>NC_079135.1:6910000-11910000 GCF_945859705.1 Episyrphus balteatus
TTTTATTAGCTTTTTTCTAATGCTTTTTTAAGGCCGCATCCGTGGGGTGCTTTAACCAACATCTTGAAATGCGATTTACCTTTTTCGGTTGCGATTTCTCAACTTCATCTGCGATTTACCAGTTGCGGTCATGGATTGTCAACAACAGCTGCAATTTACTAGTTTCCGTTGCAATTTACCATAACTATTTGGGTTGCGATTTTTCAACTATAGCTGCTATCTACCAGTTTTTGTTTGCGTTTCACCAGCTTCAGTTGCGACTTAGCTGTCACGGGTGCGATTTAGCAAATTCAGCTGCGATTTCAGTTGTTGTTTCGGTTCCGATTTATTAACTATAGCTGCGACTCAACAGTTTTGGTTGCGATTTCTCAATTTCAGCGGGGATTTAAAAGTTTTGGTTGCGATTTCTCAATTCCAGCTGCGATTTACCAGTTTCGGTTGCGATTCACCAGCTTCAGCTGCGACTTAGCTGCTATGGGTGCCATTTAATAAATTCAGCTGCAATTAACTAGTTTCAGTTGTGATTCCTTAACTATAGCTGCAATTTACCAGTTGCGGTTTCTTAAACCCAGCTGCGATTTACCAATTTTGGTTGCGATTTCTCAACTCAAGGTGCGATTTGGTAGCGATTTCCCAACTCCAGATGCGATTTGTCTGTTTCGGTTGCGATTTTTCAACTATTGCTGCAATTTACCTATTTGTGTTGTGGTTTTTTAACTTCAGCTGCGATTTCCTAGTTTCGAGTGTGATTAATCAATTATAGCCGTGATTTACCATTTTTGCTGCGATTTACCAGTTTCGGTTGCGATTTTTCAACTACGGCGACGATTTACCAGATCCAGTTGCAATATATTCACCTGAGTACTGTTTTTCGTTTATTTGAGTTTTGAAAAAACAAAATTTTTCGTCCCAAAAGAAAGTACTTCAATACTTCCAATATCAAACTCAGTATCAAAAATCCTGCCTTCATTTACTTTAAAGTCGCAATCTCTAAGATTTCTCAATAAGACCCCTTTTTGCAAAGTAAACTCCTGTTATACAAATCTTTCAAGTTATTATACTTTGAGCTTCTTTCTCAAACAACAATTTCCTTCCCACAGAAACTTTATCAACAAAAAAAAAAAAAATCTGTTTGTTTTTTTTTCTTGTAAATTTTCTAGCTAAACCACGAAAAACAAACACAATATTTATGCAAACACGTGTGATGAAGACTTCCTTCACACAATTTATGAGAGTGTACAAAATTTCAATATGACTCCTTTGCTCCTGATGAATTTATGAGGTCCTTGCGAATCCCCAGAAGTCAGCTTAGCTTAAGGAGCACATATACACCACCCTTTGCCATCATCATCATCATCATCCAACACAGCACTAGGTTACTCTTAATGAACATAAATTTATTAACATTCAAAGGGATCCCTAGAATATTTATATATACGAAAATGAGCCTTAAAATCCACCTTTCGACTGTGAGTTGTTGTTTGAGAGAACGCCTCTTTTTATACTTAAACTTCTGTAAACCTTCCGCAAGTTAATCCATGAAACGCATACTGACACTGTGATCTGAGACTAAAAACACCAAGAGACTGTGCGGAAAATCTCTCACGATTCTGCCATTAATGATGATGTCATGAATAAATTACATAAACTTAATGGGTTTATATTTTACCCGATTTCTATCTTCCATCTTTCAACAGAAGATATTTCATTCATGATAGAGGGGCTTAAGAAGCGTATGTTAAGGCGGTACCTGTATAGAAATAGTGAAAGAGGAAAAACTATAGATACAAAAGTTGACACTTTTTGAGGGATACTTTGAGGTTTTAATTAAATTGGAAAAATTAAGCATCCCACCGCCAACTTACGCAAAGGCGGTAACTGTGGAAAGCAATTGAATATATTTGCAGAACCACAAAACTGTGGGATATTGAAGTTTATCAGTATATAGTTGGTTGGATGGAACTTTGTAGTCACAGTGACTTCAATAAACAGAGGGGGTGTGAATATTGAGCTTGTGAATATGTTAATTTGTCTAAGATTTATGGTAGTTGCATGTAGACCATAAACTAATGGCAATTTCGATGGGAAGTGCTGAAAAATATGAGTTAAAATGAAGTCATTAAGGTATGACATTTTATAAGGTTTTGTTTTTGCTGAAAATCATGGGAAAGTTACTAATATTGCCTTAAAACTGGTACAAAGTTTACTGCCTCTAAGTTGCGTTACTCACATTTTTGAAAAAAATGCAAGTAAACCTTCATAAAAATCAACCACCAGTATGGTTTCCTACTTCCTTAAATTGAGATAAAGAAACTTTTGTTATTGATGAAGCAGTTGAGTTAAGTTGAAAGTTATGTGGAAAGTTATGTTGTTTTTTCATAAATTTTAATAAATTTTAATAAATTTTTAAACTTTTTTTGTGAAGAAGTTTTTCTTAGTCCTGGGGGGTCATTCCGTAATTTTAAAAACGATAATCGAATCGATGATAATCGTTTTACAGTTTGAGAATCTTTAAAGCTATTTTAAGTCAATTCTGATTCAATATTTCCTAAATAGTTTATATAAATAAAAGTTTTCTTATCCTCAGAAGTCGTATTAGTCTAGGTGATTTAGTAGTTGCCTCTTACTCGGGTGTCCAAGGTTCGATTCCAGAAATTGAAATTGTTTTTTTTTTTTTATTTTCTCAATAATCGTCAATAATCGTCAATAAATAAACGATAGCTAAGTAGGTCTCGTTTTTGGAGAATTTATTCGTTTTTGGATGCAATATTTGATTTTTTAAAGTGTTTATTGATTTATTCCAATCACCGATTAATTTGCAAACTCCACAACCAAAAAAAATATTAATCATTAATTTCTACAAATAACCATAATGTTAGAGTAAATTATTTTAATATGTGTAACATATGTATGTAAGTTTTGACTTTTGGGTCATTAAAAAAATTCATATTGATCCAGCTATAGCAAAATTTTTCGACGTTTAAACGAACTAATTTTGGAAAATGAAAATTTTCAAAAATCATATAGGTACGATACGATTAAGAAGGCAACTTAGAAACAAATCAAATCCTTTTGTCTCTTCCAACGCATATATAAGTGTACATGACCATTTTGATAATAATTCTCACATATTTTTTCAAAACTTTCGCCTATCCAAAGAAGCGTTCGTTTTAGTATAAGAAACTTTTAATTTAAACAACGGCCGCCGTTCAACATACATTCCGCCTATATCTTGTATTAAAAAACGAATAGTTTTTCGATGCACATATTAAAATAATTATTTACTCTAACATTATTTGTAGAAATTAATCATTAATATTTTTTTTTGGTTGTGGTTTGCAAATTAATCGGTGATTGGAATAAATCAATAAACACTTTAAAAAAAATCAAATATTGCATCCAAAAACGAATAAATTCTCCAAAAACGAGACCTATTTAGCTATCGTTTATTTATTGACGATTATTGAGAAAATAAAAAAAAAAAAAAACAATTTCAATTTCTGGAATCGAACCTTGGACACCCGAGTAAGAGGCAACTACTAAATCACCTAGACTAATACGACTTCTGAGGATAAGAAAACTTTTATTTATATAAACTATTTAGGAAATATTGAATCAGAATTGACTTAAAATAGCTTTAAAGATTCTCAAACTGTAAAACGATTATCATCGATTCGATTATCGTTTTTAAAATTACGGAATGACCCCCCTGATTTTTCAATCGTCAGTTAGACTATCAGAAGAATAAATGTCAATATAAAAAAAACTTTTATTCTTAAGAATAAGCTCTATCTGAGGTTTATCTGACTATTGAAAAATTGGCCCTTAAAAAAAGAAAAAAAAATCCATACGTTTTCCTGTTCTAATAAAAAACTTGCTTGGAATTCAAGATTTTAATTTAAAAATTCATTAAGGCCCATTTGTTGAAACGAAACTTAAATATTTATGCGAAACATAAATCCTTAAGTTGTACATAGTGGTTTGCATGAACTTCAAATTGTGTCATAAATTCCTCTAAGTTTAACATAACTTAGGGGGAAGAAATAGTAGAACTTAAGCAGTTTATGTTCTACTTAAGCAGTTTTATTTGAGAAATAAAGAGAGATTTTCGCTAAAAACAATAATGTATAGGTACTTAAATGACCATCAATTAATTTTAACAATATAAGTTTACATAACTTTAGAAATATTAACCATCTTCAGATGTAAAAATTCATTTCAAAAATTGTTGATGAAATTTTCACTGTTTTGTTGTTTATTCCCTACACAAAATTTGACACACACACATACTTTTACAAAGCACAAGTACATTCACTCGAATCAATCCTTTTATTTAGCAAAACACAAATTTTATATTATTTTCACTTTTTTTTACATTTGTCCATTAATTTGAAGACACATTTAACAATATTTTTGCTATAATTGCTCAAAAATAAACTGACTTAAAAGTAAATCATTGCTAGGTTGAACATAAATATTTTTTAGCAACTTAGAATAAGCTAAGTAAAACATAACAGTTATGTTCGACCTAGCTAAGATTAGAATTTATGACTAGTATGAGCAAATGGACCTAAAGAATATAAGATTGATTAAAGAAGATTTGTATTCAAAAATTGTTGTAGCCGGTATACCAATAAAAATAAAGTATTAATTCGTACCTACGCTTTTGAAATATATTGATTTTTCTAAAAAAAATTGTTTAAAAATCCAAAAATATTTTATTTTTGAAAAGATTGGGGTACAACAAAGTTATTTTACAATATTTCGTTGAAATCGCTTTAACTGTTAAGAAGATATTCGTATCCAAACCAATGCCCACTGATTTCAATAGTTTTCTTGTGACAAGTATGCATTGCGATTTGAATACGATTATCTTCTAAACGGTTAAAGGAATTAGTTTGCTGCCAAAGAACTTTTTATAGAACGTTTAAGCCCCTACAAGAAAACATCTTGCTAATTTGAAAATATTGAATTTTCAGTGAATTAGAAAATTTTGAAAAGTAAAAAATGTTTTCATATTTTTTTTTAACTTTGACCTCGAATATCTTTAGAATGGTTAGATTATTGAAAAAAATTATTAAGACCTTTGTTGTGGACCAATCTGTTTCCTATAAGAATAAGTCTTGCGCGCTTGATTATTATAATTTTTCAATTTGTTACAAAATTAAGAACAGAAAACGAATTTTTAAAGATTTTCTCGATTTTTGGACCTCAAATATCTATTAAACGGTTAGATAAACGAAAAAAGAGTATGAGGTCTTTTTTGTAGAGCGTTCAATTTCCTACAAGAATAAGCAAAGAAATTTGCAAAAAAGTCGATTTATAAAAAAAATAATTTTTTTTGTAGAAGCTTGATGCAAAAATGGAAAATTTAAAAGCGGAGGACCTTTCCATTAATATAAAGGGCTCATATTTGGTGTGTATATTCTAGAGGTGTCTAGCAATCGATTTTTCGGAGTACCAAATAAAAAAAAAGAATTTCGATTTTTTTGACCCACCCTAATGCACATACTCATGATAATGATAATCTTGGAAAATTTGTCAATTCCTCGCAATTCCACAATCCTGTAAAAGTGTCTAGGTTGTGGAAGTTGGATTGAACCCAAAAGCTTTGGTAGAACAATTCATCGCAACAACTACCGTTACAACAAGCAATAATAACTTTTACAAGGTCCAATGACTTCGGAAATTCAATTGTTCACGCTAAGGCGCTGCGTTAGGGATAAAATATAACCTAAAACTGCACTGGGGAGACCCTCTTATAGGAAATTTTTTAATGCTGTCTAATTAATTTGGAAATGCTGTTGTTGAGATAAGCATGGTTATTGTTGCCAGAGCCGGCTATTTATCGTCAAACAGGCTCCTTGAACATTTCACTCGCTCCTTAAAACTTTTATTTCCGATTTATCAAAATTTGGCTCTTTAAATTTTGAACTTGGCGATTTTAGACTCCTTTTAAATTAAAGCATTTTACAACAAAAATCCATCATAGATGTGAAAAAATATAACCAATTTTCTTACATTTTTCACTTTTATGTATAACAAATTCATTTTATGATCATGAAAACTAAAAAGTATCAAAAGCTGAAGTTCCGCATAAATCGGCTGAAATACTTAAATAAATTTTAGCTCGGCTAAATTCTTGAGAAATTTGTAATTAAGGTCGATCTGCGCACTACGCTAAATAAGCAAAAGCTTTCTGAAAGTTAAAAAAAAAATTTTAAATCTCATGCCATAAGAAATTGTATGGAATATTTTGACCATTTTTGAAATATTTTTGGCTCCAAGATTTTTCAAATTCGGCTCCTTGCCTCTACTATATTCTGGCAACACTGAGCATGGTTATCATTTTATCAAATAAGTTTTTCATTTCTTAAAATGTTGTAATTAATTAATCATACTCGCAAAAAAATAATCAGTTTGCAAAACAAAACTTTGCATTCTTATATTTTTAACTTTTGTTTTGCAATATTTTAATAAGTTTAAATATTTTTTGCGAATATTCGCCTTATACCTTATGGCAGATAACAATGGCAAAATGAAAATACGAAATATAAATTTAGCAATAGCGAAGAAATTTGTAAAATAAAAAAATTCGAAAAGAAAATTCGAAATAAGTTTGTAAAGAACCACAAATTCGCAAAAATACTCCTCCGAATAACCGCAATACCCGTTATGAAATTATTAAATTATTTGAAACGTCACTTAGATATCAATACTCGCTATATGAACACAAAACCTGCATTTATTCCCAAAAAATTTCAAATTCATCGTCCAATAAATCATTTAAGAGCATATTTTTCAAAATCGATATTCTCCCCAACTCGAAGAAAAGGCAAGGAACTATCGCACACGTCCCTCATTAGCCACTCAATGACCCAATTAATCTTAATTTTTGTCCCCATTCATGAAAGTAGGTATCCAAATACACACATCTGTTTCTCACTATACACATTATACCTCTAGAGCAGCATTGTTGTCATCGGCTTTTTCCTTACATTATGAACCCGTTCTGTCTCGACTACGACACAACGAAGACCGATGACGACGTGGGTCTACACGTTTATATTCAGGAAAACAACCAGCCAGAACCAAAACCAATCTACACTCCCATATCGGCCACACTTTCTCTATTAAATCATAAAGCGTTGATGAAAACTTTAGACAAATTTCATGGTTTTCAGAAATTTTCCGAGGAAAATGAAATCGAAAGGTTGCCATTGCAATTGCAAGCACCCACTCCCTCTAAATTCCCTTTTTTAACACGCAGTTTCCGTTCACTGTTTCTTAAACAACTCCATCTAGTCATTAACACCATTCAACAATATTTATATTATTTTCATTGATTTTCTTTCAATTTTTTTTTTTTTTTGTTTATTTTTAGAAATCAGAGAAGCAATAAAATCGATGAATCGCCTCCTAAGAAGAAAAAGAAGGAAATTCCTAGGAAAAGTCACTCGTGATATTACGAGAGTGCAAGAGGGAAAATTTCCCTCAAAATAGCTGATCTGGGGAAATTCAAAATGGGGCGTTCCCTGGTATGAATATTTATAATTTCTCTCCTTTCTGGTTGAAATTTGTATCCTGCGCAAGCTCCAATTTTGCCATTTTATGCAGAAAATCCATTGTTTGTTGTTTCGCTTTCGGATGGACACACACAAGAAATATGGCGATGCTTAACGCGTTGCACAATGGCTGACTTCTCCTGTTACCTTTCGTATGTTGGGGAAATTTTTGTTCCAAGATAATGCGATGGTGTGTGCAAAAAACAAAAAAGACCAAATTTCGCAAATATTGAGAAAGTAGTTGCGTTCGAATCCGACTCATTCAGGCGATTTATGCAGGAAAAGGAATTGGGGATTTTTTTCAACTTAATATTTGGAGAGTTTCCTTTCAGTCGGTTTGCACGGAAAATACATACGATTATCCTTTTTGAAGTAAGAAAATCCGTCGGCAGTGCATTTTGGGATTTATTTTGTCATTGTATTCGGTTCGTGATAAGTTTTAAATAAAAGGATTTCTTAAGGATGCTCGAGGATCAACATCATGTTGCGATTTCCATGTGTAAGTATTCATTTAACACTTGCCATCATTTTGCCGTCGGTCGGTTGTTTACTATCAACCGACACTAGCACCACCCTTTGGCAAAATACCAAAACATCAAAAAGACTCGCTTCTCGGACAGAAGAATACTCTAATCGGATTAACTGTATTATACTATATTCCATTGTGTCTGTCAGTTTATATAAATTAAATGTTATTGTGATGATGGGGTGGCTAAGGCATATCAGTGTCAGTCATTTAAGCCGGCCAACACTATTCAAGTGTTGACTTCTACACCTGTTACATTTGAATTAAATACTCCGTCCGTCACTTTGAATGGTTTAGGTGAAAGGACATCTGTATAGTAAGGTGCATAGTGACATATATTGAACAAGCGTGATTAAGAATAGCATTTTGTTATTAAAACTCTTTGGATTGTTTTTATTTTGGTTTTCATTGTGACGGAAAATAGAAAATATAGTGGCACAGCGTGAAAAGGATAATCCTATTATTGAATAATAAGAAGTGTTTTTGATTAGAAGATTATTATAAATAGAAAGAATGGAGAAAGACATATGTGTGTATGTGATGTGTGCATTGACTTTGATCTCTATAGTGAAGGATTATTCTTTAGGATGACACTTTGAGGGTGCAACATATGGTTAAAGAAGAGCACGGCATAACCTAGTTGCGTAGGAAATTATTTGGAATGGGGGATGAAAATAATTTGCATTTTATTACTTTCAAATCTCTTGCCTTTCAAATCTTATCCCCTTTTTTTTCAAAATTTTTAAATGATTTTGTTCTGGGGTTTAATAGTTTTGTTATTGCGACGGAAGTTAATTTTGAATATGCCGGCGGTGAATACAAAATTAAGTAATAGTTTTGTAGTTACATACCTTTATGAAATCTTTATTTAAGTTTGATGAGATTTAGCTTTCTTTAAATTAATGATACACATGATTTACAATAGATGAAGAGTAAAAACCAACAACAAAAGAAATAAAATGCACGACTGGGTCGCACGTACTTGCTCTTGTAGTTCAAAGTATCTTTATCTTAAATATCTATTGGAAATTAAAGATTTTGTTTAGTGTCGAGAAAAAAAAATTAAAAAAAAAAATCGAAAGTTGAAAAAAAAACCCAAATTTAAAAAAAAAAAAATTCAAAAACTTTTTTTTTAATTTTTTTATACATTTTACACTTCAAAGTGATGTCTTAAAATTTTGAATAAAATTGACTTGTGCTTTCATCAAATATATGAACTTAAAAAATGTCAATTTTTGAAAAAAGGCAACGTCATATTTCCGTTCTCCGAATTTTTTGAGAAAAACTAAAAACGCAGTTTTGTTGGAATCAATAAGAGCATAACGTACACCAAATTTAATCAAAATCGTTAGAGCCGTTTTCGAGAAAATTGCAATACCTCGAAAACAGTGTATGGGAGTCATGCGTTAAAAAAGAAATATTGAAAAACTAAAAAAAAACGGACCTAGGGTATTACGCAAAAATCATCTGTACCAAGTTTCAAGTAAATCCATCGATCCGTTTAGGCCCTAGCTCGATGTACAGATGGACGCACAGACCGACGGACGGCATGACGAAAACCACTTTTTTGATCTTCTCCATCATCGTAATGTTGGTTTTGATTAAAACCTCGAATTTTTTTTTCTACACGAAACCAATACTTGCCCTATAGAGCAAGTAAAAATCTTATTACATGTTAAATTTAACATTAAATCTGTTTTAAGGCATCATATTCAAATTAAAAATTACTCATTGTTTATCAGTTTCACGAACGTATTAGAAAATTGATTCAAATTTAATTTCATTCAAAAGCAACAACACTCTGCTTTGCTTAAATAAATAATAATAATTAGTAGGTATTGCTGATCAAAATCAAGCAATAAATGCACTTACCATCGATTTTCTTACAAAGTAATCGTAAAACCACGAACACAAATCTTATACCTTATCAAAGGTGGACATTTTCAATGTTTCTGAGTGATTGATAAGATATGAAAATCAAACCAAACAATAAATCACGGATGGTATAATAAGGTAGAAAGTCAAAATGAGTGAGCTGTTCTTGACCTCTTTATTTTACAACAACCTAGCAGCAGTAGTTACTGATGAACAAAATGGAAGTGGCATTATTTAATCTTAGCAAAGATCGGTACGATCGAAAAATTTTTTTTCTTTCCACTAGCAACGTACCTACTAGGAAAAAATTGCTTAGGTTCAATCGTTCACGACTTCAGTTTTTTTTTTGCCTTCACGGAGAAAAAGACCAACTAAAATTAGGCGGATTTCGGAATGGTTTTTTGCCAAGATGAATCACCTCTTAAATAAAGCGGAAATACACTTAATTTAGGATGAAATTCTTCTTATTATCATAAATCATCTGAAATTACCTAAGTGAGTCCGCTTAATTTAAGGTGGAAGTCATCTTGAGAAAAAACCATGCAGAAACCCGATTAGTTTTAGGTGATCCTTTTCTCTGTGTTCTAAAAGCGAAGAGTAGATACATTTTAAAATCATCAAATACTTATTAGGCTCTTACCAGTTTCTGAGCATTTTTAGGATCTTGAGGTAACTAATTTAAAAAATTTCTTTACCAACTTATTTTGATAGAAAATTTAATTTTCTATGAAAAGTGTCTTTAAATCATTCTAAAGTTAAGCTTGGGTTTTGAGTTGAATTTAAAAAAATTGAAAACCGGATTAGGTAAAATTTTTGGCTAATGCACACTTTTATTTGATTTTGTTTCATTCAAAAGGGTCTATTCAAGAGACCATTATAAAGCAAAAATTTCAAAAACATGTTTTCGAAAAATAGGCCATAGTTTAAATTATTTTAATACAAATTTTTTTTTAATAATGCAAAAATTTGTTCGATTTATTCGTTTTGGAAAACCGCATATAGAGAAATTTTGAGAAACTGCTTTACGAAAGCACAGTCTTACTGGGTTTTAGTCTTCCAAATTTTTTTCAAAGAGATGCATTATAGAATTCGATATTTTTGAGTTTAAGAAAAAAGTTGATTTCAAAATTTATATCATACTTGTTTTAGTGGAAATTTCACTTTTTAACCTTCTATTTATAGTCAGTTTATAAAAATTTAAGCCCTCTTCGCTTCTACACTTCTTCATTAGGTAACTGCGGCGTGTATCTGAAAGTTTAAATTGTCCATAAATCTGTTGCATAGATAAAACTTAACTTAACTTAATGATGATTTATCTCATGCCGCACTCGAAACCGGTTAGAAATTACATAACCTCACTAAGCTATTGAAATGGGTATGGTTTACAGAACATATACATAGTTCAAACATTAATTGTAAAATATCAAAGATCGTTTGACTTCTCATTTACATCAATTGTAGTTTCGAATTTCAAAAAAACTATTCAAAAATCTCTTTATTCAAAATACAATCGTTTCATAAAAGCAACTTTCACAGATCTTCAAAAATCAAATAGTAGGTAATCCCCAAAAGTCACTTTATCACGATTTTATCCTTCACCATCAATACAGTCAGCATTACCACATAACCAATCCTCTATGCCTATAACATTGAATCTAAATGACAAAACATTCAAAAGGATGTTTATCTACTCACTTCAAAAACTATCTACACCCACATTACTTTCACATTTATGAACACTTTCTAAAATAGTTTACAAAACTTTATAATACACAGTTCCATTGGACATGAAATGCCATCAGCAACAACAACAACAACAGCAACAACATCCCCATCATTGTCAACAACCGATTGTATCCGGCCTTGGTCCTGGCCCCGGCCTATCTGTATCATCATCAGTATCAGGACCAACATCATCTTCATCCACCCTGCCACCACCACCACAATCAATGACAACCGGAAACGACAGAATGTTAACAAGTGCAATCATTCAACCGACAATAAACGAAGCTATGTCAGATGTTGGTGGTGTTCTCGGAAACAGGACAACCAACCACAATAACAATGCCACCAACAACAACAACACCAGTACCAACAGCAGTGGCAGTGGCAACAGTAACAATGTCACCGATAACAATATCAATGGCAATCATAAAACTAATAGTGTCGCCAACCAACAACATCACCACCATCATCCCCAACATCAACATCCTGCAGGACCAGCCCTCCATCACCATTCCTCCGCCAATCAGTCCAGAACGATTTTAAGTGATTGCAGCAGTTCCTTGTGCAGCATGCAAAATTGTGGCCCACAATTGCAGCATCACAGCCCCCACCATTCGCACTACCTGCAACATCATCAATCCTCGGCGGCAACGGCAGCACTGCATCAGCAGCAATCGCTATCTTCGGTCCTCGCGGCTGCGGCCGCTGCAGCAGCTGTTTCTGCTGCTGCTTCTGTTACTGCCACATCCACACTGGGCTCCTCAGTGTCCTTGCAATGCGGCTACTGTTGTCAGCAAATTTGTGATCGATATATTATGCGTGTGGTGGACACATCATACCATGAGGGATGCCTCAAGTGCACTACGTGCTCCATCCACTTGGTGCACTCGTGCTTCATACGTGACGGCAAACTTTACTGTCGGATTGATTATGAGAGGTAAGAGGATGAATTTATTTTTATTCGCAAAAATAAGGTCCATCAAACAGCTTGAGTTTTTTAAGCTTCTTTAAAAATTTTCCAAGAATTTTTGGTATTTCAAAACTCTTAAGGATTTAATAGTCCTTTTCTTCTGATTTATTGTTTTAAAGCTTTAATGATTTTTAGTGAGGGGCTAATAGCCAGCCCCTCTCAAAAGATCAAGGGCTTCATCATTTTTTCGACTCATCATTTTTCAATTTATTTGTGAAAAAAAAATTCTTTGTGTGCATTAATAACTAAATCACGAGTCCTTAAAGAACAAAAAAAAAACCTATATATTTTCCAGACTCTTTATTCGAAATCGTTGCCTTGGATGCGGACATAAAATTGGCTCCGATGAGCTTGTGATGAGAGCTCTCGAGAACGTTTTCCATTTAAAATGTTTTGCCTGTGTTGTTTGTGGTGTCCTTTTAAAAAAGGGCGAACAATATGTGGTTAAACAGGGACAACTCTTCTGTCGGTTCGATTATGAGAAGGAGGTGGAAATGCTTCAAGGATATGGTTGGTTGATCTATAAAATATCTCCTCGCTAATGATAGTTAAATGATTTCTGCAAAGGTTGCTTTAATATCATTTTTTCTTATATTTTTTTTTTATTTAGAAGATTTCTATGGTGATGAATTATTTCCACCAAAATTAGATGGCAGACGAGGACCAAAACGACCGAGAACAATTTTAAACACACAACAACGAAGGGCATTTAAGGCATCATTTGAAGTGTCACCGAAACCATGTCGCAAAGTTAGAGAAAATCTAGCAAAGGACACTGGACTGAGTTTGAGAATCGTTCAGGTGAGCACTAATATAAAGTTGATTAAGATGGTAAAGATGAAGATTTTAATTCGGTTTTTTTTTATCAACTCAAGGTTTGGTTTCAAAATCAACGTGCCAAAGTGAAGAAAATTCAGAAAAAAGCTAAACAAGAACAAAAAGGGGCTAGTGAAACAGATTCTCAAGAATCGGATAGTAGTTTGGCTAAAATTAAGGATGAAACACATAGTGACAGTGAGTCTTTGGAATCACCATTTTCACTGGGTGAAAAAGCACGATTGATAAAGGATGAAATTCAAAATGAAAATACGCCGTTTAATTGCACGGAGACGAATAAAGGTAAGGAAAATAGCATACCTACTCAAAAAATCACTTTATGATTAAGATAGAAAGTCATCTAATTAGCCTTTTTCGATTAGTAGTTTTTCCATTAAGTTTTCGAAAACCACCGTTAAAACGACCAACTGAAATATTGATAGGACTTTTGGATAGAAAGGAATTTTATAAGAGTATTCTTTAACTCTAGTTAGAATATTGAAATAAAATCAGAGACAAAATACTATGTATAGAAATCGATATCATTGCGAAGTATTCATTTCAATGACATTAATTAAGGTATTGTTACCATTTTCATTCAATAGTGGAAACAATGAAATAGTTTTTGATGATGACGTGAAGCCACAACTGCGACCTCAAAATTTTTTTTTGAAGTGAAAACTTCTTTAGTATCGTAGTGATTTGAAACAAGATGAAACGAACACGCGACACGACTTCAACTTGTTATAACTTTTTTGTTTTGATAGATAGATGAATGAAATTTGTACTGTAGATAGGTAATTAAATAAATTATAATTGTACAAAATTTCAATTAATTTCATATTCAAAATTCGGAGATAACGGTAAAAAGATGTTCTTTTCCAACACACGTTATATCTTTTGACCTAGTGCACATAACATAACCTTTTATTTGATATATCAAACATAACGTTACGTGCTCTACAAGTTACACAATCTTAAATTAAAAAAAAATTAAAAATACCTCAAAACACCTGCGGAGATCTGTTGGCGATGACCAGCTACCAGTGTAGGAAGTACCGTAATCTCAGTCTGGAAATTCGACATGGTTGACTTTAAAAAATCCTAACTTCTCTTGTAGAATCTTTGAAATAAGATGTATACATCATTATACAAGGTGAAACAAACAAAAAAATTGATTCAATAGCATGAGAACATAAAAATAAATGTTTTTTTTTTGCTTTTTGGATGAAATTTTATCGAGTTTAAAAAATTTTAGCTCTTTTTGTAGATGTCTGATACACCTGATCGATATATATATTTTGAGCTAGGACAATAAGCTTTCAGATGGTGTAAAAATTTCTATAGGTTGTTAGGGAAAAAAATTGATTTAATAGCGTGAGAAGATAAAATTACGTGTTTTTTCGCTTTTTTTGATGGATATAAGTTGTGATATAAAAAAACATGGATTTGAAAGTGATAGAATAAAAATAATTAGATTTTTTCTATTATTTTTTTTTTTGCAAGAAAAATGATTTTTTAAGGTTTCACTTCTACCACGTGTAAATTGCACACTTGATTTTTTTTTTATAGGAAGTCTAAAAAATGAAAAATCGTGTAAAACGTTGAAATTTTGAGATAAACCAATTGCAATCGTTTGTTTACCTCAAATTCTATATATATATATACTAAATACTATCGTTCTCACCCCCCCACCTCCTCGTTTAGGAGCAATTAAAAAAACAAAGGAGAATGGGCAAGTTTGTATGGAACGTGGACGTTACGCGGCCAGGAATGAATTTGTTATTTTTTGATGAAATTAAGGTTTACACATATTGTGCAGAAGTTTTATCGTTGTGACGTACTTCAAAAACGCATTTTTGCATTTAACACTTTATGTAGATTGTCTCAATGTTATAACTTAATTGTGTATTTTAAGTGCAAAATATGATACTCTGTCATTTTCCCTGAGTCTGAAGACCTTTATTTTAAATATCCAACTACTAGAACCCAAATTATAAGCAATTCAAAACAACAATTTCAAGTCTATTTTGAGAGTTTCGTTGTTCAATTTTTTGTTAGTTTGAATTGTTTGAAAACCTTCGAACAAAATGTTGAAGTGGTTGTTTAAAAAACCTTATATTATGAGTTCTATTGGTCGGATTTTCAAGATTATTGTCTTCAGACTCAAGGAAAATGACAGAGCATCATGTTTTATGTTCCAAATAAAAATATAAATCAATTCGTCCTTCATACACTGAACAATGCATTAATAATACTAATAATAATAATGCATTATCTTGCATTCTTAACGCAATAGGGCAAAACGTCTATAGTAAAACTTTTTCCTAAGCTATAGCTCTTTCATTTGATACCAATTTCATTAATGGCCGCTCAACGTCCAAAATGCTTATTCTTCTTTGCACTGAAAAATTGAAATTTCCCTAAAATCCCAAAACATTTTCAAAAATTCAAACTGCTGTAATTCGTCCACCTCAAGTTCATAACGTATACCAAAAATCATCGTTTGTCTATCCTTCGTTTAGGAGATATTCAAAAAACAAATTTTCAAAACTCCGATAAAAAAAATACGCATACACCACAGTGTACCTACGGAAAATTTCAAAATCCCTAAAATCCCCAAAAATTACTTTTTTTTTCAAAAATTTAAACAGCAATCGTTTGTCCACCTCAAGAAATGGAGACAAACAAAAAATCATTGTTTGTCCACTCTACACTGAGGGAACAAATAATTTGAAGTTGAAACGTCTTTGTTTCAAAGATGAGCTACTTTGATTTAGGTATGTGACTTTAAGATACGAAACCATCAAAAACTGACCTTTTCCCCACCTTGATTTTAAAATGTTCATCTTCAACGCAAAATCATTCCGAATAATAGTTAAATCAATGTGGTTTTCATTGATTTTATGTTGTTTTATGGTGGCTTTTCCCTCAGTGTACGTTTAGGGGATATTCAAAAAACAAATTTTGTACTGAAAATTCAAAGTCCCCTAAAATCCCCAAAAATTACTTTTTTTCAAAAATTAAAATTTCTGTCGTTTGTCAACCTCGAGTTGTTTACATATACCAAAAATCGTCATTTGTCCACCCTACGTTTAGAAGATATTTATGTAAGACATTTTCTTGCGTATTTCTTCCTTATTTTTCATCAAAACTTATTATTTTAATTTACAGTGGTTTTAAATATGAATAGAGTTTAAAATTATTGAAATATTTCTTTAGAATAAGTTACTTAAAAATTTATTGAAAACCACAAATATGAACTTTTGTTGTTATTATAGAATAGTTATAATTAAGAAAACTAAATTTTCAAAAGCTATCGATATTAGTTTCCTTTAAGAATTTAATACAATATAGAAAAGTAACAATATTGTTATTTTTACAAAAACGGTCTTATCCTTACAATATAACTCATTTTATACAGGAGTTTTCTTGAGTTCTTTGCCAATTATCTACGCACTACATAATTTTATAATGAAGTAAAAAAATTAAATTTTTTTTAATAGCTTTGAAGTCTGAAATATTCTTAAATTAAAGTTTATAAAAATTTGTTCTGTTTTTCTTTCTTTTCAAAACTCATTTGTATAGATTGGTCATTTATTACTAAATTATGAGTAAAACATGTTATTTTTTCAATGAATTCGTGTAGAAGAATTTTTTATGTTAACGTGTTTTCGTTAATGCCAATTTAATTTTAAAATAATTTAAATACTACAAAATTGCAACAGAAAACATTCGTGTTTTTAGGACATTACGACTTTTTTCTACTTTTGTATCGTTTTCACTGTTTTAATTAAGACACTTTGTTATGCTAATTTTGTCTTCCATATTAATTTTATCACACTCGGCACATCATTTATATTTTAACCAAATCTATATTTTTTTTTATTATTTTCAGAAAATTGCAACAAAACAAACGAACCCATCCTCAATACAATTCTCGGCCTAAGTTATGCCACATTCCAACAGTTAATGGGTCCATTCAACCAGCCACCGATGATAAATCCAATCGATCGACTGTACAGTATGCAAAATTCCTATTTTCGTCCTGAAGATATAAATTTCAATGAGTGCAAGGATCCTGATGAAAATTAAAACAACAACAAAAAAACACACTCACAAAAAAAACTTTAACCCTAATTAATTGTAATCTGTTTAGTAAAAATAAAATACAAAAAAAAAAATAATAGAAAAAAAAATTCTTTTGCAGGTGCATTTCCTTAAATATTTCACCCTCCACATAACCAAACGTAGGCAAAAAATCTAGGATGAAAGAAATGTTACAGGATAAAATTAGTTCCAACCATTTGACAAAACAGAGCAACAATACTCAGAGATGCTGAATGAAAAAATTCCAACAAAATTTGTCACACAAAATTTTGTAGAAAATGTGCTTTCGTCATGCATTGTTCTTACGCACATCAAACAATTACATATTGTTTTGCAGGAATGTTATAGTATAGCTCTTCAAGAATCAAGCTATCATAGACAACAACAATACTATTCTATGCCAAGAAGGATTCAAAAGTCACCCTTAGCAACTTAAGGGATAAAATATGTATGATTTTGTGCCCTGCATTGCTTTCTGTCTAAGCTACCTTCAAAATTTATGCAATTTGTCACAATATGTGTCACATTATGTAGCAAATTGTTTCGACTCAAATAGTAAGGGATGTATTCCATCGTCCATCGTCTACAGGGGTAAATTTTTGAAATCTAATCCCGAAGGGTTTTTCGAAGTTCATAGTGTGTTAAAACAAGGTTAGTAGATTTGTTTAGCTTTAATCAGGTTCATTGGTGAATGGTGAGCAAGAACAAAAAAAAAAATCAAGTAACTTGTTATTCTGTTAAGGGTGTTTGTGTGTAATTGGGGTTTGTGTGGGTTCTTATTTCACCATCGATCCTTTCGTTAATAAGCGAAGCCGGAGGAGGGTTGGAAATTATAATTAATTACCATTTTATCGAAGTCAGTGAAATGCATGTCACGGCATTCAGTCGGGGGTTGCAATTCGGAATGAACACGTGGTTTTTGAAACTATTTTATCGCAAGTCCTCGGATTTTTTTTCTATTTCTTTTTTTGTCTTAAAAGGTAACATGATGCAATGATGCGACAAATTTTCATCGTTAAACTTCGATTATTTTGTGGTTGAAGGATTAAGTCAATGGGTGAATATGTTCGGAGGTAATCGGAATGAATAACTTGTCAGCATTAAAGGATTGAAATTGTTTATTTTACTTGGCCTGTATTTTACAATTTTGAAGATCTTATAAAAAAGGGACAAATGAGTTGACATAATTCAGCTCAGAAAAATTGTAAGAGTAATGCGCAATGAGTTATTAAGATACACAGATGCACTCATCATGCGTTGGGCGCCACTTTACTGTGTATGTTGAAACACTTTAAAAAAGAGTTATACTTTATGAAGAAATTGAATGCAATTTTCATTTCGAAAGTTATCTTATGAAAGAAAATAAAATAAAAAAAAAACAATTAGTTTTTCAAAACGAGTAAGACTAGCCTTGTATTGGCGCCATTTATATGTTTTTTTTTTTTTTGGTTGAAGCTTTGATTTGAAAAAAAGAATTTATTCAGGTAATGGATGTTCTTAAATAATTGAATTAGAAACTGCGATATCCGCAATTAAAATTTTGCAAAATACGTGTAGTCACACGTTGGGCGCCATTTTTCTACAAAGCACAATTTCTGAAAAAAAGAGTTGGTACATCGATTAGAGAAAAACCTTTAATGATAAATATTTTGTTAGTATCAGTAAGAGTGTGCAGAAATCAGTGGTGTTCTTAAGATGGACAAACTTATTTTTAACGTTTGGCGCTAACGCTTATATTTTTTTATTCCTTTATCAAAGGCCATTCAGTTTTTTAATCGTAAAGAAAAAACAGGAGTATACAGTTGGGCACCTTTTTAAATGATAAATAGTAAAGGCAGAGTTTTAATGTGGGGCGCCATTTATATGGTTTCAGTAGAGTTTCGGGTTTAAATAAAGAAACATTTATTTGTTTCGAAGATATTCTTAATTAATGATTGATAGATCTCCGTGTTTCAAGTCATTCAAGTCTGTATTTACAATGGACCGTTTGGGTGCCATTATACAGAACAAAGTGGTACAACTAAAAAAAAAACCATTCAAATCAAATATAAACAAAGTTTTGTCTATTTAAAGCAACCTAATTCTATTGGCAGAGGTGATTATATAATTAATTTCAGTAAAGGTTAATAGATAGAAAGAAAAGATTCATGTCTATTTTAAGAAAATCTATGCTGTTTCTGCTGGTTCTTAATACGGCGTTCTTAAAGTTTATATAGTTTTCATCTCCCTTTGAAAACTGTTTCCTTTATGTGTACCGCCTATACCTTATTTCACAAAGATGCTCCTTTACTCCATGAAGAGACATTTCTTCATAAAGTCTTATCGCTCTTTGAAGCCTTCTTGCTTTATGAAGACACTTCTCTTCATGTCCCCGCGTTGGGCGCCACTCACATTTGTCTTAGTCCACAACAAATCAAGGATACTGTCTTAAAATTCTTTCATTTTCTGTAAGAAAACATGGAATATGTAATGTTATTCTAACGCAAATTACGTCTTTTATTTATTTAAACAAAAAAGATGTTGTTAAATAATTTTAAGTTCGTTTGTTATAGGCCATTCAAGTTTTTCTTAAAAATATGCAAAACAAGTAAACTTCATTTATCATATAAATATAAAAATATTTACGGGAAGAAAAAAAAAACAGTTTGTTGATGATAAATGGAACGGAGTATATATTTGGTTTCAAATGATGTGATTGAAATTTTGTTCTTATTTATTAATTTAGTGACTGAAAGATTCCAGAAAAGCAAAAAGGAAAGTTCTTTGAGGAACCATTAAGTGTTTGTCAAATATATTTTAACTATTCCGAAAATGGTCGGCATTTTTATTTGTATCAGCAAGAGTCTCAAACCAGTACCGATTTGTTTGAAACACAAAATGAGCTGCAACGTTGGGCGCCATTTATAATACGTTCTTGATGCAAGATTGTTTGTAAATAACTAAGCTTTCCCAATGTTATGCTATTAAGATTTGTATGTACCCATGATTATTCAAGCCATCTCGAAAACTAAAAAGAAGTCTATTCAAAAGAGGTTATTTTTTAAAAAAAATTATGGTCCTTATAGAAACGGATTTTTCTTTGAGAAAACATTTGATTTAAACAACATTTTTAAAAGCAAAGTATCTCCCATTTTTTTTATCTCAGAGAAAAAATATATATTTGTTCCGAAAAAAAGTTCTCACGTTGGGCGCCATTGTTACTTTATTTCAGAATAAACCAATTCATATGATGTGCTTAAATTACTTTGTGGGGCATTTGTATTGGGCGCCATTCCTACATACAAAAGTCATATCATAACCACAATGTGTTACAAACAAAAGTCATATCATAACCACAATGTGTTACCATAATCATCCACCAAACAAAAAAGATTTTCATCGCCATTTATCGGTTATAGGAATAAAATTTAAAAAAATACTTTTTTTTTTTATTGTCACCAAAAAAATTGAGCTTTAATCGAGATGAATGGCTGTGTTGGCAATAGGCTCAGAGACAAATTTTATTGTTAGTACTGCGATAAGAACGATGATATTTTTTTCTTTGACAATAAAAATTTATATTCAAATTTTGACTAGCACACAATTTGAAGGTTTTTTTCTTAACGAGTTTATTATTAGGATATTCTAGTGGAAGAACAGCCTATATTTATGTAAAAAAAAAGCTGAAATCATAGAAATGACGTGTTTAGGAAACTTTTTGGTTATGTATTTTGAATGAAGTCAGTAGAAAGTGGTATTTTATTTTCAAGAGAGTTTAACTACACTGAACTCAACAATAAAAGTTGTTCTTTTAGCAAACCATAAAGTAACTAAATGACCAATATGACTTAAATGGCGCCCAACGTGAAACATGGAAAATTGTTATTTGTTTTAGTTTCAATATGTAAATATATTTTTGTTAATTAATAAGTCCAATCCAGATTTATTCATCTGAATATTGCTTTGATATCGCCTTATCAACTGCAATATTGAAATTAATGTAGAAAGAGTACGTTAAAGGTACACAAGCAACATATTAAATGTAGTTACTCAAACAAACATATTATTATGCATGTAACTTTTATAAATCTAAAATATTTTTCACATCAACACCTTTCATAAGTTTCAATTAAGAACATCGCTGAAGCGACACCTGAATCACACAAAGGATATTCATAAAAAAAAAAAAAAATTATGAGCAATGAAAAAATATTCTATACTAGCAATAATACAAACATACACCCACACTCACACAGAAAAAAAAAACACTCAATCACTATTAAAGTTGCTGGGAGATGTAATATAGAAATCTATTGCTCAACAACTCACTATCACATTGAATCCTTTTTTGCAATTGCATAACCAGAAAAGGAGAGAGCTAGAAGGTGTAGGTAGTAACCAGTCCAAAAGAAGAAAAAAAAAAATATTTAACGCCACCGGGATTCAGCTAGACTGTCATAAGAAGAAAAAAAAAGTAACGCGAATTCTAATATGCCTTCGGGAAGGCAGCTATCATAAACGCATGCATATGTAGCTTGCTCGCACGAAGCATATAGTAGTAGAAATGACACAAAACGGCATATTAATATCCTGGTAACTCATACGTGTTAATGTGACTTTATGACTTTTTTCTCACTACTTTCCCTGTCAGCTATATAGCACCCACCATCCATTTGACTTTGTATGGAACTTTTGCAAGACGTGGCATTCCAACAACTCAATTTTTTTTTTTTTGTAACTCTTCCATGTTCATCTTTTGAAGCCATGCCATCAGCCACCCTCTCTCACGAACGATGTATCCTTGAAACTATTCGTAGATCCTTTTTGTATATAAAGAGTCAGGGAGACTCTAGAAAATAGGAAGAGTGAGAAATAAAAATGTATATTTGCATACACGGTATGGTATTAGGGAAAGACGTGCTCGTTACAAAAAAAAAAAAGTACTACCCTGAAGCAGACAGCATAACACAGTCCTCTTGGCGTTGGTGGGCTTCTTTCTAAAGTCATGATTGGTATAAATGTAACACTTTTTGTATACTTGGAAGTACTCTCTTTTGGGTATAGAGATAGAGTCGTCCTTGCAGACATACCAAGTTACTAAGAAATAAAAATGGAGAATACAAAGTGCAATTTATGCATGATGGCCCATTTAATAACGCGTGCTTTTTTGCATTTATGTGAGCGTGTTATGGCAAAGGAGAGAAAAAAAAAAGAATCTATACTAAACAATACAGGATTTTTTTCCCTGTAGTTCTTATAAATATAAAATATAAATTTTACAAAAGAAAAAGTAACAGAATGTTACCATTGCGTTTGCAAATATGGAAGAAACGATATAAAAGGAATGGAGTTGTAATATGGAGAATAGAAATAAAGTACTTTCAAGGAGCTTAATTTATACCTACAAAAGTATGGGAGAAGCGCGCTTAGAAATTTTATATTGAACTAAAAATGTCCCAAAAACCATAAACTCGTAGGTACGTACGTACATCTTCTAGAAAATAATTTATTTGTACATATTGCACTTTTCGAAACACCGACTAACAAGTTTTGCAAGTTTTGAACTTTTATTTTACTAAGCTTTGCCGAGTATAATTCTTAAGGTTTTTAATTTGACGTTGGGCGCCATTTATTTGTTCTAACTTTGGCATACATAGTGAGCCTATTGTATATTTATCTATAGAACCTGATATTACTACAAGAAAACTACCCAAATATACATGGACTTAAATGAATTTTAAATTAAAATTTTAAATGATTCGAATCTGGTCATTATTGTCTGTAAAATTCAATAATTTCTATACGTTTCAACTATTGTTAAGAATAGTGGTTTATGTGAAACAAATAACTTTAAGTTTGTATGTTGTGCGCTATTCAATTTTTTTTTTGACGTGATAACGTCTTACAAATCGATGAACCATGGCAGCCACCACAAAAAAGTGACGCCATTTTCTAACGTTACACTCTGGCACTTTCGCAGTGCGGCAAAAAATTTCAATTAAAAATAAAATGTTAGAGATACAAAAATCTTCTATAGCTTATTTGAAAGATAATAACCTAAAGCTTAATCCAAATGAAGGATTTATAAGAATTCCGTCATTTAATAGGGTAAACAGGGGTAAAACGGAAAGATGAAATTTGGGCTAAAATCTAAACCCGATGTTGTAGAGAATTGTTTTTTTTTTTGCTATAGAAAGATGAGATTAATTTAAGAATAACTGCATTTAAGAAACAATTCTAAAAAATTTTGAAACTAAGCTATAACGTTTTGTTTGAACGTTGTACACGTGTTGGGGCTATGACAAAATGATGATTTTGGGTAAAGGAAATTTTTTGACAATTCTAAAGATGCCAGGTGAAAGATGAGGGAAAAAAAATTAGGCGTCTAATACGGATTTTTTTCCAACACTCTGCGTTTCGAAATATGAATTTTTGAAAAATACCTTGGTTTTTAGGGGTATTTTTGGGTAATTTTTATTTTTAGCTTTTTTTTGGAGCGTTCAAAAAATCTGAAACACATAGCACATGTTACCACGGTTTTTATGATTTTTGCTCTCTTGTGCTTTAACTGGCCTTATCTTTGCCAAACTAAGTTTCATTTGAAAGATTTTTTTTACAACCAATCAAGAATTTATTACAGTTTAAGTTTGTCTCAAAACTTTTTTTTCTGCGAACAACCGTTTTTCCACAATTTTGCATCAAACACAATTTTCTTCGTTTTTTAAGTTGTTTTTTACACTTTCATATCATTTAAGTCAAAAAAACACGTTAATGAGTATTAATTTTTTGTCCTTTTTATTAAAGCCCAGTTTATTTTCATAAAAAAAAATAAGTTTTATTTCATAAAAAAGGCTACTGAAAATAATTAAAAAAAATAAACAAACTGAGTGAATTAAAAAAAAAAAATAATTTTTAAATAAAAAATTGATTTAATTGAATTAAAATTTTTTCTGAACTTTATCTATTTGTTCTTTTCTTAACCACAATAGCTCAGAAAAAGTTTTTAGTTCATTTAAATCAATTTTTTATTTAAAAAATATTTTTCTTTTTTATTTCACTCAGTTTGTTTATTTTTTTTCATTACTTTCAGTAGCCTTTTTTATGAAATAAAGCTTTTTTTTTATGAAAATAAACTGGGCTTTAATAAAAAGGACAAAAAATTAATACTCATTAACGTGTTTTTTTGACTTAAATGATATGAAAGTGTAAAAAAACAACTTAAAAAACGAAGAAAATTGTGTTTGATGCAAAATTGTGGAAAAACGGTTGTCCGCAGAAAAAAAAGTTTTGAGACAAACTTAAACTGTAATAAATTCTTGATTGATTGTAAAAAAATCTTTCAAATCAAACTAAGTTTAACAAAGATAAGGCCAGTTAAAGGACAAGAGAGCAAATATCATAAAAACCGTGGTAACTCGAAAACGGGACGAAAACGAGAAAATTACCTCTTAAGTTTTTCGACTTAAAATGACCTCAGGAATTCATGGTTTTCATTTGGGGCGGAGACTGTGGGACACCCTGTATATATTTTGACAAGACAATAAGCTTTCAGATGGTATAAAATATTGTATAGGTTGTTAGGGAAAAAAATGGAATTAATGACGTGAGAAGATAAAAGTTCATGTTTTTTTTTTCTTTTTTTGATGAAAATGATTGTTTTCAATAAATTATTTTTGTACTTTTTGTGCATTGTAAAAATTTAAAAATGGTTTTATTCTTAAGAAGAAATACTTGGCTTTTAAATTGCATAATTTTTTTTGTAAGCTTTTAAAATAAAAAAATCACCTAATGAGAAAATAAAAAAGGTATTTTTTTTTAGCTTTTTCTTGTTAATTATGATTGTTTGAAAAAACGCTTCAATTGACTCATTTTAAACAAAAGCACACAACCTGTTTTCTGACGACGTTATCACGTAAAATTATCGTCCGTAAACCGGCTTTACAGACAACCTCTTTTTTTTATAATAATAAGTAAAAAAAAAACGTTGGACGCCGTTTATCATATAAAGATAAAAATATTTACGGGAAGAAAAATGAATTTTTTTTTTGGTGTATCTTGGGGCGGTGATGATAAGTCGAATGTTGCACTACCAATAAATTTATTTTTTGACTGATAGATGACAAAAAGGGAAGACAATAGAGCTTCTTGAGCAAAGACTGAGCCTTCTTAAAAGAAAATATTAACTATTCTCAAACTGGCTGGCATATTTATAAAACACCAATGAGGTGTTACGTTGGGCGCCATTTATAATATGTTCTTGATTGTATATTAAAAAAATATAAGAAGATGTTTACTATAGATAATGAAAATATTAGCAATGGTTAATTCTTACACTCAGTCAACATAAGGGTTTAGAGGAATGGTTCAAGCTTTGATCTTTCAGTTTTTCCAATTTTGATTGATTTAATTTTATACCTACATAAATTGAAGCATTTTCTAAGTTTTGTGCATTACCTTATCTTTTTATCTACACCAAAGGCTTCGGTGACTTTTGGCTTATTTTCACAGAGCCGTAAGAATATTTGAAGTATGAGTCTCTTATTTACATACGCCATCATAAATGGCTTTAAAGTCAATAAAGATGGTTCCAATTTGATATTCAAAAATCCATTCTAGCTAATAACACAAAAGAGAAACAAAATGTTGAATCTATCTTGAGAAGATTTCAAACATTTTCTGACCAACGAAGAAAATGAAGACTCTATCAGGGATAAGTTTCATGGCTCTTGGATCATAAAAGAAGGCATCTTTTTCGAACTTGTTTAAATAGCAATAAAATCTTTAATCTCTGAAATGCATTGAAAATCAAAGAGGTCAAATTAAATATTTGTTGTAACGGCATTTTTATATTATTTGGCACAAAATAGCAATAAAATCTTTAAAAAAACGGACTCTGAAATGCATTGAAAATCAAAGAGGTCAAATTAAATATTTGTTGTAACGGCATTTTTATATTATTTTGGCACAACACATTGAATTGGAGCATTAAAACTCTTTTATTTAAGAGTGAATTTCGGCATACATACAAGGTTATCACATAAACGAACTTGCACTTAAATTGTGTTTAAAAAAAGTGTTCACTATGGCGTATACGCATTTTTTTTTATATTTATTTAAATTTAATTTTTAAAAAAAGCCTGTCAATATGTTTGAAAAAGAATTCAGTATATATTGAAACAGGATAAGTGAGTTCATATAAACCCAAAATTGCAACCGTATGTTTTTATTTCCAATACAAACGTATGCAATTCGACAGAGAATAAAATACCCTTACTTTCTGATTTTGAGTATATTTTTACTTAAATAAAATGTTACAGTATTCTTTTGATATCATTCAAGGCTTCAAGTTCAACTTAAAATATCAATGTATCTTTGTGTTTAAACACACCCCTCGACCTTAATTTATTTTAAGTATTCAAAGTGTGTTCCTTGAATCGACATTTTTCTACTCGTAAAAATAATAAGTGGGTTGTTGTCGATATCCTCTCTAAAAACCAATTTTTAAACAAAGGAAATAGGTACAAGAGCTTACTCGTACCAACATCTCCCTACATACAACTTAAATAAAAAAAAAAAGAAGAAAACAAAACCCACTTCCGTGCCAATTTCGCAGTCATTTTCATCAGTGCTAAAATAAATTTCCTCCAATTAATCATTTGGAAATTTCTTGTATATTTACATAGACGCCATAAAGTCAAGTAAGTCGACTAAGAGTGTTCCCATTCCCACCCACCAAGAACTCCTCGACTCCTTACTCCTTCACAGTAAAAAGCTAGCTAACATAAATTACTCAACAACGAAGCTAAGGATTAATAATGGCACCGAAGCAAAATACAAAAAAAAAAAACGTCCTTCGCGTGCCATCCCCATGTACGATTTCCAAAATGACGATTGCTGGCTGCATAAATGAAATAAGCTAAAAGATTTAGATTTGGAAATGAAGGAAGTTAATGGGAGAGGGAGAAAAGGAATTCTTTTGACCCGAGTGTTGGAGTCATCAAAGGTGAACCAGCACGGAGGATTTACATAATTTTCCAGCCATTACTGATTCATGACAATTGTTAGATTTTCCAAGCTGTCACACTTCCACCTCAAAAGTGTTTGTCAACGTATACCAAACACAAGATGCCAAAAGGGTTGAATTTTAAGGGGGGATGTGGTGGAGGTATAACGTCTTAAGAGGAGGAAACCTTCTTTATCCGGTGTGGTGCAACACTGATTATGATGCGTCTTTGGGGGTAGAATATCTATGAACATTCTTGAAAGGTGTTTCATGTTATTTCCCAAGCTGAATGGAGATGCTCTCTCTCATCAGGTTTTGGAATTCATTACTTTGTTTGTTGCAAAAAGCAGGAGGATGAATGGAAATGGGTTCTTTGGAGTGTAAACCATCTAGAAACAAGCTTGTTGTATATAACTGGTGTATAGACTCGATATCAGGATGTTACAGTTTTCTTTTTGAAATGTAAATTTATATATATTTGTATGTGCCTTTTGCATGATGATGAAGCTCCAGCTCCATGCTTTGTGTATATGTTGTTCGAGTGTTTAATAAAACGTTTGAGGTACCCACTCCAGCTGCGAATTATAAATGCCGAATGCCAATCGCTGCTGGTTGGAGAGAATGCTCCGCAAAGCAACAGCAGCAGCACAGCTGAAGGATTTTAGCTGAAGTCCCATACTCACATCTGATAGCTCTATGGAAGCTTGAGCATGAATATGAATACAATTTCGAAATTTGAACAGAATGTGCGAACTATGTGGTGGCTGGAGTATATGATTTCATTGCCGTATTTTATTTAAAACATGGAATTTAAGGCCCAAAAATTTATTAATTCTGATCACGCTGTTTAAAGACTTGAAAGAAGTTGAAATTTGACACCATTTTCAGATAAAATAAACTTTGCAAAACATGAATACCGCAAAAATTAGCAAATAATTGATTATAAGTTCATGAAAAAACTTTGCGAACGCCTTGCAAACTATGCGAACACTTCGCAAACCATGCGTAACTATATTTGCGAATATTTCCATACTTTATTGTTTGTAATAGATTTCAAAGTATTTTTACCAAATCCCAATTTTTATGAAATCCCAAAAGAAATGAAAGAATACCGAAGTTGTACTCGCAAATTAGCAAATTTTTAAAATTACTTTAAACCAAAAAGTTGCACAAACTTTGCGAACTACATATTTGAAAACTATGCGAAAACATTAGAAATGGCTTGCAAAATATGCCAAATCATTTGCAAACACATAATTTGCGAATATCTTAATTACAAACGCATTTGCAAGGAAATTTATGAAAATCCAGATGCGGCCCTTTGAATATCTTCCATATAGTCATTTGCTATTCCTCCATATATGATGCGGTTCATATAAAGTACTTCCAAATGCCTATGCTCCTTGAAATAGGAACGTAGGAGGTTCACTCTTTCACAGTACCAATTTGCCAGGACCTATTCGTAGACAACATACATACTAACCAACATTGAAATAGGTATGTATGTTGTATGTAGATATACTCATACTCGTATGCATAAATGTGCTTGAATATGCCTACATGGGTGATTATCCCGGTTAATATACGAACCGGAAAGCCAAACCAAACCAAAACCACCAGCTGCTGACACCGGTGATTTTAGGTCGGGTAATAGTGGATAGAGCTTAGAGTGAGTGTAAGTAAATGTGTTATGTTGTGTGTGTAGGTTTTGTGTGAGAAGAGCTATCGTATGGTGGTCTAGGACAAGTGTGTATACAATTTCTTTGATTTTCATTTTTTTTCAAATTGAAAGAGAAAGAAGAAAGGGTTTTGACTTTATATATTTTTGCAAGTTCTCTCTCCTAGATATAGCTGGGATGTACAAGTTTGGAGTGGGCTTTTTTTTGTGTGTGTGGGATAGAAGTGGATTGCCACAAAATGAAGCGAGTAAGCACGCAATCACAATTGCACCAGTACCTACCAGTTTTATTTTTTTTTCCTTTGTAGAAGGTTAAGTGGGACAGAAGTACCAGTAGCAGCTGCAAGTTAGTGAGATGATAGGTGATGTGGAAATGGTTTTGTATTTTTTTGAGATTGGTTTTTTCGATGTTATTAAGTTCGATATAGGCAGTTTCGATGGGACAGTTCTTTTTTTCAAATATATGCAGAAGAACGTGACATGGAAAGTGACATAGTTTTATCATGTAGACATAGTTTGGTAAGGCAATTTCTTAAAGAAGATGTGTCAAAATCAAGCAGTGTTTCATTAAAATTCAGCGTCCGTTAAAACTCAACAATTCCCCTAAAATAAACAGAAACAAAATTGGAAAAAACTAATTATATACTACGCAAATGTTTTTTTTTGTTTGGCAAAGGTATGTGGATTATGCAGCTAAAATTAGATCAAAATACCCAACTTTAGTTTTACGTTAACCTACTCTTACCTCAAAATTTACTAGGTAGGTACCTACTTACTCAGCGGCCTCCCGATGTATAACATTTTCAAAAAGTTTTCCAAATAATTTCCTTTGGAAACTTTTCTTTCAATCTAATGCCTGATTCGCAATATTGCGAGACGACGGACGAGACAAGAGCGTTGCGAGACTAAAATTGATATCCAGTTTTCGATGTTTGGCCAAATAATTTCCTTCTTTTCACACATTCTTCTATATACTGTCAAAAATAAACAATAATGCAAAATAAATCGTTACATTACCGAATGGCTTACGATTTAAATGGCCAAGAAAAAATATCGTCTCGTGTCGTCTCGCAATATTGTAAATCAAGCATTGCACAGTATTTTTTATTCAATTTTGTTCTCCCTTTTTATGAAGAGCGATTTTAAGCCCCTGCTATTTGTTTACTAATTTTTGTATCAATTTTTAAAGTTTAAATCTACACGGACACTGTGGTGTATGCGTAACATTTTGTTTTGCTGTGAAAAAGCCACAGTCAAAAATGTCTATTGTTGATTTAATCAAAAACAAATATCCGCAATGTTTTTAGCAGTACTGTATATGAATATACATATGTGTACGAGTGTAGCATCCAAGAAGATGAAATCGGTCTAATGTTGGTTTTGAAAAAAATTACAACTTTTACGAAAGATCATCAAAATAAAATTTTTTGACATGACGATGTTAATTAATTTTTGCTATACTTGTAATGGTACTTTTGCAAATAATTGCAAAAAATTTATTTTTAAGTGATAGAAAATTGTTTAAATCTTAACAGACACTGTGGCGAATGTGTAACATTTTATTCTATGAAAAAACAAAGGAGTAGGTACACTTTTTCTTCTATTTTCACCAAATAATTAAATTAAATGACATTTGTTCTTAAAAAAAAGACAAAAATAGGCATTTAAAATCTTTCGTATGCTGTTGTAAAGGGTCATAACTCATAATTTTGAATCTTCCTAAAAATTAATTTACATGGGAGAAAAGAGAAAGCTTCCATAATGTCCACTAGAGCTGTAGCAAATCGTCGTTACTAAAATGCGGGTAATCTCTTTAGTAACGAGCAACAAAGCGTTACTTTCTAAACAGTATCGTTACTCTATTTTCGTTACTTTTGATGGGGTTGGGTACGATTGACCGCATTTTAAAATCTTGTTCTTAAAACCTCGCATCTTAAAATCTCGCATTATGAAATCTTTTTTATTGAAATCTCGCAATTTCAAAATCTCGTTTACCAAAATCTCGCAACATTAAAATCTCGCAAACTAAATTCTCGAAATTTATAATCTCGCATTGAAATAAAATAGGTATTTATTAATTCGCGCGCGCGAATTAATAAATATTTTATTTCAATGCGAGATTATAAACCTACATATGATATTGCTAGCTTAGGAAAGTCCAGAACCTCCCTCTTCTGTTTTTTTCGTTTTGTTTTGAAAAGATAAATAGAAAAGGAAAAGGTTTGTTAACTGTCAGGCGCCTATGCCAGTTTTTTATAGTGTTTAGGGTCAACTGTAAAATGTTGGAGTCAAAAGGACTTAATGCGTGTGAATTTGTTGTATTCGACCTTCTCTTTTCATTTAATCTGTTGCTTATACATTTTGCTGCCAAAAAAGCAATTTAAATTTAAGATACTTTACGCTCTAAACTAATTCTTCTAATGCGAGATTTTGATATAGCAAGAATTTAATGAACTTGCGAGATTTTTTTTTTTAATGCGAAATTTTAATATGCAGGATTTTGAAAATGCGAGATTTTGTTATGTGAGATGTTAAAAATGCGAAATTTTGCTTTGCGTGATTTTTGCAAAAATGCGAGATTTTGTTAGAAGAGATTTTAGTTTGCGATCAATCGTACCGCTCCCCTTTTGATGAACTAACGAGATATATGTACGAAACATACGAGATACGAAACATGCGAGTAACGACGCGATTCAAATTTCAATGCTAATTACGATGTATGAGATACGAAACGAAATGCAAAATATATAAGTGTTGGTAATCATCAACTACAAATTTTGCGTATAAGAAGGGTACAACAGCATCTTAGCCCAACTGTTGTGCCTGGGCGAAACGCAATATTTTGGACTACAGGTCAAAACAAAACATCGAATTGTAAACGAATTGTACCAAATTTTTGCCGAAAAATTTGAAACAAATTTAAAAAAGTTTCCACGTTTGATTAAAAAAATCGAAAAAAAATCAATATAGCTACCTTCAAACCCTTATAACTTGAGAATGCAGCAACAAATTTCAATGTTTATGGCCTTAAAATGTAGCTTAGACTTTACAAATTGTTTTTGTTTTTCAAAAAAAAAACGTACTAAACTTACTAGTAACGATATTATTGATGCGGGTACTATGCTCTGTCCAACAAAAATTGTCAGTACAGGTAAGATAGGACGTTTGCATCTCACTCTGCATCATGTTTAACGCATAAGTCTATCACAACAAAATGCTCTCACAGCAATGCCGCACTTTGCATAAAAATGTTTCAAGTTTGATCGAAAAAGTACCAGCGTTACCCCTTGGTTGGTAGAATTTCACAATAACAAATTTTTAAAAGAAAGAAAAAAAAATATCTTTTTCCACACCACCAATATGTAATAAAGTTACTTTTTGCAATTTACTTATTCAAGAAACATCCCAACGCAACACGTCCACCAAAAGATTTTTCCTGCAGCGCATGTTCAAATGTTAACATTAATTGTAATGTATACATGCGGGTACTCATTTTGTCGCTACTTTTACAGCCCTAAAGTCCACAAATGTCTATTGTTGATTTAATGCATTTAATTCTAGATTATTCAAATCTAGTTTTAATTCATAAAGGTGTAGATAACGATTTGTGTTTTATGCTATTCCGCATTGCTAATGACTTGGTTTGTTGAGGACCATCTTTACAATTATTAGTTTTTGAAATTTTCTTATGAGGCGATTAAATCTCATAACTTATACAGTTTTATACAAAATTAAGTTGGAATAGGAAAAGCAACATTTATAACATCAACAAAATAGATATAGAAATATGATCTTTTAAATCACTAATATTCTGGCATTGTGATTGTAGTTTCAAACCATTTTGTTTCTTCGAATAAAACACAATGTTTTGAAAAAGTAAATTGATTTTTTTATTTAAACATTAACTTAAAAAAAAATAAATAAACTAAACAATAAAATCACAAAAGTTAAGTAGTTTTTATAAAAATTAAAAAAATATTAACAACAAAAAAAAATAAATAAAATTATACAGAAATATGTATTTTCTTAAAAAACAAAATAACAATACAAAACTAAATTATATATAATATTCTTTTAATTCGTGCGAACCGAGGATTTAACGTTTCAAACGTTAAATTTTTATACATTTACCACAGAATTGTAAAAAAAGAAGCGTTGTTTTTTATCTTGTTTTTTTTTTTTTTTTTTTTTTGGACAGAGCGAACAATCTTAAAATCTAAAGCGCAAGAAAACATAGTTTTTTGTTGTTTGTGTCTTTTCGTTATCTAAGAATAATTTTACTATCTAGAATTAAATTATTAGATTTTAACTTAATTAAATTTTATTTATCTTAACATTGTCACAGAGATTCTGTTATAGGTATTTATTCTATAATTTTATTTTATTTATTAAATATAAACATAAATTTATTTTATTTTATTTGGAACTAACAATCAAAAGAGAGATAGTCTACTAACATAGCAATTAGCTATATTGACTTAAGGCCTATTCATTAAAGCACACAACCATACGAAACTTTAAGTAACGCATACGACTAGAAAATTAACAGAAAAACAAACAAAAAATACGAATTAAAATCTAAGTTTTTTGTCCCGCTGATTTGATTAGAATGCCATTTTGACTAAAGATATGGTCTACATCTACAGTTTATAGATAGATAGATGATAGCTAGAGGAAATTATTGTACTGAGCAGACAGCAGAGGAACCAGAATACTGGTTATTTAGACGACGCTTCATTCCCTGAATGTAGATATCACGATTGAATAATCCAGCAGCAAGTGGAATGCTAGAAAAAGAAGTACAAAATAAGTTAATCGTGAGAAATGATTAATAAACAAACTTACGAATCAGTTCCGGCACGAATGGAGGTCCTGAAGAGAGCCCAAACGGGTTTATGGTCCGACGATGTTATCGAAGGCACTGAATCATAAGAAAGACACTCCACCAGAGCCGCTGGTTGTCCAGCTGCGGCTGCAAAATTACTCGCTCTACGCATTTGCAGCCCTTGGGTTTGTCGAAACTTGTACAGAATGCGATCCGTATAGGCTGGAGCACGTTGTTTGCTAGAGGTATCAAACTGTTGCGTGCCTGGATCATACTGCAACGAAAACACAATTAATCAACATGAACAGAAAACCCTATTTTCTAGACTCACCTTATAAGTTGGCGGAAATGTTATATTGGCCTCCATAAATCCACGAAATGCTGCTCCATCAGCCAATACCGACGACAACTGATCAGTGTGCATATAACCATGTGGCAAGTGAGATGGCAGCGGAAATTTTGTATTCTGAATCCATTCGAGTAGCTTCTCTCGAGGTTCACTTAATCGAAAGTTGAGATCTCCACACCAAAAGACATTATCGAAATTCTGAGTGACATCTTTGTTCTTGTGTCGCAGCTGTAGATTCTTTGGCAAATCTAATGCATGGATTATTCTTTTCACATCGGATACGCGTTCTTTGACTTTTTGCTGATGGGCTGTGAGGTGGGATGTGACAAAGAGCATGGAGGTTCCAAATAAACAAAACGATATAGCTATGGCGCCTTTTGTACGGAATGCTGTACCAGGCCGCACTGACATACTGGCGTCTTCGGGTGCTGAGCAATACCAAATAAGATCACGTCGCATAAATATGGCAAGATGGAGAGTTCCGAGAGTGGTTGAATGAAAGAGCACATGTGATGGTCCAAGGGTTTCTTGTAGTGTCACTTCCCATTCGACACGTTCGGGGCAAGTTTCCTGAGTTCCAACGACAACAATATCAGGAACATTTTCTATGGTCGCAGGTAATACGAAATCATTCATTTGTCTATTAGAAGAAATAAAATACATATATATTAGAAATTTTAAACTTTTCCTAGACGTAATCGGGATGGATGGATTTTTGTTAGAACCTGAAACCCTAGTTAATGCTTAAATCACATTTCAATAGCGTAACTATAAAAAAAATTATACGTATACGCCGGACTGTGTGTTTTTTACTTGCTCTATAGGGCAAGTATTGGTTTCGTGTCTGTGCGTCCATCTGTACACATTTCCACAGCCTAAACGGGTGGATGGATTTTCTTCAAATTTGGTACAGATGATTTTTATGTAATTCTGAAAGTTGGTTTTTTTTTTGTTTTTTTTTTATATCTCGTTTAGAACGTATACATCCCATACAAAAAAATACGATATTACGAATTTCTCGAAAACGGCTCTAACGATTTTGATTAAACTTTGTATACGTAATATTTAAAGCAGTGGCAATAAAACTGCATTTTTATTTTTTCTCAAAAAAGTCAAATAACAAAAACATTTTTTTTTTTTCATTTAACAAAATTTTGCCCTAAATGTCGGCTCTTCCCCAATATCAATTTTTTTTTAATTTAGATCCAGCTTTCAAAATCTACTAGTAGACTAACATAAAAGTGCTTTGAACTGCAAGAGCAAGTACGTGCGACCCCAGTCGTGCATTTTATTTTATTTCAAACCAGCTATTTGTATTGAATTAAAAATGAAATTATTTATAAACTGCATTGTTATACCAAGGAAAATTTTATGATTCACTTTTCTAGTTCGTTATTTTTCGAAAGTACGTATACACCAGAGTGTACCAATGCCTTTTATTATATAGTATTTTATTTATTATATAGTAAGCATATGTTACAAATAAAAGTAAAACATAAATATCATTAAATGATCTCAAGATTTGGATGCCGGTGAAACCATAGCATAAATCAACCTATTTCTAGTTTTAGCTTAAAAAATGTTATATCTTCAACACATGTAATTTATTTATTTCCTTGATGAATTGCTGTGACATTCACCATACACAAATTTATTCTTCAATTGCAATCTTTTTTGCCATTGAATTTGTCATCAGCTAGTGATTATTGCAACCACTGTGATTCAAACAATGATAACATGGTACTAAAATCAGTTTCTCTGATTCATGTTCCTTGTCTGTACTAGCGTCAGAGAGTTCATAGCTTTTTGAAGATAAATAGTGCCCATCTGTGAAAATCACTTTACTAAATCTATACTGTTGTAAGTTAAGTTAGTGTTTATTATGTTTTCTAAACTTATTCATTAGTTTAGAAAACATTTTACAAGGCTAAACCAACAAATAAAAAACTTTTGTTTATCCTTAGCCATCATTTGTTGTTGTTTTCCGTGCAAAATTTTTATAATCTAAGTACCAACTGAGATACAAAAAAAAAAAACAAAAGAACTTTTTACCATCTTTCAAAACCTACCTAATACATATTTGTTTTTTTTTTTCTGTTTTTTTGATGCTTTTTAATACAGATACGAAAGAACTTTTAAAATAAAAAAGTCTTTGATTTAATGAATGTGTTCGAAATTTTGTGAAAAACTTAATTAGAACTAATTTGTCACATGGTTTAGGTATTGCTTGAGTAACCCAAAAGCCGGGTAGTAAGCAATTTTAAGTCAAATTGTGTCGAAAAAGAGTGGATGTTGGTACATTTGTTGTTTAAAATTAATTTGAGATTTCGTTTAAACATAATTTAAATATTTTGTTCGAAATTCCATTTGAAGGTATGTATCTAGGAGTCACTTTTTTTCTGACCAAAAACTAGATCATCAAAAGAAAATATAAACAAATTTAAAAACCCCTGATTGTTCTATTTTTTTTTCAACCTGTCTTCAATTCAATACAAAACTCAATTCTTAAAATTAATTCAATAAAAGTGTTTAAGGGAAACAAACCGACAACACCAACGGCACGGTTTTATAACCATAACTGGAAACATGAATTTTATAGTAAAAATCTGACAAACACCATAAATCAATTCAATCAACAACTGGCAATAATTTAAAATTCACTCTTAACCATCAATAGAAACAAATTTCAACCGGTTTAAAATGATCATGCCCTAAACTAGCATGTATCAGTGGGTAGTAATCACTTTGCGCTCGTTCCCATTCATTAATCTGTGATCGAACCTAACTGTCAAGTCGTCGTAATAAATTCAGCCCCCCCCCCCCCTCCTCTAGACTATCGATAGATTTATTTAAAAATAAATACAAAAATAGATAAATCTTAATCAGACTGTCTTGTTAGCTAATTTAAATCTAGAATTCTCTATTAAAAATCTAAAGACAGCAAAAAAACTACGAAAAGCAACAAAAATTACAATAAATATTTGGAAATACCTCTCAATACCCTCCTAACCTAACAAAAATCTATAAAATTTGCATTTAATTATTTTTGTTGTTTCTTTTTTTAATTATAAATTTAAATTTATATACAAACTACGTCACTTATATAAACACAACTCTTTGTCTAGTCTAAGAAAAAAAAATCGTATCACGACAAAACCAAATGCATGAGCTCACAGATTGAGCAATCAAAAATACCAGATGTGTGCTCTTTTTAATTAATTAGTCACGGAACCGAAAATAACAAATAAAAATAAAATAAATTCGATTGTCTTAGAACTTACTTTGGTGGGCTCTGCCCGTTCATATTCCATGTGCCAACAAATATAGTAACTTCTTTGTGTGGCAACACTCTATCCAATTCACTTGGTCCCAAAAGTGTTGAAGATCCTAATCGTCCATCAAGATAACTCCTAGAAAAATGACAATAAATTCAAAGATTCTGGGAGTATATTCAAATTCATACCTATCTCTAGCTTTTTCAGTTGGAATCAAACTCAAAACCTGTGCTGCCATCAATGCCTGTCTGGCTAATCCTGAACCACTATTACCACTATTCTGTTGGTTTTGTTGTTGCTGTAACTGTATTTGTTGCTTCTCCATTCGTTGCATTGGAATATTATCATGTGACCAGGAACGAACTCCCTCGGCCGCCGCGATTTCCTCCAAACCTCCAGCTACAGGCTGTGTCGATATATTCGGTGACGACATATGTTGCAACTCATTCACCAACTCCTTACCCGGTGGAAGCAACTTTAATCTCAATCGTGATCTACACGCTGTCATTGCAATCGACCGCGGCACATTACACTCACTCTGTGTACTCTTCACCGACGAATTCGATGGCGAACTATGAGAGTTATTAAACGATTGCAACATCTTCCCATTCATTGGCGTCTCTGGGGCACTATTACATTCCGAAATGGGTTCTTCCATTGCATTCGACTCAAGATTCAATGTGAGATTCTCTCGTTTCAAACAACCCGCATCTGGCAGTGAATTATAGCGTACACTCACCGGCGGAGTCATTGGCTTACGATCCACTTTGCAGCACAGCGAAAATTGATGACTGAAACGATTATGATCGGCACTGTGACTTGAACTGCCTCGACTTGACTTATTTCTAAGTGGACGGTTCTTAATTCTACGTTTAACGCTAGTTATTGCATTGGTATCGTTATTATTATTGTGGATGTTGTTGTTGTTTGTGGTGCGATTACCAAGTTTCTCCGGGGAACACTTGGCAAAGGACACATCATGTGGCACAGTATTGGCAGCGGCGGAATTGGGTGCACTCAAATGGTTAGTATCACGCTTCTCCAACACCGGATGCGGTTCGACTTTGGTCGAACGCTTTGGCCATAATCCACTGAATATATTGCTGCTGCCTTTGCTGCTGGATTTGGGGCTAGCAGTGATACGTTCATCACTGCTAACACGATCCATTACTAACAACAAATTAAATACAACACAGTAGTCAATCTAAATAAGCTACAGCTGATTGCTGTGATAGTGTGTGACTGTGTTGTTGCTGGCTCCTATTGAGCGAGCGACGTCGAGTCGTCGTCGTCGATGTCAACGTAGTCGTCGTCGTCGTTTCAGACAGCGGCGGCAACGAGTAGAATAATTATACGCTAATGAGAGTAAATATCACGAGATTTGTTGACTAGAGAAGAAAATAAAAATCTAAGATCTACGAGAGAAGAAGAGGTGTGCCGTGTATCTACGTTCAACTTTTGAATACACCGAAAAAACAACAACAACAAATAGAAGCAAAGCGTTTCTATGCAACCTTCAACCGAAACAGAACAACACCACACACGGAAGGAAGGAAGGCAACAACACGCAGAGAGAACAAACAACACACAAACTCTGTCGGTTTGGTTGATTTGGTCGTTCCTCGAACTTGACTTTTTTTGTCGGATTGTGTTGATTCTATTCTATTCGTTCTTTGGTCTTCTTTTAGGAGATTTAGCCCAAATCAAAGAGACCTTGATGGTGCAACATTTTCGTCTTCATTTTGAGCTGATGTTGGTGTGGGCGAGTTGTTGTGAGTTGTTATTGATTTTTAGCATCTTGGAGGCATCTTTTCGTCTCCTGTTGGTGTTGCTGGTTGCTGCTGAGCTAAAGTGAAAAAATCAATAATTTGCTTTAATCTCAATTCTACCCTGCCTATATGACGACATATAAAATAGTCCAGACAAAATAAACATAAAAAAGTGCAAACCCAGAAATCATTTGCATAGAGCTGAAAATTGGTATACAGAGCATTGATCGATTAAGGTAAAATGTCAAAAGTCTCATGTGTGCATAAAAAATTATTCAAGTTTAAATGTCGAAAATTTAGGTTTTTCATATATAACTTTGAAACGGGAGAAGCTATAAAAAAAGTGTATGGATGACACTTTTTTCTCTACGAGTAATCGTTTAGAAGATATAGCGATTTTAAAATGTGCCAAATGTCGAAAATAATGTTTTTTTTTCATATTACTATTAAATCATGATCGAAAAGTTTTCTTTGGAAAACTTGTACATAATGTGCTCTTCCATATAAAAACATTTTTTTTTGGATTTTTTATTATTCAAAACTCAAAAATTGCGAATCTTTGTTCTTAGCTTGTAATATATGAGTTTTTTGGAATATATTTTTAACTCACTTCATAGACTATAACGATTTCCACAAAATAGTTGAAGATACGCTTTAGTAATACTTCTCGTTTGAAAGTTATAGCGTTTTCGTTTGGGAATTCTTAGAAGCGTCCGGGACTGTCCGATCCGGAATGCCAAACGATCAGAGTTAGATACTTTTTTTTTATTCTGAAGTTTGGGTTTCTTTGTATTTGTGAAACATCAAATGCGAACGTCTGATGAAAGTTTTGTTTTGTTTATTTTTTTTTTTTTATTATCATTAAGTTATCTATTTTTGTTTTCTTTCTTCACATTATTTTAATATAGTTTAAAGTTTGTACATAGTTAAAAATCTTTAAATTGAGAAATGAATAACAAAGAATGACATTTCATTACTTTGACGTCTTAAGTGTTAACATGTGTGCGTGATTCTGGTTTTGATTCTGCCTCAAAATTCGGAATCGATTTTCTCTTCTTTTCAGAATTAGAACTGTCATTGAGTGCCAAACGATCAGTTTCAGAATCGTTCGGGAGAATTCCGGACAGTCCCGGACGACCAAACGAAAACGCTATTAGTGAGCTTGAGAGATAAGTATACAGGGTGTCCGGTAGAAAATGGATAAGCCTGAAATGGCTGATAGGTGCACTTTTTACTGTTCTGAAACCGAATTGAAAAAGTTTCTATCGCAACCAGTTTAGAAAATATTAGCTTATTTTCGTTCAGTGTACTTTAAATTTCATCATCTTACGTTTTCTTTAACCACGAACACGAATGAATGAATTTTATAAATTTCTTATTTTTATAATTTTCTACAATAATTGGCTCACTACATAAGAAGTTAAAAGTTTTTATAACTGTTGCATCTTTTCTTTAAACAAATTTTGAAATTTGTTTTTTGATGTAAAATGTGAAAAAAAAATTTGTATGAAAATTTTCAAACACCTATGGTATAAAAAAAATCGATAGGAACGTAGGTGGCCAACTTTTTTTAAAAATATGCGCGTCCAAAAGGGATTGCAGAATGGTAAAAGTTTTTATCAAATCTAGAGTTACTAGGAAGTTATTGGTACCAAAGTGCAAAAAAAGCCTATAAATTTAATAAATTATTTTAACATTAAAATCTTAAGTTTTTCACATTGCTGCCACAAATGCATGGATTCCATCAGTTTTTTTAATCAGTCATATTTTACACTAATTCTTCTTAGCCATAACTATTAAAAAAGTGTTATAACCGTTGAAAAATGGTTATAAAAAAATAATTTAAATTTTTTTTAATGCAAAGTAGAAAAAAAAATATTTGTTTGCTCAGTTTAAGCATGGGAATACAATTGTACATCGGGACAGCTTGTTTTGAGTTTTGACTTCTTAATGATCTCGCTTTAAAGAAAAATTGAGATTTTCGGTCGCGTTGGCCCAATGCAACCTCATCAAAAATGTTGCAATGTTTTTGAATTTGTGTTCAATTCCCAATCTTACTGGGCTACGAAAAACATCCAATATTTGTTAGATGCAAACAAATATTTTTTTTTCTATTTTGCATTAAAAAAAAGTTAAATTATTTTTTTATAGCCATTTTTCAACGGTTATAACACTTTTTTAATAGTTATGGCTAAGAAGAATTATTGTAAAATATGACTGATTAAAAAAACTGATGGAATCCATACATTTGTGAAAAACTTAAGATTTTAAAGTTAAAATAATTTATTAAATTTATAGGCTTTTTTTGCACTTTGGTACCAATAACTTCGTAGTAACTCTAGATTTGATAAAAACGTTTACCATTCTTTTTAAAAGTTGGATAGAAAAAATAAATTCTGTGAAAAGGTTAGAAAATTAAAAAAAAAATTATTGTGGTTTTTCAAATACAGTTAAAGATAATTTTTCCGGCCTAAAACTACTAAATTATTATTTTTTGGAGTGTTCTCACTAAGATTAGCTAGTACTCGTAACATATTTCGCGTTTTCTCGACCGCCATACAACTAAAATTAAGACAAAATTTTCAAAAAAAAAAAAAAAAACAAATTTTTGAAAAATGTGTCCAAACTGTCAAATAACATCGAAAAGACATATTTCTTTAACATCATGGAACATTTGTGAAGATAAAAAAAATTAAAAATAAATGTAAAAATTTTGTGCTTCAGGTTAAGTAAAAAAAATAAACTGAAAAAAAAAAAAAATGACTGAATAAACAAAAACAGTAGGAAGTGAAACAAAAGGAGAAACAAATTTTTTAAAATAGAATTTTTGGAGAAATATAGAAACGGAAGGTTAAAAATCTTCTAAGTGCACCTATCCATTAGGAGATAGTTAAATCGCTCTTCGCAAAATTAAAAAAGCATTGTCCCATAAAACCGTAAAGGATTTATCAAAAATTATTTTTTAAGTAAAGAATCAAAATGTATAAAAGATTAAGGGCCATTTGCTGAATCGAAAATTAAATAATTTATGTTGAACATAAACTCTTATTGCCTACTTTTTCCACTGCGTAAACTGTCACATAAAGATTTATGTAGAACTTAAATGCTTTGTTTCGATTCAGCAAACTGGTCTAAGTTTTGATCCCCTGGAACCACTGAATAAATCATGTAAGTCACCTATCAAAAACGTGTGTAAAATTTCTATTTCTTAATAAAAACAAATTATTCTGCCTCTCTTTCTCCATGAAAAGCAATTGACTATTTATTTATTGAGATTTTTTCAAGCGTTAAATAATAAAGTACATCCAATCATAAAATGTGTTTATGGAAACATAAATTCAAATACCATAAAAATGCATTTTTTCCTTCACTATTTTGACCCACTGTTTGCAGAAATTACCTATAGATCTCTTTAAAAAAAATTTTTTCTTTTTTATAGAATTTTATCTATTCACATTCATTTGGTTAAAACTGTTTAGAAAAAAAGATACGTGATTTACCACGAAAAAATTGTATGTTTTGTCTTTTATTAAGTTCACACTAGGTTGATCAAAACGTTCAACATACGTTCCAAATCGACTTAATGAATAGTTAAACCGTTCCAAATTGTTTCAATTGATGTACATATCTCAGATATGTTTTTAATGCATCAGTTATTATTATAATTTGGAAATGTTTAAATGTTCAGTATGTCGATTTGGAACGTATGTTGAACGTTTTCATCAATCTAGTGTGGATCCAACTTTTAACTAACATTTCCGACATTTAACCTTGAACCACTTTTTATGCACACATGGGATTTTTGGGGACTTTTGATATCTTACTTTTATCGATGTTTCAATACTCTGTACCAATTTTTAGTTGTATGAGAATTATATCTGGGTTTAATGTCTATTTTGACCGGACTATCTGCCTACATGACGACATATAAAAGTAATAACTCACCGCGAGAGAAAGGATTGAGCAAGAGACGTGTCCTTGTTGCTTTTGTTTCGTTTAACGTTGGTTTGTGTGGTTTTTGTTGGGTTACCTGATTTATGGGTAGTTCCTGAACTTATTTTTTTCTTCTTCTTCTCGTCTTGATTTGATTGTGTTTCTATTTTTATATGAGAGAATTTGTCTTCTTTTGTTTTTTTTTTTTTTATTATTATTCACATCGTCATCGTGTCTTGGGATTTTCAAAATTTGTTTCGTCGTCGTTTAGCCCCTCTTTGCCATTAGACGGTTTATGTAATGATATTATTGTGATGTGATGCGGTGATTTCCGAGGTTTAAATACAAAAAAAAATTTGTCGTCGTTGTTGTCCCGTCTCGCTGTGCTGATGAGTGTGTGAACTTTTTTCTTGTTGCCTTTTGTTTCAATTGAATGAAATTATTTATAATTAGCTAGCCATTCAAATCGAATGTATGATTTTGATGATGATAAACATTCAACACACAGAATTCATAGAACTCACGGGTTAGAGAAATTCGCACGACAAATGACACAAAATTTAGAAGCACTTTGCGTCTACTCAAATCGACGAACGACGAATCGAATCAAAAATCGACAAGGTAAAAAACGACGACGGACGAAAGAACACAACAACAATCTCTTTGGCTTTTCCACGGGTTCTACTTGACTGGCACGAGGAAATTTTTTTATTCATCGTTCATCGGAGTTTTTTTTTTGCATTTCTCTGTTGCTATTGGATAAGAATGTCATAAGAGAGGGAATGTGTCAAAATTTGAGGAAAATTTTCAGGGGAGGACGGAGGAAATTTGGATAAAAAAGTTTGTTTGTTTTTGAAATTTGATGTGAAATGGAAAATGAACTGTGGGAAATTTATTTATTTCTTAAGGTCTGTTTACAATTCTGTGAAACGAAAAAAATAATAAAATAGAAGGGGTATTCATGAACGGTGTAAACTCTGGGTAAATGTGGTAAAGTGGTAAGTGTGTCAAAATTTTGTATGGGTTTGATAGTTAGCTTACCACATTTACCATTTCACCAGGTTTACCAAGAGTTTACACCGGTTGCATGAATAATCCTATGAAAAAACTTCTTTTTGACGGACATCTTTTTATTTTGAAATGAATTCTATTTAAGTTGTGTGTGAATTAGAGCCTACGATTTTGTTCGTGTATTTAATTACACGTGTACCCAATACACGTGTACACGTGTATCTAAAAAACGTTTACACGTGTATCTTATTTACACGTGTATTTATTAAATACACGTGTATTTATATTTACACGTGTAAATACGAAACAAAATGATTTTTTTGCTTTTTGGGGGTAAAATAAAAGTTTTTAAAACTAAACAACTGAAGATTATTGTGCAAATAAATAGTTCGAATTGGAAAAATAGTATTTGAACTTTTTGAAGACCTTATAAATAATTTATTCAAAAATGAAAAAGAATGATGTGCCTTTTCATTAAAAAAAAGCTAATAAATTTTTCCAAGATATATTTGCATATTGCCTACTGTGTCTTTCTCAGAAGAAAGTGTACCAACTGTTACATGTTTTTTTTTTTTTTTTGTTAATCACCGTTTATTTGAAGATCATATGGTTTACTAAGTTCATAGTGAAAGTGTAAAAGGTGTTTTATAAATAAAGCGACAAATTCAATCAAAATAAATTTTAAAATAAAACTAAAATATGAAGCCAAGGAGTTGGGTATGGCAATATGCCCACCGAGAAGGGACAAATGCCTACTGTGACTTATGTAGTTCACAACAAAACAACCGTTTTTCTTGTCCCGGTGGAACAACCGGAGCCCTTGGACGGCATTTAAAGGGACTCCATGGAGTCAATTTAATTATTTTATATGTTTTGTTGCTTGGTAGTCTAATCTAATCTGCTTTATTTTTTTACTTTTTAGTCGTATAATATTTGAAAGAAGATGATAATTTGCTTGGGTGGTATGAGCTCCCAAAGCCCCTCTCTTGCAATTTACCTACAAAAGCTTTTGCGATATTTAGAATGGGACAAAATAGATTTGGGGTGTTTCAACCCCCCAATGCCCCTCCCCTGAGTTCGGACCCCAAAATATTGCGTTGCAATCCAAACTTCATATGTGTACAAAGTTCAGTTCGATACGATAATGGGAATCGGGTCAAAATTTTTTTCCAAGATTTATATGGCTAGGGTTGAATGAGAATTTCCAATTAAATTTTCCGTGTAATTTCAATGTGTAAATCTAGCCAATAACCGCAAAAACCTGAACAATATCCTTTTCATTCAATATAATACATATTTTAGGAAATCGCCACCAAATCTACCTGTTCGAACGCTATTTACACGTGTAAATATAAATACACGTGTAAATATAAATACACGTGTATTTACAAATACACGTGCTTCGGCACGAATTATTTAAATACACGTGTAGCACGTGTACCTTAATACACGTGCAATAGTAGGCTCTAGTGTGAATTGCATTAAATATTTAACACCGTGTAAAATTTTTGACACTGTTGAGGTTAATAAAAAAAATTTCAGCTGTATGGATTATTGTTTAAAATTTTTTCTGAAATGATACTCCTTTTTAAAGCCTGGTACGCTGCTCGCGCTAAATTTTAGCTGAGATAAAATTCCCATACAAGTTATCGATAACTTGTATGGGAATTTTATCTTGGCTAAAATTTAGCGCGAGCAGCGTACCAGGCTTTAATAAAAAAAAAAAACAAAACAAAACCATCTGCAAAAAAAATTTAACTCAAATTTAACCAGGTCCCAGAGCCCAGTAAATTTTTAACAGCTGAAAATTTTGTATTCACCTCAATAGTGTCAAAAATTTTACACGGTGTTAACTATTTAACGCAATTCACACACGGCCTAAGCTTCGAAAGAATAATATTTTTAGGAATTTCTTAAAGCTTGTAAAAAATTCTAAACTTGCAGGGCTTCAAAAAAAAAAACGGATTTCGGGAACGGGAAAAACAATTTTCTGTCGCAAATTTTTAATTATTTTCAGCAGTTTTTATGTATTTCTTTCTTAAAGCCTGGTACGCCAGTTCGCGCAAAATTTTAGCCGAGATAAATTTCCCATACAAGTTATCGATAATTTGTATGGGATCCATTTTAGCTCAGCTAAAATTTTTCGATAATTTGTATGGAAGCTAAAATTTATCTCGATCAGCGTACCAGGCTTAACTAAATTGGCTTAAAAAGGTAAACAGTAAAAAAGTGAATATTTTCAAATGCATTTTTGTACAGTTTTTCGAGCTGAAAATTTAAAATAAATGATGCAGAAAGCTTATTTTTTGGTTTTAAAAACCTAGAAAAAAAAAGTTTTTCACTTTTGTAAATTTACCACTTTCTGCAAAAAGTGGTCATTGAAATTTAAAGTAAAAAAAGATAAAAGGATTTTGAAACAGAAAACTATACTTTTCGTTAATAAAAGAAAATGGCCAGTTTTTCGATAAAATACACCAAATTATTATTTATCAACAATAAATTGATAGCTGATAGTCGCAGAATATTTATGCAAAATTTCTACGTAAATTCCCGTGGAGAGATTGTTTGCCAAAGACCTACTACCAGTCAGTGGAGTAACGTAATTTCAGTTCAAACTTTGACATAGTCGACTTTAAAAATTTGAATCTTTTCCTCACAAATTCTCTCCGCTTCCTATGTGCCAATGGTGGGGTACAATAGATCTTACAGGTCACAGTGCATCTTACACCCCTAATATCAATCAATGTGCCAATGGATTGAAAAATCACGTACATTGGCTATACAGTGTAGTGCCCAATCACCAGGGTTCAAACCTCGGTCATAAAATTTTGGAGCAAATTTGAAAAAAAAGTAGGAGTAGGAGTAGATTTGAAACAAAAAAAAAATTAATTTTTAGGATATTTTTAAAATAAAAACTAAGAAAGTCAATTAGATTTATAAAAAATAATTATTTTGAGATAAATTCACATAGGACCAATTTATATGGTTTTATAAAATCATAATGCCAGTGGTGTTTCATAAAAATGTGTTCGCAATTCCAAAATAAATACTATTTCAATTTCAAACGATCCAATTCGGTTAGTTAGGTTAGTTTAGGTAAACAATTTTTCTATGTGGAAAAAGTGAAGTATGTAAAAAAAAAAAAAAATCGGAGCTTTAGAGTAGATTGTTTATTTCCCAAAAGTGGAGCAAATTTGCTCAGATTGGAACAAGGTTCGAACGCGCTACTAATCATGTTCCACTTTACATTTTCTAGAAATAAACATCAAAGAGACGAACGATTTATTAGCAATGGAACTCTATTGCCCTCAGAAAATTCAGTTCCCTTCGTGAGCATCATCCCTCTTTTCGCATCATCCCTCTTGAAAAATAACTGTGTAGCCAGGTACTTTGGGTAAAGTTTTCAAATTTGTGTTTTAATTTTAATAGCTGCGTTCCTTTGGAAATATTTATCTACTTTTTAGTACTTAAAGCTGCTTTGAACCACAGTACACATAATAAGGTAATATATTCCGAACGTTGTCAAAATTTGTTTGTCAAAAATGGGCACCAATCTGTCAGGTCGGCCTTTAATTTTTATATTTCAATCGCAGTAAACAGGAAATTTGTTTTTGTTTTAATTTATAAAATGTCATTTGAAAAAATTATAAATTGAAATAAAAACAATTTTCTTCGTGTTTCTTCGCGGAAAATGGTCGATAATTCTTGAAAAATTAGTGGTGTGCGTGGTTTTTCGGTTTTTGTGCGTTTTTCGTCGGTAATTTGAAGCAATTAAGAATTCAGTAGCTGACATTGGTCGCCAAATTGTCATGTTTTGACAATTTGGCGACCAATGTCAGTTCGGAATATATTACCTTTTTATGTATACTGTGGCTTTGAACTACTTTTTCAGTATAGCAAAAGTAATTCAAAGTAGTTTTAAGTACTAAAAAGTAGATAAATATTTCCAAAGGAACGCAGCTAATGTTAGTTAATAGAAGTATGTACTACGCCTTAATGCAAAAACTAGCTTATTTCTGTGTCCTTTTTTTTAACTTCTACTGTAAAGGGAAATAAATATCTCTCTCCACAAATTTCCTCTTCCAAATGAATTTTTCCCTTCAACCAAACCGGGTTAACTGGGAAGTTTTTTCTCTACATTTTGACAGTTCGTCTGAGATATCCTTACGGTAAAGTTATCGTAGTTCGGTCGCTCTCTTGTTTGGTGTGAAAAAAATCAACTTTGTGCAAAAGAAATTTGTGAAAAAAAAAATAAATTCCTTTAACAATGGCAGCTAATACAATTCTTTTCGATTTTTCTGTTGATCCGGCTAAAACCAAAGATCCCAACGAGCGTCAGGAGATATCGAAAATAATTCGTTCCGAATTGGAGCACATCTTCCCTCAACTCGAATTTGTCCACCACATGCCGACCGACGATGGCTATTTCTGTGTGCTCTCAGAAAATATGCAAACCATTATTACTTTCCGCATTTTTAGTCAAGGATTGATAACAATTAATGTGGAATATTATTTGGAAGAGGGCAAGGAGCAACTTTTGTCATTTGATGTAAATTATTTTGTTAAAAATTCTTTTTTTTTTCTTTTCTTTTTTGTTGTATTGAATAATAATTAGCTGGAAAACAAAATCAATTTTACCAAGGTCACAAAAGTGGCTTGATTGCTTGCAGCCTTCACCACACAATGTCAAGAGACATAAAAGTGTCTAACCGTTTCATTGGCGGTCACTTCTCGTTCTCATACCAAAAACAAAAAAGAAACTAAAAATTTTCCATCCCCAAAACCCATTCATTTGAGACTCGACTCAGTTCAGTGGTGTGGTTTATTGATTTTTCCGCGCCAAGAAAAACCACATGAGTTGAGTTGTTCTGCCATTATCATTCTTGGATTTTTTTCAATTTCTTTTTTCCCACGCATTTTGCTTGGTTACACTCTTGGCTCATTGGAGTGCAAAGCAGAGAAAACGATCAAGAAACACGGACACAAAAAATGAAGAAGTCGCACATGGTTTTACTCGCTTTCACGTTTTTTTATTTATTTTATTTTTATTTAGCTTATTTCTTTGAATTTTTTTTTGGAGAGGTTTCTTTGCTTAGTCACTGAACTGAACTACCTTCGTCTTGTGCCTTCCATCATCTTTCTCTATATTTCCATTCATCATCGTTTTCGTTACTGTTTTTGTTTTGATTTTTTTTTGTTTCTTTAATTTTGTTTCTGATAGTCAAATTATGCCAAGTGGATTACGCAATATTCAACGTTAGAGTTAAGGAACTCGTGACAAGATGAGAGACGAAAGAGAGCAATGTCCTCCTCGTTGTTTGTTTACATAATATCTTTTTTTTTTTATTCTGGATTTCTAATTTTGGAATTATTGAAGCCGGTATGATTTTAGTTTGCTAGGTTAGGAGGTTATATTTACTAAAATTGAATACAAATTTTGATGAACAGACATTCAATTTTGTTTATTTTAAAATAAATTAAAGAATTTTGGAGCCAAAAAAGAATGAATGAACAGTTGTATACTATACCTGGGTTCCGTAAATTCTGTTAACAGTAGAAATATTTGAAAATTAAAGTTTCAAGGTATTTTTTCTCATTTGAAATGCAAAATAAAACCATTTTAGTTTGCTAATAACTGCTCATAAATTTTTCCTATTTTTATACAAAGTTAAGGGAAGGTAGAGTAGCAAAGTAAGTTTCTGTTATTATAAAGACAACTACGATAAAGGTTTTTGAGCAAGTTGTTTGTAATAGTCTAGCATTTTATAGTAAAAATCTGATAAGTGAAAAGCAACATGGCTTTGTAAGAAAAAGATCTACTACAACTAATCTTCTTACGGCCGATTTCTTGACAGTGTCCTAGCGCTAGTACCGGTCCTAGTCCTAAAGTTAGTACTCAAATCGGTATCAACTCATTTCTTCATTCAAGTACTAAGCCCTAGAACTGTCAATTTAGGACCGAGTACTAGTTAGGACTTGGTACTAGCTAGCTCCTCAAAATCTGCTAGTACCTGGTTATTATACCAATCGTTAGTACTCAAATCATTACCAAGTGATTTCTTCACACAAGTTCTAAGCCCTAGTACTGTCAAATTGGTACCGATTTTTGCTTAGGACGTCCTAAAAGTTAGAACCTAAAAATCGACAGTCTAGCGACGATAATACTTCATTTGGTTGGATTTTTTGCATTTATTCCAAAATTTATTTAGCAGTTTTGAGATTTGGTGTCTTTTTAAATAGATACTTTTATTGATTTTTATTCTGATTTTGTAATTTTATTTTTTGTCGAAATTGTTCATTTTATAATTTTTTTTTTGTTGAAGAAAATGGATTTAATTTTTGATGCAGAATTGGTAAACGACATCTGTCCCGCAATTAAAAATGTTGTGGGTAGACTTTTTTAACAAAAAGTCGGCGCCTTTCACTTTTTCAAGTTAATAACGCCACTTGCACCGATGATTTCATTGAGGCATAATCACACAAAAAAAGACTGCACTTTTAAAAACTGTTATTTTTATTGAAATATAAAGGTACAAACGTCTAATACGGAAACTATTTTTTTATGTGCTAACTTAAAATGATACTTCTTCCGGCAGGCGACCTTCGTAGGAAATAGACATGACATCCCATTTTTGATGAATTTTAACTTTTTTTATTTTCATTTTTTATTCTTAGGTCTTCTTAAGCGTCACTATAATTTTTTTAAATTATTTTTTAAATGGTGATTTCACTAAATTTCAACGTTTTTTGTCTATTTTGTTTTGTTTGATTTACTGAATTATCAAATAATCTATTTAAAACTTCAAAATATTGTCAAAATGACAGTTAGACCAGTTTTATACGAATTAATTCTCAGGACTGCGTTGTGAACTTAGATCAGATCCTATAAATGTGAAGAAATGCTCAGGTACTAACTTTTCGTTAGGACCGAGTAACAGTGCTAGTACCGGTCCTAGCTAGACCGGGTACTAAGCTGGGCTAGTACTCATGTGAAGAAATTGGCCGTTAGCTTCTTAAATAAATGTTCAAATGCATTAGAAAAGGGTAATGAAGTTGAATGCGTTAACACTGACTTTTCAAATTCATTTGATCAACTTTGTCATAAAATAATAATAATAACCAAAGATCCTATCAGGTCAAATTAAGAAACTGTCTTTCAGATCTTTTCATAGCCAACTCTGGAGTCCCTCAGGGAAGTCACCTAGGCCCATTTTTATTCATTTTAGCTATAAACGACATAATCTCGTGCATAACTTCAAGTGATATTCTAATATTCGCTGATGATATGAAGATTTTTAAAGAAATTAAGTCTGACAATGACCGTATCCTTCTACAAAGCGATATTAACAGTTTTAATGTTTGGTGTGGAAAAAATGGCCTTTCACTTAACCCAGCTAAATGCCAAACAATTAAATTCTCGAGAAAACGAGTCATTAATATTTTTGATTACTACATCTTGCAACATAAGCTATGTCGAGTATTTAGCTTCAAAGACTTGGGTGTCCAATTTAGTTCAAATTTAGGATTTACTGAACACATCAATTTTATAGTAAATAAAGCGAGCTCAATGCTTGGTTTTATTAAACGTTGGGCAAAGGAATTTGATGATCCATTTGTTACTCTATCTTTATACAACTGCTACGTTCGACCCCATCTTGAGTACGCTTCTCAAGTATGGAGTCCTTTTTATGAAGTTCATAAAAACCGAATTGAATCTATTCAACACAATTTTGTACGCTTCGCTCTAAAAGGTCTTCCTTGGACCGATCCTTTCAACTTGCCACCTTATGAACATCGCATTCAACTTCTTCAGATACAAACTTTAGCACAGAGACGTGTAAATAATGATTTAATCTTTCTTCATCAGCTTATTAATTCCCAAATTGACGCCCCTGATCTATTAGCTTGTATTGGTATAAATTATCCGGGTGGATCTCACCTCCTACGAAGATTTGAACCTTGGCATATCGACTTTCATAGAACAAACTATGGTATTAATGAGCCTCTTAGTCGCATGAGTGAACTTTTTAACTTGAACCATTCGTCCTTAGACTTTAATTTGACGAAAATGGGTTTAAAAACATTGTTTCGAACCAGTGCTCCACAATCATGACTTTTAATCAATGTTTTAAATAAATTATATATATTGGATTTTTTGTAATTATAATTTTATAACTTGTAAAACTGACGGTATAAAATAGCAGCCAAACTGCAAGTATGGAAACATACGAAATTTAAACACTTGTAATTTTGTTCGTAATTATTTTGTTTTATATTGTGCATGTGGGAGGTTGTATTTTTTGTTTACTAACCACTAACATGCACTTATGATGACCCTCTGATCGTAGATAAAAGCTTGTACTAAGCTTACTACATCAAAGAATCTGAAGTGAAAAAAAATGAAGGTTTTAATTGTTTAATAAGTTAATAAGTAACAAGTAAGCCCCTTATCGTTCAGAACTTTGAAACTAAAAGTAAGTCAATTTGTTTCTTTTTTTCAAATGACATTTCGTTTGATATAAAATCAAAGATGACCTGGCAACGTTTAATATTTGCGAGAACCTTTTGCACACTTTTAATCGGTAATTTTTTTTTCCCTCTATTTCAATTTTGAGAATTAATACCGATAATTTATGATCAGAAGAATGATATTCAATGGTTCACCATTCCGCCACTTCTAGATAGAGCAACCGTGGCAATATGGTTTTTGTGAACTGGTATATTTCCGTACAAATCCGGAATTTTTGAATAATCTTTATATATAGCTTTAATTTTTCACAAAAGGTTTGCGTCGTATCCACCAGTTACAACTCTTCCTTATAACCATTTAGGAAAAACCTTAAAAAACGTAATCATGATTTTTCCAACCCATTATAGTTAAAACCTTAATATCTTAGAAGATGATTCCAAACGGTGTATTCAGTCACAAATTGACTCTTTTGCTGTTCTAATCAATTTAAGGACTTTAAAGAACTTTTGAATTAGATTGGAAAAAAATGTATGAGCTTATACAGCTGTTTAGCCCAGGAAAATTAGATTGTTTTTTTGTGTACAGCTTGGTGTTAGGGTGGTTTACAATCTGTAAAAAGTCCTGAAGTTTCCGGTGCAGGGTCGAGAGTCAACAGGCCAAAAGTCCTTAATGGACTATTGGCTCACTAGTGTGGGTGATAACTCCATAAATCAATTATGGACTTAGAACCCACCCAAGTGGTTCAAAAGTTCACACAAAATTCCTGTAGACTTTTGGCCAATCGATTAAAAATGTATAACCAATTAGGAAAGCAAAAATTCATAATGCGGCTGAATTCTCATATTCTAATTTTCTTCGCAATGTCTCTCCAAAATATTTATAAAAAAAGTGATCAAATATCTTTCAAATTCGAGTGAATTTTTCGAAAATTACTTAACAAGTATTCAAAACTGGAACAATCGTCAATTTTCGAAAGTTTCTTCATTAAATGTTCAATTGGTGTCTAGAAATTAGTCCAAGTGAAATAAGACCAACTTTCAAAAATTGGTTTTACTTTAATTTTCAACGTTTATAAATATACAATTATTCAAAAGCTTTTTAAAACATTTGAATAAACATTGAATACATTAAATGAAAAAATCCCGATTTGGCAATTGTATGATAATTCCGCACACCAAAGATGTTTATGTTATAACTCGGTAAACGCGAAGCGGAAAAAAATTTTGCCCACGGGAGAATCAATTTTGAGGTGTGTACATCATATTATGACACTTAAAATTTGTAATAGACCCTTAAAATTTCAAGTTATCGTCAATGTTTTCGGACTTTAACATTTTTTTTACTTAGTCATTTTTCGTTCAATTTAAGATGTTTTTGCAGTTTTAAAGAGAGGAATATCTGTTTTTTCTTTTTAAGTATTTTTTTATATCCAAACACCAAATTAGGTGTAGATTTTTTGGATTGAATCTCAAAGTCTAGCATTTCTTCAACGTTTTTTAGAATTCCTAGACCGCTTTAAGCTACATATATTTTAAGTTTTGCTGAATCGAATTACCTTTTATTTTTTTCTATTGGTTAGAAATTGTGGAAGCTATGATTTTTTTAATCGAGAAAGAAATTTCGACAGTCGAATGGAAAAGAAATAATTCGTTAAATTCTTAATTTTTGTATGTATCTTTTTTGGTTGCTCGGATATACATTTTTCAATACTGTTCATTTTTTCTTGCCCATGGCTACACAGACCCACAGCAAGAAGTGCCAGTACTTTTGAACGGACCTACCTATCTTTATGTATTTTGCCGTGCTTTGCCCAATTGAGTAAATTGAGCAAAAAACCCAAATTTTAATACGATTTTTATGATTTTTTTGGTATTTATCTACTCAAAATTTTTAAACTACTTCACAAAAGCAAATAAAGCTTAATTAACTGCGCCAGGCAAATCAGGCACACACACATATAACAAAGATTCAACAAGATTTTTGAGTCAAGCTGAACTTTTCTAAAAGTGTTTGTTGTGTGTAGCAGCAAGAAATGGCTTTTTTGCGGGTTGATGAAATAGGCAGATTAAGCTCCTCAAAATTCATATTAGAAGTAGGTAGCAAAATCATCTTTTAAGAAAATAAATTATTCGCTTATCACTCACGGATATTTTGCCAGGGCCGGGCATCCACCAAAATTATTTGCTTCAACTGTTTTCTCGCTTGTTAACTTTTTGACGATATTACAAGCAGTTTTCTACATACAAGGGATAACATTTTGTTGGATCTCGGCTTTTAAGTGTTCTCCGACTTAGTAAAGCGTTTTCGCTATTTTTCAGTTAAATTATTTATAGAACTAACAAAGTTATGTGTGATAAAATTTCAATTGGTGAAAATGACAACAAATCAGTAATGGGTTTTTCAACACTGTACATTTTGAAGGTACAGATAAACTTTCAAACTATCGGAATCTCACTTGTAACGTATAAGGAAGTACAAGTGTTTTGTATCTTTTAAATTAAACTTTTACAAAAATATATTTATAGCCCAGTCATTTAAGTCATTTTTAAGCCCAATCTGCGGAAAAATTCCTACTGGGCTGAATTTTGGTATACAGCTTAATGACGGCTTTGTTATGAAGATGTGAAAAATCGACATTGATATCGTGTCCGCGTTAAGAGTAATAGGGGTCAAAAGGTCACAAAAACTGGTTTTTCACGATTTTCAGCAAAACGGTAAGTCTTATCAAAAAATTTTCAATGCAAGAATTGTAGACCAGATTATTTTATATAAAAAGTGTCATGACACTTTTTTTCCTAAGACTCACCGTTTCTTAGGTATAACGATTCAAAAAGTTGAAGTTTAGTTGTAATCGTCATAATCCTATTCCTGAAAAAAAAACTCCTAACTGAAAAGTTCCTGAAATTTCATTATTTTTTTAGCTTGAATTTCGTTCCTCAACTGTTAAGAATATGGGAAACCAAAAAAAAAATGGAAATTTTCTCCATTTTTCCGATTGGGGCCCTTCTCCCGAAACCATTTCCCTGGGAATTTTTGTTTAGAATATTTTTGAATATATACAGGGTGTGCAATAGAGAATGGACAACCCTAAAACGGCTGATAGCTACACTTATGACTGTTCTAAAAACAGATAGAAAAAAGTTCTATCGCAACCAGTTCATAAAATATTGGCTTTTTTTCGTTCAGTGTATTTTAAATTTTATCATCTTGTGTTTTCGTTCACTACAACCACGAATGAATGAATTTTATTTATTTCTTTTTTTTTATAATTTTCTACAATAATTGTATGGGTACATAAATGCTTTAAAAACTGCAAAGCTATTGCACATTTTCGTAAAAAAAATTTTGAAATCTGTTTTTTGATGCAAAATGTAAAAAAAGTATTTTATGAAAAATTTTAAACACCTGTGGTATAAAATAAATCTATAGAAACCTAGGTGGCCATCTTTCTTAAAAATATTCTCCTTATACCAGAATATTTTTAAGAAAGATGGCCACCTAGGTTTCTATAGATTTATTTTATACCACAGGTGTTTAAAATTTTTCATAAAATACTTTTTTTACATTTTGCATCAAAAAACAAATTTCAAAATTTTTTTTACGAAAATGTGCAATAGCTATGAAATTTTTAAAGTGTTTATGTACTCATCCAATTATTGTAGAAAATTATAAAAAAAAGAAATAAATAAAATTCATTCATTCGTGGTTGTAGTGAACGAAAACATAAGATGTTAAAATTTAAAATACACTGAACAAAAAAAAGTCCATATTTTATGAACTGGTTGCGATAGAATTTTTTTCTATCTGTTTTTAGAACAATCATAAGTGTAGCTATAAGCCGTTTTAGGGTTGTCCATTCTCTATTGCACACCTTGTATATTTTCAGACATATTCTAAACAAAAATTCCCAGGGAAATGGTTTCGGGAGAAGGGCCCCAATCGGAAAAATGGCGAAAATTTCCATTTTTTTTTGGTTTCCCCATATTCTTAACAGTTGAGGAACGAAATTCAAGCTTAAAAAAATAATGAAATTTCAGGAACTTTTCAGTTAGGAGTTTTTTTTTTCAGGAATAGGATTATGACGATTACAACTAAACTTCAACTTTTTGAATCGTTATACCTAAGAAACGGTGGGTCTTAGGAAAAAAAGTGTCATGACACTTTTTATATATAATAATCTGGTCTACAATTCTTGCATTGAAAATTTTTTGATAAGACTTACCGTTTTGCTGAAAATCGTTTTTGTGACCTTTTGACCCCTATTACTCTTAACGCGGACACGATATCAATGTCGATTTTTCACATCTTCATAACAAAGCCGTCATTAAGCTGTATACCAAAATTCAGCCCAGTAGGAATTTTTCCGCAGATAAAACCTAAAATTACTGGACTATTACGAGTAAGAAAAAAACGACATCTTATATATAAAAATGAGTTCGTTTAGTGTGTATGGCCGATAAACTCGCGTTTGGCTGGTCCGATTTTGGTAATTTTTTTTTTGTTTGAAAGGTATTAATATGTAGATGGTTTGTATCAAAAAAAATAATACCTTTTCTCGCATCTTTTTATAGTTGTCAATTTGTACGAGTGAAAAAACACTCTCGCTTTTTAAAAATTTTAACTAAGCTTAGTTTGTAAAGCTTTCAAAATAATTAAAAAAGCCTGATTTTGAGTGAAACAAATAATAATTATTCGCCTTGTGACATTAAATCCACATATGGACTGCACAAATAAAATGTATATTCAATCTCTGATCTTCATTGAGGACACGCGTTTGATTATTGCGAGTAAAGCATTGGCGCAGTTAGGATTGGTTGTTCCAAATCGTGCAGACCAAGATGTATTTGATCAGAAATACTACGCGAAAGGCAATACAATTGTTTATTCAATTAAAAGTATTTGTGCAAACCAATGTGCCGATCTTAAAAGATCAACAAAAGTATGTGTATGACACCATTATGGAAGGTGTCATTAATCAGATTTATGGTTTGTATCTATTATATTATATATATTTCTCCTGTGCGTTTGGTTGTGACCCTACTTCTAAACGACTAGACAGATTTTTCTAAAATTTTGTGTGAAATGTATGTGAAAAGGTCCATCAGACACAGGTTTTGTTTTATAATTGGACCCGGAAGGTGGCGCTATTTCCAAGTTATACACTGAGGGAAAAAACAACTTAAAATCAACGAAAACCACGTTGATTCAACTATTTATCGGAATGAACATCTTTACTTTAAAGTGGTTTGCCGTTATAAAACATCTTTAAACCAAAGTTGTTTCAACTTTGAAAAACGGCATCAATTTATTAAAAAAAAAAAAGAAAAAAATTGGCAGCCACTGGGGATCGAACCTACAACTCTTGGATCTCCAGGCGAATGTTTTAGCAACGTGCTATCTCGCTGTTGAAAATAAGGGTGATAAAATGCAACAAAAGCTGAAGTCCGACAAAAATAAAAAAAAATTCTTACGTTGTTTCAATTTTAATTTAAAGATGTTTCATGTTAGTTTTTTCAACATTAAGTCAACGTTGAACGTATTCATTCGAGACAAGTTTTGTTTCATGATTGGACCCAGTAGTTGGCACTGTTGTCGTTTTAGGAAAATTGTATATTTTGAACGAACGACTGGACAGTCGTTAGTGGCGCTGTTGTCAAGTTCTAGGAAAATCGCATATTTTGAACGAACGACTGGACTGATTTTTGTGAAATTTTTTGTGTCTGATAAAATTCATTCGAAACATGTTTTGTTTCATAAATTGGACCCGGTAGGTGGCGTTGTTGCCGAAGTATGTATAGACAAATTTCTTATTTTTGGAGTCCGAAAGACTGTGTGATAAGGTCCATCCATGTTTTGTAAATTATAATTGTATTCGGTAGGTGACGCTGTTGTCAAATTATAGTTAAATCTCCTTCCATATTTGGAGTCCGAACGGCTGTATAGACTTTTATGTAATTTTTTGCGTTTGATAAGGTTCATTCGAGACAGGTTTTGTTTTATAGTTAGACCTGGTACGTGGTGCTGCTGTCAAGTTATGAGCAAATTCAATATTTTGGGTTCAAAGAGCTCATATTCAAGGCTTATAAAAACAAACATGATTTAACTCTTTAAAATGTTATTTCCTCAATTAAAATTGTTTACCACTAAGCTATCTCACAGTTGAAAATTGGTATGATAAACTAAAACTTAAAATTTGTTTAAGTTGTTTCAACTACCAATTTATTAATACAATTTCCGCATTAATTTAAAATGATTTAATCTTTTTAAGAAAATATTTTAATATTTAGACGTATGCATAGAATTAAGACGGAATCTTTTCATTTTAAGTCGTTTTCTTTACAATTTACAAAAAAAGATCGCTATTTTTTGGATTTCCTAAATAGCCACAAAATATCAAATTTTAGTAGCGATTGCAAGTGATTGAGAGGAGTTCGAGACACATAAGATTTTGTTTTTAAAAACATTTTTTTACTATTTGACGCAAAAAAAACCGTGCCAATACCAGAAAAAACAGTGGCATGCATACAACATACATATCCCCTGGAAAGCAAAATTATTATAACTCCATAGGATCTGTTAAGGACATAGCAGCATTTTGCTTTCCACTGAAGATTTATGTTGTTATACCTACCTTAATAATAATATTAATGAAACTTGGTGCACACCCCAATTAAAATTATAATAGCTGTCAAACAATTGGTTTGCTTTTTTTAATACTTTATACAATTGTATGTTTGTGCTCCATATATCAATATGTGGCCCGATTTTTTTTGTATTGGAAAAGGTTAACACATTACAAAGCAAAAAATTGGAAATAAATACTAAAAAATGCGGAACGAAGTCCGCCGGGTCAGCTAGTTTTATATAAAAATATCGTCGGTTCAAAGGAAAAACTCACTATCTGCTATTGAAATCGTGTTAAGTTAGTGAGTTTTTCCTTTAGACCGGCGATATAATAATGAAATGTTATATAAAGTTCCAGTATATCTTACAATAAATAACATATAACTTTGTTGTACACGAATCACTGAATTCAATTGTTAAATAAAATATAATCAAATCTTTCAATCCTATTAATAACATTAAAATAACTACCTGCCCACCAACCAACCCGTGCAGATCAATGAACTGAATAAACACACGCTCTTAAATTCCTTAGAAAATGCAATTAATATTTGTGTTTTATTTTTATTGCATTGGCTGAGTGCCAGAGAAGTTTAATTTTTTTTTTTTTGTTTCGTATAAATGGTGCAATGATTTATTTCAAAATAATTTATTTCTTCATGCTAAAAGTAATTTTTATCATTATTTTGTATGAAAATCTCTCCAAAGAAGCAGTTTATTATTATTTTGTTGTATTTTTATTTTTCACAATCACTCACAACTCATTAGAAAAATAAAAAATCCTTTTTCTCTTAATCAGAGTTCATTAAAAATAAACTTAACGATACCACGCATATTTCAAAAAATATTAATAATATTTTTTTTTATATCCTAGAGTTTATATATAAAATATATAAAAAAAAGAATTAATTTTTAAACATTACAGACCATCAGAGCTATGGAACTTATTTTGCGAAAAAAACTAGATTCAATGCGTTCGAAGTATTTACCGCCGGTTAAGCGTGGTGGATATATAGATATTTACATGACTAGTTCAGGTCAGCAAAAAATTAAAAATCAATATTGCAACAAAAAACAAACAAACAAAAAAAAATATATCCACATACACATTATTTATCTTATAACAAAAAAAAAGCTGATATATCTTTTAGTAAAAAAAATATAAAAACCAGAAAACTAAATAAAAATTTAATTAAAAATGCAATTAGAATTTTATTATTTTTTTACGCTGTACACGACCCTGTAAAAATAATTGATATTTAAGTTTTATTTTTTTTTTTCTTAATTTTCTTTGACCTTTAGTTAACACTCTATTCGTGTGTAGCTGCAATAAACAAGTAACTTAAAAACTCAGTTGCTACCGCGAATAAATCAGTTACATTTAAATTTCACTACGTGCCTTTCTTTTAAGTTTATCATTTATTAAGAATACTTTTTTCTTTATTAATTATTTTCGGTGGTTCCTTTTTTTTAGTATTTATCAATGTTTGCATTTAGTTTTTATATACACACAAGAAAAATAATTATTTTATGATTTATTATATTTATTGCTAGTTTGTTTAAAAATAATTAAAAATTAAAATAAATAAAATAACTAAAAATAAACATAAAGATGTGTACAAATCTATAAATACCTACCCTTTAAAAAACGATGCCTATTTAGCTAGCTCGATTTTGTAAATGCTCTTTTTTAACCGGAGTTGTTGAGTGAGTTGGAATTTACTTTCCCCCTTTGCATGTAAATTCGAATCATTTTTTTAAAGTTTTTTTTTTTCTGTTTAAGTTTTCTTAATTCTATCCTATGTTTCTGACCATAATGTTTTTAGTTTTTGATAGAATTGGAATTATTTTGCATTGAAATAGTAAGAAACTTTTAGTAATCATTAAAAAAAAGTCAAATGTTCATTCTCTTTCAATTCAATTCATATAAAATGATCAAAAATAAAAAATTCATAACCAAACAATAATATTTTAAAGTCATTGTGCATTTTCATTTTCAGATGGATCCTTCTAAAAAAAAAAAAAACATTTATCATTTAATTTAAAAATCTTTTTTGAGGAAATTTTAATACTACAGCGGATTTAAATAATTTTTATAGTCTAAGAGCCCACAGCAGATTTTGGGATTGGAGGTTAACCAAAAGTGGTTTGGTGTTAGTACCCTGATATAGAATTCAAAAGCCTGGTAGGTTTTTTCCACATTACCCTGGCAGATAATCAGAAAAAAAAATACATTCATTACAAATATTTGGGTTCCAGACGTTTCATTTGGGGCTTGCGCTCAGCAAGACGTCTTTGGAATCCTAAAATGCATTTTTCAAAAAACAGCTGAAAAACTTTTGTTTTAAAATATATTTTAATCAAATATTTGTCTTACTATAATAAGATTATTATCTTCTGATATTGTTTTGTTGTTTGTTGTTGTTAAGAAATTTCACAAGAACAAGTTAATAAATTCTGAGATTCCTTAAGTTGGTCTTTCAGCATACATATTTCCTTTGACCATTACTTTTGGGGCACCTTGTATATAATTTAAGTTTCATAGATACTTTAAAAATTTTCAATACCTGTTTAAAATAATTAGTAATTAATTAATAAAATTTTACCGAATGGGTCACTATGGCGTATGTGGAACACTTTATATTGAAATATTTAAACAATAAGTAAAAACATGACCTATTAAGAAAATAAATAAATATTTATAAGTGCAATTTCAATTGAAAGAATAAAATAATTTTGCTTTTATTAGTAAAATTAGTTTTGACCTTCCATTCAACCAATTTTTTTGTAATCTACAAAAAGCGATAAAAGCGCAAAATTATCACAAACTTTTCGATTGGAAGCCTTCCTCATGAACGCATTCTCCCGGAAGTTTTCTTTCACAATAAGTCTGGATATATTCTTAAGGATTCAGCAGAGTAACATTTTTTATTAATTTACGGTTTTGTAAGTTCAATTTTTTTTTAAATCGTAGATAAAAACTTATATATGAGCTGTAAAAGAGAATCCATTTTTCACTAATATAATATTTGAACTTTTCTTTAGAGTTAAAAGTTAAAGGTTTCCGTTAAATCTCTCGAAACAAGGCCAAAATTAACGGTATCTGCATTCGTTTATTTTGTGTTTGCTAATTTTAATGTTTTTGAAGTATGTATGTAGATTTATGTCCTATTATTTCTATCGACAATTTTGAAAAGCATCTACACAGTTTCAGGATTATTTATCTATTCTTCAAGCAGGTGGTAGAAAAGCACTTTGCAATTACTTTCTTGTTAGTTTGGTCTTTAGACTTGAAATGGAAAGCTCAGAAGTATAGCAGTCCAGATTTCCATAAAACCATCTGGGAATCAAAACCAATACATCGGCGCTGTTGTTCTTATTTCAAGTTGTATATAAATAATCGTTTGTACATAGTTTCTATGAGAAAAATAAAATGTTTATATTCCACATACAGATAGAAAGTTGGGATTTTGGGGTTTGTAAATTAAAAAATATTCTACCATATAGTCTAACAATTATGTATCCAAAATAGTTTCAGTACCATAAATACAATCAAATTCTTAAAACGCAATATTATGGATTGCGAAGTAGTAGAATTACAATTACAATAAAATAAATGTACTAAATCATATTTGTTTCTTGAAACAACAAGTCAGTCGTTTCTAAACTAAAATCTATAATCGCAACATGGTACTGTAACTGGCTAAGTAAAAGTTATAAGGTTTTGCTAAGAAACAAATAATTAAGATTCTAATATGTCAAAATTGATAATAATTATCAATTATCCTTTCATATTCCCCATTTACATTATCTATCACTATCACAATACCTCCCCCATTATTTTTTCAAAAAATTAACCATAAAAAACATTCTACTTATAAAATAATTATATACCATAGAGTAATATTTTAAAACCCTAAAACATAAACTCTCATAAATTCATTATTGAATTTGAAATTAATTTAAAATTATTATTTTTGTTTCATGTTTAAATTCGTATTTATATTTATTTTTTTATTAGTCATCCAAACGACTCGAAAATACCTTAGCAAAGAAATTAAAAGTTCACTCCGGACAAGTATTACCCCCATTGAAACGAGGAGATGTATCTAGGTATTTTCCATCAGCAGGTAAATCAACTACTATCATCTTAATACTCTGTAAATTCTATCTGTAAAAAAAACAAATACTGTACTATTTGTCTTTTATATAATTTAATTGTTTATTTATTTTATGTTGTTTTTGTTTTATTTTATTTGTAGAGCTAAATTATTTCAGTTAACATTTCACATTTAGGTTTCATTGTTGTCTCTATTTTTATTATTATTATTTGTTTTATTTTGTTGATGTTTTAAATTTTTATAATGAAAAATGATCCCTCTCTGAAGCACACAGTTGAATAAACTTCCTTCCTACTTGTTAATGTTGATAATAGTTTTTTTTTTCTGTTTATTGTTTATATTTTAAATAAATACGCTTTGTTGTTATCTATATTTTGTTAAATGTTTAAAATTTTACAAACTAAAAACTAAGTTTTTTTTTATCAAATGAAACAAATGTGAAATTTTGAGTGATTAATGTTTTGTCGTCTGTGTGTGATTGCAACATTTATTATAAAAAAAATATTAAACAATATAATACAAATAATGCATTGTTTTTAAATTATTTTAAAATTTCAAAAGAAAAACTTGACTTAATAATATTTTATTTCAGATGAACGCATCATCGAGTATGATATTGATTCTTTGGTGTACGAGGAACGTTCACCATTTCAAAAAATTCAAATTCTACACTCGAAGACTTTGGGCAATATGTTGATTTTGGACGAATTGCAAAGTAAGCATATCAGCATACATATAAATTATTAGCATTAAAAACCTTACAGCTTTTTTCTACAAAAGCGATTTCTTTGAGTAAGGCGCTTTAGAACGATAGACTGTTTCAGACTTTTCTATTTATTTACTGGGCTACAGATCTGTGAATACTATATAAAGAGGAACTGGTTTCATTTTTTTTTTTTTTGACTTTACAATTTACATCATTCAATTTTTCCTTTAAAAAAATGTTACTCATACGCCAGAGTGATTTGTGTTAAACTTCAAAAATTAAAAGGTTTTTAGATGAACTTCCTTGTATGACAGTATTGAAATAAAGGCGCAGAAGTACTTTAAGAAAAATCCTCCTGCTGACACCCCCACTTTTTTTTATGTATTTGCTCTCGGAACAGACGAATTTGTCGAAAATGACTCGCAAGATTCTTTGTAGAATTTATGAAAACTCATTTTTATAATTGAAGTAGAATGAAAAAAAAAATACATAGGTAAGCAAAATTAGTTTTTGTGTCACAACCCACGCCAACTTTTGTTCTTTAATTGGTTTCTCAGAAACGACTAACACTATTTTAATGAAATTTCAGGGTTGGTTTCTAAAGAAGCATTATCTACAATTTTCTTTTTTATCTGGGAAAACACTGATGTTTACCGAAGCAATCCGAGATATAAAGCTTTAAAGCACCTGTTCATAAAAACCAATTAATGTTGTTTTGATACCATAACTCTTCTAACCTTTATTGTTTGTGGAGTGGTTAAAGTGTGGTTCTGGCCAAGAAACACAAAAGCTGTGATCAGTAATCTTCTTGGTAATAAGAGACTGTTGGTCTGAACCTACTTTGGCCAGATACCTACATTTTCTTAGTAATGTAATGGTATGTTTAGTGGCAGTAACAATGCTGAATGTTTGCCCTTGCCCAGTACAACAGTCGTCCGCGTAACGACCGCCTATTTTTTTTAGGTTGCAATCAACAGCATAATGAAACAGCCTTCTTGCAAGGTACTTGATCTTTTTTATTTTAAAAACGGGGCATATGGTAAAAAAAACGGGGCATATGGATCTCATAGTGCATTCGTGGATGGTTTTTCGCCACGCATTTCTGGTCAATGAAACAATAACATTTTCTACTCCGTGCTGGAAGAGTTCCCCAGAATTCTTCTTAGTTGGAACATACTTAGTTTTCGAGTTTGATAATGTTAATAATTTTCAAAAGCATTTTCTTTCAAACTTTTACTGTTTTTACGAATTCTCTTCTTCTAATTAAAAACTAATTCATATCAAGTTTCTCATCCTACCATGTTATCCATTTCACTGGTTGACATTCTCTTATTAAGTGCTAGTGCCTCTTCAACAAACATTTCTCATTTCCACAGCACACGTGTTTTATTTCAATCGATTTTAATTATTTAGAAGGAGAAGACTGACAAAACTTCACCTTCGATTGAAAAGATACAATCATCATGAGGAAATATCATCACACACATTTGAAAGAAAGTCGCAAGTTCAAGGTCTTTTTTGTATACATAGTGCTTCATTACGCCCCTGCAGTGTTTTTGGAATAGTTTTCTTGTTTTTTTTATACATATTTTCTCTTCGAAAAGCACATGATGCATCCATTAGACGACTATATGACAAGGAGGTATTATGTAAAGTTCATGGTCGATAGAAAAAATATATACTTACATATTTTTAGAATGAATACTCAGCCTAAAAACGGAAATTAAAAAAAAAAAGAATTCAGGAAGAGAAACAACAAAAAGAAATAAAATACCAACAGGTTGGTATATATTCTCTAAGGGTTTGGCAAGATGGGTGTTGTGGGTGGTGGTGAGTAGTTTTCTTTTTTTTTTTTGTGACGTTCATTTAGTGGCAACAGTTGCCTGCTTTCAAAAGACACAGAATTCATAGTTTGTGAATTGGAAAGATCCTTGAAGAACTAGCGATTATATTGTTGAATGTAAAAGAGCCAACGGGTAAAGTGATACAATTTTTCAAAAAGCTTTTGATTTCAAGAATATTTTGAATCTTGCTACAAGCAACACATTAATAAATTACTCGTTAATTGAAAAAACAAAAGCTTTTTAAATTGAAAATATATATGAAATGCATTAGTGAGTCATAAAAAATAGGTTCTGTTGCTATTAATAGTTTTATTAATGTAATAGATATGCAAAATCATTACCAAGGGTGAATTTTCATGATGGATTTTGAACAAAAGTAACTACATTCCATCTCTCTTGTGGCCATTTTAATTGTGATTAATGAATGGTCATAAATCAATTTTTCGAATGCAGTATTTCTAGCTAGACTGCATCCGTTTTAATTCCTATGACATTGAACATTTAGATTGACCTTTAAATAATGTGCAAATGGATTCCAGTATCATGAATTAATCGATATTAATTCGATATCATTTGACTTTGTTGTATTTATTGTTGTTGATGAACTCATAAGCATACATTTAACAATTTTTTTTTAAATAAGGAAACTCATTATTTTTAAGGCCATCTTCCTAAATTAAACAGGACCAGACGAAAATGACATTATTCTTCCTTCTTTCCTTACCTGTGTGCAAATGATGAATTTTAAAATAAACAAAAAAATCACTATCTTATGCAAATGTCCTAGTATCCTTGCAAAAGTTTAAAAGTGTAACATTTCTTACACCCTTAAAACTGACTGACAGCTTTGTAATTTTTTATATAAAATGTCCCTTTCACTTACCTACTTAAAGTGGTGCCATGGAAATAAATTTTGAAGGAGATACAGGATTTCAAAATAAAATCCGGGGAAAAAAAATATTCCGTCGAAAGTAAAATTCCCCTGGAGATTCACGATAGGGCCCAATGTTCTCCGCATAACTCAGAATTTGAAGAGACTTGAAAAATTTTGCCACTGGTGTTGACTTCTGAGTTGCGCACAATTGCTTCAAGTACGATGTTAAAGAGGTTGCAATGTGAGGTAATGTTCTGGCCGACATTCATGGAGCAGCGAAAATTCTCCATGGTCATCCTGCAAAAGCGAACGAGTTTGGAGGGGTTTTATCTAAAATCTATCAGATTGTGAAGATTTGGTCGATGGTAGATTAACGTGGCCTTAAACCACACTGATAGGGACCGATCAGATCATTGGAAAGATTTTCTAGGTAGGCGATCACACAATATAGCCGCCAGAATTTTATATGCGATGTTGAGAAGTCTTATACCTTTGTAATTGGTGCAATTCATGCCGAGTTTTTATTCATTTAACATAATTTTTTCCGACCATGTACTAAGGCTGAGTTGGTGTATGCTCGTGACCAGATCATCTCCATCAGCTGTAAGCATTTCAGCTGATAGGCCATCTGCACCAGCAGATTCATGCAATTTTAGTCTTGAAATCGCTGTTTTCACGTGGAAGGATATTTTTGCTGTCATCCTCCAAGAACAATGGATTTGTCTGGCCTTAAGCGGAAAAGTGGGTATCTTTGCCGTTTAGCAGTTTGCGAAAGGTTTCTTTCCAAATCCTCAGCACAGTGTATGTACCTCCTGCTATATTCCCTTTTCATCACGACAGGCTTATTTTAGTCTGATATTCTTGTGTAGGTTATATCACTTTTTGATAGAATTTTTCTAGTTTAAATTGTTGACTCGCAGAATCTGTCATGATTTATATATCATCAAGTCTCTTCAATAATTTAAGTAATTGAGGCATTTCAGTCGTTAAGGTCTTTGTTTTTATCAAACAAAAACTGCAGTTGAAAGAATCAATACCATACCAACTAAATTCATTGTTATATCATATTTGACAAAAATGGCTTAGAAGATGTCTCGAATGCATAACTTAACCTATTAGTTGATAAAGTACGAGTCCTACGAGTTCCTAGAACTGATAAAGCTTTAATGTTCTCTTCTTAAAATGGACAACCGAAAATGTCAGTGCCTACCTAAATTGGAACCCCCAATTGGATAAGGGCAACATTTTTCCTATTATTTCGTCACGTTTTGAGTGAAATAGGTCATATTTTAGCATAACTTTTGCATGCTCTCTTGTCTGAACTACTGAATTTTAAAAACCATACCACTTCAATTTGAATGCTAATAATTGCTCTTTATTTATTCTATTCCAGATATTGCTGAATCTGACTTAATTTATACTGAAACTCTGATGTGCCGTGGTACTGAAAACTATGAAGGCAAAGAAATTTGCATCTTGGGTGGTGGAGATGGTGCTCTTCTCTACGAACTACTCAAAGAAAAACCAAAACATGTTGTTATGTTAGAAATTGACGAACTTGTCATGCAGGCATGCAACAAGTATCTCAATTCGATTTGTGGTGATGTCCTTGAGAAGCGAAAGGGCGACAATTATGAAATTGTTGTTGGCGATTGTGTTGACTATATGAAACGTTTTATTGCCGAAGGCAAAAAATTCGATTATGTGTTTGGCGATCTCACAGACATTCCAATATCGGATACACCAATTGGTGAGTGCTGGGACTTTATACGCACAATTCTCGAACACTCGTTTAAGATTTTGAAGCCCGATGGAAAGTATCTGACTCATGGCAATGGAACTAGTTGCTTGGAATCTTTGAAACTATTTGAAGATCAGTTGAAATTACTCAAACCGGCTGTTAAGTATACAACTTCCAAGGCATTTGTGCCGTCATTTATGGAAGAATGGCTCTTCTATCAGGTTACTTTCGCTTGACCAGTTAAACGTAATCACAATTATTTAAATGAAAGCAGCAGCTATAGCAGTAGTCCAAATAAAGACTCTAAGCGAATAAGATGACGACGCCGACGACAACAATTATTAGAAAACTCCAAACCAAAATCAGCACAATTTCACCATCTCCGTAATATAATTTACGGAAAATATTTTATTTTGTAGTTGTAGTTACATTAAATAATTATTATTATTATTATTTAATCCTTAACAAACTTCCGCCGACTTTATTTGTTAAAGTCGTTGCCTCGAAAGCATTTAATTTTTAATTAAAAACAAAAAGTTATGTTGGTGGGCTTATCCCCGCCAGCTTTAGAAAGGGAAAAAAAGAAACCAAATGATGAAGAAAAAAAAAAGATTCCTGATTTATTTATAGTTTAAAAAAAAAAAGTTATATTTTGTTGTGTGTGACCGCCAAAGAGGCTAAATTGCCGAACTTATGTAATTTATTAGTACAAGTTAGAAGTAATAGTTTTGTTGTTTTTTTTTTATATAATTTAACTAAACCACATTTATGTATTTTGTTTTTCTGATTTTTTTTTAGTTCCAAGTTATATTTGAAATGAATTTTTATTTTAACCATTTATTGTTCCTCTTAGATTTATGAATTAATATTAAACACATGTGTCATAATATATTATATATTTAATTATATAAGTTTAAAATCAAGATTACAAATTGCAAATAAACCAACCTTTGGACCTGTCGTAAGCGTCATATATGCTAAGTGTTTTTATTGATCTCCACTGGATTTTATGACCCCAACCAGAAGGGACAAGTTGATTAGACTTCACTGCTAATGCTGTCTTTATTTTTTTTAAATACATTGAGAGGAAAGTTGCATATGAGACCCAAATGAATAAAAAAAAATAATGTAAATGCAGGTACGTGGTCAACAATTATAAATCTTAAACGCGATAAATGAAGACACTTCCAGGACAAGTAAAGCCTTAAATATTTGGCCTTATAGCGAATTCCATTCGTATCGTATCGGGGGTTTAGTACGAATGCTGAAAAAACAATCACAGAATCCGGAAAATTTCTTACAAAATGTCATTACAACGCCAATAAATAGACTAGCATTTTTACTTTCTCCTCCAAGTATGTAAGCTATTGTTATTCGTCTCTTCCAGCTTTTTCTCCATACTCTATTGAATACCAACAATTCCACATTCTTGTTGTGCGGCTGAAGAACGAATCTCTCCACTTTACTGTGCGTCCGAAATTTAATTCGAAGGTGAACTGATGGGCATTTTTAGAAGCGCCAGTATTACGGTTTCGGTTGAAATATTTAAGGGTAGGAATGCAATGCCTATCTTTATGTGAAAATCCTCTTTTTAAATGTCATTTTGTAACAACACATTATTGTTGTTAGAATAGAGTACCGCCTTTGCCAATGTTGCATTTGACTATATTGTTATTATTCATTCATATTTTTCAAAATTTCAAAACCTCTTACTTTCTAATTAATGTTTTCCGACTATAAAAGAAGAGCCAAAAATAGAATTAAATCACTTTCGACTTGACCAGGAAACAGTCAGGTCAGGATATTACAGAGGTAACATTTACCGCTTTCTATCCTTTGCTACTTTTCTGAGAGTATTATTGTAGTGTATTTTTCCTCTTCTGTAATAACTGCGAAACATCAACCGCATAATAGCAAAGAGAAGGAACACTTCAGTAATAATATTCAATAGAAGTGGTTCCAGTATTATTGTTAAAACTTCGATTGTTAAATAAAACACATTTTCTCGGAGCCCTTAAAATAAGACATTGAAATTTGCGATGCAGGATTGAAAAAGAGTTCCTTCATTTTTTTTTTTTTTTTTGGGTATCACATAAAATGCAAGCAAACAATAAGGGTCAAAAATATATTTACCACTTAGTTTAAAATATTTTTGATCAAAGTACATATTTCAACAACTCTTTTTAGTTTTACCTCAAGTTTTTTAGGGTTCAACTTGAGGACGACCAAACAAAACCATTATAAATGATGCGCAAGTTATAAATCTATCGAAAAATTGTGACATACAAAATAGGTTTAGAAGAATAAAATTTGATAAAAGATTAATTAAAGTGTAAGTTTAAATTAATAAAAAAAAAAATTCTAGCTAAAATTACATAGCGATTACATAATCCATCTCTTATTCTGAAAAATTAATCTTGATTCAAAATAAATAAAAGTTCTTGTACAGGGTGTCCCAAAAGTAATGGATCAAACGAAATATGCTGATAGGCCAACTTAAGGGCTCTCAGAATTTGGTAACTTGTTCATCCCAAATCCTTACGGTTTTCGATTTAATGCAGTTTTTGTGAAATTTCGAAAAATGCCGACTTTGCATCAGTATTTTGCTTCCTCCGCTCATAATTGATTTTTGTTTTTTAAAATTCTTCCACTAAAACGTTGCTTAATAATAGGAAATAATTAATTAATCAAAATATTTTTTATTTCATACGCCATTTTGCTGCAAATTAATTAACAGTTTCATGTTTTATAAAAACTCAATTTCTTTCTTTTATTTCAGAGCAGCATCCCGAAAAAAAATTGTATGGTGTGATACTGGTTTATTATTTTAAAAACTTGCCGTGTTATTGCAGTTTTCAAAAATGTATAAAAATTTCCAAAGTTGAAATTAGAACGAAAGATATTATAATTTAAATGCAACAAAACAGGGCTTTTCAGAGAAAAATAACAAAGAAAAATAAACACATTTTCTCGATTGTTGTTTGTTTATTTCTTTTTGAATAAAAGTCTCGACTTTTGTTTGTTATTTTTCTCTGAAAAACCCTGTTTTGTTACATTCAAATTGTAATATCTTTTGTTCTAATTTCAACTTTGGAAATTTTTATACATTTTTGAAAACTGCAATAACACGGCAAGGTTTTAAAATAATAAACCAGTATCACACCATACAATTTTTTTTCGGGATGCTGCTCTGAAATAAAAGTAAGAAATTGAGTTTTTATAAAACATGAAACTGTTAATTAATTTGCAGCAAATTGGCGTATGAAATAAAAAATATTTTGATTAATTAATTATTTCCTATTATTAGGCAACGTTTTAGTGGAAGAATTTTAAAAAACAAAAATCAATTATGAGCGGAGGAAGCAAAATACTGATGCAAAGTCGGCATTTTTCGAAATTTCACAAAAACTGCATTAAATCGAAAACCGTAAGGATTTGGGATGAACAAGTTACCAAATTCTGAGAGCCCTTAAGTTGGCCTATCAGCATATTTCGTTTGATCCATTACTTTTGGGACACCCTGTATATGCCTGTGTAAATACTATAATATTTCTTTATTTTGTATTTCAATTTATAATAATAATATTTTAAGTACATATTTTTTGTATGTTTGTTGCTATAATTTAAATCTGGAATATTTCTTTATTTTTGTTTTTTAATTTATAATATTTGTATTTTTTATTTGTATGCTATTTTAAAAATTTGTTTTCTCTTGATTTGAACTATTTATTTCCATTTATAGAGATAAAAAGAGAAGATAAAATCATTTCTAATTAAAAAGACAACATAGAAAATAATACTTTATTTTCAAAATTAAAAATAATTTAAAATAAAAATATATTTATTTATTTATAATTCTAATATCCTTAAATAAAATAATGATATAATTTTTTTTTTGTTATTAAATAATCTAAATCTAATTATATTAAACGACATAAATGCATACGACAAATAAGTTATGTAATATTTTTTTGTTGTTGATTAGTTTGTTTAGTTTTTGTGATGAATATTTTTGTGAATTATGTTTTATGTTAATTTGTTAAAAGAAGTGCTAAAAAAAATTGATGAATTTGTGGATAGTGTATATTTTATAGTATTTAAATAATGTCAATGTAGGATAGTAATACTTTTAGAATATTAGGAATGAAATGAGTTAGAGAAGTGTGATCTCTGATCTATGAGTTAAGAAAGGAATGGCAAAATAATGAATAAATACGAAGCGAATATTGGTAAAGTTTCGCAATGGAAGACTGATTATATTTGCTGATGTTTGCTTGGAAAAAGACCATACAAGGGATTGTCATACCAATATTCGACAATGTTTAAGGGCAGGGGTTTTTTAGCTATGCATTTGTTCTAGCTTGGTAAGAGGGCGAATTATTATGTCAAAATTTAGAGCTTTAGCTATTCTCTTGCTCATAAAGTTAAAGGTTGCTGAGTAAGTATGAAATAATTAACTAATTTATTGAGTTATCAAATCCTAAAAACTGTCTACTATAAAATTTTAAACCTATTTTTAAACGGGGAATTATTATTCCTTTAAAATAAAATCTACGAGTATAATACTGGTCAACAAAATCAAACTTTTTTTTGTTACAGAATCCAAAATACATATTCTTCAGATTCGAGCTCAGCGAAGTTTAACAAAAATCTTGTTGACCAAAGTATTCTTTGTTTTTAAAAATTTTCAATGCAACTAGTTCTGATAGTTAAAACTTATTTTTTTTTTAAGTTTAAATGAAATGCATCAATAAGAGCAATTACAAATTTAAATATTTTGAATGTTTCTTTAGAAAATAGTAAATGGTTTCAAAACTTTACGGTTAACTGTGCCAAAAAGGACAAATAAATTTATAATTAAAACTAATAATAGTTTTTTAGAACGCACAAAGCACAATCATATTAATTTTAAAATGTAATTAAAAATCCTCGCGGCGATTTATTTATTTATTTTTTTTCTGATAAGTATGGGAATGAGCGCATTGACTAAATATAGGAGTTCATTGATATAAGCTTGAATGACCGTTTACATACTTAAAAAATATTTAACCACAATTTGAAGAATATATTCTAAGTAAATTATAATTTACTTTTGATACTAGTTTTTGGATTCATGTTTTCAGTTAATTTTTTGTCGCATTCTGCTTTTCTAATGTTTTTCTTAGCCAATTGTTTTGGAAGCCTACTGGAAGTATATTTTTTTATAAGAAAAACTCAATTAAATGTTCGGAACGTATTTTTAAAAGTTTGCAAAAAAGAAATACTTTTATCATAAAATCTCTGGCCACAAATGAAAACCGCACAAGATAGATATGTACAAAAGCTTGGGGAGTTAACATATAAGAGAATTCACTGAAAATATTGAAGTCGATTTCGAAAAATTTGTTCGTGTATTTACTCTTGGTGAATGGTTAGTGCAATGGAATGTCAGGCCAGAGGTTTTGAAATCAAATCCATCTATTATAAAATATTTCGGATGGGTCCAACTTGAAGGCGAAGAAATAAATTTCAATGAACGATAAACTATTGAGTAAACGGGAGTGACCACCAAAAAAGAAAATCATGAGAAACTGCGAAGCGAAGAGGTTCACCAAAGAAACTGAAAATTATTCTTGTTGAAAATGTCCCAGCCAGACAATTACATACTTACAAAAAAATAAAATGTATCAAATTTGGGGACTAAATTCACTTTCGCAGTTTGAGACTAATGTAAACGTGAAATAATCCTCTAAGGAATGAAGCAATTCCTCTAAAACCCATTAAAATAGTTTTCCATTTAAAATACTACCCAATCCATAAAAAATGGGAGTGGGAGTTTTAAAAAAGATAAAAAATGGTAAGTATGGGATGAGCAAGAAAACACAAATTTGGAGAAGTAAAAATGAATATTTTTCAAATTAAAACCCTAAGTTTGATCTTTGTATTTGTATCTTCCTACCTTTCGCACAAATCAAATAATTATTTTTAATCTAGATAAAAAAAAATAATTTCCCTCATAAACCTACAAATAAAGATCACATCTACTTTAATCAATCCTATTTTTTTTTTCCAATTTGAGCCTTTCTCTATTTAAATAGTTTTCATAATTAAATCTACCTCAAGAACTGTCGTTTCCAACAGTCCACTATTCAACAAGTCTCACCATGAATCTTACTGTGCTCCAATATATCAGTATTTTGCATTGGTTCAATTTCTGTTTCCGATATAATCTCAGCCAGCCACTGTTCAATCTGAACTGGTCGCATTGCATCGCTATTATCGTTGGCTTCCAGGATAATTTTCAAATTTTCGAAATTCCTCAAAACCAACTTTTTATTTGGTGCCATTGGCATCGATTGTGATGTCGTCTTTGATGATGTCTCATTGCCATTGCTATCGTCAGTTGTGGTAGAAGTCACTGGTTGACGTTCATCCTCATCATCATTGTCCGTCGTTCCACTAACATAACGCTGATTATCGGTTATAATTTTAGGAGACTTCTGTTTAAGACTATTTTTGATTTCATTCAACAGACGATTATAGAATTCACAAGTAGCCGATCGATCATCATCATTGAATTCGACATCAACATTATGACGTTTTTTATCATTTTGTTGAGGTGAAATTGCATTGCTGCTGGAAGCACTATTGGCACTGCTATTGCTGCTGTGATTGCTGCCAGCACTGCTGGTCGAAGTTGTTGTGTTGGTTGTGACAGTGGTACTCTTTGGTAAGTCGCCATTTTTATTATTTGTCGCACTTGTCGGTTCGGTTGCTTTAAACGAATCTTCGGTAGCACAATTGATTGTTAGATTTGAAATGTTTTTCAAATTGATGGTGCCATTGCAATTGTTGATTGTGATTTTTGGCTTAAAGCGTAATTTGCGTTTGCTGTTTTCGATAGTTTGTGAAGATTTTGAATGGGTTGGTGCTGCTGGCATGCCATCACCATCAACGTCATCAAATTCATCTTCATCGAGAATTCCTATTAAATTAAAAAAAGGAAATGAAAAAATATAACAAATAAATTGCAAAAACAACAATTCTAATATTTTCTGGTTAGTACATTTTTTCTTTATAATACTATGGTTGGAAGTAAGAATCTTGCTTTATTAGTGGACTTTTTTAAGGATTCTTTTGGTTGAACGTGTCTAAACGGTATAAATATTTAACTTTGTTCAATCATGTCCAGCTGTATTGGGTTTTCTTATATTCCTGATAAAAAGATCATTGGAAAAGGTTCTTCATCAACGAAGTTGCTAGAGAAGGAAAATTGCAAGGTTATTGCCTTTACAGATGATATGCCAATAGCCGTTTCAGACAAGTAGTTATAGACTTTTGGAGAAGAAAACGGAACTTGTTTATTTTCTAGCAAACGGTATTTTGTTTGTGAAAAACTACTATTTGGTAGCATGACCTTTACTTTAAACTACAGCAACGATCTCTAATGGAGTCGAAGTCCATAACGATCCATAACTCTCTGTTATTTGTATGTTTTGCTTAAGAAAACATATCCATCAAAAGATATGTAAGAATCTGCGAAATGTCCATCGAAACGGATAAAACTCTGTTTTTAAACTAATCAAAACTAAATTTCTAAGTTCTATATACGTTTGTCTTTATATTTAGTTTTAAGAAAACCTACACATTTTGTAAATTTTGTAAGTGCCTTTGAGCAGCACTAAAATTATTCCTAATACTATATAAGTTTCTTACCTTAACATATTATAGAATTAACAAGTCTATTAATTTAATTATTGAAATGTTAAAGCTAGACCAATTCTAAGTCAGTTTTTTTAAATATACTAATGTATTTCAAACATAAGTACTTTAATGTAATCAGAAATAAGTCTCAATAAATCTAAATTTGAATTTGAATTTGAACAGCTCCTTTTTAAAAGTGACTATACTAAAAGCGTGTTGAGAGATTTAGGGATTAGCATCTAGTATTGAAATTTGAAAATATTTTAGACTGTACCACACCTATCACTCAAATGGTTGGAAGACAACAAAAAAAAACAACCCTTAAAGAAGAGAGATACATTTTGAGATACAGAAAGTGTAATAATTTGATCTGTTGATAAATAAAAAATTATTTTTTTGATAGATAAAAGCAAATTTGTGCTTTTGTAAAGCCGTTTAGGGTCAGGGCAATACTTTCGTCATCCACCAAACATAGAAAACACCACGAAACGCGGAGATTTTTTTTTTCTTTTTTTGTGAAATCAATAATGATTAAACCACTAAATATTATTTTGTTAAATTATCTGTTTTTATATAAGATATATTTGTACTTTTTCTTTAATAATATTTGTATTGTATTCTATTTGCAGTGCTACTACATATTTTTTTTTTAACAGCTGTATATTCCCTGCCATTGCAATATCTTATCTCATTAAATGTACGAAAAATACTCTGTTTCTACGGAATAAGAAGACATTAAAGAAGTAAAGACTTCAAGGAACCTTGAATTACCTGTATAGGACCTTTTTGTGCCCTCTTCCATACTTACCAGAGGAAATCGTCGTGCGTTGAACTCAGCACACTTTAATTGTAATGTTCACTTTAATTGTCCATTCGGTAACATCATTCGGATATTGTTTTGGTTCAATCAAAGTGCAGTAAGACAATAATTGAATTGTGCTGAATCTTTAAACGTGCCGACGATTATCCACTGAGGAAGTTGGGCTCGCGACTATCGGAATGACACGACAAGTAGAGTCTCATTCAAAACGTAAACCAGTAGAGTTGTATAATATTAATCCCTGCGCATAATATAACAAATAATGTTATAACAACCTTTATCATTTCTATTTCATTGTATAGCCCGTATACAGAAACATTATCTATGTCGAGTTTAAAGTCCATTGATTTTCATTCTACACCGTTTCGTACAATCTTTAAATTTCTTCTAAAAACCATACAAATGTATCTTGTTCCGAAAATTGAGGATTTTTATCGAAATGCAGCATCAAAAAATAAATATCGTCCCAATGTTCACATGAAAAGATGTGCTTCCACCATGGCACAAGGAAAACTTAAAGGATTAGAGATCAGAATACTGTACAAGCTCTAGTTGAACTGAAAAAAAAAATTAACTTCTAAAATAATGAAAGGGGGATTGAGAAAGATGTAAAATTGTTAACACTTTCTTCAGCTTACAACACAATAGAATATTTTTATAAGAGCAAACTATTAGAGTGTTTCTAGTTCGACTTGCACCATCATATATTCAAGACGTATTGCGAAGGGATACGGTTAAAGACTTGGATATCTCATATGATAAACCAAACGATGAAATTAAAGAAGAAGCATAATGTTAGATAATAAAAATAATTTTTTTCATACATTTATGGCCAATTTCATAAAGCCCTTTTAAATATTTATCAGGCTTTTGCATCCTTAAATGACGTTTGTTCCATATAAAAAAACGTCATTTAAAATTTTAAAAGCCTGTTAAAAGTTTATGAAATCGGCCATTAGTTCGTGTTTTTTTAGTTAGCATACCATCTCCTTAAATATAAAGTTGATTTCTGTAACCCGTGATGGAATTACTTGAAATATGCTTCATGTGTTAAACGGTTTTGTATGGACTAAAGGCCATAAAAAGCTATATTAAATCAATAAAATTTAACAAGTCCAATTAAATATAGTGCTTATTCTTCTACTTTACTGATTTCAGTAGTTTATAGAATTTGTATTATAAAACCAATTTTCTTCTTTTTTGAACAGTTAAATTTCATTCCAAAAATAGTCAATCTAATTTATCGTTCAGTTTAATACAATCCCTTTTATGCCTGAACCACGTATCTACATAGCAAATTTTGTTCAGTTCTTAAAATAAATATACATTTTTCTCAAAGTTACAAATATGAATTGAACAAAGGGAAATCAAGTTATGTTTATGACATATTGATTGAGTTGTTTCTACACTTAAACCTTTGTATCTATTCTTTCTGTAAGTTTTAGAGCAATGTTTAGCAGAAAATTAAATCTTTTAAAAAAATGTACTTTCGAGGTTCAAGCAGAAACGGGACAATATTACTGCCCTTGTTGACTTATAAACAAACTGTTAACATACACTCCTCGCCACTTGAATAGGACACCCTTTTTGTTTTTAGTAAAGTGGATATAACTCCAGTCTCTTAATAGTTGACTGTTCAATATTTTACTATTTTGAATGTACCCTTATGCACTCTCTCTGTGAGCAAGATCATTCATTTTCAATGCCCCCTTCGTTAAATTTTGCAATTTTTTGCAGAACAACTGAGAAAAAATTGCTCCTATTTTTGTTCACTTGAATAGGACACCCCCTTTTTAATTGGTTTTCGTGTGCAAATCAAAGAAGGTGGAAATGCAAAAATGTTTTCCGATGTCTCTTAGTAATTTTAAGCTAATTTAAATTTAAATGGGTCGCGCGAAATTATTGGCAGAGGAAGAAATAGCGAAAATCTAGAGTGTCACCCGATTTTTCACCAAAAAGGTAAAAAAACGCATCAAAGCCGAAAAATGTTTTCATTTTTTTTTACTTTACGAAACGAGTCCAACTGTGGAAAAAATATGAAAGGCTTAACAATGAGTGCCGTTACTGCAGCTGACAGAAGAGCGATTAAACGACTCGCATAAAATTTACATGACTTTGCCGCCGAAAAAAAACGAAAAAGTGGTTAAAAAGCAAGTGCATCCGTAGTGAGGCGAGTGATTTCGAAGGCTAAAGACTTGAGGAGATTACAGCTTAAGAAAAAACCAAAGGTTAACACCTGCAGTAAAGAACAACGCCTTAGTTTCTGTTTCTTTATGACATGAAGTAAAGCATGTTTTCTCCAATGAGAAAAAAAATTATTTTAGAGGGCTAAAAATTAATAAGAGACATCGGAAAACATTTTTGCATTTCCACCTTCTTTGATTTGCACACGAAAACCAATTAAAAAGGGGGTGTCCTATTCAAGTGAACAAAAATAGGAGCAATTTTTTCTCAGTTGTTCTGCAAAAAATTGCAAAATTTAACGAACGGGGCATTGAAAATGAATGATCTTGCTCACAGAGAGAGTGCATAAGGGTACATTCAAAATAGTAAAATATTGAACAGTTAACTATTAAGAGACTGGAGTTATATCCACTTTACTAAAAACAAAAAGGGTGTCCTATTCAAGTGGCGAGGAGTGTATATCTCCGTCAACCAAACTATAGCCTCAATCAATGTCTCCCCAAGGAAAATATGTACTTTCATTGTTCGTTTCTTCATACTTGCATATAAGAATCTTTTGTTTATATCATCTTTTCAAAATGGAACTCAAAACATTTAACATCATTGCAGTCAAGGTGTCAAGTAAATGTTTACGTCATGAAAAATGAAATATCTCTACAGAAAGAATTTTACCTCTCAAGTATGGAAATTGAGCTATTAAACATAAATATTTGATACAAAAATCTTCGAAACACTGGCCACACCCAAACTACAATTGCAATTTGATTGCTTGCTAGGTGCGCCAAGAAAAAAGTACAAAAATCTTTAAAGGAAATCAAATTATTAAGGAAGGTGATGTTGAATCGTATTTAAGAATTCTTTGTTACTGAAGTCTTCAAACCTTTTAGAAACTTTGTCAAAAGATAATTTGATATATTGTTCATTTAGATAAAAACAAACTCACCTTCCAAATTCAAAGGCATTATTGGTGCATCTGTTTCAGTGGCGGTAGTCGTTGCTGTCCCAGACAGCTTGTTCGACTTCCGAATCAATTCTTTGGCTTCATTCAATGTTATATTGATGATGGATTCATTCATGCTGCTGACATTATCACGAATAAGTTTCTTATTCGTCGAGAAGTCAACAACAATTGATTCCTCATCGTTGCCATTGCTAGCATCGCTGGAATTATTACTCAGACACTTGTACATTGTGTCATGGTCAATTCCAGGTGCAATGTAGTCCTCGTTTATGTACAAATCTTGCAAAGCCAAATTGATATTGTCCAAATTGAATTTTCCATAAGATCGAATGGAATTCAAGATATTCTCTTCGTTGTCAGCAATTAATTGTATTTCATCGCATTCGGAAGATGTGGTTGCTGGTGGAGTTTGTCCAGCATTTGTGCTTCTTCGTGGATTATTATTTGTTGTTGAAGATAAGACAGACACAGACGAGGCAGATGCATTTTTGTGCTGTCGACTGGTGAGGATGACATCGATTTGTCGCAACAAAAGCTTTTCACGGACATTAAGGGCTTCGCGAATTTTATCAAATTTAACTTGAACATCTAGTTTAAGCTGTTAGATAGAAATTTGGATAGATTTAAAATGATTGGGAAACAAAGAAAATAGAATTTTTTATAAATTTTTTACCTTTTCCAAGTCAACTTTTCCCAATGTCGTCGCCATGATTTATATTTTTTTCAACCCTTGTTTTTGTGTTGACAGGTACTTGGACTTGTGATTTTTTGTGTGTGTGTGGTGGGGGATGGCAATTTTTTCGAACTAGAGAAAAAAATTGACAGCTAGAGATGAGCGATAGAATTTTAATCGTTTCTCAGGTTAGAGATGGTTTCTCTCACTACAACGAGTAATAATCCATACCTATTAGGCCTCGCCTTCATTAGAATATTTTATTTATGTTAGACGTGCATTTTTTTATTCGCCGATGTTAACTATTAGGTATGTTTTATAGGTTGTTGGGTAAACAGCTCAGTAAAAATTTATATGAAAAAAACAAAAAAAAAAAAAAAAAATGCTGGCGATGGATTTTCGATAGCTATATTCGTTATTCTCTCGCTACAGCGAATAGTAAGTCAGCTATTACATGAAGCCTCAAGAGGCGCGCCTCTTTTCAAACGTAATGGGTGCAAAAGAGAAAAAAGATGAAACAAAAAATTATCCGACCAGAGAGTCGTGGGTCGGAATTCTGAGACTCTTTTTTGACGTTTCTTTTTCCACTTTTCCTTTTTTCAACATTCTCTTTCATTTCTTTTTGCTTCTTGGTGCAATACAACAACAAATTTTAAATCAAAAGAGAAATGTCAAATTTGAGTCCTGGACTCAAGAGGCATCGTGTAATAGTACACGCCTCACAGAATGATTATCAAAAGAAAATTAGAAAAAAGAGTCAAGCCTCTTGAGGCTTCATGTAATAGCTGACTAACAGGGCTATTCTGGAGTTGTGATGCTCACAAGTCACAATTTTTTGTGAGGTTTTTTTTGTGAGGTTTCTTATGAGGTTGTCACAATTTCGTATTCTGCGAAAAACCTCATAAGAAACCTCACAACAAATTCACCACGATAGAGGTGAGTTTCTTATTTTGACAACCAGCTGATTTGTCAGATAAAAAAAAAACAATATTCAATTCACATATTTTAGAATTAATAAACTCTCAAGAAATTAATAATTTTTTTAACAATCCCAACTTAATTTTTGCATTTGATGATATAATTGCACTTGTTTATAAGAAAAGTGTAAACTTGGCGCAGTTCAAGACATTCGTCGAGATGGACTCCAACCTGTACCAGGCAGTCAGAGAGACTCAAAAGAACGTGAAACTCATCAAAAGATAAGATTTAAGTTTGGAAGTGTTTGGATCACCGGCATCGGATGGCATGAGTTACCTATTACAACGGCAAGTAGTATTGATTGCATTTAAATCAAGTCATGCACAATAAGTGAATGCAATCCTTCTCCGCTTTTTGTAAATGAAGATTTTTACTTTTAGGAAAACAATGGCTCTCAAAGCGTCCATATTAGGTTGATCAACTGAAGAGTGAATGTGAAAAGATTGCCACTTTGACTTAAAGTATCGGCAAAGGTGCCGCAACACCAATCGCTAGCCCGAAACTTATTTCGTTCTCACCCAAAGCAACAAAACTCCGCAATCTTGTCAAAAAAAGTACGACAAATTGGTTGTCCGTCTTGGTGGCAATGAAGGACTGCAAAAATTTGATCTCTCTGGTTTGCTGGTACAGAGAATCTGATACGTTCAGACGAATTAAGCTGGAAAACAAAGGCAAACATGGAATTTAAATACGAACGCATAAATGTTGACAAAGAATTCTTCAAAACACGCTCACAAATCGGACTCAATAACCAAGCATATTTCATGCACATATGCAGGAAATATAAAAATTATCTAACAACACTTCCAACTAATGGATTACAACCTCCTCCAAATTATTTATATAAGTAATTCAATTTCACTTATGAATAAATGGCTATTTTTTTTTATCAAACTGAATATACCATACAACCTTCGACGTAGACAAATTTCGTCATCAACAATAACATCCATACACCTTATTTACCAGACCGAAAATTTCAACCCGAAGTAGGCTGTAATTATTAGAACTGCCAAAAAAATAAGTAATTTCTCCCTTGTTTATATTATTTCGAATGAACCTTAAGTTTTAAAATTAATATTTTTCAGCAAACAAAAAAAAAAAAAATGGAATATCAAACCAACTAGAATTGTATAATGGATCATTCACGCCCGCATCCGCCTGTTTAGAAAAAAAAAGGATTTTCTTTACTAAATCTGCTGGGGCTGCATTTTCTTTTGTTAAAAAAAAAATGAGGTAAGCCAAAAAACAAATCAAAATTAACTTATACAAAATCATCATTCCAATCTAATGCAGGAATATGGAGTAATCTAAAAAGGCAATTTCTTCTTGGTTTGGGCTTTCAAGGCCATATTAGTTGCATGGGAAATCACATTCGCACATTTGTTTCCAAACGTCATTGAGTTCCTGTTAGATGCTCAGATATTCGATGTGATTTTTTGCAATTGCAAATGGGCGAGTATACGACAATAGTGTTGTGATATATTGTGATTGGATGGAAGGTTAATAACTGTTCGAGTATTTGTTGCATCCTCTGTATGAGGTAAGATTGAGAATTAATTCTTTTTATTGAAAGAATATATAATATTTTCTTTTCAATTTTAAGACAAAACTACACATTCGCAATTGATTCTCTTTGTATTCGAGAAGGTACTCAATATTGAGCCCATTTTCTTTGCATTAAGAATTGGCGAGCGGTTTATGAAAGAACATAAAGCAAGAAATATTATTTGGCTGTCGTGACAAAGTTTTTGTGTCCCCATCTTTAAGAGTATACAAAAAACTCTCCATCTGTTCTCATCGGTGACGGAGGAATCAACACTTGCACCAGGTCGTGTATATTAATATGCTTGTAAGACAAATGGAGCTTGAACGCTTGTCTTTTGAACTCCAGTTCGCCTGCCATTTAGTAGATGGCGCAAACCCACGTATCTGAGAAAAAACACTTCAAATTTATGATTTTGGTTGCATTCATACGTTATTTTTATTGTAAGATGCGTTTTAATAAAATAATTTTTCTAAAAAAAATATAAATCTCTAATTTCTAGAATTTAGGAAAGATTTTTGTAAATCAAAACAAATTAAATTTTTCAACAGAGTCTGCGATTGGTGATCTTTTGGTGAATTTGAGATCGGTAAAAACAAAATTGAGACACACAGTGTTTGCGGAACTTGGGGTATTGCTTATGGTCTGGTAGTTGCATTATGGCTGCATAAGTGCATACGCTAATGCTTTGGCATTGGCTTCTTGTTGCTATTGCTGATGTTGCTACTGTTGCCGTGGGTGATGATTGTGAGTTGGCCGTTGTAGTGTGGAATGATTTAAAGGCCTGAATCATTGACAATTGGCCTTATTTGTATCTTGTGGTCAACTGGAGGCTGATTTTGGCCTGTTGATTTATTGTGTCAACCTAAGAAAAATAAAGCTTTTGAAAATAGTATGATCTAAAAATCCTAAATTAAGGGTTTACCTGTGATGACTAAAAATTGCCAATTAGGCTAAGGAACTTCAACTGCGGACGTCATTAGACTCTGTTTATTATATTCGGTGTTTGGGGCTGATATACTGAAGTTGTTGTAATTGTTGTATGCGCACTTGTCGATGATGTTGCCGCTGCTGATTTTAAGCGTTTTGCTATATAGTCTTTTTATGTTGTTTGCGATTGACACCAACTTCGGTGGCTTGACGCAGGTTTTTAAGCATTACTTTGTTTATTGGAAAGCTTCTTCAGCACAGATGGTGGACAATTGTCTATAAATTTAATAAGCTAGTTAGACACCATAGAATCTAGAAAAAAAATAGCTTACCAGAATCGATGTCTTCCACAGCTTTGTGTTTCTTGTAACCAACCAGTCCACTGGACTGGCAGCTAGTTTGTAAATTCTTTCTTTCAACGGTGTTTGAGTCTCACGCATGAAATCCTAATGCTGGGTCAAAAATAACGTTGCCCACTCTGGGCTTATTTTGTTCGTCTCGTACTGTTTAGGAGAGCACTTGCTCTTGATAGTGTTAACCTGATTGAAGGCTTTTTTCCAGATTCAATGAGAATTTGATTTCGATACAGCAAAAGCTACTGTGACGATAGTCCTGAGTTTCCTACAGAGAAGATATAAATTATTAAGAAAGTCATATGGGATTATGACTAGATACAACAAAATTAGGTCTAATTCCATTTTTATTGACTAACAAATAAAAAAACTAAAATTATTTGTTCTCAAAACATTTTATGGACATAAAAAATGTCAAAATTCTAGTAATTTGTGAGTTGTGACCTGCTCTGAAGGAGATCACAATTTTTACAATTTTTATGAGGCTCACAAGTTGTGAGGGTACGCCAGAATTCGAAAAACCTCACAAAATCAAACTCACCACACCTTATGAGGTTCTTGTGACTGTGAGGTTTTCGTTAGAATACGAAAAAGTCACAAAATCGAGTTTAACTGGAGTTATGAGGTTATTGTGACTTGTGAGACATCAGTGAGGTTGCCCAGAATAGCCCTGTAAGTAAAGGCTTCGCCACACCGGAGGGTACGCGGTAGAGGTACAGGTAACGGTACGGGTATTTGTATGGAAAAAATTCCAAACTGACACATCAACGTTCGGGTATGGAATTTTTTTAATACAAATATAGTTGCCGCTACCCGTACCGCTGCCGCGTACCCTCCAGTGTGGCCAAGCCTTAAAGCCTTAACTACATTGGCTCAGAAAGTGAAAAAGTACAAAAGTGAAAATTTTCAAACGCAGTTTTGTATAGTTTTTCGGGCTGGAAAATTAAAACAAATGATGCAGAAAGCTTATTTTTTGGTTTAAAAAACAATTTGTATAGATACTCTTTTTCACAAAAAACAATTTGTATACTCTTTTTCACAAAACAATTGCACTAGCCTGAAAAAATATATTTTCACTTTTGTACTTTTTCAAAGAGTGGTGTAGGTATGTAGTTAAGCCTTAATATTAGATGGTTTTTTTGTTAAAATATTCGCTGACCAAGGAGACTTAAAAAAATTTTCTCTTCAGCTGCGTCCTAGGCTTCACTTAGGAATTGAACTTCGTATCTGCAATTTTATGTGAAAAACCAAAAAATGTCCAAGCTAGATTATTCAATTTCATAATTAAAAATCAAATACAAAACTTGGTAATTTCTGTAAAGCTTCTATAAAGCAAGCTTTCTTCGGTTAAGTTTCTTTAACAGTATTTAAACAACTTATTAGAAGTTCTTAAACAAGTTCAAACTTCTATAAGCAATTAAATTCTAAAGAAAGCTATATGCTTTATACATATAAGTAGCTGCGTTAGTTGGGATTAGGTATACCCAACTTACACAACAGCTTCTATAAATTGAAGTCTCGCAGGTACTACTTTTTATATAGCTTGTATTGAGCTTGCTTTAGAATTTAATTGCTTATACAACTTCTAATAAGTTGTTTAAATACTGTTAAAGAAACATAACCGAAGAAAACTTGTTTTTCGGATAAGCCTGTTTAATGAATTTATATAAGCTTTATAGAAATTACCAAGTTTTGTATTTGATATTGAATAATCTAGCTCGGACACTTTTTGGTTTTGACATTAGGTGTGTTTTTTATTACCACCGGTCTTAAATGGACAAAAAAAACTCCTCGGGGCTTAACCTGAAATCTTGGCAGCACTGCATATTGAATGTTCCGAAAACAGCAGACAAAACAAAAATTTAGAGTTGTCATATTTTCGCTTTCGGGTTTTTCTTGTATTTTTCTTATATGTTTTACAAATAGGCACAAAAATGTATGCTACCAAAACTAGTTAAATACATTTTGTCATTCCAAAAGTGAGTTTTCACGTTTTTAAACAAATTCTAAACAATAGTTTGGTAGTACCGATTTAAAACTGTTCAAAAAGTTAAGCCCAGATAAATCTCCGGGCTAAACAAGTAAGCCCACGGGGCTAAGGTGTTGTTGTATTTAACATGTAAATTGCTTAGCCCCGACTGTGTTTTATTTGTCCAGTTAAGCCCGGTGGTAATAAAAAACACACCTATTGAATAATTTAGCTCAGGCATTTGTTTGACATTCTGCTATTTGAACTGATTAAGTTTTTGATTTCATTTTCAATAAATATACTAGTATGGACGAGTGGGTAGAGTGGTTGACTGCCACCAAGTAGGTACGAAGTTCGATTCCTGGGTGTGGTAAAAAAATTATAAAATTTTAAAATTATTATTAATAGATATACTAAAAACAGTGGAATGTTGTATATAATTTCAGATTAAAAGATAAAATTCATGATTTAAAATCAAATTAAAAAAGAAAATTCTTTTTTGTTTTTGTAGTTGTTTTTCTAATTTCGATAAGACATGTATTAAAAAGCTATATAAGCTCTTCTGAAGCTATCTATCAAATCTAAAATCTTCGGTAGAGCTTCGGTAAAGCTTCGTTTAAGTTTCTCGACAGACAATTTTGGTTATATAAAGCTTTACAGATGCAATTGTTGATTCTGTAAAGCATTATAGAAGCAAAATTGTTAGTAGGGTTCTTATAGACCTTCTAAATACAAACTTGTGTTACGTTCTCCTTTTCCCATGCCCAACAACCTTACTTAAGTTAAAAAGAAGCTGAAATGTAGCTTCTATAATACCTTTACCAAAGCTGAAAAGTTAGTTGGTTATGCTGGCTATTTTGATGAATTTGATTTTAAATGCAAATAAAAAACTTTACATTTATGTCAAAATTTGTAGTTAATTTGTTTTAAAAGAGTTTAAATGCGTATGATTTGGTAAAAAATACCCTGAACATGATTTCACTCTTTAGCTGCGTTCCTTTGGAAGCATTTATCTGCTGCTTAGCACTAAAAGTTGCTTTCAACTACTTTTCAATAGAGAAAAAGTAGTTCAAAGTAGCTTTAAGGCTTGGCCACACCGGAGGGTATGCGGTAGCGGTACGGGTAGCGGTAACGATATTTGTATGAAAAAAATTCAACATCTGAACCTTGATGTCAGTTTGGAATTTTTTTCATACAAGTACCGTTACCTCTACCAGTACCGCTACCGCATACCCTCCGGTGTGGTCAAACCTTTAAGTAGATAAATAATGTACCCAAAGCAACGCAGCTTTTATAATTCCTCATTAAATTCAAAGTTCTTCATGAGAACCAAAAATGAACAAAATATGAATCTATAGTATAATCCTCCCTCAACACATTTGCTCAATACATTACACCCCATTTACACTTTTTGTGCTCAAAATGTCCACATTCCACATTTTCAACCACTACATCCACACACATATACATATATGTGTGTTCAATAAAAAAAAAAACAAGTTCCACAATAAATTTTTTGACATTTCACATTCCAAGAATTTCTACTTCGGTGTTCGTGTTGTGTGTCTTCGTTGTCTTCAAATCGTCGTGATCGGTGTGTTGTGTCCGTTGTGTCCGTTGTCTGTTCTTGTTTTAATAAAATAAAATAAAAACAATAAAAAAAAATAAAGAAAGAAAAAGAAACATCTTGCCAAAACTTTAATAATTCTTCTTTTTCCCATAACAAAAGTAACAACACAAAAAAAAGAACAAAAAAAAAGTAATTTTTCTTCTCTCAACTCAAAACCACCCACGGGAAATAAAAAAATTCCTTTTTTTTCTTCGTTTTTACTTTATTTTATATCGGACGAGGTGTGGAACTCGCTTTTTTGTGTACGCACGTGAAAATCTCATTTTTCTTTACTTTTTTTTTATTATTTAATTTTTGTATTCCTTCTTTTTTTTTAAGCTCAAAAATTACGACAGAGAAGAGTCTCCCCAAAAAGTAACCAAGTGAAAATGAAAAATTAAAAGAAAAAAAGAATCAAGAAAGTCAAGAAAAAACCAACTGCAATCAAGATTGTTTTATTTATTTTGTTATTCTGCAAGTTCCCATTAAAAATTGTATTAAAATTTGTTGTAAACTTAATTATAAGCAAATAAAATTAATTAAGGTTTTGTGTTTTTTTCTTCATTTTGAACAGGAGGAAGTTTTTTTGTGTTGAAAAATAATGAAATGAAAAAAAATTATGTGAATCACAGCAAAAAGTAAAAAAAAAAAGAGAATCAAGAAAAAAAGTGCATCGCACGGAAAAAAAATATACAATTTTGCCCGGAAAAGGATTAACACACAGAAATCACAGAGAAAAAGAAAGAAAGAAAAAAATAAAAAACGAAGAAGCGAAGTGAAAACGAGGGCACGACGACGACAACCAAGTAATTTTTCTGTTCCCTTTTTTTTTTTTGTTTTTTTGAAATTATTTTGAGACTTAATTGTTTTGGATAAAAAAAAGGCCACTCTCATTCGCACTCGTTTCGTCTCATTTTGTATGCTTGTGTCCAGTTGCAGAAGCAGCGATAGTAACTCAGGAGAAGCTCTGGTGGAATGTCAAAGCGGGTAAGTTTAATTCTCGGTTTTTGATTTCGGTTATCGAACAGAGCTACGATACCTATATTATTCACATCACACGCCTCATCTCTCTTGAGTCTGTTGTGTGTGATGATGCTGATGAATTGAGTATTGATTTGGTTTCATTATAATTACGTAGAGTGTCTTCCCCTTTCGCCTCCCTCTTTGCCTGCCTGCCAGCATTTACTGACCACTTAACTCGAGATTTATAGTTGTTATAGTTTTGTATAGCACACTCCACCCCGTGTGTCGTAGCCACACACTCTTTCTCTCTCGTGGTCGGATCCAATTCCAATTGAGTCAGGCCCACTCACTCATGAAATACGAGACAAAAGAATGACTGACTGCAGTTCCCGCACAGTTGCCGTAGTTTTGGTCGCAGTTTTTGGATTGATTCATGTGATCGGGCTCTGTGGCTCTGCTGTCTATTATATGCCTGTGTTGTAAAGGGTGTTTTTTTTTAAGACATGTGGTTTTCAATCTAGGAATACTCTTTTTGGAGTTGGTCTTTTTGATAACTGTCACTTGATTTATGCTTAATTTGGTTTCCCATTTCATTATCTCGAATTCAATTCGTAGGTATCAGAAATTTGCAACGATTCAGGAGAAAGCAACCATGGAATCCGTTTGTTATGGAAAATTTCATAGAACTCGTCACTACGATCGTATTTTGTGATTGTTTTTTTTAGGGAATCGTAGAAAATACGCGATACGAATGGAATTCGTGATAAGGACCCGTGAATGGGTCCAATACGATATGGGAAATTAGAGTGACCGCAAGAAATCGATTTTCGAAATTTGGTCGGGGGAACCCCATAAAATGTTCCGCCTTTGCAGATTTTTAGATAGCCAAAATTTCAGCTCGTTTGGATAAGTCTAAATGGTGCCGACACTCGCTCAAAGTATCAAAAATCTCTGTATTTCGCGTTTTTTCGCAGTAAATTAGCTCTAGCTTCCAAACAGAGGGGGTTATTTTCACTTTTTATATATTAAATTAAAGGTAGTGTTGTTACACATAACCCAGATGCTAAATTTGTTTAGTTTTACTAAAAAAACAAAAAATTGTCATCAATTTAAATTTTCAGTACTTACCTCAAAAAGAGCTTAAGGGCAAACTCGATTTAAAATTAAACTTTTTTTTTCGGTTTTAACTGTTTTAACAAAAAAAAAATGAAACATTTAACAGATTTCTAAAAAAAAAAACAAAAAACTTATGGCGTTTTCGATTGGCAGTCCGGAAGCGTCCGGAATCATTCTGAAAAAATTTTATTCACACAAAACTGTCAGTTTTGTAAGAATAAAACGCTTTCAGAATGATTCCGGACGCTTCCGGACTGCCAATCGAAAACGCCATTAATATCGTCTTATGCCTACTTTTCACGAGTCGATTTTAGCCGCACGATATGTCGTTCGACTAGGATTTTTCTATAGGGATTGTCACTCTAGTCGCCTGCGAATTACGTTCACACGAGTCGAAAAGCTTCGCCGCACGGAAAAAATCGACTCCTGAAAAGTCCCCATTACATTTCTTATACATAACTAATAAAGTAATTATTACTAAAAAAAAATGTGTCAGAAGATTTACTTAAAGTAGTTTTGTAGTAGCATCAGGATACAATTTTCAGCACTCACTGACTACTTGAAGTACATATTATTTTTGTTCCTCATCTTTAGTTAAAAGGTTATTAAAATTGGTTATTAATTTGACTCCTCTTTCTGCCATGTCATTTACGACTTTAAGTGATTGCACTTTTTTAAAGCCTTCTTTAAAATGCGGGTTTCCGGGCAAAAGATTTGGAGGTGCTTTGAGAAAACTTGTGTCTATTTTCAATCGGCTGAAAACACTTAAAATTGTTAAAAAAATTATATTATTATATATTATACGAGAAGCATTTCGATTAGATACCTTTCTATAACATAGAAAGTTTCATTTTAAATCGAGTTTGAACTTCAAGTCTTTTTGAGGTAAGTACTGAAAATTTAAATTGATGACAATATTTTTTTTATTAGTAAAACTAAACAAGTTTAGCATCTGAGTTATGTGTAACAACACTACCTTTAATTTAATATATAAAAAGTGAAAATAACCCCCTCTGTTTGGAAGATAGAGCTAATTTACTGCGAAAAAACGCGAAAAACAGAGATTTTTGATACTTTGAGCGAGTGTCGGCACCATTTAGACTTATCCAAACGAGCTGAAATTTTGGCTATCTAAAAATCTGCAAAGGCGGAACATTTTATGGGGTTCCCCCGAAAAAAATTCGACAAACATTTTTTTCTATGGGAGTTGCGGTCACTCTTGATTCCGATTTTCACAAGAAAATTTTGTTCTAAGATGAAGCTAAGTTTTGGTTGAAAAAGTACGTTAATAAGCTAATTCGTTACTTCCTCAAAAAGCCACTGTTGCGCTCTATAAACAGATGGAACAATGGTCTGTATTTTTTCAAAAATGAATTTCAATTCAATTTTGGCTTATTGAACTTGCTATTTATAATTGACTTAAAATAACTTATTTCTAAGATACATTGGCCTCTATTACAGTTGTCAAATATCATAACGAAGAAAAAATAACAAAAATAATATTGAGTTGTCAAATATCAACACGATATTTGATATTTATCAACAAAATGAATGAATCGATATATTACCGTGATCGACTATCAAAATTTTTGGTAAACTGTGTAATTGCTATAAATTTGAGATCTATTGTGAATTGTTCTTTTGATAAACTCGCTATTATAGATGTCAAAAATTTTGCTATGTATCAAATTTTCCATCAATTGCAAATTTTCTTCCCGATAAATTTTTCTCATCATATTTTTTTATTAAAAAAACATCGTAAATATTTGTTAACAAATAAAACAAACTTAATTAAACAAATTACTTACATTTTAAGTTAAAAATCCAAGGCCAACAACAACGAAATGAAACAAAAATAGCGCCTATTCACAATTGTATTTTAATCAAAGTTCACAATAGCGACAAAATTATCAATTGACAACCGTAATATCAAAATGCCTATAAATTGATAAGTTTATCGTTTATCTATGAATTGATATTTGACAACCGTAATAGGCGCCATCGACCAGGATGTCCATAATGTTACAGTCAATGGGGGAACGCTATAGAGCCATGATTAATGGGTTTTTCGTGCCTACCTTTGGTTTCAACTAAACAGCGCTACATGCCATACAGCCAACGAAACAATCAATTTATTGAAGAAAATTTTTGTGGAGCGCAAGATCGTGCGATTTAACACCACTGGACTATTTTTTTGTGGGGTTATAAAGTCGCTTGTCTACGCAAATAAGCCCTAGATGATTGAGACATTCAATGAGAATATTCGGCGCGTTACTACTGACAAAAAGTGGTCGAAAATTGGGCCTTCCGGCTGGAATATAAAGCGGAGCTAGCCACGGCTTCCACTTGCCCGAAATCATTTTTATCTTTATAACAAAGCTAAATTCTTTGTCATAACATTAAATTGTATGCTTTTAATTTCTTCTTAAAAACCATAAGTAAAAAAAAAAAACACCCTTTATCTGGGTTGTCTCTGTTGGGTATTTTGCTTCCTAAAGGGAATGAAATTCTATTGAGAACTTAATTTTGGTCTTCATTCGCTGTTGATGTTAATGATGATGGATCCATTTGCATCAAGCAATTAGTTCCTTTTCCAATCAAATTCCCAGGAACAAAATAATGATTGTGATGTAAGTTCCATTTCATTGGGATCTGTGAGACCCACCTTTTACTCTACCTCACTGTCTCCTTTTATTGTTGTTCCAAAAACCTTCCCATATTCATTCATCTATCGAGGTCAATATGACTCTAACTCTGTGTGTGTGTTGTGGCCCTGCTATATGTTGAGGTGTTGCCAAAAAGTAGCATTTATTAATGTATATTCTGTGTGGTGTGGCCACAAAATGTCGTCAAATTATGCCTCTGAAATTAGATTTTGGTCAATCGCGTTTTTTTTTTATATGTATTTCTATTTTTTTGGGAGGAGGTCAATGCCACCAGCACCACTACCTACTGAATTTGAACGTGAAAAAACCTTCAAAATATGTGTCGGTCGTAGGAATCCACCTTGTTTCATTGTCATCTTATTATTATAAGCATATTGCGGTTGAAGAAGAGCATAAATATTTGCTCTTTATCATTTCATTGTCGTCTCTCTTGATTGGTCACACAGGTGCCATAATATGTAGTTTTTTTTTTTTTGTTTCATGCAATTATTGATTGCATCTGCAGAATTGCACGTGGTTTAGGTTTTTTATTTTTCTGTTTTCCTCATATTTTTTTTTGTTGTTGTTATGAAAGCCAATTGGTTTTGATTTCTCTGTGTAAATTGGCTTTCAATTGGAGTTACCGACTTATGACTGTCGGCAATCGAGAGAAATAATAGAGAAATTTGTTTCCTTTTGTTTGTAGAATGTTGCTGGTTGACGTCATATAACCATAATTTTTTGAATCTGGCAAAAAGTAAAAGTTTTTTTTTGTTATTTTTTTTTTTAGTAAATGAGAATGCGTCTCTTATAAGGAATCATGAATATGGGACAAAACGTGCTTTCATTGAAGTGTGGGGTTTTATTTTTAAAGGTTAATTATCTTTTTCCTGTTTATTTTTGGTTTATATTTGGAGAAAGATAAGTAAGAAAATAAAAAAAAAACAGATACAAAGTAGGTTTTGGTTTATTAGTAGATGGTAGGTGATTTTTTTTTTTAAATGATAAGGTTAACAAAAAATGACTGAACGATAATTATGATGATTGGCCAAAAGAAATTGAACGGAATAAAACTGGGTTCCCAGAACGTTAATTGGTAGAATGGAGTGTGGTCGATACAATCGAGTGTTGGCAGCATCTGATTTGATTCAATCGTAGATTTCAAATAAGGTGTGATTGCTTGAACGAAATTAAGTATTCCCACTTCTCGATTTTATGGAGTTTATATCGAGTTTATTGTAACAAGTTATGGGCTAGCAACCCCGATCTTGTCAGATTTGAATTTCGATTCTTGATTCCTGAACATTTTTTCAAACTAAACAAAATTTTGAAAACCAAGCTTCCATTGAAATCTCTACGTAACATTCAGTTTATGGATTTCTTTCTCGAAAAATCCATTTCTACCTGTTTAGGAGGATTTTATTGCTTTATGTTTATGCTACCTGACCTATCGTTTGATGGTGCATTCTACTATCATTTATTGTCGAAGCCCGGAACCTTCCTCCTATTCCACTGCATCGAGGAAATTGAGAAACTTAAAAGTACTGGTTTTCGTTGTTTTACCTTTGGTTAAAAGCTAGAACACGAATAGTGTTTGGTGACTTAATAAGTGAACAAAAAACAGTAGATTTCGGAATTCCATCAACAAGGTTCGATTTTGAGACCGATACTCTTTAGCTAACATTAATTTCTTGTTCCGGTTGCCCTTCAGTGGTTTATTGACGGCCATATTCCAAACCATTAAGACTTAAGTTTATATGTAATCACAATGTACAATTCCTTATATTTTTAAATAAAATCAATATTTGAAAGCGACTAGTAAAGAACTTTTCGAGATTTTCTATTAAAAGCAAATGAACATGAGATACACCAAATACGTTGATTCCAACTAAAAATTTCTCAAAGAAGAAAAGAGAAAGAAAGATATAAACGGTTTTAGAAACACAAACGCTAAGAAATAACCTCGAAAACTGGTTAAAAGCTGCATTTTTGAATTTCTAACAGGAATATCTTCAAACATGATGTGCTAGAATTTTTCTGACTTCGGATTCAAACTCAGGGCACCAAAATCCTTTAGAAAAGTATAATTTGGTTTCTCTAACAAAAAAAAAAGTTAAATTTTGTTGGCCAGTTATTGAAGGCAAGTGTTTTTTTTTTATTTCGATTTGGGTTTGTTGAGTTCCTAGGCCAAAGTTGAAATACACATTATTTGAGCATTGCCCACGCGCACTGTGGCGTATACGTGCTCTAATTTGTATTTTATTCATATATTGACATGCGACTAAGTTTAAAAATAAATTAGAAAATAAATAAGAAATTATAACGAAGAATACCATAAAGCCTAGTAAGCTGCTGAAGCGAAACGAAAAATTTTGCAGTCTCCAAAGTCAACACCGGACATGTTAACGAAAAAATATCATCGGGTATAATAGCAAAGTAAAAATAATAAACATACAAATCAAAAAATTCAAGAAAAAACATCAGAAAATAAGTTTTAAAGCAAAAACAAAACAAATGGAAAATTTCATTTGACTTCAGCTGCGTACTAGGCTTAACTACTGTTCTCGAAGGGATTAGAAAAATCAATTCATTAATTTTTATTTTTGACTATGAATTCTATGTGTTCATAGGCTCCTAAAATCCCCACATTTGCTTTTATAAACCCAAGTGAAAGAGTAGTAATTCTTCAATTGAGAAGGTATTTTTTGAATTAAATGAGATGATTTGCAACTAAAACCTTGTGAATAAAATGCAAAATGCAAACATCCAAAAAGTTAAATTTTGGAACTTAATTTTTATTTAGGAAGAATGGAATAATAGTTGTGCATTTTATTTTTTATTTTGATTGAGATTTTAGATTTTGTTATTAAATACAAATCTTTAAATCATGCAGAACATAATTTCATTAGTATAAATCTTTTATTGAGCTTCGAAGTCTTAAAACAATTAATTTAATGTGTAGAAATATATCAAACGCACGAAAAATATAATTAAATATTGTACTGATAATTGTGACTTTTTATAAAATTGATGAATCATGATTTGTAGGCTTCTAGCTATATCTTATCTATTTATCACAATCTTGAAAAAGAAAAACAACATTAATTTAAAAAAGTTTTTTTTTTAAATGAGATATCACAATCAAAATGATTCAAAAATTCAATGACTTATCAATCTTAAAATACAATTGAACATTCCATATGACGTGATATTTATGATGTATTGATGGCTATAATAATTACTGCGCTTACTTGAGTTTAAGGTCAAGCTAATTTATAACGCGTGTTTTTATTTATTTATTTGTTTACTTAGTAAGTAGGTAGTAGTAGAATTTGTTTTAGTTTTTAATTAAAACTTAAGGCCGAACTAATATAGAAGAATGAATTCATTTGATCAGAAACATCCGTAATTGTAGGAATGCATAATTGGTCGAATGATTTTCGCTTTATCATTTGCGCTCACTTAAGAAAAAATATGTAACTACGCATATAATTGGGTAAATTTTATATTTATTTACTGTGCTCAGGTTATTGCATAGTTTTTATGCTTAAATACATTTTATGACCTCTGATAAAAGCTATGTGGGACGGTAAAATTGATGACGATTTTGGAGAAAATAAACAAAATGTTCCCCGGGTTAAAACAATAGGTAATTGTTAAGATTGTAAAATTAACCGATAGCTGTGATTAAATCAATGATCCCTTCTGCAAAATCAACGAGATTTTTGGTAAAATTGGAAAGCTATTCGGTAAAATCAACAGTTAATCTGTTTTTGATAAAATTGGAAAACAATCAGCCCTATCGTGAGTTTCACGTGAAATGTTTTTCGCCCGGAATATTTTTGTTCGCCCGTAATTTTAAAATATATCATGAGTTTCATCCGAAGAGAATTTACATTTTCGGCTAAACTAGTTATTTGTTCGGCACCAAAATTTAAGTAAGAGAAGAGCTGTTGAATACCTTGTTAGTTACCTGAAAAAAAGTTGAAAATAAAGGGAGATGTCCGAACGTGAACAACTTTTCACCCGGGACTATAATATGGGAAAAGTGAAATTGAATTTTTCCGGGTGGAATCTTGTTCACGTGAAACTCACGATATTGCTGAATATTGTAATTTTCGTCTTTTTCAATGATTCAATAAATTTTCTGAAATATTTCGCATATTTCGAAAATGAATTTTAAGAATAATTGGGGAGTGAATAGAAATGATAGCCTGCTGAGAATGAGGATAAATCTATAAATAAATAGAAATCTAAAAGCGAGACAGTTTGTGGTATCACGCCTTTTTGTTGTATTTTTGTTGTTTTGTTTGTTTGTAGATTTGTACTTCTAGATTACACCATGAAATAAAAAATAATCACTCGTATTTTCGATGAAACACAATACCTACCTACTTCTATCCTATATATACGATAATTTGATAGCTTTATTAAAACGATACACTTTTTTTCAGTTAAAATTATAAACACGCATGAAACCAAAATATAATTACAATTCAGTAATCGGTATTTTTTCTAGCCTCAAAGGTATAATTTAGCTATGGAATTGTGTCATTTACTCAATCATGCAATATAACAAAAATAAAATAAAAAAATAAAGTTGTCAGAGGTTACTCTGGGTATAAGATGATAACAATCACAAAATCCCTTAGTAATGCGAAACGAAAAATTCCATTAATAAATAAAACAACAACAAAAATTCTAAAGCCTTTGAATTGATTTAACTTTACCTATATATTTAAAATTAATTAAGGGCCAATTTATTGAGCCTCCATTAAATTTTGAAATTTATCGCTTAAGTTAACGGCCTCGTTAAACTATTGTCGCCTTTAAGTATACATCATTAAAAATTCATTTAATTCACTCTTCTTTAGTTAAAGTCCTTACTTTTAATGAAAACTTTAAATTAAAAACTCTGTTAAAAATATCCTAGGGATTTTTTATTTTGTTTGAAAAATAATCTGTCAAAAGCTACAATTTTGTCAAATCAAATAGATTTGAATTGGAAGAAAAACCAAAAAACTATGACCCGTAAGTATTTTGCAGCTGAAAACGCCAGAAAATGCAAGAGATTAACGATATACCAGTGGTAACCAAAGAATGCTACAACCTACAATTGAAACCATGAGAAGAAGAAGGAGTTAAGTGAAATTTTTAATTTTTTCCATTAGTGTCAAATAACAACTTAAATTTAAGTGTTATCGGCAGTCATCTCGTATTATTGGTTTAGAAGTAAGCTTTATATCTCTTCTTCTCATGGCTTCAATTGCAATGTTATGTATGTTATGTATGTATTATGCAGCATCTCAAAAATGATTAGTTTTGAAGTGGAGAATATAATCTAGTAGATCTAGTATTATCTGTGCGAAGTAGACAAGAAATGCATTAATTTCTTTGAATTTTGTTCTTTTTTATGGTACAAATGCATGTGTGTATACCTACAAAAAATTTTAGTCTGGACTTTTTTCATAATTGTGATGTTTTTTTAATAATTCTTTAGCTCATTTGACATTTTTCAAATAAAATAATAATTCAAATAAAAAAAAATAAATGAAATGACATTTAAAACTAATGGAGAGTGAATAAATAGAAATTCTGTTTAAAACCTCCATTTGCTCTAAAAATCCCTCTTAAAAGGTCGAATTTGGTGTTTTAACTAAAACTACTTTTAATGCTCAATTAGTTAATGATGCCAAACTTCAAAAAAATCCTTAAAAGAGACTGAATTAAACGAAATTGGGTTTTAATTTTAAAATTCCCTTTTTTAATGGCGATTTAAGTTTAATGGAGAGTCAATAAATTGGGCCTAAGGGCAAATTTATTGAGCCTCCATTAAATTTTGAAATTTATCGTTTTAGTTAACAGCGTTGTTAACTATTGACGCCTTTAAGTATACATCATTAAAAAATTCATTTAATTCACTCTACTTTAGTTAAAGTCTTTACTTTTAATGGAAACTTTAAATTTAAAACTCCATTAAAAATATCCTAGGGATTATTTAGTTTTTGAAAAATAAAACTGTCAAAAGCAGAAATTTGTGAAATCAATTTTTTTAAATTTGAAGATTTGAAGGAAGGAAAAACAATACAAAAAACATAAAAGCTATGGCCCATGAGTATTTTGGAGCCGTAAAACGCCAGGCGAAAGCACACTGACGAGAATAACGATATATGTACCATCAGTGGTAACCAAAGACTGTTACAATTGCAATGTTTTGGGATGATTACATTATGTAGCTCTCATTAGTTTTACCTCGTGATTCTTTTAAATTGAAGAAGATCTAGTTTCTGGTAGATCTATTACTATTATGTTTCTCCTGTGCTCGGCGAAGTAGATGAGAAAAATCTTAAATAAAGTGTTGTGTATTTAACCCTCATACGTACGTCATACCCATAGAAAAAAATTTCTGGCGAGCCGTAGTCATTTTAAATTGTAACTTATTTATGGAATAAATACCTATGAATAAATACCTATGTACATAATGTCCCTACAAAAATATTCTATTCTAGACTGTTAATGTACATACATAATTTTTGTTTTGTTCACGAACAAATTTTTTTCAAATAAAATAATAATGAAATAATAACTGAAATGACATTTGACGCTAACGGAGAGTGAATAAATAGAAATCCTTTTTTAAACCTCCATTTTCTCTAAAAATCCCTCTTAAAAGGTCGAATTTGGCTTTTTAGCTAAAAGGACTTTTAAATTTAATGCTCAATTAGTTAATGATTTCAAACTTCAAAAAAATCCTTAACAGAGACTGAATTAAACGAATTTTGTTTTTAATTTTAAAATTCCCTTTTTTAATGGCGATTTAAGTTTAATGGAGAGTCAATAAATTGGGCCTAAGTGATGAGTTTTTTATAGGTGGAAAGTTTATATAGGAAGAGTTTTGTTTTGTTTTAAAGCTATTGTTTTATTGATGAGAAAAATAAGGTTTTATGAAGACACATTTAGAAATTTAATTGTTCTTTTTTCTAGAAAATGAACTTTGCACATTTCTTTCTTGTCATCATTTAATTGTCATTCTTGCTGATTATCAAATGTCATTTTTAGATTTCTAATGACATTAAATTTATATAAATTCAATTTTTATTTAAGAGCAATTCTCTTAATATTAAATTTAAAGTTCATATTGATTTTGGGAGATAGAAATTGCTCTGACATTCATATTAAGATCGTGTAGACTTCAATAGCCTTAACACGTCTAAAATGTTCCTCTGTATGCAAGAATTTTTTTCATTTTCTAAAGTTTTGAAATACATAAAAATAATAAATAAAAACTTTTCAATTTTCATTTAATTCTAAGACAAGACAACAAAAGAAAACATTTTGTTTCATCCACCTACACACACATTGCGTCTAATAGTTTTTTGTTTATAAACAAGGACCTTGCTTTAAGGCCATACCAGAATGAACAACACAAAAAAAATATCTAACCCACACAAATATCTACTCTCTCTCTTTATATGATGTGCAAATTGAAACTGGTACTTTTCCTATTCTCAAGAACCCATTGAGAGGCGATTGTTCATTTTTGTGCAGAGGAAGGTCTTATCGAGATACTTTCCCTTCGATTTTATATATCCCATACTTCTTCAGATTTAACCCCCCAAGGAGATATCTTAAAGACGTGCGTCGTGTCGTCGTCTTCATCGACTGATGCTAAAGTATACGTCTCTAGAGGGTACATTTTAAGTCTATAAGATATCTCCCCCAAAAAATCGAAATATTACCAAAATAAGAAATAGAAAACATTCCGTTTGAGTTAATATATTCACCAAAAAAATGTGACGAAAATATCTTTATCATACAAAATACTTTTACACGCACCGCATTCAATAAATTCCCAAGTATATGCATTTTATTTTCTAATGTAATGCCTATTTAACGGTATCTAATCAATTTATTTTCTTCAAATTCATTGTACGTTTTATGACGGACAGAATGACGATAATAAAAAAAAAAATGTTTTATCGATTTGGGGTGGAATTTCAAGGACATTCATTGAATTCGATTACTTACTTGTTTTTTTGCTTACCCTCACTTAAAAGGGGGACAAACTCATAATAAAAGGGGATTAGTTCGGTGAAAGTATTAATCTGAGCAGTTGTCAAGTGTTGTTTGGAATACGGCTGACTACACGACGACGACGAGAACAAGTGTCCACATGTAATCTACTAGCATTCACACGATTCATGATTTTTGCGGGAAATAAAATGAAAAAAAAGGTCTATTACAGCCCATTTGAAAAGGGGTAGTTTATTTTTTTTTTTTACTTTTTTTTCCGAAGATTATAATAATGTAATATGCCGACGATGCAACCGACATGCAAATCATTTTTATTTTTAAATAGAACAGGCATCAAACCCACGCTCTGAGATTGCTGAAAGTGATAAATAGCAAACATAAAGATTTTAAACAATAATGGATAGTTCTGGATAGTTAATTTGACTTTTATTTTTAATTTAAATTGTAAGGTAAGTTAAAATAAGTTTAAAATCGATTGCGATTAATTATAAACTCCATTTCTAGATTCCTCCGCCAATAAAATTCCTAATTAATTTTAAATATATTACAAATTGGTTTCAAATTGATTTATAATTAGTTTAAAATTGATTGCAAACAAATTAAATACCGATTTTAAACTAGTCTGTAAATTACGTTCATCGAGTTGAGAAAAATGTTTGAATTTTAATTTCAATTCTATCGTTCACTGTTAAATTATTAAAAAAAATCAATCTCAAATCAATAGCAAATTAGTTTCAAAACGATTGCAAACTAATGCAACGATGAATAAATGAATTTTGCTTAAGGTTTCTTCACCTTAAAGTTATTAAAAAACTAACCTAATTAAATGGTCAATAAGCTAGTTTCGAAACGATTGCAAATAAGTTTCAAAGCAGTTGTAAACAAATATTGACTTAGCATCGAGTTACAATGATTTAGTTTCAAGTTTCTAGTCTATCAGCAAATTAGATCAAAAACGATTGAAAAACTTCGTCCAACTAAATGACCAAAAAATTGCAATTTAGTTTAAAAACGATTGCTAACTAGTTTTGATTCGATCGTTAACTAGTTTTGAAATAAATTAAAAAATTGAACTCAAACAAATTGTGTGTTTGTTATAAGATACCTAACCGATTGCAAATTAGTTTCAATGATTGAAATTTTGTCACACATATCGATTTTAAATAAGTTTGAAACCAATTGCAAACATTAAATATTTCATTTCCAGATGAAGGTTATGTTTAAAGTTTCAATTTTCAAGCTTCATAAGGAAATTAGTTCAAAATTCCTAGTAAACCTCGAGATCGGTAGAAAACCAATACTAACGACTTAAAGTAATTGAGTTATACAAATGGGATTCCCAGTACATACGTAGCAGTTGCGTGATATCAAAGCTTACATTTTTATTGATTTAATTTCATCAAATCAAGAAAATTCTGATAATTATTTGAATTCACTAATTGGAGCTTTTACTGTATATCAAGTACAAAGCTGTATGAAAAAAATCTTCAATTATACCCAACACGCACAAAATACTTACAATGAACACAAAGTTGAAAAAAAAAGTAAAACAACTACGCTTTAAGTCAAGTGACTGAATTTGCCCTTTTAATGCGAATTCGAGGTGATTGATTGTAATTAGTTGTGTCCCATCACACGTAATCTACCTCTGTGTTATTTGTCAATTAAATTATAACAAAATTTTGTTGACTTTTGCTCTGTATTTATTTATACTTGCAGGTATACATTGATATTTAAGTTGTGGTTTTGAAAATTCAGTAAAAAAAAAGGGTGGAACATTGTGGAAATCAGAGGGAAGTCTTTGGTAATTCAAAGGCCAAACACAAAAAAAAAGAATATAATTGAATGGTTTTGTAATTGACTTTTTTGTATATAAATTGTGACCATAATCCTTTTTGCAAACCTTCAAGTATATCACGCTATTTGATGTTACGCAAAAAACGATTATTTGTAATCACTAAACTGTGCCGGATATTTATATAATTTACAAAACTACTACTGTGAACTCCACCTCAGAATGAGTTTTGCAAAATATGACCTCGATTATGATTATGCCCTTTCCTAACGTCAATTAGACACTTTGGCTACCAAAAAAACTGAAAAAAGGTAAAACTTAACCACGAAATTGCGATATTAGAATTAAATGAAAAAATTAAGAACGCATTTCGTTTACATTTCTCAAGAAATACTAAGTGCTTCTGAAGCGTTTAAATTTGTGTTTTTGAAAAAAAAAAAAAAAACAGATGAAGAGTTCAACTAACTAAGTCCCACCAACTTACTTCTCACAATAAATCATGTTAACTGCTTTTTAAAAAAACACACAATAACACAACAGAAACTATATTTGTTTAAACAAACGATCTTTAACCATACATGATTTATTGCGAAAAAAAAGACAACCGTTTTGTTTATGTCCCAACATGTTTCACTTATACCACCTTGGTTCCATACTTAACCCTGAAAATTTTACAAAACGAACAATCAAAACCTTTTATTTAATGTTAACTTAAAAAATACAAACTGAATAACGATTGTCTGTGCGTTGTGACAAAAGGTCGAACAGAAAAAAACAGGTGTTTTTTGACTTATGTAAATGTGTTTTTCCACATCCATTTTTATTAATCATTTAAAAAAAAATGTAAACTCATCACATCCGTAAATAGTTAAGTAAACCTTATCTACCACATAACTGCTACTATAGGACTTCTTGAAATGTGATACCCGATAATAAAAAAAAAAAAACTGATGATTTATCAGAAAAAAATATCACTTCAGTTCGGAGACGATAATGAATTTCACACCAAAAGTCAATTATTTCCCCCCCAACAACAACCCCAAACCAGCATCATCATCATTGCTTGTATAAACTCTCTCTCTCTCTTAAAAAGCTTAAATTTCAACACACTTGAACTCACACTCAACTGAATTAACCCTTTCAGCAGACATAATCTCACTCCATCATAACACAAACAACAACAAAAATGAAGAAAAAAAAACTAGGTCAATCAAGGTCATAAGCCTACATTTCATATAAATAAATACCCTTTAGGTTCACTATGGTGTATACGTAACTTTTTTTTTCAGTTTTGTTTTATTTTTTGTTTTTAATCTCTTTTGAGTTGAATGTCAATTTCGGCAACTCAGCGCATAGTAAAGTAGGTATAACAGTGATCGTAAAAATCAAAACAACAACAATCCACTTAATCTATGAGACTATAATAACATCAACACTTCAGATGGATGATTAAGTTATTTCGTGAGCACTATCGTGTGCACAGTTAATATGATACGCGCGGACAGGCAGAGGCATATTATAACGAACCGAGCGAGATACGCAATTATTATCTGAGTGTCAAGTATAGGCAGTATATACAAATACAAATACATACTCGCGTACTTGGTGTTTTTGGGTAATCACACATCAGCGAGAGCAGCACAGTGGGGTGGTGCGGTGCGACAAGGCGAAGCGGCAAGAATTGAGTGTGAATCTGTAAGGGGAGAGGTGTTTCTGTGTTTATTCTAGGGGTTGAATGGGGTGAAAGATGTTATAAAGTGATGCACACAGGCACGCACAGTTGTACACGTTATTATTAAAGCTTCATGTACACAGATAGATATAGATAAACACTGCCAATTTGTTTGGAACTCACTAATTAGTGAATGTTTGCTTGTTAAGGAGGGAAATTGTTGATATGGAGCGGCGGGCTCCACACCGTATCGTCGCCGGCTGTCGCCGCTGCTGCCGTGATAGTTGAAAAGCGTTTTATCTGATATTGGAATAATATAGATTATAATTTTAGAAATAATTGATACACTTTGGTTTGTTTGTTTTTGAACAGAAACGGTGAATATAGTATTTTTAGTTTTTGTAAAGTTTTTAAAATTAAATTGAAAATTTTCAAAAATAGATTGAATACACTTATGGTTTGGAATTTTTCATTGAACAAAGAATTTACGATCAAAGAAATGTTATTTTGTTTATTTTTTACTTGTTTTGAAGAAAATTAACAAAAGTTTTTTTTGAATCTTTTTTAGATCTATGTTATTATTTCTATCAACAACAAAATTTAAGGAAATACTTGGAATATTTTGTTAAGTTTACAAAACACTTTCAGTTTTTTCATAAAAAAAAATTACCCAATATATTGCCCTTGAAAACAGCTTTAATTTTTTTTTTTTCAAAATTGAACTAAAAATGCTAGGTAATTGTTGATTTTTGTGGTCCGTAATTTAAATATGTTTGTATTTATAGTTCAAGTTAAGCATGATAATCTCTCACACCTAACACTATTTATTTATTAAACAAATATTATTGCTTCTGTAGGAATTTGTTTGATCACTTAGTAGATAGTTTGTATGAATAAAAATTTACTTAAAATTGGATACAGTGTGACATCTTGTGTACACATTTGTTTTGATATGTAAATATTGATCAAAGCAATTTAACTTATTTTCAGTTTAAGCATTATTAAGACTTTTTTTCATGCAAGATTTTCAGAAAATACTCTTAAATGTAAATAAAATTATTAAGTTTGAATTAAAAACACTTTATTAGTAAATGATGTTTTAATTACAACCAATCAATTAAAAATTAGCTTTGGGATCATGGTGATTTTAATAGTAGTATTTTTCTGAGATACAGCCTTCGCTTGAGCGTGTGTTAAATTTGTTTTATTTATACAAACAAATATTGAAGTTACAATAAAAAGACCCAAGTTCTAAACGGATAAGTTGAATTATTCCAAAACGTGGTATTCACGTATAGTTTTTTTTTTCTAAAAGATACAACGATTGTCTAAAAGTTTAATTGTGCTAGAAAATTCTATTGTTTTTTGAAACCAAATTTATTTTTTTTTTGAAAAAAATTACATGAAATCGAAAATTTTATGAAAATATTTTTGTGTTTCCAAAATACAGCATTACAAATTTAAACTCTCTGTTGTGACTTTTTTTTCAATAAATGTTGTCACAAGTGAGTCAAATTGACTTAGAACGAAATTTGATGGATCAAAATTTTGGTATTTCATGACCGATCGGCTTGAAAGAAATTACAAGTGGTTGTTTAGATGTTACAAGAATAATTGCTACAAGAATAATTTTATATTTAAGAAAGTAAATATGTTTAAAAATAAAATCGTTAAGAATAGTTTAATTTTTCGAAAATCTATTAATTTGGAAATTCAATAAAATACATGGATCAAATTGACTCATGTATGAAAATAGAGAGTTAATAAAAAAATAAAACGAAATTCCAATTTGATTCGAAATAATAGTTCTGTTTTTTTTTTCCTTTTTACTTGCTCTATAGGTCCATTATTAGTTTTGTGTAAAAAAAAATTTTTAAGCCAAAAAAAATGGGAAAGTATTTTATTGAAATTTGATCAGATGATTTCCAAGGTTGTTTTTTTATTGCGTTTTTAATGTAAATATCTTGCTCAGAACGTGTACCTCTATTATACAATTTATTAACCTACCTACTGCAGTTTTCTCGAAAAGGACTCTAACGAATACGATTAAATTTTGTGAACGTAATAGGTACTCTAAGAGGCTATTTCAACAAAACTACGTTTTTAGTGGAAACATGGTGTTGTCTTTTTTTACCAATTTTATTCAAAATTGAATTTAATGTCTAAATTCATATTATCTTAACCCTTTCGAACCCAAACTATGAATATCAATATTAAAAATGTTGTTTTCAGTATTATCGTGTCATACACATTACAACTAAGACATATGAATAGCAAAAAGTTATTTTCCAAAATAATAAATAGCAAAACTAATATGTTACTCTCATGTAACATGTAAGTAACATACACCTTTTATGAAGACCAAAAAAAGACCAACAACTGGGAAAATATTTTTTTTATATGAAATTAATGTAGGTATAGGTACTACTTCTTTAAAACTAAAAAACCAAACACTCTCTGGATGTACATTTTTTAATTTTTTTTTTCAAAATTATGACCACATAAAAAAAAACTTTTAGCAAAAAAAAAATGTAAATTTCAGTCCCTTTTTGGATAAAAAAAATCTAAAGTAACTAGACATTATTATCTTTCAATTATGCCACTGAAACCTAAAAAAATATTAAATAAAATATTTTTGACGAAATTTTAAATATATGTTACATGAGAATAACGCTGGGTTCGAAAGGTTTAAAGAATAGTGTGTATTCAATTTTTCAAAAAAAAAAGTTTAAGAATGAAGTAGAAAAATATTTCGTTTTAACTGTAGTGTAAAGTTGTGTTATTTGCTGACTGAGTCTTAATGTAAATAAAACTAAATGTATGAAGTTAAAAATTTGTGACCCCATCTCAGTGTACATAAACAATTGTCAAATTGAATGTGTTAAGAACATTAAGTACTTAGGAGTTATAATAGACAGTGAACTAAACTTCAAATATCATGCCAAGTATATTTGTTCAAAAATTGCTAAAAAAGTTGGTTTTCTTAAACGTATAAGACCTGTTTTAACTATGGGCAATGCAATAATGCTTTACAATGCCATAGTACTACCGCACTTCTTGTATTGCTCGACAATCTTATATGGATGCCAAAATCAAACAAAACAACGTATGCAGCTTCTACAAAACAAGTCAATGCGATCGATTCTCAAGTGCAACCGATATACACCAATACAACAAATGTTAGAGGCATTAAGATGGATGAATGTTGACCAGCTAATAACTTTCAATACGATGATTTTTATATACAAAATGAAAAATGAAATGATGCCTTCATACTTAGAAGAAAACATTAATATGGTTTCTGAAGTACAGCCATATAATCTAAGAAACAATCAAAACATCAGACCAATACGATGCAACAGAAGCAGTACCATGAACTCTTTGATGTATGCAGGACTCAATCTCTTCACCAGCTTGCCCAATGATTTGAAAAATGAATCAAGATTTAAAATTTTTAAAAATAAATTTAAAATATTTTTGCAAAATAGTTAAAACCTAATTAAAGTTAAAAACTAATTAAAATTACATAATATTAAATTTCACAAATATAGATTTAAAAATGTTGTAAAATATAGATTTTAAATGTTGTAAATTTGCAAGAACGTTAAAACACGTAACAGAAAAATTGTTAAAAATTTGTAAATTGTATTTGTTAAAAAGTTCAACGAACTAATAAACTTTATTATTATTTTATATTTTTTTTTTTCTAATTTCAAAAAGTTTATGTTTACTTGACGATATAATTATGCAAGAATACAGAAGAACTTCTAGATAGCTAACACTTAATGTACAAAATGAAAAGTTAAATCTGTACTACCTTTTTTTTTTTTAATACAGAGAATCTATAAAATAACAAAGTTTTTTTTAAGACACTAATTTATTTTAAAAAAGATAAAAGCTTTAAGAGACAGTTGAAAGACTCCTTTTATATTTATTCTACTTTATTCAAAAACAAACATTTTAAAATGTGCTATAATTAAGTGAAAACCCGAAAAACTAATAAATTTCCCCTTCTCGACTACTCCTCTTACTCTAAATTACTCAAACACAAGATCAAAGTCTAAGAAAATTTAAATAAAAATCTCTGTGCAAACTAAAAAAAAAAAACTTTTAATAAATCAACTCAAGATTCGAGAGGAAAAAGTTTTTGTCAACAAATTTCCTCCCATTCACAAAATTTGTCTAAGAAAACTTATTTTTGATATTATTTTCTTTTTCTTTTTAATAAAAAAAAAAACAAAAACTTCCATCTGTGCTCTGTCTCTCTGTGTGAAGTGATTTGAAATTTTCTTTCTTTTTTTTTCTTTTCTTACCTCATTATCTTTATCTGGTTAAACAAATTTTCAACCACTAAGTAGCTATTTAAGCGAACGCAAGCGATATAGCTTGTAAGTGGTTTATCATCCTTTAACGAGGTTAAGTAGCAAATATAAAGACAGCAAAAAAAATACAATGGATAAAGAAAGTGAAAAAGCTAAAGAAAAAACCTTAAACGTTTACATGGTTTCCAAGTAATAATATAAATAATAATAATTTTCATTATTCATGGCGCCACATAACAACAAAAACTAACCCCCAACCCTCAAAAGCTTAACCGTAGCCAACTGTTAGCTTCCTTTTTTTTTTTTTTTGCTATTCCTTTATTATTTATTCCATTCTTAAAGGCAATCCAATGACTAATGGTTAAAAAATGCTAAGCGATTACTTCCACACTAAATTCTAAAATTCTCCTTCCTCTCTTTAATATGGGGGAGCCATATAGAGGAGGAAGGAGGGTTCTTGTGGTTGTTAGGGTAGCGATAACATATAACACATTCATTCTCATCGCTCGCATGCAAAAAAGTATAGGGGAGGATTTTGATTTGCATAAAACGCTATAGCTAGAGCTGGCTGGCACGCCAAGCAGAAGGAAGAATCGTCGTATTCAAGAAGTCGGAATTATAGAGTGTGTGCACAAATAAAACGACGAATAAAAAAAAAAGAATAATGTCTGAAATTCAAAAAGAGTGCAAAAACCTTTAAAGCAGCTTAACATGAGGTTAAATTTTGTATAGTTAACCCTCCCAAAGCTAACCGCCGCCCGCCATCACCATGCCATCCAGACGTGTACGTAATCTTGTTTTTGGGTTTTCGAACTTTCTTATCGTTTGAAAACTCCCGACACAAGACTTTTATGGCGTGGTGGCGGCGGCGGCGCACGGTTGTCCAAAATGACTTATCTCGTTGCAAAAATCATAACTTTTGAACGGATTGAGTTAGCGGTACAATTTTTTTTTTTATTTGAAGGACATTTCTAGGGCTGTTATACCAATGAATTTCAATAAAATTATTTCACAGGGTGTTTCGGAATCATCGGCCAAAAACAGATTTTCTTTAAAAAAAAAGTTTAAATTAAAATTGGTATGCCATTTTGTAGAAATCACTAATCCACATTTAAAAACAAAATTTCAAAAAAATACAATGTCCCGTTTTCGAAAATTTTATTTTTCAAAAAAAAATTTCAAAATTTTTTTAAAAATCGAAAAATTATTTTTTTTGAAATTTTATTTTTGGCTTATATTTGAGTTATATAAGTGCTTCTTCACAAAAAGTTTCGTTGAAATCGAATAAGCCGTTTTGGAGAATATCGGATTTGAAAAAAAACGGTTTTATGGCAGGTACCGTAAAAAATCCATTCGGTTCCATTCATTAAGCCGAATAGGGTATGTGTACCAATCAATTGTTGATTCAAAATAAAAATATTTAGCTGCGCATGCTTGCGCACTGCCGAGATTTTGTACTTTGAAAAAAAATGAAGGCAGAAGGAACAGATTTTCTTTAAAAAAAATGTTTAAATTAAAATTGGTATGCCATTTTGTAGAAATCACTAATCCACATCTAAAAACAAAATTTCAAAAAAATACAATGTCCCGTTTTCGAAAATTTTATTTTTCAAAAAAAAATTTCAAAATTTTTTTAAAAATCCAAAAATTATTTTTTTTTGAAATTTTATTTTTGGCTTATATTTGAGTTATATAAGTGCTTCTTCAAAAAAAGTTTCGTTGAAATCGAATAAGCCGTTTCGGAGAATATCGGATTTAAAAAAAACCGTTCTATGGCAGGTACCGTTAATAATGATTTTCCAAAAAAATTTTTTTCATTAGAAGATAGACCTTGTTTTCAAACTTACATTTGAATTTTTTAAACAAAATCGTTGGAGCCGTTTTTGAGCAATTACAGCTTTACTGAAATTGGTGTATGACAAGTACCGTTATTTTTGGCCCAAAAAAATTAATTCCAAAAACACCTCTGGAGGGTCTCCAAAAAATGCTACATACCAAATTTGAAGTCAATCGGTCCATCCGTTTAGGATGTAGATCCTTATACAGACAGACAGACAGACGGACTTCCGGGACCAACTTTTTTGGCATTCTCTATAATCGTAATATCATGGAAAAGTGTAATCTGAACTTTTTTTAGATGTGAATTAGTGATTTCTACAAAATGGCATACCAATTTTAATTTAAATATTTTTTTTTTTAAGAAAATCGGTTTTCGGCCGATGATTCCTAAACACCCTGTAAAACAATTTTCTTGAAATTCATTGGTGTAACAGCCCTGGAAATTTCCTTCAAATTAAAAAAAAAACTGTACCGCTACCTCAATCCGTTCAAAAGTTATGATTTTTGCAAGGAGATAAGTCATTTTGGACAACAGTGCGGCGGTGGGCGCATAGCGCAGTCGGTGGCCAATATAATAACACTCTCTGACTGCACTTTGTTATTTCACACAATCGTGTGTTTATTTGTTCCTCGTCTGGTGTAAGGGGATTATGTGTATCTAACAGATTAAAGCCAAGAAGTGTAATTCCTTTGTGCGTTCTTCAACTTTTATCTGAATGTGGTACATTCCATTGTTAACACTGTTTAAACTTCAAGAACAAAGTAAAAGAAAACTTATAATCAATTTAATACTTATTTTTATCCTTAATAGTTCTCAATTCAGAAACATAAACTGCAACACTTAAGTCGAAATCGTCCTTTTTTTTTCTGCTTTGATGATGATGAAAAAGGGGAGGTCTGCTCTTCTGCATACAAGACAAACTTTTCATATAAAAGTTATTGAAACTAAAAGGTTAATTGCTGCACCACCCTTAAAAAAAAACCTTCAAACTTTCACACTCAATCGAGTCGACCGAGTCGACGGCAGACAAAAATATTGAAAAACCAAAAAGCAGGAAATGGCTTTTGCAGATTTTATGTAGACAAACACAATCACATACATATACAGCAGACATTCATAGGTTTTTTTTTTTTTTGTTGGAATATAGATGCTATGCAGCAACCAAGACCAACCAACCAAGTAACACCATTTTTATCCTCTTCTATCTTCTCCCCTCTTTTTCGTTCCTATCCTCTCAACCACTACTAGCTATTAAAAATTAAATCGACAGTTGATGCAAAATGCAAAGGACAACCATTTCCATCGTCCTGTTGCTCTTCCCCGGGCCCCCCACATCCCTCGTTTTTTTCTTGTTATTTTTTTTTTCATTTTCCATCTCGTAAAAGAAAAATCATGTTGATATCCTTTATGCCGTTGCCAAGAATTCCAAATGCATGAAGATACTCGTACTACCTACTCGTCGTTGTCGTCGTCCTGCACACGATACAACTAAGACCCTCGACTAAACTATATACAAATGAGATTATGCAGCATTTCCTTTGTCTTGTTCTCTTGGGAGTTTAAAACAAAAAAAAAAAGAAAATTAAATAAATGTACATGCAGATCGACGAATGTGAAAGGAATAACTTAAAACAAATAAATTAAAGTTTTTTTTCTTTATTTTTCATTTAAGAAAAAAAAAAAAAATAGAATAATAACTGTTATAGTTGAAATAAAATGAAAGAAATGAATAAAGGTGTATCTACTTCAGGAAGGAAGAAGGAATTATATAACATTGTTCCTTTTTGTCAAGAGTAAAATTTCAATTAAAATGAACTTCAGTTTTTATGTTTGTTTGAAAGCTGTCCGAGGGTTTATTTTCTATTCATTCTATTAACTTTTTCATCATTTTGTTCTTCATTAATTCATGTTAAGTGTCAGCAGGATGGTTCTCTCATAAATAATAAAAATTTACTAGTTTTAGTGAATTGTTGTAAAAGAGTATCCAAAGAATCTTTAAATACATTACAGCCCTTTAAGAAATGCATAGCCTTTTTTTTTTTGTTGGTTGTTTGTTTAAAGTTTATTGTTTTTGCAATATTTTGATATGCAATCAGGAAATCATTTCTCTTAAATGCATTTTTCATTACGAATTAAAAAAATAATTATTAAGTGCAAATAAATGCATTAAAAAAATTCAATGCAAACAAAACATTTTATGCATTCAAAAATAAAAAAAAAAAACATTGGAATGGAACGAAATTGGTCCAGCAACTAAGAAGATTTGCAATAAAAACTAAAAAAGACAGAAAACATAGACATAGACAAACAAAAAAATTTGAATTTAAGTGAACCATCTTGCTGAACTCTAATCTGGTTACAAAACAATCTATGACATTTTTTATATCCGTCATATCCGTTTTCTTGATCTCTGACTTCATCCTAAATGACTAAATAGATTTTCAAAATCCTCAGTGATGGATTTTTTTAGAAAATTTATTTTTAATTTTTTGAAAAATCAATTTTTTAAAAACGCGTGGATACATTTCTTGAAAATTTGTTTTTATGTGAATAGTTTGTTGAGAATAGCATAACAAATTATTTTTACTTACGATATAGGTACTATAGTTCAAGTTAAGGATTCGTAAAAAAAATCGAACTCGAGATAACAATTTTACGTGATGGAGAATGCCAAAAAAGTGGGTCCGGCAATTCTGTCTGTCTGGTTGTCTGTGTGTCTGTCTCTATCTGGAGCTGCAGCCTAAACGAGTGAAGTGATTTTCTTCAAACTTGGTATATTTGGGTGATTCCCTAGAGAGGAAATTGGAATTTTATTTTTATGACCAAAACTAACGGTACCTGCCATATAACGGAAATAGAAAAGTTAATTTTTTTCAAAAACGGCTCTAACGATATTGATTAAAATTTTTGTGTGAAGTATTACACATAAGAGCCAACTTTTGAAATAAAAAAAAAATATTTTTTGTACCGTTATTAACGGTACCTGTCATAGAACGGTTTTTTTGATTTATGAATAACTTGTACAAGACTAATCCGCTATCAACTAAAATTTTTATACAAGAGCATTTGAGTAAAGGTAATATTAAAATTTAAAAAAATTTTCAAAAAACAACTTTTGAATTTTAAAAAAATCTTTAAAAAATTTTTTTTCGAAAAATCAATTTTATGAAAACGGTTTCACGAAAAATCTTTAAATTTCATTTTTATGTGTAAATTAATTATTTCTTCAAAATGGCATACCAACTTCTTTTTTGAAAAAAAAAAATTTATTTTTTTTATTTATAAAAAATAATTTTTTTAAAAAACGACTCCTACGATTTTCGAATTTGTTTTCCTAAAAATACATTTTTATACAAGAAATAAAATGGCATACTTGGTTTTTTGTAAAAGATCATTTAAAACGGTGTTTAATTAATTATAAAAACAGGGGTCGAATTACAGCATACGTTCTTTATCGTATGGTTGCTATGTGTCCCTATCTTTTTCTACTAATTAAATAGAGACACAAATATTAAAAACGTTAGCGAATGATCGTAATCGTATGCTGTAATTCGACCCCAGATTTAATTTTTTTATACTACTTTTGAAATTTCTTCAGAATATCAAATTTTAAATTTCTTGAATGAAAACAAAAAGCTTTAACATTAGAGTTACTTTAAGCATAAGAGCAAGGACGTGCGACCCCAGTCCTGCAATCTATTTTCAACAAATTTGAAAATTTGGATTAAAATTTTTTTTTATAATTTATTGTTATTTTTTTTTTTTTTTAATTTAATTTTGAAAATTTTTCTTTAATGTGTTTGTAAAAAAACGGTTTCAACATTTTTCAAAAAAAAACAATTTGTTTTGCTATACAAGAATCTAAATCGCATACTTAGTTTGGGGATTAAACAATTTTTAATTGTTTTACATTTTTTTTTTTAAATAACGAAGAAAAAAATAACAAAAATAATAAAAATTATTAAAATTATTTTTATTTTAAGTGGAGTGATTGAATATAATTCAATATAAGTTCAAGTGACCTCAACTCCAAAAATTTATAAAGCGTTTCGCCCAGGTACGACAGTGGGCTCATCAGTTAGATCTGTCGTACCCTTACTAAGACGCCTTATTTTGGTCGATGTTTACCGACACTATATAAAACTCACAGCATGAATATACTGTGAGTTATAATATTCTAAGGGAATTTGTTTAAATTCAGACACTTAGAAAATGTATGCCCGTGGTCAGGCTTATATAATAACTTAAAATAAAAATAATTTTAATAATTTTTATTATTTTTGTTATTTTTTTCTTCGTTATTATATAAGCCTGACCACGGGCATACATTTTCTAAGTGTCTGAATTTAAACAAATTCCCTTAGAATATTATAATTCACAGTATATTCATGCTGTGAGTTTTATATAGTGTCGGTAAACATCGACCAAAATAAGGCGTCTTAGTAAGGGTACGACAGATCTAACTGATGAGCCCACTGTCGTACCTGGGCGAAACGCTTTATAAATTTTTGGAGTTGAGGTCACTTGAACTTATATTGAATTTTTTTTTTAAATTAATGATATACAAACTACATTAAAATTTTGTTCTACAAAGCTTTCAACATTCCTAGAAACTTTAACTATGAGAGCAAGTACGTGAGACCCAGGCGTTCATTTTAAATTTGACAAATTATTTTCGAAAATAATTATTTCAATTGAAAATAGTCTTAGGACCAGATTATTTACACTCCATAGAAAAAAGTTACGTATACGTCACAGTGACCCACTTTACTTAGTTGAAATTTGCAATTTGTTTCTAAAAATAATTTCAAAAAATAGTAATAGTTTTTTATCGTACCCAGAGTAATTAGAAAGTAATTAGTACCAGTATGGAAAAAACATATTAATTTAATAAATGAATTATAATGTATTCACTTTAATTTTTTTTTGTACCATTTGAATAAATTCATTGGTTTTTTAAGTTAATAAATACCAAACTAGTAAAAACTATTATTGAAAAACAGCGGAGTTTCAAAAATATTTTTTCTATAAGAAAAGAAAAAAAAATTGAAAAGAGAAACAAAAACAAAAGTAAGTCCATTGACTTGAAAAAAGTTTGTGGAAGTTAAATCATTAATGTTGAAACGGTAACAAATTTTATCTACAACTTTTACAGCTGAGATTTAAAACTTCAAAAAACTAGGCCTCAATAAATTGGGGCGTTTCCCAAAAAGATCCTCGTTTAATAGGAAGGAAATTTAATTTTTGGTATATGCTTGTCTTAATTCACTTAAAAATTTAATCTTTGCATCACCCATGTCAGGCTCTTCTCATACCTCCAAAGTTCGTCAACAAAAAAGGTCTTTTATGTAACACATGCAAATATCCCCAAAGGCGGGCTGTCTCGTGTTTGCTAAAGAATAAGAAACGATTATTATTATACTTTCCTTTCCCCATTACACCGACCGACCCACCGACCGTCGTTAAATTAAATTTGAATTAAGTTTGATTGCCTCAAGTTCATTTCTAGAATATGTCAGCCAACTTTGTTGAATGAAAATTAATGAACAACACACTCTTGTGCCTATATCCCTCGTCTCTAATTTACTCTATCGGTGGCGACACGATGAGGTTGGTTATAGTTAATAGAAACTTAAGTGGAAATAATTTTAGATGCGGGCCATATTCAGAGTGTACCCCAAATCTACTTCATATGTCACACCGAGCAGCAAGTGTATATCTCTCTTTTAAGAGAGCTCATATCTTCTATTTCAACGAGAAAACTTTTGTAATTTCAAGCAATTTATTAGATGAACTTTTTGAAGTTAACTTTACAGGAAACTCAAGCATATCACCAGCACCCTAGAGTATGTACAGAATAGTTGTTGATAGATTCTCCATGAGTCTTCAAAAAAAAAATTAAAAAAACACAAAAAAAAAACTACTAACTAAAGCAATATACTCACTCCTCCTCTTGCTCGAAGTGGAAGAGACTAAAAGTTGATGATGAAGGGACAAAGGATGTTTGCCGCGCTGCCAAAGAGTTCATTGTTTTGCAGTGCTAGGTTGTAGAACTTTTCTATTGTCTCGAGTAAAAAAAAAATGAAAACGAAAAAAAAAATTAAAACAAAAAAAAAAAACATTCATGAACAAAAAGAATGGAGTAAAATGTGCGCATCGAACTGCAATGGAATTCTAGTATCCTTGTGCACGTGAAAGAATTTTTGAAATAAACCTCCTTCCTGAGAAGATACGAAACTACGACGAGGATGAGGACACGAGTATGTAGTAGTTGTACCCAGTGCGAGAGTTCTATAGCATTATAGTATAAGCATTGTAGTGCTGCGGAGTCGCAACGGAAGGATCCTGTGTTCTACAAATGACTTGTGACATTAACATAGACCGTATACTACATGAACTATTCGCATCTATCTAAGGATACAGCTACAGCTACTCATAGCTATATGTGCCCATGGAGATCCAGCATTACACTGCATTGTGCATGGATAATTAAACGAGACTTAGATATGAGAATATTCAATTTTGAAAATGTGATTACATCGAAGCGTGTAGTCTGGATAACAATGAAGTTGTTTTAAATGAATGTTTGTTTTTGTTGTTCTCCTCAATTGTTGTTGTTGTTTTAAAATTGAATTTGAATTGTTGCAATTATGGAAAACAAGTTAAACTATACTATTTTGTTTTTCGTGGGTGTCGTAAACACACAGATGATGTTTTGATTGATGCATTATTAGTTAATGTTTCCAGTCATTAGCAATAACGTTAATATAATTCTATTGTTCTGCTTTTCCATACAGTTGCCATACAGTTTTTATAAAGGGATATGTCAAAGTGATAAATTGGTACAATAATTTTAGTTTACGACACTATCAAGAAAGTACTATACTTTGACACATTTAAAAGTTTCTGAAATTTTTATTTCGATAAAATTTGGATAAAATCATTTCCACGGAGAAAAAGGACCACCTAAAAACAAGCGGATTCTGTATTAAATTATCGGAATTAATGATGAAAATCCTCTTATTTTTATGTGGAGACATTTTAAGTAAAAAAAAAAAATAAAACAACTCTTGAGTCACTGGGCGAGTGTTTTACCATCAGAAATATAAAAATATAAATATAAGACGTTTCAAATAGAATTAAGACGGAATCTCTTTATTTTTAGTTTTTTTTTTTAAGATGAAAATTCCTATTTAGGGGTTATATCTAGTTGTAAGTGCAAAAAAACGTTCTTTTTTTGTGGATTTTTTGTGAAGAGGCATTTAATTATATCAACATAAAGAATACATGTACGTACACCGAAAAAAAAATTTGATAATAACAGCTATCAAATTAACATTTTTCAGTGACAAAAGTCGTCCAACAATTAAAATATCAATTTTGATATTTTATCATATCATTTTGACATTTTTTAATTTTAGGTGGATAGTAAAAATTTCACTTTCACAATAAAAATATCATTTTGACATTTTTTAAAGTTTAAGTGGATGGTGGAAATTTCACTTTGACAATTAAAATATCAGTGTTGACTAGATTTTACGTTTTAGTTTATTATAATGAAACCTATTTCTTTCTTTTTCTTTTTTATTATATTTATTATTTTAAGTATTTTCTTTCTTTTTTTCCAAAACATTACTTAAAGTGAATATTCTTTACAAAATAGTGGTGATATTATTTTTCTATTATAGGTACGGTGACCATCCGTCCCGGTTTACCCGGGACTGTCCCGTATTTCTACAGCTTGACCCGGGTTTTTATTTAAGAAACCCGGGACGTATAAGTGTCCCGTATTTTGTAATTTGTCCCGTGATTGTCCCGTATTTGAACATTCTCTGATTTTTGTATTCAATATTTTAAATACTTTGTACGGAAAAAAAAAAGAAAACAGTGGCTGGAAATTAAAATTAAATACGCTGCTGAAGCAAAACGAACATTTTTCTAAGAATTTCGTTACCTAAGCTGCGTATTGTGCAACGAAAAGCAAAATTTTCGTTTGCGATTTCGTTGTGCTGGTTTTGTACAAAAATTTTAGTTTCGCCTCTAGACTAAGTATTAGTTTTTTTTTAATGTTCGTCAATTATTTAGTTCCAGCGTCTGTTTGTCAGGTTGCTACACCAGGTTAAATGTTTTCGAATAAAGAACAACATATGGAAGAGTAAAGAACCCAGATTAGTTTCAAAACTTTTAAGGAAATGTTAAAAGTTGTGTTAAAAATCATACAATTTCAAAATCATTTAAAATAAAATTAAAATGTTAAAAAAAGCTCTCCCGATTTTGATTAAAATAATATTTTCATAGAAGTTGTTAACAGACATTATTGTAAAACCATTTTTTTTTTATTTCTGATTTCGACTTAAATAATTTCAACAAAAACGCTCCCATAAAATCGTTTAGGAAATCTTGATATCAAAATAATTAAAAAATTATGAAAACTCATTTAAATAAATTGAATTTTTTATTGAAAAATCAATATTTTCAAAACGATCCAACGAATTTTTTATCTGTCCCGGGTTTCGCTTCCAGAAATATGGCCACCGTAATTATAGGTGATATAATTGTTTTGTTATTTTCTCCCAAACTATGTGAAGTAAAATCTTATTGCCGATCAAATTTTCTCAGTAAATCATACATTTTACTTCGAAAAAACACAAAGCGCCTTTAAATTAGAACCGTACACATTAACAATTTTTTATTTTATTTTTTTCAATAATTTGGAATGAGAAATTGATATGAAAAAATGATAATAAAATATCAAAAAAAAATATCATCCTGATAGTAAAAATATTGTTTTAACATTTTAAATATCATTAAACACATTTTATAGAGCTTTTTTGGCTGATATTTAAAAATTGTTAACTTGATATTTAAGAAATGTTAAATTGATATTGGTTTTTTTCGGTGTACATATAGCAAATTTAATGTATTAAAAGAATTCGCTGTGTTTAAAAAAAAAATATTGGGTTTCGTTATTTTTGTAGTAGATCCCCTAGACGACCTCCAAAAAAAGGTGTCTGGCGGTGAGCAAGATATCTTTGATGGAAATCAACTAAAATTGAAAAACAAAAAACAAAAGATTCATTTTCAGGATAGACGAATGCTGGTAATGAACGAAGGAATAGTCAAAATATTGATTTTTGAAAAAATGGCGGCTTCCCAAAGCAAAAAATTGTTTTTTTTTTCACGAAAATTTACACTTTAAAATGGCTTTAAAATTATTGTAAAAACCGTATTCCTTCGTTCATTACCTGACAAAAGTATCTAAAAAAATTCTGTAAAAATTTCAAGCCGATCACTCCAGCCGTTTCGGAGAAATTTTGCTCACCGACTTTGAAAATACAGTTTCGAAATAAACGGGTTTTTAAATTTTGGGAACCATGTAAACTAAGTTAAAAAGTCTTCACAATTACGCTATTTTCTCCGAAACTAATTGCAGTATCATTGTGAAATTTTCGGACAATATTCTTATATACAATTATACATGTACATTCAAAATATGCCAAAAAAAAATATTTGATTTTTTTCAAAATTACAACTAGGTATAACCCCTTAAAATGAAACGAAGTTCGTTTTAAATTTAATATAATTTAAGCGTATTGCACTTATTTTAGGTGAAAATCCTCTTGTTTTAAGAGGGTGGGAATTAAAGTGGGCATCATCTCATTTTAAAGTGCCATTTTTTTTTACGTGCGTAGATCTTCGGAAAAGGAGCGAAAAGTGAACCATTTTACGTCACAGAACATAACAACAAGCAATCTTAAACGATCTTTATAGTTCTCTCTCATCACCCTTCGTCAAGGGAAGATCCCAAATTACCCTAAAGAATTAACTTGTTTTCTCAAGTTATGCCTTTTTCTCAAGTTATGCCTTAGAGTGAGTATTTGATATGTGGTAGACTTTTGTTTATAGAATTTTGTTTTTTTTTTCATTTTTCAGTGCAAATTTTCTTTTTTTTTTTCAATATCTCCTAAACGTCGTCGAGTGAACAAACGAATTTACTCTAAATTTTTTTTTGAAAGATGGACAAACGAATATATTAAAGGACGATGAAACCAATTCGCTATCAAATGATGCTTAACCCTGTTTGTTTTGAAAAATTCAGTGTGTGTCCATCCTTAGAAATTGCATATATTTTTCTTGAGCAAGGACGAAACACTCTTTATTTAATATTTCATATTCTGTCATCCCTTGTTCCAAATATATTTACTTATGTGCTTAAAATGCTTTTTCTTAAGCTACCATCCAATATTACAAGTTTGTATACATACATACCTATATGCAAAATCACTTTCAAAATTGAATTTAAATTAAAATACCTTCATAATAACTGTGTCCAACACAACTTTTTGAAACATGAATTTTTCAACTTTCCAAAATCTCCCTCTTTACTCCATTATTTTACACATTTTTCGGAATAATAAATCTTTCTTATTTAATTGAAACATTGCCAGCAAAAATAGTAAAAAAATAAAAAAAAAAGAGAAAACTATGTGGGAGCGATGAAGGGAAGAGTTATTTATCTCCTTTAAACAGGGTGTTTCTTTTGATACGAGTAAAGGTTTATTAGGTAGTCATTTCTGAATATTTTGTCAATATTTTTTTTTGCCAAATTAAAATCATAGTGCAATGGCAAGGTAGTTTAAAAGCTTAAGTTTAATGCCGATAAGGCAGTTTTTATTTCAATTTACAATATCTACCACTTAAGTGGCACTTACTCGACTGTGAAAGTGTTCCGAAGAAGTTCATTGAATAGTTTCTGATATTTTATTGAAAAGAAGGCAAGACAGTGTCTGTACATCTAAAGCGGGGAGTGAGACTTAAATCTTTAATATTGGTCCCAATTTGTTTGTTCTTTGAAAGTAAAATGAACTTGAGATGCTTCAAATGTAACACCCTGTTATTTTGTTCCATTTTTGGTTTCGTGAATGTGGTTAGTGTATGTGCAAATAAAATTAAAAAAGTAAAAACAAAAAAGAATCTCCTGGTCCAACATGAAGCAGAACGTTTTTATTTTATCAGATAGTTTGCTGCATCGATGCTGATGGGAAGCGCATTAATAAAATCACACACACCAAAACGTACGACACCCATCCGACGACATACGAACTGAGAAGGCTACATACCAAAATGAGACAAGAAGATATTTTCCCATTATTTGCCTATTTTTCGTCATTTTGCAGCCCATTTTAGCAATTTTCTGTTCATATATAGGCCTAATTTTTGCAATGCTCTCAATGTGGGCGTGTGGGTGCGGAATGGGCAAGCAATTTTGATGGCAACTGAATGGCACACTGCTGAATGCAAATGACCTAGTCCTGCTGTTTGAATAAAAACGAGAGCCAGAGTAAAATAGTCCTCTGTAATTGAATTAAAACATTTTATTCTAGATTTTTTTTTTGTTATTGTTGTTTTTTGTTGGGTTAGACTTATACAAATGGAGAGTTGTTTTTTTTTCCTATTTGGTGTTGTTATAAAATAGAGAGTTCTTCTTTTTGTGATTATGTGATCACATTAATGAAATGACTGCGGATGTCATCATAAAGTAGGCAAAAAAAGGTAGGTCAATATGGAAAAAAATTGAAACATCCAATTGTGGCATCAGAGGAGTTTAGTTAATTGAATTATGAGGAATTTATTCGGGGTTTGAATTATTTATTTAAATGAAAAACTTGCATAATCAATGACATGTAGATATTGCACAATATACTTGTGTAAATGTGGCAATTTTTTTCGTTCATCTATTAAAGGATGAGTATTGGCTTCGTGTCAACATAAAATTCCGACGATTTAATTAAAATTAGCATTGGGGTTATATATAAATTAAAAAAAAAAAAAAAAAAATACAACGGTTTTGATTTTCCAAATTCTCTCGAAAAGCTTTAATTTTCCTTACTTTATCGAAAAGCTTCAATTTTGCTTACCTTATTATGAGACACCGTGTATATGAATTACATGTTTACTCTAGAATCTATTTTAATTACATTAAAGGCATATTTCAGCGCCTTTTTATGTGTACTATGTTTATTATAAAATTTGTGTTTGATTGATAACTATGCTTTATATATGGAATTAAAGGTAACATAAACATAAACTTTCTAATAATGGCAAAAAAAACCTATATGTCCTGAATTTTCATATTTCGACGCGTCAAATGCCTCGTTTAGAAAATCAATTCCTGAGAAGTAAACCCTTAATATCTCTAAGTTTATTTAATAATAAAAAATATTTTTGACACAGATATATTAACAGTAAAAATACCTTTCATTTGATACCAATACGATTTTTCTACTTTATAAACTACGCATTCTACGATCAGTTATTTGAAAAATTAGGTGAAATCCCGATTTTGAGATGGGCTACTTCAACCTCAAATATCTCGACTTTCCCATTAACGATTTGGAAAATATTTCACACACATAACAAGCTCAAATCCACCTTTCATTTGATAACAAAATCATCTCTGTACACGCGGGACCGAACATGGGCATTTCTCTTTATTCGTTTACATTACTGCGGCTTGGACTTATTAACTTAGTAGTGGCTTAGTTTTAGTAACTTTGACAATTTTCAACTGATTAATATCATCAACAAGCTTGTACAGTACCAGTATAATTTTTTCCACTTATCGATATACACCGCTGGAAAGCTCAGAAATAGTGTCGCTTTAAGAAATGTTGTCTTGAGCAATTGTTGATAAGATTAAAAAAAAAAACAAAACAAAAATATATCTTTTTTGTTCTTAGTTTTGGAAAAATACAATTACCATCCATATGTTGTCCATAATTTAATGGATAATTTGGCGGAAATGGCTCGATATGATCTTTAAAAGTGTTAAAATATTGATTTATTAAAAAAATTAACTCACGGCAAAAGTGCTTCTGTGGCGACCCTATATCAAGGATCTTCTGCTCTTTAGCAGCCCATCACTTGAAAAGTCATCACGAGATCTGATTGAAACAAATTCGTTTTAACTTATATTTATTTGAATGTTCTTTTCTCAGATAGACCATGGTGAATTCGCTTTAAGACAAGCAAATATAAATAAGTTAAAATTCGCTAGTTAACAATGTTTTTACAATATCCGATTTAATTTCAATAGGACTTTTAAATTTAAGTCAGTAGATGTAAAAACCTTAAATAATTCCACATTTAAAAATAATGAATATACATATAGCTGTAGTACTGCATAGCACATAAAATAAATTTGCATATTTGGCACCTCTTAAAGTCTTACATCATGTTTTTGGTTTCTCCCAAACATCGCTTATTCTTCCTCGAAAAACTCACCACAAAACAAACTTGAAACAATAGTTTTCATGATATTTTATGCAACGCATTCATTTATCTAATTTTTTTTGACACTTAATATCAAAGCTCAGGAGACTTACAGCAACTCTTAGCACAAAATTTAATCACTGTTAAACAAAAACCATCATAAATCCCACTTCTCATTATTTTTCCGCTACTGACCGAAACAATTTCATTTCTCTTGCTTCCTCTGTGCCACTACCTCTACCTACATTTTCTTCTTCTTATGGGGTATTGTGTGTCTAGAGTTCCTCTTACCGTTAAATTACATTTTCCACCATCAACAACAACAACGAAATAATAAAAAAAAAACAAAAAAATTATCCTTCCTTTCGGAGAAGGAAGAACGTTTTGTTTCCGTCAGTCACTCAGTTCGTTTCAACTTAACAATACCCAACTCATTTCTTTGGACATAAGCCAAAAAGAAATCGTTATTCCCATTCTGTTGTTCAACAATAACAAATGACATCTCTTTAAAATAAACTAAAAAAAAAATAGAGAAAATAAAAAAAAACTAGAAAACCCATCTCCTTCCAAGCTAAAACCAAACAGAAGAAAAAAAAAAAAAAACAATTCAATTCCACTCCGACAACATCATCAGTGTAACATGTTACAAAATGGAAAGGAAGGTTGTTGCAAGGGGAGGGGAATTATAGTCATGTTAGAATTGTAATAGCAAACAAACGGCCACGGGGAATCCGTCGCCGCATCCAGGATCAAAACCATATCGCATGGAATAACACGAACTAAACATACGAGTCGAGTATACCCCCACACACTCATTCACTCACTTATACAGATTGTTTCATGTTGCATGTTACAAGAAATAAAATAAACGTGAAAAAAAGGACAAAAGAAAACCTAAACAGCAATATAAATGAATAAACTCTACCAAGCAAATGATTATTTCCTCGAAGGAATTGATCCTCAACCCCAGAAACGAGGTCCTGCCAGCCAGCCAAATCAAATGCTAAACTAATCAGGAAGGCCGACTGACACCTTGTGTGCCAAAGCACAAGCAATATCCTTAATAAGAAAATGGGACATTATAATAAATAGCCTAAACTCTCGCTCCCCAGGAAGATTGAAGTCTGGAAGAAAAACGAGACAAAGGTAAAAGGTGTCGTCTCATCTCTCGACAGAGAGAAACAAGGAACCTTTCAACTAGGACAAAAGGAAAAAAGAAAACCCCAGTCCCAGATGTGTTGTTCTCAAACGAAACAAATAACTGCTTTGCCATACGTTTACACTGATAGTTCATACGTGAATGAATATGTACAACAAAGTGACCTAATTTCGGAACAAAAACCAAGGAGCACGAATGAGCACAGCCATAAAAGAAAAGAGAACCTGGGACAGGGAATCCTTTATTTTTTTTTGTGTCATTTTATGTGCGGAGAAACTGTGAACCGCAAACGCAAAGTAAATAAACGAAGAGAACAAAAAAAAGGAAAAAAAAGTTTTATGTAGTTTGTATCTAGGTAAAGAAGATTGGAGGAAGAGAAAATTCTCAAAGCAAAATTTTGTTTTTTTTTTTTTTATTTTTCTGCGGAGACAGAGAGAAAGATTTCTATTAACTAACCTTACCGTACTATGAATGGTGTTGTTGTTTCTGTTCCTGCTGTTAGTTTAACATTAAAGGCTCATATATGCCAGGACATGCCCTCGAGGAAAACTAAGAACGCAGCAGCAGCAAAAGCAGCAGCAATACTGTGATTGTGCGGTGTTTGAAGACCGCGTAGTTGTCGTTCTAAAGGGACGAGAAAAAACAGGACAAAATGGAGGTTGTTTAGAGAACACAACAAAGGTGATATTATGGGTGACAATAGAGCAAAGCAAAGTCAACCCGAGCACGTTTGTGTAGTATACTCTCAAAGGAAGAAAAGGAACATAACAGAAAACAACAGTGGCGGTGTAATGCTTGCAGCTTGTTTCAATCAGCTTCCGTTAGATCGAAAAAGATAATTTTAATATTCAAAAAAAGTTTTTTGTTCTGTTTGTGATTATTTTTATGTTGCACTTTTTGATTTATGAGTCGATTTGTTATCTTTGAAATCTCATCAAAGGGATTTGAATTTGTGTTATGTTTTGCATTTTACCGATTGCAAACAGATAGATTTCTTGATTCCCCAGCTTCCCTTAAAGATGCATTTTTTTGTTACACATACGCCCCAGTGACCAAATTATACAAAATCATTTTTACCTGTAATTTTTTGATGTGAATGTTTTCTTGACCAATTGAAGATTAGATTAACACTTAAATTATATCTTAATCGTTCTAAGTGATGACAAAATACAATTATAGAAATTTTTGGAAAAAAATTTAAAAAAAATGAACACTGGTTCAAAATTGCTTTTTTTGTTGCAAAAATTTGTAGTAGAATAATATAAAAAAAAACAAATTTTTCATTAACTTCTTCTTTATTTTCATTTTAAAATCTCCTTCTTAAAATTTGGACTTAAACAAAGGATTTTAAAAATGTGATATTTTGTGAAGCTAGACAAAATCTAGGTTTTCATTTTTTTTTTCAAATATGTGCTTTTTAAAATTTTTTTAGTAGTCATTGTATTACAATCCAATACAATCCAAAAAACATAAAAAAAAAGATTAAAATTTTTGATTTTTTCCTGTTCAAGAAAGTTGTATTTTTATTTTGAACAATTTTTTAATTCAAATAAAAGATTGAAAAAATTTACTGTACCTATTTCATTTATTTTCTGCAACAACGAACTATTTCTAAAATCTAGATTTTTCAAAAAAAAAAAAGTAAATAGTTTAAAGTTTTTGATTTTTTGCATTTTTTTTAAGTGAAACATTATCCATATAAAGAGAAACAATTTTATCTCTAAATCGATAATCATATTTATTGAGAAAGTGCATTGTACCGGAAGATGAGCGATTTTTATTAAATTAAATCAAGAATTTCAGCCGAGTTGTGCACAGCTTCAGCTAAAAAAACATATGTTCGTTTTAAATGGTGTACACATACACATTAAGTAGGTAACCAATTATTAAGCACAAGTCACTAACGACAGGTCTGTCCGCAAATTTAAACTTTTATTTTACCCTTTTATACCCGTGTTATGTTATGAAATGTCATGCTCAAATCTATTTGTAAAATGTTTTTTTTTTTTTTTAAGTTGGGAGAGTTACAAAAAAAGTTAAATTTATTTAAAGATAAAAAGTTACAAGAACTCATACTTTTTTATCGGATACTTTGCATTTAAACACAAAAAAAAAATATTTTGTTTAGGTGGGACTAAAAGTGTGAGTAAGTCCTTTTAAACAGTTTCTCAATTGTTGAACTCTGTTCATAGATGTTTTTGGAACCTATCCGACACTTGCTCACACTAAAGATAGAAAATACCTACTTTTTTATACCTACTTCGATAAGATTTTTTTCTCAAATTTTAACATCAGTTTATTTATAATTTCCATCAAAAAAGCGATAGTAAAAATAACCACACACAATTAATAAAAGAAAACGACGTGTGACGTATGAATTTTTGAGCTATTTTTTTTTTTTTAATAAAATTCATTTATCGACTAACTAATGAAATAAAATTGCAAACGTGAGAAAAGATGAATAAACAATATAAACACGAAAAGCGTGAACTACAAATCACACGGTTAGTTGAATTAATAACCACAAATAATTATATTATTTCACTCAAGCAAACAAACAAAATATGATCCAATTTATGATGGCTGCATGGCTGGAAAAATTTAAATGCACCACTGGGTTGCAGGTACTTGTTGTTTATTTAGGAAAAAATAAAGTAAATATATAAAAGACAGGTTGTCTTAAAAGTATTACCTATTCCAAATGGAATATGCTAAAAAACCAACTTAAAGAATTTAGTAACTTGTGCATCCTGAATCCTCATGGTTTTTGATTTAATTCAATCCTTGTTAAATTTTGAAGAACTCCTACTTTGGGTTGGTATTAAGTAAAATTTTGAACAACATTTTGTTAGAACACTCCCGAATTTGTTTTTTTTAATTTTCAGACTTTCAAATAAAAACCTGGTTCTTAAGAAAAAATCAAAATTTAAAACCAAAAATTCAAAAAAATATTCGTTAAAAAATCGAGTTTTATTTTCTAGAACCACAAAAAGAAATATAGAAGTTGGTTAAGTCATTCAAGATATTCATAAATCTTAAGAAGCTTACACTAAAGTATTGATTCAAAAATCTAAATACCTTTTTTTTTCTTTAATGTTAATTTTCGTCCTAGCATTTTTTTGGTTTTAATTTCCCCTTGAAAAAATTATTGAAATTCTTTAATTCCAAAGTTCGAAGAAAATTGCTTCATGTGCTTAGAATAAACATCTAAATAAGAACGTGCTCATTTTTTTTTCAAATTTTATAGGACTTGCACTTAGTAACCTCCTGCATATTTTTAGAAACCTTGTACGCATTACTTCTATAACTACTGACATAAAAAAAATCTCAAAATTAACTTTTTAACAATACTGTTTGTTGTGTATTATCCTATTTGTTTTGTTCTTACTTTCGCCAATTAACATTAAGGTCTTGCAGGCCTATATCCTGGGGGTTATATCATGCAGATATTAACATCCTTAACTTAATTCTCTCTCTCTGGTATCTGATGAACCCCACATTACGAGTAAAGTGTTGGAAGTAGTTTAGAAACGTGGTTTAGTACTTATTTTTTAAAAAAACTATTTAAACTTTTTTATCATAAAGGTCAAGTACTTGCTTTTTAAACAAAAGTAATTCACTGCAACATTTTATAATTTGTTTCTTTTTTTTTTTAACTAATGAACAAAACTGTAAAAGAGTGTTGGTCATTATAAATAAAGTCCCTTGTAAACAATTTTATTTAGACCTCATTACTTTAAAAGGTTTGCAGGTTTTATTTTAACAAAAAAAAAAAAAAACTCTATTCAGAGCTTTTTTTTTTCTTGTGCAAAATGTTTCGACCAGGCCTAAGTTCTTTATTTTAAAACGTTGTTGTCCTAAAAAGAAATTGACTTTGAAAGGCCTTCCCATTGTGTTGCCATTGACACAGAGTGCGCAGTGGGGAAGAGAACTTGGGTTTTTCAACAAAAAAAATAAAGGGGCCAAGATAAGGAAACTGGGTCAGCAGCCTCAGCAGCAATTCGGTATCCTCTTTTCGTCATTTCATTTGAAACAAAATGCATGTACACATACATAAAAAACAAAGATGGAGGGACAAACAATATCCTTTCCTTTCCTATCTTTCCTTTTCAAGGGGTAATTTGATGGAGTAAACACCATTTGCTAAGGGTTGAGGTTTATGGGCATCAATTTTCACTCAAGCAGCAGTAGCAGTATTATAATGTTGTAGTAGGTTTTTGTATACGAGTATGTACATCTTCGTATGCGTATGTTTTTTCGGTTTGGTCCTGAGGATATACATAGTTTAGTTGTCCTTCGTTTTTTGAATGGGACTTTTGTTTGGATACAGAAATGGCGCTACACGTGGTCATTTTTAGTCATTCAAAACCAAACAGAAGAAAATTGCGGAGAAATGAAGTATTTCTTCGTGACTGTATATCATTTTCTTTTTTTTTTTTGTTGTATACATTTGTATGTGTGTGTGTTTACATTGTATGCAAACAAAACTTACAAACTCACACACACACACACACATAAAAACATTTTATGAACATGAAAATCGTGTAAAATTAAGGTTAAAGCTATAAATGTCTTTCGTGGGAACAAAAGGAATTTATTGAAGTGTTTTTTGCACCGATATTATGCACAAAATGGGTGGCAGAGGGAGGATTTACCCTGGAGTGAGAGGATAATAATATGATGTTCGATTCATTGGGAATTTTATTGTGTTTTAAGGACGAAATAAAAATTCTTTTGTATATTGTTGCACCACTTTATTTGAATATCTTATTTAATCAGCTTAAACGCACGAGATATATTTCTGGGTATAGGTTTGTAGGTTCAGATAGTTAAGGTGCTGATGCTTTCTGGGAGGTTTTTATGAGCTTACATATTTTAAACACATGCCATTGAAGATTATGAATCGTATAGTTTCTTGTTTGAAAGGAGGTTTTAGGCACTTGCTGGTATTTAAAATTGTAATTCTATTCATGTTTTCTAATTCCATAGAGAATTACATACATATTTGGATTTTCCTTTTTAAATAATGCAGCTTAGAATTTCTTTAGACAATAAATAAATAAACAAATAAATATGCCATGTTTCCAAGTAGGAACTTTCTTGGGCTAATAACAAATGGATTCTTAGTTCAGAAGGAAATTCGATGTTCAGTAAATTTTGTCAGTTTTAAACAAAATGTTAACAATTGTCATATATTTATTTTGAATTTAAAGTTTTAAATCGATTTTAAAGCAGAATCGAAGGAAACAAAATTTCAATTAAAATTGTGTTGTAATAACATTTCAAACAACTTGAGCTCTGAAATTAAAAATAATAATGCTACTAAATTTTAAAATTGCATATTTTTATTGCTTGGATAGTAACAACCTATTAATTATATTGATCTTTACAAGTGGGAAATTCAATCGTTTCGGGTGTTACAAATCGTTTCGGTTGTAACACTTTTTTCGTTTCGGTTTAAAATTCAACTTTTTCAAAAATTTTGCAGATACATTTGGGATTCCATTGTATTTTAGCGAAATCTGGAATAACAAAAAAAAAAACAATGGGGCTACAAAATCAGTGTTTGCAAATTTTTTTTCATTTCGCCACAGAGCGTCCGCCAATGTTCTTTCTTCTCAACCAGTTCTAAAAGTTTACGCTCTTTTTTTTGTCTCTGAAATTTTTTGGTTTTTCATGTATGTGGGACATGCAGTAAATTAAAAAAATAAAAATTGAGTTTAGTAATTGAAATTAGAAATTGTATGGTTATTTGGACCTTAGAATCAGGAAAAATAAAATTCAAAGAAAGTCCTGAAAATAATTTTTGTCATGATTTGACTGTTTTAAATTATTAAAAATTATCGGTTTTTAAAATTTCTTTTGAAGAAAAGATAAAAATAGAGGAGCCTTAAATAACCGTTTAAACTTCGAACTGCTTTAAAAAAAAAGATAAATAAATACAAAATTTCATGTCAAAAATTAAAAAAAAATACATAAATTTGTTGACATTATTCTACATACCTAAAAGTCTTAAATCTCTTATGCATACATAAGTACCTATACAAATACTCTTAAATTATTTTGATAGAAGGTATGCTTTCGAGAGAAATCGTAAACAAAAGGCGTGTTTTTTCAACAACTCAGCAGCTAGGTACTCATTTTTTTATTTTATTCGAAAAACAATCTGCACAATCTGCACCTTATTTTCAAACCAAGAAAATTAGGACTTGCGGACATGAGATTTTTTTAGATTTTTGAGGGTAGTTAAAGAATATCCAAACAAAGATTAAAATGAAAAAATTAGCCTATTTGCACTTATTCCTAAGATGAACAAGAATCTCCTTTAGTGCATATCCCAAAAATTTGCCCTTCCTTCAAAAAATACCATTATTTCGTAGGTATATATATTTTTTGGTAAGGGATTGTTTTGATTTTTAATAATGATGGGTTCTAAAATCTTCATGCAAAATTTGGTTCATCTAACATAACTTTTAAGGGTTTTTCGGCAGTAAGTTTGCAACTGTTATAATAATATGAGTTGACAGATGAAAAACAGGTATAACTTTTTCCAGAGACATTGGACTTTTTGGAATCAGCATTAAAAAATACCTTGAAATCATGTATCATATGTGTATATTGTTATTCATACATTCATACCGAGATTTACCCCTTTTTTCTCCTTATTTTACTGTATCAAAAACAAAATTTTAATTCATTTTTCATCCAGTTTTGAAAAAAAAAAAATAATTTTTCACAACGCAACCCCATACATTTTTTTTTTTAAATAAGTTTGAAAATGAAAAAAAGGACACAACAAAAAAATTGCCCTATGGAAGTAAGCAGTACCTCTTAATTTAGAAAAACTAAATTATTACCAAGAGATAGGTGCTTTCAAAATACCTACATAAAAACTTCTTACTGAAAAAAAAAAATACCCTTCAAAAGAGTGTCTTGATAAACCTAACTTATGATGTAAATTACAGTTTTTTTTTTTATTTTAAAAATGCACACTGATTGAATGACATTTTTAGATTTTTTTTTTCACATGACGTTTCGAGTATTAATAATAACTTAATATTGCTTCTGCCACGAAATTTCATCAAACTTTGAAAAACAAAAAACAGAAAATAATTAATTATTACCTTAATGAACTATCATGTACTCAAAATCAATAAAAAGAAACTGTGGAGTTAGCAAAAAAAATATAACTGCTTCCTATGTAACAAAAGTTCAAAAAATCAAAACACCACATCGTCCGTCATTTAAGTATGTGCCCACGTGTCGCCATTGCCACCATTTTTAACATGTATATACGGGAAATCCTGCCAACTCATTGGGAATTTTTGCCATCACCACCAACAACACTCAAACCACACACCAACATCACCACCACCAGTCCATATCAGCCAAGAAAAAGTTCACCTTTTGCCGTCAGCCAGGACATTCAATAAATTTTAAAACTTTATAACATCCATCAGGACTATTTGACATCCCAAGCCATTCTGACTGCACATGAAAAAGTAAAAGACCTATAAGAAACACTAAAAAAAAATGCATATATTCACTATATTGTACAGTGGATCAGTTTTTATATTTTCTTAATAAAAATAGTAACTTTTTTCCAAATTTTAATATTCCTATCACAGTGAATGAAGTTTTTTTTTCCTCATATTCCATAATGTGGCTTTGTACTTGTTGTGGAACGCATTCAATTTTCATTACAAAACAGTTGATTACTAAGTTATAAGAGATGACTGTAGGATGAAAAGTTGTAAACTTAGTTACAACAACTTACTTTTGAAATATTGTGGAACGGATTCATGCTTATTATAGTTTTATTTGATTTTGTTGGGGAAACTATTATTGTTCACCCAGTCCAAGTGCCTCTTTTTGGAATAAAAGTAAATACAATCCACAATCGTTTCACACAGGTTTGGATCTTTTCAGTACGAGCTGTTTTACTTGTTAGCATTTAATTAGAGCAAAGTTTTCACCTGTATCGTGAAAAAAACTGTAAATGCGTTCCACAAAACCAAGCATTTGGAAATTTAATTAAAAATGGAAGATGAGAATATAAAGTTGAAAATTTCACGCAAATCAATTTTCTATGAAAACACATGGAAAAGGAGAATGCTAGAGAAATAAAGAGAGGTTAAAATAAAAGGATAAAAGTCGAGGAGAACAGAATAATAGAAAAGAAAGAAAGAATAGGATAGAGATTAGGGTGCTTCTTATATGGTCGAAAAAATCTTTTTTTCGATTTTTTAATGGGACACCCCTGCATTATGTTCTACCATATAAGCATAGTGTATGGTATTTTTTTCCGATTTTAATATTAAAATTTAGGGGTCGCTACCATTCACTAAAGATTTAAGTAAAAAAAAGATCAATTTCAACAAAAAATTTTTTGTTACAATACAAAGTACGTTTAAGACCCGATTTTCAATCTTCTAATAAACAGTCAGTTAACTGTCTGTCGAATAAAGATATTAGGCTCATAAACAATCAGATAAAATCATTGAATTTTTCAATTAAGCTATTCTACAGAATAACGCAAAAAAATGTCAAATTCAAAAATATTCAAAATTAAACTTCATTTTTATTCCGCTGTATTTTTATCAAAACTTCTTTCAAAACAGATAAAGATTTAATATAAAGTACTTAATTCTGATTACAAATTTTTAAATTTTCTGAGAAAAAAAAAACAAAATTTGGTGTATTTTTCAAAACTTTGAGTTGTGGTAGCGACCCCTAGAACGTGTTTAAACTGGACCAAATTTTACCCAATTTATATTTAAGGCAGGAAGAACAAAATGAAAGGGTGTCCCATTAAAATTTCGAAAATTAATTTTTAAGAAGCACCCTAATAGAGATAGAAGGAGAGACAGAAAGAGTGATAGAAAAAACAAATGTTGGGAAAAAGAGACAAGTAAAAAAAAAATTGAAAGAGCGAGACAGAATGAGAATATTTGGCCATGACCTTAATTAATTTGGTTCAAATAAACAGCTTTTAGAAACAAAACTCCGATATTTAATTTTTAACCATAATTTGTTGCATCTGTTGTCATAGTATTCCAGTATGCAGCTTAGTCTATTCGTCCTCACTCTCGTCTGCCCATCAGGTGAAATAAATAATAATAATAAAAAAAAATAAACTCAAATTCGACCTATGCCCCCGTTTTTAACCTCACTGTATAACAAAAAAAAAAAAGAAAAAAAAAATACAACCAAATGAAATGAGGCTTCCTTTGCTTACCACAAAAAGATTTGTCATTGCAGTAGAATCATATTTTTTCTTTTTTATTTTTTTTTGCTTTATGAGCCTACAAACAATTTGCGGTGTGGCATTTATTTAATGCTACAACAGTACTGCATCCTTTTGGCATAAGGTATTTTTCGGTTATAATAATAATGATGAGGCGCACATCAGGGGTAAGAGAGATAATAATTTATGACTCCCTTGATATTTGTATTTAATGTGTTTTCATGTATTTTCATTGAAAGGCGATTAGTTCACTCGATAAATATGGAAAATGTTGAATACCTACGCATAATATTCGTAGTAGTTAAAGGGAGAATATCCTTGCGTTAGCAAAACTATATTGCTTCTGGCAAAATGTGTTTTTGTATCAGAACAAAAAAAAATATGTTTTCGTGATTTTTTTTTTATGTTGCCATACACAATAGAGATGAGAATCTATCACAGCTTTTCTGATATCCTTTTGTCCTATTGGAATATTTTTTTTTTTTGCCTGATTTTTGTTTCTTGTTGTTGTTATTGTTGAACTTTGGTATATGAGTAAAATAGGCAAGATACATATATATATCCATTGGCAAAAAGGACATAGTTCGAACAAGTATAATATAGGATTTGATGAGGACGGAGGCTTGGGTTGGGTTGAGTAGGATATTTTTCGATTACTCGCATATATGAGAATAATTCCCAATCCGTTTTTTGTTTGCCTGATATCTGTGTCGCATTCAATTGGGAGCACAGCATTGAAAGTAGTGCTGATATGTGTGTTTGGTTGGAAAAAGCTATGAATCTGGGGTGCTGTACAATTTAATGACCTAATTTCTATAAATCTGCTATACTCTTTTATGTGAGAGGAGATGACAGTAAAAAGTACAGTGAGCCTGATAGATAGATAATTGGAAAGGAATTTTTTTTTTCAAATGCAAACAAAAAAAACCCTATCTGTCTGTTTGACAGATGTCAAATCACTTCACATGTGACAGCCCCGGAACATTAACTAAACAACAGACGAATAAAAATGATTGAATGTTTTTTGTTGGCAGTCCTTCATCTATTTTCTTTCTTTTTTTTATGTTTGACAAGGATACCTACATTGTTTTATTGTATTTCATATCATAAAAAACAAGAAAAGAGAAAAATGCTTATCAGTGTGGTGATGGTAGAACGTCCAACTATTCTATCCATAATGTCGCAATGGCATCAAAGGATGTGACAGCAGCAGCACGAAACGGAATCAAGCCATTCCCGGTGGGGATGAATGTGTCAACATGCAAGTATAATTCGTTTTCTCACTGTTGCTGCTGTCGGTTTGTTTTTTTTTTTTTTCATTTTTCTTCTCCATATTCCATAGTCTTCCTGTTTCAAAAGGATGCATATTGTAGATATGTATTAAACGAGTGTACATATAAACGAATGAGTTTAGTTTCTTTTCAGTAAAGTTTTTTTTTTTTTTATCTCTGCGCTCAATATTTAACCATCACAGTTCTCTACTCTACTGATGATGTTGGGGAGGGGATGAGTGTTATATGGTTGGAGACATGATGTTTTTCAAGAGGATAATAAGCCAATAGAAAGTGATATAATTTTGTTGATGTTGGTGGTGTGATTGTGATGAAAGCAAACACACATAGTGTGTGATGTCTGTTGTAGGAGGACGCATATTAAATGATGCCTTATCCAAAAGATGATGGTTTTGCACTCGACCTTAACGATGTGCTAATGATGTGATATCGGTTAGTTTTTTTTTTTTTGCTTTTTTATTCATTCGCTCGAAAAATGAGGTTAAGGGTTCGAAAATATTATTTTAGGTATGTTAAAGCTTTTTTAAGCTATGGGGAAAAAAGGAAGTATTTATGCCTTCTTTTGAAGGCTTTAAGGCAACATTTGCCCTTATAAATTTGAAATAACGTCTTTTTATAAAATTTTTCAACAGGGTTTGTCTTTAAAATTCACAAAAAAATTGTAATCAAAGTCAAAAGGGACTAATGGTGTTAAGAAAGGATACTGTCTAAGTGCTCTTTGTTTATACTTTTTTAAACGAGAGAGTAGGTGAGTAGCTTGCCTTTTTGGAAGCGTAGATCAAAAGAATAGAGGATAAGTGGGTGGCATAAGTGGGTTTTCCATTACCTTAAAAAAATGTAAAAGTCAATCGTTTTTATCTCTACATTACTAAGGACCAAATAAAACCAAGGTCCTACTTTGCAGATTATTTAACAAGCTTGTGGACTTATCGATATTTAACTTTCACTCATTAGATTATGGCTTCACATTAAGCATATTTAATTTCTTTCAATTTTGTTTTAAAATTTTTCCGAAGAAGTGATATTTATAAACTAAGGTGAAGAATAAAAAAATATTGGGCACAAAACTTAAATCCATAATCATTAAGAATTCTGCATTTTAAAATTCTGTAAATCTTATAGTCTGTATTTTGTATTTCGACAATTTTAAAATTCCAAATTTTGGAAACGGAATTTTGGCACTTACAGAATTAATCCCCACCCACCGTACTTTCAATGCTTTAAAGTTTAAACTTTAGGTACTCAAAACACAAAAGAGTATAAATATGTTTTTTAAATTTGATCGAAATTGAGCTTTTTTGATGATATTTTTGAGGTATGTTTAAAAGATCGGTTTAAAAATTATAGATTTTTTACTACCTATAACTTTTACGCTTATCTTTTTTTCGATTGACTAATTTTGCCAGAAATATATTACAATTTCCCACTTCCGGCCATATGTTGCTTTGTTTCCCCATTAATAAACGATGAATCCGTAATTTCCTCATATTTTGCCAATTTGTAATGTTTTTTTTCTTCTTCAAAATTGGTTGCTGATCTTAATAGAAAATATGTATTCAAGACTTTTTAGTACGAAGAAAATAATACGCATACACCCCAGTGACCCACGTTGCTTAAAAAAAATGTATTTTGAAAAGTTTATTCGGTCTAATATAATGGCAACTATTGAAAGCAAAGGTAACAAATTCAAATGATATTTCTTAAGTCCATAATTTATTAATTTTCAACCACATTTTTTAACACCTTAATGTCTCACAATCAAAATATGAAAGAGTTGAAGGGAAATTCTCTTTGAATTCAACTCCACTTTAAATTTTCAAAATACATATATCTAAATTAAAATAAGTTGAATGAATATGAATGAATAATGCTCCACTATAATTATTGAATTTGTCAAAAACTTTATTAAGCGCCAGACCATTTCACTTTATCAGGAACCTTTTTGGAAGTACTCGTAACGAACAATATTTAAACATAATCAGACGCACAATTTTGGTGCTAAATTTTAAACTCTTTACAACCCAACTGCATTGCTTACTTTTGTAAATAATTTTACAGTAAGAAACATTATTAATTTGAGTCATTTTGTTCAAAAATAAGGAAAATAAATTGCACGACTGGGGTCGCACGTACTTGCTCTTATGCTTAAAGTAACTATAATGTTAAAAAATTTTTTAACATTTTTCAAAAAAAAAGTTGGTATGCCATTTTGAAGAAATAATTAATTTACACATTAAAACTAAATTTCAGAATTTTTCATTGATCCGTTTTCAAAAAATTGATTTTTCAAAAAAAAATTTTGAAATATTTTTTAAAAATCCAAAAATGCGTTTTTTGAAAATTTTCTAAAATTTTAATATTATCTTTACTTACACACTTTTGCATAAAAATTTTCATTTAAGTCGGGCTAATGTTGTACGAGATATTCAGAAACGAAAAAAACCGTTCAATGACAGGTACCGTTAATAACGGTACAAAAAAATATTTTTTTTATTTAAAAAGTTGGCTCTTATGTGTAGTACTAAACACAAAAATTTTAATCAAAATCGTTAGAGCCGTTTTTGAAAAAAATTAACTTTTCTATTTCCGTTATATGGCAGGTACCGTTAGTTTTGGTCATACAAAAAAATTTCAATTTCCCCTCTAGGGAATCACCAAAAACTGCTAACTACCAAGTTTGAAGAAAATCACTTCACTCGTTTAGGGTGCAGCTCCAGATAGAGACAGACACACAGACAGACAGACAGAATTGCCGGACCCACTTTTTTGGCATTCTCCATCATCGTAATGCCATGTAAAATTGTTATCTCAAGTTCGATTTTTTTTACGAATCCTAAACTTGCCCTATAGTACCTACAATGGTCGGAAAAAGTATTTTGACAAAATGAACATTTTTCTAACTGATGAGAATAATCTGTAACGGTTAAACATAAAATAAGGAAGTTGACGGTTATTTATTGAGTATGTTATGGTGAATCTCATGATGGTCAACGTCAGTCATATAGTTGGTATTATGCTTCGAGGCTGCATTTTTTGTATAAAAAGTACTAAATTTTGAGGGAAAAAAGTATTTTGACAAACGTTCTTTTTCAACGTTGGTAATATAAGGTAATGCATTTTACGTGTTTCAAGCACGTATACAACTGACAGACTTGTTAAAGCCCCATTTGCAAAAAATTGGGCAAAACGGCGGAAATTAACATTGAAATTGGTGCATCTTCTGTTGCAAGTCATAGTTTCTGTGTGTCTGTTAAAAAATCTGTAGAGAACTGAATTTATCGCGGGAAACTAAACATTACCAAATATACAAACACAAAAATATAATTATGCTACTAAAAATTTACCACAAATGGACAAAAAACGAAAAAAATGCACTTAAAAAAATTGAAGCATTTTGAAGAATTCACTTTATCGCGGATTGACTCCAAAAAGTCTGAATTTGGAAATGCCATTCTTTCATCAAAAACTTTGTTAGCAAAAGTACCCTTTGCATTGAACTCAAAGAAGACAATTTTACCATGTTTATGGGAAGATAATACAGTATTTATCTCATAAAACAAAAATCGTGTTTGTATACTTTTTCCGACTGTTGTATATCGCAAGTAAAAACGGAGCGATTTATCTAAATTTTTTAATACAGGAAATTTCGAAGAATTATGTTACTCATACGCCACAGTGGCCCCCACCTTTGCTTAAAAATTGTTGTATTTGAAGATTTTTCTTCCATTTTCAAACTTAAAAAAATAAAAAACCTAGTTTCAAACGGAATCTGTTAAGGATATAAGTTACTCAAACTGTTAAGTTGTTGCAATTTTTTTTAGTGGCAAGCCAGGCAGTTCCAATGAGTTTGAAAATTCAATAGAATTTAATCCTTGATTTATTCGTTTTTCTTTTTAAGACAATTTTATTAAATGCAATGAAGGCTTTTGGTCCTTCACTCAACCGATTGTGAGTTCTGTGGTTAGTTCGAAAACACTTTGTTAAAAGCTCAAAATTGTTGAAAACTTAGCGGAAACCAATTCAATACCATCAGTTCTTTTCAAACGATTGAGGAATAACAATTAATTGAAAAAATCTCCGGTAGATGGATTGTTTAGCAACCCAACCCAATTTAGGTAAGCGAGTGTTTTTGTAGGTGTCGAACTTGGTTTAACTGATAGTCATCAAAACATTTTGACTAATTCAGTTTTCCAATGCGCATTTGGTTTATATTTCTATTTAACTGAAATTTGTAGGATAAAACGATAATTCCAATGTTGACTATGTAAAAAAAACTATAAATGGACCAGTAAAAAATGAACTTTTGTCTTAATTTTCAAAAATTTGCTTGTAGGTAAGAAATTTAGTGAAATGCTGCATCATAACAGTGCTCATCATTATCCTTCAATTTCAACGTGAATATAAATATTATTTCCTTGATGCGACATTATTGAGTTCAAACAGATTTGTGGCCACACAGAAATACCAATTTGTTTTACCCCACTGACATTTCCATTGACCTTCAATATCTCTTCTTTTCATTTCGTATCTATATACCGTTTTTTTTTTTTTTTCAAAAAGGAATATCCTTTGGATTATGTTCAATTAAACTTAATTGCCTTCCTTCCGTTTTCCTTTTTTTTTATTTGCAAAGAGTCTACCACTTTGAATAAAAATTACGTTTTATATCTTTTTTTTGTTGCAATTTTTCATTTCCTCCTCACTTGACTGTTAAAATTCAACACAAAAACAAATCTAAAACCAATCTAATCATTCAATTTCCTTTTTTTTTTTTGTATATTTGCAGAAAAAATATCCCTGTCGACGGATGTAAGAGAACAGCAATCGGCATGTGGTTCGACGAATAGCAACATCATTCCATCATTACTACTTCAGCAGAAGCACAATTGAATGCAGCAATTTATTCATTCAAACAGAAATAGAAGAAGAAAAAAAGAAAAAATCGAAAAAAAAAGAAACAAAAAAGAATATAAGGACATCAAAAGAAAGCTCTCAACACAACGAAAAAAAAAAAAAAAACTATAAGTGAACTGTTAATAGCACAGCAATATACAACAAAAACTAGAAGAAGAGAAAACAAAACCCTAGTCTTTTATTATTATTTTTAGTTTTTTATTTCTTGTCCTCAAATAAATCAACACACAGAAAAAATTCCAAAGGCCAAAAACCCATCTGGACGACTGATTGTTGTTTCAAAAAACATACATATATAGAAACTACCCTCTCGCTGTCAAAATACAACCCGTGATGATTCCAAATGTCTGTGGAGTGTGATAAGGTCGTGTATCCTAGCCATCATCATCGTCGTCGTCGTGGTTGTTGTCGTCGTCTCTGTTGTAGTAACACCATCCGGACTCGGACCCGGACCCGGATTCGGTGCCGGACGAGCACGACCACCCGGAGCAACAATCTCTGCCATTTAATGAGAGGACATTTAAGCGCGAATCGAACTGAATTCGTTTTCAATTTCGAGTTCGATTTATCTGCTGTGGCACCACCATAACCTCTACTGCAACAATTCTGCTGTCCGCTCTGACGTGCCACCCATCACACACCATCACACACCATCACACAAAAGGAATCCACACCCTACTACCCCCTCTCTTTGCCCTCTGAACAAAAAAAATATAACACACAAAAAGGACATATATTACAACAACGGTGTTAAGTGTAGTAGTTGAAGAGAATAAAAGAATACAAAAAAAGAAAGAAAATACTACCCCCGACCCAACTCCCCCCCCCCCCCCCCCAGTGTATTATTGAGCAACCGTTTGTTCCTTCTTCAATGAATTTATTGTGCTGCTGTACGATGGCGCCCAACACCAGAGTCACCAGGAAATGGGAACACTTTGCCGGCAGAAATAAGTTCTACTGTGATGGTATGCTAATGTCAGCACCGCACACAGGAGTGTTCTATTTGACGTGTGTGCTGATTACGGGAACCAGTGCTCTCTTCTTTGCGTTCGAGTAAGTTGTCCTTCAAATGTATACGAGTATAAATGTGGTACATAAATAACTATGATACCCATTTACATTATCCTAGATCCTAGATCCTTTGACAGTGAAATGTGGAGATGTTGTGTGCAACAAAATACATGCCATCGTGTGTGGTGGCTTTTTCTAGAATTTCTAGATGGGGTGCTTTTTTGTGCAAAAAAAAACATGTCCTTTTTCCTTTTCCCCCTTCTTCTTTTGTCATATATTTTTCTGTATATATTTTTTTTCCTTTTTCATTGCAGTTGTCCTTTTTTAGCAACAAGAATAACCCCAGCTATTCCAGTTGTTGGAGCTGTTCTATATTTCTTCACAATGAGCTCTTTACTACGAACTACGTTTACGGATCCTGGCGTAATCCCTCGGGCTTCCCAAGACGAAGCTGCATATATTGAGAAACAAATTGGTAAGTGGTGGTAATGTGCTCCACAAAAACACTCCACACATAAGAAAATGTTGCCTTTTTGAAATGAAATTTTTCATTCTTTCTTCTTTCTTTATCTTTGTAGAAGTGCCAAATTCACTCAACAGTCCCACATATCGACCTCCGCCGAGAACAAAAGAGGTCCTCGTTAAAGGACAAACGGTCAAATTAAAGTATTGTTTCACATGTAAGATTTTTAGGCCACCTCGGGCATCACACTGCAGTCTATGTGATAATTGTGTAGACCGTTTCGATCATCATTGTCCTTGGGTAAGTTTTCTTTTTTGCTTTTGTATTTTCTTCCTTTTTTTCTTCTCTTTTATTATGTGTCTTTTTTTCATCTTATTTGTCGTCCCACTTTGGGTTGTCTTTAAATGTGATTAGAAGATAAAGAAGGACATGGGGGTGGGAGTAGGGAGAGAAAATTGTTCTTTTTTTTTTCCTTGGTCTTTTATTAAATCTAATTTGATGCGACTGATGATAGCATGAAGACCAAGATAATAATATACGGATCTAGATGGTTTTCAGATAGAAAAAAAAAATGTGAAAAAAAATAGTCAAAGGTCAACGCCTGGAGATATGTCTCATTGTGTGTTTGAGTTAAGGTCGTTAAGTCTGCGTGAATTTATAGCTCACGTCAACAGCATTTATAAACAAAGTCTCTTTTCTTAGGATTTTGTTTTGTTTTGTTTTTTTTATTTTTTCTCTATGATTTTTTAAGGAAAAACCTTACATTTCCTTCTATTTCATATATGAGTAGTAGGAAATGTATATTATGGTTATGATGGCGTTGAAAAATGTGGTGTCTGTGATAAGGTCAGACCCTGAATTTCCTTTACTTAGTATGTAAATGAAATTGATTTTTTTTTTTGTTTCTCCTTGGAGAAAGTTAAGCGAATGTGCGAATTTTTGTCCCTTCATTTAGTGCAAATCCAGTGATAAGCTGTTAGGGTTTGATAATGTGTATGATAGGGGCATTTGTTTTTAGGATAGCTATGTTTTTTTTTTAAGCAGTGTTTTTGAGATTTTTTTGTTTTTTATTGACTGTTTGATATTAATGAGTCCTTTTGAAGATAAATTACTTTGCATAAAATTTAAATTTAAGAATAATAACCTAATCTTTTAAATAATGGACTTCCCTAAATTCCACCACTTAATTATCTTAAATTCATGTTTAAAAAAAAAAATTTTTAAATGTGAAAATAAATCATTCAGTTCTTAATTTCTACTCGAAAAAAGTTACTCATACGCCGCAGTGCCCTCTCAATTTTCAATTTAAAACAATATTCTATTTCTGATCAATTAAAGCTGCACATGGACAGCTTATACCTACTTGCTCAGCAGTAAGTATATTATTTAAAATCTAAGTTATAAATGTGGAAAAAATTTTGTAAAAAATATTTACATTAAATTTTAACTAAATTCGCTAAGTTTAGTTTAGGCTGTAAAAATATGTACATGACGGCATAACAACAACCAATTTTTACTTGCGATATAGGTACTATAGGGCAAGTTTAGGATTCGTAAAAAAAATCAAACTCGAGATAACAATTTTACATGACATTACGATGATGGAGAATGCCATAAAAGTGGGTCCGGCAATTCTGTCTGTCTGTCCGTCTGTCTGTCTGTCTATCTGTCCGTCTGTATGCACCTCGAGCTAGAGCCTAAACGACTAGAGCGATTCTCTTCAAACTTGGTAGTTACCAATCTTAGGCGATTCCCTAGAGGGGAAATTGAAATTTTTTTTTAGGACCAAAACTAACGGTACCTGTCATATAACGGAAATAGAAAAGTTAATTTTTTTCAAAAACGGCTCTTACGATTTTGATTAAAATTTTTGTGTGTAGTATTACATATAAGAGCCAACTTTTGAAATAAAAAAAAAATATTTTTTGGACCATTATTAACGGTACCTGCCATGGAACGTTTTTTTTTGGTTTCTGAATATCTCGTACAAAACTAACCTGATTTCAACGAAAATTTTTGCACAAAAGCATTTTAGTAAAGGTTAAATTAAAATTTTAGAAAATTTTCAAAAAACATATTTATGGATTTTTAAAAAATATTTCAAAATTTTTTGTTGAAAAATCAATTTTTTGAAAACGGGTTAGTGAAAAATTTTGAAATTTCGTTTTTATGTGTAAATTAATTATTTCTTAAAAATGACATCCCAACTTTTTTTTGAAAAATGTTGGAAAATTTTTATACATATACCTACCTATAAAAAACTTTTTTGTAAAAGATCATTTTAAACGGCGTTTAATTAGTTTTAAAAACAGATTTTACTTCTTTTTTTAATTTCTTGAAAATATAAAATTTTAATTTTTTCTCTTATTTTCTTTTATAAAAAGCTTTAACATAAGAGTTACTTTTAGCATAAGAGCAAGTATGTGCGACCCCAGTCGTGCAATTTATTTCTACTTCTCGTTCATCTGCAGGTTGAAAAGTATTTTGTCTGTTCTGTAAAAAACGCCTAGTCGATAAACATTTTTTTAATTTTATCTCACTCAAAAAAAAAAAAAAAATCGTTCAGATTCAGAGTTTATGAATTGAAATCATAATTTTGAAAGAAAGCCATTTTTTTATTTTTGGATGAAATCAATTTTATAACATTAAAAAAATATTTATTGTGATAATCACAAAATAGAGGTCCTGGAAACCTGCTCCTGTGAAAATGAAAATTTTACTTAACTAAAACGTCTATAATAACGTTCACATAAAAAATTCATTGAATTGAATGAAAAAGAAAAAAAAACTTCTTGCCAGCAAATACGAAATCCATTTAATGGTGGACTCTGGCTTAATTTTTTGGGCAGCAATAAAAAATTCACTATCGGCTTAAGGATAAATTACAACTGAAAAATATCCTTGCACCGAGTTTTAAGACCTAGAACTTTGTTAAAAAATCGGTCATTAGACTTTTAAATTCAAAAGACACTGTGGTGTATGAGTAACATTTTGTTCACATTCACTTTTTAAATTCAGAAGAGATTTAGTAAAATGCTAAAGCCATTTTAGTTAGCTGCTAAGTTAAAAATCAGTCTCTTTTATAAACTTAGTAACTAACTAATGCCCAATTTATTCACTCTCCATTAAATATAAATCGCCATTAAAAAGGGGAAATTTTAAAATTTGTATGCGATTTGACAGTTTTCTAATTTTTAATGGAGACTTTAAATTTAATGAAGTGTGAATAAATTGGGCATAAATTGGTTTTAGCATTTTACTAAATCATTTAAAATTTTGTGCCATTTTGTTTAAAAATGTTAAATTCTCGTCTAATAATTAATTAATAAATTTCCATTTATCTTGCAGGTGGGCAACTGTGTGGGGAAACGTAACTATCGGTTCTTCTATATGTTTTTAGTGTCATTAGCATTTCTTGCTGTATTTATATTTTCATGCTCAGTAACGCATTTAGTTTTATGTAAGTAAATATTGTAATTTAAAAAAAATATATATAAATGTAAATTAATTTTTGTTTGTTAAATATAATTCACAGTATTAAAAACGGAACAAGAAGTTTTCGAAGTGATTAAGAGAGCGCCATGTACTGTGATTGTAACATTTATTTGTTTCTTTTCGATTTGGTCCGTTATTGGACTGGCGGGATTCCATACGTATCTGACAACTAGTGATCAGACAACAAACGAAGATGTAAGTTTTTTTTTTCTAATTTTTTAAATAAATAAACATAATAATGACATTTTTTGTTTTTTCCTTATTTAAGCTCAAAGGATCATTTTCATCGAAAGGTGGACAACGTGCCGTAAATCCATACTCTCGGGGGAATATTTGCCTTAATTGTTTTCACATATTGTGTGGTCCAATGACTCCATCATTGATTGATAGGTTAGAAATTGATTTTTATAATTTTGTTTGAGGTCATACATAAATGTATGTTTTATTTTATAGGCGAGGTATCGCTACCGATGACTTTATCATTCAAATGAATCAATCTTCCATGACGAACGCCCGCAACCAACTCTCAGAAGTCATCAGCTCAACCCAAACCGGCATGATAACCAGTCAACCTATGCTAGGTACCAGCGGTGTGGGAGACATGAAACCTCGATTATACGATGAGGTATTTATTCCCATCTAAAGTAATCAATTTGAGCACAATTTTTTGCTTATATGCACATTTTTTTCTCTCGTTTTTTTTTTCTCTTTTTCCACAATCACTCTCTTTATCTCCCTGGCTTGGTTATAAACTAAAAAAAAAAAAAAAAAACACATTGTATCATCTCTACGACACACGACACGATCAAAATCCAGTCAAATCCCTCCTTAGGTGCTTCTGGTCTCGGTGGCGGTGGCAGTGTCTATCGACCACGCAGCTACGATAATTTACAAAACGGTAAGTCACAACATTCGCCAGCAGCAGCACAAGCTGCTTATCGTTTAAAGAAAAACATGCAACTACCATTATCGCCGTCTTTCGATCGGAACTCACCACTACCGCTTTTGCACAGAACTCTCGTTAACAATCCACATAGTAGTAGTTCGATGACAACGCATACATCGAATACAATACAATCGGCTGCCGCAAATGCACCCCCACCACCAGTGCCAAGCGAATTTAAATATTATTCGCCGCAACGTAGTTCCGATACGAATTTGGCGCGCTATCCATTTCATAAAAATCGTGCTGTCCGTCGCATGAGTACCCAATCGGTGGACTCAACGAAAGCGACAACAGCCCAATATCAGCCATTACCAATGCGTCCAAAATATAAACACCAAGAGGTCATGTTCGAATTGAAAAGTCCGACAAATCGATTAACGATTCGCGAATGTGATTTCGGTGGTGGCGGCGAACCGTGTGACGATGATCAATCGATCAAGGATAGTCAAATATTTCGTGTTAGCAAACGAAATCTTTACATGAATCATAGGAGTCCGTGGAAGGAACGCGATCGTTATTCGAACCTTTACGAGTACTCATTCAACATTGACCTCAATTCGATTATAGAAGATGCTGCCGCAAGTGATTCTTCATAGTACCTCATTCAATTAGTCGTTGTTGTTGTTATTATTATTGATTTTATATTTGTTATTATTATTATTTTTAAATCATTATTTATTTTTATACAAATATTATTATTATTATCTTCTAATTCTTCTTATTATTGGACTTCTAATAAGTATGTTTCATTTATACTCGTATCCTAGTGATTCGTTAAGGATTTATTATTTTTATTTTATTAATTTTTTTTATAAGACTATATGCCTCTCAAGTTATTGTATAAGAACTTTTTAAACCAAAATTTAAGCCTTGCTAAATACAAGATTTAATTTTTTCGACTTAAATGTCAAAACCGAATTCCTAATAGAACCAAAGTTATTTCTGACTGTTTTACTTTGTTAAACAAGGTTCAGTTAAGAAGTTCGGTGTGCGAGGTAGCAACTTTAGGAATCTATGTGTTAAGAGTACTTTTTAGTATGCCAGTTCCATCTCTGATGCTAGGTGAAGTCCCAATAACTTATTTATTTATTTAAATTGCTGAATCATCCAGTAGCACTGTTTATAATGACAAGGTTATTGAGCTGTTTCCTGTGAAGAAATTTGAAATCAAGCTTGTTTCTGCTTTATAGGGTTTTGGTTTAAGGTCATAAGAAACACTCTAGCTTTTCTTAACCTAGAATTGTCTCAGATATTGTTTTTCTTACTTAATATGAGTTCCTTTGGTCTCCAAATGCGCTATGAATTTTGCTCCTACAAGCTGAAGAGCTCAATAAAGGGTTATTAAATTTAATTATACTGGTCTGCAAAGAAATCCTCCTTTAAAAAAAACTATAATTTTAATAAGGATTTTTGTATGCTGATTCCGAATTTAGAATTTTCCTAGCACGTCACGTTTTTTAGATATGTATCCCCGCTAGAAAATCTCAAAAACCAATTTTTTTTTGCTGTTTTTGTAGCAAACAGCAGAAAACAGAAGTAACAAACTAAATTTTTTACGGTTTATGAAAGAACAGTTTCAATCTTCTCAATATATCTTTTCTTCTCCGAGATTTATCTAAATTCAAGTAAGTTTAGTAGGTTTGGCTTATCTTATCATAAAGAAACTGATCTTTAAAAATTCATATTTCTTTCTTCAAACGGATTTTAGTGTGCTGATTTTGAATCCGAATTCAAAAATTATAAAAGTTTTTTTTGAGATTTTCTAAAAGAAAACTTGATTTTGTGATTCTTTAATGAATAAATGTATCTCAAAATCCTGACGTGATAGAATTTTTTGACTTCGGATTCAAACTTCACAAATAAGATATTTCTAAAAAGAAAAAAATAGTATATAAAATTACAAAACACGTAGGTACATATAAATTTATTTTGATGTATTTTATTATAGTTTTTTTATTTTACATATTTGACTTAATTAAGGTGTTTTTGTTCATGTGGGATTTACTTAAAACTGCAAGATTTCATAATTTTTGCTGTTTTTGTCAATTAGTATCACACACTTTAAATGTGTGTAAACTTTAATTAATAAATACAAATTTGGTGGCATATTATAGATCATGTTATGTGAAAAAAAGTTCTCCAAATTTGAGCTGGATACGAATAATAGTTTTATTTTTGTACATCGTCAACCGAATCCAAAAGGTTTATTTTCTACAAACTACTCATATTTTCCAAAAATCCTTTTTAAAAAAATGGTACGTGCAAGAATTTTTCTGAAACCAGATTTAGATTCAGGAAAGCCAAATCTTTCATAATTTATAAAATTATATGAAGGAGAAAAAAATAAATTTTTAAGGTTTTGATATTTTTTTCAGAATTTCGTTATGCAAAGACATATTCAAATAAAAATAGTTTCCAAGTGAATCCAATCTCGAGACAACCGTTTAAAATTTTTCACCCTCAAATGTTGGAGATTACATTGTAGGTTCTGTTGAAAATATTTTTTTTTGAAAAATTGACGGAATATATTTAAATAAATGGCATATAGTCTTATAAAAAAAAACATATTTTATTTTTATTACTTCAAGATTTAGAAAAAAGTACAAGGTAGTACTGTTTCTAAATAAGTTCACTACCACAATAACAAATACGTCTAATTATTTTTATTTTTTCGTTAATCTTTATTTTAAAATGAAACATAAACATTATTGAACTTCCGGACTCTGCCTTAAGATATAAAATAAATAAACAGAAAAAACACGAATTAAAAATCTCTTCGGAACCAATTCGAAACAAAAAAAAAAAAACAAAAAGACAAACAAAAATCTCGTTAAATCACAAAGAATACTCTTTCGAACCAAAGAATAAATATAAAAAAGTAGAAATGTTAACAAAATCTAGTCGTTTACACTAAAAATAATAACTCTTATGTTCCTTTTTCTTTTCTTATTAAGTTTAAATATTGAATATTTTATTGTTTTATTTTTTTTTTCATTTGCAAATCTGTGTTAGCTTATCACAATAATATCCTGGTTTGAAATCGGTGGTGCAACCACAAAAAATAACAAAACGACCGACGCCACTCATTTCGTTATATATATTTCATATCACTTGAGCTTTAAATTAATTTAATATTTTTGTGCAAAGCCAATGCAATTAAATTAAATAATTAAATTTAAAGAAAGAAATAAAAAAAACATAAACTTCGGTTTCAAGATACTCGTCGATTCGAGTTCATTATTATACAAAACAATGCAACAACAACAACAACAACAAAATAAAAATAACAACTTTTTTATATAAATATAGAACTATTAACAGCCAATAGAACTGCCATGATCATATTTGTATAAGTAATAAATCAATATTATGATCAGTTTTTAATTTCTAATGAATACTCTTCAATTCCACCAAACGAGTATAGTGTTCCACATAAATTTTTAAACTTCGAGAAACATACTCGACTGAGTATGACTAAAGTGGTATATTTTTTTTAAGGATTGATGTGTTTGACATTTTTTGAATATTTTAACAAGCAATCTTTGCAGAATGAGTTTACCAAAAACCTAAGAACCTAAGACAAAACGTTTAAAAAAGTACACATACGCCACAGTGACCAGAATAAACTTTTTAATTGTTTTATATCTCTAATCAAATATTGACAGTGGGAAAACAAAAAAATTGCCTAAATTTCACTAAACTATTAACAACTCTGCTATTCTCTAATGCTGAATTTATTTTAAACAAAAGTAATAGAGAAAAAAGTGGAAAACGAAACTTTTTGAATGTAATTTTTGACGAAATAAACGCACCATTTACTACCGGTATGATTATCACTAACTCTAGACATTTACTAAGTGTCCTTGAGACAAAAGAAATTCCCAGTGCTCGAAGAAATCTATTCATGAATTAAATAACGTCTAGTAAATTAAATTTGCATAATTATTGGGACAAATGAGCACGAAAATTGTCACCTTCTCACTTACAAACCTACGTATATTTCTTTGAATTTAAATTATGTCAAGAATATTATAACACACTTTGTGAAACCGCGGTTTCTAAAAATTCATATAAAAAGAGCTGAAACCTTCCAAGATGTATCATTAGTTAAGATCCTACAGTCACAGTGACAGCACCAGTAACAGTTTCTTTTACCAATAATGACATTTTCAAAGATTTATTCTGGAATTGGAGCAGTACTCCTCTTTGTTGTTTGCTTGGCAATAATGAATCTTTCAGCTGGGGAACAAAGAATGTGTGGCCAAGGATTGAGACAAACCATGGAAATGGTGTGTCCAAATGGTTTTGGAGGATACAAAATACTAAAACGAAGCGGACGTAAGTAAACTTTTTACAACACAATAAATGTTAAACTACACACATTCTGCAGTAAATCTTGATGGAGATTTAAGTATCGAAGACACAAATGAAGACTTCAATTTTGGTCTGAGCCTTGATATGTTGCCACTTTTGACAAGCATGGACAACGGTGGTTTAGCCAAGATCCGACGACGAAGGCACGGAATTGTACATGAGTGCTGTGATAAGCCTTGCAAAATGAGTGAAATGTTATCTTATTGTCGTTAAGTTGAATCTTCTTATAAAAATCATTAAAACAATACTGAATACAACGAATCGGATATGTCACTGGATGTTAGGCTAATTTTTAAGTAGGATTTTATCAATTTTATTAATCTTATCTTGAAGTAATTTCGAAAATAAAAAGTAACTATTATAATTTATAAAAAAAAATAGTTTGGCAATTTTTTGGATAAAATTCAAATGGACTATTGATCTTTAGTGGAGCTATGTATTTCTTCATATAAAACTTGAAGAAGCTCTTGATCTTAAAAAGTAGGCTTGAATTTTCATCAAACATACACATGTAGTGTTTTATCAAGAAAATAGTACACAGATGAGTTCGTACTTTTAGAATAAAACTATTATGGCGGTCGGCACCTTCATAGAACGGCTTTCTTGATTTCTTTTTCTTCATCGACTCAATCGATTTAAAATTGTTAAAATATTGAAATTATACGCAAAATAAAAAAAAATCAGTTTTTGGTGAGGATGATATAAACTTACATTTGGCTTTGAACTAAATATCGGTAAACTATTTAATATTTTAATAATTGATAGTTGTTAAAACTATAGGGATTTCATTTTTTTGAAATAAAAAAATAATAATTCGAATTTTTTTGTTCTAAGAAACTGTTAAACAAAGATTTTGTTCGCTAAGCTTAAACTCAAAAATAAAATTATAAAAGCTAAACATCTGCAAAAAAAAAATACAAGAAATGGCTATTTCCAGTTAAAAAATTTAATATTGAAAGACACAAAATCCATGCTATTCCTATAAAAAAAAGTTCAGTTCAGTAGAACTAAGTTAAAGCCTTAAAACTTGGTGAAAGTGTTTTTTTTTTTTTTAATTTTTTTCGAACCTCCCTTCCTTAAAATAAGATTAATGTGCATTGCATAACAAAAAATATTTTTTTTTCGTATAGCTCTAACGATTTAATTTGGTTTTTCTTATAATTTTTTGTTATATATTTAATTAAATATAAAACTTATTTTAGAATTAAAAAAACATATTTTTGCAATTAAAAAAAAACAAATTTAATAAATGTTCTGTTTCATATAAAACTAGCTGACCCGGCGGACTTCGTTCCGCCATTTCTTGTATTTATTTCAAATTTTCGACTCTGTAATTAGTTAATTTTTAAATGAAAAAGAGGATCAAAACTTGAAAAGTTCATAAAATGAGTTTAAAAATGTTAACTTTTGAACTTTTAGCAAGAGTGGCTTATGCAAAATACTCTTGCATGTGCATGATTAAAACCTATATTTCCTATAAGTTTGAGATTTTTTTGCAGACTTTTAAAAATTCCAAAAAAATAAAAGACTACTCAAAAATGTCCCTAAAAATTAGGTTGTTTTTCATAAAATTTTAATTCACAATACAGACCCCTAATTTTTTTTTTAATATCTTTCTCATGGTGTAACTCAAATTTCTGTGCAAAACTTTGCGTACCTCTAATTAGTCTTTTGTCGAAGGTCTATGAATGCAAAAAAACCTTCACAACTTGGTTTTGAATTTTTTTTGAATTTTTTCAATAACTTTTTTAACTATTGAATAAATTTGTCTATCATATAAAAAAAAGTCAACTCTTTACGACTTACCGTTTAGAAAATATCCTCTTTTTTCAATGTCGTGTTACCCCTATTTACCCTATAAAATCTAAAATTTTGTTTGCCTTAAACCTTCTCCTCTTATGCCTCTTTGATTTAAAAAAAAAATTAAGAAAATAAGTCAGCCGGTGTTGCCGGTTAGCGAACGTACACAAAACCAAACTTTAATATATATAAACTAATTTGTAATATAAACATAATAATTACCCTCTGCCATTTTATAGAGTCCCTTTCTGGTGGTCCTAAACTGTTTAACTCCACCGAAATCTCCGACCACTTTTTGGTTATAAGCGGCTTTGCCCAGATTCCCTTAGCGAAGTCTGGGTTCGCTTCCATCAACTCCACCATTCTAGCGAGCTGATTTTTGTTACTTACAATCTTACTCATACGTTGAGAAAACACTTAAAATAAATATCATCCATTATTTTGTAAAAAATACTTACATTTTAAATATAAGAAGCTAAATAAAATAGCAAAGACGCACGTGTGATGGAAAAACGAAAATGATTTCAATATTTGATAAAATTCATAATTTAAACGTCAAAAGTCGATGTGCACCATTCAAAATAGATTTTTGATCTTTGTTCACAATGGATCAAAAATTTGTCAACTCGCGTTCATAATACCAATTTATCAATTGATTGACAAATTGTTTCAATTGTCAATTAATTGATCTTTGACAACCGTAATAAGGCTGTTAGTTAAAATTTTTAAAAAGCGAGAGTGTTTCTTTACTCGTACAAATTGACAGCTATGTTAAGATGGGAGAAAAATTATTATTTTTTTTACACAATCTACATAATAATACCTTTCAAACAAAAATTTTTTTACCAAAATCGGACCAGCCAAACGCGAGTTTATCGGCCACACACACTTAACGAACTCTATTTTATATATAAGATTAAAATAAATGTTTTTCACACAAAAAGCTTAAAAATTCTTAGTGGATAACAGAATATGATCTTTTTACTTGTTTTTTTTTTATTTCATGTACGGTTTTATCAAAAATTTATTTAAAATATTATTTACAAAACAACAGACTATGATTTGCAATATTTCAATTTATTCATTTTCCAGTGTTGGAAAAATATGATAATTTTCAGCTCAACTTTTTCAATTAATACAATTCTGTCTCAAACATTCTTCACGAAAAATAAACACTATTGTTGATGAGATTGTATTCTAATCCTTTAAGTTATGTTAAAAAGTTCTTTGAACAAAAGGAATGCGTCACTAAATTTGTTCAAATTAACACAAAAAAAAAAAAAATGAACAAAGTTATAAAATATAAATTTTCCAAATTATTTTGTGAGAAGGTTTTATTTTAGAATTTGTTTTACAATTTGAGATTAAAATTATAAAAATGATAACATTTTAACAAAAGTAAAATTTAGTGAATTTTAAATTTAAATTAACGATCATTAAAAGCTAAGATCCTATTTTAAAATTAATCTTCAAGCTAATCATCCAGTCACATATCCAAGGTTGTTGTAATCAGCATTGTTTCAGAGAAGATCTTTAAACTTAACGACAGTAAGACATCATTTCACTCATTGTACAAGGCTTATCACAACATTCATGCACAATTCCGTGTCTGCGTCGTCGGATCTTGGCTAAGCCACCGTTGTCCATGCTTGTCAAAAGTGGCAACATATCAAGGCTCAAACCAAAATTGAAGTCTTCATTTGTGTCTTCAATACTTAAGTCTCCATCAAGATTTACTGCAGAATGTGAGCAATTTTTATTTTTAAAATTAACATTTATTGTGTTGAAAAAAGTTTACTTACGTCCGCTTCGTTTTAGTATTTTGTATCCTCCAAAACCGTTTGGACACATCATTTCCATGGTTTGTCTCAATCCTTGGCCACACATTCTTTGTTCCCCAACTGATAGGTTCATTATTGCCAAGCAGACGACAAACAGAAGTAATGCTCCGATACCAGAATACATCTTTGAAAATGTCATTGTTGGATATTGGTACTAGAAGAAGCTGTAACTGGTGCTGATGTTACTGTTGGATCTTAACTAATGATACATCTTCAGTGTTTCCAGCTCTTTATATATGAATTATTAGAACAATGTATCCTTAGTTCTATTCCTGACATTGACTTTGAACCCATTTAAATTTGAATTCAAAGAAATATTACGTAGGTTTGTAAGTGAGAAGGAGTTATTTAAGGTGACAAATTGTGTGTTCATTTGTCCCAATAATTATGCAAATGAAATTATTCTGGTTAACCTAATTTTTGAATAGATTTCCTGAAGCACCGAAGAACCTTTAGTCTCAAGGTTATTTACTTTTGTGTGTCGGTAGGGTTTCAATGAAAGTATCTTTAAAACAACAGGGTTCTTTTAACATTCTTAGAAAATGAATGTAAACAAATTCTTTTCCTTTTAATTGTCTTCTTTTAAATAATGTGAATTACACTATCATTAATAGAAAAACCATTATTTGAAAGTGAATAGAAAAATTGTTTTAAATACGTATGAAGGCCAAATTTTTTTTCATTTCTTAAACAAAATAGTTTGAGCAGTTTTTAAGAAAAACCACTTTATTTCATGTGGGTCATGTGTACGGTGATCATATTTCTAGGAGCGGAACCCGGGACAGATAAAAATTCGTTGGATCATTTTGAAAAAAAAAAAAATGAATAAATAAATAAATAAATAAATAAATAATAAAATGAGTTTTCATAATTTTTCCTAATTTTGATATCAAGATTTCTTAAAATATTTTATGCCAAAATTTTCGTTTGTTCACAGTCGTTTTTTTTAATCAATGATTATTCTATAGAAAAATCTTTGATTAAAAATAATCGAGTGTGAACAAACCGGTCCTAGTCGTTTACGAGGAAATCAGAAATTAAGAAATAGGTACTATTAAATAAATTCTAAAAAAAATATTTTTGAACATTTTAATTTTATTTTAAATGATTTTGAAATTTTGTCATATTTAATTTAACTTTTAAAATTTCATTGTTTTGAAATTTAGCTGGGTTCTTTCTTCTTTCATATGTTTTTCATTATTCGAAAAAAAATTTCTGGTGTAGCTTTTCAACCTGACAAACCACAAGCTGGAACTAAATAATTCACGAAAAATGTTTAAAAACTAATGCTTTTATTCAAAAAATAAAAAACTTTTATTTTCCAACCACTGTTTTCTTGTTTTCCGTGGAAAGTATTTAAAATTTTGAATACAAAAATAAGAGAATATTGAAATACGGGACAATCCCGAGACAAACTATAGAAATACAGGACAGTCCCGGGTAAACCGGGACGGTTAGTCACCGTAGTCATATGGGAGTTAGGTACAGTTAATTGAATCATTTGTTTTCAACAAAATTATAAGTCCATTAACTCAAAAAAAGTTTCTGACAACATATTTTTTGTATTTAACAAGTTTGATCTTTATTTTAAATGAATATTATTAGTATCTTTTATATCGAAATTTGAATTCATAAAAATAAATAAAATCATCCTTTTTTTCATTCAAAATGGACTCATCATGTTTTGAAAATAAACTTCAGCATTGTAAAAAAACTAAAAACGCAGTTTTTTTAAAATCAATAAAAGCATTGTACACCAAATTTGATCGAATTCGTTATGTGGCCATTTGAAAACATTGCAATATCTCGAAAATGTTATGTGGGAGGAAAAAAATCAAATCCATCCACCAATTAAGGCCAATGTACCTTGTACCTATAGGTAGACACACAGGCGATTTTTTTTTTATTCATTAAGATGTAGGGTAGGATGGTATAAAAGTGCGCGGTTGATAAGAGTGCGCAAAGCGATTTTCTATGGTTTGAAAGGGAATATAAGACTGAATGCACTTATTTTGGAAAGATCTAGGTGAGTTTGATCCGCTGTCAAAATTTCATGCAAATGTGTTTGTAAACAGAGGTGCTAGTTCAGTTTAAGTTTTTTAGCTCTTTTTTTTTCTAATTTTTCTTGCCAAACAAATTAAATTTTCCGCTTAACAACAAATAATAACAATAAACAAAGTATGGGACATTGAAAAATCGACAAAAAGAAACATTTGAGGAACACGTAAGATTGGTCATAAAGTGCATTGTGAAATACGTATATATTCTTCGATTACATGTCTGAACGTGTAAGAGTGCGCACCATGGTGATGTATAAGAGTGCGCGTGTTATAAGAGCAGTAAATGCTATCCAAGGCTTCAAAATAACTGGCATTTGTCCATATACCAGCAAACAGCAGCTAGAAAAAGCAATTCTAACCAAAAAGAAACCAAATACAAGTTTTACAAAAAACAAGCGAATGAAAGTAACTAGGAAATATTGAAATTTTCTCGGAACCATTAATCGAAGCCTAAATTGATTGTTCCTCATGCAAGGAGTGATTTGTTGAAAAATACTCTGTTTATTTAAAGATAGGCAATTTTATTTGCGACTTTTGTGCGAACTTACACCTGTGCGCAGCTGCGCACTCTTACAAACTAAGCCGCGCACTCTTACACAATAGTGTGTATAAGAGTGCGCAAATGACCTAATGTGGTATTTTGTTTATAACTATTGAATTAATACATTTTTGTTACCAGTTTAAAGTTTTTTTCGTTGATTTGATTATAAACTAAAAACTATATATACAAAAAGTAGTTAAATTCTTTTTGTTATTGTTTTATTTGGTGTTTTGTCTAAAATGCGCACTCTTATACCTCCTTACCCTACTTTGTTTTGAGAATAAACATTTCACAATCGTTAGAGCCTTTGTTTAGAAAAATATTCATTTTTCAACACCAAAAATAAAAATCATTTATTAAATTGTTTTCAAAAAATTTTATTCTTGAAAATATATTCATATAATATTTGCAGATCAAAAAATGATGGCACATAAAAGCTTTTAAATCGCAAGATCAGTTGGAAGAAATCCAAAAGCTAAGAAAGACTATTTGAAGAGGTCACTACAAAATTCCTATAAAGACTTCTAACGATTTTTTAAGAAAAAAAAATAAAAGTTTTTCATCAAAAAATAAATATTTTCTGAAGAAAAAAAAATACCTATAAATATTTATCAAAATCATTTAAAAAGAACTATACTTTTTAGGCGAAGCTCCTTATACAGATAAACAGACTCACGAGATCCATTTTACTCGAAATCTTTATCATCGTACATTCATCTTCATGTCGGTTATATCTCTCAATTTGTCTTAATTATAGTGTTTATATCGAAAGCAAAAATGAAATACAAAATTAGTTCAAAATAGTTTTTATTACAATAAAAGACAACAATTTAGAATTCAAATTAAGATCGCATTTTTATATGTAAACTATACATCCAGTCACATTATCCAGAGTCGCAAATAAGAATAAACAATTAAAGACAATAAGATAACAATTCACTCATTTTGCAAGGCTTATCACAGCATTCATGTGCAACTCCGTGTCTGCGTCGCCGGATCTTTGCTAAACCGCTATTTTCCATGCTTGTCAAGAATGGTAACATATCAAGACTCAAGCCAAAATTGAAGTCTTCGTCTGTGTTTTCGATACTAAAGTCTTCATCAAGATTTACTATAAGTATATTTGATTAAAAGATTATATTGTTTCTGCTCGAATGGAAAATATTTTACTTACATCCGCTTCGTTTTTTTATTTTGTATCCTCCAAAACCGTTTGGACACATCATTTCCATGGTTTTTCTCAATCCTTGGCCACACATCCTTTGTTCCCCAACTGAAAAATCCATTATTGCCAAGCAAACGACAAACAGAAGTACTGCTCCGATTCCAGAATAGATTTTTGAAAATGTCATTGTTGGATTTTGTTACTAGTAGAAGCTGTTACTGATGCTGTGACTGTAGGATCTTAACTAATGATACATCTTCAGTGTTCCCAGCTCTTTATATATCGTTTTTGAAAACAATGTATCCCCCCAAATGCATTCCATTGTTTCTGATTTCAAGTGGTTTATTAACGATTAAGGGTTATTTAAGGTGAAATGTGCGTGCTCACTTTTCTCAGTAATTATGCAAATTTAATGTTACCTAATTTGCGGATAGATTTCCACACGAGGAATCTTAGTCTCAAGGTTACTTAACTTTTGTCTGGATGCCAATGAACGTAGTTTAACGTAGAAAAAAAAATCACAAGGAATAATTAAAAAAAAAAAAGTTGATATAACAAAAAAGAAAAATTACAATACGATGATAAAATATGCGAAAAAAGTTGGTCCCGCTAGTACATCTGTTAAGACGAACAACAATTCATTTCAAACTTTTTTTCGGGGCCAAAAAATCGGTACCTTAAATATATGCATCTACCATCTTTGAAAAAGTATATTTTTTTTTACAAAACAGCTCCAACGATTTTGTTAAAAATTCAAGTGTCAGTTTTTAAACAATTTCTAAAATTTGATGAAAAAAGTATATTAAGGGTATATCCGCCACAGAATGGTTTATTTTTTTTAATTTTTGCATTTCTCCCAAATAGCATATTTAATTTCAACGAATTTTTTTACACATAACCATATACACTGCGATTCACTTGAATAAAGGCACTTATTTTAGAAAAGAAAAAAGCAATTGGAGCTTTGGTAAGGTAACTTACCAAATTCTAGGTTTTGGTATTTTAAAATTTACAACAAACAATATTGCAAAAACAAAAAGCCAAAATAGAAACCGTGTGGCTTCAAGTTGCGTTTTTTCGCAACTTTTCATAAAAAACACAGTGGTTCACTAGAATAAAGGCAGGCTATCAAATCGAGTAAAAATGATGAAAAACGCTGAATCAAACTGGTTTTAGTATAGAAAAGTGAAGCGTTGATATTATTTGTGCATTTTAACCAAATATGGACCAAGAGCTTTTATTATTAACCACGAAAAAGAAGAAAATCGAAGTTTGCACTGGAAATGTTATTTGTTTGTCAAAATTTGTAATTATTTTCGAACCATGGAACTAAAAGTTAATTGTTGCATATTATAAAAAAGTATTGTTTCCTATTACACTTTTTAGCAACCCTTGTTGGTGATGCAAAAAATATACCTCCTTTCTAAATCTAAGTAATAGGACTAATATCGTTCTGGAACATTTTAGATGGTTTCTTTTCCATCCAAAAACCACTCACCACCTCATTTTTGTTTTCTTCAAATGCAACCCTAAATAATGAACTTTTTATTTTGCCTTATTTGACCATAATAGTGGTCTTATTCTGCATTTTGAAGCTTTTTAAATATTGTACACATTTTTAACTTTTCGTTTGATTTTGAAGCCAACGTTTACGGAACGTGCAGCTAGTTTTTGAATTTTTTTTTCTCTTGGCTCTTTGTCTAGGTGCCTCATGCTTTACTTTTACATTAAATCACTAGTTTACGTTAATTTCAAAATATTCTCAATATTCGCGTATTTACCAACACCATTCACGACTGTGCATAGTAGAAGTGCATTTTTAATGTTAGCTTCTATTTTTGCATTTTCTGTGATACCTAATGGTCCCAGATTTTGTTAAAATACATAAAACTAATTTTGTCCACGCTTTTTCATCGTTTTTACAAGATTTAAGAGCCTGCCTTTATTCTAGTGAACCAAACAAAAAACAGTGTTTTGTCAGGAAATGCGAAAAAACGCAACTAGTAGCCAAACGGTTTCTGTTTTTGGTTTTTTGTTTTTACAATATTGTTTGTAATAAGTTACTCTTTGAAAACCCAAAACCGAAAATCTGTTAAGTTACCAAACCACAGCACCAATCGCTTTTATCTTTTGTAATATAAGTGCCTTTATTCAAGTGAACCGCAGTGTATATAGTTTTAATATAAATCAAAAATAATACATATTTAAAAAAAAAAAAAAAAATTTATGGATTTTAACAATAATTTTAAAAATCAAACACATATTCAAAAACGAGAAATTGAAGTTTGGTTTATTAATAATTGCCACAAATTAGCATAACTTTATATAATTCATTTGTATGTTTTTAAAAAATTCGCTTTTTTAAAAAAGACTTCTAACGATTTTAATTTTTTTTAATACATTTTAAAAGAAATCAAATTTGCTGTCCAAATTCATTTAAGATGGTCTTTTTTTTAACTTTAAAGAACAAATATTGTATGTTTTTTTTTCATATTCATACAATACATTTACTAAATTTGTATGTGCATAAAAGTTTGAAAAATGTACTCTAAAACATTTTTTTTTTTTAAGTTTAAAATTGAAGTTGGGTTTATCGAGATGGTTTTAGGTTTCTGTCGCAAAGTTTCAAATAAGTTTCATATGACTGTTTCCACACAATTGAAGAATATGATTTTGTTTGCATTAAATATGTATTTAATTCAATTTCAAAGTTTTTGTATTACATTTTAAGCTGCAGTAAAAAAAAAAATTTTCGTTCCATATTATATGTATGTAGTAAATAACAATTAATATTTTTGATATATTATTTTGTTTTGTTTAAAATCTAACTTTTTATTTTGTGAAAACTTCATTTTTCATGAAGACTTTATATTTCTCAAAGTCTCATTACTCAAAGCCTATTTACTCCATGAAGTCATATGTACTTTTAATTTCGTAAAGTTCTATAATTTATCAAAAATTGCTTTAATGTCTCAAAGTCTCATAGGTATTTCAACTAGGTATACAAAATTAACACAACCAACATCTTATCATAAAAAATGTACTTCCTATTCCAAAATTAGGTGGGTCGGTATTGAATCTTTATCAAGTACTCGTATATTTCAATTGTTATTTCCTATAATGAAAAAGCGTTTCATGGATTATTCAATTTGATTTCTTTTAATACATTTTGCAAAATTTTAAGCATAAGGGTCACACCCGTAACGCTAGAAACAACCATATGAAGAAATTTGACGATCATCTTTGTTGAAATTTGTATGAATCAATGAAGAGCTAAAAGCTTGTTTCATATTAACGACAAGGATAGATTTTTGTTACATAAAGATCAATGTAATATCTATGAAAATGGGTATCTAGACCCTTGTAATTTCTTACGGTAAAAAAATATCGATACCTAATGCTTAATTTTTAAAAAAACAAGATCACGTAAAACTTGAAGAATGGAGGAGACCAACGATCTTATGCCGACGATGTTTATGACTTTATGACAATAATACACATGGAGGAGGTTTTGTCAATTCTTTCCAAGAGGCAGTATCCCAAAATAATTTTTTTGGTTATGAAGGCTGGATTTGAACCCAAAATTAAGTATTGAAGTTCTAAAATAATTCGTTAAACATTGTTTCAATTAAAAATTCTCAAAGTTATAATTTTAAGGGAATACTTTTATTTTTCAAATTATTTAATTGACAAGTTGAAGAAAATATTTAATTTTTTTTTTAAATATAAGTTATTTGCGATCATTTAACATTCAGATCCTTTTTTAAATTAATAGATATTAAGCTAAGCATCCAGTCACATATCCCAATTTGTTAAAATCAAAAGAAAATTAAACTTAAAGACAGTAAGACAACATTTCACTCATTGTGCAAGGCTTATCACAGCATTCATGTACAATTCCGTGTCTGCGTCGTCGGATCTTAGCTAAACCACTGTTTTCCATGCTAGTCAAAAATGGCAACATATCAAGGCTCAATCCGAAATTAAAGTCATCTTCAGTATTATCATCATTTAAGTCTTCATCGTCAAGAGTTACTAAAGAAAATATAAATTTTGTTATTAAAATTGGCATTGGTTAGATAAATTTTAATTTACTTACGTCCGCTTCGTTTTGTTGTTTTGTATCCTCCAATACCATTTGGACACACCATTTCCATGGTTTGTCTCAATCCTTGGCCACATATTCTTTGTTCTCCAAATGAAATATTCATTATTGCTAAGAATACAACAAATAAAAGTACTGCTCCAATTCCAGAATAGATTTTTGAAAATGCCATTTTTTGATACTAGAAGAAGAAGATGTAACTGGTACTGTGACTGTAGGATCTGAACTAATGATACATCTTCAGTGTTTCTTGCTCTTTATATACAATAGTTTTCTATAATATATTCCGAAAGGAGATTTCATATAATTTACATTAACTTGAAATCATGTAAAATTCGAAGAATTATAAATAAGTTTAGTTGACAAGATGTATGCTCATTTGTCTCAACAATTATGCATATTTAATAACTTAACCCCAAACATTACCTAATTTTTTCACAGCACAAAAGAAATCTTTGTCTCAAGGTTAAGAAGTTTGTGCCTGGATGTGCGAAAAATACATTACCTTTGTATTTGTTTGAAATAACTTTTTAAATCTTAAAAATAAATACAAGAGTTGTTGGAAATATGTAGTTAATTTAACTCTTTTATATCGTTTTGTTAAAATACTCAAACAACGTCCACATCAATCCCAAAAAAAAATACTAAATAATAAAATTATTAAAATCATTATTAAAAAACAAAAAGTAGCTCAAGTGATTTAAAATAGTATCACCATTCAAACATAACCTTTGGTTCCTTATATTCTTCTTACTCACTTCATTAAAACCACAGGAAACTATAAGTTCCTCAAACTACTAAAAAACAAAAATAATAAACAAACAAAAAACATAAAATTAAAAAATTATTAACGTAATATAAATTAAAAAACAAAAAAAAAAAAAAAACATTAACAAAAAATGGTTGAACAAATAAATATAAATAAACAAACAATTAAATATAATGATCTACATACATATATATATATATATTATATATAATTTAAAAAATATACATTTATATACGTATATTTTAAAATATTTTGTAAATAATATTAAACTATAAAACAAAAAAAGAAAATTAAACAAAACAAAAATAACAATGCAACGGTGCAAGAAGCAGCAATATCGAAGGTGCCCCTATGGGGCATTCTTCGACTACACTCATTATGTAAAGCAAACCAAAAAAACAAAACAAAATTATATTTATATATATATTAAACAGAAGAAACAAAAAAAAATATGAAGATAAATTATTTTATTTTCAAAATGCAAATTTAGTTAGAAAAATATTCAACGACTAATAGAACAAAAAAAAAAATTAAAAATAAATTAAAATATTTTATTTTTTATTTATATTTTTTGACAAAACTAAAATTTAAATAAAAAATTAAAACACACTACATATTTTGTTAAACAAAATAATAAATCTTCCTATATATTTTTTTTTATATAATTTATTTTAAAATTTAATAATTGGCATTGTGGTGTGTGTTAATAGAGCATTTCAGCAAACTGATATATGTATAGTATCTACTTCAAAAATTTTAATGACAGTACATTTCTCTCTCTCTCTTAACTCTTGTTTTGTCTTAATTTTTCTTTTCTTTCTAAAATACAACAAAAACAAAAAAAATATCTATATCTCTTTGTTTTTTTTTTTCTCTCTCTTTTTCTCTATATACTTTTTTTTCATTGAATACCATGCTTCTTTTGCGAGTACCTTTAAACATTTAAACATTCGCGTGGTAACTTTTTTTGTTTGAAAAGTTACTCACGTATATTTTGGGTGAGTTGCTATATTTACCTGGTTAAAGAAATAACTAAAGTTTTTTTTTTTTTTAATTCTTGTCTAATTAAACAAAAAATCATAAAAAAATGCTTTTTATGTAAATATTATGCAAAATTTAAATAATATGTATTTTATGATATAAATAGTGTTATTTTTTTCACTTCTCACTCTACTCTCATAATATTGTTCATCTCTCATTATTTTAATTGTTTGTTTGTTTGCATTTATAACAATTAAATACAGAAACTGTTCCGATCGAATTTTTGTTCTGAATTATTTTTTTTTATAAATAATTTAGTTTACACAACACTATGCTGCTTAGATTTTTTTTAAATGTTTGTTAATTTTTTGTTGGTTTTCCTTTTAGTTATATCTTTGTTATATGTAATATAACTTTATTGAGCTTTTTTTTGATATTTTGTTTGTAAATGTGACGAATTCTCAGAGAATCTAGATGAAAATAGTAAATATACATATGGGAAATGGAAAAATCGACAAAACCTTAACAAAAACTTGTCATAATGATTACGATATTGACGTTGTAAGTTGACGTAACTTTTAATAACTTAACATTAACGATGTTATAAACAATATATTATTTCGAAATTAACAGTAAGTCTAGAGTCTTATCTTACAATGTTTGCATCAAAACATTTACTGGAATATTTTGTTCTATTAGGTATACTTTTAGGTTCGTTCGCCGGTAAAGATTCTAGCCATTAAATCTTCTATGAATAAAAACAAAATCAATTCAAAGAACTGATTTAAAATAAACGATTTTAAATATCTGTGTATATTTTCTTAATTTTCTTAAATTTAACGGTTTTATTTGTTTTTGTAATGGTCAATTCGGTCAACGAATTTTTTCAAACCGAAACAAACTTTCTGTAACTTTGTTTTTGTAATGGTCAATTCGGTCAACGAATTTTTTCAAGCAGAAACAAACTTTCTGTAACCGCCAATTAGTCATAAAATCTGCCCTCAAAGCTTAACCCCATTAAAGCCAAGTTTTAAAAATTTAACTGAATTTGTGATTAACTGAATTGATTTTCTATAATGTATGCTGATGTCAACAACATTTCACGTTCGGTTGTCAGCTTTTTTGTTTAATTTTTGAAATACGTTACCTTTCATCAGACAATCAATAAAAAACTGTTATTCAAATTAATTAGAGCTAAAATTGTAATAAAAGTAGGCTTTCTGGGTATTGAAAAAAGCGTATAATGTAATATTGTTTTACATACAATCTGTTTTGCGTGTTATTTGAATATTTTTTATTGGTCAAATTTTGGAAACAAATATCTCTTTAAATTCTCCTTCATATGATTCTATCTTGAATTGACCCAACAAAGTGTTACCCTTCCAATCATTTATAGACCAGGGTCGATAATTTTTGAAACCAAAAAAAATCATAGTAGAATGAAACCCATTGGAAAAGGAGGTGAATATGATGAAAATTAAAGGAAAAATAAATTACGGGCGAGCCGAGTTCGGGAAGTGGGTGGGTAGAGTTTTTAATGGTAAAAATTGGTACATCTCGATTTCCGGCAAAACTACAAATCCTATAGAAAAAAGTTGTTTGGCAAAGTTGTAGGTAATAAAAAGATCTACAACTTTTGTATTAACAATTTTTTCACATAACCTCAAAATTTATGTGAAAAATTCAAAAAACCGAGTTTTTGGTTTTTTATTTTTATCTTTTTCAAAAACAAAAATTTTTTTACGAAATTTGGTGAAAACTTACCTTATTATGTCCCAAATACACTGTAATTTATTTGATTTAAAATATTAATTTGTTCACCTTATTTTGACTTAATACCAAAAAAACACCCTAATTTTCAATCGAAAATTCACGTGTCAAAATATCAGCTTTTTTCAAAAAGTCGGTGGGCATTTCGTTCGTTAAAATGTCTATTTTCTGATGGTGTAAAAAAAATTGTACATTAGTATACTATAAAACATGTTCTAGTAAAATTCAAAAAATGAAAAAAGCTTGAATTCGAAAAAAAAATTTTATCATTGTTTACAATTTTGGACTATTTATTCAAATTTACACTTTAATTACTTAAAAAACGTAAGATTTCATGTAACATTGATTAATCTTACGTTTTTTGAGTAATTAAAGTGTGAATTTGAATAAATAGGCCAAAATTGTAAACAATGATAAAAATTTTTTTTTGAATCGAAGCTTTTTTCATTTTTTAAATTTTTCTAGAACATCTTCTATAGTATACTAATGTACAATTTTTTTTACACCATCAGAAAATAGACATTTTAACGAACGAAATGCCCACCGACTTTTTGAAAAAAGCTGATATTTTGACACGTGAATTTTCGATTGAAAATTAGGGTGTTTTTTTGGTATTAAGTCAAAATAAGGTGAACAAATTAATATTTTAAATCAAATAAATTACAGTGTATTTGGGACATAATAAGGTAAGTTTTCACCAAATTTCGTAAAAAAATTTATGTTTTTGAAAAAGATAAAAATAAAAAACCAAAAACTCGGTTTTTTGAATTTTTCACATAAATTTTGAGGTTATGTGAAAAAATTGTTGATACAAAAGTTGTAGATCTTTTTATTACCTACAACTTTGCCATACAACTTTTTTCTATAGGATTTGTAGTTTTTCCGGAAATCGAGATATACCATTTTTTACCACTAAAAACTCAACCCACCCACTTCCCGAACTCGGCTCGCCCGTAATTTATTTTTCCTTTCATTCTTATCATATTCCCCTCCTTTTCCAATGGGTTTCATCCTACTATGATTTTTTTGTACTTTTTAATGTTTTTGAAGGCATCGGCACTGGTCTATTAGTTTATGAAATGAAAAAAAAAATAGATTAATTACAAAAGACAAGATCAAAGTTAAGAAAAAAAGTTAAAGAGGAGTTGCTACATATTTAAAAAAAGAAAAAAATATATCTCCTTTTTTATTCATTTACTAAATATAAATATAAATTTTTATTTTAAATCTCCAATTTATAAACAATTTTCTGTCGTCGCGTGTCGCCACCACCACATTAATTGAAAAAAAAAACTTCGCAAATCGTTATTTATTTTTAAATAAAACCATCATTTTTAAGAGTTTTTCAAAATATAAGAGAGAGTTGAATTGATCTAATTTTTGAATTTTATTTTAAGCGCAGTCTAACCGTCAAAAGTTTTGTCATTCAATCTATTTTAATTGTTATAATTTGTCATTCAATCTTTCTTAGTTGTTTACATTAGTTTAAATTATTATTATTATTATTAAAAATTGTGATGAAAAATTTTCAAAATTTTAACTATGTACAAAGTTGTTTGTAGTAATTTGTATTCACAAAAAACGATTATTTCATTATTAAGGTACTTGATCTTTGAAGTACCTAATACTTTTTGCACAAGGCATAAGTTTATACATTATAACATCATTTATTTTTACTCTATAAAAAAGGACGAATCTTTACAACTAATCATATGACGAGTCAAGAAATATTACATCATGAGAAACAATAAAGAAAAATAAAACCAACAACCCCAAAAACAGTCCTAAAAGAACAATGTTCAAATAAATTGAACTTAAAATTAATTTAAAATGAATAGCTTTTTTATGATGGGCTGTCTATGATGAGTTGTCCTGTGATAATATGTCGTGTGATATCGTCCTGTTGATCCTAAAAAAAAAATATCCTAGTAAAAAATATTTCTTTCAATTCAACGGTGTTATTAGCAAGGACTCATTTTACTAAAAATCGTAAAAATTTTAAGTTCATCTTACTTTATTCCCTCAGGTATTTTAAACCATTTAACTTTTAACAAGTATTAAATACAATTTTGAGGCATGACAGTTTCATGCGAATCATGCGAAAAAAATTGATTCAAAACACATAACAATTTGAAACGAAAATAAATTAGATATATTCAGCTCTCTCCAATTGTATATAATATTAATGTGTAGATGTTTACATAAATTAATAAATATAACTTGTTTATATTTTGTATTGATTTTTCTTTTACTTCTCTTTTCTATTTATCTTTGCATTTGTACGTTGTTTTTTATAGATTTAGAACTCTTCTCACCATTGTTGGATGAACATAGAAATAACAGCATTTGAACGAAATCTTCAAATAAATTAAAACAAACTCATATTTAACAATATCTGAAATTAAGTACATTGAAATTGTTATGTTTAAAATATTATACAAAGTAATATTAAATAAACAAAAAAAAAAAAAACAACATTCCTCGATAATGTGAAAAAGATAAACTTCTAATCAGAACAAACAAAAATCAAAAGTTATACATTATTTACACATTTTATAACAAATCTAAAATGTTTGTATAAATAAGTAATTGCTTCTTTAAAATATAATATAACACTAAGCTCGAATTTGAAATTTTTCATCCATTAGATTAAGCAAACGAAGTTACGAGTAGTAACAAAAAAAACTGCTATTGCTCTTTTATCGCAAATAAAGTCTTGTTGAATACATGGCTTAGCAAATCAATACATACCTAAACACTAGATTTGATCTCAGACACAAATGTGATCGAAAAAAAAGTAAAAACTAACAGCTAATACACTTTAGAGACCAAAGCTATGTGTCTTATAAATTTAAGCATTCTAGAGCCCAAGCTTTTCCCTCTCTTTCTCTTTTTTATATTGTGATGAAAAACCATGAGTCCACAAAAACTATATGTTAAGCAAACAGTTCTAGTCGAACGGTATATCCTCAAAATGAATATTCAATCGATGTGTTAAAAAGATCTGTTTGTTTAAACTATGGTTTTATACACAAATATTATCTAGATATAAAAATTAATGTTGAGGCTGGAGAAGTGCCAATAGCGTGTGTATAACAGTTTATATTAGATAAATTATTGAATTTCCGCACGTTCGGAGCCCTTAGTCGATGATGTACTTTAGGAACTTATAATTTTAGTTTTGTTTAGCCGCTAGAAAAGCGTTGAATTGTTTATGCTTTTAAAAAGCTATAAACTGTTATAAATCGGAATGTACATATACTTTTCTAAAATTTGATCTGGATCTAACTTAAACTATTTTCCATACACAAACCTCCTTTTATTTTGTTTAAAAAAACAACGTTCTGTCAATCAATCATTTCTCTATCAATAATTTTATTTTTAATTCATTTATGTATAATAGTTTTATTTTGTCTCTTTTTTATATAGGAAAATGTAAATATAATAGTTATTATTATTATTTTTACTGTAAAAATATTTTATTTAACTTATTTTTATTTATTTATTAAATTAAATATGCTACCAATTGTACACAAAAAAAAAAAATGCTAAAATTTTTCAAAGTTGTTTGCAATTTTTGAAACGCTTAGTTTTTTGCAATAGTGTTCAAGTTTTAGAGTTTACAAAACGATAATGGTTTTTAGTTGCATATTTTTGTTTAAGTTAAAAAAAAAAAAACGATATTTAGCTCTCATATTTGCTTGCACCATCATTAACAAAACCAAACTACATACAAATCACAGTTATATAACCAAATTCCAATTAAAAAAAAAAAAAATATAACAATTTATTTATGTATAAAACCCTTTCCCTGCAATTATTTATCATATTCAAAAAGATCACTCATAATAATTTTTGTTGTTTTTTTTTTTTCTTTTTCTCATTTTCTTCATTGTCTTCCTGGTCATTTAGGTAATTCCAATAGTTTAGCCCACTTGGTCGATAATGAGATACCCTTGTCAAATATGGAAAGTCCGCCAACTTCTGGACTAATGGCGGCAAATGTTGTTGGCGTAACTTCTGATAATAATAGCAGTGCTGCCATATCCCCCATTACACCAGACGATGATGCCAATTTCGATCCAAATCTAACCCCTGGAACTGGCCTTCGTTCGAATAATCTAAGTGGTAGCTATAATAATCTATTTAGCGAAGAATTCGATCCGACTGATAGTAATCTGCTGTCGAGCTATCACACTGCTCGCTATTACATCGACCCAACTGATAGCAAGCTTTTGTCAAGCACTCGAACAGCGCGCTATTATAAAGGTCCCAAGTCTGGTCTTATGGCCGCAGCTGCTGCAGGTGTCAGCAGCTGTACCGAGGCGATAACAACAGCAGATCCGGTGCGACTCATGAAGTCGGCATCGGAGTCTGAGAACGTTTATAGCAATATACCAAATTCAAATTTGTCGTCGGCAGCGGTGAGCAGTAACGGCAGCAATAAGTCTGATCCTAGTTTGCATGTGTATTCAAATTTGTTAGAGGAGCGCGAATTGGCGCAAGATATCACCGAAGCAACTGCCATTACACAGTTGGCTTCGAGCAATAGTAAGTCACCGGATGAGAGAGTGGCGCCCGGGTCGAGTTCGGCTGCTGACAGTTCAACTGTCATGTCATCGACTCTGTTGAGTGACGATCTGGATCTGGATGATCCGGTGAGTGCATTTGTCGTCAATAGTCGAAAGAAGTATGCGTCGACGAGTAAGGCCCGAATCAAAAGGAATTCCGACAGCGACAAGGAACTCCATAATGTAGCAATATCATCGTCGTCTGCCAGTGGTGGTGGTGTTGGTAGTGGTGCTGGTGGCTCGGATGCTGTTCGAGCATCGAACGCTTCCATGAATCAGTCGGATGTGATAACGCCGAGTCGCATGAGGCTGCTCCATGACACCACAATGATAGATACAGCATTAGATTTGGATAGTTTAGATGGTTCCAGTATTGGTAATAATTCGCAAGCGTGTCTTGTGAAAACCGCTATTGTTTAAAAGCAGGGCAACCCCGATCTGTGTTATGGTATTTTATTATTTTTGTATTTGTTGTATTATAGTTGTATTTGTATAGATTTTTTTTAAATTTTATTTTTTTATTTTATTTTAATTTGTTCCTTCGAAATCGCTCTTTCGATGTGACTGCATTTATATGCCTTAAGCTTGAAACAAAGCCATAATTAATAATTCATTTTTTTTTTTTTAAATAATTGTATTTTTGATATGAATGACTAAACTCTAAATTTTTTTTAGTGCTCGTTTTGAGTCATTTTTTCTTTTAAAATAAAAATAAATATATTTAAATGTGTGTTTCGAAAGAAATTTGTTGTGCGAGGATTAAATATAAATTTGTATGTAATTCTATATTTTTTTTTAAAATGGTTATTAGTTAAATATTTAGTTTGAGACAAAAGGAAAAGACAATTTGTTGCATAATTTATAAATGATTTTTTGTTTTATTTTTTTAGTTTGATTTAATAATTTTTATAATTTTTTTTTGTTTTGTTTTATAAGTTATTTTATAGAAAAATTAAAACAAACTTTTATGTTTTAAGTTGAAAAGTGTGCTTGAGAAAAAATTTACTAATATAAAACTGTTTAATTTAAGAAAAATGTTTTTTTTTGTTAAAATACTTGTAACAGTTCTACTATTCAAAAACAAAATGAAACGCATTAATTTTTCCATAACATTAAAATTATTTTAACAGTTTTAATAATAAATTTATAAGCTTCTTTCCAAAATACCAAAACTCAGGAGAAATGATTTTTTCGCAATATCAACTGTTTTCCTTTTTAGAAATTAGACAACTAAACCCCTATACTTACTGTCCAAAGTCATGCATCACTTGTTTTGAAATAAAGAACTGGATTAGACAATTACACTACATGCAGCACCTGTCTTTAGAAACGTCTATTGTGAAACAGAGATGCATACGAAATTTTACATTTAAATGTACTGTATTGTATTTATGGTTCTTAACCTCTAGTAGCTTCTATGCGTTGAATAATGTTCGAAAAAAGTCCCACTAATTAGTGTAATCCTGCCGTACTAAGCAAAAAGAGCGTAAGCGCCAAAACTCCAAAAATGAGTTAAAAGCGGACTTGGCATTCTGAAAAAATGTCTTATTTAACTTACATATGGAGGTTTTACAGCTGAAACGCGCAAAGTTTGATTCTACTAAGGTTTGTCATTAGTTTGACCCAAAAGTGCTTCGATTCAAATTGTCATTTGTTCGAAAAAAATATTCGCCATAATATTCAATGGTAGCGTATATAAATACTTTAATTCTTTACATCTCCGAATTCACTTTTTGTGACTTGGTTCATTTCAGCTTTTAACCCTTCATATTTAAACTAAAAACCGAGCATTTCCAATTCGAAGTTGCTCAAAATCGTTAATGATGAGCACAACGACATTACTTCGCCGTTCTCCTAAATATTCAAATGCACCAATCTGAAAATTTAAAAACAAAATTAGATACGCATTTGGGAAGCTTAAGCACTAGGTATAGTATTATTGTATAAACTAAAAAATGTAAGTTTTATACTACAAGTTACTTAAAATCACTTCTGAAACTGAGAACGTCTTCAATTCTCATCTCAACCCTGTCCATTGTCACTAAATTGCATTTATCTCAAAACTTCTAAAAAGGAAATACGACCTTTTTTGTTTAGCTCTATAGAATAGCAGCATGATGAAAGAAACTTTTTCTTCTCTCTGAGAAACTCTTTTGGTGCAGTCAACGAATAAAGAAAAATGAAAAACATTTTCATATGTTTACATTTGTTTACGAGAATTTTTAATATAAATTAGAAAATACTAAGTGAAGGCTTATAATAGTTCTTAAGACATCATAACACCAAGATTAATGGATTTGCTCAAATTCTTGGACCTCCGCCCAATGCTTGCTAAAGTTTGCCTGTCTGTCAACACATACTATGGTTGCCAAAAAAAAAACATAGGTAAATGTGAAAATTTGAGGATTGTCAGTGTTTGAGATGAAAGGCGTTTTAATTATTACATCTGTTTTATTTTCACGAAAAGAAAAACTAATTTGATGAAAAATCAAAGACAAAATAAAAGAAAAAAATATTTTCCCAAATATATCAAAAATAATATTTTGGACATTCAAGCTCTACATATTTTTTTTCCAAAATTTTATATTTTTTTTTAACTTTTTATTTTAACCAGCAGAATTTTTCAATTTATTTTAACTTATGTCTAGAAACATTATGATCATAACATTTATTTTCATTTACCAGCAACTTATTGTACCTTATCATGTTTAATTATTTAGTTGCACATTGCTATAACCCACATTATTGCCAGAAAAAAAAAACAAGTATCTTAATTTTTATCAAAATGTATTATAAATTTTTACACAAACTGCCATTTACTTTATTTTCTAACCATAAAACGGATGTATACTAACAGGTACAAACAAAAAATCTTCATCAAAACACAAAAGCACATGCTTGAATTTTAATAATTTTTTAATTAAAGAAAAAAATCTAATAACGTGTCATACTTTTGTTTTCTTTTACGTAATAAAAATTAGTTTTCATGAGTAAGGCCTTTAACTAGGGTTGTTGCAATCCAACTTAACTGAATTCATAAAAAAAACCTTTTGAATTTGGAACGAAAATCTACATATTATATTGAAGTCTAAAATGCCATTAACCACACACCTTATTATAAGAAAAGTATTTGAGTTAAAAACCTCTATTGACACCAACCTAAATACCATTGTTTTTAAATGGCAGAATTATACAACGAACCTTTATGAAATAGAAATCACAAAAAATTATTTTGTCTTTTTTAAATTTTCTGCATGTCCTCTTTAAATTCTATCAAGAACAAAAATTAAATCCAATAAAAGTATAATTATTATGAATCCGATCAAATTGTATGATATAAAATGAAAAGAAAAAAAAAATGTAATTTTTATTGCAAAGCAATATCCATAATGAAATGTATTTACTATACCTACTTGTTTAAATTTTATTAAAAAAAAAAACAAGTCTTTAATAATTTTATTTTTTTGTCTTTGTAAATATATGATTTTATTAAAAAAAAAAGAATCGAGAAAAGAAAGTTTTAATTAATAAAAAAAAAGTAACAATGAACAAATAAATAATAAGCAAAGCTTAACGAATTATAATAATACTACACACGACAAAATGTAATAATTAAAAATTTTAAAATAAAAAGAAAAGATATTAACTACATAATTTCCAATCGATTAAACAAAATAAAATTATTAAAAATTGTATGAGAAATGTTTTAAGAAATAAAAAATGGAACAACAACTGAAATATTATAAAAAATAAAAACAAAACCAGAAAAATAAATAAAAAAATGTGTTATTAGATTTTATATTTTTTTGAAGCTAGTTCATAAGTGTTTATTTAAGAAATATTATGTAAAATAAATAAATGGAAGAAAAAAAAAAAACAAAAACAAAATCACAAAACAAAACACAATAACAAAAATTTAAAATAAAAGTTATAATATTTGTACAAAATGGAAAAAAATTGGTTTTTTTTTGTCGAATTTTAATTATTATTTGTAATGGTTTCAGGTCGAACGCACTTTACAAATTACAAAGGAAATCTTTAACGAGAACGCGGTATAACAGAACAGTCAAAATAGGTTTTGACATCACAAATATTATAAACGAAATCTTCATTGCATTTAATTGTTTTTGAAGTCCAAGGTATATAAATACAAATTGGTGTTGGCGTTTGAAAAGGTTTTTCCGTCACACTTCATAAGTGTGACGGAACCTAGACCAAGCGAGTTCAGAGGCCAGTACCTACACTACGCCACCTCACCACATGATCACCCATTTGTGATAAACTCATTTCTTATTTACGACTCAAAAACTATGTTAATTTTGTTGTTTTCGATCTTTTTCAATTATTTTTTATTTCAAAATTGTTGTCCAACAAGCCATTTCCGACCTTTGTCAATAAGTTTATTGTCTGGAGAATAACAAAACTATTTCAACAGTGTGACGTTTTACTAGTTTATCTAGACTGAAATTTTTCTGACCCTATTAAGAGCTCATTATTTTGTAGAACAGTACACCTTAGGGGTCCGAAGAGGAACAAAAATGAAGGTCAATCTTACCAAAACAAACCCCATGCTTTAAAACTGCATTCACAAAAAGGTTTTGTAAAATATCAAAGGCAAAATTATTGTAATGCGAAAAAATCCAAGACAGACAAAATTTGTCTAAGAAACTAATTTTTGTTTCAAATAAAAAAGTTACGCATACGCCACAGTGATCATGCACTTTAAATTTTAAACTATACATATTAAATGCACATTTGGAGAGCATGTACTTACTTTAGAAATTAGTCGTCAACTCATCTTTTTAGCCCGTGGCACCTAATAAAGGCTGCACCATCTAAATCGGGTCGATAAATGATTGAATTAATATTTTCAACTGACTGGCTTCGACCATACGATTTAGTAAACTTTAATCCAGTATCTACAATTTTAATTATTTATCGACATTCACCGCAAGAACGCGCTGAATTAGTGTCCATCTTTCACGCTAACCGAGCGTCCATATCGCTGAAAACATCGTGGCCTTACTGTAACTCTATCGGACCTCGTTTTGTAATAGTCCGGGCGGCCACTGCAGAAACGCTCAACTCATCGAGCTAAAGAAAATTTCAAATGGGAAGTGAAAGAGGGCTATTTGTAGTTACGAAAACCACAGGTCTTCCCGTTCGCATCCTGGCACGATTGGCGTGGTAAAGTGCATTGTGCATCTCATAGAGTTAAAAGACAATATTGGTGTCAAATTAAAGGTGATATTGTCAGCTATCAAAATTCAGAGGTCTTCCGGGCGAAAGTCTGGCATTTTTGTCATGCAGCCCGTTTTAAGGTTAGAAGCGATGAAAGTGAGTTTTTTCAAAAAGTCTTGTTTTTTGGTATTTTGGTGGATGAGTTAAGGAGTTTTTTCACTATAAAATAAAATTAAGAGTTATTAGCATTTAAATATAAAACGATGTTTTGGAAAAAGCTTGATAGATTATTAACAATGACCCAAAGTATATGCAAAACTACGAATAATTCACGAAAAAGTCTCAAATAATACGCTGCGCCCCTTACAACTTACCGAATTAAAAGGCGAATTTAATTTCAAATTAAAGCTAATAATGTCTTTTTTTGAAAACCAGAGGTCTTCCAAGCCACATCTTGACATTTCACCCCCCAGCTTGGGTGAACGTTTTAAGTAAAAAAAGCTCCTAACCTTAAAACAAGCTGCGTGACCTAACTTCCAATTTTTGGCTTGGAAGACCTCTGGTTTTCAAGAAAAGACATTATTAGCTTTAATTTGAAATTAAATTCGCCTTTTAATTCGGTAAGTTGTAAGGGGCGCAGCGTATTATTTGAGACTTTTTCGTGAATTATTCGTAGTTTTGCATATACTTTGGGTCATTGTTAATAAACTATCAAGCATTTTCCAAAACATCGTTTTATATTTAAATGCTAATAACTCATATTTTTATTTCATAGTGAAAAAACTCCTTAACTCATCCACCAAAATACCAAAAAACAAGACTTTATGAAAAAACTCACTTTCATCGCTTCTAACCTTAAAACGGGCTGCATGACAAAACTGACAGACTTTCGCCCGGAAGACCTCTGAATTTTGATAGCTGACAATATCACCTTTAATTTGACACCAATATTGTCTTTTAAGTCTATGAGATGCACAATGCACTTTACCACGCCAATCGTGCCAGGATGCGAACGGGAAGACCTGTGGTTTTCGTAACTACTAATAGCCCTCTTTCACTTCCCATTTTAAATTTTCTTTAGCTCGATGAGTTGAGCGTTTCTGCAGTGGCCGCCCGCTCTATAAAGATTTTTGAAGACAAAAGTTTATGCTAACAAGCCGAAGACTATATAAGAGCAGAATGACTACATTCGAGCCGAAATGATGGTATGTAAATGTTATAAATTCTAAAAAACTATGTTAATTAAAATAACAACAAATTCAAATCTATTGAAAACTGTTAAAGTTAATCAAGCTTTCTACTAGCCCGATTTAGATGGCACACACTGAACATGCAGACAGACAGATAGAACTCTGTATGGCCTACTGTTCGAGTCTTTTTACTATTTTTTTTTGTTGTTAATATTTTTAACCCTACGCGGGCAGATAAAAGTAGAAACACACAAATTAAACAAAAAAAAAAAACTATTCACAATTTTTGTTACGACATTTATTTTATCAAATAATGTTCATATTATTACATATTATTAAAAAATAACAAAACACATTGTTGAATTTTTTTGCATTCAGAGCTTCGTTTAAATAATAAAAATCGGCACCTTCTTCATATTATAATAGGAGCGGTATACGAATTTTTACATTAATAATATTTTTTTAAATACAAAGTTCTTTTTTATTATTTTTTTAATAGACTTCTAAAAAGTTTAGTTTTTTTATTCGAATATTTTATAAATTAAATAAAAATAAAAAATGAATTCAAAAGGTGATATTTTTTTTTTCAAAGGCACATTATCCAAAAAGTGTGTCTTGTTGGTATTTTTCAAGTATAAAATGTAATACTTAATTTTTTGTTTGTTTTTCTTTTGTAATAAAAAAAGCACTACATAGGTTTCTTTTATTTTTGTTTTACAATTTACGTTCATATGATTATACGATTGCGATTAGAAGTAAATTACAAAATCAGTGCATATATTTATGTATGTTTTGTTTGGGGAATATTAAAAAATAATGTGTACAAAAAAGAATACAAATTATTTTTTTTTATTATTTTGTAAAATTACAAAAATTTTAAAAAAATCATAATAAATTGTGCCATTATTGTTTTTGTATAGATAAAGCTTGACACTATTTGAGCTGAATAATGAGATTTATTTCGGTTAAACTAAAGATTCGTGATCTTAGATAGCTGCTGTCGTTGTTGTTGGAAAAAAAGTTATTTTTTTTTAAATAAATTAATTACAAAAGAGTGAAAGAAAGAGAGAAACAAATAATAATAAAAAAAATAATATCGAATTGGAAATGTTTTTATTCCTTAGACCGTGTGATGGTTTGGGTGGCGTCAGTGGCATTAATGCTTCTCCCATTCGTGGCTGGAGTCAGAGAAATTGCTTATCGTCGATTACGTCCAAGGTAGGCTTTGCAATTGGGGCAAGTGTGATGTACGTCCATACATTCGTCAATGCAGCATGGAATGAGACAACATCCAAACCAGCAACTATAAGAGTAAAATCAATTTATTAGAAATTAAAAGATGAATAGTATAGATTTTTTAACTTACCCCAAAAGGGCAATAACAAATCCAGATAGATATGCAATCATACCCGGTTCAGTACGAGTTGTCGTTTCGATTTCTGCGTTACATGTTGGACATATCATGTGAGTGGCAGAGCGGCCAATTGGAACAACCGTTGTTAGAATTGTTGTGTTTGTCACTGGATGGACAATTGGAGTGAATGGGCTGGTGGGTTTAACCCCACCAATGGCTTCCTGGTAGCTGGGTGGAGCCGATGGCGGTGGTACGTATGTGTACTGGGGTGGTGTTGGTCCTGGAGCTTTACTCATTTTGATATTCTGAAAAGAAAATAAATAAATGAATTAGTTTCTGTAAGAAGATTCAACAAAAATGTAATACATCATTCATTTGTTTGTTTAATTTTGTATAAGCTTTGGGAGAATGTTTTCTTCGTATGGTAACTATTTTAACTGATTTCGGTTGAACAATAAAAATTATTGTGTAATAAAAACTTACTTAAATTTTGTTAACAACAAGACAGCTCGTTAAAATGTATTGAAGCAAAACCGAGACAAAAGTTGCAAGGTGAACAAAAGTCCAAAAACTAAAAATACCTATATTTACGAGTATGTTCATTAATTTCGCGCTATTGTTGACAATTACTTTCAACGACACATAATATATGCCCTTTATTGAAGTTCTGGTAAGCTTGTTTTATGTATTTTCAATTAAATTGGACCTATTAAATATAATTTTTTTTATACACTCCTGCTCAAAATTAACGCACACTTTTTTCTTCTTTAGTCATACCCCTACATCTTATTTAAAATGGCTTTTAAATTATTTGTTGTATTTTTTTGTGTTTGGTTATTATTAAGCAAGTCAGAAAAATGCTAAACTGCAACAGTATTATCAACCAAAAAAAAGATGAACCAAATTTAGCAATTTAAGGTCTGAAAACTGATATTAAAATAATTTTTGTTTTTTAAGAAAAAAAATTTTTAAAAATGGAAGCACGTGACAGTTCTTTCCAATAATTTTATTCAATACTTGGCATTGTCTCCTCTAGCGCTTATGACAACTTGGAGTCATCTATTCATTCCACGAATTAACATTTGAAGGTTTTATTGTAACTTTTCTTTCACTCCAATTTTCTGTGGATCAAGAATGCTTGGAGGTGGATTTCGGCCGCAAATTCACTTTTTTCAACATTTCCTAGACATGTTCTATTGAATTCAAATCCGAATATCTGTGTGGTCAATTCAAGGGTGGCATATTTTAATCTTGAAGATATTTTCAAACCACTCTAGCATGCATTATCGTGCATCAGACTGAACTGTGGACCAAATCTAGGGGTGATTGGAACCGCATGGTGTTCGAGGATATCAGTCAAGTATTTTTGGGTATTTAAAGTAGGTCTAGGAGAGCTCACTAACTCCGTAGGTGTTGTAAAGCAGAGTTTACTTCATGAAAATTTATGACTCATCTCTAAAAGGTTAGCGGGTTGACAGATAGACTTCAGCATATCTCTCCAAATCTTCCCACAAACATTTTACTCCATACCTTCAATTTAAGATCACTCCTGTCTTATTTGAGAAAATAACCACGATACTGTGAGACAAAGTAATAGTAGGAATTTTCTGTAAAATAAATATGATGTGCGTTAAATTTGAGCAGGAGTGTATTTATAAATGATACTCGACTACATATATGAAAATAGATTCTTCGTGTGATTTTTCTCACAGGTGTTTATTAAACCAATACATATTAAGGTTTTCAAGATAAAGTGCGGCATATGACAGAATAGCTTTATTTTTTGCATATTTCCAAACATTTAGTGGAAATGTTTATATGTACATACATTCAAATTGTTAGTCTAAGAGCCGATATAAATTTTTGGAAACAGGAGAAACAAATTTTCCAGATGCGTTTTCTTGCCAATTATACAACCAATATATTTATAAAAAAAAGTGTTTCATCACCCGATACATGTTACCTTCCGATCTTTGGACCTTCAGAAATATTTATTCTAAAGGGTTAAGGCCTGGAACGTATTTCTTCAGCAAGAATACATATCCTTAAAGATTGTTACAAATATTGGTTGTTAAAATGAAAACGTTTTAGAGAAAAAATACTGTAAATTGAAATAAATAAAAATATTTTTTTGGCACGAAGACTTCGTTAAGCCTAGTGTTTTATAAGTCTCAACCAGTATTGGTTCATGTAATTAATTTGCAATAAGGAGCGTCTTAAATTTACCGTCGAGTACGAAAAGTTAAAGTGAGATTTAGAAGAATAATGCTCTTAGAACCTTTGTGAAACTTGGTATGTAGCAATTTTTAACACTGTATAGAGGGGTTTTTGGAATTGATTTGTTTGATCAAAAATTACGGTACTTGTCATTTACCAAATTTAGAAAATTTTAATTTCCTCAAAAACGGTTCCTACGACTTTGTTTTTTTTTTTTTACTTGTTCAATTTTTCCGAATTTTTATATGCAAAAGCATTTGCACTGTCTAAATATAAAAGAAAATTTGGAAAAAAAATTGTTTTCGAAATATTTTTTGTTGAAAAAACAAATTTTCGACGTTTCTATAGTGGGACGTTTGGTTCATGCTCTAATGACCATACACCGGATTGAAAGTCTCCAACGGTACCTATTATTGTTGAATTGTTCAGAGAAAGTAATTCAATAGGTCTTTGCTCTTCCTAAACTGATCGTCCCACCAATTATTTATTTATAATAAAGAATACGCGACCTATCAGGTAGGTTACATTTTCTGCTTATCAATGATTTTTCCAAAACTACTTCCTTGGAAGCCCTGTCTGAGAGCTGCGGGAGAGCTGTTTGGTATGAATTTTTTGGCTTGTCTGTTACCTTCCGTATGCGTCCAGTTTCCAGTAATGATTTGCCATATCTCATAGCCATTTATTTACGTAGTACTTTGCAGTAATTGTTGGTATGCCTAAGAATGGTCTTGGCATGGATACGCGGAACCTTTTCTGTCTAGTGTGTCTGCTATTTCATTTCCTATGTGACTTCTGTGACCAGGTATCCAAATGAGTTGAACTCTGTTTGTACTGGCAAGCTGGTAATACGGAATTGAACTTGTTCATGCTCTGGTGAAGATGGGTTTTGGTGTAATTTAAGTAATTCTTCCCTATTTAATTAAGTGAGAATATCGGGATGAATTATCTTGAGCCTGTAGCCGCAGGGATGGCGGTTGTTAGAACAAAAACCGGTTTTCGGGTTTTCCGGTTTTTTTTTCATTTCGGTTAAACCGGACGGTTTTAAACCGGGTCAGTCTTAGACAGTCAGTCAAAAAAAAAAAAAAAAAAAAAAATAACCTAATTTGCCAACAAAAAAAAAACTCTTCGAAGAAAATCCCTAAGCAGAGATTATTTTAGTTTGATTTTGTTCTTAAGTCACTCTTAGTAGGAGTTTTGAGGAATTTTTTAATGAAAATTTATAATAATATGGTTAGTTGAGAGAGGGAATAAAAGTTTTGAGGGTTTTCAGGTTTTTGTCTCTTCGGGTCTTTTTTTTGTTCGACGTTTTTTTTTTCAGCCGGTTTTTTCGCAAAAACCGGTTAAAACCGGGAGAACAAAAAACCGAAAAAACCGGTTGGCCGAAACAAAAAAACCGAAACCGGTTTGAACCGGCCGTTTTTTCCCTGCCTGATTTAGTTTTCTCTGGGCATGCGTTGTGTAAGGCAGTGGTGATTGTTGCATTGAGACTTTTGCAGCTTATTTCGAGGCTGTCAATGTCTCTCATGCTGTTTGGACACTTTCTGATCGATTGCGAGAGTTCTAGGCAATAGTTGTCCCAGTTCGTCGTTCTCGGTTGTCTGTAGGTTAAGAAGGATTTTGATCCTATACATAATATATGTCAAAACAAATTTGCCCGTAATCTGACATTGATGTTTCAGTCGAAACATGCCAGTTTTTGAATAGCATTACCTAAGAATGGTGTGGTTAGGGTGAGATCCAGGATTTCTTCCCTGATTCTGTTCATGAAGGTAGGGCTATTCCCATAGTTTAAAATTTCAAGATTATTTTTAAAAATGAATTATAAAAGGTACTCACCCTCTTTTGTTTATGTTGGAGCTGCCCCACACAGTGTGGTGGGCGTTGGCATCACAACTAGCGATGATTTGCCGGTCTGTTCTGCCACAGTAGTCGATTAGATCTTGCAGTGGTGAAATGGCATAATCAGAGCCAAAAAATAAAGTATTACATTAAGCTGAGGTCGGCAGAATCCCCCCTTCAGATAGGTTGAGCATATGACAGCTTCTGACCTGCCCTCCGAGGTGTGTAGATGGATGATAGCTGCTGCTATATCCTTGTTGGTGTGCTGTGGAATAGGAATGGAAGCTCTAGGTCTACCTTCACTATTAGAATCATAAATAAACTCACCTGATAGGCCTTTTATCTGGTATTTTACTATGTAAGGCTCCTGGATAAAGGCTTTATAAAGGTGTTATATATTAAATCTGCTTAGTACCGCCGAGGCAGTACTTCGCGTGTTGCATATTCATTTCGATACACCTCATTCCCATAGTTATTGTAGATCGGGTTTACTGGCATGAGCGAAAGCATCAGTTCCTCTACCGTTGACCCACTGAATACAGGAGCATCATTATTGGCTTCCTGTGGTGTTATAAAGCCCTCTTCTTGTGTGCCATAGTTTTCCTGTATTGAACTTCCCTTGATCCTAATTTCGATCTGAGAAAAGTTCAAAAACAATTTGCACTTGGACTTCAGAATGGAGTCCTTGGATTGCTCATCGACGGAGAATGTGACGTGATATCCGCCGCTTTCCTTAACGATACTGAGGACCCTCCAGTCTTTGGTGTTTAGATTGGTGTTTTGTTTTCCAATCCGATTTAGAAATATGTCCTTGGTGAGGTTATCGTCTTCCGGGACATATGTGATGCAAACGTGTTGCTTTGGTATATCGTTGACCTGAATCACACGTAGTTTTGCGCCGTGCCATGGCTTTATTTTCTCTGCTGTAGACATGAGCCATTTCTTGGTCTCCGTGTCGTGGCAGGTAAATGAAAGACATCCGTCTCTGTCCGAGACAGCCACAAACTTAATTGCTGGACAGTTTCTATATCTTTTGTCCATCTCTTCCAGAACGCTTTTTTTGACCAGTTTGGTTTCACGCTCAGTAAGTGTTTGGAACGGATGTAGCAAGTGAACAATCGCGATCTTACATTGAGCTGTGGCATCCCGATAGGAGCCCCCTGATGTGCTTGGTCTCGAATAAGCATCTTCTCTTCCATGGTTGAAAAAGAAGTTGTCTTGTTTGCTAGTGCTTGGGCTGGGTCTGGTCTCCACGTGAGCACGATGCTTCTTCGGGGCTGGTCCTGCAGGGAAGTTGTCAGCTGACCGTTCTCTTTCTTCTGCTAATACTTTTGCGTACCTAGCCTTTTCCCTTCTCCTTGCTTCTTCTGGCTCAATGCCGTCCCTGATCTGAGCAGCTATACGTCGCCTTTGTGCCCCAGTGAAATAATCTTTCTGCTGTGGTATGTTGACGTAGTCGTCTCCCTCAATCATGACTGTTGATCTTGCAGGGGAGTTGTCAGCTGACCATTCCCTTTTGCGGTTGGTTGTTGCTTGCACTAATATGCCTGCCTCCTTGTTTGCTAATACTTTTGCATATCTAGCCTTTTCCCTGCGCCTTGCTTCTTCTGGTTCAATGCCGTCCCTGATTTGCGCAGCTATACGTCTCTTTTGTGCCCCAGTGAAATAATCTTTTTGCTGGGCTTTGTTGACGTAGTCGTCTCCCTCAATCATGACTGCTGCTTTTGCAGGGGAGTTGCCAGCTGACCGTTCTCTTTCTTCTAATACTTTTGCGTATCGAGCTTTTTCCCTGCGCCTTGCTTCTTCTGGGTCAATGCCGTCCCAAATCTGTGCAGCTATACGTCGCTTTTGTGCCCCAGTGAAATAATCTTTCTGCTGGGGTTTGTTGACGTATTCGTCTGCCTTAATCGTGACTGCTGCTGGCGAGTTGTCAGCTGACCGTTCCCCTTTGACCTTGTTTCTTGCTTGCACTAATATGCCTGCCTTCTGGTCTTCTAATGCCTTTGCGTATCTTATTTTTTCTCTGCGCCTTGCTTCTTCTGGCTCAATGCCGTCCCTGATCTGGGCAGCTATACGTCGCCTTTGTGCCCCAGTAAAATAATCTTTCTGCTGGGAATTGTTGACGTGGTCGTCTTCCTCAATGTTGACCTTTAACCCCTTGTAACCCAACATCGTATATTTTAAAATTAATAATGTCAATTGATTGGCCTTTACCTATAAAAAAACATGTATTTTTTTTAAATTCAATAAATTCATTATTTATTTAGTTATTTCGATATTTAGGGAGCAAAAAAAGGTAAAATAATTTATTTTTATATAAAAATGCAAAAATTAAAAAAAAAAAAACTATATAATATTTATTTTTAGGCACTTTCCTAAAATCCAAAAATAAAATCCTATTGGTCTTACAATTTTGAGGTAATCAAAGAATTTAACAACTTTGAAGTAAACATGAAAAATAAATTATTTTTGAAAGAAAATTTTTTGAAGATGCATCAACGAAGATGCGTATGTAGTCCAAAAAGCTAAAGCAAAATACATTAGCATGGCCACATAGACCAATGAAGGAACATGGTATAGTCAAAATAATCTTCGAATCTCGATTACGAAGTTTCAAATAGAAAAGAAGACCGAAAGAATAATCAAAAGCGTATACTAGATTCGTCTATCTAGTGAACAATCACATTTGTAATCGAAAACAAGGGTAAAGCCGCCTTGTCTGAGGAAGAGATTCTTAATGGATTGGAAATCTTATAAACAAAACAAATGAAGCCAGTTGTAATTAAAACCTAAACAAACACACCTTAGTTATTCAAAAAGACAATATAAAACACAACTGCGTAAAAAAAGTGAGTCAGGTCAGCACATTTTCGGATGTAAACAAATGCAATAGTAACATGCAATATGAAATATGCAAATGAAAGTCTATGCAACGAGCCCCACATTCCTATCATTCACAAGTATGTTAGATTTTCCAAATTTGTACCCACAATACCTACTTTCAATTTATAGAGAAAAATGGTGAAATGCAACTTCTATTTAAAGTAACTTATCACGAGAAAACAATTAAACACAAGTTTTTCAAGGTCAAGAGAATAATTATTGCATTTAAACACTCTTCACTCAATTAACACGAAAAGTTTCCCCCAAAAAAAATCAATAAAATTCTCCACTTTTATGGATTTTTTTCTAAAGTCGCCCCTCTGACGTCTTACAGAAATAAATTATTAACACCAACCCCAAGTCCACCCCCACTCTACTCGTCTCTGTTTGTTTGTTATTTACTTTTCTAGTAAAGTTTGGATTTGGATACTGCCGTCGCGACCGACAGACAATCTAAGTTTGCTTTATGATTCCAAATAATGATTAGCTATTAATAAGTGTAAATAAGCACACAAAACATCTCATCACACTTTTGCACGCCTCAATCAACACCCAACGCGTCAATAACAAAGACTAGAGGCAAAGGCAACAGCAGCGACAACTGACAACGATGACAACAAAATAGCGTCACTCTGTCGTCGAGTCAAAATTCAAATTAATATCGAATTCTAGATTAGCCTCAAATAATAATGAATTAGTTAGCAGAAGCAGAGTATCTAGCACGCCAGTGTTAGAATTTGATTGCTCATATTCATGTTCGACAGCGGCGGCCTAACCCACTGCGGGGCTTCAGGCGACAAAATTTTTGAAACTGAGAACAGACTCAGACCAAAAATAAGCAAATATAAATGAATTCGGAAGTCTCAAACTGGTTTTGGAAAGGCCTGTTATAAACTATCAAACTATGCACCAACAACATTTTTTTGAGAATAACTTTATTTGCAGTAGGCTATTTCTATTGTAACGGGTGTGACACAGTTACTTACTATTCAATAGATAAAGTATTAAATAGCTTCAACACCTAATATATTTAGTTGTTCATATATTTTATAAATAACATTTTTTTAAACTTGTCTTTCAAAGTCACGAAATCTCAAGATAAGATGTAACGACTGTGACATTAGAAAATCGATTCAGTCGGTTTCGGTGACTTCAAGCTATATTGTAGAATTTTGAATGAAAATTCGTGGATATATAATTCAATATGAAAGGAGATTTAATTACGTTTCCATTAGGCATATATCTCAATAAAGTTAATAAAAAATATGTGATTTTATAGAAATTCAAAAATTTAACGGGTGCACAGTGGGTACCGCCATAGGTCAAAAATAAAAAAATAAATGTCAGTTTTTTAAAATCAAATGATTAAACAACGTTCTAAAATCTCCCATTGAACCAAAACCAAAAAAAGTTTGACGATTACCCCTTTTTTTTCATTTCTTAATAGCTATTCAAAGTCGGTAAATAAAAACAGGTACAGTTTTTTTTATCGCTGCAGTTATAATGTGTGAACTTGCGATAGTGATAGCGGGTGTTAAAAAAATGTGAACAGTATTAAATTGTTATGGATATTAAACGAGAAGGTTAATACTTTCTAAAAACATAAATTATATTGTTAAATAACATTAAGGCTAATTGTAATGGGGCTCGTTAGCGAAGCAATTTTAATCATTTTTATTTAGCTCAATTTTCATTAAATTAGGGATTTAGTTGGTTTGCCTTCGAGTGCCCTCTACAATTTAAGTTCTCAAATGAAGAATACCGTCCTACCTTTTTCCCCTTTTCGAGTAATACGAGTTTAAATGACGATACACGGAGAAAAAAAATTACAACGTAAAACTAAAAAAATTCCTTTTTGGCACTATTATTTTTATAAAATACTGAACTAGAGGGTAAGGGTAAAGTGCTCGACTGACAGTCAGGTCCATTTCCGGCATTAACCATTTTTTTTTTATATTTTCAAAAAAAAAAATTTTTTTACCTTTTTTTATTTTTCTTGAAAATAACAAAAATTTAAAAAAACAGACTTGATGCATTTTTTCGCAATAATAAATCATATAAAATGATAATACAGGCGTTTCATAAAAAAAAAATGGTCATTATATTTTTGACCGCACTTTGTATGGGAGGGTACCCGCTGTGGGGTGAGACAATATTTTTGTAACAGGTGTAACATTGTAAAAAAATGTATTTTAAAAATATATTAATGCCGTTTTAAATTGGCTCTCCAGAAGCGTACGGAATCATTCAGAAGCCTTCGGAAAGTGTTTTATTCACACAAACATGACAGAAGGAACGCTTCTCGAAATAAAAATTTTTTACTTGATTTCAAGCATTGCATAACAATTTAATAAATTCAATCTATATAAAATGTTCCAAAACAGCAGAATTTACTCAAATTCACTAATATTTAAATAATTAAACGTCAAACAACAGGTCCGTTCCACACTCAGTTTGAAACTGCCGAATTTAGTAATATTTGGTTATTTTTGGTCAGAGTCTGTTCCCAACTTCAAAAATTGTGTAGAAGAGAGCGCTTACGAGAGAGTAAAAAATTTCCCCACCCTGACAAATTTAGCCCAAAGAATTTCTTCCGGCAGAAATATGAGTTCTGTCAAATGAAAAGTTGACGTATGTCAAACAAATAAATGAAGAAGAAAACAAATCAAATTGTAGCGATTTTTTATGTGTTTTTTGCATTAAAAAAGTGTTAATGTTTATCGAATTAAGCATAATATATAAAATTGTGTTGTGTAATGGTGTTCAACGTGTTCCAGACTTTTTGGCAGTCTATCGTAGTTTTATTTGCTACTGAGAGAATTCTCTCCCAACTCTCATTAATTTGACAGACTTCCTAATTTAGTGCACAAAAAGTCTGGAACAGGCCTAACATTTTCTAGTAGAAGAGCAAACATTGTTATTTGATTATTCACCAATACAGACATAAAATTTCAGAATTGAGTGGAAGTGATTCAGACAGTTTTATTGGATATTAGAATGAAAGAATTCTTGAGTAAAACCAATCTTTATTATTGCTCAACTTGAAGCAAACTCGAAAAGTGAATTTGAGAGTTGACTTCAACTCGAAAGTTAAAACAAAAGTTGAAAAAAGTCAAAAACAAACAAAAATTTGGTCTCTATGTCGGCTCTTCCTCTACATAAACCAATACAAAAATTTATAATCTACCAGTAGACTAACATAAAAGTGCTTTGAACTACAAGAGCAAGTACGTGCATCCCCATTCGTGCATTTTATTTTCTAAACTCTCGAGTTTAAAAAATAGAAGTTGGCCAACTTCCAGTTTGAAAATTATCCCTGGGATATTTGTAACAGTTTATACAAAGATACTGTCAGTTTCAAATCGAGTGTTTGTTTTTGTCAAAATGTCAAATTAATTTTAGTAATAGAGGGGTTCACATTGACCAACTTACCCGACAGACCAGCCGCCATTTGGTCTGATCTGACGCTGTTTTGATAGTGTGAACACCCATTAGACGGCCTGTCCGGTTTGCCGAATGGTTTTCAAAAAATTTTGATTTTTTGGTGGTCGGACGGACATGTTAGTCATTTGAACGACATGTCTGTCCGGCAGACAGTGATAATCCATTCTCTTTAATTCGAGAGCATAATAGACAAAAGATACATTAAAAATAAGCTGAAAAATGGGATTTGATGAAGATTGTCTTGAGTGTGAATAATTCCGCCATCAGGCCAAATGACAATCGGTCTGTCCGGTAAGTTGGTCAATGTGAACCCCCTAATGAATTTAAATGCATTTTGCTTTGTTTTTTTTCTCTAAAAATTAATTTCAAACGAATATTTTTGGTGTGTAAAAGTGTGAGCGTGTTTTGAAACAAAAAATTAAAGAAAAATTTATGACATTTCACAGAAAACTCTCAAGTTTGCTTCCTCAATTTCTACTATTTTCGGAAGTTGAGCAAACCAGAAGTTGACCAACTCGAGAGTTGAGAACCAAAAGTTGAAACTGGCAACTTCGAGTGAAGAAAAAAAAATCAAAAGTTGAACTCGAGAGTTGAGAAAAAAATAGTGAAGAAAACAAATTTTCAACTTGTGTCTCAACTTTCGATTTGAAGTCAACTCCAAAGTTCGCCAACTCTCGAGTTTGCTTTAAGTTGAGTAACAGTGAAGAAAATGGCTCTAAATTATTTTAATTTACCGCTCTATTTTAAGATAAAAATCAAAAGTTTTAAATACAAAAAATATAGCCCATAAAAAATCCATATTTTTAAAAATTAGTTTGAGTTGCCGCGCGGGGCCCCGGACGATTGCCCTGTTCGCCAATCCCAAAGGCCGCCACTGATGTTCGACGAAAAAGTGGGTGGGTGGGCAATTGGCGGAGGAGTGGGAGAGAAGGTATAATTAGTTGCATGCATTTAATTAATTACCTACTCCAAACTAAATAACAACCTATTCGCGGTCCTTGAGTAGTTTCCTGTGATCCAAATCAAGACAGACTAAAATTATGAAAACATAATATTCCAAATAATTCCCTCAAAAAACATTTATAAATTGAATTTATTGAAAAAAAAAATTTACATGATCTAAAAAAATAAAATCTTCAAAACGAAGGTCTTTCTAAATTTGTTCTCGTTGTGTTGTTCTTTTTTTCGTTCGTCGTCGTTTTCGTCTGAATCAAGGAGATGACGTCGTATTCCATTTATGGAACAAAATACTAAAACTTGATTCGACACAAGATCAGGTTAAGGATAGCTTCTTTTTTAATTTCAATTTTAAGAAGATTTTTAAATGAAAATAACTCAATTTTTTAATTGATTTGCTTATATAAAATACTTACCTAGATTTTTGAATTCTTTTTCGATGATATTTGAGCAGATTTGGTATGGAATTTGGTCGTTTTCTTTCTGTTCTTCGCGTTGAAAGTAGAAAAAAAATGGAAAGTTAATTGAACTGTTTTTTGCAATGCACTTTCTATTAAGAACCTGGTAAAATTATAGATTTTTTGATTATTACACTTAAATTATAATTGTATAAATAATTACTTTAGTTTTATTTGGATAAACAAATTGATTATGTAGACACGACGACTCGACGGCAGACTTTTTCGTGAGAACCTTTGCAAAATTTTTTTTAGAAACTTTTTTTTTTATTTAATAAATAACAAAGTGAAAAGCAGGTATGACAACTGTTGGAAAATGAAAAATTATGTTTTTGAAGTGCGATGTTGGTAAGCATGTAAAATGAACTTTTTGATGAATAAATAGTGACAGATAGATATTTCATTCTAAAGGTATGCACCAACTATCATTATATTTATATGAAAGCAAAAAATTAAAGAAAATTATAAAGAAAATTAAAGAAAACAAAAAAAAAAAAATGAAGTCGTATTAAGTCCTTATGGGTACTTCCTGAGCTAAAATATGAAAAGTATAGAAATCTTAAAGTGGGGATGAAATACATATAGCTAAAAATTACACAAACTGAAAAAAAAAAACAAAAATTGAGGACACTAAAGGCTTAACTACATACACCACTTTTTGAAAAAGTACAAAAGTGAAAATATTTTTTTTCTGGCTAGCGCAATTGTTTTGTGAAAATGAGCATACAAATTATTTTTCAGACCAAAAAATAAGCTATCTGCATCATTAGTTTTAATTTTCCAGGCCGAAAAACTTCACAAAAATGCCTTTGAAAATTTTCACTTTATACTACGTTTCCACCTACGTTAAATCCCAGATTTAGATAAGTAGATTCAGCATAAATCCCGAGTTTTATTCTAAATCTCGCATTGAAAGTAGGTGAAAATATTAGATTTAGGGTAGCTGTAGCCAAATCTGACATTTTGCGAAGTAGATTTAAAATAAATCTCGAGATTTATTCTAAATCTATTTAACTAAAGCTCGGATTTAGCGTAGGTGGAAACATAGTATAAGTATAAAATGGCATGAGAAAGAAAGTATACCATTTTACCCGAGTACTAAGTAGGCCATTTTGCCCATTTTTGGTTTTTTGAATTTAAGTTTTATACCGAAAAATCTAAAATCGTTCTAGGCCAACTTATTTCAGTAAATAAATAAGAAATACTTCATGCATATATTAATTAACTTCTTTTTCCAAAATATGTACAATGTTTTTCGTATTTTTTTTTTTGCAAAAAGCATTTCACAAAATTTTAATGAGCGTACTTTTTGAGGTGGCTTTAGATATTTTGACCTGTCAAAGTTAAAATAATGGCTTAAAGTTGCTAAAGTTTCGTATATGTCGATTTTGCCAGATAAACTAAAGAATTGCATTCATAAAACCTTCTAATTATTATTATGATCGATTCTACGATTTCTAGCAAGGGGGCCATTATACCTTAGGCCCTTGGGATAAAATTATGTTTATCTTCAGATTCAAATTAATTGAATGAAGAGTTTTTGAAAAACTTGTACTCAAAATCAAAATTTGAAAAAATTATAAAAATTGTTCGTAATAAAGGCATAACTAAAACGGCCACTTTTTGCAATAAGTGAAAAAGTGGGCCTGTTTTTCTGTCCGCAAAGTATAAATAGATTTTTACAAAAACAAAGAAAGAAACAATTTCTATTACTTTTGTAAATTTCCACTTTTTGCAATAAGTGGCCGTTGGAGTTAAAAACACAAATTATTTTTAAATTTTATTTTTGGCTGACTTTGAGCCTTTTTGATCATTTCAGAAAAAAAGTGTGTCGAAAGGAGAATTTTTCAAACATAAATAAATCCCACCGGAAACATTTGCATTTCACATTTCCTATTTGTAAATTCATAGCGAAAATTCTTTATAATGCATTTGAAAAATTCTACTCATGATGAACTATTTTTGGGGAGGAATAAATGTGAAGCAGTTGATAAATCATTTATAACTTACATTTTGCAGGCGAACAAGAAACTCATTGTAGAAAATTAAAATTTAATCAGGTCAGTTGGTATATCTCGAAAAAACTTTAAACATTTTGAGCTCACAAAAATGTTTCAAGTGAAAAGTTTTTCACATGAAATTCACACTAGGGCTGAAATGAATTATTTCATGAGGTGTTTTCCTTAATTGCATCTTAACGAGTCGAGTCGTATTAAATCAAAAAATACTTAAGTAAAGTTTGTTCAAAATATTTATTTAAGAATAATTTATTTATTTAAAAAAAATACATCTTCGCTTGATGATGTTTATTGTTTTAAATTTACACCACAAATGCAACAGGTTCAGCTCTTCTCAATGATTCCTTCGGTTGTGATCGCAAAACAAATAAAACCTGATGGGTTCTACTTCCTACAAGAATATAAAAAACAAAATTCAACTTTTGTAATAAACTTTAATTGGGATCAATTAATTAAATCCATATAAAACAAACCTGGCATTCTGGTTCGCACAACACTTCGGAATCCATTATCTCCATTGACTTCATACCGTACATCTCGAACATATCCACCAGGTTCTAAAAGACCATATCTGCCATTGACTTGTATGCCCTTCCTATCCTCCCAATGGTCCAGTGTCACCCCGCTTTCAGGATGATCAATAACATAACGAAACGAGTAATTTATCTTTACAAAAAAAAAAGAAAAATTAAAAACAAAATAAATATCAAGGTTTAAACCAAGAAAAAACCGTTTCAATGCATTAAAAGTAAAAGTAGCTTCGTTCGGATTCAAGATCATTCATCTTGAAACTGATCCAAGGTCATTTCTTATAGTTCTTTTATTATTTTTTTAATTTTACATTTAAACGCACTGAGAAAGGGAGTTTATCTATAAGAATATAATAAACTTGATATCCAAGTTTTCTTCAGCAATAATCACCACATGATATAATAATCAATTTATGATTATAGATTGGTCACAGCCTTACGGCATTAAAAATAGACAGCACAGTGTCCGGGAGCAATTAATTTGTCTCTCTAATATTAATAAATTTACTAAATCCACATTTACTCGTATAATTACCTACATTGCATTTACAAGCTGGTTACCTCTAGTTTTAGTTCGAACTTACCTCATCTTCAATGTGGTTTTTCTTGTAGTCACTGAAGAATTCCATGAATTGACCATTGACTGTTAGACTGCATAAGTTGGTCAGAGTGACGATGATGAGGAGCAGTAAAATTACTGCTTTGAAAGAAATCTAGGAAAATACAAGAAAAATCATAAATGGAAAGGTCAGTTAAAAGGGGGATTTTCAAAATGATGATTCATATTTAGAAAGCATGAGTCATTGCAAAATTTAGAGGAATCTCACTCAGATTGCACAGAATCTTTAATTTGTTTTTATTTGGAGAATTTAAAGAGTGTATGTAGAATTATACAGCTCGTAATCGACCTACATAAATTAGTAAATTTGTCTATGGACAGGGTCGGACTGGGGCAAAGGGGCCCGGGTGGCAAAATAATAAAAAGGTCCCGCACCGCTGCTTGATCCATAGAACTAAAAAAAAACACAATACTACAAACATTTAATTTTTAAGATTTTTGTTGCTTCTTTTGGCGATTCTAATATTAAAAATTACATATTAAAAATAAATAAATAGAGTATGAGAGCAGGGCCCCAAGAGGCATGCGTTGAGCTCAGTTTTTTTTTTTTATTTTTGATACATTAGTCTTATTCAGAATTTCTATTAAAAAAAAAAAAAACAGATAGTCGACAAAATTTTAAATTGTAAGAAAATTTGAAAGCTCTTCACAAACTAAGTTGAAAAATTTATTAAAACGCGGGATTTTTACATATCTGTATAAAGATTTTGAAATTTTTGAACTTGTAGCTGCAAATAGACAATGACTTATAAACAAAAAAATTAATTAATATTATCCTGCATTAATTTTTTATCAGGATTTTCGACGAATTGTATTGAGTGAGTTCATATTTTTTTTTTATTTCGACACTACCCGAAGGGTAGGTATAGGTACATACACCCCTGGGGCCACAAAACTTTTCACTTCATATACAATTATAAATATAATATAGTCAAAAAGTCCGATTTAGGGCCTGCACTTATTAAACGGGCCCCTTTTCTTTAGACATAAGACTGTTTGATGTTTGAAATTTTTATTTGTACTTGTTTTGTACATGTTCTTATGAATTTTTATATGGGATAGCTGAGGGCCCGGGTGGCAATCGCCAACTCGGTTATATGGCCAGTCCGACCCTGTCTATGGATAAAAACAACCTTAATCTCTAAAAAAAAAAGGCTTGTCTTGTAATATGGCTTTGAAATTAGAAAAGCAGTAAGAGTTGATGTTTCAAAACAAATTGTAGGAATTAATGTTGAAATTAAAACTATAAAGAAATCATTATAATAACAAAACCAAAAAATGTTATTGAAAATTTCTGATTGCAGGATTCTCCGTCATTATTAAGTAAAAAATGAAATAGTATGTAATACGATCTTTAAGTTAAAAACTAATTTGCGCGATATTTGTTTTGTCCGTGGCAAAAATGTTTATTTGTTTTTCAAAAACCATATACCTATCTGTTTCATGATTATGTTTAAAAAAATACGGCCAAGTTTCAAACAAATTAAAAAAAAATATCACGTATACGCCCCAGTGATCAATGATCACTATTTAATAATTTTTGGGAATGCCTACTGAATTATGTTCATACAGAATCTTTGTTTCATATACCGAAAGTTTGATCACAAAGGATTTTGGAATGCGAAATAACGACACCGTCATCAGTTCTTGCCTTACAGAAACCTAAAAGATAATAAATATTAATGGGGTGTGAACATGACCCATCGCAACTTTTGAACATTTGACAAACATTGCTGGTACACACTTTAAGTTTAAATATCTCATGAACAAACACACAATAATTAATAAAAAATTTATGTTGGAAAACGTTAAAGATAAGAAGCTTATATTTCGAATGTCAAATCAAATAATTTCTAAAACCGTTTCATATTAGAAATGCGATAATTTGCGAAATTACCTCTTTTAGGCTGCAGTGAAAACAGGCTACAATTCAACAAATCAGCTTTAAAAAAATTTTAAGAGTGCAAAATTTTGTTATACAAAATTTTGAAATCTTGAATTTTGTAATACACTTCTATGAATTTACAAAATTACTGCAACAGAGTTTTGCATTTCCAGAATTAAAAAAGAACACAATTTTGGATTTGCATAGTTTTTAATTACAGAATTTTGCCAAATTTTGGAACTTACAGAATTATGACTCCAATCATAAATTTTCTTTTCCCATTTCCAGAATTTCGGAATACATTTTTTAGATTTATACATTATGTAGAATTTTTTAATATGGAATTCTGAATGAACTGAATTTTGGATATTCAAAAGTTTAGAATAAAAGATTTTGGAACTGAATTTCCGCGGATTGGGGTCGAAATTAAAATGAGGCCAAAATTCTATTTTACAAGATTCTGCAAAAAAAAAAAAAAAAAAAAAACAATTTGGAAAATGCCACATGCGCGAGTTTTTTTTAAGTATTCAAACTATTTTTAAATTGTTTGCAGAATTTTTTAGCAAGTTTTTACCTTCATAAGTGTTATGTAAAAATGTCTGCAAATTGTTGAAGTTGAAATACATTACTGAGGCGTGTTTTTTAAAAAGAAAAATAGAATAATCATATTTTTTATTCAAATAACTAAAAATCAGAATTCTGTGAGATAGAGTAGAAATAAGCGCAATTTTTAAAAAAGCAGAATTTTTGCTCTAAATAGAAAGGTTCAGAAAAGTTAGGGACTAAATATTCGATTGAATTTCGGGTTTCTGATTGGTAAGCTGGCAAACAAAATTCTTCCAATTTAGGCAATTTTATTGGAAAGTTGACTGGAAAGTTAGGCAAGAAATCTCCCTAACTAGATTTACTCGTCTACCTTAATTTTTGTTCCGAACATGATGTGACTAAATGTCTTGTCCGTAATATTTCCGAACAGCTTAAAGTCAGAATTTTGACACTGGTCATTTTGCAACTTTTCACAGCTTTTGATTGGACCGAATTTCAGAATTTCAATTATGAAATAAAAAATTAATGCAATCCAAAATGTGAACCAAACCAATTTTGAACATGTGATCCAAAAAAGTTAGTCTTGAGAAAAAATGGCATTTTCGAATAAAATAATCAAAAAACGTTTGAACTTAGCAAATACAATAACAAAAAATTGAACAATAGGTTAATCAATATATGAAATTTTCGATTTAAAAATATTGTGGAACTCATGTATCTCCATTTCACTGGTTCAAAAGGAGTATCTTACATTTCCGCATTTGATTGCAAACAATCTCCGATCCGATTACTTCTATAATAATGAATTTATATTAAATTCAAAACTTTAATTTAATTAAATTACTAAAATCTCACTGATGCAGAAAGTATATCTTACCTTTCTAAATATATATTTCCACTATCCCAATCCTTTAACATATGATACAATCCAATAACCAACCGTTTGCAAGTCAATTTCATATCTTTTTCTTATACAAATAGAAACATGTATCAAGTTTCATTATATTTTTTAAGTGACCCCATCAAGTGATCTCATAAAACTCCTAACCTGCAAAGATCTCATATTATCGGTTTCACACTTCACCCATTTGAAAATACTACTATACGACCATTTCTATATGCTTTGAACTATCCGATATTTTTGAAATCAGCTATATCAGCATCAGCAGAGGTAGCGGCTCGAATTCAAATTGAATTTGCAAAGTGAGATTGGCATTCATATTGAGCTTTTCGAACTTCTGTGTTCAATATCTGAGTACGCCACAGAGAGCCACCAGAGTGTAGTAGGTACTTAAACTTATGCATAAGAGCATAAGTGCACACAAAAGGTGTACCAAAAAGTACCACTCTATTGAACGAAAGGGTTACAAGTTGTAAGTAAGTATTATTATACGAGTAGCAAGCACATAATCGTGCCACACAAAAAAAAAAAAAAAACACCAAAGTGGCGAAATGGTTTGGCTCAATTGATGTGCTACATGTTGTTTACAAAATATAAAGGTTTTCCCCTCCTCTCAATAACGATCAAGTGAGAGTAAGTGCAAGATTGCAGGGTCAGATACTTGATACTTGTGATTGTGACTTAACGCGACTCTATAGGGAGTTGGTTGTTTTGTTTTGATGGTAGGTATTTATCTGGAATCTGGTGCAGGAGGAAGTTTTTGTTTCTCGGTTCAGAGGAAATAGATGGTTTGTAAGTTATATTTAGAAGGTATATGGTTGGGTGCGATTTTGAAGGTGCGACTGACAGAGTTTTGGTTTTAACTATTAGGGTAACCAATTGGAATGGCCATCAAAGCTTCAACGTGAGCCAAATATGGATTTTTGATGCAGTTTCTTAGATAAGTTCGTGGGAAAGGATTCCAAATTGTGGCATATGAAAGTGATTTGTTGACGTCTTGAAGAAGCTTTGATGAGTTTTGTTAATTGAAAAGTTATTTCTCGATATCACAAGTACTTCGCTTGCGTTTTTAGGCTCTTTTAGAATGCCAAAATGGCGCCCAACAAACACTTAGATTCTCTATTGTGTCATAAGGCTCCTTCAAAATGTGAAAATGGCGCCCAACAAACATTATAACATCCATATTTAATATCATAAGCACCTAAAAATTTCTTTTACGCTTTTTTTGTTTAAATGGTGCCCAACAGGCATTTGTGATTGAAAAGTTATTTCTCGACATCACAAGTACTTCGCTTGCGTTTTAAGACACTTTCAGAATAACAAAGTGGCGCCCAACAAGCGCTTAGATTCTCGATTGTGTCATTAGGCTCTTTCAAAATTCTTTCAAAATTCAAAATGGCGCCCAAAAAACACTATAAGATCCATACAAAATTTCATGAGCACCTCTAAATTTCTTATTCGTTTATTTTATAGTTTAAATGGCGCCCAACAGACATTTGTGTAATAAATTTAACCTTGCCAAAACCTTGATAAAAATTTGTGGAACGTAATAACTTTCGCTTAAACCTTTAAAAAAAAAAACTTTTTTGTGAGAAAGCGTCACTTTCAATCATCTCCTGTTAATCATAGACAACTGTAAGTGTTTTTGTTGTTTCCAAACTGAAGGTGTTAAATGCCAAAAAATCATACGTTTCACGCTTTATGGGATTCAATAATTCAAATTGTGTTTGTGTTTTAACCTTTCAACCCCCAAAAATTCAATCATACACACAACTTTTTTGATTCGTAACAAAATTTATAACCATTTGCATAATTTGAAATCCCAAAAAAGGAATACTCGTACCATAACTCTATTTGCTCACAGAGTTTTCAAGACATTGATTAAACACTTGCTGAAGACATTTCTATCTTATGAGCTCCTCTAAATCATAAATGATTAATATTGATTACCATCCACGCTTCCACCTTAATTGCGGCAGCATATTCATCAACCGGACAAAATAAATTTCCTCACTTGTGAATACAAGAAAAAAATAAAAGAAACAAGCAACACACCTTGCAAAAGAGTGACAACATCACAAATAAAATAAGTAAAGGCGTCGTCGTACAACTGGCATAGAGTGTGGCATGGATCTTGTATGTTGGATCCAATAAATAAAAATTGCAACTTCATCTCTCTCCAATTCTCCATGAAAAAAGAAAATATTGAGTAATATTTGATCTAATTACTTAGATATTGCAACATACGCATTCAAATTGGTTTTCCAAAAACAGGTACCCTCCAGAGAAAAGCGGGTTCCACACGTATAACTTGTAACACTTCTCAGACACAGCTTTTACTTGCAAAACTATCTATATTGATGAAGTCTGGGATACTTGTTCAAACAAAATAATATAAAAAAAAAACACTTCCACTTTTCCCATGATATATCTATCTATCATCTATCTCTACCTCTTGTTGGAAGAAATTATGAAATCGTTCGGCAATCATCAACAAGGACTAACTACTATTATACTTTGAATTGGTTAACTCTCCTCTCTTGTGTGGATATAATGGAGGAAAGTAGTGTACAAATAACAACCAAATTGAAAACCGAAACATATATTTTTGGTCTTTTAGCTTCGGAAATGTATCAGAGGGTCATAGAAATAACAGATAATACATAACATGACAGTGGTGATGAAAATTATTCACTCAGTCAAAATAATTCCAAATAACAATGAAAAAGGAAACTTTGATGCGAGAGTATGGTCGGGATTCTTCAATATTCATATCGAAAATTCTATTTCGGTTACTCAATTCAAGTGGAAAATCTTTTGGAACAGGTTCACTTTTAGCTTCATATTTCTCTATTCTCTGATTGTGGTCTTATTTCAAATTGAAAAATGTTCTAGTATTTTTACTTCCGGTGCAGAAAAAAAGCTACAAGAGAATAATTAAAACCGTAAACTTTTTGCTTCCCGTAGCAGCTGCAAATATTTTTTCGCTTAATTTCGCGGCATTTTCTCACATTTAACTTGTTAATTGTCGAATTAAAGTTCCATCTACTTAGCACAATAACATTTCTTATTAACGGGCCCAAAACGCGTCCGAAAAGCGTCCAAAACGCGTCTGAAACGCGTCCAAGATGTGTCTAAAACGCGTCAAAAACGCGTCCGAAACGCGTCAAAAACTCGTCAAAAAACGCGTCCGAAACGCATGCGTATAAAACGCGTCCAAAACGCATCCTAAACGCGTCAAAAACGTATCCGAAACGCGTCAAAAACGCGTCCGAAACGCGTCAAAAAAGCGTGCAAAACGCGTGCAAAACGCGTCCAAAACGCGTCCAAAACGAGTCAAAAACGCGTCAAAAACGTATCCGGAATGCGTCAAAAACGAGTCCAAAACACGCTTCAAAAACGCATCCGAAACGCGTCTATGTGGCGTTTAACGCCGAGTATTGATCGAAAGTGAAAAATTCATCGCATTAACGAGGAGCTTTAACTGATAGTAAATTTATTAACTTCACTGTAACCACATGTGCTATTCATCGTCATCATCGTCCCCGCAGGAGAAATTGTCCATTACTATTTTTACAAACAACTCTTAAATTGCTTTAACAAATCTCGCGGAACCAGTACCCAAGTCAAAAGTAGTCACCGCAATTTCTGGATCTTAAAGGAGTCCAAGTCCGATTGTGCGAGTGTTGAGTCTCGAGTCTAGTGTGTCATGTTATAATGTTACGTATGCCCCGAAGTGAATGGTCAGTAGTTCCTACACTGGGGGGCTATTTTATTGCACATCCACTAACCCGCTGGCCGTTTTCGATTTTGTTAGCCATTATCAAAACCGATATAAGATATAAACTTCTTCTATTGCCCTTAAACAAGGCTAAAATCATCACAAAAAAGTTTTTTATTTAAACTTTCCCTCTCTGAGAGAAGGAGAAAAAAAATGCTAATGGAGGAAATATGCATGATACACTGATTTCGATTAAAAAGAAAGGAAGTCACAATCTCACTTAAAACTAAATCAATTGGAGCATACTAAGAGGAAGCTTGAAATTCAAAAAGTGGACTTACCATATTTGGTCACGATTTTTTCGTTTTTGTTTTTTGTCTTTTTTTTTTGTGAAAAGACTTTCAATTTTTTTTGTAGAATTCCTTTGTTGCACAATTGCCCCAGTTAAAAAAATAAATACACTGATCACTGAATCTTAGAACCCTTTAAGTTTTATATAAGCTTTAAGACACTATCACACTTTGATAACACTTATTAAGAATGCACCTTTTCTAGTAAGCCTAATTGTTTGTCACAAGATCTAACCTACTCTAGTGCGTCTGGAATGAATGACTCTTTAGATTAGCTCTAGTGGCACGAGAATGGCACAAGAATTGTTTATTTTTTGTGTGTACTATCCCAGAGCTATAGACAGCTTAGACAGTAGTAGATACCTTGTAGCAAGAAACACTTGTGTCGCACTAGCATCACGTTCAAGAGACGATCTAAGTGCATATAAAATGCATAAAAGATGCATTCTGTGTGGATTTATTTTAATCTGTGATTTTCGGAAAATAGGTGAACGGCATCAGCATCAGTAGCTTATAGCTTGTGAAGATGCACGTGATTGGGTCTTTTTTTTTTTTTTTTTTTGGTTTTATTTTGTAAGACTGGCAAGATGCAAGTGTTAAAAATGTGTTCAGAAGATGAAGTGAGCACGCTTCGTTGAATTGCTTTGTGTTTTGTGCGCGCTTTGAATTGTACATCACCATCTTAGATAGTATGGAGCCTTGTATGAGGCATTATTGAATGGCTCAACTTGCCATTTTAAAAGAATTTTGTTTGTTATGTTCTGCGGGACAAGTTTAGCATATTTTTTGATTTATTTGAAAACAGTGCTAAGAAATGCAAAGCATTGATTAACTCTTTTACATTGACATCTTGATAAGTTTTATGGATGGCTTGATGGATGGGTATGGTACTATGATTTATGTCTCAATCACATGGTTGGCAGATGTGGGAATATTTAATTTTAATCTCAATTTTTTTACTGGGACACAAAACTAGATTTTAAGCTCAGTTTTGCTCGAAAATTATTAAAAAAAAGATATTATAATAAAATTGTTACAAAAAATGGCATTGAACTTAAAGAAAAACTTATTCGTAAACAATGTGGGAGCATTGTTGAAACTAGATTTTTAAAATTGAATTAATTTTTTTGAAAATGTTTTGAAGGGTTTTTCCAATAACTGACGTGAGTTTCGTTTTACTTTATTAATTTTTCTAAACTGAAAATCGTCGGTCTCATGAGAAAACATCGTAACTCCCAAAATCAAAATTTTACAGAAGAGACGAAAGAATAAACAAACAACAGAGTAGTTGGGAAAAAAACGCGCTGTGCAAAATTTGAATTTAAATCTATTTAGAGTTTTCGGAATGACCCCCAATTTTCTGGGCTGCTCCGCTGACATATTTTCTAAAGAATGGCATTCAAAAGTCATTTTTGAAAAAAAGTGGAGTTACGAGGTTTTCTTATGAGACCGACGAAATGTAGAACTACATCGAAACACAAAAGCAAAAACAGTATAAAAAGTAAACAAAAGTACAAAAATAACAAAAACAAATTTATTGATGTGATACTAAAAAAGGAGATGACCCACTTTTGGTATCAAATGAAAGCTCTTGCTAAAAAAATCACATTTTGACCAGTAAACAGCTAATATCTCTAAATTTATTGAACAAAGAAAAACATTTTGAAACAGATAGAAGATAAAAAAAATACCTTTCATTTGATACCAATATGATTTTCGCACGACCCTTATTAAGCATTTTACGATCAACTATTTGAAGAAACAGCTAAAATCTTGATTGATTTTGAGATCCAAAACTTCAAACTCAAATATCTCGAAAACCCCAAAAACGATTTTGAAAATATTTTACGAACATAATGTGCTTGACCTAACCTTTCATTTGATACCAATTTAATATTTTAAATTGAGAAAACTCTTATCCATATAAGCTGTCAAGAATATTTGTATATTAAAATTTCATTTTCAAAAAATCGTCGTCTCGTGCGTCCTTTTTCAAAATTTTCGTAATTTCAACGCAACGAAAATCGGACTATTGTGTATTGTTTCATATATTTTCATTATTTGGAAATTTATAAAATCGTCAAGGAAAATCTCGTCGTCTCGCAATATTGTGAATCAGGCATTAATGAAGCAATTTTCTAAAAAATTGCGTGAATATTCAAAAATTACTTTATTATGTTTTCAAAAATGAATCCCCTGCCAATTTGAAAATATATGAAACAATTCACAATATTCCGATTCTCGTTGCGTTGAAATTCCGAAAATTTTGAAAAAAGACGCACGAGACGACGATTTTTCGAAAATGAAATTTTAATATTAAAATATTTTAGACAGCTTATGTGGATAAAAGTTTTCATAATTTCTAAATTCGAGTCAGTGGCGTAGATAGCTTTTTGCTAAGGGGGGGGGGGATAGATCTAGTTCGCAAATTTTTTTTAATTTTTAATAATGCTTCTTTGTATTGTTTTTATTCTCTTTAAATTGGAGAAAGTTCTTTCGGTAGTTGACGTAGAAACCAGCAGTGCAGCTAATATCTTTGATAAAATATAAATACCAGGACAACTTTTTTCGGTGCAGCTTTCGAGCGCTTTCAATGAGTTCATAGAGGAAGTATTTTTCTTTATTTATATATCTTTTCTGAGTTTTTAATTCTTCACACAGAGAAAAATATAACCAGGACCACCTAAATACCAAGAGATTTCCTTATTGAACTGTTTTATGAAGAAACCTTATTAATATCAACAATTAATAAGGGTTTTCCATAGAGATTTCTTATTATTTTCATGTACAAAATCTTTCAAAATTTTTTGTACAAATTTCATATTTTTTCCAACTTGGCACTAGAACAAAAATTGTGACCAATATTTCTATAGTAAGTTGGAATAGGTGATCCCGTACATGGTCGTATTTTTTTTATTAAAAAAACAAAACCGACTTCCATGGATCAAAACTGGGTTTTATGGTTTTTCTAATGGTACTGAACAGGCACCAGCTTTTCAATACCTACAAAAAGAATTATCAAAATTGGTTCACTCGGTCCAAAGTTATGAGGTGACAAACTAAAAAAAAAATAGTACAGACGAATTGAATAACTCCTCCTTTTTGGAAGTCGGTAAAACAATTAGGAAATCCCGATTGTTTAAATAATATTTCCTTCTTGGATGAAAACTATAAGGAAATCTTATTGTTTTTGTTCTATTTTATGTGGTCTATTTTTTGGTAAAACTCAACAGTTTCATTAAATTTTTTAGCTGCTTTGTCTATTTTAGACGAAGAATCCTTAGAAAGAACCGGAAACCCTTCTAGTGTGTTTTCATGGTTTGTACATTTTTCTCCAAGGCCCATTACATAGAAATCGAGAAAAAGATTGAAAACAGTAACACGAAAATATTCTTTACTGTACTTTGAACCGAAGGGTTCGAACGATTCTTTTGTCGCTTCACTATTCTCTTATGTTTAACGCCTATGTCAAGGGTTTCAGCTAATTTTTCCCATATACAAAAAACTTTCGAAAATGAGTCGTCTTCTGCCCGTTTAATTTTTAGTTGATCCCTTAAATCTTTAGCGAGCTCCATTGCTTGGCCCAAGTCTAAATTCACTCTTTGAAACACCGACTTAATGGCAACGAAAGTTGGTAAACCATATTTATAACCTTTAAGCTAATCAAGAACTCGAAATCCATAGCGTTTTTTTCAAAGTGCGCTTCTTCAACTTATTTATTCATGACTGTTTATACTGCATAATTATCGAACCCAATGGGGGGGGGGGGATATATCCCCCTGATCCCCCCCCCTATCTACGCCACTGATTCGAGTAAGCCTTTGTGATAAGGTGAATGCCTCGGAATCTCACCGTCCGGAGTTCGATTCTCAAAAAATATTGTTTATTTTTTTTATTTTTGTTTAGGGGTCAAAATCATGGAGGTGGAAAATTTGATGTCCAGGCATTTTTTTTAATCAAAATAACATTACTTTAAAGCTTTTTTCTCATTTACCAATTAGTTGGCACGCATCTAAGAATATATTAGTTTCGGTTAGAAAAGTTTCCATTTCTTTTTTATTGCATTTAATATACCCAAAAAAGCGTTCCCGGACATGTCCATAACTCAAAAACTGAAAATCAAATGGCTTAAAATTACATAAAAGTTAATTATTTTTGAGTATTTCTCTTCTTAACACTAAATACATAAAATACTCTTTATTAATTGGTACATCTCTTACAAAAAAATGAAGTTTAATTATTAGTTATACATTGATAAAAGTTGTCCCAAGAAAAATGATGCATAATAATCAATGTATCAATATTTTAATCATCTAACGTACAAAAGGGTACTGCAAGCAGTTTTTAAAGTTAATTTTATAAAGATTTATCATTCCATTTACGTTTTTACGGGAACGTCATTTCCGGGAACGCTCTTAGAATCTGAATAAATAATGTAGTCTTACACTCATAATTTTGCATTTTTTGGGTATTTTTATCTCAGTATCCTATCTAAGTATGGTTGCAATAAACAATTTTATCAAAAAAGTTACAACAAAAACAAAAGAAAAAATTACTTATGGCCTTGGTGTTTCGGAGGTGCATAAAAGCATTTTTTTTTTTTGTAGAAATCGGTCTCTGCTCCAAGAAATAAAGTTATATTTGATTTATTGAAGACCTACTATCTTAGTACAATAATAATATATCATTCACATTGATACTGTCTCTAGACCCCTAAGGTCCATTTTCTTCACTCGGAGTTGAACAAAACTTGAGAAAATTTATATTAAAAATTCTCAAGTTATGTTCAACTCCGAGTGAAGAAAATGGACCTAAATCGTTTTGAAGAGATCATCACCATTTCGAGGAACGTTTTTCTAGTATGTACTAATTTTTGGGGTTTTGCGGTAAATTGAAAAATATACATTTTTGTGCTCTGCCCGTTCATGTGCCGACAAATTATGGCTAAAGCGAACGTTTGAGCATGAAATTTGTATCATAAAACAAAGTTGATTTTTTAACAGTTCGGTCATCGAAATTTCCCACCTCCATGATTTTGACCCTTAGATACTTTATAGAATAAAAAATCGCAGTATTGTGAATTTCCATACGATTTTAAACCGATTTTTTTTTAATCAAAAACGTTCAGGAAAAACGCAACGCTCTCGTCTCGTCGTCTCGCAATATTGACCCACTTGAACTTTTGACCTTGTTCAGAGCAATATCATTCGGCATGAAGTTGCAGAATGCAATTTTTGACTAAACTAAATTGAAATTATTGAAGTATAATTGCAAAATATTTAAAAAAAAATGTACGACCTTAAAATTAGTAAATCAAATATAATCGACCGAAGAATAAATTAATTTTTTATAAATCACAAACGTCCAAGAAAACCTTTTCATGTGCGGGTAATACAGTGTAAAATTTTCACTTGAAACACCTTGCAGACATTCTCTTCTCAATAACAACAAAAAAGTCAAAACGAACACCCTTCCAATTGGCATCATCAAGAAGAAAGAACGCCGCCGCTGCGCGCCACCATGTCGTTGTTATACAGCTACCACCAACTCTATTATTCCTCAATGGCAAAGCGCATGATGATGATGATCATCATCATCGCATCTTTGTGTTTATATCTTTTTATGCACTTTTCAAAAAGATATCATCCACAAAATCCACGAAATCCATATATTTACATTCATAAGATACTGTTTTTTTTTTTAACTTCTTCTTCATTCAACGAATTACTTAAGGCATTATTGTAGATAGACTTACTTTGGTTGTAAGTATTCACTCTAACATCCAATGGCATCACACAAAAAAAAAACAGCATAAATTGTATTCCGTGAGCAATTTTATTGCCCATTACACAAGCACGCAGATTAAAATGGTTATTAATACAAAAGAAGAAGAAGAAAAAAATAGAAAAAAAAATGGCAAATCTGTAATTAAAATTGGTTTTTCCATAGAGATTCAGATTCTTGTGGCGGATATTGAATAGGATTGAAAAGATTGGAGGATTTTTTGATGGAGAGGTGCATCTAGCCTGTCGTTTGATTCATCATCATGGTCGTTATAATCATTCGCATAGTCAAGCATTTGTAAATTTATATGCAAATTTTCAAATGGTTTTCTTTATATTTATGACAAGTTTAGTTCCTAAAGCTGAAGTCTTGCGAAAATTCAAATCTTAAGAGGAGTGTCGTGGTTTGAAAATTCAGTGAACTCAAGGAATGACAAAGTATTGTATTAAGATGTCCAATTATAATTTTTATGTAACTTGTGAGTTTTTCTATAAATTGGGTAGAATGCAAAAGCAATACTTTTTCACATTACTCCAGTTAAAGACACATCCTACTTAAGGCACACAATAGGTGGTATGTAAAAAGCATTATCTTAATCTGAAATCTCTTTTTTGGCTGATAAACTAGTTTTTTATACGAAAAATTTCGCAAAAAATGAGATTTGAAACTGAGATAAAGATTCTTACACAACCTATTGTTGGATATACCAGGATGTGACATTAACTTAGTTTAAATACAAGTTTTAAAGAATGTTGAATTAATGCTAAGCTTGGAGAATTTAAATTTCATTTAAAAAAATATTTGAGTCTATAGGTATAGGTATGTACATTTATAATTTTTTTTTCTTCTTCAAAAACTGGAAACAATTGACTTATTTTTGGGTACATTTACTTTATTCATTGCTTTTATTTTATTGTTGGCAATTAAATCTTAAGAAATGTATTCGTACATTTACTTTTGTTTATAAATATTAATAAACTACCTACACAACATCCAAATAAACCGTATATTATTTTAATCAATTCAGAAAGATTTTTGTATTTTTATCTTTATGGAGTTCAACAAGTAACGAAACACAAAATACATTTTTTTAATATTAAAACTAAAACAGGTAAAAGTCTTTTCGATATTGAAATCTTGGTTTGTCATTGCATCATATTGGAAGATTTGCAAATTGTAACTAAAAATCATTATTTAAGACAAAACTCTTCTTTTCAAGCCCGCACGTGTAAAATAATTTTTAGTCGCACTAATTTAATCCTTATGTCTTCATAAAGTACAATTAAAAAAAAAAGAATACGCAGGGTTTATCCAAATTCAGTCTTAATTTTTTTTTTGAACAAAATCAACGAAATAAAAAAAAATCATTAAACAAAAGAGCTGAGATGCAAACTCGATTTTTAGAAAATGATGTTAAGATTGTTTTAAGAATGTCTCTTTGTGTGGTTAGACAAAAAAGCCAATAAGGGGATGTTAAGGGACTTATTAAATTCCTTTTTAAATATTTTTCTTGGTTTTGTTTTCTTAATGATTCAGAAATTCTACAAATAAGTTGGTTAAATAAATTTAAACTCTTAAATTTGTTTGAAAATCAATTAAAAAAATTATTGTGTTTAGATATAGTTATTAGTTAAGTAAAAAAGAGAGCACAAAACAAAACAAATAAAAACAAAATATGAACATTGACAAACAATATAAAAACGATTTTTTAAATAAAAGTATGTAGACTTTTTTCTATATTATGCAAAAATATGCATTTCATTTTCATTTTATTTTATTTATGAATTGGTTTCTTAATCAAACTACAAATTTGCATACATTTTGGCACGCGACATCAAAAATTATTGCATTTTATAGCCCCATACAGTTTGTTGACACTTTAATTGAATTCATATTATAATTTTATCTTTGCGGTCCTTCTTCTTTGAACCTTTGCATTTAATTGAACCTTCTCTGGTTTTAAAAATATTGATAAATGATATTAATCGAGTTTGCTACTCAGCTCTTTTGTTTGATGCGACTTTTTTTTTCGAATTTGTTATATTTCTTTTTTGTTTTCTTTCTTAATCAGTCTCTGATTAATTGATTTTATATCCCCCAGGAGATATATAGTAAACTTATTATAAATTCAACCTTGAATATTGTACACAATATAAAAGATTGTGTATTAATTCAATTATTTTTATTAAGCCAAAAGCTTCCTTATTCGATTCAATGTGCATGGCACAATGAATGCCCGTCTATTAAATATTAATAGACTCAAATAAAAAAATGGCAAAACGACATCAATAAGCAACTAAATTGATCTAAATAGGGAACTTAAATAAATGCGATACAGTTAAACAGGTGAATATGAACAAGAGTTCATACAAATAGTATATTTTGTTATTTTATGGCAAGGATATGTTGCAAATTTGGTACGCTAGGCCAAAGCAAGTTGTAGTAAATGGTTAAATTATTTTCATTAAGAGAAAAAGAAAAAAAAAATAATTGAAATACATGAAACATGACATTAAGTACTTATAACTACAAATAGAGTATAGTAACACAGAGACACAGTTTGAGCTCTAAGTTTGTCAAAGTTGACTTGAGCGCATAGTTAAAATGCGTTAAGAAAAATGCTGGTAAATTATATCTGTGAAATAGACAATTTCTCAAGAAATAATAATAAATTTATGTTTCTGTTTGGAAAAATTGAAAGAAATGCTCGTTATAGTTCGAGTGAGTTGTGATTTCAATAAAATTTTCACACCAATTATTATGTAGAGACAAATTGTCTGAATTAAACCGGTTGTTTGTTATTTATTAATCATTAGGACTCAACTTGTGAAACAAAAAAAAAAAAAAACCTTTGCAAAGAAGGAGTTTTGTTTTGCCGGTAAATTATAACTGTCTCGAAGAATATGCAAAACCTGTTTTTTATTAATATTAATTTGAACTAATGAAGTGGGCGTCATTAATTTTATAAGCAAAGCAGATATATCCTAGGTTTTCAAATTTATTTATTTAAGGTGTTATTTTCCATTTTATTGTTTTGTTTTAAATAGCTACTAATACTATTAAGAAAATTGGGCGTGTCAGGAGGTGTATAGATATTGATTTATTAGTTTTTTATTTTTAGATAGAAAAAAAGTTTTTCATCTCTAATTAAAGAAAAAAAAAAAGAACAGAAAACTGAATTTTAAGCTGTTGGCTACAAAGCTTATTGAAACACTCCTTCCTTTAAGCATTATTTTTACAAAATTAATTTTTTTTATAAATTTCAATTGCATCAAGTTTTTTTGTAAATTCGGTGAATGGGAAAATATCAAATAAAAGTAAGATTTTCATTAAATATTTGTTTCAGTTTTATAGTTTACTGACCTCCAATTTTTTTTTGCGTGAAATGAATCAATTTAACGTTGCCATAAAGCAGGGATATAAATTAACAAATTGTTTACGCATTTTAAATTTATATTTTAGAGTCAGATTTCAATCATAAATGTCAGCCAAATGTACCAACAAAATGACAAAATACGATACACATGTTCACATGAATGTAATGATGCAAAAAAAATTAAATCATTTTGTCCTCCAAAATTGATTAAAAATGTTGTAAAATTAAATCGGTGACAACAAAAAATAATTACACATTCGTTCACTCTACGAAGTAATATTACAACAAGTTTTATTATTCATAAAAATGTAAACTCAATTTCATTGCAAATTAATTGAAAATTCCAAAAAAAAAAACTTCTTTTATGTATGAACTCATAGATAACAATTACATCAGCTCCATTATTATCGTGACTTGTGCATCCTCATTCTCGAGACAAAAACAGAAAATACAGATGTCATCACCATGTCGCAGACGAGACGTCTCGAATTATTCTACTTTCACAGAAACATCAACAATGATTAGCATTAGGCCTTCATCACACTCTTAACCAAAATTTACTGCCATCAGAAAAAAATTTCAAGCTGTGGATGCAACAAACTTGTTTATCTCCTCCCAAAGAAGTCTTAAGTACTATCATCATACAAGAAAAAAAAATGTATAGGTGGCAACTTTAACTTTTGGACATTATTTTGGGTTTCCTTGCTTACGACACTTTGTCTAGGAACATAAAATACCTCCTCCGCCAAAGCGACGTTTGTTACATGTTTTAAAGTACCATGTTGCAACTTCAATTGCAACCGATATTGCTGATAGTTTGCGAAGAGCTTTAACAGCAATTCTACATTTTGGAATTGTCAGCGGTGGTGGCGGCCCAGAAAAACAAATTGAATGTAATAAATTTTAGCTGCACATCTTTTGGATATAAGTATGATGAGGCGGGGTAGGAAGACAAAGAAAAGACACTTAAACGGTGCCGATGCCGGTTGTTTACATAGTTGAATGCTTTTGTGGGACTTGTATTGTGTCGTGTGGCACTACTCATTGTGATGGTTCAATTGTTATTGGAGGAACAATAAATTTATAATCGTTTCGTTTTGAAAGGATGTCGTGTTTTATGATGTTAACATTGTGTCGGAATTCATAGTCAAATTACCCAACATTAAAATGCAAATTAAACAATTGCTAAAGAAGAAAATCAATGTTTTGAAGAGGTATTCTAATATAAATTTGAAGATTTAACTATGATAGTAATTGTACTAATGATGAGTTGTCCTAAAAAATAAGTCAGGAAATTAAAACCTAACATTTTTCCATTTGCATCAAAAAAACAAAACCGACTTCCATGGGTTTTAAGCCAAATTTTTTAAGCCAACTATTTCGAAATATTAAACTCTGATTACTTTACTTGCGCCACTGTCGCCGGCAAACGATCTCCACAGGTATTTTGTGTAAACAAAATTGGGTAAAAAATAAAAATCCGATTTTTTGAATACGTACGTAAATCAATCTCACCTATATTTCCTGTAAGATGGCTTTTGATTTTTTGAAAGCTTTCAAAAATTCCTTAAAAAAAAACTCTCAAAAATATCCCTAAAAAAAGGTGTTTTTCACAAATTAATATTTAGAAAATTAGGGTTTTAGAAAAAAAATCGTAATAAAATTGGTATAACTCAGTTTCTGTAAAAAAATAATTCTTTCTATAATAACCATTTTATTGATGGTTCACAAAAATAACAAAAAAAATTTAGGTTTTAGATAAAAACAATGCTTTACAAATTTGTACGTAAGATAATTTTACAAAAAAATTACGTTAAATTAAAGTACTTAAAATTTTCATATATAATTTAAAAACAAAACTGTATATTTTTGGCGCACATTTGAAAGTTTGAAGTGATGGTATTTTTAAACGGTGAGTGATAAAAAAACTAGCTTACCCACAACTTTATTCAACATTGTTTTTTGATGTCACACTCGGTGGATTTGGAAGAAAATTTTCAAAATGCCCTTTTTTGGCAAGGGATATTAACATTATTTCGAGTCTTTGATCTGAAGGTACATATCTGCTTTCAAAAATGTGAAAAAAAGCTGTTTGGATTGCAATTAACTTTGCAATCATTTAATTTATTAATACACATCTCAAAAAGAGACCTTGTTTTTGATGACTCACTTGCTGGATTTGGATGAAATTTATGCATTTCTTTGGTATCAGCATATAGATGTTTGCTAAAGAGCGATTTTCAAAGAGCAGTGATAGCAGTGAGCAGCAATTAAAAAGAGCAGCTACTAATTGTTGCTACTTAATTAATCTTTAAATAGCAGTTAACGCCGCAAGTAACTCATTTCCATTTGAATGCCTGAACTGAAACAATGGTTATTCAAAATGATCTTCTCTTTTAGTCATCATAATCATAGTAGTAAATTTTTTCTTTAAATCTTTGCTTTTTTTCATCGTTCATTAGATCATTAGATTATATTAGATTACATTTTCTGAAAAAGAGTACTGAGGAGAGCAGTTATACTTATAAATGCAGTGAAATTTTTAAGAGCATTGCATAGAACACTTCTAATATTTTCCCACTTGACTTGAGCGCGTCATGTTCATAATTATATAAGGGAAAAAAAAACACACAGCGAATTGGATTGGTTTGGATTTTTGTTAGACTGGAGACTCGAGATTGAGCAGTGAGCAGTGATATTGAAGAGCGATAGCAACTTTTCTCTGCTCAGTTAAAGAGCAGAGTGATTGAAAGCAGCTATCGCAATAGCAGTCTCAAATACAAAAAAAAATAAAAATAAATTTGTCATTTTGGTACCTTAACGCATAGACCAATGAACTCATATCTGTTTAATTTGTAAAAGTATATGTTTTTAAATGCTTGTTTTTATTATCACTAGAACTTTAATAGTCCTTAAAGACTGGCACAAATTTAGGATTTTTAAAATATTAAAATCTAACGGCCCTTTTTTCTCGTACTTCACTGAGTTTGAGTGTCTACTTTAAAGAGAATTTTTTGTTCAAGATAAAAATTTCCGGCCTTTAACAGGTCTTCAAAATTTACGCAAATATTTTTGACCTGCAGTTTGTGGCTAAGAACCATTATAATTTAGTTGAAGAACTAGTTCTGCCCTAATATCCATTTAATGATCCTCCTTAGGTTCCAAAACAGAAAAAAAAAAAATTCCAATTCATTAGTTTAAAATAGTAGTATCTCATATTTTAATTTAATAATGTGACTAACATAACTAAAAACCTATTTCTCTTAATTTAAATTTTAAATTTATTATTATTTAATCTTAAAACAAAAAAATGTTGTATTTACTTACTTTTTCTTATCGTTGAATTTTTATATTTTCCAAATAAATCACTAACCATTTTATTTAATTTATTTTATTTACATTATTTTATTACATATACTTAAATTATTTACATAAAATAAAAAAGAAAATTAAAAAAGGAAACTAATTTCTTTTAGAAATTCGATATCTCTTCGCTGCTTAAAATATTGTAATGTTTGTTTGCTCATTTTTTGGATAAGTGAATTTCTTAAAATAAATACAAATTTAAAATCATAAAAAAGCCAACGAAAATATGGCAAGAAAAAAAAATAAAAAGTCGCAGTAAAGAAAAAAGGATTCAATTGGATTAAAAAAATAAAAATAAATTTAATGAAGGTCACGGACTGCAGACGTGATGTGCTCGTAAATTTTGATAAAAACTTTACAGAAAAGAAATAAAATTAAAAACCCGAATCGAAAGTTATAGTGTGTATTCTGTCTGCCCGGTTCGTTCATCTCCTAATTTTATTCGATTCGTATGAAAATGAATTTTGTGTTTGATGATGGTGCAGTTTGTAATTTTTCGAAATTGAATATAAATCGTCTTTGGAATACGAATTGTTGATGACTTTTGGTGTTGAAATTTTGAAAGTGGTGACAGCGTTGTTGTTGGTGGCAATGGCAGCGGCAGTAGCCTTTTGAATTGGGTTCATGACTTCGATGGACATACGAAATGGTTGTGGTGCTTGGAGTAAAGGAAGTTGTTGTTGTTGATGATTTTGAAATGACAAAGCTGGCTGATCAATGATATTTGAATACTGAAACACACATAGAATGAAATATATGATTGGGATTTTTGTAGGAAAATGATGATTTTTTGAAATTAATAGAATTGACTATAACTTACATAAACACTAGGATTATACTTTGACTTTTCATAAGCCTTGTATTTCTTTGTTTTGGCATTGTATTTGCCATTGAATTTATTAAGTTTGTCATTGTAGAAGAAATCAGTGTGTTTGGTGTAGTAGGTTTTTTGGCTTTGAGGAACAATGGAATGATATTTGAAACCATAGTTGGGAATGTATTGTGGTGAGAAAGCAGACACTGTCTGAGTGTGAGTGAGATATGAGTTGACATATTCTGGAGGAATGACCTTCCCAAAGACAAATTCTCTCGGTTTTTGATGTCCTGTTATAGGTTTTGAGGTTTTGTAGTTGTTTGTCGCTGGTTTTGGTCGGGATGGTGGTGGAAGGACATATCTAAGAAGAGAACATTTATATATAGATATTTTCGAAAAACATATTAGCATTAAAGGTAACAACTTACTGATATTTGTTTGGATTTGGTATATCATTAGATTGATCTTCCCAAACTGGTGCTGGGTTGCGGTATGGCTGTGGGACAGGTTTTCTCGTTGTTGGAGCAGCAGGAACTATTGGACCACCTTTTGTGCCAAAATCGACTCGTATGGCCGTTGAAAGTGTAAAGCAAGTAACGATCAAGAGTAATTCTGGATTAAACTGAAAGAAAAAATACAAAAATATAAATATGAATACAAAGTCAAAAACGATGCAAAAAATAAGTAAATCTTCAATCAAATAGACAATAATTCATGACTTCAATGAAATCATATACGCTTGTCAAAAATAAACACTTAAATTTTGATTCAAATCACATCCGTGTTACTTTCAAAAGAACCTCTTCAAATCAGTTATCTTGTATTTAATTCATAATCGAGTTTGTTGCTCAGGTCTTTTGTTTCGCAGAGTGTGAATGTATTTCCGCTCAATAATTTATAAATTAATTATTATCTCACAACAATATGTTGCATTTTAAATCGAAAGTAAAAGAACCAACGTTATTCTTGTTCCTAAATGACATAAGTTTGAGGCGAGGGACCGGTTCCAAAAGTGTGTCCGCTTTAATCCACACAACCCTTTCGATTGTTTTTTTTTTTTCTTGCAACTATCTAACATCATTAGTAAATTGATTAATATTTTATTTAATCCAATTGTGGATTAATTCTGTATTTAATAGAAGTGGGTGAGACAAAGTAGTCATATGAATATAAATCTTTTGTATATTATAACAGGCCCACAACAAACATGACAAAAAAAAAATATAAATAAGATAGTTTAAATTAATTCCGTAAATAATAAAACATCAATAACAATGATCTCTTATCTAAATAATGATTAATTATAGTGATTTGTTTAACAAGTGGATAATGAAATGTATAAAAAATAAAACAGCAGTCGCTCTATGGACAACATAACGAAGTGCGAAGTAAATAACAATAAATGGAGTTCAAGCAAACTTGAACTTGAATGGCTTTTTGTTTTTATCTTTTATAATTTTGTTTTTTTTTTTTTTGTTTCTGCTTGAATTGAAACTCATTAATGCAATTGGAGAGTGGTGATTTTTAATAGTTCACATAATCGTAATCTGAACTCTTGATAAAAAAACATTGTTGGAAAATGCCTTTTAAATGGTTTAAATGATTATCTGTTAAATGAATTAAAGCATAAAAGGTAGGTTGGTTTTTATTTAGAGTATATTTATTATGGTTCTTCGATTTCTTGTATAAACGTTCAAAATTTTATGTTTGATTGGATTCATGGAATTTTTGTCGATTGAGATGAGTTTTTTGTTTCTTGGGTAAAGTCACAAGGTTAATGGAGCAATATTTTTAGGAAGATCGTGATATTATTATGTGAATTGTGGGCAGAGAAGACCACAAAACGTTCAACTCTTAGACTCCTATGAGGTCAGAAAGAAAGTTGAAATGAAAGTTTCTTATTGAGAAAATTAAAAACCTTGCTTAAGTTTTGATACAGTCTAGAAAAAATAAGATATCTAGTATCGATAGGGCCATTTATAAATTGGCCATTCATAAATTGGTTCGTACGTAGGTCTGATTGGATATGGCCAGAATAATATTCATTGAAAATAAAAAAAATTGCATTAAAATTAAATATTTATTGCAAATGAAAGAATTTTTTATTGCACATAACAAATTTTCTGCATTGAAAAATAAAATTGAATGCAAAATGTGTCATTATATATTTTTTTTCAATATTCGCTGAATTTCTTACAATTATAAATTTTGGCCATACATTAGCTATTACTATTATAATTATAATATTGAACCTAATGACTGGTCAAATAGCCAAAATTGTAAGAAATTTGACGAATATTAAAAAAAATATTGAATTTTTTTTTCAATGCAGAACATTTTTTTTATTCAAATTTTTTTAATTGTAGTAAACATTTTTTTTTTAATTTCAAATGCATTTTTTTTTTCAATTGATACTTTTACAACCCTGGTCATATCAGACATTATTTCAAATTATTTTTGAAGACTAAACATCCTATAATAAGTTATAATCATTTTAATGAAAAAAATAATAGTTTTTTTTAGTACAAGTAAAATATATTAGCGAAAACTTTCAAAAACAAAGTAACGCTACTAAAATTTTATTCTATTTCCTTTTTTTTTTTTAAGTACGCACACAAATTTATTTTTAGTTTTTGTTTCAATTTTTTTTTAATAGTTCTAAAAATTAAGTAATAAAATCGGGTTCCATAAATAAAGGCGATGATGCTGTTCAAATAACCTTGCAACTGGTAAACGTTTAATTTTCTTTTTGATCCCAGTTCAAATTTTTGCGTTTTCTTAATGAATCTACTTTAAATAAACTTCAGTTAACCAACAAACCACAAATTTTTCAAAAATAAATTAGGATTTAAGAAAAAATTGTGTCTAAACCAATTTTTCAAAAACAGGTTGATATAAATAAAATATAGGTACATAAAAGGCCCTTCCAAGTCACTGCCGTGCGTTAATTTTATACGCTCATAAAATCATACAAGCAAAATAGTCTCAATGTTTTGGGTGCCTAACTCAATACAAACCCCATTATGAAGACTTTATTTCAATCCTTATGAACCCGTGGTAGCTTACAAATTCCAATTTTTTTTTTCAAAATAAGAACTGTATAAAATGTGCAACACTTTTAAGAAAATGCATAAATTTTGGTCTTGTGAAAAAAATACGTATACGCCACAGTTACCCCTTAAGACTACTTTCCACATAATAATTGTTAAATCATTTTCAAAAAACCTTGACCCTTCATATTATGTTTTTTTTTTAAGCACTTAGCTCTAATAAGAGATGCCTTTTAAGATGTCCTTATCTTACTTAACATGCATAAAACTTTAAACTTTGGTACATAAGTTATATATTGAAAAACTTTAAAAACTTAAAATCGTGTCAAAGATTCAATCTAAATAGACTTAAATGACACTAACATCTCTATTAAATTTAATTTGTACTCTAAACCAATTAACGTTCACACATACGTTTACCTAAGCATCTAACAATAGAAAAAGTTCACCTTCATTTTGCTTTTAAATTTCAACCTTGAAAACATTCTTAGACACCTTCCTCTTGAAATGATCATCGTCGAGCATGTTGTATTATAAACTCCGGAAGGCAATAACATCTTCATGCCTCACGATATTGAAATAAATTTTATTTGCATAATATGCTGCGCGCTCCACCACATTGAAGGTCAGGACCAAGAGCAACAATTATATTTTAACCCAACCATTCAGCGATTAACAATGAACAATTTAATTTTTTTGCAAATTCTTGAGATCCAAAAGTGTATTTAGGCTTTAGATAAGCTTTAAAAAAAAAGTTTCAGCGATAGGCTTCGCTGATTACTCGCAAAGAAGAAAAAAGAATTAAATGAAAAAATAAAAAGTTGAAGACCATGTGAAGTCGCCGTCACGAATGAACTACATATTCAGTTTATAGGCAGATCACGTCTTGTAAGTAACATTTATGGATCAATTTTGATTGCATTGTCAGAAAAGATGTCCAAAAGTGACCACACCAACCACAACTTAAACGAGACCAGTGGAGAGGTTGAGTAAATTATCTGGATATAAGTTTGTGGATTTAAAATTCATGCCATGAAGTTGCGCCTGCAAGCTGTGAAGTGCTTTTTCACTCAAAAAAAAAAAAAGAGTGGATTTATGCACACAGATCTTCGGACGTTAATGCGATAATCAGTTTTGGTTTAGTTACGTAAATTTGATATGCTACAGTGGCGGATTTTCTAAAACGTTAAATAAGGAACTGTGTTTAGTGGACTTAAAGAATTTTAAAAAATAATTTCGTCAATATGTTTCTTTCACTAAAAAACATTGTGTTTCATTGTGTTATTTTTAAAAGGCCCAATAGATTCACGTTTTTCAATAATATTTACCAAAACTAAGCAACTTCTTCATAAATTAATTAACTTATTTTATAACATTTTGAAAACAAGAAAAAATGGGCAAAAGGGCCACTTAAATAAAACTTTTTCACCCAAAGGTCCCTTCATGACCAAGTCCAGCCCTGTTAAACCTACCACAATGCACCATTGTGATGTGGTAATCTGAAAATCAAGCTTAAATTGGGGGTCAGATTACAGAATGAATTGCATGAATTCATACATATTGTATGATTTTCCACTACATTACCGTCAGTACCTGCAAAATTAAATTGAGAGATCAAAAAAATTAATAACAAGGAGTATCTTTGGCATTACAATGCCGAAACAATTATTACCAAATCGGGGCGTAGTAGGGTGGCGTCAATTTAATCAATACCAATACCAGTGCCATGCATTTTGATACAAAACAAAAAAAAACTCAACAACTTGTCATAAGTCATGATGAATTGAGGTGATTTGGGTGACTCTTGTTTGTAATTTAATTCGAATTTCAGTTTTTATTTATAAACAATTTTAAAAGTTCAGAGTCAAGTCAGTCAAGCAAATTGGCTTTTAAAATGATATGTATAAAGGAATGCACACAAAGTGAATAAATGGATTGTGTTTAGAATTAAATGATTTGATTGATTAAATAAGTGAAACTTTTGTGCATAATGATAAATTGTTTTAACTGCCTATAACTCAAATGGGCGCCAAATTTAAAAGACTTCAAGGATCTTTATGAATGTATGAATAATATTTAAAGCAGTGTGGCTTATGTAGTTAAATTAATTTGTGATATATTTTAATTTGATTAATGGGAATTAAAACTCGTTAATAAAGGTATTCTTAGCAAACTGTTTTTTTTTTTCTAAAGACTTTTTTAAAATTGCAATGGTTTTGTTTCTAAAGCATGAGTAATTATTATTTATTTTAATAGAGAAGTAGTAATCACGTTGGAAGTTCTCTTCTTTGATTTTTTGTTTGACGAAAAGATAGACAAAATTGAAAACAAAAATTTAATTTATATTGTGTAAGGGTCAAAACCAACTTAGATTTATGTTAAAAAATGTATGCTCAAATATTTCGTATAGCTTTTCTAATAAACCGGTTTTTGAATTTTTGACCTGAAATTTTACTCCTATACTATTTTCAGCTCAAGAAATATGCTTCTTCTCCTCAAAATAAAAAACTGTGGTATTTTTTATATATCTAAAGTTCATATTTAATAACTTTTGACACTAATAAAAGTGTTCAGACAAAATTAGCTTTAATCTTCAATTAAATATAATTTTAAACTTGCAATTAAAAAAAAATATTATAAAGTTAAACACCGAAACAATTTACTTGTGGTTGGTGTTAAAAATGTTGTATGAAATTTTATAAACGTTTTACCATTGAACTTGTGCAAAATCACTAAGGAATAATTCTTTGTTTCTTTGATGCCAGCTAGCTTGACTGTCTTGAAGGTAAAAATAAAGTAAATAAAAGACCAAGGTATATGAACAAAATGAAGACACAAATTAAATGCCCACATTGTTCTTACCAGCACAAGTAGCACACCTCGGTCTTTAATTATAAGTTTAATTAGTTTAATTGTAGGGCTGGTCGCAGGTGGCTTACTATACCATGGCTTTAGCCGTTATTCTTAATAAACCATCAATTTCTTATGCAAGTTACTAATGGTTTAATACCATTATATTCATTATAAAACTTTGATATTTCTTTTAAAAAATTAATCTGAATTTTTTTCTCATTTTTCTTTATAACAATAAACATAAGTGGGAACGTATCTAATTATTATTATTTTACAGGAAAAAAACGGGGCCAATCAGTATAAAAAAAATTTAAAAAAATCTTATATCAACTTTAATAACAAAAAGTCACTTGCACTTAACTACTCTAGAGAAGACTGATCGATATATTTTGAATAATTTAATTCATAAATTATTCTCTTTCAGTTCTTTGCCAATTACTTTTGCTTACTAATTTCTTATGGCGGTTGTTGATTTGAAAAAAAAAGGAAAAAAAACTGGAGTAGTTTAGTGAATAATTGATTTGATTGCAAGAAGTTTGATGAGGCTATTAAAAATTGCATACGCGAACCTAGAACAAGTGGGAGTTTAATTTGAATTTCAAATTTTTATTCAATGTCTTTAAAGAATTTTATTTAATTGTTATGGTGGCTTATGAATGGCAGTTTCAAAAGGTTTTTTTTTTATTTCATTAAAATATTTGAAGAGTCGTTAGATAAGTTGTCTCAACAGAGACATTGTAATAAAAAAAAAATAGTTTCATTGGAATTTCTTGGCTAAGAGATCACATGGAAATAACTTGTGATGAACGTGCTTTGTAATGCATTCTGAAAATTATGAGGCTTTAAATTCTCAAGATAAAAACACTGAAACACTTTCTGACGAACTTTTTCATAATGAGGAAGTTGTTGAAACTAGATTATGGTGATGCTTTTATTTTAACAAAATTGTGTTTTAAAATGCTCGTAATGGTTTTCGAAGTGTTTTTAAGTTTTTAAGGTACGAAAGTTATTCAGATTTTAACAATGCGGAAACTTCTGTTCTTAGTTTGCTATTTAATCTAAGCATTTGTTTAGTGAAAAAAAAATTGATAAACAATCAGGAATAAATAAAAAAATTTGTTTTTATTATAATCTGAAGTTTGATATCTCAATATATTATTTACGACCTGAGTTTATATCAAAATAACTAAATAAGATAAAAACTTTGCACGGTTATATAGTTTAAGCTAAGAGTCAAACGCTTAACAGAATAGAATTAAGAAAATATCCAGTTGGATTCATTTAAAAAAATCAGATCTAAGAAGTTAATCCACTTGCTTACTATAAAAGTCTTGACTTGATCTAAATTGTTTTAATTTAAGTATGCAAATCTATCAACATGTTGGTATTGTTCCCTGCTGTTAAGATAACAGCTATAACTTCATCAAAGGACGGGTAATACAACGTGACATATTGAAAAGTTGTTAAACTACATATTAATGTCTGATATGAACAGTTAATGCTAAAATATAGTATCCCATAACAATGCAACAAGTTAATATTCAATTTTACAAATGAAATTTCTAACTTGTCAACGACTTTGTACCTATGTAACAACCAGACAAATCCAACAAAATGTTACCATTATTAAAATCTATTGTGTAACAGAAGCTGACAAGTGTTGAGAATTTAACATAATTTAACGATATTTGAAACTTGTCCGAAATAGAAGAAGTAATAAAAAATTTTAAAAAACATATTTAAATATACATATAAGTCATACAATTTTAAGTTATTCTTTAGTGTGTGTGAAGTTAGCCCCTTTTTTTAAATTGTTATTTTTGAAAGTTGTTCTAGGTTGTTCCCGATTTGTTCCGGAATATTCAAAATTTTTTTGAAAAATTTTCAAAAATGGGGTTTTAGAGCCAAAAAGACGTTTTTGACCTAGCCCCCCTTTTTTCGATTATCGAAAGTCAGCCTATAGAAATTTTGAAATTTTGAAAACATCACGATTTATTTTGAAAGTGCATTTTCGAGGTGATACTCTTACTGTAACTGAACATCACTCAAAATATGTCTGTTTGGTTAAATATTCGATTTCAGAAAATTTTGGAAAATAATAATTGGAAAAGTTTTTTTTTAGTTTTAGTTTTTTGAAAAAAAGTTTCGAAAGCTATATCTTTCAAAATAAAAATTTTAGGACCTCAAATTTTTGAAACAATGTTTAGTACACTTTTTTAAAGCTGAAAAAAATATAAAAACTTAAAAATCGAAAAAAGGAGGGCTAGAATTGTTTTGGTTTTAGCCCCTAACTTTCGAAATATTGAACTTAGAGGTCCAGGAACAACTTTTAAAACCAGGAAACACTTTTAATATTTCAATTTTCGAAAAAAGGGGGGCTTGGGAAAAAACGGTTTTTTGGCTCTAAAACCCCCATTTTTGAAAATTTTTCAAAAAAAAATATGGAACATTCCGGAACAACCTGGAAAAACTTGTTTTTTTTTTTTTAATTAAATTTCTTTAAATTATTAATACATATACTACATCAGCAAATAATATAACATAGTAATTCCAACAAGATTAATAAAATTTTTAGAAAATTATTATTCTGTGTTTATGGGGTAATATGTATTTATGAATTGTTTACAGTTTTGTATCGCAAAAATTAATTGAAATTACAAAAAAAAAAAAATGTAACTTTCAAAAATAAAAAAATAGCTTCACTCACTCTATTCTTTATAACCCATATAATTTGTTTTCTATTCCAAATTAACAAATGCAATAAGATGCTCAATAGCTTACAATTTCATAAATTTTTAGTTGCTAAATATCTTACAAAAAGAACCTCAATGCATCAGCCCAGTAGGCACCTTCATGGATCAGTACGAAAACCGGTGTTGTTGTCAAGGTTTTCTAACTCCCCCGCCTTAGACTATTTCCTTCGCAATTATCACTTCCTATAAGCAAAAAATAAATAACCAAACGCCCAAATGATTTCCATAAATCAATTACAGTACATTCTTCCAACACACACATCTCACATGGGAATCACTCAGCATGACAACAGACAAAAACACAAAAACAAACGCAACATGGCGTTACAATCCCTGAAGAGGAAAAAAAACGTGTAAATTTGTTAAACGACACAATTGTTTTGGTGCCCAAAAGCGATGGATGGCTAAATATCTTGTATAGGTACTTGACAGCATGGCGTTAACCCAAGAGGCCTAAAAAATTTTACTAAAAAAAATCTATTCCAACTGAAGGTCGGCCATCTTACATAACACTTTTAAATAGTATTTACGCATTTCTTTGTGAGTTTAGTGTGCCAGACAGTTGTTGGTGGGAAACTTATCCGTTGAAACCATCATAACCAGTAAGCAACAAACGCCTTCCATGTGCGATGGTGGCATACATTGTATCCACTCGAGAGTTGAATAATCATTCGCCAAATGAGGCAAATGTCTCTGACTGCGAGTCTCCTTTTTGATAGTAGTTTTTGGCCATAATGTAAGTAATTGTTAGCTGGTTTGGTAGATTAAGCCTTAAACCTCCTGTGGTGAATTCCAATGATTCCATCAAAATCCACAATCAACAGCTGGATTTTTAAAAGTTGCAAAATTCATACAATGTTTCAGATACAATCTCTTATCTCTTAACTTGGGAGTGGTTTCCCCCTGGTCTTTGATATTTTAGAACTAATATTGCTGCTGAAGATTCAGAGAACATTATTTCGACACACCCGTTTGGACCATCATCAACCACAGAGATAGTAAAAAAGTTCACAATCTCTGACTTGGTCCTGATTGGAAGCCAAAGGTCTCTCATAAGTCACCGGCAGTCGATATAATCGTCTTGCTGGATGTCTCGAGACCAATAACCCTGTGACCAGTTAATAGCACGAGCAAATATTTAAAAAAACCGCGAAAGAGAAGGACGTCTTGTTAATCGCAGCGCAGACAACGCCACTTCTATACAGCAGCTTTCCTCTGCACCTTCTCCTGGCGATATGGCTATTATAGTTTTTGTCTTGTCTAGCTGTCTTAACTGTCTATCTGTCTGGTCAAGAGATGGCGAGTCAAATTGATGATCCACGAAACAAGTTACGTCTAATAATAGTGATTATAGATTCTTTCGAGACTTGAAGTCTATATAGACGTTGGCGGTGCGGCGTTGGCTCCCAAGATATGCCATAACTTCTATGAATGGATCAAGTGTTCGCCTCTGACATATCCTCATCAAAATCCAAATACTGATGGGAAATGTTTAAAAAACTTATTCTTTTTGTTTTGTTTTATATTTTTTTTTCTTATAGAAATAGCCTGGGAGAATGATGTCTTAATGGATTGGTTGTTGTTTTTTTTTTTTCAAAATTGAAATTGGTTTCACCTTTGAGATTAAATTTTATGTTTTTTTTTGCGAGAGACAGAAAGAAGGAAGGCGTAGAAATTACGTAATAAAAAATTATCGTTGTCCAGTAGGAAAACAAATTAAATCTATCTATCGCCATGAGACGAACATTTATTGATTTTTTTTAAGTCTCAAAAAAAGTACTTTCGATAATTCAATGGAATGTCTTTTTTCGTTTTTTTGGTAGGTCCGATTTCGGTAGGTAAAATACTTCATTAGTTTTTGATTTTTACTTTTTTCCAGACATTTTGTTATGTTAGTTCTTCGAGGGCATTGGTCTTTTTATGGTCACGCATGTCAAATATTCAATAATGTTATAGTAAAAGACAGTATGAAGAAGTGAGGATTAGAATGGATTTAACAGACAAGATATAAGCAAATGGAATAATGACAAAATAAATTTTTATTTTCGGCTGTTAGAAACGGGTTAGGGTCAAAATTCTGCCGGGGTCAAAATTCTTTTTTCAAAATTCTGTTTTTCTATTGAATTCTGCTTTTGAAAAAGCGCACGCTTTTTAACATTTTCCAAACCATTTTTTAATATTTTGCAGAATTTTGTAAAATTATCTCCTGGCTGCTTACTTGATAACTTACTCACTTTCAATATTTTTAGGTTGTTTGATAACAAATTAAACAAATATTAAGAAAAATATATTTGAAAAATAATTAAAAAATTATTAATTTTTCCAAAAATGAATATTAAAAAAATTTAATAAGAAAAAGAACATTTTCTATCAAACAACAAAAAGTAAAGAAAGTATTAAAGATGAAGTATTGTACATTAATAAGCTGTAAGCTCATTTTCTATGAAAAAAGAAAAAAACAGAACTAGCTGAATTTATTTTTTTTTTCAAAAATATGCTGGCAGAATTTTAAACAGGACAATTTTGAAAGGCAGAATAAAAAAAAGCAGAACTTTGAAAAACAGAATTTCTGTTAAAAAAGCAGAATTTTGACCCGCTCCCGTTAGAAACTTGTGGTCAATTTCCGTTAAAAAACAAATAATTTTTTCTGTTTTAACATTAAAAAAAAATGTATCTACCCTTCTCCAAAATTTATTAATCGACCTCTAAAAAATAAGATTTCAAGAAAATTCATCATTTTGATTGAAAATTGAATTTTTTTAAAATCCAAAAATATTTTTTTTCTGAAAATTTTACAAAATGTGAATATAAAAACTAATGCTTCTGTAAAAAATATTATTTATTGATTGAAAATCAAGAAAACAGTTTATTTAAAAAGGACAACCTTATTTGCAAAAGAACAAGCAAACATTTTAATAAATTGAACCGTTTTTAGAACAAAATATTTTTCAATTTATGTTGTATGGTAGGTACAGTTAATTTTGGTCCTTACTTACTATTAAATACCAAACCTCAAGCTCAAGGTGTACGTATTGTTCTTTCAACAGCTTTTAACTCCACTCCTAAAAAAATGTTATAATTCTTTTTACGTTATGAAGATTTTTTTAAATACAATATTTAAAATATAACCGAAAAAATATTTAAATAAATGGAAGGTAGGTACATTAAAAAAATTTTGAACTGAAGTTTTGTTTTTTATGGAAAAAAGGGTAGGTAAAGAAAGTACATTTTAATATTTTGAGTAAAAAACAAAATACATGTCAGTTTTGGAGTTAAGCACCTGAAATCACTTTATAAATGCGAAAGTATGAATATAGAATTAGATTCAATTAAAATTATAAAATTGCCAAATTACCTAATTCTCTTAAAATATAAGTACCTACGCGCATATTCCCCATAATAAGCTTTTTATCTCAAATATAAGTCTTATTAAAGATTTAACAACTTTTGTGCGTAACTAATGATCTCTAGTTGTCTAATCTGGCTTACACCAAAAAATAAAGTCATTAACATGTATGAACATGAATTTCTCTTCCTTCAAAAGAATCACTTACCCAAAAGTGTTGAATAATTTCCTTTTCCACTAAAATTACCTCATATCACACCCAAGCCAAACTTTCATCTTCAAATGTAAGCTTAACGACCTGTTTGATTTTTTTATGACCATCCACGTGCTTCAATTATTTTTAAGAAAAACTTGAAATGTGGATTGTGGGTAATTGTCTTCCTGTACAATCAAATGTTCAATCTTTTCCTCAAAAGAATTCATCATAAGCCTCAAAAGAATCTTTCAATTAATTTTAATTAGTTTTATTTATTTTTTTTTTTTTATCTTTTTTGAAAAATAAAACTCAAGGCCTAGAGGCTCTCTACACTAAATCACCCATATGACGATGTGTGAAACATCACATATAACAATTTATCTTCCGTCATGATTACCTTATGGTCGTTCGAAATAATGACAGAAACTTCAAGTTGAAGATCTAGTCTAACAAGTATTTTAATATTCAAAGCCTTTAACTCGAATTCTATGTAACACTGTGGATTGTGGAACGCTCTGAGGGATTTCAAGAATGCTGTATTGTCAATTCTAGATGATTAATTCTAATTTATCACGTTTTCCCCATAAAACAACCGACGGACAGTAAAACGATTATCCCTTCTTGATCTTGATTTACATTGTATAATTATTATCAACTTTTTTGTTGTGGTCTGTCGAAGTCTTGACAAAGACCGTGACTTTAAGTGAGGTCGGTTGGAAGTAGACAAAACATATGTGACTCTGACTATGTCGCATTTGATTGAAGTTTTTTCATTATTTTTTTTTTCGTTTGTTTGTTACATGATGAGAGAATCATCTCATCTGAATCATGTGAGATCATTTGAGAGACATAATAATGGCAATAAAATACAAGATCATGGCCATCTATGTTATGACCAGGCTAAAAAGCAATTATGTTATTTTATTGTGACTCTGCGGATTTGACGACGACGTCAGGGTGCTTGAATAGAATAGCGTTTTTTTTTTCTCAGAATATCAACTTTGTATGGCAGGAAGTCAAGCTGAACGAACATAACTCAATGAATGTGGTTTACACTATAACATATCTAGTCAAGTTGAGTGTTACATCACGCTGTTGTTTAATTGAAAATTCTGTTTCATTTCATTAAGCTTTGAATAATAGATAACTTCTAACATTTTTACATTATTGTCAGTTGTTGTAATTTATTTAAATTGAAACATTAGCATGAAAATTGTTTCGATCAAATCTGATAATTTATGAGGGGGTTTATTGACAAGTTGTACTTGATTTGTTTGATGGTCGTATCTCGTTTAGAACAAGGGTGATTCTTCAATTAGTTGAAATTAGTTTGATAATGTGTTTTTTTTTTTCTATCTGATTACACTGGTCTGCAAGGAAATCCTCCTTTAAATAAAACTATACTTTACTAAAGGATTTTTATATGCTGATTCCGAATCCATTCTGATTCTAGGTCAGAATTGACCTAGCACGTCACGTTTTTAAAATATTCCCGTTAGAAAATCTCAAAAACCCATTTTTTTTTGCTGTTTTCGAAGAAATATTTTGGCATAATGTAATCTTTTTCAATTGAAATTGATACGGTTTATGAAAGAACTTATATTTTTCTTTCAAATTCAATTTCAATCTTCTCAATATCTCTTTTCTTCTCCGAGATATATTAATTTAAGTAAGTTTAGAAGGTTTGGCATATCTTACCATAAAGAAACTGATCTCTAAAAATTAATATATCTCTCTCCCTAGAACAAAAGTATACTTTTCTAATGGACTTTAGTGTGCTGATTTTGAATCCGAGCTCAAAAAATTTCGGCCAGCTCTGGTTTTTGAGATATAGTAGTTTTTTTGAGATTTTCTAAAAAAAAACTTGATTTTGTGATACTTTAATGCGAATATCTTAAAATCCTGACGTGATAAAATTTTTTTGACTTCGGATTCTAACTCAGCATATCAAAAACTATAAGAAAAGTGTACTATTGTTTCTAGGAGAAACAAATCTGAAGCTTTACAAGGCAGTTTATCGAATAGTTTATTAAAAATAAGATATTTCTAAATAGAAAAAATAGTATATAAAATTACAAAACACGTAAAAATTTTGTTTAATGTTTTTTATTTTGGTTTTCTTTACATATTTGACTTTTTAAATATAATGGGCATTGATATTTTACATTTTCCTTAATTAAGGTGCTTTTGTTCATGTAGGATTTACTAAAAAGTGAAGGATTTCGAAATGTCTGCTTTTATTGTCAATCAGTATTTTAAAAAATGAGTAAACATGAAGGTAGAAGAACATATTTGGTGTCAATCGATAGGTCATATTATGAAGAATAAGTCCTCCAAATTTGAGCTCAATGCGACAAATAGTTTTAATTATATACAAGTTCAAATGAATCTAAAAGAGGGATTTTTTAGAAACTACTCACATTTTTCAAAAATCATTTTTACACAAATGGTACCTGATAGAATTTTTCTGATACCAGATTTAGATTCAGGAAAGTCTAATCTTTCATAATATCAAAAAATTATTTGAAGGAGAAAAAAAAGTTAAATTTTGCCGACCAGTGTTATTAAAACTTTTGAGAAGTTAATTAAGTGAAATTATTTTGTGTGGTTAAATAAAACAGATGTCTGTTATTGTTATTATTAGTTTTTATACAAATTTATATTCAAAAATGTGGAAAAAGTCAACTAATTTTATGCCCAAGAAGCAAAATACTGATTCAATAAAAAATTAATAAATCACCTTAACAAATTTTCACATCATTATAAAAAAAACTTGTACCTGGCGTCCTTGTTTAAAGTCACAAGTCCTTCACCTACATTAACTTCCACTTTCAATTTCAATTCAATAAATAACTGAATTGAATTGACCTTCACTTACAAGTTATTACAACTTTACCTACAAATTCAACATAATTATTTATATCCTCATTTATTCCTGTTTATCACGATGCGTCTACAATAAATTGCAAGTAAACCTTTTATAAACTTTTATCATTTTCGTATTACTCATGCTCATCACACGTACGAGTATGTTTGACCAAGTTAAGAGAACTTTATGGAAAAACCGGTGCCTCTGTTAACTCTTTTAAAAGATATAACCAGTAGAATTATTATGTTGTGCAATATTAATTGGACAAGTCGGTGCATTTGGATATTTGTAATAAAAATGAATAGAAAATTATTTGAGATAAAATATATTTTAATGTAGAAAATTATTTATTATATGGGTTATAGTTTGGATAATTTGTTTGATAAAATATTAACATTATGAGAGTAGTTTACAAGAACTGCATTCGGTAAAAATAACATTTATTTACATAATTACATTGAATAGAGGCTTGATAATTGCTTTTTGATATAGGCATGTGATGGATATTGATGAGTTTTATTTTTTATTGGAATCTCACAAGGTTTTATTATTTAATCGATTTTATTTAAATTGTTAATTTTTAGTAGAATTTAATGAGTATTGAACTAAAAACCTAAATATTTGAATTCAATCAAAATTAACAAAAAAAAAAAGCAAAGATGTTCTATATGTATAATAAAATTGCTTGGAATGTTGAAAGAACATTGAACAACTTTGGTGATCTGATAGGTCAAGGTAGTAGAGAAAAAAGTGTAGATAATTTATGGAATATTTGGTATGTCGTTAAGAGCATTATAGTTTAAAGTTTATTGATTGATATTAAGTACGATCATTTATAATCAAATCATTAAGATTTGAAATAGTAATAAATTACTGTTTTTTGAAACCCTTTAGATAGAAAGAAGCCTCGTAATACCAGCTTTTCAGTTTGCTTTCATTCTTCAAAATATGTAGGCCTAAAATCAAAACGCCATTGTGGAAACCAAATACATTAAGGTAAAAATATTAATTAAATTAAAATTGTTCAAAAGAAATAGGGGCCCCCTATTTCTTTCTCCTGGCAATGGGAAAAGCTACCCCCCCTCCGCTTTAAACCGTCCCTCTAGCTAACGTGTGCAGGGTTGTAAATAATATTTTTTTAATGCATTTGTTTTCCATTATAAATTTAAAAAAAAATTATTCTTTGCAAATAAAAAAAAATTGCATTGAAAAAAAATATATATATTTTTACGGCAACTGAAAAATATCTATTAATATCTAATTGGTTAAAAAAAATATTTGTTACATCTTGAAATATTTTGCATGAAAAAAAATGTTATTGCAACTGAAAAATATTTGCATTGAAAATAAAATTTTTATTGCAATTAAAAATTGTTTGCATTACAAAATTTTTTATTGTAAATACAAAATTTTCTGAATTTAAAAAAAAATCAATGCAAAATGTGTGCATTAAGTATTTTTTTTAAATATCTATCGAATTTCTTACAATGTATTGTAGGACCAAATAGTCAAATTGTAAGAAATTCGACGAATATAAAAAAAAAAATATTTAATTTTGAATTTTTTTTAATGCGAACATTTTTTTATTTGCAATAAAAATTTGATTTTCAATGCCAATATTTTTCAGTTCCAATAACATCTTTTTTAATGCAAAATATTTTTAGTTGCAATAATTTTTTTAATGTAAATTTTTCTTTTAGTTGCAATAATTTTTTTTAATGCTTTTTAAATTTTGTTATTTGAATAAATATTTTTTTTTAATTTATATTTCTTAAAACTTTTTGTACAGTAGTGTGTCGGTAGAAAATAAATTTTTTACTAGTAGAACAACAGAGCATTTTTCGGTCGTTCAAAATTTTTGGTCAGCAGACACACCGACAAACCGACTAAACTGTTGGTTACTTCATTTTTCACATATAAATACCTACCATATTTAAAATATCTAATCTTTTACTTCCTTCCAAATAATGTTCTGCTATGGTTGCACTTTCTTATAAGAAGACAGCTGGTAGGTAGGTACCTGCATATTATATTTTATACAATCTAGACAAAATAAGCAGTTCCTTTTACATAAAACCCTTGGTCTATTTATTTATTTCGTCATAAAAATGGTGCCAAAACAACTTTTACACACATCAATCTGAGTTGTGCTCATCAATCGAAATCAAAATTTGTTTTGTTTTCATCAATCAATGTCCAAGACAATTATGGTCATTCTATATTCATGAAGACAGTATAGGACTTATAACTTGAAGCTTTAAGACAAGGCCCATTAAAAAAAGTTCAAAACCTTCTCTCTGAACCAAATTAAGTTTTCTTATTATTTTTTCCACATCGAAAGAGGTGTTTAATGTGACCCAACTTTCGGTGGAAATTTAATATAAATGGACATATTTTCAAATTCCTTTTTGTGTTCACTAAAAAAAATAAACTAGAATCGTTCCTACAAAAATGACTAAAAATTATGAATTTTGCACATTGGCTCACTTCTCTGTTCATCTTCAAAATTGTGATTCCGCTACTGTGTGTTACGAGTTAGGGTCGATTTACAAAAAAAAAAAAAAAACACCAAGTAATCATTTGAGCACATGTCGGTCATCACAGTCGCAACTCCCACAACAGTATAAAGAACTAAACAAAACAAAAAGAAAACTCTTGCGGTCGGCGGCAAATATAATTATTCACAAACGCAACAAACCGCAGACAATGACCCACAAAAAGGAACGCGTTGCAATTGCAACTTTTTTGTTTTTATATTTTTTCCATTTTCATCCATCGACTTTTCATTTTTTTTTGTTTGAATGCACCTCAACCATAGTGTTATGTGGTTACTAGCTTATGGTTAACCATAAAAACATAACCAAGCTTGCAACTTTGTTTACTGTACGTTTATACGTACAATCTCAATCTTAACCTGTGCCAACGACAACAAGTGACGGCAACAATATGAACGACGACGACGCACGTTATACGAATGTTAAAGGTGCATGATGCCAGCATTTATACTTTCGTGCGGTCTCGGGTGCGGATATGGTTTTTGTCCGTCCGTCATTTGTTATAAAAGTTTCAATTGTCTGTTGTTTATACATTCTCTATAGTCAGAAATGTAGGATTGTCATTTTTATGACAATGACATTTGAACCAATAGTTTATGGGTTTCAATCATCTTCGTTTTGAATGTTAGAACAAGCTATAGCGACAGAGATCGTCTTGACCATGGGAAAATAGTATTTTGCTAAATTTTTAGTTTTGGGACCTCAATGTTTTTTTTCTCTGCTTTGATCATCATGCTGCAAGATTGTTTTAAACTTACTTTTAATATTGTTTTAAATCTTATCTTATTTTCCAAAAGAAAACTTTATTTCTCGGACTAAAATGTCTTACTTTAAATCATAGAGGCACGAGTATGTTGGAAAATGTGTTAGCAATAGCTTGTGTTAGCAATCGCGATGAGATCAATTGAGGTTCTGGTGGAAGGTCTATTGCGTTGATATCATCTTTTTTGTTTGTAGTTTTATTTTGTTTTTGTTGGCATTTCATTTCGATTAATCATCGTCCGATCATAGAACCAATGCCATTAAGTCTTAAAAGAATGATGAGCTTCTTCTTTTTGTTGTTGTTGTTTTTTTTTTTTAAATAGATGAGATTCAAGTTACTTCAGATCTCAAGGTCGTGCGCTAGTGAGAAATTAGTGTGGTGTGGGTGATTGAAGTAAAGCCCTAGTAAATGGTACACAGAGAAAAATATGACCCGCTAAAAACTAACAGATTGCCATATTGTTTTACCGTCCATACATTTCATAAGGAAATCTTATTAAAATCAACGATTAATAAGGTTTTTTTAAGGAGATTTCTTATTATTTTTATAGAGAAAATCTTATTAAAATTTGACTGAAAAGTTGTTTTTTTTTTGCAACTTAGCACTAGAACAAAAATCGCCATCAATATTTTCATGGCATGTTGGTTCAGGTGGTAAGGTGGGCGACTAATGATTTGAAGTCTCCAGTTCGATTCCCAGCCTGGTCTTCGTTTTTTTTTATTTTTTTGCAGATTTTAAAACAATAAGGAAAACCCGATTGTTTTAATAAGGTTTCCTTCTTGGATGAAAACCATAGAGAAATCTTATTGTTTTTGTTCCATTTTATGTGGTCTATTTTTCTCTGTGTAGGTATTGAAAATTGTTATTTTAAAACCTTGAACAAACCAACAATGCTTGAATATAAAGCTATGTGTGATTTTTCTTAAGTTTAAGATTAAAAACAATCGTTATCAAAACAATAAAATAATCCGTTCCATAACCCACTAGTTCCTCATTTGATTGGTAAACTTACGCTTATAACAGACGATTTTCAAGTACACAAATTTCGTTTGTGTGCGTGATTAGAATTTCTTTAAAAATTAAAACAAAAAAATTAAACGAATATATAAAATTTTTAAACAAATTATCAATTTTTTTATTTTTTTATGTTAATGAGAATTATAATATCTTAATGTAACCCATATATCCCATTAGTCTTTTTTTAGATCATAAAACATTAAAATATCGTAAATTATATGCAGCTATGAGTTATGACATCTTGATTAATTCAAGCATCTTCCACAAAATTAATCAATTAATTGACTAATAATAAATACTCGTAAATATTGTCAGATTATCAATAACATTTTGACAGTTTTCATTCGCATTAATCATTGTAATAATAAATATGCATGTGCATATCCTGTCAAACTAATCACCAAGATATTATATATGTATAATTTGAATTAAAATTGCTGATGCATTCAAAATTTATTTAACTTATTTAGAACTTTAAATTTTGTAAGTACCAAAATTTGGTTTCCAAAAATCTGTAAATCGATTATGTAGTAGGTGCTGCACTTTATTTCAAAAATTTGCATTCCAAAATCATGTATGTAATTAAAAAAAACAAATTATTTGATAATGAATCATTTTATTCATTATCAAAAAATTTTATTTGATATTGCAGGATTTTTAAGATATATTTGCATGTGCTATAAGATGGCGATTGCGGTTATATCTGACTGAGTTCGACTTTTTAAATTTGCATTGTCCTTTTAATTTCAACAATATTCAAATCTTCAATTTTGGTAATCATTGTCATTAATCAGAGGAATGATTACAAATAGAAGCGATTATTTTATAAGTTTTAGAGATAGAGCCTTTTCGTGAATTCAAATTTAAAATAATTTTGAACTCATCTCATAATAATAACATTCTTATATTGTTATGTAATGCATTTTTAATCAACATATTTATATCATTAAAATAATGATTAATCACAATTTATTAGTTCCTCATTGGAATAATAAAATCTACTTTATCATTACAAAAATGTATGTGCTATGCACTTATGACATCTCGATTTAAACCATCTTTTATAAATTAATTTATACTCATGCTCATAAATACTGTCAGACTTATCAGCAATAATTTGACAGTTAGGATAAATTGCTCTAAAAAAAAATTACATACTCTTTCAAACAAATCAGAAAGATGTATAATGTATACCTAGTTTGAATTTAACTGATTGATGCTTTTAATAATCTTGAACGAGTTCTTTAAAATTGACATGGGTTAAATAATTAAAAAGGTTTTGTTTAATTTTATGGAATGGCATTTTTCAACTTGGTATATTTTCATTTATATTTTTTACTTGTTATATACCTATGTAGGTACTATACTATATACCAAGTTATAAATTCGTACAAAAAAAAATTGAGATAACAATTTTCCATAATATTACGCTGAGAATGAGATATAGGGCTTCAAAAATCGCAAAAACCGTAACTGACTGACTGACTGACTGTCTCACTCACTGACAGATCATCAAAATTATGGGAAACTTCCCGCTAACGTAGAAACGTGAAATTTTACACGGTGATTATCGTAGAATCTTGAAATTTGGTAGAATGGTAGAGCTGGTAGTTTATACAAAGGAAAAAATTTTTAAATTGAGAATTTTACTTGGCAATTTTTGAAATAACTTTAAAATCGGTAATTAAAAGAAAAAGTGTCAACAGGACAATCAAAATTTTATTGATACGAATTTGAAGCCAAACTTTAGAACTTGGTAAACTTTAACATCTCAGTACTTTTTGTGCCAGCATAATTTCAACATAGGAGAACTTACCTCTTTTTTTAACAGTTTTTTTTTATAACAGTTTTTGTTGTGATACGAAGCTACAGCCTAAACGGATGGACCGATTATTGTCAAACTTGGTATGTAGCGTTATTTGGCGAGTCTCCAGAGGGGTTTTTGAAATTAATATTTTGGGCCAAAAATAACGGTAGGTACTTTTGTCATGTAGGGGAGAGTGGGGCTAAATGTAACAGGGGTAAGAATTAACAGCTAAAAAAAGCGATGTTCCTTTCAATATTAAGAAACGCATAAAGGAGAAAAATGCTCAATTTTTGCATATCTACCGGCACATTTTCTTCAGATGAAGATTAGACGAGAGGGTGAGAAGTTACACTAGTGGTGCCCAAAAAATGCATGTTTGTAACTTTTTTTTTTAATTTTATTTTTGGTCTACCTCTTTACCCGAAAAAGATAGAGTGCTAAGTGTTTTTTTGTTATATTCAACTGTGTTTTGGCTCAAATTGCGTGTATATGTTATGTCTATATCAGTTTCGCTTTTTTTTTAAATTGATTTTATGTGCCAAATTTCATGCTGGGGCTAGTTGTAACATTTTTCCGGGGCAAGTTGTACCATGTAAAAACCTACCTATACTGGAAAATTGTTTACCTAATATAATTAACAACGCTGAATATGAATGCTTGTAATTGAATTTGTATTTATTTTGAAATTGGAAACACATTTTTAAACCACCACTTGAATTCATAAAGCTTATAAAACAATTTATGAATTCGAATAAATTTTATTTAAGACTACTGTCAAATTTTTTTTGGAAATCTTGGATTTGCTCCACTTTTTACAAATTTTCACCAAAATTTCATGACTGAGGTTTGTTTTTATTGTTATTAATTAAAAATAAATAAATATAAACAAATAAAGGTATTTTTCTTTTATTTTTAGTTCTTGGTACAACATACCCCGGTATGTGTTACACTTTGCCCCGTATGTGGGGTAAGTTGAAACAACACGATTTTTTTTTTTGAAGCTTTATTTTTCAACATTACCGTTATGTTTTGCTAAATTTTTATGATGGATCTTGGAGCTAAAACATGGGTCTTTAATTTAAAAAAGGTCTGGTTGACCCACTTTCAAATTTGTAGGAGAACCATCGATTTTAGAAAAAACTGTTACATTTGGCCCCACTCTCCCCTACCGATTTTAGTTAAGTTGAAATTTCTCAAAAACTGCTCCAAAGATTTTGTTAAAAAAATTCAAATGTAAGTTTTAAAGTCAAGGAACTTTTTTTTGAAAATCATTAACGGTACCTGCATAGAACCGTTTTTTTTTTTTTTTAAATCCGATTTTCTCCGAAACTGTTTATTCGATTTCAACGAAACTTTTTGTAAAAAGCATTCATATAATTTTAATATAAGCCAAGAATAAAATTTTGAAAAAATAATTTTTTGGATTTAAAAAAAAAATTTTAATTTTTCTTTTGAAAAATCAAATTTTCTAAAACCGGACATTGAATTTTTTTTTTAAATTTTGTTTTTAGATGTTGATCACTGATTTCTACAAAATGGCATACCAATTTTATCTTAAAACTTTTTTTCCAAAAAATTATTTATGAGTTTTTTTTTTTTAAAGAGCCGATTAACGATTTTGATTTTTTTTCTAAAAATGCATCTTAATAAAACAAATTGCAGATGAAATTGCATTTTAGAGGGCAATTTGATTTAAGATTTTGCTTTATTCCTTTGAAAAACGATTTTTATGTGTTTTTTTAATTTTTTTTTGTTTTTACATACATATACCTATACCTACTAAATTTCTATATAAAAAGTCCTAAAAATTCTAACAACTTCAACCCTAAGAACAAGTTCGTGTGACCCAGTCGTGCATATGATTTTTTTAAGTTACCATTTATAGTTAAAATTCACTAATGATGACAACTTGTTTTTGTTCTTTGTGTCAACCATCAATTTCTTTTTTCTTTGTAATAAAATGTAGTGTAATAAATTTTAATACGAAACAGTACAAAAAGAACTACGTTCTTCAAAATACTAAACAATGTTACCATTTGGTACTTAAATTATAAATAAAATAAAAATTGTTAAACTACTCACCATTTTGTTTTTTAGTCCTCGCACCATCCTTGTAGTTGGTTGGTATTGATGTTAAAGGTTAAGGCGTGGTTGTATTTTGGTTCTTTTTTTATCACATTCACTTTTATCTCTTTAATTTATTTTCTCACAACTAAAGATACGAATAAAATTAAATAAAAAAATAATTCAAATCACTTTCACGCAAATCCATTCTCTTTGGTTACGCCACAACACCATCCACACTATCCACCACCACCCTGTGTGAAATCGGATACATTTCCGATCCGATTGTATGTCATTCAAAACTAGGAGAGTTGATTCCAAAAATAGCAAAAGAGGGATGGACTTGAACAACTAAACCACACTCTGTCCATTGATTGAATTACTTAATACTCGTACTATTGCGCTGCACTAGCTGATGACGGAATGTACTATTACTCTTGTTGTGTTTTTTTTTTTTGTGTCCAAAGTAATCGAAGACTTAAAACCAAAGTTAACTACCTTCAGATCAATATGGATTGCTAAGGCAATATCAGATTGCAACTGCCCTTTCATGTAACAAAATCTTGATGGAAAAAAAACTTGGAAGCATTACTTCACAGTCAGTCAATGGATGGAAACATATGAGAGTGTTTTTGTCCCCCCCATTTAAAGTCAAGACAGCAGCACATTGATGGCTGAATTGAATCGTGAAGAGGAAAACATTTCATTCTTGTGTCGGTCAATGGTAAGACATTCGAGACAGATTGAGCCAAAAGATTCTTATGGTGATTTATTAGCCTAAGGAGTTGAGTTTTAGGTTTTAATATGGTCTAATTGCGATGTGTTGTCAAGCCACAGCCACCACAGCAGGGATCGTTGTCAGATATTCCCAGTTTGGAATTGATAGATTTGGTCACACCTAATGATGTGTGACATTATGGGCATTGTATGTTGAACAGATAAAGTTTTTTTTGTAAAAAGCCTTATGGAGATTTTGCTTTCCGGATATTTTAAAACAGATAACACGAAAATGTTACTAAATGGTTTGGTAATAACGAGATTTAAGATTTTATCCGGAATATGTTTAAGTAGTTTTTGATGGAATGTCGATAAGTCTACCAAAAAAAGGGATTGATTGAAGGACATTAAATAAGAGGTGAATGTATCACAAGAAATAGACAGTTTTTGTCTGGAGTTAATCTCAGAAGTCAATGAACTTAATTCTTGACTTATTAGAGGAAAAGAAAAGTAATACACTCCTAAAAATGGTATTTATTATTATACATCAAAATTACCCTCCTTCATTTGCAGAAATTGCAAAACGCAATATCTTATACTTTGCGCAAAATTACTCAAATAAAACCACTTTTCTACTATTTTTTATTCGATTTATCTAATGCAATAGCTGTTTTGGTATAACGAACATCCTGTTTCTTATGCAAAACATCTACTCTACATTTATGTTAATTGTACTTATTCAAAGACATAATACTCCTTAATTATTGTGCAATAAAAATATATCTATCTTTTAGCAAAGACGTGTTAATTTCTTCATAATGGATAAATATACAATACAATATTCAAGTTATCCTGCAACAAGCTTATTTGCGAACAAATAAATTCCATAATTATTTACGTAGGTATCTATTCAATTAAAGTGAATACAATAATCTAATAACCCAGAAGTAATGATAATACAATTGTCTGTTAAAAACTAGTTTACAGACTGGCTAGTAAAATCCTACTTACAATTTTTTTCAAAGCTCTAGCTCTTATTAGAAATAGGCCAAAAATGAAAATTGAACACGTTCCTTTAAATAAACAGAGAGACACTCATACAACTATAGTTTCAAAACAGAAACTTTTGTAATTCGAGTTTTAGAGAGTTTGAATCCAGTGGATAGATAAAATGAAACTTGGGAGGTCACTGTGGCGTATGTGGAACATTTTTGTTGTAAGAAAAAAAAATTAATGCAAATTATTCTATATTTGGTTTATTACTCCGACGAGTTCATGTTTTTTGATGGTTTGATTAATTTATGGGTCAAAATCATGGAGGTGGAAAATTTGATGTCCAATCATTTTTTTTAATCAAAATAACATTTATTTAAAGCTTTTTTCTCATTTACCAATTAAAATAGTTGGCACGCATCTAAGAATATATTTATTTCGGTTAGAAAAGTTTCCATTTCTTTTTTATTGCATCTAATATACCCAAAAAAAAGCGTTCCTGGACATATGCATAACTCAAAAACTGAAAATCAAATGGCCTAAAATCACATAAAAGTTAATTATTTTTGAGTATTTCTTTTCTTAACACTACATTACACAATACTCTTTATTAATTGGTACATTTCATACAAAAAAATTAAGTTTTGTTATTTTTTATACATTGATAAAAGTTGTCCCAAGAAAAATGACGCATAATACCAACATTTGTTAATGTATCAATATTTTAATCATCTTACGTAAAAGGGTGCTGCAAGCACCTTTTTATATGGATAAATATATAAAATGTATGTTAGAAACTAGTTTAAGTTTGATTTTTATGTACCGTACATCAATTAACCGTCATTCCGGGAACACTTGTTTTGGGGTTTAGTTAGATTGAAATTTTAATTTTTTGGTGATATTATGATCAAAAATCGAGGCCACTGCAATATAATCACAAAAATATTTCGTTTAACTTTGTGACATAAGAAATAAAAATAAATTAAGGTCAATACGTCATTTAAGGGAACGCCATTTCCGGGAACGCTCTTAGAATCTGAATAAATAATGTAGTCTTACACACATAATTTTGCATTTTTTGGGTATTTTTACTGAGTATCCTATGTAAGTATAGCTGTAATAAACAATTTTATCAAAAAAGTTACAAAAAAAAAAAAAAAATTACTTATAGCCTAAGTGTTTCGGAGGTGCATAAAAGCATTTTTTTTTTTTGTAGAAATCGGTCTCTACCCCAAGAAATAAAGTTATATTTGATTTATTTGGTTTTGCGGTAAAATGAAATATATACATTTTTGTGCTCTGCCCGTTCATGAGCCGACAAATTATGGCTAGAGCGAACATTTTGAGCATGAAATTTGTATCATAAAACAAAGTTGATTTTTTTAGAATTCGGTCATCGAAATTTCCCACCTCCATGATTTTGACAATTATGCGTAGGTAAAATGACTTAACAGTAAAATTATTTATAAAATGAACCAATAATCAGTTTGGTTAATTGATTCAACAACAGAATAAAAATTAGTAAATGTCTCAAAGTAACCTTATACCAACATATGTACATCAGATTTATTTTATACTGTCACAAATTTTTTTGTCGTAATTTGTCGTAATTTTTACACTTTTGTGCAACTTTGGCTAAGAATGATAATTAGAGTTGTTCTTTTAGGTCCAAAAATTGCCGTTTTTATAGAAATTAATTTCCAAACGTCATGTTAAAAAAAATAATTCACCTTTTTGGAGCAATAGCTATAAACAACTGTGGCAAAAATGCAAACTTAAAAATTTTCATTACTGTTTTCTTCTACAGAATTGACAAGGTTACTTTGCTAAGAAGAAATCAACAAATTATTAAAACTATAACACAATTTCTTCTTAAATACTTGCTTTCGTTGTTCAATATCTTGTTCAAAATGAATACCATTTTCTCGATAAAGGCTTGATACAAGTATTTAAGTGTTAGTTTCTTGATAAGGTCTTGCTTTTAATGAAAAACTATTAATATTTTTGAAAACCATTATTGACCTTGCTTAAATAGAACCTTTTTTTATATTTTCTTACTTTCTCTAAATCGATTTTTTTTTTACAGAAAAGCTTTTTTGAATTTAACCCTTACGAACCCAAATTATGAATATCAATATTAAAAAATTTTGTTATCGTGTCATAAACATTACAACTAAGAAATATGAAAAGCAAAAAGTTATTTTCCAAAATAGTAAATAGGAAAACTAATATGTTACTCTCAAACAGCTGAGAAAATAATGTGTTTGTGTATATTACTTCTTCTAAGCTAGAAAACAAAACACTTTCTGCACTACACTATTTTTCGTTATGACCATATTAAAAAAAAAACTTTTAGCAAAAAAAAAAATGTGAATTTCAGTCCCTTTTTCGATAAAAAAAATCAAAAGTATACTAATCCAGTAATTAGACAACTTTCAATCTTTCAATTAAGCTATCAAAACCTCAAAAATTATTAAATGCAATATTTTTTATGGACACTGGACTCGAAAAGGTTAAATGAAATTTTAATATTTTTTTTCGTTATATTTTTTTGAAATCTTGGTCACATGAGTTGGCACTAACTCAAAGTAGTATAAGAACTTTATATTGAATTGTTATTCAACAAATTATTTAAATATATGAATTTTTTTCTGAAACGCGTCTACCGATTTATATTTTTTGTTCTTAAAATTTTTCTTAATAAAAGACATCACGTTGTCATTAAAAAACTTTTCTTTTTTAAACGTTTGCTTTATATAATTTTTTTTATTTTTAATTTTATTTTTAGATTTACATTTACCAAATTTTGTAGGAACTGACGAACTGAAGTAATAAATTTTAAATAATTTGCCTGATAGAGTATTTACATAAAAAGAGGCAAATATTTTATAAGTCTACTTGCCTTTTCTTGAGCCAGATCATTTTCTGATATTTATAAACTTGTGCTATTGAATTAATAGAAATTACTTAAATAGTAACATTTTATTAAACTCGATACCTACATTCTACAAGTCCATTTGGTCTGATTTTTTTCTATAATTTATCTACAATAAATTGTTACATATACCCATAATCTTAAAACAAAACTGTCTTCTTTTATAAATTTATCTTCTTAAAAAGAGGGCCACACATATTGATACATTGAAGTACGTTTCATTTTATTCGTACCAAAATTAAAAAAAAAACATCCATCAATTAATCTATAAGTTGATTAAAATTGTTTAATTTGTGTAAATTTTTGAACATGAAATACGAAACCATTTAGACAATCCACAACAAGTCCAAACCATTTTAAGTTAAATGAAGTCAAGACAAATATAATTAAATGTACTTAACTTTGTGGTATATGGAACTTTCCAAAAACGAACAACACAACTTGACAAGTAGTCTACATCCAAATATGCAACTTAAAACCTAACACTACAACATAACAACAAAAGTCTTTCAAATATAATAAGTAAAAACATCAAAGTGAGTGTTTGAGATGTTTGTTTAAATTCCTTTGACATTTGTTTTTAATTAGTCTACATCAAAAAGCTTTTGCAATAATCCTTCTCCGGATATAATTTAAACATCTAGTCTTTACCATAAAACACCTTCTTCAAAGTTCTACATACAAAACTCTGTTCAAGCTTTCTTGTTAAACTTCTGTTTCGGTTTTTTTTTTTTTTAATGTTAGCATCGTTATCTGTTTGGCAAAAAAAAAAACACGAATTGGTGATAAAATCTCAATCGCATGGCTGTCAATCAGGCAAATTTACAACCTCATTCGGTGCACCTAAGGGGCTGCCATAAAACGACAACATTATGACACATAAGTGTCAACATTGGCAACGACTCGCTACAATACATGCTGCATACTGCACCACTGCATTGAACATAGGTGGCGCGAGTGAGTACAATTTTGGTCTAGAGCAGCAACAGAGCAGTTCCAGACCAAAGAGCGAACATAAAAAGTATCTGTGTGCGCATTAATGAGCCGATAGATGTGGTTGAACAAAAATGAGTAGAACGTGCGAGTCGATAGAACCAACGAGACCGGCATCGATCGACAGCGACATAGATTTAGGACTAGCCAACAGGTAAATCTTGCAACAAAAAGGTTAAAATTTCAATTGGCCACCCAAATCCATATTGATGATTGGAAATATTATAAATCTTAGTAAAAATCGAACACAACAACAATAACAAAAAAAATTAATGAAACCTACAAACAAACTTCATTCAATATTCGATAGATGAATATTAAATCAATTTTATTGGTCGACTAATTGACGGGCAATTTGTTGGTAGTTCGTTTGGTCTGATTGAAATGAAATCAAAACCAAAACAAACAAACAGTAAACTACTAACCACGACACACAAATGGTCAATGGCAAAAATGTTTTGACGAATTTATTGATCAAAATGAAGATCGTTATTTAATAATGGCTTCGATTTTTGCTTTTAAATTAAATCAATTAAATCGAAGTTTGTATCTGATTTTTTTTTCTACTGAACTCTTAACTTATTGAATAAACACTAGTTTCTATAATTAAAACATAGAAAACTTAACAAGCCTGCCAGAGGCGTGGTTTTTAAATTGTTAAAGTGAGGCTTTTTTTCTATTTTTATTTTTATTTTGATCTGAAGGCGATGATAAAAATTCAAGTTTAATTGAATAAATAAAAATATCAGGGATAATGTAACTCAATTAAGTGACATGAATGTTTGTAATTTAGAATTTTTTGAAAAATTGTTAACTATTATTGACATTTTTTTTGTTTTGTAAAAACCTTATTTGGTCTTATTTGTTAGACTGGATTTCAAGATGGCATTAAAGTTATAATAGCCGGAAGTTTTTAAATTCTTTCTCGCTGTATTAAATTATAACAAAAAGTTTTTGCTTTTTTTTTTTGTAGAGAACCTATAAAAGAGTGTTTTGATAATAACACGGTGTAACACTCAAAATATACGCGGGCAAAGACCTATCACGTTTTGTAGAGCTAGTCGCACTGATTACGAAACGGTATTTAAAAAGTCCCTAAAACCCACAAAATCTGGAGTTAGAGGGAAAAAACGGTTTTTTTGACTTTCACACATTGAAAAAAATCTAGCTTCGTCAAATTTTTACCCATATTCTATTTTTTTTACAGTTTCTGATAGGATAACTATACCTTTTCAACAATGTATAAAACAGGTAACTCGGTTAAACCACCTAGAATTTATAAGCTGTCAAAGTTCAAAAATTCCATTTTTTTCGTCATTTACTTAACTTCGACATCAAATTAAAGTATATAAATGTATTTTCACAACAACATGCTGTTTTAAAAATATATTCTAAAATAATATTTATTTACAAATCAAACGAGGTATTTTTTATGAAAATCAGTTTAAAATTGGCTTAAAACAAAATTTTACGATTTCAACCCAGATACAGAAATTCGAACTTTTAGGTATGGAACAAAAATGTTGTTTTGGCACGTAGTAGGATAACTTGGACGCCAGGTTTTGATAACAGGTTTTTTTAGAGGAGTTCAATACAAACATTTTTTTCTTTGAGAGAGAGGTCTACCTCCCCCCGTTTAGGTGGGAAGGGCAGTTTTCTAAAAAAAAATTATCAAAATAAAAAAAATTATTAAAAAATAACGGCAACACTTACAGTAATAAATTATACCATTGTCGAAAGGCAAAATTGTACATTTAATTTTAACTTTTAAATCAGTATATAATAACCACTAGTTTTTTAAATAATCGATTTCAAAGTTAAAAATAGGCGAAAAAAAAATTTTTTAAACTCATTTTATACTATTTTTGTCCAGACTGTGAATTTTAATAAAAAATTACTTACACAGAAAACTGCCTCAATTGATTCCTTATCGAACAGTGAAAACTATATGTTTCTATGTCTTCTAGTTTTTGAGAAAATTGAAAAATTATTTTATCAGATTTTTCTTTTTTTCAAAATATTTTTTGTTTTTATTTGTTTTTATTTTTCAAAAATAAAAAGTCTTAAAAATCCGATAATACCTTTATAAATTTTTTTCTGGAGCCAGGTTTATTACTTCTATATGAATTTCTGCAAAGTACACTTTAAGACTAATTTAATGGTATACCCAAAATTAAGGGTATTTAGATTTTTCAGTAAAACGATTTTTATGGACTTTAAGTCTATAAAAATCGTGAAATCCAAGCAATTTTCTTCATGAAAAAGGAAATATTTAAGTAAAAATTGCGCCCAACGTCACACATAATTATGTTCTCTAATGCCACTTACAACCAAAGAATGATGCAAGGCATTGTTATAAATAAAATATTAACAACATTTTAACAGATTTAAAGTCTTTTTGATAGTTGGACGTGGTAAAGCCAAATGCAGGGAAATATAGATTGCTGATATCTTATCGAAACGTTAAAAATAATTATAAGACAACATAAAATAAAAATACTCAATTTTTGTATCTGCTAATTTTAAGTTATGTTATATTTTCATCTTTTATTAGTTTTCAAGCATATTTGTATGTATGCAATGGATTCTCTCTAAGTCGTAATTTTGATGGACATGAAAATTCGTCGGAGTTAGAGGGAAGTTCGAGCAAGGGTAATTATTATAATAATTATTTTTCATCAGACGATTTCACAGAAAATAGTGAAAAAATTCAAGTTCAAGGACTTATTAATTTACCAGCATAACTAAATTATATACTAAACAAAGTTAAAAAATAATGAAAATTATTTTTATTTTTAAGCGGAGTGATTGAATATAATTATTTACTTTAAGTCTATAAAAATCGTGAAATCCAAGCAATTTTCTTCATGAAAAAGGAAATATTTAAGTAAAAATTGCGCCCAACGTCACACATAATTATGTTCTCTAATGCCACTTACAACCAAAGAATGATGCAAGGCATTGTTATAAATAAAATATTAACAACATTTTAACAGATTTAAAGTCTTTTTGATAGTTGGACGTGGTAAAGCCAAATGCAGGGAAATATAGATTGCTGATATCTTATCGAAACGTTAAAAATAATTATAAGACAACATAAAATAAAAATACTCAATTTTTGTATCTGCTAATTTTAAGTTATGTTATATTTTCATCTTTTATTAGTTTTCAAGCATATTTGTATGTATGCAATGGATTCTCTCTAAGTCGTAATTTTGATGGACATGAAAATTCGTCGGAGTTAGAGGGAAGTTCGAGCAAGGGTAATTATTATAATAATTATTTTTCATCAGACGATTTCACAGAAAATAGTGAAAAAATTCAAGTTCAAGGACTTATTAATTTACCAGCATAACTAAATTATATACTAAACAAAGTTAAAAAATAATGAAAATTATTTTTATTTTTAAGCGGAGTGATTGAATATAATTCAATTAAAAAGTTAATAACTTTTTATTATTAAAAAGTTAAAGTGACCTCAACTCCATATGCGTTTCGCCCAGGTATGACAGTGGGCTCATCAGTTAGATGCTGTCATACCCTTACTAAGACGCAAAATTTTGATCCATGAATACAGACACTTATAAAAATCACAACCTGAATAGACTGTGAATTTTAATATTTTAGGGGAACATGGTTACATTCTTGCACCTAAAAACAATTGCCCGTGGTCAGGCTAATAAGTAAACAAAGTGAAAAAAATAATGAAAATTATTTTTAACTGATGAGCCCACTGTCATACCTGGGCGAAACGCATATGGAGTTGAGGTCACTTTAACTTTTTAATAATAAAAAGTTATTAACTTTTTAATTGAATTAAATTATATACTCAATTTTTGTAACTATGTAAATTTTGTTGCTTTGATAAAAATAAAAATACAGATGCTGATGAATTTTGTCTAAAATACTATGTTAAGCAATCATATCTAAAAGTAAATTGAATTAAAAAAAATATTTATTGTTAATATATCTGGTTCCCACAAAATGAGAAAAAAAAAGTTAAATACATTAATTGCATTTGGAACGCCTACAATTTAATCAATAATTTATGTCATAATCATTTTTTTGTTGTTGTTATTTTTGAATTTGCCAAAAAAATAAACCGCAAATTATTTACGCTAATGTTTTAAAAAATCCCATTATCTTAAATACAAACTATTAAGGTTTTAACTTCAATCATAACATAATCATCTTGTTTGATTTATGGCATTGTTAATTTTTTTTTCGTTGAAAATTTAACAAGTAATCAAAAAAAAAAGTTCCCTCAACATTTATTTTGATGTTTTTGTTTTTGTTTTTTTTTTTTTTAGTTTGCAAAACAGAAACAACAAATTTTTAATTTTGCAATGATTTGTGTGATTTATTGTTTTAATTTTATTGAGGTGTTATGCAAAGTGTTAATTTTCTGAAAAGATGACACATGATTAACGCGATACGTAAATACATTTTCAAACATTTACATACAAATTAGCTAATATTGATCTGGTTGTTTGATTTTATTCTGCACATAATTATTAACAGTCAATTTGAATACCTACTAGTATTTAATTAAACGAATATGTAAGTGTTAAATGTGTTTTTATTTATGAATGAATAATTTAAACTAAGTGTAAAAATTCATCAACTCATTGTTCAGTGGACAAGAAAAAGGCTGATTCTATACTTTTGTGTATGCGGAAATTGATGAGATATGTCTATAAACGGATTAAAATGATTTTACAAGATTTAATTTTAATCCAGGAAATGTTCGCACTGATTTATTAACGATTTCAATTTATGTGCTGTGGGGGGCAAGAATTAGAAAATATATGAAAGCGAAAATTAGCTCTTCTTTCAAAAATATAATGTACGACTAGAACATACTGGTATAAGGGTTTGCTTTAAAAATGTAAGAGTAAGAAAATATGTTAATGTTTTAAAGTTTTTAAAGAAACAAAAATTATTAAAAATTATTTGACTTAAGGAAAAATTTTCATTGCAAAATGAACTTAAAAGGGAAATAATTTAAAAAAAGATTTACCCCACTTTACTCATAAAGAAGTTTGCCGTAGAACAGGAATTTCTTCAAAAACTTCGAAAGAATAATAAACTTCCAACCCGTTTGTCAGACACCAAAAGTGTGCACAGATTGGTTAGTATTGTAAAGTTTCTAAACATTAATATATAGGTTTTTATGAACATAAAAAAAAAACTGATAAGCAAACCTGTCTTTTGATTTGATTTTTGCTGGGTGCATCAAATGGGATTGTATATTTGTAAAGGGTGTTTTTAAAGAACTACCTTACCATGAAAAGACATACAAAAAAACAACGTTACAAAATTGTGGAAAATTCGCCATAATTCAAAAAATTTTAAAAGTGTGAAATTTGTTCTTCTATTAAGACAGATATTCAATAATGTTTGGAGCCGTTTTGATACAAGGTGTCCCAAAAGTAATGGTCCAAAATGAAAAAAAGTGAAATACCATCTTATATTTTTATTTACCATCCAATCGTTAATTTGTTGCAAAGTGGTGTATTAGGTAAAAAAATTCTACTGAATTGTTTTTAATAGTTATTAAAGAATAATTGACTGGGAGCAAAAATTCTATTTCAAAACTCAACTTTTCAATATTCTGTTTTACGAAATTTGCAAAAGGTTAAAAAAAGGGTTTTGGAAAATGTTAAAAAGTAGAATTTCACAAAACAGATTTTTAAAGACACAATAGAAAAAAGAGAAATTTTGAAAAACAGAAAAAAAATGTAATGGAATTTGGTATTTTAGTTTCATTTGCCACAGTCTGCCACTTGGGCCAATCGTAAAGTGAAGAAACCTAAAGCTTATTGTTTGACTTCTATCACGGAAATTCTTTCTACCCATTTTCCAGAATTTTTTGAGTGGAGGGGTGAGTTTTTGTGAAGGAGATAAATTCTAGGATATACTAATAATGGGAACAACAAAATATACTAAAAGAAGTCCCTTAACGCTGTGTACAAATCTTTTATTGGACAAAGAAACCAAGCTTCTATGGATTTCACAAAAGGGATTTTGGATGGAAAGAAGTTTTTTTTTAATTTTTGTTCGACGTTATCCTTATCTATGCCATACGATTTAAGGACGTTATGTGAAGGAGTAATAAAGTTTCAAAAACAACACCTTAATCTACTTAAATCCCAAGGAAAAAATATGTTTTAGCTTTATTTGATCTCATACCTATTCAAACAAAAGAGCTGATAAGCGAACTCGAAAATAAAATCTATCGAAAGAAATTAATTTTAATAACGCGATGGTTTGCAATGATTTTTGTTTTGTTTTCTTTTGAAGAAGACTTTAGACAAAGTTAAGTTTTTGAACTTAAAATTGAAAACAATTAAAACAGACATCCATTTTAATTAGGTACCTAGAAAAGTTTAGATCAGACAAGAAAGCTTTTTAATATATTTTGAGTTTCCCAATAGAACTTGAATTAAATTTACTGTTTTCTATTTTTTTTTTTTACATTATTTAAAGACCTTGGAAATAACATGTCACACTGTCGCAGATTAAAAATCAAACCTTAATACTCCTTTTGAAAACTTCCATCCTCTTGCTTTGAAATCAACTCTCCTTTATTGTTTACTCAAGATTAAAAGATTAACACTTTTTTACGATCGCATCAACTGAATGTTTCTTACACCGTAATAAGCTTGTTGATTAAAAAAAAAAAATAAAAATCTACTGCGCGTAATGACCCTTAACCGACAAAAAAGTGAAAAGTAATGAGCTGCCGAAACAAGACTTTTTTTTGACACAATTTTGCTTCGCTTTCTTATTGATGCGCCTCAGATACTGCGGTCGTAAATGATTGTAAATAAATTTCACAGGGGGATAGGTGACAAAAGTGTGTGTGTTGTTTGTTACGCAAGTATATTTTTTTGTTTGTTTTTCTTTTACTATTACCGTTGCAAATGCTAACGACCGACAAATTGAAATCAAATTCAATTGAACCGAAAAGTGACTATTATACAACCCAATTCAAGGAAATATGTCGTTCAATATTAAACGATTTGCTAGTTTAGTTAACACGGTAACTTCCTTTTAAGCTATTTGTTAATATTTACTTCCTTGCCAAAAGGGTTTGTCTAATTAAAAAGAATAAATCAAATTGAAATAATTTATAATATTTCCCAACGGTCAACGCGACAATACACGATGGCGACACGAGCCAAACTAAAATGTTGGACGCCCCAAACGCCAACCTTAAGCTGTTGCTTCTGAGGTGATCCACGCTGTATGATCAGCGATCACAGAAAGACGCAATGCAAAGTTGAAAAAAAAGTAACAAAACAAAAAACTAAAAATAACTAAAAGATACGAATATGAGAAGCAAATAACAAAAAAAAAAAAAAAACAAATGTGCAGAGAAGACGTTTACGAATGTATTTTAAAGATACACAAATCCTATCGTCCAGCATGGTAAGTTTTCCGCTAATAGTTGAAGTGGTCAATACTCACAGACACCAGAAAGCGTCATTAGAGAGGGTTGATGAGAAAAAGTCTCTCTCAGTAGGTGAGAGATTGGAAAATTTTACCGGCAGCATGTTAGATACGTTCCACACAATCCACAAACAGAAAGAATACAAAATTGAGCGCCAATATGCTGTCGCACAAAGCAGACAGAGTTTGAAGTGGGTACAAGCTCTAACAATCCCCTGACATGTGTTAGATGGAAGCACGATAAGATAAACAGTCTCAAACCCCCCAAAGCACACTACTCCACTCTCGAACCTCTCGAGGAACATTAGATAATTTAGATACACATTTGTTTATGGTACGCTGCTCTGGAGGCCTCTGGGGACAACTGATGCGTGAAGAAGTGGGTAACGCAATATGCGTATATGTTTTGTTGTGCTTATTTTTTTTATCCTTGTTTTGTGCATATTGTAAACCTGAGAGTTTTGTAATAGTTTAAGCTGAAGTTAAAACCCCTGAAGGCGATAAGTTATGGCTGCAGCATGTTGGATGTTGGGTGCAGTTTTATTATGTGTTTGAGACAACACGTGCTTTTTGGTAAGTGGAATTTATTTTATGAACATCCCCACAAACAGACATTATACACCGAGGTGGGTCAGATCTTATCATTTGATTTAAAGCTTAAGGGGGGAAGTTGATTGAGTCTCTTTCTGTTAAATGTGACTTCACCCACTTTGTCAGAAATCGTTTGATTATTATTTTAATTGATTTGAATGAAAAATCGACCTGAAAAGAAAGACATTTAGGTTGTGGTTCAAAATAATTTAAAGAAAAGAAAATGAAAGTAAAAAAAGAGGAATGATGAAATTTTAAGGTAAGGAAGTGGTTTATGGTTTTTATTGGTGGCACTGACCAGGTTTTGTTATTGGAAATTAAATGTGAAGAGTACGTTATAAAAAAATTCTTTTCATTTTAAAATTGAAGAGAGTAATCAAGATATTTTTGGACCCAACTATTGTTGTGTTTGATAAGTACATTCGATGTAGATGGATAAAATTAATTGTTGAGTACAATATTTATGATTTAATTTAAATGAGAATAAAAGTAATACCACTGAGTCACAGTTTAATAATAAAAAAAAATATTATATAAGTTTCTTATGAGCTATTATTGAAAAAAGATTTGTTTGGATTGTTATAGAAATTTTTTTTTTAAATGTGGGTACAACCGAAATTTTTTAAACAAAAAATTCAAATTTTTAATAGAAAAAATTTAATTCTGAGCTAACATTACAATAAAAGAAATAATAAAAGTATAAATATATTTAAAATAGAAATTGAATTAATTTGGACTACTCTTAAACCCCATTTAAAGATGAAGTTCTTGCTTTCAAAAGTTGATTTAAGGATATTTTTGAGTTCTAATTTAAGTTTTGTCAAGTAATTATGTAGGTTTTATGGGTTTAAATATAACTAATTTTTTTTTCTATAAAAATTATAGGTATACAATGGAACAACAATATATGTATTCTGATATAACTTTTTTTTCATTTTTAAAATTTGAAATGTTTGTAGTGCTTTAAAATTATTTTTGAAATAAAATTTCCGTCAAAAAATGTTGGCTTTAATAATAATCCGTATAAAACATAGATTTAGGGCTAGTTTGTTCACAGTCGATTATCTTTTGATCAAGGATTATTCCGTAGAAAAATCTTTCAGTAAAAGATAATCGAGTGTGAACAAACCGGCCCTTAGAGTATTTAGGAGCATTACAATTAATAAAAAGTAGTAAGAAAAATAATACTTTTGAAAACTATGCTAAGTCATTTTTAACTTCTTACAATTTTCTTCTTTTATGCAAAAACAAAATATCTATGCATAATCAAGAATTCAGTCAAATAACTCCCTCACCTGCATATTATCGCAGTTAAAAAATACACAAACTTTCCAAACAGAATATCTGACAAGCAAACTTGAAGTTGCTCAAACGGATAATTAGCTCGTAGGAAAAAACATGAACTTTAAATTAAAAGAACTTTAAATTTGAAGAGTATATTCTCGTGCCCCCACCAACCAAAATTAAGAATTGATTGAAAAAATTGAATAAAAAATATATACGACTAAATCAGAAGTAAATAGGAAATTTATCAATTAATGTAAGATATCAATTTTTTTCAATTTCAACCCATCAAAAAATTTTACAATTCTTATTTTTACCTTTATAACTTTAAGCATTTCCGAGTTGTTTTACTTCAAGTACATCCATATTCTGGATAACTAAAATGTACACTCTCAAAAAAAAGCTCATCTATGATTAAAAATCATTTTCTATTTACCTGTCATGATGCACTTCCAAAATAGCTGCAATAAATTATTAAATAATAATTCACCTATTTCTAGTCCAATTTAAGACTGAGCAATCCCTCATGTTTATTTACAATCCATTTGGTTTCAATTTTCCACAACATCATCAACATCGATTGAAATATGTTTCAAGAAAATTGCCCCAAGAAAATGGGGGTGCCCCAGCGGCGTCCAAACACTCTACTATACCAATGTATCTTTATGACTCTCTGCATGTATCTCGTGCAGTAAGTAAATTAATATCCATTGATCGATGATCGCAGCATGGTACCCATGCATAATTGATCGCCATTTAACTTCTATAACTTCTCTATTGCACTGACTTGCAAATAATTATCGGACTGCATAGAATTAATTGAAAAAAATCGACACAGGTGCAAAAAAAAATTCAAATTATTTCCCTGCCGCATGCACTAAGATCGTAAAAAAATGGTATATATTTAATTAAACAATCAAGAGGCTTCAAAATGCATTCCCTCTTTCCGTTTCCTTTAACAGTAAACTTTACCTCCGGTCATAAATTGATTGATAGTTATCATCACATCTTCTCTTGGAATGCCAAACAGTTTGATAGGTTTGCGCCCTCTGGAGATTGAACTCAATCAAAGAATCTCAAACTGACATAGTTAATCATAATTCTTGACGTTGTCAATCCTTCAGATATCAAAAAGAAGTGAGAACCAAGTCCGTTCACTTTCAAATTGGTTTAGATTTCATAAAAAAATATATAAAAACAAATAAAAAACATGTAATAGAGTGAGTCTAGAAAAAAGAGGCTACATCACATCAAATGCGGATAGCCTTGAGAAGCTTAGATACGCTAGATACTACTTTTTCGGCTGAAGATGCAAAACGCAGTTGCACGCTCAAGTAGGTTACTGTGATGGTGATGGTTGGACTTTAAGTCGTGGTGAGGTATGAAGCTAAATATGGCCTTGAAGCATATCGAACCGCATTCGAATGCTTTTCCACGGATGTTATTGATGATGAGCATTATATTGGTTTGTCCTTCTGGTTTGAACTGGTTTTTGGAGTAGTTATTCCAGTGGCAAGTGGAAAGATGCCAAAGTGTTAACTCCGAAATAAATAAGGCTAATTTATTTAATTACAAACAAACTGTTGTTTTGAGTTCGTGAGAAATTATTTTTTTTTTTCAAATATTTAATTCGAACTCGAAGCGATTTATTGGATTAATGCCTATTTATGGTTGAATGACATTTTAATTGATGTTGTTGAATTTGATTGATTATGTGCCTGCCTGCTGATTATGCCCTTCAAATGATCAGTTGATGAAAAGGGTTACGGTAAAAACACAAAGTATGAAAAAATGATGATTTACAGCTGTTACGGTGATTTAGATTTAGTTTTTCTAAAGTCAAGGTCAGGGTGTGAAATCTTAAAAACCTGAAAATCATGGTGTAAATAAAAATAAGGCGACAATTTTCTCATCGTTAAATAATTAAAATCAATTTAAATCTCAATCACTTACCCACAAAACCCTAACAAATTATCTCATTAAATTTATGTGTCAGTTACTCTACCCACTTGCATTTATCACATATTTATATTTCCTGCATAATTATTTGATTAATATCCAAAATCACAGCCGGAAGCATTGAATATACAAACAAAATCTCATTAAGCAAACAATTAAATAAACGAAAAGTTTAAATTTAAACTCGAGCCGAACAATGACACAAACAAAAGCTAACAATTCAATCACATTTAAATACAATACAATATTGAGTGAAAGAACAAAAGAATATGCATATTAATAATCTTTGTGAATAGCGTTTTAAAGTTAACGCGTTTAAAAGTCATTTATAAAATTCAAAGATTTGCCCATAGGTACTCATGCTCATGTAGAAACAAAAGAGCTGAGCAAAAAACTTTTTTTTTTCTTTTTTTCTTCTTAAATTCAATACTTATTGCGACCAACTCGATATTTAACATTAACCTTATGTAATTGAAGTCAAGGTATGACACTGTAAAACCATATTTGTAATTTTACGCACGCGACAAAAAAAAAAAAACTACAACAACAACATCACTCATTCGTCAATCTATGCATTTACTTCATTACTGACGCGCCGCCATGTGGTTAAATGCGAGAGTGGTTGATTTAATGATGTGAAAAATGCTCTTAACACGAGCCAAATTGAGAGAAGTTTTTCCACTAATTTATCATGTAAAATGTCAATAGAACGCAGGAAAAAATGAATAAACTCTCAAGATTGCTTAACCATAGAGAAAAGTAAAGATTTTCTGGTATATTGCTCTTGAAACTACTAGTTATTTTTATTTTTTTCTCAATCCAATAAATATTTTATCAAATCGATGAGTTATTGAAATGAAAGGTTGGCCCTGTTGAACTTAATTATTTAAATTGTTATAAAAACTAATCAGATATTGTTCAGTGCAGCTGGATTTACATCAAGGGTATATTATGCCCCTGCCAAAAAAGAACCTTTCCACGTAAATACTAAACAACATCAACAACAAAAATTATGACCACCAGCTAGCTAAGCTATTCAGGTTATTTTTGGGGAGCAGTCGCAATTGGAAGCCACGCGCTATGAATAACCAAACGATGAAATGCAATTTAATTTTGTTTTTTATCTCTCTGACTGTTATTTTTGGAATTTATTGTGAATCGTTGATAATTGCCTAAAGTATATAGCCATGGTTGGGTATTAATACAGAATTTGTTGTTTATTTTTTTTTTTATTTTCATATTTTTTGTTTGAAAATGCTAATTCAGTAATTGATGTAATTGTAGGGTGGTTGTTGTTGTTACTCAATTTGAAATTAACAAATGGATTTTTGATTGATTATGGATTTCATAATTTTAAAGGTACTCTCTGCAAATAGTAAAGATTATAGTGATTTTTGTTTGGCATGCTTTGGTGTCAGGTAACTGGTTATTAAATGAGAAGAAACTTAAAATAGGTGGTTTTTGGTAGATCTTTAAAAATCACTTATTATTATTTCAGGTGCATAACAGATTTTTGTTGGTTTGATTTACAATGTTGTTTGTTTTGTTGAAATATTATTAAGGTTTACTTCACTTGTCTTCAAAGGAGATGGCACATTTTTCTATGGAGCTTGGGCCCAGTGTGTTCATTAACGAAATTGGTATCAAATGAAAGGTGACGGTAAGCACATTACGTGGCTAAAATATTTTCAAATTCGTTAGTGGGGTTTTGGAGATATTTGAGTTTGAAGTTTCGGATTTCACAATCAAGATTTCAGCTAATTTTTCGAACAATTAATCGTAGAATGCGTAATAATGGGTGCACAGAAATAGTATCAAATGAAAGGTATTTCTCTCGTCTATAAATCTGTATCAAAAGTTTTTTTCTTTATTAAAAAAAATAATACATATTAGGTATTTACTTCTCAAAAGGTGATTTTTTTAAGCGAGGCATTTGGCACATCGAAATATCAAAATATTCAGTGGTGACATGCACTTTTTTTTGCAATTTTTCGATAGCTTAATGTGTTACCTTTAATTCTATATATAAAATAGTTCTTTAAAACATACAAAAACCTTATAATAAGCAAAATACACAAAAACGCGCTGAAATATGCCTATTAAATAATAAGAAGAGAAACTATAGTTCAGTCAATGGGGAAAAATCTGGAAAAAGCTATGACGTCAGCTAAGTTTGAATGCAGTATTGAAGAGGGGTTTATCCCAAGTACAAATCTCAGATTGCGTATTGTTTGGTCTTGTGGGGCGACCGCCATTTTGAAAAACGCATATGTCTCAATATCTCGAGAACGACTTGTCGGACAGAAAACTAGAAAGGACTTTTTAGATTGGAAATTAGTTAATCTTTCTTTTTCTAGTACATCATTTTTCTCTAGGAGTTATTATTTCAGAGTTACACTACCGAAAATTGTGTGTTTTTTGATATTTTAAATATTTTAAACAACCCTTAGAGTTAAGTGCGGAATTACTGAGAATGAGATACTTTGCGGTTCTGTTACTCTGAAAGTATAACTCCTATAGAAAAATGATGTACTAGAAAAAGAAAGATTAACTAATTTCCAATCTAAAAAGTCCTTTCTACGCATTCTACGATTAATTGTTCAAAAAAATAGCTGAAATCTTGATTTTGAAATCCGAAACTTCAAACTCAAATATCTCCAAAATCCCACTAACGAATTTGAAAATATTTTACCCACGTAATGTGCTTACCGTCACCTTTCATTTGATACCCATTTCGTTAGTGAACACACTGGGCCCAAAAATGTGCCATCTCCTTTGAGAACCGGATTATTGATAGAATTTGAACTTTTTCTTTAAGTTAAATCAAAAGATCGCTTAAAGGTTTTTTTTAGTATTGAGAAAAAGATCTTAAAAAACTTCAATATTATTTAAAAAAAAAAAAAAACACTCATACCAATCTTTAGGATGGAAGTATTCTTGGTTGCTCAGCTCGTTAATTAATTTATCAAAGACGTATTTGATATTCATTTCAAGCTGCAAAGATTTAACTCAACTTTTGTTTTGATTAGTTTTTTTCTAATTTTTTTTAAATGTATCCATTCATTATATTTAAATAGAAACTTAAGATTTTTATTTAATTTTCTTGTTTCGCAATTTTAAAAACATCTTAAAATTGTAAAACATCTTAAAAAATACAAAAATAGTTAGAAAAGAAGGAAAATTTTTTTGCATACATTTTTTTTCCTGTAACTTTACGACGTTTACTGAATTACCTTTAATAGTTTATAGATTCTTTAATAAAATCACTGACTAAGCTGAAACTTACAACCCACAACAAACTATTTGAATAAAAAAAGATTATTATCACCCAGCTTATACCAAAAAGTCCCACAATCTTAATCAAAAATGCAATAACTACCTCATTACATTACTAGTTGTAGGCAATAACATGTTAATTATAATTTTTAATCTTTATAGCGTGCCAATGCAAATTCAGTTTTGTGAAAAAGTTGTTCTGTGTCAGTATCTGTCAAGGTGTAAGCAGCATTCGAGGCTTCTTGAAGATTTGAAAAGTCTGAACCTAAAAAAACATCTTTATGCCATTGACATTGATCACATCACAAGCAATTGATAGTTCGTTTTGCAAAAGTCAAGGACACAAAACAAAATAATATAATTATATTACCACCACACCTTTTGACAATATTTTCACGGATAATTAACCCAAATGCCCACTCATTGTCAATAAATGTATATTTATAAAAAAGTTAAGCAAATTAATTTATTTTTTGATAATCTGATTATCAAAAACCCGGGAAGCAAGATACTTGACATGTTGCAGTTGTTACTGAATATACCTGGCGATTTGACATTGTGATAGATTACCAGTCTCTGTCAAACAAAGCTTGTTCAAGATGAGGTAAGCAATCAAACCAATCAAGAACCAGATCGATGAAATGAAAGAGATTGACACTGACAAATAATTGCGGATATTGTTTAATTTAATTGCAAACACCGTTTTCAGATACAATTTTAGCAACGGGTGGTGGTTCTTTTGAATTTTTGTAGAATGGCTCGCGGAGAGTAAATTAGTGGCAAATACGATAGTGACATAAATGCACAATAGATCATCAATGCGATAATTAATAACAACTTGATGAACACCAAAATATCCAATACAATTTCCAAGGTGTTCATGGTGGCTTTAGCAATTTGAAATGTATCAGTGGTGAATGGTAAAACTGAAAATTGATCATGTTAGTTGTGGTTCGATTATTAAAAAAAAAAAAAAAAAATGACATCAATACCAACCAGCTAAGTCACTTAGTTCAACAATTGTGGTTTCCTGATCGATTTGAAGGCAGTCAAAAACTTCATCCCATCTTCCTTTTGCTGAGAGTTCTTTTAGATTATCAGTCAGTTTTTTCATGACTCAAAAAAGTTTGAATGACAGATTTAAAAAAAAAATATACTGTCAAGATTCGATTCGATTTATTTTTCAGACGATACATTTTGTCTCCTGAGTGATTTTGTTTTTATTTAAGTTTAACAAAATGGAAAGGAGCTTATTTTTCAATACTTTTCTTAGGGTAAAATCTTTAAAAAAAATATCATCACGTAACTGCCAAAGTGTGCCTTTTTTCATGTTAATAAGCAAGCGTTTATTAATACATACCATTCTCAACAATTCCCAAAGACTTCCTTCTTTATATTTACATAAACCACTTGACTTTTGCCTCTAGAATATGGTTAATTATAATTTTTATATTAAGCACATGGCAAAGTACTTTTTATAACCATAACATTCTTCGTATCAGATTTCATACAATGAATAAATAAAAAAAAAAAAAAAAAATGAATAAACAATATAACCAATCGAAGTGTCACATATTGGCAATTAATGTCACTACAAGTGCCTTAAGCGATATTACATTGTTGTGACCTCCACACAATGGGCTTGAAAATATTATTATAAATGATTTGAAGCCTGCAAGATCATTAATCCCAACTTCCCACGCTTCTATAAACCTATTATAAGCCACTGAATGACGCAGCCCTCAGAATCAATATTGTTCGTAATTTTTTTAGATCATTGCCGTTCATGGTCGGGCTCATAAAATTATAAAAAGGAAGATAAGATTTGCTAAAAAAAAATAAAAATAAAATATTTCAGGATAAACAAGTCAAGTACACGACGTCAAAGGCATTGAAAATGAACAGTGGGACAGAATTAGTCGAAAATTTAAATAAAATAAAAATTAAACAAAAGAGCTGATGTTAAAACTTGAAATTTTTTTTTAGTTTCATTTCAAGGTTCTTCTCAGGTTTTCGGTGAAAATAAATTGGGAGATCAATTCGACGAGTAAGCTTATTTAATATTTAATAAATTCCAGACCCTTGTCGCCTCATTATACAATGAGCCAATGCCAATGAGCATTTATAAAATTCCTGATGACCACATTTAATTACTCTGTTGATTTGCTGTCATCAGAAGCACCAACTACAACCTGTCATTGGACTCGGATCGATTTCAAATACCCGACATAAAAATCCACAGGCGTTCAATTGCCACAGCCTCCCTTTCATTGTTGCACATTGAGATAACCCGTTTGGGACACAATATCTCACGGGACAAGTACCAATACGTCGTCGTTGTCCGTCATGGAAAATGTTGTGATCCTTGAATGGATGGGTTAACACAGCGTGATGTGCATTTAACACCCGCCAGCTTTCGAAGCAGTCATCTGAGATGTGAATTACTGAGATTCTTTCCGATCTAATTATTTCAAATCAGAGTGACAGAAGCCTAAGCTTGATTTGGTTTCTTATTGCAAGCAAATCAAGTTCTATTCAAACGTTGGTGCACATATTGCATGGCACTTTATTGTCAAGTTAATGCTGGCTGCTACACATGTCATAGAGTTGTAATTGTATATGCATTCTGCAGGTGCAATCGTGCAATTATATTCTCATATAGAAATTTGAATATCTAGAATAAAGATCAACTTGATCTGCATATTGATTAATTATTTCATCTCGCGCAAATGTTGTTTAATTTATTTTTATTATATATTTTGTAAGGCAACAAATTTCTTCTTTTTTTTGTACATTATGAATACTGACAGCATCTTGAGATATAACAAACTGCTAATCACTTTTTTTTCTATTCATTAAACACTTTCTACAATAAATTCATGACTCTTCAAAATCAATAATAGATTTTTGATTTTAAGCTAAAATTGTTACATAAAATGACAAAAGCTCTTAGGCAGATGATGTTGATGGATTAATTAATGATTTTCTTGTGAGGATTTCAAGTTATGGGCATAACTGATTGAAATATTTTTTTTATTATTAATTGAGTGAATGAGAGATAAAAATATTTATGCCTTAAGGTGTAGCAACCTTAAACTAAATACAAAGTTGTTTTAATTGTTCCGTTCACTTGATTAAAATTGAATAAAATATTTGACTTTATGTGAATTTTATTTATTAAAATACTGAACAAAAAAAAAATTACTTTTATTGGATCGCATGACATAAATAGATAAATTATTTTATTTATCATGCATGTACAAGTTTTATTCACATATCATAAAGTATTTATGTTAATTCTGATCTAAGAAGAGAACACAAAATAGTTAAATGAAAAATTAATAAACTAATTGATGTTAACCCATGCTAAAGACATATTTAATTAGATCAGCCCACGCCTTTATAAAATGGACCAAAATAGTCTCGAGTAGTAAAATGCAAATTTATCTGCGTGTTGAGCTAACTTTATCAAATTTGCAATTCATTTATACAATAGATACATATGGTAGGTGCTGTTAACCCCTTGTAGCCCCATGTGACATTTCTGTAACAAACCGAAAAAGATCGCCAAAAAGCTGTAAAAAACATATTTTTATTCTCTTAAAGCTTCTTACATAATCTTTAAAAATTGCTTTATCGAAATAATGCGCCATATTTCAAATAAATAGCACCAATAGTTTTTAATTAGCAGTTAATGTTGAAAGTTCGGCTTTTTTGGAAAACAAGCTAATTTATGTAAAAACTACGAAATTCAGAAAAAATATTTTTCGTGCGTAAACTAACGGGGTTTTATTTTTGGATTTTAGGAATGCGACTAAAAATAAATATTATATAGCTTTTTGTTTGAATTTTTGCATTTATTTACAAAAAAAATTATTTAAACTTTTTTTTACTGCGTAAATTTCGAAATAACTAAGCAAATAATGAACTTATTGAATTTTTAAAAAATACGTGTTTTATTATAGCTAAAGCCCTTTCGATTTACATTATTAATTTTAAAATTTACGATGTTGGGTTACAAGGGGTTAATACAGGACTTTACTGATAAAAATGAAATTGAAGATATGTTTTAATAGAACTTGTTAATACACAGTGTAATTTTTTAAGCCAGCACACATACAATTCTTACCCAAAAATTCTTTTATTTTAATTTAATAAGAAGAAGAATACGTAAACAAAATTTGTTTTGTGGACTTTTTGAAGTGAATTCAATTTTATTTGGTTTGTCCACAAAACAAACAAAAATTTTGTTAACGTTTTTTTTTCTTATTAAATTGTGTGTTACATTAACAATAAATTAGTCTACAACTCCTTAATTCTAGAAATAAAACCTACTTATTAATTTTTCTTATAGAAAAAGAACTAGTTTAGCCAACTATAGCAGTAAAAAATAACAACAAATAATAAATTGGCAATGCTTGTCTACTTTTTTTTTTATTTGAAAAAAAAAAGTGGATTGACTTGGATATCAAATTATCCTCGCTACGATAATCAATTTTTCAAATGTGCACTAACTTAAGTATGTGATCTTCAACAACTTCATTGTTAAACATAAACATGAACAAATCATCTAAAATTCTTCTCCAAAAGAATTTAAAGTTGTTATTTTATCAAAAATTGTTTTCAAAATATTTTAAATGTTATCCAATTAAATTTTATCACGCTTGATTTAATTCAGGAAATAAAAAGGACAGTTAATTTATTGATTCATAATTTATTTTCGTACACAATTCAAAACGATCATTCAACTATGCTTTTTATCTTTTATCAAATAAAACATTATGAAAAAAAAAACATTTTATCTTGTTTTCACATATCTAAACCAAGCTTTAAGTTACAGCTTTAAGTTGTGTGGTTTACAGACATCAACCATTAAAGCTTGACGAAGCTTTTCTATCGAAAATTATTAAGCCTTAATGTATGCTATGAATACAATAAAAATTGAAGTCAGGAATTTTAAATTGTATCAGAAATAAGAAGTACTAAGCAGTGCTGTCGTATTGCATTTATTATAATAAATTCATTTAAAAAAGTTTGAAAAATCTCCTCAAAATTATCATCGACAACCGAATTAGGTAAGATTTTTCGTATGTAAGAAACAGAAGCTAAGAAAATTCTAGTACAATTTCGCTATTTAATTATGAACCATTCAACTAAAATATGCGATTCCATTGACAATTTTTTCAAAGTAATTTGCATCGTGCAGTTTTAATATCTTATATCCACAATTTTTTATTTCGAAATTTTGTTTGTCATTTGAAAAAAAATCTCAATTTTGTTTTGTCCTTTTTTGTTCTATTGACGTGAAAAAATTTTGTCCTACTTCATAACCATATGGACTGGATTACTTTTTAATTGGCCCTAAATTTTTTTAAATGGAATTTTGAACCGAAAAGGATAATTTTGTCTTTGATATCTAAAAACGTAAAACAAAAGGTTAAAGGTAAGTCTTAAAAAATTGATTGGTCAGTTTTTCTACAAATAACGATTTGTTCAAAATGTTTTCCACTTTACATGAATTTGGAAAACAAGAAAAAGGTTCAAGGCTTACGTCTGATTTTAGATCATATACAATGAGTCATTTTTTTAGTTTGATATAAAAGAAATCCAAAAATAACATTTTTAAATCGGGTTAGATTTTTTTTTAACAAATTACGAAAAAATGTTTTAAAAGATATTAAGAAAAAATAAGGTGGCGTCTATGGGTTTCTAAGTTCTCCCACCTGTGAATTTATAGTTTTTGATTTTTCAATGTACTTCTTTTTTTTTACTTTCAACCTGCACCCACTATCAAATTTTCTAATTTCCATTTCAAATAGGTATACAAAAATACTAGGCAAAAAAACAAACACTTTTTTCCAAGTGGGTTCATTTAATTTATTTATCAGATGCTCACACAATAAAAAAATACAAAATACCTATTCGTAAATTTTTACTAGAGAGAACAATAAAATCAATGGTTATCTTGCAATCCATCTCTTATTGATGTTGTTTTCTTTGAAAGAAAAACTGTGAATTTGCACACATTTCAGATGGAATGCAAAACAATTTCCTGCACCACAGCAACGAACTTGTCAATAATTTTTCGTCTTTCAAACTAAGCATAGGCTTTAAAATTCCCATCATCGTTGTTGCAGAATAGGCGTAATAGTGGTGGCAATAGAGCAATGCGGTAGGTTGTCTATAGTCAGTGATGATAGCATCTGATTGTTTGAAAAAAAAACGGTGCTCATGGTTAGGGTGACCAGATTTTATTATTAGCAATGCAGTTTTATTCAAAGAAAAAAAACAAAAATCATTGAAGGAAATTCATTAAATTCAAAAGAAGTTGATAAAAATATAAAAATTTAAAATATAAAAATTTCACACGAAATACTCGTAATGTACAAGATCAAATTGTAAAATTTTGTTAAAAATCCTTTGACCTAAAATGTGTTATTATTACTTTTTTTTTCAGAAATCAATTTTAATTAAATCTAACGGATGGTCACTTTAACAACTTTTATACGAAACTCCTTCAAAGAAGTTTGTTGGTATCTATAAAACAGTTCATGGAATGAAATGCGTTTACAAAGATGCATCACTAACTCCTACAGTTGGGAATTTACCACTTTTATTTTGTTTTTATATTTATTTTCCAGACATTTGCTTCAAAAGGTTTGTCTTTAAGCAACTTTGTTTTCGTTACTTCCAGTTGGGGTTTAAATCAGTATCGAAGCTTAGGTTAAAAGTGAATTAATCTCTTCCGTTAGATGGTATAGAAGATTTTATACCGGCATTCAAATGTAAATATTTAATTAATTTATTTGAAGCTTAAAGATTAATTGACTATATTACTGTAAAACTGTGACCGATTTGGAACAATAGAAAATAATTAGGTGTTGGGTGGCTTTTCATATGTTGATGTCCAGATGATGACATTTTCTATACATTTCTAAAGATATGAAAATTAATGTTGACCTAGTGCAGGTTTAATTTTTATTTTTATGATAAGTTTGGTCTTCACGCTTTTGTTTTTGATAAGCACGAGACAAGGTTAATCTTTATGTTTTTGTTTCTATATTTTCGTGGATTTTTTAACCTTGAAAAATGAATTTGAAAACTAATTTAAATGAGAAAAGAAAATCGCTCCGGATTATAGTCATGGTAGTAATTTCTTGCGCTTTCAAACATATATTAACGGAGTCCATTGTCCATTGATTATAAGAAACTATTGTTATTGTTATTGTTATATATTAAATTCTTCCGATATACAATCGCAAAACAGAGAAACTTTTGGTTTTTACTTGAAAAAAAGAATGTCTAAAATTTAATAGTTCATTAAATTTTATGTCTCCATTTAACAAAGGATATTTAAAAATTTGTATACGATTTGACAGATTTTTTATTTTTAATGGGGACTTTAAATATAATTTAGAGTGAATAAATTGGTCCCATAGAACCCACAGAAATTAAGACTTCAGATGTTTTGATATTTCAAAAAACTCCACTTTGAACTATTTTCTTTGGTTCTTCGGTCCTAAATGATATTTTTTAAAGTCTTAACTTAATCATCGCTAATAGTTGGTAAAATGTCTTTATGAGCTTAACAATTAAATATAATTTTGTTACAATATAAAATAAATTAAGATGGGACAGTTAAAATGCTTATTCAAAAGGTTATCCGAAATTTCAAAATCTTGTAGTTGAAAAACTTTGGTAGAAAAAGGTGTAAGCTCTTCAAAATGTGTAGAAATTCTAAACTTCACCGTCTTTTTTCTTTGAAGTTAATTTTTCGGTTTTGAGAATAAAATGTTATCAGAAGGTCTAAACATAAGTTTTAAAGTGCGTGCTTCTATAAACCAAACTCAGATGGGGAAACCGACGAAGTTACGAATACCAGAGTTACGGGCGACAGAGTTACGAGCGTCAAAGTTACGCGAAACCGAAGTTACGAAAAACTAGAGTTACGAATTCTAAAATTATGTTAAGCTATGACATGTGATTTTTGGGTTGGCAACAATTGCGAGGAACGATATAGAATTATGGAAATACAAACAAGAGATTAACATTTTTCTCATTGGTCAGAACTAAATGAGTAAAGCGAAAATGGGTGTTATTTAATCTTGTAAAATGTTGATTGGATAGGTCATCCATATTGCAATTTTCAGGTATTAATTGATAATAAATACTGAAATTCGTTGTCTTTTTAAACTCAATTATTAAATTTTAATATACATCAACATTAGTTGAGAATAGCAATTGGGGTGACAATCTTCTAACGAACCAAAAAATAAAACATAAAATTCTGATAGTTGGGCAGGTACATAAATATGACACAAAAGACCTGCCTTAATGGCAAATATATAGGTATATTAGAATTCTTTTTATTAGGTGGGGTTTTTGTTTTATTTTTAACTTATCCTGTTTCAAATAAATAAACAAGGAATGTGGTTGTTTTTTGCATAAAAAGATTAAACCACACCCATTTTCGTTAAAATCTATTAAAATAACCAATGAGAATCGATATTCTCTTATTTATGTTTCCATAATTCCATATCGTTCCTCGCAATTGTTGCCAACCCAAAAATCACATGTCATAGCTTAACATAACTTTAGAATTCGTAACTCTAGTTTTTCGTAACTTCGGTTTCGCGTAACTTTGACGGCCGTAACTCTGTCGCGCGTAACTCTGTTATTAGTAACTCCCTTACCATTTCCTCAGATGACAGTTATAACAAAAGGTCTTCTGATAATCGGAGCCATATGTCTTGCAAAACCAGATGCACTTTTGCCCATTTTTCTTTCCTTTTTTCTATGGTGATTTTTTTTTCTACATATGCAGCAATCTTTTGTGTAGTATTTATCGGTTATACTTACATCCTTTTTGTTATAATTTTACCAAAATCAGTTCCGTATCCCAAAAACTTGATGCCATGATTTTTCTGGAGAGAATCATCTTCAATTGACTCTTATTTAAATTGACAATGCCACTTCTGCACCATTGTTATTTTAAGGCAACGGTCCTTGCATGCAATTGACATCCCTTCAAAATAATCTGCGAGGTTTAGTTCTTATCTCAAGACCTTAATCCTAAGTGAAAAATGAAATTCAATCAACGAAGTTTCAAAAACAAATGAACCGTTTTTAAACAGACTTTGTTTCTCTAATTAATGTCCAAAGAATAAGAGTAGTTGTCAATCAAAGTTTACAATGGCTGTGTTCCCTTGGGCTCAGCAAAGTACTTTTATAGTACTTCTGAATCCATTCAAAGACATTTTTTCTATAGAAGAAATGGAGTTGAACACAACCAGAAGTTAAGAACTCCTTTAAACTGCAATATTGAAGGGTACATCCGTCGAAACCGAAATTTGTATTCCCCACCAGCACAGCCACAACATGGCTGTAATCAAAGGTATTTGCCCACCAGCGACCTCTTTCCTATGAACAACTGCTTATTTTATTTTTGGTTAGTTTAGAATACAAGAGAACATATCGAAATTTTAAACTTATGTGTTTTCAAAATTAAAATGAAAATTCATTTAAAAAATAATAAGTATTATATTTTTATATTATTTTTTTTATTATATTTTTACTCTCATTTTTCTACGTTATGGTGCCTTTAGTGCTTTTTGATGTCAAAATCATTTTAACAACCATTTCTTGACGAAAAATCTTAAAATTTGGTACACTGTAGGATAATACTATGGAAAACACGAAAAAACTGCCAACTTTTTTCATCCAAACAGAATAAACGTTTAAATATAATTTGAAAAATCAAAAATGTGGTTGAGGCTGCCTTATTTGTTATTGTAAAACAAAAACTATTAAAACAAATTGAAAAAAAAATCTATTATCGTACATTTTTAATTATAAGCTGAAAATAATAAACTTTTTGATATTGCCTCAAAGGATATTTAAGAAGATTGTGTACCTAATATGACTCAATATAGACACTTGCTTCCGAATCAAATTGGATGTATTCTATGTAGCTAGATAAAAATTCTCAAATTTCATAAAATACTTTAGGGTTTGTACTTGTACCTTAATCGTTATTTCACCATTTCCTCTGCAAAAAAATATAAAACAAAAACTCATTTTTCTTGACTTTCTTCGTTTATTTCCTATAACATTACCATGGTAACTTTGCATAAAATCGTTGTCAAAGACTCGCAACAAAAGTAAATAATTTATAATTTTTTTTTTTTTCGTTTTACAATAAAAAATAATAATTATATTCTTTGCAATAATATATGTCATTAATGTCAGTCACAATGAGAAACTCTACAAAAAATCGAACACAAAAAGGATTTGAAAAAACAAAACTTATTTTCTAAGAAAACTTAAAAAGAAACAAAAAACATAGAGATGTGTGTGTGTGTGAAATTATGTAAGTTGGTTGATTGAGTTGATATTTATAAAAAGCATACAAAAAAAAAACTATTTACAATTACAAATATTTTACAAATAAATATAAAATATTGTAGAAAAAAAAATCAGAGACAAATATTTGCACATTTTGGTTAAGTTATTTGTTGTTGTTGATTGTTGGTTGTTCTTGTTGTTGGATTTTAAGCAAAAGATCATTAATTGTTCTTCTTAAATATACATCATAATCACTTTACTTAATAATGATCATAGTGTCCATATTGACTTTCATAGTGTCCATTATAACCATCATCGTAGTATTGTCCATCGGCATAATTGTCATAGTCGTAGTGAATAGGCTGTTGTGGTGCATAATGGGACTTTGACACAACTGCAAATAAAAAGAAGAAAAAAAAACATTCATTAACATATAAATTGTTTTAACCTTTTCATAGAATAAGTGCACCACATTAATTTGCGACTACATCAATCAAATGCAAAAAAATAAACTTTGAAATCGCAATCTTTGACTAAGATCAAAGGGTATTGTTATTTATGACTACTTAACGTTTATCTACTTCATCTGAATATGTAACATTTGAAACGAGTGCATCCAATATCAAGAGATCAAAAACGAAACAAAAGACCTGAGGTGCAAACTCGATTGTCATCTAATGCAGTTCACATAGCAAAAATGCTTACAAAAAAACCACAACAACGACGACACAATCATCTTAAAAAAAACAACAATATTACATGGAATTACAAAAGCAACACACAAAAAAATCAGGTCAATTGGATTCTGTTTGTTTAGTTTTTCAAGCAAAAAAAAAAAAAAACAGCTCATTGTCTTCAGAAGAGTTAATAATTATTTCGACATTGAGGAACCACAGAGTCAGAGTGCGACTGAACTAAAACTCCCACCAATGGGAAAATATAAAAAAATTAACAATAAACTCTGGTATCACTTGGAGGTTTAGAGCAAAAAACGCATGAATACAAGTGATTCATTTAAAATTTTCCACGAGATTGAATTGTTGTAGGAAATTGAAAAAAGTCGTATTTGTTTGGAATGTTATAGTGTTTTGTTTTTGTTAGTTGTTATTTGTTATTATTTAATCCTTTTTTTCCCATATCAAACATTAAAAGAGACATTTTGTTTTGATTTATGAATTAATCTTTATAAATGTTTATTTTTTAGTGTTTTGTTTATTTAATGTGGTAGTGTGGCAGAGTTAAGCTTTTTAATATCTTTTTTAAGTTTTTTCATTGCAAACTTCAATGTTTTCGCACACAATAAGGTGCCTTATTCAAGCCTTTCTTAAATCTGGACACTAAATTTGCCATGGAAAAACCTTCGAACGAAATAATTGTTTTGACTTAAAAATTGTTCTGACTTCGAAAAATGAGAATCCTTGAAAGAGTTTAGGTACTATTATAATAGTTATGATTCTGGGGTAAAGGCTAACGCAATAGTTTATAATCAAAAAATCATGATTTTGCTCCATAAAATATAAATCAAACGAAATTGAAAAATAAAACTTGAAATATTGAACAATGATCGACTAAAGGTGTGAGTGAGTTCCAAAGTCAGATATCAAGATGAAGAATAAAGGAAAAAGAGCATACAACATTTCAGTTATTATTTTTTACTGAAAGATTATAGTGCTAAAAAAAACGCACAGTGACAAAAATTTCATTTCAAGTGAGAAAACTCGAGCAAAGATAAAAATCACAATAGAGCATTAAATAAGTCAATCAGCATTGAGAAAAATTAATAAGATGTTTGAATAATTGGGTGTAATTGGTTATAAGATCGGCAGTGGGATAAAACGAAAAATAAATCCATTTGATGATCGCCAAGTCATTAGAGAAGTTAAGGAAAATCCGATGATTACTGATCACATAGCAGTAGAAATTCAAGATTAAAACATTTCTAATGAAATTATCCGAAAAAGACCTAAAAGAGCATGCTGAAAAAGCAGTTTCATGCAACGACTCCATTTGATTTAAATGCCAAATAAAATCAAAATCCGTTTAAAAAAATCGGTGAAAGAAGATGTTCAATTTATCTGGTTACTTAGAATACATTTTTTCAAACCGAGAACGTGGAACGTGTTATCGTTTTTTTATCATTATTAGTTTATATTTAATCAACCCCTCGTTTTCACTTTACTTTAAAAGTCAAAAATTTAACAATTATTGCTTTTTTTATTGCATTTAAAAATGTTGTTTTAACAAAAAAAAAAAGTCAGAAATAAAGAAGTCCTTATTTTTGAAAAGGTTCATTGCTTTCGGGATCATTCATTGTTCATTGCTTACCGGTATCAAATAGGTAGTGAGTTAGTAAAATAAATTAAAATACTCAATTTTTTAACTTTTTTTCACTTTAGGCTACGAGTTTTAAAAATTTTGTAACCATCTTAATATGATAGAAAATTTAATTTTCAATGGGAAATGTCTTTTGACCATGTTATATGTAGGCTCGGTTTCGAAATATACCTATACAAAAAAAACTGAAAAACAACTAGTGTTTCCGTTTTTTCAGAAATGCACCAATGTATTAAGTAGTAGTTTTAGCTGAAGCATACTTTTATTTTACAAGGAATCATGTTCAGCAATAAAGACTCTTGAACGAATTTGTTCCATCTAATAGGATTTATTTAATTAATGGACTATTAAAAAAAGATATTGGGTATATAAAAACTTTTTTGAAAAATCAATTTTTTCAAAACGAATTATATTGAATGTTCTTGAAATTTTGTATAAATATATAGAATTTTTTTCTTGAAAAACTTTTTTAAACGAAAAATATTTCAAATTTTAAAAGAACAATTTAAAAAATTGTTTGCTGTACAAGAAACCAAATCAAAACAAAGGCTTTTTCTTGGATTTAAAAACAAGTTTTCACAGTTTGTTTACATTTCTTATTAAATTAATGATAAAATTAAATTAAAATTATTCTTTCATGAATGCTTCAAATCCAGTAGTGCATTTTATTTTTTTCATGTACATTATATTTACTAAATTTATGTATACAATTTAAAAAAAAAAATCAAATAAATAGTGAAATCACCTCCTTTTAATGCCTTTCAACTTTGGGGCTCAAATGAAGTATAAAGTAGTCGAAAAGATACATAAGAATTTGTTGAAAAAATTCTCCTACTGGGACACTTTATAGGCAAAAAGAATACTTTCGTGTACATAGTTTTTTTACAAGAGTGTAATATAAAATTGTGTATATTCAATGTTCTTTAAGAATAATAACAAACAACATCAATAACTTAACAACATCAATAACTTAAAAGTATTGTTTAATTTGGGGGAAAAAATAAAATTTTGTTTGATAAACGTTCCTTGCGAAAATAGTATAAATAGGAGGTTTTCAATAACTTTTTCCATAAATTTTCGTTGATTTTCTAAACAAACTATGTATGAACAAATACAAAACACTTATTACTAACAGTACATAATGATTGATTACATTTTTATCAAAAATAACATGTTAAAAAACTATTATTAACATATTTCTTACTTTCTTTTATTCACTTCACAGTGTCATCGATTTTTACGCCATACAAAAATTTTACTTTTTTTCTAGATTTGCATGACGATCCCCATTTGCAGATAGGTACTTTATTCAGTATCAATTAATATAAATTCAATTAATTACAAAGTAAACTAAACAACCTCAAACCGATATTCAATTTCCAGTAAACTGCCAAGGAAACTACTCTTTTCACTTCTTTTTCCTTAAATTGATAGTTATTGGTTTTTAATATGATATCCAGCGAAAGATAAACCAGAAGTACTCGTATCTCCTCAAATAAGGAGCATCAACCCCAAAATACACAAAACACAACTCTCGTGTAAATGAATGAAAATGCTGTGATTAATACCTAATTATAAACACACTTGTGGTTAAGTAAACCATCACTAATAAACTCAAAACTAAACATAACAAAAAATAACCACATTATTCATCTATTACATCAGACATCAACATCATCACACTATTAACTCTTAAGTGCGTGAAACTATTGAGAAAGGAGATGAACCTAACTCAATTCAAATCATATTGTGTGTTGTAAGAAAATGCTCATCAAATCCATTAATCTGATGAGTGAAAAAATTAGATCACATTTTAATGACGTATTTATCACATTTTTTTCTGAGTTTTGTATCTCTGTGTGGTAAAGAGTAGTTTTGCTTTCAGTATTATTATGTGTGAAAAGAATACTTTTTTCACTATTAACTATCATCTGATGAAAGTGAATCTTTTGTGATTGCATAACAAATTGCAAGGCGAATCATCCATAGAGTGATGTGCAGTGCGGATTGAATATTAATTGCATCGTCTCACGCAATGATGGAAGTATGAGTATCATCATCATACTCATCTTTCTGTGGTGGCGGAGATGATGATTGAAGTTATGGTGTGGTATGGTATGATCAACTACTGTGCCACTGAAATTACAAAAATTTATGTCACGGAAGACAAATTCGATAGATTTTTCTTTGTCCATTTTTCAAGAAGAGTTGAGAGTTTATTTCTCTTAATTCAAGTGCTTAGATAATAATAATAATAATAAAGGAAATATTTAAGTTTTTTTTTCTATTAATAGCAATTTATTGACATTAATTTTCTGTAGAATATAATAAATATTTTTTTTTATATTTTAAAGTCTTTGTAATACTTTTTGTTTTATGATTATCACGGTAAGAAAGATCGATAATAAAAATTATAATGAGAGAGATCCTTGAGTGAGCTTGAATTTGATTTAACTATTCTGAATGATATTTCAAGTGTTGATTGTTGTAGTAGTTTGCATGTCTGCGATAAAGCTTCACCATTCGGTAAGTATCAATGCCTAGTCAAATAAAAAAAATACAAAGAAGATTTTTGTATTTATGAGTTTTCTACTTTTTTTGGCAGAGAAATAGTGCGAAATGGAAGAAGTTTGCAGAACTACATGAGAAAGTAGGTAGGTGAAAATAATGAAACTAATGATATAAAATAAACTTGATTTTATTATTTTCATTTTGGTAAAATTAAAGTACTAAATACAGTTTTGGGTTTTAACCAGAAGTCATAAGTATTAGTTTTCTTTATTTTACTTTGAAAGCTCAGAAGTGATTGAAATATTTTTCTGAAGAATCGAGCATTTTTTTTTTTAATTTAGGATTGACCCTCCTTAAACCATTAATTTTTTCATTATTGTTTCTTTATAAGTTTTAGGCCATTTATTACTTTTCGGAAAGCTACCTAGTCTAAAGGTTTAAATAATGGATTGGTCCCAAGTATATCAGAATTTGGTTAATATGAAAAATAAAAAAAATCGATTAATTCATTCTTAAAAGGCTTTTTGCTTTTTTTTTGTTTTTTACAAAATTTGAGCTTTCAAAATTGTATGCGATTTGATTTGTTTTATAAAGATGAATTTTAAGAAAAAAAAACTTCAAAATCATTAAGGTCGTTTTTTAAAAACTTTTTTTTCATAAAAAATTTTTTGAAAAAATTCCAAAAAATTAAAAAAATTGATTAAGAAAAAAAAATTAATACATTTTTTAAAAATCCAATAATCTATTTTTTGAAATTTTTAATTTTGATTTTATATAGGCAAAATAAATGTTTTTGCATAAAAAAAAACGTTAAAACTGAACCATTAATTGATTTATCACACCAAAAACCATAGTCATAAAACTATATAGGAATGTGTTTTGATTTTTATTAAATTTCTTAAATATAAATTAGGAAGATTTTGATACAGACTAACGCTCTTAACCTATAATTTTGAATTTGAGAAAGCCTTAAATGTTGGTATTTCAAAATTCATTTCAAGTGTTAGACAATTTTTCAAACTGAAGTAATTTGCTGATTCAAAGATATCTGATATGTATCTCGAAAAAAATGTATAGCAAATAAAATTTTTTTCCTTTTTTAACCCTAAGATACGAAAAAAAGTATTTTTCTAGTTATTTCATGTGATTTTGCACTAAACGCATTTCAAAAAAATATCCTTACATTTTTTTGTAAATTGAAATATTCAGAAAAAAAGTTGAAGAGTTAGTATTTTATACATTTTTTTACTTTAGTTAGTTAATTTAACATAAAAAGTCCGTTAGAAATTTTGTTCAGTTAAAAATCTGTTAAATAATATCCACATTGTAAGAAGAAAAACAATCAAGCAAGATATTGTAAAGCTTCTAAAAGTAATGGGATATTCCAGTAATGATTAAAAAAAGTAAACTTACCATAAGGTGCTGGTGAAGCAAGAACAATAGGTTGTTGAATATGTTTGACAATTGGTTTGTGTATCACAGGCTTGGCAACAACAGCATGTGCATGTACTGAAGGTCCTGACTTGGAGACAACAGCATTGAAACCATTGATTGGATCAGCTGTGTAGTCAACGGTACGAATTGAACCATCAGGTTCAACTAATGAGTATTGACCTTTGGAAGAGAAGAAAAATGTTTTATTTTAGTAAAAGTATAGGATAATATTTTGATTAAACATAAACGAAAAATAAAATAGGAATAAAAAAATCTCACCTTTGACAACTTCACCATCACGAGTTTCATGCTGTGATTTGATATCACCAGTTGTGTGATCAGCTACACCATAATTGAAAGCGTATTTTGGATGATCCTAAAAAATAATTGAAATAAAATTGTAACTAACATATTTTCTTTATTTTTTTTTTGTATTTTAAAGTTTTTGTCTTTAAATAAGGATTTTTCAAAATTTATTTAATAAAATGTTCTACATAATGTAGTTATCATAATATTAAACTTAATTGTTCAAAAGTATTGTTTAAATATTTTTTTCAGCACAATTTATGAACACTTTCATGTAAAACAAAAGAGCTGAGAAGCAAACTCTATTTTGAATTGTTTTGAATAAATCGGTTAATTTTCACTTTAAAAGTCTTGTTTTTTCATTTTTCATCATCACTTCACTTGACAAACTCACATAATAATCCACAGCATATCCTGGATGGGCTAGGACTGTAGTAGCGAACATCGCTAAACACAAAACGGCAACTGATGAAATATTTTCCATATTATTTTTTTTTGGTATGTTTGTTTTATTTTTGTAAAATCTATTTTATATCACTACTCTTATTAGTCCTTTATTTTGATTACTTATTATAAACACTTTGATTTAATCGCTCGCAAGATGCCCGGTATACTGTGCCAATTCTAAGATCAAGTTTGTGTTATATACTCCAGCCAGTGGCTTTAGGGCGAACTCGAAGAAAGAAAAAAAAAAACCAAAGAAACACAAATATTGCCCCCTAACTGAAAGAAAATCCACACACCGCACGTTGATGGTTTTGATGTGAATGACAAACAGACATGAAAAAGAAGAAGAAGCTGAGGAGTAAAGGGTTTGTTGACAAGCTCAACACTTGAGACTTCATTTGAGTGGGGGTGAATATTTGAGGAGCTGCATTAGTGCGTTTTACTATTTGTTTGTGTTTAAATGTTAATTATTATAACTAAATGGGAAAAATATCAAGCGTTGGCTTCAGGTCAATCAGCAAAACAATGGGGTTGGAGCACACGGGTGATTAAAAGTATTTTGTTTGTCTTATACGTGCTGTCATGATTTATTTGATTTTGTTGGAAATTGAGAATTAAATTATAAGACAACGATGAAGAAGAAGGTTGCGGCTGCCGAGTTGTCTGCGGTGATCTGATTTTTTTTTTTGCTGGTGGTGAACGATTGAATTTTTTGAAGAAATCAATATGAAGATATAAATTACCTTGGGAAGTATTTTCTTAGGGTCAAAGAACGTTTTGCAAATGTACTTGATTTGTGCAAAAAATGGAAAGTGTAACAAGAATTTATTTTTTGAAATATTTGTTCGTTGAAGGAAGTCCTGTCATCATAAATTCCTCGCTACACACATACATATTATATATTTATAAATGTTATGTGTTTCTATGTTTAAAGAGATAAGGCTTGTTTTTGTGAAAATACTAGGATTTTTCTTTATTTCAAACTGAAGTAATACCGAAAAAAAGTGCATGCAGCCCAATATACAAAACTTCAATGTTAATAATTTTCGTCTTAATCAAATCTCTCATTTTAAATACATTTCAGAACAAAATTAAACAAAAACACAAAACAAATCCGTGTTCTTTCCGAAAATATTTGCTTCTCAAAAACTGCAAACAATATCATTTTAGTGAAATTCAAGCAAGATTACATCGAAGAATTTTTACTTGCTCTATAGGGCAAGTAGGTATTGGTTTAGTGTAGAAAAAAAAAATTCGAGACTTTAATCAAAACCATTACGATGATGGAGACCCGTTTTTTTAGTTTTTCAATATCTCCTTTTTAACGCATATCTCCCATATACCGTTTTCATGATATTGACATTTTATCGAAAACGGCTCTAACGATTTTGATTAAATTTGGTGTAATAATCTTATTGATTCTAACAAAACTGCGTTTTTAGTTTTTCTCAAAAAATTCTGAAAACCGAAATATGGCTTTGCCGTTTTTTCAAAAATTGACATATTTTTTAAGTTTTCATCAAAGCATAAGTCAATTTTATTCAAAATTAACAGACCGCATTTTGAAGTGTAAGATTAAAAAAAAAAATTAAAAAACAAAGTTTTTGAAAAAAAAACTTTTTAATATAATTTTTTAACTAGTTTCTTTTTTTTTTTTTTGATTTTTTTTCTCGACACTAAAAAAATCTTAAATTTCGAAAGTGTTCTGGGAACGCATTTTTGGGTATGTTAAATGGAACAAATAGAAATGAAATAATATATAAATACATATAAATTGATCAGATTCTATTATTTTAATAGAAAAATTAGGGAAAAAACTTTAGTTTAATGCTGTTTTGATAAATACTGAAATTTTCCACCTCCATGATTTTGACTCTTATATTTTGCATTGTTGGATGTTGAAGTTGGAATATTCTGAGATTTGCTTATAAAAAACCTAGAGCATAATGTCTCTTCGGCATTGATGTTATTTATGTTGCATCATTGACGAGGGCTATGTCCGGGTTCTTCTTCTTAATGAATATCTTGATTATGTGCTCTTCTGTATATTTAAAAAACATTCTATTACAGTTACAGTTAAAGTATGTGCATTAAATTTGATTTATAGACATCCATCAGTGTCACAGAAACATGTTCTACCAGCGCAATTGGTAGTTATGTCCACATATTTTCTGCAACTGAATTAGGTATAAGGTGCAGATGTTTTAGACATCTCCAGTATCAAGTTACAAGTGCATTCCATTCAATTTTTGTGTAGTTCAGGTATTGTTTAACTTGACCTTTTCTCATTGTGATCAATTCAACCTATGCTTTGATAAAGGTCAGTTAAACATAAAACATTTAATTTAATAATGCACATACATAAACGAAACTATTAATTAGAAAAAATATAACAAATTATAACACTGCCTGTTGCTGAATTAAAAGAAAAGATAGTATAATAATCTGCGATACGCTCTACTACTGCCTCATTGTAAAACTGGTATTGAAATCCCCAATTGAATATTCACATTAATCGGACTATTGAGCTTATTTCTTTTATTGTTTTTTATTTTTTTTTTGGTAAGCTTCAATTAATTTGTATAACAATAGATTCTGTTATTTAAATGACCATAACATTTGCACCCTTACCCAATCTCAACCATAAAAACACACAACCAAAACAGAAAGACTACTTTTAATAATTATATCAAAATGTAAGCAACCTTTATCTTTCAAATTTCCAAAAAGACCATGCCACATTAACAGACAAAAAAATTAGGCTTGCTGATTTTTGCGAATTTATCTGCATCAGTAGTAGCAACATTATTCGCTTCGAGGTGCTTGGGGCGTTTCAACTCCCTATCGCCACCATTGCCGTTGCAAGTTGTTATAATCTTTTCGGAAACTGTTACAGAGCCTCGTTCTTCGTCGTCTCTTTCTGTGACGATATGACGAGACAGCAAAAAGATATTTTTCACAGCGCCCATTGTCTTTTTCTTGTATTCAGATGGACGTGTCGAAATGTTTATTTTTTCGCCTGTTTTGCATACCACAATTGGTGCCATTACTTCCTCCTCCCAGATTGGGTGTTTCTAGTTGCAAAAACACACAAAAATCCAAAACAATATTTGAATGGAAATTTGTCATAAAGTTTCACATGAACAAGCTATTTGGCTGTAAAGGTAAAGTGATGATGGAAAATCCTTCATTTTGAGGGTCTTTTGTACAAACAGCAAGTTACTATTATTTCCCATGTGGTGCGTGACGCTCAAATGTGTGGTGTGTGATGATGATAAAATGGTAATAAATTTCACAGCCATCTCGCGAGACTAAGGAGTTCAGCCTTCATATAATTTCGCTGCTTCTGATGCTGATGAGTTCCAATTTGACCAATAACACAACATTTTTGATTTAACGAAAAGTTAGTAGCAAGTTCGGTTTCATTGACCTAATTCAGTGAACCAGAAATGTACGCTGTAATTGAGCGGCATTGGCTTCGGTCAATAGCTGTGCCGCCACACTATCTTCATTAACATCTCCGCCAAGTCAAGAGTGATTTGATGACAGGTGTAATGAATATGTCACTTTCTTCTATGTGATGTCGGCGGTGGCTAAGGCGGTGGCGGTGATGTACAATGGCAATGGAACATGCACTAGACCAAAGAAAAACCGATATCGAAACATCACTTGGAAGCCCAACTCGGAAGTTATATCGGATACTAGTTGGATGTTGTCCAGACGAACGATAACATGCAAAAGAGACACGCCTATAGATGCGCCAGCAACAGATCGTCATGTAACATGGAATTGTCAAGCTGCTGCCAATTGAGAGAGGCAGAGGCTTGTTATGGTCATGTATTATGGGAAAAATCGAAAGTAGAAGCGAAACATTTGTTGAATTTTCAAAACATTTTTTTGTTTGCTTTGTTTTTAAAGTAGTAGACCCATTATGTCATTTAGTTTTCAATGAAGTCCAGGTTGGAGTCGTGACTTGTGATATGCATATCGCCCATCCCAATATTATTTAATTGGTTTGGGAAATAAATAGTTTTCATAAAATTAAAGGGAATTATGCTTTACAGAAATGAAATGATATAGGTTTGAAGACTTTAAAACCTTGACAACCCAATACCACCATCTTCTGGTGTCTTTGAAACATTCTCACCTTTATTTTTTTTTAATATTTGAACAATTTTGTTTACGGTCAATAGAATCAGTACTTAAAATAAATCTTTCGAATTTAACAAAATTAAAACAAAAACCTATGTTCCGGAATTCTAGCTAAGTTAAGGTCAACATTGTTGAATTATAACCAGGTGCTCTAATTAAATTCTTGTAATTACAAAATGTGGTAGTGGACTGGACATGGGCATGTTTATTTATTTTCTCAAGTCTTTCGGTTTCTTGTGAGATATATGAAGCTTCTACTTCTGTTCACCGAAAAATCTACTCCAATTAAGTTTTTTTGCTAAGATTGTGTGAGTTAAATTATGCAATAATTGTGTTATTTGTACACTTGCATGTCGACCTTTGTATCAGTTCATTGAATTTTAATTTGATTTTAAGTTTAACAAACCCAAAGAAATTAAAATAATTTGGAAATAATGAGCAAATTATAGATAAATTGAAATTAATCTCTGAAATTGAACAAATTGTAAGGAGATATTTTTCTTGACTAAGAAATTGTTTGGAGCCAAAATTTTGTCTTTAAACATTCAGATTTTACAATTTCAAATTTCCAATATACGGTTTGTTTTTTCCAAAAATTAAATAAAGAATCAAATGAATGCAAAGAAATCCTTATTAACATTGATAAATTTGTTACAAACATCAAAAACAATAGTAAGCTTACACTAACTTGTTATACATTTATATTGCACTTAGTAAAAACAAAACAAAATCAATTGTCACCAATTTATCAATGTTAACAAATATTCCTTTGTCATCACCTGATGATGTTCATAGACATAACCGACACATCGCTTTCCCGGTTTTAAAACATATAGTTACACGGTGTTACAAAAATGAGGTTTTAAAATATACGCTGGCGGGGACCTATCAGGTTTTGTAGAGCTAGTCGCACTGAATACGAAACGGTATTTGAAAATCCCCTAACACCCCCAAAATCTGGAGTTACGGGCAAAAAACGGTTTTTTGGACCTTCACCCATTGAAAAAATTCTAGCTTCGACAATTTTTTACCCATTTTCGATTTTTTTACAGTTTCTGATAGAAGATAAATATATATATCAATTAAGGCAGTTTTCTATGTGAGTAATTTTTTTATTTAAATTCACGGTCTGGACAAAAAAGTATAAAATGAATTTTTAAATTTTTTTTTTCACCTATTTTTAACTTTGAAGTCGATTTTTTCTATTGGTTATAATATATTGATTTAAAAATTAGAATCAAATGTACAATTTTGCCTTTCGGAAATGGTATCATTTATTACTGTAAGTGTTGCCGTTGTTTTTTAATAATTTGATTTGATTTGAAATATTTTGATTATTTTTTTTTTTTTAAATGCCCCTCCCACCTAAACGGGGAGAGATAGACCCCCCTCCCAAAGAAAAAAATGTTTGTATTGAGCTCCTCTACAAAAACCCGTTATCAAATCCTGGTGCCCAAGTTATCCTACTACGTGCCGAAACAACATTTTTGTTCTATACCTAAAAGTTCGAATTTCTGTATCTGGGTGGAAATCGAATTTTTTTTTTTCTAAGCCAATTTTGAAGTGATTTTCATAAAAAATACCTCGATTAATTGGGAAATAGATATAGTTTTAGAATATATTTTTTTAAATAGCATGTTGTTTTGAAAACATATACTTTAAATTGATGCCGAAGTTGGGCAAATGACAAAAAAATTGAACTTTTGAACTTTGACATCTTATAAATTCTAAGTGGTTTAACCGAGTTACATGTTTTATACATTTTTAAAAAGGTATTTATCTTCTATCAGAAACTGTAAAAAAATCGAAAATGGGTAAAAAATTTTCGAAGCTAGAATTTTTTCAATGGGTGAAGGTCCAAAAAACCGTTTTTTGCCCGTAACTCCAGATTTTGGGGGTGTTAGGGGATTTTCAAATACCCTTTCGTATTCAGTGCAACTAGCTCTACAAAACCTGATAGGTCTCCGCCCGCGTATATTTTGAGTGTTACACCGTGTTATTTATTTATCAACAAAATGTCATCACCATTAACATATTAGAAGGAATTATATTTTAATGTTCTTTTTAAAATGATTCTCTTAGTTTTATCTGGGAAATAATCCCTCAAAAATCCTTGATCGATGGTTATTTTTAAAACATTCTTTAAAAACTTGCAACATCAAAATATTATAAAAATATCAAATAAAAGTTCACGATGTGGTTTGTACTGATTTGTTTTATGCAGATTCGAGTAGCTAGGCTAGCTACAGCTTCTTACGTTTTTCTAGATCCAAAAGTCCAAGATCAAATTCCGCTCCAAGACAATCATCATAGCGCTTCTAAATCGTGCGCCTTTTGTCTTGGTTCTCATAGATTTATTATTTTGCGCGACATAAATTGTGGCAATTGTGGTTTTCGCAAACATTGAACTGATTCTTTTTCTGTGTTTTAAGTTCATACTGCAGTAGTGGCGGCTATGAAGCAAATACTTGAAGTAATTTTTTATTGAATTTTTCTTTCTACACAATATGTATAATTAAGTTAATTAGCCCTACAATTTAATTATTTTTCCAATTAGCCAGCAGAGGTGCAAAATGAGTTCAAACAAACATTAATAAATTTTAATAAAAGGCAAACTGCTTTGAGTTATGTTTATTGTTTACAAAAAATACCAGTCTGTTAGATTTTTTTTTTGTAAAAACTCCTATTGACGTCATAAGAACAAGCTTTTTCTAAACTCCTTTATGCAAATCAGGTTGTTTCCTTCGTAGTAATATCTGATCAAATTAACAAATGCAAAAAGTGTTTGACAGTCTTTTTGCACTATAAATAAATGCGATGCAGCAATAAGCTATTAACTGAGAAATTAAGATATCGCCGTGAAGCAATCGTGTTGCCATCGCATCGCATCGTCTCCCTAATGTCGTGTCAAACTCTGCAAATGATGAGAAGAAACATCTTTCAATAATGTACAAGCTGCTGCTACTCGTCTTCTGGATCACAATTATAATTGTTATGGTTTTACAACTCAAATATGGAGTCATCATTCATGCAGACAAAACTCTGTCTCATCACACATTGTTTAGGCATACGAGAAGTCGCTTAATAGGTTACTAGATGGAGCATTGTTTTTGCTAGAAAATTATGAAAAGTCGAAGTTGCTTCGTTCAATATGAATCAGACAGAAGGCAAATATACTTGCATAACTTCAAAGGGACTGTAGACACACTTTTTTTCCATCTCATTTATAAATTTCCTCAATTTGACGTCATATTTCATTTGACCATATTACATTAGACTGGCCGCTGCTGATCAAAGACAATGTGATCATAGACAACGAATTGCGAGCCATTAAACTATCAGATAAATTAAACACAAAAAAACAAACATTCGCAAAGTTAATTAGAATAAACCGCAACCATCATGCACAGAAAGCACAATAGACGTGAGTTGAATTAGGCTTTGAAAAATTTATACAATTAGTTTTGATTCGATGATTAAAAACATTGTAAATAAAGCAGAAGTAGAACAAAACTATACCTAGGAAAAGTTTGAGATCTTCCGGATTACTGCCAAAAAGAGTAATGGCGTCCTTCAATGAGTTTTATCTATTTTTATTGTTTTAAAAACGACATCATTTGGCAGGCATAAATTTTGATAGCCACTTTAAGTTGATTTACATTTTAGATTTTTTAATTTTTCATTCAAGTCTAGAACAATTAATTAAAATGTTAGTTTTAGTTTGATTTGTGTGAATGGTTTATTTGTTTACTGTAAAATATATGCAAGCAGAACCGTGAAAAGAATTGAGTTTGATTTATGAGTAAACTAATTTATAGAAAAAGGAAAAGTTCTTTTGAACCAGTACTCCTTCTTAAATCATGATAAATAAATCTACTGTGTTCATGTTTTTAAATTTGTGCAGGTGTTTGATAAGCATAGGTCAAGAAGGTATAGTTAATTCTGAAAGTAATTGAATTCGTCTACAGAATGATGAAAATGTTTTTTTCATTCATTATTCTTGTGTATATTGAATATAAAAAGAAAGTTAACCTCGAAAACAATGGATTTGAACATAAATCGAAATTTGGTCACCAAAATCTCGGTGGCTGATCTTATAGTAAGAGCTTTTTTATATTTGATAAACAGTTGAAAAAAAACTGTATAAATCAAATATTTTTAAAAATCAAATATTACCTACAGCTAATTAAAAAGGTTTCTGTCAGCTTAATCGTTTTAGACAAATTCAAAACAAAAATAGTTTCTATGAAAGCTACAGTTTAGAAAGAGTTTTCTTTCATTATTTTAATGTCGTTAGACTAAAAACACATATATTATTTTTATAGAATTCATTTTGGGATTTTCATCATCACCTTCGTACTTTTGGGCTTAGTGGGATAATAAAAATAAAATATAAGGTTAAAGAATCGGTAAAACTCTTAGCAAAATTATTCTACATTCTTAATAGGTTTTTTACTGCAACCTTTCTTTCAAAAAAAAAAAAGATCCCTGTCTTCAAAGTAAACTTTTCATAGTTTTACTATTTTTTTCCCTAAATTTGACAAATCAAACATCGTTTATATAACTAAGATATACGAGTAAATGTTGGTTGGTTAAGCTCTTTAAATCAAGCTTAAAACTTTGTAATTCAAAAAGTTCGTTTATGTATTAAATAGACCAATCCATCTGTAAAAGTATACTTTAAAAAGAATGCAAAGCTTAAATTTCAATTACCACTCATAGTTATCTGCCCACAGGTATGCAAAGAAAATATAAGCAAATCAAATTTTTAAAGCACAAATATTTGTAACATAATTTTTGTCACCTAGTTCAAATTGACTCATTGACTAACGATTTGAATTTGAATTTTATTTGGTTTTATTTTGATTATCTTGTTCTGTTTAAATTTTTTTTCTATTCAATTACATCAGCCGCATCTAAGATCTTAAAAATTAAAACAGTGCGGCTTATTTGGCTTCTCTAAGCACTTCACTGATTTAAGCCATAAAAAGTATTTAACAAAGTTCAATGCGACTCAACTACTGATTTACTGACGTGATAACTTCTTATAAATCGATAAACGCTAGCTGCATGCATGAAAAAGCGTAACTCATCCTAGAGGGCAAGTAATATGACGTCAAGTCCAACAGCAGTTCAGTGTGTTTAACCTTTGAAAGAAGGTCAATGTTTAGGTCCAAATCTTGGGTTCGAATCCCAAGACAATAATATTTTTTTAATTTAATTTTTTTTTTTTCTAACAAAAAATAATTTTTAATAACTCTTTTTGAATTTCAAAACTATCGCTGAAAAGGGAAATAAGACTTTGACCAAATTTTTAGAATGGCACTGCTTATCTTTTTCAATATACCTTAAAGAATTTTGAAAAAAAAAAACAGAGCATCAATACAGTGATCTTTAAGTTTATTGAATTATTTGCATTTTTAATGTTAACATCTCTTTAAAATAGAGTAGGTAGCTGATTAGCCTAAAATTAATATGCGAACATTAAAATGTGAAAGGTACGAGTTAGCCGAGCAGTCTACCAAAACTACCAAATTTTACGAAAAACTTCTTGTTTCTAGGCTTTCTTCAATGTCTGCTATTTTAAGGATGTGGAAGAGATTTTTAACTTCCAAAATCAATAAAAAAAACAGTAAATTCATAAATAAACGATTGTCCTGAAAATAATTTCGCCAGTATAAACTTCTCGCTAGTAACGATAGCAGCCATTTCGGAATCAACTTTTACTTCAACGATGGAACGAACGTTTTCTTGTAGCTTAAAGTGAAAATGTATCTAAAACGTTATTTTAATTTTAAGACAAAAAATTCATTAACGTGATGTCTTAACAAAGCGCAAAAGGTGGATTTTTATTTGCAAACGTTATCTTAGTTGAAAAAATGCTAAATTCACGTAGCTTATTTAACTAGAGCCAATACAGAATATTTGAATTGAAATCACGCTACTGCTTATCAATGCCTTAATGTCTTATTAAGTGCATATACAAATTTTGTATATTTATATTATTCACTAGAAAACAATAAACCATAAAGATTAAATTAATTTTATTTTTAATAACATAAAATATAAAAAAAATTAATGTTAGTACATACATCTACATAAGAAATTTATTGAGAAAAAATTGAAAAATTAAAAAACTAATAAAATAAAAATGCAAATCTTGAATAGATCTTCATTTCACTGAATTATGCTTCCAATCAAACCTTATTGAAAAAGAGACTTACAATGGAAACCGAAATTCATTGAATATTCAATTTTTTTCAAAACACGCACCACCGCATTTCTTTTGTTCCCATTTCTCAGACTACTCAGACTCCTACCACTTTGCATACAAAACAATCATAAACCATAAAAAAAAAACATATTTTCATAATAAAACTCCACAAAGTTGATTAATTACAAAAAAAAAAAAAAAAAATAATAAACCAGAAAAATTATGACAAAATGGTCAACTAATTAACTGCATCCGCTTCAATAATCTATTTCACAAATTAAAATCTGTTTTTTTTTTTTTTCAATTTTTGCAATAACAGTTAAAATCGATGACAAACTGCAAAATGTCAAATGACAGTAATTAGTTAATAATTTTCCAATCGACTTAAATGCCACCAAACCGTGACCACATCGCACACAGTAATTAGTGCAATAGAAAAATAAAAACACCAAAAATATTGATTTTTTTTTCAATATAATTATTATTCGCTATATTTTTTTTTATACACAAAAAAATAATAAAATAATTAACTCATAAATATAAAAAAAAAAATAATAATTAAATACATTTAAGGATCATACACAAAATTCGTTAACATTGGCAATGAGGGTCATTTTTTTTTTGTTTCTTTATCGATGCGGTTGAAATGAGAGAGTAAAGAGCAATGAGAGAGATATTTGTTGGGTAAGGCGAGTAGTGGCTGGTGGGTCAAACTTCCGAACCGACATTTAGTAAGAATATAGAATAGGATATAATGAAATATTTGGGAATTCTCAGGGTATATAAGAGATCTAAAGCTATTTACAAGAGTATACAGTTCAGAGAGTATATCGACATTAAAGCTTACACATTATAAAAAAAATTGATTATAATGAGAGAAGACAAAGAGCATTGACTAAGAGATTGAGTATAAGAGAGAGTCTTTATGAAGAGTCGGGTTGTTTCCTTTGATTCTGGTCCTTTCATCCATCCACGAGTCATAGCTGCTTTCCCTTTTTAACTAAATAATTTTAGTAATGGGCAACAGCACCATGACCACCATAGGCAGAGTGTCCGTAAGCATTTGGAACATGGTGAGCGACTGATCCGTAATGAGCTGGAGCAGCAACAATGGGAGCGGCAGCATGGTAGACTGGAGCGGCATGAGCGATAACTGGAGCTGGGGCAGCATGCACACTTGGTCCACTCTTGGTGACGACTGCGTTGAAGCCATTGTGATCATCGGCAGTGTAGTCAACGGTGCGCACTGAACCATCGGGTTCAACCAAGGAGTATGATCCCTTCACTACATCACCATCACGAACTTCGTGCTGGGACTTAACATCTCCAGTGTGGGCATCAGATACTCCATAGTTGTATGAGTATTTTGGGTGTGACTGAAAATAGAAGAAAAAAAAAGAGTAAATCAAAGGTGTTTGGGTTAATTGAGAGTAGGGCCTTGGTTACCAAAGGCACACCTTTTCTCTCCACTCTACTCTACAATGTGCTGAAATTGAATGAATTTGGAATGAATGAAATGAGTACCTATGGGTACTCTAATTAATATTCGTGTCGTACTATAATTTGACAGCATAACTGCTGCTGGCGACGGTAATTTTCATGGCACCGCCTGAGAATTGTAACAAAGGCGGCTATAACAAAACTGACTCACAAAGTGGTTCTCACGAGTTAAAAAAAAATTAACAAAAAAAAAAACAAGAATAATTACATCGCCTCAGGCTATGGCAAGGACGTTCACTTTTTTTTTGCTCACTCTCGTATAGTATACGACATGTCCGGAGTTTAGCTTTGGTCTCGTTTGAAATGTCGGTTAAATACAGTTGAGTTGATTTTAGACATTGCTGAAAGTGATTCTGACGTGAATATGCAATTGCTCTGCTCTGCTTTGAGACGGTAATTAACTGTTTGTGTTTGTTTGAAATGGCGATGCAAAGAGCAAATTGCGTGTTTGATTACTGTTGTTTTTTATTTTTTTTTTTTTGTTCCTTTTTTTTGTGTGAGTATGAGAAAGGGGGCTACAATGATTGTTGTGCAATGTTTATGTTGCAATTGGCTTGTTGAAAATGTAGACAATTTTTTTTTGTTTTTTTTTTTTTTTTGCAGCTTGAATCAAAGCTATGCTTTATGTATTGGCATTCATGATTCTGATGAATGATTAATCACACCCATTTATTTCCTTATGAGAATTGTTTTTTTTTGCAGCCATTTTGACTCTCAATTGAATGAGGAAGAAAAATATTTTTTGGTTTTAAAAATTTCTCATAGAAAATTGTTTTTAGGGTTTTTGCATCAGCTCTTTTGTATTTTGAAGTTGAAAATATTTCAGTTATTCATTTGGTGAAATAATAAAAAAATCAAACATGAATATTTTTGAAGAAAAATCAATTTGAATTAAAATAAGGTTTTAAGCTCAACTCTTTCGTTTTGCAATCTATTTTCTTAAAGATGGCCACTTTTACTGCGATTGAGTTGGTTTTTGTTTTATTTTGTGAGAAAACTTTTAGAAAAATATGATGTTGATGTTCAATTTGATTTGAAATCGATTTGGAAAAACTAATTAAGATTTTTGTTGTTAAAGGAAATTGTGTTTTATCGATTTTGTATTCGAATCTAAATTATTAATTGAAAAATCAGTAGTTGAAGTGAATATGTCAAGCGTTCACAATCTAATTGAGTTTATTAATGATTTAAGATTCTAGAAACCATTAAAATTCCACATTTTTATAAATTTTATTTTCTTAATTTTGGAAAATGTTGGGGCCATTTTTATTTGTTTCTTCAATTTATTTAAAAAAATCAAAAAGTTGTAAAAATTGAAACGATTTGTTCAAATCTCTAAGCAAAATTTAATTATTTGATTTTAGAAAAAAAAAAGTTCGAATCTCAGCTCTTTTGTTTCTAAATAGAATGAAAAGTGATTTTAATTAATACGATTTATTTGAAGAAAAAGTCAGCCATTATTTTGCAAAGTTGTGAATCTGAAATCTTAGCTAGAATTGAGCACCAAATTTAAGGTCCATATTTCATTGGAGTCAGAAATGTTCTTAAGCCCAAAGTTGAGTTGTTTTTTTTTTAAGCTTTTGAAACAATAGGTAATTCGAAACTATCAACAAAATCAATTAAAATTATTCCAAAAAAAAAGGTTCGAGCATCAGCTCTTTTGATTTATTGACTTTTTATCTTGATCAATTGTGAATACATTTCAAATTTGATCCTGTTGTTGCAAGTTAAGTGCAAAATTATCAATTATAGCCGAAATAGCCGAAAAAGTTGAAAATTTTAAAACAAGGTTCGAATGTCAACTCTTTTGTTTATGTGTTTCGATGTAATTTTTCACATTTTTTTCACTCTTTTTATAAAATTATTCAAATACTTACATAATAATCCACATTATCATGATCATGTCCAGCATATGCAACGGGTGCATGAGCATAAGCAACTGGTGCACTAGCATAAACTGCACCACCATGTCCTAATCCATGTCCTAATCCAGCACCACCGTGCAAGATACCAGCTGATGCAGCGCCCATGATAGCCAAGCAAACAAAGGACTAAAAAAATTAAATTTAAATTAAATTTTCACTTTTCACTCCAAAAAATCAATACAAAAAAAAAATTAAATCCAAAAAAGACAGTAAAACTCACTTTGAAGAAAGCCATTTTAATATTTAAATAAAAAGGGAACTTGGAAGTAAAGAGTTTTGTGTTGGTTGTTAACGAATTAACCACGTCGATTGACTCTGTTTAACTGATAACTAGAACCCAGAAGGAAGCCTCTTATATAGTTGACTCCACCCGACCATAGTGATACACTCTGGATAGAGTGTGTGGCATACCAATTGTGTTAACTTGTGCACAAACGCTATGCTGTTGTTGCTGTTGCCACTGCCGCCACTACCACCATCGCCGCCGCCACCATCATCATGAGCCTCAAGCCTCTGGAGGAAATACAAAAAAAAAAAAAAACATACAATTTGTTATTAAACTGTTACCGTTGCTGTCTTAGTTTTTGTTGTTGTTGTTGTTGTTGGTCTTAGTTTGTTTTTGCAACAATACAACACTCGTTGAGTTTATTCACTCACTCAGTCACTCTCTTTGGGTCAGTCAGCGGCCTCAATGGCTCAAGCTCAGCTAAGCGTCATCGTTAGGCCAGCAGCAAGTTAGCTGCTGCTAACTAATACAAGTGCGAACGCGTGCCATTCTCAATGTAGGTTTTAATATGTCAGAGTATCAGAGTTGTGGCCCTCTCTGTCGCTCATTCTCTTTAACTCTTTTTTATTTGTTTTTCTTCTCAAAGAAACGCGGGACATTTGTTTAAATTTTTTTCTCGTAAAGTTCCCTTTTCTGGGGAGACAGAGGGGGAGGCAGTGTGTACTACGGTAGTCATAATAAATAAAAACGTATTTCTTGCTCGTTCCATTCATGCAGACTTGAGTCTGAAAGAACACGAATAATACTTCTGTGGGACAGGAAAAAACGGGGATATAGGCAATAGTCCAAGGTTAGATCGTCTCATAACTACGATACACATGCACGGTCAATTGAGCTTGCTTGAGCGCACTGACATAATGACCAAACTATGAGACACATATCTGTCGTAGCTATCGTAAGTATAACGTCCGATGGGTTGAGGGCTGAGGAAATGTGGCGCGACCAAAATGAAAACATTTACAGAGCGATATTAGTTCCAGATGTGGACGAGACATAAGACATATATGCATAACGCAAATCAACCAACCACGGGATGAAGTAATTGTAATGAATGTTGTCTTTTAACTGCGATTTGCATAAGAGATGTGGTGGTTCTGTGATTTTTATTTGCTAAAATAAAATTAATTTCGATGATTTATCGACCATGAGTATGAATTTTGTTTGTGCATAGTTTTTTTTATTAGGTGCATTGTGATTTCGACCGACAATGATCCGTTAAGACGGTTGGTGGTGGTTTTAAATTGTTACAATTTAAATTCCATCCGTTGTTTGGTTTGGTAAAGTGATGCAAAAGAAAATTGATATTTTTTTTTCTCGAGTTTTAAATGGTAGGTCATTAAATTGTCATTAAGACGGCTGACTGAGTGATATTTGATTTAATTTTTTTTTTTATTTTTTAACTTTTGGGTTTTTGTATATGAAAAAAAGTTAAGTGTTTCAGGAAGTTGTTAAGAAAAAAAAATTAAGGCGTTGTCTGATGGTGAAAAATTAGTCAGTTGCAGTATAATGGTTAGAGGGCATTTGAAAATATATTGGATTTTTATTTAATTGAAATGACACTGTGCAAAATCTTTGGTTGTTGAAGGTTTTGCAAAAGAAACGACTTACAAATTGATATGATTAATAAATAACTATATTTTAGGCATCACAAGCAAAAATTAATGATGGCAGTTTATAATTTATTGAATTCCAAAGTTGGAATAATTTTTTTTAGAGGAATCAGATTTTGAACAAAAAAGAAAATTTTCACAAAAATTACCTTATCGATGTTGGTTAAATTTAAATGTAAGTTGTTTAATAGCAATTTTATTTGCTGTAATTTTCTTTTCCTTACTAAACATTTTTTTTACTATAAATTCAACAAATTAAAACTCTACATTATATAATGTTATTTAAAATTAAATTTTAAAATTAGTTTTATGTATAATTTTATTCATAATATAATTTTTTTACGGTTTTTTGCATCAGTTTTTTTTTTTTTTATTTCGGTGTTGAAAATATTTCAGTTATTCATGTGAAGAAAATTAATTTAAATTAAAAATAAGGTTTCAATTTCAGCTCCTTCTATTTTAGTTTTTTTTTTTTTGGAAAACTGTTAAAAAATATTCGTTTCCTATCAAATTTGATTTGAAATTATTGAGAAAATGAATTATTGAATTAAAATTTTTAGTCAAAGAAAATGCTGTTGTTCTTGATGTAACATTTTTTTGTTCGAATTTAAATTAATCGGAGAGGCCATTTTGTATGAATTAAATTTTCTAAAATTTTGCATAGTGTTGGAATCATGGCACGAATCATAAACTCAGTGAGATTCTTGAAAGATTGAATAATTTATTCAAATTTAAAGATCAAATAAAATTATTTGAATTCAAGACGACAATAAAAAAAAAAGGTTCGCAACTCAGTTCTTTTGTTTCTTAATAAATTGCAAGTAATTTAAATAAATACTATTTATTTGAAGGAAAATTCACCAACTATTCTGCAAGTTTGTTAAAAAATTTGTATTTCGTGTCAATTGACAAGGTTTTGAGTATAAAAATTATTTCCTGAATTTATTTTTGATCATTGCACAATCAAGCTAATGTTTGCTCTGCTCAGGGGTCATAACTGAATAAGCCATAATCTGTTATCTATTTTCTTTTTTTTTTTGGATTTCTTAAAAATATTGATTTTTTTTTTTTTTTTGAAAAATCAATTTCGAAATTTCGTTTTTAAATGTTAATGTATTATTTCTTCGCAAAAGAAAAAAAATGTTCTAGCGGTTTTCAAATATTTTGTTCAAAAAAAAAATTTTCAAACAAAAAAATCAGTTGACATACTTTGTTTTGTGATTAAAAAATTAAAATTTAGACATAGGAACTATTTTTAACAGTTTGGATTTTAAATTTAATATTAATTCAAAAACATAGTTCAACCCTAAAATGTATTTTGATATATTTTAAGTCCTTATAAATGTAATAAAAATACAAGAACATGTGACAAAATCATGAATTTATTTTTGTTACGGGTTACTGAACTTTATTGCACATTTTATAAATTTTGCAAAACTAAACACATTTATCAACATAAATTACCCATTGACTTATAAATTAATCTTTATTCAATATTCATTAACAACGACCTCAGTTTGACCTTGAATTCATCCAAAAACTATAATGCTACTTCAAAACATCAATATTTTAAATATTATAATCCCCCAACGATATTGTTTAATTAATGTAATCAATCCTCTTAATTGAAAGCAAACAAAACAAAAAAAAAAAAAAACGTTACAAATCAATTTATGTGGCGTAAAAAATGCAAAAGCGCTTCATTTCATGCTTCATAATACACAAAATTATGAGATAGACGGTTCAATATCGGTCGGTTGTAACAGGTTAATTCTATGGTGTTGATATACAAAATAACAAATCGTCTTCATCGATGATTAATGCCTTACATCTGAATAAATGGCTATATCTTAACCGGCTACTATCTTTTGTGCGTTTTATTCCAGGTAATTAATTTTTTTTCCCAATTTTGTTACAAAATTTATAATAAATTTTATGCACATATGAGTAGAGAAAAGAGTTGTATTTAGCAAACAAAAAATGATAAAACTTTAATAATTAATAAATATTAAGTCGCAGTTTTTTTTTTCTTCGTCTTTTTGGATTTTGTGATAATACAAAGCCTACAAAATTGTTGCATAATTTCTGCTGGCATAGATTTTTATTACCATTCAAGGTCAAATTTAATTGGAAGCTATCAAAGTTTGTCAGATTCTTTTTATGGATTTTCAATTATATTTACATTATGCAATGGAAATCGACAAGAAAACAAAATTAAATTGAAAACAATTTCAGGTAGCACCTTTTTTTACCAAAAAATCAAAAAAAAAATGTAATTAAATTAAACCTTGAACGTACCCACCAATTCAAATACCTAACAATTTCAGTATCTGCCTTCTTTCATTGTTACCAATTTTTGATCACTTAGATATTTTTATTAAATTCAATTAGCCGTACAAGAATTTTTTTTTTTTTTTTTGGTTGCAAAGTAAATTATCTTAAAATCTGAATAACAAATAAAACAAAATTTAGAAAAGAAAAAAAAAATCCAATTAAAAACGTTACTAGACCAATTGACATGCATCAGTTCAACTGAAGTCGATCGAATCGAAGCTCTCTTTTGAATTGGTTCAAATGTTTTGTTGTTGTTGGTAGTAAAAAGAATTATGGTTTACTTTTTTGACTGCACGTATACCAACCAATTTCAATGGATTGAGTATTATAATGCTCGATAAACTTGATTAATGAAAAAATGTGCTTATTCATTAATTTATTAACCTTTGTCAGATATTCCGATATGTAATTGAAACGGTGCGATGGCGGTGGAGGTGGGTTATGCAATAAAATTATTTGTGTAACTGAATTTGACGGTAATTTATCAAAATAAATATTTTTGTCTTTACAAAGTTGCCAAATGGCTTTAAGTAGAAATTGATAAAATTAATTAATATTGTTTTGATATAGAATTTATTAATTAGCTTAATTTGCTATTTTCATTTAATTAGAAAATTGGAACTTTTTTACCTTCAAAGTTCAATTTTAAAGCCTGCTTTTATTTATATTCTTCAACCTTAGCCAATATCAATCCATGTTTGAACTAATTCAAAAAGCAATATATTTCCGATCCAAATTCAATCTAACTTAGTGTTCCTAAAACCAAATTTCTCCTATTTTAGACAAAGAAACTGCAATTTATATAGCAAAGAGCAGAACATTTCTCAATAATGCTTACCTACACTCGAATAGTCTTATCTTTTCCATAAACCATTCGGTACATTTACACGTACGCACTCTCGACCGGCATTAAAATCAGTTTGATTAAAATATTGTTGCCTCAGAGCACTTTTTAGCATGAAAAAACCCTGTGGGCTGAATAACATCAACATTGCACTTCCAATGCACACTAGCAAAAAAAAAAAATGAATCTGCAGAACAATATACGAGAAACAAGCAGTAGTCGTGTCGCCTTAGACCTCTCAAAGATGTTAACACCATCGACCAACATTGGTTGCGGCGCCAAAAAAGGAGTACCCACACGTCAATGCGCAGAGCTCCAAAGTTTGAAATTTATTTTCGATTTATTTTTTCTAGCTCGAAGGCGTGATTCTTATCGTGAAAATAAATTTAAAACTTTTGCATCTATTAACATGGTTGAAGGAAATTGAAAGATTTTTATCAAATTTAAGAGAAAAAAAAATATCAAATTAATTTAAATTTCGTTTAAAAACCTATTTTCACCTGACAATCTCTTTGCAATGGGTTGACTTTACTAACAACCTTCAAAACTTGTTCTTCTTTTTTTCACAATTTACTACCTTGTTTTGTATTTGTACATAGTTTTATTATTTTATTTGTGCAAGTCACAAAACATTCAAATAAAACACCTTATGTACCTCTTACACTTAAATGATAAAAATCATAAAACAAAGCGGACTTATCTTAAAAACTACCGCAACAACAGAAGTTGTTGGTAATAAACAAATGAGTTACAATTAATCGAGTCACTTAACCACATGAAATTCTGCAATTAACCTTGCAACAGGGAACAAATAAAACATACATATTTTCTGCAATGAATCATATTCACTTCAATTCAGTTGAATTAGAAAACAAAAGAGCTGAGTAGCGAACTTTCTGTTTTATTTTTTTGTTTAAAAATGATACTAGCGAAAGTATTTAGCAGTTTTTTTTTATAAATTCCTCATCCTCTTATATATCTTTAATTTGATATTTATCTAATTTGAAAATAAACTTATTATATTTGAGGAAGTAATCAGCTAATTACCTATATTTTCCAACTAAGTGCTTTTTTTGAAACTTGACCTTGTTAAAAATCAATCACTTTTAGATTCCGTTGAAAAAAAAAAAATAATAACACCTAATACAGCTGGTGTTGTTTACGCACATGAAAAAGGTCATCGATCTAGTTTGAGTTGGAATAGACTTGCGTGCCCAGTTAAAAATAATAATAAAAAAAAAAAAACACTTACGTTCAATGAATAGGCTGGAACCGATTTCATGTGTTAACGCATTTTGTTGATTTCAAGTTTATTCGTTGCGTAGACAAACTCCTATTTTTGGATTGGACCACTGTTTTATAATGCATTAACAAGTATTTTTAGATCTGTGTACCTTAAGGCTATACTTTTATCACTTAAAGATTTAAAAACAAGCTTGTTAACCAAAATAACCCGTGGCGGCAATCTAAGTTATTTTCGTATATTTATTTTAATAGGAAATTTACCAGTGAACTTGACATGCATTTGCTAGATAATATAGTAGATCTTATTACATTTGGTATATGGATAAGGTTTATACTTTAAAAACCTTTGAGTTTTATGTGTTTATTAAGTCAAATATCTTTAGTTTTAAGACTAATCGAACAAATTAGATACAGAAAGGAGTCTGAATTGAAGTTGGTTGTAATTTTTTTCATATGTTGTAGGTTGTTATAATTTTGAACAGTCTCGGGCCTGATACATATTACATAAGTACGTACTCCCTTTTGTTACTCAGGCAGTTAAATGCTATAACGCAGAAAAATAATGGACCTACCGAGAAGTGGGTTAAAACAAATGCGTTAACAATAACGTAGTCTTAGTTAAAAACTACGTAGTTCTCGTTGCTAAAATCAACATATAGTCGTCTCGGTTAAGTTAAATTATTTAAAATTAACATTTTATAAGGTTATTTTAACCGATCAACTTGTTTATATTGATCAAGAAACTTGGTTAAAAATTTGAGATTTTAGTAAAATTTAACTGATAAAGTTTATTAAGATTAAATAATTTTGAATAACCGAGTTGACTCGTTTATTTTTAACCGGGGTTAGTTTGCAGGTGCTATATTAACAATCTTCTCTGTTAAATGTACACGAGTTTTACGTTGTTTTTCAAAGATCATTTTTCTGCGTGCATTAGCAAAACCTGTCACTGATTTTTGGAATAGGTAAAACAACAACAAAATCGAAAATCAAAAATCAAAGTTCGTTTCGTAACGATTGAATCCAACATGTCATTCTATCATTCAAGCTATGCCAATAGATAGGTACATAGTCCCATTGCTGAGGAAGTAATGATTCGTTTTGCCAATTTTTCTCAATTTTTGATGTGATAACGTCTTATAAATCGATGAACCATGGCAGCCACCACGAAAAAGTGACGCCATTTTCTAACGTTCCACTTGAAATTTTTTGCAGTGCGGCAAAAATTTTAATTTAAAATTAAAATAAACTATTATAGAGATACAAAAATCTACTATAGCTTATTTGAAAGATAATAACCTAAAGTTAAATAAATTTGAAGGTTTTAAAAAAATTCCATCTTTTAATAGGGTAAATAGGGGTAAAACAAAATTTCAAAATATTGGCTATTTTCTAAACGCTACAATGTACAGAGTTGAATTTTTTTTAAATCAATAAATAAATTTATTGCAAGACTGACAATGGTATTGAAAAAATTCAAAACCAAGCTATTAATGGTTTTCTAAAAGTAAAACATGAGGTAGACCTTTGACAAAGTAGTGATTATAGGTAGGGGATTTTTTTTTTGACAATTTAAAAAAAGTCATTCGAAAGATAATAAAAAAAAGTTGGGGATACGGATTTTTTTTACGTCTCTGCGTTTCGAAATATGAATTTTTGAAAAACACCTTCTTATTTTGGGGTATTTTTGGGGGAGTTTTTATTTTTTTTAATTTTTTGTAGCATTCAAAAAATCTCAAGCTTATAAAACATGTAGTCTATGACTGTGCGCATACATGTGCAAAAAATTGGTATTTCAAAATTTTTTTTATTTTTATCTTTTTTTCTTCAACAGATAAATAAATGAAATTTATATTGTTGATAGATAATAGACAGGACTATATCTGTACAATTTTCAATCAATTTTGTATTCACAATTTTGAGATAACGGTAAAAGAAAGTTTTATTATTCAACAGGTTCTATCTTTTGATCTAAAGCAAATAAATTTGATTTAACTTTATTAAGCATCCTGATCATGTTACCTTTCATTTGGTATATCACACATAACTGTACATTTACTACAAGCTACACAATGTTAAATTAAAAAACTTGCGAAATACCTCAAAACACCTGTGGAGATCTGTTGATCATGAACAGCCACCAGTGTGGGAAGTACCGTAATCTCAGTTTGGAATTTCGACATGGTTGGCTTTAAAAAATTCTAACTTTTTTTCTAGGCATCGCAGAAATAAGATTGAAACGTCATATGAAAGGTGAAGTTATAAGCTTTTACATGATATAAAATTTTTTATAGATTGTCTAAAAAATTCTAATTCAATAGCGTGGAACATAAAATTATATGTTTTTTTTGCTTTTTTTGATGAAAATTGATCGAGTTCAAAAAATTCTAGCTCTTTTTGGAGATACCTGATAGACATAATCGATATATATATACATATATTTTAAGCTGAAGCAATAAGCTTTCAGGTGGTATAAAATTTATTATAGGTTGTTATATAAAAAAAAAATGAATTTTTGGGTGATGGAAATGATTTTTTCACTTTTTTCATTAGAAATGATTGTTTTTTATAAATTATTTTAATACTTTTTGAGCATTGTAAAAATTCTTCTAAATAAAAATGGTTTTATTATTTAGAAGAAATATTTTGCTTTTTAATGGTATAATTTTTTTTGTAAGCTTTTAAAATAAAAAAATGAATATAATGAGAAAAGAAAAAAGGTATTTTTTTTTAGCTTTTTCTTGTAAATTATTATTGTTTGAAATAAATAAAAGCTTCAATTTACTCATTTTAAAAGCAGACAACCTGTTTTCTTACGACTTTATCACGTAAAATCATCGTCCGTAAACCGGCTTTACAGACAACCTCTTTTTTTAAACTGAAATACTAAATATTCTCAAAAATTTAACCAATTTCAACCAAGTTTTGCACATCCCAAGCTGTCTCATTTGTCACAATATTAAGAAATCTTATCAAATGTCTAAAATTAATCGAGTATCTTTACAAAAAAAAAGACTCAAAAGTCGCTAAAATAATAGTTTCGATAGGTACAGCTTTAAGACCACCTTCTAATACCTCTCTCTTTTCGTTAATGCAAACGTCTTTATTATTATTTCAGAAAATTCTTATCAATCTACATTAACAAATGATTTTTTCAGTTACACCCTAATAATGTGGTCTTACTGATATCGGCAATCACAATAAATCACGTCTAAGAGCTCAATTTCTAACAATCAACTCTTGCCTACGCGCTAGGCAAAATATTTGCATTTCCTTGAAATAAAAAAAAAAAATAAAAATAGAAAAAAAAATATTACAAATTCATTTGCATTCCCTGATGCGATTCTTTTATGCGGTGATATTAATATAACTAATAAAAACACTAAAACACAACTTTGATCTGTGCCTTTCACCAAAACTCTTTCAACCTAAACCACGACAAACATCAGCAACAATAAAAATCGTTAAACAAAAACAAAAAGCAAAAAAACCTATCAGCCTATAGAATTATGGAACGACATGGACACAACAAACGTATTGCATAACCCAATTACCTTATAGCGTTGGTAATATAATGGTGGTAGTAGCGGTGGCGGTATACAGAGAGCTAGCGAAAAATCGCTCTACTGAACCAGTTACAGTTTATAGTAGTTCAAGTCAAAACCTTTTCCAGTCCAAATATACCATTTTCTCGGTATAACAAAATTATAACGACTCGACTCATGAGGGTAGCTCTAAATAGAAATTCCTCTCGGCGGCGGCGACCCACATCACTTGCCTCCCCCAAAATCCTGTGCCTGTGCTCTCTGTGATGTTGTGTGTCCGACCGCACACTGATCGCTAACCACGTACCTACTAAAAAATTACACTATTTTCGCTCGGCTTTCGATACAATTTTGCAATTTTCCTGATAAAATTGCCAAGATAGTGTACTGGCGCGGGCTCATGAAAGTCCAACAATAACGAAACAAAACTCTTAGCCATATGCAGTAATTCATGTGCACCATGGTAATAGTGGCGGCTTAGTCTATCAAATTTCATGTGGACAGATGCGATGAGGCTGTGGTTTGCCTATCATCGACACAAAGCCTCGAAGGCTCCAGCGTAAGTTGTTGTCTGCTTATAAGATAGAAGACAAAGGACCACGTCGTGTCGTTTTGACAACGTCCACTCGCCGGTCTGTCCACCATGGGACCAATATCTGTGGACACTATACCTCCTCCCTGTGGTCCGATAATAGACTGTGAGTCAATTTGCGTTCACTCACAAGTCCGTCGGGTGATTAATTAGTCAAACAGAGTCGACTCCAAAAGGTGCAACACGGCACAAGCATTCACTTATCAGTTTGTGAGTGTTTATAAGTTTGTGCGGGTCTATACGACGGACCTTGCCGGAATTGGCCTTGTCAATGCCGTTTGCCAAAGTTTCCGTAATACGGCTCTTACACACTTAAGAACAAAAAACGACTTTGTTCCGTTCATAGGTTTCCACAACTGATGTTGCACCATCAAAGTCAAAAACAATAACAACAAACCCACAAACCTACCTGTGCTTTAGAGTCTAGGCAAAGCCATTCAATTAGTCGTCGTCGTCGTCGCTCACTGCAGTAAAATTTGCTCGTGATCATGGTGTGTAATTGGTCGAAACCATAGCGACCGCAATTTTGACGGAACCAAAATCAACAACTATAACAATAACAACAAGCTAAACAATCGATTTTAGAGGCAGCGTGATCCAAGTTAATAGGTGGCGGAAGGTGAAGTAAGGGAGTTATTGTGTATAGATATCCTATATCCGGTTGAATGAATCGAACGAATCGACTATATAATCGGGAGGGTTCGTTCAATACTTTTTTTTTCAAAAACAATGTCGCAACAAGAACAAAATGCAAGCAAATTGATTTATTAAAGTATTTATTGCGATTCAGGCCGATCGCTGCTACTGCCACGGCCCTAATGATCAATTGGATTTGGTTAACAATCGAAAGAAGTTATGGTTTTCAGTTGAGGAATTTAGTCCAATGACAAAGATTTTTTTTCATTTTGGTAAATTGCAAATAAACTAGATATTAGTTTCTGATTTCTGAGTCTGAATGGTACTTACAATTGTTCATTTACTGCAGACAAAATATATTAGGATAAGTCTACTTAAGTTCATTTTGGTTGGATACAATGTAAAACAATACATTTTTCATGTATAAGCTGAATAATGGAAAACTTAAACAAAGTAATATTTCCTTCTTAAGGCCCAGCTATAGCTATACAATTTTCCTTGTTGAAATCCATTTAAATAAGCCAACGAAGAAATGAAATAAAATTTCATAGAACTCAAATATCTAGTATATGAGATTCAATGACTGAAATAATGGTTTGTATGGAACTGCACTATACTGGACAAAATTAGCAGAACGCAGACATAGTATGAAAAATGTTGGTGTTTTTTTTTTTTAGAATTGAATTCAATTTTTCGAAGAGCACTGAAAATTTGATAAAATTTACATCATTTTAAGATGTAATGTAGATTCGCAACAAAGAAGTTAAGTTTTTTTACTAAACACTTATTTTCATTTAGTTGTTGAATTTGAATTTTACCTCAATAGTCGGTCGAATTTGGTGTACATTTTGACGTATTGTAATTTATTGGATTTTTTGTAATTATCATGCATTTTTTTGGTGACGGATGTACCAAGATAATAATTATAATCTATGGTTAAATAATAGATAAAGATTATTTTCTCTCCAATAAAGTTATTATTATTATTAAAAAAATACTCTGAATTCAGTTTAGACTTAATTGAATTTCTTGAAGACAGTGCGAAAAATTTTACAGCGCGTACTTCTATGCATTTCAAATTAGCGGTACATCTTTTTTGGATAACTGATGTATACAAAATTGTTCATAAAAATACAATTATGTTTCAAATTTAATATTTTACTTGTAAAGTCACTGTATTGTTAAATGTGCGGTTGAAAAATCTTTTTTCCTTAGAAAAAAGGAACAATTTATGTAAATATTTTTAATAAATTAGGCTGCTAGGCTTAGAAGGTTTTCCAAATTTAAGAATTCACAAACCAAGTATTGATAAATGTAAAACTTGTTTTGAAATTTGTCAATAATATGGGCGTAAAATTATAATACAAAGTACTAAATTTTACTTTTCAAGTAGTGTAGACTTTTTTTAGAAGTTGTTTAATCAGCTATTCTCATAATATGTATAAAAATAATGTAGTTCAGTCGAGGTGGAAAACTACAAAGTTTGGAGATACTATTAAATGTGTTTTAGTTTGGATACATTTTTTTTTTTAATTTTTCTTAATTTTAACATTAAAGTTACTGCAATGTTTTATTACAAAAATTCTCGTAGAAGCAAATTTAAAGAAAATTATCTTGGGCTTGATAAATTGAACTGACTAATCATATCAATTTTCTTTAAACACGGTTTGTAACCGATCTTTTAAAAATCGACCATTATTTGAGTTTTTACGGATATAATAATAAACAGATCTATTTGTGTTATATTTAGTGAGGGTAGATAAAAATAATACATTTTATACTGATAAATACCGAAAAAGCGAATAGATATGTAAATAGCGGATGTTAAAAAAACATTTATTATTAAGACCCCAAGAAACATTTCTGGGTGGGGGTCAAAATTCTGACGGGGTCAAAATTCTTTTGTCAAAATTCTGTTTTCAAAATTCTGCTTTTCATAATTCTGTTTTACAAAATTCTGCCTAAAATTAAAAAAAGGTTTGGAAAATGTTAAAAAGCGCGCGCTTTTTAATTTTTGGCAGAATTTTGTAAAATCGTCTTCTAGCTAAATTTGCTGCCTATTTACTTTGTATATTTTTTGTAATATGCATTTTTTTTTTTTTGATAAAGCAATAAATTTAAAAATATTGAGAAAAGTGTTTTAATGATAAATATCTTCGAAAAATAATAAAGTGAACATTATTTAATTTATCAAATAAAAATTGATATTCAAAACATTAAATAAGAAAAGGAATATACACAACATCGTTTCTATAATTAATTTTCAACGGTATACTCGTATAGATGTGAATTATAAGAAAGTCAGTACTCTAAGAAAAAATTTGAAAATTATTTGTGATGGTTAAACAGGAAGCAGTTAAGAAAATGCCAACCTAAAAAACATTAATGACGCATATGCTATGAATAAAAGCAGAATTAGCAGAATTTTTTTTGTTTAAAAACAATTTAGAAAAGCAGAATTTTAAAAAGCAGACTTTTGAAAGACAGAATAAAAAAAGGCAGAATTTTGAGAAACAGAATTTTCTTGAAAAAAGCAGAATTTTGTAAATCAGAATTTTGAAGTCAGTCAGTCCCAACATTTCTGTATCAAAAAATCTGAAGTGCAAGAGCCTTCGAGTGGTTATAAGCCGGGTTTTATAGGTAACTCAGTATACTCAGCAAAATTCTAAGTTACGACAAACTCAAGGCTATTATCATTTTATGTAAATTTTCCAAACGGACTTATTTTATTGTTACACATTTGGTCCATTTTAACAAACCAACTCCTGCATTTGTATGCTGATAATGTATTAAATTTACCCAGTTGGCCTACAAGAAATTGCTAATCGCCAGAAAATATTCTATTGAGATCACTACTAATTTTGTTTTCTTTGTATAATAATTGCGAAATCATGGGATTATGCCTACACTTAACATATTAAGAGCGTTAAGTAATAAAGGATTCCACATTCAAGTCGGTAACCTAATTAAACAAAAAAATGTATGAAATAAACAATACCTTCATCTGAAATTATGCACAAATGTAAATGAGTGAATTGTTAGTGAGGAGGAATGCAACTGAAAATTCCAATGCAGCTATTTTAATGTAGGAAAATAATACTTGGCTTTTGACTCCACCGCAATAATTAATAAAAGTGTTACGTAAGTTGTGGTTAAGATGCATGTCATATAACAGTTAAAGAAGTGTTTATTTTTATAATAAAACAATGTTTATTTTTCGGAGACTGTTTTTTTTCTAAGTTTTTGGTAACAATCGTTAAGCAAATTAAAAATTTATCACTACCTTTCAATTACAACAAAGTAAATGTTCAATCATAAATTATCTTGTACTAGAAAACAAAGGTGTTCCACAAGGCCCTTTTGCGAAACACGGAAATTAGACCAATCTACCACAAATTATCAGCAAATACTATTAGACCAACCTCAAAATTTCTAGCTCAAAGTAATTTTTTTTTGTATTTTCTGCATCAGATTGCTCTCATTACAATCGATACTACAAATATAACCAAAGTTAAATAATAATTTCGATCGAACTTATAGAAGTAACGAAATTTGGACACTCCGTGCCACCAAATCAAAGGTCAACCGCTGCTATGGACTCTCTTGTAAACAAAAGGCGGTAAAATTATTAATGTTTTATCTGGAACAATATAAGATTGTTGTAATCGCATGCGATACAATGGCACGAGTCAAGTCGCCCTCTATCAGTCAGTCAGAATAATACCACGCAAATATAAATAAACCCACCCATGCCCAAAATCCTAATAAAAACAAAAAACACACAAAAAATTATTTTTCTAAGATAACCCGATCCGGTGTTGTTGGCCTATGCAACAAAGAGAACATAAATATGCTAGTCCCGGTCTTTTTTCTCGTTCACAAACACATGCTGGTGATTTATAACCACAACCTCCGCACAAGAAGTGTTAACCTTGAACATTTGGCCAACAGGAATATACCAACATAGGAGTGTTGGTCACGCCACTTCTCTCCAAGTCTAGTATCTTAACAAAAGAGGCTGGATTAGAGTATAGTAAAATCTAGACTAGTTCCGGTTTAGGGGGTTTTTCATTTTGGCATCGCACCCGCTCGTTGAGACAAATTATTGCATTTTTTCAATGCCCACGGTTATTAGTGTTCCAATGACTCAAGACATTTTTTTCCTTGCCCGCTAATGGCCAACTATTTTCCAGCTCACAACTTAATATTACAGAATAAATCTCCAACCAAAAGCTTCATGATTCATATTTAGTTTAAGTTGAATAGACAATGACCGACGACAACGACGTCTCTGGCTGACATCAGTAATTGTGGGTTCTACACCGCCTCTCCATAGCTTGTAAGTCAAAACCCGTGCGCCACCGGACTTATATCCACTTATCTATTCGCTGAGAACTTTATTGAGCGATGTTTATCTCCTAGGCAGAGAAATAAATACAAAAATAGATTCCATTGAACAAGGCGGGCAAAGGCGATGCAGATTTACGTGCAGATACAAATATTTGGTGAATTTCACCAGAAAAATTGACATGCAAGAAATTTTTCTAAAATAAAGTCATCTTATATTTTGTTCATGGGTAACTTGGGCGACAAGTGCGTCATTTTTCAAAAAGTGACGTGCCTCATTTTTTGTAATTAACGCTCGTCATTCTTAAAAGTGACGCATGTTATTTATAAAAGTGACGAGCATCGTTTTTCAAAAACTGACGCGCGTCATTTTTCAAACGTGACAGGTGTTATTTTTTCAGAAGTGACACATGTCATTTTTCACAAGTGACGCTCGTTATTTTAAAAAGTAACGCATGTCATTTTTTTAAAAAGTGCCATGCGTCATTTTTCAAAAAGTGACGCACGTCATTTTCAAAAGTGACGTGCTCAATTTTTTAACGTAACGCGCGTCTTTTTCAGAGATTCCATTTTGAATTTTTTACTTTTTAATTTATAATCTTTTAATTTATTATGAATTATTTGCACCTTTGTTCAATACTTAATATTATTTAAAATGAATATTAAAAAAAAAGTTCGCTGCTCAACTCTTTCGTTTCAATATTTTTATAATCGAATTTTATTTGATTTCTTCATAAAGTGAAATTCTTCATTGGTGAAATTCCCCTAACCTAGGGCGCAGCTTTACCTACTATAAAGCTCTGACAATGACGATGTGCATTCTAAATGGGCGTACATGTGTCCGATTAGCAGAACCGCGCTCAATGGATTTATCGTCAACGTGAAATTATTAACGCGACCAAACAATAATATGTTTTGAGTGGAATTACGTACACCTTTACACTTTTACGACTCCTCGGTTACAGTTGATTTTTTTTTCTTCTTTCATTTTGATCTTTTATTGTTGTTAATTGTGGGAACTTGAATGATCGCAAGATCACATTTATCTCAAGTTTTATGTGCGCGCTCAAGCTTATAGCAGCCAGCGACTCGGACTTAATGACGTGGGCCAATTCTAGTGTCAGGGGTGCAATATGTTTCGATCAAAATGATTGGTTAGTCGGCGCTGATCAAACCGGCTAATGAATCACATATCTTAATGTCGATGTTTGATTAAATTAATATAAGTTACATCGGAGTATAGAGTTTTGCCGACAATTTAATTTATGATTACTGCCTGCATTTTATAGGTTAAGAAATTGATTTGAATGATGTAAATGTTTTGATGGGTTTTATAGGTGATATAGATCTAATGGATGAAGAAGAGTGAAAGTGAAGAAAAATTAAGTGGGTGGTTAAGTGAATCTTTGATAGTTTTAATGGCTTTGTAACGGGTTTTTATAGAGCAAGTGATCTTATAATCTAATTCAATTTGCAAGTCTGTGGGAATTTTTTTTTATTTACTGTGAAAAAACTTGTCTTTCAAGTTATTAGATATACGTAAATGATGACCAGATGGACAGAGGAAACATAAACAAATAAAGTGTCTTTATGAATAAGAAATGAGCTGCATTGAAGTTGAACAACAGGTGGAAAATATGATACCATGCACCATGGAGAATTGATAAATGCATATAAATGGCGGTACAAATGGGTGCGACACAATTTCTCACCTTCGCATTGTCTCAGATTTACAATGGAAATTATATAACAAATCTTAAAATGTGCGCAACTTATTGTAAGATATGTAATTAAGGTTTACTCTGGGCTGTATGTCCTTGATATGTGGATATGGTTTGGGTGTTTTGGGTTTCAATAAAGCACAAAGGTACATAAAGAGGTTATTCTGAGCTAAGTGTTTTAGTTTTCAAAACAAGTATTTTGAATATTTATGATATTGAGTTTGAACATAAATATTATGCAATGTTGACATTTGTAGAATGCAACATTTCTTCAAAAGGCTCATGGAAAAAAAATTGGCTTTACAAAAATGTTACTGTGTTAAAATAAAACGAATACAAATTTGGTTAAAACAATTCAAACGTCACCAATTACAATAACTTCTTTCAGATACTGGCTAAAATTTGTATGCATTACCTCAATTCTACATAAAAAAAATTCTTTCTAATAATAAATACAGCAAAATAGAAGTTTTAAAACTGCGATTGGTCTTTAAAAAAATTTGCGTAAAAGGTGCTTGTTTTTTTTACTACAAATGATATAAATTTAACTTATTTTTCAGGACTTAGTGAAAAAGTTTCATTTGTTGAAATAAGAATTTTCAAAGTCTACAAAATTATCTTTAGTGAAAGGGTGTTTTTTAAAGACGAATAAGTACCAAAAAAAGGGTTGAAAAAAATATACCGGAACGAAAATTTGTAAAAATACCTCAATTACAACTTAGAAACTAAGAATCTAAGCAGATAATAAAAATATTTTAGGTGAAATGGTATTTTTTTGGATTTTGGTTATTTCAGAATTTAGTTCACCTTTGCTAGAAACACCCTATCATTATTTTATGAAGTCTCTTTATTTTATCTCAATTATTACGTTATTACTAAAATTCATAAGGATAACCCATAATTTTTACTTGCGATATAGGTACTATAGGGCAAGTTTAGGATTCGTAAAAAAAATCGAACTCGAGATAACAATTTTACATGGCATTACGATGATGGAGAATGCCAAAAAAGTGGGTCCGGCAATTCTGTCTGTCTGTCTGTCTGTCTGTCTGTCTGTCTGTCTGTCTGTCTGTCTGTCTGTCTGTCTGTCTGTCTGTCTGTCTGTCTGTCTGTCTGTCTGTCTGTCTGTCTGTCTCTATCTGGAGCTGCAGCCTAAACGAGTAAAGTGATTTTCTTCAAACTTGGTAGTTAGCGGTTTTTGGTGATTCCCTAGAGGGGAAATTGAAATTTTTTTTTTATGACCAAAACTAACGGTACCTGCCATATAACGGAAATAGAAAAGTTAATTTTTTTCAAAAACGGCTCTAACGATTTTGATTAAAATTTTTGTGTGTAGTACTAGACATAAGAGCCAACTTTTTAAATAAAAAAAATATTTTTTGTACCGATATTAACGGTACCTGTCATAGAACGGTTTTTTTCGTTTCTGAATATCTCGTACAACATTAACCCGATTTAAATGAAAATTTTTATACAAAAGTGTGTAAGTAAAGATAATATTAAAATTTTAGAAAATTTTCAAAAAACGCATTTTTGGTTTTTTTAAAAATATTTAAAAATTTTTTTTTGAAAAATCAATTTTTTGAAAACGGATCAATGAAAAATTTTGAAATTTAGTTTTTATGTGTAAATTAATTATTTCTTCAATATGGCATCCCAACTTTTTTTTGAAAAATGTTAAAAAATTTTATATATAAAAAACTATTTTTTTAAAAAACGGCTCCTACAATTTTCGAAAATTTTTTTCTAAAAATACCTTTTTATACGAGAAATAAAATGGCATATTTGTTTTTTTTTTAAGATAATTTAAAACGGAGTTTAATTAATTATAAAAACAGATTTAATTTTTTTATACTACTTATGAAATTTCTTCAAAATATCAAATTTTAAATTTTTTGAATAAAAAGCTTTAACATTATAGTTACATTAAGCATAAGAGCAAGTACGTGCGACCCCAGTCGTGCAATTTATTTTTTATAAAAAAGACACTTTAGATTCTTGGTTCCAATCTCAAATGTAACATAATTAATGAATTTCAATAGGGTACTATTATTATTATTTAGCTTTTCCAATAAACCCACATTTTGTCCAATTAAAAAATTAAAAAATTACAATTAAAAAAAAAAACTTATTTTATTTGCAATTTCGATGCATAGACACATTTTCATTTTAAATAATGTTCGTAGGAGAACGATTATCTACTCGACGAATAAAGAATTCTCAATTATTTTCAATGAAAACACCACATCGACTAAAATATTTTTATAGACTCTTTTGATTCGTGATTCTTAGATTAGGGTTTGCACCAGATTTAAGTCTTAATATGGACGAATTACTGTACTCCACAATATAGCTAGATAATAGTGGTGACTTTTTGTTTTCTACGAGACGAAATCCTACTAATATACCTCTACTTAATGAAATCCGTTGAGAAATACACTACAAGCACATCGTTATAATCTATTTAAAATTATTTTTGAATCTATTTATTAACCGCAATAAACTTCATTCCACCAAAAGGTATGCTACTAAAAATTAAACAGAAACTGTTTTTAGACATAATTCTAGGCTTGAGTGTTGATAGTGATTTTATACCACTCACAATTCAAACAGCATTGCAAGCTTAAAATGTAAAAAACATAACAAAAATAAAATAAAAAGCGGATTGATACCCAATGGATTAAAAAAAAATTTGCATAAAAAAACAACAAAAGGTTAAGAAATTATAAATCAAGTAAAAAGTTGGCCAACAGTTGGTCTGATTAAAAATTTAATTTCTGTAAAATAAATATTTATTACTCGTATATACTAGTTTAGTTAAACTTTACAAACCCATCGAAAACAATCGTGAATAACAGCGAATAGTGCTGCCAAATTAGCAAATTAAAATGTAATTTTCCTGGCCATTAATTTTTGATTAAAATTTATAAATTTTTGGTCAGAAATTAACAATTTTTGCCCCAAATTGAAATGAGATAATTTCCACCTCATTTGCAAAAAATTCTGCTAATTCTGTTTTTTTCATAGGATATGCGTTTACTATACCAAAATACACCTCATTTTCATGTTTATTTAGGTTGGTATTTTCTTAACGGCTTGCTGTTTAACCATCACAAATAATTTTCAAACTGCTAATAGTGCTGACTTTCTTATAACTCACATCTTTACGAGTATACCTTTGAAAACTAAAAAATTTATAGAAACGATGTTGTGAATATCAATTTTTATTTGACTAATTAAATAATGTTCAGTTATTATTTTTCGAAGATATTTATCATTAAAAACCTTTTCTCAATATTTTTAAATAATTTATTGATTTATCAAAAAAATACGAATATTACAAAAAATTGACAAAGTTATCTCAAATAGGCAGCAAATTTAGCTAGAAAATGATTTTACAAAAGTCTGCCAAAAATTAAAAAAGAGTTTGGAAAGTTTGGCAAAATTTTGTAAAACAGAATTATGAAAAGCAGAATTGTGAAAGCAGAATTTTGACAAAATAATTTTACCGGGAACGGGTCGTTATTCTGTATTCCAAAATTCTGTATGACCAAAATTCTGTATCTGAAGAAAAAAATCTGTATGAACATAATTCTGTATTCCATTATTCTGCTTTTCTAATATCCTGTATTTCAAAATTCTGCAAATCCAATATTCTGCTTTTAAAAATACTGTAATTCTAAATCTTAACATTAAAACATGTCCCTCAAGTAAGCAGAGCAAGTACCCCAAAATTATATCAAGTGCTCCCCTACTTTTGGAAAAACTTAATGTTCTGCTAACTCGATTTAAAGTTAGCAGAGCAATTACCAGAAAATGCCTTAAACTGTTAGTAAAAAATTCGGGTTTGGTATAATATTTAGGTGCCAAACAAAAATTCAAAAAGAAAATTTTTTCTGTGATTTTCAAAAAAAAAAATTTTTTTCAAATTATCTTGAATAATTAAGTGCTTAACTAATTTGAGTTAAGTACCTACCCAATTTTTGAAAAAAATTTCCGGGATTTTCCTTTAAAAAAAAAATATTTTCATTTTCCATACAAATTCATGTTCTACTAACTTGAATTTGTTTTTTTTTTTTTCAAAAAATTCCACTTTTTCGAAAAAAATGGACATAAATAATTGAATTTTCGACTAATTTGAATTAAGCGCTCCATTTTCCGATGAATTTTGGCTTGAATTTCATTTTTCTCAAAAATATCAATTTTTTCGACAAAATTCGAATGGAGTTATTAATTGCATGACTAATTTGAGTTAAGTACCCTATTTCCGAAAAATTTTCCGAGATTTTTCATTAAAAAAATATTTTCATTTTCCATGTTTTTTTTAAATTGATTTTTCTTCGTTATTAAACATAAAACCATTGACACACAATTTATCCTTTCCTTTATTAGGTTTTTATGATTTAATATTTTCCATTTTTCTGAATTCATTTTATATCACGATTAACTTATAACACTTAACTTAAGCTGTCGAAAGCAAACTGCTTCAAGGTTCTGCATAGAAAATATCAAAAATCTGTACTCCAAAATTCTGTAAATGATAAAAGAAAATTTGTTTTGATAATGAAAAAAGTGCGCACTTTTTTCTTTATCAAAACAATTTTTCTTTTATCATTTACAGAATTTTGGAGTACAGAATTTTGGAATACAGAATTTTAAAATCCAGAATTTTGTGTTTACAGAATTTTAGAATACAGAATTATGAATTTACAGAATTTTGGAGTACAGAATTTTTAATTTACAGAATTTTAAAATACAGAATTTTGGAATACAGAATTTTGGAATCCGAATTTTGGCCCATCCAGAATTTCGACCCCAACCCAATTTTACCCCGGCAGAATTTTGACCCCAACCCAAAAACTTTTTTATAATCTTTTTCTTATTAAAAACCTGTTTCAAAAACCTGTTAAAGTAAAATTCAGTTTTGAAAATAATATTTTTTTTAAATTAATTTTTTAAGTCTTGAAACATATCAAAAATCTCCTTTAGTCTCCCAAATACCCTAATCAAGTTTGAAATAAATAAACCCATCCGTGTAGTCTCTAAACTGGCAGAGAGAAATATATGGCCAATTTTTTGCATTCTCTATTCTTTTAGACTGAAAGTAAAGTCGAGAAGTTAGACTAAGACATAGTTCCAATTGAAATCCAGCACCTAAAAATGTTGCTGAAAGACGAATGAAAAGGATTCTGCCATCAAACGACAATTGAGTAAGTTATCCAGGTTAACGTTAACATACTTAATTCCTGAATCTAAATCCGCAAAAATAATAAATGAGGAATAAATTTTCAAAAGGGAGTAAAATTATTTTTCTCTTTTTTTCAAGCTAAGTATGCTTTATTCGAATTTCGCAGAAACTAAAAGTCTTTCTTTAAATACAAACAGAATTAATTTATATAGTAAATTAAAACTTAATATCCCTGGACTACAAACATAGTTTAGTAATATTTAGTTTTTTACGGTAGACATGTTTTGAGGTTTGTGTGTCTTAGCTAAAGACTTAAATTCACTTCCGTCCAAATGTGCTACAAAAAAAAAATTTATAAATAAATATAAATCTTTATTGATGTAATATAATTAAACACACTTAACAGAAATCAGGAAACAAATGGTTTCCTCTTATGCCTTTACGTCAGAGCCAATTGATAAATACTCCCCGCGTCGCGTCTTCACAGTCTCAACCAGTTGGTTCCTAGTTGAACAATCGATTTGTCACGTGCAATTACCCCCTTTTTACCAACTAAACTTCAAGTTTCAAGATCCACAGATAAAAACGCACCAATCATTCGACTTCGAGAGCCCCACTGTATTGTGGTGTCACAGCGCCAATGCAGCAGCTTAGCGCCACAAAATATGACATCACACACAATCGCAACAACCAATCTAACATTTGCAACAGCAGTTATCACTAAATTACCCCATAACGACCTACGACGACTACCAACCAACCGCTCTAACGGTGGAATTAACGGCATGGTGCAGCGAAAGTGTTTGTAAGCTACGATTTCCTGCACATAGTTTTTCGTTTCCACTGAAGAGCCTGTTCCATGGCTCGAGCCTTTGGCGGCGGTAGCTAGCAACTTGCAGAAACTTTAAACTCTTGTACAACGCAGAAATTATTTGACAAGCCTTCACGATTAATGGCTTGCTTCCTCTGCGCTCTTGTCGTCAATTTCGATCTCCGTTTTTTTGCTATTTCCATTCCCAGCATGTTGGTGTCAATGGTTTTTAAGTTGATCTCTTCGCGGAAAAACTCGTTCGCCTGCTTCGGTTTCACTTTTCATTGGCATTGGTTTGGTCTGAGCTAATGTTTATAATATGTAAGTCTCAACTTTGAGTCACATACGCATGCGCAGTGCAAATCTCCCTCCAGGAGTCCAAGTTCAATGATATCGAGTATAGTGACTTGTGTTGTAGCTTTTTTTAAACGAGATTTTGAATTTATGTAAGAAAAATATCAGTAAATTTTTATTTTTATTTTTAATTCATTTTTATTTAGATCGTTTTACAAACAAGAAAAGAACACATGTAATGATGAATAATTCGCAAGAAAAGATACAAAAATTTTGTATCTCAAAAAATTGTTGTGTATAAATTATAATAAATGAAAAATGTTATGATTGTTTCGTCTAACTTAGATGATAGTTTTTTTTGTTTACATATATAAAATGAGTACAGTCTGTATAGAGATTATTTACACACATACGCACTTAAAAGAGGATTATTACAGGTTATAAAGGCTTGAGAAAGTTAAGGTTTTAGCAAAAAATTAATAAAAAAAGTCGTCTTATCACAGAGTCTTACACAAAAATAGTAGTAGAATAATAATAAAAGAAAGGTAAAAGAGATAGAATTTGTAAGAATTGTGTTATGTGGTTAATAAATTCTGTACTGGCACAGATTGACAATTAAAAAAAAAAATTAAGTATTAAAAAAAGTATTAGAAATATTACTAAAGGTATTAAAAGTATTAAAAAAAAGTAGCAAAATAGTAGCGTTTCAATAATTTTTTTTTTGTTTTGTTTTTTTTTTTTTGGTTTGATCTTATAATAAATATATTTTTCTTCGTATGTATTTTATTGGTCCATCTATCTTGATGGTGGCAAATACTTTAAAATGGTATGATGGTTTTTTTTTTGTTTAAAGGGGCTAGGAGTCTCTATAATTTGTTTATACAAGCATCTTAGTAGTGATCTGATGAGTGTGAGTGAACTGGAGCTGTTTTATGCACGACAGCATTGAATCCATTATGTTTGTCAGCGGTGTAATCGACGGTACGGATTGAACCATCTGGTTCAACTAGGGAATATTGACCTAAATTGAAAGATTGATTGAAGGTTTATAAACTAGTTTCAGTCGACTTTATAAGGAATTTACCCTTAACAGTATCACCATCACGAGTTTCATGCTGAGACTTAACATCACCGGTGTGATAGTCATTTACTCCATATTTGAAAGCGTATTTTGGTGGTGCCTAGGAAGGAAAAAACATTAACTGGACGAGCTTTATAAAATAGATTTTCAACGAACATAATAATCAACAGCATGTTCCTCTTCATGTTCATAACCAGCTGAATGATGATCGCCTAAGGAAATTCTTGCAATTGGATGACCGTAGTCGTGACTTTCTTCTTGAATACCCTCTGAGTATTCATGACCTCCATCATATGAAGGGTAGTGTTCCAATGGATAGGCAAGACTTAAGCACAGCGCTGAAGCAAATACGAAATACTAAAAATATAAATTAAAAAATTATATGAGTTTATAAATAGGATTCATAAATAAACTAAAATGAAATAAGGACAAGTGATGAATTATCTAGCGATAAACTGAAAAATAGTAAACTCTATTTTATTTTGTTTGTTATTAAAAAGTAAGTTAGTATGCTCATAAAAGTTCAAGTATTATTTTTTATTGTATTATATGAGCCATATTTTTTTATTGCATAGTTTTTTGTTCAAAGAGTAAATTTTTCGGGTAAGATTATTGCTTTACAGTGTAAATTTACATTCGAAATTTTATGTTATGATCTCTTTTCCACTTAATTTAAAAATATGTATTTTATAACATTGAATGATTATGCATTTAAGAAGTTTTTTTCTCTCAAGATTTATTGAAATTATTTAATAATCTAATTACTTATTACAATTGCTAAAAAAAAGTCTATCAAGAATTTCCCTTGGAACTTAAACTTTGTTTATTTTACTGTTCTTTGGAGAGTGAAAGCAAGTATAACGTACTGAATTATTAATTATAAGCTTAAAATAAAAAGAATTAAAAGAATTAACAAATTCAAAAAAGTTCGCTGCTCAGCTCTATTGTTTAAATGTCCGATTGAAATTAAATTGAAATTAATGGAAAGTTCAATTTTTTAGTATTTTTTTTTTTAATTTCTTGAAATCTCTTGTAAAAATAAAAGATTTTTAATTGTTTTTATTTTCTCAAAAAAATTTGAGGAGTAACTTTACAAAAAGGGACAAAATCACTTTTCAATTTTTTTTTAAACTTATATAAATGAAAAGTTGCCCTTCACATTGGAACGTTTAAGTTAATCAACCCAAAAAACAGCAAATTGGTCCCTCAATCCGGGCTCTAAAAACCATTGAAAACTGAAAATCGTACACAAAATCACAATTTGGTTTTGTTTTTTTTTTTTTTTTGTCGATTTTCTGAGAAATCACAAAAAGAGTTCTTATTCTCTTTTGAAAAGCTATTCTACACTTGGTATTAATATTTTAAGTAATTTTGGATTCGAAAGGCTCCCACTCGAAAAGTTTTCAAAGAAAATATGAAAACCCAAAAAATAGATATTGGATGGATATTGATAGATATTGGATAAAATTTTCTGCGGTAATTTCAAAATTGTTTCATACCTAATGTCAAATTAATTTATTTTTAACGTGGCTAAGTCTCCTTTGCACTGAGCGTCTCAATTGAGGTTTCTAAAAAAGCGTATCTCCACGTGGAGTAACGATTATTAAAATATTCAAATAGCTACATCATATTGATAATTAATTTTATCTACAGGATATTTTGGTACCAGTTCCAAATTTTCTTATTTTTATCAAAAACTACAAAAATATCATAATCTACATACAAAATTTAATAATTTTTTTCGTAGATTATGGGTATTTTTTTAAGTCTCATTCTATCAATTTTTAGCTTTATAAATGTTTACCAACCTTCAATGTATGGGTGTATTATAGAAAAACACTGAATTTGTGTTAAAAGTCAACAAATTAATCGATTTCAATTATAGGGTTTTTGTTTTAGGTTACGAAATTATTCATTGGAAAACCAATTTTAAGGCTTGGTTAATTTTTTTTAACGCTGATGCTTTTATGTCTTGGTTAACAGCACTAATTCTTAAGATAAGCATAGTAACATTTATCAATATTCGGAAAATTAAAAAAAAATTGAGTTTTATATAAAATGGCTTAATCAATTTTAATTTGTTGTTTTCCTAATTCTTTTTTATGCAAGAACCGAAATGGGATACATAATTTTAACATTTAGTTAAAAAAGAGGTTTTATATAGTTTATCAGTCCGGGTGTCAAATCCGTTAGTTATAATTTAGGAGGTGCTTATAATAAAGGCTTAACTAATATCCTAAGTTTCCCCAAACGAATGTCGAACGCAACATTGTCAAAAATGCAAAAAATGACAACAACAAAAAAAAACGATTTTTTCAGTCTTTGTTGATTTAAGATATATACATATATCTGACAAAAATTTTCTGTCTCTTAAAACATCTAATATCTGCAGTCTTAATTCATCTTTGTTAGTCTTTCTAAGATATTGGCTTTTTGCTTTTTCCATTTTGCCAGTTTCATCGAAATCAATTAATTTTTGTGTTTTTAGTACAATTAGAATTTTCGTACATATTTTTTTGATATTGTCTCTTATAATAACTGCAATTTTTTTAACATCTTGAAAGATTAAACTTCTGTGTTTTCAAGTAAAAAATTTTATTTTACATTTGATCTATTCATACTGGCCAAATAGACAAAGACACTTTTCAATTTCGATCTATAAGAAGGTGAAGTTTTAAAAACTTTTGGAAAATTAAAAAAAAAATTTCCAAAGTTTTTTAAGACGAGACGACGAAAATTCAGTTAAATATTCCAAATCATTTTCTTGTGGATGTAATATATTTCGACATGAAAAAGTACTTCTCAATTCTGTTCTTTAACAAAAAAAAAAAAAAACCTTCATCAAATATACTAAATAAAAAACATAATTTGGGGTTGACAATTTCTTTATAAAAATGAAGAGAAGGTTAATCTCAAATAAAGTTTTAACAAGCTTAACTCTCTACCTACAGATTTTATAGCAACTCTAACCAAAATTATGGTAATTATCATTAAAACACAAACCACGCTAACAAAACTGAACCACGAGCGCGCTAACTATAAAAAAAAATACCTTAAGAACAGAGTTTTTTATGTTTAATGACCAATTAAGAAATTCTGTTAATTGGACCTGGAAAAATTCTCTTTTTAGAGCAAATATTTTACAACAGTTTCCACCACGAATTTGGTTGCTAGATAACTTATTTTATTTCTCAATGAAAAATATTACACGCTTTTAACTAACGAAAACTTATTTCTTCTTTTTTTATCGAATAAGGTTTGTTCATTGTAGGATATTATAAGGTTTTTTAACAACTCTTTGTAGATCATTCCACATTCAACACTGTAAAACAACAATGTGTTCTTAACAAGTTGTACAAAGTCTTTTTTTTTTTAGCTTCGTAAAAAAGTAATGCACTTAAAGTTATTGTTTAACTTTTACCACTCCACAGATAATCTGTACAGATTTCAGTGTTGCCAATTTACTACAATTCAGTTATTGTTTATGTCCGTTGAGTTATAACTCATTTCAAATCACTTATTGTCACATAATCCTTTTGTGTCCAATGTATTGTTTTGTTTTTTTAATATTTCATCATGTAATCCATATTTTTTATTACCTTAAAAGCCATTTTATAAATTTTTAAAATCTTTTAAGACCGCACACACGTTTTGCACGAAAGTTAAATTACTAAAATTATAAAATTTGATAAAAGCAAAAAAATAGGAATTGTAGGTTAGCACACAACAAGTCCTATATTATATTCACAAAAGCGAGTAAATATGATTTTATTTATATTTTAAGGAGAAGAAGAAGAGAAAAAAAAACGAGATCACTTTTTGAGCTGATCTTTACTAAAGCACTTTCCACAACTGAATAATGATGGAGTATCGAAAATTTGTTGCTTTTATATTATTTTTTAGGAAGAAAGCGAACGTAGGCCAACAAACGAACAAAAACCAACAACAACAACAAATCTGCAAAATTTTCAAATGCAGACACAAAAATTATTCTTCCAAGTCCAACATAACAACGATTATACGTCGTTGGTTGGTCGTTTGCAGTGTTTGGTAAATGCAACCCCCTCCTCAAGTTGATGGCGGAGCGGAGCAGTATGGATTCCCCAACCCTCGCTAAATTCAGATTGATGTTTATCTGAACGGATGACAGCCAAACACTAGACAATGAGTCCACTCGCACCTGCATGGATGGATGGATGGTAAAAGCTGCGTTCGATGGTAAGCTTCGTTTTGACTTGGTTCCATGCAGAATTGCAGAGTTGTGGTAAAGTGGTAGGTATACTCGTATGGTTCCATCCAACACACACTCGTTATGCACAAAGGGGATGATCTTAATTGAGAGGGAAACGTTTTGCCAGTGTTTTTTTTTCTTTGACGCTTTGTAGGTGAAAAATACTCGCGTGTCAAATGTTACTGGGTATTGGGTATTTCTGTGGAAAGCCGAGGAGGTTTTTGTGAGGAAAACGTGGATTTATGATACAGAAGACCATTGCCATGGATTGTTAACGGGGTAGAGCCTGGTAAGGTGGACCGCTGCTAGAGTAAAGACAGTGCAGCAGCATTTATCCGGAGACGGAAATAGGTAATATGGAGAGTGGCCAGCAGGTAAACATACCGAGTGTGGTTGTTCTTTATTTGTGTGCAATTTCTGTTTTTATTGTTATGATTATAATAACAAAGTCTAAATAAAATTGTTGTTTTAGTTTTTTTTTTATGATATTTTGCCATCAAATCGCTAGACTGTGGCGGTTGGTGTCTGCATGAAAATTGTTTGTGGTGTAACACACATATTATTATGATTTTGATGGTAGAACTGCATGTATGCGTCGTTGTTGTTGTCTGTCTAGCTTACATTTTTTTGATCATCGGTGTGACAGTCGCATTACAAAATATTAATTGGTGCAATTTTCAAAGCAATTAAACCATGGAATGCAGGTCATTTTGAATTGGTATTATAATCAAAAAAAAATATGCTTAATTGATCGCATTTTTCCGTATGAAAAAATTATTTGGAGTAAAGATTTGTGATTATACTCGTATACGTGATGATTGAAAACAAAATAAAATATATTTGAATAGACCAATATCATTGAATAATTATATATAGAAGTGACACCGATAGTTTCTAGCGCTACACAATTTTATTTTTTTCGGCAATCAGATGTACTAAAAAATCCCCAGAGAGAATGGGGCTTGTCTTAGAAAATTATTTTTCCAAAAATTTGTTTTTAAAAAGGAAATTTCACAAATACAAACGTAACAAAATAAATATCAAATAAAAATAAATTGTATCGACACGTCGACATCCTATAGTAGAAAAAAAAATAAGGAAATTTTAGTCACACATAAAACATAAAACAAATATCAAACAAAAATAAATCGTATCGACACATCGACATCCTATAAATGAAAAAATAAAATAAGGAAATTTTACTCATACATACAAAATTACACAAATATCAAACAAAAATATTGAAAAGTTAGTTGACATTATAAATGTATCCATAGTAACTCGAAACTAAAAGCAAGAAATTTTTTATTAACGACGAGAATTTGAACAAAATTAAATATTATTGTTGTATATCCTAGGCACGTTATAGCTTATAGGGCATGAAGGTTACCCTTGTTTCAATAGTCCTATTAGCGTAGGTGACAAGGTGATTGCTGTTTAATTTTGCTTTCTGAGTTCATATCCCCACAGAGATTGCTATTTTTTTATATTATATTTTGTTTTGGAATATTATGAAATGCGTAACAATTAGAGCCTTTTTTTGCTGAATCGAAACTTAAGCATTTAATTACAACATAAATCCTTATGTGACAGTTTACGCCGAAGTTAAAATAGAGCCTAAAAGTTTATGTTCAACATGAATTATTTAAGGTTCGTTTCAGCTAATGGCCCTTAAAGAAAAAAAGAAAAACGTTAAGAAAAACTCAACGTAATAATTTAAATGAGGTAAGAACTCAAACCAATAAGTCGTTTTGGCTCAAACTTTTTGTTTATTTTTGATTCCAAGGAGGGGAAATTGAAATTTTTTAACGGCACCAACTAGAGATGCTGCGAATAATGATTCGGTCGAATACCGAACATTCGACCACGCTTATATGTACATTCACTTACTATTAGGCTATTATTACTATAATTCACCAAAGCTTATCATTAGTAAATTTGATTTTCTACGACCCTTACCAATAATCAAATTAAAGGTTCACTTAAATATTTAACTGAATTATAAATATTTCTCTCAACCAATATAAACAATTTAATACTCAGATTAAAGGCTAAAGCTCGGCTAAATTTAATACTTGAGTTTCATAACCATAAAATTTAACCGAGCATTAGCTTTTAACCTGAGTTGTTTTTATACACTAGCCCAAAAAGTTTAAGGAACAAAGGAAAATTCGTGATAGCTCCAAAACAAGTACCAATTCGATTTGATTTTTTCTACTAAGATAGATTTTTAGAAAAAAAAATTTCAAAATCGTTGGAACCTTATAAATTTAAAAAAAAAAATTGGTATGCAATTTTGTAGAAATTACTAATCCAAAAACTATTATTTTCCCAAATTTTCTTTCTGTTTTATATCTAAACTATATAAATGCTTTTGTATAAAAAATTCGTTGAAATTAAATTGGTAGTTTGGCACGGTTCTACGGTAGGTTAATAATAATTTTAAAAAATGTCCATGATTGCCCAAAAACTATTATATAATTTTTTTAAACAAAATCACTGGTACCGTTTTCGAGAAAATTAAACATTTCCTAAATTGGTTTATGACGCAGGTATCGTTATTTTGATAAAAAAAAAATTAGTTCTAAAAACCCCTATGGAGATTCTGCAAAAAAATGCTACATACCAAGTTTGATGTTACTCGGTAGATCCATTTAGCTTTGGGAGGTGGCAAAGTACTACTAATAGTTAACTAGCGATTTTCAATGGAACGCACTTTCAACGAATTCAATACAAATCGTATCCACTCGGGAAGAAGAGCATGAGTAGGTAGATGATAGTACTAGATTAAACAAAAAATCTACTATTAGCAGACTACCACCTCCAGTGGAACACGGCTATAGTATTCCCATGTCTGATTGTTATCTCAACTTTTTTTTTGTACGAATGCATAGCTTGACTATATCATGACAAAATAAAAAGCATGTAAAATCTACATTCTTCTAGTTTTAGAATCTTAGAACCAAATATGTATTTTATTTCAAATGGTGAAGTAGAAAAATCATTGGAACTATCCCAAAACCACATTTTCTTGCATTTGCGATCAAAATATGCCCTTTTACCTTTTGAGTTTATTTGAACATTTTATTTATAAATATCGTTTAAATTTTAGATAACAAAAATGTTTTAATTAAAAATAAAGAAAAGTATCCAAAAATGGTACGAAAAGATTTTTTTTTTTCAAAATTTAACATTTTATAAAAACTGTTAATTTTTATTTGCAGTTGCAAATTCGAACAAAGCCGTATATCCAGAGTCCTTATTCGCAAAAATAAATCAGTTTAAGCAAATAAACGAGGTTGTTTCGTATTGTATTAAAATACTTTAAAATAATGTGAAATATGGCCATATTGTATGAACTTGATCCCTACCTACTCTTGCATTATGCGCTTTAAGAAAATAGTAAGTTATGCCACAGTGCATGTGGAAAACATTCAAACAATGTGAACTACAACTTTGGCCTAGATATTATTACAAAAAGCACCCTAATCAAAATTAAATAAACACTTCTATAACTGAAGAAAATCTTCTTCTTCTCGTTAATAAAAACAAAAAACAAAATCCTTCCAAACATACATAAGAATCAAACATTCAAAAATAAATATTCAATTCAAAATAATACAAAAATTTAAAATAAATTCAATTTCAATATTACAGAAACAAAAATAAACAAACACACTACTAGCACAAAACAAAACTAATACAAATATACACCAAATATAAATAATATTGTAAATGTGGTTACTTAGTAACCAAAAGTCCTTTTCAGGGATTTTTCGGCCATCGAATACACAATCCTAAAACGATTGTGGCGCCACTCCTCAAACGATTGTGGCTCCACCCCTCAAACATAGCGGACGTTTTTTCCGGTGTCACTTCTATATATAATTATTCAATGCCAATATACTTTTCGGAACAGTTTTCATTTTTTGTAGAAAACAAAAAAAAAAACAAAAAAATTGCGATTCAGTTTGTGAATAAAAATTAAAGTAAATATTTATTGCTGTCAATAGAAATAGGAAATAGCTTGAACATTTTTTTGTTTTTGGTGTCCTATTTTTAACTTCTCAACTGACAAACAACAAAAGAATTGAATCTTAACTTAAAAAGTATTTAATAATAATCATATTTGATAATAATTGATAACTGCAAAAAGGCGAGTTTCAAAAAGTCATTAACTTTTTGAAAAAAAGTATATCAGTTTATATTCGTTTATATTCATAGAATCTTTCTTAATTTGATTTGCTTTCCAGCTCCATTAATATCAATGCAACTTCCCAAGTAATAAAACTTCCATTAGTATCGAGAAAAAAATTAGTTATATCACGAATTTTGGATCCGTATTACCGAAATAAGCTTAGGCTAGTATCATGGATTGCCTCATTTAGAGTTTAGCAAATTTATCTTCTTAGTATCACAAGCACTTGTATAAATAACACATAGAAATGTTATGGCTATATGCATAAAAAACTTTCTAGATGAAACTCTTGACCTTTTTAAAATGTAAATGTTAATAATAAGTCATTTGGAACCTGCTGATTGGAATTCTTTTAACCCTCTGTAGACACAACTCTTTTTTGTGACGTGATTAGACACACGGGTGCGAATTTGGTTTATACTTTTTCATGTCGCTAGAACTTTTTTCCGTCTCAATATTTTGTAGAGAATCATATATGAAATTAATGTAGAATTTTCCGAGGAATTCGAATATTGTATTCAAAATTCCAAAAAAATATATTTTCACCCTTATTAAGCCAGTGTGCGAATTGCGTTAAAATGTTGGTTAAAATATGACGTTTGGTTAAAATTTGACACTAGTGGTTAAAATTTGACGTTTCTCAAGATAGAAAGATCAAGATAGATTTGAAATTATTTTTGTTATAATGCGTTGATATTTTAAGAAATGTTAAAAGTATTAATACAAAGTACTTCCTCAAATTAATATTCATCTTGAAATAATAATTTGAAATAATTGTTTGTTTGTTTTTTATTTTTTATATTTCTATTTTGTTGGCAGCTGGAGAACTATGAATTAGTGTTAGAAGACTGAATTAATAAATTTCTTTTTGATCATAATGGGAATTTATCGATAAAATAAAAAAAAAGTATGTGTAATTGAGAATTTCTTACATTTTCATATAATCCAGTCAAATAAGGGTTTAACCTCGGAATGAATGTTAGTAGAAATTTTTTTTGCTCAATATCTTCCTTTTGCCATTCTATAACATATCTCAAAAGTCTAGAAAAATCTCATGTCCGCTTGTCGCGATTTCAAGGTCAAATCGCGAAATGGAGATTTTCAAAACTAGCAAAAATAGGCTATGGTATTATATACACATATGATACATGATTTCAAGGTATTTTTTAATGCTGATTCCAAAAAATCTAAAATACCTGTTTTTCATCTGTCAACTCATATTATTATAACAGTTGCAAACTTACTCCCGAAAAACCCTTAAAAGTTATGGTAGATGAACCAAATTTTGAATGAAGATTTTAGAATCCATCATTATTAAAAATCAAAACAATTCATTACAAAAAATATATATACCTACGAAATAATGGTATTTTTTGATGGAGGGGCAAATTTTAGGATATGCACTAAAGAAGATTCTTGTTCATCTTAGGAATAAGTGCTAATAGGCTAATTTTTTCATTTTAATCTTTGTTTGGATATTCTTTAACTACCCCCAAAAATCTAAGAAAATCTCATGTCCGCAAGTCCTAATTTTCTTGGTTTGAATATAAGGTGCAGATTTGAAAAAAATTGAAAAACTACTCTTCAGATATTTGTGTCAGATCAACATGAATAAGGTGCATTACTTTTCAGGGATGGTCAGGTTGACTTGTTTGTGAGTTTTGTTGGAATAAGTGTTAAAAAATACCTTTAAATCATGTCGCTTATGTTGGTATACATATAAAAATTTAAACTTTTCTTATTAATTTTTTAAAATCTGCACCTTATTTTCAAACCAAGAAAATTAGGACTTGCGGACATGAGATTTTTTTAGATTTTTGAGGGAAAAAATTAGAATATTAGCACTTATTCCTAAGATGAACAAGAATCTTCTTTAGTGCATATCCTAAAATTTGCCCCTCCATCAAAAAATACCATTATTTCGTAGGTATATATATTTTTTGTAATGGATTGTTTTGATTTTTAATAATGATGGATTCTAAAATCTTCATTCAAAATTTGGTTCATCTACCATAACTTTTAAGGGTTTTTCGGGAGTAAGTTTGCAACTGTTATAATAATATGAGTTGACAGATTAAAAACAGGTATAACTTTTTCCAGAGACGTCAGATTGTCTTGATTTTAGATTTTTTGGAATCAGCATTAAAAAATACCTTGAAATCATGTATCATATGTGTATATAATACCATAGCCTATTTTTGCTAGTTTTGAAAATCTCCATTTCGCGATTTGACCTTGAAATCGCGACAAGCGGACATGAGATTTTTCTAGACTTTTGAGATATGTTATAGAATGGCAAAAGGAAGATATTGAGCAAAAAAAAATTCTACTAACATTCATTCCGAGATTTACCCCTTTTTTCTCCTTATTTGACTGTATAAATACTAGAATATTTAACTTGATATATTTTCAACTGGGTTTTGTTAAAAAAAAAATAGTTAATTGAACATAAGAAAAACCATTTTTGAGGGTAATTTTGTTTTATCTTGAGGGAATTTTATTCAAAGTAGTACCAAGAAAAAAGTCCCATTTAATACATTTTAACCCAATTCGCACAGCAAAAAAATAAATTTGATCCCTTTTTTAACCAAACGTCAAATTTTAATCGTGGTAGAAATTTTAACCAACATTTTAACGCAATTCGCACACGGCCTAAGAGACTTTTTTGTGACCACTTTTTTGAAAAATCGTAATTTTTTTTTATTTTTTCTTATTTTAGTAGTGCCAAATTCGCACCCGTGTGCCGACAGAGGGTTAAAACTATTGTGTAGTCAAAATTTTCAACACATTATTTTTGTTTTAATAAAACAAAACACTAATTCCACAGTACAACAAAATATTTACTTCAAAACGCAGTTTTTTCAAAATTCTGTTTTTTTTTTATTTAATTCTGCTCGAATTTATTTCTTGGTTCTTATATTAAATGCTACACTTTAATCAAATTCCATAGTCCTAATACAGACTTACAGAATATTTTGGTAGTGGTTCTATTTCCCTAAAAACAAACACAATTTTGCTAATTTTTTGTTGTTTTACTGCAGCAAGTCACTTAGCTGACTAAATGCTATCATCTTCTATTTATAAGTAAATTTGTAGAACATAGATCTTTAAAGTATTGAGATAGCTTGATTTTCCTTTGTTATATTGAGATAGTTTCATTTTCCTTTGTGTGCGAAGGAAAGAAGAATTTTAAAGACTTTATTTTTTATAAACTTTTTGAACGTGTATCGTGGGTATCTACCCTTTGAGGTTTGCATTTATTTCTAATGACTTTGATTCGATAAAGCGCTTTTGAGACTTATGACATTAATCATTTTTTCAAAATTTTTGTTTAAGTTTGAAATGCAACAAGTTCTTTAACTTACATTTCTAGTATTTTTATTTATATAAAAACTTTAAGTTATTACGAAAAATAAATATAAAATGGATTCAAAATCCATAAATTTATTTCTCCATAGAAATATTTCGGAAACGTTTAGAAATCTTGTCGAAAATGAATTAACAATATTCGCAATGTCATTAGCCTCCAAAATAAATTTAACTCTTGAAAATAACTTGCTTGAATTGTTTATCCTTTTTAAATTGTATCTTAAATATATGCAGTCAAAGTAATTTATAAAAGCTATTTCAACTCAACTAAATTCAAAACGTGTGTCTATACTAATTAAAAAGATAAATGCTACGGGACAAAGTATAAATCCTAAGAGGGAAAAAAAAAACTTACATTGCAAAGCTGAATATAAACTGTCTGAAATTTATTGATTCAGCATTTCAACAACTATTAACTTGATTGAATCCAACAGTTAGAGATCTCAAATGAAGTCTATTAATATCAAATTTAGGAGAAAGTAGACATTGGTATAATGTTTTCCTATTAAACTTGATCCTTTAAATTTAATCAAACAAAATCTCAAGTTTGTGTCTTTCATGTACATCTGTTATACCATGTTCAAAGTAAACAGACCTTCCTTTTATAAGCATCTAAAACTCGATATAGTAACTATATCAAATCATCAACCTTCGAATGGCACTCCTTACCTGATTTCAATAACGTCTAACCTTCGCATTGATACATGTACCCTTTGAGCACAAGACTAGTACTTACCTATAAAACTAGTATACCAAAGTAGGTGCATTTATGTAAGAAAAAAATAAATAAAAAAAGAAAAACTGATATTTTCCAAAAAATATTATAATCTCAACTGATCTAAGGAGAAAAGATGGATTATCATGAAACCGAAAGTAGCCACGCATTGAAAACAAGATTGCACACATTGCGCCGCCTAGGAAAGAGAAAAATTATAGAAAGAAAAAAAAATTGTTACGCACGATTTTGGAGTTTCAGCCTATCTTGACAACTTAATAGAGTTTATAATTTTTATTTTCTTTCAATATAGTGCAGATGCATATAAGTATATAAACTGGATAGAAATAAAAAAAATATACAGTAAGAACAACAATAACAAAAATTTAAACTTGCAATGGGAAAAACACAAATATAGATACGAGTTAAACCTAGTTTCATTGAACAAGAAGTAGCTGGATTTTGCACCAAGGAAGTGAAAGAAAGTTTTTTTTTTCTGCGCATTTTTAATTAACAAGATATAAATTTTAAAACAAGTTTTTTTTTTTTGTAAGGAATATATTAAACAGGGGGTTTATCAATAGAAAAAAAAAAAAAAATACAAAAAACTATCTGAAAATCAAAAAAAGGAAGGAAATTCATGATAAAACGAAAGCATTGGTGTGTGCAAAGCAATAAAACCTGAATTATTAAGACATTTGTTTGTGTTTATCAGAAAAAAGAGGAACTGGCAATTTAATAAAAATCTAAAAAAGGTAAATTATAATAAATGTTGCAATAAAAGTGCATTTACATTTTAATTTGTTGTGTCATTATCACATCAAGTGTGACAAGGTGAATAAAACTGTCGAAATCCATGGAAGTTTTGTGTAATTACAATCAAAATAGGTACCAATAAAAAAAACAGCTTTTTATGCATCATTCATAGATATTTATTTGTTTGTCTTCTAAAACAAAAGAGCTGAGGTCAAAACTTTAAAAATCAATTTCTATAGAAATTGAAAGGGAAATTCATGGATATGTATATTTTATTGACACGAGAATAAAAACAATTTATAAATTAAGCGTTTTCAATTGTTAAAAGTGTGTCAAAATCTTAACAAAAAAATAAATGAAAAAGTAGTTGATTGATGTTTAGTACTTAAAAATTTGTTATTCCTTACAATCAAACGCTAGTCTCTCTAAAGACCATCTCACTGTCGGACTTTATTCCAAAATTTAATAAAATGACCGCATTGACAAATTTCTTTAAGACAATATAGTTGTTAGCTATATAGTTTACAGCCGCTCACAGTTAATTTTGTTTTTATTTTTGTTTGCAATAAACAATAATCGATTTTTATGCCTTTTACGATTATTTTCTTTACTATTCTGCAACCAGTAGACCTCCTGGGAGAATTGTATTGTAAATCTAAAAACCAAACTACATTCATGTATTTTTTTTTTTTTTTTGTATTTCTTGTCATTTGAACTCCTTGCTGCTTGTTGCAATAAAACATGATTTTCTGCAGGCATTTTGAATGTAATTTAATGCAACTTTCGTCACATTTTGCTGCATTGTCTTTTTTCTTTACACAATCGCGCATTTTGTGAATGTAAAAGAAATCATTTAAATTCATCGTCAAACTAGATGAACCTTGCAGCTAAAAAAAAAGACACAATTATATGGATCGTTATATTACTCAAATTGTTATTGGACCTCTTTTCTTTAACAAAAGTCTATTGAACACGATTCCAATCAAGCATCAGAGTCTTTGAAAAAAGGTCATTATTTTATATTTTTCAACGCACGTTGTTAATTTTTTTTTTTCTATAAATAAAATATAAATCCAATTAAATGATATAAATAAAAATAAATAAAACCAAAGCCACTATTGAGCTCCAATTAAACTTACGAAATTATTAGTTGATGTTCATGAGTCTATACGCAAGTCTTAAGGCTCAAGATTACGGTTAGGGATGTAGAAATCTTTAAACTCAACTTATTCCATGAGTATACATAACATAATCATCATCTTTTCCTCAAAAAAGTTAAGCTAAGCTAACATTGCCGACCGATATTCAATAATCAGAAGATTACATGAGCATCATCATGTAGTCCAAGAGCAAGATTTAGCTTCTTCATAAAGCTGGGAATCAAGCTGCAATACAAAATTGTGTTAGGAAATTGATTTTCTTCATGTTTGGTTTTTTTTTTTTTCAATTAAGCGGATAACATTTAAAGAGATTGAGGACGATGAAGTGTAGACAGTGAAGTAGCTATTGGGGTCAATGAGTGTTGATGAAGGAATGATTATGTTGTAGTAGCAGTTCTTTACCACGTGTTGATAATAATTGTTCATATTTATATCAGACATTAAACATTTACTTAGAAAGAAGAAAGACACGCATTTCAGGTGTTAAAATAATAATTAATCTTCCGTGTTAAATAATTAAGTGAATACGTTCCACATGTTGTCTGTTTTTGCACGAAAATCAAAGGAAATAGTCATAATTTGTAGAAGTTATTGTTTTTTTTTTTCAAAATGCAATATGAATAGGAATACGGTTCACACAAGAAAGTCACGAAATACTTCAAATTGATTAAACTTCACCAATTCTTTCCTAAAAGGCAATATTTCAACATCGCACAGTGTGACAATTCGCACATTTAGCGGGATTTAAATAAAAAAACAACATACATGAATGTAAACAAAAACCAGTTTCTCTTAAAGCCTAAACCTCCCCCTCAATGACTGTGCACATTTTTATGAGGTGGTACTAAGCACAACAACAAAAAATTACCTTAGAAATTAACTTTTGTATAATTTTTAGGAGAATGGTCTGATTTAGTGTCAAGTGAATTAGCTTCTGTTGCAAGTGGTTCGTGAGGTTTAAAGGAAAAGTTTATTTTTTTTTTATATTTAATATAATATTTGTGATTTTAAACTTAAGTTTTTTTTTATAAAGTGTTGTCATAAAAAATGGGAGTGCTTGGAAGAAAAAAATTAGTGAAGAACTATCTGTTTTATGTTCATTATGTTCATTAGACAAAAAGTATAATTTTACAGTGTTTTTCAAGGTTGAGACCCTTTTTGTTTTAAAGCTGTATATATGTGGAACCAAAAAGTGTTTTGTCTTTTTGCGCACAGGTGCGACACTCATACAAAATTTTTCGTGCTCTAGGATGCCAACCGAATTTGGAAAAAACAAATTTTTGATATTTGGATTTACAAAATCAAAATTGAGCGCTTCGATGCTGTGTTTTCCTTCGTTATGGATAATTTTAATAATTTTTCATTTTCTGAAGAGGCAATTAAGTCAATAAATGGAACCATCAAAACTTTATGTTTTGAGGTTTGACGAAAAAATGACCAAATGTATTCGTCATAGAGAACGCTTTGAAAGCAATAATTGTGATTGGTTAAATGAAATCATTAAACTTAAACTTAACTTCTTAATTTTAAGTATTTTTTTAGAAAATTGCCCCTCCCTCTTAAACGGGGGGAAATTGACCCCCTCTCCTGCAGTAATGCTTGTATTTACCTCCTCTACAAGAATTCGTTCCAATTCTTCACCTTATCGTACTTTTGCCCAAAAATGACCCCCATTAAACCTCTTTTGGTTAAAAATATGAAAGAATATTAACAAAATCGTTGTTTAATTTCATTTTGTATATATTTGATATTAATTCTACACTGAGGGAAAAGCCACCATAAAATAACGTAAAATCGATGAAAACCACATTGATTTAACTTTTATTCGGAATGATTTTGCGTTGAAGATGAACATTTTAAAATCAACGTGGAAAAAAGTTTAATTTTTGATGGTTTCGTATCTTAAAGTCACATAATTCAAAGTAGTTCATCTTTGAAACAAAGACGTTTCAACTTCAATTTATTTTTTCCCTCAGTGATATAAAAAAAAAATCTTCGAAAAGTTATAATCTGTGAGCGTTATTAATTAAATCCCGCTAAATGTGCGAATTGTCACACTGTGCATCGATCGGTCCGAAGACCTTTTGCAATGAAATGTATATTTGAATACATTCCACATTTTTAGTAAAAATTGTAATTCTTGAATTCCAATAAATTTTCTTCATTACACAGATTTCGTAAGGTGAAATATGATAATGTTCCATAAACGAATAGGTTCCACAATATTGTTAAATATCTACTTTTTTGATTATTTAAACTATTAAGTTACTAATAGTGTACCTTTTGAGATTTTTTCAGAGCTCTTGCTAAATGCAGTATGAATACGTTCCACAACACAAATAGTCATCAAATATCATGCAAGTAGTTAAAGGAGTTCACGAATTAGAGCGACAATAATAGAAGATACATTGATCGTTATATGCCAGCAGTTTTTATTAAATTAATAAAAGAATATGTTCCACAATCTTCTACATTAAATATTTAAGGCTTTTATAGCTGCGTTCCTTTGGAAATATTTATCTACTTTTTAGTACTTAAAACTACTTTGAACTACTTTGCTATACTGAAAAAGTAGTTCAAAGCAGCTTTAAGTACTAAAAAGTAGATAAATATTTCCAAAGGAACGCTGCTTATGATAAGTGGTAGTGTCTTGAAGTTAATAAATTTTTGATTTTTTTTCTTTTAAATATTTTAAAAACAAACATTTTTCTGAAATTAAGTTAAATACGTTCCACAATCTTTTTGATACGATATTTTTCTTACTAACATTAATATGAGTAGAATGTTGACAACTTCATTTGATTATGACGTTTCCAAAGTACAAAGTAAGTCCAACTATAACTACCGAGAGTCATGTGCGTGCAGTCTTTACGTATCCCAGAAGAATGATTTTGTTCAGCTTTAAACGTTTAACAGATGAAATCCCAAGCAACATCTCCTTTCTTCAATCATTACAAAAAAAAAAATCATCACATCTGCACAAAACCTTTAACTCTTAGTTCGTTAAAAGTTTTACCTTTTGTGTAGCACTAAATCAAACAATCATGTCTGTGGTTTTGTGACACAATTGTCCCATTGAATTACACATCTTTGTGCAACAACCAAAAAACGAACAGAAGCACGATATTCAAAGAGTTCTCTCTTATTCACTTGTCCATACAACAGGAAAAAAAAATAGACAAGGATTGACGCTCCAAATCCAAATCTGTATCAAAATCCAAATCCATATCCAAATACAATATTATGGATAGTAAAGAGTCGAGGTACCTTTGAGGCTCTATATGTTCACATTCATTGGTTTTGGCCAACCAAGTAACAGTAGTGATATGAACTGACACTAGGAAATTGTTATGTGATCCAAATTGAATTGACTGCGGACAGTGGAGTATATTTTTGTAATGAAGTGTTTCTTTGTGTTTATGTGTGTGTGTGCGTGTGGGAGTCCTACTCACCTAGTTTTAGTAGCCAGCTGCGCAAAAAAGTGATGGGAAACTTTTACAACTCAAATCGCACCAATACAGATTTGGTAATTGGGTTAAGTAAGAAAGCAAAGTAAGTCTAATACGGAAGGTTTTTTTCCATAGGCTTGAATGATTTTAAATTTTGTTTTCCCTGATTTTTCAGTGAAATTATTTTTTACTTTAAAATCAATTAACCATTAAGACAATTATGATTATGATGTGGTAATATTGGTAAGTGTTTTTGTGTAAGGGAAATTAAATTGAATGATTTATGATTTAATGGCGTATTTATAGGCTTATAGTTGCAAAATAGTTTGAAAGTAGAATACAAAAATTACTAACCATAATAGCTTATTTTTATCTTAAAAGCTTTAAATAAACAAGCCTGATTAAATATAGTAAATTAAATATTTAACTTTACTTTACATTGACAAGTCTGCCGGGCCTATTATAAAGAGGTAAAAGCGACACAAATATCTTAAAAGAAGCAAAACGTAGCCAAATAAATTTTGTTTCAAAAGCTGGTAACTAGTTTTCAAAAAAATAAATTTTATGGAAACCAAGTGCCGTTATACTTCTCGTATAGATTTGAGCCCAGTAAATTCGAAAATCTTATCTTAAAAAAATATTTATGGATAGGTTTTCGAGATATGATTTTGTTTGTCGTTGTTTTTTCCACCATAATAAGTATTCGGTCTATATATTGAGTAATAAACGACTTATCTGAACAGAAAAGCCAGCGCCTGAGTAAATAAGCAAAACACTAGGAAACACTAGAACAACTTTTCTGGGTCACTCCAGATGTTTAAGTGCAATGTATTAAAACATTTTTAAAAAATTTTTCAAAAAGACCAAAAACAGTAGATTTTGAAAGTCCATATTTTATCCAATTTTAGCTGTATTTAATTTTTGTGACCATTGATGATTGATTGAAAGATAAAGTATTTTATTTTCTCTGTTACATGTTCACTATAAATGCTCAAAGGATAAAAATAGACCATTTATTAAAAATATCAAAAATTTCGTTTTTGAATAGTTTTTCTTAAGTTTTCTACAATATTTTAATTTTAATTTTTTATTTGAGGATACATATCGATAGGAAATTTATCTACAAATAATTACTCAATAAAAATTTTTAAATTCAGCTTGCTTTTCAAGTTAAAGACAAAAACTAAAAAGTAACAGAAAAAGTCAAAAATATTAATGGTTACAAAAATGGTCATGTCTTTATAATTTATCCATAGATTTTGAAGAAAATTATTATCTTTTTGTCTTTGCCAGAAAGTTTACTATACATGAAAAATTTAAAACTATGAGGATTCGAAAGATTTTGATTTTTTCTTTTAGTAATAAAGTTTTTTTTGTAAAAATTTCCTTAAAAAAATTTTTAATGTTTTAATACATTGCACTTAAACATTTGGAGTGACCCAGAAAAGTTGTTCTAGTGTTTCTTGCTTATTTACTCAGCTTTCGATGCCGGCATTTTGTGATGCCCAATTTCAAAGGTTGAAAAGCAAAGTAAAACTCAGCTAAAAGAAAACAAATCAACTATATCCAGTGGCGTGATGGTAAATGCAATAGACTATGATGATAGAAGTCTGGGTTCGATTCCCAGCCTTCTTCACCTAAATATTAAAAAGTTTTTTTTTCAGGTGTACTATCTCTTGCGAGGAATTGAAAAATCCGCCAAGAGTATCATTGTGATGAAAAAGTGTGTCTCTGCTTAGCCATTCGTAGTCCGGCGGTTATTTCGTTCAATTTCGATTCGCTGTTAAGATATCTTTTTTAATCCCTTTCTACAAGATCTTCTTCTCAATGTTGTCAATCTGATCCGCATTTAATTGATTAGTCTCTCCTAAAGCTGGTTTAAAAATGTCAAGATGCAGAAACCACATTCTTCTTTCTACGACGATATAAAACCCTCCAATAAAGTGCTATCAGCCTAAGTGCTATATTGGAGGTGGTGTTTTAAACTTTCAAACTATAACGTAGTTAAGATGACTGTTAGATATCATAGATCTCATAAACCAGATAGGGAACTTATTGTACCCAATTATTTCTTCACAAGAGATCACCAACAAACGATGTAATAATCACTTGATACAATTAAAATAATTGAAGAAATTTATCGTATAGATAAAGCAAACAATCATTAAACAAAAATCTTAAAAAAGAAACCGCAACATTAAATTATGGCCGACAGTTTTGTGCAAAGATCAAATACCCCTAACTAATGTCCATTATGCTGCTTTGAGTTACTGTGGTAGCAAAAAAACATCACCAAGTAACCCACAGTAGACTGTTTTTGTGAACTAACAAGCACCTTACTCACGGAAATACCGTCGTCGTTGTCGTCAAGCTATAAAGCTTGTGTGCATGGCTCATTGGCACTTTACAAACATTTATTATTTTCTTACCGCACTATGAGTCTATGTACCTATTTTCATTCAATCACTTAACAAGCCATCATTCTTGGCACACGTCTTTGGTAGTTCTGAGGCGAGACTCCACTTTTTTTTTAGGTTATGTAACTTTAATTTCAATGCAATTAACCACAAATTAATATTTACATATAAATTTATTGGTTTTTTTTTGAAAATTACTGGGCATAGAGGTGGTGGCTTCTGTGGTTGTTAAGAGTTAACAGTTGTTGTGCCTTTTCAGTGCACAAGTAAGCTATTGCGATTGCTATCTTGTGTATAGCTTGATTGAGTGATTGTTTTCAGTTTCAAGAAATGCCCGAAATACTTGGTTTATTTTACCAGCAAGCAAAGCACCATGCAGTGCAGTACTTTCAAATCAGCAGCAGCAGCAGAGTGATGGAAAGTAATGACCATATTGTGTCAAAACTGGACTACAAGACAGCATAAGTATTGAGAGCCTTTCTGTGTGATTATGTAAGCTGTGCAGTTGCTGAATATTATTATTAATTTTTCACAAGGCAAATGTATACTTTGTTTAGAGACTTTTTTATACAAAGTAGAAGAATTCATGAAGAAATGTCCAGGAAATCATGAAAACTGATAGTCCAAAAAATCACCAAAATCGCATCAAAAAGGTCCCTTTTTATGGTCAAAAGGGGAATTGTTAAATTCTTTGCTCTTTCTTGAGGTCTTTTTTGTCTAATATCATCATATGACACATGTTTTTAAGGTATTTTTTGATGATGAATCTAATGACATAAAAATATAGCCAATACGATTGCTCTAAAAAAAGTAATTTTGACTTCAACAGATAAAATATAATCAAAACCCATGTGAAAAACATGATACACTGATGAAATTTGGGATGAAGGTTTTGGATAAAGGATTCATAAAGTTCTTAAAAACATTTTTTTTTTATAGGTTGAGTTATGTGTAAGAAAGGTATCATAACAGCTGACATAATTTTTCAAACTTGGTGAAAAAGTTTTGTTTGTATAAGAACTAAGAATCTAAAGAATCTACACAATAATCTTGAGTGAAAGGGTGTTTTTTTTTTTAAAGAAATTATAAAATTCGGAATAAGTCCACAAAAAATGTTACACCAATGAAAATTTGTACAAATGTTTCATTTATTTATAGGCAGTCTATACCTACAAATATTTTATGTAAAAGGTGTTTTTTTTTTTTTGGGTAATAAGGGAAATTTAAGTTCCGTAAAATCAATGCTATAAAAGGGTTGTAAAAAAATAAGTTTATATATTTTTTTTTTCATGTGGAAGGGTGTTTTTTTTTTAGGTGTAGAGAAAATGTGGGTACATTGAAAAATGGTACCCTATTGAAATTCAGCAATTATGTTTCTTTTGCGATTAGAAACAAGAATCTAAAGTGTCTATAAGAATATCATGGTTAAAAGGGTGTTTTTTTTTTAAATAAAAACAAAAATGATGGGCCACCATAATGAAATTTAGTGAAAACTTTGAATTTGGGATAGAAAACAAGAATAAAGAGTTTTCATAAAAAAAAATTTAGGTGAAAGGGTGTTTTTTTTTCGAGGAGACAGTTAAATCTGTAATTTTTCCCAAGAAGCCAACAACTCGTGTAAAAAGTCTAAGAACTTAAGTATAAACATTTAATTTTTCATCTAAACCAAAAATGAAGTGAATCATTGGCGTTTTGGAACCAATTACAGATTTTACTGTCTCTTCCAAAAAAACCCCCTTTCACCTAAATTTTTTTTATGAAAACTCTTTATTCTTGGTTTTTATCCCAAATTCAAAGTTTTCACCCCACTTTTTTTATAGACTTTTTTATCCTTGGTTCTTATCTCAAAAGCACCTTTTGCCAAGTTTCATGAATCTACCAAAGAATTATTTTTTTTAAATGCCTATTTTACGTGTACTATAAACCCTGGAAGAATTCCTAAATCACTGAGACTATCCTGTAGATCAGTATACTTGATAGTTCGAAATAAAATTCTAGCAAACGTCTATCAGTAATTCAAGAAGAAGTAAAATTTTGTCGACATATTCGAACACCATATTGGCTTATAATGTATGACAATCAGGAAATGGCATGTTCAAAAAGATAAACTACCAGCTGTGTGATACATTTGTGCTGTTTGCTGTTTCAAAGCCTCGTTACCTAGATCGTAAAAATTATTGCTATTAGGCCAAAGTGTATTTATTGGCTTGCAATTTGTGGCGCCGCCACCGCTGCGCTGCTATATCGCGCAGTCACACTGCCACAGCTGATGGTGAATAAGGGATCTGTAAGAGGATTTAAATATATCACAGTCAAACTTCCAGTAGTACATTACTGTCTTTGTAGAGCATAGTGTCTGATGGGAGCTACTAGCGCAGAAGCTGGAGAAAGATATCGAGACTAAACGTCTTGTGGTTACTTTACTTTACTACTTTTTTTTTCTGACCGCACAAATGGTTATTAAGACTTCGAACAATGAAATAGAAAGCAAATATAGACGGAAATTTTGTTTTTCTTTTTGCTAAGTTTGCAAGCGATTGCAGGAATGTGAAGCACTCAGTCTTTGTATCTTGAGTATGAGCTCCTGGATCGATGTGCATAGAAGTGTGTGCTCCAAATGTATTGTTGGTTTGGTATAGCGACTACTTGCTGCTACTCCAGACTGACGTGTGTTCAATGGAGCGTCGTTGTACACACGCAAGCTACTTTACATTGCCATTTATATTTTTTCGTATGTAGTCTAATTAAGGTGAATGGAAGTAAAAGAGCTAACAACAGCAGCCAAACAGCCAATAGCATGTATAGCGTATTGTGAGAGAGTGTTTCTAAATTATATAATATTAGCATAATAATGCGATAATGCATAATAGTTTTTTAATACCAACAATATAAGGAATGTGGGAAATCGATGTTAATATTTTTTTTTTACATTTTTGTGGCATAAGTGCGCAGTCAGGCTTGCTAATGTGATTTATGGAATTTTTAAGGAGGTGTTACATTGTTAAAGGCGGTACAAAATCATATCGCTTCTTTTTGCATAATTTTTACGAGGAAACTATGAAAAGAAAATTCTTTTTTAAAGAAACCTTTTATATTCCCGAAAACGTGCATATAGTGTGTAGTTGAAAACGTTAAACGGGTACCTACTGTCTGCACTTGTTAAAGCCTTCACTAGTTTTGAAATTTGTCTTGCAGCCATTTTCAAAAGGTGCTATGAGATATATCAGACGGTTAACTTTTTTGTTACACACATTCTTCTATTTCCTGTCAAAAATAGACAATTTACCAAAAAAAAATCTTAACATTACCAAATGGCTTACGATTTAAATGACCAAGAAAAAATCCCGTCTCGCTCTCGTCTCATCGTCTCGAAATATTGTAAATCAGGCATATCTCTTTTCTTCCCCGAGATTTCTAAATTTAAGTAAGTTTAGTAGGTTTGGCTTATCTTTAAAAATTCATATTTCTTTTTCACAAGAACAAAAGTACTCTTTTCTAATGGATTTTGGGGTGCTGATTTTGAATCCGAACTCAAAAATTTCGGTCAGCTCTCGATTTTGAGATATAGTAGTTTTTTGGGGATTTTCTAAAAAAAAAAACTTGATTTTGTGATTCTTTAATGCGTAAATGTATCTCAAAATCCTGACGTGATAGACTTTTTTCGACTTCGGATTCGATCTCAACACAGCAAAAACCATAAGAAAAATATACTTTGTTTCTGGGAGAAACAAATCTGAAGCTTTACAAGGCAGTTTATGGAACTGTTTATGACAAATAAGATATTTCTAAATAGAAAAATAGTATATAAAATTACAAAACACGTATAAATTTGTTTTAATATACACTTCGCGTCACTTGAATAGAAACAACATTTTTTCTTTAGAAAATAGCGATTGGCGCTTTGGTGAGGTAACTTAGTAGATTTTTGGTTTTGCATTTTCAAAGAGGAACTTTTAACAAACAATGTTGTAAAAACAAAAAACCCAAAACAGAAACCGTATGGCTTCTAGTTGCGTTTTTTCGCATTACCTCACAAAAAACAGTGTTTTTTTGCGTCACTTGAATAGAAACAAGCTCTTAAATTAGATAAAAATGATGAAAAATCATGGAAAACACTAATTATAGTAAAGCAATATTAAGGTTTGACATTATTTGCACATTATAACCAATTATGGGCTACGAGCTACCAATATAGGCACCACAGAAAATGCATAAATAGCAGCTAACATTGGAAATGCACCTGCACTATGCAAAATCGAGAAAGATATTGGAAAATTTGCCAAATTTGGATGAGATAATTTTTAAAATATCGGAAACTAGTGATCAAATCAAAAAATAAGACAGGTGAGACCCAAGTCACGAGCAGAGAAAAAAATAACTTAAAAACTAGCTGCAATTTTCTTCACTTTGCCGCTAAAATCGGTCAAAAACGTGGTGTTAGTGCGATGGAAACGTGTTGGTTTGTTCCATCCTGGAAGTTATAAAAGGTGCACAACATTAAAAAAGCCTCAAAATGCAAAATAACAACATTTTACGTTCTACTAAGATTACAAAAAAGTTAACTATTTTATAGTTGCATTCGAACTGAAAAGTAGTGAGGTAAATAGTGGTTTTTAAAGGAAAACATACAAACTCAGATGGACCACGTTAATATTAGCCCTATTTCATTGGTTTATAAAAGAATAACCTTTATCGCATCGCCAATAAAGGGCACTAAAATGTGTTATAGTAATACGCTTTGTTTTTATGATGCACAAAGGCAAAATTGAAGCTTCAAGCTTCAAAAACAGATGCTAACTTTTACAAAGAAATAATGGTAGAAGATCTTGGCAAGTTTAGGAACGTGGAAGATCAACCGTCTTAGAGATTGCACAAGAATAGTTCAAGAAAAAACAACGCAATAAAAACAAAACAGATGCATTCCGGATAAAAACAAAAGTTTATTTCACTTATTCAATCCTTAAATTGTAGAAAATGTCATTTTCTTAATTTGTAAGAAGTTACCAAACACTTTTATCACTTTCTCCAATTGGGTCCACGATTGTGTACAGTAGAAGTGCATTTTCAATGTTAAATTCTATTTATGCATTTACTGTGGTGCCTATTGATAGCTCGAAGCCCATAATTGGTTATAATGTGCAAATAATGTCAAAGATTAATATTGCTTTACTAAAATTAGTGTTGTCCATGATTTTTCATCATTTTTATCTAATTTAAGAGCTTGTTTCTATTCAAGTGACGCAAAAAAAAACACTGTTTTTTGTTAGGTAATGCAAAAAACAAAACTAGAAGCCATACGGTTTCTGTTTTGGGTTTTTTGTTTTTACAACATTGTTTGTTAAAATTTCCTCTTTGAAAATGCAAAACCAAAAATCTACTAAGTTACCTCCCCAAAGCGCCAATCGCTATTTTCTAAAGAAAAAATGTTGTTTCTATTCAAGTGACGCGAAGTGTATTTTATTATACTTTTCTTTGAATTTTTGACTTTTTAAATATAACTGGCGTACAGTGGGACGATTCATGGTAATAATTAAAAAATAAAACTATTTTAGAGGTACCTACTTGAAATTAGTTGGTAAGTGATCCCAAATATATGAAAGGTCAAAATGCAATGATCATTTGCATTTATTTATTGGTCCATAAGTTATAGACACGTGAACATAGTCATTTTTCTGTTTTTTTTTTTTTTTTTTTTATATATAAAGAGTTTTAAGGTGTTTTTTGTTACAGCTATTTGATGTGCAAATATAATTCTCTTGTGAAAATTAAATTAATAATGGAGTATATTAATAGTCAAGGTATTTAAATTAAAATAGTTTTACCGTGTGTTTTGGTTTTTATTGGCACTTTTAAATGTGTTAATGCGATATGAGAAAAAAAAAATGTTTTGTAATTTTAAGTGGAGTTTTCTAAATATGGTCAAATATGATTCTTGGGTTTTTTTTAGTTTTATAATAATCAACGTGTCTATAAACTGAATCAAGAAAAAAATCTTGCGCAAGTTTGCGCCATTTTAAGAAAATTGACTTTTTTAGGTTCAACTGCGTACATAAAAAATTGTGACTTTTTCACAATATGGCTCGATTGTGAAAATTTCAAACTTTTCAAACAAAATTCAGCAGTTACTTGGATTGGAAGAGCTTAATGAAGGAGAAAATGCGAAATTTAAAGAAATTTCTAGACTTTTTGTGTCAGTTTGAAGCAAAAATGGCAGCACAGAGATAGAAGGAGATTGCTTCCCTTAAATTTTTACTTGCGATATAGGTACTATATATCAAGTTATGCATTCGTACAAAAAAAAAGTTGAGATAACATTTTTCCATGACATTACGATGGTAGACAATGCCAAAAAAGTGGGTCCCGGAAGTCCGTCTGTCTGTCTGTCTGTCTGTCAGTCTGTCTGTCTGTCTGTCTGTCAGTCTGTCTGTCTGTCTGTCTGTATAAGGACCTACAGCCTAAACGGATGGACCGATTAATGTCAAACTTGGTATGTAGCGTTATTTGGCGACTCTCCAGAGGGGTTTTTGAAATTAATTTTTTTGGACCAAAAATAACTGTACTTGTCATATACCGATTTTAGTAAAATTGAAATATCTCGAAAACGGCTCCAACGATTTTGTTTAAAAAATTCAAATGTTAGTTTTAAGCTAAGGTCTATATTTCAATGAAAAAAATTTTTTTTGAAAATCATTATTAACGGTACCTGCCATAGAACCGTTTTTTTCAAATTCGAATATCTCTGAAACTTCTTATTCGATTTCAACGAAACTTTTTGTGAAGAAGCATTTATATAATTTAAATATAAACCAAAAATTAAATTTCAAAAAAAAGAATTTTTGGATTTTTAAAAAAATTTTGAAAATTTTTTTTTGAAAAATCAAATTTTCGAAAACGGGACATTGAATTTTTTTGAAATTTTGTTTTTAGATGTTGATTACTGATTTCTACAAAATGGCATACCAATATTATTTTCAAACTTTTTTTCCAAAAAATTATTTATAAAAAATTGTTTTTTTAAAAAACGGCTCTAACGATTTTGAAAATTTTTTTTCTAAAAATACACGTTAATATATCAATCAAAACTGCATACTTGTTCTGGGGGGCAATTTGATTTCAGATTTTATTTTATTTTTTTTTTTAACGAATTTTTTTTTTCAAATTTCTATATAAAAAGTCTTAAAAATTTAAGCAACTTTAACTCCAAGAGCAAGTTCGTGCGACCCAGTCGTGCATTTTATTTTTGGCAAGTTCGTAGACCAGAACATAAGCTTCTGTTCGATGAAAGAAAAAAAATATTCTAGAGAACTTCAGACAAAAAATGGGACTTCGGGTGGACATACCCAAACCTTGTTATGGCACAACAAATGATGTCAATACGAGTCGACGTTCTTTTTCGAAACCAGAGTTCAGTTCCGAAATAACCCGTGTAGATAAGGATCTCATCTTTAAATTTGCATTAATTTTGACAACATTCGCTGCTAGTCGAGAAATAAATATGGACATGTTTGGAGAACTAATTCTTGGAACAAAAAATCTTTATCTTTCGAAGTACAGCTGGTACTGTATGCCTAGCAGTGTAAATAAACTTTTACTCCATGCTAAAAACATAACATAGTTTTTGATTTACCTTATAATTAAAGCATCAGATCTTGTGCTGAATTTCAATTATCCAAAAGTGACCCAAATATAAATTTTACTTGGTTAACAATAGTTAAATTGCAGAATTACCCATGTAGTTAGATCTTAGTAATATGCATAATTCTTCCGAAAGTGATGATGATTACTTTATGTATAGAAGTATAAATTTGTTTAACTATTTATTTAGCTCTTAAAATAGGCTTAGGCTGTGGAAATGTGTACAGATGGACGCACAACCGCACAGACGCACAGACGCACGGACGGAATTGCGAGACCCACTTTTTCGGAATTCTCCATCATCGTAATGTTGGTTTTGATTAAAACCTCAATTTTTTTTTCGACACGAAACCAATACTTGCCCTATAGAGCAAGTAAAAATTAAAATAAAAACAAGTTCGCTGCTCAGCTCTTTTGAATAAAATATCTTAGATTCATATGTTTTTGTGTATCAATTTCTTTGTTTTTAAATTGCAATCATAGATATATGTGCTAAAATACTATTTCAAGCATATTTGGCTGAATTTCTTATTTTATTTCTAAGATATTAATTTTGCCGTTTTTCCCATACACTCGTTCCACTGTGTGGCGTTGAGATTTTACATTTTCCTTAATTAAGGTGTTTTTGTTCATGTGGTATTACTACTAAAAACTGCAGGATTTTAATATTTTTGCTGTTTTTGTCAATTAGTATCTTAAAGTGTGTGTAAACTTTAATTAATAAAAATTAATTATAAAAACAAATTTGGTAGCATATGATAGCCATGTTATGCTAAGGAAGTCCTCCAAATTTGAGCTGAATACGAATAATAGTTTTATTTTTGTACCAGGTCAACCGTATTTTTCAAAAATCATAAAAAAAAAACGATACGTGCTAGATTTTTTCTGAAACCAGATTTAGATTCAGGAAAGTCAAACAATTCATAATTCTAAAAATTTATTTGAAAGAGACAAAAAAGATAAATTTTGCAGACCAGTGAGATCGGAGGAAATTCAGCTAATTATCTAAAAGCGGATGACTGTGGCGTATACGCAACATTTTTTTAAAATAAAATATAAATTTTTTTATTTGTGATATCTTCACTTGCCTTGAGGTAAACGTTAAGAAGTTTTCTTTTAAATAAAGACAACCACTTAATTTGCTAAGTGAAACTGATTAACCATCCAAATCGAATAATATCTAGATAAATGCATACTGTTTAATCCACACATTTTTCTCAAGAATTTGCATTTAAATAAAAAAACAAACTAAAGATACACACTACTTGGTAAATCTAGATATTTAAAACTCTTCACATTCATTCAGTAGCCAAGAGTGCTAATCTGCATCCTCATCATCAGTAGCAGTAGTCGAGAGGGTATTGGAATAATAAAATGTTTTTATAGTTATGCAAATGCGTGTTCAGGGAAAACCCCAAACAAATTACGATGCAGATCGACAGACTCCAGCGCGCCATGAAGAAGATTCGCTTTCAACTTCAAGAGATCGACTACCTCTTCCACATACTCGAGTACAATGGAATCTAAATAATGTAGTCTGTCAGAGAGTTCCTCGATATATATGTCTTTGAGAGCTTAACATCTTCCGTTTCTTCTGTTTTCTATCATTTGTTCGAATATCTGAGAAAAAAAAAGAAAAACTTAAATGCACATTACAATTCGACTAAGTCATGTGCATTTCCATTTCCATAATGTGATGCGGTGCGTAATTCGAACTCTTTGAATCTTTCTATGGATGTTATGAGGAAGAAGAAAATTAGCTTCATTTTTTTTTTTACTCCGTAGTTTGAAGTCCATTTGAATTATAAGTTAAAAGAAAGATGTTTGTATACGCCCAAGACATTAGCATTCACATTGCACTCGATTGCATTTTGGCCGAGTGACAGATTTTGTTGGGTGATAAAAATCACACACGACAAGACACATGAACGTTTTTATACTGGTTTTACTTTTCAAAACCAATGTAAGCTGTCAAACGTGAACAGAATGAAAGTGACTTTTGTTAATTTTATTTATATTATTTTTGTAATTTAATACGCATTTTGGCGGAGGTGATAAATTGATGGAAATGTGGCATTCAAAAAAGAGGGTTTGTGCCAAAAGTTAATACTCGCCAAGCACACTCATTTGACAGTTTTTTAGTTTAAGCGGAGATGATTGATAATGCAGATAAACTTTCTTAACAATTTCCGGTTAGTCACTTTTAAGTATAAATGTTTTCCGATCTTATATATTTTCAGAGTAAATGGAAATCGTTTAAATGAATTTTAATTGAGCAGAGGGAAGGCTGAAAAATAGCTGGCTTAAGCTTATTATTTTCTAAACCAGGAATAGACATAGAATATTAATTTGTTACCATCATACGGTTATACCTAACAGAAAATAAGCTATTAGGTTTTTTATTCGAAAAATGCACTTTAAAATGCTTTAAAGCGGTCTGGCGGGGGGAAAGCTGAAAACAAAACTTCTGGTTCCCACAGTTTTAAAATCAGGGGATTTTTTTATGATTTTTTGGTGTATCATTTATTCGGTTATACCAAAACGCCAAAAGTTGATTTTCAACTGCACTTTGGATGCGTCTGGCAAGAGAAAGCTGAAAAAGATCACTGCCAGACTTTTTCCGTTGACATACTGTGGTGCATATCTAGATATGTACACACTCGAATTTCGGTTATATTAAAACTGCCAAAATATGCTGCCGGCTCTTATGTTCTGGTCTACGAACTTGTCAGAAAAATTAAAGTGAAGCAATCGTTGGTTATCCTCCATAAAGCTTTCCTTTCTCTGGCAATGCTGCCATTTTTGCTTCAAACTCACACAAAAAGTCTCGAAATTTCTTTAAATTTCGCATTTTCTCTTTCATTAAGCTCTTCCAATCCAGGTAAAAGTTTGAAATTTTTAAAATCCAGCCATATTGCGAAAAAGTCACCATTTTTTTATGTACGCAGTTGAACCTAAAAATGTCAATTTACTTAAAATGGCGCAAACTTGCACAAGATTTTTTTCTGGATCCGGTTTATAGACACATTTATTATTATAAAACTAAAAAAAAACCAATAAGCATATTTGACCATATTTCGAAAACTCCACTTAAAATTTGAAGAACTAGCACATTCAAAATCGCCATTAAAAAAAAAAAAAAAAAACGAAAAAACTATTTTAATTTAAATACCTTGGCTATTAATATACTCCATTATTAATTTAATTTTCACAGGAGAAATATATTTGCACAACAATTAGCTGTCACAAAAGACACCTTAAAACCCTTTATAAAAAAAAAAAAAAACGGAAAAGAGGCTATGTTCACGTGTCTATAACTTATGGACAAATAAATAAAACAAAAATTATTGCATTTTGAGCTTTCATATATTTGGGATCACTTGCCAATTAATTTCAAGTTCCGCTAAAATAGTTGTATTTTTTAATTAGTACCCTGAGTCGTCCCACTGTGTGTCGGCTTGTTGCCTATTCGTCTTTTCGCCATGTCACCACGTCACCTTGTCGCCATGTCGCCTTCTCACTTTGTCGCCTTGTCGCCATGTCCCCACGTCTTACAGTCACTATTCAAATCATGGCATAATTTTACTCTGTGTTCATTAATTCAACACTAGAAATAGCTCATCTTTTTAGATGTAGATTAATATTTTCTTTTTGCTTACCAATTATTAAAATTTTTTTGTTTGAAAATTTGTATTTATAAAAAAAAAACAATTAAAGAAAAAAAAACTGATAACAATAATTATTGTATTTAAAAAAAACTGTTCCAAAGATTTTCATTTTTTTTTTTATTCTTTGGTACACGAGAAAAATTAAAAGGCGTAATTTGTTTAGAGGTCAAAACCATTCGAAAATATATGTAGTTTTGTTATTTTAAAATCAAATTTTATATTGTTTTTTTTATTTTTATTAAATTACTTATAAAATTAAATTAAAAATATTTGTTCATGAATTTTTACATAAAAAGCTTAAGTACGTGTGAACCAGTCGTGGATTTTATTTTTTGTATCCAAGCAAGTCTACTATACTGTTTTTCCCAGTGGGGCTCATTTTTACCTCTTCTTTTGATCTATCGTAAAACAATTACGAATTTTTTATTAACCAAAACTAATTTTTATTTGCCTTGTAGATCAAGCTCCTATTGGTTTCGTGTCAAATAAAATTCAAAGCTTTAATCAAATCCAAGATTCAGATGCTAGAGAGTTGCGAAAGGGTGTTTTTTGTCATAGCGTTTTTCGGCCCAGTCTATGCATTTCCAGTATCTTACAGATTTTCATTCAAATTTGATACAGATGGATTTAATGGAATTTTTAATTTTGTTTTTCAATATTTGGCTTTAAACTCACCATATAAAATAATAAAAAAAAAAATTAGACGTTACTTTCTAGATATGGTTTATTTTTTCTTCGGCTTACATTTTTTTTCGTAAACGATTTATTAACGGTATTTCCTGTAAATTTTTAATAACTTTTGACATTCTTTTAAAATTTTGTATGCGAAGGCTTTTATATATAGAAAGAAAACAGAAAACTATAATAATGAAAAATACATTCTTTTCTCAAAAAATTACACGGTGTAACACTCAAAATATACGCGGGCGGAGACCTCTCAGGTTTTGTAGAGCTAGTCGCACTGAATACGAAACGGTATTTGAAAATCCCCTTACACCCCCAAAATCTGGAGTTACAAGTCATCTGGCGCCCAAGTCATCCTACTACGTGCCGAAACAACATTTTTGTTCTATACCTAAAAGTTCGAATTTCTGTATCTGGGTTGAAATCGAAAAATTTTTTTTTCTAAGCCAATTTTGAATTTTCGATCAATTGGGAAATATATATAGTTTTAAAATATATTTTTTAAATAGCATGTTGTTTTGAAAACATATACTTTAAATTGATGCCGAAGTTGGGCAAATGACCAAAAAAATTGAATTTTTGAACTTTGACATCTTATAAAGTGGTTTAACCGAGTTACATGTTTTACACATTGTTAAAAAGGTATATTTATCTTCTATCAGAAACTGTAAAAAAATCGAAAATGGGTAAAAAATTGTCGAAGCTAGAATTTTTTCAATGGGTGAAGGTCCAAAAAACCGTTTTTTGCCCGTAACTCCAGATTTTGGGGGTGTAAGGGGATTTTCAAATACCGTTTCGTATTCAGTGCGACTAGCTCTACAAAACCTGATAGGTCTCCGCCCGCGTATATTTTAAAACCTCATTTTTGTAACACCGTGTTATCTTTAGGATTTGAAAAAAAATTATTTTTTTTAAATAATTTTAGTTTTAGGTGTTCATAAATTAATACAAAATGTACAAAATGAAATATCGACTATGTTTTTAGTTCTGTTTGTTCAAAACTGTTTTTTTTTTTTAACTCTAAAAATTTTATTTTTTTTGTATTAGTCTTAAAATTTAACAAAACTTAATTTCTTTAAAAAAAACTACTCCACAAGGATTTTCATGAGAAGTTAATTTTTTAATTAAGATCATTTATTATATTTTTTATATAAGATCACGTTTATAAAATAAAACAGGTTTCTTAAAAGTTATATTCATAAAAGCAGTGTTATTTCTAATAGTGATTTATATTTGTTTTTACGACTTAACTTAAAATCCTTTTTTTGCGGATATATCAATCATCTTTTGATTTACTTGGTTTATCAGTTGGCAACTGAAATGGAGCTATTGGAAAATTCATTGGTATGAAATTTTGCACAACATCAAATCCAGCATTTTTTGCTGCCATTTTTAATGGAATTTTACCATCAATTATGTCTGAAATATTTGGATGGAGAATATCACCTGGACTTGCATCTGGACTAAGATCAATTTGAAATTGATCCATAACTTTATCCACAAGTAATGGTGGAAGAGTTCCAGAGGTGAGATTCAATGGTGGAATTTCTGAAGTAGTCGTTGTAGTTGCAGTAGTAGTTATTGTTGACTGCGTTTCTGATGATTCTTTGGAATGATGGTTTTTATTAACCTTCTTCTTCCTTTTAGTTCTGTAACCTTTATCATCTGCTACATAATTAACAACTGTGAAAATTCCATCAGCTCGTAAATATCCATACGATCCAGTTACAGTACCATTTGAGAATAGGGTTTCATTTCTAAATTGAATATTTTCTGTTGATTTATCTTCAACGCGATAACCAAATTCATATGTTTCAGATCCTTATAAGAAAAACAATTTTATTATATTGGACACTTTTATGGGGCTTTACTGTAAATCTATCCTACATTTTTGTAAGTAACTTATTTCTTGCATACCTTCCGTATCTTGATAAAAGTATGATGACTGTTTAGGAGGAGCAAAAGTTGAGTTTGTGTTTGCCCGAAAATCGGCTATAGTAGAGTTGGCCCAAACTTGGTGTAGGAAATAAGGCGAAGTGAACTGATAAAAGGAAATATATTATAACGTGAAATTGAAATTGTTTTTATTATTGATGTAAAATTCAAGATAAAACAGTCTATACTGATGTGATTAAAAAAATCCATTTTCACAATTTTTCACTTAATTTTAATTAAAGCCTCACAGATATAAGATAACTGATGAATGGAAAGTGCACTTCTTGCTTTTTTCAATACAATCAATTAATGTTAAAGTTGATACTTTAAACTTACGACAATTATGAATAGATAAATCATATCGATTTCCAATAAATGAAGAGGCACTTCTTAATTCCACAAACTATAAATGGTATCTGAAGATTCACTTCTAATTCTTTCTCTAAAATCAATTTAGTTACAAATATGTTTGTTCGATGTCTGAATAGGTGAATAGCCAATTAAAATGCCTATGTGATTATTGGATAGCATATGGTGTATGAGTTACCCAAATAAAGTATCTAATGAAATAGTCGATCACATACATAAGAGTGTGAAAATTTATTTGAAAACGGAATAAGACACTTACTACAGAGATTAATTATCACCGAAAAGTACTTGAAATTGTTTAGAGCGATCTACTTTGGTTTAAGAATTGATGTTGCGATGACCAAAAATGGAATCTTGAATTCGAATAATTTTAATTTAAAGTATTTGTTTTACTTTTTTAGAGAAAGCTATAGCGTTCAATAACTCTAATACAGTAGCTTAAAGAATTTTAATTAATTTTAGATTTTTTAAATTGTACCATTTTATAGAAGGGGAAACTACGAATATTAATCTAACAGAGCTGTAGATTTTCAAGAAAATTAGAAGCGAAAGCGTTTTCTGGAAATAATTCTATTAAAATGTTTAAGATTTTATTCAAGTTTGATTTCCAGAAAAATTAATGGTTATACAAAAACTGAAAAAATATACTTTGCAGATAAGGGGACGATCTAACATTTTTTTAGTCTCCATATAAACGGAGGCAAGAGATCTTCCTTGAAAAATGATTCGATTTCCCTAAAAATTCAATGTCACATTTTGTGACAACATGAAGAAATAAAATTCACGACTGGGTTGCACGAACTAAGAATTCAAGTTGCTTAATTTTTCACAATTTATTACTTGGTAAAATAGGACAAGTTTAGAACTCGTTTTAACAAGCAGACATGATATTACCATGATGGATAATCTCAAAAAATGGGTCCCACAATTCTGTCTAGTAAAGCGATTTTCTTCAAATTTGTTAGCCAGCAGCTTTGAGTGATTCTCTAGAGGAAAAATTGAAATGTTTCTTTTAGGACCAAAACTGACGGTACCTGCCATATAACGGAAATATAAAAGTAAATTGTTTTCAAAAACGGGTCTGACGATTTGGATTAAAATTTTTGTGTGTCATATCATAAATGTGCACTTAAAAGTGGACTTAGTCACTCCTTAAAAAAAAAAACGATTAAGTCTTGCATACAAAAAATTAAGAGGAAAAGTTAATTTGAAACGAAGTTGCAGTAAATAAACTTCTTTATTGCTTCTTCGTATGGGTTCAAAAAAGAAATACAATTAAATCGTTATAAATAAAATTATTAAGTAAGTTTTTTCTTTAAATAATGCAAAAAATGACTAAGTCCACTTTCATAATTAAAGGCACAAATAAAGCTCTACTTCTTAAATAAAAAAAAATATTGTTTGCACCCTTTGTAACGTTACCTACCACAAAAACCGTTTTTTTTTTTTGTTTTATGAATATCTCGTACATGACAAACCCGATTTTTCGAGCTTTGGTTTTGCAAAAGCATTTACCTAAGTAACCATAAAAAACACATTTTTGGATTTTTAAAAATTTTTTTAATGTTTTTTTGTTTTGTTTTAATCAATTTTTGGAAAACGGCTTGCTGAAATATTTCCAAATTTTGTTTTTAAATGTTATTCAATTATTTCCTCAAAATGGCATACCAACTTTTTGTAAGATGCATTTTTTTAATGATGAATTTTTAGAAAAAAAAAATTCAAAATCATTAGAGGCGATTTTAAAATATTTGAGTTGGTATGCCATTTTGTAGGTATTATTAATCAACACCTAAAACAAAAATGTCCCGTTATTGCAAATTTGATTTTTCAAAAAGAATATTTCAATTTTTTTTTTATAACTAAAATTTTATTTTTACAAAATTATATTTTTGATATGAATGGTTTTGTTTAATATTTTTTGCTGAAATTGAAATATTTGTTTGGGAGAGATTTAGATTAAAAAAAAACGAGTTTAACAAAAGTGTATAGGTAATTTTTTTATTTTGTGCAATCCTTTGTTTTTGAAAATATAAGTCATTTTATTCTTAAAAATGTTGAGAAATATCCGTTTGAAAATTTTGAAAAAAAAATTGTCGATAAGTTCTACTAGATTGATAAAAAAAATAATAATTTTTTTTTTTTAAATCCAAAGATATGTATGTTTTTTAAAATTTTGTAAAATTTTCAACTGCTGTTACTTTGACGATTTTGTTTTAAAATTTTCGTTGAAATTGACTTGGTTCGAAGGAAATTCATAATGAAAAAAAGCTGATCTTTGGCAGGTTAATAACGGTTCTTTTTATTTCAAAAAAATGATTTTCCAAAACTTATGAAATTTGGAACTAACAAATTTTTTGAACAAGATATTTCATTTAACAAATTAAAATGCTTTGTTTTAAGTATTCCTTTTAAAGCTGTCAACCGTTTATATTTTTTTTTTGTAATTGATTCTTCCTTTACTCAAATCCCAAACAAAAAGGTTTCATATATTTTTCTCGACAACAACGTTATTTAACTTATAACAAGAAAACTTTGATCGGATTAATAAAAACCAACAATTTTTTTTCAATATTTTTTATTCATTTTACTTTTTTTTAAGTCGTTTATTTATTTACAATACAAAAAAATACATTTTAATCATTTCCATTATAATATACACAAATTAATTTAATCAAGGCACACCCTATTTATCAATTATAACAAACCACAACCGGGCATACAGTTGGGCTAATATAACAAATAAAAAGAGTTAACACCTCAATAAAAATGTATACAAAAAATTGGAATAAAATTGAAAAAAAGTACAAAATCATATAAAATATTATGTATATAAAATAAAATATATATAAAAATATGTATATAATACAATATTATTTAATAATATTAAAAAATGAAAATGAAAATTTATATAAAAATCATGAAATCATAGACAAAAGCTGTTTATGTTAACCCTTAAACCCTACCCTGGGGTCCAGCGACACTGCAAACATACATTTTTTTGAATTTTACAAAAAATAAGTAATAGACGCCGCCGAAACTTTTAGAATTCTCTAATTAACGTAGTAGCCATCTAAAAATAAGTCATTTATTCAATTCCAAGTTGTACAGCTCAAGATATCCACTGTTTGGGGTCCCGTAGACCCCAGGGTAGTAATTGTGAAAGTTTATTTTGGTAATTCGATGGATTGTTTTTGGATCCCTTTAATGGGTTATTGAGGTTTTTATTACTTTTAAAGAGTGTTTTCACTGTATCTAATATTTCTTTTATTATCACTGCTGTATGCAAGTGTTATTATGTCTGTGTTCTCGTTTTGTTTTTCGATTTTAGTTCGAAAACACAAGAATTATATGGGCAACTTTGCCAACCAATCTCCAGTTACTTATTGGAGAAATTTAAAAAAGGAAGCGGCCAGCAGCTCAGTTAACATCTACTCTAAACACAAAAAAAAGGATTTGTCATCTGTCCTCGAGAAAAGGACCTCAAGACGAAAATAAGGTGCAGCAGTTGCAGAAATGCACTCTGTTCGGAACAAAGCCACTCAGTGTGTCAAATGTGTCTGAACACAAATTTTTAGAACATTTTATATTTTAAAACATATTAAACTATTTTATTAATAAATAAAAATTTTTCATAAATTGATTTTTTTAATAAATTTGATCAAAAACCTTTTGGGGTCTCCTGAACCCCAGGGTAGTAATAGTGTCTCTCCTGGGATGGGTAGGGTTTAAGGGTTAAAACAAACAAAAAATTAAATAAGTGATAGAAAGAGAAAGAGAGAAAAAGAGAAAGAAGAAAGATATTTTCTTTTCATATTAAAAAAAAAATTTAAAGAAAAAAATTATTAAAAAATAAATTTCTTTGCAAATTAGCTGAGACACAATAACAAAATTGAAAACTTATTAACAAAAAAAAGTGTCAACTCAATTTACATAAAAAAAAACAAAACAAATATAAAACAAGATGACATTTGTTTCTTTTTTTTAAATATTAATACTAACAAAATTGTTAAATAAAAGTCAAAGACGATGATGATGAAATAAAATCTCTTAGCAATTTTTTTCTTAATAATGCACAATGTCCGGCACAATTGCGCAAAAGATTGGAATTCATTTAAACAAAAAAAAAAATCCAGAAGAAGAAAAAAAACTATCACAAGTTTTCTACATCTTAGCCCCGTCGCAAATGGAATAGAATAAAATTATATATGACTGGCTGTGCTAAGGCACTCAGTTGTAGTAGAAGAAGTAGAAATGAAAAGTTAAGTATATTTGCAATAATTACAACTGACAGCTGTCAGATTATGCGAAAAGTTTCATTTTTCATCATTTTTTTTGTTAAATCGGTGGTGATGCAAGTCTGCTGTGAGAGATGGCAAATGGAGGAAAATGATGCAAAAAAGAAAATAGGAAAAACATTAATACTGCATTGTTTGTAATTAGCTACTACTACATTTTTCCAATTTTCTTTTTTGATCATTTCGCAATAAGATGTCAAAGTGACATAAATATTACACAACTTTGAGATGAAAAAAGACACAATATACAAGAAGAAGAAGAGACGAAGAAGAACTATAAACAAAAGTGGTAAATAGAAATCGCGCGCGCTCATAAACAAAATATGTTATGAAATTCATAGAAGAAAGTGAAAGAGAGTAAAAAGATCGTAATAACTCTCTTTTGATATTTTCTTTTATATACATCACTTACGATTACAAAAAGTCATGCTAAGACACAAGAGAATAAACACATATAGAAAGTGATTATATAGAAAATAAAATATTACTTACATCACTATTACACACGAACGAGAAGAAGAATATAATAATTAATTAAAATTATCGCAATAAAGTAAACAAACAAAAGAAATAAAATAAAATAATCTACAATGATCGATGATGAACGGTTAAGTGAATGAGAGTTTTTTTTTTTTTTGTTGTTGTTGTTTTGTTTTGTGGCCGCTGCTTAATATCATTCTCACACATAAAGTAAGCAATGTTTCACATCAGTATTTTGGGGAGGTCATTAGTGACTAAGTGACTCCTTAACGGTAATGATGCAATAAACCAGCTGGGGCATGTGACAGAATTGGGGCATGGGCAATAACTGGCACGGCAACCTTCGTTGGGGCAGATTTGTGAACGATGGCATTGAAACCGTTGTGATCGTCGGCAGTGTAGTCAACTGTACGCACTGAACCATCGGGTTCGACGAGAGAGTATTGACCCTTTACAACATCACCATCACGTTCTTCGGCTTGAGATTTGATGTCACCAGTATGGGGATCCTTGATTCCATAGTTGAAGGAGTACTTGGGATAGGCCTAAGCAAATATAAAGAGACAAAATTTTTGAGTGGAGGAAATTATGATAGATAGAAATGTTGTAACTTACCACAGGTTCAGGAGCAACAGCATGAACAGCATGCGCAAGGACAGGACCATGTGAGAGTAGCGCTGGAGCACCATAATGACCCAATTCAATTGGGATGGCTTGCGCTACACTGACGAAGAGAACGATGGCAATAACGTACTGAAAAAAAAAAATCATCAAAAAAGTAGTAATAAAATGAGGCCTTTACAAAATTTAACTAAAAGTAAAACTTAGTAAGATTTATTTAAGATTCTGAGTAAGAAATAGTTGGGGATGTGTTTTTCCTTGCACTTTTAATAAAATGAGAAAGGAAACTGATACTTAAGATTTTTTTTAAGCGGATGACTCGGGCGTATGAGTAACTTTTTTTTTAATTTTTAGTTTTTAATAGTTTTTAATCTCAAGTTTTGAAATTTATTGAAGTACATGTACTTCATGTCTTTGTTCTTATCAATATCGAGATGAGAAACATTTTAATTATTTTTGTTGCGAATGGTAATATTAAATGCGAGCAATGAGAGTAAAATTCTTCTTCAATTGAGTGGGAATAAATCAAAATAAAATTAGGTGATACATTTTTTTGAGATATTAATGCATGTAAGCTCCACAGTTTGATTCTGTTTTTAAATTGAGTAAGGAATTTCAATGGATTCAAAATTAAATTGAAACATGTTAAATTTCTTCAAACGTTTTTTGAACAATAAATATTTGGAAAATTATTTACTAAAATAAATGAGTTTATATGCTTTTCTTCATCTGTCTTACAATAAATCTTAATTTCAAAACTTCTACCGAAGAAAAGTACCTCAATTATTTCATTTTTCCTAAATATATAAAGAAAAATATAAATCAAGAAGCTAATTTTCCACTAATTGAATTATTTTACACTTTTACCAAACAAAAATTTAGTGTACTTTTTTTCATTCAATGTTGTTTTGGTTAAATTGGTGTTCGGAGGTTTGAAAAATATTGTTAATACATATTTTTCCTTTAAGCTTGAAATGATTCATTGTGCAGGTTATAAAAAACAAACTTGATAGTGGTCTTTTCCTTAAGAACCTCCTGTGTGAAAACCAAGGGTGTATTTGAAAAAAAAATCTCAAAAAGGAACTCGATGTATGTATATGGTTATACTTATGAGTTACTTCAATATAAGTGTTTAAAAAATGATGCTAATTCTTCTCGTAACATATAAAATTTCCATTAATAAATTTTTATTTAAAAAAACAGGGCCTGAAGTAAGGCAGCGTTTGTGATTAAGAATTGGATTGTTTTTGGATATATTTTTCAGATTTGTGATCTACATTGTATTCCATATGTAAGAAGATATAAGTTACGTGTTATAATAATTTTAAAATGTAACAGTTGGTTGTGGTATTGCATATGAAAAATTATACAATATAATAACAAACAAAAAAATCAATCATTACTTTTCATACAATAAACAATGAATTGGAGTCACAATTTGAGTAAATATCAGAATAATTGACTCAAATTTGTTAAAGTAACTTTTTTAAATTCGGAAAAAAAGCACGTCCACCGGCAATATAATTGGATCTAGCTTATTTAAATTTTTTCTTGTACTAAAGATTTTTTATTGTATTAAAATTTTCCCAGTTTTAACTCAAAAACAATTCACTTTTTTAAAAAAATTTGAAACTATTTAACTAAAAAGTGTAAGTTTTTAAATATCATCATTTAATTTCTTAAACGTTCAATTTCATTTTTTTTTTCATATTATGGTTAACTTGCGCGAAATTAATCTGATACAAAATAAATCCTTTTTTGCATTTAAAAGCTGTGTCGAATACATTTTTTTTAACAACAAATTTAATTCTTTATTAAAAGCCTTGAACTAGAAGAGTAACTTATTGCTTTTTAGAAAGAGCATGTCTTTTCTAATAAGCAAGACTTTTTCTTCATTTAAAAGAAAAAAATATAGGAAAAAATACTTTGCTCACTATTTTTTGTTTTCAACTTGGAAAAAAATTCTAAAATTAATAAAAAAATTTAATTATTTTTTTTTTTAAGAACAAATTCGATGTGAAATTTAATATTTCAATAACATGGAGCAAATATTTTTTCAAGAAACTAATCATATTTAATATAAATGAATTCTTAAGTGAATTTAAGCTCAAATCGTAAAAAAAAAATAAAAATGATGAAGCAAAATTTAAAAAAAAATATTTAAGTATTAGAAATTGAATTGATTTTCAAAAATTCATTAATTTGAACTCTTGAATTTAATGATCAAATAAATATGTTTTAAAAATTGTATTTATTTTAACCTTATACAAAGTTTAATTGTTGTCATCTAAGTCATGAGATAAAAGTCCTAAAAAATATTAAAAATTTCAAATAATTTCATTGTTTAAAGCCAAAGTAAATTTTGAAATTCATTTTCTTTCAGATATAATTCATGGTATGGTTATAAATAATGAGTTTTGAATTTATGCTATACAATTTCTAAAAAAAAAATTAATGGATATGAGCTATTTGAGTCCAAAACAGAAAATGCCGAAAAATATCTCAAATAGGTAAATGTTCATTATTAAGTTCATCTGTATAACTTTGAATTTTTTTCGATTAATTATATTATTGGTTACTACTTAACAAAACTCGATACCAAAATTTGTTATTTTTTATTAAAAGTTTTAAAAATATTGAAATAATGCTTTTCATTATGGAATTGAAATAAAGACAATTTCACACTATCCTTTAAAAGAAGCAGAATAATAAAAGAACCTTGAAAATACGAGATTTGAAATCAATCACATATTTATAATTGTACTTTAACAGAAACAATTTTAATACCACTCAAAGAATTAAGTATTTTCATTAAATAACGAATATAATTCTAATTCTTGTTTTAATGCACAAAAGTGCAGTAAGGACTTAAAACGTTTTTGCTTCATCTCCTTGTTGCAAAACTTATTCACTTGACTTAAACTTTACGAAACTATTTTATTAGGTAGTCTTTAAAAAATGAACATTTATAGTCTTTTTTTTAAATCACTCAGAATAATTTTAAATCCAACATTATAAAAAAATATTTTAAGAACTATATTAAATAAAGAACTCCGTACCTTCATATTGGCTTTTTAGTTTTTTTTTGTTTCAAAAATAAACAAAGAATATAAAAATTAACTACAACACAAATCTCCAACAAAACCGATCCCAAGTACTACAAACACACACTTTACACAACGACTAAAGTAACACGAATCTCTCTGACTGTGGTGATCTTCTATATATACTTCTCGAACTATGAACCTGATGTAATCCGTTTGTAAGATACTGTTGAACTGATGCCAATTTCGATGTCCAAAACCATTTATATAGGCGAAATTTTCAAATTCTTTGCAAAAATAGAAGAAAATAACACTCTGCCAGCCACCAGCTGTTTTAGAGTTAGAAACATACAAAAACTTACCTAGTTAAAAAAATAGGGGAGGATAAAAGTTCACCAAAACATATATCTGCCAAACTATACGCACTATAACTATACACCATCGAAAGATACTCGCATTCAATGCAACTTATGGTAAAGGTAAATTCGCCATCATGCAGCAATGTGCTTTTAATGTGCATCTGTGTGTTCAAAGTAAAAACTTACTTGACATCCCTCACCACCACACAGCATCTATACTCTCCTCGATAAAAATGTATCTATGAATCCTAAGGCTTTTCTTCGTTTTTAGATACTTTTTTTTTTCTATTCATTCATTTTTCCCTCAATTTTTTCCCCTGAATGTAGCAGCATAATCTTCAAGACTTTAAATCCCCACCCTTATTCAATTCGATTCAAAAGACACGTTTTCTGTAGCTCCAAAGCAACACTCTGCGGCGTGGTTTTCATATCGAAAAGCATGTGGTGGTTGTTGTGGAGGCATATAGGTTTCTGCCACTTTAGGATGCTGAGTAAATGGGATCCGCCGCGCATGCGCGATACCTTAACGTAGTTTATTTTTTTGTCGTTGCCATACTTTACTTTGCCCAGACAACGATATAAGTTTTGAACTAGTTTATATTTTATTTGAATTAAAAAGAGAGTAACTGTTACAGTTTTTTTTTTTTTAGTAACTATGTCAACCCACATGTTAAGGAGCATAAATCGCGCAAGTAGGTATTCACAAACCATCGATGGTCATTTTGGGCTTGGGTCCAACTTGCCTTTGTTGGCGGACTGTTTTTCATAACCAATTGTGGTGTCACCAAGATCGTTTAAAGCAAAAATATGCAATTCCATCTGAAAGAGAGACTCATAATGGGACACATCGTAGCTAGGCCATATCATATCATCACATCGAGTCGATTTTTAATGAGTTGTTTACTTGATCTAGATTTGAAGATAAGAATTTTGTGAATTTGTTATACTTAATTTGATGATGGATGAAATTGTTTGTTTTTGGTAAAGTGTTGTTGTTTTATACCATTTTAAGTAATTGTTTTTCTCAAAGAAAATATGTGGTGTTAAAATTTTTAATTACAATGTATGAGAAAAATGATCGAATGAATGGGTCAATGGGGTGTATACTAGACTGGGCCAAAAAAATAAAATATTTTTTTTTTTGAAATTAACTTCGAAAATCTTGTTCAGGATGATGAAAAAAAAATTTGGTGAAAATTTGAGCCGTTAAAAAAAATTTTAAGAGGTCTATCATCGGTGTTTTTTATTTTTATACATGATATGATGTTTTACAACAGAACTGCTAGACGATCAAAGTAAAAAAAATTTCTGTTCATTTTTTCTTATATAAAATTAAATTTCCTACAAAAAAGATCTAAATGAAAATTTTCGTCAGACAAGCCGTATTCGAGTAATTAAGCTTTTTAAATCGAAGTGTTTTTTCAATTTGCCTGTTTCACTTTGGAATTTTGTGATGAGCAAATAAGTGAATAGAAAAATAAAACCTCGACAGATTCTTATAGGAAATTTAATTTTCTACAAAAAAGGTCTTATAGTAATTTTCCCTAAATTGAGTTTTGAAGAAGTTATTCACGATTTAAATCGAGAAAAAAATTAAAAAATCAATTTTCAATTTCAAAATTTTCTAATTCACTGAAAATTCAATATTTTCAAATTAGCAAGATGTTTTCTTGTAGGGAATTAAACGTTCTATAAAAAGTTCCTTGGCAGCAAATTAATTGCTTTAACCGTTTAGAAGATAATCGTATTCAAATCGCAAATGCATACTTGTCATAAGAAAATTATTGAAATCAGTGGGCATTGGTTTTGATACGAATATCTTCTTAACGGTTAAAGCAATTAATTTGCTGCCAAGGAACTTTTTATAGAACGTTTAATTCCCTACAAGAAAACATCTTGCTAATTTGAAAATATTGAATTTTCAGTGAATTAGAAAATTTTGAAATTGAAAATTGATTTTTTAATTTTTTTCTCGATTTAAATCGTGAATAACTTCTTCAAAACTCAATTTAGGGAAAATTACTATAAGACCTTTTTTGTAGAAAATTAAATTTCCTATAAGAATCTGTCGAGGTTTTATTTTTCTATTCACTTATTTGCTCATCACAAAATTCCAAAGTGAAACAGGCAAATTGAAAAAACACTTCGATTTAAAAAGCTTAATTACTCGAATACGGCTCGTCTGACGAAAATTTTCATTTAGATCTTTTTTGTAGGAAATTTAATTTTATATAAGAAAAAATGAACAGAAATTTTTTTTACTTTGATCGTCTAGCAGTTCTGTTGTAAAACATCATATCATGTATAAAAATAAAAAACACCGATGATAGACCTCTTAAAATTTTTTTTAACGGCTCAAATTTTCACCAAATTTTTTTTTCATCATCCTGAACAAGATTTTCGAAGTTAATTTCAAAAAAAAAAATATTTTATTTTTTTGGCCCAGTCTAGTGTATACGTAACATTTTTTTGCATGAACATTTATTTTGATTTGTATGGAGCATATTAATACTTAAAATTAATTTTTAAAGGATCTTATATAAAATAAAACACAAATGAAAGTTAAGTAAGGAAAGGAGAATGGGCAATTTTTTATGGAACTTGGATGTTCCGCGGCCAAGAACGATTTTGTTATTTTTTGATTATCCTTCTAACGTTATTCACAAACGGATAAAATGCATTTTTGCATTTAAAAGTTAATGCAAATTGTCTCAATGTTTAAAATTGAACGTGTATTTTAAGTGCAAGATATGATAATCTGTCATTTTCCCTGAGCCTGAAGACCTTTATCTTGGATATCCAACCAATAGAACCCAAAATATTGGCTTTTAAAAACATCAATTTCGAGTCTATTTTAAGACTTTTTTTTTCAATTTTTTGTTTGTTTTTTCCTTTTGAAAACTCAAAAACAAAATCTTGAAGTGGTTGGGTTAAAAAGCTTATATTTTGAGATCCATTGGTCGGATATTCAAGATTGGAGTTTTAAATCATAGAAAAAATGACATAAAATCATATTTCATAATTTAATTAAAATAGTAATTCAATTTGCCCTTCGCATATTGCTCGATGCATTAACAACACTAATAATGCCATATCTTCCATTCCATATGCAATACAACGAAACAGCCATAGTAAAATTTTTTCCTACGTTATAGTTCTTTCATTTGATACCAATTTCATTACTGGCCGCCAAACGTCCAATATGCCCATTCTCCTTTGAAATTTTTTACAATGTAACAAACAAGTTTTTATGTATTATGGTTAGATACAAAAGTTTAGTGATAAAACAAGACTGATACAAAGTCTCTCCGGTGTTCAGTATAATTTTTACTCTTTTGATATATGCACATATGTATGACCAAGTCAAAAAAAAAGGCATTTAAAATAGTATTCAAATTTTCAAAAAAATATTCCACTTTTCAAGATTTTTATTTTACAACCTTCCAAATAAAAAATTATTCAAACTGTAAAATCTTCTTTTCGAGATATTTTCATAATGGCTCATATATATCTTGAATAATTTTAGTAAAATCCTGTTAAAAAGAAAGTCTCATGTAAGAATATTTTAAATTTAATTTTATAAATAAAGTACCAATGAATAAAATTTGGTTGGAAAATTTAAAACAAAAACATCTTTATAAATCGCTTTTATCTCCAAATTTTGTAAGTACATCTTCATTTTCATAATCACAAAGAAATTTGTATTCTAACAAATTTTATTTTTTGTAGGTATTTTTAATGTTTGCGTAATGCATCGAAAATCTATGAGAGTTGAGTAACGTGTAATGCAAAATATATGCATTAACTTCATTTTTATTATTAGAAAAAAAAAAGAGTCATTTAGAAAACAATGTATAATATACCTAACCTATGCCATTTTGTAGAACTTTTTAAACAATAATTTTAAACCAAAATTTAAAAAATTTTATTTTCGAAAACAAAAATCTGTTTGTTATTTAAACTCAAAAATTTTGATTTCAAAATATTATTTTTGATTTGAAATAAAGCTATATAACATGCTTTGTATTGAAATTTTTATTAAAATTGATTAATACGTTTAGGAGAAATTCATCATTTTACGAAAAAAAAACTTCATTTAAAACTTACATTTAATTTTTGTCATCAACATCTTTTGAGTCGTTTTTTAGATATCTATGTACTTAAATTTTTAAAAAATTGGTATACGGGAGTAACCGCTTTATTTGGCCCCTAAAAATTGTTTATAAAATATCTCTGAAGAGTTTCCAAAAAACGCTACATACCAAGTTTGATGTTAATCGGTCCATCCGTTTAGGTTTTAGCTCCCTGCATAGTGACATACTGTAAAACAGACAGACAAGTAAGTATACGTACTGTCGGGACCCACTTTTTTGCATTCTCTATCTCATTTATCGTAATGAAATGTCTGATTGTTATCCTAACTGTTTTTTTACGAATACATAACTTGAAAGTCCCTATAGTGCAATTAGAAAGCATTAATTGATTTTTCTATTTTCACAACATCACAATGAAAATTTATACCTACATTTCATTTTTATTTTAGGCTCACACCATAGATTTGGCTAAGCCCTGAACTTTGGGATTTCAGTTCAAATAATTTTTTGCTTTAACTTGAATTAGGAAGTTTTATCAATACCTTTTTTTGTATAAAAAAATTTTATAATTTTGCCTTTTTCAGGGGGTGACATTTTTTAAATGATAATACCAATTTAGACAATCGTGGTCTATTTTATTGGAAGATGGTATTTTAAGATGACAAGCAGCACAAAATAGTATAATTCCGGTATGACACTTCTTAATTCATAATTTATTCATTATCAAATCGGTATTTTATTTGTGGCTTCTATATTTTTAATCTTTATTTTATTTTTTATTATGTTTTTTTTTAAGGTTATAATTTTGTGTGTTCATTTTCAACTTAAATACCTCTTAACTTGGAATTTCTTTAATCAGTATATTTTATTTCGTAATTACCTAATTCTTTAGTACTCCGTAAAAAGGATATACTGATGGCGAAACGGATTATAATCGCATTTGTTGTATCCCGTGGCAAAATGGTCAGTTAAATGGACGGTCACGCTAGGCTACATAGCTTCAAATGCATCCAAAATCCCAATGACTAAAGGTACAATTTTTTTTTTTTTATTCCAACAACGTTGGGAAATGAAATTCCTTCAAAAAATTATATAGTACAGGAAAGATAGACTTTTTCGTGGAACGAAATATAGGACGGCTGAATTTTTAAAATCTGAAAGAGTTGTATTAGAAAAGCTTAAGTCCTGGTTTTCGGGACGCCACCCCCCTGGCGAAATCCGCCATTTTGAAAAACGCGAATCGCTCTATACCTCCAAAACTATGTGTCCTAGAGAAAAAGTTATCAGGACAAAGTTCTTGGCAATTTAATTATCCTTTTCTTTGTAGCACATTATTTTTCCGATCGGGCAATAGTTTTTAGGTTATGTTGTTTTAAATTTTATTTTTTCGTTTTTTTTTTTAAGTTTTTATCATTAACGGTTATAGTAACATAATTTTTTAAACAGTAAAAGTTATAGACCATCAAATTTCCAATAGTTTGGTATATTTTTGAAAGTCATGCGATGTATGAGTCAAAAGTTATTGATCTGAAAACTATAGTCTAAGTACAGGAAAGTTAGTAAAAAAAACAGGCATTTTGTGGAACGAAATATAGGGAGGCTGATTTTTTCAAATCTGAAAGAAGGGTATTAGAAAAGCTTAAGTCCTGGTTCTTGGGAAGCCAACCCCATGGCGAAATCCACCATTTTAAAAAACGCGAATTGGTCTATATCTACCCACTTAACTATTGGCTTCACAGAATAAGTTACTTAAACAAAGTAATATAAGTATCTTTTCTTTTGCATTCACTTTTGTTCTGCGTGGACAACACTTTTGAGGTTATGTTGTTTTATTTTTTCGTTTTTTTTTTTTTAAATTTTTCTCAGTCTCTATGATAAAACGTAATTTTTAGCATCATTTAAGTTGTAGAACATCAAATTTCTATTAATTTGGTATCCTTTTGAAGATTATATGACTTTTCAAACCAAAGATACGGAATAATATTTCAATATTTTCAAAAAATATATAATAAAAGATGAAACTTAATACTTAGTACTAAAAAGTAGATAAATATTTCCAAAGGAACGCAGCTATTGTGATACACATATTTTGTTTTTAGTCAAACATCCAACTTTTATGATACTAAAAAATTTTGTTTCTATCATAGAGACTGAGAAAAATTAAAAAAACAAAAAAAATTAAAATAAAACAACATAACCTCAAAAGTGTTGTCCTCGCTGAAAAACAGTGAATGCACAAGAAAAGATATTTATATTACCTACAACTTTAATTGGGTAGCTTATTCGGGCAAATCAATAGTGTAGCAGATATAGACCAATTCACGTTTTTCAAAATGGCGGATTTATTAATGCGGTTGGCATCCCGAGAACCAGGACTTAAGCTTTTCTAATACCCTTCTTTCAGATTTGAAAAAATCAGCTTCCCTAATATTTCGTTCCACAAAATGAATTTTTTTTTACTAACTTTCCTGTACTTAGACTACAGTTTTCAGATCAATAACTTTCGACTCATACATCGCATGACTTTCAAAAATATACCAAACTATTGGAAATTTGATGGTCTATAACTTTTACTGTTTAAAAAATTATATTACTATTACCGGGAATGATAAAAAATTAAAAAAACCGAAAAAATAAAATTTAAAACAACATAACCTAAAAACTATTGCCCGATCAGAAAAATAATGTACTACAAAGAAAAGGATAATTAAATTTCCAAGAGCTTTGGCCTGATAACCATTTCTCTAGGACACACGGTTTTGGAGATATAGAGCGATTCGAGTTTTTCAAAATGGCGGATTTCGCCAGGGGGATGGCGTCCCGAAAACCAGGACTTAAGCTTTTATAATACCCTTCTTTCAGATTTGAAAAATTCAGCCGTCCTATATTTCGTTCCACAATATGCCTGTTTTTTTACTAACTTTCCTGTACTAATATTTCTAATTGAACTTAAAAATAATCAAGATAAAAATGTGTGAATAAAAAAGTCAACTGGGGTACCTATAAAATTAAAAAAAAAAACATAAATTCATTTTAAAAGTAATTTTTCATTTGGAAGAATGAATTTATGTTTTTTGTATACTCTTTACGTTGACATTTAAAAACGTTAAAAAAAAATTCGTAAAATCATTTTGAACAGCAAACTTAACTTGAATGATTTATAAAAATTCACAAATATTAAAACCTAATACAATACTACCTACATCCTTAACGTCAAAAAATATTTTCAACAACCTTAAAACTGAATTGAACAAAATAATAAAATTGACAAACTTTAAAAATTTTCAAAATAATTACATATGCATTTTCGTTAAATTTATACAATTTTTTTTTTCAAAGTATTTATTTTTAAGCAGCAATGTAAGCCCTTGAGTAAAATACATATAACTTTGAAAATCGATCGTAAAATGCCCCATAAACAATTTCATGCAATCGCACAAAAAGCCTGTTGAATTTTTATCACCGATCTCCATCAAATCTAATCTGTCACAATTTTGTGCTGCGATATAAAATTATCAACTTCATAGCGTCACTATGCGCCATTAATGACAAACACACAGAATTTATTATGTCATTTTAATTACCCACTGAGATTGTGTCTTTATCTCGATTGATTGATCTTTTTCGGTTCCAATCGTCGGCCGACGCTACAATAACGACGGCAGCCGTTGAAAAATTTAAAATCTCCTATTTATCCTGAGTGATGGTGATGGTTGCAGCAGCCGGCATGCAGCATACCAAATTCCAAAGCCTTTAAGCTGTACACACAATAATTTATAATTATTAAAAGCGATTCGGGATTGTTCCAATTTTATACTATTACTTTCTATAATAGGCCAGTGTAACAGTGCCCCAGAGCAACATTTGCATTATAAGATGAACGTACCTCGCTGAATCCAGTTGCTGGGACAAGAGTTGTTGGCCACTTTTTTTTGTGTTGCATGCGCGGTCTCCCAAGTAGGGAAAACAACACGAACAAGTATCCACACCGTGCAAGCAACACAAAACAAAAAAAAAAAACGTGTGTGTACTATGTACACGCGACTGAAGTTATAACTCTCACTCAATCTCGGAGATGGCGATCGCGAGTGGTCAGCTGATAAATATTTGGCTATTTTTTATTTTGATTTCTATTCGCGCGATTATTCAGCTTGAAAATAAAATAAATTTGCAAGAATTAAAGTTAGATCGATTGTGCAAGTACTATGCAACAATAAAAAACAGGAATTTGCTCAAAAGAAACAACTTCCTCTTTTCAATATTTTCATATTTTTTTTGTAGCTGCTTTGGCAAGCTATCTGGATAGCTTTTCGTTCAAAGAGATATTCCAGATACGGGTATCCCAGATAGCCTATCCGATAGGTCTTTGAACGTGCCCATTAATTATAATAATTAATATTTTTTTCTTTAACGTTATATGAACAAAAGAACTTTGTTTTGAGAACTAACTTGTTACTTCCACCTTGGATTCCATCAACACAAGAATCTTCATCTAATGCACATTGTAATGCATCAGCATCTTTTTTGGCCCGACATTCGTCTTCATCATGTACAATTTGTAATATTTGTGTAGCTCTGTCTTCTGAATAATTAACACTTTCTAGAGCCATGGATATTATTCGTTCAGCAATTTCTTTGAACTTTTCTTGAAGTCGAATTTTCACTTTAGTTTGAGGGCAAAAGAAATAGTTAATTTAAATTTTAACATTTACCACAAGTGAACAAGAATATCTACTTACTTTGGTTCTTTTCTTCCTCGGTGTATACCATCGGGCGCAATGGAATTATTTTATTACACTCTTCATCTCGTTTGACATAGCCCATCGCAATAAGTGTTTCCGAAGCCTTTTGGACATTATTGTCAGAATTGGCAAGAATATCGAGAAGCAAAGTCTCATCAGCTTTTGGGAATACATTCTTCATATATTTAAAAGAATAGGATTTGATAAGTAGATTTATACTGTACTCTTTTATGGTCATGACATGCGTTGATTTTGAAAAACAAAAATAGTATAAAAACTAACACAGAAAATAAATTCTATCACTCGACTCGAATGACAGCTTTTGCTGTCATTCTTGTCCTTCTTATTCATTGGTCGGTTCAAACTGTGTTATCGACGCACGACAGGGTGACTCTAATTTTTTTTGTTTCTGTTTAATTTTTTTAATTGTGGATGGATTATTTAAAATTTTTTTGGAGCTTGTGAGTAACAATAATTTTGTTAGTTTTTCATACTTCAACGCTCCAAAAGAAGTAAAGCGGTCATTTTTATAAGTCTTTTACTCATCTCAATTTTTATTTGGCACGTAGACATTGGGTTTGTTTTCTTTATTTCCCAGTATTAAATAAATTCTTATTTTTACCCATTTGACTCCTTTTGACAGTTATTAGTGTTTTTCTTTTTTAATTCAGAAATGAAACCCTGGAGTCAAACTACGGCATATGTTCGTTAACGTTTTGACTATTGCTCTCTCTCTCTATTTAATCAGAAGAAAATGATAGAGAAATAAAATGTCAATACGTTAACTTACGTATGCCGCAGTTCGACCTCTGAGCTGTCAAAAAATTGTGTTCCTTTTTATCTCATTTTTCGTTCTGAACATGTTCAGAGCGCGCTCTGTGTGCTCAAAAATAGCTGAACAGACCGATTTGAATGCTGAAACCAAACATTTGTGAAATATGAGGATGCTCATTTTCTTCAAAAACTAAAAATCTTTTTTTCAATATAACTAAAATGAGATAAATTCGCAAAACTTTCTAACTTCGAATGTCAAATCTTTGAGACAATTTTTTGTTCTATACGATTTGACATTCAAAATTAGATAATTTGCGAATTTATCACATTTTAGCTATAGTGAAAACAGCCTATTAATGATCATTTCAAGATCAAGAAAAAATTAAAAATTTTATCGAAATTCAATGTTCTTCAAAATAATGCAATGGAACATGACTGGAATATTAAACAATGTAAACCAAGTTAAACGTTTCATATGTCATCCCTGTGATATTACTTCGACTGTCACTATTTCGATTGTCAATTGTCATGTACTGTTTGCCGTTTGCGCACCACAAACAAGAGAAAACCTACCATGTTTGTTTAAAAAGCATTTTTCGTGAAAGAAAAAGTGTGTGTTATGCAGGGTTGGTACGAAGCTCAAAAGTGAGCTGAGCTCAGCTCACAGTTCAGCTCAAATTTTGAGCTAGCTCATTTTTGAGCTAAATACCATAGCTCAGCTCATTTGAGCTGACTTGAAATTGAGCTGAAAGTGAGCTGATCTGAAAGTAAGCTGAGCTGAAAGTGAGCTGAACTGATGGTTGAGCTGAGCTGCCGAACTAACATTTCAGCTTCGGTTAAGGTATTACAAAAGCTACATTTCAGCTTCTTTTAAACTTTAGTAAGGTTGTTGGCCATGGAAAAAGGAGAACGTTATACAAGTTTGATCTTCTATAAGAAGTTTAAACGAAGCTTTACCGAAACTCTACCGCAGCTTTGAGATTTGACAGATAGTTTCGGAAGAGCATGTATAGCTCTTTAATACATGTCTTATCGAAATTTAAAAAAAAAAAAGCAATCACAAAAAATAAAACTGGTTTTTATTTGATTTTAAATCATGAATTTTATCTTTTGACCTGTGCCTACGTTCTGTAACTTAGTCGAGAACTTTTCGCATCGAAAAATTGTGAAACAAAAATTCCATACGTTTCTATTTTATAACGTTTGTCATCAACAAACGAAAGTGGTGGAGGAGAAATTAAAAGTGAGGTTGGATATAAAAGGAGGGGAAATAAAAGGAGGAGAAATAAAAAGAAATTAAATTGTGTTGCATTTATACTGATTTTTATTTTAGTATTAACTTATTTTTATAAACCAAGTTTATCTGAGGAGCTAGGTTGATACTAATAGTATAAAAGAGAAATACTCTAAACTTTACACCAATTTTAACTGTTTTTATATTTTATTTTAAACTATTTAACACACAAAATAATTACAATAACGCACTTGAGAATTTTTAAGTTTGAATAAAAATCAAACACTTTCCAACTAACATTATTGTATTATGACACTGTAAGCACTTCCCAACATCATTATAGTGTGACACTAAACAGAAGTCCAGCGAAGCTTTATACAATGCTTACAGAGAATTTTTCATCGCACCTATAATCCCACTATAAGATACTCCTAAAAAGTTTCTTAGAGGTATAAATATCAGCTTTTACTGATATTTTTTTACCGTGAGTAGTATACCAGTTTTATAGGTGCGAATAGCCCTTTGAGCTCGAAACCCGTAAGCAAAAATGTTAGTTGGGTTGTGCTAGTTGGGTGTCGGTGAGCTGAGCTGTTGGGTGAGCAGAGCTGTCGGTGAGCTGAGCTGTTGGGTAAGAGTGAGAGGTGAGGTGTAAAATGTTTATAACGCGTTTGGTCCATGTCGTGCAAAATGGATAGGATGGGATATGAAATGGATAGGATGGGATATTACTGTCACGCGTTTATTTTTGATTTTTGAATGCGTTTTGTGGTTTCTCAAACAGGTAGTTCGATAGATTATAGGGGTTGAAATATTAAAATATTATGTTATTTATTATATCATAAACAAATATATTTTGTGGTTTCTGAAAACAGGTAGTTTTAAGTGTGTGGGGGACCCAATACCAAAAATATATTTGTCTTAATAGGTGTGTTTTTTTGTTTATCTATATAGATTTTGTGCAAAAAAACGACATCGAGATTTTTGAAATGAAAACAATTTACGTGTTAATTACAACAAAAACTTTATCTGTATAGATTTTTGAAAAATCCAGATAATTATCCAGATTTTACTTTCTCTCGATAGAAAACAGTACTGCCAAGGTACATTACACTTATTAAATGTCAGATTCCAATAAACGACAGCTGCAGTTGACAGATATATGACAAAAAAAAATTTAATATTTAAAATTGAATTCAATTAGGAATAACAAACAACACAAATCAATGTAAGTATAAGCATATTTTTTGGAAAAAGATGAAAATTGTGCGATAAACTTTGGTTTTTTTTTTTAATTTAATAATTTTAGGATTCACGTATTTGCATGAGTGCGATATCTTCCCCAAAATTAAAGAGAAAAACCGGAAAAGGAGATGGAAAGTAAATCAATTTATTCTTACAATGAGCTAGCGTATTTATCTTTTTTTTCTAGGAATTATTTCACAAAAGAAGAATTCTGTGTACTGTGCGATTGGGTCTTAATCGTGTCGGTACCTTCAACCCTCACAGTCAAAATGTAATGTAAAATGTTCTTGGAATGCCCGCTCGTTTGCGAAAACGTCTATTCTTAGACGATCAACATGAATAAATGATAACAAAGCTCTTGTTGTTAATAAATTGCCTCATTAGAATGCCCACCACAAAAACAGTCTCTTACATTTTTAAAATGATACACGTCATGTATGTGCGCTGCGAAGAAAAGCAAATACAAACATACCTCCCGAAAAATATTCCCCCAGGAAACACTTTTCATCCCAAACAGCAGACAGCAACAAGCAAGACAATCCTAACATTGCATTATGCAGCTCATTCAACACCCAAAAATCCTTCAGCTCCCGTTGATGAAAAACCATTTTATAAGAGATCGCTTCACTGCGTTCAAACTTGTACGACATGTGCATGATAAGTGAAGTGTGGAAACAAATGGCATGTGAAAGTGGTAATTGTTTCAGAGCATCATTTAGCTCCCCAATTGGTTGCAGGTAATATTTTTATTGATTCTCCTTTTTTGGTTCGATATATTCCTTATGTACTCTGCCTGCATTGATGTCGTTTTGTTTCTGTAGGACATGTCTTCTACAAATGGGTCTAAAGCCCCCATCGAGATCCCGAGAAAATCTGCATGAATCTTCTTCGCAATTGCTTTCCCCTTCTAAACAGTTATGCAGAGGGAGGAATTAAGGCAAAACACATGGATTCCCAACCCAACTTAACCAACCCTACAACTGGACATCCGGGTCTGAACAACTCGAGTACAGCAGACTTTTTAAACTAAGTTTATCCATGTATTATATTTGTTTATATTTTATAACTTTGTCATTATTATTTAACGTCAGACCCCCTTTGTGCCATCAAAATTTTAAATGTATCTTAGAAATAAGTTATTTAATTATTAAATTGCAAATTGCAAAATTAAAACGTAATCCGTTCTGCTTTTTCTCATTAAGATTTATCTGACAAGTTTCCAATCCGATATGAAAATTAATTGAACAAATTTGTGCGCGCCTCACTGCATAATCTCGGAACTGCAACATCAGACTTACAAAATGTTTCCATAAAAAATTCAACACATAACTTTGTATTAGTTTTTAGAAATAAATAACATACTCAAAGAAAGAATTACTCAGCTTTTGACTAAATTTACCTATATATTTATTTAACATTTAACATTTTTGTTTCATGTTTTTTTTTTTCATAAGTAGGTACCTACTCAGTAAATACTCTTTTACTAATTTTCATTATCATACATACACAAAAAAAAAAAAAAAAAAAACAATCACCGATGCCGAGGGCACTTCGGTATTCCATAAATCAAGGCGACCACTGCCGTCGACAGAAGCGAACAAGGCGGGATGAATTGGAGACCATAACATAATTTGAATTTTCTTCAAATGAATATAATGGTTTAGTGTCCTACAAGTAAATACAAAAAATGTAATACATATTGGTCGTTATAGTAGATATTAAATTTCACCTTAAGACTCCATAACTTAATTGTCCAATCAATGAACGATGTAAGAAACAAATCATCAAAATCTGTTGTAGATTGATTTGGATGAGTTGATATTCCCGTCACTGGACCCAAATGTTTCTCATAGACTTCAGACACACCCGAACGTATTCCATGTCGATAAGCTTGAGTAGAAACAACAATTTATTTATAAGCAAATGGAAAATCACAACAAACTTTTACCATAATAAACATTGCCATCTTCACTACCCATAACCAGATTGTTAATCTCATTCGATGGAAAGGACATGCAACTGATAGCAATTGGGTTCGATTGCCGTGGCTGCAATTCCAGTGTATCTTGCGGCATCGACAACATATCCAAACTCCATGAGCAAAGCTTGCCATCGGCTGAGATCGATAACACATTGTCTGCATTCTGTGTGCCAACCATTTGCAAACAATACACTGGATGCGTATGTGCAGTTGCACTTAGAGGTGTCCTCTGGTCCTCTGTGCGCTTTTCCACTCGATTATTCCATAATACAATATGACCGGAATACGTTCCACCGAGTATAAGGTTTTGATTGAATTTAGCAAAGCATGTTGACATAACGGCACTTTGACAATGGAATATATCTTCGGGTGTTTGTTTTTTATATTTTGTGTTCCAGACCATTACAACACCATCTGGTTCATTGTGACTCTCCTTAAAAAAGTTAGTGGGTTTTAGATAGAATCGTGGAAAAAAATACAAATGCAAACCTCATTATTGTGATATGAAACAACAACCAGTTCAGGAAAATGTGTTGACCAATCCATTGAAGTGATGCATCGATTCTTAGACCATCGGTCTTCGTGGAAATCTCGATTCAATGACAACCTAGCATGTGTCCTCTCATCGTTTGACTCCTATCACCACCTCCAATGTATTCGGTGTAGATGTCGACATTCTCAGATAGAGCCCTTTCGATGACACGTCCAGCGGGTAAAACAAACCTTTGAAAGTCCGCCGACAAGATGATCATCTGTTTTTGTTCTTCCGATAGTTCCTTAAGTGAAAGCACAAATGTTAAATTAATGTAAAGAGAGGAGAGAAAAAATTCACTTACTTTATTTTTCTCTTCAGGTTCTTTTTTGTATTCAAGTGGTGTTATGGCTGATGCAACTTCCTTCATAGTGGGCAAACCATGTGGTAGAATTCCTGGTGGTAGTTTGGAATGGAAACCATTGTCGATGTGTGGCAGCGATCTCTGTTCGTCATCTCCTTGGGCATCATAAGTAAGCATAGGTAAAACAGGAACAATTCTACGATTTTTTTTGTTTGTTTTTTTTTCTCTGATTTTGTTTAGAGCTTTGTTTTATTAAATTTTAATTTTTTAAATAAAAAAGCAAAAGCAAACTTTTTGACAGACAGTTGTCAAAGTTAATGTTCAGTGCTGCCAAACTTTAACACGGATTCCAAAAATCCCGATGTCGTTTTTTTGCACAAAATCTATATAGATAAACAAAAAAACACACCTAATATCCAGAAGTTTTTTCGCGCCCCCAACTTCCAACGCCTATATCTCGGAGTTTTGAAAAAAAAAATGAAAAAAATGTTTGATGCCAAAAGGTAGCGGGGACTGTAACCTATATTTGGGTACAATTCCCATCACTGTAGGTTCACGCGTTCTCAAACCGGGAGAACTTAAAGGTAAAAAAAAATTTAAGCCCGATTCTGAAAAAATAGGCATGATGTGGCGGTTTAACATGGAAGATGATCTTTAAAAATCTGACAATGTGCAAAGCGTAGGCCCATGACACAAGCTATCATTTGGCATCACTCCCAAAAATTGCTCTCAAGTGGTTTAGCTTCCAGGAGCGTTCAAAGATTCGGGGATTTTTCGAAAAAAAATTTTACCCCAACTTTCAAACGCGATTTTCTCGGAATTTTGAAAAAATCCAAAAACAGGATTATACCCCTATCGGGTAGCTGAGTATATTAACTTTCATATGAAACCACTCCCATGTCTTTAGGACAAAGCGTTCAGCTCCCAGAAGCTTTTTCGCGCCCCCAACTTCCAACGCCTATATCTCGGAATTTTGAAAAAAATGAAAAAAAAAAATTTTGATGCCAAAAGGTAGCGGGGACTCTAACCTATATTTGGGTACAATTCCCATCACTGTAGGTCCACGCGTTCTCAAACCGGGAGAACTTAAAGGTAAAACAAAATTTAAGCCCGATTCTGAAAAAATAGGCATGATGTGGCGGTTTAACATGGAAGATGATCTTTAAAAATCTGACAATGTGCAAAGCGTAGGCCCATGACACAAGCTATCATTTGGCATCACTCCCAAAAATTGCTCTCAAGCGGTTTAGCTTCCAGGAGCGTTCAAAGATTCGGGGATTTTTCGAAAAAAAATTTTACCCCAACATTCAAACGCGATTTTCTCGGAATTTTGAAAAAATCCAAAAACCAAATTATACCACTATCGGCTAGCTGAGAATATAAACTTTCATATGAAACCACTCCCATGTCTCTAGGACAAAGCGTTCAGCTCCCAGAAGCTTTTTCGCGCCCCCAACTTCCAACGCCTATATCTCGGAATTTTTTTTATGATAAAAATTATCTGTTTTTTTCTATAAAAATATCCATGTGTTAAAATAATTCCATTAATAACTAGAACCAAACATCTTAAGCAATGGTGTTTTATAAAAGTTTAAAATATCTTCATATTTCACTATACTTTCCAAATAAAAATCAATGTAACCTGTCACCCATCACAGCTCAGCTCACTTTATCTTAGGTCACCCAACAGCTCAGCTCATTTTCAGCTCAGCTCAGCTCACTTTCAGCTCACTTTTAGCTCACTTTCAGCTCACTTTCAGTTCACTTTCCTGTGCTTTTAATTTAAAGAGAATTTGGTGTGGAAAGTTATATTTCCAAAATAAATAGTAAAATATTTTGTTTTATTATTCTACAATTGAAATTTTTGTCGTAAAAAAAATAATAACAAACAAAATTTTGTAGTAGGTACCATCTAATAAGCTAGATGACAGTTAATCCTTGTGAAAGTTCTTTACAGAAGAGTATATTTTCATCCGTCGCCGCTAAATAAGTGTAAAGGCTTGGCCACACCGAAGGATGCGGTAGCGGTACGAAATTTATTTCATACAATTACCCGTACCGCTCCCGCATGTACCCTCCGGTGTGGCCAAGCCTTTAAAGGCTTGACCACATCGGAAGGTATTTGGTAGCGGTACGGGTAGCGGCAAAGATATTCCACATCTGAACGTTGATGTGTCAGTTTGGATTGGAATTTTTTTCATACAAAGTATCCGTACCGTCATGCCGACTTTTCACGAGTCGATTTTAGCCGCACGATATGTCGGTCGAATAGGATTTTTCTATAAGGAATGTCACTTTATTCGCCTGCGACTTACGTTCACACGAGTCGAAAAGCTTCGCCGCACAGCAAAAATCAAGTCGTGAAAAGTCCCCATTACCCGTACCGCTACCGCATACCTTCTGGTGTGGCCAAGCCTTAATTTCAAAAAGATTATTTGAATCACCCTATGTTACTACCTTGCCGACAATTTTTTGTGTTGATTTCATGTGATTAGAAGCACCGTTAATCCCTTTGACATTTCTTGTCAAAAAAGAAATTTTTACTCCATCGCCGCTAAAGAAGTTATAACTTCAAAAAAAAAACAAAACAAAAGACACAAAAAAAAAACTTATCCACAAGATACAAGATGATGTACCCTCCGTGTTCAATGGTGGTGCTGAGAAATTATGCCAGCCATAGTTAGATTGCATAACTATCGAATCGGCGCATATTGAGACAGAGAGGTTAACTCAACGCCAGCACCTCGGAGTAATTCAACCTACTCCAACCTCCAGAGTTTGATTTTTTGTTTTGTTTTGCTGCCAAATAGTTTTCTCATCGAGGAGCTCTGGCTCCATATTGGCATTACTACTCCAATCCACTCAGGTTAGGTATAGAAATTGTTGTAGGTGTTCAACACTAAACAAGGCTTCGTCTGGTTCGTTTATTTTAAGGTCTAAACATAGATTTCATCAGCGCACCAGCACCATGCACCAGCTAGAGCTACACAAATGGCAATAAAATCAAACAAAAGCTGCCTAAAGAACATCATTTGAAGATTTGATTGCAACTGTGTGCTGATGATGGTTGCAAAGTAAATAGGAGGCAAGAGGATCAACCAACTTCATCAATATAACATCGACTTTGGAATCGATTGAGTGCTAATCAATACCGAGATCATTTATTTATTTTTTTTACATTTTGGAACAATTGAAATTCTTCTTGAGATATTTGCAAGACTGACGAAGGCTGTTGAAGTTAGTTGAAGATCTTTTGTTGGAGGAGACCTGCTAACAGTAAGCAGCATAGACAAGCAGCTGGTGTTTTGACGCATGTTAAATGAATGAATGAATATTAAAGTTAAATGCCAGAATTATGTTTTTTGTGAGGAGATTATTTTATTGAGCAGTTAATTATGAAGAAAAATAAGTTTTTTTGTAGGTCAAACTAGCTTTTATGATTGTCTTTAGTTGTTTAAATTGCAAAAAAAAATGTATGAAAGGAATTCAATATGAATGCGTCTAACCTTATGACACTTAATTAAACACGAACCCTTAATGGCAAATAATATAAATGTCAGTGTTTTTAATGTGGTTGATGTGGATTGTCTACTGAAAAGGGTATTTACAGGATCGCCCACACACACAAAAGATATTTAAGGCTCCAGGCCATCAAACCATCTCAACAACTGCTATCTCAGGGTCAAAATGCCGAAAACCCTAAGACCGAAATCCCGAAATCCAAAATCTAGAAAACTAGAAATCCAGAGAATCCTAAAAAAATCCACAAAGCCCATAATCCCAAAAATCTAAAGCCAGAAAACCCAAAATCCGAAAAACCCAAAATCCTGAATTTTGAGATCCCATTCAGGACTTTGGGTTTTTCAGAAGAGGAAAAACTTTTCGAGCAGTAAAATTGTTGTTAACTTTTAAAAATATGTGTGTAAATAAGTTTTTTTTAGACATCAATAGAACAACGACATACTTTTTTTTAACAAATCTTTGTCAAAATATTTTATACCAAAATACGTGTATTGGTAAAATAAATCAATTCCACTAACTAAAGGACGTTTAAAGACAATATCCAAAGATCCAAACATCTGGACTAACAAGCTTTACCATCATTGACATATCGACTGATTGCATTATATTGGCCTTATCTTTTATAACTTAATACATTACAGCAAAACTTTAAAACTTAAAAACGATTTTTTTTAGCCATCTGACAGATTAAATTATGCAACAGTGTGGTCACGATTTTCTAACAAAATTAAGAGCTATATCCACTTTATCTAAACAAGAATTCAAGAAAAAAAAAACTGTCCAGACAAAGTCCGTTAAGCCGACAGAGTTGTTTTATATGTTCCGAGAAGAGTTCCACCAAATGACATCTAAACGGATTTGTCGTCGGTCGTCGTCGTAGTCTCATTGCATACTATGATTATTTTGTATCCTCTTGTTCATTTACTTGAATCACGATCGACTAAAGATCATGATGTTTTATTTTTGGTTTTTTGTTCTCAATGCACGAGATACATAATTATATTGGATAAAGTTCACAAGTTAAAGAGTGGTTTCCTGCTGGTATTACCAATGTCATCATCGTCTCTTTTATAGAGTACAAAAAGCATACATGAATTATAACAAATATGCCAGATGATAAATTTGCATACAAAATTAAATTCACAATAAACATATTCTAATAAATGTAGATATATCGTTGAAAGCGTGACCTTAGTTCCATTGAATTGCTAGAAATAATATTTGCTGTTAAGTGAACACAGCTGATTTTTATTACAATTTAACAGGCTCGTATTTAATAGCCCTGTTCCATTGATGGTTGAAGTTTACTCATGAGTAGATCTAGTACTACAATTAACACACGATCTTCTACTCGATTAGATACGAAAGTGTAGTTGTTGTACTAGATTTCTACTCACGAGTAAACTACCATCTCCAATGGAACAGGGCTAATATTCGTGTTCCTTTGGAAGTGGTAGACTACTCATAAGTAGAATTCTAGTACAACAACTACTCTTTCCTATGTATTCTAGTAGAAGATCATGTGTTAATTTTAGTACTAGAGCTAGTTATCTACTTCGACTAATAGTGCCGTTCCATTGGAGGTTGTAGTTTACTCATGATAGTACAACCATACATACATAGTACAACCATTAACACATGATTTTCTACTAGAGGAGGTAGGAATGTGTAGTTGTTGTACTAGATTTCTTCTCACGAGTGTCAAAATGGAAATGAATACATTCCACAATAAATCTGAACATTTAACTATAACTGTCACTTTTGGTTTGATTCTTAAAAAAGTGAGACTAAGACGTTCATAACTTAAGAGTAGACGAGACCACACGTTATATCAATAGTAGCCCCGTCCCGTTCTTTTGGAAGTGAAAAACTACTCAAGAGTAGATGATCTAGTACAATTCCAACGTCTTGACTCCGTGACGTGTTTCTACAAAAAAAACACTCTATCAACGCGCTGTCAATGTCAAATACCAAAATTGTGTTTCAGCACGAATGTCAACGCATTAGTCAACGCGTTGACCGATTTCGTTGACCTTGTGATCCTACCTTAAATCTGTCAAAGTCAAGAAAGAATATTTCTGAAGTATGTATTGAAAATATGAAGACAAACTGCAATTGTCAAATATGTTAATTAAGCAATTTTAGTTTCCTCTATTTTAATCAATGTCAAAAGTAAATCCTTTAAAATCTCTTCCTCCTATAAAACATTTAAATGACAATGCCTGTGTATAGTTTATTTTTACGATCAAGTTGAAAAAAAAACCTTAATGATTTATATAATAATCTTCTTCACACTCATAACTTGCATGCAATTCTACTTATAACTTAAGGAAATGCTTTAAATAATTGCTAGCAATTTGAGTTGACTTCTGTAAGTTAATTATCGTGACTATAAACAACTATTAAAAAATAAATGACGGTTAGTTAACCATCATTTGGCTTCTGGTCTTGATGATTACCCACGTAATGTGTAAGCTTGTTAGTTCATATAACCTGAAAGTATGGATGATAATCAAAGGTAATATGAATGTAATTAATTTCAATTTAGATATAAATTGCATACGCATTTTATATACATAGGTATATGAAATTTTTAACTAAGAAGATCGATCGGATTGTCAATGCAATGCTTGTGGGTTCCGTGTATAATACTGTCATTGATAGCAGCGTTCCTTTGAAGGTGGTAGACTACTTATGAGTAGATGAAAAGTAGACTACTGATCTTCTTCTTGAGCATATAAGAATGTGTAGTTTTTGTAGTAGATTTCTACCTCCAAAAGAACGTGGTTAACATAATATATTCTTCGAATTTAACTTTTTCATTAGGGGCATTCATGCAACGGTGTTAACTCTTGGTAAACCTATTAAAATGGTAAATGTGGTAAACTAACTGTCAAACCCATACCAAATTTTGACACATTTACCACTTTCATGAATATCCATATTGGCATTTAGCTTCACTAAGCTTCCAAATAATCTATTAAGCAATGAACTATTTTCGCATGCCTGAACGCAGCCATTAAAAGCCGTAAAAAGTGGTAAACTACTCATGGGCGGATGACCTAGTACATTTACTACTACTCATGCTCTTGTGCCTAAAAAGATGTGAACTTCATCGTTTCATCAAAAGTCCATCCCATTGAAAACCCTAGTAAATTACCAGCAGTAGTTTACCTACTCCAAAGGAAAGATTTGTTTACCTCGAGGCATTTCATTTTTAACCACATAAGTTAGGTATGCAATCACGGAAATAGCACCTCATCTATCAAATCAGTGACATCATTAACTTCACTTTTTTAATTGTCTTCATTACCTTAATGACCAATTCATGGTAGGCTGTGGAACTTTTTAATATGAGAATGAAAAACACATTTCTCCTCTTTTTGATGTGCATATGACTTTATATAAAAGACTGTTTGACAGATTGTCTTGCAGTTTAATAAAGTTATACGTAAGAAAAGTCAGATGATTTGCCTGAACGCAGACATCATATAACCTATGAACCTAGGTGTGTTCATTGTACTGTCAAGAACTGCTGACTGCATTAAATTATTTCTAGTTAACGGTCAAATAATGTTAAGAAGTAATTTCAAGAACTGGGCGTGGTTGAATTAAACACCAAAGCTTGACAATAGATACACAAAATGGCCAATTTAAGTAAAGTTTGTAGAACATTTGTACTAAATCAAAATGTCAAAAAAGGAAAAGTTAAGTTTTACAAAACCATTTAACCTACTTTTCCATATCTTTTGACATTTAAACTGATTTCAAATCTCTATAATAAACCTCTCACTCAATCAATATAACCAACTCAAAAAAAAAAATATATAAAGACCAAAATTAAGATAACAACCAACGCACTTTTGCTCTCAAAAAGTAGTTATTATCCACGCAATAAATGGTGGTATAGAGAGGCTGGTTAACCAAACTAAGGCGGCAACTTTTACGGTCCTTGAATTGACTTCTATTAAATCAAATCAATCTATCACACAGCAACCTCAATCTTTTTTTTTTAGTTAAAAGACCTTTTTGTATAGAGCCTCAAGAATACGGTGACATATTGCTTAGGACTTGTATATAACTCGTTAGAGTATCGAACAGTTCTTTTTTTTTATCTCGGTTGCAGTTCATATCTTGTTGTAGCACTCTTAATGATAGGCTAATTGCAAAGTTTTCTTGATTATTTAACACAGATAGGTGGATACCATGATTCTCCAAATAAATCACCTTATACATGTGAAAAACCTAGATTAAAAAAAAAGATAAGCCTCATGGCGTATAACGACACACGATGTTGTCGTCGTACCCACACTTTTAATATGTATCCAATTCGAGTGCATTAACCTAAAAAATATCATTTTGGGGGCTCTACTGAAGTTGGCTTTTTTCCCACACATTAAAGAATAGATATCTCTGCGAGGTGCACTGTATTGTGCAGCCTGGAGGTAAAAATGAGCTACATAACCATGGATAGAGAGTTACACAGTATCTGAATGGCTTTCAATTAACAAAGTAACCTACTAAAATTGATTTACGATCCGTTCAATTTATCGGGGTCCCCCAAAAGACTTAGCGCACAAAAAACCAATATATACCTTCCTCGAGTCGAACGACGACGGCCGATCTACGATGGTAGAAATAGGTATGGTTTAGGCTTATAAGAAAAAAAGTTCAAAACTTTTGCGATCGTCTATATTCCTATACGTAATCAAGTGAGTATCTTTGTGAGTCTATTCCATTATGTGAATCAAATTGCAAACAAGCCTTTAAAGAATGAACAATCCGAATGCGTTTGGAGTTTTAGTTCTTTTTTTTTCGTGCAGTCTTTTTTGTGTTGGCCCAGATTAAAAGTCAAACAGCGGTACATTTATATGGACTTTGCATAAAGTGCATTTGAATATTTTTTTTTTTTGTATTTTGCATTTGACACATGTAGAGTGGCCCACTGCGAGACCAGATTTATGGTAAATGATTTCGCTGTTCGGACAAATATGGCATCGAACTGTACCTGATCTAGAAAGAAACAAAAAAATATATATTCACATTAAGATTTAGCTTGAGCCGGATTGAAGGTACGCACTTTTGTGTGGTTGGTTGAGGAGCCTAAGTAGAGATTTGCACAGCGGGGCTTTTCGAAAGGTTTCCGTTGGTTTTTATTCCATCGGGGCTATGTCAAAGAATGTCAGTTGATTGTTTGCTATTTGTGAGCTGCAATTAAAAGAACAAGAATTACATGATGGCCTTTGGTTATGGCGGGCGAAATAAAGGTTAGGTTTTCTAAATAGAAAAAAGTGGCCATGAAACCATCACGAAAAAAATATTTATAGACCCATTTCGATATCCATATTTGAAAGTACATTAATCTTTGTACTTTTATTTTATATGCCTATACTCAGAGGGCAGTCTTATATTCTTGCTTCTATAAAGCTTAACAGATGGTACAGAAGCTCCTATAGAGATTTATAGAAGCATACTTATTAGTTGGGTGTCTTAGATTTCATACAAAATATCACAGGAAATTAGAAAAAACTTGCAAGAAAATCAGACAAAAACTTTTGGAATGGGAGAAGTGGAAATGTGCTACCGGTAGTAAAAATTTGTATTTACCTTCATATACTCGAAGAAATTTTTAACACAAATGACTGTCAACTGAGTTCGTCATTTTACGAGAAAGCTTGCACAAATTACGTAAACAGTGTAAATAAAGCTTATTTAGAAATTTGACAGCTTCTGTCAACGCATCTTTCAATTTTAACCTAGAAACAAGTTGGCTTCAGTGTAAAGACTCAAAATGGTAAAACTAGCTAATATGATAAATAAAACTTGAAGGAAACTGTAATTTCGTGAAGCGTGTTTGTCATTTACATAATCATGTTGGTTGTCAAAATTTTGTGACTGCAAAAAATACCAGTCTTATCTCTTTTACCAAAACCAATCTGACAATTGATTATTTGCTTGTATTGCTATCTGGCACCAGCGTTTTAATTGAATACAACCATCAGACAAATGACACTAATCAAAAAAATATGTGAATTAAAGTATTAGTATGCCTTTAATTGATTTCAATTAAGATTTAAAATAATGTTATTTTAAATCCCTATCGAATGAAACCAATCGAATAAATCCCAATAAGGCGTTTGATTGCTTTTGACCTTTTTAAACAAACAGTACTTTCAAGTTGAATTTAATTTATTCTGCAAATCAACCATCCAATAGATGATTATGCAACACGCACAAATGTGCTGTCAAATGTTTTTTTTTTGTATTCACTGCAAACGAACAAACCTTCCACCATAATACTAAACAAACACAACCACCTGTTCAAATTGATTAACGCAAAATCGAACAGTAAATTCCTTCTAATTGCCAAGTTGTACATAACTCACATCCTTCGGTGCGTCAAGTCTAATTGACAGTTGTAAATCACAGTACACAATTCCCAGTCAATACCCAATTCTAGGATCTCAGCGGATGCCAAATCGGTTTTTAAACCAAAAAGCTAAACCGAAAAATTCCAAAAATGGCTTCAATCAAACAAACCTACACACACACATCTGTCACATTCTGCTCTGCTTCACTCTTTGCGTGAACTAGGTCATGATATTTCTTCAGTTTTTTTCATTCCAAGCCGAATTATTTAACTTTACAGATCAATGGGTGCTTAGAGAGATCACTTCAACGCGTCCATATTGTGCGCGACCCGTGCGACTTGAGATTCCAAAATTAAGTCATTATCCAAGTTTGCGCGAGAGGTTGTCTTTTGCCAGGAGGCCTTATGTATACGTCTGCAAAGCTTATTGACGCATTCTTATGCAGATTTGCTTGGTGTTTTTCAGACACTTTTTTTTTGTAACTTCTACCTAACGGTATGTCTTGTAAAACACACAACTGACAGAAGCTGTTTTCGATCCTTTTAATTGGCACATTGTCCATATTCAGATTCAAATGCAAACTGTCATTTCTCACATTTGGGCTGATTGCACATTCCTGACGTAAACGTTTTAATTAAACGTCAAAGTGGCTGTGCGTTGTGTGTATGACAGCAGCGCTGTTGCTGTAAATATCACACAGAGCTTAAAGTCAAATTGAGAAAATATGTGTAAATTAGAAAAAAATTAGGGCTTTTGGTTATAACTTCATATATTTTTGCACAAATCGAGGGGTTGGAAATAAAATTTAGTATACGCACACCACATGACAGTGCCAAGCAATTGGCTTTAATCGCCCACTTAAGCCTCTGGCACATACACGCATGTGAAGTATATCTAACTACAGAAACAGTACACACCATACAGATCAAATGGACCAATTAATTGCAATTTTAATGCGCACCAGCTTGTTTTATGGATAGGCTTGTGTAAGAACCCGACCGACCCAAGTCGGAGTCGGATTCGTAGTATGCCACGCTGCTGCGTGATATATTTAACTTATGGCTTTTCTCGCCATTTAATTGCAAACGAAATATCATTTGGGTTGTGGTTGTTTGTGATAAATAAAGTGATTCGGCACTTAAAAGCAAATACCACTAAAAATGTGGTGCTCCGTTTTTGTGGTTTGGTTAAAAAAAAATATGCTTTGAACAAAAACGTTTATTTTGATGATAGATTGCAGAGTAATATGGAAGAATGTATAACAAAAAAACATAATTGTAGTTTGAGAAAAGAATTACTAAACAACTTGTATAATATAGTTGATATAATGCAATTGCACAAAAATGTCATTTTATTGGGAGTTTTTTGTGTGAATGGTAGAGGTGTTGAAGGTCATTTTTTTTTTTTTTTTTTTTAGTGCTGAATGCACTCATTTAAGCTGATTTAAAAAACTTAATAAAAAACTTGTTGTTTAAGTGAAACACAATTGAAATTTTGTAAAAAATTAATTAACAAATGCCTCAAGAAATTAATCTTTCACGGACCAAAATACATAAGGTTACTATAAGTTTTAATTTTATTTACAGTTAACTCACTAAGTGCGTTCCACGAAAGGAACGCGGCGAATGTAAGCAAATGTCATTTTGAAATTTGTCAAAAAGTGAATTTTCAATCTGATTTAATGCCGATGAAGAAGTAAAACTTCAAAAATTAGCAAAATTGGACCTAGAACATCACCTTAGGGGTCATATCAAATTGTAAAGACGCACAGTGTGTCGTCCCCTTATGATAAATCCTTAGAGGATATAATATATGGAGTGCTTGTTCCTATACCTAATACATTGTAACGCCATATGCATGGATAGGGGTCGCTGCCTTCGTTTTTCAGTGCGAGTCCGGTTCCGCAGCTGTAAATAAACACGCTTGTTGATGACAGCCATCAAATGAAAATAAAATGGAGGCATGCACTTATCGAAAAACTTAAAGAAACTAGAGCCCTCTATAAAAGCTCACGGAACTAACAGCACAAGCACTCCATATATTATATCCTCTAAGGATAAATCACATTTTTTTTTTGTTAAAAATATTTTTGCTATTAAAATATAATTTAGAAGTGTCAACTCATATGAAAACATATTTATCTTAGAAAATAACCCAGGTTATGTATTCAAAATAAGATCCGAAACATGAGTACCTCGGAAATCGAAAATATTTTGAGAAATTTATGCAAATCTTTGAGAGTGTATATTTCACGTTTGGTAAATGTTTGAAAAATTTTGTTAATGTTATTTTGTTTATTTGAGTGTTGTTGTAAAACGTATAACAAAAAAAATTTAAATTTATAAAATTATATATGTATGAGTTATTAAAATTTCTTTGATAAATGGCCAAAAAAGAAAAAAATTAATTTTAAAACTTAATTTAAAAAAAAAAAAACATATAAAATCATATCTATAATTTTTTTATATTATTTTGCCTAAGGCCTATACTTAATATTGGCAATGTTTGGTCTGCTTCTGTTTGCGATTACCAGAGATACATATTCACATTTATGTGCTACGAGTCAAGTACTCAAAATAATTCATTTTTTGAGAAACAGCTTCAAGGGGATCACAAAAATGAAAAAATCGATGTATTTAATAATATTTAACCATACACAAGTAACAAAAAGCTAATTATGTAATTAAAAATATTTTAAGTATTGTTTTCAACACGAAAAAAATTATATTTTTCTGCATACTAAATTTTAAATATAATTACTTGACCCGGCCACGCTCTACTGTGTATGTGTATTATAGCTGTATTTACCAACCTCACCGATAGAAGAATTTACGTAAATACAAATAAAACGTTGTTTCAAAATTTGAAAGCCATTGACAAAAAACTATTCGAGATTTGCTATGAAACGCAAATATACACACGATTTTTTTGTATAGAGAAGATAAACAAAACAAGTTGACTTCAACTTAAGTTTTCTCAAAGTTGAAAAAAGATATTGAAAAGATTTAAACGGGCTTTAAAAGAAAACATTTAGTTCTTTTAGAAACTGTCACAAATTTATTTAAAATTAATCACCACATTCAAGAACATAACCTCAAAAACAGTTAAAAAACGACATTTCAGATTTCTAACTAGAATATTTCAAAAAAGTGATACGATTGAATTTTTCTGACTTCGGATTCGAGTTTAGCACACCGAAAACCTTACGAAAAGTATATTTTTGTTTATATAACAAAAAAAAAATTATTTTGCTCACAAGTGGCTTCTTCAATAAATGTTAATTTCATAAATTATACTAAAAAAAAAGTTATAGGTTGTTTAATTTGTTAATTTGTAACTTTTTTTCTATTCCTTCCATAAACATACAAAAAAAGATATAAAAACTCAAAAAACTTAGCTGCAAGTATTTATGATAAACTTTTGTATGGGCTCGACACACTGTGAGACAGTTAGATTTAAGTTTTTCAACTTTTAATCACTACCTCAGTGAATATTGTATATAATGAATTTTCAACTAAACATAACCTTTACAAAGTGGTTCATGAACTACAAATCCACATCTCTCATGGTCGGCTTACCACCTGCACATTAACACCCATTAATCTGTACCACCTCCTGACTACCGAACAATAGAAGAATTTTTTCTCATAAAATTCCAGATGTTTCTCTTGTTACCTACCAGCCATGCTGAACTGTGCCATCAAAAGTTCAATTCCATTTGTTCATTCAAAAATTTTTTTTAGCCATCAGCATGGTAGTTAAATTTTGTTTAACTCCCATGAGCCTTTACATTTATGCATTTGGCGGCAGCTTGTAAATATTTTAATTACCCACGTTGTAAAATCTATTGAATTCGTATATCCTCTATAGATCATCAATATGTTGTGTTCATTATATAGCTGGTCTTAGTTGTCTTGTGAAGGTAGGTAGATGTGTACCCACCTCCTTTAGGCTCTCTGAACACACAAATGGAGATAAATTAAAATCTTTTGAATTTTCGATTGATTGCATTTTATGTGCAAATCGAATTTATTGCATCTTTTTGAATATACTCGTACTCGTACCTATAGGCTATGTTTTTTTTTTTTTTGTATATCTTTTTGCAAATGCCTATATTGCTTACAGCGGTGCCTATTGAATAGATTTTTTGAATTAACGAAGCAAAAGAAGAAATATGACAAGACAGCTGGACATATAGAAGATTTATGAGAATTTTTCATCGATGTTTTGTTTGGCTTTAGTGAGACACGCAGATAGTTTTTTTTGGATTTGGTTATTAACTTTGTGGCAATGGGTGGGTATATAGGGTTAGCGAGTATGTTGACAAGCAACATAATAAATTTAATTTGAACCAAGTGTATTTTTGGATTTGAAATTTGAATAAGTTTTAAATTAAATCATTATGAAATTTATTGAACATTTTTGCTATGCTGCGTCCCCATCAGGGTTAAAACCTTTCTCCGATCGGAGCAAATTTGCTCCACTTTTGAGGGAAAAAAATAATCTACTCCAACGCTCCGATTGACAAATTGTTTCCTGAACTAACTTTGCTAACCATATTGGAATGTTTTAAATCGAAATTGTATTTATTTCAGAATTGCAAACACATTTTTGAACCACCACTTGCATTAATGAGGCTAATAAAAGAATATAATTTGGTCCAAGGTGAATTTATCACAAAATAGTTCTTTTTTATGAATTGAATTGACTTTAATTTAAGACTTATAATTATTTCTTATTAAGGCCGTGTGTGAATTGCGTTAAATAGTTAACACCGTGTAAAATTTTTGACACTATTGAAGTGAACAAAAAAAATTTCAGCTGTATGGCTTATGTTTAATATTTTTCTCTGCCTCTTTTCTGCCATAAAACTACTTTTTAATAAAAAAAAAAAACCAAACCATCTGCAAAAAAAAATTTAACTCAAATTTAACCAGGTCCCAGAGCCCAATAAATTTTTAACAGCTGAAAATTTTTTATTCACCTCAATAGTGTCAAAAATTTTACACTGTGTTAACTATTAAACGCAATTCACACACGGCCTAAAGATTTTTTTTTTGTTTCAAATCTACTCCGGAAATTTTGCATTTGCTCCACTTTTTTTTTCAAATTTGCTCCAAAATTTCATGACCGAGGTTCGAACCCTGGTCCCCATTTTGTTGATCAACACTGTTTTTTTTTTGTATTGTTAAACAGCATGCTACTCGTTTACACTCTCAGTTAAGTGTTGATTTTAAATGTCAATGCAGTGTCAGTTTTGAATTCAACAGCCGTTTCACTATCAAAACATCGCACTCATCGCAACATTCTTTGATCTTTATACCGCCTTCAATTGGTTTGCATTCGGGTCAAAAAAAGTTGAGCAGTGCTATGATCAACACGTCAACATTTACCCCACTTTGTTGATCAAACGAGTTGATCATTACAAATCAACATAATCTAGACGCAGCCTAAGTCTTTCAGTTTTTGTTGAAAAAAAAAAACTTTTATTAGGGATCTCCAAAACATGAACATGACTTTTAGTTATTTCTGAAAAGTGAGGGATCTCCAAAATATGAACATGGCGTTTATACTATAAAGGCGGTGTTCATGTTCTTGAAATCTCTGAAAACTCACTTTGATCATCATAAAGTGAGAAATTTAACGCCCAGAATTCGATGAAAAAATAACGGTAAGAAGTTTTTCCAAAAACTCAGCTGTCAAACTGCGTCCCTTATGAAACTCAAAATCTTGTTGGAAAAGCCCAGTTCAGTTTTTTGCAATCTCAAGAAACTGCTTTCAGGAAAACTTAGTTGAATTATTTTACTTGTTTCATATCTTTTATATAGAAAAGAAGATTACTGAAATCTTTTAAGCATGATCAGGATAATAAGCGAATTGATTGGAACACCCATTATTAAAGATTACCCCACAAGCTGCTCACCAAACATGTCCCATTTATTTTTTTTTTGCCTCATGTTCCCTATGGCGCCATAAAGCCTCTCGTGTGGTTTGACTGATACATATTTTTGCTTTCATAATTTTTCTCGGACTTATGGATATGGAACTGTGCAGCACAAACCTACAAAACTACTATCACCGTGTCTATACAGCCAACACCCAGTCGTTGACAAGATTCTTTATCTAATGGCAACGCAGGCGATTACCTCAAATGGCATGCAATTTGGGAATTCAAAAACTCGTATATGTCTTGAAACTGTGAGTGTCTGGACTGAACTATATTAAAGCTTTGCGCTCTGATGCGAGATATCTTCTACAAATGTTATGTATACACACAGCCAGATACCCGACATACAACATGCAGCAGCGACGACGACGCGAGAGATACCACTTTCGAATTGCAAACCAAAATGATTGCAACATGTAGGTGCACATAGAAATGCACATAATTCAATTAAAAGTTGCTCCAGAAAAGTGGATCAGATTTAAATATATTTTTTTTTACAACAACCTATTTTTTTTTTTTTTTTTTTCGTTAAACCACTCTTTGTTTTTTGTTGTTGGTTGTAAATATATTTAAGGCAACAGCAGCACCGTGCACGACTTTTGATTATTTCATCCCGAAGTCAGATAGAAAGACTAAATCGCAATGGTCAGTCGTGTCTTGAGGTTTGTATCTTTTACGGATTTGCTGACTTTTAGTTTTCAATGTATCTTAAAGTCTTTTTTTAGAACGATGTATGGGAAATATAACTAGGACTACACTGCACCAGATAGAGATAAGATCTTCGTGGTTTGTCTATTATCTCAAGTCAATCAGGGCACTTGTTACTATATCGTTCGAAATGGATCTTAATATCATGAAGACATTTAAATTTAGATTTCTTCTTAACTTCCGACTTTGGTAAATGTCTGATTTATTTTAACTGACTGAGATAAGTATCGTTCAAATGTTAGTGGTTTGGATCTAAAGATATATTTAAGTAACAGGTTGCTTTAAGAAAATTTTAAAGATATTTATTTTAAGGTTCACAAAGTCATGTGCATTATGTAACGATGATTTTATCGGAAGAAACCATGATGTGAACTTCTTACTCTGTAAATATGAGCCTGATGAATTAATTAGGAAGTCATTTTTCTTTGTTTGTATAAAATGTATCGAAAGAGCAATAAGATATTTCAATATAAAAAAGTTACACATACGCCACAGTGGCCCACAGTTAGAACGCAAACAAAATAATCAGTTCACTTATGTTTACCATTCAATAAATAACAACACTTTACATACCTATGAGATGCTAAGATTTTGGAGGCATTAAGTATCGCAAAAGAAAATGGGTAAAGTATTTTTTACCCATTACCTAACTCATGCAGAAAACAAATCATTAAACAAAATGGCGGAAGTTGACGGAACTGTTTATTTCCTTAACTGATACTATGAAAATTATGAAGTACTAAGTTTTTAGGTGCCAAGGGCTTCTATTATACATACCTAATTTTTTTCTTTTTCAGCTTTCGTGAAAAAAAAACACTTTGAACTCTCACCTTTAATGATCAAAAAAGAAACTCTCTCAGTTAAAAAAAAAAAAAAACAAATAATAAAATGCACAACTGGGTCACACGAACTTGTTTAAGGTACTAAAATATTTAAGACTTTATATATAAAAATTTGGTAAATCCATATGAAAAATAGAAAATTAAAAAAAAAAACTCAAAATTCGTTTTTTAAATTAAATTTAGAACATCAACATGTTGAAATTGAGCTCCAAAATAAGAAGCATCTTTTTTTTTTTTTTTTTTAAATTAATGAAATTGGTGTGCAATTTTGTAGCTTCTATTAATCAACACCTAAAACCAAAATTTCAAACAAATTCATTGTCACGTTTTCGAAAATTTGATTTTTCAAAACAAAAAATTCCCATTTTTTTTTTTATCCAAAAATATTACTTCATCAAAATATAACAAAAACAAAGCAACGGCACGTCACGTACAGACAGGAAATGTTTTAAATGTTTGGAGACTTATTGTTCCAGCAAATCTATAAGACTTAGATGTCTTAATAAGTTCTATTGTAAGCCATATTCACAATTAAGTAAAAAAAAAAAACAATTTAAAACACATCATAGTGCATCGTTTTCCAGGTCTCTCAGTCAGTTTTGCGCGAAAAATTTAACAAAAATTCTCTGTCTTACATTTTAAAATAAAATAATAAAAAAAAAAGTTTGGTACAAGCAAAAAAATTCAACAACTTTTGCAATATGTGATTGTGACATGTAAAATAATTTAAACCACTTTGCTTGTTTTTTTTTTTTTTTTTTTTGCTTTTAACCCCTCTCATGCACTTACTCCTTTGGATTATATTTTCTGCGTCATATTGTGATTTAATTTCAATAAATATTTTATTACGTGATTCCATTGGTTTGCTCCATAAATTTGCAGTAACAAAGAGACTCTATACGTTTAGAGCATATATAGATAGAGACTACAGTGAAGACTTTTTTTCCAGCTTTCCCAGTGCAGCTGTTTCATAATAAAATAGTGCAAAACAGTGTCCATCTTTTGAATGTGTGTATGCCTCACAACTTGCCATAGCACACACGCGACCAACTATAGACTAAGCATTTATATATTATTCCTTTTTGAACCCAATTTATATTGTCTTGGGGCTCACAAACAAAAAGTGAGAAGCACTCCAATATTTTCGGTATGCGAACGAACTCACTGAACCGTGACGAAATGCGATTTACTTCAGTCTCAGTCTGTCTGTCTGGTCTGGTCCAAGGCCGCTAAATCTGTTGGTCTAGAGCTACTGGACTCTATAGTGTTTGATCCTCTTATATTTTTTTTTTTCTACCAACTACTACAAAGGTATAAGAGAGACCATGATGCGATATGTATAACGACTGTAGTGACAGTTTTTGTAAGCAATGGTGTTTATTGATGGATCATAATTAAAGTTGAAAGAATAATGAGCTTTCAATGGGTTTGCTAATAAAGTTGAACATTAATCTACTGACGGAAATGCTTATTTGCTTGGAAGCGTTTTGTACATAAGTCAAAGTGGGTATGTCAAAACCTCTTTCAGGTCTTGAAGGATTTATAAAAAGGTGCCATAAAAAAACTAAACGTATTGATACCGAGAAACACCTTTAAAAATCACAAAATGTTATTTTAAAGTTCGTACCTCAGCTCTTTTGTTTTCTTTCTTCAAAAATGAAATATCTCTCTTAAAGCATTCTTATCTGAAATTTCTCATGATTTATGACCCATTCAATTAAAATGTTGACTATTATAACATTTCCGGACTTTATTTATCTTAAAATCTTAAAAGTCACGCTAATAATCTTCGACCTCTTCACTGCTATCATCATCATCTTTCTCCTGCGATTCATTTCTACTCTCGGATGATGACTTCCCACCATCATCACTGTCATCATCTTCTTCTTGATACTCACTAGCATCTTTTGAGTTTGAAGATTCATTGTTTATATCTTCTGTCTTCTTCGGTCCTGCACCTTCTTCTTCATGCGATGTCTTGTCTGGGTGCTGCACTTGAATATGATGATTGGGACGTGGTTCAATCTCGTCCTTGGCGTTCACTTGATGATGTTCATCATCACCACCACCAACAACACGACGACCATCATCACTTACTAATTGCTGCGGATCCGGATGAACAGCAACAAGTGGATTATCTTGACCATGATTTGTCGAGACTCCATTTGAGATGACCTCAGCTTGGAATCCATTAACATTGTCCGCGGTATACTTAACCACTCGCAGGGAGCCATCAGGGTCGACCACACTGCAATGAAATACACGCATGTTTTGCATTAATGACGGTCAGCGGTAATACGTCAAAACATGAAATAAGATCCAAAAGAACAACAAAACGGCACGCGTTTCGATTACCTTTGGCGAAGCCATCATGATGAGTTTATGCCCACAGAAAATCAAATTCACAAACACACAGATAACAAACAAAAAAATGTAAACAAAAATACGTAACAGAAAAAAAATCCTCCCATCGCCATCACAGACTCAGATGACTATATGGAAGCTCAAGCAAGATTACCCAATTTACCTGTAGACACCTTTTACAGCATCGCCATTACGGGTCTCCCGTCGATTTTGCAACACTCGTGTCTTGGCATCTTCGACTCCATACGCGAACTGGTACTCTGGTCTGGCGACGTAATCCACACGTCCCCTGCCGTCGTACCGGTCGTGAACGATGATTTGCCTCTCCGGTCCACGAACGGGTCCAATAAATCTGGAATACGAGTAACCAAATGCTTGGACCATCAGCGTTTGTTGGAGGAGGAGGAGTACGAGGAATGCGGTAAGGACTTCGAATGCCAACAACTGTGAAATTAGCAGATTGAATTTTTGGTTAAGTTTTTTTGTTAGTTTTTTGTTAGTTTTTCTTTTTTTAAATTTAAACACGAATTAAAAAATTTCATGTTAACATACGCGATGTGTAATCATGATGATGGCTATTTTTTTTCCCTGGATGGTGTTTCTTTTTTTGAAAATGTAAGCCGCACGATACGTTTTCGGAAAGAGCACACTAACTCAAACAACTGTCATCTGAAGAATATTTATAGACACCAGTTGGATGGAATAATTGTTTGTCATGTTTCCCTGGAGGAAGTAATTTTTGTCACGCTGTGACGCATTTATGCAACTCTGAAAACCAACCGCATCGACATCGAACAACTACAACAACTAAATAGCCGGGTATATAGATTAAACCACAAAAATTCAAAAAGTTTATGAACCTGGACCATGGTGGTAAGCTAATTTGGTTATGGTGGAATATTGTAATAGATACAATGTTTCTACAGGAAACCAAAAATCAAATCAAGGCAAGTTGAGTGGTTTTGAATTTTTTATCAAGAAATCAAAGATGATGGAACATTAACTTACAACAGACAGACATTTGTAAGTGTTCAATGGAGCTTCGCAAAAAAATGGTGTCTGCATCAAAAGTCTATGAACAAAAAAAAAACAAAGATTTCGTCTACGAAAAAAGGCGGCTCCAAATTAAGCATAATATTTTGTACTTGTACATTTTCTAAGCAGAAGACTAAATTAAAAAAAGGTTCCTTAAATGTCAGGACAAAACTGAGACATTTTGAAAATCGACACAGAAATTGGGAAAACAAACTAATGACAGGACTTTGTCGCATAAAAATCGGGACATCCCAAAGTAACAATTTGGCTTACATAGGGTTCATTTTTGTCGATTTGTCAAGCTATAGTATGTATAGGCTTCCTTGCGCAAGTCTCCCATTTTGGAAAAAAAAGAAGGTCCTTGAAGGCTTTCTAGAAGTGGTCAGAGGACGCCTTGTAAATTTAAGTTAAAGTTAAATAAAATTCTGATAATTGGTCAAATAACTTTCTTCTAAGAAATTTGTCAGGAGACACGTCCGGGACACGTCCGCGACATGTCCGGACATGTCCTGGACGTATCCCGGACATGTCCGGGACATGTCCGGGACATGTCCGGGACATATCCGGGATACGTCCAGGACATGTCCGGGACATGTCCGGAACATGTCCGGGACATGTCCGGAACATGTCCGGGACATGTCCGGAACATGTCCGGGACATGTCCGGAACATGTCCGGGACACGTCCGGGACATGTCCGGGACACGATCGGGACACGTCCGGGACATGTCGGGGACATGTCCGGGACATGTCGGGGACATGTCCAGGACACGTCCATTACACGTCCGGGACATGTCCGGAACATGTCCGAGACACGTCCGGGACGTGTCCGGGACACGTCCGGGACATCCGGGACATGTTCGGGACATGTCTGGGATACGTCCGGGACATCCGGGACATGTTCGGGACATGTCTGGGATACGTCCGGGACATGTCCGGGATATGTCGGGGACATGTCCGGGACTTATCACATGTCCGGGACACGTCCAGGACATGTCCGGGACATGTCCGGAACATGTCCGAGACACGTCCGGGACATGTCCGGGACATGGCCGGGACATCCTTGACATGTTCGGGACATGTCTGGGATACGTCCGGGACATGTCCGATACATGTCCGGGACATGTCCGGAACATGTCCGGGACACGTCCGGGACATGTCCGGGACACGATCGGGACACGTCCGGGACATGTCGGGGACATGTCCGGGACACGTTAGGGACATGTCCGGGACACGTCCCGGACATGTTCCGGACATGTCCCGGACATGTCCCCGACATATTCCGGACATGTCTCAGACATGTTCCGGACATGTCCCGGATGTCCCGGACATGTCCCGGACGTATCCCAGACATGTCCCGAACATGTCAAGGATGTCCCGGACGTATCCCAGACATGTCCCGAACATGTCCCGGATGTCCCGGACGTATCCCAGACATGTCCCGAACATGTCCCGGATGTCCCGGACGTGTCCCGGACACGTCCCGGACGTGTCTCGGACATGTTCCGGACATGTCCCGGACGTGTAATGGACGTGTCCTGGACATGTCCCCGACATGTCCCGGACGTGTCCCGATCGTGTCCCGGACATGTCCCGGACGTGTCCCGGACATGTCCCGGACGTGTCCCGGACATGTTCCGGACATGTCCCGGACATGTCCTGGACGTATCCTGGACATGTCCCGGTCATGTCCCGGACGTGTCCCGGACATGTGCCGGACGTGTCCCGGACATGTCCCGGACGTATCCTGGACATGTCCCAGACATGTCCCGGACATGTCCCGGACATGTCCCGGACGTATCCTGGACATGTCCCAGACATGTCCCGGACGTGTCCCGGACATGTCCCGGACGGGTCCCGGACATGTCCCGGACGTGTCCCGGACATGTCCCGGACGTGTCCCGGACATGTCCCGGACGTGTCCCGGACATGTTCCGGACATGTCCCGGACATGTCCCGGACATGCCCTCTCCTGACAAATTTCTTAGAAGAAAGTTTAAGTTATTTGACCAATTATCAGAATTTTATTTAACTTTAACTTAAATTTACAAGGCGTCCTCTGACCACTTCTAGAAAGCCTTCAAGGACCTTCTTTTTTTTTCCAAAATGGGAGACTTGCGCAAGGAAGCCTATACATACTATAGCTTGACAAATCGACAAAAATGAACCCTATGTAAGCCAAATTGTTACTTTGGGATGTCCCGATTTTTATGCGACAAAGTCCTGTCATTAGTTTGTTTTCCCAATTTCTGTGTCGATTTACAAAATGTCTCAGTTTTGTCTCGGACGTGTCCCGGACATGGCCGGGACATCCGGGACATGTTCGGGACATGTCCGGGATACGTCCTGGACATGTCCGGGACATGTCCGGGACACGTCCGGGACATGTCCGGGACACGTCCGGGACATGTCCGGGACACGTCCGGGACATGTCCGGGACACGTCCGGGACATGTCCGGGACACGTGCGGGACATGTCCGGGACACTCCGGGAAATTCCGGATTTTGGCCGGATTTTGTCCGGGACATGTCCGGGTTATGTCCGGGACATGTCCGGGTTATGTCCGGGACACGTCCGAGACACTTCCGGGACACGTCCGGGACTTGTCCGGGACATGTCCGGGACACGTCCGAGACACGTCTGAGACATGTCCGGGACACGTCTGGGACATGTCCTGGACACGTCCGGGACATGTCCAGGACACGTTCGGAACACGTCCGCGACGTGTATGTTAATTTTATCTTGGCTAAAATTTAGCTCGATATGCGTACCAGGCTTAAGGTTTGGCCACACCGAATTGTACATGCGGTAGCGGTACGGGTAATTGTATAAAAATTTCCACATCTGAATTTTGATGTGTCTGTTTAGAATTTTTTTCATACAAGTACCCTCCTATGTGGTCTAGCCTTTAATATGGAATTTTTCTCTACATCGGTAGTGCATTTCAATTTAACCAATTCCCTATGAATATCAATGGGTGCGTTCACGTACGCACAGATACCCTATCCAAGATACCTAAGTATCCACTACGTTTGTGAACATGAATAAGCTGTTCTTCAAATCTCCCATAAGATACACAAGAATCCAGAAATTTTTTGGATACCTTTTGATTTTTTTGCTTTTCAACACATGTGTTCGATCAGCTGAGATTTTATATGGGATTACAACAACACAAAGGTATCCGGATATCCTTGGATCGGTACGTGAACAAACCCAATGAAAAAAAAGAACAGTGTGCACATACCATAAGAGTGAACACAAATGTCAAGATAAAATTTTGGTTTTTACTGTACACAAATCTGACAGTTCAAAAGATGTGTTCAAACTGCTGCAAGATTTATAAAATTTAAATTTTCATTTTTGTTTTAAAAGTAACCGAATTGTATGTTTTAGTATGTTTTTAGGAATGTTGATTTAATAAAATAAACATAAAACAAATTATCTTCATAATTTCAATAGAATACATTTTAAATTGCACGCATTTAAACACCTCACCCAAAACCACAATCCTCACCGCAAATCTGTGATAGGAAATAGCATAAAAAGTCAGTTATATGAACTGATCTAAAAAATCAAACAAAAAATTTAAACAAAACTTCGCGCAATTTTTGTTTAAAAACAGAAAGAAACAACAAATAATTCATGTCTACTAATCTTTTGTGTTTGCTAAATTATTAATCTTTCTAACAAAATACTTGTCTTTGTTTATTTATCAACAAAATCGTTATCTTTTTAAACACATTAAAAAAAAAACTTTCCAAATGGTAAGAGCAAATCCACTTTTAAGCAATCTATTTGTTCTTATTTAAAATTTAAACAATTCAATATTTATCAATTAGAATCATTATGTCTCAAGAGTCCCCCAAATCTAAACCTAGTCCAACAACTTCTCTAAAAAACATAACAAACACTCAGCCACAGCGGCAAACAAAACGAAATTGCGTTGTAAAAATGCAAAAAATCGATATGCTCCAAACAACAAACAAACCAACAACCAAATTGTTAAAACGCAAAGCCAACAAAAAATCCGATGAAAATGTTGTTGCGCCAAAAAAAAAACCTCTTGTCATTGTCCAACCGGCAACAGCAACTCCCTCGACAGTTGTTCGGGAGCATTGCGTTGAAAATGTGATAAAGAAATATGAACAATTGCAAAAAGTTATTAGCAACAAATATGTCACTGTTGTGGATCGTCTCAAACTCAATTATGTTCCATTGTGTTGTGAGAATTTGGAGTTCTGTCACAGGAAACATTACAAAAAAGCTCCACCTCCTAAATTACCAAGTGTCAATCAAATGAATTTTATTAGGAATTCCCTGCAACAATCAAGGTACAATGTCTTCATAAGTCTCGTTTGGGGACTGTGTCATAAGGAACAATTCCCTGGGGACATTGTTTTAACAAATATTGTTAAATTGCTTCTTGTAAGTATAACGACTAGGGCGTTTCAAAAAAATAAAATGATGAACCAAGCTCAAAAGGTGAGTTTAGTCCGAAAAACATGTCCCTGAAAATTTGAGCCCTGCATCGCACTTCTTTATTTCCCACACACAGGAATTGTTTTTTACTTCTGATTCTTATAAATAATGAAAGATTAATTCCACTGTCATGCGGATGAAAGACTTTTGTAGAGAATTGAACGCTCTACAAAAAAGGTATACGGGTCAAAATCATGGAGGTTGAAAATTTGATGTCCAGTCATTTTTTTTAAAATCAAAATAACATTTATTTAAAGGTTTTTTCTCCTTGACCAATTTAAATAATAGGCAAACATCTAGGAATATAATTATATCGGCCCTATTCTGCTATTCGATTCACGTGAAAGTCTAAAATAAGAATCCTTTAAATGGGGGTTAGAATTAATTTTAAAGCTAATTTGTTTTCCTTAGAATTTCTAAGATAGCGGGACACATCGCTTTGCTTTCGAATAGTTGAGATTTTTGATAGCCTGTTTGACGTGATTAAGGAATAAAATCTTTCGATTCACGTGAATCGAAGAGCAGAGTAGGGCTGTATGTTTCGGTTAGAAAATTTTGACACTTTCTGAAAATTAAACATGAAATATTAAATTTATTTTTTTTTGTTCATTTCAAATTTTTTTTATTTTGCATAGATATAATAAATGCTTTTACTAAGCAGTCCCAATCTTTGACCTTCCTTTGATATTCGTATTACCATTCTCTTTACTTATTTAGTTCTTTTTAATTTGTTTTTACCTTCAAAAAACACTAAAAAGTGCCGATACGATAATCATCCGCAAATGACTTCGTACTCGGTGAAAATGGACCCCAGCGCGTGCGGTATCTTGGGGGGGGGGGGGGGGGGGGGGGGGAAAGAGGCGTGGGAATAAAAAAAAAAAAAAAAGTTTCCATATCTTTTTTATTGCATCTCAAAAAAAAGCGTTCTCGGACATGTCTATAACTCAAAAACTGAACTTCAAATTGCTTAAAAAAACATACTAAAATCAACTATTTTTTAGTATTTCTTTTCTTAACACCACTCATACAATATACATACTCTGTACAAATTGTACATATTTTACAAACAAATTAAATTGTATTATTTTTTATACATTGATAAAAGTTGTCCCAAGAAAAATTACCCATAGATATTACCAACATTTCTAAAAGTGTCAATATTTTAATCATCTAACGTACAAATGGTGGTGCAAGCAGTTTTTAAAGTTGACAGTATATGATATACTGTCAATAAGTCAATATAAATGTAGATTACACTGGTTTACAAGGGTTTTGTTGCCGAAACAAAAATATACTTTTCTGAAGGTTTTCAGTGTGAACTCGAATTCGAAGTTAGAAACAACAAATCAGCTCCCGTTTTTGAGATATTACCGTTAGAAAATGCAAAAAAAAACGTTTTTTGAGTACTTCGGACCTTATTATTTTGTATAAGGAAAATTGTTTGAGCATATTTTTTTTCTATCTTTTGATACCTGTTTAAATCTTTTCAATATCTTTTGGTCACAGAGAGTACTTGCAGTTCTGCTTCATAACAGGTGTTATAAATGGATCTATATCATGTCCATCAATTCTAGATCGAATATGTTTCAATGCGAGTCAGACTAACTTAAGAAGGAATTTACCACTTGGAACTATTTTCAGCAGATCAAACAACGGCGCGAATAATCCTCTTAATCAGTTAATTAAAAATTTTAATAAATTCTTTATTCTCATTGGTTCTACAAATGATAACTTTAAATCTGTAAGCTTTAAATGTAAAGTTTTTGCTCTGAGTAGTTAAAATTTAGTTTTAAGTATTTTTTTTTTTTTTTTGTAATTTTTCCATTAGTATTTAACGTATTGAATAAATAATAATGATAAATATATTAAATGTTTGTTATAAGGTAGTTTAATTTTTAAGTAGCGTACATCAATTAACCGTCATTCTGGGAACGCTTATTTTGGGGTATATTTAAACAAAAATTTATTTTTTTTTTGGTAAAATTATGATCAACAATCAAGGCCACTATAATTCTCAAAAATGTTTCGTTTCAATTAGAGTGAGTTCTGTTTTGAAATCAAGAGGAGAATTTTTATTCTGAGAAGCGTTCTTTCTGTCATGTTCATGCGAATAAAACATTTTCAGAAGGCTTCTGAATGATTCCTGACGCTTCCGGAGAGCCAATCAAAAACGACATTAGTGACATAAAGGTAAAAATAAATTAAAATCAAAACGTCATTTCCCGGAACGTTCTTAGAATCTGAATAAATAATGTTGTCTTAAACACATAGTTCTGCATTTTTTGAGACTAAGTATGGCTGTATTATATACACTTTTATCAAAAAAGTTATCAAAAAAGAAAAGAAAAAAATTACTTATGGCCTAAGTATTTCGGACATGCATAAAAAATATACGTTCCTGAACCGAAAAATTATAGCTTAAGCGAACATTTGAGCATGAAATTTTTAACATAAAAAAACTAAGTTGATTTTTTAATGATTTTGACCCATACAGTGTTTTTCATTTAATCAACTCAGTCAGAAGTTATTTGAGGTCAAAGGTTAATCTACTTACTTCAACCGTTTTTTTTTTTCTAACAATACTCCAAACTTTATAAATCTATGTATACATGGTGCCCTATATTTAGATAAAGAAAATTTTAGGAATGATTTTTGGGTATATTCTAAAAAAAAAAATTCTTAAGTAACGCTTTATCTGCAAAATGGATGATTTAAAAAAAACTCTTACTTTAGTGTACTTTTACTAACTTTACGGATAATTTCTCTGTTAATTCTAATAGTAGAAATTTGAAGAAATGTTAATTTTGGAAATACGTTTAAAAAATGTTGATATCATTTTTGGTTGCTCAGATATTCAGCCCTATCGTGAGTTTCACGTGGAATTTTTTCCGCCGTTAACATTTTCGTTCTCACGGAAAAGTGGAATTCAATTTTTCCGGGTGGAATCTTTTTCACGTGGAACTCACGATAGGGCTGATTAATTTATTAAGGACGTTCACTCCCATGATAATTTTTGACTTTGAGGCCAATTTTCTTTGAGAAATGTGTGATAAACATAGTGTTTTATGAATTAATTTTTATGAAGAAAACAATTATAAGCGAAAAAGTTATTAACATGCAAATAAATTATATAATTGTACAGAAAACAATTGAATTAAGAATAAATAAACTTTCGACCTCGAATAACTTTTGACTGAGTTGATTAAATGAGAAAACTTTTTTGTAGAGCGTTCAATTCTCTAAAAAAAATTTTTGATCTCCATGGCAGTGGAAGTCATCCTTAATTAGATGTATAGGAAATAAAAAAGTGCGATGCGGAAGTACTTAACATCAAATTTCAGGGACCTTTTTCTGGGTCTAAACTAATCTTTTGAATCTGGTTCCGAGAAAATCAAACAAATTTTTAATTTTTTTGAAACGACCTTATAGCCACCCTCCTCGTAGGAAGCTATTGATTCTCATCCTCTCTTTTAAGACTTTGAACCCGGAAAGCAAACACAATGCCTTCCTGCAGAGTATCATTGACCAGCTACTCTGCCTATTCGATGTCATTCTTAAAACCTTTCCACCATGTTGGTTGGCATTGCGAGAGAGCTACATTCGTTTCCTCCGCAATACTATGGAAATATCCAGCCTCCTTCCCGACAAACCTCTCAACGCTGAAAATACAATCTTCGAAATTGTCCTCATGCTACTGGAAGACAATCTGGCCGATGAAAATTCCAAACTGAATCGCAGTGCCAAAAGAAGGAAAGGTGCAGCTAACACTTCCGCCTCGGCATCGTCGTCGTCCTCATCGATTCTAACTCATTTCGACAATGAGTACCACAACATGCAGCATTGGGAGAAGAACGACAATGACGAACAGACTTTCTCGGCTTTGTCAAAGACCACACGAATTGAAAGACTTATGCAAGTTTTACATTTTTTGGCCAAAATGCTGGAAATGGACATGGCCATGTGGATGTTGCGTTATCACAAGAATCCTACCAAACATATTTATAACCCATCGGATCAACCGTTGGTCATAGAACTCTTCTCATTGTCCGAGTACAAATGCTCCTCGGTACTGGTGAAGAAAGTAATGTCACTGTTTTCGCTGTGCGTCGAGAAGAATCTCCATGAGAACTATCTTAATGTGATGGATGTAAGTTTTAGATTCTTTCTTTTCAAGGAAAGTTAAATGATTTTTCTTTTTTTTTCAGCGTTTTATCTCACTTTTGGCAAATGTTCAAAACCTGTGTGAAGTTGAGAACACTTCGGCAGGCATCAAGTATCCACATGTTGGACCAAGGACGTCGGCATTTACGATGGATCTTTATAAAACCGCTGAAGGTAATTTCACTTATGAACCTTCTTTCTATTTAAAATAAATTGCAACTTTTAATTCTAGTTAATATGAAAACCAGTGTTGTCACTTACATGCGGTTAATAAAGCATCTAAGCTGCCCATTTGTGCGATATGAGTACATTGATATGTTTTTGAAACGTTTAAACCCAGCTGCGGGCAAAATGAGTCCTCAAAAGATATTCGAAAACTTCCGAAAAAGCCGATGGTTGGAGTGTGAGCTTGATGAAGAACGTTCCGCGGATGATTCGCATTCGAAGAAAAAGTCAGTAGTTTATCGTCAAGATTATTTGACGTTCATCTTGGAAGCCCTACGAAGTTATTGTGATTATTTTGCTTTGGAAGTTTTTTTTAAAGAAATTGTCATATCCTCAACTAACGAGAAAGAAGACAATAATAACATTTCCATAAATCAAAATAAATCGAATGGAGATCAAATTGATCTTTCGAAAATGACAGAAAATATCGTAGAATTGGAAAAAAATTTGGATATGTCTGTAAAACTTCGTGTTGAAAAAGTAGAAATTCCAACTTTAAATATAGCCGTTAATGCCGAGTTACTGGCTCAGTATCGAAATGATTTGAAATATGTTGCAAATTTGCATTCGTATATTTCAGCATTGCAACGTGAACATAATGAAGATTTCTCAGAAATGATTGAGTTTCTTAAGAAATTTGCACCGAGCTATTGAACAACTTATTTGTTTTCTTCTTTTTGTTTTTAAATCTTTGCCGCATGTATTATATTGATATTCCAGGTTTTTTTTTTTTTTTTGTTTTTAATAATCAAGAAGATTTGTTTTTTCTTTGTTCTTTAAGTGAAGTTCCTTTTTTCGTCTGGAATTTGAGATTCGGTTTTATGTTATTTAATAGTTGTTTTTATGTTAAGAAATATTAATATATATAAATCTTCTCAAATACAAACTTGTATCTCAGTTGGATCGAACAAATAGATTGATTGTTTTTTTTTTTATAAATAAGTAAAATTTTCTTTTCCTTGCTTAATGAACTTCAAAATGTTTTTCAACGAAAGCAATTCTTCCATTCATATCAGAAATTTGCTACAAACTCTGCAAAAAAAACAATCATAGAATCCGTTCGTAGAGACATTTGTCTGAAATTTTCCGTACGAACGGAATTTGTGATAGGTTTTTTTTTGTTGGGATTCGTAGGAAATTTCTGATACGAATGCAATCGTGTAATGGCCGTGTATGAAACAGAGAATATCGAAAAGAGCGAAAGCGAAGGTGATCTCCTACGACATCAGATGCAAAATTGGAGACCTATAGCTGGAAGAAAAACTGATAAACAATTTTGACGCACTTAGAGCTGCAGTGCCATAACTAGTAAGTATTAATTTCAAAGGAATGAAATGTCGTATAAAATACCCTCCCTAATCCAAATTATATGTAGACCAAATCGCCCACTTGAAAAGTTATTGCCAATACCCAGAGCTACCTTACAGCCTCTTAAATAGAGTTTTAACTCCAATTTTTTTTATTGTCCAAAAGTGCCTCTTTTACCTCTTTTTTTGCAACTATCTATTCTGTTACCTCTGCTTATATTTTTATTTTTTGCGGCGAATACATTAACCAATAATCAAAATTCTTTAAGAACTGAACCGTTAATGTAAATTATTGAACAGTAAATTCTAAGCAGAGATTCTTATAAACGGAATTTTAAGTGAGCGACTCTATTAAAAAAATAGTACTATTAGTTTGCAGCTCAAATTAATTCATTGTTTAAACACTAAAAAGTAAATTTAATCATATTTTATTAAAGCAAGTTTTTCAAATCATGGATAGATCGGTTTGAATATTTGAAGAGTTCAAAACCTTCTAATATTCAAACAACAAAATCCATTACACAGGCAGCATCATTGCAAGTATAAAAAAGATTTCTTAAAAAAACCTCTAGTTATGAACGTTTAATACCAGTGTTCAGAAAATTTAATCGTTTTCAGATTTTCAAAGTCTCTACTGTCTATTCCCATAATAACGATATTACTGCACCGATTCTTGATTTAAATATTTCTGAAAAGTATTTGACTATACCTGTTCGGGATTCTTATTGTTAATCTCGGGCAAGTTCAGAAAAGTTAGGGACTAAATATTAAGTCAAGGGTCGCTGATTAGTTAGCTATCCAAGAAAATCCTTCCAATTTAAATAGTTTTATTGGAAAGTTGACTGGAAAGTTAGGCTAAAAAAATCCCCTTAGCTCGATTTACTCGTCTACCTAAATTTCCGTTTAGAAAATGACGTTGACTTAATATTTGGTCCCTAAATTTTTTTATTATGCTACATTCTTGTAATTGCCTTTTACACTTTCCATTTGTAAACGGAAATTTTATGAAGATCGGTAGATTACTTCATTGAAAATTTGAAAAGACTGGTATATGTAAGTGTCCAATTAATTCTCCAACTTTTCGTTACTTGAGCAAACAAACATACATATTTGCTATATAAAACTGAGTAAAGTTTAGCAACGCAAACAAAATTTTAAACTCTAAAGTTTGTTTTATATATTGAAATTATAAAAATAAAATAAAAAATAAAAATTGAAAAAACAACCTATTGACATTTTTCTTACAAACATATTATATTATTTTTCTGATAATAATATTACAAATAATAATAATAATTTTATTTTGTTTTTTTTTTTTTTAAATATTATAATAGTTAAATCTCCATTTTACATCATATCATCATCAGTTTCATAAATAAAAAAATTATGTTTAACGTTTCTTGTTTTTTTTTTTTTTTTTTTGTTTTGTTGTTCGTTTATAATCATCAATTAATTAATAATAGTTTATTGTTTTGTTGAAAACATCCTTTTTTTTTCTTTTTCTTTCTTTGTATATATATATAATGTTTATATAGATTAAGAATAGCTTGCTTCTAAAAAGCGCATTTAATGTTTTTTTGTTTTGTTTGTTTTACTTTTATACACATCACTTTTGTTATTTTTCGCTTTAAGTTATTATAATTATAATTTAATAATATAATTATTATTAACTTTTTTCTTTTGTTTTTGTTCATTGTTATTTCTATATATATTTATTATATATAATTTACCGCCGTTTGTCTCACTATTTAAAAATTTTTATTTTTTCAATTTATTGTTTACACTAAAGAAGCAAGTATTTTTTTGTTTTTTTGTGTGTTATGTAATTTATGCTCTTTCAACGAATAATAATTACAAATTTTTGTTTTTAAAATAAAAGAAATGGTTCACAGAACTTTTTTTTTTGTTTTGTTTTTGTATTATTTTTTTGTGTTCTATTTTTTACGTTACTTTTTTTTTTTTTTATTTGTTAATTCTACTAAACTTAACTGCTATTTTACTAAAAAATAAAACAATATTTATTTATTTTTTTTTTCTTATCTTGTTTTTTTTTTTTTGTTTTCTTGTATTTTGCCGCACATGTGACGCCCTGTAATTATTATTTTTTAAATTTTATTTTTATTTTCATACGCTAAATTTTTTAATTGTATATTCATATATAAATATATATATTTTATATTTTAAATATTTATAAAAAAAAATCGAAGGAAACAAAACAATAGTTTAAAGTCTTACGAGCTATCCTTTTTATTTTCAAAGGCATTATTCCACCTTTATCCTTTGATTTTAAGTTTATTATATTTTTTTGCTTTTAAATTTTTTGTTTAAAATTTATTATTATTTTTTTTTTTTTCTATACAAAGATTTCTAATCCATCTAAAAAAATTTTACAAATTAGCGCCGGGCGGAGCAGTATATTTATTCTTTTTACTGTGAAAAGTTTTTACGTGAGCTATAATTTTATGTTTTTCTTTTTTAACTTGCACAACTGTTTGAAGCTTTAGTTTAATGTTTTTTTTTTTTTGTTTATGTCGATTTTATTTGTTAAGTTCGATTTAATTGAAAGAGAAAATAATTACAAAATTCAGCTTGGCTGAGGTTTTTGAATTATTTTCATCATTTTTTGTTTTACTTTTACGTCTCTTTTTTTTTAGAAAATCTTCAGTTCGTATACTTAAATATTTGTTGAATTATTTTTTTTTTAAGACAAAAGCAAGCAAAGTAATTTTCTTTTTTTTTTTTGTTTCTTTAAGAAATTATACAAAATGTGTTCTTGGGACATTAGAATATAAAATATATTATTTTAATTAAAAAAAAAAAAAAAGTGTCTACCATCATTTTTTGTTTTCTTTATGGCAAAACAAAATATTAATTAAGTATGTATTTTTTTTATAGGAACTTCTTTTATTATTTATTCTAATGGCACACATTAAGGATTAGTAGCTGTGTTTGATGTTTTTTATTTTTTGTTCTTTTCTTTTTTTGATTTTATTTTTTTTTTTTAAGATTTTGGAAAACAGAAATGATTTTTTTCTTCTTTGTTGTTGTTTGTTTTTTTTTTTTTTTTTTTTGTTAAAGCAGCCCAAGTTTTGTAGAGATTTTTTTAAGAAAATTATATTAGAAGTTTAATATATGTGTTTTTATGATTTTATTTTTAATATTTATTGTTGTTTTTTTTTGTTGTTGTTTTGGCATAAGACATCTCTTAAAAAGGATAAATTAGTTTCGAGGGAAATCGTACGAAAGAAAGAAACAGTCAGTTTTTTTTGTTTTTATATTTTTGCTTGGAATCCAAGTTTTAGGTCGTCGACTTTATTATTTTTTTTTTTTTGTGTGTGAGAGCGTTGGACAAGTTCATGCATTGTATTTTGCTTAAGCTTCATGCTGGCGATCAACTTCAGGTGGTGTAAGTAACTTTATAAGCTGCAATTAAAGAACACACGAAGCAAGTTTTGTTGTTATGTGTCGGTGATTAAAGAAAGCAATTTTTTTAAAGACTTAGTCTAAAAAGGTAGGTAATGTGTTAAAATATTAGTTTTCTTTTGAAAATAATGGTATTTAAAAAGGTTAGGGTTTAAAAATGAAGTTTTATATAAGTACTGAAAAGTCAAATGTGTTCAATGAGTTACTTATTTTTTAAAAAATATTAGTGAATCGAAGGTTAAGGCTTAAAATATCACAAGCATTGTATTATTGTTATTGGTTCAAATAAAGCATGGATGGGTCTGTAAATTATACCCTAGGATACATAGAACTTAATGTTAAAACAAATGTTGCGGAGTTGGTTTATCTAACAAAAATATTACCTAAAGAATTCTATTTATTCACAAAATATCTGTAAACTACAAAATCTTTACTCAATCAATTACTTATCGCATTCTATCAACTAGTGCTAGTTTTATACTTACTTGGCTGTTTAAAAGAACTAACTACAAAATACGAAGAATTCTTTTAGATTTCGTTCTCTTTTTTTAGCATAACAATAAAGAAAAAGCTCAAACTCAAACTAGACAAAATTAAAGAAACATTTTTGGTAATGATTCTCAAATTTTACGCGTCACTTGAATAGAAACACCAATTTTGCTTAAGAAAAAACAGACTAAATCTTTGGTCAGGTAACTAAGCACGTTTTCGGTTTGCATTTTCAAAGAGGCCCTATTTGGACTTTCGAATCGCTACAAAAAAATAGGTGAATGAAATATATTGGATCGATAGGCGTGTTTTTTTGGCAAAGCTATCCGCAGTAGAATTTTCCAATTATCAACACTGAACAAAAATTTATATGCACGAACCAAGAGAAAGGAAAACGTAAACTTATACACATCGTCAAAATTCTATGCCAAATTTGGTTTAGCTTCTATTCCTATCGGCAGCTGCGTGTTGTTTCTGTAATGCCAATGTAAACGCCAACTGCAGATACGGATAGCAATGCCAAAAAAACACAGCTCATTGATGATATTGATGCATCATTATTTTATTTTGGCTGTATTACGAGGAGAACGTCGAACGTCTGATCGGAACACTAGTTTTCTAATCATTCGACTTGAGTCAAACATTCTACTCGAAAGCCATAATACGAGTAGGACCATCATTCGACGAGTCATGAACTTCCATGTTTGAAACAATCGAAACATTTTCAGATTCCAACAACAAGGACAAGAATCCGAACTGGCTGGACTACTTGTATAAAAAACACTATTGAAAAACTATTCGATTTTAACGAAGTTGGAAAGATATGATTTTAAACTCATTTCGTTCAAGTCATTTTCTAGCTCATTTCGTGCAGATGAAATCGAAATTATCTCATTTTCAAAATTTAAATTTGTTTGGGTCCGAATCCCAGTCTCGACCACATAAACATTTACAAAAATCTATTTATCTAAATTTAAAAGTCCTAGGCCTTTATCACTATTGGGTACCTTTGCAAGCAAAAGTTTATCTGCCAAATAAGTTCCTGACTAGTTGGCCAAAACAATTAGGCTTCTGTCAAATATTCTTTTTGGACATCGATTTTGATCAAAATTTTTACGTCTTTGCATATTTTCAGTATGTATTTGTTTTTTCTTAATTTTTCTATTGAAAAGCATTTTATATAGAAAAGCTGATTTTTGTTGTTTCATCAAAATAGGTACACATAAAGAATGATGAAAAACTAGACTTTTAAATAATCTTAACCGTTGCTTTTTTTAACAAAATAAATTAAAATATTATTAGGTCAAAAGCCACTATTAGGTATAAACAATCAATGAACATTTGAAAAGTTGTGTCCCTATTTTGTTTTAAAGGATTACTGGTACAAGTTGCGTTACACAACAAAATTATATTTTAAAATGTTTCGAAATTGCTGCAATGAGTTTTTTAAATGAGGGATTAGAATAAGTAAAGTATGAGTTTTAGACATAGAAACCGTTCTTTAGGTTAAATATTAAAAAAAAATCCTTGAAATAGCAGGAGTAAGTTATACAAATTCCAGAAAGAAATGGTGGAAAGAGAATATCAGAAACTAAGTAGGTTCACCTTGGACGTGGGAGAAGTGCATAGGTACATTTTTTTATAATAATATAATAATCTTACAAAACGATATTGAATTAAACTTAAACTCAGTACTAGGATAATTTTGACCTTTTACAAATAAGATCTCCAAATGCATTCAGCTGACTTGCCTAAAAAGGCAAAATCTACAACAGATAACGTGTCACTTTGCTTATTGAAGATTTATTTCATTTTATTTTTTTCAAGATAAAAGTATTTTCAGCTTTTACATAGAATACTAGATTTTCACTTATTTTTCTTTGCATACAAATTAAGATTTCTTCTTTAAATAAAAGAAACAAAGAAAATCCCCTAAAAAATTTGAAAAAACTCAAATCAACTCAATGATGAATTCGATGGAATATAGATATATGGGTAGAAAAATAGCTTTTCAAAAGCAGTTCAACTGATAAAAAATTAAAAGAAAAAACAATCAAATCAAAGGGATAAAGAAAAAGTGTATTTTTAATTATTTTTTGCTTGCTTTCACTTTAGTTTACTTTCAACAAAATTTCTATAGGTACGTTTTTATCTATATAGGATTGTTTTTTCATCTTCTCTTCCTCCTCTTTTTCCTCATCGTCATTTCTATACATACACAGCTTTTAAGTCTTTCTGATTATTATTTTTAGGAGTAAAGCCAAAAAGGATATTTTTTGTTTCTAAAAAAAATAAAAAAAAAAAAAACAATATTCAAAAAAAGGAGAAACAAATAAACTATTGAATACAACTATACACTACACATACATATAAATACTAAATAGTAATAAGTAGTAAGTAGGATAACTGATTGCAAAAAAAATATTATAAAATGTCTCTAAAGACTCATCCTTCACCTGGAAATTCGCAGTCCGATTGTACGCTATTCACCTCGATCTTCACCACGTCAGCTGCAGAGATTATGCCCTCGGCTAATTGCGTTGCATCCAAAACAACTTGGTGTGTTTGCGTTTGCTGTTGTTGCTGTTGTTGGAGCTGGAGCGGAAGCTGTTGGAGTTGAGTTTGGTGATTTGGCGTGGTGACCGGTGTCTGACCATCGGCCACCATTTCTAGTCATCCCTCTTCCTCTTCGGTTTTGATCTTCACTGGTATATAAACCTTGTCCATGACATGGATCTTTATGTGATTGTTGAGCGTACTCGATTGGCGGAATTGTTTCTTGCAAACGGCACATTCGAATGGTTTCTCGCCGGTGTGGATTTTGAGGTGATTTGTGAGTGTGCTCAGCTGACGGAACTGCTTGGGGCAGAACGAACAAATGAATGGTTTTTCGCCGGTATGGATTTTCATGTGATTCGTTAGGGTGCTCGATTGTCGAAAGGTTTTGTCGCATATCGTGCATTTGTAGGGTTTCTCGCCGGTATGGATTTTGACGTGATTCGTTAGTGTGCTTAGCTGTCGAAACCGTCGCTCACAAATGCTGCATTGGAATGGTTTCTCCTGACTATTGGCTGGATAACGATCCAATTGCGGCGGTAATGTCCCGGCCGCCGTTTGCACTTGCTGCTGGATGGCTTCGGTTTGCAGCTGCAGGACTTGCTGTTCCGAGCTTTGTTGCAGTGGCGCGAGGTGATGAGTGGTAGTTGTGACACCAGTGGCTGAAACTGTTGCCGCTGAGGTTATCACGTTGAAGGGAATTTGAATGTCCGTTGCTGGTTCATCAGTTGTCGCAACGATAACAATTTCACAATTAGTCATTGTGCAGGGAGAATAGCGAAGAGGTTAATTCTGTAGTTTTGTGTATTTGAAAGAGAGTGTCTTGTTTTGTGTGTGAGTGTGTGTTGTTGTGTACGTCTCAAGTTTGTCTGAAGTTTTATGAACTTCAGAAAAACAAGGAGAAGTTGCGTTCGATTCGATTAATTTGTAAGGCAACAGCCGCAGCATTTGGTAATGGCAAGCATTCTGTCGTGATGCCTGTAAAAGAAAAAAGATGTTCGATGTAAGTATTTAAAAGTTAAAGAAAATAAATAGTTTAAATAGTTTTTCCAAGAATTACATTTTTAGAAAAGGTAAAATAGGCATTAAATAAAAAAAATTATTACCCTCATGAAATTTGGCAGAAATGTTTCTTTTGTAATAAGGATGAAGGATCAAAAGTGTTTTTTTTTTTCGCAGAAGAGAAGGAAAGGTGCAGAGTAAACAACATTATTTATGGCATATAATCATAAGACACATATTTTTTTAAGTTAATTTTTGGTGCTGAATCTAATGAGAGCAAAATAGAAAAAGTCAATACAATTGGTAAAATATAACCAAAACCCGGTGTCGGCCTTTTCCCTTAATCGTTATCGTTAATGGTTAAACCAATTTTGTTTGTATAATAATAAAGGTTAATGGTTAATGATAAACTAATAAAAAGGTACTTTGAACTACAAGAGCAAGTTGGTGCGACCCAGTCGTGCATTTTATTTTTAACGAAAAAATTAAATTCAGAGTTAGTTGTACCCCCAAAAACTATGACAAAAATGATACCCCAATGAAAATTGGGGACTAAGAAGTCTGTATAAATATTCCAAAAAATAGAAAAAATCCGCGAAGTCCCTCAAAAGCAATAAATAAATCAATACAAACAAAATAAGTTTACACACTTTTTTTTGGGTGAAATGGTGTTTTTTGAGGTGAAGAGAAAAAATAAAACTTATTGCAAAGACCAGCAATTATGTTACATTTGAAATTATAAACAGGAATGACTTTACATTATGTTCTATCCAATAAAGAATAAAGAGACTTTATAAAAATATTTTGGTGAAAAAGTGTTTTTTTTTCGAGGAGTTACACCCTCTTTCTGTTTTCAATCCTAAAAAAAAAATGGCAAAACTTTTAATAAACTTTTTGAGATCGAAACCATGTTGCGAAATAATGGTATACTGAAAAAATACTATGTCTGTTTGGGTACTGCCTAAAACAGAAATATTGGCAGATTCTCTCCGTGAAAATCATGGCTTTAAGTTTTTGGAATAGGGAAAGCGTTTTGTTAACCGATAATAAGGTTAGGTGTCATTATATATTATAAAAGGCTTCAATTTTTAAGAGCCAATTTGAGACGACTGCTTTACAGAAGTTTGGGTTCGGTAAAACACTTGGCTCTTCTGATTATATTTTATCCCAAAACCTAAAAAAAAAAAAACCGAAGAAATTTAACGACCAAGAACAGGAGAGGACAAACAATTTATTATATTTCTACTTTATTAACTCCTTGACAAATGTTTGAAAAGCATTAGGTTTCGAAGAGAATACCAAGATTGTAAAAGAAAAATAAAAAAATGTTAAAGAAGAATGCCCAAAAAAAAACAGAACAGATTAAAATGAGACCTACATTATATGGTTTGAAATCATAAATAACAAATATTAAATTTATTTCTCATAAAACCATCCCCGGAAGTTGCTATGACGATTCTTATTTTCAAATTCTAAACTGTTTTTCATGCAAAACTATTTTCAGGGAAATCAGATTTTCAGCATCCAAAAATACCCTAAGATGATATATGCCATGAGCTAGGATTATTTATTAAATTTTGTTTGCTTGTTTATATGCAAAATGCACAGTATAGACTAGCCCACAGCCATTATTTGGATTTGGGTGATAACATAAAATAATTGCCTAGTAAGGTAATTCCAATGCAATGCATTGCATTTTCTTAAATAAGAATGATATCTAATCAAAATTGTTGCCACGTGATAGATCTTCCTTAGTATCGTTAAAGTTTAACGAATGCAATGGTCTAGTTATACTTGTAGTTGAAGAAAAGCCAACTATAACAACGGTGAATGTATTTCTGGCAGCTAAACCCGGGACAAAAAATTAGTTTTATAAAATCTTTAAATTTTATAATAATTATAAGATAATTTATAAGAAGAAAGAAATAACAAAAAGTCAACAACGTAACAAACTCAAAACTAAAGACAACAAAATGTATTTAAGCCTTTTATGAAATAAGGCATACAAAAATAATTGTATTCTTATTTTATAAGAAATTTTAAAATCATAAAAACATGATTTTGATATTCAATTGAAATACCTACGCCATTTAATTATTTCTTATTTAAAAAATTAAAAATCATTGGAGCTGGTTATTAAAGTAAGTTTTTTTTCTATTTACGAATGAACGAGTTTACGAATGAACATTGTACATGTACATAAAGGTTTAAAAAAAAGTTGTTATGATGTTCTTAAGAAAAATATAAGCTAACAAACAAAAAAATTTGATTTTTAAATAAAATAATTAATTTTTCTTTAAATTAATTTTCTTAATTATTCCTAGTGTATATCAAGGTAAACGTTTCTATGGGTAACATTTTCGTTGTAATATTAAGTCGGTTACAAAATAGTCAGAAAAAAAAAAAAAAAAAAAAGGTTCTGCTGTTAAAAAAATATTTTTTTTATCAAAATCGCGAGATCTTTAGCTTTTATTTTATATGATTTTGAAATTGTGAAGCCTTAAATTTTAATTAATCTTTTAATATATCCTTGAAAGCTCTTAAAAGAAGCTGGTTTCTTTATTCGTATTGTTCATTATTGAGAAAAAAAAAAAAGACTTTTTCTGGTGTAGCTTTTCAAACTAACAAAATTAAGCTGAAACTGGGTACCTAATTGACGAAAATTTATTTAAACTATTACTTTAATCTGAAAAATTAAGGAAACTTTTATTTCCCAACCACTTTATTCTTGTTCTCCATACAAAGTATTTAAAATTTTGAATACAAAAATCAGAGAATGTGCAAATACGGGACAGAAACAAGACAGATTGCAAAATACGGGACACTTATACGTCCCGGGTTTCTTAAATAAAAACCCGGGACAAGCTACAGAAATACGGGACAGTCCCGTGTAAACCGGGACGGATGGTCACCGTAGCTATAACCTTAGCTGCAGCTTACAATTCAAGTGCTTTTGTATAGATTTAAACAGTACTACAAACTACAGGTACATTTCTTTGCCGCCGGCTACAAAGGGGTTAAGTCACAAAATTGCACTTTCCGGTTTTCGATGAAATAAGAATAACTTCTTTTTTCTCTTTTATTTGGTATCAAAAATATAAATTTAGAACAACTCTTTTCTATAAAAATAAGAGGATCAATGCTCAAAAGTTCATCGATTAGCTCAACTTCACATTTTCAAGCAAACTATCAATTATGACTTAACCCCTTTGTACCCGGCGGCAAAGATTTATCCTCTTATATTGAGCATGTAAAGAATGATTGATGAACAATCTGAATTTAAAAAAATGTACTTATAGATTTCAATGCCCAATAATTTTGTTTATATAAAATGAAGCTACTTGGTAAATTTCTTAAGGGCACAGTGCTAAAGTATTGTGTAAATTCCTAAAAATCTACCAAACCTTTAGCATATGAAATGTAAACGTAGCGCATATCAAGCCGCAAGAGCCAAGGTCGAATGGCTGAGGTGGCTTAAATAATAAAGAGTAAATAATAGAAATTAAATCTCAGGTTCAGACAATTAAATCTGTCCCCGAAGCAACACAATAAAGAAAGACTATGAGTCAGGAAGCGTAACTGGTGGATCAGAATGATGTAGCTGTGGCTGTAGAATTGAACTATTTATTTTCAAAACTTGATAAGTCTATAATTTCAAATTTTTCAGGAGAGGAAAACAACGTTCTCATTTCTTATTTAAGTGTAGCAAAATGTATAAAAAATACATATTGTAGAACTTTTTCCTAGCTACAGAATATTTACGGACCGATACACTGTGTAGGCTAGAACGCTATTTTAGCTGGAATTAATTATAGAAATTCACGAAATCGTCTAAAATTGCAATTTAATGCATTAAAATGGTGTCGAATGATATAATAATGATAATTTTATGGCACAACAGATTCTAATGGTAAGAACAACACCAAAAATAAGCGAGTTATTACGTAAAATGAGGTTTTCAAATTTACAACACATAGCATTGGTCTAAAAAACAAAAAATTGGGTTCTTTGAAGTTTGAACGCATCAAATTCGAAAATGGTATCATTGAAGCGAACAAAAGTTGTTTTTGCTTATTATGGAATATAAAATGTTAATGGAAATAACAAAATCGTTATTTGAAAACATTCAACTCGTTTTCTTTTCATCGTAAGTAGTTTTTCTGAATATTTTGCTCCCTATACTTTCGGAGTTACAGCGAAAAAAGTTTGCTCTTGTAGGACATAGTTTTATATAAAACATACAGCCATATAGGCTAGCTACTTTTTAAAATTATTTCTAGAGTGTGCCTACGCGTGTCTTTTTTTTAAAGCTTAGGAACATTCGTTTTATATGAAATCGGTGCTAGTAACATACTTTACTTTAAAATGTATACACAAAAGTTCAATATAATAACAATTTATTAGCAAATACTATATTAAGATACATCACTCATTGATAAACTAGCAAAATTTTCACAATCAATTCGTTAAAATAAACTCAGTAAACGAATATCTGGATAGAGGAAAAAGTGGCCTTTTTCGTTTTTTTTTTCGAAAAATTGCTTTCGACTGTGTTTTTTAGGTAGCCAATGAATGTTTTGACCTCAACTTTTAATGAGAAATTATAACTAGTCCATTTATCTATCGAATGAGACCAAAATTATCAATTTTGGAAGAAGTTGACATTTTTAATTAATTCCAGCTAAAAAAGCGTTCTAGCCCACAGTGCGATAGTTCAAAAGATAAAAAATTAAAACGCTTTTGGACTTATCATACTTTGAAAACAAACGAATGTGAAATTAGTTTAAAAATGAATATAAAATTTTTGTAAAGCCTAAGTCTATCAAACAATTGCATTTGGGAATAGAATATAATGTTGCGAGTATTTATTTTACTTGAAAGACGCTTTCAACTCAAGATTTTGAGTCAGTAGTCAGCTTCATTATGTGTAGTCAATTACTCATAAAAAAGTTGCTATTTATTTTCAAAAAATGATGAGTCCAGGACTTTTATCATGTTTTGACGACAGTAAAAAATTTTTTTCGCGTAGCTGTAAAATCGAATCTAGACTGAGTAGATGCTTCATATTTCGAAGGCAGGTGTGACCAGCGTTGCCAGATTCCCCGATTTTTCGTATTTCTCCCGATTTGTTGAGCTATTTACGATTGCCCGATTTTGTGTTTAAAAATTAGGTTTTCTCCCGATTTTCAATTCAAAAAAGAATGTGCTACCTTAACATCGTCACTTTTTTCATAGAAACATTTCAAATTTTATTTTAAAGTTGGCAGAACTTCACTTAAATGTTTTAAAAATTCCTTTCGTCTTATTTGTTTCCTTTTTTTTTATTTGTTGGTTTTAATCTATCAAGAGAATACCTGAGTAACAAAAAGGATCATTCCACAATTCATTATCGACAGACGATATCGTTATGACGGTATTCTTGCTTCACTTAAAAGCGATAGTTAACTTTTATCAGACGACATCGTTTTGACGATTGAAAAATTTTTTTCTGTCTGGTCAATAATATTTAAAAAAATGTCTTTAAAACGACAGCGCTTATTGACGATAGGTAAAGGTCTCGTTTTCATTTATTTGTTTTTTTTTTTTTCATGGATATTTTATATTCGATTTAACCGAAGTTTTTAGGATTGTATTTCATTATTACACCAGAGCGGGTTTTTAAAATATTTTTTATAAATGCATTTGTCTTCCATTATAAAAAAAATTGCATTGAAAATAATTTTTTTTTGCAAATGAAATAAAATTGCGTTAAAAAAATGTTAATAAATTTAAATTAAATAATTTAAATAATTAAAATTTAAATAATTAAATAATTTAAATTAAATAATTTTTAAATTTCTTTCAAAAGAAACGTTTTAAAATCGTTAGACAATTCAAAAAAAGCGACAAATTTAATTAACTTTTATTCTACTAATGCAAACAAGAAAATTCTCATTTTCAAGGACTATTTAATTTAGAAATTTTTTTACACATACAACATTACAACATTATTAAACTTTTTCCTGTTTGGGTATTCAAGAACTTTGAAGTTTTAAAGATTTCAAATATTTTTGAAGGTTCTCAAACTGTGATGTGGCAAAAAACTTTTTGTGAAGCAAAAAAACGGGCAACCACGTTAAAAATAATCGTTTTTTTTCGATTTTATCAATTCAAAAATTACGGAACGACACCCCCCAGTTTAAAACTCAAAATATTTCAAAACGACAAGCAAGGTCGAAAACAACAAAGAATTCATTTTACTCTAGTTAAATCTTAAAACAAAACCACATCTCAGCCTTTGCTCATGAAATAAAAAATGTCTAGGCCGGAATTTGATGATTTATTGTTATTCAACTCAGAACTTGATGACAATGCTATACAGGAAGTTTTCTATCGAAATTAAAGATTCTGTTTTATTTAAAATCTGTTTTATTTAAAGTCTTGATTTTTTTTAAATTTTTACTGATTCCCCGATTTTCCCCGATTTTTAATGTGGTAATCTCCCGATTTCATAAAATATTTTATGGCAACACTGGGTGTGACTATCCCCAAAGAACATATTCAGATAAGAAAACGAATTTTGAAAAAAAGTGGACTTATCATGTTTTGAAAATAAACGATTCAATTGTCAAAGATAAAAATATGAAATTAGTATATTGGTGCCAGAATACGTAGCTTTGGCTGTAGCAAGGAAATTCGCTGTGGTACAAGTCAAGTCAACTCTTTCTTCAAGCTAAAAGCTCAATGACTTTTGACGTTTCTAATCGGGTTGTTTGGTTAAAATATTTTTATTTCATCTGTTCATCTTTTCTACATTTTGAGCGATTTTATTTGACATGCTGTACATCGGCGATTTTCTTTGCTATTCTGTTTCACCAGCAAGGAAGTAAATCGGAACAATAGTCCCATTAGACCTAAACTTAAAAGAAAAAACTTCACAGCAAAAGTTTGCATATATGAAAACAAAAAAAATGTAATTTAAGTTGTAATCTTATATTATTATGTAATTTACACAATGATTAGGCAGCAATGTGCTCGAATGTTTAGTTATTTTCTTAATTCATTCTATCTATGAACCTCAATCTGGATGTCAAGAAAACTACTCACATCATGTTGTTTATTTAAGTTTTATTGAACTTCGAACACGAGGCATTGTAATGAACACCGGTTAGGTAGGCCCTCAAAACATATAAGTAGCTTAGCATATAGATACACAAGAATATGTAATCCGCGTTAAGCGAAGCCTCAAATGAGTACCCAGACTCAATTCAAACACATTTCTGTGGTTTTTCAATATTCCCATTTTTTCAATCATAAAATAACTATCTACAAAACATGTGAAACTCTCAAAGCAAAATCATTAGACCAACAAAATGTGGAGATATACACAATTGCCTTTCCTATTTTCCTAACCATATTGTCCATCGACAATTCATTGCTCGAGCATGTCTCAAACTTTCGTGTTTAAAAATTCGCTTTTTCCCGATCATTTAAACACGCGAACGAATGGATTTTGACTAGAAAAAAACACATTCCCAGTTAGATTCGACCAAAAAGAGAATTGAGACTTCTTCGTGCTAGCCTGGTTACTGGCTGCTGCTTCCCGATCCGATTCGATCCGCCCCAATGAGGTTAGGTTGCTTTGCCTAGTGCCTGCCTGCTGGGCGAAACGAATACGAAGAAGAAGAAACTTCGTGTCTATCTCATTCGATCGAAAATGTGAAACAGAAAAAAAAAAAAAAAAGAAAAATTCCAAATCGCTGCCGTGTGCAACGTCAGAGATAAAAATCACACAAAATCACACTCGGCTTCAATCGACTTCGCATCGATGCGAGGGCGATTTGCGATGTCGCGATGATGGGTTCAAGAAATTACATAAAAATCACTGAGTAAACAAAAATTTTTTTTTTGTGTGTGTCCTTATTTGCCAAGTTGAGCAGAGAGCACTTTTCACCTTTGACCTACCTAAGGCATCCCTTTGGTTATTTCCATCTTTTTTTCATTCAATTGTGTGGCCGAGGTAATTTTTTGTGTCCGAATTTTTGGAAGCTTAAATATTCACCTTTCGTTTGAGTGGGATTTTGTTAAAATAATAAATTCCAAATGTGTGCGAATTATCCAGTTGAAAGTAAAAAAAAGTGACGATTTTTTTTCGTGAAAAATCAAAATGAATTTTTTTTTGTAGAAGTTTTTTTTTTTTTTTTGAGAGAACACGACTTTTGACAGTTGTTGTTTGTTTAACGCCTGTAAAAGAAAAGTGCTGCATGCGGAAAAAAAAGATGGAACATGCTATGGGATTGTAGTAGATTTGTGCAGAAACAGAAGAAATTTGAGTAGTTTTTGTGCGCAAATTTTGGAAACAAGTTGGGATTGTACAGCGGTGGAGTTGCTAAAAATGAGGGGATGTGTTCGGGAATGTTTTGGATAATTTTGGGTTAAGGGTTAAGCCTGGTACGCAGCTCGAGCTAAATTTTAGCTCCCATACAAATTATCGAAAATTTTTATCTGAGCTAAAATGGATCCCATACAAATTATCGATAACTTGTATGGGAATTTTATCTCAGCTAAAATTTAGCGCGAGCAGCGTACCAGGCTTAAGTTTAGATTTATATTATATTTTTTTGGAATAGTTAAGGCTTGGCCACACCGAAGGGTACATGCGGGAGCGGTACGGGTAATTGTATGAAATAAATTTCAAACTGACATATCAACGTTCAGATGTGGAAATTTTTTCATACAATTACCCGTACCGCTACCGCATGTACCCTTCGGTGTGGCCAAGCCTTCCCAGCAAACGTAGAACTACAGAAAAAACCGACGAAATATGTACGTCAAAGAAGTACTTCTTTTCCACTGAAAAAAGATAGGAGCTCGGGAAAAAACTCAGTTATATACTTTCTGTATATAAGAATACGTGAAGCATCTATCTCTTTCTTGCATGCAAGATGAAATGAATTTCCCCTCCTATAAAAGTACAGACAAGTGTACTTCAAAACTACATCAGCGAAGCACATCTGGAAGTGCTTCTGATGTACATTTTCCAGTACTTTTTTAGCTACAGAAAAACTACTGAAACTCCATATGGCTCCTTGAATCTAGAAGTACGTAATTAAGTGGTGAAATATGTACGTAAGAGAAGCAGTAAATCTAAACCTTTTGAAACTACACATGAAATTACAAATAAACTCTGAAGTTAAAACTTTGGTTAGAGATTTAGATTTATTCAGTCGAATTATATATCAAAACATGAACGTCTTGTGAGACACTTTACTTCAGACTTCTATGAGGAATGTTGGCGTTGAATTTCTCTTAAATCTTACATCTACGTCAGGAATTTTGGAAATTCTTTTTCACTAAACGAAGGAGAGTCGCTTCATGCACACAACTGTTGAGGGGAACAAAATGCTTTCCTAGCAATGTATTTGTAATACGAACTTGCACATCTTGATTGCCACTCGAACGGACTGCATCCAATACTGTGGCGAGCAAGGAGTCTCTGACGTCATTTTTATACTCGACATTATTGTTGAATGTTGGTTTTGTCTAGGATTAGAGCGAACACATCAACAAGTGGTAGGAGGGTGCAGACCTGAGAAAAAAAAAAATAGTACCATCAGCTTCACAAAGAGCAGAAGGGAATCTCTTTAACTTACACTACAAGTCTGTGAAATGTGGATCACACTCAAGTTTTGTAGTCTATACTAAACATTAGATTCGTTTCACTCGTTCTGGATGGCGTGGAGGAAAATTTCGAACTGTAAACTCAGTCATTGATGTCTGGAATTGATCTCCACTAGAAGACAGAAAAATCAACAATTATATAATTTATTAATTTTAAAATAAGCATACCTTTATTTTCCAAATCCATTGGTGGTGGTTTTGTATCATTTTTTTTATTTTAATTTTTCTAAATGCACAAGGCTAAGGTTGTGCATTTTGATGATGGAAAGAAATGGTGGTGGAATTTTTGTGGCGTGCCGAAGAATTTGTGCTACTACACATTGTGTATTGAAAATAATTTTCACAAATAACACTGATTAAGACGATATTTATTTTTTCAAATTAAATTGTTTTATTTTGGAGCACAGAAATTTTTTTTTTTGCTTAGCTAATGTTGCTGTGGCTATCAAGGTTTCACTAGAAATGCAGGAAAATGGCGAGCCACCATTACAAAAGAGAGAAAACCTTGAGCATTGCATACATCGCACTCTTTTCCTCCCATTTACCAATGAGTTTATTTTTTTCAGGAGAAACAAAACTACAATATTTTGAGGGGAGAGGTTTTGGTAAATAAGGAAACACATACATCTACAAAGTAAAGACTTTGTTGGTGGTTGTAATTTCCCCTAAACTACTGAGGTTTGGTTTGCAGGGTTTATTAGAGGTGTGTTTTTTTGACCCTACAAAGCTGCAATGAGAGAAAAAACTCCACAGTGCTTATATGTAGTAGTTTTCCCATGCATTTTAAATGGCAACAACACATTCGACTGTGGAGTTTTGCTTAAAACAATTTAAGTGCCCAATAAGATGAATAAATGCATAAAATAATAATAAAAATTCAAAACACGAACCTTTATTTTTATTTTTGTACATTGAAAGGTGTGTGCATTCAGTGAGTTATTTAAGCTGTTCAAGTTCATACACAAACCAAAATCATGTTTAAATTCAAAGCACAAACCTGTATGCGAGGGCATCAATTGGAGAAAGAAAGGAATTAATCGCATTATACCTTTCACACGTATTCACAGATAGGAAAAGAAGAAAAAAATAAGAGAGATGTATACTATCTGAAATTAAATTTGATGGTGTTTTAGGCAAGGGGGTACGAGTCGGCCATCTAGGTATTCCTTCCTCTACGGGTATAGCTGAGATATAGCTTAAAAGTGAAGTAAGCGAATCTGTCAAAGACATATCTGACAACTCCCACTTTGATGAACACGACAAATAGGTACCAATTTTAAATTTAACAAAACACGGGTATTAAAGGCTTTAGACCACACCGAAGGGTTTATGCGGTAGCGGTATGGGTAATTGTATGAACAGCGCGTAGCGGTAACGACAGTGGTTGTTGCTACAAATTATCGAAAAAATTTAGCTGAGCTAAAATGTATCCCATACAAATTATCGAAAACTTGTATGGGAATTTTATCTCGGCTAAAATTTAGCTCAATCTGCGTGCCAGACTTGACTGTTTAAGGACTCTTGTTAAATTGATTTTTTTATAAAAAAAAAATTTAACATTTCCCATAAATGCTTTCTAGTAAAAGCCTGGTACGCTGCTCGCGCTAAATTTTAGCTCCCATACAAATTATCGATAACTTTTAGCCGAGATAAAATGGATCCCATACAAGTTATCGATAACTTGTATGGGAATTTTATCTCAGCTAAAATTTAGCGCGAGCAGCGTACCAGGCTAAAAAAACAAATGTAAGGACTTTACTACATTCACCTATTTTTGAAAAAGTACAAAAAGTGAAAATATTTTTTTCTCGCTAGCGCAAGTTTTTGTTAAGAAAGAGTTTACAAATTGATTTTAAAAAAACCATACCAAAATGCGTTTGAAATTTTTCACTTTTGTACTTTTTCACTCTTTGAGTTAAGACTTAAGGCTTGGCCACACCGGAGGGTACGCGGTAGCGGTACGGGTAGCGGCAACGATATTTGTATTAACAAAATTCCACACCCGAACGTTGATGTGTCAGTTTGGAATTTTTTCCATACAAATACCCGTACCGTTACCTGTACCTCTACCGCGTACCCTCCGGTGTGGCCAAGCCTTTAAGTGTCTTCAAAGTGGACAGTTTGACGTTTGAGCACTTCTTGCTTAAAAGCCCTATTCAAGGTTTATATATGTGTAAAATTTTGAACAAATGCTTGAACCAGAGCAAAAATACATTTTGCCAATTGCCCCCTTTCATTGGAAGTAGTAGAAGTTTAAACGTGTTTACATGATCTAGTACATTTTTCTACTAGAACTACTCATATTCTTCTTTCCGAGTAGATGAGAACAGCATTGATCTCGTTGGAAGTGCTTTCCATTGAAAAACGCTAGTAAATACTAATAGCCGTTGTTTTATTATTCATGTGGACCCGTAATTGGATAAATTATATACGTAAAACAAAAACAACACGTGATTCTACTTTCTATCTGCAATCCGTTATCTGTCTTTAAGCTGTTATCGGTCTTTAAGCTTCTCTACAAATTATCGAAAATTTTAGCCGAGCTAAAATCTATCCCATTCAAATTATCGATAACTAGTATGGGAATTTTATATCGGCTTAAATTTAGCGCGAATAGCGTACCAGGCTTTAAAGAGTTTTTTTTTTGTGTGTTCGGTCGTCGTTGATTTGTCGTTGCTACAGAATTGAGTTGGTTTGGGAGTGCTTTAAGCTGCTACTGCTAACTTGATGAGCACACTACCTTAATTTGTAGTAAATCAATTGTACTAAACTAACCGCTGTATTGAAATTTTTTCTTTATCATGTTGGCAGTTTGGCATCTCTTGTCACTTTGACGTTTTGTAAAAAAAAGTGTTCAAAAAGTACAAAAATATATTTTTTGTTTTGTTTATTTCTTCAAATAAATTATTTAAAAACCACATTTTTTTGTTAAATAAAAATAATAAATTTATTTACCCTCGAAAGGTAAGTTAAAATAAAAAACTTGTCTACATTTATTTATTTTTAAGACAATACATAAATCATCACTAAATTAAATTCAATCAATAAAAAAAATTTAACGAAAAATTTATAATTTAAATGCTTTTCTTTTCTACAAAATTGTGCAAACTTTCGAAGTTGCATCTGGTTGTTGAGCCAATTCATCTACCGGTGTGTATTTTGGTGGTTCATCTGCAAAAAATAAACAACAAATATGTTTGTTAACTATTTAATAATCTTAAAGATTTCACCTCTAAGAACTACCTGCAACTCGAACTGCCTTCTCATCTCGACACGAAAAACGTCTTCCTTTTGCTTTGATATCGCTGAAAAATTTTGCTACCCTCCCCTTGCCACTTTCACTTGTTGTTTTTATCTCATCACTTATTGTTTGTTTTACATGTTCAAAATCTTTGCCATCCTCATTCTCATTGTCATTGTCAAAAGGGTTTCCTGTTCCATTTAAATTCGAGTTGACGGAAGCAGTTGTCCTTTCGTCATCATCAATTTTAGACCCATCCTTTGGCGTGTAGGCTTCTTCGGTTGTCACTGCTGTGCTAAGATTTGAACTAAGATTTGGACTTGGTTCTTTGTGACCGGTTATAAAGTTTGTCAAACTTTGTTTAGCATCGTCGACTTTTGTTGATATCTTACTTGTCGTTGTGTTGACTTTTTGAGAAACCGATGAGATTGTATTATCAACGCCTTCGGAAACCGTCGAAGCTGTTGAATCAAATTTCTCAGAAACCTTGCTAACTGCACTATCAACTTGAGTGGAAACTTTTTCCACTCCTGAACTGACTGCAGTCGATATTTTGCCACCAATTCCTTCGGCTTCGGCTGTGACTTTTTCAATTGCTTTATCTTTTTCGGCAAATAGTTTTTCAATTGCTTTATCCTTTTCTTTGGACAGAGTTTCAACAGTTTCTTCAGCTGTTGTGATGGCAGAAGTTTTTGCTGCATCAGTAGCTTTATGAATTGCTTCACCTGCTTGGTCGAGAATTTTTGTAGGTTTCTCTTTCACCGGAGTATCTTCTGCCAAAGCCTTTTTGGAGATGTCTGTGACATCAATTCCATTGTTAATAAATCTTATTTCATTTACGACTGTTTTGTCTAAAAGTTCTGTGGAACTTATTTCAATTGCTAATTGTTCATCTTCTTCGCTTGATAGTAATGCTTCGTTATTTCGAACAATTGGAGTTAAGGCTCGTTTTTTTGTAGACGCCTTGCTTTTGGAACTTCCGCTTCTCAGTTTGGTTTCTGAAATAAATGGCAAACAAATTTTGTTATATTTACAATTAAATAAAAAATGCAATTAAAATTAAAACCAGAGACGAATAAAACTTTAAAATACTCAAACAAAAATCCTAAGTAAAAAAAATTCTACTCGTTTTAGTAAAAATAATAAAATTTTTCGTAAGTTTAAATTAATTTTTTTTTTGTTTTCAAAATATGAAAAAAAAAACTTCACAAAACCAATAATTTTTCGATGTGAATTCGGGGAAAAATAGCACATATCAACTTTAACCAATTTTGGAAAATACCCAAAAATAAATTTAATTCCACATACAGTGGTAGAAAACTTATTAGAAAACCCCTTCTTGTTTAGAAAATGCTAGTTATTTCTTAATATGATTTTTTTTTAGCAAATCCCTGTAAAATATTAAGAAAAGAATGTAAGAATTTATCCAATAAAAACAAAATATTCCAAAAATCCAAAATATAGTCCCATTTTGTGTGTTATTTTGTTGGGTTATTAAGAAATAAAGGACATTTACCAAACATGGGGAATCAATTAAACGTTCAATTAAAACCAAGAACTAGTACGAACAAATTTCTATAAGTTAGTTTATGGGGTTCAGTCCTCAAATTCATGTTTCGAACAAAAAAGTCCTTAACAATTCCTGGTAGTCCCTTATATTCAGGATGTACTGAAGAGCAGATCCGAAATAAAATACAGAGTTAGTCAAATTTCGTTGGTTAGAAAATATACCTAATATTTTGTATTTATATGAAGAAAATACTGAACATAATATCGCACATGTAGTACAAAAGTGTCACAACTCAAAAATCTTCATTTTTCAATAGAGGCGATAAACCAATTTACCGAGAATAGAATGAGTATATTTATTAATTAGTTAATTTTTAGAAGAGGAAATATACTTTTAACCAAATTCAGACAACCAGCATCATTTAAATTATCTTAAACCTTGGAAATTCACGTTTTTAGAGTTGTGACAATTTTGGTGATCTTTGTACACAAAAAATAATGTATTATTTTGAGTTCAGCCACTTTAGACAAATTTTTTTTGAGTTGTGACAGTTATGATGTACTTGATTCTAAATAATTAAATCAAGTTTTTTCACCGCTTTCATATTTTGTTAAGAATAAATTATTGAATATTATTTCAATACAATGTCGTTTATTCATCACACCTCTTTTGGAGCCTTTCCTTCTCTTAAACTGAAAACTTTAACTTTATTTGGAATAGGATATTATTCAGAAATTCTCTTTGGTAGCACCGTCGTAAAAAAAACATAGGTTTAAGAAAACTATAAGACCGAAGCACAAAATTACATTATATAAGAGATTTCGGTGAGATGAATCATAACAGGGATTTGAGATACTCACGTTAGGAAACCACAAACATTTCTTTGAGACTAGCTTCATAACCTATAAGCCATTGAAATATTTTATTCATCTAACTCATGTCAAAATATTGTTTAGAACACAACGAACGAAAAAATTTTATTTTGGATTTTTAGGCGAAGTGCTAAAAAATTTCAGACTTATTTGAAGTCAGCATGTTTTTTGTAGCTAGAAGTTTATTCGTCTAAAGTGTCATAACTCGAAAAACATAAAAAAATGTATGAAAATAGGATTTGTTTTGAGTTGAAGTGTTTGTAAAATATCTGCACTAGCTAGCTTAAGGTTTGATAAAAAATTGGAAGCATTTGGGATTTAATTGAGCTTTAAAAAGCAATATTTTAAAATAAACAACAAAACTGTATTAACTCTAAATTTCAACTTTTCATTTATCTAAAGTGTTGTAACTTAAAATAATACAAAGGGGATACGGTAACCTCAATCAACTAAAATGTCACAATTAAAAATGAAACAAATGTTTTGCCCAGAAAATTCAGCAAAAGTGTTTCAATTCAAAATGCAACACTAGATTTTCTTGAAAATGGTACAACTAAAATGACACAATTCAAATTAAGACACTTTTAATACTTATGAAACAACTTTTTCCATCAAGAATCACGTCGCAACTAAAAATAAGTCATTTTTGTCAAAGGACTTTTTATTTCAAATGAAACATCTAAAACGACATTTTACCTCCTGGGATAAAAACTATTCAAATTATATCAATGGCAACTAGATAGATTTGTCCGGGAAAATTTCAAATATTTTTTTTTATCAAAAACTAAAAAAACGTGTTTTTTGAGTTGTTACACTTTTGTACTACATGTGCGATATGTTAATATAATAATATTATTATTTTTTGTTTGTTTTTTGAACGTGCTAAATTTGGTTAATTTTTTTTTTTTTGTGTGTAAAATTTAATGGGGGATAAATGGTAACATTGTTTCAGAATAAGTTCTAACGAGTTAAAACTAATCCGTTTATTTAACCCTCTGTCGGCACACGGGTGCGAATTTGGCAGGACAAAAATAAAAAATTACGATTTTTCAAAAAAAAAGTGGTCACAAAAAAGTCTCTTTATTAGGGTGAAAATATTTTTTTTCGGAATTGTGAAAACAATATTCGAATTCCTCGGAAGATTCTACATCAATTTCATGTTAGATTCTCTATAAAATATTGAGACTGAAAAAAGTTGTAGCGAAATGTATGCGAACAAAAACTATGAACTCACGGCTTTGTTCTTATTTGTATTGCATTTTAATACCTATTTTGACCATAAAAAGGTCTTAAATTCCAGGAAAAAAACATTTTTTAGTCTTTTCATCTGGAGAACAAGATAAGCAACATTTATATTTATTTGCAAAGACACTTTTCAGTATTTGATAAATAAAAATGTTCAAAAAAATCCTGTTTTATTGGGTCCGTTCACTTATATTTTTGCATAACTTTGATTCAGATGGAGGTTTTGTGTTTTACAACAAACGATGTTTGCTTGAAAAAAAGGTATTTGTTTGAAAGAAATGAAAAGTTAGATTTTGTAGGTTTAATTTTATTTTGGAACAATGTAATCGTGGTGTGCGTGATTACATGGTATTTTTTGATTTTTTTAGATGTAGACTTTTTTTTTTAAATTAAAAAAAACACACTTAAATCATGTACTATATGATCCCATTGCTCTGAAATTAAATTAAAGTTATAAAATTCAACTTTTCATTTTTCTCAAAAGAAAATCCTTTAAATTTGTTTGGGTTGTAAACTCTCCCATTTCCAAAATTTTCACACATTTTTCAAAAATGTTTTGTTTTTTGTTGAAAAATTTAAATTTAATATTAATACTATGGCTTTATATAGAAACTTATGTGAAAATCGGTATTTACGAGAAAGAGAGGGAGCGAAAAAAACCGTTTTTTGACAAAGTACGGATGGTAAAAATGTAAAACAAAAAACGACTTTTAAAAATGAAAATAGGGAGATGTCATATTTTGTTTTTTTTTGGAAGATATTTAGAAGATATGTATGATGTATAAAACATTTGGTTAGGCTAGACTTCATAAGCTTTTTTTCACTTTGACATAGATTTTTTTTAAAGTTCAAGTGACCTCAACTCCAAAGCGTTTCGCCCAGGTACGACATTGGGCCCACTGAACTTTAAAATTGAATTATATTCAATCGCTTCACTTAAAATAAAAATAATTTTTGTTTGTTTTTTAATTATTTTTTCTTCGTTTTGTTATTTTTTATTTATAACAATAAACAAATTCAACTTCTTATAAAAATCGGTTGAGAATAGAATGAGAATAAACAGGTAAAACCACTAAAATTAAAACTCACCACTTGGAGCCGTCACCACAGCTCCTGGTAAATTTTCCAAGCTATCATGAAGAGCAGGACTTGTTTTATCCAGTGAATCATCTTCGTTCTTTCCAATCGATTTTATTGGTGTTCCATCTGGATATGGTGTTTTGGGTCTTGGTTCACGCCCAGCAGAAGTCACCTTTGCTATTGACTTCTCATCAAATCGAATTGAACGAGAAGAACTTATCCGAGATTTCAACGATGACGCTGGTGTAGAACTATCTGCATTTGCTGTTAAAACAGTTTTCTTAGATGGTGTCGAATTATTGCTATCCCATTCGGAATCGTCTAAACGACGATATGTGGATGACTTCATTGAATTTGTGGGAGAATTATCATCATAGATATCTAAATCCTTTGATGATGAAGATGATGATGGACGATTGCCATTTAATTTTTCTGATTCTTTTACAGGAAGGTCGTCCTTTTTTGTTGTTGAGTCTCCTTCTGGTTTTTTATCTTGAGTTTCTTTAACTTCTGCCACTTCTGTCACTTCTTTAATTTCGATATTTTCTTCTTCGACTTTTTCTTTTACTGGAGTATTGGGCTTTATTGTTTCCTCATGATTACCATTTTCCTCAATTTCTTCAGATTCTTCTGGAATATTCTGCCCAGCGACTATTCGACCAACATCCGATATTTGATGTCTATTCGAATTCGAATCTGGTCGAACTACAAAAGTCTTATTGAGCACTTTATTAGCTGATCTTGGAATGCCATGGACCAAGATATGTTGATCACCTACAACCATGTCCAGAGTACGAAGATTTTTAAATTTGGAAATCTCTCTAAAAGTCTTCAAATGATGACCACTCTCTGAGAATGTTGTATAAAACTTATTTGCCTTTGTGAGGGCAGCAAAAAATGATGTCCCACGTAAAAGTTTTACAATTTGGCCATTCTCCTCGCTATCGTAATCATAGAATCGCTGAAATATCAAACTATTATGCCGGGTGGATTCGAGACTTCTATAAATGCCACCCTCAGTGGTCACAATATAGATTTCACTTGCTTGTGAAATATGCATAAAAAGAATCTCTTCATGAGCTGAGAGATTTTTTTGAAGTTCAGTGAATTGAGGGAATGTAAATTCACTTAGTTTCCCAGTTAAATAGAGATTTCCGTTTTCGGTTAGAATCAAAGTCGATGATGGACCACAAACAAATTGTTTGACTTTTGAATCCAATTGAACTTCATAGGGTTCAGTGAGGTCAACATTATCCGAACCTAGTTGATGATGTTGGTTAGATCCCCAGCCAATTAAACGACCAATAGCTGGAAAGAGAGAGGAAATAGTTAAAACCACAAAAACAAATTATGAAACCAGGAGTGATTTCTAAATTATTATGACTTCCAATTTGAAACACATGATTAATTAATATCATCGACCAACTGTTGTGACCGCGGATCGATGAATACATCCTTCCTAGTCACAAAAACCATAATTTTATCCATATAATAATCAGCCTATGTTTACTTTTAGGTTTTGCACACATATCCGGAGGCCGGCAAAACGTGTGGCGAATAATAATTATATTGCTCCCGAATCAATCAAATATTTCCCGCCCTCAAAACACATTATATTCTAAATATAATTTGTGTGAGGCATTGGCTGCTAATCGTCGACAATAAAAATGGAATATACTCCTGTTGGCCCATAAACCACCCTCCCTTATCCACACGATGAGACAGGACATGAAGCTCGATTAAATCACATTTTCATGTCAACTGCCAATACTAATCACGCGATGTGCACGACAGACAGAAGTGGTTATACATTTTGTTTTTTGCTTCCTTAAAATTCCAACACACTATAAAGCGATTATATTTCATTTCAACTAGTAGCTTTATAGTGTGTATATCCTGAAGGGACAATTTGGAATAGAGAAAGCACGATATATTCTCGTTACTTTGTGACAATTCCAATAGTCCCAAGAGGTGATTCAGTTATATTTTCTAAGAATTTGCATTTTTAGATAGAATATTTTCATACTTACATGTCATTATGGCGAAATGGTCATTTCCAGCTGAAATACTAACAAAATTTTCTGGGTCTTCACTGGTTGCAAGACAATCATCAAGTTCATCTAAACGAAATGGTTTACGAATGATTGAATACTTTTCGTTGCCAATGGTGGTATTGGTGAAATTTTCAGCAACTTTTGTGCCAGTGGAGAATATATTGCGACCGGTGAAGAAGACTTCATTGGAATCTGAAAATGTTGTCATAAATTAAATTGATGATAAGTTCTTGTTTTGCGGAAGCTTACATGTTAGAATTACTGCCCAACCATGTCCAAATGCTATGTCGGCAATTTTAAGACCAAGTGTTTTTAATGACTTGACACATGTTGGTTTTGTTATTATATCATTGTTATTGTTGTTTGTTCCAACTCCCAATTGACCAAATTGATTTTCACCCCAAACAAATAAACGTCCTGATTCTGGGTCGGAAGAAAGGAAAGAAAAACAAAAATTAGGGTAATTTTATTTAATTTGTATACATTATATAAAAATCAATATAATTTACTTTAATTAACGGTAATTATTTAGTGTTTTTTTTTTATTAATTTTGGAAGTTGATACAAATTCATTGAAAAAATTGGTTTGAACAACATAAAATATATTTGGATTTGAAAACCATTAAAAAACATTATGCAGCTGGGCCCTATGTTTTTTTTTTTTAGAATCTGCTTGTATCGGAATGATTTTGTTGAAAGTTTGAATGCAATCCAAATAGAAACTTGTGTGAGCGTGTGAGAACAAAGGATCTTTTGATCCTTTTTGAATAGAAAGGTAGTTTTTTTTGGGTAGAGGGTGGTATGTACATACATATAATAGGATGGGTAAAAAAAATCGATTTTTTTTTGACTTTATACTCCCAAAAATCGGTTGCTAAACACCTCTCAAATATACACACCAAATATGAGCTCTTTATATTAATGAGAAGGTGCTCCACTTCGCAATTTTCCATTTTTACATCAAGCTTTTACTAAAAAAATAATTTTTTTATATATCGACTTTTTAGCAAATTTCTTTACATTATGTATTCTTGTAGGAAATTGAACGCTCTACAAAAAAGGTTTTAAACGCTTATTTCGTTTATCTAACCATGTAATAGATATGTATTCGAGGTCCAAAAATCGAGAAAATTTTTAAAAAATCATTTTTTTAATTTTGTACTAATTGAAAAATTATAATAATCAAAAGTGCAAGACATATTCTTGTAGGAAACAGATTGCTCCACAAAAAAAGTCTTGTATACTTTTTTTTTTATTAATCTAACCATTTGAAAGATATTCGAGGTCAAAGTTAAAAAAATTATAAAAACATTTTTTTATTTTCAAAATTTTCTAATTCAGTCAAAATTCATTTTTATCAAATAAGCAAGATGTATTCTTGTAGGGATTTAAACGTTCTACAAAAAACTTGTTGGCATTAAATTGATTTCTTTAACCTGTTTAGAAGATATTCGTATATTTTTAATTATCATAAAAAGAAATTTGATGAAGCGAAAAAACATTATTTTAACATATCGTCGGCGTAAAGCAAAATTGTTCTAAATCCACTTTTTACCGAAAATGAGTTAATGATGCAGTTTTACTAATTCGAGGGTGCTCTTTCCGAATTTGAAAACCGTTTTTTGTCAAAAAAATTTCATTCCGCAGATAATATAATTTAATGGGACATAGAACAATAAAAACAGGGAAGTAGCCTTTTGAAAATGAGCCCAAGTATTCTTTATTGTCCTAAATTTTGTGACTTAGATCAATTTTGCTTTACGGCGACGATATGTATATTAAAGTGAAAGAATATTAAAAAAAAAAAATTAAAAAAAAATACATTGAAGTATAATAAGATTCAAGCTTTGGGTAGATTGTGCAAATAAGTATGAAGTACTAATAAAATAAAGTTCTAATACAAAAATGCCAAAAAGGGAAGCCTAATGCAAATTGGTACAAATGTTTGACTAAACATAAAAATTAAAAGTTGCATAATATTGAGTATTGCACGTGTAAGTTCTGTATTGCGCCTTTATCAGTTTGCGCAGTAAAATGTGTAATTTTAAAATTTCCGAATAATTTTGCAAACAGGGTGCCCGACATGAAAAAACGATGGGTTTGAAAAACTTATGATGTAATTTTTTCAAGGGTTGTTATATTTAAATAGCTATATCTTCGCAAATTTTGGTTAAAAAGAAATTAAAAACCATTTAAAATTGTCTTGAAATTTTTATCAAAGAGGATTTTAAAATGTTTTCTTCTTTTTTACTTTTACATATATATCTAGTTAAATGTATTCCTGAGCCAGTTAAGAATTCCTTAAACAAAAATCGAACTTGAAATGCCAATGAGACATGAAATTACGATGAATTAAATGAAAATGAGAAACAAGTGGGTTCCGTAACTGTGTCTGTCTCTATATCAAACTATAACCAAACGACTGAGGTGATTTCCTTCAAACTTTGTAGTCAAGGGTTTTGAGTGATTCCCTAGAAGAATTTTTTTTAGGACAAAAATTAAGGGTAGGTACTTGCTATAAGACAAAAATGCTTTCCCAAAAAAAGGCTTTGAGTGAAAAAAAAAATATAAAATATGGTCCTTCTTTTTAAATAAAAAAAATGTATGAACTGTTATTTACGGTACCTGCCATAGACCAACTTCAAAAATATAGTTTGTTGGAAAATTGTCTGGAAAACTTTAAATTTTACTTTCTACGTTTTTTGTATTTTTGGCAATGGGCAGGTTCAGAAACGTTAGGGACTAAATATTTAGTCAAGTTTCGCGTCTCTGATTGGTTACCAGTAAAAATTTTATTGATAAGTTGACTGGAAAGTAAGGCAAGAAAAATCTCCCTAAATCGATTATCTCGTCTACTTAAACTTCGAGTCCATAAACACACGGGTTGTTTCGATAGGTTCATTGATTAAATAACAATACATATCTGAAATAGCCGATAAAGTTTCTCTTTTTTACTCTCGTAATTCCGAGTGGGAGGATCTGAAATTCATCGCGATTCATATCGACGACATGCCATCTACATCAGACAGTCTTATTTCCTATTTAACCTTTCATTTACCCATGCGATGACTTTTCGTCTAAAAAATTGATTAAAAAATGATGAGGTTCTAAACGTTTTCTTCAGGTTAGCAAGTGATTCAAAAAAGAATCCATTAAACTCTTAATGACAGCTTTTACACGAACATGTTGAATACAAACCAAAACAACAAAAAAAAAAGAAACGAAAGAAAATCTTTTAAGATTATAACACATTTTGTAGGTCTAAATATTTAATCTAACTTAATCACGAACAAAAACAAACACAGCGTCTGACCCCTGGACACAAATAAAGCTCTTAAGTGTATTTTGTGTTTATGGCTTTCGGCTTTCACTTTTCTTTAAGGAATCGCACACGTGAGGGGCGTACAACATAGCTCCATTTTCTGTTGTTCCTCAAGGAGTCATAGAATTTACCCCATGCACTTCGTGTTCATTAAACTTTCATTTTTTTCGTGAATTTCATTTGCCTTTACGTTCGATGAAAGTTGTTCCTTTTTTTATTCGCTTCGTTTTTTTTTTTTCTGATTTAACATTTCACTGTGACCTTATTTGCGTTTTTTTCTTCATTTCGTTTAAAAAATGAAGTGGTCGCAGGCCGACGTCCATTGTTGGTCGTCGGTTGTTCAGTTTTAAAAGCAAAGGACTTTTCCTTTTTCCATTAAAAGAAATTACATTTTTAATCGAAAAAGAGTATCAAATAAAAAAAAAAAAGTAAAGAAAATGAAAAATGAATAGAAATGAAACAAAACTCTCTTGCATAGCTAAATGATTCAAAAGGATTGTCCTCCTTTTTTCTCTCTTTTTCCGTTTTAATGGAGACGATGGTGGAATTAGAATTAAAGTGGTTTAAAGGACAATAAGTAAAGAATACTGTTAATTGGTGTTTTTATGTAATTTATTGGAATCAAATTGGTATTTTACCAAAGGATAGTCTAGAAATAGGGTCATTATCTGATTTTTTAATCTTTTAAATGACTTTAATAAATGCAATTTATGTCCATATTTTAAAAGACTTTTATAAAATAAAGATTGAAAAGCTAATTAGTCAAAGAAAGTGGTTTGAATAAGAAGACAAAGCCACAAATTTACTATAGGTTATGCCATACATAATGTACAAAACAAAGCAGAACGCTTGAGAAAAGTTACTTTATTGATTGAATACAATATCGTTTTTGCTTGGCCGTCCAAAAGCGTCGGATCGGAAGCGTTCAGAAGCCTTCTGAACTGAAAACCGACCATTGTTGCCTTTTTCTCATAAATTCACCAATGGATTTAGTAGCATTTGTTCATATACTTATAGGAATTTTTCTTTGTACAATTTTTTTCATTTTTTATTATTTTCGGGACCTAGATTTATGTATGAATTTTGAGTTTTTGGGATTTTTGGGTTTTGGAATTTAGGGTTTTTCGGATTTTGGTTTTTCTGGATTTAAAGTTTTCGGAATTTGCCTTTTCGGGATTTTAGGCTTTCAGAATTTTGGGTTAACGAGATTCTAACCCCCAAACCGTTTTTTTTTTTTCTTAAGTATTCAGAGTGTTCCAAAAATAAGACTGCAAACTGAAAATGATGAAAGTACGTTTTTTCATTTTGTTAAAACCAATCATTTCCAGTCTGATAAAAAGGAGTTGTTCAGTTTTTAGCCCCAAGTAATTATTCAAAAGCAAACAATAAAACGGGTTGGGGTCAAAATTCTTTTGTCAAAATTCTGCTTTCAAAATTCTGCTTTTCAAAATTCTGCTTTTCAAAATTCTGCAAAAAATTAAAAAAGGGTTTTGAAAATGTTAAAAAGCGCGCGCTTTTTAACATTTTCCAAACCCTTTTTTAATTTTTGCAAAATTCTGTAAAATCATCTTCTTGGAAAATTATCTACTTATTTGATTACTTACCTACATAATTTGTCATTCTTTGAATGCATATTAATTTTTGTTTTATTAATGAATAAATTTGAAAATATTAAGAAAAGTTTTTTAATACTAAACATTTCCGAAAATAATTCAAAATTTTTTAATTTATCAAATAAAGATGAATATTCAAAAATTTGTGTAAGAAAAGGAATATTTTGTATCAAACAACATATCGGTTCCAATAAGTTATAGATTTTATTTGAAAGAAAGTCAGTCTATTCATTTTAAAAAATATTTGCGACACTTAAACAAAAAAATTTAGGAAAGTACCAATGTTGAATAACATTAATGAGGTGTATTTTTCTTTAGTCAGCGCATATGCCAAAAAAAAAAAAAAAATACAGAATTGGCAGAATTTTTTTGTTCAAGCTAGCATTATGCTAGCAGAATTTTGAAAAGCAGAATAGAAAAAGCAGAATTTTGAAAAACAGAATTTTAGTTAAGAAAACCAGAATTTTGAAAAGCAGAATTTTGAAGCTAGAATTTTGACCCGATCCCAATAAAAAACTTTATTCTTCAACCCAATATTCGCACATTTAACCATGAAAACCATTATCCAATAAAGAAAACCATCTTAAGCACAATTATTGTTGTAAGAAATGTTTAAAAAACAAAACATTTTTTTCAAAAAAGCTAGAAAGATATATTTAGCTTTAATGTCAACAAAATATTTTGGTGGTTCGCACCCAGAGGGCGGTTTTTGGATTTTGGATTTGATTTGGATGCATTGTAAAATGCATCTGCAAAATTAACTTAACCTATCCCTTAAGTTTACAAAAAAAATAGATGAAACAAAAAATAACAAAAAAAAAAAAAAAATCAAAAATTATTTAATTTTTTTTAAACTCCGCCATGAAATTTTTTACCAAAATTTGGTTTATCTAAGACCAGTTTTATAGTGTTGATGAGTTAACTCCAGGTTAATTGAAACAAAAAAAATAATTTTTTACGTGTTTGTTGGGCATTTATGCATTCCCAACTGAAAACCCGCTCCTTGAGTTCACTGAAGCGAAGTACATTTGCAGGATTAACAAAATAAGATTAACTGAAAAATTGGGACTTAATCAGCCCTATTGTGAGTTTCACGTGGATTCCACCCGGAAAAATTGAGTTTCACTTTCCCTTATTGTGAGTTCCGGGCGAAAAGTTGTTCACGTTCGGACATTTCCTTGTATTTTCAGGTTATTTGCGAGGTATTCGACAGCTCTTCTCTTACTAAAATTTTGGTGCCGAACAAGAAACTAGTTTAGCGGTAAAATGTTAATTCCCTTCAGGTGAAACTCATGATAGCTTTTCAAATTCCGGGCGAAGAAAAATATTCCACGTGAAACTCACAATACGGCTGAATCTATCAACATTCCGTTCTAAGTTTTTTTTTATGACAGGATTTGTCCAATAAAATTTTGTCTTATAAAATTTTAAGATCAAATTTTGTAATTCAGAATTTTAAGGATCATAAATATATCATTTCAATGAATTGAAAGATCCGGCAAACTATTCCTTAAACATACAAACAAAATTCAGCTCATTTTAAGAATTATTTCCTTGAATTCGGCTGTCTTAATACTTAAAAGAATACAAAAAAAATAAAAACAAAATATTTTAGAGCCCATTTACTGCAATAATTTAAAGAATGAAAAATTTCCAAAAAGGAAACGTTTAATTTGCAAAAAGAAGATATTTTCTTTTTTTTTTTTCTGGCTATCGTTCTGAATCGGAATCCCTTAATCCAAAAAGGATTCCATTAAATAAATAGTTCAACATAGTTTCCACTACCTACTTAAAATTACTAGGTCTGTTTTTTGTTCTTCTTTTATTTTTTTAAATCCCCCCATTGTTTACCACAAATAACGGCACTCTGATTTGCACCGGAAGTCAACCTCCTAACCGGGTCATTCTTTATGTAGAAATAGCTTTGTGTATTCTCTGCTAAATGGGATTTCCCCAGAGTAAAAATGGCTCCTGTATTTGGTATATCCATAATCTTATCCGTTTTTTTTTTGTATCTTTTAAGTTGATTTATAAATTGAATGAAAAACACAAAACAGAAACAAAAATTATCCTATTTTCGTTTTCACTTAAACAATACGTTTTTCGTTTTGTATTGTTTTTCACACCAAATATCTATGCCAACGATTTGTATATAGCTGCTCTAGAGCATTCTACATTCTTTAACACTCGACACGGTGACGACGGTATATCCTTTCACAATCGTTCAAATATCGATTTTAAAAAAGGCTAAGAGAAGACTAAAAGTTAATTCTAATTTGACTGCGAGGACTTGACTTCGGCGGAGTTGGTTCGCGAGGACTTGTGGTCAGTTACCCGGTTACTCGAATACTGGTCAAACAATTGCCGCAAGCAGGTGCTGACCATTCAGGCTATACTCGCGGCGCGGCGGCAGTCATTCATCCTTCCAAGAGGGTGCATTAGAAAGTTCCAATTCCATAGTTTTGTTGGCCGAGTCGTGGTTGGAGTCGAGTCGAATCGAGCCATGTCGAGAAACGATTTATGGGAATTTCATTACGATCCAAGGAATTCGCGCCGCTAAGTGTGCAAAAAGGATTTGTAGTTTTATATGCTTGGTTTGGCTTGGTGATGATAGTTGTTGTGTGCGTGTTTTTAACTTTGGTTACAAAAAAAGTTCTCAGTTTGATTTGTTTGGACACAGTGAGTTATATTTTCAGAGAGTCCTTTTTGAAGAAGGGACGGTTTTTTTTTTGATAGATTGATTTAGTTTTGTTAACTTTGAAGTTCGACAAATTTAATGCTTGCTTAGTTGGGAGGTAATAGTGCCTGTGAGTTAATTAGTTCCACAAAATAAATAACAGAGCGAGAATTAAGTGTAGTGAGTGTATTTATAATTATAGAAGCATTTCCTACATAATCCTAAATTAATATATTTTACTCTTAATTAAAGGCTAAAGTTGACAAGCTTTCATTCAACTTTTGTCCATGTACGTCATGGATGTGCTGTTGTGCTGTGTGAAGTCAAGGTGAGTCGTTGGCTGCCATTTATTTTAATTTGGTGATTTATTATTGTTTTTTTTTTTTGTTGTATTTCGTTGGTTGACGGGGATCGATTGGATTATAGCAAAACTCTATTTTAACAGCTTTGTTTTATTGTACACATAATAATAGCCTTTTTGTGCGATGTAGGTTAATTTATTCAGAGTCGATAATGTCGACATAAGCATAAGCTACCTACTCTGTAGAATATGTTAATGGTTTGCAATAAAGTATATTGACATGTAATATTTGTTAAATATAGTAGGTTTTAGAAATTTACATTGCGGGTAATTATTTGAATGTGTTGGGGGTTTTCCGAAGCTTATTTTAGAAATAAAATAAAATTAGTCATTAGGGAAGAAGTTTTTGTTGGTCACAAAATATTTATCCCTATTCAACACATACAATTTTGCTGATACACGTTTTGCTGATGAAGGTTTTGGAGACGAAATTGAACAAAGTGAGAATGTGAAAAAATTTTAGAAGAATTTATGTGTTCTTCGATGTACTTAATCGCTTATGCAGCTTTTTCAAAGTTTGTTGTTAAGAAATTTGAGCCATTCTAAATTACACATACTTTCTCATCGAGAATCTTTTTGGGTCGGTATCCTGTATAGGTATAGGTCATAAACATAATATACTGTTTTTAAAACACTGTACCTTTTTCAGCAGTTGGAAATAAATACAGAACTTCAAAAGGACATTTTTATAAAAAACAAAATATCATCTTAATTTGACTTCTACTACAGCCGACCAAAACGGTCATTTAAACTTCAATTGCAAATATGTACATATTAAAGTCTTTGAAAAGATACAAAGATACAAAAAATCCTATTTTTTTTTTTTTTTACCATAATCTTTTTACTTACCAATGTACATTAATTTGTTCAGTCACCAACTCCATTAAACTGTATGACCATTGAAAACTTTCACGAGTATTTAGGCATTTTGTTAAGATTCTTCGGAATTTTGCGAAAATGCAGCATTTTTTTTATCACAAAATTTCAAAATAATGAATTTTGAAATACGGATTTTTTCCGTATTTTTCAATTACAGGATTCTGCATTAACAGTATCTATGTATTTTAAAATACAGAATTTTGTACAGTTGTACAGTCTTATGATCATACAGTATCGTACAGCATTATAGAAAATTTTGATCATACAGAATTTTGAAATACTTTAATACGACCCGCTCTCAAAATAGTTAAGATATTTTTCACATTTCAGTTTTGAAAAAAAAGCGAGATTATTTTTGCAAAAAATTTCTAACTTAGGAGGAAAACTGCAGCCAAATAGATAGGTCAAATTTTGGTTCATATTTTCAGACTCCAAAAAAAAAAAAAAAATAATCGTTAAAAAAAATCATTTGGTACTAGTTTACAGAAAAATAAAAAAAAATTGTACACGAACTAGCGTTTTACATTTCGTACAGATTTTAACTCAAAAAATAGTGAAAATTATATCGACTCTTTTTGTTACTTTTCGACCATCCGTCCCGGTTTACCCGGGACTGTCCCGTATTTCTACAGCTTGTCCCGGGTTTTTATTTAAGAAACCCGAGACGTATAAGTGTCCCGTATTTTTTAATTTGTCCCGTGATTGCCCCGCATTTCCACATTCTCTGATTTTTGTATTCAATATTTTAAAAACTTTTTTACGGAAAACAAGAAAACAGTGGTTGGAAATTAATTTTTTTCTAGTACGCTGCTGAAGCAAAACGAAAAATTTTCTAAGTCTCCAAAGTAAAAAAAAAAAAACGATTAAAAACTCTCCATATATTCTAGCACAGGTAAGAATTTCGTTGCCTAAGCTGCGTACTGTGCAACGAAAAGCAAAATTTTCGTTTACGATTTCGTTGTTCTGGTTTTGTATGAAAATTTTCGTTTTGCCTCTAGTTTTAGGCTTTAGTTTTTTTTTTAATGTTCGTCAATTATTTAGTTCCAGCTTCTGTTTGTCAGGTTAGTACACCAGGAAAAATGTTTTCGAATAAAGAACAACATAATGGAAGAGTAAAGAACCCATATAAGTTTCATAACTTTTAAGGACATGTTAAAAGTTTTCTTAAGGTACAATTTCAAAACCATTTTTTAAATAAAAATGTTAAAAAACAGATCTCCCGATTTTGATTAAAAAAATATTTTTTTAGAAGTTATTAACAGACATTATTAAAAAATTATTTTCTTGATTTCTGATTTCTTAAACGACTTAAATGATTTCAACAAAAACGCTCCCATAAAATCGTTTAGGAAATCTTAATATCAAAAAAAGGAAAAACTATGAAAACTCATTTAAAAATATTGTAAATTTTTTTTGAAAAATCAATACTTTCAAAACGATCCAACGAATTTTTTATCCGTCCCGGGTTTGGCTTTCAGAAATATGGTCACCGTACTTATAATAATCATGCACTGTAAAGTAGCTCTAATGTTAAAGCTTTTTTTATAAAAAAAAATGGGAAAAATTATATTTTGATTATTTTTAAAAATTTCATATGTAAGTGTTGTGAAAAATATAAAATCTATTTTTATTATTACCTTACATAAACGAAACGTCGTTTTAAACAATTTTGACCACGAAAAAAAGAATTCCATTTGATTTCTTCTTAATCAACACTTAAAAAAGAGCTTTGGAACAATTTCATAAAAAAAATTTCAGAAAATTGAAATATTTAAAAAAAAAAAAAAATTTTTTTTTTTTAATATTTTTTAAATTTATATATTATAGGATTTTTTTTGTATGATTTCTGGCAAAAGAAGGTGTCCTTCCGGAAAAAAAGCTTTATAAGTTGTAGTAAGTTAAAATTCTATAACTTTCAATCTTGGTTATTTTTTACATAACCTCAGAAATATAGACGAAAATCCAAAACAAAAATTGTTGCTATTTAAATCTTACTTTGGAAGAAAAAAAAATTGATTTTGATAGAATGTACTTTCTTATATTTCAAGTACCTAAGCTGTATCATTCTTTGAAGCAAAATTATAACTTTTCAATACAGTGAACATTTTTAAAATATCCTAACTAACAACGTAAAACTGGTTTGCCGCCGAACTTTTGCTTAAAATATTCATACAAAAAATAACAAAAAATGTCCGTGTAGGGATTTTAATGATTACAAGATATCATCTTCGTTTTTAATAAAGATATTCAGATATTATTCAAACAAATTTTTTTCTCACCTAAGTGCATCGACTTTAAATTTTGTATTTCTTGAGAGAAATCAGTTAAACGATGTTTAAATCGTTCCACACTTAAATTTGATTGCCCAATCAGAAATTCAATGCACTTATTTGCAAATCAATTTGAATCTTAAATAAGGGAAATGAACAAATTGACCCTAATTATTTATACACAATTTTATAAAATAAAATCCAACCGGACGCGAGGGCGGAAAGTAACATATATCATAAAATTAAATGAAGTCAACATCGTTTTACCGTTCCCAACAAAACCCATCTATCTATGAATATATAGTTACTTTTGTGGTTAGACTAGTGCACTATAGAGAGTCAGAAAAAGATACTAACTCCGTTGTATTTAGACCACCAGCCAGTAGTTGGTTATATTCCTCCTTTTATCCTTGTTTTCAGTATTTGCATAATAATTTTTATTCATTTTTTTTTTTTCAACTTTATACTTGGTAGCTGGTAGCTTACTGCGGTCATGTCATGAATTTAAAACTTAACTAGGACAATGTCCTAACGTGACCACTGTATAACCAAACAAGACTTTTCCAATCTCAATCAACACACTATACAACACGACAGGCCTATAAAAGAAAACACATGCTACTACTAGCCAAATGCACATCGCTCTATTGGCCCAAACAAGGTGCAAGTAACATGAATAAATATAGACAAGAGGAATAGGTGCAATGTACAACAAGTGTAAGCCAGGGAAAGTGGGAAACCCCTATGTGTGTTTCGACTCCTTCTCAAAGCTATAGAAGACGAACAAAAAAAAAAACACTCTCTCATGTTGTCTAGTTGGAGTTTGATAAAGTGGATCGTATGTGGAACATATACAAATTATGAAAGGACGAACGAAGAAAAATGTGTACTCGTTTATTATTCTAATCGATAGGGGACGGAATGAATTAGCAGACTTGCGAACGGGTGGGTTACTCCCATTCCCGTAATAGCTACAATTATTTACAAGAATTACTTTGTGTTGTGTTGCCTGTGTGGCAGTTGGACACACGGACATGTCTTAGATTTTTATCAAGAAAAAGAGCTTTCAATAAATCTATGAAAATGGATAAATATATGTTACAAAAGGGTCTGACCATAAAATATTTTTTTTTCCTTCTAAAAAAAGAACAACAGAAAATAAAGAGTGTCTTCTGACACATGTCAATTGGTGTCTGGACAGAAATGTTCTTTTTCACTTAATAGAAACGTTCCAAGTAGTAGGAGTAGGGTTAATTTTAAATCAGGTCAAAAACCTTTTAAACTTATTTAACCCTCATTATCTTTAGTTGTGTGCCAGTTGGTTGATTTTTTTTTTTTAGTGCAGTTTGACATTTAGAATGAAAGATATACTCCATTATAAGCACATATCTATTTCTATATTTTAACCTTGCAGAAAAGTTAATTTATGGTGATATTCTTGGAAGTTTATATGAAGGAATATTTACTTTGATTCAAAGATTATGATCAGAATTCAAATACTTGATGGTGGATTTTACAAAGGGAGAAAATAGTTTCCATAATTCCATGAATATATAGAGGGTATAGTAGGTATAATGTCACAATGTCATGGTCAAGTTATTTTAATGATTTCTTCGAAATTTGGAGGTTAAGAATATAAAAAACATTGTTATACACGCAAATAATCATGAATTTTAGGCTTTAAAAAATTAAATAAATTATATTCAAATTACGACAGAGTGTAGTAAAAAAGAAATAAAGTTTTAGGAGAAATTTCCGTTTTAAGGAGTCTCGATTGTTTTATTGACCTTAGGTACCTATACCAATAAGTCTCAAGGACGTTAATAAATAAATATTTCTAGAATATGTTTAGGAAGGGTGTTGCGATAAAAAGTATCAACATTTTTACAGCATTTTGGTAAATTTTTATTATAACCTACTATTATTCTTCGGAAAAATTCCGCCCCTCTGAAATTTGGTACACCTGTTTATATTGTTATAACACGAAAGCTGGGTTAAATTCATATAAATCTGACTATCATAAAATAAAGAAGATTTTAATTTCAAATAATGTGAATTTAATACGGAAGTTATCTTGTCAAAAAACCATTCAAAAATCCGCTTGTTTTTTGTTGTTAGGTCTTTTTCTTTGTGTAGATATTGTATTCTTCAATAAAAAAAAATTAAGTAAAACGAACCCGTTTATTTTTAGTGTTGTAAGACTTTTTCAAAACAAATATGGAAACAAAAATTTTCAGCCACATCTTTTTACTAAGCGGTCACTGTGGTGTATGCGTAACATTTTTTCTACAGAAAAAACTTTAAAAATAATTTATAGGTATGACAATTTTCCAATCTTTCAAATAATATTCATAACTGGTCGTTCATGCAAAAGTTATTTAACTTGTGTAAAAACCCTTGATAGACCAGGGCCGAATCCTTCAAAAACCATTAAAAGTGAAAAAAAAAAAATAATAGTAGGATGAAACCCTTTAGAAAAGTTAGGGAATATGATGAAAATGAAAGTAGTTTTTAATAGTTAAAAATGGTTTATCTCAATTTCCGGCAAAACTACAAGTCCTATTGAAAAAAGTTACATAATTGGAAATAATGTTTGAAGGTAATTAAAAGATCTACAACTTTTGCGTTGACAACTTTTTCACATAACCTCAAAATTTATGTGAAAAATTCAATTAACCAAGTTTTTGGTTTTTTATTTTTATCTTATTAAAAAATAATTTTTTTTCTACGAAATTTGGTGAAAACTTACCTTATTACGTCCCAAATATACTGTTATTTATTTGATTTAAAATATTTATTTTTTTCATCTTATTTTGATTTATAATATCAAAAAACACCCTAATTTTAAATCGAAAATTCTTAAAAAAATATCAGCTTTTTTCAAAAAGTTGGTGGGCATTTGTTCTTTGAAATCTTTATTTTCTGATACTATACTATATTAAATGTTCTCAAGAAATTCAAACAAAGAAAAAATCTTGAATTCGAAAACCGTAAGATTTCATGTAACATTGATAAATCTTACGGTTTTTGAGTAATTAAAGTGTACATTTCAATTAAGAGCTCAAAATTGTACATACATAATGATAAAAAAAATGTTCAAGATATTTTCAGTACCTTTTACTTTTTGACAAAGATTGGAAATGGATTGTTCGTGAATTTTATAAGTAAGGATAACATTTTAATAAAATAAAAATATTGAAAAATCCCCTGAAAAAAAAATAAATTTAAGTTACACGGTGCAAGTTTTTTCAAAAAAATTTACAAAATAAACAAGAAAATTGACTTTTAACTGGTAGCCCAGGGAAATTAGTAATTTAAATCGCATTTTTCGCGGGACAAAATTTTTTTCATGGAATGTGTTCGGGTGGTTGTCCTTATCATAAAAGTCAATTTGTTGGGATAATTGGAGGTTGGGAACAGCCGCCATCTTGGAAAAGAAATTGGTATCGTTTTTATTGAATAGCTCCATTGTTATTCATTTTAACAAAAAATGACAAAGGTAAGACTTATTAACAATAAAATTATCTAAGAAATGATATACAAAACAATTCCGTGAGTTGATTAAATAAATTTTATAGTTGGTCAAAGTGCGGGTTTGTATCGCAAGGTTGGGACAAAATGACATTTTTTCATATATCTGACGAACTTTTGATTTGTTTGGATAATTCTTTAAGAATGAATTGTAGTACTTATAATTACCTATAAAATGAGCCCACAATCGTTATTGTCACCATCGTATTGTAGAAGTAATCTAACTCCGAAAATCTCCATGTACTAGTCAAAAGTAAGAAAAAAGCTGTTTTTTTGCTAGTAGGCCGAGAAAATTTTGGGAGTAGAGGTATAACCAAAATATAAGTACGCAGTTTTGCAGCCATACGCGTGTTAATGTCGATTTCAAAGGTCTGACAACTCTAATTTTGTGCTTTATACGGTTTTTGGGGGGTTAAATAACGTAAGTTTTCCAGTTAATGTGAATGGGCTAAATTTATACTATTTGAAATTATAAATATACAAGCTGATGCTCTATTATTTTTCCTAAATCTGAACACCCCAATCTTGAGGATGTGACCAATAAAACTATATATAAGCCGTTTATACGATTATGTTTTAGAAGCTTTTTTTTTAGATTTTTGTTTGTTTATTTGAATTGAAAAGCCTGATATGGTTAGTTAAAAAAGCTTATATCGTGAGTTCTATTAACCCCATAGCCGAGATTGAGGTGTCCAGATTTAGGAAAAATAATAGAGCATCAGCTTGTATATTTATAATTTCAAATAGTATACATTTAGCCCATTCACATTAACTGGAAAACTTACGTTATTTAACCCCCCAAAAACCGTATAAAGCACAAAATTAGAGTTGTCAGACCTTCGAAATCGACATTAACACGAGTATGGCTGCAAAACTGCGTACTTATATTTTGGTTATACCTCTACTCCCAAAATTTTCTCGGCCTACAAGCAAATAACAGCTTTTTTCTTACTTTTGACTAGTACATGGAGATTTTCGGAGTTAGATTACTTCTACAATACGATGGTGACAATAACGATTGTGGGCTCATTTTATAGGTAATTATAAGTACTACAATTCATTCTTGAAGAATTATCCAAACAAATCAAAAGTTCGTCAGATATATGAAAAAATGTCATTTTGTCCCAACCTTGCGATACAAACCCGCACTTTGACCAACTATAAAATTTATTTAATCAACTCACGGAATTGTTTTGTATATCATTTCTTAGATAATTTTATTGTTAATAAGTCTTACCTTTGTCATTTTTTGTTTAAATGAATAACAATGGAGCTATTCAATAAAAACGATACCAATCTCTTTTCCAAGATGGCGGCTGTTCCCAACCTCCAATTATGCCAACAAATTGACTTTTATGATAAGGACAACCACCCGAACACATTTCATGAAAAAAATTTTGTCCCGCGAAAAATGCGATTTCATGCCCATATTTTGACTAATTTCCCTGAGCTATGGGCAAAATGCTTAAAATTATTGATAAAACTTCCGAAAAAAATTTGGCCGATAAATCGAAAAACTAATGATGCCAATCGATTTCTTAGGTCAGAAATTGGGGCAAACAGTCAAAAGTCAAAATCTTGCCTAAGATTTCGACTTGCACAGTGTTATGTACTTGCATAATATTATACTTTAGAAACCAAATAGAGTTTTTGAGATAGTCTTAAATGAAAAAGGATTTTTTTAAAATATTAATTAATATTAATATTAATTAATTGAGTAATTTTCTTCTCATTTTCCCAAAAACCTAAGTAAACATATTCTATTGACCCATCGAAAAAGGTCTTTTTTGTGAGCATTGAAATTAATTGTATTAATGTTTTGTTTTAATTGCATTGAAACTGTGTTTTTTTATATCAAAAGTCAGGAAAACTGCAATCTTTGAATGATTTTTGTAGGAGCAAAATTCGATTCATTTTCGTTTATAGGGTGAACCTATTTTATTGACCGCAGTCTACTTCATAACGCTTGAATAATTGTTATAGCCAAGTTCTCTCATTGTTGAAAAATCTCCATTTAATATTTCTCTAAAAATTAAATGCATTTTATGTTTAAATTGAAGTAAAATAAATATGCCACCTCAGACATATTATAATATTCAATTGAATCTCGAGTATTAAGGTCGTTCACTTCTATTGATTTCGGTATACAAAAAAAAAAATCAAAATTAACAATTCCTTAAATTGACACAAAAAAAAAATCTTCCCAATGAAATGTTATTTAACTGATTTGATAACAATTCAATAAAATATCTCTTCTTTTTTAATATCATGGTAAAATGTCAAATGTCACGAGAGAAGCTAAAATACTTGACTTACACCTGCCTTTTTTCACTATTGAAAAAGCTGTTAAAGAAAATAAAAAAAAAAATAAATACTTTCTGTCGTTAAAAGGAACTGATAGCTAAATAAAGACATATAGATAAAAAGGTTTCATTTCTGTGGAATTCTTAATTTTCACAGTCTTGTATCAATTGAGAAAATTTTTCTCTGACGTAGGTTTTTGGTAGAATGATTTTGATAAAATGGCAACTTGTTTAAATTGGGTTTAGTTTATTTAACCCTCATAACATTTTCAAGGCCATAAGAGAGAGGGAGAATGCTGTTCTAAGGGCAAATTGATGGCTTAATTTCAAAATGTCAGCATGCTATCTCATAGGTTATAGAAATTCTTTGAAAAGGATTTTAATGTTTTTTTGTGTTGAGTTTTACTTACTTTTCTGTTAGATAGCCAATATTGATATTTACCGGACATTTCAGTTTCGTAGTTTCAACAATTAATTATCAGAAAGTTTATTTTTCAAGGAACTAAATGCGACCTATTCTCTTTTTTCCAGATATGTCAGCACGAAGATGAGTGAACAAGAAGTAACTAACGATATTGAATCCGAAACTACATCAGTAGATTCTGTAGAAATTGACGAAGTTGAAAAAGCTTCTCCGGAAAATATTCAAAAAGATGGTACCATTACTGTTTCTTCCGAGAAAAATCAAAATCCTTCCTCACAAACAATAGACGATAGTCTATCGAAAACGCCTGAAACTGAAACTTCTTCAAAAACTGAAGAGTCTCTAATTAAAAGTTCTGAGAAAAATCCAGAAGCTACCGAATTAGAACCAAGTAACCCCTTGACCTCTATCGACCATGCAAGTGCATCGAAGGAAAAGGACGAAGAAAATCCTTCATCCAAAATTGCCATTAAAACGCACACGACAGCTCCTGGTCAAGGTTTGTTGCCAAAAACAAAAATTCCAAAAACCACTACCTACCCAAAAATCAAAGTACTCATAAGCTCAATAGACAAATTTGTCGATTCTGCGAAAGAATTAGCCAAGGACTCTTCAAAAGATTCAGTTGAAAACGAAAAACCCGATGATGATGATGCTCCTACTGCAATATCCCAATTCCAACAACAAGAAATTAAAAGCTCTTCTAATGAAGCTGAAAAAACAACCCAATCAGACGAGCAATATGCCGACCATGTAACGTACACCGAAGATGGCACAGCCATCTATGTCGATCCGAAAACTCAGCACAAATATAAATGGTGTCCAGCAAAAAACGATTGGATCGCTTTCGATGGTGAAACTACAAATCCTACTGCCAACGACGACGAGAACGAGGAGACCAACAAGAAAACAAATCCCTATGAAAATGAACATTACCGTTGGTGCAGTGAAACAAATCAATGGATTCCGAAAAACACCTCCACCTCATCCTCATCTAGTCTAACTGAAACCGAACACTATCGCTGGGATGCGGAGAAGAACGAATGGATTATGAAGAACCAGGTACCGTCGCTGGATGATGTAACCTATGGCTATGAGGATGGAGTGCGAATATACACGGACAAAGATGGAATGGTATTCTTTTGGGATGAAGACAAAAAAGCATGGTTTCCGAAAATCGATGATGATTTCTTGGCGAAATATCAGATGAGCTACGGATTTATTGATAATACTTCAGCACCTGCATCTGATTCTGTGGATGCTGAAAAGGTGAGGAAAGAAGAGGAGGAAATGAAAAAAATTGAATTGGAAAAAATGGCAGAAGAAATAAAAAAGAATGATGCTGCTGCTGTTGCTGCTGCTGGCGGTGGTGTAAAAAGAAAAGCTCCACCAGAACCACCAAGTAAGTAAATATTATTTATACTCTGATGTATGTATTTTGGATTACAAATGTTTTTCTTTTCTCCTTCTCAATTTTCTCTCTGTCAATATTAGAATGGTTTGAAGTAGATCCAACACAGAACACGAAAGTTTATGTGTCCAATTTGCCATTGGACATAACAATGGAGGAATTTTCAGAGATTATGTCCAAGTGTGGGATGATAATGAAAGATCCACAAACTCAAAAGCAAAAACTTAAATTGTACGCTGAAAAAGATGGTCAGTTGAAAGGAGATGGACTGTGTGATTATATTAAGGTGAGTTATCGATTTTATGCTATAAGCAAGACTTTTATTTTGTCAACTTGAAATACATGCATTCCGAATGGAGTAGGTATTTGTTGCTATAAAGATGAGATAATTTGAGATAGGATATTGTTAAAGACAAATCTCTGCTTTATGAATATTCCATTATTAAAAATAATTATCCATTTTTGCTTTCCTAATGGTTCTTCATATTCAATAATTTTCGGTAGGATTTAAAGCTTAAATAGGTAGGATTTAATGCTTAAATAATAACTCAATTTATTAGTTTATAGAGTCTTAAGTTCCATTTTTCGATTGTAAACGGCAGTGAACTTCTTTTTCTATTAATCGATTCGATTTTCCAAATTTATATCTATCAAGCGAGAGTTTCGCTTCATTCAAACTTCATTGCAATTTGAGATAATTCTTTGATACAGCCCAATACTCATAATCGGATCACCATGGCGTGTACGCATCTTTTTTTGTTAATATTCAAATTTCTTGGGACATTACCTCCTATAAATAGTTTCTTACACATGTAAGAATGGTGGGGGAATTAAACCAACATAAATTATTGTAACTAGCATCATTTTCATCCAAATTGGCATGACATCATCGAGATTGTAGTTTGATTTTATCGATAAATCGAAGATTTAAAAAACAATTAATTTGATGCCTTACATTTTCCGTTTTGAACCACACCAATTGATTAAAAATAAAAAGAAACAATCGTTTTGACGTGTCTAGTTTTACCAGCGTCTCCGATCTTGAGAAAACTATGTTAAACTTGCTTCAGTAGGGTTAGGATTTGTTTCGGTTCGCGTATTGAGTCATTTTGGACAACTCTATTTCTGTATTAATTTCTGGGACGCGTCTTCAGGATGTTTATGCTCTGAAAAATCTTAATTAATTTAATTAATTAAAGTAGTAGTATTGATTGCAGACTAGTTATCTATAAATATTTTATTAATTTCTTTCAAACTTGAAGAGATATTTTGACAAAGAAAAAAACAAAATATCATCAAGTAGCCAAAATTTGCAAATATTTCATTCTAACAAAGTAACGAAATAAAACCATTGCACTGAGCTGATTAGTATAAAATCAAGTCGGGAGCTTCAGAAGTAACCGTAATAGGTGAAACAAAATTTTGAGACTTTTTTTAGTTTTGAGCTTCAAAAAGTTGCAGGCACCAAGTTGAAGACGCTTTGGACCTTACTTCTGTAACAACATCAAATTAGCTCTGTGCAATTTGTTGCGACCTAAGGCGATTTTTTTTTGTCTAAGTTGACTGGCTTTTTTATTAAAAAAAAAATTGAAACGAAATCAATTTTTCTTCATTTTTGTTTGCGGTCTCTAAAACTAGAGAAACAGTACCTAGCATTAATGTCAAATGATTGTACAGAACATGTAAGAGAAATTTTTTGATGATTAAAAAACTCTATCTGGACTTAATCCTTGACTTATGTACCTATGTACATACAATTAGCAAGATCTGAACTGATCTGGTCAATATCGAATATAAAGCGTCTTAAATTGTGGATATCTATTAAAGCTTTTACTACGTTCAACAATGTGGGTGAACAAACGTCAAGAGCATTAAATAATTGTAATGCCCAAAATCATAACGCAATTTAAACAAAACAGGTGCATACCGGATCAAAACGAAAGGTCACTGTACTTATGTACATCATACTCCTCGAATGTAAATGTTATGGAAAAGTTTATTTTCTTAATTTATAAGATGTTACACCATACATCTCAGGCACTTTTGCACTTTTCCATTTTGGTCCAAGATTGCTTAGTGGAAGTGCATTTTCAGTGCAAGCCAAAATATCTACAATGCCTAAATAATGTCGAAATTCCACTTTTATATATGTACTTAAATAAATTGTTTGGAACTCATATATGTAGGTGTCAAACTATTACAGTAGCGAGCAAAAAAAAATGCAAACGAAAGAGGTTTAAAGAGTTTTGAACAAGAACTAAGTTACCAAATTTGGTATATTGAAACTGTTTTATTTTCATTAAACAGAGTCAATTTGTGGAATATTTTACTCCAAAACCATTATTTTGTCAAAAGTCTACCTAAATATGCGTTTTTAGACGAGCAAAAAAATGCAAATGTTTTTATTGTTTGCATTTTTTTTTTTTTGCTCGCTACTGTATGTTCTTTGTTGTTTTCTAGGGTCAAGTCTATTATTGGTCCTTAATATTCATTGCCTTTTTTTAAGGCGATCATTTTTGTTGTCATTCCGTTTTCAAAATTTTGTTATGGAATTACCTTACAAAAAAATTCCCTTAAAATATGAGCTCTTAAAGTTAATATTTAGTTCTCACCCGCCGCGTGTGAAGATTTCCCATTATTTTTTATATTTATATAATTCAGCGGCATTTTATGCAAATTACTCCAAGAGAAGATAACAAATATTTGAAGGCAATAAAATGTAGTTCTCCCAGGTTGTTCTTTATATTCAGATTCAAACAAATAAAATTCCATTTTTTAAAACAAATTTTTGTGTTAATTGTTTTTTTTTTTTTTTTTTTATTTAATTTCTCTTCTTTGTTTTGTCATCTTTTATTACATTTTAATTCATTGTCACTTATGAATGAACTCACAATTGAGGTAATTAATTACATGTTTTTTTTTTATGTATGTTAATTTTTTTTTTCTAAGTTCTAAATGTTCATTTTATATTTTTAATATATATTGCTTATTTGCTGGTTATATTTTTAAATTTTTAGTTTTTTAATTTAACTTTATTATGATTTTTTTTTATTAAGTATTAACAATTTATAATCGATTGCATGTGATATGATATTTTTTTTTATTTTTTTTCGAAGTGTATATGGTGTTTGATTTGCAGTTTCTTCATCTATTTTGTAAAAAAAGAACAAATAACAAGCATTTTATAACTGTTGATGAATTATGTGTGAGTTCTAAGAAGAAAAATTATTTAAATTTATATAAATAAAACTTTACATAAGAAAATATGGAAAAATTAAATCTTCTTCCTTATGTGCACTTGGTTTATTAATGTTTATTTGTATGTGTGTGGTTGACAAAAAAATAATTAAAAAAAACAATTTCGTTTTGGCTTCTATATTCACAAGAAAGTAATACAAAAATATACAATTTATACTTCTAGTAATATTTTTATTTTATTTTTTTAATTTTCATTTTTTGCATTTGTTAATATTTTTTTAATTAAATTCTTATTTATAAAAAAAAAAATACAAGCATTCAAATTGAAAATACAACTTAATTGTAAATAAAAAAAATCCTACTTCTATATTTTTAAATATTATATATTTACATTTACATATAAATCATAATATTTCTTTTTTATTTTATTTCTCTTGAATATTTTTTAAATAAAAATACGACTTGAGCGAGGACACATGTTTTTTTAATATAATAAAAAAATAAAGTCTAAATAATATGTAGAGAAAATAACAGGGTCAAAAAAGGTGGAATATTTGAGCAAGGAACTTTTTTTAGCGAAGAACTTTTGAATAATAAATTGAGCTTGACAGCTAATAACAACGTTAGTTACGTGTAAATATAGAAATACTGCTATGAAACAAAATCTTTTAACGAACTTCTTAATGATTTGACATATTTGGGATTCGTTAAGTTTTTGACAGTCGAACAGTTTAAACAATTTTCATCAATTAAGTCATTCTGTACCTTAAAATTTATATTTTAGGTAAAAATATCTGTGAAAGGTTGGGTTAGATTTCTTTCGTTAAGTTAGATTCTCATCTTTTATTTTGTTTATTTTTTTTTTTTTCTTCTTTAAAACTATTTAGGTATTTCTAATTATCATAAATAACTTACTGATGCATGAAAAACGTAAAAAAATATATAATATTATGTTTGAATTGATGAAACAATACAAAACTTAACGAAACATAAAATATCAATTTTTAGCAGCACAATGGTTATTGGCAGAGGAAATACATAAATGAAAATGATTTTTTTGAATTCTAAAGAGAGAGAGAGATACATATATAATATTTTTTTAAAAACTTAACGAAGAACTAATTTTACGTACATTATAAAAAAAAACTTAAACATCTCGCATTTTATGACTCGATAATAATATTAATTAATTAATTAATAGTAAAAATAATTTATAAAATTTACTTTCGCTCTGGAATGGACGCTTCGTTATCAGAGTTCTTATTCTTCTTGCGATTGCGTCGTGCTTCGATGAATTTCCTTTGCATTTCTGGTGATAATCTTGAAATGCGTTCGGCATATTTTCGAATTTTCTCTTTGCGTTCTTCTTTCTTTTCTTCTTCCAGCTTTTTAGTTTCACTATCGAGTTTTTCTTTAAGTTTTTCCACCTTCTTTCTGCGTAGTTCTTCTTTTCGTTCAATTTCTAATCTCTCTGCTTCTTCTTTTCGTTTTTTCTCTTCAATATCACTCTGTAATTCTTGTTCGTGCATTAATCGATCTTTTTCTTCTTGTTGCCTTAATTCTTCTTCGAGACGTTTCTCTTCGACCAGTTGAGCTGCTAAAGCTTCTTCACGGCGACGAATTTCTTCTTCACGAGCTTTCTGGGCAGCTATACGCTTAAGATTCTCTTCTTCCAGACGAGCCAGCTCTTTTTCTTGTCGTTTTCGTTCAATTTCCATTCGCTGAAGTTCCAGTCGTTTTTCGTCTTCTTCTTGCAGACGTTTGAGTTCTTCTTGACGGGTGGCTTCCTCCTGCTCTGCACGACGACGATTTTCCTCAGCTACTTTTTTCTCTTCCTCCAATTTTCGCTCGCGTTCAGTTTGTTGTTCCTTAAGTCTCTCTTCGTATTCCAATTGTAGACGATTTTGTTCATGGAGACGTTCTTTGCGAACACGTTCCTCTTCTTCTTCACGTTTTTCCTTTAATATTTTCTCCTCTGCCTCTTGGCGTTCTTGTTCTTTTTTGGAATTTTCTAGTTGAGATTGTAATTTTTGGCGTTCGGCTAAGGCTGCCTCTTCATCTTCCTTAAACTGTTTCTCTTCTTCGGCTTGTTTCAATTTCAATTGATCAATTGCGACTTGTTCTAGCTTCTTTCTCTCTTCTTCTAGCTTCTTACGTTCCTCTTCTTGTTTCTTCAGTTCCTCTTCTTGCTCCTTCTTCTTACGTTCTTCCTCCTGTTGCTTAGCCTGTAGACGCATCTGTTTACGGCGACGATGTTCGGCACGTTTGCGTTCTCGCTCTTGTCGGCGTTTTTCTTCGTTAAGTTTATCAAACTTGGTTTTAACTCGTTTGCCGCCTTGTGGTGTTGTTCTGGGTCTTGTCTGATCGACAGTTTCGTTATCGCTTGATGGGGCGTTCGTAGGGTTTCGAGGTCGCTTGGTCGTTGTGTCCATATAAGCCTGGGCAGCCTGCACATTACCATTGTCAATAGCCATATCGGCAGGTATAAAGTCCATTGTTAGTGGAAACATGGTAGCTGGAAGAGAATTGCGATAGCTCACGTCTCCATTGATATCGTTTGTAAAGTAATTGGGAATGAACTTGACGTTGATATCGTTGCTGGAGGTTTCCTTTGGTGGCACGTGGGGTCGTCGACGTTGCTTGATTGGTTGAGATGAACGTCTCGGAGGCATTGGGTAGTTCTCTCCACTGTCAATTGGTTTTACTCTTCGATTAGTTCTGGAATTATAAAGAGAAGTAATAATATGTAATTTTTTTTCTCTTTCAGGTAGAATCAGTAGATTTAGCTTTGAATCTGTTGGATGAGAGCATAGTTCGAGGAAATAAAATCAAAGTACAACGTGCCAAATTTCAAATGCGTGGTGAATATAATCCGTCTTTGAAGCCAAAGCGGAAAAAGAAGGATAAAGAGAAGCTGATCAAAATGAAAGAGAAGTTAGTAGCGAGAGACATTTTTTAACGAAACTCTTTTGGTAACTATTTTCGTTATATTTTTTTCAGACTATTTGACTGGCGCCCGGAAAAAATGAGAGGAGAACGATCGAAGCATGAGCGAACGGTTATCATAAAGAACTTATTCACCCCAGAGCTATTCGACAATGAAGTGCAATTGATAATTGAATATCAAAATGATTTAAGAGAAGAATGTTCGAAATGTGGTACTGTTAGGAAAGTTGTGATATATGATGTAAGTTAAGAATTTATTCTTCTTTCTGCCAAAAATAACCTTTTTATTACAACTTTTCCAGAGACATGCCGAAGGCGTTGCACAAGTCAATATGGCTGATCCTGAAGAAGCTGATTTGGTTATTCAAATGATGAATGGGCGGTTTTTTGGTCAAAGAAAGCTAATAGCTGAGACTTGGGATGGAAAAACAAAATACAAGTGAGTTTAGTTTGAGTACTGGAGAAGCAAATTTAACGAAATATTTTTTTATTTATTAGGGTTGCTGAAACGGAAGAAGAAATTCAAGCAAGAATCAACAAGTGGGATAAGTACTTAGAAAAGGGTGGAGTCAAGGAGGAAGAAGAAAATGATGAAGACGATGATGAGATTTCTAATGAAGCAATTAAGAATAAAAGTGATGGAAAAGAACAATTGAAAGTTGTACCAATTGCGTGAAATATTGAACTTGTATCTGAGATAAAAAAAAAAACTAAAATAAAATGAAAAGTAATATTTAACGAAAACTCAGTTTTTTATAATTATTATCAGTTTAATAAGATTATAAGAATAAGATTTAAAATGAAATGGGACAAAAGGGTAGGGATAAGCATTAGATCTTTCATGATGTTTCAGCTAAATAAGTACTTTGGAAAGAAGTGCATTAGATTTTTCATGTTAACGAAGAAATTTTAAAGTTAGAAGTGTTGAGAAAATAACTAGAAAACCTTCGGAAACATAGTCACAATTAGAATCAACGATGGATAGGTTTGGATTCGATGCTGATGTCAGTAGTTTTTCACAGTTACCCAGGCCTAGTTCAAAAATTACAAATCTATTCTTTTTTTTGATTTTCGAAAAAAAAAAATTCAAGGTTAATCTCTTGCATTTTAAAAAATTTCTTCCAAATCCATTTTAGACATTAAAAGAAAGTAAATTTGTTCTAAGCAGGCTATAGGTCTTTTTGCTATAATTTCGTAAACGTTTCGCGCGGGTTAATAGCAAATCATCAAATAAAGACTGCCTGCTCAAAAAAAAATTATTTTATCCAAAAAGGTCACGAAAATAGGAACATCATAAGAAAGTTTCTTTGAGGTCCAGTTGCTGAGTTATTTGCTTTGCAATCGTAATGTTTTGTTTTACATTCGGAAGCAGAAATCTTTGGATCAAAGTCTCAAATATGTTTTGGTTTAAAGGTGTCACAGTGAAGAGACGACGACGTTATAAGAAAACGTGCGGTAGAATTTTTTTTAAAAACATCAATCCAAACAATAAACAGTTCCAAGTTTTATAGAAACACGCCGAAAATAATTTGTATGGTGTGAATTGCTGTTTTCCAAAAATTTTAAAAGTTTCCAAAGTTTAGTTGGATGGAAAAATATTAAAATTTGAATTTAACAAAACAGGGTTTTTCAGAGCAAAGTTTTTTGTTTCAAAAAACAAGAAGTGTCAAAACTTCTATCACAACACGTTTTTGAGAAATTCATGTTAGAAAATCAGAAATTTCGATTTTTAACAGTTGTTTTTGAATTTATGTCTTAGGCCGAAGTTATTTTAATTTAAGTTTAAATAGTTTCTAAAAGAAATAAATTGTTCCTTTTAAATCTTTTAAAGATTTCTATTTGTCTTTCAGAAATCTAAAGTTGAATACAACTTGTTTGGTATAATATCTTATGTTCATTTGCGTTTAATAGAAAATCTCGAAAAGTTCTTTATCGATTACTTTCAAATTTTGAAAAATTTCCATTTGCATTCTCGAAAGTTTTTACAATCAGCCCTATTCTGCTATTCGATTCACATGAATCGAAAGATTTAATTCATTAACCACGTCGAATTGTCTTCGATAAACTTATGTCTTTCGATAAGTAATACGTTGATTCTGCTTGTTTTAGTAATCCTTAAACACAATTTTTTTGTGAAAATTTAATTTTAGCCGCCATTTAAACGCATGTTATTTAAGACTTTCACGTGAATCGAATAGCAGAATAGGGCTGATTGTTTCAAACAACAAAAAAAATATATTTTTCTAACTAGCAATTTTTTAATTTAACTATCTGACCAGCCACGTTTTGACTCGTCGCGCGTCGCCGATACAAGAAATTACGGTAATGCAAACAGAATGTTATTCAAAAATTTGAAAGTGATCAGTAAAGAACTTTTCGAGATTTGCTATTAAACGCAAATGGCCGGGCTTAATTTTGGATTCAAGCTCAGAACGTCCAAATCCTTTAGAAAAGTATAACTTGCTGTAACAGAAAAAAAGTTTAATTTTATTGACCCAATGTTATCTAACTTTTTATGACAGCTGACCAATCAGGAGAAAAGAGTTCCTAAAGTTAAGTACTAAATGTAAAATTCTGTCTACTAGGATTGATTCAGTTAAGAACAATCTAGCGGTTAAATTTAACAAAATAGAATTTTTAAAATTAAACGAAAAAGCAAGAAGAGCTTTTTGTCTTTTTCGGTTGTAAAAATGCTTCCCTTCTACTAGATTTATTTTTTCGTCAAACTTAAAAAAAAAACTCATGCATTTCCAAAGCTTTAAAAATAGATCCTTTACTCACCTCTTTCCATCTTTTGTTTTAGTATCAATAACTTCCATTTCCACTTCATTGGCCATTTGATTTGGATAAGTTTGATTCCAACGATCGTAGACTTTGAAGCGATTCTTTTCGCTAACTTTTGGCATTTTGTGTTGGCATATGTAACGATGCTTGTCAACGCATGAACGTGCCGACCATCTATAAGTTTTATCAAAAATAAAAGAAAAAACAAACTATTAATTCAACTATCATTCTCCTTTGAAATGTTAAAAAAAAAATTAATTTGCTGAACGATGAATGAATATTAATAATATATAAAAAGCCAGTGGTATTTATGTTTTGTTGCGTGCAGACAGTGTGACAAGTGTTTTTCAAAATCTACTTGCATTATGCTTTGTACATTTACATGTATTTTTTTAAATAGGTAGGTAGGTCTATGAAAAGGGAAGTGACTTTCCCTTAGAGTGTCTATGTCTACTAGCTACGTTTTGATTTGATGGCCAAGAAGACCATCAACTTGCATTGAACTGTATTAAATTAGACATTTTGTGTCAATCAAAATAAAGGTGTGTTTGGAAGGAGAAAGAGTGTGAGATTCTTTATTAACAACCTTTTAAGTGCATATGAAATAGAAACTATTATAGTGTAGTAGAACATACAAGAAAAAGGGTGTCAGTAGTGTGACAGGTACAATAAATCTGCATATATTTACAAACCTGTGTGTTGTTTTTGACGTTTTCAGTGGGATACCGCAGGGTTCCACTTTAACGTTTATACTTTTTACTTTTCTTTTTTTTTCTTTTCTGGTGTATGTATGTGTTTGTTTGTTTATGTATAATGGAATATAGATGAATTAGATTTGACAAGTCACATTGGCTTACCTGTATTTCAAAGATGGATTAAGCACGGCACAATGATATTCCAGATTTTGTCTGCTCCTGCAAAAAATGCTCATAAGAAACTATTCGAAATGTTTAACTTACTATTTTTATTAGTTTTGAGTAAAAAAAAAAGTTTGAAAATAAACATTACTCGGGATCCAGTCGGCTAAAAGCATCGTAGCTTAAATTCTTGCCACTAATACTCCATTGCCAAGTATTTATGTGCCAATCGAATGTTGCACCAATCCAGATTTCATCAGTATCTACAAAGGAAGTTATAAATAAGAATCATGTTTAGAGGTCATGAAAAGACTATTGCTAACCATGATCCATTCGCTGAAAGAAAGCCCTCAGCTTTCGATCTGATTTATTATTTGGCTCTGCTAATTTACTGTTTTTATCCTTGCACTGGAAATGAGCCTCAAGCCAATTGGCTGGTTGATCTGAGATTGCGTAACATTCGGAACCGATTCGTTGAAATTTTGGCGGACACATCGCATACATGCGGCGTTTTATGCGAATGTATTCTTGTGATTGAATTACAGTGAATACTGGAAAACAAAATGGAAATATTTTTAAAATTAATATTTGGAACTCTAACAACATTAGTCAGTTCAGGTTTCAAAGATCTAAGAAGCCTCAATTGATATGTTATATAAAAAAAGGTTACTTACACACTGTTAATGTGACTAAAGTTACTGCCGCTGTGAATAAACCCATTTTGAAATTTTTGCGATTTCAATAATTTTTCTTTTTTTTTTAATGTGCGGAAAATTGCCCTCTAGTGTATTTATATTTTTATGCTGGCTCGATTCTTTTTTGGAATCGATGTTGCTATCTGTAGTTTTGTCGGATTGACAAAATTAATTTAGAAAAATTTGCGGGTGCCGCAGTGTGATAGACTAGCTGAGTCCATGGCAGGCGGGATAAATAATCTGCAAGTAAAAGAGAAAGAAAGTTGTTATAAATTTGTATTAATTTATTTTAAATGTTTTAGAATTATAGTTTTCTTCATTTTAAGCGAGTTAATGGAAAAATGTACAGAATGTACGCAATTATGTAGTTTTTGTTTAAATTAATTTTTTATTTTGCAGTAAATTTCACTATGTACGTAAATATGAAGAAAAGGTTCAAGAAAAAATTTCGTGGATTTTTTACAAGAATATTTAATTAGTTCATTTACTAATGTACTCATACAAGAATATGTAATGAGTTCATGTACTCATCACATCGGTTTTTTTTTAATAGGGTTATATGTGATGAGTACAAACAAACGTACTCTGTACGAACAACATTTATTTCTGAGTACAGATTTTTCAGTAGATATTCAGCAATGACTTTTATGTACTAATTATAAAGTTTTTATGCACTTAGTGCAGACATATTTTTAGTGTTTACTCAGTAAAGGTTTTTATGAAATCGGACTGAATACATAAAATCATATGTATTCATTTCAGGCAGCATGACTAAACTTCATTTTTTTTTCTGTAAATCAACAGATTTTTACTTGCGATATAGGATTTTAAAAAAAAATCGAACTCGAGATAACAATTTTACATGACATTACGATGATGGAGAATGCCAAAAAAGTGGGTCCGGCAATTCTGTCTGTCTGTCCGTCTGTCTGTCTGTCTGTGTGTACCTCGAGCTACCACATAAACTAATAATAGAGGACAAATTGAAATTTTTTTTTTAGGACCAAAACTAACGGTACCTTTGATATAACGGAAATAGAGAAGTTAATTTTTTTCAAAAACGGTTCTAACGATTTTGACTAAAATTTTTGTGTATTTTTGGAAATAAAAAAAATAATTTTTGAACCGTTATTAACGGTACCTGCCATAGAATGGTTTTTTGATTTATGAATTTCTCGTAAACGACAAAGCATATTTCGACCAAAATTTTTGTACAGAAACGTTTAAACTATCGTTATTTAAAAAAAAATTTAAATTTTTCAAAAAAACACATTTTTGAATTTTTAAAAAATATTTCAAAATTTTTTTTTCAAAAATCAATTTTTTTGGAAACGGGTTGGTAAAAAATTTTGAAATTCCGTTTTTATGTGTAAATTATTTATTTCTTAAAAATGGCATACCAACTTTTTTTTTGAAAAATGTTAGAAATTTCTCTAAATAACTCACGCAAATATTACTCAAATCATTCATAAGTATACTCAAAAGTTGCATCTAATGATTTTCTACTTGCACACAAAAATAATTCCAGATATTCCATTGACTTTGGCTGGTGAATGAGAATGTACCTATGTTTTTTGGCTCAAAAAGTCAACTTTTTTTTTTTTTTTCAAGATAAAAAGTTAAGTTAAAGTTAGAAGTAAAAATAGTTAACATTTACTCATACAAATTTTATTCAAGTTTGTCAATATTAAAAAAAATTTAAGCTATCTTGTGGTTAACAAAAGTTATTTATTATTAATTGTGAAAAAACGTGAGCGGGAGACTTGAACCATTTTTTTAGGATAGGAGAGACTTGACCATATGGCAATAACATGCTAATAATTAACTTTTTACTGAAATACCTAAAAAATAAGTTATTTATTCATTTTTGTTATGATTTTTATGAATTTTTTATGTTTCGTTTACTTTTTTATACTTTTTTACTTACTATGAAAGATATTTATGTGTTTTTGAGTTTTTTTAAAATTGTTTTTTTTTTTTTATTTATAATAAACATTAAAAAGAGTTTTTGTGTTCATTCAAAACACCTCAATATATTAAAAATTAGTTTTAACAAGATATGAACTGATTTTTTAAACTTTGTTTTTAAAATCATGTTTTTTTCTGTAGAAACAAGCATCGATGTGAACATAGCCTAAGAATTAACAAAAATTCTTCTCTTTCCACTGCGACTATTTATTTCCGTGGTTGCCATTCAATGTCAAAGTTAAGTTATCTCAATGTGACACATTAATCAATTGGCACATGGCAGTCGGTATTCTGTGTGTGTTTCTTATATAAAAGTCACTTTAATTAACGCTCACCAACATGTTTTTTTTTGCAAACTATTTAGATATGTTAATTTTGGCAAATCGAAGGTATTTAAAACTTCTTATCTGCGGGCCTTTTTGCATGTTGATCTTTTCAATCAAAGTCAAATGCTGATTACATGTCAAGCCAGTTAAGCTTAGTTAACAAATTGATAATTAAGCACGATACCTAACGAATTTAAAAAAAGATGAGAGTACTAAAGGTTGACAAGAATTAATATTAAGCTTGAAGATGTCGTTCTGCGATAGTTAAATGTGACCTTTTCAAATAAGGTCTTTGTACTTGTTGTAACTCATGATTTTGTTTACTAAAAAGATTTTTAATTTTGTTGTAATTTAAATTAATTAAAACTTTGTGCTCACAACAACATAACTTTTCCATTGGCTTGTGCAATTTTTTTTAAAAGCTTTTACGATTAAAAACACTCTTGTCAAACAAGTACTTTGTGTAGTTTTTTATTCAAATTGACAGATTGGAGGTATTGGTTTTTCTAAAAAAAAATAAAAACGTCATAATAAAAATAACAACCTTTTTAAAGTGACATTTGACAGGCAGTAAATCAATTTGAATGTTAGGTTGCTTTTAAAGTTGTTCTTTTGAAAGCGTGAATTAGTTCTTAATGTTAGCTTTGGTTTTTATCACGAACCTTTATATGTAGAAATTTGCAGTTGGGCGCCATTTTGCTTTTAACGGTTTTATTGAAAAAACATGCTCTTAGTTAAAAGATTGTGAAATGTGAATGGCTAAGCTTGTCAATTTTGTATTAAAAAAAATAAACAAGGTTTGATCTTGAATCGTGATCCCGTTTTGAAAGCTGATCATAAAGCCTTTTTAACTTCATTTTTCTAGTTCCACTTCTCAATGGTTTTTTTTCTTCACTTTTCATGTTTTTTTGTACCGTTAATAGCTTATCATTAAGCAATAAGCTCATAATGGTTAGCATTTAATTAGGAAAACTAATCAGATATGAATAACGACGCGTGGTTACAAGATACTGCCACTGCCTGCTCTGTGCGATCAGTGTCTTGTAAGCCAATAATGTAGTTAAAAGAAGTGGTCAAACACCCTGTTGTGGTGGTCGATTGGTATCTATCGCATAATTGATAGTAATTACGCGACTTTGAAGTTTCGAATTCAACGTCAAAATGTGACAAATAACTTGAAAACCATCGAGAGATAATGGGCTTTGGGTTACGCGCTGAATTAATAATTGCAATTCCTGTTTGGGTTTTTAAAAAAGAACTTTTATTTAAATGAACTTAGATAATAACCTAAACTACAATTTTAGAACCGGTTTGCTTGATGAGTATCTATGAACTGACCATATCATCCACTTGATGTCGATGGATGATTCAGCTGATGGTTGATGATCGATGATCCATGCTATACGTTCTCATTGGTATCATATTACCATGAGAACTGTTGAAGATGTTTATTTGACGGATGTCATATTTCCGGTAAATTTTAATAACACTTCAAGATGATTCATCTTGAATAGAATCGAAGTGTTAACTCCCCCCTTACTTCTATAGTGATCGTCCCGATCGCTCTTCTATAGCTTTTCTTGTTGCTGTTAAACATTTAATTGTTGCTTTCTTAAATGCTAAATTATTTTTCTTTTCTTCGTTTCTTTTATAAATTTTCAACATCTTAATAACTATTACAATACTAAATATTAATATTATATTTAAAGTTATTCCCCACAATATTGGGTGTTCTTTTATATCTTCAATATAAGGTTTAATTAGATCAATGTTTCTGAATTTTAATTTTTCATTTCTTGATTCTAAATATTTCAAAATATTAATTTCTAATGGTACATTCATTTTAAAATGTTTTACAATTTTTGTTTTTTTATTTTCATACATTTTAGAATTAATAGTTACATTATTTTTGAAATTAATGAGATATGTACCCTTATATATTTTCCTATTGATTGTGGTTTCTCCACTTACAAAAATTATACCATCTTTAATTATTTTAATGTCTGGATTCTTCTCCTTTATTTTATGACAGTTTGCTTTCTTGTTATTTAATAAATCTGTTAGACAATTAGTTTCATTACTTATTTTACAATACATATTGTTTAATTCTTGTTTACAATTTGCCATTTTATATTTTTCTTCGTACAATACAATTTGATTTGGGATTTGTAACTTGCCATCACCTATATTAATGCTTTCTACAATGAATTTAGTGTTTATTTCCTTAACAATCGGGTATTGAATGTATAACATGATTATTTCCTTATTTTGAATAATTTGAAAATCTGATGCATCTAAAACATCTGTAATTGAAACTGGCATTGTTTCTGTTTTTATTATTTTCTCTAAATCTTCTATATTTAAAATCACTGTATTTAAAATGCCATTTTTTCTTAAATTGATGGTATTGATAATGTCTCTTAAATCTTCAATTATAAATTTTAAAATTAGTTCGTCTTCTTTGTCAATGTTATTGTCCTCACTGGTCAGTTTTTCTATTGTTTTAAATAATATTGAATTTGTTTGGTACTGTTTGTTGTTAGATTCAATTAGTTCCTGTAGTTTTGTTTCTATCTTTATTTTGTCATCATGGTCTGGACTTCCTGATATCCATTTCCATAGAGTACCGATCTCATTTATTCCTCGTCTAAATCTATCTCTTATAATAAGTTGATTAATTAATTTGTCTGCAGTTTCAAGATTCGTCTTAATTAAACTGGTTACCCTAGCACCTTTACCTCTTATATCATTTAGTATATTTTTGTAATGTGTTAAATTTATTATGTGATAAACATCACCTCTTTCGTAGAATAATGCAGCAGGTCCGTCCTCTATAAGAATGTATTCCTCTGTACTATAGTTTGTTATTTGCACTTGCGCAAATGTCGTGGCTAGTAATGCCAAAAATACTAGTATGATACTGTTAGTCATCTGAAATAGAATTGGTGTTGAATTTGAATATATTATTTTTTCAAATTATCTTTGTGTATGATCCTATCCTTACTGTCTAGTATAACTCTTCCTCTATCTTCTTTTACTATTCTTTTTTTATACAAAGGTTTTACTTTCCCTTGCCTTCGTGTCGATTTTTCGTGTACTTTTTGTCCTGGTCTAAATTCTATTTCTGTCCTGTTTTTGTTAAAGTACGCAAGATCCTTATCTTGTTTTTCTTTTAATACATTTGTCAAACTAATATGTTTTTCAAAGTTATGAAACACGTCTATTGGTCGGAAGTTAGTCACTGAATGAATTGATTCATTATATTTTTTAACGACAAATGGCATTATTTCATTTGTTTCCGCATGGATATCTGTTTTCGTAATTCGTATAATTTCAGTCAATGTGCTGTGCACTCTTTCTATCATACCATTCGTTCTACTATGGTTTGGAGCTGTTCTCTCATGTTTGACGCCTAGTCTTTCTAATTCTAGTTGTGCTGATGGTGTGCAAAATGTCTTTTCATTATCAGTTACAAGTGTTTCAACTCTGCCAAATATTGGTATTGTTTCAATGAGTTTATCCTTAGCATCTATTTTACTTTCAATATGTCTTACTATGAGAAATTTTGAAAAAGAATCTATCATGGTTAAAAATTGATCATTGTCTATATAGTATATATCAGCATGTATTCGTTCCCCCCCTTTCTTTGGAATTGGAGCCTCTCCAATCCTATATCTAACTGGATGTCTATCATATTTGTTTTCTTTGCAAACAGAGCAATTTCTTGTTAGATCTAATAATTGTTTAAAGCATTCAGGCCAGTAATATTTTGTTGTAATCTGTTTGAAATTCTCTCTTGAATCACGATGCGCTCTATTATGTTCGTTTTTTAGAATAGTTATTTGTGTGTCTTTGTCAACAATGTCTTCTACTATATTTGTTACATATGCAAACTGAGTAGTGGGGTATTCACTTAATAACTTTGGTTTTAGTTTAAATAATAATTCCTCGCTGGAATGTATTGCATTAATGCCTTTCCTAATAATTTCTTTAAAATCACTAAATATATTTTCATCTTTATATATTACTGTGTGTCGCCAGTATCCTTTATGTACTTGTTCACTACTAATACTATTGTTATTTCCTTCTTTAATGATTAACTGATTCCTAAATCTATTAATTATACCTCCTAATCTTTTTATTTCTTCAACTGGACTACTTTGAGTACTATGTACTGTTGCAACGTCCGAGTCCATCATATTTAATTCTTGTCTGCTTAAAGCATCTGCTACTACATTCTCTCTACCTGGTTTGTATTTTATAATAGGAGAATATTCTTCTACAAATTCCCTCCATCGTTTCATTTTTGCGTTGGGGTTTTTATCTGACATAGCGAATGTTAATGGTTGGTGGTCCGTATATATATGGATGCCGCTTGTTCCATAGAGGTAGTTCCTCAAATTTTTCAAACTCCAAACAATTGCTAATAATTCTTTTTCATTTGTTGCATAGCCTTCTTCGGTTACACTTAATCCCCTACTTATGAAAGTTATTGGTTTGTTATTTTGACTAAGCACTGCACCTATGGCTGAGTTACTTGCATCAGTTGTTAATTCAAAACCTTCTTCAAAGTTTGGCTGGTTCAATATTATATTTTCTTCTAACTTGTCTTTTAAAATTTGGAATGCTCTTTTCCCCTCATTATCTAATTCTATCGGTATAAATTTACTTTTTGTGTTTGCGTCTTGGTCTCTTAAATACTTTGTTAATGGCTTGCTGATCATAGCGTAATTTCTTATGAATTTACGATAGTAACCGCTTAGTCCCAAAAAAGATCTTAACTGTCTTAATGTCTTAGGTTCTGGGTATTCCTTAATAGTTTTTACTTTCTTTGGATCCGTTTTAATACTGTTGTAGGAAACAACATATCCTAAAAATTCTACTTCCTGCATAAAATACTTGCTTTTTTCACTACTTATCTTCATGTTGGCTTCGCTTAATGCTTTAATTATGATTTCTATGTGTTCCAAGTGTTTTTCTTCCGATTCAGAAAATATGATCACATCGTCGATATATACGTGGCAAAATTTCCCTATGTAAGGTCTTAGAATATCATCCATAGCTCTTTGAAATAAAGAGGGTGCATTCTTCAACCCGAATGGCATACGAAGGAACTCGTATTTTCCATTGTTTACGCTAAAAGCTGTTTTTTCTCTGTCTTCCTTTTTCATCATTATTTGGTGGAAACCACTTTGTAAGTCTAGTGTCGTGAAGAATTTAGACTTTCCTAAATTGAACAAAATTACTGAAGTATCTGACATTGGATACTTGTCTGTCTTAGTGAATGAATTTAGCTTTTTGTAGTCTATGACTAATCTGTGTTTTTTGGATCCGTCTTCATTAGTACCTTTCTTATCAACTACCCACACTGGTGAATTATATGCAGATCTGCTTGGCGTTATTATATTATTTTCCAACATATTATTTATTTCATTGTTTACAAAATTGCTTACTGCTTGCGGATATGGATATGATTTTGACCATATTGGATCGTCTGTTGTAGTATCTATAGTCGCTACTATGTTCGTATTATATGGAAGATAATTCGGTTTTTCTGTAAAAATACCTTGAAAACGTTTTAAAATTGATTTCAATTTTTCTATATAGGTTTCATCTGTACTCATGCAGATTGCCAAATTGTTCAATAGTTCGTCATTGAATAATAAAGGTACTATGCCTTTTTCGTATTCTAATGTACCATCGACTATATTTATTTTGCCTTTAATTTTCCTGAGTGTTCTTATTCCTACAATTATATCATAATCTTTTAATTCTTTAATTTCGTAAAAAATATCCTTAATTCCTAACATATTTATCTCCTGATACTTGTTTATAATGCTTGTCCCATGGACGCTTCTGACCTTTGTAGTCCTTTCTAAATCTTTATTTTTGAATAAACCTGGTTTAACGTAACTATGTGTTGCACCTGTGTCAATTAAAATTGTAAATATACGGCCTGTCTTTGGATCTGTTCTTTTTATAAAAGGCAGGTCGTTCCTTATTCTAAAAAATTATCCCCTTCATCTAAATTATTTAATCTCGGTGTTTTTACCGGAATCTGTTCACTTCGTGGCCTATCGCGCTTGAAAGGGTTGTTATTGTTTCTTATTTCGTTATTAAAACGTTGGTCCCTATATGGATTGTTATGTAAATATCTGTTTTGATTGTAATAATTGTTATTTGTTTGGGGCTTAGGAGGATGGTAGTTTCCACTTGCTAAGTCCATTCTTTGCGGTGGTGGAACAAATTGATTATTCTGTCTCGGTATGAAATTCTGTCTGTTATTATTATTATTGTTATTATTTGTGTACCTTGGTATAGGTGGAAGCTGAAGTTGAGGTATTCCTCTATTATAATCCATTCTATGTGGATTTGGATTTATATCCCTTAATCTTTGATTCTGGTTTACCTCAATTTCTTGAGCTCTGGCCAACGCATTTGGCAGATCACCAGGATTAAGAGAGAATACGATGTTACTCATGGGTTGATTTAATCCCATTATGAACACTCTCAAAGCGTTCTCTCGGGCTACATTAATGAGCACATTAGTTTCGGCCGTTCTAGGCCCATAACTCATTATTGTTTTATTAGTTATTAATGTCAGTAACTGACTAACTTGATCATAGAACTGTTGCAAAGTTTGTTTCCCCTGCCTAGCACTCGATAGTTCGGTTTGTAACATGTGTACTGGTCTTTTATCTTCGTAAGTTAGGTCTAATCGTCCTATTATTGCATTGACATTCAATGGCGTACCATGAGATGTCAGCACGTCATTAGCTTTCCCTATTATTTTGTTTCTTAATATGTTAACTGCTGTAAAGTAACTTGAACTACCTTTACAACATTCATAAGCTTTCATGCAGTGGATTACTGATGTCCGCCAGCTAATATAGTTTTCCCCATCAAACTTTTGCAAACTTTTAACTAACTCTAAACTTTCTGTGGTTGTTATAAGTGGGTCTATTGTAACGTCCTCGTATGGTTCAATGTTATCAATGGGAGCTAATCTACCTAATAATTTCGTCAAGTCATCTATTTTCTTATCTAGTTTGTCCGTACTTTCGGCTACTGTCTGAGAAATCAACGTATGTATCTGATCCACTGTTAATGCCATATTGAGTTTTTTTGTTTTATAGATATTTATATAAAATTTAATTTTATAAATAAAGATTCTTAATAATAAGTATAGTAATTTTTTTTTTTAATTTCCTTAATTAATTAAATATTTTTTTTTTTAAATAAAAATTTTCTTACTATATAATTATTGTTGATTTGTTGATGTAGAGTTGAATCTCTGCTTAACACTGATCAATGATGACTTCGTAAAAATATTTGTTTATTCTTCACTTCCTGTCTTTCTTTATTATGAGTACTGAATATATTTTAAAAAATTTTTTTTTATTTTCTTTATTTCATTTATTTTGTTTTTGTCTTTCTTCTCTTTCACTCTGTTTGTCTTTATAATTGTTCAGTTTCACTTCACTGAATATATGTTTATAAAAAATATTTTATTTTTTTTGTTTTAATTATTTTTCTGATTTTCTACTTTATAAGTATACTTCTCATGATCTGTTGTAATTAAACTTTTTGCCTCTCAATGTTTTATGTTGAGTAGGACTACTGAGTTTTTAGATTTAGTACGCAAGTTAAAATTGTTGAAAATTTTTCTGCTGGATTTAAAATTAAAAAAAAAAACGTCACTGCTTGATTTTAAAATTAAAAATCGTCACTGCATTACAAAACTTATTTTGTTAATTAAAACTTATTTATTCACTTTAAAATTTCACACGCGGCTAGAGGATACTTTGTACTGTTCTCCCCTTTGGATGCACTATAGCTTAAAATTTTGAATAGTAAAATTTTTCGATGCTGGGTTTTAATAACCGTCACTGCACTCTTAGCAAAATTAAACTTCAATTAAAAACTATTCGCGTGTCCCTGCTCGGGCGCCAATTAATAATTGCAATTCCTGTTTGGGTTTTTAAAAAAGAACTTTTATTTAAATGAACTTAGATAATAACCTAAACTACAATTTTAGAACCGGTTTGCTTGATGAGTATCTATGAACTGACCATATCATCCACTTGATGTCGATGGATGATTCAGCTGATGGTTGATGATCGATGATCCATGCTATACGTTCTCATTGGTATCATATTACCATGAGAACTGTTGAAGATGTTTATTTGACGGATGTCATATTTCCGGTAAATTTTAATAACACTTCAAGATGATTCATCTTGAATAGAATCGAAGTGTTAACTCGCTGCAGTGCGTATGGAATTCCATTCTCCATACCCCATTCAAACTATCTCCATTTGTTTTTGCGTCTTGAATGGCCATACACCAAAGAGTGTGTATAGCATGCATGATAGCCGCCAAAACAAGTTTCTAAGGCTCTGTTCAGACTCGGAGTAGGCACTACTTTGATTTGGATCCGCATAGGCCGTGTTGTGTTGTGTGGTGTGTTTTATTTTGTGGTGTGTTGTAGACCACATGTCTGCACAAAAAGATCACTATCGGTGGCACTCAGTCACTCAATCAGAATTCAAGTGCACCGCGCATGGTGTATAGAAAGAGACTCTCCATACATTCAAACACGAGTAAAAGATCAATGCGATAAACTTAAGAAATCTATTTGTTTATTTTATGTGTCGACGATTGACTGTCGTCTGTCCAAGTCAATTTACATGAAAGGTATTTTTTAATTGGCCTAAAGTGTGCTTTGGTGCAGAATTAATTGCATTGTTTTTGTATTTGATGGTAAATCAATAATATGTAGAACTCGTAGGCAAGGGACAGTGCAATTGATATTACAGGGTTTTCAGTTCGAAACGATCGTTACGATTGATATATTTGCATTCAATTGATCGAATACATTTACCTTCTCTGAGGGGGAATTTTTATGCTAAAAGATTTGTTTTATTTTTTATGGTTTATTATTATGACCCACGGTTTTAGTTGAAGGTTGAAATCAGAGATATTAATTGAGAAAAAAGTTGATGGGTAAACAATTAATATAAGTTGACATAAGTTAAAAATACTTTGTAGCTGAATATTACTTTGTAATGAGAGTGTGGGAAGTTTTTTTCTTATAAGAGATTTTTTTTTTTTTGTTAGATAGTAGCAGGTGTCATGTTGTGTGATTGTCCACAAAAAATACTATCAACGCCTTATGTGGCATATTTTTTTAGGTAAAAAAGTTCACTATAAAAAGGTATGTTTTAGGATTTATTTTTTAAGTTATAATTTTGTATGTGTTTGTATCAAAGTTCTTGAGACCAATTTACCCTATAATAACACCTACATACATATACAAAATATATTAACTCACAGTAATTTATTTGTAGAGTTCAGACTTTAAGTTAGAACTTTTGATACCCTTTTTGAATACAAAAGCGTAAAAATAAATTCTTTTTACGAGTCTATTTTATCGTAAGAGGTCTCAAAAGCTGCGTATTGAAGAGAAGACTCTGAAAGTATACTTACATTTTAATTTCGAGATAACTTTTGGGCCTCTGACAGCGATTAGGGTAAAAGCGGATGAGATGGCATACCTTTTTTGCTTTTGGCATATTTTTCAAAGTCAACCACATTTCACATTTCTAACAATGCAAAAATCTTCTATATTCAATATCCAACATATTAATTGTTTTACAGAATTTTATATTTTTAATCACAACAAAAACATTACTGTTAAAAAAAGAGCCAAGTTCCCCTATGTTGAAGTTATGCTAGCACAAAAAGTACTGAAATGTAAAAGTGTACCAAGTTCTAAAGCTTGGCTTTAAATTTGTATAAATAAAATGTCGATTGTTCTCTTGACAATTTTTTTTTTAAATTACCGATTTTTAAAGCTATTTGAAAAGTTGCCAAGTAAACAATCAACATTTTATGTATACAAATTTAAAGCCAAGCTTTAGAACTTGGTACACTTTTACATTTCAGTACTTTTTGTGCTAGCATAACTTCAACATAGGGAAACTTGGCTCTTTTTTTAACAGTAATGTTTTTGTTGTGATTTCACTACTTTTTGCAAGGTATTGCTCAGAGAAAATGGGCGGTTACCACTACCCTTGTCTAAAATTGTCAAATTTTAAATTGTTTCTTTTGTATAAACTACCAGGTCTACCATTCTACCAAATTTTAATGTTCTACGAAAGTTAGAAATGCTCTAAAATATTTAATGAGAATTCAGCGGAAATAGGCAGTTGCCACGCCCCCCTGGCTAAAATTCTCAGATTAAAAATGTTTTCCTTTGTATAAACTACCAGCTCTACCATTCTACCAAATTTCAAGATAATCAGAAGTGCTCTATAATATTTGATGAAAATTTAGCGGAAATAGCCGATTGCCACGCCCCCTAGCTGAAATTCTCAAATTTTAAATTTGTTAATTTGTATAAACAACCAGCTCTAACATTTTACCAAATTTCAAGATTCTACGATAATCAGAAGTGCTCTATAATATTTTATGAAAATTCAGCGGAAATGGGCGGATGCCACGCCCCCTGAATTGAAAATCTCAAGTTTTCGATTTTTTCCTTTGTATACACCACAAGTCCTATCACCGTGTAAAATTTCAAGTTTCTACGATATCGGGAAGTTCTCCATAATTTTGATGATCTGTCAGTGAATAAGTGAGTCAGTGAGTCAGTTACGGTTTTTGCGATTTTTAAAGCCCTATATCTCAGAAACTACTCATCGTAGGAGGCTGAAATTTTGCGAGGTGTTTGATTTTGACCAGCTCAACAAATGTAGCGAGTTTGAAATTTCTAGCATCTTTGGTGTGGAAGTTAGAGGGGGGTCGAAAATGGCCTGAGTTGTTTCCTGTAAATAAGGGTGTAGTGCCAAAGTTGCAAGAGAACTTGGCTGGGCACTACCGTGCCCCTTGATTTATATTTTTAAATTAATACAGCATAAAAGTTAAAAAAAAAAAAAAACCTATAGGGTGTGTGAAATGGCGTACCCTGGTAGGTGAGATGGTGCATGAGTTTGTTTTAGGTTTCTATTGCCACATTCATTGCACAGATGGTTTAACAATGTGCAGGAGTCAAGAAACAATGCATGCCATATAATAGATTGCAATTAGTCGTCTTTTTTTTATAAAAATGTTGGAGTAAAAAGTTGGATTAAATATGAAGCTAGCTATTTAGTTTTTGCCTGTTTTTTTTAGTTGAAAGAATGTTTAGATAGATACTAATTATGTAAATGTAAAGCAATAAATGTACAAGATATTTAAAGTGCGCCATCTCACCCGCTTTTACCCTATATAAATACCCTATTTTTATCCTTTAAAGACTTTTAAAGTCCGAAAAGTTATGTTCAAATTAAAAAGGAGGATCATAAAAGCTACTCGTTAATACCTAACTTTTAATACCTCTTTCAATTAAAGAGAAGAAAAACAAAAATCATCATAAAATGACGGAACAATCTAGTGGTAATTGGAATTCTTAAGTGAAAGCATTTTTGTTGGAAGATTTTAATGACATAAAACAAGAAAATATTAGGGGTATTCACGATCCGGTGCAACGAAAAGGTATAAAATTGCTAAATTGCATTTACTTACTACTACAACTACAACAAACAAATTTTTCACCATTGTATTTTATTTTTCAATAGGGTTAGGGTATAAAGTGTAAAAGTTATAGGGTATAAAGTGTAAAGTGTATAAGGTGTAAAAAAAATTGTAGTCTGTATATTTGGCTGTTTAAGTTAAGGAATCGTGAATACCCCTATTATTTGTGGAAATATAATTGTTTCAAAAATAGGATGGTTAAGTCTTTTTACCAATTTTGTTCAAACATTTTTATTTTTTATGAGTTTCTAAAAAAAAGCACGTATACACCATGTTGTCCCAACTCTGGTAAAAATGTTAAAAATCCTTGTAAAAGTGCACAATATAAATTCTTTTAATTTTATTTTTACTTTTTGATTAGACAATACTTATTGGAACATTTTTTTGATAACAAACCTAAATTCTTGAATTCACATTAGTGTCAAAAGAAAAATTACGTGTGAACTACATAATTAAAAATTTATTTTGTTTTTATTATTAAATCACCACCGTGTTCACCTTCCAAATTCCCTAAATCATTTAGCTGTTCCTGAAAAAATTCTCAGAAATCAACCTACAAAAAATGTTTTAAATATGATGACGAAGGTTATATGTTGCCTCTCTTAACAACTATAAATTACAAAGCCATCTCGTCACTGTAAAGTTTTTTTTTTGTATATAGAAAATATTTTCATTTCTATTGAAAACAAAAAATCTAAAAAAAAAAAATGCAAATAAATTTATTTCCACATCAATTATATTGTACCGCTGTCAACCTTAACCCAGACAGCTTATAGTATTATAAGCCCCAAAGTAAGTCCCTTTTCCAAATAAAATTCATTCATTCATTTAAATTTATCTATAATACTCTCGCTCTCGTACCAAGAAATAACAACAAGAATAGAATTATTTATTACCTAATTTCTGGAACAAAATCAAAATCTCTTTTAGCCAGCAGCCAAGTTGCTTCTTTTTTTTTTTTTTTTTTGCTTCCATAGTCATAGCGCATAACAAAATAGCAACACGAGCGTGTATTTTAATTTACTACTAGCCAAAGTCTTCTGTCGCCACCATCATCCACACAGAAGCCGGCCAGCCAGGCAGAGTAGCATCGTCTCTGCGCTTAAATTAGTTTGGAACAATAAATTTTAAAATCATTCTCTGTTGTAGTAGAGTGTCGGTCGTCTCTCTCACAATCTATACCGAAATAGCACACAGAATTATTATAAATTCAAGGTGAATCCATTACACCACTCAACTGGAAGAGCTAAGTTGCCATCGAATGGTTGACACACAATATCCAGCTGGAGGATTCCCAAAACAAAAAAAACTGAACTGTCATTTATCTGGGAATTCAAAATTAAATATCCATCGTCATTGACTAATCCGCAAGTTTATTTACGAATTACGACGCCCAACGACGCCACGCCAAAATGATGACGATGATGCCACCATGTCCCTGACCTTAGTTCAGCTGAATTCGATTGATCTAAAAACTGCCTACAACAAACATTGGGCACTCCAGCCAGAGTGCAGCTCGAGTGGATGCCAATTGCATTGGTCATACTAAATAAACCTCAGAGATGCAGCTAAAGATTTATCTGCGGTTTATTTCGAGGAAGACACATTTACAACAAATTTCTTCATGCTTACAAATACTCGATAGTTGAACACTTGTCATTCTTCAAAGTTGGCAGGATCTATGTATGTCTCTCAGACTGAGCGTCAGCCTCCAATATCTGAGTCATACAGAAAATGCTGCTCCATGGTCATAAATTATGTCTCAAGTACCTGTCAGTTGGCGGAGGAGGAGGGTGGTGATGCACATTCGCCTTTAAATAGTCTTCCCCCATCGTTTAGTGCATCGGAAAATTATTATTCCAGAAATATACATAAATATGGATTGGGTAAAAGGAGGATTTATCTCACAAAGATAACTTGTAGTAGAGGAGGCATCAAGTTGATGGCTCATTTACTTAATTAGAGCTAAGGATATTTAATTTGATGTTAAATGTATAATATACACACCCGATATTTGTATGTATTAATGGACCGACAACGACTATAACGATGACGATAAGGACTTTTGGATCTTTGGAGGAGGAAATTGAATCGACGCCGTGGAAGGTTGAAATGGAAGAAGATGCTCTTAGACGTCATCATCATGGCACACGATTATATTGTGGGCGTGTTTTAGTTGGATCAAAACAATAATTATGCAAATCGTTTATGTTTTTTTTTGTTGATTTTGTTGACTGTTGGATGTTGATTTCCAATTATCGCCATTCTGGTATACACTCTCTCATTAAGGTGTTAAGTGGAATTTTCAATTAAGAAAGCTTTTAGAAATTATTTGTCTTTGATATGACATTTCTTGAACGAAATGATATTTAAATTGAATTTTGAATGGAAACAGGATTTGAATGACGACGTCAATGAAATTCAGTCAGGTATAACAGCAGATAAGAACAATAATTTTATTAGAATTAAAAGGTGTTATTTTTAGAATTTAATTAACTTTTGGGTGAATTATGAAAACTATAGCTTCTTTTATAAGCTGTATGAAGTGTTCACTAATTTAATTTATGAGTGTGCAATAAAAAGATTTGCAAAGTAAGAGATTGATCACGTTGGGAAAATCTCTATGTAGCATTGAGTTGAACCAAGGAGAAAGTCCTGTAGTAATACGTTAGAATTATTCCTATCTATACGTTTGAGTCAATCAATAAGTAGAACCAATCGACTAAAGAAAAATGAATTGCTAAGCCATTACTCAAGTTTGGTAACCATACGTAAATTCCAGAAATATTATATTTTTATATTTGGATGTATCAAGAAAATAATGCTAATTTGTATTTGGATCTTACGACACTACAAACAACACCAAATTTGCATTAAATTCATTCATTTCGGGACACTGTGGTGTATACGTAACCTTTTTTTGTGTGCAAAATCTTAAACGGTTTGTTCAAAATTTCTATCGATATACAAATAATCTAAGGAGTTGCATTTACTATCTTTTGGTAATCTTTTAAAAGGTGGGTCGTTAAAAATTTTACAGCAAAGGTGTAAAACTCACAGAACCAGACTAATAACTGTAACTTTTTAATGAATAAAGCGGAACTTCGATATTTAAATTTTTTGTTGTGATCAATTTCTGTGTTAATATGTTTACATCAATATTCATGCTCTTTAAGGTTTTTGTTGGTTTTCGGTAAAAAAAAAAACTAAACTTTTGATTTAAGCGAATTTTTTGCATTTACATATTTGTAAAGTTTACCTTAATTGTATGTAATGTTTAAAAACCTCATTCTAGAAGGTATTTCGAACCCAAGCTATGAAAATCAATATTAAAAAATGTTTTTTCAGTATTATCGTGTCAAAAACATCACAACTAAGAAATAAATAATAAATAGCAAAACTAATGTGTTATTCTCATGTTACATGTAAGTAGCATACACTGCCTATGACCACCAAAAAAGTCGGACAACTGAGAAAATAACTTTTTATGGAACAATAATGTATGCTTCTTCTTCTAAAACAAAAAACAAAACACTTTCTGGATTAACATTTTTTATATCTTTTTTTTTTTAAATTATCACCATTTATAAAAAAATTAAAAAAAAAAAAAAAAATTTCAGTCCCTTTTTCGATACAAAAAATTAAATGTATGATATTTGACTAACTTTTTGTAATAATCCAGTAAAAAGGCATTATTATCTTTCAATTAAGCCATCGAAACCTAAAAAATTATTTAATGGAATATTTTTCACGAATTTTTGAAAATATGTTACATGAGAGTAACGCTGGGTCCGAAACTGTTAAATAAAAAAATTATTTAAAGGAGACAATAATAAAAGTAAGCCAAAAGCCGATTAATTTATGATTTTATATCTTTAGAACCACTATTCCGATTGACAATAAGAATATGTGCTGATTTTTAAGTTTAAAGCCATTATATTATATTATGCAACAAAAAAAAAATGTTGGAGAGGTTTTTTTTAAAAATATTTGTTTTTTTATAAAAATTTTCAACATTAAAGAAAAAAAAACTGGTATACCATTTAAATAAAATAATCAATCGCTATTATAAAGATTGAAAAACAGACTTAAAATTTTTTTTATCGAAATAAGTGCTTTTCAAAAATTTTATTTGCATAAATTAATTTGAAGATTACTAAAAAACTAAATCGTTTACGAGTAAGTCAGAAACAAAGAAAACGGTTCAAAAAATATTTTGTTTTATATCAAAAGTACGACGATAACACAGGTCAACACGAAATTTGTGCTTGGGTTATGACTATGAAATTATGATAGATATATTGATACTCATCTGGAAAACATTTTTCTTTTTTTTTTAATTTGCTTTTGAAGTCAGCAGAGCAATTTCCAGTATTCAAGAAAATCTGTCTTTTACAAAAATTGTCGAACGTAATTTTGGCAAAAACTCGAGAACGTCTTAACCGATTTGGCTGATTTTTGTTTTGTTTTCTTCATTTTAATGCTGTTTTCATATTCATATTCAGAAAATTAGAAGAAAAATGAAAAATTAAATCGAAATTTTCGTTTTGTTCGAATTTTTGTCAAATGGGAGCTTGAGGCATTATTTGATACCTTCTATTTTCAATATTTATGGTAAATGTAATTCACTCTGATGGTACTTTTAATCTACAAAAATAACTGTATCCAAACTGTAGCCAAACTAATTCATATTGAAATTCTTTATTTATTGAAAAGTTAAATTAATTTGTTTGCATAGTATTTTTATTATTTTGTTGCATATACAGGGTGTCTAGAAAGTAATGAATCAAACGAAACTTAAGATCTCTCAGAATTTGGTAGCTTGTTCAGCCCAAATCCTTACAGTTTTCGACTAAATATGCAGTTCTTGTGAAATTTCCCTACTTTGCAAAAGTATTTTGCTTCCTCTGCCCATACTTGATTTTTGTTTTTTACAATTCTTTCAATAAAACATTGCTTAACAATAAGAAACAATTAATTAATAAAAATATTTTTTATTTCATTCGCCATTTTCCTGCAAATTAATTAACAGTTTCAAGTTTCGTAAAAACTCAATTTCTTACTTTTATTTCAGAGCAACAAGACGAAAAAAATTTGTATTGTGTGACTCTGGATTATTGTTTTTAAAACTCATCCCATTATTGCAGTTTTTAAAAAATTATAAATTTTCCAAAGTTGAAGTTAGATCAAAAAATATTACAGTTTGAACTCCAAAAACAGGGTTTTTCAGAGCAAAAAACCCTTATATTCAGCATAACTTTTTTCTTATAATTTAAGTCGAATAAAGTGCTTTAGCAAAAATGTAGATCTTTCAATTATCTACATTTTATACCTTTACAGTTTTTTTGTACAATGCACGGTTCTTGCACTGTAGCTCATAAAACTCGAGTTAGACTCACAGGGTATGAAAATTGTATTTTTGCTCCCAACACTACAAAAGCAAATCTTAGGAGGGGAAAGGGTGATTATCTATTGTTTTGGTTTACCATGAACCCAAAAGTAATTGCTACAAATTACACAATAAGTTTAAACAAAATCTTTTGAGCTGTATTCTGTTGACGAAAAATGAGAACACTCGATAGAAAAATGTTAGTAAGAAAAAGTTTAGAGAATGCTCCAATTTATCTTGTTAATTTGTCAATTCAATTCTTTGTACTGAAAACGAAAATTTCAGTCAGGATTTCTGTGGACCAAAAATTTAAACACTCGGCGATAGAAATTAAAAACTAAGTTAGATTGTTTGGAAAATCTTCTATATTTGCTTCTCGGATACAAAAACAAACTATTTGAAAGAATTCAGTATAAATTTCCAAAAAAAAAGCAATCCCAGGATTTGTCTCTAAGTGTCGACTATTTTAAATTCATTTAAGATAAAAAGCAAAACGTCACCACCATCCATAGCTAGTATTTCATTATCATTTAAAGTTATGCGCATTTTTGATAATAGTCAATTATGCAAAGTCACATCCTGAATGAATTCCTTCAACAAACTTCATCTCGCTATCCTTTCCAAGAATTTTCGACTTCCTATAAATTAACTAAATAAATCACTCTATTCATACATTAAATTTTGTATTAAAATAGCTTCTAGATATAAATCTCCACTATGAAAGTTCAACTCTAAACTTAGGAACTATAGCTATATAAATATTTTCCTGTGAGTTTCCGGTTGCCATATTGGATATCAAACATAAAATCCCCTTTTGGCTGACATTTCCCAGTGGGATGTTTTAAATTTCACATTAAAGTTGACAGCGAAATCCGAGAGTAGTCAGAATGGTACACGAGTATAGTATCTAGTACTGTATAAGGTGGGAGGAATTAAACCAGCATGCACATGTTTTTAGTCCAGGATGTTATGAGTGGGTGGGTTGAGTTGATGGCAAGTTCGTTTCGTTATCCAATAGCACATATTTTAAATTCCTTAAATTTGTATTTCGATAAAGTGTTGTTATCGATTTTCGCATTCAGCACGTTTTGTGTGTTCTTCTACAAACCACCCACGGACACACACTCACATTAAGCACAAAAAAGGAAAAGTTATTTATAAAACTGCACGCATAAATCGTTAATGCGTGGCGTGTATTCGAGGACGCGTTATATAGACGTCAGTTTTCATTTTCTATGTGGTCCCCTTAAGTTCAACGGTTTGGGTTAAGTTACGCCACTTATTTGCAAAATTTTACGCCCGAGCTAAAATCATCATCATAATGATGATGGTGTATTGAGAAGAGAAGTGGTGGCGCTTGTGTAAATCACAGAAATTAAAATGCCATTAAACGTGGCGAGGCGAAGAGGCGAGGGTGAAGCTAACGCGTTTTGCTTTTGCTAAAAGGTTCAAGTTCAAACTCCAAGTAAAAAGGAATCTACATTCTACACTACATCACTTTGGAAAGTGAGAAAAATTTAATTATGTATTTACTTTATGGCTTTACAAACGTAATTTAGCGGCTTACTTGAGAGCAGGTTGATCCTTGATGGCGGTGGCGGTTTTGTATACTTTTTTTTTTGTTCCTTAGCTTTGTTTTGTGGCTTGTCAGGGTAACAAAAGACTCTTTTGTGGGCTATTTGTTGGATTATTTTATCGTTTTATTTTAGGGTCTTGTTTTTTTGGAAAGATGTAATCTTTAGGAATTAAGGTTTTTCTATAGATGAAAAATTGGATTATTTGCTTAAGCTTATTAAGTCAATTATAATGGTTACAAATGTGTGGGTAGTAAGTTGATGTTTAAAATTTTTGTGTGTGGGATATATATTTTTTAAGTGCTTTTTTTTGATGGAGAATAATAAATTTATGTAAGAAATTTGTGCAGGAACTTTTGTTTCCGATGAATCCTTACAAAAATATACAATTTTCTACTCGTAATAGTTCTTTGAATTTTCAGTTTTTTTTTTTTTTTTGTTGTTTCATTGAAAATGTAGTTATTGTAATATATTTTCCCTTTGAGTTATTTGTTCTACTATTTTATTCATTTTGCAGTTTTGAAACAAAAAGTTATTCTTGGAATATGTTTTTCTTGGAATAGAAAAAATGCAAGCATTTGCATTTTCCGTGTGCGTATAAAATGTTGCATACATTGAGTTTTTGAACTTTTTATAGTTTATGTGCATTTACAAGGTTTACTACCTATATAGTTTAGTTTCAAAGAAAGTGGGTGTGATGCCATATAATATAATATAAGAGGAATCTTTTTAAAAAGGTGGGAAAACTAAAAAAACAACATCATCATTTAAAGGTTTCGTGCTCACATTATTAGGAAAAGAATATAATTCTAAACTTTTTAAAGAAACTGCGACTGGATCATCTCGTTTCAGTGGAAATATTACATTTCAGAGTGTGTAAGTTTTGAATTGGCCTTCAGTGAAAATTACCTTTTTTGATAATTGTTGATTCAATAATCAAATTTGTGACTCCACTAAAAATAATAGTTCGACATTTCTTGTTTTTGATTAAAAATTCACATTTTTTGCAAATCAAATTCACCCTCTTTGCAATTATATTCCTTTCGGTTAGAAATCGCTGTTTTCACAAAGAAAATTAGCTGTTGAAAAAAATCACATCCTTCTTCAGTTCGAAATCAAGACGGAAAAAAATGTAAATACTGAAATAATGAATCAGTTAATTGATTGACTGATACAACTCGGTGCAAAAGAAATGTTCTTAGAAAATTTCTTGAAAATTTCTCAAAGAACAATTATTTTAAGTTGTTTGTTATGGGTGTTTTAGTACAGGTTCTAAATATTCGTATTTTCTTAAAAAATTAATTTTATTGATTTTTTAATTTATACGACAGATGAAACAACAATGGCAAAAAATATTTGCGTAAGACTATTTGAAATAGATTTCGGGTTGAAATAAAGGATTTTTTTGATATACCAAAGAAACTTACTAAAAGGACTATAATCCTTTGTTAGTTTGTAACATTATTATGAAAGGGTCACTGTGGTGTATACGTAACATTTTCATTCAAAAAGTGTGCTTACAATTTCCTATAATTCATTTAATATTTACAAGTAAATAATTTTTGAATTCATTTCAAAAGAAGAATTAATTAAATACTTTGAGCTTTTTTTTACTCCAAATCCGATGTGTTTCATTGTTCATCATTCTATTCAAAATACTGCAAATGTGGACTCTTAGTCTAGGAAACATTATAACCACTCAACAACAAAATTTGACACAAAATATGACTCACAAATTGTGTTTCATTAAAAAAATAAATTTAATTTTCAAATTAGTCACACAAACTGACTAATGCAAAAACATAAATTAAAAGAAGACTTCTTAAAAATAATAAATTTTAAATTAATAGCAAAGATAAATTCGAGTGACAGTAAATGCATACGAATGACATTTTTGACATTTTGTATTTAATTTTGTCAACCTTGGCCACCCCCAACATGATAATAATATAATTTTATCATAAAACATTTAGTAAAAAAAAAAAAATAAATAAAAAAACAGAAACAAAAACTTGCTCTACCTTAAAAAAACACAGACAAATTTCTATCTTAGGTTAATATCATTCAGACAAATGTTCTACCTCTTTTTTTTTTTTTAATAAAATTCACTTCAAAGGCAAAAATAGAAAAAACAAGACAATATTTATATACAAAAGTTATCTCATGCGGATTGTGGATATGTTCTCAACTAAATGTTTCATGCATTCTTTAACAGAAGGCAAAAGTAAAAACAAAAATATAAAAATAAAAATAAATAAATAAGGAAAAAACAAAAAACCATCAAGAACAATATATTTTGTTGAGTGCGGTACAAACATTAAGGCAAAAAAAAAGATACTCAGATACATCAGTGTTTTTTTAAGCAGAACGAACGAAAAACAGGAAGAAAAAAATAAAAAAAAAAAGTAAAAACAAAATTCCATTCCCCTGCAACAAACACGTAAACATTGAACACGTAAGAACACAATTTACCTATGTGGGTTAGTAGGAATATCTTTAATTTTTGTATCTCGTTTTGTTTTGTTTTTTTTTTTTTTTTGTATCTTCCTGAATTTCAAGGTTAAATGGAGAAAAGGTGCAGGAGATATGGAAGAGTGAAATGAAGGTGGTAGTAAAGTGCTTCTCAAATCCGTTGATTTATAACAACACCAAAGGAACTTAAGTGAAAGTGCGAACCAAAGGGATGTGGGTGACAATGACGATAGAGTGGAAGGATTTTTTATGTGCGAATGTTTCTGTTTTTTGTTAGATATTTTTTGTTGATAGTAAAAAATCGACTTGCTGTAAGGGTAAGTGATGATTTTCTTGCAAGCAAATCGAGAGATTTTGAACCAAATATAACAAGTTTCACAGGAGTATTTGTTTAATGTAGACTTAAGACGAATATTTGAATATTATTTGAGAGTAAAAATACATGTGAATTATCGTCAAACTTCTTGAGAGCTGGGTAACTTTGTATAACAGTCAATTCATAGGAAGCTTGACTGTCGCCAGTTTTTTACATCTCATATGTACAGACACCCTTAGAACTTAAAGTCTACCTTTTTTCTATAAGTCTTGAAGATAAAATCCTACAGAAAATGCTGTTATTTACTGGTCACTATGGCGTATACGTAACATTTCTATTCAGAAATATACATTTTTTTTCAACTGTTAATGTTTTATTTTATTTTATTTTTTTTGTTTTTAGAATGATGACTTTACCAAATAAAGGTTTCAATTGAATTTGGAGACGGTATATTGTACAGATTTTGAGTTTAATTATCCTTTTTAAATTTTTTTTATTTGGAATTTTAAATCTTCTTCGTCCAGGATTTTTCTTTTTTCTTACTGTTTTTTCCTATTTCCAGATTTTGGTATTTTTTGAAATTTGTAATTTCGAAACTAAAAGCTTTTTTATTTTTGCCGGCTATTGGAGATTTTTTTTGGAGGTTTTGTTTATATTTTTTGTTTTCTCAGTTTTGGGGATTTTAATTTTTGATTTGGAAATTAGAGGTATTTTTACTAATATATTTTTTAAGTAATCAGTTTTTGGCAAAAAGGTTTCCCAAATTAGTTTGTTCTTTAGATTTTCCAGTCTCAAGTTTGGGCTTTTGTAATTTTGAGTCCTCAGGATTTTATATTTGGTGGCCTGTTTATGGTTTTCCGCTTTGCGTTTTAATTCTTATTCTATGGTTTTTTGTGTTAAATTTGTGTGTTTTTTTTAGATATTTCCAAATTTTATTCTCTTATACATAAATGTTGTTTTTTGTGTTGTTTTTCAAGTCCGACCGTGAATTCGATTTGGAGTTTTTCGATTTTTGTGGTTTCAAGTTTTTGAGCATTCTTGAGATGATTTTTCAGATAGTTTAGTCCTCTACATTTGGATTTCGGATGAAAGAATTTTAATTTTTTACTTGCGATATAGGTACTATAGGGCAAATTTAGGATTCGTAAAAAAAATCGAACTTGAGATAACAATTTTACATGACATTACGATGATGGAGAATGCCAAAAAAGTGGGTCCGGCAATTCTGTCTGTCTGTCTGTCTGTCTGTCTGTCTGTCTGTGTGTCTGTCTCTATCTGGAGCTGCAGCCTAAACGAGTGAAGTGATTTTCTTCAAACTTGGTAGTTAGCAGTTTTTGGTGATTCCCTAGAGGGCAAATTGAAATTTTTTTTTATGACCAAAACTAACGGTACCTGCCATATAACGGAAATAGAAAAGTTAATTTTTTTCAAAAACGGCTCTAACGATTTTGATTAAAATTTTTGTGTTTAGTACTACACATAAGAGCCAACTTTTTAAATAAAAAAAATATTTTTTGTACCGTTATTAACGGTACCTGTCATAGAACGGTTTTTTTCGTTTCTGAATATCTCGTATAACATTAACCCGATTTAAATGAAAATTTTTATACAAAAGTGTGTAAGTAAAGATAATATTAAAATTTTAGAAAATTTTCAAAAAACGCATTTTTGGATTTTTTAAAAATATTTCAAAATTTTTTTTTGAAAAATCAATTTTTTGAAAACGGATCAATGAAAAATTTTGAAATTTAGTTTTTATGTGTAAATTAATTATTTCTTCAAAATGGCATACCAACTTTTTTTTGAAAAATGTTAAAAAATTTTATATATAAAAATTTATTTTTTTAAAAAAAAGCTACAATTTTCGAAAATTTTTTTCTTAAAATACCTTTTTATACAAGAAATAAAATGGCATATTTGTTTTTTTTTTCAAGATAATTTAAAACGGAGTTTAATTAATTATAAAAACAGATTTAATTTGTTTATACTACTTATGAAATTTCTTCATAATATCAAATTTTAAATTTCTTGAATAAATAGCTTTAACATTATAGTTACTTTAAGCATAAGAGCAAGTACGTGCGACCCCAGTCGTGCAATTTATTTATTCTGTTTTAAAGTTTTTTTCGATTTTCGACTTTTAAAAATATTTGTTTCCACAAACTTGATAGGTTTATCAGTTTTGGAATTTTCAATAAAAAAATATATGTTTTCTGAACTCGTTCATTCGATTTTTTATGGTTTCCTGATTTTTTTTTTTTTTATCTGGATTTTTTCACTTTAAGGTTTTCGAAATTGATGAAAGTTATAGTTTATTAGACACTTACTTTTCAAAATTCAAGATTTTTGAGGTTTCCGATTTAAAATATTTAAATTTTTTTCAAAAACTTTAAGCTCTTAATTATACGACCAATTGGTGCATAAGATTTTTATTTTTTTATAGAACATTTTTACTTTTAAGACAATTCAAGTCCCTCTCACACAAAAAATGGTTACAAGTTACAGGAATTTATTCAAAATTATACTTAAGTTACATAATTTGTTGGAATTTTTTTATTCGACTTTTTTCTTATTTTTTTTTACATCAAGTTCATTAATAAACAGAACGCGATTCAGTTACTCGTTCATTTTTGTGTCAACATTATGCTTTGCGCGTGACACCACAGCATAACTAAGTCTAGTAGAACTGTTTTTTTTCTTTTTTTGCTAAAAGAGAAAAATGACATAGGCATAGATACACGTACCGAAAGCACGAAGGATGTTACGTTTGTTGTGTTAAGTGTGGTTATACTTCATATTCAAGGAATGGATGGAGGGATATATATGTTCTTGTAACACAAGTGGAAACGATTTTTTTTCTTTTTCCTTGTTTTTTTTTTATTCTGAGAAACATAAAATTTTATGAACGTGTAGTTACATTTGTGTGTATGTTGGTGTGTAAAGTGTTTTGAGAATTGTCCTTGTCAAACGATGATGGGTTAGATATTGAACTAATAAAACCTCTCGTGAAGCTGGATGTACTCGTATGTAGGTTAGGTAAAGGTAAATGTTTCTTTTTTTTTCCCCTTATGACTTGGTTTTATCTCTGTTCTCAGTTAAATATAAGTTTTCTGTTTCAATACTGTAACTGTATCTCTACATCCTGTTCACATACTTTATATATCAGAGTATGTATATGATGAATGGAAGAAAAACACTCAACTGTAGATTTTATCGTGTGCCCTTTTGAGATGGTTCAAGATGATTTATGACTTGTTCAAATGTGAATGTGAAGGCTTCTTTGCTGGAAGATTACATTTCTTCAAGAACTTATTGATTTTTGGTTTCAAATGAAAGGTTTATAACCTAAACTTGTGTTTCGATTAGTATTATGGCGAATTGTGGGAAAAATTTTGATGAAACGTTTTCACCCTTTTTGGGAGTTTGAGCCAATTTGAAAACAAACAAATTGGCATTCAAAGAAACTGAATGGAAAAATTATTTTGAAAAACACTAAAAACAAGACCACTGTAGCTGTTTCTGTATGCCTGCACAAGACATAGACTTATATGCCCATTTAAAAATAACTGGCAGTGGTCTAACTGTCATCTGTCAATTTATTTATTAATTTTAATTTTTTAAAAGGACCAACATCAAAAATATTTATTTTCCTATAAATTTATAAATTAATAATTTAAATTGACTTATTTAATTACACACAACATATAATTTCAATTTATTTTAATTCAACAGATTCTATTGCAATTGTAAATTACATCTCTTTTGTAAGTTAAAACGAAAAGACTATTTTAAATTTACACTTACAATAAAATAAAACATTCAATTACATGTAATGCAATGTTTTATATTTGATTTGTTATAATCAATAATGCGAATGTTTTTTTATTTTTTATTTGATCATTTACGAAATTAAAAAAAATTGCATATTTGTGTGTGCATTGGTGATTTATTTTCCATTTAATTTATTATAATAATAACAGTTTCCACTTCATTAAGATAATTGTAGGCCATATATAAAGAGAAATTTAAAATTCATATATTCTATATAAAAAGAAAAACAAAAAAAAAAAAACTGGAATAATAAATTGATTCATTTCCATTTAAATGACCTACATCAATGTGTTTTTTTTTATCACATAAAATTAAACTTTGTGCATGTTAATTTTGACGTAGTTTTTTTTTTTATTTTTATTATTGATTGTAAATGATGACGAAAAAAGAGATTACATGATTTAATGAAATATTTGTGTGAGTTTTTTTTTTGTTGATGAAATGAATTAAAAAAAACAAACAAAAATAAATAAATGAACAAACGAATGAAATGTAAAATGCAAGATATTATAGCCCTGAATGTTCTGTAATCTGATTGGTGTCATAAAACATTTTTTTTTTATCATTCATCACAACTTATAGAAAAAAGTTTAAAAACTCAGGAAACATCTTATAAGGAAAACTTATGTTATTTAGGAAAACCCAACTTCCAACGACAAAAAATCTAGAAAACCCCGACAAAAGAGGTTTCCGCAAACCCAAAAACTTCAAAATTATGTAGAGCTAAAATGTGGATAGTTTCACAAAAAACCAAAATTACGATATCCTCAAAACCCATAAATCAAAAACAAGATCCGAAAATTTTTAAATCCTAAAATCTAAAAAACCCAAATTTATAAGAAAAAATCAAAATCTCGAAATCCAAAAAAGTTCAAAATCCTGAAAACTGTTTTTGCAAAAGCAAACATTCGAGGAGTAGAGTAAATCCTAGAAATAAAAATCTAGAGAACCCAAAAAAACCTAAAATCGCAAAACTGCGAAATTGGAAAAATTCAAAATTTGGACAAACTAAAATTACGAAATCTCCAAAACCCTAAACTCCTGTAAACCCTTTTTGCAAAAGCCAACATAAGAGAATAGTAAATCCTTAAAACAGAAAATCTAAAAAGCCCTAACCTACAATCGAAAAAACCGCGAAAACCAATGCTACTGGAATAAACATATATAAAATGATCACAAACTTCAAAAAATGTTAAAATCCGGATAATGTAAAAACTCAAAATTCCAAAATAAAAAGAATTTTAATTCGAGCTTAAATTTTTAATTCTACATTCTGAAGAAAAAAAACTCGAGGTTGGAAATCCATCAGTTTCATGAAATTTAAATATCGAAAAACACAAATTTCGAAAAACCAGAAGTTTTTTAAAAAATACCGAAAATCTCTTTGAAACCTAACAAATCCTTTAAAGTAAATAGTAAAGTAATAAGAACTACAAAGCCCAAAATAATATTAAAAAAAAAACTAATTGAAGTATTTATCAAATTTGGAACACTCCAAAACCCCAAAAGCCTTAAGACAAGAACGCCCCAAAACGACTAGCAACAGAAAACTATGAACTAAAAAAAAAAACAAAAAATCTTTATGTGAAGAAGCTTTAAATTTCGAAAAAATTATTTCGAAAACAAATTGAATTAAGTTTTTTATTTTTTTTTTTTAAGTTTTGCGTCATTTCAATACTCGATTCAACAATAAATGAACAAGACCCATTAACTATTGTTAACGCCTCATACACAAAAATACCTCTTTAAGAAATTTAAAAACCTTAAGCTAAAAGAGCTAAAAGCTAGTTAGTACAAATGCACCTAACACTCCTTACGCCCTCCCTATTAACAGATGTTTAATCTCTTTTACTATCCCCCAGTCTAACTTCCTGGTTGCCTACTGTGAGAAAAAGAGAACTAAAAGAAAAACTTCGAACCGGATCCAAATGGAGAATGGCTAACTTTCTGCAACAATGAAGATAGCACTTCAATTTATTCCCCCATTTTTTTGCCCATTCACCTAATGGAAATTGAATTTTCTTGATTTTATTTAATGACGTTTGACTTTTAGGAATTCCCCCTACTTACTCTTTTGTGTAGTTATCCCATCATAAGTGTATAAGAATTTTAAAGAGAACAAAAAAACATAAGGCGTCACAGCTGTTCCACACATTATTTTATCATAGACCGTATTTAGCGTATGTGTGTGTGGAGGTAAACGGAAGAAAAACGATAGAACATCATTATCTTTGAAAGCAAGGCGGAAGCATTGACAAACTGTGCACACCCACAAGAGTGTTCTGTGTTCTCGACACACTACTCGACTCGTGAGCCACCTCCAAAGCAAGAAGGAGCTCCTTTCAACACACACTCGCTATAAACATTCATAATTTAAGTCCTCCTGTGTTGTACCTACGAGAGACCTACCTACTCCATTGTTTTAAAGTTTATCTGCGTTTCCACCTTTTTCGTGTTATATAGCAGCTCTCTTGTGGACACCTAGATTTGCTAGATTGAGAAGAACAGCAAAATTCTTGTGTGTTTCGTTTCGTGTCAATATGGAAGGAACCCAAAACAGATTGGTTCGACATTAAAATTTAACACTTTTGTCCCCCAGAAGACGGAAGGAATATATTTTTGTAGGCAGAACGAACAGAACGAATCTACTACAACGTGACCTGGTCATGTTAGAGGGTCTACAGGGGCACCAAATGCCAAAATGGTGGTGGTATGTTGAACTAAATTTACTTTTCCATCGACCGAAAAATGACGTTGAATCACGATGATGCCAAATCTCCTCTTTTTGGAAAACATTAAATCCAGTAGAGTAGAATTGCCTATGGCTATGATTACGGTTGTTGTTATTCCCTGGTGCTAAATCTTATCCATCTTGTTTAACCTGAATGACTGACATTCATCGTGTCTTGTTTTGTTGAATGTAGGGACTAGGGACATCAATGGCGATGTGAAGTGCAATAATTTGATTTCACTCCGTCCAAAATGATCAACCATCATATAAATCAAACATACCTCTATTCTATCGAGATAGAAAGAGGATGATTTGTTTGTATGTAAATATGACTCTGTCTCATGTGTGTGGTGTAGACATAGAGTGTTTCTCTGTCAGTCAGTAGCTATAAAGTTGAGTGTGATGAATGATTTCAGTAAAGTTTCTCATAGATAAACGGTGGTGATATATGAATGCATTTTGTCTTGAGAGTGAGGAAAGGAGTCTTTTGAGGCTATAAATAGGTACAAATATAAATCTTGAAATGTAAAGTAGAATCACGTAGGAGTGGCACGTGAAGAGATGTCAATAAATGCTTATTTACTTTTTAGAAAATCTCTTTCACAGACTTTTAGAGTGATTTGTCTAACAGTTTATTGGTGTTTTATTTTTTTTTGCATTGAATGTCTTACAAGGAATTTGTCACTTAAATGTTTATTTATATGTCAAGAAAACAACTTTTTGATGCAAAACAAATATTTTTAAGAAGATTCGTGAAAAGTTTTTTGAAGAAGCCTTAAAATTGAAGCGTTTAAAGAAGTTTATTGGCGCCCAACATCAGTCCCTCTTATTCTAATAAAACATGAAAAGAATTAAACCGGTAAGATGGCTTAAAAAAAATTGTTTTAAAAAGTGTGTGGAATGGTAGTCATATTCGTAAGCAAATTTGGAAGTTTTACAATATAAAATAACTTTAAAAATGTTCAAAGAATAAATAAAAGTGGTCCAATTTGCCTTCCTTGTGGAACTCCACATAAAACCTCAACTTGCTTAAATATACTTGAAGAAAGGACTCTATTAGCTTTTTTTGAAACCATAAAAAGACGAGGTCGATTTGAGTGACTGAATGTATGCAGGTCTTATTAAATTTGTCATTGCTTTTAAGCAGAACAAAATAAATCGCCACTTAAGACCTGCAAAAAGGATCATCAAAAACGGATCTACTTTAACATCAACACGTTTAGTATTTTTTAGCTACTCACATTAAATTTGCATCCAATCAAAAATGTTCCGATAAATGCGTCCTGCAAAGAAAAAAAAAACAAAAATATAAATCTGTCAGCTTTTCATGTCTAAAATGTTATAAAGATAAACACACAGAAAAAAGATAATATCAAAATTAATGACTAAATTAACAACATAAATTAGAACACACATTAAGTTAAGTCAACAATAAATTTAAAGATCTCTTTTTCCTCTGCACTTTAATCTCTTCAACAACAAATTAGTCTCCTCTATACGCAATTCACTTCGATCTACTTGGGAACGCTAAAAAATCAAACAGATCCGCGCTCTATAAAAATGTACAAGTATAAAGAGTATGAAGCCAGCTAATCTTTATTAGGGAATGGGAAAATGTATAGAAGTACTTTAAAAAGCCGGTCGGGTCGGAAACTTAATGGATACTTTGACGGGCATCAAACATAAAACTTAATTTATACAAATTGACAATGTGCACTATATAAGCAATAAATAAATCTCCTTGTGTGTGTCAGATCTTCAGCAGCAACCAAAACGACAGCGACATCTCAGCCATCAGCCATCAAGACGATGATGACGACGGACGCACGCACGACTTATGTATAAGCTGCAAGTTCTGACAGCCCAAAGAGACAGAAATATACAGTTCGCGCGCGATTCACGAGATCAATTCGCGACTCACGAGCGACCGACAACGAGCTAGCGTTATGTGTGTGCGCGTGCAGTTAAATCAATTATGCTTGCAACATGCTCATGCGGTGTCAGTGATCCTTCTGTCAATCATTGCGCTTCCAGCTGCATTTTTTTTTGTGCGGTACTGCTGCGGCGCATCCAAACGAAACAGAGGTTTGATGTTATGTAATGCAACTGGAAGCATACTTGACATGCTTCCAGATTATGCGACATGCGCGCGGACACAGATAAAGATGTTCGCCTATTTTTATTGAATTAATCGAATGTGCGAATGTTCTTGGATCGTCTGTCGTCCGTCGTTGTGGTCCGTCAACGTGCCCTAGAGACTTATAGGGACCAAGTATTTGAAAGGAGTGTCTGCGCCTATTAAATTGGAGAAACTTCTATGATTAATCTAAAAAACATTCTGTGAATAGATTGTCAATGAAAGGAGTGAGAGCAGCGCGGTTTTGGTCGCTTAGAATGGGACAATGTGACGATTATTTCGCTCTGGGAATTACATTTGCACTTCTGAACTCCTCCAACGACATAGGATGGAGTTTTTTATGTCTGATGCATGGGTTAATGAAAGCATTTCTCAGTGTGACGACGTTGTTCGCGTAACACAGTAACCCCAAGTGACTTGGTGCGGCTTAAGTAATTGACCAACGAAGTGTGTCTATTAAGATTTAAGCGAGCGATATTCGCGCAGCAATGAAGAGTGTTGAGTGTAGGTGGAGGAGTGCAACCAACCAACAACGTGCTATACCGTAGGCGGATTCTTTTGCTTAAACTGATGGTCGTCGTGACAAAATTTTTCATTGTGATTTTAGTTCTAGTAAGTAAGAATGAGTTGGGACTAAGTAGGCAGTATTTGCTGCCTGGAGGATTTGATTAATCAAATCAAGAAACGGGAAGTAAATAAGTTGCAAACGTTGAAAGTTAGGGTCAGTCAGTGCAAGAAGATAAAAATTGTTACGTGGGTATATTTCTTTTTATTGTTACTCATTTAAACAATTTGTTTGTCTGCAGGATACATTTTGCAATATTTAATTTCACTGATAAAATAAAAGTAACCATATTTAAGTTGATTTTATTTTAACATTGAAAGTTTCTTTATACCTCTTTAAATTTCAAACTTAAAAGTAAGGAGCTAAGAATGCCTACACGGTTAAAAATTCTGTCGTAGTTTTTAGTACAGCCTTTGGAATTAGGTCTTTTTCAAAACAAAAATTATTAGTTTTTAATCATTTTTTTTTTTTAAGTGAAAACTTCTTTAGTATCGTAGTGATTTGAAACAAGATGAAACGAAAACGCGACACGACTTCAACTTGTTATAACTTTTTTGTTTTAATAGATAGATGAATGAAATTTGTACAGTAAAGAGGTAATTAAATAAATTATAATTGTACAAAATTTCAATTAATTTCATATTCAAAATTCGGAGATAACGGTAAAAAGATGTTCTTTTCCAACACACGTTATATCTTTTGATCAAGTGCACATACAAATTTGATTTAACTTTAATACGCATGCTGATAACATAACCTTTTATTTGATATATCACACATAACGGTACGTGCTCTACATGTTACACAATCTTAAATTGAAAAATACCTCAAAACACCTGTGGAGATCTGTTGGCGATGAGCAGCTACCAGTGTAGGAATTACCGTGATCTCAGTCTGGAAATTCGACATGGTTGACTTTAAATAGTTCTAACTTCTCTTGTAGACATCTTTGAAATAAGATTTATACATCATTATACAAGGTGAAACAATAAGCTTTCACATGGTATTTTTTTACATTTTCACATTTATAGGTTGTCAAACACAAAAAAATGAATTAATAGCATGAGAACATAAAAATAAATGTTTTTTTTTGCTTTTTTTGATGAAATTTCATCGAGTTTAAAAAATTTTAGCTCTTTTTGTAGATGTCTCATAGACTTGATCGATATATATATTTTGAGCATGCACAATAAGTTTTCCGATGGTATAAAATTTTGAGCTAAGACAATAAGCTTTCAGATGTTGTAGGTTGTTAAAGGTTGTTAGGGAAGAAAATGGATTTAATAGCGTGAGAAGATAAAAATACGTATTTTTTCGCTTTTCTTGATGGAAATTGATCGAGTTCAAAAAATTCTAGCTCTTTTTGTAGATGTCTCATAGACTTGATCGATATATATATTTTGAGCATGCACAATAAGTTTTCATATGGTATAAAATTTTGTATAGGTTGTTAGGGAAAAAATGCATTTAATAGCGTGAGAAGACAAAAATACGTGTTTTTTCGCTTTCTTTGATGGAATTGATCGAGTTCAAAAAATTCTAGCTCTTTTTGTAGATGTATCATAGACCTGATCGATATACATATTTTGAGCTTAGAAAATAAGCTTTCAGATGATATAAAATTTATATAGGTTGTCATATAAAAAACAAGGATTTGAAGGTGATAGAATAAAAATAGGTAAATTTTTTCTATTTTTTTTTTTTTGCAAGAAAAATGATTTTTTAAGGTTTCACTTCTACCACGTGTGAATTGCACACATGATTTTTTTTTATTAATTTCAAATACAAAAAAATTAAAATGTATTAGTTTTAAATACAAAACATTAAAATGTAATTAAAAGTATTGAAATATTTTTTAAGAAAATTTGAATTTTTAACTAATTTCTTTGCATCTAAATTATTGAATTGACATTAAATACTCTTTTTACTTGCTCAATAAGGCAAGTATTAGTTTCGTGTCAAAAAAAAATTTCGAGGTTTTAATCAAAACTAACATTACGATAATCGAGAAGTCCAAAAAAGTGGGTTTCGTCATGACGTCCGTCGGTCTGTGCGTCGGTGCGTCCGTGCGTCCATCTGTACAAGTAGCTGCAGCCTAAACGGCTCGGCAGATTTTCATGAAATTTGGTACAGATAGTTTTTTCGTAATTTCCAAGGTTGGTTTTTTTTTTGTTTTTTAATATCTCGCCTAGAACGTATACCTCCCATACAAACTTTTCGAGGTATTGCAATTTTCTTAAAAACGGCTCTAACGATTTTGATTAAATTTGACACAAGTAATGCTGAACGTATACCTATGTAATATAACTGCGTTATTAGTTTTTCTCAAAAAATACGGATAGTGTAAATATGACAATTTCTTTTTTTTTTTAATCGCTAATGTCGGCTCTTCCCGTGTATCGTTAGTGAGTTATTGCAATTTTCTCGAAAACGACTCTAACAATTTGGATTAAATTTGGTGTTCATTATAGTCTTAATGATTCTAACAAAACTGCGTTTTTAGTTTTTTCACAAAAATTTCGGAGAACGGTATGGCGTTGCCGTTTTCTGCCAAATTGATGTATTTTTTAGTTAAGTCGTATATTTAATCAAAGGCTTAGCCAATTTTATTCAAAATTTGCAGACAGATATTTCTTGTCATTTTGAAGTGTAAAATGTAAAAAAAAATATCAAAAAAGTTTAAAAAAAAATTTAAATACTTTTATTTTTTTTTTTTTTTGAAAATTTAACGAAAATCTTTAATTTCCAATACTTATTTAAGATATAGATACTTTGAACTACAAGAGCAAGTACGTGCGGCCCCAGTCGTGCATTTTATTTTTTTTAGTACAAGAAAATCAAATTTTGATCAAACTGTATTAGGTAAAAACTTAAACAAAAATGGGAGCCATTTTAAAAATGAAATAATTTTTTTTCGTGCCTGGATGTAGTTATCGCTTCCTGAAAAGGACCTATATAAAACTATTTTGGTTCAGGAAAATACATTTGGTGACATTTTTCCTAAAAAAAAATAATTTTGGTGTTGCCTCATATTTAACCCAAATTTTCGTAGAATCTACACCAAAATTTTTAACAGTGTACTTAAAAGCTTTTTACTTGATTGTTGCAGTTAGAAGGAACCAAGTGAAATGTATTGCACAATATTTTTGTTTTGTTATCTTAGGAGGAAGATATCATTATTATTAAAAAAAACTGCATTGTTATTTTACTTTAACTTACAAATGCATCCACTACGAATTGCAAAACTTGTACATTTTATACGTACATAAATAAAACTCCTTTCAAAAATACCAGTGATTTTATGTTATCACATAAAATCATAAGGAGGGATTACAAATATCTTAAATATATTTATTAAGCTACCAATAACGGTATAAGCCCTTCATTACGTTCTATCTTTCTCAATCGACTAATCCGACAAAACCATTGATTAATCATCATCGCATATACCAAATAAAAAACTCTACTTGACATTTATCTTTGATTGTACAATATGAAAAGTTATCTTGTGTCAAAATAAACAATCTATCACCAAAAATGTATTTAAATCCAATTCGGATCCGGAAATTTAGAGGGCTTATCGAATCCAACACTCTTAAATCTGATTAATTACATTTTCGACAACAGAAGGCGTTATTTGTCTTGAAGTTCTTTTTTTTATTTTCAGAGTTTAACAAGATTATCTTGATTGACCTTGCCTAATTTATCGAATAGAAAAAAAAATCCATACCACACACTCGATTGACATAAGACTGTTGCCGCAATACAAAACCAACAAATGAAATTTTTTTTTTCGAAATGACTTGGCTTGACATTTCACGCGTATTTGAACAACTATAACAGATCTCTCGTGGTATAACTTTTTTATAACACCTCGTATAGAATTTTTCAAAAAAAAAAAAAAAAAAAAAACGAGAACATGTGTTTTCATTATTTTTGGTTGTTTGTTTGCATCCATTGTATTCAAATTTGTCACACCTTGAAAACACATTATCTCACCTTCGAACAATATAAAAACGGCACACATCAATTTTATACACCTTAGCCAAGTTACTAGTATGTATTTACCAACTTGAACCTTTTTTATATGTTCAGCGCGTGAATCTAAAAGCTATCACGTATCCTATTATGAAAGTAAAGAATCACTTCACTCTTTTATACCTCAATCAACTTGATCCCAAACAGTCTCTACTCCAGGAAAAACAAGATGACAACAAGAATAAAACACCAAAGATGGAAAATTCACTTGGCTATAAGATGACGAAGAGACAGAAAGAGACTTATTCATCGGCATGGTCTGATGAACGCAATGGAACCATGGATGAAAATCCGCACCGTAATCTGTCTTAATGATATCATCTTTGCGGGCCTTTTTTTTAAACTGTCGCGTCGGTCGTCGGTCCGGTGACAAACTCTTCTTAAGATTATAACATTCAGCAAGGGAGAGAGCTGTGAAAATACTCTTGATGTTTAAAAATGTCGTTCTCCTTTGCTTCTATGACCAGAATCCAGGGTTTTAATTATAAAGCCCTCGTGGAATGAGAGACTATCTGAAAGCAGAAGAAGTTGTAAACGACTGGTATTTTTGCGACAGTTTTTAGTCTTCTTTGCCTTCATATCACTTGAAAGTAAGTTTTTTTTTTTTATTTTTTGAAAAAGATGGTGATGTTAGCAAGACGAAGATGATGACGATGGGAACAAACACACTTTTAAGCTGATTAATGGCTTAAAATGGGGGAAAAAGTGTGAAAATGATACCGTGACGAATAATTCCCAGATGGTATTTGGTTTTTATTTATTTTGTATCTTTCTTATTTTTTTTTGTCAAGTTAGGATGGGACATCAAAAACTGTCAGGAATATAATTGCAAATGATTGCAAAACGACTTAAATTTTTATCTTTACGGAAATGGGCAGTAGTGTAGAATTATAAGAACAAAATTGAGGGGGATATATTCTTAAGACATAAAAATAAGGCTTTTTTTTATGAATATCAATTTGTATGTTTAAATTTATTAAGAACGTTACTCTAATAAATAGGACTGATGCTTATTAAGTAATTTAGTTGCCACAATTAAGTTCGCAAATCGGCGCAGTTTTTATTCTTGCTTTTTGACAGTCATTGGGTGTACCTATAAAGTTGAAATGATTTTTTAGAAAGTTATGTATTATTTTGAAAAGATACTTGTGAATTACTTACAAATTGCTTTAGGCAGAAACCTTTTTCCCTCGTGAAACATAGTTGTTTTCAATGCAAACTGGGCCATGCAGAAATGAGCTTGAGTCCATCTCTAATCGACATTATTTTATTTGTCAACGATTTTCAAACCGTTCTAAGAATTGTATAGAGTCTTTGACAAAAAGCTTGAAATACATCTGAACAAATTTTATTTTCTTTAAAAGTGTTCTCAATGACGTCGGACATTCTCTTTATGAGCCATATCTCTTTGGTAAAGTTTTGTTCCATGCGGCTTTTTGAATCAACTCTATTTTCGATATCGTTCTCAAACAGTGGCGTACGTTGAGTAGCCAGGGCCCCGGGGCCTCGGGGCAAGACTAAATTTTGGGGCCCCTTAGATAAAAAAAAGTACGTATACGCCGTACTTTTTTTTTGTATGGCTTATTTATTTTTAGGTTTATTTTAATGTTATAATATGTTCGTAATGCACTTTGCCATACTTACTTAAAATTTCTAGTAGTAAATACTTGTACTAGGGGCCCCCAAAATTAAATATTTAGAGACCTCTAAAATAAATTTTTTTTTAGCTTAGAATTGATAGTTGTTGGGGCCTCTGTTCTGAAGTAATATGTACCTACACATTTGATTTTCCATCATGAAACATAATTTATTTCTTTTGGGGCCCCTGAAAAACTATTTTTGGAGCCTCAAAATTAAGTGCTTAGAGGCCCCTAAAATATAATATAATTTTTTTGGTGCCAAGAATTAATAGGTATAGGGGCCTCTGTTCTGAAGTATAGTATTCGGAACGCCACCAATAACGTAATGTTTTTATTTTGGGCACTGATATATTAATGTTGGGGCCCCTGAATTGATATTTAATTTTCTATTTGATTGTTTTGAACCACTGAAGTAATAGCTTTTGAGGATCGTCTAATAATATTTGTCATGCCATCAGAAAATTTGATGAATATTTTGGGCTCCTTAGTAATAGATTTTGGGACCCCCAAATTAATATTTGATTGCCTCTCAACTAACGGGGTTCCTGAAAAATCATTTTTTGGGACCCTTCATATAATATTTTTGGAGTCCCGAAGTCATATTTTTTGGGGCTCCTAAAGTAATATTTAGTAATCCATCAACAAATGTAATTTAATTTAAAAAACATTTTTTTTTTAATTTAATTTTTTTTTTGACGCTCTGAAGTAAAGGCTTTTGGGGCCCTTGGCCTGAAGTTGTTTTTTTTTTTGCTTTTTTGGGCCCTCTAATGTATTATTTGTGGTTGCAAAGATTTTTCAAGTAATATTTTTTGGGGCCCTAAGATAAAATTATAATTTTTCTTTTAAAAAAGCAGTTTATTTTGTTGGGACCCCTTGGGTAACCTTTTTATTAAATTAATATATATTGTGTGGCTACCATTGCATTATACATTACACTGACTGACATAATTAGTCTCCCTTGTATCCGAAGTGATTCAAATACCTACATTTTAATTTACTTCGTAACTCAATTTATGCTAACAGTGTCCTTCTCTGTAATGTCTCCAGTGGGGGCCCTGGGGTCGGTCGGGGGCACCGGGGCGCCGCCCCGCTTGCCCCAAGGGAGTGTACGCCCCTGTTCTCAAAACATTCACAGTAATTTTTACAGTTTCGATTTGATGGTATTCCCCTGACCATAAAGAAATCAATGAGGTCAGGTATTTTCGAGGTATTTGCCGGCCAAAATGGTTGGTTGACATGCTAACTTGATATGACAGAGTAGTTTAGCTATGATCCCAAAAGGAAAAAAATTTAACTACAACTTCTAAAGGCATTAAATTAATTACTTTCTGTGTTAAACCTTCAAATTATTATAAAAATTAAGCATTCTAAATGGTTTTTATCCCTCTTTATGACTTTATAAATTAATACTATACAAGTTAGTATAATACTTTGGAAGCACATATATCAAATTAGCCCTTGAAAACTTATAAATTCCTCATAAAAATGTGTATGAATTCTTCAGAAATACTTCAAGTGTCTGTTAGTAAAAAAATCGAAGCACATCTGTTTTAAAATCTTCTTAATAAAGGTCATAAAGTTTTCATTAAATTCAGTAACAAACTTTTTCAACATTTAAAAGTACTAATTGCCCAGTTTTATGAGAAGCAACTAATTAGAAAACAATAAAAAACGAACATGAACAAAACAAAACATATAAACATGTATAACTACCTATTTTGCTATAATAGAACCTAAAGAAAAGAACATAAAAACTTTTCAGCGTGAACTTTTATGTTTGAACTCTGAATTTGAGTGTATCTATCTGATAAAAAAAAAACTAAACCAATAAATACTTTCAAAATTAGATTAGCAAATAAAAAAAAATTAAAAAACGTTTTCAGTTCATGTTTTCTTAATAAACCACATGTGGATATCATATTTGTATGTGTGGTATAAGTAAGAAGTTTTATTAAATAAGAATTATTTCTGCAAAATCATTTGATACAATGTTAGAAAAAGGCCACAAAAATACATATCCAGATCAGAGAGACAGAATCTACTTTGAACTACAACCAATTTATATTGAATGGTTTATCTTTTATTTTTAAATCTTAAGGCTTATTATTGGTTTTGTTAAAAAAAAAAACTCAACTCCTAGAGAAAAAGGTTACATTCCAAGAAAGGCTCATTTCCAAAAACAATAAAAATGTACGAAGTTTTATTAATCCTTGAAGCTTTTAATTTTGAGTGTAGTACTCATGATGAATTTAAATATTTATACAAAATCGAATGCTTAAACATCTGATAAACAAATACTGAACGATATCAATTCTCAAAAATTAATCAGGCTTATTGACTTTGTATAACAGGAAAATTCTGTTTCAACATTAGTTTTTAAAAATATAACATACGTGAAACATTCTTGTGTGCTTTTTCTCATTAATATGCACTTACCACAGTAAAATGTTAAAATAGAAACTTATTAGTCTAAGAGCCAGCGACCTAAAGTTTGCAGGTAATTGCTTAGTATTCACCCCTATGAAATATGTTTAAGGACATCCCCAGGCATGTTACTGCAAAAGAAAAAATCTCGTGACACGTGGCAAAAACAGTCTGCCAAGCACTTGAATGTGAAAAAAATTTTAAATTAAGAACTCGACCTTAAATCAAAAAAAAAATATTTAAAGAGAACGGCAACACTTACAAAACTAAACGATACCTTTTTTTAAAGGTAAAAAGGTATACTACTTTTTGGTTTTTATATAAATGTTTTTTGATGAATAGTTTTTGAAACAAAAAATTTCAAACTCAAAATTTTGAAAAAAAATTCAAAAAAAGTTCAAACAGTTTTTTTTTTTCATAAAATTTACCCAATCAAGTATTATTTTTTTTTTGTTTTAATTTCTCTTATATATTTTGAGTCAAACACCGAAAACTAGAAGTCAAAATCTCTTTTACTTTTCGAGAAAACTGAAAATTACCAAACCTTCTATTTTTTCACCAACGCCAAAATTACGGCTATTAATTATGTCTTTCAGAAAGGAAGTAAGATGTTCACGGGTTTTATTGCAGGAATCGTTCAATGGGTTATAAAAAAGATAAAACCGCGGAGTGCTATTAAATGAGAGGGTGGGAACTGGAGATAGGGGTGCAAAAGCCCCCTTTTTGGTTTTTTCAATATATCTCGTAAACAAAGCATAATTTTGAGATATTGTTCTTAACAAATTTTGTAGAGAATTAAATTTCCTATAATAATAATGTTTTTTAAAAATTTATAAAAAAATTTCCTTACCAAAACAGTCAAAACAAACAAAAAAAAAAAATTTTTTTAAATTAATTTTTTTTAGTTTTTTTACTTTTTTGGTTGTGTATTAAGTCATATGAAATATGTTTAAGGACATCCCCAGGCATGTAACTGCAAAAAAAAAGTCTAGTCAGCCGTGGCAAAAACGGTCTGCCAAGCACTTGAATGTGAAAAAAATTTTAAATTAAGAACTCTACCTTAAATCAAAAAAAAAAATATTTAAAGAGAACGGCAACACTTTCAAAACTAAACGATACCTTTTTTTAAAGGAAAAAGGTATACCACTTTCTGGTTTTTATATAAATGTTTTTTGATGAATAGTTTTTGAAACAAAAAATTTCAAACACAAAATTTTGAAAAAAAATTCAAAAACAGTTCAAACAGTTTTTATTCCAAAAAATCTACCCAATTAAGTACTAACTTTTTTTCCAATTCTTATTTCACTTATATATTTTGAGTCAAACACCGAAAACTAGAAGTCAAAATCTCTTTTACTTTTTGAAAAAAAAAACTAAAAATATCGAAAACTGTGTTTTTTTGTTCGGGATCAGTATTCTCAGGGATTTTTTCTGAATTGTTTTTTGACTTTTGGCTTTTTTTAGCACAGGCCATTCCATTTAAAGGGAAAGAAAGTCTTAAGTACACTTGTCATTCCACAATGTAAATATTTTGTACCCTAATCCAGTTAAAGTCTTCATATTTATTATTGGCATGTATCAATAGCGTTACAAAACTTACCTTAATCAATATCTAATCCCTCTAACGTTATGGAAATGCCAAAATTTTTAACAAGCTCCTGGATATTCATATAAAAATTGCAATATATCGAGAACAAGGTACATATTGAAAAATTCATCAAATACAATAAAATATTTTATTAAAAAGTGCTTGGCAGACTGTTTTTGCCACGTGTCACGAGATTTTTTCTTTTGCAGTAACATGCCTGGGGATGTCCTTAAACATATTTCATAGGGGTGAATACTAAGCAATTACCTGCAAACTTTAGGTCGCTGGCTCTTAGACTAAAATATTATGTTGTTGCATTTAACTTTTTAGCAAAATTTCTTAGTTATTGTTTGTGTGTCTTGCTCTCCCCTAGTAGCATACATTAAGATAGTTTTCTGAAGAAAATTTGGAAACCGTGTAAAAACAAAACACTGTAATTTTGACGTGTCGGTGAAAAATTAGATGATTTTGTAATTTTCAGTTTTCTCAAAAAGTAAAAGAGATTTTGACTTCTAGTTTTCGGTGTTTGACTCAAAATATATAAGTGAAATAAGAATTGGAAAAAAAGTTAGTACTTAATTGGGTAGATTTTTTGGAATAAAAACTGTTTGAACTGTTTTTGAATTTTTTTTCAAAATTTTGTGTTTGAAATTTTTTGTTTCAAAAACTATTCATCAAAAAACATTTATATAAAAACCAGAAAGTGGTATACCTTTTTCCTTTAAAAAAAGGTATCGTTTAGTTTTGAAAGTGTTGCCGTTCTCTTTAAATATTTTTTTTTTTGATTTAAGGTAGAGTTCTTAATTTAAAATTTTTTTCACATTCAAGTGCTTGGCAGACCGTTTTTGCCACGGCTGACTAGACTTTTTTTTTGCAGTTACATGCCTGGGGATGTCCTTAAACATATTTCATATGACTTAATACACAACCAAAAAAGTAAAAAAACTAAAAAAAATTAATTTAAAAAAATTTTTTTTTTTGTTTGTTTTGACTGTTTTGGTAAGGAAATTTTTTTATAAATTTTTAAAAAACATTATTATTATAGGAAATTTAATTCTCTACAAAATTTGTTAAGAACAATATCTCAAAATTATGCTTTGTTTACGAGATATATTGAAAAAACCAAAAAGGGGGCTTTTGCACCCCTATCTCCAGTTCCCACCCTCTCATTTAATAGCACTCCGCGGTTTTATCTTTTTTATAACCCATTGAACGATTCCTGCAATAAAACCCGTGAACATCTTACTTCCTTTCTGAAAGACATAATTAATAGCCGTAATTTTGGCGTTGGTGAAAAAATAGAAGGTTTGGTAATTTTCAGTTTTCTCGAAAAGTAAAAGAGATTTTGACTTCTAGTTTTCGGTGTTTGACTCAAAATATATAAGAGAAATTAAAACAAAAAAAAAATAATACTTGATTGGGTAAATTTTATGAAAAAAAAAAACTGTTTGAACTTTTTTTGAATTTTTTTTCAAAATTTTGAGTTTGAAATTTTTTGTTTCAAAAACTATTCATCAAAAAACATTTATATAAAAACCAAAAAGTAGTATACCTTTTTACCTTTAAAAAAAGGTATCGTTTAGTTTTGTAAGTGTTGCCGTTCTCTTTAAATATTTTTTTTTTGATTTAAGGTCGAGTTCTTAATTTAAAATTTTTTTCACATTCAAGTGCTTGGCAGACTGTTTTTGCCACGTGTCACGAGATTTTTTCTTTTGCAGTAACATGCCTGGGGATGTCCTTAAACATATTTCATAGGGGTGAATACTAAGCAATTACCTGCAAACTTTAGGTCGCTGGCTCTCGGTCTATATTTCAGAATGGCGCCCAACGTGAATTTACTTAAATATCTTCCGTGCTGCTTAGTATTTAGCAATTTCTATACTTATTTTTCATTGATATTCATTTATTTACAAAGTTAAATATTTTTATAAAACGAATATTGTAATATATTTGTATTCATTTTGCTAAGCAGTATTGAGATTTCTTACCAAACAAATTAAATGGAGACAAACGTGAAGCTTTCTAATGTGCTTCCTTTCTCATTTACATTTATTAAATGTGAGAATTTCTGTAATATCTTCCTTCCTTAAACAGTTTCCATTCGAAGCTTTCATTGACATTGATTACTTTACTAAGTCTTAATATGGTAAGATGATTAAGAAAAAAAAACAAAGAATGGCGCCCAACGTAAAATTTGCTTCATTCCTTTTATTTCCCAATCACTCAGAACAACTTCTTGCGACCCATTAGTTGATTTTAAAAATTTTGACAATCGATGTTATCTCATTTATGATTCCTTAGAATTAAAACTTTATTTTCTTTAGTGTGGGTGTGCGTGTGTGTTATGAAAACTGATATTGATATATCAAACAAAAATTCTTGAACTGAATTCACAATCAATTGTTTTGTTTATCTAAAAAATAAACACAGATACAATATCTTGAGGAGAGAATACTCTATCTAATACCTCGGGATATACTACTATTTGTGTATAATTTGCAAATTAAGTTTATTTGAACTGGGCCCCGAACAAACTGTGTATGATGATGTGTCTATGAGTTGTTGTTTATTTTATTGCATTGTAAAGGCAACTTGCTGTTTAAGATACATGAAGGAGTTATTGTGTGTTTATTTGGCAATTTTCAGCAAAGACATAATAGACTCATTTCATTTTCTATAGAATTTTATTATCACCATCATCAACATTCTCATCTATAAAGATTTGCCGGCAAAGTGTGATAACAACAATTCACAAAAATTATTTTAAATTTGCAATATCATACAATATAGTGTATTCAGACACATAGTCGTCGGTCTTCGAGAAAATTTTTGTTTGCTTAAACATTGATCTCATCGTTTTTGTATTCTATTAATATTATTTGCACAAGAGATATACTTTAAAGCTGATTCTATTTGCATAAATATGTTAAATAATTTTGTATGTATTTCAATATTTTGACAGAAATAGAATGAAAAGAATTTCTCATGAATTGACTGAAATGAAAACGAATTTGAAAAATTTCTAAAATATTCAAAAAAATAATAATATGTAATTAGTGCAAAGTAGCCATCAATCATAGAAAACTGACAAGTGACAAATCTACTACGAATTTTTTTGTTGCACGTTGACATTATTAAGATGAAGGATTTTTGTCAAAAGAGCGACTTTTCATTGTCAAATAATTGATAAATTTATAAGTTAGTTATATTACTGTCAAATTTTGACATTGTTGTCAAATTACTTTGACAGTAAACTGTCAAAATTGTTCATAAAACATTGACAGAATAGACATTTGAACAGGTCTGAAGGAAACTTGATTGCAAGGATTTATGTTTCAAAAACAAAAAAAAAAAACAATGAATGGCGACCAACGTGAAATTTGATTCAATATATTTTTGTTTTATTTTAGTTCATTTTGGAAATACAATTGTTTTAATGTTTAAATCCATTTTTCCTTAATATTATTATTGCGGTTTGTAAGGAAAGTAATTAAATTGCACCCAACCACCCATTTATATTCATTAATTTTTATAATTATGGAATACAGTCCCTTTACTTACAATAAATACAAATTACCTCAGTAAAATGTAGTAAAAACTAACTTTCAAGTGGCGCCCAACGTGAGCATTTTTTTGAATATCTTCGTCGTCTCTTTGTTTTCAACAATTTATTTTCTAAGCTTTAATTAAAATTCATTGCTACTATTTAGCGAAAATATCTTAAGCTGCTTCAACAATTAAAAGGAATTTTCAAATGGCGCCCAACGTGAAATTTTCTTAAATTTTTCTATTTTTATTTATGTTGATTAGCTTTGAGGTTAGGTTATCGACCATAAATTTTGATCATTTTTACTTTTTACTATCAATTAGATATCGTCGGTGAAACCAGAAAAGTGTGTAACTCCAAATTTTCTGAAAATTAGATTTGAATGCCATCTGTTAGACAAACCTAATATCTACCGTTCCTTAAACTCAGAACCTCCTTAAAGTTCATAGTTTTTATTTTATAAGCAAATTAGAAAATGAAAACTCATACCAATGCCTTCAAAACGATTTTGTTTTTTTGCTCTCCTATAAAATTTGCTAAAATGGAGTTACACACTTTTCTGGTTTCACCGACGATATGTAACTTGCCAAAAAGTACGAAATGGCGCCCAATGCGAGACTTTCTCAGATCATTTATTATTTGCATTGATTAGTTTTAAATAAATTTTGTATCAGATGTATAAAAAAAATTACTACTAATGAGTGTTATAAATGAATGGCGCCCAATGCGAGGCTTTCAAATCGATTCCAATATTCGATGATTAAGTTTTTAAGTTGGAAATGAATCCATCTGACTTCGTTTTATTTTCATGTCACACTAATTAAACTAGGAATAAGGTTTCGACATGGTACATACATTTATTAAGTTTCATCAAACAAAAAAAACCAACAATTCACCTTGAACTAAATTAAAAAAAAAAAATAACTCAAATCCATCAAGTTGTCTAGTTCCTTTCCTCAATTGAAAAGTGTAAAATTTGTTGTGCTCCATTATTCACCAATTTTGTACATTTAACGCTGCGAAATTCCAATTTCCTTGCTTGACGTTGGCAAACAAATCATTCGTTCAGTTTTTTTTCAACAAATCAAAAGCAAAAAAAAAAGACAAATGCACGAATAAAGTACTCTACTGTGTTCTCGGGATCACCCAGTGAGCTCTTTTAATTTGATGACTTGACTGGCACACATTTATTTGGTATGCAATTTATCTCATTTATATCACGGGCACACATCTGGATTGAGTCGTCTGCATACAAAAACACAAACGATACATTCCTTCAATCAAATTCCAACATAACATACGCACCGTCACGAAATTGCTTGCTATCGTACTGCAGATATACTGACCTATTGAGATACAAACCGCACTTTATGTATAAAACGCCCTCTTCATGTAGATACATCAAACTGCAGCCCCCATCCATCCAGCCCAAAACCAAACCAAACAATCCAAGTCATCGGTCGTCGGCAAAACTTCAACGCATTTAATGCAACTGACACAGAAAATTGATGTTTGTCCGCCGAGTACGAGTACCTACTTACACAATGATGTCATCATAAAAATAGAGAGACGATAATATTATGCCTTTCCATTTCCAGTGTAAGTTAACCAGACTTGGGGCTATTTGCTATTCTTCAAGGCCTGGTTGCAACTTATTTGAAGCTTTAAAAATGTTTACTTTGATTTTATATTTAAATTGTTTTCACACTTGGTTTGTTTTTGTAAGACAAGGCGCAGTGAAAAGGAAATAATCTTTTATTTTTTTACAAAGTTTCATAAAATTGTAACTTGCAAGTTGTAAATAAATATGTAAACATTGTAAACCTTTCAAATAATATAGTATGGAACTTAAACAATTAAGTTGTTAAGTTTTTAGTTTGTTGCATCTTCCGACAATGTGACGTCAATTGCGCTACAAAGTATAAGAGAGCAGGCGATCCATTTCAAGATCTATTTTTATTTTTATGAAATATATTTGTGTCATGTGACACCAAATTGAAATTGAGATGAGGATTGCGATAAGATAAAGAAACTATTACTAATTGTAATTGTTTTTAGACTTTCGTGCAGATTGTACGGAAATTTCTTTCAAATGAGATTGAAATTTTATTGAGATAAGATTTAAATTTAAATGAGTTGAGACTTGATTGTATTGAAAAAATGAATTGGAATCTTATAATAAAAAAACGTCTCCAGCGATATCACTAACTACCAACCAGTTTAGTTGTTTCTCATTTCTATCAATTAATTTGCATTTATTTAATATATAAACATGTACCTAAGTCAGCAAAAACCTGTGCTATTAAAGAATTTTTTTTTAATGGCGCCCAACGTGAGACTTTATTTTGTGTTTTAATGTATACATAATTTATATTAAATAATGGCTTTTGTTGTCAAACATCAAATACTTATATAAATTATATATTTTAACTTGATTTTCGAATGGCGCCCAATGTGGGAATTTCTAAAGTTTGTTCCTTTCTTGCTTACATATTTTCATAGCTTTCGCTGGCATTCATTACTATTATCAGGCTAAAATTACAATTTTTATAAAATATCTAATGGCGCCCAACGTGGAACTTTCTTCAATCTTTTCATTTTTATCAACTGTGTTAATTGATTTGATCGAAAAGTCATTGAATTATTTCATTTAATACTAAAATTCAGAGCTCTTTTGCCAAATAAAAGAAGAATTTTCGGATGGCGCCCAATGTGAGAAATGCTCTTTTTCTTATTATTACATATCTTCATCAGTTTTTGCTCATAGCTTTCAATGTAATTCATTAATATAATGAGCCCAGAATTATTATGGAAACAGATTAAAAATGAATGGAATTCTGCTACCAAAAGAAAGAATACATAAATATATGGCGCCCAACGCGAGACCTTCCTTTTATCGTCCATGGATGGCGTTCGCCCAATGTGAGAATTTCTGAAATTTTTTTTCTCGTTTAGTTTAGGTGATTAATTTCTGCTCATAACTTTCATTGGCATCTATTTATTACTATCTTTAAGCCAAATTTATTTTAGAAAATAGACTCAAAAAAAAAAAATTCTAATGGCGCCCAACGTGAAATTTTCTTCAATTTACCTTTTATAATTGCCTACAAACTTCGATCAATTTTGCTTTACTGTCATTGATATGCAACAAAAATGAGAAATGGCGCCCATTGAAAATTAGAAATTAATTTAGCATGTTTAAAAGTCATTTAGTAAGTACAAACCAACTGATTTAAGCCAGTTCCACACAGCACACATGTACCTACCGCAAACCATTTTATTTTGTGAATAGAAAACAAATATGATTCATGAGGAAGTCCAACCAAATTCTTAATATCATATAGAACCAAAACACTATTTTATCCATGTTCATATATTCAGTAGGTAGAAGTTAGACCATGTGGCATACATAACAAAATAACTTTTAATCCGACCGTGAAACCAGAGCATGTTGTGTGGTGGTGGACGTGCCACAACAGCATCTTTTTTTTCCATTCACTATTTGTTTTTTTTTTTTTTTTTAATAAATGAATGTATCTCTAGCTATCCAAACGAAAATTTTAAAATAAAGTAACGACTGCAACATGAAACTCTAGGGAGGAGTATGAGACTGTGAAGAAGAATCATTTTGTGAATTCTACGCTCGAGATACGATGCGACACGGGATAAACTTTTTATGAGTTTTATATCCACCGTATAGAAGCTATTTTTTTTTTTTTTTGTTTTTTGCTAAAAAAAGAGCCAGAGCATAAATGAAGAATAAAACATTTAAAAATGGAAGCTAACGTCATTGATGTAGATTGTAGAGACTACAATATAACAACAATGCGGCTTCAGCAGCTTAAGTGAAAAAGTAGATACGTAGAAGAATATCTGCCTGCACCTCATTCTCTAGAGAAATAAGAGTTTCCTCTTTCTTGTCAGCCTCTATAACCTTATAGATAGATAGATCATCATAGCAAAGAAGCAAAAAGCCCTTGTAAGAAGAAAGAAGGTTTTCTTTCTTTACTTTTTTGTTTGTACAATAATTTTGCAGGTCAAATTTGACTTCATCGTTCAAATTAAATTGGATGCTTAAATGTTATTTGAGAACGAAATTAATTTGTTTAATCTATGTAATGCGGAAAGGAATGAATAGAAGGTAACGTACTTTTATACTTTATAACCTTGGAACGTTTTTCACTTTCTATGAAAATGTTATACTCAAAAAAAAAAAAAACATTTTATAAAATTTTTGTTTTTTCTACGAAACAGGTGCTTTTTATTTGCAAAATTTTGTTTTTCATGCTTTCAGGGAATATCTTTTCAATAGAATTTATGTTGCAAGTATACAGAGCAGCGTTGAGTATAGTCTTGCCACAATGGAAAAAGGAAATAACGTTTTGTAAATGAATGTTATAAGTTTGGTACAACTTTAGTTAATGACTTTTTCCATTGATGCTGATGTTAATTGAGGCACTTTTGAAAATTACTTAGTTTAATTTTCAATAGAAACCTTTGACTAGAATATATAGGTAAATGGCTTGCAACTATTTTGAAGATTTATGAATAGAAAAAGGAAATTTGGAGAGATTTTCGTTTTTATTTTGTATAACTAGTTTTAGTAATAAACTGCAGTAATTGCATGTCAAAGAATGATTTCTAGATAAAATCTAATAGATCTTCTGTCTTTTGATCCGTAAATATTCTTTTCTGTAGTTTGTATGAGAGTGAAATAAATTTTCACTTTTTGACAGATGCCAAAATGACATTTGCTTACATTAACTAACATCAATCAAATCACGAGTAGAAATCTAGTACAACTACACAATTCTATCTACTTGAGCAGAAGATCATGTGTTAATTTTAGTACTAGATTTACTAATCATCCAAAGGAACGCGGTTTTATATTTCTGCAAGAGATCATAGTACAGAGATATGTACTAGATTATTGTTCATCTGCTCAATTTTTTGTCAGACCCCTTAATGAACATGATTTCATTAAGTACTCGTAATAGTACCAAACATTACAAATGAATATATGAACTTAAGTTTTTAGCTCTGTTTGCTTACTTAAACCTTAAAATTTCTCTATCAAACGTCATACTTTCAAATCTCTTAGTATATGTATCATGCATATTAACAAACTTTTTTTGACTTTTCTCTTAAACAAACTAAATACAATTTCATACCAAAATGTCATTTGGCACCTACTTAGATAATAAAATTTATCACTTTAGTGCAATTATAATGAAATGTCATTGAAGACAGTGTTGTGGTACTTTTGACAGTTAAAACACTTCGTGCAACAACATTTATTTTATAGTTTCTTCACTTTCACTCTCTATATGTTTGACATATTGCAAAAAAAAAACTGAAAGTAGCACACGAATTGCAAAGTGTGTGAGGGATTATTTGTTTTAAAGTTTTCATTTTTTTTAAGTACCTAGTGTAAAAAGCTTTTGCACTTTAAGTCATACACATAAAACCTTTAAAATAAACCGCTAAAATGACAATGCAAGTTCCCGCTACCATATCTTATCTTATTATTATTTAAAATTTAAATGAATGAAAAATAAACTCTTAGCTGTCATTTGTTTTTTTTTTTTCGATTGTCATAATTTGTATGATATTTTTTGTGAGTTCATTGACGTAGTACTTTTTTATTTATTTTTGCAAGTCCATATACAAATGTTAGGTGGACATTTTTGTTGATTTATGTGACTGTTTATTGAATGTCATAAATTATTATTTTGAGATAAGTAGGTCGTGGGTATTTTTAAAAACTCACGATTAAGAGAACAAAATATTTTTTTTTGTTTTAGAGCCAATTTTTCAATCTTCTAATAAACAGTCAGTTAACTGTTCGACGAATAAAGTTATTAGGCTCATAAACAATCAGATAAAAACATTGAATTTTTCAATCAAGAATAATTTATTTTACAGAATAACAAAAAAAAATTGTCAAATTCAAAAATATTTAAAATTAAACGTCATTTTTATTCATGATTGTTTTTGTTTTCTTGTTTTCCACTGTATTTTTTTCAAAATTTTTCAAAACAGCTTTGACAACTGACACAATATTTTTATTGAAATTATTCCTTAGAATAATTTTATTCGTCTCTGAAAGAAGCAGATAGAATTATTCTTAGGAATAAGCTATATCTGCCTGTTGAAAAATTGATTTTTTCTCTATCCTTAGGAATAAGTACTAACTGACTGTTTAACTGACTATTGAAAAATTGGCCCTTAGGAAAATGGTTTTAGCATGTCAATAAATATTTGATTTAGAGCCGATTTTTCCATCTCCTAATAAACAGTCAGTTAACTGTTCGACGAATAAATTTATTAGGCTCATAAACAATCGGATAATAACATTGAATTTTGCAATCAAAAATAATTTATTCTACAGAATAACAAAAAAAAATTGTCAAATTCAATAATATTCAAAACTAAACGTTTTTTTATTTATAATTGTTTTTGTTTTCTTGTGTTCCTCTGTATTCTTTGTCAAAATTATTTCAAAGCAGCTTTGACAATTGACACAGTATTTTTATTGATATTATTCCTTAGAATAATTTTTATTCGTCTCTGAAAGAAGCAGATAGTTTCATTCATGGGAATAAGCTATATCTGCCTGTTGAAAAAATGATTTTTTCTCTATCAGGAGAATAAGTACTAACTGACTGTTTAACTGACTGTTGAAAAATTGGCCCTTAATAAAGATAACATAATTTCGGAGAAATTAAATACATTTTTGGTCAGTTTTTGTATTAAAAAAATCTATTATAACAATGCCCACTTATAGGACTGAAATCAAACTACTTTAGGGTGCATCCATTTATGATGAGTTTTCACAAGTCAATTTTTTTAGTAGGGAGAACTCCCAGTCTTTAGTAAATGAACTTGTCTAATGTAATAGATTCTTACCTGCATAAAAACTAAAAAAGGGTTGTTTTTCGTACATTGGGAGCAGGGGAGAGGTGGCAATAAATGGTTAACAACTAGTGAGTAAATGATCTAGTACAATTATTTTTAGATCTACTCATGCTCTTCTACTCCGATGAATTGCTTTCATTTAAAGTGCGTTCCATTGAAACTCCTCAGAAAAGTACTAGAAGTACTTAATCACTTTCAAAGGAACAGAACTATTAAATCTATTACATTTTGACACAGTTTATGACCTTAAAATACCTTTTATAATCCACGTATCTAATTTATTATTAGTATTTCAATCTTTTCCACGACTGATTTTAATTTAAGTGCCCTCCATCAAGTAGATCATAAAATAGAAAATGCTATTGCACTCCAAAATCCACTTAATAATAACCACAGACCATGTGTTTGTTTTTCTCTAAAAATATTATTTTTTTTATTTGTTTTCTATTTCAGTTCTTTTGACGTATATAAAGTCTCATAAAATGCCATTGAACTTTTGCAACTTGAAAAATCGATGCGAATTTATGTACAAAAAATACCACTTAGGTACTTATAGGTTCTCTGCTTACATACGGAGACACGGGGAGCCTGGCAAATACTGAGAGACCATAAATTAGACAATTTTCCAGGAGGTGAACTCTTTCGTTGAGGGTAACTCGATTCTTTGGATATTGTATGGTTTAGTACAATTAACAGTACTTTAGGCTGCAGTGGAAAAATTGGATCCGCATTGTTTTTCTTTCTAACGGGCATTTCAAGTTGAAAACTCCAAACATCTCCCCCTTTTTCCACCCATCAAAACCGTCATAAGCAGTTGTTGTCGGCATAATATTTACGATACAAACCTAATATCTCGTTTATGAGGTCTTATTAAGTGGACGCGATATCTTTGATGCAAGATAACGAAGCTAAATGCACCCAAAAGGCTTCTGAATTTTCCGCTATCTTCATAGTCGACTTCGTATAGCCGTCATAGAATAATAAAAAGCCTGAGATTCAAATCAAAAATTGAAAAATCACCCGCTCGGTTCATATCTATTAGTGAATGGGCTTTTGTATCGCATGCGAGTGAGTTGGTTTTTTTGTTAGCTGTTAGGTATTAGAGTGGCTTTGACTGCACCCGTCCGTGGTTTACTGAAATGAACATCACCGATTGGTATCTTGTTGTCTATTTTTTTTTTTATGGTGCACCAAAAACAGTTAACAAAAAAAAAACATCATCCAGAAGCAACAGGAGAGTAAACACAATGTGTACCTATCTCGGGAAAGCCAGCTTACAATGGATAAATGAGGCAGGAAGTGGTTCGCATAGAATGCACATCACGTAAAGATAGATGCAATAAATTGTATCTATTGATTGGAAAATGGGAAAATCGTTTGTGACGTGTTCTGCTGCAGTCGCAAATTATAAATTGGGAATACACAGGTTTACTAGAGTTTGGGTATGCATGGGTGATGCTGTCTGTGTGTCTTCTTGGGTTAATGACAGAGACAACCACTGCCACCGACCGCCACTTAGAGTTGTGCGGTTAATTTGGTTGTGAACTTTTCAATCAAAAGACAATTGACTAATGGGTAGTGTGGTATTGGGACAATTTACGACATTACTTTTGAACAAAAAAAATTCTAAAGTAAAAGTATTAAGATAATGAAATCATTAAGAGCTAAGGAGTTTTTGTGGTAAGAATAGGGGAAATGAATGTGCATAGGTTTTCATGTTCACAAGGTTTTATCTGTTGAGTTTGGAATGCCTGATAAAAGAGAATGAGCTTTAGAAGTTCTTGTTGCTGGTCTTATTTAAGGTGGCATCATTCTGTTGCCGACAATTTGAACTTCCGTAATCGATAAAACTTCTATTGATAAGAATTTACCATTCGGATCGGAAATAAATATGGACTACCTCAGGGGTCCGTTCTATGACCAATTCTTTTTTTATTTTTATTTTATCGTGTGTACTAGTACTTTAAGTTTTTTTTAGACTAATAGCTATATTCCGGCCATTTGTTGCCTGAATATACATTGGAATGTGAGATTGATAAGTTTGTCTTAAGCAGCAGAAGGCGTCAAATGAAGAGCCTTTCCTTAACTTGTCACAATAAGGCAATAAATATATCAAGGCTGTATATTTTGGCTGAAAAATAAGTGTTTTAGTGTGTAAGTAGGGTTGCCGAGTACTTGTTCGTATTTTAGAAATGGCAACCGACACTTGATAGATATAAGAGGGTATCATACAAAATCTGATAAATGTTTTAGCTTTAAACTCTTTTAATCTCAACATGCTTGTGTGCAAAATTATTATTCCAAAGGTTCTCAAAAATAGGTAATAAAATAGGTTTCCATTCCAATGACATACCTATTATAATTAGCTTTTATCTAAAACCTTCCAAAATTGTCTTCACAATTTACCGACCATCCTACTTGCCCGAAGAATTTCTTAAAGCTTTTTTCCCAAATATCAATAAGACTCTGAGTGTTTAACAATTATGTCTTTTATTTAATTCAACACACAAAAACGACAAACAAGCACCATCATTGATCAATTTTGTAATTTATATAATAATTTTTGAGTGTTGTTTGCCTAACACCTAAGGCGTTCCATTATTCAAGTCGTAATTTCCTTCTTCGAATAATAAAAGGAAGACACTGTGTTTTCTTTTCAAAAGATGCCATCATCCATAAGCAAAGTGTGTATATCTTTCTTCCACAGCCGATGGTGGAGTCCGAGTCCGAAACATAATTTACAATGTAAACATTTATTTATGAGTTTTATATATTTTTTTCTGATGCCTGCTCTCCCCAGACATAAACTGAATTTAATTACAACTGAACCCGAGGGCTAACAAAGAGGAGTTTTTAATCATTCTATACAGACTTAAATAATAAATAAATTAGAGGCTCGTTTTCAACTTTAATAGCGAGTCCCAAATAAGCCCCAAAAAGAAACATTCAACATATAATATTATTTCGAAATCGATGTCTTGTATACAACTCATTTCTCTCCATTCTTTCATGTCAGCCAGAAAAAATAAAACTATGAGTAGACGGCAGGTCTATGAATGTTTTAAATGCAAAAATGCTTCAAATCTTATGAAACTTTGCCAAAAAAGTTTTGTTTTATTTATACGAAAACTTAAAACGCGTGTGTTTATGCGTATAAATTCTTCGAAATGATTACTCAAAAATGTATAATTATACAAAATTTTACTATAGTTTTGTTTTTGTATTTGAAATGTTTTTTTTTTTTTTTTTGGTTTAAGTCTCTAAAAACCCTTAACACATTTTCAACATAAATTAAAAATAAATTTGCAAAATTTATGACTTGAAATATTATAAGAAGCATAAAAGAGAACATTTAGATTAAGATTGAAATGACAATCATGTGGGTGTTGTTTTCTTTTTTTGTTTATTTTATTTAATGGATTGAAAAAATTAAAAGTGATAAATTACTAATTAATCAGGAGAAAAAAAAATACGAACATTTTTAATAGAATTTAATAAACAATTTAACTTTTTACCACTCTTGTTTAATCAAAGTTAATGAGGTTTTCCATTCAGGTTATAAATTAAATTAAATTGATTTATTTGAGAGCTTTTTTCATTTGATAGTTTAAACAAAGAGCATGAAAATGTATACATTCTCAAATGAAGGATGCATACAATGTACATAAATATTTGAAGATTTTGTATAAAATCTAAGTAAAGAAACCTATAACCAATTTTGCATGTACATAAACTCTAAAATAAGTTTTCTTATTATCTAATGGGAGTTTTAGAAACAAGAAACCCTGAGAAATTTTTGGAAACGTTAATTGACTAACATGCATTCATATGTAAACTATACCATATACCCACAGGATATTAAACACTACAGAAGACCTTGAACAAGAAGAGTGTTTGTTTCAAAGCAAAGTGTACAGAAAATGTTCAGTAAAAATGACTCATGAAAATTATAATAATTAAATCATCACTTGGAATAAGAAGAAATTCTGTAAGGTAGAACCTGTTTTAGGTCTTAAGTGTTACTCATTTGGATAGAAGATTAAAGCATATAAGTTATGTCTTGAAATTTAACTCTTTAGCTTGAAAAACACATATCAACTGGTCGATTTACTTGGTCAGTAAAAAGAATATCCATTTTTGTTATTTATTAAAAAAAATGTTACGTATACGCCACTGTGACTATTTGAATTTCATTGAATTTTAAAAATTATTAAACGAAATTCTATGACCTTTAAATTTGTATAGTTGATCAATTGCAATCTTGCAAACATATACCTATGTAAAGTGATATAGGTAGGTACTATATGGCAAGCTTAGGATTCAGCTGTCTGCCATACTTGAGGACACTTTTACACTTTTTTCAAACAAAGTATGCAATTCAATTTTCCAAATTCGAGTCCAATTTTAATGAAACCAGTTTTTTTTGGTTTTAGTTTTTTCGATTTTCTGTGAAATGACAAACAGATTTTTATTTTTATTTTAATCACTCTGATTTTCTCGTAAACTATTAAACCGATTTCAACCAAAATTTTTGTACGAAAAAAAATTTATTTAAAAATTTAGGAAAAAAAAAACAAAAATATCAATTTTTTTTTTGAAAACTTTCGAAAACTTTTATATACAAAAATGCACGACTGGATCGCACGTATGTACTTTCTCTAATAGTAAAAGTTACGCTTTTTATGAAAAAATATTGGGAAAATTATAATTTTAGTTTGTTCATTCATTTATTGGACAAATTGCATATTACAAAATTAAGGTTTTCCAGAATTCACAGAAATTCTTCAATAATTCATTGTCAAATGAGTTATCAAAACCCATGGTAAGTTGTGTCACTTTTTTTTTAATTTACAAAATGTTACCTTTGAATTTCATGAACCATAGTAGTTGTTGTTTATTGAAAATTACCTAAAAAGAAAAGAAAACAAAATTAATTTACTTAGAAACAAATATTTAAGAAAAATACGTGAACTTGATTTCTAAAAGTAAATATCCAAAGAAATTTTTAATGAACCATGTTAAAAGAAAACAAATCGATTTCCTTAGCCCTAATTGAAAAGTAAAAAAAAAAGTACATTCTTCATTGTAAGAAAAGTGACCAGAGATAAAGAACATCCATTCTCCTTGAAATTTCATGATTCTATCCGGTGCTGATTGTAATCTTATAATAAATAGAGATTCATTTTTACTGATTGCAACTATGAACTTTGAAATATCTTTTTACTCAAAATCCTTTAAAATAATTCAACAAAAAAGTAAATAGCATTAATTTAAGGAAAAAAATTGACTTCAATTTCTATGATTGCAGTTTTTTTTTTTCAACGTTCTTTACTGTTGTAAAAAAAATCAGTGAATAATTCCATACAAAATTCTATTTAGCATTCAAAATGAACCTCGACACAAACCTCGAAATTTTTCCTGCAGCAATAAATTTCCCCAGAATACGAATATCATTGTATTGGCTTATATATTTTCTTCTCTCTCTCTCATCTCTCTTTTGCCACAATTTATATTTTTTAAATTCACTTATTTTGTGCATCGATAAATATCATTGACCAAATGGATGTCAAATAACGATGGAAAGATGTAAAATTACACTGAAAAAATTCACTGAAATTTTTTTAAGAACAATTATTCTGTTTGTTATTAAAAAAAAACCAGTAATTTATTTTTTCAAAGCAGATATTGTTTTTTCTTTCAGTCCCCAATAAGCTTTCTAGAATTATTTTATATATTTTATTGCTCATTAAATGACATTTATTGCTCATTAAATGACTTCGTTTATCTGCTATAAGTGTTAATGGAGCGTTACAGGTGCAAAATAACTTATTTTCCCGATATGGAAGCAGTTTTGCAATATTAACTGCTTGAAACCATTTTTAAACTAATTTTCAATCAATTTGAAACTACTTTGCAATCAACGTTGAATAAGAGACTTGAAGCTTGAAACTTTCCGCCTTTCAAAAACAATTTTTTATCCTGTAACACTTCTTTAAAAAGATGTTAATTTTTTTCTGTGTACCTTCATTCCTTTGAGGGACATGATTTTTATCGAACCTTCAACATTTTCCCCCATTTAAACCGATACGCTCTAGTCTATTGAAATAAATAGTTTATGGGGAAAAAATAAATCAATATTTATCCTCCCAAGCTAACGACATTTATTGATATTTATTTAAATCCTTTAGCAAACTTCCACCCGCAGGGAGAAAGAGCAACAGAAAATTTATATAAACCACACTGACCTTTCTACCCACAAATTCATTGTCCACTCTTGCTGTTGCTGCAGCAAATAGAGGAAGTGAATTTTTAAAAATGTTCCTTTTATAGAAAATAAATGTTGTAGTATACGAATCATCATAAATTTAAAACCTTTTAATACAAATCCATTTATGCATTATTGAAGAGAGAAAGATAGTAAGAGATATTTAGTATAAGAACGCATAGAAGCATACCAATGTCCTTAAAAGATTTAGCTAAATAAATTGCAGACAAAGTTTTTGCCGCAACCAAGTAAAAATAGAAGACACACACACAAAAAAAATATCCTTTAAAAGGGAAATTCTTGAAACCCTTTATTTTATTTCTATTTAAAATGAGAGAGGCTTAAAATAACACACCAACATCATCTCTCTCTTTGTACCTATAGCTCTTTAGAAAACTAAGTTAAATTTTACTTGAAACTATTTTCAATTTAAACTTTATAATCCGAAGAAGAAAATGAGTGAAAAAAAAATATTTTCATAAACTAATTTCACCTAAAGGAGTTATATCAGCTTTTTTTTAACTTCAGCCAGGTTCACAGGACACACACATACACCGACAAATAATTCCATCAACCTTCACTTCATTTACCTTCTTTTTCTATAATATGGCATCATCTTCGAAATCCTAATCCTCTTTGGCAAAAGAAAATTGCAGAGGCATAACAGCAGCAGCCAACCAACGATCTGGCTCTCAATCTTTTGTTATCCTTATGCTCTTTTAAAATACCTTCAACCTCACACTTTGTTTAGATTGCAAAGAATACTGAAAATGGGTGTGGAGAGGTGTTGTGTTGAAATAGCTAGATCCTTGAGCCTCTTTTTCTGGTGAAAAACAATTTTCAAGAATATTGTATATTTTGCTCGATTTTTGATACGAACGGAATGTTCAATTAACCAGTCTAATTCAATTTCCACGTTAAGTGTCGTATATCTCTTTTATAAACGAGTAAATTTGTTCTATGTGTTTGTGTGTGTGTGGGTATGTATGAAGAAAGGACGATGACAAAAATTGCTTAGAAAACCGAAAGTGAGAAATTCCTTTACGCTAATATTTTTCTTATTTTCCTTGTCGTCGTTTCGATGTGGATATGGATGGAGAGATAGTAGGTATGAGGATTTATATTTTCCAGTTGATTGGGTATTGGGACGGCTTGGCTTGGTTTTTTCTTAATCTTTGAATTCCTTATTCGATATTGGTATGTCTTTGTTTTCATTTAGAGCGGAAAATTAGCTAAGATGTCGTTTTTGTGTCGACGAAGAGATTTAATGTGAGGTAAAATTTAACGGGTTTTAGTTTAAAAATATAGATATGAGTGGAGTTTAAAAATTTAGAAGTTTCAAAGGAGATAGATGTTTTGATTTCCCATTAAAAAGTTAAATTTGCAATATTAAATGTTTCCAGATATTTATTAAATAGCGTTAAAAAAAAACAATGTCGGTTCTGTAGAATTAATGAAGAATTCATCTTGTGTTTTTTTTATTTTTCTCCCTTGGAATTTCGATTATTTTCTATTTTATTTGAAAAATCTCAAAAAATATTATGACTTTTAAAATGGCTGACTTCTAAATTAGAATTGAAAAATAAACATTGAATTTGTAAAAATATCGATTTTGTAGCAATATCGATTTTGTAAAAATATCGATTTTTTTAAAGTATCGGTTTTCTATAAATATCGATTTTTTAAAATATTGTCTGAATTTGATTATTTCAAAGCTGATGTTGTCAATATTTAAAAAATCAAAAATTGATATTTGGTTAAATAACGAACCGAGGTCTATCGATAACTCGATATTTTTTAATTGATACTATTATCGACAAGGTTGTGTGACATCCAACAAAATATTATTTACTTTAAAATTAGGATAAAATTTTTTCAATTCCTATTTTTGTTGATTTTTTTTATTAAAGGACTAAACGTTACGATGCAGCAAAGTGAATTTTCAGAAATCCTTTTATTTTGACTTTAAAGAACTTTTACCGGGGGAAGGTTTGAAACCAAATAGTCAATACCTATGTACATACATATGTAAAATTAAAATATTAAAAAGTTAAATTTGAACGATCAATTATAGACCTTTTTCGTGATTTTTTAGCCCTGTAACATTTTAAAGAAATTGTTTTTGGCTAGTTCAACAATCAAAATGAATTTCAATAAAGTTTTGGTCCTCGTAAATAAACTCAGTTCGAAATTTGAAAACTAGGCTGACTATTTAATCCTTGGTGTTTGTGTCTGTATATTTTACTTCAATTCAGCAGTATTTTTCTTTTCTAAAATAATCAATAAATCGTCATTTTCCATAATTTCTTCACAAATCGACAATTTTCGATTTCGATAATTTTTTGAAAATCGATAAATCAAAAGATGTATCAAAATTTTATCGATATTTTTTCCACTCCAAATTAAAATTCATTTGTATCCTTTGCATAGCATTTAGATGAAACTAAATGTATAGCGATAACTAAGCTCGGTTTATATATTTTTATACAGTTTAGTTCGGACTCTGAAACTTTTGACTTTGCTTCTTTTTTCTTTTATGAAATACGTCTGGCTTTGAATACGTTTCTAACCTTTCAAGCGTACCTACACCAATTCAAAAAGTGAATTCTAAGTCTTATATCAAACATAGAAAAAAATCCCCTTTGAATAAATTACCATCCAACTGACCTCATAAGCTTAGCACATATAAGGTCTTTGGTGTTTTTCTTTTTGTACTATTTCGTTAAACAATTCTTTGAATTAAAGTTTTTTTCCTTCTTTTTGTAGAACTACATGTTTCGTAAATCCAACTTCTTGTCATTCAGAATCAAAGAGATTCTTTAGGAATAAAAAAAATATACTAAATATATGCAAAGAATTTCTCACTACGTTCCTTCTCAAGAATGAAAATGAACATAAATTCAAAAAAAAAAAAGAAACCTCACAAGATAAGATGAAGTTTCTTCTATGTTGTTTTTTTTTTGTTTGTTCATTTTTTTGTATGCATTCACATTATTTCCTCTTCCTCTATTTCGAAATGATTTTGAATTAAACTACAAAATAAAATGAAATAGAAAAGAAAATACAACATGCAAAATGCAAATTTTTAACTTAAACCTATCTTTTCTGTGGCCTGACACTGAGATATATTCCATGCCACAAACCCATCAAGACTCGACTCGACTTGCAACCCTGTTCTCATTATTTATCAATTCAGAGTTTTCACTTTTTTTTTTTTGTACTTTTTCTGATGAGCATATACCTACTCGTGTATATGAATGAGAAGCCTATATTTTGTAATTCTGCTGGTTCTGGATTTATAGGATTTTGTTATTCCTTGTACTTATTTATTCATTCACTCTCTCGAGAAATCACTTTCCATTCGCTAATCCTTTTTGGGTTTCTATTTTCTATTTTTTTTTTTGTTATTTTTATTTTTTTCTTTATTTTGCTTAATTCAATGGGAACCTCTAGAGGAGCTACTTTAGTTAATGGAACTTTATGGTGAATAAGTAACACCACTTGAAATGCTCAATGTGTATAGAGAGGAAGCTATGGCAAATGGCAGGGAAAGGTAAAGTGGTGGATGGTATAGTAGTTCATCAGGGAAAAACCACAAGGAAAAGAGCTTTGTTGGCAATACCACCCATTTCACCCATTGCAGAAAAGATCTGCTATATATTACACTACTCCTATAGTAGCACTCTTTCTGGATGAAAGTTACGAGTAGCTAGATATTGCTATAATGTGGTTTTGCTTAGAGGTTTGTTGAATTGGGTGGATTTTCTATTGAAAACTTTGATATACGGCGAGTTAGTCAGCAGGTTGTTTTAAAATGGCAGAATAAATCTATAATGGAAATCCAGGTTGTTCTCTGTTCGGTTTTGAATTCAATTTTCAAAAGTGTCCTTGATATTACCTACTTGTAAGGCGCAAAAGGAATTGAAAGTGAAAGCTACTGGATTAGCGTTATTGAAAGATAGATTTATAGGGCAGGAGTAGAAATTTAGTATTAAATTGATTATATTTTATAATAAGCATGATCCGTTAATTATTTTTGATTATTTTTTTTATTAACCTTAATTCTTGTAATCTTAATCACAACAAAAACATTACTGTTAAAAAAAGAGCCAAATTATCCTATGTTGAAATTATGCTGGCACAAAAAGTACTGAGATGTAAAAGTGTACCAAGTTCTAAAGTTTGGGTTCAAATTCGTATCAATAAAATTTTGATTGTTCTCTTGACAATTTTTCTTAACCATCGATTTTTAAAGTTATTTCAAAAATTGCCAAGTAAACAATCAAAATTTTATTAATACGAATTTGAACCCAAACTTTAGAACTTGGTACACTTTTACATCTCAGTACTTTTTGTGCCAGCATAATTTCAACATAGGATAACTTAGCTCTTTTTTTAACAGTAATGTTTTTGTTGTGATTTCACTACTTTTTGCAAGGTATGGCTGTAGAATATAAAATCTCTTTATTTGATGAAAATTCAGTGAAAATGGGTGGTTGCCACGCCCCCTGGCTGAAATTCTCAAACTTTAAATTTTTTCCTTTGTGTAAACTACCAGCTCCACAATTCTACCAAATTTCAAGATTCTACGACATACAGAAGTGCTCTATAATATTTGATGAAAATTCAGCGGGAATGGGCGGTTGCCACGCCCCCTGGCTAAAAATTCTCAAATTTTAAATTTTTTCCTTTGTGTAAACTACCAGCACCACCATTCTACCAAATTTCAAGATTCTACGACAATCAGAAGTGCTCTATAATAATTTATGAAAATTCAGCGGAAATGGGCGGTTGCCACGCCCCCTGGCTGAAATTCTCAAGTTTTAAATTTTTTCCTTTGTGTAAACTACCAGCTCTACTATTCTACCAAATTTCAAGATTCTACGATAATCAGAAGTGCTCTATAATATATGATGAAAATTCAGCGGAAATGGGCGGATGCCACGCCCCCTGAATTGAAAATCTCAAATTTTCCTATCACCGTGTAAAATTTCAAGTTTCTACGATATCGGGAAGTTCTCCATAATTTTGATGATCTGTCAGTGAGTCAGTGAGTCAGTTACGGTTTTTGCGATTTTTGAAGCCCTATATCTCAGAAACTACTCATCGTAGGAGGCTGAAATTTTGTAAGGTGTTTGATTTTGACGAGCTCAACAAATGTAGTAAGTTTGAAATTTCTAGCATCTTTGGTGTGGAAGTTAGAGGGGGGTCGAAAATGGCCTGAGTTGTTTCCTGTAAATAAGGGTGTAGTGCCAAAGTTGCTAGAGAACTTGGCTGGGCACTACCGTGCCCCTTGATTCAGCGAAAAATAAAAGAAAATAATAAGCAGCATTTGTTAAAAGGTTATTTTATGTATTTCTAAAATGTTGTGTTCTTTTGTTTCTTGTACAATTTACAGAAATAAATAAAGCATGAAGCCTGCAAACTTGTCTTGTTCAAGGTTCAACTAATCACTGCTAGGATTATTAGGGTATTTTCTTAACGATAGACTACTGGGTAATCATTTCCCATAATTGAAGTTTATCCAACAAACGAATCAATTTCGGTTAAATATACATTTTCGACCCGTATAACGCTTTAATACTCTTTTTCGGAAAAAGGTATAACAAATCAGGCGTTGAACTGCTGATTACTAAAACTAATCTCAAAAACTTGAGAGAAGGATTTACTGATGGCAGGTTCTAAACAGGTTGTTAAAACTATAACACAGTGTAACGCTACATTAAGAGTGGTAAAGGTTTTGTAACTTGTGTAACGCTAACTGTATATATAGATAGATAGATAAATTCTTCATTTGTTTTTTTTTTCATCATAAGATTTTACAAATATAATAATTTGTAACCATTTCAGCGGTGACGCTGCGGTAACGCTGCAGTAACGCTGCGGGAAAAAACACGAACAGGTTCCCAAAACACTGCTGCGTGCTTGCAGAATGGTTACATTTATCGTAAGATTGACACCGTGACACTGCTTTTGTGTATGATTCCTGTAGAATCAAATGGCTGTGTTATACGTTGGAAAACGCTAAAACTGTGTCCATATGATAAAGTTTCAATTGTTCTCTTAAAGAGTTGAAAAACCTTTTTGCTTTTGTTGCATTAAATTCTTTTCACATGGTATTCATTAATTGGTAACATATCTTCGCTTTAAGTAAAATAAAACAAAAATATTCACAGATTGTTTATATTTCAACACTGATAGCACACCAACCATATGGGGATTGTGATTCAGCTTTTAAATCCTCTTGCATATAAATTATATGAAAGATAATTTGCAATTGCATTCACTCCATATGTTGATGATAATATTAAACAAAAAAAATACTCCTTTCAACGTTACAATCAATATTAAATATTTTTAATGTATCATGAACCGCGATCCGTATTAACGGATAACAAACATACTCGTATATCCGCTCTATACCCACTCACTCACATTACATATTCACCATTTTCATTCGATGCAGAAATTTAATTTCCCCGATATGGCGATAAAAATCTTTTGGCTTTATTTTGTACATAAATATAATTATATCGAATTTAATTATTATAATCAATATTTTCTTTCATTTTATAATATTTTCACAGATTTTAAAATGATATTGTTTTAAACAAACAGAAAATGAAGGATGTGTTAAAAAACAAAAAAAAAAAAGGAAATAACTTCCACATCAGAATTGTGTTGTTGGACGGCAAGTGCATCACTATACTAACTAACTAACTTGTTAACCATGAAAACTTTCTGGCGAAAAATTCATATGCATTCATTTTTGTGAATTCATTTGGGTACTTTTCATTTACTCTCTTTATTTGAGCATTAAAATGCCACATAAATTATTATTTTACAGTCAGACACATTTTTGGTGTTGATTTATTAAAATGTTGAATGAAAATATTCTATATATATACATCAACGACGTAATATTTAAAACTTTTTAACTGGTAGCAGTAGCTTTTTAATTAAAAGCAACCTTCAAAAATGCCTTGATAATACTGCCGTACTAAGCAAAAAGGGCGCATGAGCCAAAAATCCGAAATTGAGTTAAAGGCATATTTGACATCCTGAAACAATGCTTCATTTATGTGTTAACTAAAAACAGCGCATTTTCAAATCCAAGTGGCTCAAAATAGTCAATGAAGATGAGCACAACGATTTTACTCCTCTGTATTCCTCAAGAGAATAATGCATTTATTACTAACTCTAAAAATTAAAAAAAAAAAATTAGATACACATTTGGGAAGCTTGAACAATATATAATTATTGTGTAAACTAAAAATTATAATTTTCCTACTACACGTTGCTTAAAATCATTTTTGAAATTGAGCACATTTACAATTCTCAACCTTTTCCCTTGTCAGTGAAATGCATTTATCTCAAAACTACAAAAATGGATATGCGCCCTTTTTGCTTAGCACGGCAGAATAATAAAACAACTTTTTATATTTTTACATGACATAATATTGTAGTATGGATTCAGGATATATTTATAAGGAAATACAGAATAACCATAAAGCTTTTTGCTGATATTATTGTGAAAAGAAAACTGTTTGCAATTTTCAATTAAAGTTGATGTTTCTATGTAAATATCCAGAAATAGCTTCATTAATAAGAGTTTATTTATAGAAGGATTAAATATATATTCCAAGGTAGAAACACGGATTTGAACAACAATTAAATTATAACTACAATTAATATATAAACGCTTCTATAAGGTTTCTATAATGCTTGCTTCATAAACAATTTACTATCGAATTCAAAATATCGTTTACAACTTTTTTTTAAATTTTTATAGAAGTCCTATTGAGTTTTGAATACAATTATAGATTTGTGCCCTTTAGAAGTAAAACATTAAACAAAAGTTCGCTATTATCATCTCGGTATAATACGATAAGACTTGTTCATGCAGTAATTATATTTTTTTTACGAATTAGTTTTCTAAACTCATAGCTTCGTTAAAGCTTCTTATATTCATCTCAAGCTTCTTTAAAGGTTTTTTTTTTAAGCATTTTGAAGCACTTAAATATTGACTTATTTGCGTAATAATCTTCTAATAAAGGTTTTTACAAAATGATACTGTTGCTTCTATTATGCCTTATCGAAGTTAAAATAAAAACTAAAATAATTTTCGCAAAGAAAAACTTAAAACTAATTATCAAAAGTGGATAAACAGCTTATCATTCAAGAACAGGTTATCCAGCAATAAGAAAAGCAAAGAAAAAAGTCAGAAAGGAGGTAAAAAATGGCGAGCTTGTTGATTGATTTTGAAAAAAAAAAAAAAACGCTTAATAAGGTGGCAAATAGAAGTATTTTGCTTTAGTAAGAATCCACACAGGAACCTTTCGATATTCAACCACATTGCTGTTTTTAAAGGACTTCAAAAAAAGAGGAGGTTCTCATTTCTTTTGACTTTTTGAACCGATTTTAATAATTATCTTGGTATTCGAATGCTTGTGCTTTCAATCTGGTCCTATTTTAATTAGGTCCAGTGTTTACGGAATTCATGAGAAAATCATACAAGTTTAAGTTTCGATCCATAGAATTCTTTGTTTCATTTTTCCCCTTGAAACCTCTGTTCTTCATGATAATACCTACATACATATTCTATTTTTAGAAAACTCATGTTTTTGGTAAATAAAATTGAACAAAGATTTCTTGGATTTCAAAACCTTAATCAGCTTATTTATTTTATTTCAAGAATAAATATTTCTAATTATAAAACTGACAAAAAACCTTTACTTTTATTACTAGTCTTCTTTTGTCAACAATTCTGTTAAAACAAATAATATCTTCTACAAATTTTGACAGCAAAAGGTGTAAAGAATTTCATCTCACATAAAACAATTCTCAGAATACAATCTCCCTCTCTCTCTCTGTGAGGTATCAGAAATTTAACCTATCCAATTTATTTATTGAAGTGTGAAAATCAATACCTAGTCCATTTTTTTTTTTTTGTTTTAAATGGCAAACCCTCTTCTCATGACCACTTGATATCACTCAAAGTTTAACCTTGCTCAACAGGCATACAATCCCAAAAGGGGGCAGCTAGCTGATGAATCAATAAACAAAAACATTAACCGAGGTCAATCACGCAAACATCCTGTAGACATGAAAAGAAAAATTTAATTTTTATAAATCAATCTCAATAGCATCAAAAGACCCGAAGTTCGCTAAACAAAATTTGTGCTGATCTATTGATTTTGGAAATTTTATAAAAAAAAAAAATTAAGAAACTCTTCATTTTTTCCCACATTGTTACTTTATCAACCATTTTGAAACTAAAAAAAAAAAAGCTTTGCGATTGTTCCGGACTTTGGCCCTAATTGCCTTCTTCTATAATCAGGTTGCACAGGGGTGGAATGAGGGTAATTTTAAGAAAAAGAATCTGAAGGTATTGTTTGATTTTTCAAGAAGTAGGTAATATTGCGGCCTCAAATGACAATTTTGCTTCTATAAGGCCTTACATGAGCTAATGTATCATCTATAAACCTTTATACTTTGTAGAAGCAAAATTGTTGGTTGCGACACCCTGTAGAAAGAATTTAATAGTATTTCGATACAAATTGAATAATCCCAAATCAAAAAAATAAATTTGGCTTATGTATTCCAATCCCCAAAACGACACAATTCTTTCTGACTTTAATGTCAAAAAACCTGCCAATACTTTTCCCCAAATGCAGTCCCCAAACGATTGAACCTTTTTTTTTTTTTGTCCAAGGACGTCCTCGACAATAGCCACTCTAGCTGAATCCTAAATAAACATATGATACCAAACCAACATACATTATATCGTCCAAAGCTATAAAGTGTTCTAAAATATTTTTTTGGATCAAGTTTCATTATTTATCCAGCAATTAGAGCAATAAAGCAGAAGCAGCAGCAAAAAAGCTGACGCAATTGAATGTGAATCCATATCCTCGTGAGAGGGCCAGGCTGAATGGAACAACAAATTAGTTTTGTTAGAGGACAATCTGTATGTGTGTGAACCTACTACAGTCAGGATCCTAAAAATAGGCTTAATCTATAGCCAATATTTCTTTCTTTTTTGTATTGTATCTCTGTGTATTTTGTGTAGAAAAGGATTGGATTACCCCAGCTGGAAGCCCACATATTCAGCAGATTCTTTCAAGAGAATTCTATTGATGTCAGCAATGAATCAGCCAAGTGCCATATGAACATATAGAATATACATATGACGACAAACAAAACAAAAAAAAAAACAAAAAAACAACACACAAAACGACAATGAGACTATACCATAGAGTACGAGCTGAACGACGACGATGACAACACAAAAAGCCAATTGAATGTCCTTTTGATTTGTGTCCTTGCGCAAAATTGGAAAATGTTTTTCTACCTTTTTTTTTTTTGTTATTTTCTTCATTTCTCGTTTTTGTTCATTTGGATGCCATGGTCTTTTCAATTTTTGTGTTTTTCTTTGTCTATCACTCGTTCTAATTGCCACACAGTTCACAGTGAATGTGTTTGTGATGAATACGACGATGAATGTGATGTCTTTTGGGGAATATAGCATGCAATTTGGTATGTCACTAGGCTTTTTGATGGTTCAATATTCAATCAAAAGATTGGAAGAATTTCCAGAGAAATTTATAAATATATATCTCGTTCGGATCAAAGTGATTTTATTGAAATGTAAATGCAAATAGCATTTTTGGAAGACAGAATGTTTTCTGGGGAAAAAGTATGTAATGTAAATTCTTTAGAAGGAAAACTCTTCTGGATTTTATTGAAGTGATAGAATGGTATTTGTAAGCAGTAAAAGGGTAACGTGTCTATCTGTCTATATGGAATTTTAAATTTGATAGTTGTTATGGGATTTTCCATAGAACTGACAAGGAATAATATGAATGTTTCCTATTCGAGTACCTATTAAAAATACTTGGGAATACCAACAACAAAGTCAGTGAACTCTATTTTCTATTTTTATTTCTTTTGAATTGAAAAACTATTAAAGTTTATCATCGAAGATGACTATACAGATCTATTAAATCTTCTTGGGCATAACTTTCTTGTTGGTGGAGACTTCAATGCGAAACACACTCATTGGGGTTCAAGACTTATATCAACAAAAGGCAAAAGACTTTTCCAAGCAGGCCGTAAATACAATTGCGAATTCTATTCCTCCAGGTCGCCTACTTACTGGCCTTCCGATACTAACAAAATACCAGACCTTATTGACTTTTTCGTAGCTAAAGGAATCAAACGAAATCACATTAGTGTCGAAGGTAATTATGACTTGTCATCAGATCATACTCCAGTGATTCTAACACTAAGTGAATCGGAAGTAATAGAAAAAAGTAATCCAAAGCTTGTAAATAAGAAAACAAACTGGAGTGATTTTAGAGAAAGGCTTTTAAGTTTTATAAATTTAAGATCTCCCATGGATACAATCGAGCAAATTGACCATGAAGTGGAACAATTTATTGCTGATGTGCAACAGGCCGCTGAAGAAAGTACTCCAACATTTTCTAATATAAGACAAAATGAAATAAAATATCCTTTAGAGATAAGAGAGTTGATAATAGAGAAAAGAAGAGCTCGAAGAAAATGGCAAAATACTAGATTTCCAGATGATAAAACAACGTTTAACCGTATAAGCAACAATCTTAAAAAACAAATTTATAAATTCAAAAATGATTCACTCAGTACATTCCTAAAGAATTTAACGACTGATGCTTCAACCGATTTTTCGCTATGGAAAGCAGCCAAGCGCCTGAAAAGACCGCAGTTACTAAACTCTCCCTTGAAATCTCAAGATGGGAAATGGATCGGTAACCCAAAAGAAAAAGCTAACCTTTTCGCGGAGCATCTTGCGAATGTTTTTAAGCCATACCCAACAAACGCGGCTGAAAATAGCTTACAGCTTGTTGATAAGATAGATGAAAGTGAAATACCAATTGTAAGATTAAAAGAAATAAAAAGTATGTGTTTACATCAACTATCAAATAAAAAATCACCAGGTTACGATCTTATTACTGCTCAGGTTATGAAAGAAATGCCTTTGAAAGCCTTCATAAAACTCCAATATATAATAAATGCATGCCTTAAGCAACGGTATGTCCCACACCATTGGAAAATTGCTGAAGTTATTGTCATACCCAAGCAAGGTAAGCCACCTACAGAAGTGACGTCTTACAGACCAATATCGCTCATACCAATTATGGCAAAAGTTTTTGAAAAACTGCTTCTGAAGAGACTTAGCAAAATTATAGAAGAAAGAAGGTTAATCCCAAATCATCAGTTTGGCTTTAGAAATAAACATTCCACGATAGACCAAGTTCATAGAATAACGGATGTAATAGAAAAAGCATTAGAAGAAAAACAAGTCTGTTCAGCTATTTTCTTAGATGTTGCTCAAGCCTTTGACAAGGTTTGGCATGAGGGACTTGAGTACAAACTGCAAAGGGATCTTCCCAGACAGCACTATGAAATATTAAAATCGTACATCTCAGACCGATTGTTTAGAGTAAGGTACGATCAAGAATATTCGGAATTGAAGAAAATAGAAGCCGGTGTACCACAAGGAAGTGTCCTAGGTCCTACCCTGTATTTACTATACACAAGGGATATCCCAGTTGGGAATCACACCATAATGGCTACTTTTGCAGATGATACCGCAATTTTGGTTCCCGACAAATGTGTCTCTAGGGGAGCAGTAAAGCTGCAATATGCCGTCGACACAGTCAGAGATTGGACCGAAAAATGGCGTATCAAACTCAATGAAACAAAATCTTCACATATAAACTTTACAAATAAAAAGATAAACAATATTCCAATATTCATTAATAATCAAGCTGTACCTTACGCCAATACGGCCAAATACCTTGGAATGACTTTGGATGCAAAGCTAAAGTGGAAAGAGCACATCAAAAAGAAAAGAGAAGAACTAAACTTGAAATATAGAAAAATGTACTGGTTACTTGGTAACAACTCTGATTTATCAACCCAAAACAAAATAATGCTGTATAATCAAGTACTAAAGCCTGTTTGGACCTATGGTATCCAATTATGGGGCTGTACAAAGAAAACAAATACCGAAATCATCCAAAAATTCCAAAACAAAGTCCTTCGTGGAATAGTTAATGCACCTTGGTACATAAGAAATAGCGATCTACATCGTGACTTACAAATAGAAACGGTTACAGAAGTTGTTAAAAAATACGCTGTATCCCATAATCAGAGACTGCAATGTCATACCAATTCTGAAATGGTGTCCGTCTTGAATACTAGAAACCATGTTCGGAGATTAAGAAGAACCAAGCCTCATGAGCTTATGGTCTAAAAAAACATGGGAAAGTATTAAAAGTTTAAACTTCCCCCAAAGTGATTTTACAAAGTTAAGAAAGAAAAATCTGTTGTCGATCTCTCAAGATTGGTCCTGATAAAGAGGTGGTTTTAGTGGTTAAGAGTCCCACACTACTTGGTGTCGAATACTGCCAAGTGTCTTTTGAAGATTTCCTCCCGTCAAAAAAAAAAAAAAAAAAAAAAAAATTTATCGAAGTTCTTTTTCGGAATGCCTTAGGCGTGTGTATACATAAATTTTTATGTGTAATTTCTAATCAATAAATAAACATTTGACATGTTTAATACTTTAACTTGATCTTATGTACCTTTTTACGCCTTTAAACCAGTAGAGCTCGAAGGCAATTAAAATAAAGTCAAATTTGCTTATAGCCCTATTGAATTGAAATAGTGATAGATATTTAGCAAACATATCACGTGTAACTAACTTTCTGTCATAATATTCATGGTCAAATTTGTCAAATTTATTAGACATAAACAATTTAAAAGCCTACTTTTTTAGATGTATGTCTTATCGGGTTTTTTACAACTTAAAACTATTTTGATAAAGTTTTGCCGATCATTGACATACTTGACAGAAATTATCTTAAAGCTTATAATTTCACAACTTTAGTCTAATGACTCAGAAGATCGAAGAGATTTGTTTATTTCTATGATATAATTTATCAATATGGTTTATCAAATTCAGTTCCAAAGCCGAACAGCGTAAACGAAGAACTAACAATCAGACGTCAAACACGAAAAAACAAAAGTTAAGTTCTCTTAAAGGTACTTAAAGAACTTCTTCGCAACTTGAATGTATGATTTTAGTGAAAAATGACACAGTTTTTTTGCATTTCGTCCAGAGTAAGTGTGCATTATATCGGTGTTATGCGATTATTGTAATGCATCGTAGTTTCTCCTTTTCTTTGTTTTTCGCAAGACATGCGTTACCTTAAAGCATGACGCCAAAAATGAAAGAACACTTTTCTCTCCATCGACCAATGTTCATCCAAATTATTATGGATATAGGGTCCCATTTATTCACACTTCATTCTTCATCGATATAAACTGGATAACAAGCGTCTGTATGTCCTCTCCGTTCAGTGGCGTATGCAGAAAAAATTTTGGAGGGGGCTGGAAAATTTTTCAACAATTTTTTTAGAGGATAAATGTGCGAAAAAAAATTCTCTATTTTTATTCATCTTTGATCGAGGGTGAACCGCTGTGCTGTGATACTGAAAGTGGTACCTATAGTAGGATTTTACTGCTCTCGACAGATTCGTACTACTGTCTCCTCCTTTCACATTCAGAGTACCTAGAGTGTTTTCAAAGTTCTTGTTTCCCAAACATTTTACACAAACAGCAAGGAGTTGAGTCATCCTTAAAAAAAAAAAACACTTTATTTCGTTCGAACTTTGTCATGTGCTGAATCGAAAACTGTTTACAGATTTATTCCTATCACGTCAACAGTTTTTGAGCTATATTCACCACTATTTTCGATATATAGGTACGCCCATGTTCCGCAATTCTACCAAAAGTATATTAAAATCTCTTTTTAATTTCACGTGAAATGAAATATCAATATTCTTCATTTCGATCGATTTCGAAAACTTCCAAATTGCTTCGAACTGTCAAAACTGAAAGATATTAATTTTTTATTCTGTTTCTAAAGTGAAATTACTGCTGCTTTTTCAATTGCAGATTCATTGAAAACGGCCCAAAATTCACGAACAGAAACATAGTGAATTGAATACGATCAGAAAATCTAAATGAGTGAAAAAATGCAGAACACCTAATTTCACTTTCGGCAAGTGAATGCGCAAAAAGTGAAATGCAGAACGTGAAAGTCTCAAAAAATTATTTTGAATGAATTTCTTTTTGATGTTTAATCCGAAATATATGTTTAGATTTGTTCGTAATATGTTGCTTTTTAATCCAAATCAGAAGCGCAAACTGGAATTTGCTTAAAGAAACCTGTTGACCACTTAGATTTTGAAATATAAAAAAATTTCTATTTCCAATTGGTAGCTTTGAGAAAAATATTATTTAAAAAAAAGTAAATATAAATAAGAAGTTTTTCAAAATTAAACGGTGATTTAATTCGGCGTCCAAATACTAAAAAAAATGATCTGAAGAATTCGGAATTGGAATAACATCCGAAAAAAAATTACCTCAACCCTCAACGTCAGCTAAGGTTCATACTCAAACAAACACAAACAGCTGTTTCAGAATTTGGAGGGGGCTCGATCATCTGTGCTGCCTCTAAATCTCTAAGATTTACGAACACGTTTCAGTTAATCATGTACATTATGATGAAATCAGCAAAATAATAACATGATCTTGAAGGCTTGGGGGGGCTTGAGCCCCCAAAGCCCCCCCTCAATACGCCACTGTCTCCGTTACTTTGCAATGGCCGATATGTCAAATATATTTATTCGTTTAATACTATCGGAATAAACTTAGTCAAAGTAAGAAGTTAATTTTGTGCTTACCTTGGGATTTGTGGAATTAGTCCGATGTTATATCGCAGCTCGGAGACTGGCTTAAGAAACCTATGGATTGGGGTCAAAATTCTATATGTGCCAAAATTTGGATTCCAAAATTCTGTATTCCAAAATTCTGTAAATGATAAAAGAAAAACTGTTTTGATAATGAAAAAAGTGCGCACTTTATTTTATTATCAAAACAATCTTTCATTTATCATTTACAGAATTTTGGAGTACAGATTTTTGGTATTTTCTTTGCAGAAAATGCTTTGCAGTAAAGTACCACCCCACTTAATTTGCATATGGCTTACAGCTATTGGATTGAATTTGAATGACATACCTTGAATACCAAAATACTAGTAATATTTAGCCAAGAATCTGCATATACAATACATATTTCATCATTTTTTTTTTTTTTTTTTTGTCTTTTTGTCTTTTTTTGTAAGGTCTTTTAGGGCCATTTGCTGAAACGAAACTTAAATATTTATGTAGAACATAAACTCTTATTTCCTTATTTTTTCTCTGTGTAAACTATTTTTTTTTTTTTTTTCATTATCAAAACAATTTTTCTTTTATAATTTACAGAATTTTTGAATACAGAATTTTGAAATCCAGAATTTTGTAATTATAGAATTTTAGAATACAGAATTTTGAGTTTACAGAATTTTAAAATACAGAATACAGAATTTTGGAAGCCAAAATTTTGGCCCATACAGGATTTTGACCCCAGCCCCTTTAAGTTTGGTTTTACCAAACGGCTCGAATATATGTACACTGTTGTACTTAATTTCTTAATTGAATACAAATTATTCAACAGGCAAGATAAAAATGCATAGGTTTGGAATATACAGAATTCCAAAAAGCAGAATAATGGATTTGCTGAATTTTGGATTTACAGAATAATCGGAATACAGAATTATGTTCATACAGAATTTTTTATTCAGGTACAGAATTTTGTTCATACAGAATTTTGTTCATACAGAATTTTGGAATACAGAATAACGACCCGTTCCCGAAACCTATTCCAGTTGAGTGTGTGATTTGTTCACCTTTCATTGAACTTAATTTGGTTCATGCATTTGGTAACAAGTTGATTGGTTTCGAAGAAAAAAATCAGGTATTGTGGTAAACATGTGCTTTTACAGAACCAAAATAAACTAAGACTGCGGTAGTCTTGAATCTCTTTCCTTGATGACATTGCAATATAACTTTCACCAAAGGCATACCTATACAGATTCTTGCTAACTTTTCACTTAGATTATATTGAATGACTAAACACTTTTCAATATTTTTCTTGGTCATAACTTTTCAAATACATAACACAATCCTATTAGCTTATTTCAATGTCAAAACAAAGATGATTTCATATTATTGCAAAAAAAAAAAACTTGAATTGAATTCTTTTTTCCAAGGAGAAGGAGAAGACCCAAATAAATAAAAAAGAAGTTTCAACTTGAATACCAAAAATATGTCGATGAACTCTTTTTTTTCCACAATACACATATAAATTCTATCCCATGCCATATATTTATCGTATCCTCCAAAACTCTAAACATAAAACTATGAGATAATCTACCATCAGCAACTTATCAATTTTATCGGAAATGTAGGTACCTCTATTTAACATGCCCAAAAGGCAAAAGCAAAGGCATGGGCAAACATTGATCCCTAAATACTTCAATCCATAAATATTCAACAAACATAACGCTTCAACGTGACCTAACTCCTTAAAAGCAATAGAATTGTGTGCAAAAAAAAAAAGAAGACGAAGTAGTAAATTTTAAGTCGAAATAGGCTTAAAGGCAATAAAAGTGAAGTCAAACTTGTTGCCGAATAAGAATACGCTTCTGAATTACTTTGACTATATTAAATGTGTTGTCGAAGGAGGAAGGGAAGAAAGTTTTTATACCCATAAAAACCCATCCCGCAGCAGCAAATATTCATGATCAGAATTGCCAAAATATATGAAACGGACAAATTAAAGTCTGCTCTGAATGGGATTGAAAAAGGTTACCACCATCATCAGGGAAAAAAAAAATAAGGAATCCCTTCCAAAATCCAATAGCAATAAGTTATAGTTTTTCATGTTGGATATATTTAACAAGAATGTGTGTAGTAGATTGTTGCGAGCTATATATGACTTCTTTTTCAGCAATATAAAGGATCAATGAGTTTATTATTTCGTGTTGGGTGTTCTGGAGGATTAATTTGTCTAAATGCCTTGTATTGCTTGAAGCTAATAGCAATCGATAGCGAAAAAAGTTTTTTTTTTGTATTCCTTCAACAAAATAGTTTTATTCTTAAGGAGTAATAAGAACAAGCCCAAAGTGATTTTAAATGGACTAGGAAAAGCTAAAATGGCTTTTCATATTCTTTAAGAAAAAAAATTTAGTGAAATTTGAAAGGTTGAAGGTTTTAGAAGTTCACGTGAGTTGATCGGTTCAAAAATGTAGTAGAATTTCAAAAAACTGAGGCTAAAGACTTTTGTGCTGTCGTGACACATTTTATATTTGTCTTTGTCTATTCATCGTTAAAAAGGTTGATAGAATGATAAAATGTGCTTTAAAGACACTTTTGCATGGATACAAAAAGAAAAGAAAATTGGTTGAAGTATAGACTTTTGCGGTACTCCAATTATAGTTATAAGTACACGAGACCGTTTCAGTCCAGTTTCGTTTTGTTTCTTGTTAATTTTGTTGCTCTTTTGGATTTTTTTTTTTTTTTGTTTTTTAAAATTTAGGATAAAGCAAACAGCAAAAAATAAAATTCGCTAACTCCATATAAACTTAACGAAACACCTGAAGGGATTCTATTTAATTAGCAATTCTTTTTTGTTTATCTTAAAAAAAATGCGTGAATAATAAAAAGGGAGCTCTAGGGTATACCAGTTTTGACCGCTCAGAAAGAACTTCAAAGACATCGAGGGCATGCATTTTTATTTTGTCGAGGGTTCCATAATAACGAGTTGCTTCATTAATTTCCTTGCAATTTTGTATCCCTTTTAAAGTCTGCTTGGAAACAAAATGAGTAACTAAACTAATATTTTTCTTCGATTTAACTGCCCTTAAACTTAACGAAACTTTTTTTACGTAAACAAAATCTATTTTCTAAAAAAAATCAGTCTAGACTTTAAAGATGAAAAGATGAAGGTCTTAAATACATTGCACACCACCAATAATGCATGAAGTGCTAAAAATGGCTAAAACATGTATGTAAACATGGCTTAAGTTTAGTACACATTATGATCAAGATGGTTTAGCTCACATGAAATTTAGATAAATGAAATTTTCAATGCTAAAAACCAAGTCGAAGGCAATTGCATGAATAACAGTCTCGAAGACAGTTACCTCTCTCAAGTTTAAAGCCTTGAATTGTCCTCCATTTGTTTCTTTATACCAAGAAGCTTTGAAACTTGTTGTTTAGTTTTTACGTTTTTGTTTTATTTTTCAAAATATTGTTCTTTACTCTTACATTGTCAGAAGCAAAAAAAGACGAGAGGCTTATCTCCATCCAATTCACCCACGTAAATGACAAATATTTAAGTCAATATTATCTTTAATGTGTCGTTAAACAAACAAATGTAAGCAACCAATGCAAATTCATACAGAAGAAAAAAATAAATAAAAACAAAAAAAAAAAATTCCAGAGCAACCCACGTTATCTTATATTTTTGTTATGCAAATATTTCCCCACACCTTATTTAGCGCATCTCTTATTCTTTTATACCTCTTCTAGATCCATTATTCATTCTTTTTTCATTCTGAAGTACATATAACTGTATCGAATTCGCAATTTAATATTATTAAAATGACATTAATATTGTCATAAAGTTGGATTTGTAATATCCCACTCACTGAAATTAGTAAAGCTTATTGATTCTAAGAATTAACCAGACATACATATACTTTTTTAATTCACAATTTATACAAATATAGAATAATTGTAATATTAATGAATGATACAATCAATTCAAGGTGCTTTTGGAGCAACAAAATTACATCATCATTTGCATAATTACAATAATTTTGAAATGAAGTCAGTTTTAATTCGTTGTCGTCGTCGTCGTCGTCGTCGTCGTGTGTCGCTGATGTCGTTGGTTGGTAATAACTCAATTACGAGTTTAACATCATCTCGTATTTATTCTCTATAGATAAAGCTTGTTTCCATTTTAATTGCCATCATTTTATGATATGTGTAAATATATGATGACTTTTTCCATAAAAATAAATGTCTTCCTACCTCTTCTTAGAATTTAAGTAGAAGTCTGTTTCAGAGAGGAAATTACAAACTTCCCGCTAGAGTTCTAACTTCAGGGTTTTACTCTTTTCTTCATATTGGTTGTTGTTGTTTTACCTTTTTTAGTATCTTGTATCTTAGATCTGATTTACAGTCTCATGAAAAGTTACCTGAAAAAAAAAAACAGAAAATAATAATCATTAGAACAAAATACTTAGGAAATGATGTAATTTTAATGATATAAGTATAAAACTGAGCTGTTGAAAGTACTTTTTAAATAAAAGTTGTTACTTATTTGAATATTAAACTACTTCTGCATAAATTTTTAAACCTCTAAGGCTCCAGCTTTGAACACAAAATATATAATTTGTATATAATATAAACATAATATTTTTGTATCCTGCATTAAATTTATAACGCGACTTTAAAGAGCTTATTTCAAATTTCACTTTCAATGGGTCTTAACCCTTTCGAACCCAAGCTATGAAAATCAATATTAAATAAATTGCACGACTGGGGTCGCACGTACTTGCTCTTATGGTAAAAGTTACTCTAATGTGAAAGCTTTTCATTGAACAAAATAAAAGAAAATTTAAAATTTCATATTTTCACGGAACTTAATAAGTGGTGCAAAAAAAAACTAAAATCAGTTTTTATAAATAATTAAATACCGCTTTAAATGATCTTTTACAAAAACCTAAGTACGCCATTTTATTTCTTGTATAAAAAGGAATTTAAAAAAAAAAATGTTCGAAAATCGTTAGAGCCGTTTTTTAAAATAATAATTTTTTATATATAAAAATAGAAAAATGTGTTTTTTGAAAAATTTAAAATTTTTTTAAATAATGATTGTTTAAATGTTTCTGTTTAAAAATTTTGGTCGAAATTTGTTTTGTAGTTTACGAGAAATTCATAAATAAAAAAAAAAAAAAACAGTTCTATGGCAGGTACCGTTAATAACGGTACAAAAAATATTTTTACTTGCGATATAGGTATTATATATCAAGTTATGCATTCGTACAAAAAAAAAAGTTGAGATAACATTTTTCCATGACATTACGATGGTAGACAATGCCAAAAAAGTGGGTCCCGGAAGTCCGTCTGTCTGTCTGTCAGTCTGTCAGTCTGTCAGTCTGTCAGTCTGTCAGTCTGTCAGTCTGTCAGTCTGTCAGTCTGTCAGTCTGTCAGTCTGTCAGTCTGTCAGTCTGTCAGTCTGTCAGTCTGTCAGTCTGTCAGTCTGTCAGTCTGTCAGTCTGTCAGTCTGTCAGTCTGTCAGTCTGTCAGTCTGTCAGTCTGTCAGTCTGTCAGTCTGTCAGTCTGTCAGTCTGTCAGTCTGTCTGTCTGTCTGTATAAGGAGCTACAGCCTAAACGGATGGACCGATTGATGTCAAACCTGGTATGCAGCGTTATTTGGCGACTCTCCAGAGGGGTTTTTGGAATTAATTTTTTTGGACCAAAAATAACGGTACTTGTCATATACCGATTTTAGTAAAATTGAAATATCTCGAAAACGGCTCCAACGATTTTGTTTAAAAAATTCAAGTGTTAGTTTAAAGTTTAGGTCTATCTTCTAATGAAAAAATTTTTTTTTGAAAATCATTATTAACGGTACCTGCCATAGAACCGTTTTTTTTTTTCAAATCCGATTATATCCGAAACTGCTTATTCGATTTCAACGAAACTTTTTGTGAAGAAGCATTTATATAATTTAAATATAAGCCAAAAAAAAAAATTTGGAAAAAATAATTTTTGGATTTTTAAAAAAATTTTGAAAATTTTTTTTTGAAAAATCAAATTTTCGAAAACGGTACATTTAATTCTTTTGAAATTTTGGTTTTAGATGTTGATTAGTGATTTCTACAAAATGGCATACCAATTTTATTTTTAAACTTTTTTTCCAAAAAATTATTTATAAAAAATTAGTTTTTTAAAAAACGGCTCTAACAATTTTGAAATTTTTTTTCTAAAAATGCATGTTAATATATCAATAAAAACTGCATACTTGTTTTGGAGGGCAATTTTATTTCAGATTTTATTTTATTTTTTTTTTAAAACGAATTTTATTTTTTTTTCCTAATTTCTATATAAAAAGTCTTAAAAATTTAAACAACTTTAACTCTAAGAGCAAGTTCGTGCGACCCCAGTCGTGCATTTTATTTTTATTTCCAAAGAAAGCTTTTATGTGCTTAATTACACACAAATATTTTAATCAAAATCGTTAGAACCGTTTTTGAAAAAAAATTAACTTTTCTATTTCCGTTATATGACAGGTACCGTTAGTTTTGGTCCTAAAAAAAATGTCATGTAAAATTGTTATCTCGAGTTCGATTTTTTTTACGAATCCTAAACTTGCCCCATAGTACCTATATCGCAAGTAAAAATGTTTTTTCAGTATTATCGTGTCAAAAACATCACAACTAAGAAATATGAATAGCAAAAAATTATTTTCCAAAATGATAAATAGCAAAACTAATGTGTTACTCTTATAATATTAACTCCTAAATGGGCTTGAGGTCAATTTTGTTGATCCTAATATTTATTCGACGTTTCGGTTGTGTCACGAAGATAGAAATAATTTAGTGTTACTCTTATGTTATAGTAAGTAACATGCACTGCCTATGACCACCAAAAAAAGTCGGACAATAACTTTTTATAGAACAATAATGTATGCTACTTGGATTACCATTTTTTATATCTTTTTTTTTTCAAAATTATGACCATACACCGAAAAAATTATTATTCTTAAAAACTATGAATCTTGTCCATAAACCAAAATTCATACATTTTTAAGAAAAATTCATTAAATTTAAGCACAAATTCTTTAAAAAAAAGTTTAGATTTAAGAAAAATTCATACAATTTAAGAATCAGTTTTCATAATAACCATTTTTAGCAAAAAAACAAAACCGACTTCCATGGATCAAAACTGGGTTTTTTGGTTTTTAAAATAGTTCCTATGGCTAAAAATGAACGAAATTGAAATGGGACCACACTGCAGCCACCAGCTTTCTAATACAAAAAGAATTATGAAAATTGGTTCACTCAGTCCAAAGTTATGCGGTAACAAACATAAAAAAAAAAAAAAAAAAAAAAAAAAAAAAAAATACAGACGAATTGAATACCTCCTCCTTTTTGGAAGTCGGTAAAAATTTTCATATGGAAAAAATTTTTATGAATTTTTTTTAAGAACAAATACGAAGGTTTATGAATAAATTCATAAACTTCTAGCTCCAATTTGAAAGAATATTTTACTGAATCTTAGAATCTAGACATACTTTTATGAATGAAATTCACTATTATTTTCCATTCAGTTGTATTTTGAGTTAAAATAATTTTTAAAATTGACTTTTTTCCCTTAATAATTCTTAAATTGTATGAATTTTTCTTAAAATCTAAGAAACTTTTCTTGAACATGTTCAAAACTTTTCGAATTCGTTTATGAACAGAATTCTTAAAATTTAAGAACTTATTCTTAATTTTTAAAGAAATATTCATTCCCTTATGAATTTGTTCTTAAAAAGATTCTTAAATTTAATGAATTTTTACATTGGCTCATTTGCCATGAATTTTTACATTAATTTAAAGTACAAATTCATTAATTTTATGTACCTTTTTGGTTCAGTGTATATAAAAAAATAAAATTTCCGTTCCTTTTTCGATTAAAAAAAAATTAAATTTGACTAATTTTTTGTATTGATCCAATAACTAGGCATTATTATCTTTCAATTAAGCCATCGAAACCTAAAATACTATTTAATGGAATATTTTTTTACGAATTTTTAAAGATATGTTACATGAGAGGAACGCTGGTACCGAAAGGCTTAAAGAAGCTTTTTCGAGTTTTTATTTAGATTTGAAGTGTTCTACGTTGGGCGCCATTTTAAAAAAAATCAATTGTTGAACCCTGAGTACTTTTTTTTTTCTTTAATTGAATTAACGGAATTAATGTTTGTATACTGCCAATCCGGAGTCATAAGTAAGGTGGAATCAAATCACATTTTGAACCGAAGAAACTATTGGTAGATATTCCCTTCAAGTCACGAGCTCCTACACAACTAATACAATCTTTTTGATTTCATCATAAAGCTGTAGGCATGTTTCAAAATATATTTAAATCTTGATTTTATTGCGAAAAAGAAAATTGGCAGAAAAGTTGAACTAAATTTTCGTGGAAAAACGTGGTAATTTGTTTGAAATTCCTGTTTTGAGTTAAATTTAATTTAATTTCTTAACTTTTCCTTTTGATGATAAACTTTTATGAATATTAACAACACGTAGTTGTTCAAACCTCCTAACATAAATAATTATACTTATTCGATTTTCTATCAAGACTTTAAAAACAAATTACTTCTTACTTATAATTTCCTCACGTTGGGCGCCAACTTTTTCTTTCAAATATAATCTACTCCCATAAAACGATTCAAAAAAATAATCTGCACCTGTCAATATAGATTGAAAAAGTACAAGCACGTGTAATAATTAGAATTTGTATTAAATAGAATTGAATTTCCACCTTCATATAAATGTCATTTCAACTTCTACTGTCAATCATTATGGAAAAATAAAAACTTTCCTGACATATAAACATCAGAGATATTATATTGTCTCCCAAGAAAATTTTCATTACAAACAACAATTTAATCGACCCCAAGCTATTTATTTTGTCATTTAGTTAAAAAAAAATTCATTACATTCTTCTTGATTCACTTAGTTCTCCTGAACAAATGAAGAAGAAAAACAACAAAACAATAATCGAAGACAGAAGAACCTCTATTAGAAAAATTACATAAACAATTTACACAAACCACAATCTCTCTCAAAGAAATTGACATTCACAAAACGAATCCCAGAGAATTATTCTGAGAATTCTATTTAATATTACTGACGGAGGCAAAGAGATGCCCCTCAAGCTTCTTATTGTATACATTTTTATATTACGCAAGTAAATTGACCCACTTGAACACGTTGAATAATCTAAATCCATTCCGAATCATTCATTGGAAATCACTAGTAACCAAAACAGAGCGAGCCCTAGCCATGCCATTGAACACAGATAGGTAGATATGTCTCTAAAATATACTTTTACTTGGTTGGAAGTCGTCTTTCTTTTCCTTCTTGTTATGGAGATATCGATTTCACATCTCAATACCGAAATTGAAGGAAATTCCAGATAAGCGGAACGAACGACGAAGAAGCATCACTAAGTCTAAAGACACCATCAGCATCACTGCTGCGACCACACCAATGACAATAACTGAATAACTGAGAAAAATGTCGTTCGTCGTCGTCTTTCCTTGTGCTTCCTTCCAAGGATATAATAACCTTACCTACTTTCGAGGATACTGGATATGGAAATATACACCAAAGCATCCAGGCAAGCATCGTCGTGAGCGTTGTTGGTTGCGGATGCGGATGCGTATATTTCCTGAATTAAACGAAGCAAATCGCAATTTTCTCATCGTTTTTTCCTCTGTCTCGTCCTGGTTTTGTATATAGTTGAGAAATAGATGGCAATCTTTTATCCTTTAGGAGGCGAATTATATTCAACTCGGAGATTATTGTGGGTGGTTTATATATATTTTATTTATATTTATTTTTTTTTTTTTTTGTCTTGAGAGTAAAAGGTGTATAAAAGAACTTCCTGGACGCAGTTGTTTCCTTTTTAAGATATGGTGACAAAAAAAAGTTATCGAAATGGATTATTGGTTGCGATAATGAAATTATATATCTCAAGGATTCACTTGTGTATAGTTGAGCACTGTTCCGTTTGTTGAATATTGTGAATTCCGTGAACGAATTTCGGAGTTTTTCTTGTGGAAATCATTATTTCTTGACCAAATTATTGACTCGTAAAATTGTCAACAGTTCGAAGAAGAAGAACCAGAAATTTTGAGAGGCATCTGGTGAGTTCCATAGTTGCTCTACTCCATCCATTTCATTCAATTTGAAGGAAAGAGATGAGTTCTTGAAATAAATGCCAAAAACTACTTCAAAAACTGGATATATTTTTACCTCGAAGAATGGAGTTGCATATTTGTATGCAACTTATAATGAATCTTAAGTGGACTTCATTTGTCTGAAACTTCAAAAATGATAAACGCTTCGAGTTTTTAACTCAGAATAAAATAAAAAATTTTGAATGTTTTTAAAAGAAACAAATGCAGATCATTTCCAACAAACAAATTGTTAAATGGTAACCAACTTACACTAAGGGTATTCACGTAACGAGATAATTTTCTACTTTGCAGAAAAATAGAAAATTCCGCAAAAGGTTTAAATGAACACCCCAGCAGAAAATAATTGCGTAAATAAGGGAAATAAACAGCTGTTTGTTAAACGTCAAATTGAACTTGTTTCAAGTCAAGCTAATTTTGCAAATACTATGCAACAATAAAAAAAAATGTTATTTGCTCAAATAAAACAATATTCTCTTTTCAATATTAACATATTTTATTTGTGGTTATCTGAATAATAAGACATAAATCGCTTTCAAAAAGATATTCCAGATAGCCTATCCGATAGGTGATTGAACACACCCAAAGTTTATCTGATTTTTTTTCTACGGTTTCTGCTTCAAATTTGTGAGATAAAATTCTATGATTTGCGGAATATTTTTCCCATACAAATTTTGACAGCTCATTTCTACCGATAGAAAATTCTATAGTTTCTACGGGTTTTCCGCGTTTACGTGAATACCCCTACTATTTCTAAGCGAATACCTCTATGTATAAAAAAAACTTTTTGACTAGTAAAATCGAACAGGGCAGAAAAAATCGAATGCCCTCTTCGATTTCACTAGCCAAAAAGTTTTTTTTTATAGAAATCAAAGTATATTTTTCTAATGGTTTTTTGTGCGCTGAGCTCGAATCTGAAGTCAGAAAAATTCTATCACATCACGTTTTTGACATATTACCATGCCAAAAATCAGAAAAAAGTGTTTGGGACGTTCAAAATATCTCAAAAACTTTGCACGTTAGAGCTATTCTAGTGCTTGATTCAAATTAAGAAGGTCAAAGGCCATTAGCAAAGTATAATTTGGTTTCTATGGAAAATTATTTCTCCCCAATATTACTGTCATTTACGGAAAAATCAATCTTAAAAATCGTTTTTTTGTTTTTTTCAATTTTTCTCAATATTTTCTGAAACAAAAGTATAGTTTTTCCACACAATCTTAAAAAAACGGTTTTAAGCTAAATAATTGCATTCCAAACTTTTCAAAAATCAAAAATTTTTTCGGTAACTTTTTTGATTGAAAAATAGGCTATTTTTTCAAATTAAATTCGTCAAAAATCCAAAAATTAATTTTTTGCTCAAAAAACATTTTTTATTGATAGAAAACATAACAAAGTAATTTTTAACCAATATTGCTAAAATCCAACTATTTTTGTACAAGATAAAAATAAAAAATAAAAAAATCGTATTTTTGCATTTTTTTCAATGTTTTTGAGGTTATAGAAAAAAATTGTTTGAGTAAATGTTGTAGACATTTATACTACCTACAACTTTTGCATTTGATTTTTTTCGATAGGACGTCTAATTTTGACAGGAATCGTAAAAAACCAAGATTTTTGACACCCACCCCACTTTTTCGCCCACCCACCCCCTTTCCCCCAATTTTTTTGTGGGCAATTTATTTTTCCCCTTTCATATACCATTTATCCTAAATTTTCCCACCACCCTTATGCTGCTAATAATTTGTTCAACTTTTGCCTTCTGAAAACCGGATTGGCACTGGTCTAATAGGTATTAAAAAAAAAATATTTTTAAATTAACTATAAAATATCCCTCAAGCTACAGCATTTCTAGAATAGTATTTATTATTTTTCAAATGGTGCCCAACTTAGACCATTTCTAAGTGCAGTTATCTTGTTTTCAAATGGCGCCCAATGCAGGCCATTTCTAAGCAAATATTATCTGTTTTTTTTTTTAATGGTGCTCAACATAGACCATTGGCTTAAAGACATTTATTTAAATGTTTGTTTCAAAAAAAATTAAAGAATTTATATAAAAGTATTCTACGTTGGGCGCCATTTAAAAAAAAATAACTTTTGTTTTCTCTGAAATTAAATTGAAAGAATCAATGTTTGTAATAGTAAGCTGCTTATCCAGAGTCAAAAATTACCCACGAGCTCTTACATCAAATTCAAATGTACACAAGGATCACAAGTCTATTAAATTATCCAAAAAAAAGTCACGGATCTGGGTAAAATAGCTGTTTGTATCACGGATAACTCCCTAAACTGACAAATTTCATTTTGTTTGTTGGACCAAATAGACTTTGTTCAGTTTTTTTCAAAGATGGAACATGAATTTTCCATCTGGAAGAGCCTTCGTATAGTTGTTCTTATGTCACGTGATTTGAACTAAAGCTAGCTAAATAGAAGTCTTATAGAAACCTTAAAGTGTGCGACTTCAATTTTTCAACTCGGCTTATGTGGTTTTCAGTCTCAATTACTGCCTACAAACGATTCAAAATAAGGAATACGTTAACAATGTCTGACTTTTTGAAATGTCTGATTTTCTTGAATTGTCGTGAAAGCTTTATAGAAATCTTATAGAATCAATAACCTGTGAAACTTCAATTTGTGTATTAATCACTAAGTTGTTGATCCACTTTATGCAAACGCTGCAGCACCTTCACAACAACTCTTCTCCTGAAAGAATTTTATGTTATTTGATATATATATTTTATTCAATGTTTTTTTATAATATTTTCTTGTAAATGGTTCACGTTGGGCGCCACTTATTGATTAAAAAAAAAACAATACGCCATGTCTGTTATATTTCCTTGTACAAGGTTCCACGTTGGGCGCCCGCCACTAGGAACGTTGTGCTTTAAACGAACATTAACATTAGGTATGTAATCAACTTGATTTCCCACACAGCAATCACATTTAAGATTACTAAGATTAAAACCGACAATTATTGTAAACATGTAACCTTACAAAACCAAAGTTTTTCCAATTAAAAACAATACGACAGCACTGTGTTCTAAAAAAGATTCAAATTCTAAGATAAATAGATAAAATGCAAGTGACAAGTGGAGGTCATCTCACAAGCGGCAATTCGTTTGTTTGGTCTCGAAGTTGTCATAGTCGACGTCGTCGTGCGTCTGTCGGCGTCGGTAGTCGTTATATTGTAACATTTACTGTCGGTGTGCGCCATCGTCTGGCGCCTGAAAACTTTGTTTCCATGTGAATTATTGATTCTGGAACAAGAGCCGCAGTAAAAATTGTTGTTAAATTGAGGGTGTAGTACTCAATTCGAACACTCAATTCAAATAGTTTTATTTTTTTTTCTTTCAAAAAAGTAATAAATCTTTTAGGTATACAACAAATATCTATTCATGTACGCATTTTCAAATTGCGTCAGAATATATTTTTAGAATTATTATTTTATTTTATTTTGCTAAAAACTATCGAAATTGCATATGAAGGCAAAAGCTGCAGGCGTGTGCTGTTTTGAGAAGATTTTAAACTTGCCACAGATGCATTTTATTAATATTTATTTTTCAAAGTTTTGTTTTTTTTTTTTTTTGAAGTAGCAATTTATGAATTTTACAAACTGCGTGGAAATGAGCATATTTAATAATTACTAGCTAGCGTGTTTCGGTATCGAAATAAACTGATTGAATTTATAGCTGGAAATGATATTAATCTATAGGATTTATAGAAAAGAATGATATGCTTTAGACTTGCTAAGAGAAAAGTTACATTTTGTGTTTTCAAATATCTGGCACGAGTATTTTTTGAGAAACGAGGTCAAAAGCCTATGTGCGGATATTTTATGGCCTTGAATTTAAATATTCCGAATTATTGTTCTTCAATCGATTATCTAGATTTAAGATATTTTGTTGCTGCTGGTTTTGATGTTATTAGTTTGAAATAACAAAAACAAAATAGTTTTTCTGCCAAAATGTAAAATGTCTAAATATATTTAAATTATTGGCATTTTTTGAAGAATTAATCTATAAGGGAAACGGGTGGTATTTTCTGCGTCTGTTTGATCTATATGAAGTGTCTAAATGGTGGAATTGATAGCTTTCAAGATCAGTAGGGGTCTCTCTCTCTCAAGTTTAAACAGAAAATTGTATTTTTTCTATTCTTGAATTATAAAGTTTATAAACAAACACGTGGTAAATGGATAAAAGTTTATTTATGGAGGCGCTCGCATTATATTAGTTTTGACTTCTATAACGACGACTTGACCTCTCATAAAAGAATGGTGTTAGAAGTGTTAAAGTTTCTGTCCCGAAAAGAAGTTGCAAAAACTGATTTTTTTTTTAAATGGCGCCCAACGTAGAACACTTCTCAATTAATATTTAAATTATGTTTTTCAAATAAATTCTCATTTAAGCAAATGTTTTTAAATAAATTACTTACGTTGGGCGCCATTTGAAAAAAAATAATTGCTTGGAAATGGTCTACGTTGGGCGCCATTTAAAAAATATATACATATTTACTAATTAATGTATTTATCTATTTGCTTTGGGGCCATTCCAAAACAAAAAAAGTCAATACAGACGCTGTTGGGCGCCATTTTATAGGAAAAAAAACAGTAGGTATTTATGTAGATTTTGGTGTACCTGTACATTGAGCGCCATTTAATTAAAAAAAAACACATAGAAATAGTCAACATTATTTGTGATAACGTCTTTCAAGTTCAAATTTACTTAAAAATATGCTCATCTTTGTACTTAGCAGTCAATTCAAAGTCTATGTTGGGCGCCATTTATCTATCACAACAAAAAATTCTCTAGGCATACAAATGTCTTCTTTTTATTTATACACATTTCATTTTACATGCAACATAATGTAATTAATCTTTTTTTCAAGTTCAAAAGCCTCACCCTCAACCTATAAGCTTGTGTCTGAATTTTGAAGTACCTTATTAAAAAGCTTAAATAATTCTGATTTGTATCTATTTAAATTTGAATAAAACAAATCTACAAATAGGTACAAAATACCCAATTCACTTATTACGGTATTTTTATTGTCTAAAGAAACCAAATTTTAATGGGAGAGCAAACACCTCAAACACGTTCTTAACTGCCATCTCCCATAAACCCCCTTCCATCCGCCATAAAGTCCCCATCATCATCCTTTCAAATAAATACAATTCTGTGCAAAATAAATCCGTGCTTGGAATAATTTCAAATGTTAAATAAATCATTAAAATTGGGAAAAGAACAATATTCCTTAGAGAAAATAGACACACATACATAAAGCAAGAAATTTTGTTTAATTTTTGGGTTTGGTTCGTTCATCCGACTTTTGTAATTTATGTAACGTCATTCAAATCCACCACACACCACAACGCAAATAACATATCTAGGTTTTAGAGATAGATTTCCTGATGATTTTTGATGATGAACACTAAATTTATGTCAACTTTCAAGGCACGATTGCTCATTTGAAATGCATGACAGATAAAATACTCGAGTCGAGGTATTGTTATAGGCTAAAACTCTTATTTGCAATTTGTGTGCTAAAAATTACCCAAAAAAAATTTGTAGTTAGATTTTTATCATGATTCATGAATCATTGCGGGTGGTGGTAGATGGTACATACTGGTTTTTGATGAAAGTTTAAAGATGACTAAAAAAAACTTTCAATCTATTATGTTCATCATCTAATGTTTGTTTGTTAATTTTTTGCTTATTGGATTCAAGGAACTACAACACTCTAATGGGGTCGAGGTAGTTTGGCAAATAGAAAATTTTAGGTTTGTTTTTTGGAAACACAATAAAGTGAGTTAACACTTTCTGAAGAAAGGCAATAAAGTACCAAACATTTTGTGTTTGTGGAAAGGAATAAACTAGATGAACTTTTTTTTTGTGTTAACAAAAAAGTCTTTTCAAAATGAGAGCAGACTTTTTTGGGTAAGAAACTTTTACTTTCGAAAGACAAACAGCAAAGTTTCACACCCCCACACTCATAGAAAATGAGTAAAAATCTCATTTTACACAAAAACCTTGAACTAAAATAGGAATAAGAAAAAAAAAAGTGTTTGAAATAAACATCAAAATTGCTTCCTTATTTTAAAAAGAAGGCTTTTGAATTAGAAAATAAAGGAAAAGATTCTTTGATATTTTTTTATTGAACTCGAAGAAAATTTGACATCCGAATTGGTTTGAGAGAATTTATTTTTTTTTGTCAGAAGATGTGGGAAATTAGACATTAAATATATTCTACTTTGTGCTTCCGTGATCTTAGGATAACCCTGAACTCGTAAATCACAGCCAACACTTCTAAATGAATAAACTTGGTGATAAAACCCAACCTTGAGGGATCCCAACATTTTTTCGATCGGTTAATAGTTCCCCTCATAGGGGAATTAAATGCCAATGGCAAACTCTATCTCATGTTTCAGAAATATCCAACATTTTTCAATAAAACAATCAATGCAAATATTTATTTTCAGTGGTATTCTTGCTATCAGGATTTTACTGTAGGTCATTTTCATTGCATTTCAAATGCATCAAAAAATAAAAGGAAAATAATTTGAGAACTGTGAAGACACTAGGAAAGAAAAATAAGTTTCGGCATTTACATGTTATGATGTGCTTAGAATGATTCAACTTGATGGATCTTGGTGACTCATAAAATGTAGAATAGGCAGTCAAATCATCATCATCATCAACAGAAGAACTAAATCTACCATTTCCACATTTTACATTATTATCTTGACAACTTTTGTTTAAAAGCCATTTAGCCCTTAATTTATTTTAATTGAATTTTTTTTTTAACTCAATAAAAGTGTCAAATTCAAAACAAAAAAAAAGTCTTATAACTTATCTATTGTTTGAAAACTTTTTAAAACTATGGAATCATCCAAAATAAATTTAATAGTTAAATAGATGGATAGGTAGAGGTAGAAGAATGCCTAGATTTTTTTTATCACCAAGGTCTAAAGTTTTTTTTTTTTTTACAAAAACAAAATTTGTCAAAACTTATGGCCATGTATCAAAAATAAAATAACGATGATCTCACAGTTTAGAACTAGCTTCAAAATTAAATTGAAAAACAAAATAAAACAAACACAAGAAGAAAACAAAAAACACAAATAGATAAACAATTTTATAATTATGAACCAGATAACGCATGCCGGCAAAGACAACAACAAAAAAAGTGTCGTAGTCGTGACGTTGTACAAACTGAAATTTATTCTTGTACATGATTAATAGTTATAAAAAGTTCTACATTTATAATTAAAATAATACAGCATCGTGACAATGTATTTATATACATATGCCTCTACCGGTATTCTAGTTATCTTCATCAAAAAGTTTAAAAATAAAATTCTGAAAAATACTATTTTTCGATTTATAATACTGCCACACCCTTTTACGCATGTTGTCATCATCAATTTCCAAGTATTTTGCTTAGCTCAAGCTGTTTTGTTTTTACTTTATTTTTTTTTTTTTTTGTATAGTTTCATTTTTATCTAGAGATTTTACTGCTCTTCAATAAAAATAAACTCACTCTGCATATATGCGAAAATGAGTTCTAATGTCAAAATGAATTAACGACATCAATTTGAAAATCTCACCACATGCGGTGCAATGGCAGCACCAGCAGCGGCATCAAGCTTCACAGCAAGCACACAGCAGTAACGGCAGCGGCAGATTGCTTATAAGTAAATTTAGCTAGAAGCTATATCATCCTCAGGTATATATTATTATAACTATAACTATTATACTCGTAGAATCTGCAGTCGTCGCGTATCATTATTATTGTATCTTTTACTGCACGCCCACGCCAATCAAAAGTTACGAGATTCTTGAAGATTATTCTTGCAAAAATAAGAAGAGAAAACAAAAACTGGGATGCAAATAAACAAATGCCTTATATTTTATGCAAGTATAACAGACCATGACAGGAGCTTATTTAAAAAGGGGATTAGTGAAGGCCGCAAGGCGTGATGAAGATGTTTTTTTTGACTTTATTTTATTAAAGAATTAAGCGTTTTCACAGAATATTTGAAAAATCCACCTAATTTCATTTAATTGCCCTATTTTGAAAACAAAATGTTTTACACTTTTGAATAAAAAAGCACTTAAAAAAAAATAACATTTTATAACAGAATATGTCAGTTTTTTTTTTGAAAAATAAAGTACCCAAACAGAACTTACAAACAAAACAAAAATGTGCAGTTTAAAAAAAATAACATTTTATAACAGAATATGTCAGTTTTTTTTTTTTTTTTTTTTTTGAAAAATAAAGTACCCAAACAGAACTTACAAACATTTTCCTGCAGTGTAAGCGTTCAGCCCCCAAATCAACTTCAGTGTTCAAACCCCATCAAACGTTTATATGAACAATCCATAGATCGAGTTCGAGTTTAAAGAGAGGGATCGAATATTTCGAGTTAATTTCACTGAACTAGTTCGCAGAAAGTCAATTTCTACTTAATCTAGGCACAAGGCTTACAAAAGTGTCGAAACGTTATTCAAGATCGCTTTAACAAATATTCTATGTCAAATCAACGTATATTGACAATGTCAAATTTAAAGCAAAAATAATCAGCTTTAACAGTTGTTTTTCCTTCTGTTCGTTTACTAAATTTAAAATTCTGGAGTGGCACTGTTTTTCGATAAAAACTGATCAATTTCAAAATTAATTTTGAAGAATTTGTGCTCGAGTTTCTAGATTTCAAGTAGGTACCTATTAACCCCTTATTTTAAATAACAAGTATGTGTAGAAAACGATGGAAATATTCAAACATGGATAACACTCAACTGATTGCTAACGATTAAATGTCATTTTAGTGCTAAAAATTAAAATTGGCCACCGATGACTTGGATTTGTGTTACAACCAAGGACGGGACTATTTCTGGAATAAATCATGACATCTTATCTGAAATAAGAAATGTCAAATTTTTTTTTTTTCATGAACATTGACAGTGTTTCAAAGTTCTGTCATTGGATTCTGCTTTTTAGTTCTGTTCGTTTAGTTTATTTTAAAAAAAAACTGTCAGAATCTATTATAAAACGATATTTCGTATTTTTTACTAATCTATGTATGTTTAAGGAGAATTTGCTGAAAAATATTGCATAAGCCAGATTTGCAAGTGCAAATGATTAGATATAACGAAGTTATGGCTTCATTTATTTATTTATTTATTTTCAGAGCATATCTTCCTATGAAACAATTACGGCCCTGACTATTAGCCTGGTTGCTGGTGATTCCCCAGTGTCTGTGCTGGCCGACGAAGACGGCAACGTTTTATAGCACGCCGCATCTATTGCCACAAGAAATTATATGCATTTCTATATACATGTTACTCTTCGGATGATGAAAATACTTTCGCAAAATATCATCCGAAGGAATGACAACGACACTACGACCGGTGCGGTGGTGGTGAGCGGCATAAAGTGACGATGAAATAACCGATTCATCCTCAATCCAGAAACATTCTTCTCTTTTCTATGAAGAGTTTTTGTTGATTTCGCTATAGAATATCAGATTCTCTAAAAATAACCCGAGTAACCCCAATGGAAATTTAAAAATATTTCTGCACATTCTCATCTCATCTCCGACAACTTAGTTTCATCTTGTCTCAGCAAAAAAAAAGATGAATAAAACCTATCACATCAGGCATTCACATTGAATAGTCAGTCAGTCTGTCAGAATTGGACATTTCGCACTTTGACAAGTTTTGTTTGTTTTGTGTGTGACTTGATGGCGGCCCAGATAATCGATTCTTTGAATTCATGCCGGCCAAACGAACTGTCAGTTATGATGACTCTATTGGTAATTATTATTAAGTTCACAACAGATAAATATTCTCCTCAAACAGTAGTAGATTAGGTATGTTTGGTTCGTGATCTCGAATATATTTGCATATAAGATAGAAAATTATTTTGTTTCTATTCTAATTGGAGCGAGTAAAGATAAACAGCAGATGCAACACATTAAATGGACATTTTTGCAAAATATGAGAAAGGTTATAGGAAAATTCCAGACTATTTACCTGAATGAAAATTTGCATACAGCAAACTGCAATAATAATTGTTCTGACATTTATGATGAATAATAATGAAAATAAATCGCATGAGATAAAAAATTAAACTCAGTTTTATATTGCGAAAAACTGTGCAAAAAACATTAAATTCTCTTCATGAAAAAACCCACAAATGTTTACAAAGTCTGACATTTGTTTGGACAAATAGCAAGTTTTATTTTTTCATTTTATTATTTTGTTTTTACTCTTAAATGTTGGTACAGGTGTAGGCGCATGAATAATGCATTTTTTTTTTCATCATAAAATTCCTATAAAAGAAATTGTTTAGAGGTGAAACATCAGGCAGCATTCGAAATGTACTGCAGCTATTTTAATATGTGTAAACAGGGACCATTAGTTTGTGGTTTGTTTAGGTGAAATGATGTCACTTGAGGTACTTAATTAAATTATTGTTAGTACAGTAGCAGCAACAACAGCTGGGGAATATAGATAGAAATTTACACTTTAATGCACTTGACATTGTTTTTCTTTCTTTTGTTTTCGACTTGCATTTGTGGTATTTCATTTGATTGAGATCATCAGGTGAATTAGTTATGACTGAATAGTTTCTGGTTGTTCAAATGAAAAACAAAACAAAAAGAAAGTAATTAGTCGAACAGGGCTAAAGGTATTATTAAATGAAAAGCTGTCAAAATCAAATTGAGTGAAATAAGGAAGGCAAACTTAAAAGACATAGCAGGAAACAATAAAGTAGATAAAATGCCCCCACGATAAAAAAAAAACCAAGATAAGGGTCGGATTTACCAATCAATTAAATTATGATAACTTAGTTTTTAGTGAAATAAATTAAATTCAATTCTCTGCGTTCTGAATTTCTGTATTGGGACTAAGAATTAATTTAATTGAAGATTTCAACTTTATGTGTGGCAGTTACTTCAGCGCCGCCTAGTGCAAGTTGTCAAGCATCTATTTTTAACTTTTCTTGTGAATAAAAATTGTGATTGCCTATCATAAGACTGTCACTGTCATCTGTCACTGGTTAAGGTTAAGTGCAAATTCTGACCCTTGTAGCACTTTTCAAGTTAACCTATCCACAATATTTTGAGGCAATTCTCTAAGATCTTTTTATCCTCCAAAGTAACCAAAAGCCTCCACTTTGCAAGCAAGCTCAAAATAATTAAGAAATTAAAACGATATGAACTCTTAAGATAAGACTCTGTCATATTTTTTCTTTCGGTATTCGATTTCAAAACATAACATATAACGTTCGTACGGTTAAGGTTTTATATTTCTCATAATATGTTCTCTCATTTCAATCAAAATCGCAGGCCAAGCCATAACTGTCTTAAAAATTAAGAATAAACCCTCTTTCATACATATATCCAATGACAGAGTGCATGCTGCATTTTTTTCAAACAACAATGGTATCAAGTGTCAACTTATAAAATGCATCTTTGAAAGGGGAGTTAGTTGTTCATTGAACTTATTCTGACAGTTCATCTTGTGTGTATTTTTTCTTCGATTATTTTGTCTAAACTCTTTTATTTTTATTACCCTTCTCAAATATAAATAAAGTATTTCGAATAAATGTTTAACGATTTATAAAATTGTATCTTAACTTTGTTATATACTTTATCAATCTAAAAAGACTGATGGTTTTATATCCTTTAAGAAATTCCATTTCTTTGAATGAAATTCTCTCAAATAACGAAATTATCCATATAAATTGTCTTGTAATTTTTCATGAAATCGTTTATTTTCCCAAAATGGAAATCAATAAAATTAATGAACTGATCAATTTATTTATTTTTCAAACAAATATAGATATATATGAACATTGAACATGTTAAACAAATATTGTTAGAATTTTTAATTTGTAATTCCTCTCTCATTAAAAAAAAAATCGATAATTTTACAACCAACAATAAATAAATACGCTGTCTAATTAATTACAACAAAGTCTCAAATAAGCATTTATTTTAAGTGTTTTTAAAATTTCAAACAAACAGTTCCTGTATTTGCATATTCTGGCGCCAAAACATTGGGGCAATTTGACATTAGAATTTAAGCAAAAAATCAAACGGAACAAATTATGACAATTAAGTTTAATTTCAATGAGGAAACCAATAATAAAAAATATAATTAATTGTGTTCACACCTTAATCGTGAAAATTTGTTTTGACAGTTCCCAGTTTGAGTTGTAATTTGGTTCTGTTAGTCTACTACACTTCTACAAAACTGGCATAATCTTTTATAAAACATGATTTTAGGCTTTTGACAGCTGACAACTTGACCAAAACGCCATCTTTTGTAAAATAATCTTAACAACTAAAATAGAAAGATATATTATGAAGACAGCTTAAATAATGAACTAGATTAAACTAAACAATTTAAGTCAACTTTCTCAGACCAAACACCCCAAAGTTTTACTTCAACCAATATTTTGTTTAAATGCACTGCAGTTTGATTAAAAGTTTATTTTGTGCCTCAAATTAATTTATTCCAAAGCATTCAGTATTGGGTCGCAGTCAGCGTTCAGTGTTGTTCTACTACAAAACACACACTTGTCTCCTCCACTTTTTTGGCCGTCACACAACGCCACACCGTGTGAAATTATTTTAATTACACTTCGTGAATTTTACCCCGCACACACATTTACACAAAATCCTACCGTAAGAGGAGTAGTTCTCATTCATTATAATATGTATTATTGTTGGAAGAAATTAGTCAACGCTAAGATGAGTTTGTAATTGCTTTTGAAGCAATCCAAATGCCGCGTGTCAGTTAGTCTCGAGATATACACATTCCTTCTGAATTAAAATTCCCCTGAGGGAATTCCATTTTAGTTTGAAATTTACGTTATAAATGAATTTTAGCTTAAAAACAAAAACAACAACAACAAAAACGTGACTTTCCGACGTTGTCGTTCATCGTCGTCATCGTGGAGGTGTCAAAAACTTTTTTGCCGGCAAAACATCGTTACTACTAGATGCCGCCACCTCCGCCGCCGACACCACCACCACCGTTCTGTGCTATACTTGGCCACAAACTTAAAGTTTTTTATTGAGATCAAGGTTTTTGTTTTTGTGATTTGTTTATGTTTTGTCGTTGTATGTAAGTTTTTGGCGGAATTTTCTGTCTAAACTTTGAACTGCGAAAGGTGTAAAATGGATTTTTAATGTAAATTTGTTGTAAATCAACCACCACACGAGTCATGAATTAATTATATTGAAATTGTTTTTTTTTTTTTTTTTTGTCTTTTTAATTTGTTTTAAAATATTCAAAGCTTCAATCTACTCATTTGATAGTGATCTAAGTTCTTTGGAATTAGTGGTGTGGTGCTAAATACTACGAGTAAACACCAACTCATTGAACGCTAAGTAAGTCACTAATAAGCCCTTGAGCTGCTCTGGTGCGCTGCGCTGCTACTGTTAAATGAGCGTTGTGTCTCACGCTGTTTTTAAGTTTAATTGAATGTTTGTATAAAAAATAGCATACTATTAAGTTATTATACGTTTACGATACGTTTAATAGACGTTTAATTACAGAACTAGACTTTATGGGCTTGGAAGTAAGTTATGTTTAAGACTTTAAAGAATTTTATATATTAATTGGTTTTAATAAAGATTTTAGATTGAGTCATTTATAAACGATGACATTGACAAAAGTGACGTAAGGTGTCATAAATTTTTCAATGGCCTAGGTCGGGCTTAGGTTTGGATTTATTGATGATGGGTGTCTATTTCAACAATTCTTGCAATAAAGAGAAAAGTCGATAGCTCACTTTAAAAAATAAGACTTTGGGATCACTTCCGATCACGTAAATTGACAGTTCAAATTCCAGTAGTAGTTGTATAACAGTTATAACATGACTTAAATAGAGAATTGCCACTTCATCCGCGAAATTGTGTCACAAAAATGGGATTAAGATTATGTGGATCCCAAAACATGCTATTCAAAAGCATGTATAACAGTATAACAGTTCATATTTCTATTGTCATCTCCAATTGGAGTTTTAAGATCGAGGTTGACAGCCCACTTTGCAGAAAAGTCTCCGGAATCAATTCAACTCACGTAAATGGACTATTCAATTTTCGACAGTAGTTGTATAACAATTATAACATACTTTCCACGTAGAATAGCCATTTCGGCAGCGAAAATGTCTCCGATTAAAATTATGAGGACCCTAAAGCATATGCTATTCAACAGCATAACAGTTCATAGGCTTTTCTAGTTCTTATGTTTTAGCAGCTTTTAATTTACCATCTAAACAACGACTTCCAGTGAGACCGATGCGACCATTTTTTATAAGTGTTATACCATACATAATGGCAACTTGAACAGACCACATAGTTGGATGTATCATAGAGTTGGTATAAGCCTACTGACACAAACCGTAGGTATACTAAATTATTGTCATCGTAGTACACTTACAACCATTACATTTCATTCAACTGTCAAATTCAATTGCAGTTGCAAGAAAACTGTTATAAATTGTAAAAAAAAAAAAAAAAACTACTAAAAGTGTATTAAGGACATCAGTAATGCAATGCCTATAATTAATGGTGATTTCATCGTAACAATGTGAGTACCATCCGTCATCTTCCGTCATGTAAATTAATTTTGACAGGTGAAAGTTTCGCTGTCACACCGAATGTTTCGCATTGCTAAAGCGCCCTTAATATTGATTAATTAATTTTATAATTTAAACCGAAGGCGTCGTAGGCTTTACATATAATTTCACACAAATTTAGACAACCAGTTTTAAAATGACGCAAATAATAATATATTCAGCTACTTAAAAAAACATGTGCACAAAAGTTTGCTATTTTAAATATTTCATATCCGAATTCCAAAATATATTATGATGTATCATTCTACTACTTCTATACTGGTTTTATAGCGATCCTGTTATCTATACGAACATAAACAAAAAAATAAATACAAAATAACAGTTTTTCCTAGAAATCTCTACACAACCACGCCATCTATATGCAAATTTAAATAACATATTCAAAACAAACATCTCTTATAAGCCCCATATAATTAATACCTAAGAGCCAACATTATTATTTTATGTAAATCAAAAAAGTATAATCACAAACATAAAAAAAAAAATAAAAGAAGCTTCTCCAAATTGAAATATTAAAAATTTAAATGAACTCGCAACCCCCATCAGTCACAGTCACTGTCACTTGACACTACGAGAACTTTGATTTGAAGCAAAATCAATTGGATTGACTGCGGACTCCTAAATAACAAATCAAATCCACATGGCTATAAAAGATAAACAAAAACAGGAAAAAAAACCATCGTCCTGTTCTTGATAAACAATTTGAATTGAATTTTACTAAACTGTAACGGTTCTTTGCTTTTTTTTTTTAAAGCACTTCAATAAAAACAATATGGACACCAGAAAAAAACTTGACAAGGGTGCAAAAAATAACTGTTTGGGGCATCATATAACAGATAGATAGGTAGGCTCTTATATTTCTCTCTCTGGACATTGTACATTTTCATAGTAGAATCAGCAATAAAAGCTATCCTTTTGGATCTGTTTGTGTTTACATTTCGCCCAAACAAGCTGAATATTAAAAAAAAAAATACATCCACACACACAAAAATGCCTCATAAAATAAACAAAAACCACAAAAGACCCAACCTAACCTCAAATTTCAAAGAGTGTGATGGATATGAAGGTTGGTATGCCTTGCCTACATAAATATGACGCCTGCTGTCATTCTTAACAAAGGACCGTAGGGTTAAGGTGAGCAAATGAATTATTATATCCAAGGGCGTTTTGACATTTCGTCGTTTTGACGTTTCGTCGTTTTGACGTTTCGTCAGTTGTAGCACTTGTGGGTGGTGTCAAAAAGTGATAGCATTTTCCAATTAAATCGACAGACATTCATTGGAATTTGGGGCTTCCTCTAGATATCATAGGTGGAAACCAAACAGGAAAAAAAAAAACTTGTTTCCATGTTTATAGATAGAAAATATCCAACCAATGATGGTGACATCGGTCATTGGCTTCAGATTCAATCCAAAAACCAAGGCCAAGTTAAACACTGCCTTGTTTTTTTTTCTCTCTTCTGTATTGTTGTTGGCTGTGATCTTCTTTTGAAAGTTAATACCTCACCCGTAGGTCGGGTCCGTCATGCTGGCCGCCACACCAACCAGGCTTAGCTTATTCAATCGGATAATGGAGTTTGCCATTTTATTTATTTTTTTTTTTTTTTGCTGTCGTTTTGATTTGTTTTCATTCGAACTCAAAGTGACCACTTTATGTGCCGGGACCGGAGGGGTGATCTGCATGAATGAATGAATTATTATTGTTCAAAGTGATATAATTTCTGTTTCTTTTTCGGACATCTTGAAAGAAGAATTTGCAAGGCGGGAAGAGCAGGGGGTATAACAAATTTAGTTGGCGGCACGCTGTGAGTTCTTGAGTTAATTATGTCTAAACAGTCTTGTCAGCTTATAACTATAGTCGCAGGATTATATTGTGCGTTACTTTTTTCACTTTAATAGCATTCTACGGATAAAAGAGATACCTCTATGTAACGTTATAGGAGCATTAAGATAGAGAGAGGTATTTACTCGTCGTATACATGCGGATTTATTAGAGGCTTCTGTCAAATGATGCGTAAAATTGGGATTGTCTGTTAGTTGGATTTAACTTGTTGTTATACTCAAACAGTAGTTTTTCGTTGTTATGACAAAAATAAAAAAAAAAGAAATACAAAAATAAAACTTGTTGACATTTTAGAAGAATTTTTATATTTGCATAACATTTTTTTTTTTTGGCTAATTTGGAAAGTAATTTGTTAGATGTTTTTTTTTAAAGCTTTTTTAATGGTAATTGTCAGTTTGTATGTTGAGAAGAATGTTGAAAGATGTTTAATTTTTATTGACATATGACAGATGAGTATAATATGTTTGAATGTCAAGAAATTGGCAGAACATGTTATATACGTAGACATGCTGTAGATAAATGTGTAAAGAGTGTAATTTGCGGTTTTATATTCTTAACGTTAATTAAATTTAACAATTTATTTTTTTGACAGATGGTAATTTAAAAGAGTGGTCAAACAGATCATGCTAAGAACTAAAATACAAAGACAAAAAGGTTAAATTCAGAATACTCTTAACTAGCAGTTGAAAGTGGCCGGAAACTGGAAACGGCCGCAACTAGGCAACTCTACCCTAACAAAGGATTTTCGAAACATTAATTGAAAATAAGGCACAATCACAACACCAGTGTTCACCATCTGAAGATATTAACCTAATAAATGTTCTACCGGAGTGACATATTTTTTTTTTTTTCAATGATTTAAGTGCAGCAGCAATATTAATGGAGTCTTCGTTTGATATCCAAAGGTATATAATGACATATTTAGATAAAACATATTTTTTTTTTACCAAACGAAAATCCCATAAAACAATTCTGACATTTATGATGTCAAATGTAATTATTTGAAGTATAATTGTAATAGATTTGTTCAATAAACCGAGTTTAGTTACACATTGCAATGAAAACGTCTATGAATAGCAGCCGAGTTTATTTAACTTATTTAGCTTAAACTGTGGACTCAGAAGTCATCACTTAAGTAAATCTTTATGAATATGGTCCAATGTCCTATTTTTATAAAAACGCAAATACATATGTTAAATAAGTATGTTGCATTTTTTCATGGATGAAAATGCCAACTGTCAAATATTTCTTCCACGTAAAGCACTTGTCCACTTTTTTTTTTACTTCATATTATTTAAAATGTATTTTCCTTTAAAAGAAATGGTATAAACTTCTGATTTCATTGCAAATATACACGGCTATAATAAGTACCTTACCTTAATGCTTAATACAATAAAAAAGCAATATAAAAAATGTTTAAATGCTTGAGCGGTTAACCACAAATAAAGAAGGGAAAATCTTGTTGACAGAACATGTCAGTGCATTGTCAATCCTTAGTATAGCTTCTATCTTATTTTTAGTTTAATCGATATTCACATTGGACTCACTGAACCGATTTATTTTTACGTCAATTAAACGTCATTTGTTTCGGTAAAGAGCAATATACTAAAGTGAAACAGATTTTATTTCGAACGTTTTATAGTTTTGTATTGGAATTTGCTGTTATCAATTTCAGACGTTATAAACAACTGGTTTGTGTCTAAAAAGCCGGCTTCATCTAACGTCAAAATATATCGCTTGAGAGAACCCAATGAAAAAATCGTCATAGAATTATTGTAGTGCCAAAAATGATAAAGCACTCAAAATTGTCAAAATAGGATTGTAAGATATAGTGTTTACACGATGCGAATTTAATGTCAATTTATACCAAATAAAAAATAACACCATATTGTGTTAATTCATCATGCCTTTTTTTTTTTTCTTAGAAATAACAATGTTTCGCTGCTTTGATGTCATTTTTTTTCCATGGTCATGTACTCTTTTTAAAACATCAAACACAAAATTCGTTTTAATTCTTAAGTCAATAAAGAATAATCACAGTAAACGATATTTTCATTTTAACTGCGACAAATTATGAGAAATTTCTTTTCATCCCACGTTAAAACAAACAAAAATGTTTATGTCTCCAAACTTTTTTTTTAATTTTTTGTCATTTGACTAAAAGGGCAAAAGATCAAAAGAAAAATATATCAAATCCATCAGACTAAACAAAATCAAACCCAAACCAAACCAAAACACCAAAAAGAGGGAATTTTCAATGAATAAATTATCCATACATAAAACGTCGTTGGTTGTCCCTTCATAAAAAAATAAACTGATTACGTTCACAAAAGTTCTCAAAAAATAAAACATACTTGTACAATGTACGTACATCGAAAAACAACACAAGTCTGACCCTAAAGTTATTCTGTTAATCAACTTTGTATGAGAGTTGGACTTTAATCCCGCACCCGAATAATTTATATAAATGTTGCATTCTCGAGGAATGTCAAACGTACGAGTATAACAAAAATCGCTCATAGCACACAATCGATTGATTTGTAAAGAGCATAATATAAACCAAAAATTGATGAACCGGCATTTCGATATCAGATTCAGAACGAATAACCATGTGGGGGCCAGAGACAGAAGGTCATTTCTAGCTTTGAACTTGATCTAAAGTATGTTCATGTGCATGTACACATTTTAACAAACTGACTGTTATACACAATCACACTCACCCTTCTTCGCAGAGAGAAAAGACTGTTTTAATGGTACTGGCATTTTATTAGGAAGGTGGAGTGAGTGTAGGCGGGATATTGTTCCTCATCGAGCTCGAATATCCAATTTCAGGGTTATTAAACCTCAAGTTCAATCGTTCAATCTAACCAAAGCTCCATATCGCAATGGGCAGAAAGAAAGAAAAAAAAATACAGAAATATCATGAATTCGCCCAGAGCCAGGAGAGAAAAAATAACATTGGCAGCAAAGTGAGTCAACAAAAGTGGGAAGTTTATACAAAAAAAAATAAAAACCAGGTTACCTAATCTGCACTTAAGGGGGAGTTGGGTGCACTTGAGAGAAAAACACAATTATCGTTATAGATAATATAGGAAAATAGGTTTGTTCGAAACATGTACTTTTCATTTTTTTTCCTTATCTGCAATGTTTTTTTAGCACAATTACAGAGAGTAAAATGTGTATAATGTTTCACCTTGTAATCTTGAGATATATAAGTATTGCTGTTTAACAAAGTTATCACTAATTTGTTGCAACGTTAAATTAAGTTCATTAATGAGCTTCTGTCAGTTACAATAAAAAGAAAGCGATCTGTCAGTTTTGTTTTTATATTTTCTTGAAAAATCGTAAACGATTTAAGGAAAATATACAAATTTGATAAAATATTTGCGATAGTTATTTTTTCTTTCTAATTTTAAGCGCAATTAAAATGTCAAGTGAATGATAAGAAATTCGATAAAGCACACGCATGATATTTATGGTTTGTTATCAATATTTCATGTGTGTTTATTTGCCAGTTGGGTTTAAATTTAAGAAAAAGTTGCAATAAAGGTGTTGACATATTGAACTTTGATCAAAAAAATACTTTGACAAAAGGCTTAAGGTCTGACCATAATAATCATGAGCTAACGTCAAAACCAAAGAAACTTCTTTGAAAGATATCCCTTTACCTTTTCTTCCATTTAATTTTCAACCACATCTGTCAAAAAAGCAATTTGCGGTAAGGATTTATTTATTGGATACTTCATTGAAAGTGAAACTGAATCCGATGCAAATCAATCTTTAAATAAATTCTTCAGTTGGAAACGTCAACGTCAAAAGTGACAGATATTGCTGAAACTGACAGATGCAAATATTTTAACTGAATAAAAGTAACTTTTTATGATGAAAGAAATTGTTTTGGTATCTACTAATTCTTTTTAAGCAATGGATTTGAGAATGATGCTAGGTTTAATTATTTGATAAATAGTGTCAATTTCAATACAGTGATTTATTTTGACGTTTGTGGTTTGTTTGGAATAGAGATTATACATAATATTATTATTTGCCCATTTTAGAAGGAAAAAACAAATTTTAAACCGAAGTAATATCATTAAATCAGGACCATTTTGGCAACTTTTAAGCTTATTTAGTTTTTTTAAGTAAATCATAAACAAACGTCTTTAAATTATGTGATTCACTGTGTTGCCTATTAAAATTAATTTTGATTTGAATGCATTTATGGATTTGTTAGTTCATTTGTTAGTTTTATTAGTTTATTTAAAAACATAACAAAAATCCATATTTTTTTTTCATTTTTATGTACAAAATTTATAAGTCTACAAATAACCGTTATTGTTGTTTAATTCCTTTTTACTTTATAAAGTCAATGTTCATATTTAAAGTTGATAATAATTTATGTGTGTCAGTTAAATTGTTCTGGTTTGAGAATTTATTATTATTCAATCGTCATCAGTTCGTTACCATAAATGATGATACACTAGAAATCACACTATACTTTTAAGAAATAAACAAATAAAAGTTAAGTATAAAAACCAGTTTTGTAGAAAAAAAGTAATAAATAACTAATTAAGTAATTAAATTCTATTCGATTTTTTATTGATATTGTAGACTTGTCTCAAAACATTTGGTTTAATCTTGACGTAGGTATTTTTAAATTATATAGCTACAGATAAATGTACTTCGATATTTTTCTCCATTAGCATTTAATTGAATATATTCTGTTATTGAACACATGTTATTTGCGGTGGCTCTCAATTATTATCCGTGGCTATTACAAAGACAAAAGAAGAGAACAGAAGCAAAAACGCGGAACCTTTAGGTACTCGAGAAATGTTAAGGTGAAAATCTAACTCATTTTTTGTAACTAAAACATCTACCACAATCGTACTAAAATATTTAGGTTCCTAAAATAGGTTAGTTTAAAGGCCGGTGGTTTTTCGTTTTTATAATGTTTTACGTTAAGTCATTTACCTGCTAAGTTGGTAGTTATATGCTAGATTACCACGCCCACTTTTAAGCGGAGTTTTTTTTTACAAAGATTTAGATTATTGAGGTCAATATCATTTGAAATAATTGTAAAGAAAACATTTATAACAATATTTTGTGAAGAACAAAAACTCTGACACGCCCTTTGTTGAAATGCATTTTTGGCAAATTCAAATTATATATATGTATCTGATGAAAAATGGGGCGTGGCAGTGGAAGTTTAAACGTAATCATTAAATTAATGTAAAGGCATTTAGAATACCATAATTCAGATTTATGTTCATATCATTTCTTCGGTAAAAAATATTTAAGCCCAAGCAAAGAGAGATTTAACGTCGGAATGCATATGATATCAAGCTATGAGTTAATGTGGATTTCTTTATTTCAACATTCTACAAATACCTCTAAAATTATATGAAATTAAGCTTCTCATAAATACTTAGATGATTTTTATTTTATGCCATTTGATTTTTTGCATACAAATTAATTTTTAGAAAAAAAAATTGAAAATCTTAAAAGCCGTTTTTGTATAGGTTAGGTAATTATATTAAAATTTTCTAATATTTTTAGTTGTTATCCCATTTTTAAGAAAATGTTTATCAACATATAAAACCAAAATTTGTGAATAATTCATCAACCCGTTTTTTAAAAGTTGGTTTTTCAGTTATATTTAAAAAAATCCAAAAATATTTTTTTTGAAAATTTTGTTTAACGAGAATTTCAAAAATCAAAAAAACCGTTTAATGACAGGTATCGTTAATACGGTCCAAAAAATATCTTTTATTTTAAAAATAAGGTCTTATTGGTATCATTAATTAGACACATAAATTTTAATCAAAATCTTTAGATCCGTTTTTGAAAAAAAAAAAAAATAAATAAATCATGGTTCTTTGCGTTCAACTGTATCTTTAAAAACCCAAATATTTATCATATACTTGTACAGGTACACTGTACAGTAAATAATTTTTTTTTAGAAAAATATAAAACAAGATTATAAAACACGTGAACTTTCAAGTTTAATGTTAATCATACTCCAGAAATAAAAAAAACTTGTCAAAAACGTTATCAATAATCACAACTGATTAAAAAATTTGTATAGTAAGTTAAAACGTACATTAAGAAACTAATTACTCTAATCTTTACAAATTGCTACTAATCCAAAAAAAAAAACCGTAAAAACTTAAGTATCTTTCAACCCAAATGTGCATACCTATATCTGCAATCAATTGCAATCTTGAAACAATTTACCTATAAGAAATTTACTAATCTTAAATGGGTATATTTTTTGCCAGATAAAAACCTGAAGGTTAACTAAACTTATAAACACATGTTTTTTATCTCTCTCTCAAGATGTTTAAAAATATAAGATAGGAAATGCGGAAGGTAATGTGCCTCAAAGATTACTAAAAAAATAACAAAAATTTTTTTTTATATCTGAGATTATCTATCTCAATCCATTAAATCTTGACAAAAATTATATTCAAGACAGATTAAGCCCTTTCATCTTTATAAATAGTAAACTATCTAATATTTTCGCCCACAAACTATTTTTATTATACTTTTTTACCTCAAAACATTATGACTCAAGTTTTATTTTATATTTACACCAAAAAAAACGACAAAATATATGACCAAAGTTTATGAATAAAACATAAACCACGCACAGGTTATCGTAAATAAAAACTTTTTTTATAACATCATTTTAGCTCATAAAAAATATATTCCCGCCAATTTTTTTATTTTTTTCTGCAAAATAAAATCTGATTTTTATCCTTCTGTTTAAAAAAAAAAATTCTTTCAAAAAAAAAATTTTTTTTTCAACTTGAAATTTAATTAAACCAAACTGCGAGAAGGCACGTAATAAAAAATAACCACACTATGCTTACCATAAACTCACCAAAAAACAAAAAAAATTCAAAACCCCAGGCTCTTCTCCAAACCCCACATAACCAAAAAAAGTAGGTATTGTGCTGATCACACAAAAGGCATCTTCAAGGGCCAACAACATGCCGGTACTCTCATCTATAGTACCTATATCCACCGGTAGTGCCCCTGCCCAGTGGAGTGGTAGATTATATTGCCTCATTCACTCAGTCACACAGGTAGGTTGTATATGCCACTCGTAACTTTTGCATGCCGCCAAAACATTCAAAACCAAGGTTAAACCAAAAATAAGATTAAAGGAAAACAACACAACCGACAGGGAAAAAAAACTATAAAAATCCAAAACTCAGTCAACGACGAAAAAATACCCACAAGTATCTCTCTCTCATCCTTCGTTTTATTTTAGAACCAAGCCAGTCGCACACAATGCCATTCCCTTTTTTTTTTCTTTCCTAATAACTTCAACTTCTGATTACCAACTGGGAATGTGGCGATGTGATTTTGTTGTTCACAAAATCATCGTCTGCGATTCCCAAAATACACTTCTTCTTCCAGCCAAAATGCAAAAAAAAAAAAAAAACATCCCGAAGGAAGCTCCCTCCCTCTCTACATGGCGACTGAACATACATAAATATATTCCTTTGAAGTAGTTAGGATTTCACCGAGTGGCAGTAAAAAAAAAAAAAAACTCTAACGAAGTCCTTCTCGAACGTGGTTGGATATCCTAAGTGGTACTGTGCTCCTTGAATGACAATGAAATTTTAACTTTTTTAAAAGTTACTCCAAACTAAAGACAACTTGAGTAAAAAAAAATATATCACTCTACTACCGTAAAGTTGTAGTAGAATCCTTGTAAAATTAATTTCTCGAGGGATTGGAAGTTGCATATAAAAAAAAAAACTCCTAAAAAGGGGCAAGAAACAATTTTCTACTTTGTTTCAAAGTCTCCTTAGACAAAAAAAAAAAAACAACCTTCCCAACAGTTTTATTTGGTCCTTGGCAGCCAGCAAAAAAAATATATCATAAACACGCACCTTTTTTTTGTGATTTATCCCTCGTGGTTCAGGAACTTGAAGGACCTTTCAGCGCAAACAAAAAAGAACAGAAAAAAAAAAACGAAACAGAAAAAAGTTGATGGAATTCAAATTTATCCCAAGATATTTCACTTAATTTATCTTTTTTTTTATCTTCTTCCACTTTTTTTTCTAATTTTTCTTAGAAAAAAAATTCACACCACATCAAATTGTTGTCGTAGACTTTATATCTTTTTATTCTAAATTTTATTTATTTAAGCTCCCGCACTTTTGTTAGAAAAAATAAGACCAGAAACAAGAAGTTACTGCGAAAAAAGTCTAAAAAGATACTTTTTTTTAGACTTTGAGATACTCTATCTTTTATTTGACGACTATAATATTGTAGTTGTAAGTTGAAAAAAGGCTTTATTCGATTTATATTTGCCAAGACATAAAAACATACACGTTCTACTCGAAACGAGGGTAAAATCGCAACTGAATAAGCTGGCAGGCACAACAGCAATCGAATATGTATCTCTAGTAACTAACTCTAACTACACGAAATAGATACGGATACACGGGCTGAACTTAACGGACGCGTGCCGGTTGTTGTTGTTGTTATTGTTTTGCTGTCGGTATGTTGCTATTGGAATCTGTTCTGTTGTTGGCGAAAATCAGTCAGTGAATAAAATTTATATCCAAGAGTTCGCGCAACATATCTCAAAACTCTCATCACTTCAAAAGTAGAGAGATTTTATTGAGAAGAGTGTGTGAAAAATAGTTTGGCAACATTTTTATGCACATAGAGTTGAGATACATTGTTTTATAGAGAGAAACATTTTTGTTGTATGTTGCGCAGAAATCATGTGTACCGGTTTTGCAAAAATAGAGCGATAATATTGGGCATGATGGGGTTTCACGATTTGGGGGTATAAAAGGGGTATTTTTTTTTTATTCGGGTAAAGCTATTACACAGACAGATAGGAAGCGAGCATTGATGAGATCATTGTCTGGATATGTGCAAATGCTCACGATGGATGCTTCATGGCCAGCTCATTATGATGAGTTTTTTAGGTTTTGAATTCCTTTTTGGCGATTGTTGTTCTTTTTTTCGATTTATTTTTGTGCATTTTTATAGCTGCGAGGATTTATTAGCTTCCCATCAACAGAATTTAAAAAAAATTAAAAATGAGAATAGTTAATTTTTTGGGATATCAAAATAAAAATATGAATGTTGTTGATAGTGAATTTATGTGAGAGGATAAAGTTTAATTTCTTTATTTTATAAATTTAGAAAACGGGTCAGAAATATTAAAATGATTTTTGTGAGATAATCGTTTTTTTTTTAATAGAACATTATACAATTTTGGGTTCAGTTGTTGAACAGTTGTTGCATTTTTTAAGATCTTTAAGATTTGTTAAGATCTTAAAAAGATAAATTATAAAATTTATAAATTTAAGGTGGGGTTTTTTTGAATCATCGCTAAGTATTTCGAATTTTGAATTGAATACAAATTGGAAGTACCTACACGTATTTAAAACTATCATTTTGAAAAAAAAAAAAATGTAAAATATGTTTGGTTTCTAATCTTTGCCTTTTCTAATAACAAGATAATAAGACTATCCTTTCATTTACATTGTTTTTTTGGTAATATTTGGTTTAAACAAAAAAAAAAATTCAAATAAAAAAGTTTTCCTTATAAAATTTGACGAATGTCTATTGCTGAAGATTTACCAACTTCAAAATTTATCATCAAACTCAGAGTTTTGTATCCCAATTTTGACCAGCAGAAGTACTGTCCTATTTTTAATATACACAATATTTGTATCATTTTGAACACTCGGGCGTATACGTAACCAAAAAAATTAAAAATTATATTTTACTTCCTACTTCTCATTGGCATTTAAAGTTAGGGATCATATTGAACTAGTATTATATTTTGGATTGATAAATTTAGAATCTCGTGATACTTCAAGTTTTTAAAAGTTATTAGGGAAAATAGTAATCCAAATGCATTCGATTGAAATTCCGAACAATCTGAAAATTTGATGAAATCCAAAACGCTCGGCACTTTAATATGGGGATTAAAAATTAATCGACCTGTTTTCACCAAAAAAGTTAGAAGTAAATTTTTAATAAAAAAAATTTTTTGAAAATTTTTAATTGATCGGCCTGTTTCAAAAAATTGATTTTTTCATAAAAAAAAAATTAAAAATGAAAGTTTAAGCCTTAATGAAATGACTTCATATTTAATTATTTTCAAACAAATTTGAGTTCTGTTAACGTCCACACTGAATTGCAAATTGTTAAATAACTACTTTAAACTGATGTTTTAAAAATAAATGAATCGTAATGAGATCATGAAGGAAAATTTAAGCTGCTTTTTAGGCTGTAAGGTGATATCGATTTTAAGCCTTGATTACTATAATTATTCTTTTTCTTACTTTTTCAATATTGGTATACATATTATTGGCAACCCTCTTCAACCTACCCACCAATTTCAAGAATTTTTTTACCTTATCATTTTTATTTTATTTTTTGTATTAAATTTTTAAATCTTGTAAGCTAGGTAATATCTGGCAACACTTCATAAAAAATTACAATATTTTATACCAAATTTTTATTCCTGTATCGATGTTTTTGTTTTATGCGATTTACGTTCTTTAACCAAGTGGCGTTGATATTTCACCACTGACAACAGGATTAACAGAATTGGTCACTCGGGCGTATGCGTAACAAAAAAAAGTGAACATAATTTTTACTTGCGATATAGGTAGTATAGGGCAAGTTTAGGATTCGTAAAAAAAATCGAACTCGAGATAACAATTTTACATGACATTACGATGATGGAGAATGCCAAAAAAGTGGGTCCGGCAATTCTGTCTGTCTGTCCGTCTGTCTGTCTGTCTGTCTGTCTGTCTGTCTGTCTGTCTGTCTGTCTGTCTGTCTGTCTGTCTGTCTGTCTGTCTGTCTGTCTGTCTGTCTGTCTGTCTGTCTGTATGTACCTCGAGCTACAGCCTAAACTATTCGAGTGATTTTGTTCAAACTTGGTAGTTAACAGTTTTGGGTGATTCCCTAGAGGACAAATTCGAATTTTTTTTTTAGGACCAAAACTAACGGTACCTGTCATATAACGGAAATAGAAAAGTTAATTTTTTTCAAAAACGGCTCAAACGATTTTGATTAAAATTTTTGAGTGTAGTATTACACATAAGAGCCAACTTTCGAAATAAAAAAAATATTTTTTTTACCTTTATTAACGGTACCTGTCATAGAACGGTTTTTTTTTATTTATGAATATCTCGTTCAAGACCACCCCGATTTCAACGAAAATTTTTATACAAAAGCGTTTAGGTGAAGGTGATATTAAAATTTTAGAAAAATTTCAAAAAACTCATTTTTGGATTTTTAAAAAATATTTCAAAATTTTTTTTTGAAAAATCAATTTTTTGAAAACGGGTTTATGAAAAATTTCGTTTTTATGCGTAAATAAATTATTTCTTCAAAATGGCATACCAACTTTTTTTTTGAAATTATTTTTTTAAAAAACGGCTCTAACGATTTTCGAAAATTTTTTTCTAAAAATTCCTTTTTATATAAGAAGTAAAAATGCATACTTGGTTTTTTGTGAAAGGTCATTTTAAACGGTATTTAATTAATTATAAAAACAGATTTTATTTTTTTTAATTTCTTGAAAATATCAAATTTTTAATTTTCTTAATTTTCTTGAATAAAAAGCTTTAACATTAGAGTAACTTTAAGCATAAGAGCAAGTACGTGCGACATCAGTCGTGCATTTTATTTTTTTAAGTTTGTTAATTCTTAAATACTTTTTTATATGCTTTCATAAGTCAAATTAAAATTATACAAATAGTCAAATTTAACCCTTACTTGCTCTATTTGTAATTTAATCATTCGTGGAGGTAAAATGTAATTTTCACATGAAATTCATGTGCGACTGAAATCCAAACCAAATTTCCCGGTAACGACATCGTTACATAATTTTTGAATGGGGATTTTCGTTTTACTTCAGCTGATGCATAAAAGACTCAGTTGTGTCATTATTCAATGAAATTGACGTTTCTTATCAATTGCGTTAGCATATTAACTCATTTAATATTATCGGAATAACTTTCACCACATCCCCAATTCCTAAATGTGACACAAAAGTCAAAGATGTGTCATATACAATTTGTATACAAGCCTCATTACTTGAAAATGCAAATCGTATTTAAACAAGTGCTATGTACGTGGTTTGCACAAATTAATGATTAAGCCATCCAACCACCATCATCACCGATAGCTATTTGAATGAATAATTCCATTTGACAATTAATTAAAAATAAAATAATTCATTACGTGTCAAATTTTCCTGGAAATTTTCAATGATTCCTCAAACAAATTCACCCACCCTTTTTTTATTATTACATCTCTCTATTCCGCTTGCGATTTATAATCGTCACCAAAATAAATTTTATGACATCACTTAAAAATTCACATTCCCATCAGCTAAAGCACAGTACCCTCTAGTACATGAAAATAGCGACACAAAAATGATGCAAAAATAAAATAAAAGTAAAATTAAAAAATATCTAGCAACATTGTTATAACAGTTTTGTATCTGACAATTGATGTTGTCATGTTGTCTGTGTTTTCTCAATGAAAATGGGAAAAGCTTTTTATGTTTTTTTATCTCTGCTCTCTGTGTCTGATATCAAAGAGAGTAGAGGTATAATTCCTAATTTAATATCAAGTTAAAGTTTAATCAGCTGTTTTCTGTTGTTTTTTTTTTTTTATTTTGTATTCTTTTTATAGTAAAACAAAAGAGATATAGAAAGGCCTACGCCATACACCGGCTTAACGATTTTAAATCGATTTTTTATTGTTTGCTTTTTTTTTGATAGATCTAGGAAAACCCCCAATGGGCCACAGCAGGCTGTCAATCTGACGTATTGTCTCCTATCTATCAAAATGAGTGTTACCATGGGACATTTTGTTGTATGACTGGATATGGTTGCAAACACCAACACATGTTGCGTGATTGCCATTTTATGACAGTTCTCTCAGTTTTTTATTTTTTTTTTGTTTTCATGTTCGCATTAAAATTGCGTTGTTATCAGAGAGATAACACTTTAAACCTGGAGGCAGGTAAGGGTATATGAACGTTGCTCATTTCACTTGTCATTGTCGTTGAGAACAGAAATAGGTTTGAAATTTTATCGCTTATGCAATCGAGAGAATGAGAGAAAGATAATATTTTTACCCCAATATATGCGTGTTCATTTAATTTTTATACGAATAAGTATACTCATTTTAATGTAAGCTTAAAGACCCAGAGTGATTCAAGCACAAGATAAGACTACTTCGGAAGTGAATGGTTAGGAGAGGGGAAATGGAAGTGAAGGTTTTGTATGTAGAAAAATTATCTAAAACACTCTGTGAATGAGTACAGTGGTGCAAGTAGATAAAATACTTATGAGATATTATGATTTGATTGCGTTCTCGATTAGAAAATCTAGGTCGCGGCAAATTGCAAAAGCAATTGGAATGTATAAACTGTTGAGAGGCTTTTTGTTTGCTAGCTTAGATTTTGTGCATTAAAAAATGTCTGGAGTACTTGTGAGGACAGTTGGAAATTTGATAAGAGGAAGATTATTGAATAGGTATTGTTGGCAGTCACTTGAATATTAAGACAAAGAATAATTATAAATAATTGTGGCATTACGATTTCAAAATAAAGGAATATCTAACTTTATAGTTTATTTTACTGAAGTCAAAATCGGCACTTTGATGACATTGGAGTATACAGTTTCTTAACATCCGTCTGTCAATTTTCGCCAAGTGGTTGTTGTAACTTTTGATCTTGACCGCTTGAAATGTCATATTATTATTGGTGAGTTTTGTGACATAGATGGCGCATCACATGCAAGCCAATAGTCAAGTAGTTGGTTCTGTTTGTTTACTTGTTTACCTGTTTTTGCAATTTATTTGATTTGAGGTTATAAGGCCGAGTCCTTTTGAGAATGGAAAACTATTCTTGAGTTAATATTTGATAAAGTAATACCTTTTACACAATCTCTTCTGTCCAAAAAGATTAGTGTGTGTAGTTGACAGTAGTAGATTATCTTTAATCTACTTATAAATAATCTACTACCTTGAAAATAACGTGTCTTATGACTTTTAATTGACAAATAAACTAAGTCCTACTCACCAATAATAAGTCCTCTCTCCCAAAAAGTAAATTGTGGAGCAAATTTGCATAGATATTAACTTGCATCAGAGCTTTTTTACTACTTTAAATTACTTAATTTGCTCATGGTAAAAATATATTTTGAAGATAAGTTGACATAGTAAAAAAAAACTTAAGTGTTGCTTATCTAAATACTTCGTAGAAAAACGACTATCAATTTTTTCTAGTGACAGCTAATTATAGATATCGCATTCGGAATCAATATAAAATGCAAACCAAAAAGTTTATGAATACTATTTGCCGAATAACTATAGAATCTTGTCAGTAAATTATGTTTAGATCTTAGCCCGTTATCAATTTTTTTCACCCTGAAGTGTCAAAAAAAAATTATCATTTTATAAAATTTGATTAACATCCAATTCCTGGTGGCATTGACGATGATAGAATACTCAGTTCTATATTAACTTATCCAAATTCTTTAAATGCATTGATCGTAAAGAATATTTGCCTTAAGTTGAAGGTTTACATGAACGTTTACTACAATTTTTCCGGGAAATGTTATACAAATCAATCAACTTAAACGTCAAATATTAACAGTTTGAACATTCTTTGGCGGAGTTTTTCATTTCGCGGAAACATTGCTCAGATGTTTAATCGCGAAGAACTATTAATGCACATGAGACATATTGGTAAGTTCCATTTTAAGAGTTTGAAAAATTTGAAAAATGTGAACGAATGAAACACCAATTCTCATAGTTTATTACCCAAATAGAAATACCTAACTAGGGGTATTCATGAAACGGTGTCAACGATTAAACCTGGTAAACGTCTTAAAATGGTAAATGTGTCAAAATTTTGTATGAGTTTTACAGTTAGTTTACCATATTTACCACCTTTACCCAGAGTTACCACCGTTTCACGAATACCCCTACTATGATTTTTTTTTTATCCGTCAAAGTTAAAAGTGACATTCATAACTTTGCAAAACTTGCAGGTGCAAAGAGTAGCGTGGAAAATAACTGTATAGATTTTAAGTGCTCTTTTACTGATAACATGAAATACATCTTGTACGGGTAAATCAATTTAACTCAATTAAAATACTTCTGATGATCAAATTAATAACCTTGTAATTAATTTCGAAGTGAAGTGCATGCAAAGCTTTATCGCAAAATAAACGAAGATAACGCATAGCATTCCGATAAGACAATTATATCGTTGGTATAATACGGTGATATGTCAAAATTATTAATTTGTATGACAACAAATGATGAATACAGATGATACCACAAGTAGTTTCTTAATTACGGGACTTACCTCCAAAATTAAAATCAAACGATCACATTATATGACGCATATAAAGAACAATCTACGGAAGTAAATCCTATCACAACCAATTATTGAATGTGATTGAAATAGTGTCGCGTCAATCTGTCAAAACACTAATTACTCGCAAATTCTAAACACGAAATTTATGTGTTAACAAATCCGTGTTGGTTGCAGTTAATTAAACACCCTCACACACGAGTGATTTTGCAAAAAAAAAATATAATACTGTTATCGCTTTAGTAGTTTTTTATCATAAAATCTTATTGAATGCAAAATAAATCACATAAAGTCTAGTTCGTGTACACGAACACGTCGTTATATTGTTTTAGCAAATTTTTCATGGTCGATCTAAATCTGTATAAAAAAATTGAGTTGACTAGTGAGTACCTCTTAGAAAAAACATCATATCTAAAATTATATATTTAAACGTCTCTTATCAATCAAGACTCAATTATTATGCCGCATTTACAAATATTTTCAATCTTTGGACTTTAATGACATTCCATCTATTTTCGCAGCACTGAAACCACTTCAAATTATGGTTCCACCTTAATTTAATGATTAAAAAGGTGTGAAGTTAACTGCGGTAGTTTACCACCCATTTTGACGTCTTATTATTACAATTTAATCAAATTATCTACGAAAAACCTCAAATGAAAATGTTGTAATGGTCATTTGACGTAGCCGTCGTCTGCAAGGAACACAGATAATTCTGATTTAATTTTATATTTTTCCTATAGCCCTCTGTGCTGCTGTACTGCACTGGACATGCCCTGGGCGATGGGCCAATTAAAAAGTCAGTTTAAACTCAAAACACAAGCACACACAATTACTGTAAAAATTTCAACGCATGCAATTGTAACATACAGTCCGCGTTTTATGTCGTGTGGTCACGATTCAGTTATTTTAACGAGGTGTGGAGAAATCATTAAGAGTTCTTATATTTTTTATTTTATTTTGACACAAAATATGTTTTTTTTTTTGTATTTTCTTATAGAAATATTCTGCAACGGAATTGTTTCTTTTTTTGTATGTGCATTTAATGAAATTGTCCTCAAATTAAATTGGAAGTACGAAAAACTGAGAATTTGAGCAATAAATTAAATTAATAAGTACGCGAACGGATCTAAACAGTCAGTGGAGGCAATAAAGAAGAAATCATTTGACAATTATAAATAATTATAGCCGCGTTCCTTTAGAGGTGGTAGACTACTCATGAGTAGAAATCTAGTACAGTAAGTACACATTCCTATCTTATAGAATCAGAAGAATATGTGTTCGATTGTAGAACTAGATCTAATTCTCATCTACTTATGAGTAGTCCTCAACCTCCAAAGGAACGCATCTAATGAGAACGTGTTCTTTTGGATGTGGTAGGCTACTCATGGGTAGGTGATTAGAAGATCTAGTACTATAATCTCCACATGATCATCTGCACAAGTAGATAGGAATGTGTAGTTGGTAGTACTAGATTTTTTCTTATGAGTAGTCAAACACCTCCGAAGGAACAACTTCTATGAAACAAACACCTTGTAGAGGTAAATCAGCTGCTCATTAAACGTCAAATTACCGTCATTAAAAGTTTTCTCCATTTATAGTTTTGTGGTGAAGATTTATCATACAAATTTTGACATTGCGTTTACGACTTTGACAGTTAACCACTTTGACAGTTAACCACGTACACGATGAGTTTCCAATGTTGCATGAATACCCTTATTACATTCTTGAGAAATTTAACTAATTGCTTACCAACATTCATTCGTGCATACATTCATGTAAATTTACAAGATCTAAAAGTAAAAAGACACAATACCAGAAACTACTACATTTTTGTACTCTTTTTATAGAAAGAAACCCAACAATAAATTTAAAAATTCTTCCTCTCTAATTAGAGTTAACCATCAATTTACAATGGAATTTGGCACTCGTCGGTTCTGCATGCTCCATTGGTCTTTGTGGACTACTCACCGCTTTTCCTAACCACAGATTCAACATGACACTTAAATCTCCAATTAATAATTCTACAAACATGGAGTTGAGGCTGTAAAATTGTAATTACGACCACACCGCTGCTGTTTATTATGCTTCAGCCAAAAAACCAAATATCGTTTTACAAAAAGCTAACTCAATGTATGCACATTTACCTTCTTTTTTTATTTAAACATGGCACACACTCTATATGCAGTCTGGCCAATGTAATGACGTGTAAACTAGGCGCTATAAAACCACAAATTACATCCCAATGACATCATCACGAACATAGTAGGTATATACTCGTACAGCGTTAAATGTACTGTGGCTGTCTCTCAAATGTAACTCATCATCATGCTCTTTACCTACTACTATATGCGGTATGTGCTGATGTAGTTTGTAGTTTGATGAAGCTTTTTTTTTTACAAAACCATCACTACACTAAGCCAGCACACAGTATGTGGTGATGCTAGTGGTGGCACAGCGTAACGTCAAATTTGCATAATGCTGTATAGAAGTAGCAAGCAGCACTCACTCAGACTCACAGTTAGATTTGTTTCTTACTTAAATGCACCTGTCAATGGATGTTGCATTATATGGATTTTCAAGAGAGTAACGATTATCTTCTCATTGACATGCCGCATATCGTATGTTTTTATACGAAACGTTTATGAGTATTCTTGTTCGTAAGCGCTATATAAGATAAGATTAGCATTGAAATTAAATTAAAATCTATGTTAAAGCTACTGCATTATAAATTTCATGATTATGTTTACTTTCACTTTGAATGGGTTTTTTGATACGAAATGTTTAGAATAACTTGATTATTATTTTAGATGGTAGTTGAATTACTATTTTATGCTAAAATTGCAGAGTTGTTGCCGCTGGTTTGAAAGCCTTAAAAGGGGTTGAAGACATGAGTTTGTTGCAACAACGTTGAAAATCAAATTTAATAATATCTTTAAATGCATTAAAATATTCCTTTTCTCTTGCAAACACCTATAACATGCTAATAGCATAATAGCTGTAAAGTTTACTTTAACGCTCAAATTAAATTCAGTTCTTTTAGATATTACTCCAAAGGAACTGATGATAGTAAATCTAGTACTACAATCAACATTTTTTTATCTTTTGCTAGAGTAGATAGGAATGTGTAGTTGATGTACTAGATTTTGACTCATGCATGAATAATCTTTCTATGTGAGAAGATAGGAATGGATAGTTATTGTACCAGATTTCTACTTTTGAGTAGTCTACCACCTCCAAAGGAACGTTGCCATTGTGGTTGTGCCCTTAAAAGAGATTTATTAACCGTTTCACCAACTTACATATCATGCTCCCAACTAAAAATGTTGCTTCTAAAAAGCTTTACAGAAACAATGAAACCATCTGTAAGGCCTTATAGAAACAAAATTGGAAATGTCTCATCCTTTTATTAAAATTGGGTTGCTTATACACAATGAGTCATAATCCATAGTAAGTATGGGAAAGATCTTATTACTCGCACTCATTCTATAAAAAAAAATCACAACTGTCATCTAATTTATGGGACATCGACAACGTGAAACTGATTGCTTCACGAAATGTAGAATCTTGTTTTGAATGAGAAAATATATTTTTTTTGCAGCAGGTATACCAATTTAATGATCAAAACTCTTAAATTTATTTCTAATATTCCTGTTTCCTCATTAGAATAATAATGAAATGGTTTCTCAAGGACTAAGACCCAAAATACTTTTAAACCAAATCATTATCAAAAACCTCTCCCATTTTATTTTTGGTTTTTTTGTTTGTCTCTCAAAAATCATAAATAAAAAATATACAACAAAAATGTGATCAAAATCTTTTTTAATGTTTTTACACGACCATCACGACATGACACAAAATGACATCATTCTTATATGAGAATGATACAAATTTTTACAAATTAATAAACCGCTATTTGGTCATATAGACACATTTCGCCATTCATAAATTGACATTTTATTCTGAAAATTTTGCTATTCTTTCTATATCTACACCAATCAAATGATCTCTGTCATTGATCAATAAAATAACAATTAATCTATTCACATGGCTTGTATTTGACTATACATATAAAAACAATACAGAATAAAGCAATAACAATTAAATGACGTCTGTCTTCTTTTGCTATAGCATAGACAAAATGACAATTCATTGACTGCAGCTATTAAAAAGTTGATGTCAAGCTAAAGCCTTGAAGTTTTAGTGACAGCTAGCTAATTGTCACAGTGACCTACTGTCACTGGAAATAATAATTTCCTCTTAAAGTTCTGTTTGATTCTCTAAAACAAAAAACTGTCTATAAAAAATGATTTAAGAAGTTGACATATTATATTTAAGGGTGGGTGAGTAGTGGTCCCTTGACTTATGTACCTTAAAAAAAAAATATTGGAAGCACATGGATAGCATAAGTATGAAATATAGTAACGATTTCATGATTGTGTTCAATCAGTTCCGTAATGGCCGCATGTGTGTGCGGTTAACGACATTTTTGTCGCATGCCACACAGAAAATAAATCAATCATCTTTAGGGTAGGGGTATAAAATTTATTTTGTAATGGTTAATAGAATAGTGCCTGATGTAGAATAGGAAGATGATCACAGCTAGAGATGTAAAATAATAGCGTCATCCGGCTTTTAAAGCGAGGAATTTTTAACAAATTTAACCTTCGGTTAGCAAATGTCTGTATTTAATTAATTGCCAGATCGATTGATAGAAAATTGTTTAAACCATAGATTCTACATAACCAAGCAGAGAAAAAAAAAGAATTAAGGTTTTTCGTTTTCGCTTGGCAAAAGATTCATGTTGTTCAGTATGTTTAACTAGATACGAACTAGATAATTGAGCCTATTAATGGGATCACAAATCAAATGCAAATTTATTCTTAAAGTGGTGATAAATCAGTCGCACGATTGGTTTCACTATGACTCTGACTTATTGGTACAGATGCACAAAGCGTTAACAAGCGGCGACTTGTGGGTGTTAACGCTATGAATGAATGGGCTTGAAATAATGTGAATGCACTCATGGTCATATTGTTGTTGTAATACGGTAACCCTATCCAACATCAGCCGTTGTGTCTGGTTTATCTTAGCATTGAAAAAGAATGTAAGCTGATATGAAGTTAGAATAATAAACAGTTACATTCCAACTATGTGTGTAGGTAACACAATGAAAGATATAAGATACACGAGTGCAGATAACATTGAAAGAATTTATATGACGTCACTTTCTAAGTTCTGTCAAATTTATTAGCTCATGCAGCAGCTGTCATTTTCCATTTTGCTGTGTTTTATAACTTAAATGACTAAATTATTGTTATATAGAAGTCAAACGGCAGTTAATTTATTTTCTGCGCATTGGCAAACAGGTCTAAAATGTAACGATAGCGTGAATGTCAACGCGTACTCATGAGTTAATGAAAACGATAATCTAGTACTTCTATCAATACAATACTTTCCTGCATGAATAGACGGGATTTGCAATTTTGCATAGATTTGTGCGTTCGATTTAACTTGTAAACCGGCATTTCCTTCTAAAATAAATCATTAACTTCTGGTGGACTAGCCGCGTTCCTTTGTAAGTAGTAGAATACTCATGAGAAGATATTAAGTAAATCTAGTACTACAATTCACAAATGATCTTCTGCTCCAGTAGTTATAATATGCTTAGTTCATTGCACTAGATTAACACTCATGAGTAGTCTATCAACCATCACCTCCAAAGGAACAGGGCTTATATAAACGCGAATAAAAATTAAGGTGGAAACGTAATATAAGTTAATTAAAGTCTGTTTTGTAAATTTTATCATCTATCTAATCCTTTTGGAACTAGATATTCAATTTTGGATGAATCACGAAGTAAAAAAAAAACTTTCCATCCTACCATGATTTATCACATCAAAATGAATTCATTCATATTTCCATCGCCAGGTAACACCGACATTTATAATAATTTTTTAAATTCATATTTCTATGCAAATGCTTTCAATTGAAATATCTTTGGATTATGTCACGTTCAGGTGTTGCACTCCCTTTTTGACAGCTCATCCCCATGCTAAAGTGAAATTATGTATAAAATGTTCATGCTTCATATGTGTAGCATAGAGACAGTATTTTTGCTGCATAAAGGTACAAACATATTGCCCCAATGACGTTTTCGTATGACATTCGATTTGATAACTTTTTTTTTTCATTTTTTACAAACTTGTATGTTTACACCATGAATGGAAGTGCAATTTTTGTTGCGAAAGACTTAACAACATGTGCGCCAACAAAATATTTATAAATATTTTCATGGTAAAAAGGAGCGGCGATTTATTATTTTGTAGATGACATTCAATGTCTCTATATTTTGATTGGTATTGCAAGCATTAATTTGCATACATATATTGAATGAGTTATACAATAATAATTATATTTTTTGAATCTAAATTTGAACTCTAAACATGGTTATGGGTGAAGATTAAGTATTTTTTTTTTAAATGAATGGTTATTTTTTATTTTTGTATTTAACAATGACTTTGGCACCAAATTGACCTTGGAGACTTTTGGAAGTTATATTACTTGGATAAATGTTTGATGTGTCATTGATAGACCATATATAAAGGATACTAGGTGGCAATATTCAACAGATTAAGGAGTGTCAAAATGGGAAGAAAAAAAGAGATTTATTGTTATTGGGTTCTTTATTAACAAAAATGTTTTTTTCTATTTGCATAACAATCATGACGTTAAGATATCAATAAAAAATGCTGAATCCGTTTCATGTTTTTGGTCAAATTTGGAGGTGGCAAAGTTCTATTAGTATTTTACTTACGATTTTCAATGAATAGTTTTTAGTAAATGTACTAGATGATCTACTCAGTAGTAGTTTTACAAGGGAATTGGGCAACTTTTAAAATAACAGCCGTGTTCCTTTGGAAAGAGGAGACTTATCATTTGTAGAAATCTAGTACAATCATTCATATATATTCGAGCAGAAGTTCATGTGTTGATTTTAGTACTAGAACTACTTATCATCTTCTCATAAGTAGTGTACCATCTCCAAAGGAACGCGACTAAGGAAATGAAATTTACTAGGCGCGTTCCACAAAGAGATCATTTTTTGACGTTGGCAGTCAATATCTCTTGTCAGTTTTAAACTAACGTCAGATTTCAAACCACTAAGCAATAAATGTACGAATATGACAGATATTGCGGTAATTTGTCAATGATAATGAGCAAGTTTCTGTCATCGATATATAAATGCAATATATATTGTAATAGATACTCATGTAAATTAACTGAAGTAAAAAGTATTCAATTTCATATTAAAAACCACTTTTCAAAAAAGCATGTGTTGCTGACAATCATCCCACGCCGCAGCAGCTCTTAAATCATTTACCAAATGCACAATAAGACACTTTTTAAATTGATTATCGTACCTGGAGTAGTGGCGATTGCGGTTTGTGAAATAACAAAATGGATTCACGTGTTAAGACTAAACCAGTTCTTATTGTCAAAAAAAAACTACAACAAACATCTAACCACATTAAGCAAAAAATAAAAATAAAAAGAGAATTCAATTTACAAATGCACTCACGACTGCGATTGATAAATATTCCATTCATGTGTGGCATTTAGAAAATAAATACAAAAACTCATTCCCACGGCGGAATCCAGTGAATGAATGAAAGTTGTTGATTGAACACTGTGTGAAATGGTGAAAACCATATATTTACCCCAAAACGAAGCCAACTTCAAGTGGTTGAAGTATGACAGAACCGGAAACTATCACTCATCTTTTCAATTTACAAAAATGTTATTCTTCTGCTGTAGCACCACTTTTCGCGATTTGAGTTTTTATTTTATTATTGTTGATGCTCCTTGCCACAAAAGCGCATTCATCATCAACAAAATAAAAGCAAAAACCACGACTATGGAAGCTGACCTTACCCCCATCTGTCAACTGTCATCTCGTTTGCACTTTTCTTTTCTTCCTTAAAATTGGTTGCCTTCAGTTATGATTAGCCCGGGACGAGAGAGGCCTTGGGCACTTATAGTTGTGCGTGAAATATTCGTAGAATTGAAATGACTTTACAAACACTTACTCACGCTCTTAATATTTATGAATTGACAGTTTTGCATTTTGAGTGACAGGCTGAGGCTGCAGGGATACCATTTAACTATAATGAATCACAATACTATTTTATTGAATAAAGTGTCACTTATCTTACTCAAAAGTACATTCAAATCAATTCACTTCATAAGCAAGAGCTTACAGGATGTTTGAGCACTACGACTTAAGGTGATACCACAATGGTTGGTTTATCTGGTTGTAGGATTATTTAGTCTGAAATGTACTGATGTGTAAGAAATGGATGTTTACATTGACTCAGTTTTATGTTTTTAATCGAGGCATCTTCCCGTAAAACTATACTTTGCGGTAAACTAGCTTATCTGAATTTCCTGTTTGCAACAATTTACCTAAGAAGCCCTCAATGCAACACATATTCGATGGTGATCAAGTTTTTTAGGTCGTGGACTACATATCAATATATAATCGGCTTAGTCAGTGTGGTTCTGTCAATTTTAATCTTAAATGAAATCATTTTCATAAAAAAAACTGGAAAAATTATATTGAATTTGAAATTTGAAGTCATTTTTTTTCGCAGTAAGTGTTGACATTTGCAATGAAAAATTATGACAGCAAATGCAATTCCTTCATTTATTTCTATCATCGACATCATAACCTCAATTTCTGCTATAAAAAACCATCAATAAATTATAAACTCAAAATTTTAGTGGATTTATTTGCATTGAGTGATGCATTTCAAAAAATAGAGTTGGCACATCATCTTCTAGCTCTTAGCGCAACCAATATTACAAATTTAGATTCTGACGTTTGCAAGTGTCATAAAAACCATTGTTTATGTCAATCAGTTGCTACAGCTCCGCAACACAAAAATGACAATGTCGTGATGAGGATGATTCAAAAGAATCAATGATATTAACTTTTATCACTTGTAGTAGCTTAAACGAAATATTTTCATTGATGATGTAGCGGCCACTCATCGTTCTTTTTTCCTTTTCGTTTTGTTTAATTTTTTTATGGGGTATTTGCTAGCGATTGATTTGGTGAAGAACGATTTTATTGATCACTTTGGGGAATTGATTATGGCGGGGCGAGATCGTTATTTTTTTCTTATGGTGTGCGACTTTGTCGATGATGGCTTTTTAGCTATGAAATCATCTTATATAATTTTTCTTTTTTAAGAAACTGCACGACCACCAAGAGGTGAAGAAAGGATGGTGTTTAGTATTCATCGATATGACCTTGAAATGTGGTTGAGGAAGATGATGCTTTTAGATTTTCTTCTTTGTAAATAATATTTTTCGACAGCGTTCTCTTTTTTTTTTTTTTTTGTTTGTTTAATATATTTTCTTATGGTTTTTAATGTTATTTCTTTGAAAAAAGAGTATGTTTGATGTTAGCATGTGTTATTTGTTTGCCACTGTTGATAGAATAGTTCAACACTATGTAAACATTGTTATAGATGAAAACTAAGTTTTTCTGTTTTGAAAAAATAGGAAATATTCTAAAATAATATCAAATGACGATCACAGAGTGGTTTTCTTTTAATCCCCCACATAAAACAAAGTAATAGTGATTAGTTCTCTGACAGATAGAACTGACGTATTGATCTGTCATTTATGTTGATGATGTCCAACATTTATTATCACACAATTTCTATATCACGATCTATTACAATTTCTAAGATTTAACTGTGCATCTGGTTGTGATTTGTCAAATTCAATTCGATCCATACGATTGTTGACACTAACACAGTCTTAGCTGTTACTGTCAATTTCATTCGACAGTATCAAATTACCTAAAACAGTTGCAAAAGATGATTTAATCATTCATAGGCATTTTTTGTAGAACAATATTTCAAATGACATAAAATTTGATCACATCATTGATCAAATAAAAATGCAGCTGGTCGCTGAACACACACTTTCGAGGTGACTCAAATCATCCAAGGTTTGTTTGTTTAATATCTTAATAAGCTGTTCTGATAGTTAACTCGAAAATCGCTTTGTCATTGATGATGATCTTAATATTATTAGTTTGTAATTGTTATGGCCAGAAACGATAGTTTTGTTTAAACAATTGTATGCATCATTTTATATACTATCATCGCAATAAAGTAATCTAAATAAAGACAATATTTACAAAAAATATAAGTTCTGAGTAATTGCTAGTGTATTTATTTGAATCATCTTTTTCGAATTCATATACATAGGTATATGCGGCAACTATTTTGCATTTTGCAAATTAAAATGCAATTAATGTCTTCTTTACTTGTCATTGACAGCACCCTCATAAATCAACAAATGATAGCAAAGTAGGTCTGTGTTTGGAAGTTATAAGAACTGACCGCTTTGCTGGCCCTATAAGTTTATTTTTAAACTTATTGACAGTTTTGTCACGTAGAAATGTAGGCAATTCATCAACTGCCACTTTGAAAGATTTGATAAGATCAGACAATTTTTTAAAAGGGATATTATGATTGTTTATATCATACAAAAATTACGTATTTAATAATATTGAGTAATATAATTGCCAGTTATATCAGAAGTTTTGTTCTGCGGTCGATTATGAGCTTATAAGCAATGTAATGAAATGAAAGTTTTCAAGTTTTGACAGTGAAATGACAGCTGAATTCAAAAATGACATTTCACTGACATTCAACATCAACAAAGTCACGTCTACACTTAACTGGAAGTGGGGATAATACCACGATAATAGTTGGTCAGCAGAAACAGTAAGGCTGCGGCCACATTATGTTGGTCAACACTGTTTTTTTTTTTAATTGTTGACCAGCATGCTACTCGTCTACACCCTCAGTTGAGTGTGGACGTGTTTTTGTTGATGTTGAATGTCATTGAAATGGGTATGGTTTGTTTCGCTTTTCTTATTTCGGTTTTTGGTTGTTTCGTCTTAGTCGATTCGCTATTTTATTGTTTCGTATTTTTGTTGTTTAGTTTTTTATTTATTTCGTTTTTCCTTATTTCGACAAACTTATACTCCGTTTTCTTATGACTTCGTTTTTTAGTTTATTTTGTTATTGATTACTTCGTTTTTTCATTATTTCGTTTTGGAATTAAGTCACCTTTGGACTTTTATTATTTCGCCACCAATTGTTTCGCCCATTTTTTTGGGGATGTTAATAGCCTAAGGGCGTTAAAATTCGCGCGAATTTTAACGCCCTTAGGCTATTAACATCCACAAAAAAATGGCGAAACAAATGGTAGCGAATAATTCGCGTCATTTTTAGTGCCTGTTAATTTTAAAAATGCCCAAAAAATAAAAAAAAAACAACGAATTCGTTACAAATTAAGGTAACAGATCTCTTATATTAAAACGATTTGCTTATCTTTAATCCAAAAGTCTTCAAAACAATCCACAAAACTGAAGACGGAATAACCAGATGCCAAAATAAACTAAAAGCGAAATGAACCTTGGCGAAACAACTCATTGGACTTGTAATGAAAATGCGAAATAAATAAAAATCAAGAAGACAAGGCGAAGTTATAGTTGGGCGAAGTGATCGAAATACGAAGTAAACGAAAAACCAAATAAAGGATGGCGAAATAATCAAAAATAATTGTGTCAAAAACGAAATAACAGAAATCGAAGTAAAAAGGGCGAAACAATAGGCACCCCATTGAAATGTCATTTTTGAATTCAACTCCATTTCACCGTCATCAAGCTGGAACATTTGCAACATTCTGCCTTCAATCGGGTTGCGTTCGGGTCAACAAATGTTGAGCAGCGCTATTGAGCAACACATCCACACATTGATCATCACAAATAAAAATATTGTGGAGGCAGCTTAACATTTCAACTGTGAAATTGGGTCCCTGGTAGCAATTATTGTTGCTCACAGAAAATATTTTCAAACACCAGCTCAAGTGGGTATTTTCACTTCAGAAAACTGCTTATGTATCTTTCGTAAATAGTTTTACCCTGAAAACATTCTCATTTAACTATCCAGTGCCTATACCCAAATCTTTTATTTGAAAATTCACACTTTTGCTGTTTAAATGTCAATTTGCATGAAAATGTTAATACAAATACATAATTTGACAGCTTCTATTGAAACATACAAAATCCGATCCGATACAACCTTAAATTTAAATCTCTCCTGGTGAAAGGATGAGTATCACTTAAACTTCCGCATATCTTTAGTCTTTGTCAGAAATTTGTCTCTTAAATAAGTCATTTCTGTCAATTATCGCACTAAAATTCGTGACTCGATGTCATTTATAACGATACAACAATTTAGGGCGTACCTGCTGCAAACAAATCACCTTTCTCTTTAATCCCTCTGTCTCCAATTTCACTGAATCAATTTCTTATAGTCAACGAAGTATAGATGAAAGTCAATGGATAAGAAATGCAACTAAAAACAATGTCACTTGATCTTTATTTCGTTTTTTTTTACCAAAAACAAATACAACGCAACATAAACTCAATCAGGAAACTTGTTCTTTTTCATTTCACGCATTTATGGAGAACATTATTAACTTTGATGAACAAAGAAACACCCTGGATGTCCTCAGCATTTATTTCCTCATTTATCTTGTCAGTTGATATTCAAAATGCCGCACGACAAATCGATTAGCTACGCCATCTTAACCTGAGATGCAATTGCAGCAATTCTTGGCACAAATGTACTCTAGAACTATCATCCAATCCAATCAAAATTGTGTTCTTCCTTAAAAAAAGATTTCCAGCGCGGCTTCGCTTGAAATATGTCTAGTCAAAGTTAATTATCTTGTCTCCACTTGCTTGTTGGAGAACAAGCTGCTACCGCTTCTCGCTTAGTTGCATCAGGTGTCGTCGTGTAAATGATCTTGGCATTCTGCCTCAACCGAAAAGAGTGGAGACTATCATTGCGTTTGTCACTTGAAGTGTGCATATCGCAAGTGTACCAATGCACCTTGATGTCGCAGAATTGGCATCATCCTAATCATGTTTTAGACTTCGATCTCACGTGGCAAGATGTTTTCACCGTGAGTGCCCCTTTTTTTTTTGTTAATTACCTGCGTTGCACGTTTCTGCAGTTCAATATAGTATCATGATGCTGATGCCCCACAATATGCACTGACAAACATTCGCAGCTGTTAACCCAGAGTGACATTTTGTCATCTAATATTAATTGTTCGCCAAAAATACATCCCAATAATACACGAGTGCACTACATCAAGGAAATGAACCGAAAATAAAATAAAATTTGTATCGCGCGCGAATCATAGTCAGTCATCGAGTTTAAGAATAGATATTTATTCGTAGAACTTGTTAATGAGAATTTTTGTTTCGTTTTTTTTTTTTTGTGAATGTTGTAATTGCGGGTGAATTGGGAAAGGGGATAACGACCTTTAAGGCGCCTTATAGAAGCAAATTATTGTAAAACACCAGCTATGTTGTCGAGTGTCATTTACTCATTTGCGATCAGATTTTTTTTGGTTCGATGCACAAATAAATGTGATGCATAATTCGAATAACAATGCGGTGGGAGAATGAAACGAGAGAAATTTTAAGAATTAGATTTTGGCAAAAGTTGTTATGGTTGCGATGATTTTGTAGAAAACAATTTTTCAAAAGAAAATCAAAATAGTCGTGAAATGTGACCATTTAGTGTGGGGGATTTTCAGAAAAAATTTATTGGCATTGCAATTAGCCAAAGAATTAAAATGAGATGTTGACAGATAGGTTGATATAAAACATCTCTTAAAATAGAATACATTTTACTACAATTCATAAGAAAATTAGGCAACAATGTCTTTTATTTACATACATTTTTGTACCGGTATTCCTATAAAATAGATCTTTACTAATAATGGGGTTTTTTTCGCGTTGACGTACAGTCCTACATTTGCAATATTTCATTAAATGTGGCGAAACTCAATAAAGAATTCATGTTGGAAACATCTAAAAATACTCTCCAAAAAATGTATTCAACATCAGTTCATCTCATTTATAGCCTTCTTTAATTGTTTCCATTGACTGCCATTATAATGTTGAAATTTGTTTTGTAACAACAGCTGAAGAGGTCACCAAACAGAGTTCACTTTACACTGGGAGATAAAAAACAAACAGAACCTAATGTCTACGTGTCAAATGGAAATTGACATTTAGCACAAATACCTAACATAAAATTTCAAAATGGCCGCCCAAATGTAGATTTTACTTGTGTATAACTTGCCAAAAGTCTTTAGAAACTGTTTTGAATGTCAAAATGCTGATCTGTGATTTACAGCAGTTAATGTGTTACAAGATGGACAATCTTTTGTCAGATACTCCAGCTGAATGAATTTTTTAGTACTTTCGCAATATAAATTGCTTTTTCATTCTCGCGATACATATCTTACAGTTAATTAATTTTTTTTAAATAAACAGGGGAATTAATAAATGTGTTAACTAAATAAAGACAAATTTAAGTATAGTTTGACACAAAGGGAAGAAACGTTTGGTTCGTTTTTGACACCAAAGTTCGTTTGCTTCCGGCTACATATTATGTTTAAACCTTTACATGTATCAGTCCGCAAACAAATTCATTTGCAACACATGTAGATTATTTTATAAAAAAGTTAATTTATTCTCACCATCGCAAAGTTTGTATTTTTTTTTTCTATTGAAAAGAATAATTGTTGTTTATGTGCGTTTGTTAAAAACTTCGTAAATATATCGAATAAAATTCTACAATAACGTTTATTTATTTTTTGAACTATAACACGTTATTAATCAACTGATAGTTAATAAATTAAAAAAATACATTAAAACAATGTTCTTTTATAATTTTGTTATTATTTCAAATTCCTAGACTAAAAAAATTCATTGAAAAAAAAGAAAATAAGAAACAATATGTTAATGGTTAAGAAGCATAAACAAATTGTTTTTTATATCTTTTCATATATGAATCTTGTTGGTAAATTAAGATTAATAGTCATAATTTTTTTAATAAACCTTTATAGACAAACAAACATGTTCTTTTTTTATTATTTTTGGTCAGTTTGAGTGATAATTTGTTGACACATTAATTTCCCTTTGATGTGTTAGTCTTTTTTTTCTATTTTAATTTGAAGCAAATGATTAGTGGGTGTCGTCGTGACTCAAGTTCAAATTGATAATAAAAATTAGCTGACCAATTTTTAATTTCATGCGTATTTGTGTCAAGGTCATTAAATGAAAAATTCTGTTTTATGATTAAGAATAAATTTTGAGTATTTAACTTACGTCATTTGAGTATTTTTTGGAAATTCATTAACTTTGTTTGGCTCATGTGAAATGGTTAGAAGAGTATTTTGGAGAGATTTTAAAGATTACATATTGTCAGTGACGAACGCAAAATGTGAAACTCCATTTTAGTATAAAAAAAACTATCTATTTCGTGTTATTCGTCCCCTGTGAACATGCGTTTAATAACTTAGCAGTTTCACACAATAATTATACACATGTAGCAGCTGTGTTAAATGCACATGTAGCAGCTGGGTTATAGTTTGCAAACGTCATTTTCACATATATTATGTCAAAAAGTAAATTTTTAAGGATCAAACACAATGAATTCATAAGGGTATGTACCTAATCTCCAGTAAAACAAAAATTTAGCTTTGTTCGATGCGTTTTTCGTCCGTATTTTACCTCCAACAAAAAATATAAGTTTTAATAAAAATGATAGCAAAGCCTCCTTATACTTGACATATATGATTATTTGAGCACTGATAACAATAATCAAAACTTTGAACACAAATTAATTAAAAGCATTCCTTTTCTTGATTATTTTTTTTATAATCTAGCTACTTTAAACTCAATTACAGAATAAAATTAATACTAACTTGAAGTATTTATTACTTAAAGGTGCTTAAAAATGTTGATTCGATATATTATTATTTGTCTTGAGTTGTAAATTAATTAAAATTTAATTTTATTTTATCTTTGTCTCTCTTTTACAACAACTTTGTCTAGTCCACTTGATGTCAATTGCGCTTGATGCCATCACATCAAAATACTTTCATTCTCAATTCATTCAATCAAAAATAAATAAAAATAAAAATTTAGAATAGAAAACAAACCTCATGCCTTGAATTACATTTTCTTAAAAATACAACAACGAAGGTCATTTTTGACTTTCAGTCTTTAGTCGTCGTCGACATTCCGTGTGATGGTTTAAATACACAACAATAGTTTGTTGTTTACAATTTCATTCAGTATTTTTATTTAGCGTTAATTTGAGGCGAAATGTTGTGCAACCAAAAGTGCAGGGATCAGCGTCTTCCTTTCACATTTAATTACCGAAATATTTCGATTGCAACGCCACGCATTAGAATTTTTATGTTTAGACGAGATGCGGTGCCATGCTGCATCCGTCCACCAAAGCCCAAGCAAATTGGCACGAATTTGCAATTGAAATAATACAAAATATTCATTCAATTTCCGAAGATCAATGTTGGCCATTGTCCACATCACATACATATTTTAAGAGAAACAGAAAGAGAGAGAGGAAGATTTACTAAATACTCGAATACAATGATGAGATCATCTTGAAACAGATCCTCGCCGCGATCGCGATCTTTATCATTTACATTTTCTATAAATACATTTTGTAGACTAGACGCCCAATAGTTTAATAATTAAAATATTTAAGTCGATAAAAACATTTCGCAATCAAATGTTAACTGTGAATATGTATAATAATTAATTCGGTCGTAATTATATGATTAAAGAGCGCTTACAGAGCAACTCTCTGTGTTGTTAGATAAGCGTAATGTCAATCAATTATTTATTCAATTACATGCATGTATGATGCGGCTCTTAGATTGATGCAAAGTGATAAAGAGACAAATTGCGAATGTAATAATAAATTTTATAGAAATATCTATAATCAGAAATTGCAAGTACTTAACTTCTGTTAACGTATTTATTGCATGTCAAATTATTCTATTCACGATTTTCCTCTTATATGAATTTTAAATGCGTTTGCGTTTTGAAATATTTATGTAAACAAGTGTCGTAGGTTATTTTATAGAATGACTCGGAAAACCATGAATCATTTCGAAATGATTTGAGTGTTAAAGGAGATGATGATTATGATGATTTTTCTCTTTCACACCCTTTATTAATAATTCAAAAATAATCATTAAACTTAAATCATCATGTAACTATTACATTGTATCAATTAAATTACAAAAAGAAATATTAGAGAATTTTCTCAGTGAAGTATTTTGATATCAAAAGTAGTAAATCGCATTCAGATAAATGAACTGGCCTATTCTTCTAATAGCCCTGTTCCATTGGAGGCGGTAGTTTACTCGTGAGTAGAATCGAATTCATAGGCGGTGTTCACACTGGCCTCACTCCACCGATATATTTTGACATTTCTGTGTTGCATTTGCTGGTGAGAAAGAGATAGCCAAAAGAGACAGAAAATTTTAAACTCGTTTAAAATCTTCTGACTCACATATGTAGCTGTCAAAATTAATCGGCGGAGTGAAAACCGTCGTACGATTGACAACTTTGCATTCAATTTGTCACTCATCCGTCAAATGCTCTTTTTATTATAATATCACAGAAGCAGGTTCATTCTTTTATGGCAGCTTGTCAGTATTTTAGAAAAAAAAAAAAAAAACGATACAACAATGGAAACATTTTGACAAAAATACCTACTGAAAAGTTGCACTCGACACTCGAGATTGACCTTTGACATTCATAGACGTGTTCAGTAACCTGTAAAATGTGGACAAATATTACTTCTCTTTGACAGATTTTCCAAACCTTACTTCTAAAATGTTGCTTGTAAGTCATAGTGAAACGATGAATATTTTCAAAATTTAACGATTGTGAACCAGAAATATGACAATATTTCTTTGCGATCGTTGAATTTCGAAACTCGTCACGTGTTTTGAGTCACTGTACGTTGTAACAGTCGACTGTTACAACGGCTAACACATCACCTGTGAGTCATTCCCTGGTTTTGTTTTATTTAAAATGTTTTCAATTCAATTATACACATCGTAATCTGTTTTGGATATACTAATGCAATTTTTTCCTTATGAAATCTCTTCTCTTGAGATTGCAATCGATAAAAATCGGAAAAATAAATTAAATTGATATTACATAATATTATTTGTTTAACTGGGTCATAAATCAGCAAATCAAGCTGAAGCGCCGTCGTTGGTCGGTCGCCATTATTGCTGGTTGGCGACCGAGTCCACTTGAACTTGCATTCTTGCACCATCAATAAATTTATTAAGCATCGCTGGGCTGCCGATCAATTAACGCTCTCATGTCAATTCGAATTGAACGTGTTCTCAATAAGGAATAAATGGTGAGTGGCAAACGGCGGCGAACGGCGCGTTATATAGCACCACCATCCACCACGCACTCATTTAAATATTTACTTACATCGTCATCCAATGTCTGGTTTAACTCTCTGTCTGGCCAATATTTAGTTCAAAAACATAAAGAAGAAAAAAAGGCCCAAATTTTAAATTTAACTTAATTAGCTTTGCTTGAATATGATCCAGGGTCATTGGTGCATATAGCCGCAGGTCGTAAAAATTTTGTTCGCACTTCAGTGAATGCAAACAAGTCCCGAAAAAATATAATTTTGTTTGTTTTCATCGAAACCTAAACACTCAAAATATTTATGTGTGTTCAAATTCTTGAAATAATTATACTAGCCAAAGAAAGCTACATGTCGCATATGAATTCGAAGATGCAACCAACCACGAAAGGGGTATTATTGTTTGTCTAAATGAAAATTATAAAAATTAATGATAATTATTTCAAATGTGTGTCAGTCATAAAAATGTTTACAACAAAACACTAGATTATATTGTTGTGGGAGTCCATAAGCATTTCTATTTCGATTGTTTTTTTTTTACAGAGAGTGATTTATACAATGTATTATATGAGCACATATTATATTGAACACTGACATTGCATCTCTCTTCTGACTTCTGATTAAAATTCTTATCGTTTGTATTTTAATAGCATTTTGTTATGATTTGAAACTGATCGGTCGGCCGGGCGCCAGTAAATTAGAATAACAGAATTGATATGATTTTATGTAATAGATTTCTGTTTTTATTGAAAGTGTTTTAGATTAGTAGATAAGATCTAATAAATAACAATATTGGCTATTATACGATGAATCCTTGACCTTTAACACTTTTCGAACATAGTACGTGTATAGAAAAAAGAAACTAATTAAAGACGGGAAACATAAAATTAAAATTTTCGAACTCGAAAAAATATTTCACTTATTGAATTTTTAGCCTAGTAGTATTTTACGCATCTAGCGATTAAAAAATCTTTACAAAAATCACTTGAAGGCGAAAAACATCGTTATAATTTTAGTTTCACGTTGCAAGGTTTGACAAGCGAATTTGAGAGTAGGCAAAAATGTCCGAATCCGTCAAAGTCAAATGTGATAAAAATGACAGATACAAAATTGCAAGGTTAATAAAGGGCTGGGTTTTAATCATGAATTTAGTCTCGGATTCATGATTTAAATAATTGATTTGTTCCATTAAAAAAACTATACATTTTCTGTACGTTTGAAAAGCGTATATATGAGGCCTGTTCCACACTTTTTGAGCACTAAATTATTAAGAAATGATTTTAAAAAAATTTTACGCATACGCCCGAGTGACTCTATTATGTCGCAATTCATAACTCGATGAGAAGCGTTAACTAATTGTGTATTTCTCTCTGAGACTCTCTGGGAATGAAGGCATTTTTGTCCTTACCTTAGAAAGTACAAAAAAAAGTGGTACCAAATCAAAGCGGAGAGTAGGTGCCTACAGAGAAACTATGAACTTTTTTGAAAATCGTATAAGAGGTTTTGAAAAATGTTTGATTTATTTATTAACATAACTAAATTGCTAATTATTTAATTACAATACAACTGTGAAGTTCAAAAAATTTAAAAACCAAGAACCTACTATATCCACACTACCACTAGATTACCAGTCGAATCTCCTTTAAAATGTGTATAAATCTTTTTGGACTAAGGCTGAATTTAAATTCCAGACAAAGTTAAATTGAAATTTATATTTTGATCAAAAAAAGCATCTTATAGATTTCAATTTATAAAAAAAATCTAAAATGTGTCTCATTTGTCTTTAAATTAAAAAAACGCTAACTTTTGTCATTTTTTGCAAATCACGATAAATTTTAATTTAAGCTTTCAAACAATCTTAACTCGCGTTCATCTGTCAAAACTGTCTATTTTAATTTTCAGAACCCATTAAAATGAATTATAAAAAATATTTGAAACTATGAATTCAAAAAAAGTCTGACTGTTTTATTAGTTCAACCTTTGAACTGTCGCTCGAATCTATAATTCCCAGAAATCAATATGACACACTGAGAGTATCTACTGATGTCCATCGCTCTGTCGCGTCACTATATACTCAAATGAAGTCACCATTTGCTAATAACTCATAATTTAGTATTTTAGTGAAGCAAAGGAACCGATTTTATGAATGCAAATTCTTCAACTATCGTTTTATTAAATTGGAATATTTTTATCTTAAGAATTTTATAGTTTAAAAACCTCAAAAATTTAAATTTCTTCATTCATTGATAGTCAAATGAGGCTCAATTGAAATTCAATTTAAAAAATTGAACCCTTCTTCACCATTATGACACAGAGTACTGACCCCATTTTTTAGAATGCTGGAAGCAATGCGAGAGGCTCCAATTAAATTAGTTTAGGAAGCTCTTAAAATATACCCTAAGTCCATTTACAAGATACCTTAAAAATATCAGACATGTAGCAAAAACGATAAGTGTCTATTTTAATAGACTTAAATGGCATAAAAGTCTATACAATGGTTTAATGTCCATGTTCGTCCATGTACACACATAGGTTACCGGATATTCGGGCTGAATTTTTTTTCTCTTTGTTATCTGAAAGAATATTAGTGCGGGAAAAAATTCAGCTTCCATGAATCTTTGTGATTTGTTGAATTCTCTCTAAAGAAGAATAATATTGGAGTGTGAAAGAAAGTCCAATAGAGATGTAAATATAGTCGATATCTTAATCGACCATATAGGGAAGTGGCAAGTGATTTAATGGGTTTCCTATTTGCTATATAGCAGCGCCTAGGGAATTATGTTTAATAGAAGATACTTCACATAACTGGGGTGGTCTCTAGTTTTTTGGTTAAAGTTTATGGTTTTGGGAAGTAATAGCAGTCATTATATTAGATAAGATAAGAGATGGGGGAATTTAATTCAAGAGTTATAAGTTGGCTTTTTTTCTAATGCAGATCGATATAATGTGTACTTATAATGTCTTTACATTAATGTATTGTAATGTAATGTAAAAAAATGTCATAAGCATCGGGATTGGACACGAAATTCGTTTAAAAGTATACACTTTTAATTTGTTAAGTCCAAATAACACATTCGTTATATTAATTACAGGAAACATTGACCTTACACCTGATTTAAAATAAATTCTACATTAATCGGAATAGGTACTAATCTCACAAGTACATATAACTACTTTCTATTTATCTGTTTCCTCAACGATTTCATTCTTCAATTTATAAACAAAATTTGATTAGGTTAGTTACATTCAGTTGAAGTCTTTGAACTACAAATAACGAAGCAATGGGGATACTCGGGCGTATGCGTCCTTTTTTTATAAATAATTTTCTCAGTTGTTTTTTTTAATTGGAAATTACACGAACATTTTTTTTAATCAGCTACAAGTTTGTAGAACATAATTTTTATATACAACATATTGTTTTTAATGTAAAAAAAATTATGCCCTTTGATCCTTTTGTAAAGGGCTTAGCGGAAGGAGGAAAATTTGACGAAATTATTTGCCGGGTATTTTCAACAAAATTTTTAAACGGGAATGAAAAACAAAATATCGTCATAAAAAATACACCCATTCTTAAAAAAAAAACTTTAAAAAAAATTATGAATTTATTTTCAAAAAATTGATAAGTACCGTTATTTATTTTCCTAAAAAATTTTAATTTAGGTACCCTCAAGTTAATCACACAAAAAAATTTTTTTTTGCTGATAGGAATGAATTGGGAATGAATTGATTATTTCGTGTAAAGAGACCACAAATAGAATTTTACGAAAAATAAAGTCATTTAAAGTTTCCTCAATCAATTTTGTTTTTTTTTTATAATATCTTTTTTTTAAACATTTTTGAAATATTGCAATCATTGCAATATTCTTGAAATCGACTGCAAAGATTTTGATCAAATATTTTCACTTATTAAATTTTTAAAGCAATACACAAAAAGAGTATTTTTAGTTTTGTCTAAAAAAAAAACCTAGACCTAGATTAGGTCTGTTCGTTGTTCCCCGCTCCAGGGCACTCTGAGTCATGTCAATCAACTGTCAAAAAATATGAGTTTCTCGAGTTTTCATTTTACATCGAACACCTCAGAGCTTAAGTTTCATCAGCTGATTTCTGTTTTGACATTTTTTACTTTATTTAGTTTCATGTTTCATGAATTTTGTGAAAAATCTCATATTTACCACACAAATCTTGTATCCACAAATCAATTGTTTTTTTCTAAAATGACAACAGCTGGATCTGACAAAATACCCAGAGTTGTTCAGGGTGCGTTCAGAGCGAACATCGAACACAGAGGAAATAACTCTGGTTGAAAAAGGAGCTACAAAAAACTTTTGACGACGAAATCGGAGCGACCCAGTGTGCCCTAGATTTCACAACAAACAAACCTATTAACTACCATCTGAGAGCCGTTTATTAATTCAATTTTTTTTAAATCGATAAAAACTTTCAAATTTAGAATTAAATGAGATCACTCGGTCGTATACGTAATTCTATATTTGTTTTTATTCTTAAGTCTGTATAATTGTTTTTATTTATAGATATTTAGCGGATTTCACATTCAATTCAAACTTTGAAGCCGTTTTACTCAAAACTATAATTTTGCAGATTCGTAGTTTTGGCTTTGTGCAGCTGGGTTAATATATGTTAATGTCAATTGGACACATTTCAAAGAGTAAAGTTTTACCTAATAACTTCAACAATATGATTTTATTATAAACTGCGTTCCTTTGGGAACATTTATATACTGCTTAGTACTTAAAACTACTTTGAACTACATTTACTCTATTGAAAAAAGTAGTTCAAAGCAGTAGTTAAATAATCCCAAAAAAAACGCAGCTACCAACAGCGTGTTTAAAAACTGCCAAAGTAGACAAAAAAAAAAATTTCATGATTTTTTAAAATAGTTTCGCTTTTATCCACCAGTCAAAAATCCTAACCCAAAAACAACATTGGCAACACTTTTCTATCAATTACAATTCTATTATCCGCCAGATGGCTACTTGTTGAATTTCATCACAAAATGCAAAAACGTCAAAAAATAATAAACAAAAACAAATTCCCCAAAGGCATTTATGTTATTCCACTTCACAATGAAATGCAATCACAAATGAATCATTTTTTTAATCTATATAAATCAGGTAACCCGCAATTATCAATTTCATAGTTAATACTTTTCTTCATCGAGAAAGACTACACATATTTTATTTAAAGTTCAAATTTGTTTGGCTATGACCAGATTTCATCATGATATAACTATTCCCGAAGTTTACAATCACAAAGTGGAAGAAGAAAAAATCACAAAATTCTGGAAAAAAGAGAAAATATTTGAAAATTTAAAGAAAACCCGTCGAGAACAAAATGACGGCAAGTTCTCGTATCACAGTATTCCACTTTGTCCCAGTGGACATCCTCATTCTGGACATATTTTGAATAGTTTGATAAAAGACGTTATCAAACGTTATAATTATCAAAAGAATCTACGAGTAGAAAACTCCTTCCGTTGGAATGATCATGGTTTATCCATTCAATATGAAGTGGACAAGAATCTAGGAATTACACTTCCTTGGGATTCACAAAAAGTTGATATTAAACTTTATAATGATCAATGTAAAGTGTTGGCAGAGGAACACACTGCCAAGTGGAATTCAATCTTTGAAAGACTTGGACACTGCTTTGATTCCACAAAACAATACAAAACTTCAGACACTAGATACATGGAAGGTGTCTGGAAAGTATTTAAAAAGCTCTATGATAAAGGTCTTGTCTACGAAGACTCAAAAACTCTTCCTTACTCAACTGGTTGCCATACCCATTTGTCCCAATTTGAAGCTTATCAGAACATAAAAGAAACTTCTGAAATTGGTTATACAATCACCTTGGGCATGGTTGGTTCTAGTCACAAACTCCTAATCTGGAGTAGCAATCCCTTGACTTTAAACTTCAATTCGCATTTCTCTGTGAATCCAAATGATTCCTATGTTAAAGTCAAGGTCAAGGAACAAATTTGCATTGTTTCCAAGAATTCTCTTGATTTTGTTTTTAAAAATTCATCCGAATATACTGTCCTTGAGGAAGTGGAAGGTAAATCATTTGAAATGATTCCTCTAAGTAATCCACATATTCTCAATACTCGAGAAGTCAAATATAAGAAACCGCATTGCGTTCAGACAGGAACTCCACTCATCGACAAACGAGTTGATTCTTGGTTTGTTCGAGTTGAAGGTTTAGCTGAAGAGTTGGTAAAAAACATCTCGTTGGTCAATTGGTTCCCAGAGTCCTCAAAAGAGGATCTAATAAACTGGCTTAGGGAACACCCTGAAGATTGGCCTGTCAGTCAAAATCGAAATTGGGGTACTCCACTTCCCATATGGACATCAGCATCAGGTGATGAAATTGTTTGTATTGGAAGTCTCGTAGAACTTAAGACACTATCAGGAAAGAGAGCTATAAAGGACTTACATAGAGAATCTATCGATTTAATTCGAATTCCATCGAAAACTCCTGGAAACCCTGCTCTTCGTAGAATTGCTGATGTCTTTGATGGTTGGTTTGAGTCAAGCGTATTGCCATTTATTTGGAAACGGTCGGAGCAAGCCGACTTGGTTGCGGAAAGCATCGACCATATAAAAGGATGGTTCTATACAATGTTGTTAATGGCAACTGCTTTGTCAGAGCCTCTACCATTTCGGAATGTATTAGCTCATGGAATGACTTTAGAACCAAATGGATCAAAGGTGAACAGACGTAAACACAATCATAATGATCCGATGAGATTGTATGATAAATATGGAGCTGATGCCTTGAGACTTTATCTACTAAGTCACTCGGATTCGAATTTCATCGTTGAAGAGGAAGGAGTTGCTCAGATGACAGAGACAATCATTCAACCACTTTATAGAATTTTCTATAAATGTATGAGTCAAATGGGATCTCCTGATTGGATCAACTACGGTTACATTACAGACTGGACTTATAGTGAACGAGATCCTGTTGATCAATGGATTCTATCTTTAACAGATTCTCTTTTAAAAACATACATCGAAGAAATGAATTCATATCGAATCAATACCATCCTGCCGAAGGTGATAGAGTTAATTAAAACATTGGAAGAATGGTACATTCCATTACGTTGTCCAGAACCATTTCGAGGAGATAAAGAAACTTATTCAAATACTTTGTCAATAGATCGAAGTACGACAATGTTGTTTAATGTGATTTATAGAATAAGTCTAGTTTTAGCTCCATTTGCTCCATTCTTGACAGAGTTTATTTTCCAAATTCATAGAAAATGGATGGTTTTTTATCGTCGACCAGAATCGTTGCATGGAGCTCAGATTTTAACGCCTGATGAACGTCTTATGAAACCAGATTTAGAGCTAAATATTGAGCGAATGCAAAATATAGTAAAAATCGTACAGCTTCTTAGGGGGCAATATATGATTCCTTTTGGATATCAGATCAAAGAAGTTATTGTTATTCATCACAGTGAAGGCTTTCGGCAAGGAATTGTTTATGTTAAAGAATCATTTAAGAAGTTACTAAATACACGAGCTATAGAAGTTTCAGATGATTATCGGCAGTTTGAAGCTACTTTAAAAGTTGATCTGAAAGAAAGTGCATTTTCAAAGAAGAAACAAACTATCTTGAACGAAATGAACGAAGAAAAATTGAATGAACTGATGAAAGGAGATTCTGAGGAAGGGATTAAATTGGAAAACCTTGAAATCTCTTATGAAATTACAAAGAAAATCAATACCAACTATGTAATTCATTCTAGTGGAGATTTTCTTGTAGTCATAAAAATGAACAAGCCATTATTTTTCTATGAAGAAGGAACAATGAAAGCACTAATCCATCAGATTTGTAATTTGAAAAAGAAGAAAAACTATTATCCAAGTGATTGTGTTGTTATTTATTATTCAACGGAAGATGAGTGCCTTAAGAATGTGATAGCCAAGCATGGTAAACATTTAAATCAAACTGCTAATTGTGATTTAAAAATGAAGGATGTAGATGAGACTGCAATTAAGGATGGAAGATGTCTTGAAGAACTAATTCTTGTGAAGGGGAGTACCATCAAAATGTATTTAGATGTTAAATGTGAAGAAAATAAAATTTAATTTATTTTAAAATAAAAAAAACAAAACAGCTTTTTTTTTATAGGTATTGAAAAATTGACTATATTGATGAAATATTGATTTTGCAGCCTTTTGGATAGTCTTCTTTTTAACACTTTAGGCTAGCGAGAAGCAATTTGGATTCTGAATTTGGTATAGGTGGGCCAGATACGGCTTAATTCAAAATATACTGTCTTTCTCAATTTGAAATGTCCTTTTTTAGCAAGAATGGTTTTTCTAATTCGATTTTAATAAATGTTTTCTTCAAAGCAATTTATTTTTTTGCAATATTCTTGGCGATTTTAAATGAGTCCATGTGGCTTCTTAGCATTATTTTTTCACACTCCATTAAATTTACAGTTGCTGTTTAAAGTGGAAGTTTTAAAATTTTCATACGAGTAGGTATATCCGATTTGAATGATCTCATTTTTGATGGCGACTTTAAATTTAAAAGAGTGTGAATAAATTGGTCCTTGGAGAAATACTGCAGCATTCTGTCATAATAGAAAATATCTTCCAACACTCTTTTTATCACGACACTACGACAAGTCAAAATACATCTTCACCGGTAACTAGAAGTGTGATTTCTTTTTTCGAAATGTTGACACTTTCATGGGAAAGAAATATTTCAATCAAGAAGCATTCGGTTCAGGAAAACTTGTTGGATGCTAAAAAACTGTTGTTTTCGTAGGAATGAATATCCAAAAAACATACAATTGGAACGTATTCACCTTTTATAGTTAAATGTTTTATTTACAAAAATGATTTTCAATAAAAAAAAATTGGTAAGCCATTTTTGAGAAAATATAAATAAACACCTTCAAAAAATTGATTTTTCAAAGACAAAATATAACAATTTTTTCTTAAACCCAAAAAACAGCTTTTTGAAAATTTTTAAAATGTTTCTATTAAAGGTTCTTTGACTCTTCTGTTTTATTTCGTTTAAGAGAAATTCAGAAATCAAAAAGTCGCTCTATTTGGCAGTATGTGTTGAACTATTCGGCCGAATGCCGGATTATCGGCTTAATCGTAGCCCAATTTTTGGAGGATCTCTATACAGCATAGGTAAATCTGCAGTACGAAATCTTGAAAAAAAATAATCAACACTTTAAAAATTTTGCTCCAAACTTTTATAAGGGCCAATTTTATAACAGTCAGATAAACCTCAGATAGAGCTTATTCCTAGGAATAAAAGTTTTTTTTTTATATTGACATTTATTCCTCTGATAGTCTAACTGACGATTGAAAAATCAGGGCTAAATAAAGTAAAGCTGTCTGTTCGAAAAATTTGGTCAAACATTTTTATAACCCTTTTCTGAGCATTTCTTGGAATTTATTAGTTCTCCAGGGTTTTTCGCAATAGGTAGCAAAACCTAGTTCAAATACTGCATTAAAGTCAATGTTAATGTGAATAAGAGCCGAAAAAAAATTAGTAATATGTACTATGCAGCTCGGAGTGCAAGTATAATATCGATACCTTCCCGTAAGAATGTATTTAGCGACATTTTTTTCGAAAATGACTTTTTGATGTGGAAATATACTTTGAGTTAAGCGCAACATGGATTAGCAGCAGAAACAAAACAAACAAAAAAAACAACTCACTAAAAAATATGTACATATCGTCGGCGTACAGCAAAATTGTTCTAAGTCCTTAAGAAATCATATGTACTTAGAACAATTTTGCTTTCGCCGAAGATATGTAGATCTGAAAAAAATTTTTTTTAAATCGAAAAGAAGTTTGACCAACATTTTTCGAACGGCACCGTACATGTGAACAAGCCACCTACTTGTAAACACACTAATGTACCATACCTCTCATACCTCAAAATATAGCAATTACTTCAATCCCTCTAACTAAAAGGCAGCGATGTAAAAGAACGTCGTTTGCAACTCTGGGAGCAGTGCAATTCCCCCTTTATTTTTTCAGTCATGATACTTTCTATTGATATCCATATCTTCAAGTAGCAAACAAATAGTAAAGACAATCAATTTGGCACATTAACTAACATCTCAGTCTTGCACAAGGCCCACTATTTACAGTAATGTGGACCTTAATGGACAATTGTGCCCTTAATTATGAAAGTGGACTAAGTCACTCCTAAAAATGGCATCAAATCTAGCCTAAAAATAATTATTATTTAAGGGGTAAAGTTTATTTAAAAGCGAAATTGCAGTAAATAAACTTCTTTATTTCTCCTCTAGTGATTTCATAAAAGAAATATAATTAAATCGTTATAAGAAAATTATTATGTAAGTTTTTCTTCAAACAATGCAAAAAGTGACTTAGTCCACTTTCATAATCATGGGCACAATTATGTTATTTTTGATTTATAAAACAATCAATCAACTGCGATTATTTACCAAAAAAAAAAAGAAGCAAAACTCACGTGCATTATTTTTCTTCTTTTTTCAATTAACAAACATTTCCTTCTTATCTATCGGCGGACGTTCTTTGCAATCAAACCACACCTCACCTCATTATTAGTTATATGACAAATTCCATTTCCGGCAATTTAATTTCTTTCATCAGAATTTACGTCTTCAACTGAAATTAGAAAAATATATAAACAACATTTTCCAATGTATTTAGCCACCACTGACCAAAATGAAGCTTGACAATAATTTATTAAGAATATTATTTTTCATATATCATAAATAATATGTATGTGTAACAATGTTTTTTTTATTTTTGTGACCAATTTTTTTAAAAACTATCCTCATTGAGAATGAATTCATCTCTCATCTTATTCAATTTAACCATCAAATCAGCAATAGAGCACTCTCCATGAACTTTATTATCCCGAGTACGTACATTTGCTGTTCCCGACGAACGTTCCTTCTCTCCCACAACCAAAATAAAATTAAATTGAGCCAACTGAGCATTACGAATCTTCTTATTCATTGTATCACCAGCATCTAAATCAGCTTCAGCCATAAATCCAGCATCATGTAATTGATCTTTAACCGATTGAGCATATTCATCAAATTGTGGACCAACTGGAACAACCATTACTTGTCTAGGTGACAACCAGAATGGCCATTTACCAGCATAATTCTCTGTAAGAATAGCAATCATTCTTTCAACTGAACCCAGAATAGCTCGATGAATAATAACTGGACGTTTCTTTTCACCCGATTCAGAGACATAATTCAAATTAAATCGAATTGGCAGTTGGAAATCCAATTGAATTGTTGCACACTGATGTGCCCTCTTCAAAGCATCATGAATAGTAATGTCAATCTTTGGTCCATAGAATGCTCCATCGCCAGGATTCTCTTTCCATGGCAAACCAAATTCATCCAAAGACTCTGCCAAAGCCTTTTCAGCTTCATTCCATTGTTCCAATTCTCCCAAATACTTCTCTGGCCGTGTGGACAGAACCAAATTGAATGAGAATCCAAAAATGGTATAAATGCTACGAAGGAAATCTAGAGCTCCCTTCATTTCACTCTTAATCTGCTCTGGAGCACAGAAAATATGCGCATCGTCCTGTTGGAAACGACGTACACGAGTCAATCCCGTCAGAGCTCCAGACAACTCATTACGATGCAATACGCCAAAGTCTGCCATTCTCAGAGGCAACTCCCTCCACGAGCGATTTCTGGTATCAAAAATCAAACAATGTCCAGGACAATTCATCGGCTTCAATGCGAAAGTTTCCTTCTCTGATTCGAAAGAGAACATATTCTCAGCATAATGCTGCCAATGGCCAGAAACCTGCCACAATTTTGAATTGTAAATATTTGGAGAGATCACCTCTTGAAAGCCTCGCTTTCTGTACTCTTTTTTGATAAGGTTCATCAGAGTATTGTAGATATGGGCCCCTCGGGGCTGGAAAAAGCACGACCCAGGCGAGAGTTCGTGGAAAAAGAACAATTCCTGTTCACGACCAATTTTCCTATGATCTCGCTTAGCTGCTTCCTCTTGAAGCTTCTCCCATTCTTTGAGTTGTTTTGTGTCGGGGAATGAAATACCATAAACTCGTTGCAATGTCTCTGCATCGGCTTTACCCTCCCAATAAGTGGACGAGTTCTTTGTAATCTTCAATGCCTTTACCTTGCCCGTGTGACGAACATGTGGACCGCGACACAAGTCAATCAATGGCCCGCATTTGTATACTGTCGTAGTTTCTGTATCAACTTTTTCATTCAAAATTCTCACCTTAAACTCATTGTACTTGAACATCTCCAACAAATCGGATTTTTTCATCTCCAAACGTTCGAAAGGTTGCTTCTCCTTGGCAATCTGCTTGACTATGTTCTCCATCACAGGATAATCGTTGGTGGAGATGCCATCGCCTTCAATGAACATGTCATAGTAGAAGCCATCGGCGATTGGTGGCCCATAACACAAATGTCCACCATACACCCGTTCCATGGCTTCTCCGACCATGTGAGCTGAACTATGCCAGAATACCGCCTGGGCTTCTGGATCATCAAACTTAAGCAATTGCAATGTACAATCGCCTTCCAAAACACGATCTAGATCCCAAAGGACACCATTTACTTTGGCAATCACAGTGTTATCGGCCAAACCTTGAGAGATTCCCTTGGCTACTTCGTAGGGTGAAGTTTCCCAAGCTTTGGCGTCGACTTCTTTGCCATCGGGAAGGGTTACTTTAATTGGAATTCTAGGTTTGGCAGCAAGTTCATCGGCGTATTCTTTCTTGCATTTTTCCCAGAATACATTTCTCTCTTCGATGTATGCCGGCCATGGATTTAGCTCCTTGACTTTTTTGGCAGAGGCATCACCACCACTATTGGCTGCAGCGTTCTTTTGTTTCTCTTTTTTCATTTTGGATGCCTAAAATAAGTTAAAAGGTTTTAAGTTTTTATTTAGTTTTTAAATTCATGTATTTTTTATAATGTATTATGTATTTACAGCAACTTCATTATGCTTCCAAAAATATTATAATTAATAAATATAGTAAATGGTATTTTATGTTAGAATATAAAACAGTATTAAATGCCACTTCAAATTTTAACAATATTATCAAAATATAATTTGGCTGGGGTGACCCTTATTTTTTCAATTTCAAGTACAAATTTAAATAATTACAAGAGAATAATTCAAAAAATAACAATTTAATATTATTAGCCAAGTGCCAGAGTATTATGTTATCAAAAAAAATTGAATAGATACAACTCATTTCCAAAAAATCACCAGAACTTAAAGAAAACCCAGTTTATGAAAACAGAATTCCCTCCAATTCACCGAAATCAAAATCAAACAACCAACTCTTTAAATGTTTCGTAAAAAGATTTGGTAATATAAGAGTGAGTTTAGCAAAATAGGAAGTTTATTAATTAATCTAGACGAAAGAACTGTGTAAAAATTACGAAATATAGTTGTTCGGAAGTTTGGAAATGTTACAAGATATTGCAAGTTGCTTCGCAGGTTATGGATGTCTAATACTCTGAAGTTCAGATTTTCTGAGCGCATAAGGAAAGTTTTAAGGATCTTGACGAATTGGAAGAATTTTCAACCTCATAAATAATAGGAAAATATACTGCAGTCGTCGTTTCTTGCTTATTATTCTAATCACATATTTTTCAAGTGTTAAAATTGGTTTGACTTTGTTAAAATGCGTTCCGCCCCAACACGCTTTTCCATATTGTAATTTGGAGTGGAAAATTCCATAATAAATTTTAATAAGAAGGTCAGATGAGCAAACTTTTTGGAGAAAGAAGAAGTGCCAAAGTGTTGAACGAAAATACTTTTTTAAATTCTCAGTTTTATTACTAAGTCATTTTTTAATGGATATTGAAAAACATCCATTTTCTCAATTAGGAAACATTTATCACTACAAATTAAGTCCTCAAAGTAAGTGAGCGAACAATGGCAACATAGAAGTTTAAATTTGCTGCACTCTGGCTCATGGAAAAAAATTTCCGGTTCAATGAAAATCTGAGAAGGCGAATTTATGTTCAGCCAACCATGACCTAAAAGATTCAAATTCCAATTACCTTCAGCAACAAGATCAAGGGGACTATGAGCACCATAGGCACAACCAACATCATCCGAAAAAACGGTAATTTTCGACTTAAATGGGAAACTAAATAACGAGTTTATGTAAGTTAAGAACAATATTGGACCAAGCACTGGCACTCCTATATTTAGAAATTTTAAGTCACTTTTAGTATTATTAATTTTAACTCGTAGTGCTCTATTTTCGAGGTAGGATCTAAACCAATCAAGCTCCTTATACCAACATTTTCCAGTTAAGATAACATAATTTCATGATTTACCATGTCAAAAGCTTTAGTGATATCGACAAACAAACCAGCTGTAAACTTTTTACTACCTAAGTTAATAAAAATATCGGAGCAAAATTTCAGAAGAGCGTCTTCCGTAGATTTCCCTTTCTGAAATCCAAATTGAAGGGAGCTAATAAAAAGTTGTTTCGATTTAAGAAATGTATAAGTCTTTCTTTAATAGTTTTCAAAAATTTTACTTATTGAAGATAGAATTGAAATTGGTCTATAATTGCTTACTTCTTTCGTTGATTCTTTTTTTTTTAATAGGAACAATATGGGCAATCTTCAAAGCATCAACTAAGAACAACGCTACTTCTTTAAGTATATTATTTGAATACAATCAGCTCCACAGTTCTTTGAATTTTTCAGAGAACCAATACTTTTTAAAAATTCAAATGCAGTTATTTTTGCATACAAAAATGTGTTTTGGTTTAAGGGATCTACACGAATAAAAATCAAACTGCAAGAGGCACAAGAGGAACGAAAAGAAGACTTCAAGGTTGTATTTAGAGCCCTGATATTTCAATCGTCAGTTAGACTATCAGAAGAATAAATGTCAATATAAAAAAACTTTTATTCCTAGAAATAGGCTTTAACTGAGGTTTATTTGACTATTGAAAAATTGGCCCAGAGACTTTTTTTGTTAACCAAAAAACAGGTTATGAGTACACAATAGAGACAACTACGCAGAATGAATGAAATATGAAGTGATTCAAGTGCTGGGAGGGGGTTTCTATTGGTTATTTCAAAGAGGTAATATGGATACAGTCATGCAAAAAAAGGTTTGTATGATGAAATCTTAAGGTAAAACCAAACAAGCCAAAAAAGAAAAATATAAGTAAATAAAGAAAAGGGTGAAGCACACGTGTTTTCGATTTTTTTTCTTCAGAAACGTTTCACACCGACCAGAGTTGCATATGATTGAGAAGACGAACTCCACTGGTTAAAGAATCTTTGTCGATTATGATGAAGCACCACGACTGGTTCGAGTTTAGCTAGACGAATTACTTGAACTAAAATACTCATAACTACATGATATGATTTTAATGCACTACTTTTAAAAAAGTTATAAAACACAAATAGTGCAGAATTTTGTTTCTTCTTCTGAGAAACTTTTTATATGACGTCGGCGAAAAAAATGTTAATGGAATGAAACGGATGATTGTTGGGGATGAGCAATCAATACTTTGTACTGCAGTAGGTTATAGTAGGGAAAAAAGTTAAGTAAAGATAAAGCAAATGAATGAATGAGTTGATGCACTTTTTATTTGTTAGTAAATAAAGAAAATTGTTAATTTTTATTTGTTTTCATACAATATTAAAATAAATAAATAAGAAACTTTGAACGAACCTCGTTTTCGTATGCGGTTTTGCTTTAAGTTCAGACAAGAATGTTTTGGGGATTGGAACGAAATGGTTTTATTTCGTAGACGCCAAATTTGCTTACGTTCTCAAATTTTACTAGGAGCACGAAAAAATGCACTACAAACTGTCAGTTGCGGTCAGATGTTTCGGGCACTTTCATTTTATTCGTTGAATGCATTCATTCAGTTCAGGTGCGGAATATTTTATCGAAGTATGAATTTTTAGTTGGAGGTGTGCACGCACAACTAGGCTGAAGTTCTTGATTAAATTTTTGACCCGCTAAATTTTGTAGGGAATTTTGTATGGAAGCAAAAATTTAGCTAGATATGTACTAGTCTTAACGGTATAAAGGTCGTATTAATTTTAAACTATTGTATTGGCCGATTTCATAAACATTTAAAAGGCTTTTAAATTTTTAAATGCCGTTTGTTGTATGGAACAAACGTCATTTTAGGACGTAAAAGCCTGATAAATACTTAAAAGGGCTTTAAAAATTTGTCCATATATCTTCTAACTTCTTTGCCGCCGGGTACAAAGGGGTTAAGTCATAAATGAAAGTTTGCCAGAAAATGCGAAGTTGCGCTAATCGATGAATTTTTGAGCATTGATCCTCTTACTTTTATAGAAAAGAGTTGCTCTAAATTTATATTTTTGATAGGTACCAAATAAAAGAGAAAAAAGAGGTTATTCTTATTTCATCGAAAACCGAAAAGTGCATTTTTGTGACTTAACCCCTTTGTACCCGGCGGCAAAGAATTATTTATAAGGAAGGACGAAATTAAACATGTTTGGGACCCTATTATAATTATATTATATTATAATTGTTTTATTTCAACGATACTCTTTCATTTATCGACTGCCATTATTTGCCTATCGTTTGACATTAGAATGCATGTGAGCCTAAAAAAAATAACCAGGGGTTGAATTACGGCATACGTTCGTTAGCGTATGGTTGCTGTGTGTCCCTATCTGTTTTTACTGATTAAATAGAGAGAGCAATAGTCAAAACGGTGGTGATTCGACCCCAGCCCTATTCTGCTATTCGATTCACGTGAATCAAAAGATTTCATTTCTTAATCACGTTAAACAGGCTTTGAAAAATCTGAACTTTCCGAAAGCATAGCGATGTGTCCGTCTATCTTAGAAATGCTAGAGACAAAAAATTTGCTTAAATTTAATTTTAACCCCCATTTAAAGGCTTTTTATTTTAGACTTTCACGTGAATAAGGCTAAATATTAAATATTTTAGTTTGGCCAAACGACTTTCTCGTTTTATATAATCGCTCTTTGTCCTGACTATCGTTTACTTCCCTATCGTTTTATTTTACGTTTTGTATTACGAAGGGAGGGTCTCTCTGAATAATCGACCTTATTGCGAATTCCATTCGTATCCGAAATTTTCTACGATTCCCGAAAAAACAATCACAAAATCCGATCGTAATGGTAATTTGTGTGAAATTTGCCATTACGAACGGATTCCGTAGTTGTTTTTTCGATAATCGTAGCAAATTTCCGATACGAATGGGATCCAAAATCAAAAGTTCATAAAAAGATTTGGATTTTGGAAGGCATTTTTCAGGCGGATAATTATAGCCAAAAATCTACTTAAAAAATATTGAAGTTCATAATCATTTATCTGGCAAAAAATGGAAAGGAAAAAAACATGTTTTTTTTTAATTTAATTGAAACACAGAATTAAAATTTTCTTCCTCGTAGAATATTTATATTCTTATTCAGTTCAATTCAACTAAATTTATAATTAAAATAAAAAAAAAAAAAGAATCAAATCAATATTTGTGTCTCTTAGCCCCTAAAATCTGGATCATTTTGATCATCATCATAATCATCATCGTCGTCATCATCTGGAAAATAAAATAATTTATTATTAACAAAACAACAAAATACAATTTGAATTTCAAAAACTTACCATGACTTATACGACGTTTTCTATGATAAGCTTTCTTTGTCGTCACTGGTGGTGGCTGATCTGTCTCACCATGAAGCAGTGAATTTCTATACAAAACCAATGGTTGCCATTCTTCGGCTTTGCTAGATGGCATTCCAGGCGATATTCGTCTATCGAGGAAATTCAATATAACTTTCTTATCCTGCTTCAGCAATTTATTATTGAATTCATTTAAAATTTCCAAAAACAAAAGACGTGTTGGTGCGGCTGATGGATCTTCAGGAACATCATGAACTGCAAATAAAATACCAGCTCTATGTAGAGCAATAATTGGTTCACGATTTTTAATCGCATCAAAACCAAATGTTAATGCAAATCTCTTTGCCAATTCTTTCAGTTCACTAAAGTCATGGGAGGATTTCGAAATAATTCCATTATCGTATTGTGCTTGAAGATCCTTAAAAACTGCTATTAAACTTAATAAAAGTGTTAACGAAAAGTTAACTTTATTGATTTCTCTTGCTTTGCCAAGAGTGGCTTTGATAATATCGCCATATTCATTATAACACTGTAAAAGTAAAGTGGGTTTGGTAAGAGAATTCGAAAACATAAAAAACCATTTTATCTTACCCTGACATAATGTTTAAACAGTCCAGCTGCACTCTTTGTAGGAATGATATTGTAAACAATCAATTTACAATAAGATGCTAAGAAATTTCTCTTCTTATGCAGTTCTTCAATTCGTGTCTCATCGTGGCATTCTATAAATCAATTCAAAGATAAAATATTTCTTTGTCCAGATAGACAAATAAATTACCTTCTGGTTTAAGAGAAAACACATAATGCTGAACAAAGTTATTTAAAATCAACTGCTCATCTAGGGCAGATCTATACTCCAAAATGCGAATATGTTCATTTTCACTTGTTGACAGCTGATCAGAGAAGATTATGAGAAGATCACAAACCGATTGATAGGCTGATTCTTGAATTTGTTGTGTTGGCCCATCACGAGTCAGTTCACAACATGCATTTATGTATTTATGCAAATTTGTTTTCAACTCGGCACATCCACTCTGGACACTGGAGCTTTCACATTGATTCTCCAAATAATACAAACCCCAAGTCAAGGAGAAATAACAAGCTTCAATACAATAAGCTAATGCTTCATTTGGCAATCCTCGTCCAGGATTCTCTTTCGACTGACTCTCCTCAATGTCTTGATACAAAGAATCGAATAGATTCCATGGATTCAAATTGTGACATGAATACAATATTGAAACAACTTTCAACGAAATGATGATGGTGTAGATTTCATCCTCATTTGGAAGTTCTTCGCCTAAAAGAAGAAAAATAGAAATAAGAACAAAATTACAGAAAATGTAAGTCGACTTTGTACCTGCAATGAGATTACGCCATTCATCAATGGCATCTTTGTACTTATTGACAGAGTGATCTATAATATTCGATCGAGCTACATCACATCGTGTGTATGTGGCACTTCCTTCCGAGCAAAGATATTCCAAAGTCTTTGCACAGGTTTCAAGAACATCTCGATCGGTGTGCTTCGACATGATTTGTCCCATTTTGTCCAGCAATGCTTGCAAATTCGACTCCTGTCTAGAAGTTGTGTAAATATCCAACTCAAAGTACTGTGGGATCGATAGTAAATTTGTCAACTTTTCACTATCAGCTTGATATTTCTCCAACATCGGAGGCAGTGTTAAAATAAAATGCTCAGTTAATTTTATTTTTTCATCCTGAATTGCCTTAACTTCTTTAACATTTAAAGTGATTTTACGATTGCTTGCCCGACCTACAGGCGCTTCCCCAGTGGCCGATTGTTTAACACTACTGACCATGATTTCAATCAAAGTAGATTCTTGTTTATTGTCAAGTTGTTCTTCATTTGGGCCTGGTTCTTCTAGCAGTAAATCGGTCATACACTCCCAGTCTCTGACCATGACATTGTTATCAATGAAAGAGTCGACCAGATAGGCGCCATGTTCGTGTAACTCCGATTCAATAAAGAACTGAACCAAGTCACGGACTAGTGGTGTATTTGGCAGACGGAGCTTTCCTCGTTTGGTCTTAACTTCCTCCATGTCGGGTGTTAAATGAAACAAGCGTACATTTAAGAATTCAGCCGCAGCTTGAGCAACACCGCGATGAGAAGAATATACCAGTTCATAGACAATTTCACAATCTTTGTCGGCCAAAATGTCAGGATGGATTCTTTAACAAAAATCAACTATAAAATTTTTCTTTTTGATAATCTGAATTGACTTACTTTAAAATGCTTATAACAAGTTTAACAGCATGAACAGCAACATCAAATTCTTTGTCTAATGTCATGGCAACTATGCGATCTTTAAATTTGGATGTGAATAGTTCAAGTTTTCCTTTAAGAGCATCTCTCTCGTAGAGGGGCAATAGGGCTTGCAAACATCTTAGACGTACTTCACCAACTTTGTCGTGTAGAGTCCAACCAATGTATTTTAAATATGAATCATCCAAGAAATTTTGGGAGTAATTATCCATCCAAACACCAATTTCTGACATACAAATTGCTCTGATATCTGGCAGAGTATCTCTGTGGAAGTAGAAATGTTTATTTTTTTTAAGTTCTTTTGTACATTTTGTTTAAAATAAATAACCTGTATCGATGGACAAATACTGATTTAAACATATACGTTAGCATATTTTTAATTTCATCCATATTTTCTTCAAGTTCAGCACGTTTCGTCATTAGAGATTCCAAACGATCTGTGGCTCTGCGGTCTCGAGTCTGTGGAAATATTATGTTAAGTTGTTGATTCAGAAAAAAGCTTATTTACTTACTTTAACTCTTTCGGCTTCGTATTGTTTTGCAGCATTTTCAAAATTAGAAGACACCAAGAGAGCAACATCAACTAAAGCGGTCATTAGTTTCATGGCTGAAAGATTGAAAAACAATTTTTGTGTTCAAATAAAAAAGTTGTCTTGTCCGTTCCGTATGAAGCAAGAAGTAATCAGTTATTTCAAACGATAAGTCGTACAGCAAAAATAAATGCATTTCATTTTGTTTTTTTTTTTTTTTGAGTTCTTTAAAGGTTGAGGTTGTTTTCTTAAAGAAATTTTTTCTCAGATTGGGAAGATTCAGTGTAAGGGGAAGTGCCTATTGGAGATGTTACAGCGAAGTTAGAGTGCTTAAGTTGTTGAACAAGCTGAATCGCCTGTATCGATGTCACATATGTGGACATAACATAACATATTTTAAAACATGTTACATGTTGCTCACCCCTCCTCCCTTTTTGTCATGTCAGTTGCCATGAATTGAGATCACCGATGCGGTAAAAGAGAGACCAAACAAAAAATAAGTCGTACATGTCACAATGTCGACAAAAACGTTAAGCAAATTTTTTTACTTTATGGAAGTACTCGATGAAAAATATGACACAGCCCCACCAGGCATAGCACAACCTTCGGGCACTACTGATCCTGGACCGAGCAGAATTGTTCAAGTTAATGCTCGACGGATTTCGGGGACTAGCAAAGTAATTCAGCATATTGGACAAAATCTGATTCGCGATAATAAAAAGAAGCAGAGTGGACATTTTGTGTATCCAAGAAAAGAAATGGTGAAAATCGAGAAACTTTGCCCAAAGAAAAAGTGTAGTTTTATGAAACCTCGGGTGAAAGATTGGTAATTAATACAGGGAGCGACGAAAGCCGATTAACACCATCACTTGCTGTAAAAATTTCGTATGCTACATCAATTGTACGAAGGCCATTATAAAGAAAAAGTCGGAGCATTTATTTCGAATATACAAAATTATTATGTAAAACAACACTAAAAGAGTCCGAAGTTAAAAGAGTATAGTACAAAAAAAAAATCCAAAACACTGTGGGTTTTGTCGACCTAAGCAACAATTGGAATGTCGTTGAAGAAGAGGGTTGGTTAATCACGATGGTCGAGTTTTTTATATTTTTGACAAAAGACCAAGAATTTTTGTTACTTTTGAACGTGATATTAATTTTTGCTTTATTTGTTTATCATGCAAAAATTTGGGCTTCCGAATATAAGCTTAACAGATATTTCTGGCCCGTTTGAACCTTAATTGATTTTTTACTGCCGTTATTATACTTGTGAAAACATTCATCTCTCACTATTATCACCTGTTTACAGATCGAATCAAAACAGGAATTTTTGTTTGGGGTGATAATCTTAATTCTTTGAGGAATAAAATTTCTCATGCCGTAGAAAATAACTTAAGACATTATTATCAGCTGATACATCAACGTTTCCGTCAAGAAAGTATTATTATTATTATTATAATTTATTAACATATAATTAAGCAACTTGAGCTCGTTTTCTTTATATTAGTCAAGAAAGTATAATGACCAATTTAATGTCGTTTTCTATTGACTTCTGAGATTTTTGTGTAAAATTCTGAGATTTTCCACTGCAAATAGAATATGAAATCTAGTTTTGTAATTGTGTGCGAAATCTGTGCGTATAAAAAAAATAAAACAACAACAAATGTTCAGACAAATGTCAAACAGAGGAGTGTGTGTGAAAGTGCGTGTGTTTGTATGCGTGAATCTTGATAAAAATCCAGAATCAGATTCTTGAATCTCAGATTCATTTTTTTGTCATTTTTTTGAATCTCAGGACGCAAATAGATCATGAAATCTGAGATTTTACCACTATTTCCCCTCTTCACCCCCCCTTTCAGCTGTCAGATTCACAATTCTCATTCTGAGATTCGTCAATAGAAAACGACATAAGTCTAAAAAAAAAGTTCAGGTCATCCTAATTAGTTTTTATGTAGGCTATCTCATATTGCCAAACAGTTCGTTTAGGGGGTTTGAAAAAAGTGATCAAAAGAAATAAAAAACGAGTTGGATAAGAAATGATTATAATAATTATAAAATTATTTAATATAAAACAAAAGCAAATAGATATAGATAGAAAATTCCACTTTGGGAATTCTCATTTCGAAAAAAGTATTTTGCTTTAGAAATAGAGTAAAAAATATTCGTTTTAGAATTTTTTACTTTCGGAACGAAATACAGAGTAGGATCCCAAGATTTGGACAAAACACGAATAAGAACGCAACCATCTTCAAAATAGCCGCTCAAAGAAGGAGAAAAACTCAGGAAAAGCAGAGAGAATATCATTAATATGAAAAGTAAAAACAAAACAAAATCGATTACAAAGTAACAGAATTTAAACGCATTGCCTCGTGCTGGAAATCATTCAGAAACATACTTTCTCAAAATTATAATTAATTTATTTATTTCAATTACCTGCTAACGTAGCTGTATGACGAAAAGCACGAACTTGTGAATCTGAAAGCCCAGTGAGTAAAGAAATCACATTATCCATCAAAAACTGATCATAAATAATCGAATACTGGCATTGTTTAACAAGTGTCTGAACGAAATCACAGAAATTCATTTTGAATTTCTTCCATTGTGCTCCTGGCATTATAAGTGGATATTCACCACTTTCCTAAAAATAAACAAAAATATGAGTAAATTCAGACTTTCCTTAAGAAAACCAACAAAATAAAAACCTCATCAAATTCTTCAGTCATTTTACGAATGACAGCAGTATGTTCCATTGGATGTGGCATATCTTCAGCAATCCTACCCTTACATCCACTAGCATTGATAAAAAATTGCATCAAAGCTATAAGAGCCGTGTCACGATTTTGTTTATAATTTTCAATCCAATCATCAACGATGCTCTGTTTCATTAAAAAATAATTAACTTAAAGTTTATTTAGGGATCAATTAATAAAGACTTACAGCAATAGCAGCTTTTGAATGACGAACAATGTAATACAGACTGGATTCATCTGTTGTAACATCACGCTCCTTATCAATGCGTTCTTGTTCCTTGTCTTCGTCTACCTTTCTAACACGTTCAACGCGTTCACGTTTCTCTTTGGGAGGCTTTGGTGGCAAAGCTTGTTTTCGTTTCTTGATGATGGGAGCAAAGAAATCATCTTCATCGTCATCAATAATTGGTGGCTTGTCTCGAACTCCTCCGCGAGCACGTAGACGAGTCATACGTTTTGTAGGACTTTCGCCTTCATGTCCATCGGATACACTTTCGTTGAGAGGCTCCCTTAAGGAATCATAAGAAATAAAACTTGGAACAAATTAAAGTGTTTTTGGGGAATATTTACCTCTCATCTTCATAATCTGGAGGAGGATCATCCATCCTAATTCTTTTGCCGCCTCTTCTTGCTAACATTTTTTGGAATTGAGTTTTTTCTGAGACACTTTTAAGACAGTGAACAATGATTTAAGGGTGGTATTTTATAGTAAATGAAACTTTGAACAACAATATTACACTTAGAACATGTTTAAACAACAAAATAGGATGAGAAATTAATAAATTTATTGAATTTATAAAATTGTTTTTAAACAGCGTCTACTTTCTTTTGGATGAAAAAACGCCATTTGTTTTTCTTTGAAATGACAACTTGTGTAGTGACATTTCAAGTTCAGGTGTGAAATGAAATCATTCAGAGCTATATGCAGATTTGGGATATTTTGTGTTGTAGAAAATATTTGGGAATGAAAAAAGGAGAACGTTACAAGTTAGTACCAGTTGTACAAAACTACAAATGTGGTTCAGCCGTGGTTCAGGAATTTAACAAAATTTAGCAATTTTACACCTTTTTGTTGCACCGGATCGTGAATACCCCTATTGAAAAACTGGCCCTAAAGTTTCTATATACCTACCCTTTAAAGGCTTGGCCACACCGGAGGGTACGCGGTAGCGGTACGGGTAGCGGCAACGATATTTGTATTAAAAAAATTCCACACCCGAACGTTGATGTGTCAGTTTGGAATTTTTTTCATACAAGTACCCATACCGTTACCCGTACCTCTACCGCGTACCCTCCGGTGTGGCCAAGCCTTAAAGGCTTGGCCACACCGGAGGGTACGCGGTAGCGGTACGGGTAGCGGCAACGATATTTGTATTAAAAAAATTCCACACCCGAACGTTGATGTGTCAGTTTGGAATTTTTTCCATACAAATACCCGTACCGTTACCTGTACCTCTACCGCATACCCTCCGGTGTGGCCAAGCCTTTGGGCTCTACCCGTACCGCTACCGCATACCCTCCGGTGTGGCCAAGCCTTTATACCGTTTATAACAGTAGGTGTGTTTTTTATTACCACCGGTCTTAAGGCTTGGCCACACCGGAGGGTATGCGTTATAGCGGTAACGATATTTGTACTAAAAAAATTCCACACCTGAACGTTGATGTGTCAGTTTGGAATTTTTTTCATACAAGTACCCTCACCGCTACCCGTACCGCTACCGCATACCCTCCAGTGTGGCCAAGCCTTTAACTGGATAAAAAAACGCAGTCGGGGCTAAGCAATTTACATGTTAAATGCAACAACACTTTAGCCCCTTGGGCTTAGCTGTTAAGCCCGGAGAATTCTCTGGGCTTAACTTTTTCAACAGATTTAAATCTGTGCTACCAAATAAACTTGTTCGTAAATTGTTTAGAATTTGTTTAAAAACATCAAAACTGATGTTAAGAAGGACAATTATTATTTTAAATATTTATTTAATAGTTAGTTGAACTTTTTTTTTCAAAAACACACAAGAAACCCCAAAAGCGAAAAATATGACAACTTTATATTTTTTTGTGCCAGCTGATTTTGGAACATTTAGTATGCAGTGCTGCCAATTTTTCTCGCTAAGCCCCGAGGCGTTTTTTTTAACCAGTTAAGCCCGGTGGTAATAACAAACACACCTAATGTACTTATAAGGTCTATGAGAAGCTTAAGCGAAGCTTTATCGAAGCTCTACCGAAGCTTTTAGATTTGACAGATAGTTTTTGGAAGAGCTTACATAGCTCTTTAATACAATCCCTATCGAAATTATAGAAACAAAAATAAAAACAAAGAATTTTCTTTTTCAATTGATTTCTATCCTGAATTTTATCTTTTTATCTAAAATCATATAACATTCTATTAGTTTTTAGTATATCACTCCCTCAAAACTATAATGTTTTATGTCAAAGAAAAAATACGCTGCTGATGCGAAACGTCGGTCTCCACCAGGACAACGAAATGCTTGCAAAATCCCAACGGAAAATATTTACAAATTGCAAAACATAAATAATAAAATAGGTATAACTACAAACGGCAACTTTTTGCAAAAAGTCAAAAAGTGAAAATTTTTAAACTTATTTTGAGACAGTTTTTCTAAACACAAAATTAAAAATAATGATACAGAAAGCTTATTTTTTGGTTTAAAAACATTTTTTTGAAGTTTTTTTTCCAAAATAGTGCTAGAAAGAAATAAAAAATTCTTAATAGCCTTTTCACACCAAACCCAAAAACGCGGTTTATGGCAATAAGTTTTCAAAAACCTGAAAAGCGTTCACACCACAAGTTTACAGGTTTTTGTTTGACGTTTAAAATTTTTTGACATCCAATGTCAAGTTTTCGATGGGATTTAATTTTTGTTGTTTAAATCAGCTTGAGCTCACAAAATTGATCAAATAAAATGAACTCTGATAATTTAAATATAATTTTATTTATTTGGTCGTTAAATTGTGTCGTTTTGAACAACATTTTGATGTAAAATGACCGGTTTTTCGGCTGCCTTTGAGCTTTGGCTCCTTTTCATCCCAAAGTTCCAACAGGAACTCTTCATCTTCAGTACCCCACATTTTTGTTTATTTTTTCAGCTCTGCCATTTTCTATAATTAATGAAAGAAATAAAAAAAGAAATTTGATTTATATTATCAAAAAAAATCAACAAACCGCATTTTGTTATCTTTGCCTGTCATTTCTTTTTTTGTCCGCTGAATTGTTGCTGAATTCCTCAAAAGGTTTGTTTGGTTATTTTGTTTGGAGTTGAATGTTTTCATTTTCAGGTTTTTGGCGAGTTTAATCAAAAACTTGTGTTTTACGAAAACTTGTGGTTTATGAAAAATGTATGGGAAAACTCGTGTTTTTGATATAGGTTTTTAGGGTTTTTCACAAAAACCGCATTTTTGGCTTGGTGTGAAAAGGCTATAAGGCTTAATGGGTTAACTACATTCACTTTTAGATTTCAAAAAGTGAAAAATACACACATACTACTAGCGCCATCTTCATTCGAAAATGAGTATCAAAATTGTGTTTGAAACTTTAAGATTATCTTACATTTATGAAAAAAAAAATTGTGCAGTTATTTGTTTTTGTCTTGCGGTGAAGATGTGAGTACTACTGATTTTTGTTTTATTTATTAATATTTTATATTTTTTTTTAAATGTCTTTTAAACATGTGGGCATAAAGGAACTCAACATTCAACTCTCTACATTCATTTCCATTGTTCATCAACCTCATCCCCGCCGCTGGGAAAGAAAACAACCGGTTGGCCAAACCGGAGTTTTTCCGAGAAGCATCATGACATGGTTCCAACTTTAATTGGATTGTGGTATTGATCCAAGCATAAATATTGAAATAAATATCAATTGCTGGCTGATGGTGGTACATGGTAAAGTCTAATATGCTTTAAGGATATTATTATCATTGGTGTAGGAGATTTGTGATTGGTGTTGTGCTGCGATGCCTGAGAGAATTTACTTTTTGGAGGTTGCGTCGAGCTAATAAATCTTTTCATGGAGACCGTCTACTCAGTCGATGGAAAAATAACGAAGCAAAAAAAAAAAACTAAAGCGAAATAAGCAATATACATCCTTTTTTGACTAAAGCCTGGTACGCTGCTAGCGCTAAATTTTAGCTGAGATAAAATTCCCATACAAGTTATCGATAATTTGTATGGGATCCATTTTAGCTCAGATAAAAATTTTCGATAATTTGTATGGGAGCTAAAATTTAGCGCGAGCAGCGTACCAGGCTTAAAGAAAAATTTTCAATAAAAACATGTGATTCGGGTTTTATTTTGAAAGCTTTCAAAAGTGGTCAATTTTTGTATTGTATTATATCAACTATCGATTGTATCAGGCAGGGTTTTGCGCTAGCCAGAAAAAAAATGTTTTCACTTTTGTACTTTTTCAAAAAGTGGTGTATGTAGTTAAGCCTTAATGGTTTTAAACGCATAAACGCATCTCCGAAAGGCCTGCAATAACAAAATCAACAACAACAACGTAAAAACTCAAATGTCATTTTCCGCATACAATTTGTTCCCGGCAAGTTTTTTATGCGAATAAGAGGTGGAGACTTTTCTGTTTCGCTTTTTATCATTTGGACTCTATTTTTTTTTGTCCGTGGGTAGGTGTTGAAATCTTCAAAAGATTCTATGAGGACCGGAAAACGCGTGCTCATAGATATGTGGGACTCTTAACCACTAAAACCACCTCCTTCTCCCGATTGCAACTAAGTTCAGATGGAACTTATCTATAGCAATTTATCTTTCTCGAAGTTAAGTTACGTGTTGTAGGTAACTTTCCGGTGCAAGTTCCTACTGATGATATTTAGAAGTAGCTAAATAACAATTTTTGTTATCAAAAAAAGTACATTATAGGAAATTAATGGCGTTTTCGATTGGCAGTCCGGAAGCGTCCGGAATCATTCTGAAAGCGTTTTATTCGTACAAAACTGACAGTTTTGTGTGAATAAAATTTTTTCAGACTGATTCCGGACGCTTCCGGACTGCCAATCGAAAACGCCATAAACAAATAAAATCTATAAACATTTAAATTTATATTAATCAATGCCAATATTTTGAAATAAAGGAATTAAATTGAAAATTTTCAATGTACCAAATTTAAAAAAATATTCGCAAAATCAACTTCTAGATGAATGCATTGTGAATTCACTAACTTTCCGAACACATCCCTTTTACTACCTCCAAAAATCTACTCCAAAAATAAATCACCATTTTCAACAACACAAAACACATCCCTTATTTTGCCATTGTGAATTATAAAAATTGGTGTAAAAAAAAGGTGCAAAGTGAAAAAATCAACTTCGGTCTTCGCTTCGTAATTTTTCCTGCAAAAATTCGTATCAAAAAACGGTAATAAATTAATAAAAATTATATTCAATCAAACAAATAACCAAGTCTCTTTCATATTTACAAAAATTTATAAATAATTTCTATTTACTACAAGTGAAAATAAAACAACCAAAACACGAGACAAGAAATTTTCTTCTTTGCATATTCTACCCTAAAAAAAAAACTTAAAATGGTGGTGTATTTTACGACGCCGCCGCTTAAGCTAATTTTTTCATTTATCATTTTTTTCTCAATCATTTAATTAGTATGTGCTTTTATTACAGATACAAAATTGACGAAATAAACGCGGCAATCAAGCCAAGAAGCCACATTCTTCTTCAATTCCACAAAATTCACAAAGAATGGCAACAAATAACTATTTCCCATATAGCGGAGCACAATACGGTGCTGCCGCATCCAGTCCCCCAGTCGGCTACTCCGCCAACCAAACTGGCTATGCAGTAACATCAGCTACGCCCACAACCTACAATGCCCAACGAACGGGCTACGATCAGGGCTATACCACAGCCGCCGGAGGCAATGCCAGTTCATTTGCAACCGGCGGCGCAGCCGGTGCGTCATCCAATTACGGCTATGACTACAATCGCACCTTACAATCATATGATTCATCCAAAACCTATTACCAACAAGCTGCGAGCTATTCGAGTGCCCCAACTGTCTCCAAAACTCATTATTCTGCTCCCCCGGTAAGAAATCCCACTCCGGCTGCTGCCGCTAAGATGGCAGCCAATTCCTCAGCGGCCAATGGAGCCAAAGACAAGGCTAATGCTGGTGCCAAGCCGGCAGCAACAGCAGCCGCCACAGTAGCTCCGTCTTACTCCAATTACGATGCTGCTTTGTATAGCGCAGCTACAATGTATGTTGCCCAGCAGCACAATAAGACACCAACAACAAATAGCAATTGGCAACCGTTTAAAAAGCAAGGTGGTGCCACTTCGGGTAGTCATAAAATGAGAGCTAAAGCTCCTCCTCGTCCTCAGCAACTTCATTATTGTGAAGTTTGCAAAATTAGTTGTGCTGGGCCACAAACCTATCGCGAGCATTTAGAAGGGCAAAAGCATAAGAAGCGAGAGGCTAGTCTCAAGATGCAAGCTAGTGCCACTACAACCACACAGAATCGTGGTAACAGTTATCACTGTGAGCTCTGTGACGTCACTTGTACTGGGAACGACGCCTACGCTGCCCATGTCCGGGGCTCGAAGCATCAGAAAGTTGTAAAGCTTCACCAAAAACTGGGTAAACCCATTCCCTCGGATGACCCTAAGAAAATGAGCAAGATAAACTTTGTTCCAGCTGGAGCCGAGGTTAGTGACTCGGCCAGCAAAGATGGGGTAGTTGCTGTCGAAGGTGGATCTGAGAGTTCACCCACGAAATCGACCGCTGGCGAGGATAGCAGTGCTGCCTCAGATAATATCAAGCCAGTTGGTGTAGAGTACATTGAGGAGATGAAAGACGATGAGGGTAAGATCCTCAGTTTCAATTGCAAACTGTGCGATTGCAAATTTAATGATCCCAATGCCAAGGAGATGCACATGAAGGGACGTCGTCATCGACTGCAATACAAACGTAAAGTCCAACCGGATCTCGTAGTTGATTATAAACCAACTCTGAGGCATCGGCGTTTGGCTGATGCTCGGGCACAAAGAGCAATGATGCAGGCAGAGTTTGGCAATAGCAGGCGGGGAAGCAATTTCGGAACTAATGACGAATCTGGTGACGGGATGATGTATTGGGATGAACGTCGTCGATTTGACGATGAATTCGATTATGGCAATTGGATGCAGAGGGGTTTCCAAGGTGCCGGGCCGAGAGGTGGGCCGTTCTTGGGTCGAGGAGGAGGTGGTCCGCCTGGACATCCATTCTTTGGGATGATGCCGGGTCGTAGGCCGGAAAGTACTGACGATCGCCATGCAATAGCTAGACACGCTGAAATCTATCCCAAAGAGGAAGAATTGAAAACCATCCAGAAGATTGTATCAAACACAGAACGGGCTTTGAAGTTTGTATCTGATGTGTTTGAAGAGAGTTCTCAGGAAAATAACAAGAACACAGCCACAAGTGGGGAAAAGAAGCCAGATGAAAAGTGTGCCAATATCAAAGATGGCCGCGACAATCAAATGTTTTCGTTTCAAAAAGAAAACGAAAATGGAGCCAATACTCCACGTTTGCTTAAAGGAGTCATGCGAGTGGGTTACTTGGCTAAGGGTCTTTTACTCCAGGGTGACAGCTTAGTTGAGTTGGTTGTACTGTGCTCGGAGAAGCCAACTTTGGGCCTATTAAATCGTGTGGCCGATGAACTGCCAGCCAAATTAAAAGAAGTATCATCCAGCAATAATGCCAATGAGGCTGAATATCGAGTCGAATTGGCGATAAAAGATTCAGCTATCCTCGTCTCGGATGAATCAGTTTCGGTGAAGATTTGTCTTACATCTCCTTTACTACGGGAATCTCAAGATGCCACTGGAGGAGGTGATGATTCACAAGATTTGCCCCAAAAACCGTCTGATTTTCTGCCACGCGAACCTTGTTTACAGGCTTTGGCTGAGCTACGTCATGCCAAATGGTTCCAGGCTAGAGCAACTGGATTGCAATCGTGTGTAATGGTCATTCGTATTTTGAGGGATTTATGTCAACGGGTGCCCTCTTGGCAGGCCATTAACCAGTGGGCTCTGGAGCTCCTTATCGAGAAGGTAATTTCTTCGGCCGGGTTTCCCCTTAGTCCAGGTGATTGCCTGCGACGCATTATGGAAGCCATTTCTACAGGTCTGCTTATAAATGGACCCGGTATTCTGGATCCATGTGAAAAGGAACATCGTGATGCCCTCGATGGGCTTACCAAACAGCAACGCGAAGATTTAACAGTCTCCGCTCAGCAATTCCTCAGGCTTATTGCATTTAGACAGATCTTCAAAGTTCTCGGCATGGACCAATTGCCGGTGGTTAAGTTCCCCATGCGTCCATGGCGCATTAATCGTAAACGTCGTCGCTCAGTCGGTGATGGTAACAATGATGGAGGTGATGACAAGCCCGAAGAGAAGCTAATCAAGAAGGAGAATGGTGGTTCTGATTAAATTCGCAAAACCTCCTCCACACATACAATTTAACAAAAAATTGGGTATTTTTTTTTTTTTTTTTTTTAATATTTAAGGTTTTAGTAATTATTCATATTAATTAATATAAATATAACAATACAAGATGAAGAGGTAGAAAAACTATTGGTTTTACTTACTGCAAATATCTTGGAATAATTTCTAGAAAAAAAAAATGTTTTATAAAAAAATTCTTGTCACAAAAAAAATGTTTAAAAACTTAAAAAAAAAGTTGTATTTGCAATCGAATCAAATTTAAGATTCCAGGATATTCTCGTTGTAATGAAAACAAACAGTCCTACCTTCATCGTGTATATCTCAATTTATAAACTCTAGACGAAAAAAACAGAACAAACATATATACAACTTGCAAGGCAGTAAGCATATTAACTTTGACAAAATAACAAAAAAAACAATGAGAGAAATCTTACTAAGAGAGAAAATTCAAACGGCACTTCTGCCCCCGCGGTTTAATTCAAATAAAAAAAAAAAAAGAAAAAAACAAAAAAAAAAAAAAAAAACATAAATACATAGATAATAGCAACTATTCTCTATTTGCAACTTAATTGACAAAAAAAAAAAAAAAAACAAAACAAAAACAATAACTATACCATTTATTTAAAAAGAAAAAACTTATATGAAGAAAACTAAAAAAAAAATAGTTTATTAATTTAGATAAGATGCATTATGCGTCGCAATAATTAGTAAACCAGACAAAAGAGAGAGACGAGAAACCGTTCTAATAAAAAAAAGTAGAAGCAAACAAACAAACATAAAAGATTAAACAAAAAAATCAAGTATATTACAAATATTTAAAAAAAAAATTATATTCAATTTCAAAGATAAATTTGGAAGGAAATGAAAATGAAATTACTCGAGATAAAAATTCTGATCTTCTAGTTCTCGTCACACACATTCACAACACACAGAATCATAAAACACAAATGAGAGTGTAGCGAGTTAAATAGACAATTGACACGTATTTTGATTGGTCAAAAATGTCGTCCTCTATACTACCCTCACAGTGTGTTTTAATAAATTAGATGTGTTTTTTGAAATAATATTAAAAATTAGTAAAAAAAAAAAAGAAAACATTATTAACAATTAATTATTTCTGTAAAACCTATTATGCAAAATAAAAACACTTCAAAAAAAAAAAGAAAAAAAAACTAAACTTTGTCCATAGAAAGCGAACGAAAGAGAGCGCAGAGAGTGAGTGATTTAATTTTGTTGGATAGATGAAAGTTTTTTATTATTTTATTTTTTTAATTTTTCTTTTAATTTTTTTAAATTTTTTTTATTTTCCATTTAAAAGGCGACAACCACGACAAACAAGTATTTCATTTTTATTTTCTTTCTTTTTGACGCAAAAATGTATTTACATCTAAAGAAAAAAAAAAAACAAATATCATTATAGATTTTCTGTTGTTGGCCTTATATCAAATTGTTAATTTTTAGTAAAAAGAAAAAACAAGATAAGAAAAGTTTCTGGGTCTCGAAAACAAAACAAAACAAAAAAAAAATAATAGAAATAATAGATAGATAGTTGCTGTTACCATTGTAGAATACAATGACGTCGTTGATACCTTACTTATGTAATTATTGTATATGTTGAACTTTCTCTACTTTTTCATATTTTCGTCACATGATTGCAAAAACTAAGTAATTAAATTTTTGTATAGCAATGTTTTTATGTTAGTCCACAACAAAAAGGGAAGTTCTTTTTCAAACTCTTTCTCCTTAATTAACATTTCATAAATACAAGTTATTTAAATAATCAATTATCCCTTGAAGGTAAATTAAAACATTGCTATATCAAAAATAGTAAAATAAAGTTATGTAGTTCTTGCATTCATGTAATGAAATTTATATACTCGTCCGCGTGCACATACACAACGCCTGATAATTGCAATTTGTAACGTTTGTTAAAACAAAAAACCATTCGTCGAACTTTATTTGAGATTTTTTTTCTTAACAACAAAAAATCTATTAAATATTTTTTAAAGTTTCGACGAATGATGAACATATATAAAAAAGGAATCTGGCAGTTTGAAATTATTGTTGAATTCATGAACGTCTTTGCATCACAACATTTTGTATGGCATCATGCGTTCTGCGTCCATTTTCAATACCTTTTTTTAGATACCTATGTATGCTTTAAAATTGTATATAATGTTTTAAGGTTTGTTACTTTACAACCTCGGTATTCGCTCATAGATTAAGTAATGTAGAACGCTTATTTTCCTTTTTTCAAAAATGAAATGGAATTGGGAGCTTTTTTCATAAAGACGATAAAATATTAAAAATAATTCATCATTAGTTTAGTTGTGCTTACGATGAGTTTTCACTTATTAAGTCTGGTACGCAGATCGAGCTTAATTTTAGCCGAAATAAAATTCCCATATAAGTTATAGATAATATATATGAGATAGCTTTTAGCTCGGCTAAATTTTTTCGATAATTTGTATGGGAGCTAAAAATTAGCTCGATCTGCGTATTAGGCTTTAGAATAAACTAAACTTAAGTTTTCCTATAATAAAAATTCATTCACCCCTGTTCTGATTTTCGCTCCGAATTGAATTCGATACCTAAATTAATTTTTTCACGTATTTTAAAATGGTATACCAAATTCGAAACGAAATTTAAACGTCAAATAAATAAAGTTATAGCAACTCCATATTATTTTAGAACACCACAATTCGCAAGAAGGAAGAGGAATTGAAATGTGGGAGGCTTCTTTTTTTAAAACGAAAGTATTGCCTTCGTAAACGAAAATCAGAACAGCGGTGAATATATCCATTTTTATTCACATCGAATGATTAGAGAATTCTTCTTTCCTATCATCTTCCAAAGAAATTTTAAAAGCATATAACTATAATAAATCAAATCTCAAATTATAGCGGAAATAATGTGGAAGGCTACATTAATATGGAATAATCAATATTCAAAGTTCTACCTATAAAATGACAAACAGGAAACAAAAAGCTTTTTTATCTTAAAAAAAGTCAAGCAAAGAAGCATTTTCAAATCTAAACTATTGGTTTTCCAATTGAGAGCTTTTTCATCCAAACTAAAAAAAAAACAATTTCAGTAGACTAAGTTTCTTCTATTGTTGTTATCACAATCTGAAAGTTGATTTCTCTTCACTGATGGTTCCCTATGCTGTTATCCAATTCCATCTGATCTTTCGATTCACCTGATTATTTGCTTCAAGTAACGTTGGAGTAGCTCTATCTCTCGAACGCTTTTGCCTTTCGTTGTATATATATATGCAATAACAAAACCAGTTGCAGTTTTAAAAAAGCAGTGAATGTTGAAATTTCTCTGTGATTAGGTCACTTTTATCTTCTAAAAAGTATTTTCCAATGTATGTCTACTGGAAAGAGCAGAACATGAATATAGAAGATGTTAGCTTATTTCTTTTAGCATGTTGTAATGTTTTACCATCTCCTGTTTGTTGCCTCTATAGCTTCTTATTTTAAAACGTTGCGATTGTTATGCCAAAATCAACAATATAACTACTCAATACAAATAAAAAATATTAAATTTAAATTCCTCAAACTGCCAGCTTCTTTTCCTGTCCTCCGTCGTAAAATGGTGAATCCACTGAAATCTATGATTTTTTTTGTTATGAAGCTGTTGCCGGCGTTCCGTGTAGTATTTTTAAAATGGTAGTAAATACCAAAAAAAAAACAATGGTAACAGTTACGCAACAACAAAAATTACACTAAAAGACTCCAATTTTAAGAAGGAAACTATTTGCAATCAAGATAAACTTACTTCGAAAGTAAATATTTTTTGATTTCAGGAAACATATACATACATAACGAATTCCTACAAATTTTCTTGGCTACAAATAGCAAACAAAAATAACTTGAATTATCCCATGTCATATTTTTTTTTAATCTCAAAGAATTTTAACATTTGTTTGGGAGAATAATTCAAAGCTCTATTTGATATATCTTTGGTTTAGGGAGATACATTTTTTTTTATCTTGAATACCTATGTATTGTATTTTTAGAAAATAATCTTTAAAAAATTTTACATTACCAACCAAAAAATTACTGATAAAAAACATATTTAAAATCGATTATAGATCCAGTTCCTAAACGATTTTTTAAATATCATGTTTTCTCGAAAAGAACACATGCTCTATTCTGCTTTTCGTTTCACTTGAATCATATTGGCTTTGCAAAACCTTTATCTTTCGATGGAAAATGGCTGCGTCCGTCTGTTATACAAATTTTCAAAAAATAGTTTGTTTTAATTTACGTTTAACCGCCATTTTAAAGTCATATTTAAAACGTTCACGTGAATTGATTAGCAGAATAGGGCTGATTATAAATACGTGTGTACAATCAAACACCGAAAAATTCAAGGGTAGGTAGTTCGGAATGAAAAATTCTATTCACATTGGGGGTTGTAAATAATTTATTTGATAAATAATGGCGTTTTCGATTGGCAGTCCGGAAGCGTCCGGAATCATTCTGAAAAAGTTTTATTCACACAAAACTATTAGTTTTGTGCGAATAAAACGCTTTCAGAATGATTCCGGACGCTTCCGGACTGCCAATCGAAAACGCCATAAAGCAAAACACTCAACGCAAATCAGTGTAAAAAGAATTCAGATATCAAAAAACCTTACACTACCCTCGTCTTATTCACTTTGTCTTAAATTCAGTTAACATTATAAGCAGTCAACTTTTATTGGTGATTTCGAGACTGATAGATAACTATGCTCAAGACACATTCATTACGCTGGTTTGTGGAAGTGTACACTCATCGTATACACTTTTTGATAACCAACTAAAAAAAATATTTTCAGAAAAAAATGATCTGTCGGATTAACCGAGTGGTAAGTAAAACTTTAATTTTTCAAAAATCACATTTTACCCCAAAAAAGAAAACAATAAAACAAAATTACATTTTAAATCTGTATTTTCATTTTAATTTGTTTGGAGATGATAAAGACATGTTCTTTATCGGTTTTGATTTAAATAAAAGGGATTAATGAGAGATTAATCTCTTGTGGCAAATAGATACTTCCAAGAAATTTTTATTTAAAGACATAAAAAAAACTTTTTTAAATTAAAACAAACAAATGTTTACATAAAAGTCAAAAAGAAATTTGTTTGCGAAAGTGAAAAAGATGTACATATGTAGTAGTACAAACTTTGAAAAAAATTACTTAAATTGATCGCTGATATTTTGGTAAATGAAATCATAAGATATCAATATTTTATTTTTTCATTTAAATCTTATTTAATTTTTCTTGCAAGCCACATCGTTAATCCTGAGGTTAATGATTTGATACATCTACCCAATCCTTGGCGTTCACTTTCAGCCCATCTGTGGATTACAAGAAAAATGTTTGTTGTCACAGCAACACATAAGCCCAACACCAACAACAAAACACCCGTAACGACGGAAACGCCCAAATAAAACAATATTGAAACTGAAAAAATTTTAATTTAAAAGGGGCTTAACTTAAGATAAGTTAAGATTTTATATTGTGGACTATCATGATTTAAAATTTGTTTCAAACGTTAACGTATGATCGTAATCGTATGCCTTAATTTGGCTCCAGGATTGTTATTCGCCACCATTAAGTTTAAAAAAGAGCTGTAGATGACATCACATTCGAACGAATAATGTGTGTATGTACTTCTACGTAACAACGCTCGTTGTGAAAGAGGTCAGTGACACTACTAATAATTACATCGATACCAAAAATATAATTAAACCTAAGCCAAGTTTGTTTAAGTTTCGTATGTTTCTATACTTGCAGTTTGGCTGCTATTTTATATCGTCAATTTCATTATAATCTTTGAACAACAACAACATCTTGAAGGTGCTACCACCAAGTGTTTATGGCTAGAGTTACAATACTGTTTCATGGATGCCAATCCGATCATCAGATTCCTTTTAAGCCAAGTTGATTTAAGCCTGGTACGCTGCTCGCGCTAAATTTTAGCTCCCATACAAATTATCGAAAATTTTTAGCCGAGATAAAATGGATCCCATACAAGTTATCGATAACTTGTATGGGAATTTTATCTCAGCTAAAATTTAGCGCGAGCAGCGTACCAGGCTTTAAGTCATACAAAATAATAGGAACGAAAACGAATCAAATATCTTCATTTGCTTTCCCATTTGCCTGGTACGCAGATCTGAGCAAAATTTTAGCTCCTTTACAAATACAGATAAATTTTAACTAGGCTCCCATACAAATTATCGAAAAAATTTACCCGAGCTAAAATTTATCTGAGCATCTTATCGGTAATTTCTATAGGAGCTAAAATTTTGCTCGGATTTGCGAAAGTCTAGTACGCAGCTGGAGATAAAAATTTTAACTCCCATACAAATTATCGAAAAATTTTGTCAACTTTGAATTTTCTTACAATTCATCGATAATTTTTAAGTACTCATACAATTTATCGATAGCTTATCAATCAATTTCTTTTGTGTCGAAGATCTTCATCGATTCGAGAACTCATCCAAAGAGTTTAAGTTGTTAATGTATTCATCATATAAATATCTAAGTCCTAGCCTTTTCTTTATCCATGGCACTTGAGAATTCGATAAAAAACATCTAATTTATCACTCACTATAGCCTGGTACGCTGCTCGCGCTAAATTTTAGCTCCCATACAAATTATCGAAAAATTTTAGCCGAGCTAAAATGAGTCCCATACAAATTATCGATAACTTGTATGGGATTTTATCTGCTAAAATTTAGTGCGAGCAGCGTACCAGGCTTATCGATACAATGCTTGGAGTTACCCGATAAAAATGTGAACGTACCAATTCAGCACTATTAATTTTTTTGATTCTGGCAGTTCCTTGACAAAGCGCACATGTTTGCTGAATCAGTCAGCTGTTATCTATCAAATCTGACACCTGTCAACCGGCTTCAAATTTCCATGTTATAAAAAATATTTATTTTGGTTATACTCCTTTTTATTTTAAGAAATTCAAGAAAAGTGAATAATTTTAATAGAATTATGGCATCACGAATAATTTGTCTAACATTCGCCAGAACCCTACGTAATCTTCATATTTCCCGTCATCCATCGCTGCTAACAAAATCCCCATTCCCATTAAAACCACACATAACTTTTCTTCATGTAAAAACCTACGACAAAGATTTACGTTTAAACGAAGAACCCCAAATCGATAAACCACCTCGTAAAACTGAAAATCCAAAAGAAATTCCTATTCTCTCAACCAATCCCGATGTTTTTGGTGATGCTGTCATAGATGACACTCCACCAGATCCAGGTGATGTCAAAGAAGACGAATACATTCAAAATCCTACCAGGCGTACAAAAAAAGTACAAATCAAAGACTATGCTAAAATGATTAAAGATCATTTAAATAACAACCGGCTTAAAGAAGCTATTGATGTGTTGGAAGTTAAAATGTTAAAAGAAGATCGTGCCAAACCTGACACTTATATTTACAATCTTTTAATAAGTGGTTGTGCCAAAGCTGGCTACACCAAGAAAGCTTTTCAGTTGTTTAACAAAATGAAACAACGTAATTTGTCACCAAAAGGTGGAACTTACACTTCGTTGTTTAATGCTTGTGCTAATGCCCCTTCGATTGGGGATGGTCTGACCAAAGCCAATCATTTGAGGGAAGTTATGTTGGAAAAGGGGTATGAGCCAAATGCTGTTAATTATAACGCAATGATTAAGGCTTATGGTCGAAATGGCGACACAAAAACTGCTTACATGCTTGCCGACGAGATGTTGGACAAAAAGTTGAAGGTTACCACTGATACCTTTAACTTTTTGTTGCAAGCTTGTGCGTCTGATAAGCGTTATGGTTTTCGACATGCTCTTTTAACTTGGCATAGAATGCATAAGAATGGAATAGCTCCGGATTTCTATTCGTTCAATTTGATATTGCGATGTGTTAGGGACACCTCGATTGGTGATGTAGAGACCATGGAGGGGGTCCTGAGGCATATCTTTGATGGAAGCAAAGATATTCCTGTGATTGGGTCGACTGATCGACTTCAAATTGCTGCTACATCAAATGTTGGTAGTGAAGTCGTTGTTGAAACCCCAACAGAAACTAGAACTCCAAACCCTTTCAACGACAAAAAGACCGAAGTTGTACCCGCCTCGACATCCATTGAACAATCCATTACAAATTTACCTCGTCCAGAATTTGAGACGCCAAACTTATTAACAAGTCGCCCTCATCTCGGTAGTCTGATATCGCTCGAGGAAGTCCAACATCCTCACGATAGACTTCTCCTGATTGGAGGTTTTTCAGGATTCTTGTTGGAGATGAAAAAACATGGAATCACTCCTGGAATCGAGACATTTACAACACTTCTCGAAGTCATCCCGCCAACGAATGCTGCTGAAAAGCAACTCATTCAAATGGTTCGGAAGATTGGCCTCAAATCCGATATTGACTTCTTTAATATATTGATAAAGAAGAGAAGTATGAGATTTGACTATGAGGGAGCCAAGGAGGTTCTTTCGATGATACAAACTGCTGGATTGTATCCGGATATTGTAACATATGGAGTTTTGGCGTTGGGTTGTAGAACACAGGAAGAAGCTAGAGAATTGATTGGAGAAATGAAGAGCAAGGATATTAGGTGGGTTTTATGTTATTTTGAACAAACTTCTAAATAATTCTTTGATGATTTTCAGAATGAATGCACAGATACTTGGAGCAATGTTGCGTCAGGGTTGTGCTCAGAAAGCTTTTCCATATATTTGTGAAATTCTACAAATTAGTTTAGATGAGAATATTCGACCGAATGATGTGTTTCTTCGGCATTTAGATAATTTTTATAAACAATGTGCTCAGTTGATTGATATAAGAGTAAGTTTATACTAAAAAAAAATAACAGTTTTATAATGATTTCATTTTTTTTTTCTAGCACTTTTCAACGAAAACTAAAACATTTCGAAAAGAACATGCACAATTTTGTAAAAAATATAGAACATGGCAAGAAGAACAAGGAATTGAAGGACTTAAGCTAGATGATGCAATTAAAAAGCTTAAACAAAGGCCATATCAACATTTTAAAGAGGATACAGTGGAAGGATTAGAAGATATTAAAAATGTTAAACTATCGAAAAAATCCAAAATGCGAAAGTATATTAAGAAAATTAAGATTGAAAATTTGAAAGGAGATCAAATAGATCAATCAACTGAACTAAAAAGAATTGAACCAGTTTGATAAATTTAGGTTTTAGTAATTAAGATTAGTTTTGCTTGATAGTATTTTAAGGATTATTAAATCTTTAACGACTTGTTATATACATTTTGTTGTTGTTTGAATAGCTTGGCTACACATTTTATTGGTCTACAAATGATTTTCTGTTTTTCGCTACAAAAAAAAACTACGCTAATTTGAATCTCTTGATTCAATAAATATATGAATAAATCATGAGAAATGTCGAATAGAAAATCAGTTTGAAGATAATTTTAAATTTTTAAAATCTTAGCTGACATTTATTTGAGAAGAGAAGTGGTGGCTAAGTGCGAATAAAATGAAAGAAAATCCGAGTGAGCTTTTAAGTAAAAAATACCCAATTGAACAAATACCTAATCGAATCAAAAAAAAAAAACGTTATCTTAAGTTTAATTTAATGAGCCAATGACTTAGTTAAACTTAAGATATCTATCAAAAGAAAAGAGATATCGGAAAAATTTATTCAAACAGTTATTGAAAGAAGAAAAACAGTTCTTATAGAAACCATTTCAAATATTGGTAACATGTCAAAGAACGGAGGCTAATAGAATATTTTTGACTTCAGATTTAAGTTTAGCACCCATTTTGTTCCTCTGATAAAAATGTTGTTATTAATTATTAAACAATTATAAATTAAACCGTAACCCAAAATTTAAAAAAGGATCATATTCACGTTTTCGAAAATTTGATTTTTCAATCCAAAAATACACAAGTAAGTATTAGTTTGTTTATGTTTTGCAAACAAAATCAAAAAGTCGGTAAATTCTGAGCTATAGAAAAAAAAAAAACAGGACAAATAACTATACTTTCTAGTCGAACTTATCTAAAATTTAAAATATCAATTTAAATCTTTTATTGTTATTGTAGAACCGAATTATTTACATAATATTTGGGTCATAGATTTCACTTTTATGTAAAAATACCCTATTGAAAGTCATACCTTTAATACATCACCAACCACTATCTGTAATCCAATTTCAATTTCCTAGCACTAATACATGATCTTTTTTTACCCTTTCTCGTCATTAACTTATTTACCTAGTGTTTTTTTTTTTTGTGTAATTTTTTCCTGTTGTTTTTGCATTCATTTATAATAATTAATAGCCAAAATTCAACATTTAGCTTTACGTAACTATAAAAAGCAATACATGTTATCCTATTTGGATATTTTCGTTTCCTTAAAACTTAATTGACTCCTGTCCTAGGTAAAAAGCCCAATACACAATCTTCAAACAACTATTTGGCGAACAACAAAGTGCTACAGTTCATTCCCTTTTTTTCGAAAATGGATGAAAATTCCAAGCCCCAAATAGATAAATAGTTGCTAAAATCTAAATGATGATGATTGGATAAAGAGCAAACCACAAAATTTTGCTTCAGTTGTTAATTTCTGACAATGTGAAGAGTAAATGGGGAGTTGTTCGTTATAGACTATATTGAATAATGTATGCTGTCAATAGTTGATATAGTTGAGTTCGGTTTAGAAAACATTGGTAGACATTTTAAAACGTTGTCCCCAAATCGTTTTTGCCGTATGTTCAGTAAAAAAAAACATTTAACTAACTACAAGTTCAATAACATATTCAATTTACAGCATAAGAACATTGAATCAAAACTCAACTTTCAGTAATTAAATAAATTCACTATGGCGTATGCGTACTTTTTTTTATTGTGGTCAATTTAGAACTAAATATTCAGTTTGATATGAATTTTATTAATTTATTTTTTAAATCTAATTTAAAGATTATTCTTATAAATAGTGTAGAATCGCACTTCCCTAATTCTATGATATTGCTTGCTAATTTAAATAATATAATAATGCTTTTGTTTTTTTTTTGATACTTCTAAAGTCTAATGAGCAAAAGTCAACTCAGTATAAATTTTTCTTATTTCATTGTAAATACGAATACTGATATCATGGGTTGGTGCCAATTGTCTATGTGGCCAGTGATTATTTGAGCTTAAACTCGGATTTGAGCATAAATTAACGAGCGATTTAAGTGTTGCTGGTGCTCGTGAAGTGGAAAATATTCCCGGAAAAAAACGACTTCCTTTGAAAATCTAAAAAACAAAACAATTGAATAGTTTTAAATAGAAGAAAAATTAAAAAATCGCAATCAACAACTTACCTTTGAACATACAATTTGTAGATTATTGTTCTGTTGAATTCCGTTGCAGACTTTCGTATCTAAATTACATTTACCTAAACAATCTTCATGTTTACAGTCTTCATCTCTTGAGCATTGTTCGCCACCGGAAAGTATTTTGTCAATTTGAGTTTCCGAATAAGCATAACGAGCCGTCTGATATTTTATTCTGAAATTGATATATTAGTCTCCATTGATTTAATCCAAACTATCATTTTAATATCTATAAAGCCTTGATGAGGGTTTTGTAAATTTCGGTAAAACTTTGTCGAATATGAAATGTTACTATGAAAAAAGACATTATTTACCTTTTATCAGCGGTCATTCCAAAAAGTTCTGGTTCTATTTTACATAATCTTATAGGCTCCGGTTTAACCGATTCCAATCGATACAAAAAATCCATAATTTGCATAGCAAATTTGAGTCGAGCCGCCCAATCTATGGTTCTAAATAAAGAATATGAAACAAAACGAGCGTTAGAAAGTTTAACTTATAAAAAGGTATCACTTACATATAATATTTGAGCGATGTTTCAGGTTTAATAGAATCTAAATGTTCAGTTGCATAATATGGTCCACAGGAACCTAAAACAGTGGGAAAAACAGAATCCTCTTCGTAAAGCTTACCCATCATATAATTATTGTCTTTGAATAATCGCCAAAAACTTTCCATTTGTTCGGGATTTTGAGCATCAATTTCTTGGCTTAAAAGTGCTGAGATCTAAAAAAGTAGAAATAAATTTTGTGTTAAAAGAGCTAAAAAGGTTTTCAAAATTTAAAATGTTTGAAATGTAAACAAAATAAGGACTCAAAGAATTTTCTCCAAAACGGATTTTCATATTTTTTGTATTAAACAAATATAAAAGCAAAATACTGAAGCCATTTAAGTAAGTTACTAAGTTAAAAAACAGTCTGCTTTTATACTGAATAACTTACTAATAGTCTATTTAATAGACCCGAGCTCCAGAGCAAAAATAGAACAAATTCGTTCAAGACTTTTTATTGGCGATTATGGTTCCTTGGCATACAAGAATACTCCAGCCAAAAGTGCTACTAAATCCATTGGTGCATTTCTGAGAAAACGGCAACACTGGTCGGTTTTCAGTTTTTTTGATTTAACTCGAAAACCAAGCCTGACTTTGAAATTGTTCAAAGACACTTTTCATAGCAAATTAAATTTTCTGTCAAGTTAAGATGGTTAAAAAATTTTAAAAATTATTTTTGACTAAAATTCTAACCTAAAATCAAAGAAAAAAAAGTTAAAAAATTGACAATTTTATTTTTTTTTACTAAATCAAGGGGCATTTTGTGTCTGTAGCCGGGACGTCCAAACTTTGTACTAATGAAATAAAGTAGAGGTAAAATCCTTTGATAATACGTAATTTTTAATTTTTTTTGTCAAGAAACAACTTAAATGTACCTATTCAAAAACTAGCACTTTTTCTAAATTTTTGACTTTTTTAGTGAAAAGCAAGTTTTTAAAACTCGATAAAATCCTATTAATTGGTAACTTTTAGACTTTTAAAGTAAACATACTTCGAGGGATTGATTTAATATAAACTAAATATGACAAACAAAAAAATTTATTTGCATCCTTATGGCCTTTTGTGCAATTTTGTGTATGTGCATTTTTATAAATACGGGTCGAATGGATGGACGGAGAGCCATTAGCTTTGGTCTATTGCATAGAAGAACATTTAATACCAACTCATTTACTGTTTTCAATGGCCTGAAAAACAATTCTTGTAAAATCCGCGACCAACGAAAAGTTTCTCTTGAAAAACGAAAAAAATACTGTAATGAGTTTGAAACAAAATAGCTCAGGCAAATTAGTAAATCAAATTGCACTTTTCGCGGGACAAATTTTTTTCATGGAACGTGTTTAGGTGAATGTCCTTATCGTAAAAGTGAATTTTTTGGGATGATAAGATATCGGGAACAGCCGCCATCTTGGAAAAGAGGTTGGTGCCGTTTTTATTTTATAACTCCATTTTTACTCATTTAAACCAAAAATGTCCGAGGATAGACTTATTCACAATTAAATTATCTAAAAAATGATATACAAATGAATTCCGTGAGTTAGTTAAATTCAATTTTATAGTCGGTCAAAGTCCAAATTCTTCTCGCAAGGTTAAGACAATATGATATTTTTTCAAATATCTGAAGAACTTTTGATTTGTTTGGGATTTTCTTCAAGAATGAATTATAGCACTTTTGATTATCTATAAAATGAGCCCTTTATCTAAACTGTAACCAACATAATGTATAAGCCATCTAACGTCGAAGTTCACATTCTACTAGTCAAAAGTGAGAAAATAACAAGTTTTCTTCTATTAGACCGAGCAAATTTTTGAAGTGGAGGTATAACCAAAATATAAGTAAACAGTTTTTTAACTATATTCGTCTAAATATTGAATTCAAAGTTTGAAATCTTTAATGTTAACCTTTATATGGTTTTCGAGGTTTTAAATGAAGTGAATTTTCCAATTAACGTGAATAAGCTAAAGTGACACTATTTAAGATTCTAAATATAAGAACTGATGCCCTGTCATTTTTCCAAAACATGAACACCTCAATCTCAGCATTACGATAAGTATAACTCAAGATATGAGGTGTGTAAGCCGTTACCTTTTCGAGACTATTGTGTTTAATTTTTGATTGTTTATTTGAACTATTGAAATCCCAAATAAGTTCAGTTAAAAAATCGTATATCATGACCTCGACGTTTGGTTGCTTCTACAATGTGATGGTTACAAAAACAATAAAGGGTTCATTTCATAGATAATTAAAAGTGCTATAATTCATTCTTGAAGAAAATCCCAAACAAATCAAAAGTTCTTCAGATATTTGAAAAAATGTCATATTGTCTTAACCGAGCGAGAAGAACCCGGACTTTGACCGACTATAAAATTGAATTTAACTAACTCACGGAATTCATTTGTATATCATTTTTTAGATAATTTAATTGATAATAAGTTTATCCTCGGACATTTTTGGTTTAAATGAGTAAAAATGGAGTTATAAAATAAAAACGGCACCGACCTCTTTTCCAAGATGGCGGCTGTTCCCGATATCTTATCATCCCAAAAAATTCATTCAGGACATTCACCTAAACACGTTCCATGAAAAAAATTTGTCCCGCGAAAAGTGCAATTTGATTTACTAATTTGCCTGAGCTATTTTGTTTCAAACTCATTACAGTATTTTTTTCGTTTTTCAAGAGAAACTTTTCGTTGGTCGCGGATTTTACAAGAATTGTTTTTCAGGCCATTGAAAACAGTAAAAGAGTTGGTATTAAATGTTCTTCTATGCAATAGACCAAAGCTAATGGCTCTCCGTCCATCCATTCGACCCGAATTTATAAAAATGCACATACACAAAATTGCACAAAAGGCCATAAGGATGCAAATAAATTTTTTTGTTTGTCATATTTAGTTTATATTAAATCAATCCCTCGAAGTATGTTTACTTTAAAAGTCTAAAAGTTACCAATTAATAGGATTTTATCGAGTTTTAAAAACTTGCTTTTCACTAAAAAAGTCAAAAATTTAGAAAAAGTGCTAGTTTTTGAATAGGTACATTTAAGTTGTTTCTTGACAAAAAAAATTAAAAATTGCATATTATCAAAGGATTTTACCTCTACTTTATTTCATTAGTACAAAGTTTGGACGTCTCGGCTACATACACAAAATGCCCCTTGATTTAGTAAAAAAAAATAAAATTGTCAATTTTTTAACTTTTTTTTCTTTGATTTTAGGTTAGAATTTTAGTCAAAAATAATTTTTAAAATTTTTTAACCATCTTAACTTGACAGAAAATTTAATTTGCTATGAAAAGTGTCTTTGAACAATTTCAAAGTCAGGCTTGGTTTTCGAGTTAAATCAAAAAAACTGAAAACCGACCAGTGTTGCCGTTTTCTCAGAAATGCACCAATGGATTTAGTAGCACTTTTGGCTGGAGTATTCTTGTATGCCAAGGAATCATAATCAGCAATAAAAACTCTTGAACGAATTTGTTCCATCCAAAAGGGTCTATTCAATAGACTATAAAGTAACTATAGCATTTTACTAAATAGTTTGTTTTTTTTTTCTCTGAAAAAAACCCTGTTTCGTTGGATTCTAATATCATTCGGTATAACTTCAATTTTGGAAAATTTTACAATTTTTGAAAATTGCAATAAAAGGGCAAGTTTTTAGAATAACAAATCAGTGTCACACCATACAAATTCTTTTCGAGGTGTTCTTTTTAAATAAAAGTAAGAAATTGAGTTTTTATAAAACTTGGAACTGTTAATTAATTTGTAGCTAAATTGCATATGAAATAAAAATATTTTGATTCATTAGTTGTTCCTAACTACAAGGCAATGTTTACGCGAAAGAATTGTTAAAAACAAAAACAATTATGTGCGGAGGACGTAGAATACTGTTGCAAAGTATGGATTTCTGAAATTTCACAAGAACTGCATTTATTCGAAAACCGTAAGGATTTTGGATGAACAAGTTACCAAATTCTGAGAGTCCTTAAGGGGGGGTTTCCATAGCATTTTAATGGAAGACGGTTGACTAATTGTTGTATAACTTTTGCAGTTTATAAGATAATCTTATGAAACGTCCTTTTTTGAAAAGGTAATAAACGTACAAATATTTTTGCATCATTTAAATTTTAGAAACATTTCTTGTGCGATTTTTATAAGGGTCGAAAATGATTTTTTTCCTGCAAATTTAGATTGAATCAGAATTTTGGTTGGGGCACCGTTGTTTATAAACTTTTTATTTATTTTTTTTTTGTTTTATAATGATCAAATGTGTTTTCATGCAGTACGCGAAACAGATTTTTTTTTTTTTTTTTTTTATTAGAAAAAAAGCTTCGTTAATTTGTTGTAATTTCATGTTTTTTTACTCACTCTTCTTAGAATAACTTTACCGTTTATTAGTGTTTTTAGATGAAACAAAAAGAAAACAATAAAGGGAAATTAGGAGAATCCAATAAAATTTCTAAAATTTAATTTGAAGTTAGTTTGAACGGTTAATTTGAAGGAAAGGTGTCAAAATGCACTTTTTTAGCATTTTGGTCGTGGGGCAAAGCGTGATTATTTTTTAAAATGTTTTTGTATTTTTTAATGAGAAGTTAATAAAGTTGTTCATGCAACCCGTTTGCCAAAAAAAAATATTTTTTTTATTTACACACTAAAAATTTGATTTTAATAAACCAATATTTGCATTCTGTTTTTGAGGAAGGGGCAGTCAAAGCATCCACAATTTATTTTTATTATTTTTTTTCATTATATTTCAAATCAGTTTAAAAAAAAAAATATATAATTTTGCTCACAGTATTTTTAATATAAATTGTTGAAAAAGTGTCTATTTTAGCTTTTTTTACTTTGAAAATTCCATTGATCACGCACACATGCAAATTTAGTTCAAAAGAATGCCACGCATAAGCTGGCGCTGATGAACTCTTTTTTTCTGTTCTTTTCTATTTATTGAAAAAAAACTTGCTCTTGCGCTCTCATTTTCTCGTTATATTTTGTTTTTGTTTTTTGTGTTTACATAATATGTACTTTTTTTTTTTTGTTTCCTATTTCCTCACTCAGGCAGGCAGAAATCATTCATGAAATTATGAAGATGCTGCAGAGAGTAGGTAGATAGTAGATATTTTTTGCAAGATCATTATCTTTTGTTTTCAAAAAGGGTTGTTTTGTTCTTGTTGACTGTTGGGTTTTTTCTAACAATTCATTTCGTGTTTATAATATCGCACCCGCGCACAGTGTGGGAATTCGCGAATTTAGCGGAATAAAATTAATAACGCTTGCATTTTAAATTTTATTGTAGTTTTTTTTGTGATTAGTTCATTGAATATGTGTATACAATCAAATGTAATTCACATTTTGATGATATTTTATTTAAGTTTTTGTAAAATGAGCTTTGAAGTGACAGGTTATTTTCACCAAAAAGTACTTTTTTTTTGAAAATCATAATTTACAAAAAAAACTTTTGAGGAATGATTTATTGTTTAATTTTATGACAAATATGAATAAAATAAAGAAAAAAGTTAATTATTGTCAGAATTGACTAGGTTTTTTGCAAACCGATATGTCAATGACGTTGTTTATGAACTAAAGAAACTATTCTCTAAAAGGCTACTAAAACGTACAAGATACTATTTGAAAGGATGTTTTAAAATATGGAGCTTTATTTATGCACAATCAATGTTTTTTTTTTAAATTGGTAAGTGTTCTGTCACGAAATTTTTCTGCCATACATCATCAAGGATATCAAAAATTCAAAGAACCGTAAACTTCCTGTCGAAAAAAAATCAGTTTAACTGAAATAGACAATTTGTTTTTACCAATCGTGTTATTCTTGTAAAATTAAAAGCCAATTTGAATTTATTTAATTGTTTTTACTATATGTTTTGTTTTTAATGTAAACAATTTCACCCTTACTAATTCCTTTTTCCACTTTTTCGCAAACTAATTTCATATGCAGTTGAAATTTCTTCAAAGCTAAATGAGTCTAAGAGGCCTTGTACTTTCTTCTCCTTCATTTTTTCACAGCACTCATTAAATGATTTTCTAGGTCTACCCACACTTGCAGAATTCGAAGGGGAAGGAATTTCGTAAAATATTTGCTGTGGTATTACTAAATAGCCACTGAGCCAGGAAGCATTTTTGCATTCAAAGCTTTCACGGTTACTGTTTTTTGACCATAACTGACCTTACTTAAAACAAGTTGTCCTCACAGACGCCTTTAATGATTTAACTGCTTCTTCAGAATACGTTATGAACAAAAACATTTAAAACAAATGACATAACTGCCTCAAAGCGCTTAATTTGTATTTTTGAGACCCAAACATCAAATATGTCCTTCTTTGTTATTTGGAAAGACATTCTTTAAATTATATAATACCGAAATATTTTGTAATTTAAAAGGATAGTTTGCTAATTATTCAAACAACATACCACATTATAAAAAGACGAAAATTAATACTCCACAGTACATATACACACAATAACAAAACACAGCACTTATAACAAGTAAAATTAATTTTAATACCGATTTTCAAAGTATCAAATATCAAATTTTGTGAAAAATACGCGTTAATTGTTTTTTTTTTTAAATTAATTTATTTTTATTATTATAATTGGAACACCCTTTATTAGATGTAATACTTTTTTTTATTAATTGATAGTTTTCGTTTTTAATTTCTAAAATAACTTAATTCTTTTTTTTCTTACTGTTAACTTTGAATTTGAACACCCTGTATTTTTATTGGAACTATTTTAAAATCAAATTCACAAATTTTTTGAACACCCTGTGAAATAAAAAAAGTTTCTAATTCTATAACATTCTTCTTCTAACAAAATACCAAAAAGTTATTCGATTTTTACGGTATGCCATCATTTTTTTTTTTTGATGGTCATTTAGAAAAAAAAAAAAAAAATATATCATAACAAAATTGGGGTGTCAAATTTTAGTGATTCTTGATAGATAATAAATCAAGCTTTGCATTGAATATTGTGTCTAAGCGGAATAACGCGGAATAACTAAAGTTTTGCTCTAACAAAGGTACAAAAATCGAAAAAAAAACACATTTTTTTAACTTCAATCACCAAAACAAAAATGTAAAACACCCTGTGAAATAAAAAATTACTTACATAATTATACCTTGATATTTAGAAAATATAAAAAAAATAAAACTTTTATTAAAACGCACACCAAACGCACGAGAAAAAATTAAGGGCAAAGTAATCTCTTTCACCAAATAAACAGAAAAAAAATCGCCAACTGCAACTTGGAAGCTATTTTTTTTTTGTTTACATGATCCCCACCTATCAATGCTTTTGTTATCACTTTTTACAATCTATTAGCTTTAAGAAAAACCGGTTTTGGCATTAAACAAGAGAAGTCATTTTTCGAATTAAATTCCGCTAAATTCGCGAAATCCCACACTGTGCCGCGGTTGCGAGTTGACACTTTTGGGTTTTTTTTTTTTTTAGTGTCAGCGAAATTCTTTGAATTGTGTAATATTCACATCGCTCGTGCGGGGATATAGGTAAAGGATTAGATATGTGGTATGCATTTGTTTGTGTGTAAAAATGTGTATTGACATTTGACATGTGCTTGTGCACAATGATTGATTTCTATATTTAGGTTGATTTCTGGGTTGTATTGTTTATTATACTACACTCGCGCGTGCGTGCGGGGTTATATAATATAAATATATCGTTTTGTTTTTCATAGTCTTTGTTTATATGTTGCGGATTCGGTTTTTTTTTGTAGGTTTGTAGGTATAATAGTTATATTTTCGCGGGGGAATGTGTAAAGGGTTATATAAGAGTATTTGTGGTTAGAATGCACCTGATGGTATTTATAGAAATAGTTTTGAATAGGTGAAGATGCTCAGTATGTTTCCTTAGCAAAAACAAAGTTTTTAAAATTACACCTACTGAGGAAACAAGCAAAAAAGTAGCTAATGCCTATCTGAATTTATAAATAAAATATCAGTTTGAAAAAATAGATCATTTTTTTTTTCAAAGTGTTGAGCTTGAAAATTATTTTTGAAAACTTCCCTAAACTTTGATTACATAGTTGAAAAATTAATTTCAAGGTTTAAAAAAAAAGTAACTTATAAGTTACACTGGTCAACAAGCTTTTTGCCACAAGAACCAAAATCAAGGGGCACGGTAGTGCCCAGCCAAGTTCTTTAGCAACTTTGGCACTACACCCTTATTTACAGGAAACAACTCAGGCCATTTTCGACCCCCCTCTAACTTCCACACCAAAGATACTAGAAATTTCAAACTCGCTTCATTTGTTAAGCTAGTCAAAACAAAACTCCTCACAAAATTTCAGCTTGCTACGATGAGTAGTTTCTGAGATATACACTGAGCCAAAAAACAACGTAAAATCAATCTAAACCACTTTGAATCAATGGAAAATCACTACATTTTTAGCCTAAAGTGGAAAATGATTGAATCAAAGTAGCACACTTCAAATCAAAGTTGTTCACACATTCAATCAAAGTTGTTCACACATTAAATCAAAGTTGTTCATACATTAAAAAAATAAAAAAAGTAAAACTGGCATCCGCTTGGGATCGAACCTGCTATACCTGCGTTGACAAGCTTGTGCTTTACCACTGTGCCATCTCACTTATAAAAATTTATGTGACAAACTGTAAGTTAAGCACAGGACGATTTTTTAGAAAATTAATGAATATATTTTTCACCATTGATTCAATGTAGAACGGATTAAAAATTACTATGCGTTTTTTCTCTGGGTGTAGGGCTTCGAAAATCTCAAAAACCGTAACTGACTGACTGACTGACTGACTGACTGACTGACTGACTGACTGACTGACTGATTCACTCACTGACAGATCATCAAAATTATGGAGAACTTCCCGTTATCGTAGAAACTTGAAATTTTACACGGTGATAGGACTTGTGGTGTATACAAAGGAAAAAATCGAAAATTTGAGATTTTCAATTCAGGGGGCGTGGCATCCGCCCATTTCCGCTGAATTATCATCAAATATTATAGAGCACTTCTGATTATCGTAGAATCTTGAAATTTGGTAGAATGGTAGAGCTGGTAGTTTATGCAAAGGAAAAAATTTAAAATTTGAGAATTTCAGCCAGGGGGCGTGGCAACCGCCCATTTTCACTGAATTTTCATCAAATATAGAGATTTTCAATTCTACAGCCTTACCTTGCAAAAAGTAGTGAAATCACAACAAAAACATTACTGTTAAAAAAAGAGCCAAGTTCTCCTATGTTGAAATTATGCTGGCACAAAAAGTACTGAGATGTAAAAGTGTACCAAGTTCTAAAGTTTGGGTTCAAATTCGTATCAATAAAATTTTGATTGTTTACTTGGCAATTTTTGAAATAACTTTAAAAATCGGAAATTAAAAGAAAAATTGTCAAGAGAACAATCAAAATTTTATTGATACGAATTTGAACCCAAACTTTAGAACTTGGTACACTTTTACATCTCAGTACTTTTTGTGCCAGCATAATTTCAACATAGGAGAACTTGGCTCTTTTTTTAACAGTAATGTTTTTGTTGTGATATACTTTTCTATATGTTTTTGATATGCTGAACTCGAATCTGAAGTCAGAAAATGTTTATTGGCCTCCGTTTTTGAAATATTACCGTTAGAAAATACCGAAAAACGTCATTTTGGCTGTTTTCGAGGTTATGTTTTTATGTGGGGTAGTTCCTTATGAAAAAATTTGTAACGGTTCCTATAAGAACTGGTTTTATTCTTTCAAAAAATGTTTAAATCTTTCCAATATCTTTTTTACTTCCCGAGATATTTAAAATTTAAGGAGTGGTCTTTGACTCAGAAATAGCACTGGCCAAACAAATTAAACTTTTTTTGCCACAAGAACCAAAATATACTTTTTTAAAGGTTTTTGAGTTGCTGAACTCGAATGCGCAATCAGAAAAATGCTATTGGCAACAAATTTGTTTATAATGAATTACCCCACATAAAAACAGAAGCTAGAAAAGAGCCAAAATGACGTTTTTCAGCATTTTATAACTGTTATATCTCAAAAACGGAGGCCAATCAAATTTTTTTTGACTTCAGATTCGAGTTCAGCATATCAAAAACCTATAGAAAAGTATATCTTGGTTCTTGTGGCAAAAAAAAAGTTCAATTTTGTTGACCAGTGTTATTAATGCTGCCTTATTTTTGTTTCCTAATAATGTAGGTATAGGTAAATAAAAAACAAAATCGATTCAACTGAGTTCATTGCATTGGTGACTCTAAAAAAATCTTTATTAAAAAGGTGTTGAAAGTAAATTGGATTGATATCGAGTCCATCCTCAAACAACATATAGATAAGAACCTAAACATTCTATATATTGTAAGTAAATACATTTCCATGTCAGCCGGCACGCGCGTGTGCGAGATAAAAAATTGCTCAACGAAGAACAACTGCAAAGTGAGCAAGAACCTGAAAACCAATCCTTCTGCGCATCTACTCATATTTTTATACAAACTACACAAAGGATACTGTCAAGTATATTATATCAATGCACCCATATAACACATCCTCTACCTGCTTTTCCGCTGAACAACTATAATTATTATTATAGTGCAAAAAATTTCTCTGATACACAAAAAACTCAAATGCCATCCACAACAGCAACATGGAAACAAGTTTTCATTTCAAAAATAAATAGGTATACACTCCAGAAATCTTTCATGAAAATATTGAATTTCAAACCAGTTTTCGTCCACAAACACCATATCCATATAAAGATCTATGTAGTATACCTACATCCATTTGCATGTCACCCCGCACGCGTGAGTGCGATGGCGATCTCACAAAGAGACAATGAATGAAAACCATAACCAACATCCTGAGAGTAAAAAACCAGAGAATTCGATGGCGAGAGAGCGAAACACATTCACTAATACACACAAATGCTTTTACATGAGATTTGACTTTGCTGAAAAAGGGAACCCAGTCTTAAGTTAGTCTTTCAGAATATTTTGTTTTAACCATTACTTTTGTGACACCCTGTTTAAAATGTTTTGAAATGAAAAAGCAATATTTTGTATGCTCAATCACACCCTACAATTGTTTTGAGCTCTCAATCTTTTTACTTGCGATATAGGTACTATAGGTACGGTGACCATCCGTCCCGGTTTACCCGGGACTGTCCCGTATTTCTACAGCTTGTCCCGGGTTTTTATTTAAGAAACCCGGGACGTATAAGTGTCCCGTATTTTGTAATTTGTCCCGTGACTGTCCCGTATTTGCACATTCTCTGATTTTTGTATTCAATATTTTAAATACTTTGTACGGAAAACAAGAAAACAGTGGTTGGAAATTAAAATTTTTCTAGTACGCTGCTGAAGCAAAACGAAAAATTTTTTAAGTCTCCAAAGTAAAAAAACGATTAAAAACTCTCCATATATTCTTGCACAGGTAAGAATTTCTTTGCCTAAGCTGCGTACTGTGCAACGAAAAGCAAAATTTTCGTTTACGATTTCGTTGTGCTGGTTTTGTATGAAAATTTTCGTTTTTCCTCTAAACTAGGCTTTAGTTTTTTTTAAATGTTCGTCAATTATTTAGTTCCAGCTTCTGTTTGTCAGGTTGCTACACCAGGAAAAATGTTTTCGAATAAAGAACAACATATGGAAGAGTAAAGAACCCAGATAAGTTTCAAAACTTTTAAGGACATGTTAAAAATTGTGTTAAGGTTCTTACAATTTCAAAACCATTTAAATAAAAATGTTAAAAACCAGCTCTCCCGAATTTGATTAAAAAAATATTTTTTTAGAAGTTATTAACAGACAATATTAAAAAACCATTTTCTTGATTTCTGATTTCATAAACGACTTAAATGATTTCAACAAAAACGCTGCAATAAAATCGTTTAGGAAATCTTAATATCAAAAAAAGGAAGAATTATGAAAACTCATTTAAAAAAATTTTTAATTTTTTTTTTTAAATCAATATTTTCAAAACGATCCAACGAATTTTTTTTCCGTCCCGGGTTTGGCTTCCAGAAATATGGTCACCGTAACTATAGGGCAAGTTTAGGATTCGTAAAAAAAATCGAACTCGAGATAACAATTTTACATGACATTACGATGATGGAGAATGCCAAAAAAGTGGGTCCGGCAATTCTGTCTGTCTGTCTGTCTGTCTGTGTGTCTGTGTCTATCTGGAGCTGCAGCCTAAACGAGTGAAGTGATTTTCTTCAAACTTGGTAGTTAGCAGTTTTTGGTGATTCCCTAGAGGGGAAATTGAAATTTTTTTTTATGACCAAAACTAACGGTACCTGCCATATAACGGAAATAGAAAAGTTAATTTTTTTCAAAAACGGCTCTAACGATTTTGATTAAAATTTTTGTGTGTAGTACTACACATAAGAGCCAACTTTTTAAATAAAAAAAATATTTTTTGTACCGTTATTAACGGTACCTGTCATAGAACGGGTTTTTTCATTTCTGAATATCTCGTACTACATTAACCCGATTTAAATGAAAATTTTTATACAAACGTGTGTAAGTAAAGATAATATTAAAAATTTTGAAAATTTTCAAAAAACGCATTTTTGGATTTTTAAAAAATATTTCAAAATTTTTTTTTGAAAAATCAATTTTTTGAAAACGGATCAATGTAAAATTTTGAAATTTAGTTTTTATGTGTAAATTAATTATTTCTTCAAAATGGCATACCAACTTTTTTTTGAAAAATGTTAAAAAAATTTTATACATAAAAAATTATTTTTTTAAAAAACGTCTATTACAATTTTCGAAAATTTTTTTCTAAAAATACCTTTTTATACAAGAAATAAAATGGCATATTTGTTTTTTGTTTTAAGATAATTTAAAACGGAGTTTAATTAATTATAAAAACAGATTTAATTTTTTTATACTACTTATAAAATTTCTTCAAAATATCAAATTTTAAATTTCTTGAATAAAAAGCTTTAACATTATAGTTACTTTAAGCATAAGAGCAAGTACGTGCGACCCCAGTCGTGCAATTTATTTGTTTTGAATTGCTGTTTTATACCTATGTACATCTCAGCTTATTTGAAATTTTTCAAAGGTTTTCATTTTTGTTGAATGAATTCTTCTGTTTTGTGTGCTATAGATACGGTGACCATCCGTCCCGGTTTACCCATGACAGTCCCGTATTTCTATAGCTTGACCTGGGTTTTTATTCAAGAAACCCGGGACGTATAAGTGTCCCCTATTTTATAATTTGTCCCGTATTTCCACATTCTCTAATTTTTGTATTCAATATTCTAAATAGAAATACTTGTACGGAAAACAAGAAAACAGTCGTTTTACTAATTTTTCGAATAAGTTTTTTTTAAATCTCTTCGTCAATTATTTAGTTCTAGCTTGTGTTTGTTTTTGGTTGAAAAGTTACACCAAAAAACTTTTTTCGAATAAGGAACAACATAAATATGAAAGAAGAATGAATCCACCTAAATTTTAAAAGTTTTAAGAATATAAAAAATGTTGAATTAAATATTACAAAATTTCAAAATCATTTAAAATAAAATTAAAATGTTAAAAAACAGCTCTCACTATTTTGATTAAAAAAATATTTTTTTAGAATTTATTAACAGTTTACCTATTATAAAACCGATTTCTTGATTTCTGACGTCCTCGTAAACAACTTAAATGATTATAACGAAAATGTTCCCATAAAATAATTTAAGAAATCTTGATATCAAAATTAGGAAAAATTATGAAAACTTATTTTATTTACTTTTTTTGAAAAACCAATATTTTCAAAACAATCCAACGAATTTTTTATCTGTGCCGGGTTTTGCCCCTAGAAATATGGTCACCGTAGCTATAGATCTTTTCTAATAATCCTATAATACAATACATACTAGTCGACGTTTCGGGGCTCTATTAAAAAAACACGTCTTAAAAATATAAGAAAAGAAATGAATTATCTATACTTACAATATTTTTGTTAAATACATTGGTATATATATAATAATATGAGTTAACCTTAAAGGTTTCTTAACTTCTTGCAAATTAACAAAAATATAATATAATTTAATAATAAATTTATTTCTTTTTTAATGTTTTTAAGACATGTTTTTTAAAAGAGCCCTGAAAGAAGGGTATAAGCAAAAATCATATAACAAGTATATAACTTGTTATATGATTTTTGGTATAAGCATACCCGAAACCTCGACTAGTATTGTAAAAAAAGGATCATTAGAATCTACCTTAGCCCACAAAACAGAAGAATTTATTTTTCTTAAAAAAGGTCTAGCAAGAAGGAACAGTGACAATTTTCCAGTTCATATTCAGACCCTAAGGTTTTCTTAGTTGAGGACCTTTTTTTTTTATTGTTTCTACTCTCATACATACCATACTTTCATCCAGTGAAACATTGTACGACAATGTGATGTGCATTCTAACCATTCGTTGAAAAACATCGATATGAGGATATTTGTGAACGCCCTTTGAGTCCTTCCAACTTAAATCGTTTGGAATATTTTTTGCCAACTATAAAAATAAAATAGTAAACGGAAATTGCGCGCATTATTGAGTTTACCCAAACATATACATATAATAATCATCATATTTTTTGGAATAATAAAAACACAAGTATAGTATCTAACCTTGATAGCATACACATCTACATTTTTAACAGCTATGAACACAGTTGTTTTTATATCATTTGGAGGACATCGAAAGTTATTGAAGTTCCCCACCGTACACAATTCATCGCACAAACTTCCGCTATAGTCCTTATTTCGAAATTTAGTGCACTATAAAAATTTTAACATGTATGAAATTTTTGTTTTTATTATATTCACACATAAGTATTAAGGATTTTTTTTTTTTTTGTTATACAATATACAAAAAAAAGATGGAAAAACTTACCATTTTATTGAGGCCGCCATGCCAAAGAAGTCTATAACAAATTTCTAAATCAACATACGAAGCAACAACTAAGATTGTAACAAACAAAAGCGGAACTAAAATCAATCTTTTGTAATGAAATCTAAATTTACGTCGTACTGCATTTAGAGCAGATAACATTTTTTAAATTAAACTTAAAATTCCATTGAATAAGAATTTTTTTGGTTAAAGAGAATTCCGTGTTGTGTGCTGCAATTTAGGATGTGATGAACTTTTTTGTTTTGTTTACTGTAATTTTATGGCTAAAAGGATACCTGGAGTATACAAAAAAAAAAAATCATGACAATTGTTAGATCCTGCGCAGTTCAAAAGACATGTACCAAACACAGAGTAAATTGGTAACTACTGAGTGAATACTCTTATAAGGATAACAATAGTATGGAAATATCCTTATATGCATATTAACACCATCACAATCATAGAAACACTGAGTTCAAAAATGCTTGTAACTTTTATTTTTTTGTAATAAAAATAAAACAACATTAAATTTATGACAAGTGATAACTATGAATGTGCAAATAAACAGAAAATTAAGATGTAATCCATGGAACGACAGCAGAAATGATATACCTACTACGAGTATTTTCAACTATCACATGTGTCACGAATAATAGTTAAATATTTACTACTAGAGTACGCAAAAACATTGACTGAAAAGCTGGGAGAGAAGATATTGTATTCAGTGGTTATAGACCTATTCTGCTATACATGACTATCTCTAATCATTTCATTAGATTTAATTTGCGTTTCCATCTTGATATAGTCATCGTGTACTGTGCACTGCATCTGCTAGTTATTTCTGAATTTTAAATTAATTATATACCTACATAATTTTTTGTTTTTGTTTATTGTTATTCTTTATTGTTTTTATTCAAACAAATCGTATAAAACAATCAATCTTCTCTTCAACGTCCAAATGTTAATTGTAGGTTTTGACCCCATAGGTATATTATATTAATAACTTTTTTTTATTGTTGTTGTTTTATTGAAACATTTTTTAGATAGAATTATAATTATTGATGGAGCATGAAACTCTCCGACTTAATTGACCCGCGTTACCAAATAAAAATGCAAAGATACAATGAATGATAAATAAACTTAAGTTTTGGGAGACTAGCTGACACAAATAACTTACTAAACAAACTCTACGCCATACAATTTAATTAATATTTTACGCGCACTTATTACTTAAGAGATTGTGAATACACTTTAAAGTTTAAACCATTAAATAAAAGGTGAGGCTTTAGAAGAGTTGGAAACGAGTTAAAAGAAGATATTGATGTATGTTTATTTAAAATTAATTAATATTGCTATAGCATTTCACATGTGGTCCGAATTATAAAAAAAACTCAAACTAATCGAAATATATCCCAAAACAAGCGTTCCCGGAATGACAGTTAATTGATGTACGCTATTTATTTATGAAACTAAGGATGTTTATAACATCTATGCATAATATATTTGTGCCCCTGCCAATAATTATGAAAGTGGACTAAGTCACTGCTAAAAAAAAACAATGAAAAGTCACTGTGGCGTATACGTACTTTTCTCTCGGTAAAGAAAGAATTTGTAAAGTATTTTTATATAAACTTGGTTTGCTCCAAAATAGGAACGGAACTTTCAGTCATCGAAGCAGCCCAAATAATTTTAACACAATCTAAAGCACACGTTTTTAATACAAAAATTTTATGGCATTAAATAAAATATGCGATTTTAGAAGAGTTGTAAGAAAATATTGGTGTATGTTTGTTTTAAATTAATAAAAATCGTAATAGGAGGGAAAAAAGAACCAAGTAGGCATAGGATTTCACATGGCCATCTGCAGACATAAGGCTCAATATCATATTTCGTTGTTCTAGGAACTCGGATCAATTTCTTTAAATATATTATGCATATCAGAAATACCTTCGCCATAAGTGATTTTTTTTTTAAAGTTATTTTATTCGTAAGAGTTTATATTTCAGATAAATAAAGACTACATGACATTTTTTAAAACAGCGTGGAGGACTATTTTTACGTTGAATGATTAAATTATTAATTTTTTTTAAGGCATGTACAAATTTATGATGAATATTTTGTATAAGTTGCACTAATAATATGAAATACTGAATATAATGTTTTTAAGATATTTGAGTCCATGTTTTGGAGTTATGGAAGTATTTCGGGAACGCTTTTTTGCGCATATTAGATGGAATAAAATAGGAATGAAAAATTTTATCACCAAACAAAAATTGATTTAGAGATACATGCGCCTATTATCGCAATCGTTAAATGACAACAAACCTTTACTTAAAAGTTGTTTTGATTTAAAAATAAAAATTCATGTCTCCTTGGATGGGTCGATGTTTTCGTTAAATTAGCTATGAGAAACATTTTTTGCTCCATAAAACTTAGCAAAACAGATTTTATTTTTATTCAAAATAAAATCAAAAGGGTCCAATAAAGTATCATAGAAAGATGGATTTTGAAAATATTAAAATTTGGGTACTTTATTTGGGTACACTAGAAAAAAAGTTTTTTTGCTTTTTTTAAAGGTAATATTTTAAAAACCGAGGATAATAGAATATTTCTGACTTTAGATTCGAGCTCAGCTTTCATAAAACGTTCAGTAAAGTATACTATGGTTCTTGTGGCAAAAATCTTCAAAAGTGTCATCTATTTCATATACCTAAAGTCCTGCATAAAAACGTTTTTCCGTTTTACTTCAAATATAATCCCTTTTTTGATAAACGACTCAATTATTTTTATCAGATCAGTAAGTTCCGTGCTCTTAATATTTTATCATTTACAACCATCCTCCTTTCGTTTTTTTTTTTTGTACTAGGAAATCGTGTTCGTTTTTTTAAGAAAAAAAATTCTTAACTAATTCAAATAAAATGAATAATAATTTGCATTTATATTTCTGTGTCTATTGCAGGAAAAGTTCCTTTTTTTAACAACAAATTTTTTACTGCATTTAATATTTTTTATATAATATATGAATATTGTTTTTGAAAATCCATACATTCTATGACTTTGGTCACTGTGACGTATACGTACTTTTCTCTCGGTAAAAAAAGAAAGGATTTGTAAAATATTTTTATATAGATTTGGTTTGCACACACTTAATACAAAAATTTCATTTAACATGAGAATCTGAGAAGTCCGCTCATCAATTTTGGCGGGAGAAAGTGTTTTTTAAAGGGCTCAAAGGTGTGGGATTCTTGCCAAATCAGCTACAAAAATTGCATATACACTTAGGAAATTTTGTACAACGTTATTTATTATATATTTCAACTAGGAATCACAATTCATTGAGTCCATACAAATATTTTTGGGTAAAAGAAGTCATCAATTTGCTGACAAAGAAAAGATAATCACTGCGAATTTCAAGTCATAAATTCACTGGGTTTCACATGTTTTTGTTTTCATGTTTATTAATTAAATATGTATTATGAAGAAATTGATAAGCCATATTAACTCACAGAGTGATTTTATTTTTACTTGGGAGTAAAATACATAAAATGTTGACTTCGTTTTCCTAATTCTATTCAAAACCCCAGAATCTGAAAACCAATGTTTTTTAAATATTGCTTTTTAATTTTAACATTGTAGATGAAATCAAGTAAATGAATAAATATAATAGATACAATTAACTATGTGAAAAAGTGAAAACATTTTTCAATTTAATTTTTGTTTTTAATTTACTCAGCACAACACCGCGATACAAATTATACTGAAAAACATCTCGCTATAAATGTATTCATAAGCTCATAATTGATAGCAACAAGATGGGACTTCTCTTTTAACCTCTTAATCATCTTATGATGAGTAATGATAGTAATGGGTTACGATTAATGTTAGTGTGGAATAAATTATTTACAAATTTAGACGCGTTATATGCTTCATTGCATGTAACTTATACCAATTTTAAGCTACCCTACTAGTTTTTGTTTTTAAGATTCATTTGCTTCCATTTAATGAAAAGTCATCACATCACCTATTCTTTTCAGGAGAAAACCCGTCGTAATTAATTTCAACAATAAATGTTTGTCCAATGAGATGTGTGGGTGTTGTTTGCAATTGGGCTCTTATCATTTCTGATAAGAATGTCATTTGATCATTGGTCAAAACCACAAATTTGAAATAATTACGATTTATTTATTTATTTATTTATAAGGATTAACAATAAATTAAAATCTATTATTAATAGAGTTTAAAGAACGCTAGCATCATAGTACTTTCAGTTCTTAGAAATAAATAATAATGAGTTAAATAAATCAAGTAGATAATGAATTTATAGTCTTTATAATATAAATGTAGATATATTTATATGATAATTATGTTTTTATTTTATGTTTATGGAGAAGTTGGTTTATTGTCTATGTTGTTTTTGTTTGGGTTTTGAAGGAGTTCCGGGATGTTGTGTTGGCCTTGGTTGCGGTCATGAAGAAGATTTTCCGAGAGAAAGCATGAGCCCAAGAGATGAGCAATAGTGATGATGTTATTGCATTTTGGACATATTGGAGGTGTTTCCCTTTTTAAAAGGTATCCGTGCGTTGTTTGAGTGTGTCCGAGTCGCAGCCGAATATAGTTTCTTAAGTTGAACTTAGATATATTGCTGGGATTTGTAAGTACATTTGTAATCAGTTCAGCGAATGATAGCTATAGCCCCTCTTCTGCTATTCGATCCACGTGAAAATCAAAAAGCTTTTAAATAGCGGTTATAACTAAATATAAAAAGAAAACATTTTTCTTGATAATTTCTTAAAAAGACGGACGCAAAATTTTTTTTTAATGTATTAAACTAGATTATTACAGTTAAATAATAACCTCTACTGTAAGCTTTGAATTTTTTTCCTTAATTTTAAGGTAAAAATTTCAGTCAAATTTTTGATAAGAAATTTAATTCTTTTGAAATTGCATCTGTCCAAATTTAAGAAAAAACTTGATTTTCGAGTTAATACACCAATGAATTTTGTAGCATTTCTGGCTGGAGCGTAGTTTTATAGCAACAAATCATCAACTACGTCAACTTAATCAGCGACTTTAAAATTCTATAGTTGAGTCCGATTGAACTGCGGGAAATACATACTTGCATGGTCTAAATAGTGCAAATGTTTCAAAAAGTGCTTTAAGAAGTCCAACAAAACGCACCAATTAATTTCGTTGAGATAACTGATGTAGGAAGATCTCTATATGTACAAAAATCCACATTCGCAACATCCCCAATCAAAAGTACGATAGTGATCATTGAAAATTTCGTATTTAAAATTATTGCCAAAAAAAATAGCGGTTCATGGTTTTAAAAACGTTCCCGATATTCTTTTTCCTTATCTTAGTTAAATAAATCGATAGGAAAATAAGTAATCGGGAAATTTTCATTAAAATCTAATTGTTGAATTTTTAATAATATAGAAAATTTTCCCATAAATATTGACTGATAAAATGTGTGGGATCGAACACCACTCTGCCAATTGCCATTCAATACTTAAACATTAATGGTTGCATTTTTAAAGGCCATCAAGCTCCTAATTATTATAGTTAATTATTCCATATCATGTCCAGTCACAATCTATGTTGAACATTTTAAATTAATCCTTTAAAACGATTTTCTTCAAAAGCAAAATAATAAAGGAGTATTAGGCTCTGTAAGTCCTTAATTGAATAAAACACAAACAACGTTTGATATACATATTTATTTTGCTTCTTTTATTTATTTTTTTTTTTACTTTTTGTTATTTCTTAAAATTAATTTTAAGGGGTTTTCATTCAAAATTTAATTTTTAAATTACAGTCCAAAGGGTTCATCATTACACATTACACTTTCTTATTTGTTTTTTTTTTTTTATAAATTGGATTTAATTGGTAATATTTGGTAACATTTCTAAGAAATATAAAATTTAACTACAATTTTTTTTTTTTTTTATTTTTGTAATTTTATTTTTAATTTTTGTTTCTTTTTTTTTTTCTTTTAATTTGATGAAATGTACATGAAATTTAACTAAAAATTGCTTTATAAAATTTTGCTTTAAAATAAAATTTAAAAAGGAAAAATTAAATTCATTCTTTTGTCTATAACTTTTTTTTTTTAATTTTCAATTTATATATATTTTTTCTGTATTTTTATATAAACAATTTAAATATATATATAGAGTTTACTTTTTTCACTACATCGATCTATAATGATTATAATGATTCTTTTTTTTTACTTGAAAATTTGATCCAATTTTACGATGATTCTGATTTATGTTTGTTTCATTGTAGGTACAAGGGGGATTTATTTTTCTTTTTTTTTAGTATAATGGTATATTTTTTTGTTTGCTTACTTTTTTTTTCTTTTCTAATAACAATATAATGTTCATTTTTTTTTTGTTTATTTTTATTTTTGTTTTAGTTTTACTTAAATTTATATCAATGTTTGATGAGTCTGTAATAAAATAGATATTTTTGCTGAAATTATTAAAAAAATAGAAGTTAGAAAAAAAAAAACAAAAAAAAACTGCCACTTTGTACAATTTGATAATTTTATTCTTGTTTTACTTAAATACTTTGGCATTTTCTTTTCTCATTATTTTAGAGATTTTTTTTTTAAATTTTTTCTTGCAAAAGCTGTTATTATTCGTTTCTTAGCAAATTTATTCTAAAAAATTATTACAAAAACCATATAAAAAAAAACTATAACAATGATATCATTCTTTTTTTTTTTTTGTTAATTCCATATTTATTTTTTTACTTCCAGTTTCTTTCTTTCTAAGTTTGTTTTATACATTCAACATCACAATAAATGTTTTTTTTTTTTAATGATTGATTATTACATATACAATACAATATTACATATTAATCGACACTTAAGTACATAGACAACATTAAATTTAATTGTTTCCCATCAATTCATTCCATAAGTTTCAGTTATAATTTTTAAGTTTTACTTATTTTTTTTTTTTTATTTCTATTTGATTTTCTTTCTTTTTTCAAGCGGAATTTTAACTTGTCCTATGAGAGGGAAGGAAGATAGATTAGAATAATGGATTCTAAATTTTAAACCATTATTATTTGATTTTTATTTCATACAAATTAAAGGATTGCGTGACAACCGCCTGACAAAAAAAAGGAGAACATAGTTCATTCACATCATTTCATGTCATAAAATAGAACTTTTATAAAAAAAAATAAACAATTTTTTTTTTGGAATGAAAGTAATGTGGAATGAGTTTTAAAAATAAAATGATTTTTGGAATTACACACACAGTAGAGCACGTTACAAATACTATAATGTAAATGTAAACGATTAAAAGAAATTTTGATAGTTTTTTCGTTGTAGATAAAAACAAGTAGTTAAGAATACTATATTATGTTTGTTTTTCTTTTTTGTTAAATTTAGTATTGATTTAAAATTATTTAAGTCTTTCTCACTTTTTATGCAATAGCTTATAGTTTTTTTTAATTTTGTGCTATACATACACTCAAGTTTTCAAATTAAATTAAAAATATGTAGTACGTTTTTCACTTATACCCAAATTTTTCGAAAACCATGGATGATAAAGTAATTTTGAAATTGAATTTGATATACAAATTTCCTCGAATTTTTAAAATAGCTTTTCATGCATTTACATTTGTTTTCAAGGCCTTCAAGGTTTTGTGAAACTGAAAATATATCTAAAGTCTCTGCTAATAAAATAAATATCAAGATCAATATCAAAATCTTAAGCTTAACTCATATGCAGAAGCATTAAAACCTCAACAAAATTAAATTATTTTCGGTAGTTCAATAAAAAAAAAACAAAGCATACTTCAAAAGGGTATTTTCGTAGTTTTGAAAACACAACGCTGTTGGTAATAGTTGGTAATAGATTAAAACGACTTTAAAACCATTATATGAAACCTAAACGCCTTTTTGTAAGTTTCTAGACTTTACATCATCGGAGTACCCTAAGAGAATCATTAACGACGTGGCATGAGCGAAAGTGATTTATGAAGTCTTTTTTTTTATCTTGAAAACGAGCATTCTATTTTGATGTTGTAAATGTCAAAGAACGATGAATGCATAAAGCATCACAAAGTCAGAATATCATTCACATTAACAATTTTAAAGTGCGTAGATATGCAGTTTAATAAAAAAAAATTAAGAAGAACCTGGGGATGATTGAAATCACGAACTATGGTAAAATTGATCATGTAGAATTGTCTTCAGTTAATAAAATCTTCAAGACTAAGACCTCACAAGGCTGTGTATACAAAATTGGCGTTTTTGAATGTACAACGCGTATGTCATAAGGCCAGTGAACACACACCAAAGGTTTATTTGTGATCTACAAAAAAAATTTGTTTAAAACATTTAATAATTGCGTCTATAAAAAAAAACGTTACACATACGCCACAGTGACCATCGTCTCTTCTCTTTAAAACTTTCTCATTGAAAACAGAAAGTCTGTAAAAGTCATTAGTAGTTTTGGAAGAAAAAACCGAAATAAATTTTTAATTCAAAACAAATTCAACAAAAATGATGAAAAATTGTATTCATCTCGACCTTGCAAAAAAACTTTAAAATTGTGAAAAAGACCTTATCGTTGAAAGCTCCATAAATCGATTTATTTTGATTTTATTTCTAAAACTAATCAAAATGTATCAAATAAACTGAGATGTTATTTGCCTTTTTGTTTAATCGACTTAAAATTGAAATCAAAATTTCTTGTAAAAAGCTTCCTTTGCTTCATTCTCAAAAACATTATTCTTCTTTCTTGTTAAAAAATGATTGCAACTAAATTTTAAATTAAAAATTCTATCAAATACTCTGCGAACCACTGTACTTGTACTCAATCTAATAACCCTGTATTCTGGAATGAATGTGCACAATAAAAGGAATACAATTCTTACAAAAGTAATTTCATTTGTAAATCAAATAGAAAATAAATCTAAATTTAACTCCAAACAACAACGGTTGCCACACTATTTAGCCAGAGCCACAAGAAACAAGTAAAATTTTTTTTTTTTTAAACTGACATCTTTTTTTTTATTTACTTTACTGTTCTAGTTTATACAATACATACATAATATATACATACATATAATACAATACATTCACAGCGGACATAGAAAAAAAAAACTTATCCATATAAAAATAAACTTAGACAAAAAAAAAAATGCCCTTCAGAGACAGAGGATGATTTTTCTTTTTTTTTTTTTCAAAACCTTAAATTAAATTATAAAAATAATTAAAAAAAAATAATAATAATCTACTCGTTACATATTATATAATATAAATAAACTAAACTACCTGAAGGAATCATATTTGTACGACGACGCAGCACCTACGCCACCATTTGAACGTGTAGAATTAAAATGACCAAAAGTCATGGCCCACAAGTCACGAATTTGCCGTTCGCTTATATTGGCCCAGGCAAAGAAAAACAAATAGTGGCCGATATCAGTCTTGCCACTCAATATATCATCATAGGCCCCCGGATGCATTCGCCATGGCCAAAAACTCGTTATCGTGATATTTGAATTCTGGGCCAGTGTCCCAGTTATATGGACATCATCGATCCAAAAGTATTTCGAATGTTGGGCTTCTTTGTACAAACGAAATACCACATCCGGCGAATAGACAATCGAATAGCCTGGGCAGTAGGGTGGATAATATCGACCAGCGTATTCCTTGCCACTAACGCGCCACTTGGAGCGATAGCTACGCTTTACCCGTGCTTCGGCCAGGCGCTGGCAGAAGAGGAAATTCTTCGGCTGGAGCACATTCAGGATATGACTAGTGTTGTCGGGTGAAGAAGATGAAGAACTGCTAGGTACATTGTAGGTACGCGGAGTGAATGGTGACATAATGGGACGCTGGTGCTGGCGTTGCAAGTCAACATACTCGAGCAATTGAAGTGTGTTTACAAATACATCGTCATCTGTCTTCACCAAATATTTAGCTTTGGGACAGAAATAGATGAACCACTTTAAGGCCATGACATGTTTGTAGGTCATGTTGCGATAGTCGTCTACAAAGTTTCCTTGAATCAAGTCTGAGAATTTTGTGTTTTCGACGTCGAGTTGGTGTTGGAGCTTGTTGGTTTTCACAGCTCCGACAAGGAATAGAAGTCGGAGATGGGGACTCCGGACGGAACCCCATGTTTCTCGGATAACTTGTCGCTTCTCGTCGTTGGCTGGAGCCGAGTGGATGAGAATTAGGAAGTACGCGGTGTTGGTGCGAGCGCAAGGCACCTGGTTGATGAGAAATTTGAAATCCCTAAAGTCTATGAGTGTTGAATAGTCGTCGGCCGGCAATGACTCATTGTCAAAGGGTAACTCTGTGGCCGACGATGACGACGATGACGTGAAGCTAACTAAACTTAAATTATTACCACCCAACGCTGCTGATGTGTCAGAGTTGAGTGGTGTTGTGTGGTGGTGTTGGTGGTGACCTGGTTCGATTGAATACGAACGTCCTTGATTTGTGCGATGTTGCAATGGTTGGTGATGATGGAATTCTGGTGGTTCGGGTTGAATATGCTTGAATTCGTAGGCAGTTGGAGACGGACGATGATCGTCGTATGCCAATTGATTGCTGCTGCCATAGCTGAATTCGGTGGCATAAATTGCAGACTCTTGCACTGATATTCGCCATATTGATATACAAAGGGTCAAACCAATCAATAGTCCTAGGATTGGGCGACGACGCTCAAACATGACCGCCCTCCGAACACACCCACAAATAATTGTGGCTTTTTGTATTTTTATTTAGATTGTGTAATGATTATGACGGTTATGAATTCCTTGTTTTTGTTGTTGTTGTAGTTTGTGCTGTTGTGCGTTTGAATGTTATGTTTGTTTTTGTTGTTTTTTGTGTTCGTTGTCGAACAATTGATGTTGTTACTGCTGCTACTGGTAATTCTAATGTTGTTGTGCTTCTAGCTGATGCTGGGATCGGAATGTGAATTATTTTATTGATGCGAGTTTGGTGTTGTTTGTGCTGTCGTCTATTTCTGGTTGTTGCTGTTAAAACTAGGTGCGGTTTTTTTCTTCTTTTCAAACGCACAATGAGCAGCATTTCAAATGGTTATTAGGAGGAAATCTGTAAATGAGAAAAGAAAAGGAATAATGTTATTAATATGTTATTAAGTATAAAAGAAATATGAATAAATTACATTTGCTATTGTAAAGATAAATAAATGTCTTTTTTAAATTGAATTAAGTAGATGTAATTATGAGAGTTACAAAAATCAAAGACTTCCGGTATATAGGGAGAAATTCTAGAAGTTAACAATTTATTATATTTGCATGAGAATTGAGAATGTAGTCGATCTTTAAAATTAATACTGGACAAGTTTTGAGAATGTTTTAGGCTAGCGAATACGTTTGTTACCTCATAACTTTGGAATGGGTGAATCAATTTTGATTATTCTTTTTGAATATTATCAATTTATAATCAAGAGTGTTGGCTATCGTGTCATGTTACAGAATTAATTGACAAAAATATTAACTATAGATGAAGCTTATCTAGAAAGATGGCCAGTACTAGACTAGGACTAGAATATTAGACTTAGAATTTACGGAAAAGTTGCATAAACTGCAGTTGTTAACAAACGATTTGTAGAGGACTGGCTAGGTAATTACTGCTGAGTGGCACATTGTTTTACACAGTTTTTGTGAACAGAAAGCAGTAAGCAGAAAGATGATTCTTCTATATAACTCTGCGGTGAGAGACAAACTCTATTTTCAAAAAATATCTCAATCGGATAAAATATCCACAAAATTTTAGACCCGTTGAAAAAAATATTCAGGGGAAAGGTGGCCAAAGGACTAAATCTCCAAGAAACGACTTTTTTCTGATAGTTTAGGGTTTTTGGGTGATACCCTAGGAGTTAAATTGAATTTTTCTTTTGTATTCACAATTAACGGTACTTGCCAAAATGAAAAAGTTTATTTTCTCTAAAACGACTCTATCGATTAATTCTTTCACCGAATTTCACAGGTGGTGGATTTTTTTACAGTGTGTTTCAGTGCAAGCTCCAAATGCTCTAATTTCCTTAAAAAAAATACCCTCTTTGTACAAAATTAAAATGGAGCTTCTTGTTTCCTTATTTGTATGACAAATTAAACCAAAGCGCCAAATTTTAACCGGCTCCAGAGGGTGAAATACATACATGAATTCATTTTTTTTTACCCTTTCGTTATTTGACTTTCTTTCGTTGTCTAATAATTTTGCTAGATAAGCAAGAGCAAGCTTTCGAGTGTAAATTGATTTTTTCAAGCCTACTTTCACTACAATCTAAATGAGATAAGTTTGTCTCATATCGAATGCCAAATGAAATAATTTCCTTTACGATTTGAAAATCGAAATTGGCGTATTTATCTCATTTAGACTGTAGTGAAAACAGGCCAATAATCCTTTTAAAAAATTAACTAATCATTATTTCTTTTGTCTGTGATTTATCTTATTTGTTCCACCTATATTTTGAAAGTAACTAAATAGATAAATTTGTATTATGAAAGTGATATATTTAACAAACATAATTATGTTGTTAAAGCCAAAAAAAAAGGAAATAAAAACAAAATCACAAAACCAAATAAAAGTGTTCCGATACAAAACAAATATGTAGTAACGACTTTTAGACACGAATGGCCCAACAAGGATATTAAATTAAGCCCCAATGTGTTTGTTTGGATTTTTGAATTAATAATTCAGTAAATAGAACCTCGTAGTATAGCTAAAGTTGTAAATTACATGGTAAAATAAGCCAACAGCCAACACACATTGTGTGGTGAAAGTTCTCATGACTTGATTTAATTTTTAAATAAATGAAAGTAGGTGAAACAATTTTTCACAAATATGCCCAATAAATAATAGATATAGTCTAATGTGTGTGTTTTGGGATTAAAAGGTGAGACGAATTATCACAATGGAAGATTAAACTTCGAAGTTGATTTATTTGGGATCCACTGTAACTTTGAAAAATAACATCAGTGTATCCAATTTCTTGGTTGGTGATGAATGTCTGTACGATTAATATAGCAGATTTGTATGTACGTGACTGTGTAGTACACCAAACCATAATAACAATTCTAACATGAACAAAACTCTTTCTTCGAAAAGTAGGTTGAAAATTCAATTAAAAATATTATTTCATCAAATTCGGTCAAGTGTTTCAGATCTTATGAATTTAAATACTGCTTCATACAATTTCACTCATAAGATATTTTCACTCATAATTTTTAATTTTGAACAAGCGAGCGTTAAAGGCTAGGCCTTTTTAAAGCAAGAACGTCTTATTCCTTACCTATTCATCATTATTTTTGTAATGTTGTGTAAAATTCACAACTAACATCCATTTCTATTCAAATTAAATAGACCATCAATCATTCAAACCTTCAGAAATTGAAATGTACATAAATGAACAAAAAAAAAAAAGTAAAACCTAGCAACAACATTTTCATTATTATTATTCAACAATTATAATTGACCTTTTATATGTCCCTATGATTAACAAAGATTCCATTTTCTATATACATTTAACTATTAACTTTTAGTATTTTTCTTACATAACCCCTAACACTCAGCCCTTCTTTTATTTTATTTTTATATGATGACATGCGTTCTCGAAGGACGAACCCAGGACGACGAGAGTGGGACTTAAATTTTGTTCTTTATTCCTTAATTGCATTACATATTCAAGAGTCCCTACAGGTGTGGCCTCTAAATTTTAAATGACTTGCATGCATTCAAAGGAATGAACGTTTTTATTACTACTATAAACACTGTTTTTTTTTTTTGTGTTTTGTTTTTTAAATACAGTTTTTAAACGACGACGACACTTGGACAATAATTAAAGTGCATAGTTCGTATAATAACTCGTGCATCTAATTTCTTATTTTTTTTTTTCGAAAAATTGCAGGTTACTTTAATTAAAAAATGAAAGGATACTCAATCGTTATAAATAAATAATGTTGAATATATATGCAAACTTGAAAAACGATTAAATAAATTGACATTTTGTTGATTTTATTTAAAAAAAAAAATGAAAATGAACCATAATTAAAACAAGATTTACATCTACTCGTCCATTAAGCAAATATCGCGTGTTTTTTTTTTTTTAATTCAGATAAAAGATCTTAATGAAAAGTAAGAATGTAAGGTGCTTATTTCCCAAGCGAGCTTTAAATTATAGGATTAAAATTAATCAAGAGTTTTGATTATTTCCCAAGCGAGCTTTAAATTATAGGATTAAAATTATTAAGGGTTTTGATTAATATTGAAAGTTTTTTTTTTTCAAAATATTTCTGAAAAAATATTTCTTAGTCGTAAACATGGTCATGGTATGATGAAGTCAAAGCACTGATAAATTGAAAGAAAGTGGGTTTCAAAGCTTTGCCAAAGTAAAATCTAAAAAAAAAAATCTAAAAATTATTTCCTGTTAACTACCTTGCGTTACCATGTAAAATTATTAACTAAAAGTCACTATAGTTAATTTTATATACCTTATTTAATTCAGCTTATTGTGATTTTTAAAATAAATGATATCCATTGGTCAAGGGAATTAAGCAAGATGAATTCGTAGCACCATTCAGAGAAGTGTCATTCAGGAGGTATTTATTGCGTGACAGTTAAGTTACCGAATTTGAGTGTATTGACGAAAATTGTATTATAGATATTCTTAATCAGAGTTTTTACAGTTTTGGCAGTGCTGATAACATGTTTGCTGTTTGTTTTTATTTAATTTCATATTGCCGATAATTAGGTCCATTGCGTTACTATAAAGAAATTACGGAGTCGTTGGAGTAGTAAAGCAGTTCTTTTACATCATGGTTTCAAGTTATTAGAGGTTTGATACTAGAAACTAGACTGTTACTAAAATACCACTAGGTTACTTTTTGTTACAATTTTTTTATAACATTTGTGATAATATTTGGGCTTACAGATCTTTTAGCTTCTTGATCATCATATTACCCTAGTTTTAATTCTGATTCTGCGTTTTGTCATTCATTTTTAATAATTTCGAAGTTTTAAAGTTAAACAATGGTAACGCAGTCTATAAACTATAAACTATTAAGAATATTTAAATGAAATTAATATTTATGTGAGTTAACTTCATAGGAAATTTACATTAGTAATGCTGTTTAAATTGCTACACTAAAGAGCTAATTTGTATGATTTTAAAAATTAAACTGAAATGTGTAGTTATGTAGGTAACGCAATTACGCTCCTATAAATAGATTTCTTCAAAAAATTGGAGAAATTGGGTCTACATAGGTCACGATTCGCATCTAGATTCCCAATAATACAAAGAGACACTAGAACAATTGCTCTAAAACATCCTGGCCCTGTAACGCAATAGACTTCAACAAATGTAACGTCTTTTGAAGCAATGGAAAAACTATGACGTTTTTTGTTAAATCATTTTCCTTGTCCAGTTTAAAGTTGACATACAACGCCTACACTTATTGTATGAAAGACATTTAATTTTACTTACAAACAGGATTTATTGAATCTATCTGTTGATTTTCAGCAAAATCTTTGACGTCACAATAATGTAATTTAATGAACATAAAGTGTTCAAAGTTCTGTGTGCGTGGGCATCTGTATGTGTGTGTATTTTATTGCACACTCTCAACTTAGGACATTTTGAATAGGTATTAGAATTTAAAATTAGTTCCGTTAATAATAGAAACACAAAATCGCGTGCATATCCTTTCACTTTATCAAGTCAAGAACCAACCAACGACGACACAATGTCCGTAACATAGTTTGTCGATGAGACGACCGACGACAGCGACGTCTAACAACAACAACAAGAACTATAACAACAACTTGCCATTATAGAAAAACCTTTCCTTTAATAAATAGATTATCATGGACGATAATCGATAAACTCATTCAAAAAAGCACACCTGATGATTCCAATATAGTATAATGATGGTGTGTGGCTGAAGCTATATAGTATTTTAAGCGTGTAACGCTGTTGTCATCATAGTTGTTGTAGTCCATGTCGTTGTCGTCCTTTTGCTGTTTAACCTGTCGTCATTGGCTCTCAAAGTTTCTTTTTTTTTTCGTTTTGTTGTTGTTTGTGACGATCTTCTATTGTTCTATTGTTTGTCACTACTTTATTCAGTTTTTTTTTTTTTTTATTTTAGCCAAGCTCCTACCACCACCTTACCTTCATCTCTGATGATAGTTGTAGGTACATATATTCCAGGGTGTTGTTTAAAAAAAAAAATTAAGAAAAAAAAAATGTTCAAGTGTTCCTAGAATGCAAACAATAATAAAACAAAATAGAATGATACAAGAAAAGGACATCCTTCATCGCAGGTACTCATACTACTCATACACTCAATGTTGATTCTGTTTTTAGAGGCAAGGCCACATCAAATACAAACAAAACAACCAACCAGACACACAAAATGGAATAGATACTGTTATTTTTTTTTGTATGACTTTGAAAAGGATAAATATTTAGTTTTGAGGAGGGAAATATATATATATTCAATTAGTGTGGACTAAAATAGTATCTATTTGCCTCAATAGAAGAAGGATGTCATTATCATTATTACTACATAACAAGTTTTTGTTTACGTATACTCGTTGAACAAGACGTAATATTATCTATACCTCTTATCATAACTATAAGGAAGTTCTTGGAAAAAAAACTAGTCATTAAAATGTATAAATCCAAGTTGGATAGGATATTATAGAGTTGTAGAGGTGTAGAAGTGTGAAATTGATTTTTTTTCTATTTTATTGATGTTTATTTATTCATCATCACCCAGGATGGCGACTAACAACTGGATTCAAACTGATTGAGTGGGAAGCTCAAATAGAATTAATGAAAATGACCTCATTGTAAATATTCTGATTTATTTAGAAATCACCAATCAGCTTAATTAATATGTTGACATTTGCATAAAGTTAATTTACCAAGTCTAAAAATTTATGTGAAATGTGAGACTCCACTTTTGACTCAGTTGGGAGAGGTTTTTATGAAGAAATCGGTTAATTTAAGGTTTGTCATAATTCACGAACCTCAAAAAAATTGCGTAGTCTGCGAGCCCAAGCATTCGATTTTTCATGATTTGTTTTTCCATTTTTTTCAATTTTCTGTATGGCTAAACATTTTCTCAAAAATTTAAAATAATTTTTCGTGCACTCTTTTTGGAAATTTTAAAAATGTTCTATCAACGTTTACAGTTTCATAGAATTTTTAACTAAAACACTTCAAAACTACCTGTAATTTATCGATATTTTGTATGGAAATATTGTATGGGAAATATTATATAGAGATTTGAAACGTTGTTCAAAATAAGGGACACCCTTATAGGTTTATATTGGAATTTTTTAAAAGAACTAAACCTTATGACCAAATGGAAACTTCCATCAAAAGATACATTTTATTTATGAAAATTACAAATTGACAAAAAAAAAACAAATCAAATAAAGAAAAATATACTTACGCCGTCTTGACAAGCGACTTCGTCTAAAATCAACTTGTGGCAATCAATGCACTCGGAAATCGCAAGCACCTTTGGAATGCTAAAAATAAAATATAATAAAAAAAAAATGATTACTGAAATGCATTATAATTAATTTGGCGGAAATGTTTTTTTGATTATTATAAAAATTTATCAGGTTTTAAGGACATGATCAAAAAATTCTATTTGTCACGAGTGCCGTTTGCAATCTCCCCCAGGAGTGCACGAGTATGTACCCTGTGGGCAGTCGGGGCAGTGCCTCGGGGCCCCCACGTATACCAGGGCCCAACGTTAGGTTGTATGTGTAGGGAACAGGATGTGCACTCCGTTTCGTAATTTTTGTTTAAGATATCCATCTTAAGGACTTCAATCAACAGAAACAGAGTAGATACAAATTATGGGGTTTTTCGCGTACTGCTTGGTTGGCTAGTCGTACTAGTCCTCGGGTCCTGCCTGTCCCTCTGTAAAAATTAAATGGGTTTTGTAAATTCCAAATACAAATAACAATTATTTCAGTCGATCTTTTGAGAGCTTTTCCCCACAGGGGCACCCAAAATAAATATTCTGTTAGATATCTGCAACATTTTTTTCTTACCATATTTATAAAGAAAATGAGAGTGAATGTTTCCAGCTTCAGAAAAGTCTGAATTTTACTCTGAATGAATGCAAACAATCAGAACAGAAATTCAGAACTTTTCGAAATTCAAAAAAAAAGTTTTTAAAATAAAGAAAAAAAATCTTATAAACTCAATACAATTTGTCGAAAATTCTTATAGAAAATTAATACAGCATTTTTTTAATTAATTGTTTTTTGTTTATAAGTCATTCCCTGTTTGCAGCTACATGTTCAAAAATTTCAAAATCATTATACAAATTGTTAGGAATCCCGCTTTTTAATAAATTTTGCAACTTAGTTTGTGCAGAACTTTCAATTTTTTTTTTAATTTAAAATTTTTCGACTGTCTGTTTTTTTTCCAACAGGAATGTTGAATAATACTTATCAAAAATTTAAAAAAAATAAACTTCATACATTTTCTATAAAGGAAAAATAAAGACAACAAAAGCCCCAAACTAAAGTCTCGCCCCGAGGCCCAAGGAGCTCTCAAGCATGCCTCTTGGGGCTCTTTTAAGATGTAATTTTTAAAATTAGAAACTCCAAAAGAATGAAATGTTGAAAAAATTTGTGCAAAAATTCGGTTAAGAAGTATTATATATTTTTTTTTTGCAGCGGTGACGGCCCTTTTTTCATTTTGCCACCCGGGCCTTTTTGCCCCAGTCCGACCGAGTAAATTATAATAAAAACTTATTATTGGTAAATAGAGTTACACTCTGTGCCATTAAATTAGAAAAAAAAAAAAACGATTAAGCGATAAGATACAAGAGATTGGCATATTATTTAAGAACGGTTCCTTTTGCTTTTATCTTAAAATCATTGATACTTTTAACGACACTCGTGGTGTATAGTATAAGGAATATTTAAGTTTATTTACAAAATGAAGCCTAGGTATGTTTTATTTTATTTTAAGATAAGGACATGATAAATTTTTTTTATGGCTACACTAAAAAATTGATCAAAGCGACTGATATTCATTAAATGATAGTCAAAAAAAATTATAACAACAATGTTATTACTTGTTATCTTGATTCTGAATGTGACCAACATTAAAGACGAAATTGCGCAAAATAAATTATGACAGGAACTGGCAATAAATAATAATATTTGGACAGTTTATCATAGATTAATCATATTTCCAATTTTGTGAAATATTTTACAGTACCATAAATATTCTTGATAACGTAACATACATTTACCTACAACCAATCAATTTTAAGGCTCTGATATGTATTCTGCCTAAGAAATTTAATGATGTATAAGAGCTCTAGGCCAAACATGAGACTTGTTTTCTTGCTTGTGTTAGATTGGAATGTGAAAAAAAAACGGTTTTTGTTTTAGAAACATTCAATTCTACACGATTTTGATAAAATCATGTTAATATTTCTTTATAAGCCAGAATTTACCGAGTCAATCATATTCTCCAGATGGAAGTTTTTAAATAAATATGAAAAACCGAGAGAAGAGTTGCGTCATCATCAAAATTTTTGGGTGGTTAGCTGTTTCGTTTATTTGAAATGAAAATGAAAAACAAAGTGGGCCACCAAACGGAACCACGAGGCACTCCAGTATTTAGCTACACTTTTCAAAGATGGTACGGATCATTAAATTCTTTGAGAATCTCATTACAAAACCGATCCAAATCTTGCGGCTTACAGATTTTCAAATTACTTTGAAAAACTTTCTGGGATGTCAGGAAAAACATTTTTTTTTTGTGATTTGACAAATGATTTGACAACCTAAAGGACTTTCATCAAGTAACAAAATTAATGCCAGCAAAATAATCTGACTTAACCTAACCTAAGCTCATTAGAAAAACATAACAAGTTCAAGGCCAAAATTTATATTTCCTTAGTTAAAAAAAATTCCATCATAAACTTAAAAAAAGCCACTAATTTTATAGTTCAAATTTGAACTTTCAAATAATGACCAAAAAATATTTATGAACGTAAAATCCTTACACAGCAAATATAAATCTATGTGCAATAAAGTATAAAACAATAATAATTTTATACAATATGTGTCGTTGTATTTTAATTTTAAAATCAATAATCGCATCGTCATCATCGTATTTCAAATCAATTCAATAAATTTTTTGCTCTTTTCCTCGAATAGGAAAGAATTTACTTCGGGAAAATGTTTTATAGTTGAATGTTTACATTTACACAGAAGCAAAAGTTTTTTTTTTTTCGTTTTATTATACTCTTACTTTTTCACCAAAAAACTATGATATCATATTATTTTTGTATATTAAACGCGTTTGGCTGGAAAATCAAACATTTGTCTAGCCCTGAGGAGAGCACATGTGCAAGTGTTCTTCTTCCAGTAGAATGATTTAAATTTGCTTTTATTTTTTTTTTAAACATTATTTTTGGTTTTGGATTTTCATTTTTACGAGCGATATTTTGTATAATAAAATAGATGAATTGCAAAAGTATTGTACACAATACTTTTTTTTTTGTTGTTGGAAAGATATAGAAATTTATGTGTAGACTTTAAATAAATATTGAATTGTTATAGACGCATTCCAAATTTGAACAAATGAGATTTTTTTTGTTGGTATTAATAACTTTTGTTTTTACTTAACAAATTAGATTATTTTGTTTTCTTTAATTTGTTTAAATTACAAAATGGAAAAATTGAATGATCAGCTCACTTCGTGAGAAGTGAGACTGAGATAAAATTTGAAAATAGAATTTATGAAAATTTTAACACCTATCGTAAACAATGTACATTAATATCTACTTTAAGAAAGAATTTATATTTAGTGTAAATCGTACGTGGGAAGGAATTCTTAGAAAAGTGAATATTGTTTGCCTTCAATTTTTATACTTAAAAAAAAAAAACTGTCATGTCATTGACCTACTTTTACTGACTTGAGGGACATTTTTTCGAAATATCAGTTTGTAAAAAAAGAGAAATTTTCCAAAAACAATTTCAGACAGTGAAGCGATTTTTGGTTTATTCGTATAGTCCAGTGCATTTATGATGTTCATATATGGGCGACCCAGCAGTTTGTACCACCCCCAAATTTTTATTGCTCATACGATAGAGCATTGGCTGAATATCATTACCCTGATTTTTCGCACTCGCGAAATTCACCTTTCGGCCACCATCTTGGATTTTAGTTTTTGTTAAATATCTCGATTTCTATTTATCCTACATAAAAGTTGTGTATACAAGAAACGTAGGCAATTAAATTTTGCGTCTTTTATGTTAAGAACACTTTTTCGATATTCTGAATATTAAAAAAGTTACAAGCCAAAAAAGTAAAAAGTTTTGTATCGCTATTATTAACAAAGTTATTAATACTTTTTTGTTAAAAAATACCCCATTTTTACGAAATGAAGAGACTTAAATATACAAAAAATTGCAGGTCCTGAATTTTCTCTTGTAACATAAAGCTATAAAATACTCACTAATCATTTAAAATTCAAGATTTGGTAAAAAAAAAATTAAGAAAAAGTAAAGATAAAAAACACAAACAAAAAAGAGCATTTTTAACATAAAAAGTATTAATTACTTTTGTATTTATAGCGATAGAAAAAAAAAGTTGTATAGCAGAGTTGTAGAGAATTTTAAGGTGAATAATCTTATCTCGGAAGGTTTTTTCATAATTTTTATAAAAAGTGCTTAAATTTTTAAAAATGTCATTTTTTTCGTTTTTTTTTTTAATTTTTTGGCTTGTAACTTTTTTAATATTCAGAATATCGAAAAAGTGTTCTTAACATAAAAGACGCGAAATTTAATTGCCTACGTTTCTTGTATACACAACTTTTATGTAGGATAAATAGAAATCCAGATATTCAACAAAAACTTAAATCCAAGATGGCGGCCGAAAGGTGAATTTCGCGAGTGCGAAAAATCAGGGTAATGATATTCAGCCAATGCTCTATCGAATGAGCAAACAAAATTTGGGGGTGGTACAAACTGCTGGGTCAAATTATAAATGCATTGGAATAGTAATTGAACTACGAATTCGTTTAAGTGCTTTTTTTTGTTTATTTGCCTCAGTATGTACAACAAATATTTTATCAAATAATTCAGTGATCTGTAATTTGTAACAGTTTCAAAATAATATTAACTTCAAAATCTATACAGTTGTTTCTCAGTTCAGAAAACTGAAACTTCCTTTCTCCGATGGAATTTTACATGAAACTGAAGAAATTTTTAAGAGACCAAAATTGTAACAAGTAACATTGTTGAGTAAATCGTATTATATTGATTTTTTATAACAATGATAAAATGTTTATCATAGTTCTCCTCAATTTTTAATTGCGATACAAATCATTGCGGAAATTAGTACTAAATTGGTTATCGCATCCTGCAGGATGCTGAATATAACGCACCATTTCTAAGAATGTTCAATTACAAAAAAAAAAAAAAAATACAAACCAAGAAATCGAATTAAAAATAAGTAAATTCGTGAAAGAACATATTTTTGGATTATTTTTAAATTGTTTCATTTTTTTGGAAAAATAATTTTTTTTCTTGAAAACGGTCAATGAAATATGTGGTTTGTTTAAAAATTTAATTTGAAAAAATAATATTTTATATAAAAAACAAATTCTTTATTTTTTAAAATTGTTTTGAAAAATTTGTAGAGAGGCGAAAAGGTAACAAGAAAGGTTTACTTGATTACAATGTTCCAGCTGCAACAAAAAAAAGTTTTTTTTTTCGAAAGGATTTTTTGTTTCACGTTCCGTTTTTGTAATGCATACATGAAAATTAACACCTTTAACTTTAAGAAGCAATATTTCAACATTTAAAATATATTTTTATATTTTTTTTTTTAAATTCATTTTTTCTCAATGATATTATAAATTTCTGATATTTAAAAATCTTAGTGGGTAACATAACGGAACATTACGGAACAACACATGATTTTGGATTAAACATCAAAAAGAATTTCATGGAAAACTAGTTTTTGAGATTTTATAGCGAAAATAGTGATGAGATGAATAAATCCCATTGAATTATGCATTAACTTTAAGAGGAAGGTAGTTTTATTCGAAAAAAATTGTTCGTGATATTTTTAACCAAAATCGTGAAAGAACACACTTCAAATCGTAATTTCGTTCATATTCTGGAGATTTTTAAGAATTTCCTATTATTTAGGGGAAATTTGTATGCAATTTACTGTTTTTTTTTTAATTTTTTTTATTTACAAACCTTTGTTTTTAAAATTGAACTTTACTCCTTAGAGTGAGTTATTGAACTAATGACTGCATAAAAGGCGTTTAAGTATAACAAAATAGCTTTGCACGTTAAACATAATGGATTTTATTTTTATATTTTTGTTTTGTAGATCACTATCGCATAGTCTCAAGTGAGTTGTTGTTTCTTTTTATTTTTATTTTTACTTTACAGGAAAGGTTAATTATTTTTAATCCTTTTGAAAAAAATTAGACGATGGTAATTAGATTAATTCGTCTTTTTTGTAAAAAAAAAAATATATATATAATTATATGCAAATGAGGGATTGTGTATACATTTTTTTTTTACCAACAAAGAGCTCATAAGCTTATGTGACATTTAGGGTGTGTGAACGCGAATTAATTAATTCGCATGGGACTAATTCAACATGATAACCTAGAAAAAAATATGTATATATTTAATTTTTGGTAAGAACAAATTGAAAACTATATACCCATGTCATTTTTGTTTTAAAAATTTAGAAATACTGACACTAAACCGACTAAAAAAAAGGTAAATGAATAGTAAATCTGGGTAAAAAATCTGGGGGTGAAACGATTTGCAATAATTTTTAAATTTGAGATAGGATGAGATGAATTAATGGATATCTCTGCATTGTCATTTATTTTAACTTCCAAAAGACAGGAAATGATAAAACTATTCTGTGGGCGATATCCTCTTCTCTATTTGTTATCTTCAAATATGAAAAATCAGCGTATGAGTAGGTATATGAGATTTATCACTGGCACCCACATTGTTTTGATGTATCAAATTTCAATTGCAAAAAAAAAAAATATATTATTTATTTTTATCTTAAAAGCAATTAAAACTGAAAATTTAAATAAAAAAAAGATAAGAATGGTGTTGAATGCATATAGAAACAAAACAATCAACTACTTTTGTTGTTTTTATGAGGCCACATGATGTACAAAAAACACTCAAGTTTAATACTTATGGGAAACGATAAGCTATAAATCTTGGCGTTATCATAAGTTGAGAATATGGTTAAGGTCAAGTTCACATCCGAACGATTTGTAGCTCCAAGTAAAGAAAAACAAAAACACAGTAGACAAACTATTTTTAAATAGATAAAATTTAACATCTGTTCACCCCAAATAGTGAGATATTTTTACATTTATACGAGTATGAACGTTTCGTAGGATTTGTTTATCTTTAATTGTTTCAGTTGTTTTAAATGCTGTCAACAAAACAGTTAAAACCACTAACAATTAACTTAAAAAAAAAAAATAGAATTGTATTTACAGGGTTGGAAAAAAACCAATCAATGTTGAAGACGAATAAGTCTCTCGAAAAAAAAACATTCTAATTTGTATCCGTATACGCTGATTGATATTTGGGGTATAGGATGTACTGCGACCTGTAAGATCTATTGTACCCCCCTATTAAGCTAAATGAGTTAGTACCTCATTTTATAGCTCCTCCTCTAACCTAATTCCTTTCATGAAATTGATTATTTGGGGTATTTTCAAAGAGTGCAATTTATCCTCTTCGACTTCGACTTCTTCGGAGCATTTTCGATTGTCTCAGCTTTGGTAGTTCTGCCCAGTTTTTTGCTCTCCTGGACTCCTCGTCTAGTTTTATTTTATTTTTAATGACATTTTCTCCTATTCCGCAATACGGTTCGGGTCCCATTAGAGGGGAATTTGCTCCCGTTTTTGCTAAGGAGTCCGCCTCCTCGTTACCCTGGACACCAACGTGCCCAGGTACCCAGTGGAGAGTGACTCTGTTTATTTTGCCAAGTTCGTTATGTTTTCCTATACACTCCAATACTAGCTTGGAGTTGATTTCATAGGATTTAAGTGCTTTTAGGGCAGCTTGACTATCAGACATAATGGCAATGTTTTAATTCCGGTGAGTTAATTCGAGGTTTATTTCTGCATATTTTACAATGGCATTTACCTCAGCTTGAAAGATACTTGGGGATTGACCCATAGGTACGGAGAGTTTGGTACCAGGCCCAAAAACGCCTGCCCCTGTACCTTCCGCTGTTCTCGACCCGTCTGTGTACCATTTGATGGTATTTTCTTTAAAAGAGTAGTTGATAGATTCACCTACCCAATCTTTTTTACTACTGAGATGTATATTGTAGTTCTTCACAAAGTTATAATTCGTGACCATTGCATCTCTTGGAAAGTCAAGGAAGTTTTCTTCTGAGGATCTGGACAGGAATTCTCTTTCTCTGTTGCCTATGCATTTTCCAGCCCCAGTTCGTTCCTTGGCAAATCTCATGATAGCTCCCTTAGCAGCACTTTCAATAATAAGGTGAAGTGGAGTTAAATCAAGAATAACCTCCATTGCTGCTGTAGGGCATGTTCTCATAGCCCCGGTGATGCAGACACATGCGAGTCTTTGCACTTTATCTAGTGATTTCCTAGTTGTTGCAATATCGGTTCTTTTGTGCCAAGCTACCGCACCATAGGTAATTATAGGTCTTACCATCATAGTGTACATCCATCTTAGGATGTATGGTTTGCAATCAATCAATCAATCCGTATCCGCAGTTAGCTTTTACATGCATTACAAAAACAACACGCAACTCGGTAGTTAAGAATAGAAGCTTAACCAAGCTGCGGATAGAATTTTGACGAATTGTATAAGTTTACGTTTTCCTTTCTCTGGGTGATTGCATGTACATTTTTGTTCAGTGTTTATATTTGGGAAATCCTACTACGGATAGCTTTGACTAAAAATACGCCTTATATGTATGTATATATGAACCTGGAGCTGCCCAAACCGCTTGAACGATTTTTACTTGCTCTATAGGGCAAGTATTGGTTTCGTGTAGAAAAAAAAATTCGAGGTTTTAATCAAAACCGACATTACGATGATGGAGAAGATCAAAAAAGTGATTTTCGTCATGCCGTCCGTCGGTCTGTGCGTATGTGCGTCTGTGCGTCCATCTGTACATCGAGCAAGGTCCTAAACGGATGGACGGATTTGCTTGAAACTTGGTACACATGATTTTTACGTAATTTTCTAGACCCGTTTTTTTTTTATTTTTTTAATATCTCCTTTTAAACGCATATCTCCCATATAAAGTTTTCGAGGTATTGCAATTTTCTGGAAAACGGCTCTAACGATTTTGATTAAATTTGGTGTAGGTAATACTCCCATTGATTCTTACAAAACTGCGTTTTTAGTTTTTCTCAAACAATGCGGAGAACGGAAATATGGCGTTGCCGTTTTTCAAAAATTAAAATATTTTTTAAGTTCATATATTTCATCAAAGCATAAGTTAATTTTATTCAAAATGTACAGACATAATTTTGAAGTGTCAAAGTGTAATTTAAAAGTTTTTGAAAAAATTTTTTTTTAAGTTTTTGAAAAAAAAATTTTATTTTAATTTTTTTAACTTGCAATTTTTTTTTGTTGATTTTTTTTTTTCTCGACACTAAACAAAATCTTAAATTTCCCCAGTCGTGCATCTTATTTTTTTTATACTAATTTATTATATTATATTTTTGATTTCTAAATCTCTCGTACCCGACTAGTCCGATTTCATCAGAAAAAAAAATATGTAATCCTTTAATTAAATACAATTTTTTTTTTTTTAAGAATATTTAAAATTTTTTTTTACTATCAATTTTTTTTTGAAAACGGGTTGATGATTTCTTGAAGTTTCTTTTTTAAGTGGTGGTTAGTACATATTTTCTTAAAAATGGCATATTAACTCTTTTTTGAACAATATTATAAAATTTTTATATGCAAACTATGTACAAAAAATTATTAAAAAACAAATTTTTTTTATTATTAAAAATTATCAGAAATAATTTTTTAAAGATTTTTTAAATCACTTAAAAACGACCTGTAGGTACAAACCCCAAACCAATTCATTGAGCCGTCTAGGCCCTGGATCGATGTGCAGGATGGACGGACGAACGGTATGACGAAAACTTTTTTTCAAGTTATTTATCATCGTAATGTTGGTTTTTTTTTTACGAAGTTAAAAAACACATTTAAAGAAAAAATTATTTGATTCAATTATTTTTGAATCCTGTTCCCTTTATAGAAGCTTAATCAAATAATGTGAATTACATGGCAAGACATCTAGTATCTAAAGGTTTATTTTAATACAAAGGATGAATTTGATTTGCAAAAGGGTAGTTTCATTTTCAAATGAATTATTTTTGCTTGCAATTAATTATTTTGCAATTTACTGTTTAAAACCTGTAAGAAATCAAAGCTTGGAGCTGGTCTCAATCTTTTGAATTCGACTAAAAATTCCAGAATATGGTAAAAAAAAAGATTGATGTCCATCACGCAAATAAATTAAAGCACCTTAATAGATTTGCAAAATTCGTTTATCTTTTTTTCTATTTTTATACCCAAAAATAATACAGATTTTAGAAGAAAATTTCGAAAAATTTTTTTTTTTGTATTACATTTTTGTTATCATGAAATTCTAAATTTTACATCAAGCTCATCAAGTTTTTATTAATTACACATCGCAATAAATTAATTTCAAAGTGAAATTCCTCTCTATGCACTTGCACATTCCTAAAACGTTTCCTAATTTTTAAATTTGCTCTTTAATAGATGTTTGTAATAGTTTTCTGAATTTTGCCTAGACAAGTGTTTACCTCCCCATTAGCTATGTCAGTCGTCTGTGCTGCTGCATAAACAATGACAAAAACAATGGCTAAAACAATGGCACACCCTTTTATAATGTTGGTCTCAATCCATCGTGACATTATAGTTAGTCATTCAGAGAGAGCCAAAACCGAAGAACTATTTTTATTGCCTTAAACGCTATTGTTTTAACCCCTCTTGTACATTTTGTCGCCCCTAGTTTTTTCTATGTCTGAATAGCTCTCGGTAGCAGGTTAGGTAGGTATAAGATGGGTGGTTGGCTGGCTGGCTCTATGTTGGCTGGTATATTGGACGATATTTTGTTTTGTTTTTATTTGAAGTTTTGCCAAATTTTGTAGCACGACTTTTGTTGGCACGAAACCAATAATAAACAAAACATTTTTGCAACAATAGATATAGAAAGAAGAAGGAGCTAGTATAGTGAGCTATAAGACTTCGATCTCGAGAGATATGTATTTTGTTGGACGACCAAACGATGAACCATATTGTCTATACTAGGTACCTTCTACTTTCTCTATTGCGATTTATATTCCTTAACCTTCGACTTTGAATTGTCTCATTTGATTTATAACTTTCCGGTGTCTGTGATTATATTTTTTGTTGTTGTTGGTATTTTTATTTATTTATTTAATTGACTTTAACCCTATACCTTTGCTAAGTTTAAGTGTCCTCTTTGTTGTTAGTGTTTGGGTTCAGAAAAAAAATTTACTCTAAAAGTTGTTTAAGGACGATTATCCATATTCATAGCCAAAAGGTCACGATTTACTAATAAATTGCTTCGTATCCTTGAAGACGACTTACATACACACAAACACAGATATATAATAAAATACAATACAAAAACAACAACAAAAGTACGCGCCTACGTTTTATAAAGAATTTGCATGAAATTACCTATACCGCTTGACTTAAAACGTAACACGATATCCTTCGGTAAAAGGAAAGAATATAAAAAAAAAAATACAAAATGGAACGGTGGGTGTGCTTTGTAGTTGTTGTTGTTGGCGGCAGCAGCAGCAGAGAAGGCAATTGCTTTGACTTCTGGTTAAAAAAAAAACGGAGTAAATGCATTTGTATATTGAGTATCAGAGAGGACGAAGGGATATTTTGCAGTAAACTTGGCGCCAGTCAATTTGTTTTTTTTCTTTTTTTTTTTTGTATTCGTTTTTAGAAATGGAAATGTGGTCGTGTTACGTACGATATACAAGTTCATCGTCTAATTGGTGTTATTTTTCAAACAAGTATGAGTGAGAAGGATTTGTATAGAATTGCGATTTGCGAAACAGGAATAAGCGAGGGTTCCTTGAACTCCATACAATACACCTAATCATCAGGGTTAACCAGGGAAGGGTTAGTAGAATTGAAATTTTATTGACCATTTCTGATGTGGTTGTCGCGTCAGGTGGAGAGAAATTGTTGCTTTTTTAATCTGATGTCTGAAACACTTCACGGCAAAGCCAGTCAAACAAATTACGCAGATTTTTCATTTGAAACAGACAGCAATGGTTAAGTTCAGGGTAGAATTATAAGGAAATAATCTTTTGATATGGGTTACCAAGAGTTAGTGAGGTCATTTTTTTTTTGCTTTAGAAGGTTTGTTTGGTTTTTCTTGTCAATTTTACTGTAACTTGTTTTTGTTTTTTTAGAAAAATTTAATAAGTATGAAATATTTGTGATACGCATTTTGTATGCACAGAAAAAAGGCCGCATGGACATAACTCCACAGTACAAAAGTCCACTATGGGCTTTTGTTTAGGAAGCTAATATTTGTAGTGCCATGATTTGCAGCATTACGGGTGGTTTCTGGGTATTAATGTGGTGTCGCACTGAAACGTGAGAAATAGCAGTCAACTGCTTAATGGGACATAAGTGCACAAAAAAAAAACGAGTGAAGTTATGTCCCACATAGTATTTTTTTAAGGGATGGATTTTCCAAAAAAGGCGTAAGTATTTGGGGTAGGTGCAATGTGCGAGACAACATACATATACTCGATCACCCAAATGAACACCACTGGATAAGGTTCTAGCCAAAGGGCCTCATTTTATACCTCGCCTGGTACGTTAACTATTGAAATTAATCAGCACAAACATTTCAATTGGAACGACACAGTTTTAAGCTTCGTAGCCAAAATCGCATGTAATATCTCGCTGGTTTCTTGGGTCTTATTTAAGAATTTAATCCTGCCTCGAAAAAAATCCTTTCACTCAATATTTCACTCAATGATATGATATTTTTATAAAAATTTTAGATTCTCGGTTCAAATCTCCAATGTTACATAATTTCTGAATTTTAATAGGGTAGGTACCAATTTAATTACTAACGGCCATATTATTCACTAGTTTAAAAAATACATCTGGATGTAAACAATGTCAAATGACAAAAATAAATCCAATTCCATAATATTCACTGCTTAAATCCAATTTTTTAAATCCAATCTCGTTAAATCCAAACAAATTTAAACTGCTCTCTGGAGGTCTGTTTAACTTTATAAATCCAGATGTAAAATTCATTTTCACGGTGTTGAGTTGTTTTGTCAAGTATTTTGTGAAGGAAAAATTAAGTTAACTGCAAATTACATATACAAAATTTATTGAATAATCACATAATTTTTTTTGAGTGAATAATATGAACAAAACAATTAATCCTTGGATTTATGAAATTCAGATTTAATGGATTGGATTTAAAATTAACTTAAATCCAAACTAAATCCATAGTGAACAATATGGCCGTAAGTTTCTGTAATAAACTTAAATTTTGTCTAAAAAAAAAAAAAACACCCTTTCGCATGAAAAAAAAACTTAAGACTTATTTTATAATACCCCATGGTAAAAACAACATTTTTTAAAAGTTCGTTCAAGGTACCATTTATACCCCAACTAATTTTAATATAACTACTTCTTAGATTCTAAGTGAAGCATGTTTGCCAATTTTCATCTGGGTATGATTTTTCTCACTGTTTTTTTTTTTGGTAGATACAAATTCTGAGCTTAAACTTTTCTTTAAAATAAAAACAAAAACACCCTTTCACTTAAGAAAATTTTGTTGACCCTTTAGATTCTTAGTTCTAATAACAAACGCAATTTTTCACCAAGTTTAATAAATAATTAAAATTAATCTCAGCTGTTATAAAACCATTCCTCATACTTTACTTATCCTCTAAAAACACCCTTTGACCAAGAATATTTTTAAGAACTTTATGGATACAATCCGCCTGTTTTTTTGTATTATTTTTTTGTGTGTGCTCATTTTGTATCAATACTAAGGTAATTTACTTTAGAAGAAAGTATAGAAGTTAAGGTATGTACTTGCAGTCGGTCTTAATAAAGCCTTGCATCAAATATTTGTCAATTTTTCGTCTTTGTTCATTTCTAAAGGATTCACGACAGTAAAGAGTTCTATAGTTTCCATAGAGTTCCACAAGGAAGCCACATTGGACCACTAATTTTTTGTTTAAAATAAAAATTACGTCGATCGAATATTGTCTTACTTCCTGCTGCTGAAAAATAAAATTAAAGCTCAAAATAAATAAGGGTGTGATGTCAAGCATTTTCAATCTGCTTGTGAAAAAAACCTATTCGAAGTGAAAAACCTAAAGAAGAAGAAAGATATTTACGTTCTTTAGCAATAAACTGATCAAACCTAATTATGTATATATTTTTTTTAAACTTTTTCCCTATATTTTGTAATTGATCTTAAATGTTTTTCTTGCTTTATATTCAATCCTTACTCAACTCAAATCGACCATAATTCACTTTCTTATTTTGAAATGTTATATCTTATCATTTTGCAGGTGAAAAGTTTCCAATGCGCCTCAAAACACAGAAAATAAATTATTTTGTTTAGAGCAAATAAGATTTTTTTTTTGTATTTGACTGTGAAAGAGAAAAGTAAATTAAACAGCGGGACATAAATGAAAAACCAAGTCTACGACATAAATTTAAAAAAAAAAAAAAAAAAAATCTCTCAAAGATCACAGAATGATTCAATATACGAGTACAAGCTATAGCGACTTTTTACATAAAGAATCTATAGCAAAACTTTTTATATATGCATGCACCATCAAAAGCCAACCTAGGAGGCACCCCACAAATCACAATTTGTGTGCGGAAAAAAAAATGCAGGCATGGCGACCGAAGACCGAATAAACCAAACCAACGTCAATTGGAGTGCATATGTAGCCGCCTCTACTACCTACACACAAGGGGTGGTGTGGTGGCAAACTGGAGGTGGTAGTGGTATGGTGTGTTCTATTTATTCTTGTGGGTTAAAGGAAATTATGTACAACGTCTTTGATTAATGGAAATCATTTCATACTCTCGTATATACGTTAGAGTAGTTGAAGATAGATAGATATGTATCTTTGAATCTGATGTGAGCTCTCAAGGTCTCTATCTATCTATGATGGTCTTCTCTCTCAGTATTTTATCTTTTTTTTTTTTCTTTATTTTATATCTCTTCAACTCGTTGGATCTGATTTAATGATAAAGATTTTTCTTGTCATTTGTTATCGGAGAGGATAGCTTTGTAATTGGAAAACTATGTTCAAACAAAAGGAATTTCTGAAAATAGAACAACAAAAACTATCGTAAATTGATAAATTAAGATAAATTTACTGACAAGGTTTCAACATACAAAAAAAAAATCGACTAAATTTAATAAAACTTGAACATTTTCAATTGGTCGTTGAACTTCTTTACAAAAAAAAGAATAAAAGAAAGATACTTTACTCCAACTTGAGTGTTTTTTTTTTTTGTGTGTTAAGACCGACACGAAAAGACAGTTGAAAGTAATAAATGGGAATAGCATATGGACTAGGAGTTTCCCCCGAAACCGGAAGTCTATTGTTTATGCAAATCTTGCTCCTAGCAAAGAGGCATTGATGCCATCACAAATAGGCTCTGCTATGCACAATAACTCTCTTAGTATATGCTTTACTGCACAAGCCCATATATGCAGTCGTAAATTCCCAAAAGTAACAGAAGAGGCATCAGCCACACCCTGTAACTAAAAACTAAAACCCAAAAAAAAAAACAAAACCAAAAAACACACATACATTCATATTTAAGGAAGCATTTCCACTTCATATCCTTTGTTTCCTCGGCACCACTTGAAGAGTGTTGGTTTTTTTTTTTTATTTTTATTTTTTTAACCAAAAAATGAGCTGTTTGTGAGTTTCTTTTTATGGTGGTGCACCATTCTATCCTGATGATTGCATACGAAATGAAAAAATAGAAAAAATAAAATGAAAAACCATATGAAACATGCAAATAATAATCAACCCTAAAAAAGAAATAGGGAGGGGTCCGGGTCGGTCTTGGTATATTCCTCAGTCTTGGGCTTCTACAAATATAAAATAATATTTCGTCCAGATGGGGAGTTGATGTTCCGCCATGTACTTTTTAAGCCTGTGTACATACTACATCACCACATGAATATTGTCGCTTTTGGGGAAGCGTGAGTGAGTGACGCTCTCTTAAAATAAACATTTATTAATTAGTATTCAACTTGTCCGTCGCGTATAGCAGCGCAGCGCACTACCCGATATGAATGTGTAAAATGAGTTTAATCAAAATGATTCCTTCGCTGTAATTTAAAACTGTTATTGTATTTACAACAACACCACCCTAATGTCTATATTTATATTATAGCTACAGCTATAACCATCCATTTGGAAAGTCGGGTCACGTCTTTTAAACAACAACTTTGGAAAAAATAAAAAATAAATATTTTTGCGGTTGGAAATATAATTTAGAGCGAATAATAAATTTGATGTAGCACAATTCAATTGAAATCTATAAAGGCTTTAATTCAATTTGGGAAAAGAAAAACAACAAAATTAGTATTGTTCTTGGGGGGAAAGTTGTTATTAATCAAATTAAAGTTTCTTGACAATTGATCTTGCTTAAAGAAGAGACATCGATGTTAGTCTTTTGTGCATCTTAGAAACAAGCACAATGGAGTCAGATTTTTCACTCAAGTTCAGAGTCATCACTCAAGTAAAATTTTTTCTCAAGCACAAGTCAGAGATGAGTTTTCTGAGTGTTTGCTCACGCATTTATTTTCCTCAGTTGGTATTCATAGGTAAGCTAAAATCAAAGAAAGCATTAGGTTTTCTTAACGTAACGAGTAGTTGAAGTGGGCCAAACTCCTGTCGAAAACTCCTGTTTCGCTTTTTCATCATTAATAACGACAAGGGAAAAAAATTAAAACAGGAATGACACTCTCGGAATTCTTCGATTTGGAGTTTTTATTCAGAATAGTGCTGAATATGAAAGAAAAATTTTATTACTTTTTCATTAAGCATTTATTTGAAGACAATAGTGTGTTTTTTTTCTTATAATTCAAAAATGTAACAAGTCTCACATATTTGGTAACGGGTGTGACATTGTATGAACAAATATATATAGGGTCCAGGGGAAAAACAGTCCATTCCCACTCATTCTGAGAAAAAGGATGCAATCAGTTAGTGCTCAGTAAATATTACAAGACCTCATCATTAGTTTTATTTTTGACTAAAAGTTTACATGTGCCATTTTTTCTGTGAACCGTTCAAGTCCCTAGACTTAAGTATGTACAATGGGGAGCAAAAAAATAGCAGCGATTTGCAAAATATTTTAATTAAAGTACTAAACATTAAAAGAGCTTTGATTATGGAAATTTGTTTAAGTAAATTTCCTTAAGTTTTATTAAAATTTAATTTTAAGTAAAAATGGAATTTAATTTATTTCTATTAAGCTAAGAAATAATCTAAAAACAAAATAAGCATCAAATTAAAGCGAGCAAAATAATAGCAGTGATTTTCTTTTTCTATTAAATTTAAATAAAACAAGGGCCAACAAAGTTCAATTAAACGATATTTTATTAGAGAAAAGGTAGTATTTGCTCCCATGACCATTATTTTTAATTACTGTTTGTTTTCATGAAGTCGTAAATTACCTGAGATCTTTGAGGTTTAATAGATCACTAAACCTGCTCAACAACGGTTCATAACTCCCGTTATTTTAAGTTTTGGCTTTAGACACATCTCTTTTATAACCCCCCAAAGTTTTTAGAAGGAATTGAGTTCTAAAAGACTGAGCAGGTCACTTTATGACCTCAATTTTAGTATCTTGCAACCATTGCCTGGCTACTCTGCTGGTGTTTTTTGGATTATATCCCATTGGGTTATAGGCCCATTTAAGTTTCATTTGGTGTCGGAGCAATAGCAGCATAATGTTTTGAAAACTATTCAGGTGCCAGACCTGGTTAATTACAGATTTGATCCAATATATTAGGCCAAGTCCATAGTAGCAGAAGTATCCTCAAAACTTAATATTAAACCCTCTATATTTTCTTGAATATTCTCTGGACTGATGAGAAAAAATTGGTTCTTTATGGTGATTTAGGGTCTCGGCAATTTGTGTAACGACCACGGAAAACTAAATTCAAAACTAGATACATTACAAAAACTAATTAACTAATCCACCTAAAAAGTGTGTTTAATGAATCTGTTTTGCACAGAAAAGAACAGAAAAGATCCAAAAAGTATAGTTTTGTGTGGGTTTCATAAAGAAAAATTTTGCCCGAAACTATTCAACAATCTGTTATGATTTATGAAGTTCTTCAGCACTGTTCATATCAAATTTTTTCAATAGAGAGAAAAACCGCAGAAAAACTTATAACAGTCTAAAATTGAATGCTGAAAAAAACTTTATGCTGAGTGGCATAATAATAACAAGATCGAAACAATAAGCTTATTGCAGCAAAAGTGAATTAATTTTATTATACTTTAATAAAAACTTCAAACATTAAGCAACATAAATCGATTACGATGTATTTTTTAGCTTGGCCCTTATAATATGGCAAGTTACTATACTCAGCGCTATGTTTTATTTTTGTTACTTTTAACTTTTAATTCCATTATTTTCTCACTTTGAGATGTTGTCAACACTTCCATTCTTAATTTTAGCTAATTGAGTAGAAACTACATAATATTTTATTCTAAATGAAAACGTAAAGAGTAATTTTGAAATTGCCTGAACTTTGAGCCTTAAGTGAAATCGAAAATCGGAAACAAAATTTTACAATTTAAATACAAAGAGTAGGTATATTTTTTTTCTATTTTCCATTATACGCTTTCTTTTATATTTGCATTGCAATTCACTCTCCCTGTCGAATTCATTTGCGTAAAAATCGTAAACGAAAGAAAAACTGTTAATTTATTCATATTTTGTATGAATCATGAAACAAAGAAGAGTGCGTGTTATGCAGCATCGTTTGAGAAATTGAAAAAAAATTTAACACTTGTGCACAAGTAGTCATAGCAACAACTATACAAAATTTCTTTGTTGTTGTCGATCTCGTTCGTATGGTATCCCCATCCATTTTTTTATATACCAAACGAACGTACAAACATATAACTACTTTATCATCTTCTCAACACATTCTGGCTTTGGCGTTTATATCAAAAGAAATTCAATCAAGACACCCATTGTGCGTTTTTCATATTATTGAGTCTTCAACTCTTCGACACAAAAAGCGAAGAAGAAGAAAACTCAATTCAAATTGTTTCCATCGATTTCAATCATCTACTTTATGGCTACGTTCTATGTATACCTACTAGCTACTACGTATTTTAGAAAATCCTTTTCCTTTTTAACTTATTCATCATATTTTGTATAATAACAAAAGCTTTTAATTGCCAATGAAAATGAAAACGTGCAAGGTAAATTGTTGTTGTTGTTTGGAACTTAAACAATTTTAAGGAAATAACGTGATGTATCGAAACAATGTGGAGACTGCCACTGCCAACTGCCAGAGGCCACCAGGTGAATTAAATTGTTTGAATTTTTTTTTAATAATAAATCAGTGAGTTTGAGTAGGTTCTTTGTACTTTGGAATTTTTTTGTTTTACAAGTAAATTCTGATATGTACTATACATATGTGCTCAATTGGCATAGTATTGGTTACATAAATTAATTGAGTTTTATAATCTAAGAAATTAAAAAAAAAGGAAAAACTTTCCGTCTTAGAAACACTTAGAAATACGATTTTCTTAATAAATTAATGTGTTAATATTCAAAAACATGTTTTGACTAAAGACGAATTAGAGTGATATAAAACCGAAGAATATCCCAATAACTATTAACAGACTCATTTCTACATTATACATAACATATGTTCATACATTATGGCGTAAAATGAATATTTGCAGTCTCAAAACTTTGACTTAAAGGCGTTTGCTATCCCGACTAACAATTTTGATTCTATAAAGCCTTACAGATGCTACCGTTGCTTCTGTAAAAGTTTAAAGAAACGAAATTGTGTTTTATTATTTATGTGGATCTAGATCATGATCAATTTTACACCTAAAACAAACACTTAGTGCCAGTTGTACAAACGTGGTTCAGCCTCGGATCAGGAATTTAACCCACCGATTTCGGCGGATTAGCTGCGGGTCAACTTCGGTTCAAGCATGACGTTGACCAGCAGCTAATCCGCCGAAATCGGTGGGTTAAATTCCTGAACCAAGGCTGATCCACGATTGTACAACTGGCACTTTGGTATTCTCACTTTCTATCGGGATCATTTTAATTGAACCAAAAATTAGTTCCTATATGGATAAGAAAAACCGTTTATTTTGTAATCATGATCTATATGGATCATTGGTGATAAAAAATCGCAGCTAATAGCTGCCTTCCTTTGGAGATGGTAGCCTTCTCAGTATTATCAACTACACTTCCTATCTTTCCGAACAGAAGATCAAGTGTTGACTGTAGTACTAGATCTAGGTTCTAATCATATATTATTTACTCCAAAGCAACGCTAAATTAGCACTATTCCCTTTGAGGCGGTAAACTACTCATGAGTAAAATCTAATAGCAGAATCCTGTACTCACTATTTACCCGTATTAGCCACAGTCCGAGATACCAATCGATAACAGAATTTGGGATTCCACAGTCAGCTTTGGATTCTTGATTATCAGCTCGATTTGTACTAGATTTATTTCGGTCTTTAACGAATTCATATAACCATAGTGGCATAACTATGTAAGTGTGAATTATATATTAAAAAGTACAAACGTTAGAAATTAAAAGTTTAAGATCACTAGCTAGGTAATCATTTTGGCATTCTTGTCAAAAAATAAAATGTCCAATCTGTTTAAACGCAAGAAAAGAAGTATAACTTCAAAAATGTTGTTTTCGCAATTTCAATTAATTTTATTTTTAAGAGATAAAAAAACTTAAATAACTGATTTTGAACTGGGCATATTTTTTTTTAATAAATTTTCCAATTTATCTAAATAGAAAAAATCTAAATCTATTTATTTTAAATTGTTAAACAATTAAATTACAACTCAACTATATACGTATACAGTATTGTTGTTATTACAATGATAATTGTTTGGGTAAAATTATATTTGATTGAACATTTAACTTCAATTGGAAAAAAAAAAACTTCAAATGGAATGTGTGGAAAATTATAGAGACGAGAAAGCTGCAAAAACCAGTTATGGAGAATACCTACTCTACATTCAGTTTGTTTATTTCATAATATAAACTATATATGACGGTGTATTGACTAACTATGTGCGTTTTTGTTGGCTTTGAGCCAACATTATACTGTGTACACTTATAATTAGCAAGAAATTTCAATTTATTCCATAAATATAATTGTGTTGAATGGTTGAAGTGTATGGGTATCTAGTTGCAAACAAAGAATTGCGGTTAAGTTAATATAACACATGATGGTGGTTAAATAAAATTTGGTAATTCTTGTAAGAGTGTTTTTTTTTTCTATTATCTACACTCTAAAAAAGAAAACAAATAAAAATAGTCGTTGACTATTAAAATAGTAAGAACCAAAAGACTGTGTCGATTGAGAGAAACATTTGTATTTCAATTTTTTGAACGCTAAGTTTTATTTTACCATTGAATTGAAACAAATTTTATAGTAAAAATGATAGATGATTTTTTTTTTAATTATTTTTTTTTTTTTGTTTTTGAAATCATTTAGTAGATGACTTTTATCAATAAATCAAACTAGTATCAGTCTAGCTTGTCATAGTACGACAGGCAGCTATCAGTTGTCAAATTTAGCGTTAACTATCTGAAAAGTGAAGGTTCATGTTTCATGACTTTGATAATTTCAATCGTAATATCATTTTCAATTCGAAAAATAAATATTTACTTTAGGTTGTTTTTTTTTTCTTTTGTTTTCCACTAACGAATAAATTCAGATTTTATTTTAATAACGCTTGCATTCAATACGTACCTACAGCTGTGTTCAAAATAATAGTAGTGCATGGAACAAAATAACATTTTTTATATTTACGGTGCTTCTACGGTTAAAAATTTAATTTCTTTGATGTCAAAGTTTGTAACGGTCAATGACTGATAAATGTATCGTAGTTTTAAGATGAAAAAGAAGGTGCCAAATAATTTGTCATTGACCTTTGGTTGTTCTTTCTAATTTGACCTGTTCAAAATAATAGTAGTGAAAGTAATTTTTGAAGAATTTAAAAGCGTTTTATAACTTAGAATATTTATTTTTGGTTTAAAAGTAAGTACTCATATAATTTGAACAATTTTTCAACAAAAAACGATTTGTTTCGGTTTTAATCTATTTAAAGTTCGAAGAGCAAAACATTGCAGTTCGGTTAACGGAAACTTTTACGAAAGCTGCTTGAAGAATGGAAAACCTACTTGGAAATTCAAGGTTATATTAGGATGCTCCCTTACAATGGTAGCCAATGCAATAAACTCAACGAAAGACCCGAAAAGCGCGGTAGAAAAAGAAAAAAAACCGTCGTAGATGACAGGCGTATTGTCCAGATGAGCTAAGTTGAGCCTTCTGCATCGTCGTTTCAAATCCAGAAGGCTTTAAGCCTGGATTGCAGTGCAGTGAACATTCGGAGGTGACTGTTAGAGGCTAATTTGTACGGTTGAAGTCCACGAAAAGTTCCGCTGTTAACAAAGAAATATGTTAAAATACTAAAATTTTGGACCCTTCATGTTTTACTATTTTCGTCGTATACTTTGGAACATATTCCGTATTGGGTGGACGTCGGACGTATTGTGGAGATCCAGTACCACCAAAGAGGACAAATTTGCTCTCATCAGTAAACAATATGTTACGCCATTACTTCGTTGGCCAGTTTATGTGGTATTTACAAACTGGATACGCTTTTTAATATGTTCCGCGGAACTTTTCGTGGACTTCAAGCGCAAAAATTAGTCTCTAACAGTCGCCTCTGAATGGTCACTGCACTGCAATCCAGGCTTAAAGCCGTCTGGATTCGAAACGACGATGCCGAAGGTTCAAATTTGCTCATCTAGACAATACGCCTGTCGTCTACGACGCACAGTGTGTCGAGCCCATACAAAAGTTTATCATAAATACTTGCAGCTAAGTTTTTGGAGTTTTAATATCTTTTTTTGTGTTTTTATGGCAGGAATAGAAAAAAAAATTACAAATTAACAAATTAAACAACCTATTACTTTTTTTTTAGTATAATTTATGATATTAACATTATTGAAGAAGCCACTTGTGAGCAAAATTAATTTTTTTTTTATATATAAACAAAAATATACTTTTCGTAAGGTTTTTGGTATGCTGAACTCGAATCCTAACTCAGAAAAATTCTATCATATCACGTTTTTGAAATATTCCCGTTAGAAAATCTGAAATGTCGTTTTTTAACAGTTTTTGAGGTTATGTTCTTGAACGTGGTGATTTATTTTAAATAAATTTGTGACAGTTTCTAAAAGAACTAAATGTTTTCTTTTAAAGCCCGTTTAAATCTTTTCAATATCTTTTTTCTACCTTGAGAAATCTTAAGTTGAAGTCAACTTGTTTTGTTTATCTTCTCTATACAAAAAAATCGTATGTTTATTTGCGTTTCATAGCAAATCTCGAGTAGTTTTTTGTCAATCGCTTTCAAATTTTGAAATAACGTTTTATTTGCATTTTCGTAAATTCTTATATCGGCGAGGTTGGTAAATACGCTATAATACACAGTAGAGCGTGGCCGGGTCAAGTAATTATATTAAAAATCTAGTATGCAGAAAAATATAATTTTTTTCTTGTTGAAAACAATATTTAAAATATTTTTAATTACATAAACAGCTTTTTGTTACTTGTGTATGGCTAAAAATTATTAAAAACATCGATTTTTTCATTTTTGTGATCCCCTTGAAGATGTTTCTCAAAAAATGAATTATTTTGAGTACTTGACTCGTAGCACATAAATGTGAATATCTCTGGTAATCGCAAACAGAAGCAGACCAAACTTTGCCAATATTAAGTATAGGCCTATGGCAAAATAATATAAAAAAATTATCGATATGATTTAATAAGTATTTTTTTAAATTAAGTTTAAAAATTAATTTTTTTTTTTTTTGGCCATTTATCAAAGAAATTTTAATAACTCATATATAATTTTATAAATTTAATTTTTTTTTGTTATACGTTTTACAACAACACTCAAATAAACAAAATAACATTAACAAAATTTTTCAAACAATTACCAAACGTGAAATATATACTCTCAAAGATTCACATAAATTCCTCAAAATATTTTCGATTTCCGAGGTACTCATTTTTCGGAGCTTATTTTGAATACATAACCTGGGTTATTTTGTAAGATAAATATGTTTTCATATGAGTTGACACTTCTAAATTATATTTTAATAGCAAAAATATTAATTTTTAACAAAAAAAAAAGTGATTTATCATAAGGGGACGACACACTGTGCGACGGTCTTTTTTCTTTTTCTACCGCGCGTTTCGGGTCTTTTGTTGAGTTTATTGTATTGGCTACCATTGTAGGGGACCATCCTAATATAACCTTGAATTTCCAAGTAGGTTTTTCCTTCTTCAAGCAGCTTTCGTATAAGTTTCCGTTATCCGAACTGCAGTGTTTTGCTCTTCGAACTTTAAATAGATTAAAACCGAAACAAATCGTTTTTTGTTGAAAAATTGTTCAAATTATATGAGTACTTACTTTTAAAGCAAACATAAATATTCTAAGGTATAAACCGCTTTTAAATTCTTCAAAAATAACTTTAACTACTATTATTTTGAACAGGCCAAATTAGAAAGAACAACCAAAGGTCAATGAAAAATTATTTAGCACCTTCTTTTTCATTTTAAAACTACGATACATTTATTAGTAATTGACCGTTACAAACTTTGACATCAAAGAAATTAAATTTTTAACCGTAGAAGCACCGTAAATATAAAAAAATGTTATTTTGTTGCAGGCACTACTATTATTTTGAACACAACTGTATCTATTTACTCTATTTATGATTTTGGATTTGAGTTTATTTCAGAAATCCCCATTTGATATTTGAAAGCCTTAGTCACCAAGTAGGTAATAATAGTAATCAATATCATAAAGTACTTATCACAAATTGTGCATTTTATTATTGTTAACATTTCATAATAAAAAACAATTTCATGAGAATTCTGTTCAACGAACAAAGATAGTGTACTTTACTAATAAAAATGCAATACTTAAGTCGACTTTAAGTTATCTGCAAGGTGAAAATAAAGCACAAAGCTAAGCAATAAATCATTTAATATTAAACCGACCATAATTATTCAAGGTTTACTGTAATCTTCCCTTAATATTCCTCAACTATAAAGATTTATGATAACCACAACTAATAAAGTCCTATTACAAGTGTTGCATTTCCGTTTAATAAATTTTATTTTATTAAATCGAAATAAAAACAACATTTTACATAAAAATCAAAGATAACAAAGTCTTACAATTAATTTTAAACACGTAATTAGTTTCAACTTTGGTGCCTATATGAGTATTTTTCCAGGAATACGAATATTCAAATCAGCTTTCATTGATAAATATCAACTTTATTTAATTATCATAATCAGAACAGGATCATATAATCAAAGTTTTATGAGAGCAATTCATTTTAGGGATATTAATCGAACATCCTTAAAAGTTTGGTTCTTAAAAAAAAAATAGGTTTGAGGTTTTGTTCATTGAAGATTCAATCATTTCAGTATCGAGTACATGAAAATCCTGTCTTTTTTTATAGAATCCATAAAAAGAAGCAAAGATAATTCACCAGTTTAACTCTTAAAAGTTATTTAACAAAAAAAAAAAAAGAAGGAAGAGCAAAGGACCTAGATTACTTCCCTGAGGTATACCTGAAACCTGAGTTAAAATAAATTGAATAGCTATAAGCAATGCCCATTTATATCAATAAAATTGATCTTCTTACCTTTTAAGAAACTGACCATCATAACCTAATATTTTAGTTCATAAACCAAAATGAATACTTTTATAAATAGTATTTATGTAATTTATATACATTTGATAGGTACTCTGCTATAATATCGCTGAAGCCAAAAATTAGTGATAGATAATACAAAAATAAGTTGTCATTGAGCGACATTAAACGAAAACATTTTCGACTTGATAAAGAAAAGTGTTGCACAGGTACCTAATCACTATAATCTTATCCAAAAATGTTGGCTTATCTGAATCATTCCAAACGAATTTTAGTAAATTACCACCACTTTAATAAAAATAAATAGATTGATATATCGTTGGTGCAAAGGTAAAACTCACTTAGGACATACGAACTCAATGAAATGGTATGAGTGTAAATAATGTGATTTATTTAGAAAAAATTGTTTTTAACAAAAAAAAAAAAAACTTTTTTAATATAGCAGCATCGCCAACAGAAAGTCACAAATTTTGCTTGTAAGTAAAATTCATGTGATAATTAAGATACTTAACAATTAATGTCACGAAGTCATAAAGATTTATTTAAAGACTTAAAGGGTGCAGTTTTTATTGGCATATCACGAGCCTTCAAAAAAGATTAGAAATGTTTGTTTTTGTTTTTTTTTTTTTTTTCTCAAAGTGCAAGCATACTGTTAATGTTCACTTTTCATTTCTACTCCAGATATGAATCTGACATTAAATTATGTTGGTACACTAAAGTATACAATTTTAAAAAAACAAACAAAACATGCATCGATCCTCAAGATAATAAGGAAGAATATGCATTTTTACAGATTCGATAATCCTTTTTGCATGTTTAAAGATTATTAAAAGAAAAAAACCCAGAACGTTTTAGGCTTCCATATGGCAGCACACGCATTCTCAAAAAATCGATTTAAAACAAATAAAAAAACATTTTATTTCTTGATTTCAAAATGTAAACACAGATACAATCTTGTTAAATAAATAAATACCTCATCAGCTTGGGATTGCTTTATTTGGCGATCGTGGCATGTGTTCACATTTGAACAAAAAAATAAACAAACACAAAAGACATAGAGATACTACACACACAAAGGTAAGTTAGGTAGATTTTTGGCATTTTGTTTGAACTTCTCGTTGTCCGATGGAAAATTGCAACGATTTGTTTCGCTGTTCGGATTTTGTTGTTGTTGATCATTTCAGTTAAATGCCAAATTTGATCTCACTTAAAGATTAAGCAATAACAGAGAACCACAACAACAACAACTGTGTATTTAGGTAATGTATGTACATAAGTTCTTTACAAAATATCATAGAAATTCAATAAACTGATTGATGTGATTATGAGCTGTGAACAGGAAATATATTGGTCATTAAATCTAATAGATAATTAATATTATTGAATTTTAGTCTCATTTTTATTTTAATGATGAAATTAATGAGGTTCTAAGTAGTTAATGTTATTCTCTTGAGTGTTCAAATGAATATGTATTAGAAAAAATGTTTTTTTTTTGTGTAATATTTCAAATAGATTACTTGTGTTTAGGTTAGTCAATTGAAACAGGTCAACATGTTCTTTGACACACAAAATAATTAATGTGTCTGAAAAATTATATGACTGAAACCCCTTGAAATGTTAAGTCGATGTGGTTAGTTAAAAAAAGCTTATATCTTCATTTGTATTGATCGCATTGTCAAGTATGAGGTTTCAGGGTTAGGGAAATAACAGAGAAGACATTAGAATATTAATAATATGAATCTGTACTTGATACTTGATTATTTGTAGGACTCTCGTTATTAAACCCTTCGTAAACTAAATATGTAAAGCCGCAAATTAAAGTTGTCGGACTTTTGAATTTGATAGCAGGCCACTCAAACAAATTGTTTTCTTACAGGTTCTAGTCCCTTTTTTACTCTAAACCCGTCTAGGTATGATAAAATACATACAGTATTCTGTATGATATCAAAGGTTTGTTGTTGAATGGTTATTAGTTGAAAAATATATTTGTATGTATTGAGTTTAGATGATTTAAGAAACCATCCTTTTTTTAGATTAAGAATTTTATATTTTTCAATTTGTTTTATATACAATTGACTTAAAACCAAACTTATAACTGTTTATCAATTCGGCTCCACAATAGAGGCCCGATGTATGTACTTCAAATGGTTCTATATAATGCTATTTTACAATATCATATTTTATATAAAGGTGTCATCTAGATATCTTTTCCAAATAGTAGGCAGGGTCATTTGACGAAGGTGCGTTGATAAAGTGAAGTTCTATCTAAATTCTTTTATTTATTCATTTTAACTTAAATGACACAGATATAATTTATTTTGCGCGATGTTAAGTCTGGTGTCTGATGAGTTTGGTAGTCGGCAACACTTTTTCCGTTTCTGACGGGTCTCCTTTGCGTACAGGAATTGTGCTTGACGACTGTTAACCAGTTTTTTGAAAGAGTTTCCTCCGGTATTATTCAACAGTATCTAACCGATTTATAACGGAGTTTCTTGTGGCTTTCCACTACTGTTAATGCAAGTTTTCCTACGGCAACAAGTTTTTCACGGAGTTTCCTGGGGCTTTCAACGAATTTGATGCACATTTTTTTACGGTGTAAGGTCACACATAGCCGGGAACCGGATAAACGGCCTGGATAGCCGGTTGCTAGATACAATGCTGGATATACATACATTAACCTTGGATCCCTTATCGCTGGCGGGGGAAACCTTTGGTATACATTTTTTCAGTGAAAGACTCTTTAAGGTGACTTTTAGTGATCTTAATCTTCTTTAATATATACCTATTCGACAAAAATTGAATAAAAATTAAAAGTATATTTCAAAGTTTATTTATATACCTTCATTTATTGATTTCTACTAGGCACCTATTTTCTCGTTGAACAGATTTTATGATTTCCTTATGTTTGTTATGACCAAATACACCAGATCTTTAAGTAACAAGTTTAAAAACTTGGTATACACATTAAATACTTTTGGATTCGAATTGGGGACTACTGAATCAACCTGTAAATAACTTTTAATACTAGGTTTGTATAAAGAAATGTCTCCTATATCAATATGGTTAAGATACCAAAATTAATCACTTTTACATTCAGCATCCCCTTAACATTATGGATTTCATTCATTGCAACCTTCTAACAATTAATAACCTGGCACTAATATTTTTTTGCAAAATAACGTGCACCAATTCGACCATATCGTTAACAAATTAAACTATACACATTTTAAAGAGTTAATCTACTACCTATAAAAGAGACAACCTACGTGTCGTCTAGCAAACTCATCTGCAGTTTACCTAACTTGATAAAAAATTGGGTTTATTTTCCAGTTTTTTTTTTCTCTTTTTATTATTATAGTCACGAATGGGATTCCCAGAATTGCACAGACAACCTTTAAAATACTCCCCCCAACCCTCACCTCGTCTTCATCATCATCATAATCTAAAATAGCTAAAACCAGCCTGAACAGAGTGTAGATAGTTCTCCAACAGAGTGATACCCCAACTTAATGGAGAACAAAAAAAATACAAACCAACAGCAAAACAAAGCGTCAACGAACTTACTTGGGTTAACGTATTCCATTCCAGTTTTGGGAGCACACAATAATTATATTATTGCAGACGGAAATGTTATGTTTCTTTTTGTATGTGTTTTATTTGTAATTAGTTCACAATGCTAAAATTTACCAAAAAAAGTAACAAACTTCAATACAAAAAAATAGAATAGAATATTACTGAGAGATTGGAAGGAACTTTTTGAGAATTTTGTCAACTTTCTCAATCAACTTTGAATTTTTGTTGCCAAAATCTTTTTTTGTGTTTTAAGAAAACTCAAGCATTTTTCTCGGAGAAAACTTCACACTGGTAAAAAAATAAAACAACTCACAATGAGGATAAATTTTTATTTTCAAAAAAAAAAAGAAATAAATTACTGAACAAATTTTCACTCTGTGAAACAGCACTTTGATTGGATTTTTTTATTTAACACTTCCAATGAGAGTGAGAAAGAAGAGCAAAGAACGACAACGACGAGAAGAAACAACGCACAACTGAACACAAATTCCTCTACTCAACTAGGATGCGCGTCAAGCAGCAGCAGGACCCTCAGGTGATGACGGTCATGGGAGAGATGGAGAAAGAGATTTTTCTTCCTCTACAAAAACTACTACAAAAAAAAAAAAAACTGATGACGATGGATGCTGCCGAGCCGATGATATACTCTTGTTCGAATGAATAAATTTCTATCTTATTGCAATAATTCTCCACTCACTCAAATTCCACTTTACTAAACTTTCACCTGTTTTGTTGAAATTTTTGTTTCGTTTTTATTTATGCAAAAAAAAAAACACTTGTTTTTTTTACACTTGTTTTTTTTTACCGTTATATACACATTCTTTTTTTTTTTTTTGTTGCTTGCAAATAGTTCAATCGAAAGCTAGCCGACTGTTTTTTTTTTTCTTCTTTTTCGTTTGAGGTTTTTTTTCCGTTACACGAACACTCTCGTCGACGACCCGCCTTTCACAGTGGTACGCAAAGAATAACGAGAAGCGAGCATCTATCAAAAAAAAAAAACCGGAATGGAAAAGTTATAAGAAAAAATAGCAGCAGCAGCAGAGGAAGAAAGAAGAAGACGGATGGTTTTTGTAACAACTCTAGTTGGATGACTTCCCCCGTTGAATTTTGGTATAACAGTTAAATTTTTCGAATAGAGTGTTGTCTCTTTTTATAGGGTTGTCATTTTTTTTTTGTTGTGAAAGGTTTTTGTGGAGAAATGTAGTAGATGGAAATGGAACTGTTTTTGAATGTAGGGTATAATTAGTTTGTTTGGTAAAGCCTAGTATGCTGCTGAAGCGAAACGAAAAATTTTGAAGTCTCCAAAGTCAACAGCGAAAATGCTAACGAAAAAATATCTTCGAGTATTCTGTCAAAGTCAAAATAAAAAAAATTCAATATTAATTTAAAATCAAGAAAAATCAACATAAAATAATTTTTAAAGCAAGAAATAAATGAATTAAAAGTGAAAAAACCCCTCAACACTGCTCTTGGAGTCAAGAAAAATGCACAGGATAGTCAAAAGTAAGTGACAAACGAGTGAAAACTCTCCAATTTTTCGCTAGAGCTGCGTATTGAAAAACAAAAAGCAAAACAAATTTTCCGTTCAGGATTTCGTTAACGAAATTTTGTACGGAAAATTTCTTTTCGCTTCAGCAGCATACGGGGTCGAATTACGGCATACGTTCGTTAACGAATGGTTGCTATGTGTCCCTATCGTTTTCTAATAATTAAATAGAGACAGAAATAGTCAAAACGTTAACGTATGATCGTAATCGTGTGCCGTAATTCGACCCGGCTTAAAGTAGCTGAAGCGAAACGAAAAATTTTGAAGTCTCCAAAGTCAACAGCGAACATGTTAACAAAAAATACCATCGGGTATTATTGCAAAGTAAAAATAATAAAAGTACAAATCAAAAAATTCAAGAAAAAACATCAGAAGATGAGTTTTAAAGCAAAAACAAAACAAATTTCGTTCGAGATTTCATTAACGAAATTTTGTATGGAAAATTTCGTTTCGCTACAGCAGCGTACTACCCGACAAACAATTTTGGTTCTACAGATGCAATTGTTGCTTCTGTAAAGCATTATAGAAGCAAAATTGTTAGTAGGGTAGGCTTCAGCTGCGTACTTGGCTTAACCCAGGAGTCGAAATTCGAATCTGTTGTGGTGTTGTCACTTTTGTACTTTTTCATGGTGTATGTAATTAAGCCTTTAGAATATTCATTAATACTATGTTTCCACCTACGCTAAATCCGAGATTTAGCTTAGAAGATTTAGAATAAATCTCGAGATTTATTTTAAATCTACTTCGCTAAATCACAGATTTGGGTTCAGCTACCCTAAATCTAAGATTTTTACCTACTTTCAATCCGAGATTTAGAATAAAACTCGAGATTTATGCTAAATCTACTTAGCTAAATCTCGGATTTAGCGTAGGTGGAAACATAGTATAACAAAAATCAAATACATCATCATTTCAACTAGCAGGAATGAGTGAGCTAGATTATTCATTCAAAACTAAAAAATGTCCGAGCTAGATTATTCAACTTCAAAACCAAATACAAAACTTGGTACCTAAATTCTGTAAATCTTCTATAAGTTCATAAATCGAAGCTTATCCGAAAAACATGCTTCTTCGGTTAAATTTCTTTAACGGTATTTAAACAACTTATTAGAAGTTGTTAAACAAGTTAAATTCTTTAGCAAGCTGTTAATACAAGATCTATGGAAGTGCCTGGCAACACAGTGATTTTTCACACGATTGAAAAATCACATGCTGTGGCTACACACTGTTGTGCCCAATCACGTTCCACTTTTACATTTTCTAGGAACAAATGTCAAAAAAGTGGAAAAATTTAGCAATTGAACTGTACTGCCCTCAGAAAATTCAGTTCCCTTCGTGAGCATCTTCCCCCTTCACTCTTCATCCCTCTTGCCTACAAACTCACTGCTTAGGCGATTGAAAAATCACCGTGTAGCCAGGCACCAAAGTAATAGGTGTGTTTTTTTGTTTATCTATATAGATTTTGTGCAAAAAAACGACATCGGGATTTTTGAAATCCATGCAAACATTTGGCACCACTGTACATATACTTTGGCAGCTGTCTGTCAAAAATGTTGCTTTTGTTTTTTTTTATTTTAACTCCGAAGTGGGAAGGCCATTACATCCATGTTGGATGCAAACAAAAATTTTCATATGGCCATGGCATCCATGTTGGATTCAACAAAAATTGTTTTTTCACATAAAACCAAAAATTATCTGTATATTCTTAGCTACATTTTAAGACCATGACCATTAACATTAGTTGCGTCGTTCTTGTGTTATAAGCATTTGAAGGTAGCCATATTGAAATTTTTTTCGATTTTTTAAAAATCAAATGTGAAAACCTTTTTATTTTTATTTCTAATTTTTCGAAAAAACTTTGGTAATTTTTTATACATATCTGTTCAACAATCTTATAAGGATCCATTTAAGACTTTTATCTGAAAAGTGCATTGCGTATATCTCGAGATATTAACATTTCAATGCAACCATGTCAAACAAATTTTTAATTATTTTTTTCTATGAGAGTTTTTTTCAAACCTCTTTTTCTCCGCTTTTTTTTTTGTTAATATTTTCAGATATTTTTTTATGAACACAACAAATAAAGTACCTTGGCACTACTGTTTTTATCGAGAGAAAGTAAAATCTGGATAATTATCTGGATTTTTCAAAAATCTATACAGATAAAGTTTTTGTTGTTTTTAACACGTAAATTGTTTTGATTTCAAAAATCTCGATGTCGTTTTTTTGCACAAAATCTATATAGATAAACAAAAAAACACACCTAATACCTGCAAAATTTCAATTTACAAGTAGTAGATACTAGAAAAACTCTTAACAATGAGTCATATGCATAAACAATTTTGTGCATATCAAACCTAGTTTATACTTATTAATTTCATATTGCGGTAATTTATGGATTTTAAGATCGTAAATCCGAATGGAACACATTTTGCTAAAATCTCATCCATGCAAACGGTCCCTTACTAAAAAAATATCCAATTATCAATTTTGTTCCCCACTGTAGAGCAAGATAAAAATATTGTATCGATCTCTCTCTCATATTTCTCAATTTGTTTTTCTTCTTTCTCTTTTCCACTCCTATGAAAACCAATCATTCCGCGAAACAAAACAAACATTTATTTCTCTCTTTGAAAAGAAACAACATAACAATCTACACACGAAACAACTATATTTTTTACCCTACCAAAATCAAATTAGAAACCGATTAGAACAAAATTAGAGAAGAAAATAGAAGAAAAAAAAAAAAAACGCCATTCAAGACTCAACGCAGCGCCGCACTAGAATTCTCTCGTTCATCAGTCGACGAGTCGCAGAGTTTAAAAATTAATTTTAGTCATCTGTTCTTCGTTCAGCACGCTCTGCCATTTTGGAAAATATATAAATTGAGTTTCATTCTATAAGTGTGTTCTCGCTGTGTGAGAAAAAAAGAAGAAAAAAAAAAATACCTACCAAAAAAACAGGGTCCTCCAAGAATTTCCCACAAACCCACAAAGTGTGTTAAGGAATTTCTCTAAAGCCCGTGATTAATAAAAAAAAAAGTCATAAACTACCCACAAAAGCAATAAAAAACCTTTCCCAAAGAAAAACTTGCAAATTTTCATCTGAAAATTCTTCTAATCCGAGGTATTTTCTAATCGAAAAAAAAGTTTTTTTTTTTTTCATTCGTCTTGTAAAAGAAAATCAAAAAAAAATCGTACCAAAAAAAAACTGTATTCGGAAAGTGTCGAGTGTGAAAAATAGTTTTTATCGAACGGTAAGTGGAGTAGAAGAGAGGAGAGGATATCCCAAAAAATTAGAATGAAATTTATTATATTTTTTGTCAAAAAAAAAAAATAGAAAACAATGAATTAAATAAAAACTATTACATTTTTTTCGAAGTCATTTAAGTTAACTTAACATGGATTATTATTTTTTCTTTTTGGTTCTATCTCTATGAAATTTATCTCTTCTCTAGCAGCGGGAGAGAGGAGAAAAGTGTTGGGAAAATTAGGTTAGTATGTCATCTCTTGGCATCGTCAAGTCAATTTGGTCGTTCTCGTTGGTCGTCTAGTACTGCGAAGTAAAAAATGACAGAACTGACTGAAGAACTGGCTCTGGTTCTGGTTGTGTCTTGTCTTGTTTGGTTGGTTATTGGCTACCTATCTTGATGAGAATGCAACTGAAAAATCTTGCAGGTGTCTTTTTTTTTGTTTTCTTTTTATTTTGTTAAGATTTCTCAACTCGACTAGCAGATTAGGTTGAGATTTTCTATGTTCTAGTACTCTGCTAGTGATACTCTGTTACCGCTAGAAGCTTTTTTCTAGTGACGAAATGGATAGAGTACAAGTACTAGTTTGTTTTTTTTTTTTTTTTTTCTCTAGACTCGTGAATCGTGTGCCACTCGCACTCATATGTATATTTTATGAATTCGTTGTGTGGTTTTCTCTTTGGTTTGTATTCGTGTTTTGTATGTTTTTTATTTTTTTCTCCTTTTTTGTATGTTTGTTGTGCGAATAAGCGAACGTGCTTTGGGGGTCTTTTTTTTGTGGAGTGGGGTTGGGAGTAGAGAGTGGCCTCGTCATTTCGTCAACCCTAAGCGCTCTAGCGCCCCTGAAAAACCGACACAAGAACGGAATGGGGTATACGAACGCAGAAGCTGCCTTGCCTACTGTTCCCAATTTATTTGCAAAGAGAGCACACAGGAATACTATAGAATGTTGAAGTAGCTAATCCCACAAGCTGAGAGTGAGATGATGTTCTCAGAGTCAGAGCCAGAGCAGAGCTCATCCCACATCATACAGATTTACAGTCACATTTTTTTACGAGTTGGGGAATCAAAAACAGTGATGTTATTTACTTATTTTTAATTTATATTCTTTTCTTTTTTGCGTGGAAAATTGAAAACACGATTTTTTAAATGTTTTTTAAGGACTTGAAAGAAGGGGTGGGGGTGGTATCGGCTTAATGTATAGTCGATAGGCAAAAAGCCGAATTTAAAAAAAATCTTAGACCCAAAAAAAGCTGCTTTTAAAACTGGTTAAAAAAAAGCATGCATTCTTTTATGAGATTTGTACCCTTATTACGATGGTCAACTATCAATTGATAGTTGTCAAAACATAAATTTCGATCTCTTATTATCTAATTTGCAAAAAAATTGAAAACAAAGAATGATGCTAACCGTTATTATTTGAAATGTAATTGAAAAATTCCATTCCAAAACACCAAATTTCAGTATTTATCAACTATCAATTGATAGTTGACAATCGTAATAGCGGTGATTGTTTTTTTTTTTTTTTTTTAACTTTTGCCTATCAGATTTCAAGTATAATAAGGATTTTGTTTTTCAATTTTTTGATATATTTTGGCCTTTTTCCACTAAACTAAAACGCGGTTTTCACAAAAAAAAAAAATTCAAATCGGAAACCTGCATCAAAACTGAGGTTTTACCATACATTTCTGCTCAGCAAATTAGTTCGTAAAACACATGTTTTATTATACATATAAAACCACTCAAAACCTGAAAAGTGGAACAATTCAGCTCTCTATTGCGCTCTACTAAAAATGAATTTAGGTAAACTAAAACTAATACAAAAAGATGTTGTCTGATGACTTGAACTATGACGTTTGAAAGAAATTACCATCAAATTAAACGAACTATTTCACAAGATTTAATTAGTGTTTATGGGTCAAAATCATGGAGGTGGGAAATTTCGATGACCGAATTCTTAAAAAATCAACTTTGGTTCATGAACGGGCAGAGCACAAAAATGTATATTTTTCAATTTACAGCAAAACCCCAAAAATTAGTACTAGAAAAACGTTCCCGGAAATGATGGTAATCTCTTCAAAACGACTTTAGGGGTCTAGAAATAGTATCAATGTGAATGATATACTATTATATTAAGGTAGTAGGTCATAAATAAATTAAATATAACTTTATTTCTTGGGATAGACACCGATTTCTACAAAAAAATGTTTTTATCCACGTCCGAAACACTTAGGCTATAAGTAATTTTTTCTTTTGTTTTCTTGTAACTTTTTTGATAAAAGTGTATATTACAGCCATACTTAGATATACTACTAAGTAAAAATACCCAAAAAAATGCAAAATTATGAGTGCTAGACTACATTATTTATTCAGATTCTAAGAGCGTTCCCGGAAATGACGTTCCCGGAAATGACGTTTTGACCTTAATTTATTTTTATTTTTTATGTCACAAAGTTAAACGAAATATTTTTGAGATTATATTGCAGTGGCCTCGATTTTCGATCATAATATCACCAAAAAATTAAAATTTCAATCTAACTATACCCCAAAACAAGCGTTCCCGGAATGACGGTTAATTGATGTACGCTACTTAAAAATTAAACTAAACCTAGTTTCTTACATATATTTTATATATTTATCCATAAAAATAAGCGTGGAATGATAAATCTATATAAAATCAACTTTAAAAACTGCTTGCAGCACAATTTGTAAGTTAGATGATTAAAATATTTATACATTAAGAAATGTTGCTTTTATGCGTCATTTTTCTTGGGACAACTTTTATTAATGTATAAAAAAAACAAAAAACTTAATTTTTTTGTAAAAAATGTACATATATGCTATTAAATGTTTTCTTTTTACTTGTTAAATAAAAAACAATAGATCACCCTTCAAAAGAGTACTTTTTTTTCTTTGTTTGCCATTAATTTGGAGTTGTCTGGGGTGTTGCAGAATTAGAATATTTAAAACGTGAAACGAAAACCTGAAAATTTCCGCTGGAAACACATTTCAAGTTTTCAAAATTTTTTTTTGTCGAAAACCGCATTTTGAGTCCATTACATTTTGTAATACAGAAATAGCCGGCTCTTTCAACACTGCTCCAAATATCGCATTTTTATTTCTATTTCATCACAAATATAATTTCATTGCATTTTATTGTTCATTAAAGTTTAAAGCCTAGTACCTACCTACACAGATGGTCCTAAATTAAAACATTATTTTCTCTCTCCATTTTAATACTGTACGCCCTTCGCATTTCTGCGGCTTTAAATCTAGCTATGTTGTTGTTTTAAATTTATTACCTTATTCTACTCAGCTTTATTAGTTCGGCCTATGTATGTATGTTGAGGTTGAATTTCAAACTCCTTAAAGCGACTACCAAAAAAGATAAAAGAGCAACAAAAATTTCAAAAGTCAGTCAGTTCTAGCATGTTTTGACTTTGCTGACATGTACGATGTACCTATTTTTTTTTTGTAGTCATAAGCCACTTAGGAGTTTGGACCTAAGTTATGAAATGTTTACAAATTAAAGTTGAATATTTATTGCTTACGCCTCTTCCCGAAAACACAAACCCAAAAAAAAAAAGAGGCAGACACAAACACTCTTGAATTAAACAAATACAGTGACACTTATGTATACTCAAAGTCCCCAGTATGTAACTTGTTACAATCGAGTATGGTCGAAACAATAGACTATCGTTAACTCAATTGTACCAATTAGATACTGCCACTTATTGATTGTATCGTTCAACTCGATTTTTTACAGTCACGTGTTGGGACCTCAATTTACCACAGATTAGGATAAACTCGAAACTGAGAACCCTGCCTACTACCCAAACTCGCCTAAAGGTAAAAAATGAAGTTGAGGAGTTGTGGTCCCATTCAAGATCATTACTCGTCTAGTTAAAAAAAAGAAGATTCAATTGAAGAATTCATTTAATAAATTGAAAAACAGCATAGACTTCTAGATTTTTAAATAGGCATCACTTGATATTATAGATGTTGTCGTGTTGTACAATATTTACAAAATAACTTATTCAGACCTCGTACAAAACCAAACTTTTGTCGGCTTTTATGTTCATCAACATGCATAGGAAATATTTTAAAGTTTTAGCAACCATAGGAGTTGTTAACTTTTATTAAGACATCCCTTTAACAATCTTCATAAATTAACACTGCCTACAATTGTGCGTACGAATACACAGTGTACAGTCCCTTGTCATTTTATTAGGTCCCCAAGCGAAAAAATACAACTTTTTAGTTTATGTTGCTCAATTTTTAAAGTTTTTGTCGAAGAAGATTCCATTTTATTGGATTTATTTAATTAAATTATGATATAAAACAATATTCAAAGGAAAAACCACTTTTTAGTGGTTTAGTTTTTCAAGATAGTCTCTTATTTATTTGTATTTATTTTTTTTTCATATAAAATATGAAGACAACACTGATCTAGAGAATCCTTCATATGAAAATAGCCAGTTAAGAAACCTAAAACCAATAAACAATTTCTAATTCTTGTCTAAAAATTCAACATTCTCTATATCAGAAGAAAAAATGTGAAATCAATCAATTAAAAATTGTCAATATTAAAAAAAAAAAAAAACTAATCCGATTGAATGAATTTCCTTATGATACCTTATCATCACAAACTCTTATCACTCAAATTATATTAATAAGTTTCCTGTTGGTATAAGTAGCAACCAAGCCATTTTACTCCAATAATGGGAAATATAAAGCAATGTATTTATATATTAATTACATAATACTTACACCAGTTTAAATGATTTCGAAAAAGTCTAATGTGTAATAATTATATAATACATAATTGCAAAAACAACATCTCTCACTGAGCGTAGAAAAAAATTGACTACCTTTGTTTTAAAGTTACAAAACTTTCTTTTTAAATAAAATATTGATAAATGATAACTAATGCCAAGTTAATTTCTTTGGCAAAGGTACCTACTTTTAAAAGTAATTTGTCACCAATATCTTTTTTTTGGAACAGCAGTTTATAGTTACTAAGACCTATTACGTCCGTTGGTGGTTCCTAGAGCGAATAGGTCCTACATCTGCGCTTTATTGTGTAGGGTTTTTGGAAATGTACTTCAGATCCCTCTAACTCTTCACAAGTTGCGCTGACTCTTTATCGACTGTTCTCAGCCATAATTCACCCGGCTCTTCTGTCCTCTTGATTAAGGCATTGCATTGTTTGGCTTGCAATGAAGTCGTTGCCTTTTCGGAGCGTGTGTCCAACCCACTGCCACTTGCGTAATAGATTCTCACCCGTTCTTCCGTTCTATATATTCGAATCCGAAGTCAGAAAATCTTTATTAGTTTCTGTTTTCGAAATATTATTGTTAAAAAATAAAAAAAAAACATTATTATGACTGTTTTTGAGCCTATAAATTATCACACATTTAGGCATACTATCTAACGCTAATATTTCAAAAACTGAAACTAATCTAAGTTTTCTGACTTCGAATACGTGTTCAGCACAATTAAGACCTTCTAAGTATATTTTGGTTCTTGGCTAAAAAATCTTGCAGACTTCACTTTGAAATTCAAATCAAATTTAAATGAAATGAAAATCTTCTCCATGCGGGGCTTGTATTTTTAATAGTTTTGATTTACGTTGCTTAAATAATAGCTAAACAATCCAAATCAACTCTCTTATCACACTGTCAAAAACCATCTCGCAATCGATTAACAATAGGTGAAGTGGTGATAGATATTCAACGCACTGGTCAATGTGGTCAATACAGGAGGCTCCAGGTTATGTAGTTGCAGGCATAACGCGAATTTCTTTCTAGCTTTCGCACCTCGTCAGGACTTCCTCCCTTAAACACCCTTAATTTACCTTTTTTTATTTTTCCTCGTAAACTACTTTAATTGAAGATGTAAATCCGAAATATAGTGTTTTTTACTTTTAAACGTAATGTTCCTCAAAACTTAAACAAACATTTTAAATAGGCAATATGAAGCCCGAGTTATATCTAACTATAATTTTGCAAAGAAACTAGACTTTCAAAGAAGTTTTAGCTATTTCTGTTAAAGAAGTCGTATAAGATTTTCTCTTATGAGTCTGTTTGGAGGCGTTACAAAATTTATATGCAAAAGGTCTATGAGTTCTACTATTTTTAGAATATTGTCTTTAGGAAAATGTTTCACAATGTCAATTCAGCGATACGTGAACTTAGCAGCTTAACGCATTTATTCTGTGTGAAAATTATACTAAACATTTAAGTGGTATGACTCACGTACTATATTATCGAATTTGCATAATTTTTTGTACTTATTACTTTAAGATCGTCATCTTTTCATTCATCCATTCATTTTTTTTTTCTTGTCTTTAAATGTTGATAAGAAATAAAACTAATTTCCTTTCATGTCTTACACAAACATAAATATTTCTGTCCAAATTTATTAAGGGATTCACTTTTTTATTGTATTCAAAGTTCCTTTGTAGATGTAAGACAATGAGCTTATCTTCCTTAAATGACGTCTTTCTTTTCTAAACAACACATGTATATAATTTCACATTTTTGTACACATTCCATCCATACAACAATGTACAACCTCCCCAACCTTCACCCTCATTGTTTGGAAAGGGTAGAAGAAATATTCCTTTTTTAAGGAAGCGAAAACACAGAAGAAAACAAAAAACCTCACACTCTTCTATAACATCACTGGTTTTTTCTCAACCAGGGGGAGGTAAATAGAAAAGTGTATAGAAATACAAATAAAAAAAAAAAAACATAACGAAGCGATGACGACGTTGTTGTTTAGCTCTTGTTGGGGTTTTTGGCCCACAACCACAAACACACTCTTACAAACCCAACCAAAAACCAACAACTACTGTGTGAGAGCATTTCTGAGAGATGAGGCTAATTTTGTATATAATATCGGATTTTTCCGAACCCAAACCGCACAGAGAGCAGCACAGAGAAGCAAAAATGGGTATATTTTCATTTTTAACCTATATTTTCTGATGGCTCTGTGTAGTACTGTGTGTACTGGGAAGCAAAAGCAGCGTATTGTATTTATGTTCTAGAGTATAGTTTACACTTAACTCTGCTCTGTGCTGTGACTGTGTGTGATTTCTTGATATCTGGTGTAATGGTGTAATATTGAAATCAGAAAATTAAGCAGATAGTTCTCTGCTTTCTGCTTCTGCTGCCGCCCACTCACAAGGATATCATCAGAGTCGTCAGAGATTTTAGAGAGTAAAAAAACCAGGAATCGATTGTGCACACGCTGTCGGTCGTCTTCTTCGTCGTTGTTTCTTTCACAAAAAATAAATATTTTAAATCATTCAAGAATAAAAATAATTTTCTCAAATTTGATAATAATCTTAAAAATTTCAATTGAAAAAAGTAGCTGTATGCAAAAACAATTCCTGGATATTTTTATTGCACATTTCCTGCGAGAGTCCTTCGTACTTCCTTGTATAACATTGTGTAAGGAGCTCATCTCTGAGTGTTCAGTGTAAAAATCGTGTGTATCTGTGGGGGAAATACAAAAAAGCAAAACGAACGAAAAAAAAAACTATACTCTGTAAATCGTGGGTGTATGAAAAAAAAGTTACGTATACGCACCAGTGACTTCTGATTCTAGTTAAAATATTCAGTTTTATGGTTGGAAATTACTTTTGGGAGTTGTAGGTAGGTACAAATTCTTGGTCATCACATTTCTCATAGCGCCATGTGGTCGTTGTATGGTCTAAACCGGGGTGTAGTATTATATTCAAGCTAAATGACCTTAAAATAAATGAAAAAAAAAAAAAACTGAATTTTCACAAAATTACTGTGCCTTTTTTTTTCTCCCCAAGAACCAGTCATCCATCAAAATACGAACATACAAAAATTGTGTGTATACCTACTGTAGAGTTTTGAAAAAATAAAAAAAAAAAATCAGTTTTGTTCATGTTTTCATCTCGTTCACAACAAAATTCATCAATCAAATCGAAATAAATAAAAATTGTATTTTTAATTTGAAATCAATTTTGCAGAACGATATCTCGTATTTATTTTGCTGTGTGCTAAATAAAATCCAAGTGAAAACAGCAGCAATAAAAGAGAAGAAGAAGTTTTATTGAATCCATCTCTCGTTCAAGTGAAGAAAAATCTATCAAAAATCGATCTAATAATGCATAAGATGGCAGCACCAACTGGAGCACCCCAGATAGAGGCACCTCTGGCGGCGCCAAAGTACGGCACACTTATTCCGAATCGAATTTTTGTCGGTGGCATTAGGTTGGTATTAATTTATATACTTTTTTTTTTCTTAAAATTCTACTTGACATTGATTTGTATTAATTTTATGTGCTTTTTTTCAGTGGAGATACAACAGAATCTGAATTATGTCGCGTATTTTCTGCCTATGGCAATGTCAAGTCGACAAAGATTATTGTGGACCGAGCAGGAGTTAGCAAGGGCTATGGCTTTGTAACCTTCGAAACGGAACAAGAGGCTCAGAGGCTACAAACTGAGGTGAGTTTTCCCATTTTCCATGATAAATCGATGATAAATGAAAAAAAAAAAAACAAAAAAAATATAAATGTATAATTTTTTTCATAATTATTATATAAAATTTATAAATATGCGCCATCTAATTTATGGGCAAATATATAATACAAATTATTTGTTGTAATTCTCATCCCATTTAGGGCCCAAGTTAAAAACCTCCTCTTCTTGATTCATAAATGTGTGTAGTGCGTACGAAATTATCGATAAATTTTCGCTCAATCCTCACAAAAAAACAACACAGGGAAGATTTTGTTTTTGTTTGTTCAGTTGAAATTCTGTTTTTTTGTTTTTGGTTTATTCTTTTTTTTTTTAATTGATATCAAAAAAGTACCTTTTTCCTAAAAAATTCAGACTTGTTACAAAAATTGAAAATAAGATTGATAAAAAAAATTGAAACTTTGTTCGATTGGTTGGATTTTTATTATATTATTTTAGTTTTGTTTAAAAAAATGTTTGGTTTTGTTCTGGATTTTTTTCATTTATATACAAATTTATTTAAACAAAAAAAAAATTGATCTAGTTTCGAGTTGGTTTAGAAATAATAATTATTAAAACAAAATACATTGTGATTCAAAGTTGTATCGCATTTTATGCTGCAAGTTGTAATAATTGTGTTTTTATTTTTATTTTTAATTAATTTATTGCTGTAAGATATATTTTTGTTTTGTTTTTGTTTTTAATTAAAAACATTTTCTCACTTCGTTCAATTGTTTTGAGAAGGGAGAATAATAATATTAATAGATGTAAATAAATAAGTATAATTTTCTTTTTTTTTTTCTTGTGTTGCATTTAGAAGAGTGTACCATTGACCAATATAATATGTAGATGTAGATCGCGTAGGATGGTATTATAGTGATTATACTTTTGTTTGTCACAACTAAAAGTGTGGGCTATATTCTATCTATACAAATGAAATCGATAGCTTTTTTCAATGCATTTTCATAATAGAATTTTGATGATAAAATGGCGCTCAAGATGTTTATTTTATTTTTTTGTGTGTGAGATAGATTAGTAGAAAAGTGCTTTTGAAAAAGCAGAAATTATATTGAAATGATTGCTTTTTTTGATAACAGATTGGAAATGTAGAGTTTAGTTAAAAAAAAAAAACATTTACATTATATTTTTTAAATTTATGGCTAAAGCAATTTTAAACTAATAAACAAACTTGACTTTATTGTAGTGCTGCTTAACATGTCTTTTTCCTCTTCGGATGATCAAGGAAATCGTTTTTTTTTTAAATTCAAGTGTATCTCAACTAGAGAAAAGAGTTATGATTTTAATGTAAAATATATGGAGTAAAATTAAACATTTTATTGATCTGATTAAGGCAGGTAGGTAGAGATGGCGGTTTAAAACCCTTTCGCATGATGACCCAATTAAGGCGAAAGTACCGTTTTGATGCCAAAACTCATGAAACCTTAAAGTAATAAGTAAATTTTTATGGTAAAGGTACTGTACCAATCAAAATGGTGCTTAAACAAGTGGCATAGCTAGGTTCCCGGAAAACTAGTCATTCACCATATCTAGATTGAAAGCATGATACCATATCACAGCCTTAGCAACATGGAGGGAGAGCAGCCCAGATTTATAATCACTTTGTGGCATTGAGGAATGAGATCAAGTCTTTGATTCTGAGAGCTTATCAATGAAAATGAAAAAATTCACTCCCCTAAAAATGGCTCTATTCCTAGTCAGGACAAAACATTGACATAGAAAGTGAGAGACTGTCTCTTTTTTCTGCTAGTCTAAACAACTGCGACAGAAGTTATATTGCCTTAGAGAGGTATCGTCGGAGCGGAAAATTCTTCGATTTCATACTAATCATGCTTCGGGGTGTGCTCTTTCGACAGGTAAAAATTCTCCGATTCGTATTAAATCTAGCTAGGACCGATTGTGTGTAATACCCAGTTTTGCAACATGTTCTACTATCGGTCAAGGTCCTGTGCACTGGTCTGGAGAGCAAATAATTTGTTCTGGACGTATTATAGATGAGCCAGATTTTTGTAAAAATAAACCAGAGAGCTGTATTACAGAATATATGCTTTTGCTAAGTAATTGGAAAAAATATTGCCCTTCATGACTCATTTATGATTTTTACTAATTCCGTTAATGACTCACGAAAAACTGATCCTTGCCAGATTAGTTCATCCGCCTTTTCGTTGCCTTCAAAAGTCAAAACCACTGACCTGGAACTCAGATAACAATGAAAAGCCGATGCGTTTGCTTTAGATTTTTTCCATGTTTGGAAAATCTTTTTCTTATAACATCGCGACTCGAATCTCTTTAAGGGCGTCCTGACGTGACTTAATTAAAATGTTTTTCTGAAAATCTTAAAACGCATAAAAAAATCATTTTTGGCATTATTGACATTATTTTGGGAATTGATAGCTTTGGTTCTTGTTACATTTTAAAATGATTAACCTCACTAAATTGAGTATTAGGAAAATAGTACATTTAACGTACTTTCTCTCAGTAATCAAAGACCCATCAGGCAGACAAACGTATTTGTCATTAGTCATTTCATTAAAATACTATAACTTTTCACATACACGTTAATCGATTACTTCTCATGCCATACATATTTCTTCAAAAGTAATGCAAATATGAAATTAAAAGCATGACCTTCATCGATTATTACTTTCAACAGGACGGTACCACATGCCACACAGCTCGCAAAACAATTGCGCTATTGCGTGAAAAAATACATGGGTGAGATTTCTCGAAATGGCGACTTTCATATTTATGCCGCCTGGATAGCAGCGATTTAACACCATTAGTTTATATTTTTGGGGGTTATTTTATTTTACCAACATGTTTAACGAAAAAACCATCAGAACTTGTATGCAGTCATTAAAAACACGTGATCTAATCTAAGCAATTAGTATTTGAAGCCAGAGTCTAGGCGGCCATCCTGCAGATACAAATTTTATCCTAATATTACCCAAAGAGTTTGTGTTTAAGATATAAATAAAAATGCCACAACTGAATTACTTTGATGTCAATGTAATCACTGGCGATTAAACCATTTTAACATTGTGACTCTGTTCTTAAGAATTGTTGGAACCTTTATTCTGCATTTGTTTTTGTTGTCAACCAATTACTGCGATTTTTTATTACATAATTACATTAATAATAAATGCTAAATTGATTAATTTCATCAAATGCGCATTATGATAATTAAAGGGTCGGTCGGTCTACCTACAAATAAAAATAAAAACCATGAATGTATTCAAGCGTTTAAATCTAACAGTTAATTGGAGTTGTCGGCTTGTTTTTTTATTTTATTTTGGAAGCAAACGACGAAATTTCTTTAAATCCTATTTCGATTATAAAATTATTACTTAACGCTTGGTTGCACTCTGTAAATGATTTACTAGTTGCAACTTGGAAATAGAAAATCCAACCAAGCGAACATGTTTTAAAATTTAATTGACATTGATATCAATACACATCTTTAGAGTTTATCCAATGAACTTTATTGTAGGTTGTTTATACCGAAATAGAACAATTTTATGTATAAATGTGTAAATGATTAAACAAATATTATTACACTTTTATTTCGTTGAAAGAAAATTATCATAATATTTATGATGAGTAACCACGTAATCACCTTTAAATTAATTATAAATGATGTTGCGGTGGCACGTAACTCATGAATTAGGTGTAAGGGGATACAGATTGAATTTTTGGCAATCTTTTATCTGAAAGGCAATAATGCAATCAACGTCCATACAAAACACACTGCAGAGTGCAGGAGTAGATGCTTCGCAATCGAAAATTTTTGTTTTATTGAAAGTTCAGATCATCTTTGAAACGATGCCATATGCCATATCTTGCAAGCATTCACTAAAATCCAAAATATGAGTATGTTGAGTGTATCAGAGAGCGCAATCACAGATTAATATACATAATGTATTTGCAAATAAAGCCATGCCTCTATAGATTAGACAATCAAATAGTTTATTTTGATTTTTGTACTTAAATATTATTTTGATATGCAGCATAAATTGTTAAAAAAAGCTTTGAAGCCGCTTCTAAACATCTAGCTAGAAAAAAATGATTAAAATCCATTACTCTTGTTTTTTATGGATGAATTTTTAAAATTACATCTGTATAGCCTCATTGGTATGTGGATTTATCTTCAAAATAATTGAAAACAAAAAAAAAAATAAAAAGAAAGAAACAAAGTTTTAATTGATTTTATAGAATGTGACTATTTTTAATTTATTTTTTATATTTAATTTCGGTAAATAATACACCACAATATTCCAATCAAACATTGTACTATAATAATTAAAAACACAATTTTGCTTAATTAAATACACAACTTTCTTTGACACACACTATTTTAGTCGAAAGATTTATTTGTAATTTTTGTTATATATTTTTCAAATTTCCATAAAAGCACTTAATTTTTCTATTAAAAACTTTTTTTCGAAACTAAAAGCTTCTTTACTTCTTGGTTCTATATAGTTAAATATTATTCTATTCAATGTTGGTTTTCGTTTGTTTTTGTTTAACTTTTTTATAAAAATTCGCTTTTAGTAATGAAAAAAATTAAGTAAAAAAATACCCAAAAACAATATAATAATGTTCACCTAATGAGGTTATACAGCACCAAAATATTAGAAATAGGTTGTTTTCTAAATCAGTTCGTTCTTTCGTTTTCTGTCCTCGTGCACCTTCAAAAGTTTATATATATATTTACAGAGTGAGCAGCAAAAAAAAATTAAATTACAAAAAAAAAAATTCATTGATTTTGTGTTCACAAAAGGTTTATTATTTTCGTTTATTTTGTTTATATTTTTTTAATTCATTGGAAAATGGTTATAAATACGTTGTTTTTCAGTCGTTACTTAAATGATGTAATTTTCATATGTTTTTTAATTTATTTCAATAAAGCTTCTAACTTTTTTTTTTAAATATTGAAAGAGAGTTCCACCAGTTTGTTTGTTACGAACGCTATAGCATTTTGATTGTTTGATATATTATTGTGGTTTTTCCAAAACATATTTTAATAATTTTTTGGTTTTCTTTTTATTTTCGAATAAACAGGGTGAAAGTGTTGTGCTCAGGGATCGGAAGCTGAATATTGCACCTGCAATTAAGAAGCAAGTAAGTTATTAAGAAAAAATTTAATCTTTATCTTGGTGTAAACTTACATTTTTGTTTTATTTTTTTTAGTCAATTGTCGCAACGAATGGTGCTGTTTATTATACAACAACACCACCAGCTCCTATAAGCAATATGCCGATTGATCAATTTGCTGCAGCAGTTTATCCACCAGGTATTATATAAAATTAAAAATATTTTGTTTGACTTGGTGAATCTTAAAAATAGTTACTGATTTTTCTGCAGCTGGTGTGCCAACTTTATACCCACCTTCAATGCAATATCAGCCGTTCTATCAGTACTACAGCGTGCCAATGGTAAGTTTAATAGAAAATAACTATATATTAATAGCAAACCCTCAGTCGAATTAATAGTCTGTAAATAAAATTGAGTTTGATAGAGGTTTATCATAGTGATCCAAAATTCAGCAATGCAAATTTATTACAAATTAATAAGATTAAAGACTTTTTCGAGCATTAATTACACCATGGAACATTTATCCCAAATAAATAGATCAATTTTGATTAAGTAAACCCATTCATCGAGCATGTAGAGCCATTTGCGTGAACTGCATTTCGGATAAATCGATTTGTTAGTTTTCTTGGCTCGTTCAAAATGAGTTAAGAACAGTACACATTGAAAGTCCATATTTAGTCCAATTTTATTCGCATTCAATTCATTCGTGCTTAAAGATAAAGTATCTTCTTTTCGTCTTCAAATGTTTATTAACTATGAATGTGTGTCCAAAGCATAAAAATAAGCTATTTAGTAAAAACGTCAAAAATGTCGTTTTTTATTATATTTTTTATTTATGTCGCTTTTTCTCTTTTGTTGCTTAGTTTTTAAATAAAAAATTTACAATATTTTATTTTATTTCATTTTTTTTTTTTTACAAAAAGTTTAAGTAAAATTTTCAAATTCGGCTTGTTAAAAAAAACTCCAAAAGTAAAAAAAGTATAAATTGTTTACCTTTACAAAAGCAGTCACATCTTTATAACTTATTCAAAGAATTTTCAGAAAACGATTTTTCAATGTTTGTAATTCCCGTTTGAGAGATATTATTGCCGTACACATTTTTCCCAGTCAATAAAAAACTTAATTTTACAAAACAAAAAACAAATATGTACTAAAAAAAGTATAAGCACAATGTCAAATCGCTTTAAATTTGATGAAACATTTGTGATATCTATTACATTCTGTCTCCAAACTATTATGCATAATTTTGGCTAGAATTTTGAATCCAGTGATTCAAATTTTACTCTTACCGTTTCCTGAAATCTAGAGACAAGATGTTCTTCGACTGAATGTTTTGCAATGTTGATCGTTCACTATTGGGAAAATCCAAACATGGCCGAAGGATTTTCATGGTTGGGTGGGTAAAGGCCACACTGCACTAACACCGCCAGTGCCCTTGGGGTGGTGAACGTCCGTTCGAGTCAAATTTTGAGTTTTGTATTTATCAAACCGGCCTGATTTATTTTTTTGGGTGCTGGTGACGTTTACTTTCGGGAACAAGATCCCCCCCACATCCGACGAGCTGACGCTGCACATAGCAAGCAGGCCACGTTCTCGGGAGTAGACACTCTTTCCCTTTTTCCTGGTGTTCCCCTTTCCTTTTCCGAGTGTTCCTGCCCCGGTATGGGGCCTTAGCGACTTTTCCTTATCCACGTTCCTCTCCTCCCCACTAACCAGCAACAAAATGGATGTTCTTCGACTGAATGTTTTGCGAATGTTGATCGTTCAATATTGAACAAAACACTAATTTTGTTTTTCTTTTTTCAGAATGTACCCACCATCTGGCCCCAAAACTATCAAGGTAATTGAGATATCCTGAATTAGCAGCATGCAACAACTTAATTTATAATTTTGTAAGAATAATTTTAATTTTTTCAGTTAGAATTATTGTCTATTTTTTTTGTTTTTTTTTTTTTTTTATTTTGCATTTGCTTATGCAAACATTCTTCACAATATTCTTAAAATTTTAATAATCTTACCTTGTGTAATTTAATATTTTTTTTAGGCATTTATCCATGTTAATTTCGAGGACAAATAATACAATTTACAAAACAAAAAAGTCATCATCACACATAAATCAATGAAAAAAAAAAAATACAAAAAAAAAACTTTGTTGTGGGTATATTCAGGCTACACCAAAGATAGTTTTTTTTTTTTTTTTGCTAAAAACGCAAAACAAAAAAATGAAAATAGTAACTCATGCACAACATATTGAGTTGAGAATATATATATTTATAAAAAAAATGTAATATATATATATTAACACACAAAATAACAACAAAAAAAAGGACGAAAAAGCAGATAAAAAAAAAAAAAAAACAAATAAAACGACATAATGCATATATTATTTATTAAAACAAAAAAAAAAACAACATAGAGTATATTAAAATAAAAAAAAAAACAAAAAAATATATATAATATATTGAAAAAACAACCTAATTTATGTATAAACTTAACACATAATGAAGAAGACATAGTTAATTATATTATATACTATATATAGATAAGTAAATTATTACGTATAAACAAGACAAAGAAAAAAAAACATCACAAACATACAGTAGGTAAATAAAAAAAAAATACTAAACTTAGAGACAACAAAAAATAACGAAAAATTATAAGCAATATAATAAACCAACAAAATGGATATAAATTCAATAACCATATAGAAAAAAAAAAACAAAAATAAATTATATATTTAACAGAAAAATATAAAAAATAGTATTAGCATTGGATGAACAAAAACAAAATAAAAAAGTAAATGCAAAAACGAAATTCAACAAAAATCAAAAAAGACAACAAAATTTTGTTATACACCTTAATTTTAGTGTTTAATTTATTAAAAAAAAAATATTATCTATTATTAATTATTATAATTGTACGATTCTACGATGAGTGCGTGAAGTGTTGTTGTGGTTTTTAACTAAACCCTCGAAATACAAGTAAAAAAACAGAGAATTTACAAACAAATGCAGGATTCTCAAATTTTGATTCATATTCATTAAAAAAAAATAAAATAAAAAAAAGAAAATATATATATACAGAATTATATATATATATATATATATATATATATATATTGATATTATTTATTAATAATTAGTGGATATATTTAAATATGCAGTACATTTCTTTTGAGATGTACATTTTTTACTCAACAAAATAAAAAATATTATACATGATATATGTGCATAATTAAGTCATTCTCAAAAAAAAAAAAAAACAAAACATAAAATGAAATGAAAAGAAAAAAACAAAAACGAGAAGCAAAAAAACAACCACTCATTGACTATAAACAACATAAAAAAATATTTATTCAAAGAAACAAAAAATAATGTATAACACACACTTAACGCAACAAATGCAACTGTTTTGTTGCAATTTAATAAGAGTAAACAAATATAAACTCTGTGTCTCAGCACACACAAACACTCTCTCTCGCTCTCGCTCTCTCTCAGAGAAAGAAAAAGAGAAAGCAAAAACAAAAAGAAAAAAAATTCAAGCAATAAAATGCATAAAAAACATTATTATTATATTTATTTTTATTTATGGTATTGTTCCCATTATGCAGTGCATAATGCGAAACATACAATTCGTGATATTTTAAAATATAAATTTTTAGAACATACAAATTTAAATAAATGAATAAAAAAAAAATAAATTAATTAATTAAAAGAAAAAAACAAAAAATAAATTAAATAATAAATTACCTAATTAATAAAAAAGGAGGAAATAAACTATTTGTTTTGACATGAAAAAATAACAAACTATTATTTAATTAATAAGCAAGACACACTTCATACATACATTAAATACATAACATAAATATATATCTATATAAATAATATTATATAAGTAAATATATTAATACACATGCATATAATATATATAACCTCTCTTTATAAACCCTAGTGATAATTTCTAAGTGAGAATACAAACAAAACTATAATTTATTATGAAAAGGATAATATATTATTTATTTTTATTTATTAATTAAATTATATAGAATAAAAGAATAATAATTTATTATGTTTTTTTTGCGAAAAGACAAAACACACACATATTATTGTTATTTAAAAAGAGAGAACTATAGTATTAGTTCAGGAGCTATTTTTTTCCTGCATCACAAAAAGTCCCTACAATTTTTTCTTCTTATTTTTAAAATCTATATATACATTTTTTGTATGTATATTTATATTAATATTGTTATGCATGAATATATATAATTAATTAATAACAGACAAAAATATTATATATTCATTTATGATTAATACTAAAAAATATAATAATGTATACAAAATTAAAACTACATCAAACAAAAACACTGAATTTAAATGTTTTTTATTTTTGTTTTTGTTTATTTAATTTTTGTTAACTTACTTAAATGACAATAATTGACTAGAATAATATTTTGTTGAATTTGTTAAACAAAAAAAAAAAAGTAATTCGAAATGAGCAATATATAAACATTAGTTATACATACATATTTTTGAATTTAGAAAAATTTTTTTGGCCATTTTTATAAATGGTATTTCTATATTTTGTTTTTTGTTAACGACTGAAAATGAATGTTAAAAAATATTTTAAGTAAAATTCATTAATCTAGTCTTAATTTTTGCTGATCAATTTAGCTTCTTTAAAGATTTCCCAACTTCCATTTTTTAAATGTGAATGTTTTGAAGAAACGCAAATTTACTCGAATTTGTTTGAATTTCAAAGATCAATGCGTCTATTTATTGATGATTTATAAAAGTTTTTAATACATTATTTGCTATAGTTCAGGATTAGCCCCGTTCCTTTGGAGGTGGTACTACTAGTAGTTTACTAGCGATTTAATTTTTGGAACATACTTTCAAAATCAATGCAATTCCAATCTATTCGAGCAGACGACTGGCTTATCACCTTTAAAGGAATGGTGTTATTTTGTAACTAAATGGACTAGAAAGCGAAATATTCTGAAGGTGAAAGTGTCAATTGTTTAAAATTATACATAAAAGTTTATTAAAAATGATTTTTCTTCATTTCGTAAAAATCTAAATAAAATTTTATTTTTTTTCTTCCAATTTTATCATCTACAAATCTTTAACTTACGCGCTACCAAATTTTGAAGAATATTATTTAGGAATTTAACAAAACTGCAACTTAAAGCTATGATTTCGATGGCAGCGATTTTTACTCGAACGAGTTGATCACAAATTGAGCGATCACAGCGATTAGAAGCGATTTTAGTTTTACACATAGTCAAAAATATAAATACACTAGAGCTTCTGACAGAGTTGCCAACGTGAAAATAATATTTTTGGTGACGATAGAGAGTAAACTAGTTGATTGAACCCTACATCAAGCGTCTTAAAATCGCTGTCACTGAAACCATACTACCATATTCACAAACCCAATCACAAAGTTATTCGCAGTAGAATTTCCCAAATATGTACCGAAATTGAACAAAGATTAACAAGCACGCACCAAGATAAGACTTGTTTTTGTAATACATGTAAACTTCAACTGCGGATACGGATATCAATACCAAAAAACAGCGAATAGATCGATTTTGATGGCTTTTTTTTTAAATATCTACGAAAAATGCTTTGGACTTCGTTTTTCATGAAAGAGATTTTAACTCGCACGAGTAAAGTATGTAAAATACATACACATCCTTTTTTGTGGTTTAGCTGAAAACGAATTGGGCGAATTTCTTCTTGATTGAGCGAATAAAAGTTATTGGGTCTATTATAAAACTATAACCCAATTAATTTGTATTTGCAATTTGGATGAATTATTCAATATAATTGGATTAATTTTTTCAATTATAATGGATAATTGCTTTAGAAAATGTGCATAATGTCAATCAAAAAAGGATTGTAATTGTTTTTATTTTCCAATTGAGAATGTGGAATTTGATTTTCTTGAAAAAAGACTGTAATAATAACTGATGTAGTATACTTAAGTTACTTTTATGGTGCTTCATAAAACGAACAAAGAAAAAACTGGAAAATCCTTCATTGTTAAAAATTTTTAATAGCCGAATTTTGTATTCAACATAAAGTTTGCTAAGTTTGTTAGAAGAATATAAACATTTTTTTTTATCTTTATTTTTATATATTCACATTAAAAAATGATTTTTTGTTTTTGTTTCCTTTAAAGGTTTAAATTATAACGAAAATGACTTAAACCCCAATCAATTCGCTCAAATTTTGTAAAAAAAATTAAAGAAGAACAAATAAAAAATCCAGAACGAACAAAGTCAAAAACTGCCTAAAATTTGAGCACACGAAAGTAATATTGCTTTGTGATTTATTGTGAAACAAAGCAAATTTATATATAAAAAAAGACTAATTTTTAATTTATTATTTATCAATTTAAAGAAAATATATAAACATAATTTATAATATAATTATTTTTATTATATCATTCGGCATAATTCCATTTCCAAATTTTTCTTTTATCTTTTTTTTGTATACATATTTATCTCAACAACAATTTCCTCCTTTAAATTATAATTTCTCCTCTCTTACATACACATACACAATGGTAAATTAAATAATAGTAATGAAAAAAAAAACAACTTTTAGAATTAAATTAAATCTCTCAAAAAAATAAAAAAACTACAAGAATTAAGTTATTGTATAAAGAAAAAAAAAAATAAAAGAAAAATATACGGTTGTGTCAAATTAGATAATATATAATGAAAAAAAAAAACATAAATAAATACTGCAACTATTACTAGGTATATAATCTACTTAATTAATATTATCTATTATATATATATATATATTATACTTGTAAAATGTAATAAGAAAATAACATTTGTGTGTTGAAAAAAAACAAAAAATAAATTAAAAAAAAAAACTCAACCTTCTCTAGCAAAACAAAAAAAAATATATATATACATACATAAAAAATATTGTTATTCATAAATATAAAATAAAAATAAAAAAAATACATATATACAATTGTTAATAGAAATGCAAATTATTTTTTCAATTTTTTAAAATTTTCTTTTTTCAAATAAAAACAAAAACCAATACACAACCAAATGTAATGAATGTAATTGGTAATGTAATTTGCATTTCTATACAAACAGTCTTAGCAAATAAATAAAAATTATTATAACAAAAACCTGAGATATATTTACAAATGTATTTAAATATATATATATACTAAATGAAATATACAGTGTTATTTTATTATAAAACACAAATCTGAAAATGTGATGAAATATCTTTTTGACATTAATTCTTGTTGTCACACACATTACTGTAAAAAAAAATAAATAATAAAATAAACTACAAAATATTATATAAACATAAAAAAAAATCTTTGTAGTAATCTAAAAAAAATCTAGTGTACTCGTATCAATCCAAGTACATAATACAACATAAAATATTATAAATAAAAAGTAAAATATATACACAAGAAATATGAATGAAAAAAAAAAGAAATAAATAATTGTACACAATAATTGCGCAACGAACATAAAAAGTAGTTTAACCATTAATAAATAATAATAATAAAAACAAATTAAAAGAAGTATAGTATATGCTTAGAAAATGACGATTTACATATATTTTAGTTTTTCATTTCGATGTTTTTTCATCATCATTTTAAATCAGATTGTTGTATAATTTTTGTATGGCATTTACGACACTTGTTTGAAAATTCTAGATGGTTGACCACTACATATTGACTTAAAATGTAGAATTACCAAGAAGTATTTACTGCATCTGAAAAATGAAACTAGACACATTAAGCATATTCTTAAATCAAAAAGAATGAAAAGAGAAGTATTTTAGATAGAAGCTTTTCTCAAACAAAATCTACTTTCTACAAAATCTTCCGTTTCTGAAAAATCAGCAAGATCTGGAAAAGCAACTGAAAGCAAATAATAGTATCGCCATAAAAAAAATTCAATTTCACTTTTTCCTCGTTGTGAATGCTGGGCGAAAAGTTGTTTACGTTAAAAAAATTCCACAATTCTGAACTTTTTCTCAAAATGCGAAATGTGAGGCAATCGCTAAGAAGTCTATTTTCATTTAAATTATAATAGCAAATACAGCTAAAACTCGCAATAAGAAATCAAAATTAAAATTCTGGGGGAAAGAAAAATCGAAAAATCGAGTTAAAAATTTTTCAATGAAACTTACAATAGGGCTGATTATGAAATAAAAATGCAGGGAAAACAAAAATCATTTCGTATAACACAGTATGCCTGAAACTCTTACACAGGCTTGTCTAAAATGATAGTGAAATCTGCAGCCACGGCCCCAATCCGTATTCAGGGGTATTGCTTCTTGTGAGAATTTTGCAAAGCCTCAAAAATCAGTGCATTTCTGCTTACCCGTTTAAACTCAGCGGTACACAAAAATGGTTGAGAGTTGTTAGCCAATTTGACGTGCTCCTTAATAGGGTGTCATGCCACAAATTTATTAATTTTTTAAATTTTCTAACAACGTACACTTCGCGTCACTTGAATAGAAACAACATTTTTTCTTTAGAAAATAGCGATTGGCGCTTTGGTGAGGTAACTTAGTAAATTTTTGGTTTTGCATTTTCAAAGAGGAACTTTTAACAAACAATGTTGTAAAAACAAAAAACCCAAAACATAAACCGTATGGCTTCTAGTTGCGTTTTTTCGCATTACCTCACAAAAAACAGTGTTTTTTTTGCGTCACTTGAATAGAAACAAGCTCTTAAATAAGATAAAAATGATGAAAAATCATGGAAAACACTAATTATAGTAAAGCAATATTAAGCTTTGACATTATTTGCACATTATAACCAATTATGGGCTACGAGCTACCAATAGGCACCACAGAAAATGCATAAATAGCAGCTAACATTAGAAATGCACCTGCGCTATGCAAAACCGAGAAAGATATTGGAAAATTTGCCAAATTTGGATGAGATAATTTTTAAAATATCGTAAACTAGTGATCAAATCAAAAAATAAGACAGGTGAGACCCAAGTCACGAGCAGAGAAAAAAATAACTAAAAAACTAGCTGCAAATTTCTTCTCTTTGCCGCTAAAATCGGTCAAAAACGTGGTGTTAGTGCGATGGAAACGTGTTGGTTTGTTCCATCCTGGAAGTTATAAAAGGTGCACAACATTAAAAAAGCCTCAAAATGCAAAATAACAACATTTTAAGTTGTACTAAGATTACAAAAAAGTTAACTATTTTATAGTTGCATTCGAACTGAAAAGTAGTGAGGTAAAGAGTGGTTTTTTAAAGGAAAACATAACAACTCAGATGGACCACGTTAATATTAGCCCTATTTCATTGGTTTATAAAAGAATAACCTTTATCGCATCGCCAATAAAGGGCACTAAAATGTGTTATAGTAATACGCTTTGTTTTTATGATGTGCAATAGCAAAATTCAAGCTTCACGCTTCAAAAACAGATGCTAACTTTTACAAAGAAATAATGGTAGAAGCTCTTGACAAGTTTAGGAACGTGGAAGAACAACCGTCTTAGAGATTGCACAAGGATAGTTCAAGAAAAAACAACGCAATAAAAACAAAACAGATGCATTCCGGATAAAAACGAAAGTTTATTTCACTTATTCAATCCTTAAATTGTAGAAAATGTCATTTTCTTAATTTGTAAGAAGTTACCAAACACTTTTATCACTTTCTCCAATTAGGTCCACGATTGTGTACAGTAGAAGTGCATTTTCAATGTTAAATTCTATTTATGCATTTTCTGTGGTGCCTATTGGTAGCTCGTAGCCCATAATTGGTTATAATGTGCAAATAATGTCAAAGCTTAATATTGCTTTACTATAATTAGTGTTTTCCATGATTTTTCATCATTTTTATCTAATTTAAGAGCTTGTTTCTATTCAAGTGACGCAAAAAAAACACTGTTTTTTGTGAAGTAATGCGAAAAAACGCAACTAGAAGCCATACGGTTTATGTTTTGGGTTTTTTGTTTTTACAACATTGTTTGTTAAAAGTTCCTCTTTGAAAATGCAAAACCAAAAATCTACTAAGTTACCTCACCAAAGCGCCAATCGCAATTTTCTAAAGAAAAAATGTTGTTTCTATTCAAGTGACGCGAAGTGTATTTGGCTGGATAAATAGGAAACAATTATCCTTTTGGGAAAAGTTTTTCTACGATTTGTTCGGAATGGGAAAAATATCTATCGAGGTATTCGTTCCGAATATCACATCTGAGAAATCTTTCCAGAACGTGCACAATGTGTTCAAGTCAAAAATCGCATGCCCAAAATATTTCAGTTGATGTAGATTTTGGGAATCCATGATCTTGCCTCTAACTGTTTGTTTTTAGTTGAGCCTTAAGCGTCCATGTTCTGCATTTCGATCGAAGTGATTAAAATATATATTGAAATTCTATTGAAATGAATGAAATGCTCTACATTTCGTTCTATTTAAAAAAAAATTGAAATTGTAACTGACCGAAATGCAGGACGGGGATGCAAATGATAAACAACTAAAGGAAACTAATCATTGAATTGAAACGACAGGCAAATCATAGTCATATCGTCATTAGGACACTTAATCAAACTTGGAAGTTGAAAAGTTTTTATCAACTAGAATTTCTGCGAATTTGACTAAATGCCAATTTTATAAAATAATTTTAATTTTCAAAATTATGTATAGACAAAATCTCCATAGGATTTTTTGCTAATTAAAAAACAACAAAAAACTGCGTACACTTAAAAAACAACAAAACAAAAACATTCACATTGAGAAAAATAAAGAAAACAAAATTATAATAATAGTCTAAAAAATATATTAGTAAACTAAACAAGACGTAATATTCATCATTATAAATGGCCCGCCCTTTTTAATAAAAAACAACCAAAAGTAATTTAAAATTATAGTAAACAAAATAAAACATAATTAAAACAAAAAAATTTACTCAATTTAAATGTGTATTTTAAACAAATCTTTATATTTACTTAACAAAAAAATTTGATATTCAAAATATATATTACTTAAAACAAATCTAAACAACATAAACAAACAAAAAAAAATTAATTAATTAATTAGTTGTAGTCAATTATAAAAAAAAAACTCCTAGGCAGCAAAAAAAGGAGTTACAATAAAAACAACAACAAAAAACAAACACACACGATGCACAATGTATAGAGTAAATTTATTTATTTTATTTGATTTGTTTATTAAGTTTAAAAATAAAATGAAAACAAGTTAATATTAAATTTTAACGTTGCAGACAGACGTTTTTTTTTTGTTTACTTAAAAATATATTGTCACTAAATAATAAATACTAAAATGTATGTATTACTCTGGAAAGACAAATGAAAAAAAATTGTGGTGCAAACCTTCACAAAACAACACAGTAACAACCTTAACCCGAGCGTTAAAAATTATTGTTTTTTTTTGTTTTTTAATTTAAAATATTTTTTTGTAATAAATTAAAAAAACAAATAAAATACTTTACAGCTCAAATTAAACTTATTTTTCAAAACTTCTTAAAAAAAGAAAATAATAAACATTTTTATTGATAGAGCGAGGCAAGGAATGATAAAAAGCCACCGATTTGTTACTTAAGATTAATCACTAAAAACATATATTAAAAAAGAAATATACATAAATAAATAAACACAGCGGACGATTAAGGTTAAAAAATAAAAACATAAATAAAACAATAATTTTCTCCTGGATTGTGGAACGCGGTTGATAATAAATAAATTAACAAACAAACAAAGAAAAAGAAAAACATTACCTAACGATCATTAAAAAAAAAATATAAGCAAGGAATAAAGTAAATCTATATTCTATACTAGAGTGCATATAATATATATTTTTGTTGTTATATACAAAATACTATTTTTAGTGTGTAATTTCAATTTTCAATTATACAAATTTCATCTAAGTTAATTATTTGACAATACCTAATTTAAATAACGAAAAAAACAAAAAAAGAAAAAATAAATTAAAAAATAAAACGAAATTTTATTCTTAAAATTTAAAAATTAAAACAAAATTAAAAAAAAAACTTTTTCTGGAGTAAAATATAAATAAAAAAAAATTTAAACATGAGATACATTCACAAAAACGATTTTAAGATGCAGCAAATAAAAGATGAATAGCAATGAAAATTAAATACTAAAATAAAATAAAAACATAGCACGTAAAAAATAAAAAAAATAAATAAATAAATTATGTAGAGTGCTGAAATTTAATAGAAAACAAAATATGGTTTCAACTGGAAATTGTTGAGTATTTTTTAGTAAATCAAAAAAATGACAAAAAATTTGTTAATATGTATACAAAAACCCACACATATATATAAATATATGATATTAATTATTATACTGTCATCATTATTGAATTGACAATTTTAAATTAAAAAAAACGTAGATTATTTAGATACATGAGCATTTATAGAAAAAAAAAAAAAATAATAGAATATCCATATTAGGATTTTCACCCCCGCCCTTATTCACAAAACAATGAAGAAAATACAACATCAACAACAACAAAACCATGGAATGATCGAATGCAAGAAGGTGGAAATATATTTGAATCGCTAAGCGACGAAAGGAAAACCTGACTATATCCTGTTTTTTATATCAATATACAAGTTTTATAACTTTTTTCTAGTTTTTAGATTTTTAAACAAAAGGGAAAATGGAAAGTTTTGACAAAAAATGAAGACTTGAATGTGGGTTGTAGCTTGTGACTGCTACTATCGAGCTGCTGCGAGCTAAATATTTGTTTTTTTTTTCTTTTTTTTTCAAACAACATAAATGATTCAAGCATTCAACAAGCAAACCAAAATGTTTTAATGTGACTGAATAAAAGCTATTGTAATTTTCGCGTGAACAAACTTACATCCGAGATGACCCTTGTTTTCGTGGAATTTTAAGGTCCCTCACAGTAAAGATCTAACATGGTGTCTTTTTGCTTTACTTTGTACAATTCTTATGAAAATATGGCCGGCGAAAAATTGTTAATGGTCCAAAAATTTCTTGTTGTTGTGAATTACTCTTAAGAGTGATATGGGAACTAATTTGTAAGTCTTATTTCATTCAAAATAAGAAAGCAAACAGGAAACCAGTTAAGTGAAAATTTTTTGTCAAATTTGTAGCGAACAAAAATATTTCAGGCGAAAAGTTTTTCGAGTGAAACCTACAGTAGGGCTGAATATTTCATTAAAAATAAAATATTTTTGAGCTAAATTTTCTTGAAAATTGGATTCGTAAAATTGGATTCCAATACAGATACATACCTAGTTTAAAAAATAGCGATGCGAATCTTTGGTTTCATAGTAGAGCATGTTTGATATCTCCACTATTGTGGAATCTTTCGGACGGAAAAATTTTCACTTCAACCGAAGGAGGGCTCATTTCATTTCAATTTTGCTCTAGTCGAAAGTATTAGGTTCTACATTTCATTTTCACTTTAAATAAATGTACGAGTAGGTATGAATTATAGTATCGATATAGATTTAATTTATTTCCGAAGTGAAAATGAAAGAAATAAAAAAAAATAAAACTTATCAAAGCATACTTATGACGCATACTTTTAAAGGATCGGATTTTTAATATGAAAATTGAAAACTAATTACATTTCATAAAATCTCCCAATTTCACTTCTAGTTCGAATTATTTAGGGCTTCCACGATGTTTTCATTACTTTCAATACAAATATTTCCAGTTGAGAACTTCTAGAGGAAAGTGACTCAAAAGTACATTGTAAAACTTTTGTCAAAAAAAAAAAAGAAATTTTCAATCTTTCTTTTATAACAAAAAAAGTTCTAGTTCTAAACTATTACAAATGTAATGATGTTCCAAATCTATCACATTTATAATAAAATTAATAATGATTCCTATTCTGCTATTCGATTCACATGAAAGCTTAAAATAAGAAGCATTTAAATGGCGGTTTAAATTAGATTTTAAAAAATTGTCTTGAGAATTTCTAATTTGCGCCTAACAACGCTTTGCATCGAAAGATAGAGTGTCCTATCGTGAATCTCGAGGCAATTTTTTTTCTTTGGAAATAATTTTTCCTCCGGAAATCTTTTTCACGAACGTGAATCTCCCTTTGAATTAATTTCCAAAAATCGCATGATATGACAGCTAAATTGCCTTGAAAAATGTATTGCTGATACCAATAAATTTCGAGGAAAAGTTTTGACGATCATTTCGTTCCATGTTGGAAAAATGGGAAACATTCCCTTGGAAAATTTTATTCATGATAGCCCCCAGAGGTTTTTCAAAGCCAATTTAACGTCATAAATGGAGTAAAGCTTTCGTTTCATGGGAATCGAATAACGGGATAGGGCTGAAAATCTGTAATGAATTTCTCATTAAAAACAAAAGTGAAAAACATGAAAGCTATCACTTTTGTAGTGAAATCATTACAAATGTAGTTAAATTTCCTGTATGAACGGTAAACCATTATTATGAATAGCTAATCGAAATTTATTAAGGCTATTGTGAAAGAAAAAAATACAATAAATCCTGCGAGGGAAATATTTCCCTAGAGGTTCGCGATAGTCCTAGGATCTCTACATAAAAAAAAAAAAACAACTTTAAATTTCTTCTCATAGTGCATGATCAAGTGGGTAAACAAAAAACAACTATTCAAAGATTTAACAAAAATGTTTCAGCTGCATGGTATGCTACCATTGCTAGCGCTTCAAAAATTATTCAATTTGCTTGATTTTTTTTTGTATTTTGTCACAAGCTACATAATAAACTTTTCCTTACTAATAAATCATCTACATATTAATGTAATAAAAATAAAATACCCACCTTCATTTAAAATGAAAACTTTTAATTTTACCCTTAATGATTCGCTACACATAAATAAAATAACATAATTATTATGTATTACATTTTTGTTTTCCAAAAAAAAGATAAAACTAAATTTGATGAGGAAATTATTCGTTTTTTTAAATTGAAAAGAAAAATTATTAATTTCTCGTTTTTTTTTTTGTAAAAAAAAACTAAAATAAAAAAAAAGTTCAAATAAGAAAAGATATAAAAATTTTTTAAACATATTTTTAATTCCTTATGTGCCTACTATGTGTACGGTAAGTGTTATTTATTTATCGTTTATTGATGAATTGTTATACATCAAACATCAAATACGAAGTTAAAAAAAAAATTGCATACAACAAAAAAGAAATAACGAATTAAAAATAAAATACACTTCAAAAAAGAATTTGTGAAAATTAAGTGCAATTTAATTGCGTTTCATTTTTGCAGTAGTGAATCATTAAATATATTTAAAAATATAAAAAAAAAAACATACAATATTGTGACTTACATTAAACTGATGAATCAATAATTCTGATATCGCAGACAAAACCAAATCCAAGAAGGCAACGAAAAAAAACTTTTTTTCAAAAAAGAATTAAATAAATAAACAAAAAGTATACTTAAAATTTTTTATAATTTTTGTTATTTTAACTTGCTGAGGCTATTTTTTGCGGATCGTAGGTGAAATTGTTTAAATAAACAAATACGAATATCTTTTTTATTTATCCCCCTATACAATTCCTTAAACATAAATATTATGTAGAAAAAATTTAAATCCATACAATAAACCAACAACAAAAAAATATCAAAAATACATTTTTTTATTTGCTTAGCTTTGTCGTAAAACTGTACACATAACTATATAACAAAAAAAAATAATATCTTACTATATAACATAATAAAAACAAACAAATGGTGCAAAAACATTAAATATTAAATTTTAGTAAAAATACATGTATAAGGAAAATAAAATAAAAATTATTGTTATCAAATAAAACTAAAAAAAAAACAACAAATTATTGCAAACGAAAAATTAAACAAAAAACATAAATAAATTAGCAGAATTATTTTTTAGTCTATGAATTGATTTAAAACTTAGCACAGTAGACGAAAACAATAAAAGAAAATATTATAATTAAACGAAAAAAATAAATAATTATTTAAATTGGTCATAGTAGAAAAAGAAAACAAATAAAAAATAAAGAATATTTCCTCTCTTACAAACAAAATCTAAATGTATTAATATCCAACAAAAAATATCTAGTAAAATAATATTTTAGTATATTTAACAAAAAAAAAAATCCTTTTTAAAAAACATCTTAATGTATCACAAAATTTTAAATTTTTAAAACTTACTAACAAAAAAAAAAAAAAAAAAAAACAGGTAAAAGGCGGACATAGTTTTCACATAACTAAACTGCATTTGCTGCAAATCCTCTTCCATATTATTAAAACAAACAAAAAATAAGAAGTATTAAATGGTTTTTAAACAAAACAACACAACACATTTCCAAAAACTAAAAAAATAAATATCTTTTTTCAATCATACATAAACTTCTATCCAAAAATAAAACTTAAAAAATAAACGAATATCAAAACAAAGAAGAATAGGAAGAATTAGAAAAAAAACCTTACTTTCGGAGTACAAGAATTGAATAGATACCATTTCTCTTATAATTATTATATCTTATCCCATGAAATAACAGAGTTCAAATGAAATCTTTATTTTTATCCAAAAAAACATAAATAAATCAATTTTTAAAATAAAATGTCTATATAAATTAAAAATTAACAAAAACAAAAAATATAAATTCTATTAAAAAATCTGTCTGAGTGGTAAAATTTGTAATTATCTATGTCTTGATATGAATTGATCTCTACTGTGTTCTAAAACAAAAAAAAATATAAATATTTATATATTATATATAAAAAAATTAAATCAAAATTATATAAAAAAAAATATACGTATATATGGTAAAATATTTATAAACATTACACGCTAAAATGCAAAACACAACTCTATATAAATATTATATTAAAAAATTACTACAAAACATAAATAAATACAATTGAAATAAAAAATATTGTTCTCTTTTTTTTTGTATTCTCTTTTGAGAATTAAAACTCTGACATACTACAACAACAACAACAACAACAAAATAAAATTGTTTTAAAATTATTATTATAATATTGTGTACTGTAAATGTGTATAGCATAATGGAATACATCTTCAATATATATATTTAAACACACACAACTCTCTCTCACACACTTAGACGTGTGATAATAATTATCGCGAAATAATATAATTAAAAGTAAAACTTAATTTAGTAAACAAAATAAACAATATTACAAGACAAAAAAAAATAATTGAAAAAAAAACAAAACGACTCTATTATATTAAAAATATGATAACACAAATAAATAAATAAAAACAAAATATATATTGAGAAATTATTTTTTAGGAATGGCCATGATTAAATAACAAAAAAAAAGACAATGGAATGAAAAGGCATCCATATTTATTATTAAAAATATTTAATAAATTAATAAAAAAAACATTAGGTATGTGAAAAGAGGAAAACAACAAAAAAAAAAAAGAAGTGTAATGTATGTTTAAACCATAAGAAGAAGCAAAAGAACACATAAAAGGCTGTAATTTTAAGTGAAAAAAAAAAATAAATTAAAAAGTAATAAAATAAATTAAACTCTAGAACTAATTGTAACCGTAAATAAATATAAATATAAGAAAAATAAAGTGTAAATGAAATGAATTTTTCTGTGTTTTATTTTATTTGAAAATTGAAAAATAATGAGAATTTAAACGCGATATCTTTGAGAAAAATTGAGATTTATCGGATATTTCAAATGTCGATAAATTAGATAAGACATGTTAAATTTCAAACGTCCAACTATAATATTTTAAAGGACGGTTAACGATCAACAAAAATTAAGTGGTCCCATTATTTGAACAGCAATATCTTTTTTAATTATTAAATTTTGTTTATAAAAAAATGTTACACATCCGCCAGAGTGACTGATTGTTTTCATAAACACCTGTCTAACAGAGAACTGCATTATCCATGTTCATTAAGTCAGAATATGGATAATTTAACGTTCATAAACGTCAATATATCATCGACATTGCTGCAGAAAGAAAAGGAATTGCATTTTTTAGGCTGGAGTTGGGCAAAACTCGGCTAAATTTTGGAGAATTTGTTTGGGAGCTAAAATTTAGCTCAATCTGTAAACTAGACTTAACTGATAACTACAGACATTTGCATTGCGATTGTATTCAACAATGCATAAAGAATAAAACGCGATTGAACTGAAGAAGTTTTTCAAGTACAAAAATGGACCAATTAACAAATCTATTTACTGAAATATATAATTTAGTAATGAGATATTGTTGTTGTTGCTCTGGTTCAAAACTTCTAGTATTTCCTGAACTCCATTTCCATTTTTTTTCGTTTTCTTTAAAAAAAATTTATATGAACACACTTTCGTTATAATGAAATTGAACGTACATTTTTGCACTTTCCATATTTTTATTTCTTTTTGTTCTGTTTGGGTTGGAAATTTTCTCCACATTCGTAACAAAACCGACGCAAGTATGAAATGAAATAAATTGTATGTAAAGCGAATGGTCTGTGAATTCAGTAGTACCAAAGACAAACATTTCGCAAATTATTCAAACTGTCACTTTTTGCCATTCGCAGAAAGGAGTACATTTACGAAGTTTCATACTCCCGTATTTCCCTTTCATGTACGTATCCGTGAATATGGGTAGCTGCACAAAGCCCTTAACAATTGAAACAATGAAAATTTCCTTTTTATGGATTTATTTATTTTTATTTAGCTCAAAAATGCATTTGAATTTTATTCAACACAATTATTTTTTTTTTTTAATTTAAAATTATAATTTTGTAAGAAAAACAGATATAAAAATATCTAATTAAGGTTTTTTTTTTTGATAAATAAATTGTAACTTATACTAGAAAATAAAAAAAATATATTACAAATATGACTAGAATATCACGATAATTTATTAGCAGCATATTCACGGCATTTATTAATGGCAACTTCAAGTTTATCATCAAATTCCGATGAGACTTTCTTTCCTTTCATATTACATACTTCATTTGAGTCTTGGCTTTTGGGTGTAGATAATTGTGCTTCAAAGACAGAAGCAAACAATTGTAACCAATTTTGTGCGTTAAAACTATCTGTTACGAATTCCTAGAAAAATAAAAAGAAAATTTTAATCAAAATTGAAAAATAATAATAAATGGAGTATATAATTTACTTTTGGAACACAACATCTCGCCTTCACAACTCCATCACACATGCTAACTAAAAGTATAGGACGATCATTACAAAGTTGTGTAGCTTTCTGCAAAGGAACTTCTTCCAGCAAAGCTGAACTTGATAGATAATGTATGATGAATGGATACTTTTCAATTGGCTTCTCTTGCAGAAGAGTTTTCATTTCATCTTCAACAAATACTCTAGAAAAACAATTAACCATTAATTTTGAAAATAAACCATAATATTTTTAAATCTTACTTGAGTGAAGTTCGAGATGTCTTTTTCAGCTGCTTAAGAATTTCATTAATTCGATTGAGAATATCAACTCGAAAAACATATGGCAACACAATGTCACTATGAAGAATATTATTTCGTATCTTTTGCAATTCAATTTCTGTTGCATACAATGTATCACTGTTGGTTTTGTACTCTCTTTCTAAGCTATCTACTCTTGATTTAATTTCTTCAGCTCGAATTGTGGCCTGTAAATAGAAATTGGAATTGCAATCACCACTAAGATTTTAGAAAAAAGGATACATACGTTATTAGCTAATTTTCCTGCTGCAGCCGTGAAAGCATACCTTGCACGGTTTGTCTGTTTGAGATTAGTTATAACAAAGTTTTCTAAATCACTTGTATTAAGAACGTGTGTTCCACAGCATAGTTCATTCGATAGGAAGGAAAGACTTTTATTTTCAATTGTAATCAATCGCAAACCAGTTTCAGGATATATTTCTCCAGGCACTAATGTTATATTTGACTGGCCAATAACATCTGCTGCGTTAACTAGGGAAATTTTCGAAGGAATTGCTGATTGGATAACATTCCTAATAAGACAGGAAGAAAATTAAATTCGTACATTTCGAAATATATATTCTCAAAAACAAAATCACCTTATAAGATGTTCGATTTCTTGTATTTCTTCTTTTCCCATACGCTTGCCTATTATTCCCAATTCCAGCTTGCAATTCTCACCGGAAACGGAACTCGTTACTTGATATGTGACTTTTTTGAACAAAGAGCGCACAGCGCCGTTTAATAAATGAATAGCTGGTTGAGAAGAAAAAAAATACAAACATAAATCAATCTTATCATATTTTAAGTGAATCAAATTACAAACCTGTATGATGGCAAGTATTTGCTGTACGATAGTCAGAATCGACATGTAAAACAACTTTACTGCCGACACTCAAAGTCCCTCCGGGTTCTTTAAATCTTCCAACGTGCACAATACAGTCGTTCATTTGTATAACATTTTCAACAACAAATTTCCCACCATCAAATTCTATGTAACCTTTGTCAGAAGGTTGTCCTCCAGCTTCATAATAGAAATTACTCTTACTCGTGACAACACTAATGAGATCTTTATGATTCTCAGTATCTGCATTAACTGAATCGACTTGACAATCGCTTTGTAAAATTCCAAGGACAACTGTTTCTACAGGTGGCACTTCAAACACCCGTTTTTGTGTATTAAACTTGTAGTTATACCTAAAACTACTATCTGTGTTTTCACATGAAAGTGTCAACTTTGATAAAGCTTCATTAATTTGCCGCTGAGTTGTACTATCAAAATTAGAACCTTTCGACTTTTCTTTAGCTCTGATAACTTCCTCTCGAAAACCTTCTTCATCTAATTGCATTCCTTCTAGTTGAGCTAATATTTTAAATGAATCTTCAGCCAATCCAAAAGTATCTGTTAATTTGAAGAGAAATTTTCCAGGAATAACACCGTCTTTAAATATTGATTTTTGAGCTTGTAGGTCTTTAAATGCAGGTACAAATCCAGGAAACTCCATTAAGTCAACATCTTGTAGTTTGGGATATTGTTGTAAGACTTTGTTGAATGCCTTTGATGAACTGCTTCGAACAGTTTTAAAAACATCTTGTTCGTGTGCGATTATTTCGAGAACATCACTTAGTTTAGCATTCATTTCGGGATATGCTGAACCTAAAGTATCAACCACAACTGGTATTAGCTGCGGCAGAAGATTGGCATTGTTGAAAATGTTTTCTGATGTTAATATGGCTTTGCGTAAGACACGTCTCAGTTTTTGACTGTAAGATTGAATTTAATTGAAATTAGTTTAAAATTATTATATTTTTTTTTTCGAACCTACTTACTTTTGATCAGGCAACATGCCATCGGCTATACATGCTGTTATCATTCTCGAATGATCGGCTAATATTCTGTATCCAGTGTCGAGGGACTGTTTTTCGGTTGGTGTTGGAAACAATCCTCCATAACCTGGTACTTTGCAAAGCTTAAAATTGAATTACATAGTTTTATTTGATTTTGGAAAATGAAAAAAATAAGAAACATACCCTTTGAGTTGTTTCAAATATTGGTGAAAATAAATCTGTGTCATAGTTGGAAGACTTATTTTGAAGAATTGCTGTTAAACGTTCAAAACCCATTCCCGTGTCGACATGTTTCTCTGGCAGCTGCTCTATAGTACCATCCTCACTCCTAATTAACATTACAAATTAAATTGATATCAAAATTGAAATTAAAGTAGAAATATTGATATACAGGGTGTCCCAAAAGTAATGGATCAAACGAAATATGCTGATAGGCCAACTTTAGGGCTCTCAGAATTTGGTAACTTGTTTATCCCAAATCCTTACGGTTTTCGATTTAATGCAATTTTTGTGAAATTTCGAAAAATCCCGACTTGGCAACAGTATTTTGCTTCCTCCGCTCATAATAGATTTCTGTTTTTCACAATTCTTTCAATAAAACATTGTCTAATAATGAGAAACAATTAATTGATCAAAATATTTTTTATTTCATGCGCCATTTTGCTGAAATTTAATTAACAGTTCCATGTTTTATAAAAACTCAATTTCTTACTTTTATTTCAGAGCAACACCATGAACAAATTATGTATGGTGTGACACTGGTTTATTATTTAAAAAATTTGTCCCGGTATTGCAGTTTTCAAAAAGGTATAAAAGTTTCCAAAGTTGAACTTAGAACTAAAGATATTACAATTTAAAAGTAGCAAAACAGGGCTTTTCAGAGAAAATAACAAAGAAAAATAAACACATTTTGTCGACTGTTCTTTGTTTATTTCTTTCTGAATAAAAGCCTCGATTTTTGTTTGTTATTTTGCTCTGAAATCCTCTGTTTTTTCGCATTCAAATTGTAATATCTTTTGTTCTAATTTCAACTTTGGAAATTTTTATACATTTTTGAAAACTGCAATAACACGGCAAGTTTTCAAAATATTAAACCAGTGCCACACCATAAAAATTTTTTTCATGGTGTTGCTCTGAAATAAAAGTAAGAAATTGAGTTTTTATAAAACATGGAACTGTTAATTAAATTTCAGCAAAATGGCGCATGAAATAAAAAATATTTTGATCAATTAATTGTTTCTCAATATTAGACAATGTTTTATTGAAAGAATTGTGAAAAACAGAAATCTATTATGAGTGGAGGAAGCAAAATACTATTGCCAAGTCGGGATTTTTCGAAATTTCACAAAAACTGCATTAAATCGAAAACCGTAAGGATTTGGGATAAACAAGTTACCAAATTCTGAGAGCCCTAAAGTTGGCCTCTCAGCATATTTCGTTTGATCCATTACTTTTGGGACACCCTGTATATTTATTTTTTTCAAAACTTAAGGCCGATATATTATCTTTATTATAAAAAATAACACTGGTCAACAAAATTTAATTTTTTTCTGCCGCAAGAACCAAAACATAATTTTCTGAAGGTTTTAGGGTTTTAAGTTAAGAAGCCAAAAACTTATTTATACTTAAAATATTTCGGATAATAAAAGAGAGGAAAGATTTTATCAGTTTTAGGAAGAAAAAAAACAGTTTTTCTAGACATCGTTACAAATTATGTTCAAATAAACTACCACACATTAAAGAATAACCTTAAAAAACAGTCGAAGTAACGTTTTTTGCATTGTATAACGGAAATATTTAAAAAAAGGGGTCTAATAGTATATTTCTGTCTTGGGCTTCGAGTTCAGAACACCTTCAAAAAAGTATATTTTTAAGTGTTTGTTTATATTTTAGCTTATAGAACCTAACTAAGGAAATCTTGATGTAAATGCTACTTAAATCCAATCTTAAATCCAATTTTTTGAATCCAATCTCGTTAAATCCAAACAAATTTAAACTGCTCCCTGGAGGTCTGTTTAACTTTATAAATCCAGATGTAAAATTCATTTTCACAGTATTCAGTTGTTTTGTCAAGTATTTTGTGAAGGAAAAATAAATATAAATGCAAATTATACAAAATTAATTGAATAACCACATAATTTCTTTTGGGTGAATAATATGAACAACAAATTAAATCCTTGGATTTATGAAATTCAGATTTAATGGATTGGATTTAAAATTAACTTATTTCCAAACTAAATCCAGAGTGAATAATATGGCCGTTAGCCTTATTACTGTGATAGTTTTTTTTTTTTTTTTTTTTGTAGCAAAAAGGAGACACAGGAGGACATTTTCAAAGCATTTTTCGAAAAATTCTAATTTTGTCTGGTATTTTTTTTTTTTATTTATGGGACTATTTGAACAGAGTGTCCAATTTTAGGGCATGATTTTATCATGAATTTCAGCAAGAACATGAGGCAATCCAAATCAGTTAGCAGTATGCCTTACTTTTTCCAAATTTGTAATCTGATAGAAAATCTTAAGAAAATGAGTTTATGTCTCATGCCCATAATTGGCAAATTTAAAGACGTTTTTAAACTTAAAACCAAAAATTTGAAATTATATTTACTTCTCCAGAATATCCTGATTATATAGAAAGACTTGAGAGTATGCCAATCGAAGCCTCATTATTACCATTACAATTTTAGCATAAACAGCTATTTAAAATGAAACGAATTTAATGCGATTATAATTATTATGCAACACTGTTTTTTTTTTTGCAAATTCTAGAAAATTAAACAAAATTATTTCTTCAAATTAATTGATTTAGGAGTCATAAAAAGAAGACAAAATATACTCGATCTCTATCAATTTTAAATTTTCCGCTAAACTAAATTTTTTATGGTGAGGTTAGACTTTTACAAATACTCCATACCTGACGACTAACACAAGATTTATTGAGTGTTAGGATTCTTTAATAGCTATCAATTAATCACTAGCCAGCCCTACTCTCCTTTGACAAAATTGAATTTAGTAAAATTACTACTATCAATCAATTTTCTAAATTTTTGGAAATAGAGTTTTGTGGGGAAAGATAGAGTGCACTTTTTTACAAAATTCTTCAGTCTTCCTCGAACGATCAAATAAGCTAATATTTAAGTTCTTTTTAAATTTCTTTGTGTATTGTATATTTGGTATTTTTTCTTGGAAATATATCCATTTTTGCGGCTAAAATTTAATTTTCTTTTTATAGTTGTCTTCTATTTTTTATTTGTGTTGGTTATTGTCCCAAATGTCACAAAACATGGTTTTAAAAAAGTATTTTAAATTCTTTGACACTTTTTTTTGGCTTTTCCAAAATTATTCACGTGATAAATCAAATCTATCAAATTTGGTTGAGTCCAGCATTCGAAAAAGTGGAAATTATATTGCAGCTTACATTACGGAAATTGCAAAAAATAAAAATAAAAAGATTTTGCCACTTATAAGCGAGTTTTAACAAAATATAACATAAATCCCCCTTTTCTCAGAGTAATTTTACTGAAGCAGTTTACCCTTTGGAAATAAAAACATTCAACCCTTTCACGAATTCCTTTAGAGCCGTATTTGCTTCTACTTATGAATTTTTGCAATTTATACAAATTGCCATTAGTAAAAGATTTTATAATTGTTTTTTCGTGCTTCGGTAATGATTATGTTAAACACTAAAATGCATGCGATAATTTATTAATGCAATGATTTTCTTCGTTTGAACAAGCGTGTTTCATTCTGAGAAGATTATCTTAATAAGGTTGATCAATTTTAAGAATTTGAAGGTTGTTGATTAAGTGTATTAAATTTGTTTACTCAAAAGTCTTTTATCATTTTTTATTAATAAATAATTAAGCATTTAAATTTGTGTGCTCTTTGATCTTACTTATCTAATAAAATATTTTTATTTTTATCAATTTATTGAAATGCATTTATTAGAACTCAAGAAAAAAAAATATTTATAGATTTACCTGTTGTATTGTATAAATACAATATTCCATAATTCTGTTAGATCCGGCCTTCCCGCATTAACAAGCTTTGCTCGGTCTTCTGTTGCCGAAAGCTCTGGTTTGTGATCAATATGAATTTCGGTACAAGGACCACAGGGACCAGTCGAACCCATTTCCCAGAAATTATCTCTACTTCCAAACGGAAGAATTCTTTCAGCTGGAAATCTTTAATTCTTTAAATGTTATCTTGCGATCTCAAATGCAAATTATGTCAATTATTTTACCCTAAACTTCTCCAGATTTCAAAGCATTCTGTATCAGCTGGCAAGCCGAGTGCCTTGTCTCCTGCAAAATATGTAACGTACAATCTTGATTGATCTATGCCATAGGGACCTTTTAACAATTCTAAAGCCATTTGACAAGCTTCTTTCTAGAAATTAAAGATTGTTCGGTATACATTTCTCTTTTCTATTTGATAGAGTTTACCTTAAAATAATCACCAAATGACCAATTGCCTAACATTTCAAAAAATGTATGATGATAGCCATCCTGTCCAACAACGGACAAATCGTTGTGCTTGCCGCCAACACGAACGCATTTTTGTGAATTTACAACTCGTTTACTTGGTGGTACAGTTTTTCCAAGGAATACTGATTTGAACTGGTTTCAAAGGCATTTTATTGATACTTGTTGTTTACCTCAATAATTTGCAATACATACCTGATTCATTCCTGCATTAACAAAAGCCACAGTTGGATCACATAATGGAATCACCGGACTTGACCTCACAAATTTATGTTCATGATTTTCTGTGAAATATTCCAGAAATGTCTTCCGAATAACCGTCGATGGTAGGACTCTATTTAATTTGCGTGACGACGAATACATTCTTATTTGATTTATTTGGCAAAATTTAAATAACATGCCCGCAAAATAGCATCAAGAAGAATTTTTATATTTATTTTTGCACAAAAATTCCTTATTTGAGTTTTGACCGGTATGCGACCATCACTTTTTTATTTGACAGTTTTTGTGTCAAATAGAATGTGTGTTCGGAAATATAATACAAATAAAACAGGGTGCATCTAGGGATTGGTAAATTTGAAATGCGTTGGACGGTGGTCAAAATATGAACTAAATGCCAAGTAGTGTCAGATGAAATCAACATATTTCTACATAATAAGCATGGTACGCAGTTAGCACAGTACACATAATAAGGTAATATATTCCGAACGTTGTCAAAATTTGTTTGTCACAAATCGGGCACCAATCTGTCAGGTCGGCCTTTAATTTTTATATTTCAATCGCAGTAAACAGGAAATTTGTTTTTGTTTTAATTTATAAAATGTCATTTGAAAAAATTACAAATTAAAAAATAACAAATTTTCTTCGTGTTTCTTCGAGGAAAATGGTGAATAAAGCCTAGTACGCTGCTGAAGCGAAAAGAAATTTTCCATTTAAAAACTTCGTTAACGAAATCCTGAACGGAAAATTTCGTTTTGCTTTTCGTTTTTCAGTAAGCAACTCTAGCGAAAAAATTGGAGAGTTTTCATTCATTTGTCACTTAATTTTTACTGTCTTGTGCATTTTTCTTGACTCCAAGAGCAGTGTTGACGGTTTTTTCATTTTTAATTCATTTAGGGCCAGTTGTACAAATTGAGGGTTAACCCACGGATCAGCTGAACTCGAGTTAACTCTTGAACCAGTTTCAACTTTGAGTGGGTTGTACAGTTGTGGATCAAGTGAGAGTCAGCTGAACCCCAGTTCAGGTTTATGTACAAGAAAATTTTACTATATATATACCTAGTGTCACTGTCAATTGTCATTATTTTCGTCCATAAACAAAAAATACCAAAACTGGAAACTGGGTGGGCAAATTCCTGCATTTATCAAGAAGCATAAATGGATTATTTAAAGGCATTAAATTTGTTGAAAATTTGTTGTCTTTGGAGCAATACACTTCAAGAATGGACAATGCCTAAGGATGTTGGCTGGATAGAGTTACATCTTAGGAGATTCACAAGAAATATTGGCCATTCAACAAAGATCGGTGATCATGAGCGAACGAGTTAATGGCATTGATCATCCATCCACTATTTTAGTATACGTAAGTTTTGTTCTTTTTTCTTTTGAAAATATTTTTAAAATTCATATTTTCGTTTTTAGACACACTTGACTCTTTATTGCTTTGCAAATGGACAAATCAGCACATTACTGAAGTTGCTTTACAAAGCAAGATTATTTGCTTCTTTTGATTTGTGGAGAAGATCATCCAGAAATCGCACTTTTTTTTTTTGTTATTAATAGAGCAACACAAGTTTAATCTTGCATGCAGTTGGGGAATATAAACTATCCTTTCGCTTCATCGAACATGCTCTATCTCTAAACCTTAAATATTACGGAGCAAAATCAATTCATGTTGCTGAGAATCACATATCATCTGAATGCAAAACCCCAAGTTGCATGGGTGATTTCCGATCAGCGTTGGCTAATGAAAAAGAAGCATATTGTATCTAAAAGACACAGGTAAATAACTATGTTCTTTCAATTAAGTATTTGGTATTAAATGGGTTCCCATATTTTTCTTTAGTTGGGTGAAAATCATGATAAGACTCAGGAATCATCACAGTGCCCACGCCTGTTGACACAACAAGCTGTCTGACTTTTATACATTATTTACAAACCAAAAAGATTGGGAACAGCGTTACATTCATCCAGAATATATGCCATGCTCTGATGTATTCTGTCTTAGAGTTGGAACAGAAAGATTTTGTCAAGATATGGTTGCCATCAAGGAGAACTTTGAAAAGTGGTCTGATGGCAGCAATAAGGTAAATGTTTATCCAGCAATTTACCTTAATTGTTTAAATTAAAGAATATGATTTAATATTATTTAAGGATTCTCGATTGGAATGATGTTACGATACGAAGCTGTGCCAACTCGTGATATTCAAATGAAGCAAGTCGGTTTGCATGCTCTTTGGCTGAGGTTTCTCGAACTATTATTGCGTCCGTTGCAAGAAAATACTTTTATTGGATATTTCCATAACGTATGTATAGAGAAATTTGTTTTTTTTTAAGTTTGTATAATTATTTTAACTTTTCGTTACTTAGTCACCAAGATCGTTGATGAATTTCGTCGTTCGTTATATACCAGATGAACAGCCTTTACTTAGACCACATCATGATTCTTCTACCAAATACCCATAAGTTAAATTAATAATTTTTATAACAACAAAACTTGATGCTTGGTTAGATTTAAGAAAAAGAAGGTAAATGAAACTTTTAATCTAAGTTTTATCTTTTGTATTTCGATTTATCCGAAATTCATATTTTCTCGAATATAACCATGCTTAACACACAGTAACAAATATTTTATATATGTATATGACCTGAATACTTTTTAATGAGAATTTTGTACTTTCCAGTGATAAATAAAAAAATTTTTTTCCAAATGTTTTGTGTTTTGTTTTGTCGAAAAAGTATAAAGTAATTGAGAGCCGTTTGCTAAAACGAAACTTAAGGATTTATGTTCTACATGAAACCTTTTGTGACAGTTTATGCAGAGGAAAAAGTAAAAAATAAGATTTTATGTTCTACCTACTAAAATATTAAAGTTTCGTTTCAGCAAATGGTTCTTCGTTGTTTTAATATAAAGAAAAGATATTATGGAGAATTGTGTAATTTTTTATAAATACAATAGCGGGAAACAAAATATTTTTACTTTTGCAAAAGCTGGCCAATTTAGTTAAGGCTTAACGAGTTGACTACTTAGTCACTAAATAAGTGAATGCTCCCATTCATATAAAGTGAATACCTCAAACACGATAATGTTTGGTAAGCCAGATGGTTTTCAAAATAGGTATGTTGAGGAACAACATTCCTATCCGAACATTTCACTTTTATTTAATTTATAGCGTGTTTTCACTACACCCCAAATGAGGTAATTTAGCAAATTACCAAAAAAGCGTTTTTACTACAAATTATCTCATTTGAACTGACAAGTGTCAACCCTGAAGTATGAGATTTGAAAGACATTTTTTGACAACCAATATTTTAAACCAATAATTTAAAAAAATTAACAAACAATGCAAACTCAACAAAATTTCTGAATAAAGGTTTGTACTTTTTACCTTTTGCACTTTTTCAAAAAGTGCCCAATAATACAGTAAAATAAGGAGAAAAAAGGGGTAAATCTCGGAATGAATGTTAGTAGAAATTTATTTTGCTCAATATCTTCCTTTTGCCATTCTATAACATATCTCAAAAGTCTAGAAAAATCTCATGTCCGCTTGTCGCGATTTCAAGGTCAAATCGCGAAATGGTGATTTTCAAAATTATCAAAAATAGGCTATGGTATTATATACACATATGATACATGATTTCAAGGTATTTTTTAATGCTGATTCCAAAAAATCTAAAATCAAGACGATCTGACGTCTCTGGACTTATAGGTACCTGTTTTTCATCTGTCAACTCATATTATTATAACAGTTGCAAACTTACTGCCGAAAAACCCTTAAAAGCTATGGTAGATGAACCAAATTTTGCATGAAGATTTTAGAATCCATCATTATTAAAAATCAAAACAATCCATTACAAAAACTATATATACCTACGAAATAATGGTATTTTTTGATGGAGGGGCAAATTTTATGATATGCACTAAAGAAGATTCTTGTTCATCTTAGGAATATGTGCTAATAGGCTAATTTTTTCATTTTAATCTTTGTTTGGATATTCTTTAACTACCCTCAAAAATTTAAAAAAATCTCATGTCCGCAAGTCCTAATTTTCTTGGTTTGAAGATAAGGTGCAGATTTGAAAAAATTGAAAAACTACTCTTCAGATATTTGTGTCAGATCAACATGAATTAGGTACATTACTTTTCAGGGATGGTCATATTGATTTGTTTGTGGGCTTTGTTGGAATCAGCGTTAAAAAATACCTTGAAATGATATGGGTTATGTTGGTATACATATAAGAATCTAAAGTTTTCTTATTATTTTTTTTAAATCTGCACCTAACCTAGTTTAACCTGGAAAATTAGAACTTGCGGACATGAGATTTTTTTAGATTTTTGACATAAGTTATAGAATATCCAAACAAAGATAGAAACAAAAAAGTTATCCTATTAGCACTAATTCCAAGATTGTACCAGGATGTTTTTAGTGCACATCCCAAAATTTCCCGTTTTCTCAAAAATTACCATTTTGTCATAGATATGAATGTTTTTTGCATTGCATTGTTTTGATTCTAAATGATAATGGATATTTAAACCTTCATGCAAAATTTGGTTACCCTACCATGGTTTTTAAAGGTTTTTCGGTAGTAAGTTAGCAACTGTTATAATAATATGGGTTGACAGATGAAAAACAGGTATAACTTTTTCCAGAGAGGTCAGATTGGCTTGATTTTAGATTTTTTGGAATCAGCATTAAAAAATACCTTGAAATCATGTATCATATGTGTATATAATACCATAGCCTATTTTTGATAATTTTGAAAATCTCCATTTCGCGATTTGACCTTGAAATCGCGACAAGCGGACATGAGATTTTTCTAGACTTTTGAGATATGTTATAGAATGGCAAAAGGAAGATATTGAGCAAAAAAAATTTCTACTAACATTCATTCCGAGGTTAAACCCTTATTTGACTGGATTACAATGTAATTAGGCATTTAATAAATTAATATAACTCTTTCATACATAGAAGTCTTACCATAAGGAATGTGTCCCAAACGTCTTCCATTGCATGTTGCATATGGAGATATTTTCGAAGAAGCCATCGATATTTACGACATGGTTTGAGAAATGGTGTACCACCGTTGTTTGTCAATACTTGTTCTTTGTGCAAGTTTGGCAAAATGGTTAAAACCAATTATTATAACCTCACAGTAGGTACAGGGCATTTTTCGTAGGCCGATATAACTTATAGAAATGACAAGGATATATATACTGGGCGATAGGCATTTTTGTAGCAGAGCACACAAAATCCTAACGATGCCAACAGCATTTTAATAATGCCTTTATAAACTGCTTACTCCACAAGCCAAGACATAAGTTAACGTGTCAAAAGCAGTTGCAGCTAGACACTGAAACACAAGTATCTGGTGGCTTTGATAAATGTCAGCCCACGTTAACATGAAGACACAAAACGGATCAATTCAATAATATTAGGTAATTCTTAAAAATAATAAGGTGCCTAAAGATGATAAATTATTTTTTTAACTATTTATTTTTTCTCTGTTAAATAGCATTCTTTCAGTTTCAACCCAAGATTCGGTTTAGTTTGCATGGGATGTGCACCCTTTTATAGCAATGTCAATTTGGGCGATGATATTGAGAGCCTCACTGAGAAAACCGAAACTTAAATCCATTTTGCAATCACTTTTTATAGGTAACTTTAATCTTTATTTAAATAAAACAACAATTTAATTAAGGCCAAGTTGTTTGATTATGTAGGGCATCTCCCGGGCAAATGAAATGCATCTAGAACCAATCGTCATCGGATTTGTCACACAAAGAAAACAAGATCGACCAGATGGAAACGCTCGTCTTCGTCCTCTGAATGAACATATGTATTTTAAGTATCATGTTGCCAACAAGATCGGGATTAGAGATGAATATTTTCAAGAAGATTGTTTGATGAAAAAAGATGAAGTAAATGTCTTGATTGTTTGAAAATTTAAGTTTTGGCCTCTTCAACAAACTTTATCCAAAATAAAGAAAACATTGCTGCAACAATTTTGTATTATCATCAGCAATTTTATCGACAGGCACATTGTTCTTAATTATAACAAATATATTCAGAGGTTTTTGTTTTCTCTATAATTTAGTAATTTTGGATTTTGTTTCACAAAATTAATCCTTGTTCTGAAACAAAAAGAAATAAACAAAAATTCTTGAAGTAAATAAAAAAAAAAACACCCCAATCAATTTGGAAAACCATATTAATTTCCATCACCTATTATCTGAACTGTCAGAAAATTCAGATTAAAGCCTGGTACGCTGCTCGCGCTAAATTTTAGCTGAGATAAAATTCCCATACAAGTTATCGATAACTTGTATGGGATCCATTTTATCTCGGCTAAAAATTTTCGATAATTTGTATGGGAGCTAAAATTTAGCGCGAGCAGCGTACCAGGCTTAAAGTGAGAAAGCAATATTTTTTCCACTAATAATCACCTGATCCATGGCTGAACCACTGCTAACCCACCAATATCGGTGGGTAACTTTTGATCTTGGTTCAGCAGTGGGTTAAGACGTAAGACCTGAACCTCGATTGTACAACACTGCAAATGAGTTGAACCGAGTTCAAACGTTGATCCGAGGATGAACCACGTTTGTACAACTGGCCCTTATTTCTTGCTTTAAGCCTGGTACGCTGTTCGAGATAAATTTTAGCTCCCATACAAATAATGGAAAAATTTTATTCGAGCTAAAATGGATCCCATACAAATTATCGATAACTTGTATGGGAATTTTTTCTCGGCTAAAATTTAGCGCGATCATGCGTACCAGGCTTTAAAAATTAATTTCCGTTGATTTTTCTTGATTTTTAAATTAATTTTGAATTTTTTTATTTTGACTTTGACAGAATACTCGATAATAGCCCCGTTCCATTGGAGGTGGTAGTTTACTCATGAGTAGATCTAGTACTAGAATTAACACATGATCTCTTCTACTCGAGGAGATAGGAATGTGTAGTTGTTGTACTAGATTTCTACTCACGAGTAAACTACCACCTCCAATGGAACAGGGCTAATATTTTTTCGTTAGCATTTTCGTTGTCGACTTTGGAGACTTGAAAATTTTTCGTTTCGTATCAGCAGCGTACTCATCTTAAATTATGTAAAGACTTTCTTGTACAGCGGCTACCAATACCCCTGTTGAAAAGACAATTTCAAATCAAATGCCATCCCTGTCTTATGACTGCCGTTCACGTAAAGCACATAACGTGACGTAATAATTTTGACAGCTGTCATTGCGAAATATGTTTGCACTTGAGCGCCAAGTTTCAATTTTGCATCACTCAAAAAAGGCAACTGCCAAATTAATTGTTTATTGTTTTCTTGTTTATTGTTAAACAATTTTGTTAATTAACTAAAATTTATTTATATTAAATATGGAAGAAAAAAGTAAGTTAATTACAAAAATCCATCTTCCTCAAATTATCTATTGTTTTCTTTAGAATTTATCAAGAAAAAAGAAAAAGCATTCACGGACGGAAATCAATCAGCTCTAGCAACAGCTTGCAATAATCTCGGCGACTTTTACAATGGTCAAGGCAAATATAAAGAAGCTGTCGCTGAATATGAACAAGAAGCTTCCATATATCTTGTCCTAGGAAAACAACTTGATCTAGCTAAAGCACATCGAATGTGTGGTGAAATGTGTATGCTTCTTTGTGAGTTTACCAAAGCTCTGGAACACATTGAAATCTATCTAAGTAAGTCTTATCTATTCTAGTCTTGTTATAAATTTCATATTCAAATCATGACAATCTATAGAAACAGTAAAAAAGCTAAGAAACAAAGTAGAAGAGCAAAGAGCTTATGCGACTCTCGGACGAGCCTACTTGTTACAGGGCCAGAGTGCAACTGACTCAGCAACTGCACTTGCTCCATTAAAAAATGCTGAAAAAGCATTCATTCGTAGTTTGTTGATATCCAAAGAGTAAGCAAAAAGAAATGACACAAAAAAAGCCTGACTTGGTTAAGTAAATGTTTTTTGTTTATTTTTTTGGATGAAATGTAGACTTTCAGGTCAAATCACCAAATTGGAACAATTGGACATGCAAGCACGTTTATTTCTAAACATTGGTGTTGTCAAAGAACACATTGAAGAGTTTGAAGAATCTGTAAATTATATTGAGAAAGCAATAAAGATTAGCAAAGCAAACGAGATTTTTGAATTGCTTCATCTTTGTTATGTGTCAATGAGTCTTCTTTATCAATACAAGTTAAACGATTCCACATTGGCTTTGAGATACTGTAACTTAGCTTTGGAAGTAGCCAAAAGACTACCTGACAAAGTGAAGAAGATCTGTGAAACTCTCATAGCCAAAGCAGAGATTCTGGTTAAGGAAGGGGATTTCTCGAGTGCAAAGCAAATACTCACGAAAGCTTACAAAAAGAACACTCCAGATGAGAATGATCGTCAGAATATTGAGAAAACACTTCGAGTTGGTAAGATCGATAGGTTCCTTATCTAAAAAAACGAATTAATTTGAATTTCTTTCTTTTTTAAAACCTTTAGTGGTTAAAATGTGTCAAATCCTTGACGAATTGATTACCACAAACACTAATAACTATAGCGAACGTAAGAAGCTCTTCGAACGTCTTGGAGATGGTTGTTGTCATTTGAATAACTTCCCTAAAGCCATAGAGTATTATACTCAAATGTTGGAATGTGCTCAACTCAATTCAGAAAGTGGCAAAGAACTAATTCCGATTTATGTTAGTCTCTATCAGACTTATAAAGATAATAAACAATATGACAAGGCTCTAGAATTTCTTTGGAAAGAATTTGAGTTGAGTAAAGAAATACCTGCGGAAGCATTTTCTACTCTATGCAGTATTGGAGAGGTTTGTGAATTGCAAATGCAACCATTTTGGACAATTCAGGATATCTATCAGAGGGCTTTGGATTTTGCTAAGAAAGCTGGTAATGCTCATTTGGAGAAAATTGCTTTTACTAGATTGAAGAAAAATCAGACGAAATTTCATATGCATACATTGGCAGAGCAGTTGGAGGAGGATGCCAGATTGAGAGGTAATATTTACTAAATTTAAATATTAGGGTTGATTTGGTACCTCGAAAACTCGATTGCTAGACACCTCTAGAATATACTCACCAAATATGAGCTCTTTATCTTAATGGGAAGGTCCTCCGCTTTTTAATTTACCATTTTTACATCAAGCTTCTACTAAAAAAAAAATATTTTTTTTATTAATTGAATTTTTAGCCAATTTTTTACATATTCTTGTAGAAAATTGAACGCTCTACAAAAAAGGTTAAAAACACTTTTTTGAATTATCTAACCAACCGTTTAGTAGATATTTGAGGTCCAAAAATCGAGAAAATCTTTAAAAATTTTAAAAATTAGTTTTTTGTTCTTAATTTTGTAACAAATTGAAAAATTATAATAATCAAATGCGCATGACATATTCTTGTAGGATACAGATTGTTCCACATCTAACCATTTGAAAGATATTCGAGGTCAAAGTTAACCCTCTACTGCATGAATTAATATTAGCGGACGAAAAAATTAAAAAATGCTTTACATGGGTTCTTTGGGTTGTTTCAAAACGGTTTACATAAAAAAAAATTGTTTAAATTAATTTGTTTAAAAAATTTGTTTATAAGAAAGAAATTTTACTAATTTTATTTATTCAGATTATGTAAAAAATAAAATTAAAAATATCAAAAGATAAATATTTATCATTTAAAAACAAAGCAAAGTAAAATAAATAGATTGCATTACAAAAGGTTAAGAATTAATTCAAATTTGGCTCATTTTAAGACATGGAACCGAGAAAAGCAATTTGTTTTTGTCCGTTATATGTATTTTTTCTGGTTCACTTTTTTTCCCACTGTCGAAGTATGTCTTGCTCCAACATTTTTACCCACTCCCAGATCTTACAATAACTAAAAAGTAATTAAATGATTGAAAAATATTATAGATGAGCCCCCCTCCCCCTAAAATTTGTGTGGTTACGCCGCTGGAAATGGGGTTAACATGAGAAAAATGTTTCTAAAAGCAAAGGGGCTCCATTTCTGAAGTAAAACATAGCTTCCAAGAAAATTAACAATGTTAAGAAACAAAATTTTCCAACTAAAAATTTTTACAAATTGTGTAGATTTACAACCCCTTAATGCATACAAGGCCAAATATGGCTTCCGTACTTTTTGCCCTCCCAAGACCAGGCCAATAATTTTTTTTCAATAAAAATTGGTTCATAGCATACACAATTAGACAATCGATCAATAAAATTTTTAATTCCACTTTACTTTACAAACAAGGCAGTAATTAACATTTAAAGTATGAATATATTCTACACTTTCGATTTCAATGCACAAGACTGATCGGCTCACCTGTGATCATAAAATACACCTTTATTTTGTATCGGACACACGAAAAAACTATCTGTATGGGTTCTCAGAAACACAAAGAAGAGGATTGTATTTAATCTTAACCATTTTTTTGTGACAGAGAAGAGAAAAGTGCATACAAACAGACAAAACCATATTTGGCTTCATATGCAGTAGAGGGTTAAACAAAAATATAAAAACTTTTTTTAACTTTTCAAAATTTTCTACTTCACTGAAAAGTCATTATTATTAAATTAGTAAGATGGATTATTGTAAGGACTTAAATGTTCTACAAAAAAGTCCTTGGCATGAAATCGGTTGCTTTAACCGTTTAGAAGATATTCGCGTTTGATTATTATAATTTTTCAATTTGTTACAAAATTAAGAACAAAAAACGAATTTTTAAAGATTTTCTCGATTTTTGGACCTCAAATATCTACTAAACGGTTGGTTAGATAATTCAAAAAAGTGTATTTAACCTTTTTTTGTAGAGCGTTCAATTTTCTACAAGAATATGTAAAAAATTGGCTAAAAAGTCAATTAATAAAAAAATTATTTTTGTTTTGGTAGAAGCTTGATGTAAAAATGGAAAATTGAAAAGCGGAGGACCTTCCCATTAAAATAAAGAGCTCATATTTGGTGAGTATATTCTAGAGGTGTCTAGCAATCGAGTTTTCGAGGTACCAAATAAAAAAAAACGAATTTCCATTTTTTTTACCCACCCTATTAAATATATTTCTCGGTTTAATTCCCACTAAAAGGACACCTAACAAAACTTTTATTTAATTAATTATTTTTTTTTTATTAAAATTTGCAATAGTAAACAATCTATAGATCTTGCTTATAACTAAAATATAAATGTAATATTCAACAAAATAACTTGCAGAAATGGAAACCCGCTGTCCAAAATTAATTTACAGCCCTGTTCTGCTATTCGATTCACGTGAAAATCTAAAATAATATGCGTTTAAATGGCGGTTAAAATTAAATTTTCACAAAAAATTTTTTCTGTGGATTACTAAAACAGACAGAATCAACGTCTTGCTATCGAAATACATAAGTTTATCGAAGACAATTCGACGTGGTTAATGAATTAAATCTTTCGATTACTGGACCAGAAATGTTTACTTATGATAGTAATTCAGAGCAATCAATATCATTGGAAAGAATATGATGAATAAACAAAACATAATAAATCCTTCGTTTTTATTCAAGACTTTTTAAGAGTGTAACGGCCAATTTCTTCAGCCACGAAAGCTTGAAAAAAGGCAGAAGGACCACCATAACCTGGGAGGTGTGGGTTCGACCCCCACCTCAGGCAGCATTCTTTTATTTATCTCCCAGCTTGGACGCAACCCGTGGGATTATATGAGATAATAAACATCGTAATCTAATTTTACTGTACCAACAAAAATTCTTTCCTATCTTTCTATTCCTTCTAACTAGTGCCGTGCAATATGCATTTAAGAGATGTAAGGTCTTACAGGCATATAGAATAATCATATATATTATTACCGTTGTCGAACACCCTTTTGGGGGACTTACACCGAACAGATTTTAATAAATTATATCTTAAAAAAAAGGGAATTTCTGTCGCCAGAATCTGGCAAAATATAAATATATAAATGTTTATAATTTTTAAGAAATCTTAATTTGTTTAAAAAATAATATTCCAGCCAAAATGAATTTTAAAATAACTTTTTACCACTTTCCAATGAATCTGGAAATGTTTGACATGGCGTGTTCCTGTTCACATTAGGGGTGTTCGTATATCATTAGTTCGTATCATCAGGGGCGTTCATTAGGCGAGTAAATTCTCCGATTTGCTTAAAAATTCTGATGGTTAACATTTTAAGCATTATTATGTACAAACAAATTGCAGATAAGTTTGGACAAAAATATGAAACCTCTCAAATTTTAGAAGTGGGGATGAAATCCTCTCAGAGAAAGAAAAAATTGTGCAAAAGTACGCAAACTCTTTTAGGACAAAATTATCATTTATTAAAAGAAAAAAAGAAGGCACTAGCTTTTGAAAGATTTCAGACTTTTGTCCGAAGAAATTTTTGGGCAGAAATTTGCAAGAAGAGGGGCTCTCTTTTTTGTAAAAAAAAACTACACAATTTCAGTCTAATCAAACAGGAATTGGGTTAAAAAAGTTGAAAAAAGGAGAATTATTTCTGTTTTAGGCAGTACCTAAACAGCCCTGTTACATGTAACATTAGTTATACATTTTTATTTCATTTTTGGCACACAAATTGAAAATGCCAACTTTTGAGGTTCTGGGTAGTCAACCTCCGTAAAAAAAAGATCACTCAAAACTCAAAAGTTTTATTTTGTATTTAAGTGCCTTATATCATGTTTTCACTAAAATCCAAATGAGATATTTTCGTAAACTATTTCATTTTGAATGTCAAATGGTTAATGGTAAATTGCTAATCCTCATCGAGGTAAAATGGATCGAAAGATTAATTTGAAATTAAAGGCCCCAACCCATAGAATCCGTTCCACCCGTTGTGTCAATCAATCCGTTGAAATTGAAGGATGGGACAGAAAGGGGTGACCCAAAGAAAACGTTGCATGACGGATTGCTTTTTGACAGCTCACTTTAAATTCCAAGGTGTGTTCGATATTTTCTCGATGAATGTGCACTAAGGAAGTTCTGATGCAAGAAATTGTTAACTATTATCGTTGTTCTTTTTTTTTTAATAAAATAAAATACGCTACTAGACTTTATGTATGTACTTGCTCTTCAGTTAAAAACAATTTTTAATAACAGATTATCATTTGTAGATATGACTTTGGCATAGTAAAATTGAACTCTACAACAGAATTTTAGTATTTAATTGATATAATTTATTAGATATATCATTAAATGTTACTTTTATTACATTTTCTTCACAAATAAACAACTAAAGTTCACAATTCATAAAATCAGAAAAGAAAAGAACACAGTTCTTAGTTCTGAAATTCCCCGGTGTGCACTCCGAAACAGAAAATTTAACTGATCTATTGTTGACAACCAATGTCAAAGGATACGACAGATGAAAAAGTAGAAAGTTGGGCTATTTCTTCCGTCGAATTCGTCAAATACAAATAATTGATTTATTTTATTCATTTATCACATAATACGATATTTTGATAGGAAGAATTATATTCCACATAGTGTAGTTCCGATAACCAATGAAAGATACAAAATATTTTGCTTATTTTTTACTTTGGTGTACTTAGCGTAGTTCCTTCAACATCAAGTGCGGTCCTACCTTTATTTTAATTATTCTTTCAGATCATTGAACACTTCTACATAAGATGTTTCCAAAATGATTGGAAAGTGGAAGTGTTCATCGCTTTTGACAGGATCTTTGGAATAAGTTCAGTGGGGAACTTCCAACGATTGTCAGTATAAGAAAACAGTCAAAAGAAAACAGAAAAAAAAGAAAAAAAAATTTACAGCTATAGCTGGGATGGTGAAGACATAAACAAACAAAAGGAGGCGCGAATTGTGATAGAGTTTTGTGAATTTAGTTCGTGTTTTCCAAAATAAATATGTAAAATTAATTATTTTTTTTTAATTAATCGGAAATAAAAACTTTAAATTTGAAAACAATCGCGAAATATAAAAGTTTTTGTGGTTAAATGATTTCGAACACACAGTGTTTGTTGTAAGTGTGTGTGACAATATGTTTTTTGTTTACATTTTCCCTGCCGAGATATGTCAAATTAGAAAAGGAAAAGACAAAGATAGTTTTTGGAATTTCCCTTTATGAAAAAAACACCGCCAGAAACAAAACAATAACAAACGTTTAATGGCGTTTTTAATTGGCAATCCGGAATTGTTCTTCGATTCAGATTTCAGAATCCCAATTGAACAGTTTTTTTTTTATTCCGAAGAATCTGAAGTTTAACATGTGCCACATATATGTGTAATCGCGCCAAACTTCATTTGTTTTTGTGCTGCAAACATTTTGTACTGCTAACATTTAAATCTATGAATGTGTGAGTGATTCTGCTTCTGATTCTGTTTTTAAAACCAGAAGAGAAATTCTGTTTTTTTTTTTTCAGAATCAGAACTGTCAGTTTTGATTTTTGGTTTTTTGTGAAATTTTTTGAATTAAAAATGGATGCCATGCTATGGTTTTTGTTTTTGTGAAAAAATTTGTTTGCATCCATCATGGATGTAATGGCCTTCCACTGCGGAGTTAATATTAAAAAAACAAAAGCGACTTTTCTGACAGACAGCTGCCAAAGTTTATGTACAGTGGTGCCAAATATTTGCATGGATTTCAAAAATCAATATAGATAAACAAAAAAACACACCTATGGTTTTTTTTCAAGATTTTTTGTAAGTACATATATGTATGAACATATTCCGTAGGAACATTTCATCTTCCATTTGCCAGGAAAAGTCTGGGAAGTGTACCTATGTATGTACATATATAGTATATACATAATGTACATAAGAAAAAGGCCGGAATATTTGAAGGCTCCAGGGGAAAAACAGCACAAGTCCATTCCAACTCATTTCGAGAAAAATGCATTTTTAAATTTTGTTCTCCATACAACTTAGTACTTAAAGCAAGGCTTAAATTTGTTTTATAAAAGTAAGGATGCCATCAGATAGTGGTCAGTAAATACTACAAGACCTCATCATTCGTTTATTTTTGACAAAAAGTGGACATGTGCCGTTTTTCCCCTGGACCCTTCATTTGCTCTTTGCGTGCTATAGGGGCGTAAGTGTTGCACCCCTATTACGATTGCAACTATCAATTCTTTGCCCCTGGGTAAAAAGGACTTACATAAATGATAGTTTACCAGAAAATCCGATTGAAGTTGAAAATCGATGAATTTTTGAGTATTGATCCTCTTATTTTTATAAGAAAGAGTTACTCTAAATTTATGTTTTTGATACCAAATAAAAGAGCTTATTCTCTTTTCATCAAAACCCGAAAGTGCAATTTTGTGACTTAACCTCTTTGTAGCCGGAAGCAAAGAATTTATAGTTGTTAAAAAAAAATTCGATCTCTTATTTGCTTTGAAAAAAATTTGAAAACGAAGAATGATGCTAACGGTGAAATGTAACTGAAAAGATCCATTAAAAAAATGACCAGTTTTCCCCCATTTCGATTTTAAAACATCAAATTTCAGTATTTATCAACTATCAATTGATAGTTGACAATCGTAATAGGGGTGTTAGGTCCGTTTAGGTACTTCCTAAGCTAAAATATGATAAGTGGCTATTAAAAATGAAAAACTATGAAATCACGTAGGTAGATACGAATTTTAAAATATCCACTTTTGAATAGCGATATAAAATTTAATGGAGTGTGAATTAAATGGGTCTAAGATAATTTTTGGAAAAGCCCAATACAACAGCAAAGAAAAATCGTCAAAGGAAAAATTGTCGGATGTAAGAATCAGACAGAAACCTTACGTTCAACAATTTTTTTATTGACGATTTAAGGTGGTGAATGCATGATTCAACATCGGTTCAAGTTCTTCAAATTGACCAAGTTTGAGATATTAGTTGCGGCAACCTGTTTGAAATAGAGTTAATTATAAAATGTATGTACAACTTAGGGAACCTAGAATTGCTAAATTTAATGTGCCATATTCATAGCTGTTTAACTTAAACTGGGGCTAATCCAATGTATTTTAAATGGGATAAACAGGAGTTTTTTAGTAATTCTCGACTTTTAAAAAAACACACTCTGCATTTACATTTGTACCTTCCTACCTATACTTTCTTTTTATTTAAGCATGCGAGAAGTCTCGCACGGGTAAGCTAGTATTAATTATTATCACTAAAAACGCACTTATCAATCGATACAACATCCAAGTAATTAAAAAAATCTGTAATATGGACAACAGGTCATTTAAATTTTCAAATTGAATTAAAATTTACAAAGTCCACTAAATTTAAACAACAAATTATGAAAATTATTCTTAAAAAATTGGTCACATAAAACATACATTTATGAAAATTATTCTTTTTTACGTTTTTTCTTCTTTATTAAACTGCAATATCACTTGAAAAATATGAAATCCATTTATTTGATTCAAGTACTAACCGCTAGACTACCGATTTTGAGGTCCTTACTTCTACCGAGTCCTAACTAATACTCGGTACCAATTTGACAGTACTAGGGCTTAGTACTTTTGTGAAGAAATCACTTGGTACCGATTTGAGTACTAACGATTGGTATAATAACCAGGTCCTAGCTGATTTTGAGGAGCTAGCTAGTACCGAGTCCTAACTAGTACTCGGTCCTAAATTGACAGTTCTAAGGCTTAGTACCTGAGTCAAGAAATGAGTTGGTACCGATTTGAGTACTAACTTTAGGACTAGGACCGGTATTAGCGCTAGGACTCTGTGAAGAAATCGGTCGTAAGGGTTCTTGAAGTCCGAGGAACTACTTTTAAGAAACCCTAACATAGAGCTAGGTTTCGAGACAATGCTAGAAACATGATATTCAAAAGCTAATTTTTGGTCAACAATAAGCCTAAGTCTTTATTTCTTTTTTTTTTTGACATTTTTGATGCTCCCAAAAACGAATCAAAAATTATCTGGCTCCATAAGCGACAGAAACTCATAACAGAGCACCTGCTATTAAGAAGTAGGTAATTTTGCCTGCACCACTTTTAAAATTCTTTAATATCTTGCTGTAACGTCAGACAATCATTATAGAATTTTATTACTATTGGCGAACATTATGTTTCAATTTCAATTTCAATTTCAATTTATTTCAGTATAATTTAGAGTTAACAAAGACACATTAAGATATAAATCTTTTAGAGTATCTAGAATATATACAAATTACAATTTTACAATAGTAAGTTTAAGTTAAAAAGTAATAATACAAAAAAAAAAAAAATATTTTTAAGCAAGATGATTAATTAATATATTTAAATAAATTAATTTAATTAATATATTTAGTTATCAAAATCATGAAAATTTATAAATAAACAAATGTTCCTAAGGATTTGAGAAGTGCAAATATAGTTTCCTCTTAAAAGCGACAGGTGAGGCTATATTCTGCAATTCGTTTGGAAGTAAGTTCCACAAACGAATTGCAGATACATAGAAGGAGCGTTCAGCGATGATGTGTGAAAAACGCGGTAAAATTAGTTTCAATCCTCGTGGAGAATTGGCGAACTGAATCGATTCACTTAAATATGAAGGACATCTATTGTGGACGACATTATGAAACCTTAGAATAAGTCTGTATCTCAAAAAATTCTCAAAACTCATACCAACCAGGAAACGATGTAAATGGGATACACTGTTATGTCTCTGAATACCATATATAAAACGAACGCAATCATTAAAAGCAACATAAAGTTTACGCTTACATATGCAATCAAGAATCGGATATACTGTACAATTGAAAGTAAAGTATGGCAAAATCAACGATTTAATGAGGTACTTTTTCATATCAGGGGACAGTAACTCAGAGGAAGATCTCAAAGATCGCAGACCAAAATAAATTTTCCTGATAGTATCTGAGATTGCACCACAACAGCTTAAATTACAATTTATTTTATAGCCAAGATATTTAACATCATTTACATACACTATTCTTATCCGAAAAAGACAAAATTGAAGGAAATCTTTGATAAATAAATTGAAAAGCGGTAGGCCCAAATAACTTTCCTCAAGAATAACAGAGTGTACTAAAAAATCGGACTAGATACTAGATCACTTATTTTCACAATTTGTTTCCCTTCTGATATTTAAGAAACTGAAAATTTATCTGAATATTTTTCGCCTTGCCACAAAGTTCAAGTTTTTAAATTTGGATTTACATATATCTTGTATCTCTTATAACAAAAGGAGGTCATTACAGTCGCTGATTCGGGCGTCTATCCAGTTTTAAAAGTCGTTACTAATATGTAACTCCTACCGCGGAATACTACGTCAGAGGCAAGAGTTCTCAGTTTCTTAATGAAACTAAAAACAAGAAGCCAGATTAACGTACACCTACACAGTGTACATAAACTAGTTAGACTTGAGTAGAACTAGTGATGATTTTTTTATTTTTATTATTCCCCGCCAATTTTCCCCTCTCAACCGCCGCGCGAAGATCTTTTTATTATTTTGTATTATAATAAATAATTGCACTATTATAATCTGATTTTGTTTTAAATTTGTATGTTATATGTGTGTATTGAATCGAGTTTTTTTTTGAAAAAATAAATAAGAGGTTTAAGAGTGTAAGAGCTATTGTTTTGGCTAAAAAGCCATTTTGTTCATTAATGTTTGATTAGTTCTCATAAGTTGTCTGATTTTAAATATTTGATCAATTCTCTTTTAAAATTTTGAAAACTATTTAAAGATTTAATTTTACTTGGTAGATTATTATATAACTGGAGTCCTTTAAACATCACTGTGTTCTGCGCGCGCGAAGTTGCTTTATTTGTAGGGTTGAGAATCACTGATATATTTTAAGTTATGGGATAAATAGCTTGGAAGCATATAATTTTTCATCTTAAATAAAAACTTTAAGACATTTATTCTAATGACTCGCTCAATTCATCGATATAATTCGATACCATCTTTTCAGTGCCTTTAAAAACGCAATATTTTTTAGCAGCCGTTATTGTAAGTGTTAAACGTCAATATCCCTTCTACTTAAACAAGATCTATGCACAAGATAATGCACACAATTTAAAGGTTCCCCAAATTATCTTCCCTTTTTGTTTGAATCTTGTTAATTTTTCAGTTCTTCTCCCAAAAACATTTTCTCGGAAAAATAGGACTGTATTTATTCATTCATTTTATTTTTCATTTTGTAGGATTTGATTTAGACTCACTTGACGAGGATAGTGATAGTGAAAGTGCACCATCTGAAGACGAGCCCAATACTCCTGAGTTAGGAGACGACGTATGCCTTGAGGATCTAACTGACTCTGACAGCAGTGATATAGACGAGTCGGAAAAAGTACGTAATAGAAAACGAGGCACTTGCCTGACCATCAAGAGAAATAACAAAGGAGAAACACAACTCCATCAAGCTTGTATTGCTGGCAATCTGGAATTGGTCCGTCGGCTAATAGATCAAGGTCATGTGATTAATGTCAGAGATCATGCTGGCTGGTTACCTTTGCATGAAGCATGCAATCATGGATTTCGTGATATTGTTGAACTCCTATTGGACAAGGGTGCTACAACTGCAATCAATGACAAAGGTGGCACGAGTTGTGACGGCATAACACCTCTTTATGATGCTTGTGCCAATGGTTTCCTCGATGTAGTAGAGTTATTGCTAGAACGTGGAGCAAATGCAACTGTAAAAACAGACTATGGAGAAACTTGCATGCAAGCTTTGGATAAATGGAAAGCAAATGCTAATTTAAATCCTGGAGAAGAGGCACAGTATGGTTTCATAAGGAAGAATCTATCAGATAAATTAGGTATATCTGGGGGAAGTGGATTGTCTGCCTCAAACTCTAATCGAAGAAGAAGTGGCCATGCCTTGAATAGATCAATGGATAATCCTGATTTGTGTACTCCTGCCCTAGAGGAAGTAAATAATCACAACTATCAACCGGAAGTAGACGAAGAACGAACACCTACTCCTCGTTCTCCTCTGCGAAAAACTTCTGCAGCCAATTCTCCGTGGAAGAATTCTGCAAATAATTCTCCCCGAAAGAATCCATACTCTGCTTCTCCGCGAAAGAATTTATATCCCATTTCTCCACACAAAAAAACATATTCCAACTCCCCCCGAAAAAGTTCCAGCGCTAAAGATGAATACCGCAGTGTAATGGAGCATTTGAAACGACCCAATCGAATGCAACTTTCAACTGACGACGATGATCAGTCAACATTGCCAAAGAAACGACCAGCATTTCTCGAGAATGAAGATGTAGACGATGATGATTGGTTAGAAGATGATGTTGGTCAAGATCGAAAAAGAAGAAAGTGCCAAAATGATTGGGAATTGGAAAGTATTTCAAGAGAAAATCTTAGTGATTCGGCTGTGGGACTCGATGATAATGATGCTTTTAAGGTTCTTCTAGAATCTGGTTCGAGTCGTCAGAAACAGGCAAGCAAATTGAGACTTCCACGTTCACTGAGCTCTGTAAGTGTTGCCAGTGGCTCTTCCGGCAAAAAGAACAAACAACAAACATCACTTTTTGACAGTGGATTCTGTCGATTCCGAAGTGAGAGTCCGATATCTAGTGAAGAAATTTCAATGGATGTGGTAAGGCCTACAGAACCTGACTCTACAACTCAACCGCCTACCATATCTTTGGTCTCTCCAATGAAAATTGTTCCAACGGAACCCATTGTTCTGTCCACTGTGTCATTCAAGATTAAAGTCGAAGAAGAGCTTCTGCTAGTTCCGGTGGATAGGAAGAAGTTAAACGAAGTCAACATTCGATGGTTGGCTGAGGAAGCATCAAGACGCTATTATAAGTAAGTATTTGAGGACCCATTTATATTTTGGCTGGTTTTGACTAATAAATTCTTTGTAGTTTGGTTGGATTGAAGCCACAGCTGAGGTTAAAAACTGCTGATGGTTTTGCATTTGAAGAGAATGATCCTATCAAAGTCGCTGTGGAGGAGAATATGATTACTGCAACGGTAATTGAATGGAAAATATCGCCACTCGCTCAACGTTATGAAGAAATGTGCCATCAAACACAAAAAGGTAAGAAGTTAAAGAGATTGAATAATTTTTATATAAACGAATATTATTGCAGAAGTACAAACTGACATTCAGTCAGCTCTGGAAAAGGGACAAGTCTCGAATAGCATCATCTTTAGTGATTTTTCATTGACTCCTGATCTAACAGAACCAGTTTTCAAAGCCATTCTCCATCAGACAAATCTCAGAGTTCTCGACTTATCGAATAATTTGATTCAAAATGAAGGTTGTAAGCAACTGGCCAAATCCCTGCCAACCCTGAAGCAACTAAAGGCACTTAATCTTCGAGGAAATTGCATTACAAGTGACGGTTTGGAAAGTTTGACTTTATCAAATGTAAATCTAGAAGATTTGGAAGAGTTGAATTTGAGTCAGAATCCATTGGGCAATAAAAGTATTCGTTCGTTGGACAAATTATTGAAAGGATGCAAGTCCTTGCAGAAACTCATATTGTCGCATTGTGGTATTACAAACTTTTTCGAATTCGATTTAAATTTCTATCAGCTAAGTGAGTTCGATGTGAGTTTTAATTCACTTACATCGGATTGTTTAAAGAAACTTTTGACCTTGTTGAATAGCAGTCGGTTGCAGGGTTTGAATTTGAGTTTTTGTGTGGACTCAGATAAGAACTGTGCTACACGAATAGGAGAGTTCTTTGAGAGTGGAACTTGTGAGAAATTCAAAAAGATTGAATTAGCAGGTTGTTATCTAACCGATGCAGATATTTACAAATTTACTCAGAGTCTCAATAAAGCATCAGAATTGGAAGTATTAAATTTGGCAGAGAACCCTTCGTTGTCTCCATTGGCTTTGCAGTATGTTTTCGATGAATTGAGTTCTCTTCGAAAATTGATTGTCACAAATTGCCCGAAAATGATCGATGTGAGAAAGCTTGATACCTATCCAGGATCGAAAATTCTTCCGAATTTTATTTCCCTAACATTGAACGAACCAAATGGTGATATTAGTCGATTGAGAAAGTTTTGGGATGAACGATGGAGTGGTAGGGGTAAAATTAAGAACTTTGGGACACAGTTTGTTTGCTTTGTTAATGAACAAGATTTGTTATGAAATGTTTGTAAACAGTATTAGCCCAGTCATTTTAGTCATTTTTAAGCCCAATCTGCGGAAAAATTCCTACTGGGCTGAATTTTGGTATACAGCTTAATGACGGCTTTGTTATGGAGATGTGAAAAATCGACATTGATATCGTGTCCGCGTTAAGAGTTATAGGGGTCAAAAGGTCACAAAAACTGGGTTTTCACGATTTTCAGCAAAACGGTAAGTCTTATAAAAAAATATTCAATGCAAGAATTGTAGACCAGATTTTTATATATAAAAAGTGTCATGACACTTTTTTTCCTAAGACCCACCGTTTCTTAGGTATAACGATTCAAAAAGTTGAAGTTTAGTTGTAATCGTCATAATCCTATTCCTGAAAAAAAAACTCCTAACTGAAAAGTTCCTGAAACTTCATTACTTTTTTAGCTTGAATTTCGTTCCTCAACTGTTAAGAATATGGGGAAACCAAAAAAAAATGGAAATTTTCGCCATTTTTCCGATTGGGGCCCTTCTCCCGAAACCATTTCCCTGGGAATTTTTGTTTAGAATATGTCTGAAAATATACAGGGTGTGCAATAGAGAATGGAAAACCCTAAAACGGCTTATAGCTACACTTATGATTGTTCTAAAAACAGATAGAAAAAAGTTCTATCGCAACCAGTTCATACAATATGGACTTTTTTTCGTTCAGTGTATTTTAAATTTTATCATCTTATGTTTTCGTTCACTACAACCACGAATGAATGAATTTTATTTATTTCTTTTTTTTATAATTTTCTACAATAATTGGATGAGTACATAAACACTTTAAAAATTTCATAGCTATTGCACATTTTCGTAAAAAAAATTTTGAAATCTGTTTTTTGATGCAAAATGTAAAAAAAGTATTTTATGAAAAATTTTAAACACCTGTGGTATAAAATAAATCTATAGAAACCTAGGTGGCCATCTTTCTTAAAAATATTCTCCTTTTACCAGAATATTTTTAAGAAAGTTGGCCACCTAGGTTTCTATAGATTTATTTTATACCACAGGTGTTTACAATTTTTCATAAAATACTTTTTTTACATTTTGCATCAAAAAACAGATTTCAAAATTTTTTTTACGAAAATGTGCAATAACTATGAAATTTTTAAAGTGTTTATGTACTCATCCAATTATTGTAGAAAATTATAAAAAAAAGAAATAAATAAAATTCATTCATTCGTGGTTGTAGTGAACGAAAACATAAGATGATAAAATTTAAAATACACTGAACGAAAAAAAGTCCATATTTTATGAACTGGTTGCGATAGAACTTTTTTCTATCTGTTTTTAGAACAATCATAAGTGTAGCTATAAGCCGTTTTAGGGTTGTCCATTCTCTATTGCACACCCTGTATATTTTCAGACATATTCTAAACAAAAATTCCCAGGGAAATGGTTTCGGGAGAAGGGCCCCAATCGGAAAAATGGCGAAAATTTCCATTTTTTTTTTTTGGTTTCCCCATATTCTTAACAGTTGAGGAACGAAATCCAAGCTAAAAAAATAATGAAATTTCAGGAACTTTTCAGTTAGGAGTTTTTTTTCAGGAATAGGATTATGACGATTACAACTAAACTTCAACTTTTTGAATCGTTATACCTAAGAAACGGTGGGTCTTAGGAAAAAAAGTGTCATGACACTTTTTATATATAATAATCTGGTCTACAATTCTTGCATTGAATATTTTTTGATAAGACTTACCGTTTTGCTGAAAATCGTGAAAACCCAGTTTTTGTGACCTTTTGACCCCTATAACTCTTAACGCGGACACGATATCAATGTCGATTTTTCACATCTTCATAACAAAGCCGTCATTAAGCTGTATACCAAAATTCAGCCCAGTAGGAATTTTTCCGCAGATAAAACCTAAAATTACTGGACTATATTGGAATTGTTTTATATTTTTTTATATATATGTATTTTTTTTATAATTAAAATGGACATGAAAAACAATTAATTTTTGCTCATTTACTTGGAAATTAATTTTACAGAATTTTGCAGTATCCTACACATTTATCAAGGTAAAAAACTTATTGAATTTCATTGAGATGTTGTCGGTTGTTATCTCACTCATTCGACTCCGTGGGTTCAAGCTCACGTTTAATTATTATACTCTGAAATAATTCCCTAAAGTTTTCCGTTTAGGTCAAGATGCACTTTTCTCAAAGTTCATCCAATCATTGAAGATGATGGTATAGGTTGTTCTGCTGTAGTAATAGAAATAATGGATTTTTTTCTAATTAAAAATTTTTTGTTTGAAAAAAGTGAAGATGGATGGATGGGTAAGGATAAGGAAGACACATGAAGTAGTGTTTAAAATGTTTTACAGCTTACAGAATGATGTGTAAGGTAATTATCTGTGTAAGTTTAATTATTAAACTCTGACATTACACAATTTTTGTGTCCTTTTATTATATTTTGATATTTTTTATTGGATAAATCAGATTGAAATTTTATAATAAGTTCAGTTCAAAAAGTTTAAGGTCATTCAATTTTTATTTTTTTTCAAGAATTTAATTAAGAATAAAAATGAAACGCTGATATCTTGTTTTCTAAGTTTTTAATTTATGTTTTCAGTTCACTGAAGTATGTTTTTTTGTTATTAGATCTTCAAATTGAAAAATAAGGATTAAAAAACTCATTAAAACATAAAATGCAATATCGAATGAAGCGGGATAATTAAAATTGCTAAGAATAGAATAGAGTAATTGAAATTAGTTTATTTCCATTGAAAAAAATAAAAATAAAAATAAAACAAAATGATTGCAATATTCATAGCATAACTTTTCATTTAATACGATTGAACAAGAAATGTATGTATAATACATAAAATGAAAAATAAAAATATCAATTTATAAATTATTTTTCCATTCAATGAATGCAAACATAATGAAAGTGGATTTAACGCAGAGTTTTTGTGAGTATTAAAATTAGTTTCTAAAAAGATTAATTCTTAGAATTGTGTTTGTTTGATAGTTTTTGGTAGTGTATCCTTTTGATAGAAAAAAAAGTCTAAAATTAGTTTCAATAAGTGCACTCTCTCGTGAATACTTTTCCTGATGAAAAACTATAAAACTTTCCTCGTTCACAACTGATTTGAAGGAAATGGTTCTTGTTATCTTGTTTTTGAGCAGGGTTTCGAACGTCAACCATGAAATTTTTGAGTAAATTTAGAAAAAAGAGTGGAGCAAATGCAAGATTTCCGGAGTGTATTTGAAAAAAAAAAAAAAACAAATAAAATCCCTACTTTTCAGGATTTTTTTTTTAATACAAAATAGAAATGTCTTAAATTAACTAATTAATTGTCAAATGGCAATATTAGATTAGCTATATTATGTTCATATTATTCTTACGTCCTATTTAAACAGACAAAAATATAAAGGCTTCAAAGTTCATATTTCCCATCAGTGGATGCTAATGCCAAAAACTAGTTTTAAATCTTTTTATACTTAATAACAAAGAAAAAGTACACAAAATACATCGATAAGTTACCAAAAGGTTCTAGGTAACTGGGGCGTATACGTACTTTAATTTTTCGTTATACTAAAATGAACATCAATCGAGAAATAAAAATACATTTTTGACACGGTAATTCTCACTTCCTCAAAAATGTTTTTATTTTTTTTTGTTTATCAAACCAAATGACTACTATTAAAACTCCCACCTATGTACAAGCAAAGAAGACCTCTCATCAAACACCTAATAGTCTGCCCATAAAACTTCATCCAGAAAACTTATTTTGATACAAACCTAAGCACTCAACCGTAACAAACTAAACAAAAACAACAACAAACTCCAATGATATATACACGGCTCTGCGATGATTGTCCATGAATAAAAGAAGTAGCAGTAGCAAAAAAAAAAAAAAAAACTAGATAAAAATTTATTGACAACCATAAACCCAGAACAAATGGCTAAAGTATCTCTTTGTTATCGCAGATCCTTCGTTTTTATAGACAACATTCACTGTAGTCAAATGGATACTTTCTCATCATCGACATTGCAGAAAAGGCGGTTAATGATTGACAATATTTCCTCCTTCCGCCTCCTTTCTGTGGAAAATATTCCTGTCAGAGAAAATAAAACGAATTAATCGTACTATAACCTTTTGCAGGAATATTTATAGTATGATGTGAGGATATACTTTGGTGGTGCTTTTGCTTGTTGTGGTTGACATATTAGTAGAAAGTTGCGGAAATTATAGTCTTTAGTTTGATGGATATATCAAAAGACTTGTCATGGTAAAGTTCTGTGGTAAAGGCTCTGACTGTAAATATTTAATTTTGAACTTTAATGGTAGGAAACCCATGTCAAAAAAGAACAAAGTGTAGTAATTCGAGATGTCAAAAATTCAAGTTGCATTATAATGAACTTGACTGAAAATTGCAACCAAAGTCAAAACACACTCAAGTCTCAAGTGAACTGGGGTCGAGAGTTAAACGATAAAGAGCTTCCATTAATAACAGATATTTTCGTTTGGAATCTAAAGCCACTTCCGGTACTTATGTAAATTTTCAAAATTATAAATTTAAAAAAACACGATAAAGTTATTTTCAGTCGATTACATCTAATTAAATCGGAACACTAAACACAACAATGCAAACTCGTTCTTCTTCTAATCTGACCATATGCCTATATGCTATTAACTCCAGAAGGTATAGGCAATATAGTCTTTTCTTATCTTCCAATCTGAATTCTATCTGTGTTAGGATGTATCATTGGAGTTAATGACTTTTTTATTACTCATAAAAACTCCAAGAGATAAACGTAACATCAGAACTATAAAGCCTTTCATCTTGCATATAAGGATGTTAAAAACACGTGACTTGACTTTGGTGGAATTTTATGAACTCAAATTCACCTGATGGTGTCGGAATGGAGGAAATGTCTGGAGAAACACGAAAGTGTCATTAGTTGGATAAAAGAGAAGAGGATACACCTTGTAAAGACAAATAAGCAAAAGATGCCTAAACCTACTCCTATAGTCATTATAAGAACAATATACATCATTAAATTATAAGAATTCCAGTCTGAGGGTTATAAAAGGGTGTTTTTTTTTTTTAGTGGTTATATAGGGTTGAGATTAAAAGTAAGAAAGCTATTGTCTACCTTTTGGAAAAAAAACTCACACTTTTTTTTTATGTTTTTAAAACTCTTAGTTTTCAAATTACGGATACCATATTTTATTGCTTCTTTTAACCATTTTGGACATTGAGCACATTATGAAAAGTTGCTTTAAATGTGAAGGCTTTTTATAGCATTCATACAAAAATAGTTTTTATTCAATTTTATTATTAATTTTAAAAGAAATTTAAAAAAGTCTAAAGTAGTTTTTTAAATTACGAAAACACATTTTTAAATGGTGTTAAACTTCAAATGAAATAGGTTTGTCATTAGATTTCTTGTATAACAACAAAATTTTTGAATTTTTCTTTGAAAATAGTTGGAGTAATTTTTTCGAAAATAAATAATTTTTTCTAGGTATATGAAAATTTTCAAACGTTTTTCAATGAAAGTCTTAAGCCCACATAAGACAAACAAAAATAAGAACAAAAATTCAAGAAAATTTTCTAATCCGTTGAGAAAAATTTAATTTTTCAAACAAAAAAAAAAAATCCAAAGTTTATATTTTTGAAATTTAAATTATGATGACTCGAAAGCTTTTTGAAAAAAAAAAAATAGTTAAAATCGGATAAGTCACTTACGAAAAAGTCAGAAATCCATATTATTTCTCTTATAAATAAATAAAAAAAAAGAAGAATTTTGAAATTAACCTTTTAGAATACACCTCGTTTGTTAGTATTCAAAATAGTTAAAAGTTTTTCAAAAGTCGAATTTTTAACTTTTTTTCACATTTTGCTTGCAAATAAAATAAAATGTAGGTACTCTTTGATAACTTTTCATATAAATACATTCTAAGGATTTTTTTTCCATAAGAATACAAAAATGTATTTTTTTGCTTCGGGTGACCTTTTCGATTCGAGTTAAGTCTTTGATCACCAAAGGGTAATTTCACGCAAGTTAACCAAAAGTAATAAAATCTGCTTTCATATTAAATACGAATTTCATTTCGAAAATTTACAATATGACTTCAAATTCTGGAAACAAACTGAATCAATTTTTTAACGTCACACCCGTTACAACTAATCTGAAGTGATTACAATGTTAAAAGACAGGTTAAAAGTATGTATGTAATATATAAAAAAGTAAATACATTAGGTGTTGAAGCTATTGAATGCCTATACTAAACAAATCAGGAACAAAAACTGAAGTAACTGAGTCACACCCGTTACAATGGAAATACCAGTAAGTCAATAAGACAAGAAACCATAGTTTTATTGATTCTTAAATTTGTTAATTCATCCAATTAAAATGAATTATTATTTGGGCAGGTTTAGATTCGTTAGGGATTTAAAAGTTATACAACGGGCGTCTGATTGGTTTCATGGAATTTCATAATTAAAAATAAATCCTATATTAATCTTTTTAAGTTCAAATAAAATTGTTACTCGAAGAACTCTTTCACATTGTTTTAATTTTTAAGAAATCGACGTAAAACAATACCTAAAACAATTAAGGTCAAAACTTTAAAGCTCCTTTCGATTTCACAGAATTGTTTGAAATGTCACACTTTTACTTTAAAAGCTGAAAATTGAACTGTCACAACCTGCTGATAACAACAAACTTATCTTCTTTTTAAGACTTCTTCCATACCAAAACAATACACAAAAAAACACCCTTTATCTTGCGTGGTTAAAGGTACAGAGAAGATAATGACTGATGACAAAAATATAAGCATGAGAAGTCTAACTGGCATATAATTCCCTTAAGCCTAAATTATACGTCAAATGGGAGTGCTATCTTTGGTGTCATAAAAAGAATTCACAGCACGCATGCAAGTGCGACCTGTTTCTATAGTTCCTAAACTTTTGTGCCATACGTGCGTCAGTAAAGGGAGGTCTATATATCTACCTTCACATAACATAACTACCTTCCCTAAAAACGATTGTCAGTCGTGTCGTGTGCTTGATGGAAGAGGATAATGACAAAGGTGAATTTATTGTTTTAACCTTGAACCCTATATTTTTTTCTCACAAAAATAAAGACTGCATTGGTTATTCGTAAAGGAAATGTATTCTACGATAGTATTTCTTTTTCCTTGGAGGGAAATGTATTTTGCTTTATCGATATGTTGTGAGGGTCAGTTGTTGTTTAAGGGTGATGTAGGTCTTTTTTATTCAATTATTTAGGATTTTGTGAATGTGATACAGTCGAAGAAGGAATTGGATATAAAATCATCGATATAAAAAAATCATCAGGAACAATCTCTCTTGGGTCAATAATTACATTAACAGTCTTTTAAACTTCACTCCTTATTCAAGAATTATTAGGCCTTTTAAACATATATCTTGACAAGGGTTTCATTTCGACCTTCTTTATTGAGGGATTTGAATAATTTTTACTTTTTCAAAGCTTTTTCTTTATCCCAACTGACTTTGAATTTTCAACAACTAAGTCACAATAGAAAACTTGGTTGCCACTTTAAAGGCAAGAAAAAGGTTTTCTTTTCTTACTTCGCTTGAAAAAAATTAAACTTTCAAACTTTGTTGAATTAATTGTCCACTTTTAAAACCTAATTACCATAAACTTATATTATAACAACCTTTGTCACCTTCAAAAACCCCATCTTTTGTATTAATATATCCAAGGTAGAAAATCACCTTCTAAAACCTATATAATAAAAGCCTTTCTTCCGCCCGTCTTTATGTTTCGGTACTTAAGGGGACCACCCTAATTTAGATCCTTAAGCAATTTTCTGTATAACTATATAAGCTTTTGTAATTAAATTTACAGGCGTAAATTGCAACTAAAAAAAAGTTCGCTAACAAAGTTCCCATCAAAACTGAGGAAATTGCAATCGTTTTCGGTTTGATGCTTTCATTAACATACAAATTAGTGGACTCGCTCTCGCTCTTAATGGATTGAAAGGTTTTTGTTCGCTTATAAAACTTTAAAAGGTACTGCGGTCTATGGGAATAAGAAAAGGCATGAGTGATGGTGTTTTAGAAATTTTCGTTAATGCTTCTTAGGAAAAACAATGAGAAGTCCTCTTGAATTCCATCGAGGTTTTCCTACGCAATGTTGGCATAAATGGATCTTCGATAACCAGGTTAAGGAGATAGAGAAGTCTTCTCTCTCTTGAAATAAATGGAAATCTGTTTGAAAATCAATACAATCGGAGCTTCCATCAAGGCAAGAAGTATCTATTTATACAAATATACAAACAGATGGATTCTTGACATTAGAATTAATTAAACCACTAAGCTCTCTCTCGTCTGCGGATATTTGCTAGCAACAATATTGAATTTGAGGCAACACGATGCGGTAAGTTATATTGAGAAGTAAAAGGCCAAGTTGAGTGGGTATAACCTTTTTTGAAAAATAAGTTTTATCACAAGATTCTCTCTCATGCCAATGACGTTACAAGATGGTGTTGGTGTTGTAAGTCATTTGACACTTCTTTTGATAAAGTTATAATTTATTCTATTAATTATTTTCCAGTTGATTCAATATTCGAAACAACCAACATTGAATTAAGTATGAGTTTAGGGCAAGTCAGTCAGGTCAGGCCATATGGATCACTATCGACTTTAGCAAAAACTTTCCCTTAAGAGGATATTGATTTTCAATATTTATTTACCCTTTTGAGGAGGTATTATTTTACTTGGATGCTTGAAGCATATGGTCTTACAAGAGAGCCCATTAATTAGAATGACCTTCTTCAAGTTAAGTTTTGGTCTAATATTTTTGTTTGTGGGAAATTGAATATTTTGTTTTTCTCACTTAAGTTGACGGGAGGGTACCACAAGGTTTTGACCTTGATATAGGTAAGTTGGTGTGTTGTTTATTTTTAATGACAGTAATAATAGTTTGTAATTGATTGTTTTACTATATTGATGAATATATTGATTTCCTTATTTTGGGGTTTTTTTTGTGGTCTTTCATTTCAATCACTGCAAAATGGGATTAGGAATGATTCAAATTACCTCTTCTAGTTAAAAAAAAAAAATTGTTTTTTCTATAATTTATCTGAATTTAATCAAAATGTATTAGACCAGGGTCGATAATTTTTGAAACCAAAAAAAATCATAGTAGAATGAAATCCATTGGAAAAGGAGGTGAATACGATGAAAATTAAAGGAAAAATAAATTACGGGCGAGCCGAGTTCGGGAAGTGGGTGGGTTGAGTTTATAATAGTAAAAAATGGTAGGTATATCTCGATTTCCGGCAAAACTACAAATCCTATAGAAAAAAATTGTATGGAAAAGTTGTAGGTAATAAAAAGATGTACAACTTTTGTATCAACAATTTTTTCACATAACCTCAAAATTTATGTGAAAAATTAAAAAAACCGAGTTTTTGGTTTTTTATTTTTATCTTTTTCAAAAACAAAAATTTTTCTACGAAATTTAGTGAAAACTTACCTTATTATGTCCCAAATACACCGTAATTTATTTGATTTAAAATATTAATTTGTTCGCCTTATTTTGACTTAATACCAAAAAAACACCCTAATTTTCAATCGAAAATTCACGTGTCAAAATATCAACTTTTTTCAAAAAGTTCGTTAAAATGTCTTTTTTCTGATGGTGTACAAAAAAAAAATTTATATTAGTATACTATAGAACATGTTCTAGTAACATTCAAAAAATGAAAAAAAGCTTGAATTCGAAAAAAGTTTTGTTCATTGTTTACAATTTTGGCCTATTTATTCAAATTTACACTTTAATGACTCAAAAACGTAAGATTTCTTACGTTTTTTGAGTAATTAAAGTGTAAATTTGAATAAATAGGCCAAAATTGTAAACAATGATACAAAATTTTTTTCGAATTCAAGCTTTTTTCATTTTTTGAATTTTACTAGAACATGTTCTATAGTATACTAATGTAAATTTTTTTTTACACCATCAGAAAATAGACATTTTAACGAACGAAATGCCCACCGACTTTTTGAAAAAAGCTGATATTTTGACACGTGAATTTTCGATTGAAAATTAGGGTGTTTTTTTGGTATTAAGTCAAAATAAGGCGAACAAATTAATATTTTAAATCAAATAAATTATAGTGTATTTAGGACATAATAAGGTAAGTTTTCAATAAATTTCGTAGAAAAATTTTTGTTTTTGAAAAAGATAAAAATAAAAAACCAAAAACTCGGTTTTTTTTATTTTTCACATAAAATTTTGAGGTTATGTGAAAAAATTGTTAATACAAAAGTTGTAGATCTTTTTATTACCTACAACTTTGCCATACAACTTTTTTCTATAGGATTTGTAGTTTTGCCGGAAATCGAGATATACCATTTTTTACCATTAAAAACTCAACCCACCCACTTCCCGAACTTGGTTCGCCCGTAATTTATTTTTCCTTTCATTTTTATCATCCCGACAAACAATTTTGGTTCTATAAAGCTTTACAGATGCAATTGTTGCTTCTTTAAAGCATTATAGAAGAAAAATTGTTAGTAGGGATATTCACCTCCTTTTCCAATGGGTTTCATCCTACTATGTTCATTCGACTGATTCAAAAAAATTTTTTTTTTTTTTGTTCAAAGCATTGTTGAAAATATTGTTGGAAATGACGAAAAAAAAATACTGTAAAAGTTTCAGCCCTTAATGTTAACATTTAGTACCCCCGCATCGCAATTTTCTATTTCCCATACGATTTGTATGGGAAAGATTGTGTATTTGTGTTTAGAATTTTGTATCTTTTTAATGGTTCATCCAAAAGGCTTGACAAAATCAGTTTTTTTTATAAAATTGTCCGCTCTACAAAAAAGCTCTTAATAATTTTTTTGATTACCCGCGTTTCGAAATTATTCAAATTTAAAATATAAAAAGTAATTTTTTCTCATTTTTTTCCGATTTTTTGACGAAATTATTATGTTTTTCAAAAAATTTGGCAAAATTTTCGAATATTTGTATTCTATGTTGTGTTTTGGTTTCACAGATCCTTTTATATAACTCACAAACCCCTATAACTATCATATTAGATTTTTTCAATAAATTCGAATTATTCATTTTTTCAACTAAAAATTATTTTAATTAATTTTTCGCGTCCTTTTTTTTTAATTTCATAGATGCAATCTTGTAGAGCGTTCAATTTTATACAAGAAAATGATTAAATCTAGCCTTTTTGATGAACCATTAAAAAGATACAAAATTCTAAACACAAATACACAATCTTTCCCATATAAATCGTATGGGAAATAGAAAATTGCAATGCGGCGGTACTAAATGTTAACATTAAGGGCTGAAACTTTTACAGTATTTTTTTGTCGTCATTTCCAACAATATTTTCAACAATGCTTTGAACAAAAGAAAAAAAAAAATCAGTCTAATGTTCATCCTACTATATGTAGATAAATTAGATAGATAATTTCAAAATTGAAATAGAAATATTTTTTATGAAAAAAAAAAAAAAAAATTCAAAACTAAAAATAAAATTAAAAAAAACTGTGTACCCAATAAAATATGAAATAATATTCTTTGAATTCAATTAAATAAAATAAAGGAAAGACTTTAAGGGTTTTGTTTCATGATATTTTTGATTAAACTTTAGATTTTTCAGAACAATAAAAACATCCAAAGGTAAAATAAACTTTTGTAAATAAAGCGATAGAACTTATTCAAGCTTTCAAAATTTACGTTCACATTTTTTGCGATCATTGGTTGCAGAAATATCAATGATCGGTTAAGGAGGAAAATTATTTTTCGAACAAAGTTTGCCCAGTTCATTGAACATTACTTTCTGGTAGCACAATTTTAAGCAAGAATTAGGACCAGTGTTGCCGAAAGTACTCCCATAGGAGTATTGTGCTACTTTCAGAACCTCCGTACTCCCGTACTCCTCCTTTCATATTCGTACTCCTATTTTTTTAAATGACATAAAATATTTTACACTTGTAGCAAAGTGTAATGTCAGCCTTAATAAATTTAATTTACTTTAAATTTAATGCAAATTTGGCAAATCAAATCGGATGTGTTAAGCGACGAGTTTCTCTCCAATCCGAATTTTTCTGAAATTTATTTAAAAAATATTAACTCTGTATACGTTGGGGCTAAAGCTGAACTTTTTATTAAAACAAACAAAATTGAAATAAATGAAATAATTGAGTTTAAAGGTGTTTGCCGAGAATATTATAAGACCCTGTGTGCTCAAATTTCACAGCGAATCGATTTTGATGACGAAATTCTGAAACATATTCAAGGCATTGACCCTTTAAATTTAGCAGAAAGTGCAACTTCAATAATTTCTTCCATTCCCGATTTGATTAGCGAAAATGAAATTGAAAACCTCGACATGGAATGGCGAACACTACTTAGCCAAACTATGGTTTCGAATTCATTAGAAATAGAAGAATTTTGGTCAGAAATATTTTTTAAAAAAAATGCTCTTAATTAAACACTTTTCCATCTGACAAAGGATTTTGTTAGTGCTTTATTAAGTCTAGCAGCGCAGCGGCAGAACGAGTTTTTTCCCAACTCTTTATCATCAGAGATAAAAAACGAAACAGATTGGAAGTATGTAAATACAATAAATGCAATTATGAGTTGCAAGGAATTGTTAAATAAAATTGATTGCGACAAATGGAATCCTTCAAAACAACTTTTAAAAGCGTATAAAAAATACTTAGGTACCATATAATCAAAACCACTTCTATTTAATGTATTTAATACATATCTTGTGATTACAATATCTAAGTTCCAAATTTTTATTCTAAAAAAATAATATTAATATAGATTAAGCTATCTACCATAAGACATATATTTTATTACTTTTGCTATTTGAATTAATAATTTATTTATTTATGTTTTGTTTTTTATGTTTAACTTAATATATTTTATTAAAAATAAAACTAAAAAAAAGTTTCAAGACAAAAAAATGGCTGTACTCCTATTTTGTTCAAAATACTCCCCTTTTTTTCTGCCGTACTACCTTCTAATATTTCTCTCCGGCAACACTGATTAGGACATTTGATAAAACCCTTACACGGTGGTTTTTATAAACGTTATCTAACTTAAGATAACTGTTTTAATTTGAAAAATGTGTTCAAAAACCATGTTTATTACTGTCTTGCAAAACTTTGACACAAAAGTATTGTGTTAACCGTGAATAATGTATTATTTATTTTTATTAAAAAAGGCTAAGGTTTAAGTCTGTTATGTTTCGAGTTTTTGGAACAAATAGTTTGGCTGGATTTTAAAACTGCTCAGAACAGTTCCGAAATCCCTTGTTATACCCATAAGAACGTTAGAATTATGTTAGAGACTTCATACTTTGGGTACATTTGTATTTATTTCCAACCATATAAGCCATTGCGAGCAAACGAATTTCAATTTTTTTTTTTAATAACGATGAAATATACGAAATAAAAGTCATAATTTCATATATTTTGAACTTTAAGTTTGAATAACTTCAGTAGGGTACACTCTATGAAAAAATGTCTTGAATATTTTTTTTAGAGCGCTCAATTTACAAATGTACAGCGCTCAATGTACAAAGGGGTTAACTAAAAAAATTGCACTTTTCGGGTTTCGATGAAATAAGAATAACCTCTTTTTCCTCTTTTATTTGGTATCAAAAACATAAATTTAGAACAACTCTTTCCTATAAAAATAAGAGGATCAATGCTCAAAAATTCTTCAATTAACTCAACTTCGCATTTTCTAGCAAACTATCATTTATGACTTAACCCCTTTGTACCCGGCGGCAAAGATATATCAGTAAGTTTTTAAAATGCTTTTTTGTAAAACTACAAAAATAAGAACAAAAACAAATTTTTTCCCATATTATTTATATGGAAAATAGAAAATCAGAAATAGACACATCTAAATATTAACATTAAGAGCTTATCTATTAAGAGACTTTTTTCTTCATATTTTCGAAAATGTTAGGCCTGTTTTTTATTTGAAAAAGAAGAGTTGCCCTAAAATGACACAGCCTATACTATGCACATAACTCGGCTCAAAAGAACTATTCTGAGAGAAAATTAAAAAAGCAATAGATCCTAAGAAATGTTAATGAATTTAAACTGTCTTTTATTGGCGAAAAAAGAATAGTTTTTTGATATAAGTGTTAGAAAAACTAAAATTTGAATTTCTCAATACATTTTTAAATCATGAATAAAAATAATATTCAAAAATTTTGTAAACTATTAAAAAAAAAAAACATATAAAAAGATATATATATGTACATTAATGTAAGTTGGCTCCTTAAATCATTACTTTACTTACTTCAATTTAGCATCATTTGTATACCATTCAGCACCTTTAATGTAGACACTGAATTCACTGAATAGTAGTTATAAATAATTGTATACGTTCAAGTAACAGGTGTTCAACATCAATTACCTACATACATAAAAATCAATACACAACTTATTCAGCTTCCAATATGTAGGTTCCTATAAGAATAATATTTTCGAATCAATCTTTCATTGTGAATTATGAGATCTACCTACTTGAACTTGTATAGCAGCCGTCACCTCATCATGTAGGTACTTGTAGGTGTTGTTAACAATTTTACAGATGAATTTATTCTTTTTTTGTCGTTATAATATGAATTACTATGTTTGGAAGCATATTGGGTTTATTTTCGTTGTTATGTAAAGATTATTTTTGAAAAGTGTGTCTGCACTCGTATAAAGTGCTGAAGACTCATAACTTTTTTTCAAAATTCAACGAAAGCCAAGGAGTTCTCATCCTTTAATAGCAGACTTTAATTCAATGAGGTTTTTTTTTTAACAATGTCTAATTTGCATTCAAGTAAGCAGCTTTGAAAAGTATTCTCAATCAAAAACATCGACACATTCGAAGTAGTTTTACTTGAGCTTTTTTTGGAGCTCTTTTTCTAACAATTAATCCAGTCAAATAAGGGTTTAACCTCGGAATGAATGCTAATAGAATCAATACCTTCGTTTTACCATTCTATAACATGCCAAAAGTCTAGAAAAATCTCATGTCCGCAAGTCGCGACTTTCAAGGTCAAAGCGCAAAATGGAGATTTTCAAAACTAACAAAAATAGACGATGGTATTATATACACATATGATACATGATTTCAAGGTATTTTTGAATTTGAATTTAATTTTAATTTTAATAAAATCTAACATCAAGGCAATCTGCCATCTCTGAAAAGAGTTATACCTGTTTTTCATCTGTCAACCCATATCAGGGATGGAAAATTACATTTTTTAATTGTACTGAAAATTTAATTTGGATTGTACTGAAATGGATACAATTGTATTGAAATATATTTTTCACACGAGAAATTAATATAAAATTTAATAAAAATGTTTTATTTGCATAAACTCTATAATTTCACTATTTTTTGCGTTAAAGAGTAATTTTTATTTAATTTCGGTGAATTTCGGTATGAATAAATATGGAAAAAAGTACATATTCAAAAAAGACTACAAGTATTAAAAAATTAAAAAAAAAAAATGCAAAATCGTGGGGACAAAAAGTGCAATTTTGGTTTTCAGGTAATGGCTCAGTTTTGAACTTAAAATTAGTTTAACAAACTTAAATATTCGATAAATACCAAAACTCTATGAAAAGACATAACGAATAACGTGTTTTCTTATATTTTCATAAAATTTAATCTACACTAACATGCCTTTTCCATATAAAAGTTTGCAGGTCTTCGGACTTAATGCTGTACTTTGAAAATTGTTTTAATTTTCTTTTCTGAATTTATAACAGAGTGAAAAGTGAATTCAGTGTTTTGCATTTCCACTTTATTAGTCTCTTATTTGAACAGCATTTTCAATATTTGCTGATGAATGTCAAAAAAAATGTTAACAATCAGTTTTATAAATATTAAAAAAAAAAAAACAAGTCACTATATACTCAAATTGTAACATTTATTTTGGTTAAAAAAATCTGAAACTAAATTAAAACTTAAACAAAAAGATCTTTCGTTTTAAATACTTTCGATTTCCTCTTTTTTTAAATATTAGATTGCAAAAGAATTTGTAAGACACATATTAAAAAATTGTATCGAATTTAGACAAATTGTATTTTGTACTCGAGCAAACCCATTCGATACAATTGTATTGACTTTTCCATGCCTGACCCATATTATTATAACAGTTGCTAACTTACTACAAAAAAACCCTTAAAAGTTATGGTAGCGGAACCAAATTTTGCATGAAGGTTTTTATGTCCATTATCATTAAGAATAAAAACAATGCAATGCAAAAAACATTTTGAGCTATGTTATAGAATGCCAAAACGAAGGTATTTAGCAAAAAAAATTCTATAAGCATTCATTCCGAGGTTTACCCCTTTTTTCACCTTATTTGACTGTATTAAATTGATAAAGTTAAAAATGCTTTTCAAATTATACTTCTAACAGCCAACAATAATATAATTTCTGCATCTCATGAGATAAGGTATAATTATTATAATTAATGCTCGAGTACACACAATGTAAACATTTCAACCGGAAGTATGAAAATCTGCTTAATTACAAAATAACATTAATTATCATCATGCATATGCTGACTTAGGACGTTACTACATTGTATGAATGAAACATTACACAAGTCATCGTTTCAATTAAAATCCCTTTTTGCATGCGGAAGCAAAGAGTTAATGAAAAGTAACTTACTCTGCATATGTATGTAGCATATCTAGATTATTTTTAGATTTACATTAATGTAGGAGGTCTTCTTCCATTTATAAAAAAAAAAAGAAATAAATCAGAGTTAAAAACCCAAAAATATACAGAAAAATGTTTTGTAAGTTCATGACATAAGTTATTTTCTTTGTTTTCCTAACTTGTTTGTGAAAAAATATGACTTGCATATTAATCATAAATTTATTTTTTAATAAATCTTTCCATAATTATTATAATTTACAATAAAAAAGCTACCATAAAAACTCTAATCAACTAGAACTAACAGGCCAAGGTCGTTCGTTTCAGTCACAAAAATTTATCTGCAGAAGACACAATTCCCAAAGAGACTAATCTATTTAATAAAATTTAATTTTTATAGGCTCATAAGATACAAAATTATCATTATTTGTACTTCCTTAAGAAATGTCCTTGAAAATTAACTGAATCTATCGTACTTTCCTCAAAATAAATAAATCAAAACATGGTCGTAAAAAAATATACATATATCTCAAAAGCAAGTGATGCTGTGCGCCCATAACCAAACCATAGACAAATTTTAAAATGTTAAAAGATTCAATAAATAAATTGAATGTATTAATGCAGAGTTGCTTCAAATTGAATTCAAATGTTATGAGGGGTAAGATTTCCATGTATAGCAGTTAGCCTACTGACATATATCGTAAGTATTAGGGGTAGTTACATTTCTATCAATGAAATTACTTGAAAGTCGGGTTTGTACTAAAATATATCTTTATAGAAAAATTTCATGCATTTTTATTTGAATCATAAGATTTCTGTGTCATGAAAATAAATTTCATGTTGAAGTGTTTTTTTTTTTAGATGTTCGATATGATTATTTATGCATATTGTAAAAATAAAAATCGATTTTTTTATCTACCAAGACTTTCAGTTTGCAGAGAAAATACACTTGCGGTAGTGAAAACCGCAAATTTAAATATTGTTGAGTGCTACATAGAAGTTTACAAGATTTTTTTTTCATCTGACGCTGCAGAAAATACCGTTTAAATGTTTTGAGAAAAAATTGGTGATATTATCGTCCAATTTTGTATTTTCTTATAAACAATTTTAATCAAAGTGCTGTTTATTATACTTTTCCAGATGATTTTCCACATTTTTCTTTCAAACAAACCATTGCCTGGAAAAGGTCAGATATTTCAGAGCATTATATTCTGTAGCTGGATATTTTTTCACTGAGAATTTTAAAATTTTAAGCAGACTGCTTTACTTTTTTCCTTTGGGTCACTATGGTGTATACGTACTTTTTTCTTAATTTGAAACCATCAAGAATAAAAGTTGAAGGAAAATGATTTTTTCTCTACTTTTTTACTCCTCGTTTCGCAGTATAAGTAATATAATGAGGAAAATATTATATTCATGTTGCTTCCAAGATATTTTGATCAGAGTTTGTTTATTTAAAGTGAAACGTGCAGAAAACACAAGCTAATAGTGCATACGATACAATTGTTTGTTTTATTTCTTCGTAAAAAGTACTCCAGAAAATTGAGATGTAAACTTAACAAAACAATAATGAAAAATGTGAAGAAATAAAATGCAAAAAAGGGTCACAGGCAAATTGTTTTTTGCAGTGCTGTGATGTTTATTTACTAGTAAGTCCAAAAAAGCCCACATTTTTTTTAAAAATATTCCACCGTTTTTGTAGTTGCAAAAGCAAAGCTTTTTTGAGCTCAAAAGCGGACAAAAGGAAGATTTTTGTTTTTAATTAGGAACCGAACTTCTCCAAAAACTGGTTTACGGTCCTACGAACTTACTCTTATTTTCACAACTAAAATAAACTAAATCCTGTCGAACTTTACGGTTAGTTTTAAACTTGGAACTTAGTTCAATTCGGGTTTTGTTCATTCTTAACCCTTTCGAACCCAAGCTATGAAAATCAATATTAAAAAATGTTTTTTCGGTATTATCGGGTCAAAAACATCACAACTAAGAAATATGAATAGCAAAAGATATTTGACTAACTTTTTGTAATAATCCGGTAACTAGGCATTATTATCTTTCAATTAAGCCATCGTTACCTACAAAATTGTTTAATTTAATATTTTTTACGAATTTTTAAAAAAATGTTACATGAGAGTAACGCTGGGTCCGAAAGGGTTAACTACTCGATTTTGAAGTTTATATTTTTAAAATATTCGTAATGCATGAAGAAACTATTCAGTATTTTTTTCCAAATTATAATTCTTAGAAACGAGAAAAAAAAATGACACGAATACGTTTCTTGTACCTTAAGCATTAAATTTTAAAACTAATCAATACCTTCTTAAATGAGCTATGAATGAATATAGAACTGGTTTCACATAAATTAAAAAAAAAAAAAATCACTACAAACATATAATATTCCCAGGTCTTTTATGAAATATATCACATTAAAAGTAAAATTACTTTCATCAACTCTAAAGTTCACAATGTTTACAAAACAAATCCTGTGTCTGTAGATGAAGGTTACTTTCCGCCATAGTTTAAAGTTGAAGGAAATTAAAATTTCTGTAAATAATATGGTTATGGTTAACCAAATGAGTATGATTTTCAAGGATATGAAATCCCACAAATAAGCCAAACAGAACTTTTTTAGTAGGTAATAATGTTCACATAATTATAAACTGCAGAGGAAGAAAAAGTTTTTTTTTTCTCCATGCAGCTATAAAGTTTGAGACAAATTAGTTTTAACTTATTTTTTGTTTGAAAAGTTTTTTAGTACGCGTTTATGGAAAAAGAAAAAGCATTTAAATTATAATGGGACGTAATTACACGTACTTATGGTTTAAAGGTTATACAAAAAAAGGGTTTCAAAAATATTGAATAGATTGTTTATTAATAATAATGAAATACTTTGGAGAAAATGGTATAAGTTCCACCAAAATTCATTTTTTTTTAAATATTTTTTTCTTAAAGTGAGTATGTAATTAGATAACATATATCAGCACAATGTGAACATGTCCTCAAGAAAGTTCACGTAGAAAAGTTAAAGCCTTAAAAAAGGAGGGAAAAATCAGAGGCAAGTAAAGGTCTAGATTCGAATATTTTGTTTTTTTTTTTTTTGTAAAAAAAAACATAATTTGCTCATCTTTCCCTAACACTCGTTTTTATTCTTGTCCTAACAAAATTTAAACGTACTATTTTGTGTTTCACAAATCTTATGGAAATAGCTTCTTTAAGTTACTTGTTTTTTTTTATATTATTTAAATTTAAATTTATTATCTCTTCAAAACCATTCAGTTCTTTGACAGCTTTTCTTGCTTTAAAGGGTACCTTATAGACCGAAATAAATTTATCAAACCTCAAGAAAACACACTCTTCGTTCGTAGACATATCGGCATCTTTAGAATGTATTCCAAAGTTAAGGAATTTACATATATTATATTGTCATTGATTCTTTGAAAGTATGGCCCTATATTATCTGATTGTATGGCAAATTTACCAATCAATAAAAAGTAAGCAAATCCTTGGTTTAAGGTGATTTAAAATAAAAAAAGGTTTAAGCTGTCACACGTGTCACATTCAAGGACACTAAACCAAAGTCGGTTGTAAAAAAAAACTGTCTCAAGGACAAAATGTTGATAATTTATTGACAGACAAAATGTACATGCCTACACAATGTTTTAAACAATTTGTCGCAGACATATTGAAGCCACTTTTTATTCTGATATATTTTAAATCTCCATACATATAAGTATAATATGATTACATAAAATTTTTACATTGAAATAAGCACTAGACCAAAATCATGAACAAACAAGGTTTCACATTTAAATGAAAAAATACACAATGATTTATTTTTCAATTGATTGCCATAATGAAGTATGTAAGAGCGAAAAAAGGTCATTTCGGGAACGCTTTACAAAAAAAAAAACAATCTTAAATGACTTGTTGTTAATAAGTTTGTAAGTAGACACAATAAAACATAATATATTTATTCCTGTAGACAAGTCTAAATTGTTAGAACGTGTTTCCTTTTCTACAATAGGCTGGACAAAATAAAATAGCATTAAAATTAGAAAAAAAAAATGTTATATCACATCAAAAACCTTATATTCATGTGTTTTCATTTTTCCTCATGATTGTGGTATCATAAAATTTGAAGAGAAAAAACAAAACTTCATCTCAAATTTGACCCTATAAAAACAAAAACACACAACATTTAACAGCCAACTAGGCGGCACGCATAAAAAATTTAACATCCATAAAAAAAAAAACAGAGAAGAATAAAATCATCTTCAAATGTAATGGACAGTCATCAATGCAAAAGGAAAGAAGAAGCCAATAAAATTACAATGATGTGCTTAAATGCTATAAATTATGTAGTCACTATAAATTGGAATGATAATAAAATCAATGAAAGTGCTCTCAATTAGAGTTAGAGGGCACAAGGAACAATGGTTTCAAGCTGGGGGAGTATATTTTGTGTACGTTGATGAAAGATGATGAAAAGGATTTTAAATTATAAAGAATAGATTAGGTATTATAAGACTTAAAAGTCCGTAGAAGCTATTTTAAAATATCAAATAAGACTTCTTTAAGGACTTATTGGAAGGTTTGGATACTCAAAAAATTCCAAAAATAAATCAAACACATAACACTGGTCAACAAAATTGAACTTTTTTTTGCCACAAGAACCAAGATATACTTTTCTAGAGGTTTGAACTCGAATCTGAAGTAAAAAAAAATTTGATTGGCCGCCGTTTTTGAAATATGTATATCCGTTATAAAATGCTAAAAACCGTCATATTGGCTGTTTTCGAGCTTCTGTTATAAAAAAAACCTTTTTTTGCATTTTATAACGTTAATATTTCAAGAACTGAGGCTAACAGAATTTTTCTGATAACGGATTCGAGTTAAGCAACCCAAAAACCTTTAGAAAAGTATATTTTAGTTCTTGTGGCAAAAAAAGTTTAATTTGGTTGGCCAGTGCTGTTTCTGAGTCAAAGACCGCTACTTAAATTCTTAATATCTCGGGCACCATTACAAATTTGTTCATAATGAATTACCCCAGATAAAAACATAACCTCGAAAACAGCCAAAATTACGTTTTTTGACATTTTCTAACGGTAATATTTCAAAAACGGAGGCAAACAAAAATTTTCTGACTACTTATCTATAGAAAAGTATATCTTGGTTCTTGTGGCAAAAACCTTGCTGACCAGTGTAATTAAACAGTGAAAAAAATTTTTTGTAGTATAAAGTCATATACCACATATTTTTAAGTTTTTGATGCTAAATGTAATCACATCACAATCAAGTCACTACGAGTACCTACTATAAAAAAAAAATTGTTGACAATTTAACACACAAGGGCAAGCTTGTTTTTTGACTTTAACTGATACCCATGTGAAAAACGTGATACATTAACGAAACTTGGGATTCAGGTTTAAAGCAAAGTAGAGTAAAAGAAACCATAAAGATTTTTTATAATATTTTTGTTAAAAGGGTGTTTTTTCGGGAGCTAGTTATGTATGTGTGAAAAGTAGGAATTCTTCCTACTTTTCACACATACATAACTCAGCTCATAACACCTAACGAAAATGTTGTTTATTTTTTATACTTGGTGAAGAATTTACGTTTGTTATAAGATCTAAGAACATAAAGAATTTACAAAATTATCTTCAGTAAAAGGGTGTTTTTTTTTTAAGAAAAGATGAAAAACCTGAAAAAGTACAATAATTTTGTGAAAATTGGTAAAAATGTTTCATTTACGACAAAACCAATAGGGTGAATGTGGGTAAATGTCTTCTTTTTTTTACTTTAGATTTTAAAATGTTTTCACGGAACAACTTTACAGGTATCTTCAAATGCAAATATAAAATGATGGCAGTTCTTTTTTTAAAATATGTTTACAAATACCCCACCATGTTTGTGTTTTTTTTTTTACAAATTCAGGGTACATGTAAACAGTGGTTTAAAATTTAGAATTTCCTCTTTATTATGGATAACGACTTGAAGAACGTTCAAGGGGTATTTGAAAGAAACTTTTTCAAATTCCAATAAAAGTTTTTGTTTTCTTCTTTTGTCATATTTTTTTTTTTTTACGTCAAAGACCGATTTTAAAACGTCATCCACTGAATATGATGGTGTTGGCTTCTTTAAAATGTGACTCCGGGGCATTTTAGAAATAGTAATTGACTAAAAATAGTTAATGTTTTATTAAAACCAATAATTTCAGCAAAAATATATATTTGCATTTACCCCCAGAATATGGTGTTCACATTTACCCTTTATGAAAAATATTCTGGGGCAAATGTAAACACATGCAAATCGACATAAAGGTCCTGTATTTTAAAGTTTGTTTGTTTCACATAACATCAAAATTCAAAACTAGAAAGTATTCGCAAATTATACTGACTTAATTGAATTTGCAAAAATATTTAATTTTTCTAAAAGACTAACTAAGTGCTAGATAAGGACTTTAAAAAATTATCTTTCACGGAAAATACGCTCGTCGAATGAATTCTCTCTTAACAGCAATGAGTTTGACATATAAGTTAAAAGATAAATGCGTCCGCGATTTGTACTTATTTATGCGTCAAAGAGATTTAACTGAAGCGATGTTTTCATTTACCCTTGTTTACATTTACCCACATTGGCCCTACAAAACAGTCTATAAAAATATTTTTTGGGGAATGTGTGTGTTTTTTTTTTGTTAAATAAGGAAAATCCGCGATAAGTTCGATAAAATCAATGGGGTAAAAGGTACCCTTACGAATTAAATGGAATTTGCGAATCAAATATTATACAAATTTTTTTTTGGTTCTTATCTTAGGTCAATAATGGCTTCATGTTTAAAAAAATTAAAGAGATCTTAAGATAAGTTACTTGCTATTTTTGTATAACGTATCGTCACGTATTATTTTAACAACCCATGAACCCAAAAACTTTGCTCCATTTTTTGTTAATATCTGCAATAGTTTTCATTCCATCCTTTATAATGTATTTCGCCTACCAAAAATGTAAAATAATTCCCTTCAATTGCTTACATCCCAGCTATATGAAATAGAAACCCTCATATTGGAATTTAGCGAATATTTTTTGTTTGATTCTTGTTTCACCCTCAACTTTGACTAGCGGGATAGCTAGATCCTTGTAGGACATAACCCAGTTTTTTTTTTTGTTCTTTATTGTATTCGTGCTTCTGACTTTCGTACATATAGTGATCCTTGTAATCCTTGTAACCCATTTTTTGTTCAGTTTTATTTTTTCCATCTTACATTCTGTATTCAAAGTTTGTACGAAGGACAGATGGTTAATGTTAGTTTAAGGATTTTTTCTTGGAAGTACTTCCGGTCTAATAAGAACATATTGCAGTACTAAAACTAATGAATTGAATTTTATCGTTTTACATAAAACATCTGTTTATATTTTATTATGTAAATGAGTTTAAGGACAGATTTTTTAATTCAATCAAATAATGGGAGCTGTTTTGAAATCCTAAGCAACTATAAAGACTATTAAAAGAAACTAACGATGTCCTTTTTTATAAAAAAAATATGAGATAATACAAAGTTATGTCCCGAATAATAAAATTGATTTTCTTGAATTCATTGGAAGGAAAACAAAAAAAAAAAAGATTAGTTTCCGAAAAAATTTATCTTTGAGTGATGAAGAGGACTGAAACAACTAGAAAAAAACTAACTAAAGCCCATAAAATCCATATGTCTCCACATGGAATCGTCCGCAAATCAAAATAAATCTCCTTTGAGTGGATATTGTTGCTCAGTAAATCAATTTTTTTTGTTTTTTGTTTCTTCTACCTAGGATATTGTCATCATACAAACACTATCTATCATCATCATCATCACGATATCATTTCTTCGGTCTAGATTTTCCTTAATGATATACTTCGCCTTACTCTGTCTAGAAAAACACTCGGCAAGGCAACACACACGTAAAGCTATTTAGAGTTAGTTAAGAAAAAAAGGACGAATGCTTTGTGTGCTGTGCTGATGGATACAATTCGTCCATAAATCATGAGAGAAGACAAAATACAGTAGCGAGCAAAAAAAATGCAAACGAAAAAACTATAAAGAGTTTTGAACAAGAAGTAAGTTACCAAATTTAGCATATTGAAACTGTTTTATTTTCATTAAACAGAGTCAATTTGTGGAATATTTTACTCCAAAAGCATTATTTGGTCAAAAGTCTACCTAAATATGCGTTTTAAGACGAGCAAAAAAATGCAAATGTTTTTATTGTTTGCATTTTTTTTGCTCGCTACTGTATGTCTCCAAGGTATTCTTAGGGTATTTTGTGGAATAATTTGACTTGAGATTTTGATGGAATTTAGTTCGAGATATGTTTTGCTGATTGTAGAAATGAGAAAATATGATTTCTAAAGAAAACAGATGGAAGCATAAGTGAGATAATGGAAGTTATACAAAATTGGGTAATTTTTAGGGATAAATCTTTTGATGAACAGATTCAAAGTTGATTGCTTTGTTTTCACGTGTGGTAAATATTGTGTAATCTACTTGGACTGTCATAAAAGAAAACATACAAATAAAACGCAAGAATACAAGCTCCCTTTCCTTCAAATTCTAAGATTTTTATTTAAAAAACTGAAAAATAACACGGTACCTAAACACTTTAAAAATTAAAAAAGAATTATAACTCAAATCTGAAACTAAAATTTTCGACTCAAATCATTGACTAAAATCTGTGACTCAAAACTCCTCCTTATATCTGCTACTCAAGACAGTGACCCGAGTCTGCGAATAAAGTCGGTGACTAAAGTCGTCGACTAAAGTCGTCGACTAAAGTCGTCGACTAAAGTCCGTGACTAAAGTCGTCGACTAAAGTCGTCGACTAAAGTCGTCGACTAAAGTCGTCGACTAAAGTCGTCGACTAAAGTCGTCGACTAAAGTCGTCGACTAAAGTCGTCGACTAAAGTCGTCGACTAAAGTCGTCGACTAAAGTCGTCGACTAAAGTCGTCGACTAAAGTCGTCGACTAAAGTCGTCGACTAAAGTCGTCGACTAAAGTCGTCGACTAAAGTCGTCGACTAAAGTCGTCGACTAAAGTCGTCGACTAAAGTCGTCGACTAAAGTCGTCGACTAAAGTCGTCGACTAAAGTCGTCGACTAAAGTCGTCGACTAAAGTCGTCGACTAAAGTCGTCGACTAAAGTCGTCGACTAAAGTCGTCGACTAAAGTCGTCGACTAAAGTCGTCGACTAAAGTCGTCGACTAAAGTCGTCGACTAAAGTCGTCGACTAAAGTCGTCGACTAAAGTCGTCGACTAAAGTCGTCGACTAAAGTCGTCGACTAAAGTCGTTGACAAAAGTCATTGACAAAAGTCGTTGACAAAAGTCGTTGACAAAAGTCGGTGACTAAAGTCGTCGACTAAAGTCGTCGACAAAAGTCGTCGACAAAAGTCGTCGACAAAAGTAGTCGACAAAAGTCGTCGACAAAAGACGTCGACAAAAGTCGTCGACTAAAGTCTTCTACAAAAGTCTTCGACAAAAGTCGTCGACAAAAGTCTTCGACAAAAGTCGTCGAAAAAAGTCTTCGACAAAATTCGTCGACAAAAGTCGTCGACAAAAGTCGTCGACAAAAGTCGTCGACAAAAGTCGTCGACAAAAGTCGTCGCCAAAAGTCGTCGACAAAAGTCGTCGACAAAAGTCGTCTACAAAAGTCGTCGACTAAAGTCTTCGACAAAAGTCGTCGACAAAAGTCGTCGACAAAAGTCGTCGACAAAAGTCGTCGACAAAAGTCGTCGACAAAAGTCGTCGACTAAAGTCTTCGACAAAAGTCTTCGACAAAAGTCTTCGACAAAAGTCTTCGACAAAAGTCGTCGACAAAAGTCTTCGACAAAAGTCGTCGACAAAAGTCTTCGACAAAAGTCTTCGACAAAAGTCGTCGACAAAAGTCGTCGACAAAAGTCGTCGACAAAAGTCGTCGACAAAAGTCGTCGACAAAAGTCGTCGACAAAAGTCGTCGACAAAAGTCGTCGACAAAAGTCGTCGACTAAAGTCTTCTACAAAAGTCTTCGACAAAAGTCGTCGACAAAAGTCGTCGACTAAAGTCTTCTACAAAAGTCTTCGACAAAAGTCGTCGACAAAAGTCGTCGACAAAAGTCGTCGACAAAAGTCGTAGACAAAAGTCGTCGACAAAAGTCGTCGACTAAAGTCTTTTACAAAAGTCTTTTACAAAAGTCTTCGACAAAAGTCGTCGACAAAAGTCTTCGACAAAAGTCTTCGACAAAAGTCGTCGACTAAAGTCGTCGACAAAAGTCGTCGACAAAAGTCGTCGACAAAAGTCGTCGACAAAAGTCGTCGACAAAAGTCGTCGACAAAAGTCTTCGACAAAAGTCGTCGACAAAAGTCGTCGACAAAAGTCGTCGACAAAAGTCGTCGACAAAAGTCGTCGACAAAAGTCGTCGACAAAAGTCGTCGACAAAAGTCGTCGACAAAAGTCGTCGACAAAAGTCGTCGACAAAAGTCGTCGACAAAAGTCTTCTACAAAAGTCTTCGACAAAAGTCGTCGACAAAAGTCGTCGACTAAAGTCTTCTACAAAAGTCTTCGACAAAAGTCGTCGACAAAAGTCTTCGACAAAAGTCGTCGACAAAAGTCGTCGACAAAAGTCTTCGACAAAAGTCGTCGACAAAAGTCGTCGACAAAAGTCGTCGACAAAAGTCGTCGACAAAAGTCGTCGACAAAAGTCGTCGACAAAAGTCGTAGACAAAAGTCGTCGACAAAAGTCGTCGACTAAAGTCTTCTACAAAAGTCTTCGACAAAAGTCGTCGACAAAAGTCGTCGACTAAAGTCGTCGACAAAAGTCGCCGCCAAAAGTCGTCGACAAAAGTCGTCGACAAAAGTCGTCGACAAAAGTCGTCGACAAAAGTCGTCGACAAAAGTCTTCGACAAAAGTCTTCGACAAAAGTCGTCGACAAAAGTCGTCGACAAAAGTCGTCGACAAAAGTCGTCGACAAAAGTCGTCGACTAAAGTCGTCGACTAAAGTCGTCGACAAAAGTCGTCGACTAAAGTCGTCGACTAAAGTCGTCGACAAAAGTCGTCGACAAAAGTCGTCGACAAAAGTCGTCGACAAAAGTCGTCGACAAAAGTCGTCGACAAAAGTCGTCGACAAAAGTCGTCGACTAAAGTCTTCTACAAAAGTCTTCGACAAAAGTCGTCGACAAAAGTCTTCGACAAAAGTCGTCGACAAAAGTCGTCGACAAAAGTCTTCGACAAAAGTCGTCGACAAAAGTCGTCGACAAAAGTCGTCGACAAAAGTCGTCGACAAAAGTCGTCGACAAAAGTCGTCGACAAAAGTCGTAGACAAAAGTCGTCGACAAAAGTCGTCGACTAAAGTCTTCTACAAAAGTCTTCGACAAAAGTCGTCGACAAAAGTCGTCGACTAAAGTCGTCGACAAAAGTCGCCGCCAAAAGTCGTCGACAAAAGTCGTCGACAAAAGTCGTCGACAAAAGTCGTCGACAAAAGTCGTCGACAAAAGTCTTCTACAAAAGTCTTCGACAAAAGTCGTCGACAAAAGTCGTCGACAAAAGTCTTCGACAAAAGTCGTCGACAAAAGTCGTCGACTAAAGTCTTCTACAAAAGTCTTCGACAAAAGTCGTCGACAAAAGTCGTCGACAAAAGTCGTCGACAAAAGTCGTAGACAAAAGTCTTCGACAAAAGTCGTCGACAAAAGTCGTCGACAAAAGTCGTCGACAAAAGTCGTCGACAAAAGTCGTCGACAAAAGTCGTCGACAAAAGTCGTCGACAAAAGTCGTCGACAAAAGTCGTAGACAAAAGTCGTCGACAAAAGTCGTCGACTAAAGTCTTCTACAAAAGTCTTCGACAAAAGTCGTCGACAAAAGTCGTCGACTAAAGTCGTCGACAAAAGTCGCCGCCAAAAGTCGTCGACAAAAGTCGTCGACAAAAGTAGTCGACAAAAGTCGTCGACAAAAGACGTCGACAAAAGTCGTCGACTAAAGTCTTCTACAAAAGTCTTCGACAAAAGTCGTCGACAAAAGTCTTCGACAAAAGTCGTCGAAAAAAGTCTTCGACAAAATTCGTCGACAAAAGTCGTCGACAAAAGTCGTCGACAAAAGTCGTCGACAAAAGTCGTCGACAAAAGTCGTCGACAAAAGTCGTCGCCAAAAGTCGTCGACAAAAGTCGTCGACAAAAGTCGTCTACAAAAGTCGTCGACAAAAGTCGTCGACTAAAGTCTTCGACAAAAGTCGTCGACAAAAGTCGTCGACAAAAGTCGTCGACAAAAGTCGTCGACAAAAGTCGTCGACAAAAGTCGTCGACTAAAGTCTTCGACAAAAGTCTTCGACAAAAGTCTTCGACAAAAGTCTTCGACAAAAGTCTTCGACAAAAGTCGTCGACAAAAGTCTTCGACAAAAGTCGTCGACAAAAGTCTTCGACAAAAGTCTTCGACAAAAGTCGTCGACAAAAGTCGTCGACAAAAGTCGTCGACAAAAGTCGTCGACAAAAGTCGTCGACAAAAGTCGTCGACAAAAGTCGTCGACAAAAGTCGTCGACAAAAGTCGTCGACTAAAGTCTTCTACAAAAGTCTTCGACAAAAGTCGTCGACTAAAGTCTTCTACAAAAGTCTTCGACAAAAGTCGTCGACAAAAGTCGTCGACAAAAGTCGTCGACAAAAGTCGTAGACAAAAGTCGTCGACAAAAGTCGTCGACTAAAGTCTTTTACAAAAGTCTTTTACAAAAGTCTTCGACAAAAGTCGTCGACAAAAGTCTTCGACAAAAGTCTTCGACAAAAGTCGTCGACTAAAGTCGTCGACAAAAGTCGTCGACAAAAGTCGTCGACAAAAGTCGTCGACAAAAGTCGTCGACAAAAGTCGTCGACAAAAGTCTTCGACAAAAGTCGTCGACAAAAGTCGTCGACAAAAGTCGTCGACAAAAGTCGTCGACAAAAGTCGTCGACAAAAGTCGTCGACAAAAGTCGTCGACAAAAGTCGTCGACAAAAGTCGTCGACAAAAGTCGTCGACAAAAGTCGTCGACAAAAGTCTTCTACAAAAGTCTTCGACAAAAGTCGTCGACAAAAGTCGTCGACTAAAGTCTTCTACAAAAGTCTTCGACAAAAGTCGTCGACAAAAGTCTTCGACAAAAGTCGTCGACAAAAGTCGTCGACAAAAGTCTTCGACAAAAGTCGTCGACAAAAGTCGTCGACAAAAGTCGTCGACAAAAGTCGTCGACAAAAGTCGTCGACAAAAGTCGTCGACAAAAGTCGTAGACAAAAGTCGTCGACAAAAGTCGTCGACTAAAGTCTTCTACAAAAGTCTTCGACAAAAGTCGTCGACAAAAGTCGTCGACTAAAGTCGTCGACAAAAGTCGCCGCCAAATGTCGTCGACAAAAGTCGTCGACAAAAGTCGTCGACAAAAGTCGTCGACAAAAGTCGTCGACAAAAGTCGTCGACAAAAGTCGTCGACAAAAGTCTTCTACAAAAGTCTTCGACAAAAGTCGTCGACAAAAGTCGTCGACAAAAGTCGTCGACAAAAGTCGTCGACAAAAGTCGTCGACTAAAGTCGTCGACTAAAGTCGTCGACAAAAGTCGTCGACTAAAGTCGTCGACTAAAGTCGTCGACAAAAGTCGTCGACAAAAGTCGTCGACAAAAGTCGTCGACAAAAGTCGTCGACAAAAGTCGTCGACAAAAGTCGTCGACAAAAGTCGTCGACTAAAGTCTTCTACAAAAGTCGTCGACAAAAGTCGTCGACAAAAGTCGTCGACAAAAGTCGTCGACAAAAGTCGTCGACAAAAGTCGTCGACAAAAGTCGTCGACAAAAGTCGTCGACAAAAGTCGTCGACAAAAGTCGTCGACAAAAGTCGTCGACAAAAGTCGTCGACAAAAGTCGTCGACAAAAGTCGTTGACAAAAGTCGTCGACTAAAGTCGTCGACAAAAGTCGTCGACAAAAGTCGTCGACTAAAGTCTTCTACAAAAGTCTTCGACAAAAGTCGTCGACAAAAGTCTTCGACAAAAGTCGTCGACAAAAGTCGTCGACAAAAGTCGTCGACAAAAGTCGTCGACAAAAGTCGTCGACAAAAGTCGTCGACAAAAGTCGTCGACAAAAGTCGTCGACTAAAGTCTTCTACAAAAGTCTTCGACAAAAGTCGTCGACAAAAGTCGTCGACAAAAGTCGTCGACAAAAGTCGTCGACAAAAGTCTTCGACAAAAGTCGTCGACAAAAGTCGTCGACAAAAGTCGTCGACAAAAGTCGTCGACAAAAGTCGTCGACAAAAGTCGTCGACTAAAGTCTTTTACAAAAGTCTTTTACAAAAGTCTTCGACAAAAGTCGTCGACAAAAGTCGTCGACAAAAGTCTTCGACAAAAGTCTTCGACAAAAGTCGTCGACTAAAGTCTTCTACAAAAGTCTTCGACAAAAGTCGTCGACAAAAGTCGTCGACTAAAGTCTTCTACAAAAGTCTTCGACAAAAGTCGTCGACAAAAGTCTTCGACAAAAGTCGTCGACAAAAGTCGTCGACAAAAGTCTTCGACAAAAGTCGTCGACAAAAGTCGTCGACAAAAGTCAACGACAAAAGTCGTCGACAAAAGTCGTCGACAAAAGTCGTCGACAAAAGTCGTAGACAAAAGTCGTCGACAAAAGTCGTCGACTAAAGTCTTCTACAAAAGTCTTCGACAAAAGTCGTCGACAAAAGTCGTCGACTAAAGTCGTCGACAAAAGTCGCCGCCAAAAGTCGTCGACAAAAGTCGTCGACAAAAGTCGTCGACAAAAGTCGTCGACAAAAGTCGTCGACAAAAGTCTTCTACAAAAGTCTTCGACAAAAGTCGTCGACAAAAGTCGTCGACAAAAGTCGTCGACAAAAGTCGTCGACAAAAGTCGTCGACTAAAGTCGTCGACTAAAGTCGTCGACAAAAGTCGTCGACTAAAGTCGTCGACTAAAGTCGTCGACAAAAGTCGTCGACAAAAGTCGTCGACAAAAGTCGTCGACAAAAGTCGTCGACAAAAGTCGTCGACAAAAGTCGTCGACAAAAGTCGTCGACAAAAGTCGTCGACAAAAGTCGTCGACAAAAGTCGTCGACTAAAGTCTTCTACAAAAGTCGTCGACAAAAGTCGTCGACAAAAGTCGTCGACAAAAGTCGTCGACAAAAGTCGTCGACAAAAGTCGTCGACAAAAGTCGTCGACAAAAGTCGTCGACAAAAGTCGTCGACAAAAGTCGTCGACAAAAGTCGTCGACAAAAGTCGTCGACAAAAGTCGTCGACAAAAGTCGTTGACAAAAGTCGTCGACTAAAGTCGTCGACAAAAGTCGTCGACAAAAGTCGTCGACTAAAGTCTTCTACAAAAGTCTTCGACAAAAGTCGTCGACAAAAGTCTTCGACAAAAGTCGTCTACAAAAGTCTTCGACAAAAGTCGTCGACAAAAGTCGTCGACAAAAGTCGTCGACAAAAGTCGTCGACAAAAGTCGTCGACAAAAGTCGTCGACTAAAGTCTTCTACAAAAGTCTTCGACAAAAGTCGTCGACAAAAGTCGTCGACAAAAGTCGTCGACAAAAGTCGTCGACAAAAGTCTTCGACAAAAGTCGTCGACAAAAGTCGTCGACAAAAGTCGTCGACAAAAGTCGTCGACAAAAGTCGTCGACTAAAGTCTTTTACAAAAGTCTTTTACAAAAGTCTTCGACAAAAGTCGTCGACAAAAGTCGTCGACAAAAGTCTTCGACAAAAGTCTTCGACAAAAGTCGTCGACTAAAGTCTTCTACAAAAGTCTTCGACAAAAGTCGTCGACAAAAGTCGTCGACAAAAGTCGTCGACAAAAGTCGTAGACAAAAGTCGTCGACAAAAGTCGTCGACTAAAGTCTTTTACAAAAGTCTTTTACAAAAGTCTTCGACAAAAGTCGTCGACAAAAGTCTTCGACAAAAGTCTTCGACAAAAGTCGTCGACTAAAGTCGTCGACAAAAGTCTTCGACAAAAGTCTTCGACAAAAGTCGTCGACTAAAGTCGTCGACAAAAGTCGTCGACTAAAGTCTTCGACAAAAGTCGTCGACAAAAGTCGTCGACAAAAGTCGTCGACAAAAGTCGTCGACAAAAGTCGTCGACAAAAGTCGTCGACTAAAGTCTTCGACAAAAGTCTTCGACAAAAGTCTTCGACAAAAGTCTTCGACAAAAGTCTTCGACAAAAGTCGTCGACAAAAGTCTTCGACAAAAGTCGTCGACAAAAGTCTTCGACAAAAGTCTTCGACAAAAGTCGTCGACAAAAGTCGTCGACAAAAGTCGTCGACAAAAGTCGTCGACAAAAGTCGTCGACAAAAGTCGTCGACAAAAGTCGTCGACAAAAGTCGTCGACTAAAGTCTTCTACAAAAGTCTTCGACAAAAGTCGTCGACAAAAGTCGTCGACTAAAGTCTTCTACAAAAGTCTTCGACAAAAGTCGTCGACAAAAGTCGTCGACAAAAGTCGTCGACAAAAGTCGTAGACAAAAGTCGTCGACAAAAGTCGTCGACTAAAGTCTTTTACAAAAGTCTTTTACAAAAGTCTTCGACAAAAGTCGTCGACAAAAGTCTTCGACAAAAGTCGTCGACTAAAGTCGTCGACAAAAGTCGTCGACAAAAGTCGTCGACAAAAGTCGTCGACAAAAGTCGTCGACAAAAGTCGTCGACAAAAGTCTTCGACAAAAGTCGTCGACAAAAGTCGTCGACAAAAGTCGTCGACAAAAGTCGTCGACAAAAGTCGTCGACAAAAGTCGTCGACAAAAGTCGTCGACAAAAGTCGTCGACAAAAGTCGTCGACTAAAGTCTTCTACAAAAGTCTTCGACAAAAGTCGTCGACAAAAGTCGTCGACTAAAGTCTTCTACAAAAGTCTTCGACAAAAGTCGTCGACAAAAGTCTTCGACAAAAGTCGTCGACAAAAGTCTTCGACAAAAGTCGTCGACAAAAGTCGTCGACAAAAGTCGTCGACAAAAGTCGTCGACAAAAGTCGTCGACAAAAGTCGTCGACAAAAGTCGTAGACAAAAGTCGTCGACAAAAGTCGTCGACTAAAGTCTTCTACAAAAGTCTTCGACAAAAGTCGTCGACAAAAGTCGTCGACTAAAGTCGTCGACAAAAGTCGCCGCCAAAAGTCGTCGACAAAAGTCGTCGACAAAAGTAGTCGACAAAAGTCGTCGACAAAAGACGTCGACAAAAGTCGTCGACTAAAGTCTTCTACAAAAGTCTTCGACAAAAGTCGTCGACAAAAGTCTTCGACAAAAGTCGTCGAAAAAAGTCTTCGACAAAATTCGTCGACAAAAGTCGTCGACAAAAGTCGTCGACAAAAGTCGTCGACAAAAGTCGTCGCCAAAAGTCGTCGACAAAAGTCGTCGACAAAAGTCGTCTACAAAAGTCGTCGACAAAAGTCGTCGACTAAAGTCTTCGACAAAAGTCGTCGACAAAAGTCGTCGACAAAAGTCGTCGACAAAAGTCGTCGACAAAAGTCGTCGACTAAAGTCTTCGACAAAAGTCTTCGACAAAAGTCTTCGACAAAAGTCTTCGACAAAAGTCGTCGACAAAAGTCTTCGACAAAAGTCGTCGACAAAAGTCTTCGACAAAAGTCTTCGACAAAAGTCGTCGACAAAAGTCGTCGACAAAAGTCGTCGACAAAAGTCGTCGACAAAAGTCGTCGACAAAAGTCGTCGACAAAAGTCGTCGACAAAAGTCGTCGACTAAAGTCTTCTACAAAAGTCTTCGACAAAAGTCTTCGACAAAAGTCGTCGACAAAAGTCGTCGACTAAAGTCTTCTACAAAAGTCTTCGACAAAAGTCGTCGACAAAAGTCGTCGACAAAAGTCGTCGACAAAAGTCGTAGACAAAAGTCGTCGACAAAAGTCGTCGACTAAAGTCTTTTACAAAAGTCTTTTACAAAAGTCTTCGACAAAAGTCGTCGACAAAAGTCTTCGACAAAAGTCTTCGACAAAAGTCGTCGACTAAAGTCGTCGACAAAAGTCGTCGACAAAAGTCGTCGACAAAAGTCGTCGACAAAAGTCGTCGACAAAAGTCGTCGACAAAAGTCGTCGACAAAAGTCGTCGACAAAAGTCGTCGACAAAAGTCGTCGACAAAAGTCGTCGACAAAAGTCGTCGACAAAAGTCGTCGACAAAAGTCGTCGACAAAAGTCGTCGACAAAAGTCGTCGACAAAAGTCGTCGACAAAAGTCGTCGACAAAAGTCGTCGACAAAAGTCGTCGACTAAAGTCTTCTACAAAAGTCTTCGACAAAAGTCGTCGACAAAAGTCGTCGACTAAAGTCTTCTACAAAAGTCTTCGACAAAAGTCGTCGACAAAAGTCTTCGACAAAAGTCGTCGACAAAAGTCGTCGACAAAAGTCGTCGACAAAAGTCGTCGACAAAAGTCGTCGACAAAAGTCGTCGACAAAAGTCGTCGACAAAAGTCGTCGACAAAAGTCGTCGACAAAAGTCGTAGACAAAAGTCGTCGACAAAAGTCGTCGACTAAAGTCTTCTACAAAAGTCTTCGACAAAAGTCGTCGACAAAAGTCGTCGACTAAAGTCGTCGACAAAAGTCGCCGCCAAAAGTCGTCGACAAAAGTCGTCGACAAAAGTCGTCGACAAAAGTCGTCGACAAAAGTCGTCGACAAAAGTCTTCTACAAAAGTCTTCGACAAAAGTCGTCGACAAAAGTCGTCGACAAAAGTCGTCGACAAAAGTCGTCGACAAAAGTCGTCGACTAAAGTCGTCGACTAAAGTCGTCGACAAAAGTCGTCGACTAAAGTCGTCGACTAAAGTCGTCGACAAAAGTCGTCGACAAAAGTCGTCGACAAAAGTCGTCGACAAAAGTCGTCGACAAAAGTCGTCGACAAAAGTCGTCGACAAAAGTCGTCGACAAAAGTCGTCGACAAAAGTCGTCGACTAAAGTCTTCTACAAAAGTCGTCGACAAAAGTCGTCGACAAAAGTCGTCGACAAAAGTCGTCGACTAAAGTCTTCTACAAAAGTCTTCGACAAAAGTCGTCGACAAAAGTCTTCGACAAAAGTCGTCGACAAAAGTCGTCGACAAAAGTCTTCGACAAAAGTCGTCGACAAAAGTCGTCGACAAAAGTCAACGACAAAAGTCGTCGACAAAAGTCGTCGACAAAAGTCGTCGACAAAAGTCGTAGACAAAAGTCGTCGACAAAAGTCGTCGACTAAAGTCTTCTACAAAAGTCTTCGACAAAAGTCGTCGACAAAAGTCGTCGACTAAAGTCGTCGACAAAAGTCGCCGCCAAAAGTCGTCGACAAAAGTCGTCGACAAAAGTCGTCGACAAAAGTCGTCGACAAAAGTCGTCGACAAAAGTCTTCTACAAAAGTCTTCGACAAAAGTCGTCGACAAAAGTCGTCGACAAAAGTCGTCGACAAAAGTCGTCGACAAAAGTCGTCGACTAAAGTCGTCGACTAAAGTCGTCGACAAAAGTCGTCGACAAAAGTCGTCGACAAAAGTCGTCGACAAAAGTCGTCGACAAAAGTCGCCGCCAAAAGTCGTCGACAAAAGTCGTCGACAAAAGTCGTCGACAAAAGTCGTCGACAAAAGTCGTCGACTAAAGTCTTCTACAAAAGTCTTCGACAAAAGTCGTCGACAAAAGTCGTCGACTAAAGTCGTCGACAAAAGTCGCCGCCAAAAGTCGTCGACAAAAGTCGTCGACAAAAGTCGTCGACAAAAGTCGTCGACAAAAGTCGTCGACAAAAGTCTTCTACAAAAGTCTTCGACAAAAGTCGTCGACAAAAGTCGTCGACTAAAGTCGTCGACAAAAGTCGTCGACTAAAGTCGTCGACAAAAGTCGTCGACAAAAGTCGTCGACAAAAGTCGTCGACAAAAGTCGTCGACAAAAGTCGTCGACAAAAGTCGTCGACAAAAGTCGTCGACAAAAGTCGTCGACAAAAGTCGTCGACAAAAGTCGTCGACAAAAGTCGTCGACTAAAGTCTTCTACAAAAGTCGTCGACAAAAGTCGTCGACAAAAGTCGTCGACAAAAGTCGTCGACAAAAGTCGTCGACAAAAGTCGTCGACAAAAGTCGTCGACAAAAGTCGTCGACAAAAGTCGTCGACAAAAGTCGTCGACAAAAGTCGTCGACAAAAGTCGTCGACAAAAGTCGTCGACAAAAGTCGTTGACAAAAGTCGTCGACTAAAGTCGTCGACAAAAGTCGTCGACAAAAGTCGTCGACTAAAGTCTTCTACAAAAGTCTTCGACAAAAGTCGTCGACAAAAGTCTTCGACAAAAGTCGTCGACAAAAGTCGTCGACAAAAGTCGTCGACAAAAGTCGTCGACAAAAGTCGTCGACAAAAGTCGTCGACAAAAGTCGTCGACAAAAGTCGTCGACTAAAGTCTTCTACAAAAGTCTTCGACAAAAGTCGTCGACAAAAGTCGTCGACAAAAGTCGTCGACAAAAGTCGTCGACAAAAGTCTTCGACAAAAGTCGTCGACAAAAGTCGTCGACAAAAGTCGTCGACAAAAGTCGTCGACAAAAGTCGTCGACAAAAGTCGTCGACTAAAGTCTTTTACAAAAGTCTTTTACAAAAGTCTTCGACAAAAGTCGTCGACAAAAGTCGTCGACAAAAGTCTTCGACAAAAGTCTTCGACAAAAGTCGTCGACTAAAGTCTTCTACAAAAGTCTTCGACAAAAGTCGTCGACAAAAGTCGTCGACAAAAGTCGTCGACAAAAGTCGTAGACAAAAGTCGTCGACAAAAGTCGTCGACTAAAGTCTTTTACAAAAGTCTTTTACAAAAGTCTTCGACAAAAGTCGTCGACAAAAGTCTTCGACAAAAGTCTTCGACAAAAGTCGTCGACTAAAGTCGTCGACAAAAGTCTTCGACAAAAGTCTTCGACAAAAGTCGTCGACTAAAGTCGTCGACAAAAGTCGTCGACTAAAGTCTTCGACAAAAGTCGTCGACAAAAGTCGTCGACAAAAGTCGTCGACAAAAGTCGTCGACAAAAGTCGTCGACTAAAGTCTTCGACAAAAGTCTTCGACAAAAGTCTTCGACAAAAGTCTTCGACAAAAGTCTTCGACAAAAGTCGTCGACAAAAGTCTTCGACAAAAGTCGTCGACAAAAGTCTTCGACAAAAGTCTTCGACAAAAGTCGTCGACAAAAGTCGTCGACAAAAGTCGTCGACAAAAGTCGTCGACAAAAGTCGTCGACAAAAGTCGTCGACAAAAGTCGTCGACAAAAGTCGTCGACTAAAGTCTTCTACAAAAGTCTTCGACAAAAGTCGTCGACAAAAGTCGTCGACTAAAGTCTTCTACAAAAGTCTTCGACAAAAGTCGTCGACAAAAGTCGTCGACAAAAGTCGTCGACAAAAGTCGTAGACAAAAGTCGTCGACAAAAGTCGTCGACTAAAGTCTTTTACAAAAGTCTTTTACAAAAGTCTTCGACAAAAGTCGTCGACAAAAGTCTTCGACAAAAGTCGTCGACTAAAGTCGTCGACAAAAGTCGTCGACAAAAGTCGTCGACAAAAGTCGTCGACAAAAGTCGTCGACAAAAGTCGTCGACAAAAGTCGTCGACAAAAGTCTTCGACAAAAGTCGTCGACAAAAGTCGTCGACAAAAGTCGTCGACAAAAGTCGTCGACAAAAGTCGTCGACAAAAGTCGTCGACAAAAGTCGTCGACAAAAGTCGTCGACAAAAGTCGTCGACAAAAGTCGTCGACTAAAGTCTTCTACAAAAGTCTTCGACAAAAGTCGTCGACAAAAGTCGTCGACTAAAGTCTTCTACAAAAGTCTTCGACAAAAGTCGTCGACAAAAGTCTTCGACAAAAGTCGTCGACAAAAGTCTTCGACAAAAGTCGTCGACAAAAGTCGTCGACAAAAGTCGTCGACAAAAGTCGTCGACAAAAGTCGTCGACAAAAGTCGTCGACAAAAGTCGTAGACAAAAGTCGTCGACAAAAGTCGTCGACTAAAGTCTTCTACAAAAGTCTTCGACAAAAGTCGTCGACAAAAGTCGTCGACTAAAGTCGTCGACAAAAGTCGCCGCCAAAAGTCGTCGACAAAAGTCGTCGACAAAAGTAGTCGACAAAAGTCGTCGACAAAAGACGTCGACAAAAGTCGTCGACTAAAGTCTTCTACAAAAGTCTTCGACAAAAGTCGTCGACAAAAGTCTTCGACAAAAGTCGTCGAAAAAAGTCTTCGACAAAATTCGTCGACAAAAGTCGTCGACAAAAGTCGTCGACAAAAGTCGTCGACAAAAGTCGTCGCCAAAAGTCGTCGACAAAAGTCGTCGACAAAAGTCGTCTACAAAAGTCGTCGACAAAAGTCGTCGACTAAAGTCTTCGACAAAAGTCGTCGACAAAAGTCGTCGACAAAAGTCGTCGACAAAAGTCGTCGACAAAAGTCGTCGACTAAAGTCTTCGACAAAAGTCTTCGACAAAAGTCTTCGACAAAAGTCGTCGACAAAAGTCTTCGACAAAAGTCGTCGACAAAAGTCTTCGACAAAAGTCTTCGACAAAAGTCGTCGACAAAAGTCGTCGACAAAAGTCGTCGACAAAAGTCGTCGACAAAAGTCGTCGACAAAAGTCGTCGACAAAAGTCGTCGACAAAAGTCGTCGACTAAAGTCTTCTACAAAAGTCTTCGACAAAAGTCTTCGACAAAAGTCGTCGACAAAAGTCGTCGACTAAAGTCTTCTACAAAAGTCTTCGACAAAAGTCGTCGACAAAAGTCGTCGACAAAAGTCGTCGACAAAAGTCGTAGACAAAAGTCGTCGACAAAAGTCGTCGACTAAAGTCTTTTACAAAAGTCTTTTACAAAAGTCTTCGACAAAAGTCGTCGACAAAAGTCTTCGACAAAAGTCTTCGACAAAAGTCGTCGACTAAAGTCGTCGACAAAAGTCGTCGACAAAAGTCGTCGACAAAAGTCGTCGACAAAAGTCGTCGACAAAAGTCGTCGACAAAAGTCGTCGACAAAAGTCGTCGACAAAAGTCGTCGACAAAAGTCGTCGACAAAAGTCGTCGACAAAAGTCGTCGACAAAAGTCGTCGACAAAAGTCGTCGACAAAAGTCGTCGACAAAAGTCGTCGACAAAAGTCGTCGACTAAAGTCTTCTACAAAAGTCTTCGACAAAAGTCGTCGACAAAAGTCGTCGACTAAAGTCTTCTACAAAAGTCTTCGACAAAAGTCGTCGACAAAAGTCTTCGACAAAAGTCGTCGACAAAAGTCGTCGACAAAAGTCTTCGACAAAAGTCGTCGACAAAAGGCGTCGACAAAAGTCGTCGACAAAAGTCGTCGACAAAAGTCGTCGACAAAAGTCGTCGACAAAAGTCGTAGACAAAAGTCGTCGACAAAAGTCGTCGACTAAAGTCTTCTACAAAAGTCTTCGACAAAAGTCGTCGACAAAAGTCGTCGACTAAAGTCGTCGACAAAAGTCGCCGCCAAAAGTCGTCGACAAAAGTCGTCGACAAAAGTCGTCGACAAAAGTCGTCGACAAAAGTCGTCGACAAAAGTCTTCTACAAAAGTCTTCGACAAAAGTCGTCGACAAAAGTCGTCGACAAAAGTCGTCGACAAAAGTCGTCGACTAAAGTCGTCGACTAAAGTCGTCGACAAAAGTCGTCGACTAAAGTCGTCGACTAAAGTCGTCGACAAAAGTCGTCGACAAAAGTCGTCGACAAAAGTCGTCGACAAAAGTCGTCGACAAAAGTCGTCGACAAAAGTCGTCGACAAAAGTCGTCGACTAAAGTCTTCTACAAAAGTCGTCGACAAAAGTCGTCGACAAAAGTCGTCGACAAAAGTCGTCGACAAAAGTCGTCGACAAAAGTCGTCGACAAAAGTCGTCGACAAAAGTCGTCGACAAAAGTCGTCGACAAAAGTCGTCGACAAAAGTCGTCGACAAAAGTCGTCGACAAAAGTCGTTGACAAAAGTCGTCGACTAAAGTCGTCGACAAAAGTCGTCGACAAAAGTCGTCGACTAAAGTCTTCTACAAAAGTCTTCGACAAAAGTCGTCGACAAAAGTCTTCGACAAAAGTCGTCGACAAAAGTCGTCGACAAAAGTCGTCGACAAAAGTCGTCGACAAAAGTCGTCGACAAAAGTCGTCGACAAAAGTCGTCGACAAAAGTCGTCGACTAAAGTCTTCTACAAAAGTCTTCGACAAAAGTCGTCGACAAAAGTCGTCGACAAAAGTCGTCGACAAAAGTCGTCGACAAAAGTCGTCGACAAAAGTCGTCGACAAAAGTCGTCGACAAAAGTCGTCGACTAAAGTCTTCTACAAAAGTCTTCGACAAAAGTCGTCGACAAAAGTCGTCGACAAAAGTCGTCGACAAAAGTCGTCGACAAAAGTCGTAGACAAAAGTCGTCGACAAAAGTCGTCGACTAAAGTCTTTTACAAAAGTCTTTTACAAAAGTCTTCGACAAAAGTCGTCGACAAAAGTCTTCGACAAAAGTCTTCGACAAAAGTCGTCGACTAAAGTCGTCGACAAAAGTCGTCGACTAAAGTCTTCGACAAAAGTCGTCGACAAAAGTCGTCGACAAAAGTCGTCGACAAAAGTCGTCGACAAAAGTCGTCGACAAAAGTCGTCGACAAAAGTCGTCGACTAAAGTCTTCGACAAAAGTCTTCGACAAAAGTCTTCGACAAAAGTCTTCGACAAAAGTCGTCGACAAAAGTCTTCGACAAAAGTCGTCGACAAAAGTCTTCGACAAAAGTCTTCGACAAAAGTCGTCGACAAAAGTCGTCGACAAAAGTCGTCGACAAAAGTCGTCGACAAAAGTCGTCGACAAAAGTCGTCGACAAAAGTCGTCGACTAAAGTCTTCTACAAAAGTCTTCGACAAAAGTCGTCGACAAAAGTCGTCGACTAAAGTCTTCTACAAAAGTCTTCGACAAAAGTCGTCGACAAAAGTCGTCGACAAAAGTCGTCGACAAAAGTCGTAGACAAAAGTCGTCGACAAAAGTCGTCGACTAAAGTCTTTTACAAAAGTCTTTTACAAAAGTCTTCGACAAAAGTCGTCGACAAAAGTCTTCGACAAAAGTCTTCGACAAAAGTCGTCGACTAAAGTCGTCGACAAAAGTCGTCGACAAAAGTCGTCGACAAAAGTCGTCGACAAAAGTCGTCGACAAAAGTCGTCGACAAAAGTCTTCGACAAAAGTCGTCGACAAAAGTCGTCGACAAAAGTCGTCGACAAAAGTCGTCGACAAAAGTCGTCGACAAAAGTCGTCGACAAAAGTCGTCGACTAAAGTCTTCTACAAAAGTCTTCGACAAAAGTCGTCGACAAAAGTCGTCGACTAAAGTCTTCTACAAAAGTCTTCGACAAAAGTCGTCGACAAAAGTCGTCGACAAAAGTCGTCGACAAAAGTCTTCGACAAAAGTCGTCGACAAAAGTCGTCGACAAAAGTCGTCGACAAAAGTCGTCGACAAAAGTCGTCGACAAAAGTCGTCGACAAAAGTCGTAGACAAAAGTCGTCGACAAAAGTCGTCGACTAAAGTCTTCTACAAAAGTCTTCGACAAAAGTCGTCGACAAAAGTCGTCGACTAAAGTCGTCGACAAAAGTCGCCGCCAAAAGTCGTCGACAAAAGTCGTCGACAAAAGTAGTCGACAAAAGTCGTCGACAAAAGACGTCGACAAAAGTCGTCGACTAAAGTCTTCTACAAAAGTCTTCGACAAAAGTCGTCGACAAAAGTCTTCGACAAAAGTCGTCGAAAAAAGTCTTCGACAAAATTCGTCGACAAAAGTCGTCGACAAAAGTCGTCGACAAAAGTCGTCGACAAAAGTCGTCGACAAAAGTCGTCGCCAAAAGTCGTCGACAAAAGTCGTCGACAAAAGTCGTCTACAAAAGTCGTCGACAAAAGTCGTCGACTAAAGTCTTCGACAAAAGTCGTCGACAAAAGTCGTCGACAAAAGTCGTCGACAAAAGTCGTCGACAAAAGTCGTCGACAAAAGTCGTCGACTAAAGTCTTCGACAAAAGTCTTCGACAAAAGTCTTCGACAAAAGTCTTCGACAAAAGTCGTCGACAAAAGTCTTCGACAAAAGTCGTCGACAAAAGTCTTCGACAAAAGTCTTCGACAAAAGTCGTCGACAAAAGTCGTCGACAAAAGTCGTCGACAAAAGTCGTCGACAAAAGTCGTCGACAAAAGTCGTCGACAAAAGTCGTCGACAAAAGTCGTCGACTAAAGTCTTCTACAAAAGTCTTCGACAAAAGTCGTCGACAAAAGTCGTCGACTAAAGTCTTCTACAAAAGTCGTCGACAAAAGTCGTCGACAAAAGTCGTCGACAAAAGTCGTCGACAAAAGTCGTAGACAAAAGTCGTCGACAAAAGTCGTCGACTAAAGTCTTTTACAAAAGTCTTTTACAAAAGTCTTCGACAAAAGTCGTCGACAAAAGTCTTCGACAAAAGTCTTCGACAAAAGTCGTCGACTAAAGTCGTCGACAAAAGTCGTCGACAAAAGTCGTCGACAAAAGTCGTCGACAAAAGTCGTCGACAAAAGTCGTCGACAAAAGTCTTCGACAAAAGTCGTCGACAAAAGTCGTCGACAAAAGTCGTCGACAAAAGTCGTCGACAAAAGTCGTCGACAAAAGTCTTCGACAAAAGTCGTCGACTAAAGTCGTCGACAAAAGTCGTCGACTAAAGTCTTCGACAAAAGTCGTCGACAAAAGTCGTCGACAAAAGTCGTCGACAAAAGTCGTCGACAAAAGTCGTCGACAAAAGTCGTCGACAAAAGTCGTCGACTAAAGTCTTCGACAAAAGTCTTCGACAAAAGTCTTCGACAAAAGTCTTCGACAAAAGTCGTCGACAAAAGTCTTCGACAAAAGTCGTCGACAAAAGTCTTCGACAAAAGTCTTCGACAAAAGTCGTCGACAAAAGTCGTCGACAAAAGTCGTCGACAAAAGTCGTCGACAAAAGTCGTCGACAAAAGTCGTCGACAAAAGTCGTCGACAAAAGTCGTCGACTAAAGTCTTCTACAAAAGTCTTCGACAAAAGTCGTCGACAAAAGTCGTCGACTAAAGTCTTCTACAAAAGTCTTCGACAAAAGTCGTCGACAAAAGTCGTCGACAAAAGTCGTCGACAAAAGTCGTAGACAAAAGTCGTCGACAAAAGTCGTCGACTAAAGTCTTTTACAAAAGTCTTTTACAAAAGTCTTCGACAAAAGTCGTCGACAAAAGTCTTCGACAAAAGTCTTCGACAAAAGTCGTCGACTAAAGTCGTCGACAAAAGTCGTCGACAAAAGTCGTCGACAAAAGTCGTCGACAAAAGTCGTCGACAAAAGTCGTCGACAAAAGTCTTCGACAAAAGTCGTCGACAAAAGTCGTCGACAAAAGTCGTCGACAAAAGTCGTCGACAAAAGTCGTCGACAAAAGTCGTCGACAAAAGTCGTCGACAAAAGTCGTCGACAAAAGTCGTCGACAAAAGTCGTCGACAAAAGTCGTCGACTAAAGTCTTCTACAAAAGTCTTCGACAAAAGTCGTCGACAAAAGTCGTCGACTAAAGTCTTCTACAAAAGTCTTCGACAAAAGTCGTCGACAAAAGTCTTCGACAAAAGTCGTCGACAAAAGTCTTCGACAAAAGTCTTCGACAAAAGTCGTCGACAAAAGTCGTCGACAAAAGTCGTCGACTAAATTCTACGACTAAACTCGGTGACTAAAGTCGGCGACTAAAATCGGCGACTAAAATCGGTGACCTAATTCGGCGACTAAAGTCAGCGACTAAAGTCTTCAACTAAAGTCGGTGACTAAAGTCGGTGACTCAAAGTCGGTGACTCAAGTCGGCGACTTGATTATTTTCGATTTTGTACAAACCAAAAAGAATTGAGTTACGATCCGATTAAGTGCGATAATTAAAGTCATAACGACTATGGTAAGTCTCGAAACAAAAAGCAAAGAAAACGAAACCACTTAAATTATTGACAAGTCATTGATTCATTGATGTTCACCATAATCTTAATCAATATACACTTTCACAAAAGAACAAAACAAAGGTATCTAACTTTATCACAAATAATATATTCACAAGAACAATAGAAATATCAAATATATTAAACAGCAGTTCATATAAAATTTAATGATGGAGACAGTTCAAAACACTGCTAAAAGATGAAACCTAAATCCCATTAAGAAACAATAGAATGAATGCATCCTTTTGTGAATCGTATCCAACAAATATGTGGTCTTCCATTTTGAATAGAAAAGCCCCCATCACAGACATAAATACACATTCAAATTCAAATCAATCATCATCATCATCTCTTTCCTACAAAGATTTATTAATAGAGCAAAAAGGAATTCAGGATAATTAAGCAAGTGTATATGTTCCTAATTGAATACCAGACCCATAACCAGTGTCCTGTCCATAGGCATATAATACGGTTTAATGATGAATAACGAACAACATTCTTAGATCTAATTTTTTTGGGATAGTTAATTTATTTTATTTTTTTTTTTTTAGTTTGTTAAAGTTAAGCCGTCTCTAAAGGGACATTGGTTAATGCAGGTTCTTTTTGACTTGATTAAAAATTCAAGGACTTTGGGTCTAATTTGAAGTTTTTGAAGACCAATTAATTTAAAGATTCCCAGTTAATGCTAAGGAAAAACCGATGAAAATCAAATTTGTTATTAAAGACGGTCGAGATTTTTCAAAACATTCCCTTTTAAAACTCCCCCTATCAAAAAAAAGGGTCCTGCTTTAGTTTAAGGATAATGAACATGGTATATTTTCACATATTATGAAATTTTCCCTATCTCATGGGATATAACCTTCATAAATAGAAGAATGAAAGTGAACCCAAATTGAAGCTATATGAAGGAAAACTACTACACGCATGTGATATTGTTTTAGTGTCCAGATTGGATCTTCTCGTTTATCGACAGATAAAAAGCTATAAAATATTATATCCTTTTGTTTATAAGAGATATCCCAGTTTATCTATTTTATGATGGTTCCATTCTATTGCTCGTTTAATCATTGTCACTGTTGTAGATGAGGCTGTATGAAAACCTGGAAAGGGTTTTCATATCTATACAACATTGAACAAATATGTATTTTTTGTATTTTGTGACGGGAACACGAAGCTGTACCTACTTTTAGAATGGTGTAACGTATAATCTCAAAAAGTCTTGACCGATTTTCTTGAAAACAAATTATTATTTTTTATTATTGTTTTGAGAATGTTTAAGTGGAGTAACTAAAGCAAATTTTAGGGGAACCCGGCAAAACAGCTCCGATTTTGATGATCTTTTTTTTCAAACGTCGGTAATTAAAAATACTTTAACCTCTATGGGTTAAAAATTGCCGATGTTGCCCTATTGTTTTTTTTTAATCAAAATTATTTTTTTTTTAAATCATTTTTTTTGTTAAAATTTCATAAATTAAATTAAACCAAAAATTCTCTAGGTAGTTTAAGGAAAAAAAAAAATATATGGAAGTAACAGACAATCTTCTATCGTTTAAGTGATAAATACAATTTTCTCACAAACTGACTTCAAACACAAAAAAAAAATATTTTGAGCAGAACGGCAACACATATCTACAATATTTAAAAATATAATTTTTAAAAAGCTAGGACTCATTCCTAACTGTTAAATTTAAATCTACTAAATTAATTTCCAAATTTTGTCGGCCGTAAATATTATAGGTATGTTGAATTCCGAAAAGGTAATAAATACAGTTTTGAAAAAAAAAATTAAAAACTACTTCAATTTCATTGGATTTTTTTGATAAAATCTGAATTTTTGTATTGAAATAATTGATTTTCTCTAAGAATTTGACAAATAAGACCTTCAAACTTTCGCTTTTTAACCTTCAACAATTAAGGCTGTTGAATGAAGAGAAAATAACTTTATATTTAAATGTTGAACTTAGAAAAAAAAATAAGTTAAATTTTTTTTCAAAAACTTCTGTTAAAAAAAGTTCTTCGAAAATGAAATACTTTTTAACATTTTTCATAAACTGTACTATTGACATTTTCTTTTATGAATTCAAATAACAATAAACATGGCCAACAAGTTTTAAAAAATAAATGCATATCTTATTACGAACAAATTTAAAAACGACCTGTTAAAATTTTTTAATCCATTTTTTTTTTTTTTTTCAAAATTCCGAGTTCGAGGACCAGGTTTTTAAAAACACTTCATTCAATTTATTTAATTTTAAATTTTGCAACTATTAATAAGTTTCTTTCTTTTAAAAATGTATATTTAAATATTGTAGGTGTTGCCACTGTGCACTGTGTTCAAATATAGATAAGTTAGTTTTGCTTGAAAACCGTATTTGAAAACAGCTTAAAAATATACAATTTTGATAAGCTTAAGTTTACTATGATTTCGCCAATGACCGTCTAATAGATTCGGCAACTTTTTTAAACTTAAAGTATTTTTTTATTTTTCTTATTTTAAAATTGTTTAAATTCAAACTTTAGAGTATTTTTAATTTCCGATGTCTAGAAAATCATTAAAATCGAAATTGATAGAGTTGTGAGGCCACTGAAAATTGTTACTTTACCCAAGGATTTTTTGAGGAAACAAAACAAAAACTTTCTGAAGTTATACAGGAAATATAGATATATGAAAAGTCCACTGTTCCTTGTGTGTTGTGATGATGTCTCTTGAAATGAGAAAAGTTTAGCAATTACTTTGCTAGAATAAATGTGTGCGGTTTGCTATTTAAAATGAAATATTTTGACTAAGATTAATGTTTCACAAATATATTGTTATAAATATATCTTAACTTTCAATAATGATTTTCAACTGGATACTATCTATAGTTATGACTTATAGAGCTTAAGGAAAAGACATAAAGGTCCTTGGCACTGTAAATTACTTTATATCTTAAGGACATAGAATTCAAGAAAGTTTCCTTAGCTACAGCTTAACCCCATAAAAGTACCTATTTTCTCGATTATTTCATCAAACACAGTTAAACGACTATTAAAAGGATATTTCTTATTTGTGGTTAGAAACTCAAAATGAGCTTCAAGGGAAATATATATAGGAAAAAGTTGATGGTATTGTAGTAAAAATGAGAAAATTTACGACTTCGATTTTACTTGTGTGTGACTTCTTAGAGAGTCCTAGTCTATCCATGGCACTTAAAACGATTAAACGTTTTTTAACGACCATCTTGTCTGGTCAAGATATATGAGGACGCAATAATCTAAAGAGCATTAAGGACACAACATTAAAAAAAAATCCTTTTCAAGTGCATGGTGTGCTCAGAGATACTTTTGCTGTCATAAAGCAATGGATTTCTTTAAACTCGGTATAAAAAAAAATAGAAAAGTAAATTTTCTTATTTATAGAAATTCTCTGCAAGACGTCTTCCTTTGCAATACATTTTTAAAATCTTATAACTTGAAACAATTTTTTTTCACAGGAAAACAATTTTTCCCTCTGTCATCTTCATTTCGGATGAAAAATGATGCTCATTCCTGTTGATGCAATTTAAGACTAAAAAATACCTTATTTACAAGTTGAATAATTTCTTATTATCGCTGACAGAAAAAAAAAATTTAAATGTCCTTGCATATTTGATAGGAAAAATAACAAAATGCGGTTTAAATTGAATTTTAGTCACAATTTCAGAGAACTTAGCTATTTGTTCTTTTATGTAAAAGAATGTTAATAATTGAAATGTTATTATGTTTTTCTTCGAATTTGTTTTCGAAATTTTAATAAAAATAGATTTTCATTTAAAACCTCGATAGCCCGCACAACTTTCCAAAACCTATAATTACTTTTGTGCGTAGGTTGTTGATTCGATACGTCCCTTTTGGTTGGCTAAATTTCGAACAAATTACCCCATCATCAACCACGACCCAGGACACAGGGTCACGCTGGCCGGCCGGCCGTCCACGTTCAACAATCCACTTAATTACTTTCAGCCGAAAGAATTACCCAATTATTGGCTTTTACCGTTGATTATATATCCCGCTGGGGACAATATACCAATATTACACGAACATAATAGAAACGTTGTTGTGTATATAGGATATAACAAAAATTGGAAAAAAAAATCAATACTAAAATATAATGATTAAGGGTGTCATTTTCATTGAGAAGAACCCTCTAAAAACCTTGTAGCACAGTGAGGATAATATTTAGCTGATTTAAGCTAAACGATATACAAATGAAAATAATTTTAGTAACATGCAAATTTATATAAACATACATATAATTTATATGCTAATATTATTTTAATTGGATAAAGTATGTTTTTGTAATTAGTTTAATGGGGCTGATAAAATGTTAAAATAATGAATAATTTTAGAACAGCCTAAAGTGAAAAAAGTATTATTTAGAATCTGTTAATTAGCAAGATTGACATTTAAATGTAGCCAAAATGGGAGCAAACAATCACTAAACTGACGCAAAAGACAGGAATCAAATTGTGGTACTCCTATTCACTTTTGTTTTCTGACGGACTTTTAAATTAACAGATTTGCGATTCAAAATTACAGATTAAGCTCTCCCTTGATGGAAAAAAAATCTAGTTTTCATAAGAGAATATCCAAATAACATGCGAACAAAATTGGAACGAATTTACGACTTGACTGCAAAGTACTCGCTCTGGAAAACTGGTAATAGTACCTACCTAAAGATTTTTATAGCATTCATAAAATTAAAAAAAAAACAAAATTGATTAAATTTTATCGTTAATTTTAAAGGAAATAAGATTTAAAATTGTCTTAAAAATAACGTAAACACACGGTTAAAAATTCTGTCGTAGTTTATAATAAAACTTTTGGAATTACATATATAAGGCCTTTTTCAAGTTTTTTTAGATTTTATTATACACAGTTTTTAATAATTTTTGTATTACATAAATTCAAACACAAAAAAATAAAATGTATTAGTTTCAAATACAAAACATTAAAATGTTATCAAAAGTATTGAAATCTTAGAAAATTTTAATTCAAAACTAATTCCTTTGCACCTAAATTATAACTTTATCTGGTTAAGAATTGAAATTAAATAGGTACCTACTCGTCTTCTTTTTTTTTAGTATAAGAAAATCAAATTTTAAACAAATTGTATTAAAAACGTAAACGAAAATGGAAGCCATTTTAAAAAAGAAATACAATTTTTTTTTTGTTTCTGGATTTAGGGTTATTGCTAACTGTAAAATTACCTTTATAAAAATATTTTGATTCAGAAAAATGCATTTGATAACGTTTTTTTCTGATAAAAATAAAAAATCTGAATTTGCACTATTTTAAAGGCGCTTTGTGTTTTTTCGAAGTAAAATGTATGAATTATTGACAAAATTTTATCGGCAATAAGATTCCACTTCACATAGTTTGTGAAACAAAATAAAAGAGAAAATAATAATATATTTATGATGAGTAATCAGTTTTAAAAATGTTTTGTTTCATTTTAAAGAAGTAAGAAAGAAAATACTTAAAACAAAAAAAAAAAAAAAAAACAGTAAAAAAGAAAAAGAAAGAAATATCCTTAGGTCTAATAAACTGAAACTTTAAATTCTTTAAAAAGTCCTTGATTTTGAATACAAAAATAATTAAATTTCAACAAATTTTGTATTACACTAAAAAATTTATAAAATCAAAGTATTAATTTTAAATAAAATTTTGGTGTTGCCCCACACGTAATAAAAATTTTCGTAGAATCTACAACCGTGCACCGTTTAAAATGGCTGTAACCTCTAGACTTGTATAACAAAGAATTTTTTTAATTTTTTTTTTTTTGAAAATAGTAGGTTGCGCTTTTGAAGAAATTATTATTCATTAAAAGAAAATTTCAAGAAAATTCAAATCTAAATAATTTGAAGAAATAGATTTTTCAAAATTTTAAAATCTAAAATTTATATTTCTACATAAAATTTCATTCAAATCGGTTAAATAGTTTGCGAGAAAAAACGAAAAAAGAGTGGCCCACACCGCCCGACCTGTTGGCCACCACAAACAACATAGGTTTTCCTTGCGATTTCCGAACAAAATTCTCTCCGGAAAGAAAAAGCTGTTTCTATTTTGTAGTTTTGTTGCTTCTATGAAAAAAATCTTGGAAACCACTGAGCATTAATAAGGAGTTCAACGACATATTGACTTCTGGTGGCTACTTGTTGGTGTAATTTGGAACTTCATTCTTGTTTAGCAGCTGGGACCTATTTCATTAACATTGACAAGTGCGACAGGTGACAATTTTTAAAGTGACAAGTTGACAATTGTCTAATTTCAGTCCCGCATAAATAATTTAACAATTATAAAGAATTGTCGGAAAATTCGTGACAATTGTCAAGTTTTCGGATCATTAAAAAAATTGTCATGACAATGATTTGTCAAGAATTTTCCGAGAATCGTCATAGATTTTCCGACAAATTTGTCTTGACAATTTTTTTTGTGGGACAGAAAAAAATATACAAATTACAAATTTGTCGGTATGTCAGTGATAATTACGAAAGGCAATCGAGTTTCGGTCAAGTGTTGATATTGTAGTTACAAATACGGTTAAAAATGTTAAATATTTTTTCCTCAAGTGAAAGTGATGAAGATTCTCAAATCGAATGGTTTTTAAGGAAAGAATTATAAATGATTTTATATTATTAAGTGGTTGACATGATCACTGCGGATATTTTAGTGTTATTCTTGCAGTCAATTGAAAATTATTTGTACAGATGTGGTTAAAATTTCAGTCAATTAATCAGTTAACATCAATCAATAAACGCCCAATCTATAGATTAGACAAATTGAATTCCCAAAGAAAATTTTAAACCTAACTAATTTATTAGAATCACCTTTTTGAAATTGGTAATTTCTGTGATATTTACATAATGTACCCAAGAGTGATTTTGGCAGAAATTTAACGAAATCGGCCAACCCATCAACCAATTTATCATTTAATGTATGGATAACCAAAAATATCCCAAACTATCACAAAAAAGTCCCCTGCTGTTTCTCCTAGAACTAGAATAATTTCCTTCATTTCGGAATAGTATCCTAAGGGTGCTATATCTCAATTTGATTCGCGGTCGAATATTTTATTTCCTATAATTCATAACCACCTACACAAAAGTGATAATGGAAAATTAAATAAATTATTACTTGCAAATAAATTATATATTCTTTGATTTGTCAACGTATATCTACAATAAATCGACGTCAAATCATAAATTATGATACTAAAAATGCTGATTTATGCTCAATATCACAAAAAAATATAAAATATACACAATTCAATTCACAAAAAAAAAAATCATTCACGTAGGTTTGGCAGAACCGATTTATGTGTAGGAAATTCAAGCAATTGCTTTTTTTTACTTCCGGTACAATGAACCACTGAACCAGGACCAAAATACAAAATAAACTTCTCTCCTGTCAAAAAGAGGAATGAACAACAAAAAAAAAAATATGATTTTACATGATTTATCATCGCCAACATTTATTTCCCCACATTTTCCAAAACAATATTTACCTTATTGGTACAAAAACCATTTTACTCCTTAATCATTAATCACTAGCATAAATATTAATGAAAAGTTCCTTCTCTTCCTGGTGTTTGATGGTGAGGTTTGAGGTGTAAAAGATTTCCGACCAATTTGCTTGTTTCAACTGAAAGACAAATGAATACCTGCAAAAGTTCCTACCTAATAGTTAACTTGACATTTTAAAAAATTATCATAAATAAGCATGAAAATATTTTAAATTAAATTTATACATCCTCATCCTTTTAAGAAAACAAAAAAAAAAAAAACAAACAAAAAATTCATCATGTTTTTCATTAACATTGAGGCAAGATATTTTCTCAAAAAGAGGCAATTTAAGGATAATTTGTGAATTTATCCTTTGTGTCTGCCTCTGAGAAATGGAAAATAAACCCAGACTCCAAGTCGTCGTATTTTTTGATGTAATTATACGTGAGTTATTTAAATGTTTTTTGATTCCCCCATATTCTCATACACAATGATAATAAAAGTCATCTATCCACTTAAACGTGTCATGGAAGGATTCTTTTTCACCATGTCCTTGTGCTGGTGTTGGCTTTTTCAAGTGATAAATAAATACTGCTTGCAATTATTATGTTTGAGTTCGTTCTGCACACGTTGTTGGTTGTATCTGAATCTGAGTTTTTCTCTGGTACATAGTGTTTTTTTGTTTGTAGATAATTGTAATTAAAGTCAAGAACTGGTAAATTAAGTATATATCCAACATTAACCATAAAGTCGATTTTTAAAGCACACAGATGCTGGAAGTATGCAAACAAAAAAAAATAAATATATTGTCAAAGAGAATTATGTTGTCGAAACAGCTTAACATGTCTGTCACATGCGTTAATTATAATGTAGCTTCATTAAAAAAAGTATATGTTCGCATTTGTATCTGAATGGTAAAATGCAGATGGAAAAAAAAAATGAGGACATACTCTAGTTCCACATGTGTGAAATACAGTTATTTGTTTTTTTTTTCATGTCATTAAAAATGTAATTTCCTTTTGAGCTCTAAAATTTGAATAAAGATTTTTTTTTTAAATAAAATTTTATTCAATTAACATTATATTGTTTCGAGTAAGCAAAAAAAAAAAATCACTCCAAATAATATAACTCATAAATGCAATTGAATCTTATTTGTGAATGAAAATGAAGAAAATTGCACATTATGACTTTTTGTTTATATGGTTCAATTTTATCGTTCAATTATGTCATTCTTTTGAATCTTATGGATTGTATTCAAATATGCATAGGGAGCGGGTCAAAATTCTGACTTCAAAATTCTGATTTACAAAATTCTGCTTTTTTCAAGAAAATTCTGGTTTTTCAAAATTCTGCTTTTTTCTATTCTGTCTTTCAAAATTCTGCTTTTCAAATTTTTAACATTTTCCAAATCCTTTATTATTTTTTGGCAGAATTTTGTAAAACAAAATTATGAAAAGCAGAATTTTGAAAAGCAGAATTTTGAAAAACTGAATTTTAAAAAGCCGAATTTTGAAAACAGAATTTTTGACAAAAAAATTTTGACCCTGGCAGAATTTTGACCCCAAGCCATATGCATATTCTGACTACACTGATCGTGACAATTATTACTGCTCTGGTGTTCCAATGAATCAATTTTATAGTCCTAGTCAAGTCCGATACACATTTTCTTGGAAAGGATGTTGCAACGATGACGACAATAATGATGGTGACGATAACGATGAAGGTGAAGATGAAAATGAAGATATAAATGAAGATGAAAATGAAAATGAAGATTAAGATGAAGTGAAAATGAAAAAGAAAATTATGATCAAGATGAAGAAAACGATGAAAATGAGGATGAGAATGAGGATGAGCATGAGCATGACGATGAAAATGAAGATGAAGATGAGCAGGAGGATGAAGATGACGAAGACAATGACGATGAGCATGAGGATGAGAATGTGGATGAAGATGACAATGACGATCAGAATAAGAATGATGATGAATGACGATGAGGACAACAATATCGATTTTTGCATTTTTACCAATTGGAATATTAAACCCTTTTTTACCTGATTGCTTGTGTATTTGGAATGATCAGATAAAATTAGTAAAAAGAAAAAAAAAACCAGTAAGTCCTTCACAGCCATTCATACAAACGATTGAAACAAACAAAATCTAAATTCTAATTGTATTAATGATTAGTCCAACAAAAAAATTCATCTCAAAAATCCTGTAATTTATTATTCATAGGCTCTCTTAATAAATTTTTGCAAACAAATATACCTCAATTTATATGAAGGAATTTGTGTGTTTGACATGCAATAACCTAATTTGCATACCATTCGGATGACAAAGAATTTATTATTACACAAATGAAGAACATTCTGTTTTCTTTACAAAAAAAACATGCGCCATTCATCAATGTCTCCCATAACAAGGGATTATGCTCATACTTCATCTATATTCTTTCTATATAACTGAGGTACATCTTCTTCAAACATTTTTTAGGAAAAAAAAATGCAAGAGTAAATATATTTCCTTCAGGAATTGTATAGTGGCATTTACACTCAACGATATCCCAAGAGTGATTTGTGGCGGTAACCAAAATGGTATAATAACCTTTTTGTTCCCATGTTGTTCTTAATGAGAGGCTATATACTTAATTTTCCAAACAGAAGGAGCCTATTTTTATATTTTTGATGATGAACAAAAAATTTTAAATTATTACTAAAAGTGGTCTCAGTGGTAATCCTAATCCTTGGGTTAAGCTGTGAGCCTGATGTAATGGTTGTTAAATTTAAAGATATTAGCTTTTGGGATGTGGTTTGAAAAATTACGTCTTAAATCACTCTTGTGGGTTATAATGTTAATTTTAATAGAAAGTCTAATTTTTGTGTAAGGACATTAACTGACCTCTCTGTAAATCAGCATAATTAATTGCAATTAAAAAAGTTACATCCAATGAAACAAAAACATGTCTTTTTCAAGGATGAATGGAATTTTATTAACAATTTTAACTTTTTCACACAAAAAATGTTTAGTTTCAGTTTGTATTATTTTCATGAACATCAATTTATTGACATAAACACGAACAAAACCAAGGATAAATTTATTGTAATCCTGAAAACGTGACAATATTTTATTCCAATAGTTTTACATTTCATTAAGTAAATAAAAATATATTGACTAAGTGTCACGTATGTGTATATTTTTATGTAGACGTAATGGTGGGAGCAATATTTAAAATAAATATAAATGTGACATTTTTCTTTTATTGGATTTGGTTTAAATATTCATGAATTCACAATAAAATTTTAAGTTAAATTAGTAAAAAAAAAAAACACTGAATATGCATTTTAACTAGAAATTGAATGGAAAACAATTTGCTTATTCAAGGATTTCGATTTCAAGCTAAAATTATCAAAACTTAAGACTATTCAAATAAGTATGGCAAATGTGGCCCACGTGGGTTATAATATGGCCCACTAGTTAATTCACTATTTTGTGTATTATTACAATGAAAAAAAGTATATGAAGTATGGTGAAAATTATTATGAAGGAAAAATTACAGTGCGCCTAATATGGCCTACCCATATGCACAATAAGTAATTTTTGATAATTTTATTTAAATAAATCTTATTTTTTATTTATTTTGAAAGCATAACTAAGTCTATAAGACAAGGAAGATTGGTGGAAAAAAATAAAATGGAATATGTCATATTATACTAAAGTCCAAGTGTGGGCCATATTAAACAAAAGGTTATTCAAATAATTATGGCAAATATGGCCCACTTTGTTGCTAATATGACTCACTAATAAATTGATTAGTTTGTGTCATATAGTAAAAACAAAATTAATAAAGTGTGTTAAAATTTAAAATGAGTGAAAAATCACAATGTGGCCTACCAATATCTTGGTAAAATTGCCCAGTAAGCTATTTTTGACAGATTTTAGCTGTAATTTTTCCAAATTTTTCATCTTAATTTGTTTTTCAATTGAAATCTTTTAAAGGCCGATGTAAAAACAATCCTTAAAACATTTTAAACAAAAATCAGTGAAAGAGTCAAATTTATGGTCTTACTTGAGAGAGTGATAAGGATGGGCCATATTTGCCGCTTTTGTTTGACTTTATATGAACATCAAATATAAACGTACCTATATTGTCACCAATATTCAATCCCTTAATCAAAAACCTTCAATTAAAATAAGCAAACAACAAAATTCAATTTAAATTTAAGTCCCACATCACTGCCGATGAAATAAAACATATCTACACCAGCAAACAATGGTTTTTCCGCTAGGTGTTGTATTGCAAATACAAGAGGATAATATAATTTATTGAAAGCAAATATAAATGTTGAATGTGTGTTATTTAACTTACATGTATCCTTTTTTTCGTTTGCCTTTTAACCTTCGTCTTGAAATCTTATTCTCTTAAAAGCATTCAACCAACACAAAGGTTTCTTCCACGAATTACATCATTTTTTTTTTCTTCTAAAAAGGAAACCCGAAAAAAAAAAAATAAAACACAAAACAGTTCTCACGTGTTCTTCATTATATTTTGCTTGGCTGGTGTCTTGGGAGATATCAATGGCACCTGGTAAATAGACATTTAGAAAAACCTTACAAGTGAATAAGTGCTAAAGTTTAGGATTATGTGATGTAAACACTTTTCGGTTACACAGAGGGTTTTTATTTTTTTCAATTTTTTTTGGGATTGATGATATAGAAAAGCGTAGGCAAGTGTTGTGTCATTTTGTAATACAGAGTTAACTGTCAGTGAGGTAAATTATTGTTTGAAAAAAGTGGGTTTTTGAGTTATTTTCACTTTATTAAATATTAACATTTCGGATTTAGAAATCTTAAATAAAATCAGGTAGGCGTTGAAATAAAAAAGTTGGATTAAGAATGTCTTAACTTATTTGAAAGAAAAACTTTTTCTGGGTTGTGTAGGTTTTTTCGGAGGTGAATATTAATTAAAGAGCTGTGTGATCTTCTGCCTTCATTAGCATAATGATTTCATTGATTGTCGGCAGTAAAAGTATTTTTTTCGCCATTTTGATTTTTCGATACAAAAAAGGTTACTCATACACCTAGGTGTCCCAATACAATATAGGTTTATATTATAATCTGTAGTTTTGACAATTCTTTTTCGATTTTGTAAAATGTGGTATTAAACGAAAGCAGATATAACAACCAATATTTCATTACTGCGAAAGGTCTTAATAAAATTGTTTTTATAATCAATTACTTTGTCATTTTGAACATTGAATTAATTGTCACGATAAATAGGTACAATTGTTTTAAAAATATCGTTTGTTTTTTTTTGTAAACCTGAAATAAACTCATTCAAATAAATTTTAAGTCAAACTTAAGAGAAGGTATATTTCATTCCATTTACCACCAACTTCCTCAAAAAAAAAAAAAAAAAATACAAAAACTTATTTTTTGCAATAAATTTCCTCCTAATAGAGTCATTTAAATATTTCCATGTTTCATAATGAAGATTTAAATTCAACAAATGTTTTCCGTCAGCAAAATGCCATCGTAAAAACTCAAAGCTTTTTCAAACGTCGTCCTTTCCGTGTTGTCGTCAACGTCCTCTCATAATGCCAAACAAGCTCGTGACAAAGATATGCTTACACATTTTTGTTGAAAAAAAAAATTTCGTATACACCTCTTTTATAATGATGCCTCATAAAACACCCGCCAGGAGTATGCTCTTGTGTTTGTGTCGTGTTCGCTGTTATTCAATTTAGGAAGCCATCCATAAAGTCTTGCATAAAACCAACCAACAGCACAGCAATTTTCTTGGCCTTTTGTGCTATTTATATAAATTGTAGGTAGCTTAAACTGGCAAAAATAAAATAAACCAAATAAAATTGAAAAAAAAACGATCCTTTGAATTTAAAATTCATTTCGATATAAAGTATGGTACAGTAATAATGTTACTCCCAAAATATGCGTCATTTATGTACTAAATATGCAAGTGCAAGTATAAAAGACTCACAAAATGTTGTGTAATAAAATTAAAATTATAGGTTTTTTTCTTTATAATATCGCTTCGTATTTGAAACATGAGACTATGATTTAAAAATATTTCCTGAGCGTGCTGATAAAATTGGTTATGTATAAAAACTAAAAGAATATGTATTTCAAAGCAACCATTTGAATTTCTCAAAAACATTTATGTGCAAAAAGAGAGACAGAGAAATCCTATAAGAAAATGGCCTTTTACATGACTTTTTATAATGTTTCAATTATTCAACATCTTCTACTTCTTATAAAAAATGCACAAAATTTTATAGAACTAGCAAAAACAATTCATAGTATCATAGAAAATTACATTTCAATTTATCAAGAAATTCCATTTGATACAGATATCTCAGATAAGATTGACAATAGAATTAAATTGTCAAGGAAACGAATGTGTTTGAGGTTTACCTATTCCTAACTTAAGATTTTAATCTTCAGCATGATGAAGATGTGTAAGGAATTTATATTTTATGTTGGTAATATGATATGCATATACAACTTCAGAGAGTTATTATTAATAATGAATGAAGAAGACCTCAAGGTTTAAGTTTATCAAATTGATTGTGCAAAATTAATGAAATTATTTAGAAATTTAATGTGGCAGATGAACAAACATATGTATATTTAAATTTGAAAAATTATTGCATTTTACTATAGGTACTATGTATTATGTATATTTAAAAATATAATTTTTACAGAATTTTAACTGTATCAACTTTAGGACCAGTTTATAAAAATTTACTATGTAAAACAAAGTCGTGTTTGTTACCACATTTATATATACAGCCCAAACCACTTGAGCGATTTGTGTTAAGCTTGGTAGTTGTGATTTAAGTGATTTAAAAGGTTCTCTAGGGCAGAAACTGAAATTTTTTTTGAAACCAACATTGACAATACATTTAACTAAAATTTTTGTGGAGAAATATTTAAGCCTTCTTAACCCATTTCCGGCTAACGTTGCGTTTTCGCAACGTCATGTTTGAAGACTTCTGGAACATAGCTGATTATAAATTTAAACAAACTAAAAAATGATTTGCAAAGATAGTCAAATTATCTAATCGACATGTTTTTGGATTTTTTTGTAAAAAAATTTTGTTGAGCTTTTTTGGGGCTATGAAAATTCGAGTTTTTGTAAAATTTGATGTAACATATTTGAACTTTTGAAAAATATAGTCAAAATTATAATTTTTCTAAATAGTCTCAACTACAGGTTAATAAGGGTTCAAATTATATTCTAAAATAATGCTGACGAGATTTATTTGAGTTGCTTGCTTGTCAGGTTAGATGAAAGCATTACGTTGAGTTTTCGCAACGCTTGCCGAAAGGGGTATCAAAATTTTTAAAATAATTTTTTTTTACATAGAGTAAGAATCAAATTTATTTCAGTATTTTTATGAAGAAATGAACCAAATAAAGAAACACTGGGTAATGAAAGATTGTTGAAAATAATATAGATAGCTAAATTTGTAATAAGCTATACATTATATTTGGTAATTTTATGCTTTCAAAGAATGTGATTTTGTGCGGTATTCATCGAAGTATTTTGGATGAATAGGGATATAACATTTCTTGAAGGAAAAGCGGTTTGGCTAGAACACTTCGTAGGCACAACGCCAAAACCGCGAATCTGCATTTTTGGACATTTTCACTTTAGTGTGTCATTTTACTTGTTTTCGTTCCCTCTATTCACTTCGTCGATCCCAATCCTCCATCTGTTCCCTAGAAGCCTAAAATATCAATTTTTGTTGCACGAGTTTCCATAAGATTGCATGTGTTTCCAAAACTTTGAAGCCATTTTTCTAAAAACTACATTTTTGCAGATTCATGGTTTTGCCCACGACTTGCAACGTCGAAATGGAGCACTTCATTGGGATTTCCTTAATTTTGGATATCTGGTTCATTGTTTGTTTCTGATCGCAACAGGGAATCTACAACAAATATTCTAATATCTAGTTTTAGCATTGGTGTTTACTTACCAAACTTTTTGCAAATGTAATATGTTTTCAATACTTTTAGGAACGCTTCATCCAGCGCATTTGATAGTAAAAAAAATTGATCAGTTCAACTTTTTAACTCGAATTCGAATCCGATAATTTGCTTGTAGCGTTATCATATAAATCAATTCCACCCATCGTTATGATGTTTTCACGAATTAAATTTGGCGTTGGAATGTTGACAAGTTTTCCCTTTATTCGATCAAACCGTTTTGCCTGATTGATTGGTAGATCCATCAAATGATTTGATAAGACTGTTACAATTGTTGTTCCAGCGAACAGGTGCAATTTCATTTTCGATATCGAATGCAAAATCAATGAAACCATGACTTTTTCTCATTTGTTTGAGTTCGGTCAACTCCGATTTACCACTTCTATTCTAACGAACTATGAATGTTAATACAGCACAACAGTTGGTTTTTTGGTTTACATTAAGAATAAATCAAGTTACCTGTTAAAAGGACGGTATTCTAGTTTGCGAGACTTAACAAAAATTGTCGATTGTTGCCGGGTGCTGATTTGGTTTATCGATTTTTGAGAGGAATCAATTCAGAGAAGTTATCACTAGGTAATTGCACTACGATAAGGAATGAATGAAGTAGCCACTTTTATCATTTTTTTGACAACATCAAACATAAAATATCAAAATATAATGTTTAACTTATTACAAATTTTGCTATTTTATTTTCAACAATCTTTCAATACCCAGTGTATCTTTATTTGGTTCATTTCTTCATAAAAATACTCAAATAAAATTTATTCTTACTAAATGTAAAAAAAATTATTTCAAAAATTTTGATACCCCTTTCGGCGAGCGTTGCGAAAACGCAACGTGAATTTTCTGGAAAATCAAAAGCCTTTTCAAAAATTTTTTTTCAGATTTCCTCTAATTGGACCAAAAACAGATAGTGTGTAAAATTTCAAGTTTCTAAGTCAACTGGAACTGGTAGCCGCCGGAAATGGATTAATTCAATTTATAAGTTCAAGTGACCTCAACTCCAAAAATTTATAAAGCGTTTCGCCCAGGTACGACAGTGGGCTCATCAGTTAAATAATTTTAATAATTATTTTTGTTATTTTTTTCTTCGTTAGTAAGCCTTCTTAACATTAGAATTACGAAAAAAAAAAATTAAATAAAATGTTTGGATTGAAAAAAAAAAACAGTTTTTGAAGAATGATATTTTTGAAATATTTTTAAGTCTTATACAAAAAAAAAAAAACATTGAAATTTAAATAGCTCCAACAATTTTTAAGGCTTTTTTTTAGATTTTTTGTTATTTGTGAAATTAAATTAAATTATACCTAAACATAAAAAAAAAGAATATTTTACGTTTTCATTGAATTACTTTAAAAATTAAATTAAAATTATTCTTTTATGAATTTTTAAATAAAATTTTAACCTTGTGGAAGCAAATATATGCGGAACCCAGTCGCACACATTATTTTCGTATATAAGTATGGAGTTGTTATAGTTTCTTGATAAAACATTTTTAACTAGCCCTTATTTGGAAGCGTTTTTTTTTCTCTTTTTAAGCTTTCTCTTTAAAAATTGAATTAAAATATTTGATTTTCTCAAATTTTCGTATTTAACTTTACAACAAAAACAACTCATGGATTCCGAACGAATTTTAAGTAAATTTTTTTTTTTTAAATTTTAAGTTCGAATTGAAATGTGATTGATGGTGTACTTCCATGAAATAAAAACTCAATATCTGAGAAGGGAATAATCATAACTTAGAAACAACTATAAATATTATTTATCTCTAGAGCATTAAACCTAAAAGTGTATCTACAAATATCCAAAATGATTTTTATATCATACACATTTAAGATAATGATTTTTCGTTTTGTTTTTATCTTGATATTAATTGAAGATTGCTTTTCAAAACCACAACCACAATAAAGTCAAGGTCAAAAGAAGTACGGTACACTAAAAGATAAATTCTTTTTTTCCCCCTTTTGAATACAATGAAAATAACATAAGAAAACAATGTAATCTCTGCAGGAAACTTCAAAACTGTTTTAACAAAAAAAAAAAAAGAACACCACTAAAGCCAAAATAATAAAAAAGAAAACTATACGTGCATTTAAAGAACTCCAAGGGAATTAAAAACTTTTTCAATGCTTGTATCTTTTTTCGGGCTACAAAGTATTATGCTTCTTTTCCTCTCAAGTTTATATTTTTGTTTTCAACTGCAGGGATATAAACAGACATAAGTGATTTCTTTTACGTCGAGTCGTTACTCCTACGAAATTCTGAACATGAATCGAAAAGAATAATAAAAATGCTGTGTTTTACTTTATTTTAACAGATAAATGTTTAATAGACAAAAGTTAAAACTTTTCTGATAAATAACAAAAAAAAGTTACATGTTTAAGTTTTTCGGACATTGTTATTTTTTTTCTTTCGGACCTAATAGCAATTTTTCAGCTAAACAAAAAAAAAAATAAATTAAAAAAGATATAGCCGGAAAGTTGGATATGGATTAATATTAATTTTTATATTTTTTTGTTTTCTCTATTTTAATAATAATTTTAAAATAAAAACCTAATTTTTTCACATCAAAAACCAAATTTAAGATTCACCTAAATCTATTTCAAGCTTATATTTTATCCCGGGCATGACTTGAAATTTTTTTTTTTTGAACTAATTTCAAGGTCCAATGACTCAACACATGATTTGTGCTATTTTTTCTTTTTGCCTTTCTACTTGCATAAATGTAATCTTCTTTTTCTAAGAATATTTATGTTTTATTCATGAAAAACCTGAAAGGTGATTGTATCCTTACAATGAGACATCAAAAAAAAAAAAAAATTAATACAATGACCTTCCTAATGTTATACAAAATGAACATGTTATGTGTCAAATTCTCTTTCCATATTTATGTCAAAGCGATTAATTTTTTGTGTATAAGCTTCATATTGCCAAACGAATTAGAAACAAAATCATCAAGGTTAATAATTCTTAATTATATTCCTTATAATGTGATTTTATATTCGATTATATTATTTTATGCTCATGTTAAAGAAGACTTGGTCAGTTGTCAAGCTGGTGGTAAGAGTTGTTGTAAGCAAAACAAAATCTTATTAATTTGAGCGGTGAATGGTTTTTTAAGGGCGTCACTCAAGTAAAATTTTTTCTCAAGCACAAGGCTAAGATGAGTTTTCTGACTGTTTGGTCATGTATTTACTTCAAAATTTCCTCAGTTGGTATTCAAAAGCTTAAATCCAAAAAAACCCTTAGGTTTTCTTAACGCAACGAGTAGCTTAAGTTGGCCAAACGCAAGAGCAAATGTTCACTTGAGTAAAATAAGAATAAAAATAAGTCGTTAAATGTTTTCCTAATAGCTACACTTTAGAATGGTTGACCAATTTGGATAAAACAATGAAAAATCACCTGAAAAATAGGACAGGAAAGATAGACTTTTTCGTGGAACAAAATATAGGACGGCTGATTTTTTCAAATCTGAGAGAAGGGTTTTAGAAAAGCTTAAGCCCTGGGGTCGAATAACGGCACACAATTACGATCATACGTTATCGTTTTGACTATTGCTCTCTTTATTTAATCAGTAGAAAAAGATAGAGACACATAGCAACCATACGTTAACGACCGTATGCCGTAATTCGACCCCTGGTTTTGAAAAACGCGAATTGGGGTATATCTACTAAACTATTGGCTTGACTGAATAAATTGCTTAACCAAAGTTGCAGGTAATATAAATATCTTTTCTAATACCCTTCTTTCAGATTTGAAAAAATCAGCCTTCCTATATTTCGTTCCACAAAATGCCTGTTTTTTTTACTAACTTTCTTGTACTAAAATGTTTTTTTTTATGATTCTGATTAAAATCAAATTATAATCAATCAATACATTAAAAATAAAATGCACGACTGGGTCGCACGAACTTGCTCTTAGAGTTCAAGTTGCTTAAGATTATAAGACTTATTATATAGAAACTTGGAAAATGTAGGTATATAAAAAAAAAACAAATAAAAAAAAAATAAAATTCATTTTTTCAAAAAAATAAAACAATATCTGAAATCAAATCGCCTCACAAAACAAGTACGCAGTTTTATTTGATATATTAAGGTTAATTTTTAGAAAAAAAAAATGTTCAAAATCGTTAGAGCCGTTTTTTAAAAAACTATTTTTTTATAAATAATTAAAAAAAAAAAAAAATTGTAAAATAAAATTGGTATGCCATTTTGTAAAAATCACTAATCAACATCTAAAAACAAAATTTCAAAAAAATTCAATGTCCCGTTTTCGAAAATTTGATTTATTTTTCAAAAAAAATTATTTTTGGTCCAAAAAAATTAATTCCAAAAAAACCTCTGGAGAGTCTCCAAAAACTGCTACATAGCAAGTTTGGATTCAATCGGTCCATCCGTTTAGGCTCTAGTTCCTTATACAGACAGACAGACGGACTTCCGGGACCCACTTTTTTGGCATTGTCTACCATCGTAATGTCAAGGAAAAATGTTATCTCAACTTTTTTTTTGTACGAATGCATAACTTGATATATACATATTACCTATATCTATATCGCAAGTAAAAATCATTGAAGAAAATTAAAAAAAAAACATTTTTAATTTATTTAATTTACAGGTGTTAAATACAAAAAGAAAATTCTTTGCTGTCGAGTACAAAGGGGTTTGGTCAAAAAAATCGGATTTTTATTGGACTTTAGTCACTTTTTTTTCTCTTTCGTTTGGTCCAATCGCCACAGCTCTAGCGTAGCTCCTTCTCTTAGAAATGATTCGGTACAAAGGGTTTAATTTAAAAAATTTAAAAAATTGTGTGGTACTAAGGCCGTAAGTTGACTTAACTCCTTTGTATTCAGAAAACAGAGTATTATATTAGCTCAAAAAGAATTCTCACATTTGGTAATTAATCACATTGATATTTACAACTTTTTTTTTTATAAATTAAACTTTGTTATCAATGTAAACAAAGATTTGTCTTGACTTAACTCCTTTGGATCAAGTTTATTTTTGAAGAAACTTTCATTTTCTGGTCATAAGCATATGGATATTAAAAAAGATTTTATAGATGATGTTTCTGCATCATTACTTTTTCAAAATAATAATATTCAGATTTACAAACAAAAATTGAAACTTGAATTTCCATCCAGTATTTTCTACTGGACCATTTTTTTTTTGTTTCTACCATCGCCAGAAAGTTTATTGGAAGAAAAAAAGGTATACACTTCGGAGTCAACGCAGCCCGACTAAAGACAACACGATTTTGTACCCGATTCAGATAGCTCGATTCAATCCTTAGGTCGACTTAAGATAGCCCGACTTTCCGTAGCCGTAATTTTACAAATTAATTGAACAAAATAAAAATACCTTATGTTTTTTTTTTTTTAGTACTCATACGCCACAGTGAACCGGGTGTCTTTACATGTTGAAAATTAACTACGCACAGATAAGTTTTGCCATGTTTATAAAATATATTTTACTCAGTATTTGAAATTTATTTCAAACTATTTATAATTAAATAAAAGTTAAATAATAATATAATATAATTTAATAATATTTTAAAATAATGCATACATAATAAATAGGATAGGTATTATGGCTGAATTTTGTAATTGTAACAGAAAATAAAAAAATTTAAAGTTCAATAATTGCAAATATTAAAGAAAGAAAAAATTAATTAAATATAATTAAGCCATACAACCAAAAATCTAAAGAGATGAAGGACATAGGAAAAACCAAAGGCTTTTGCCCTTTTTAAGCATTTTAGGTAACCTTAACCATTATTAGCAATTATAACTACCTTTCTACCTCAACATGTAATTACAAATTTCATAATTCTCAAATTTCCCACCCTCCAATTTATAAATTAAAGACCAAAAATATAAACTAAAGCAAAATACTACAGAGGATGATCTCATATTTCTGGTTGCTTTTTAACTAATACTTAAAATGTCAAAAGCCCGCCTTATCCGTATAATCAAGCCCACTATTTAAATGATAAACGTATACAAGAATATGACTCCCCAACATATTTGCACACTAAAAACTAATTGTAGTGCGTGATTTCGATGTTAAATTATTCTTAATCCTTTTTTTTATTATATTTTATACCCAACAATAGCAATTATGTTAGTAGTTGGTGTATAAGAGTATGTATAAAAGGCCTTAATGTTTTATGACTTTGTAATTATCAAGGCAATGTTACGTTCGTTATACGAGAGTTAAGTCGGTATATGTTCCCTTTAAAGTGGTGTTGTTGATAGTGATTGATGTTTTTAATATGTTCAATTCTTTGGGAATGAACCCACATGAAAGTATTTATATTTTTACAACTTGTGTTGTGAGGAAACATTTTTATTTATAAATTGCTTTATTGAGGAGGCAATTAGTAACAGTAAAAATTGTTGTTGATGAAACGATACATCTTTGTAAAGTAGAGAATTAAAATAAACTTGCAAAACCTTTTTATATTCTTTTGGTCTCACTACCAAATATTTTTACTTGCGATATAGTTACTATAGGGCAAGTTTAGGATTCGTAAAAAAATCGAACTCGAGATAACAATTTTACATGACATTACGATGATGGAGAATGCCAAAAAAGTGGGTCCGGCAATTCTGTCTGTCTGTAGGAACCTCGAGCTACAGCCTAAACTACTGGAGCTATTTTCTTCAAACTTGGTAGTTAACAGTTTTGGGTGATTCCCTAGAGCAAAAATTGAAATATTTTTCTTAGGACCAAAACTAACGGTACCTGTCATATAACGGAAATAGAAAAGTTATTTTTTTTTTCAAAAACGGAAATAAAAAAAATATTTTTTTTACCGTTATTAACGGTACCTGCCATAGAACGGTTTTTTGATTTATGAATTTCTCGTAAACGACAAAATAAATTTCGACCAAAATTTTTAAACAGAAACATTAAAACAATCATTATTTAAAAAATTTTAAAAATTTTCAAAAAAAAACACATTTTTCTATTTTTAAAAAATATTTCAAAATTTTTTTTTGAAAAATCAATTTTTTGGAAACGGGTTTGTGAAAAATTTTGAAATTCTGTTTTTATGTGTAAATTAATTTTTTGTTTAAAATGGCATTCCAATTTGTTTTTTGAAAAATGTTAGAAAATTTGTTTATCTATATAAAAAATTATTTTTTAAAAAAACGGCTCTAACGATTTTCGAAAATTTTTTTCTAAAAATTCATTTTTATACAAGAAATAAATTGGCGTACTTAGTTTTTTGTAAAAGATCATTTTTTTTGCACCACCTATGGAGTTCCGTGAAAATATAAAATTTTAAATTTTCCCATAATTTTGTTTTTACCATAAGAGCAAGTACGTGCAACCCCAGTCGTGCAATTTATTTCCATAAAATATACAAAAATTGTTAATATTTCTGCTTCATGTACAGTCGAATTCGCTTATAATACAGTCAAATAAGGTGAAAAAAGGGGTAAACCTCGGAATGAATGCTAATAGAAATTTTTGTTGCTCAATACCTTCGTTTTGGCATTCTATAACATACCTAGAAAAATCTCATGTCCTTGAAAATCGCTACTTGCGGACATGAGATTTTTCTAGACTTTTGAGGTATGTTATAAAATGCCAAAACAAAGGTATTGAGCAAAGCTATTAGCATTCATTCCGAGGTTAAACCCTTATTTGACTGGATTATTAGAGGAAAAACGGTTTTATGTCATTATTAATTTATCTTTTAATACAACTTGTTCATTATTCATTCCTTAAATATTTACCATGTTTTGCATCCCTATTTTCCACAAAAAGTAAAGATTATTCACAATTAACCATGGTTCCATCTAAGTGGATTCTACTGTTTTTAATGAAAAAGGCCATAAAATAACTTTAACAACACAAAACCTAGTTGAAACAATTTTCTTTAAACGACACCATTTTCATTTAGGAGTTGGGCACCCATTTATTCACTGTAATTACTGGTCTACACAATTCGTTGGCAAAGAACAGAACATTTAGAATTTAGAAAACTACCATTTTTGACTTCTTCTTCAAAAATAAATTCCATACGTAGGTATACCGTAGAAACCCTTAGAAACTCATTTTGCATCCAATTAAATTTGTGAACTGTGTAAGTGTCCGCATAAAGCAAAGCAAATCACCACACTTCTGACACGTGTAATTGGCACAAATGGAGCGAAGAGCATAGCTTCACACAATTTGTATTCGTTCACCTGCATACAAAATGTGAATTCAATAGGCACAATCAGAATCAGTGCTGCGAGGAACGGATGGACGGACGCATAGCATATTTTCAGGAGAGTGACTATCCTGGTGTCTCTCTGCTATCTGCTTTTTACTAATTTGAAATATGTACGCAAGCAACCAATGGACTTTTAATTGAGTCAACAGATGGGTTTTATTGCGGAAGCTCTCAAAAGACAGGACACACCGGGACACATACAGATTCACCTCAACCATATCCCCTATCGCCAGACACAAAAAGGTATAGAAGAAGATGACATTTACAATATACGCCTGCCAACTTGAGGGTAGAATTTTCATTTAAAATTGTATTCCACGTTATACACCGGAACATGGAACTTATCAACGCCGCTGCTTTAATTTTCCCAAAAAACCAAAAAAAAGCACTGAAAACGTGTGGGAGTGAAAATTGTGATTGTAGAAAAAAGGATACCGCATTTAAAACACGTTGAGAAAGACTTCACATTATTTGCGTATGTATATGTATCACTTTAAAAGGAGACTAAAATCGGCTGTATTTTTAAAGCTAAAGTGGATTGAATAGAGAGAAGATGTGAAAGCAAATTGATACAAATCAATCCATCTCTATTCAAAGGCAAAAAGTCTAACAATACAATTCATTTGAATATGTTTTGGAATTTCAATGTTGTTAAGTTTTTTTTTTTGCAAAATATTTTGTTAAAATTAGGAGAACCCGAAAAGTAACTGATAAGGGAAATAAGATATGAGTTGATAGTCAAGTAAATGAAAGCGGAATTAAATGAAATTGAGAAGGAACTTTTCGATTTTTCACATATTCTCAAATTTTTTTTAAATGTCAAAGAGAAATTTTTAAATCCTTGAGAGTAGATATTTTCTTTGGTCAATAAAGTTGTACGTATGCATTATAGATACTTTTTTCCGGAGGTAGCTATTTATTTTTTTTGTTAATGTATCCCCTAAATCTGGATTTACGAGGAAAATACGTTTTTTTAGGAAATTAAAAAAACTCAGTTTTCCGCATTTTCTCCACTTTGAAATCGATTTTTAGCCGTTTTTGTTGTATAAGTTAAATACCAAAAACTTTTTGGTCTAGTCTAGTCTGTTATAAATTTGAGAAAAAAAAAAATATTTGAATACTGAAAACTGTTTTTATAGTGTATTTTTTAGTTAAAAAAAGGTCGGTAAATATGTAAAATCATATTTTATAAATTATTAAAAATTTATGTTTTTTTTTTTTTTTAATTTTTTTTTTAATTACGAGTGTTAAGACACGTTCTATACAAAAATAAAAATCAGTGAATAACTTTAAAAGGAGAGCCTATTTCTTTTCAAAAACTAGATTTTAATATCCTCACTAGAACGAATGCTCAAGGTGCTCAATTTTCAAACATTGAATTTTTTTGATTCTTCGTATACCACAGTAAAATTATTACCAATAATTGTTGTTAAAAAATCCTTGATTTTCCATTCAAAGGATAAATACTACATTATTTTTAGACTTTAACAATTTAAAAATAGCTTAAAGAATTTTATTAAAAAAATAAAATATTTATTGATTTAATACTTCAACCAGATTGAAATTTATGTTTTAGTTAATTGAAAGTCCTTTATTCCAAAAATAACTCGAAACCATTCAAATATGAACTTAATTAAAATTCCCATCCCAATGTCATCTAAAAAGGCAGCTTCTACATTTTCAAAAAGGATTTCATAATAAACACAACACATTACATAATAAACCCAAAAAATTCTATCCACTTACCAAAAAAATATCCTATTAACCCTTCGAATTAGCTTTTAATCCCTCTTCATTCATACAAATAAAAAATCATATTGAATAAAAATAGCAATTTGATCCACACTTTGGTTGATATTTTTTTTAACTTAATACAAAAAAAAAAATTCAATCCGATTTGTTGATTGTCCCAAATTTCTGAAATTCTTCTCACATATTCAAAATATTTCGATAGGATCCTTTTTTTTTGTTTTTTTTTTTGTGTACATTTATCTGTAGGCACATTTGTGCCAAGTCAATATATTTGTCCACATACATATATATAAATGCTTCCTGGAATTTCAATGTCGCTCCCAGTCCCAATTGTATGACAACAAGAAGATATACTCTCATATGTGACCAACAATAAAAAAAAAAAAAAAAAAAAAAATACCCCAAAAGCGAAAAACATAAAGTTTTATCCTGACGTATTGTGATATCCTCTTTTTTTTGTTGTTAAAAGAGGATATCAAAAGATGACAATTTTTCATGTCACGTTTATTTTCAATTTTATTTTAAAGTGTCATGCAGATTAAAGGACTTTTTATAAAGGAAAATTTTATAAAGTTTAAAAATAACCTAAAGCTAATTCATCATTGTTTTCAAAGCCAGCAGTAATAATAAATTTACATAAATTTACTTTGAAAACATTAATTTCTAAAAATAGATTTCATGTCAAAGTGCATTGATCATAAAAAAAACAAAAAAAAATAAATAAAATGTTTCCTCAAAGTTAACTTCCTCAAAGGATATTTATCAAAAATCATTAATTTCCAAAAATAGAAAACTGATTTACGACGCATTCAAACCCTGAACTTAAGCTCGTTAAATTGTGCTCACTTAATAACGTCTCTCGGTGTTTGGTGAGAAGGAAAGTGAAAAGGGGTCGGGTGCGACAAAAACATGTAATTTAGCGCACTAAATTTTATCATACAATGCTAATATCCTGGGAGGCAACACAAAACGCCACAAACTTTAGGTTCAACAAAAAATTATCACCTTTGGCCATTTTGGTTTGTATGAAGGGGGGGATGGGGGAGGGTTAAACAGTTTGCAAAAGCCAAAGCCTTTGGTCCCATTATAATCTTAAGCCGAAATCTTTTTTGCTTTCATTTTTGTATATATTTTGTTTATCGTTGCCACCGCTACAGCCACAGCTACAGCTACCGACGACATCGCCACAATAACCGCCTATCGTGTTCTCAGATGATTTGATTAATTGGGTTCGTAGGCGACAATAAGTTTTGCCAGCATTGAGGTTTTCAAGAGGTTTCCTCGCCTCCTTTTTCCTCCTCTATCTGCTCACTCACTCAAAAAAAAAAAAGGGTCCTTGACGTCGTCGTTTTGCTTTTACTTTGAATTTAATTGAGGCACAAGCAAGCAATGGGTTGTTGATTTTCAAGTGAGATTGGATGAGGTTTAAGCAATATGAATTTAATAAACACAGATTTTTATCGGCTTTGAGAGAAAACAAAAAAAAAAAATAATAATTAAAACCTGTGGCAAATTGAGAAATATAAGAATTCTTTTGGCATAAATTTTGTGTTCCTTAAATATTTTTTTTGCATAAGTTTGACCTTTCTCCTTATGTTTATTCATTAAAAGAATGAGAGCACCTTTAACCCTTTTTGTATTGTATTTTTTTTTTCTGTAGTGTCATGGAGGATGAAAATTTCATTTTTTTTTTCAACAAGACATTAAATATTGAAATTCGTACAATACAATATTTCAAAAGTTTCGTTTTTGTCTGTCATGGCTATGGTCTCGAAAGGGATTCGGATTGTGGGTAAGCCCAAAAATTGTAAAAACCTTTGTTATCGAACAAAAGGATATCTTTTTCTTTGAAAAAAAGCGGTTTTTGAAGTGGAATTTAATATTTGCCAACTCATTTTGTTCTTCTTTTGGGCTTTCTTTTTTTGTTCATGAAATAAAATTCATTGATCTATAGATAGATATAACGATTGTATTTTTGGCCTTTCTTCGTTCTTATATAGCTTTCTAAATATATTTCTACAGCTTCCTGTTGTCTCGTATAAGACAAAACAACTTAGTTTAATAAATTCACTCTTGTCAAAAGGGATTTTGTTGTTGTACCTATTCCTTGAGGAATAATGATAATAAAGTGTGACTTGAAACAAATTTCAAGTTATGTCCTTTTATGTGACATTTACGTCATTTGGGAATAGCTTTTACCAACAATCATAAAGAACATCAGTAAAACGGAGACGTGCTGCTGATGTGGCATTTGGGAGCATTTTGAGTGTAGGTTTAAATTTTCTTAAAGAATATTCGGATATGTATATCTTTATTGAAACTTTTTAGCAGAGACAAATTAAATACTATGAAGTTTTAACTAAAAATTTTAATAAATCAAAATTATTTGTTCACTTAACACTTTTGCCGCTTTTGTTTTTATTGAAGCAAATCGTGAATTTTACTCGTGATTTTGCCGGGTCAACCGTGATTTTACTGAGGTAACTCATGATTTTTACAGTGAAACATGTGTTAAACTTACGAGCCTACTTTAATTTGTATCTTGGAGTTCGGTAAGCATGACGTTGCAATCTAGATTTTTAAGTGAGTAGTTTGAAAGTTGTTTGATATTAGCAGTATACAGGTTAAATAGGCATTTAAAAAATAAAAAATTGTTACACTCATGAAACTAGGCAAAAAGTTTGCTATTGGGATAAGAACCAAGGAGAAAAAAAGTTGGGTGAAAGGGTGTTTTTTTGGCGGACAAGAGGGAGGGGTTGAAGGTAAAAAATATAGTGAACCAAATTGTTTGTGTAATATCATCATACGACACATGTTTTTAAGGTATTTTTTTAATGTTGAATCCAATGACATAAAAATAAAGTCAATACGATTGCTCTAAAAAAAGTTATTGCAGATTAAAAACAAGGGTGCTTGTTTTTTGACCTTAACAGGTAAAATATAACTGAAACCCATGTGAAAAACATGCTACACTAAAGATAGATAAAGCACGGACAACGGATTTAAGTAGTTCTTAAAAATGAAAGGGTGAAAGGGTGTTTTTTGATGGGTTGAGTTATGTGTGAGAAAGGTATCATACAGCTAACTTAATTTTTTTTAAATGTTAAACTTGATGATAAAGTTTGGGTTGGTATAAGAATTAAGAATCTATAAAAAGTACAAAATTATCTTGAGTGAAAGGGTGTTTTTTTTTAACCCATATTTTCTCTACACCTAAAAAAACACCCTTTCACATAAAACAATTTATAGATTTCTTTTTTTTTCGTTATACCCATGGGAAAGAGAAGATATTTGATGAATTTCGTAAGGGTACGATTTTTACCATTGATTTTATCGGACTGATCGTGGATTTTCCTTATTTTTCCAAAAAAAAAACACCGTTTAACCTAAAATATTTGTAAAGACTGTTTGAGTTCTTGGTTTTTGTTATAAATGAAACATTTTTATCAATTTTCATTGGTGTAACAATTTTTTCCCAGTTTTTGTGGTACTAACTGCAAATTTCATCATTTCTTTAAAAAAAAACACCCTTTCACTCAAGATATTTTTGTACACTTTATAGATTCTTAATTCTTATACCAACCAAAACTTTCACATCAAGTTTTAAAAATTAATAAGATTTAAGACATAAACTCAATGAATTTTTGAAGCAAATAAGTTATTAGTAAATTTCCATATGAAAATGTTACGTATACACCATAGTGTCCGGGAAGCTAAAAAATTACTAAATATATTGAAATTGCATTTAAAGGTAAAGTTCAGCAAAAAAAAAAATTGTTTTTAATTTTGGTATAAAAAGTTCCAAGTTTTAACATTCATATGTATTTATTTACAGAAGTCAGGTCTAATATAAGTTCAGAAATTGTATTAATTGCTGGTAGGTACCTGAAATTTGAAAATCTGCCAGAGCATTTTTTTCACAGATATTGCACAATTTGTACGGCTTTTAAGCAATTTTTTTTTAAATTAAAGAGTTTTTATGCAAGAAAAATTCATTGGGACCTTGTAAATCAATGTATTGACAAATTAGACCCAAGTTACAAAATCAAGCAAATGATAGAAATCTGTTTTCATAAAATACAGGCAAGATTTTAAATTGTAAATATCAATTTAATTTCATATTTGATCTCAAAAGTGGTCACTATCTGTCCGTTATGAGATTAATAAGAGGAAAATAAAATTTGTGAAAAACTTTCAACAATATCTGGCTCTGTCTATCAACTCACACAATATTTTTTCCATTTTTTTTCAAAGGAAGTTTGTCATGGACCGAACAAATTAAAGAGGAAAACTGTCAAATGGTGGCAGTATGGAGAGTTTGGTAGAGAAATTTTTGTTGGTTAGTTAAATTGTCAAAGTAAATTCAAATAAAGTGTTGATAAGCCGATAGAATAGTTGCATTGATTTTTATTTCGGTTGAAAAGTCAATCTTAGTACATAGTACTTTTTGGAAGATAAAGTTTATTTTTATACCGAAGTGTGAAAAACAATAAATCATTTTTTCTTTTCTATCTAAAAATAGAAAACTTTAAAATGTACTAAAAATTTAATTGACAATAGCAACGTGAGTTGCTACCCCAACTTTTTTTTGATACAAAACCGTGTATCGTTAGCATCTCCATGTTCAATATTCAAATAAAATAACGCTCTCCTTTGTTGAGTCAACCAGAATAAATAACCAAATTGTATTATGATTGCATTTCGATAAGCCAATGCCTATGCCAGAGTGTTGAAATGTTGAATCAGGTGGAATAATTGCTTTTTGATGTGAAAGCTTGTACTTTGGCGCGCAACTTTTCAGTTCCTATTCAAATATCCTTATCATTTTTGTTGTTTCCTCCTCATTCCATTACACTTTAACACTTTAAAACCCCTTATCATCCATTCGAAAAAAAAAACGAAAGAAAGCGAACACAACATTTTTAACTTAAATTCAACAAAGCACAATTTAACAAATAACAATAGAATGAAAAACCAGAAAATTGCTTTGCAAATAAGATGCCAATAAGTGGCTTACGGCAAAAAAGAGAAACTAAACAAAAAAACTCCTCAATCTCTTTGATATAAATAAATAAAAAAATGGTTGACTTTTTCAATCGATTTGGCGCGTAAAGTTAAATTTATAACACAACTTTGCATCCATTTTGTTGAGAATGAAAAATGTAAACACTGTCGTAGTTCACTCCACCCACTTTAATTCGATTGTCAGAAAATAACACCCCAACATTTTAGGAAAATTGGTTAGGGTCAAAACCGATTTATTGTCACGTTTCGATTATTACCGCCTTTGTAGTAACTATACTTTACCTCCTTTTTTAAACCTAGCGTAAAACCCATAAACCTCCTGAAAGCGACAACATGGAAATAATCGACTCTCTCTCTCTCTTCGAAATGGAGGGTTTGAATAACAAACAAACAACCCATTTGTTTTGTTCACAAAACCAAACTCTGATGTGTTGTAGAAAGAGCTATGTACCTATTTGAATCAATAAAATGGAACCCAAAAAATAAAAAATAAAGGATCACTTTTGGGTAGGTTTTTATTTATTGATTGAATTTGTAAAGCATTTAAATTGAAAAGTGGAAAAACAGGAATTTGTCTTGTTTTTTGTGATGGAATTTTTAGAAAATTGTGTTTATAGAGACTTTGTTATCTCATTTATTTAAAGGGCGCCATTTTTCAGTTTAAAAAAAAAAAAAAAAAAACCGACATTTGAGGCAGACTGAAATGCCAGAAGTTTTTCAAATGAAATTGATGAATGGCCAATATATTTTTTTCCTTTTTTTGTTCAATAAACTACTAATAAAATTTGAAATACAGCTTTAACAGTTTTTATTCTGTTCCGAAAACAGTGTAAAAATTCAAATCAATTCAAAAACGAAAGAGCTGAGGTGCGAACTTGATTCATCATCGACATTCAGTTCATTGTATTTTATAGAAGCGGAGTTAGTTTTTGCTACTTCTAATCATCCCCTCCCACTCATGGAAGGAGTTAATTGTTAGTTGTTAGTTGTTAGTTGTTTGTTGTTAGTTGTTAGTTGTTAGTTGTTAGTTGTTAGTTGTTAGTTGTTAGTTGTTAGTTGTTAGTTGTTAGTTGTTAGTTGTTAGTTGTTAGTTGTTAGTTGTTAGTTGTTAGTTGTTAGTTGTTAGTTGTTAGTTGTTAGTTGTTAGTTGTTAGTTGTTAGTTATTAGTTGTTAGTTGTTAGTTGTTAGTTGTTAGTTGTTAGTTGTTAGTTGTTAGTTGTTAGTTGTTAGTTGTTAGTTGTTAGTTGTTAGTTGTTAGTTGTTAGTTGTTAGTTGTTAGTTGTTAGTTGTTAGTTGTTAGTTGTTAGTTGTTAGTTGTTAGTTGTTAGTTGTTAGTTGTTAGTTGTTAGTTGTTAGTTGTTAGTTGTTAGTTGTTAGTTGTTAGTTGTTAGTTGTTAGTTGTTAGTTGTTAGTTGTTAGTTGTTAGTAGTTAGTTGTTAGTTGTTAGTTGTTAGTAGTTAGTTGTTAGTTGTTAGTTGTTAGTTGTTAGTTGTTAGTTGTTAGTTGTTAGTTGTTAGTAGTTAGTTGTTAGTTGTTAGTTGTTAGTTGTTAGTTGTTAGTTGTTAGTTGTTAGTTGTTAGTTGTTAGTTGTTAGTTGTTAGTTGTTTGTTGTTTGTTGTTAGTTGTTAGTTGTTAGTTGTTAGTTGTTAGTTGTTAGTTGTTAGTTGTTAGTTGTTTGTTGTTAGTTGTTTGTTGTTAGTTGTTAGTTGTTAGTTGTTAGTTGTTAGTTGTTAGTTGTTAGTTGTTAGTTGTTAGTTGTTAGTTGTTAGTTGTTAGTTGTTAGTTGTTAGTTGTTAGTTGTTAGTTGTTAGTTGTTAGTTGTTAGTTGTTAGTTGTTAGTTGTTAGTTGTTAGTTATTAGTTGTTAGTTGTTAGTTGTTAGTTGTTAGTTGTTAGTTGTTAGTTGTTAGTTGTTAGTTGTTAGTTGTTAGTTGTTAGTTGTTAGTTGTTAGTTGTTAGTTGTTAGTTGTTAGTTGTTAGTTGTTAGTTGTTAGTTGTTAGTTGTTAGTTGTTAGTTGTTAGTTGTTAGTTGTTAGTTGTTAGTTGTTAGTTGTTAGTTGTTAGTTGTTAGTTGTTAGTTGTTAGTTGTTAGTTGTTAGTTGTTAGTTGTTAGTTGTTAGTTGTTAGTTGTTAGTTGTTAGTTGTTAGTTGTTAGTTGTTAGTTGTTAGTTGTTAGTTGTTAGTTGTTAGTTGTTAGTTGTTAGTTGTTAGTTGTTAGTTGTTAGTTGTTAGTTGTTAGTTGTTAGTTGTTAGTTGTTAGTTGTTAGTTGTTAGTTGTTAGTTGTTAGTTGTTAGTTGTTAGTTGTTAGTTGTTAGTTGTTAGTTGTTAGTTGTTAGTTGTTAGTTGTTAGTTGTTAGTTGTTAGTTGTTAGTTGTTAGTTGTTAGTTGTTAGTTGTTAGTTGTTAGTTGTTAGTTGTTAGTTGATAGTTGTTAGTTGTTAGTTGTTAGTTGTTAGTTGTTAGTTGTTAGTTGTTAGTTGTTAGTTGTTAGTTGTTAGTTGTTAGTTGTTAGTTGTTAGTTGTTAGTTGTTAGTTGTTAGTTGTTAGTTGTTAGTTGTTAGTTGTTAGTTGTTAGTTGTTAGTTGTTAGTTGTTAGTTGTTAGTTGTTAGTTGTTAGTTGTTAGTTGTTAGTTGTTAGTTGTTAGTTGTTAGTTGTTAGTTGTTAGTTGTTAGTTGTTAGTTGTTAGTTGTTAGTAGTTAATTGTTAGTTGTTAGTTGTTAGTTGTTAGTTGTTAGTTTTTAGTTGTTAGTTGTTTTATTATTTTCTATTTGTAAAAAAATTCATCAAGTATTCAAGCAAGTATCTTAAAATATGCACGAAAATTTTAAAGCTGACTTTAAATTCTGGTGTGTTTTACTTTTCTTATATAAAAAATACCTTCAAATCGGTTTTCATTAACTTGTAAATATAAAAACATTTTCCCATTTGCAGATTTACAAATTTAAACATCCATTTGAAATCGATTCCTCCTTCTATAATTCCTATAAAAAGGATGACAATAGAATCAACGATATTGAATTTCTTTCGTTTTCTTTTTTCTTGAAAGCATTTACGACTCCCAATTACATTCAGATCCTTTAATACAAATCCTTAAATTTTATGCATAACTCTTGAATAAAAATCGTGTATTAAGAAATATTTTAGAAGATTGAAAAAAAAAAAAAAAAAAATAAACAAATAAAAATTCAAAGAATTTGGGGATTTTAAATATTTATTTTCGCTCGTTTGGCCAGGCGAAAAGAATTTTGGGTCAAATGGCACATTAATTTGTTATTGTCAAGTTCATTCCTCACTTTTTATTCTTTTGTTTGTTTGGTGCCAGAGATTTATTATAGAGGTTCTCTTCATTCATATTGTAAAGGTAAATTGGATTTTTTTTCTTTTGTTAGGGATTTATGTTCTCATTTCATTTTAATTAGTTTTTTTAAATTTTCTTTGTGATGTTGAGTAGATTAAGGGTTATATAGAAATGTTTTTTCGATGTTCTTTGTCTTTTTTTACAACACAAAGTTTTTCCTGGAAGGAAAATAAAGCAAAAGAAAGATAAAAAAGTTCGCGAAATCGATTTTTTTTACAATACATTCAATTTGGCAAATGTCCTTTTGAAATAAAAGACAGTTTTAAAATTTTCTATATCTACAAGTTAAATGGTCTCAAAACGCAAAGTATCTTAAAATTAAAACGAACATTTTTAAATACCTCAATGAAACCAAAAATTTCGTGGACAAATATCACGGGAACACAATTTTTTCAAGTTCAAAAATATTCAATCACAGTTTCCTTCTGGACAAACAGCCAGTGTAATTTAATATTCCTTTATTCAATTCCATTGGAATGAAAACATTTTTATTAAATACGTATTACAATCCTGTAAAATATTGTTTGAGCAACAAATAATTGTGAAAGCTACTCTTCTTGGAAATTCAAGAACATGTGTACAATATTGTGTCCGATTCTCTGGATACAAATTAATGAGAATTTCCAAGAATTTAGAGTTAAAAGAACATCACAACATTCAGTGCAATCAATGAAATAAAAATCTTTTAAAATGAATTCCACCATACTGGCTATTAAATAAAACATTGTCCTGCTGGGCAGTATACAAACAAAGAAAAACAAAATATTCAATACTTATCTTTCCAGCCTCCAATTCTTCTGCTCTTATTCTTATGCTTGAGTAATTAGCTCTCAATAAATAAGAGAAACACAATTTCAACTGGAGATAAAATGTTTGTATATATCTTTGAAGTACAAAAATAAAATTGATTATTTGTTATGGCATTGTGACCATAAATCATGATTAAATGAAATAGATTTGCTTAATGTTAATAGGAAAGATGTATTTGCAGATTTTTCTGAATAATCAGTTAAACTATAAGATAGCTGCTACTTCTTTAGTGTCATTAATTTTATATTAAGATTAATTGTGTTTTCTAGAAATATATAACAACTAATCTTCGATTCTTATTTTGCTCTTCATTTCAATTTGACTCGGCAAGCTTTTTGAATATTAGTCAAGAAACTTTTTTTTATTTCATTTAATAGTTAATTAATAAAGTGATTTGATTAAGCTTTTATAAGAAACCTTAGCCATTATAATAAAAAGATTGCTAATAAAATTTTTACCAATAAAGAGACCAATACAAATATGCGTAAGTGTATATTTTGTTTTAATTTGTAATGTCAATGTATCGTTTTCAATTTATTGTTAGAAACTTGAAAAATTCAGTATAACTAGCTTAAGCAGTTTATTAAAATTTTAATTGGTTTTCAATTGAACAAAATAATAAAAAAGCAGGGAAATAATGGTTGACTTTTCAAATGCAGGAATCTAAGGTTTTAAGTTCATTACTGCATAGGTTTATAAAATTATAAGTATTCGTGGAGGAATAGAAAAAAAAACATACAAAACACAATTTCAATTATTATTTATTAAAGTTTGAACCTCAGCTCCTTCGTTTTATGATTACTCTGTACCATATGATTACTGAATTGATTTTCTTATTAATTTTTATTTTACTTAATCGAGTTTCCAAGCAAACTCAAATGTTTGAGTAGTTATTTTATGTACTATATAGTTATTCATTACGACTGAATTGAAAATTACTAGAAATCACTAAAAATTAATTTCCGTTTTTCGATTACTGACTTTGTCGAAACTAACTCAATCAATTAAGTGAATATTTTTTATATAGAACCATTGCGAACGAAGTAATTTTCAGAATTTTTAAAATGAATCAAAATTTCGATTTAAAAAAAAATTAATATTTTTAACATTACTTAAAAAGTATCATTTTAATTATTTCTTATTTTGTTTATTAAAACTTTAAAGCAAGTACGTGTCACCCAGTCATGCATTTTTTTTTTTTTTAATTTTGTGTTCTATTATCAATTTAGAATTTATTTTAAAATAATCGTTGATCATAATCATGATCATTTTGGCATAGTGGATTTATATCGAAATAAAAACTACGCCGAATGACCCAATCTGCTTTTCAAGCATTGGCTTTAAGGGACTTATAACAGAATTTTTTCTTGAAAAAAATGTATTCTTAAAAAAAAACACTTTTCTACATAAAACTATTTTATGAAGTTTTTTTTTTTTAATTTTCATAGTGGCATAATTTCTTTCACAGTTTTATGCTACTTACTTATTGTTATTTAAAAATAAAATACCCATTGAACCGAAATAGTTTCGTTGAATATTTAAATTCTTATAAAAAACTAAACTTTTTCACTAAATTTAAAAAATAAACAAAATTTATGTCAAACATAACTCCACAACTAAAAAAAAAAAAACACCCTTTGACCAAAGTATTTTTAAGGAAAACAAAAAATACACCTACCTCCCTCAATGACTGTGGAGCTAATAATTTTATATTCATTTAAATATTTTGTGAAATAAATACCTACTGGGATAAGGCAAAATTATATTTGGTTACCATACCAATACAGTATTATTTTTATTGTATTTATTATTGTATTATTAGTTTTAACGTAACTAAGAACTATGATTTTTCCTCTTAATTTAACTAGGTATTTCCTCTTGAAAAGTTAAGCTCAACCTTAATTGCAAAAAGTTCACTATGGTGTATACGTAACATTTTATTCTATGGAAAAAAAGTTTTAACTGGCTTACTCAAAATTTCTTTTGGCCAATTTCACGAGATATGTGTATATTGTATAACACTCCCAAAAATACTTGTGAAAAAAATGTTTCATGATTATCGTCATTACAGATCAAAAATCTATTTTTAATGGATAAATAAATAGAATTTAAACATTATAATAAATAGAAACCCTTTAGCCAAAAGTTATAAGAAAGTCAAACCATGTTTCTGAGTTTAAAAGTAAACTTGTACGTCTAGGTAATTTCTAAAGAAAATGAGTATAATTAAAATAAGTACCCTACCATGTTTTTTTCCTATTTTAAATTCAAATTACAGTAATCAGAAGCAAGACGTTTACACAGAACCTGATATCTTACAACAAAACAATAATACTCCTACATGCCAAATTCATTTAGAACACTGGATAGACACAGAAATGATACAGAAATGAGACATCTCATATTCTCATTATAGCCAATTTCAACATTTCGTACAATTCATCGACATAATACATACTTTCTCATGAATTTAAAATAACCATATATCCGTGAAAAATAAAATAAAATGGATTAAGATGAGCTCAACACCACATACTAATCAAGGACTTAGAATAAAAAAAAATACACACAAAAAAAAGAAAGAAAAGGAAGTACAAAATAAACAAACAACAAACAGGCAACAAATTTTCTTTCTTTTGAAGCTTTTAGCCACTCTACGCGTCGCACAATCCTTAATCCCACAAAAGCTAACATCCTGATACTGCCATCTGACTCAACCTACTCTCACAATTATGTCCTCAAATAACAACAACAACAACAACAAACACCAATACCACCACACGCGTCAAATCACATTAGTCTCAGAAAAGTTAATCAGCAGCAAATAGATATCTGTGTGATTATTTTTCAGATGTTTGTTTGTATTTTGTTAGGATTTTTTTTCTTCTTCTTTTTGTTTACTTGGTGTCCTTGTTGAAGGAGAGAAATCTTAAAACAGAATCAGCTCCGCTTCATATACAGAAATTTCGTATTTATTTGTTTACGTCCTGAGATAGGATCTCGTTTTGTGTGAATCGTGAGGATAAACTTGCCTTTTTTATCGTGTGTGACTCAGGGTTGAAAAATCATCTTTGAGCATTGTATCGAAAGTGAAATAAAAAGTGTATCGAATTGTACTTTTTGAATCTTTCAAATTTTACTAAGAACAATATGAAAAATTTATTTTAAATGAACGAAAAACTTTAAGATCAATCAAAAACTAAATTTTTTTTTTTTTTTTTTCAAAAAATTCAGAAAAACTTTTGAGGCCATTTTTGATTTTGTTCTTTGTTACTGTGATAAGGAATAGGTCGTTTATTAACTGCAAAACACTGATGTTTCATTACAACTCAAAATTTTGGTCTTATCAAATAGAACCTTTCGTGATTAAATATGTAAATTTGCAGAATTATTGCAGGTGTATTAACTTCAAAATATAAGCTTTAATCTTTTCGTCAATGGCTATGAAAATTGAGGTAAATTTTCAAAAAAAAAATTTCAAAACCTAGCCTGTGCAAATTTTTTTTAATAAATCTCACATGTAAACAAAAACGTAATGTCCTGAAAAGCAAATTTTATTTCTTTAAAAAAAAAAAAATAAATAAAGACTTTTAATTCACCCTTGACCGTTTAATGTTCTATTCAAATCAAAAGTGTATTTGACTAATATAGCAGTTTTAACAATATCTTAGAAGAATAGAAAAGAAAAAATTGATCCAGAATACCTTTTACATTAATATAAGCGGAAGGACAAAATTGTATCGAATTTAGTAAAAGTGTATTTGTGTACTTTGGCCCAGCCAAGTGTATCGAAAAAAGTACTATCGTATCGACTTTTGCAACCCAGGTGTGACTCAAATAATCCAATATGTTGAGTAAGAGAGAGTAAATGTGTGTGTGTGTGTGTGCAAATCTCGTAGTTTTGATCTAGAAATATTTTTTTTACCAACAAAATGTGGTTTCTATAGAAAAAGATTTGTTACTTTTTTTGTATAGTTTTGTGTGGAATAGAGTAGAATCTAGATTACAAGATATTTTTGTTCAATTGCGTTTCTTTGTCGTTCTTTTGTTTGTACAATTCCACACAACATTATATTGTCTCTGAAACAATAATTCAAATACTATTTCTTTATTTTTATTTTGGGGAGGGGAGGACGGATTTGGCTCCACACCGCAATACAATAGAACAAAATTGACATTTATATGTTTTCGAAAAAAGGATTTATTTACTGCTGGAATTGACTTTTTTCGTATACCTAACAAAAAAAAAAGTTGTGTTTCATTACACTTTTCTTTTCTGTCTAACATGAAATAGGTTGTCGTATTTTTGGACTTTATACTTGTACACTTTGATATTTAAGAGCAAATTACATTATTTACGAAGAGAAGAATGTGTGGTTATTGTCTGTATGAGTCAGCACCAACAAACTATATTGTATGGTGTTTTTATTTTAGCACTGTTTATTGGTTTTTGTACTGATTTGGAACCACAAAAATGTGTTCAACTTTTATAAACTACGAGAAAAAACAAGACTTTAATGATGCAAATAAGAAGTTATTGCTTTAGTTTTTGTCAACAAAAATGCGTTGGAAAAAGTCATAAAAATTGGTTTCGTTTCCTTTGTATAAGGAAATCCGGCGAAATGACAGATAGGAAACGAAAAATATATAATATAATATAAAATATAGTTATGGATTTAATTTATGTTTTTGAAAATTCGTTTTTAACCTTAGAAGTAAAAAAAAAGTTGTTTAAAACGCGAGGTATTCCAGACGGAAAGGTTTTTAAGCTATTTATACCTAATACATAGGCATAGAAATAGTAAATACTAGCAATAGGAAATTAATAAGTAGGTATGAACTAGGTTTGGTATGCACAAAATGTGGTTAAAAAACTTCATACTTTACAATTTTTCAAGTGAAAGCAATAACTATTTTTAATGCAATGAAAGACTGTGTGGGTACTTCCTCTTATGGTTAAAATTGCCATAGTTTCGAAGCTTCTTATAAGAAAATTCTCAGGAATAATTATAGTTTGATTGTTTAAAGAATTTCAGTAAGAATGAAAAAAAAAAATGTTTAATCCTTTTTAAATAATTGTGACTAGAAAGCAAAGTATGCCATTTTAGCCCAGTAATTTTAGGTATTTTTTTATCCCAATCTGTTACAGAAAAATGCATCACAACAAAAACATTACTGTTAAAAAAAGATCCAAGTTATCCTATGTTGAAACTATGCTGGCACAAAAAGTATTGAGATATAAAAGTGTACCAAGTTCTAAAGCTTGGGTTCAAATTCGTATCAATAAAATTTTGATTGCTTTCTTGACAATTTTTGTTTAAAATACCGATTTTTAAAGTTATTTCAAAAATTTGCCAAGTAAACAATCAAAATTTTATTGATACGAATTTGAACCCAAGCTTTAGAACTTGGTACACTTTTATATCTCAATACTTTTTGTGCCAGCATAGTTTCAACATAGGATAACTTGGCTCTTTTTTTAACAGTAATGTTTTTGTTGTGATTTCACTACTTTTTACAAGGTATGGCTGTAGAACTGAAAATCTCTATATTTGATGAAAATTCAGTGAAAATGGGCGGTTGCCACGCCCCCTGGCTGAAATTCTCAAACTTTAATTTTTTTCCTTTGTATAAACTACCATCTCTACCTTCTACCATTCTACCAAATTTCAAGATACTACGATAATCAGAAGTGCTCTATAATATTTGATGAAAATTCAGCGGAAATGGGCGGTCGCCACGCCCCCTGGTTGAAATTCTCAGATTTAATTTTTTTTCCTTTGTATAAACTACCAGCTCACCAGCTCTACCATTCTACCAAATTTCAAGATACTCCGATAATCAGAAGGGCTCTATAATATTTGATGAAAATTCAGCGGAAATGGGCAGTTGCTACGCCCCCTGGCTAAAATTCTCAAATTCTAAATTTTTTCCTCTGTATAAGCTACTTGCTCTACCATTCCACCAAATTTCAAGATTCTACGATAATCAGAAGTGCTCTATAATATTTGATGAAAATTCAGTGAAAATGGGCGGTTGCCACGCCCCCTGGCTAAAATTCTCAAATTTTAAATTTTTTCTTTGTATAAACTATCAGCTCTACCATTCTACCAAATTTCAAGATTCTGCGATATTCAGAAGTGCTCTGAAAATTCAGTGAAAATGGGCGGTTGCCACGCCCCCTGGCTAAAATTCTCAAATTTTAAATTTTTTCTTTGTATAAACTATCAGCTCTACCATTCTAACAAATTTCAAGATTCTGCGATATTCAGAAGTGCTCTGCTCTATAATAATTGATGAAAATTCGGCGAAAATGGGCGGTTACCATGCCCCCTGAATTGAAAATCTCAAATTTTCGATTTTTTCCTTTGTATACACCACAAGTCCTATCACCATGTAAAATTTCAAATTTCTACGATATCGGGAAGGTCTCCATAATATTGATGATCTGTCAGTGAGTCAGCGAGTCAGTTACGGTTTTCGCGATTTTTGAAGTCCTTTATCTCAGAAACTACTCATCGTAAGAAGCTTAAATTTTGTGAGGAATTTGGGTTCGGCGAGTTCAACAAATGTAGCGAGTTTGAAATGTCTGGCATCTTTGGTGTGGAAGTTAGAGGGGGGTCGAAAATGGCCTGAGTTGTTTCCTGTAAATAAGGGTGTAGTGCCAAAGTTGCTACAGAACTTGGCTGGGCACTACCGTGCCCCTTGATACGGCAATATTTGTAGATAATTTTATGACGAACAATTATTCTATTGACCTTTATTTACCTCCGAGTAACAGGTCACAAGATATATTCGAAAAACTGATTTTCGTGACCTTTTGACCTGTATAACTTCTAACGCCGGCGCGATATCAATGCCGATTTGTCACATCTTCATAAGAACGCCGTAACGAAGGTCTATACCAATCTATACATATCGAGCCCAGTAGGAATTTTTCCGCAGATAAAACCTAAAATTACTGGACTATTTCATTTCTTGCATAAAAAAAAAACAAATTTTTAGAAAAGAGAAGGAATTAAGAATTTTTTTGTACTAATTTATTTAAAGTTAATGAAAAAACTGAATAAAAAAACATAAAACTTTTTTCAAAGGTTTTCAATTAGGTATGATTTCTATTATTAATATGCATTAAAAAAAAAACCAAAATCTTGGACCCGTGTAAAAAAACTAGTTTTTTATAAATATTTTTTTTTTGATAAAAGGTATGCCATTTTTAGTACCTTATTATAATCAATACCTAAAACCAAAACTTGAAAAAGTATGTAATAATTAATTTTTTTTTTAAATTTGATTCTCGATTTATATTGATGAAATCGAATAAGTTTGGGAAAAAATGAAATAAAAAAAAAAAAAACGGTTCTATGGTAGGTTCCGTTAATAAAGACTATCGAAAAATTTGTTTTCCATAAATATTGGGCTAAATGTAAATAAAAAAAACAAATATTTGCAATAACATACTGCTAGCTAATAGATGTAAATTATAAAGCTATTTTTTCGATGAAATTAGTTTTGTGTGGCTTACATTTACGCTTAACACTCAGAAATTAACCGTTATTTTTACAAATACACTGAATGTTATGAAACTACAGTGTGCCTAAACTCGAGTTTGGACTTTTGGCCCAATAATTTTGTGTTGACTGTGACTGCGATTTACAATTACTTCTTCTAGGAAAAAATATAATTTGTTCAATTTAGAAGAAAACACAAGTATTTTTTTTGTTATTGCATCAAACAAGAAAAATTAATCAATGTAAAGTAGAAATGTATTTGTGTACACTGAGGCAAAAGAACAACTTAAAATCAACGAAAACCACGTTGATTCAACTATTTTTTGGTATGATTTTGCGTTTAAGAAGAACATTTTAAAATCAAAGAAGAAACATCGTTAGTTTAATGTGGTTTGCCGTTATAAAACATCTTTAATTCAACGTTGTTTCAACTTTGAAAAAAATCATTAATTTATTAAAAAAAAAAAAGAAAAAATTGGCAGCCACTAGAAATCGAACCTACAATTCTTGGATCTCTAGGGGAATGCTTTACCAACGTGTTATCTCACTGTTGGAAATAAGGGTGATAAAATGCAACAAAAGCTGAAATCCGACAAAAATAAAAAAAATTCTTACATTGTTTCAATTTTAATTTAAAGATGTTTCATGTAAGTTTTTTCAACGTTAAATCAACGTCGAACATATTACATTTTACGTTGCTTTTTTTCCCTCAGTGTACTTAAGTAAGAGAAAGTGTACCTACCTGAAAATAAATACAATCGTTTCGACTTTTGCAACCTAGGGTTGTGGTGCAAAAAAAGGACTTCTAAAAAATCGTGATTGTAAAAGCTGGTTGTGCTAAAATAATTGCGGGTTTGCTAACGACTTTTTAAATTTTTAACTAACAAAAAGTTAATCATTTTGTTGAAACTTTAAGCATTGAAATACAAAATCACACATTTTTATATATATTTTAATTAAACATTATAAAAATCTGTTGAAATTGCGTTAATTTGCGGAACTACCATTTTAATACGAAATATAAAATTGTTCCATAAAGGAATTTATCTACGTTTATTATGTAGGTACATGTATTTTTTTTTATAAAACAATTCTCCAAACTATAACAATTCTTCCAAGTGATGAATACCAGATTGTTTCATTCTCATCTTTTGCATCAATAAACAATTTCTATCTTAGAGAGGGATTAAAAAAAAAAAAAATGAGTTTAAGGTGGGAAAATTGTAAAAGCTATTTTTCTCTGAATTTTTCAATTTCAGAATTCCCTTGAAAATAAAACATGCAAACAATTTTTTATGATTTGCACAAAAAAGAAAATATCTCTATTCTCAATGTAAATCAGGTAAAATAATATTTATTTTAGTTTCCTTGGATGCAGAGATTTATTTTTTGTTTTTTTGAGTAGGACGAAACAATTTTCTTGCACACTTTTCTACTTTATGAAAGTGTTTTTCAAGCAACAAGATAGAAAACAATATCCTTTTTTTTTTTAAATTTTTTTCTTATCACTCTTTTCGCAAACAGAAAAAAATACTGACATTGTAAGGATTTAACATTTTTATAAAAAAAAAAAACAAAAGAATATCATGTTCTTCAATTCAAATCTATAACAACGACAATAATATATTGGTTAAGAGAACTAGATTCCCTTTCTTTTAATGGGACTTAATTTATCTCAGAAAGGGAATTGAAAAACCATAACTTAAGCAAGCTTACCACAAACTGTTTCAACTGATCCTTTTTTCTTACAATCCAATAAATCAGTACAGCTCGTGTTCTTCTTTATTACACAATTTTCTTTTAGTCCTCCTCTACTGCTTTCTCTCTCTTTCTTAAGAAGTAAAGCCGTTTTAGCTTTAGTTAGTGTCGTTTCAATTTAAAGTGCACCATTTCCCACAAGCTTTTCCCCGGTTATTTGTCATCTGATGAAGTGCTACTTGTGGTCCCACTTGCGGAACCAAGTGTTGGTATCTAACCGAGATTAATGTTTCCCAGCGTTGCTGACCAAGAAATATTCGTCACACCAAGACACAAGAGTTTTTTCCTTCTTCTTTCTTTTTTATTCTTTATGGTATATTTGTATATTGTATATACCATTCAATTACTTTCCGATAAAGACCAGAATGTGCTACATTTCCCTAAGCAAAACCAGAGCAAGCCAACAGCCAAGCTATAACAGAAACCACAAGAAGGATGCTGGTTTTTCATATAAATTATACATGTTTGCAAGAAGGACTACGACGACGACGATGACGACCGACGGACACAAATCGATTGGTAAAGGGACATCATCGTTTTTGCGTTTAATGTTGCTGAGTAATTAATTTCATATTAAATGAGAGGATGGACAAATATTCAATAGATTCCATCGTATCGAGGGAATTCCACATTGAAACACAATTCTATACTTTTTCTATCGAAATGAGGATGCTGATGAAGGACCAAATGTGGATACAGTCACTATTAGTTTTTTGTCTGTGTGTGTTTCGAGGATTCTTTTATTTGTATATTATTTAATTTATTTATGTATCGTCTTTTTTGAGGAATCATTAAATTGAAAATTCTGATTTCATTTCGGATCGAATTTCCAGAGTTTGAGGCTTCTCAAGAATATAAAAAGTAATATTTAGCTTTTAGCCGGACAAAAATGTCCACCATAATTGAATCGATTTACTTGTCATTTAGTTGTCAATAATTGAAATAAAAATAAAAGCCCTAATTTAAAATAAAAAAATAAAATGAAACCTTAAAAAAGAAAGGAAACAACAAAATAATTGGATTTGATATTATTTTTTTTTTTCTAAAAATATACCAACAAACAAAAAGAAAAAAAAAATAAAAGTTTCAATTACTTATTATTTGGATTGAAAATTTTCCCAAAGAATAATTTCAGAGTATTTGATGTAATGAGACTTTATGTAGAAAATTGCAAAATATTTTTTCGTTATTTTCATAAAACAATATCATTACCACAGCCAAAATCGCTTAACAAAGTAATCAGAAAAAAAATTGATGGCTTTGCAAATGACTTTGAAAATTATTTTCTTTTTTTTTTCTTTTAGAACTTTTCATTGTTTGGTGATGTTGCTGTGTGTTGTAGATATAAGGATGACTCAAATTGATGGCAATAACCTTGCGAAAGGATAATGACAAAGACGTTCTAAGAACTTTGTCTTTAAATCAAGATATTTGAGATACAAAGAGAAATTGTTTTCTCAAAAAAGTCAAAAAGTTTAACCGTGACAGAATTTATTTTCTGTGAAAAATTTCTTGAAAGAAATATATTTTTGTTTTTTTTTTTTTTATTCTTAGTTGCGAATTTATTCTTCACTTGTTTTTTACTTTTTTTTTCATTTTTTCATAGACCTCTATTTACTTAAGTTTGCACCTGTTTTTGACAGCAATTTTCCAAGGAGGAGTAGAATTGGAAATTTAAGCAGTTAAGTCGTAGCTTGGCCTTTAAGTTATTCCTTGAAATATTAGACAACATAACAAACTTATGTATATTTGGATTATGGAATAACTGAGCAAAAAAAAAGGTCGGATATCCATTTTTGAAGTTGCGACAGAGTTGCTCAATTTGAAAAGTGATTTTAAGCAACTTGTAGTAGTAAACTTGAATTTCTAAGTTTACAAAATAATACTATAGTGCTAAAGCAAAGGAAACTTGACAATCATTCCCTTTTCCCACTCTTTTGAAAAGCACATGGTGACCCAGGTTTGCTGTACGTAACGCTATTGTAGAAAATTTACACTGCATAAAGGCCGTTCAGTTATACCACCTTGTTGCACTCATTCGGGGTAGAGTTTTCATTTTTATTGGGTCTACTGCCAGAGACAAGGCGTTGATGTTTTAATGCTTGTCACATCGCACAATTAGGTGAAACTCCTTCTTTTTTGTGCGTTACGTAAATTCCAGCTCAGTCTTCTCTTCTTCTGGTTCAGGTGTTTTTTGATGCATAACTCAGCAATTTGGAATTGCAAGAAATTATACACAAGTGTGGTAACTAATAAGGTGATGCATTGGAAAAATGCAACTCTTTTTATTGCAGCTGTCTGTCTGCGTCAAAAAAGTGCATTTGCGCACCGAGCCTTATGGTTCGACCGCCTTTAATTGAACGGTTTAATCTCCTGATTGTTCTCATTTCTTTGAAAGGTGGTGCATGGCGTTACCTTTGGTTAGTCGGTAATCGGTATTAAACTTGAGCATTCGAGTAGTTGCAATTGATCTGGGAGCAAAGCTTACGCAATCTTAAGGGGGGAAATCCCTCTAGAGGACGGGTTTTTTCAAGATTTTTTTTTGGAAAACTGAAAGCATTAATTAAAATTTAGAAAAATACATGATATTATTGACATCATGAAGTGTTAACACAATTTTTTTGTAGTAATAAAAAAACAAAATGGCGGCTCTACAGCCGTTTAAAGTTGATGCCTCGCGTTTGCGCCGTGCAATGCCCAGGTCCAGTTAATTATTTATAATCAAAAGAGAAATTTTTTTCCATTAAAATAAATTTATACGCATTGCATGAGCCTAAATTTAGCAAAAAAAGTGTAAAATAAAAATTAGAGACCAAAAAACCCAAAAAACACAGTGTTTTTTTATAAACAAATTGTAAAAAAAAAATATTTTTTGTAAAAATTATACATATTAAACTTTTAGGTTCATACAATGATCAATGAGTTAACGAGTAATTTGCACTTTATTTCAAGTCGATAGCTTCATTAGTTTTTGAGTTACGTTGCACGACGCGGAAAAAAACGTGTTTCGAGAAAAATTCGTTTAAAGTTTTCATTTTTGTACTGTGGTAGGCTCGGGACGCATGGGTTTCAGGACTATCTGGGTACTTTTGAGGCTTCATTTAAGGCTACGACCGCTAAAATGGTTTCTTCGGTTGATAAATGATTTTTTTAGGCAAACAATAAATAATGCAAAAATAAAAAAAATCCAGAGGATTTTCCCCCCTTAAGGGGTAATAACACCTTGTAAGGCACGAAATCGAGTGTCATTTTCATCAGTGTATAAAACAAAGGAGAAACATTATTTTCTTATAGAGTTTGTTTAGTTTGTTTAAGTATATCAATAAGTAACAGAATAGACTAATGTGAAAATTTTTAATGATGTGAAATTTTTTAAATGGCGGCGTAGTTCAGGATGATAGTAAAATCCTGTGCTCCCATCGGGCGACCAACTAACTTCTACAGTTTTTAACCGATTGGGCTAAAACTTTGTGTGAAGGTTAGAAATACTATTCTCTAGTGAAGTACTATTCTCTAGTGAAATTTTTGAAATATTAAAATTTAACGATTTTATGAGCTTTTTTCACCGAATTTTGTTTTTGGAATAAAATAATTTTATCAAATTAATGCCATTTCTATAAAAATCAATATTTCAAAAAAATCCATTTACAAAATTTCACATCATTAAAAATTTTCAAAATTAGTCTATTCTGTTACCTATTAATATACTTAAACAAACTCTATAAGAAAATAATGTTTCTCCTTTGTTTTATACACTGATGAAAATGACACTTGATTTCGTGCCTTACAAGGTGTTATTACCCCTTAAGGTAGCTACCATAAAACGGTGATTTCGAAGAAGTTTATTCCGGAACCTCACTTGTTTCAAAAATCGTCGTATTGGGTGATCGTAAGATAATCAATTTGGTTGGCTTGGAAGATGCTTATCTGTCCTTCGACACCAAGCATATTTTGTGACAAATCTTGTTTTCAAACAAAGCTCAATCCACAAATCCACATATTTTTATCGTTGTCATTGCAGTTGTCCGCTCCATGCTTTCTCATGACATTTCTAAGACCTTCGCTGTTTTGTTTAACCTTAGCATTCAAGTCTATCATTAGCATAATGGTGTCTTCCCGTGGTGTATTGTTGGCAGACCGAACGTAAAAGGTCTTCTTTTTTTTCAGTTACGAGCTATTTTGGGGGCGTTACAAGACTGTATAATAGTGACGATACGTACACTTCTCCGGAATTCAAGCTTGATAATTAATTCAAGTTGTGTTTTCTAAAAAATGAGGCTGTTGGTAACTTTTATTATACTCCAGCTTCCCGATCACTTCCAAATTCACAATAAATTTTGAGTTAACAAAAATAAAACAAAACTTTTTGTTATTGAAAACGATTGAGTGTTTAAAATAACATTCTCGATTTGTGTTGCATGCTTATTTATCAAAAAAATTAATTTTTTTTGTACCGGATCCCAACTGCTTACTTGATTTTGTTGAAAAATTCTAAGCTTGGACATTTCATAAGAAATAATTATCAAGCATTTAGCATTTAGAATTCTCAAAAATAAAGTATTTAAAAAATGCATTTATTTTTTTTCATTTTCTAATTATTTCTTTAAATACTATTTGCTTTTCCATTTCAATCAATTTAATTTTTCTATCCACCAACTTCCTGTCAACAAGACTCTTTTTATAACTCAGTTAAAACTATTAAACATAGCTCAGTAACATAAATAACTCTTATGTCAACAAAGTAATTTCCAATTTATTGTTACTTTCAAGCTGTTACGCTTTGAAAAAAAAAAAAAAAAATTCTTCAAACTCTTCAATGTTCTAAAAATATTTTTCAATGAGCGATACATTTTGAAAACTCATCACAAAATAAAGGATATCTCTTTGTGCCATACCCTCTATTATATTAGACCAAAAAAAAAAAAATACATAAAAACAAACGTTTCTTCCTAATTTATAACTTTTTGATTTATGACTTTCCAATTCTGTTATTAATGCGAAACACAAAGTTTAACTTTGCGTCTGGCACTTCTTTTCTATTCTTCCTATTTTGTGTGATTTCTTTGCCAAAGTCAAACAAAAGAATTGTTGTTGACAAAGGATATAAATCTACACAAAGTCGTTAATAAATTATAAGACATTTTTAATCACACAGGGTTGTTGCTCTCCAACTCTGCGTCTACTTGTAGTCTGAGGTGGTTCAAACACAAAAGAGATGCCAAAAATGGTTCGATTTATTAGTTCATAGTTCACTTGAGGTTGGATGGGGTGGTTGTTATTTGAAGAAAGTTTACGCTTCTAGGTATTATTTTGACCAAATCCGGTATTTCCTATTATTTTAATTAAAATTAAAGATTATTTGAGTCCGGTTTAAAAAGACAACATAAAAAAATTCTTTAACTTAAAAAACATGGTCAAAATCAACATAACCCTTTTAAGCCATATCCGTTTAGGTTATGAACATTTATATAATCAGTTTTTCAAAAAAAAAAAAAAAAATTAACAAAAGAAATTCTATATTCCAGAACAAAATTAATCTATGTAAGATGCATTATCCTTGCATGGCTATAAAGCCTTTTAATATACATAGACCACGAACATATTTCCAACTAAAAAAGGTAAGATTGTTGTTCATATTATTATCTTTTAGCACAACACTAACAAAAAAGAAAATATATAAATAAAATATAATCTTATCCACAAAAGGACACTCTAGCAGCTTCACATTTATGAGAGAGAAAAATAGGACGATAGTGCGGTTCCAGAGAGCATTTTATGTTGTTTTTGCTATTTTTTTTCTATCCTACGTGCACAGAGCAAAATTTATGTAGCCAACGATATAACTTTCTATAAAAGAAAAATCTAGCATTTCGTCGTCGTGATATTGCCACACAGCTGACCCACATTATATTCACATATTATAATCCTAGAGATCCTCGCCATAGCGCGGAAGGAAGAAGTTTCTGGATGGCTGCCAGTACCATCAGGAGTTCTTACGAAAATGGGATTTTGCAAATAATATATTGTTGGTAGACATTATAAATATATTTTGTTTTTTATTTCAACTTTTTTTTTTTTTTTTATTTATGACCATAAATTTTCAATGACAAAACCGTGTTCAATGGTAACTTACGGAAAAAAGAAAATTGAATTGAATTATATTTTTGCTAGAGGAGTATGCATTGAAAGGAAATTCAAAAGGAAAAAAAAAATCCCAATTTGGTTTTTATTTTGAATAGAGTAGAAATGTCTACAAATTTAGTGGGGTAATCCGGGCGAACCAAAGTTGCTACCGTCATTTCGTTGAAACCACTTACAAAAAAAACGCGAAATACCCAGCATTTCTTTTCAATTTTGTTAAAGGAAGAAAGTTTTTGGTAGATGTGTTTTCATAGCATTTTTGAAAAACTATATCAATTATGCTGAGTGTGTGTTATGGTGAATTCACAGTAGAAAAATTACACACACACCTACAATAAAAATAGGGATTCCGCAAAACAAAAAAACACTTCAAACAGATAAAAAATACTTAAAATTTTCAAAATACACAAAATTCTTAATTTGTTGTTCTTTGTAATATTAGAACAATGTTTCATTTGTTGTTTTACGAGTTCTTGAAAATATATTTATTGATAAATATCGTTTAAATTTAAGATAAACCAAGGAAAAATTAAAAGTTTTCAAAAAAAGTTAAATTTTGAAAAAAGGCTTTTTATACCATTTTTGGATGTTTTTCCTAATTTTGAATTTTTTTTTCTTGGTTTATCTTAAATTTAAACGATATTTATCAATAAAATGGTCAAATAAACTCAAAAGAATTTGATTTTGCTCATAAAAAAGTTCAAAGAAGTAAGTCATTTAGACCTGCAGAAATATGGTGTTTTACTTTATCTCAAAAATTTAAACCCTCACAACAGAAAAACTGCTTGATGAATAAGTCTGAAACTTTGCATATTAATTTTAGGTATATTAAGCTTCAATAATTAAGCCTCAGTTCAATCTTATCACCCATAGAAATTAAATAGCGGTAAATTTTCTAAAAAGCCGTAAAAATGACTATTTTGATAGCTTTTCTAAATTAATCTAAAAAATAAGAAAACAATTTGTTTAACAAAGCAAACTTAATTTATTTGTAGAAAATTGAATGAAGTTTTTAAATGTGTCCTTGAATATTCTGTACAGTGATCCGTTGTTGAGATATTGATAGTCAAAGTCAAAAGTATGGTTTTTGGTTTGATGACTTATATTGCAGTTAAAAAAAATCGTAGAAGTTTGAAACAAAATGAATCTTAAAGCCAAATAAATAGCCTTTTTAAAAATAATAATCGTTTTTTTTTTTTCAGAAAAAATTTTCCCACTTTCTTAAGAGAAAAGTAAAAACAAACAAAAATTGAAAAATTTTTGTTTTTTAACAGTTTCAACGATTTAGCTATTTTACCGTTAGAAAGAAAATATTTTAACATTTAATCCTAAAACTAGAAGAATAGAGCTTTTACACGCTTTTTATTTTGTCATGATGCGATCATTTTTTACTGAGATACAGCCTATCGAATATCACTAAAAAAAATCACGATTTTTTTTGTTCCCTTAATTTTATGGGCTAGTGTATTTACAAAAGTCCCCTTAAACATTGGTACGAGGATATTTATTTGGCAAACAAAAATATGAAAATGAAAAAAAAAAAAAATAAAATAAAATTGAAAACGGAAACAATTGACTACCTGCTAATTGGGTGATTTTTTGATTTCCTCTTTTTACGAGGAAATAAAAACGGAAACAAAAAATTGTTGCGATTGTTCAAATAATGAACAACAATAAAACAAACAAACTCGGAAAATAAGGATCAAGTTGGGTTCACATTTTTGTATTTGAACTTCCTGTTGGGCTATCGATTTGAAACACAAATTGTTTACATAGAATAGCAATTTAAATAGCTTTCGATAATGCCAGCCAAAAAATAAATTGGGGTAGATTCATTCAATCGTAAAAATAAATTGAAATCGACTAAAAATTAAATTTATAATGTTCGTGTTCAACAAAAATTATTGTCAATGGGTTTAAATGTCGTTTTTTCTTGCATTGATTTCAATTATTTTCTGAGAATTTTTTCACAAAATCGTATCTATAACTTTGTTCTCTAATATGGAAATTGAATTCATCATAAGTCAAATCAATGTTCATTCAACTGCAAAAAGTAGAGTGCTTCATATCAAATTGTCGATAATAGTTTCCTAGTATTAATTTTATGACTCAACTATGAGTATTAATCTAATTTAAAAGTTGCACTTCTGCTGAATAAATATTTTTGTTTTAGAAACAAAACTTTATTTTCAATGTAGGAGGGAATGTAAATGAAAAGTAGGAGTAGGTAAATATTTATTTTAGAACTTTTAGAAGCTGACAAAAAGGTTTTTGCTCAAACCAAACTAATTGCTAAATTGGTTGTACATTTTAAACACTGAAAATGAAAATTGCTACAAAGTACTTTGGGAAATATTGACTAGAACAGAATTTGTGAAATTAAATTTTGTATATTTGTTGAATCATTGAATCAATATTTAAATGAAGATTTGTAGGCATATTTTATTAATGGGAAGATAGAAAGATACACAAATTATATAGTTTTGTGGTGTAAATCATACAAATAGAAGAGATTTGAATGTAAAGTCGAAGCTGGAGGATATGAAATTTAAAATCACCTGATGTTTTAGATTTAATGACAGATGTGTGTTGGTTTTTTTCCTAGATTGGTATAAGTCCTTAAAAAGGAATTCCCAACAAACAATTTTGGTTCTATAAAGCTTTACAGATGCAATGGTTGCTTCTGTAAAGCATTATAGAAGCAAAATTGTTAGTAGGGTTGTCAAATAGGGTAGTGTTAGAAACCCTGTCTTTTACTCGCAGGATTAAAATATATGGCTTATTTGAGAATAAAAGTTTTCTTTAAATTTAAAGGTTTTCAACAAGAATAATATAAAATTAGTTTAAAAAGAAATACCGTAATGGAGAAAAAAAGTAAAAATTTCAAAACTACAAAAACCTATTTTTTGTTAATTAGTTTTAACCTTCAAACGAAGTTTTAAAAAAAATCAAATTTTTAATTTAAAAAATCACAAATATATACAGCTTTAAGCATTTTTCGAAAACAAGGGTTTTAATTGCAGATTTTAACAAAAACAAAAACTGTTTAAAAATATTTTTCTATCTTAAAGGTTCTTATTTGCAAAATTGAACAGTAAAATTTTGTATCAACATCGTAAGAGCTGTTCTTGAAAAAAAAATTTTTTATTTTGGTTACTTTGAATTTTTATCTAATTAAAAATTATTGACTACTAAGTTTGAAGAAAATCGGTTAAGCGGTTTCGGCTTGTAGCTCAATGCCGTTTTCAAAAAAATTATTAAAACAAATCAAAATTTGCATAATTTTCTCTAAAATTAAAGAAAATTGAATTTTTAATAATTCGGACCTCAAAATGTCCCACTTCCATGATTTTGACACATTTTGCTTTGGTAGGTTTAGATCAAAGTTTTCAAAAAAAATAAACTTTAATTTATTTCGAGGTCCCAATTTTTTAAAATTCAATTTTTTTTTAATTATAAAAATTTCATGCTCAAATGTTTGCTGAAGCTTTTATTTTTATAGGTTTTATAAACGGGCAGAACACAAAATAAGAGTAATTTATAATTTAACGCCAAACACCAAACTAAGTAGGTACTGGACGAATGTTCCGCCAAATTGGTGCAGATCTCTTCAAAATGAATTTAGGGGTCTAGAAATAGAATAAATTTGAATGAACTAATGTTGCAGGCCTAACATTAAAAAAATGTGACATTATTTCGTAGTTCAGGAATAATTTCTATACAATAATCCGTTTTATGCATGTTCCAGAGGCGTACACACCATTGGGGCAAGCGGGGCGGTGACCTGGGGCCCCCGACAAACCAGGGCCCTGACTGGAGACAATGCAGAGAAGGCAACTTATTGCAAAAATAGCGAAGCAGAAAGATAAGATATTTCAGACACAAGAGAGACAAATTATATTCTTCAGTGTAATGCATAATAAATAATAGTGTAATGCCAGCCAATTAATATTTCATCTCAAACTAAATATTACCTCAAAAAAATTAAACGGTTTTCTGAAAGAAAAAATATCCCAAAAAATGTTACTTGGATAATCTTGGCGACCAACAAAGTATACATCAGAAGCCCCCAGAAAAAAAGTAGGGCGTATACGTACTTTTTTATTTGTTCTTATTTTCTACATAAAAGGGCCCCCAAATATCAAAGGAGCCTCAAAATTCAGTCTTAACCCGGGGCCCCAGCAGTTCAACGTACGCCTCTGTCCATGTCCGTACGCCATAAGTGATATTTTTTAGTTTTTAGGTTATTTTTTTTTGATAAGAGTTTATACTCAAGTTATATTTGGATATTATTCTGATTGAAAATACTAAAAAACACGCAGAAATATGTCGGTAAAATTACATTATTTACTCAGGGTCCTATAGCTTTTCCATATAAAATGACGTTCCCCGAAATGAAGTTTTGACCTTAATTGTTATTTATTGTTTATCTCAGATTGTTAACTGGTATGTTTTTTTAGATTATATTGAAGTGACATCAATTTTTCATCAAAATAAAGCCAAAAAATAAAATTTTAAACCAAATAAATAAAAAAAAACAAGCGTTCTCGGAATGACGATTAATTGATGTACGCTACTTATAAATGCAACCGAAACACACTTATAACATTGTTCAATATTTAGTCATGAATATTATTTATTTTTTTTTTTTTTAATGCCTAATTTTACAAATAAAGTTGTTTGAGAATATAACACCTTTAACAGAACTTTTTAAAGATTTTTTAAAACCCAAAATATGTTCAGTTTTCCCACGTTTTAAATAAATTGAATTCTACTTTGACTTTTAATGCAATTCACTGTAAAAAAATATTATTTAACTAACAAACTGCTAAACACTTTAAGAAAAGGACATACTGATCCAAAAAAACATTTCTATATGCAATAACATTCAAATATCTAATAAATGAATTATTTTCAACTTCTGTTCTTTATATGAATAAGAAATGCATCCGCATATAAATAAAATATAAGGAATTATTTGTGTACGTGTTAACAATATAATATTGTTAGAATCCTGTCATGCAGGAGCAGATCCTAAAAACACATACGAATACTATACCAAGCTATACCAAAGTCATCTGCCAATAAAGACAAACGAGAAAATTTATACAAAATCTTTACAACTGAGTGTTGTTCTTGCAGTTAGAAATGTAGTAGTGGTAGTGGACGTGCGGTATAGAATCTTACTTCCTATGTCCTTTCTCCTACATATCTCCAACAGACTCATCCAATTTGCATATTCTACTGCGAAATTATTCGTTTAGATGAAAGCACTACTAACAGCATCTCCTGTGGAGGTCAGACATATTCGCCTCCATTAGAACCCCCCCAGCAGAGTAGAGAAATTTCTGATTCAGGACACAAAAGTCCACAACAACTCACGTAAGCAAAATTAATTCGATCAGAACTGCAGTAGGTATAACACCATCCCTGTCTTTGTCATCATCATCATCACCATTCAACATTCACACAGGTACAATAGTGGGCTGGGGTTTTCTTCGTTCATCTGACGGACGGAATGAAATTTGCATTTATCCAATTTTCATGAAAACAAAACATAAACTGCAAAAAGGACGATAAAACGTTCATCCAAATGAGAAAATTGATTCCTCACCCAGCCATTACACACGTGCAATCATCATCATCATCATCAGTCTGGACAAATCTCAACACAAAAGTCATAATTTGTCGGCCCTGAGAAAGTTTCGTTTTGTGATGTAACTTTTCTTTTCTGTAAATTGAATCAATGTGAGGCAAAAAAAAAATGGGTAAATTGATCCCAATCACAAGGACATTTCTGTGGTTTTTATTATTTTATTGAAAAAGATTCTTGTCTTAAGGCATTTTAGGTGGCGCCACAAAAGAATATTTATCAAAAATATCTACTTGCTTCGATACACGGCGAAGCTCTGTGAGTCTCAAAGAAAAGTACTTACTTCTCTCTTGACAAACAAACATTCTTTAATGTCTATAATGGTTTTGAACAATAATCATAATGGACACGAATTTTCTTCAGCGAAGAATTGTCCTTGGGGTGTGGTTTGACTGGTAGGGAATTGGTGCTGAAAAGTGTTGTTCTTATATTTTTCTCTTGAATCAATATTAATAATATGTCCAAGCTTCAAGGCATTAAGGACATAAAAAATCTATACCCTCTCCTCTCACTCTTAATTGTTTCTTATTCACTTCATTTAAAAAAGGAACAAGAAAACACATTGATCAGCCAGCACCTAACGAACAAGGATTATTTGAATAATTTAACTTGATGGACAACAAGAAAAAAAAAAAAACTAAAGTAAGAAAGAAAAATCTTAATTTAAACTTTTTCACTTTTAAAATTTATAATCACCAAGTCTTGTTGTGTATTAAAGTTAATAATGTTGTCGCAATTTTTACTTCTTTTCTTCCTTCTTTTTTTTTTTGTTGTGTTTTTCCTTCGAAAGCTCTCTAATATAATTGAGAAAGTTTCTTCTTACAGTGATTAGTGCGCGTGAAGGCAAAAAAGAAGTCCAACTTGGGGTAAAAGAAAATTTTTTGCTTTAGGGGGAAAGTTCGGTAGAAAAAATATATAAGAAAAGTAAAAATTAAAGGAAGTTGTAATTCATAAGAAGTTCATAAATGGTTTTAATTTTTTTAAGGAAAGTAGACTCAAGGTTAAGTGGTTGAACTCTTGGATGGATGGCAGCAGAAAGGAAGAGCGAAATAAATGCATTTAATTATGCGGAAATATTTAAACGGTTTCTCTTTTGAGTTTTTTTTTCTTTTTTTTTGCTGGCGTTAGCTCTTAGCCAGAAGCTTCTTAGTTTTTTGTATGGTTTTTTTTTTTTAATTCAGAGAAACTGCTTGATAACTCTACAAGAAAACCGGTCTTTTCTGACTAAGGTGGTTAGGTTTATTGCCGCTAATTCCCTTTTTTTTTGCGCACAAGGGTCGAAATGATGAAGGTTTAAATTTCAGACAAATTTTCGAATGAAATTTAGGTACTGCTTGGACTTATTGTGTCAACTTAGTGAAATAAAGTAGACATTTTTTTTATAACGTTTTGCAAATTACCTACAAGAAATAATATTTTCTTGTTCATCTTTTCCATCATAGCTTCTTAACTACATATCGTAATTTGACAAATGAGAGATCGTTAGAAACATTTTACTCGTCCGTTGGTTATACGATATAAGACATCACATTAAATTCAATATAACAAACCTTGAGAAGCTAAAGTCCTGAATTATAACCCTAAAATAAATAACACTGAACTTTAAAAAAAATTTGATTTCTGACTTCGTAAAAATCAAGGGCATCGTTTTGTCTCAAAAAATCTAAATTTTGATTATTATTTTTACTGTAAAAATTAATTTTTTGCCAAAACAGTCAAAATTTTTAACTTTTTCCCCCGTCGAGCTCGCGTAAAACTGAACCGTTTTTCAAAAAAAAAAAAAAAAAAAAAAATTACAGTTTCGTTCCGACAAAATTTCAAAATCTACTTTATTTTTTAGTTTATTTTTATTTGCCGCATAACGAAGTTTTAACTATGAGTCAGAAATGTCCAAAATAACAATCGTATACAATTTTGCGATTTCTATCAACACCGTCAATTTTTTATAAAAACAAAAAAAAATGGTAAATTAACCGTTATAACAAAAGTTTCTGGAAAAACTGTCAAAAATGCGCTTAAAAACTGTCAACAAAAATTTTTGGGGTTCTGCCACAGCCTGAAACAAAGACTGAACCAAAATTAAAAAAAAAAAAAAAACGCCGGTATCGCTTCGTCTTAGCAAAATCGCAATAAGCCAGTTTTAAGTATATGTATTTTTATTTACTATTATAATGGAGTTTTACGCAAGAGTCAAAAATGCTCTTAGTAACAATCGTCTCAAATTTCGGACTTTTGTCAGCTCCGTTAAAATGAACCGATTTTCAAAAAAAAGTACTGCGATCGTCTTGCCCCCACAAAATTTTGATACTCCACTTTATTTTTTACTAACCGTTATAGCGAGGTTTTCTCCAAAACATCCAAAAATGTTTTAAAAAATAGTCGTGTCAAATATTGGACTTCTGTCAGCGCCGTAAAAATGCACCGATAAAAAAACGATCGCTTTGTCTCAGCCAAATTTCGAGACGCGCCATTTTGTAGTTTAATTTTATTTACCGTTATAACAAACTTTTACTCACGACTCAGAAATGCTTTACTCATGACAGTAGCGTCTGAAAAAATCTGTCAGCGCCGTAAAAATTAACCGATTTTCTAAATAATCACGACGATCATTATACACTGAAAATAATAAATTTCGTAAAATTACGAAAATCTTTTCATACACTACATTTTCGTTGGCCCAACGAAACTTTCGTTGGCTCAACGAAAATATGTAATTTTTCGTAATATGAAAACCTTCATCAATTAATGAAAACGTTTCATACACTTTTTCTCCCTTTTTAGTGCCAAAAAATACAATTCAATGAAAAGATTCATTAATTAACGAAAAATTTCATACTCATTTTAAAGAATAAAAATAAGAATTTTTTCCTTACTTTATCAAAGTTTTAATTTAGTAACGAAAAAATTCATTAACTTATGAAATTCAACATTAACTAACGAAAATCTTCATAAGCTTATGAAAATTCTTCATACACTAATGAAATATTAAATTGGCTTATGAAAAAAATACATCAGTTAACGAAAAAAAAATGATTGCCTTACAAAAAAAAAAAAAAAACGTAGACTTGGGTGCTTTTCTGTTTTAATGTTTAAAAATTGAATCTTGCTTTATATAGTTCACATTAGGTTTTTGTTTAAAAATCTATGTAAGTTGAGCTGAATACAAAAAATATTTACGTATTGACAAGGTGTCTCACCATAAGTCGGACTCATCAGTTGACTTAAGTGAGCTCCACCGGGTCGAAACGCCAATTTTTTGTGTGGACTATATTAAATTAATAACTTAACAAGTCCAATAAATATATAGGTACTATAATCTACTAAAAAAATAAATAATACAACGAAAAAATATTCATAAAATTTACGAAAAAATTCGTTAGCTAACGAAAGTTCTTTCATAAATTAATCAAAAAATACATTCACTAACGAAAAATATCACCGTGGTTAATTAAATTTTACGTTAATCGATGAAAAAATTTCGTAAAGTGATGTAAAAATTCATTAATTCTCGATCAAAAATTTTTATGAAAAATTTCATTAAAATACTATAGTTTTCGTTGATTGATGAAGTTCTTCATTAACGTATGAAAGCAATTTCGTTGAGCCAATTAAATTTTTCATCGGCTGAAAATTAATTAAATCTTCGTTGGCTCAACGAATTTTTTCGTTGTATTTACGTAAGGTTTTGGTTCAGTGTATCGGGACGACTTCTCTTAATTCCTGGCAATTTTTTTAAAGCTCAATATAATTCATTAATCAGGTTATTGAACTGATTGAAACAAAAATCTTTTCAGTAACAACCCAAAAATAGCTTGAATATACTTATCATGCAAATCGAAGTAAAGAGCTACCTCATACTCCTTTATAAGGACAAAAATAAAACAAGCCCGCAAAACAAAAAAATGTTATTCGTGAAGAAGAATGAAACGTGCAAATCTTATTTGACAATCATTGTCCTAAAAGGCACTTAAGTCCATTACCAAGATTGTTGAAATCCCTCGGTTGCTATCTCAAGGAAATGAATAATTTACGAATCGATAAAAATAAAATTTTGCGACTTCCTCGTTGAGGTATCTTTAGCTGTATACCAAAGCTGTACAAGTATATTTTAACAATTCAATTCGTCTTTGGTTCCTTATATTCAACAGTTGAGATGCTTGAATAACTTATACACACAAAGATATAGAGACTACCAGCTTACACTTGTGCATATCGAAATGCCTTTTACCGATTTTTTGTCCCCTTATTCATATGCCAAGCACAATTTCCATTATTCCATTTGCATAAATTAAATGCCGCATTCCATTTTTTTTTTTTCGTCCTGATTCTTCTTTACAGGTTTATCAAGGATCGTCCTAGTCATGCCGAAGCCGATTGTCGTTACACCAGTTGACGCCAATTAATTTATTCCTAACACCATTTTTTTTCTCTTCTTCCAGAGATGGATCGAAATCACAAAGACAGAAAAGCGATTACATCATGCCCCCCCTCAAACCAACAAATAACAGCTCAACCGAGCAGAAACTCGTTGATGATATCATGTCCTTAACCCAATAATATAACAAAAAATATAACACACAGGACCTGCCGTCAGTATACAATCCTTCTTCTCTGTTTTATTCCAAAAAAACAAAAGTCATTGCTCGCAAACGCACATCATTGTTCCGGTTATAAAGGCTTTGGTCACATATTCCAAAAAGCGAGAATTGTGACTGGTGACTGTGACAGTCAAATATCCGTTAGCTCTGAATACTTTGAACATATCTCTATGACATTTGGCAGAAATCTGCCTTTTTTGGCAATAAATGTTGGCATTATAAGAATGCTCCACGTTTATGGCTGTTTAATATCTGGATTTAACATTCTCCATCATTCTTCTGCGTTTAGGTATGTCCTCGAAGCTCGAAAGCTTGAAGGGTTATAATGGGAGTTAAAGAGCAATATGTTGCTATGAAAGCAGCCACAGGGCGCTGAAGGATGGAAAATATGTATAAAAATCACTCTCGCAACATTATACGAATGCCAAGCGAATGTCAATTTGCATTTATGTGGAAAAACGGAAGGCCTATCCTGATGCTGCATATGAGTGACACTCAGAGGCGTAACAGCTTTAAGGAACTTTAATTTGTCATAAATATTGTAATATTCGAATTTTAAATTTCTGCAGGGATATTAAAATTAAATTGAACTATGCAAAAAAATATTAGTGATGGAAATTATTTAAAATTTTTAATTTTTGTTTGGAATTCTTTAATATATAAAATGCAGGACTGGGTCACACAAACTTTCTCTTAGAGTTAAAGTTGCTTAAATTTTTAAGACTTTTTATATAGAAATTTGGAAAATGTAGGTAGGTACCTACTAAATGGGTACAGAAAAAAAAAAAAAAATAAAATTCGTTTTTTAAATAAATAATATAAAATCTGAAATCAAATTGCCCCCCAAAACAAGTATGCAGTTTTGATTGATATATTAAAAAATTAAAATCATTTGAGCCGTTTTTTAAAAAACTAATTTTTTATAAATAATTTATTGGAAAAAAAAGTTTTAAAATAAAATTGGTATGCCATTTTGTAGACATCACTAATCAACATCTAAAATCAAAATTTCAAAAAAAATTTCGAAAATTTGATTTTTCAAAAAAAAATTTTCAAATTTTTTTCAAAAATCCAAAAATAATTTTTTTCAAAATTTTATTTTCGGCTTATATTTTAATTATATAAATGCTTCTTCACAAAAAGTTTCGTTGAAATCGAAAAAGCAGTTTCGGAGATAATCGGATTTGAAAAAAAAAAACGGTTCTATGGCAGGTGCCGTTAATAATGATTTTCAAAAAAAACTTTTTTTCATTAGAAGATAGGCCTTTTCATAAAATTGACATTTGAATTTTTTAAACAAAATCGTTAGAGCCATTTTTGAGCAATTTAGTTTTTACTAAAATCGGTACATGATAAGTACCGTTATTTTTGTTCCAAAAAAATTAACTCCAAAACCCCTCTGGAGAGTCGCCAAAAAATGCCACATACCAAGTTTGAAGTCAATCGGTAAATCCGTTTAGGCTGTAGCTCCTTATACAGACATACAGACAGACGGACTTGTGGGACCCACTTTTTTGGCATTCTCTACCATCGTAATGTCATGGAAAAATGTTACCTATCTCAATTTTTTTTTTTTGCACGAATGCATAACTTGATATATGTATAGTACCTATATCGCAAGTAAAAAATGAATTTAAAATGCTGCGGTAACACCGTAATAAGCTTTTTAGTTATTTAAATAAATTTCAGGTAATTTTATTTAGAAATATCACTATTTTACCTTTGCTTTGAATTTTTTCTTTAATTTATATTTTCAGATACCAAACTCAAAATTTTGATTTGGAATTTTGGAGCCAACGTGCTATTGTTACCTATACCACTAACTTGCAGTGTATTAATCAGCGCTGATATAATTCTTCTTGACCCCACTAAAAATTTTGATTCTATAATGTTTTACTAATGCTAACAACTGAAGCTTCTTTAAGGATTTATAAGAGTTAAAAGTTGTGTTCATAGGGCGTTCAACAGTGACGCGCGTCAGTTTTCAAAAGTGACGCGCGTTAGTTTCCAAAAGTTACGCGCGTCAGTTTTTAAAACGCGCGTGAGTTTCAAAAAGTGACGCGCGCCGGTTTTCAAAAGTGACACGAGTCAGTTTTCAAAAAATGACGCGCATCAGTTTTCAAAAGTGACGCGCGTCATCTTTCAAAAAGTAACGCGCGTCATCTTTCAAAATTGACGCTCGTCAGTTTTCAAGAGTAACGCGCGTCAGTTTTAAAAGTGACGGGTGTTATTTTTCAAAAAAAAATTAAAATACGATACAACATGTTTTTAAGCGTTTGTCATTACCTTTAATGTATAAATGAAATGAAAAACGTTTGATAGGAATGTATAACTTGATATTTCTGTCACATTAACTATCATTATTTTAAAAGCATCAACAATCTCATATTACAAATATAACTTAAAAAAATTGAAATCTTTAAAAAAAAAATCTCCATCTCACAGTTATTCAAGAGCCCAAGCAATTGGTAAATAAAAAACTCCATTCTCCTTTATGCATATTATACCCACAAAGCATAAAGTAGTCTACAAAACTGAAAATAAAATAAAAAAAAAAACTTAAACATAATTACATTCCCATCATGCTTACAACTTCCACACAGTCATGTGTAGTGTATCCGTCTCCACAGGATCCTGCTGTTTAACAACAGCAGAAAGAAAAAAAAAAATTCCAACATCATAAGAGCTTAAACGCAGAATAATAACGACAGAGACTCTGTTCAATAAAATTAAATAAAAAACAGAACTCAATTGCATTCCCATATCATTTTGTTTTTTACATCCCATTCTCTGTATTTGCCTTTTGCATCATATTCCGGAAATGTACATTTAAGCTTCAACTGAAAATAATCTAAAAAAAGAAAGCAAGAGGAAAACAATATGCGTATCCTTAAGCCACTCGGATGTTGGAATTTCGTTGTTATTTTTTTTTGAAAAAAAAGAACTTTTTTTATCCTTGAAGCGTTTGTTACATTTTATTTTTTTTTTGCGTGAAGCCGCGTACACAAGGATGTTTGTTGATGTGGTGGAAGGATATTGATTTTTGTCTTCATTTTTTTTTTGTTGCTACTTCAGAGCTGTACAAAGTTAAAAAAAGGAGTCCCTTTGCCAGAAAATTCTTCTTCATGATGGAAGGACAAGTTTTTATTTAAATTTTACTACCCAGTTCATTGAAGGAACGGCAACAGAAAACTGAGTGTTATTCGATTTGTGAAAATGTGTGTAGGAAGTCCTTCCTATGTCGACAAACATAGAAAATATGCACTTCCTGTCCTGTGTCCTTATATGTAGGTCCTTTTTGCCAGTCGAGAATTTTTGTTTCGAAAACTTTCAAAAACCTAGCATCGAAATAATAATAATTTTTCAAAAGTTCCATGAACCTTTTTGTTTTGTGTTGTTTGCTATTTCAGTCCTTTTTCATATTGACTTTTACTATCCACTTTTACACACACACACACACAAATACAGATTCCATAGTTCATATTGCACCCCCTTTGTTATGGTTTGAAATTTTGAGGCAAAAAATAAATTGATTGTTGGAAAGCCACCGGCCATTATTAGTTTGTGGGTTAGGATTCGGGTTTGGGGTTTTTTTTTTGGGTGCCAGATCGGTTTCAAAATGTGTGTTTATACTTTTTTTTGTTGTTGTTTGGTGGCCAAATAATGAAAAAGTTTTTTCATGCGCATAAAATGGCTTACCTCAATAACTTGAATTAATATTAAAATCAAAGCAAAATAAAGTTTTTATATAGCAACAATGAGTACCAGAAAAATGTAGGTGGTTTTGTTTATTTTTTTCGTCTGTCTTTTTTTTAAAGTATGATATTTCAGGACGATTATTATTTAAACTGGCATTTTAATCCTTTGATGAGGTCAACCGAAATCAAATGAATCACCAGACAGTAAATTTCATAAATCCAACAATATACCTATCTTACCTTACCAGTGACAAAGTCCGTTTTTTTTTTATTATTTTTATTTGACTCAGACAGAGTTTGGTATTTTTTCTTTTTTTTTTTTCTCTTCCCTTTTTTGTATTTAAGTCAAGTCCATGTCATTTGATTCAATCATCGAAAAGTATCCAACGAATAATATCGATCGCTGCCCACTCAAAAGTATAAGTTAAAGTATTAAGCATAGCTGCAAAAATTGGAAACACTTATTCGAATGGTTATTGTCATTGTCAGTTCGGACAAATGAGTTGGAAGAGAATTTCGTAAGCGCACAAAAAAAATCAGTTAATGGGAAGTAAGGCGTCAGTATAATTCTACAGAATGTTAAATGAAAATAAAAAAAAAAAAACTGAATAAATCGAATTGGATTTTTTTTTTATTTTTAGGAAGTTTAGGAAGTTTTTTGTATAATAACCTATTTCCCCAATTTCAGATAAAAAAAAAGAAATATATGAGTGTTTCGTTTATAATAAAATTGGCACCAGGGCTTTCATGGACCTGTATTATTTGACGGATATTAAGTTAAATTTTTTGGTTAGGGTACTGCAGATAATATCTGTGGTGCAATGGTTAGTTCGATGGAATATGTGGCCAAAAGCTTGGGTTCGATTCCCAGCCTCCATTACCTAGATAATTTTTCATGGGATATTGTCTCTTGCAAGAATTTGACAAAACTCTGAGAAGAATCATTGTCATGAATAAGTGCATCTCAACTTTCGGACTCAGTATAGAAAATTGTTGTTGCCCCCCATTCATCCACACAAGAATGATTGAGAATTGTGAGTCACAAGGATTTGCCAATTCATAAAATCGTCGTTTTTTTTTAAAGAAATATTCCCTGTATAAAAACAAAGTTTGAAAATATTTTGTATTTAAAAAAAATTCAAGCGTTTTTTAAACAAATTTTTGGTATCCTACAAAGAAAAATCGATCGACCCATTTTCAAAAATATGTATTTTTTTTAATGTAAGCAACAAATAATTTAACTTCCTACATTTATTTACGTAATTATGTACGATGAACAATAACTTAAAATGTGAAAAAATCAGGATTTCATATTTAAACCCCTTAAATAGATGAACTGATTTTTTTCTTAATTTGCAACAAATAAATTTTTATGAAATTTTGAAAGTTTGATTTTTGAAGTAAAAATAGAAATAGATTGTTGAACAATTTCCAATAATTGCAAAATAAGCTAAAAGTTTTTTTTTTTTTAGAAAAATCGTTCTTAAAGTTAATTTTTCTATTGCAATGAGCAAAATTATTACCTAAAGGTGATCTTTAAATTTTTTTCATGAATAAAAAAAACTAAAAATGAAATAAAATAAAAAAATGACTGGATCGCACGTACTTGCACGAACTCTAACGTTAAAGTTTTTTTGCTTTTATGTAAAAAAATGAAGAAAAAAATTATTACAAATTATAACTTGATTTAATAATATATTTTTATTTATATCTCATAAGTAGGTACCTACGCATCTAATGTAAGAAATTAAAATTTTTTTTTATAATAAATTAATAAGACACCATTTTAAATGATTTTGACCACAAAAGAAGTATGCCATCTGGTTTTTGTATAAAAAGGAATTTTTTTAAAAATTTCTCAATAAATTTTTAAGAAAATATTAATAAACAATTCATCGAGCCATTTTCGAAAACATATTGGTTTTTCAAAAGGAAAATTTAAATCCTAAAAAAAAGTCATGTGTGCAATTCACACGTGGTAGAAGTGAAACCTTAACAAATCATTTTTCTTGCAACAAAAAAATAGATAAAATCTTTTTTTTTTTATTTTATCACCTTAAAATCCATGTTTTTTAAATGACAATCTATATAGATTTTATATAATCTGAGAGCTTATTGTTTCAGCTCAAAATATTTATATCGACCATGTCTATACAACATCTACAAAAAGAGCTAGATTTTTTTGAACCAAATAAAAAAAAATCATCAAAAAAGCAAAAAAATCAATTTTTTTTCTCTTCCAACACCATTAAATATATTTTTTTAAATCACAACCAATGATAAATTTTCTATCATCTGAAAGCTTATTTCACCTTTTATATGACGTATCATTCATATTCATATTTCTACCATGCTTACAAAAAAAGTAAGTTTTTTTTAAAGCCAACTATGTCGAAATTTCAAACTGAAATTACGGTACTTCCTATCAAATGCAAGGTAATATTAACAGCATGCGCGTAAATTCAAATAAAATGTTTTTGTGCTCTAGATCAAAAGATATAAAGTATTTTGAAAAAGAGCATCTTTTTACCCTTATCTCAGGATATTGAACATGAAATTAATTGAAATTATAGTTTACTTAATTACCTATCTACAGTATAAATTTCATTTCTCTATCTATTAAAACAAAAAAGTTATAATCAATTGATTTTTCCTGTTGCTTTTTCGTTTCATCTTGTTTCAAATCACTACGATACTAAAGAAGTTTTCACTTCAAAAAAACTAAAAAAATGTGTTTTTTTTTAAATTTAGAAACCCTAATATATTATGGTTATTTAAACTTTTTGTATGAATTTTTGTTCTTAAAATCCACCTAGTTTCTAATAAAACTTAAAGATTCGAAATTCTTGTGCTATGCTTTGTTTTCTGCAATTTCATCGGTCTTCGACTCCTTTAAATCTATATCTGGTCACTTTATGCATATCTTTTGGTTTGCACTGAGAAAATGCTATCAACATTGCAAGGTTTTAGTTTGTAGGTTTCTAGAGTGTTTCTTCACTCTTGTTAACCACTGAAATTTTTATTTTTCTCAGAGCCAATTTTTTTCACTAGCCATATAAACCCCAGTAAAGGGGTATTTTTATTTTTTTTATATTGAAATAACTTTGATAGTCTAACTGAAGATTGAAAAATCAGAGCTAAACATAATATTCTCAGCTAAAAATTGTTTCATATCTTTTTAAATTGTTGACCAAAAAGCAAACAGGAGAAAGTTCTAAAAAGTCAGTTTTGTTCTTATTTTTCTTACGCTTCCATTCACCTTACTTGCTATTTAAAAGATTCAATTTTGAAATGAAATGCGTTAATTTTAAGTTTTAAGTTTAATAAAGGATATCTTTCCCTATGCAATAATAATATCATGTTACACAATGTTAACAAAATATGACACAATCCTTGAATTTCCTGCTAGTATACTGCTCGAGCTTGTGTATACATTACAATCTTGTACACAAGAAAAACAGCCAAAAGCTGTTTTGTAGTTTTGATCTCATCTCTCATATGTGTGTGGTGGCATTTATAAATTCTTAGAAGCTTAAATAATTACTTCCGGTTGTATACGGTCAGAGCTAAGGGATAAGATAATTAAATTGAAAATTCACCACAAAACTTCTTCTTCAGTATATCTTCAAAATATACATTGAACCCCAGGATGATTTTCATGAGATAAATGAAAACATCTTGTTAGCCAGTTCAAAATATTGAAAATAAACCAAAAGAGAAGAAACACTTCTTCAAAGCTCTAAGGTTACTTTGAAATTAAACAATTTTCCACACACGTGCATTGAATCAAGTTTAAATTAGAAATACTGCAAACTGCATTATTCTTAACTTTTTGTTCCAAAAAAAAAAAAAAAACAAAGATCAATATTTTAGTTCACGTCTAAGTAAGTTTTGCACAAACAATCTTAAACCTTTACACAATATATAGTCGAGTATTGTTCAAATATTCAACTCCTTTTTCCTGTTTCATTTTCAGAAATTCAGCTCAAGTCATACACCGGAGGTGAAAACTACTTACTTCCTGGCAACATACGAGTCGAGTATACATTTAAATTCTTGAAGAAAACTTTTCATAAAGGTATCTATCTCTCACGTCGCGTTAGCGTCTTCGTCGGTATAAACTTTTTTTCCTTACTTCCGTTTCTTGCAACGTTGCATATAACATTTTTGATTGGATTTCTTCCTTAGGCAAAGTCACAAAGTCACAATTCTGTGAATAGAAGCAAAAACGGCAATACATATATGGAAATGTATATACACCTATAGTACACCTATAGCACTCCTATAATACTCCTCCTTCACATATGACTTAAACGATATTGAAATATATATGCAGTTTCCGCATTCCTAGGAATTATGGAATATATTTTTGAAATTTCATTGAGTTGATTCCGCTAAAAGTTTTATTACGTGAGTTTAGTTTTGAGTAGGTAGGTAAGGTACATAAATAAAGTCAAACACAATATCATCGTCATATTCGGTCTTGGGTCATAATAATGTGGGTAGAAAATCAATGTGATGTGCATTCAATTGAGTAACCAACCGTATTCTTAGAATTTACTACGAAAGAAAACATAATATTTGTTTTCCTTCTGAGTAAAAAATAAAATGAAAAAGGAAAACCAAAGAAATAAATACCAAAAAACAAGAAAATGTATTTTCAGTCAACTTTAAAGAAGGGATTTCATAATATGGTTCGAGGAAATTTCACTTAAATAAGCCATAAATAGGAATTTCTTTTTTTCTGAGAAAAAGAACAACCGTATTAAGACAGTTTAAAAACGATTTCAACTGAAATGTTTTGATTTAGAAGACTTCTGTGGAACATTTACTACAAAAGCAAGAGGATTTTTTTGAAATTTGCGTAGGTCGTAAAATCTGCAAAATTATAAACAAAACTACGGTCGTATTATTTTCTAAGAAAAAATTTTAAATCGAATTTTCAAAAAGGGAAATTTTTCTGAAATCATTTTTCACATAATACTAGCAAGGGTTTTTCTTAGCAAAATATCAATGTCACCAAATATTTGTCATCGAATATGCGCCCTACATCTATCGGTCATGAAATTTCTAGGAAAAATGAAAAAAAATAGTACTTTCATTCTTCGTCCTTTCTAATGTTATTTGTGGTACAATTTTCTTTTTTTGGCATTGACATTTATGGAGAAATGTCAACAAAAGGAAAACTGTCAAACGACGACGATAGGAGTGTGTTATGAAAAAGTAAGTTGGTTAATTACATTGCCAAAAAGCAAATTCAAATGAAAAACTGATTGATCGACGATGGATGTTGAAGAAGGTCCTTCAAAATAATTTTTGTTCAAAAAGGAAATCTAATTTAAAAAAAGCCAAATTCAAATATTTTACTAAGAAAAAAAAAGTCCTTTAAAACAAAATAAAGAATTTTTTGGTATTCGAATAAAATTTAATTGGCTTGACAATGAATTCTTTTTGAATTTGTTTTTTTTCACAAAAATCTTTTTTTTTGTTAAAAAAAAATAGTTTAAAATAAAAGTTAAAGTAGTTAAAATTATCGCCACTAAAAAAATAATCATCAAAATCGGAGCTGCTTGGCCCACTAAATCGCTCTCAAAAACTGTTTCCTATAAAACTATAATTTTTATACTTTTCCCAAATAGGCCGATGACATATTTATGGCAGACTTATTTCCAAGGATGCAGTTATTTTCACATAAATTCAGAGAGATCCCAACAAACAAAAACATTTAAAACCATTTTGTCGCCACTGGCTTTTATAACACTAATGAAAATTGTGTACATATTGAAACAAAATTTAAATCAATATTATGTTCTAAAACATGCCCTCAATATTTTTAACACAAAAATGTGTGAAAATATAGGTTTTTTGTGTTGAAGCAATTTGTCTTTTAAAACAATAAATTCATATAACATCGAGCCAGGGATGGAAAAATGGAAATGATATTGCTTCTTATGAAAGAATAGACACAAAACAACAGTTTTTGAGGACATTTTTTGTTGAAGAAGTTTCCTTTTTTGTGTTTTTTTTTCTTTCATGCTCGTTTGGCGACGCATTCTTATTGTTCCTCGGAAAATTTATTGCCTCAATTAAATTTGTCTTATTTGCTTGTTGTCTATTTTTTTCTTATTAAGGTTATTTGTATCTTTTTTTGTTTTTCTTCATAAAAATGTTTGTAAAATTCCTTGTGAATTTTAATGAATTTAACAAATAAATTCTATAGTGGGCAGTTAAATGTTTAAAATTAAATATCAAAAATATTTTCTCAAATTAGATGAACTTGAGAAATGTGAGATGAGGAATGTCCTTACACAAATTCCTTAAAAAAATATATAAAATTTTATGATTTCTCAGGAAGACTCTGCGACTTAACTTGTTACTAATTTCTTAATATAATTTATCAGGAAGTTTTTTAAGTTTAAAAAATGTGGAATGTTGCAAAATATGTAATAACTTGACTGTCTCTTAATTGTTTGTGCTTGAAAAATTGAACCAAAATAATACTTTCAGATTCAAGTTAAAATTGAATGAAGAGCTGAAATATAGTTAAATTTAATGTGAGATTAAAACTTTAAGTATTATAAAATTGTTTAACGATTTATGGATAGTTGCATTCATTTGAAGTATTTGTCATTGCGTTGGCGATTTGATTAGTTATTTTTGCATTAATCTCCAATTCCAATTTGATATTTGAATTAATATACTTTTTTGAGGGCTATTTTAAGATAAGTTTGCCAAAGGGTTTAACATTTTTTTTTTATAAAAAATGTTTTAGGTACTTTTTATTTGTTGAAGTGTTATGAGAGGGTATTGCCATATTAAATAATATCTTTAAAGTCTATTGATAAATCATCTGGAAGTATTTTTTTTTAATTTGTACTCTGGCATGCATCAATTTTAGAACAAAAAAAGGAATCTTTCATTGGTTTCGTGTCAAAAGAAAATTATTATTTAATTATTTGTTTCAATTTTTTTAATATATTTAATATATTTCTTAATTATAATAATCTTAATTTTTTTTCATTATTTTTTTTCTAAAAAAAAGATAATGAAACTTTTTATATAAAAAATTCATTAAAAAATATTTTTAATTTAAAGTTATGAGAAATTTAACAAAGACTCAAAACTAAAACCAAATTTGTCTCAAACTCTTATTTAATAAAATTGAAAAAAAAAAAAAATTGTTTCTTATAAATAAAAAATTAAAAAAAATAAATGTTCTATATTCAAAAGGAAATATTAAGCGATATATGTATAAAAACAAACTTTTAAAGAAATTAATTTATCTGTTCTCGAAAAACTGATTTTTCAAATTTTTTTTTTTGAAACTCAAATATTTTTTTGTGAAAATTATTCTTATATTAACATTGCGATTGCTGTAAGATTAAAAAAACTGTCCTTTGGCAGGTACCGTTAATAACAATAACAAATATATTTTCTGTCCTTGAAAAGTAGGACCTTATCTTCGACGGTACACGTATTTTAAAAAAAACCGAAACCGTTAAAGCCGTTTTTGAGTTAAATAAACTCTTCCATCGTCGAAGATCCTGGATGAAAATATTGAAACTCTACTAACACAATTTCTTCTCCAATACTAAAGTGTAAAAAAAGTCAATTAAATGGCCCAAAATATTTAATGAAACCCCAGTAAAGGAGTATAAATTCAAAAAGAGTTCTGAGAACCTTTTTATAATATTAATTATGAAACCTTCCATGATGATAATAGTTATAGCAAAATGTATTGATATAATCAAAGCACTCACTTGGATTTTCCACAAACTTGCTCCTCTCTACTGGAATTCAATTTGAAAACAATTTAATAACGTTTATTGAGTTTAATCTGGCAACGCTCTGACGTAAGTTTGGAGTGTTTTAAATTATTTTTTAATTCAATTTAACTCATATTCCCTTTAAAGGGTAAATTTTTTAATAATATTAAAAAAAAAGAATCTGTTCAGTTCAGTGTGTGTGTAGGTGGGCGATAGTATAAATTTTCAACTTATCATCGTCGTTCGTCGTCATCGTTTAAAAAACACAACCGCACCGTTATATAGCCACAGGTTGTAGGAGATATAAAAAATAACACGACCAAACGAAAAATAATTTATACTCGAAAAGAGTTAAAAAAAAAAAACAATATTTATGCACATGGGTAGTCTATTCCCCACATATACACACAACTTGCACACACACTCACCCGCCATTGATCGGCATTCTTTTCGTAGAAAAGTTAACGTAGGTAACTATAGCTGAGTTATGTACAGAGGAATGCGCACTAAGCCGATTTCCAGGATTACAAAGTGCCCATAGAAAGATGCAGGAATTCGTGCATGATGATGTAAATTACTGGGAGCACCACTACGGCAAAGCATTGATAAATGCGATAAAATCACACTGAGTCCTTTTTTTTTTTTTCTTCAAAAGGCCAGTATAGTTGATGGCAGTCTGGGTTATCCTGGGATATATCTGAGTTGGCCTCCGGTTGTGCTTAAATGGTCCTTTCGCTAGGAAATCTGTCAGTCGTGCTGAATTAAGCTCTTTTGTGCTAAAGGGTACACACTCTATTCTGGATATTCAAACTTGTGCTGTGCATAGAAGAGCGATAGACCTCGTGTGTAAAAGGACTCCTTGCATGTGCAGTGCTAAGGAAAACCTAAAAAATCGATATATAAACAGAAAAAAACAGTCGTAGAAACGGCAAAATTGAAAGTGGAATTTAAATCCGCACACACAACTGCCTTTTAGAAAAATTGTTGCTCTACACCTGCAGGAGATATGTTTATTTTTTTATTTTCTAGCTCAAAAGTTTATTTGATAGTAGAAATGTAGGTAAAAGGTTTGTGTAAACATTTGTTTTCTATGAAATGGTATTTTTTTGTCCATTTTACAGTTTTCTTGAAAAGGAAAATATTTATTTTTGCCTGAGAGGGTACTTGATTAATTTTTTTTTTACTTCTTTTTCATTTTAATTTCAACGACGACAAACGGAATTCTCAAAGGACACTCTCCAAAGAAGAAGGGATGAAAACGACAATCTTGGGATATGGTAGAAGTTTTTTTAATTCTTGGATTTTCTTTTTTTTTTTTTCATTATTACAGTTCTATCTAGTTTCGTCGGGGAAGTAGATAATGTAGTCGGACGGAAGTTTGTTTACCGCTATGCAAGCTTTGAATAACTCTACTTCCATAGTAATTAGAATGAAATGTAAATTTTTCATTTAAAGTCGACGTGAACTGCATAAACATGTTGATGCTGATGAAGAAAGTGTTGAGAAAAAGAGTTATCATTTAGCAATCGTTCTTTAGTTCTTTTTTTATCACTTTACTAACATTTGACTATAGAAAGGAATTTCGAGAAAACTTACCTTTGCAGTGGGGATATTTCAAAGCGTCTCGGTTCTTGGAAATGATGGACAACATTATGACGAATTTTTATCCATCAGGCATATGAGATTTTTTTCTGATTAATTTATAGTCTATGCATGTTCTTTTTTTTTAAACCCGTTTTCTTTGTCCTGCCCTTTTTAAAGGTTTTTGGTAAAGGTGCTGGTTGATGTCGTTGCGAGAATAAGTGGATTCATTTACTTTAAAGTTTATTAAATAAAATTGTTCAAAGCCCCTTAACCTTAAAAAAAAAAAAAAAATGGAAAAACCGTTGGGTTAAAATACTTTTTTATTTACGAAGAAATTGCTGTCTGATGTAATTGCTTAATTATTATGTTTTTCAGTACAGACTGAATGTCTAAGTTGTTTAGTGATGCAACAGTATATTTTATACAGAATTTATACAATAATAATAATTAATTATTCTATATTTTATTCTTGAAAAATAAAAATCAGTGTTGTTGTTCATTAAAATCGATGTTAAGACACTAAATAATTCTTTAGTTTACTCCGGAAGAAACCATATAAAAATGAGAAAGATTGCGATTAAGTCTTCTGTGGGCATAAAAATATGTTCAACATACTAACAATAGGAGGCGGCATTGATTAACCTCGATAGATGATGGAAGAGAAAAACACATGCAAGAGAAAATAAATTAAAAACACGACTGGGTCGCACAAACATGCTCTTATTGTTCAAAGTATTGGAAATTTAAGATTTTCTTAAGTTTCGAGAAAAAAAAAATTTTTAAAAATATAAAGGTAAGAAAATTAAATATTGTAATTTTTTTTTTCAAAAACTTTTTAAGGAATTTTTTTTTTTACATTTTACATTTCAAAATGATAAGAAATACCTTTGTGTAAATTTTTCATAAATATGGCTTATGTTTTGATGAAATATACGAATCTTAAAAATATGTCAATTTTTGCATTTTTTGAGAAAAACTAAAAACGCAGTTTTGTTAGAATTAATAAGACTACTACGTACACAAAATTTAATCAAAATCGTTAGAGCCGTTTTCGAAAATATTGCAATACCTCGATGACGTTATATGGGAGATATGCGTTAAAAAGGAAAAATAAAATGCCGATGGGGTCGCACGTAATTGCTCTTATGCTAAAAGTAACTCTAATGTTAAAGCTTTTTATTCAAGAAACACCGTTTTAAATTATTTTTTACAAAAAACCAAGCATGCCATTTTAATACTTGCATAAAAAGGTATTTTTAGAAAAAATTTTTTCCAAAATCGTTAGAGCCGTTTTTTAAAAAAATTATTTTTTATATATAAAAAATGTCTAAAATTTTTCAAAAAAAAAGTTGGTATGCCATTTTTAAGAAATAATTAATTTACCAATAAAACCGAAATTTCAAAATTTTTCACCAACCCGTTTTCAAAAAATTGATTTTTCAAAAAAAAATTTTGAAATACTTTTAAAAAATTCAAAAATGCATTTTTTGAAAATTTTAATATTACCTTTATCTAAACGCTTTTGCATAAAAAATTTCGTTGAAATCGGGTTAATTTTGTACGAGATATTCAGAAACCAGAAAAATCGTTCTATGACAGGTACCGTTAATAACGGTACAAAAAATATTTTTTTTATTTCAAAAGTTGGCTCTTATGTGTAATACTTCACATAAAAGTTTTAATCAAAATCGTTAGAGCGGTTTTTGAAAAAAATTTACTTTTCTATTTCCGTTATATGGCAGATACCATTAGTTTTGGTCATAAAAAAAAATTTCAATTTCCCCTCTAGGGAATCACCAAAAACTCCTAACTACCAAGTTTGAAGAAAATCACTTCACTCGTTTAGGCTGTAGCTCGATAATTACCGTTCGATTAAGCTGATGTCACACACCATGAAGATCGTTGAGCGAGTCTTGGGTAGCCGACTGCGAAAAATAATAAGGCTATCTGATGACCAGTGCGGGTTTGTTGCGGGTAAATCAACCACAGATGCAATCCAGAGTATCAGAATCATTATTAAAAAACATCGAGATTCCTTGGAGGATTTGCATGTGGTATTGGTTGATTTTGAAAAAGCATTCGATCGACAACCACGAGATCTGATATGGGTGGCCCTCAGACAACGAGGAGTTCCGGAAACCTATGTGCGGATAATTATGGACATGTATGATGGAGCAGTTACTAAAGTAAGATGTGCAGCTGGAGTCACCGAAGAATTCGAAATCACAGTAGGTGTACACCAGGGAAGCGTCTTGAGTCCTCTGCTCTTTATTACCGTTCTTGATTACCTAATTGAAGTCAAAGTGACGGACCCAAAAGTGCATCAGTTATTCTTTGCTGACGATGGAGCCATCATAAGTGAAGACCCGATATCCCTGCAACGAGCCCTTGATGTATGGGTGGATGTTCTAGAAGGTAGTGGGTACCGCATAAGCGCGAAAAAGACAGAATACCTATGCTGCCCATTTTCTGATCCACACAGGCCTATTCCTGACATTTATTTGAATGGTGTAGTGCTTCCCAAGTGTGAAAAGTTTAAATATCTGGGGTCTATGATAAATAACGAAGGTACTTGTGATGACGATATCAATCATCGCGTAAGCGTAGGGTGGATGAAGTGGCGGGAAAATTCTGCCATCTTCTGTGATCGAAAAATGCCCCCTAAGCTGAAAGTAAGACTCTACACCGCAGTTGTGCGTCCAGCACTCACATACGGTTCACAATGTTGGACAATGTACAAAAAGTATGAGAGTAAGTTAACGGCAGCTGAGATGAAGATGCTTCGTATGACAGCAGGAGTAACAAAGCTTGATAGAATTAGAAGTACGAAGATCCGAGGAAGCCTTCGTGTTAAAAACACCATCTCCAAAAAAATTGAACACGACCGACTCAGTTGGTATTGCCATGTTCAAAGGAGAGATCCTGAGAACCCCGTCAAAAAAGCAATATCATACAACGTTCCAACACGAAATAGAAAGAAAGGTAGGCCTAAAAACTCCTGGTACAAGCAAATGCAAAACCACCAGCATTCAGTTGGCCTTAGAAATGGAACAATACAAAACCGGGAGGCTTGCCGCCGATTTCTGAGGTCAACCCGGCGAACCCCACAGGCGGATCAATAGTGTGAAGCAGTAACGTGGGAAGGTTATGATCCCCTCGACATCGAGATCATAACAGCGCCGAGAAAAAGGAAGAAGAAGAAGGCTGTAGCTCGAGGTATATACAGACAAACAGACAGAATTGCGGGACCCACTTTTTTGGCATTCTCCATCATCGTAATGTCATGTAAAATTGTTATCTCGAGTTCGATTTTTTTACGAATCCTAAGCTTGCCCTATAACACCTATATCGCAAGTAAAAAACCGGGTCTAAGGAATTACGTAAAAATCAAAGCTTCAAACAAATCCATCCATCCGTTTAGACCCAAGCTCGATGTACAGATGGACGAACAGACGCACAGAACGCATAGAACGACGGACGGCATGACGAAACCCACTTTTTTGATCTACTCCATCATCTTGGTTTTGATTAAAATCTCGTTTTTTTTTCTACACGAAAACAATACTTGCTTTATAGAGCAAGTAAAAATAATGCGGTTTTTGAACACCTTTAACCATAAATGCTAGAAAAGCATAACTTTGGTAAATAAGGTGTAAAGCTTTTTAAAAGACGAGAGAGTCCAATTAGAAGAGATAGTGCTTCTGAGTGCAATGCCAAATGACATGCATTTAAGTATGTATTCAATTAAAAAATAAATGTTACGCATACACCATAGTGACCCATATTACCATTTATGCTATCTTGGAGATTTATAAAATTTTAATTCATACAAGCACTTTTTAACGATATTATGCTCTTAAAATATGCTCAATTGATGCTAAAAATCATCAATAAAAATCATTGTTTTCAATTTTTAAAATTTTGCTTTACTTTCACTATGTAGTTTCATATAATGCAACTTTTGACTATTTACTTAATTTAATAATAGCGCTTACCCCCAAAGCCATATTTTCATTCTACCGAAAAATCATCATCTCTTCTTATAAAAATAATTGCCTTCTTTAAAGCTAAATTCAATTCTTGAACAACTTGCTCCTGGATAATATTTCAAATTTCTGACAAATTCCTCACATTTCCAGACATACAAAAAAGCCAACAAACAGATAACAATTCAACGAAATCGAGACAACAAACTCTCAATGGGAATATATCAACTGACTTATTCGAATTTCTCATCCAATTAGCTACCTAATATTTATTCAATTATATTTCAAGAGTCTTTTCATTCGTTAATGCCAAATCCTATGAAACCCTTCATTAATCTTCAAAACAGAAGGAATACGACCTATTTAACTGAAAAGTGTATGAATCCCACATATTTTCATAAAGGATACTCAGAAAGTTAGAAAAAAAACTCTCAACATATTTTTCTTTTTTTGTTCTTTTTCTATTTTTGTTTGTCTGCTCGGTTCATATATTTTTTGTGTGGGTTCATTATGAAGGCTTATGAACGCTCAATGAGATCCTTTTTAAGTATTTAAGTGAAAGTATATCTTGTGGCTCTTTTATGTGGTAATCATGTTTTTCTTTCTTCCATGTGTTTTTTATAACATAAAAAAATCCTGTTGCTGATTGGTCAAATCGAATTATAAGTGAGATAAGTCAAAGATGCTTTAATCTTATATTGTTTCCTTTAATATTTAATACAAATCCGTTCTAAATGTATCCACATTTTTCCACAGGTTGAATTTAACTTTGTTCGAAAGCTGTTATATTAGTGGGTTTGAAATGTTTTTCTTATGAAAATGCTGAGTGCCTTTTAAAATATTGATTTATTTCAATTTTGAATGCAATGAACTTGAACGTAGGCATATTTTTCTTAGGAAAATAATAACAAAACTCTTGACTTGACAAATTCCAATCGATTTAACACAAAATTCCTGGCCACAGATTTACTTGATTGGAGTCCTTGTGTTCTACCCTTTTTTTTTTTTTTCTAAAGGGGTATGAATTTTCTAAGCCACTAACTTCAAAAGCTGTGTATGAAAATGCTGTCAGACGGAGAAATAACAAAAAGGTCAATTTTTAGTATAAGGTACCTAACCAATAGATTGTCATGGAGTACACTTTTCTTTATTGACTGGCTTTTCTTTGAACCCACAAGTTATGTATATGTATGAACAACAAAAACAGAGATACAACATACCAAACGATCAAATCAATAGGATTCAATTATGGAAGTTTTTGGTATCCTCAAAGTCGTATATAGAGCAAGTCTTTGGCAAATTCCAATTTCATGCATGGAATGTTTAATTTCTTCAAAGTGAATCACCCAAAATTAATGTGTTTTAGTTTTGGGGAAACCAAGACACAATTTGATTGACTGCTATGTGTAAAGTTTATTGTTTTGAAACAATATCGCTCATTGCTGTGAATTTGTTAGAGGAAGTTGTTATACGAATGTATTATTGTATGGAGGGAATTTTGAGGTTGATGAAGTTGTTTGTTTTGGGAATTGTGCTTATTAATATGATTACTGTTCGAATTACGGATAATGACTCTCTGCTTTGAGAATAATGAGGAATTATTTTCATATTCGTTTGTTCATCTTTCAGAAGAATACCATGAAAATTTTAAGACAAAAAACTGATAAAAAAATACTTAAACAATTGGAAAAAGAGGGACCCATCAAATTTACAGCAAAAATTTCATTAAAAAAAGTCAATAACACAATAAATTTATCCTCAGTAAAAAATATAACAATGCACTTAAATATTTCATTAAATTGACATGAAAAAGAAATGTCAATATATAAAAATTGGTACAAAAATACCTAAAAAGACACAAAATGTTTCAATATGTTCAATAAACATTTTATCATTTTATTTATCATAATTCTTACAGCCTTGTTGTTTTGAATGAGTCTATATTTTGATGTATTTTTATTTTTGTCTATTTTATAAACATACAAAAATAAAATGCACATGTTTATATATCTTTTTGATAGGAAAATAATAAATTGTGTTCAATTTCCTTCGTGACAATTTGGTGAATGAATCACGTAACACTCAAGGGTTCGTAAATTTTTAAATGTTTATTTATTTTTTTTTGTTTCATTTTTCTGCTCTGTAAACAATATAACAGACATCAAAATGATGAATTCTCTCTATGGTAGTTGTAAACATACAAACACAAAAAAAATGTCACATTGTGTTTTTGATTATGGAATAAAATAAAACACCCACATCAAAAAAACATACAAAATAAATATTCCAAAAATATAACTCTCTCTGTGCTGTGTTGGCAATGAAATATCTTACTTTTTAAGGTTAACCCATTTTTTTCTGGCAGGTGAAAATATAAAAAAAAATTAAAAAAATAAATGGACAGTTAGGTAAAATATTTTAATTGCTTTGATAAGGGATTCACTTTTTTTTAGACCTTTTTGTTTATGTAATAAAATACTTTTATTTTTCTATCAAATGGATTAAATAATGATTTTTTAAAGAATTAAATACATTAAAGGTAAGTCTTCTTGTCTTTTCTTAAATTTATTGATTAGGTATGTATATTGATTTAAATTGTCATTTTTCGAAGTTTTTAGTTTTTAAATTGACAAAAAACAGTTTTTTTTTAAATTTAGATTGAATTATTATAATTATAATAATTATTATAATATCATCTTTAGAAGAATTTTAAACAAACTCTTAAAAGTAAAAAAAAGTTTTTCAAAGGAAAAAAACACTAGTTTTCAAAGGAATTTGAAATTAACAAAAAGCTATGCCACTTTTTTATAAATAAAGATGCATTTTCAAAAAAAAAAAAAATTATATGTTAAAAGTTGCTTAAAACCTTAAGTTTTTTGTTAACATTCACAAAATAATATTTTAAATTTAATTAATTAATTTGATTTTTAATTGGTAAAAAAATAATACAAACTTTATCTTTAAAACTACAAAAACCTCTCTTTCAGTGGTTTTGACCTTCAAACAAAGTATGCCATTAATTCGGTAAAAAACAAAGAATTTTTAGATTTTTTTTTTTGAAAATCTTGTTTTTCAAAGTAGTTTTTCATACATACAAATATGTATATTGTATATAAAAAATCAAAAAATGACAAAAATTAAAAATCTTGAATATCAAAGCTTTTAAATCGAATTTTCTTTCACATTTTTTAAACCTCTAAACTTCAAGGTCGCGTAATCGAAAAAAAAACTTTAAAAATATTTTTAAAGCTTGATAACCTTATGCCTTGACAGGATATCGCCAGGTAATTCACATGTATCTGATTTTGATTTCATTTGATACTTCGTTTTGAAAATTCAAAGGCTGATTTTCAAGAATACATAAGTAAAAATAAATGTTAGTCACTCTGGCGTATGAGTAACTTTTTTTTCTTAAATATATAATTACTTTTTATAGTTTTTGATTTGGTACTGCCCGCGTCACTTATTATTTTTATTTGATGGATTAAGCATAAGATCTAATTAACACCACCTTATCCTCCTTTTAAGCGAAGTCATGCCTGAAAAGGGCATTTTTGGCACGTTTTGTTTAAAAATGTTCAATAACAAAAATATATCTTATTTTTGAAAATTCAATATGAATGGCCACATAAAAAAAAGATATTATATACTAATATTTATTTAAAATAAAATCGCTTAATTGAATTGAACCTACTTTCAAAACCATCAGCCCAATATTTACAATCAAAATAATTGTATGAACAACATACCAATAACAAAAACTTTTAAACCGAAAAAAAGAACAATTTTCATCGACTTGCATCCTCGACACACTCATAAATTAAATACAAAAATCCAAGTTTGCAAAAAACTAACGACACGAAATTGATCTTTCTTATTTCGCATCGTTCACGCACAATTTTTCCTGATGTGTCGTCTTATATCTCCATAAGTCTGAAGGGTAACAAATTTATAGCCTTCAACAAACAAAAAATGAAGCAAGAAAAACTTGTTAATTTAGTTTTCGATAGGCACGTTTTCTCTATTTCTAAACACTCATCCAAGTTTCAAGGATATCGATATCATTATTTCCTTTGTCCTTGCCAGTCAGGATACATAATATCACAAAAAAACCTTTTGCTTTTTTGATACAACAAAAATCAAAAATAAATTAAAAATCGATGAATGATTTATCGATTTTGTCTGGTATGTGAGTTAGCTGGTTAATTCTCAAGGTTTTTTTTTTTTGTTTTCAATAATATCTAAAGGATTTAATAAATACATCATTAATTTGAAATCTCAAAAAGAAATTTCAACAAAGTTACATCACAAAATCATGAGAGAGAATTTAATTCTCTTTGATCCATCAACATCATTCTGATACAGTCAGAGATTAATTTATCGGAAGAGTAATTTTCAGAATTATATGTCGCATCCTTGGTGACTTTTCTTCTCTATTTTGAGGTTTCCAAGCTAACGCAGTGATTTAAATTACTTTTTCTTCGCAGGAAATAAATTACTTACACTCACAGAAGTTTTTTTTTATATGCAAAATGTGTGTGGTAAATGCATGAGGGATATTCACCTACTTCAACTTAAATTCTGAAGAAAAGTACCAATTTTCCAGGATTTTTATTCCTTTTTTAAAAAAAGTGTTTCTTAAGTTGGCATATAAAATCTTTCTTCTTCTGGTGCTGACATTAATCTCCATGGAAATGGAGAGATTTAAATAAAGATTTCTACATTTGAATAAAAAATATCAAAAATCTTAAAAGAAAAACACAAAACAAAACAGAATATAAAAAAAGGCTACAAAAGGATATTTGTTTCCCTGTTTTGATGGCTATTAAATGTACAATTGTACACTGTTATAGTCCCTTAAATAACTTACAAAAGCCATGTTCTTTTACCTGGCAATATGGCTTAAATAATAAAATAAAATAAAAAAAATTGTGTAAAATGTAACAAAAGAAATAAATAAAATGCTCAACATAAAGAAAACTTGAATTCCTCGAAAGATAGACAATACAAAAGCATTCCGTAGAAAACAAACAAAAAACACATCTTTAGTTGTCATGAGCTTTTATATAGAAAGTAAGTTAAAAGCCTCTTGAATGTAGCATGGAAGAAGGAATAAAAATGTGAGCAAGAATAAAAGTTAACAATGGATTTATATAGGTTTTGAATAACGGATGGAAATTTAAATAAGTCATATCGGATGGTTGAAACCGTCAACGATGTTAATGGAAGGGCGGGATAATATAGGGGTTTAAAAAGATATCGATGGAGAGATCATATTCGATGTGAAAATTCTTAAAGTGTATCCTTCAGTAAGGACTTTCCCATCGCGAAATAAAATATTATTTAAAGAAAAGGGTTAAATTATTATATTTCATAATTTTAAATATGTATTTTTTCTTTAACAAATATTTGCTTTAAGAAATGTACACTTTGGAAGGTTAAAAGGTAATTCTCAGAAGAATCATCCTCGGATTTTAATTAAATATAATTAATTTTTTGCTCTTTTTTTGGAGGTCAACGGAATTCATTCTCAAGTGGCAAAAGTGCGGGTATTTTCTCAGAGATTTGAAGGTATTATAAATTATATTTCAAAAGAGTCTTTCTGGGAATTAAGCTCTTTTCGTATTAATTTACGAAGAATGTTCGTTAGACAAAAATATGAAAAAGAAATACAATGAATAAGCCTTGAATATTAAGTGAGTCATATTTTGAGTGCGTATTTTAATTATGCAATAATAATAAAATGAATTCATTTTTATGGCATAGCAATAAGCTTAAGATTGATATAATTTAGAATTTTGCTGAGAAATGGTCTTAACATCGCATTTCTCCATTTTGAACGCATTGTAGTCTAACATTTTTCTATTATCAGATAAAGTAAATTCTTCAAAAAACAGCTGAAATGACTTTTCCTGCAAAAGTCACGATTTTCTGGGGGATACAGAAAAACGTTAAACCTTTTTGATTATTAATTTCAATAATTTCTCATTGGTTTTTTTTAAGTCTCCTTCTCCGAACAAAAGCTTGAAAGATTCCATTTTAGATTCTGAATTGGGATCTAAAATACTAGTTTCGAAGTTGTAAGACTGGAAATTTTGTTTAAACTCTTTTAAATTGCCATCGAAGTTTCCATAATATAGGCTGATTTACAACATACTATGAATGTTTAAAAATATACCGAGTATATCGGAGAAATCTCTTGATTAAAACAAAAACCTCTAACTACAAAAAAAAAATAATATTTTTTATCAATTCAAATTTAAAATAAAATGTCACACCCGTTGCATTAACTTGTCACGCACAAAAGATTTTTTCTATTTAAAAATCATGTTATCCACCACCAAAATATTTTTTCAGGGGTAATACACCCACCTTGCAAAAATTGAAAAAGTCTAAAAGATTAATATTATCATGAATCATGACACGGATTAAGCATTTTTTAGTCACGCCCGTAACGCAACTAAATTGAATATTGAAACTTAATCAATTATAATATAACACTATACATTTTCTTAATTATTCATGTTGAATTGTATCTATATTGAATAATGGCAGATTGTAAGTGAAAGAGTCACACCCGTTACATGAAAATAACAAATTTTAAAATTGTGTAAAATATGTTCAAATAAATGTATTAATAAAATTTAGCCTAATTAAAATAAATTGATAAAACAAAATAATTTTTAATGGTGTTTAAGGATTTTTCAAAATAAGTTAGTTCCGAAATTGAGTAAGAAAAAAATTGTTTCCTTTTTCTTATTTTCTGCTGTGGCTATAGAATTTTCCTATTTTGTTCCTACTAGCGCCCAAATCCTAACTTTAATTTTTTAATCGTTTTCATTCATTCATTATGCGCAAATCCAGTATCAAACACCTTTTCAATATGAATTCAGCTAAATGTCTAGCTTATACACTGTTTTGAAAATGTGCTTATTCTTTCCACCATTTTGAAGCCGCACCGATTTAAATAAAATAATTTGACACTTTTTTCGTACCAAATTTCATCAAGAAATAATGCTTCCTGGAATTTTCTTTCAATACTTAAACTTAATATTTTACAAACTCTCAAACACCCATAATCACAAGAACAAATTTCTTCAATTTGTCCACAAAGGACATTACTTTCTTGTGAAAACTCATTACATTCAGTAAATCTGTTCAAATGATATTTTTTTTTCTGTTTTCTTTGTTCTGGACGAATAAATCCGCTTAAAATATCATCAACTATGAAATCCAGTAATAGTCCCTTTTTTTCCGTTAGCGTAATCTATTCGATATCCAAACAACTACTGGCAATGAACCTTGAAGGAAATGTCATTCTGAAAAAGAAAAAAAGAAAGAGAATCGATATATACTTTCTTGTATAAGGAATCAGTGTTAAATAAAATGTTATACCAACGCCAACATTACGCAAATAAATTTCCCTTTTTCATTCTGCAGACGGGAAGTAGGTAACAGGAGAAAAAAAAGGAAGACACAAATATTTTACTTCCTCGTGTTTTCTTTCAGAATTTTACAAAAACAAAAAAAGATAACAAAGTAAACGAAAGTAAATAGACATTTTGTATAAGAAATATTGAGAAAACAATTTAACCATTGTGAACAAATATTTTCCCTTTTTTTTGATATTAATATCATTGACACTTTATCTTCCTTTGTTTTTTTCTTCGTCCTCACGATGGTCACTGGGAAGCTATGCATGGAAAAGGACAATGCGCTTGTATGCGATGTGAATCCATTTGCCGTTTGACTGAATAAAGTGTTCAACTAGATTGCATCATTTGTTGAACTGTCCAATGTCCAAGCTTGTACAAGCTGTGTTTCTGCTGCCTTGGACAGACGACGGGCGATATCCTTTAAACTTCGATTTCACTGCGACTTTCGACGCATACACAATATGAGACCAATTTGGATTTTTTTTCTCCTTCAACTGAGATACTCACACTCAAACGTGTCCTGAATAAGATGGAGAGATGGATTTTTTTTTTAAATTGCCAAAGAATCCTGCCGGAGAAACCATGGACATTAAAAATGAAACCAAAATGGCCACCTAAATTGTAAGCAAGGACTAAGAAAGATGGTCAATTTTTGATGGAGGATAAATGGCTGTCGAATGATGTTTGGTTTTTGTGTCCCTGATGTGATTGGTATTCAAAGCGGAAAATTCCTACGTGGAATAACCACGTCACATCGAACTATACTCATATCCCACTAAATCCTAACAAAACACAAAATTGCTGTGATTAATGCGTTTGATTACGCAAATTCAATGATTTTCATTTCCATATTTATGCAATAGAAATATGTTTCCACCACAGACGCCAGGCGGTGTATTCGTTTATCATCATCGGATTCGTTATCCAGCCCCCAAGGATAAACATTTCTACTTCTGTATTTTGTTTGTTTTATTTTTATTTGCTTTTACTTTATTCCCAGAATGTTTTGCTATTAACTAACTTCAGGTGTTGTTGTTACCGACTTACGACGTAGTCGTCGTCATCGTTAAGTGTTAGCTACATTTGTGTGTTCACATTTCGTCCTTGTTCAAAGATGTTAGCTCTCACAAATATGCCTATTAAATTTGTTACAAGTGAGGTTGTAAATAACAAAACACACACTCTGTGATTGCCAATAACAATGTAATCAAATTGTATTCCCAGTGGGTGATTTGGAATTATTTCTATATGAGAAGGTAGAAAAAAAAATTATTTTGATTCCAAATGAGGTTTTTGGCTGTGCCGGTGTTTTTGAGGTAAAATTGAAAATAATAAATTCCGTCTGCTGTGCCAGCAGTTACATTTAAATAGGATTAAAAAAGTTCAAAGAATATTAATTTAAAATTACTTAAAATAAGAAGCTTTGGTGGAAGATATAGGTTAAAGGTTATAGAGGGAATAGATTGATATGTAGCTGCTATTTCTGGTTTTCAAAATATGGAAAAAGGCTGGCGCCCAACGTGAAGCAAAATAATTGAGCTAGGATTGTGCAACTAATAGTATCTGATCATTTCTGTTCAATATTTATTTTCTTTGACTATGTGAGTATATTATAATCGTACAAAATCTAAAAAAAAATGATTAATTTGTTTTCAAATGGCGCCCAACGTGAGCTAAAATAGTAATTATATAAGTTTTCAGATGATAATATTTCTTTGAATTGGATCATCTCCTCTAATGTTTACCGATGCACACGGGCACTCGAAGATATTTGAATTGTTTATCCGATATATTTGGACAAAACTCAAACTAATGCAAATTGTATAAAGACGAAATAAGACTTAAAGTCAGGGCCGTCTTTAACTATCTTGGGGCCCTTGGGCACACAAGAATTTGGGGCCCTTTTGGAAAGTAAAATAAGTACAATGGTTGGCTAAAAAGCAATGGTTGGTTAAAAAGGGCTGCCAATATATCGTTCCATATAAAGTACCTAGTGTCTTTATTATTGGTAGGGGGTGCCAATAATACGCGCATTGAGACATCAAACGTTGCCACTGCCAATAATTGTACATTTTATACTGCCAATAATTTCCCTGTACCGGTTATAAGTTTCTGTTTGAAGAATTGATTGATAGATTCGCTAAAAACTCGATACAGACGATTTGTACGTGATTTCCAAGAGCCGTTATTTTCTTTTCTTTTCTTTTCTTTTCTTTTCTTTTCTTTTCTTTTCTTTTCTTTTCTTTTCTTTTCTTTTCTTTTCTTTTCTTTTCTTTTCTTTTCTTTTCTTTTCTTTTCTTTTCTTTTCTTTTCTTTTCTTTTCTTTTCTTTTCTTTTCTTTTCTTTTCTTTTCTTTTCTTTTCTTTTCTTTTCTTTTCTTTTCTTTTCTTTTCTTTTCTTTTCTTTTCTTTTCTTTTCTTTTATTTTCTTTTCTTTTCTTTTCTTTTCTTTTCTTTTCTTTTCTTTTATTTTCTTTTCTTTTCTTTTCTTTTCTTTTCTTTTCTTTTCTTTTCTTTTCTTTTCTTTTCTTTTCTTTTCTTTTCTTTTCTTTTCTTTTCTTTTATTTTCTTTTCTTTTCTTTTCTTTTCTTTTCTTTTCTTTTCTTTTCTTTTCTTTTCTTTTCTTTTCTTTTCTTTTCTTTTCTTTTCTTTTCTTTTCTTTTCTTTTCTTTTCTTTTCTTTTCTTTTCTTTTCTTTTCTTTTCTTTTCTTTTCTTTTCTTTTCTTTTCTTTTCTTTTCTTTTCCTTTCTTTTCTTTTCTTTTCTTTTCTTTTCTTTTCTTTTCTTTTCTTTGCTTTTCTTTTCTTTTCTTTTCTTTTCTTTTCTTTTCTTTTCTTTTCTTTTCTTTTCTTTTCTTTTCTTTTCTTTTATTTTATTTTATTTTATTTTCTTTTCTTTTCTTTTCTTTTCTTTTCTTTTCTTTTCTTTTCTTTTCTTTTCTTTTCTTTTCTTTTCTTTTCTTTTCTTTTCTTTTCTTTTCTTTTCTTTTCTTTTCTTTTCTTTTCTTTTCTTTTCTTTTCTTTTCTTTTCTTTTCTTTTATTTTATTTTATTTTATTTTATTTTATCTTATTTTATTTTATTTTATTTTATTTTATTTTATTTTATTTTATTTTATTTTATTTTGTTTTGTTTTGTTTTGTTTTATTTTATTTTATTTTATTTTATTTTATTTTATTTTATTTTATTTTATTTTATTTAGTTTTATTTTAATGTCTCCTTTTTAACTGATATCTCCAATATAAAGTTTTCGAGATATTGCAATTTTCTCAAAAACGGTTAAGGATTTTGCTTTGAAAAAAAAAACATGTAATGCTGCAAATAAGGACGCACTTTTGAAATAAGAAAAATATTTTTTTGAACCGTTATTAACGGTACCTACTTGCCATAGAACCGATTTCTTAATGTAAACGACACAACCGATTTTAATGAATATTTTGACATAAAAAGGTTTATACAAATATTAAAATTAAGAAAACTTAAAAAAAAATTATCAAAACATTGATGTACCGTCGATGAGCCGGCAATAGTTTTTTCTTAAACGTTTTCTAACGGAAAAAGTATTGATGTTTTTTTGTCAACGAATTGATTCTTTTTTCGTCTTTTAATACGAATCTACACATATTTTTACACTGATTTTAACACGCACTACAAATTTGACAGTTTCGCGAACTTCCAACGAAATTATTATTTAAGGAAAAAGATAATGGAAGAGAATTCGTTGTTTTAATCAATAATAAATAATCTTACCTACATTGGAAAAAAAAGTTATTTTTCTTGTTTTTTGAAAATATTATTGTCTTATTTTTTGGAAAATTTAATTTGGGTTTGGTCGTTTGGATTTAAATGTCCGCATACAACGCCACATATTTTGTTTTCATTTTGAAAACATATTGTATTTTCCGTATAGGTGTAGAAAAAACTTTATTTGGTTGCCATATAAAAACTAAAATTTTTTGGTAGATGGTCTGCCCGACAAAAATGTTTTGAGAATAAATGTGTGAGGGAAATTTTCGTTCCTTCGGGGCCCCCCTGAGAATGGGGGCCCTGGGCACGGGCCCCGTGTGCCCTTATGGTAAAGACGGCATTGCTTAAAGTAACAAAATAACTGTTTAAAAATATATAATACTCTCTGAATTTAAAAGCCTTTGCAATTCTAGAAATGTATTATGTACAATTTAAAAATAAGAATTGGCGCCCAACGCGAAGCTCAATAACTCAATGAGGCTGCTATACAAAGTAATCATAGAAGTACTGAGATGGTTTGCATAAATTTTTATAGGGGAAGTGGGGCCAAGACCGTTTTTATACTAAGTTGTATGAAGAAAGTTAAATTTGCAACATTTGCAATATAAAATAGGTGCCTTTTGGTATGATCGATCACGTGTGTAAATTTAAGCAAGAGCACCGCCGAAGAGTTACGGTAAATTTTGTGATTTTTCATCAAATTGTTATCGTTAATGAGAAAAATCAGTAGTATTTTTAACACTGAAAACATTAAAATTTTTAACTTTTCCTTTTTAAAAATAGAAAGTGAATATTCAAAAGTAAGTAAGTAAGTTAAATCTTCCAAAAATCTAAGCGGCGTCAAATTTAAAGTGTAAGTGATGATTCTGAGGAAGAGGACTTTGAAGACTGTATTTGTGCATTCTACCTGCAACTGTTTTCCAGATCAAATCCAAAATATTGTTGGATTAGTGCAAAATGTGTACCAAATGGTACCACAAAGCTTTTTATATGATGATAACTAATAAAAATATAGCATAAGTATGTTATTATTGCAAATAGACTGCATCAAAAACAAAAGAAACTGTCTTTCTACTAACAAAATTTGATAGGGTGGTCTTACCCCCATTAGGGGTTAGAGGTTTTTTTCAAAACATATTATCTTTTGATCAATATTTTTTATTTTTTTTATAATAATGAAAGTTCCTACAGTAAACAATTAACTTAATAAATTAAACTTTATTTTGATAAAAAGTTGTTTTTTATTGGTTATTAAGACAATCAAACACTAAAGGGGCGGTCTTGCCCCCACTTCCCCTACACTTGAGGATATAATTATAGTCCTCAAAAGACTATAAAACTTAACAAAAAATAATAATTGGCGCCCAACGTATGCAAAAGCCATAAATGAAGCCTCTGAGCACGATAACATAGTTTTCGAGTACATTATGTCCATTCTTGTTCAACAATAGCTACAGCAATTGTTAAAATCATTTTTGTAAATGGCGCCTAGCGCGAAACAACTAAAATAATTAACAGGGCTTTTGCTATTCAAAAACATTTGAACATTTATGTACTTATCAACATATTTATTGCTTATCAACATATTTATACTGCTGTACGAAATCATACAAGGAATTAAAAAAAAATAAAATGGCGCCCAACGTGAGGCTAATTAAATTAATTAATCTTTGTGCAATAAGTTTAATTTTTAAACATTGAATCCTTTCGCTTAGCATTTAATCCTCTATGAGTGTGATTGTCTATTTCGAGTGTGCTGTGCATTTCGTTTTTTGGTAGCATACAACTTATAATCCAAAATGTAAACTGGCGCCCAACGTGAACTAAAATTTAATAAACCGAAGATGTTGATTACCTCTCTTAAAAATTTTATTTGAGTATGAGATGTTAATTTTATTGTTGTAAGTCGTGAAATGGTACCTTAAATAGTCTCAAATGGCGCCCAACGCCAAATGGAAATAGGCTCTCTGTCTTAATAATCTGGCTTGTGTAGATTGTGTCACCCTTTTATAGAATTTTCTAATGTTTTCCCAGTTGTAGCATAACTCGATACACTTACATACTGGTTTTTATTGTTGTCTGTTCTTTTGTCTTTCACTGGTTTCACATTGATCCCAAAGCACTTTTTTTTTTTAATTTTATCTTAGACATGACAATATTGAAACGAAATGATATTCAGGAAAGATTCCAGCTATGATACATCCTAGTCATTAATGTTCTTCTAGTACACATGGGTATCTATCTACAATTTGTTTTCTGCTTTAACTCATTTTTTTTCAACCACCATGATCTAACCATAAAATGTCTCATCTGGTAGAAAAACACCCTGTGTAATGATTTAAAATCCACCTTAATATGTCAGTCACACCTTGATATACCATTGTGAAAGCTTCAAAAAGAAGACAAATGAGAACATTTTAAGCTTCTTCGTCTTCACCTTCTTAAATGATTACTTTCTTTCTTCAAAATTACAAGTTTTTTTTTGTGGTTTAGGTAAGTCAATATTGAGCGTTTTTTTTTTTTGCTTTTCTATAAACTCTTTTAGAATCCACACTTTTCAATAATTTGTTTTTCTTTCCTTCTTGGAATTTTACTGTTTAACTTCTTTAAATGTACCTACGTATGTGCGGTTTTTTTTTATTTTTCTTCATCTTAAGTGCTGAAGCCATTATTGCTTTTAGAAGAAAAAAAAATTGGTCTTAACAAAAACTTTTTGACGTCGTTCTGTAGGTTTATTGATTTACCCCCCAAAAGAATGCTTCTACGTGCGGTTTATTTAAGGCTTGAAGAAAGAAACATAATAATTTAAAAAGTTTTTTCTTTTTCTTCCTTCTCTCTTTTTTTTTTTTTAATTTTTACCTTCTTTGACAGAGGTAAGAGTTAATACTTAAAGAAAAATCTACCACAAGCTATAAAAAAAAACATTTCTTTTTGGTGTTCAAAACTGTAGAGGTAGAAACCTAAGAGATGAGGTAGATTAATGTTTAATTGGACTAAACTATGTTATTTTTTTTATTTTCAAGATTAATTTGAGGTTTCTTGATATTTTCTTTTAACAAAATCTTGACTTCTTTATTTTTATTTCTACAAATGCCAAAGGTTTAAACACCTCCATATTTTTTGCCACAAGATCGTAGGGTACTTCCTTTATGACAGAATTTTAAGAAACATTTTTCTTCTCATATAGCACGAATTGATTTTTAAAAACATTTTGAGAGTTTGAGAGGGGAAATTTCAAAAAAAAATCTAAAAAAAAGGATAATAAACCAAATTAAAGCCTAAGTTAAAGTTAACTTTCATTCGTTTTAAGACTTTTATCTATTTTCCTACAAAAATCGTGTACGAAATAGACCCAAACAAAAAGTCAAATACCTACATAAATACTATATACAAGATAACCCAAAATAATTAAATTTATTTAGAAAATTATTCGCATGTTTTGTTTTGTGAGAACTTTATCAGTAGTTTTACGTATGACTGGACATAACAATTACACATAGCAAACACACAAAATACACACATTAGTTTTGTTATGTAAAAGGAATTAAATGAATAAAGTTTGTTCCTTAATTTCTTATCCATTTCCTATTGAGATTCATTCATGTGTAGAAAGAAACAAGGCATTTGGCAAAAAAAGGGAGAACTTCTTATTAAATAGTTTCTATGAATTTATAAATCGAAACATGATTTCTGGGAATAGTTTTGACTCAGTTTTTTTTTTTTTTGCTTTTTCTTAGGACTTCAGATTTCAGAACAGGGAAATATATTTGGCCTTAGCTTTTGTACAATGATTCATTGTGGTTTTTTTTGTACAGAATTTAAGGTTGTGTTTGAAAGAAAAAGAAATCAATTTCAAGAGATTTGTTAAAATATTATTTTAATAAAAAAATTAGTGGAAGAATCCTGAAAAACTGCAAAATATAATGTTTTTTTAATCCAGAATTGAATCATCATTTCTGTACCGAAATTTCTCTTGAAAACGGTTTAGTCGTAAAATTTGTAGCAAGCAACAAAAATAATGGGATCCATATTGATTGAAAACATTAATGTACAACATGGTGTATACGTACTATTTTTTTTGTCGTTTCATTTATTCTATGTTTTTATTTTTTATTGTTAAAGTAACGCTATTTAAACAATTCAGAAAGTCTCTATTTCATAGAAAAAAAAAATGAAAGTCGAAAAAAATTATTTTGATCAGAAGCTTTCATCACTCGAAATATTTGTAAGATAAAATTTTTTGAATCAAACTGATTGATGTATTAGAGTGGCTTTATATCCGTTTTATGGGGTGTTAAACTTCGAGGATATCCACATAAATAATGACATTTCAAATATTTATGATCCATGACGTAATAGAATATACGCAATTTAACAAAGTAACGATGTCAATATTCAAAATAACAAATAAATCGTTTGAAATTTTTTAGACATCCAATATCATAAAAAAAGCTACATGTTGTATGTTGAAAAAAAAAATTACCGAATAAAGATAAAAACTTTTTATATCTTTTCAAAACCAAAATGAAATATGAATGGCAACGATTTAAATTTAACAATTCTTCAATTGTACTTATCTACTCGTCTCCTTTTTTCATAGAAAATGAAAGTTTTTTTGTTTTTATATTTCCTTTTTATTTAAAAGTACGTGCACTTCAACTGTTTGTGAATGCCACTCTTTTGTCTTCTTTCTGTCTTCACTGTTCATATTCCTTAACTCGTTTTTATTTTTTCATCTTTTTTTTGTTTTTTTTGTTTGAAAAAAAAAAAAAACTGTATAATAACATTGCTTATAGACACAAAGCAAGTATCTCGGGAGAACACTACTTGGATGCTGAAAGGAAAAAAGTAACTTTTTAAAACTGTTGAAGATTTATGTAAGTGTGAAATTTAAAAATGAGAGATGGAACAATTTTAGCAAATTTAAATTTATATAGTTTTCCTGGAACTTTTCATTCTTATTAATTGGTTGCAAAAAAAAAATAATTAGAAATTAGTTCAAAAAAAATAAAAAAAAATAGATTTGCTTTTTCGTTCATGGGAACGAAATTTTATGTTAAAATCTTGAATGGCATGCAACTTTCAACAATAATAATTATTCAAGAATTAATGAATTTTTGAAACTTCTCATTAAATAACCTATTTCGAAAGAAATAACAATTAAATTTATATTCGTTTAGAAGTGAATTCTTCAATATTTTTCTGGAAGAGAAACTAGAATCATAGTTTCTGGTTGGACTAATTATATCCTTTTCTATTCGTTTAACCTAATTAATGTGAAATTAGCTTACATTTAGTTAACAGTAATAAATTATTGAGTTGAATTTTTTTCATTTCCTCAGTCAAGAGCATTTATTTTGACGAGAAAACTTGCCTTCTATCAGAATTTCACCGATCCTTTCAGATATGACTTCACGCCCTACTGAAAACGTAAATCTAGATGAAAAATTAGAAAATTCTCTTACCAAGATAAGGAAGATTATTTTATCACCAACAGTTTTTGAAGGTATCCCAGCTTTGTAGATGAAGCGACCAATGTCAATGCAGTTTTTTAGTACCAACCAAGACCTAAAAATTTGTTAATTGTAGGTATTTAAAAAAAATTTAAAAAAACATAACATTCATTTTTCAAAGAAACAAAACAGCATCCAAGATCACGTTGAGCTCCAAAACAAGTACCTATGTATGCAATTTGATTTGTTTTATTAAGATGCATTTTTAGAAAAAAAATTTCAAAACCGTAAGAGCCGTTTTTTTTTAAACTAATTTTGTATAAATACATTTTTGGAGAAAAGATGTAAAGTTAAAATTTGTATGCCATTTTGTAGATATCGCTTATCAACATCTAAAACCGAAATTTCAAAAAAGAAAACTCAATGGCTCTTATGCAAAAAGAATGAGCTTAAGACTGGGTTCCCTTTTTCAGCAAAGTCAAATCTCATGTAAAAGCATTTGTGTGTATTAGTGAATGTATTTCGCTCTCTCGCCATCGAATTCTCTGGTTTTTTACTCTCAGGATGTTGGTTATGGTTTTCATTCATTGTCTCTTTGTGAGATCACCATCGCACTCACGCGTGCGGGGTGACATGCAAATGGATGTAGGTATACTACATAGAAATTTATATGGATATGGTGTTTGTGGACGAAAACTGGTTTGAAATTCAATATTTTCATGAAAGATTTATTTATTTTTGAAGTGAAAAAGAAACTTGTTTCCATGTTGCTGTTGTGGATGGCATTTTGAGTTTTTTGTGTATCAGAGAAATTTTTTGCATTATAATATAATAATAATTATAGTTGTTCAGCGGAGAAGCAGGTAGAGGATGTGTTATATGGGTGCATTGATATAATATACTTGACATTATCCTTTGTGTAGTGTGTATAAAAATATGAGTAGATGTGCAGAAGGATTGATTTTCAGGTTCTTGCTCACTTTTGAGTTGTTCTTCGTTGAGAAATTTTTTGTCTCGCACTCGCGCGTGCCGGCTGACATGGAAATGTATTTACATACAATATATAGAATGTTTAGGTTCTTATGTGTATGTTGTTTCAGAATGGACTCGATATCAATCCAATTTACTTTCAACACCTTTTTAATAAAGATTTGTTTAGAGTCACCAATGCAATGAACTCAGTTCGTAACTGAATCGATTTTGTTTTTTATTTACCTATACCTACATTATTAGGAAACAAAAATAAGGCAGCATTAATAACTTATAAGTTACTTTTTTTTAAACCTTGAAATTAATTTTTCAATTATGTAATCAAAGTTTAGGGAAGTTTTCAAAAATAATTTTCAAGCTCAACACTTTGAAAAAAAAAAATGATCTATTTTTTCAAACTGATATTTTATTTATAAATTGAGATAGGCATTAGCTACTTTTTTGCTTCTGTTTCCTCAGTAGGTGTAATTTTAAAAACTTTTTTTTTGCTAAGGAAACATACTGAGCATCTTTACCTATTCAAAACTATTTCTATAAATACCATCAAGTGCATTCTAACCACAAATACACTTATATAACCCTTTACCCATTCCCCCGCGAAAATATAACTATTATACCTACAAACCTACAAAAAAAACCGAATCCGCAACATATAAACAAAGACAATGAAAAACAAAAGGACATATTTATATTATATAACCCCGCACGCACGCGCGAGTGTAGTATAATAAACAATACAACCCAGAAATCAACCTAAATATGGAAATCAATCATTGTGCACAAGCACATGTCAAATGTCAATACACATTTTTACACACAAACAAATGCAAACCACATATCTAATCCTTTACCTATATCCCCGCACGAGCAATGTGAATATTACACAATGCAAAGAATTTCGCTGACACAAAAAAAAACCCAAAAGTGTCAACTCGCAAGCGCGGGTGCGATATTATAAACACGAAATGAATTGTTAGAAAAAACCCAAGAGTCAACAAGAACAAAACAACCCTTTTTGAAAACCAAAGATAATGATCTTGCAAAAAATATCTACTACTACCTACTCCTGCATCATCTTCATAATTTCATGAATGATTTCTGCCTGCCTGAGTGAGGAAATAGGAAACAAAAAAAAAGTATTATGTAAACACAAAAAAAAAAAAAAAAACAATATATAACGAGAAAATGAGAGCGCAAGAGAAATTTTTTTTTTCAATACATAACAGAAAAAAAGAGTTCATCAGCGCCAGCTTATGCGTGGCATTCTTTTGAACTAAATTTGCATGTGTGCGTGATCAATGGAATTTTCAAAGTAAAAAAAGCTAAAATAGACACTTTTTCAACAATTTATATTAAAAATACTGTGAGCAAAAATATATATTTTTTTTTTGAAACTGATTTGAAATATAATGAAAAAAAATAATAAAAATAAATTGTGGATGCTTTGACTGCCCCTTCCTCAAAAACAGAATGCAAATATTGGTTTATTAAAATCAAATTTTTAGTGTGTAAATAAAAAAAATATTTTTGTTTGGCAAACGGGTTGCATGAACAACTTTATTAACTTCTCATTAAAAAATATAAAAACATTTTAAAAAATAATCACGCTTTGCCCCACGACTAAAATGCTAAAAAAGTGCATTTTGACACCTTTCCTTCAAATTAACCGTTCAAACTAACTTCAAATTAAATTTTATTGGATTCTCCTAATTTCACTTTATTGTTTTCTTTTTGTTTCAACTAAAAACACTAATAAACGGTAAAGTTATTCTAAGAAGAGTGAGTAAAAAAACATGAAATTACAACAAATTAACGAAGCTTTTTTTCTAATAAAAAAAAAAAAAAATCTGTTTCACATATTGCCTGAAAACACATTTGATCATTATAAAACAAAAAAAAAAAAAATAAAAAGTTTATAAACAACGGTGCCCCAACCAAAATTCTGATTCAATCTAAAATTGCAGGAAAAAAATCATTTTCGACCTTTATAAAAATCGCACAAGAAATGTTTCTAAAATTTAAATTGCAAAACTATTTGTACGTTTATTACCTTTTCAAAAAAGTACGTTTCATAAGATTATCTTATAAACTGCAAAAGTTATACAACAATTAGTCAACCATCTTCCATTAAAATGCTATGGAAACCCCCCCTTAAGGTCTATCTCACTTTTTAGTAGGTACATTTTCTAGAGTCTATTTCAAGAAAATGAGATCGATTTCAAGAAAATGTACTGAAAAGTGAAATAAGAGCTAAAGCTCATTTTAATTGCATACGACCCAATATCCCGTTTCCAAAAATTTGATTTTTCACAAAAAAAAATTCAAAATTGTTTCAAAAAATTCAAAAATATTTTTTTTCAAAATTTTATTTTTAATCCATATTAAAATTATATAAATGCTTCTGTTTAATAAATTTCGTTGAAATTGAATTAGTAGTTTGGCGGAAAATAAGTTTTGAAAAAAAAAACCGTTCTATGGCAGGTACCGTTAATAATGATTTTTGAAAAAAAAAAAAAAAATTCTCATCAAAAGATAGACCTTGCCTAAAATTTTTTTAAACAAATCTTTGGAGCCGTTTTCAAGAAAATTAAACTTTTCCGAAATTTGTATATGTGTTCAGAAAGTTTACATTTCCAAGAGCTATTCCGTCTTTGTTGTTTTGGGTACTCGTCTATCGTTGAAATCACCACGATGAGTTTACGTGTGCTCCTGCCGATGGTTTATTCTTGTAACCAAAGTTGTTAGGTTGTGACATATGCTCCCTCTGAAATTGCCGCAAAACTAATAGCTTGTTTGATCACAGCTTATGTCAATTTAACTTCAAATTGTTATTGAGGTTTTTAAAAATATTACTGTGGTTTATACCTTGTCAAAACAAAGATGAAAACACGTTTCTTCTCGTCAGAATATGCTAATTGATCAATTGAAATCAATATTACAACTTCAAATTCCTGCTCTAACCAGCCTCAAATGTCAATTCAAACCACAAAATATGTCAGACACGACCATATTCAGATATCGTTGACGCTATAGGGCAAGTATTGTGTCAATCTACTCAAAATAAATGAGTTAAATGCATAATTTTTATTTTGAATTGGATTCTCACTGTTCCAAGCACAGAATATCTAACCAAAATCCCCGCTAGGATTAAAATCCAATGTAAAAACTTTCCAGGAATTTGAATTACAAGCAGATAATATTGTGACATAAACTAAAGGAAGTGCAACTTGATATGATGAATTTGGACACACATATGCGGTTTTTACTCAAAATTTCAATGCTTTTCCATAAACTGCAAGAATATTGTGTAAGTATTTGTAAAATAAGGTAATTCTACTGAGAGTTAAGTTAAATCATTCTTCAGGATTGAACCCTCATTTGCTGAGGGTTCATTTTTGAGGTTAAACAATTTGAATATTAAGTACGTCTGCTGAAACAAATAACTCGAAAATTGAGATAATCCAAAAGCTGAAATTAATCTGACATGTTAGAGAATATAAACAGTTTTTGAATTTTAAAAACCACAAGCTGTGTGCTGGGTACGTACAAATACACACTCATGATTTTCTAATAAATCTCCAATACGTGATTGGAATTAAAACAAACAGAATTGGTGTTAACTGTATGGGATTGGGTGGTAAAAAAAATGTAATTCACCCAAAATCTTTAAACTGACATGACACATGATATCCATACAGAATCATTTATTTGGATTTTGAGAATGATGAAATAATTTAAATTTTGCAATTTTTATTTAAACTCAATTTAAAAGCTCAAAGTCATTTGGAGAGGACAATATTACTCTGGAAGAAAGATAAAACTCTTTTTAAATATTTCACGAAAGTCGTTATTTAAATATGAAAGATAATGCAATCGCGCTTTTGAAATGTCATTAAAATTATTTACATTAATTCAATCCATTTATTTATCCAATAAAAAGAAGAAATTATAATAATGTATACTTTTAGTATACGAATGTGTACGTGCAGAAAAATTATTCATTTATTTGTATGAAATATTAAAATATATTTTATTTTTCATTATGGCAGTCAGATATTTCCACAGATTTTAAGAATTTATAGGATAAAAAGCTGATTTAACGACAACAACTCTTTTACACACAATCAGCGAGAATTTATGGAATTTATGAATTATGCAAAAAAACCCAATCAGTTCTTGGGAAATTGTATAAACTTTTTGATATTAATTTGCAGATTTTTGTATTTTATTTTGTTCGAACAATGAAACAAAAATGTAATATGACAATGAGTTTATTTGGATACATTGTCTGTATTCAATAAATAAATTGTAACAACTTAATGTATTAAAGAACGTTGTTCTTAATTAAGTTTGAGCTTTTTGTGTAGATGTATTGAATGCATTCCACAGAAAAATTGTAGCGGAGTTAAAAATGGGTTTTTTTTTAACAATTTCTGGCGAAAGTAGGTACCCCCACTTATGGAAAAAAAGATATGTACTAAAGTTGTTATTATTTTTGTCTTTAACAAAAATATTTTGATAAAATTTAATTAATTATATTAAATTTTCGATTTCAATTTTATTTTTGAAAAAATGATGATTTACAAAATATGATTTAATGTTGAAAAAATTAACATGAAACTTCTTCAAAATAAAATTGAAACAACGTAAGAAATTTTTTTACTTTTGTTGGACTTCAGCTTTTGTTGCATTTTACACTCTTATTTTCAACAGTGAGAAAGCACCTTGGTAAAGCATTCACCTAGTAACCCAAGAGTTGTAGGTTCGATCTCCAGCGGGTGCCCATTTTTTCTTTAATAAATTTTTAATAAATTCATGATTTTTTTTTTAAGTTGCAACAACTTTGATTTAAAGATGTTTTATAACGATAAACCACTTTAAACTAACAATATTCTACTTTGATTTTAAAATTTTCGTCTTCAACGCAAAATCATTCCGAAAAGTAGTTGAATCAATGGTTTTCTTTGATTTTAAGTTGTTTTTTCCATCAGTGTATATAAAAAAAAAACATAAAATTCGTTTTTCAAAGCAATAATTAAACAACATCTGAAATCAAATTTCTCTCCAAAACCAAATTTCTTTCAAAAAAAAATTTCCATTTTTTTTTTTTAAATCCAAAAATTATTTTTTTTTTTCAAAAATGTATTTCTTATTTATATTAAAATTTTATATATGCTTTTGCATAAGAAATTAATTTGAAATACAATTAGCAGTTTGGCAGAGAATCAGATTTGAAAAAAGCGCTTCTATGGCCGTTAATAATAATTTTCAAAAAAAAAAATTTTTCATCAAAAGATAGACCTTGTTTAAAAACTAACATTCGAATTTTTTTAATAAAATCGTTGGAGCCGTTTTCGAAAATATGACAAGTACCGTTATTTTTGGTCCATGTACCAATTTTTGGATATGTACCAAGTTTGAAGTCAATCGGTCCATCCATTTAGGCTGTAGCTCCTTATACAGACAGACAGACTTCCGGGACCCACTTTTTTGCATTCTCTATCATCGAATCATCGTAATGTCATGTCTGATTGTTCCAATTTTTTTTGTCAAAGATAAAAAAAAACCAGCAAATCAGTTTTTGAAATTATGCAGAAAAATAACCCAAGCAAAAGTTAAAGATATTTTAATTATCTTCTATAACTTTCATATATTACTTTTTTTTTAAGATAATAGGAGTTAAGTACTTTGGTCAGAAATCATAAATCGTTAAAAACCTTATTTTTTCACCCAATCTTCTTGTTTCCCTCCTAGTGGTCTTTGTTGTTTGGTATTTTCGAAAAAGAGATTTTTTATTTCATTTGAGTTATTCATAAGCTGTATTAGTATTTCTGTCTTAAGATTAAAAATTTCTTCTTTACAGTAAATTTGAAATATTTTCAATCTACTTTGAACCTGACACTTGAATAGTTTCACATTCTTCAAAATCCATTGAAAATCTATAAATAAGATTTAAAAAAAACTCCTTTGGGCTATATAGATTTTATTAAAGGAACATGTACCTACGAACCTACAAAATAAATATTCACACTTCACAAACAATCTCTTTTGGCAAAAATATGAAATCCATACGAAAAAATATGTTTTGAGAGAAAATGGAAAATTTAATTTACATTTTCCTGCCAAAAGAGAGAAAATTTATAAAGTAGATATATCGAGAATTTAACTACCATATGCCATCATACTCTCCAACTCTTGAATCATATATGTTCACTTTAAGGCCACTTAACATCTTTGTAATAGACTGATGCTGCCTGAGTTACACAAGATATACTATGGAATAGGTACAAGCACATAACGTACAAGGTAGATGCATTTCTATTTGTTGTAAAAGTCAATAGGTATATAGGTTTTGCCATTTTGCTTCAACAAACTATAATCCTGAAACAAGCTCTATATTTTCTCACAAACTATAGTGATGCTTGAGTTTTGTATAATAAAGTGTGTGCATGGGTGTTCTCTGTTTATGGCATTGATAGATGGATAGATACTCAAAGTTCTTTACTGAACATCCAACTTATATGTTCACAACTTTGATGATTTTCCTAGAACTTTTGTTATTGGAAAAATTGAATTTTAAATAAACGAACGCCAACACTTAAAGGTCATCTTCATATTCAACTCATTAAAAAAAAAAATAAAATGTATTGGTACATCAAAACTTCCTGTCTTTTACATCGTGGTTTTTATTATAAAATAAAAGTTTAAGTCAGCTCATTAATGAATTTTAATGGCAGCTTTACCGAACGATAAGAATACGTTCTTGTACATGGAAAGGTGTATATGGTGACCAACCGATGAGTATTTAAAGCTTTCAGTTTGCACCTTAGGTCCTCGAAAATACCATACAACTTTTTGCTTACAAAAAGAAGAGTTGTGCTGCACTACCGAGTAGTTTACAATAACCCACTCAAAGCACTGGAATACATAAGTGTCCTGAAAATCCATATGGAAAGATAATTTGAACTAAGAACGAAAAAGAAGGAAGCACAGATATCAACAAAAAAAAATCTCTGATAACTACACTAAAAATGCTTAAAATATTGTTTTGGGCAAAATCACACGTCAAAATTCATTTTCATCATGAGTAAAAATGGAATTCTGCCGCACCACAGCTGTACTACGTCCGCACCATTTCATTTTGAATGAAAAATTCGGTGCACCAGCGCTGCACCACGTCTGCACCATGATCAAAAATTCTATTCCCCTGCTTATACAAATATTTAAGGCGTTGGACTTCTAATTGAAAGTGCTCTGGATGCTCGGGTTCGAATCTCCTTCAATAATCCAAAATTATTTATCATGGTACAGTGAATTTTTCATACAAAATGAAATAGTGCGGCGGTGGTGCACCGAATTTGTTATTAAAAATGAAATGGTGTGGCGGTGGTGCGCCGAAAATTTCCACCAAATGGTGGTGGGGCAGATGTGGTGCGGCGGTCAAGATTTTTTTTATTTTTTTTGTTTAAAAATTTAGTTTCTATTTTTACTCGGGAATGCATTAATGTGACGTACATGTGATAACGAAACTTGAAACTTTAACATCATCTACATAAATGAGAACTTTGAATTTTTTAAAACAGAATGTAAATCATTGATAACTAAAATTAATAAGATAGGGCCTAAAGGGCTGCCTTGCGGTATACTATCCTGTCTTGATTCATAAAGAACACTTCAAATATCAAATCAGTGTTAAACAACAAAAGGAAGTTCTGTTGACGCAACCAAGTGTATAATCTTTAGAGACATGATCACTGGTCACCTTAAATTTATTAAACAGTTTTTATTAAAAAAAAAAACTTAACTTCACTCCCATAAAAACTAATTACGAACATATTTTGAGAAAAAAAAAGTAGAGAATAAAGACAGAGAGAGAGAGTGAGAAATTGAACAAAAAATTATCAAAAGACTTCCTTTGAAGTATAAAAAAACTGTTTTTGTTTCCCGGTGAGTAAATAATGAAAAATACCAGAAGGACTTGCATAAATGAGAACTTAACGCAGCATCATCGCCATCGTGTCGTTGTCGTTTCAGTCATCTAATTTGCATAAATGAAGTAGTTTTTTTTTTCTTTCTTTTGTTTCACTTTATGTTCAATGTTCATCATCATGCTGAGTTTAGTATACTTGTACCTTCTACAAAACCAAAAGGCGACACAATGTCCTTTTAGCCGTGAATAGAAATTGGTAGTTAGAAAAAACTTAGTTATGCAGTAGGTAGCCGCCTTGTATAATCATTTCGCTTGTTTTTTTTTTTTTTTTTTTTTTCATTTCATATAACTAAGCCAGCATGAGTCCTTGACGTTACACAGGATTAAGAGTTTAAACCTTAGCAAATGCTGTGTATGAAAAATTACAACACTTAAGTTAATCAAAGCAGTTTACATTGAATCAGGACGAAATTCTGTTTAAAAATGTGCTTCAAATAGGAGAAAAAGGACGATGTTAAATTGTTTATGTTCCTGCTGGATTTATTACACATTATATTCAAAGAGTGTTTTTTACTCCATTAAAATAAATTGTGATGACTGACACACTACAAAGTCTGCAGTAATATTTTGCTATAGTAAAGTTGAAAAGAAAATGGATATTCATCAACATTTCACAGGTAAAAGAGGAGTTTTTATTAAAATCATTTATGGCAATTCCTAAAAGTTCATAAAATTAAATAACAATGTTTTCTGAAAACTAACTGTTTTTCCATCGAAATAGGGTATACAGTTATTGCAAAAGGATTGTTAATTATTACGAAAACTTTGAAATATGAAACTGTTATTTTTTCCAGGAAAAATGCGTACAATTCAATTTACGAGTAATAATGACAGACATTGTGGAAAAGTTTTTAACATTTCAAAGGCTTTTTAATGGCAGTTAGGAGGTTAGTTAAGGGAATTAACACCACAAATCCAGGAAAAATTCCTTTAGTAGGTACATTTTGATCGTTTTATTGTTAAACAAAATAAAAAAAAGTTAGTAAAAGTAAATAAAAGTTTGATATATGATTTCAGGTGTGTTTTTGAATGAAAATTATTCTTTTAATTAGAAAGGTTAATTCAATTGGATTAAAGGTGCTTATGGTTTTTAAAGTAGGTTTTTAAATTCATTGCAAGGTTCATGGTGAGGAATTTGGAGCACTTACGAGTAAGTATGAGGACAAAATTTAATTAAAACTGAGCTTTGCAATGTTTTCTACCACAAGGACAGCTGTAAACGCTTATTTGGCAACCGGGAAAATGATTGTTCTAACTTCTTAAAAAAACAAAGAATGTTTTTTAATTTTAAAAATTTTAAATGCATCTTTATTGAAATAAAATTAAAGTTTAAAAGTATTAAGGAAATTTGGTAATCTTGAACATTTTATTAATTTCACTGCAGGTGGCACACATAAAATAATAACAAAATAACATCATTCAAAATTAATAAAAAAGGGTAACAACCAGAACGAAAATGTTCTTTCTATACACCCGCACAGTGGTGCTTTTTATCGTCCAAAATTATTTTAATGGCCATTTCTTAATGAAAAGCCATGAAATTTAGTACATTGAAGGATATACATAAGTATGAAAAATACGAAAAAATTGCCATCGTTTTTTTTATTCAACATGGTGGTTCCAAAATGGTATGCAGAATAAGCGTTTAGACAGAGTTTGCTTATAATTAGGTATAAATGTTTATATTCGATGAAAAAATCGAAAAAATTTTTAAAAAAAGTTCAAAAAGTGTTGGATTGTTGCCAACTCTGTATGTTAAAGAAAAAAAAGGATAAAATAACAAAAAAAAAAAAATGTTCAACAATTCTGATAATTTAATATTACGTTGAACCGAAATATACCTTTCTAATAAATATTAATATAATTATTAATTAAAATTAGTAATGAAAAAACTCTATGATTTAATGTTTTTAATTTTGTTTAAGTAAATCGACAGATTCCTAAATAGTTTAATGTTTTATTTAAATCGAAAAATTGGTTTTCGAAACTCAGTAAAATTATTTCCGAGAGCCTGAACATTTCAATTAATTCAATTTTTTCTCAAATCAATTTATCAACTAGAACTTTTTCTTCCAACGCTCTCATTCCATTTAACAAATCCCATACAAAACAAAAAACGTTTTTAATGACCTATCTAAAGGCCTTTTGAACATAAATTATTGAATTTCAGTGCGATTAAACTGAAAACATCACATTGCCATGATTGATTTTTATTTTGTTTTTGTTCTTCCAAATATTAATGTCCTCCCAAATCCAATAATTGTTATCAGCAAGTTCTACCTTGCCTCCTTTTAATTCTATTTCTAACAAATCCTCATAAATTTATTATATCCATCTATTTTATCAAGCCCACCATTAATTAGGCTTTATTGCATCCTTTTCTGCCATTCGCGGTTGACAAAAATATCCTTGTCCTTGAGACAAAATAACAACCATTTAGAGTACAAGAATATGGGAATAATCACTATAAATACCGTAATTAATTTTGATCAATTTAGCGACGAAGGTTTTAATTGTTCGCATATTTTCACATCTCTTAGAGACCTATAATGGTGCCCAATCTATCTGTCTCTCTCTTCACTTAATAGGCCCTCGCCAAATAATGTCTGGTATGTTTTTCCCCCTTCACCATTAAAAAAAAAATGAACAAATGAGAGAGTTATCTTTCGGTCACATTTCTGGCACAAAAACATTTGTCAGAATTTTACATTACAACTTACATCCCCGATGAAGCCCTTTTCTAAGGACTGAGGAGGACTACATAAGGACTATATGGACAGACAGACAACAAGACAGATAAATAGACCAATGGACAGACAATTTTTAACGACACATAAATCTTAGTAGTAAAGCCTGATTTCTTGCAATAGAGACCAAACCAACTCACAAGTTCTTCACATTATAACGGATTCTGTGCCAAATTGATGACGCATAAACAACAGCCGCCGTTTGGTCGACACAAGAGAGAGTCTATATCCATATATTAAGTGGGTCAGGTCGGGTGAGAAAGTTGGGGCTGAGCTGCTGCTGTAACTGATGGAAGACACTATCAGAATTGTACTACGCCCACTCATAAGCTTATTGATTTTCAAGACTTGTTAGTTCTTCTTCGAGTTGTGTAAAACTCTTGTTTATGTTCGAGCAATTGGTCAGTTTTCATGACTTTGTGGAATCAATGATGGCGACTTCCCTTGCCTTATGTGTGTTTGTAAGTCCAGCTACAATATACAAATAGTTTCGTTGTTATTGATTGGTGTTTTTTTTTTTGTGACTAAAAAATAGAAGATGAACATATTTTTTGAGGGATGATTTTATAGCTCCTTGTGCAGCTATTGAACTGGACCCAAAATAATTCATATTTGTATTTAAATTTTTTGTTTTCAGTTCATTGGAGATAGCCAGGTTTCGTAGGAATTGTTCTACTTGGATTTAAAAAAAAAATGAAATTTGGCAGCCTTATCATTGCAAACCACTCTTTGGTGGTAATAAATTAGAAAACTGTTAAATTGGAAAAGTTTCAAATGATAAAATGAGTACATACCCTTCTTAACTCATTTATCTGTATCTAACACAAAAATATATTGTGGAATATTTGCTTTAATGTAACTTTAAAACTGAATTTTTTTTGTTTAAATGGGAATTGAAAGAGGAATAAAAAGGTTTAGAAATGTTTGAAGATAGTAAATTATTGAAAATTAACCCATCTTCTATAACTATTGAAGAATCCAACTACTACACATTAAATTCTGAACACTTTCGGAACATCTCCAAGTATAACATGCTTGCACACTTAACTTAAAAAAAAAAAACAAATTTGATTGCGCTAGACACTGCCACATGGCCTGTCCACTCCTACAATACCACCACACCACCCACCGTCACAACACTAACACAACAATGCTAGAACACCGCCACAACACCACCACAACACCACCATAACACCACCAGAACATCTCCACAACACCGCTAGAACACCGCCACAGCACCATCACAATACCACCACAACGACGCCACAACACCGACATAACAACGCCACAACACTGCCACAAAACAACCACAACACCGTTCCAAAGCTCCATAACCCGACCAGAATACCGCCACAACACCGCTAGAACACCGCCACAACACCAACACAGCAATGCCACAACACCAACACCAACACAACAACGCCACATCACCGCTACAACACCACCACAACACCAACGCAACACCGCCACAACACCGCCACGGAGTTTTTGTTCCTAAACTGTCGTGTTGTATAATATGGCAAATATTTATTTTTTTTTTATTTACTCCTATTTTAACTCTGGATTCCCTAAAATAAGTTTCATTTTTTTTTCCAAATACGTCAATTTTCTTCGACTTCCTACTTCACTTCACAGCCTACCCAAATGACTTTACAAAGTTACGCATTCTTGAGTTCACAACAACACCGTTACGTTGGTGTTTTTTTTTTTTTTTTTTTTTATTACAAACTACTTCCGTAAACTTTTGTAAACATTTTTAAAGCTGTTTCAAATGTGCCTTTTAGTTTCTGATGATTTATCTTAAGGACATTTGCATGTTCCGAAGGCTGATGGTGATGGTGCTGTTGTTGTTAATTACTTTAATTACAAGTATACTGACAAAATGCTTGATATTACTTTTCGAAGCAATAAGAAATTCTTAATTACTTTTGACATTTCAGTGCTTTTTCCTTTGCCAAGGCAGAAGGTAAAAGTCAACCATGTGTTCACAGTTGCGTACCAAAATACTTTGATGAAAAGTTTATTTCCAATTTATTTATAATTCCTTTGAAAAATTAACTTCAACATAGTGGGGGATTTTAAAAATATTTTTGTATTCATTTAATTCGTATAGAACAATTCTTTTATGAAACAGAAAATAATAAAAAAAAATTTAATTGATGACTTTTTGATATTTTATAAAAATGTCTATTTAATTAATGGGTCAATGAGTTAATCATTCAAGAGATTAAAATAATAACTATTGTAAATAATGTTGTTATTTATGGAAAGCTTATTAACTGCCGTCAAATAAACACAAAGATTTAATAAATACTTGTGATTTAAATAAATAACTTTAATTGACTACCAATTAAACGGATTTATATTGAAAACCACAAACAATGGTTTATTAATCTCTTTTGAATTTGGCTATACCTATAATAAATAAAAATTAAACATTAGTTTGTTATTTATGTTATATACAATATACCTACACTCATACTCAAATTTAACTTAGGTACACCCTGTTTTTATTCTACATAAAAAACTATTTATTATTACATACATACACTGAAAATAATAAATTTCGTAAAATTACGAAAATCGTTTCATACACTACATTTTCGTTGGCTCAACGAAAATATGTAATTTTTCGTAATATGAAAACCTTCATCAATTAATGAAAACGTTTCATACACTTTTTCTCCCTTTTTAGTGCCAAAAAATCCAATTTAATGAAAAGATTCATCAATTAACGGAAAATTTCATACTCATTTTAAAGAATAAAAATAAGAATTTTTTCCTTACTTTATTGAAGTTTTAATTAAGTAACGAAAAAATTCATTAACTTATGAAATTCAACATTAACTAACGAAAATCTTCATAAGCTTATGAAAATTCTTCATATACTAACGAAATATTACATTGGCTTATGAAAAAATACATCAGTTAACGAAAAAAATCGTTGCCTTACAAAAAAAAACGTAGACTTGGGTGCATTTCTGTTTTAATGATTAAAAATTGAATCTTGCTTTATATAGTTCACATTAGGTTTTTGTTTAAAAATCTATGTAAGCTGAGCTGAATATAAAAAATATTTGCGTATTGACAAGGTGTCTCACGATAAGTCGGACTCATCAGTTGACTTAAGTGAGCTCCACCGGGTCGAAACGCCAATTTTTGGTTTAGACTATATTAAATTAATAATTTAACAAGTCCAATAAAAAAATACAATTAATACAACGAAAAGTTTCGTTAGCTAACAAATATTTTTTCGTAATTAATAAAAATGTTCATTAAATTTACGAAAAAATTCGTTAGCTAACGAAAGTTCTTTCATAAATTAATCAAAAAATACATTTGCTAACGAAAAATATCACCGTGGTTAATTAAATTTTACGATAATCGATGAAAAATTTCGTAAAGTGATGTAAAAATTCATTAACTCTCGATCAAAAATTTTTATGAAAAATTTCATTAAAATACTACAGTTTTCGTTGATTGATGAAGTTCTTCATTAACGTATGAAAGCCATTTCGTTGAGCCAATTAAATTTTTCATCGGCTGAAAATTAATAAAATTTTCGTTGGCTCAACGAATTTTTTCGTTGTATTTACGTAAGGATTTGGTTTAGTGTATCTTAGTATTATAGTTGTTTTATTAGATGAGACAAGAGTGAGCTTTAATTCAAGGGATGGAATGAAATGAATAAAATGGAGTTAAAAAGTTTTTTTAAAGTATATTTGATATTTAACTTAACGTATACCCTCCAGCATGGTTGATAATACTGTCGGAAATCTGAAAAAAAAAATATCAGCTTACTAATTTATTGTGATACTATTTTTGGTAATGCAAAAAAAAAAAATAAAACAGAAAAATTATAGAGTTTTATGAAGAATTTATTTTGTTGATAGATAAATGTTTACCATTAAACATTTTGTAAATTATTATGTCACATATCTTATTTATATGGTTTTGTCGCATATTCTATAGTCGAAATTGAACCAAATGGGATCACACTACAAGTACCAGCTTTCGAATACAAAAAGAATTATTAAAATTTGTTCACCCAGTCCAAAGTTAAGAGTTACATTACAAAAAAATAGACGAATTGATAGCCTCCTCCTTTTTGGAAGTCCTTTGAAAAGATTGAATGTTGATCAAATAGTTGTAGAATGAAATTTACCCGCAGAAACAGAGGCTGAAGTAGGCCAAAAAAAGATCATTTTTTGGTGCTGTACAGTTGTCGACATGGTTGAAGAATTTGGTCCATCTTAAAAACGATCTGTGTCGGGCTACAGGAAAGAGGTTAGTGAGAGCTAACATAAGAGCACTTAAACTAGTCCTGAAGACGGATTTTTCAAAATGAGTGAGTAAAAAACGATTGCTCTGGGCTATGGAGCAAATTATTTGAATTTAAGACATGTTGAACAATTTTATTTGTTCAAAAGAATCGAAATGTAAGCTTTAAGGAAATAAGAGGATTTTTGAGCGACTGTTCTTAAAATACATCGAACGAAAAAAAGTTGAAAAAAATTAGAAAAATCAGAAAAATATATAAAAATGTTCTAAACAGCAAAACCATAGTAAAAAGTAGGTTAGTGGATAGAATCCATCACATCCGTTACGTCACGACCACCAAGGAAACTTTGACCATTGGTTTCAGCCGAATTATTCAACTTCGACTAATTGTAAGAATTGTTTCTGCTTTTAAAACTTGAAATTATAAAAGGTAATGTCAATATGTATTACGGTTAATGATAAAAATTAAAAAGTATTTCACTTTCGAAGAACTTTTTTTAATAGAAGTTTTGAACAAAATTTTACTTATTTTTTTTTTGTTTTAAGTTCAACATTTAAATATAAAGTTATTTTTTATTCATTCAATAGCATTTATTGTTGAAAGTTAAATAGCAAAAGTTTAAAGTTCTTATTTGCCAAACTCTTTGAGAAAATCAATTATTGTAATGCAAAAATTCAGTTTTTATCAAAAAAATCCAATGAAATTGAAGTAATTTTTATATTTTTTTTTTCAAAACTGTAATATATATTACCTTTAACCCTTCGGGATTCAACTGATAATATTTATGGCCAAACATTTTTTCTAAATAAATTCATATTTTACCACAAAAAAGTTTGAAAAAAAAAAAAACATTTAAAATTTTTTAATAACGTTTTTTTTTCCAAAATTTGTGAGATTCTGGCTTTTAAAAAACGTGTTTGTAAATATTGTAGGTGTTGCCGTTGTGTTCAAATATTTTTTTTGTGTTTGAAATCAGTTTGTGAGAAAATCGCATTTATCGCTTAAACGATAGAAGATTGGCTTTTACTCACATATATTTTTTTTTCCTTAAATTACCTAGAGAATCTTTCTATCATTTGTTTTATGAAATTTAAGCAAAAAAATGATTTTTTTCAAAAAAATTTCATTTTAATTTTAAAAAACAATACGGCAACATCGGCAATTTTTAATCTATAGACTTTAAAGTATTTTTAATAACTTACGTTTGAAAAAAAAAAAATCATCAAAATCAAAACTGTTCGGCCGGGTTACCTAATAATTTGCTTTATTAGCTCTACTATAATTTTTCTAAGAAAATTACAATTTTTCATTCTTAAAGGTGTAGAAAAATTAAATTATCTTATTATTCTATCCTAATAGTTAATACTTAATAATATTTTATGTATTTCGAATTTCACATTTATCTCCTGATTGAAATTTATTTGAAATACCAAGAACTAAAAACTTGAAAACCTCAATTTCCGCACAGTGTCATTGTGTCATCGTTGAAATCGATTTAAGTTAATAATAATGACATGACCTATCCTATCGATGACAATATTAATCCTAGACAAGAACATTGAATTACTCTTAACTGGAGATAATAGCATCTGTGTGATGACATGACTTGTGGTTTCCTGGGAACACAATATCGTATTAGTTACGTTTAATTAGAAAAGTGGAAAACCATATAAGGATAGGGATTAATAACTATGGATTTTGATAAAAGGGTGAAATAAAAGTGGCTACTGCTTTCTAAAATACAGAGAATTATTTGATTGGATCTTGAATTTCTTAAGTTAAATAACAACAGGTCAAAAAAATTCTATTTATTATTCAATTTAATTATTTTTCTTATGTCAGCATTATTATACAAACCCTTAGTTCATTGACATTTTCTATAGCTTATTCATAAAATCAAGTGTCATCATCATTTCCTACCACAAAAAAACAACCACCTGACCTGATAAAGAAAATCAATAAACTCGTAGAGCCTCCCTGCAGTCATAAAAAAAGGCTCTCAATAAATCCCGCTCATAAAGGATAAGCGGTTAAATTCTGACAAATAAATACAAATGCCGGTTTTCTCTTCAAAAAAATATAAGAAAAAAAAAACATTCAGGAAGGCAAATAATAATTTTCTCTTGTGTTTATCGATTTCTTCAAATTCCAACCTTTCCCACAAAAAAAAAAAAAAATCGAATTATGATTTGTTTTTTGGGGTTTCATTTTATTTAGCTAGGATTTTGGCCACGAGACCTTTTGCGTGTTTATTCTTTCTTCAAAGGAATTTTTATATTTTTTTTTATTTTGTTCATCCTTTAAACGTTTTGAGCCCTTTCTTTTTTACTTTTCTTTATCCATCACCTGGAGTTTTTTGTGTGAAGTGAATGTTATACAAAACGTGCGATACATAAAATTTTGTTATATACTTTCAAAAAAAAAAAAAAAAAAAAAACAAACACTGTCTTATCGTGGAGGCTCAATCGAATTTTGTTGATTATTATTATACTCTTAGAGGCCGGAACAGGAAATTGGTAAGCCATAAAAGAAATTGAGAATCCAAAAGAAAAGAACCTGTTGTAATAAAAAACGGTTTAGAAGAATTATGATGAATGGTTGAAAATGCTAAAAAAAAGTTGATAAAGGGATTTAGAATGGAATAAAAAGAAGAACCACGGAGAGATGCAATAAGACTCTTGTTTGAGGCTTTTGAAGGAACATGGAAGGATTTTTGTGGATCAAGAATATCTTTTTCATTATTCTACTAAATTTTTTACTTGTGAATTTGAATGAAATGAATTTTTTATGGATTTTGATGAATTTTAATTTGAATGATTTTTTAAGACAAGTTGTTGTTGTTTTGAAAAGTAAATTAAGGTGATGACAGGTGGAAAAATAGATACAGAAAAATTAATTATTATCAGTTTTGAATTATAAGTAGGGAAAGTGGGTGCAAATCCGCCTCTCTTTAAAACCAATAAAAAACATCTTTTAATTAGGCCAAATAATCAATTTTGTATCGATGTTTTTATTTTCCTCCATAAAGTTTGTACGCCTGAGCCACCGCAGTCCAATATCTGCCATTTGGATTTCTCATGACAACTTGAAATAGTTTCATTGTTTATCGAGAAATATTGATTTTTTGGCAGCTGTTAATTTATAATTTTTTTTTTTAAGATTTGGTCACTGGGTTGTACGAGTAACATGTAAGTCAAAAGAATTTTCTACTTGCTCTATAGGGCAAGTATTGGTTTCGTGTCAAAAAAATAATTCGAGGTTTTAATCAAAACTAACATTACGATGATGGAGAATTCCGAAAAAGTGGTTTTCGTCATGACGTCCGTCGGTCTGTGCGTCGGTGCGTCTGTGCGTCTGTGCGTCGTCAAAAAAAGCTGTACAAGAAACTGCAGCCTAAACGGGTGGACGAATTTTCTTGAAATTTGGTACAGATGATTATTTCGTAATTTCCAATTTTGGTTTTTTTTTGTTTTTTAATATCTCGCCTAGAACGTATACCTCCCATACAAACTTTTCGAGGTATTGCAATTTTCTCGAAAACGGCTCTAACGATTTTGATTAAATTTGACACAATTAATGCTGTACGTATATCTAATATAACTGCGTTTTTAGTTTTTCTCAAAAAATACGGATAGTGGAAATATGACAATTTCTTTTTTTTAAATCGCAAATGTCGGCTCTTCCCGTGTATCTTTAATGAGTTATTGCAATTTTCTCGAAAACGACTCTAACGATTTCGATTAAATTTGGTACTCGTTATAGTTTTAATGAGTCTAACAAAACTGCGTTTTTAGTTTTTTACAAAATTTTCGGAGAACGGTATGGATGGCGTTGCCGTTTTCTGCCAAATTGATGTATTTTTTAGTTAATGTCGTATATTTCATCAAAGGCTAAGCCAATTTTATTCAAAATTTGCAGACAGATATTTCTTGTCATTTAGAAGTGTAAAATGTAAAAAAAATCAAAAAAGTTTTTGAAAAAAAATTTAATGGAATTTTTTACTTTTATTTTTTTTTTTTTTTCAAAATTTAACGAAAATCTTTAATTTCCAATAGTTATCTAAGATATAGATACTTTGAACTACAAGAGCAAGTACGTGCGGCCCCAGTCGTGCATTTTATTTTAATTTGTTTGTTCTTCAATCCCTATTTTTTCTCTGTGTCATATTGAAATAAAATAAATTATGTTATTTTACCGTTATCGACAGTGGCACTTACCTGGAATTTAAAGTGTCTTACTTTGGTACAATTGTGTAAAAAATATGTAAAAAAATGTCAATTATTGGAAAAGTTAGAACTATTCACAAGGTCATCAAAATATTTTTTGTAAACATTTGGTGAAAACTGAATGTTTTTTTTTTTTAAATATCTGATTATTTTATTTATTTATTTATTTATGGCATAACATAACATAAAACCCATGCACTATACTGTCGCTATCAAAACTTCAATACTGTCGAAAAATTGCCAAGTAACACAATAATACAAAAAATAAACTTTTTCAGAAAAGACAAACACACTTAAAAATAAACCAATCAATACATCAAATTGAATCCATTATTTCACATTGATGTCCTCGTTAGCAACATTATCCAACATAAACTTTTCTTTCTTCTTGTACTTTTTATTTCTATGTTCTTCTTAATCAGCTGCTGTCATTATCAGGCTGTCGTTCTTCCTATTTTCGCAATAGAGAATACCATCAAAGGTCTTTGCCTGTCTAAAATGTCTAACTCTACTGGCTTAGCTATACTTTTTCCCAACATGACAGATGATAGAATTGATTTTTCATCCTCATAGGAGTAAATTTTTTCAGTTGGAGTTCATTCTATGTATGTTCAATTTTTCTTCGACTTAAATATTTTTTTTGTCTTCTATTTTTGTCGAGAGGAAGTAAGATTTAGGGTGAGTGTCGGCCTGATGACGATTGGAAAAGTGAAAAAAAAAAACTACACTATCGAATTCTTGCATCTGCAATTCCTTTATCTTTTTGGAGATGGTTTAAGAGTTAAAACTTTGACAGTGACATGCATTTTTTGTAATTTTTTAGGTTATGTTAAGTTTCTGGTAAGCAGCTTGCACCAAGCTGATGAGGTTTTAAAAATTGTATTTGATTCAAAAATTCAGCACGTGTATTATTGTAACCCTCACATATAAATTCAAGGAACTTTAAGAAACTAGAAATCAGTGAGATTCACAATAAAAAAGAGGCAATAAGAAACATCAAGTTTTATGTATTTTGTCTTGAGGTAATATTTTATTCAAAGAGGCAATGAAAGGTACCAAAGTGCTTTATTTTACAAAGAAATGATTCTGACTTCTTGGAAAATCAATTGGCATGAGTGTTCTTCCTTGTATGCACATAAATGGTTTTTACTTTGAGGAATGGTTTTAAGGAAGTTTTATGTCCTATCTAGTAGAAAGGTTTCTTTTTGTCTTTTTGTGGTGATGAAGTGTCAAGACGTAATTTAAAAGAAAATATATTGCTTTCAGCAAAAAAATTACAAAACAGAGTTAAGGTCTTACTAAAGTGTCGTTCTTTTATTTTATTTACATCAAGTAACACTTTAAAATTAACTTTCTTTTAGGATTGAATTTGCTTTAAGGAAAACTTTCTACACACTCTACAAATCCTTTCCTTATCCTATTCCATTCGGTCCATTAAATGTTCAACATGAAACAAAAAGTATACCTACACACAATAAATTGCAAGAAGTCAGTACAGCCAAGGAATTGATTTAAAGTCCTGTCCTGACCCACTTTCCAGTTGAACTACTTCCAGACGTAATTGTTCTTAGTCTCGGCGTCGGATCCGAATATCCTTTTGACCGTAAACATTTTCTAAAAAAAAACATGATGTTTTTGTTTTCTTAATTTATCTGCAACACGCAAAGTAAACTATTTTTATAAACCCAGTACTTTCGTCTCTTGTAAAAATGTTATTCAAAATTGCCCAAGAAGGAAGAAATAAAAACAAAAAACATGAAACAAAATTAGGCGAAACAATTACTATAACATGTTAGACCGATAGCAGCAGTTCTCTGAGTGTAACATACTTTTTTACACAAAAAAATATTAAAAGTTACGATGTACTAAAGTGGCTAATAAATGTTCCTTACTACATAGCCTATTATTCATTTAATTACCTTTCTATCAAAATTTTGTTGCAACTCTGTACCAAATTGGATTAATAGATGACTTTGCTAAAGGATAATTTTCATAACAGCGAAAGCTTAGACAAAACTTTATAAATACCTTACTCGTGTATGATATGATGTGTTCAAGTTTTAATTAGATAAAGGTAGATAGTATAGATAGGTAGTTTGGGATAATTCACACAAGTTTCAAGGATTGTAATAAATTAATTAAGTTTTCTTCATCAAGACAATTAGTTATAAGTATAGGAAAAGGCAAAATGTTTGATAAAGTTTCTTTCAAGCTGTCAGTTTTTGTTAGACCAATTAGGCAAGGTATTAAGTAATATGTTACCACTTTGAACTTTGAAAGAACTATTTCAGAAGTGTCTCAAGTGGAACATACATAATAATAAAAATAGATATGTATAGAATATCAAGTTTTGTTAAAGGAAAAGTTTCAGGGATATTGGAGACATATATTTGAGACCTGAAGCATTCCAATAAATTTCTATTGATTGAATGACAATGAATGTGAGGTGATTATCAGATGCTACATATACTTGTTTTATTACTTATTTGCCTGAGCACTTTTATCAATATATCAGGAATATGTTCAAAATAAACATAGGCTTTGAAAATAAGTTGTCAGAGTTTGGGTTCATCTTAAAAATGAAATCCAACTTTTTGTTTAAGGATTAAGAAAAACCTGCCATACTACCAATGTAGAAAAACTAATTTTAACATAAAAACAAAGTTTAAAAAATTTTGTTAAAATCCGTTGACTTGTTAACGAGTAAGGAGTGTGTGTAGTTAGCCCTTATTTAGTTTTTTTTTTTCAGCAAGTTGTTCCAGGTTTTACCCCATTTGTTTCAATTTTTTAAAAAAATTTTTCAAAAATGTTTTTTTTTTTCAAAAAAATCGTTTTTGACCTAGCCCTTCTTGTTTAATAATTAAGTTTTTGAAAGCTGTTCCTAACAATTCTCCAAATTTGAACCTCTAAGGCCCATTTGCTGAAACGAGTCTTAAATATTTATGTGAAACATAAACCTTTAAGTTCTACATAATGGTTTGCACGAACTTCAAATTGTGTCATAAATTCCTTTAAGTTTAACATAACTTAGGTGGAAGAAATTGTAGAACTTAAGCAGTTTATGTTTTACCTAAGCAAATTTATTTTACAAAATACGAGGGAATATAGCTTAAAAAAAGATTAGGTACTTAAAATTAAACTTAACTTACGTGCAAACATATTTTTCATATTAATCATCCGTGGAGGGTAAAATTTTCTATACAAGATTTTGCAGCACACAAATTTGACAGTTTATCCAACTTATTCACAATTTTAGGTTTACATATGTGACGTTTTTAATTTTATTCTTGTGTCAAATAAAAATTTTCGAAATTTCAATTCAATATTTAACCACAATATTTAGCCAATTTTTCAATAGTCAGTTAAACAGTCAGTTAGTACTTATTCCTAAGGATAGAGAAAAAATCAATTTTTCAACAGGCAGATATAGCTTATTCCTAAGAATAAATCTATCTGCTTCTTTCAGAGACGAATAAAATTATTCTAAGGAATAATCTCAATTAAAATATTGTGTCAGTTGTCAAAGCTGTTTTGAAAGAATTTTGAAAAAAATACAGTGGAAAACAAGAAAACAAAAACAATCATGTATAAAAATGACGTTTAATTTTAAATATTTTTGAATTTGACAATTTTTTTTTGTTATTCTGTAGAATAAATTATTCTTGATTTAAAAATTCAATGTTTTTATCTGATTGTTTATGAGCCTAATAACTTTATTCGTCGAACAGTTAACTGACTGTTTATTAGAAGATTGAAAAATTGGCTCTTAATCAAAAAAATTCAGAAAACATGAAAAATAATTGAATATTAATTTGACATTTGAATTAAAATTCCCAGGGATTTCTAGCATGAAGCTAAATCATAGTTAGGTTGAACATATGTAAATATTTTTTAAAAACTTGGAATAAACTAAGTAAAAATAAGAGCTATGTTCGACCTAGCTATGAATCAAATTTATGATCCGTATGAGCAAATGGGCCTAAGTTCAATATTTCGAAAGTTAAGAATCGAAAACAAAAAAATTTTAGGCTCTCTATTTTCTTATTTTTATTTTTAAAAAGTGTTCTTACTACTTTTGCAAAAAGTGTAGGCTGGTATAAGAGAGCACGGTCGATAAGAGTGCGCAAAGTGATTTACTACGAATTGAAAAGAAATATAAGACTGAATGGACTTATTCTGGAGAGATCTAAGCGAGTTTGATCTACTGTCAAAATTTCATGCAAATGTGGTTGTTAACAGAGGTGCTAGGAAAGTTTTAGTTTTTTAGCTCTTTTTTCTCTAATTTTTTTTTGTCGAAGAAATTAAATTTTCAGCTAATCTACAATAAATAAGAAAAAACAACGTACAGGATATTGAATAGTCGACAAAAAGATTATACTTGGGGAACACGTAAGATTGTTTATAAAGTGCATTGTGAAACACATATATGTATATTCTTTGATTATTATGTCTGAACGTATAAGTGTATAAGAGTATGCGGGTTATAAGAGCAGTTAATGGATCCAATGCTATCCAAGACTTCAAAATAACTGGCATTTGTTCATATACTAGAAATAAGCAGGCAATTTTTACCAAAAAGAAACGAAATACAAGTTTAACACTAAGCTAGCCAATGGAAGTAACAAGGATGTGCTGAAATTTTCTTGGAACCATTAGTCGAAGACTAAATAGAATGTTCCTCATGCAAGGAGTGATGGCTCGAAAATGCAATGTTTATTTAAAGTATTTTTTAGGGCTTTTGTGCGAATAGTATGTACAATAGGGTGGGTCAAAAAAATCGAAATTCTTTTTTTTGAATTGGTACTCCGAAAAATCGATTGCTAGACCCCTCTAGAATATACACACCAAATATGAGCTCTTTATATTAATGGGAAGGTCCTCCGCTTTGCAATTTTCCATTTTTACATCAAGCTTCTACTAAAAAAAAATAATTTTTTTATTAATTGACTTTTTAGCAAATTTCTTTTCATATTCTTGTAGGAAATTGAACGCTCTACAAAAAAGGCCTTGTACACTTTTTTCGTTTATCTAACCGTTGAATAGATATTTGAGGTCCAAAAATCGAGAAAATCTTTAAAAATTCGTTTTTTGTTCTTAATTTTGTAACAAATTGAAAAATTATAATGATCAAACGCGCAAGACATATTCTTGTTGAAAATTGATTGCTCCACAAAAAAGATCTTATTAACTTTTTTCATTAATCTAACCATTCTAAAGATATTCGAGGTCAAAGTTAAAAAAAAATATAAAAACATTTTATATTTTTAAAAAATTTCTAATTCACTGAAACTTCATTATTTTCAAATTAGCAAGATATATTCTTGTAGGGGCTTAAACGTTCTACAAAAAATTCCTTGGAATGAAATTGATTGCTTTAACCGTTTAGAAGATATTCGTATCCAAACCAATGCTCACTGATTTCAATAGTTTTCTTATGACCCGTATGCATTGCGATTTGGATACGAATATCTTCTAAACGGTTAAAGCAATCAATTTCATTCCAAGGAATTTTTTGTAGAACGTTTAAGCCCCTACAAGAATATATCTTGCTAATTTGAAAATAATGAAGTTTCAGTGAATTAGAAATTTTTTAAAAATATAAAATGTTTTTATATTTTTTTTTAACTTTGACCTCGAATATCTTAAGAATGGTTAGATTAATGAAAAAAGTTAATAAGATCTTTTTTGTGGAGCAATCAATTTTCAACAAGAATATGTCTTGCGCGTTTGATCATTATAATTTTTCAATTTGTTACAAAATTAAGAACAAAAAACGAATTTTTAAAGATTTTCTCGATTTTTGGACCTCAAATATCTATTCAACGGTTAGATAAACGAAAAAAGTGTACAAGGCCTTTTTTGTAGAGCGTTCAATTTCCTACAAGAATATGAAAAGAAATTTGCTAAAAAGTCAATTAATAAAAAAATTATTTTTTTTTAGTAGAAGCTTGATGTAAAAATGGAAAATTGCAAAGCGGAGGACCTTCCCATTAATATAAAGAGCTCATATTTGGTGTGTATATTCTAGAGGGGTCTAGCAATCGATTTTTCGGAGTACCAAATCAAAAAAAAAATTTTCGATTTTTTTGACCCACCCTAATGTACAATAGTATATACAGGGTGATTCAGGAGTAATGTGCCAAAAAGCTAGAGCGTGTAGGTAAGGTCGAGACAAGAAAAAAATCGTATAGGAGGGGGGGGTCTATCCCCCCTCGTTTAGCGGGGAGGGGCAATTTAAGAAAAAATTGACTTATTTTGGAAAAAAATTTATTAAAAACCAACGGTTATACTTACAATAACGTGCTACACCTTTTTGTAAAGCCAAAACCCTAGTCTTTTACAAACATTGTAAACAAAGCCATTTCATGGCACAGTTTTTGAAAAATTAATTTTTAAAATCAAAATTTTGAAAAAAAAATTGAAAAAAAAAATTTCAAAGTAATTTTTTTCAAAATTTCATGTAATTAAGTACTAATTTAGTTTTTAAAATTCGATGCTTTTATTCATTTTTAAACAAAAACAGAAAACCAGATTGAAAAATATCTTGTGATTTTCGAGAAATTAACAAAAAACCAAAACTACTTTTTTCTAAAAAACCTCTTTATTTTTATTTTTACATGGCTGGACTTATTAATAAATTAATTTATAAAACATTAACCATTCGTCAACTATTTTGTAAACATTCAGACTTAAGTAAGGATACATTAAAGTGATACCGTATTGGATTAACCCTGAATTGGTCAACTTTTTTCATTGATAACACCTGAAAACTTACCTGAGTATTTTTCTTACTATGGCTGGGGTGCTCGCTGCCCAAACTTAATTAGTACTTAATTACATGAAATTTTGAAAAAAATTACTTTGAAATTTTTTTTTTCAATTTTTTTTTCAAAATTTTGATTTTAAAAATTGATTTTTCAAAAACTGTGCCATAAAATGGCTTTGTTTACAATGTTTGTAAAAGACTAGGGTTTTGGCTTTACAAAAAGGTGTAGCACGTTATTGTAAGTATAACCGTTGGTTGTTAATAAATTTTTTTCCAAAATAAGTCAATTTTTTCTTAAATTGCCCCTCCCCGCTAAACGAGGGGGGATAGACCCCCCCCCCTCCTATACGATTTTTTTCTTGTCTCGACCTAACCTACACGCTCTAGCTTTTTGGCACATTACTCCTGAATCACCCTGTATAAGAGTGCGCAAATGACCTAATGCGTTCTTTTGTTTATAACAAATAAATTAATACTTTTTTGTTATCAGTTTTAATTTTTTTTGGTTTCTTTGATTATAAATTAAAAAATAAATATAAAAAAGTAATTGAATTCTGTTTCGTTTTTGAAACGTACTCAAAACACTCAAAAAAAATCTCCCACTTTTGTTTTCCAAAAGCTCGTTCTTAATTTACATCTTTTTACATGTTGCGAAAACCAAAATATCGAAAGTTCAAATGGAACTCCTAAACCAAAGCAAGAAATCGTTAAGAAAAACAAAAAAAAAATGGAGATTTGAACTAAAACAAAAAAACAAAAAAACGATTTTAGTAATAATCTTCCCCATTTTTGTGCCCTTTTTGAAAAGTTTAAAATCAAAAATAAAAGAGGTTGTCTGTAAAGCCGGTTTACGGACGATGATTTTACGTGATAACGTCGTCAGAAAACAGGTTGTGTGCTTTTGTTTAAAATGTTTACTTTTTTCAAACAATCATAATTTACAAGAAAAAGCTAAAAAAAAAATACCTTTTTTATTTTCTTATTATATTAATTTTTTTATTTTAAAAGCTTACAAAAAAATTATGCAATTTAAAAGCCAAGTATTTCTTCCATTTTTAAATTTTTACAATGCGCTAAAAGCATAAAAATAATTTATTGAAATCAATCATTTTCATCAAAAAAGCATAAAAAACATGAATTTTTATCTTCTCACGTCACTAATTCTATTTTTTTTCCCTAACAACCATCTGAAAGCTTATTGTCTTTGCTCAAAATATATATATCGATCAGATCTATTAGACATCTACAAAAAGAACTCGATCAAATTTCATTAAAAAAAGCAAAAAAAAAACATTTATTTTTATGTTCTCAGGCTATGGTATCAATTTTTTTGTTCGACAACCTATAAAATGTATACCATGTGAAAGCTTATTATTTCACCTTTCATATGACGTATCAATCTCATTTCAAAGATGCCTACAAGAGAAGTTAGAATTTTTTAAAGTCAACCATGTGGAATTTCCAGACTGAGATTACGGTACTTCCCACACTGGTGGCTGTTCGGGGGGCAACAGATCTCCACTGGTGTTTTGAGGTTTTTCGCAAGTTTCTTGATTTAACATTGTGTAGCTTGTAGTTAGTCTACCGTTATGTGTGATGATGATACCAAATGAAAGGTAATTATATCAGGATGCTCATAAGAGTTTAATAAAATTTCTATCTGCTCTTGGTCAAAAGTTATTACCTGTTGAATTCTAAAATTTTATTTTACCGTTATCTCAAAATTGTGTTTGCGAAATTGAATGATTAAAACTTCGCACACATTTAGTCGTGGTCATGGTCTATCATTACTTCATATACTTTATTCCTGTATCTATTAAAGAAAAAAAGATAAAAATAAAAAACGATGAAAATCCGTTAAAAACGGTCAAAAAACGTGTGTTTTAAAAACTTGTTTCTTCCGTTATTCAGTCAAAACTCACTAAATGATTCCAAGTTTTTGCACATGTATGCATAAGGCCAAACCTACATGTCTTATAAGTTTGAAACTTTTTGAACGCTCCAAAAAAAAGCTAAAAATCAAAAATTACCTAAAAAACAAGGTGTTTTTCAAAAATTCATATTTCGAAACGCAGAGTGTTGGAAAAAAATCCGTATCAGACCCCTAATTGTTTTTTTCCTCATCTTTCACCTGGAATCTTTAGAATTGTCAAAAAAAATTTCCTTTACCCAAAATCATCATTTTGTCATAGCCTTAACACGTGTACAACGTTCAAACAAAACGTTCAAAATTTTTTAAAATTTTTTCTTAAATGCAGTTATTCTTATATTAATCTCATCTACCTACAGCAAAAAAAAAAATCAATTCTTTACGACTTCGCGTTTAGATTTTAGCCCAAATTTCATCTTTCCGTTTTACCCCTGTTTACCCTATTAAATGACGGAATTTTTAAAAATCCTTCATTTGGATTAAGCTTTAGGTTATTATCTTTCAAATAAGCTATAGAAGATTTTTGTATCTCTAATAGTTTATTTTTAATTTTGAATTGAAATTTTTTGCCTCACTGCGAAAAATGGCGAAAATGGCGTCACTTTTTTGTGGTGGCTGCCATCGTTCATCGATTTATAAAAAGTTATCACGTCAAAAACAAGTTTATCTTCTGTTTCTCTAAAATATATTATAATTTTATTTGTGTCAAAGATATATTCAACCCCCAAAATTTGAATCACCCTCCAAATTCTATAAGGCACTTGCAATGCAACTGCCCCACAAAGGGTATTTCAATTTATACGAACTTTTGAGAATTCAAAGACCATAAAATACCAAAAATCGATACTTACAAGCCTGTATGCATTTATTCAATGGTTTATCCTTTTTTGCATAATTTGACTACACCTACTATATGAAACATTAAGATAGTATAACCACATAAGAGAATACGCACTAAAAAATATTTCAAAGAACTTGCATAGCCGCGTTTATAGTTTACTGTATCTATGAATGTGCAAAATATTTTTTGATGAATGTGATGATTGTGATCGAAATATCTATTTTTGGTTATGGCCATTCACTCATCGTAATACGAGTTTCAATTTATCGTACTGGCTACTGATGAGCCGATTTCATTTAATACTTGCATTATTAGAGTTTGTAGATTTAGATAAACCTCTTTAAAAGTACTTTAAACATCCCTGAAACTATCCCAACTATTCATAGATTCTTGTTGTCTAGTGTCTGCACGTGGGCAGATTCAATCGACTTACTATTTCTATAGAAATGAACATTTTCAACACAATGGACCTACATTACTTAATTTATGATGCAAAATCAAAAATAAATTCAAAAAATTAAAAGTCTGTTTCCAAAGAATACAAATAACAAGACGTACATAAATTTCTAACAAACCTGTTTAAAATGTTAAAAGCAAAACAAATTTTTAGAACAGTTGCTTGCAATTTCTTCTTCAATTAGTTCTTTTCTATTTTGTATGGAATAAACACAATGTGAACTCTAACAAGCAAAAAAAAAATTAAGATTAAAAATCTACTATAACATTAACTTTTTACTTTTTGCAGGGAAAAAAGTCATTTGGTACCACAGTATATCGGAAATGATGAGATATGAGCGAGAATCAAAATCAAATTTGGTATCTAGTTTTGGATGGTTAATCGAACACCATTCAGTTAAGGCAACGCTTCTTGTGAATTATGTGGGTGCTTAAATTGGAAATCCTTTCAAAATACTAGAATATCCCATTCAGTTGTATATTTCCTTTCAGTACAAAGAATTTATCAAATTCAATCAACTAAAACTGATTTTGGTGTGGGCGACAGCAATTTCAACTGCATTTTTTATTTTTAATGATTTTTATTCACTTAACAAATTATATGAACATGACATCTAAAATTACATAAGCAAATTGTTTCAAATACCTATTCCTTTTTTTGTGAAAATATTCACAACTGGCTGTATCTTTTTCTTCAATTTGTTTTACACAATTTCTATATTTCTTTCGCGATATAGATATGACAGGATATAAGTACACAAATTCAATATTCCAATTCCTCAAACTCAACACAGAAAAATCTATTGAAAAGAAGAAAAGACGTGGTTTTGTTCTACTCTTTTGAATCATACTTGCGTGACTCATAAATAACAAAGCATGAAATTGAATTACATACCAAAAAAAGAGGAAACAAAAAAAAAATACCAAAAAAATTATTTCTAATAAATTTTTAGATAAGAATATTATGTTAATACAATTTTCCATAGTAGACACTATGGCGTATGTGTAACATTTTCACTCAACAAAAATTCACCTTCCCCACGCCTTCAAAACTTTATAACCAATATGAGTGGGTTTCAATTCGATATAATATAACATGTTTTGGGAAATATCTTGTGTGTTTGCATGTTTCTATCGTCAAGTTTATAAATCACTTCACCAAATTACCTCGTAAATCAACAAAATCACCCAGAAGTTTGGGTTTTTAGAGAAATATTGAGTAGAAAGCAAGTTTTAGCTGCTGTCTCAATTTAAGTGCCAACCTTCAACATAATACCCGTTCGTTTCGTAGAGAGTCCTCCCGATGAAAATAATTGCAAGAACACATTCTAACAAATTGTGCCTTCTGATGAGGCACAGAATAGAGACGCACACATGTGGTTATGGTTTGTTTTAATGGGAAAACTTTGCACCACACACATAACAGACATATTGTTTAGCAAGGAAAAAGTAAGTATTTGTGCCACCTGGAGCTATAATATTATATCGGTAAGAGTAGCGGGAACCATTTAAATCTATTTTACGAAAGACATAAAAGACTATGTGTACTCTTTAACAACCTAACTGGTAAAGAGAATTAATTGTTTGACAAAGTGAAGCAATCGAAAATCAATTAAGATTACATTAAGGAAAAATCAACACATCCTTATTATGTCCTTAGTTACTGAAAGGGATAAAATGTGACATTGAAACATTTCCAAAGACAATGAATTAAATGCAAGAGTTTATTCGATGTATTATTTCGTAATCTATATGATTTTACAAGAGGAAAGTTGAAGAGCAAAATCGATATTTGCAAGGACGAATGTCCTTAAGATTAACTTCGATTTCACATTATTACTAGCGATAGAGATACAATAGGATAAGTTTACGAATCGGAAAAGTAATTACTATGATGGAGAATGCTAGCGTATGACTGTTGTATACTGAACAAGGGTAAACATTCAGTGTCCTTACTGCCATTAAAAACACTATTAAACTTATGCAGTTATTTCAGGTCAACAGTCTCTCATGACCAAAAACAATCAGTGAACGCATAGTTTTTGTTGTTTCAACGAACACTGTCGTATAGAAACTTTTAACAAATTCAAATTAATATCAAATATAAGTAAAATGATCAAAGAACATATTTTTTAATTTTTTGAAACGTTGAATTTTTATATAAAATTCACAACTTAGTCGGATTATTTGCTCTTAGCATTTAAGTTGCTAACATTTATTAGAATTTTTATATATTTTTTGTTTAATATGTGTATGAAAAAAGAAAATTTTAAATAAAATAAAATTCGTTCTTCAAATGACAAAAACAATATTTTAAAAGAAATTAAGTTAAAAAAGTAGTAGTTTTATTTCTTTTATCTAGATGCATTGAACAAAAAACATATTAAAAATCTTTAGAGCCGTTTAAACAAAAAATTATAAATATTAAAAAAAAATTAAAATAAAAGTTGGTATATGTCATTCTGTAGCGACCATTAATCAACATTTTAAACCAAAATTTGAAAAAAAATTTAATGTCCTATTTCCGAAAATTTGATTTTTCAAAAAAAATAATCAAAATTTTTTAAGACTCCAAAAATGCATTTGCATTAAAAATTTGGATGAAACCCTTTGTAACCCAATTTTAAAATTAATAATGCCTTTAACTATAATAAAACACGTACCTACTTTTTAAAAATTCAATAAATTCGTTATTTATTAGATAATTAGAGAGTACAAAAATAAGTTTAAATAATTTATTTTTATATACAAATGCAAAAATTCAAACAAAAAACTATCTAATATTTACTTTTAGGCACTTTCCTAAAATCCAAAAATAAAACCCCGTTGGTTTATCCGGAAAAAACTACTTTTTCTGAATTTTACACAAATTATTTTAACTTATTTAAAAAAAAACCCTACTGTCAACATTAACTGCCAATGGCGTACTATTTCGATAAAGCAATACTTAAAGATTATGTAAGAAGCTTCAGAGTGGAAAAAAAAAATAGTTTCTACAGCTTTTGTGCTATCTTTTTCGGTTTACTACAGAAATGTCACATGGGTCTAATAGGGGTTAACAATGATTTTCGAAAATAAATTGTTTTCATAAAAAAATACCTTGCTTAAAAACTAACATTTGAATTCTTTTCTAAAAATAGCGTTGGAATTTTCTGGAAAATTTATTTATTTCTGGTGTTCTTGTTACCTTTACCATTTAATGAAAACTTTTGTACGAAAACCATTTAGTAAAATATAAAAAAAAAAAATTTTGATTATTACTGACAAGTGCTTGGATTTTTTAATTTTTTTTTATTTAAAAATAAAAACGAACTAATAAATTTTCTTAAATTTTTTTATATCATTATTTTTTTTAAAACAGATTCTAAAATTTTTAAAGAAAAACATTCTTTGTTATAGAAAAAATCAAGGGTGAGGGTCATACTATGTTTGATGATTAAACTAATTGAAAAGATGATTTTTTTAATTTTTGTTAGAGTTTTTTCATAAAAAGCTTTAATATTAGGAAAAACTTTTCATTTCATTTTTAAATACATAATTTTATTTTTTTTTTAATATTTGCAACGATCTGAAAATTGAATTTTACAAAATTTATTTTATTAATTTAAAAATTAAGTTTCACAAGTTTTTTCGTACATTTTACTTTTATAATTTATTAAAATTGCAAGTTTTATGAAAAAATCCTTTTTTCTTTAAAGCAAAATGTTCCATATTTAATTATACTAATCTTATACCTACCTCAATTATCTTATCCTTATTAAGGTTATAATTAATTTTCAGTAATTTTCTTGGATTTCTTTAAACGAAAATTATATTCCTCCAGCAACTTGAATCATCTTCATCAAAAAAATTCACAAAATTTAAAATATGATTAAGTAAGTCTCACTTTCTTCTTCTCATAACATATTCAAAACACACACACAAGCATATACCTTAAAACCTTAATCCTCCTAGCTCAAACCATGTGCTTGAGTGTGTTTTGAGTTTTCAAAACATTTTTCCGCTGTTATCATTGATATGTAAATTCTTTAAAAATTTGATATTTTCCACGATTTTCGGGTTTTTCTTTTTTTTTCCTAAGAGAGATAAATTTGTTTTGTGTGAAAATTGAAAAGCAAACACCTTCGGAACCCCAAACTAAGTCATTCTAACATTGGAAAGGGTTGAAAGATAAATAACCTCAGGGTACAAAATAACGCAAAAGGTGGTGTTGGAGTGGTGTATAGGTGCGAGATAAAACAGTTATATCGATGATAATGAAAATGGAGGAAAAGATGGTGGTTTCCTTCACCATCGTTATGTCGTCGTCTTCCGGTGCAAAGGAGAACTTAAGGAAGAAAACAAAAAAAAATATTGAATAAACATGAAAAGCAGACAGAAATACAAAAAAATAAGAGAAGAAAAAAAGGTATTGCTTCTGATAAATTCTTTTTCGTCTCCAGAGACACAATAAGGACGACCGACTAAGAAAAAGAGAGCAAAGAAATTGATTGAATTTTTTTTTTTATATTTTTATTTTAACTATAGAAATGTTTGGTTGAGAGAAGAGAGAAATAGGTATAGGACACTTGAACCCTGAAGGAAAGATAAAACAATGAAATTGTCAATTTTATTATAAAACATTGAGAACTCTGTGTAGGTAGGTATTGTAAAAGACTGTGAACGTGTTTTCTGTTTTTTTTTTCTTCTCCTTTTGTTTTTTTCGTTGTTGTACAATATCTTTCCCTTGGTTTATGGAGAAGGTCATAAAAACTGGGCTTATGTAATGAAACAATAAAAAGGGTAAAGGTACAGAGTATTTTCTTTGAAGTGTAGTACATCTCTCATAGCAACTTGTTTTGTAATCTTTCTAAGTGATAGCCAGTTGTTGTTATAGAAGGTTGTTCTATCTATTTAATCTTTTCTAATAAAGAAAGAGGCATGAGTATGTGTTTTATTCATGTCTAAATGAACAAAAAAAGGATATTTACCTTCCAAGTTCATTAATTTATTTGTCTATACCTTTCTTCCATCTAATATGAAAAAAAAAGAAAAAGCTAAAAATGAAGATCTATATAAGAATATTGCACATAACCTTGTATCAGTTAGTATTTTTTTTTTTTTTTTGGAAAATTAGAAATTCAGAATATAGCCTTTTATTTATGAAGCAAAAATGTAAGGTTGATAAGGTTTTCTTGGTTAGGTATGGTTTAACGAAGGTTGTTGTTAATGAAGGTTAAGAGAGAGAGTGACTCAAGTTAATTCTTAATTTTTTGGTGAGATTAATTAAGGTCTTCGTGTAAATGGGGTTTATTAAAAGGAACAATGTAAGAAAATGTTTTGGAAATTTGTACAGCTTCGTGTCCTTCTTAAATATGGTAATTATATTGAAGTGAAGCAAATATTTTAGACATGATTTATATTTCGAATGGGATCTAATGAAATATATAAAAAGAGTTAGGACAAGTTCTATACATCTTCATATTATAGACCAATTGTTTTAAAAGCAATTTTCTAAAATGGCCGATATTAAATTTACTTCGTATGTATTTTTGGCCCTCTGACTGTTATCCAGTGGGGCCTGGGTGAGGCTATTTCACAACGACTTTTAACATTAATTAGTGCGGCCTGTTGGACTGTGTATCGAATTTAGACCATATAACAAGCATTTCCTAAAGTTCAATCGGATTCAACTAATTTTTGAAGTCGCTGATCCAGTTCGTATATAGCTGATGTGGTAACGCTGAAACAAAAGGGTAGCGTGGAGTAAATTTCAGTTCATCAACGTCATATTTCGGAACTCTTTTCAATACATACTACAACAACTCAAAGACTAAAGTCATTAAAAAACATGTTGGATTCAAGCACATCAACCAAATTTTTGGAAGAAGCGACTAATAGGTTGCCACTCTTAAAATGGGAAATTTAATGTGGCAACACTATTTTAAAGAAAAATTGTCATATTATGACTTAATCTGTCTTATCTTTTTAGTTTGGTCAGATAAATAAAATGCAAAGCAAAAGACTGAACCGTGACAAAAATTTATAAAGTATTTTATGCCATTTAAACCTGCAAATATGGTTACCCTAATAAAATGTAAAAAACCTTACAATTTTTTTTTTAGGAAAATTAAAATATGATTTCCTAACCAATAAAACGATTTCAATTTTGAATTGAATTAATGATAAAATTTTACCAATTATTTGAACTATTAATGTTTTTGCTGAATCGGTCTTTTTTGGTCACTTCCTTCATATGCAAATAAAAATCTTTATTTCATACTTTTTAGTTGATAGAGGTAAAACGTAAAAGCTGCAAAAGCATTAACTTTTAAGTGAGATTCTCTTCTATCTAAAAAAAATATCGGTGTTGGGATCTCTCAAATATGAACAAGTATCTACTCGGCAGACGCCATTTTTTAGAAGAGGGTCTCAACTAAAATCTCAAGTATGTTTTTGCCCTTAAGTTCATCATTTATTTTGACTGAAATTAGTTTGATTTTCGTTTTTTTTTTACATTTAAGTAGGGTTGCCATGTATTTGTATATACATATTTAAGAGATGGCAACCAATAGTTCTTAGCAAAAAGAGGATTTGACTTAGAAGTTTATAACGATTTTAGCTTTTTATTCTACCAAATATCATACATTTTGGCTGAAAAAATGCTATTTCTGTCTCTTAGCATTTGGATAGGGTTGTCGAGTATTTGTTTTTATTTTAAATGAGCTGTTTTTTTAGCACTTCATTAAACTATATTTTCTTTTAGATTTTTTAAGAAATATTGCATCTGAAGAAATACTGCTGAACAAGGAAGTAAGTCAAACCTGATCCTGCTAAAGCTGTCCGAAAAGTCGAGGTATTTACTTGAAACTATAAGCTCTACAGGAAATACATTTTTCGAATCAACTCATATAGATCGGAAATAAAGGGGTACCTAGCGGAAGTGGTGCTGCTAGAAAATGACATCCCCAGATGGTACCATTTTAATGTAAAGTAGAAAACCTTAAAAGATTTTACCCCTTTCCAGATCAGTTCTTAATCAATTGATTATTATTATTATACAAGTGAAAAAGAAAAATACTTCATACCACCCGTGAACATGGATTTTTTTATTTTATTTTTTTTACTTCATCCATTTCAAATACCAAGCTTAAATCATAAATTTCAAGAAAAAAAGTTAATCCTGAAATTTATTGGACATGATAGAATCCTCATAACTTTTCAAACCCAAAAACTTTTCTCTCATTTTTTTAACCAAAATATAATCAACAGGCAACTTTTGCATACTGGAATTCCAAAAACCCTTAAGTGAAAAGTTTAAATTCAAAAACAGAAAAAAAAAACGGGTTTCAGAATATCTTTACCAGTGTAAGCCTCATTTACATATTTAAGTTTGCAACACCGTCAAATACCGCACCCGTCACCATTCAGGACTAAAAAACAGTACTCAACTCGTAGATTTTCTTCTCTCCTTTTTAAAGGCAAGTGAAACTTGCTGCATTATTCATGACTATAAGCAACTTTCCAAGCTCTTCAACGAATATGGTTTTGAGGTAAAATTTAATTTTTCTTATCATCCATACTGTAATGCCACTTGCCACAGTCAGTGCCACGAGTTAAAGTATTAAACTTAAAAGGATGGATTAATCGTGTGTGGTAAAACTGTTTCCACATCTCTGTGTGTTTGTGTGTGTGGTATCAGGATCCAAAGGAAGAGTGAGTTCAAGTGAAAATTTGTTATAATGCTAATTTAGTTTGGATGCGGGTTTTCTATATCAGAAAAGGGCTTTTAGTTCAAAATGATATATCCCCCCATACTCCTTTATTTAAAGAGAATTCTCGATAAGGGAACAACCATAAGTTGATGGAAGGGAAGAAATATTATAAATTGATTTTAAAAATCTAGGGCACTCTAAAAATGAATGGCAAAAGAGAGAGTATCTTTTGAGTCATCTCTGAACAAAATGTCTGTGATGATGAGAAGAAGAACGTCATATCTATGGCGCCGATTTCATTTTAGGCATAAAATTTATGTAAATCAGAGAAAGGAGATATACAACAATGGAGCGCCTTAAAGGTCAATAGTAGGCGATCAAAATGATGAATAGCTTTTTTTATTACATCTGCATAGTCGTCTTGGTTTGGTTTCCCTAAACAAATACACTAAAAGGAAACAGATGGGACTTGGGTCATGTTTTTTTGGAAGAGAATCCTTCAGACAGTAAGGCCACATGTTTCAACTCTCAAGCGAAGATGGTGCGAGTGAAGATACATTTAATCTAAACGAAATTCATTACAAAAAGTTAATCTCAACTCTTCAGAGTGAAAGTCCATAAAAAGTATTTATGTAGCGAATTGGTCAAAAAATGATTTGGATGATTTTTTATGGCTTCTTGTTTTTATAGTCTTTGCGTTTATATAACTCTCTTTTGCTGATGTGAATTTTCAAGGAAACAAACATTTTTTTGTAAGTTTTATGTTACTTTATTATGTCCGGGTGATTTTGATGGGTTTTTATTATAACCTCAAGGGTTAAAATGATTGATTATGGAGTTTTTCTAAAAGGATGATAAGAACTTAATGGTTTATCTTTAATATCAAGTTTTTAGCTGCAATTTTTTCAGTTTTCTTTATTTCTTAAAAAAGTATTTAATTCTATATTTTTTGATATATTTTTTTTTTTACTTATAGTTTCGATAATTGAGGGATTAAAAAAAAAAATGTTTTGTATAATTGGCAATATACATGAACATGAAAGCATGATGTAGATATAAAATAAATTCTCAGTCACTTAGTAATGAGAGTTCAGAGTTATACTGCAATAACTACACAGTTTTGCAATTAATTTTGGTAAATAAAAAAATTTCAAAAAATTGTTTTTTATTTTTTTTTTTGAGAGCATTTCGTTCCAATGCATACTTTTAACCATTATATCCCAGACAAGTCCCGAGCATGTCCCAAAGATGTCCCGAAGATGTCCCGAGCATGTCCCGAAGATGTCCCGAGCATGTCCCGAAGATGTCCCGAAGATGTCCCGAAGATGTCCCGAGCATGTCCCGAAGATGTCCCGAAGATGTCCCGAAGATGTCCCGAACATGTCCCGAACATGTCCCGAAGATGTCCCGAAGATGTCCCGAGCATGTCCCGAAGATGTCCCGTGCATGTCCCGAAGATGTCCCGAAGATGTCCCGAAGATGTCCCGAGCATGTCCCGAAGATGTCCCGAAGATGTCCCGAGCATGTCCCGAAGATGTCCCGAAGATGTCCCGAAGATGTCCCGAAGATGTCCCGAACATGTCCCGAACATGTCCCGAAGATGTCCCGAGCATGTCCCGAAGATGTCCCGAGGATGTGCCTAGCATGTCCCGAAGATGTCCCGAAGATGTCCCGAAGATGTCCCGAGCATGTCCCGAAGATGTCCCGAAGATGTCCCGAAGATGTCCCGAAGATGTCCCGAAGATGTCCCGAAGATGTCCCGAGCATATCCCGAAGATGTCCGTAAGATGTCCCGAAGATGTCCCGAACATGTCATAAAGATGTCCCGAAGATGTCCCGAAGATGTCCCGAAGATGTCCCGAAGATGTCCCGAAGATGTCCCGAAGATGTCCCGAAGATGTCCCGAAGATGTCCCGAAGGTGTCCCGAAGATGTCCCGAGCATGTCCCGAAGATGTCCCGAAGATGTCCCGAAGATGTCCCGAGCATGTCCCTAGCATGTCCCGAAGATGTCCCGAGCATGTCCCGAAGATGTCCCGAGCATGTCCCGAAGATGTCCCGAAGATGTCCCTAGCATGTCCCGAAGATGTCCCGAAGATGTCCCGAAGATGTCCCGAAGATGTCCCGAAGATGTCCCGAAGATGTCCCGAACATGTCCCGAACATGTCCCGAAGATGTCCCAAGCATGTCCCGAAGATGTCCCGAAGATGTCCCGAAGATGTCCCGAAGATGTCCCGAAGATGTCCCGAAGATGTCCCGAGCATATCCCGAAGATGTCCCGAAGATGTCCCGAAGATGTCCCGAACATGTCATAAAGATGTCCCGAAGATGTCCCGAAGATGTCCCGAAGATGTCCCGAAGATGTCCCGAAGATGTCCCGAAGATGTCCCGAAGATGTCCCGAAGATGTCCCGAAGATGTCCCGAAGATGTCCCGAAGATGTCCCGAAGATGTCCCGAGCATGTCCCGAAGATGTCCCGAAGATGTCCCGAGCATGTCCCGAAGATGTCCCGTGCATGTCCCGAAGATGTCCCGAACATGTCCCGAAGATGTCCCGAAGATGTCCCGAAGATGTCCCGAAGATGTCCCGAGCATGTCCCGAAGATGTCCCGAAGATGTCCCGAGCATGTCCCGAAGATGTCCCGAAGATGTCCCGAAGATGTCCCGAAGATGTCCCGAAGATGTCCCGAAGATGTCCCGAAGATGTCCCGAAGATGTCCCGAAGATGTCCCGAAGATGTCCCGAAGATGTCCCGAGCATGTCCCGAAGATGTCCCGAAGATGTCCCGAACATGTCATAAAGATGTCCCGAAGATGTCCCGAAGATGTCCCGAAGATGTCCCGAGCATGTCCCGAAGATGTCCCGAAGATGTCCCGAAGATGTCCCGAGCATGTCCCGAAGATGTAGCGAAGATGTCCCGAAGATGTCCCGAACATGTCATAAAGATGTCCCGAAGATGTCCCGAAGATGTCCCGAAGATGTCCCGAAGATGTCCCGAACATGTCCCGAAGATGTCCCGAAGATGTCCCGAAGATGTCCCGAAGATATCCCGAGCATGTCCCGAAGATGTCCCGAAGATGTCCCGAGCATGTCCCGAAGATGTCCCGAAGATGTCCCGAAGATGTCCCGAAGATGTCCCGAAGATGTCCCGAAGATGTCCCGAAGATGTCCCGAAGATGTCCCGAAGATGTCCCGAGCATGTCCCGAAGATGTCCCGAAGATGTCCCGAAGATGTCCCTAGCATGTCCCGAGCATGTCCCGAAGATGTCCCGAAGATGTCCCGAGCATGTCCCGAAGATGTAGCGAAGATGTCCCGAAGATGTCCCGAACATGTCATAAAGATGTCCCGAAGATGTCCCGAAGATGTCCCGAGCATGTCCCGAAGGTGTCCCGATTATGTCCCGAAGATGTAACGAAGATGTCCCGAGCATGTCCCGAGCATGTCCCGAAGATGTCCCGAAGATGTCCCGAAGATGTCCCGAAGATGTCCCGAGCATATCCCGAAGATGTCCCGAAGATGTCCCGAAGATGTCCCGAAGATGTCCCGAAGATGTCCCGAAGATGTCCCGAAGATGTCCCGAAGATGTCCCGAAGATGTGCCGAAGATGTCCCGAGCATGTCCCGAAGATGTCCCGAAGATGTCCCGAAGATGTCCCGAGCATGTCCCGAAGATGTCCCGAACATGTCCCGAACATGTCCCAAAGATGTCCCGAAGATGTCCCGAAGGTGTCCCGAAGATGTCCCGTAGATGTCCCGAAGATGTCCCGAAGATGTCCCGAGCATGTCTCGAAGATGTCGCGTAAATGTCCCGAAGATGTCCCGAAGATGTCCCGAGCATGTCCCGAAGATGTCTCGAAGATGTCCCGAAGATGTCCCGAAGATGTCCCGCGCATGTCCCGAAGATGTCCCGAAGATGTCCCGAAGATGTCCCGAGCATGTCCCGAAGATGTCCCGAAGATGTCCCGAACATGTCCCGAAGATGTCCCGAGCATGTCCCGAAGATGTCCCGAGCATGTCCCGAAGATGTCCCGAAGATGTCCCGAAGATGTCCCGAAGATGTCCCGAACATGTCCCGAAGATGTCCCGAAGATGTCCCGAAGATGTCCCGAACATGTCCCGAAGATTTCCCGAACATGTCCCGAAGATGTCCCAAACATGTCCCGAGCATGTCCCGAAGATATCCCGAAGATGTCCCGAAGATATCCCGAAGATGTCCCGAAGATGTCCTGAGCATGTCCCGAAGATGTCTCGAAGATGTCCCGAAGATGTCCCGAAGATGTCCTGAAGATGTCCTGAAGATGTCCCGAAGATGTCCCGAGCATGTCCTGATGATGTCAAGAAGTTGTCAAGAAGATGTCACGAGCATGTCCCGAAGGTGTCCCGATTATGTCCCGAAGATGTCCCGAACATGTCCCGAACATGTCCCGAACATGTCCCAAAGATGTCCCGAAGATGTCCCGAAGGTGTCCCGAAGATGTCCCGTAGATGTCCCGAAGATGTCCCGAGCATGTCCCGAGCATGTCCCGAAGATGTCCCGAAGATGTCCCGAAGATGTCCCGAGCATGTCCCGAAGATGTCCCGAAGATGTCCCGAAGATGTCCCGAGCATGTCCCGAAGATGTCCCGAAGATGTCCCGAAGATGTCCCGAAGATGTCCCGAAGATGTCCCGAGCATGTCCCGAAGATGTCCCGAAGATGTCCCGAGCATGTCCCGAAGATATCCCGAAGATGTCCCGAAGATGTCCTGAGCATGTCCCGAAGATGTCTCGAAGATGTCCCGAAGATGTCCCGAAGATGTCCTGAAGATGTCCTGAAGATGTCCCGAAGATGTCCCGAGCATGTCCTGATGATGTCAAGAAGTTGTCAAGAAGATGTCACGAGCATGTCCCGAAGGTGTCCCGATTATGTCCCGAAGATGTCCCGAACATGTCCCGAACATGTCCCGAACATGTCCCAAAGATGTCCCGAAGATGTCCCGAAGGTGTCCCGAAGATGTCCCGTAGATGTCCCGAAGATGTCCCGAAGATGTCCCGAGCATGTCCCGAAGATGTCGCGTAAATGTCCCGAAGATGTCCTGAAGATGTCCCAAGCATATATCGAAGATGTCCCGAAGATGTCCCGAAGATGTCCCGAAGATGTCCCGAAGATGTCCCGAAGATGTCCCGAACATGTCCCGAAGATGTCCCGAAGATGTCCCGAAGATGTCCCGAAGATGTCCCGAAGATGTCCCGAGCATGTCCCGAAGATGTCCCGAAGATGTCCCGAAGATGTCCCGAAGATGTCCCGAGCATGTCCCGAAGATGTCCCGAAGATGTCCCGAAGATGTCCCGAAGATGTCCCGAAGATGTCCCGAACATGTCCCGAACATGTCCCGAACATGTCCCGAAGATGTCCTGAAGATGTCCCGAGCATATATCGAAGATGTCCCGAAGATGTCCCGAAGATGTCCCGAGCATGTCCCGAAGATGTAGCGAAGATGTCCCGAAGATGTCCCGAACATGTCATAAAGATGTCCCGAAGATGTCCCGAAGATGTCCCGAAGATGTCCCGAACATGTCCCGAAGATGTCCCGAACATGTCCCGAAGATGTCCCGAAGATGTCCCGAAGATGTCCCGAAGATGTCCCGAAGATGTCCCGAGCATGTCCCGAAGATGTCCCGAAGATGTCCCGAGCATGTCCCGAAGATGTCCCGAAGATGTCCCGAAGATGTCCCGAAGATGTCCCGAACATGTCCCGAAGATGTCCCGAAGATGTCCCGAAGATGTCCCGAAGATGTCCCGAGCATGTCCCGAAGATGTCCCGAAGATGTCCCGAAGATGTCCCTAGCATGTCCCGAGCATGTCCCGAAGATGTCCCGAAGATGTCCCGAAGATGTCCCGAGCATGTCCCGAAGATGTAGCGAAGATGTCCCGAAGATGTCCCGAACATGTCATAAAGATGTCCCGAAGATGTCCCGAAGATGTCCCGAAGATGTCCCGAAGATGTCCCGAGCATGTCCCGAAGGTGTCCCGATTATGTCCCGAAGATGTAACGAAGATGTCCCGAGCATGTCCCGAGCATGTCCCGAAGATGTCCCGAAGATGTCCCGAAGATGTCCCGAAGATGTCCCGAGCATATCCCGAAGATGTCCCGAAGATGTCCCGAAGATGTCCCGAAGATGTCCCGAAGATGTCCCGAAGATGTCCCGAAGATGTCCCGAAGATGTCCCGAAGATGTCCCGAAGATGTCCCGAAGATGTCCCGAGCATGTCCCGAAGATGTCCCGAAGATGTCCCGAAGATGTCCCGAGCATGTCCCGAAGATGTCCCGAACATGTCCCGAACATGTCCCAAAGATGTCCCGAAGATGTCCCGAAGGTGTCCCGAAGATGTCCCGTAGATGTCCCGAAGATGTCCCGAAGATGTCCCGAGCATGTCCCGAAGATGTCGCGTAAATGTCCCGAAGATGTCCCGAAGATGTCCCGAGCATGTCCCGAAGATGTCTCGAAGATGTCCCGAAGATGTCCCGAAGATGTCCCGCGCATGTCCCGAAGATGTCCCGAAGATGTCCCGAAGATGTCCCGAGCATGTCCCGAAGATGTCCCGAAGATGTCCCGAACATGTCCCGAAGATGTCCCGAGCATGTCCCGAAGATGTCCCGAGCATGTCCCGAAGATGTCCCGAAGATGTCCCGAAGATGTCCCGAACATGTCCCGAAGATGTCCCGAAGATGTCCCGAAGATGTCCCGAACATGTCCCGAAGATTTCCCGAACATGTCCCGAAGATGTCCCAAACATGTCCCGAAGAAGTCCCGAAGATGTCCCGAGCATGTCCCGAAGATGTCCCGAAGATGTCCCGAGCATGTCCCGAAGATATCCCGAAGATGTCCCGAAGATGTCCTGAGCATGTCCCGAAGATGTCTCGAAGATGTCCCGAAGATGTCCCGAAGATGTCCTGAAGATGTCCTGAAGATGTCCCGAAGATGTCCCGAGCATGTCCTGATGATGTCAAGAAGTTGTCAAGAAGATGTCACGAGCATGTCCCGAAGGTGTCCCGATTATGTCCCGAAGATGTCCCGAACATGTCCCGAACATGTCCCGAACATGTCCCAAAGATGTCCCGAAGATGTCCCTAAGGTGTCCCGAAGATGTCCCGTAGATGTCCCGAAGATGTCCCGAAGATGTCCCGAGCATGTCCCGAAGATGTCGCGTAAATGTCCCGAAGATGTCCTGAAGATGTCCCAAGCATATATCGAAGATGTCCCGAAGATGTCCCGAAGATGTCCCGAAGATGTCCCGAACATGTCCCGAAGATGTCCCGAAGATGTCCCGAAGATGTCCCGAAGATGTCCCGAAGATGTCCCGAGCATGTCCCGAAGATGTCCCGAAGATGTCCCGAAGATGTCCCGAAGATGTCCCGAGCATGTCCCGAAGATGTCCCGAAGATGTCCCGAAGATGTCCCGAAGATGTCCCGAGCATGTCCCGAAGATGTCCCGAAGATGTCCCGAAGATGTCCCGAAGATGTCCCGAACATGTCCCGAACATGTCCCGAACATGTCCCGAACATGTCCCGAAGATGTCCTGAAGATGTCCCGAGCATATATCGAAGATGTCCCGAAGATGTCCCGAAGATGTCCCGAGCATGTCCCGAAGATGTCCCGAAGATGTCCCGAAGATGTCCCGAAGATGTCCCGAACATGTCATAAAGATGTCAAGAAGATGTCCCGAAGATGTCCCGAAGATGTCCCGAAGATGTCCCGAAGATGTCCCGAAGATGTCCCGAAGATGTCCCGAGCATGTCCCGAAGATGTCCCGATTATGTCCCGAAGATGTCCCGAACATGTCCCGAAGATGTCCCGAAGATGTCCCGAGCATGTCCCGAAGATGTCCCGAAGATGTCCCGAAGATGTCCCGAAGATGTCCCGAAGATGTCCCGAGCATGTCCCGAAGATGTCCCGAAGATGTCCCGAAGATGTCCCGAAGATGTCCCGAAGATGTCCCGAGCATGTCCCGAAGATGTCCCGAAGATGTCCCGAAGATGTCCCGAGCATGTCCCGAAGATGTCCCGAAGATGTCCCGAAGATGTCCCGAAGATGTCCCGAACATGTCCCGAACATGTCCCGAACATGTCCCGAACATGTCCCGAAGATGTCCTGAAGATGTCCCGAGCATATATCGAAGATGTCCCGAAGATGTCCCGAAGATGTCCCGAGCATGTCCCGAAGATGTCCCGAAGATGTCCCGAAGATGTCCCGAAGATGTCCCGAACATGTCATAAAGATGTCAAGAAGATGTCCCGAAGATGTCCCGAAGATGTCCCGAAGATGTCCCGAAGATGTCCCGAAGATGTCCCGAACATGTCCCGAACATGTCCCGAACATGTCCCGAAGATGTCCTGAAGATGTCCCGAGCATATATCGAAGATGTCCCGAAGATGTCCCGAAGATGTCCCGATGATGTCCCGAAGATGTCCCGAAGATGTCCCGAACATGTCATAAAGATGTCAAGAAGATGTCCCGAAGATGTCCCGAAGATGTCCCGAAGATGTCCCGAAGATGTCCCGAAGATGTCCCGAAGATGTCCCGAAGATGTCCCGAAGATGTCCCGAAGATGTCCCGAGCATGTCCCGAAGATGTCCCGAAGATGTCCCGAAGATGTCCCGAAGATGTCCCGAGCATGTCCCGAGCATGTCCCGAAGATGTCCCGAAGATGTCCCGAAGATGTCCCGAGCATGTCCCGAAGATGTCCCGAAGATGTCCCGAAGATGTCCCGAGCATGTCCCGAAGATGTCCCGAAGATGTCCCGAAGATGTCCCGAAGATGTCCCGAAGATGTCCCGAGCATGTCCCGAAGGTGTCCCGATTATGTCCCGAACATGTCCCGAACATGTCCCGAACATGTCCCGAACATGTCCCAAAGATGTCCCGAAGATGTCCCGAAGGTGTCCCGAAGATGTCCCGTAGATGTCCCGAAGATGTCCCGAAGATGTCCCGAGCATGTCCCGAAGATGTCGCGTAAATGTCCCGAAGATGTCCTGAAGATGTCCCAAGCATATATCGAAGATGTCCCGAAGATGTCCCGAAGATGTCCCGAAGATGTCCCGAAGATGTCCCGAACATGTCCCGAAGATGTCCCGAAGATGTCCCGAAGATGTCCCGAAGATGTCCCGAGCATGTCCCGAAGATGTCCCGAAGAAATCCCGAAGATGTCCCGAAGATGTCCCGAGCATGTCCCGAAGATGTCCCGAAGATGTCCCGAAGATGTCCCGAGCATGTCCCGAAGATGTCCCGAAGATGTCCCGAAGATGTCCCGAAGATGTCCCGAACATGTCCCGAACATGTCCCGAACATGTCCCGAACATGTCCCGAACATGTCCCGAAGATGTCCTGAAGATGTCCCGAGCATATATCGAAGATGTCCCGAAGATGTCCCGAAGATGTCCCGAGCATGTCCCGAAGATGTCCCGAAGATGTCCCGAACATGTCATAAAGATGTCAAGAAGATGTCCCGAAGATGTCCCGAAGATGTCCCGAAGATGTCCCGAAGATGTCCCGAAGATGTCCCGAAGATGTCCCGAGCATGTCCCGAAGATGTCCCGAAGATGTCCCGAAGATGTCCCGAGCATGTCCCGAAGATGTCCCGAAGATGTCCCGAAGATGTCCCGAAGATGTCCCGAAGATGTCCCGAGCATGTCTCGAAGATGTCCCGAAGATGTCCCGAAGATGTCCCGAAGATGTCCCGAACATGTCCCGAAGATGTCCCGAAGATGTCCCGAAGATGTCCCGAACATGTCCCGAACATGTCCCGAAGATGTCCCGAAGATGTCCCGAAGATGTCCCGAGCATGTCCCGAAGATGTCCCGAAGATGTCCCGAACATGTCCCGAAGATGTCCCGAGCATGTCCCGAAGATGTCCCGAAGATGTCCCGAAGATGTCCCGAGCATGTCCCGAAGATGTCCCGAAGATGTCCCGAAGATGTCCCGAAGATGTCCCGAAGATGTCCCGAAGATGTCCCGAAGATGTCCCGAAGATGTCCTGAAGATGTCCCGAACATGTCCCGAAGATGTCCCGAAGATGTCCCGAAGATGTCCCGAAGATGTCCCGAGCATGTCCCGAAGATGTCCCGAAGATGTCCCGAGCATGTCCCGAAGATGTCCCGAACATGTCCCTAGCATGTCCCGAAGATGTCCCGAAGATGTCCCGAAGATGTCCCGAAGATGTCCCGAAGATGTCCCGAAGATGTCCCGAAGATGTCCCGAAGATGTCCCAAGCATGTCCCGAAGATGTCCCGAAGATGTCCCGAAGATGTCCCGAAGATGTCCCGAAGATGTCCCGAAGATGTCCCGAGCATATCCCGAAGATGTCCCGAAGATGTCCCGAAGATGTCCCGAGCATGTCCCGAAGATGTCCCGAAGATGTCCCGAGCATGTCCCGAAGATGTCCCGAAGATGTCTCGAAGATGTCCCGAAGATGTCCCGAAGATGTCCTGAAGATGTCCTGAAGATGTCCCGAAGATGTCCCGAGCATGTCCTGATGATGTCAAGAAGTTGTCAAGAAGATGTCACGAGCATGTCCCGAAGGTGTCCCGATTATGTCCCGAAGATGTCCCGAACATGTCCCGAACATGTCCCGAACATGTCCCAAAGATGTCCCGAAGATGTCCCTAAGGTGTCCCGAAGATGTCCCGTAGATGTCCCGAAGATGTCCCGAAGATGTCCCGAGCATGTCCCGAAGATGTCGCGTAAATGTCCCGAAGATGTCCTGAAGATGTCCCAAGCATATATGGAAGATGTCCCGAAGATGTCCCGAAGATGTCCCGAAGATGTCCCGAACATGTCCCGAAGATGTCCCGAAGATGTCCCGAAGATGTCCCGAAGATGTCCCGAAGATGTCCCGAGCATGTCCCGAAGATGTCCCGAAGATGTCCCGAAGATGTCCCGAAGATGTCCCGAGCATGTCCCGAAGATGTCCCGAAGATGTCCCGAAGATGTCCCGAAGATGTCCCGAGCATGTCCCGAAGATGTCCCGAAGATGTCCCGAAGATGTCCCGAAGATGTCCCGAACATGTCCCGAACATGTCCCGAACATGTCCCGAACATGTCCCGAAGATGTCCTGAAGATGTCCCGAGCATATATCGAAGATGTCCCGAAGATGTCCCGAAGATGTCCCGAGCATGTCCCGAAGATGTCCCGAAGATGTCCCGAAGATGTCCCGAAGATGTCCCGAACATGTCATAAAGATGTCAAGAAGATGTCCCGAAGATGTCCCGAAGATGTCCCGAAGATGTCCCGAAGATGTCCCGAAGATGTCCCGAAGATGTCCCGAAGATGTCCCGAGCATGTCCCGAAGATGTCCCGATTATGTCCCGAAGATGTCCCGAACATGTCCCGAAGATGTCCCGAAGATGTCCCGAGCATGTCCCGAAGATGTCCCGAAGATGTCCCGAAGATGTCCCGAAGATGTCCCGAAGATGTCCCGAGCATGTCCCGAAGATGTCCCGAAGATGTCCCGAAGATGTCCCGAAGATGTCCCGAGCATGTCCCGAAGATGTCCCGAAGATGTCCCGAAGATGTCCCGAAGATGTCCCGAAGATGTCCCGAACATGTCCCGAACATGTCCCGAACATGTCCCGAAGATGTCCTGAAGATGTCCCGAGCATATATCGAAGATGTCCCGAAGATGTCCCGAAGATGTCCCGAGCATGTCCCGAAGATGTCCCGAAGATGTCCCGAAGATGTCCCGAAGATGTCCCGAACATGTCATAAAGATGTCAAGAAGATGTCCCGAAGATGTCCCGAAGATGTCCCGAAGATGTCCCGAAGATGTCCCGAAGATGTCCCGAGCATGTCCCGAAGATGTCCCGAAGATGTCCCGAAGATGTCCCGAAGATGTCCCGAGCATGTCCCGAGCATGTCCCGAAGATGTCCCGAAGATGTCCCGAAGATGTCCCGAGCATGTCCCGAAGATGTCCCGAAGATGTCCCGAAGATGTCCCGAGCATGTCCCGAAGATGTCCCGAAGATGTCCCGAAGATGTCCCGAAGATGTCCCGAAGATGTCCCGAGCATGTCCCGAAGGTGTCCCGATTATGTCCCGAAGATGTCCCGAACATGTCCCGAACATGTCCCGAACATGTCCCAAAGATGTCCCGAAGATGTCCCGAAGGTGTCCCGAAGATGTCCCGTAGATGTCCCGAAGATGTCCCGAAGATGTCCCGAGCATGTCCCGAAGATGTCGCGTAAATGTCCCGAAGATGTCCTGAAGATGTCCCAAGCATATATCGAAGATGTCCCGAAGATGTCCCGAAGATGTCCCGAAGATGTCCCGAAGATGTCCCGAACATGTCCCGAAGATGTCCCGAAGATGTCCCGAAGATGTCCCGAAGATGTCCCGAGCATGTCCCGAAGATGTCCCGAAGAAATCCCGAAGATGTCCCGAAGATGTCCCGAGCATGTCCCGAAGATGTCCCGAAGATGTCCCGAAGATGTCCCGAGCATGTCCCGAAGATGTCCCGAAGATGTCCCGAAGATGTCCCGAACATGTCCCGAACATGTCCCGAACATGTCCCGAACATGTCCCGAACATGTCCCGAAGATGTCCTGAAGATGTCCCGAGCATATATCGAAGATGTCCCGAAGATGTCCCGAAGATGTCCCGAGCATGTCCCGAAGATGTCCCGAAGATGTCCCGAAGATGTCCCGAACATGTCATAAAGATGTCAAGAAGATGTCCCGAAGATGTCCCGAAGATGTCCCGAAGATGTCCCGAAGATGTCCCGAAGATGTCCCGAGCATGTCCCGAAGATGTCCCGAAGATGTCCCGAAGATGTCCCGAAGATGTCCCGAGCATGTCCCGAGCATGTCCCGAAGATGTCCCGAAGATGTCCCGAAGATGTCCCGAGCATGTCTCGAAGATGTCCCGAAGATGTCCCGAAGATGTCCCGAAGATGTCCCGAAGATGTCCCGAAGATGTCCCGAAGATGTCCCGAAGATGTCCCGAACATGTCCCGAAGATGTCCCGAAGATGTCCCGAAGATGTCCCGAAGATGTCCCGAGCATGTCCCGAAGATGTCCCGAAGATGTCCCGAACATGTCCCGAAGATGTCCCGAGCATGTCCCGAAGATGTCCCGAAGATGTCCCGAAGATGTCCCGAGCATGTCCCGAAGATGTCCCGAAGATGTCCCGAAGATGTCCCGAACATGTCCCGAAGATGTCCCGAAGATGTCCCGAAGATGTCCTGAAGATGTCCCGAACATGTCCCGAAGATGTCCCGAAGATGTCCCGAAGATGTCCCGAAGATGTCCCGAGCATGTCCCGAAGATGTCCCGAAGATGTCCCGAGCATGTCCCGAAGATGTCCTGAAGATGTCCCGAACATGTCCCGAAGATGTCCCGAAGATGTCCCGAACATGTCCCGAAGATGTCCCGAACATGTCCCGAACATGTCCCGAACATGTCCCGAACATGTCCCGAAGATATCCCGAAGATGTCCCGAAGATGTCCCGAAGATGTCTCGAAGATGTCCCGAAGATGTCCCGAAGATGTCCCGAAGATGTCCCGAAGATGTCCCGAGCATGTCCCGAAGATGTCCCGAAGATGTCCCGAAGATGTCCCGAGCATGTCCCGAAGATGTCCCGAAGATGTCCCGAGCATGTCCCGAAGATGTCCCGAAGATGTCCCGAGCATGTCCCGAAAATGTCCCAAAGATGTCCCGAAGATGTCCGAAGATGTCCCGAAGATGTCCCGAAGATGTCCCGAGCATGTCCCGAAGATGTCCCAAAGATGTCCCGAAGATGTCCCGAGCATGTCCCGAAGATGTCCCGAAGATGTCCCGAACATGTCCCGAAGATGTCCCGAGCATGTCCTGAAGATGTCCCGAAGATGTCCCGAACATGTCCCGAAGATGTCCCGAACATGTCCCGAGCATGTCCCGAAGATGTCTCGAAGATGTCCCGAAGATGTCCCGAATATGTCCCGAAGATGTCCCGTGCATGTCCCGAAGATGTCCCGAATATGTCCCGAAGATGTCCCTAAGATGTCTCGAAGATGTCCCGAAGATGTCCCGAGCATGTCCCGAAGATGTCCCGAAGATGTCCCGAGCATGTTCCGATCTTGTCCCGAGCATGTCCCGGGATATGCTCGGTACATGCTCCAATACCTGCTCGAGACATGCTGGGGACACGCTCGTACATGATCTCGTTACTTTGGGACATCTTCGTTACATCTTCGGGCGTGCTTGGAACATCTTCGGGGCCTGCTCGGGATGAAAGGATTACCATTAAACGTAATACAATTTGCAAACACTTTCTAATATATATTGTGCATTTGAAGTTTATTCCTTTTCATATTGAATTGTATTTACAAATACGATACCGTTTAGCAAGAAAACACGTTTTTCAAAAAATATAGTTACACCACTTTCATTATACAAATGTAAATGTTTGTAAAATGTCTCAATATCAATGAAGTACCTATTAGTCACATATGTTTACACACCAAACAAAAATTGAATGAACTTTTCCCAGATTACACCTCTGATATTGAAATTGAAAGTTCAGTATTGCGAATAGGAATCTCATGACAGAAATACACTCAAATATTTCCACTAGCTGTTATAGGCAGATCTTTTCATTAAGAGTTTTGCCAATTAAATCCAACGCATTTCTCAGTAATTTTCCCATTTTATTTCCAAAATAACCTTTTAAAAATGCAGTTCAATCAATCCTTCTGCTGCTGGCTTTTATGTTCAAAAATTCTAATTTACATTGGAATTTCTTTGAAAGACAAACAAAAGACGAGGTAAGTACATTAAATTGGCTTGAAATTTGAATAAGTCTTTGGAATTTTTATTATGTTCTGCATTTGTATGGTCTGCAAATAAGAAGGTACCTTTTATTTAGCTCAAGGGTCATTTTGTTTTTAATCAAGGAAAGAATGTAAAGCATTTTATCAATATAGGTAAGTTAAAGGTTAATTCAATTAGTTCCCTTATGTGTATAGTGTTCTCAATCAAATACCTGAAAACATAAAACATTACAAAAAACAATGCAAATTTTTACAACAGACAATAGGTATGCATTTTTGTTAAATATTTTGAAAATTCGACAGAATTTTTGTTTAGTTTCATGATTATATTAATTTATTTAAGGTTTATTAAAAAAAAAAAAATTGAATAAAATTAAAATAGTTAAGTAAATTAATAATTATTAGCTAATTTAATCCCTAATTGAAATTCAAACAGGTCAACCATGTAAAATTCTACTTACCACTATTTTGTGGTTTATTGAAAATCGATTTGTGTCTGCCTCTAACCCAAACCATTAGAATGACATGGCTCATAAAGTTTACATTGCATAGTTTTTCAATTAGAAATTAAACAAATTTTAGATATCTAATTCGGGGAATTTCGAGGAATTTAATATACAAATCACCTAAAACCAAAATTAGATAAATTGTTCATGTTCATAATATATCCATTCTATTTTTTTGTTGCTGGTTTTTCTAAAATCACTCAAAAACCGCAGAGTCTTTTCAAATTTAACTACAGTCTTAACCCCACGGGATATAAAATTGCATGACCCAAGTACTTACAAATGCTTATTTATTTATTGCAAAACCCAACCGAACCAGAGAAATGAAAGAAAAGAAAATAAATATTTCTAGAGTTGCTTACATAGCAGGAGAGTAGGTAACACAATATGTTTGCTTTTTTATAAATAACATTACACGACATGGTTTTGTAACGAGATAACAATTCGAAATGAGATTTCACTGCACGATATAGGGATGTATAGGTACGTTCCTCCTATACTTTATGAAAAATGAAAGGTTTATTTGGAAAATAAAATGGATTCTCAAAATCCACTTCCATTTAAATGGTAAGTTATTTTTTTATTTTTTAAAATAAGATTTGAAAATTTAATTTAAAATTGCATATTTTTTTGGCAAGGACATCTTAGAAAACTTACAAAATAGTACATTTTTATTTGAAAAACGAAATTGAGTTGGAAGGCAATTATTTTGTCACTCATACTTGAAGTTTTATACAGAGGGTGACTGACTGGCATTAAAATAAAGAGAATATAGTTAAAAATCTGTAAATTTTTGAAAAAGTGATAACATTGTTAGAGATACCTTCAAATTCAGATTGATAGTGAGTATTCTACGCTTACTTACAACTTATCAATTGATTGCTACTTACCACGTTTTACTTAGATACAACTTCTTGCAACGTCTCAGAAAAACCAAAACATTTCGCTGCATTTTAAGCAGTATCAGGGTTTATCATAATCTCTTAATGTAATTCAACTCCAAGAAAATGGAAATAAGTTTGAAAATAAGTATGAAAAAATTGAGGGTGTTAACGTCAGCAAAATAATTTAGAGGATTGTCAATGAAAATAAGAAACGTGTTGGAAATAAAAGTGAGCCTTGTAGCACACCAGTCCAAAATTACCTACTTGTGGTCAGAAATTTAATTGCTAATCCATTGTAAAAGTTTTACTCTTTAATATCAAAGGCACTCAACTTCGACACAAGAGGTTGTTGCTAAGCTTTTTGGACAGATTTCAAAATATAGTGTCGTCTACTCAACTTTACAAGCAAAATCAGGTTTAAAGTAAAAGTAAGAAAATTAAAAAAAAAAAAACATTGCAGCAAATCCAACATTTTTTTAGAAGAATTTTCCCGGTTTGGCTACTTGTGCTAAAATTAATATTAAGCACTCAAATGTCGTCAATAATTGAGTGTTTAATATTAACATTAATATTAATAAAGAACATTTTAAGACCACAATTGTGTATGTCCTATCATCTCAAGCAACAGTCTAAACCACTGAATCGATTTACTTTAAACTTGGAAATTGAAATTGAATTTTTTTGATCAAAATTAACGGTATTGGCCATATGAAGAAAAAGGATAAAGTTGCTTTTGTCAAAAACGCCACTTTTTTAAGCTAAAAAATATTTTTAAAACCGTTACTAACCATAGAACCATAGAACCGTTTAAAAAAAAAATTTGAAAAAAAATATTTTTGGATAAAAAAAAGTTTCAAAATTTTTTTTTTGAAAAATTAATTTTTTGAAAACGAATAAATGAATTTCATTAACACGTCGTCTTTTTGTGACATTTTTGAATTTTTTTTAAATAAAAAAAAAATATTTTTCAAAAAAAAACGGCTCTTACGATTTTCAAAAAAAAAAAGACAAAATTCTAATAATTCTTTGTTTTACAAGAAATTAAATTTGTTGCTTCGTTTTTAACTCAAAATCATTTAAAGAGATGTTATTTAACTTCAAACCAAATTTAGTACTATTCTTTAAGTTTTTATTTTATTTCTTAAAAAATAAATTATGTATTTTTTTTAAATCTTAAATATTCCAAAAAAACTTCTAACATAAGAGCAAGTACGTGTGACCTAGTCGTGCATTTTATTTGATTCATTTTTGATTTAGTGTTCGGCCATACTATTTTGAACTTTTCTTAACTTTTCATCAAGGATTTTGGGCAATCCTGTCCTATTTCTCGTTTACCAATATGTATTTTGATTTCCTTGTTAACATTCATTCTTTTGACTCACATGAGTTCTAGCAAATCCCAAATGCATTCATATTCCAATTTCAATTGAAACATATAACCTCCAAAACTTTGTAAATGATAATATGAAAAAGAAAACAAAAATCTTGAATGCAGCCGACAATCTAAAATTTTAGTTTAGCATCTCACCTATTCTATTCACATCTGAACATACATTGTCTGTCCTCAAAAACATTGAAGTTTAAAAGGATACGGAATTTTATTTCACTCATCACCCAGGTAATTAAACACATGCACAAAAAATGTTGAACTAAATTCTCTGAAAATGTTGAAAATTTCAAAAATACTAAAACTTTACTACAGCTGGTGTGGCAGGTAAGGTACATATTGCATGCCTGTGGCAAACAGATTTTGTGTGTTGATGGATGTGAATAATTACTCACTGTTGCAGAATGTTGCAGAATTTTTAATTTTTAAGTATCAACAAAAATAACATGGTAGGATAGATTACGCTTCCTGTAAAATGGTTGCTATAATATTCGTATAACCATCATAAAAAGGTATATACTGCTTACTCACCTTGGTTACTTAAAATATGCATTGTTTTCATGTAAATATTCGTCTAACCTGAGGGAAAGTGTTTTTACAATAATTGCAATTTTGAATTGGGGATAATTTTCCAAAAAATCTAAACAAAATAATTATACAGGGTGTTGTAGGTTCTCGGGATGTTATTGTTTTCGAACACAATTGAGTACAAGGACTTCTACAACGAATCCATAAAGATTTTATAATATTGTAATTTCAAGAATAAAATAAGTTAGGTAGTTGTTAAAAAAAAATAAGCAAGAATTTGTTTAACAAAGTTAAAAATGGGTAGTACAAAAATCAAAAACTCTTTAACAAAGCTTAAAAAACTTTCTAGAAAATACTAAACAAAAATAAGGAACTGTGGACCTGGACTTGTGTCCGAATAAACACCCTGTACTGGACAGGATTATCAAAATATTAATCACCTATAAACTATAATGTCAGTAGTTTTTGTTGAAATTGTACTTGTTTAAAGAATCTACTTTATTGTTTATTTATATTGTTCAAGCAACTTAATATTTATATGTTTGTAAAATAAAATTTTCATTTTTTATTCTTGCTACAATCTTCAAACAAATAAGTCCTTTTATTTAGAAGCTGGAACAAATACATTTCTTATAGCTTTCCAAAAGGTTATGGGCCCAGAATCGCTGGACAATATAATTGCATATTAAAAGAAAATAATTTGTTCAAAGGAATCATGTCGTCGATTCCAGCTATTGAAAAATTAAAAGGACGTGAGAATTTCGAAGATTGGAAATTCGCAGTACAGAATTTTCTGGAGCATGAAGATCTGTGGGAAAGCGTTCTCGGAACAGAAAAAGATGCTAAGAAAATTTCAAAAGCGAAAACAAAGATAATTTTACTGATCGATCCAATAAATTTCGTTCATGTTAAGACGGCAACTACTGCAAAACTGGTTTGGGATCGTTTAGAAGCTGCTTTTGCCGACAAAGGTCTTACACGAAGAGTTGGTTTATTGAGGACTTTGTTGAATGCGAAGTTGAAGACTTGTGATTCAGTTGATTCGTATGTGAATAAAGTTATCACAACAGCCCACAAATTAAATTCACTTGGAATGGAAGTATCCGAGGAATGGATAGGGTCATTGTTATTGGCCGGACTGGGTGACGAGTACAGGCCGATGATTATGGGTTTGGAAAGTTCTGGGGTCCCAATAACAGGAGACTCAATTAAAACAAAACTCTTACAAGACGTTAAAGATGATGCTTGCGAATCTGGTGATGATCCAATCGCTTTCTTTGGAAAGAATTCAAGAAAGAAATCATCATGCAAGAATAATCAACGTCGAGCGACTGAATTCAAATGTTTTGAATGCAAACAGAAAGGACATTATGCTAAAAATTGTCCGAACAAACGTAAGGCTACAGAAAGCCACGGAAGACAGGTGCTTTTCACATCGCTCATGGCAAGTGGTAGTCGTGAGAATAGTCATGAATGGTTTATTGACTCGGGAGCTTCTGAACACATGACGAATAGAAAAGATTGGTTAAGAAATTTAACCAAAGTCAAGAAAGAAGAAGTGACAGTTGCGGATGCTTATAACTTGGACGTAGAAGCAAAAGGAGATGTTGATCTAGAAATTTTAGTCGAAGGCAAGTTGAAGACAGTTACCGTGAAAGACATTCTATATATCCCGAAATTATGTGCAAACCTTTTATCCGTCAGCCAAATGACAAAAAATGGTTTGATCGTTGAGTTTAAGGATGATAAATGCACAATTTCGAACAAAAGAACACTGGTTGCAACTGGAAATAGAATTAACGGTAAGCTCTTCAGGCTAGATGTTCCAAGGCAAGTGGAAAATGCGATTAACATGTTTGCTGAGAAGAAAATTTCTTACGAGTTATGGCATCGAAGACTGGGGCACGTGAGTCATGAAACTATGAACAAGATGGAGAAGGGATCTGTGAATGGCTTAGATTTCATAGATGTGAAAAATGAAAAATGTGTCAAATGTATCGAAGGTAAGCACTCGAGAAAATCTTTTCCTTCATCAGAATCAAAAACAAGTGAAGTTCTGGAACTTGTTCATTCTGATATCTGTGGACCCATGGAACAGAAATCACTTGGTGGGGCTTATTATCTTCTGACATTTTTGGATGATTTTTCGCACAAAGTTTTTATCTATGTATTGAAATCCAAGTCTGATGTGATGGAAACGTTTGTTACGTTCAAAAGTTTGGTTGAAAACCAAACCAACAAGAAGATCAAGACATTTCGAACCGACAATGGAGGCGAGTTCTGTAATCGTGCATTTGCCAGATTTTTATGCAAATGTGGGATAAGGCATCAAACAACCGTTGCCTATACGCCTCAGCAGAATGGCAAAGCCGAAAGAATGAATCGCACTCTCATTGAAAAAGCTCGGTGCATGATTTCTGATGCTGGTGTTGAAAAAACGTTTTGGGGCGAGGCATTGTTGTATGCGGCTTACTTGATAAACCGAATACCAAGTAGAGTCCTTGAAGATTTCAAAACACCTGAAGAGATCTGGTCAGGCAAAAAACCAGATGTGTCTCATTTGCGTGTATTTGGGTCAACAGTTATGGTGCATGTCCCTAAAGAAAAGAGGAAAAAGCTTGATGTCAAATCTATCAAATGTATTATGACTGGTTACTGTGAAGACTCAAAAGCCTATCGGGTGTATGATCCTAAGAAGAGGAAGCTCATAAAATGTTGCGATGTTATTTTCTTGGAAGATCAACCATTTGGACAGGTAATTTCTGAAAACAATATTAATAATTTTGTTTTGTCTTTCGAAGACTCTTCAGTGGGGGCTATTGAAGGTAGCGAAAATCATAGTTCTATAGAAGAAGCAAACGACAACAACGATGAATTTTTGAATATCAATGCCGAAACTGAAAATAGAGAGGAAGAACAAACCGGACCTGCCCAAATTGAAGAGGAAATTTTTGAATCTAATCAAGAAGATTTGACTGAAATTGCAACTTCGTCGAAGTCTGTTAGAAAATCAGAAAGAGTTAGGAAGCCAACAAAATTTTATGATTGCGTTACATACCTAGCAAATGACAAAAGTAATAACGACCCTCTTACTTACAAAGATGCAATTTCAAGCAAAGAAGCAGATAACTGGAAAGAAGCAATCAATAGTGAATATGCTTCTTTATTGGCGAATGAAACTTGGGAGTTAGCTGATTTACCTCCAGACAAGAAGATACTGAGTACCAAATGGGTTTTCAAAACGAAGTCAGATGTCGATGGGAAAGTCATTCGGTACAAAGCTCGACTTGTGGCAAGAGGTTGTAATCAACGGTACGGCATAGATTACGAAGAAACATTTTCTCCTGTTGTAAGATATGAGTCCATCCGATTCTTACTTGCTTTGGCAGCTCGAAAAGATTTAGAAATAGAACAGATGGATGCAATAACTGCATTCTTACAAGGCGACTTAAGTGATGAAATTTATATAAAACAACCGGAAGGTTTCGAGAAGGGAGAGAAAGTGCTTAGATTAAAGAAATCAATCTATGGACTGAAGCAGTCTTCTCGAATATGGAACCTTAAGTTGGATAAAGTGCTTAAAGAATTTGGAATGAAGCAGTCAGAACTTGATCCATGCATTTATTTTCAACATGTTGATGGGAAAATTTTAATAGTTGCTGTTTATGTTGATGATTTCCTCATTCTGGATAACCATCCCAAGCTAAAACATCAATTGAAAGAGAATTTAATGAATAATTTTCATATGAAGGATATTGGACCTTCGAATTCATTTTTGGGGTTAAAGTTAACAAGAGATAAGAAGAAAGGTTTAATCTGGATTGATCAAGAAAAATATATTTTGAAAATGATCGATAAGTTTGGATTAAGCAATTCCAACGAATGTTCAACACCAATGGACATTAATCAAAAATTAACGAAGAAGATGTCACCTCAAACAGAATCCGAACGTCAAGAAATGTGTAATATACCATACCAAGAATTAATAGGTAGTCTTTTGTTCACCGCACAAGTTTCTCGACCGGACATCAGTTATGCGGTTAACTATTTAAGCCGTTTTAACCAAAATCCTGGGAAAGCACATTGGGTAGCAGCAAAGAGAGTATTGCGTTATCTGAAGGGAACTTCAAACTTAAAGATGTGTTATTCAAGAGAAGAAACAAGCGAAAGTTTAATCACTGGGTACTGTAATGCCGATTATGCTGGCGATGTTGATGAACGAAAGTCAATCACAGGTTATATATTTAAAATGCAAGGTGGAGCAATTTCTTGGTGTTCCCGTAAGCAGCCAACGGTAGCCTTATCGACAACCGAGGCTGAATATATGGCCATGAGTATGGCAATACAAGAAGTATTATGGCTCAATGGTCTTCAAAATGAACTTCTACCGGATGATAAACAAAATATAATTCTGTTTTGCGACAATCAGGGTGCTATATGTCTATCATCGACTACGGTCTATCATGCTAGGACTAAGCATATAGATGTTAGACACCATTTCATCCGAAATGTAATCAACGATCAACTCGTCAAGATTCAATATTTGAAAACCTCACAAATGATTGCAGATAGTTTGACAAAGAGTCTTCCGACTGAAAAGTCAACCTATTGTACAAAATTAATGGGTCTAATAAATTAGATTCTAGTGGGGGTGTTGAAATTGTACTTGTTTAAAGAATCTACTTTATTGTTTATTTATATTGTTCAAGCAACTTAATATTTATATGTTTGTAAAATAAAATTTTCATTTTTTATTCTTGCTACAATCTTCAAACAAATAAGTCCTTTTATTTAGAAGCTGGAACAAATACATTTCTTATAGCTTTCCAAAAGTTTTTACACTAAATTGAATGTGAAAATCAACACGCTATAATAACCGTCCGTCGCTATAAACTTAATTGGTATGCTAATACTTTTAACATACGAGTGGCATTAATGATATTTTGATAATTGACATTTGGTCTCTTTTCGTAATTATATCCTGTGGCCTTTATTAGTTATTACAGTTATTTTTTCTGAAAATTTGATCTATGATTGTTACCGAGCTTATAAAAGCTAAATTAGGTAATGTATGCCCTAAGGTGGATCAACAAATTGATATTGGAACCGCTGGAATACATTTTTCTCTGAATTTCTCAATAAAGTGGGTACTGTCAGCCTTTGTGAAAAATCGTATCACGCAAATTAATACCAACATTTTCTTTTTAAATTTTTGTTTTAGCCACGAGGTATAGTACATTTCAGACATCCCAAAGTAATGGAGAGGACATATTTACGCTTGTTATCCAGATTATCTACTTGGATGAAAAAACAATCTGTTTTCTGGAAACTTGTCGAGTCGTTAGGGCTCATCATAAAGTTGGTGTCAGGGAAGTTTTTACGAAAACCCAACCAATTGTTGCCAAGTTATTCACAATTTAAGACGGTAACGGAGAAGACCGTACGTGTCTTCTCCGTTACCGTCTTTGTCTATTTTCGTTACGACATCAACTTAATGATGAGCTCTAACGACTCACCAAGTTTCAAGAAAATAGATTGCTCTTTCAGCTACATAGACTGGATAACAAGCGTATATGTGTCCTCTCCGTTACTTTGGAATGATCGATTTATAAAATTTGCCTTATATCGTTTCCTGGCCAACCTTTCCAACCTTCCCCTCATGCCTCATTTTTTTAAATAATTTTTTTATATTTTTTTCTCGAAGAAAAATCAGATTATTTTCACTATTTAAGAAAAAATTAAATGCATTTTTAATGAAAAGCCAGGATAATGTTTTGGCACAAAGAACTATAATTTTTTACAATGTATTTTATTTATAATGTATTTTCAAAGGGCAAAACTGACTGAAATTCAAAAAGAAAAAAAAAATCCATACAGAAATGAACGGTTGATTTTGCGTAGCAATAAAATTCAAAGGTACACTCTGGTAGAATAACGTAAGCCTTCATTTTCCTAAAGAGACATTCGAGTTTGAAGCAGTTATGAACATTAGGGTGGGTCAAAATACTCCGAAAAATCGATTGTTAGGCACCTTTAGAAGAGACTCATCCAATATGGCCTCTTTATAATAATGGGAAGGTCCTCCCCTTCGTAATTTTCCATTTTTACATCAAGCATCTACAAAAAAAAAATCATTTTTTTATAAATCGACATCGACGTTTTCTTTACATATTCTTGTAGGAAACTGAACGATCTACAAAAATGCCTTATAGTAGAGTAACTAAAGCAAATTATTAGGGAACCCGGCCGAACAGCTCTGATTTTGACGATTTTTTTTTTCAAACGTAGGTAATTAAAAATACTTTAAAGTCTATAGATTAAAAATTGCCGGTGTTTCCGTATTGTTTTTTAAAATTTATATTAATTTTTTTTTAACAAAACCATTTTTTTTGCTTAAATTTCATAAAACAATTGATAGCAAAAGATTCTCTAGGTAATTTAAGGAAAATATATACAAGGCAGTAAGGGACAATCTTCCATCGTTTAAGCGATAAATGCAATTTTCTAACTTTCTGACCTAAAACACAAAAAAAATATTTTGAAAACAACGGCAACACCTACAATATTTTAAAATACATTTTTAAAAAGCCAGAAGCTCATTCTTATCTCTTAAATTTAAATCCCTTAAATTTAATCAAGACTTTTTGAAAAAATGGTCCTCAAACTCAGAATTAAAAAAAAAATGTTATTAGAAAAATTTAAAATGACTTTTTTCCAAACTTTTTCTAATAAAATATGAATTTTGAAGGTTTTGAATGAACAACAACAACATAAACAAAATATGAATTTATTTTAAAAAAATTTTTGGCCATAAATATTATCAGTTGAATTTCGAAGCAAAAAAGGTAAAATATATCACACTTTTGAAAAAAAAAAATGAAAAATTACTTCAATTTCAATAGTTTTTTTTTATTAAAACTGAATGTTTGTATTGAAATAATTAATTTTCTCAAAGACTGTGGTAAATAGGAACTTTAAATTTTTGCTATTTAACTTTTAACAGTAAGGGCTATTAAATGAATAAAAAATAATTTTATGTTTAGATGTTGAACTTTAAAAAAAAAATAAGTTACATTTTTTTTCAAAACTTTTATTAAAAAAAGTTCTTCGAAAATTAAATACTTTTTAATTTTTTTCATAAACCGTAATACATATTGACATTTCCTTTTATAATTTGAAATCATAATAAATGCGGCCAAAAAAATTTTAAAATAAATGCATTTTATATTACGACCAAGTTTAAAAAACGACATGTTAAAATTTTTTGAATAATTTTTTTTTTTTCAAAATCTGAGTTCAATTACCATTCTTTCAAAAGCCGTTCATTCAATTAACTTAATTTTAATTTTACATATATGACTAAGCTTCTAGCTTTTAAAAAATGTATATTTGAATATGGTAGGTGTTGCCGTTGTGTTCAAATATTTTTTTTTGTGTTTGAAGTCAATTAATAAGAAAATTGCATCTATCGCTGGAACTATGGAAGATTGTCCCTCACTCCCATATATTTTTTTTCCTTGAATTTCCTAAACAATCTTTTGGCATCAATTCATTTATGAAATTTAAGAAAAATTTTTGAAAAAAATTTGTTTTTGTTCACAAAAATCTTCAATTAAATTTAAAAAATCAAAACGGCAACACCGGCAATTTTTAATCTATAGACTTTAAAGTATTTTTAATTACCGACGTTTAAAAAAAAGATCATCAAAATCTAAGCTGTTCGGCCGGGTTCCCTAATATTGCCAATTTTTGAGCTTTAGTTACTCCACTATTATATACTTTTTTCGTTTATCTAATACTTTAAAAGATATTTGAGTTCCAAAAATTGAGAAAATCTTTAAAAAATCGTTTATTTTTTGTTCCTAATTTTGTAACAAATTGAAAAATTATAATAATCAAACGGGCAAGACATGTACTTGTAGGAAACAGATTTCTTCACAAAAAAAAAGTTTTATTAACTTATGGTAATAATCTAACCATTTTAAAGTTACTTGTCAAAGTTTAAAAAAATCATAAAAATATTTTTTACTTTTCAAAAATTTTCTTATTCACTTAAACCTTTTCAGTGAAAAGTCATTATTATCAAATTATCAAAGTGGATTCTTGTAGGGGCTTAAAAGTTCTACAAAAAAGTTCTCTGCATCAAATTGATTGCTTTAACCGTTTAGAAGATAGCGTAACGAGTACAATGGTTGGCACCCCTAAGCATTTTTTCACTTTGAATTGCGAATTAGTCCCGCAATTAAAGAGTTAGGAATATGTTTTATATGTCAAATTAAAGTTTAAAGAATTTCTGACTTGAATGTTATTAGAAAAAATTGTTAAAAAAACTAAGACTATTTTTAAAATATTAAAATAGGAAAAGCTACCCAAAAGGTACAATCATTGGCACCCTCAAAATTTAAAGAAATACAAGTGTTTTTCATGATAGTTTTTATTAAAGTTTAGTTAAAAACAGTTTAATATAAAAAAATCTTCATTTAAAGTACATCAATAAAATGTACGACTGGGTCGTATGTACTGGCTCTTGCATTTCAAATCTTGACATATCTTCTTTTAAGTTTAAATTTAACTAAAAATTATGTCATTTTCTCAAAAAAGAGAAACGTCATATTTCTGGTAAACTAAACACGCTTTTTTGTTAGAATTTTTTTCGAACATTACGTTCGCCAAATTCGAATCGTTGGAGCCGTTTTCGAGAAAATTGCAATATCTCGAAAACTTTATATAGGAGATATCCGTTAAAAGATCGAGGTAATAAAATAAAATAAAAACGGGTCTTGGAAATCACGTACAAATCGTCTGTAACGAGTTTTTGGCAAATCTATCAATAATTTTGTGCTCTTTTTCCCCCATTTTTCAAACAAAAACTTATAACGGATACACGGTGTAATTATTGGCAGTTCCAACGATTTATGTCCCAAAGCACGCATTATTGGCACCCCCCTTCCAATAATAAAATCACTACTGACACTAATTTTTAATTAATTTGAACATATTTTTTATATAAAAAAAAAAACAATTAAAAACATTTAGTTTATTATATTGTTAAGCTAAAAAAAATAAATCTTCATCCAAAAACTCAAAAAAATAATCAAAAACGGACAGTTACCAAATTCAGTGTCCTTAGCGGGAACACTGTATTTTTTGCACTTTTTTCATGAACTTAGAACGGCTTTACTTTTTTACTAATTAAAAGAAACTGAAAAAGAAATAGGCCTAAATAAAAATGCAGAGTTGTAGAGAATTAATACAGTTTATGAAAAAACATGATTTTTTTTTCTGGGCATAGTAGTTTTTGTGAAATGCTTTATTGCATGAAGGGTGCCAATAATTGGTACAAAAATCGGGGGTGCCAACCATATTGTACCCCTTACGCTGTTTTTATTAAAAATGATGGCTTCAAAATCCTAGGGTGGTATTTACGGCCCTTTATTTTGTATTCATTGACTTTTTTGAGTTAATAAAGGAGTCGTCTGGTCTATAGTCATAACAACTGCTTGCTTCAAAATGCAAAATGTGATTTTGCTAAAATAACACGGTGTAACACTCAAAATATACGCGGGCGGAGACCTATCAGGTTTTGTAGAGCTAGTCGCACTGAATACGAAACGGTATTTGAAAATCCCCTAACACCCCCAAAATCTGGAGTTACGGGCAAAAAACGGTTTTTTGGACCTTCACCCATTGAAAAAATTCTAGCTTCGACAATTTTGTACCCATTTTCGATTTTTTTACAGTTTCTGATAGAAGATAAATATACCTTTATAACAATGTGTAAAACATGTAACTCGGTTAAACCACTTAGAATTTATAAGATGTCAAAGTTCAAAAATTCAATTTTTTTTGTCATTTGCCCAACTTCGGCATCAATTTAAAGTATATGTTTTCAAAACAACATGCTATTTTTTAAAAAATATATTCTAAAACTATATCTATTTTCCAATCGATCAAGGTATTTTTTATGAAAATCACTTCAAAATTGGCTTAGAAAAAAAAATTTTTCGATTTCAACCCAGATACAGAAATTGGAACTTTTAGGTATAGAACAAAAATGTTGTTTCGGCACGTAGTAGGATAAGTTGGGCGCCAGGATTTGATGAAGGGTTTTTGTAGAAGAGCTCAATACAAACATTTTTTTTCTTTGGAAGGGGGGTCTATCTCCCCCCGTTTAGGTGGGAGGGGCATTTTTCTAAAAAAAAATTATCAAAATAAAAAAAAAATATTAAAAAACAACGGCAGCACTTACATTAATAAATGATACCATTTCCAAAAGGTAAAATTGTGCATTTGATTCTAATTTTTAAATCAATATAATATTCCCAATAGTTTTTGAAATAATCGATTTCAAAGTTAAAAATAGGGGAAAAAATTTTTTTTAAAACTCATTTTATACTATTTTTGGCCAGACTGTGAATTTTAGTAAATAAATTACTTAAACAGAAAACTGCATCAATTGATTCCTTATCGAACCGTGAAAACTATGTGTTTCTATGTCTTCTAGTTTTTGGGAAAATTGAAAAATTATTTTATCAGATTTTTCTTTTTTCAAAATATTTTTTGTTTTTATTTGTTTTTATTTTTCAATTTTCTCAAAAACTAGAAGACATAGAAACATATAGTTTTCACGGTTCGATAAGGAATCAATTGATGCAGTTTTCTGTTTAAGTAATTTATTTACTAAAATTCACAGTCTGGCCAAAAATAGTATAAAATGAGTTTTAAAAAAAATTTTTTCCCCTATTTTTAACTTTGAAATCGATTATTTCAAAAACTATTGGGAATATTATATTGATTTAAAAATTAGAATCAAATGCACAATTTTACCTTTTGGAAATGGTATCATTTATTACTGTAAGTGTTGCCGTTGTTTTTTAATAATTTTTTTTTATTTTGATAATTTTTTTTTAGAAAACTGCCCCTCCCACCTAAACGGGGGGAGATAGACCCCCATTCCAAAGAAAAAGATGTTTATATTGAGCTCCTCTACAATAACCCGTTATCAAATCCTGACGCCCAGGTTATCCTACTACGTGCCGAAACAACATTTTTGTTCTATACCTAAAAGTTCGAATTTCTGTATCTGGGTTGAAATCGAAAATTTTTTTTTTCTAAGCCAATTTTGGAGTGATTTTCATAAAAAATACCTCGATTGATTGGGAAATAGATATAGTTTATGAATATATTTTTTAAATAGCATGTTGTTTTGAAAACATAAACTTTAAATTGATGCCGAAGTTGGGCAAATGACAAAAAAAATTGAATTTTTGAACTTTGACATCTTATAAATTCTAAGTTGTTTAACCGAGTTACATGTTTTATACATTGTTATAAAGGTATATTTATCTTCTATCAGAAACTGTAAAAAAATCGAAAATGGGTACAAAATTGTCGAAGCTAGAATTTTTTCAATGGGTGAAGGTCCAAAAAACCGTTTTTTGCCCGTAACTCCAGATTTTGGGGGTGTTAGGGGATTTTCAAATACCGTTTCGTATTCAGTGCGACTAGCTCTACAAAACCTGATAGGTCTCCGCCCGCGTATATTTTAAAACCTCATTTTTGTAACACCGTGTAATTGTTCTCTGTTACCTATTACACTTTTAAGTATTCTGCAGACTTTCCTACCTACTATTACTACACCCTCAAAAACACTGTGAAGGTCAAATGATTCATTGAATATGAGTAGCCACAATTGAACTGCGAACAATCTGTAAATACCATTTTCCTCCGAAGTGGAAACCTACTTGACATTTTCTTTGTATAAGTTAGGTAGACAGCTTGGCAGTCAATTTGGGGCTATTGTAGTTCATTTGGGAGGGAATAAGGTATTTTACTATGACCGCATGATTATCTGAGTAGGTAATTGAATCCATTCAATCAGGGGAGAGTAACTTAAAGTAGTAGATAGTTGCTGGAAAAGGTTCCTGAATACCAACTAATTAATATAAATGAAACACAATAATGTTAAAAAATTTCGATGGCAATATCATTATATTTATCTATTAAATTTTATATTTTTTTTTGTTTAAACTTAAAAATCTATCTTATTTTAACAGAATAAATATTTTTTTTTTGTTATAAATATAAATTTTACATTCAACTTTATAAATAAATGTCTTTATTTTTAAAAATAAAAAAAAAAAATTAATAACATAATTTTATTTATTGTATTTTTCTTTTGGTTTTTCTATATAAAATAATCTCAACAAACTTTAAACATAACAAAATTAAATTGGAATATAAACTATTTAACATTTTTTGTTTTGATTTTACAATTTTATTATTATTAAATATTTATAAATTTATATTTTTTACTTTAATATTAACATATTTTTTTTGTTTATTTTGTTTTTTTAAAGCCTAGATTAACCAATTTTTGTTTTTAAATTTATTAACAAAGCTTTCAGTAATAATATTTTTTGTTTTTATTTTCGAAGGTACAGTGCTGCTAAAAACATTCCGGATTTTTTTGTCATTTTCATCAAATAAAATTTTATAACACAAAACTGAAACAAAATATTGCTTTAGTATTTTTTCTAGGTCGTTTATATATCAGTTAAGCAATTTCAACAGAAAATAAAGACCTTTAACACATACAAAAAAATTAAAAATTGAAAAATGAAGTAAAGCCAGAATTTCGGCTGTGAAAAACTAACCGGATTTTTTAATGTTTATGCTTAAAGTTAATATTTTGTTCAGAAACCTTTGTTTTCTAAAACTGCTTGGCACCAACGAGGCTTGGACTCGGACAAATTAAATAAAATAGAACTAGGAATATGCTTCTAGTCATTTTTAAAAGCTACAAGAACGTTAGTTGCTGAGGTGTGCTTTTCCTTCTCTACCTGTCACTTAAAGATGGCCCACAAATTTCCAATCGGGTTCAAGTCTAATAATTGTTCCGGCTATTCCAAGCCAGGAGTATTGTCTACCCCAACTACTGTTTTTACGAGCTTTTAAGAATTTTTGGCATCATAACTTGCAGGAAGAGCCAATGTAAAGGCATTTCTTTCTCCTTTTATGGAGCCATTATCTACTCCAACATCTCTCCATTGTGGAAATGATCCATAATTCCGTTGATTTTGTGTAACGGGGTAGAGCCTGCAGCTAGAAAAACCCCAAACTGTCAATGATCCTCTGCTGTGCCTCACGGTAGGGAGCATATTGTTTTGGTTTCAAACATGTCCATGTTTGAGCGCCTGGCTGCCATTTTACAATCGGAATAGAACAAGTTAAAATTGCTTTTATCATTGAAAAACATATTTTTCCGTTTTGTTATGGAGCAATACAGACGATTTTTTGTAAATACAACCATGATGAAGTATTTTTATTTGAAAATTTAAAGTGTTTCTTAAGATCCTTTAATTGCCTACCTTTTTAGACAATGCTTAGTATTAAGGAATGACTTTTTTCCGAGCGGAAAGAGATTAAGACCAAATCTCTCAAAGCCTTCCTTACTGTACTTTATGTTGAAGGCAGATTAAGCTCCTCATAAATCGTTTAAGAAGTCGCAAACGGATCTTTTATCAAAGAACTCTTTATTCGCCTATCAGTTTTTAGAGATATTTTGTTATGGCATCCACCCAACTGATCTGCTTCAAATGATTTTTCTCTTTTCTACTTTTTGACGATATCATACTCACTTGACGTTGCAATTTACAACATCCCAATGGGATAACATTTTGTTTTATTTCGGTTTGAATGTGTTTTACGACTAAGTAACGAATTTAATGACTACAATCCGTTATTCCATTAAATTATTTATACATTTCATAAAGCTAACAACTTTGTTTGTCACCACAAACAAAAATTTTACAGAAATGGAGCTTAAAACCGTTACTTCAACACCGAGAATCGAAATCCTTGAAAAATCCGGTTAGTTTTGCACAGACGAAATTGTGACTTTCCTTCACTTTTCAATTTTTAAAATTTTTGAATGTATTAAAGAACATTTTTTTGTGTTAAAATTCCTTAACTGATATATTAACGATCTAGAAAAAATATTAAAACAATATTTTGATCCAGTTTTGTGTTATAAAATTTCATTTGATGAAAATGACAAAAAAATCCGGAATGTTTTTCACAGCACTGTATATGTAGGTTTTTGGTATTCATTTTTTTTTCATATACATATTTAAAACATTATTTTAATGCAAAAATATTTTAGTTTAATTTATTTATTTTTTTTTATATTTAAAATTACATTAAATGTAATTTTACTTATACAAATCACATGTCATTTCAATCTCTCTCTGTCTCTTACGCAAATTTCTTATTATTTAAATATCGTTTCTTTATACAATTAATTTTTTTCTTATAAATTTTATTATTTATAATTTATTTAATTTTAATATTTACAAGAAATAGCAAATAATTTTTTTTTTATATATCCTCTTTTTTTTGTGTGTTTTTGGTGAAGTAAGAAAAGAAGGTTGAGGTTAACAGTAAGTTGTATTTCAATTTTTAAGGACACACAACCATTAAAACATGTTTCTTTTACTTTATCAAGAAGGATATGATTAATATCTTCGTCCTTTTAAGATAATTGAAAAAAGGACCTTAACATAATACAACCAAATCCACGTGCTGAAACTCTTAAATATCCGCCTCGTTTTACCATATAAATGAAAAAAAAAAAATATATATATATCCTTCAAGGAAAAAGGAAAATGAAAAATGTTTGTAATTATCATCATTTCCATTTCAGATTCTGTGGATACCGCTCGCTGCCGTAAGGATATTCAAAGTAAAATGAGAAAAAAACAAAAAAAAAAGGACTTCCCCTTCCCCACGAATCCCCACGTAATGTTGAAGTATTTAGAACATTTTCAAGGGTGATTGCTCATTTTCATCGATTTGGTGATTATTCTTATTTTTTTGTGGGTTCGTTATGGTGTATCCTCTTCGTCGTTGTAGGCTCAGATTTTTGTTCCTCTCATTGAAATACAATTGTTCCAGAAATTAAGCCAATATTTGGAATGAGGAAGGAATACGTACTGATGGTTTCTATAAAGCCGGATTCGGATGGTTTAAGTGGCTAAGTTTTGCGGTTAACTTTATTGCTCCTCAGACAATTTTTTTTTTGGTTGAATTTGGCAATTTACTTTACAAAGGATATAGACAGAGGCTAAAAAGTGGATGAAATGATTTTAATTAAGGAACGATAACATTTTTTTTTTTTGTGATGGGAGAGTTTCGTCGTCGTCAGGGTGAAACCCCATTAGCAAATGAGATTTTGTTCTTTGTTTTTAGGTTTTGTCTTGTTGGATGGCTTTGGTAATTGTGGAATTTCGTTCTTAATGATTAAAGTTGAATGGACATTAAATGAGTTTTGGAGAAAAGTGATTTTAAGAGGTTATTCGGAATTTATTGATGAGAATTCTTAAAGTTTTTTTTTTTTTTTTGTTTTTAATGAATTATGAACCGTAAGGCTTTTGTTCATAGTTCATAAGTTGTTAAAACTCAACTCAAAAACATAAAATGAAAAGTTTTTTGGTATTAATAAATTGAAGAAGTCCTTGATGGAATTTGGGTTATTTATGGAATTAAAAAAAAAAAAATGGTGTAGACACCAAAAGCTAAAAATATTATCGGATTTTCTATTAAAATGGCTTCGGTCTGTGGGATTTGTTTCAAGACAAATTTTGAGTCTTGGAAATTTAATTATATCCTTGATTAGATTCCATTACATTAGTGGTGATAATTAGATAAATGAACAAAAACTGAAGCGCAGAGATAAATAACTTTTTCAAATCAATAAGTGTGAAGCCTAATTTGAGTTTCTAGGTCTTTAGATTGATGGAGGACATAGAGAATAATTTTTTGTTTAAATTAATTCATCTTCTTTTGTGTATTACACATTAAATTAATTTTAATTCGTAATTTATGCAGCCGCATTTTCATCAAGAAAGTGATTTTTTGGTTGCTTTCGAAGGCTTTTTTTATTTCCTCAATTTTTTTTCCAATTTTTGAAAAAAAAAACGATTTTTCAATAAATTTTTCCAATATTTCGTTCCTCACAATTTTTTTTCCATCATTTTTGGGTTGCCTCAAAAAAATTATCCTAGGAGACTGTACGTATTTTTGGTGCGAACAGCTCAAGAAATTATCAACTTCTACAAATTTGTTGCCTGCTTTTATCACCTCTTCGGTTGCCTGTACAATTTCTTATCATTTTCTTCAATCGATTTCTTTTTTTTCGGTTTCCCTCAGTCGATTTTTCATAGCTTCAACATTTTTTTTACTTCCTTGATAATTGCAACTCAGTTTTTAAAAATGAAAGTTTACCTCAACCGATTTTTTGGTTTTTTTCAGCCAATTTTTTCAAATTCTTCAACCGATTTGTTGGTTTTCTCGACGGATCTCTATTTTTTATTGGATTTTCGAATAGTATCAACCGATATTTTCGAAACTCTCAATAGCTTATTCATCATCGAATTTCGATGCCATACATTTTTTTTCTCGGTTAGTTAGTTAGAAGTCAGTTTTTACTAGGAATTTCCAAGCAACGTTAACCAATATCTTTGGTGCCGATATTTTTGCCATAACTAATATATTCGTAGCCCTTACTCATTTTTTGATCTTTAGAAAAATTTTGTAGCCATCTTCCGATTAGGACTTTTCAACCTGAATTGACTTTTAACCGTAATTTCGGCAGCTTCTTCTGATATTTTCACTGTTTCGACAGATTAAATTAACGTCTTCCAATATCTTGCTGCTGTAACCGATTTATTCAAAGCTCATTACCATTTTATCGGTGCCTTCAATTTTTGTTCCGTTCAATTATTACTTGCAACTTCTTAATCAAGACGTCTTCCGATATTTTGCTACCGTAACTGATTTTTTCGGAGCCTTTAACCAACTTATAGGAAAATTTAAGTTTAGTTCTACCCGTATCTGCATTAGAACTCTATTGCCTCGATAGTGTTTTTTTTTTCGGAAACTAATCTTTCCGGAAACGTATTCCGATATGTTTGGTTTAATTATGTATTCAGTAGTAATTTAAAGTCTTATCCAATAGTTTTGGTATCTACCACCCAATTTTCCTGGTCTCTGAACTCATTTTTTGGTTCCTTTAATTCCGCCGGCAAATCGAGATTGAACTTGAAAAGTTTACAGTATTTGCAGAAAAGTTTATTATCTACAAAAAAAAAAAAAACAAAACGATCAATTTTTCACGTTTAATTTAGGAACTTTTACTAAGGCCAAATTTTGTTTTCTTCTTTCCCACTTTCCCCTCTTATTCCCTTATCAATTCAAACCCCTTCCGATCTTTCTATCTACTTCACCTTATCTCAGCACCACACCGAGGATATATCATATTAAATTCTCCCTTCTGACGCTAAAGGGTCGCCGAATTAAAGTGTGCAAGCACACAGGCCGTATTTCAGAAAGCCGACGTCATCTGCCCGTTCTTCGCATCCCAATCACAGTTCAATGAGGTTTCCGAAGTGAGTACTGTAGTCGTCGTACTCATTGCACACCGTTGAATATCCCTTGCCGGATAATAAACACACGGCCCCGGTGACGGTGCACGATTCCTCTTAATCTTAACCGTCCCCGAAGCACCCGTAGTCAACCGAACACTATTCAAAGTCGACCCATTCCTCGTCATACTCCGTTGAGTACCATGACGTGAAAATCTCCCCGAACACCTAGTCGTTCCATCCCCATTCGATATCGAACTCTCATAATGTATCAGATCCGGTTGATCTCGACTCAAACGACGTTTGAAAAATATCAACAGGAAAATACGTTTAAACTTCTCACCAAATATCACATAGATTATAAAATTAGCACTACTATTAATAGTTACCAATAAATTAGATATCTTTATCAGATTATCATCGATAAATCCATAGAATGCCTCTTGGATATTATTGTACAGGGCAAGGAAATTCAACAAAAAGAACACAACCACAACACACAACAACATTGTTGCCAGTCCGATTTCACGTTTTTCAGTGCGACTTAATCGCTGTCGCTCACGATTTGCCAGCTTGATCTGCCGATAAATTAAACAATTGAGTACGGCTAGATTGAGGAACGGTATGAAATAGTTTACCACCAAATAGCACCAATGGACATAGACATTGATGTAATCAGTGTCCTGTCGTAATTTTGATGGTCGAACGCAATATATCACATCATTGGTACCGGGCGGTGTGTACGCCAGTACGACGACTTCCCAGAACCTCGGCAGGTTATAGAAGACCGCAAAAACTATACAACCTATAAAGTAGATCTTTGCCCGGCCATAGGTACAAAGGGCCCTGGCTTTCAAAGGGTGACAGACGGCGACGTAACGCTCTAGCGTTACCGTAAAAGTCATGTACACACTAGCCGTTTGCATGGCCATGGCAATGGGGAATACACACGGTGAAATATTCGGATAGATGTAATAATAGTAGTAGAAGAGGTAACCCGTATACGGGTATATCGAGGGTATTCCGAACAAAAGCATCGACGTAATAATTAGTACGGTATCACACCGTGCTAGACCTATCAGTAGATAATTAATGCTAGAACGCATTTGAGGTCGTGATAAAATCACCATCGAAAGGATATTTCCCAGAATACCCAGGATCCCGACTAGATTGAGTATGACTCCGCATACCCAGAATTCAAGTCGGTTAAGGCTCGAAGCCGGATTGTATTCGTCTTTACATTTAGACCAATCATCATCATCGTCATTCTCAATGTAGGAATTGTTTAAATTTGTAAAATTTATCAGTCCAAAATCACTGGGAAACAGGCCACTACTGAAAGTGAGATTTAGGAATTTCGTTGCAAAAATTGGTGCAGAAGTTGCAGTTGTTGAGGTCTCACCACCTGTCACCGCGTCGACATATTCCACAATTAACCGACTAGGCTCACCAAATGGAGTTTCAGCACTTTGGTAGAAACTGCTGGTTATATTAAAGTCAATCATCAGCTTAAATATGGATGGTTGCCTAAACCACGTATTACCTTGGGTCTGTTTTTTTGTGTGGTATAGGGTCTTACTTAAAAATTATATAGTCCAAATTAAAATACCACCTATTGTATAAATTAAAACCTACATAGACTTATTCTACTATTTTCTAAAAGGACATAAAAACTAAGAAGCTGCTCCACAATAGAATAGTAGGTTTTCATTTTGCACTTGATCCTCTTGAACAGCTTAGATGAAGGAACAATGTGCATAAGAGTTGTTCTTCTAATTGATGTTTATTATTCGGTGGTGGCGATAATTGTGGTGGTAGTAGTTTTTGTTGTTTGGAAGCTTGTTGTAGATGTTTTTTTTATGCGTTTTGTTTGTGTCTTTTTAGAGGAAGCTACAAGTTGGTTTCTTCTTCTAGATTGTACTATCTGGTGTTGGTGACGATAAATTCATTTGCATTCCAGAAGTTCATTTTGTATGTTTGAATATTGTCGTGTCAGTGCTTCGTAACAACCTGTTGTAGTGGTAGTAGTCTCATGATAACCTTTTGGAAAGTTATGGATGTTTTGACTCTCTTTTTTTTTTTTTTTTGGTGTGGTTTTTCAGTCGAGGAGGTGTTGTTTTGCATTCATTGTTTAGATACACACCACTTTTGATTTCTTTCGTTGATGTAGTGTGGTGGTGTAGCGGAGGAATTTTCTGTCCGTAGCCAGTGGTTTTTGGATTCTGAAAGAAAATAAAAAATCATGTTTTATTACAATGGCCGATTATATTTTTTGTGATTTTCAGATTTAAACTGTTTGCATAAATTGGTAAACCAAATTTTCCTTTTGAAAGGTTGAAAAGTGAATAGTAAGGAGATTTTTATTTTTAAGAACTTAAAATATGCAAAAATATGGTTTTAGTAAATGATTTTAAACAAAGTATTATAGTGAAGCTACATGAATTTAAATAGTACTAGGTGTTAATTCACAGTCAACTAGTGGCTAGTGGCTCAGCTTATCGGTTTTTCTCGAAATATTTTGTCGACCTTTAAAAAATTGTACAACGATTCAAAATAGATAGACAAAAGTAGACACTTTAAGAAAATATTGTAATCCTTTTTTTTTTTGTGATGAATCCATACAGAAAAGAAGTGATACGGAATTTATTTTGCTCTTTTGGATAAAATTGTAAGAATTCATAAATTAGTCTTTTTGATTTAATTTTCTAAGAACTTTAATAAAAACTAGAAAAGTTATATAATTTTATTTTAAAATTAACAAATAAATATTATTAAATAAATAATTTTTCCCATCATACCAATTAATTTCTCGTGTAAAAAAGATATTTCCAAGAAAAAGAAAAACAATTAATTTGAACACATTTTTTAATTTTTTTCTTAATGCAAAACTTATTTTTTTAAATTTTAATATTAAAACTGCTTAAAGAATTTCTTACAACAATTTTCGTTGCAATCGTTTCATTCGTTTATGAGAAAGTCAGATATTGAGAAATATTTTTTCTATGTTCAAAGAATCTTTAAGTAACAGAAATTAAAAAAAAAATCAAAAAAGGACATCTTTGGATTTACCTATAAAAAAAATGCGTATATCAATTTTTTTTTTAAATCAATTCTTTTAAAACCGATAAATAAATGTTTTATATTAAAATCCCTGTAAATAATTTCAGTTTTTTTTTTCTTAGTTTTTTTTTCAAACATTATTTCGGTTGTTTAACCCTCTACTGCATGAATTATGAACGAAATGAAATAAAAATTGTTTTAACAATTTTTTAGCTTTATTAGGGGTTGAAAAAAGCTATTACATAAAATTTTTTATTTTTTTAAATATATATAAATTTTTAGAAACATAAACCATATATGGGTTAGTATGCAGCAAGTCAATTTCCAGCAAACAATTAATAACCCATATATGGTTTAGTATGCATTCAAGGTATGTTTTGTAAAATATGTTTTTATTACATTGGACTTTCCTTATTCATGGAATTTATTCAAACTCTTTCTTTTATCATTGTTGCAGAAGAACCCCTTCATTTTCTACATGTACACAATATGTTTTCATTTCCCGAAATTTGATATATTGGTGTTTTTGTTTGCCATTCAGGGATATGGTCGATGTTTTCAGTTAGTAATGAATTCAACGGCTTTTGCCCTTGGTTGTTGTGAGTGAATTGGAGTTTCGGGATTAGATGGGGCTGGACTTCCGTGACTTATATATAACTCCCTCAGCTTTGTTTTGTTCCATCTCTGCTTTGATCACCTGCCAAAGCTGAAGGGCCTCCCCTTTTTCGTGACATTGTAGGTGTTACAGATTTGCAAAAGTGCTCGGAGATGGCTTGTTTGATGTTAAAAAGGGCCAGAATCTGAAGCTAGATCGTCATCACTTCGAAAGCCATCACCAGTTTTAGCATTAACACACTTATTTTTTCCATAAAAAGTCTTCCAATTCATTTTACAAAAAAAAAAAAAATTCCCACAAAAATCAGTAATGTAAGTCGCCAACGCATCATAACCCATATATGGTGTTTTGGAAAAAAAGCAAAAAAAAGACAAAAATTATTGAAAAAACAAAAAACAAACTTCTTAAACATATAAAAGTATAATAAATTCATACGAAACTTATTTTTAATTGGATGCAACTTACTTATTTCTTATAAAAAAAGACTTGAAAAGTTCACACTTTTATTCACTGATTTGCACTTTAGACATGCTCTTGAAACAATGAGTTTATTTCAGAATCACGACTCTCTTACTGATAATAAAAACCAGTTAATTATAAAAAAATAGACATAGTTTAATTAAAGTTTTTTCTTTTTGACATTTGGTGCAATATAACAAGAATAAATCGATATGAAATCGATAAACCATATATGGGTTCGTATGCGGTAGAGGGTTAAAAAACAAATGATTTATTTAACATTTCTCATAAAATTTCTTAAAAATTCAAACTAGGTATAATATTTCATTATTTTTTCTTATAACATGCTTTTTGAAATTTATTATTCTCAATTTATTTATTATTATTATATGTGTCTCTGAAAAAATAAAGTACCCGAGTAAAAATGCACCACGTTCGCACCGTTTCATTTAAAAAAAATGAAAAAAAAATATGAAAAATAATTCGGTGCACCACCACCGCACCACGTCTGCACCATGATCAAAAATTCTATTCTCGTCCTCAAAAATATTTTGATTTAATCGTCCTCAAAGTTATTTTGACTTAAGCAACAAATTGCCAGTTCGTACAAACACATTTTGGTGGTCGTGTGGTCAAAGCATTGAACTTCTAATTGAAAGTGCTCGGGTTCGAATCTCCTTCTCGTCGTTAGTTTTTTTTTTTTTTTATTTTTCAATAATCCAAAACTATGCATCATGGTGCAGCGAATTTTTCATACAAAATAAAATGGTGCGGACGTGCTGCAGTCGTGCTGCGGCGATGATAGGCCGAAATTTCCCGCCAAACGGCAGTGGTGCGGCGGTCAATATTTTTTTTTTATTAATTTCTTTAAAAATTCAATTTCTATTTTAACTCGGGTAATCAACTTGTTGTTCTTTTCACCGCTTATGGAGATTCATTTCACAATTTGAAGAAAAAAAAAAATTACCTGGAACTGATTTTTGGTACCGTACCAATCTTCAGTACTGTAGGTACTGGTTTATAGCTACTTGCTGATATGAACAAGAAACCGATACATACTTGCTTTAAAGAATATTCTTTTCAATGCGAGTTTACCTATAATAATATTTGTTTCTATTTCAACTGAAAAATCACATTCATAACAGGACTTTATTGAGTTGATTTCCAAAGCTGATCGAATTTAAAAATCATCAGAGCCGGTTTTAGGGGGGGGGGCAGCCTGGGCCGTCGCCCAGGGGCGCAAGAATTGAGGGGCGCCGCAGGCGCCCCGAACTTTTACAAAAGTTATATAAATAACGAAGTCTTTCCAGTCGATGTTTTATTTTTTTTTACATTCACAAAGGCGCCCCAATTTGTTTCTATTTTACATTTTCAACGGCGCTCGTATTGTTTGTCCTAAACTTTTTGAAGAATGAAGGCGCCCCCCAATTTTGGGTTAATTTATTTGGCTTCCGGAAGGACAATGGTGTCCAAAATCTTCGTTCATCTTTGAAGAACAAGGCGCCATAATTTCTTTTGAAAGACTAAAGCAATCCTAATATTCCTCCTACCAATTTAATTTTTGCAAAGGTGCCCCTATAATAATGAATAAGGAAAGAGAAGGGAGACGGACAGAATCCCAAAATTAAAAATCCAGAAAGCCCAAAATCCAGAAAACCCTCTCTCCCCTCCAGGGCACTCTAAGTCATTTCAATTAACTGTGAAAAGTTTCTCTGCTTTTCATTTTACATCGAACACCTCAGAGCTTTAGATTCATCAGCGAACATCGAACACAGAGGAAATAACTCTGGTTGAAAAAGGAGCTACAAAAAACGCTTGACAACGAATTCGGAGCGACCCAGAGTGCCCTAGAGCTCACAACGAACAAACCTTATACTTATAAAGGTATGTTGTTTTCGATTGGCAGTCCGGAAGCGCCTGGAATCATTAAGAAGCGTGCTGCAAGTTTTTTATTCTCCTAGTAAAAAAACAAAAACAAAATATTTGATTTTTCACCAATACAGATATTAAATTTTAGAATTGGGTGGAAGCGATTCAAAGTTTTTTATTGGATTTCAGAATGAGTGAATCATTGAGTGATTCCAATCGAAAACGACATTAATGTACCTAGTTGAAAAAGTTTTTGAAAAAATATTGTTCAAATAAAACCAACTGTACCTAATCTTTAAATGTGTTTAAACAAAAAAGTCAAAGATAAAAGTAGTCTTGTCAATTGAGCCTAAATGACATGAATAATTAATTTTTTTTTAAAGTTAACCTTTTTAAGTTAATACACTGCACATTTTTAATAAATGCATTAACAAGTATATGAGAGGTAAGACATAATCTGCTATTGCTTTTTTTCGTGATTTTAAAAAATTGTTTTTAGATGATTTTTTTTTAGAGGCGCCACTTGCAATCTTGCCCAGGGGCGCCGGTAGTGCTTAAACCGGCACTGAAAATCATAGCTATAAAAAATAAACATAACACACTTTATGCATAATGCTTAGAGTGACGATGATTTGTGTGTGATTCTGCATAAAAATCAAAACGCTTCCCACTGACTGACTCTGGAAATAAAAATTCAAACGAAAAACATCACCTCTCAATCTGGCTCCAATCAAGAATATCCTTTTTCGTAGAAAAAATATTTTATTTACAAATCGATAAATAAAATCATGGTTGCACTTTTTCACCGAGAACTAACAACTTTGTGCGAATTACGAGTCAATAAACGATATCAAATTGAAGCCTTACCAGTCGCTTACCTTGATCCGCTTTGAAATTCAATAAAAAACTTCAAGAAAAAAAAATATACATATAATCTCAAAGGGGAGCAAAAAAAAAACTGATCTCATGGATTTGCGATGCCAAGGATAATAAAAAAAAAAAATAAACTATAAACAACGACAACGTTGCATCCTTTCAAATTCCGATGATGAAATCGAGAAGGAAGCAAGAGAGAAAAAAAAAATCAATAAATACCTAAAGTGCAACTGCACCCAAAAGAAGGAAGGATTTTTTCATAACCGACACCCACCATCTCTCTGAATCTACTTACCGATTCAACTTTGTGGTGAAGTGTATTTGGTTAACTGGGCTAAAATAATAAAAGTTCAAAAACAAAATAATATAAGCCACCTCCATTGTTGAGATAACCTTTTCCAACGAAGGATATATTTTCATAAAAAGTTTGTTTTATCTGGAAAATTGGACTAGCTTTCATGAGGTTTGCTGCGTGGCTTGTTTTTTTTTTTGGTGGGTGGTTTTGTGTTTTTTTTTTTTTTTTATTTTCATTCTGAAGGTAGACACGTTTCTGTCCTGATTAGGGTAAAAACTCATTTCTATGAAATAATGAGGAACAAAATTAGATGTTATTTAGTTGAGTTCTGATAGCAGAAACATGTGTTTTGAATATGCATTTGGCTAATTAAGGTTTATCTTTCATCTTTGATGGGAGATCTTTTATACAAAAATTGATCAAATCAAAATAAAATTCATTGAAAGTCTTGTATGCGTTGAAAATAAGCAGCAAAAAGGATGTATTCGATCCCATATTTTGAATTAAAGATGAAAAAAAAAACCTTTTGACCAAATTAGTAGAAAACTTTTTGGAATAGAAAGGGTATAAATCTGCCCATAACCATCAAAAAATATGCCACGCGCTAGCAATCGAAAATTTTACTAGAAGTATGTATATATGGTGATTCTTCTGGGTAATAAAGTAACACTTTCAAATAATTTTTATCTGAAATCCGAAATAATTGAATGTAATTAGGTTTTCCCAAGGATATCAAATTAAGTGTTTTTTTTGTCAAAAGAAATAATATCAAAATTGCATTCCATTGCTTAGTACCCCTAGAAACTGATTTTGACACATTCCTTTTGTAACAACCACAAAATGGTGGTAGTGGCATAATGGCCACCCACATGAATTGTTTACTTTTCTATTCTTTCAAAGCAATCTAATTATATACTTAAAACGAAACAAACATAAAAACAAATACCTACGCAAATGTATTTTATATACATATATGAAAACCGTTAAGTGACGAGGTATAGCTACATTCTTTTTGTTTAGAGACCAACAAAGCTCTGTTTCGGATGTATTATTTTTCGTTAAAAGTATTCATTTATACGATGGTAATTCTAATTACCCGCATAATTCCAACGGAAAGCATTTAATTAATCTTGTTGTTGTTTTTTTTTTTAAGGGATTGTGTGAAAAACATACACCACACAAAAAAACATTGAGGGTGAAGTCTTAATTGAAGGTTTATTCTTAGTACTCTTTACGACAGCAAAAAAAAAAAAAAAAAAACAGGAAAGGAAAGGGAAAATAAAGGAATTTTTGGATTATGTGTGTGTGATGAGGAAGGTTAATTTTTTTACATTTTCATACCTCAATTTTTTAAAGCTGTTCGTTTGTTAACTCATTTAAGATACGTATTATTATTAGAGTAAAAGTATACCAATTATACTTTTACTCTAATAATGGCTTTTAAGACTAACTTAACCAGCCCGTTTAAGTTAGTTAAACGCACTAAAAGCCATATTTATTTTAATTAAGGATCCTTTATGGTAAAACTTAAAATATGGGAGATCTTGTAGGTCTTTTTTGGGTATTATTAATTAAAAGGTTTAAATTTTAACTAAGATCATTCATCATTCCAATTTTTCAACAGCAAACGTGCTCCGTCAGTGACGTTACAGAAGTTAAATAATCCCTAGCTATATTGAAAATTTAGTACAATTTTTGTTTAGGTAAGCCATACAATTAAATTTTATGAAATTGAAATTATTAGGCTAGTTTTTTCTGCAACTCAGTGATTAACAATTTTTTTTTTTTTATTCACGAAACAAAAACAAAACAAATAATTAATTGTGTAATTTTGCCTTTATTTGAATTAAAAATGAAAAATGAGTTTCTACTGTCTTGTAGAAAAAACACGGACACGGTTACTACCTATTTTTAAAATTCATACAAATTAGCACTTATACGAACAAAACATTTTTGTTCCCATTTTTTTTTTTTTCATTTAAGGGTTATTCCATGGAGGGGTTCTGGCAGGTTTTTGTATGATTTTGCTCTTATTTATTTATCATTTCACTAAGTATTTTAATGCATTAACACTTAGCATATTAAAGAAACTGCTGCATCTGAATTTTTGCGCAGATCAGAGAGCCTCGTTTCAAGGAAGCCAAAATTGAAAAAAAAAAAAACAGTTTTGTAGTAAGTAGGTTCTGTCGAAAATAACTTCTTTATCAAAATCGTGACAGCTGATTTTTAACATTTTAATTTTATTTAAAACGATTTTGAAGTTGTGTAATCTTTAATTCGACTTTTAACATGAATTTAAAAGTTTTAAAATTTAGCTGAGTTCGTAACTTTTCCATAAGTTGTTCATTATTCGTTAAGTTGTTCATTATTTTCTAGAGTGGCTTTTTAAGCTAATGGTTTTATAAGAAAAAACCAATTACTGTTTTCCTTACAATTCAATTAAAATTTTGAATAAAAAAATCAGGGAATTTGCAAATACGGGACAATTATACGTCCCGGGTTTCTTAAATAAAAACCCGGGACAAGCTTTAGAAATACGGGACAGTCCCGGGTAAACCGGGATGGATGGTCACCGTAGTTATATGGTTAATTCTTAGCATTCGTATCCAAACCAATGCCCACTGATTTCAATAGTTTTCTTATGACCCGTATGCATTACGATTGGGATACGAGTATCTTCTAAACGGTTAAAGCAATCAATTTGATGCCAAGGAATTTTTTGTAGAACGTTTAAGCTCCTACAAGAATACATCTTGTTAATTTGAAATTAATGAAGTTTCAGTAAATTGGAAAATTAAAAAAAAAAAAAATTTATAATTTTTTTTAACTTTGACCTCGAATATCTTTAGAATGGTTATTTAAATGAAAAAAGTTATTAAGACCTTTTTTGTGGAACAATCTGTTTCCTACAAGAATATGTCATGCGCGTTTGATTATTATAATTTTTCAATTTGTTTTAAATTTAGAACAAAAAACGAATTTTTAAAGATTTTCTCGATTTTTGGACTTCAAATATCTACTAAACGGTTAGATAATTGAAAAAAGTGTATAAAGCCTTTTTTGTAGAGCGTTCAATTCTCTACAAGAATATGTAAAATAATTTGCTAAAAAGCCAATTAATAAAAAAATTGTTTTTTTTTTTTCGTAGAAGCTTCATGTAAAAATGGAAAATTGGAAATATAAAGAGCTTATATTTGGTGTGTATATTCTAGAGGTGTCTAGCAATCGATTTTTCGGAGTACAAAATCGAAAAAACGAATTTCGATTTTTTTGACCCACCCTAAACCTACCCACATTTTGACAATCACAGACTATAAAGTTTAAAATTGTGTTTAAATAGTTTTTTCCATAATCCAATTTAAAAGCTATTTAAAGAACCTATTAACGACTTAAAAATAAATAGAAAACTCATTAATTACAAACCCTTTTTCTCTAAAACAAAAATAATACCAATTTACATTGTCCGACGCACGTGTAATCATCATAATTACAAATAAATTAATCACTAAAAAAAAAAGGATTTTGTATCATCACCAAATTATTATTTTTATTTTTCCTCAAAATGCCACCTTTAATACCGGAAATTAAGAGCAGATAACCATTATTCCTGTAGTACAATATGTTTAAGCTTAAAATGGCTTAAACATCCTGCCAATAATTACCTATTGGTGACATTGTTATTTAAAAAAATATAAATCCCAAAGAATTCCCTGAGTTTGTAAATAAAACAAACAATCAAAAAAAAAAAAAAAAAATATATATAGCTATATCCAAAGGCAAATGAACATGATTACCAAATAAATATTATTTGAGTCTACAAAGTGAAGCCAGCTGTTGCTTAATATGTTTTGTTTTATATGAGTAAACAACAGAGAGGAGAGACAGAACGTGCATTATTTAACAGAGAGACAGTACAGACTCCGCAATAACATAAAAGGAATTTTCTTCATTAAATTTCGATTTTTCCTTATTTTATTTTTTTTTTTGAAACAGAAAAGACATTATCAAGAGAAAAATCAGAATAAAATTTTATTTTTATTTGAATCATATCAAAAAGAAAGCTCTTGATAGGGTGAAGGCAATTTGAATCAATACTTTCCATATAAACACGAACGTGTAGGATGCAATGACGTGACAGAATAAAATGTAATATTTTTCTGTTCAAACGTGTGGCATAATTTTTTTCGTATATATCTCGTCTCTTTACCCAGCAATAAAATACTTTGGCACTCAACTCAGTGTGAGTATATTGATTGATTCCAAGGAAATTGGAAAAGCATGAGTTTGTGCGAAGAAAATTGACTACGACTATGAGAAAGAAATAGTGTTGTAGATGATAAATCTGTCAACTGTGCATAATAATGAACCTATCACATGAATAGTTGAATGAATTGAAGTTATATTGTCAAACGAAACTGATATTGATATAGCCAAAAAAAAAATTATAAATTGATTGATTCATTTTCGTTGCATGAAGAAGGTGTCAATTTTTTGATCAATTTTTGGTTTGAATATAAGTAATAGGAAATTGGTTTGTTAAACTGTTACAATAACAAAACCGAAAAACGAAATTGAAATTCACACAATATTGAAAGTAGAAGTAGATAGTAAACATACATCTGAGATGCAGATGATTCACAGTAATTTTCTCTGTCTTAGGGAATTCTACTGAAAAATCTATGTCAGAATCTAATTCTGTGGAATAAACTATTTCATCTCTTATTATACCTTAACCAAATGAAACATTCATATAAACATTCTGGATATTTTCAAAATTCAAATACAATGGCATTTTGAAATTGTGTAATTTTAAAGTGCAAATCTCTGCATATTCTTTGAAAACCCTCAAGTCTACAGTAGTTCTAATGAAAAAGATAATTCACAGAAGTGTATTTAAAAATTCTTTTGATGCAAGTGTCATTCACATAGTAAATGACACTAGTAAAGTGTTTAATATCAAATACTGGAGATGAAATTGGGTTTTAAGTGAAATAAATGCTCAGTATCTTTTTTGTTTGGAAATTCTGCTAAGATTTCAAACAAAATTTTAATACTGATTCTGAATATTCTTTGTGAAAATTGTTTCTGATTTGTTCCAGAGTGTTGTAAAATTCAAAATTTCAAGAATTTTTAAAAGTTTATGTTAAGAACCAAAAAACCGTTTTTGACCTAGTCCCAATTTTTAGAAAGTTGAATTTCTAAAAACTTTTACAGGGTTTGGAAAGTGTTCCTAAGAATGTTCAAATATCTGGATCTCTAAGTTCAATATTTTGAAATTTAGGGGATATTGTTTTTGTTTTCCAAAATAACTTAAATATACAATTTTTTAATTTGTAACTTAGATTAATTTGAAAGGACGATATAAACAAAAACATTCCAAATTGAAGGGTTCAATGAGAACTTTTTTCTAATATCGAAATAATTATATTTTTACTGTAAAATATATTTTTATTACAATTTTTGATAACAGTTGGGGTTTGGATAATTGTGCACCTGTTAGTTTTTTTTTTAATTTTTGTAAATTTTAGGGCTTGAAACATTTCGAAAAAAGGGGAGGGCTATGTAAATTTTTGAAACTGTAAAATAGTGTCAATGTAGTTTTTGAAAGTGCTTTTTCGAGTTGACACTTTTTTTGTACAATACTGAAACTCATTCCGAAAATGTATTTATTTATTGATTTCAAATGAAACTTTTAACAATATGTATATTTTGAACTTGGAGGTCAAAAGTTATGGAAATTTTGTTCGGAAAAGCTTGTAAAACGTGGATCACCTTTCAAAAATTCAATTTTAATAAAATAAAATAAAATTAAGAGTTTTTTGGCTAACTAAAATTGCACTCAAAAACTTGATTTCTTTAAAATTTCACGAAAATTCTGGGGTACATGTTAATCACTAAAATTTTAGTATTAACAGAACTTTCTTTGAACTCCATAACAAAATGGATTAACAAAATTAACAATTTGTACCTAGACTACTCATTACCCATTTGACCCTATTTTACACTTTTTTAAATTATTTCAATTTCTGTTCGTTATAAATACTCAGCAAAGAAAAAAAATTTCAGAGTTCAAATATAAATACAATTTATCTCCAATTCACATATCTTCATTTTAATAAAAAATAAAGGTCATAAATTAGATATCTATTATATATATTAAAGTTTGGTTTTGGGTACGTTCGCTAACCGGCCACACCGGCTGACTTATTTTTTTAATTTTCTAAACGGTAAGTCGTAAAGAGTTGACTTTTTTTTTAAATGATAGACAAATTTATTCAATAGTTAAAAAAGGTATTGAAAAAATTCAAAAAAAATTCAAAACCAAGTTGTGAAGGTTTTTTTGCAGTCATAGACCTTCGACAAAAGACTAATTAGAGGTACGCAAAATTTTGCACAGAAATTTGAGTTACACCATGAGAAAGATATTAAAAAAAAATTAGGGGTCTAAAACGGACTTTTTTCATAGGCCCTGTATTTTTAAATAAAAATTTTTGAAAAACAACCTAATTTTTAGGAACATTTTTGAGTAGTCTTTTATTTTTTTTGGAATTTTTTAAAGTTTTTAAATGATTTTTGACCGAATAACGGGAAAAACAATTTTTTTTGTCCCAAGTTTTTTGTCCGTTTTTAACAGTTTTTTATTTTTATCTTTTTTTCTTCAATAGATAAATGAATAAAATTTACAGTGTAGATAGATAATGGGCAAGACTATATTTGTACAAGGTTTCAATTAATTTTGTAATGACAAATTTGAAATAACGGTAAAATAAAACTCTATTTTTCAACATATTACATCTTTTGATCTGGAGCTTATCTTTATTGAGCATCCTGATAATATTACCTTTCATTTGATATATCACACATAACGCTACATTCACTACAAGCTTCACAATGGTAAATTAAAAAACTTCAGAAATACCTCAAAATACCTGTGGTAATCTGTTGCCCATGACGAGTCACCAGTGCGTTGCAGTGAGGGAAGTACCGTAATCTCAGTGTGTTATTTCGACGTGGTTGGCTTTAATAAATTCTTATTCCTTATCTCAAACTAATAGAAAATATAGATTTTAGTTATGCGCATGCCTAAGTATTTTGCATATGCCACTTTTGCTAAAAGTTTAAAAGTGAATATTTTTAAACTCATTTTATGAACTTTTCAAGTTTTGATCCTCTTTTTCATTTGAAAATTAACTTATTACAGAGTCGAAAATTAGAAATAAATACAAGAAATGGCGGAACGAAGTCCGCCGGGTCAGCTAGTACTTTTATATTGTCACCTCCTTACCCCCAAAAAGTACTTTTACAAACATATAAATAAGTAAAGTAAAAAATGAATCACCCTGTAACACTTAAATGAAACGGATGAAAATAGTAAATAAAACCCTAACACAACAAGTGATTGATGAATGAAACATCAGTCTCCACTGCAAAAATTTTAAAACCACTTTAATTAAAAAAAATAAAAAAAACCTTTAAAACTATTGCATTGTAAACACAAATCACACAAAAATCAACAACAGGTTTCTGATGCATCCTCCAAAAATGGAATTTATTTATTTTTCAAGCTATCGCATTGATAAATTTAACGTTGCCAAACAAATAACAAGTAACTATTTTAACTATTATCCCTCTAGAGGTCAGAAATTGTTTTTTTTTTTTTTCTATCATGACAACGCAATGCAAATGTTTGATCCTGACAAGTTTTATTGTATTTTTTGTTTTTGTTGATGTCCAACAACTAAAACCAATAACAATGATTCGTGAACCACGCGAAGGCGACTCTCGAATATATGTAAATTTACAGTAGTTAACATTTGCAGATGTTTTTGTTTTTTGTTCTTGTCCCCGCACAACCCTCACATTTCAATTTTGATTCAGAAGAACAAACGGCCACCGCACATATGCAATTTTATAGTACGCTAAGGGAATATGGTTGCAACAACTGTTGAAGTGGATGTTTTGAATTTTTTTTTTTGTTATTTTTCAAATATATAGAAACTACAACGGTTCTCGACCTCGATGTGAGTAGGAATGTAGGTGATTGTTAACATTGATTAATATAAATGAAAAACAAGCAATCTCCCCCGCCCACACATAATCCCCTTTGGGACTGCCTGCAGTAAAGGGCATAATTTGTTTTCCACTCAACTCGAAAAAAAGTTATTAAATTTTCTTTTTTTTTGTTGTTGTTGTTTGTGTCATTCGTTGATTTGAAAATATGTGAAGTGTCGAATGACATAGAAATGCTTCTGATGATTTTGAGTGTGAGTATTATTTTTTTTTTTGTTTTCAATTTTAATCCTCGATTTGGGGGAGAATTGCAATTGTAGTCAAATGTAGAAAACAGTTTTAATTGAAATTGAGGTTTTAGTTTGTTTCATTTTTGGTTAATGAAATTTGTATTTTTGTACCATTCTTTCAAGAAGCTTTTCAACGATACAATTTTTTAATTAAGACATTATTAAGTAAGGTTTTGACTTAAATTTGTATGTAAGTGGGCTTTAGCAGTATTTTCTTTTCCTCTTTTTCCTTTTCCTCTTTTTCCTCACAATTATGAATTAATATGCAAGTTAAACTGCTTTCATTTGGGTACCTATTATTTTGTACTCATCTTCAAATTAGACTCATATTTGCCTTCTTAATGAAAGAGTTAAACTTAATTACTTAATTGCTTATAATTTGAGTTGATAATTTGCTTCATAAGCACTCATTAATTATGTACTTTGTAAGCAATTTAAAAAAAAAAGAGAGTTTCTTCCATTAAAATAGGACAAAGTTTTCATAGTGTAGCGTATAAGTTGGTAAATGTTCACTTAAGACAACACAACAACAAACAGCGTATTTAAAGTTAATTTTTTAGTGCAGTGCATTTTAGTGTTCATATATGGGCGACCCAGCAGTTTGTACCACCCCCAATTTGGTTGCTCATTCGATAGAGAGATCATAACACTGAATATTCGCACTCGTGAAATTCACCTTTTGGCCGCCATTTTAGTTTTTATAAAATATATCTCGACTTCTGTTCAATTAGACTATTAAATTTCGCGTCTTTTATGTTTTTCGATATTCTGAATATTAAAAAAGTCACAAGCCAAAAAAGTAAAAAAAAAAAAAAACAAAAAAAGAAAACTTTTAAGTTTTGAGCACTTTTTATCAAAACTATGATAAAACCTTCCGAGAAAAGATTATTCACCGTAAAATTCTCTACAACTATGCTATACAAATTTTTTTGTATCACAATAAATACAAAAGTTATTTACCTATACTTTTTTGTAACAAAATGCCCTTTTTTGTCTGTGTTTTTTATTAACATTTTTCTTTAATTTTTTTTTTCAACCAAATCCTGAATATTAAATGATTAGTGAGTATTTTATAGCCCTGTCTTAAAACAGAAAATTCAAGACGTGCAATTTTTTTATTTCTAAATCTCTTCATTTCGTAAAAAAGGGGTATTTTCAAACAAAAAAGTATTACATAATAATTTGTTTATGTATAGCGATACAAAAAAAGTTGTAGGTATAGCAGAGTTTTAGAAAATTAAGATATCGGGAAAATTTAAACAGTTTTTGAAAGGAGAATATCTGTTTTTATATAATTGCCGTTACAAATTTGTTTATAGTGAATTACCATACATAAAAACAGAACCTCGAAAACAGCCAAAATGACGTTTTTTAGCATTTTCTAACGGTTAAATTTCCAAAACGGATTCCAGTCAAATTTTTTTGACTTCTGATTCGGATTCAACACCCCAAACAATACTAGAAAAGTATATTTTGGTTCTTGTGGCAAAAAGAGTTAAATTTTGTTGAATAGAGTTATTTAGAATATCGAAAAAATGTTCTTAACATAAGAGACGCGAAATTTAATTGTCTACTTTTCTTGTACAACCAACTTTTACTTAGGCTGAACAGAAGACGAGATATTTAATAAAAATTAAAATCCAAAATGGCGACCAAAAGGGGAATTTCACGAGTGCGAAAAATCAGGGTTATGATATTCACCTAACTTTCTATCGAATGAGCAAAAAAAAAAATTGAGGGAAGTACAAACTGCTGGGTCAAATTATAAATGCACTGAACTTTTTATATAAAATAGTTAGGTTTCGAATGGCTTTCACGCAATGTTTTGTATTTCTTAGACATCATGCGCTATTTGCCAAATTGCAGGAATAAGTTAACTTCATTTAAATACTTTCAATATCTTAGAACTTTTGTATTAAATAATTTATTGAATTTGCATTTTTTGAAATCCCAAAAGATTCTTATGCATTTGAGAGTATGCAAAACACAATTTCCGCTTAACATTTTGTACTATTCTACACTGCATCTGTATGCAAATGATCCTACCTACCGAAATAATAATATTTTGTTCTTAGAAAATATGATGTTGTTATAAATTTTCATATTTTCAATATGAATTTCTAGGTATTGAATGATTGAATTGAATTAAATTGAATTGAAGGAATTTCATAGAAAAATAGTTACCTAAATATAAGAAATTTTCGGAAGGTAGTCCTTTTTTAGAAATTCTTAGCGGAATATGCTTCAATAATAAAATCAAAAATTGAATTATGTTTACAAAACAAGAATTTGCTCTTCATTGGGCGGAAAACGTGCGGCATATTATGCAAATTAAATGTTTGTTGACAATTTTTGGTTTTGAATTTTTAGAATGACAATAAATTGAATATAATGGCAATGGTAACGATGTCTGCGATGATGGTATTTCGCATGTTGATATTGAATATTTTTGATCCTTTTTTGAGAATGTGCTTTTGCATAAATAGACTGAAGCGGGGCTTGAATAAATTATTTTACTTGTGTATACGAGTAGGTCAATTTTTTGCAGATATTTAGAGATGTCATTATTATAATATTTTTGTTGTGTTTTGTTTTAATAAACGTTTTGTATTCATTGATGATTTTCATGGACTTGAACATATTAAACCATTAATTATTCTATTTAAAGTTCTACAGGACATCTTCCTTAATTAAAAACTTACCATAGTTAATCTGTGAATTTCAATTTTGATAATTGTTTTTTCCAACGTAAACGGAATAAATAAGTTTGCGGCTCGAAACCCCATGAAGGAACAAGGCCTAGTTGCTAACAATTGTGGAGGCCGGGATTCTAACCTAGACCTCTAGCTTCATGGTCCATTCCACTTTACTTTAATGACACTTGGACATAAATGCCATATTTGCAAGTTTGAGAAATCCAAATTCAGCCAAAAATACTTGTAGTATTAATAAATATTAATTTTGGATGCAATAAAAAAAGTCATTGGCAATAACAAGTCACACAAGTTATTAACGATTTAAATCAAAGGTGTGTGTTTTTAAGCCGAAAAAAGAGGAAGAAAAGGTTATGGATGAAGCAGATACAAGTAAGCAATAAATCTCCGAAAATATGTTTGTTCTAAGGTTGTTTTTTGAGGGGTTGAGTTATGCGTGAGAAAGGTTTCCTACCAGCTGATAAATTCTTATTCTTATGAATGTGATCTTTTAAGTAACTGTTTTCCAACCAGAATTATCAAACATTTTAAAAAAAGATGATTTAACTCGAGAGAAAAGAAATTTTATGTATGAGTTAAAAATTTTCCATACAAATTTGTATGGGGAAAGTATGACCCTAGAGGCACGGGTTAATGACCTCCAAAAAATTTTTTTTTGCTAAATTCCCCTTTTTTAGGAACTAAACTTTCGATCTAGGGGATGTCTCCCCCGAAAAAATCACTTTGGGAAATAACGAACACCCTAATGTCCCATATAACGTTTTCGAGGTACATATTTCAAATTTCTCGAAAACGGTTCTAACGATTACGATTAAATTTGGTATACGTTATAGACTTATTGATTCTAACAAAACTGCGTTTTTAGTTTTTCTCAAAAAATGCGGAGAACGGAAATATGGCGTTGCCGTTTTTCAAAAATCGACATATTTTTTAAGTTCATATATTTTATCAAAGCATAAGTCAATTTTATTTAAAATTTACAGACATAATTTTGAAGTGTCAAATATAAAAAAAAAAATTAAAAAGTTTTTGAAAATTTTTTTTTAAACAATTTTTAATTAAATTTTTTTAACTTGCAATTTTTTTTTTTTTTTTGATTTTTTTTTTTTTTCTTGACACTTAACAAAATCTTAAATTTCCAATAACTATTTTAGATAACGATACTTTGAACTACAAGAGCAAGTACGTGCGACCCCAGTCGTGCATTTTAATTGTTTTAAGACAAGATGAAATTTTCGAATTACATAGTAGGTATACCAAACAAACAAAAAAAAATACCTTAATTAAAATTGGTAAAAAACGTTTCATTAAATCAAATATAAGCAGTCTATCGAAATATTTGAAGTGAAAGGGTGTTTTTTTTTAATAAAAAAAAATCCGCTATAAGTTCCAAAAAATCAGTGGTATAAATGGTACCCATATGAAATTCATTGAAAAACATTTTTTGTGAAAGGATGTTTTTTGTGATTAAGAACATTTTATGATTTAATAAAACAAATTTAAATTTAACACCTGTGATAAAAACAAATTATGGGTTATTCTTATGAAAATTGGGTATAAATAACGTTACTTTTGGAATAGAGGTTAAATAATTTTAAATGAACGAGTTTATTTTTCAAAGAGGAAGTAAATTCTGGAGTAAGTCTTAGAAAGAGTGTGAACTTTCGGATTTAAACTGTTTTTTGTAATGTGAACCAAATGAGTTTTCGTGTTTTTTTGAGTGATAGTAAAAAAAATCTATTACCAATTCATTTGCTCAAAAAAACACCCTTTTGTCAAAAATAATTCTATGGCCTCCATATATACTTGATTCCTATCCTAATTTTAAATTTTTACTTGTTTTTTTTTTCAACCTGAAATCTAAAACAAAACTTCAATTTACTAAGCCAGTCAAAGTTTTCAAAGTCAATGCTCAATTTCCAAGATGACTTTCTAAAGAAAAAATGTTAAAATATGTACTGCGATATGCTTCCGCCTAAATTAGTAGGTATACAGGAAAATTACTGGTTTTAACATAGAAACCTCCAGTTTTAACATAGAAACGACTAACGGTTCCAAATAACAACCTCATACTGCTTTCACAAAACACCTAATTCTGATAAATCACTGATAAAAAAACTAGAGGTCTTGATTTTGCGAGAATTTCGCGAGAATTTTCACTGCAGGAAATGCAACTGAAATTAACAGGTATCATCTTTATAAAGGGATCGAAAGTTCAGATTGCTGTTAAAATTAAAACTAATTTTGAAAACTATGTATGCATTTCCACTAAAATTCAAATACTAAACTTCTGTATAAAAGCAATAACGTGGAAAAATACTGTCACAATGAATTGAGAGTGTTTAGCAATAACGAAGTATTTTCTATCGCAGTTTTATCTCTAAATCTAAAATTCGCCTGAAATCAAGTTAAAGAATCAACGATAGTATTCAAGGATATTGAATAGTAGCTGTAAATTATCCGAAAAAAGCCAATAATTGCATTTCAATGTAATAAATATTTTTAATTAATTAGGGAGAAAATTTAGCAATGAATAATGAAAGAAGATTCAGCATAAAAAATAATATAAAAAGCGCCTACTTGTATCCTTGGAAATGTCTAAAATAATTATGTTTTCCTAAAAATTTTGTATGCCCTCGAAATTTAAGTAGATTTTATGAATTTTCATCGGAATTAAATTCGAGGAAGAAATCAAATTAAATGATATTGAAATTTCACTGAAACATTTACAACTGATACTAATAAAATCCTATAGAAACTTCTGGAAAATTGTCTACGTTTCTAAAATTTCTCAAAAATTCGTTTCAGTACAAAAAAAATACACATCAAGTTAAATTTTCGTTTCGTTATTCTAGTTTAAATGACATCAGACACTCAACAATCATAAAAAAAATATATATGTCAACAACCAAACTTGATGATATTTCTATAAAATTGATAGCTGCCAAATTAATTGATGCGAATATAATAATAAATTTGATGATATAATGAACTAAAATTATAATTTGCGTTGAACAGCACTTCAGACATACTTATAGTTATTCCACACACATTTAATTGCGCCATAACCCATCACAAACATAACATTTATTTAATAACAAACTAATCAATTTAATTAATCAATCAAAATCAATAATAACACTCAACAGAGTTGATGAAGAGCCGACAACGTCTCTAATTAAGACAATTTGAGGAGCACAATACAATATGAGATAAATACTAATTAATATATAAATTGATAACTCATAGGCATACATTTATCAGACAGGAGTTTAATGCAAAAAAAAGAAAATTTGGAAGCTACAAAATTGCTTGGGCAAAAAGGCAAAATTGAAGAATTAAAGTCAGACACCAAAAAGTTGGATTAACTTTAATCTTTTCTATAAAAAAAAAAAATTATAAGCCTTCATGTAAAAAAACATACACAGACACAATTTTGTCATATCACATCTCAACAATAAAAACTGAATCACTTCAAACGATCTCCCATTTGCCTAATCTTTGCAAAAAAAAACAACAAAGAATTATGAGATATATTCCACCCAGACTGAGTATCTTTATCCCCAACAAAGCTAAAGCTATCATAAAAAACGCGAAAACCTATTAAGATTCATGCTCCATAATTTTCTCTACTGGCATAGTAAAACGAAATAAAATAAAACCCTTTTTTATTTACAAGAAGCACCGACATAGTCACGCCCGGTCACACTGCTTTCTCTCCTCCCCAGGTAGCTAGTTGTATCTTTTTAATACATTTGCGTGCTATTAGTTTAAGGCTCAGAGTCCTGTAGAGAGAGAGAGAGATGATACACAACAGAAGGTATCATAACCTTGTATATATTTTTCTCGTCGTCTTTCCCACCTTCTGTAAGAATTTAATTCTTTTTTTGCCTCCACCAAACCAACCTTTTTTCGTACCTTTTTATTAAACAGAAAAAAAAAAACAAGAAAGGAGGAAAAACTTCATCCTTATACAAATTCTGTATGACCTACATAAGCTTTTGCCTCTCATAATTTAATTAAATATTAAGCATAAACGACAAAAACGTGTCACCATGCAACCAGTTGTATGGCTGATGATGATTTTTTTTTTTTTTTCTTTTTTTCGACTTTGTCGTAATCGAGTTCCGTTTTTTTTTTTTTTAATATACCACAACCAGAAGAGAAACCTTATATGCAATAAAAAGATACATTTCTACGGTTGAATATACATTTCAATGTAAGATTTTTGTCCATTTACTAAAAGCTAGAGGATTGGATGCGATGGGACGCTATATAATGCCGATGGGAAAAATAACATTCGTTTTAGGTTCTCTAGTCAGCAGATTCTCATAAGGTTTATAATTTGGTCCGTGAAGGTTTATATTGCATAGAGATATTTTCAGGGCCGTATTTTAAAAAAATTTTAACTTTATATAACAATTTTCAAGGAAATTGTCAGCAAACAATAAAAAAAAAACGGTTTTGAAGTGCACCTTTAATTTAAATTTCGAACGACCAATTTCAACCATCTTAAGATTATGAAATTATCATATAAATACAATTCATACAAATGCAATACAAAAATATTTTTATATAACGTCGAATTTTTTCCTATGAAAAAAAAGTTACGCATACGCCATAGTGACCGATATTTGTAGTACTTCGTATGAAGGGCTGTCATTTTGACAATTCTTTTTGAATTTTAAAGATTAAGGTATCAAATGAATGTAAATATAATTGCCAAAGAGTAAGCATATGCAAAAGTTATTAATACATTTTACTTCCCAACTAACAATTTTACTTCAACGAGGTTAAGATTTTTAATTTCTTGCAGCTATTATCTCTACAGGGCTTGTATTTAGTTTGTGAATCGAAAATTCAAACTTTCGAGGCTTAACTTTCGTTAACCGCTTCCTAGAAACCTAGTGCAAGTGGAATCTAAAAATTTCTACAAGCATTAATGTAAACATTTCGTTTAAATTTCAATACGGCCACATGAAATTCCATTGTAGAAGCACAAGAAATAAAAGCCAATAACTGACTTCTTTTAAATGGCTTTGCAAAAGAAATTGTATTAGAACTGCTTACAAAATCTTTATGAATGCTTTCTATTTTTTTTATCCAATTCGAAAATTATTAGACTCAAAAATGACTTAATGTATTTAAGTATGGTAGAAGTACCTACAACTTATACAATTGCCTTAAATGCATTTATTATTATAATTCTATATTACCGAAATTATGTCAATAGTATATGAGTCGTGATATTCATTAAATAAAAAAAAAACATTACGTTGAATTTCAAATAAACCGCATTAAACGGTTTTGCCTTTTTAAGTTTTGAGTCTCTCCAATCAACTTGCATATGACTCTTCTAAAGCCTATCAAGCTTCTCGGGTGGGCCAAAAGGGATTCTTTATGGTCGTATACAAGCAATATTTCTAAAATCGAAACAGCTTCGTTAGACCCTTGTGGAAGTAAAATTGTTAGTTGGGTTATTGGTCTTATTATACATTTTCTCATGTGTGTAGTTTTATTTTAAGAAATAATTTTTTTTCTACTTTTAATTATGACTAGCATAATAAAGATGAGATAATAACAATTTTAAATACATACAAATATTTAGGATTTTTTACACAACAATACAATTTTTAAAATGGAAACATTAATATTTGTTTGATTAATTTTACTAATTTTTACATTTTCTCTTTTCTGCAATTAATGAATTTTTTGTTTTCTTTACTTTAAACTTGTTCTGATTTTGTTGTAATTTGGATAGGATTGACCAAATACTTCTTGTAAATAGATTATTTTTGAAAATACATTATTGTACAGTAAATTTTGTGCGGAATTTATTATAATCATACAAAACAAAAAATCTTTTACTTCCAAAATAATATAAAATTTTCTTACTTTGTTAAGATGCTAAAAATAATTGCACAATAGTTTTCAATGTTGAAAAAAAAAACCGTTGCGATAGGACTAAAATGTTATAACAACTTTTAGACTTGACGAAAAATAAGTACTTTTGTATTCTTTATAGACACCAAAAACTTCTTGTTGTAAAAAAAAAGAAATGAATTCAAGCAAGGAATAACTTTTCAAAAAGTTAATAAAATCAATTTTCACTTATTTCAAACTAAGTATATGCAGTTTGTTCTCCACATTGCAATGTTAATTTGACCAGCTAACGTAAAATGAAAAAAAAAAAAAACACTGAAAGTAAGGTTCTAAAAAGTTATTAAAAATCACTTTATCACTTTTCGGGTTTTCAATTCTCTGAAAAATGACAACATGTGTTTCTAACCATTTTTTATAAAGTAAATTTTCAAACTGTAATGACTTCTTGTAATTAAAGCTAGAATAATGGAAGCTATAACAAGAACCTTTTAATTAAAGTCAAAATAGTTGCCAAAAAAAAATGGCGGATCAAAGAAATTAAATAAATGCATCATTTGTATGGCATCACATTTAACGGTTTAGAATATTTTTTGACATCAAATAAAAAAAAAAAATCATGTGTGCAATTCACACGTGGTTTAAGTGAAACCTTAAAAATCATTTTAAAAAAATCGAAAAAAAAATAACTTTTTTTTATTCCTTCACTTTTTTTATATGACAAGGACAACCTACAATAAATTTTATACCATCTGAAAGCTTATTGTTTCAGCTCAAAATATTTATATCGACCATGTCTATAAAACATCCACAAAAAGAGCTAGAAGTTTTTTTTAACCCAATTAGTTTTCCTAAAAAAAGCTAAACAATCAATCTCTTTTCTCTTCTAATGCCATTAAATCCATTTTTAAAAAGACAACCTCTAACAAATTTTATATCATTATTATTTCACCTTTTATATGACGCTTTAATCATATTTCTACCATGCCTACAAAAAAAGTAAGAATTTTTTAAAGCCAACCATGTCGAAATTTCAAACTGAGATTACGGTACTTCCTCTACTGCTATCTGGTCATCGGCAAAAAATCTTCACAGGTGTTTTGAGGTATTTTTCAAGTTTTTCAATTAAAGATTATATAACTTGTAGAGCACGTACCGCTATGTGTGATATATTAAATGAAATGTAATATTATCAGCATGCGTATTAAAGTTGCGTAAATAAAGTTGTTATGTGCTCTAGATCAAAAGATATAACGTGTTTAGAAAAAGAATATCTTTTCACTGTTATCTCAGAATTTTGAATATGAAATTAATTTAAATTTTGCACAATCATAATTTATTAAATTACCTATCTACTGTATAAATTTCATTCATCGATCTATTAAAACAAAAAAGGAATGGTCAATTGATTTTTCGTGTCGCTTTTTCGTTTTATCTTGTTTCAAATCACTACGATACTTAAGAAGTTTTCACTTCAAAAGATTATCATTTATGTTATTTCTGCATTTTTCAAAAAAAATATTTATTGCTAAATATACTATAAACCTTTTTACTAGCTCTATAGAGCAAGTATGTATTGGTTTCCTGTTAAGAACTTTTATCTTACGATACTGAAGAAGTTCATAAAATTGTTTTCATCCGTTCGTACGTCTGATTGTCTATCTGAACATCAAGCTAGGGCCTAAACTAATCGACTGAATTGCTTGAAACTTAGTACAGATGATTTTTGTGTAATTTCTGAGACCCATTTTGTTGTATTGTTTTCTTTAAATATCCTTTTTAACAAAAATATCCCCCATACTCCCATAAACTGGGTTTTAAATTTTTGTATAGTAGATTCGAATTACGGAAATATTGCGTTGCCGTTTTTTGCAAAAAATATATTTTTTTAATAAATCTTGTATTATTTCGTCAAAGGTCGAAACAAAAATACATTCAAAATTTCAGAAAAAATTCTCGATTGAAAAGGTAAAGTATCTTATGTCAATTTTGATGATTTTTCAGGAGAGCAAAAAACCACTTCAAAGCTGCCTCCCAAAAATTCTTTCAAGTGTAGATTTAACTGTATAAAACATTTAGATGTCAAATTTTATGATCTTTTTTATTAAATTTATTTCAAAAAGATATTTTTAATACATATTTTTCCTGTTATAAGGAAAATATGACTTAAGATAGTTTGGCTTTTCTATAAATTGTATTTTATATTAATTTAAAAAATCTTAAGTTGACATAAGATTTATTTGCCTTTTCACACTCTTTCGGAATTTTCTAAAATATTTTATCTTATGTCAACTTAAGGATGACTTTTTGTTTCTGCTTGCACGCACGAAAATATCTTAGGTCAAACATAAGATAATTTAAAATTTCATAATAATAAAAAAGTCTTAACCCAATATAATCTTAAGTCTACTTAAGGTTTTTAATATGTGTTTTTTTTTTAACATAATATGAAGTTGTTTTTGTGCATAAAAAAGCAAAGGGCTGAGATAGAAAGATGCCAATAAGACGGAATTGTAGGCCATTAGGATGGCACTAAGGTTCAACAAAAAAACGCGAAATATCTTAAGTCGACTTAAGATACTTAACCTTTTCAGTCGAAAATTATTGCAAAAAAAATATGTTTTTTTTTCGACTTGTTTTTATTGCTTCTTATAACTTAACCAAACGCTTTAATTTCCAATGCTTCTAAAGATAAAGGTACTTTTTACCGATTTTGTATTTTTTTATGTTTGTTACCTCATAACTTTGCACTAAGTAAATTAATTTTGATAAATCTTTTGTATTGGAAAGCTGGTGCCTGCAGTGTGGTCCAATTTCGTCCAGTTATGGGTGTAGAAACTATGAGAAAAACCATAAAACCCAGTTTTGATCCATGGAAGTCGGTTTTGTTTTTTTGATAAAAATGATTAATTTAATTTAAATTTAATTGTTTTTTAAATTATTAATACATTCGTTAGTAATGATCCAGCCCTGGTAATATCCTGGTAAAGTGTTGATAAGCTTCTTAAATAAAACTTCTGCAGTTGTCAACTTAAAGCAATTACTTTCCTCATTTAATACCCATAAGCTTAAGACCAATCAAGACAAAAATGTTTACCCTTTCAAGAAGTGCAACTGATGAGGAAACTACTTTAAGGAACTAGAAATCTTCTACTTTTCTAAAACACACACATATTTTCAATTTTCAAAATTAATGTTTTCCGCATTTTCAAGTAGTTGTTGAGTTGAATTCTACACCATAAGGACATATAAAAGTTTCAGTTACGACGAATGCAAAGAAAGACGACACACATTATATATAAGTTAAGTTAAGTGTACCAAACGAGTGTATCTTAAGATGCTCGAAAACACACACAAAAGGAAATGCAGGACACAATTGAGCTTGCAATTTGTTATAAATTTTGTGCATAGATAAAATAGAAAAGAGAAAACTGTCTGTATACAAATAAAACTAAGTACTTGAAAGTCCTATAGAAGCTTAAATAAAGGAGACCATAAAATATAATAAATCATCATCATCATCATTTTCGTCTTCTTTCTTCGTCCTAGTCATCATCTTGCTTGCTTGCCCCAAGTGAATCTGTGAAAACTTTTTCATTGCTCAAATAGTGAAGAGACAATGATGATAATAGCTCATTCATTTAAGAGAGAGGAGTAAAGAGAGTGGTAAAGACACAGAGTAGATACAAGAATGTTAGAACAAGTTAGTATGTAAAACATTTTTTTTTTTTTTGGGTGAAGAAGGACAATTTGTATGGTCGAGTGACATTTTGATTGACACTGACATAAAATAACTTTTCTCGTTTCGCATAGTCTTTTCCATGAAAAACGGCGAAGTACGAGTTTATGAGGAATACAAAAATGGTCTTGGTTCTTTTTAAATGGAGTATGAGTAAATCGTCTTCCCTCCTTCAAGCATAAATATTCCCATCTACATAAAGTGATGTCAGCTAATGACAAAGAAAATGGCATTGTGTGACATTTCAAGGCTAACACAAAATCTTCTTTTATGAGAAAGTCCTTTTCTTTCATCGTTGTCGCTGAGTTGAAGGAGAATACATTTTTCATATACAACATTTTGGTATTTAACAAACAAAATGAGATTTTCTTTGAATTTACGTGATAAAAATAATCATAAGATTTATTTTAAGGATATTTTTGAATCTACCTACATTCTGAGTGTGTGTGTGGTTTTGTATGTTATGAAGATTTTTTAATGCCTTCAATTAACTATGTGCTCGGTCTTGTATGGGCCTACCCAAGATGATTGTTGAAATTGTACTTAAAAAGTTATTAAAAAGAAAGGATTGGGCATAAAACATATAAGTTTGGCAATCGTTAAGTAGGAAGTAATAAAAAGATTTTAATAGGTACTCCGTCTTTTCAAATTAGTTGAGGATGTGACCAGTAAAATGATATACTTTTATGCTCTATCCTTGATTTAGATAAATAACTTCTTATTTATGATCATTAATTGTGGTTAAAGCAGACTACTTTTGACATAACTAAGACTCATTATAATGATTTTTATATATGAAAGACCTTTACCTTTATGGCGTGAAATTAGTACCTACACAAATGTGTAATTTTTTTTGCAAAATCACGTTATGTATATTAAATAAATTTATGACGCAGCATCTTCATGAACAGAACAAACAATGTCAAGGGACTTACGCTATCAAGGATACTTGTTTTGCGTTTAGTTTAGTCAGCAAATGGCCAACCATTTTCAGAAAGTACTATACGCAGAAAATTGACAAAAAGATTCTCTGTGTTGACTTTTTTATATTCAAACTGAAGGATGTATTCCGTATAAAATTCCATTGCTCTAATCATTTCGCTTGTAGGGATGAACCAAAACGATTTTACTGTGCAAAATAATTTAATTTCATCTTAATTATTTGAATTTTTTTTAACAGCTGTAACAATTTTTGTATAATTTTATAAAGTTAAATGTCCATGGCGTATGAGCACCAATTTTTTTAAACCTTTTTTTTTTTTTTGTCTGCTAAATAGAAAATGTTAGCATTATCATTATTCGAAATTTTACATATGAAATAGCGATCGTAATTAAAGGTTTTCAAAAGTACTACCGATTTGAGGTAAAATTTACAAAACAAGCAAAAAATGCTTTAGGTATTGAAATTTTTAAAATCCAACAAATTTTTTGATTTAAAATTAGAAGTTAATTTTAAAAATATTGTAAAAAAATAATATCTAATAAAATATTTAATATAGTAAAATTTTAGATTATTTGAAACATTAAAATGTACCTATACCTACATTTTATAAAATAATCAATATTATTGAGGTTATTTAGCTTCGGCTTATTATTTAACCCGATTCACACACGGCCTAAAGCTATGATTACACGGTCAACGAAATCGGTCAACGCGTTGACTCTCTGACGTAAAAATGACGTCACAATCTGTTCCAATAGTGTCACGTCGTGTGATCGTCAACGAAAACTGCTGTTATTGCGTTGACGGGTACGATGACTCTCGCGTTGACACACATTTTTGGGTCATCGCATTGACTATTTTCGATGACCGTGTAATCTCTCTGTCAATGCCATTGGGAATGATGTACCGTTTTAGAGGGCGGGGGTTCTCATTTCATCATTTCTTCATTTCACCTTTTTGTTTTTTTTTTTACAAAAAAAAACTTTTCGGTATGGCCGTGGCATCCATGTTGGATGCAAAAAATTTTTTTTTACAAAAAAAAACAAAAACCATTTGTATATAATAAGCTACATTTTAAGACAATAACCATTAACATTGGGTGCCGCGTTCCTATGCTATAAGCGTTTGAAGGTGGCCATATTTATTTTTTTTCGATTTTTTAAAAATCAAACGTCGAAACTTTTTTATTTTTTTTTTCTAATTTTTCGACAAAACTTTAGTAATTTTACATTTATATTCGTTCAAAAATCCTATCAAAATTCATTTAAGACTTTTATCTTAAAAGTGCACTGCGTATATCTCAAAATATTTACATTTGAATGCAACCAAGTCAAACAAATTTTCGTTTAATTTTTCTATGAGAGCTTTTTTCAAATCTCATTTTCTCCGCTTTTTTTGTTTAAAAATATTTTTTAAAAATTAAAATTTTTGCTTTGTGTCAAACCGTGTGATCAACAAAGTTTTGTGTGTCAACGCGTTGACACACCTGCGGGTCAACGTAATTTAGGACAACTTTTACGCAATAGTGTCAATCGTGTGATAGTCAATGTTTTAGGCATTGACACTGTGAACGTTGACGGTGAGATGACAGAGAGAATATGGATTTTTTCTTGACGTCAGAGAGTCAACGCGTTGACCGATTTCGTTGACCGTGTAATCATAGCTTTAGTTGATTGACACAAAATATATTGTATAAAAGGTACAAAACTTCGTACATTGTGTGAAGCAAGGTAGTTTCCAGAAGTAAAACTTTCAAACATTGAAAAAAAAATATATATTTCAAAATTACGAATAAAACAGCCTTACAACAGTAGAGTAGAGCTATGATTACACGGTCAACGAAATCGGTCAACGCGTTGACTCTCTGACGTAAAAATGACGTCACAATCTGTCCCAATAGTGTCACGTCGTGTGATCGTCAACGAAAACTCCTGTCATTGCGTTGACGGGTACGATGACTCTCGCGTTGACACACATTTTTGGGTCATCGCATTGACTATTTTCGATGACCGTGTAATCTCTCTGTCAATGCTATTGGGACGCGTTGACAGGATTTTAGGACTGGGTGTCATCGCAATGACCCTGTCCCAGCGTTGACGGGGCAGAATTTAATACCGTGTCATCGTTTCAGAATGACATTGTTTTTTTGTATAGAAATGTGATGAAAGTTGGATTGGGAACATTTTTTGTAGGGAGATTTTTTGAATGATGTACCGTTTTAGAGGGAAGGGGTTCTCATGTCATCATTTCATCATTTCACCTTTTTGTTTTTTTTTTTTTTACAAAAAAAACTTTTCGGTATGGCCATGGCATCAATGTTGGATGCAAACATTTTTTTTTTTACAAAAAACCAAAAACCATTTGTATATTCTAAGCTACATTTTAAGACCATAACCATTAACATTGGGTGCCGCGTTCCTATGCTATAAGCGTTTGAAGGTGGCCATATTTATTTTTTTTCGATTTTTTTAAAATCAAATGTCGAAACTTTTTTATTGTTTTTTTTCTAATTTTTAGACAAAACTTTAGTAATTTTACATTTATATTGTGCAACAATCTTATTAGAATTCATTTAAGACTTTTATCTTAAAAATGCATTGCGTATATCTCGAAATATTTCGATTTCAATGCGACCATGTCAAACAAATTTTCGTTTAATTTTTCTATGAGAGCTTTTTCAAATCTCATTTTCTCCGATTTTTTTGTTTACAAAATATTTTTGGAAAATTTAAATTTTTGCTTTGTGTCAAACCGTGTGATCAACAAAGTTTTGTGAGCCAACGCGTTGACACTGCTAAGTAAACGTCACGTTGACACACCTGCGGGTCAACGTAATTAAGGACAACATTGACGCAATACTGTCAATCGTGTGATAGTCAATGTTTTATGCATTGACACTGTGAACGTTGACGGTGAGATGACAGAGAGAATATGGATTTTTTCTTGACGTCAGAGAGTCAACGCGTTGACCGATTTCGTTGACCGTGTAATCATAGCTTTAGTTGATTGACACAAAATATATTGTATGAAAGGTACAAAACTTTGTAAATTGTGTGAAGCAAGGTAGTTTCCAGAAGTAAAACTTTCAAACATTGAAAAAAAAATATATATTTCAAAATTACGAATAAAACAGCCTTACAACAGTGGAGTATTAACACTACAAAATTGGTCAAATTTAACAAATAATATTTTTTTGTTTTCTTAAGCTCGGCCATTCTATTTGTATTTTTAAGACATTTTCACGCTTATTATTCAGTTTATCTCGGTGAAGAAGCAATACTTTTTCTTGAAACTTGGTGGGTCTTAAGTTCTGAAGTTCTAGAAGTCTAAAAAAAACTAATTCAAAATAGCTGAATTATTAACAGACAAAGGCGGTAACGGAGCAGAATTGTACGCGTCTTCTCCGTTACCGCTTTATCTGTAAATAATTTGGTTACGTTTAATTAGTTTTTCGTGAAACTTCTAAAACATCAACTTTATCATGAGACCTTAAGACCTACCAAGTTTCAAGAAAAATGATTGCTTCCTCAACGAGATAAACTGGAAACAAGGTCAATATGTTTTCTCCGTTACTTTGGAATGGCCGAGCTATTTTACGAAGCTGGAAAAAAGCATCTAAATAACTTGTGTTTTATAATAAAAGAAAACACCAAAATAAAGCAAGCAAAATAGGGTTGCGAAAAGCCATTAATTTTTAACTATTTTACTTGCGAAATCGATTCAATCTTTTTCAAAGAAAATAATGATGCAAAAGCGTTTAAGTAACGTTTAATTGTAAAATAGGTTAAATTTTCAAAAAACACATTTCTGGATTTTTTATGAAAATTATTTTTTTTTTTTTTTGAAAAATCAATTTTTTGTAAACTGTTTGATGATTTTTTGTGGAATATTAATATTTTTTTGAAAAACTATAGACATTTTGTATATGCATAGCAAATTTTTTTTTTGAGTAAAGCTTTTCAAAAATTTGTAGCGTGATAATATGTAATTATGAGGTGTCTTAACTAAAAGTGAGACATGGCAGTCAACTTTTAAAAGTAAAAAGCTTAAAATTGGTACTTTTACTGCCTTCTTTAGCAGATAGCGTTACCACTTTTTCAGTGAAACAAAGTTTAGGATTCATAACACAAAAAAAAGAAGAAAAAAAAAGATTTTCATAAGCGTTTTCGTTTATTGAAGATTTCTTTTAATTGTAAGAGAAACTCTCATTTTGTATCTTCTTTTAAAAAAGCCTTGAACTTCCAAATCTGAAAAAAAAATCGATGCACTGGTTTAGACAGACAAACACCCACGAAATATTGCTAAAACCAACTTTTGTTTCATTCTCAAAATGCTATTGATTGATTGCTATATTGAATGCATAACTTTTCAATTGACCTTTACCTAGGTATTAAAAGCTAAAAAAAAAGAGAATAAAAGTTAGAATTTCCAAAACTGTAACCACAGACACAGGTCTTTGATGGTATTAAAATTTTCATTACGACCTTTAAGAAAAAAATAAATTGGACCTACACAAAAAAATAAAAGTTTAAGGCATTAAATTTCTACATCTCCTACCAACAGTGATTTAAAATTTACTTAGAACCACAAAATAATTCTCTTCGAAGAACTTTTCAATTAGGTGTGTCTCAAGGCTATATCTATTTTTTTGTTTATTTAAAATATTCACAAAATTCAATGAACTTCCTTAAGACTGAAAAATTATGTTGATCCATAATTTTAACACAGGATTACCTTTTTGCAATTGAACTTAATTAAGTTTGTAAATTTACATCTTTAAAGTCAAGGTAGTCGTTATATTGTATAAGTTATAGAGATGCTTAAAAACGTGCCCATAATAGATACGCATGAACTTCAAAGAAAAAATTGGAAACTTTATGAAACTACACGTATCATACTGTTTGACTCTTGAGTATTAAAACGAATTTACCTATACAGAGGAAGTAACTTTCAAGAGTTTGAGAGTAGAGAAGGACTAGAAATACCTTCATTATCAAAAGTTAAGTCCAGGTAAATGAACAAAAACAAAAAATTTAAATTAACTCTTAAAATAAGTCTCATGAGTTTTCTTTTGTATTAATAGAAAGAAAAGCACTCGTACATTTGGGAAATTCTGACAGAAAACTAGGTACATTTTTTGCTTAAATTATAAAGCAAATTTTACAGTAATCTTCAATTTAAACAAAAAAGGAAGGAAAAAACTTCAATTGGCCTTATTTTTATCCCACACTTCCTCAATTTGTTTTTTTTTTGTTTGTTTTGTAACCTGAAGTCCCTAATTGGTGAAATAGCAATACCGTGTTCTGCTTTTGTCTTTATTTGTGTGTGTTTTTGTTTTATTTTATTTTTGTTTCCAGATTTTGCCCAAGGATTTTCGACGAGTCCTCTTTTTTTCGGGATATAATATAATTTTCTTGTCAAAGCACGTCCGCTGTATAAGTTTTTCTTTGGAAGTTTATTTCGTTATTCTCTTAAGGTTGTATATATTTTGTCTACTTATTTGGCTCTGAGAAAAGAACAACACAAAAAAAAAGAACAACAATATAATCCGATTTTGAGTCCATATTGATGCCTTCAATCTTCTTGTAATTTTGTTTGAAAAATGTGTTAATATCCTTAAGGTTGTATAAGGATCATATAATTGCTTGTATAAATCTGTTCTGAGAAAGCATGTATAGAAAATAAAAGCTGACTTCAAGGTTAAACAATCACGTTCCACTCAATTATTCCTGATTGATTTGTTTTTCAAAAAAAGTTTTTTTTTTTTGGAATTTGCATTAAAAATATTTTTCAAAAGTTCATCGATTTCTGAGAAAACGAATATTGATATCCACTTAAAGATCATAAATCTGTCGTCAACATTCAATTTGTTTGAAATATAATTATTTCAAAAATATACTTTATCCCCATATAGAGTACAAATACATACCTTTTCCGTATGGCAACTGTGCCGCCGCGCATAACCATGTACTTGTATTATGAACATGAAAATTTAAAAACAAAACAATCTCAGAAACAACATTATAAACAAGTGCTGAATACCTACATAAAATATATATGTACCTATATAAAAAAAAGAAATTTTGGTATTTTTTTGAAACTTTGCCAATAATTATTTTGTTGTCACTCATTTCATTTTCAGTTGCCAAAATCATTACCACAACAATGAAAGATACCAAAAATATTTTTTTTCGTTTGATATTCCAAATGAGAGAATTTGAATCAAAAGATGAATTAAAACCAATTACAGTAGAACCCAGATAATTGTACGATTCTTGATGGTTTCTTAAAACAAATATATTTGAGAATTTTTTCTTCAATTTTCTCACGAATTTGCTTCAAATACAATAACAAATATTTGAACAATTTTAAGATATACAAAAGTCAGAAGCTTATTCATATCTAGTAAATTTAAATCCGTAAATTGGATGAATTATTAAAAAAAAATGGCCTTCAAAATCAAAATTTTGAAGAAAAAAAATATTAGTTAAAAAACTTGTATACCTATAATTTTTCAATAACTTTTTATAAATTTATACTTCAAAATGTTTTGGACATATTTATTGGAGGTTCAACTCGGAAGAGAAAATATTGGGAGAAGATATCTATTTTCCGTTCAATAGAAATTAAAGAAAGTATTTTATTTGTAGGGTTCAAAAAAATCTTTTTTTTTTATCCAGTACAAATTGTACAAAATTTTAATGCAAATCGAACATTTTTTAAATGAAAAAATGTTCATAATTACATACAAATACAAATCAAAACAAATTAAATACAAATCCTTGTACCTACTCAAAAAATGGAATTGAAAACTTTCCCATTGAAAATATAGTTGGTGTTTTAATGCAAAATATCACAAGTATTATTAAAACTAAGAAGATTTTTTGAAAAAAAGAGGTTGTCTGTAAAGCCGGTTTACGGACGATGATTTTACGTGATAACGTCGTCAGAAAACAGGTTGTGTGCTTTTGTTTCAAATGAGTCAATTGAAGCGTTTATACTTTTTTCAAGCAATCATAATTTACAAGAAAAAGCTAAAAAAAAAATACTTTTTTTATTTTCTCAATATATTAATTTTTTTATTTTAAAAGCTTGCAAGAAAAATTATGCAATTTAAAAGCCAAGTATTTCTTCTTAAAAAGAAAACATTTTTAAATTTTTACATTTTCATCAAAAAAAGCAAAGAAAACATGAATTTTTATTTTACCTTTTTGTTTTGCTTCTTTAATTCCATTTAAAACGCAATTTTTATTTTTATTACTAGATCCTGATGATGAGGCAAAAAGGCCCTCGAAATATATCGATACAATAAAAATAAAAATTGCGTTTTTAATGGAATTAAAGAAGCAAAACAAAAAGGTAAAATAAGAATTCTTAATATTTAATATATAAATGAATTTTTATTTTCTCACGTCATTAATTCCATTTTTTTCCCTAACAAACTATACAAAATTTTATAATATCTGAAAGCTTATTGTCTTAGCTCAAAATATATATCAGGTCTATCAGGTCTATGAGACATCTACAAAAAGAGCTAGAATTTTTTGAACTCGATCAAATTTCATACAAAAAAAAACAAAAGAAAAACATTTATTTTTATGTTCTAAGGCTATGGAATCAATTTTTTTGTTTGACAACTTATACAAAATTTTATATCATGTGAAAGCTTATTATTTCACCTTTCATATCAACCTCATTTCAAAGATGCCTACAAGAGAAGTTAGAATTTTTTAAAGTTAACCATGTTGAATTTCCTGTCTATCATTACTCCATATACTTTATTCCTGTATCTATTAAGGGGGGAAATCCCTCTGGAATTTTTTATTTTTGCATTATTTTTTTTTTGCGTAATAAATTTATTTATCAACCGAAGAAACTATTTTCAGTGGTCTTAGCCTTAAATGAAGCCTCAAAATTGCCTAGATAGTCCCGAAACCAATGCGCTCCGAACCTACCTAGTACGAAAACGAAAACTTTAAACGCATTTTTTTCGAAACTAGTTTTTTTCCGCGCCGTGCAATGTAACTCAAAAACTAATGAAGCTATCGACTTGAAATTTGAAGCAAATTACTCCTTAGCTTATTGGCCACAACATGAACCTAAAAGTTGAATACAATTTGTACAGTAAATATTTTTTTTAACTACTTCTTTGTAAAAAAAACATGTTTTTTTTCGTTTTTTTTAATTCTAATTTTTATTTTTCATTTAAAAAAAATAAATTTAAGTTCATGCAATGCGTACTAATATCATCTAACGGAAAAAAATTTCCTTTTTGATTTAAGATGATTTCCTGGACCTGTGCATTGCACGGCGTAAACTAGAGGCGTCAACTTTGAAAGGCTCCAGAGCCGCCATTTTGTTATTTTTTCATTTAAAAAAATGTTTTTTCAATACTTAATAATGTCAGTAATATCTTGTCTTTTTCCAAATTTCAATAAGTGCTTTCAGTTTTTCATAAAAAAATATTGAAAAAGGTGTCGTCCAGAGGGATTTCCCCCCTTAAAGAAAAAAAAGATAAAAATAAAAAAGGATGCAAATCGGTTAAAAACGGTAACAAACGTGTTTTTTAAAAACTTGTTTCTTACGTTATTCAAAACTCACAATACGATTCCAATGCATCAGGCAAAAACCTACATGTCCTATAAGTTTGAGATTTTTTGAACGCTCAAAAAAAAGCTAAAAATCAAAAACTATCCAAAAATACCACTAAAAAACAAGGTGTTTTTCAAAAATTCATATTTCGAAAAATTCATATTTCATATTTTTCTAGTTCATCTTTCACCTGGCACCTTTAGAATTGTCAAAAAAATTTCCCCCAAAACCCAAAATCATCATTTTGTCATAGCTCCAACACGTGTACAAAGTTCAAACAAAACGTTATAGCTTTGTTTCAAAATGTTTTAGAATTTTTTCTTAAATGCAAATATTCTTAAATTAGTCTCATCTATCTATAGCAAAAAAATTCAACTCTCTGCGACTTCGCGTTTAGATTTAAGCCCAAACTTCATCTTTCCGTTTTACCCCTGTTTACCCTATTAAATGATGGAATTTTTAAAAATCCTTCATTTGGATCAAGCTTTAGGTTATTATCTTTCAAATTAGCTATAGAAGATTTTTGTATCTCTAATAGTTTTTTTTTTAATTTTGAATTTAAATTTTTGCCGCACGTGCGAGAGTGGAACGGGAGAAAATGGCGTCACTTTTTTGTGGTGGCTGCCATGGTTCATCAATTTATAAGACTTTATCACGTCAAAAAAAAAAATGCATAGGTATATTTTCCATTGAAATTGAAATTTAAAATTTTTGATTTGCATTACGAGGTGATCGAATGCCTAATCAATGGAGGGAAAATTATCTTCTTCTAATATACAAAGGGAAGGGTGATACTCGAAGCTGTGATAATAACCGTTCAATTAAGCTGATGTCACACACCATGAAGATCGTTGAGCGAGTCTTGGGTAGCCGACTGCGAAAAATAATAAGGCTATCTGATGACCAGTGCGGGTTTGTTGCGGGTAAATCAACCACAGATGCAATCCAGAGTATAAGAATCATTATGGAAAAACATCGAGATTCCTTGGAGGATTTGCATGTGGTATTGGTTGATTTTGAAAAAGCATTCGATCGACAACCACGAGATCTGATATGGGTGGCCCTCAGACAACGAGGAGTTCCGGAAACCTATGTGCGGAAAATTATGGACATGTATGATGGATCAGTTACTAAAGTAAGATGTGCAGCTGGAGTCACCGAAGAATTCGAAATCACAGTAGGTGTACACCAGGGAAGCGTCTTGAGTCCTCTGCTCTTTATTACCGTTCTTGATTACCTGCTCGAAGGCAAAGTGACGGACCCAAAAGTGCATCAGTTATTCTTTGCTGACGATGGAGCCATCATAAGTGAAGACCCGATATCCCTGCAACGAGCACTTGATGTATGGGTGGATGTTCTAGAAGGTAGTGGGTACCGCATAAGCGCGAAAAAGACAGAATACCTATGCTGCCCATTTTCTGATCCACACAGGCCTATTCCTGACATTTATTTGAATGGTGTAGTGCTTCCCAAGTGTGAAAAGTTTAAATATCTGGGGTGTATGATAAATAACGAAGGTACTTGTGATGACGATATCAATCATCACGTAAGCGTAGGGTGGATGAAGTGGCGGGAAAATTCTGCTATCTTCTGTGATCGAAAAATGCCCCCTAAGCTGAAAGGAAGGCTCTACACCGCAGTTGTGCGTCCAGCACTCACATACGGTTCACAATGTTGGACAATGTACAAAAAGTATGAGAGTAAGTTAACGGCAGCTGAGATGAAGATGCTTCGTATGACAGCAGGAGTAACAAAGCTTGATAGAATTAGAAGTACGAAGATCCGAGGAAGCCTTCATGTTAAAAACACCATCTCCCAAAAAATTGAACACGACCGACTCAGTTGGTATTGCCATGTTCAAAGGAGAGATCCTGAGAACCCCGTCAAAAAAGCAATATCATACAACGTTCCAACACGAAATAATAAGAAAGGTAGGCCTAAAAACTCCTGGTACAAGCAAATGCAAAAACACCAGCATTCAGTTGGCCTCAGAAACGGAACAATACAAAACCGGGAGGCTTGCCGCCGATTTCTGAGGTCAACCCGGCGAACCCCACAGGCGGATCACTAGTGTGAAGCAGTAACGTGGGAAGGTTATGATCCCCTCGACATCGAGATCATAACAGCGCCGAGAAAAAGGAAGAAGAAGAAGAAGAAGCATTAATTTTTTTTTTATTCAAGTATTTTTTTACTAGCAACAAGTTTTTTTTAAGTTATACCTACTTCTTTTTTGACGTATCAGAGCAGCAATAAATTAACTTTTTGACAAAAATGTAAAAATGTCATTTACCTTAAAAGTATATCAACTAACCCATCGATAATAAATTATAATCGATAATAAATTAATAATAAATTAACTTTTTAACAAAAATGTAAAAATGTCATTTACCTTAAAAGTATATCAACTAACCCATCGATTAAGTCCAGGTAAATTAAATAGAGGTGAACCTACTAAATTTTAAAAGGCTGGTTCACACGAGTAAGAAAAAAGTTTTTATAAAAGTTAATTTCTGTGAATGAGATCACAACAAGACATTACTGTTATAAAAAGAGCCAAGTTCTCCTATGTTGAAATTATGCTGGCACAAAAAGTACTGAGATGTAAAAGTGTACCAAGTTCTAAAGTTTGGGTTCAAATTCGTATCAATAAAATTGAAATTTGTATAAATTATTGAACAGTTTTTTTCGTCTTTAAAACGGTTTTACTCAAAAACTTGTTCCTGGTCGGTTCACACAAAAGAAACATGTGTATTTGTATATGTTTGTTTGCGAGCTATTTCTGACAACTACATCATAACGGTTTTTATTTTATTTTATTTTTTTGTTGGTAAAATACCTAAAAAAATAAAATATTAGAGCTTTCTAACTATACTTTTATATTTTCAAAAAAAAAAGCACTTTTCACTTATATTCTCTCGAAATATGGAGCCATTCCGTAGTTCACTTAATTAGGTTGTACTGTATTAAAAATTCACAGACTAAGAACGTTGAGAGATTGAAATTGTAATTATACCTACCAAAGAGAAAGAGTGCGAGAGCGTGCCAATACAGTTTTTATTTTACAATAACGTACATATCTACATTAATTTGCACTTATGATGAGTTTTTGTTGTCCAAATTAAAATTTTATAAGGATCATAAAAAATTCAAACCAGCAGAAACAAAAAAAAAAATTGAGGTTAAGTTAAAAGAAGAAGGACTCTTTTCGAAGGAAATTAATATTAAATGAGATGTTTATTAAATTTGGATGTTTCCTAGAAAATTTTAATATGTTCTTTAACCTCTGTTAATATAAATATTTAAGGTAATAGCACATTGACAGAATTATTTTTAAAAGTTTTCTTTTTTTTTCATTTAACTTAAGAAGTGTAAACAAACCCACAAATAAAATGTTAATGGGATTTTTAGTTTGTAGTTTTTGTAAATTAATCTTTTTGGCAATAACAACTAATGTATTTTGTGAGTAACACAATTTTTTTTAATTATTTATTTTGGAATAGTGAGGATGTATTTATTGCTATAATTAATATGATTTCGTATGAGTTAATTGAAGTTAGACATTTTTATTTGATCTTTTCGATATTTCACCTGGATTTTTTTTCTGTTTTTGTTAATAAATCAAGAAAATTGCTAAAATTTTCTCCTCAAAATGAGTTAAATTAGTAGACTTTTGTTTTTTGTTTTTTAATTAGAGTTTTTGAAAGCGTTGTAAAGTTATTTTTAACACAAAAAATTCTAAAAATTCTCGTTTTAACTGACAGACTGTGAAGTTATCAAAATTATACAAGAGAAGAGTTTTCTACAACCATTATAATTTTTGATACAATATTCTGATGACCTTTTTTCTAAGAAATGCTTTTGTTAACCACCTTTGCAACTGACAATCATAATCATAACCATAACAAAAATAAACCAAAAAATTTAATAATTCCTACTTATCTTATTTGCCCTATTCAGTCACAGAAAGCCAAGAACACAAATATTTTAATGTTAAAAATCTAATTAAAATCTCTCTTAACCCAAATTTTGTGGAATTTCTCATTCACAAGATTTTATATAACAAGTCTCATTTTAAGCAATCTTTTCCGCCCCCAACAGCCCAGAGGGATTTTATACTTTCTTCTGTTTTTTTTTTTCTGTAAAAATAACTGAACCAGAACTTGTGGCTCTGCTGCCTCTCTGACATTGGCAGAAGGAAGACAGGCAAAACTCAATGTTTACAACCTTTGCCATTTAACACTTTAGTTTTGTGACATTTTTCTCTTGAGTTCATTTTCATCATCATGTTTTCTATCTTTTTTTTTTGTGTTACTACCTTGGGGATAAAAAAAAAAGGAATACAGTCTTAACTCTTAACCAAGGTCATGAAAATGGTAATAATTTCCTTCCACGTTTCCTTGCCATCACCAACCAACAACAAAAACAATAACAACAAAAAAAAGGGTTAACGACACACTCAACCATTTTATGCCACGTTGATTTGTTTCTAGGGGTTTTTGTTTTTGTTTTTTCTCTGATTCTGTTATTGTGTTGAAGGATTTTTTTTCACAACATTAAAGTTTTACAAGGATATTGAGAGGGAACTTTCCAGAGAGAAGACCATATCGATGAGAATGTCATCAATTCGAATGATTTGTGAAGGGATTCGAGTAAAAGATGAGGAATCGATTTATTTATACTGCTGACTGAGAGTGGTGATAGAAACTATCCTTTTAGAAGTTTTACAAGTCAACAAAATAGATGAGCCATGGGAGAAGTATTACCGATATCAGGGACATATCACCTTTCCAATGGGATTAGAGTCCATCCTGTATAGATGTTCACTTTATTTTGTTCTTTCCTTAAATTTGATGAAAGTTTCCTTATTTTTATACAATTTTCAAAAAGGTATGGTGGTTTTATTTATTTTAAGCAAATTGATGGTTTGGAACTTCAAGAAGCTATAAACATTTATTGCGTGTTGAAATATTTGTTGAAAAGTCATGAAAATGAGAAAATAAATATGGGTTCCTCAACCAAAAACTAGGCACTAGGAAATTGAGCTCTCTAAAAATAATATAGCCATTTTGCCATTATTGATTTTTTGGTCAAATTACAGGTTTAACTATCAAATTGCTATTCTTTGACATCAAAATTGAGGGTTAAAATTATTTAAAGCATAATAGAATAGCTATAGCGTGATTTTATTTTTGATTTATTAATTTTCTCTATCAAATTAAATAGAGAAGGAAGCCATAATTCATGTAGCCTTATTAAAGCCTGTCTTAACCATTTTAAATGATTCTGGGAAATATTTCCAGAAATAATAATAAATTCAATCGATTTCCTATAGAATGATTTATGTCTGTCTTATGGAAAAATATCATTTTGAGAATAGACACAGCTTGTCAAAGACAATTATTTACAAAATTAAGTGAAAATAAACGAAAAACAATTAAGTTAGAGGGTGGTATGGAATGGGTGGTGAAGTATGTATGGTTTTGGTTATGGAAGGAAATATAATATTTCTTTGTCAATACATCTGTTACCAATTTTAGTCTTGTTAAAATTATGTGTTATTGTCATCAATCATTTTGTGGTTAAGGCAGTTTTTGTGGTATTGTTCTTTATAAGTAGTCATTTGGAGAACATTTATTTTGCTTTATAAATATTTAAATTATAATTCAGATTTTGAAGAAATTTTAAGTGGTTCAATGGTAAAATTATATTTTATACGGAAGAATAAGTTCAAAATTTTCTGAATATTTAATTAATCTTTTTTTTAATAACGGTACCTTGTAGAAATGTTTTTTTTTGTGCCTATATAACTTTCTCGTTAACAACGTAAACGATTTCAACAAAAAATATTCTAAGAAAAACATATTCTTAATATAAAATTTTTAGAAAAATTAAAAAAAAATATTTTTATGTAGGTACAAATAAAATCAAGTTGTTTTGAAATTCGAACAATGATTTTTTTTTTTTGACGTGATAACGTCTTATAAATCGATGAACCATGGCAGCCACCACAAAAAAGTGACATAATTTTCTAACGTTACACTCTCGCACTTTCGCAGTGCGGCAAAAAATATCAATTCAAAATTAAAAATAAACTATTAGAGATACAAAAATCTTCTATAGCTTATTTGAAAGATAATAACTTAAAGCTTAATCCAAATGAAGGATTTTTAAAAATTCCGTCATTTAATAGGTTAAACAGGGGTAAAACGGAAAGATGAAATTTGGGCTAAAATCTAAGCGCAAAGTCGTAGAGAATTGATTTTTTTGCTATTAATAGATGAGACTAATTTAAGAATAACTGCATTTAAAAAAAAAATTCCAAAAAATATTTAAACCAAGCTATAACGTTTTGTTTGAATGTTGTACACGTATTGGGGCTATGACAAAATGATGATTTTGGGTAAAGGACATTTTTTTTGGCAATTCTAAAGATGCCAGGTGAAAGATGAGGGAAAATAAAATTAGGCGTCTAATACGGATTTTTTTCCAACACTCTGCGTTTCGAAATATGAATTTTTGAAAAACAACTTTTTTTTAGGGTTATTTTTGGGTAATTTTTGATTTTTAGCTTTTTTTTTGGAGCGTCCAAAAAATCTCAAACTCATAGGACATATAGGCCTTTTGCATTCATGTGCATAAACGTGGAAACGTTTAGTAAGTTTTGACCTTAAAAACGGAAGGAACAAGTTTTTAAAAAACACGTTTTTTTATCTTTTTTTCTTCAATAGATACAGGAATAAAGTATGGAGTAATGATAGACTATGAATACGACCATATGTGCGCGAAGTTTCATTCATTTTTGTAAACACAATTTTGAGATATCGGTAAAATAAAATTTTAGAATTCAACTGGTTATAACTTTTCACCAAGAGTAGATAAAAATTTTATTAAACTTTTATGAGCATCCTGATACAATTACCTTTCATTTGGTATATCACACATAACGCTAGACTAACTACAAGCTACACAATGTTAAATCAAGAAACTTGCTAAAAACCTCAAAACACCAGTGGAGATCTGTTGATCATGAACAGCCACCAGGTGGGAAGTACCGTAATCTCAGTCTGGAAATTCGACATGGTTGACTTTAAAAAATTCTAACTTTTCTTGTAGGCATCTTTGAAATGAGATTTATACGTCGTTTGAAAGGTGAAATAATAAGCTTTCACATGGTAAATTTGTTTATAGATTGTCAAACAAAAAAATTGATTCCATAGCCTGAGAACATAAAAATAAATGTTTTTTTTTGCTTTTTTTAATGAAATTTGATCGAGTTCAAAAAATTCTAGCTCTTTTTGTAGATGTCTCATAGACCTGATCGATACATATTTTTTTTAGCTTTTTCTTGCAAATTATGATTGTTTGAAATAAGTATACGCTTCAAATCATTATTATTTAAAAGGGAAAGGTTTATTCGAAAGCGAAATTGCAATAAAAACTACTTTATTGCTCCTTCAGTGATTTCAATGCAAAAAGTGACTTAGTCCACTTTCATAATCATTTGCACATTTATTTTCATGAATAAATTACTCTTGAACGCTTTAAAAGGATAAATTTTTTTTCCTAGCAATATTTCCTGCAGCGAAATTATGATGGCGCGGCGGCTCATTGACGAAGTGGTTTGTTTTCTCATCATAAAAGAGCTTGGTACTGCAATTAGCTTCATTTAAATTGGATTCAGCAATTACATTGAAATACTCCGACAAATTTGAATAAACTCAGAAATTTTCTTCAAATTTGATTTTTAGGGAATTATGAAATTTTCGAAATTGTTTAAACAAATTCCAAACTTTTTCCGTTTATCTAAATAAAATTCTCAGCAAGATTATTATGAGACGAATCTGTCTGAAATCTGAATATCAATCAATCATATTCATAATTGTATTAGTGAGTGACATTTATACTTTTGACTATTAGCTACACAACCCAACTCAAAATATTCTTAATTATCAACTTTTTTCTTCAATGTGATAAAAATAAAAAAGAAAGCTCTTCCGGCTTCACAAACAAAAAAAAAAAAAAAAATACTTAAAGATGGAAATATATATTTTTTTTAATAAACCTTTGTTTTTACTTTTGTTTCTTTGTAATATAAAAGGTTATCTTTTTTTGCTTTATCTAAGGCAGCATACAACATATCTTTTTCGACAGAAATAAATACAAAAAAATAAGCCTTTCCATAAAAAGCTATTTTTAGACAATTTTTATGAAAATTAATAAGCTGATTGAAATGAAAAAAAAAAATATGGGTATTTTAGGATTTTGAGGGAAATCACTAAATAACGATTCGATTTCTAGTAATTTGAGATGGCACATGTCAAATATAATGATCCCAAAATATCTTTTTAAATAATTTGTATGTTATCCTTAAGATGGAATGTTTAGAATCTACCAATTTTAATGGAACTATAGTGAGTTTGAGAACACCTTCTTAGAAAAAATTATTATTTACATATGTATGTATAATATCCATGTTTTTTTCCAAGCTTCAGGTCATTCTTAGAATGTTAGTGTTTGGTTTTTTTTTTTTTGTCGATATTTTTCGAGTGTGCTTGAGTCGCCTATTCCACGTGTACACGTATTACACTTGTATTTTAATTATTTGTACCGAATTTCAAGTTGCTATAATTATAGTACCTACACGTGTGCCTATTTATATTTACACGTGTAAATAGTCTTTGAATATTTCTAAGAAATGTTATTACAAATTTTACGCAAGAGTGCCTTTTCATTAATACAGGAAAATTATAAATAAAAACATGATAAATGGATAAATACTTGATAAGTCATTTAAAATATTATTTTCGGTGAAAAGGTGTCTTTTTTAGGGGTTGAGTTATATTATATGAGAAAGATATGATTACAGCCGAAAAACATTTTGTAAATTTTTTAAACTCGTTTGTTTTTATTAACCAAGTATGTATTTAAAGAAAATGCAAAATTATCTAGATTGAAAGGGTGTTTTTTTTTTTAAGAACAGATGAAATTCAGAACTAGAACCAAAATAACTATGACAAAAATGGTATATCAATGAAAATTGTAAAAAACATTTCATTTAACAGAGGCCTCAAGTATATACTCAGTTTATAAACATATTTTAGGTGACAGGGTGTTTTTTTTTTTGGAAAATAAGGAAAATCCAGCAAGAATCGCAAGTAAATATCATGGTTAAAAGGGTGTTGAAAAAAATTGATGGGCAACCGTAATCAAATTTGGCAAGATAGTTGTATTTGAAATAAAAAGCAAGAAATATAGAAACTTCACAAAATTATTTTGGGTGAAAGTGTTTTTTTTTTTTTTGGAGGAGGGAGTAAATTCTGTAATAAGTCCGAAAAAACGCAATGATTCGTGTCTAAGAACTTTAGTATTAACGTTGAATTTGTCATCGAGACCAAAAGTAAAATTAATTTTTGAGTGAAAGGGTGTTTTTTTTTTGTAAAGGGAACTTGGGTATCAAAAATCATTTTTAAAAGTGATTGAATCGATTGAAATCCAGTAATAATATGTTACATTAAAGGATATAAGTCATGTTTCTATGGAGGCTGTACAATTATTTTGAATGAAAGAGTGTTTTTGTTAACAAACATTTAGTACATTTAGTACAGACTTCAAAAATAATTTTTTTTTCTGAGTTATTTATTTTCTTATTTTATCAACTTTTTATCTTTTATCCTTATTGCAAAAAAAAACTTCTTGCCAAGTTTCTTGGGAGTAAAACATTTTTTAATGGCTATTTTACCTATTCTCTACAATAATTTAAATGTAAATAGTCTTTCTGGGAACGCAACTTGATTTTACATTTTTGTTAATTCTATGAGTTGATTCATTTTTGATACCCTACTTAAAATTGCATTTATGGGTGTAAAAATTAAATAATTAAAATTACGAGTAAAAATCTAAAAGACGACAATAAAAGCCCAAATATCAAAAACAAAACACGTACTTCAACACATAATTGACAGGACTTATGAAATGTCCAACTGTCATATCCGATTAATCACTATTTTCCGATATATTTCCCTATAATTCCATTTTATCTGAAAAACAAATAAATAAATGAGTAAATTAATTAATGACATGTGAGTTTCTGAGTTTATTTGAATCCAGATAACAGGCATATAGACAACCTTTTATTATTTTCAATCGAATGCATTATGTTTTTTTGTTCCGAGTTATAATTGTTGCTATGATAATCACACACTGGGATTATTAAGATTTCACTTTTAATTAAATTTTTTTATCGATAGCTATCTTTTTTTTAATCCTTTTTATCAAACAGGTAGACATATTTACATATACAGGGTGTCCCGGGATGAGATAAGACGATTTTGAGGGATGATTTTTAGATATATTTTAAGAAAAAAAATTTTCTACAGCAACTCTCTATTTGCAAAGTTGATACCCTTTAGCGATGATTTAAGAAAACGCTTACTTTGGTATGCCTTTACTCATGTTAATGTTAATAACTTCGTTAATACTTATGATAAAAACTTCATCAATGTCTTGATTTTTAGAAGAAATCCTATTCTTTTATATAATTGTTGTTACTAGGTCTTAAATAGAAATGAACCCATTTTTAACTAAAGCAAACAAAAAAACACATTTTTTTAGAGATTTTACCTAGTGCAGGTTTTCCTAAATATCATAAAATCTATAAGTTTTCTGGAAAACTTGTGAACAACATTTTTGTTCATTATTGTTTTCTTCATGAGAATAAATTTATAAAACACTATGTTTATAACACATTTATCGAAGAAAATCGACCCCAAAGTCAAAAATTATCATGGGTTTAAAAAAATTTATTCCATTTAAATATTAATATCTGAGCAATGAAAAAAGATAAAAACATTTTTTAAATGCAAGTGCAAAGAATAGGATTTCTTCTAAAAATCAACACATTAATAAAGTTTTTATCATAAGTATTAACAAAGTTATTAAAATAAACATGAGTAAAGGCAAACCAAAGTAAGCGTTTTCTTAAATCATCGCTAAAGGATATCAACTTTACAAATAGAGAGTTGCTGTAGAACAATTTTTTTCTTAGAATATATCCAAGAATCATCCCTTAAAATCTTCTTATCTCATTCTGGGACACCCTGTAATCCTGTATATTGAAAAATACTTTTTGTTCTATTTAAAAAAAAAAACAACACAAACATGCAAAGTGTATACCCTTGCCAACAAAAGCTTCATAATAATTATACCCCCAATAGCAATAACAGTGTAATCTCATTAAGTTCTGAGTAAAGGGATTTAAAATTATAGCAGTTGCATGTTTAAAGATAGACCACCGTCATAAAGTGTATTTTATTTGTTTGTCCTTTAATTTCACAACAAAAACAAGGTGGTGTTGAAATAATAAAACAACACCCTTTTAGTCATGATTTTTTTTTTTCTTTTACTTTTTTATTTATTAAGATTCACATCAGGAGAAAAGGTATAGGCTTCTGGTTCTACCGTGTGAATATATCCAGATTAAAATCAAGCTTCAGATTACCCTCCATTGCATGCAGGTTGAAGCTATAAATAGCTTCTTCATAGACCCTCGAGGGTATAAACAACATTACAATCGGGACAATGACGATACGCATTCGTATCGTATCGTTTCGTAGTGGGTGGCCAGAAAAGAGGAGATAATAACCAACACATTGTTGTGGCAAGGATATTTGTTTAAATCCAATTATGCATGGTGTTCCAGTAAAATTGCATAATGAAGCGCAATATTTCCTGCTTTATAAAATACTCTCGGTCGCGCGGTCGAAACAATATGCCTGTTACCAACGCCGATGGCCGCCTTCACCCAGTAGTAAATTGAGTTTCAAGGTTCTCGTTGTTATCAGAGGTAATAAATATCACTTCAACAAGAGTTACAAGCTATATACACTTTAAGAGAGGGTGCAAATTCATTTCGTAAAAAGGTAGATAATAATAAAATTGATCGAAATACGAAATAACTTAAAGGCTATCACTTTGATGAAAAAGAGGGATAAAATAGAAAACATATAAATCTTTTCCTACTCTAGTGAGTATTTTTAGAAATTTATACTCTGGATCTGTTATAGGTGGGGGATAACAAGAAAGTAAAATCAAACACAAAATTGAAAGTTCACCAGTTCAAATAAGTGTTACAGAAAAAAATAAGGAAAATAAATAGAAAACAATAAGAAGTAAAAAAAAAAAAAAAAACTAAAAACAAGAGAAGAATTTTAAATTAGTTTCTGCAGAAATGTTCATTTTTCATCGAAATAATAGCAAGGCCAAGACTATTCCAAGTAAAAACCAACAATGATTGGATTTTTTCTTCTACGAGAACAACACATACATAAGAATATACAGAAATAGAATGTAAACTGTTTGCTAAAACCCTTTCTCGGAGAAACTGACTTGGAAATCAATTTGTTTGTGGGGGATGAGAATTTTTTCAATTTCAATGCAAGAATGCATGGTGGTTATGCAGTTTTTTTTTTCCCACCAAATTGAAATTTTATTGAATATTTCAAAAATTCGTTAGTTTCGTAGAAAAGTCGAAAGACAAAAAGAAATTGATTAGTAAGAACTTTACTGACCTCTTTCATCTTGAATTTGAAACAATGCGAAAGAATAAATTACAAAGACCGAAAATAAGTTTGAGAGGGCTTTTTAGAAAAGTTTGGGTTTTCTTAGAATTGAGCTTTAATTTAGATGGTAGAGAATTTTATTCCCAAGAGAAAGCGAGGAAATCACATTATACAAACACCACATGTCATTTTGAGATATTGGGCCACTTTATATTCCCTCCGAAATTTCAGAAAATGTCATTAGCCTATTAATTTATGAATAGACTTTTACTTTACGAACGAATATTGCCGATTACTGTTTGAAAACAAGATTTCATAAATTTGAATTTCGCCATTTTTTTTCTCTCTAGGAAAATTTTCTTATTTCTTTTCGTAAAATAAATGCAAAAAAACCAAAAACAAAAAACAAAGTTTTTCAAAGTATTATTTTATTATTATTATTTTTCATATATGTAACACCACCCACAATACATCATTTTTCGACAATCCCTTAATATATATTAGGTACTCTCAAAAAAAAATCTTGTTCCCCAAAAAGGAAAACATTTTTAAAAATAGATTTAAGTAGGTACTTAAATAGGTTTAGTTTTTATTTAAAGAAGACATGTTGTTTCCCAAAAAAGTACAAGAAAGGGTATCCAATTTATTTAATATTGAAACAGAAAGAAAATATGATTTAAAAATGTTTGGGAGATTCTCTTAGAAGGGAAATCGATATTTTTTAAGGATCAAAACTAACGGTATACTTGCCATGTGACTTAATTGGAAAAAGTTGTTTTTCTCAAAAGATTCTACTTTTAAAATAAAAATAATAGTTTTTGAACGGTTCCTGTCACTAAACAGTTTGTCTTTTATAAATTTTTTGTAAAAACAAATTAGTTTTTTTTCTAAACGGCTGCTTCAACAATTTTCAAACAAAATTCCCAAAATTTTTTGTTTTTTGGATAGTTTTAATAGAAAAGGAATAGTTCTTTTATTTTATTGTGGTTAAATGTTGTTAATATTTAATAATTACTTGCTAAGTGATTTCCAATTTAAGAGTTATGGAAGTATATCAGGAACGCTTTTTTTTAAAGTAAATTAGATGGAATAAAGAGGAAATGAATTTATTTTCAAATTAGACAAACACATTCTCAAAAGTGTAGTGTATTATCATCAGTTAATTAGGAGTAAACTCTAATTTATTTGATTTCTAATTATTAGATTCTTGAAGACAAGTGTAAGCACAATCGAAATATCACAAAAAAAAAAAAAAAATATAAAGCACATTTTCTAAGAATCACTTGAAGACTAAGAATTATAAAAATTGTTATAAACATGTAAACTAATTTTTCCAGAAATATAACCATTTCACTAACTGATTCGATTGAAGTTGGTAGATTCTAAAAATTTCATCTTGAGCATAAGATACAAATTATCTAAAAAAAATATATTTTGGGATTATTATTTTTGACATAACCTACGCAAATTACTGATTACCAGAAATCGAATCGTTATTTAGTGATTTCCCTAAAAATCCTAAAATACCCATATTTTGTTTGTCATTTCAATCCGCTAATTAATTTTCTTGATTTTCATAAATTCGGCCTAAAAATAGCTTTTTGTAGAAATGTTTGTTTTTGTATTTATTTCTGTTGAAAAGAGATATGCTTATTAAGATAATGGAAAAAAGGCAACTCATGTACTTATATTTATTATGAATAAGAAACAACAGGAAAACAAAGGCTTTTTCTTTTTTTTTGTCAAGCCAAAAGAGCTCCTTTTTTATTTTTAGAATATTAAAACAAACAAAAATCTCTGAACAAGAATATTTTGAGTTGGGTTGTGTGTAGCTAATAGTCACAAGTATAAATGTCACTCACTAATAAAATTATGATTGATTGATATTCGAATTTTAGACAGATGCGTCCCACTACAATTTTGCATGAAAATGTTCTTAAGAATTCTTCTTTTATTGGAATTATAATTTCTTTTTTTTTTTTGATTTGACATGTAAGCAAACATTTAGTGAAAAAAGAGAACAAAAGTTCAAAAACCATACATATGTAAATGTTTAGAGAATGATATATTATTTAAATTTGTTGATAATTTAATTGTTTATGTTTATTCGCTTCTTTTTTGGTAAAGCTCTCGGCAGTTGGATTTCTAAAAAGTCAATAGTGAAAAAGACTTATATCGATTTATAAACATAAAGGAAAAATGAAATGGTTCAAAGAAATTATTCATAGAAAATTAAATTACCAACTTATTGTGAAATTATTAAAAAACATTACTAAAATTGTTACCTCAAATCAATGAAAAAAACTTTATAAAAAAAATTAAAAAATTAGTAACTTTTTTCTTTAATAATTCACTCGCTAATTTAGTTCAAAATCGATTTTAAATTGGAAAAAAAAGTATTAATAAAGTGCAACCTATTGGACTTATCGAAGCCCATTTTTTAACATGTGCATGTTTTAGTTTAGACCATGAAAAGTATTTCCCGATGTGCAATCGGGCTCTACTATTGATTTTTGAGGTCACTGAAGTAGTTGATATTATTCGTTACATATACCGAATTAAAATTGTTAAAATTTTTCTAATTTCTATCAAAATAAAAATAGCCGTTTAAAATTTTTTCTTGCGGTAAAAATAATACCGTCAAAGCTTAAAACAGCATGTTTTATTAACCTCACTTATTTCTTTCTAAATTTTTCCCAGCTTTAAGAAAATAGAACAACACAAACATTTTTGTATTTAGAGTTTATTGAACTTTTCGCTCAATATGTCAAATCCAAATTTACGATATTTGTAAATAATAAAAAACAAAAAGTCGTACTCAACTAACAATTCTGCTTCTTAGATGCTCCTTTGAGATTCAGATTTGACAAAAACTCGATATAAACAAAATGTGAAAAGATTTTTGTCTATTTTGTAAATAAAATATTTATTTGTTGGAGGCTTTTGTTCGAAAAAAATTCTGAAAATCCCAAAACCACAACTTGGCAACGCTGATTGATACCTACTTTGAAAAACATTCCTCTAAAAATGTTTCTAAATATTTTTTTCTCAGTAAAACGTCTAAAATATTTTGATTAAAATTTCTTGTTAAAAAATTCTTAACTTTAGAAAAAACTTCCTCCTCAAAACTTTACCTAATTTATAAATAAAAAAAAAAATAAATTCAACCAGATATAAAAAAAACTCTGTTCAATCATTAAAAGTCTGCCTACCTCATCCATTTTATTAATCATCAGCTACAAATATAAACACAAGAAAGAAAAAGAATATAAAACATACAACCGGCAGGCACAAGTAAAGGCAGATGACAAAAACCATAATCCCTCAACAACGTCAATAAAGGCAAAATAAAGGCTTTTTTTTCTTCTTTTAAGTTCCATTACCATTACAACCGAGTCAGCATTATATTTTATACCCCCCCCCCCCCCTTTTTCACCCTAACCCACTTTCTTTTATAAAAATCACCTGCCATAGACCTTCCTTTCTTCTTCATCGAAACAAAAACAAAAAAAAAATTATTGTGCAAAAATTGTCTTCATCTTCTTCTTCATCAAAAGATATTTCAAATTTAATTACCTCTCTCTAACAAAACCACACACAAACATTCAAGAAAAAATATTTTTAAAAAAATATTATAAATATATAAAAATTAAACAAATTGCACAACAAATATAATAAGTCAACAACATTTTCTATATAGAGAACCAAAAGCGCTGAAGAAAAAAAAATTGATATTCTGAAAAAAAAAAAACAAAAATCGGGTTATCCGTTCGATGTCAGCTAAAAATAAAATTCTATACAAAAACTGTCACCCCGTTTCAAAAACACAACAAAACATTTTTTTTTCCTCATACTCTTCTCTAAAATACTCAAAAAAAAGTCTCTTGAAAACACACAAAAAGTAGATATTTTTAACAGAGTGTGAAAAAAATTAAATTTTTTTTAATTTGTTTATTTTGTTTTTATTTTGATTTAATGTTAATTTAAATTTTTTTAACAAAAAAATAATAATAAAATGCTGGAGTGTTTTTCTCTTAAAAAAAACTGTTCCTGTTTTAAATTTTGTATTTTTTTTGTTTATTTTGATTGCAAATAAATTTACCTTGAAAATCCTAATTAATTGGTTATGTTTTCAATTATCAAAGAGACCACCAAGAGAGCTCTTGAAATATTTTTGTATGAGTCTGCTAAGTCTGCTACTTTCAGTTGATGTTTTTCAGAATTGTGTTATCCAATGTGCGTGTTTTTCTATTTCTTTTTTTTTTTGTATTTTTCTTTTTCTGCTTTCGAACACAAAGTGATTAGCTTTTCTATTTTAATTCTTTATTTTTTCTATTTTTTCTTCTAAATTCACAAAATACCTCTCACGATAAGATATATTATCACTGAAAGATTTTTTTTATTCATTTTTTTTCTTATAATATTTTTTTTAAATTTATAAATAAACTTAATGACTTTTTTTTATGTATCACAATTAATTTTTTTTTTTATTTTTATTTTTCAAAAATTTACAATTTATTCATTTTCAAATTAACACTTGGGAATTTCACCTTCAATTTTCAAAATCTATTAATTTTTTTTATAGATTTTTTTAAAATTAAAAATAATTTTTTAACTTAATTTAAATTTTTCAACTTTTTGGAAAATTTAATTTTCGTATTCCTTTTCACGGGATAAATTTTTTCATAAATTTCCTTTTTTTTGTTGTAAATTTTTCGAAATTTTTTTTGAAGGTCGAAAACGTGGCACACGATTTTGAAAAAAATGCGATAGAAATTATACCCAGCGACAAGAATAGAGGAACCCGTCAACGCCTTGCGCGTCTTGGTATCGGTATATAGTCGTTGTCCGTGTCGTAGTCGTATAGTCTCGGAGGATAGAGGCAATGTGTGAACCAGCAGCACGTTGGATGCCAACTGAAGATTGAAATTGAAAGAGACTGTTGTGGCCAATTTGAAAATGTATCTCAAGCGAAAGTTTGTTGACAGTGCCAGCAGAACCGAGAACCCCGAGAAAAGATAGAAAATCCGGTCATGGAGCTCCATACAACAACCGAAAGGGAGATCCCACGCAAAATGACAGAGGGAACTTTTTTTTAAGGGTTGGTATTTGTATGTTTTAGCACACGTGCTTAGCTGATGTTTAGCGCGGGAAAAGTCGAATCGGGCGGAGGGTGGTTTTCTAGCATGATACCTATTTTCATGATAGAACAGTTTTTTTTGAACAAAATTTGGTTTGGCGCCAAAATGTCCCAAATGAATAAGATGCGGAAGGAGCTTCATTCATAAATTTTATGGTTGTTTTGGTTTATAACAGTTTTTCAAAAGAAGGGATGATTTTTTTTGGCGCATGGCCAGTGTTCAATTGGGGAAGTTATTTTACGATATAAAATTTTTAGTACAAAAAAGTGAGAGAATTTTTTGACCATTGAAGAAGAAAAGACACAAAGACAAGATTTTTTTATATGTGAATCTTTTTGAATGACTATAAGAAGTAAGATGCGGTCAGTAAACCTGCAAAAGTGTAATTGGCAGTGGCTTGACTCTGCTTAACCATCACACAAAGAAGATGAAAGGAAAGATACGATGCGGTTGAATTCTTTTAATATTCATTCATATCCGCCAAAAGTCTGTTGTCGCGACGGGAAGATGCAATTTTTGTATAGATACTTAGTTACTTTTGACTAAACTACTAGCTAGCTAGTATAATATAATGGAACGTAATAATTGGCACGGTGTGGTTGATTTTGTGGATGAAGCAACGGCATGGAATGGCGCTTACAAGTGTCTGTAGATTTTGGTTTAAAATTAGTATGCCTTATGAAGAGATGAAGCTGATGGATGCAATGGCTCTCTGATATATCTTTGAAATTGATGAGGTTTTTGTTTGATGTGTACAATTTGAGTTTGACTGGAGAGATTCGGGACAATTCAATTTGAAGATGGCTAGCAAGTTAGTATAGTAAAGTGGGCATAAATTACTAAATTGAGTTTTTTTTTTTGAAAGATTGCATTGTCGTATATAGATTGTGTTGGTGGGGGTTGATTTGGTATTTTGGAGTGGTGCCATTTTATGCAAATTTTTTGTGTTGCAGATAAATGCGCGCGAAGTTTAGATATGTGTGTATTTCGTACGATGAAGAAATCCAATTTGGTTTTGTGAATATAGTCTGTGACTGATAAAACGATTTGTATTGTAATTTTTGGCGAATGTGCTTTTTTTCGGTTTTTGTTCTTTGTGTGAAATTGAAGTGTAATTGAAGAGAAAATGCATTCTTCTTTGGTTGAAGGGATATTGTGATGGAATTTTTGATATTGACAAAGTCACGTGAAAGTCAAAAGTAACTTTTGGATTGGAAAATGTTTTTTTTTTTCTGGTTAAAATTAAATATGATTTTAGATAAATCAGAATATTGACCTCTTGTCAGAAGTGATTTAATGTCTTGTTTTTTATTTTAATTTAGATCTTACTCCAAAAGCCTTAAAAGTCTTGAAGAGTTTAAATTCCATATAGTGACATTTTTGCTGAATATGGTCGAAATTCAGGACTAACTTTAAAATGGTTTAAAAAACTTTTTTTTTAGGAAAATAAAAATTGCTATCAAAATTAGTTGTTCAACAAATTTGTTATATTATTAATAAACGAAAAAAAATTAAAAACGGTCTGGGTTGAAGCAGACAACCAACCCTGTCAGTACTGGCTTCCATTGCAGAAACCCCAAAACCATGTTTGTAACCCACTAAAACTACGAACAGCAGACGAATCTGCTCGAACCGAATACAGTTACTCTTACCATGAACCTGTAAGTAACAAAAGGTCTTCACTACTAATCAACATGAATTACACGTGAAAAACGTCAAACATAAGCTGTGATGCTTCGTTAATTCAAAATACTTGTTAACCAGAAGCAGCGGACTTCATTCAACATCTGCCGGTATATAATCTGTGTACCATAGACGCCTAAAGAACGGTTTACAAAAAAATCACCAAGGAGTGCTCAATACCAAAAATATTAAATTCTCTGTACAGAATTTACATGACATGAATTCAGTATATCAAATCACAAACAGAAGAATTTTGGAAAACTATAATTGCTTAATAGTCTTTAAAGTGATGAAAATTTTTTCACATGAAAATTTTTTTTTGGGAATGTTTGCCTGCTTTAAAATATGGGAACGAAAATGATCACGAAAAATTTCCCTCGTATCGGTACAAAATTCCCAGAGAAATAAAGCTTTCATTTTATTAAAATTTTTGTTCAATGAAATAAATTTCGAGGAGGATTTCACGATCACTCAGTAGATTTTGACAACGAAAATCCACCCGGACTATAATTGGCCACCACAAAGTCGTCGCACTGCATAACTATAAATTTTTAATTAGTTTTATTATTTATGTATTCTTTTGTATAAGATTTTAATTTTTAAGTTATACAATTCACATTCAGTACCTATTAACTGAAATATTATCATTATTTGCACGTTGTCCACGTGCACTGTGGCGTATACGTGATTTTTTTTATTTTTGTTTTTTTTTTTCGACAAATGCAAGAAATTAAGAATCTTTTTACGCTTATTTTAAGAAGAAAGTCCTACCCAAAATTCGCTTAATTTAATACAGATTCTATTTGTTTTCATCATGTCTTATTTTCCCGTGTATTTTTATTGAAATTGGTTGAAAATCGACTGAGAAGAAAAAAATCGGTTGAAAATTGATTTCATACGACTGAAGGTGGCATAAAAAAAGGATTTGTGCCTTTATATCCAAATTTTGGGGATGTATAGTGAAATTTGTACATACAATTTCGTAATCGGTGTATTTTGTGCTAAACAGTGTAAGTTAAAAATTTTTAATTCTTATCTATTTCATAATTTTACGTTGACCTTTCGTATCATGAATTTTTAGCTTAAGTCAAATTTAGCTCTAAGGGCTTCTTGGTACCACAGTACACATAAAAAGGTAATATATTCCGAACTGACATTGGTCGCCAGATTGTCAAAACATGACACTTTGGCGACCAATGTCAGCTACCGAATTCTTAATTGTTTAAAATACCGACGAAAAACGCACAAAAACCGATAAACCACGCACACCACTAATTTTTAAACAATTATTTGCCATTTTCCGCGATGAAACACGAAGAAAATTTGTTATTTTTCAATTTATAATATTTTTAAATGACATTTTATAAATTAAAACAAAAACAAATTTCCTGTTTACTGCGATTGAAATATAAAAATTAAAGGCCGACCTGACAGATTGGTGCCCATTTTTGACAAACAAATTTTGACAACGTTCGGAATATATTACCTTATTATGTGTACTGTGTCTTGGTACAGCTTATAAGGAATATACTAATAAAAATACTAAATAATGGTGGCAGATTACAAAAAAAAAAAAAAAATATTTCAAAAATAAAAGGCAATGAAAATTCACGAGCCCATAAAAGAAATTTTTATTATTTTTGTAAACAATTTTTGGGAGAATTTTAAAACTCCATTTAATTCTTTTAAATGCCTCCAATGTTTTCAACATTAATAATATACTTTCTTTAAGTCGTAAAATTTTTGATAGCAAAGTAAAACAACCAACAATCACTTCTCTCATACTAATCCTCCATAATCTCTTAAGAGTCTGCAGTCTGACATTCAAAATTTCACAATAGCAGTTTTTATTCTGTGGTTCCATCAAAAAAATTTTTCAATTATTACTTCTGCTAGAAAAAGCAACAGTTTTCATTCACGAACGACTCCGAAGACGAGGACACGAACGACCGACGTCGAGGCCAGAGACAATAACCCTAATGCACAGTCAAGCATTGCGACTGGCATTTTTCTTGGAATGATATCCTTGCCCACGAATTCGTTTTTTGACGTCACTACTTTCCTTGAATTTGAATTTTGTTCTCTTTTATCCTTCACAAACACTTTAAAATTATTATGTATTCCTTCTTCATAATGACTTTTCGCTTGAATGATCCCAAAAGATTTTCAACTGACTTTCTAACTACGCCAAGACTTCTCTCAACCATAATTCATCATCTCCCCATGCTCATCAGAATAATTATATTTGTCCGAAACGAAAGAAAACCCAAACTAATAAGAACAACTTTTTGGGATGAACAAAAAAAAAATAGAAAAGAAAATTATAATATTTTTTTTATTGCATATGCAAAAGGGCAAGAAGACAAAAGTTAATTTTTTTGTTTAGTTATTCCAATCACGTTTTGGCGGGGTTTTGATCCTATAAAATCCTGTTTCGCGAACGATGTTGCGTCATATTAAATGGACTTATTAAAATTTTTGGCGCCATCTAGACAGACAGCAATAATTCAATTTCTAAGGATTAATTCACTTAAATTTGCTGTGTTGAAGCAAGGAAACAAAAGACAAATTCTATGAGCGACTTCATAGAAAATTATGGAATCAATTGATGACTAACTAATAAATAAAAGAAATTATCTTTGCTTGAGTGCCCACATCGTATTACAAACAAAGAGAACTTGAAGAAAATTTCGTGGGAGTTGTAAAAGGCATTGAATATGAATGAGAGTTCAGAAATTATTTTCAAAGATTTAGTTTTGGAATTTACATCATGAAAGTTGAAATCAGTTGATCAAAAATTTATTGATAGCTGTATAATCCAGTCAAATAAGGATTTAACCTCGGAATGAATGTTAGTAGAAATTTTTTTTGCTCAATATCTTCCTTTTGCCATTCTATAACATAACTCAAAAGTCTAGAAAAATCTCATGTCCGCTTGTCGCGATTTCAAGGTCAAATCGCGAAATGGAGATTTTCAAAATTAGCAAAAATAGGCTATGGTATTGTATACACATTATGATACATGATTTCAAGGTATTTTTTAATGCTGAGTCCAAAAAATCTAAAATCTAAAATCTGAAAAAAGTTATACCTGTTTTTCATCTTTCAACCCATATTATTAGCTGCGTTCCTTTGGAAATATTTATCTACTTTTTAGTACTTAAAGCTGCTTTGAACTACTTTTTCAGTATAGCAAAGTAGTTCAAAGTAGTTTTAAGTACTAAAAAGTAGATAAATATTTCCAAAGGAACGCAGCTATTATAACAGTTGCTAACTTACTACCGAAAAACCCTTAAAAGTAATGGTAGCGGAATCATATTTTGCATGAGGGTTTTCATATTTATTATCATTAAGAATCAAAACAATGCAATGCAAAAAAACATTTATATCTATGACAAAATGGTATTTTTTGAGAAAAGGGGAAATTTTGGGATGTGCACTAAAAAACATCCTGGTACAATCTTGGAATTAGTGCTAATAGGCTAATTTTTTTGCTTCTATCTTTGTTTGGATATTCTATAACTTATGTCAAAAATCTAAAAAAATCTCATGACCGCAAGTTCTTATTTTCCAGTTAAACTAAGTTAGGCGCAGATTTAAAAAAAATAATAAGAAAATTTTAGATTCTTATATGTATACCAACATAACCCATATCATTTCAAGGTATTTTTTAGCGCTGATTCCAACAAAACCCACAAACAAATCAATATGACCATCCCTGAAAAGTAATGTACCTTATTCATGTTGATCTGACACAAATATCTGAAGAGTAGTTTTTCAATTTTTTCAAATCTGCACCTTATCTTCAAACCAAGAAAATTAGGACTTGCGGACATGAGATTTTTTTAGATTTTTGAGGGTAGTTAAAGAATATCCAAACAAAGATTAAAATGAAAAAATTAGCCTATTTGCACTTATTCCTAAGATGAACAAGAATCTTCTTTAGTGCATATCCTAAAATTTGCCCCTCCATCAAAAAATACCATTATTTCGTAGGTATATATATTTTTTGTAATGGATTGTTTTGATTTTTAATAATGATGGACTCTAAAATCTTCATGCAAAATTTGGTTCATCTACCATAACTTTTAAGGGTTTTTCGGCAGTAAGTTTGCAACTGTTATAATAATATGAGTTGACAGATGAAAAACAGGTATAACTTTTTCCAGAGACGTCAGATTGTCTTGATTTTAGATTTTTTGGAATCAGCATTAAAAAATACCTTGAAATCATGTATCATAATGTGTATACAATACCATAGCCTATTTTTGCTAATTTTGAAAATCTCCATTTCGCGATTTGACCTTGAAATCGCGACAAGCGGACATGAGATTTTTCTAGACTTTTGAGATATGTTATAGAATGGTAAAAGGAAGATATTAAGCAAAAAAAATTTCTACTAACATTCATTCCGACATTTACCCCTTTTTTCTCCTTATTTTTGGATTTGGATTATTTATTTTTGGATTGTTAACTGTGACTCTAAAACTTTTAACTACGAAATGTTTGAAGAAAACCCTTCCAAAGATTTTGGACTTAACTTCTTAGGACCAAAAATAACTGTACCTACATTAGGGTGGACCAAAAAAATTATTATTCATTATTTTGATTTGCTCTACCGATAACTTGTTTTCTCGACACAAAATAATGCTACCCTAAATTTTTCAGAGTTTTTCGATGATGTTTAGGGGTTGCGCGCACCGCTTTAAAAAAAAAATAAGCTCTTTTAGTTTTTAATTTTTTTAAAGCTTAAATAATTTTTTAATCGAAAAGCTGTTTGAGTAAAAAGTATTGAGTATCAATAGATATTCTTATATCAATTTTTCTTTTTTTTTCAAAAAAATATTTTTGACTGATTCCCAGGCGTTAGAAGTCGAAATTAGTGATAAATGCTGGGAAAAAAGCCTTAAAACTATGTTTTACTGTTTTTTATAACGGTTAAAATTATTTTTATCGTATTCTTCATCAAATTTACTATAAAAACCGTGCTTTTATATTGCTCAATTCTTCTTAAATTGATAAAAGAAAAATAATTTATAAAAAAGATCGTACCAAAACAAGAGAAAGAAAAATGGGGGAGGGTACTATATCTTGGGCACCAAGATTTGGTAACAGAGTTTTGTAGAGGAGTTAAATACGATCATTTTTTACTATGGGATGGCAATTTTCTAAAAAATGACTTTAAATAACAAAAATAATATTAAAAAACAATGGCAACACTTACAGTTATGAATGATACCTTTTTCAAAAGCTGGGAATCAGTCAAAAATATTTTTTTTTGAAAAAAAAAGAAAAATTGATGTAAGTAGATCTATTGATACTCAATACTTTTTACTCAAACAGCTTTTCGATTAAAAAATTATTTAAGCTTTAAAAAAATTAAAAACTAAAAGAGCTTTTTTTTTAAAAAAAAGGGGTGCGCGCAACCCCTAAACATCATCGCAAAATTCTGAAAAAATTAGAGTAGCATTATTTTGTGTCGAGAAAACAAGTTATCGGTAGAGCAAATTAAAATAATGAAAAAGTGGTTTTTTGGTCCACCCTCTCAAGTACACACTGGTGTATAAATTGGTGTAAATTCATTGATTTTGGTGTAAAATTGAGGAAATTGAAAAAATATGGTGTATTTCTCAAAATTATTGGTACAAAAATTATACCACTGTCTTTTCTGTAAAAAATTTAAACATTTCTTTAAGATTAAGTGCAAAAATACACCTATATTCAGTTGTTTTTATAATATACCATTAATGGTGCATAAAATTATTCGATTCTGAAATCAACCAAAACGGTATATTTTGTACACTCTCTTCGGTGTAGGAAGTACACCCTGTGGACATAAAATTCACCAGAATGCAAAAGTGGGAGACGACATATTTTTCAATGGCCGCCATTTAAAAATAGAAGACAGCGATTAATTATTTTACTATAATAGTATAGGTATTTATCGACCTAATTATCCCGCATTCTTGGTTTTTTCGATTCGGTATATTATATTATAAAAGAACTCTTCTAAAAAAATGTAAAAACAACAAAAAAGTTATAATTTTTGAAAAACTGATCTTTAAAATCGAAAAAAAAATCCTTAATTCACTGATATTTTTGAGTCGCTCGATTTTTAGAGGGGGAAGTATCTAAAATTAGTAGACAGAATGTGTTTCGTTTTAAAATTTGGCAAACAAATTCATATTTAACCATTAGTTTCTTATAGCAATATTATGAAAGTGAATAAAAATTCATTTTCATTTATTTCATAACAAATGGTGTGAATTAGAATTCATCAAACTGTTTGAGGTAAAAAATAAACTTTTGGCTTAAATTTTAAATGTGAATAATTTAAATGGTGTATTTTATCCATAGATTGTGTATTTTTCAATTTCAAAGGGATAATTTTCACAACAACCAGATAATTTAATATACCACTAGCGCCATTTATACACCAAAAATCGGTATATTTTTTTAACAACCGGAGTTTATCATATACGAGCAAATGGTGTATTTTTTATATTAAAAATGTATATCACGAAAGCGCAAAAAATACACCAAATATTTTGGTGTATTTTAGACTTTTGTGCTACTTGAGCTACTGTACATGTCATGTACCAATTTTAGAAATTTTCTCCAAAACACATGAATTTGTTACAAAATCTGCCATAGAACCGTTTTTTTTTTTTTTTTTTTTTTAATTCTGAATTTCTCATAAACGATTAGTTTAATTTCAACGAAATTTTTATACAATTCATTTTTATATAGCTTCAATAGAATTTAAAATAAAATTTAAAAAATAAAACATTTTTTTTTTTTTTTTGAAAAATCAAATTTGCGAATGGAATTTTTTTAAGTTCTGTTTTAAGGGGTTGGTCAATATTTTCAACAATATGGCATACCTACCAAACTTTATTTTAAAATTTTTGTTTTCAAATAAAAAATTTTGTTTAAAAAAAAAAACTGCTTTTCAATAAAAATATCAAATTGCAATTTTTTAAATTAAATCAAAGTGAAGTCGAAAACTTAAGAAATCAATGAGACTATTGGAATTTGGAAGTTTAATTTTTTGTTTGCAATTTAAAAGCAATAACCATTTTACTCTTCAGTCTTGGAACAGGAACCAATTTTACTATTTTCTTTTAACTCTTGGCCTTGAATTTATTTTTAATCTACTGAAGGTAAAATACTGTGGATGTAACTGCCGAGGAAAAATTCGGTAGAGATTTCCAACCGATAAGACAAATTTATTGATACATATTTTTTTTCAAAAAGGTTTCTGTGCTCAATTTAATTGTCGATGTTTTCATTACTAAAAAAATCTTTGAATCTATTGAAATCAAACAAATTAAAACAGTAACTCCTTGATGTGTTAAAAAATTGATTTTATTGCAACGCATCCAAAAAAACGTCTGTATTAATTTTTATTTTTATTTTGTCTAAACGAAAAAATATAATTTTATTTATAAGGTCAGTTTTATTTTTTTATAAAAAATTATGGATGTAAAGTTTTTCTATATAGCATCTCCAACAAGATCCTTTGAATCTCATTATAACGAATACACTATGACAACATTTAGGTATAAAAATCTTATAATAAATGTTATTGGTTTTTATTTTTATTTATTTAATATTATTTTCTAATTTATAAAATAAAATGCATTTCTTAAAACTAAAAATTTTAAGTAACAAACAAAAAAGAAAATAAAAAAGTAAATTGGTTTATAGATTAGGTAGTCTGAGTAGAGTATAAAGGATTTTAGATGAAGGGAGAAATACACATAAGAACTGGTACTGTTGGTATTGATGTCAATATTATAATATTATAAAAAAAATATTTATGGCAGCTATATTAGGTATAGAAAGTGGTGTGAAATGGAAAAAATAATATTTTAATTTTCTGTTTTATGTTTATCGTTTTTTTTTTTTATTAAATAAATTAAAGTTGTGCAATATTTGGCTTAAGGCATAATTATTATTTAATATTTTTATTATATTTTGTTTTTAATGCTTGAATAAAAAAAAAAAAAAACTTGTGTAAGGCACAACGGATGACACTCTATTTGGGAATTATGACATTTTTTAAAAATTATTTTCGTTACAGTTTTTTTATTTTTAAATTTAAACTTAATGCTTATGGTTCAAGTTTATTTCGTACATAACAATCGGGTGGCAATGAATTTGATATCGCCTTGATATTTAGAACTTCAGCTTGAAGTTGTGACAACTCTTTTTCGTATTTGTCAACAGATTTATTCTGTTGATTTCTCATTTCACGGAATTTTTCAATTCGGCTGGTTAGATTAGCTCGGTTGAGCTCTTTTTCAACTACATCAAGGCGACTCTCTAGAAAATTACAAGAAAAATTGAGAAAATTGTAACAAAAAAAATATTAAATTGTGTCTACCTAAATCATCCAAGTCGTCAGTATTGATGTCTGTAAGATTCTCCAACTCGTCTTTAATCGAGTTGAGGTCACCAACAGCTTTGTTGATTTTCTTCTGAGCTTCTAAGGTATCAGCCTTAGCTTGTCCCACCTAAAATAACCAAAAATTAGCTTAAAACAATCCTTAAAAGTTGAGGTCTTACCTTTCGTTTAGCATCATCCACAAGAGTATCGTCCTTGCTGGACAATTCTTCCAGTTTAGTAATGTCTGTTTCGGTCACTTTTACCCTATGGTTCAATTGATCAGCTTCGTCACGTAGCTTTCGAGCGTTCACCTTAGTGTCATTTGCCTTTTTACGAATTATTTCAGCGTCCTGTAGAAAAATTGAAGAAATTACCATTTAGTCTTATAATTCACACTTACTTTATATTAAAAAAAAAACTTACCTTTGAAGCTTGTTCAGCATATTTCTCTTGGGCTTCTTGTGCATTAGTCTTGGCTTCATTAGCATTCTTATTTGCTCCTGTCAAAGCCTAAAAAAAATAAGGATTAAAATAGAATTCAAGACTGTTTTAAATAATGCTTACTTCATCAGCTTGCTTGATCAAAGTTTCAGCATTTGCAATTTCTGTTTGAATACCAGGCACAGTTCTAAGTGCCAAGGCAGCTTTCTCTGAAGACTTTTGTACATCAGTTTGGAAACCTGGAAAAAAGAAACTTTTTAGCTTATAGCCTTTAAAAACTTAAAAAAAACTTACGGGCAAGAGTGTGATAGGTGTTATTAGCTTCCTTCAAGGTATTGTCACCCTGTTCAACGGCATGAGTTGCATTACCAAAGGCAGCCTTAGCTCTTTCTAAGAGGCTGATGTCGTCAAGTTTTTGAACGGTTGCTCTGTGATAAAATTTTTTGGTAAACAAATAGCTTTTTCAAGACATAATGCAGACTTACCTTTCTAAAAGGGTTTCTGCCAAATTTTGTTCTTCTTCGAAATTAGCAAAAATCTCTCCATTACTGTTTGATACTTCATTTACACGTTCTATCAGCTGATTTGCCTGTAAGAATTCATAAGTTCGATGATTAGAAGGTCTTGAACTATTTCTCAAAACTTGAGCCTACCTTTTCATTAGCTTCCATTGCCTTCCGCTTAAGTTCAGCAATATCAATATCAGGCGATTGAAGGCCATTAACATCGGTCAACAATGTCAAAGCTGAATCATAAACTTCATTAGCCTTTTTCAAGGCATCCTTGGTATATTGAGAAACTTGACCTAAATTCGTCTTCACTGTAGCCAATTCTAGACCAACCTCAGTACGAAGCTCATCTCTGCAGGAAAAAATTTAATAAAACTCTTAGAGATCTTGGGAATCCTAAAAAAATAAATTAAACTTACGTGACTTTTTGTTGCAATGTTATAGCAGCCTTAGCCAAATCATGAGCCTTGGCAATAGCATCATTGGCATCTTTGGCATTTTTCAAATCAAACTGTGCCTGAGACTCCAACTTATCAGCCAAAGCTCGAGCTTCCCTGGAAATTCCACTAATCTGCTGAGATTGTTCTCCAAATTCTACCGACTTGTTCTTGGCTCTTCCCAAGGCTACTTGACCTTCATCAGTCAACAAGTTCAACGCGGTCTGAAAAATTTCTTCTTAACTTAAAAATTCAAAGCTTACACAATTAAGAAGCTCTTACCTGAAGTTCATTCTTAGCATCTTCGATGATATTATGTGCAATCGTATAATTCTGTTGAGCTTTTTCAATCTCAGTATTGGCATTACTTTGCAAGCTGTCAGCTGATTCGAGATGATCTCGAACTGTATCCAAACGATCGTGTAAATCATTCAATCGTTCCAACAAGGTCTTGTCTCCTTCTCCAGCTGCAGACTTGGCATCAGCTAGCAATATGTCAACCTTTTCTTGGACAACTTGTAACTTTGACTCGAACTCATCGTCATTGGTCACTGGAGTCCTGGCAATGTCATCAAGTGTCTGACTCAGATTTCGTAACTTAGCTCGGTGATCGTTGGCAGCATCTTGAACAAGGTTATAGCAAGCCGGACAGTCTACACAGCCCTTATGACGATCAAACTTGTTCTCTTTGCATCGATCACAGCGACGTCCTTCGACATTGTCATTACAAGGACACTGTCCATTTTGATCACATTGGAATCCCTTTGAACCACTTTCATCACATTCACATGACTTACAGCCCTCACTGGAGAATCCATAGTAATACAAGTCACATTGGTCACAATGTTGCCCCACAACACCGGGTTTGCAGTAACAGTTTCCAGTAAACTTGTCACATGTCGAGTTGTAACTTCCAATCGGATCACAACTGCAGCTCTCGCAACCGTTTCCTGAGACGATATTAAAGAATCCGGGTTGACATTCGTTACAGTCACGCCCGATAACATTCGGTTTGCAGTGACAGTTTCCAGTGACTTGGTCACACTGGGAAATACCTTTGTCGTTTTGTTCAGTTCCACGTGGATAGCAAGAACATCTGTCACACTGTCCATGGGGAAGAGCCAAAGGGTCTCCAAAGTGTCCCGGAAGACACTCGTCACAGTGCTTGCCAGCTGTGTTGTGGGTACACTTTAGACACTCTCCAGTTGTACGGTCACAATTTCCAACAGCATTTGGATCGACATTGCCATTGCAGTCACAAGCTTTGCAAACTTGAACTTCTCCCAGAAGACCGGTGGGATCACCGAAGAATCCATCTGAACACTGTTCACAGCGGGCTCCAAAGTATCCAACGGGACACTCGATACAAATTACTGTGTCACCATTGATTTGAATACAAGCACCATCATCGGGACAAGGACAACGTTTGCAATCGTATTGGGTTCCTTCGAGAGCATTTCCATAATAGCCCTTAGCACACTGGTCACAAGTGTCGCCAGCGGTATTGTGCTGACAGATACACCGACCAGTCTCGGAATCACAGATTTCAGCGTGTTTGTTGCAGTCACATGGAATACAAGGCATGAATGGTCCTCCTTTAGCAGGGCTGTGTCGGTAACCAGGAGCACAAGACTCACAGAACTGTCCCAAATAACCCTCCGGACATGTACACTGTTCAATCCAGGTCGCTGGTTGTCCAGCAGCACCACGATGGGCGCTCTGTAATTCAACATCATCCAAAATGGCCTCACCTTGGACTGAATAAGTGGCACGGATTTTAATCGCTGTGAGATTGCTCAAAATCGATAAGAATCCTCGAGCTGATTGACTCGGTTGCCATTGATAATCGGTGTGTTCGTTTAATTGGAATGAGTAAGCTTTGGCAGTTTGATCTGGCATACCGTTATTTTGGGCAAATATTGGTAGCGAAATCTTGGTTCCGGCACCTTCCAGAACTATATCACTGGCACTTGTGCTTGGACCAACTTGTCCAACCAATTGCAACTTAAAACTTAACATGCGATTGTATGAAGCTCTTTGATCACCCAAAAACCGTTCGGGAGCCATAAAGTAAATAAATTCATTGCCTTGAGCTGTTGTTCCAACACTTTGACTGTATTGGTTGTATTTGATGTCGGCTGGACGGTTGTAGATATCAACTGCTGTCCAGTGTTCTTTGTGTTTGTTGAATTTTGAAGCTACTGAGACGACTGAATAACCTGGGGCACTTTGACACTCTGAAGTGTGACCGTAACAGAAGCAAGGGGTACAACCAAATCGGTTGGTAATGTCAAGATTAAAGAAGCCAGGTTTACATTCGTTACAACGTTTGCCTTCAACGTTCTCTTTGCAGCGGCAGATACCGTTTTCAGCATCGCAGGAGGGTACGTCCCTGAATGAACCTCTTGGATCACAACCACAGGGTTGGCAACCATGTGGACCGAATTGGTAGTAATTGTTGTCACAACGATCACATTTATCACCGGTTACTCCAGGTTTGCACTGACATTTACCTTCACTGTTACATTGGAGGGATCGGGATCCTAGAATGGAAAATCAATTTTTAAAGGAGTTGAGGATAGTTTGGAGTTAAGTCTTACCAACAGAATTACACTGGCAATGAATACAATAGCCATCTTCTCGCATGTAGAAATTCTCCTTACAACGTTCACAATTTGCCCCGTCACGGTTTTCACGACAATCCAAACAATGACCACCATGGCCGGTGGTGTTGTAAAGGTGTTCGTCAAAGAAGCATTTATCAGAGTAATTGTTGCAGTTACAAGCTGAAAATGAATTGGAAGAATTGTGTGAGAAAAAAAACGCTGCAAATTTTTTATCTAGTGAAAGTTGGAGTTATTCCCTCATACATTTAAAAGTGCAATTAGTATTTATAGGTAAGTTTTTAATTATTTATATTTTTTCTTAGTGACTTAAAAATAAAATATTTTAAAATTATACCAAAGAAATAATAATTAAAAGATACATGAAAACAGAGTTTCGATAATTTTTAGGACTAATTTTAACAAAAATTGATTTTTTCAAAAAAAAAAAAATTTATTGATTTTTTTTTTATAAAATCCAAAATTGTGTTTTTCGAAATTAGCGAATTTAAATATTTTTAATTTTACGGTCTTCTTGTCACAGTCATGGAACCATTTTCTTGATTACTCACTTTCTCGTAAGCGACTTAACTGTTTTCAACAAAAATTTCATAAGGAAAGCATATTTTTGAATTTTTCAAAAATCAAATTTCGACGGTTAAACTTCATAACCTCGTAAGTCAAAATATTCGAAAAAATATTATTAATGCAAACAATTCAGAAAATTCAGAGCTATCTTTTGGTATATTCAGTTCAACAATGTTGTTTTGAACATTTTTCAGGAATGACGAAATACAAAAGCTCGTATTGATAGATCCCATACAAAAACAAGAAACACAACATATTGTTTTTTGATTTCTGAAAAAATTGCAAAAACGACTTACGAGATTATGAAGTTTAACCGTCGATTTGTAAAACCCTTTCTAAGAGTTGGCGTTCTCGAAAACGCCAACGCGAAAACCTTAATGCTTCGGAAAATTGGTTAGTCAAATATCCAAAATATTTTTTTGAAAGTGCCTAAAACAAAATTTAGTTTAAATTGTTTTTTTTTGGGTTGGCAAATAATAAGCACCTACTAAATACTATTAACCAAATACGATTTTTATACAAGTAGTTGCTCTGCTAACTTCATTTAAAGTTTTAATTATTTTTGTCTAAAAGTAATGGAGCACCTAATTTAACATCTAATTTAAACCTAAACAATTTAATTTGAGTTGGGGTTAAAATTCTGTTTTTGCCAAATTCCGGATTTCCAAAATTATGTATTCTAAAATTCTGTTAATACAAAATTCTGTAAGTGCTATGAAGAAAATAATACATGAATTTTTTTATCTATAATTCTATTTTTCAAAATTCATTTAATCCAAAATTCTGTTTTTCAAAATTCGGTTAATCCATTAAGTTTTCTGATTTTCTGATCATCTGTTTTAAAAAACAGAATTTTGGATTAAATCAATTTTGAAAAACAGAATAATAAATACCAAAAATACAAAATTTAATTCATATTTAATTTTCATAAAGCCCGTCTTTTAAAAAATTTTAACTTCTACAATTTTTCATTGATTGATAAAAAGTGCTTTGCAAAAACAAATCAACTGAAAAACATAAATTAAATTGTGAAAATTGTACAAAAATCTGTTCATTTCAAATATCATTTAAAAAGTGTTTCCTTATTATCTTAGGCTAAAAATAAATGCACATCGTTGGAAAGAACTACTTTTCTCTGAAAAATGTACAAGATTTAAAAATCCGTTAAAGAAATTACCTATTTAAAAATCTTTATGTGCATAACTTGGGATTATAGTTTAGGAAATTCTTACAGCACAGGTTCATATGCATGACCAAAAGTCATTTTAAAATCATAGCACTTTTTAATTTGGAGGTAATATGTATGTTTTATAGAGTTTTGCTAAATTCGGATCCATTACTAAGGATCAATGATTTAAAAAATGTTTGGTACGGATTAACTACATTGGAAATCGGTGCAAATGTGTAGATTCTCCTTTTTCTTTAATTTTAATATTTTAATTTTTAAATAGGTATCAGATAGTGGCACAACTCAAAAAACACCATTTTTCATGAGAATTAAAATAAGAAAATCATTCCAATTTAAACAGATGAATTTAGTTACGAAACTTCTGCTCTCTAGCTGCGAGTTTTACAGGTAGAGCCATACTATTTGGTACGAATGTAGATCTTGACCTAGCGAACTCGAATATCCTACATAATCAAAATCGACACTAAGGTACTACTTCTTGTTGATTTGTCTCAACGTGCGATATATTTATTTCAGAAGTTCATAACATTTCGTTTATATAATTGAATTTCTATATTCGACCCCTTATAAAACTAAACTACAAAACTATTTTAACTATTTTAAGTATTTAGCAACAATTTTTTTTATGTTTATAAAATTAATTTAACGTACCTATACATTTTTTTTCGAAAACGAATTTTGAAATAAGAGCTTCAACAATTTAAATGTTTGTATTCTTAAAATCCGTATAATAAAAGAAATCAAATGTTGTTGATAACTAAACAGATCTTAAATTCCTTTATTCAGCTTGTAATTGCCTGATTCTATTGAAAATAGTCCACTTTTCTGGCTTTTAATTAAAACCCAATGCAAACTGTATAAATTTTTTTACTAAAATACCAATGGAATATTTTACTACAAAATCTGGTTCGCAACTATTTCAAAATTATATCAAAAGTTTTGATGAATTAATATCTTACATATCACAGAATACCACGACGAATAAGTATGAATTTTATTTGTCTCATAATCCCAATATTGGCCAAAAGCACATTTCACAAAAAACCACCACAATAAAACTAAACTCAATGCCATCTCGGCCAATCGATAACTAAATCCAATTTCAATCTAATGCAATTTCTATTGGCAAGATGTGTGCAGTCTTCATCTTCATCTCATCCCCGAGAATATAACGATCGATAGTACAAAAAAAAAAAACGAATTAAATTCCTTAGCCATATAATAACTACTATCTTACATAACGGTTTATAACTTTTCTTTTATCACAAACGTATCTCTATTTCTCTTGTTGTCGTTGTTGTCATAAAAGGAAACCCCATCATATCCGGTTGCTGCTGCTTTATGTCTGCCTGTCTATCTTACTGTCTTTCTATTGTGCCAAAAGGGCTTTACGCATCAGATTGCACACAAAATTCTATACCAAATCAATTCTTCTTGCTATTGCTCTTACCCTTGCACTCGTTGACATCTTGCGAGGTGGCCATCTTCCATTTAACGTCATTGTACAATGGCAGACACTTGTCACAGTCTGGTCCATCGGTATTGTGGCGACATTCGCACACCAACTTGTGTTCGCCGTGCAAACCGGTGCTAGGGACGCATTTGCTAGCATGACCATTGCACTTGCAACGTGCACCGACAGCAATATCAGAAATGGCATAGAAGTACGATTGCAAGACTTGTGCGTCGCCAAACACTTCGTCACCAAAGGTGTTTAGACGATCCAAAGTGATTCTCAAGTCAGTTGCGGTTACCCATTGCTATGGAAAGAGTTGCATGAAAGATTGTGGTTGGGTTGGATTGGCACTGGACAGAAGGAATTACCTGAATTTCTGAACTCCTTTCAAAATAAATACCACTGGGACGGCCTTCAAGGGTAGAGAAAGCAATTTCACCATCCCTCAGCGGTGAGATGTCACTGTAGTCGCTTGTGCACCAAGCACGTGCTTCGATGTCTCCAGTTGCAATCGAGCGTGAGTCTGGGAGTCCATAAGTGTCACGACAAGTCGCACTGTAGTACTGGTATGGAACCCAGGGTCCATCTTCGGAACTTCTCTTGTAGATGGCAAATGATTCTGGCCTTGGTGAGCGGAACAGCAAACGAACATAAGTGATATCGAATGCTTTGCCTGTAAACATGGAAAGTAGATGGATTCATGTATCATTCGAAAAATGGAAGAATAAAACACGACCGAAAGTAGGTTAAGATCTCACCTAGATGAAGAGTCAGATTAACATGGTTGGGATATTGAATACCCTGTCGCATTGTCTCCGACTGCCACCATGTTGGATTTTGTGGATCGTGCAGGTCCGTCAGGTACGAGGGGTCATGGTCTCCTGCTCTGTGCAATGAGAATTATTATAAAGCTGTTGGTTAGTTATGGTTCTATGCTGATTCATAATGCGTTCAAACAACAATAATAACAACAAAAACTGATATACTAACCTGCAAAACTCGCAACTCTTTTTGTTGGAGTAGATTGTTTGAATGCAGAACAGATTATTGTCTGTTTCACCGCAGGTATTTGTCGCTTGGAATTGCAACTGATATGCAGCATTTACGAATTCGGGCATACATTTCTAAAAAAAAAAGAAAGAAACGAAAAAGTGGTATTTTTTTAGATTTATTTGAATCATGTTGAGGAGCTAAAATATAACTGGTGAACAAAATTGAACTTTTTTTTTGCCACAAGAACCAATATATTCTAGAGGTTTTTGATGTGCAGAACTCGAATCTGAAGTCAGAAAAATTTGATTGGCCTCCGTTTTTGAAATATTATCTTTATAAAATGCTAAAAAACGTGATTTTGGCTGTTTTCAAGGTTCTATTTTTATGCGGGGTAGTTCATTATAAACAAATTTGTAAGGGTGATTATAAGAACAGATATTCTTCTTTCAAAAACTCTTTTATTGCTCGAGATATCTTAAGTTTCAGTTAATAAGCCAAAGAGAAACTAAACTTAATCTAAAGTTAAAGTCACTGATCACAGAATTATTGCCACAAGAACCAAAATATACTTTTCGAGATGTTTTTGGGTTGCTGACCTCGAATCCGCAATCAGAAAAATTCTGTTGGCCTCGTTCTTGAAATATAACCGTTGTAAAAAATCCTTTTTTGCAGTTTATAACACTAATATTTCAAGAACGAAGGCTAATGGAATTTTTCGGACTGCGGATTCAAGTTCAGCAACCCAAAAACCTCTAAAAAAGTGTATTTTGGTTCTTGTGGCAAAAAAAGTTTAATTTGGTTGGCTAGTGTTGTTTCTGATTCAAAGACCGCTATTTAAATTTTAAATATCTCGGGCGGTAAAAGAGATACCGGAAATATTTAAACATTTTTTGAAAGATAAAACCAGTTCTTATAGGCACCGTAATGAATTACTTCACATAAAAACATAACCTCGAAAACAGCGAAAATTACGATTACAATTTTTACGAATTTCTTTTATTTATTTTTACTTCATTAGATTTTTTTGATAATAACTGAATTTTTGTATTGAAATTATTGATTTTCTCTAAGACAAATAAGACATTCAAACTTTTGCTATTTAGCCTTTCAACAATCAGGGCTGTTGAATGAAGAAAAAATAACTTTCTATTTAAATGTTGAACTTTGAAAAACAAAAAGAAAAGTTAAAATATTTATCAAAAACTTCTATTAAAAAAGTTCTACGAAAATGAAATACCTACTTTTTAATTATTTTCAAAAACTGTTATACATTTCCTTTTATGAGTTCAAATATCAATCAATATGACCAAACAATTTTTTAAAATAAATTGCATATTTCATTACGAAAAAGTTTTAAAGACGATAATTTTAAAATTTTTTTAATACATTTTTTTTTTTTCAAAATTCTGAGTTTTTGGTCCAGTTTCATTCATGAATGAAATAACTGCGAAAGATTTCGGCCAGGGTCATTTTTACCCACTTGTTAAAATTTTGTTTTGAAAAAATAAGTGTTTCTACGCAGGGCTAGGTGCTATACTCAAAATTGATCCAGGGACTTTTTTTAAATGCTCTAAAACTAATTGTTCTTAGTTGTTTTTTGCATTTAAATAGAGTTCTTGACCATTTGATTTTTTTTAGAAAGGTGACGTTGGAAAATTCAATTGACAATGCAATACTGGCTTAAGGAGGCCCATTGTATGGGACTCAGTTTATTTATAAAGGAGTTACGTCACTTTGGTAATTTTTAGTTCCATGCACTTGCAAAACTTTAATATCCAATCTCTTTTCTTCAATAAATAATAAATTAGATAACTTTTGTGGGGAGAATGTGTAAAAACTCTTATAGAATAAATATCATTTACGACATAAATCGTAAATTAAAAATATATATTAAAGCATTAATCAAACGAAGGTCCCAAATTATATCGGCCAAAATAATTGTAGTGTGAGTTTATTGTGCTACGAGTAAATCAGTCAACAACATAAGCAAACAGATTGATGTTTGTTTCCTTAAACCAGAGATGAGAGGTTATATAAACTGAAATTATATCCCCTATTTGTTGGTTACGTGACTTTTATACAGAATTTATGTCGATTCCATGATCAACGGACAAAAAGAAAACAGGAATTTTCGGCACTAAATTTGAAAAAAAAGCACTGCCACTACTCATACTACCACACTAAACAATTCCTCCAAATCCTGTTGCTGTATTAGATGTTTAGTGAAGTTGAACGAAAATGTCGTCTCGATATGATACGAAGGAGCAACAACACCTTCAACTTCACAAGTCTTATATCCACTTTAGTGCATGCTCCATAAAACACGTAGTATCATAGTTCTTTTTTTGGTGTTGGAGATGAGGGAGTTAAATTTATCGAGTGGATTCGAGCATTATATTCCTGCCCTGCTTTCCCAGAAGAAGCAGTTGAATTGGTGAGAACATTGTGTGGTACTTTCGTTTTTATAACTTTTTTTTTGCTTTTTCTTATATTTATTGGCTTAGACGAAGGAGTTCGCAGAATTTTTGGGGTTAGGATGAGTGTTGGACCATTTCACCAGCTGATGCGGTTCAAGTTCGGTCCAGTTGGCCAAAGTGATTTGGTTTATTCTTTGAACGAGGGTATATATTTTATTGAGTGAAACCAGTTTTGTGTGGTGAATTTAATGTTCAGTGATTATAAGAGAACGAATTTGTTTGGTTTTTTGGTGTGGAAAAGAAAGATTTATACAATTGAACAATTTAAGCAAGAGGGATTTTAATATTGAAAGGAGTGTGTTTCGCTAGGAATAGAAAAGAATAAACTAGTTCTAACAAAATATTTGATGATGATTTTTAACCTTACTTTCAACTGTATCTATTCGAGTTATTTTTAAATGCCTCATCCAGGACATTCATCTTGACCCGATTTCACTAAACATCCTATTTGCATAATTTGCAATTAGAACCTCAAATAAAATATTGTTGGTAAAGCGACGGACAAAAAAGATAAAATAAAATTCCAAAAACAAAGTTTTCAATTTTTGACGTGATAACGTCTTGAAAAAAACCAGACTAATAAATTTTTAAATCATTTTTACTTGCGATATAGGTTAGGTACTATTGGGCAAGTTTTGGAATCGAAAAAAAAATCGAATTCTAGATAACAATATTACACGACGATGATGGAGAATGTCAAAAAAGTGGGTCCGACAAACATGGTACTTAACAGTCTTAGGTGATTCCCAAGAGGACAAATTGAAATTTTTTTTTTAGCACCAAAACTAACGGTAGGTACCCGTCATATAACGGAAAAAGAAAAGTTAATTATTTTCAAAAATAGTATTACACATAAGAGCCAACTTTTGAATTAAAAAAATATTGTTTGTACCGTTATTAACGGTAGGTACCTGCCGTAGAAGGGTTTTTTTGGTTTCTGAATATCTCGTACAAGACCAACCCGATTTCAACGAAAATTTTAATACAAAAGATTTTAAGTAAAAGTAATATTAAAATTTTAGAAAACTTTCAAAAAACACATTTTTGGGTTTTTAAAAATTCTTCAATTTTTTTTTTAATCAATTTTTTGAAAACGGAATAGTGAAAAATTTTTAATTTTCCTTTTTATGTGTAAATTAATTATTTCTTCAAAATATCATACCAACTTTTTTATATTAATTTTTATATACTAGTGGACAGGCTTGTAAAAGAATGCAATCTTTTGTGAATGCAGTCATTGCCATTCAGTTACACAATTCCAACAAAAGATTGCATTCATTGACTTACACTTGAGACTTAGACTTCAAATTTTGCAATCACCAATCATTTTCCATGAAATGATTGCAATCTTTTTTTTTCCCCAATCAATTGACTGCATTCAAATGATTGCAGTCTTTTGGGACTGCATGCAGTCTTTGCATTCTTTTTGCAATCTTTCCATTCCTTGGCAGTTTTTTGCATTCATTTGCATTCCTTGGCAGTCTTTTGCATTCATTTGCAGTCTTTTGCATTCATTTGCATTCTTTTGAATTCTTTTGAATTCTTTTGCATTCTTTTGCATTCTTTTTGCATTCTTTTGAATTCTTTTGCATTCTTTTGCATTCTTTTGAATTCTTTTGCATTCTTTTGCATTCTTTTGCATTCTTTTTGCATTCTTTTGCCACACCCACACCAAACGTATGGATTTCACAAAAATTTTAACATTTTTTTAGTTCAAGGATGAATTTGATAGTTTTAAGAATTAAGTTCAAATATAGTATCATTGTCTGTGCAGGAGTAATAGTACAGTCAAATACAGTGAAAAACTGGTATGCCTCGGAATGAATTCTAATAATAATATTTTTTTTGCTTAATATCTTCGTTTTGGCATTCTATAACTTACCTCAAAAATCTCATGTTCGGAGGTCGTGATTTTTAAGGCCAAACCACAATGGTATTATATAAACATATGATACATGATTTCAGAGATATGTTTTTGTTATGATTGTTAATGATTAATGGATATAAAAGCCTTCATGCAAAATTTGGTTACTCTACCATAATTTTTAAAGGTTTTTTGGTAGTAAGTTTGCAAGTGTTTTGATAATATAGGTTGAAAGATGAAAAAGAGTTAAAACTTTTTTTTAGAGACGTCAGATTTCCTGGATTTTAGTTTTTTTTTCATCATTGAATAATACCATTGTCTATTATTGTTTATTTCCAAAATCTTAATTTTGTGGTTTGGCCTTAAAAATCACGACCTCCGAACATGAGATTTTTGAGGTAAGTTATAGAATGCCAAAACGAAGATATTAAGCAAAAAAAAATATTATTATTAGAATTCATTCCGATGCATACCCCTTTTTCACTGTATTTGACTGTACTATTACTCCTGCACAGACAATGATACTAAAGTTCATCCTTGAACTAAAAAAATGTTAAAATTTTTGTGAAATCCATACGTTTGGTGTGGGTGTGGCAAAAGAATGCAAAAAGAATGCAAAAGAATGCAAAAGAATGCAAAAGACTGCAAATGAATGCAAAAGACTGCAAAAGAATTCAAAAGAATGCAAAAAGAATGCAAAAGAATGCAAAAGAATTCAAAAGAATTCAAAAGAATGCAAAAAGAATGCAAAAGAATGCAAAAGAATGCAAAAGAATTCAAAAGAATTCAAAAGAATGCAAATGAATGCAAAAGACTGCAAATGAATGCAAAAGACTGCCAAGGAATGCAAATGAATGCAAAAGACTGCCAAGGAATGCAAAGACTGCCAAGGAATGGAAAGATTGCAAAAAGAATGCAAAGACTGCATGCAGTCCCAAAAGACTGCAATCATTTGAATGCAGTCAATTGATTGGGAAAAAAAAAAGATTGCAATCATTTCATGGAAAATGATTGGTGATTGCAAAATTTGAAGTCTAAGTCTCAAATGTAAGTCAATGAATGCAATCTTTTCACTGAACCAAATCCTTACGTAAATGCAACGAAAAAATTCGTTGAGCCAACGAAAATTTAATTAATTTTCAGCCGGTGAAAAATTTAATTGGCTCAACGAAATGGTTTTCATACGTTAATGAAGAACTTCATCAATTAACGAAAACTGTCGTATTTTAATGAAATTTTTAATAAAAAATTTTGATCGAGAATTAATGAATTTTTACATCACTTTACGAAACTTTTTCATCAATTAACGTAAAATTTAATTAAACACGATGAAATTTTTCGTTAGTCAATGAATTTTTTGATTAATCTATGCAAGGAACTTTCGTAACTTAATGAATTTTTTCGTTAATTTTATGAAAATTTTAATTAAATAACGAAAAAATATTCGTTAGCTAACGAAACTTTTCGTTGTATTAATTATACTTTTAGTAGATTATACTTACTTTATTTTCGTAAGCCTACGAATTTTTTCGTAAGGCTACGAAATTTTTCATAGGACTACGAATTTTTTCATTCATTTTTCTTCCCTAAATTTTGGAATGAAAAACCTGAAATTCAGAGAAATTGGAGCGGAGCGAAAATTTTTAACCATTAAAAAAAAAACATTTGTTATTTTGAATTTGATTTTTTAATCATCCCAAATTAAATACATGGAATAAAAAATTAAATTAATTAGGTACAATTAAAACTTTAAACTCCTCTTAGGAAGGAGGTAAATGAATATTTTATACCTTCGAATTCTATCAGGGATGCTAGATGATCGGCTTTTGAGGTGTTTCAGCTGGTCGTTCACCTCTTGCAATGAAAGCTTCCTGGGAGTTTTTGATGGTGGTTTTTATCGTACACTTTTTTTTAGTTAGTGTCCTTTAGAACAGTTTTTTAGGTGACATCTTTGGAATCTGAAAGAAAACAGATAGAGAAAAACAAAACAAAGTTGGAATATTATAAGAGACAAAAATATTTTTTTTTATAAAATATAGGAAACAATAACCGAATGATACTTACTATCTCATAATTTTCTGGAGTAAATGGTCCAAGCTCCAGCTAACCGTACCTTACCTCTTGGTAAGGATCCGCTTCTTGATCGCTTGCTGTTATAAACATCACTTATTTTTCTCATTGTTTGTTTCTATTATTTATTGTTCCTTTTCAAATAATTACTTTAAGTTTTTTTATCACACAATATTTTTTGTATTTATTTCACGTGATAGGTCTTTACACTTTGGGGCTTGAATATAAACTATGACTACGCGAAATATCACACAATAAACGAAAATACAGCGTGCTCTGTATGCATAACTGATGTAATTTTTCATAAGCTGATGTAAAATTTCATTAGTCTATGAAGAATTTTTATAACCCAATTATTTATTTTCATAAACTGATGAAGATTTTCGTAAGTTAATGTTGAATTTCATAAGATGATGAATTTTTTCGTTACTCAATTAAAATTTTGATCAAGTAATGAACGAATTCTTTTTTTATTCTCTAAAATGAGTATGAAATTCTTCGTTAAGTGATGAATCTTTTCATTAAAATGGATTTTTCGACTTTGAAAAGGGAGAAAAACTGTATGAAGCGTTTTCATTAATTGATGAAGGTTTTCATAATACGAAAAATTACATATTTTCGTTGAGCCAACGAAAGTTTCGTTGGGCCAACGAAAATGTAGTTTATGAAACGATTTTCGTAATTTTACGAAAGTTATTATTTTCAGTGTTGATTGAAGTCATTAAAGATTGCATTCTACATATAAAAAATTATTAAAAAAAAACGGATTTAACGATTTTAAAATTTTTTTTTCTAAAAATTCTTTTTCATACAAGAAATCAGATGGCACACTTTTTTGGTGATCTGTGATTTTTAGTGATTTGTGATTTTTTGTGATAAAAAAAAACGGTGTTTCATTAATTATTAAAACAGATTTTTATTTATGTATTTGTTTAACATTACATTTTTTTACATTATTTTTGACACCTGTTTTTTTTGATAACCTGTTTTCCACGTAAAATTATCGTTCTTTAACTGACTCTATAGCCAACCAATAGAATACAATACAGATTACAAAAATTGCCCATAAAATCTTTAAAATCACATCAAACCACGCAGAACTTAAAAACTTCAGCAGACCTAAATAATATAAATATAATGTAGGCTAAAGTCATGGTAATTTAAAAATGAAATATTGCATTTAAGGCAAAAAAAATTGATAATAACTTTTCTTCTCACAGTTCCTTTGCATCGGTTCATTTTAATTACTTTTCTGAACAAGGAAATTGGTTCAAAAAACTTGTCACGCGCTTCATTACAGAATTGAAGATAACGCACTTCCGTCCAAAAGCCACACACATCAAAGTTTTTTTTTTTTACTCAAGTCAAGTAATTACATAAATAGCGAGTCAGTAATCAGCAGGAGGTTTACTTAATCACTAACACACACACAAACAAACATAATCTCCTGATAAGAAAAATAATTGTTATTCCGTATTTTATGAGGGAAGATTTATTTACTCATTAAGAAAGCATCAAATTTCTTCTCAATGAAAACGACATCAGTCGTAGTTTTTTGTGTAAGTATTGGAATTTAGAACTCATTCTCGTACATCAAAAAAAATAAAATCTCAATGAATAAATATTTATTAGAAGGAGAAAAGTGGAGACCACGTAAAAGCATAAATTAAGGTATTGAGGAAAAGATCCAATTAAATGATAAGGTTTCTTTTGATCTACTTTAACTTTTTTTTATTATTCGGGTCTCATGTTACTGAATTTCATTTTTTCCCAATTTAACTGAGGGTTCAATTATTTCCTGGAATCCACAACGAATTACTTTTAATATTCGTGTTTAATTCGCACTAACTTTATATCACAAGGAAATGATGTTGTTTGGGACTTTCTTATTTATTTTTTTATTTAATTCGTACATTTTTATGAATCCTGGGAAATGCTGCTAAAAACACCTAATTTATGGAAATATGTTAATTTAACAACCTAACACCCTCAACTAAAAACATACACACTCCAGGGAGTATCAGACTTGTTTGAGTAGGTTCTAACGAGGTTTGCTATTTAAGGCAAAAGTTTTTACTTTTAAACTTTTTGACTGGTTACATACTATAAATATTTTCATTTAAAAAAATGTAAACCAAAACCGAAGAAAGTTTGTTTTAAATTTGTGCAGGACCATGTGGCAAAGCATGTTCTGGGAAATGTTGTTTGAAAAATTTTGTTCTCAGCTTGGTTGTTGCAACTTTTTGTTAAAATCAAAGTTTTGCACCAGAACTAATTTATTTAAACATGATTTTAATTTTTAAATATTTGACAATGAATTTAAAAAATAAATCATGCTAAACAAAATGTCATAGTAGATTTTAATTGAAATTATTTGATATTGAATCAATTTTTTTTTCTCTTCTGCAAAAGGTCAAGAAACTCCAACATTTATTTAATTTTTTGCTGTACAAACATTGACATACCTACAAGGAAAAGAAATAAAAACAATTTTCCTTGACTCAGCAAAACAAAACTTTTTTGTCATTTAATTCTCAGAATTAAATATTTTATACTAAGTTGTCTAACATTAGACATTTTGCTGACATTAAAGAAACACTGATTGACATCGGATGAGAATGACTATGGTGGGCTGATGAATCGTTGCTCATATTGTCAATTATAAAGAAAAAAGTCTCAAAGGTCTTTGGCCGCATTTAGCTGATGGTGTAAAATATCAACATGTGTAAAGTATTGTAAACATATTTCGGTATTAGAATACAATAATTTTTTGTTTTTTTAATAGCTAAACTGAAAGATTATAATATGAGATTTAAGTGAAGCAGCTAACCTGCTAATATAAGTGTGTGTTTTTCCTTAACATGATAAATGAATAAATAGATATAAAATTGCTTGTAAGTAGTTTTAAATCAGAAATAATCTTTTTTAGATATTTAGTTTTTTTTTTATTTCTAAAATAAAAATATATGAAACATATATTAATAGTGAATACAAAAAAAAAAAAAAAATTCCATCTTGAAGTAGTTCTTAATTAAAGAAAATAATTTAAATGATTATTACAATGATTTTCCATTTTTTCTTATCGTCCATGTGAACAATGAAATATTCAAAACGATGAGCCTTCAAACACCAAAATGGTGATCGATCAAACTTCGTGCCTGAATTTGAGCCGTTATAAAAAAAAATTGTTTTTTTTTACATATAAAAAATCTCCAACAGTTTTCTAAAAACAATTTTTCAATAAAAACCGATGTTTCAACATAAAATTTAAAATTAAAAACAAAAAAAAAAAAACGCACTTTTTTGAAATACAGTCGACTCCCTGTAAGTCGAATCTTCACTTTGAAATCAGTTTAGTCGTTGAGAAGAAAGTCAGAAATCAAGAAAACGGTTATATGCCCAAATCCCGTTAATTACGGTCCAAATTTTAATTTTATTTCAAAAGGAGGGCCTTATTGTCCACATTGCCTGTATTTTTTATAATAATTATTAAAATCGGTAGAGCCGTTTTTTTGAGAAAAACTATTTTTAACATTTTAATCAGATGGCAATTTCAATAATTTCCCTTCTAGGAAATCACCAAAGACATTTTAAATATCAAGTTTGAAGTAATTCCCTTCAGTGGTTAAGGCTTTAGCGCAAGATAGAGATAGACAGACACACAGACAGACACATACATATTAGGCTGGGTCACAAATGTATGGAGAAATTTTTTTGCTGATTTTTTTACGGGCACAGTGATGAAAAGGTGCCAAACTGTAAATAGAACAATAATATAAAGTTTGGTTATAATCAGACTTTATCTTCTGCCTCCGGTTGCCCAGCCAAGTTCTCTATGAACTTTGGTCCTACACTCTTAGGAAACAACTCAAGCCGCTTTCGAACCATTCTAACTTTTGTTTCAATAATGTCAAACATTTCAAACTCGTTTTATTTGTTAACATAGTCCAAATCATGCTCCTCAAAAACTTTGAGCTACGTAGGATTAGTAGTTTCTGAGAAAAAGGCTTTCAAAAATCGCAAAAATAGTAGCTGATTTACTCACTAACATACTAACTAACAAGTGATAAAAATTATGGAAAACTTCTAGTTTTCATAGAAACTTGTTATGGTCATGGATCTTGAAGTACATTTAAAGAAAAAAATTGAAAAATTGAGATTTTACATTCAGGAGGCGTGGTAACCACCCATTTTGGTAGAATTAATATCATTTATTAAAAAGTAAAATAAAATCTTGAAACTTGGTAGAGTTCTAGTTAATGCAAAGGAAACATATTCAAACTTCAGATTTTCACCTTGGAGGCGTGGTATTCCCTTAAAAATAATAAAAGAAACATATAATGTTTCATAAATTAATTAACAAGTCTTAGAAAAATGAAGTTTTGGTTTTTTTTAATTTCTCAAAAACGACAAAACATTTTTGCATCCGGTTTTCTGTTTTTGCTTGAAAACAAATAAGAGCACTGAATTTTGAAAACTTAAATAGTACTTAATCACATAAAGTTAAAACAAAAAAAATTAGTTCGCAAATTTAAACATTTTTTTTTTTCAAAATTTTGATTTTGAAAATTAATTTTTCAAAAACTGTTTTATAAAATAGATTTATTTGAAAGCAAAATAAAAAAGAGATTTTGGGCTCAACAAAAAGGTATAACATGTTGTTGTAAGTATAACGGTTAATTTTTAATACCTAATATTTTTTCATAATTAAGTCATTTTTTTAGAAAATTGCCCTTCTTGGGTAAACGGGGGCGAATATTAACCCCCTCTAAAACGTTTTTTTTTCTTGTCCTGACCCAACCTACACACTTAAGCTTTTTGGCAAATCCTCTTGAATTAGCTTGTATAAGAAATGAGATCATAATAAATTAAGCAAAGCGTATGTAATTTTTAGGCAAAAATCAGCTTTTTTCAAAAATGAAACCACAATCCGGAGGCACTTATAGGCTTAAAATAATTAAATGAAATTTCACTTATAAGCTAACCGACCCATTTAGCACCTTTTAATCGCTGAGAATTTTTGAAAATCCAAAAAATTGTATTTTGGCCCACCCTAATACATATAGAATTGCAGAACCGATTTTTTTCGTATTCTCTATACCATATTTATGGTCATGTTAGATTGTTTTTCGAATCCGAAACTTGCCCTATTAGTACCTATGTAGGTATATCGCAATTCGCAAGTTTAACAATAAAACAAACCCTTGTATAGTTTTAATTGTGTTATAAATAAATTTTGAAATTGCAGTTCATCACTGAATAAAAAAAGAGTTTTTAATTTTGAAAAATTCACTTTTTTCAGGAATTAACTTAAAATGTTTTAAAAACATGAACAACCTCCAAAATACTGTGGTAGTGATTCTTCTAACATTTTGACCAAAAATCTCTTTTATGCTTTTATTCTCTTCTTTTGTTCTTGAATCCTATGAAAATCATTAATTTACATTTTTTTTACGAATTTGGTAGTTAAAAATAAGAAATAGGGTTAAGGTCCTGCTAATAATATTAAATACACTTTAAAAAATTGAATTTAGAAAATCATTTTGTAACCTCTTCTACACAGAATGCATTAGACCACCAATATTTCAGGCTTTAAAATCTTATCGATTGATGAATGTTCATGCTTGAGAAGGTTCTTTCAGAAAACTGAGTAATGAAATGATAAAAGCCCATACAAAATATGAAGTGAATGTACACAGAGAAAAATAGACCACATAAAATAGAACAAAAACAATAAGATTTCTCTATGGTTTTCATCCAAGAAGGAAACCTTATTAAAACAATCGGGTTTTCCTTATTGTTTTAAAATCTGCAAAAAAAATAAAAAAACCATGACCAGGCTGGGAATCGAACTGGAGACTTCAAATCATTAGTCGCCCACCTTACCACCTGAACCAACCTGCCATGGAAATATTGATCGCGATTTTTGTTCTAGTGCTAAGTTGCAAAAAAAAAATCAACTTTTCAGTCAAATTTTAATAAGTTTTCTTTATAAAAATAATAAGAAATCTCCTTAAAAAAACCTTATTAATCGTTGATTTTAATAAGATTTCCTTATGAAATGTATGGACGGTAAAACAATATGGCAATCTGTTAGTTTTTAGCGGGTCATATTTTTCTCTGTGTAGAGTACGTTTTCGTCTGTATCCCTATTCTGTCTTCTCCAAAAATATGAGTGGTTCATTAACCACCACCATTTGGTTTATTATCTTCATTCAATAAAATCTACTTGTGAAATACAAAAAAAAAAAAAAAATATTTCCTTAAGAACCAAAAAAAAGTTCATTGAAAGACAGACTATAAAATTTAACATAAAAAATATATATATATTTGGTTGCGAGGCAATATCTTTTCCGATGAGATCATAAAACTTAAAAAAAAAAAAAATAATAAAACTGGGTGGGAATCGGCTTAACCAAACATATTCTAATTTCAATTTAAATATTTACTTTTCTATATACGAAACCACAATCGTATATTATTTACCATCTAAAGTAATTGTAAATTGTTCGTAACAACAATAGCTAACTTACCTGAGGTCGTCGATATGGATCATAGCATTCCAAAGCTGGCATAAAAGTTGTTTCTTCGTGGACAGCAGCATCTGATGAAGGAGCATTGTAAATGAATAAAAACACTAAAAGCGCACTCGAAGCGAGATTTCTCGCTGACCACTTAATCCTTTTCATTTTTTTTTTTTTTGGTATTTTATTTAAATTTTTTTAATATGCTAATTTATATATCCTTTTTTTGGAACACTGATTTATTGAGTATCCTTAATTTGACATAATTGTTGTTGATGATTGATGATGATTATTTTTTGCGGAAGACATACACTTGCTAACTAAAAACAATAAAAAAAAAAAAACAATAAGATACATTTTTTCGGTTTAATTAAAGCCTTCAAGATATTATTTGGTTTCGAGAATTGAATTGTGTATCCAACAGAATGATCTCACAGCGAAACGAAAACGAATTCAATGGTAATTGAATCTACTGATACGCTTTTTTATTTATTCCACCATCTGTTTGTACTCAAAAAAAAGTCTTGGATATTGACAAAAAAAAAAAAAAAAAAAAAAACTCCAACCGGCATAAGTTAAACCATTAAAGCACATATGCCCAATCCATGAGATAATGTAGCGATATAGACATTCACTCTGTACCGGACTTCAATTATTTCTCTGTGTCTTTGGATCTTTTTTTTTTTTGTTTGAGGGACAAAAATAGAATTGAATTCATAAACAAATAAACTGCCGAGGATTTCAAGATTAAGATGGATGGAGTGGATAATTTTATGTACAAATGAAGGCATAAGCTGTAGATACTTTATTCGAATCAAAAGAGGAAGTGCGAAGAAAATCAGACTTTAACAAAATTAAAAAAAAAATCAAAAAAATTGAAAATCAAAAAAATGATCAAAAACCAAATAATATCTTTTTTTGCTGAGTTTTTTGGGCAGACAAATTTAATTTCTTTAAGATACAAAAAATTCCTTCCCGAATCGGATTATTTCGAAAAAAAATCAACGTTTAACCCGCCACACAGTCGAACAACGACCAACTTTTTTGTCAGTCTATCGGATTTTTTTTTCAATTATTTTATTTTTTTTTTATTTTTTCTCAATGCTGATATGAGAAATTCTTGGAATAGGGACACATCCGCTGTACAACAACACAAAATACACTACAAGATTAAACAAAAAACAGAATTAAAAGAAATAAGAATCAAATTAGTTTCCTTAGTCGAAAAGATAAACTTTTGCCCTCTTTCCTGCTTCTGTATAAGCCACAAGCCAGCAAATAGGTTTCCGAGTTTTTTTTTTTTGTAGTTTTGTGAAAGAAATATGTATTTTTTTTTTTAGGGTTTCACTTTTGCAGATTAGAAAAATCAGGATTTTGGTCAGAAAAATCAAAGAAAACTACAAAAAACGTGATAGCCATATGTTGGAGAGAATCACACAATTTTCACAGACACAAACACACACATAAACGCATAAATCTATGTCGAACTGAATGCAATACTTCGTCGATGCACTTTTCTGATTTAGCGATTTTGTGTGTGTTATTTGGTTTAAGATACATTTTTTTTTTCACTTGTTTTTTCATTCGATTTATTTAAATTTTTGTTTTCCTACTTTTTAATTCATATTGAAAATACTGATTTTTTTTATTCTTTTAAATATTTCCAAGTAAACGCACTTAATTTTATGTATATTTCTTTATACCACCAAAGAATAAAGTAACATGTAAAGTATAAGATTGAACATAAAACACTTGAAGATCGTTATCTTCAAAGAAAACGAATCAGTCAAAAAGTAGATAGCTTGTTGCACTTAAATATTCGAATTTTCATTCAATTTTATTTGTTTATTCATTTCAAGAAAACAAATATTTAAAATTGATAAAGGGTTTTCAATACAAAATTCTTCTTTTTTTTTCATAAAAAAAAAAAAAAACTTTATTACAAACCAATGAGAGAATTATTACAAGATCACAAGTGTAATAAACGAACCACCGCCCGATTCCGTCGCGAGATCAAATCCTACTGTACAAGAGAAGTTATTTCGTATGGATTGGAAGTCCGGCGATAATTATAAAAATTCTTCTTCAATGTAGAGTTAGGTAGACTATAGAGTGGTTTCAGTCATTCCGAATCCGAATATAATAATGAAAGGAAAAAATAAAAACAACAAAAGATAACCACGCAATGGGAAGTAAAGTATGATCGAGGGAATAGGGTTGCCACAATATAGAAGGTTTATTGTGTAAACTTTGTAATTTGTTAAATTTAATTAAAATTTTTTGTGTCCCAAGTTTTATGAAATAAAATGTAATTTTACCATAAAATTAGTTTTTTTGGAAAACAATAATTTAAACATATCAATTTTGTAAGGTCAAAATAGTCAGAAATTTTCGACTTTACCTGATCATCTTTGGTAAATTTTCTTCTTCGAAATTCTTTTTTCAGAGGGCCAAATCGATGTTTTAAGGTGGAAAATTCAATATACCCAATTGACATTTCTTTAAGGAATCCCTCTGTACAACAGCTTTTTCAACAATTTTTTTTTGGAAAACTGAAAGCATTGATTGAAATTTGGAAAACTACATGATATTATTGACATTACGAAGTATTGATATAATTTTTTTGAAGTTTAAAAAAAATCAAATGGTGGCTCTACACCCTTTTAAAGTTGACGGCTCGAGTTTGCGCCGTGCAATGCCCAGGTTCAGGAACTTATTTTTAATCAAAAGTGAAATTTGTTTCCCATTAAAATATATTTAAATGCACTGCATGAAACTAAATTTAGTAAGAAAAAGTGTATAATAAAAATTATAGACCAAAAAAAACGAAAAAAACACAATGTATTTTATATACAAATTGTTGCAAAAAATATTCATCGCAAAAATTTTATTGAACTTTTAGGTTCATGCAACGATCAATTCGCAAATTATTTCAAGTCGATAGCTTCATTAGTTTTTGAGTTACGTTGCACGGCGCAGAAAAAAACGCGTTTCGAGAAAAATGCGTTTAAAGTTTTCGTTTTCATACTGAGGTAGGTTCAAAGCGCATGGGTTTCGGGACTATCCAGGGACTTTTAAAGCTTTATTTAAGGCTAAGACTTATAAATGAATTTTTTAGGAATGAAAAAAATAGGTAATGCAAAAATAAAAAATTCAAGAGGGATTTCCCCCCTTAAGGTAGGTAGTCGTCGCAAAATTGTTTTTAATAACTGAACGTGCAAAAGCAGATTACTTGTATCTACTTTCCTCTTTTTCTATGATGATCTCATGCAGAATGCTAATATGTAATATTGACACCCTATTTCTTAATAATCGATTTACAAAATCCGTTTCGTATCTCAAAAACTTGTAGCCATGAATTTCAGCGCCGAATGCTTAAAAAAATGTTTTAAATGTCACTTATTCACCATTGTTTTTCCAATCCAAGAATCCCTGTAAGCAGTAAGCATTTGTTATCAGTCCAAGAGAGTCAGCAGGGTCATTTCCTCTCTTATTCAAGCAAAATTACAAAAACAAAATTTGTTTTTAAAGAACAAATATATCTGGCAAACAATGGTGCAGAAATAAACGTTTACATAAGAACATTTTACGTTGCCTTAAAATAGATCAAAACCAAAATTTTGCAAACAAAATTTTTAGATGTTAATTTCAAATTCGGTAAATTCTAAAAGGAATTCAAATTACTTTTTTTTTTGAAAATGTTTCTAAATTTTTTTTCTAGAGAAGAAATCAAATTATAATCTTTTGTTTGAAAATTAAGGCCAAATGTGTAGATCACGTTTTAATTTTTACAAAAATCCCTCCAAAATTTAGTCGAATTTAAATTTATTCAGAAATTTCAGCTGAGTTGAGGACGGCTATAGCTAAGAAGAGGAGTTGTAAAACATCAAATTAAAAGAAAATATTTATAGCAAATAAAAAAAAATCATGTGTGCATTTCTCACGTGGTTGAAGCGAAACCTTAAAAATCATTTTAAAAAAAATCGAAAAAATATAACTCTTTTTTATTTCATCACTTTTTTTTATATGACAACCTACAACAAATTATTATACCATCTGAAAGCTTATTGTTTCAGCTCAAAATAATCATATCGACCATGTCTATACAACATCTACAAAAAGAGCTATAATTTTTTTAACCCAATTAGTTTTCATAAAAAAAGCAAAACAGTCAATCTCTTTTCTCTTCTAACGCCATTAAATAAATTTTTTAAAAGACAATCATATTTCTACCATGCCTACAAAAAAAGTAAGAATTTTTTAAAGCCAACCATGTCGAAATTTCAAACTGAGAATACGGTACTTCCTCTACTGCTGGCTGGTTATCGGCAACAAATCTTCACAGGTGTTTTGAGGTATTTTTCAAGTTTTTCAATTAAAGATTATATAATTTGTAGAGCACGTTATGTGTGATATATTAAATGAAAGGTAATATTATCAGCATGTGTATTAAAGTTAAATAAATTTGTTATGTGCTCTTAATCAAAAGATATAACGTGTTTAGAAAAAGAACATCTTTTCACCGTTATCTCAGAATTTTGAATATTAAATTGAAATTTTGCAGAGTCATAATTTATTTAATTACCTATCTACTGTATAAATTTTATTCATCTATCTATTAAAACAAAAAAGTTATGATCAATTGTTTTTTCGTGTCGCTTTTTCGTTTCATCTTGTTTCAATCATAAAAATTGCCCTAAAAAAATTATATTGCAACTAAAAATATTTTGCACTGAAATTTTTGCTAAAATTGAAAGAAATTTAAAGAAAATTAAATACAAAAATATTTAATGCCCACTTTTGCATTGATTTTTTTTTCAATGCACAATTTTTTTATTTAAATTAATTTTTTTTAATTCAAAATATTTTTAGTTGCAATACAAATTGCCAAATGCCAATACGTTTTATTTGCAGTAATTTTTTATACAAAATTTTTGTATTTGCAATTAATATTTTTTTTTAATTCAAATAATGCATTTTCGTTTTAAAATGATATTTTTACATTTCAACTGAAAAGCTATATATCCGTTTCTAAGTGTTTTTGATATAAATCCCTCATAATGGTATGAATTTATAGTTTTTTTAAAGTACAAAAAATATATTTTCTCATAGTCAGTTAAAACAGGTAGTATTTTGAACAAAAATTGAAAATAAATCCTCAAAATAATTTTTTACCTTTGTTCGTAAGAAAAACGCTATTGTTATTATTGTCATTTTTGTATGTAGAAGAAAAACATTTTAAGATTGTTGCATCCCTATGACCTGTTTATTTGTATTTAGGCCGAAAATTTTTAAAAATGTATTTCTTAATTCATTATTTTTTGCATTAAAAATTAGAAAAAAAATGATATTTTGAGAAAAATTCTCTCTATAGAATAGAATAGCTAGAACTCACCACAATAAACTTTTAAAACATATTCTTTTGCAATATAAAAAGTATAGATCTAGTTTAATACCTACCAAAGTCGTTAAAAAACGTAATATTTAAATAAATACGTCTGACTGCTGCTCGAGTTGATGGGAATGGATAGTTGGTAGTACCAGATTATCTTTTTCATATTTTGATGAGTGGTCTACAACCTCCAAAGGAATTTGACCAGTAAGAATCAATTTTGAAAAAAGGAAAGAAGCCAAGATTTTGCGTCAAACTGACATTTAAAACTCTTTTCTTTCAGTATTGCACAACAATTGTCCAAGATCTTGGTCAAAACCCTGAGCCCGTCAATTCTCTGATCAAAATGCTTGGAAACCTATTCGGATAGAGTGGTTTTCAACTTGATTGTATTAATTTTTCTCACACATTGGTAATATATGGCAACCCTGCGGGTACACTTCAACATCAACTTAAAGATATGCTTAAAGATTTTTGTTAAAAAAAATCGTTGTCTCTTTCATTTCTTTATTGTATTGTTTCATTATTCCAATGGCGAGTTCCAGTGCAGTTTATGATCGCTGCAGTTTTATGTCATGACTCTAAGATATTCTCGCTCACAAAATCACAACACACAGATACAAACTAAAACATACAAAGGTTTAACATAAACAAAACAATATAAATCTGAGAAAACTCTATCTTTACTTGTCCTAAAATGAGAATGCGAGAGAGATTTTTCGGAGAAATACCGATACTGGAACATTGTACAATTTTATTTCTTTCTTCTTTAAATTTTTCACCCCCGCACCATAATTTTATGAACATTTGCTCAGGGCTCGGGGGAAGATCTTTGTTATGTTTATTTTTTTCGTCTTCTTCTTCTCAAATTATGAATGTAAACAAGAAGAATTCAGGTGTGTTGGATGTACGTGAGATATGATGACTTCTCAGGTAGGCAAATATTGTGTGTATTTATTGGTAATTGGTAGGCAAGCACACTACGTATCTAATTACTTGAATACCTACAAATGAATTTTAATAATATTGAATTTGATTTCGAAGAAGTTTGGTAATTTTTTTGCTTGTATAAAGATGATTTAAATATTTTAAATATCAATTTTATGCCGGTTTTTGGTTTATTTTATTAGACAAAAAATTGATATTTAGGCCTATTGTCTACTTCGGGATCAAAAGGGTTATCATAAAAGCGGCATAATTATTTTCTGATAAGAGTTCGTTGTACCAAAGATCTCAGTGCTTTAGAAAAAAGCACTTAGCAGAACTATTTCTATAGAGCATAAAAAAAGAATTTTATGAATACATTTTTTTAATAGTGACCGAAATACTGTCATTATCTCTACAAGCTGAGATTATTAAAACAGAAAAGAAACAACGGATCCGAGTACTGAGGCTTATCTCTGAAAATAAATATGTATCATGCTGTTGTTTCATTAAAAAAAAAAGAGTCTGGGAAACTTGAGAATAATATTCCTGCTGAAATCATCGAAAAAATTCTCTGTGCGGGAACACATGTTAATTAGAGATGAATGAATGAATTTGTGAATCCTGAGCTGCTGAGTTATAAACTGAATGAAAATTGCAATGCAACAATGAATAACAAGGTTGAGATACATATTCGTATATAATGCACTTCCACCCACAACTTTTTTGTGTTATGATAATGATAAAGTAAAACGATCACGTAATTCTAAGCTCTGTTGTGAGAGATGTGATAAATATAATTTGAGCATCAGAAAATGTTTGAAAAAATGTTCTTGAAAATGTATAGTACAATTTTGTAAAGATTTTGTTAAACAATTAAAACGTTGACAAGCAGCTTTGGGTTATCAAATTCCAATCTTCCGGTCAGACGTCAGAGGAGGCAGCTATAATAAAAATATCAAAAAAATATTTTAAAATGTTTGGAAGAGTTCCTCGTGTTTCTGGAGTATGTAGTATTTGAATCAATCTTATCTCGGAAGACATTTGATCTCAAAATGAAGATTGTTTTAGAAAAAAAAATCATGTTGCTATAGTGTGTAAACTAATTTTATCTCGCGCTCAAATAAGTAGGTACATGGAACTATTTCATGTTTTGATCAAAAAAGATTTGTATTTTCTTCTAAGTAAAGTTCAATGTGTCTATAATTATCAAATAGGCAGGTACATAGAACTATGCTTTTATACATTCAAATTGTAATTTAATAATATGACATAAGAGTAGGTATATAAAACATGTATTTTGGTACTCATTTTTACTTTTTTACTTGCGATATAGGTACTATATATCAAGTTATGTATTCGTACAAAAAAAAAGTTGAGATAACATTTTTCCATGACATTACGATGGTAGACAATGCCAAAAAAGTGGGTCCCGGAAGTCTGTCTGTCTGTCTGTCTGTCTGTCTGTCTGTATACGAACCTACAGCCTAAACGGATGGACCGATTTATGTCAAACTTGGTAAGTAGCGTTATTTGGCGACTCTCCAGTGTAGTTTTTGGAATTCATTTTTTTGGACCAAAAATAACGGTACTTGTCATATAGGTACCGATTTTAGTAAAATTAAAATATCTCGAAAACGGCTCTAACGATTTTGTTTAAAAAATTAAAATAATAGTTGTAAGTTAAGGTGCATCTTCTAATGAAAAATTTTTTGTTTGAAAATCATTATTAACGGTACCTGCCATAGAACCGTTTTTTAAATCCGATTATCTCCGAAACTGCTCATTCGATTTCAATGAAACTTTTTGTGAAGAAGCATTTCTATAATTTAAATATAAGCCAAAAATAAAATGTTGAACAAAATAATTTTTGAATTTTTAAAAAAATTTTGAAATTTTTTTTTTGAAAAATCAAATTTTCGAAAACGGGACATTGAATTTTTTTGAAATTTTGTTTTAGGATGCCGATTAGTGATTTCTACAAAATGGCATACCAATTTTATTTTAAAACGTTTTTTTCCAAAAAATTGTTTATAAAAAATTAGTTTTTTATAAAACGGCTCTAACGATTTTGAAAATTTTTTTTTCTAAAAATGCATCTTAATATATCAGTCAAAACTGCATACTTGTTTTGGAGGGCAATTTGATTTCAGATTTTATTTTATTTATTATTTAAAAAATGAATTTTATTTTTTTTTTCCAATTTTCTATATAAAAAGTCTTAAAAAACGAAATAGGTCCCCAGAAAAGTATTTTAAAATTTTGTACATTTTTCTTTTGCTAAAAACAAGCAAAGTTAAAAAATAAGTGAGTTTTGCGAAAAATGTAAAAAAGACTCAAAAGAAAAAGGCAAAAAACTTAATTTTTTTTGAGTTTTTTGCATTTTACTCAAAACTAGAGGGTGACCGGGCCAAACGGACTTGAAATTCGGATTCAGCGTGCCCAAAAACATATAGAAAGATAGGTCTGGTTCGTGGTACATGACACTTTTTTTATTTTGTGTGCCGGTGTAATTATTATTTTAAATTTTTGTTTTAAACCAAAAAAAAACTGGTAGATGAATTTTCTTGAATTTTACTTTTTATTGTTGTTCAATAATATCTTGATTAATAATATCTTGAAAAATTTTATGTAAAAACATATTTTTTTAAAACGGCACTAACGATTTAAAATACCTTTTCATTTTCAAAAATTCTCTGTTGTACCTACAACCTACCAAAATCAGATTTTCAACATTGTTTGCAAGTCAAAACCTTTTAAAAAAATGAAAAGATTATTCCCTTAGACACAACGTTTTAGCATTCTAAGCCAGTCGTGCATTTTAATTTATTGTGTTTTACTATTAATATTATAATATTTGTTTTTATTCATATTTGTAATATAGGTGAACTAAATAAAACCGGGACCCTAATAAGGCCTTGTGCATGAAAAATCACAAAGCCATTAAGTATAACGAGACTTTTTGTTTTTATGTTCGTTATCGTTAGCTCGTTACGTTCGAATTTTGAATTTTCCTATGCAAAAAGTTACATGAAGCTTTTATAACAATCAATCAATCAAAATTAAAAACAAACTAAACTTTTTATTTTTTTAAACCAATTTTTCGAAAACGGGACATTTAAACGTTTTAGTTTTAGGTAGTATAATAATTACAAAATGGCATATGAAGAAACTTTTTTCTTAATTTTTTTTTTAACAATCTATATGAAAAAAAAAATAAACGGGCTTTTAATTCTTTTTTTAGAAATGGTAACGGAGTTACGAATAACAGAGTTACGCGCGACAGAGTTACGGCCGTCAAAGTTACGCGAAACCGAAGTTACGAAAAACTAGAGTTACGAATTCTAAAGTTATGTTAAGCTATGACATGTGATTTTTGGGTTGGCAACAATTGCGAGGAACGATATGGAATTATGGAAATACAAACAAGAGATTAACATTTTTCTCATTGGTCAGAACTAAATGAGTTAAGCGAAAATGGGTGTTATTTAATCTTGTAAAATTTTGATTGGATAGGTAAAGATATACAAAGTGGGTATTACAAAATACGCTATGAATAATTATATTAATTAATAGAAAAAAAATACGTAGGTGCAATATTAGTTGGACAAATAAGAAGTTAATTTCAATTATGTCCCCGAAACTTACATAAGTAGGTATACTCATGTTTTTTTTCTATTTCAACGTTTTTGCGATTTTCTCACAAAAACAAAACCATATATGTATATATCCATCCAATCAAAATTTTACAATATTAAATAACACCCACTTTCGCTTAACTCATTTAGTTCTGACCGATGAGAAAAATGTTAATCTCTTGTTTGTATTTCCATAATTCCATATCGTTCCTCGCAATTGTTGCCAACCCAAAAATCACATGTCATAGCTTAACATAACTTTAGAATTCGTAACTCTAGATTTTCGTAGCTTCGGTTTCGCGTAACTTTGACGCTCGTAACTCTGTCGCCCGTAACTCTGGTATTCGTAACTTCGTCGGTTTCCCCTTTTTTTAAATGCAATATTAACCAAGTTGTGTGTGTGTTTTTTTTTTTTAATTTAATGTTTTAAATATTGAGATAGTTTCTATGATTCTATTTATAACTTATTTTGGCAAAAAATCATGTTTTGCACTATTTGCACCAATCAGAAAAGAACTTACATAAAGAACTGAAGAACTAAAAGTTAGGCAAAATTTATTGAAAAGGCTTGAATATTTTTAAATGCGTATGGACGTAAGACGGAAATAAACTTTTAACGCTGATATTATTAAAATTTTTTTAAATGTTACAGTTATGTTATCTTCTAAGCGCTTCAATTTTCATAATTTGTACAGTTTACAAAAATAAAAAATTCGTCAATGGTTAGTATGTGAATTACAAAGAATAGGTATGCAGAACTTATTCAGAGCTTTTAACTTCCGGTCCCAAGACTTTGTGAAGTTTTGTGATATTTGATTTTTTTTTTATTTTCATTCATAAAAACTTTTTTTCGAATTTTGTTAACGTAGTCCACTGTATTCGAACAAAATTATGTTCCACTCAAAGGTTCTTGCATTGAATAAATAGATGGTTTGTGTATTTGGTTTAACACAACGTGGATGAAATCTAAGATTTTTGAGCCGCCATCTAACATTTCATTAATGAACAAATAATAACATTGCAATATGCTTTAAATATTCTATGTTTTTTTACAATTTGAATTTAAGTTTTGAATTAAATTTTGAACGGAATTTCCTTTCTCTTTTTTATGAACTTCTATTTTCAAGTTTGAATAAAAATTCAACATGACTAATTTATTGTGCAACTAGAGCATTAGATTTATTAGTTTTGCTTTAAAATATAAAATTTTTTTAACTAAACAAATTTTCTAAAAAACTAAAAAAAAAAAACATCCTAATCCAAGTCAAGATCTCCATTTGTAATAGCATCGCCATTTAGACCTTCATTTGGATTTGTTTCCTGACTATCAGCAACACAATCAACAATACATTCTTCACTTCCGGTTGTACTAATTGTTATCGTTGGAATATTATCTGACCAAACAGATGCTTGTGAATCTTGACGGGCCGGTGTTGGTCTCTCATTCTTCCATCGAAGTGAACCACTTCGAACTGGTGGTGGAGTTGGTCCAGGCTGGTCTTCTTCTTCCGAATCAACTATTGGTGCTTGAAGAGGTTTTTTGACAGCTGGCGGTGAAGTAGTCGAAGTTGTTGGTTGTTCGGGCTCAGGTTGAGTTATTGTATTCGGCTCGGGCTTTGAGCTTGCTATAAATGATGGCTCAATTTCAATTGTTGTTGAAGGCGTTGATGGTGGTGAATCACTTGGTGAGTTTAAATCAGCTTTTTTAACAGCTTCACGAACGAAGTTCATAAGATTTCCAATTTTCTTCCGACCTTGCTTGGAAAAACTGAAGAATGCTTCAGATTTTCCGTCTTCTTGAGGAGACGAGGTGAGTTTCTTCTTTTCTGGAGAGTCACTGGTGGGTTTCTTCTTCTCTTTCTCTGGTGAATCAGGAGTCTTCTTCTTTTCTTTTTCTTTCTCTTTATCCTTCTCTCTATCCTGAGGGGAGGTATTTGTTTTCTTTTTCTCCTTATCTAACGGTGACGGTGACCTACTGTGCTTCTTTTTCTCATTTTCCGGTGACTTAGGGAACTTCTTCTTTTCTTTTTCCGGTGAGTTTTTAGACTTACTCTTGTCTTTATCGGGAGAGCCCTTAGGTTTCTTCCTCTCTTTTTCTGGTGAAGATCCATCAGTTTTCTTCTTCTCCCTCTCCTTTTCTTTCTCTGGTGACCCAGGCTCCTTCTCATTCTCTGCATGTCTCTTTTCTTTGTTCTTCTTCCTTTCTATTGACTTATCATCAAACTTGAACGGTTCTGGTCTTGAATTTTGGGAATTCTTCTTCTTCGGATTCTTAGGGACTTCTGAAGATTTCTCATTGATAACTGCAAAATTACTACTAACAATCTTAGCAAGACTCGGTTTTGAGGGCATTTCCTCACTTTCAGGTGATTGCTTTTGCAACAAGCTCATACGTCTTTCCGAGACAACTCTGGAATTCGTATCCGGGTCATTATCGTTATCACAATCATTCCTCTTTTCGGCTTTCACAACTTTCTCAAGCTTCACAGGTTTATCAGGCTTATTTACTTTATCAACTTTAAATCTACTCTTTGGATGTTGAGGGTCTTTGGTTTTGGCTTGTTCACTCTTGGCAATTTGGACGATATCAACTAAAGATGGTTTTCGAGTTCTACGGATTTGTTGCAGCTTTGAAAGACCAAAAAGCTTCTCTTTGGATTCTTCGTCATGTGGAAGGGATTCGTGATATTCTGTGTCGGTATCGTCTTCATCTTTCCCCCTGACGTAGCTGTCATCGTCAGAAGTAGCAGAACCTTTGCGTAAAGCTTTTTTCATAATTCGGGCTATAAGTTCTGAAAAGTTAGGAACAAGAAGGTCAAAGACATTATGATTGATAGGGATTTCTTCAAACTTACCTTTTCTAGCTTGATTTTTGATTTCTTCATCAAAATCAGGGGCCTGTTGTCCCGGTCCAGTCGGTGTGACAGGTGATGAAGCTTCCAAAACCTTCCTCCATCGATTGGTTAAGGCTGTGGCAGCTTGTTCGTTAGTCTTCGTATCAGGTAGTTTGAACATCTTCTTTCGTTCTTCTTCCCGTTCTTTAAGCAGTTGATTACGAAGGTCTTGATTAGCTTCTCTTAAGGCACCCGTTAAAGAAACCAAGTAGTAGATGATGAGGGTCAACAAAAGGAGCAAAGGAATCACAGTACTTGGTGAGGTCAAATACTCTAGGGGCTTGTGAAGCTCTCTAGAAAAAAAAATATATTCAATAAGCGGAAAATCTAAAAACGGGTAACTACTTACGGAGGCAACCCTTTTATAATTGTTTTCGTAAAGAATTCAGAAATCCTGTCATAATCTGAAAAAGGTCCACAATGCCATGAAGGACGTAACCAGACTATCGCATAGCCAACCGGCAGAACACACAAAAACAACATTGTCAAAAGAAGTGACAGATAAAAGTTATTCGACTTGGAAGCCCTACAAAAAAAAAATAAGAACGACAAGAAAAAAATCACATATTTTTTTTGTGTGGAACATAACTTATAAAAATCCCCAACAATTTATATAAAGCCTTCTATCTTACTTAAAAACCACTTCATGCGGCACATTACAAGTTAGCACAATCCACGACCGCAAGTACATCAAAATCATAAGCTTCACAAAATTAATGATCACAAGTCCTGGCGAAAAGAAAATCCCCATCCATACCTGCCCCTGATTGTAGACTAAATTTAAGATACTTTCAGCAATTTTAAAGTCACCATACTAAACGGCAGCGTGACGAAAAAAAAGGAAAAATGAAAAAGTTAAAGGAGACAAGAAAAAAATAAAAAGGGGGAATTTGTATAGCTAAATGTTTCCTTAACATTTTTGTGTTTTAGAAGGAGGACGATAGAGATATGGATAAATCGACATCTATAATATACATACCTGAGGGAAAGTCTTCTCCATGTCCCAACACCAGTATTTATTTATGTAGCGCACGAAGAGTGCTCGCAGGAAGTCGATGCAAAGTGGTGCCACTATGGACATTATCTGCAAATTAAGTTGGCATTATGTAAATAAGGGAAGTTTACTGTGCGCTTTATAATGTGCAACCGGAAGTGAGTATAGTTAAACACCAGGACATTTGCACAATGGGCGATGTATAAGAGTGTAGTAGGTAGGTATAAGTATGTAGGAGTAAGGAGTTTTCAATTACACTCTCTGACTTCCGTTTATAGTGTAAGTGTGTGTGTGTTTGTGTTAAAGTGTGGTGTGTGGCTATATAGAGGATTTGGTTTTTGCTTAAGTGATGGATAGAAGTGGTATTTTAATGTAGTATATTAATAGTTACAAAAAGGATTTCTAATTGCATTCAACAGGATATAGAGGTTTTTGGTTGTTGTGTGTGCTATGCAATTAAGAAAAAAATCATTTAACTGTGACTTTTAAATCGTATTTTGAATCAATGTACAGAAAACTAAATTTGATTTTTTTTTTCACTAAATAGGTAAAGATATTGAAAATGATATTAAAAATGGCGCCCAACGTGGGGCTGAAACTACTTTGTTAAAGAACTTAATTCCTTTGATTTAACATAATTCAATTAATAAAATTACTTGAAAAAATATAAATTAGAAAAAATAGTCGATTTTAATAAAATGGCGCCCAACGTGACGGTAAAATGTAAAAAAGAAATCATAATATAAACAATTTTCACTAAATCATCATACATTTTTAAAAATTTAACCTACTGACTAACTATTAGTTTTCATATAAAATCAAAAGTTGGATGGAAAAACATTTTTAAAAATGGCGCCCAATGTAAAAGCCTTATGATAGAAACAAACCCATTTTTTACCAAAACATCTTGATATCACAAAATTGGTTGAAGGCGCAAAAACTATTAAAAGCATTGCTTATTCCCTAAAGTGGCAATATAATGTAAATTCTAATTTCGTCCACTTCAATCGATTGGATAAGCAAAATTTCTTAAAATGGCGCCCAACGTAGAAAAGAAAATTTTTTGAAAATCAACTCAATTTTCCACAAAATCTCAGTTGTTGAGAAATTCTTCAAACTAATTCATGTTTTCATCAATTTCTAAGGCTTGTAATTTTTGATTACAATTTTTCACGTTGGGCGCCAGTTAAAAATACTTTGGTTCTGATCTAGTATGTAATATTTGTAACCAAATATTACTAGATCAGAACCATAGTATTTTTAACTGGCGCCCAACGTGAAAAATTGTAATCGAAAATGTGTTAAAAATTATAAACACATTACCTATGAGAACTTAATAGCTATTAGAACAAAATACAGTTACAAATATCGAAAAAGAAACCATAAGTATGGCACCCAACGAAAAAAAAACTTAAATTGCCTTTGAACTTAATTCCTTAAAGTTACTCCGTAACATTAAATCACTTCTAATTTCCTTGCTGTTGAAAAATTGTTACAGGTACCAAAACTAATTACTTGTTTCTTTGGACTTGCATTTAATTTTTAAAAATGACGAGCAACATGAAAAAAGATATTAGAAGTAAAATCAGTTCTACGTCTTTATTCGGTGGTGTTATGATATTGATTTCCAGGCAATCAGTAAATAAATAAAGCTAACTACAGTCATTTAAACTACTCAATAATAAATAGTGTCAGAGTCAAATTTCTTTAAATGGCGCCCAACGCGAGGTGGATAATAAAACAGTAAAGAAAATGTTTATAAATTAAGTCAGTCCTTCACTAAAACATTACATTTCCTTTGAATCTTTAGTTATAAGAAATATTTTAAATTGTTTTCAATCGAATTCAGTAAAATGGCGCCCAACGTGAACGAAAAAGTTAAAAAGATACCTTATCGCGAAATAGATCTAATTCTAAACCACATCTTCATGATATCTAATCACTACTTATTTGAAGTCCTATATAATAAATAGGAACAAAAATTTAAATTTAAATTAAACAAGACCCTTAAAAATGGCGCCCAACTAAATTTTAAAGACAAAATGCAAAATTTTAAAACTCTTCGTATTTTGTTATCAAATATCGTCATGAATTATTCTATCGTTAGTTTAAATGGAAAAACAGAAATTGTAATAAACGATCATTTCCAAAAACGGCGCCCAACACAAAAGTGAAGAAAAAAGTTAGTTTATATAATCAATGGACTACTTCACCAAAACTCTTATAGCTTCCAATAAATGAAACATACAGCTTCAGTATAAAAAAGGAAAAGCAAATCATAATTTGAATTTTATTAAATGGCGCCCAATTTTACATCCAAAAAGCATGCAAAACGAGTAGTTGAAAAAATCAGCCTATAATATCCCCCAATCAAAGACGATTAGCAGTTCTACCAAGCAGCTACCAAATACATCTCTATCCTTTGAAATTACCAAAAATATTGAATTTTTGTTAAAGCTATAGCTTTGTAAAATTAAACTAGTTAAAGCATTCTTCCCCTCAAAATAGCTCTGGTTATTATAATTTTCATTTTGTACCTTTTTCCTCCTGTGGTAGCAATTCGATGAATTATGAATCCAGAATGAAAATTTCGATAAGTCCTTGAAAATCGTCTATAAGCCTGTTGAAACCTCATTGCGGTCCATGATATTGCTTTCTACAGAGAGAGAGAGAGAGAGAGCAGCAAACGAGGAAGAACTTTTCCAATTTTTCTCTACTTTTTTTCCATTTTATTTTTTATTTTTTTGTTAAAAATATAAAATCCAGTATATGCAGCAATCAGACTTTTTTGTTCAATAAAAAGCCATCGGAAAGTTCGTAATGTAAGGAACAAGGAAAATAACCCATCAACCCAAAGGACATACATCTGTAAGAATTTTTTTTTTTTCAGTTTCATTTTTGTTTGCGGGAGCAAAAGGAAAAGAAGGTATTTCTGAATTTTCCAAAACACAATTTCCATACCACATCGAAGAAGAAAACGGCATCAGGCACACTATATACCAGCATCGAATTACACCAGGGGATTTGCTGTGGTAGAAGTAATTCTGTTCTTCAGCTGGTTACCAACAAATAAAAAAAAAAAACGAAAAAACATGGAAAAAGTAATCATCTTGTTCTTAGTAGCAGAAAAATGTATAAAGAGGATGGAATGATGTGATGTGTGTAACAAGGAACGAAGACGATTAAGAGTGCAGAAAAACTGTGGATGGAGCTTTTAAAAAACACTCTCTGAACAACTTGTTAGAAAGATGTTAAAGGCGGAATGGAGTGAGAAGTGATGTAAAACAAAGGTTTTTTCTTGAAGGCATTATACTTTTCTTCAAATTTTTCCAAAAGGGCTTATATTGGTAACGTAAAAACGGGTTTCCTCAGAGAAAATAGCCAAAAGTACCATAATAACTATGAAAATAAAACACAAACGTAGTACTTTCCATTCTATCTGGAGTACCACAGGGCTGATATGTAGGACCTACACTTTTTCATAATTTTTCAAATTACTTTCTTTTGTATGTAAATTGTCTTTCCAAGGTTGATTGTTATTACAAAAGGTTGTTATAAGCAAGTGACTTGTTAAAAGCAACTTTATACGTCTCCTGAGACCCCTTTAACAGGAAGACAACTTAAAACCTCTTGTAATACATATACCACCTATAATGCATAAAAACATGTTTTAAAAAAAATCTACTCACCATGTCGAAGACGATAATTTTTGAGAGCTCCTGCCCCAATGATGTCTCCCAGCACATTGATGTCAAGTTGCGACGCATATTCTCCACAATGAGCGTTATGTTCTTCCGTCTTTCCTCATGATATTGCAACTGGATTAGGGGGGCTATTGTCGTTGTGGTACTAAGAGTTGTGGCATCGGTGGTAGATAAGTCGTCTACTTTGGGTGTCATTGGGGTGGTACAGTACTCTGGAGGTATTGTAACGCATACAGTTTGTGTACAAGTCTTAGTTTGCATTTGTTTATCGCTGATAGTGACGGCAATAGTTGAACTGGGGGTAGTTGTCCTTGTCGTTGGATAGGTTGTAGTATCCGGCTCCTTTTCGTCCGATGTTGATGATGTTGATGTTGATGATGGTTCATCGGGCTTCAAAGTGGATATGTATTCGAGAACTTTGTCACGTACCGGATCTATTACAGTTGAAGTCGATGATATGGTGGGCATAGTACCCATGAGCTCGGTAAGTGTTGACAAACTGGATACGTCAAGGGTATAGGTGTTTGTTGAAGCAAAATTCAAAGTACTAGATTCTGTTGTGTCAGTAGAATCTGTGTATTCCGTACCGTCAGTACTTGTCGAAGACGGAGAGAAGCTTTCTATTGAACGTCTAACCCTTTGACCATCATCATCATCCTTCCCCTTCTCATTCCCCTCCTGGTCTCTATCCTCAATATCCATGGATAGAAAATTATCAAAATAGTCGTGATAGTCAAAGTAGGTATCGTTAAATTGGGATCGATAGTCCTCGCTAGTTGTCGACAACGAGGACGATGTCGATGACAATAATGGCGGTGGAGAGGTACTTTCGAAAAACATCGACGTACTGCTACTACTCGTAAATGGATCAACTGAGGTATTACTGGGATTTGCTATCAAGTCGTTCAAGTTGGTTGTTGACGTTAGAAAGTCGACACTAGTGGTAACCGCATCATATGGTGTTGTAGTAGTTAATGGCAATGTGGTCTTCGATGGACTTGTCGTTGTCGTCCATGATGTCTCCGAGACGAGAGTTGTGCTAGTGCTTAAATTTAGCAACAACATCGATGTAGTTAATGTTCGTGTAGGTGATGGTAAAGGTATTGAGCAGTTCACTGGAACTATGAAACACATTGTTCTGTTGAACAAATTTCCCAAAGTTGTCGAGGTTGTTGTTGGGGAGAAACCTAATGGAGCAGGAGATGAGTTAAAATCACTCGAATTTGGTTTACTAGTGGTAAAGCTGCTGGTTAAAAGAGTTAGGTCGGCAATCATTTTTTCAATTTGTGTCATTTCCAAAGTAGCATTTTGATTGATTTCTTTTAATTGCTGGAGGGATTCATCTTTGCCAGTGATTTTGTAGATGAATGAGAACATTAGGGAGTATAAATTCAACAAATTGAGAATCATAATTCTGGAAATATAAGAAATTAATTTTAACTTTAATAAAAAAAGAAAACTGCTTCTAAAGCGTTTTTTTTTTTTTTTGAGATTAATATGATATTAAAAATACACAATATTGAAGAAAATCTTTTCAAAATTCTTTAACAGTTGGTATTTTATTAATTTGAGGTCTGAAAATATCAACTTTTTGGCACCTCTTAGGCACGTTTTGAAAATTATTATTCCTTAATACCAAAAGTGAAATGCATTTAAAAAAAAGGGGTCTCACTTTTTTTAAAGATGGGTTCAATTAATAAATACTGTCAACTTAATGGAATGAAAAAAACTTAGCCTTAAAAATTGATGTCACAATATGACATACAATAGGTTCAAACTTGTAAGTCATGAGTTTTCTGAGATTTCTGGAGTCGAGAATCATATTTTATTTTAAGGACCAAATTAACTAAAAAATTTTTGTTTGAAAAATCATTATTACTGGTACCTGCCATAGAACCGCTTTTTTCAAATCTGATTTTCTGCCAAAATCCTAATAAAACAACATAAGTCCATGAGCATAAACTTTTCAGGAGCAACAAAAAACTGTTTTTTACGTAAAATTCCACAACACTTCAAATTTAGAGTGTACCGAGTTATAATCTAGGCTTGCGTGTCAAGATGTTTGCCAAAAAAATTTAAAACTTGTAAAAAGTCATATATTTAACAGTCAAAAATTTGCCACCGCTTGAAATCTTTCCATATAATTTTGAACGCTTTACTTTCAGTTTTCGTATTTTGGGGGTTCAGACATGCCTTTTTATATTTTTTTTTTTTTTTCAGAAGATACATAAATGAGAAATTTAGAAAAATTTTTTGGAAAAAGTGGACTTATGTTGTTTCTGAAATAAACGATTCAATTGTATTTCAACGAAATTTTTTGTACAAAAGCATTTATATAATTTTTATATATGTAAATCAGAAATAAAATGTAGAAAAAAAACTAATATTTGGATTTTTAAAAAAATTTTGAAAATTGTTCTTAAAATATCAAATATTTTTGAAATTATGGTTTTAGATGTTGATTAGTGATTTCTACAAAATGGAATACCAATTTTATTTTAAAACTTTTTTAATAAAAAAATATTTAGGTATACAAAATTAGTTTAAAAAAAAACGGCTCTAACGATTTTGAAAATTTTCTTTCTAAAAATGCATCTTAAATACCTATCAAATAAAACTGAATACTTGTTTTGGAGGGCAATTTGATTTCAGATGTTGTTTTACTGTTTTGAAAAACGAATTTTATGTTATTTAATTTTCTTAAATATGTAGGTACATTCCCAAATTTCTATATAAAAATTCTTAAAAATTAAAGCAACTTGAACTCTAAGAGCAAGTCCGTGCGACCCAGTCGTGAATTTTATTAATCATTGGGTAAATACACTGGTCTACAAGATTTTTTAGCCAGAAACCAAAACATAATTAAAAATTAGTAAAATTTTCGAAAAACAAGTTTTCAGATTTAAAAAAAAAAATTTCAAATTTTGTTTTTGAAAAATAAATTTTAGAAAACGGGTCCATAAAATTTATTTTAATTTTGTTTTTGTATGTGTTTAAATTGTTTTTTTAGAATGGCATACTTTGGGTATGCCATTTTTGGAAATGGCAAAATTTCCAAAAATCGAAAAAATTTGGTTTTCTTTCAAATTTTTGGGATTTTTGGTAATTTTGCGTTTGACGTTGAAGATATGTACAAAGTCTAGCATATTTTTAATCATTATCCATTTCTTGCTAAAACTCAGAGTCATTGGTACAAAATTTATAAATTTAGCTGAATACGTTCATAATTACCTATGTTCTTGAATTCTGCTAACTTTTATTCGCCAAAGTAAAAATATTTGATACCTTTTCTTTCTTGCATATTATTTTTCAATTTTCCGAAATTAATAAGGTTGAATTTTAGCTTGATTTCATTATTCAGGCACAAAATATGTTAAATCAATTGAAACAATAAACAAAAATTAAAAATACCTTGCAAGTTGCAGTCGCAACTGTTGCCTTGGATGCCAATTTTCGAACAATCCCAATGCATCAAAAATCATTGGCAGAAAAAATGACAACAGTGTCATTATAACGTTAACCTCGTTTCTTCTATACCATGATGCGTTGGTTCCAACAGTTTCAGACCTAATAGTTTGAAAGAGATAGAGAGAGAAAGAAATATTACATTCAAGAGAGTCCTTTTTTCGTATTTTATTTAAATTAAAAATGAAAGAATAAAAATAATCAATAACCTGTCAACAGCCGACACAACAGTATAACCAGATGCAGCCAGAAGACCAATAACTAAAATATTTACAAGAATCCTTTGAAGTATGATACGCCAACTGAAAATGATAAGGATATACGGTCATCACAGGCAGACAGTAAGAAAGGAAAAGAGAAGATGAAATCGAAAGAAAAAAAATAAATATTATTATTTTCCCTTCACAATTGTTTGCTTATTGTATGCGTACTTCCGGTTGTCCTTTTTCTTCTCTGCCTCCTCAAGCAATGCTTCCTTAAAGCCAACAACAACAGATGCTATCCTATTATGAGCCGTTTCCGCATGACCTAAGTTCAAAAAAAAAAAAAAAAACAAAAAAAAAATACAAGAAATAATGGAAATTAAATTACCGTTATTGCGGGATGGAAATTGAAACTTTACCAATCATGAAATCCCAGCCGGTGAACAATTTCCATGAAAAAATACACTCATCGTCCTTTGATGAAAGCTTTGAATTCCTAGAATTTTCTGCCATCCTTGATGGTTAGCAAGCAGCAGCCAGACAAAAGGGATAGAGTAGATAATTATTGACTTTGGATTATTAACTTCAACGGAAGAAATATATTAATAACAGCATTTTATGAAATTCTCAAGTCAACACGAGAACATCGCATCTCCTCAGAGAGTTATGACCTAATTTCCTATCTCAGGGTACTGTCATAATACCTATTCTCATTGTTCGTAGTCAAGAGTGTCGAAGTTGAAGCAATTGAAGAAGTATTATGGTGGTGTTAGAAGGTGGCAGAAATGAGTATGAATTAATGAACAACATCAAGGACTTCCGCTATATTTCTCGGGTTAATTCTGTGACGAACGACACACTATAATTTATATTGTGTTGTCGAACAATTGCTATACTCAAAGGATATTGTTGGAAAGATGAACTGTTGCTATCCTCCATTGATGATGATGATGGTGATGGTGACATCAGTGTGTTGGTAACGAGTAATTCAAGTCACGTACCAAATTGGTTTTCTCCAAATTAATTGACAATGAATTTTATTGCAAGGATCTTCTTCTTCTTATATTATTGTTCTTCAACAATCTAATGGAATAATTATTTATAAAATTAGCTTTAAGAGAAATTCTAGCTAAGACCAGACTTAGACAGAGAGAGAATTAGATATTTTATGGGATTTTCATGTAATTGACAGGAAAATTCTATATAGGCATCAGGATATTGTTCAATGATTAAGTGTGTTTGTTTTTGCTTTGCTATGTGTGAGTATAATCTTGGAAATCTGATAATAAATGTGTGTTGTTTCCAAAAATTAACTTAGACACAAAAGTTTTTGGTGTGAATTGAACGTGAATTGAATATATTTCGGAGAAAAAATAAGAGAACAAAGTGATTGTTTAATTCAATTCCAGATACAAAAAATCTTAGTTAATTAATTATTTTGATTGTGATTCTCTCATTTAAAAATGCAATGAATGTTGTTTTGCTGATATTTTGTAGAATGCTTCATGACTTCACACAGAGAAAAATATGACCACCTAAAACCTAACAGATTGCCATATTGTTTTACTGCCCATACGTTTTATAAGGAAATCTTATTAAAAGCAATAAGGTTTTTTTATAGGTAAGGATTTTTTATTATTTCTATAGAGAAAATATTTTTAAAATTTGAGTGAAAAGTTCATTTTTTTTGCAAAAATATTGGTGGGCGACTAATAATTTGAAGTCTCCAGTTCGATTCCCGGCCTGGTTGTAGTTTTTTTTTTTTTCTTTTCTTTTCAAAACCCTACAAGTGCAGATTTTAAAACAATAAGGAAAACCCGATTGTTTTAATAAAGTTTCCTTCTTAAATGAAAACCATAGAGAAATCTTATTGTTTTTGTTCTATTTTACGTGGTCTATTTTTCTCTGTGCAGAAAGTGCGAAGTACCTACTTTTTATATACATATCTTGCAGTGGTGTATCCAGAAAAAAATTTGGGGGGGGGCTGCAAAGTTTTTCAAAAATTTTTGATAAGGTAAATGTACTACAAATTTGTCTCTTTTTTTATTCATCTTTGATCGAGAGAAAAGCGCTGTGCTGAGGTACTGAAAGTTGTATAGTAGCATTTTACTGCTCCCGACAACTTCGTACTACTGTCTCCTTTCACATTCAAAGTAGCTATTTTTCCAAGTTCTTGTATCCCAAGCATTTTACACAAACAGCAAGGTGTTCAGTAATCTGTAAAAAAAACACATTTTCGTTCGAACTTTTTCATGTGCTGAATTCAAAACTGTTTACAGATTTATTCCTATCACGTCTAGTTTTCGAGCTATACTCATCACTTTTTACGGTATAAATGCCCATATTTCCGCAATTCGACCGAAAGTGAACTGGCATCACTTTCAATTTCACGTGAAATTGATCTTCGATCGATTTCGAAATCTTCGAAAATGCTTCGATCTGTCACAACTGAAGGATCATCCATTTTTATTTTGTTTCTAAAGTTAAATTACTGCTACTTTGAACATGGATGCAATTTTATTGGCAACTTTATTGGAAAAAAGTAGAATTTAAAAGAAAGAATGAGAAGTCACATTTTGCGAGACATATGAAATATGTAAGTGAAATGCAGAACATGGGCGATATTATTGCAAATTTTCAAAGGAAAATGAATTAGATAAAGTGTAAAGCGAATGAGGTTGCAAACACAGAGGCATAATATTTCATGCCTCATGTGTTTTATGTATTTTGTATTAAATTAACAACAAATAAACATTACAAAACAATAAAAATATAAGTTTTGATAATATTTTGCCCAAAAATTGGAGATTCGTTGAAAAAGATACCAAGTTCAGGAGCAGAAACAAAGCGAATTGAATTCGATCAGAAAATCGAAATGAGCGAAAAAATGTAGAACACCTAATTTCACAATCGGCAACGCAATTGAATGCTCAAAAAGTGAAAGCAGAACGTAAAAGTCTCAAAAACTAATTTTCAATGAAATTCTTTTGATGTTTAATCCGAAATATATATTTTTTAATAATATGTTCCTTTTTTAATACAAATCAGAAGCACAAACTGGAATTTGCTTAAATAAACCATTAGTTATGTTGACCACTAAGATATTGAGATATAAAAAATGTGCATTTCCAATACCTTTGAGAAAAATATTATTTTTGAAAAAAAGTTATATACTCAAGACAATAAAATACGAAGTGATTGCATAAGAAGCTTTGCAAAATTTAACGGTGATGTAATTCGACGTCAAAACAACAAACAAATTATTTGAAGAATTCTGAATTGGACTAAAATCCCGAAAATCCCAAACCTCAACGTCAACTAAGGCACTTACTCAAACAAACACAAACAACCATTTTAGAATTTGGAGGGGGTTCGATCATTTGAGCTGCCTCTAAATCTCTACGATTTACGAAGAAGTTTCAGTTAATCATGTAGATTATGATGAAATCAGCAAAATAATAACATGATTTTGGAGGCTTGGGGGGGGGGGGGGGCTTGAGCCCCCTGAGCCCCCCCCCCCCCTCAATACGCCACTGATATCTTGTATTTATATTTCAATAGAATTTGAAAATATATTCTATTTTATGCTAATTTTACCACAATCTTAAACTGTTTGATTTAGAATTCAAACTATACACTAATTTAATTTCTTTGAGAATTCTCATTAGGCTTAAATTTGAAAAAAATCTAACAATTTTGCACGCATCTTTAGCATTAATCTTTCAATTTATTTCATACCAATAATTTGTAAATACACCGAGGGAAAAACGTAACATAAAATCTAATGTTGTCAACCATGGTTCTATATTAGAAAAAAACTCACATGAAACATCTTTAGTCCTTAAAGATATTGCATGACATTGCTAATTGTACGAGTGAAACATGCTATCACCGAAAAAGATCTGATATGTTTAACCGAATAAAATACTTGACTTAAGGTTGGAAAATACCAAAATGAACACTTTCTTCAGGCATTTCTCAGATAAGGAAGTTAATTTTTATAATGTTTTCAGTTTCAGGTCAAATCTGAAAAAAAATTTTTAAATTTTGAAAAATCAATTTGCAAAATTTTTGTCCTGGTAGCCCATTTTATTTAACCTTGCAAGAGTGTGATTTTGTATTTAACTATATGCAAGTCCGAATACATGTACAAAGTTTCAGCTTTCAGTTGTTTTTTTTATTTAAATTTTATTTCTTTACACAAAAAATTTGTGCCTTTTAATAGAAAACGAATTACGAGGTAACATTAATATGATTGTCTTTCCACAATAATAATATGCACGACTTGCTGGCTCCTATGGTAAAATTAGCTAAATCTTATAGGTACATATGTTAAATTTCATAAAAAGTTGTTCTATGATTATGAGAAGAAATTTAATATAAACTTGATAGTATTTATACTATATTTGTTTTACAAGAAATTTAAGAAAAACTAAATATTAAAATAACTTTTGAGAAGTTAGTTAAAAAAAATATATTTTTTTATAAATACAAAATTTTTGAAACTTAAAACAAACTGTATTAAAAAATATTAATCAACAAAATTAATCATTAAAAAAAAGTTTCAAATTAAAATATCATTGCTCCATTTACAAAAAATTAGTTTTCAACAAAAAAAAAAACTTAGAAATGAACGATTTTTTTCCGAAATTTTTTTTTGATTTTAACAATGTTAAAACATTTTGAATGATATTGCTTAAATCGTATAAGGTAATCGTGATACCTTAAATAACTGTTCAAAAAATATTTTTTTATAAAAAAGAAGAACTTTTTCAGAGAGAATAAATTTTTTTTTTTTTCAAAATCCTACTTTTGAAATAGAAAAAAAGTTTTGGAACGTAATAACCGGCTTAAATAGCTTTGTTTTACTGACTCGTAAACTATATAAACCGATTTCTATTAAAGTTTTTGGACAGAAACGTTTTCGTAACATTAATGTCAAAACAATGAAAAATTAACTTTAACATCATTTTTTTTAACATTAAAAAAAAAAAAATTGAAAAATCTACTTAAAACGGATCAATGACTTTTTTGGAAACTTTGTTTGTTAACATCGATAAATATTTCCTTTTTATTGGCGCACCAATTTTTTATGTTATTTAATAAATTTCTTACAAAATTTAATTTTTTTGTCCCCATGTATTAATACAATCTTAAATAAAATTCACCACGTTCAAACTAGCACTTTGACATATAAAGTTTTTTTTTTTAAATTGTCACATTCTCGTTCCACAAGGTCCAATTTTGGTCTGGTCAGGTTAGTTTTATTAACGACTTTAACGTCTATAGGCCACCATATCTATTGGATGCAACGTTATATAGCCAATAACAAGTTAGCAAGTAAGACGCTTTCAACGATACCTCATTTGTCGAATTGTGATAAGTAGTTTTGGAGCTATGATGTCACATATGAACCCTCTTTTTAGTTTTTCCGTAGTCATAATTTATCATTTTTTTTTTCTTTTTTTTTTTTTTTGTAAGAACTGAGTGAACATCTCAGTATACCTACATACTTTTAAATATAATAGACTTACGAAGAAAAAAATAAGTATTTTTACTCCATTTCCCAAGCGTTTTCACATTAAGTTTATGCTTTGGCTGAAACTTGGTTCATTTAAAGTTTCTTGGAAAATTTTTTTTTTTGTTTTAATCAAGATTTCTTGGTTTGCAAATTATATCGTCATAATTAAAATTTAAGAGAAATAGAAGGTGATTTGGTTGAACAAATAAATATTATATTATTTTATTATTTCGATTCAAAGAAATCTGTAAAGTCATTCAAGAATAATTACTGAACTTTATCAATAAATAAATTTTTCAGAATTCGATTCTTAACATCTCAATCGCAATCTAAGTCCATAATTATTACTTAAAGATTTGCACTTTTCAATTAACCAATAAAATTAACGACAAATAATTCCTTAACTTAAAGACTTTTAAATTAAAATAAATTCAAATATAGCTAACTTGAAACTTTAAATCCTGTTTGACCTTTTTTTATCCTTTATTTTAATCCCACGACATCCTTGACTATAAAACTTGACATTTCCCTTTGGAATTTATACTAAATGAATTTATTTTACAGACAAAAAAAAAAAAAAAAAAAACAAAAAATAAAATTTAACTCACTTCCGTAAAGTTGCAACAAAACTATAAACATAAACAGCAACAGCTGTTAAAAAATACGCCAATGGTAGATTGTATCCTTTTCGAGTTGCTCCTGAACTGCTTGAATAGTATCTGCAAAAGCAAAAACAACAAAAACAATAATTATAATAAAATTTTATTTCAAAATGAAAGCAAAAAAAGGTCAACGAGGAAATTATCACATCCATCGCATCCATCGATTTGCCATTCTCTCTCACACTCTTACCCATAAAATAACGGCGAATATTTCAGATATCCTTCGAATTCCCATATTGTAAATAGATTTCCAGCGACTTTCAATTCTCGTTCTGACATTTTTTTCCTTGGATCTTCTTCATCAGGGTTTGTTGATAAAACCTGTGGAAGGTTGTGAAGAAGGAATATTTTTTGTTTTTTTTTTGTTTTTTGAGTTTAGTTCACGTCGCCAGTCGTTTTCATCGAAAAAGTTTCAAAGACTTACTTCAGGTGCAATTACGAACGCTACCAACGGTATAGTCATCATTATATTAACCCATAAAAGCCATCGCAGAAATGTGAAATAGGAGGCGACACCCGATCCAAAGTGTGATTCGATTTCTTTAATGCGAAGTTCCCATGGAATCAGGACCGTAAGGAAGCTGCTCGTTTCACGTTTCCAATGGCGCCAACGCTATTAAAAAGGAGCAACAAAAAAAAAAAAATGAGTTGACGGGTGTGAAATCAGGTTTGGCTCGGTGGAATGCGATATTGACATTGGTAATGACATTTTGATAATTTGAATATTAGAAACTGTGATTGAGTGAGACTTTTTTGCCGACGACGGTAAAAGGAGTACTTCTTAATATCGATTTGAAAAGAGTCCCCAGATGGCCTACCATTTTCGCAGGAATCATAATATAGCGTCAAATTGAAGGGCCTCATTTTGTTTTTTGCACGTCTCACCTCGTTGCTATATCGAAGTAGGTATCGTTTGTCAGTATAATTTTCTTGCTCAGTGAATTTCTGGTGAAAAGGATTTTCATGCGATATTCGATTTGAGTTTTACATTGTATTCGAGAGTCGAGTTTTTTGAATATAAACAAGTTAGGTATAGGCACCTACCTGGTTTACCTATGGAAACGAAACAGTTAACAGAAGCATCATGCATGGAATGCTTAATGCTTTTGAAATACTAACGGTTTTCATTCTTATTTGCTGTTGTTGTTTTTTTTATAATATATTTCAGCAAATAAAAGGATTTTTTTGATGGTGTAATATATTCCAGGAAAATACCTTACACGTGAGTTCTTTCGTTGTATTCTCTCTGGAGGAAGTTAAAGGAAAAATGCAAATTCAGGATGAAAATAAAAAGTTAAAGCTAATATAATTAAAGAAAAGAAGGAAGAGAAAAAAAGGTAAGAAGAACAGAGGATATATCTGATACCTATTCGGTTGCCATTTGAATAAATTTAATGTTAACGTGTTAAATATAAATGTATCTTGTATTTTCTGTCTTTCTGTCAATTCGAATTTTTAATTTATATCAAGAAATAATTTAGTGAGCAGGAGGTAAACTGAAAAAGCGTTAACAACGGTTGGAGATATTTAATTTCAAGTTGCAAGATAAGAAGAATCTAAAATACACCAAAAGAAACTCATTTGAGTAATCTATTTTATTGTCAGGAATGTTTTCAATATAATGTTCTTTATGTAAGTTTCAACCGTTTGGCTTGAAACTTTGAAGATTATATAAAATGAATTCAAATAATTCGGATTGAGACACAATTTGATGTAGTAAAGGAACTAAATATTTAATAACAATTAAATAAAACAAATTAACACATTTAAACATTATTAAATTACCTTAATCAACAATTATTATGTCGGCTTCTGTGTCGGATCTGTGACCCAACTTATTAAATAATTAAACAGCAATTGAAATATAATTTAAAATAACAAAATATCAATATTTGAAAAATAAGTAAATAAGTGTTGTAGCAAAGTATTGAAAAGGCAAAGTAATCATAATGGTGATTAAGTTTGCCTGATAGATGGCAACAAACTTACATTTACATATATTATAATATATTCTACATTGGTACATACCACCGTCGGGTTGGGGTCAAAATTCTGCCGGGGTCAAAATTCTTTTGTCAAAATTCTGCTTTCAAAATTCTGCTTTACAAAATACTGCTTTCAAAATTCTGCTTTTCAAAATTCTGTTTTTCAAAATTCTGCTTTTCATAATTCTGCTTTTCAAAATTCTGCAAAAAATTAAAAAAGGGTTTAGAAAATGTTAAAAAGCGCGCGCTTTTAAACATTTTCCAAACCCTTTTTTAATTTTTTGCAGAATTCTGTAAAATCATCTTTTTGAAAAATTATCTGCTTATTTGATTACTTACCTATACATAATTTGTCATTTTTTTATGCGAATAAATTTTTGTTTTATAAATGAATAAATTTGAAAATATTAAGAAAAGGTTTTTAATATTAAACATTTCCGAAAATAACTAAAAATTTATTAATTTATCAAATAAAGATGAATATTCAAAAATTTGAATAAGAAAAGGAATATACAACATCGGTTCCAATTAGTATGAATATTTTATTTGAAAGAAAGTCAGTATATGCATTTCAAAAAATATTTGCGACACTTAAATAAAAAAAATTAGGAATACCAATGTTGAATTACATTAATGAAGTGTATTTTTCTTTAGCCAGCGCATATGCTATAAAAAAAAAAACAAAATTAGCAGAATTTTTTTGTTCAAATATAATGCTGGCAGAATTTTGAAAAGCAGAATTTTAAAAAGCAGAATTTTGAAAAACAGAATAGAAAAAAAGCAGAATTTTGAAAAACAGAATTTTCGATGAAAAAGCAGAATTTTGAAAAGCAGAATTTTGAAGCCAGAATTTTGACCCGATCCCACCACCGTCACGTGCAGACGAATATCCCCTAATTGTATGACTATGAAATACAAATCCTGGTTTTTGGTCAGGATCCCGAAAACCAAAGTCACGAAAACTCTTACTACCGAAAACCTAGAATACCAAAAACCTTGAATCCCGAAAACTCAAAATCCAGGTAAAATCTCGTAAGCTCAAATCTTGAAATTTCGGAAAATTATCCCTAATGGAAAAAATTAAGGGATACAAATCAATTCCCAGTTTTCTGAGGTTTATCAAGTGAATTTAATGGTATCTCTCCTAAAAATGGTAGTACTCTAATTAAAAAAAAAAATTGAATTTTAATGCTAGAATTTTCTAGTTTTGAGAAATTGTAGTGAAAACATTTTTTAAGCATCGTGATCCGTTCAATTTTAATGAAAAATAATAATTTTTCGAAAATATTTCTCTAAGTGAGTTGGTAATATTGACAAGATCAGTGATTGTAGTCTTGAGACCAGTAATGTTTAGTGTGCGTTTTATAGTTTAATATGCCAAAATAAAAACTACAAATCTTCGATTCAATCCATCGAACCTTTTTTTTTTTAGTTTCAGTCATCAATTTTTGCAAACAAAAATTGAAGGATCACAATTTTAACTCCTTATCTTTGTCAAAATTCCACATTCGAATTTATGGGAATTTATGGAAAAAAAAAATATATAAAAAAAAATTTTGGAATTTCATGTTTTAACGACTTCTCTTTAATTTTGTCCACTAGTTTACTATTCGCACAAAATTTTCATTTTCAGAGTTTTGTGTTTTTGATTGTTTTTGAGATTTTGAGGTTTCTGGGTTCAAAATTACGTGACTATGACCATCTTCTCGGTTCACTGGCGATACAATTTTTGGCTCTAAAGACCATTTTATCTCATAAAATAAAATTTTTGCTCAAAATCATCCTTTAAATCATAAATTTTGAGTTTTAAAAATAAATTCCTTTTATTTATGGAAAAAAAATGGATTTAGAAACGTTCAAAAATGGTTATCGCCAGCGATAAGGTTACAGAATAGTTAAATCGTTTATTTCAGAAACAGCATAAGTCCATGAGCACTAACTTTTCAGGAGCAACAAAAAACTGTTTTTTATGTTAAAACTCCACAACACTTCAAATTTAGAGTATGCCGAGTTATAATCTAGCTAAAGACGCATTTAAAAACCTTAAAAATATAATATAAAAAATATAATTTTTTTCAAGTCTTAGCGGGTTTTTAAGACTTTAAAGTCGCTGGACTTATGTCGTTTTTGCTCAAAACGAATTTTTGTTGATAAAACTTTTGTTTTCATCTAGCTATAGCTTCTGAACCCTGCTTATGATTTTAATGAATAAAATAGCAGTAGACAGAGTAAATATTTACCTTTTCATTGAAATATAATTTTAAAGCTTGAGTGTCATGATGGCTGCCAAAATAATTTAAAACTGGTAAAATGTCATATATTCAACATTTAAAAAAGTTGCCACCGCGAGAAATCTGGCTATAACTTTTGAACCCTGAGTTCAACTTTAATGAATTAAATAAATGTAGATAGAGTAATTTCTTACCTTTTTATAGATGTATATAACAAAAGGGTGTGCGTGTAAAGATTGCTGCAAAAAAAAAATATAAAACTGCTAAAATGTCATGTATTTACTAGTCAAAAATGTTGTCACCAGGTGAAATCTTTCCATATATTTTGAACCCTTTCCTATTAATTTTCGTATTTTGGGGGGTCTGACATACTTAATTTTTTTCCAGAAGATGAATAACTATATATAAATGAGAAAATTCAAACAAAAACAAATTTGGGAAAAATGGACTTATGCTGTTTCTGAAATAAACGATTCGTTTTAGTTCAGTTTTTTTATTTACCATCATACCGAAGTTTTGGCCGAAATATGTAATATAATTTGTTTGAAAATCTGTTAATTTTACGTATTTGGCAGATGTCCAAAGTTTCAGTACGACCGATTTTTTAAGTCATTTCTGACATTTTTAACCGAAACTGGGTTAAAACGGCAATTCAAAAAAAAAAAAAAAAACAAATAAAAATATTGCATTGAGTTTTTGTCGAGACAAAGCGATTTCCGTAATCTTTTTTTTTAAATCAGTATATTTTACGGATTTTGCAGAAAACCAAATTTTGCAGAAAACCAAATTTTTGACTTGTTTAGCTGAATCTCCTGTTATGGGTAGTCAAAATATAGCTTTTCAAGATTTTATAGAGACAAAGAAATCAGCTTTCTCCTTTTGAGTTTTACCGAGCTAGCAAAAGTATAAAGTTTTAACTAGGGTCTTATGAAGTAGATATATAAATCTGCATTATTTTAATTATATTACTTCATAAGGCATCACTTCATTTCAGCCGAAAACTCCACCCTGATGCAGATTTTATCCGACACCACATGGTATGCAAAAATTCCATGGAATGGGACGGTTTATATATAAGCCACGTCATTACGATTCACTGACCATCATCAATTTCTCTTCATTATTTGTTGATAGCTCATTCCCTCGATATAAAAACATACATAATTAGCACGAAAATTAAAATCGAATTGTAAAAATTTCTCTTAATGAAAAAAATGTCAACGAAGAAAAACAAGAAAATCGTGATTAATTGCATATTGAAAGAGACTATCCAACATCTGCTGACATTTCCAGTAATGAGCTTTTTTTCCTTCCTTCCTGCCTGAACTGGACATGATAATTTATTCCTTCCTACGAACTCTGTAAAAATATTTAAATTGCTTCATATTCAAAGAAAACATTTTTCATCAATTTAAGATATCGTTATTTGGTTTTTCTTGCTTATGCAATATTTATCTTATGCAACCAAACACACTTTTCTTCCCTTTAAATACTATGTGTCTGCCAGTGAATACTTATAGTTCAGTGCCAAGTCAAGGAACTTTATGTTTATACCACCCACAAAATCCCAACAACAACAATATAACAAACAGAATGCGCCTTCTTTTGAGTGCGACATGAATTTTAAACGAGAGACATTCTACAATCTCTACACGACTAAAAGGATTTTCGATGCAATTTCCGCATGAGCTTCTTAACATGCATACACTACCCATCCAGCCATCAGCCAGCCAGCCAACCATGCAACTGCCAGGAGCAGCGGCATAAACTAGAAGCGAGCAGAGATCAGACAAACAAGATTTTAGTTCAGCAGGAAGCGGTAGTTAAGGAATAAAAAACCGAATCATTGCCACCCTCAACTTTTCGTGTATAGTATTTTTCCTCTTCTCTTGTAACAGGTCTATCACACCTACATATAACAACAACCTCTATCCTGTACAACACTAACAAAGTCTCACTCAATTCAGGACGAGAAAAAAAAGTACAAAAAAATGATACGGAAGAAGGAAGAAAAAAAAAATAACAACGTGAGGAAGTTTCCTGCCGAGAGGAAAATCACTTACCGCTGCCATTAAAATTTTAAACCTTGCCCACAAGTCCCTTAGACTCCTAGATAAGGCAAAACGTTCCTGCAGTGCTCCTTCGTGTCGTGCTACGTATGTTTTTGCCTGGTGTGTGTTTGAAAAGATAAAAAAAATAGTAAAAAAAAATAAGAACAAAGTCAAATGGATGGGTCCTTGAAGTCTCCCTCACACACAATCATATGCAATGTAAGGAACTTTTATTTGAACAAGGACCTTTTTTATTTTCAATTTTTTTATTTTACTAATTTTTTGTAAAATATAAAAATTTAAACAAAAATTGTGCAATAATATAAAATCAAAAATTTAAATTAAATTTTAAATATTAAGTAAGACAAACTTTACAGGAAGTCAAGCAAATTTGAAAAGAAGATGAACTTTTTTGGACTCAATAAGTTTTCTTTACACTTTTCCACAAAAAAATAACAGGGACTTTTTTTATTACCTATCAATTTTTTTATTTTACTAATTTTTTAATAAAATTTAAAAATTAAAAAAAAATTAAATTAAATTTTAAATATTTAGTGAGACAGAAAGTCAGGACACTTGAAAAAAAGGTCTCATTAAGTTTTCTTTCCAATTTTCAAAAAAAAAAAAAAAAACAAGAACTTTTGAACAAAGATTTTTTACTAAATTTTTTATTTTACTAATTTTTATAAAATTTAAACAAAAATTTAAATTAAATTTTAAATATTTAGTAAGATAGAATGTCAAGGACACTAGAAAAAAGGACTCAAAAAATTGTCATTCCAATTTTTGCACGAAAAAAAAAACAAAAACAAGGACTTTTGAACAAGGACTTTTTTTACTATGATTTTCTTATTTTACTTATTTTTTTATAAAATTTAAACGAAAATTTAAATTAAATATTAAGTAAGACAGAAAGTCAATGACACTTAAAAAAGAACTCAAAACTTTTCTTTCCACTTTTCCACAAAAAAAAAATTTTTCAAATTACTTAAAACATTGTGAGTCCATCAAAACCAAATTAAAATGTCAAAAACAGAGAAAAATCGTTGGGTCAGCAACCTCCAGGACCCAACCTCCTTTATCAAAAAAAAAGGACATTCACATCACATACCTGCCTAACAAGTTTCAACTTCTTTCGTATATTCCATGGTTGCAACTTAACGGACTGAATAACTTCCTTGTGCAGCCGGATATTCTCGTAGATTTGCTCCTGTGTGGAGTCCTGATTTGTTCCGTCATCTACAGAAATGGCAGTGCTTTAAGTATTCAAGCAGAAAACGAAAACGGTTCTATATATATTAAGCTGCACAAATAATTGACGGTATTTTTTTTTTTTTTTTTTGTATTTTTAGAGCTTACTCGCCTGAGCTGGTAGTGAATACACTAGAACGACGTCTATCGCCGCCGCCAGTGCCGCCCGTCTGACTAACGGTATCCAAAACGTGATCCATTGGACTAGAGGCTCTTCGGGATTTGCGGCTTCCACACTTACGATTGCCCCGCACACTGGCACGTCTTTGCATTATAGCCGACACTGATACGGAATATTCCTCCTCATCGTCCTCATTGTCGGATGGTTGATGGTGGTGGTGATGTTGTTCAGCTCCTGGGATGATATGATGATGGGTGTTGAAATGGAAAGAATGATAAGGATCTTTGTGAATAGAGTAGGTACATTGAATGGGTTTTAAAAGGTATGAGAATGTTTTATACCGAATGCATCCAAGGGAACGTTGCTGGTTAAATTCGCTGACAATTCATTGCTCTTATCCTCTTGTGATCTGAATGCGGAAAATTGAAGGTGAATTCAAGTGGAATTGTCAGATATTTTGTGAGAGGTGAGGAATCTTGTTGTATGTGTGTGATGATGTGTTCGAATGAATGTGATTAAGTGTTTTTCGAAAGTAGAGCGGGGAGAAGGTGGGAGATAGGGATTTGGATTTATTTACATACCTCTTTCCATTCTCTGGAATTGGCTCAAAGTGTCCTAGCATTGGTTTGGATTTCGAATTGGGGTCATTTAAATCACTTTGCAGAGCCCATGTTACTGACAATTGATGTGGTGATGCTGGTCCAGGTGGGGTTGTGTTATCCTGGGAAATTAAATTTTTGCATTAAATTGAACTTTGGATTTAAATTAAATTTATATCGTTGTTATGAAAAAAGCAACAACTTTATATTTTTCCTTAAATACATTGCATATAACAATATTTTATTTAAATAGAACTTTATTGAATGCAAAGGTATGCGATAAGTCAACTTGCTTTTGATAAATTTTTCATTTTAAGTAATATTTTGAAAAAAAAAAAAACATAGTATTTATTGCTTTTGTACCATAAGAAAATGCCATAATCCTTACAGAATTAATGAAATAAAAGATATTTTCCTTATATGTACCTAGAATAAAAATATAATGCACATATAAAACCAAAATTTAAAATATAAATATTAACTACCATCAAATTTTTTAAAATAAAGTTACGCATACGCCATAGTGACCTCACAAGTTTAAACTTTTATGGTGACAACAAGATTTACTACCTAATGGGATGTTTTAATTTTGTTTAGAAAAAATAGGTAATAAAAATTTATAAAAAAAAAAAATGCATGACTGGGTCGCTCGTACTGCTCTTATAGTTAAATAAGCAGGCAAGCAAGCTTTTCTAAAAAAAAAAACTAAGACAAATTATGTATAATCATACTTTTTTAGAGAATTTCATAAGAAATGAAAAGACCTTTCTAAACGATTTTGAGCATTAAACCATATTTTTTTTTGTACAACAGAGAATTTTAAAATCAATTGGTAACCGTTTTCAATAAATTGATTTTATAAAAAAAGTATTGAAATATTCTTACAAAATCCACAATTTATTAACTTATTCTTAGCAGAACGGTTATTTTTATACCGACTTCCAAAAAGGAGGAGGTATTCAATTCGACTGTATTTTTTTTTATGTTTGTTACCTCATAACTTTGGACTGAGTGAACCAATTTTGATAATTCTTTTTGTATTGGAAAGCTGGCAATGTGGTCCCATTTCAATTTCGTTCCGTTATAACTATAGGAACTATTAGAAAAACCATAAAACCCAGTTTTGATCCATGGAAGTCGGTTTTGTTTTTTGATAAAAAAGATTATTAAATATAAATCTTTGGATTTATTTTTTCATTTTGGTCATATGCAAATACCGCGAATTTTGATCATTAAAGACCCAAAACTCTTTTCTATCAAATTTGAATCAGTTTCAGTAGTAGCTTGCTATAGCTCAAAATAGAGAAAGAAAAAAAACAGACATAAAGAATTGCGGCATTCTCTATCATCGTAATGCCATGTCTGATACTTATCTCGAGTTCAATTTTTTTTTCGAAACCTCAACTTGGTCTATATGTATTAGTACCTTTATCGCAAGTAAAAATATGTACAATTAATTGGATTTGACTGGATACACCGTTCTGCACCTTTAGCTATACTCGTAATTTTAAAATTGTTGTAGACAAAAATGGTACGTATACGTCACAGAGTCCAACTTTCAAATAATGTTTGTAAAAATATTTTTGTTTTTGGTTATAAGAATTTCCGATATGTATTTTGATATATAACTGTCGTATTTGACTGGAAATATATTTTGCAAGTAAAAATTGTTAATGGTCAGAGTTATTTTTTTTTTTACCGACTTCCAAAAAGGAGGAGGTATTCAATTCATCTGTATTTTTTTTTTTTTTTTTATGTTTGTTACCGCATAACTTTGGACTGAGTGAACCAATTTTGATAATTCTTTTTGTATTAGAAAGCTGGTGGCTGAAGTGTTTTCCCATTTTAATTTCGCTTACTTTAAGCCATAGGAACTATTTTAAAACCATAAAACCCAGTTTTGATCCATGGAAGTCGGTTTTGTTTTTTTGCTAAAAATGATTATTAATGTTGAGTTATTCTCCAAAAAATAAAGTTGGTAGAAAATATTTATCAACATCGAAAAACAAAATTTAAAAAAAATTATAGTAACCGTTTTTAACAAATTGATTTTGCAAAAAAGCTGAAATATTTTGTTAAAAAAATCAATAAAAAAAATTATTTTTAGAAACATTTTTTTTTTTTTAATTTTAATGTTTAGTTATATTTAAATAACTTAAGACTTTTATTTTTTTTTTTTTTTGAAAATAATTTGGATCAGTTTATATCAAGGAAATAAGTTAAAAAAAACAGACGATTTTGAACTTTTTTTTCTAAGTTTTTTATTTATTTAAACAACTACGATTCTTATGAATTTTCATGTTTTTTTTTATAATTTAAAATACAGTTTTTTTTGGTAAATAACCAGTTTCAAGAATTCAAAGAATTTTATTTTTAGAAAACGGGTTTAACGATATTAATTAAAGAGAAATGTATTTACAGCAAATTAGGTCCAACTTTTGAAATAATTAAATACTTTTCGGACCGATTTACTTTTTGTCATATACCAATTTTTTTAATGTTTAGTAACGGCTCCAAAGATTTTATTACAAAAATTCAAATTTCGGAAAATTGCGAAAATATGTTTTTGGAATGAAAAAAAAAATTAATTTAATTTTGAAAAATCAGTTTTTTGATAACACTGGCCAACAATTTTCAATGTTTTATAGATTTGGGTTCAGTAAGCTAAAAAATCTAATCGAATTCTTTCTAGCAGCTTTAGTTTTTGAAATAATTAATTATGTATATTTGGGGAATATTCATACTAATTATTCAGTTTTCCTTATTTTGAGCGTTTATTACAATTTTTCAGAAAAAAATATATTAAAATTAATGTAAATATTTAGGGTCAGTAAACCTAAAAATCACATTCATTTATTTCTAGGAGCTCTATTTTTTTTAAATATTTAAGTTTTCTACATTAATACCTTTTCATGTAAAAATTTAGGTGCCGTCCATTTATTCAGTTTTCAATTAACTCCTTAAACTTAAAATTTTATAACAAACAAATTGTTAGCTTACCCTGTCTGCTTCTTAACCTGAAATATCCAATGTTTTGCTTTGTATTCCTGATTTTTATTTTATTTTTTTTTTTATTTTTTTGTTTCAACGTGTGGCTTAAATCTTAAATTCTCTGAATATGTCACTGAATATTTTTATATTATTTTCAAAAATATATCTTTTTTGCTTTATGAAGGCTTTTTTATCACATTTAAAATTTTTTTAGAATGAAACACAAATGGTTTTTATATTTTATTTAAAATTTTGTACAATTATAATATATTTATAAAACTATTGACACATTTTTCTACTTATGATAAACTCATGTATATTCAATTAGTAAAAAACACAGATTTTTTAATGTAACAAAATTATTGCTGTTGTTCAATATTTCCCACTAGAGACTTTTATGTGTTTATTTCCAAAACTTATTTTTAGTTTTAAAATTTAAATTTAATACCAACAAAAAACACTTCCAATACCGTTTATTAATCCAATAGTTGTTGACGTTCGCCCGAAGAGTCGATTGCTAAGACTAAACCACCAAGACAATGTCCAATCTAGTTTTTCCAACTTTGGATTCGAATGAATATTACAAGACGAACCACTAACCCCGTACCGTCAATGAAAGAGTATAGAAACCGTCTATGGTAGGTGGTCGAAAACTACAATAAAATTCGCTGCTTCTTCATTTTCTAATCTATTTTTTTTTTTTTTTTTTTTCTATAAAAAAATATAGATACTTATATTCCGTGGTTCACCAAATATGTACGTTTATCATATGATGGCAGGATAACAGGCAGAACAGCTATAGGAAAAGATATGTGGAATGAGTTTGAAGAAAAAACCTATCCCGGCAGGGTGTCCTTTTGTGGAATGAGAATCGTATCTAGTCCTCGTTTTGAATCTTCACCCCGCTCCGCTATCAATTCGCCGCCATGCCGCTGGACAACATGTAAATGTAAATCAAACATGCAAGGGTTGATATAGAAAATCGCGAATTATGATGGCGAGCTGAGGGAATATAAAGTCATCCACGCCCATCTCCTTTTGGCCCGGTTTGGACACGGACGAGTTTGTTATATTTTTTTACAAACCTCTTTTTTTGATTTTTTTTTTTCTAATTTCACTTTTTTATATCCTTTCCGTGTGTGACTTTAACCTGTGTGTGTGTGTATAAAAAAATATCAATGTGAAAAAGGACATTAATCTAATGGCTTCGAGAAATATTTTGAATAAAATATTTTCATGGTTAGAAATGGTGGCAAGTTGACATCTTGGAGAGTTATTCAGAGCTCGTTTCATATAGCCACCCATGACCCTGGTCTTGAGTTTCTTAGAGCTGTTGCCTCATTTGGTTAATTAAACGACAACTCCTCGAACTTCGAGTCGAAATCTGGGGCGTTATAGAAAGTGTTTGATTGAAGAATATAGGACTTTTGCGAGTAAGGAATGTTATTTTTTTTTCAAGGTTTGGTTCATTTTTTTTTTTTTTTGTGTGTTGAATATACACGTGCTTGTCTCATTCACGTAGGCAACACTCATAAACTCGCATAGGATATGAGGCAGTTTAATGGCCCACACACTAAAAGGATCTCACGTGTCGGAGTCATATTGTAGATTTAAGTGAACGTCCTTTCTCGCCATTTCGTTTCGTGTTGGTCTTGGTATATGTGAGATTGGTAATAAAAGTTTCTTTGTGATTTATTCCATTATACAATTGTGTGATGCTCGATAAATTAGTTGTTATGATCCAATAACGACAAAAGCAAGAAAACGCACGAGGTTAAGGGAAAATTATATTTATTTTGTGTGTTTTATTATAAATAAAAAAGAGACTTGTAAGTTTTTTTTTATGGAACAGAATTTTTTATTTCTGACGAGAATTTCAAAAAAGGGAAGTAGAACAAAATCGAGTGTTTCCTTACATTTGAACATAACTTTTAAAATGTAGGTAGCAGGTGATTAAGGTTCACTCCCATTTACCATTGGATAGGGAAGAGTAACTTCATGTTTCTGCTTGTCACCACATTTTCTCTGCATAAGTTGCTCCTAATGACTTTTATCACTTTCCTGTGGGAATCCAGGGAGCTGATTGTCGTAGTATGATTTCCAGATAGATTTTTCTTAAATTCATATGATTTTGTTCGTTTTTTGCTTGGCATCGCGGAAACTTCATCTCACTTTTGTTTTTGCAAGAACTTTCTATGATATCTGTTTAAGGTGATATTGTGGGTTCGTAATTGTTGAATCATTAAAATCAAGTGATTTCCTTCAGTACCACAGATTATACCTTAGCTTTTGGCGAGAGCATGTTTCAAAATAAGATTTGATTTAAGTGGCAGAAATAGCTTTTTGTAACCACTCAGCTACCAATGAAAAACGTGATACAAGGATTTGGTTTTATAGGTAATAATTGGTACTTTTGACTTGTCTAGTAGCAGTTTCAGACTCTTCTTCTACTTTTCACTTTGTTTGTTCAATCTCTTTCACTTCTATAGTTTTCAGACTTTCTTAGTTAAGATTATGCTAACAATTAAGGGCTCAACCAATAAAATAATTATAGCATTTATAAAGCTGACCTCAACCAGTAAGGTCAGCATTACATTTTCATATTCTTTTAGTTGAAAATGTTATTAAAATTCGATTTGTGTGTCTTGACATCTTTGCCAAAAATTTAGTTCACAAAACTTGAACGTTGTGCACGTGCACTGTGGCGTATACGTGTTTTTTTTTTTTGGATTTTAGACTGTTGTATTAATAAATGATTTTTTAATATCCTCAATCAAGGGGCACGGTAGTGCCCAGCCAAGTTCTCTAGCAACTTTGGCACTACACCCTTATTTACAGGAAACAACTCAGGCCATTTTCAACCCCCCTCTAACTTCCACACAAAAGATGCTAGAAATTTCAAAGTCGCTACATTTGTTGAGCTGGTCGAAACCAAACTCCTCACAAAATTTCAGCTTCTTACTATGAGTAGTTTCTGAGATATAGGGCTTAAAAATCGTAAAAACCGTAACTGACTGACTGACTGACTGATTCACTCACTCACTGACAGATCATCAAAATTATGGAGAACTTCCCGTTAACGTAGAAACTTGAAATTTTACACGGTGATAGGACTTGTGGTGTATACAAAGGGAAATTTGAGATTATCAATTCAGGGGGTGTGGCATCCGCCCATTTCCACTGAATTTTCATGAAATATTATACCTAGAGCACTTCTGATTACCGTAGAATCTTGAAATTTGGTTGAATGGTAGAGCTGGTAGTTTATACAAAGGAAAAAATTTAAAATTTGAGAATTTTAGACAGGGGGCGTGCCAACCGCCCATTTTCACTGAATTTTCATCAAATATAGAGATTTTCAATTCTATAGCCATACCTTGCAAAAAGTAGTGAAATCACAACAAAAACATTACTGTTAAAAAAAGAGCCAAGTTCTCCTATGTTGAAATTAAGCTGGCACAAAAAGTACTGAGATGTAAAAGTGTACCAAGTTCTAAAGTTTGGGTTCAAATTCGTACCAATAAAATGTTGATTGTTTACTTGGCAATTTTTGAAATAACTTTAAAAATCGCTAATTAAAAGAAAAATTGTTAAGGGAACAATCAAAATTTTATTAAAACGAATTTTAACCCAAACTTTAGAACTTGGTACACTTTTACATCTCAGTACTTTTTGTGCCAGCTTAATTTCAACATAGGAGAACTTGGCTCTTTTTTTAACAGTAATGTTTTTGTTGTGATGTATTTCTCTGAATTAGTTCTAAGAAGGTTAGAACCAATTTCCTCACTAAAGTGTTGTTTTCTTAATATTGTCTTTCCGAGTCGGAGATGTGAACTCAAGACCTTACATCAAAAAGGGTCAAGCTCCATTTTTTAAATTTAGACAATGACAATTATTTGACCGTGTTTAATGATTATTTTTACCTTTTCTGAAGTTTTTTTTTTAACATTTTAAAATAATTTGAGCTGTATCAATTTAAAAGTAGTGAAAAATTAAAATGATGAATCTGACTTCAAGGCTTAAACTTTGGTTTGCTCCAAAAATTACAAAAAATTAAGCACATTTTTGTCAAATTTTTCTCTGAAACACTGTTTTTTTTGGGTACTTTTTAAAGACCATTGAAAACCTTAAAAATAAAACGAACTCGTAGAGATTTTAATTTTTTTGTGTTTAAATAAATAATTTTTGATATAGAATCATTTTTATAAAAACTCAAAACTAAGTTAAATGGTAAAATAAGTGGATGGAGAGTGAAAAGATTTTCAAAAAAAAAAAAATAAATGTTTCTTTTGTTTTTCCAACAACCGCAGTTATTTTAATTTTTTTTGTTTATTTTTCTGGCAAACATTTTTATGTAGTATGTATAAGATTTGTGGGCCAAAATACTATCTAGAGCCTAAAAAGTTGTCCCTTTGGACAGTGAATTTTGAAAAAAAAATATGGTAATTTTTAACAATACCTATATTTTCATATATTTTAGTTGAAATACAATGGTTATAATTTAATCTATTATAAAATAACATTTGCACCGATGTTTTGAATGATATTTCTATATTTATGACAGTTTAAACACAAAGTGATCAAAACCAAACAACTGCCTTAATTTACTGCAAATTTCAGTTTTATTTGTAAAATCATATAATTAAGGTCTCTGATATTCCTATTTGAAACTATAAGAACAACGTAAGTCTCCTATGAAGTTAAATCACAGAAAAATGAATTTCAATTAAATATTCTAAATAGTTTATTACCAAAAATCAGCTTTAAAACTTTAAATACCACTGCGTTAATAAGATAAACCAAAATGTTACAGTGATTTGTAAACAATTCGATCCAAATTTGGGTTTCAAAGTTGTAAATGTAAATAATGTTTATTTTATAACTCAATATATTTTTTCTACATTTTTCTTCAAGTAAAATGAAATTCAACCAAAAGGACATTTTTTTAGGCACTAAATAGTATTTTAACCCTTGTACCATTTCTAGGTTAACTTTAGAGCAGAAACAGAAACAATAAGGTAAAGTTTCTAATAAATTTAGCTAAGCACAAAAGCGATCTCGTACAAAAGCGAATGCGTACTTTTTCTTGTTTCAGAATCTTGCATCTAAAAACGAAACACCCTTTAAAAAAAAAAAAAAAACTCCTTCGTCATTGAATGAATCAACTTTTACATCACGTGTTTATGGCACCTTGCATTCTGATGCTTATTTTGCGTGAGCCATATCATTGCATTTAACACTTTCACTCATCACAACAAAATGATACAATCAAATTTTATGTTCTAGCAATAAACTAAAGGCGACCTTAAACCTCTGTCTCAACGTCGCCATTGTCCCCATTGTCCATATTGTCATGATGCAATAAAACAGCAGTTCAACCATCGCATCGGCCAAAACTAACATTACAAAAAAAATTATAGGACAAGCCCTCTTGTCCATATATTTTAAGTTGAAGTTGGAAATGTTTTCTAAAGCTATGCTAGCTGCCCCTATTTTTCAGTTTCTCTAACATTCTCTATGTCAGATCGAAAAAATACAAAAAACTATGCAAATGACAGCCAACCTCCAGGACAATATACATTCGTACCACTCCCCATTTACATATAAATTATCCTTGCAAGTTTTTACGCTTGCATAGAAATTTTTGTTACGAAAAGAGTCATCGAATGAATAATATGGTCAAGTCAGAGAGCTGACAATTCAGCGAGTTTTGTTTGACATTACACACAGAAAAAAACAGGACATTTGTCAATTTCTGCGAATCTTCCTTACTCATAGTGTTAGAAGTTTTTTTTTTCCCTCAACTCAATGATATCCTTTGTCTTTTGACTCAAAAAGCTCTTTTTTTGTCTGCCTTCGATGCGTGGTAGGGAAGCTTTTTTGTTCTAATTTGAGTTATTTTGTATTCTGTACGAGTAGAGACAGTAATTCAGTGAATTGGTGCTTGAAGGAGATTAGGCCATATATAGTGAGTTAGGGCATGTGGTTAAATATGATGGTGATGTCATGAACTTGCGAAACAAAACTAAATATTCCAATATCTTTTCCTTTTGTTTTGAAATACACAGACACAGAATGGAGGAGATGAGACTTTATTTCTGGGTTAACCACAAAATACTCATAGGATAGACAGTAGAAGGATATTCGTTTTTCTAGTATATTCATTATAGATCTGGATTTGAATTGTAATTTTCATAAAGGCTTTTAAGTTGGGACGTTTTGAATTTGTAACATGTTAAATCGTATAAAGCAATCGATTTGACATAAAAAGTAAGTGAAAAGATAACAAAATTGAGGGAAATTTAGATTTTTAATAGGATTGTTCGCTGGATGAGAATTGGTACTATTTTGGAGAATATTAGACACTTTTATCGCCAAAAAAAATATAAAAATAAATAGATAAGTGCCTGACAAGCTTAAAGGGATACAGGACATTAGTGAAGTTTGGGTTAAATCTGAGGATGATGAAATTTGTATGGAAGGTAGATTACTAAATAAAGGATATGAAATGAAAATAATCATTTTTAGCAAAAAAAAAACAAAACCGACTTCTATGGATCGAAAATGGGTTTTATGGTTTTTCTCATAGTTTATATAGCCAAAACCGGACGAAATTGAAATGGAACCATATTGCAGACACCAGCTCTCCAATACAAAAAGAATTATCAAAATTGGTTCACTCAGTCCAAAGTTATGAGGTAACAAACAAAACAAACAAAAAAAAAATACAGACCAAGTCGGTTGGAAGTCGTAAAAATTGGAATTTTAACTTAAACACTGTCATTACTCAAATAAAATGTTTTTATTTTTTCAATTTTTGAAGTTAAGAAATGACCTTTTGCAGGATTAAATATTACTATATTCCAATAACTTCTGCATTAATAACTAAGTTATGACAGTATTCAAGTAAATGAGCGATAAGTACATTTTGCTTTAATATTGGCTGAATATATCCTTTTTTCTATTTGTAATTTTGGTGTAAGAAAGTTTTGAAAATGTTTAAAGAAAACTTTGTACAAGCGCATTGCTTCAGGTGCTACATTTGTACATTAAAATTGAGAACATTTTTTTCGATTTTTTTCATTGAAGCTAATTATAATTTACTAAAATTATTTTTTAAAAAATCTTAGAAATAGCACCATGATAGCACAAGTACATTTGTAATGGATTTATGTCTCATCAGATTTTTTTTGACAAATGGGTTTAAAAAAAGAGAAGGGTTCAATTTCGGATTTTTTGTGTCAAAAACTGCTTTTTTTTGGATCAGGTAACTCTTTTAAAAAGTTGGCTTTTTAAAAAATATTTAAAGATATATAAGAGCTATAATTTGTTTACGAAAATATTCAGTTTAAAAGGTGAATGCTTTCGAAAAGTTTGGTTTGGTATGATCTTGTAGGAAGTAAATTTCTATTCCTTACAAACAAATATTTACTGTATTTTGTTCTCAAGCTGTTATTAAAAATGCCATATTTATTATTAAATTTGTTCAAAACTCAAGAACTGTAGTTTTTTGTTTTAACTACCCCAAAAACATAAAGTTTTCTAAGATACTTTCAATCCAATTTGTATACTGACATGTTTTTTGTGGGTTAGCTTCAAGTTCAGATTTTATATTTCAAAAAAGTTTGGGTTTTTTTAATATAAGTTTTTTACCTAAAAGATAGGAACAGTGACTTCTTAAATGGAAGTTTTCTTTTTTTCTTCAAATATTTTATCTGTTTTTCTTTAAAATAGAGTTGGTAGCTACGAATTCAATTTAAATTTTAATCTATCAGCAACATATCCCATTCGGAGTTCGTTTTTTTTAAACTTATCACAAACTTTTCAACTTCAGATTGGAATGTATTGAAAACTCGAGCTTCTAGATATATTTAAATTGAAAAAATTACCAATTAAAAATAAAAATATATTCCTTTTAATAATATAATTCTGCGCTATGTAGTTCACATCCACTCATCACCAACCTTATTTATAACTTTAACCAATTTTTTGTTTTGTAAGAATCTTCCAAATGCCAAGCACTGTTAAAAAGAAAAACCTTTAACCAATCTGTAACTCTAAACTTTTCCATTCAACTATCTTATTTGGTTTCTTTTTTTTATGCAAAAAGATTGTTTTTAATGATTTTTATGTAGTAAAATGAAAATTTCCAAAATTTTATATTTTTACCAAAAGTATTGATTGACAACTCATTTAAGTCAAATTTATTTATACAATATTTTTACTTCAAATAAAATTAATTTTTTTTTACGTAAGTGCAAATAGTTACCTTGTTCAATACGAATAATCTTTTTTTTGAGAAACAAGTGAACTACGGTTAAATTTTTCGTAGAGACAACATGATTTGTTATTCGGAAATTAATATAGATTATTCTTGTTAACTTAAAAATGGTGGTATGTTCAAACTTCCATTTAAAATGTTTGTATACAAAAAAGAAAATGACTTAAACTTGAACTTAAATTTTATCAATCCGAAAACACTACCGATTTTGTCAACTCTAACAAAAATAAAATGCACGACTGGGTCTCACGAACTTGCTCTTAGAGTTAAAGTTGCTTAAATTTTTATAACTTTTTATATAGAAATTTGGAAAAAAAAAATAAAATTCGTTTTTTAAAAAAATAAAATAAAATCTGAAATCAAATTGCAATCTAAAACAAGTATGCAGTTTTGATTGATATATGAACATACATTTTTAGAAAAAAAATTTTCAAAATCGTTAGAGCCGTTTTTTTAAAAACTAATTTTTTATAAATAATTTTTTGGAAAAAAAGTTTTAAAATAAAATTGGTATGCCATTTTGTAGAAATCACTAATCAGCATGTAAAAACGAAATTTCAAAAAAATTCAATGTCCCGTTTTCGAAAATTTGATTTTTCAAAAAAAAAATTTCAAAATTTTTTTAAAAATCCAAAAATTAGTTTTTTGGAAATTTTATTTTTGGTTTATGTTTAAATTATATAAATGTTTCTTCACAAAAAGTTTGGTTGAAATCGAATAAGCAGTTTCGGAGATAACTGGATTTGAAAAAAACGGTTCTATGGCAGGTACCGTTAATAATGATTTTCAAAAAAAAAATTTTTCATTGAAAGATAGACCTTAGTTTAAAACTAACATTTGAATTTTTTAGACAAAATCGTTGGAGCCGTTTTTGAGATATTTCAATTTTACTTAAATCGGTATATGACAAGTACCGTTATTTTTGGTAAAAAAAAAATTAATTCCAAAAACCCCTCTGGAGAGTCGCCAAATAACACTACATACCAAGTTTGACATTTATCGGTCCATCCGTTTAGGCTGTAGCTCCTTATACAGACAGACAGACAGACAGACAGACGGACTTCGGGGACCCACTTTTTTGGCATTGTCTACCATCGTAATGTCATGGAAAAATGTTATCTCAACTTTTTTTTTTTGTACGAATGCATAACTTGATATATAGTACCTATATCGCAAGTAAAAATACAGTACTTACAAACTTTCAAGTCCTTAGACGTAGTATACACACACTAACGGAAAAGTGTATCAAAACTATGAGCAATATTTTTCAGGACTTTAAATTTTGAACTTAATGATTTTGGAATCCAATCACAAAACAATTATATTAATTATAATATTCAAAAGTATTAAATAATTTTGAATTCCAAACACTGATTAATTATCTTCTAAGTAAGATTATCTTTTTTTTCATCTAAAAATTCTATGAATAATAACATCTAAGTCTAATAGAATCCAAACAAAAAAGACAATAACACTCACAACACAAAATATAATCCATGAATATTATGGATAAGATTAGAGACAAAAGATAGATTTTCAACTTATGCCAGATACGATTGTAGGAATAATAAGCATTCAATTATAAAGAGCTTAGGGAATAATACGATAATGCTCTTATTTTAATAGAAACTTTTTCCTTGTATTTCGGAATTGACAAAGTTTTTAAACAAAAAATTAAACTCCTCATTCGTGACACACAAAAAAAAAAAAAACAAAAAATTGAAAAAAAAAATAAAGAATTGTTGAAAATTTTGAGTTTTGATTTTAATTTTTTAATCAAGAGTTTATAGAACTTTTTAAATGACCAAGAAAGACACACCAAAATGGTGACCACTTATGAGAATCGAATTTTTAAATTGTATATATCCTTCACTTACTTGGTCAAATCGGAGGTTATATACTCTATCGCGAAGAGTTGGTCTGTACAGTCTTTTAGACATTTTTAAAGCACTCTTTTCAAGAATATTGTGTTGAATCACTCACAAAAAAACAAACGATTTTTATAAGGTCCAAATGCTCATATTGTGTTATTACACTCTATATTATCAATTAGAATCACTCAAGGTTTTATTGCATCTTCTCCATGAAAAAACACTCATTTAATTTAAAATTTAAGAAAAGGCTAAATTCATTGCAATATCCTTAAAATTCAATCGATAAAATCGTCCTTAAAGAGCCCAAAAAACACTCAAAAGCGAAAAGTTCCGCACTTAATCCTTTTTTATTAAATAACCGCAACAAACGCAACGAAAGTGAGTAACAAAATGAAAAAGGAAAATGGTTTTTCCTGCAATTGCACAATTTTTTTTTTTTTTTCATTTTACATTCATATATTCTTGCCCGCCTTATACCACTTAGCACAGTTTTTTTTTCCCTCCCGCAATTATATTACCTATATCGTATTCCAATAACAGTAAATGAATATAGGTAAGTTGTTGCTTATTTACTTAAGAAGCAACACAACACCATAATAAAGCACCCTCTCACCTCACCACCAAACCATTCTGGCTGGGCTCGAAATTCCACAGAACCACCTGATGAATGCCTCGGCTTCGATATGTCCAATCGAAGAATTCCAGTTTTCTTCCGGTTGCGGCGAACAACGTCGCGGTCATCTGCACCAATACCAATACCACTGCCATTACCATTACCATTCGATGTACTTTTTCCATCGTCCTTATCCTCTTCAATGGCACCACTAACACCACTGCCACCACCACTAGTTGATTGCTTGTTCATGGATGATGGTGGCTATGAATTGAAAAATAGGAAAGAAAAAAACACTATCACCCTTCCTCCTGATGTCCTGGGCAATGTTTCTTTTATTGGCTAAAGGCTTTTCCCTTGTGTAACTTTGAAAAGGACACTAATTTTAGGTTTTGTGTCGATGTTCTTTTTAGTGGAGTTGAATTTTAAAAATTCCTTTTGAAAGCCGCTGTTTTTCGAGGAAAATAAAAAAAAACTTGTTGCGTTAACGTCCGATACTTTTCTAGGAATGGCACGTCTGATTTTCACAAAACGTTCAACGAAACTATTAGATCATGTTTACGGGCCAAGTGAAGTCGCTTGGAAAGGTATTATGTCCAACGCCATTAATATGACGTCCTGTCCCAGTGGTTATATACTAACTTTATACGTTCTCGGGTTGATATGTGTTTAAAAAAAAATGAGCAAAAAAAAAACATTAACCGACTACTATCTACTCACTCGTTCGTTGAACACATGCTACATGCACATTGTTTTTTTTTTTTAACCACATTTTCGTATATGCCTTTGCCTTATACTGTCAGTCAGAGAAGGATAATGTTACATTAACGAAAATTAGGAAGCTTTTTCGTTCATCAGCCTCAGGTATAGAGGATGAAGGTAGGCCGCAAAATGTGTTTGATGAAAAAGTTAACACTGCTAATGGTTGACGGATTTCCCAAAAAAAACATTTGGTTAGGGTGACAAACAATTAAGAAATTATTGAAGTAAAACATCGATCGATATAAACGTCGAAATCCCGAAATAAATATTCTATAACCAGAATTTTACAATGCCGAGATTAAAAACCTCTTGAAGTACATGTTTTATCAACAAAATCCAAAGCCCTGAAAAAAATCCCAAATACATACTAATACGGTGAAATTGCTATCAAAATTGCCAAAAAAATCCGTGAAGCAAATTTTGGACTATTAAACCTCATTTGAACTATATCGAGTCACCCTCAATATATCACTGAAGCATAAATAAATACCGAAAAACAAAACCTAGAATACCAAAATTTGAGACGACTTATTCAATAGCAAAATATCGAATATAAAAATACCGAACCATAAAAATCCTACAAAATTCACAAAATTTCTTATTTTCAAATCAAACTTGAACCTCAACTGTTAACCCTGCATAACCCAAATAAAACAAAACAACAAATAGCAAAATCCCAAACGACAAAATTTTGAATATAAAAATTTGGAATTACAAAAAACTTCCAAGAGTCAAAATTGCGGACAAAAATATACCAAATTCCAAAACCTAGAGTAAAAATATTTAAGGTATTCTAAATTCAAGGATTCTGAACATTTAATAAAAAAAAAAAACAAGATGACCAAAACCAAAAAAATGACAAATTTTAACGAAGAAAAATTTCAAAACCTTCAAATATGCAGTAAATTTGCACTCTAAATGACAAAATCCAGTATGTTTAAACAAAAGTCTAAGCATTTAATCCCGAAAACACTCCGAGAAGGAAAAATCTTGAATATCAAAAGCAATTAAATGTTCAACAATTAGCAATTTCATGAACAACAAAATTTTGAACATCAAAATCCGGCACTAAAAGCTTTCAAGAGTTAAATTCTCGAAAAATAAAACTTCAAATATAAAAGTCACTCAATATAAAAAAAATCAATTTTCATAACACCGAATTTTACAATTTTTGAACCCAATATCCTGCATATTGAGACCGCACTCAGATCCTAAAAAACAGATCCGTAAAAAAATCGATTTTCGGATTTTTATTGGACTCTAGTCAGTTTTTTTTTTTATCTTTTTGCCAATTTAGTCCCGTAAAAACCACCAAAATCAAAATCCTAGTTGACAAATTTCAACAACAAGATCGAATTTCTCCCAATGTGCAATAAATTAAAACCCTAATTTCAAATTTCAGAAATTTAAAGGAAAATTCTGAATATCTAAGTTCTTGGATACAAACCACTAATAATCCCAGACAAAAGAATTTCGAGTGCAATAATCCTGAATTTAGAATCCATAGTGTTGAAATTTCAAAAAGGATTCCAAAAGATTCATAAAATCCTACTTTTAAAACTCTTAATACAAATACCAGGGCTCTGAATATCTTAACTGTTACTAAAAAAGTTAGGTACTAAAAAATATCATAATCCCATATTTGAAAACCCCAAATATAAAAATTTAAGCTAAAAATGTTGAATATCTTAACTAAGAATGTTCAAATTTCGAAACGCCGAATAACAGAATCCATCGTTTTATTGGGAATTTTGAACTTTGAAAGTTTGGAAATACAGTAAGTTTCTTTCATTCAGGATTTTGATCCTGATCCTGAATAAAAAATTCACTCTGGTCACCTTGTAAAAAAATTCACTTTCAACGCGACTTAAAGATGTACGCGGATGTACCTTTTTACCATCACATGTGGATGTGGGTAAGCCAGCCTATATATATCCTGCACACAAAAAAAATATATATATTCTCATGTCGAACACGTAGTGTGTGGGTGTAAACAACATAATGACTGCTCCCACAGGTGCGGACAACGACTTTAAATTTGCGTGTGCTAAGTGTTAGATATATTATATATACAAAAAAAAAAAATGGAGTGCACAAGCATATCCTTGTTGTATCTTTACTTAGAATCCAGTACATTGCTTTTAATTAATGTCTTTCACTCTAGTCCATGGTCAATTTCCTTCTCAGTTTCTTTTTAACTTTCTTTTTTGTTTTTGAAATTCTAGTGAACCGCGTTATATTGCTCGGGGCTAGTTGTTCGTGGTAATGGTAATAGTATGGTGGTTGTTTTGGAATGAATTTTAGATATGGGATTGGTGATAAAGCCGATTTAGCGAAGAAAAACTGCACAAGCATATGTTCAGCAGGATTAGGGCAAAGTTTGTTGTCGTCCTTCGTCCTTCTTACTCATGTGTGTTAGGATGGGCCCAGAATTATTAGGATATATAGGTCACGTTTGTTATTTTTTTTATTTTTTTGAAATTCTTTTACTTTATATACAAACAAGAAAGAGGGTGGTTGCATGGAGGAATAAAAAAAAAACATATATGTCACCAGTCACCACCATATTCAATGAAAACAAAATATAGGGTAGGGCAAGGATAATATAAAAAAAACCATATGTTGTGCTAGATTTTTTTGTTTTCGTCATACCAATATACGTTATTGAAAGTATAAGGTCGGGTTTAATATAAAGTGCCTTTAAAAATGACTACAACACAGAATACAAATTTATTTTCAGTACAAAAATTGTGTGATTTCTTCCTTTACAAAAACACTATTTTTATACATCCTTAGTTGTAAGGACAATCAATTTTTCTTATGTCATTTTCAAGGATATGCCCAAGTATAATCAGAAGTCAATCGAATCCATTTTTCATAATAAAACTACTAGGCTTTTGTATTTGTTAAAGGTCATATACAATGCTAGCCTACTTAATTTTTTGTTATGGGTATGGCAAAAACTTGCTCAATTTTTGGTCTTTAATCAAATCTAGTATTGGAAATATAGAACCTTTCTTAGGTCCTTGTTTTGTGTAAGCAATTAACAGTGGAGGTCAATAACTTAAAACCATCAAGAAAACATAAGATTTTTTGCATTTAAAAGTGGTCTATTCAAAGATATTGGACAAAAATAATTCCAATTTTCTATTAAATGCCAACAAGGCTTTTATATTGCCTACCTTTTCCAAGTATCAGATTTTATTTTGAAGGTCTTGATGGTCTTGATGGAAGAAAAATATTTTTTTTTTCTTTTTAATTTAGGTTTTTGGGATATTTTTAATTAGAGGAAAACATGATGTAACGGTATTACATTTATCAGAATTTTGTTTTAAATTTAATCTTTCGATATTTTTGTCTTTAAAAAATTAAGGGACAAAAGGTTCATTTTTTTATTTCATTAAAAAAAACTTACAAAATAATATTATAAAATTTTGTTAAAACCTTCAAAACCATCTCTTTAAATGGTTCGAAAGTATGCCATTTACTTAGTTATATAGCAAAAAATTGAAAAACAAAAAATTGAATGAATAGTATTTTTCATAAACAAAATTTCAAAAATTGTACAAACACTTTTCGAAAAAAAATTGGTATATCATTAAAAAGGAAACATCGATCGCCGAATTGCAAAATAAAATCCGCTTTAAAGAAACAATGATGGAAATTGAATATTTTTTAAATCGAAAAAATGATTTTTGAAAATTTTTCTTTATTGGGATATAAGAGTTTCTAAAACGTTTTTGTACAAAAAAAATTGTATTTTAATATTGGTAGTGTCATTAACGAGAAAGTCAGACACAAAAATGCTTCTTTGGCAAATACCGAAAAAAATAATTAAATTTTCAATCTTCCGAATCCTAAGATTGCTCTATATTATTAATTTGCAAGTGAAAATGGCTGATAAATTTTTTATCTGAAACTACTTGACTGTAATTTAAAATTTTGACCACAACCACCACGACTTTTAGATTTATACACCATTTTTTTTTTTTAAGTGTATTAATGTTTTTGACTTCAACTGTTCTTTATTGCACGTGATAGAAATCAGTGGAAAGAACAAAGACAAATGGATGCCATCACCAACAGCACAGCACATCACTGTGGTGCGGTTTTTGTATTTTTGTTTCCTTTATTAACACCGCCCTTATCTCATTTCAAAGTGATATCCATTAATCAAGCAAATTCTAAGGGAAGGATTTTTGGTTTTCATAGTTGTTTTTTGTTTATATTCTCTCCAAAACCATACCTTTTTATGAAAATTGTCAAAGACGCTCTTGTGGATTTTATTTAAATATTTTTTTTTTTTTTGTAATTTCGAGGTAAAATTTAAAATCAGTTGGTAATGATGTTACAAAATGAAGGTAGATACTGCAAAAGAAGAAAAACCATTAAAAATGCGGGACAGAAAAAAAAATAAGCTTAAAAACCTTGAAGGCCATTAACAGACTAATTATAAAATTACCTGAATTTTCTTAGGGCCAATTTTTCAACAGTCAGTTAAACAGTCAGTTAGTACTTATTCTCCTGATAGAGAAAAAATCATTTTTTCAACAGGCAAACATAGCTTATTCCCATGAATAAAACTATCTGCTTCTTTCAGAGACGAATAAAAATTATTCTAAGGAATAATATCAATAAAAATACTGTGTCAATTGTCAAAGCTGCTTTGAAATAATTTTGACAAAGCATACAGAGGAACACAAGAAAACAAAAACAATTATAAATAAAAAAGACGTTTAGTTTTGAATATTATTGAATTTGACAATTTTTTTTTGTTATTCTGTAGAATAGATTATTTTTGATTGAAAAATTCAATATTGTTATCCGATTGTTTATGAGCCTAATAAATTTATTCGTCGAACAGTTAACTGACTGTTTATTAGAAGATGGAAAAATCGGCTCTTAGAAAAATAAGTAATACAAAAATAAATAATTCAGAATCAAAATATCCAAAAAAAGGTCCTTGAAAATAAAATCAAACTCTAACCTTTTATTTATCATGTCATTCATTTTTGTCGAAAACAAATTAATTACTTAATTAAACTAGGTATCAACATTTTATTTTCAAATATTGAATTTTGCTTTTACGTGTTTAGAAAACACTCAGCCTCCAACTAAATAACCTTTTTGTAGACACAATTATTTCGCAACACCTGAAACCTAAGTCTCCAGAGAGACTGACTGTAATGATATTTGTTTGAATACTTCTTCATTCCATCATCTTCTTCACAAGCAATTCAATTTAAATTCTTCAAAATAAATCTTCCAAGAAAACAAAACGACTTCTAACTACAACAACGACACCGATAAAGATGGGGGGACACGAAACACTATTTAAGTCAAATTTGTAATTAATTCCTTGCAGTCTCACGCGCTTCTTCTTCCCATCATCACAGCCAGTGCCATCATTTGAATAAAAGTCGAGAGTTAAATTGAAATAACTTAAGCCTCGAAGGGAAGAAAGTAATTAAATTTGAATCCCTCTTTACCCGGAGATGATGTTTCTGATGATGATTCAGAAACTGAGAGCACCTCTACAAACCTATTAAAGGAGTGCATCATATTGCGAACGTGATGGGCTACAACACAGACCCTGAAATTCCATTCCCTAAAATAAAATCAACCCAACAAAACAAATGCCAGCCAGTGATGTCTTCGAAAGTTATTTAGTTTAAAATTCCTTTGCCATTTGTATTCTGCTTTAGGTACAATTGTGAGGGTATTATTCACACCACCTGAAAAATCCTTCGTGGAAATATACTGGAAAATTCGTTGTCTGTCAATTTATTCTTTTTTTTTTAGGGAAAGTGTTATAAGCAAAAAAGCATTATTTTTAGCTCTTAAGGGGTACTTTGGTGTGAGTGATTAAGACCAGGGGTGAACAGGGACAAAAAAACGAGATCCATAATGTCAGCGAGTTTAATTGTGTTTTCGAATGAGGGACATCAGACAAAAACACGAGTCACTTGACATTGTTTGGCGAATTCCATGATTTTAAATTCATTAAACCTTTCCTTAATTGAATAATGTTATGCGTGAAATTTCAGGGTATACGGGTTGACATGTAAATTATTGTTACATGTCAGCATAATTGTAACGAAAAATATTTGCTGACGTAAAAGTTTGGAATTCGACAAATAAAATGTGTCAATACTTCTCCAGAGACGATTCACGTGGAAATGTTTTAAATAATAAATCGAAAGATCTTGCTTATTCTTAAAATCAAAATGTTCGGTCAGGTTAATCAAAATAGACGAAGGCACAAATGCCAATTTCTGTCTAAAAGTCTTGTTCAGATTGACAAAGATGGGACTGAAAAATTCTGCACAGTTCCTTACTCTTCAGAAAAATAACATATTTTCACGGTACGAAGAGCAAATTCAGAAAAAGACTTTTATATTCTCGACCTGTGACATTTTAGCAAAAAAGAAAACGTCAAGCTGATAATGCACTTAAGAATATTGTTAACAATGTGATTGACATAAAAAATCTACGACAAACATTTTGGATGCCTTACATAAGGAATCATATTAAATCGATTTACCTAATCCAATTAAGATAAGATTCAACAATTCGAATCGAATTTAGAGATTTCGATGCATAACAAGATATCTTTCAACAATGGAGTTTTGTGCTTATGGTACTTTTACGAACAATTTTGAATGAAAAAGGTTTTTTTTTAATTTTCAGTACTTACAGTTTTTTTTAACACCGACTTCGTTAAGCAGTGATACATTCTATTTTCAGTCAAAAAGAAATTTCCAAACATATTTTTTTTTATGATGAAGATGATCATTGACATTTGCTCATGAATTAGATTACATAAGTAGCTATTATTGGAAGATCTTGTTGCCTATGAGGAATAAAGCTAAGATTGACGAAAACGTTACGCATCGAAATTTCCTCTAAGCCATTTTCATCCCGAAAAAAAACGTCCCTTACTTTGGCGGACACTTTATGGCGGAATAAAAAGAAATAATCTTATTAATTGGAGTTATTTAATTTTCCCGCTAAAATAAATCTGAACAATAGCTTTTGCCGAACTAGGAATTTGTAGTTTTTTAAATGCTTTTCAATTCCACAAACTTGGTTTTTATACCCTCAACAGTTTTTTGACTGAAGTTAGAGCACGAAAATAAGAATATTAGGTTTTATTTTTTAATGCCCAAAATTGTAGCTTGTTAATATGTTGCGCAAAAACTAATTTTGTAGCTCACCCCAGTCATTTTTCATTTCAACTTATAGTTTCAAAAGTGCACTTCCGGTTTGATTAAGCCATTCGAGACATATTTAAGAGATACCTTTTTTAAGTTTTTTCTTTGACCAGTAATTGAAGCTTTTGAAAACAAAAATTTTGATGAAAACTCCAATTTTGTAGATCCAACACTTTTAAAAATATTCAAGGTTTTGTTTAAAAAACTCTCAAAATCCAAAAAAAAATGCTAAATTCAAATTTTTTGTCTGCATAAAATTTGTGGTAACCTAGACCCAAATAAAAAGCGAACACCTCGATTTTGTAGCTTTATCAGTTTTCTTGTTATTGTTATTCAATATTCCGCTAAAATAATACTCAACCTCTTTATCTCAAGTAGCACAAAAGTCTAAAATACACCAAAATATTAGGAGTATTTTTTGCACTTTCGTGATATGCATTTTGCATATAAAAAATATACCATTTTCTCGTATATAATAAACTCCGCTGGTTAAAAAATTAAACCGATTTTGGTATATAAATAGAGCTAGTGGTATAAAAAATGAACTGGTTTTTGGTGAAAAATTATTTCTTTGAAATTGAAAAATACACAATAAATCTATGGATAAAATACACCATTTAAATTATTCTGATTTATAATTTAAACCAAAGTTTATTTTTTAACCTTAAATAGTTTGATGAATTAAAATGTACACTATTTCTTATGAAATAAATGAAAATAAATTATTCTCTATCACAATACAATTAACTAATGATTAATATGAATTTGAGTGCCTAATTTAAAAACGAAACAAATTCTATCTACTATCTATAGCGCCTCAAAAATTTCAATGAATTAATGATATTTTTTTTTGATTTTAAAAATCAGTTTTTCAAAAATAATAATTTTTTTGTTGTTTTTACATTTTTTTAGAAGCGTTCTCTTATTATAATATAAACGAATCGAAAAAAAAGTAAGAATGCGGGATAATTAGGCCGATATAGTACTATTATAGTAAAATAATTAATCGCTGTCTTCATTATTTAAATGGCGGCCATGAAAAATATGACTTCTCCCACTTATGCAGTCTGGTGAATTTTATGTCCACAAGGTGTACTTCCTACACCAAAGAGAGTGTTCAAAATATACCGTTTCGGTTCATTTGAGAATCGAATAATTTTATGCACCAATAATGGTGTATTATAAAAACAATTGAATATCGGCGTATTTTTTGCACGGAATCTTAAAAGAAATGTTGAAATTTTGCACAGAAAAGATGATGGTATAATTTTTATACCATCTTTTTTGATAAATACACCATTTTATTCAAATTTCTCAATTTTACACCAAAATTAATGAATTTACACCAATTTATACACCAGTGTGCTACTTGAGATGTATCCATCAAAATTTTCAAAAACGATGCAATTTAAAATTTTTTTTTTTCTTTTCTTAAAATTGTACATGTGCAAATAAAATTTTCTGCTCAAAAATTATGTTTTTAGCTCCTCTCAGTCATTTTCTATTTCAACTTGATGTTAAAAAAAAGTGCACTTAAAAAACAAATATCCCAAAATATCAAATTTCCAATCGATTTGGTCCACATTCTTTTTGTTAAAACTCTTGCCTAATTATATTGCAAACGGTGCAAGTAATGGCCAACAAAATCACTATATTTTTATTTTTAAAGGGTAAAACCCCTATTTTTGAATTTAGTTTAATTGAAAATAAAAACACGTGTTACATTTGTATGTGCTTTTCTTCCTCAAAAAAAAATGCATGCAATGTGATAAAATAACCAAATGCATACCTATACCAATGGTTTTTTCAAACCAACTTGAAAAACTAAATCATTTTTGAAAATATAAATTACCAAGCTTACCAAATGAATATAAACTTAAATACTTATTTTCATGCCTAAATTTGTATACCTACTTGAAATAAAATACATTTGCGTTGTAGGTATTAAATAAAACTCATTACCCTTAGCTTTGTAAAAAAAGATATTTATTTAATTAAATTATTACATTAACTATATTTATGTTATCCTAATTACAATTATCTTTTTTTTGTTGTTTTGTTCTCTCTTTCTTTTAATCGAATTCAAAATGATTCAGTCTCAGTAATTAGCAATATGGAATGAATGATTTCATGAAATTAAAATTAAATATTTTTTTTGTCATTCTTTAAAATATTATTATTAAAACTATAATAAAATTAAGAATACTATTTTATTAAATTATTCGTTATAGCGTTCGATTTTATCTTTTTACTTTATTATTTGATTTAAAAGCTAATTTATCGTTAAAAAAAAACTAAGAAGAATATATTCCGTCTTTGACATTCAAAAAAATTATATAATAAAATGTGGTTAATGTATTACCTAGTTAATATTAATTTGAGACATTTTTTTTCCTTAAAATTCGTATAAAAATAAAAGCACTACCTACTTTGATTAAATAAAACATTTTTTTGTTATCTTTTTTTATGTTTTCCTTACTGCTTATAAAATTCGACTCATATTATTCATAAGTCCGCTTTTTTGTCTAAGAAAAAAGGGAGGATAAAAATGATGAATAAAACATGACACATTTAATAGCAAATCTTTTAACAGATTTTTTTTTCTTCTTTCCATATTGTTTGTGTCCTTAAAGGATGTACTTTTTAGTTTAAGTTCTTACAGCAAAAAAAGAACCTCCTACATAACAAAAAAAAAAAAAACGTAAAAACAAAAATAAAATATTGAAAGAAAATCGAAATAAGATTGAAAAGTCGTTCCGGTTGGCTTCAACTTCAAAAGAAGGAAACAAAAAAACTACAATCGAACTTTATATCTTTTCATTCTTGTCTGGGAAATTCTATTTCCGTTTAGTTAAATGATGCATATGATCTGAATGCATTGTTAGACATGAATTTTCCATTTAGTAATGATGCAAATAAATTTTTCGTATTTTCTTTAGTTGTATCAGAAAAAGGTTAATGGTGTGTAGTGGTCTATATTGTGGGGATAAGTAGTTTATATCTTTCGTTGTGATGATACTAAAATGTTGTCACTTTGCCCAATCGCATTCCCAATAATTTTCGACGTTTTTTTGCACTCATTTTCGTCCAAATGCTACTGCTTCCTTCGACCAGGAGAAATTCATCGCATAAATCATATTCCTGTTCTTTGGCACTGTTATGATCCTCATGGTATTTCTCAGAACGTGAATCACCCGAAACGAATCCACTCTCTGGACGAGATAACGATGCTGTATGCCAAGGAAGTTGTTGGAACCAACGTGCTACTTTGGCTGTCGATGAGAGCTGTTAAGAATAAATTAAAAAAATGTAATAATAATTAAAAATCTGTTGGCAAGATTATGAGAGGAATATATTTTTTGAACAATTAGCGCTAAATATTAAAAAAGTATGATGAGAGTGGTTAAGAACTATTTAAGATCTCATGTAATTTATGTGTGAATGTTCCACAAGGTATCATAAATTTATAAAGTTTCCTTTAATATAACACGCTGTTGTCTCTCTGCGTACCCTTTATGTTTGTTATTGATTTAAGAAAAAAAAAAAAACATGTTACTGGGGCGTATGCGTAACTTTTCGGCTATGTTTTTCTTTAATTTTCAATCAGGAAATTATGATGACTCATACATAAATTCTTACTGTATAATTGGTGTAATATATGTTTGTAGGTACATATACGAAAGTGATTGTTTGCCATCCAAGGATAAATTTCTTTTAACCAGGAGGACATTTTGAGATATTAAACATAAATGTTCTATGATACAAGATCGTATTGTCACTAATCGTTTTAACGTCTTTATTGAAAATTCAACTAGATTTCAGGTAAAATCTAGTGACTTCTTAAAAGCAGTCTTAAATTGTCCTAAAAACCCACTGTACCCAATTTTTCAAAAGAAAGCACAAGAAAACAAACGTACGTTCTCAGAGGAAGAAAAATTTAAATGAAAATCTATTAAAAAAGTACAACAAGTTTAGGTTACTTTTCGGTAAGTATTACCTACTAAAAGAGCAAAATTGACGGTTTTTTACTTGCTCTATAGGGCAAGTATTGGTTTCGTGTAGAAAAAAAAAATCGAGGTTTTAATCAAAACCAACATTACGATGATGGAGAAGATCAAAAAAGTGGTTTTCGTCATGCCGTCCGTCGGTCTGTGCGTCTGTGCGTGTGTGCGTCTGTGCGTCCATCTGTACATCGAGCTAGGGCCTAAACGGATGGATGGATTTGCTTGAAACTTGGTACAGATGATTTTTACGTAATTCCCTAGACCCGTTTTTTTTATTTTTTTAATATCTCCATTTTAACGCATACCTGCCATATAACGTTTTCGAGGTATTGCAAATTCCTCGAAAACGGCTCTAACGATTTTGATCAAATTTGGTGTGCGGAATACTCTTATTGATTCTAACAAAACTGCGTTTTTAGTTTTTCTCAAAAAATGCGGTGAACGGAAATATGGCGTTGCCGTTTTTCAAAAATTGACTTATTTTTTAAATTCATATACAGTAGCGAGCAAAAAAAATGCAAACGAAAGAGGTTTAAAGAGTTTTTGAACAAGGTCTAAATTACCAAATTTGGCATATTGAAACTGTTTTATTTTCATTAAACAGAGTCAATTTGTGGAATATTTTATTCCAAAACCATAATTTGGTCAAAAGTCTACTTAAATATGCGTTTTTAGACGAGCAAAAAAATGCAAATGTCTTTATTGTTTGCATTTTTTTTGCTCGCTACTGTATTTCATCAAAGCATTAGTTATTTTATTTAAAATTTACAGAGATCATTAAGTATAAAATGTTAAAAAAATATTTTTAAAAACATTTTTGAAAAAAGAAATTTTTAATTTAATTTTCAAACTTTTGATTTTTTTTTTGATTTTTTTCTACAAAATATTAAATTTCCAATGGATATTTAAGATAAAGATACTGTAAACTACAAGAGCAAGTACGTGCGACCCAGTCGTGCATTTTATTCAATTGACGATTATCTTAACTGACATTAAAAAAAATACATAGATATATTTTTTGACTACTTTAAAGTCCTGAAGATTTTGGAAATTTTGAAATTATTGTACAATCTGGATTTAGCGAATTTTATTTAAATACATTTCAAATTAGGAAATATTTTTAAAAAGCGGTACCTATATTATAAAGGATAGTCTAGCTGTCTTCAAGTTCTTTTTAATTGATATCTTGTACTAGGCAGATCTTTTCTATGTGGTATTAAGTTGAGCCTTAAACAAAAAAAAATCATATGCAAATTTCATCAACACAAAATATTTCAGAATTAATGTTTATCTTAATTCTAGTGCAGTCAACAGCAAATATTTTTTTGTAAGGATTCCAATTTCTACTTAGTATTTTTCTAGCAAATCCTTCGCTATATTAAAATTCATAGTAATGTTAACCACCAAATACTTACAATCTTAAACAACTCTCACCATTTCTCAATTGAAAAACCGTCTCTCATTTGAATTCATTTTTCCTGTACCAGGCACGCTTGTCCACCTTGATTTGTATTTTGAATTAAGTGAAACTAAACCTAAGTTAGATAGGCACTCTAAAATGTTTTATTCAGATTTTATATAGTCTTGGTCACTTGGGTGTATACGTAACATTTTCCTATAGAAAACTCAAAACTCTTTGTTAGCAGCTTTCGTGTGAATAATTTTTTTGTTTACACAATTGAGACTTTTCTTTTGTAAACGCAAGCCTTATTAGAGCAAAAAGTTAGTAATTTATTATTTTATGTATATTCTGAAAAATTTTTTTCTTTAAAAAAACTCTTGCAATAATTGCATTTTTTTAAGCATTTTTAAAAAGAAAAATATAGCTTTTCACCTACAATATTTGTAAAGACTGCTTAGATTCTTGGTGCTTACCTAGGGTTGCCAGCCGTCCGGGTTTTCCCGGGCATGTACTCTTTTTTGGCTGTGTGGGGGTCGTCCGGGATAGTTTCTATCAACTGTCCGGGATTGTACTCTTTTCTAGCCTTTAAGTATCTCACTACTTGTATGCTACTCTTAATTCATTTAGCCCTAATTTTTCAATCGTCAGTTAGACTATCATTAGAATAAATGTCAATATAAAAAAGAACTTTTATTCCTAGGAATAAGCTCTGAGGTTTATCTGACTATTGAAAAATTGGCCCTTATTATTCAAAAAACGAATCGAGTTCATTAAAAGCGAGGCGTTTTTATTTTGGTTTATTATCTACTCAATTCTGTTTTGTATTCTGTTCCAATATAATGAAAACTCAAAAATATAGAATATGGCAAAATTTTAAACGATTAAGGAAAATCTAAAGCCACTTAAGTAAGTTGCTAAGTCAAAAAGACCATTTCTTTACTAAGTAACTTACTAAAAATTTTATTTGCATTTAACTAAATCGTTTAAAATTTTGCGCAATTGGTTTTCAATGGAATTTTAAAATTTTTTTAAATTGGAATTGCATTGCAACTTTTGTAGTATTATAGCTCAAATGTTTATTATAATAATATACCGAGAAGGCCAAACTTTGTCTCAGAGTTTTTTATCTATTTTTTTTTGTGAAAAAATAAGAAAAAAATGCTACGGGAACAAGGGTTAAAAATGTGATTTTTAGTTACCTAAATTTTAAAAGGATTGTTCGGTTATTTTTTTTATAAAAGTATGCATTTTTTTGTCCTAGTTTTGTACTCTTTTTTGTCCTTATTTGTCCGGGAAAGTCCGGGATTTTGCATCTCGATTACTAGTTTCGTCAAAATATACCTGGCAATTCATGCTTACCGCATGAAACATTTTTACTAATTTTTATTTGGGTCCCACTTTTATATCATAGTTTTTTTTTTTTTTAATCTTATACTTATTCTGAATTACATCTTTGCCCAGGGGCGTAGACTCCCTTGGGGCAAGCGGGGCGGTGCCCCGGGGCCCCCGACCGACCCCAGGGCCCCCACTGGAGACAATGCAGAGAAGGAAACTGTTAGCATAAATTGAGTTACGAAGAGACAAATTATGTCATTCAGTGTAATGTATAATGCATTGATAGCCACACAATATATGAACATTGATTTTAAAAAAAAGGTTACCCCAGAGGCCCCAAAAAAAATAAACTGCTTTTTTAAAAGAAAAATTATAATTTTGTCTTAGGGCCCCAAAAAATATTACTTGAAAAATCTTTGCCACCACAAATAATACATTAGGGGCCCCAAAAAAGCAAAAAAAATATTATTTGAGGATCCTCAAAAGTGGTTCAAAACAATCAAATGGAAAATTAAATATAAATTCAGGGGCCCCAACATAAATACATCAGGGCCCAAAATAAAAGCATTACGTTATTGGTGGCATTCCGAATATTACTTCAGAACAGAGGCCCCAATACCTATTAATTCTTGGCTCCAAAAAAATTATATTATATTTTAGGGGCCTCTAAGAACTTAGTTTTGAGGCTCTAAAAATCATTTTTCAGAGGCCCCAAAATAAAAAAAATTATGTCTGATGATGGAAAATAAAATATGTATTTATTACTTCAGAATAGAGGCCCCAAGAATTATCAATTCTTAGCTAAAAAATTTTAATTTTAGGGGTCTCTAAATATTTAATTTTGGGGGCACCTAGTACAAGTGTTTACTACTTTTATGAGAGACATTTTAAGTAAGTAAAGCAAAGTGCATTACGAGCATATTAAAATATTTAAAATAAACCTAAAAATAAATAAGCCATACAAAAAAAAACCTATGGCGTATACGTAATTTTTTTTTGTAACTAAGGGGCCCCCAAATATCAAAGGGGCCCCAAAATTTAGTCTTACCCCGGGGCCCCGCCGACTCAACGTACGCCACTGTCTTTGCCTAAAAAAAAAACACCCTTTCTCTCACGATAAATTTATAGACGCTTTAGAATATTAATTCTTAGAAAAAACGATTTTTTTTTTTAAAAAGATTAAAAATAGTCAAAATTTCAGCTATTTTGAAAAATTCTTTATATGTAATCCAACCTCTTAAAAAAACACCATTTGCCCAAAAATAGTTTTATTGCAAAAGAAAACTTTTTCTCAATTTTTATGACGACAACTTTTTTATGGCATTGAATCTTGTATTTTTAACTAAAATCCCGGAAAACCATTTCATAATATTGAGCTATCTATAAATAAAGCATCATCTTCACTTTTTCAAAGTATAACTTTAATATCATATTTAATTATAGTTTGCACTGAAATTTTCAGTTTTCCAGTTCAACAGCAAACAATTTGTTAAACTGTTTGAGGTTTATCTCCGATTTAAAACTCTTATCACATGATGACGGAAGCCTTGTTTTCTGAAAATTAGTTATAGCTTAAAAACGGGACTTTTAATGATACCCTTTACCAATTCTCATTAAAACACACAAAACCATTCAAAATTAATTTATCATTTAAAATTTTTAATAACCAACATAAAATTTAACAAATATTTTGATTAAATTTTTTTTTTTCTTAAAATTTATGAATATATTTTGTTTATTATACTTATAACTCTAAAAGTCACTTGAATTTTATTTAAATTACATAAATTACAATATAATATTTTGCGCGCTAAAATGTGACTTCTTAAAAAATTAAAATGAATAGAACTTAAATTAAAACAAAAAAAAAATATATATATTTCGATATTATAGTCCAGGTAATCAATAAGACGCGTTTTGTTTTTATTTTTCTAAAATTATTCGTTTTATATACAAAAATTAAATCTTAAATTAAAATAAAAATAAAAATTGTTGCTTTGGCGTTGGCTATAGTTGTTATAATAATTGTTTATATATATTTTAAATATTTTGAGCGCTTGATTTTTTTTTTTATTTGGCTTAATTCATCTCAATGCAGTCGGGCAATTTATTTAATTTAACCTTAAAATTAATACTAAAATCTAAAAGATATGATGAGTGTAATTTATAGGTACACTTTAATTTTAATAACTTAAACTCCTCCCACGTTGAATTCACTGAAAAAGTCGTTGGTAGAACTTGGATTCCTATATAACTTTTTGTCTAGGCTTTCAAAACCGTTTTTGAAAATTCATCATATTTTTTGTGTTAATACTGTCAGAGAATTCAGTGAATTTTCAACACCACCAACAAACTCTATTCTGTGAGTATCAATCGCGTTTTTTTTTTTTTTTTGTTCTAAAAAATAATACTTAAATCAATATATTTTCTTATTTGGTCGTATGTCTCGCCCAAGCCGTTCTTTGAACTTGACTCATCATTTGACTTCGATTTGGTACTTTTTCACTTGTGCTTCGTGTAATAAAACTCGGTGTCGCCGACAGTTTCCGCTGATTCGTAACATTCCCCGACTCATCGGTGACTTTTAGCATCACAGTGTTAAATCGCTGTTCATTGGTTCTGTTCGGCGATGAGGAGGTTGATGCCTCGGCTGAAGATCGACTACTCTCGAGGTTACTATTCCCACTTCCACTCGCCCCAGTCAAATTACCATTGGAAGCCCCTGCGGATTTCATAAAATTGTTGTGGTTATCTTCAAGTCTATTTAGGTTCTTGTCTATGCTAAGGCCTAGGTCATCATTGATCGGGCTGTTTGAGTAGGAATTTCGGTTCATTGTTCCCATTGGTGATGGAGTTAGGTTACCAAGGGAACTGGGGGTACTTAAAAAATTAAAGGGACTGTTGTTGTTCGGACTGCAGGACATTGGGTTGACATAGAAGAACGAGTTGTGTGGGGAATTACTGTTGCCAATGGCTCCAGCTCCATTTAAACCTCCCGGATTGGTAACATTGTTACCAGGACCAAGATTTAAAGTTTGTAGGCGGTTCAAAAGCTCTTGGTTCATTTGAAAAAGCTCTTTGGAGAGCATATCTTGGTTGCCCTGAGCGGATATGTTTGTGAATTGGTTGCTTAGACTCTGAAGTGCATTCATTGGTGGAATCGGACTGCCGCCAGATGGCTGCGATACTGGAGGACTACTCAGATGTAAGGAAGACTGATTAAGTTGTTGTTGTTGTTGTTGTTGATGTGGTGGTGTTAACTGTTGCTGTTGTTGTTGTTGGTGCTGTTGTTGTTGTTGCTGCAATGTGGCACTGATATTTTGAAAATTCTGCAAATTCTGACTCTGCTGATTAAGCCCACTTAACTGATGACTTAACGTTGTCAGTTGCTGATTAATTGATCCCAAACTGTTTATTTGCTGATTTATGGTTGCCAGGTTGTTATTATTCGATGATGCTAGAACTGCTTTTCTCAATGCAACAGATAAATCAGCTGGTTCTTGGAAAAGCATCTGCAGTTGTGACTGTTGAATAAAGTTGAAAATTTTCATGAAGACTTGATTGTTTTTGTTTTTTTGGCAGCATGAAAAAAACCAAATAGGCAAACTCATAACAAAATAGAAAAAATTCTAAGCACTTAATTGAACAATAGAGCACTCCAAACATGCAAGCACTTAAAAAAAAAATATAAAACTCAATAAAAATCAAAACACAAGCGGCGGTTCCACGGGGCTATATAAAAACGAAATTCAAACAAAACACACGAATAAAAATTTGTTACTAAATTGCAAGGCATATTGGGCTGCAATTGCACGCAAGGCATAAAAACTGACTAAACAGGGTGTTTCGAGTTACAAAAAAAAATTGAAGCCATTTTTTTAGAAGCAAAATTGGGAAGTGATACTTAAATCTAAATAAAGCTTGCTCATTAAATTGAATGCAAGAACTTTATTTGAAATTGTGTCAAAATTACGAGAAAAAAATTCTACAAATTTGACAGATGTCAAATGTCATTTTAATGTTTAACAAAAAAAACAATTGATATGTCATTTCAGAAGCTTAACTTGAAGAAGAAGTTATGAAGCATTTTCAAGTAAACAAATCTTTGCTGAGACAGCTTAAAAAATCACATAACGTTTATTTTTTGACAGATCTACCCAAATGTCAAAGTTGGTTTTGTAAAATTGAAAACGATTTAAATTGCCTATGAAATGATTCTTATAAAATGGCAACGTTTATTTCAAATCTCATTCCTAAAAAGTTTTGACAGCTGTCAATTTAATATGTTTTTTTTTTGTTTTGACAGCTGTCACTTTTAATTTATATTTATTTGAGATCTCGTATACACCCTGTTGATTTGAAAAAAAAAAAACACCTTTAGCTACATTCAAGAGTAGCAAAATAATAAACATAAAAACAACATCAAAGGACAAGAGAGCAACACAAAATAAAAAAAAAAAAAACACACAATAAAACTGCAACGAAAAAAATTGCACATGCTTGCAAATTAATTTTGCTTACCTGGGGTGCCAGAGCTATATTGGCGGATGTTAGTCCAGTTGTGGCTTGTGGATCCGTATACGCCCCCAATGATGCCAGGTGCTCTAATAATTCTCTATTTTGCTGAAGCAATTGTTGGGTACGAGCCTGCAATATAGAAAAGGTATAGGTACATCATGATATAAAATTGAATTAAATTTTGAAAACTGCCCAGCAGGCACTTTGGATAAGTTAAGACTTCTGTAGACATTCATACATACATAAAAAGAGTACTACCCTTTTCATTTACATACCTGAGCTTCAATTCTTGCATTCGTTTCAGATATCAACTGCTCTCGGACGAGCATCAATTGTGCCAGAGCTTGTCGTGTTTGCATCGCTTGTTGTTCTAATTGATCCTTGAGTTTGTTGATTTCCCTGCTGGGCGATATGGGTGATGATGGCGATTTCTCCTCGTCAGTCTGTAAAAAAATGAAAATATAAATAAAAATAAAGTTAAAATAAATTGAATAGCACAAAATATGAAATGAAATCGAATACACAATCAAGTTGTTTTTTTTGTTCAATAAATAATTGAATTGTATTGAATTTTGTTTGGCCAATAAATTTCATGAAATTTGATTGAATTGAAATCAAAAGAACAAAAGGAAAATTGGTTCAATAGAGCATTAATAGCAGCTAGTAGACCGAATGGGAAAGTTTGTTTTTAATTACAACAAACGAATAATATTTCAAGTGTTTCGGATATGGAATAAGGAAAAACTCAATGTTTGAAGAGAAAAATATTATTTGCATCAATTTTTTGATTTATTACCTTGTTTTTGTTTTTCTTTCAGAATAAGAATGAGAGTTCCTTAATTTTTAACGAAAGCATTTTAAAGATGTTTTTTAGAACTGATTTATATAAAACAAATATCTTTGGAAATGAAGCTAAAACACTTATAGACAGTTTCAGGAAGTCATCTTTGATGGAATTTTGTGTTATTTTTTTTTTTAATTCTTCAGTTTTTAGAACTGTCGATATTTTTAGTGGTATCGGGTGACATTTATAAAACTGACTTTGCCTTTTAAAACGCTATAAAAATAATAATAAAAAACGAAATCTATCAATTTTGATGGTTTCATCATTTGTAGAGAAAAAATCCATACCGCGTTTAAAAATTGAATTTATTCAAAATCTGAAATATTGATACCAAACAAAATGTATTTCCTATTTTTTTTTGTATTTAAAATAATCATGTCTCCATTAAAAAAATGAATCTGTTCAGTGACTTTAAAAAAAGCAAATGTTTAAAAAAAACAGCATGATGCGAAACGTGGACATAATTTTGCATCAAATTCCTAACAGCTACTAAAAAAAAAGCAGGTTTTATTTTTCCTAAGATGAGAAATTTCGTTTCAGAATTTTTTGAAACAAAATTTTTTCCTAAATAATTGCCTTTTTTTTCATACAAATTCCTAAGAAATTCATTTGTTTTTTGTTAATTAAAATTGTTTGTTTTTAATTTGTTTGTTTTTTAAATATGAGTGTTATATCATAGTAATTGCTTGTTTTTCACCTTTTTTGTGCGGTTAATCTAGATTAAGCTAGAGAAAATGGACCGACCAACAAAAAATTTGTTCAAGAAAAAATGTTCCACATACGCCACAGTGACCATTTGATATTAAACGTTAAAAGTGAATGCAGAGTTGGTTTTTGGTATCACACTGTAATGCAAATGACAAAAACTGATAGTAATGACGTCACAAAACTTCAACCTAATCAGGAAATTTTTATTCCATTCAAGCAGACACGAAAAGGGAGCAAAGTTCAACTAACAGCTATACAATGTTAAACTAATACCTTTTCAGAAAAAAAAACATATTCGACTTTTAAATAACTACACAAAATTTATTTCAAACACATAATTAATAACACTGGTTTACAAGGGTTTTGTTGCCGAAACAAAAATATACTTTTCTGAAGTTTTCGGTTTCTCGAATCCGAAGTTTAAAACAACTAATCAGCTCCCGTTTCTGAGATATTACCGTTAGAAAATGCAAAAAAAACGTTTTTGTTTGAGCATATATAGTAATGGTTTCAATAAGAACTGTTTTCCATCTTTCCATACCTGTTTAAATCTGTTCAATATCTTTTGTATTGCTCGAGATATCTTAAACTGAAGTCAGTGGGTTTGGCTTCATATATCAGAAAGAAGATAATGAAGTTATAAAATTTATAAAAATACCAAACAACTGAGGATATCTCGGGCAGTAAAAAAGATATCGGAAAGATTTAAACAGATTTAAAAAGTTCGTAAATAGTTCTTATAAAAACCGTTACTAAATATGCTCAAAGAATTTTCCATGTATAAAAGAATTAGGTCCGAAGTGCTGCATATTATAACGGTAATTTTTCAAAAACGGGAGCTGATTAATTTTTTTTGACTTCAGATTCGAATTCAGCACACGGAAAACCTTCAGTTTCGGCAACAAAAAAAAAAGTTTAATTTTGTTAACCAGTGTAATTATTTGTTTCAGTAGAGCTGTTCTTTTTAAAAGATTTGACGAAATACCTTAAAAATATTTTATTAAGATGCATTTTTAGAAAAAAAATTTCAAAATCGTTTGGGCAGTTTTTTTTTAAACAAATTTTTTTAATAAATAACTAAATTAATAAGAAAAAAATTAAATAAAATTGGTATGCTTTTGTCTAAAAATTACTTATAAACATCTTAAACCAAAATTTCAAAATTTGTTTTCGAAAATTTGTTTTTTCATAAAAAAATGTTCAAGTCCAAAAATTATTTTTTTTTTTTTTAAATTATGTATGTTCAATGCATTTTTGTAAGAAATTTTCTTGAAATCGAATTAGTAGTTTGGCAGAAAATACGATTTGAAAAAACGGTTCTAAGAAATAAATTTGACATGTTTTATGTTTTATAAAAAAAATGCCGACTTCTAAACAATATTAGATTATTTGTTCTCAAGGTACCCATAAGTTGTGCGAAAATTTAATAAAATTGATTTCGAAAAAAAAAACTGTTACTTGTGTTTGTGTTGTTTAAAAATTAAACCAATTCAATCATTTATTCATAGACTTGAAACCCACTTTCTTAATAAGCCTTATAACAACAGAGTCACTAAGAGTATTGGAGATGTTTTACAAGAATAGGTATTTTCTTATGTGGAAGAAATTGTTCACAAAACATTTACCATATCCTTAGTAAGTACCTACACATAATTTGGATTTTTTTTCTCATTTTTATTTTCTGTTATCTAGTCAACAAAATATATTCAAATAAACTTGTGTAATAAGTCTTTTCACGACTTGATTTGTAACATAGTATAATATGGAAATTGCATAATAAAACCTAATGGTTCACTAACATGCTTCCTCGATATCCTTCCTTGCCATTAAACGGGATTAACACACAATATGTACGACTTCTACTATCTACAATGCTAGATTAGTTTTAATAGCAGATTTCCAAATCATTTGTTTAGTCTTCTATTACATTTTTGGGTGTTTTTTTTCCTTAAGGAAGGAAATTTGTTGTTTCATTCTTTTGAAAATTGCAAATCTTTTCTAATCTTTCTTCGACTTGTTTAAAAGAAATTTCCAAGAAATAAACATAAAAATTACAATTTTTTTTTTTTTTTTCAATATAAAAATAAAATATTCAACGTTTCAAAGAAAAACTCAATTGTAAATGGCAAACAAATGCATTTTTGTTTACTATCATCAACCATAAACAACTGACGTCATTAAACAAATCTTCAAAAATGCAATGTTTTCACTCAATTGCCACTATAAGTTTCTCAACAATCTCCTTCAGCTTAATATCTTTGAAAAATTTGTTTCATTAATCATCTAAAATTTCTTAACACAATTCAAATGTCTGTATTGCTATTATTTGTTATTGTTATTTTTTTTTTTTTTTGTATTTTTTTTTTTTATTTATAAAAATTAGAAAACCACTAATAAACAAATCGAGTGAAAAAAAAGATTCCGGGCGTCATAAATCTGAGAAAAAAAAAACCATTATGTAAATTTTTCCATATAATTTTTTTCGCTTAACTCATTTTTTTTTTTAATTTTAAAAGAAGCTGTTTAAGTAACCATAAAAAATATATTTAGGTACTAATAAATATTTTGTTTTAAAAAATTTAATTTTCTCAAAATATAGCTATTTAGTTAGAAATAAGATATTTATGTTCACCAGATGGATTTGTTTTATTTTTCTTAAACAAAAAAAAAAAAAAAAATAAATAAATAAAACCAAGAAAAAACTATTTTTGGCAAAGAAACTAAAAATTTTAATTTTAAATTTTTGAAAATTTAAAAAAATCTCAAATAGCTACAATGGAAAATATCGAAATATTGGTTGTTGGTGATTAACAGTCAAGAACATCAAAGATGATGTCCGTCCGTCCAATCAACTTTTCGGTGATGCGTTTTATTTTGTTGTTTGTTTACACTGGGGCACGAACTGACGAACGTGAAAAAGTTCTCAATTTTTCATTTTTTTTTTTTTTTTGTTGTGTTTTGTTGAAATAAGAGTATCAAGACATTTTACGTGCTATTGTAGATTTTGTAAATATTTTTGTTAATACTCTTGTTTATAATGGCAATGCAATACGGATATTATAACGGGATTTAGGCACTTTCTGGTGAATTTCTTATTTGTTTTGAAAAAATAAAAGGCGCCAATATATTCAAAGTCATGACTCTTTCTCTCTCAATTTTATTATTGCAAATGTATTTTTTTCAAAAAAATATCAAAATATTGGCATATTTCAAAAATTCATAATGGATTTTTATATATTTTGTCTGTCGACAGTCCACATTTATCTATACTGTCTCCGAATCATCTTCATATTTTTAGAATTAATTTTTTTTTCTTAGCTGCATTTGGGATGGGAGAAAAGACAATTTGAAATTCATTAAGACATTACTCTGGCAAAGTCAAAATTTGTGGGGAAAATAATATAAATTTTTAAATGTCGTTGTGTTGCAGTCAATTACTATGAAAATATTATAAACCACCTCCTCTACACATGAATTTTATAATTTATATTTCAATTTTTTTTCTACTACAACTGCGTTATGGTTATGGATCAGTGGCAGTGCGATGTGAAAAAAATTCTATTTTGGAACGGCGTAATTTACTGGTTGAGAGAAAAATATACTATATAGATTATATTGAAATAAGAGCAGGAACCGCCATACAAAAAAAGTGTCAATGTTTAAAAATAAAATATTTCAAAAACAAAATATAAATACGAATATAATGATGAATATACTTACGAGTACACAAGGTGATTTTTGATTGGCACTGCTCATTTGAGACGTTAATTCTAGATGATTAGGTCTTTGTGGCGGGCTTATATCAGGCGTGACTCCGATTTGATCTGAAATTTAAAAGATAATGGAAAATAAATTAATTAAAAAAGATTATATTTAATGAAAATGATAGAGGCTTTAATAATAAAAGTACACTTGAGTATTTCCTTGACATTTTGATTCACGTCTAAAAATCCTAAACAGTAAATAGGTAGTTTTTTTTATTGTTTTAATTTTTTTTTTAAACTGTTCTTTGAGAGCAATTTGTTAGTGTCCCACACGTGACAAACAATGATCCTAACCTTTATGGTTTTTGTAACTAATTGAAAGCGAGTTGAATAAAAACATTCGCAAAGATTCTAAAAGAAAATACCTTACCTTAAAAATTAGACCCGAAACGATGGAATGCCCTTGGCTCTCATCGAAAAAATAATTAGAATTTCTAAAATATTTCGAAGAAAGCATAAAATTCTTTCCTTAAGCAAATATTTGGAGGGTATTTTCAATTATAACATTTTTAGAAAAGACTTTAAAAACTCAGGTTGTCAATCATTATGACTTATGTCGCATTTTTGTTTTAGATATTTCAATACACCATTTTGGTTCTGATTTCTCATATGCAACAATTTAAAAGAATTTCATAGACATAGCATTTTATTGCAAGAATTGGTTTTGTTACGAAAAAAACCGTGTTTTTCATCATACCAAATTACGAAAATTGAAAAAAAAAAATTGTGTGTCTGTTCGTCACATTTAAACTGTCTAATTGAATAAACGGATTATTGTTCAAACTCTTATGAAATTGAATCGTTTATTTCAGAAACAGCATAAGTCCATGAGCACTAACTTTTCAGGAGCAACAAAAAACTGTTTTTTATGTTAAAACTCTACAACACTTCAAATTTAGAGTATGCCGAGTTATAATCTTGCTAAAGACGCATTTAAAAACTTTAAAAATATTAACTTTTTTTCAAGTCTTAGCGGGTTTTTAAGCCTTTAAAGTCGCTGGACTTATGTCGTTTCTGCTCAAAACGAATTTTTTTTTTGGTAAAACTTTTGTTTTTATTTAGCTATAGCTTTCGAACCCAGCTTTCGATTTTAATAAATAAATTAGCAGTGGATAGAGTATAAATGTATAACTTAAAGGCTTGCCTGCCATGATGTTTGCCAAAATAATTTAAAACTGGTAAAATATCATATAATTCAAGAGTTAAAAATGCTGCCACCGCGAGATATCTAGCTATAACTTTTGAACCCTGAGTTTAATTTTAATGAATTAAATAGATATAGATAGAGTGATTCCTTACCTTTTAAGAGATGTATTACAAAAGGGGGTGCGTGTCAAGATTGCTGCCAAAATGATTTAAAATTGGTAAAAATTCATGTATTTAACAATAAAAAATGTTGTCACCGGGTGAAATCTTTCCATACATTTTAAACCCTTTCCTTTCAGTTTTCGTATTTTGGGGGGTCTTACATACTTAATTTTTTTTTCCAGAAGATAAATAACTATATATAAATGAGAAATTTCAAAAAAAAAAAATTTGGGAAAAATGGACTTATGCTGTTTCTGAAATAAACTATTCAATTCTTAAAGTTGGTTGTTTTTTAAATATTTCGGTGGGAAGGGATATTTTTTCGAGGTTTTGTGATTTTCTCGAAAGCGGATCTAACGATTTTAAATAAAAAAAAACTCAAATGTTGTTTTTGTAAAATGCATATCTCCTGATGAAATTTTATTTAGAAGATTTTTATCCCTTTCGAACCCAAGCTATGAAAATCAATATTAAAAAGTGTTTTTTCATATATATATGAATAGCAAAAAGTTATTTTCCCAAATAATAAATAGCAAAAATAATGTGTTACTCTCATGTTACATGTAAGTAAAATACACTGCCTATGACCACCAAAAAAAGTCGGACAACTGAGGAAATAACTTTTTTTAGAACAATAATGTATGCTACTTCTTCTAAGCCCAAAAACAAAACACTTTTTGGATTAACATTTTTTTATATCTTTTTTTTCAAAATTATGACCATATATTAAAAAAAAAATTGCAAAAAAAAATTTTTTTTTAATTTCTGTCCCTTTTTCGATAAAAAAAAAAAAAATTAAAAGAATGCTATTTGACTAAGTTTTTGTAATCATCCAGTAACTAGGCATTATTATCTTTCAATTAAGCCATCGAAACCTAAAAAAATATTTGATAGAATATTTTTTACGAATTTTTAAAAATATGTTACATGAGAGTAACGCTGGGTCCGAAAGGGTTATAATTATGTTATTATTATGAAAAAAAATTTTTGATTTTTTAAAATTAAATTTACGAAATGACACATTGATTGTTTTTAATTTTTGGTTTAAGCTATCTGGTAAGAGATTTTATAATCGTAACATCTCATGAGGCAGTTTTCAGTCCCATCTTCGTAGTTCAATATTTCCCTAATATAGCACCTACTGTATTATCAAGCAAACATTTTTATAAACCTTTATTAGTTCGAGATTTGCTATGCAAATAAAATTGTTTATTATTAAATTTTAATTTTAGTAGAAAACATCTTTAAACATTTTTGCAGCTTATTGAAATAACCTTTATTAAGGTTCCTTAATTATTATCGTTGATATTTTTTTTTTTTTTTTTTATCAAAATAAAACTTGAATTTTGGTCTCATTGTCAATATAAACATGTTTTTTTTATTCTTTTTATAAATTTTAAAACAAACACTTTAACTGCAACACATTGCTATTAATAAAATTTAATAGACTAAGCAACTAAAAATAAAAGTTCTTCTTCTTTTTAATAGGTTGTTCTAAAAAAGAAAGACTCCATTAACTTTTGTTTTTTATTAACTCACAACTGTCTAAAAAAAATTAAAAGCCTTGACCGTAAACTAGATATTGTAACTTTTATCTTAAATTTATTTTTTCTACTTTTTATTGTCATTAGAAAATTTAAAATCAATTAAAGTGATACTAAAATTTTTTAAACATTTTCAAAACAAAAATTGCTTCGAAAGAAAAAACTCATTTTAATATTTTGTATTCACTTTGTATTTAAGGATGATTTTACGAGAGAAAAAAAAATAAAGTTCCATTGAAGCTCTAAAAACATCCGTAAACATTGAATTTTTATAACAATAATTAAAAATTTTTAGAAATTATTATGGCCTCGTTTTTCAAATAAAATAAAATTTTGTCCGGAAAAATAAAATAAACATTTTTAAGCAAAAACAAAAAATGTAATAGAAGCATGGTTCTATATTGCATTTATTTGTTGAGGAAACCTACTTCATCTAGGATCTTCAATGAATTTTAATATTTTTTTTTCAAATAAATAATTTTATAAGAAAAAATTGTATTAAATTCAAATGTGTGTGTTCTTGTTTGAAAATGAAGATGACACACATGCAAGACAAAATAGACGAACAATTTAAACAAAAATCATTAATTATATCCACAATCGTGCCATTCGCGCTACACACTTTGTATACGAATAATTAATAAAATGTGTTTTATTTGTTTATTTCTTTTTTTTTTTTGGTCGATTTATATACAATTTTATTTCATTACTCTCTGTCAGATACATATATCTAACTTTTTTGTATAAAAATAAAAATATATATCTTCTATAAGAAAAAAAAATATATATATATAAAATAGCTAGCTACTCGTGCAGCGTGTCGTTCGATGGCCCACAGGAGATTTATTTCTGTCTTGATTGTAATGATGTCGTCGATTATAGAGGTGGCCAGGCCAGGCAGGCCATCGGGCCAAATGGTGACGTCAACGGCCACCTTGCTCTCAAAACAAAATAAAAAATTATTTTATTTAAACGCATTGCTCTCAAGTAATTTTTGCTTAAATTAAACTTCTTATTCTTAGATACACCTTTGTTTATATGCCACAATCAGCATACGAATGATGCGCTACTTCAACTCTGTGGGGGGTCATTTTGCTCCTTTATTTTTTTTTTTAGTTTTGTTTGAAATTTTTACTTTTGCTAAAATGTTTGATATGATTTTTTTTTTCTTTTTGTTATGAAATTTTTGTTTATTAAGAAACAATTCTATTTTGATTTTGATCCATAACCCGGTGATTGGGGGCATATTTATGAGGAAAAATTTATACGAATTGAGTGCAAATTTGTAGTAAAATATCGGTTCCTTTATAAGTCGAATTAAATTATTTTTATTTAATATTAGAACGTAAAGCTAAGGCCATATTACGTGTTGAATATTTTGTTTTTATATAATTTTTTCAAAGGTCAAAAGTAAAAGTGGGAACACACATTGTTTATGTAGCTGTGAAGTGTATTTATAATTTCTTTTTGACGTAGTAAGGTTAAGGATAAATTATTATTTGATGAAATGGTTACGACGTCATAGACAATGCACGTTTTTTGTTGTTTATAAACATTAAGATCTTTATTATTATAATGAAGAAAATATGAGTTTTTTGAGGTTTATCTTGTTTTAACCTTCATTTTTATACAAATGTTTGTGTTTGTTTTTTTTTTTTTTTTCTCAAAGAAATATGGCACGTGGAGACAGTTGATTTTTTATTTTGGCTACTTTTGTTGGTGACATTGGTAATAGAAGGAAACACACAACTTAGAATTTTATCAAACTTATTTCACATGAAATAACATGACTATCTGCGTTACTTTTTAAATGAATCATATTAAACATTTTTCAAAACTTTGGACTTTCGTCACCAATGATTTTTTATGATCGATTTTTCAACAAAATCTAGGGGCTAAATATACGAAGTGATTGCCGTATTTTTTTTAGGAAAAGCGGTCCATTATTACTGTGGTGACAGAAGTCCAAAATTGATGTTTATTTACCCAAAATCGAACTGTTTTAGGGACAAATTGTCTGCAAAGTTTAGGATCAAAAAAAAAAAAATAAAATGAAATATTTTCATGTGAATATGTTAACACCGTTTTAAATTTCGACCACAAAATGAAGTATACGCAATTTTATTTCTTGCAGAAAAGTGATTTTTAGGAAAAAAAGGTATGTACACTTAAGAGCAAAAACGGAATCAAAAAAAATTATTTATTTTAAAAACAAAAATTGCAATGGATAAAATAATGTTTCTTCAAGTTTCATGGCCTCATTTAAAAGCTTGAAATTTTTTCTTTTAATTGTTGGTGAAAACTTATAAATGCATACGATAGTATCATAACTATCTGTCAATAAATTGCACTTCATTTTTTTCTAAATGTTAAATTTTCTTGATACTCTCTGCTTCAATTTCAGTCTTTTTTTCCTTACGTTACTATTGACGTTATCTGTCAATAAAATGCACTTAAATTTTTTAAAATGTTTAATTTTCCAGATACTCTCTGTTTCAGTTTCAGTCTTTTTTTCTTTACATGCTTCATTTATGTTGATTGGATCTTTATAAAGTGAACGAGTTTTTAAGTTCCTAGCACTGATTTAAAGCTTTTGTTTCAAGCTTTTTAATGGTGCAATTAACATTCATGTATGTCAATTACATCCTGACCTATTATCGTTTAAAAAGAACGAAAAGTTTGATTCCATTTTTTTGCTCCTAAGTGTATATACATTTTTTTTTTTTGAAAATAGCAATAAATTTTTAAAAACGAAATTTCAAAAAATGTAGGTATCAAGATCAATTCGTTTTCAAAAAATTTTTAAATACCTAATTTTTTTTTAATCCAAAAATACCTAATTTTTTTTTTTAATCCAAAAAATTAATTTTTTTACTTGCGATATAGGTAGGTACTATAGGGCAAGTTTAGGATTCGTAAAAAAAATCTAACTCGAGATAACAATTTTACATGACATTACGATGATGGAGAATGCCAAAAAAGTGGGCCCGGCAATTCTGTCTGTCTGTCTGTCTGTAAGAACCTTAAGCTACAGCCTAAACTACGGAAGTGATTTTCTTCAAACTTGGTAGTTAACAGTTTTGTGTGATTCCCTAGAGGACAAATTGAAGTTTTTTTTTTAGGACCAAAAGTAACGGTACCTGTCATATAACGGAAACAGAAAAGTTGATTTATTTCAAAAACGGCTCTAACGATTTTGATTTCAATTTTTCTGCTTACTTTAACAGATAAGAGCCTCCTTTGATAATATAAAAAATATTTTTTTGTACCGTTATTAACGGTACCTGCCATAGAACGGTTTTTTGGATTTATGAATTTCTCATAAACGACAAAACAGATTTCGACCAAATTTTTAATACAGAAACGTTTAAATAATCATTACTTATTTAAAAAAAAGTTTAAATTCTTCAAAAAACACATTTTTGGATTTTTAAAAAATATTTAAAATTTTTTTTTTGAAAAATCAATTTTTTTGAAAAGAGTTGGTGAAAATTTTTTAAATTTTGTTCTTATGTGTAAATTAATTATAACTTTTTTGAAAAAAGTTAGGAAATTTTTATATATAAAAAATTCCGTGAAAATATCAAATTTTAAATTTTCCCTTATTTTGTTTAATGAAAAACTTTAACATTAAAGTAACTTTTACCATAGGAGCAAGTACGTGCGACCCCAGTTGTGCAATTTATTTTTTTTAATTCTTTTATTATAATATTATGGCTACTTAAACGCTTGCTTACAAAAATTTTAGTCGACTGACTCGCTTTCAAGAAAGTGTGAAATAAACAAACACTTCTATGACAGGTATCGTTATCATTAAGACAGAATTTCGGGGCCCATTTTTTTGGCATTCTCCATAACCGTAATGTCTGTTTTTTGTCTCAAGTTTGAACTTTGTCTACCTATTTTTTCAAGCATAAGAAGTGTCAAACGTTCAAAATTTTAGGGTGAATATTTTTTGCTCTCACACTAAATTTTTCCCTACCATCCACAAAAATTTACAAATTTAAATACTTGAGATACAAATTTTTGGTGACGACAAATTTTTGAAAAGGTCTCAAAAGGGCTCCTAACATTTTGACACACACCCAAAATTTAAACTTTTTGTACAAATAACTCCGATCTAGTTGGAGTTCAAAAAATCTATATTCACTCACAGTCACAGCTGTGCTGGACAAAGTCACAAAAATTGAATTGGGAAAAATATAGACTCAAATAAAAAATTTTCTTAAATTTGTATCGTTAACTTAGAAATGGAACACTTTTTTGAACTTCGGTCCACCATACTACTTAAAATGACTTGGTTCACTTAAGATTATAGCCTTTCTTATACATGTAGTCTCGAACTTATTATGCCATTGTTTCCTTCGTTACGAATGTAATTTTTTTTAATTTAATATCCTGAGGGTGACATTAAAAATCACATGATTTTCCAACAAATTTCTTTTAAGCAAAAAATGTTGCATTTACATATAATAATTTTGCTATGTAAATTTCATTTCCAAAATATTTTTTTTGTATGGGTAGGTATGTAGTGTTTTTAGCTTCAAAAGGCTCTATTAACAATATTTAGAACAATATTCACGCTTGAACCTCTTTTTCAGCACACTTTAAAGATTTAGTTCTTCGCAAGTTTTAGTTCATCACCAGTTTTTATTTTAATTATTTCAGGATTATAAATAATAAATAATTACAGAATCACTGTGTATTAAAAAAAATTTAAGACATTTGCTTCTAGAGGGCGCCATAATCGATCTTATGCGTATCCTGCTGATAAGCAAGACGCTTTCAAAGATACCTTATTTATCAATTTGAGATAAGTAGTTTACGAGCACTGATGTCACAGGTGAACATTTGAAAAAATTTTCTATTAGATATAAAAACGTATCTTTTATACACTCCTGCTCAAAATTAACGCACACTTTTTTCTTCTTTAGCTATACCCCTGCATCTTATTTAAAATGGCTTTAAAATTATTTGTTGTATTTTTTTGTGTTTGCTTATTGTTTAGCAAGTCAGAAAAATGCTAAACTGAAACAGTATTATCAACCAAAAAAAAGATGAACCAAATTTAGCAATTCAAGGTCTGAAAACTGATATTAAAATAATTTTTGTTTTTTAAGAAAAAAAATGTTAAAAAATGGAAGCGCGTGACAGTTCTTTCCAATAATTTTATTCAATACTTGGCATTGTCTCCTCTAGCGCATATGATAATTTGGAGTTGTCTATTCATTCCACAAATTAAATTTTGAAGGTTTTGTTGCAACTTTTTTTTTTACTGCAGTTTTCTGTTGATCAAGAATGCTTAGAGGTGGATTTCGGCCGCAAATGCATTTTTTTCAACATCTCCTAGACATGTTCTATTGAATTGAAATCCGAATATCTGTGTGGTCATTTCAAAGCTGGCATATTTTAACCTTGAAGATATTCTCAAACCACTCTAGCATGCATTATCGTGCATCAGACTGAACTGTGGACCAAATCTAGGGGTGATTGGAACCGGATGCTGTTCGAGGATATCAGTCAAGTATCTTTGGGTACTTAAAGTAGGTCTAGGAGACCTCACTAACTCCGTAGGTGTTGTAAAGCAGAGATTACTCCAATAAAATTTATGACTCATCTCTAAAAGGTTCGCGGGTTGACAGATAGACTTCAGCATACCGCTCCAAATCTTCCCCACAAACATTTTATTCCATACATTCAATTTAAGCTAACTCCTGTCTTATTTGAGAAAATAACCACGATACTGTGAGATAAAGTAATAGTAGGACTTTTTTGTAAAATAAATATGACGTGCGTTAAATTTGAGCAGGAGTGTATATTCTTTTATATATTCTTTATCTTTTTTATATTCAACACACATTGTTCTAAAAAATTTCATATCCATACCGAAATAGAATTTGAAAATTTTCTTACCAAAATTAATACTATAAATTAATTGAGACTATAAAACTTACCTTTTTTGGATAAATCCTCATCACTTAATTGCTCTGATGTATGTTCGATATCTAATAAATCAGACGATGCGTCTGATCGTTCTTCGTTATTATCTAAGGAATTCTTATGAAGGTTAAATTTGTGACATACTTCGAATGCTTGTCCTACGGTCCTAACAATACGCATAGCATGTGACTGAAAATAAACAAAAACAAACAAAATTGTCAAACCTCCAAACAAACTTTTCTAAACTATTTAAAAAGTGATAACTTTAATTATAGATAAAATGATAAACAAGATAACACAGACGATAAATTTCCCATAAAACAAAATCTTACCTCTGAATCAACATCACTAAAGCCGCTAATGCCATTGCCATTCGATACTGTGCCGCCATTCCCGCCAACATTGCTGTTGACAGCGGCATACTTATTGTCAAAAACCTTACTCGATGTATCCTCAGGATTTTTATATTGCTGTTGTTGCTGATGTTGTTGTTGTTGTATTGGTGTGCTTATCCGTCGTTCAGCACATCGAGGCGCAACCACTGGCTCCCGAAATGAGAGCTTTTTTCGTGGCTTATCGGATTTGGGTCTGTCATCAGTCACGCCACCCTCAAGGCCACCCCCAACACCTAAACTGCTCGAACTGCTATTGTTTTCAAAGTTTATTTCATTGAAGGACTTTCTTCGTCGAAGGATTTGCGATCCGTACTCTTGTTGTTGGTTGGGGCTGGTTGTTGTTGTTGTTGGGGCAAGTGACACAATGACATTTGGACTTGTATTCTGCCTATGAAGGATCCCTCTTTTTCCACCAGCACTATCTGCTGCCACAGCTGTTGATGCCGACGACGACGATGAAGTTGACAATGAAGACGGTGATGCTGGAGGGATTCCACCCACAATTGTTGTTGTTTTCCTCCTGCTGCTGTTGCTTGTTGCTGATGACACCATTGTTGTAGTTGTAGTAGTCTTCTCTTCCTGGGATAATTTCTTAAACCTCAGACGTCCCTTCACAATACTCGTGCCTTCTTCTATCATGCTCGATGGCCGGGGGCTGCTACTCCCTCTTGACTTGCTAGAGCTTCTATGGTTGTCATCTTTTTTCGATGTACTTCTCCCGGGGCGTTTGCTGGAACGAACTTCATCATTTATCAGATAGACGACATTCTCGTCGTTAAACAGAATGTGCTTTCCGTTACTGGGTTTCTCGGAATGCCCAACTTCCGTGGAAGTCGTCCTTCCACTATTCTCATTCTCTTCGGATTTAGCTCGAATAATATTTTCAATGAAGGTATCGTCCATGAATCGATTGCGGACATCCTGTTTCTTTTCTGCCGCCAGCTCATTCTCAACCGTGTCAATCAGTTCATTAATGTCAAGGCTTTTATTCCTCGATAGTTGTTTGGATTTCTTTTGGACGCGTTTCATGTCCAACCGACCGAGACTGCTGTCTCTGGCACGGTCTTTGTTAAGCCTGTCAGTCAAAATGTCCCGAATTATTCCACCCCCATTGCGGAATATGTTCTTTTGGTAGTGGGTATTGTTGGAGGGGTCTTTTTTTATCTCGTCGTTCTTTTCGACGGTGGTGGCAGCTAAATGCTGTTGCCTCCTACTTCGGGACCAAGGCAGGAAGTCAAAGGCTTTTATGATGGGTCTTTTTGGTGAACTAGCTGCCACACCGGATGTATTGACTTTTTTACTATGCCACACGTCATTGATACATCGTATCATGTCGTGGTTATGGCGTTTGGATGCCGCTGTTAGAGGCATTTCGATGGGGAGAGCTGTTGAAGTCATTACACTCTCGTGTTTCATCATGGCAATTGAAAAATTTTATTTTTATTAATTTTTTTTTTTCGAACACAAACACAAAGTTAATGTGCCGATTTGCACTTCGAACGACGGCCGGCCTCAGGGCCGTTTTCGATGTATGTCGATGAATTGTTTATGAGACCTCCACTTCGAATGTTGACTCCTTGTCAAAACAATAACCAAGGTTACACTTGTTTCAATTTTTTTGGGTTAGAAAAATAAATGATATTCTTTTTTTTGTATCTTTCAAATAATTAATAGTTTTTTAAGTTGCACACTTTTCGTGCGGTTCAGGGTTATTAACCTACATTAAAAATAAACACCAGGACAATGAATTATTAGCAAAAGTTTAGCGCGCACACAGAGGTCATTTTTCCTAATGGCTGAAGATTTTCTTTTTTTTCCCTTTTTTTTCGTGTTTAATGTGACACCTTTAAGCTCCATTAGTGTGATTGAGAGCAATTTAAATAAGAGTCACTTGGATACAGAACAGGGTGATGGAAGAAAAGTTGAAGGTTATTTTTGAAAATGTTGAACTTAATTTTTTTCAGAACACTAAAATTTGTTTTTAGAACCAAAATTTACCCACTTCGGTAGTATTTCGTGGTTGTGAATGTTGTTGTACCTACTTTTGAAACGGAAAAACATATTTTAAGCAATCTTTGCTAAACCACATGTAATCATTTTTTTTAAATCTGAAAGTGCCTTAACTGGTTTGCAATATGTTTTAAGCAACTTCAACTTTATTCCATAAAAATATTTTCAGGGAAAACTATTTCGAAATATTTTTTTTTTTGTAAAATCTATTTTTGGAAAACGTGGTTCTTTAGGTACTTACACTTTTATCGCAAAAAGACGAAATTTATCGATTTTAGAACCGAACAGATCAGTCACATCCAACCCTTTTGTTTCTCTGAAAATGGCCTTTATCAAAGACTCACGGAAAAAACGGGTTTATTGTAAAAAGAAATCATTTTTTTTACTTTCTACGTAAAGCAAGAAAACTTATTTCAGTACCTTAAAATCAGTTCCATCAATTAGGACAGTTTCTAACGCTTTTGAGAAGGCATGGTAGAACGTAGAAGGTATGGAAGAAAAGATCTATTATGGCCCACAACACAGTAAAATTTATATTACTTAAATAAGTCAGTTAAAAAAAATTAATTCAAAATTTTATACATATGTTTTTATTCAAAATTTTGTAACGTTAAATATAAATTTATTTCTTGGCAATATTTATTTTCAGTTGGATTTTTTTGTGTTGACATATTTGAATTTATAAAAAAAATTCGCACAAGATCTTTAAACTGTTTCCTTTTGACCTTAAACTATAAAGACTGTTTAATGATTAAAAAAAAAAACTTTATATTTAAATGTCGAACTTAAAAAAAAAAATAAGTTAAAATATTTTTATAAGTGCGTTGTTAGTGTTGAAAATGAAATACATTTTGGATTTTTTTTTATAAATAATAATATTAGGTTTTTTCGTCTGCATTTAACTAAATTTTGAAAAATAAATTTATAGGTATTAAGCAGCAGCAACAAATTTTGAATTTACTTGATTTTATTTTTATAGATGGCAAATAACTTCTGGTTTGATTTGAATATCTTAATATTCTACCTTTTAAACGATGCAAAAATGTCCCTTACTCCCATAATTTTAGAATATTTTAAACATTTAATACATTTTTTTCTTAAATAATCTAGATTTCTTTTAAAACATTAAATTTATGAAATTTACACAATTTTTTTGAAAAAAAAAAATATTTTTTTTTAGAAAAACTTTAATTAAAAAAAGAATAGTTTTCTTTCTGAAACTAACCCATTTTTAATAACTGACGTTTGTCGACGGAATATCGTTAATGTATTAAATAATTTTAATCTGGATCTTTGAAAGATTTTGTTCATTAGAAGAAAATATAGTGTGTTATTATTCGGAAAAATTTATAAATTTCACTATTTAAAAATGGGGATTTAAAAATTCTGTACATTTAATATTTTTTGTATGACTTCCCCATTTGTTTATTTTTATTTTATTGTTAAAGTAAAAATCATGATGATTAAGGAATTCTTTTTTAATTTTAAGAGCAAATGTTTAACTATAAGTTTAGACATGGCCCATAAAATATCAAAAACTTATTTCGTATATGTTTTGAAAACATTCAGAATTTTTAACCTAAGACTTAATTTTTCAGAAAAAAATCAATGTTTTTAATTATTCAAAACTTTAAGGTGCAATATCAGAAAGCAGAACTCAAACTTTAAGACATATGACCAAGTTGGCACCATAAAAACTTTCAAAAATTAAAACACCCTTTAAGAAATAAAAAGAAAACAACAGCAAAAAAAAAAGAACTAAGGTGGTATCTTAACATAAACAAAGCACAAATATTCTGCAAAATATTCCAAGAATTCACAACAAAAGTGTGGGAAATATTTATAATTTATTTAACCCAAGAGTGAGAGGTGGCAGAACAGAGCAATAGAGTTCACAATTAATGCCACCACGATTAAAAATGTAAACAACCCTGGCATACTGAGAAATATTATTTAAGACCAAGTGCATGGAAATTCAAAAAGTTTTTTTTTTCATATACATTTTTTTTTTTTTTTTTTAAGAAAAGACTGTTGTTAACTGTTTTCCTCTTCAGCTCACAGGATGGTTCGGGCCCACACTCCTTGAAATTCTTGGTGTGAAAGTAAACAAAAAGTATTTATTTTGTGAACGGAAATATTTTTTTTGTTCCTCCTGTGCCTGATGGAAGGAAAAAAACATATTTAAATATTTAATGTTCGTATAAATTTCCACTGTTAGTCTAAGAGTATCAAACAAAAAGACAATGTACTTTGTCAGTTTGAAAAAAATTTGTAAGAAATCAAGACGATACATAAATCAAGGATTTCTAAAGGGACCTTAGATAAACATTTGCATGAAAAGACGACTAAAACACTTCTAAATTCCACACCCTTTCTAGAATAACGAAAGTATTTGAAAACACTTCGATTACGTCTTTGTTTGAGGATTAGATTAAAGTACACTCCTATTTCTTCATTATAAAGTAAAAAGGATTAGAACTAAATTTCAAACGTGCTGAAAGGTCTTTTTCCCCATCACATTAATTTGACAGCTTTATGTGTTTTTTTTTTCTAATTTTTAGGGTGAATAATGACAGCACTCCCTACAACATAAACTTGTCGACAGATTTCAACATATTTTTGAAAATCGAAAAAAAAAATAACGAAAATAGATTTTACTTGCACAATTTTGGTGCGCGAGTGAGGTTGGTCAGGTTCTATAGCATTCGACGAATCTATGGCGACAAGTTGTCTCCTAAATTGAAAAAAATACAACAACAAAATTTTGTAAATTGAATTTAAATTTTGTAAAATGATTTTGAAAAATACAAAATTATCAAGAAATTGTATTTTTTTTTTAAATTTTTGATGAAAGAGGTGACGAAAAATACAACGACAGGAAACACCTTCGTTTCGGTTCAAATTTATGCTTCTTCTGTGCTGTACTGATGCTGATGGTGGTGCATCAGAGGAAGTGAGAATTTTAAAGTTTTGAGGTGAACAAGTGAAATAAACAACTAAAAATATAATCACAAACACGCACAGTGGGTGGGTTCTGAGTGGAAAGTTTTTTTTTAATGAAATTTAAATGTTAACGGGGTCAGGTTAAATAATTCAATGCTTTTAGGTACTCAGTCAACAAGATTTTGAAAAAGTTAAAGAGTATGAAAATTAGTTTTGATGGAAAAATTTGTGAATAATAGAATAAATTCTGCCAAAAACAACCCACCAGACAGAATCAATCCTCTCGTAAATAGATTTTTTTGTGACTTTGGTTAAAACATCATTGCATTTTCTACAAAATAATTTTCAAAAATCGATAGTTTTTAAGGTTTAAAATAATATTAAAAAATGTTACGTCAAAAATAACAATATTTTTGCTTTATTTGCTTTAAGCTAGAAGATGGAATTTATCAAAAATACTTTTTCCTTTAAAGATTTTAATACTATTTTTTAAAAATTTCATAGATATCGCTTCTTTAAAAAACTCAAATATGTAGTTGAGCGAGTTAAAGGGAATTTTTTCAACAGTCAGATAAACCTCAGATAGAGCTTATTCCTAAGAATATCTATTTTTTTATACTAAATTATTTTTATATTTAAAAAGTTATTGTTTTGATAACAAATCGAAAAGAATCGGTCCAACCGTTCTTGAGTTGTAAACGGTAAAATGAAGGCCATTTAATTTAACTGCTTCAAAGTTCGGTGAAGCCTTTTAGAAAAAACACTAAATACATTTTTAATCATTGGAGTGAATTAAAAAAGAAAATTCAAACTGGCTAAGTAATTTTTTAGAATATTTTTAACGATTTTAAAGAATGTAATACCTAAGTGTGTTGCTTGTAGTGGGTGATCAATCGCTCTACTTTTGTATGCAGCTGGTAAATTTTGATTTTATATTTAAAAAAAAAATTTTATGCCATGAACTTGCTTTTAGAGTTCAAGTTGCTTAAATTTTTAGAACTTTTTGTCAAAAAATTTTGTACAGTATTAATAAAAATGTAAAATTTGTTTTTCAAAAGAAAAAAACAACATCTTAAATAAATTTGATGCAATTGTATGCAATTTGATTTTTTTAGTTGAGGAGCATTATTAGAAAAAAAATCAAAATCGTTAGGGCCGATTCTGATCTAAGCTAAAACCATTTTTTTGTAATCCAAAAATAATTGTTTTTCCAAAATTATATGTATTTTTGATTTATATTAAAACTATGTAAATTTATTACGTTAACATTAAAGTAGTTGGGAGAAACTCAGAAATTAAAAAAGGTACTTTGGCAGTTGCCGTTTTTGAAAAAAAAAACATTTGATTTTTTAATTAAAATATTCGCTTGGAAAAAATTAAGCTTTTTAAATATTACCTACCACTAATTTTGGTCCAAAAAATTAATTAAATTAAAAGTCTGCAAATACCACTAGATTTTACGTGTCCCTATAGTTAAGTTCGATTCTTAACCATTAGCAATGGTTTTTAAAACTTTTATCAAAGACTTTTTGCTGTGGAAGAATGTGTAACGAAAATTTTCACCTTCGCTGGGTTAAAAAACTGTCTGATCTAAAAAAGAAATTTTAGCGTTAATTTCCCTAATTAACCTTTTAGGTAACCAAACTTAAATTCATATCAGTCCTTTAATTTTCACCTTTCAGTAACAAACGTCAATTTAATTGCAAAGTTGAAATTCAGTAAAATAGTCATTCAATTCTCAGTTATTACGAAATATTTTTCCTCCAAATTTTAATGCATCATAAACATAAACAAAAGTTTATTTTCACAACACTGTTTTCCTAAATTCTATATTATTTTTTTTTTTCTATTTAAATTCCACAACTCACTAAATCACAAATATGTCACAAAATTTCTTTTTCGCAATTTTTTTCTCATAAATACCTGTCGCCCTCAAAAATTTTTCTTCTCTACGTCAAAAACTCATTTAAAAATTTTATTTTTAAAAGCTAAGAAAATGAAAAAAAAAAACTATCAATTTGAGGAAACATTTTCAATAGCCGACAAAATTACGAGACAGAAAATTAAAAAAAAAAATAATAATAAAAACAACAAAAAAAAGTAATAGAAATAAATATTGGAAAAGTCTTGTTGTGTCTCCAAAAATACATTTTTAATTAGGTATCCACTTGAAAATAACGTGTTTTTTTTGTTGTTTTCAAAAATCGAAAATCAACACAAAAACAAAATTAAAAGAAATTATTCTACAGTAATTGAATTTCTTGCTAAAAATTTTATATATTTTTGTTTTTTGTTTTAAAGAAAAAAGCAAAGTTCAAAAATACGAAATTGAAAAAATCAAAAAAACACCTAATTAAGAAAATTCCTTAAATTCAATCAGCCTCAAGCTCAAAATTAATACTTTTTCAAAAAACTCAATGAAAGACTCATAATTGTTAAAATTGTTTATTTTTACTCGCCCTAAAGTCCATACAAGTCACAATATATGGACTATCTTTGCGTTGATGGATTGGTGGAATAACTTTTTTAACGGTTCCTCTTACGTTTAAAAATAATTTTAAAAAAAAGTTTAAAAATATGGCTGTTTTAAACAAAAATAAACATTTTAGTCAGACAATGGATTGGATGAGTGTTTTTTTTGCAAGTCACGTGGTAGGTTTTTGACCAAAATTTGTATCAAAAAGATTCTCAGAAATTATTGGTATCAAGGAGCTTAAAGGTGTCGCAATTTGAAAATTGATGATAAGCCATTTGGAAGTTATGAGAAGTCAAGACATGTTTAATGATGTTCACAAAGTCACACTGTCACAATAAATTACTTTTGCTTTTTTATTTATTTCCTTCAATTTTTTTTTTTTTGTAGAAAAATGCACAAAATTTACTAAATTTCTCGTAAAATCACTTTTTCTCTTGCTTTTTCGCTAAATTTTCATTCTGCGCATTTTGGAATCAAAAGAAAAAAAAATTCACAAATAAATCTTTCGATAAATTTCACTGTCACACACCGGGGACCATATTTTTGAACATTTTTTGTATTGCATAGAAACAAAAACTGATTCGTTTGAATATAATTTCGAAAGACCACAACCGCTTCGCGTCGGTGCTAAGGAAAATTTATTTGAGAAAGACCGTTTCTGTTCGCTGGTACCATACGCACTAAGATTTTCAAAATTGGAGGTGGAAAAACGAACGTTTAATTGTTTCGACTAGGAGTTGAAAAATTGAATGAAAAAAAGAAGAAAAAGCCGAAAACAAAAACAAATAAACTGGCTGGCCTGTGTGGTGGATATGGCTGCTTGGAGAACTCAGTCATCTGTTTAGAACGTGGAAATACTCACTTTTTTGCTTGCTCTCTGTTTTTGTATCTCTGATGCGCGCTCCGTTTGGGATGTTTTGCAAATGTTCCGAAAATTTTATTTTTAGATTAAAAAAAGTCTGATTTTCGAAAGAAGAAAACTGTCGATAAGATAATGAAATTAAAAAAAAAATAAATATGGAGGAATGGGAGAGTTGGTGCATACTATATAGGCTTTGTATTGATGAAAAAGACAAATAAAAGAGAAGTTTATTATATTTGTTCACCTGTAGTTTTTTTTTTTTATTGGCTTTGGTGTATTTGGAAACATTTGTATTTATATTTTCTTAGAGGTTTATTGATGCGTTTTATTGAAAGCTTGTGTATATATGAGAACGAGGTTTTGACTCTATAGTGTTCAAGGTTTCATGGGGTTTGAAATCAAAGATTTTGAACTTCCGTGTTGTTTTTTTCATTTGATCTAAAAACTATTAAAATAATTCATGAGTTCAGGGTCCAGTAAATATTTTATCATTGAAGTCAAACTTCTAATTTAAAGTAGTTTAAAAGTAAACAAAAATTTAAAAAATATTTTTTGGATGTTTAAAAAGAGGTTAGGTACCTAATTTTTATTTTTTTGAAAAATCAATTTTTGGAAATTTTCGATTGTTTTTTATGAGTTTAATGAAAAAACTTTAAAATTCTAAACAAGTTTCTCCTAGTCGTTCATTTTATTCCACTATAGAAGTGCACATTTAAGCAGTTCCGGAATACAGATTTTTAAAAGAGGTACAAAATTATATATATTTTTCTATATCTCATAGATTTGTCTATCATTCATCAAAGTGAAACTTCTTAACTACAATACAAATTGTTTAACATTAATCTTAACATAAAGAAAAACAATCATTGAAGTTCTTAGAATAGTCGTTTGAGACAATAAAGCCTAATAAAAAAGAGTAACATCCGTTATCGTGAGATTGTAAATTATTTTTAAGAGTCCCAAAAACGCTGTAAATAATGTTAATGTCCTAAGTTAATCATTTGTTCACCCAAGAAGATGGGTTTCACATACATAAATCCTTTTTTAATCTTTATATTGATAAATGTACTTTCTTTTAAGAAGTTTTTTTTTCAAGTATGCTGTGATACAAGTAGTTTTTTAACTTTTTGTGGGCGACATTGTTAGATTTATAAATATTATCTTCAAAAACTTTAGCCATTCAAAATAAAAGCTAGGGATCATTAATTCAATCAAGTGAAATGTTTTTATATGGTTCAAAAGCATAGTGCTAAATGTTTTGTTTATAACGAAAAAAAGTTACTCATACACCACAGTGACCTTTTTTTATGTAAGTAGGTTCTTATTGATAAGAGCCAGCAATCTTTAAACTTTATATCTTTTATATGCATTTTTAAAAGTTTATACTGGGGCAATTTTTGTTTATCTAATCTCACAAAAATACTTATTTTTATTTACAAAAAAATAACTAAGAACGCTCTTTTACAAGAATTTTTTGCATGCCACAAGCGCGTGGCTATAACTTGTCGGCAGCCGCAATAATATTTTTTCAAAAAATTCATCCCATCTGCTATTCAATAAACAAAATGTCTCAATAAACAGATTATTGAACTGAAATGAATTTAAAATGACAAATTTATAGAGAGAAGTCGTATAAGTTTTATCTGCCGCCATCATCACTATGACGCCGTTTTCATTTTTTTTTTTTTTTTTCAAATTATGTCTATCTGAGAAAAAGATCTGATACAATATTTCTTGAGCCGACTGTAAATTGAAATATAATTTATATGCGAAATCTTTCTCATATATCTACCACATTTTAACCCCAAAAATACACAAGTATTAGTAAACCGATTATAAACAAATGACAAATGAAACTAAACGAAATTGGCGTTGATTTTATAATTAATTTTGGTCGTTATCCAAAAAATTAAATACACACAAAGATTCTGAACAAAAAAAATACATTAACTTTTGAACTGCAAGAGGTAAACCACCCTCTAGATTTTTTCGTTTTTTTTTTTTTTTTGTTACATGAAATGTGGCAAAATGTAGAACACAGGATGTTCCAAAATATTTACTTGGTCAAAATTGTATTCGAAAAATTAGCACACATATGTACATATGTATGTATATAAAAGGAAGCCATTAGTTATTTCAAAATAAGAGGTCAAGTTCATGGTCTGATTTTTTTTATTCAATTTAAAAAAAAAAAAAAAATGCCATCGGTTTTTATCTTTTCGAGTCTAACAAATGCCCCAGTTTTGAAAAAAGAACAATAAAAACGTCCTATTTTCATAAAATGTCCAGGATATTAAAAGAGCAAAACGAATATTGAAATTAAGTCGGCTTTTTACTCGAAACTTGTTCAATATTTAATTCACAAAAAAATTGTTTTTAACAAAAAATAAAATGCACGACTGGGGCCGCACGTACTTGCTCTTGTAGTTCAAAGCCTTTTTATGTTAGCTTACTTGTAGGTTATTAAAGCTGCCTCTATATACATTTTTAAGAAATTTGGTTGATGTAGGGGAAGAGCCGGCATGGAGGCCAAATGTTAGTTAAATAAAAATTTTTTTTATTTTACTTGACTTTTTTGAAAAAAACTAAAAACGCAGTTTTACTGCAATTACTTTGAATATTACGTATGCAAAATTTTATCAAAATCCTTAGAGCCATTTTTGAGAAAATTGCAATAACTCCATAATGATGTACGGGAAGAGCCGACATCCGCGATTTAAAAAAATGTAAAGACCATATTTCCACTATCCGTATTTTTTGAGAAAAACTAAAAACGCAGTTATTTTAGAACTATATACAGCATTACGTGTGCTAAATTTAATCGAAATCGTTAGAGCCGTTTTCGAGAAAATTGCAATAACTCGAAAATTTTGTATGGGAGGTATACGTTCTAAGCGAGATATTAAAAAACAAAAAAAAACCAACCTTGGAAATTACGAAAAAAACATCCATACCAAATTTCAAGAAAATCCGTATACTCGTTTAGGCTGTAGCTACTTGTACAGATGGACGCACGGACGCACCGACGCACCGACGCACAGACCGACGGACGTCATGACGAAACCCACTTTTTTGGGCTTCTCCATCATCGTAATGTTAGTTTTGATTAAAACCTCGAATTTTTTTTTTTACACGAAACCAATACTTGCCCTATTGAGCAAGTAAAAAAACTATCAATGTAAAACTGTGCACCTTGTGTTTTCTAAGTTAATTTTTTCCAAAAATAACTAATGATGTATTGGCACATGGATACCCGAAAAAGTCATTACAACATTACTATCGCGTTCCTCCCTAGAGCAACAGCCAGCCAGCCAGTAAAATTCAAAAGCGAGTACATTAAATCTGAGCGACAGGTATTGGCGGTCGCCTGGAAAATGGCCAAAAAAGTTTCAAACATCCCACATAGACACAATCAAACACACACACATTTTACCATTTTTAATATATTGTTTTACTTTAGTTTTTGAACAGTTTTTTTTTCAGATTTCGATAAGAAATACATTTTTAAAACCAAAATATCTGTTTTCTTTTTATTTACATAAAAAATTCATCCATATTAAGTGGTTATTCGGGTTTAAGGACCAAAACGACACTTTTAACCACTTTGTGTCCTTGAAATTCGATTTACATTTTTGCAAATGCCTTGAAGAAAAATAAACAAAAAGACATGACCGGAAGCTGAAGAAGAAAAAAAAAGGTCAATACACAAACGAAATGGCAAGGAAATATTTTTTTTTGCTTGCTTCTGTGTGTGCCAAAGTTTATTTGAGTTGAAATTGAAAAATCAAATTTGAATTTTCCATTTTAACAATTTTACATAAAAAAATAAAAAAAAAACTTCGATATTGTTGAAAAGCTACATTTCCATTACCATTATGATAAATAAACATTTGAAAAACCACCTTCTTGTCTGGATCGTTTGTGATGGGGGAATCTTAAATTCATACGAATTTAACTGCCTTGTGGATGTTTACTTTTACTCGATGTTATTATCCTTTCCATTACAAGTTATTCCTATCAGCACAGAAGTGGCATTAGTGTGCTAGCGCGGCTTCTTCACAGTGGTGTCTGCCAACGACTGGACGAATTGTTTTCATTTCTCATGTTTTTTTTTTCCCCCAAAAAGCAGAAAGATAACTTCAAGGATGTTTTTTTGAAGGAAGAAAGAAAAATTCGGGTCAAAATTTATGAGAATGTATAGCTCTAGATTTCTACTACCTTTCTAAATTTAATTCAGCTATAAAAACAAAAGAAATACATAGAATCATAAAATCGTCTAGAAAGGATAAAAGGATTGCTTTTATTGCAGCAAGTTGAAAATGTTTGCACGGAGGAGGATAAAACGATGATGGGAAGGATAAAACATGTCTTAATGCATCTAAAGTGGAGAAGGCATTCATTTTTTATTTCAACACGAACATAGATTGTGGTAGAAATATAAGAATAAACGCAAATTGAAAAGGCATTAAGTCATAAAAACGGTTTTAAAAAAAATTGATCATTGTTTGAATACCATGAAGGAGAGGAGGGATTTTATTTTTAATGCTCGTTTACTTTTTAAGTCGGATGAAGATTGCTATTCAAATATAAAACCCATTTTATAAATTGTTGGTGTTGAGATTACTGAAAGTGGCTAAGGAACATAAATCATATGGGAGCTTTTAAATAAGATTACCGGTGTCCTGACGATAGTTATATTACTAGGAAATAAGATTAAAACGGTTACCATTTCTCAGAGGATTAGTGAAAAAATATTGGAACTAATTCCTCTGATATTCAATTTAAGATTATTTTTCAGTCTTATTCTCAAATATGAAATACGATAGAAGTTCAAAAACTTATGATGAATACTTATTTTTTTTCGTTTTCTTTAAGACCAAAATTAACGGTATTTGTCATCAATTTTAGAAAAGTATTATTTTCTCAAAAATGATCTTGTTAAAAAAATCAGATGTAAGTTTTGAAACCATGTCTATTTTTTAAAGTTTTTTTTTAATCCTATATTTAATGATGTTTATTAATTGTATAACCCATAGATTTTTTTTTTAATTTAAATTCTGAATCTCTCTCAAAAGACTAGTACAACTCAAAAGCGTTTATTAAGTTTAAATTGAATTTAGAAAAACTGAATTTTTGAGTTTTTGAAAAAAAAAAAATAAAATATTTGATTCAATATTTCTGAAATTTTGGTTTAAATTTGTAATATTCTATTTTTCCAAAAGTTAGTTTTTGAAAAAAAAAACTTATACCTAACGATTTTGAAATTGTTTTCAAAAAGTTACAAAATATTGTTTTAGTTACTTCATTTTTATGTTTAAATCAAAATGCTTTAAATTGTTGGTTTTTGAAAAGAATATAGATATAATTTATACCACCTTCTGACTACTCATATAATCCTTCTGGATAAGGAAAAAGAAATGTTAACGTCAAAATTTTTGGGATTAACATCGTGAGATATCAATGCTACTGGCAATCCTAACTACTGTGTTAAAGTCTTACAATAAATAAAGAACATTTGGAAGGCTAAAAACTGTCAAAAACAGAATTCCATACTAAAGAGCTGTGATTTCTGTGGGCCCTTTAAATCCTCCTAAAGAGTTTTTATTTAAACGGCTTTCAAGGTTGGTTGGGAAATATACAGAGAAAAATAGACCACATAAAATAGAACAAAAACAATAAGATTTCTCTATAGTTTTCATCCAAGAAGGAAACCATATTAAAATAATCGGGTTTTCCTTATTGTTTTAAAATCTGCAAAAAAATAAAAAAAAAGATGACCAGGCTGGGAATCGAACTGGAGACTTCAACCTTACCTTACCACCTGAACCAACCTGCCATGAAAATATTGATCGCGATTATTGTTCTAGTGCTAAGTTGCAAAAAAAATCAACTTTTCAGTCAAATAATAAGATTTTCTCTATAAAAATAATAAGAAATCTTCTTAAAAAAACCTTATTAATCGTTGATTTTAATAAGATTTCCTTATGAAATGTATGGAAGGTAAAACAATATGGCAATCTGTTAGTTTTTAGCGGGTCATATTTTTCTCTGTGTAGACAATAGATTGCTTAACTTATAAACTGGAAATGACTGAAAGGACTATTAGTCCAGTGCATTTATGATATTCATATATGTGCGACCCCGCAGTTTGTACCACCCCCAAATTTTTTTTGCTCATTCGATAGAGAATTGGCTGAATATCATTACCCTAATTTTTCGCACTCGCGAAATTCACCTTTTGGCCGCCATCTTGAATTTTAGTTTTTGTTGAATATATCGATTTCTATTTATCCTACATAAAAGTTGTGAATACAAAAAACGTAGGCAATTGAATTTCGCGTCTTATATATTATATTATTTTTATATTTAAGCCTCTTCATTGCGTTAAAAAGGGGTATTTTTTAACAAAAAAGTATTAATAACTTTATCAATAATAGCGATAGAAAAAAAGTTGTATAGCAGAGTTGTAGAGAATTTTAAGGTGAGAATAATCTTATCACGGAAGGTTTTTTCATAATTTTGATAAAAAGTGCTCAAAACTTTAAAATTGTCACTTTTTTCTGTTTTTTTTACTTTGTTGGCTTGTAACTTTTTTAATATTCAGAATATCGAAAAAGTGTTCTTAACATAAAAGACGCGAATTGCCTACGTTTTTTGTATACACAACTTTTATGTAGGATAAATAGAAATCGATATATTCAATAAAAACTAAAATTTAAGATGGCGGCCGAAAGGTGAATTTCGCGAGTGCGAAAAATCAGAGTAATGATATTCAGCCAATGCTCTATCGAATGAGCAAAAAAATTTTGGGGGTGGTACAAAATGCTAGGTCAAATTATAAATGCACTGGACTATATTAGCAATTTAATTTTCTGCCTATTTTAGCTTTGCAAGTTTAACTTGAAAATCTAAAACACCTTCCAATAAAGCATCCATATATTTTGGACCAAATCAATATACAAAATGTCATGTAGCCTCTTGCAATAAATGCCAAAAACCTCTTTCAAGTTGTCCTAACATAGTCGTAGCAAGTTGACTGATAACACCTAAATCCTATTAAAGACGCGTTGACATAAACCGAAACCACTTTGCCATTGGCTTTTTTAATCTCGCAATCCCCGGTAGGAATTCACTTTGACTATTTTTTTTTTTTGTTGCGACCTCAATTCCGTTAAAATGTTTGGCTTTTATCTATTTTTCAGAGTCTACGAAAAATGTCTCTGTATTTCTTTTTTTTAACACCGAAATTAATGGTCCAACCGCTGGATTTAATAAACTTCGTAGTTTGCGGAATAGTTTTTTGTTATGATTTTTTTATAGTAAAAATCTTTTATAGCAGTTTAACAACGTTAAATCAAAGCTTACAATTATAATCCACATGAAAACTCAAAACCAGAGCTGGGGGTCTTAAGCCTTAGAAATTCATCTCATTTCTAATTCATTTGTCTCAGAATAAATAAAACTCCTTTCCTCCTTCACAATCAAAAGTTTTCCACTAAAAATATTATAATATCTTATTTTTTGTTGTCTAACATCACCGACAAGTGTACAAATTAAGGAACCTTTCTAAATATCCTTTTGTTGATTGATCCTTATTATTATTGATAAGCCACACAAAAAAAAGCAAATTACCATTTTCGATTCTATATATTCTTTTGTTGTTCATCTTTCGCAGAGAACAAATTGAAACCGCTCATGATTTATTTATATACTTTAACACTTGAAAAGAACACCAAACTCATAAATCTCTTTACTTTGGTATTTATGGCCTTTAGTCTTGGTGGGGCCGGATGAATAAATTCTTTTCTTTTGCTTCAAAAAATTATTAAATAAAACACGCACCTTTTTTGTCCAAAACAAAAATCAAACCAAAAAAAAATTACAAGACCCAAAAGTATAATGCTTACAAATTATTCTATTTGCAATGAATTTATTAAAAGCTTTTGGGTCAGATGCTCAGACAAAGGTACATCACCAAAAAACAACACCACACTAAACTCTCGTCTCTGTTCTTATCCGTACTTATCCGGAGTATTTCCACCCCCGCATTCCATTATTCGATTCTGAATATTATATTATTGTTTTTTTTTTCCACAAGACTGAAGTCTATTTTGCTCATTGAATTAAATAGGGAAATTCAGGTGGAAACAAATGGTTACCAATATACGCAGTGTATCCGTATAACGTTTTGCATAATTTATATTACAAACCTGGTATATCCTTACGCCACAGAGAGTGTTTTCGGTACATATTATTGTTATGTAAGTTTTATTGAGAGATCAGAGAGGGTATCAGGTGGGGTTGATTTTGGGGGAAGCTTTAATAGCTTTAATTAATTACCATGCTTAAGGTTTATTTCGAAGCAATGAACAGGGTAAAATGTGCTCAATTCATTAAGATGCTTTAGAACACAAAGATAATATCAAAAGGTGAATATGAAATTTATATTTATAATACTAAAACATTGATTTAAATTACTTGTACGAGGGTATATTTTCATAAATAAATTAGATTGTTAATCTAAAAGGGAATTTGCTTGATAGATTTTCAGAAAAGAAAGGAAGGAAATGTGGAATGTTTATCACTTAAGAGGGTTTTTTTCTGGGGTCTTGTGGCAAGTAAATATGAGATGAGCAATCACTTGACTGTGATGGAAATTGATTTAAAATTTATAATCGAAATAATAATTTTCTCTGTATGACTCAGTGTTTATTGAAGAATGTTAAGGATCTGATTTAATTGCCGTGGGTGGATTATATATTAATCCAGTAAGTGTAATCAAGCAGAAGCTATTTTGTGGTGGGATATAGTAGATTTATTAATGAAAATATAAGCTCTATATAATAGGGTTTACTGATAACACATCAAAGTAAAAGGATTTGTTAATTTAAATAAAGGTTATGTTTGTTTGTCTTTTTTAACATTGTCTGTTGTTTTAAAAAAGTCTAATCTTAAATAAATTATTCATAAAACCTAACAAATCTGTTGAAATCAATTAAAATGAGCCTTTTTATATCCCAAAACTCTGCACTAAACTTTTGGTATATTTTTCTGTGTTTTTTGACTATAGCTTCATTTTAGCTAACTATGACATAAAAAAAAGGAGATTTGGTAAAATAATAGGTATGAAATTTTAGTCTAAAGACGTAAAACAATGAAATGAGGTCATATTAGCGACGAGTATAAGTAAAAAAATTGTTCAGTTTTTACTTACTTCTTTATATTAAGTTCTACCTTATCACACTTTTTTAAAACAAATTACTCTTTTGCAAATCAAATCATCCCTCTAGAATATACAAGCTTTTTACGTAAACTTCATATAAGTACTTATAATTTTCTTTTCATTGCACAAGGAAAAAAAACTTCAAAAAATGTTTGCAAAATTGGAAAAAACCGAACAAGTATTTCTTGTATCTATTTCTCGTACAACAAAAAATTTAATTTTTTTTAAATATGGATCATAATAATAACAATCCAATACCTAACTAAAACGATTTTGTACAAAAATTTTGCATGAAGGTGGCCAATGCTTATTAGAAAGTTTAAAATATAGAAAAAAGATTACGCAGGTTAATTTTTTTTTTTTTTTTTTTCAAAAATACACGTATTTTTTTGAACAAAATCGGTTCTTTTTTGGTCACATCGCAAGTACCGTTAATTTTTACCAAAAAAAAAATAAATTTCAGCTCTAGGAAATAATGAATTTTCAGTGAATTAGAAAATTTTGAAAAGTAAAAAATGTTTTTATATTTTTTTTTTTTTAATTTTACCTCGAATATCTTTAGAATGGTAAGATTAATGAAAAAAGTTATTAAGACCTTTTCTGTGGAACGATATATTTCCTACAAAAATATGTCTTGCGCGTTTGATTATAATCAATCGATTATAATAATTATTATAATTTTTCAATTTGTTACAAAATTAAGAACAAAAAACGAATTTTTAAAGATTTTCTCGATTTTTGGACCTCAAATATCTACTAAACGGTTAGATAAACGAAAAAAGTGTAACAGGAGATTTTTGTAGAGCGTTCAATTTCCTACAAGAATATGTAAAGAAATTTGTTAAAAAGTAGATTTTTTTTAGTAGAGGCTTGATGTAAAAATGGAAAATTGCGAAGCGGGGGACCATTAATATTAAGAGCTCATATTTGGGGTGTATATTCTAGAGGTGCCTAGCAATCGATTTTACGGTGTCCCAAATCAAAAAAAAGAATTTTGATTTTTTTGACCCACCCTATTACCTATGTTTTTTTTTTTTCGAAAAATCAAAATTTCTAATACGAACCGTTGCATTTTTTTGAAAATTTGTTTTAAAGTGTTTAATAAATTTCTCAACAATGGCGTAGCATGTTCGAAATTTCCAAAATTTTCAAATAATACATTTTAGGATTTTTTAAGAAGATTTTCTTAAATTTTGTTCTTAGGCTGTCGTTGAATGATTTTTTTTTTTTTTTGAAATGAAATACCAGTTTTTTTTAAGGTTTTTTAAAATAAGAATAATTTAAAAATCATTTTTTCTATTTTTTTACTCCTGTTTGTAATGCGAATTAAATTTTATAATACCTAAAATTAATTTTTTAAAAAGTGAATTTGATTTTCAAAAGCCTGAATTCGGCTTTCAAAGAAATAAACTTCATATGCAGAACGATAAACTGAATAGTATATAACTGTATATCAAAGAGTGAAGTTAACATTTTTTAAAACGTTAATTTAAAATAAAAACAGTTTTTTAAACATATTTCTAAATAAAAATAAAATTAATTTAGTGCTCTATTTTTTTTTTATTTAACATTAATGTACATAATATTAAATATTTTTTTCTTAAAAGATAATTGGGAAATTTATCGTAAAAAAAATTGTTAAATATTAAATTTAAGCTAACTTACCTTTTTGTTGCTCTTAAATACTGCGCACTTAAATTTATCGGTGCTAGAATCTCGGGCAATATAACTAAATATTTTGAGATCGCTACTATCATGTGAAACATAAAATATCCTATAAATTGGATGATATAGAAATTCTTCTGGTTCACTATTCCATTGTTTTTTCTATTAAAAAAAAATTAAAAAAATATTCATTCAAAAAAATTAAGAAAAAAATTATTAAAACTTACTTTTCTTCTTCTTTTTTTTAATAATACTTTTACTCCATCCACCGATACTGTTATTGTGACTTTTTTCTTCTTTTCATTTCGTACTTTATAATCGTACTGAAAGTAAAACAAAAAAATAAAAGAATTAACATAAGAACAAATATAATTTGAAAAACATCTTAATTTTTATGTTCCCACAAAAGTTATTAAAAAATCAATAAGTAATCCTTAAAATTCTTGAAAAATAATAAATTTCCCCCAATAACCGCTCATCACCACAACCCAATCCAAAATCAAAGATGAAAGGTATAACTTCCAATTTAATTTACAATTAAGGAAACGAAAAGAACCCCAAGGATCCTTAACTGCAAAACTTATAAACAAGTCACCGATTCCTCTTCGCCTTCATCAATCATATAAAAACAAGAAAAAACAAACCTTCGATGAACATTTTCAATAGAAACACCAAAAAAGTAGGAGCATTGTCAATTATAACTTATTGTAAGGTTATTTCTCCTGGGCGCCATTTACAATAATTTGCATAATCACTTGAATTCTATTCTTTGCTACCGCACAGAACAGCCAGCACCCAAAAACAGGGTTAACAAAAAATAGGGTTCAAAGTTATGTTGTGTGTGGTGGTGTTGAAAAGAATAAGGAAAAGGTATAGCTAATGACCTTTTTCAGTAGCGCATTAATATCGGTAAGGGCCATTTTAAAAGGTGTCTGTTATCAGGGGGTAATTCCGTACCACTTAGGTTATTTATTTTAAAATAGGCTTCCATTCTCTGCTTTACCCCAATAAAGTTATTATCATGCTCCTCTAATGTATGCCTGTTTGGAGAGTAAATTTCTATGAGAAGTTTCGTATCTATGAATTTTATATCAAAAAGAACCTTAATTTATTGCTAAACTTTTTTTTACAACAATCTCAAAATGGAAATGGCTTACTCTTCTATCTCTTCCATTCAAACAAAAAAAAAAAGGAGAACACGAAAAACCTACCTACATATCCATTAGAAGTTTCGTAGTAATAAAATTTGTTTCTAGCCCGAATTGAATGTGAGGGGGAGCAAAAAAAATGTTTTCAAACTTTTACTTTTGTTTTCACAGATTAAGCTTAAAAGATCCTTCGCTTGAATGAGTTTTATAGGGGCGCTATATGGTAATTGAGGGCGGCAAAAAAAAAGTGTTACTCGCACAAAATGGAACTCTGTGTGTGTTTGAAAGGGTATTTCCATTCCCTAACCATCATCATACCAAAAATACCATCGCAGACAGATAGGTAGAATATGTGATGAAAGTGTAATGCGAACATATATTACAACACGGGGATTATTTTGCAAATAAGTTGGAATAAATTACTTAAGCAAGCTTTTTAACTCGGAAAAGTTCAAACACAGAGCAAGAGTAGATTCTAATTTACAATGCGAATTCATTCCGTTCGGGGGGTATGTTTTCAGAATACATTATGGCATAGCATTATACTTTTGGGGGCTGGCTGAGATGGGTAATAACCAGAGAGAGACCAGGAAAGAGCGGTTTTTGATGGGGATGGATTTTCTAACATGATAGGGGCAGTTAAAACTTTTATGCTTTTATGAAAAGTGTTATCTTTCAGTTGTTTATTGTATGAGAGATGGTTTCGTTGCTGTTGTTGGTTCAAATTGTTTTTCATTCATTTATATGGATTGGTATTAGTATGTATAAGCTTTTTCCTCGAAGGAATAGTTAAAAGTTATTAAATTTCTATATGCAGCAGTCAGAGCAGTCTATAACAGACTGACAGCAGTCAAAATATTTCGAGGCAACTAAACCCTCGCCTGAAATTTATCTTGTAGACTAGAATCTGCATTACATCTTAGAATCATCAAGGTCATACAAACTTTGGTGGAAAGCATTAGCCCTGTAGCTGATTTAAAGTGAATAACTTCTTAAGGGTTCACCTAAACTCAAAACATATTCGTTAAAATTTTTAGTTTGAAAAAAAAAAACATTAAAACTTAAGCTTTTCTAAAAATAATACAAAAGCTTTGTCCTTGGCAACTTAAGCGGATCAACAGTAGATATTGCGTGAAAAGAGATAAACCACCAAAAAAAGGGATTTGAAATTTAAACGTCATTATGCAATGAAACGAAAAAAAATCGAGATTTATTTCATTAGAATTCGGAAACTTTATACCCAAAAACAAGTCATAGGAACCATATCTTCCTTATTTCAAGTCGAAATATTAAAATCTGTGCACGGAGAAAATAAGGCATAAAGTCTCAAGTTGAGGTTCTTCTTAAAGGCTTGGCCACACCGGAGGGTATGCGGTAGCGGTACGGGTAGAGGTAACGGTACTTGTATGAAAAAAATTCCAAACTGACATATCAACGTTCAGATGTAGAATTTTTTTCATACAAATATCATTACCGCTACCCGTACCTCTACCGCATACTTTCGGTGTGGCCAAGCCTTAAATCCGATCTTCTTAAAACCATAACATTTCTAATAAAAATAAATACCTAAAATCCATTTAAATTCTGATACCTTTTCTCCATGTAGACTATCAAATGCTTTTTTTTACCAAAATTAAAGGTAATTTCCTTATATGAATAGAATTAAAAATGCTGTTTTTCTCGAAAACTTCTTTTTTTTAACATTTGGTCCATTAAAAAAAAAAACATTTTTTTAGTTGTTATTAACGACACTTTTAATAAAACTGTTTTCTTGATTTCTTGTAAATAGCAGTACCGATACCGATGTCAACGAAATAATGGACATAAAAAATTAAATTTCTAAATAAATTGAATGTTTTCAAAAATTAAGTTTTCAAAAACAAAATGGAAATTTCTTTTAAATTCAAAAATAAAGCTTTTAAAAGTTTTGGTTTGGGACCATAATTTATGCCAAAATTTGGATGCACAAGTTCAGCTTACCATAATTCTATATTCTTAAATTCTGGACATCCATTTTCAAAATTCTGTAATAAACTATTTTTTTTTTCCATGTACATAATTTTGGCATACAGAATTTTAAAGTTTGCAAATTTTTGAATACTAAAATAATAGAATTTTGAAATGCAGAGTTTTAGGTTTGCAAAATTTTGAAATGCAGGATTCTTAATACATACAATTTTAAAATACAGAATGATAGAAAAGCAGAAGTGTGTGCATACAGAACTTTCGAACTTTCGCTTTCCTGAAATAGTTGCTTCATTTTAAAATTTAAGATTACGTTCTAAGAAAATTTTAGTTGAAATCGGTTAAGTTGTTTTAAGTTTTTAAAAACACTTTGCAAAGATGTTCTTAAAATTTTCCAAGGACTTATTTATAGTTTTATCCACCTGCTCTTACAGTCAATTCAAACAAAATCCAATCAAATCAAATGTGTGATTCAATAAATTTTTCATTAATTTATTCTTCAATTTTAAATTCATTACTAAAGTCCCAGCTGATTTAAAGTCCCACACATTCACTTTATAGAATTCCCATTTACATAAACTAAAATAAGCCAAAACCAACAAACATAACAAAAAAAAAATAAATAAAATTTGAATTGCATTTTGCCATTGTTTTCGTGTGGACAAATTCAAAGTACCAACTTGTCAGTCAAGGATGTATATATAAATCATGAACAAATATTTGTTATCCAGTTTGTCACAATACTTCCTCAACTGAGCGTGACAAATGTGGGGATTTTCATACTTGACTGCCATTTACTGGGTGCATCATCACGTATAATATTACTGGTACTATAACTGACACTAGGATACTGACTTTAGTTTGTCTGTCTATTCACTCAGACAAACAAAGCTCTTCTATAGTCAAATGTGTGTGTTGTATATGAATGAGCATAAAAAGGGATATTTTATCCTTTTGAAAATTCTCATTAAAGTTTTATATGTTCGCATGACATTTGCATACAAAGCGATTTGGTTTTTTTGTTGTATATGTTCGTATGTATGGAATTGGAAACAAAAACGAAACGTATCCTGGATGCCCATCAACCATATATACCGCCCACTTTACCACACCACATCTTTACTGTGTGTAGTTATGCATAGTTTGACTCAACAAGTCTCTGAATAAAGTGTATTTATGTAGGAAGTTATGCCTTGGATCGGATATGGATATCCAATATGGATGATGCTTTAGCCATGAGCATGGATATGATATTCTAGAAGAGTAAGTAATTGGTATACATGAAATGTGATAGAGTTAAAGTGTAATAGAATGGGAGTTATCCTTTGGATGAAGATTTAGAGTCGAAAAAGGAAGAGCAATTTGGAAGAAGTCTTTTTTTCTTTTCTTTTTTCTTTTTGTATATTCGATTGAAGGAAATGAAATTCTTTTAGTATAGCTCCCATGGGAGTAATCCCAAGTGAGCGCATGCAAACATGATGGGCCAGGTTTATAGGTTAGAACTTTACCATATCAAGTTTGGAAATTTATTACTTGGATTGTTACAGGACGTGATAAAGAGATTCTAGGAGTCATTGGGTTTTGATAGAAAAAATCAATCTTTACAAAGTTGCAAACTTGGGTGTTTGGTAGTTACACTTAAAAAGTGAAAGTCTTAAGAATTTGAAAGCACTTAATAAAAACTCTTACTTAGAATCATAAAACTTGAATTTTTTTCGCCAGAACTTAAGGAAGAGAGAAAAGAAGGCCGAAAAAATAGCACATATGCTTTTGACTTGCAAAAATTTCAATTTCAATTTAAAGAAGTCTACAAAATAGTAAATAGTTTTTGTTTGAAAAACTCTTTTTTAATTTGGTATTTTCAAGTTCAATTTGAACCAACGCAACGTTTCAGGGAAGGAATAAGTTATATAGAAAAGGAAGCTATCGAATGCAGTACCCCTCGATGGTTATGATATCAGACATATTTTTAGAAGTGCTGCTCCTTGCAAAAAAATTGGAAGCCTCCAGGAGTACCATTATTATGAATTTTAATTTTTTTCAAAAAGGTTCAACTTGTAAATTATACATGCAAATGTTTTCAATTTAATAGATATTAATTTATGTAATGTAACTTTAACATGAACACTAGTATTAATTTCACAAGTAGACAAGTAGGTGACCATTGTAAATTTTACAGCGTATCATACTGATTAGCAAATCATTTCGTATTGGTTTGACATGGTTGGCAGTTTTAATTGGACAGCATACTTTAAAGTACAAAAAATGTATGACATGATAATAATATTAAAAACTAAAAAAGGTCTTTTAATATACCAACATGATAATTGGTTAATTTAACAGGATTTTACTTCAGATGTTATTTCAGAACTATTTAAACAGAAAAACAAAAATGGGAACTGCATTCACCGAAAAGTCATCAAGCTCCCTTAGAATGAAGATCTGAAGCAGTACAATAAATGCAGAAGGCTTTCAGTGCTACCTGAATTAATCATTTTAAAGTGTATGCTAAAAGTGCAATTCCATCAGAAACTAGGGCATTTCTGTTCTCGATATTCTTTAACCAACAACGCTTTGAAACGTTTTGAAAGAACACAGTCCACAAATTTTTTATTTTTTAAACCAAAAGTGGTAGGTGAATACTTTTATTTATTTTAGTGATCCATATTTTTCTGTCAGTGAGTCAGTCAATTTTCTGTGATTTTTGAAGTCGTGTGAAAATGTCGAAAATTACAATAAAGAAAATACAACTTGTGACAAACAATAAGGACTTGCATGAATTTCGCTAAGCATCCGAATCCCCGGATTCAGGTTTTGGTCTTTTAAAAATGAAAATAGTTTTGGTTTTTTTTCTCTGCCAGATTGGAGCTTTGAACATACATTTCCACTAAAACAGATTAAAATATTTTTTTAGAAAAAACTCATCATCTTTCTTTTTGTTATTATTGTTTAAATACGTAGGTTTTGCTTAAAGTAAAGCTACAAAACAGTAAAAAAGCTATGGTTTTTTTAATAAGAATGTTTTTCATTAGAATACACATTTACTTAGAAGCAAAATTTCAAAATTATAAGGAAAAATAAAAAAATATAAAACGCTGATCAAAAAAAAAAAACAATGAAAATCATTTGAAAACTCAAAACAAGAGAAAACTAATTAACAGACCCCAAGTCAAAATTGTTTTTTTTTCATTAATTTTATATAACAACATAAATGTTTCTGTCATTTAAGTTAATGAATGCAACCATCTGGAGTTATCATGACTTGCCATCATCATTCACATTCACAATCACTCTCTCTCTCTCTCTCTCTCTGGGTAGGTAAACCATTGACTTTTTAAATGAAACTCATTTTCTCTCCTCTTGAAAGAACAAAAACAATAAACATCAACATTCATTCATAGTTGAATGAGAAATGAAGCATCCTTTCCTCTTCTTTTTCCAAATGACTGATTAATATCGCAATGAAAAACACATTATTTGCACAGCATTCCATCATCAACGCTAATTAAACCCAATCAATTTTATCGCACATATAAACACATTGCAGGATGATAACCAACAGGACATCATAAGGATGAGTTTTAACCACATAACCTTAACGCTTCATCAGTTTGAATTCATTCAACATACGAGTATACATTCAACTGTACAGTAGCTCTCGGACAGAGATAACAGTCGTATCCTTATAATTATGAATTTTTTTTTAATTATTGTATTTATTTAATATTCATGAGAAAAGTGAATGTACCTTTCGGACAAGCTACTCCTGCCAAAATGAATAATTACACCACATAAATTCATCAACATAATTTTGGGTGAAATAAACATCAGTTCGTTTTATTATGACCAACCAGCAGGATTATTATACAAATGAGGGTGGCCCCCTCTTGAAAAATGATTTAATAAATGAATGCAGGCCAAAAAATCCAAAAAGTCCTTTTTTTCATCCTTCCTTCCTACTACTCAATTAAAACAAGAAATTAAAAAATAAACTACACCGGTACAAAAAACTGTCATCCTACGCTCCCTGAGTCCTGACCGCATTTCTCATTATTTCTAGCTTTGAATTGTATACAAAAAAATTAAAATGGAACAACGCAATTATACCAGAGATTAGCAAGCAAAAAAAAAATCTACATAAATTGTTAACTCAAATAAATTAAACTGAACTCCATATCTTCTAGCCTGCAGCTTGTTTTTTAATGAAATTATTTATCTAACTATTGCAGCTTCAGGACACAAATATAAAACAAACACAAAATGAAAATTTAAAAAAATGAGAGAAAAAAATATTTTTTTCTAATTGGACTTACCCGAATGCGACGCATGGCTTGGACGATCTCAGCTCGAGTGTTTGGCCGGGATACCTCTTCTGAGCCGATGTACTGCAATGAAATAAAAAAAAAAAACACATCGATCAATAAAAAAAAATTCAAATAAAAAAAACACACACTCATACATCATAACTATTTGCATGCAATCACACAAAGTGAGTCTTTTAGAAGAACAACAACAAAAAAATATCCTTGAATATCCTTCATATACAACAATGCAGCATCAATCAACAAAACAATTCAACGCTATTTCAATGGCACACACAAAAAAAAAGGATTCAAAATTGGAGAAAATCCTTTTTGTACACCAAAACCAACCCATCCATCATCCCTTTTTTTTCTGTTTGTTGTTAGGATTCTAAAGATCTTCCAGTTATAGAGAGTGAAGAACTGCAACATAGCGCTATAGAAATTGAACAAAAAAACAAGAGTTCTATGTTGTGAAGCTTGATTGTTATATACACTTTACCCAACCACTAGGGTATTGACAATCAAGTCAGAAACCTGTAAACACTCAAAAGCAAAGCAATTCGATTTCAAGGAGCTATGAAGTGGAGGAAATTCCTATTTATTTATTTTTGTTTTTTTTTTTTTTTTGAAGTGCAAGTTTGGTTTAAGGATTTGCTATTAAATTTTTTGGTTAGGTATTTTAGTTTGAAATTTTTCAAATGAAACACAACTTTAAGCAATTTGTTTTGAAATTTCATTTTATTTGTTTAACTAATGGAGAGTGGTTGAAGTTTGTGTTTTGGGAGAAAGCTGAGCTAACTATTAACTACTCTGGTGAACATTTAGTTTACTAATAGCCACTTAGGGATTATTTGAGCTTAAATTAGGTCACAAAATTCATTCTACTTCATGAAGATCTAAAGTCTAGTTAAATTGGAGGATTTTTTCTGCTGCTTACAATTTCAGTGCGGCTATATTATTTTTATCTAACCTAAGATTTTATACCATATCGCAATTCACTTCAAATTTGACATTAAGATTATTAAATTTCAAAAAATGCGCATACGCCACAGTGACCCGAAAAGTCGATACTTAATTTGTATCAAAAATCAAAGGTATGACCTTAAGACCTCTTTCAGGAAACGAATTTATGAAAGAAACAAGTCTTTATGACGAATGAGGACTTCACGGAGCAAAGAATATGACTTTCGGACCTCTTAAAGGATGCGAATTAAAGTCTTAATAACGAATCAAAATTTACGACGCAAAAAGTATGATCTTTAGACCTCTTTCAGGATGCGAATTTATGAAAGAAAAAAGTCTTCATGTAAAAAGTATAACTTTAAGACCTCTTTAAGGATGCGAATTCATGAGAGAAAGAAGTCTTCATGGTCAATCCGAACTTCTAGAAAGAAAAAGTATATACCTTAAGACCTCTTTCAGGATGCGAAATTATAAAATAAAAAGTCTTCATGTAAAAAGTAAAAATTTAAGACCTCTTTAAGGATGCGAATTCATGAAAGAAAAAAGTCTTCATGGTGATTCCGAACTTCTAGAAGCAAAAAGTATGACCTTAAGACCTCTTTCAGGATGCGAATTTATGAAAAAAAGTCTTCATGTAAAAAGTATGACTTTAACACCTCTTTAAGGATGCGAATTCATGAGAGAAAGAAGTCTTCATGGTCAATCCGAACTTCTAGAAAGAAAAAGTATATACCTTAAGACCTCTTTCAGGATGCGAAATTATAAAATAAAAATTCTTCATGTAAAAAGTAAAAATTTAAGACCTCTTTAAGGATGCGAATTCATGAAAGAAAAAAGTCTTCATGGTGAATCCGAACTTCTAGAAGCAAAAAGTATGATCTTAAGACCTCTTTCAGGATGCGAAATTATAAAAGAAAAAGTCTTCATGTAAAAAGTAAAAATTTAAGACTTCTTTAAGGATGCGAATTCATGAAAGAAAAAAGTCTTCATGGTGAATCTGAACTTCTAGAAGCAAAAAGTATGACCTTAAGACCTCTTTCAGGATGTGAATTTATGAAAGAAAAAAGTCTTCATGTAAAAAGTATGAATTTAAGACCTCTTTCAGGATGCGAATTTATGAAAGAAACAAATCTTTTTGACGATTGAGGACTTCACGGAGCAAAAAGTATGACCTTAAGACCTCTTTCAGGATGCGAATTTATGAAAGAAAAAAGTCTTCATGTAAAAAGTATGAATTTAAGACCTCTTTAAGGATGCGAATTCATGAGAGAAAGAAGTCTTCATGGTCAATCCAAACTTCTAGAAAGAAAAAGTATATACCTTAAGACCTCTTTCAGGATGCGAAATTATAAAATAAAAAGTCTTCATGTAAAAAGTAAAAATTTAAGACCTCTTTAAGGATGCGAATTCATGAAAGAAAAAAGTCTTCATGGTGATTCCGAACTTCTAGAAGCAAAAAGTATGACCTTAAGACCTCTTTCAGGATGCGAATTTATGAAAAAAAGTCTTCATGTAAAAAGTATGACTTTAACACCTCTTTAAGGATGCGAATTCATGAGAGAAAGAAGTCTTCATGGTCAATCCGAACTTCTAGAAAGAAAAAGTATATACCTTAAGACCTCTTTCAGGATGCGAAATTATAAAATAAAAATTCTTCATGTAAAAAGTAAAAATTTAAGACCTCTTTAAGGATGCGATTTCATGAGAGAAAGAAGTCTTCATGGTCAATCCGAACTTCTAGAAAGAAAAAGTATATACCTTAAGACCTCTTTCAGGATGCGAAATTATAAAATAAAAAGTCTTCATGTAAAAAGTAAAAATTTAAGACCTCTTTAAGGATGCGAATTCATGAAAGAAAAAAGTCTTTATGGTGATTCCGAACTTCTAGAAGCAAAAAGTATGACCTTAAGACCTCTTTCAGGATGCGAATTTATGAAAAAAAGTCTTCATGTAAAAAGTATGAATTTAAGACCTCTTTAAGGATGTGATTTCATGAGAGAAAGAAGTCTTCATGGTCAATCCGAACTTCTAGAAAGAAAAAGTATATACCTTAAGACCTCTTTCAGGATGCGAAATTATAAAATAAAAAGTCTTCATGTAAAAAGTAAAAATTTAAGACCTCTTTAAGGATGCGAATTCATGAAAGAAAAAAGTCTTCATGGTGAATCAGAACTTCTGGAAGCAAAAAGACCTATTTAAGGATGAGAAATTATGAAAAAAAAAGTCTTCTTGACGAATCAGAATTTCTAGTAGCAAAAAGTATGACAATATCGTGTCAGCAAATTGGCTATAAGTAAGATCTAAAAAAAAGTACGTATACACCCAAATGATCAACACACAGACTTCTATTCAAAAATTAGGTATATTCTTTAAAAAATTACATCATATTGTGGCGTTAACTGATGAATCACTTGTATTCTTATGTGTGATTAAATCAATTTTGGGTCTTAATTTGAAGGTCAACGGTCACTGTACTTCCAATTCATCATTAAATTTACCAATATGTCTGCCAAATATTGATCATGCCCCTCAATTAAAAGAAATAAAAAGACAAAAAAAAAAAACAAAAAACAAAACAATCAAAAGTTTAACATCCTTGAACAATTTATAATGCCAAGCCATTTGGCAAAAGAAAAGGAACTCTCTCAAAACCAAAAACACCACCCTGATGGGCGGGCTGGTGCAAATATCTATTTCAAGGATAATAATTGCGTAGATACAGACCTACATTAAAAATTTTATAACAGACGACACAAACAATGTGTGAGAATATGTGACATATCTGCAATTACCAGTGCATTGGTTCTGTCAACATGTCAAAGAAGTAGATCAGCCTCAGCCAGATCTCAGTGAAACAAGCCGAAAAATGTGTTTATATAAACAACAACGCCGAGATGCGCCGCCATTTGGTTGTTGTTTTTAAATTTATTCATTTTTGTTTTATTTCGGTTAATAGGTAAAATTTAATTTAATGAAACAGACAAATTGTAAAAGATGAAAAAAAAAATCAACTCATTCAATGCAAGTGGCGCGATGATGTCGACGACACGAGCCGCAGACCTAACCAACCAGCCAAGCCAGCCAGAAAAACCAAGTGGTTCATTTTTACATCTTTTGATGGGTAAAATGAGCTAAAAATAAAATTATTAACACTTAAATGTTTATTACAAGATTTTTATTTTACTGTTAAATACATTTTTGCTATTTTTGTTTTTATTCGTTTTTGTTATGTGATCGATCTCGAAAGGGGCTCGAAACACAACACAACACAAAAACAATCTTGTAAGTAACAACATCATGTTTGTGCTTTTAGCCAATCTTATAATTTATAGTTCGATGCCAAAAAATTTCTTGAAATAAAATAGTCTTTATTCCAAAAATACGTGATTTTTTAGAAAAAAATGGTTTTAAAATTGAACAGTTGTTGGCTATTACTTGTGATTTTATTATAATAGGAAGGAAATTTGTGTAACAGTCACTTATCACTTTTGTTCAAAGTGAAATGAAGCTGATGGTTTTGTTAGAAGCATTTTAAAATAAAGCTTTGAACAAGCTATTAATAAAATTAGAAAATTATATTTTATGACCTTTTAGTTAAACAATGAAGTCCAAATTTATAATTTTTGTAGAAATAAGCTTATCCTCTGGAAGGCCTTTAATATTACAAAAATATAAAAAAAAACCTTTACAAACCTTGGCTCGTAAAAATTAGGATGCATTTCAGAACAGGTACTTTCTAGCGAAATTATCAAACAAATTAGAAGAAATGTAAAAATTGGGTCTTTCACAGAGAGAAAATAATAAGGAATAACTTTACTTCTGGTAAATTCAACATTATTTCTGGTTCAATTTACCTTATTTATGGTACATTTTACTATATAATTATTAAATAGATTATCTCTGGCGTTATTTTTTTCTCCATATTGAGGCACAAAAGCTAAAATAAAAAATTAAAAAGCACTTAAATGTACTTTTTTCGAAGGACGTAATATCTTTGAATAAACTATATAAACTAACAATTAAAAATATTGATTCAAATATCAATCGTTTTTCGTTGCACGTTAGTTCTGGTTGTTTATTTTTTCAAATAAACACAAATTCATTATTATTACGTTCATCGTCCGTTTTCATTTCAAATACGTCATAGACCAAACTAATGCAACTTCAAGATCTTATATTTTACGCACTGAGTTCAAACTACTATACCACTTATCCGCCTTCATAAACATTATTCTAAATTAAGATTTTTCATTTCTTCAATTTATCAAAAGTTTTTCAATCTAAACTAGAAAGTGAAAGTCCGCCTTAGAATTTCTATGACGTCAATAGAATTAACAAATCCAAAAGATGTAATAGTTCATCGTGCCAACAAGATCTTGTTATGCCCTTTTTTTCTTATTTTAATTCAAATGCACTCTTTTTGTACATCTGCAATAGATCCATTTATCCAATAGAAAATTAAAAAAAAAAATCTCAAGCCCCGCAAACGTTAAAATTATAAATCACCATCACCCAAAAAAAAAAAAAAAAATCAAAATAAATAAAAACAAAATTTTGTTTTCAAAAATAAATCTACGCCATTTGGTGAGTTAAAAATAGCTCCATCTGTTGCAAAGATCTTAAAGTGTCCAAAGTACTTAATCTGCACACAGTTTTTAATGAAATCAACTTAAATTTAGATTTTTACTTTCAACTCACGTAATAAGGTGACAGAGAATATTGAGAGTGAAACTGTCATGCAATAAAGCTCACACGACACAGCACACCTCGTTTTATAATTTAGGGGGTGTCTGACGACACGACTTCTTGGCAATAGAAATGCATTTATCTATGAGTACTATATAATTAATTTAAGTGCGTACAGAGTTTTTTTATTTATTTATTTAATTTTGTTTTTATATTAACAAAAAAAAAAGTAGAACAAATAACATTCAAAAATAAACCGACACATCTGTTTATTTGGAATCACATTCGAAATGCAATTTTTTGTTTTGCTTTGGCTTCAGATAGATGTATGAGATTGATGATGGTGTACTTGCAGTAAAAGGGTGTTTTTTTTTTCTTATGAAAATTGTTCTTTAAGAAAATTTTTATTCCAAAATACTGAATTTTTTAGTAAAATTGTACTAAAATATCACAGGAAATAAGTTCCAAAGCTTTGTTTTGATAGGAACCTTTCGTTCTTTTGAAGCTTAGTAAATTTGGTAGACGTTATTTCTGACTGTAAAAATATTGATGGAAGCATCATTTAAAGTTAAAAAATAGTTTTAAAAATATATTTGAAAAGTTGTCAAAGTTCCTAGAATCGAAATGTCAAGATCAAATTTATTATTCTGTGACAAGTTGGTAGTGATATTTATGACTTCCACTCCCACACATTTATGTGTACGAAAAAACACCCTTTATCATGCAAAATATACAACCAAAATAAAAAGCAAAACAGTGAACAGTGGCATCGAGTTTTATTTATGAACCTGTTGGGTATTATACGAGTATGATAATCCAACAGAGCTCTCCTACCCCAGGGACAGACTATGAATCATTCATTTGATGTTTTTCCAATTCACCTGAAATTATTATACTTTTGTTTACATTCTGACATATTTTTAATACAAAGTTCAACATTATTAATAATAAACATTGTGTTGTGGTGTCATTTTTTTGTTTTTTCTTCCTTCCTTAAAAAAAAAATAAAATAAAAATATAACGTTTTTTACACACAAAGTTAAACCGTAGAGCGGTTTTTCCATTAATGATGATTAATAAGTAATCAGCTTAAAAATATAATTTTTTTCACTTGAAATGTTAAGGTCTTAAATTTGATTTTTGAATTAAAATTTTTAAATTGGCAAATGCTATAAAATATAAAAAAATAAGCATTTTAATGTTTCATATTTTTTAGATGCTTTTTTGATGTTGAAGAAGAAGTCTAATTCTTAGTCTTGCAAGAGTCCTTGAGAAGAAGTTATTTTTTTTAGTGGTCTAAAAGAACGAAAGAAATGGATGGCTGTAAATTGATCTTTAAAAGATGAAAATTTTGCTATCAGGCTTAAAAATAAAAACAACTAAGCATAAAAAAAGGAAGTAAATAATTTTTTAAAAGAAGTCATTGGAATTAATAAATCAATAAGAAAAAAGAAAGAAAACTAAATAAAATTCATAATTTGTTATGAATATAAATTTAATTTTACCTACATACGTAGTCCACTAAAACCAAGTTATAAATTTTATTTTAGTAAATTAAATGAATGGATAGGAAGCAATTAATTACTTTTTATGTAGAAAATAGTTTCAATTCGTTAAATTGCTTTAAAAAATATTGAAAATGTACCTAAATTTCAAAAAAAAAAACACACACAAAAAAAATTTAAGACATTTGATTTTCTGCATAAAATTTTTGGAAAATAATTCAAAACAAAATTTGACTAGAAGCCATTTTGAAGAAGTTATTAAAAAATATCTTAAAATATTCTATAAAAATCACTAAGTTAACTAAATCACTAAGTTTATAATCATTATTAGGTATATATTATTTTTTTTTTTTTTTTTTTTTCAAAAACGACTTAAACGATTTTGATTAAAATTTGTATGTGCAATGAAACTAATAAGGTGCGACTTTGTGATAAAAAATATTTCTTGAACTGTTATTAACAGTACCTCTCCTTGTACCATTTTTTTATATTTAAATTTCTCGTTAACGATTAAGTCGATTTCAACAAAAATTTGTATGCTGAAGCGTTTAAAAATTCTTAATTGAAAATTTAAAAAAAAAAAACAATTTTTTTGTTTTTTTTATAAAAATTTTTGACGTGATAACGTCTTATAAATCGATGAACCATGGCGCAGCCACCACAAAAAAGTGACGGCATTTTCTAACGTTACACTCTCGCACTTTCGCAGTGCGGCAACAAATTTCAATTCAAAATTAAAAATAAACTATTAGAGATACAAAAATCTTCTATAGCTTATTTGAAAGATAATAACCTAAAGCTTTATCCAAATGAAGGATTTTTTAAAATTCCGTCATTTTATAGGGTAAATAGGGGTAAAACGGAAAGATGAAATTTGGGATTAAATCTAAACGCGAAGTCGTAGAGATTTGATTTTGCTATAGATAGATGAGATTAATTTAAGAATAACTGCATTTAAGAAAAAAATCTTAAAAGTTTTGAAACTAAGCTATAACGTTTTGTTTGAACGTTGCACACGTCTTGGGGCTATGACAAAATGATTATTTTGGGTAAAGGAAATTTTTTTCGACAATTCTAAAGATGCCAGGTGTTTTTCCACACTCTTTTTTTTAGGGGTATTTTTGGGTAATTTTTAGCTTTTTTCGGAGCGTTCAAAAAATCTCAAACTTATAGGACATGTAGGTTTTGGCCTTATGCATACATGTGCAAAAAATTGGAATCGTTTAGTGAGTTTTGACTGAATAACGGAAGAAACAAGTTTTTAAAAACAGGTTTTTTGAGCGATTTTAACCGATTTTCATCGTTTTTTATTTTTATCGTTTTTTCTTTATTAGATACAGGAATAAAATATATAAAGTAATGATAGACCATGACTACGACTATATGTGTGCGAAGTTTCATTCATTTTCGTAGACAAAATTTTGAGATAACGGTAAAATAAAATTTTAGAATTCAACAGGTTATAACTTTTGACCAAGAGTAGATAGAAATTTTATTAAACTTTTATGAGCATCCTGATACAATTACCTTTCATTTGGTATATCACACAAAACCGTAGGCCAACTACAAGCTACACAATGTTAAATGAAGAAACTTGCGAAAAACCTCAAAACACCAGTGGAGATCTGTTGCCCCCCCGAACAGCCACCAGTGTGGGAAGTACCGTAATCTCAGTCTGGAAATTTGACATGGTTGACTTTAAAAAATGTTTACTTCTCTTGTAGGCATCTTTGAAATGAGATTGATACGTCATACGTAAGGTGAAATAATAAGCTTTCACATGGTATATATTTTTTATAGGTTGTCAAACAAAAAAATTGATTCCATAGCCTGAGAACATAAAAATAAATGTTTTTTTTTGCTTTTTTTAATGAAATTTGATCGAGTTCAAAAAATTCTAGCTCTTTGTAGATGTCTCATAGACCTGATCGATATATATATATTTTGAGCTAAGATAATAAGCTTTCAAATGGTATAAAATTTTTTATAGGTTGTTAAGGAAAAATGGAATTAATGACGTGAGAAGATAAAAATTCATGTTTTATTTGCTTTTTTTGATGAAAATGATTGTATTCAATAAATTATTTTTATACTTTTTGCGCATTGTAAAAATAAAAAAATTAATATAATGAGAACAGAAATAAGGTATTTTTTTTTTAGCTTTTTCTTGTAAATTATGATTGTTTGAAATACATAAACGCTTCAATTGACTCATTTAAAAGCACACAACGTATCACGTAAAATCATCATCCGGCCTTACAGACAACCTCTTTTCTTTTTTTTTTTTTTTTTTTTGGAAAAATCAAGTTTTCGAATGAGAAAATACTTTAACTCTCATGGGGTGCCATCTAGCGTCAAAATAAAAATTTGCAAAAATTAGGGCGATTTTTGTTTTATTATTTCGAAATAATTTTTCCACTTAGGAACTTGATTCTCGAAAAACCCTTAAATAACGTTACATGGATGTTTGTTTTATTTGTTGTTTAATTAATGCAATTGGTTTGAACTCTTATAGATACTCTTGGAACTAATGCCTTTAGCATTCTTTTACCTTAAATTAATATCATACAAAAGCATTTCCTTTATTCCTTTAAAAATCTTAGCAATTTTGTTGAAGGTATTCTGTATAGACTTATTTATATTACCAAAATAAATATTTATTCTCTTTTGTAATTCATTCATCCAAAACGCGGAAAATTCTCTTCCTTTATATAGTAAAATGCATACTATACGACAGTAAACAAAAATTAAAAATTATAACGAGTATAAACGGAATTATCACCAAAGAGAAAATGTGCAGCATTAAATATTAACTTAAGTTGTTGGATGCTTAAACACAGAGTGCGGTATCGTCTCAAAGCAATTTATTCACCATAAACACCATCAGTGCCTCCGGTCAAAACGACAAAGCAAGTCAACCGTATTATGCCTCCCTCTCGAGTAGGAACTCCTTCTGTACTGAGCTCTGCTGAACTCTTAATGTCCTCCGGAATTGGTCTGTTGGGTTCATTCAAAAGTTGTACACACCAGCTGTAATTTATTTCACCGCCGCGCTGATGTTCCTTTACATAATTAATTCTTCATTCCGACGACAAAACAAATACTATACCAGCACCTCTTACTCCACCCGCATCTCAACTGTATGTAGGATCTTGCAAGGATCCAGAACTACCAACGACGACGCAGACGACGACCACCATCAGCATCACAGAGTTTAAACGCATAAATATTTTATCTGAAAGAAAAACGCATTCCGAACGGAAAACTCATATATGAATTCGCGGAAAGTGGATGCTAAATCAAAAGAATACCCTCGCAGGACTAAATAATATAATGTTTGTCTGTGTGTGCGAGACTCCTTCGAGCGGACCTTTCCAACCCAGATAAACCCAAAAGTGGTTCCAAATCGCTCTACACACACCCAATTTAACAACCAAAGAAGCATTCATTCAGAATGCGGTGATATAAAAATATATATTTTTTTCTCTCTCCTTCTTCTTTTAATTTATTTAAAACACAAAATTGGCGCAGAGCAAAGGAGCCATTCATATTCATCATCATCACCCAAAAAGTGCCTTGGCAAAACAAAAATGAGGAAAAAAAAACACACACACAAAAACCTTTTGAGGATATGCAAGTTTATTTTCCGCTGAGGGTAGTTTTTGGCTTTTGGAATCAATTTAGTCAAAAAAAAAAAGTCGTCGTTTATTTTATTCATTTCGTCATTTATTTATGCTGACGAAGCTGATCCGATGCTGCTCTTGTGATTTCTTACTCAAAGAAACTAATTCGAATTTCATTTTCTGTCACGGGATGAATTTGAAAATTAAATTCAAAGAAAGAAAGTGAAGAAATGATGAGGTATAAAATGGAAACACGAACGACGAGAGAAACAAACATTGCAAAAGGCAAATTGCCAAAATGTGTTTTTCTTTATGACGTCAAGTGCCAAGAATAAACTATAACGATGTCAACATCCAAGAATAGATATTGGCCAAACTTATGTTGCACAGATCTTCTTCTTCGTTGTCTTGTTTTTTTGGTGATGAATGATGAGTAATGTGTGTCAATTCATAGTTTGACATTAATGCTGGGGGGTTTTTGGTTTTTTTTTTTTTGGAACAAATTCAAAAATGAAACACATGGAGAGTAATTATGTATCTCAAAAAATAAAAGGCCAATAATAGGGATAGAATAATAATATTCAGATATACTTAAGGTGCACTAAATCTTAAAGATAAGACTCCAAATTAACTCTTATTACAATCAGAAGACAATATTCAAAGTTTTAGGATAATAAATCATGAATTTATATAGGTACTCTGTTTGATTTCACTGAATTAAATTTTAGTAAATCAAGGTTGCACGTAAGACAGAATATTCACTTCATGTGTTAACTTCTTTTAATTTTCGGAGCCTCACATTGACTTCTAAAAATTTACTGTTAAGGCACCTAAATTGGGCAAAAAATCGATTTTGAGTAGCCAGCCATAAGCAACTTATTGGTTGGCTGATGTCCAAAAAAAAATTTGAAATTAATTCTCAAAGAAAAGTCATGAGAGAAAATGTCATCGCAGTTATTTACATATATTAAATCCTGTTGACCTTTATAACATAGTCAGAAGGGTTATGACCATTTGGCAGAAGGTTTCCCATATTCTGATGAAATTTTATTCAATTTCCTACAGATGAAGGCGTGTTTATTTGAAATTATGTTTTAACACCACAAATATTTAACTAAAAGGAAAAATTAAGAGGTACCTACAAGAAATCCCAAATTTTTTAAGGTTTTTCAAGTGATTGTATTGCCCTTAAAAATTGTCGTATACTAGAATTTAAGAAAAAAATATTTTAAAGCTCAAATTTTCTAGTTTTGAGATCTTACGACATGAATAAAATTTTCAAGCAACGTGTTCCGCTTTATGAATACCGAAAAAAATTTGTTTCGAAATTTTTCCTGTTCTTCTTTTTTTTTTTGTCTACACAATTATTGGAAAAAAACCACTATATGGATCGGATAACTTTTTCATTCAGCTTAAATTTACTTTTTCGGATGTTTTTGTATCTAATATCTTTATTTGTTTTTAATATTTCAGTAACATCTGCTTGCACAAAAACACTAAAATCAAGTAGGCATGGTTTTTGAAAAAAAAATTCTTGAATGTGTCTTTTACAGTTTAATATGCCCACAAAATCCCGATTTCGATTCAATCCATTCAGCGGTTTTTGCTTAATTCGACCGATTTTTTCTATGCATTTTAATTGATAAAAATCTTTAAATTTATGGGAAAAAAGAAGAAATTAAAAAAAATTGTTTTAAAAAATGTTGGAACTTATTTTATGACAGGACTTTCTTTACATTTAATGTTTCCTTGAAGATTGTAAATATAAAAACTGGCGTCTACACCTTTAGACGCTGTTTAAAGGGGTAGATTCTCGCAAACTGACATCACGCTGTTTGTGAATTTTCAACTTAAACTATGAGTCACTACGGCGTATGCGCAATATTTAAAAAAAAAAATGGTAATATATAATTTACAACGCTGTTAAATTTATCTACCCAATTTATTAAAATGCTAAAAACTGAGTTCAAATCTCTGCTTATCAATCACTCGAACTTGGATCTAGCATTTTTATTTCCTTTTCGACTAAAAATAACAGTTTTTCTCCCAGGAACATAGAATAATTTTTAAAAGCTTTTTTTTCTCTCAAAAACACTTTAATAATCAAGAAAATAAAAATCTGTAAAAAATAAGCATTTTAAAGGATTTATCAATATCAAAATTTTAACTCTCACTGCTTATTTTTGTTTCGAAAAATTTTTACTTTTATAAGCCATTTCTCATCTGCTTATTATAACTTTGTTGAACTTTGATAAATTAAATGATACCAAAAACTATCCACAGCTAGCTATTTAAAAAAAATCATTTCATTTTCTAGGGCGAAGCAGTTTTAAAATGAAGCAGTTACCAGAGAGAAGATAAACTACAAAAGTCATCACTTAAATAAAAATGAATCCCAAAAGTATGCAACATTGCTTATTTCTCTACTTGATCTTCTTAAAAGTATGCAATTCTGCTTATTTCCTTCTCATAAAATATAATTAATTTTCCCTACAAAAATACTTGATAAGTCCTAAAATTGCAATAGAAATAATTTTTAATCTCACCACAAAAATATCCAATCTAATTTTGTGTCAAAAATACCCGCAAGGCTATAAAAAAGAATCAATAAAATTAAAATAAAAAAGGGATCACCAAGAGTTGCTGTTCATCATAAATTGAATGTTTTTTTTTTTCTCCTTTCTAAGAAAAAAAACTCGAAACGGTCTGTAAATTGTTTTTTTTCTCGTCGTCGTCGTTGTTCATTCCGATGATATTACAACAAACCAAATTTAACCCACCCACGCGCAATTAGTCCCTTTTTTTATGGGCATTCTCTGAGGTAGTCAATTTCAACAAAATGACCTTTTGCAAATACCTACCATACCCCCATGAACAACATTGGGTATTAAATTTTTTTTTCTCCAGACTTAAGACTTATGCCACCGTGAAACTCCATTTAAGGTACATAATAACAACAACAATCCCCTCCCAAGATAGCTCATTCAAGTGAATAAACACCAAACAAACGACGAAAAAATAACGATCCCTGGTCAATAAAAAAGCGTACAAAAAAATGCTAAAATATTAGCGTTAAAGGTAATTTAGCTGCTTTTGGGTGGTGACGGTTGAAGGATACGACTTTTTTTTTTTTATTTTATTAGAATTTTGAGTTCGATTTAACTCCCACTCAAAAACAAATTACTTTCTTCAATCATTTAGTGCACCAGCAGCATTCAAAAGCCTCTTCCAAACTTTGAAATATAGTTACAAGTCCTTTTTGGAGAAAGTTAAAAGAAATACCAGAATTGTTTGTTTCTTATTAAATAACTTCCTCGAGTGTAAATGTAGGTACAAAAACTTTTCCTGTCACATCAAATTGTTTTTCAGTTCTTTGATTAAATATTAACTCACTCACTCTCTCAAATGAAACGTGTTTCCTATTAACTTGTTTTTCAACTAAAAAAAAAAGTTTCACACAAATTCAAGTCAAATAACTGCTAAAAACTTTACCCAGATTTCAGCTTTCTGCAACACGCAATCAATTGAAACTTGCTCCTTAAAAGGTTTTTAATTTCCCTTGACTAAAATTAGGTATCAAAGTTTACCTAAAAGTATGCTTCTTTTTCTATTGAAAACGTAAACAAAATAATTATTATTATTTATGTATTTTGTTTAGTTGAAATCTATCCTGACTTCCATCAATAATACTGAAACGGGGCAAATAAAGGACGTGGAATTAATATTGAATATTTGGTAGAAAGATTAAAAAATCAACTCGCAGTTTTTTTTTTTTTTATTTTATTTACTTTTGCTTTTAATTATCCAATTTTATGGTTTTTCTTTCACAAAGTAAATTAATTTGTTTTTTATTTTGATTGTTTTTGTTGAGTAAGTAAATTGCAAAATAAAAGAATCATTAATTTGTGCAAAAAAGTAGAGCACCGGGGAATGAGGCCACTTTTAACCTCTCTTCTTTCCTTCCATTGCATATACTTCTACCATCGCCATTGCCATCGCTCGTTTGCAGCTTCCTGTCGTAATGGAAAATTAAATAAATTGGAAAATGATGAAAGAAAAGAAGAAAAAAAACGTAATTTCATTTGACAATTTAAAAAATCATAAAATGTTATGGACCCGCAGAAGTAAAACCGAAATCCTTGACGAAAGCAAAAGAAAAAAAAAATCATTTAAGTATTGAAAACAAATTGTGTACAAATTTAGGGGATGACTGGAGCAGATGAAAAGGACGAAGAAGAAGAAGAAAAAAAGCTAACCTTTGTCGATGATGATGCTGATGGGGTCGATGAAAACGATCTTATATCCTTGGGAAATGTATCTACTCCCTGCGAGCGACTAATGGAACGAAATTAATCTCTTTTTGCTTAGAAAATTAAGTGACTTGATTCATTTATGTTGGTATGTCTGTGTGTAGGTAACATTTATACATTTTACCTGAATTTTCAGTGTGGGGGTTTCCGTTTTCCGTTTTTACCTAAGAACGGAAAAGCTAAAATATATATGAAGATTAACATCAAATACATATTTTGTGCGAGGGTTTATCTCGACTTATGTATGTAGTATATTTAGCGTGTGTATAGATGGTTTCTCGTCCTCAATCTTCTGTTCAAGGCAGAGATGAATTTCTAGGGATGTTGTTGATGATGATGATGTGCGGTATGTTCGTTTCTTCGTCCTACTTAAATGTGCTGCAGGTAGGTACTCAAATTCAATTAATTTCCTAAGGATTTAGCCGGATATGTTTTTGTGTGTGTTAGTGTGTGTATGTGTATATGGCTTCTATTCTTCTTGTGTTGTTGTTTGAATGTTATAAATGCGTTTAGCTACTAACCTAAGTAAGGTTGAAAATATATATAACACGTAATAGAATTAAGTTGAAGTGTGACAGGACTTAATTTTATTGAATTGTCCAATATATTTGGTTAAGATTGCGGCTATATGGGTTTGAATAAAGCTTCTTTTATAATACAAAAGGACAAAATTAAATGATAAAATTTATTCAGAGTTATATATACCTAAATACTAGGAGGAGAACAAATCATGATTTTAATTTGGATTTTGGGAATTTGTAGGGGTTTTCTTGAAGTTTGTTATGTGGTCTTGTTCGATGCAGTCGATTGGGGATTTGTGGGGTAGGAAAATAATTTTAATAAATTTGGTTATTTTTATTAAGGGTGTTTACGAATCTTTTTACATATACCTTTAAAGGCTGTCTGGTTCTAAAACTCGAACCTAGAATCTTCAAAATTTTTAAGATAACCTATAGTCAAGGAAAAATAGGGATTAATACAGGTTTTCATCAAATAGCATTTCTAAAAGCTACTGAATGGAAATGGAATGAAGGCTGGAGTAAAACCGACTCAAAAATCTTTGATGTCGGGTACAAAGGGGTTAAGTCAAAAAAATCGATTTTCGGATTTTTATTGGACTTCAGTCAGTTTTTTTTTCTCTTTCGTTTGGTCCTATCGCCATAGCTCTAGCGTATCTCCTTCCGGTAGAAATGATTCGGTACAAAGGGTTAAAGTCAAAAAAATTTTAAATTGTATGGTACTAAGGGCGTAAGTTGACTTAACTCCTTTGTTTTTGCATTCATTTTTAATTTTTAAATAAAAAAATTGATCCTAAAGCGTTAAGTCAAGAGGAAGAAAAAAAAACGAAAAGCGATTTTTCTACTGTATATTGTATTATTTTAAAAAAAATTTTCACGCATTTGGTAATTAATCACATTAATATTTCCAACTTTCTTTTATAAATTAAACCTTGTTATCTATGTAAACAAAGATTTTTCTTGACTTAACACCTTTGGACCAAGTTTATTTTTAAAGACTAAATGGCTCTAAAGTGTTAAGTCAACACAAATTTTTTTTTTTAAACAGTCATTTTCTGGTCAACAGCATATGGATATTAAAATAGATCTTATAAATGATGTTTTTTGCATCATTACTTTTTAAAAATAATAATAATATTTTCTGACTTAACACCTTTGTACCGGGCGCCAAAGAAATAAGGCTCAACCCTTCTAACCATCATATAAAAGGTTACTAAGACTATAAAAAGCTTTCCTAGTTTAACTTCGATTGGTAGTTTTTTTGCAGAGCAGGTGCTAAAAGGGAACGCATAACTCAGGCTGTTTCGAAATCATTTGAGCTACTCATCGAGCTATGTTAAAACCAAAAAAGTTTTTTTTTTCTAAAAGGCATTACAATGACAAGATTTTTTTAATTACTCGTTATTTTTTGTGCATATCAGTCATCAGTAGTTTACTCTTAATTCTGACTTCTGATGTACTGGTAAGTACAGAGATTCTTTCTATAACCGCACTTCACGCATGTTGGATGAATATCAGTTTTCAAAAGTCTTATGACAGTTCAATGAACTCATAAAAGTCTTACAAAAAATAAGTTCGTTGTCATACCTTCCTATTTAAATCAAGTTTTTAAGATACATTTTTTTATGTTTCTAAATGCTGAACAATTATAAACACCATTTTCGATATACAAAACTTAAAATACAAAAAAAAAATAAATCAAACATAAACACATCAGGTTTTCATCCGTTAGACCAATTTTTCATTTCAAATTTCCTCAACGAAATACGCATTAGATACTAAATTATTTGAAACTTCATTACCTTTTCATCATATTGGCGATACAAAATTGGCAAAAAGAAGAAGAACGATTCAATCAAAGGCAAATAGCACCTACCAGTATTTTTGCTTTTCTTTTTTTTTTTCTTAATTTCTTCGAGTGGTTATTGCTTCAATTTTTTTTGTAAATAATCTTTTTTTAGTCGGGATTTTTATTGTGTTTACACTCATCAGCCATTCAGCCAATCTATCTATTTTTTCTTTTTCTTCCTCAAAACAATATATCAAAGGAAAGTCGTAAAAAGATTTTCCACCGAAGAAGCGTATCCCAGCATCGTTTCTGAAGCTGTTTTTCACGTATTAGCAGCGTGTCTGTCGTACATTCGTACGCGTCATATCGCTCAGTTTAGATATATGAGTATATTCGTAGGTTGTGTTTTTAGGCGTTTAGCCAAGTACCGGCAAATATTGATGACGTGTTGTAAGGAATTCCCAATAATCTTTCTCTCTTTCGCTCTATCGAGGGATATTTTATAGTCGATTCTTGATTCCATTGTCCGGTGAAAAGATTTACAGGCAGTCATTCGTTGTGGTAAGTAAACTTTACATTTATTCTTGGCAAATTAAAGTTTGACGTCATACTTGTGTGTGCCTCCTGACACTATACTTACAACACACAAAGCTAATCCAATTAGAAACAAGGAAGCGTATATAGCGATTGAACAAAATTGGAATCTATTTATAAGCGACAACGACCCCTTTCGAGAGTTTAGATTACCTTCTATTGAAGCTATCGGCTACCGGCCGGTATAAGACATTTATTTTTGTACACAGAGATAATCTAAAGAAATGATAGTTTGTGGATTTCTTGGAATATGAACAGCGAACAATAGTCGAGTCAATGAAGGCTTTTGTCTGGAAATTCTCAGAAATAGGTCCAATGTTGATGTTTTTTTTCGAAATTTTGTTTTTGACGTGATAACGTCTTATAAATCGATGAACCATGGCAGAATCCAAGAAAAAGTCACACCATTTTCTCCAGTTCTGCCTGAAATTTTTAGCAGTGTGGGATAAATTGCAATTCAAAATTAAAATTAAAATTAAAATATAAGAGATACAGAAATCTACTAAAGCTTATATGAAAGGTTATAACCTAAAGGTGAATACTGATAAAAGATTTTTAAAAATTCAATCATTAAATCAGGGTAAAATTAAATGGTAAAAAAAAATTATTTTCTGAAAGGTAAATACATATTTGGTATGGTTAGGAGGGGAATTGCAAAAGACCCTAAATTTCGATAGGTATATGATTTTTGAAAAACATCTAAATACTTTTTTAGGGGTATTTTTGGTTGTTTTTTTTTTATTTTTTATTTTTATAAATTTTTCCAAGCATTAAAAAATCTCAAACTTACAGGACTAAGGTATCACTAATGCGGATACTTGTGCAAAAAATGATATTTGACCGAATAACGGGAGAAACAATTTCTTTTCCACTAAATTTTTGACCGTTTTCAACTGTTGTGTAAAAACAGTAAAATTTCGTACGAATACATTTAAGAAGGATATTTGTTCATATAGTTGTAGATAAGGACTTTTTATAGGTATTATGTGAAAACATGTGATGGATACTACATTTTTGGCTAAACGACATCGAGGAAGTAAAAAAAAACAGCTTGTATCTGAAAACCCGAACCTATTCTGGCAAAAATAAACCAATACCTATGTATTTTTTTGTCCTTTTCCATTTTTACTTGCGATATAGGTACTATATATATCAAGTTATACATTCGTACAAAAAAAAAAAGTTGAGATAACATTTTTCCATGACATTACGATGGTAGACAATGCCAAAAAAGTGGGTCCCGGAAGTCCGTCTGTCTGTCTGTCTGTATAAGGAGCTACAGCCTAAACGCTTTTTTTGAAAATCATTATTAACGGTACCTGCCATAAAACCTTTTTTTTTTCAAATCCGATTATCTCCGAAACTGCTTATTCGATTTTAACGAAACTTTTTTTGAAGAAGCATTTTTATAATATAAATATAAACTAAACATTGAATTTTTTTGAAATTTTGTTTTTAGATGTTGATTAGTGATTTCTACAAAATGGCATACCAATTTTATTTTAAAACTTTTTTCCAAAAAATTATTTATAAAAAATTAGTTTTTAAAAAAACGGCTCTAACGAGTTTGAAAATTTTTTTTCTAAAAATGCATGTTAATATATCAATCAAAACTGCATAGGTACTTGTTTTGGAGGGCAATTTAATTTCAGATTTTATTTTATTTTTTTTTTTTTAAACGAATTTTATTTTTTTTTTTTTTCAATTTTCTATATAAAAAGTCTTAAAAATTTAAGCAACTTTAACCCTAAGAGCAAGTTCGTGCGACCCAGTCGTGCATTTTATTTTTTTTAAGTTAATCAAAATTAATTTCAATAGCTTATAGACCAGTGCCGAAGCCTTCAAAAACATTAAAAAGTAAGAAAAAATAATAGTAGGATGAAACCCATTGGAAAAGGAGGTGAATATGATAAAAATTAAAGGAAAAATAAATTACGGGCGAGCCGAGTTCGAGAAGTGGGTGGGTTGAGTTTTTAATGGTAAAAAATGGTATATCTCGATTTCCGGCAAAACTACAAGCTCTATGGAAAAAAGTTGTATGGCAAAGTTGTAGGTAATAAAAAGATCAACAACTTATGTATTTACAATTTTTTCACATAATCTCAAAATTTATATGAAAAATTCAAAAAACCAAGTTTTTGGTTTTTTATTTTTATCTTTTTCAAAAAGATGTTTTTTTCTACCAAATTATTTGATTTAAAATATTAATTTTTAACCTTATTTTGACTTAATATCAAAAAAACACCCTAATTTTCAATCGAAAGTTCACGTGTCAAAATATCAGTTTTTTTCAAAAAAAAATCGGTGGGTAATTTGTACGTTAAAATCTCTTCTTTCTGATGGTGTAAACATAAATTTACATTAGTATACCATAGTACATATTCTCGGAAAATGCAAAAAATGAAAAAAGCTTAAATTCGAAAAATTTTTTTATCATTATTAACAATTTTGGCCTATTTATTAAAATTTACACTTTAACTACTCAATAACCAATAGATTTATCAATGTAACATAAAATCTAATATAACTAAGCTCCCCTCTATTTAAATATTGTAATCACTTTAAAACTCCAATCAAGCATTTTAAAAATTCTCAACTGCAATCAATTATAACTTAATTGTTTTTTTTTTTTTTACTTCAATTTTATTTTAAACAAAAAATTAAAAACAAAACATCCTTCCATACAAAAAATAGAAGCAAAATAAAAAAAAAACCCTATAAACAAAAAAAACATTGCATGCTTGGACGGCACTCAATGTTTCGCAACCATGCAACTAACTTAATTTAACAACTCTGCACCTCATTGCAAAACTTTATGATGACATGCCCTTCACTTCTATGCTTTCCACCACTTAAATGTGCCACCTGTAGCTGACTTCAGTTATTCCCATGAGAGCATGAGATGACGACGACTATGTCTGCTAATGCACTATGTAACTTGTTACTAAGTCCTATCTCTATATTTTTTTCTATATAAGAGTATACACAGGTTAGAGAGTTCTAACCTCCCTTTTCCCTCTTCACAGTCATATTCATCGTCGTCATCGTCCTTCCTATCCTACCTAGTCATCAAAACTATTTGCAAGTGTACTTGGTACTCGTATACCTTTGTAAGTTTTTTTTTTTATTTGTTGCACGTTGTGTAGTCGTTCTACGTAAAAGGTATATGTGTGTGGGAGAATTGTAATCTGATTTCATCTTATTTTCTCTTTCCAGGTGAGTACACTGTGGACCAAGTTGGATCCTTAAGGACATAAATGCGTTTACAAAGTATGTTGTATAATGAGAAGAGGTGTGTGGGGGGTAGGTTAGTATACTAGATGTTGGTGTGGAAAAAGTTACTATGGGCGAATGTTATTAGCTTGCTGTGTATATCGGTCATAGCCACGTATATATATATACACGTAATGGAGACGCTACGGTTCATATCGGGTAAGGAATTTTTTTTTTCTATTTTTTTATTTTGCAAAAAGTCATAGTTGGAGCAAGGGAGGAAACAGGAAACGAAGAAAAAAAAAATAAACTTTACAGTGGCGAGTTATTGTTATGACTATGAGGTTTCGTTGTGAAGTTGTTTTTTTTTTTTTTATTTTATTTTTTATACTTTTTGATGAAGGTACTGAATTATGACCGAGTTCGAGCAAGTCACAAGGGGTAACCTATTCAAGCATTGCTTGGGTATAGTAGTTGTTGGGTTTGTTGTTGCAAAGTGGTTAAAAAAGAATAATAACAAAGTTATGAAGTCCTTATCGCTATGAAGTTATCCTTTGGTTTGTTGTGTTATTTTGAAAATGTAAATACTTTTTCATTACTGTGCTCAGTGAGAAGAAAGATATTCTGTTGCAATTATTCTTTTCTTTTTTAGTGTTTTTTTTTTTCAAAGAATTTTATCTTTTAGCAACCAAATCAACAAAAGTAATCTAGGAAAAAATGATTCAGTTCTTAGTTAAGATACGAAAAAAAACCCAAGCTATTTAAATTCAATTTTAAGCGCAGAATTTCTATGGAGATTGGTTTCGATGGAATTTATCTTATCGAAACAACGAAATCTTAGAGAAAAAACTGATGTTCTCTTAAAATAAACTCTTCTGAATTATAACATGAGCTTAGTCAAATTATTTCATTGTTGTATTAGAAAAACCCAAAAATTTAACCTGAAAATTCTGAAATTCTGATTTATATGTTTTTTTATAAGTAATAACGTGAAAACAAAAATTGTGTAACCTTAACCACCCTTAAGAAATTTTTTCAAAATCCACTTCCATTCTTTACAATACTAATGTCTTCCTTCAATAAAACATATTTTTCTTGTGGCCAACTTTAACTTAAGTCAGATTATAAGTAAAAAAAAGCATAATCTCTGCTACGATCTAAATCTCATCCATCAGAATGCGTGTATCCATGAAATTGCTGGATATGCCAACATCAAAAATGTATAGAAAAACCATTTAATAAAAAAAAAAAAAAAATACAAAAATAAGGAAACAAATTATTAATAAAGGTCATGTATCGGATGTACGTAGTAACTCTCAAAATGTATGTTAACAATATATAGGATTTGATATACCTACAGAAATTATAGTAAACTATGATATGTATGCCTTAATAAATATTTTTTAAGTGTGAAATGGAATCAGAGAAGGTTGATTGTAAATTTGTTTTAAATTATAAACCTTAACATCGGTATTTGTCATCTTTTCTGCATCTTATTAAAAAAAATAATAATAGCTAAATCAATCAAAAGTACATCCTGATATTTTTACCAAAATTGTATCAGCTGATTGAAAAAAGTCCTTTTTCGGCTCTTCGATTTTTTTTTTTTTTTTTTGAATGCTGGAAATAATATTTTGAAACTTTTTTGAAAATTCATAACTCACCAGGGTTGTAAAATATCATTTGTTTTTATGCATTTGTTTAAGATTAGGTAGGTACAAATAAAAAAAATATTTATTGCAAATAAATAAAATTTCAATTAAAAAAAAAAATTATTGCAACTGAACAAAATTTGTATAATATTTTTTTTTTATTGCAACTGAAAAAATATTTGCATTAAAAACAAGATATTTATTGTAAATACAAAAAAAATACATTAAAAAAATGTTATTGCAACTAAAACATATTTGCATTGAAAATTAAATTTGCAAATGTGCAAATAAAAATTATTTTGTATTAAAAAAAAATTTATTGCAAATAAAAAGTTTTCTACATTGAAAAAAAAAAATCAATGCAAAATGTGTGTATTAAAATTCACACATTTTGCTTTGCATTCAGAACTTCAATGAAGAAGATTTTTTATTTGCAATACAAATTTTTATAGCACAAAATATTTTTATTTCCAAAAAATAAAATTTATTTTCAATGCAAATATTTTTCAGTTCCAACAAAATTTTTTTTTAATTTCAAATGCATTTTTTCCATTAAATTTTTTACAACTCTGTAATTGACCCTTAAGCTTAAAGGACCTTTAATCTTGAGTAGGTATAAGAAAATAAGAATAAAAATCTCTTCACGTCTTATTTTTCCAGATGTCCATTTTCCCAAAAAACGGAAATGGATGTATTTTGGTTGAAAGCAAAAAAAAAAAACAATTCCATCTCGGAAGTTTTAAACCATCATCGGTGATAAAAGAATGTGTCTGTATACCCTCTCCATCTCAACACAAAGGCACCTTTTTTGAGAAGTTAGCAAAAAAGAAAAAAAAAAAAACTCACACACATCTAAACTTATGTTTTCCTTAAAAGGACCACAAAAATGGGATTACTTTTTTTTTATAAGTTCATCCTAATCTGAGAGATCTCTTAAAATGGATAAGATTTGCCGGGTGTGTGGCGCCTCTTACAGCCAAAGAATAGAAGGAACGAAAACAAAAATTCCAAAAACTGTTTATGTTTATATGTTTTGGAATTATTGGGACAAAATATCGGAACGTTCTTTTAAATTGTTTTGTTTTCTTGAGAAAAATATAAAAAAGAAAAAAATTGTTTGTGTTATTTTAGAATAACAAAACAAGGATTTGAAAAAAGGATTGTGAGGAGCTTAGAAACAAAAACATACAAAATTAATTAAAAATTCCTGTTTGTTTTCTAAAATTAACAAAAAAAATACATCCTTGTTTAGGTAAGCAACATCATCCCACTCACAAGAACTCGTTCCCACCAGAGACACTCACGAAAAAAGCTGATGACAACGTGTGTGTGAGAAAATGTTGTCTCATGTTTTTTGTTAAAATTTAATTAACATTCAAACGTGTTTTCGGGGGATGTTGGCCATATTGTTGTAGCGGGATAATAAGCCATTGCTAATTTAGGGATTTAATTAAAGCCAACAAGCATTAATGCTGCCTTAACTGCTGGATGACTTATCTGCATCTTGTAGATTCGAATTTATTTTTATTTTTTTTCGTAAAATCCTATTTAACTTACACCTACCTCGTCAAAAGTCTTTGTGATACGAGTTTATTCTTCCATTTTTGTTGCCCTTTAAAAAAAGGTCTGATCTTAACTAAAAATATCAATGCATTTGCATATTGTGTTGAAGCTCCCAGTTGTTTGATTTATTTTATTTTATTTTATTTCATTTTCGTACTCGTAAGTCGTAACTTTTTTTTTGCCTTTTCTTCTGACAGTATTTTATCAACAATCGGTGATGAAAGATTTACCATCCCCTTGATAAACAGAGAACAGACAGATAGACATATTCTTTTTGACTCAAATGGAGAAGAAGAAAAAAAAAAAGTAAAAAGCCAAAAAAAAAACTCGAAATACATATTCCCCGGAAGCTATGAAAACATTTTCACAAATTTATGTACATACTTTGGCTAAAAGTTTTTCATCTTTGCATCTTTTTCTGTCTGTATTTTGTATTTTTTTTAACTTTTTTTTATTTAAAAAACACATTTTCTGGGGTCTGGTGTTGTGGCTGAGTGACAACATTATTTGGTTGTTGTCTGATAACATAGTATGGGAATTTTTGTATTTTGTTTTTTTTTTTTTTTATTGAATGAAATATACGAGGAGATAATTTTGAAGTAACGAAATTCACTTAGGGAGATTTGTAAAATAAAAAGAAAAAAATATACAGAAAATGGGATAAAAGAAGATTTTGGTGATAAATTTGTCGAGGGTAGCATATGTGTATGAGTTTATATATTTTTTTTTTTTTTGTGTTGTAAAAATGTTTTGAATTTTACTTACATTTACGAAATTGACAGACAGAGTTTTTTCGAAATATGTTCGTACTTGGTGTTGTTTTATTGAATTTATTTGTCAAGTTATTACACACATGAGATTAAAGCTAGAACTTTTTTGATTACACTTAATATTCCAAATATTATCCCCCTCTTTATAAGTGGAACACCACTTCATATTACTTGGCAAAATTACTTGCCCTGATTAAAGATCTTAAATTAAAATAAAACAAAATGACGTGCGACCCATACCTGCACTAATGTTAACCCTTTCGGACCCAGCGTTACTCTCATGTAACATTTTTTTAAAAATTCGTAAAAAATATTAAATTAAACAAGTTTTTAGGTAACGATGGCTTAATTGAAAGATAATAATGCCTAGTTACCGGATTATTACAAAAAGTTAGTCAAATATCATACCTTTAATTTTTTTTATCGAGAAAGGGACTGAAATTCACATTTTTTTTTTTTTTTGCAAAAAAATTTTTTTTATATATGGTCATAATTTTGAAAAAAAGATATAAAAAATGTTAATGCAGAAAGTGTTTTGTTTTTTTGCTTAGAAGAATTAGCATACATTATAGTTTCATAAAAAGTTATTTTCTCAGTTCTCCGACTTTTTTTGGTGGTCATAGGCAGTGCAGGTTACTTACATGCAACATGAGAAAAACACATTAGTTTTGCTATTTATTATTTTGAAAAATAACTTTTTGCCATTCATATTTCTTAGTTGTGATGTTTTTGACCCGATAATACCGAAAAAACATTTTTTAATATTGATTTTCATAGCTTGGGTTCGAAAGGGTTAAAAGTTCATTGAAATAGTAAAGTTTTTTTTTTAAGAAATTTAAAAATAAAAACTAAAAAAAAATATTAAATTTGCAAAAAAACATCTATTTAAATGGTTTTGACTTCCAAACGAGATACATATATGATGTTTTACTTCTTTGGAAAGAAGGAATTTTAGGAAAAAAAAGTTGAAAATCATTTGAGCCGCTTTTTTTAAGTTTTCAAAAATAAAAATAAAAATTGTATGCCATTAAAACGAATCGACACATAAAAACGAAGTTTTAAAAAATTTCATTAATCCGTCTTCAAAAAATTAAATAATCTTTTCGTACAAAAAAATTTCATTGAAATCGTGAGACATCGAAAAAACGGTTCAATGGAAAGTACCGTTTTTAACGTTCCAAACAATATTTTTTTTTTTGCAAAAGTACGACCTTATTTTCCACATTACATGTATTTTTTTAAATCGAAATCGATAAAGCAGTTAAAACCTATTTTTAAGCTTTTTTTTTAACCCTTACCTACGCCAAAAATAAGAAAAAATAAAAAAAAATTGTTTTTCGATATTTGGAAAAAACTTCCAAATTTTTTAAACAGGATCAATGATTTTGTTAAAAACTTTTTCTTCTTCTGTTATTTTTCTTTTGTTATTTTAAAAACAAATTTTAAAGTACTTTTTGAGTTTTTAAACAAATTTCTTATAAAATTTAATTTAAAAATATTCTTTTATGAATTTTTATAAAACTTTATCAAATTGATAGAATTTCAAGATCCCGACAGTCGTTTTGAAGAATCTTACACATTTCGGGGTATTTCGTGACCGTCTAAGACCTGTAAATGACAACTAAATAGAAAATAGACAAAGTTGAATATTCTATATTATGTAATTCAGACCTCAAAAAAAAGGACCTCTTATTCTAATGCAAATAAATTATGAATTTGAATTTTATCCACAAAAAAATAAATTTGCCATTTAGTTCCCTGAATACGAATTGATTAAAATATTTCAATTTTCTTAAACACTTTGCTTTTAGTTTCTCATTTCCACATATTGATTATTTCTATGTGTTTTGTCAAATAAAACAGAGACTGAATGGTCTCTATGAATAAGAAAATGAAGTGTCATAGTTTGAATATCAATTTCACATGTGACTTCCTTGATATTCAATTTCAATCGATTTAAAAATGCATATCGAATTGAATTCCCAAACCCCAAAAGGCTATATCACAAAAACAATCAACAAGTATAAAATTCAATCAATTCAATTTTCATTCCATAGAAATTTATCTCCTCTTTATTCCTTGTTTTTTAAACATTTTTGTATCCTTGTGGATTGTATGCTATAAGACAAAAAATATTCAATTTCAAAATATTTGAAATAAATTTCAAGGAAATTCCCAGTAGATGAAATAATATAAAGTTACCATTTTATACATTTTCTGAAAGTTTTTCATTAAGATTGACTTAAACTGTGCACAAATTGAGTTAACTCTGAATTTAATTTAATCGAAAATATCCTTTTGAGAGAGATGATACTCGATTACAATTTGAAATTTCATAAAACCCATTTTAAATTAAATTCTTATCCTAATCTGATTTATAATCTTCGAGTAAATTGTTTTCCCGTGAGAATAAAGATTATGAATTCCAAGATGGAACTTTATTCCAGTATTTGCTCCTGTCCTGAGAATTGGGTATTTATTTAAACCTCAATAATATACTTTTACTTCTGATTGTGGATACAATGGGGGGCAGTTTTGTATTCAACAAAAAAAACCGAATTCGAAATAAAAAATAATGATTTTTGAGGATTCATATGAGCAGATTTGTAAACCCCATTTGTGTCCTTTATTTTTGTAAATATTACCTTTACTCAATGTGTGTTCGCCTTTGTATCCTTTATTCCGCAGGCATCCATCAGTAATGAGATTTATCTTTGGACCAATTTTCGCAAAAAGGACGCACACACATATTTTTACTGTTGCTTATTTTTTTTTTTCATCTCGTCATCACCCTGTTCCGTTCGTTGGATACAAAGCCTCAAAACGATTTATGAAAATTTTAATGAAGATTAAAACGAAAAAGGACGAATTATTTTTTAAATGTTTTTATGGTATAGCGTGTGTTTTTCTGTGTCCAGAGAGCAGCCAGAGCGTTCGTGACTACATGGAAGGATAGTAGATAAATAAAATCACTCGATAAATATTGCACGTGATTTTAAAAAGAGGAACTACCAAAGGGAGAGTAAACGACGACATAGTCACATGAAATCCTTTAGCAGGACACTAACTGGTATGTATTAATATTATATGATCCTTGCAAAACATTAAAGGATTTTATGTTTAAATGGAAAAAATATTTTCACAACCTTGTTTGGGGGCAGTAATCTGTGTAAGCAGATTAAAACATATATTTAAACTCGCAGGTGGATCGCTGCAAAATAATTACAATATGTTGTAACGAATATAGTGTTTGGCTTAAATTGTATATATTTATCCACACACATTGGTTAACTCTTTTTTGAAATTGAAATTGATTCTGGAGAAATATTTCAATTTAACTGTTTTTGCTTTGGAAATGTAGATTTTAATCCTTTTCAATTAAATAATTGGATTTCCTTTGAGAAATTGATTTGTTTTTGGTTTACTAGTAGTGGACAATAAACACATAAATTGTTTAGTTGGGCACAAAGATAAGGTTTAACAATTAGAAATAGAACATACCTACAGTATTTGAAACAACATTTCCAACATTTTCAGAAGATGACCTTAAATTTTTGGAAGCTGTTCAAATTATATAACCTGCTTTTAATTAATTTTTTCGTCATTTAACAAATATTTAGAAAAGCTTGTTTTTTTTTAAATGGTTTTTTTACGATTTTTATAAACCAAAATAAAAGAAAAAGAAGGTTATTTTGAATGAAAGAAAAGCTAAGAAGAAAGTAAGGTAAAAGAAGGTTCAAGCAGCAATTTCTTTTTTATAATCAAAGTTTTAAAGGGGGAACTTTGGTAAAATGTAAAAAATATCTCTCAAGACCTTATCATCGCCTGATAACCAAAACCTACAAATTAAATAAAATCGTATATGAGTTATTAATCAACCATCAAACTGGATGTGAATTATATTTTAAGCGTAAAACTGGTTAGTAAAATCTACTTTTCAACTGACTTCTCAAACATTAAAGAATGTATAATAGAAAAAGTGGACAAAGTAATAACGAAAAAAAAGAATTTCATTTATGCAATTTAATAAGCGAAATTATTGATAAATCGAATTGGCAGAACACAATTGATGAAATAAAGACGATAGACGCTATTTCACTGCCTTATTCATTGACCTGTAGTTAAACTTTTAAATAGAAAACTTACACAAAGAGGCTGTTTATCTACTTAAATGAATCTTCTTTCAAACACTTCAGTAAATGAGCATCATTGAATTCTTTCAAAGTAAAAAAGTAAAATCTTTAATTTATAAGCTCTCAGCCAGACATAAAAGTTCAACGTCTTGAGAAACTTTTTATTTCCATTCAAATGGGGTTTACTTTTATCAGACGACAAAAAAAAAATATCAATGCAAATCAAACCACAAAATTCTGTGACCATGATTTAATTATGTTAAAAAAGAAAAAAAAAAAGTTTCTAAAGAATTCCAAACTTTTTGGTAACCTTTTCTTTCGTTGTTTGTTTCAAGAATGTTTCGATATTTTATAGTTATTTCGTCTTCATCCTTCTATTTATCGTCCTTATCTTACTTAATTGTAATTAATTAGATTAACTATGAGATAAACAAGCAAAAAAAACAACAACTTGAAGAAAAATGAATATTTATGAAATCATTTGGCAAGTCTTCAAAAACTTTTCTGTTTGAGGTTCTTCAAAAATAATGGCACAAAATTAAAAAGAAAACGAAGAAATATTTTCGAATTCTCTCTCAAACTATTTTATAAATCTATATTCAAGTATAACTTAGACCGAAAAAGCCAAAGGAATAACTAAAATAACTAAAAACATGGCCACAGGGAATTTTTCTGAAGAGATTTTACTTGAAGAAAAGTTATTCATTTCAAATGTTTCTCTCTCAAAAGTATATTTTAGGTTTGGGTTTGTTGGAAAATTATTCGGTTTATATAAATTTACAAGACAAGGAATTAAGTTGAATTTTTTTTGTTTCTTCTTCTTGAGTTGAATTTTAAATAAGTGTTTTAAAATTTTTTTATTTGTATAAAAGTTAAAATATTAAGGTTTTTGTTTCGACTTATTGAAAATTATTTGCAAGTGAAACAGAAAGTTATAGAATTTTGAAAGAAGTTAAATAAGAGAAGATAACGAAACAAATTACTTGGAAAAACTTTCTAAAGCTCCTTTTTGATTTATTTCGATATTAATGGTGTGGTGAAGTTATGTGTTTGAGTTTGTTTCTTTCATTTCCCTACCAGACTAACGATGATAATAATAATTTCAAAGTGAATTTATGGGAATAAAGAAGGGGAGAAGTTTTGGTGTATCTTTTTCGGATGAAATAAAGGAAAGAACAAATTAAATGGATTGCAAACACGAGTATTACAGAAGTAATTCGTATTTAAGCATTTTGTTATGAAATATTTTGCTGTACCTAGTTATTATTTCTGATTCTTCTTTAAGATTTGAACTAGGGTTAAGTTTAGAGCCACAAAAAAACTATTATTCTAAATTTGTAGGTACATTAAATAAATTCAGTGTTTAGAAAAAAAAAAAATATACATTGAATCCTTATTCTACCCTCCATTTTTGAGCCGCCATTTTGAATACAAAAAATTTGACAGTAATTTCGTATTCTTTATACTTATATCCTTAAGGATACCAAATTTCATGATTTTTCGTCAAGAAATGGCCGGACAAATGATTTTTGAAGGGAGAAAGTACAAAAAAATGTTACTCATACACCACAGTGAACCATTTCGATAACATGTTATTAGTTTAATTGTGTCTTTGACTATTTCTATTTTGATCTTAGAGGTAAAATCGAAAACAAGAACGACTACATTTTTCTTCAAATTCTCATAAAAAATCCGATACAATTCATAAAAAAAAAACCGTCAAGTCATTGATGAATTACCAAATCAACGACCTTACAACATTGCTTGTCTACTTCTTGGAACTACTTAAGTGCATTATGCGTGGGCTAAAGAAAACTTCTTGCCTACATATTTTACAAAAAAAAAAACATCAAAAAAGGTATTTCCCGTTAACCCTTTATATCTATTACCTATCAACCTCCAGTAACCTCACTTTAAATAAATAAATAAAAAAATGCATCTTGCACACATTGTAAACAGATACTTTTTGTAATTTATGTCCAACCATTTGGAAGTGACATAAAAATGCGTTTACAGTTACTCCCAAGAGTGTTGTAAATAAAAATGGGCTTGACGTTAATTTTATTCATGAGGTCTCTATGCGCCCGGAACATAACATTTGCATTTCCCCGTTCTACCATCAAACCACACTAGAACGTGTTGTACCTTAAAAATTTAAAAACCAAAAAATAAAAAAGGAGTAGAAAAGATACACCACCACATCATGGTTCTATAAGTGACCAATTATTATTATGATGCACAGCACATTGGGGCGCTTTGAGTACACACATCCAACCATCCGACCCACATGCAGCACAAAAGAGAGAGATATTATAATTAACATGGCTTTCAGGTTTCTGGTTTTGTTTCGGTTCGGTGTTGTTTCCTAAAAGTCCATCATCAAAATGTCAAACGAAAACATTTCACTCATTTAACTAGACATTAAAATCTGACGTTTAAATGGCCCCATAGAGATGTGGACGGGACATGGACAGCACAATCATAACTCTTTTAGACTCGCTGTATCTGTGTGTGAGTAGTACATTATTATTATTTTTTTGTTTTTGTTGTTACTCAAGGGAAGTGAGGTTATGCACGAGTAATCAAACGAATGACAATTGACAACTAGTTGTGGCGAGATGCTCTCAGTTCTGTCGTGTGCATTGTACACAATGCACTTTCTGTCACCCTGTTGGTGGTTATTATTTTTTTTTTTTTTTTTTTGTTTGAATGTCTCTTTTGGGATTTTGATTTTGTGAAATTTCCTCTGAGTCTTTTGTATGTAAGCGGTTTATCTATGAGGGACAGAGGATCTGAGTGAAAATATACAGTTGGTCATGTTTGACGTACCGCATACATACAGTTTGATTTATCTAACATCATTTTTGGTTTTTGAAATTGGTTTTCTCTTTGTCCATTTTGAGGTTTTTAAAAAGCGTTTAAATGTGTAACACAGAGAGAAGATAGAAATGAGTGACAGGTCATGATTTTGGGATTTTAGTTGTAAGAACCACAAAATGATGTATGTTGGTATAAATCCATGAGGAGACTCTTTCTCTCTGTTTGACAATTAATTTTAAATGAACTTTCATATTTTTTTTTTTTGTTGGTTTTAAGAGTGACCAACAGGACTTCACTTGCAGATGAGATGATGTCGTGAGGAATAGTCTTCTTAAAAAGGTTTTTATTTTGAATGCTTAGTTTCTGACAAATATGTCATTTTCACTAAGATTGTGAGTTTAATAGCTTTAAAGGTAAATCAGTAAAAATGAGGAACACAGGTTTGATATTTTTGTATTCCCATTTTCATCACTTTTTATCTTTACAAACCAGTTTCTAAAGTTGTAAACCCCAAAAAAATACTATAAACTACTTTGTTGCTTTATTACCTAAAATATCAAGTAGGTAACCTTGTTGCTTGTTCATTTTTCACGAAACAAAAAAATAACAATATTTTATTCTTGTCAGTTCAACGCTCCAAAAATTCAAAAGAAGCCATTTATTTGCCGCAAACATGTAGGTATACGCAGAATCATGTTACGCACATCGATCGGTAAACATTTTCATGGTCAAGTTCAAAAACAAAAGCAAAAACGAATAAAATAAAAAGAAATCTAAAGCCAACTGAAGCTGAACATAATACTTGGCTTTAGTTTTAAATATTCGTGGGAAATAAATCAACAACAATAAAACGACGAAATCGAAAGCATCGTTATTTTGAAAATTTAACAATCACAGCGTGATGTGTAGTAGTACATAAACTGTTGGTGATGCCAATTTGAGTTTATTTAGTACTATTTTAGTACAAACAGATTTATAATACTTTGACTCAATGTTGTCAATATCTTCGCTTCAAATTTGTTCTACTCATAAACTAGGTTTAATATAGTTTATTCTAGAATGTGTTTGTTACTCTAATAATGATGATATTGGAACTTAGAACGTAAAGAATGGTTAAAAATGCAGGATTACTTAACTAGTTTTTGAATGATTTAAAGTTACTTTGCATTTTTTAAGTTATTTTTCGATGAGGTAAAGACATTGAAGTGTCAGTAATATGTTTATCAACACGAATTGACAATTTTCGGACTCGAAGGGTTCTTAAAAATCACGAATACACTTTTTTAAATGGTTTTAATCTTTTCACTTTACATCATAAGAATTTTTATATATTTTGTAAAAATTTCTTTTTTCGAAAATTATTATTTATTTGTTAATTTTTTTTTTTTTGTATTTTTATTTTACTTACTGAACTGAAATACATTAGGTATATCGAAATATGTAATTTTTTCCAGCAAAACTTTAAAATCATTTCTTACAATAAAAAAAAATAGTATGAAATTACCCCTAAAATGTGAAAAATGAAAGTATCTAAAAAAATAGAGCTCCTAGAAAGCAAGCAGTGTGATTTTTAGGCTAAGTGAACCTAAATGCTTTGATAAAAAATTTTCTAAAAAATGTTAACAAACAGTTAAAATAATCATAACTTTAAAATTAGAACGAAATTACCCCAAAAAGGGGGAAAACTAAAAAATTTCAAGAAATAGAGATCCTAGAAATAAATGAATCTGATTTTTAGGATTACTGACCCCAAATACATCAAGTTTAATATAAATTTTCTATAAAATTTTAATATACGCTCAAAATAACGAAAACTTAAAAATTAGTATGAATATTCCCCCAAATATGAAAATTAAATATTTCAAAAACTAGAGCTGCTAGAAAGAAACCAATATACTTTTTGAGCTTAATGAACCCAAATCTATAAAATTTGATATAAATCTTTCTTAAAAATTTAAAAAAGTTGAAAATTGTTGGCCAGTGTTATTATTATTTAACAGAAATAAAAACTAAATTTCAAAAAAATGAACCCGTTTTCAAAAAATTGATTTTTCAAAAAAAAATTGAAATCATTGTCTTGCACTTTCCAAGACCCTTCAAATAAAACTTCACATACATTTTTGTTGATAACATTAACGTGTCATGCAATTTTTTTTTTTTTTATGGATAAAAATTAATCATTGTTACGACCTTTTTTTGAAGGGGTTTTCAGTACGAAAATTTATGCAACATCCTTCAGAAAATGTTCCAATACTATTTTTAACTATTTTTTGGTTTTTATTTAGAGACAATAACTCGTATTCAAGTAAAAGCCACAAAAATGAACTTATTCAGTTTTTACTTCCTTATTGTGCCATAAAAAATGTTCATTAAAATATCTATTTAGACGATTTTTAAATTATTTTTAGTTCATTTTAATATATAAAAATAGATTGAGCTTAAAACTGATTATATCAAAGATCCTTCAAACGGTGCGTTTTATTTAGGTATATTTTATGTTGAGCAAAAATAAAATCTTGGTTGTATTCTTTCCTACAGCACCTACCAGGCTAGCACCTTTAATATAGCCAAAAATGAATCTTTTAATATTTTTTTGTTGCTTTAAACTTAGGCGGTCACGGGGGTGTATGCGTAACTTTTAGTTATTGAATTTTCGGTTTAATGCAAAATGAGAAATCAATCAGACCAGTTGACTTTGGTTGATTTTTTATTTCAACTGGCGGCACTTCTAATTGTTTGATTCTTTTTAAATGGTAACTTGACTGGAAAAGTTATATGTACCTAAGATGATAAAGTGAAAATTTGGATAAAGTACCAAACAAAATTAAAGCTGAGTGTTTTTCGAATGAAAATGAACTTTTCAAATCCATTCAACTACAGCTTTTATGAATTAAATATGCATTCAGTTTTAACATATAACCTTATTACCTATTTTTTGTAAATTTTATAGCTTCTCTCTTTGAAAAGTGGCAACACTGAACAACTTCATTCCATAAGCTTCATGAAATTTAATTAAAGCTATATGATCAGCGTGTCCGGTCTCCGGTCTAATGCTGACCGTATTCTCGGAAAACCAGACATAAAATGCAGTCTCATTGAGTCCGGGAGAGAGGTGAAGCGTAGGGCTAACTATTCTTACGCATACCTGATGTTGGTAGATGAACCTTATTTCTATTCAATGTCTGTTATACCATCATCATCAGTTCCGACATAACTTCACTGGCACACGGTCAACGAACTTACAACATTGAGTTGCCATAAAAAAAAGTTAACATCGTGGTCAACGTCGTGCGTTTGAATCTGATAACAACAATTTCATACAAACCAAACAAAAAAAAGTGTATGTGTAAACCTCAACCTCTTACGTAGGCCAGACACGTTTGCCGGTGTCGGAAAAGAGCGACACGAGTTGAACATCATCGTTTGGTGCTGCTGGCCGTTAACACGCGGAAACCATTTCTGCGTGCACGCAGAATAGTCTCATACCAACACTGGGACAATAATTGGCCAAAAACATGCATTTTTTTTTTTTTGGGAGGAATTCATTTTTGCTTGTGGAATCCACAAAATTTGTTGTTAATCGCGTGTAATTGGCCGGTAGAATGGGTGGAGGTCGATTATACGCATTTTTGTTGGTGGAATTTGCTTGGGTTAAGGTATGTGGTTAGTGGTCAACTGGTCATTATATTATAGAGGCCTTTGCCTCTGGAAGTTGGTTGCAGAGCCGATTGTGTTGTGTTGGTTTGGCCATCAGCTTGGAATATACTTTTTTTTATTGCAACTCATTTAATTATAACGTGGTGAGTTGAACTTGATTTGGTTGCCGGTCGAGTAGAGTCAAGAGAGAAAAAGAGGATTTTGTACATTAACGGGTGTGGTTTACACAGATTAACTTTCGATAATGCGTGTATTTTAATTTTGTATAAATTCAAGCTTTGAGCTTACATATTGCAGTTGGGTAAATGTGGATTTGATGATATTACAGTAATTAATTTGAATCACATTTGGTCTATTTTAATTGTAAGGCTACAGTAAAAGCCGGCTGCAGAGGTTATAATTACAGCTACAAACCTAAATGTCTAGCGTAGCGTTGCGTCATCAAGAGTGAGTAAGTAGGTAACAGAAAAAAAGCAACAAAATTATAGACACCAACACCTAAATAGTATCATGGCAGGCCGGTACCTATAAAAAGAAGCACATTTTTTGTAAGAGGGGACTTCACAACAATTTATTTGAGATTTTTTTTTGTATTTTAAATTGTTGTCATTGAGATCAAACGGTGGCGCTATGTAGTTAACTTAAATGATGGTAGATCATTTGTAACAATTACTTTTTGAACAACAAAAAAATATAAGTAAACAGTTTTAATGGCCTGAAAGTGTGCTCGTTGAAGTTTTTTTGTTATTATAAAAAGAAAAGAAAAGTAGGGGAGAATTCATGAGACTTTTTTCAAGAGCGCACTTAATGTTTAAGAGGTGTCTCGTAGTCTTAGGCAGGTACAGGTACCTACTTTAATACGACTCCTACGATTTATTTGACACTTATGGAAAAATAAAGAGATTTAAAGCCCATTGAGAGACTTGAGTTATTGAATGCCGAATTTTAAAGAGACAAATAAAGTAATCGATTCTGAAGGCAATGGAATAATTTTAAATAAAAATGAAAAAATAATTTATAAAGTCATTTTAACGGTAATTTTTCATTTAAGCGTTTACCTTATTCAATCAACATTTTTGTAAGAAAAAGTTTAAAGTTGAAAAAATACAACAATTTTTTTTTTGAAAAATCAATATTTTAAAGACTAATTTTTGAAATGCGATTTTTAAAGGCAAGAGATATGAGGTGTGAAAGAGGAAGATTCTCACGAGGGGGGAACTGAATTTTCTGAGCGAAGTACAGTCCCATTTGCAAAATTGTTCCACTTTTTGACGTTTGTTCCTAGCCAGGTACCTATACCTACTATGTTTATCAAAATAAAAATTTACAAAAATTACATTTATGGATATAAACAAAAAATTTTTGAGAAAGGGATATTCATTTTTTTTTTTTTGAAATTTTGGTTTTATGGGCTTATTGACAATTTCTAAGAAATGGCAAATCGACTTTATTTTATACTTTTGAAGTGAAAACTTCTTTAGTATCGTAGTGATTTGAAACAAGATGAAACAAAAACGCGATACGACTTCAACTTGTTATAACTTTTTTGTTTTAATAGATAGATGAATGAAATTTGTACTGTAAATAGGTAATTAAATAAGTTATAATTGTACGAAATTTCAATAAATGTCATATTCAAAATTCGGAGATAACGGTAAAAAGATGTTCTTTTCCAACACACGTTTTATCTTTTGATCTAGTGCACATACAAATTTGATTTAACTTTAATACGCATGCTGATAACATAACCTTTTATTTGATATATCACACATAACGTTACGTGCTCTACAAGTTACACAATCTTAAATTGAAAAAAATTTAAAAATACCTCAAAACACCTGTGGAGATCTGTTGGCGATGACCAGCTACCAGTGTAGGAAGTACCGTAATCTCAGTCTGGAAATTCGACATGGTTGACTTTAAAAAATTCTAACTTCTCTTGAAGACATATTTGAAATAAGATTTATACATCATTATACAAGGTGAAACAATAAGCTTTCACATGGTATAAAAAATCGAGTTTAAAAAATTCTAGCTCTTTTTCTAGATGTCTCATAGACCTGATCGATATATAAATTTTGAGCTAAGACAATAAGCTTTCAGATGATATAAAATTTATATAAGTTGTCATATAAAAACATGGATTTGAAGGTGATACATAGAATAAAAATAGGTAGATTTTTTCTATTTTTTTTTTTTTTTGCAAGAAAAATTTTTTAAGGTTTCACTTCTACCACGTGTGAAAAAAAATGTATACAAAATTTATTTTTAACGATTTTATTGTTTTTTTTTGTTTCTTAAAACTACACCTTAACCCTTTCGGACCCAGCGTTACTCTCATGTAACATATTTTTAAAAATTCGTAAAAAATATTAAATTAAATATTTTTTTAGGTTTCGATGGCTTATTTGAAAAATAATAATGCCTAGTTACTGGATTATTACAAAAAGTCAGTCAAATATCATACCTTTATTTTTTTTTTATTGAAAAAGGGATTGAAATTCACTGTTTTTTTTTTTTTGTAAAAAAAATTTTTTTATATATGGTCATAATTTTGAAAAAAAGATTTAAAAAATGTTAATGCAGAAAGTGTTTAGTTTTTTGGCTTAGAAGAAGTAGCATACATTATAGTTTTATAAAAAGTTATTTTCTCAGTTGTCCGATTTTTTTTGTTGGTCATAGGCAGTGCATGTTCCTTACATGTAACATGAGAAAAACACATTAGTTTTGCTATTTATTATTTTGGAAAATAACTTTTTACTATTCATATTTCTTAGTTGTGATGTTTTCGACACGATAATGCTGAAAAAACATTTTTTAATATTGATTTTCATAGCTTGGGTTCGAAAGGGTTAATAAAAAAAGAATCAAGCTGTGTACTTTTCTGGAGCTTAAACTGGTTTAAGGAGTTATTTTTTAACTTTGAATTTTACAAAATTTTAAAAACTAAAACTCTAAAACCGAGTTCATGCGATTTATTCATGCATTTTTTATTATTAACAATTTTAAACATTGAATATAAAAATAAATTGGTGAGGCGTTTTGATGAAATTTTATTAAACCGCACAGAAAAACATAATATCAAGTAAATTTATCGACTCGTTAAAAAAAAAATGATTTTTCAAAAGAATATTGATTCAAAAATTATGTTTTTTTTTTTATTTGAAAAGGCTTTGTTATACGCTTCTGTATTTTTTTTTTGTTAAAATTGGTAAAGTTCCTTACAAGAAAGTGAATAAATTTAAAAAAAAATTGACTAAATTTGGAACCGTAAACACAACAGCCCAGTTAAATCAGTCAAGTCACTGAGAAATACTACACTTCAAAAGGTAAATTAATTCCAATTTTTGCTAAAGTATTTTGATTTAGTGATTTTTTAACTTCAGTCTTTAGGCTGAGAATGCATAAATTATTCAAGTTGCATGTCTTACTAAATAACCAAATTTGTACTTACTTAATCATTGCAATATTATTATTATTGACATCATATTTACCTGAAAATATACAAAAGAGAGAACAAAATTAGTTAAGTTTTATTTTCTTATTTATTTTAAATAAATTTAGTTACAAATTCGAGTGTTTTTTTTTTATATTGGTAGGTTTATAATTTTTTAAAGTTTATTAATGTTTGTAGAAAATCTATATAAAAAGAACATTTTTTTAACAATCTTCTTAAAATAATTTATTATGATGTGGCCACATTTTTTAGAAGAAATTCCAAGAATTATGGCACAGAAATTAAAAATCTCACTGAGACCGTTAACAAAATAGTTGTTATAAAGAAAACATAACTTTACTCATGTCTTCCTCATGTCTAATTATCTTTTGTTCAGAAAGGATAATATCAAAACACAACACATTGTACTTTCATTCTACAGAACCACATTAATTAATTATTTATGTATGTATCTCTACCCTCAAACTCTCCCAAGCCTATTTACAACATATTCTGGTATCAACAGATTTTACCATTTTAATAAACACAAAGATATTTAACAAAATTGCTACCTTCTGGCTATCTGCGATACACTCTCTCTACCGATATCATTTACTCACACAATTGGTCCCTTGTTAAAAGGTTAAAACACGCCTAAAATGTCTCAAATTGGGGGCGATAACCATTTTGAACAGATTTCAAAAACATTGTCATAGTCGTAAAGTGAAAATACGATAATTTCTATGCAAATTGTTTGAGGGTGGTAATCTTTTTGTGCTTTGCACCAAAAAATGTCATTTACATTAAATAAAAAATTATGCTTTAACCCACATCCTGCAACCAAAAAAAAAAAAAATCCACTTTCAGGACTAACATAAAAACCTCGACAAAGGAATATTATTTTCTATATGCCAGAGAACCCCTGGGGAACTTGTTCATGACAATCGTACATGTTGAAAAGTTGCTAAAAATTGCCACATTTTCTAACTGTGAACAACTTTCCAGAGCGTTCGTAATAATAGTTGGTAATAGTGAAATTATCCTTTTATTACCAAAAGCATATCATCGCATAACAACCACACTCGGCTTTTGTAGTGGAGAGAAAATGTGAGCGATATGCTGGTGACCACTTAAACTAATTAGTGTGATATCCAGTGGGGCCGGAGAGTGATTTCTGAGTAAATTGTTAAAATTGGCTTACCACTTGATCGTTGTCGGCAATAGCAAGCAGCAGCGGGTGAGACACTCATTATGCTGTGAAACTACTACTGCAGTTGAAATGCCACCAACTTCTCTGTACCCAGCAAAGGAGCCTGGTATCCATCAACAAACATTTGTATCTTTTTGAATGTAAAAGAGGGAAGGCTGAGGAAAGAGAAGTGAATTTTACACAGAAACTTGAATACCATCGTGTCTTTGAATTGGGGTTCGGTCGATACGACGACGATGTTGCTTTACCATTTTACTGGAAAATGAAAATTCCTTTGCACTGCAAGACAAGCATAAAGTTGGTAAAGCAAAATGAAGTGCTGACGATGTTTTGATGGTTGGTTGGTTGGTTAGAGATGAAGGCAGCTCTAGTCGATTGGTCTAGGTCAGAAAGGCAGACATTAAAAATCGTTTTTTCTTGTTTTGTATTTTGTTTAATTAGACAATTTTCAAGGCAATAATTACCTACTAAATGAACTCCTTAGTAGCAGGAAAAAGGAATTAATCTTGTATTGCGGTGCGAAATTTATTTCTTTGTTCGAGAGCGATTTTAAGTGCTAACATTTGTATTCTTTTTTGTAAAGTTTGAAGCAATTAAAATGTTTCGGTGTTTCTGGTATAGGAACCTATTTATTTTTTTCTAGATTTGTTGAATGTTTTTTTTTATATAAAAACTGGGAAAGCAAATAAATAAGTTTTGATGATTTAGTTTGAAAAAAACTTGATTTTTTTTTTGTTTTATAGGTACTATTTACAATTTTAAAAACACAGAATGTCTGAACCTCAAAAGGGCCACGTTTAATTTAGTTACTAGTAGAGAGCTTGGATAACTACAATAGCCCAGTCGGGATGTACAAAAAATTAAGCTGAGAAAAAATTAGATCGTGCAATTTTTTTTCATAGGACGGTAGAGGGGATCACTGAGACCTTAAAACCAGTTTTTCGGGAAAATCGACAAAGCTGATGACATAATCGTAAAAAATGATCTAGAATTTTATAACCACAATGAAATCGAAGATATCTCGATAATAATAAAGCAAAAAAAAGCGATTCTTTAAGTGTGGCAAATTTGACATAACAAAATTCAATCATAAATAGAGTTGTAAAATATCAAGTAAGTGCATTTGAAATTAAAAAAAAAAAAATATTTATTGGAACTGAAAAGAGTTTGCCTCAAAAATACAATATTTACACCGAAAAAAAAACAATATCAATTTAACATTTTTTAAATATCAGCCAAAAATGCTCTATAAAATGTGTTTTATGATATTTAAAATGTTAAAACAACATTTTTATTATCAGGATGATATTTAAATGTCACATTTTGGAATTTTTTTTTGATATTTTATTATCATTTTTTCATATCAATTTCTCATTCCAAATTATTGAAAAATATTGAATAAAAAATTCTTAATGTGTACTAATTTAAAGGCGCTTTGTGTTTTTTCGAAGTAAAATGTATGATTTACTGAGAAAATTTGATCGGCACTAAGATTTTACTTCACATAGTTTGGGAGAAAATAACAAAACAATTAATATACAGGGTGTCCCAAAAGTAATGGATCAAATGAAATATGCAGATAGGCCAACTTTAGGGCTCTCAGAATTTGGTAACTTGTTCATCCCAAATCCTTACGGTTTTCAATTTAATGCAGTTTTTGTGAATTATCGAAAAATCTCGACTTTGCAACAGTATTTTGCTTCCTCCGGTCATAATTGATTTTTGTTTTTTAAAATTCTTTCACTAAAACATTGGCTAATAAGAATAAATAATTATTTAATCAAAATATTTTTTATTTCATACGCCATTTTGCTGCAAATTATGTAACAGTTCCATGTTTTATAAAAACTCAATTTCTTACTTTTATTTGAGAGGAACATCCCGAAAAAAAATTGTATGGTGTGATACTGGTTTATTATTTTAAAAACTTGCCGTGTTATTGCACTTTTCAAAAATGTATAAAAATTTCCAAAGTTCAAATTAGAACGAAAGATATTACAATTTTAATGCAAAAAAACAGGGGTTTTCAGAGGAAAATAACAAACAAAAATCGAGGCTTTTATTCAAAAAGAAATAAACAAACAACAGTCGAGGAAATGTGTTTATTTTTCTTTGTTATTTTTCTCTGAAAAGGCCTGTTTTGTTGCATTAAAATTGTAATATCTTTTGTTCTAACTTCAAGTTTGGAAACTTTTATACATTTTTGAAAAGTGCAATAACACGGCAAGTTTTTAAAATAATTAACCTGTGTCACACCATACAAATTTTTTGCAGTGTGTTGCTCTGAAAAAAATTAAGTAATTGAGTTTTTATAAAACATGGAACTGTTAATTAATTTGCAGCAAAATGGCGTATGAAATAAAAAATATTTTGATTAAATAACTATTTATTCTTATTAGCCAATGTTTTAGTGAAAGAATTTTAAAAAACAAAAATCAATTATGACCGGAGGAAGCAAAATATTGTTGCAAAGTCGAGATTTTTCGATAATTCACAAAAACTGCATTAAATTGAAAACCGTAAGGATTTGGGATGAACAAGTTACCAAATTCTGAGAGCCCTAAAGTTGGCCTATCTGCATATTTCATTTGATCCATTACTTTTGGGACACCCTGTATAATAGAAAAATAATATCACCATTATTTTGTAAAGAATATTAACTTTCAGTAATGTTTTGAAAAAAGAAAGAAAATTCTTAAAATAATAAAAATAATAAAAATGAAAAGGAAAGAAAAAGGTTTCATTATAATAAACCAAAACGTAAAATCTAGTCAACATTGATATTTTAATTGTCAAAGTGAAATTTTCACTATCCCACCTGAAATTAAAAAATGTCAAAATGATATGATAAAATATCAAAATTGATATTTTAATTGTTGGACGACTTTTGTCACTGAAAAATGTTAATTTGATAGCTGTTATTATCAAATTTTTTTTTCAATATATTGAAAAAAAATTTGCATAAAAAAAATTATTTTTACTGCAACTGAAAAATATTTACATTCAAAAAATATATTAATTGCAAATACAAACAATTTGCATTAAAAAAAAGGTTATTGCAACTCAAAAATGTTTGCATTGAAAATGAAATTTTTATTGCAAATACATAAAATTATTTTGCATAAAAAAAAAGAAAATGTAGGTATTGCAAATAAAAAATGTTCTGCTTAAAAAAAAAAATACAATGTGCATTAGATATGTTTTTTTTTATTTTTTGATGCAAAATGTTTGTATTTGCAATAAATATTTTTTTTTTTAATTTCTATTGGAAAACAAATGCAAAAAAATGTTTTTTTTACAACCCTGATCATAATTAATTAGAACCCAAAGGTCAAACGTAGAAGACTAGGTCAACAAAACGAAGCTTATGGTTCAATGAAAATTGTAGACAAGTGAACTTAGTCAGGAATGAAGACTTCAAATCGATGCTGCATATTAGGACAAAAAGTCCTAAGGCGAATCAACAAAACATATCACAGCACATGCATTATGCATGCACAAACTTATTATGCGCAGCTCATCATGAGAAAGGTCATTCATTTGTAAATTTGAACCATTTGTAGAAAGCCATGATTTATTAAAAATATAATGTAAAGGTTTAAGAGAAAGAATTGAACTTAAGAAAAACCAAAATTCATCGTAAGGATGCAATTTTCATATTTCAATGCTTTGAATTGAAGTGGAAATTAGAAAGCTTGAATTGACTTTATCACTTGATAAAATCTGAAGAACAACAACGAAGAAAAAATAAAATGCACGACTTTTATGTTAGTCTACTTGTAGATTTTAAAAGCTGGATCTAAATTAAAAAAAATTGATATTGGGGAGGAGCCGACATTTAGGGCAAAATTTTGTTAAATGAAAAAAAATTTTTTTTTTGTTATTTGACTTTTTGAGAAAAAATAAAATGCAGTGCTTTAAATATTACGTATACAAAGTTTGATCAAAATCGTTCGAGCCGTTTTCGAAAAATTCGTAATATCGTTTTTTTTTTTTTTGTATGGGAGGTATACGTTCTAAACGAGATATAAAAAAAACAAAAAAAAAACAACTTTCAGAATTCCATAAAAATCATCTGTACCAAATTTGAAGAAAATCCATCCACCCGTTTAGGCTGTGGAAATGTGTACAGATGGACGCACAGACGCACGGACGGAATTGTGGGACCCACTTTTTCGGAATTCTCCATCATCGTAATGTTGGTTTTGATTAATACCTCAATTTTTTTTTTCGACACGAAACCAATACTTGCCCTATAGAGCAAGTAATAATAAAAATTATTAAAATTAAATTATTTATTTATCAAAATTGAAATCTGAAGACCTTTAATGATTTAAAAAAAATCAATTCTCAATCGGTTATTTGTCACATTTTATCATCTTAAATTTGTCAAAAATCTTTTCCAACCCACAAGAAAAAACCCACAAACAGTTTTGAACATTCCCAAAAGTTCTTCCATACTGACATTGCATATTCTTCAAAGTTTGATTATTATTTTAATTATTTGTGATGATGATGATAAAATTTTCTCAACTTATACACAAACGGAAAAAAAAACATGTGTAACGCTTGAACAGTTTCCTAACTTTGATTAAATTGAAAGGAGTTTCTCATCGTGTTGATGAGAATATCTTTCACCAGACGATGAACTTACTTGAAAAAAAAAAGGATATGGCAGAGCAGGTAAATTGCACCGAATAAATAAATTACTAGTCATGTTCGGCTCATCAATCTTTCCATCGTCACTTTATTTTCCCTGAATCACTCCCAAAAATAAAAAGCAAACAAACAAACAAAATAAGGATAACGTATGTATCCACATTTTAGTTCCTTAACAACACCAACAAAGAAAATAAAAAAAAACTTCATTAATTTTATGAAAATTACTCCCCAAACAGTGACTTAAGGAAGAAGGAAAAAAATATATTCCTTCTGATCCATGTTCTCATTACGATTCACTCGAATGAACAACATTTAAGAAAAAGCCCACCAAGTGTGAAACTCAATAGAAAAGCATTTTCTATCTTTTTCTTAGGGATTACTCAGCATGCATGGAAGTGATGTGAATGTAGTAGAGTAGAAGGTATATGATACATGCTCAGCATTGAATAATAAAAGGATCCAAAAGCACTAAAAGTGACAATGTAAAATGAGAAATAGAGCGACCGAGGGACAGAGAGTGTTGAAAACCCACTAAAAATTCAGTCCCAAGCAGTTTTTTGTGTTGTTGAAATATCCTGATGGGTATCTTTGTTACATTTTATTCATACCACACCACTACATAATGTATATCCACTTAAAATGGACGGTGACGGCAAGAAATTACTTTAAGATGGATTCTTATCATTCATCTTATCTATTGAATATCGACAACACACACATCAGCCTTTTTTTTTTAGGGGGTTTCCGTTCTATTTTGTATTTTGGGTTGGTCTTTTTTGGGGAGAAGATTTTGTGTGTCCTTTTATTTGGACAAAAAAAAAATATGTAGAGAATCCTTGACAATGTACCTATGTCTATGGACTAGCAAATTTTTGTCATGTTGTCGTATTAGGCAAATCCTTAATCGAACACGTTTGATGGTTAGGACTACGTGATCCTTTTAGCCACAGTTTTTTCAACAAAAATGTGCGGCGGTGGCCTCAATAGGAATAGGAAGTTGAGGTAAAAGTTTGCCAAAAGGAAGAGAAGAAAATGAGGAAATTGATTTTGAATAAAAGCTAATAGCATTCGATTGGTAACATTATTTTGGCATGACATTGTCATTTGAACTGTTGTTAACTTTTTGTAATTTTAGCTTTATTTGTTGGGGCCCCAAAAGGTGATAACGATGAAAGACTTTAGTTAAGGGACTCATAGAACTAAGTACACACATGAGGGCTGGAAATTCTCATCAAGGAAACATAAGAAATGTTAACACAAAAGGTCGTCATTGTAATAAAGTTGAAGAAAATCTCAAGAGAATTCTTATCCTTATTCGTGTTTGTCCTTTTTAATGAATTGACATAAAAAGGGTTTACTTCATAAATGGATTTGCTTTTGTATTTGTATTAATGGTATTGTCTTTAAATATACCTAAATAAGAGTGGGTTACAAAAACTCTGTTTAACCCCAAAGATTTAATTAAGAATATAAATATTTTTTTTGTAACAGACTTGGATGAAACATTTCTTAAAGCGAGAGTATTAAGGTTGAACTATTTAAGGAGAGGAATGCAGCTACCTATTGCTATATAGAACGCTGTTTATAAAAATATCAGACTGAATCCATCGAATAGAACTTATATTGATCGAATAACGAAGAAACGCTTTATAAATTTTTGGAGTTGAGGTCACTTGAACTTATAAATTGAATTATATTGATCGGTCCCAAATTTAGATTCTAATCCAACAAAGAAGGAATTCTTCAAAGCAAGCATTTTCGAAAAGTTTTTTGTTGGATAAATTTACGAAAATACAACCGATTGAGCCGAAGCTGATGAGAGAAATTATGAATTTCGCATTACGCCCAAGAAAAATATAATTAGTGTTTGAACATCAAAAAGGACTTATAGTAATATAAATGATGAAATAATTCACCTAGGTGTTTGCAAAATCCAGAGTAGATGAATAACCTTTAAAAGACTGCAAACGATTTTAAGTACTTCTATGTACCTCTATGTACTATGTAAGTACACTTTCATCTATGGAATCTTAAAATCATTAAAAAGTCGAATATAGTTTCAGTTTCCTGATTCCAAATCTTCACAAATTTTCTATAATTTCTTTATTTCAAAATTTGTCCAATAAGTTCGGATGGAGAAGCAAAATGTTAAAAATCAATTTTAGTGAGTTTTACATTTTAACATGTACACAGAGAAAAATAGAGCACATAAAATAGAACAAAAACAATAAGATTTCTCTATGGTTTTCATCAAAGAAGGAAACCTTATTAAAACAATCGGGTTGTTTTTTAATGTTTTAAAATCTGCGCTTGTAGGGTTTTGAAAAGAAAAAAAAAGAACGACGACCAGGCCGGGAATCGAAGTAGAGACTTCAAATCATTAGTCGCCCACCTTACCACCTGAACCAACCTGCTATGAAAATATTGATCGCGACTTTTGATCTAGTGCAAAGTGCAAAAAAAATGAGCTTTTCACTCAAGTTTTAATAAGATTTTCTCTTTAAAAATAATAACAAATCCTTATAAAAAAAACCTTATTAATCGTTGCTTTTAATAAGATTTCCTCATAAAACATATGGGCAGTAAAACAATATGGCAATCTGTTAGTTTCTAGGTGGTCATATTTTTCTCTGTGTAGGTTGAAACTTATTGGAAAAGGAGGTGAATATGATAAAAACGAAAGGAAAAATAAATTACGGGCTAGTCGATTTCGGCAAGTGGGTGGGTTGAGTTTTTAATCGTAAAAAATGGTATATCTCGATTTCCGGCAAAACTACAAGTCTTATGGAAAAAAGTTGTATGGAAAAGTTGTAGGAAATAAAACGATCTACAAGTTTTTTTTGCAATTTTTTCACATAAAATCAAAATTTATGTAAAAAAATTCAAATAAACTAGTTTCTGGTTTTTTATTTTCTACTTTTTCAAAAATAATTTTTGGTAAAAGCTTACCTTATTAAGTCCCAAATATACTGTAATTGATTTCAAATATTTATTTTTTAACTTTGTTCTCGTGTCAAAGTAGGTATCTGCTTTTTCAAAAAGTAGGCATTTTGTTAGTTGAAATCTCTACTTTCTGATGGTGTAAAAAATTAACATTCATATATCAACTATGGTAAATATTTTTGGAAAATGCAAAAAATGAAAAAAGCTATTTGCATGAGAACGCAAACGAAGGCCACTTTACTCAGGTGAATTTCGTTCCCATGAACGAAAAAAACGGTGGCTTATAGAACGAAAACCGACATTTCTTTTTATTTCTATTGTTATTTTTAAATATTGGTGGAAATTACGTATGTATTTTTCTGTAATCTTAAAGGGTTACTCCTTTTTTTAAACAAAATGTACATAGGTACCTATTTTTATAAAATATCTTTAGAAAACCGTCTTGACTTGTGTCTTACAAAAATTTACACGTACAAATCCTAATTAGTCTACACCATAACTTTACATAACAATTAATCCTTATCCTACAACCTTCAATCCTAATTTATTTAAATATGCTTTATTCTTAAGATCTTAGAATCTACATATATTTACATTTTTTCCTCGTGGGAATAAACTTCTGCTAAATACTCATAATACACTCACACTTCCTTCTAAAGTACACTCACTTCCGCAAAAAAGTATAATTTCTTTTTCTTTGCAAAAAAAAAAAAGAAATCATAAGAAATCGTATAACATTGCAAGAAAATGAAAAAAAAAATAAGAGGAACTTGAGCTGTCAAGGTAATTTTAAATTCACATAAAGCTGATTTCTTTTCCGACAACTTTTGAATATCCCTCAAGGATACCTCTCCCATCTTTTTCTTTCGTTTTTATTTCTTCATCGTTTTACATTTAAAATGCTTCGTTTCTTTGAAACAAAAATACTCTTAGAAAAGAGTGTTGTGTAAGTATTTGTATGTGCGCTATGCATCAATTGGCCTAAAGCCAAATTATACAATATCTTGGTGCTGTGTAAAAGTACTACCGTTTTCTTTGGATTTTTTTGTACTTTCTTGTATTTTGTTGCAGTATCAAAAATATTTCCTGAATCAAATATTCTTTTACAAAAATTGAAAAAAAACATCCAAATTCTCTCTCGAAGAAAAGATAAGGCAACAAAACAGAGCAAAGAAGACACAAAAATAAAAAAATCACAACACATATGCGTCATTTATAACCAGGACAAGTACCAGATATATATGTACTTTATACGAAATATAAGCGCCTTATTCTGTGACCGAGTCATGCTGAGTACGGCAGATAGTGGCTAGTACTCTCTAAAATCTGGCTTAAGTTTGACCCCATTCTTTTCCATATAAAAGGACCAAGTTCTATGTGTATGGATGGATTGGCATTTGGCCTATTCGGTTCGGTCCATCCGAAATGAAAAAGAGGTAAGGGAACTCTTTTCGAAATAAAGGACTTTTGTCCTGAATATAAATGTATGTATGTATTCTACTACATTTATAGTTAATGGCTGTTTGTGTGGCCTTTCATGTCCACTAGTGTGGAAGAATAGAAGCGAAGCAGCAAACTTTTGATTAAATTTCCGTCATGGATTTTGTTGGCTATTAATTTGAAATATTCCTCCCTATATGCCTGCTCATGGGTCTCTGAGTCTGTGCTTCTATTGGTTTTCAAAAAGTTAGCAGTAGGGTGATGGTGATTGTGTGCGGTTAAAGTTTGAAGGAGCGATATTAGCTCATAACTCATAATGCAACTTCCGTATGAGAAATAAGTTTAGGAAACCAAAGTTTTCATATCAATTTACCCAACAAATTTAAAACAAAAACAACAACAAAAAATAAGGAAAAAACAGGAAAAAGATTGATATTATTTGTAACGAAAATTTTAGTAGGTACCTAAGCATGGCAAATATCTGGACATGACATTTTCTCTTCTTTTAGTTACCTGTGTGGCGTATGGGGCTCTGGGGGCTTGTGGTCTTACCAAGTGATAATTCATATAATTTCGATTTGAATTTTCCATGGCCAACTCTTCTACACTTTTTTTTTATTCTTTGTTGAGTAGATTGAGGTTCATCATAGAGGAGGTTTATTGCATCTAGATTGCCTAGGGGAGACTTGAATTCTCCATGGACATTAAGAGTATAGATACCTGACTTAATTTCTTTTTTTTTCTCTCTTTCACTCTGTGTTGAGTGCAAAGTACACACCAGAACACCAGAATGAAAAAAAAAAAGATTGATGTGGTGTGGCAAATCCTTCTTCACTATCTGTGATTGAAATTCCAATCTGAAGCCGCATTTCTGGGATAATAGCCTTTAAGGAGAAAACGGGCGGATTGGGATGGATTCTACGTAATCATAGATTTTCAATGGATTTGTGGTCGTAGTTGGTACCTATAGATGAATGCCTCTCTACCTTATACGATTTGTGTGATGATGTTGATGATAGAGGTTATGTTGATTTGAGGGCAGAGTAGATAATGGTGGTCGCTTAAAAAATGTTTGTTGTTGTTTTTTTTTTAGAGTGTGTATGTGTTTCTAGAAGTCCGTGAGATATTTTCATTTTTGTTGTTGCCTAAAAGATTTTTCTTTATTCATAACGTGTGCGGCTTGTGCATGCTTGACTTTTGGCTGAAGGGGAAAAGTTTTTCTTTTTACGAGCAAGAAATGAGGTGGTACAAGTAGGTAAAGAGGAGGTACTTGAGACTATTTTGGACTTGTGAACAAAATAGGTCTTCTAGCACATTGTTGAGGTTTTAAGAATAATAAGCAAACATTTTTGTATACTTTGATGGGAGCTTATTGAAATTTTAATGTGGATGAAGTTTAGTGGATATAAAAGGAATTTGAAAAGAATGAGAACATCTCAAAAGTAGGTACCTATGAAAAATTTGTTTTTGAAGGACTTTGGTCAACCAAAGTTTTGCTTAGCGATGTTCACGTGACCAAATACATACCAAGTTCTTAAAAGGTTTCTTATTCCTTGACAAAATTTACAAGAATGCAGATCCTGGTAAAATTCATGAAATGACATGTTTTAAAAGTTAAAATAACAGAAAACCGTTGACTACAACAACTGAAGATATGCAAGGTCAGAAAAAATGTGATATCAACATCTTTGAGGGCGCCACAATATAAGAGTATAATAAAAGCGGCCAGAAAAGTAACTATCTTCTGTTGAATTTCTTCTTCAAATTTGAGGGCAATGTCAGTACTGAAAGTATACCTAATTAAAAATGCCGAATTTCTTCAAATTAATCTGAAGTAATCAAAAGTGTTTTCAATAATCTAAGATCCGTTCTAATGAAGGAATTCAAAGACATAATGCATCATTCAGAACTTTTCGTTAATTCAACTCAAAGTGACAGACAGTGATGTTAAAAAAATTTTTGCATTCAAAATAAAAAAAGTTCATTGCAAAATATTTTTTTTTTAAATATTAGTCGAATTACTCTCAATTTTGGCAACTAAGCATTACATTATAGTTGAAATTGCTAATGCAAACAAAATTGTAAGAAATTCGACAAACATTAAAAAAAAATTATTGTAAGTACCTATGTAGGGGAGAGTGGGGCCAAATGTAACACTTTTTTCTAAAATCGATAGTTCTCCTACAAATTTGAAAGTGGGTCAACCAGACTTTTTTTAAATTAAAGACCCATGTTTTAGCTCCAAGATCCATCATAAAAATTTAGCAAAACATAACAGTAATGTTGAAAAATAAAGCTTCCATAAAAAAAATCGTGTTGTTTCAACTTACCCCACATACGGGGCAAAGTGTAACACATACCGGGGTAGGTTGTACCAAGAACTAAAATACCTTTATTTGTTTATATTTATTTATTTTTAATTAATAAAAAATAAAAACAAACCTCAGTCATGAAATTTTGGTGCAAATTTGTAAAATGTGGAGCAAATCCAAGATTTCCAGAGAAAATTTGACAGTAGTCTTAAATAAAAGTTATTCGAACTCATAAATTGTTTTATAAGCTTTATGAATTCAAGTGGTGGTTCAAAAATGTGTTTCCAATTTCAAAATAAATACAAATTCAATTACAAGCATTCATATTCAGGGTTGTTAATTATATTAGGTAAACAATTTTTCAGTATAGGCAGGTTTTTACATGGTACAACTTGCCCCGGAAAAATGTTACAACTAGCCCCAGCATGAAATTTGGCACATAAAATCAATTTAAAAAAAAGCGAAACTGATATAGACATAACATATACACTCAATTTGAGCCAAAACACAGTTGCATATAACAAAAAAACACTTAGCACTCTATCTTTTTCGGGTAAAGAGGTAGACCAAAAATAAAATTTAAAAAAAAAGTTACAAACATGCATTTTTTGGGCACCACTAGTGTAACTTCTCACCCTGTCGTCTAATCTTCATCTGAAGAAAATGTGCGGGTAGATATGCAAAAATTGAGCATTTTTCTCCTTTACGCGTTTCTTAATATTGAAAGGAACATCGCTTTTTTTAGCTGTTAATTCTTACCCCTGTAACATTTAGCCCCACTCTCCCCTACATATTTTGCATTGATTTTTTTTTAATGCAAAATTTTTTGAAGTGAAAACTTCTTTAGTATCGTAGTGATTTGAAACAAGATGAAACGAAAACACGACACGACTTCAACTTGTTATAACTTTTTTGTTCAAATAGATAGATGAATGAAATTTGTACTGTAGATAGGTAATTAAATAAATTATAATTGTACAAAATTTCAATTAATTTCATATTCAAAATTTGGAGATAACGGTAAAAAGATGTTCTTTTCCAACACACGTTATATCTTTTGATCTAGTGCACATACAAATTTGTTTTAACTTTAATACGCATGCTGATAACATAACCTTTTATTTGATATATAAAACATAACGTTACGTGCTCTACAAGTTACACAATCTTAAATTGAAAAAACTTTTAAAATACCTCAAAACACCTGTGGAGATCTGTTGGCGATGACCAGCTACCAGTGTAGGAAGTACCGTAATCTCAGTCTGGAAATTCGACATGGTTGACTTTAAAAAATTCTAACTTCTCTTGTAGACATCTTTGAAATAAGATTTATGCATCATTAAACAAGGTGAAACAATAAGCTTTCACATGGTATACATTTTTTTATAGGTTGTCAAACAAAAAAATTGATTTAATAGCATGAGAACATAAAAATAAATGTTTTTTTTTGCTTTTTGGATGAAATTTCATCGAGTTTAAAAAATTCCAGCTCTTTTTGTAGATGTCTCATACACCTGATCGATATACATATTTTGAGCTAAGACAGTAAGCTTTCAGATGGTGTAAAAATTTGTATAGGTTGTTAGGGAAAAAAAATGGATTTAATAGTGTGAGAAGATAAAAATACGTGTTTTTTCGCTTTTGAAGTGAAAACTTCTTTAGTATCGTAGTTATTTGAAACAAGATGAAACGAAAACGCGACACGACTTCAACTTGTTATAACTTTTTTGTTTTAATAGAAAGATGAATGAAATTTGTACTGTAGATAGGTAATTAAATAAGTTATAATTGTACAAAATTTCAATTAATTTCATATTCAAAATTCGGAGATAACGGTAAAAAGATGTTCTTTTCCAACACACGTTATATCTTTTGATCTAGTGCACATACAAATTTGATTTAACTTTAATACGCATGCTGATAACATAACCTTTTATTTGATATATAAAACATAACGTTACGTGCTCTACAAGTTACACAATCTTAAATTGAAAAAACTTTTAAAATACCTCAAAACACCTGTGGAGATCTGTTGGCGATGACCAGCTACCAGTGTAGGAAGTACCGTAATCTCAGTCTGGAAATTCGACATGGTTGACTTTAAAAAATTCTAACTTCTCTTGTAGACATCTTTGAAATAAGATTTATGCATCATTAAACAAGGTGAAACAATAAGCTTTCACATGGTATACATTTTTTTATAGGTTGTCAAACAAAAAAATTGATTTAATAGCATGAGAACATAAAAATAAATGTTTTTTTTTGCTTTTTGGATGAAATTTCATCGAGTTTAAAAAATTCCAGCTCTTTTTGTAGATGTCTCATACACCTGATCGATATACATATTTTGAGCTAAGACAGTAAGCTTTCAGATGGTGTAAAAATTTGTATAGGTTGTTAGGGAAAAAAAATGGATTTAATAGTGTGAGAAGATAAAAATACGTGTTTTTTCGCTTTTGAAGTGAAAACTTCTTTAGTATCGTAGTTATTTGAAACAAGATGAAACGAAAACGCGACACGACTTCAACTTGTTATAACTTTTTTGTTTTAATAGAAAGATGAATGAAATTTGAACTGTAGATAGGTAATTAAATAAGTTATAATTGTACAAAATTTCAATTAATTTCATATTCAAAATTCGGAGATAACGGTAAAAAGATGTTCTTTTCCAACACACGTTATATCTTTTGATCTAGTGCACATACAAATTTGATTTAACTTTAATACGCATGCTGATAACATAACCTTTTATTTGATATATCACACATAACGGTAAGTAAGTGAAACAAGATGAAACGAAAACGCGACACGACTTCAACTTGTTATAACTTTTTTGTTTTAATAGAAAGATGAATGAAATTTGAACTGTAGATAGGTAATTAAATAAGTTATAATTGTACAAAATTTCAATTAATTTCATATTCAAAATTCGGAGATAACGGTAAAAAGATGTTCTTTTCCAACACACGTTATATCTTTTGATCTAGTGCACATACAAATTTGATTTAACTTTAATACGCATGCTGATAACATAACCTTTTATTTGATATATCACACATAACGGTAAGTGCTCTACAAGTTACACAATCTTAAATTGAAAAAATTGAAACATACCTCAAAACACCTGTGGAGATCTGTTAGCGATGACCAGCTACCAGTGTAGGAAGTACCGTAATCTCAGTCTGGAAATTCGACATGGTTGACTTTAAAAAATTCTAACTTCTCTTGTAGATATCTTTGAAATAAGATTTATTCATCATTATACAAGGTGAAACAATAGGCTTTCACATGGTATAAAATATTTAATAGGTTGTCAAACAAAAAATTGAATTAATAGCATGAGAACATAAAAATAAATGTTTTTTTTTGCTTTTTTTGATGAAATTTCATCGAGTTTAAAAAATTCTAGCTCTTTTTGTAGATGTCTCATAGACTTGATCGTTATATATATTTTGAGCTAAGACAATAAGCTTTCAGATCATATAAAATTTATCTAGGTTGTCATATAACAAACATGGATTTGAAGGTGATAGAATAAAAATAGGTAGGTTTTTTCTATTTTTTTTTTTTGCAAGAAAAATGATTTTTTAAGGTTTCACTTCTTCCACGTGTGAGTTGCACACATGATTTTTTTTTTAAATGGCAGTATTTTTTTTATTATAAAAAATATTTTTATTTGAGGGGATCATTCTGAAAATTTGTGGTGGTATGTTAATCGACTTGACTTTTTCTGAACTTTACCTTTGCACATTTAAGTTGTTGTCTTTACTCATTTTATTTTGGACATAATATAGTATATTTAATTCTTTTATTTTAAGAATTACAGAACGTGGGTTTTTTTTAAAGCTATTCGCAATAGGCTGTAGAAAAAAAGCATCCGAACTCTTACGAGATATTGTTTAACAGGAAAACAAGCGAAATAATTTTTCGATATTCTTTATACTGTCCTATTTTTTAGATTTTCGAAAAAGAATTCTTAAAAAAATTTCTGAAAATCAATTCAATGAGACACCACTCTTAAGCTTTATTAAAAAATGGAAACTATATTTATTGTTTGTTTGTTTATACGCTGAGTTATTTACAATCATAACATTTTTTATTTTCTTGCATTTTGAATTTTTAAACCAGATATCTTCGAATCAAAATTTCGAAACAAGTTTTGAATAAATTTTATGAGGAAAATTTTTGAGGTCCCCAGCCATCACAGGTCTTGGTATTAAAATATGTAGGTTTGTATGTGAAGTTGTAAGTTTAAACGTGAATATGACAAATTTATTTATGTTGTAGAAATTTAAAAACCTTTTATAAAAGATTTTTAGATTAAGTAGAAGGACAAATTTCGAATCATTCTCTCTAAGAACAAATATTTAATAAAAAAATCTTTTCAACGCAATTGGTCTATAAAAAGAAAGCCTATTTCAATAACCTTCAAGCTATCAACAACAATATACCATAAGCTGAGGATATAAATCATCATATCATCTAATCTTTCAAATAGTAAACGTGACGAAGTGGTCTTTTCCTATCTTAACAATACATACTCTTAAAATTTATATTAAAACTCATTGTTTTTTACATTTTTTTCTTTTCTTAAAAAAAATTCGTCCTTAAGTAAAATTACCTAATCCAGATTTTGCCTTGAGATAAAATAAACTAGTCATCCCTATTGAAAATGTATTTTTTTTCTTCAACCGAAAAGAAAAAATAAAGCTTTAAAAAAATCTAAATGGAAAAAAATATATATTTAAAAATCATGGCACGTATTCAAGGAGCTATTTCCAAGCCTACCTTAAGCAAAATTCTTTTCTTTTTCTTATATCATTCTTTACCTTAAACGAATTTCACTGTGATTACTTTTCAAAAAGCAAAAAAGAAAAATACAAACACAATTGAAATGCGTTCAAGCACAAGAGAATTAACCTAACAAATGAGTAAAATGGATAATAGCTATTCCGAAATGAATAACAAAAAAGCATTCATTTAATCAAGTAAAAAATAAGGAAAAAAACATCACAGGATATTAACTAAAAGACCAACAAGAAAAGGTAAAATGTAATTATACGAAATACACAGATGATTTATTTTTTTTTTTTTTTTTTTTTTTTGTTATATGTTGATGTCAATATTCTCTCAGGTCAATTACCAGCTCATTAGGAAATGAATTGAATTAAACACACAAATGAAATGTGCTCTTTCAAGGATAAAAAGAAAAATGAACAAAAGAATTAATAAGACATCTCATTATTATGATGTAGAAATATAATTTAATCATCATTAAATGAAAAAGTCTTAGAAAAAAAAAAATAAAATTTCCCCTCCACAGAATTATATTTGCACATTAATGTCACTCTAAAATAAAATTGACAGAGATTGACAATCATAATTTCCATTGAGTGACGTGTGGTATTGTTTGTTATGAGGTCCTTTTCAAGTTATTTTTTTTGTTTACATACAAAATTATAAGCATCAAATATTATTTTTTCTTAAATCATTCACTCAAAATGTCCTCAAGAATGATTTTATAATCCTGTCAAGTGTCCCATGAAAAAAAAAAAACTTTGAAGTGGCCCACTGTTTTGATGGCATACTTCGATTGATATGATTTTTCATTGAATTTTTATCACTCCTTGACTTTATGTTATGGTTGGTACTTATTTTGAAGTTTATTTGAAAAAAAAAGATAAAAAACGGAAAGAGCTTTAAAAAACTTTAAGGGTTTTTTACCCTGAAAACATTGGTTGCTATGAAACTCAATGAATTGTAAAGGATCCCAGAAATGTAAGGGATTTGTAGAATTGATTTTTAATTATTGTTCTACTGACGAATTTTTCCACCTCCAAAAAATCAATTTTTAACTGGAACAAAAACTCAATACGATCCTTTAAAGAGAGACACGTCAACGAACAAGTATCTTCTTGAATTTAAACTCTCAACAGCAAATTCAATTGAAAAAAAAAAATCTCCCCCTAAAATAAGAGCCTTTCTCCCCCCCATTCCCCCATACGAATATGAGTATTTCTATTTTAGATTGAGATACATAAAATATTTATGTCAAACACTTGTTAATGATTAATGATGGCGTAGTCATATATAAATTTGTGATCTCTTTTCGTTTTGCTCTTTGAATTCCATTTCAATCTGTTTTGGTTTTGATTTTGATTTATTTACCCAACGCTGGGGCCGTTGACATGGGTATCCTATCCATTCTTTCTTGATGGTTGTTATCACTCTATGTGCCGATGCCCATGAGTGAACAAATAAATATTTTTATTCTTCATCGTTTTTCCCTTTCGATTGTATTTAATTCATTTCTGATAAGTATTTAAGTAGGTAGAGTTTTGGTTTGAAAAATGATTCTTAGATTGATGGAATGAATTTTAAGTGCTGTGATTTTTGTTTCTTTGTTTTTTTTTTTTTCTTCTTTTATTCTATATCTGATGACATTTGGCAATTTTCCCAGGCTTTTCTATTTGATTTAAGTATAAATTGGGATTGGCATATGATTCATCGATTGATTTCTTAAATGTACACAAAACAGTGGTGGTTTAAGGTAGGCTTAATAGTCTTACCTATATAAAAGTTTTGTTATGGACACTCGGGCGTATACGTAATTTTTTTTAGATTTTTGTTGTCTTTTATGCAACATCTGTTATATCTGCACAAATAAATATCATTTCATTGCGAAATGCAAATGTGTTCTATATATAAATTGAGTTGATTTGTTTAAATGTGCATTTGATTGGTTCTAAGTCTCAATCATAATGCAAACGCCTATTAATTAAGCTAATTAAGTTGTGCATTGATAGATGACAGTATAATGTAAGAGTGTCATGTTTCACTTGTGAGTGTTTGTGACTTTATATCAATAATATGTGAATATCGTTCTTAAGAAATTAGAGAAGCTGCCATAATCGTCATGCAAATTATATGCTCACTGATTCATGTAGTGCATGGGTGTAGAATGGTAAATATGCTAAATCTATTTAACTGTATAAATTAGTATCTAAGCTGTTTTTTTGTTTTAGATACGTAATATTCAACTAATAGAACTCAAAATATAAGCTTTATAAACCTTATAAATTATATTTTTTTAATTAAAAAAAAAAACTAAAACAATAAAATGCACGACTGGGGTCGCACGTACTTGCTCTTGCAGTTCAAAGCACTTTTATGTTAGTTTACTTGTAGATTTTAAAATCTGACTCTATATAAATTCAAAAAAATTATATTGGGGAAGAGCCCACATTTAGAGCAAAATTTTGTTAAATAAAAAATTTTTTTTTTTTTGACTTTTTTGGAAAAAATAAAAATGCACTTTTATTGCAATCCCTTTGAATATAACGTCTGCAAAATTTAATCAAAATCTTTAGAGCGGTTTTCGAGATGTTTGGTTTCAATTGAAAAATTTGTATTGGAGGTACACTTTTTTGACTTTTTTTGAGAAAAACTAAAAACCCAGTTTTATTGCCATTACTTTAAATATTACGTATAAAAACTTTAATCAAAATCGTTACAGCCGTTTTCGAGAAATTCGCAATATCGTATTTTTTTGGTATGGGAGGTATACGTTCTAAACGAGATATAAAAAAACAAAAAAAAAAACAATTTTCGAAATTCTATAAAAATTGTCAATACTAAATTTGAAGAAAATCCGACCACCCGTTTAGGCAATGGAAATGTGTACAGATGGACGCACAGACGGAATTGCGAGACCCACTTTTTTTTCAAAATATTGATTTTGAAAATTAATATTTAGTTGGTCCTTTTAAAACTGCAAATTACCAGATTCTTATCAAAACTAAGTGAAACCACCTTTTTTGATCTGGGATCATTCAAAATTTATTTAAAATACAATAAACTTTTTCAATTTCCCCACACGGAAAGAAATAAGGCAATTAAAATCAAGATGATGCATGATGCTCTTCTTAAATCACATCTTCTTAAAATAATAAGATTTTTAATTAAAGTAAATGAAATCGGTTTAAAATCTGTTAAAATCAAAATGAACTTAACTTCATTTGAATAAGAATTTTCCTCTTGTTTTTTTTTCTCCGTGATTAACTCAATTATCTATTTCTTAAAAATATAAATAAATGATACAAATTTTGAAAGACACAAATAATTTAAAATATTTATCATATCTTTCAAATGTGTAGGTTGAAAAATTAAACGTTTTTTCATGCACGAAAAGAACTTATGCGTATATCTTTTATCATTAATAAAATGTTTTTATAAATCGAATTATATTTCATCTTAACTTAATAAATAATGTGGATCCCGTGAGAGTATTTGACAGTTCCATTTCCTTGTTAACCTTAAATTTTCAGAAAAAAAAAATAACTTTCTTCTGTTATCAGTTTTGTTCTAATTTAATATGTATTAAAATTCTCCCAAAAAAAAATCATTTTCAATCAATAAATCCATCTTGAACTTTTTAATGGGAAAAAAGCATACAAAAGTAGACCATTATCAATCATGAACAGAAACAAAAATGTGTAGAAGAATTAAGTATGTGGGTTGGTGACAGAAGCAGAAGAATAAAAAAAAAAACGGTAAGCTTTCTTTGAAATGGTTAGCTTTTTATAAAAAATGGTTAACATAAAATTCAGTGGCACAAATGTATTTTTTTATTAAGATGAAGCGAAGTTTTAAAGTTTTAATATTTTTTGTAAACTAAGACATTTGAGGTTTTGGTTTCTTTATTAAAAAAAATTCCTTTTAATTTTTGCCAACAAAAAGTCATATTATTCCACCCTTAAAAAAAAACCACAAAAATCAAATGGATTATTTATCCACTTGAATTATTTTTTATGCCGTGCTACAACTTTTTATCCCACTCCTTGGATGAAATATAATAGAAATTCCATTAATAAAAAAAAGGAATAAGCCTGACACTCTCTCATAAATATCTTCAAAACTGCTCATATCGAATTCATATGTGAATTTAAAAATACCAATACCATTTTTGATGTGCTGCATATCACTTTTATAACTTTCAAATCTTTTATATCCTTATAGGTTTGATGATGAAGAAAAAGTGAAAACGAACACTTTCTCACGACACGACGACAGGTTGTTGTTGTTGGTGGCGTTATATATGTTTTAAAGGAGTTAGTCCCCTCATCTTCTTTTACAAAAATGGCAATCGTCAACATATTCCTTTTACGAGTACATAAATTGTTGGTATTTCGCGCCATCATCATTATCCCATGACACATCATCAACACCAAACCAAACAAACACACATATAAGTATGTTCGCATTTAAATAAAAGATGGCAGTGAAAAAGTAGAAAAAAAAAGATTTTTCTTCAAAAGTGAATACGTATGCTTTCACTTCCTTTTTAGGTGGATTTTTTATTTTTTTTTTGTATTTTTTTTATTTATTATGCTACCACCCTCTTTTCGTGCAGTTAAATCCACCTACATTTTTCAGCATTGTCGACATGTCATCTCTAGGACGCACTCCTCCCTCCCTTGGGCATAAATTTCAAATATCAAACAGTTTATTGAATTTCCTTCATAACGACCCAAGTTGAAGTTGGTTTTTTTATTCTGCAGCATTAAGTTCATAGCGTCACATATCACAAACGTGCCAAACACCACAAACACAAACATATGACACACATACCAACATACCCCGCAACAACATATCAAAATATACAACCAAAGTCTAACTTCGCGCCCTTAACCATATAATCTTCACAAAAGTGTTTTTTTCCCATAAAAGAAAACGATTTCTAAGTCAACATAAATAACCCACATACAAGAGCTCACACATTCATTGAAACTAGAAGGGAAATGGAAAAATAAAAAATAAAGCCGCCAATGGAAATAGTAAAAAAAAAAAATAAATACAAAATACAAAAATAAAAACAACGGTACCAAGTTGATAGTACATCATTTCCACTTTTCTCCTTTCACAGTTGTTGAGCTCAACACACGCCTTTCTGTCAGCATTTCAATAGCGGTGGCAGTGGTTGGTGGTGTTGGCGGTGTCGTTATGAGTGTCGTCAAGGTGACACTGTAGCTCACTTCTTTGACTCTTAGAATAGTGTTTTGATAAAACAATTAAGCCGACCAAATATGATACTCTTGCTGGGAAAATAGGAGTGGATTTGGTTAAACAAAGTGTTCTTTAAATTGAAGAGGGCACTAGAATTGGCTGAAAGTTTCAAGAAATAAAGAAGACCCTTTTCTGCTTTATATAGGATGCTAAAGTTGTGCAAAAGTCAAAAATTTTCTAATGAATTAATCGATCAGAGTGAAGAAGTTACGGTTCAAAAAGTGTTTTTTTTTTTTTTTTTGAAACAAAAATATAATTCTCCAAGACTTTCATAGGTATTCCTATAAAAAATTTATAATCGAAATACAGCCCTGTATTTTTTCTCTTGAAAAGAAGCACCTTTTCCTTTTGATAGCCATCACTCAAAGAAGAAGGAGTCAAAAATGGAACACACTTCCATATCCGTTCCGGAATATTGTTGCTATTGACTTTGAGATTCCATTTAAGTTCCTATCCACTTTAATGATATTGCCCGTACAAGTCAAAGAAGAAACAACACGAACAACAACTAGGTATATGACAAACAAACAATAAATGGACATAAGATGAGATAGTAAGTTATTTTGTTTTGTGTATGTGCACAATGCGAGTACTTGAAGCCATTTTACAGTTTGACAAAAAAGATAACATTGACACTTTGCCAAGACTACATTTATCTCTGTGCAAGGTGAGAGTGAAGATACAACTCAATCAAGGTGGAACTTTTATGGATTGCTATTATTTTGTCGTCAGAGTTTATATCAGCATTGAAACACACTCGGGAGGAGGATTTTTCTTTTTCTGGTTATGGGTATGGCTTTTGCTTTTATCAAATAATTTTGTACCCCAAAGGTAAACAATAAACTATATAGTACATTTCTATTGCCTTTGAGAATAAGCTTTGGGACATAAATGTACATACAGGAGGGAGTGTCTCACTCAGTTGAACAATAAACAACTTTGTTCAGATTTGATTTTAATGCCAAAAACCCTAAAGGTAAGCAAGGATGGCTGTGGGAGTTATTTGGAAGATTAAGAAAGATTGTTAGAGGGAAGATAGTAACACAACTTCAATAAAGTTCAAACTTTATGTTTTGTTTCTAAATGCAACATGAAAATATGATATTAAAGGATATAACAGATATGAGTGTATTGTATGTGTTGTAAAGTAAGGACTATATTGGCTTTAATCCAAAGAGGAGTAACAACATGTTATGGGCATTGACAAAACTTAATTGGGAATAGAAAATTGGCTTTTAGGTCAAATGTCAAATGTAGGAGTTATTTTATATCAAAATTACAAGCTAAGGCTTTTATAGGGATTATTTGTACATTCTAGTTAAGAACATTGCATTTAAAGATTTTTTTTATTTCGGACATAAATTATTCTAAAAACTGTCTTTACCCTTAAGTGCATGAATTTTCCAATTTTCTAAAAAGGTTATACAAAGGATTAAACTTGGTCTCAATATTATCTACGGAAAAAATATGAAAAACATTTATTTTGCAAAATTTCTCATAGAAATAAGAAAATAAGCATTTTCGTTGCTCTTTTACTCCCTGCAATAATTCTCTTTCATTGCAATTTTTAAAAATTATGTTTGCGTTTTTATTAGTTTATATAACTACGATTCACGAATTACAAAATCACGATTAAAATTTTTCTTCCTTACAATAAAAAAAATTTCGTTCATGAAATCAAAGCGGTTTTAGCCAAAACATCAGTATCTGAAAAAAATATTTGAAAAAAAAAATAATTAAATGCAGATGATTTCCTAGGAAGTGAATTGAAATTTTCTGATAGGACCGAAAACTAACGATACCAGTCGTATATCGAAAATGGAAAAGTTAATTTCTTTTCGAAACGACTCTAACTATTTTGATTAAAATTTGTGTAGGTATGTTATGTAGAAAATAATGAGAGACTTTTGTGTTGAAAAAAAATATTTTTCTTAAGGTTTTTCTTTTTAATTTCTCGTAAGCGATTTAATAAATTTCAACTTAATTTTGTACGCAGAAGTGTTTAAATAATCCTCGTATTAAAACTTTTCAAAAGCAAAAAAAAAACATTTTTGGATTTAGAAGAAAAATTAGGTAAATTTAATTTTTTTGAAAATATCAAGTTTTTCAAAACGGTTTGATGAATCATTTTTTAAATTTTGTTTTATGTGTTGATAAATATTTTCTTAAAAATGACGTAATGTAGGGTAGGATGGTATAAGAGTGCGCGGTTGGTAAGAGTGCGCAAGGCCATTTTCTACGGTTTGAAAGGGAATATAAGACTGAATGAACTTATTTTGGTAAGATCTAAATGAGTTTGATCTGCTGTCAAAATTTCATGCAAATGTGTTTGTAAACAGAGGTGCTAGTTAAGTTTAAGTTTTTTAGCACTTTTTTTTCCAATTTTTCTTGCCAAACAAATTAAATTTTCCGCTTAACAACAAAAAATAACAATAAACAAAGTATGGGACATTGAAAAGTCGACAAAAAGAAACATTTAAGGAACACGTACGATTGGTCATAAAGTCCATTGTGAAATATATATATATTCTTCGATTACATGTCTGAGCGTGTAAGAGTGCGCACCATGATGATGTATAAGAGTGCGCGGGTTATAAGAGCAGTAAATGATATCCAAGGCTTCAAAATAACTGGCATTTGTCCATATACCAGCAAACAGCAGCTAGAAAAAGCAATTCCAACCAAAAAGAAACCAAATAAAAGTTTTACAAAAAACAAGCGAATGAGAGTAACTAGGAAATATTGAAATTTTCTTGGAACCATTAATCAAAGACTAAATTGATTGTTCCTCATGCAAGGAGTGATGGGTTGAAAAATACTCTGTTTATTTAAAGATAGGCAATTTTATTTGCGACTTTTGTGCGAACTTACACCTGTGCGCAGCTGCGCACTCTTACAAACTAAGCCGCGCACTCTTACACAATAGGATGTATAAGAGTGCGCAAATTTCCTAATGTGGTATTTTGTTTATAACTTTTGAATTAATACATTTTTGTTACCAGTTTTAAGTTTTTTTCGTTGCTTTGATTATAAACTAAAAACTATATATAAAAAAAGTAGTTAAATTCTTTTTGTTATTGTTTTATATGGTATTTTGTCTAAAATGCGCACTCTTATACCACCTTACCCTAATGTTGGTATAATTCACAAATTTTTTCATTAAATTACAATATTGCACTTTATTTAAAATTGGCTTTCAAGATTAAAAAAAAAAACAATCGGAAATTTTTTTGTTAAACAACAAATTTAATGACAATCTTCGTTTGGATGTCAAAACAACTTAAAGAAAAGTTTTTGTAATTTTAAAAAACGTTTTTATATTATTTTTAAGATTTTAATAAACTTCATATAAAATTAAATTAAAAATATTCTTTTCTCATTTTTTTAAAACAGCAATAGTATTTAAACCAATTTTTATCACAGGAACAAGTATCCAGTCTTGAATTTTGTTTTTCTTCAATTTGTGCTCAAAAAAAGCTTAATTTTTTTTAAATCGGTCAAAGTTTAACAAAAATATATCAGTTCTATATACATTATACATAACTCGAAATCTATGCGAATTAATTTCTCAACAGGATCCCACTGTTTTAACTGTGGCACAAAAATATAAAAAGTACTAGCTGACCTCGTTCCGCCATTTCTCGTGTTTATTTCTAACTTTCGACTCTGTAATGAGTCATAATTTCCAATAAAAAAAAGGAATCAAAACTTGAAAAGTTCGTAAAATGACTTTTTAAATATTCACTTTTAAACTTTTAGCAAAAGTGGCCTATGTAAAATATGGCCTATGTTAAAAACGGCAAAAAACTTGGGTAAAAAAACTTGTTTTTCAAGTTATTCGGTCAAAAATAATTTAAAAAATTCAATTGTTTGTTTATGCATGCTCATGACAAGCCTTATTTCCTACATATAAATTTGAGATTTTTGGCAGACTTTTAAAAATTCCAAAAAAATAAAAGACTACTCAAAAATGTATCAAAAAATTAGGTTGTTTTTCAAAAATTTTTATTTCAAAATACAGGGCCTATGAAAAAAATCCGTTTTAGACCCCTAATTTTTTTTTTAATATCTTTCTCATGGTGCAACTCAAATTTCTGTGCAAAATTTTGCGTACCTGTAATTAGTCTTTTGTCGAAGGTCTATGACTGCAAAAAAAACCTTCACAACTTGGTTTTGAAATTTTTTTGAATTTTTTCAATACCTTTTTTAACTATTGAATAAATTTGTCTATCATTTAAAAAAAGTCAACTCTTTACGACTTACCGTTTAGAAAATAGCGTCTTTTTTCAATGTCTTGTTACCCCTATTTACCCTATAAAATCTTAAATTTTTTTTTGCCTTAAACCTTCTCCTCTTATGCCTCTTTGATTTAAAAAAAAAATCAAGAAAATAAGTCAGTCGGTGTGGCCGGTTACACAAAACCAAACTTTAATATATATAATAGATTGGATACTTAGAGTCATTAACTTAGGAGTCAGCGGAAGTCCAGTGCCCCATCTTACCCCCTATCTCGTCTGGTAGGGGCTATGGAAACACCTTAAATTAAAGTGTTTTTCTTTTTTTGCTTAAGACTTTTTGAAGGGGTAAACCGATTTCAATGGTTATTTTATAAAAACTCTCTTACAAATTATTTTTGAAATTGAAAAAAAAAATGATAATTAAGATTTTTCAAACAGATATAATTGAAATTAAAATCAATTCCAAGTTTTGTATGTTTTTATGCCAACTAAAATCCAACATCAAATTAATTTCAAATAAATGGTTTCTTCTTAAAAAGATATCTATAAATTTACTCCACATTATGGTCTTTTCTACTACTCCGATGCACAATATCACTCTCTAATAGATTTCCACAGCTTGACTGAAATTTGCCATTAAAATAAATTTTGCGGACCACCACAGCATTATCTGATGGTAGCGGTAGTGGCTACGAAGCATTGCTATCGCTAAAAAATCCATTTCGCTATAAATCTAAATTTCTCACACTCTTGCCCCAGAACACTTTTCCACCATATCACAGAAATCACAAAAAAAAAGTAAAGAAAAACCAAAAAAAAGAAAGAAAAAAAATCTTTTTTAAAAAACTTCTCATGTTTTACACTAACCAAACATAGACAGAGACATCCGGAGGGAATTAAGTGGTGTATTGTGTTCAGAGTATCCTGCGTTCTGCAAGCTAGCAAGCATCGTATAGAGTAAACTTTGACAACCCCTTTGAGAGGATGTTTTTTTTTGCTTTTCATTTTCGTTTCCTTTTATCTTCTATGTTGTGTAATGTAAGCTATTCTCTTAGGTCAATTAATTATATCTTAAGTTGTCTGGGTGTTCTAATTTTTTTATATAATTTTTTTTTTTTTTGTTTTCTATGGCAAATTGTAAGGATATTGTGGGTATAAAAGCAAAATGAACGAAAAAAATATGTCTCAGTCAGCTTGTTTTCTTAGTTAAAAAGAATCCCTATCGTCATGTTACATAAAAAATAATGCCAACACTTTGTCGTATAAATTTCTTCTCAACGCGATAATATGAGGAGATATCAAATGATCTCTGAGATCTGGGTAGAAAAATAAGATGTTCATGATTGGGCATAATTTTTTTTGAAAAAAGATGATTCAAAAATGATTTGAAATTTATCTTAGATAACAGATTAGTAATGTTTTAAAAAGGAAGAGAAAATGGGTAATTCTGAGAAATAACCTAAATATTAATTAATTATTTAAACCTCCAATAAAACATAAATTCCAGCTTATTGCATTCTATTAGTTCAAATCTATTTGTTTCCAAACTGAATATTTCTATAATTATCCTTATACACTCCTACTTATATGATTGCCATTAACTTAATCTACCTTCTGCCCAAAATCACCTTTCAATTTGTTATCGGATAACAGAAAAGCAAAGCTTTTTATGTGTGTATTTTGCCTGAGAGAGCTAAAATAACACAAACAAGCCCCAAAGCCAGGACTAATGGCTAATATCTGTTAGCTATATCTAATTCTCCGAAAATACACACAAAAATCTCTATACTTCTATTTCTGCTACTGAACTGCATCATATGCTCTCTGTCTCTCAAAATTGCCTTCGATGCCGATGATATGATGGAAAACACACGTGCAAAGTGTGATTTTCATTTGATCGGCACCATGCTGTGCGTAGTACGTAGTCGTATGTGTATAAATGCCTTGTGGTTGTACCTTAATCCATCTTCTATCATCATTTGCGACAGATATAAAGAGGGAAAATTCCTATAAAAGGTATATACACATGCGATGTTTTTGATATCGGTAGGTAGTAGGTGCCTTTTCATTGGAAACTCAATTTGTGAAGCTGATTATGTGATCAGAAGTTTGCTCTGCGAGTAGGTTCTTTATGGGTTTTACCTGAGAGATGATGGCGTGAATTTAAATGAAGAAGAATATATGGAAAAATGAGCATGGATAACAGTGAAAACGACTACACTATATACTTCATCTATCTATCCAAGTGGATATTTTTTAAATATAAAAGGTGTTGCCAATGGAGGTCTTATTAATTTTTTGTTATCAGCTTAAGTTGAGCATACTAACTCTATTCTGGTACATGAAGACATGAATAGAAAAATACGTTTCACAAATATTTTCACATCAATTTTTGATTTAGAATAACATGATTGATAAATACTAGGATTATTGGAAAATAACAAATTGTGGAACGTATTCATTTCTCATCTTACTATAGATTTGGTCGTGTAAATAACAATGTCTAATTTTACATGCGCTAAAGTGGATTTTTAAACGTTCATTCCCAGTTGTAAAAAAAAATCGAGTTTCTTACACAAAGTTGGAACCAAAATTTTGAACGAAAAATATTACAATTCATCCATCAACTAATTACATTTTGCTTTGAAATACATTTACTGAAAACTCGAATGTTTTCAACAACAAAATCTATAACTAGATAAAAAAATCTACAATATGTTACACTCCAGCAAACATTTTTTCTATAGATTTTTTCCAAGGGAAAAAGACTCAGCCAACATTTAAATAATAAAATTTCAATTGACAATAGGTTCTATTGTGTAACGTACAAAAAACATTTTTTTTTTCTCTTTTGGAAAAGAAAAATTCTTAAGATCCAACAAGTATTCTTACGACACATCTCATTTCTAGTGAAAATGTGTTATTTATAGGAACCACTCTAAATTCTGTTACTCATATTTCATGAAATAAAGAACTAACGTGTTCCACAATATGTGCCCGTCCAATAAATTAGTTTTTCACTATCAAAATCGTGGGAAAGAGCTTAAGGAATTAGTAGAAAATTTGTGATTTCGTCAATCGTACAAGTCAGACAGGAAATAAAGGATGTCAATAAATTTTACTTGTTTTAAAACGAATAGATTCCACAATCTTTTTTCTTGAAACATAGCCTGAAAATTTCTATAGGTAATACGTTCCACATCTCCACTTCGATGGTGTTCATTATTCTCTTATTCCAAATTTCAAGTCGAAATGATACATTCATTGAAAACGCTTTACGTGAAAATCTCGGATTTACTTTTACTAGCATTGCGTGCATAGCCGTATTCAGGGGGGGGGGGTTTGGGGGTTTAACCCCCCCCCCGAATTTTTTTTTTTCAAAAAATCAAAAGATATAGTATAAAAAAATACCTACAAGTCTAATATTTGCAGTACTAAATGGTTTGTTTTTGTATTTTAGTAATTTAATCACATATCTGAAAATCTCCCTAAAAGTCTCTACCAATTTCGTATCGTTTAAGAAGCTGTCGATGAAGTTTTTAAAAGGAAAAACAACAATTTTGTGGTCCATTACAACGTTTGGTAAGGGATTTTCAAAAAACTAGTTTTTACCTCTTTGATCATTTCCTAAAGCACTATGTAAACACCTTAAAATGTTTTTTAAAAACCCTTTAAACAACACAAGTATTTATCTACAAGGTTTTTGCTGTCGAGGCTAAACTATACTTTTTCAAAGGGTTGCTGAACTCGAATCCGAAGATAAAAATATTCGATCATATCTCGTTTTTGAAATATTACCGTTAAATCTATTTAAGTCTTTCCGACATCTTATCCTTTTATTTCAGAGAGTACCTATGTAAAATTTTTCGTTATATTTTTAGCTTCCTATTTATCAAATTGTTTCAAATTAGAAAATTAGCTCATGCCAAACAACTTGGATTATTTAAAATTTTTATTTTTAAGTATTCCCGATTTTTAGAACTAAATTGATATAATAGAATATTTCAATTTTTTGCTAAAAAATTTTAGTGGGAGAAAAATTTCATTTTTCAATGTTTTTATATATAAAATTGTGCGAAATAATTTTTTGTATAAAGCCTAATAATGGTTCAAATTTATTTCTTCAAAAAAATTTTCTTATATCAAATAACTTATCATTCCTTGTACCAATTTAAACTAGAGATGCCGCCGAATATTCGGCCATGTTATACTCGGTACATTCTTAAATTCTTCTACGGTAAGCAGAGCTATTTTAAACTTTTAACTACGAATTTCTCTCCTAAAAAATACTTAAAAAGGATATTGGCAAGTTTTTCGCTCTGACACAGTTCTAATGACCATTTGCTTTAGCGGAATTAAGAATCGACTGCAGTTACATATAAGGCGTGTTTTTTCTACAACTCAGTAGCTACTCATTTTTTTATTTTATTCGAAAAACAATAAAAACAAATACCTACTTACTTGTGTAATTTTTATTATTGTTTTGCGAATAAAATCATTGTGATTTATTTTAGATTATGGAACGTATTTATATTAAACGACCCGAAACGTACTTATTTTTAACCTAGTACTGTTTCTTGTGAAATGGAAAATGAATGCGTTCCACAAGAATACTGAATTATTTATGATTGTGGAATACAGTTTTATTGAATGACACGGAATTTACGCATTTTAAACCAATTACTGCTTCTTTTTAAATGGAAAATAAATGGGTTCCACAAGGATTGTGATCTATTTTAGTTTGTGGAACGCGCATTTATATCACATATCTAGAAGATTGCGCATTTTAAACCTAGTAATCCCTCCTGTCGAATAGAAAATGAATGTGCTCCACAACTACTTGTAACAACCAATATTAATGATTTGCTACAAATTTTTTAAATGAGAAGGTACATGTCGGAATAGAAGCTGTGGATTGTATGTCATAATTTCTTTCAATATTTGACTAAACATCGAACTGACTTTCTTTTACAAAATATTTACTTTATTTGGTTACAAGTCAAAAGTATATCAATATTTATACAGAGAGAATTCAGAAGCATCAGCAACACTGGCCTTATTACAGCTGAGAAAGCACTTGGCATTCCGACGGAAATGGTTGTGACCTGCCACTGCCACAGTGGATGGCGCTGCCACAACAAATAATATTATGATGAACGAGATAGTTATGGTAATGCCGCGCGGCGCCGCGGCAGCATTGTGTAGATATATGGATGTGGATGACGATGACGAAGAAGATGATGATGATGACGATGCGATGCTGCTGATTTTGATATTCAAATGCAGCAGAAATGTGATTACCGTAACATACTGCCATACAGTGGTTAACCATAGAGCCTGAGCAGCTGCCGGGAGAATATAAGCAGTGCCGTGACTGCTGTACCGGAAAGTGTTCACAGGCGTTAAACGAATCGGAACAGTTCACCAGATTCTGTGATTCAGAGATTCAGGTAACCAGCCAGCAGGCATTATCACTCGTGCAGTGCACTCAGTTGATCCATGCGTGTTGTATAGATTTGCATGTGTAGGTAGAGTAGGTATATAAGTCTGTGTGTCATTGTTATAAAATACGGAGACAACAAAAAAAAAATATATGATGTGATGACTTGATACGGTTATCGCTGTCATACATATCCCAACCGATATAATGATGGTGTTGGCGGCGAACTGCAGCTGGCAATAATGATGGTGATAGTTAAGACTGCAGTGCAGTACTGCATCCCCTCTTTTCTCTCTCTCTCTCTCTCTGGATTCGATTTTAACGGTTGGTTGGGTGATGATGATAATCATGGATGATATTCATTGCATATGCCCCAGCACATCATCCAACCAAATCCCCTATATAGTAGACTGTGTCTATTGATTTCCATGCAAATATTTTGTGGTTGATTGTACAATTATGTAATTACATACAGAGTTTGTGATATTTATGCATCACTCAATTAGGCAGCAATGTCGTGTGCCAGCCATGCGTCGGGTCACCGCATGTAATGATAACTCTCGTTAAAATTGAATTGAATAATAATCTATTTGATATTTAAATTTCCTTGCATTATGATACTTTAATTGTTTTTTTTTTTTTTAATTTTATCTTGTGATAAATTGTATCAATGAGGAGATTGCCCGGAAAACAAATTATTTATTTACACTTTCAATTATTATTAATTTTATTTATATCAAAATTAAAGTTATTAAAGCATTAAATTCCTGAAAAATTGTCGACAAATTTAATTTGATTTCAAAGGAATTTTAAAAGCCCAAAGCGATTTTTGTTAAGGAGACATTATTCAATTACTGTTTGTCTTATAAGCAAAAATGCCATCAGCACTTTTAAAATATGTATTTTATACATGTTTTGATTTTTTAGGCTGTGTGTTAATTGCTTTAAAATTTAGAATTTCTTCCATGATTTAATTTTAACACTAGCGTGGTGAACGGAATAGGTTAAAATTTATCCTGCTAAGGATAAAACTCATTTTAATTAGCTGGTCAGTAAGGAATGAAGACTTATAATAATTACGTTTAAATAACGTTTAAATACAAGATCTTTTACAATAAGTTAATAAGCTGGGTTAAAAGTCAACAGAAAAAAGTCTGTAATTGACTATTGACCCACTTAGGTGAATTGGTCCAAAATTTCGCACAAAACTTGTTTAGGCTTTTAGCCCATAGATTGTCAAATAATGACCCACTAAAGAGGGCCAAAATTCACAATGCTGCAGCTGAACTCTTATCTTTTTAATTGTTTTGCCTTTTCTCTCACAAAAATACAATACTAAGACGATAAATATTAACAAATTAACAAAATAATTTTAAAAAAATTATTTTATGAAGTTTTCAAAAATGAAGCCCTCGTAAATTTTCGAAAGAATAATCATTAATTTTTCAAAAGCCTGTTTTATAAAATAACTTTCACAATATGTTTGGAAAATTCAAAATTTTTCCAAAACTGATGCATTTTTCGTTTTTGAAAACTTATTTTTATTTAATTTTCCAAAGTCGCGTTCATTTTATACAAATTTGGTTCTTTATTATGTTTTTAAAACGTTCGAATATGAAATCAGGATTGAGGAAATTTCAAAATTTAGCGCGAATTTAAAAGAAATCGTTTTCGACATTAAAAAAAAATATTCTTCATTGAATGTTAATCCACTACTTTTTTAAAGTAACTTTCAAAATCAGTTTTGATAAATCGAAATTTCTGTTTTTGGAAATTGTATGTAAAATGTTTTGATAGTTGGCACGTATTTAATTTAAGAAAAATAAAGAAAGTAATTTTCAAAATTTCCGCTAGAAAATCTTTACTAAGCTAATGAAACGAAGTTCGTTTCAGTTCTTCCTAAAATTTTCAATTTGTACACCTCTCTTTTTTTCTGTTACTCATTTTAAGGAGTCGACTTTCAGACATGAAAAGCTTAAAATTTGAAGCTGAACATTTGTTGCCTATAATAACCTTTACTCTTTGACCAATAGAAATCGAAATCATTTCAAACAGGTTAAAAAAAATTACTACCCAATCTTATCAGCATTACAACATATCATTTAAAAACTGATGCTCTTATTTCATTTTCGATGTTAAGATTTAAAAGAAAAACTAAACGAATTTCAGTAACTTTTCCCGCGCACATGACGTTATAATTTTTCAAAAGTGATAAGCAGAAAAAGAAAAAACTGGTAACGAATTTGAAAAATTCCACAAGTGTTTATCCTTAAATCTGCCCTGTTAACGAATTTAATTTAAATTTTAATAACTAAAAGTGCAAATGTATGAAGTCTAATTAAAAACATAAAGTTGAAAACTGAAATCAAAAATCATGCCAAGCATCGTTGAACCTACTCAACCAAATTAAAAACTGTTCTAACAAAATCTCATTTAACAAATTAACAAAATTATCACTTAAACTTTCACAAATATAGTTTAAAACCCCACAATTTCGACAGACATCATCATAAACTTTTTAACTATACTCAAAAATCTGTTTATGTGTTTACCATTTCGGCATAAAATACAAACTTATCAATATTTTGCACGTTCTGACTTTTGAGGTGATTTCATTATCTGAAGTGCGAATAAAAACTTTCGGAACGTGTCATTTGGGAGTGTTATGTTTATGTTAACAAACACATACGCACACATTTTCATATAGTCCTGTTTGGAAGTATAAAATTAATAAGGTTTGGCAAAACCAACAACAACTAACACTGTGCTGTTTGGTGATATAAAAGTGAATTCCACTTCTCAAAAATCAGGAAAGGATGTTTGTATTTCGTGTGAATATTGAAATCCTCTCAGAGTCTATTTTTAAAATTCAAGGAAAAACCTCAATACTACCCACCTTGCATAAATTTAACATGTATTTTTGGTTTTGTTCATTTTGGTCAGCATATGGATAAAAAAAATTTACAATAAAACTCAATTAAAACAAATGATTTGAAACTTTACTCGGTCTAGATAAAAATCAATGAAAGGGAAATTTTTTTTGTATGCTATTACCAATTTTTTTGCCCCTAACCTGGCCAATTTGAAAATAAAAACATGAAATAAAAACAAAACAAAAAAAAAAACATTTAACGATAGGGTAGTTTCTGTCATCAGGGCTATCGGAATTAATACAAATGGATTAGTCGTACTTTTTTCCCTTTGATTTTAATCCAAAATTTCTTTTAAAAAATTTTATTTTAACCCTCTTTTATTTTCCTAACACTTACAACGTACTTAACATATTTAGGATAGTTCTTTCCCCTTATGTGGACACCGAGTAGATATAAAAAAAATTGACTAAGTGCCCAAAAATCAACTTTGTCTTTTAGATTTATCAATAAAATAAAGTTACTCATACGCCACAGTGACCAAATTAAGTATTTTACTTTTAAACAAATTAAATTCTTTAACGACATCCCTGTTCTAGGTGCTAATTTTCCCACCAAACAAACACCATCATCGACCTGGCTATTCAGCCATCAGATAAAATTGGTTTAGAAATCGTGTGATCAGCAGGGGTGATGGCAGTGTTCAGCACAAAATTTCGAGTCTCTGCTGATTCTATGGTATCGTCATCTTCATCGACTCGTCGTCGGTCGTCGTCTCGTCGTTGTCGTCCGTTCGTGTAGTGCGGAGCGGAACATGGTTTGTAATAAATTAGTTGGACGCGACGGCAGGCAACGCACGGCTAGCGTCGTCGTCGGTCGTCGTCTATAGTTTGCAGGTGGTGGCAATGCCGGTCGGGCATGGGGCCATGAAATAACATGCAATTTTGTCTAACGTTTTGGCACTTTGCATTGATGTTCTGGGCAAATAACAAGCTTTATGGAAATTGTAATTATTGGAAATTAGTCGATGCTTTGGAATTTTTGTTTTTGTGGATTGGGATGGATTTTGCATGGGAATTGGTATTTGTATAGTGGGTATATACATAAATAAAAAAAAAATACCTACACATTTATAGGATTTGGGGGAAGTAGTGTGTTGTTTAGGTGCGCTATTGCAAATATTTTCGTGGCAATAGTATTTAATTGATCTGCGGGAATTGTTCATTCGTATATATGCTAATATGTTTGTACAAATGTGTATATGTTTGTTGATGTGGCAAAATTATTTGAGAATTAGAAATATATGTGTTATACAAGTTTTTTTTTTCTAAATGTTTGTTAAATTGAGGCAAAAAAAAAATATGAGGAATTTGTTGTTGATTGTGGGAATTTAAAATACATAGTTTTGGATTCATTAAGGATGAATGAAAAAAATATGTTAATGAGAAACAAAATTGTTTTGGTTTAGATAATTAAATTGCATTTTTGGAATTTTCAATAATTTTAATGGTTAAAGACTGTTATTATATACATTTTTAAAATTTATAATGAGGCATTTAAATTTATTAAAATTATATGTTTAAAAGTAGCACTCACGTAAAGTTTAAGCAAAATATAGAAGATATAATGTACCAACCTGTAAAGAAAGCAATAAAATGGAATTTATTAATTTTTTTAAAATTTGTCTTAAGGAATAAATAAATAATTATACATATTTTAATGCTACTTATGTATATTAGGGTAGGTCCAAAAAAAATCGAAATTCTTCCTTTTTTGAGTTGGCACTCCGAAAAATCGATTGCTAGACACCTCTAGAATATACACACCAAATATGAGCTCTTAATATTAATGGGAAGGTCCTCCGCTTCGTAATTTTCCATTTTTACATCAAGTTTCTACTAAAAAAAATCATTTTTTTTAAAAATCGACTTTTTAGCAAATTTCTTTACATATTCTTGTAGGAAATTGAACGCTCTACAAAAATCTCCTGGTACACTTTTTTCGTTTATCAAACCGTTTAATAGATATTTGAGGTCCAAAAATCGAGAAAATCTTTAAAAATTCGTTTATTGTTCTTAATTTTGTAACAAACTGAAAAATTATAATAATCACACGCACAAGACATATTCTTGTAGGAAATAGATTGTTCCACAAAAAAGGTCTTATTAACGTTTTTCATTTTTCATTAATTTAACCATTCTAAAGATATTCGAGGTCAAATTTTAAAAATATTATAAAAACATTTTTTACTTTTCAAAATTTTCTAATTCACTGAAAATTCATTATTTCAAATTAACAAGATATATTCTCGTAGGGGCTTGAAAGTTTAACAAAAAAATCCTTGGAATGGAATTGCTTTAACCGTTTAAAAGATAATCGTATCGTAAATTGTTTTCAGTTATGGCCATAGAAACTATTAGAAAATCCATAAAATACAGTTTTGATCCATTGAAGTCGGTTTTGTTTTTTGATAAAAATGATTATGTTAAATATCCTCATAAATAGTTATTTTTTGAGGATCCAATATTCACACGCAAAACAAATACCCATGGATTCAAAAGTGGATTCCTCTTCAAATTATCATTTCAAAGAGGAGTGTCAGACGCCAAACCTTATTAATTTTATGTACCCATCCTTCGAGACAAAAAATATGTGTATGTAAACAAAGAAATAACACTCCCAGTGACACGTTCTAAAAGTTTTATTCGCACTTCAGATTATGAAATCACTTCAAAAGTCAGAACGTTCAAAACCCATTGATACCATTTCAGGTTTCTTAGCAAATAATAAACAGATTTTAAGGAGTGAAAAGATTATGATTACGTCTGCGGAAATTGTAGGTTTAATGTTTTAATGTATATTAGCCTGAAAATAAGTTTTTGAATTGAAAATTGTTGATTCACTATGATCTGTTAACAAGAAAACTTAAAAAAAAAACTTTTTGATTTGTGAATAAAAAAAAGTTACGTATACACCATAGTGGCCTATAACTTAAATGGAAAAAATTATTTAGCTTTATTTCTAGTTCGTATTTATCGGTATACAAAATCTTATCAAATTGAATATTAAACATTAAAGAATTTTCTTTCGAGGACATTAACAGCAAATATCGTATCTCTTTTGAAAAGTTCATAATATTTTAATACTACCCTAGAGGTATTTTTTGAGAAAACAACAGAGTGTCAACCCCTAGGGCTTTAATTTCGTGTCATAAGAAGCAGACAAAACAGAAAACAAAATTCAATTCATTTTCTGTCATTGTGAATAAAACACTGAATTGCAAACACATAATATGCAAATATCTTTAATTTTCTAAGGACTTACATCGATTTTACCTATCCTTTTGCTCTCCATTTACACAGCAAAAATTCATTGAAACATAATAATCGAATTACTAATTTGTAAAATTCTTATATTTGCCTTAAAAATCTTTCAAATCTACAAATTGGTTAAGGAAATCATTTCGATTTAGACGTTCTTATTGATTAATTCTGAAATTTTTCAGGTCATTGAGAGATTTTCACTTCACAAAAAATATATAAACCCTCTTTCACCACCCTTTTTTCATCATCAATTGTGAAAAATCTCACGTTCGATTTTATTAAATTAAAATAGAAATAAAAATGAAGTGGAAGTGGAAGAGTATCATCATCATCATCAGCAGCCATAGCAGTTGCAGCACAGAAGCTGCAGCAGCAGCATCAACGAAACGATCCAAGTGAGAATACAATAATGCCAGTAGTCAAAATCGATGAAATCCTTTTGGACGTGACTGCTGTTGCAGCAACATTGCAGTTCTCCCTGAACGTGATATTGATAGTAGCTGGGAAATTAAAGTTTACCTTAGGGCATCACAGACAAGGATAAGATATGCATTTCAAGTTGCAATATAGACCATCTACCTACCTACATTTATATAGCCAGCTAGTTCAGTTCTCTTGGCCTTCGACATAGATAACATTTTGTGTTATTCTAATTTTTTTATTTTCGTCTGTTGTTTATATTCCTTGAATCAGGAAAATTATTCAAAAAGTGAATTCATAATTTTTATTTTTATCCTTTTGATAGTGAAATTGAAGATTGGAGGCATGACGTGTGTGTGAGGGTGGATTTTTTTTTTTTTTTTAAGGTTATGTTGTGATAAAAGGAATTTCTGAAGACCCTACCACAGCTTCAGTGTTAAAAACTTTCAATTCAATGGAAGAAGCATTGAACGGACCTAGGATATTAATATCTTTCCATTTTTGTATTCACTTGAAAAAAATACTCAAAGGAAAAATGAAAAGAGAGATTTATCTATTCACTGAAGTTTTTCATTTTCTTCTTAGAATTACGGGTATAAGAGGGAAATTTTCCACTTGATATAAGTTAAGCATACATTTTGTATAAATGGGTGTTGTTAAAAAAAAAGCTCACAAAAAAAATCAGGACGAAAAAAAAACCCGAAGCACCTAAAAATAGGTAGGTATATGTACAGTTAAAAGGATTAAGGATAACAAGAAATGCACAATGCAAACCGTCATTTTTTTGAATACTCAGGATGAAAATCTTTTATTCCGTTTAGTGCTTTTTATCCTGCTAGAAAGTGCACATAAATGAGATTTTTTAGGGTTTCTCTTTGAATTTTTTTGTTTTGTGTAGGAGAGTGGTAAGCTTCTTGTGGAAGTAGATTAAAATAACAAGTTTCAACTGTTAAAACCTAAAAGGGCGTATAAAGGATTTCAGTTTTTTTTTTTCGTATTCACTGAACAAAAAAATATACTTTAACTCGAATCAATGAATAAATAGTCGTCCAGAAAATATACCACGTTATCTTTTTTTAGTAGAAAATGTATTTACAAATTCCCAAGCTCTTAGAATACCTAATCTGTGAACCAAAATGTGGCATGGATAAATGAAATACCAGTAGTGAGGAATTTCATTTTTATTGAGGATTTGAGAATAAAAAAAAAAAAACAAATCCTGTTAAAAATAGATTAAAGAATTGTTGAATTCCAAATTTGACAATAGACAGTTTTTATTTTTATATCATATAAAAACGCAATGAATGAAAGGATAAAGGTTTGGCAGAAATTGATTGATATTTTTTATGATTTGTAAAGATATGAGTTATTAAGGCGACCTCATACCTTTATTGTGTAAAACAAATGTGAAAGAGGATTCTAAACTAACACTGGAAGCTGGTTTCGATGGAATCATTTGAATTTGTTTTGAAAAAGTTTTAATTTTTTTCATCTACAAAATTCTACATTGTCTCACTGCAAGATGGTTGGTGCGATGGACTTTTTGGAGTATTCAAAATTCATTTGCACGGCCATTTCTTGACGAAATATCATGAAACTTGGTACACTGAAAGATATTAGTATGGAGAATACGAATAAGCTGACAACTTTTTTTTTTTAAATGGCGGCTCCAAAATGGTGGAAAGAATGAGCGTTAAAATAGAATTATATGTTTTTAAACTGGGCTTTAGGTCAAAACATACAATTATTATCAATTATATAAGGTCATCACCATCAACATGTTAAAATAGAATTTTCATTTTCAAAATAGTATATTAGCTAGGAATTTGGCTAAATTTATGTAAAAAAGGTGTTAGATCGTAGATTTAGAATTCATAGATTCATATTTTCCTTAAAAAAAATCAAAAATTTCAAAAAAAGTCAAAAAAATGCCAATTTAGTAAAACACAGTTTAAGACCTCTAATTACGCTATTTCATGGATTTTGTTTTAAATTAGCACAATTTTGAAATCTCTTCTATTTATCATAAGCAAAATTTAATATATTGGGGTTACCTATATGATTGCCAACTATGTTTTAAAGTAAAAATATTAGAAAACATGATAACGATAACGAGAATCTATTTTTTCGGTCAACCAAAACATACTTTTAGATAGATTTTAATGTTCTAAATTCAAATCCGAAGTCAAAAAAAATCTATGACCTATGATCTATGATATAAGTAGTTCAAAACTAATTTTTATCTACTCTAGAGAAAATCCCAAGAAAATTATATCAGCGTTTATTTTGCACCGTACCGTTGGTGGTTTATAGGAACGTAAGTTGTACCAATAATAATTTGGCTTCAATTTTTTTTTTGCTTCGAAAGCAAAATTGTTGGTTAAGAACTTGAACATAAATTTCAAACATTAAAAATTTAAGAATTTTTAATTTTTTAACCCTCTGTAGGCACACCTCTTTTTTGCGAATTTGGTTTATACTTTTTCATGTCGCTAGAACTTTTTTCGGTCGCACTGTTTTATAGAGAATCATAATATGAAATTGATGTAGAATATTCCGAGGAATTCAAATATTGTATACACAATTCAAAAAAATGTATTTTCACCCTTATACAGCACCCGTGTGCCGACAGTGGGTTAAATTTTGTCACTCCTAAATGACAGAATTTCAATTGTATGTATATTATTTTTAAACTTAATTAAAATGAAATTAAGAAAAAAAAAACACTTACCTATACATACTACATAAGTATTTAAAATTCCTCGTCCCAGCATAAAATTAAGCCAAAGTCCTTATTGTACCTACGTCAAAACATGAGCTCCAACAAAGATATTTCAAATTACTTTTTTCTCAACAAAAAAAAAAAACATTTGTGCAGGAATTTCCACTCGTAACAATTGCTTCATCCTTAAGCTCTTTGACAACATCGTTTCCAAAGTCATTTTAAACGAACTAATTAAATGCAAAAGGAAAATGGATTTGTCAAACGTCTAACGCAGCAGCAGAGTTGACTTAAAAGACAACAACAAAAAACATCAAGATGGTTGTCACTTTTAAGTCATTTGTTTTTTCCTTTCAAATGCAAGCAAGAGCATGCTTAGTACAACAAGGCACTCCTATTTATATCATTCTTATTTGAAGAAGTCTGTTATTCGTCCTGTCCAGTTCAGTTGTTTTGTTGAACCTCTCCTACCCTCCCCCTCACTTCTCCACATCTACCACAAGCGATTAACTTTAGACAATTTTTCACAATTGTCATCATTCTGGCTCATTGGATGCACATCAAAGCCTCTGGATTTGTTCCCCAAAACGTTCGCTTCAAAATGTCACGAACAGCAAATATTATTTTTCAAAACCAAGAAGAAGGAGTTAAATTGAAATGAAAAATGAAATGCCCTTTCAAATGCACGTAAAAAAAACTTAAAGAGAGGTCTGACTATTAATGCTGAATAGCTAACGAAGCTAGACTATTCGTTCGGAGAGAAGATGGAGGAAAATGAAACCAACTCACATCGGATTATATTCCTGACAGATTTATATATGCTAAGATCTTTGTGGAATCTCTCTCGAGTCTCGTTTCGAAGGATGGAATAACAAAGGTGCGAACGTGTATGAAATATCAATAGAATTTGTGTTGTGTTGTGTTGTGTTGCCTCTTCATCTTTTTCTTTTATGGCAGCTCCACAAATTGGAAGCAACAACAACACAGCAATCATAATAATAGAACTACTTTGAGAAAATGTTTACCATAATTATGGCCATAGAAGGACGATGTGAAAAATTCCTTACTAATGTGCACACAGAGGCATCAACAGTACCCAGCAGCAGCAGTAACAGCTAGCATCGAGAATGCAAAGGATGCCATTGCACCATATATGACAAGTATTATTGGTGTAATACTGGGGACTTAAGCATCAGCATCAGGAATCTCGTCATGTCCCAAAGAAAGATATTTTTTTCTTTTACTGTACGGTACCGTACCTCTAACTATACTGGTACGAAGGAGAGTGCCTGTGTTTTCTTGTGTTCTCTCAAATTCTTGTAGTAAAACATTCTAAGGATCCTTGTGTTGCGGGTATCTTACTTTGTGTCGCCGTTGTAAGTAGAGAGTGCATTGAATTCTGTAAAGCATACAGGAGTGAGTGCGGTGGAGTACAAAAAAATATTTCAAGTATTTGCGAGTGCTTGAGACCTATTTCATGGTGGGAGTGTGGTGCTCTTCAAACCCAAACATATAGGTGCACCACCAGCGCACTGGAGCTGTCACTGTTTATTTATTGTGAAAAAAAAAACTGAACGTTAAAAGGACTGTGCGGCAATAAATTGCTGCTCCTTGAATGTAAACTTCATTGCTAACCACATAACTGACAGATGCATGGCAATGTTCCGTCGACGACCGTCGACGAGTTGGTATACGACAACGACGAAGGAGCCTTGACCTTTTTCCATTCCTATCTGTTTCTGCTGGTTCTTGCATTGACAGTATATTAAATTCAGAATTATTCTCCTGTGCTACTATACGTACCTACTATAAAACTGCTTGTACTTGTACTGAATAGCCACTTGTATGCGTTTCATATTTATATCCTTGGATGGCTGAAGAATTTCAATTCTATTATAGAACTGAACTCTGTGGCACAAACAAAACAGAAAAAGAAAATTTGTTTTTTTTTCTGAATTTCATTTGTATTTGCATTCTTAATGGGACAAAGGAATTTTTGAATTTTACATTTTTCTTTGAATAAAAAAAAGAGGTAAATCCTAGGGATGGTAATTTAGAAGGGAAACGGTAATAAATTGTGAATTGAAGAATTCATTTGACAAAGTCTATGTAGGCAAGTGACTTTTATATTCAGAGTTTAACTTGGAAAGAAAATTAAAAATACTTACAAGAGTCCAACCTTTTATTTTTTTGTTTTAATTTTGTAACTTAATTTTTTTATATTTATTATGTTACTGGGCACCATAATCAATTTCTTTCAAAGTCACATAGACTAGTAACCAGCGGACGAGCAAAACGCTTCCAACGATACCTCATTTGTTTAGAAGCTATGATGCCACAGATGATCATTCACACATACATTACATACTAGTGTGGCGGTTGAACTCATATATGAACATTCTCTTGACTTTTCCGTAGTCAGATAAAGAGAAGAAAATTATTATGTATATTGCAGAATAGATAGGAAAACTGGAAAAGTTCTTCAATTGAAAAAGTACGTATACGCCCCAGTGACCGTTTAAATTTAAAAAAAATAAATAAAATTGATCTTAGAAAATTTATGAAATTTTGAAACATTTCTGAACCTGTATTCGGTTTAGAAGAATTCTATTACAAATGAAATTGTTGTTCTATTCCGGTTCAAATTTTAGAGTCTTATCTGTATGCATTAACTTTTAAAACGATTTATTTTACAAAAATTAAACATTCGCAATTTTGGAACCGCATACATTTCTAATTTAAAATTCAAATATTGGTTTGGTGGCAGAAAAAGTTAGACATTTTATCAAAAACATAACATTCCAGTTTAAAATTGACTCAGGTAAAAAAATAACTGCAAATAACTTAGGTAATAAAGAAGTTTAATACAATTTACTATATTGCTCTAGTTAAATATACGTTAAAAGAGGTTTGTTTTGAGTTAAAATTTGGTCGAAAAAGTAAATTTTCATAATTTATGTTGTATTTTGGCTTTAATAAGCACAGGTTAAATTTTGGTATTTTTTTTAACTTATTTTTAACTATTTGGTAGTTATTTATAGGTTGCATACTCACCTATTTAAACTTAAGTTTGAAATTAGGTTTTAAATAACCCAACTGTTGTGCCTGGGCGAAACGCATTATTTTGGACTAAAGGTTAAATAACCTACATATTTAAATTTTTTTTTTTGACACATTAACCAAATTTTGTTTGTTTAAAGTTAAAAGTTATTATTTTAATAACTTTCTTTTGAAAAATAAAATTACAAACTAACGAAATCGAATCTTAATTTTGAAGTGAAAAAGCATTATTTTTGTATATCATATCCAAATCCTGATTGGATGCTGTTATTTCGTAACCACAATTCAAATTATTAAAAATCCACTCTTTTCATACATGGAAACGTCTGTAGGGAGTCTTATAGATGCTAATTAAAAAAAAAATTTGCAAGTGCACCTTAAATTTTTGAGCAAAGATAAATTAAGATTGTTTCCAAGCGAACAAATTCACAAACGGCTTTAAAATATGTTTTACCAAAAGGTTTTTTTTTTAATTTAAATTCTCCGTTCAAAGAATTAATATTCTCATATTTCAAAAAAAAATTGAAAATTAACTTCAGGCATTTAATTTAAAGACCTTATGTAACTTCAACATTCTAATCTACTCAACACGATCATATAACAAATGATCAACAATTATTTTATTCATTTTCTTGACCTTGTTCGATGAAATAATGTCTGCACGAGTTTCATGCAATGTAAGTTTCATTTGCTTACCTATAGAATACAAATTCAAGGTTATAAGATGATGAAATAATTGAATGTTATGCTGAATACAATGTTTTTTCAAAATTAACTCCATTTTCTAGAATAATTGTCCTACCAATATTTCCTACTGTTCGAAACTTTAATATCTCAATTCCAATTGCATCATCATTCCATTTGATGTAATTAAAATTCCATTGGATCAGTAATTCTATTCTAACATTATTTATACTAAAGTATTTATCTAATTGTAAACCTCTCTGTTTTAACTTTAATTACATCAAAACATGCATACATTCATTTCCTGTCCACGTAATTAGCTCATCGAGTGTCAGTGTTTTATATTATTGCATTCCATACAAAAAATCCATTACTCATTGTCATTAATAGCATGTCATGTAGACATGAACATATTTTTGATATAAAAAAAAAAATCTGAACAAAAAATAATGTGTGTAGGAATAAATGTCTGTTAGTATACTTTTTTGCCCACAATCTTATGGTGTATCCTTTGCAAACAAAAAAAACACAACAAACCTGAATCGACCACGCGTCTTACCTACTCTCTGATTAATGCAACAAATATTCGCTTAGTAAGTACTTCTTTTTGCAGAATGCACATAGTCTAACAGCCAACAGCAGCAGCAGCATATGCAAAAAAGTGAAACTTGTTTTGAGAAAAAACTTGTTTAATTCAATTTGTGGCCAAAGTTTATTTTTAGAAGCGAAACTGATATTTTGTGGGCCTTCCAGTAAGAGAACTTAACAGTCTATTAGTAAATAAAAAAAAAAATAAGTAGACTGCACTGGATATTATTACCTCTATTGAAATAACTAGATGTGAATTATATTTTCAAAAAAAAATTCAATACACAACAGATTAATTTATGCTAATCCAAGCAAGGCCCTTGAGTTACTTAGTGGTTACAAACAATTGGTGTCAAATGAAAGATAACTTGATACTGAAAATGAAAAAAATATGGTTGCCACTCTTATAAAATGGGTACTTCTATGTGGCAACCCTATATTAAATTGTCATTTCTCTGTAGTTCGATAAAATTAGAACATTTTTAAAACGCCAAACAAAAGTCTAAAATTGAAAAAAAACTAGTTAAAAATAATATAAGGAATGTAGGCCCTACAAGTATGGCAACCCTATTACAATGAAAGAAAATTCTACTAAAAATCTTTTTTGAACAAAAGTTCACAATTTTTGTACACTCAAAAGTCAAATTATAGACAAAACTAAAGCTAACACTCTCTACTGTCTAAATGCTTTCGACTGTGATCTCTTAAATACAAGCAAATAATCGGAAACCCTTCTCAAAAATTATTGTGTTTAGTGTTTTTTACCAGTGGGGTTGCCATCAAGTATCTACTTGTTCGTATTTGAGATATCACAGCCGACAGTTTTTATATAGAGTCCAACTACAAAGATACAAAATTATTAATGAGGCATTTTTATTTTAAAATAGGGTTGCCACATAGGAGCTCCCATTTTATAAGTGGCAACCCTATTTTTATATTTTTCATATGATAATAATTTTAACTTTTAACCTTATGATCTTAGTAACTCAACACGGTCGCCGCCTTAACTAGTATAAACCTGATGTTTATTGGATTTTTTTTTTAATATAATTCACATCTAGTTATTCCAATTGACGAAAACTAAATTTTTTGGAAGAAGTGGCAATTGCTGATCACCGAAGAAAACTGAAATTTATTTTTAAGTGAATGCGAATACTGTTAGAGATGAAGTGCAAATCGTTAGAAGAATTTAATAAATTTTATTTAGTACTATATTGGTAACAGCTTCAGTTTTTCAATTTTTTTTTTTTTACTTCGCTCTTTTTCGCCTTGTAACGCCCCTGGATTTTTCATTTTACCTTGCATTCATGCTTATATAACCAAGCAACAAGAAAATATTAAAATCAAGTTAAGAAGTCTTCGTCATCTATATCTCCTTGATACTTGAACCAAACATCAGAAAAAATATTAATATCAAAAGCAACACTCTTTAATGTGTTACTCAAGAATGCGAATTTATGTTGTAAGCTTGAACACTTCTTCCTTTTCAGTTCTTCAGACACACTTCCTCCAATCAGAGTCTAATTGAAAACACACACTCGCTACTACAAATGCACGACAGGATTACAAATCGGAAAATTTACTCCGAAGAAGAATAAAATTTAAAAAGATAGGTGATAGGTAGCAAAAAAATGGCACCGGCTAGGTTGGATGGTGTTGCTTTTAATAGAAGTAACAAGAAAACAGAAAAATTGGCATTTAGAAAGATTTTTTACTTGTTTTTTAAATTGAAAAATATTTTCCAAATTAACCAGAATTGAAAATGGAACAAAATAGTTTTTCAATCAAAGTTTTTCAAAGTTCAAAAAAGTTCAAAAACTGTTTTAAAAAAAATTCAAATTAAGCTACACTCGAAACGTTACCCATTTTTGACGACTCCATAGCATACCTTTAACTTCTAGCACCCATATCACGTTTGTTGAAAAAAAAAAAATTGCAAAACACTCAAAGAAGGAAGGTGAAGGTGCATTACGAAAATCATTGTTAATCTCTTGTCGCACACGAAACGGAAAACACAATTTTTCGGTTCAATGTGTTTTCAATTAAATGTGAATGCAATTTTTAGAGAGACAGAGAAAGAGAGTGGGAGTGAGTGAGATACAGACACACATAAAGTTGTTAAGTAAAGTATCACTTTTCCATATAGTTATGTTGCCTTTTGTATACACATGCAGTTGTCGCTCTTTTGCAGTATATTTTTTCCAATACACTATAATTAGATAGAGGGATTAAAAGCATTGAGTGAGTTAATTGAAATTTTCCAAACAATAAATTGATTTAAAATCATTGATAGGTTAGGTACGAGTAGGGTACCTACTATTCAAGTGCGAGTATACGAGTATATTACATGAATGGGAAGTGCTATCGACACCTGATCGAAGCATGCAATTTACACAACACATGCGGTTTTGTTTACATTAGGGAGTTGTGTGTATAAGTTAATTCACGTGTTAATTTGTTTTAGCGAAGAGGGGTAGGGATGTGGGGTAGTTTTTTCTATGTTTGTTAATATGGTAATATTGATATAATTATGGTGTAATGTGGAATTCAATTAATTAGGAAATGATGAAAAAAGGTCAAATGTTAACCACAATTTACAAATTGTAAATACTTCCAAGCGGAATAAAGTTAGGTACATTTTTTTAATTGAAAATTAAGTTCACATGATTTGATACTGATATCAAAGCTCTAAGAAAAGTGGCAGATAAACACAAGTAAAACAGTACAAAAAATAAAAGAATAAACAAATATTGTAACCCTCATGAAATTTGGTGAAAAGTTTCATTTTGCACTGAGGATGAAAAAACAAAAGCGTCTATAAAACAAATTTGTGAAAAGGGTGTTTTTTTTTTTTTTTGGAGAAGAGGGAAGTGACTAATATTTTTAAGTTATTTCTTTATGCAGAATCTAATGACATAAAAATCAGATCAATACTCTAAGAAAATTGCCGATTAAACTTTAGGGTGCTTGTTAATTCTTATTTTGAATGAAAGGGTGTTTTTTCTTAAAGAAAAGATAAAATTCAGAATAAGAACCAAAAATGTGAAAATATTGATGTAAATGAAAATTTGTAAATAAAATTTATAGAAACCAAGAATTTAGGCAGTCAGTACAAATATTTAAGGTGAAAGACAGATTTTTTGGGAAATAAGACAAATCCGCGATTAAATAAATGGTATAAATGTTCCTTATGTTCTTTTTAAACTTTATTAAAAACGTTGCACATAGGAGTATTCTGGTTCAAAAGCTGGACAAAAGTCGATGTTCCAAAAATCAAAATTTTGAATTAGGTAAATATACATGGGCTCATATGATGAACTTCTTTTTTTTTTTGTGGTAAAGTGTGTAGTGTGACAAAACAAGTTCAAAGTCAGCTGTTTATTTTCTGGATTTTTTTTTGTAATTTATGGTGATTTGGTGAGTCTATTGTTAGGAGATTGATTGTGAGCGACGGTGCTTTTAAACATAAAATTTTCAAATGAAAAATACAATTGCAGGTATTGAATAATAATTAAAGAGTACTTATGGAAATATTAAATGTTTTTTGTTCAATTAAATGACAGTCAGTGGGAAAAGAGTCTGCCACGTATATGTAGATATTTTTATTGCTTTTTTTTTTAAGTCTAATTGCTTTGTTATAGTATACTCTACTATTCTGCTTCGATACATATAGAGCAAGATCCCAGGGCCGCCAGACATTACTTATTTTCTCAAGAAAAAAATGTATGGAATTACGTAGTGCTAGGACATACTATTAGTGTATGGATACTGGCTATCTTGTGCCGACGGCCATTTTACCACTAACAGGTGCTAAAGGTACGAAAAATACGTAGTTACTTTTCTTATTTTCTCAAGGCTGATTTTTATATATGATACTCAGGGAACTAATACATTAATTTTTGTAAGCTGCCAGACCCGTCGGATGGGCCTAACACCTTGCCAGACACGCATTTTAGTATACGGGAAAGTTAGATTTTGTTATATGGAGGTCTGGGAAAAAATTTATAACACATTTTGACTTCAGGACTCGAAAGAGTATCAAGACACGAGTCAAAACCACATTTTGAACAATCGCATCTAGAGTCATTTGGCCGCCATTTTGTTTTTTTAATAAAAATTTCAATTTTTCACATAACTCATGTATTTTTGAATCTACAGAAAAAAAATGTATCGCAAACTTGAAGATAATTTAATTTACTACAATATATGTTAAATTACTTTTTTCGATTATACCTTCGGTTTAATAGTAAGGGTGGTTTTTTTTTAAACCATATTTTCGTCATATCTCTTTTATTTGAGCTTTTTTGAAAATTATTTTGAAGTAAAAGTTGTAGATCTTTTTATTACCTTCAATTATTACATTAACGGTTTTTCGATTTGACCGTCCGTTTTTGATCTGTAGGAAAAAAACTTCAAAAAGGTTGCAATTTTTTAATATAGGAAAAATATTCTAGTACAGGGTAATTTGCATTAGATGTAACAACACCCTAGGCGTGTAGGTTGCACTCAGACAAGAACAAAATCGTATAACTAACACTGCCAGACCCATTCCGACAGCCATTTTTTTTGCCAGACACCTTACACGCACAAATGCTAGCTATGTGTATCAGCGCCAGCGCAGCGTGAGCATGTTTGTAAAGGAGTTTTATAACAAAGCGTGTCTGGCAAGGTGTCATGCCCATCCGACGGGTCTGGTAGCTTGCAAACATTTATTGAATTAGTTCCCTGAGTATCATATATAAAAATCAGCCTTGAGAAAATAAGAAAAGTAACTACGTATTTTTCGTACCTTTAGCACCTGTTAGTGGTAAAATGGCCGTCGGCACAAGATAGCCAGTATCCATACACTAATAGTATGTCCTAGCACTACGTAATTCCATACATTTTTTTCTTGAGAAAATAAGTAATGTCTGGCGGCCCTGGGATCTTGGACTAATAGATTTATGATAACTTTGACTATACTTTTACTTTAATATCAAAAATTTGGATGCGAATTTTTGCGATTAACTAAATAACACGGTGCGACACTGAAAATACACCCGAGAAATAACATAGTGTAGGCTGTTCGTATGGTCGAATAATGCATAAAAATATTTTTGTTATATTTTTGGAACCCTCCATTTTTTTTTTATTTACAAAAAACCATTTTTACAGACCTTACGATGTAATCTATCAATATTTCAGTCATTTTTCTAACAACTCTCAATATGTTATATGTTTTTGGAAAGAGGATTTCCAGACCTTTTGAATGATGTATATAAGTCTATTGTTTAAACAAATTAAGTGTAGGTTTTTATCCCACAAATCTTGAAAAAGTGATTTTTTTCCCAATTTTTTCAACTTTACCCAATTTTTTTTGCAAAATAAAACAAACAAAAAAATAAAGTAAGGTTATATTCTGAAAGAATATATATTTAGGCACAAATTGGCGTATTTTTTTTATTGAATTTGACCAAAACTAGAAAAATAGAAAATGTGGCTTTTCATGATGTGAATTGCAAGGTGCACAATAGGGTGTTCATTATTTTAAAATAATAAGAATTTCTATGCTCCTAGGATCTTATATGGTTGGAAATAAACTAAAAAAAATATTTTCCAAGTCTCTAACTTAATTCTAACCTGTGCCGCCAAGCGGTTGAAGTTTCTTATGGGAATAACTTGGGGTTTCTTGGACCTTGTTCGATCAATTTTAAATTCCAGCCAAACCATTCGTTCAAAAAATTTAAAACTTTACAGACTCAAATTTAATAAGTGTAGCTATCATGTGAAAATTTTTCAGATTATTAATTGTTATAATTTTAGAGATTTAGCTTGGTAAAAAAAGTCATTTTTTCAGACTTTTTCAAAAATCGCTTTTTACACGTTAATGCCAAAAATTTAAAAAACATACATTTTCATTCACAAATAAGCATAGCATGTATATTTAAAATGCAAATTCAATTCATAGTTATATAAAAAATTAGTTTTGTATTCATTCTTCAAGTCACATCGATATTCAAAAAACGTGTTCCCGATTTAAGAAAAAGTACTGTATAAATAAACAAAAAACTAATTAATTATATAACTTTGAATTGAATATAAATTTTAAATATAAATACTACGCTTATTTGTGTTTAAAAATGTATGTTTTTTAATTTTTTGACATTAAACGGGTAAAAAGCGATTTTTGAAAAAGTCTGAAAAAATTACTTTTTTTACCAAGCTAAATCTCTAAAATTATAACAATTAAAAATCTTAAAAATTTTCACATGATAGCTACACTTATTAAATTTGAGTCTGTAAAGTTTTAAATTTTTTGAACGAATGGTTTGGCTGGAATTTAAAATTGATCGAACAAGGTCCAAGAAACCCCATGTTATTCCCATAAGAAACTTCAACCGCTTGCCGGCACAGGTTAAAATTAAGTTAGAGACTTGAAACTTGGAAAATATTTTTTTTAGTTTATTTCCAACCATATAAGATCCTAGGAGCATAGAAATTCTTATTATTTTAAAATAATGAACACCCTATTGTGCACCTTGCAATTCACATCATGAAAAGCCACATTTTCTATTTACGAAAAAATAGCATAGATTCCGCAGTTTTGGTCAAATTCAATAAAAAAATACGCCAATTTGTGCCTAAATATATATTCTTTCAGAATATAACCTTACTTTATTTTTTTGTTTGTTTTATTTTGCAAAAAAAAATTGGGTAAAGTTGAAAAAATTGGGGAAAAAATCACTTTTTCAAGATTTGTGGGATAAAACCCTACACTTAATTTGTTTAAACAATAGACTTATATACATCATTCAAAAGGTCTGGAAATCCTCTTTCCAAAAACATATAACATATTGAGAGTTGTTAGAAAAATGACTGAAATATTGATAGATTACATCGTAAGGTCTGTAAAAATGGTTTTTTGTAAATAAAAAAAAAATGGAGGGTTCCAAAAATATAACAAAAATATTTTTATGCATTATTCGACCATACGAACAGCCTACACTATGTTATTTCTCGGGTGTATTTTTTTTTTTTTATTTTGTAGCACAGTGTAATTTGCGAATGAAATTTTCACTTTTAGTAAACACGCCTTATGTGTTTTTCTTCCTGGTTGTTAATATTTTGCATTTGGATTCACTTAGCCTAGAAATCACAATAGATAGTTATATTATTTTAGATATAATAATTTTTCACATTTTGGGTGTATGAAATTTCATACTATTTTTTTTTTTTAGTTTTTCTTATCACAAGCGTTTTTTAAGTTTTTCAACTTATTTACATAAAACCGCCTTTCATTATTGTATGAATAATAATACTTCAAAAAATAATTTTGTCCAGGTTTTTGATCGAAATACTCCTATGTGCGTTGCCTTTGCTATGTGAAAGGGTGTTTTTTTAGATGTTCAGTACATAAAATCTGGGTTTATTGCAAAAACTAAGTAATAATTATGGTACCCTGTTGAAATTCAGTAATTATGTAACTTTTGCGACAGGAAGGAATAATCTAAGTATCTACAAGAATATCATGGTTAAAAGGGTGTTTTTTTACTGTAAACAAAATTGTTGGGCCACTCACTTTAGAATTCAGATTTTGTACAGGAAATTAAAGTAATTTCTCAATTTTGTGTGGGATTTATGTAAAAGCAGAGTCTAATGATGCAATAGCATTTTAGTCTTATAGATCACTTATTTAACACTCGAAAACGTACAAAAATCTAAAAAAAATACGAAAAACTTTTTCATTTTCCACCAATGTCGTGAATATATAATACAATTAAAGACTACTTTATACATAACCTCTTTCCCATTCCATTTATGTTCTGTTCTAAAACAGAAGTTTACTACAAGCTTAATTAATGTCATTTTTTTAGGTAAAACAAAATACAGTATTTTTTCAACTTACTTCAACTAAAATAAATTGCACGACTGGGGTCGCACGTACTTGCTCTTATGCTTAAAGTAACTATAATGTTAAAGCTTTTTATACAAGAAATTTAAAATTTGATATTTTGAAGAAATTTCATAAGTAGTATAAAAAAATTAAATCTGTTTTATTAATTAATAAAACCCCGTTTTAAATTATCTTAAAAAAAAAAATAAATATGCCATTTTATTTCTTGTATAAAAAGGTATTTTTAGAAAAAAATTTTCGAAAATTGTAGGAGCCGTTTTTTAAAAAAATAATTTTTTATGTATAAAAATTTTTTAACATTTTTCAAAAAAAAAGTTGGTATGCCATTTTAAAGAAATAATTAATTTACACATAAAAACTAAATTCCAAAATTTTTCATTGATCCGTTTTCAAAAAATTGATTTTTCAAAAAAAAATTTTTAAATATTTTTAAAAAAACCAAAAATGCGTTTTTTGAAAATTTTCTAAAATTTTAATATTATCTTTACTTACACACTTTTGTGTAAAAATTTTCATTTAAATCGGGTAAATGTTGTACGAGATATTCAGAAACGAAAAAAACCGTTCTATGACAGGTACCGTTAATAACGGTACAAAAAATATTTTTTTTATTTAAAAAGTTGGCTCTTATGTGTAGTACTACACACAAAAATTTTAATCAAAATCGTTAGAGCCGTTTTTGAAAAAAATTAACTTTTCTATTTCCGTTATATGGCAGGTACCGTTAGTTTTGGTCATAAAAAAAAAATTTCAATTTCCCCTCTAGGGAATCACCAAAAACTGCTAACTACCAAGTTTGAAGAAAATCACTTCACTCGTTTAGGCTGCAGCTCCAGATAGAGACAGACAGACAGACAGACAGACAGACAGACAGACAGACAGACAGACAGAATTGCCGGACCCACTTTTTTGGCATTCTCTATCATCGTAATGTCATGTAAAATTGTTATCTCGAGTTCGATTTTTTTTACGAATCCTAAACTTGCCCTATACTACCTATATCGCAAGTAAAAATTTACTTCAATGTGTTATCACGTTTTACTTTACAAAAGAAAAATGAATTTTGATTGCACGTGTATATTAACAAAGGGATGCTTTTCGAGGTGTTATCCAATGTTACTTATTCAATTAATATAACTTGAAAACGTTTTTACGTTTTCACAAAGGAAACAAAAATGTTTACATGTGCGGAAACCTTTTTGTAACAGAAAAAATAAAAAAAAACACAATAAAGGAGAAACCATAGTGACATTTGCTTGTGTAACAAAATTTGTGTGAAATAATAAATCTCCCTTTAATTTAATGCAAATTGATTTCTTGACTCCAGAAAAAGCTTAATTTAATTTGTTTTCAACAGATTTGCATAAGGATTAGAAATGTATTCATTTGCAAATATTAGAATGTGATTTCTTTCTTCAACATTGAACATTGAAAAAAAAAAACATGGGAATTTAGTTGGGTATATTTCTTTCATCACAAAAATCATAATATTATGATGTGAAACCACAATTATTGTTATTTTATTAAAATAAATAAAAAAAAAAGCCAAAAGGTTGACAAATTATACATTTTACGACATAATTATTTAAAATAATTGCATTCGCTTAGTGACACAAATATAAATGATAATTTTATTTACCGCAACAAATTTGAATATTTGCCAAGAAAATTTGTAGGTATGGATATTTAACAAAAAAAAAAATAAAAACACGATTTAGGATTTCTCAGAAGTCTATTCAATAAATTCTAAAAAACCGAAAATATCATCAAAAAGCCCCATTACATAATTTTTTTGATTTAGAAACATGGTGGTCAAAAAGATTCTCGCGAAAGTCACTTTTTTTTCTTTTTAATGAATCATAATAAGGAATTTTTTTGTCTTCTTAAATGTTTGACCATAAAAGAAGCTACTAAAAAAAAGATATTTGTCCCGGGCGCCACTTTCTTTAAAACCTTTCCCGTTCAAAATGATAATATTTAACATGAATCTGTCAATGTTTTCCATACAAATTTACCCCAATAGAATAAATGTTAATTAAAGATATTTATTTGCTTTATATTAATATGTAAACATCCCATTATGCGGGTAAATACAAATATTCAAAATAAACTCTCTTAATATTTATTTTTTTGCCACAAAATTTTACTTTTGATGTCACATTTGACAACATCATCATCATACGGAATGATGACATATGGCTATAGCACGCATGGTTTACTGAAATTGCTGTGACTTTCTGGGATTCTCATTCTTTCATTCGTAATATAATTCTTTGTGGAAATTATATTTACTTTTTGTCTAAAGATAAAAAAAAAAATATATACCTATCTGAAAAAATATTAACTCATCTTCATCCACACATGAGACAAAAACAAATAATAATAATTTTTATTTATCTTGTGAAAAATAGAAAAAATTGACATAATTTACTTGAGTATTTAAAAAATGTGCCTTTTTAATAAAAAAAAATAGAAATTATTTAGAAACATAGTCATTGAGGAATGTCATTCATTTATACCTATAGATAAAAATATTATATTTTTAATAATAATAAATTATGAATTGTTATTTGTAAATAAGAAACAAAAATTGAATTATTTGCTTACTAAATAATTTAATTTTATTAACTTATTTTAATAGATTCATTAATCAAAGTCTTGAGAGTATAATTTTTTTGACAGAATGTTGGCTGTAATATAAAAAGAAAAGGTATTTTTTTCGTATTTTTCTAAAAAAAGATAATTTGTTTTTTTTCTGACTCAAAAATGTTCATAAGTTTGTTCCAAAACAACTGAGCTGATTCAAACTTTCCTAGAAAAGGTTTGAAAATCTAACCATTTAAATTTTTTTGAAAAACTTAAAATGGAAATAAACTTGAAGTGGGTTCAAATTGGGTAGTACCTCTGAAAAAAAATCAATTATAACATTATTTCAATATTCAAGAACCAATTTTTAGAGCTACAGCCGAAACAACTAGAACAATTTTCTTCAAACTTAGTAATTAACAGATTAAAGTGATTTTCTAGAAAATAAATTGAACTTGTTTTAGGGATCAAAACTAATTGTACCTGCCATAAAATATAACCAAACAGAAAAGTTAAAGTTTTTTCAAATATGCCCTTAAAGTCTAAAATCAGCGGACTGAAAAATTGCCTTACATTTTTTTCGAAAATTTAGAATATTTATTGGGCCTTTAATTATAAATAACTCTCCCAAATACCAAAATACTCGATTTAACGCACTTTACTAATTTACTACTCTAGATCTTAAGTTATTCATCAAGTTGATGATCTATAAGTATTTTTTTCAATTCCTTCTTTTCAATTTCAAGAATAAAACAAACAATTTAACTATGCTAAAATGAGTGGGCTTAACTAGTTTTGTTTGACCTTAAATAACCACAAAGTCATAAAAAGTCATATACTTTTTGCAAATTGCAAACTTTTTTCTTTCCTCTAGGGTTTGTTCTTAATGAACGAAAACAATCAATGAAGATATCCTTAGGTATTTACTTCTCTTTATTGTTATTTCTTGGAAGAACCAAATTATCTCTTCTTCGTCTATGAAAAACGAGAAAAAAAAATAGCAAAAACCTTTTAGCAAAGCCATAAATTAATCTCAGCATCGTAAACTTTGAATGAACTTTTGTCTGATTCTTGAATTCAATTAAATTGATTAGCAAAACTTAAGCTCAAAAGAACAGTAGTTGTTAACTGTATCCATTAACTTAAACATATACTTTATACTTCTCTCACAATGGCAGCAACCTTTGGCAAATCAATCTCGACGAAGCTCGTCAAATTTTCCTTAATTATATCACTCTTTCCATCTCTACCTAGGCAACTTTTTCTCCTCACAGAATCACACATCACTAAAAATGTGTAGGTAGGTTAGGTACCTAAAGAATCACACTCAAAGGTAAATCGTATATAGTTTGCTTGGTAATTGCTTTTTACTTCTGCAAAATCATTGAATGTTATAGCTTCGCTTCGGCCATTTCTATAGCTCGGACATTAAAGTTTCTCTTAAATGTCTTCGAGTCTTGTGAACCTTTGAACATTTTAACGACGTGAATGCTCTGAAACCACATCATTCCGTAAATATTCGCAACACACAACAGCCAGCAGTTGATGCTGTAGAAAAAGGGTGTCTGGGCATTTAATTGGCATCAATGTAGAATTGGTAGTCAACCATATAGAAGATAGAATACGTTGAATGTCTTTTTTTTATGTGTGTCCAGGCAATAAAATCCTAGGCATTACGTGAAACTCTTTGAAATAATAAACACGAATCAGCACGTCCCCGGCATCTGCCCATTGGAAGGCAGACATGATGGTGTTGCACGGGTCACGAAGGCGGCATAATTCTAGGATTCCATTTCCGCCGCAAGCATTTTTATTCCTTTTATAACGACCACTTATAGAAGTATATACACATACGAATGTATTGCTTTGGCATATGGAAGTTGAATGCACGCTAATATACGCATATACTACAACAAACTACGTCAGACAGCAGCACCCGGGCTAAGGTTTTGAAAGAAACGCAAATTGATTGTCGTGTTTGGTGTTCGCCCCTTGGGAACACACGACGAAACGACCGACTCGACGACGTAAAACGGACGGATGGACGTTTTCTTATAGAATTTGCAACTAACTAGCTGCCTATAGGGAAAGAGTCTTTGCAATAAGTATATTGTTGTTAGTTCGGGAAACAGAAACTGTCCAACCATAGAGTTTATTCATGCTCCATTGATTCGTTAAAAAAAAAGATATCTCACCTGCGTCCTGATATTGTATAGAAAAGAATAAGTTCCTTTCTACAAAGCGGACGTTTGTTGTATTCAAATAGAATAGGGTCAGTGCAAGACTTAATAAGACGCAACAAACATGGCTGTATTTTTATTTTCTAAGGCCCTAAGAGTAAAATACAACAAACACAAGAGTTTTGAGTTGGGCGCCAATTAAATTCGGAACCTATTAAGTTGACAATTTATAATGATACATTATTTAACCTATCTCATGGACATGGAGAATAATCATGACTCTCAATCGTTTCAAAAAACAAAGTTTGAAAAAATGGTTTTGCGTTGGGCGCCACTTCGGTTTTTCTTTCTCCATCACTGTAAGCTGATATTGCCTTAAATTTACTAAATCGTGGTAACAGTATTGAAAAAAAAATAATATTTATCTACATCTCAAGTAGCACACTTGTGCATAAATTGGTGTAAATTTATTAATTTTGGTGTATGATTGAAAAAACTGAAGAAAAATTTAAGATTTTGGTGTATTTGTCAAAAATACCGGTTTAAAAAAAAACACCATTGTATTTTCTGTGCATAATTTCAACATTTATTTTGAAATTTGGTGCAAAAAATTAACCGGTTCTCAGTTGTTTTTAAAATATACCATTAATGGTATATAAAATTAATCGTTTTTACAAACAACCAATATAACATATTTTTTGCACTGTATATTGTAGATAAATTAAACCATTTTTATTTGCCAAATATGTTTTGGTGAAGCTTGAACACCATATGGAAATAAAATGCACTTAAATACATAAAAATAAACAACAGAATGTAATTGAAATTATTCAGTAGCCATTTAATTCTTAAAGACACTCCAGTTCGGGCATTTATCAAATGTAAGTACAAAAGCTGATTAAAATTCAATTAAATTAATATTATTTTACTTTACAGGTGTTAAGAAACACACCGCATACCATAGTTGTACAAAATGTAATGTTGTTGAAAAATTTAATCGGTCAGGAAAACCATATGAGCTTTCCTAGATTGGATTCCAAGTTAAGCAATGTTATATCCCTATTAATCAACGCAAACGTTGACCACAAATATTTTAGAGATTTATTGAAGAGGAAGTTGAGCCGAAAGTACCAAAAAAGATAAAGTCAGATGCAAATTTGGACAAAAAGGATGGAGAAGAGGATCCGGAGGCACAAAAAGTCGATAAATATGAAGAAGATGTTGTTGCTGAGGCACAAGAACAAAATTATTAAAAAATGAATTTATGAATATTATAATAAATTTGTTTTTATTGTTTACAAAACTTTTTTTCACAAAAATTTGCACATTTCTTATAGGTACCATTTACACAGAAAATAAAATATACCGAAAAAAATATTTGTTTAAATATTTTTAACAGTGGTGCATTTTTCTCATTGCTCCTTTAATTTCGGTGCGTTTTTTGTATAATTTCTCGATGCAATATAAATCAGTCAATATTTTATACAGTTTTCAGCATAATAAATGCACTGAAAAGAGCATATTGTATAAAACTTTTACAATTGTGTATTTTGTTTCCTTTTCTTTCAAATTGGCTCATTTTTTATTCCAAATTCAGGAATTTGTGTATATTTTGGACAACGGCCATATTTTTGAAGGAATAATAGGAAAAATTGAGATTCGGGTGGCCGCCATATTTCAATAAAAAACAATGATTAGTTTGTTTTAATATATATACTGTCTTAATTATGCCACATTTTTTGTGTCTTCGACTTGTTTTTAACAAAAAAGTCTTTAAAAAGGTCTTAAAACAACCAAAAACTATAATTAAAAAAAAAAAAATTACAAATCTAATAAAAAATCTTTCAATTATTAAAATTTTCGAGGCGCTCGAATTTTAGACGGGGTAGGGCCAAAAATCTATCGACAGAATGTGCTTTGTTTTAAAATAAGTCACTCAGAATCATATTTATTCATGATTTTATTACGTCTATAATTATTATATAGGTGAATACTTAGATTCATATAATGAATTTAAAATTCTTATAGACACTTTCTTTCATTAAATAAGAAACGGTGTAAATTTCAAGCTATTTCTGATTGAAAAAATAAACTTGGGTTTAAATTTTAAATAGAAAAAATCTAAGTTTCGGATTTTAATACACCTATGGAGCATATTATATCCCAGTCAACAGAATAATTTGTATACCACTGGCACAACTTGTATACCGAAAATCGGTACAAGTTTTGTGCAAGCGGTGTTCATTATATACAAGAACATGGGTATTATTTACACTGAAACAGAATTAAATGTCTAAAAACTGCACTAAAAAGTAGTGTATTTTTTGTATTCAAAATGCATATCACGAAAGTGCAAAATATACACTAAATATTTTAGTGTATTTTTGACTTTTGTGCTACTTGAGATTAAACTGTACAAATTTCAAAAAATAAAATGGTTTTCAGTTGGGCGCCACTTAAATTAACAAATTATTAATAGTTCAATTTTCAAATTTTCTTGGGAAAAAGCTGAGTTAAAAAACGACTTTAAATAATTTATCTGGGCTGGAAGCCACTCAAGTTGCCAAACTATGAGGAGCTCAGTTTTACTTTATGGCTCTAAAAATCACAATAAGGCCAAAATTCTTTAAATTTAATAATTCTAACTGCATACAAGAATTTTAAAAAAACACTAAAACAGAATTTTTATTTTTAGAATAGAATATTTTTTTTTGTTCAGGAATGATTCTATACCCAAAATCTTGATGAATATATAAATATTCTCAACCAATCCCGATTTCGACCTGCCTTAAACACTGAAAATAAAAAAAAAATGGTGTTGACTTGGGCGCCACTTAAGTTCCAAGATTATAAAGAGCTCCGTTTTAATGCATGAACCTAACAATCACTATTAGGTCACATTGCTTTAAGTTGGTTAATTTTTTTGCTGTCTAAAAAAGCTGAATTGAAAAAAATAAAGGTTTTGGATTGGGCGCCACTCAATTTCAAAGAAGTTCTTCAAGAGTTATTCTATCGAAAATGAAGATTAGTAAATAATCTAACGTGTCTTAGATAATAATTGTGATTCAAACTGCCTTAAATACTGAAAATAAAAAAAAATGGTTTTGACTTGGGCGCCACTTAAGTTCCAAGAATATAAAGAGCTCCGTTTTACTGCATGAACCATAATTGGTTAATATCTTGGTGTGTAAAAAAGCTGAATTGAAGAAAATAAAGGTTTTGGATTGGGCGCCACTCAATTTCAAAGAAGTTCTTCAAGAGTTACGGCCATATTATTCACTCTGGATTTAGTTTGGATTTAAATTAATTTTAAATCCAATCCATTAAATCTGAATTTCATAAATCCAAGGATTTAATTTTTTAATTTTTTTTACTCAAAAAAAATTATATGTTTATTCAATAAATTTTGTATAATTAGCATTTATCTTTATTTTTCCTTCAAAAAATACGTGAAAAAACATCTGGACACTGTGAAAATTAATTTTACATCTGGATTTATAAAGTTAAACAGACCTTCAGAGAGCAGTTTAAATTTGTTTGGATTTAACGAGATTGGATTTAAAAAATTGGATTTATTTTTGACATTTGACATTGTTTACATCCAGATGTATTTTTTAAACTAGTGAATAATATGGCCGTTATAGTTATTCTATTGAAAATTAAGATTAGTAAATAATCTAACGTGGTTTAGATAATAATTGTGATTCAAACTGCCTTTAACACTCAAAATAAAAAAAAAAAATGGTTTTGAATTGGGCGCCACTTAAAATCCAAAGTTTTAAGTCTTCATTTTTATATTGATATAATGATAATTAAAAAAAAAAAAAAAACATGTCCGGCGCCATTTTATCTCCAATCCAAATGTGACCCTGAGTTTTCAAATGGTTCCAAAACAATGGACACATCAATTTGTCCCGTCCAGTATTTCTATTTTATGGACTTTATGGAAGTTATATAGCGGAAGCAAGTAAAACTTACTTGATGCCATCCGGTATGGTGTGGCCAATATAATATGAACCATCAACCAAATGACACACTGACACAAGATGACATTTCTCCAAATGATTGTTTGCTACCAATTTTGGCTAACAAAGGCCAATCTACCACCATTTTATTCGAGAGAAAATAGGTTCTCTCCAAATTCAATGACTGACTTATACTTAAACATTAAGGCAAGCGCAGATGCATATCTAAATGGTAATTTTTCGCTCATGACTCACATAGTACCACTGTGTGTGATAGTTTTGGCCACCTGGGATCTCTTCAGATATGGAATGCAATTTGCAACACATGCAACATACAGTCACACATATCTACATTATCTAACGAGTATATTTTGTATGAACAGTGAGCATGAGTAGTATAGTGTATGCTATGTTTTGTTGTGTTTCTGGATATGGGAACAATTTTATTTATGTTCACGGTAATTATAAATTACCTCGGTTAGTTCTCAATTTCCTTGTTCTGTCTGCTACAACAACAACAACACAAATAACAACGAAAGGAGTAAATGGGAGCGCGCGATTACACTTTGAAACTGCCGCTTTTTTTAATGTGAAGTATATCTACATGTTGGTTGGATGCGTCACAGTGATCCAAGTTGTGTTTTATGAAAGAAAAAAATATATCATTGAGGTTTATAGATCGAGCGCTTAAAACAAAGAGAATAGTTGTTTTGTTTCGGTTAACATAATTGACGTTTGATTTGTTTGATAAACAACTGTAAAATGCAATTAAATTCCATTTTATAGTGAGTTGAGGAAGAGTTGAAATGAGGGTATCCGAAGGATTGTCATTGAATTTGTATTCACGGACAATTGTTGTTACCGTATTCGGGTGTAGTTTATCAACAAAGTAATGTTACAAGGTGCTTCATTAGTGAATGAATTATTTGAATTTAGAAGAGAGTAAAGAACAGAGTGCGAGGCCAACGCAAAGAGCTGACATGACAGACTCTTCCCGGGCGCCACTTTTACAAAAAAAATATTTTCATCATAAGTGTCTATTATATTGAAATATTTTCGATATTCAGTGCACAAAATTTTAATAGAACTTTCATCAATCAAAAATAATGGAAACGAAATTGTAATAGAGTTTTTTATTGTAGATTATCAGCGAGTTTCAATAAATAAATAAACCAAATCCATACATTGATGGATTATTTCGAGTAAAAAATTCTAATTAAGCATAAAAATATTATATAATGCAAATTTATAGTTCTGTGGTATTTATTTTTTCATACCAAATTGGATTTATTGTTTCTTTTTTTTTGTGTTGTACAATTTGTTGCACAATCTATCTTCAATGCATCATATATGATATATCTGTCATTTGTGTGTGGGAAATATATCAAAGGATTATCATGAACCTTAGGCATTTATTTTTGTGCAGATAAACGTAACATGAATTTATATTTCCATTTTGAATGATTTGTTTTCTATGGATATTGACATTTTAGCAATATATTTATTATTTATAAGTTTGTGCGATGAGATTTTATGTTTCAATTTAGTTCAACAAGGATTTAAACTTTAATCAATCTCGTTTTGAATACATATTTTTATAAAAGAACAAAAGGAAATTTCGTGATAAAATAACCGTGAGATTAAATTTTCTAAGTCCAAATTGCCAAAACTAGAATATTTCAGTTTAACGTTACAGCTTTAGAAAGGCGAAAATTTTTTAAGTTTACTAAATTGAGTCTGTAACAAATGAAGGTTAAAATAGAAATTTATAAAAAAAAATGTTTGAGTTGGGCGCCACTTTTTTTGCAACTTGTTCAAGGATGATTCTATTTAAAATCATCGTAAATAAATAAACATTATTGACCATTGTAGACAATTATTAGAAAGCTCAATTTTAAACTGACTTTGAATATTTTAAAAATTGTGTTTCAGCTTCAAAAATTCAATTACTAACAACAACAAAATTTAAAAATTATGTTTTCAAAATTTTCTACACTGGGCTGACACTGACACAGGAATAAGTAATTAATAAGCAGCAATTTTGGACATCAACAAAATTATAATTTTCTTATTTTCATCCGTTTTCAGTACTAAAATAAGACTGAATTTAGAAGCGGAAAGACTGGCTTTTTAACAGTGGAAAGACTGGAAAGTTTTATTTCTCAAATTACTTTCAAAGGATTTTTTGTTTGAAATATTCGAAAATATTTCTTGAACTGATTAATGTAATGGTATCTTTCATTTTTTAAGCATATAAATTTAAATAATATTTCTTTCTAATGTGCAAATGTTCGAACAAAGCTTTTTAACAATAAAAGAATGATTACCTTTATTTTTTTATACAAATTAAAGCATCATTATACTGTGACAACTCTTTCATTGTCGATTCCTTTTGTATTTGTTAAATAAAACATTTATAAATTGATGGTATCCATTATTCTTTGTCATTTTGATACTATCAACAACGAGTTTTATTTAATGTATGTATGTATATTACTCTTTTTTCTGTTTAAACTCACTATTTTATTTTAAATAGGTACTTACTCAAACTACATATTTCAAAAAACGTCAATTTTACCTGAAAGAAAAAAAAAATAAAAATATAATTAAAAAGTCAATTGGTTTTTAATTAAAAATAATCCTACTGAAATTGATATTATCATAAAAAATTATATAATTTTATTTTAATCGTTTTTAAATTATTATTATTATTCAATTTTAAAGTTCGCTCCACTTAAAATAGAAATAATTTAAATAATTTTTATTATTTTTGTTATTTTTTTCTTCGTTATTATTATTATTATTATTCCCTCAAAAAAAAAATATAACGCATAGGTACTGATTAAAAAATTATTATTAAACCATAAACAAACACTCAACAGATAAACCACATTATAACTTTACTTCAAAATTTTATTCCACATTAATCTCCAAATGTATATTATTAAAAATATACCGCAATTTACATTTAATTAAAAATTAAAAAAAAAAAATTGTTTGTGAAAAAATTTTGATCCTTGCCGATTGGGATTTTCATTTTATATCCTCCACATTCCATAGGTTTTTCATCATCTCACAAGAGCTAAGGCATATTGCAATGAAATTCCAATTAATTTCAATTAAAACCGATTAAACTTTTCTTTTTTTTTTCAGTCTTTTTTTTTTTGTTGTTTTATTTTTTGCCATCACGGATGGAAAAATCGTTACATTTATCTCTTCATTTAAATTCTTTTTTTCTCCATCCGTCTGTCATCATCGTCGTCGGTCGGGTGTTCGTCGTCGTCCATCGTTCATCCTTGAGGTCTATTCAGATAAAAGGATGGGCCAAGGATATCCTATTTGACTTTTTTTTTTGTTTGAAATTTTTGAATTGAAAATAAAATAAACTACTGTCAAATAAATTCAGTGTCTATTAATCATTGTCAATGTGAAGAGTTAGCTTTCATCTATGTATTTTGGTTTTATTTTTTTTATTTTTAAAGGCTTGAAATTTTCAAACAAAAGCGCCATTTGGTAATTAAGGATGAGAAACTATGTTATTTAATATTTCATAGAAATTTCTCCAAACACAAAAGATTGAGTTTTCATTCAAGTTTTAAGATGAATTAGTTTGAGAAGATTCACAAAACACTACAAAAAAAAAGTTAAGACATTCTAAAGACATGGAAGAAGGATAAACAGAAAGGCAATTAGGGTTGTTTTGTGTGGTGAAGCTTATATTTTCCGCCATTTTCAAGATCCTCAAAATGTCAAATAAATAATTGCTTTCAAGTTTATCATAATCTTTTTAGAACCTATTTTCTTGCCATCATTTATACACAAACAAACATACACATAGTTAAAAGGCAAATGACAACCAAACAAGCGAACAGAAACTAGGCAACCCTAATTAAAAGGAAAATATTATATGAAAAGATGTAAACTCCTCTTCTGGTGGAATCTTCTGTGCAGCTGTTGCTTATTAATGAAACTACCACACACACATACATATTATACCGAAGCTTCAACGACATGGTAATGAATTTTAGCTCATTAAGGTGTATCCCGGAAAATTTGATGATGAAAACTCAGCCACCGTCTAAATTCGCATCATTAGGCAGCGAGAGCTTGTATATGTGTCGCCTTATTAGAATACTTCACTTTGGTTTGATAACCTGCAAGCAAAGGAGGTTGGCGTTTTTGCCTCCTTCAAAGTGATTTCCATTAGATACATATGTATGTAATGGTTATATATGAAAATTTACGTTGCGCCAAGATTAGTCCTTGTACTTGGGGCTTCGCCAAACAAGTATAATTATGCGACTAGTACTCGAGAGGATGTGCAAGGAAGGTAATTTCATTTAGATTGAGAATTTTTTCAGCTCTATACATTTATTGAAGATTAAGTGAACCGACTTTAAGTTTATTGATTTTCAATGGTTTAAACTCTTCGATTGGAAAAAAGAGCTCAACAACTTAGTTCTCAAAAAAATCGTACCAAGCTTCTTACTTGAATTTAAACTACTGATTGAAGGTTTTCGGGATTTTGGTTTTGGGCTTCTGATTTAATTTTTGTTATAGTTTTTCATGGTGGCCTCTCTAGCTACTTATTTTTTGCTGTCAGAAGTTAATTTTTTTTTAATTTTGATGTTCTGGATTTTTGATGTTTTTTAACTTGGTTTGAAATTTCTGAACATTTTTTAAGTTTTATTAACTTTTGGAGGGGTTTGAAAATACGTAATTGAAAACAAAATCTTTATTTGGAATTTTTTTGGGATGCCTTCGATAGTTGTTGTTTTTTAATCAATATCGCGTTTCGGAAATTATGCTTATCTTCCTTTCTACATTTTTGTTCGTTCAATGATGTTTGGCTTTTTTTCAACGTTCCGATATTATTGATTTATATTTTTGTTTCCGAATCTATTTCCTTTTGGATTTCAATTTTGATGACCCCATGTTTTTTATTTGGGCTTTCGTAATTTCGTGTTGGGTTTCCTAAATTTTGACTCCTTAAATTTTAGGTCTAATGGATTGTGGGTTTCGAAAATTGTACCAATTACACAAGTTAAAAAAAAAATTGGATATCAAGTGCCATTCATATAGATTTGAAACCAGAAAATTTAAAAATCATATAAAAAATTTGTGTGGATAGGTTAAGAGAAAATTGTTCAAAAAGACAAAATAAACGGTAGACAGTCAATATCTCATCAAATTTTGGCCATATTTAATTTTTGTGATTATTATGTTAATAGATACCTAAAGTATTTTTTTTGTTCTCCTTCATATGTTCGATATGAATAAAATCTCAAAACATAAAAATATACTAATTTATTTAAAGGTAAAACGTCAAAAATGTCGTTTTTTAACTTCTTTAACAGGTTTTTTATTAATTTTATACAATAACTCTTAATTAATTTTAAAAGGTCGAAAGAAAATTTGATTTTATGCAAAAAGTTCGGGTTGGGGTCAAAATTCTGCCGGGGTCAAAATTCTTTTGTCAAAATTCTGCTTTCAAAATTCTGCTTTACAAAATTCTGCTTTCAAAATTCTGCTTTTCAAAGTTCTGTTTTTCAAAATTCAGTTTTTCAAAATTCTGCTTTTCATAATTCTGCTTTTCAAAATTCTGCAAAAAATTAAAAAAGGGTTTGGAAAATGTTAAAAAGCGCGCGCTTTTTGACATTTTCCAAACCCTTTTTTAATTTTATGCAGAATTCTGTAAAATCATCTTTTTGAAAAATTATCTGCTTATTTGATTACTTGCCTACATAATTTGTCATTTTTTAAATGCGAATTAATTTTTGTTTTATAAATTTGAAAATATTAAGAAAAGGTTTTTAATATTAAACATTTCCGAAAATAACTAAAAAATTTATTAATTTATCAAATAAAGATGAATATTCAAATTTTGAATAAGAAACATCATGGAACATCGGTTCCAATTAGTATACATATTTTATTTGAAAGAAAGTCAGTTATGCATTTCAAAAAATATTTGCGACACTTAAATAAAAAAATTTAGGAAAATGTTGAATTACATTAATGAGGTGTATTTTTCTTTAGCCAGCGCATATGCTATATAAAAAAAAAAAACAGAATTAGCAGAATTTTTTTGTTCAAATATAATGCTGGCAGAATTTTGAAAAGCAGAATTTTAAAAAGCAGCATTTTGAAAAACAGAATAGAAAAAAAGCAGAATTTTGAAAAACAGAATTTTCGCTGAAAAAGCAGAATTTTGAAGCCAGAATTTTGACCCGATCCCAAAAAGTTCCTTATTTAAAATTTTAAAACTCTACTTGTTTTTTTAAGTTATGGGCTCTGGAAACGCAAAAAGAGTCAAATTTTTTTATCCTTAAAATCAGACAAATGAAACTTTGAAATTTTAAATTTTATATTTGAATAAGAAATTTTTTGTCAAAAATTTATCTTTAAAAAATTTAAAAAATTGTTTTGATAAATTTGATTAATTTATTCAGGTGTCAGGTACCGGTTGTTCTGTTCAGATCAGTCATTTATAAGATAAAGCCTTGATGCAAACAACTTTGAAAAATCATATCTCGAAAACGTTTCCATTTTTGTAATGTGATTTCCGTCCCTGAGGTCAAAAAAATAGTGGTATTAACTGTCCATTTTTGCTTTAAGCCAGTGTTGTTTTCAGATTTTCTAATTTATAATCTAAAAAATAGTTTTGAGATACTTAAAAATAAATTATTGCAAATTTATTTTTTTGTGCAAGGTCATCTTAAATGGTCATTAATAGGAACCATTGCAACGTTAACAGAATAAGTACATAAAAATAGATGGTAACAAATTAAATCCTCTGCGAAACTTTATTATTTATACAATTCTGGTGAAATCCAACCAACCTCAACCATCATTATTCGTCTAACAATAATATCCGTGTGTCTGTTCAAACGAAGTTTCGTAATCCCTTGTTATGCCTTAATTAATTTTTTGCTAAACATATTGCTATCGCAAGGATACCTATACCCGCTCCGCTACACAAGGGCAAACAGTTGTTAGAGAAGGATTGAAATACTCATTAGAGCGAAATTTGCATTGCAGTGCCATGACTGACAAAATGCCATTTTAACAATAACACAAACAAACACAAAAACAAACCCAAACTCAAGCCCAAAAGGTAAAGGGATATCCTGGTAAAAGTTTTTTACACTACACTACACTCGTATAACATTTCGTTGTATAGTTTTCTCCCTGCAATTATCAGGATGTTTTCCTACATCCCAATTGAGCTCTTTCAAAGAGATTATTACTCTGGGTTATGAGTTGCTATATTTTCACTATATAACCAGTGTCAGTATATGTGTTTTGTTGTTGTTGTTTTTTTTTTTATACGACTTGTCTTAGTTAGTTCCTGATTTATGCTGAATTATCATAAATTGACTCCTTTTTGCCAAAAGGACGAACAGTTTGTTGGTCAGATTGCGGTATCTCTATGTGGCAAGATCTAAATCTAGTTAAATAAAGTTTTCTTAATTTGAAGAAATATCACACAAACCTCAGAATGACTCTTTTGAGAATTGTATTCAAACATTATTAAAGAAATAAAGGAGCTTATAGCCTTGGGTAAGGTGTGCTGAGAGGAAATGGATATTTTCTGCAGATGTCGTTTATGGTCTGGTAAATTATATTTTTTTTTTTTGTTGTTTGTGTTTTTGGGGAATGTACTCCTTTTACTTTTACTAGAGACAAAAATGTATCTTTTTGCCCTTTTTTTGTGTTGTTTTTGTATTTTGTTTATTTTAACTTGGAAGGTTTGTTTTTTTTTTTTGAGAAAATTGGTCTCGAAGGAGTTTTTGAGATTATTTCATGGAATTTCGTCGCTTCCTGTTGACAGATGGGGATTTCAATTTTATTTTGTTGATAAATCTTTGTTAATAGAATTAAGTTAAGATGTGATTCAATGGGTATTTGGGAAGGATTATGTTATGAGTTTGTTTAGTGTCGTTTCGTTATTATGTTGTCACAATGTGTGTTCTTCGTACTGTGATTTTGTCAGCTTTTATTAGATTGTGTGAATGGTAGATGAGGGAAATGTAGAAATGTTTGTTCTATATTGCGTGTGTTAGTATTTTCATATAAGCAATAAAAGGATTTAAAGGCTTTAGGCGTATTATGCTGGGAAATACTTTAATATAGAATAAGATAATAAGAAGCTTTAAATTTCAGAAAAAATCAAATTCTAGGAATGTTGATAAGGAAATAGAATGACAGGAAATGCTCTAGGTAAATTGGAATTTGTTATCTCATGAAAAATAAGATTTTACCAGAATTGAAAGATCTTAAATCCGCAACCAAGGCCAACACAACATCCCGGAACTCCTTCAAAACCCAAACAAAAACAACATAGATACAATAAACCAACTTCTCCATAAACATAAAATAAAAACATAATTATCATATAAATATATCTACATTTATATTATAAAGACTATAAATTCATTATCTACTTGATTTATTTAACTCATTATTATTTATTTGAAATTATTATTTATTATTTTTTCAAAAAAAAAAAACACTAATTATAATTAATTCATCTATCTAAGAACTGAAAGTACTATGATGCTAGCGTTCTTTAAACTCTATTAATAATAGATTTTAATTTATTGTTAATCCTTATAAATAAATAAATAAATCCTGAATTCTTTTTTTTTTTTAATTTCACTAATCTCATATTTTTCGGATTTCGCAAAATATTTTAACATTTTTATCATTTTTTTTTTTTTCATCTAATGTTTGTGCCAATTTTTATTACAAGAAATTTATAGCTATCGAAAAATTAAAAACAAAATTGTATTTTCTAGGCTCGAACAAATATTCTGATTTACAAATACATACAATTAATTTTTTGTCCTTTAAATTCGTTACACGGTTCATTTTGAATGCTATTAAAAATTTGAAAATCTTTAGAGCAGTTTCTTAGAACATAATTTTTTTTATATACATTTGTATGCCATTTTTAAGAAAATATAAATCAACACTTCAAAACTAAATTAAAAAAAAAAAAACACCAACCCCGGTTTTCTACCAATTTATTTTTCAATTACATTAACAAGCTTTATATGAAAATTTTCATTGAAACCTGCCAAGTCTATGGCAGGTACCGTAACCGGTTCAAAAATAATTACACGGTGTTACAAAAATGAGGTTTCAAAATATACGCGGGCGGAGACCTATCAGGTTTTGTAGAGCTAGTCGCACTGATTACGAAACGGTATTTGAAAATCCCCTAACACCCCCAAAATCTGGAGTTACGGGCAAAAAACGGTTTTTTGGACCTTCACCCATTGAAAAAATTCTAGCTTCGACAATTTTTTACCCATTTTCAATTTTTTATATCTATCTCCTTCTATAGAAACATATAGTTTTCACTGTTCGATAAGGAATCAATTGAGGCAGTTTTCTGTGTGAGTAATTTTTTTTACTAAAATTCACAGTCTGGACAAAAATAGTATAAAATGAGGTTTAAAAAATTTTGTTTCGCCTATTTTTAACTTTGAAATCGATTATTTCAAAAACTGTTGGTTATATTATATTGATTTAAAAATTAGCATCAAATGTACAATTTTTCCTTTCGGAAATGGTATCATTTATTACTGTTAGTGTTCCCGTTGTTTTTTAATATTTTTTTTTATTTTGATAATTTTTTTTTAGAAAAATGCCCCTCCCACCTAAACGGGGGGAGATAGACCCCAATCTCAAAGGAAAAATTGTTTGTATTGAGCTCCTCTACAAAAACCCATTATCAAATCTTGGCGCCCAAGTTATCCTACTACGTGCCGAAACAACATTTTTGTTCTATACCTAAAAGTTCGAATTTCTGTATCTGGGTTGAAATTGAAAAAATTTTTTTTCTAAGTCAATTTTGAAGTGATTTTCATAAAAAAATACCTCGATTGATTGAGAAATAGATATAGTTTTAGAATATATTTTTTAAATAGCATGTTGTTTTGAAAACATATACTTTAAATTGATGCCGAAGTTGGGCAAATGACGAAAAAAATGGAATTTTTGAACTTTGACAGCTTATAAATTCTAAGTGGTTTAACCGAGTTACATGTTTTATACATTGTTGAAAAGGTATATTTATCTTCTGTCAGAAACTGTAAAAAAATCGAAAATGGGTAAAAAATTGTCGAAGCTAGAATTTTTTCAATGGGTGAAGGTCCAAAAATCCGTTTTTTGCTCGTAACTCCAGAATTTGGGGGTGTTAGGGGATTTTCAAATACCGTTTCGCAATCAGTGCGACTAGCTCTACAAAACCTGATAGGTCTCCGCCCGCGTATATTTTGAGTGTTACACCGTGTTATTTTCTTTAAAAAAAATGGTCTAACATATACATATGCCACATACCACACCAAGGTCGATTTTTTTCGACACCGTTTTCAAAAAAGAAATAATAAATAAATAAATTTAAAAAAAATATTTTTTTTTTCAAATCTACAATGTATTCTTTGCAGTTACTCAAACTCTTCTGCATAAAAATATTCGCTGAAATCCGTTGAGTGGTTATCGTGGAAATCAGACGAGCTTCAGGCTAAACGGATCACCGATTAACTTCAAACTTGGTATGTAACTTTTTTTGGTGGTGACATTTTTGGAATTATTGTTTAAGGATCAAAAACAACGATACTTCCCATATAGCAAATTTTGAAAATTTTGAATTTCGCAAAATCGACTCAAACAATTTTGATGAAAAAAACTTCAACTCTTACTTTATTTTAAAAACTTTTTTGAAAATCGTTGTTAAGTACCTGTCATAGAACAGTTTTTTTTTTCAATTTTTTAATTTCTTCTAGACAAAAGGTACAATTTCAGAGAATTTTCAATATACAATAGAATTTGTATAAATTTAATATTGATCAAAAATAAATTTTTGAAAAAAGAAGCTTGTCAATTTTTTTTTTTAAATTTGAAAACGGGGCGTTTAATTTTAATGGTTACGAAATATGTTTGTAAAAATTTCTCAAAAAATTATTTGTAAAAAAAACGTTTTTTTAACAGACGTTTTTGATAACCTAGAGTCGTCGATTTATGTCGTCATATTTATGGGTACAACAAAAATTCACTCTCCTTAAATTCGTTTCGCAGACAAAATATGAATAAGACCAACTTAAAATTTCGCACGTTTTACTCTTCAGCAGAATTTCGTTTAAAAATTTGAAACTTAAATTCGTTTACAGAAAAATTCATTTTGTCACTTTCAAAGTTTTAATAAGAAACAGATATATTTTTAACGATGTTTCAATCTTATTAACGAAATTACATTTTAAGTCTTCTAAATTCCCTTTGAACTTAAAAACATAGTTAAAATTGCTTTTCTCACTTTGATATTCATTCAAAAAATCTCTGTTCCAGACACTCAATAAAATTAGCAAATGAAAAGTCCTTCTAAGAAAATAAAACATAGTTCACCCCCCAAAAGTCTCCAACAAATAAAACGATGTCTTCTTATAAAATGCACACACACATACCTTCTAACATCAATATAATTGGCTATCGAAATTCCATTCTAATAGCAATAAGACAGAAGCTATTTCAATTAAGATTAATGGTCTTTTAAAGACGCATTTCAATCAACTTCATACTCTTGGATGATGCGAGCGAAGGTATAGAGGCAGAAAATCATCATCATCATGGATGGAGAAAGGTTGCCTTTCTAAAAGACCATTTTCCATATACTATTCCCTAGTAAAGGTATCTCTCTACACCCCCCAAACAACTATGAAGAAGAAAAATGTTGTTGGTATAACTTATAAATAATATAAAAAGAAGAAGACGAAACATTATTGTTGGACACTTGGTTTGAAAATGCAATTATCTTAGTTTTGCCTTTAAACACAAAAGAGGAAGCTAAGAGGGAAAACTTCATCAAAAATATACCTCGCATCCATTATTGTCATCTTGTCTTGTCTTGTCTGGGTCGGTACTGGTTGTCTTTGTCTGTAGTTTGTCTGTGATGACTCCTGCTGATGACGACGATGTTGGAACCTGAAACTTTAGTCTGCTATAGACAGATAGATGTGATGTGCTCAAGCCCAAGTATCAGAAATCAAATTGAAAAATAGTAGATACAGTTTATATACAGAGTAAAAGAGAGGGAAAAAGAAATTTTATTTCATAACTTAGGGTGCTGTAGGAATAAGAGGGGCTAGGATGAAACTCGAACTGTGTGACTGTGAATGCTTGCATCTAGTTGGTTATTATTTAATTTTCTACTTTATGCTCGTTTTTTTTTTTTTTTTGTTCGTTATATGCTTTTTCTGTCTCCATCGTTGTCGTCTTCATCGTCAAAGCCTTCGTCCTTGTAGACCATTTTAATATGATCGTCCATCATTCGGGGAGTGGATGATAATAAATTGACTCATTGCATCAAATGAAGCTCTTCACTCCGATGTCGAACCACCAATCGTTTTTTATGATGTTTGCCATTCATCTTATCATGCTTAAAGTATTTATCTGATTTTCATATAAAAAGAAATGAAGAGCAATCACTTAATGCTAAAGCAGGTTACATTTAACTTTGATGTTTTGGTTGTGAAATGGTGCAATTTACTGAGAGAAAGATTATAATTAGATAAATTTGATTTAGAGAAAAATCATAAAAGAGAGTTTTCTTTCATCCAAGCATCAACCAAGTGAATGTGATTAAATTTCAAGATTTTAGTGCAGAGCTGTCGAAAAAGGAACGAAAACTTTCAGCATTTTTTCGAACTTTTAGGAAGACTTATAAAAAGCATGCCTGTCTCATTGTGACTCTTTAAAATGTGAACAATTTCTGAAGATCACTACCTTATTATATTTTTAGCTACATCAATCAGTTTTTTTCAGCATTTTTATTGAGTATAATTAAAAAAACGGACACAAAAGTTCCCAGAATTATAAAATAGAAAAAGAGAGTAAAAAAGGTTTGTTTGTACGTGGGTATGTTTATTCCCACATAGCTTCTAAACTACTAGTTATTATCTAACGAATAAGCTTTGTGCTTGTCCTCTAGTTAAAGACTATGTAACTTTCTGCTTAATTCGCCCTTTACATCACATAAATGTCACGAATTAAGCAAGTTTTAGTTTCTTAACTTAGTTTTTTATTTTAATCATTTTAGAATTATAATTTAATTAAATATTTTTAGAGCTTCTGTATATTAAAAACAAATGTTAGTAGTTCATGAATTTTGCCACTAGAGGGCACCATAAAGTAGAAGGTATTTTACAGAATATAACCAGTGGTTAAGCAAGATGTTTTAAACTGTACCTTATTGGCCAATTTATAAAAAGTAGTTTACAAGTTACAAGGGAACATACCTATCCACATTCATTTAAACCCATTAAATACATAATACTCTTTTATCAAAGATTCATATTTAATAGTCTTTAGTAGTCTTCTTAAAAAACAAGAGGAAAAAATAGGGTAAAAGATTTATATTTATCCTGTCTATCTTACCTCTAACAGATTTCCATGATCAAGTCTAAGAGCGGAATTCAGAGTCGTTACTCAAGTAAAATTTTTTCTCAAACACAAGTCTGAGATGAATTTTCTGAGTGTTTGTCCAAGCATTTACTTCAAAATTTCCTAAGTTCGAATTCAACAGCTAAAAGTAAAGAAACTCCTAGGTTTTCTAAACGTAATGAGTAGCTGAGTATAATTTTTACTTCAGTGACGACTCTAAATTCCGCTCTAAATATCTCGGAAATCTTTCGCATTACAATCAGTGTATTATACTCATTATTAGGCATTGAGCAACATAATAAAATTTCATCACTTTTTACATTTTTTAAATAATCATACTACTATAGTACTTTCGACAGCACTGGTAAAACACTTTTGCTACTCCTCATACCATCATATTCGTATAAATGTTTTACAAGTTAACATGGCCTAGTTATTGTATTAGTGTCAACTGGCCTTTAATTTAAAGTTAAATGACAAAAACAAAAAAAAAAAAAAAAACAAAAATCTGTGTCTAGGTCGTCTGTGTTGTGAAGTAACACTCTCTCGGCGATGTCGCCATTAATTACTTAAAAGCTTTTGGAAAATCCTTATGTCTAGGCCAGCTATAGCAAGCACTTCCTCTAGTTTTATTTTTTATTTTATTTTTTGATGGGGTCGGGGTGGATGGGTGCAAAAAAGTTACATTTTCATTCCTAGAACATTGGCAACTGAAAGATGAAAGGACAAGCGAGTCATCCTCGTTCTTCATCCTTTACCCAGCTCTCTCTCTCTCACTCCGTCTCATATGGGAATATAAAATGTTCAAAGAGACAATGGCTTTTGTAGCCTTTTACCACTTTATGTTCAAATTGGTGTCGAGTTTTGTTAGTTTGTTTCCACAGGCTGCCTTTTCTGGCTGATGCTTAAAAGGTTGATGTGTAAAAGGGGGGGGAATCCTTTCAAACAGATCGAAAGTTGAAGTAACACTTATTTGAACTGACAGCAAATGAGGATGAGAAATTGGCATTGTTCTAGATGTAAACATATATACAAGCATTTCATATATACGAGTAGATATATATTTACAAGGAAGAATGGTTGTTATAAGGTAAAAGAAGTAAGAATTTCTTTGGCAAAGAAAAAATGTGTTAACACTTCGTTTGGCTGATGTCGGTTGGGTTGTAGAAATGTGAACTGTGAACTTCTTAATCATCGAGATGCCAGATGAAATGAATAATTGCTTGTATTCTGAAATTCAAGTCTTCAAGTTAACACATACACACATACATTTTCCTTAAAAATATACACACTTAAAGAGACTGCGATGGTTGGTTGAACATTTTCAATGCATTAGTCATTCAATGTGTCTGTTAAACAAAAAAAAAAACAAGACAACAATGACAACGAACTAAATCGTTATCCTGTTTTGGTACTGAAATGTCAGCTTTTGAGATTGTCATGTTGTGATTCAAGGGAAGTCGTTCGTTCTTCATTCTTCGTTCATCGATGGTGTTCTACTAAGTGGTATTGGGTGTTGGGCTAAATTGTCCTTTTGTTTTAATGAGAGAAACGGTCGCACTTAAGATAATGATGAATTAAGGGAAATTCTCTATTTTACTTGATGGGGCAGACGAGAAAGTGGATTCTATTTTTATTATTAACTATGTTGAATTTTCCCAGTTTAAGGGAATAATTTAAAAATCGTTTAGCGAGAGAAAAAAAAAATTAGAAAAGCATCATTAACAATGAAATGATTTTTGAAAATGTTTTTCGTATGGAAAATAATTAGGTTAAAGAAGAGACTTCTATTTAGAATTTTTAGGTATCATTTGTATTTTTTTGTAGAACCTGGCAAAATTAACAATGTTAAATACAACATTATGTTTAAGATCTAAGGAACTTATTTTGTTGAAAGAACTATGAGAACTATGTATTCACACAGACAAGTCTTCGACAGAGAAGTCAAAATAAAATTTAAGTTTTTAAAATCAAGTTACAGTATAATTTTGTAAGCTCAGTTTTCTTCATATAATAGAAAATTTCATAAAACACTAGCTGACCCGGCGGACTTCGTTCCGCCATTTCTTGTATTTATTTCCAATTTTCGACTTTGTAATGAACAAAAAAAAGGGTATTAAAACTTTAAAAGTTTGTAAAATGAGTCTAAAAATATTCACTTTTAAACTTTTAGCAAAAAGTAGCCTAAGTAAAATGCTCACTACATGCACTACAATGCTGCACCACACAAAATTTCACAATGCAAATTTATTAACTCTTTCAAACGTTTTTTCCATAAATATTTCAATACAGCTTGTTACGGCACTTTAAAAAATCAGCGTTTCGCAAATACACCCTATTATATCTCAAACTGAGATTACGGTACTTCCCACACTGGTCACCACCACTGGTGGCTGGTCATGATCAACCGATCTCCACAGGTGTTTTTAGGTATTTCTCAAGTTTTTAATTTTACATTATGTAGCTTGTAGTTGATGTACGGCTATGTGCGATATGTGCGATCAAATGAAAGGTAATATCATCAAGATGCTCAATAAAGTTAAATACAATTTTTATGTGCTCTCAATCAAAACTTTATTTTACCGTTATTCAAGATTGCGTTTACATTTTGATACAAATATACAATTATAGTCTTGCTTATTATCTATCTACACAGTAAATTTCATTCATTTATATGTTGAAGAAAAAAAGATAAAAATAAAAAACAGTTAAAAACGGCCAAAAAAATTGGAACAAAAAAACTTGTTTTTCCCGTTATTCGGTCAAAAATCATTTTAAAAATTCAATTATTTGCACATGCATGCGCATAATTAAAACCCATATGCCCTATTAATTTAAAATTTTTCGCAGTTTTTTAAAAATTCCTTGTTTTTTTCAAAAATTCATATTTAAAAGTACAGGGACTATGAAAAAAATCCGTATAAGACGCCTATTTTTTTTTAGTATCTTTCTAATGGTGTAATTCAAATTTCTGTACAAAATTTTGCCTATCTGTAATTAATCTTTTGTCGAAGGTATATCACATGTTTTGACTGCAAAAAACCCTTAACAACTTAATTTTGAAATTTTTTAGAATTTTTTCATTACCTTTTCCAAACTAACAATAAATGTATCTATCAATTTAAAAAAATCAGATCTCTAAAACTTACCGTTTAGAAAATAGCCTCTTTTTTTCAATGTACTGTTACCCCTATTTACCCTATAAAATCATCAATTTTTTTTGTAATAAACTTTCTACTCTTTTAAGAAAATCAGACAACCGTTTTGGCCGGTTAGCGAACGTACACAAAACCAAACTTTAATTTACTATATATAAGAATATCACATCAGCCACCCATACAGTAGGCCCCAGTGTGCACCAGTGTATGAAGTTAGCAAAATAGTGAACTGACCAATATCATTAACATTACCATCATTAATGGCATCACGAAGTTGAAAGTAGGTACTCCTCAGAATTGAACTTCTTTTGATCAAAAAAAAAAATAGAATTTAATCGTTCTTTTTTTGCATACATACCTAAATACATATCCACAGCATGACACAACAAATTCTGATTAAATTCATGTTTGCGAACTATTAACATGTACGCAAATGTTGTCAAAATCAGGTCTTAAACGATAATAATTATTTTGAAAGCCTGTCTAATAAATTTGTTTACAAATTAAGCTTAGTTTTTTTTTTTTAAGTGAGAGTGTTTTTTTACTCGTACAAATTGACAGCTATGTAAAGATGCGAGAAAACTTATTATTTTTTTTGTATACAAACCATCTACACATTAATACCTTTCAAACAAAAAAAAATTACCAAAATCGGACCAGCCAAACGCGAGTTTATCGGCCACACACACTAAATGAACTCATTTTTATATATAAGATTAACTGGTTTCATTATTTATCAGGCAAAAGATAACATTTTCAAGCAACAAAAAATGTTTTAAAAAAAATTACGCATACACCACAGTGACCGTTTTTAATTTGAACTTTGAAAATACGTGGAACCGCCATTATAATATTTTTACCTGCAAATTAGGTTCAAAAAGAAATCAGAAAATTTAGCTTTTAAAAATTAAAATTAATTTTCTTAGAAGTGTAGCATTTTTTTTCTGTGTCTGCATTTTGTTTCTTCTTTTTCATTTGAAAACAATTTCAAGAAGTTATTTATGTTACTAAGTTCCACATTTCAACCTACCAGCAGGGCCTCTTTATAGTAAATAAAAAAGGATAAAAATAATCTTTTAAGTGAATAATGCTAAGGATCTCCTTAAGTGGTTATATATAAAATCACAAAAAGGACGTCAAGTTTAACATGATTTACATATTATAAACATAACCTTTTAAGAAATATGTGGGTTAACATCACAAATCATTTTCCGTCTATCCTTCTGGATTCTATATCCTAGCAATAATGTTAATCCCTCGCTATTCTGAAATTTTATTTTAAAATGAGAAACGATGGCATATGTTGCGATATATTTCTGAATTCAAGGAACCCATTGTTTGAATTAATTTTCCATTCCCAAAGGCAGCAAACAAAAAAAAATCTTGGTTTTATTTTGGATTTTTCATTTAAATGAAAGCCCTTCAAATATATACCGACCATCATATACATAAATATGGAAAAAACGAATTGAAAGTTAGAAAACCCTTCTCAAACAAACATTGAGTCCTGTCGAGCTCACATATATCCTATATCCATTTATGATGAAATGTAGGATAAATAGGACTAAAATATTTATACATTTTTTGAAGGAAATTTCTTTATGGAAAAAATTTTCCATTGATTATCAAAAAAATTTACAAAAAAAAAAAAGAAATCCAAACAAAACAAATCATTGGAAGTTTTTTAGGATTCCTCTCTCTTTAGCCGACCTATGGTGCATATATTTAGGTAGAACATGATGAATGAATGAAGTTCATTTTCCTCTAACTCAGCTACATATGTTTATATTTTTTTTTTTTTTTTTTTTTTTGTAGAATTTTAGAAGAGAGAAGAACACCTCGTGCGCCATTCTATTTATAAATTCACACAGCACAGACAGCACAGAGGGAAAATTGTTTGGAAAACACAAAAATTTTCTTTAATTGAGGTTACTTTACCGAAATACATGCAACATGCTAGATTGCTTTTCCTAGATGTGTGTGGTTTGTTTGTAGAGAGCAAAGAAACAAAAAAAAAGAGAAATGAATTATTAATTATATATCTCGTAGGTATACAATCTATGAAAAGCAAAGAAAACAACATAAAAAAGTTTTTAAATTGACAAAAAGAAAAAAATGGGAAGAGTAAAATTGTATAAAAGAACAAAAATACATTTTGTCCTAGATGCGATTGTTTGTTTAATTAATGAGACATTCGCATGGCCTTTATTTGAAATCAGATAAGAATAAATTGCACGACTGGGGTCGCACGTACTTGCTCTTATGCTTAAAGTAACTATAATGTTAAAGCTTTTTATACAAGAAATTTAAAATTTGATATTTTGAAGAAATTTCATAAGTAGTATAAAAAAATTAAATCTGTTTTATTAATTAATAAAACCCCGTTTTAAATTATCTTAAAAAAAAAAATAAATATGCCATTTTATTTCTTGTATAAAAAGGTATTTTTAGAAAAAAATTTTCGAAAATTGTAGGAGCCGTTTTTTAAAAAAATAATTTTTTATGTATAAAAATTTTTTAACATTTTTCAAAAAAAAAGTTGGTATGCCATTTTAAAGAAATAATTAATTTACACATAAAAACTAAATTCCAAAATTTTTCATTGATCCGTTTTCAAAAAATTGATTTTTCAAAAAAAAATTTTTAAATATTTTTAAAAAAACCAAAAATGCGTTTTTTGAAAATTTTCTAAAATTTTAATATTATCTTTACTTACACACTTTTGTGTAAAAATTTTCATTTAAATCGGGTAAATGTTGTACGAGATATTCAGAAACGAAAAAAACCGTTCTATGACAGGTACCGTTAATAACGGTACAAAAAATATTTTTTTTATTTAAAAAGTTGGCTCTTATGTGTAGTACTACACACAAAAATTTTAATCAAAATCGTTAGAGCCGTTTTTGAAAAAAATTAACTTTTCTATTTCCGTTATATGGCAGGTACCGTTAGTTTTGGTCATAAAAAAAAAATTTCAATTTCCCCTCTAGGGAATCACCAAAAACTGCTAACTACCAAGTTTGAAGAAAATCACTTCACTCGTTTAGGCTGCAGCTCCAGATAGAGACAGACAGACAGACAGACAGACAGACAGACAGACAGACAGACAGACAGAATTGCCGGACCCACTTTTTTGGCATTCTCTATCATCGTAATGTCATGTAAAATTGTTATCTCGAGTTCGATTTTTTTTACGAATCCTAAACTTGCCCTATAGTACCTATATCGCAAGTAAAAAATACATATAATTTTGTACTTGTTTGAATTTTTATTGTAAAATCTATTTTTCTCTCTGAACAAACATAATTGTATTTCAACATAAATATTTATTTTAAAAACCTCGATTAATAAAAGAAAGAAAATAAATGCTACAACCAATTGCTCAATTTATTTAAAAACCAATCCAAATACATAATTCGTTTAAAATATTTCAATTTTTTGTTTCTATTTCGTGCGTATCCCAATTACCATTTTGATTTTTAATTAAATGAACAGATTTATTTTTGGATTTAGATTTTGCCTTGTATCAAATGAAAAAAAAAAAAATAACAAAACTTAGAACAGGCTGTCGAGCTAATGATATGTTGGCATCATAAAAACGCCAAAAAGTTTTCTAATAATTGTCTTAAGTATGGTACTCGAACTATAATAATGCGAATATAGAGTGGCTATTTAGCCATCACTTTAATTAGTTTTGAAAGATTTTACTTTCAAGGAAAACATATTGTATGAATTTTTAATGGGATTAGGGAATACTTTAAGCATAAATAAACATTGTTTAAAAATATGATATTTTGAAATTTTTTTAAGTTTAAATTTTTTTTTATTTTTGAAAAATCATTTTTATACAAATAAACAATAAAATTAAAAATAGGTAAAGTTTTCGAAAAATACATTTTTGAAGAATAATTATTTCTTTTGAATGGAATACCAAATGTTTTTTTTTTTAATTTGTATGTACAAAAAATATTTTTTTCCAAAAGGTTTCTAAGTAATTTGATTTTTTTTTTTAAACTTCGCTTGGAGCTAAAATTCTTTTAAAACGATATTTTATATTTTGTTTTTAATTGACAATTTTCGTTTAATTAAATTAATTTGAATATCTTGCGAGTTGATTTCATAAAATAATTCGTTTTGAATGAATCAACCCCTAATGAAATTCATCCCAATATGGCAAAAAATTATAAAGAGTTTGTTGCTGCAATGCCGAAACTTTTACCGGTATCAGACTTGCATGACATGGATTTATTCTACCTACGGGAAAATTAATTTTTTTTTCTGTACGTGACAGTCAACATTTTTGTACGACTTATTTTACGTGATTTTTCTTTCTTAAATTCGTAAATGCACCGTTGTGTAGGCCTACAATAGTTCTTCAGACATCATATTTAATAGACTTACTCTTTGTTGACTCTGCCTGTCTGTACGTGACGTTTCCTTATTTTAATTAAAATCTCTTGATAAAGTAGGTAAGGAGCTCAATATGTTTGTGATAATTTTTAAAATTTTTAAAAAAATTCAACAAAACAGTCTGATAATATGAACAAGAATAATGTAGGTTGGTCAGTACGTGACAGTGGAATGCAATGAGGGAGCGGTTCAAAATTCTGTTTTTCAAAATTCTGCTTTTTTCAATTCTGTCTTACAAAATTCTGCCAGCATATTTTTTAACAAAAAGCTAATTCTAAAAACGCGCGCTTTTAAACATTTTCCAAACCATTTTTTTAAATCTTTGCAGAATTTGTTAAACAGAATTATGAAAACCAGAATTTTGATAAGCAGGATTTTGAAAAACAGAATATTGAAAAGCAGAATTTTGAAAAAAGAATTTTCACCCCGGCAGAATTTTGACCCCAACCCATGAATGATTTTGGTTTAGTGCCCAATAATGCAAAGTCCATCTTTTCTGCATTAACTGTAAAGAGCAATGAGATGCGAACGATAATCTGTTTATTAATTTACTCAAAAAAGGCGTAAAAATGTTTGGTTAATGAAGTGGTGTGTAGTAGCTTCATAAAACTTAAGGTATATTGCTTTATAATTATTTGCTGAATTTCTCTTTAAATTGTGTTTATGCTCTATTCTGAACATAAATTTTCTGCCCTTTTGATTTAGCCTTTTAAACTTTTTTGCATCCTTAAAACCATCAACACAATATAACGTAGGTACGCCATGTATGATGTAACCAAAAAAGAAAATTTGTATTGTATCTCACCCGAGCGAGAAATATACATTTGCACTATGATAGTTTTTTTCTCAGAACTTTTATTATTTTACTGCAAGACAAGAAAATAGCAATAAAAGTGGTATTGTGCGTTGGTGTCCTTATCACAACTTGGCATTCAACAAAACAAGTAAAACACTTCTAAGAATCAACCATAAAAGCGAAAAGGCTGGGAAAATATCATTTTCTTGAAAATAATGCGAAAGTTGAAAAAGCATCCTTACCACACACACACATACACAACAACACCACCATATACCAAAATCGTGACTTATAGTTCTCACAGTGCTAGCAAAAAGGATCTTAAAAGCCGCGAACATTTTTACTTTGTTTTTTTCTTGTCACATAGTCCTTTATCTATATGTGACTTAAATAATGCTGTCGTGGTATCTTTTAAATGTGTCTTCTTCGTGTGACACATTTTTGGAATACACAAACAAACAAAAAAGTTTGGCCTAGAATCGAAAGTTTTCTAGACTTTAATCTTCCAATCTCTAATCAAGAAAAAGAAACACATACACACAGATATAAAATTCTTTTCTTTACTTGTTCTGTGTTTGTTTTATTCCTCCTACAATTTTTTGACGTGCTGCGATTATTTTTTATATTCTTGCAGTTTTTTCTTCGTATCTCAAAGAAACAATAAAGAATCTTGGTTTTTCTTTCACTGAAATGAATGAATGAAATGAGTGACGGAATGAGGGTCTTTTTGCTTGGTGAAAATACAATTAAAGGAAAATTGCCGTTAGCAAAATAGGAAGGAAAGAAAAACTGCTAAATGCTAGGCACTATTGTTCTATTGCGGATAATATAATCCGTTTTGGGCTAACGCCTTTTTAACTATTTTCTAAGTTTTTTTTTTCTTCATTCTTTCGTTCTTACTTTTGTCATAAAAAGGAAGGCGAATAAACTACAATAGCTCATGATGTCTGGAGCACTTTTTTTTACTGAAAGAAATAAAATTTTAAAAGTGGCAATTTTTAATTGGGACTTGAGAAGTTTTCTGTCTTGGTTTAACCGCAGGATATTAATTTTTTTTTTTTGTGTAATAATGTACCTAAGGTATGATTTTTAAACTGCAATCATAATTGCAAAATTAAAGGAGAAACAAGGTGATTATTGTAATATCATGGATAATGTGCTTCTTGAAAAATTGCAAGAAAATTTAATTATATTTTAAAATTTCAGAAAAATTATGTAAAATTAAATTGCTCAAAAAAGTGTTGCATTTGTTTTTCTTTTTTAATTATTCTCATGAGAATTCTTAGTACCAAATGAAATCTAGTACAATAATTTTAATATAAGTAAGCTCTGTCTGTTTTTTTATTTAGAGCAATGTTTTATTGAGCAACAATTAAAAATGCCGCAAAATGAACACAATTGTAAGAAAATGAAAACCAATTCACATTATAAAATTATTACTTTTATTAATAAAATTTTATCTCTTGGCATCTCCATGACCAAAAATTTAATCATTTTTCAGCTAATCGTTAAAGCTATACATCCAACAGAAAAATCACACATCTTACGAGATTTTTATAATTTCACTTCCCAAACTGTCCATATCCAGTTAATGTGCGAAAATATTAATTTCATTTTTATTACTTTGCGACATGTCACCAAAACGCGTACTAATTAATTCTCACGTTTTCATATTTTTTTACTGGCAATTTTTCTCTCTCTTTAATTATGACTAAGCAATAAACTTTCAGTAGGTATAGAATTGCGAGTATCAACTAATTAAATTTCAAAGTGTCTAGATGACGACCGTCCTACTGAACTCAATTAAAACAACAACAAAAAAAACACGAACTTTTTAATGCTTTTAATAAAACTGATGGCACAGCAAAATCATATTTTTTTGCAATTTCATAAACTCACGAGTATGTGTGTGTAGGTACAAGAGTATATTCATGCAGACACCATATATTCAACCGAAATAATTTATCTACTCTTGTGAATGCGTCTTCAATATTTTCGAACAAGAATATACTTAGATTCTTTCCGGAAATACCTCTACCACCATTATTTATGTGACAGAGAAGAAGAACCTTCTACCCAGAAAATAATAAAGCATTTTCATTTTCATCATCGATTACCCAATAAAGTGGAAAATTTTCACCTGAGTTATTTTTGCATAACATAAACTAAGGACTGACTGATGATGGTGTTGTTGTATAATCGTATATAGGAACATTGTTTCCTTGTTTTATGTTTCTCTATCAGTATATCAGTAAGGTACCTTCTACAACACAGAACTTAATTTGTGGGCATAATAAATCGGTGGTTGAACCTACAACTTGTTATGAAATCGGTCAAGCAATTATTCACCGGAAATGAATGCGGGCATAGAGTAGAAATGAAAAGCCCTGTACTATACTATGTTGTATTGTTCTTCATTTATTCATCCCTACGGTGATATGTTTGTGTATATTATGTCAATGGTTTTTGTTTCAACCACGTTTTGATGAGCAATAAACAATCTATCATTGTCGTACTATATAGGCTAGGCACAAAGAGGTTTGATCTCGAATGAGAGGGTGTTATCATGGATGTGGGATGTTCAGTGTTTCCAATTGCATTCGTTTTTGTTTCAATTTTCCAGTAGGTACGTTATTCGATGAGAGAAATCGATAATTGTACAATATTATTAGAACAAGTTCTCACTTAGGAACATTATTAATATTTTTAAAAAGGATTTTGGTTTTTATTTTTTTTTTTTTGTTTCTTTATATAAAAAAAAAAACTCTCCAAAAATTATTTAAGTTTTCTTGAGAATATTTTATTGTTATTTGTAGAGCACAAGAAAATTTTGATTGTGTTTCAGCTGTGAACATAGCTCAAGTTCAAAGATTGAAAGCAAAATTGACTTTAAAATAGGTTACAAAAAAGACTCCACTCATATTTTTAAATTGTACATATAACGATTACTCTAAGGCATTAGTATATTTGCTTTCATATTAACTTCGTTGAAACTTTGTATTTTGTTATTTTGTGTTTGATAATAATTTTTTGCCTAAGGTATTTTTTGAAATAAATAAACTCTCCAAAAATGTATTGCTATTATACATATATTTTCATGAGAATCTCGTCCTGAAAAAATTTTTAAAGAAATTTTACTTCGATTGAGTACTCTGCTTTATTTTGATGTTTAAAAAAAACTAAAAATATACCAGTTTATTTACAAAAGTCTCCACTTACTTTCGCATGATGTTTTTTTTACAATGTTCTATTCTATCATTTTTTTTATTGTTTATGTAGTTTGTCTCATTGAAAAGTATTTTCTTTCTGCATTATTTAATTTTCTTCATAATAAAAAAAAAACTCTACATAAATATTTTTCAGTACAGTTTTAGTTTCTAGCATTTCGTCATTGACTTAAGAAATTTTCTTTCATTTTAGAAATGACGTTATGTACAAAAGTAAAGATCAAAACTAATAATTTAACCACTTTATTAAGAGAAGTTTCCGTTCATTTTTTGAGTTTTGAATTAAGTCTGAGGAACGAATAAATTATATTCTGCTCTTACATTTAAGTGTCGTATTAAAAAATATTTACTGATTGCAGTGGATAAATTCTAACTAAAATTCACAAAAGAAAAAGAAAAATCCACACCTATAAAAAAACTAAATTGGCAACACTGAATCATATCATTCCATAAGAATAAACGAGAAGCAAATGAATTAAATGCTCTTTCGTAATTATCTTCTAAAAATGAATAATCTTAGGGAGAGAGAATGCCCTAGAGGGGCATTTGCAGTAATGGTTTTTGCTTTTTTTAAGACTTCATGAGTTTGAGTTGAGGATGAATTAGCGCAATTTATTTCATCAAGAAGTCATTAAACATACATCTTGAATTAATTTGTATTTATTGCTAGTAAAATGGAAAACCAATTAAAAATGATGGGCAAATGTTCTAAATAAATACAGCCTTCGAGACTTTTTATCTTTACCGCAATCATTATGACTTTTTTTTTCTTTCCTTGACTAAAGTCTAAAGGAAATTTATGTTAGCTGGGTTGGTCAGATGTTTCATAAAAAATATTTTATTTACGTGCCTTTATTACATTTGAATGAAAAAAAAATGAACACAAAAATATTGATGGAAAACTCGAGTGGCGTCCCGGAAGTTTCAAAAATAGAACTCCATACTATGAAAAACATAAAAATTTTGGCTAAACAATGTTTATCCAAAGTTCAAACAACTAATGTCTGCTTTTAAATACCACGAGTTTAAGCTAATTTCCCAATATACACAACACATACAAAAATACAATTGATTTTAATGGCCATCCATTATTTTGTTTAAAAATAGATCAATTATGTCTACATATTTTGTTTGTACAAGAAAAAAAAAATTATTAGAACAAATATTTCGATCAACAACAAAAAAAAATTTAAAAATTCATCGTTTATTCCTAAACAGAAAATAAATGCTTTCACACTTGAATATTACATGCGAATTGATTTATATATTAATTTAAAACAAAAAAAGTAAACAAATAGCGCAATCATATGTATGAAATTAAAATAATAAACTTTTAGCAACAACAACAACAAAGTTTTTCTCTTTTTTTTGTTCAAATCAAAATAAATAGAATGTTTGCGTAAAATCAACACCTCAAATCGCTTAACCCAAGTAAGTTATGTGATCACGATGATTGGAGGAAAAACAAATAGACAAAAAAAAACATCTAACAAAACATTAATACATACATGAACAAAAATGCCGGTAAAAATAAAACAAAACAAAATACAAAAAATTTAATATTTACAAAACAAAAACAGTTATTTGATTTGGATTTTTTTTAACACTAGCTACATCGAATTTTCTATTGAATTTTTTGGACAAGAATGATGAATAAATTATTAGAAAAATACTCATGTTGTGTGAGTTGCTGATGAGTTTGTTGATGAAAAACCGGAAACTGAAATTTGCATATCATAACAACTACATACATTGCATAAACTAAAGAATTTAATTGATTGATTTATTATATTTTGTATATCGGAGGAGGTGGGGAATTATTAAAAAACAAACTATGAAAGGATTTTGATTTGAAAATTCTGAAAATCAAAAAAAAAAAATGATGAGTTAAGAAGTTAATTTGGAAATAAATTAGTTTTGCACATATACATACTTGCTATTTTATTTTAAACTTCGATTTGTATTTTGTATTTGTAATTTGAATGTTAATAATTTTAAAAGAATACAAATATTGTAACGAAAACAACTTTTATACAAGAGGTCATAACACTTTGTAGCAAAAAATCGTCATTTTCATAAAAACCAAGGGGAAACATTATTTTCTTTTGGAGTTTTTTAAGCATTTTTCGGTAAGTCAACAAAATAGAAAATATCGAAAACTTAAAATTGATTGAGGGTTTCTCTAGAAATTACCGTTTTGATCGAAATGGACATTAAACTTGGTTATAAATTAAAAAGTTCTTTTTCAAATTTCAAGTCAAGAACAAAAAATATTGCTTTCATAACAAAAACATAATAAGATCAGAAAAAATCTGAAAACATTCAAGCCTGAATCTGTGATTTTTACATTTTGTAAGATTTTAAAAGACCAATCTTAAACATCAATAAAAATAATAGAAAATCTTCGTTCATTGGTTGGAGTTATTCTACAGACAAAAAATGATACGTATACACCATAGTGACCCGAAAATTGTTCGATTTGTCACCTTAATAACAAAAGTAAGCAAATTTCTACAAATGTAGTCATTTTTAATATAGTGAATACCAGTTTTTAAAGTGTTTTGAAAATTTGCCAAGTAAACATTTAATGTTTAACTGATGCTAATTTAAAAACAAACTTTAGAATATTGTACATCTATTATTTTAGTTCTTTTTGTGCCAGCAAAATTTCAACAAAGTTGTGATTAAAATATCATTAGAGACATTATAGAGAAACTCTTTAATTCAAAGACGTCCCAAATTTAAACCAATACTCAGTTTTATCATAGCTTGTACTGTAATTTTTCCTTAAACCTCAATGGTAACACCTCTAAAAATGAAGATAAGGGGCTTATGGTGTAGGAAAAAAAAAAATTGGGGCCAGCTTTCCTACAATCTTTATCTACGTAATATGTATATTTATCTATCTGAAGTTATTTAAAAATTATATATTATTACCTGTATCACAAGTAAAAAAGTTAAAGATTTAAAATTCATGAAGAAATGTAGGTATACAAAAACCTTGATAGTACATATTTCCATTCCAGTTTACCTACATCTAGAAACAAAATAACATGATTCGAACCGATATTTTATTTGTATAATCCACTACTAAACCCCAAATCAACTTACAGATCACTGAACCGTTCTTAATAACACCCAGACACAAAAGTGTTTTGTATATATTTTTTTTTTCATTTCTTTTTTTTTCTGTCTCTGATTCGTCTATGAAAAAAAAAGAAATAAAAAGAACAACATTTTTAAACAAAATAAATATAAATTTAAAACTCACACGATAAATTGAAACGTTTATGCGTGTAAACCCATGAAAGACTAAAGGCAAATGCCCACATTTCCCTTTTGATATATTATTTTCCTTATATAAAACAAAAAAACTTGTATATATTGGCTTATGAAAAATTTTCCAGGACTAGCGAACAGAAAAGAAAAATTTATTAATGAACCTGCAATGCGTAAACAGAACGCAATCATAAATTTTCATTTTTTGCAAAATATACTCTCCATTTGCCTGAATGTGCTGGGTCTGTCTTATATTTGGGTAACTGGTTCCTCTATATAGAGAAGCTGCATCAGGCAACCCTACCCCATATTGGGTATTTTTTCAACTTTTTTTTTTGCAGAATATTAAAAGGAAACCCAACGAGGCAAGCAGCCATTGACGACCCCCATTTTTATGAGTTCAACGAAAGGATCCCTCTCCTGATTCAATGCAGCAATAATGGCAGTCGAGTCCTTATATTTTTCCACACCCGAAAAATTCATTGAAAAAAAAAGGAACCGAAAAAGAAATGGAAATAAAAATGGAGCTGAATTTATGACACTATTTACAGTTCTCATCTGTGAAATATAGAACTTTTCGGATCAGACGGAACGGAGATAGTATGTCTTCATTCAAGCGTGGTAAAATTGCGGAATAAATAGATTCACAAACATACACACATCCCTTAGGTATCTTAGATAGAAAAAAAAAGTAATGTGGTGTAGGTTTAGGAGTTTAAGGATTCAAAGACGAAGAGGGTTTATATGTATGTATTCCTTATCTTCATATATGTGTCTTTTCAGCTTAAAGGTTTTGATTTTATTTGTGTGATATCGATATCCCTTTTTGTGCTGCTGTTTCGCGCGTAGGTTGTGTTTTTGATTAAAACTGACTTTATATGGCTCCTGTGGGAATTACAAATTAGAACTTATCTATAGATCCAAGCAATAAGCTTAATTGACTGTAGGAGGAATTATTTCCGCAAAGACGACGGTTGATTGTGTGTTGTTAATTGGACACCGATACAATTAGATGTTTTTTTTTTCCCTTGATTTTTTGTAAAAGAAAAAGGCATTTCAGTACCTAATTCATTAGTAGACTTAGACTTATACACTCTAATGAACCATTGGGGCTTTTTGTTTTATCTACGTCCTGTAGCACTGACAAAAAGGTTTTCTTACTTCTAAACGAAGTAATAATAAGATTCAGAGGCAGACTAAATAAGAGAAAAGTGATCCCTTTTAGTTGATGACGTGCGTGGGTTTGAAATGCGCAAAAGGCAGTTGATTGAAATGTCAAACAAATAACAAGAATATAGGACTAATTTAATACTACCCAATAATTTAACTTACTTATTTATAAACAAGAAATTAATTCAAGTAATTTATGAAATTCACCCTAAAAACTTATTTTCTGAAGGGTAAATACTGTTCATTAGGAAAACTGTTTACATAGGCGTTTATTTGGTGACTAAATGTACACTGAACGGTGAATGTTGTTTGAGGGAAGGGTAACTGAAAGAACGATAACACTGTGCTACAAAATAAAAAAATAAAAATACACCCGAGAAATAACATAGTGTAGGCTGTTCGTATGGTCGAATAATGCATAAAAATATTTTTGTTATATTTTTGGAACCCTCCATTTTTTTTTTATTTACAAAAAACCATTTTTACAGACCTTACGATGTAATCTATCAATATTTCAGTCATTTTTGTAACAACTCTCAATATGTTATATGTTTTTGGAAAGAGGATTTCCAGACCTTTTGAATGATGTATAGAAGTCTATTGTTTAAACAAATTAAGTGTAGGTTTTTATCCCACAAATCTTGAAAAAGTGATTTTTTTCACAATTTTTTCAACTTTACCCAATTTTTTTTGCAAAATAAAACAAACAAAAAAATAAAGTAAGGTTATATTCTGAAAGAATATACATTTAGGCACAAATTTGCGTATTTTTTTATTGAATTTGACCAAAACTGCGGAATCTATGCTATTTTTTCGTAAATAGAAAATGTGGTTTTTCATGATGTGAATTGCAAGGTGCACAATAGGGTATTCGTTATTTTAAAATAATAACAATTTCTATGCTCCTAGGATCTTATATATTTGGAAATAAACTAAAAAAAATATTCCCCAAGTTTCAAGTCTCCAACTTAATTCTAACCCGTGCCGCCAAGCGGTTGAAGTTTCTTATGGGAATAACATGGGGTTTCTTAGACCTTGTTCCATCAATTTTAAATTCCAGCCAAACCATTCGTTCAAAAATTTAAAACTTTTCAGACTCAAATTTAATAAGTGTAGGTATCATGTGAAAATTTTTTAGATTTTTAATTGTTATAATTTTAGAGATTTAGCTTGGTAAAAAAAGTCATTTTTTCAGACTTTTCAAAAATCGCTTTTTACCCGTTTAATGCCAAAAAATTAAAAAAACATACATTTTTATTCACAAATAAGCGTAGTATGTATATTTAAAATTTATATTTAATTCAAAGTTATATAATTAACTAGTTTTTTATTTATTTACTACAGTACTTTTTTTTAAATCGGGAACACGTTTTTTGAATATCGATGTGACTTGAAGAATGAATACACAACAAATTTTTTATATAAATATGAATTGAATTTGCATTTTAAATATACATGCTATGCTTATTTGTGAATAAAAATGTATGTTTTTTAATTTTTTGACATTAAACGGGTAAAAAGCGATTTTTGAAAAAGTCTGAAAAAAAGAATTTTTATACCAAGCTAAATCTCTAAAATTATAACAATTAAAAATCTGAAAAATTTTCACATGATAGCTACACTTATTAAATTTGAGTCTGTAAAGTTTTAAATTTTTTGAACGAATGGTTTGGCTGGAATTTAAAATTGATGGAACAAGGTACAAGAAACCCCATGTTATTCCCATAAGAAACTTCAACCGCTTGGCGGCACGGGTTAGAATTAAGTTGGAGACTTGAAACTTGGGGAATATTTTTTTTAGTTTATTTTTAACCATATAAGATCGTAGGAGCATAGAAATTCTTATTATTTTAAAATAACGAACACCCTATTGTGCACCTTGCAATTCACATCATGAAAAACCACATTTTCTATTAACGAAAAAATAGCATAGATTCCGCAGTTTTGGATAAATTCAATAAAAAAAATACTCCAATTTGTGCCTAAATGTTTATTCTTTCAGAATATAACCTTACTTTATTTTTTTGTTTGTTTTATTTTGCAAAAAAAATTGGGTAAAGTTGAAAAAATTGTGAAAAAAATCACTTTTTCAAGATTTGTGGGATAAAAACCTACACTTAATTTGTTTAAACAATAGACTTCTATACATCATTCAAAAGGTCTGGAAATCCTCTTTCCAAAAACATATAACATATTGAGAGTTGTTACAAAAATGACTGAAATATTGATAGATTACATCGTAAGGTCTGTAAAAATGGTTTTTTGTAAATAAAAAAAAAATGGAGGGTTCCAAAAATATAACAAAAATATTTTTATGCATTATTCGACCATACGAACAGCCTACACTATGTTATTTCTCGGGTGTATTTTCAGTGTCGCACCGTGTAATTTAACTGAGAAAATATTAGTCTTATAGGGTAGGTGCAGTCTTTTTATAATTATAATAAAAAAAATTGGTTATGACCTTAAGAATTTTTGATGACGCTGTAATCAATATTCCTTTTAGCCAGCGAAAACGCAAGACAATTCCAGAGATACCTCATTCTTCAAATTACGATAAGAAGTTTAGAAGCTATGATGCCACAGATGAACATAAATACGTAGACGTGATTTCTTATACAGGTTGTATACTGTTTAGCTCTAAAAAGCGTTTTTTTTTCTGACGGATTTTTTTCTATGCGATTTCATGCAAAAAACTTTTAAGCATTTTTCTGTAGAAAATTAAAAGTTTTTCGAAAAAGACCTTCGACAATTTTTTGATACATTTATTTGTTTAAAAGTTATTCAAGACCAAAGCTCTTCATAAGAGTAATAATTAAATATATTTTTCGAAAATCTGAATATTAAGAAAATTTAAAAGTGTATGTTCTGCCTAATTAGATTTTGTCTAACTTAAGTCACTAAACCACTAGGTCAGCAAGATATACCGGTTTTTTTTTTTTAACCTAACACAGAAAAAATACAATCATGTCTCTGCTTTGCTAATGATTGTAATTAAATCTCCCTCTAGCCTAATTAGGCACCTCTCATCATTTGTTTAGTCATTTTATTGTTAATTCGTACAATATTATGTCATACTGTCTAAAGTCTAAACACGAATAAATTTAACAGAAACCTGCATTGAATCACTCTTTAACGGAACTTTGTTATACTTAGTCTAAGTTTAGCTTTATAACCTAAATAAGTTCACCTTAGTGACTCATATTGAACTCGTGCTAATATAAAACGGAAATGCTTAATCGTTTTTTGCAAAGTTAAATCACGTTTCAAGTTTGTATATTTATTATCTCTGCCTTAAACACACTTCATTATTTAACTTGACTTGAGTATTATTCAATCTCAAGGCAGGTACAATACAAACATCTCCTGCACCTTATTGATATCAAGCAGCATCATCATTATCGATGATGATGAGTCTCCCTCTGCGCAAATCGAATGAATGACAAAGCTCCTTCCGTTTGATTAATAGCAGTTGACAATAAATGTTACCAAGTGTTTGAATGACTATGTTTTGAGAAATTGTGATCATGATTTACGTGCACTTATTTGAATTTGAAATTTTTTCATTGTTTTTGTTTTACCTCCTATAACGTAGGTACACAATGATTAGAGAAGCATTTGTTGTATTTCACCCCACATGGGGCCAAGTTCATGTTGTAGGTATCTCTACATTTTATTTGTTTTGCTTTGTCTTCTGAATGGCTCATCGTTATTCTCATACTTCACTCGCTGTACATGAGTATCTGAGTATCTCTTTAATCAAATTGTTCGTTTTGTAAAGTTATTTCTTGTAAAACACTACAGATGGCGTAACCTCACCTGTTTGAAAAAGAGCTGTATGCAGTCAGCATGGTGTAGAAATATACACTCTCTTACACCAAGCTTTTGTGGTTATGCATGACTGACTGACAATACACATTCGTTTTTGTTTCTGATATACCAACTTGTGGCTTTGTTTACCACCGATACCGAACAGATGAATATTACTCAGCGACATTCTTTTGCAGCTTCAATCGAATCAACAAGGAGTAAGGCTTCTCTGGTACATGTACCACTACATCTAACAAACCTGCCAGCGGCACCTTCCTCAACAACAAATCACCTATACTCTACTCGTACTTGCAAATATGCATAATTTGAATTCCAATTCACTTCATTCGTAAATGTGAATTAATCGCGCTGTAAAACACAATCGATAGAGAGATACGTTTGAAGAATTTTATTGAAAATTCTCCTAAGTGCAAATGGTATTCATTTTCTATTTGCTTTTTGTATTCATTGATAGAGTAAGATAGTTGTTCTTACCTCGTGAATTGAAGATTCATAGATTTTTCTTTGGAATTTTATTACAATTTACATAAACGAAACGGTGATTACTTTTCGAGTTTTTTTTTATATCTTCGTTATGATAAAACAATAGGAAACTGTATATTGTTGATTTTCTTTTCTTTTAGTGCAATAAAGCTATACAAAAGGAATATTAATTTTTAAAACGAGGTTTTGTGTCGAAGTCTTTCATATTTTCTTTATCAAGAAAAGTATTGTAAGGTTTGTTCTTCATTTATTTAAGAAAGTGTATTTCTAAAGCGATTTCTTACATTTTCTTAATACATATTTGTTTTCACAGCGGTTAGTTGAAAATTTACTATGAGTATGAGCAGCTTTTGATAAACAGAGCTTCAAATATTATGAAATTAGTTACTGACTGTATGACTCACGGCTTCATTGACTCACTGTTCTATTATCAACCAGTTTGTACAAATTTCCCTTTTTGTTGAAAATTACTTCTCCCCACTCACCTCATTAAAACGTAAGGTACTCTATGCAGACCTTTATGTACTGAGTACTGGCGATTATGAACTTATTATTTTATCGACTCCTATTTGCTGAGAATAATATTTTTGTGAACTTTAAATGGTTAATTTGAACTAAATATTGATTTATTATTTGATATAAATGAGGACTTTAAAGCATTGAGTACAGTTTTTCATATAATGAGTACATATTTGTGTGTACTCAAAGGATACTATTTAAATTCAATTAAATGCACCAAATTAAACCCAGAATATAAATATCAGAATTAACTGAAGGAAGTTATGAAATAAATATAACTAAGATACCAGTCAAGATTGTTATATACTAACAATAAGTAATATACACTGTCACCTGCATAAACAGATTTCATTTAACTTTTAGCATACAATTTTTCTAGAGTAAATATGGGAATATTTGTTGCATGTAAGCCGTTATACAATATTTAAACAAAGTACATTAAAATTTGCACCGAGTACATGCAAAACTTTACAAAGTGCACTAAAGTTTGTATTGAGTACATAAAAGTTTGTTATCAGTACAAGTCTTTACTGAGCACTTAAAATCTGCTTAAAGTACATACATTTTGTGTTTAATAGGTAAATCTGTAGGTACTTACCATGTATTTTCAATATTCATCACACAAAACAATTAACAACTCTTTGCGATGAGTACAGTAATAATAGACTGAAACTCCCTCCCTGATAGATATTGTAAAAAGATTGATACATAAAGCATTCTGTTATTTTCTGCTCTATAGGTTTGGCTTCATCATTTTTTCCATACAGAGGACTTCTATCAAATGCAATGTTTCAAATTTTAAATTCAATAGCCAACTAACAGAATACAAAAATTGGGATTTTTATTTTTTCAAAATACACTGGAAATAAGACCACTGTAGCTCTTTTCCTGCAAGAAATTTTTCTTAATACAAAAAAATAATATACCTACTCTTTGAAACATTTTCAATTTTTGTTTTTAATGTATTTAAAACATTTATGTTAATGGAGGTTTACTTAAATAGCATAAGTTAACACCTCACATCTCAACTAATTTTTTAATTTATATTAAATTTGAATCTGTTTAACAAATTGCCAAGTATCTAGAGCTATACCTCTTTTTGCCGTCGTCGTTGTCAAGCGACGCGAAGATTATTGTTTTATATTAAGAAGTACTGAAAAAACAAGTAATCTACTTACTTTATTTTGTTGAAATTCAAGTTCACAATCCTATTGCACAACCATTTTAACTAAAGTGAAATAATTTCTATGCAAATATATATTTTCTATTCAAATGTTATCACATCAGCTTCGAGATCAAAAAATTCTTCAAAAATTTTTAAAACAAACGAGACAAACTCACCTTAGCTTGAAATGTTATTCCATTTAAGAAGGCCTGCTCCGCATGCAACGGTATCCTAAGGTCCTGTTCATCTTGTACCAAATCGTACGGTGTCGAAGGCATTCTTAAATAATTTAATATCACTGATTCAGACCACTTATAGTATCATGAAATTGATTTCATTTTTTTGGCACTGCGCTTGCGTACAGATTTTTTAATATACAATAAAACACCACTTTTACTTCTGGCACTCATGCAAACTTTTATGTGATTAGAAATTATTTCTTTTTTTCCCTTGCCTTTTGAATTTCCAGATACTTCTTTTCACTTAAGCACCAGTTTATGTAGTATGCAAATGAAATTGACTATTTATTTAAATTTTAACACAAACAAATTTTAAATTTTAAAATTAGGAGAAGTAGCTAGTTTTCAAATAAAATTTTTTGAAATCAAAAAAATCTTTTTTTGAGCACGAATTTTTGTATTTTGTTGTAAAAGAAGAAAAATTTCTTGTTTTTGATATGAACACGTTCTCTTTGTCTGGTTTCCGGGTTACTATACTAATTTTTTTGTATATATTTTATATATAATTTGATTAATTATGTTTTTCGGTGTTCTCCTCTTTGAATAATGGGGCGGATGTTTCGAAAAACAATTCTGAAAATAAAATGAAAAAAAAAAAAGAAAAATTTATTAATCGCATTTAAGTTTTCTCAGATTTATTTTTAAATCACTTTGATATACAAAATCAAAACGAATAAAAGATTGCTTAAACATTTTCAAAGAAAAATCATGCCTTCGCAGTATTAAATATCTTAAAAATGTCCAAAGCTTCTGAGCAGATGCGATTCTCCATCTCCACCTCTTTGTGTAAGGTGAACCTTTTTTTTTCTGTCATGAGACAAAAAAAAAATTCCGGCAAAACAAAATCAACAAGAACAACCAAAAGGCATCAGAACATTTCTTATCTTCACTCTTGATTCTTGAAACTGGTTGAGTGACGTCGTTTTTTTTTTTTTTTGGATACCAAGAAAAAAATTCAAGATACAGATGATAATTTTATTCAAAAAAAAAAAAAGATTCAATGTTGACACAAAGAACCAAAGACAGAATCACTGTTTGGCTTCGCTTTATGTAAAAGGGGACAACATTTGCCTTCTTTCGGGGACAAAAGTCAAATATTTTATGCGAGCAGTAGTATCTATATACTCGTCATTGGATTGAGGTATACCTACAGACTTTTTGGGAAGAAAAAAAAACACCTGGTTCTGACAGGTAAACTAAGAAGAGAGGTGAGTATGAACTGCTGGACTGGACATTATTTGGTTGGAGGCTAAATGAAGGAAAGGCGCAACTAATCCAGATTGGGGATACATCCGAAAAAAATTTATTTAGTGCCACGGGCATGGGGAAGCATTTCATCTGTGTGTTATTTTCCGGTTTTAGGTTTTATCTTTTTTTTTTTGTATTTTTTTTTTGTTCACTATACCTGTACGGTATATTACCTGACAGAACCACACGGTTTTTTTTTTGTTTTTCTTTCTCTGGGTGATGATGATGATCGGGGTGCGAGTCTTTATTAGAACTTTAGAAGCTTACAAATATCAAAGGTAAACCGAGGGAGGGAGGATTAAATTCATGATATCTTGTTTGGAAAAATTTTTAGGCTAGTAGGTGAAATGAAATATATAATAACTGTTATGTATTGAGATACATGTGTGTTCTGTTAATATAAAAAAAAAAGAAATACAAAATTTTAAAAAAGGTTTTATCTTTTAAATTTTCGTTGAAATTTGCCTCAGTAAAAGTTTCGATACATTTCTTTTGTATACAAGTAGGTATATGGATGACTACTTTGAGTTTGTTTTATGAGTTTCGGAGGATAATTTAATAAAACCTTGACCCGTTTTTTCGAGGTTCTTGGAATTTATTAACTTACATTTTTCAGTTATGAGTACTTAATTATTTTATTATTGTCTTGGGTTACTCTTCTGAATAACATTTATTTTAAAGGGTTTTGAGCTTTTTTGCTTAAGGAGTAATAAAACATGGAAGAACTTTTTATCAAATTTTGTATGTCTAATATTTAATAATTTTAATAATTTACATGTTCCTTTTTTTATAATTCCTGACTTTAGATGCAAGTCTTCTACTTCTAAGCGACTGAAACGCTTTGAACACTGTAAATTTTTACTGGGTCGTGCTCCAGTGGTAAAGATTTTTATAAAAAAAAAAGGTTTTGGCACGAAACGAAGGATGCCATTTTATAGAAAGAATTTTTTGATAAAATAAAATAAAAATCATTGGAGCTCTTTTTTATAAAATGTTTAAAAAAAAACTAAGATTATTCAAAAAAAAAAATCTTTGCTTGTCATTTTTTAAAATATAGGCAAGATATTTTGAGCTACAATTTTACAATGACTACAATTTACTATTTTTCAATCCTTCTTTTTTGTAATCTTATAATAAATTCAACATTCATATTTTTATTTTTATTTCATAAATGAAACATTTTTATATAGGCTCTTTATTGGTACTAATCAATATTCAAAATTCCCTCTAAAAAAGGATTTTTTCAAGTACCTTTTTATTTCCTATGTTCACTGCTACAAGTGAAATATTAATGCAAAACTTCTGACCAAGAGCCATAATTTTGAAATATTTTCGATAGTACCCATTTTGTTTGGTGTTCTTACTGAATTATTGTATTAGCACCCTAAAAAGAACTTATTTCAGGCAACCATTATTTATTTGGTGTTTATTTTTGATAGAGTTTGATTTAAAAGCCATATTTTGGGTAGGCGCACACATGCGATTTTGATCGCGCTATTATTCAGTCGCAAATTAGATGACAAGAATTTCAATGTCTGTAGACACAATTTTCAAATTTTTAATCGCGAGAAGCATGTGTGTTCACAGTCATTGAAATCGTTGTGATCCATTTTTGCGACTGAATAATCGCGCGATTAAAATAGCATGTGTGCGCCTAGCCTTTAAGACGAGTTTTTTTGTAAACTACAAATCCTACAAAGTACTGTTTTTTTTCGTAAATGGCGCCCAACACAATATTAAAAGTATTTTTAAAGCATCTTTCTGGCTCATTATGATTGATATTGAAATGCTTATAATTCTAAACTTTTGTTCTTTTTAAGTATTAAACTAACAAAAGAAAAAGAGAAATTCAAAATTCTCTTCTGGTGATCAACGAACTGAAAACCAATAAAAATATAAAAAATCAATATCGAACTTGTATTAAAAAAAAATTAAAAAAGAATGAAGGATCTTTATTTTAAAATTTTAGTCTGAAAAAATACTTGATTTTTATTTCACCTATTATAGTACCCCTACCCATAAATTAAAACCAAATTTATTCATTGCTTGCAAGGTTGCAATAACTCAATCCTCAATTTATGTATTTCTACCTACTTCCATATTTTTCGGAAATACTTTCAGATCTCTTCTTATTTTACGAATGTAGGTATATAAACATACGACCATATTGACATACAATTTTCTGTTACATAAGAATTGCAAAGTCAACTTTATGCAAAACCACTTTCATTTTTTTGTTTTTTTTTTTTTTTGCATCCTTACAAGTGGCTAGCTAACCTGATTTTGTTTGCTAAAAACTTGTTGCTTTCAATAAATTCTCATCACATGGTGGCACTATCAATTTCCATGGTATTTCGTATCTACTTTTAATACGCACAGATGTGTACCAAATGTACTCTCAATTTCTTAAAAGAAAATAAAAACTTCACCATGATTTTCCTAGTGAAAGATATATTTTCTTTAAATGTCATTATTTGTCGACATAATTAAAAAAAAAAAACACTGCATTCTTACTTTGAAGCACAAAAATAGACTCCTTCTTTATTCGATTCTATACTAGCGAAGTTTTCTTCTTCTTCTTTAACGATTCTCTTTGTTGTCTTAAATAAATTTAATGACTTTTAAAGTCTTTCTTAACACTAAAATGTGCTAAACTAGGTACCGCACCTTTTCTATTATAGTCTTCTAGTGCATCAACCTTCTTTTTGATTGTATCTTTTTGCTACTTCATTTTTTCACATATAAGGTAGTTACTTCCTCCAGCTCTTTGTTATTTATTTATTATCACAAGTTTCAGAGTCCACTAACCTTTATTATAGTGCAAAAAATAGTTCTATTAAATATGGTCAGGAAAAAAATAAACAAAACAACTAAAACCAAACGATCGAGTTAGTATTCTTTCTTTCTTGTTGGAAACTATACTTGTATATAAGCTACAAACTTATTCCGTGTAATTGTTAAGGTCCTTAACCTTCTGTCAGTCAGGTGGAGAACAAAAAGAAGGTATAAGAACGAGTACGACTACCTTCCTATACCTACGAACCAAATAAATGAAGAAAATAAAAAACAAAACTTTAGTGCAGCTGCACGCTGCACCTTTACAGTAGAGTGCGTAAGTAAATACTTTATGTGTGTGCGCAAACATCATGGCCGTATTTTATATATCGTCGGTGAAACCAGAAAAGTGTGTAACTCCATTTTAGCAAACTTTATAGGAGAGCAAAAAAACAAAATCGTTTTGAAGGCATTTGTATGAGTTTTCATTTTCTAATTTGGTAATAGAATAAAAACTATAAACTTTAAGGGGATTCTGAGTTTAAGGAACGGTAGATATTAGGTTTGTCTAACAGATGGCATTCAAATCTAATTTTCAGAAAATTTGGAGTTACACACTTTTCTGGTTTCACCGACGATATGTATGTATCATGGGGTAAAATACTATAAAATTACATTTGAAGCTCATGTAAATCATTGAAAGACAAGAAATAACGAGATTAAAATGAATTAAATGGCGCCCAACGAACCGACAAACAATGTAAATGACACTCTACAGATCTAATTAGAATTATATATAAAAGTTTTAAAAAAAGTTTTATATAATATTCTTATCAGAAAAAAGATTTAGTACTTTGTAGTACTGATTTTATTTTATTTATTTTGTATAAATGGCGCCCAACACAAAATTAAAAGTTTTTTTTAAACATCTTTTTGACTCTAATTTTATTAACATTGAAATGCAAGTAAAAGGTAAACTCTGCATATTAGTCATTTAAAATACTCGTCTTAAAAAAAGAATCAGATAATTTCAGATTGACTTAACTGGCGCCCAACGAAAACCAATAAAATGTTTTAAAAAAGACCCTCAACTGTTTAAATTAGTGTTTTATGAAGCTTTGAAATTAGTTATGTGCAATACTGTAATTGGAAAAGGTTTTTGTATTGAAAACAATACTGATTTGGTTTAATTTTTTTATAAATGGCGCCCAAAAATGTATCCAAGGAGAAATTCTTAGCAGAATCTTGCTAAAAAATCGACACATAAGCGAAGTTTTCTTAGACATTATAACCATTTAAGGTCGATTTTGAGCATGCTGGCTGCTCTGATATCATTCATATTATAATCAAGTTTCAAAAATGGCGCCCAACGCACATGTAATATTTGTTGAGAGCCTTTCATCTCCAAGCAAACATCATTTTTTGAACTAAGAGCTCCTCATTATCTTTAGAATATTTAAAATGCGGCCCTGTAGTATTTCAGAAACCCTAGACCCAACGAATGTTTGCACAAAGCCGGTGTTGTGGAATAGACTCGTTTGTATCTCTCTGGTTCACTCTTTCAGTTCCTCTTGTCTTGCTTCACACGATCAAAAACGAGGTGTGCATAGGGGGGAATAGGGAGAAAGAGGTACTTTAAGAAAAGGGAATCCAACACCCATACTAATACAATATCCAAAGTTATCAACGCGCGTCTGCCTGCATAATTTCATGCATGTGTCTGCACTTGTGCTGCTCGCGCACATTGGGGCTTGGCAGAAAAACTAGTTTTTCGACACAGGCTTGAGTTTAGTTAAAGTATAGGTATCTATATACTTTATACCAACCTACTACGTCTATCACAAAATTACTTGGTATGTTTTAAATTTCAACTTCTCGTCGCTGGTCGTGTCTTAAGTATAATTGCTGGTGCAGCTGAAAAGCTTATAATAATAATCAAAGCTGGATGCATTTTAAAGACAGTCCCTGAACAAAGCAGCCGCTTAAATGTTTTGTATTCGTTCTTATGCAATGGCGTTGATTGCTATCAGAGATTTTTTTGTTGAACGTTTCCATTGAAGCCTTCATTTATATACCTATCAAGCTGCAATACAACTCTCAGATGAAAAATATATATATAAAAATTGTTAACTTGATGCAGAGGCAGCGCCCGGAGGATAGTGCGGTAAGAATGTTAGAAGGTGAATAAAGAATTTGCAATGAAAATGAAATTATCCACAACAAAGAGAATTTTATATCTTTTTTTTTTGTATAAGTAAGTAAAAAGATACAAAGCAAAGCAAAGACACAAGCTAAATTGTTGTGTCCATGGCATTTTAAGTCAGGCTCTGGGGCTATACCTGGACAAAGTCGGACTTTTGATCATATTTTACTCCGAGAGTGGTTGGGTTACAAAAAAAAAAAATACATTCTGCAAGGAAAGAGATAAAGTCAAAAATGGTAAAAATTCGACAGAACAAAAAAAACTTGAAGATCAGGAACAATGACGACAAAGAAAAAAAACGTATAGGTACAGACCTGGAGCTATACATATAGTGTGCTTGTCGACATTTCGTTTTCGTTGGCTTTAATGAGAGCAGACCATCACAGGGAGATAAATGTACATAATATCCATGTGGCGGTCACTATATTTAGAATTTCTCGCAAAAACTGATTCCTATCAATACAAAATACATAACAAGCAACAGAGCAATACAACGGGTTAAAAAAAAACTTAAGAATGGCAAGATAGAAAGAATAGGAAAATAAATTAACTTTTTATATGCATGTTGCTTTTAAGATGGCCCAAAACAGGGTGCCCCAAAATTGTGGCCATTTTTTAAAGGTTTATATTTTTACTTTGCTGACCAAGTAATTTAACGACATACACAATTTCATGACTGACTTATTTGAAAAAAAACCGCTCAATAGCTCTAGATTTTTTTCATGAGTTATGTGCAATACTCAAATTAGAAAAGGTTTGTGTTTTGCTAATCAGCACTGATTTTGTGTAATTTTCTGAAAAATGGCGCCCAACAATTCACCATATCAGAAAATTTTAGTAAAAACTTGATAGCAAATGACATATCAGTGTGAATTAGGCATTTTTAAATGCATATGATTAGTATTGGTTCATTCCTTTATCATTCACATTGAAATGAAGTTTCTTAAATGGCGCCCAACGCAAATGTTATATTTATTAAGAGCCCTCCATCTAAAAGCAAACATAATCTCTTGCCATCGTTTTATTATTTAGTTTTTTTTTTATGTTTGAACCAGAAGTTTCGAATGATAAGGACTAGTTTAAAATTCCTCACTTAAGGTTTTGATTAGATAGTTAACGTAAATGGTCAATACGTAAAAATGACTTTAAAATCTATACCAAGGGTTCCATATTCTGTATTAGTCAAAGAAAAATCCTTATTTATGTTTCGACTCTGTTAACGTTGACGGTCGATTTGCAGAGAGAAGATAGAATTTTTGGAGATGTCAGTGAGTCTAAGCGTTGACACTGTTGATAGTGTATCATCAGCCTAAGGAAATAGAAAAGCCAAAGCACTCAGGATCTTTCTGCAATTTTTGCAGTTAATGACTAAATGACTTGGAGTTTTACTGTTTTTAAATAGAAATAATGTATGCTACTTCTTCTAAGCTAAAAAACAAAACACAACTTTCTGCATTCACATTTTGTATATCTTTTTTTTCAAAATTTTTACAATATTATAAAAAAAATTATTTTGAAAAAAAAAAATGTGAATTTCAGTCCCTTTTTCGATTAAAAAAAAATTAAAAGTATAATATTTGACTATCACTTTGTACTAATCCAGTAACTAGGCATTATTATCTTTCAATTAAGCCCTCGAAACCTAAAAAAATATTTAATGGAATATTTCTTACGAATTATTAAATATATGTTACATGAGAATAACGCTGGGTCCGAAAATGTTAAAGGTTTTGAAAGAAATAAAATTGCTTCTGAATTTTGTATATCTTAAATGGCGCCCAACCAAACACGATAGCAACAAAATACAGGTCAAGACTTGATAATTATTTGAAATATTATGTTTATCGGTCATTTAAGTAGTTTCACAAATTTCACAAATAGTTGGCTTCTTCATAATAAAATCTTGTTTTTTAAATGGCGCCCAACGCTTATCATATCAGAGTAGTATTTCAGACCAGTAGGCTGTAAATATCCCTTTTCAATCCTCTTAGACAGCAGCTTTATATTTTTTAGAAAATGTAAGTTTTGCCAGGCATTCCTGTCAAACTAATAAACGGATGCAGGAATGGTTAAGAGAGTAAGTCACTAGACCTTGGTTCTTCTTTTTTGTTTTTACTTTAGCAAACCTGAGTAAAACAACGTTGATTTGGTAAACTAAAGAAGAATTGAAATTTTAAATATGGAAAATGAGCACCTTACATTTCTTTAAAAATCATATAATCGCAAGTCCGACTTGATTTGGTACTATACCAGTACAATCTGCATTTTCATACAGCAGCAATTTCGACGCCTGTTTCTTTTCGAGTATAATCAACCATTGGACTTTCATGACAAACTTATTGTTCGCACTGAATACAATTTGCATTGATTAGTTCAAAAAACATAGAACACGTACGTTGGGCGCCATTTAAATAAATTATATCCAACGGCATTGAATAGATTCCATCCGACCGGGAATGGAACAACATTATGTTCTATTGAGCCCACGAATTTGTTTGACTAGACCCAATGATTATAATAACGATAAGTTATAAATCTTAATATTCAACGTTGGGGATGAAAAAAATGCCTCTCCTAGTGTTTATTGAATTCCTTCTCATAAAAATCAGTGGAATCATGCCCCCCAAGCTATGAATCTGGTATAGTCGAGTAAAAATTTATTAAGTCCCGGATCCACCAAAAACACCCCAAAAACAAAACAAAAAACACCGACGAAGTAGACAAGACAGACGAACCAGAAAAAAAGAAAAAAAAAAAAACATTGCGGGAGAAGATACTACACTTTTGTTAAAGATTTAAGTCAATATATAGAGTCGGTATGTAGATTCTTTGTCTTCGGTTGGGTTCCTCCGTGTGCGGTGGCGGTGTTGTTCGTCTGCGGTTCGTTTCGTTTTGTTATAAATTGCAGCATCACAGCTCGCGGTAGCAGCTATCAGCCGCCGCCATAGCACACACATAATGCGATGAGATTCAACGAAAAATTTATACAAAACAAGTTTAAGTAAAAATAGACAACAAGGATAGAGACAGAGAGATATGAGGGAGCCTCTAGTAGCTGATGGTTCCCTGCATGCATCCCGCATGTTTTATTCTGTATCGTGCATTTCGCAAGACATAATATTCACAAAATTTTAATATTTTATTTATAAACAGAAAAAATACACACACAACAACAAAAATGCGTTAGCAGAATTTTTAAATAGACAAACGAAAAATAAAAATGCTACTGTCACTCAAGTTTACCTTTTGAACGGGTTTTTTTGTTTAATTTTTTTGTAATTTTCGTAGTTTTTTTTTTCGATTCGATTGGAATTGGATAGACAATGGAATAAGTCACCAGCACCACACTATTATTAATATGTTTGGAGATAGGGGGCGTTGTTTATATTAAAGCAAAGTCGCGCCAATTTGATTTTCAATCCTTTCACTATGAGGCGCTTTGAAATTGCTAATTAAATAGCCAATCGCACACTTTTTGGAGCTAAAAATAAAAATCAGAGTAGAGAAGACCACCACAACACGCTACGATATGATGATGACACAACGACGACGAGACGAAGACAACGAGGACGATGACGAACCTTGTGGGTGTTTTGGATGCGAGAAGATGTACCTATCCACCAGATCAACCGAAGATGGAAGAGATTCTTCAACGCTAAATCGAACGCGTAACTTTTTAGTCACATATATAGGAGGAATATTCGCACGAGGACGAAAGAGGGCGCTCTTGCTTGTATAACCGCCGAACAACAACTGTCAGTTCAGTAGAACCAACGGCGAGCGAAACAAGAAAATTCAAAATATCACACCGACACAATACCGAACCTCAAAACAGCCCACCACACTCATGCACGGCCATAGTCTGGCAGAGTTGGTTTTGTTTATAGGTGTGCGTATACTTTTTTTTCTATGAGGTTCTTTGCTAATGCTTAGTGCTTTTTTTCTTACTGTACCTCGCTCATAAACAGTGACTCTCACTGTACAACACGATGTCTCGTTTCTGTTGGTAATCGGTTCCCCCCACCCCCCAAACAGTTTTCTGTGCAGCAATGTCCAACAGATGGGTGAACACAGAGTTGCCTGCGAACATTTTAGTGAATTTATGAACTTATTGACGCTAATGTTCTCACACTGGGCGCCATTTCTAATAATTTCTTGTGTGCATGTTTGTGTTACCAAAACTTCAATAAAATAATAACCTTGAAAGCACTTTAATTTTATCAAGAAGATTCATACAAATTTAGTTTTTTATCAACATAAACAAACATACAATTTGGTTCTTAAAATAGAAAAACAATCCTTGAATATTTTAACTGTTATCTGATATTTGGCATAAAAATGTTTTTAATATTAGGTGTGTTTTTTATTACCACCAGTCTTAACTGGATAAAAAAAAACGCAGTCGGGGCTAAGCAATTTACATGTTAAATGCAACAACACTTTAGCCCCTTGGGCTTAGCTGTTAAGCCCGGAGAATTCTCTGGGCTTAACTTTTTCAACAGATTTAAATCTGTGCTACCAAATAAACTTGTTCGTAAATTGTTGAGTATTTGTTTAAAAACATCAAAACTGATGTTTGGAATTACAATTATTATTTTAAATATTTATTTAATAGTTAGTTGAACTTTTTTTTTCAAAAACACACAAGAAACCCCAAAAGCGAAAAATATGACAACTCTATATTTTTTTGTGTCAGCTGATTTCGGAACATTTAGTATGCAGTGCTGCCAATTTTTCTCGCTAAGCCCCGAGGCGTTTTTTTTAACCAGTTAAGCCCGGTGGTAATAAAAAACACACCTATTGGTGGAAATTATAAAAGTTTTCGTTTCTAAAAAGTTATTATTTTCTTTTACTATTTGAAATAGAGAAGTGTGGCAACCCATTTATATGATAGATGACACATGCGTGTGTGAGAGAAGATATTGGAGCCAATAGCGTGCAGTGCAAACAACGTGCTCGCTTTGCAGACTATCGTTTGTTATGCTTGATTTTTTTTTTTTGTATTGTTTTTAGTTTTCATAAATATGAGAGCGGATAGTATTTTTTGCAGATAGAAAAGCATGTGCGCTTGTTGAAAGAGATGATATTTTTGTTTGCAGACACAGAGAGGTAATTTGAATTATTAACGGATTTTGGTAAAATTAAAATGAAGTTGTTTTTTTTTTGGAAATTATTTTAATGAGGAATTGAATTCTGATTTTATATTATTTTTTTTTTGTACCAAACCTACAAGGGATTAAATAAAAAAAAAAAATTGAGGCTAAGATGACGTTAAAATAAAACTTTGTGTGGTAAAGTTAAAGCGTCTATTTTTTTAATCGTCGATTTTTGGAAGTTTTACTTTTTTACCAGCATTTCTACTTCCTTAGTTCAATTTTTTACGAAATATAAGGGATCATTTAATAGGGACTAGGATAATTGTTCTTGCAGTTCAAAGTGCTTAGGTATTTAATATCTAACTGTTGCAAAATAAAGTTTTTGGATATATTATAAATTTATCTAAAAATTTAAATTTACAATTTCTTCTGATCATTATTACCAAAAGAAACAAACAAAAAAAAACGATTAAAAAACTTTTGTTTATTTTTGTATCTAACTTCTTTTTGAAAATTTGAATACGTATTAAAAATGATAAAATGATAAGAAATATATGTCTGTAAAATGCTATGAATGCTATAAGCAAAAAACCAAGTCTATTTCCGAAAAAAAACCCACAGCATCACAATATTTTTTGTATCAGTATTTTTGGCAAAAAAAAAATTAAAAACTAGTTTTTCTGTAATCAAGTAAAACATTAATCATCATTCATCCTGTAGCCTGTTTTAACTACAGTCCTAATGAGATAATTTGCAAAATTATCTCACTTGGGCTCTAGTTAAAATAGGCTAAATAGTTACAGCCATTTTGAAGCAAAAATATCTCTAAAATTTTGTATGGGAGGTACACGATCGAACCCAACTAACATTCCAGCTTCGGTAAAGATATTAAAGAAGCTACATTTCAACTTCTTTAACTTCAGTAAGGTTGTTGGGCATGGAAAAAGGAGAACGTTATAAGGGTTTGACCCTTTATAAGAATGTACTTATAAGGTCTTTAAGAAGCTTAAAGGCAGCTTTACCGAAGCTTTGAGATTTGACAGATAGCTTCGGAAGAGCCTTTTCGAAATTAAAAAAAAAAAAACATCTACATAGGGCTGTAAAAGTAACGACAAAATGAGTACCCGCATGTATACGTTACTTTTGATACTAGTACCCGCATCAATAATATCGTTACTCGTTACTTTCGTATGCTTCGTATATTTCGTATGTATGCTTCGTGTGTTTCGTATCTTTCGCATGTTTCGTATGTTTCGTTACTTTCGTTACTTTCGCATGCTTCGTACTTTTCGTATATTTCATGTATTTGATACGTTTCGTATGTTTTTTTTGAAAAAAAAAAAACAAAAACAATTTGTATAATTTAAGCTACATTTTAAAGCCATAAACATTAATTTAAGTTGCGGAGTTCTCATGTTATAAGAGTTTGAAGGTAGCTATACTGATTTTTTTCAATTTTTTTTTAATCAAACGTGGAAACTTTTTTCATTTTTTTCTATTTTTTCGACAAAACTTTGGTAATTTTTTGTTAATATCCGTTCAGTAATCGTATCACAACTCTTTAGAGACCTTTATTTCAAAAGTACATCGCTCAGATCTCGGAATATTAACACTTTAATACAACCATGTCGAACAATTTTTCATTTTTTTTTTTCTATTGACAGTGATTTTCAAACCTCGTTTTCTCGGTTTTTTTTAGTTGAAAATTTTGCACTGAAAATTATAAAATTTTTTTTAAAAACCAAAACACTTTTGTACATTTTTAAGCTACATTTCAAGACCATTAACAAATAGGTCATAAACACATTGGTTTCGGCATGGGTATATTTCGGCCACATAGAGAAAATACTAAAACGTCTCTTTTGATATTTGTGTATAAATTATTATCGATAACTCAACTATACCTTGGCACTACTGTTATTATCGATACAAAAGTAAACTCCAGACAATTATCCGGAGTTAGCATTCCGACTACGGGAATGATATCGATACGAGAAGCTAAATGCGCCAAATTGAGTGTATCACTTCTTTTCGTATCTCATATATCGGATGATTTAGTATTGAAATTGGAATGGGGTCGTTACTCGTATGTTTCGTATCTCGTATGTTTCGTTACAAAGTAACGAAACATTCGAGTAACGATACTGTTTAGAAAGTAACGTTTCGTTACTCGTTACTGAAGCAAACACCCGCATTTTAGTAACGAATACATACGATTTGCTACAGCTCTACATCTACATAAACAAAACTTCGTAATTTCTGTAAAGCTTCTATAAATTCATTTACCAAGCTTATCCGAAAAACAAGTCTCTTAAACAGTATTTAAACAAATTATTAAAAGTTGTTAATAAGCTCGAATTTCTAAAAATTTACATAAGTCTTACAATGTACTTCTTCGCACATTTATAAGATCAAATACCTCTATCGGCTACTTATGAAAAACTTTACAGGAGTCTTACATTGTACTTCTCATATTATGTTTAATAGGAGTGAAAAAGGGGGCCTTTTTGATCCTAACGAGGGTTATATGAGTCTTTTAGGTGGGAAAATTGTCATGACGAGAATCTTCTCACCATCGTTATAAAAGCGAAATTGTTAGTTGGGATTGTTGCCATTTTCAATAAAGGTCATAAAATAACCTTTATTCAAAAAAAAAGAAAAATTTCGGTCAAGGTCTGAGAGAAACCTGTATTTTGTATTTTTTAAGTTTCGGCCAACCAGTGAGACTTATCACTGAGAGAAAAATTTTCTACTTTCCAGAAAAATAGAAAATTCCGCAAAAAGTTTAAATGAACACCCCAGCAGAAAAAAATTGAGTAAACAAGGGAAACAAACAGCTGTTTGTTGAACGTCAAATTAAACTTATAAAATTTGTTCAATTAAAAAAATAAAGTCAAGATAATTTTGCAAATACTATGCAACAATAAAAAAAATTTAATTTGCTCAAATAAAATAATATTCTCTTTTCAATATTAACATATTTTATTTGTGGTTATCTGAATAATTAGATATAAATCGCGTTCAAAAACATATTCCAGATACGGGTAACCCAGATAGCCTATCCGATAGGTGATTGAACACCCAAAGTTTATCAGATTTTTTTCTACGGTCTCTGCTCCAAATTTGTGAGATAAAATTCTATGATTTGCAGAATATTTTTCCCATACAAATTTTGACAGCTCATTTCTACCGATAGAAAATTCTACGGTTTCTGCAGTTTCTATGGGTTTTCCGCGTTTACGTGAATACCCCTAATATAAATAATATTATAAATATAATCTTGGGTTAAAGAGTTTAGAGAGTCTGCTATTAGTTGAACTTAGCAAAAAACCTCCTTTTCATATTTATTTTTGGAAAATAAAGACATTTTTGACATATTCGACATTTCCCTTTGAATTAACCATTTTTTATTTTTTTTTTTGTCATCGAAAACGATAAAAGGTTGACCTTTTCCATTTATTTTTTTGTAAAAATCTCAACCATTGAGAGATATTTAAAAAAATAAAAAATAAATCTCAACCGATAACCTTTATTTTTGATTTTTTTAAATTAATCTCAAACCTTTCTGTAGAGATTCTATAAATTCATAAACCAAGCTTATCCGAAAAACAAATTTTCTTTGGTTGAGTTTCTTTAATAGTATCTAAACAACTTATTACAATTTGTTAAACAAGTTCGAACTTCTATAAGCTATTAAATTCTAAAGCAAGCTCAAAGTTGTATAAAAAATAGTACCTGCCAGATTTCAATTTACAGAAGCTGTTGTTAATTGTTGGAAACCCTTTTAAAGAATTCAATATGCTCACTCACTGTCGGCACAATTTGGTTTATTTTGTATAGAAAAAGTGAAAATCTTTTCGATTCACTTATTCACAAAACCATAATATTTATCACCCCTAACAAGAAATATCAATAGGTACATTTTTTGGAAAATCTAATTTGAAAATTGTAGGTACGTGCAAAATTTCTCGTATCGGATTTCAAATAAAAAGCATAAAGTTTTTTTCGTTTCTCTTTTTGATTTTCTTTTAATTTAATTTCCATTCAGAGACTATAAACTGAATCCCAAATCTTAGTTTGTGAACACACCCTCCTTAAAAAATGCAGCCATTTTTAAATATCAACGAACACACCCCAAAAAAGTAGTAGATTTGAAAATTTCCATTTCAATTCCATTCTATTCCACAGGCTTCTGCCATTTTGACGTTTGACGTTTTTGCAAACGACATTTTTCTTTCTTTCATCGTAAAACACTCGAACCGAATGTACGTACATCTCTTGTTTCTCTCAAATATTAATTAAAATACATATAATTTCCACTTAATTTTTATTAAATCAATACAATCAGTTAATTTATTACCTAAATCCATTAAATATTTTCAAAACACTTTTCTGATGTGTGAAATAAATCAAGATTATTTTTTCTAACCTTGTGTATTTTTTCCCCTTTTACAGTGATCGGTTTAGAAAAGTTACAACATGGTAAACGGACGAATCCCATCCGTCTTCTCGAAGACCTATGTGACCCCACGTCGCCCATATGAAAAGGCACGTTTGGATCAGGAATTGAAAATCATTGGCGAATATGGTCTCCGTAACAAGCGTGAGGTCTGGAGAGTCAAATATGCTCTAGCTAAAATCCGTAAGGCTGCTCGTGAGCTCCTTACTTTGGAAGAGAAGGATGAAAAGAGATTGTTCCAAGGTAAGTTTCACGAAAGAATACAAAATAACCATTTTATTATGATGATTTTCTATAAATACAATAAATAATTCTGACACTTCTTGTCTGAAAAAACCCTGTCGATACTAAACATCTGAGAATATATCGTAAAATAAGAATCGACTTGGTTTGAACTTGGATCTAATGAATTTATTAATGTTTTTAGGTAACGCTCTTTTGCGTCGTTTGGTGCGTATTGGTGTCTTGGATGAGTCACGCATGAAGCTCGATTACGTGTTGGGTTTGAAAATCGAAGATTTCTTGGAACGTCGTCTCCAGACTCAAGTCTTCAAATTGGGATTAGCCAAGTCCATCCATCACGCTCGTGTCTTGATCCGTCAAAGACATATCCGGTAAATATCTCCCCAAAATCAGTTGCGCTGATTTAAGATAAATCAAAATGGTTTGTTCAGTAAGACCACTTGGGAGTCGAACAGTGGCGGCAATAGCCCGTCACTGTACCGGCTCTCAACGTCTTTTGGTATTTGCTTGTATTCTCTCGAAAAAGCAAATAGATCGTAAGTTACTGAACTTTGTTTTTGCATATTTCCCTCTTTTTTTAGCGGATTTGTTTTAAATTTGAATTGGGACTAAATTTCTATTTTGTATTTCTTTATTTTAGTGTCCGCAAACAAGTCGTCAACATCCCATCATTTGTTGTTCGTTTGGACTCACAAAAACACATTGACTTCTCATTGAAATCGCCCTTCGGTGGTGGCCGTCCAGGTCGCGTGAAGAGGAAGAACATGAAGAAGAACCAAGGAGGTGCCGCACCAGCTGAAGAAGAAGAAGATTAAGCTATTCGCTGCACGGGAAGATAGGTGATTCCTATCGGGTCTTTGATAATAAATAAAAGTTTTATAGAAATATAAATTGTTTTGGTTTGTTTTTTTATTTTGGGGGTTTTATGTCTTCTATCCAAATGAATTGCGATTATGGTTGTTTTAGGCGTAATTCTCTGGGCTGCGACTTATTAGAACTAGGTTTTTGCATAAGGATAGCTTTGAAGTTAATCATAAGTACTCGATACAATCGGACATCAGCAGCATTTAATTTGAATGGGTTTCAATAGAGAACGGTCTGTTAAACCGAATTAGGTGCTGAATTGTATCAAGTTGTACTTTTTTCACAAAAAACACCAACATTATACATACAAAAAGTTGCAAATTTGTAAAAAAAAAAAAAAAAAGTACAGATACAAATTTGTGATTGTGAATTGTATTTGGTGAAATAGACAGGTCAAAGATCTAAGGCTATCTTCTCAAAGTCAATTGATTTACACATAACTCCAGGTGAAAATCGAGTCACATATGATTTTTAAATGAGGACATTCCTAGTTCATTTAAAAGATCGGGCGCATTCATAAATGCATGGTTGCGCAAGTCTGACGAATGCAAAGCTTTCATTAATGCAAATGACAAATGTCAGGTGTTCATAAATGTAAAACGCAAATATTTGCAGCGCAAATGTGCAAATGAAAAAATTCTCATGCGCAATGAATTTAAACTTAAAGAAAGAAGGAACATGACGTAAAAGATGATACAACTTTTCTTTGTTTCTCAATTCTGTCAAAATATTAATTGGAAATTCAAAGTTCAAGTCAGAATAATAAAAATAGCCGCGAATTTCTTGGATATAATAAATTTGTAAATATTGACAGAAATGTTCAAAAATTTTTTTTTTTTTCTTAAAGGATGGAATTAAGATATATTGTTAATTTTGGAGAAGAGGCTGAATTGCAACTTAAAAATTTTGACAAATGACGCAAATCAGAAAAGTGTTCATAAATTCAAAGTAAAATACATGCGCAAATAGTTTTTCTGACATTAGTCTCATCGCAAATGACCGCATGTAAACAAAGCAACCATGCAATTATAGCTGCGTTCCTTTGGAAATATTTATCTACTTTTTAGTACTTAAAGCTGCTTTGAACTACTTTTTCAGTATAGCAAAGTAGATCAAAGTAGTTTTAAGTACTAAAAAGTAGATAAATATTTCCAAAGGAACGCAGCTTATGAAAGCACCCATCAGTCATCTTCCCAATTCAAAAAAAAGGAGCTTTGGACCCAGAAGAAAACTATCCAGGAATCTCTTTTAAATGCAAACTTATTTTTTGGAATCCTTGGCAATAGATTAGAATCGTCAGTTAACGTTCAAATTAAATAGTCTTCTCTAATGTTAAGGGTTCATTTAAACCATAAACAAAGCCAAGCTTGGAATAAAAAAAAAATACTGAGATCTTTCTTATCCTTTAAAATAATTGAAACTTTTGTATCTTCGATAGCATATTAAAAAGTACAATTCAAACCACTTTAATATTGGAGTGGAAGCCAATAGATTTCAGTTTTTCTAATAAAAAAAAGGTGGTTTACTCTTTCGAACGCTTGATAAAGTCCGTATATGTGTATGCTATCGATTTGAAACCCATTTTCCAGAAATAAATCCATTTTGGAATATGGAAGTAAAGGCGCAAAATTTTTAAGTAACTAAGCCAAAAAGCATACGGATTTCTAATTTTTAGTAACATACTAAATAGCCTTACAAATTTACTAAATCGTTTAAAATTTTGCGCTAATGTTTTGATAGTTGATAGTTTACCAATTGGGCGATAGTTTGATACATCTTGTTTGTTTAGAGCCAAATTTATGGATGGCAATAACATTAACATAAAAGATTTCCAACTATTAAGAAAAAGACTCTGTTCAAGAGAACCCTTATTAAATAACAAAGTTAATGGTTTTGAAAGGGCATCGACGCCGCTTTTCAAAATTATTGGAGGTTGCTTATTATCATTAAGTCGGATTAAGGGTAATTAAATTTCAACTGCTGAAGTAAGAAATGGGGATTAGTAAAAATGTCGATGTAGAAAAATATTTTCGATGATGTGGTTCGGATCAGCGTTACCGTTGAAAATTTTTGAAAGGTCGCTAAAAAAGTCGCTTTCAGAAAAAAAAGGTCGCTAATCTGAAAAATTGAAAAAAGTCGCTTTTTTGTCGAAAAAGTCGCTATTTGACAAAAAAAAGTCGCTAAACCGTTTTCATATATGTTTTTACATAGAAAAATAAACACAAGTTGTCTTGAAACAAATTTTTTACTAACAATAAAAATAATAACAAAATTATAAACTAAAAAAACAGTCTTCATTTTAGGAACTTAAATTTAGTTGGAAGCTACGCTTGGCCCGTAACATTTAAAGTTTGAAACATTTAATTTGAACAAAAATAAAATATTAAATGAAAAAAGGCCTTCAAGCTTTCCAACACATTTTTTCCTTTTCAAATTCCATTGAAAACTCCCTCTTTTTGTTCGGCTATACGCGTAATATCTTCTGAGCCCATGTTTTGACAATTTCTCGACCAATGTCAGTTTGAAGAATAGTGACAGCTACCGTTATTTTTAATTGTTTTAAATAAAAGTAGAAAATCGCACAAAAACCGAATGTTTTTCGACAAGAAACACAAAGAAAATTTGTTATTTTTCTATTTATAATTTTTTCAAATGACATTTTATAAATTAAAACCAACTTCCTGTTTACTGCTATTGAAATATTAAAATTAAAGGCCGACCTGACAGATTGGTGCCCATTTTTGACAAGCAAATTTTAACAACGTTCGGAAGATATTACCTTATTATGTGTACTGTGGGTATGGAAATGGATGAGTTTATGGGTAGGCGTTTTTCTTTTATAACTCAAAAAAAAAGCTCTGAACAGAGCCAGAACATTCTGAACACGCTCTGAATAGCCTCTGAACAAAGCTTGTTCTGAGCGCTCAGAATTATATTTGAAACACACCTGAACATTTGTCTTTTTACTTGTAATTTACTTTTACAGAAACAAGAAATAAAATTTTAAAATAAAAAAACTAGACCGATTATTATATTATTAGTTTTGAAATTTTTTTTCAATTTCACTCGCTAAATGCTTGTGTTCAGCATTCAACTCGGTCTGCTCAGTTATTTTATTCTGAGTCCATCGATGGTGCTCAGAATACGTTCAGAACAAAAAAAGAAACACAAATTTGAAGCTCTAAATGTTCAGAATTAAAAAAGAAATAAAATTTTTAGAAAGAAAAAAAAAGTCGCTATTATGAAATTAGTGAAAAGGTCGCTTTAAATAAAAAGTCGTCGCTTGGTCGCTAAGGCTTCAAAAAGGTCGCTAATAGCGACTAAAGTCGCTTAACGGTAACGCTGGTTCGGATATATAGATACGAGCATGAAAATATAATAATGTAATTGCATCGGTCATTGCAAAAACCTCTTAAGTCGCATTTTTTTTTGCTGAAAATCGTTCCTCAAAGGTAGATGCATATTCTGGGTAAAAAGCAGATAAGATAATATATTCCTTCCCCTTCAAATTATAACGGTTATTCCAAAAACAATTTAAGTCCAGGGACTTGAGAGGTTTTTGATGACATGTACAGTTATATCTGAATGAATTTAAAATTTCAACGTCCTGATTATTGCAACAATATTCAAGTCTTTAATTTGGAAAATATATAAATATATATAGAGGAATTTTTACAAATAGACCAGATCAAGGGGCACGGTAGTGCCCAGCCAAGTTCAGTCTGTCAGTCTGCCAGTCTGTCAGGCACTACACCCTTATTTACAGGAAACAACTCAGGCCATTTTCGACCCCCCTCTAACTTGAGCTGGTCAAAACCAAACCCCTCGCAAAATTTCAGCCTCCTACGATGAGTAGTTTCTGAGATATAGGGCTTTAAAAATCGCAAAAACCGTAACTGACTCACTGACTCACTGATTCACTGACTCACTGACAGATCATCAAAATTATGGAGAACTTCCCGATATCGTAGAAATTTGAAATTTTACACGGTGATAGGACTTGTGGTGTATACAAAGGAAAAAATCGAAAACTTGAGATTTTCAATTCAGGGGGCGTGGCATCCGCCCATTTCCGCTGAATTTTCATAAAATATTATAGAGCACTTCTGATTATCGTAGAACCTTGAAATTTGGTAGAATGGTTGAGCTGATAGTTTATACAAAGGAAAAAATTTTAAATTTGAGAATTTCAGCCAGGGGGCGTGGCAACTGCCTATTTCCGGTGAATTTTCATCAAATATTATAGAGCATTTCTAACTTTCGTAGAACATTAAAATTTGGTAGAATGGTAGACCTGGGAGTTTATACAAAAGAAAAAATTTAAAATTTGACAATTTTAGACAAGGGTGGCGGTAACCGCCCATTTTCTCTGAGCAATACCTTGCAAAAAGTAGTGAAATCACAACAAAAACATTACTGTTAAAAAAAGAGCCAAGTTTTCTTATGTTGAAGTTATGCTAGCACAAAAAGTACTGAAATGTAAAAGTGTACCAAGTTCTAAAGCTTGGCTTTAAATTTGTATACATAAAATGTTGATTGTTTACTTGGCAATTTTTCAAATAGCTTTAAAAATCGGTAATTTAAAGAAAAATTGTCAAGAGAACAATCAACATTTTATTTATACAAATTTAAAGCCAAGCTTTAGAACTTGGTACACTTTTACATTTCAGTACTTTTTGTTGTAGCATAACTTCAACATAAGAGAACTTGGCTCTTTTTTTAACAGTAATGTTTTTGTTGTGATTTCTTTTTCTTGAAACGGTTGGTGACCCAACCCAAATAAGAATGATAGAGTATATGATTAAGGACCTCAAAATTATGAAACATTCTAAATATATACATGTAATATGCAAATAAATATTTTTTTAAGAATAATTTTCAATAATAAGCCATTACAAAATTCATACATTTTATGCCACATATGTATGCTATTACAGTTGAAACTCGATTAACCGGGATGGTCGGGACCGAGCTCATTACGGATAATCGAAAATCCCGAATAATAGAACTTTCTTTTCTCAAACAAAAATTAATATATATATATAAGTTTTTATTCAAAAAATGTAATAAACAGAACGAAAAAAAACATAAGGTCCTCGAAAAACGCACTTATAACGTAACTTTCTTTTCCGTGTGCTGAATAAAAGTGAAGGAATTTGTTCGGTTCTGTTTTATGTTACGGATAGTAGAGTTTATTACGGATAACAGAGTTTAAATAATAACATTGTCTCTATTGTTGAGAAAGAATGTCAAATATTTTCATCACGGATAATAGAGCGTTCCGGTTAATCGAATCCCGGATAATCGAGTTTCAACTGTACTTGCTAAAACAATTTAAGTCCAAAACAGTTTTTCGTTATTATTTCTAATAAAATATTACGGTTATTTTACACATCAGTTTCTTAAAACTCAAATACTAAATTAAGCAGTTTTTATTGGTTCCTGAAAAATTCAAATTGTTGGACTTTTTTTAAATGACCGATTCAATTATTAATCATTAAAGCATGATGTGAATTCTTAGGAATAAGGACGATTTAAATAAATGAATTACAACAAATACAAAAAAGCTAGAAAATTGTTTTGGTTTTGTTTTTATTTATTTGTCTTTCCTTATGTCTGTCGCCTAAAAACAAAACAACTTCAAGGACAAACTTTCCAACACCAATTTCAAATTTATTTCAATCTTTATTGACAATTTAAACTCCAGTATAAGAATAAGCCTATAGTTGCAATGCAGTTGTTGCTTCCGTCTTTATTTCGTCCAAGAAACCTTGGGAATATCGAAATGTTCAGTGAGTGAATCCAAGTGTTCATTAAACTTCTCGACGCGTTGTTTGTGGGTCAATGATGCTTTTTCTGTGATTCTTTTGGTTTGCTGTCAAGAAAAAAATAAAGATTTATTGAAAAGTAGTGAAATTTTATATTAGGACGTTACCATTTTCTCTTGCATTTGTTTAAATGATTGTTCAGCTTTTGTTAGTTTTCTTTCTGCTGGTTTCTTTGTTGTTTCTTCAACATACAAAGCTGCTGCTTCAGCAGCAGCTACAGCTTGTTGGAGTTTTTTCTTTTCTTTGCTTTTTTTCTTTTTCTTCTTCGAGGAGCTATCGTCGATTTTGAGTTTTAGTTTTTTTGTTGAAACACAATCGTATTCGTCGGACATTGTTGAAATATTTTATAAATATTTTATTTATTTACAAAATACAAATTTACGCCATGAATAATACGTTTGACATTTCCTGTCAAAAAAAAAATTATTTTGTATTTGTTGTTGGTAAGCCTGAAAAATAATGGTTTTAAGGACTGGTGTGCTGCATAATTTTTGTTGGAGTTTACACGAAGCAATAATATGCATTAAGGGTTTGTCTGCATTGGTCCAATCAGAAAAAAGAAAATTAAAATTTTTAAATACCACAGTACACATAATAAGGTAATATCTTCCGAACGTTGTCAAAATGTATTTTGTCAAAAATGGGCACCCTGTCAGGTCGGCCTTTAATTTTTATATTTCAATTGAAGTAAACAGGAAATTTGTTTTTGTTTTAATTTATAAAATGTAATTTGAAAAAATTATAAATTGAAAAATAACAAATTTTTTTCATGTTTCTTCTCGGAAAATGGTGGTTTTTCGGTTTTTGTGCGTTTTTCGTTGGTAATTACGGTAGCTGGCATTGGTTGCAAAATTGGCATGTTTTGACAATTTGTCGACTAATGTCAGTTTGGAAGATATTACCTTTTTATGTGTACTGTGCATCAGAGGAGTTGTTTTTGTTTTTTGTATATTTTGGTGCTTTTTTAGAACAAAAATGAATACGAAAACGAGAGCAAAATAAAACATATAAGAAAATAGCTGTCAAATTTGTCGAGTCAAATTTTACTTCAAGCCACAAGTGCAATGACTTTTGACGTTTCTATAATGGGGTTGTTCAGTTAAAATATTTTTTTTTCAACGTACTTGAAGGTGTAGTTATAATTGAAAAAAATTTTGCACCATTGTATTTTTTTGTTGCAATAGGATTAGGGTATAACAAAAGTAAAAAAGTGTTAAAAAGTATTGAAGTCTGTTGTTTTAGTGTAAGAAAATGTTACACTTTTGCAACTATACAAAACCATTAGGGGTATTCACGATCTGGTGCAACAGGCCTAGTAAAAATGTAAAATTTTATTTTTTTACAATAGATCGTGAACGCCTCTCTTCTTATCTATAGTAAATATTGAAGCATGAATGATGTTTTTTTTCCTCCACCGTTGCTTCTTCTTTTTTCCATTTTTTATAATTTAATTCTTTGTTTTGTTCGGGTTAATTAATTTTCACTAATTATTTTACATCAAAAGAAACTAAATTCCGGGACATGAGTAGCGACAACCATTATAAACAGAATAAAAAAGACAAACTGTTTATCATGGGCGACGCGACGGTGAGCTGCCATCTGTCAAAAAAATTTTACACCATTGTATTTTAATGTTGCAATAGGATTAGGGCATTGACCTACTATATATGGACTGCTAGTCGTTTGACTTTTCCATACAAAAATTGAAAAAAAATGATTCCACATCTTTCTAGCTCTACTAGCGGTATAACCTTAGACGGCGAAAAGAGGAAACTTTTAGTGAATGACATCTGTCGTTAAAAGGTAGTGCTTTCTCTGTTTTTCTATATTTGTTCCTTTCGCACTTCGTCAAAAATGTTGCACTTATTCTCCGCTTTTTTTTAGGGCGCTAGTATCGCGAAGAAACAAGTGGAACCAACCTGAATATGCTTCTAGCAGTCCATATATATTAAGTCAATGGATTAGGGTATAGCAAAAGTGCAAGACCATTGTAAAATTTCAATCTATTATATTTTGTTGTTGTAGTGTTGTAAGATTTTACACTTTTGCACTTTTGCAATGATACTAGACCAGTCGCATCGGATCGTGAATACCCCTATTGCATCGTTTTAAAAAAATATTCTCACCATTATTTCTGTATAATGTAAGCGTAGTGTAAGATTTTTAATACAAATATCTTTTCTGGTATTACTTTTTCTTTATAAGTGCTCTCCGCTAGATGTCGCACAATACGCTAAATAGTCATATCAAACTTCATTTTTCTCATAACGGATTTGATTGTCGCCAGTAAAATAAAATTTCCAATAAACATCTTCAATAAAAAAATTGTTTAAAGAAAAATCTTAAAGCATTTTTCGTAGTTGTTTAAATATTGTTTAAAAAACATAATAATCGATTTAAAAAAAAAAGTATAAAGTCGAATTATAAACTAAAGAAAAATGGCTACGATGAATAGTTTTACAAATGTTGCCGCGAATTCAACCAGAATATCCAAACCAAATCAAAATATTCAAGTTTATGTGCGCGTTAGGTACAGTTTTACTTTAACACAAATAAATGCTTTTCTACTGACAAAATTAAATATTATTTTAGACCTATGAATGCTCGAGAACACGGCATAAGATCAGCTGAAGTTATTGAAGTCCATCCGCCCAAAGAAATTATCACTCGTCACATAGCCGATTCCAAGCTCACCAAGAAATTCACATTCGATCGAACCTTTGGCCCAGATTCCAAGCAACATGAGGTATATGAAACTGTCGTGGGTCCACTTATCGAAGAGGTCCTCTCGGGCTACAATTGTACAGTATTCGCCTATGGACAAACTGGCACCGGAAAGACGCACACAATGGTTGGCACTGAATGTGCTGAATTGAAGTCTTCTTGGGATGATGTAAGTCACACTTTTTGTAGTAATTCAGTCTTCAATGTTTTGAATAAGAGAAAATGTATTGTATACAAAACGTTTAAATTCAAAATGAGAAAAGTCTTCAATACCCCTTCTCATTTCTCAATCGTTTAACCCAAGTTGAAAACATAATTTCTGAAAACGGATTGAATCAAGGGATTTTGTGAAAATGAAAGGAAAACGACTAAACTGTTAATGTAAAATAGTTTCTATTGATAAGATTGTTTTATTATACTGAATTTATATTGAAAAAAAAACAACCTTCAACTATCTCAAAAACTCCATTAGGTTTCGGGTAGTAAAACTTTTTTAGTAATTTAAGTTTACTTTCTTCAGGCTTCTTTTATTGGATTTTTTGATTATATTTTTTCGAAAATTCTTATCTTCACTCATAGAATTCACGAACAAGAATTGTCCAATGCTTTCCAAAAAGTTAAAGATCCAAAGAATAGAATTACTATTAAAAAAAGTGCTAGATTTTACTCGTTTTTCTACAGTTAAACTGTACTGACGGTGTGAATACCTCTTTATCCTGCGGAAAAGTCTAACTAAAGAGTCGGAATAAATCACTAAACTAGAAAGGGTCATTTTGATAGTGAGCTAGCATGAATTTGCAGTGAAACATGACGACGAAAATCAAGGCCAGTCTTATCAAAATATAGAATATCGACTATATAACCAATTACTCTTCGATCTTATGGCTATAATGTCAATGCAAAAGCAGTTTGTTCCTTCCTAAATCAAATAAGAAATGATTTAAACCTTCAAGAATACACAAATTAAGACAAAAAATACTTCAATGTCCCACAGGAAGTAAAATTTTTTGGTCATTTGCTAAAAACATTAAAAACTCTTCGTCATCTGCGGTTCCAAAGCTTGTCTTCAATGACACTCCCTTTGTTAGCTCTGTTGAGAAAGCTAATCTTCTTGCAAAGCAGTTCGCTGCCAAGTCTACACTGACAGATAGTGTCATGACTCCTCCAGTACTTGAGTGTGTAAACGGATCCATGGGACGAATCTTTTTCCTGAAAGACCTTGACATACACAAATCCGCTGGCCCGGATAGTATCCCTCCCATTGTTCTGAAGAGGTGTTCTTCCACTCTGGCAAAACCACTGCGTAAGCTTTTTCATCTGTCCTACTCTACTCGACTCGTTCCGAGTGGATGGAAAACCGCATTTGTCCAGCCTGTCCCTAAAAAAGGCGAATCCTCCTCACCCTCCAACTATCGACCGATTGCACTCACGTCCCTTCTTTCCAAGGTCATGGAAACGCTCATTAATTTCCAGCTTAAGAAATATCTCGAAGAACGGAAGCTTCATAATGACCGGCAGTACGGCTTTCGTAGCAATAGGTCCACTGGTGATCTGATGGTATATCTCACCGAACAGTGGAACAAATCTTTGCATCGTTTTGGAGAAAGCAAGATTATTGCGCTTGATATTTCAAAGGCATTTGATAGAGTTTGGCATCAAGCTCTCTAATCGAAAATGCATGCATTTGGTATCGATGATTCTCTTCTATTGGATGGTTTCAAGTCTGAAACCCACAAAATAAACGCAGGTGTGCCCCAGGGCTCCGACTCTCTTCCTCATTTTCATTAATGATCTGCTCTCTGAAACTTCTAATCCAGTTTCTAAAACAGTTTTTCATATTCGTTTGAGGATTCACACCCTAGTCTTTCGGATGTGGAACTTCAACGACAAAATTAAATTCTGATCTTGACAGCATTATTCAATGGGGAATAAGAAATCGTGTAGAATTTAATGCATCAAAAACACAATGCTGCTTACTATCATTAAAACGGAACCATCCACCCATGCCACTATCAATGAGTGGCATTTGCATCGAGGAAACTGAGAAACTTTTCATTCTCGGTATGAGTGTAACAAACCACTTCCTGTGGAACGAACACATATTCGATGTCGCCAAAAACGCTGCGAAATGTTTAGGTTTTCTCCGAAGATGCAAGAAATTCTTCTTATCTTCGGATCTAGCTGTAATCTATAAAGCTTACATTCGACCAAAACTTGAATACAATTGTCACATCTGGGTAGGTGCTCCGATAACGTATTTGAGTTTCTTGGACAGAATACAAAACCGTGCTTTCAAAATGATAGATGATAGATCGATAACTGAGACAATTGCGTCCCTAGACCACCGACGTAATGTGTCATGTCTCTCCTTGTTTTATCGCTATTTTTATAAACAATGTTCAGATGAAATAGCTAGTTGCATTCCTCCCCTAAAAAAATTTAACCCTAATACTCGCGCTTCTAGGAATGCTCATCAGTTTACCCTTGAGCCCAACTTCGGACGTACGGTCAAATACAGAGATTCTTTCTTTAGACGCATCACACGAATGTGGAATATATTACCCACCTCTGTTTTTCCCTACCATTTTAATGTCCAGAGCTTTAAAACTTATGTGCATCGGTTTCTTCTTTTAAATCCCTCCCTATTTTCCTGAAGCTCGCACTGTGTTTAACATATTAAGGGTATTTAACTCCCATTAGTGCGCGTTAATTATAAAAAAAAAACCTATTTTCAATTCTTTGAGGTTTTAGCCGAGTTTCCTATTGGATTGACACGCGATCTAGGTTCAGGCATCTCATCAATCGTTCTACATTACAAAGACTAAGAGAACTTTCAAAGGAAGATTTTATTTAACATTCTAACACGTAAAAATTGAAGACCAACCAAAAGATAGTAAGCTTTTTTTCACCTCGAATCATGTTTTTATTATATAGTTTTTTTCTTATTTTTTTTTTTTATTTCCTAAAAAATTGGCCACTTATTTCCACAATTTTTAATGTTTTACATAAACGAAAATTTTGTTCGGCTTTACAACTTGATTTTTATTCGAAACTAAGGCACTTGGAATGTCCCATTTTCCCTTAAAACATGTTTAAATAAACCTCACTTTACTCCACCAAAAAACTCGCCCACTAATCTAAGTTATTTTGAACCCAAACTTACTTTAAAGTGGGTGAATCTTTCTATTGACTCATTAAAATAAGCCCTTTTTGAAACATTCCAAAACAGGATTTTTATTTGCCGTAACAATTGTTTTTTAACTAACTCTTTCTGATTTATGGTTAAGAAAAAAGACAGCCGTTGAAACTGCATTCACGAAAAGATTTTTGAAAAACTTTTTTTTAAGAGAAAAAAGCTCTCCTTTGCCGTTTATATAGTATTATATTGACCAGCAGTGTACATGGTCAATGAGTAGACCCCCTAAGATTTGATATGCAAGAGGTTGTTTTATTTCAATTTTTTGTTTAACTGAACTTCCTTTGGTGGAACTTGAAAGTGAGAGTAATTTGTGCTAATCAAGTCATCAACTATTGAAAGTGGCAGGAGGCTCCTTGGTTCCACTACTTTCAGTTCATAATTCGTAGCAGATTCTTATCCTCCACGAATCAATCCTTTTCCAACCCAATTGTGTTTGAAAATATAATTATTTTTTAAGTCAAAATTTAAAAAAAAAAAAAAATGAAAATCAAAGTCAGCTATGAATTTTTAGAATTTCAATTTGACAAATAAAATAAAATAAGTCAATGGAAAATTTTTTCTACTCAATTAAAAATATTTCAAATCAAGTTAGCATTGAAATTGATTTCAATGGAAAATTTTTCGTAGTCAAAAAATAAAGAAAAATCAAGTCAGCTTTGAAATCGACTTCTATGGAAAATTTTAGAATTTCATTTAATCGAAATAAAATTCAATGGAAAATTTTTGTTTGCCATAAATAAATCTTCAAATAAATATAGATGCTGGATATATGAATCTTTCGGTAATGAACCTTTGGAACCATCAAACAAAATCCGAAGAATACCTCAAAAATTTCAAGAATAAATGAAGCAATTTCAAAATTTTCAATCAAAATTCTATAAACGAAGACAACATTTGGGCTCATCCGTCACCGCCTCGTCCTTGGGCACAAAAGTTGGGCTCATCAGCCAGATTGTGTCTACCCTTCACTTCTTGGAAGGATACAACACCCTCTAACTGACGAGCCCAACAATCGTACCCGGGCACTACAATCCGGCTTATCAGCTAGTTAATGTCTACCCCTCGCTTCTTGTAAGGATACAACATTACCCAACTGATAAACCCAACTGTTGTGCCCGACCTGTAAAGAAAATAAATAAATATTAGTCGAAAAGAAACATCTCATCTATCATGGAGACATTTGAAAATGATGTTGATGCCACCAGTTTCAACTGCTTCCACGAAGGAATCGATGTTTAGTCGTCGTCATCTGCCAAGTTAAAACGGACGCGCCGATTAACCCGAACAAATTCGGTATTTATGGGTCCGTGAGTCACGAATGTTCTTGAGTTGACATGATATGTCAAGCCAAGATGTACAAAATATAAATGGGTCTTGCCTTCGATTGCCCTGTCGACCTCGAAAGGCATAAGTCGCCGAATACCACAAACTTCCAAGGAACTATTTTTAAAGAAAATATTTTTACCCGTATATTTGTGGATTCTTTCCATCGGATGTCGGAAAAAACATTCCATTCCCGACACGTAGAGCATTTTCATATAAGCCAGCGAATTTAAAAACATTATTATGAAAAAAACACAAACAGTTTTTAATTCACTCACTCAAAAAAAAAAAAAAATAAGCTCTCGTCGCTTTCGCTTCTAAATAGAAACTGATTTTATTCTGAATATTCAAACCTTATATAGATTTCTACGAAAGTCATAGCTTACGCTGATTTAAATTTTATTTTTTATTCTTTTCGTTTGAAATATCATAGCTGCCTTTGATTTAAAAATTTTTTATTTCGAATATTCGAATACGAAAAATTTTCCATGACAGATTGATTGTTTGAAATTTCATAGCATACTCTGATTTAAAGTTTCTTATTTCAAATATTCGAAAATACGAAAAATTTTCCATGACAGATTGAATATTTGAAATTTCATAGCTTACTTTGATTTAATGTCGAATTCTTTTCAACCACTTGCAGTCGCTACTAAAGTCGATACATTTTGGCTGTTAAGGGAATTAAAAAAGGTAGCGATCTCTAATAAAAATTATTGCAAAGCTCCCAAGAAGGACCTTTTTTCATCGGTCAATAGAATAGGTTCACTTGGAATATTTGGGAATATGAGACGAAAACGACACAGCCACACAAAAAAAAAGTTCGGACCTGGGGTTGCGACTATGATTTTCATATAGTTTTTGGGTCGCTGAACCCGAAGTCCGTTTTTCCCCATCACGTCAGGTTTTTGAGATAACATCAAAAGATATCACGAAAACAAATTTTTTTTCTTTGATCTGGATGTGCGAGTATGTTAATCATATAGTTTTTGGGTCGCTGAATCCAGATTCGAAGTCAATTTTGCTGTATCACGTCAGGTTTTTGAAATATCCTCAAAAAATGTCAAAACCAAAAAAAGTTCTTATTTGACATTTTTTGAGGATATCTCAAAAACCTGGCGTGATACGGCAAAATAGACTTTGGATTCAGTTTTAGCGACCCAAAAAACATACGACTAACATATTAACACCCCCAGATAAGGACTTTTTTTTTTTTGGTATTGATATTTTTTTGGGGATATCTCGGAAACGTGAGGTGATAGAGCAAAATTGACTTTGAATCTGGATTCAGCGACCCAAAAACTTTAAGATTAACATAGGTATTCGCACATCCAGATCAGAGAAAAAAACATTTTTTTGTGAAATTTTTTGATGTTATCTCAAAAACCTTACGTGATGGGGAAAAACGGATTTTATATTCGGGTTCAGCGACCCAAAAACTATATGAAAATCATAGTCGCAACCCCAGGTCAGAACTTTTTTTTTTGTAGCTGTTTTATTTATGTAAAATGCCTACTTTCTGTCGATAGATTGATTTTATTTTACTAAATTTATATTGAAAAAAACCCTTTAATTAACAACTATCTCAAAAAGTCGATTACGTTTCGGGTGGTAAAAATTTTTTATGTAATTTAAGTTTACTTTCTTTAGGCTTCTTTTATTGGATTTTTTGATTAGGTATATTTGATTCGAAAATTATTATCTTCACTCAAAGTATTCACGAACAAGACCTTTTCCAACAACTTAAAGGTCCGAAGAGTAGAAAGACTATTTCAGAAGTGCGGGAATTTACTCGTTTTTCTACACTAAAACTATTCTGACGGTTTGAATACCTCTTTCGAAAAAGTCTATCTAAAGTGTCCGAATAAATCACTAAACTAGAAAAGGTCATTTTGATTTTTCCATGATTATTATCATCTGTTTTTTGACCCATCTTGGTATACAGACAGTTATCTTGTTTGGATCTTTTAAAAACCAATTGAATAAGAAAACCGTTAAATTTTTTGCTCCAACATCGGGATGCTTGTTTTAAACCGTATATGGATTTTAGTAAGCGACAAACATTTTCTTCTTCCTCAGAAACCCCTTCTGGAACAGTCATGTATAATTCTTCTTTCAACTCACCATGTAAAAATGCCGTTTTAACATCTGGTTGAAAAATTGGTGAAGAATTAGATTTTTGTGAAGTCCAATTCTAATTCTAATCGATGTCAATTTTGCTAAAGGTGAATAGGTTTCTTCGTAATCTATTCCAGCCTTTTGCAAGTATTCTTTAACTACCAATCAGGCCTTATATCTTGTGGACTCTCCGTCTTGGTTTGGAAAATCCACTTGGGTTTAAAATTTTTGCGTTCTTGGGTTTCGTGACCACTTCCCAAACTTGGTTGATTTTCATTAAACAAAGCTCATCATCAACAGCTTAAATCTATTTTATAGCATCAGATCTCAATATTTAACATTTACAAACGATTGCTATAGTTTTCAATAATGATTTTATTTAGGTTTCCGAGATTGGTATAATTCCCCGTGCTTTGAGTCATCTTTTTGACGAGCTACGGATGATGGAACTGGAGTTCTCGATGCGAATCTCATACCTGGAACTGTACAATGAAGAACTCTGTGATCTATTGTCCTCGGAGGATTCTACTAAGATCCGTATTTACGACGACAGCACTAAAAAGGGTTCTGTAATCATTCAAGGCCTCGAAGAGATACCAGTTCACAGCAAAGACGATGTTTACAAGTTGCTGGAGAAGGGCAAGGAACGTCGACGAACTGCTCAGACTTTGATGAATGCTCAATCATCTCGATCTCACACCGTGTTCTCAATCTTGGTTCACATCAAAGAAAATGGCATCGATGGCGAGGAGATGCTTAAAACTGGAAAATTGAATCTAGTCGATTTGGCTGGAAGCGAGAATGTCTCGAAGGCTGGCAACGAAAAAGGCATTCGAACAAGAGAAACAGTCAACATCAATCAATCACTTCTAACGTTGGGAAGGGTTATAACTGCTTTGGTTGAACGGACTCCTCATATCCCGTATCGTGAATCCAAATTGACACGTTTGCTTCAAGAGTCTCTGGGTGGTCGCACTAAAACTTCGATTATTGCCACTATATCGCCAGGCCACAAAGATCTTGAAGAAACACTGAGTACTCTGGAATATGCCCATCGAGCTAAGAATATTCAGAATCGTCCAGAAGTCAATCAGAAACTAACCAAGAAAACCGTACTCAAAGAGTACACCGAGGAGATTGATAAATTAAAGAGAGATTTAATGGCTGCTCGAGATAAGAATGGAATTTATCTTGCAACAGAGACTTATAACGATATGACTTACAAATTGGATTCACAGAATCGAGAGTTGAATGAGAAGATGTTAATGTTGAAGGTTTTGAAAGATGAACTCGCAAGTAAAGAGAAGATTTTCAATGAGGTGAGTTTGCATTTGGTGGAGAAAGCCGAAGAGCTGATTAAGAAAGATAAGGACCTATCCAAGACACAAGGTGAATTGCAACTTACTAAAAAGGTGTGTTTATATTTTTCAAATAAGATATTTTTCAAATATTAAAAAAAATGCACTTGTTTCTTTAGGTTTTGTCAACAACAATGCGGAGGTACAAAGAAAAGAAAGTTATTTTAGATTGTCATCGTAAAACCGAAGAACAACTACTCAATCAGGCATCAAAGTTGATAGAAGTAGCTGACATTGCAACAAGCGATACATTTAAACTTCATGTAAGCAACAATTTTGTATCTTTTGCCTTTTTTAAAATTTTGTTTACCTTGTTCATAAACAAGCCTGTGAAATGACTTAATAGCAATTGTAACACTGCATTTCAGGCGATCGAAAAAAACATTCCTTATTTCTATTCGATCATCTCCCGAAAACATTGCCCCCAGAGTTTTAATTCAGAATGTCACTGATAAGCATGGACGTATTATATATTATATATTACGTTCATGCTGATAAGGATGCAAGCTATCTTCGGAGAATTACATCTATTTTATTTAGGTTACCTTGTAATTGTTGGATCTAAATAAATTTTTTTTAATTTAAAAAGGGAAAAATTGAATATTCAGCAGAAATAAAAAATATATTTCTCTTTGAAAGGTAATACGCTTCCACAAATTAAATATGAAGCCTCATCAATTACAGATTTAAAATTTTGGACAGCTGAATTTAAACCAGCTAAGATATAATGAACATTAAGAAGATTATTCTTTTACGTCCAAAATAAAAAATACAGTTCGACTGCTTATTTTTCGGGTGTGAAATAATGGCCGAAGATTTTTGCAGGTTGAAGGCTCATAATAAGTCCTATTACACGTAAGTGGTTGACATAGCAAAAATACCGGAGCTATCTTTTCAGTTGGTTAACTAGCCCTTTTACTTACGAGATCTAAACCCAAGTCATTTTATCTAAAAAAAAAACGTGCTCGGAGAACAGATATATTCGTGAAATTAGAAAATTCGTTGTGTAAGTTTTTTGCAAACAAATATCCCGGGAATCATTTGGACGGAGAGATAAGATAAATAGATAACAGCATCACGAAGAAGACAAGTAATATCAAATTTATAAAGAAAAACATTCAGCCCATTCTTCTATTCCATTCATGCCAATAGAAACATTCACTTGATTAATTACTTCAAATTGGCCTTCAAAAATGTCTGTCGTTGCTTCTGTTTCTTTTTTTGTTTTTAATTTCAAGGAAGAATATTTCTTTAAATTGAAATTTTACTGGTTTTAAATAAATCGTAAAGCAGAATAGGGCTGATTATATCAGCATTGGTCGCTATTTTCAATTAAAAATTGTAAAAATTATACTTTCATAGTTTTTTATTGTGGATTTTTTTTTTCAGAAAGAAAAAAATTGTGATTTTCTTACTAATTTTGATAAATCAGCAATATTCTTTCATGGTCATACTTCACTGATAAGCTGCTAGCTCAACATTTTTGTATTGTATTTTGTATATTAAAAAACACTTTGTTCCTTAAGGAAGAGTAGTGTTAATTCGTACCACAGAAGGCATGTTTATGTGAATTTTGGTTCGGCTTGTTTCACTGTACCTGCGAAATCAAAAACTTTTCAAAATTTTGTTTTGCACACCACTGTACTTTGGTTGAGCTGAACTGAAATATAAAATTTGCACTAAGCAAGACTGCATTTGTTGGAGTTTTTTCTTAATGCGTATTTCCATTTTGATTTTCAATTCAACGTCATTTCCGGTTATTTGGCCGAATTAAAAAATAAAGCTTAATTGTGTCAAGGAGTTTAGAAACATTTCTTAACACTTTACTTGTTAAATTTATCATCGAGTTTCAAGACTTTTTGAGTTCAATCTCTTACTTTTTGACTGCATTTTGTGATTTGACGTTAGATATTTTTCTTTGCACTGTAAACTGCAAAAATTTTAAGGAATTCTGGTTTCAACTTTGTTGAGTTATGATAGGACTAACTTAATGTGGTCTGTTTATACAAAATATAAAATAATACTTGACCTTAACTATTACAGAACACAATTGAACGACGCAGAGATATTGATCATAAAATTCAAAGTGCATGCGAGCAGTTTACAAATCGTATGAAATCCTCCTTTAATCTCATGGGTGAAAATTTAACTACCTTGCAAAAAGATCACACTTCCCATCTCGATTTGATAAATGATGAATTTTCAAATAGTAAAAAAATACAAAACACATTTCTTACAAACGCAATGGGTAAAGTCGAATCAATCTCAAATATTTACCAAAAGTCTTTTGAGTCTTTTACTGAGTGTCTAGTGAAACATTTAACCTCCATGTCAACTAGAAACACTGATCACAAAGCATTTGTACTCGATGTCCTTGCGATCCTCCGAGTAAAAGAAGATGAGTTGAAAGTGAATTTACAACAGCGTCTCAACGAATTACAACAAACTTTCGATCAGCAACGAACAAGTGTCGAGAAGGCAAATGAAAATATCACACATCAAATTGTAGAAAGCCACAAAATAATCTCGAAACATACAGAAGAGTTGAAAGAACGTCTCCAAGGGATGGCTGAAACATCGAAAATATCATTTGAAACAGAAATTGAAAAGTTAAATGCAAATATGGAATCGAAGAAGGCCTTAGCCACCCGTCGTCAAAATGCTCTCGCTGAATTTATGAAACAAATGCAACAGATGGACGAAGAAGATCAAAATCTCACACAGGCAGTAACCAGTGTTACAGGTAATCTAGAAACTAGCAAACAACAAATCCGAAAATCGATAGATGAGGAACTTAGCAATGCCGATGATTTCTGTAAGAAACGACATCAAATGCTTGGCGATATTCAAAAATTATGTCACAATTTCAAAGAAGATGCTTCGCAAAATCTAGATGAATGCGCTGCGATTAAACATTCCGTTGACACCGAACAAGTTGCGATACATCAAGATATCCAAGAACGTTTACAAAATCTCCAACAGTCGATTGAGAAGAATTGTGAGGATATTAGTTCCTCCCTTTCATCTCATCGCACAGAATTTGAAGGTATTCGTGAGGAATCTGCTTCAAAACTATCCAACGAATGCCAGGTAGTAAGGCAATTGATGAAAGATGAAAATAGTCGATTGAAAAAGCAGGACATGCAGAATATTGCCTTGACTAATTCCTTACAAAAGAATGTCAAAGATTATGCTTGTGTTTACAATGAACAAGTGAAAAGGTGCATTGAAGATATTAATACGTTCCGTGAAAGTGAAACAAAACCTTATATTCCAAGTGGTAAGTATCTTTAAGACTTAGACTTTTTCAGGTTTAAATATTTTTTTTTGTTTATTTAGGGCAAACTCCATCGAAGAGAGATTTTTCGTATCCAAGGGTTTTGGCTTCAACGTCGCCCCACAATCAAATTATCAAACGCTATCGACAAGAAACCGATTGTTCTGATTTGGATATGACAATAAATGAGGTAAAAATTTGAATTTTCATATACAAATATTTTTTATATTTTTTATTATTTTTAGGAGACTGAAATTGCTGCTATTTTAACTGATCCTGATGTAATTCTCAACTCTACGCCAATCGAAATGAATAATTCTTCAGATGAAAAAATTCTCATTAAAGACTCAAACAATAAAATTCGTGAAGGTTCTTACCTGCCTAGTTTGAAAGTTCCAACAAATAACCGAAGTAAGCCATCTTCCCGCAAAAACTCACCAGTTATTGGTCCAGCCAGAAAAGAAAATAAAGAAAATGTATTTTAGTCTTTATTTTATACATGAAAATGTTTGTTTTTTATTTAATATTAATTTTAGTGATAGTTTTACATAATAATTAAACCAACATAATTTTATTTGGAATTTATATATTAAACATAAAAAAGAAGTAAAAGAACAAAATATTCCATTGGGATATTTAAAAAATAAAAAGAAAACTTAACATAACAAAATTTATGTAAAAAATAATTTGATAGAGTTTATGTTTAATTTATGTACTCGTATCAATTTAAAACAAAAAAATATTTCATTTTAATTATTTAGTCCCAAGTAATATGTTTTATACGCAATGCCCAACTTTTGAAATAAATTTATGTTAAAAATCAAATTTATGTATTAAATCTAAAAATCACAACTTAAATTATTTATGAAGACATTACAGCGTTTTGAACGTCAAGGCAATATTTGACTGAATTTTCTAGCGATCAACCAGGGCAATCCATCCATCCATCCATACATCCGAGTAAAATTAAAATACGAAAGATGATAATTATTCCACATGGATATAATGAGAAATGTCTGCATGTGGATTTCGTTTTGTGATCATTTTTTACTGGGTCGAATACTCTGTGGAGTTGAAAGAATAAGAACATCTATGGGAATTTTTACTGAATTTAAATTCATCATTGCAAATACAAGTTAAACATTATAAAAAGTCTGAAGATGCGTTGAAGGATACATTTTCTAATATTCGTCATCTTCAGCCTAAAGGAATGGAATGGTGAGTTTGTAAAAACAATTATTGCATGCCAAGATAAAAAATGGTTATTCATGTCAGCTTATTTTAATGAAGGTTTTAAAAATTGAATGAAATCCAATTATAATAAACAAAACTGCAATAGTCAATACGAAAAGACGGTATCTTTTTGATTTGGGCCCTGATAAATTGCTTAATATTAGGGCCGGAAGTTTATTATCAACTATCTTGTAAGTCTTGGAGCCGCCGTACATAATAGACTAATTCTCATTGCAGTGAAGGAAAACTACATTAGTTAGAAGGCAATTTCAATCGTCCTAACTTAATCGTCACTTTTATACATTTTTATGCCGAAAATGTCTGCCAATAGAAAGTCTGTAAAGTGCAAGGGCTCTTAAATTTTAAATTGCAGGAGGAGGACTAAATACGACATGAATCTTTTCATGTTTGAAAGTGTTAAACTAAATATTAAATAGATGTCTCCCAAAGAATCTGCAAACATTTAGGTTTTCGGAACTAGGCAAAAATGACAGAATATTAGTTTTATTCAAAAAGTGAATCTATCCTATTTTTCTTAAAACTCGCGTTTTTTATCTTTTCAAAAATGCTCATAATGCAGCTAATAAAATCTCACATACTTTTTCAATCTTCCGATTGATTGATATCCTCTTAAGACCCAAGCATGAACCAAATAGCAAAATAGTGTTTAAAAGGATTTTGAGAACTTCTGATAAAGCCAAGCTATCTGAATTGATGTGCTAAAGCAAAGAAGTTTTCCTATATACATAATAAGTTGATCGAATTGATTGATTCGACAATCTGGACACTAACAAATGCCTTTGTGGGTTTCAACATGGAGATTCCCAAAAGCATTATGCTCTTTCCGGGAACAAACCCGTGCAAGAACAAAAATATCAATAACAAACAGTTTCTGTTAATATATAAACTTAAATCAACTTAAACTTAGTAGATGTTTACGATACCCCTTATACTTTTTATTTTCAAACATAAAAATCAAAATCGAAAATCATTTTCCAGACAACAATAAAAAATAAGTTAATAAAATTACCCTTTTAACCATTTAGGTATCTACAGCTTATATTTGTGACAAGAAGATGCCGCATGTATAGCAACTCACTACACAAAATGCGGACAACGTGTACTTATGCATCGGAACCGTCAAAACTCTTCGCTTCGAACTAGGTAAGCGGGTTGGTTGGGGGCCTTGGTCGCATTTGCTCGCATTTTCATAGACGAAAATCTCTTGGGAGACAAAAAACACTGATTGCTATGCAGTTGCCGTTGCCGTTGCCATTGCCGTCGTCGTCACCATCACTGCCACTACCGTCGTCACTGACAACTTGTGCGCATGAATACCAACCACCACCTAACCACCCACTAAACCTAGTATAGTATATGAAACATAGAGAAGCATCATCCTTGTTCCATTCACCGCTCTGCCACTGCCACCCCTCGGTTAGTGTCCATTCAACCCTTCGCATACGTAGAATAGCAAAGGCATCCCTGCAAGGGCAGTAGTTGTCATTTTGCCGCGAATTCGTTTGGGGTTGTTCCACACGCGTTTGTTTTCGATAAAGTCCTTCTAAAACCGGTTAAATAGAGAATAAACATTCGTGAATTCAGTTTAGTGAAACACCACAATTTGTGCAACTCTTTGGGTAAATTTTCAAATAACCAAATAGTTTTTATTTCTGTTTCTATTTTTTTGTTTTAAACTAATTCCGACTGAGTGCTCGCGGAGCCGCAGAGTCCGCAACGATTTTCAAATTTTGTTTTGGTCGAGAACCACATTCTGTTGGTGATGGTGGTATAGTATTAGTATCAGTGTGGCCCAAACAAATAACAAAAAAAAAAAAAAGTAAAGGGGTAGTGAGAAAGTAAAGTGATTTATCGATCCATGGGGTTATTCTGCGGAACTTCCAAGCCCCCACGAACCAACTGGAGCAACAAACAACATAATTATTAATTTAATTTTCGTAATTCATTTTTATGTTGCTACTCGACGGAACAAAACGATACAGGGAATTATATTCATCATCCCCCACTTCAGAGACTTGCAGGGATTCTGCGCTAAAAAGGAATTTCTAAAGTCCTCGCGACTTGATATGACAGTGCTAGCGGGATAGTTTAAAATATTCTTGTATGTTTTTTTTTTATTTTGTTTTGTGTATATTTTGTATCCCTTGTGTGCTTTATTAAAATATTATACAACAAGGCAAGAGTGGCTAGGAAAGAGTTTTGCTTCTGTCCATTTCCACCTACAAAAGAAAAAGGGTGTAAATCCGTTTCGACCCCCAACTCCAGCTTCAAAACCCAAACCCAACCCCCCAAGGACTTTGGCAATGGCTTCTGTCAGTTGAGTAATGTGTGAGTGTGTTTTGGAAAATTTACATCGATGTCACATAATGGCTTCGTAAGTTGTCGGTAGACATACAGAATTAGAGGTAAACTAAACACTTGGAAAGGCTCTGGCGCTGTTGTTGCCCTTAGTCATGTCTGTGAGATCAATAACCTTATGCCATGTGACTATAATCCTTGAATAGAATAAAAAAATAAAAGAGAAACCAAGAGAGAGGGAGAGAAAGAGAGAGATAAACAAAAAAAAACAAAAAAAATAGTGCGGCTGGTATGTTTACTTTTTGGTTTTGTTACATTTTTGATGTCAACGATAACGTCATCATTATATTTGTATGAAATGATGTTTTTTGTTTGTATTTAACGGTGAGTAAACAGGAAACAGAATTGGGTTAAGTCTAAGAAGCTGTTTAGAGATTTTTGTTGATAGATAACTTTCTCCAGTGAGTAGTAGAGTGGTGTTTTGTATTCATGGATAAATCGATTTTTTTAAATATTGAAGTTGTAAGCTCCATAATGTAGAGAGGTCATTTTTGCAACAATTAAACCATCTGGAACCTTAAACCCTCATTGCAATTTTAAATTTTTAATTGATAGTTGACATCAATCATACCTAATTTTTTAGATGAACCAGTTTTGGATTGAAAGCGTACTTAAAGCAGCATGTGTTTAATTTTTTGGGCGCCAAAAGTGAAATTAGTTCTCTCAATAAATTCAACGATTTTAATTTAACATAGAGAGCTGAAAATTGGTACAGAGCATTGAAACATCGATTTTAGTAAAATGTCAAAAGTCCCCAAAAATCACATTTTTGCAACAAAAGTTATTCAAGAAAATGTCAAAAATGCTAGTTGTTCAACTCTAAAAAGAGGAGAAGTTATCCAAGTTATATTGACATTTGACTTAGCTAAAAAAAAGTTGACCTAACTTCTTTTTGTAGATCACATTAAAGCCAATGAATTGAAAATATTTAAAAAAGTGCATTTTTTATAATAAACGTGCATTAATAGTAATTTGAAAATCTCATGGTCTATAAAATAAATTTAAAATATTTTTGTTTTTTGTCCAAATTGAAAAAAAATTGTTTGTTATTTTATAGGTAGCTCTGAGAAATTAAAAATGAATTATTGATATTATGTAGAAAAGCTCATAATCTACACATGCTTAAAATTTTTTTTGATAACATCGACTATTGACGAAAATAGGCAAAACGCGATATTTTTGACTTATACCACTCTTTTAAGCGCACTACCTTTCAAACGATAAATGTTACTATGGCAAATCTTAAGTTGTTTTGTTTAAAACATTAGACGCTTTAAAGTGAGTTAAAAATGTATCTAAAAAAAACTCATATTTTACGAGCTAAGCACAAAACATCGCAATTTTCGAGTTTGACCAAATTCAAAAAAAAATTTAATGATAACTTTAACAAAAACAAAAAAAAAATACAAGAAGAATAATAAAGGAGCAAATAATCTACAAATTTTTCAAATACAACTTTTCGATAAGACTCACCGTTTATGATCTGTACCAATTTTCAGCCCTATGCGAATTATTTCTGGGTTTGCACTTTTTTAAGGTCTATTTTTTCAGGACTATATCTAGAATCTTAAAGTGAACAAATTCATACTTTGAGTGTCAACTTGCTAAAATCAAAAAAGCAAGACTGGGTCGCATTTACTAGCTCTTGTAGCTCTAATTGCTTATTATGTTAGTAAGGTTAACAAAAAGTAAGTAACGACACGGTATACCGTCGTCATATTTTTCATTGAGCAAGTTAAAAAAAATTAAATTTAAAATAATTTTTTATTTTAATCGCCAACATTTCAATCAAAACCGTTAAGAGTCGGTTTTCGAGAAAATTTATTTTACCCCAAAATGTCGAATGTCGTACCTTTTCTAAACGAGTTAGTAAATTTTATTTAATTTAAATCCGCCCATCCGATGAATGCACAAGTCGACACATTATGGTTTGACGAATATCGTTTATTTTGACATCTGCATCATTGAAGTATTTTTTAAATACGACCGTGATCCGTGATATATGTAATATTTAGCCACAATAGTAGGGAAACGAACGAAAAAAAAAACATTTGTATCCAGATCATGAAATAGACTATGGTCATTAAGACCTTTACTGTCTAGGATTAACACCGGGAACTTCTTCTATCCCACAGTGAGAAAATACTCCATTGAAAGAAGTAAATTCATTAAATTGCACTTAAGGGAATAATTATATGGGCTCAGTCGGGATTCGAACTCGACATCCTTCACATGAAAACAACGCCTAGACGCGCAGCTCCACGTTGCCAATGTGTGAGAGTGCGTCTAATTTGTACATTTATAATATTAATAACTAAAACATACATAATTTTTCTTTGCATATTTCTAGGAAAATTGACAAGTTGATGTCTACTTTTAGTATTTCGAAAATTTGAATTTGAGACAAAAAATGAATAACGACAGTTAACGGCTGAACATTTTTAGAGTTTTTCGATTTTGAATATTATTGGCATTATTTTGGTGTAAGGACAATTTGAATGGAAAAAATAAAATCACTGCAAAGATAGCCGGGCGATAAGGATGTGGCCAGGATTTGATCGGTGTAGTTCGCGCGGAACCGATATTAATCCAAATCAAAATACAAGTACCAGCCAACAAGAAACACTGCCAGTTGAAGTGGAACATATTTCAACGATAGCCGGTTCTTTTGTTTCTATTGGAACTCTTTCACAGGTTTGTTTTATTAATATGAAAATGATGGATGTGATATTTTTATAATGTTTTTTTTTTTCTTTTTTTTTATTCAGTGCGGAAATGATGGAGTTTACGATACAGACCATACAGATCTCAATTCGGAATTCGACGAAGCAGAATTACGAAGAGAACTTTTACGAGACGTAAGTGAATTAAATACAAAACAAAGTTTTGACTTTTTATTAATACTATTCTTTTTTTTATCTTTAGAAATGGAAGCTTCTCTTTGATATGGTAAGTTTTTTAAATGTTTAAAAAAATAAAACAAAAAATAAAAAAAAGTAAATTGCATCGGCCGGGAATCGAACCCGGGCCGCCCGCGTGGCAGGCGAGCATTCTACCACTGAACCACCGATGCTTGTGTTTTAAGATGGTTCATAAGCTCTTGATGAAAAGAATTGAACAAAAAAAATGTAATAATCAAGTATTTTTAAATCAAAGGAATGACGGATGCAATTATTTAGGTCTGCTTATACGAACTATTAGTAATTTTATAATTAGAAAATGATTAAATTGTTTTTTGAGTATCACTAACCTGAGCAAAATTTTAAAGGAAAACATTATACATAGAGTCGTTATATTTGGTACGATGAGGTAACTATAAGTCCTTGTAAAAAAAAACAAAAATATTAAATTAATGTTGAAATTAACCACAGTTAAATGGTATCTTAAGAAGAGGAGGGTAAGATTTAAAAAATGCATGGTTAAAATTTATTTATTAAAGTATGAAGTAAAAAAAAAAATTAAAAAAGAATATTTTTTTTTTGTCTTTAACTCAAATACTGAAGTACCTAATCAAAAATATTTTATATACCAGCGATGAGTTTTAAGATAGGTATCGCATTTAGAAAAAAAACATCAACATGATTTTTGTAACTAATAGCTTTAAAATCGAAAGAGTCGTAGGTAATTTTTGTTATTTTTGTCTTTTTAAGTTTTATCAATATGGAAAATATGTTGTTCAAATTTAGTCATTACACACAGGGTCATAGCCATTGACACTGTTTAAGACTGGAGTTTATCCTATTCAAATAACATTGGATAAACGATAAACCCCAGTCTAAGAGAAACTGGGATCTAAAAATGACTATGAATTTACCCCAATACTTCAAGATAATTTTCAAAGTTGGATCCTATGAGTCCTTACATAAATCTTGAATACTAGAGCGTCTAAAATGCAAGGCTTGCTCTTATAGTAAAAGTTGCTTAGAATTTTAAAGCTTTTTTCTAGAAAAAAAAATGCAATTTTTAATTTAATTTTATCATTAATTTTAAAAGATGGAAAATTAATTATTTGTATAGCTAAGATTTTTTGTATCGTTTTTTTTTTTTTAAATTCTAGGTATAAAAAAATTTGCAAAAATTAAAGAATTGGTATATGCCATTTTGAAGAAATTATTAATCTACATTCAACATTAAAACAAATTTTTAAGAAAATTAATTTATCCATTTTGAAAAATTTTGGTTTTTAAACCAATGTTCGCCAGTCTAAATTAACATTTTATCATTGCGTTATTAACCTAAATTTTTTGATCATTATTGTGAATTAATTTTTACTTGCGATATAGGTACTATAGGGCAAGTTTAGGATTCGTAAAAAAAATCGAACTCGAGATAACAATTTTACATGACATTACGATGATGGAGAATGCCAAAAAAGTGGGTCCGGCAATTCTGTCTGTCTGTCTGTCTGTCTGTCTGTCTGTCTGTGTGTCTGTCTCTATCTGGAGCTGCAGCCTAAACGAGTGAGGTGATTTTCTTCAAACTTGGTAGTTAGCAGTTTTTGGTGATTCCCTAGAGGGGAAATTGAAATTTTTTTTTTATGACCAAAACTAACGGTACTTGCCATATAACGGAAATAGAAAAGTTAATTTTTTTCAAAAACGGCTCTAACGATTTTGATTTAAATTTTTGTGTGTAGTACTACACATAAGAGCCAACTTTGGAAATAAAAAAATATTTTTTGTACCGTTATTAACGGTACGGTTTTTTTCGTTTCTGAATATCTCGTACAACATTAACCCGATTTAAATGAAAATTTTGATACAAACGTGTGTAAGTAAAGATAATATTAAGAATTTAGAAAATTTTAAAAAAACGCATTTTTGGATTTTTAAAAAATATTTCAAAATTTTTTTTTGAAAAATCAATTTTTTGAAAACGGATCAATGAAAAATTTTGAAATTTAGTTTTTATGTGTAAATTAATTATTTCTTCAAAATGGCATACCAACTTTTTTTTTGAAAAATGTTAAAAAATTTTTATACATAAAAAATTATTTTTTTAAAAAACGGCTCCTACAATTTTCGAAAATTTTTTTCTAAAAATACCTTTTTATACAAGAAATAAAATGGCATATTTGTTTTTTTTTTTTAAGATAATTTAAAATGGAGTTTAATTAATTATAAAAACAGATTTAATTTTTTTATACTACTTATGAAATTTCTTCAAAATATGAAATTTTAAATTTCTTGAATAAAAAGCTTTAACATTATAGTTACTTTAAGCATAAGAGCAAGTACGTGCGACCCCAGTCGTGCAATTTATTTATTATTCTGTTAACGACTTAACTTCTAACTATAGTTAGCTATTAACCAATTGTAAATTATTATCTTTCGTCATTCTATTCTTTCGTTAAAATTTCGTTATTCTTTTGTTAAGCTCTGCCGTGGCTATCACGGCACAATAAAGTTGAGTTCAAGCCAATAAGGGTCGTATAAAAAGCGTGTTTGATTTTTTTAAAAGAGAAGACTAAGAAACTTTAATATAAAAACCTATAAAAAACTACAATCCACTTTAAACGAATTTACAACCAAAATTGATATTTTTGAGAATTTGTCCAAGTTTTTAAATTAAAATTCTTAGAACACTTTTTTACAAAATTTTCTTTAAAAAAGTTTAAATCGTAGGTAAGTTAGAAATTAAGGAAACGTTTCTAAATCGTTTGAGCCGTTTCTGAGGAAAACAACTTTTTCATTTTGGTCATAAAAATAATCAATTTCCCCTCTAGGGAATCTACCAAAACTGTATTAAGGGTGTTTCACTTAAAAAAATCGGTTAAATTGAAAAAAAAAAAAAAAAAAATCGATTAGATTTTTAAGTCTAAAGTTAATGGAACATCATCAGTGGTGAGCAAAAGTGGTCAAATATTTTTCCTTTAATAAAAAAAATGTAATCCCAAAGTCATAACTGTTGAATTTTTGTTTTTCAAAATGCCTTTACAATTGCTTAAAAATGTTAACAGATTCTTAGTCAGAAGAAGAAGAACGAAATTTTATTTAACTTGATATAAAATGGTACAATTTACCAAAAACCTACATAACAAACATTTCTCGCAAGGTCGAAATCATATAATTAAAAAACGGTTCTTTCACAATACCTACATAGATATCTTTTTTTTTAAGTACATAATATAAAGTAATTTAATATTCATTTAAATTATTTAAAAATAGCAAATACCAGTTCTCATTATTTTTTTTTTTTCAGTTTGATCCCGAAGGATTTGGTGAAATTCCCGTTGATGATTTCGTAGCAGCACTAAAATCACCCGAATTTTTATCACAAGTGCCTATGAATAAACGTGAGCTTTTGTATGAGAGAGCGGTTAAAGTAAAAGTACCTAATGGCCCTGGTTACGTCACTTTTCAGGATTTTGTCAATGTGGTAAGTGAAAATAAAAAAAATTACAAAAATATAAAAATGTAATTTAAGATGAATTTTCTTTCTCGGAGTGTGAAATTTATCACAGGTCACAGGACCTGTCATGTACATAAATAACCTTACACCACACCTGAATTCTAAAAAGGAAAAAATCGATTTTGTTAAGTACACTTTTGGGAACGATTTACCATCCGCTTATGGTGATGACAATATTGTCCTCTTCAATTTTACACTCTCTATGAAGACATCTCTCTTATCAGAAATAATTATTGCTCCTTTGACCGAAAAGAAGGATCTTTTTGCTTTAGAATTGCATTTTGTTCTTCAAAAACTAATCTGGAAATACCAATACGGTTTTTTGGGGTTTCCAATTTCTAACGACAACATATCACATCCACATGTTTACGATTATATTGGAATTTCCTTCCGATCACAATAAACATACCAATTCATTCTATGGTAAGGTACAAATTCTACAGGTGTGCAATATAGATACAGTAAAGTAATAGTAGAGAGGTCCTGTTGTTTTATTAAAGTCAACGAATTTCGTGTTGCACGCCTTAATAACAAACATGTGTGTCAATTTTTAAGGACACTTTACCTATTGTGATGAACCTGGAGTGATGTATTTTCCCACAATCTATCGTTTTTAGTGGACATTGTACCGCGTTTGGTATAGTTTCGTTTAATTTTGTCAAAAATGACAGAAACAAGTTAAACATTTTTATAGTCTTTTCTCATGTCAATACATGTCCTCGGTACGTGAAGAAAACAAAACAAAAAAATCACTTGCCACCTAGCTAGTAGGAATTTTTCTTAACAATCAGAGATTTTTCAGAAGCAATTCTTCAAAAAAAAAAAACATAACAAATAGGTAATGGAGACGAAAGGATTTTCTTCACGTCTTGTTATTCATCTTCTCAAAAAGAATCATTATTTGTTGGCTATTGGGAAAGTCATGAAAATTTAGGTATCACAACACAAGCAAAAATACCTGCTGGATGAACTATAAGACTTGAAATGAATTAAGTGAAGGTTATTGAAAATTCACAGGCTCATTAACGCTACCAGGATTTCGTGGGAAATTTTGAGGTTTTTTCTTCTTTTTTTTTTTTGATAATCTGATAATTCAGGTTCAGAGCACGTTGTTTTTTTATTCATTGATTGTTGTTATGGATATGTCTACTTTTAAATCTTTTAACTCTAAAAACCGTAAAAATATGAATAGGTACATAAAAAAATACATACATCTAGGTTAAGGTACCTATAAGTATGTTATTACGAAAATTTTATGCAATTAAGCTGTAATAATCTGAGTTTAAGATGATTCAAGGAAACTGAACTTGAAAAAAAAACATAAAGGTAGCTGTAATGTTAAAGCCTTTTATAAAAAAAAATTACTGAAAAATGTATTCGATTTTTTTGAGGCATTACTGGCTGAATACAATGGTGTAGCTGTGGCTGTAATTTGTAGTACTGTCAAAATTTTACTGAGGGAAAACCCTACAAAAGTTGGCGGCAGCTGAGCAAAAAATTTAGAAAATATTAAAATTTTTTAATAAAATCCTAAAAACACAATTTTAAAATGATTTGACCACCAAAACAAAGTGCATATATCATTTGGTTTCTTGGATATAAGAAACAGTTTTTAAAAGAATCAAATTGAAGTGAGAATTGAGAAAAAAAAAGTAGGTAAGGTAAAAATTCAGAAATAAACGTTTTTTAGCAGGTACTGTTACGGGATTTATTTGCAAAATTTTAATCAAGATCTTATGAGTCGTTTTTTAAAAAATAAAATTTTTCTATTTTTGGTAAATTGTAGGTACCGTTAGTTTTGGTTCTTAAAACAAAATTTAATTTCCCCTCTAGGGAATCCTTAAAAACTGTTAACTACCAAATTTAAAGAAAGTCCCTTCAGCAGTTTAGCTTGTATCTCGATGTAGGTATACAGACCAGACTTAGTGGTGAGACCCAATTTTTTTTTACGAATCCCCAAAACCTGTCTTATATGTAAGTAGTATGGGTGTTTTCATAAACGTCGGAAATCTGCGTCTGTCCAATCGTCTTTCTGCTTTGCTGCATTAATGAACACACCAATTCTGCAGAAAGTTTGCAGGCCTGCGTTGGTACAATTTTCAGCAGTCACTGAGTGTTCATAAACGTCAGAAAAAAAAAATTTTAAAAAATTACCACAGAATGAGTTTTGTTTAAGCAAAAAAATATTTCTTTTTCAGTCCCCGAAAATATTGTTTTTAATAACACGAAAAATTTGTAAACCGTGTTACATTAGGGTGGCTAAAAAAAAAAATATTTTCTTCTAAAAAAAAATAATAAAAACACCGAGTAGTTCACATTTAAAACAAATTATCTATGGAAAAAATATTTTTAATTAGGGTGTTCAAGAAAGTGTTTTTATGCGTTTGAAAAAAAAAAATGATTTTTAGTGCACAGAAAGTTTGTTAAGTGCGTTTTTGCTATAGAAATATTAAATTCATGCGGAATTAATTAAATTGAATTTGGTTGAATTCCAAGCGTAAATGTTAAATATACCATTTTTCTGAGCCCCCTTATTTCTGAGCTACCCCAATTTTACATTATATTTCATAAACCATGTTTTACAAACTTTCTCTGCAGTGAAAAATAATTTTTTTTGTAATTAATTAAAAAAAAAAAATTTGAACCACCCTAATGGAAATTTTTTTTTACTTCGATAATTTGGTCAAAACAATATCCACGTTGATTTTTTTGGAATTCTTCAAGCAACTGTGGAAGATAACATTTTTTAGAGCCACCCTAATACGAAAAAAAATTAATACAAACTCATTATCTCAAAAAACACGATTTAGAAATTTTCTGTGTCATTAAAATTTAAATTTTTCGAAAAATGCAAAAAGAAACATTTTTTGCACCACCCTAACATATTAATATGCTTGCTTTTCATTTTTTTTAACAATATTTACATTTATTAACAAAAAAAAATCGAATCAAGAGTCAAATAAATTTCTTCTTGAGTTCTGCAGCAATAAAATTTTGGCTGCGCAATCTGCCCGATGTTGACGACATACTGACGTTTATGAACAGCAGAACTGCAGTTGGACTAAGTTAGTCCGATCGCAGATCTGACTTTATGAACACGACTAACGCAGGCCTAAGTTAGGCAGACGTTTATGAAAACACCCTATCTTAATGCTCGCAAGTATAAATGATAACAGACAATCTTATATAAAGGGTGCTTTTATAAGACTTTACGTTAAGAGCTGACAAACCAAGTCAAAAACTTTATTAAGATCTGCAAATATCTGTGTTGAATAGTGTTTCGTTTCTAAAATTATGCTAAAAAAGTGATGGCTTATCACTATAATAATTATAATTATAGTGATGGCTTGTAATTTTTAAAAAAATATTTTCAAAACGAACAAGTACTCCTCTGTTTAGAACTGTAAAAAAATCTGAAATTGTCCGAAAAATGACTGAGTAAAAAATCGTTGAAATGTGAAAACATTGAAAAACGGTTTTTAACAATAACTTGAAATTTTGAGGGTCTATGAAAAATTTCAAGTGCCGAAATATAATGTACTCTACTCAGTAATACCTACAACCTCTGCTAGGTCACTTCCAAAGTAATTAACATGATGTTTATTTTGTAACACAGTGTTATTAAAGTAGTTGGGGTCAAAATTCTGCCGCGGTCAAAAACCTTTTTTCAAAATTCTGCTTTTCATAATTCTGTTTAAGGAATTTCTGCGCCCGCTTTTTAACATTTTCCAAAACCTTTTAATTTTTTGCAGAATTTTGAAAAATCATCTTCTCTCAAAATGATCTGCTTAATATATTACGTACTTACTTTCCCTATTAATATTTTTAATATTAATTTTTTTGATAAATCAACAAATTTTAAAATATTGAGAAAAGGTTTTTAATGTTAAATATCTTCAAATGATTAAAAATGTATTAATTTATGAAATAAAAATAAATATTCAAAAAATCAAATAAAAAATTGAAACACAACATCGTTTTTAATTATTAGTTTTCAAAGTCATATAGATGCGAGTTGCAAAAACGTTTTAAATGGGTCGAATTAAATATCTTTAATTCAATCTGGCGAGCATGAGTGAAGTCCTTGAATCACATAGTTTTATATATTAGCAATACTATCTCCTGCCTTGAAATTTCAAACACTCGTACATACATGCTCGTATTTCTAGGAATATGAATGTTTTTATCGCTCTGAAATAAATTAGATTACTTAATTCCGTTATAAAAATACTTTTACCACTAGCAATTTATTCCGGAATGTTTTAAAAAGAAATTGTATAACTATTCTGATGAAATGCTATAGTGTTTAACTGAGCCTTATAAAATTGGCCTCTAATCAATTAGCGCCAAGGTAAAAGTCCTAAACAAATCGAACATAATTTGATAGCTAACTCAACCAGAGGGTTTGTCAGTTTATTTGGAATATTTCGATATGTGATTAAATGTAATTGTTAAATTAATTTTGAAATTCGCCAAAATCAAATATGCATACAAATTGCATTAACATAATATTGTAAAAAAAATTAAAAATCCTAAAAGCTGATGTTAAATATTAGAAATTTATTTTTTACTTTCCACTATTACACGTTTACCTCTATGCGGTGCTGTAAATTCATTTGCATATTTACATTTAGACAATATTTTGTTTTTTTTGGTTTACCAATTTCTGTTCTGATGCGTAATCGACAAAAAAAAATTACAATTTCCTAAAATTAACAAAATAACAATAATTCAATGAACGTAATGCAAAATAATTTAATTCATTACTCATCATCATCATAATGGTTGATGATGATGATGATGATGATGGGCAGAAACCCAATACACAGGGGGCAGGAGACACGGTTTTAATTCAAAGGACCGTTTTTGACTATAATTTAAAAAACAAAAAAAAAACACCTTATATAAGGGTGATGCAAATTTGAAAAGGTAGATAGGTATATTTTGTAAATTTTCTGTTTTATTTATGGAAATTTTGGACAAGCAAATAAGTGAATAGAAAATCAAATCATCAAAATAAATTTTGAAATTCATGGCTGGTGTTCTCGGTGCCACACATTTTTCTAACGACTTTACTGCAGAAACAAAAAAAAAAAATATACAAAATCAACGCTTTTAGTGTTTATCCTTCTGCAGAAAAAGGATATATAATAACGGCCATTTGTGTGCAGGATACATATACTCATTCAGCAAAACACACTCTCTTAGTTGTTGTTTGAATTTATTTATCCTAGCGGAAGGAACGTTCGATAGCAAACAATTTCGTTAATTGATTTGAGTTTGGTTTGGTTGTTTTTTTTTGTATTGTTTTGTTTCATTTCTATTTATTTTATAATTTTTTCCCCCGTGCCGTCTGTCTAGTTGTGTGTCTTTGTTCTACAGTCGGTTTCACTATGATGGTAATACAATTTCTGAAAGTAATATCAGCCACCTGCTACTGTGATTTTTTTATATTTTTTTTTCTTCAAAAAAATGAAAAAAAAAAAAAAAAATCAGACATTGTGCACCCACATGAGTATAACTACTAATCCATGAAATGGTTTTTGAGTGGGGAAAAAATAAAGAAAAAAAAAAAAAAAATACACAAGAGACTAGCTACGTATTTTCTATGTGCAATCGTGGCAATGCATGAATCGATTGCGTTCATTTTAGTCAGTAAACAATGCTGCAATTTGTGAGATTACTTTTTGATTGTATCTATAAAGGTTTCCACACGCAAGGATCAAATAGAATAGTACCTACACATATAGGTACACATTATATAGATAAAATTTATTGATATATGAAAATTGAAAATATAGTGTTCTACATTTAAGTAAATTCATATTCATTTATTCATAAAATATGCAGATTAGAGAGGAAATATATTGATTGATATTTGATTGAGAACTTTTCTAAATGAAATACCTATCTAAATGAAACAAAGAATGTAGGTTTGATGAAAACGCATAAAATCTAGAGAAGAGAAAAAGCTTTTACAATTGTTTGATAAAATGTTATATTAATTAGAATTGTTATGAGTTTTGAATATTTACTCTTTGCATGGGTTACTTTTTATAAAAAAGTTAAACTTTAAGCTTATTAAAAAGATATTCCAGAAGAGAAAATAAATTATTTTCGGGCTGCTTCAATCACTATTTTGATGACGAGATACCAAAGCAAAAACTATTCATCAAAACGATGTGAAGCTATATTTTTTTTGTAGGAATAATTTCAAAATGTAAGCATAATTCACTATTCAATGTATGGACAAACTTAAATAAAGGGAGCGGGTCAAAATTCTAATTTCAAAATTCTGATTTTCAAAATTCTAGTTTTTAAAGAAAATTTTGTTTTTTTTCTATCATGTCTTTCAAAATTCTGTTTTTTAAAATTCTGCTTTTCAAAATTCTGCCAGCATATATTTGAACAAAAAAATTCTGCTTTTTTTTCATAATTGCTAAGGAAAAATACACCTCACTATCGTAATTCAACATTAGTACTTTAATAAAGCTTTTTTTTCTGTCGCATATATTTTTTAATGCATAAACTGAGTTTCTTTCAACTAACCTCTATGTATATAACAATTAGAAATGAAATGATGTTGTATGATACAAAATATTCCTTTCTTCAATTTTTTGAATATTTATCTTTATTTGATAAATTAATAAATTTTTAATTATTTTTCGAAAATATTTAATATTAAAAACCTTTCCTTAGATCCAATTTATTTACTCTCCATTATATTTAAAATCTATTAAATATTAGAAAACTGTAAAATCGCAAACAATTTTTAAAATTTCTTTTTTTTTTAATTTAATGGAGTGTGAATAAATTGGGCCTTAATATTTTTAAATTTATTTTTTTATCAAACAAAAAATTAATATGGGTTGGGGTCAAAATTCTGCCGGGGTCAAAATTCTTTTGTCAAAATTCTGCTTTCAAAATTCTGCTTTACAAAATTCTGCTTTCAAAATTCTGCTTTTCAAAATTCTGTTTTTCAAAATTCTGCTTTTCATAATTCTGTTTTTCAAAATTCTGATTGTGTAAAATCATCTTCTTGAAAAATTATCTACTTTTTTGATTACTTACCTACATAATTTGTCATTCTTTGAATGCATATTAACTTTTGTTTTATAAATGAATAAAAGAAAATATTAAGAAAAGGTTTTTAATACTAAACATTTCCGAAAATAATTCAAAATTTTTTAATTTATCAAATAAAGATGAATATTCAAAAATTTTTATAAGAAAAGGAATATATCAAGCTATGAAAATCAACATTAAAAAAATGTTTTTTCTGTATTATCGGGTCAAAAACATCACAACTAAGAAATGTGAATAGCAAAAATTTATTTTTCAAAATAATAAATAGCAAAACTAATGTGTTTTTCTCATGTTACATGTAAATAACATGCACTGCCTATGACCACCAAAAAAAAGTCGGAGAACTGAGAAAATAACTTTTAATGAAACTATAATGTATGCTTCTTCTTCTAAGCAAAAAAACAAAACACTTTCCGCATTAACATTTTTTATATCTTTTTTTCGGGTTGGGGTCAAAATTCTGCCGGGGTCAAAATTCTTTTGTCAAAATTCTGCTTTACAAAATTCTGCTTTCAAAATTCTGCTTTTCAAAATTCTGTTTTTCAAAATTGTGTTTTTCAAAATTCTGCTTTTCATAATTCTGTTTTTCAAAATTCTGCAAAAAATTAAAAAAGGGTTTGGAAAATGTTAAAAAGCGCGCGCTTTTTAACATTTTCCAAACCCTTTTTTAATTTTTTGCTAATATAGTTGAATAAATTTGAAAATATTAAGAAAAGGTTTTTAATACTAAACATTTCCGAAAATAATTCAAATTTTTTATTTGTCAAATAAAGATGAATATTCAAAAATTTGAATAAGAAAAGGAATATCTTGTATCAAACAACATCTGTTTCAATAAGTTATAGATTTTATTTGCAAGAAAGTCAGTCTTTGCATTTTAAAAAATATTTGCGACACTTACTCAAAAAAAATTTAGGAAAGTACCAATGTTGAATTACATTAATGAGGTGTATTTTTCTTTAGTCAGCGCATATGCCATAAAAAAAAGCAGAATTGGCAGAATTTTGAAAAGCAGAATTTTAAAAAGCAGAATTTTGAAAAGCAGAATAGAAAAAAAGCAGAATTTTGAAAAGCAGAATTTTCGTTAAAAAAGCAGAATTTTGAAAAGCAGAATTTTGAAGCCAAAATTTTGACCCGATCCCCTTTTTTTCAAAATTATGACCATATATAAAAAAAATTTTTTTTTGTAAATTTTGTGAATTTCAGTCCCTTTCTCGATAAAAAAAAAATTAAAGTTATGATATTTGACTAACTTTTTGTAATAATCCAGTAACTAGGCATTATTATCTTTAAATTAAGCCATCGTAACCTAAAAAATTGTTTAATTTAATATTTTTTACGAATTTTTAAAAAAATGTTACATGAGAGTAACGCTGGGTCCGAAAGTGTTAAGTTATATATTTTATTTGAAAGAAAGTCAGTCTACGCATTTTAAAAAATATTTGCGACACTTAAACAAAAAAAATTAGGAAAGTAACAATATTGAATTACATTAATGAGGTGTATTTTTCTTTAGTCAGCGCATATGCTATAAAAAAAAAACGGAATTGGCAGAATTTTTTTGTTCAAGTATAATGCTAGCAGAATTTTGAAAAGCAGAATTTTAAAAAGCAGAATTTTGAAAAGCAGAATAGAAAAAAAGCAGAATTTTTAAAAAACAGAATTTTCTTTAAAAAAGCAGAATTTTGAAAAGCAGAATTTTGAAGGCAGAATTTTGACCCGATCCCAATTAATATGCATAAGGAAATGAAAAATAAGTAAGTAATAAAATAATGGGTGAAGAAGATTTTACAGAATTCTTCAAAAATTAAAAAAGGGCTTGGAAAATGTGCGGAATTTTGTATGAAAAGCTGAATTTTGAAAGCAGAATTTTGTAAAGTAGAATTTTGACAAAAGAATTTTGATCCCGACAGAAATAAATACGTCATGTATCCACATAGGGAGTGTGGTGTCTCTTCCGAAATAAATTTGATGTAAAAAAAAAAAATTGTGTTCTATAGGAGTTAGAATCCCATATAAAAGGAGACAAACAAGGAAAAACAAAAATAATATCGATAAAAACAAATTAAAGATTCCATTCAAAACCTAGAAACCCTCATGAAAAGATAAAGAAAACAATTGAATTGGATATATAAATACAAAAAATTAACATAAATTTTATTCGAGTGTACCCAAACTTGTCTGTTTTTGAATCAAACCGAATAAATAAATAAACAAACAAAAAAATTGCCCGAAAACATCTCACTTCATTGTCGCAAAATCAACAAATTTATATCCAAAAAACCCAAAAAAATCCAGTGCCACTGATAGACTACTTACAGATTGGATAGGAGATGAGTTTGTCAAAGTTATTAAGTGCCTGCCGCCACTGCCGCATGTGATTTGCTTAAAATCCTCGCTCGATGTTGTTGTTTGCTAAATAAAAATAACAATCACCGTGTAAACACAGAGTAAACATCTCATTTAGCCCCAGCTAAACAATTTTGAGCTGTTTTCTCTCAGGTAAATTGTACCCAAGTCGTTTTTTGGATGACTACTACGACAACAACGACGATATGATGTTGATGCTTTAGCTTCTTCTTCTCATGTTCATATCAGCTGGCGCCTCTCGTCTTTCATTCATGTTTAGACGACATAGACCAAAAAAGAAAAAAGGTAAGATAATGTTCCTGCTTTTTTTTTCTTTTGGAATTTTGCAAGAGAAAATATATAGGCAGTAAGGCGCGTGCTGGTTAAAACAAACACAAAGTGAAAGCACCCCCTTAAGCACCTGGTAAAACATAGACTAAACACAAATAAACGAGGGTTCGAGTTAGTAGCTTAAAGGTAGAAACAAAATAATCTACTCTCGAGGACGAAACACCTGTCTTTGTGTTGTGTCCTCTAGCCGTTGCTATATTCACGTGAGTTTCAGTATGGAATTGGAGTCTAGGAATAGGCTGATTTCCGTTTCCTTATATTGCAGTCGTTTCTTATCAATGAGTTCATCTTTGCAATCGATATTTCTATTTTGTTGTTTCAAAGCGTGTTTATCGTCTATATCGTTGTTTATTTATTGGTCTTATTTTCGACTCGGTTTTCTAAGGATAGATAATAAATTTGGATAACAAAACTTACTTCTAAGCATGCTAATAGTAGTTGCATATTTACACGTAACACAGCAATCATCATCATTCGATAACTAGGCAAACATTGGTGGTCTTTCCATAGACAAAAGTTTTTTTTTTGTCATTTTAAGCTTGCGTGTTGATTGTCTATTTTGGACAGTTGATTAGAAAAAAAAACAAGAGCTAACGGAGTGTAAAAATAGTGTGTGAAATAGTAATATTCTTAAGGTTATTGTTAATCGATAACATAATTTTCTTAACAACCTAATTTGCTGATTCAAAATAATTAGCTCAATATATTCGTATCAATATTATTTTACTGTGGTTTCGTTATTATATGTATAACGCCTGGGGATAAGATTTTTAAACCTTTTTAATTAAAGATGTCCAAACCTAAAATTAACTGGCCAAAAACTACCCATACCCATAGGATTCATAAAATATTGGATCATAGGCAAAATATCATCATTACCACTTGGAGAATTGTCAGAAGAAAGCCAAGAGTGCAAAAATAATAACTCAATTCAAAAGTTTAAATGTCTACAATAAATACAGATATCAAAATTCGTGAACAGTTTCAAGGATTCGGCAAGAATAAAGACCTATTTAAGATGCTAAGAAACTAAATAAGATTAGAAAAAAACGGCACTCTTAAGAAATGATGAGTTTACTACCGATACATATCCTCGGTAATAATATATTTATATAAACTTTTAGAACACTTAATTTTTACCACTCTTTGACATGTGATCTTTTACTGATAATCTTTTTTATTGAAATCTTGTAGCTATATCAAAAATGAAAAAAAAAATCTTAAAAAAATAAAAACTCCAACTGTTTTTGAAGTGAAAACTTCTTTAGTTTCGTAGTGATTTGAAACAAGATGAAACGAAAAAGCGACACGAAAAATCAATTGATCATAACTTTTTTGTTTTAATAGATAGATAAATGAAATTTATACAGTAGATAGGTAATTATGATTTATGATTGTGCAAAATTTCAATTAATTTTATATTCAAAATTCTGGGATAACGGTGAAAAGATGTTTTTTTTTTCTAAACAAGTTACATATATCTTTTGATCAAGAGCACATAACAAATTTATTTAACTTTAGTACGCATGCTTATAATATTACCTTTCATTTAATATATCACACATAACGGTACGTGCTCTACAAGCTATATAATCTTTAATTGAAAAACTTGAAAAATACCTCACAACACCTGTGAAGATTTGTTGCCGATGACCAGCCAGCAGTAGATTAAGTACCGTAATCTCAGGTTGGCTTTAAAAAATTCTTACTTGGTAGAAATATGATTGAAGCGTCATATGAAAGGTGAAATTATAATGATATAAAATGTATTATAGGTTGTCTTTTAAAAAATGGATTTAATGGCGTTAGAAGAGAAAAGAGATTGATTGTTTTGCTTTTTTTATGAAAACTAATTGGGTTAAAAAAATTCTATCTCTTTTTGTAGATGTTGTATAGACATGGTCGATATAAATATTTTGAGCTGAAACAATAAGCTTTCAGATGGTATAAAATTTATTGTAGGTTGTCATATAAAAAAAGTGATGGAATAAAAAAAAAAGTTATATTTTGTCGATTTTTTTAAAATGATTTTTAAGGTTTCACTTCAACCACGTAAATTAATTTTTCAAACTCATCGCTTTCATAGGCTCAAATTTATTTCAAGATAAAAAAAATCATGGTGATATTTCCATTTGTTTGGAAGATACGATTTTTGCAAATAATAATGTCAAAACAGGTCAATTTGCAATTCGTTATCGTTATCTTTTGATAACATTTATTCACCGTATAAAATATTGCCTATTATTTTTAAAAGGTCCAACAATTAACCCTTGTGACTTTAACACAAAATAGTAAAGCCACAAATTGAAGGGAACAGCCAAAAACTATAGTAGTTTTCCTAAATTAGAAAAAAATCTATCCTAGAAAAAAATCTACCATACCAAAATTTATATGTCCATTTTGCTAACCAACCAAAATGTTTCACAAAATTGTAATTTTTCTCTGTATTGGTTAAAGATCATTTAAAAAAAAATCCTCAAGCACATGTTAAAAACTCTATTTCTTAACCATTCCTTTATTGATTGGTATCAGTTTCAAAAAAAAAAAAAAAAAATTATATAAAAAAAACAAATATTCAAGTGAATTAATTTAACCATCACATCGATTATATCTCAAAACGTATTACATATCAAGTGCAATGTAATTGTGAAAGCAATTATAAACCAAACAAAGAAACAACTGTGGCGACAAACTGTGAAGAATAAAAAATAAAAACTTAACGATAACTACACTCATACACAAATAACGTTCAAGTATTTCTACAATTCTTGCCTTCGATCGATCCAAACTGACCAAACACACCATATGGCCACCAATATGGTCAGCAAAAGGCGCCCATCATTGCTTGGTTTTTGGTCTGAGCAAAGTGGCCAACGAACGTCCACCGCATACCACGACTGCTTTCTTGGCCATATAAGGACACTATCAGCAGCCGCGTTGCCGCCCAATCCCTGCCATCCATTCCATACATACATATGATGATGCTACTTCTTTTTCTATATGTTGCCAGTTGATTCTACGCAACTGTTGAGTTTTTGTTTACTCCTCCTGCCAGAAGGTACACTATACACCACTCGCTTGGCGGCACAGGTTTGGTTTCCTATAAAAAGTGACATCTCTCCCCTATATGCCGCATGCATAATATGCAATTGAATGATTACTGAATTTGTAACAAAAGATCGCACGTGACAAATCCATAAATGGAAGGTTGCTGCTACCGTCCCACAGATCGCTGATCCTTCATAAGCGATATCAGAGTTTTGCCAGTTGTCTGACATCGTATAGCGCGCGGCGGCGGCGCGGCCGGTTGATGGAACGCGCGCCTCCTTGCTATTTATGCACCGCACGAAAAACCTATCCATCGATCAGATCTGCGATCGCCGATCACCATCGATCGTCGTACATCTGTTCGGCATTAATGATTTTTACAAATACAAGCCTCGTCCAATGATTGACCATCAAAAAAGTGTAAGCTGCTATAGCAGTGCAGGGGGGCGGAGAGGTCGTGCATTAAAAAAAAACCCATCGATGATGGAAAAACTTGCCAAAGTACCCTTGGAATCCGGCTGCTGCGAACATCATTGCCATTGAGTGTTGACCATCCATCCATCGACCATCCGCCATCCAATGCACCGGAGGAGGACAGTTTCCCCGAAGTTATGTGCCAAACAACGGCCTCCGCAGTCCCGGACAGATAATTAAATTCCCGCATTTTTAAGAACGTCACCAGAATGAATATCTCTCATGTGTCCTTTCATAAATAATAAATATACGCGCACTCGGATCGCAAAGCGAGTGTCGGCACTCGCCAAACCTCACCAGAGCGCAGCGCGCTCGGTTTCTCCCCAACATGATGTCCCCAACATATACCTACACCCGCCATTAGAGGTACAGAGAGATGCTCGCAAAGAACTGGTTAATTGAATAAACTTTACGTCACATTCTGAAGAACGCGATTCTTGTGCGTTTATTTTTTTGTACCTCCTCGGTACAAAACAGAACTTTATTCTTGCGCATGATGATGATCTCAATGATAACAAAACCAGATCATGTCTCGCACTTACAACCGTGCTTTCATTCCGTGCCACCTGAGCAAAGATTCCTGTGCGCTTGCGCTCGGATAAACGATCGAGTCCCTAAAAGGAATGTGGGCGCTGCTACTATATGCTACTTCTGTTTGCTTACATGATGCATCTATCTATCCATCCAGCTAACAACTGCTGATGTTGGCTCCTGCTGAACACACACTGCACCAGTCGCACAATAATTCACTCATTAATTAGAGGTTTTTCATTCATGAAATGCCAGTGAATTGTTGCTAATGTGCCTGCGCGTGCGCAATATCTCGTCAAATGTCAACGAATGGCACGTCTGTCGCTCGTGGATATTGACGAGGTTGTTTTTTGTTTGTGCTTCTGTTTTCATATTTGCTTTAAGTTTATTTTATATAAATATTTACAGACGGACGTGCCAGGATCAACAGGGAAGAACAAATGGACAGACGTGCGTTTGTTTTTTATTTTTTTCTTAATATTTTTACAATTTTTCATTCACCGTCAAGTAGTCTCTTTGACTGTCAAACCCATCTATGGTCAAGACTTGTTCTGCAACTGATGTTTGTATTTATTTAGATGAAGAATCTTATTGAATTTATCAAAAAAAAAGTATCATGAAGTAGTTGAAGAACTTTAAAATGTTCTTGTCAATTCACAAAATGTGGAAATCTTACGTGCCCTTTAAAGTGAAATAAAGTCGTATGCATGCCGTTACGAGATGGAACTTATCATTTTATGCAAGATCTTTTTTATATCTAACCCGGATTGCTTTCAATTTTATATCAAATATAAAAGAAATACAAAAAAATATTAAATATTTAATTTCTAAGTTCTTACCTCAGCTCTTTTGTTTGCATACAAAAATCCTTATTATTCAACAGTTTCTTGATTTTTACCTGTTCACTGTTCAAAATTGACAAAATTTATTACAAAACTTTAAATTATGTTCTTAATTAATAATATTTCTTCAACCTTTTATACCTGTGAACTCAAATATTTACCTGATAAATTCGAGACAAACATTCAAACAAAGCTCCCTCTCCTCTTAAATTAATTGATATTAATGTGACATTGCAAAAAAAAAAAAAACATCACATTAAAATCATTCACCCCTTCTCAGAATGTCCGTCGGTCAATTGGTCGTTCACTCTCGCATAATGCAGGTGACATTCGTTCAATTCGCAAATGTTGTTCAATCCGATTTTTATACGTCATACATACGTTACTTGTTTTACACACTGACCGCGATCGACTTTTCAGATTGTATCCGCTCTTGCCATCAATTTTAATGTACCTTCCCCGATGTACACTTGATGTGCGCACACTAATGAAGATTTAATTGATTTGGTTAACCCATCAATAATCCAGAGGCTCTGGTCGACTATAAGGTGGCCCTCGTGCATACCAGACACAAAATAAAAACACATCTCCCTCTGACTGACCACCACCGTAGAAAGGGTATGATCTCGATTGCAGAATTTATATTTCGATTGAATTGATTAATTGAACAGGTGTTCGATGACGATGTCCCAATGCACATTGAAAAGATAATACTCATCGTTCGTATATATAAATTTGGACAAGAACAGAGAATTGAACAGAACAGAGAATTGAACTGAACACATATTCAACTGTTGGGACATCAGGACGCGATTTACATTTTTAATGTGGTTTCAGATGCGCATATCCTGCTTGATGCTGTATAGTAGATGGGAAGAAATCCAATTTGCTGGACCACAAATGACCATATAAAAGAGGCAAATGACACTCAATCAAAGAATAGAGGTAGAACATGGAGAAAAATCAACATTGCAATTGGGCACATAATTCTCCATTGTGTCTGTGTGTATGCATGCGTTTATGATAGAAGTCCAGAAAAGAGTCCGTATATAGTATAACTTTGTTCCAAAAGATCAACCAAAAATGTCCTCAATATGTGTGTGTCCATTTGCAGGAGACGACATTGAATTTGGTTTCAAAGAGAAAATAATCCGTAGGCAACCACATCAAAAATGCCATCATATCTCTTTGCTGGATGATGAGAAGGACATTCAGTGAGGTTTTTTTTTCTTTCTTCTTTTGTCTTGATTCCAATTGAATCTGTATATCTTTATAAACTCCCAGCATCTTCTCTCTTATTTGGATTTTGGCTTTGTCAATCCATTCAAAGGATAATTTTTGGCCATCAGGACATAGAGAGTAGGTAAGTAAACCTGCATTTTCAAAGAGTATAAGTTTAATATATATATATATTTTTGCTGCATGTCGTTATAGGTTCATTTTGTCCTCAATAATACAGTTATTTTCTATTTCTTATTGTGTGCCATGATGAGAACATAAAGACTACGATTGTTTACTAGATATGCCATTTTCGGATTATTGTCCTACTCTGATGAGGAAAATAGTTTTAGGATAAAAGAAAAAGGATATCCTCACTAAAAAATATCTATCACATATAAACCTTTCTAGTTTTATCGTATTTGGCTTATATTTTGGTGTTGTTAAAAGTATATATTGTGCGCATTGTAGCAACACTGATTGTGTGTCCAGTCCACAAAATGCAATTATGTTGGTAATGCGCTTTGCGGATTTCCGGAAGGACGAACATGAGCAACGTGGAAAAAAAATGCACTCTTCTATGCAGTTTTCCCATACTATTGTAGTTTTATTTTTTAATCCTAAAAATTGACTTGATTTATAGAAAAAAAAATTATTATCTACCGATGCAAAATATAAAATTTTATTAAATTTCATTTCATTCCAAAAATTTTAAATTGATTAGATAGTTTTGCAAAATTTGATGATGAACGATTTGTTCTTTTGTGGATTTAGTGAATGTATAGAACTTTTTAATTTGATTGTGGAGATAGATGCAATGATGCCTCTCATGTGGAAAATTGATATTCCGTGATGGAGCAAATATTATTATTATTATTATTATATACATAGTACTTCGTACATGAATGTACGAACTACTGACACTTATCAGCGCGGCAACTGAGGCCATTTGGCTGAGACAACACCAGACAACGACAAAGAGAAGGACAGATAGACACAAAGAAAGAACATATAACATAGAACTACGTGGCACAGAGGAGGAGACATAGTTGAAAATTGTCTCATATTATCGCACAGGTGGCTTCAGTTAAGCTGGCGATTTAGAAAAAACTTCTGAGCCGACCGTTGGGCTCGAACCCACGATGTCTGGCTCTGAAGTCATCTACTTATTCCTCTGTGCCATGGCCACCTGCGGGAGCAAATATAGATTTTGAATTTTTAGTAAAAAAAAAATAAAAAATAGGAAATCCTTAGAGGGCTGACTCAAAATAATACAGTAAAATTCCTTTTTTTGATTAAAATTTTTGCTTGTTCCAAATACAACTTTACCACTGAAACTGACTTAATACTTCCTCTATTAAAAGAAAGAAGATATTTTAAAATTAATTTAGGAAAAAGAAAATAACATCGAATACACTTCTGACAAAAATATGTTAAAAAATACCAAAATTGCGGTATATTTTCAATAGGCTGTTTCCTGAAGAAAAATAGTTTTTCTTTATTTTTCTCAATTTTGCATCAGTGACATGGAAATTTTGAACAAAAAATTTAGCTTCTATTTTGCATCAGTGACACAAGTAATGCAAAAAATCTCAAAAAATCATCATTCGTCCTTTCTCCTTTAAAGAGCGATATCCCAGCGAAAATATCTCGTATCGATTTTATCTTTAAACAAAAGATATTGAAACTGTACAAAAAAGCTTCCGGTCCAGTTGGAGGTTAAGTCTAACAAATTGTTTTGAAGTCCGTACCTACACCAAAAAAATAAATTAAAAAAATTGTTTTGAAAATAGTTTAAGAATGATGATGAAGTTCAGATCCAAAAACTAAACAATTATTATACTTAGCAGTTTTTTTTGTATTTCCTGGTACAACCAAAAAGTTTAATCATAATTTTTGTCAGAAGTATATAGGTTTTAAGAAACCATTGGTAAGGCTTCTCAAATGGAAGTGCAAAAAAAAACATTTACGAAAGATCGGGGTCTTTTTTGATTTTAAAAATGCACATACCAAAAAAAAATAAATAAACGAAAATAATTTCTTGATTTTTTATTGATTTTCGATCTCCATAAAAAACGATCGTGAAGTGACCAAAAAAAGCATATTTTTAAAGCTACATTCTTCAACTAAAACTTAAAATATATAATTATTTTTAAATTGCTCAATTAAATTCTACAGAATTTGATTTTGCTCAAATAATAGTGATTAGAAGTACTTCATATACAACTGTAAAAATTTGGTGTTTTATTTTATCTCAAACGTACCATCCATTAGAAGTCAGAACAGAAAAACTGTTTGTTGAATAAATGTATTAATTTGCAGATTTATTAAAGGCATATTAAGATTGAAAAATTAAGTCTCCTTTATATGAGTTTATATTGTATCATTTCCATCCGATTTATTTTTCATTGGAATACAGCCTATCGAAAATCAATAAAAAAAATCACGAATCATTTTTTTTGTTTCTTTAATATTTTGGGCAACATAATTGTCTACATAATTGTCTTTTCAAAAAAAATTGAAAAAATATACCCAACTCCAAACAAAAACTGTAGGATTTATTTTTTCCAAATGAATAACGCAAAACAAATGTCTATTGTATATACTTCTTCACATTTTTTTCCACAACTTTCAAAGTTAGTCAACTAATTGTCAGATTTCAAATGAATTTAGAAGATAAGCAGCAAATATAAAAAAAAAAAACAAAAGAGCTGAGCAGCAAACTTGATTACTAATTTAAAACGAACATTAGGTAGGTAGTTTCGCGTCGTCCAAAAAATATTTTTTTCGATTTTCGGTCGGGCCACCCGCTAAATTTGTTCCACATATATCTATAACATTAACGTTGTGAAATTTAAATTCGCTATCTTAAGCGCAAGAGGGTGCTAGTAACAGTTCAATTTTTAGGTTTCGTAGGTAGGAATCTTGATTTTTGTTTCATTTTTTTTTTTTTTAAGAAAATATTTTATTTAAGTTTTGTTTGTCTTTATAAAGCATATAAAATATATTTTTTTTCGAAAAAAAGTGAGCAGTAATTAATAATAATACAAAATAAGCAAAATGTGCAAATAAAAAGTCTGTACTACCTATTGAAGAAATTTACTTGGAAGTGGCGTCAGAAATTATTATCTCGATATTTGTTCAGAATAAGTACAACAACCTTAACTTTAAAGCAATTTTTAAAACTAAAAAAAAATATTTATTTTTACTTTTTTCCAAAAAAATAAAATTTTTCAACATCGATCAGCACCCCCTTTTATATAAGATAGGAGGCTGAAAATCCAATAGTATGATATCAATAGTATGTAGAACCAAACTTGGGGGTGGCCCAACGTTTATTTGAACATTTTACTCTTCCCATACAAGCGTGGATCACTCTAACTAACATATGCATATGTTAATATGTTTTTATAACACTATTTGTTGTTTATTGAAGTAAAATAAAAATAACATATTTTTAAACTATTTAAGCATGAAAGCTGCTATGTTGTTACTTTTATATAATGCCAGAAATATTCTATATTTTCGTTTGTATATAATGAGCCTGCCAGTTATATCATTCCCAGAAAATGAAAATAAATTACACATATTATAAAATTATCTTTATTTCAAGGAGCAAGTCTTCTTTTAGGAAAAGACAGGAAATCTCACGTCTTTAGGCAATTCTGAGAATACAAAGAAATTAGGATTTCCTTTAAAATGATAACCCAAGGTACTTCTACTGTATTTGATACTCTCTTGCAGTAATTTCATAAGCAGTGATTTTTCCAAGGTATATTTTCTAACAAGCATTATAGAATATTATAATGAATTAATTATTATAATGAAGTAATTTGCATTGTTATTCATTCTAAGATACAAAGAAATTACTTATCCTCATATATTTGCAAACAACTTATTTATTTCTTCTCGGAAATTCCTTGATATCATATTTTTTATTGAAACAATTTGCATTTTCTATACTAAAACAACTCCTACGTCAACTTTTTAATCCTACTTTAAAACTCGGAAACACTCTTTGACTGTATAGGTATAATAAAAATTAAATCAAAACCGAATACCTACCAACGCACAAAATAAAAAATAAATCCGTTACAATATGAAAAATGTCACCTTCCACTAGTTTCATTCTCAAGGACCCATCCAATTTGCATTCACTTTTCTATATGGAAAAAGTTCAAAGTTTATTTTTCTTTTATCCTTGTTTAACAACACAACAACCTATCATGCATTCTCTGCATCTTCAATCCTTGTGTTGTGTGCAACATAAAAAAAAAAAAAACAAAACAAAAAACTGCCTCAGGTGAAGCATTATCCTTGGGAAAGAATCGTTATTCTTGTATATCATATATCCAACGTCAATGAAAAAACTTTTCTAGTATCAGTAAAAATGCAAAAAAAAAAAAAACTATACACATTTACTCGCATATGAAAAAGGGAAACTCTTGCATCGTCGTTGTTGTTGTTGCGTATCGCTATCACGTTTATTCTTTTCATCAAGAGTTAATGCAAATTTATGCATAGTATAAGTTTGCAATCATAAAACCTATGGTAAATGTTGCTTTGATACTATATGCAAACAGATATTAAACAAAAAAGATGTCCTTTGCGCGTTGAAATATCTCCCAAGAGGATATCTAGTGGAATCTATTTATGAAGTTTATACCAGGAAAAGTGGTTTTGTCTCTGCAACCACTTTGTATAATTTCCTATAAACACACACACACCTATCACCTAGTCTAGATGATGATGATGATGATGCATGATAATAATGAATCCGTTCCGATGGTGGTCTCGCATCAGGAACAGAGAAAATAGAATATCCTTTGAACAATATCCGACAAAGTGACACAAGGGCGAGGAATGTATTGAGTAAAATGTCATCGCTCACACCAACTTTTCAATTGTGTAATAGTGTTCTAAATATTGTCGTTTCAATTTGTCGCACAAGATGCCAGGATATTTTTATTTGTATCCTTTTTAAACATCTTTACCTGAAGAAGCCTCATATCCAGACCAATCCAAACCCAAGACACAATGATGACTCCTTTCTTTGTTAGTGCGAGGAAAATGGAATGAAAAGCATCACATCGTTGTTGTCGGTCGTTAGTAAACGAACTCCTGCAGAGAAGTTGGCAAAATGTCATTATCAACATGGGCACAAAGGATCCTTATATTTTTGTCGATATCTGTTATGTTTGTAATAAATATTTCAAATCGAAATGGGTCAATGCAGTTGACTGTCTGTTGTATATCGTTTGTTGTTCCTGATGTGCTGACCATGCTCAATGTTGTTTGTAATTTTCCGCCAATTTAAGGACTTCAAAGGCATATCAGCCTCTCACTTAGTTTCTCTCTCGTTCTCTCTGATATCTCTTCTAGTGTGTTTGAAGTAAACGTTGCAAAAGGATATTTCTGTCGGAATTTTTTCTTTTATGTCATTCACAAAAACGAATGAAAGAAAGGAGAGGAAAAATATTGCACACACAAGCGGTTAATATCGATTAGGGTGGTCATATAACTATGTGTCTGTATACGATATCTGAGGAATGTGACTGAACGAGTGCATGTGAAAGGCCACCACAAGCGAATCTAATGATCGATGGTCAATATTTTCCCAAGAACAATGGTGGGGGGCGTATCAAATGCACCGCCACACACCGGAAGTATCTTACGGAAGGAAATTTTTACGATACATTGATGATTTGATTGGAGTTTTACTATTTTTTATTTTGTTGTTGTAAATTTTTTCATCTATCCATCCATCCGCCCGTCCTGAATCGTACGAGTATAGTGGATATGTTTTATTTTCCGTTTTCTCTTGTGCAATTTGGAAAAATCGGTAAGAAGATTAATGGGAAAAACTATTTTTTATGTGTTCCACATTCACGTTTTTTTTTTTTTTTTTTAATTTAATTTCATCAAAGTTGTGTGTTGAGATTTGAAAAGTTATCCTGATTTATGGTCTTTTAAAAATTTAAGGAATTTTATTTTCGTTTTAATTTAGGAAAAATATTGAAAAATATACAAAAATGTGCAGGTACCTACTTGATAGAGTTGGAGTCTTTAACAAATATTAGATAAAACGCTGAAATAATAAAAACTTAATTGAAACCTAAAAGAAATTTTAAAGATGGCTACAATTTTGAAACTTATAAAAACAAGTACTCGAATTTTTTGAAGCAATTCTCTAAAAACGCCATGTTTTTTATGAATCCTTAAACTGGAGATCCGATGGATCTTTTCATCTTATTTTGAAAGCTATTCACAAACATTTATTCATTTTTCTACAATCCTCGTCAAACATTAAATTCATTCAATTTTCTTTTTGTTAAAAATTGCCAAAAAGTAAACATTATACAAACAATGCCTAGAAAAAACGATTCCACTCTTCAAATATGCCATTATCATCATCAAAAAAAAAACATCAAATCGTATCAAATTACGGGCCAAAGTTAACATCACTAACGATTGCATGAGGACGAACGACCGACGACGAGTGTATGGTGCAGATTTTAAATTCAAAATAAATCGCGGACGCGTGTCATTCTGTTTCCTGTTCCTTGAATTTCGTACAAAGTGCACACACGCAAGAAGAAAAAAAAAAAAAAAAACATCTGCATGCACATCAGCATCACAGAACCAGAACAGCACTGCACACATAACCATAATATCCTAGACGACAACGACGACGATTGCTTAGAGATGAAGATGAAGGTAAATTCCTTATTTTTCTTTTGTATAAAAACAGCAGAAAAAAAAAAAAACACAAATCTTCAATAAGGTTATATACGTCGCGCGAGATTTGCCCGCAGCAGGAGCAGTGCGCTCGCTTTGCTTAGGATTGCAATTGATTCCTGCCAGAAGCGACGTCAGTGGTGTACTTGTATGTATAGAATTCGTTTGGTTTTCCTTGTCAGGTCCAAACGGAAGTTGCTTTTGAAGGAGGAAGGAAGAAGAGTCAGCGAAATATTTTTGTGGATTTATTTGGTTCCTTTGAGACGAGAGTAGTATAAACAGATGTATTTTTGTGTGTAGTGCGTAAGGTGGGGCACAGTACAATCCACAACAGAATTTGTGCTGCAGATTTCAAAAAGAAAAGAACTCGGATTTATTTGATCTGTGGTATTATTTTACATTGGGTTTTTTTTTTGATAAGAACCACCTGAAGGGATCCTTTTTTTTGTTCTTATTCTAAGGTTATATTTTTTGCTCTTTGATGGTAATGTCGGCTGAAGTGTGCCTTAGTTTAGTTTTTGAATTTTAAACAAAAAAGAAAAAATAAAGATCCTCGGAACAGATGTTTTATTTCGCGGATGAGTTCATTAGACTCACTTATAAAATCCTTGTGTTTGTTTTGAGACATGTGACGTGTGCGAGCGGCATAGATTTGAAATATAAAGTGCTATGGCGTGATTTTACTTGATGTCTCGTGGTTTGAATTTTTGTTTTCTTATTTGATTTTTTGACATTTTTTCAAACAAAGAAACGACAAGGAAAAATGAGGCAGTCCTTAAAATTTTTTCTTTGTTTCTTTTCTTGAAATAAGAATTTGAAAAACAATTTAAAATTAATTTTTTAGGTTGACACGCCAGCTCTTTTGTTTTAGACTTTTAAAATTTATTCTAAAGTTTGTGATAGAAAGTAAGTATTTGAAAAGCTTTTTCTAAAGTTTGAACGTCAACTCTTTCGTATTACAAGGTTGAACTTCATTCTTACTACATAAATACGTAAATATTTGACTTAATATATTTTTTTTTGCTTGGAAGTTGAAACAAAATGAAATTTTAATATCCTTCCTAGCTTAATCCTGAAGTAAAAAAAAAATGTAAATCATTCCACAAATGCAAAAATTCCGTTCCTAACATAATTCTCAACATTAATTCAATTAAAAAAAAAGTATACCCCATCTGGAAAGTTCTACCAAAAGTCTCTTGTCTCATTTAACAAACATCAATCCCTCTTCTTTCTGATTCCATCCACCAACAGGCATCACCTGCTTCGTTAAAATAAATTTTGTATTCCTTCCTGGTATTCAATTAAAATCAAAATAATGACTGAACACCGATAATACTGTCAGTCCACTAATGTGGTTTCTGTTGCTGGTTGCACATCTGAAAGGCAAGAAGCACAATATTCATATCCCGCTAAATGTTTTCTGTCGTCCATTCTTTGCAACATATACACACAACCCAACATACTACAATCACTTTGGCTCGTGTGGACTTAATCACAGGTGTCTTCGAAGCCATCTCGCGTTATTTTTTTTTTTTTTTACTTTTTCAAAGTTGATGGGTTTCGTGTGAAATCAATGAGTACGCTTTTACCGCCTGATAGCATGGCGTTACTTATTAACTTGGCCAATTATGTTGCAATTCTCTCTTGCGCTTGATGTCTAACTTTTCTCTCTGCAAAACCTATACTCCGCATCCAAACAGGTAGATTCATTATTATTTTCCTGTTGTATATAGTTTTTTTTTTGTATAATGTAAGCAAGTTAATATCAAAAACCTAAACACGAATCATTGACCGTTCTGGTATTGATCATAGTTCCAATTAGTTACAATAGAGTGACTTCGTGCATCAGTCAGTCTTCAAAAACACAGCTTCAAGATTTTTGCATAGTAAGTAAGTTATTTTTAATTGTTCCATAAGTCGAGAGCGATAACGGATCTAATCATTCTAGAATACAGAAACAACAGCAACAACAAAAAAAAATAGTTAAATGCGAGCACACGCGAACTTAGATTGCATCGCATTTATAATTGATTTATGCAAATAAGCTTTGAAGCTCTAATAAAAGGTTGAGGAATTACTTGGTATTTTTTTCGTAATTTATAAGTAGTACTTGTGGTTTTTTAGACATTTCCTTGAAAAGTCTGTTAAAGTAGGTATTTCTGAAAGGGTACATCCCACTTAGTTATAAATGAACCTTTAGAAAACCAAACGAGGTAAAAAGCAAGTTAGAAAAAAAACTAACTTTTCTAAAATCTGATTGAAAGAAGGATATAGCGCACACGCACTTTTACACCAGTCCAGAATATACTCCTTTTCAATCCTGATTATAAATTTGTGACACGTTTACTAAAGCACTTTAATTCGTTGAAAAATTTTAATTTTTTGGATTGAAAACCAGTTTACAAAAACCCTATTATCCCTAAAAACTATCTAATTATATCTAATGAATACCAAAACCATATAGAAAAAAAAACCCAGACAGTTAGATAAATATTCCGCAAACAGAAACTGTGAACAGGGACATTTTCAGCTGAATAAACCAAAGTCACGGCAACTAATTAAGAAAGGAGTCACTTTTAATTACTGTCATCATCACCATAAAACTCTGCACACAATCAGACTCCTTTTCTCTGGCTTTCTGATAGCAAAAAAAAAAAAAAATATCCCTAATAACCGAAAATGTGTTTTCTCGCCACAACTCAAGATGTTCTGGCTGATTGCAAAACTCTCTTGGGACTCACAAGTTTTTCGTCCACTCATGTCATGATTAAAGCTCAAACAGTTTGCTCTCATTTAGAAATAATTTTTTTTGTCTATCATTTTCTTGTTTTTTTTTTGCAGACACTGGACATTCCCAGTTGAATTTTCTGGTCTGAAATTTATATTGAAATGATACCAAATATTATTTTTGTTCTTCGTCCTTTTTTGTAATCGGTTTTAATTTTTTTTTTACAACTCGAACTTTTTTTTGTGGGCATTAAATAAAAATTAAGTTTACTCAGCAGGGACAACCGACGAAGAGAGTGCACAGAGAAAGAGTTTAGTGATATAGTATCCCTGGTTGGGAAATTACATTTTTGGATTAAAAAAAATAAAATGAGGAAAAAATATTAAGTTTTTTTCTCCCATGTCCTATAAATAAGCTTTAATGGGGGTAATAGAGTATTTTATTATTATTTTTTTTGCAATGTAGAGTAAAGTTGGTTTGTTAAAAATGCACAAGTAATGAAAACGGAAAGAGAGAGATAAAAAAAATGTTGATGATGGGAAGTTTATTACTTTATTTGTGTGTGAATATGTCAAATAAATCCAAATCCAGGATTTATTAGTGAAATCAAGGGGTGTGTGGAGGTGTCATATTCATGATAGAAACTATACCTACAAAAAAAAAACTTCCACATATTTTCATATTTTAAATTGCATTTCCATGGCAAGCTTCAGTTGATTGATGGTATTTTTTTCTATACTGACCAGAATACCACAGCGTAATTATTATGTTCAATGACTTTCATTTATCGAAGCAAAACAAAATATACGTATATTTTTTCATCACGAAAAATCTACAAAACTAATTTTTTTTTGGTCCTTAAAATAATAATTCGGTTGTTTTTGTCAGAAAAGAATATGAATGCAATTCAATATGTTTTTAATTTATATGGTAACAAGATTTAGTTATTATTTAAAATAAAAAGAGCCAGATTCTTTTCTACAAAAAAAGTTGTTTTTAGTTAGTTCGTATAGTTTAAATAAAAAAATGATTAATTGGATATAGCTTACAGTTGATTTGCACCGAAATTTTAAATAGTTTTGACGTTTAAACATTTCAATTATCTGAATAACAAAATTTATTTTGATAAAAAAAAAACTTCTGTTACTAATGACTACAGCAAAAATTTGGGTTTCATTTCGTTTAAGGGGCTTATTGTGTTCATAATAATAAATTACAGATACATAAATTTACACTTTTTTTGTATCTATGTGTCAAAAGTAAAAGCCCTAAATTTTGAACGGTTGCCCAAAAAAAAAATTGGATTTCTTTAGATGCCAACTTAGTTCTAAGTCTATAAATTTTATACTACATCTAGTAATAATTCTACGAAAATTTATTAATAATAAAATCAGTTGTAACTTGCATGACTTTTTTTGTACATCTATCCTTAAAATACACTTAAATTGAATTGGTCATTTTAAAACACTTCATAAGTCGCACTGCAAAAAATTTGTAGGAGTCAATTCACACATGCACTGATTTTAAATTTTTTAGGAGAAAAATATATTCAGCTAAAAAGAAGAAAAAGTTTTCAGATTCAATTCTTTTTAGAAAAGAAAATAAATCCGGAAAAGTTTCAAAAGTAGAGCTTACAAATCTCGGCTAAGACAGATTTTTACCCACACTGTTGTTTAACAGTTTTTGCCTCCTTTTGTCAAATTATAGCTTGATTTAAAGAGTGTTTAGGAAAAAATGTTCAGTATACTTATACAATGCAACAATAGTGGCAAAGTTTAATTTTCCCAAAAACGACTGCTACGCATTTTATAAGAAATGTTTAAAATATTATTTTAAATGGAACAGCTTTTTATATGTTAGATTTCCTTTCAAACGTTTAGTCTAATCAAAACCAAATTTTATAAGAATTTTTAAGTGGCCTTTATATAAATCAACATTGTTATAAAACAATTGTTTTTAATTTTCAAACAAATTTTGAATGAAATTGTATATTTAATTAAAGAAAACTACAGTACCTAAATTTTTTTAAGTATCAGAAAACTTGAGGCGTACTTTCGTCTTCAATATAAATTGATTTATACACGTAGTATACATAAATGCGTTAAAATGTGTTAAAAAGACTAACAATTACATTTTTTACTCTTTTTTTTTGTTTGTTATATGTTTTTATGTTAACCCTTCAAATTGAAAAAAAAAAAAAAATTTAAAATAATAGTAGACCAGTGCCAATCCGGTTTTCAGAAGGCAAAAGTTGAACAAATTATTAGCAGCATAAGGGTGGTGGAAAAATTTAGGATAAATGGTATATGAAAGGGGAAAAATAAATTGCCCACAAAAAAATTGTTGGAAAGGGGGTGGGTGGGGAAAAAGTGGGGTGGGTGTCAAAAATCATGGTTTTTTACGATTTCTGTCAAAATTAGACGTCCTATCGAAAAAAGTCAAATGCAAAAGTTGTAGGTAGTATAAATGTCTACAACTTTTACTCATACAATTTTTTTCTATAACCTCAAAAATATTGAAAAAAATGCAAAAATACGATTTTTTTATTTATTATTTTTATCTTTTACAAAAATAGTTGGATTTAAACACAACTAGGTTAAAAATTACTTTGTCATGTTTTCTATCTACTAAAAATGTTTTTTGAGCAAAAAGTTAATTTTTGGATTTTTGACGAATTTAATTTGAAAAAAATAGCCTATTTTTCAATCAAAAAAGTTACCGAAAAAATTTTTGATTTTTGAAAAGTTTGGAATGCAATTATTTAGCTTAAAACCGTTTTTTAAAGATTGTGTGGAAAAACTATACTTTTGTTTTAGAAAATATTGAGAAAAATTGAAAAAAAAAACAAAAAAACGATTTTTAAGATTGATTTTTCCGTGAATGACAGTAATATTGGCGAGAAATAATTTTCCATAGAAACCAAATTATACTTTTCTAATGGTCATTGACCTTTTTAATTTGAATCAAGCACTAGAATAGCTCTAACGTGCAAAGTTTTTGAGATATTGAATTTTGAACGTCCCAAACACTATTTTTCTGATTTTTGGCATGGTAATATGTTAAAAACGTGATGTGATAGAATTTTTCTGACTTCAGATTCGAGCTCAGCGCACAAAAAACCATTAGAAAAATATACTTTAATTTCTATAAAAAAAACTTTTTGACTAACCGTTTTAACGTTACTCAGTTGATTTTTGAAAAATCACTTTACCCAAGATAAATCAATGTTTATAGCAGCTTACTTGCTTATCATCAACAAACAGTCTGAATTTTAAATCATATGTAATTTGCCAAAGTTTGTTTTTCAGTCTGATGGATATTTACAAACGTAAATTAAATGGAAAAAAATAATTACTTTTATTTTCTTTTTAAATCAAAAACCCATGTTAAAATGTGGAATATATGAAGTAGAGGGAGAGAAAAATTTCATTTAAACTTTGAGACATCTACGAGTATTTGATTTGATATTTCACCCCAGACAAAGCACACAAACTTTTTACATTAATATCTTTTTTTTTCTTTTGCAAATATAAGCACACATCAAAATTGTACACTTTATTAGAAATTCAATAAATGAATCTTTACTTTACCAAAGTTTCCCTCTTCGAAAAACTGCAAGGTGTAAAACAAAGAACACCACCTTTTTCGAAACAAATTGACTCACTTTGCTATTCATGGATTTCGGCTTTTATGGTTTGGGTATTTTGCTGCAGTTTCAATGCAGATGTAGGGTTTTTACGTTTCCTTTTACCTATATGATCTTGTTTTTTCTCATATAAGTACCTTTTTTGGGGTTGTTTTGGATATTATGCATCTCGAAGAACAAATACACTTTTGGGTGAGAATAAAATTAAATATTCACACCCCGCAAAGTGTCATGTAGGAAAGTACCTTTATACGTTTTAAAATACATATGCATTCATGCAACCCTATACACCTCTTCAACATCACACACAACACTCAGCACTACAATTTACAAACTCAAATGCAGAAAAGTTGTAAACTATTTCCGCACTCAAATAATTCCAAACGGAACAGCGATATACCCATTTTTGGTGCATCCATTTGTATACAAAATGTTTATAGTATATACTGTTATTGCCATTGTATATTTACCAACCTCCCCCCTGCAGCAGGATAAAATGTGTGTATCGCTTAGTGTTTGTAACGAGGTGACGGGACGATTTATTTGTGCAATACAAGTGACAAACGTTCCCATTATATCCTGTGAACTTATTCTCTCTCTTTTGGAGCAGCGACAACGACGAAAATGCAATACATAAAATCGTCCCGAAAAATTCTCATGAGGCAATTTGTTATTGCGGCATTTTTGCCGCACAAAATTATACTCCCTCTCTCACTCTTTTTGGAATTAAATTTAATGGAGGACGATGAGGTGGTTCATATATAATATAATTTCACATATTCAACAAAACTTTATTATCCGAAATTCTCAACTCGAGAAACTATAATGATTCCGGGCATAAAGCCAAACAAATACACGAGATTGTACTAATTTACCAATTTTATTATTATCATCCTCGAACAAACAAAAAAAAAAAAAACATTTTTCCTTAGAAAAGGAGACGATAAATAGACTCCCTATAGATGTATCTAATGGAATAAATAATGTCAAAAATTTGTATAGTATAGGGTGTTCCAGAGTGCGCCTGATTCTCCTATTAATAAGTTCAGTAAAATCGTAACCAAGTTTAATTTCCTTAAAAATTACATAAACATTTTTATTTATTACATTCTTCTAAAAAACCTTGATGCCAATAGCGGTTCTAGTCCTTCTAGTCCTTGATGATGTTTTGGCAGTTCAAATCTTCGACCTCTATTATAAAATGCAATTTAGTCAAAAATGGTTTCCATGAACCCAATAGTTTCCAATTGTATTGATTTTCAAAAATAAACTGTTTTTATCAACTTTTAGAACATTCGAAAAACGTTTTTCGACGCAGGCAGGTCTTAAAGCCCAAAATCCCACAAAATAATACACAATTAATGAAAACATTGGATTCGGAAAAAATTAACAATATTTAAAACGCAATATTTTGTAAAATTTTGAGCTCACAGAGATGGCCTTAATTTCAAATTAACTATTGCAATTTTTAGGATCCAACTTATATCAAAATTTGGAAACACCCTGTAGATCCTAACTGGTCAATCAATGTTTTTCTATTTCTACTATCTCTATACCAAAAATTATCATCATCAATTTGCTTTTGTTTTATTTTGTATTATGTTTACCAATTGCTAATCACTCGTCATCAGAGAATTTCGAGAGATGAATAGAAACCGCTTTTGGCAACATCACAAGGATCTACCGATATACCGAACGAAAACCGAAATCCCAGGAATAAACAATACATTTATACGAGAAGGTATCACAAAATAGGAATACAAATTCACATACAATACCCCCAAAGCGGAACAACAAAAACACACACATCATCATGATGATGATGATGATGATGATTCGAATTTTAGAGGAAGGATTTCTTTCGTTGCTTCGTTTGCCTAATGAACATATAATTGCCACCTAATCACAGAGTTCAGATCGAGTCCGCTTTTATTTGTATTTTGTATGTGGGTGGATGTGTTTCTATGTTTTGTTTGTGTGTCTTTATGTATTCAATTGAGTTTGATTTAAGGATTTTGTATTATTTTTTTTTTATTGACGATGCGTTAGTTGGTTGTGTTTTTGCTTTTTGGTTGCGGGTTTTCTGCTTCGTTTCGTGTTATCACCACTGGCGTTAGCGTTAGTGTGTTTCCAACAGACAACACTACAGACAAACAAAAAAACAAAAAAATCTCACGGGGGGTGTAGGTTAAAGTCCTTGCAGCGGTGTCGGTCATCAGAGAGCGGCTTATTTGCTTTTGGCTATGTTCCCATCATCCAGCTAACCAACATTTATGTAGGTTTAACAACTCTATGAGTGTGTATGTTGTACAAATGACCGCCAGTTGCCATCATTCATGTCCTATAATGAGGATATCAGCAGCATCGTCAGTCATTGAATATAATACTTATTAGCCTTAGTCGTCGTCGTCATCATCGTTATTATTGTCGGCATTGTTTAGCGTTTTGCTGACTAGGCCAAATTGTATATCCGGAATCATCACCTTTTGTGTTTTGGATATTTTTTTTTTTTTTTTTGGGGATTTTGGATAATAGGAAAATTTAACTTTCACACAATCGAGAGAGAAGAAATGATGACGCACAATTTGTTATTAATTAGCAAAATCACCATTGCCTTATACACGAAATTATGCCATAAAACAGGTGTGTATTCGTTGAAGAAAATTGTTTATATATTTAGCTTAATGTACACTTCGCGTCACTTGAATAGAAACAACATTTTTTCTTTAGAAAATAGCGATTGGCGCTTTGGTGAGGTAACTAAGTAGATTTTTGGTTTTGCATTTTCAAAGAGGAACTTTTAACAAACAATGTTGTAAAAACAAAAAAACCCAAAACAGAAACCGTATGGCTTCTAGTTGCGTTTTTTCGCATTACCTCACAAAAAACAGTGTTTTTTTTTTGCGTCACTTGAATAGAAACAAGCTCTTAAATTAGATAAAAATGATGAAAAATCATGGAAAACACTAATTATAGTAAAGCAATATTAAGCGTTGACATTATTTGCACATTATAATCAATTATGGGCTACGAGCTACGAGCTACCAATAGGCACCACAGAAAATACATAAATAGAATTTAACATTGAATATGCACTTCTACTGTACACAATCGTGGACCTAATTGGAGAAAGTGATAAAAGTGTTTGGTAACTTCTTACAAATTAAGAAAATGACATTTTCTACAATTTAAGGTTTGAATAAGTGAAATAAACTTTCGTTTTCATCCGGAATGCATCTGTTTTGTTTCTATTGCGTTGTTTTTTCTAAAACTATCCTTGTGCAATCTCTAAGAGGGTTGTTCTTCCACGTTCCTAAACTTGCCAAGAGCTTCTACCATTATTTCTTTGTAAAAGTTAGCATCTGTTTTTGAAGCGTGAAGCTTCAATTTTGCTATTGCACATCATAAAAACAAAGCGTATTACTATAACACATTTTAGTGCCCTTTATTGGCGATGCGATAAAGGTTATTCTTTTATAAACCAATGAAATAGGGCTAATATTAACGTGGTCCATCTGAGTTGGTATGTTTTCCTTTAAAAAACCACTCTTTACCTCACTACTTTTCAGTTCGAATGCAACTATAAAATAGTTAACTTTTTTGTAATCTTAGAAGAACTTAAAATGTTGTTATTTTGCATTTTGAGGCTTTTTCAATGTTGTGCACCTTTTATAACTTCCAGGATGGAACAAACCAACACGTTTCCATCGCACTAACACCACGTTTTTGACCGATTTTAGCGGCAAAGTGAAGAAAATTGCAGCTAGTTTTTAAGTTTTTTTTTTCTCTGCTCGTGACTTGGGTCTCACCTGTCTTATTTTTTGATTTGATCACTAGTTTACGATATTTTAAAAATTATCTCATCCAAATTTGGCAAATTTTCCAATATCTTTCTCGATTTTGCATAGTGCAGGTGCATTTCCAATGTTAGCTGCTATTTATGCATTTTCTGTGGTGCCTATTGGTAGCTCGTAGCTCATAATTGGTTATAATGTGCAAATAATGTCAAAGCTTAATATTGCTTTACTATAATTAGTGTTTTCCATGATTTTTCATCATTTTTATCTAATTTAAGAGCTTGTTTCTATTCAAGTGACGCAAAAAAAACACTGTTTTTTGTGAGGTAATGCGAAAAAACGCAACTAGAAGCCATACGGTTTCTGTTTTGGGTTTTTTGTTTTTACAACATTGTTTGTTAAAAGTTCCTCTTTGAAAATGCAAAACCAAAAATCTACTTAGTTACCTGACCAAAGCGCCAATCGCAATTTTCTAAAGAAAAAATGTTGTTTCTATTCAAGTGACGCGAAGTCAGTCAGTCAGTCATGGCGTATATATATTCTTTCATTTAAAAAAAAAAGCAAACACACTTAAAGAACAGCATCAACAATATGTAATGCAATGTATTTTATTAAGCCAAAAACAATGAATAAAAATTACTATTCTGCTATCTTCTGCGATGTTGTTGCTTTAATAAGAGATCATTGAGATCATGGTGAAAAGTCTAGCAACGAAGCTTTACGAAGGTATTGGTAGCTAAGTCCGGATGAATAAATAGGTGCCCTCTTTTTTTTTCATTACTTAATTAAAATTACTTTCCGGAAGTGGAATCGCGTGGTTTCCTTAAAATTTATTTTTTTAATGCTTTTAAATTAAAACCATATAAATACGGAAAATGAGTTATACATTTGCTTTAAACTTAAATTAGAACCTTAAACTTTTTTTAACGAAACTAAAAACTTTATTACCTACTTCGAACTTTGGAAAATGTACACACAAAATTTTCCATAGAAATCATCTACCTACAGGTATCGATTCCTTTTCGCTGTCAAAAATTATTTTAAAATGAATTGAAAAGGATTTCGATCGTATAAATGAACGATTTTTTTTTTCTTTTCTTTCACAGTAAAGGATTATACATACCTTGGATTTAGTTTTGCCTTGAAGGTCTTCTCATAAACCTGTGTTCGATATCCCTTATATCCTTATCTCTTTAACTATGTCTCTTGACTCGTTTCTTTGGCAACTTTAAATTTCAAGTTTGTTACTCTTGTCAAGAATAAGAAATAGAATAAAAAAAAAACTTTTATTCCCAAGGGAAAATGGAAACAAATTTCAATCTGGGTTTTTGCTTGTGAGCATCGCGCCGTTCGTTGTTATAATCAAAAGATATTTGCGATAAAAGTAGGTACCTTACCTTTACATTTATACTATCCCGAAGGACGACGAACACCGACTGCCAAATACCCGACAAAGGAAAATTAGGACACTCGAGTGCGAAAGCCAGAGAAATGCTAAAAAAAATAAAAATAACAAAAAAAAAAAAAAAATAAACGTGGAAATCATTAAAGATTCTCATCGTAGAGCGGAACCCATAAAATCCACCCAGGCAACAAGAAAAAACAAAAAGTAAAAAAAAAAACTCTTCTTTCGTCCTTCGCCTGGGCTTCAACAATGCCAACAGAACCGACTAACCAACCAACCAACGACACGACGTAGAAAACGTTTGTTTGTGTAGCATAGAACCGTCGGTCGTTGCTAGTGTAGTATGGCCGAAGGCAGCAAAGATACGGCGGAATAAATGGTTGCCAAATTGACCATCGGATGCAGGATATCCTGGAGGATTTCGTTGCAAATCGAATCAAGGAAATAAAATCGTGGGTAGAAATTTAAAATTTGGTTGAATTAAAATTGCAACTACTCGGACTCGTTTAAATCGATTCTCCTCTGTACCTCTATCTCGGCTACTGTGTGTATAGTACTTGGTCTTAATGTGGGATTGGTAACTTCCGTTGAACGACCAATGTCCTGCTCTTAGCACAGCAAACGAATTCTTTTTCTCTCTCTGTGTGCAATCATCCAACTATACGGCTGAACGATATCCTGGCAAAACGATAAGTATATTGTGCATTGTAAACTAGCGGTTTATGGTAGGACAAGTCGGAGGAGATTCTCTCTCGATTTACACAATCACATTCATCGATATTGCCGTCGTATAAGCTAGCAAAGTATGAACATATCCATTTCCTTTTTTTATTTTTACTGATAGTCGTCGTCGTGGTCCTTCCTCCTCTCCCAATCTAGGTACTCCTTTAAATTACCAAAAAAAAAAAAAAAAACGATTTTCGTAAATTAAATGAAGGACATTTTAATTTTTACAGTGGGTTTTTATTTTCTGACAACTACGAATCGTACAATGCTAATGTCATGGGTCCTTAATCGCTTATTTATTCTCATTAAAAATCTGAAGTGACATAACGGTATACACGATACGATCCGTATAGCGAAACAAAACGATACTTGGGGTGGCATTTGCCAAAAATAAACTCGTAGAAAGAGGGTCGATGAACTGATTTCTTTCAATTCTTGTTGACTTTTATTGGAATGGACTATTGTTTCTGTTCGAACAATGGACCAAAGAGAACTACAAGGACTACACAACTACGATGACGACGATGATGGCAATGTCTTTGTCTAGAGAATCGTTTGGAAACATCGATTGATGGGAACGATTTCTATACTATTTTCAAAAAATTAATAGACGAATCATAGGGGAATGGGATATTGGCGACTTCTCTATATTGCTTGCTTTAACTCTAGCTCCTGCTTTTTTGCTATGCACAAGAATGGTTGAATGATTTTCATAATGAATAGTTATAGAGAGAGTATAGGTATAGATTTCGGGATCTTTTGTTCTATGTGGACTTCTTAATGGTTCTAGAAATGATGAAAAAAGTGTATACAATACAATGGCGGAACTTGAAATAATAATATTGAAATGGAAAAAGCTTCAACTCAACTACGCAAATAGAATTTCTTTTTTTGTTTAAGGATATGAGATTTTGAGCAGATGTGAGTTTTTTTTTTGTAGTTTTGAATTTCAATAGTTCCGGTTTTTTCTAGGGGAAGGAAATAAAATCTAAGAATTTTTAATGAAAGAAAAAGTCAATGAAAATTTATTTTTTTTTTTTAATTAAAAAGCAAGGTTTGTGGGGTACAGCAATTGTTTTTTTTTTTTTTGGTTAGGTTCCCTTTGTAGGACACATAGTGAATTGATTTTTGGATATTTTCTGATTTTGGACTTATTATATTTCCCAAAAAGACCCTTCCGAACTGACAATAAATCTTGGGTTAGGAGTAACTTCCCACCTTAAAAAAGGAATCATACACTCAAGAAACATTATTTTTCAATAGTTTTTAAACTAACTACCTACCAGAGTTGTAAAAATATCAATTTAAAAAAAATGCATTTGAAATAAAAAAAAAAGTTATTGCAAATGAAAGAAAATTGCATAAAAAAATATTTATTGCAACTGAAAAATATTTGCATTAAAAAAAAATTTTATTGCAACTGAAAAATATTTGCATTGAAAAAAATATTTGTTGCAACTAAAAATATTTTGCATTAAAAAAAATGTTATTGCAAATGAAAAAAAATTTGCATTGAAAATAAAATTTTTATTGCAAAGAAAAATATTTTGCATTAAATAAAAAAATTTATTGAAAATAAAATATTTATTGCAAATAAAAAAATATTTTGCATTAAAAAAAATTTTATTGCAAATGAAAAAAATTTGCATTGAAAATAAAATTTTTATTGAAAAGAAAAATATTTTGTATTGAAAATAAAATATTTTCTATATTGAAAAAAAATTCAATGCAAAATGTCTGCATTAAACATTGTTTTTTTTTTTTTTTAACACTCGTCGAATTTCTTACAAATTTAATTTTTTGACCTTAAGTTTATGTATAATAGTCCAATAGCCAAAATTGTAAGAAATTCGACGAATATAAAAAAAAACATATGCATACATTTTGCATTGAATTTTATTTTCAATGCAGAATATTTTTTTTTTGCAATCAAATTTTTTTTTCAATTCAGAATATTTTTTTTCTTTGCTATAAAAATTTTATTTTCAATGCATTTTTTTTGCATTTGCAATGGCATTTTTTTTAATGCAAAATATTTTTAGTTGCAATAAATATTTTTTTTTCAATGCAAATTTTTTTTATTTGCAATAAATATTTTTTTTTTAAATTTGCTATAGAGATTAAATACATTAAGAATAAAATGATTTTTTACAATCCTGCTTACCTACTACAATGTGTAACCAAACCAACACCTCAATTATTACGCTCTGTCACCACCTACAAAATATATATTTCCAAAAGAATAAAATGTTTAAAATTTAATCAGGATCTCAAACTTCTGTATTGTCTCATCTTTTTTTATGAGGTTCACTTATTTCAAAAAAAAAAAACACAATTCAAGCAACAATAAAGTTCCATAACTGATTTAAAGAACTAGAACACTATTGTTTGCTTTAACACTACTGTGCGTCATAGTAATTTACCACTAACCTTATCTCTGTGCTACATTTCCGACAGATGGTTCCGCTTGGGGACTTTGAAAAAGATTTTGGTAAAAATTTGTGTGTGCACTCGCAGAGTTGCAATGAAGTTGGTGGCATGTGCCACTTCTTCAACCCAAAAAAAAAAAAAGGAAAAACACAAAAACAAGTCATCTCTACCGTCATGGTGTTTAGGAAAAGTTATTATGGTAAATTGCCCTTGAATTAAAGTAAGACAATGATAAAGCTTGAATGGAAGATCTACCGGAGAGCACCCCTTTTTTTTTTGTCTAATTTAGATTCTTCTTCGTCGTGTCGTCTAATGACAAATAATGACATTGTGACAAAAACAACAATAATCCCCTCTTAAAGGGTACACCTTTCTTTAAATTCACAAAAAAGAGGTGAATAACCAAAAAAATATGTTTTATTTTGTTTTTTTAAGAGCAAAAGAAGTTGCGAAATGTTAGTTGAAGATAATGATGATAATGGAGATTCAAGTGAATAATGACAACGATGATGTTGCTAGATACCTGCGACTTTTCCTAATTTAATTAATTTAATTTGCTTTTATAAATAAGAGTGATTTTGTATTTTAAGATAGTTTTAATGAGAAGAAATTTCAAAGACAATAATGGAGGGTTATTAAAGTTTGTTTAAAAATCTCACTCTCTTTTGTAAGGGTTAATAAACTTGAAGTGATTAAGGATTATAATACCTACATTTTTGAATTAACTGTAATTTGATTTATTTAATTGAATTAATCTTTATGCAAAGTACCTACATAGTTGTTATTTCAGTTTTGTATTTACTCTAAAATACCTTCCTCATTAGGTTAATTGAAAAGTAGTTACCTCAATTTAATGAACTCGTAAATGAAGATGAAGTCCTCCAATGATATTTAAATGAACACTTTGATTCTGATTGCAAATGAAATATTGTTCAATTACAATAAATTTTGTTTGTACCGATTTTGTTTGTACTACAATTTCTATAAGGAGTTTGATCATAAGAAAATAACTCTTAGTAAACCAGTTCCAATGATAGGTATACAACGGTCCTAACTACACTTAACTAGTTTTTCTAAAATATTGTTTGATAATGGCAGAACTCCAAATTGTACTGTTTTGGCCAATCAAAATGTTTAAATTTTTAAATAAGTATTGGGTCAAAACAGCACTACTCAGTTCCTTTGCTTTTTTGTGTAATGACGGAAATGACGGGAAAATATTGTAATCGATTGATTCGTTTTAAAACAGAAAAGTAAATTGTGCTAAGTCCGAAAAATTAGATATATAAAAAAAATATTCCGATGTTGGCACTAAGGACTCAACTCGAAATAATTTTATTCTTGAACGAAATATAGTAGAATCGTAGATTTTTCAAATTTCAAAAATCGATATAATATTTATTCAAATTCTTCAAGCGCGTTTTTTAACATTTTATAAAATTGGTTTTAAGAAGACATGAATCATTTTTAGAATATATCTCATTTAGATTTAGTCATCAAAATGAACTGCTGGGTTGACCCGCTCAAATTTGAAGAACTCATATGAACAAAAATATTAGCTATCATCTGATATTAAAAATTGTCTAACTTATTCATTTTCAATAACATTTTAAGCCGAAGGTTTACAAAAACAAACAAAAATTTCGAATATCCATAGCCAAAAAGTCTTTTTGTTTTATTGATATATATAGTATACCTAAGCTTAACTTATTTCTAATAAGATACATTGATTGATATAAAATTTGTTGGCATATATGGATCCTAACCTTAGTATACAATGGATTAAAGATAAAATATAAATAAATATAGTAGGTACATGAATAGGCTTAATTATACAAGTCTGCTGACTAGGTTATCCTCGGGGTGTTCCGTCCCGGTTGTCCAGTTATGGTATTGATTATTATGGTAGGCCAAAAAGTCTTTGTAATAGAGAATTTCATTGAAAAATGTATATGTATTTTGTTTCATAAAAAATTTAAGCTTTTTAAAACACAAAAATGTACCTACATTTCCACAAAATTTTGTCAAAATTGAACATCTTTGGTTAATGATAAGAATATATTAAGAACCAAAAAAAACCTTTTTTGACATTCTTCTGTTACGGTCCAATTGATGTCCCCCCCAAAAGGATGTAAATTTCCTCATCACTCATATTTTGATGAGGCATAGTTTTAATTTTTCAAAAAATTATTTGCACTAATCTAAAATAGATTGTTTTGTAACCGATTAATTGGCATTCGAAACAAATATTATGGTGACCAATTTAAATTAAAAACAAATAGGTAATAAATTAGTTACCCAGAACATAGTTTTGTTTGAGCTGTCTAAATGCAAGTTTAATTCCAGAAAGGAGTTGATTTTCATGAATTAAGGACCTGTCCTAGAGCAAAGATAATAATATAGTATCCTAAGTACCTACCTACTTACGGAAGTTACTCATAAGTTAGATTGATTTCAATGTGTTTTTCAGACAAACCCCAATTTAAAATTTATAGGTATCTAACCTAGATAATTTACTAACAGTGTTGATGGTTTAATACAGCGATGCCAACTGAGGCATAATTACCTATGCCTTTTAGGCATAATTTTATTAGCTGAGGCATTGAGGCTTATTTTTTGCCAAAAAGGCATAATTTTTTTCATTCCACTCTTAACTTGTATTTTAAAAGTTTCTTATAATTTTTTAAATATTTTAATAAATAAAGCCTAAAAATTAATATATTATATAAATGTTTTGAATAAAGGTTGCTCGAAATTTTTATTTACAGATTTAATTTTTCCATTTAACTGTTGGTAGTGTTTTTCGAAGAATTTTGTCCACACTAATCAATTTTACTACAAAACAATCTGCAAAAAGCAATTTTGTTGCTATAAAAAGGTCTAAAACGCTTGCAAATAGGCGATTATTTCTTATTTGTGAAACAAATTGGTCGCTTATTTCTTCCAATTATGCTTATGTCTTAGTTCCCTTGAAAAATTTCTTTCGAAGAAAATAAGTTGCCGTTTCGTGACAAATAAGTTGCCTTAGTGTATAAATTAATTAATAAAACATTTTTTTTGTGTACTTGCACTTTTTGTATATAATTTTTTAAATATAAACTAAGAAATCTTAATTGAGGCATAATTTATTTGAAAAGGCATAATTTTTTTTTCAAGTGAGGCATAATTTTGACTAAATGGGTTGGCAACGCTGGTTTAATATTATGTTGTTGCTTCCTTTCTATGAAGAATATAAATGTAAAATAATGTAGGTCGAGGTTACAACTGTTTCCAAGTTGATAAATGAAAATTTCTTGTCTTTAACTTTATTTCCTTTTCTTTAACCTCTTAAATGCTTTTTCTGAGTTATCACATCATAAACTTAAATTTTATTTATATGCACAAAGGTCCTTAAATACCTTACATAACTTTAACTACTATCAAACCAAACATTCTACCTATCTAAGACATTACACAATAGCAATAAAATGTTGGTGGTGAAACTCAAACTATAATAATTCCTACTCTATCCATTAAATCAAATTAATCATAAGGTTCCAAACTATTAGGTAGGTTATGTGTAGATAGATTATACATATTATTATGGGTAACAAACAACAATAGTCGTAAAAACTAGGTCATTATATTATTTTCATACATCAAAAGTAGCAGTTTTTGAAATATACTTTGTTTACCTCATAAACTCCGCCTTCAAAACCGAAATTATGTAAACAAATCCATAAAAAAAAGGTCAGAATTCGAGAATACTGAGACTGGCAAAGGACACACAGGTACCAAGGTAAGGTATGTAGTATGAAAACAAGGACATAACCTTTCTTCTAAAGAAGAATTACAACAAAAACAAATCAATGAAGGCCATCTCATTCTACCTATTCATAAATTCAACAAAAAAGAAAAAGACACATTTTTATGAGATCTTTCTTACTTTAACTGTGGTCTTGGGTGCTTTTTTAACTAAGAAGTGTAAATTGATTAAAGAGGATTGGGTTGCGTTTGCGTTACTTTTACCTTGTCATTGAAGACGAAGTGCAATTTTAAATGTTCGATGCCATTATTTATGTTTGAGTTGTTACTTGATTTTTCTCTTATATTAGTGTATTATAATTTCAAAAGAGAGTGTTTAAATTTTAAAATCGATAAATCTTCGAAGAGAAAGTTGGATGTATTGCTCTTTAAAAATTGGGACACTTTGGGACAAATATATACTCTTTACCGCAAATAAACTGAAACTATTTGCTTTCTCTTTATATCAAAGAGCTGATTCTTGTCAACTTGTTCTCTTCATATTTATACTTGTTAAAATAAAATGCATAATTAAAAGAGTTTATTTTTTTTGTTTTGTGTTGTGTAAACAAACAGAGAGTAGAGGAATTTTAAGAATTTTGTTTATGTGCATCATTTTGCCTGCTGAGGCTGACAGTTGTTCACTGTTTTAGTTGTTGTTGATTCTTGTTGTTGTGGTTGGAATAGTGGAGTTTGATGTATGATGTTGAAAGGTTTCTTCAGGCACATCTTCCGTAAAAAAAGAAGCAAAATTTTGATAACACCAACAAAAAATTAAGAAAAAAAAAATTGCAATAATAAACAGCATCTGGTATAATTTTAAAAATAGCTTTTTTAGGAAAATATTGGCATGTGCTGTTGACAAAACGAGTGTAGGCTTAGTTAATCAGGCTTATAAGAAAAAAACTGTAAGGTATGAATTCTTGCATAAACAGTTGTTTATCTGTTTAATCTACTGGAAAGAAAGTCCTTATGAAAACTTTTTTTATTTTTCATTCAACAAAAAATACCTAAAAGTTGGTTAAGAGTTTTTCAAGTTTTAGATTTTTTATTGCAACACACGTGTGCTTTTACCATTAACTGACATTTTATTACATAACGAAGACTTATTTGTTTGTAGGTATAGTCTCAATTTAACAGTAAATTTAGCAGCAACAGCAGCTGCTGTCAATTCTAACAGTGCCATCTTTATATATAATTGCCCATTTTGCCTTCTTTTAAGGTTTCATATAATATAATTCATGGATTTATCTGGTGTAACGGTGTAGGGTACCTGGTGTCTTTGATTTATTTTATAAGGAATCATAAGGAACATTGTTAGAAAATAAATCAATTTACCTATTAAAATATGCATTAGAAAAAATAAGTACCTTGGTATTGGTACCTTGATAGTACGATAGGGTACTAATTCCCCTTTTAATAAATCAAAGGGATTTTGAAATCGATTATTTCTGAAGACGGATATATTTTTATTTGATTGCTAAATTGACTTATCCGGATTATAAACTGGTAGGTTAGAATTTTTTGCAGAGAAAGTTATTAAATATTAAGTAGCTTAAACAGTAATATTTTCGTACAAAAATGGGTTATTTCATGAAAATTTCAGGAACACAATTATACCTAGATTCTAGATATCATTTCAAGTTCGGCTGTCAATGACTGAACGCTAAAATTTTCGCTGCTAAGTGTTAACACTCTGATTCACCACATTATAGATGAGACGCGGTTTTTTTTCTAAAAAGTTTGATTTGTAGCTCAAATTGAATCACCCTTTATAAGTTTATCAGTATTAATATTGTGTGAAGAAAATAGAGAAAGACGGAAATATAATTTTTTGCAGTTAATTCAAGAAAAAAGAACAATTAATTTGGCCTGGAACCATTTGCGTATTTTTGTTTGTTTGTTTAGATTAAACGTCAGTTTCATTTATTTTGTTTGGGATAAACACATTGTGCATTATTTTTTTGTGTGAAAATGATTTTATAATGTAAATATGTGCGATTTGCCACTGAATAAGCTTGAAGAACAAAGCTTATTTGGGTAAGTTAGTGTCAATTACTTTAAGAGTACCTAATTATTAAAAAATAGCATTATTTTTTTAATATAAACCACCACATTATTTTTTTTTAATGACAGTCAGATAAGCTTAAGTACTTTAAGTCTTTTCGAAAGGGCTTACTTTTTTTTGTTGATTAACATTATAACACTGCCCTTAAACTTTACTTATTCTCTTTAACTACCAATGTATATAAGTTAATTCAATATCTATACACGGAAATCAATCACTTTTATTCAATGAAATAATACTGGCTAGTTGCAAGGGCTGATGGAATCAGAGGAGAATTTTTGTGGTTACAATTTCAAACCAATTCCAAGTGCTATGATTTGAAAAAGTGCCACAAATCAAAAAGATTGATTTCCATTTTCTTAAATACCAAAATCAATATTCTTGTATCAAAATTTAATAAGCTTCGTGCACCATTTTTGTAGATTTTGCATTTCGGGAAATTACCACAAAATCAGTTTGAAAATTTTCACTTTTGAACTTTTTCACTTTTTAGGTCAATATAAATAAGGTTTAATAGGAAATTTTTGATGAAGAATGCGTAACACCACGCAATTCGTTTAGTTTTCGAAAAAAAAAAATATGTTCAAACTTCGAATTAAGGAGAACATTTTTTTCAAAAAAAATTATTAGGTTGGTACATAACTTTAATTTTACGTGTTTAGGCAATAATTTATTTTTCAAACATCACTTCAATCGATTGCAACAAAAACTATCACGGTTTTTTTTTCAAAAAAGAAACAAAATTGTTTTTTTTTTTTCAATTTATTAATTTTTCAAAATTCTGAGTTATTAATTTCGAAAATTTAATATTTTCGAAAACTCTCAAACAGGATAAAAATCTCGACTGAAAAGGTAAAGTATCTTATGTCAATTTTGATGATTTTTCAGGAGATCAAAAACAAACTTCAATCCCAAAAATTCTTTCAAGTGTAGATTTAATTGTATAAAACATTAAGATGTCAAATTTGATGATCTTTTTTATTAAATTTATTTCAAAAAGATATTTTTAATATTTTTCCCGTTATAAGGACTTAAATACGTTAAATATGACTTAAGATAGTTTGGCTTTTCTATAAATTGTATTTTATCTTAATTTCAAACATCTTAAGTAGACATAAGATGATTTGCCTTTTCACACTCTTTCGGAATTTTTTGAAATATTTTATCTTATGTCAACTTAAGGATGACTTTTTGTTTCTGCTTGCACGCGCGAAAATATCTTAAGTCAACATAAGATAATTTAAGATTTCACAATAATAAAAAAAAGTCTTAACCCAATATAATCTTAAGTCTACTTAAGGTTTTGAATATGTGTCTTTTGAACATAAGATGAAATTGTTTTTGTGCATAAAAAAGCAAAGGAGTGAGATAGAAAGATGCCGATAAGACAGAACTCTAGGCCTTTAAGATGGCACTAAGGTTCAACAAAAAAACGCGAAACATCTTAAGTCGACTTAAGACACTTTACCTTTTCGGTCGAGAAATATTGTTAAGAAGTTATTAAGTACTGTCTTGTTTTGTTGTTGGCTTTTAAGCCGTGTACCTACTCACGTTACCAATACAAAACGTCTAGATATACATATTTGTTTAATCATAAGTGGTTAATGTCTTTCTCTCTATGAACAGCATGAACTTTTGTTTCTTGAAAAATGTTAAACGGTAAATGTTTTTCAAATTGAACCCTTTAACTGAAACTTCCTTTCTTATCTCATAGAAAAGAAAATATACCAGCTCTTAAGCTAACCTTTTTTGTCTGAAAAGATCAGAAAAACAAGGGAATATTTCCTGCTACCTTATATTTATGCTCATGGGCTTTCAATGCAACAAAAACAGAAAGCATCTTTAATTCTTCGACTTTTTATTAAGAAAAAGAAATTTTATGTAATTCACTCCGCTTGTTTTCAAAATATTCCACCTTCATATTCCAACCTTGACCTCTAACCTTTCAATATTGACTCTATTCAAAATCGACTTTACCTTTTAATACCAGAGGAGAAACAAATAAATAAAATTAACCACCTTCAACGAAAAGTAGATTATTCATTAGAAAAACAAAACTTCTGTTGATTTTCTGTTAGGCAGATATCTCTGGACTAAATGTTCCTGTTTTTAAATAAAAAATCAATATTCATTCAACCGTTTCTCTCCTCCCTCCCATTCGACTTTCAAACTCAAAGTAGAAAAAATTGAGAAAATTCTTAATATTTATGAAATGAAATTGTAGGTAAAGAAAATTAAATTTCATGCCTTTTTCTTGGTTCTGTTTGATTTCAAGGTTTTTTTTTTTTTTTTATTTAACAAACCAACAACTTTATAAGTCCAATTTCTAAAGAAGCGTTGAGGAATACCATTTTAAATTCCATCTCTCCTGTGCCTTCAAAGAAACACAAATTTTCAATTAAAAATGAAATGTTTTTCAAAAATGAAAATTAATTTAAAACTCAAAACCAATAGAAAATGTTGGTTTACATTTTTTTGAAGATAATTAAAATAAATATTAAATCCTCGTTATTCCATATATACTAATGATGACTTTAAGGACTTCCTTCTTCTATCCATCTAGTTCACACAAGAAACTCGCTCCCTCTGCTAGTGCATCAACACTTTTTCCGTTACAAACAAATTCATCTTTCTTCTCAAGCTGCTTGTTTTTAATGAAACGAAAGCTTCAGAAGTAGGAAAACATCCCATCCATCACATTATGCGATATACAATAACGCGAAAGCAGAATCATGAGCTGCTTGCTCATTCTGTGGTAAGACCACATTATACGACTCCTTGACAATGCAGTTGAATTCATCTCCAAATCCCCTTGTAACGACCAAGAAAATGATAATAACTCCCTCAGGAATATTAACATTTTTTTTTTTGCTTTTGCTTGAAATAGACCACAAAAACTCATACCTACTCCACTCACACACACATATACAAAAAAACAAAGATATTTTTTGAGAGAAAGTAGTACATTCTATTTGCACATAATTGACAGGATAACAGCTTCCGTTTACATAGCAAACTTTATCCAAGGAATCAACAACCTTTTTTCATCTCTCTCTCATAATTATTTTCACTTCCAGTCAGGACGCCCCCTCGTCCGTCGAAGCGGCAGCAGTTCGGTAGAATGGTACTCTAGATGAGACAAGCCAGGCTGAGTCCCCCCACATAAACGGATTGCCAACAACATTAAAATGCAAAAGATGTGTTTTTGCCATTTTTTTTTTTGTTCGTTTTTATTTGTGTGTGATGCCTTGTCGTTCGGCTTCATTTTATTTTCTTCAACTTGTCGGCCCAGCAACATCCGCATATCTGCATGTCCTTATGTGCTTCTCTGCTCTCTCTCCTTTATGGGTGCTTAGGGAAATCTCATTAGAAGATGGTACAAGTTGACATAGAAACGAAGTATCCTGGATAGGATATAACAGTGGTATGTAGGCTCGCAACGCTCGGGAATGCTACTATACGAGAACCGAACATGTTTCCTACTATTCTGTACATTGGGGAGAGCTTAAATTAGTTTGATTAAGTTGATAGCTGTGTCTGTTGGGAGTTGTTGTTGAGGAGACGAATAATGGGAGAGAGGGTTAATGATGGTAGCGGTGTGGAGGTGGCGATGGGCCAAGCGATTACCGCAACATCCTTTAGGCCTATTCTATAATACTCCCTTATAACGTCCGTCGTCGTCTATTTGGGTCATTATGAATAATAAACTGATGAAACCATCAGCAGTTGGGACTTTTGGTCCGGTTTGGCCTAACAAATAAGGAGAATGTTATAGTTCCTCCTACGTACTCTTATTTGTAAACATGGTAGAGCAGAGGGCGGGCGTGGTTGTGGTGGCGACAGCACAGCACTTTTATTAGCTAAGATCAAGGTGGCTGTTGTTATTAAACAGGTGGTATGCCAAAAGCTGGTGGCTTGCCAAATAGTGGTATGGACGAGAGAGATGACTTTGTTGTTATTAACATTGTGTGGCTGATGGTAGTAGGTATATATTGAGGATTTTGGCAGGATGTAAGTTCCTACTTTCTGCTATATTATGCGGCCTAGTTTCTAGGTTGTTATTTGAATAGGAAAACATGGGAATGACTCCTAATGGCAATGTAATGAAAAAAGTAATTTCATGGAGAGTATTTTTTTTTTTTTTTTACTTTTTTTTCTATTTGTTAAGTAATGCACTGGTTCTTTTATGGAATTAAGTTTTTTTTTATTTTTTTTTTTGGTTTTCGTTCTAGATATTGAAGATTGAGGTTTTGAAAAAAATAAGTAGGTTGTAACAGCTGACAAAAATGAAAAAAAAATTCTTATTGATAAGTAGGAAGATTACCAAAAAGTAATGTTTATTAGAATGTGAAGGTGGATAGTGGGTTGGAAGCTGAAGGCTCTTTTTAAAATAATAAAGCAAGATATAAAAAGGTAATGGGACATTAGTTTTATAGAAAAAAAAATTGTTATAGGCAATAAACATAGATTAAAATATGCTTGTTCCAGAAAAGCCGAAGGTTGCTTGAGTAAAAAGAAATAAATTGAGTTTAAAAGAAAATTATTCAGATTTGAGTTTGTTGAAAAGATATTTTTCAGTGCTGAAGTAATTTCAAATAAAATCAAGGTCCATTAGCTTTAAACTTTTGATCTTATGTTGCCTTGGAGTTATTAATATTAAATCTATTTGGTCTTATGTCACTTTCTCTAATTTCTAAAAAAAGACTAAAATAAACCTTGATTTTCAAATTATTTGCTGGTCCTATTTTTACCAGCTTTTTCACTAGTATTGGTTCCATTCTTACCTGGTCCTTGTCAGATTTTAGTGTTGTAATCATGAAAGATATATAAAGTTCTAAATTGTTTATCGTAGATATTAAATTCTTATAAAAATATTTTGTAAATAAAATCATTTTGAAAGTTGCTAATTGGACAAAGTTTTTTCTTCTACGAGTAAGTCCGAGTTTTACCGTGCTTATTCCAATTTTTTTTTTTAATATTTATTAAATTTAGTAGGTAACAAAAAAAAATAGGAACTAAATGCGTGTTAGTCTTAAATTTGTCAAAATATGTACATTGAACGAAAATTAGAGAAACTTTCATCCCTAAATCTAAATTTTAAGGGTTTCATTTATAAGACGTTATCACGTCAAAAAATAAAACACCACTCCACTCCTTTCTATTGAATTCTAAATCCGCTTAAATTAAAAATTCGGCTTTAAAAATCTCAATTAAATTAACTTATGTTCATTTTTTTTTTCATAAAAAGTGACTTCTTAAAATTAATTTTTATTATTTGCGAGTCATTAAACATACTCTATTTGCATAAACCAGGCACACGCAAGTTTCTTTTTAACAATTAGCCTACTAATTTCTCTTTTTTAATAGTTCCTACTTAAAACTACATAAAAACTATTAAGTAATTTGTTAACGCATTAAAATTCATATATTTTTTTTTTTTGTATGAATAACTTTCGGGAGTTAAAAGTTAACGAACCATGTTTGCGAACAAAAAAAAAAATAGTTTTCTTAAAAAAAAACTCAAAACACACATTAGACACCAGTGCTTTCGAAAACAAAAGCCTTGAAAAATTAAAAGCATTATTTAAGTAGTGCGAGCTTTTAATATACTCTACCTGAGAAATGCGTGGAGTTATTTAAATTTATTCCTCATTAACAATGGATATGATTTAATAAAATTTTTTTTCTTATCAAGGGAAAATAACTTGGCGCTAACTCAAAACAATGGTCGATCATAAAGCAAAAACGAAAAAATAAAACTATACAAAACCTTTAAAGTTGCCCCAACGATTATAATAGGAAATTATGTCGTAAATGGACATCAATCTTGTGGTCAAGCTTTATTGTCCGTGATGGTCGTTCGGTTGGTAGGGTTGTGGACTAAGAGTTGAAGTGGAAAAAATTTCATATTTCATTCGTAATTAAATATTTCTGCTGACTCGAATATGAATTCAAAAAAAAAAAAAAAAAGAAAAAAACTTCTGTGCATTCTGATGGTTGCACAACAGTTATGAGAGAAAGTGGAGGGGTTAACGTCCACCGCATTGTGCACGGCACTTTTGTTTTTTTTATTTTTTTTTTTTAATTTTTTTATTCTTTGCTAACGAGTTCTAAATAAATTAGTTTTTCTAAGGCTTTTTTTATAAGGAGCAACGATTAAGTGTACAGTAGAGAAAGCGGACGAGGAACGAGAAAAGAGAAATGATAGCTTCAAGCTAAAATTAATAGGTCGGAGAGTCCTGGTAAAGTATAGCGCCAGGATAGGTAGAGTATTGTTGTTGTTAAGGTACAAGTTGATTTGTTTCTTTGAATTCAGGACGTATTTGCCAAAGCTAAGTGCTAGTCAGTGAGAAGTACATAATTTGTTTAAGTTCCTCCACCAGATGGAAATGTAAAGAGAAAAAGGGAGAAAGAAAATATAATGTGTATTGTGTAGTATCACAGATGTACTTGCAATTTGTTTGCTTAAAATTTAATTGCAATCGACTTTGTTTGATGTGTATGCTCGTCTTGTATACTTACTTTGGGTTTAAGGAGAAGAATTGAACACATTACACATTTGTGCTAGTTATTTATTCATTTGGAATTAAGCTCAAGAAAACAAAAAAAAAATAAAAATGATTCCATTTTTCAAATGGCAAAACAAACCAACTTTAAAAGTTTGTAGTTTTAAGTTTCAACAAACAAAGACAAGCTACCGCACCGGGCAAAAGAAAAATCGACATTTTTTAATTCGAGATAGTTCACTGAAAATAATGGTCATTAAATTGAATTATTAATTGTAGTAATAAAAGTGAGAAATAATGAGTAATTGAATATGTGTCGTTCAATTAAAAAATTAATCTAAATAAATAAATAATTTTTTCAAGACTTGGTTTTTCAAATTAAAATCTTTTAGTAATGTAAAAATTTGTTTTTAAAAAAATGTTGGAATATTCGTTCAAACGCTTTTGTAAATTTTTTTTTGTTAAAGTCGGTTTAGTTGTTTACAAGAAACTTTCTCCTTAAAAAAAATTAAGTTTGAAGAAAATAGCTGGAGTAGTTTCAAAAAAAATCAAGGACTCGTTTTCAAAAAATTAGTTTTTCAAGAAAATATTAATTTTTTTAAAGCCAAAAATGCGTTTTTCGAAAATTTCACTTGTTTTTCAAACAAAATTTTTAATAAAAATCAAAATTTACTTAAACACCGAAGTCAAAGTGTTGAGATTGGGTAACATTTCCTTCGATTTAATTAACTAACTTTTTGGAGTTCCACAGGGTTCTGATATTGATTCCTTTTTTATTCTGTATATTTATTAATGACTTGTCTCAAGCAAGTAAAAATGCCATGTTAAATTTCTATACAGATGATGTTCAGCTTTATTTTTCCCAACCATTTAACTTTTAGGAAGACTTAAAATGCACAACAAATGAGTATCTATGAAATTTGTATCATTGTTTAATAATTAATCAAACCAAATTTCAAATAATTGCCATTTCTAAACAGAAATTTGATATCATCATATTATGCTTAACTAATATTTTTTTTTTTTAAACGAAAATCTATTTAACTTTAATACGAGATAATTATAGCATTTTATACGTTTAAAACTCATCATGCAAACATAAAACAACAACAACAAAAAAAGCATTATTATTAAATTAATCGGATATCGAATTCCACACAAAAAAACATCATTAATTATTCACACATTAACTTTTATGATTATTAATACTAAATCCATTTATTATCCTGCTAAACGTTGGATTAAATAATTTGTATTAATTCTATGCCAATTATGAAAAATGACACTAAAGAATTGATTGATAGAAAAAAAAAAGAAAAAAAAAATATACAAAAGAACCATATTGAGCTACATTTTTTAAATGTTTGTTTTAATTTTTGTTCTTGTTTCTGTGATGATGATAAGCGGATTTCCTATTAATTACTGCACGCCATTTAATTCATTGATTTTGAATAGAAATTATAAACAAAAGAATTGAATAGAAAAGGCAGATAGAAGAAAGATAATGTAGGCAATTATAGATAATTTAATGCACATCCCAAGCATCACAGAGAGAGAGAGAGAGAGAGTTCTATATATGGTTTGATAAGAGAATAATGCATTTGACTTTTATAGCTGTTTCTGCTATTTAATTAGCTTACTAATTACCGATAACAATTTAATTGTGATGCATTGAACTTTTCCATCCAGTTTGGATGTAAATTAGTATCCTTGCGGTAATTGTGAATTAAATTTAATTATTGTTTAAAGAGCTTTTATGATACACTCACATGTCGTTACATATAAGTGTGTTTTAAACTGTTTAAATTGTTGAAAGATACTGCAGCAAAAATGAAATTTAAAATTTAAATGACTTTTTATTATGAACAATTATTGTTTTTTTTTGGTTAACCTGTGTCATATGATACCCCACACAAATTTCAAGTGAAAATGAAATTAAATCTTAAAAGTTTAAAAAAATTACATAAATTTAATTAAAATTTTGTACAAAAATCCATGAGAAGAAAATACAACAACATAACATTTAACAGCTCTCTTACCAGTTACTGGCAGACTGTAGTGTTTTTTATCACACTTCTGAAATGTAACAGAAAAAAAAGCGAACAATTCCAGGAAATCGTTCATAGAGTTGTAATCCATTAAAACCAGGTGCTTTTGGCGTTAGCTTAATAGTGTTTTTTCACACAGACAAATTTAAGGTACACGGGGAGAAAAAGTTTTCCTGCATTTGACTTGTTTAACAGAATTAATCTGAAAATACAGGTTAAAATACATAGTACAAAAAATTAATAAATAAAAATTCATAAAACTTGACAAAAAGTTTTCTTTTGCAACTCGAATGAAGGATCAAAAGAACATTTTCAGGCAGAAGGGTGTTTTTTTGCGAAATAAGAAGAGGGAGTTAAATCAACAAAACAGTCATTTTATTAAATTTCGGTTTATTTTTCGAGTTACGGCGAAAATATTGAAAAGTGACTTGTGTGACCATTTCAAGAATACTTAAAACCATTTATGAATTTTTTTTTATTCACGATAGCTCCCAAGAAAAAAATTGTTTTGTTCCTCTTTTTACTTGCGAGATAGTTACGATTCGGAAAAAAATCGAACATACAGAATTTTTATACAGAAACATTAATAGGTACAATCATTTTATAATTTTTTTTTAATAAAAACAATATTTTAAAAAATATTTCAAAATTTTTTTTTGAAAACGGGTTGATGAATTTTATCGAAATTTTGTTTTTATGCGTACCAACTTTTTTTTTTCGAAAAATGTTAGAAAATTTTTATATAGGTATAAAAAACTAATTAAAAAAAAAACGGCTCTAACGATTTTCGAAATTTTTTTTCTAAAAATTTAAATTTGATCGGCACTTTAAAGCTAAAATGACCCTAAAATGATTTTAATGCGAATTACTCTTGAAGCAAATTCTTTTTATGGGTATTGCCAAGACTGGCGCCCATAGAAAAATGGCATTTAAATTTGGATTTGTTCACTACTGCGGCGTATGCGCCACTTTTTTGTTCATTATTATAATTTTTATTTAAAATTTTTTTTAATAACCCGTTTCAAGGCAAGTATGAAATAGAAAAAAATCAGTTTTAATAAAATTCAGCTTAGGTTCAAATGGACTCAAATTTTCTTAACAGTGTTCCCATCACACAGCTACATTTCATCGTCTTAACTTACCTGACATCTTCAGTCTTTTATTTTAATATGTTTTCTTGTCTTCGTTTTTTTTTTTTGAATGAGTGAGTTGAATAAGGATGCACTCTCCTTCAGGATTTTATTGGTTTTAATTAATTACATCTGCTAGGAACTTGTTACCGCTATACAATCATCAGTGTATTTCTGCAAGTTACTGTCTCTGCCAGCCAACAGAAAAATAAAATCTTTTTCTTGTGTACTCAGTTAGCCTCTATTAAAGAGAAATTAAATGCAGGTGACGACTGTTTCTTGTTTAAATTTAGTTATTTGTTTATTTAATTTTCATTCGTTTTTTTTTAAAGAATTTAATCCATAAATCTCAAAAAGAAAAAAATAAGAAAGAGAAAAAAACGCCAAGGACAAAAAGAATGACGTTTCTAAGAAATTATATTTTTCACATTCATAGTCTGAAATGGAAGGAATGGGGTTGATTTCAATTTGCAAGCAATTTAAAAATGAAATTGACAGATAAAATGGCAAGGTCCTGTGAACCATAGCCATAGATCCTATCAACCCTAAATACAGAGTATAACATAGCATCGAACCGGAAAACGACGACTTTTAATAAATTGATTGTCACTTTGGATTTATCGATGCCAATTTTTTTTTTTTTTGCTATTTTTTCATTTGTATCCCGGAAAAAGGCGACAAAATGAGTCCTTCATCTTCACATAGTTACAAATAGTTAGCTGAAATGTTGAAATTTGCTATTCTCGCGAGTAATTTTTCTATACTTTTTTTTTTCTTAGGAAAAGAGGCATCATTATTTTTTGAGAATGCAATATAACATTGGGTTAATTCACTAGGGCGTATACGTAACCTTTTTTTTCTTGATATCATTAATTTTTCACAGAAAAAAATGGGTTTTCGGTTATTTTTCTTTTGGAGGTGGAATAGAAAATAACGAAGTCTGGAAAAATTTGTATATATTTTTCATGAAAGAATGCTCTGAATTATGAAGAATGTTCAATAACATGTTGAAGCTTCAAAGAATATAAAAATGTATTCCAAGAAATAACAAATACGATTAATTCTAGGAATATCTTTAGTAAATATTCATTGAGCTGATCAACATTCATGTTCGATCATCCATCAAAATACAAAAAAAATGTACATGTCTTCAATTAAATTCAATTATTAATCTGAGTTTACTGAATTAAGTCCATGATTGAATTAAATTCATCCACCAGTTAAACACAAATGGAGTCAGATTTTTATCATTCGTCATTGAGTTTTAAATTCTATTTCTGACAATCACAAAAAAAATGCATGACAAAAGTAAAATTCATAAAGGGACTCGGGACTGGGCTGGATGTTGCTACCATTTTAACATTTTATAGACTTTAGCACGAACGATTCTCTGCTTACCTATGAATTTTTACTTTTTTTATATTCTCCAAAATGGTTGTGGTCATTTACATTTTTTTATTTAATTTTTTTTTGTCATAATAAATGCATCTCCAATGAAATGAGATTAAAATTTAAATATTAATTCATTTTTGCTATCCACTAAAAATGAAAAAAAAAAACTTATCGATCTGCAAATTAAACAAAACAACAAAAAGAAAATCCATTTCATAAAAAATAATAATTTGCTCACCAATATCAGTACAAAAAAGTCCACAATACAATAAAATGCAGAAAAATAATAATAAAATCAATAAAAACCAAATCCCCAGGCAAAAGCCAATTACTTCCATTCGATGTCCTTGCTGCTCTTTTCACTCTGTCAGTAGATAAAAAAAAATAAATAATATCAATAAAATAAGAAAAAAAAAACGAAATTCACTTTTAGGAACGGTACCGAGTATATTAAACTAATTATATCCGGAAAATGAATGAAATAAAACTTTTTCTCTTGATTTTTCGTTCTTTTTGTTTTTTGTTTTGTTTTTTTTTTTTTACAATTTAATCGGAATATATACTATGAATGTCAAATTATTTTGTCTTTCACTGTTATATAGTAGTAGTTATCGTGACAGGTCCATCGTTAATGCCACTCTTCGATGTGATAAGAATGACTCTGACTCATTGCTAAATGAGTGTCACTAAAGAGAAGAAGTCCTGATGGAAAACTCGAAGAATGGCAAACGAGATGGATAGGAAAGGACATTATTGTAATTAAAGTTAAAATTTGTTCGATTTCGATTTCATGTAAGACTTTGTCACAAAATTGTATAAACGTGGAAATTTCGAAAAGCTAATTAATGATGTTTTAATGAAAGAAAGATGAAAAAAAAAAGAAATAAGAGAAATCTGTTCTACTTTGATGCTTTTGTCAATGCAAGGAATTAAACTTTTCAATTTGTAGTTTTGAAATATTTTTTGAAGATATTTTCAAAAGGATTTCATTTGAAACTTTGAGACTTTTATTTGAGCGGAATTAATTAAAATGCTCCTTATTAAATGTTTTGAATGGGTAGAGAACCTATATGAAAAGGATTTTTAAAATTAAGAAGAAGTCGATACACAAGTAATAATAAAGTAGCTATTCCTTAAAGAAACGTATGACTTTATTACTATTTTTTTTTTTTCAAATTATACTTCTTGACATTGCAAGGCTTTATAGAATATATATAAGGTTCGTACTTGCTCCTAAGAATTCAAACATTTTTTTTAACACTCTGGCAAATGAAAAAGTAAAAATAAAAAATAATTCAGAGGAAAAAAATAACACTTGTTTTTTTTTTAGAAACAAAAAATTCGATATTGTAATACCCTTTTTTTGAAAACTAATTTAATATACATAGGTGATTAAAAATACATATTTCTAAAATAATGTTGTTATGCAAATAATATAATGATAGAGTAAGTAGTAGTGGTAAATTTTACTGCCAAACCATTTATGAAATTTTATAATCAAATTCACAACACTTACCTTCATAGGAAAACCGTAACTTACCATCTGGTATACACATTTATTAATGTGCCCTTAACACTTAAATTACTTCCCATATAAATTTGGGGTATTAAAGCCATTCTTTCATAAAATAAAATTGTGTAATAGAAAATGTTACACATACACCACAGTGACCGATGAAGTTTAAAATTATCAATTGACAAATAAATGTCTCCTGCCATGTTGTCCAACGTTTTTGTTTTTTTTTTTAAACTGTGACAAGGGTTTTGTATGATTAATAAAGTTAACCGATTTTTCCACGATGTATAACTCGGGTTTTTTTTCCATGGAGATTCCTGTCCAAACCATGACGAAACATTTTTTTTCAACTAGACAACTGCTATCTACCCTTTCAGAGACACTCAGTTGCACAAAATCTGGTCTAGTGTAGGTTTTGGACACAATCATTATAAAAACCTTATTTATTACATGCGCAATGCCCACGCGAATTACTATTTTGTAAAATGCTAAAAAAATATTTTTTGGATTTCCTTAAAAATTTCAATTTTTTTGAAAACTGATTTTGATAATTTTTTTTGAAACTATGTTTTTATGAGTCGATTAATATTTTTTTTAATTGGCATACCAAAAAGGCTTTAACGATTTTGAAAAATTCTTAAAATTCTTTGTTATACCAAAAATTTTATGATAAAAATAATTTATTTTAATGTAGGCTTAAAGTTATTTAGATTTTATATTAATTTATATTTTTGGCTTAACGTTTCGAGGATAGTTATCCTATTACATTATTCTCATACAAAAATTATATGGTAGACATTCTTCGTTTGAAAACCAAAATTTTAAAGAGATGTTTTTGCAATTTTAAAAACAAATCTTATATTATTTTCAAGTTTTAATTAAATTTCTTATAAATCAAAATTAAAAAAATATTCTGTTATAAATTTTTTTAAAATCTTATCCTACCTATGAAATGGAGAAATCCAAAATTTTGATTTAAACAAAAAACAAATTGTAAGGTTTCGTTAATTGATACTGAGATTACTGACTTTAAATTCAAAAGAAGCATTTTTACGTGAACAATATTTTATTTACCCAAGAAAACATCTTTGATACATAGTAGAAATTTGTATACTCGTATCTTAAAATAGGAAAAAAATAATAATCAAACTGTTTTATATTGATATTTATCAAAACTTGGTGATTTTAAGCTGGTGCCCCATAGAAAAGTTTGCTTTACAAATTAAATTCATTACTTAAACTAAACTAACAATACAAAATATATTAAAGTAACAATTCATGTTTTGACAATATTTTCCATTCAAAATTTCATAGCGGATTCCAGCTAACTTTCTGTTCACAATATTGTCTTGTAATGTTATTATACTCGTACATGGTAAAACTAACACACATCCTGGAGTAAGTTACGTTCATTGTTTCCGAAAAGTTTTCCACAAAAACATTGTTTGTGTGTGTGTATGTGGGAGAAAACTTGTACCCACCTCTCCAATATTATTGCCACAGCTATTTGTAGAGGAAAAAAAAAAAAAAACTTTACAAATTACTTCATAATTTTCAATTTCACTTATCCCACTCGGTCCTGAGGTGATATTTCCAAAAACCCTCCCTACAACTCAACAAAAACCATCACTCCTCAAGTCCTTGCACAGTGCATCATCATCACCATCAAAGATGTGAAGTTTAATGTGGAAAAACTTCATACAGGTAAGTATTTCCACACCAGAAATCATCAGTCATTTGGGGCAGAAAACTTGCTTTGAAGAAAGTCGAAAATGAAAATGGAAATTTCCAAAAATTTTACCAAAAAAAAAACTCGCACTTAACAGAAACACGCAAATAGGTTAGGTTGGTAATAGTGGAGTGTGTGTAAAATGGTAGGTACTGCAAACTTAAATAGAAAAAAAAAGGTGTTACTGCATAAGCATGGTATTTCCATTAGTTTTTGAGCAGCTTCAGCTTCCCTTCCTACTTATTCTATACTCTCTCTCTCTTAGAAGCCATTATTTTGACTAATTGCGGGAAGCGTGAGGATACATTTTTCCCAAGGACTTCCTTCCTGCCTTCCTTCCTGTCAACTAGTTTTCACCACCAAACGAACGTTATAGATGGTGGCAAGCAAGTAGTATGTAAGCAAGCAAGCAAGTGGTGTCGGCTTTGACTTCACTTAATAACCGCTGTACTTGCGGTTAATTCAGAGTGAGAACTTATAATACTCAAGGTACCTACTTTTACCTTTTATACATAGGTACTATACATGGAGACCTTCTCTACAACTTACATGGAAGTATAGGTACATTAGAGGCTTTTCACATATTCATGAGCATAAATTCTGAACATTTGCCGCATATTAGTTTGAGAGCGCGGTGAATATGTTTTGTCAACATTATGTGTGTGATGCAACTTGGCTTTTCTTATTAGGTCTTTTTTTTTATATTTTGTTTAAGTACATTATGGCGTAGTAGTAAAAAAATTATGAAGTTGATTTCAAATTAATTTAAACAAGATTTAAAAATTTAAGAAAGTGCTTAAATTTTGTTTAAAATTAATTTAATATATGTTTGTGTTTTTTTATGCAACGTCACATAGCTATTGACCAGCGGGCAAGAAGGACGCTTCCAACGACACCTCATTTGTCAAACTGGGATTAGTAGTTAAGGAACAAGGATGTCACAAATGACCCTTTTCCGTAGTTATTTAAAAAGCCTAATAGACCTTTCAAACAAAAATAAAAGTGTAATTTTTGACAGAATAGCCTGAATTTGATAAAACTTTCTCAAAACTAGGTATTTGTCGAATAGATCGCTACGGTGCACAGTGGTTGGATTCAGAAATCTAGCGGGACATAATGTAAAAATCAAAGTGAACCGAACCGCTTAAAAATGATGCAGTTGACTTGATTTTTTTTTTTTATTTCTATCGCAAACAAGAAAATATTTAGCTTTGAAGTTAGAAGTTGATGAAAGTGAAAAAGCGATAGAAAAGAAAAGATTGTGTATATTCAATTAACTACTACAGCTGTAAAAATTCGTCTATTGCAATAATTTTTTTTCTTTGGAGAGAACTAAACTCCTGCTCAAAATTAACGCACACATTTTTCTTCTGAAGTTATACCCCTGCATCTTATTTTAAAAGGCTTTAAAAGTCATTGGTGCGCTTTTTGTGTTTGCTTATTATTTAGCAAGTTGAAACTGCAACAGTATTATCAACAAAAAAAAAGATAAACCAAATTTTACAATAATTCAAGGTCTGAAAACTGATTATAAAATAATTTTTGTTTTTAAGAAGAAAAATTTAAAAAAATGGATGCGGGTGACGGTTCTTTCCCATAATTGTATGCAGTACTTGGTTTAGTCTCCTCTAGCGCGTATGACAACCTGGAGTCGTTTGTCCATTCCACTAATTAACTTTTGAAGGTTTTGTTGTAACACTTCTTTCACTGAAGTTTTCAGTTGATCAAGTTGTTCTATTGAATTCAAATCCAGATTTCTGTGTGGTTAATCCGAAGCTGGAATATTAAAATCTTGAAAATATTCTCAAACTACTCTAGCATGCATTATCGTGCATCAGGCTAAACTGTGGACCAAATCTAGGGGTGATTGGAACCGGATGCTGTTCGAGGGCATCAGTCAAGTATTTGTGGGTACTTAACCTAGGTCTAGAAAGGCTCGCTAGCTCCGTAGGTGTTGTAAAGCAGATTTAACTTCATGAAATTTTATGACTCTTCTTTAAAAGGTTCGCGGGTTAGCAGACAGACTTCAGCAAATATCTCCCCAAATTTTCCCGGCAAACATTTTATTCCATACCTTGAATTTAAGATCAGTATTGTCTCATTTGAGAAAATAACAATGATACTGTGGCATAAAGTAATAGCAGAACTTTACTTTAAAATAAATAGAATGTGCGTTAAATTTGAGCAGGAGTGTAGTTTTTGGTATTATAAAACCGAATTTATATATTATGCATCGAAGCAAATAATTTTTTTAAAGCAGTTTGAGTGAAAAATTGAACTCAAAATTTTTTTATTGAATTTTCGACTGAACCAAAACTAATGAGTTACGCTGGGTTCCGGTTGAAGATTTTTAAAAAGTATTTCTGTGGAGTGTTGGTTATTTGGTAAAACAAAAATCCACTGCGCGTTCTTGCGACACCCATACAAATATTTTCAAATTTCAAAACGGTCTCCCTAATATCATGCCGAAAAAATTTTGAAACTCGGCACTAAACAGACAATTTATATAGAATTTTTTGCAGATGTTAAAGACATATTAAATGCATCAGTTAAAAATTTGGGGTTCAAAATTGGGGTAGAGTACCTAAGTTAAAAGCGGTAGGCATATATGTGCCGATTTTTGTCTTCAAATTCGACAGAAAATATATTTATTCCTGACATGAGAGACAAAATGGGATAAAAACACGTTTTAAAGAATGCTCTCAAAAATCTTTAATGAAAATTAAAGTTGTGGTCACACAAGACTTAGCAACTAACATTATGGTCAAAGATCCTGCCATACAAAGTCATACAGTTCCAACCAAAATTTTGATTGTGAATAACTTTTATAATCAAGACAAGTTAAGCGTGATATTGTTGCCAATATCACGGCATAGCTATTTTCAATAAATTTTTTTAAAAATAGGTTTATCGAGATTTTGGTAGAAAATTTTACTTTCAAAAACTAATTTTAGGAAGTCCTTTATTCCCCAATTAAACAATAGACAGACTTTTTTTTGAATGTATCAATTGTTATTGTAGGCAGTGCCGTTGTTTTTATATAATAGCCCCTCCTCAGTACAATTTTTTTTTTCTTGTCCTGATTCCACCTATTTTGTGCAGCGGGTTCTTTCTGAATTTTTTTTAAATAATATTTTGAATACATAAAATAATGTGGTCAATGCGTAAATCTTATTTACGTACTCTTTTAAGTTGCTCTAATAAATCTACAACTCATAACATAAGTACAGATGTTCTTTTAGGTCGAGCGAATTCTCACGACTTGTTAATGTGGGTTTGAAAAAATAAAACCGCTTCTATGCCATTCTTTTTATTTGTTTGTTAATTAATAGTCCGTCTGTTGTTATTTTATTTTTCATAGAAGTCCATTGCAAAAGGTCCAATTGCAGAGAGAGCCCTCTACAACGATAAACGTTTTCACCCCACGCAATCTAATATGAGAAACTAAGAACAAAAATCTTTGACTTCTTTGCATTTCAGATTCAAAAGCCATTGTTTTCAATTTGTGGAATTTTCTCACACAAAGAGTACAAAAGCATTCTACCATCAAAGACCAAAAGACTATAACCCCCATAGTATTCATATTCCTATATAAACGAGTATCTTCGAAAAGAAGCATGAGGAAATATGCGACTGAGATTAATTGAAACAATTTAATTCCACACAGAAAATGTGTGTACTTGTGTACTTGTATAAATGTGTGTGTGATAGAATAATCATAAAGAGATAGACGATTTTAACGTGTTGTTCGAACTTTATAAGTTTTGCTTAATTGCTCAAACAGGCGGTAAAATACACAAACGAATGAAAATATAGCAAACGCATTTCACAGTTAAATAGCAATTAGGGTTGAAGCTTGGCAAATAGTTTGGAAGTATACAAACTATTTGTATATGTGAGAGTGTATACGTGACGAAACGTCTTCCATCTTGAAAGAGACTTCATCAACTTCAAAGTTTATGACTTGATCGCTTTTATTAACTTCCTTCATTTTGCCAGTGCATTAAGCAGAAAGCACCGCGCCGTCATAGAGTCGTTGATGTTGATGTCGTGTCTCTAAAGGCAAAACAAAAGTTTTTGACATAAATGAGTTGAAAAGATGCGGATAATAGAGTCTCTGGATAATTTTAAATAAGTATTATTAAATGTGGTCCTGGAGCGTATTTCTTGCAGCTAACGAAAATATTCAAACGATATAGTTTTCACTCATTAATGTGTTTAATTTCAAGTTTTAGTAGAGAATTTAAAATATTTTAGAACTGGTGGTGTAGATGGCTTTGAGACTTTTGTTTGTGCTTGCACACATCAGGAAATTCTTGTTGAAAATGGAAAACAAAATAACTTTGTTAATTTAAATTAGAAATCGATATTCTAGAGATAATTAGAAATATCCAGAGACAAAAGGATAATTATTCACCTTATTTGCCTTGCATTGAAAGAAAATAAAACAAATTTTAATCGTTAGTTAGATTAAAATAAATTTCTTTCATAAAGTTCGCACATTGAGAAGAAGAGTTTTGAGATACAGGCGACATTAGCGAACCTCGTGGAATTTTCTTAGGTCCATAGTTAAGTCATTTGTTAAAATATCCTTTAATGATTTTTCGAAGTTTATTTAACAAAAAGTGACATTTTAAGATATCATGATTTGTTTTTTAACAAAATTTGGTCAAGATTGAATATGGCTTAGATTGAAAGTGTGTCCCAAAGTCACCGCCACACAAATAACCGTATTCTATGTCGAAGAGGTGATTATAAGTAGTTCTAATTCTTGTTTAAGATTTTAATTATGTATTTTCCTCTTATAACTAACGTTTTTTACCATAAAAAAAAATAAAATGCACGACTGGGTCACACGAACTTGCTCTTAGAGTTCAAGTTGCATACATTTTTAAGACTTTTTATATAGAAATTTGGTCGTTTTTCAAAGCAATAAAACAACATTTGAAATCAAATTACCCCACAAAACAAGTATGCAGTTTAATTTGATATATTAAGATGCATTTTTAGAAAAAAAAATTCAAAATCGTTTGAGCTGTTTTTAAAAAAAAAACTAGTTTTTTATAAATAATTTTTTGGAAAAAAGTTTTAAAATTAAATTAGTATGCGATTTTGTAGAAATCACTAATCAACATCTAAAACCAAAATTTGAAAAAAATTCAATGTCCCGTTTTCGAAAATTTGAGTTTTAAAAAATTTTTTTTTTTAAATCAAAAAATGGAAAATAAATAATTTTGTAGAAATCACTAATCAACATCTAAAACCAAAATTTCAAAAAAAAATTCAATGTCCCTTTTTCGAATAAAACTAACATGTGAATTTTTCTAATGAAATCGTTGGAGCCGTTTTCGAGAAAATTACACTTTTGTAGCATTTGTCTAGATTATTATTAGAAGTTGCCGCTCTGTTAGAACATGGTCAGCTTGTGGCTCGAAACAAACCCAAATTTGCTAAGAACTATTGCTTTACAGCTTACAAGTAAACAACATTATGACTCGAATTAATATAGGCTGGGCTATTTATACTTTCTCTTTTTATAAGTCTTAAGGACTTTGTGGCAAACTACCAACCTTGCTACAAAAATTACCAGATTCTCAACTATAATTTATGTTCTCAAGTCTTGGGTACCTTAAACTGTTTTTATTGCAGAATATCCGTTAACCTCGATCCTAAAATAAATTGAAAAAATTGGACCTAATAACACAGTGTTACAAAAATGAGGTTTTAAAATATACGCGGGCGGAGACCTATCACGTTTTGTAGAGCTAGTCGCACTGATTACGAAACGGTATATAAAAAGTCCCTAACACCCCCAAAATCTGGAGTTAGGGACAAAAAACGTTTTTTTTTTACCTTCACCCATTGAAAAAAGTCTAGCTTCGTCAAATTTTTACCCATTTTTTACAGTTTTTTTTTTAAACATGTAACTCGGTTAAACCACCTAGAATTTATAAGCTGTCAAAGTTCAAAAATTCCATTTTTTTCGTCATTTACCCAACTTCGACATCAAATTAAAGTATATATTTTCAGAACAACATGCTGTTTTAAAAATATATTCTAAAATAATATTTATTTTTAAATCAAACGAGGTGTTTTTTATGAAAATCAGTTTAGAAAAAAAAAATTTACGATTTCAACCCAGATACAGAAATTCGAACTTTTAGGTATAGAATAAAAATGTTGTTTTGGCACGTAGTAGGATAACTTGGACGCCAGGATTAGATAACGGGTTTTTGTAGAGGAGTTCAATACAAATATTTTTTTCTTTGGAAGGGGTGTCTATCTCCCCCCGTTCAGGCGGGAGGGGGAGTTTTCTAAAAAAAAAGTTATCAAAACAAAAAAAAATTATTAAGAAACAACGGCAACACTTACAGTAATAAATGATACCATTTCCGAAAGGCAAAATTGTACATTTAATTATATATTTTAAATCAATATATTATACCCAATAGTTTTTGAAATAATCGATTTCAAAGTTAAAAAAAAGGCGAAACTAAAATTTTAAAGACTCATTTTATACTATTTTTGTCCAGACTGTGAATTTAAATAAAAAATGTACTCACACTGAAAACTGCCTCAATTGATTCCTCATCAAACAGTGAAAACTAGTTTTTGAGAAAATTGAAAAATAAAAACAAATAAAAACAAGAAATATTTTGAAAAAAGAAAAATCTGATAAAATAATTTTTCAATTTTCTCAAAAACTAGAAGACATAGAAACATATATAGTTTTCACTGTTTGATGAGGAATCAATTGAGGCAGTTTTCAGTGTGATGACGATGATGGTTTTAAAATTGAGTTTTTTGTCGGAGCTGGTATTTTTTTTGAAGACTTGAATGAATAAACATCTTATCGGCTTTCCAATGCCAATATTTTTTTTTTTCATAATTAAAATCTATATAAAAACATAACTATTGTAAGTGACAGCTATGTGACTATTAAGGCCATGGATACACTACGAAGTGTACCGACGACGACGAAACTCTGTAATTTAAAGAAAACTCAATTTTATTGCTGAGTATCCAGCGACACAGATTTTCCAAATTAAAAAGTCCTCAAGTCCTTATAAAAAAACAAAAACAAAGCTCTCCCTTATACACTGCAAGTTTTATAGTGAAAAAAGTATTTACCTGAGTTATTATTCAAGTTTCAAGAATTTAAATTATTTAAAGAGGTCCGGAAGTCTTCACGTAAAATGCCTTTAAAGTTATTTAAAATGCAAAAAAGAACTCTTTTACCTCCACATGTAACTTACAAGTATAATTTTCATCCTCAATGCAATATAAAGGTACACTACTCGTACGTATATGACATTTTCACATTTTCTGCAAGTCAATGAGGTATAGAGCGAGAGATATGTTAAAACATGTGAAAAACAAGAGGCATTTTTTAAGTGATACTTTCAACAACTCGGCGTACTCTCTGGCTCAAAGCTTGTGAAGCATCCAGCAGCAATAGTTTGAGTTACAACAACGACGACGATAACAACTGTAACAACAACCATCATCGCTCATTCGCTGCAACGAGTGTTCTTTACTTTGACACGCTCCTTCTGTCCAAGCTTTTTTGAGGTAGCTGCTCTATACTATGGACTGTGCACTCAACTTAAAAAAAAAAAAATAGAAAAAAATGGAAAAAATGAAATAATTTATTCCTTTTTTGTGCACAAAGAGAGCTCTAGTTTTTATGTTTTGAATTCATATTTTCTTTTTTTTTTGCTCTGCTTCCTTACCTAAGAGTTAACTAACAAAATTACAAACAGAAAACTTAAATGAAATGAAACCAGAAGAGGCTGTTGCAGCGCTGCTACTGCAGCACTCTGAATGCGAAGATTGTTTCTGAGTTGTTTAATATTTTTTTTTCTTTGTTTTTTTATAAATTGTATTGTGCTTTGACAGAAAAGAACTGCAGAAAAGCAGTTTATTTTTTGCTCAGGTATCATTCATTCAATGCTGTTTTTTTTTTGTGTTTTGTAATTTTGAATTGATTATGACGACATTTTTCACTACTGCAAGATTTTTGAATTTAATTTCAAGCGCTTTTCAAATGAGCATCATTGTAAGACGTCTAGACATCATAAACAGAGTGGACTGTGTTCAATAAAATGGGGTCCTTAATTGCGAAAAAAGCCCTCTAAGTTTTGAAGAACAAAAAATGAGCAATTTTTAACCATCTTCTGATTAATCCAGGAAGATGGGAACGTTTTCTTCGGTATTCCGGATAATTAACTTTTTTGACGTGATAACGTCTATTAAATCGATGAACCATGGCAGCCACCACAAAAAAGTGACGTCATTTTCTAACGTTACACTCTCGCACCTTCGCAGTGCGGTAAAAAATTCCAATTAAAAATTAAAAATAAACTATTAGAGATACAAAAATCTTCTATAGCTTATTTGAAAGATATTAACCTAAAGCTTAATCCAAATGAAGGATTTTTAAAAATTCCGTCATTTAATAGGGTAAACAGGGGAAAACGGAAAGATGAAATTTGGGCTAAAATCTAAACGCAAAGTTGTAGAGAATTGATTTTTTTTGCTATAGATAGATGAGATTAATTTAAGAATAACTGGCATTTAAGAAAAAATTCTAAAAAATTTTGAAACTAAGCTATAACGTTTTGTTTACACGTGTTGGGGCTATAACAAAATGATGATTTTGGGTAGGGAAAAATTTTTTTTGACAATTCTAAAGGTGCTAGGTGAAAGATAAAGGAAAAAATATTTTTTTCAAATACTCTGCGTTTCGAAATATGAATTTTTGAAAAACACCTTGTTTTTTAGGGAAATTTTTGGGTAGTTTTTGATTTTTAGTTTTTTTTTTGGAGCGTTCAAATCTCATACTTATAGGACATGTAGGTTTTGGCCTTATGCATACATGTGCAAAAAAATTGGAATCGTTTAGTGAGTTTTGACTGAATAACGGAAGAAACAAGTTTTTAAATAACACGTTTTTTGACCGTTTTTAACCGATTTTCATCGTTTTTTATTTTTATCATTTTTTCTTTAATAGATACAGGAATAAAGTATATGGAGTAATGATAGACCATGGCTACGACTATATGTGTGTGAAGTTTCAATCATTTTCGTAAACACATTTTTGAGTAAAATAAAGTTTTAGAATTCAACAGGTTATAACTTTTGACTTAGAGCAGATAGAAATTTTATTAAACTTTAATGAGCATCATGATACAATTACCTTTCATTTGGTATATCACACTTAACGGTAGACTAACTACAAGCTACACAATGTAAAATCAAGAAACTTGCGAAAAACCTCAAAACACCAGTGGAGATCTGTTGCCCCCGAACAGCCACCAGTATGGGAAGTACCGTAATCTCAGTCTGGAAATTCGACATGTTTGACTTTAAAAAATTCTAATTCTCTTGTAGGCATCTTTGAAATGAGATTGATACGTCATATGAAAGGTGAAATAATAAGCTTTCACATGGTATATATTTTTTATAGGTTGTCAAACAAAAAAAATTGATTCCATAGCCTGAGAACATACAAATAAATGTTTTTTTTGCTTTTTTTAATGAAATTTGATCGAGTTCAAAAAATTCTAGCTCTTTTTGTAGATGTCTCATAGACCTGATCGATATATATATATTTTGAGCTAAGACAATAAGCTTTCAGATGGTATAAAATTTTACAGGTTGTTATGGAAAAAAATGGAATTAATGATGTGAGAAGATAAAAATTCATGTTTTTTTTGATTTTTTTGATGAAAATGATTGTTTTCAATAAATTATTTTTATACTTTTTGCGCATTGTAAAAATTTAAAAATGGTTTTGTTCTTAAGAAGAAATACTTGGCTTTTAAATTGCATATAATAAAAAAATTAATATAATGAGAAAATAAAAAAGGAATTTTTTTTAGCTTTTTCTTGTAAATTATGATTGGTTGAAATAAGTAAACGCTTCAATTGACTCATTTCAAACAAAAGCACACAACCTGTTTTCTGACGACGTTATCATGTCAAATCATCGTCCGTAAACCGACTTTACAGACAACTTCTTTTTTGTTAAAAAGTAAAGTTGTTGTTTTTTAAATCTAGTACATTTTTCTATCTTACATTATTCATTAGTCTTCTTCTGTTATGCGTTGCAAAGCAATTCAAAATCAAAGTAAAATTAAAGATTGGAAAAGTTTTAAAATTGTCTTTTAGTGTCATTTTCGAGAGTGTGCAAAGTTTCTTTGCACTTACACAATGCAATTGCCAAATGCAATAGCGACGAAAGTTACTTAAACTTATTATAGCAGTCATCTTTTCTACAATATAATACATACTATATTGTGTTTTATGTTCATCTTCTTCAAGTATTGTGGCAAACTTAATTAAATAGATAGTTACCGTAGGCAGAGAATTATACTACTATATTTGGAGACTACATTAGTCGTTTTGGTTGCTTCGCAATTAACATCCTCAAAACACACACACTCGTACATATGCATGATGTTGATTATGTCATTTTGGAAATGATACTAGTCATGCTCGTTTCATGTCTCAAGTGAATATGACAGTTGGTTATTATTTAATTATCCCACAGGGGAAATGAACAATGATGCGATGATTAGTTGGTCAATTTAAGAAGAAGGCCGGAAAGTGATTAACGTGTTTGCCAGTGAGTAAGGTTATGTGTCCCGGTGATATGGATTATTATTACTGTTATTAGTATAGTTGTTAAACATCATACCTATAATGAATTTTGCCAAAATTTTTAAGGGCATAAATATAATACAATGTTTAACAATTAATTTGATAGGTGGACTAATGAGAATATATTAGGTTTTGCATAGTAAGTTTTGAGTTTTTTTTTTTTTTTTGTAATATCAATTTTGTGAAAATCTACAAAAGTGTATTTTAAATATTTAACAATTGAATTTATATTATTATCAGTTTTTAAATTTAAAAATGAATGAATATCAATGGAAAACCCATTTTGCATGACGAAATTTTTAAACTTATAAAATAGTATTATACAACAATTTAATCGTTTAAATTTTGTAAAAAATCTTAATCTCCTCGATGCGGACTTGATTAATACCAATGACGAAGAGGAGATCCAATTTTTTGCTAACTTTGGGCACAATACCATGGCTGAAAGTCTCATCCCTCCAAGCTACAAGAACTTAATAACGATAACAAGGTTAATCACTGATCTGATCAGTAATAACATAAACAAAAAAGAATAAATTCATCGGTCACTGTGTATGAGTAACTTTTTTTAAATTTTCTATCTGCAGATATTTGTTAAATTGAGCATGAAACAATATAAAAGGAAATTAACCAATAAAACATACCTACAAAAAAATAGATAAATCTGTTTTTCAGTTATAAATTAATTTAAATAAAAGATCTTTTATGAAATTTTTATTAAAATCTAATAGGCGAAAAGCATAGCCGTAGCTAGGATTTCATTTCGGGGAGGGTAAGCTTAGACCGACCAATTTTTTTTTTACATATTTTTACATACGAGCGTAAGTGAGCAAAAAAAAAATGTAGAAGCTTTTCTTAGCCTTATAAAGAAAACTGTTTCGCAAAATATCATATAAAAAAACACTAGATACAATCAAAGGTTTAAACAGCAATAAAATGACAAATGGACTTTTCTCTTACTGATGGTTTGTATAAAAACAGTTATTGAGAAATAACCAAAAATGAATGTTCTTATCTCTAAGGCTGTTAATTGGGTTAAATATATAGCCAAAGACAAATTTTTGACATCCAAATATGTGTTGAATATTAAATTAATACATTTTTGACGCTTTGACGGCTTGAAAGTTTCCTTAAGCCGCAAAAAAAAGATTTAATGGTGTTAAAAACATATTAGCAATTCCTTACAATTTCAAACTCCCGCGTTGTGCTTTGAGTTTTATGTTTGGTCAACGTTCTTGAATTATTTTTTCAAATTTCTTCGTTTCTTAAAAATTTTGAACATTTATTTGTAAAACTACACAAAACCCCGTTTATCACAATAAACACAAATTTAATGTGCACCCAGAACATCAGGATATATCTTTAACAGCTGAAATTTTATGTTCACCTTTATAGTGTCTATATCCTTTCCTAAATATTCAACTCAATTCACACGCGACCTCAATATCGAATTCAGGTTGAAATCTTACACCTCAAAGAATTTTTTTCATTAAATTTCAATGTAAAATAAATTGTACCTTTGTATATCACGTATGAATTTGAAAAATGGAATTTTTAAACCCTAGTTCCGAAGTTCAGCAATAAATTTCAAAAAATTTGTTTCCCTTACACCAGTTTAAGATTCAAATATAGAAAGTACAAAAATAATCCGTTTTCATCAATATTATAACATTTAAAAATGAAAATTTCAAATATCTAAGCTGAAGAACAATTTTTTTTGCATTTCGTGTCTTGTTCATTATAGTCAGCCTTGTTTTCTGTGTTGACGCAAGCCTTAACAGGTCAATGGGGTGGTGGTTACAACTTAAGTGCTTAACTACATACACATTTGAAAAACTACATACATTTTTGAAAAAGTACAAAAGTGGAAATATTTTTTTCTTCTTAGCGAAATTGTTTTGTGAAAAAGAGTATACGATTTGTTTTTTAGACCAAAAAATAATCTTTCTGCATCAATTGTTTTAATTTTCTAGCCCGAAAAACTATACAAAAATGCGTTTGAAAATGTTCACTTTTGTACTTTTTCACTTTTTGAGCCAATGTAGTTAAGGCTTAAGAATGACATTCCCAAGAAAAAAAGTTTATGATGTATTATTTTAAAAGTGAACTCTTAGCAAAAACAAATTGTTTAAAAAGAAGAGGCACTCAGTTTATGCTTATCCGCTTTTGTGTATACGACTTATTATACTTTTTTCAGATATTTTTTTTTGTTCAAAGCTTTTTGAAACTTAACCGCGACAAAATTGAAATAGACTTACATAAATGGAGATTTTCGATTTATCACTAAAATATAAAATCAATCCATCAAGTTTTGCATACAAATATGTTTTACATTGTACTATGTACAATAGGGTGTCCGTTATTTCCCAAGGTGATGTTTTCGGGGGAGACACCCCCCAGATTGAAAGTTTAGGACCTAAATAAGGGGTATTTAGCAAAAAAAAATTTTTGGAGGTCATTAACCGGTGCCTCTAGGGTCATACTTTCCCCATACAAATTTGTATGGGAAATTTTTAACTCATACATAATTTTTTTTTTCTCTCGAGTTAAATCATCTTTTTTTAAAATGTTTGATAATTCTGGTTGGAAAACAGTTACTTCAAAAGATCACATTCCCATGGCGAAAAGCCGCAACAGGTTTTCTTGATAAATGTTCAAGAATTCGATTATACTTTTTTTGTTGACCAATTTATTCACTCTCCATTAAATTTAAAGCCGTCATTAAAAAGGGGAAATTTTAAAATTTGTATGCGATTTGACAGATTTTTAATTTTTAATGGAGACTTTAAATTTAATGGAGTGTGAATAAATTGGGCCTTAGTTTTTTTTTACTAAACTCAATATTAAACAAAATATCCATAGCTTCTAATATTTTCTGATGCAGCAAATAAATTAGATTACATTTTGAAAATTGATTAAGGCTCAATTATTCATTGTTAATGGACTTTGAATTAATATATTACCTAAATTGGTGATTCATTTGATCATGGGTAACTGTGGTGTATGAGTAATATTTGGTTTTAATAATAAATTTTATCGTTTAGTTGAAACAAATTAACTCTGACAATGAAAGTGCATTACTATACTGTTTATTATTCAATAAATGAAAAACAAAGAAGTATATTTAAAGGCTTGACATTTTTTTTTTACAAAAACGTTTCCGATAAGTTCAAACCTCTTTCAAAGTTCTGTCATTTCTTAGGAAAATAACTGGATTTAAGGAAATTGTTTTAGTGTCTTATTTAGACATTTTTACCTACGAGTAAAAATGAAATTGCATTAAAAAAAAAAAAATTAAAACTATTTTATTTCAATTAAAAAAAAACGCCAATTTTTGAGGAAAAATTTTACTTCCTGCCAATATGCTCAAAAACATGGCTCAAAAATATTTTTTTTAGTTGCATAGAAAACCATCCGTTTTGGGCCTATTAAATATTAATACAAAAACAATAACTAAAAATAATTTCTGGATCAATTTTTATCCGAAAAAAAAAATATTCGTCAAAAATTTGATGTTTTCAAACAAATAATACTCTTATGTTAAGTTATGTTCAAATTTCAAGTTTGTGAACAATCATATTTAAATATTTTTGTCCTCCTTTTTTTAACAGATGAGTGGTAAACGCAGTCGTAGCTTTAAATGTGCTGTCCATCAACGTGATCGTGAAATTTGTTCGGAAAATGATTTTCATCTAATACTGGAGGAGCCACCATTTTTCAAAAAAATGGTTCATGTCATTGCTATGGAAGTGCTGCCCGATGAACGTGATCGAAAATTCTATGCTGATAAATATTCCTGCTGCCCGCCACCTTTATTCATAATTTTAATGACATTTCTTGAGGTGAGTTTAAAATAGATGGCAATAAGCCATACCCCAAAAAAATAAATTACTCTTCTACTAAAAACTTTATACTCGTAATTAGCCTTATTAACCACAACATCACGTTTCATTGTGCTCTAGGATACATTAATTAATTAAAATTTATTTGCCTTCGCTATTCAACCGCAAACTTTTGTTTGTCTCTTAAAAAATATATAAAATTTGAAACAATTATAATTCCTTTATTAAAAAAAAAAACCTCTGTGTTTTAAAATAATAACAAAGTGTCAACTAATAAAATTCAATGATAATGGTGGACTTGTGGTGGTGGAAATATTGTGTCCTTTTATAAACACTCTCCACCTCTTCTATGTTCGGTGTGTATTGATTAAAGGACTCTCGCTCTATTGTACACGCTTCAGCAAAAAGCCTTTTTTATATTTGAGTTTGCTGACCCGATTAAAAATCATGACAAAACTCTAGGAGAGGTATCTCCTCCTACGTATACATTCTATGATGACAAAAAATATTATAACGGCGAACATCGTGTTCATAGAAAAACTTTTTGTATTTAATTTTTTTTTTTTTCGAAAATATGTCCCGGTTGATGAGAATGATAATGGGTTCCGACATAATTACTTTTCTCTCGCTCTATACGACAGAGTTCAAATCCCTGGGTTATTTGATGATGAAATGCCATGCCATGCCGCTATTCGTCGTTGTCGGTGAAAGGATGTTTTTGCCTTGTTGAGGATGCTTTTAGGTAATTGATGGCATAAGTAGATGAGTTTTTTTTTTTTACTCTCATTTTTTTTGCTATTTGTACAAAAAATATTTCTTGTCCTTTGAGCACAAGCGATGGAGTGAAATTGAACATGGAAATTTTCTGTCAATAATGATGAGAGTTGGAGACCTCAAAGGATTCAGTGTTAAAATGTTCAAGAGGAAAAGGATATCTATATAATAGTTTATAGGAGTATCGTCAAGTATCGTGAGAGTTGTATAAAATTTTGTGAAAAGGGTTTTTCTGTGTTTGTACAGTGTACACGCGACTAGAGAAAGAGGCTTTATGGGACAAAGTGATTGTTTTGTTCATTTGTAATTTTGTAAATGATTTTAACTATGAAATGGAACTTTTCAAACAAAAATAGAATTTTTTGTATACTGTCATGGACCTGTTGGGAGGGAAGGTAGAAATTTCAAATTCAAATTGAGGTTTACACTGGTTGCTTGAAAATCTTAAATATTTGACTTCTATTTTTAAAATGGAATATTTTAGAATATATTTTTGTTTCATAAATATGGAAGAGAAGTAAAATTATGTAAATTACCATGAAAAAAGGAAGAGTCATAGTTATAGTGGCAAATATAATTGCTTTCATAAATTTCTTAGAATTTAATTCAAAGACATAAAAGAAAAGATTTTGTTTGTAGATATAGAAAGTTGGAATTTATCAAATTAAATTCGCAGAATATTTACTTGAATTTAGTAGGGTAGGATGGTATAAGAGTGCGCAGCTGATAAGAGTGCGCAAGGCCATTTTCTACGGTTTGAAAGGGAATATAAGACTGCATGCACTTATTTTGGAAAGATCTAAATGAGTTTGATCTGATGTAAAAATTTCATAAAAATGTGTTTGTATACAGAGGTGCTAGTTAAGTTTAAGTTTTTTAGCACTTTTTTTTCCAATATTTCTTGACAAACAAATTAAATTTTCCGCTTAACAACAAAAAATAACAATAAACAAAGTATGGGACATTAAAAAGTCGACAAAAAGAAACATTTGAGGAACACGTAAGACTGGTCATAAAGTGCATTGTGAAATATATATATATTCTTCGATTACATGTCTGAGCGTGTAAGAGTGCGCACCATGATGATGTATAAGAGTGCGCGGGTTATAAGAGCAGTAAATGCTATCCAAGGCTTCAAAATAACTGGCATTTGTCCATATTCCAGCAAACAGCAGCTAGAAAAAGCAATTCCAGCCAAAAAGAAACAAAATACAAGTTTTACAAAAAACAAGCGAATGAAAGTAACTAGGAAATATTGAAATTTTCTCGGAACCATTAATCGAAGACTAAATTGATTGTTCCTCATGCAAGGAGTGATGGGTTGAAAAATACTCTGTTTATTTAAAGATAGGCAATTTTATTTGCGACTTTTGTGCGAACTTACACATGTGCGCAGCTGCGCACTCTTACAAACTAAGCCGCGCACTCTTACACAATAGGATGTATAAGAGTGCTCAAATTTCCTAATGTAGTATTTTGTTTATAACTTTTGACTTAATACATTTTTGTTACCAGTTTTAAGTTTTTTTCGTTGCTTTGATTATAAACTAAAAACTATATATAAAAAAAGTAGTTAAATTATTTTTGTTATTGTTTTATTTGGTATTTTGTCTAAAATGCGCACTCTTATACCACCTTACCCTATATTTTTAAAGAGAAGTTAAATATTTGAGTAAATTGAAGCAAATTGGTAGAAAATGTATTTATTATGGGTACTGAACAAAATTATATTTTTTTAAAATTCCTAGTAAAATGAAAAGAAAAGCTTGGCATGGATAAAAATGTACAGAACAGTATTAGGAAAAAAGATATAAACTTCAAATGAATCTTCAATTAAAGTTGATGAAAGTAAACCGTATTACTATTTTGTGTATCAAATTAGCCGAATTTAAAATTTAACAAGAGTAGGATATCCTGAAAAAATGAAATTTCAATTTTAATAAATTTGCCTTCCCAATAAAACGGTAAAACTAGATTTTGGGAACCTCATTCTATACAAAAAATAAAAAAAAATATAATAAAAAAAATTTTCGGGCCTCACACTTATCTTGTTGTTATAATTGAAATGGCTTGGATCGTTAAAATCGTTTCCACGTGAGTTTTATGATTTCCATGTCGTAGGTAATCATTTTTGAGTTTCGGATTCTTTAGAATTTAGAAAACTAAATATTTGTTTTTTTTTTTATAAAGTATTGGACAAAACAAAAAACCATACAAGATAGATTTCAAACGATTTTGGGATGAAATGACCGATATTGAGAATTGTGACCCTTCGAATGATTTGTAAATACAGCAAATCTCACAGATTTCGAAGATACACTTCAAGTTCTCTAGCTTTAAGATGTTAAAGAGATTCCAAACATAGAGATCAGAAATAACAGTCAACCTTTATTTTCAATTGGTTTCTCTCTGAGAGTTACTACATTGTTTTATATAGTTTCGGTTAAGGTTTGAGATTTATTTTTTAAAATCAAAAATAAAGGTTATCGGTTGAGATTTATTTTTTATTTCTTAAAATATCTCAATGGTTGAGATTTTTACCAAAAAATAAGTGGAAAAGGTCAACCTGTCTTTATATTGCAAAAATATATGAAGGGTCCAGGTGAAAAACGGCACATGTCCACTTTTTTTCAAAAATAAACTAATGATGAGGTCTTGTAGTATTTACTGAGCACTGGCTGATGGCATCCTTACTTTTATAAAAAAAATTTAAGCCTTGCTGAAAAAATAAATAAATTGTGTGCTTTTAGCACAACTTAGTATTGTATGGAAAACAAAATTTTAAAATGCGTTTTTCTCGAAATGAGTTGGAATGGACTTGTGCTGTTTTTTCCTGGATCCTTTAGTTTATGTATTAAGTTCAACTAAAATAGACTCTCAAAGTTCTTTAGATCCAAGATTATATCTCTTTTCGTTTAAAATACATAAATTTAAAGACGAAAATGTCTGTGATTTTAGTCGCTCGGGCGACAAGCACAACCAAAGCAATTTCGAATATTTCAGGAGACCAATGTTCTAATTGATATATTTCCAGATGAGATTTATTTTTTTCTCTCAGCGATAAATCTCACTAGTTGACCGAAACATAAAAAAATACAAAATAAAGGTTTCTCTCAGACCTTGACCGAAATTTTTCCTTTTTAAAAATAAAGGTTATTATTTATGACCTTTATTGAAAATTTCAAAAAATGAGAGTTATTAAGGAACCTTTCAAAAGGTTGAGATTTATTTCTGATCTCTGATTCCAAAGCATATAAGTGCGTAAAATTTTTTGAAACAAAAATACAGGAATCCAAACATAATGCAGAAGGTATCAAATTTAATTTGAAAATAAGCTGCTTTCTGACCTTAACAAAGCTATGAAGCAACTTTTAAGGTATAAGCATTAAACAAATATTCTATGGGGCATCAGAGAAGTTGTCCAAGCAGAATTCGAAGAGACTTTAAATTAGTGAACATTTTTGGGACAACTCATCCCAACAACTTTTTGAAGCAAGCGATAAGACTTTTTTCTAAATGTAACAATCCAAAATATTATTTAAAGAAATATTTAAGTAAAATATAAAGATAAAATGAATCGGTGATTGTTAAAACAACATAAGTAACATTTTTATTTTTTTTCAGGAGAGACAAAAAACTCTGTATTTTTTACGCCGCATTGACAATTTTAGCTTTAAATTCGGTTTAGAGGCCTTGTTGGGAGTTGAAACTAACTAAAAGTTTTAAAAAAATATCTTTATCAAAGAAGATTTAACAAAAAATAAATATTTTTTATATGTTGTTTTAACACCCAACGTTTTGTTGGGAGTCAAAACCACTTAATTACTTGGAAATAATGTTGTTTTGACACTCATTTTACATCCAAAGTATTAGCAAATTTAATGGAAATGAATAAAATACGAAAATGAAAAAAACGAAATAGAAAGAAAGGTAGGCCTAAAAACTCCTGGTACAAGCAAATGCAAAACCACCAGCATTCAGTTGGCCTTAGAAATGGAACAATACAAAACCGGGAGGCTTGCCGCCGATTTCTGAGGTCAACCCGGCGAACCCCACAGGCGGATCACTAGTGTGAAGCAGTTACGTGGGATAGTTATGATCCCCTCGACATCGAGATCATAACAGCGCCGAGAAAAAGGAAGAAGAAGAATGGAAATGAATAAAAGACCATCATAATTCAGCAATTTTATTAATACATACATTACAAAACAAGAACATTAAACAAATAGACGAAAGTGGACGTTCCACGGCCAGCAATGAATTTGTTATTTTTTGACGTAGTTACTTCAAAATAGTATAAAATGCATTTTTGCATTTAACACTTTTTATTGATTGTCTCATTGATGTAATTTTAATGTTTATTTGAATTGAAAAATATGATGGTTTGTAATTTGTAATAAGATGCATTACCAATACTAATATTGCAATATCTTACATTCTTAATCCAAATGCAGAGAAAAATTCATAGTAAAACTTTTTCCTAAGATATAGTTTTTTTTCATTTGGTACCAATTTAATTTATTAACAAGAACATTTTGAAAGATGCAATTCCATTCGAATGACCACTAACAACTGACTGACACTAAATCATCGAAAAACTGGAAGTAACAACAGTTTACTTACTTCGTTTTTCCAGCGTTGAATGTAAAAAAAACAAATTAATATGAAGTACTTAAGGTGTTTTAACACTCAAATTCAAAATTGGCAGAAGAGACATATCTCTGTTTTAGCACTAAATGCGTATTTTAACCTCGAAATTTTATATGATCCAAATATCAAATCATTTTGGTTTTTCTCTCAACGCTAGATCTACCCATAAGCAATGCAAAACAGTTATAAAAGTGGTTTCAAAAAATTTTTCACTTATGTTGTTTTAACAATCACCGATTCAAATATTATATTCTTAAGCCTTTCGAACCCAGCGTTACTCTCATGTAACATAATCTTTAAAAATTCGTAAAAAATATTCCATTTAATTATTTTTTAGTTTTCGATGACTTAGCTTATTGTTTCAGCTCAAAATATTTATATCGACCATGTCTATACAACATCTACAAAAAGAGCTAGAATTTTTTGAACCCAATCAATTTTTTCATCAAAAAAGTACAAAAATCAATCTTTTTTCTCTCATTAAATCTATTTTTTTAAATGGCAACCTATGATAAATGTTATAGCATCTGAAAGCTTATTTCACTTATTGACGTATCAATCATATTTCTACCATGCCTACAAAAAACGTAAGAATTTTTTAAAGCCAACTATATCGAAATTTGAAACTGAGATTACGGTACTTCCTACACTGGTGGCTGGTCATCGGCAACAGATCTCCACAGGTGTTTTGAGGTATTTTTCAATTTTTCAATTTAAGATTGTGTGACTTGTAGAGCACGTACCGTTATGTGTGATATATCAAATAAAAGTTTATGTTATCAGAATGCGTATTAAAGTTAAATCAAATTTGCATGTGCACTAGATCAAAAGATATAACGTGTGTAGAAAAAGAACATCTTTGCACCTTTATCTCAGAATTTTGAACTCGAAATTTTGTACAGTTATTACAGTACAAATTTCATTCAATATCTATTAAAACAAAAAAGTTATAACAAGTTGAATGTTCGTGTCGCGTTTTCGTTTCATCTTGTTTTAAATCACTACGATACTAAAGAAGTTTTCACTTCAAAATTTTTTTTTTAATATTCATATTGTTAGTTTGGGTTCGAAAGGGTTAAGAAAACCAGGTCTGAAGGAGGTCAAATCAACTCTCTGAGTTGAAGATCTTTTAAGGAAAATACAAGTTGGAAAATATTGACTTTGAAGACTAGCTATTGTCACCCTTGAACTCTCGCGAAAATTTTCATCTATATGACAATTCACATGCAGAATAGAAAAAAAAGAAAACAAAAAAAACTTTGAAAATCAATTTTCACTTTTATTCTGTGAATGTTCTAGAGATCATCATTGTACACCCAATGACTATGACATCATTGACAACCTTCCAAGTGCTTTAGAACGACCAAAGACCGGTGATGATGGGAAATGACGACGTGTAATTAAAAAAAAACGTCGCTTCGTCATGTCCGTCCAGCTCAAATCAACCAGTAGACAACTTACCTCTGCTGTCATATATACCTCCCCCATATATGGTTTCCTCTTTCATCCGTTGGTGTCGCGGTTGTTAGTACGTGTTGCGGATGTTTTTCCTGTTATTGAACATGGCGCTACCACACATCCGCAATATGTACTCACATCACAATAAAACGTGTGTTCCGGCCAACCAATATGCTGTCGACCCTACCACCTCACCGCGTCGCACCGGGACTACCACTCTAGCGTCCACCGCCCAGTGAAAGGGTGAGACTTACTCCATTTATGGAGCACATCGTCGTCGGACAATTTGTAGTGGACCAACGTCGTCGACGTTATAGTCGTCGCCGTAGTCATAGTCTTTGGAATCGTTGTCGCCTGGGGAATTATTCATGCCCGAGTATCTTGGACAGAATATACGTTTTGTGGGCGACTGATTAGAGTTTCGCGCTCTCTCAAAAAGGTAGTTGTCACGTCCATGTTGTTGTTATTTTTTTTTTTCTTCTCCCAGATTGTCGGTTGTCAACTCTACATATGTCATTTTGAATACTTAATTTATTGTGCTTAAAAGGTGTGTCCCTCTGTCTTTTTTATGAATATTTCTGTGCTTGCGACCTTGAAGAATTTGTCAGAGAATAAAAATATATATAAACTAGGACGTGTAGGCATTAGAAAGAAAATAAATTTCATCGCGTGTTTACATAATAATTATAACGAAACCATATTTTGAAAGTCATGGTTTGATGGAGTTTTTTGTGGAACAGGAAGACTTGTGTCATGGCACATTTCAATAGAGAAAAATGTCTCGCGCAAAAAGCCTGTTTTTGTTTATGAATTGGCATAAATTTTATACCTTGTCAAGGTCGTCATGTTGTTTTTATTTTTTTTTTGTTCTTTCAATTTGGAAAAGTTTACTAAGAGGTAAATAATTTTGTTAACCTACATATTTTGGCACGACCATGGTAGAAACCTCAACAATTTTCAAATTAATTTATTTCTCCAAGATTGGTGTTATCCGTTGACGGATAGGGCGGCTATGATAAATTGTTTTTCAAAGTTTTGTAATAGGTATGAAAATAATGGGAAATAGAAAATCAATAAATTCCTTTTTCGATTTAAGACACAATATTTTCTTTGAATTTAATTTTAAATGCCAACACAAAATATTCAATACAAATTCTGTGTTTTGTCAGGTGCTTATAAGGGGAATGAATCTAAGAAAAGATTTTTTTAAATTTTTAAGTAGGTATCTTAGAACTTGTTTTTCATTTTGTTTATTAAGTCTCATTTTAATTGGAAGTAAACAAAAACAAGGAAAAGGTATTTGAAATAATTCTTGGAACCAAAGTATGATAAACCAATTTAATCAATATTTATTTGTGTACTATCTGAGCTGAGGAAAATTTGCTCTTAAAGGAAAAAGCCACAAAATATTAATTCGAAGATTTAATATGGCTGACTTTTGTTGTGAGGCAATTTTAAAGTAATTTATTCATCAAGATCTATGAACAAAATTTCAAAAGGTTCACTATCTCAATTTCAAAATATTGATTTTGGAAAAAAATTTAGATAGTCCATTTTCCCTATAGGTTGGATGTTTTTAGGGGTTAAAAATTAAGGCTATCTTTTTATATCAAATAGAATGAAAGAGAAAAATATTGATATAGAGCTCTTGATCTGTGAAACATTTATTTCAAAAGATCCTTTTGTTTCCTTAGAAAAAGCTTCGCTGAAGCGATTTTCTTCAAAGTTGTTACTCAAGAGTTTTGGTGATTCCCTGGCTTTTTTTTAATCAAAAAGCGTAACCTATTATTAACATTACTGAAAAACTATATTTAGCATGCCATTCAAAAGAAAAAAAATTAATCAATCAATTAATCATTTAAATTAAAATTACTTTTCATTTTAAAACCAAAATGGAAATACATATTTTAATAAAAAAAAAATACAAAATAATAAGTATAAAACTTGAAAAATGTTAAATTTTTGAAAAATAAATAAATTTTTTAATTATTTTTTTGTGGTCATAAAGATTCTTTTACATTTTTGAGATTAAAAAAAAAAAAATAACAAAACAGGTGATTAGAAATTTTTTATCAATTTTTGTTCAAAAATTTATTTTTTTTTAGGTTTCATTTAATTTCTTGTTTTTTGTTTAAAAACTAAAATATTCCTATATTGTTGTGAATATAAATATTCAATAACGCAGGAAAAAAAAAAGAAATTAAAAAAAGATAAGTTTAAATTGTTTTTATTTTTATTCGGATGAAACGGACAATTTTTTTAACTATCACCAAACATTTACCTTCTCTATTTCTTAGGCAAATATAAATTTGAATCAAAGTTAAGAAACAAAGAAGGTACTATTGATTATAGGATTACTCTAATCAGAAATAACTTTTAGAATTGTTTCGGACTCAAGACTTTATTATATTTACTGCAATATCTATAAATTTCTAGATATTGTACAGAATTTTTGTCCAAATTATAACAAAATTAATCATACTTAGAAACCTACGAAATCATTAAAAAAAAAACTTCACCTGACTCTTATCTTCTTTAACAAAAAAAAAAAAAAAAAACACTATAAGAAGAATTATTTAATCTTAAAGAACTTATTTATTTATTTGTACACTATGAACCTTTACAGTTTTCAAGAGGCTTAAGAAAATGTATTTTGAATATATATAAACTTCTTTAAATTTCTTGATGCTTAATGTTTTAAACTTTTCTTCCAATTCGCAAATCCTTACAATAATTTAGTGTAATCTTCTTTTTTATTTCACAAGAACATCGTTTTTCTACTAAACACCTTAATGTTTGCAGTTTTCTATAAAAAAATAAATAAAACAGAAATATCCTATTTAAAGCTGACTTCTCAAGAGATAAAGGTATAAGTCGGATAGAGAAAAATTATCTGTTTAAATAATCTAATACCTTCCCTTAAACACACCAACGAATTAGAACTCCCCAAACCAACCTTTTTTTTTAAGGGTAAAAGCCCTTTGTTTACACCGAACGCATATCGCAATTTGATCTGACTATAAATTCATTTCAAAACCAAGGCTTGCCTAAAGTCAAAAGGGTTCTTATTCTTATCGATTGGCTTATTTGTGAGCTCTGTAATTTTTTCGCTATACAATTCTTTATCCGGTATTATTCTCACCATATATTTTCTACCCCACCCTGGTGGCGCCAGCACCACCGCACCGGCCCGACTTTGGCGCAACGACTTTTTATTTATTTATTTTACTACCCCAATGTTTTCCCAGAAGATAATACGTGCCCGCCTCAATACCGAACGACTGTATGGGTCATTGATCTGCAGATCAATTGATTCAATACAAAAAAAGCAACACAAAAACACCAGCAGCGCAGCGCTGCTCTGTGAGATTTTTCACCGCTAGCCGGTCCCCGGTAGTGAAACAAACAAATTGGCGAAATGAAAACAAAATTGGCGCCTATATCTGTTTACATTTTGGTCCACAGTGCAGCAATAAGCTGGATATGCTGCGGGAATATATTTTCATTCATCGCAGTTCGCAGTACCCAGTGTTGGTTTGGTCGTCGGCAGTCGTCCGTCGTCATAGTAGACGACGTTGTTTGCACATGAGGTAAACGAGACTATGTGGCAAGTGGAGAGCGTCATGGCCAATTGTATGGGACCGAGTGGTGGTGGTGCCGGTGACTCTGGGAGCAATTGGTCATGCCGACCACCATTCATAAATACAGCTTTTCAGTTGGCGTCAATGGTGTGTGCTGATGGTGACTATCCGGCTTACAAACACCGAACAGACCGACTGACCGTCGTCGTCGTTCGTCGTCGTCGGGGCTGATGCAAATTTACACAAACCATTCAAAATAATTCATGGGGAATTTACATAAGATCCAATGCCACCTGCCCCGGACTTATACGTGCAGTAAAATATTTAGGTCTACTCGTAGTATTATTATTATACAACACAGCCTCTGCATATTTTATAGAGGCTGATGGGTGGCATGAAATAGGGATAACGAATAACCCACCCCCAACAACTTTTGGTCGTAAATTTTGAAGAGGAAAAACAAAAAATAAACCTCGTGAACAAATGAAATAAACTCAATGAGAAAAGTTTATAAAGAGCTACAATTTCGTTTCCCATAAAAAATAACGATGAATATGTCTCGGTCGTGCTTTACCAACTTTTGTCATCAATTGGTTCTCTGACTCGCTCTGCTGCCATTGCCACATGGCTTAGGCAGAGTTCAATTTAATTATTAAATTTTACTTCGATAAACAAAAAATTTAACATTGTGAATTGAACCTTAAATCATAGAAAATTAAAATTGCTTACGGATATTGTTTTTAGTCTTGATGTACAGGTAAAATTCAAATGGCGGTTGCCGAAGGTCTTGAAGTAGAAAGTTCTGAGGGTTTTAGTGCCTTATTTAACAACGTTGCTTCTATAAAGCCTTACAGAAGCAACAGCAGCATCCGTAAAGCTTCAAAGAAGCAAACGTGTTAATTGCGCATGCCGTGTAACAATGGCTTCCTTAAACTGGTAAAATACTATTCAAAACTTTCGGAAAATAATGGTAAATGGAGAAATTTGGCGTTTCGGGAGAGTTAAGTATGAAAAGCCTCAGTCCAAAAATGAACTGTGTTTTATACTAGGGCAATTGTAAATTTAAAATTAGTATCAATAACTTATTTGGAAAAGGATAACATTATTAAATTTGGTAAATATAGTTAATATGACATCCGAATCAAGAGAAACCATTAAAATTATAGTTTTAAAAAACACCAAACACTCAAAATATATGATGTTTTTAAGTGTTTAAGACTAAAAAATTTATCAGATTTTAGGTGATATTATTTTTTATCTAAAAAATGCTAGATGCAATCAATAAAATACCGGCAAATACTTTGAAACCCTACTCAAATGCTCAAAAACACCAACAACACTTATTTTTCAGTCGAAATGTATGATATTTCAAAGTTTTTAAGGCTCAAACATAAATCAGATTTTAGTTGAAACTCACTTCAATCTAAAATATATCTGGTACCATTTCAAAATTACGAAAAAAACACTTATTTTTAACCGAAATATGTGATAGTTTAAAGTGTTAAAACCTAAACCATATATCAAATTTTATGTGAGACTGTATTTTATCTAAAAATCTCAAGTGCCATCTCTTAAAAACTCGCAAGTACCTGGCAACCCTATTCAAACACCAACAACACTTATTTTTCAACCAAAATATATATTTTTAGGTGTTTACGGCTAAAACATGTATCAGATTTTAGCTGATATTATTTTAATTTGTATCTAAAAGATGCTAGGTGTCATCCCTTAAATACAAAAATACTTATCAACCCTACTCAAATGCTAAAAACACCTACAACACTTATTTTTCCGCCAATATGTATGATATTTGATAGTGTTGAAGGCTAAAATAGACATCAGATTTTAAGTAAGACTGTAAAAAATGTCGGATGTCATCTCTTAAATACGAGCAAATATTTGGAGACCCTAGTCAACACCAACAAAACACCGATACAAAAAAAAAAAAAAAACAAATTATAATTTTCTGATTTATGTTCATTTCACCCCAAACCCTTAAAGTTTCTTTATAACTAAGTAATTGAAATGAAAAAAAAAAAAAATATGTTCCTATAAATTAAATTCTTCTGTATACAGTTCTCATAGCGATAACATAATTTTTTCGTCCTTGTATCCAATATTCCTATTAAACTTAGCTTATACACGTTTTGGCATTAAATTTGTACTTTATCCGACAAAAACTCACCTGAAGCAAAAATGTGTACTCACTAAAATGTACTAACTAACCCCCGAAAAAAACCCTACTGGCAAAATCTTTAACAAACAAGTAGAATACGTGTCACCAACTAATAATAAACCGACAAGCCGGAGTTCCACCTTAAATTAGTTCCATACATGACATCAGAATATTGCCGCCATACAACAACACTACACGACTAAAAGGTGTGAATCTATATGAACCTTTGAACAAAAACCAGTAAAAGTAGCTTATACAAACAGAAGTTGTGTATTTATCTTAATAATATTTCTACGTGATACTTAGTCCTGGGAACGTGTGTTAAAGGCATCTGGCAAATGGTAAACCTTTCATTTTATTTGAATTTATTATTAATTCAAAGGATACTCCACCTGAAAAGTCTATAATGTCCTTATTTTCCTGTGCCAAAATCTATCTTTAAAAATGTTTTTGATAATTTTTTGCAGTTGGGCTTTTTCGCCTACAACACAATGACGTCCGGACCAGCGGAACCAGCCGGTCCAATACCCATTGATTCGATGTTCATTTACCGTCCAGATAAACGCCACGAGGTATGGCGGTTCATTTTCTACATGGTCCTTCACGCCGGATGGTTCCACCTCGGCTTCAATCTCTGCATCCAACTAATTTTCGGTCTACCTTTGGAAATGGTCCATGGATCTGGACGCATAGCTTGTATATACTTTGCCGGTGTTTTAGCCGGATCGTTAGGTAAGATTAAAACACAATAAACACTCTCTGATGCGGTGGCCAGTCACTGCCAAATGCAAACCTTCTATGCTTTTTCCATCAACAGGCACCAGTATCTTTGACCCCGAAGTGTATCTGGTGGGGGCTAGTGGCGGGGTGTACGCATTATTGGCCGCACATCTTGCCAACGTCATGTTGAACTACCACAGCATGCAGTATGGCATCCTCCGGTTGGCAGCGATTTTCATCTTTGGTAAGTAGTCCTTTCTGCAATGGATATACTGCGATATGGTCCTTCCATATTTTCCAGAGCCCTCTATCCCCACTCGAAAGCAATTTAATTTTTGTTTATATTCGCCCACTCATCGTCATCTCATTTCACATTTTCATTGTGTTGTGTGCTTCTGTTTTGTTATCCTTTTTATATAGCATCCTGTGATGTTGGCTTCGCCATTTATGCCCGATATGCTGTGGAATCATCGTTCAGTCCATCAGTGTCTTATGTTGCCCATTTAACTGGAGCCCTGGCCGGCTTGACTATCGGTTTTTTGGTGTTGAAAAATTTCGAACAAAAGCTCCACGAACAGCTGCTGTGGTGGATTGCTTTGGGGGCGTATGCGGCGTGTACAATATTCGCGGTAATTTTTAACATCATGAACACGGTGGCTATGCAGCAGTTGAAAGTCGAACAGATTTTACCCAGGGAACCACTCTATTATGAGTTTGGCATATGAAGGCTGCTTACACAAACACATAATATGTGTGCGAATATGTCGTTAAAATAAATCAAGGATTTTCCGGGTTTTAGAGGTCCTTTGTGTGTGTTGCTGGTGTATTTAAATTGTGGGAACAAAGGAAATCCTTGTTGAATTTTTTTTGAATTATTTTTTATTTGTTATTTGTTAACAGTTTTTTTTTTGTTATTTTTCTTAATTTTAAGTTTAAATTAAATAAATTTTTTTTGTTTAATTTATTTGTAAATTATAAATAAAAAATAGTCTTTAAGCTACCTCACAATTTATACATATTTTCTACTGTTTCTAGTGGAATTCTTGATGTAAATACTATAACCGTCCTAAGTCACTGATGAAAATGTGTGTGTTTCGAAATTACTTAATTATTTTTTAATTAAAAAAAAAAAAAATAACAAAGATTTGAGTTTACTATAATAGAAATTTATAAAAAAAATGTATTCAATTTAATATTTTGGTAAATCCGGGAACGCCAATTTCTTGTTGTTTTTTTTTCGTTTCGAAACATAAAATGTTCCATCAGTGTTATCAGTCCAAAAAACTTTTTTTCTTTTTTGAAAACAAATGATTTGTAAATACTTAAGAAAGCCTACAATCCCAGGAAAAAAATAAAGTCCACATAATTATATACGTAACTTACTATCTACTCAATACTCGCTTTTATTTTAGGCTTAAAATTTAAAAAAGAATTTGTTTTTTTTTGCTATTTATTGTCAAATTTTGGTTAGAAAAAATTAATAAAATAATTTTGGTTACATATTTTTTCTTTTTTCTCAAAGACTGATTCGTTTTTTATTTTTTTTTTTTTTAAATAACTGTGCAATAAATAAAAATAATATTTTCTTGTAAATACATATATACACTCTTGTTTTTAATTTGTATACTAATTTTTCACTTAAATTAAATAAAAATTAAAAAAATAAAAATAAATTTAAATCAATAAATATCTCTTGAATGAACGTCAAAGTACAAACAAAAAAATTTTTATTGGAATATTGATAAATTAAAAAATTATAAAATATAAATAAATATGAATAAATTAAAAATATAAAATGAAGTGCTGTTTAGAAAGAAAATTAAATGAAAATAATACAATAATAAATTTGCTGATAGTTTTAAATTAAAAACAAAAAGAATGAGAAAGAAATTTAATGAATTTAAACTAACAATTTTTGTCACTGCCAGGAATCTTACGAATACAATATATTAAATAGCACTGTTTATATAAAAATTTATAAAAAAAAAATAATTATGTAAAATTGAATAAATAAGTATTTTTTACTTAATTATTGTTGCAAATAATAAAAAAAAAAAAAACATTTTTCACAAGTAACTAATGATTTTATTTTTTCGTCGTCATATCTTGAGTTTTAACTAAAATTTTGAGCAGGTAAAGTAATTCACAAATTTTAAGAAAACTAGTTTATCTTAACCCTTTCGAACCCAATCTATCAATCAATAGGTATTAAACAATTTTTTTTTTGTATTATCGTTTTAAAACCAACTAAGAAATATGAATAGCAAAAAGTTATTTTCCAAAATATTAAATAGCAAAACTAATGTTTTACTCTCATGTTACATGTAGTAAAGTAACATGCATTGCCTATGACGAGAAAAAAAATGGGACAACTGAGAAAATAACTTTTTATGGAACAATAATGTATGCTACTTCTTCTAAGCCAAAAAACAAACAACTTCCTGGATTTACTTTTTTTTTACCTTTTTTTTTTCAAAATTATGACCATTATAAAAAAAAAAGTTTTTGCAAAAAAAAAGAAGGGAATTCGAGTCCCTTTTTCGATAAAAAAAATTACAAGTATGATATTTTACTAACGTTTTGTAACAATCCAGTAACTAGGCATTATTATATTTCAATTAATACATGGAAACCTGAAAAATTATTTAATGGAATATTTTTTTACGAATTTTTAAAAATATGTTAGGTACATGAGAGTAACGCTGGGTCCGAAATGTTTTTCAATATTAAAGTTCAATGACCTCAACTCCAAAGCGTTTCGCCCAGGTACAACAGTGGGCTCAAGACGTCTTATTTTGGTCGATCATGATGAACTCACAGCATGAATAACTGTGAATTTTAATTGTTTAAAATAACTTGTTTAAAAGTGACGGATTGTTAGAAAATATTCTCTGTTTTGGACAATTTTTTTTGTTAATTTTGGACATTGTCAAAAAATTTGGAAAATCAAAGTCATAATACGGAATATTAATTTGAGGTTTTGAAAGTTCCCAGAGCAATATTGTACCCTTCCATTATTGCCACTAGATACATGTCCTCTATTACAATAGTAACCAGTTACATGTCTTCAAGCTACATTTTAATAAGTGACTTGTCACCTAGAAGATCTCTTAGCAAAATGTCCTTCAGCGACAAGGCAACAATCCCTCTAATTTCATGTGCCCAAGTGAGATTTTTCCTAGCAACATGTTCCTTAGCGATATGTTCCCTACAGAACAAAAAAGTTAATTATACAAAAGTGTGAAACAAAAGAGCTGCAAGGAAAATCATATTCTTGGAATTTGAACTCGGAATTTGAACGCGGAACTGTCACCTAGCACCCAATTAATGATGATACTTTCTATCTCTTAAATTCCCATAAAAAAAAAACATTCATATAAACTTCCAGATTAAGTCGTTCATTAAACCAGCTCAGAGCAATAATTATTGTTTTCCTCTCGCGCTCATGAGACAACAATTAATTATAAGGAACAAAAAAAAAAGTCTCACCACTATAACCTCTTTGTTCAAGTTCCATCCCAAACGCTGACTCCCCCAAATGAATCTTATCCGCCCCAGTTTCTTTTTGAAGCCCGATTATTGCTAAGAGATTGTTGTACATTTCCTCCCATTGTTGAAACCACCCACTTGGTACCACCTTTTTGCCTTCCGTATGCTATAGCCACCGCCGCCGATTGCCGAGGAACTCTGAGCAACTATAACGACGACTATGTGAGAAAATCCAGCGACTAATTAGTCGCGTCCACCCCGACGCAAACATCAACACTCATTTTAATTAGTTATACCACCCCAATATCAGGGGATAATAACCAGCTTTGCAAAGCCACAAAAAATAACAAAAACAAAAAAAAAATCCCCCAAACACAAAAAATAAGCTCCAGCTTCAAAAAACAAAAAGATGGAATATCTTCTTTTTTTGCCCACAAGTTTTATATCGTCCTCTCTTGGAGTTTCGATTAATTATAGGGTGGCGCGCAGAGTCGACTCCTATCCATGTGCAAGCGGGTGTGGGGAAAGGAGAGAACACATTTTTGGCATCTTTTCCCCAGAATATGGTTTGTTATTAATTTTCTTTTTTTGATGTTGCAATTTTTTTGCTTTTGTTTCAAATAATCTCCTCCAAAGAAATAAAAGAGAAAAAAACAAAAGGAATCTTCTGGCAGCTTCCTAAACTGCCCAGAGGTGATTTTGATGGCCTCGCCAGAAACCTTTGGCTGTTCAGTGCAGCGCTACCGCCATAATTGTCTTAAATTAACCAATCTCCCAGAACATATGGCCCAAACCGAACGCACAATTCCCCGTTTACTGTCGACTCTTGTCCGCCGTCACCGGCCGCATCCAGAGGGAGGGGGAGATATGGTTTCATTTTTTTGGTTGGATTCCGACGACGACGATTGCAAGCCAAAGGATAGAAGACTCCGTCAGCAATCTTGTTGTCTGTCCTAAGGCTGGAAATGCCAACAACGACGATGAGCGTTATGGATTTGTTAAATCGCTGCGGCGGCGATTTTAGGCCCCATACTGCTTATTAATTTTACCCCCGGTTTTTGGACGGACGACTCCGACTACGGAATGGAATGCAGATCACGCCCGCCTCGTGTGTCCGATTTTAATTAGTTTTCTGGAGCTGAACTCCGTTGCGCATCGAGTTAAAAAGGCTTGATCTGTGGCAGGACTTTCGGATCACCACTTTTTGACCAGGCTAAAACAAAAAACCGACCGAGACTCTTTCAGTGTACGCAAATCGATTAAAATTTAAAACGTACATAATACAAAACGAACACAGCCATTCGCCTTAAATTAGAGTAATTCTCATGGAACAAGGATATTTATGCGCTCTGCAGCAAATTCTGTACTGTTTAAATTACGTACCTTGCGTAGCGTCATCGTCGTCGGTCGTCTGTGCGGCATCAGAAGGAGCAGATTGTTGGGCCGATTGTTTTTGCAAGGAGCAAAACTCTTATAAACAATTATGTAGGAGCTCTCTTCTCGCGAGCGCGGCAGTGACTTTTTTGTGCGTTGCGACTTGCGAGTTATATGGTATCTTTTTCATGTATAGGATTCCTTCACGAGTATATCGGTGTACCCTTGTTGGCTGGAAAATTGATCAAAAATTCATAGCCTCCGGGCATAATTTTAATTTTTACTCTCTCGTTGTTGGATATTGGAGTTTGTGTGGAAAGAAAAACACAATATTAGTCAGAGTCAAAGTCAGAGAGTCTCTATAAAAAGAGGGCTATGGCGGTATATTCGCATGTGAGGGGCGTGGCTGCTATTATAATTAATAAGTATTTCGATTTGAAAAATGGAATTAAATTCAGAATTGCCATGTTTATGAAATAAACTAACTTTTAGTTGCAATTTTTCTAGATGATTTCATGTTTATTAAAATTTACTACCTGGGAAAAAATGTTTAAACCAATATAATATTGTTTATTATTTGACTCATGTCAAATGATATACTATAATACCATTCTAAATATGGAATAAAAGTTTTTAAATAAAGTCATAAAAATGATATCTTAAACGGTTCAAGTGTCACCAAAAAGCGAGGAGAGCTCTAAAACATTTCTCCATAACTCGTAATTGAACTTCTGCAGTATTGTCGGAGAAGATAATATTACAGTGGTTTACAGCCAAAATGGACACTCAATCCCACAATATTTTTCTTACGTACTTTGACCTCAGGGACTCAGAAATCACTTTAAAAAACTACGATGGATACGTTTTCGAAATAGAAAAATGGCTCAAAAAGACCAAAAACCAGTAGATTTTGAAAGTCCATATTTTTATCCAATTTTAGCCGTATTCAATTTTTGTGACCATTATGTTGAAAAGTAAAGTAGGTAGGTATCTTCTCATTTTCATTACATTTTCAATATCTATAAATGCTCAAAGGATAAAAATAGACTATTTAATTTATTAACAATATCAAAAATGTCGTTTTTTCTCTTTTTTGAATAGTTTTTCTTAAGATTTTTACAGTATTGCTATTTTAAAGTTTTTTAAAAGGATACATATCGCTAATAAATATAATTATTTACAAAAAATTGCTTAATACAAATTTTCAAATTCAGCTTGCTTTTCAAGTTATGGACAAAAACTCTAAAAGTAACAAAAAGAACCGAAAATATTGATCGTTACATATCGTCGGTGAAACCAGAAAAGTGTGTAACTCCATTTTAGCAAATTTTATAGGAGAGCAAAAAAACAAAATCGTTTTGAAGGCATTTGTATGAGTTTTCATTTTCTAATTTGCTAATAAAATAAAAACTATGAACTTTAAGGGGATTCTGAATTTAAGGAACGGTATATATTAGGTTTCTCTAACAGATGGCATTCAAATCAAATTTTCAAAAAATTTGGAGTTACACACTTTTCTGGTTTCACCGACGATATGTCATATCTTTATAACCTATCCATGGATCTTGACGAAAATTATCTTGTTATCTTTACCAGAAAGTGTACTACACACACAAAACTATGAGGACTCGAAAGATTTTGATTTTTTCTTTCAGTAAGAATTTTTTTTTTGTAAAAATTTCATGTATAACCCGAACTCTTAGTATGCTGGGATAAACAACGACAAAAAACTTTGAAAAATCATATCTCCAAAACCTATCAATAAACATTTTTTTTAGATAAGATTTTCTAGTTCTCTTGGCTCAAATCTATACGAAAATATAACGGCACTTGGTGTCCAAAAATTTTTTATTTTCCTCAGGAATCTATTAAATTGTCAATAATGTAAAACATGGTTCATCGAATTTTATATTTTGACGGTTTCTAGAAGAAATTTAAAAAAAAATTATTTACTACTCTTGGCCCATATTATTATAACAAAAGAAACCAACTAAATTAAAACTACCAAAATTTCCAAAATTTATGTGAAGGTAACTTTTTTCATACATTCTCGTCAAAACTATTTTGTTCTTCCTTAAAAATAAAAAAAACCTGCTTGCAGTCATTTTATTGACAAACAAGCTTTAAATTTACAGAAAATAATAAAGAAAGAAAAAAAAAAATCCGATTTTTTTTTATATAATTATTGCATGTTTACTATATAAAATTTTAAAGTCAAACAAAAAACTTTTGCAAAAGTAAATTCAAAGTTGTTGTGGAAACTTTTTACTCGTACCCTGTTTAATCTTAGCGTTTAAATAATTCTAGCGCATAATTACAGAACGCTTACTGCGTTCTGTATTGCATATTAAATAAGTTTTTCTTCATATACAAACACACACACACACTTTTATGTAAAAGTATATTTCCTTTTCCTTTTTGCCCATTCGTCTGTTGTTTTTGTTGTTATTATACTGCTTCGTCGTCATCGTTATCGTTGTCGCCTTCTTTTTATAAGCTGCTACTGTCTAAAGGAAATTCAATTCAAAACTTTCACATACAAGCAATTATTTAGTAATTAGTGTTCTGTTCACAGTTTACAAACACCACCATATTCTCCCATCCCTTACCCCAGTTGAATAGCAGCGAGTGTTTAAATTCGACGATAGGAATTAAGAACTATACTCGAGTCGTATATAACCCAGATCGAGAATCTTCTTCTCAATGCGAGCCGAGTATACAATATCCCAGAGAGAAAGTTGCTTCCTGTTTTCAAAAGGACTTTTCTTTCTTTCCTTTTTTTTTTATTTTTTGAGTCCAAAGTGTAAACAAGTTATTTGCAATTAACTCGAAGATAGAGTTGCTTCTTGTTTTTCAATTTCACTTATTAAAATTGCATATTCATTACAATTCATTTTCATTTCATCTTTTGCATCGGGCGACGAAGACCGACCGACGGCAAAAGAACAACTTTTATAATCGAATAATGCTCATGAAGTTTCTTGTTTTTGATAAGTCCTCTACAAAGTCCTTCTCCTTGTTTTGTGTGTTTCAGACCAGAAAACATTTTATAAATAAAATCAATGATAAACACTGATAAAATGGCTATAAAGGAGAGCTCTAGAATATTATGATGTGTACTTATAAATTTTTGGTTAAGTATTGGTGTTTTCAGGGTTTTAACTTCAAAAGGATTACCGAGTTTGAGAAAATATGGCCAAGAAGATTATATATAGTAAGTTTGTTATTTTCAAAATATTGCCCACAGAGAATTTGAGGGAGGGAGTAGATGGAATTAAAATTTTAAGCTGCTTTATAAAAACCGAATAAAGATTTTGAGATAAGAGATTTTGGCTTTATATATACTTGCTAGGTATTCTGCTAGAATTTCATTAACGGAATATATAAAATCTTGATAATACAAGATTATTTGAAATGTTTTAAGTTTTGAAGCAATTACTGATTTAACAAACGAGATCACCTAGTAATTTTATGTGAGTACTGTGAATTCACAAATCCACTCTAGAAATTTTCAGCAATATTATGGATTTTGGGAGAATGTCTTAAAGCCGAATTAGGTTAAAATATTTCAATTTGAAGAGTCTTCTTGAAAAATTATTTTAGAAATATTTTTGAAGGAGGGACGTTAATTTTGAAATTGTGCAAATGGCAAGATGAATTTAAGAAAACAGTTTTTCAAAATAGTTAGAATTTTTTTTTTTGAAAATTATTTTTTATGCATATGTACATATATACATAATTTGTTGAAAAAAAGGTATACGGACACAATAGTTTATAAATAAATTAATAAAATATTTGATATAGTGGAGTAGGGGAGAGTGGGGCTAAATGTAACAGGGGTAAGAATTAACAGCTAAAAAAAGCGATGTTCCTTTCAATATTAAGAAACGCGTAAAGGAGAAAAATGCTCAATTTTTGAATATCTACCGGCACATTTTCTTCAGATGAAGATTAGACGACAGGGTGAGAAGTTACACTAGTGGTGCCCAAAAAATGCATGTTTGTAACTTTTTTTTTTAATTTTATTTTTGGTCTACCTCTTTACCCGAAAAAGATAGAGTGCTAAGTGTTTTTTTGTTATATGCAACCGTGTTTTGGCTCAAATTGCGTGTATGTGTTATGTCTATATCAGTTTCGCTTTTTTTTTAAATTGATTTTATGTGCCAAATTTCATGCTGGGGCTAGTTGTAACATTTTTCCGGGGCAAGTTGTACCATGTAAAAACCTACCTATACTGAAAAACTGTTTACCTAATATAATTAACAACCCTGAATATGAATGCTTGTAATTGAATTTGTATTTATTTTGAAATTGGAAACACATTTTTGAACCACCATTTGAATTCATAAAGCTTATAAAACAATTTATGAATTCGAATAACTTTTATTTAAGACTACTGTCAAATTTTCTCTGGAAATCTTGGATTTGCTCCACTTTTTACAAATTTGCACCAAAATTTCATGACTAAGATTTGTTTTTATTGTTATTAATTAAAAACAAATAAATATAAACAAATAAAGGTATTTTTCTCTTATTTTTAGTTCTTGGTACAACCTACCCCGGTATGTGTTACACTTTGCCCCGTATGTGGGGTAAGTTGAAACAACACGATTTTTTTTTTGGAAGCTATATTTTTCAACATTACCGTTATGTTTTGCTAAATTTTTATGATGGATCTTGGAGCTAAAACATGGGTCTTTAATTTAAAAAAGGTCTGGTTGACCCACTTTCAAATTTGTAGGAGAACCATCGATTTTAGAAAAAAGTGTTACATTTGGCCCCACTCTCCCCTAACTAAAGCAAATTATTAGGGAACCCGGTCGAACAAAAAATTAAAAAATTAAAAATTACTCCAATTTCATTGGATTTTCGATAAAAACTGAATGTTTGCATAGAAATAACTGATTTAATCAAAGACTTTGGCAAATAAGAATATTAAACTTTTGCTATTTTACTTTCAACAATAAGGGCTATTGAATGAAGAAAAAAATTACTTTATATTTAAATGTTGAACTTAAAAAAAATTTGTTATTTTTTAATTTCAAAACTTCTATTAAAAAAGTTTTTCGAAAATGAAATACTTTTTAATTTTTTTTATAAATTGTAATACATATTGACATTTTTTTTTATAATTTCAAATAATAATAAATGTGGCCTAAAAAATTTGAAAAATAAATGCATTTTATGTTAGAAAAAAGTTTTAAAAGACCATGTTAAGATTTTTTCAATAATTTTTTTTTCAAAAGTCTGAGTTTAATTACAATTTTTTCAAAAAGCCTTTACTGAATTTACTTAATTTTAATTTTACAAATATGAATAAGCTTCTATATTATTAATTAATTTATTTATTTAATTCGTTAAATACTAACGTTACATTACATCTTAATATTAAATTTATATAAATTTAAATTTTTTACTTGCGATATAGGTACCTACTATAGGGCAAGTTTAGGATTCGTAAAAAAAATCGAACTCGAGATAACAATTTTACATGACATTACGATGATGGAGAATGCCAAAAAAGTGGGTCCGGCAATTCTGTCTGTCTGTCTGTCTGTCTGTGTGTCTGTCTCTATCTGGAGCTGCAGCCTAAACGAGTGAAGTGATTTTCTTCAAACTTGGTAGTTAGCAGTTTTTGGTGATTCCCTAGAGGGGAAATTGAAATTTTTTTTTTATGACCAAAACTAACGGTACCTGCCATATAACGGAAATAGAAAAGGTAATTTTTTTCAAAAACGGCCCTAACGATTTTGATTAAAATTTTTGTGTGGAGTACTACACATAAGGGCCAACTTTTTAAATAAAAAAAATATTTTTTGTACCGTTATTAACGGTACCTGTCATAGAACGGTTTTTTTCGTTTCTGAATATCTCGTACAAAACTAACCCGATTTAAATGAATATTTTTATACAAAAGTGTGTAAGTAAAGATAATATTAAAATTTTAGAAAATTTAAAAAAACGCATTTTTGGTTTTTTAAAAAATATTTCAAAATTTTTTTTTGAAAAATCAATTCTTTGAAAACGGATCAATGAAAAATTTTGAAATTTAGTTTTTATGTGTAAATTAATTATTTCTTCAAAATGGCATACCAACTTTTTTTTTGAAAAATGTTAAAAAAATTTTATATATAAAAAATTATTTTTTTAAAAAACGGCTCCTACAATTTTCAAAATTTTTTTTCTAAAAATACCTTTTTATACGAGAAATAAAATGGCATATTTGTTTTTTTTTTTTAAGATATTTTAAAACAGAGTTTTATTAATTATAAAAACAGATTTAATTTTTTTATACTACTTATAAATTTCTTCAAAATATCAAATTTTAAATTTCTTGAATAAAAAGCTTTAACATTATAGTTACTTTAAGCATAAGAGCAAGTACGTGCGACCCCAGTCGTGCAATTTATTATTTTAGTTTTGAAATTGAAATTTTAGCAAAATTTTTGGAAAATTTTTTTTTGTTCACAAAAATCTTCAATTAAATTAAAAAAATGAAAACGGCAACAGCGGCAAATTTTAATCTATAGACTTTAAAGTATTTTTAATTACCGACGTTTGAAAAAAAAGATCATCAAAATCAGAGCTGTTCGGCCGGGTTCCCTAATATTGTCATTTGTTGAGCTTTAGTTACTCTACTAATATCGATAAATTACAGGTAGTTTTAAAGTAGTGTTTTAGATTAAAAATTAAAAATTCAGCAAAACTGTAAACGTTGATAGAAAATTTTCAAAATTTGTAAATAAGCACTAAAAAGATTGCAAGAATTTTTTTTTTTTTAATTTTTAGAAAAATGTTAAGCTATAAAAAAATAACCATCAACCATTATCATGAAAACAACGAAACTATCGGTAAACATTGTTTAAAAAAATTTAAAAATAATTTTTTCGTTCACTATTTTCTTCACTGTTAGTTAAAATTTGTAACATTATATTTTACCGAAACCAAAAAAAAAAGTGATTTCAGAACATACTTCATCTTCATTTGGAGAAAGTAAACTTTTGTTTCTTCAACTTCGAAACAATTTTGAAGAAAAGTAGGTATTGATTAATGATAAAAGTTAAATTGCTCCTTTTGTCATAAAAAAGGCTTTTTCCTCGAAAACCTCAAACCATCAAGGACATATTATGGTAAATATGTATTATAAAAAAAAAATTATTGATGTAGGGTATGAACTTTCAAGGATTTCTCCCATCACAAGCTCTGCGTGATGCCCAATATTTTGCCATGCAAAATAAATTCTAACAATGTTAATCATCATCATTCATTCATACACATATACCAAACCTACCTCTATACTTACCATTAAGTCACATAACTATTACCTATACTCTTACACAAGACAAAGTTTGTTATAGGGTTGTGACTTTGGCATAAAATGCTTTTTGCAAAGGATTTTATCAGTTAATCGATATAAACGCCCTCGCCTTGTCTAGGTTTGGCCCAAATAATAATATAATATCGCGTGTATGTTAGCTTAACTCAGCACGACGACGACTAACCGACATGAATATTTAAAACAAGCTAAATGAATCCTTTTTTTTTCTTGTTCTTGTTGCCTCACCTTTTTAACAACACAACCGGTCTTTGACATTCTACAACACACTATTACAATCCTTTGGAAAAAAGTATTGAAATAACAAATCACCCGTTAAGGAAGGTTCTGTCTGGTAACTACACCTACATAACAACTTGTGTTATAGAATGAGAATAACCTAGCTTATTTTTGTATTCGATGTGTGTGTCTGTATGGCGAGATATTTAGTGCTATAATTAGCGCAGATGTCATTGTTCCCGTTCGTTGTCCTTTTATTCACAATACACACATCGGTTCATCATCATCATCATTGCATCTAGCACCACCAATCCCATTGTTTCGAGTCATCTCGCATATCCTTTCGAAAGGATATAGATGGATCTTCTATGAGTTATGAATATTGCAATCCTCTCGGTCTATAATAGCCTAGCATCAGTTTCATTCCGAACGAGTTCAACCCAGCAGAAGCAATATAATGGCCTGTCATCAGATGGAAATCAATGTGCACAACATCCAGCGAGGTGTTACTTTTAGTGTGTTTTGTTAAATCCTCGTGCATTGCACACACGCATGAAGAACCAAAGCTGTTGAGCCTTTTGCCAGGACTATATTTTGTATATATAAACTCTCTCTCTCTGAGCTGGAGCTATTTATCATGCCTCCACGCCTCGCACTCATTTCAATGAGACAGATGACAGCTGTGAAAATATCCATACACGACCGTTATTCTAATTTTCAGACGCATAACGCCTGGGGATTTTCAAACTCTATAGCATCACACTCATACACACACGAGAAACACACGAGAATTTCTGTCAGGACATGTGGATCATATTTTTTTTTTCTTCTATTTTTACTGATTTATCCCGTTGAAATTCTGTCGCGTGCTAAAGATTTATAACACTTTATCGAGGGATGGGAAGCCTATATACGGTAGAATCACTGAACTCTGTAACTGGCACAGAGATACTCCTTTAGCAGGATTACTTTTTACTCCACATTGTTCTGACTGACGGTTGAAAGTTGGTTTTGTACAAAATGTAGGTAGTTACTCTATTTTTCCCAGCTTAACTGAACCAAGTGAATTTTTGTCTCTCTCTTTCTCTCGTTTCCCTTTATATTGATGATAAATGATGTGGCAGTGATGCATTCCTGTCCATTAAAGAATAAAGTTGGACAACAACATTCCATATATCACCCCAGGATCCGCTCTGTGAAACATCCTAGAGGTTTGTGTTTATCTAATCCAATAGGCAGCAAAAACCTAGACTCCTCTGACCGCTAACAGAGTGTTGTAGCTTGCAATGAATACAAATGCTGTGCTGCACCTGAGTGTGGTTTTTGTTTAGATTTGTGCAATCTTAGAACTCGTCTCTTTTACTGGCACTGAGCCTGCATGGTTGTAAGGTAGAATGTTATTTTATTGGGTTTTGTTCTGCTGCCATTTGCATTCTGTTTTTCGATTTCAGGATGAAAACCACAAGGATATACTTTTCTTGGCTTAAAGTTAAAGACAAAAAAAAAAATGTTTACCTTAAATTGTGTATTTTTTGTGGAATCGTTCATGTTCCATTTATTTGTGGTTGTGGGTTATGCCCACATAATTGTCTTAAAGTTTTTTTTTTTCTTCTTTTTCTATTTCATAGTAACTAATGATTTTTGTAAATTTAAAGCTTATTGAAACATGCAAAATATTAAACGAAAGGGGTTAAAGTGTTTTCATTATTTAATTAAATTAAAGATTTTTTCTGGTACTGGGTTCCTTTTAGTATTGATTTTGATTGAATCTGTAATGTGTATTTGAAAGAAACTTATCTACACATATTTTATTATAGTACTTGAAAATTTGTTGTACGAGAATAGTTGCAAATTCGCAAAACTTTTTAGATATTTTACAATTTGAAAATGAATCAAGTTCGCATCTCAGCTCTTTCGTTTTATAGAATCTAATTTGGACTTGCGTTTTATACGAACTATATTTCATTTAATTGATGATAATTTCTTATGAATTGCTTATTGAAGACTTAGCCAAGTAGGGTAAAGCAACACTATTGCTCAAAACGGAAATTTATAGTGCTGGATGTGTGTAAGTACATTATTTCTAAATATGATCAAATTTCGGCCAAACTGGAGTCCAGTAAGTTTAAGTGATTCAGTACGAGTTGTGAACCAAATTTTGAAGCTGATAAATCTTATAAGTTTTCCGTAAAGTAGTTTTAATTGGAGGCTCCCAATTTGAATGTAAAAAGAAGAAAGTTGTGAATTATTTCAATTACTTTTATTTATTATTATTTCAATGGAAGTTATATCCTAGTCACCCTAATTAAGTATAAGAGTCCTAAACCTTCAAAATACCTTAAACCTTCAAAATCTTTCCTTCCAGTGTACAGAGTATAAGCTTGTTTTAGAAGTACCTTTTACGGGTATCTCAAGCTTGAAATTAATAAAGCTATATATTTTTACAAGAGTGGTTCACTTTCTTAGTCTCTTTTTCCAACTATTAAAAATGATTGTTCTTCGTGAATTTGTGGTACTACAAATGAATTTGTGTATTTCCTTATGTTTTATTACTGAATTAAATCGACAAATTTTATTTGTTCTTAAACACAAATCTGTCTAATACGTTCAACAGCTAACGCCTACCAACAATAATTATTCTCATATCTCGTGTGTTTTGGTAAAAAAAACTAACAAATTTCATTTAAGGATTCTCCTTCGCCTTCCTAATTTATGAATTCTAATCCATAATAGTCGTATCTTAAATAATCTAAAAGCCTTTTGGCTATTTCATAAACTTCTGTGTGTGTGAAAACACATCACATATCTATACAACAGCCACATTCCTTTACCTTTTTTTTTATAAATAATTTTTGTTTTTTTTTTTTTTTCTTATAATGCCTCCTGTTTGGGAATATACGGTGGCACAACTTATATACCCTACCGCAACTCTATCATTAATCAATGTAATCCGTTTACAAGCCTACGGGCGGGCGAGCACCGAGCAAGCGACCAAGGCGAACAACAAACGTGTGACTTACGAGGGAGAACCTATTTTGTGAAATTAATAGATCCATTAGGATCCTTTTGCGTGTGGTTACCCACAATGACAGATCACTCATCACACGTTGACCCCACCCTCATAGAGATACCTATGTGGCATTGAAATGGTAGTGTATATGAATAATAGTCAAAAAACTCGTATACAAGTCGTTGCCATCATGTGGGATAAATATTTTGCACAGAAATTAGCCCCTAACCTATAAGAATTAATAAAATTCCATTCCTTAATTTGCCATAACTGTGTGTAGCCATATGATGTTAACTCTGTTAAAGAGCCGCTCGTGCCTATGCTAATTAAACCATCGCTACCTGCTTATTGTGCCGTAAATTGTGTGTGTACATCTGGAATAGAAGTCCCCATCTCCATCGCCAGAGTCAATATTACCTATCCTCCTTCTTTCTCTATGGGCCAAGCAACAGCATCGCGTTGAGGTTCCCCATGGGTGATGCTAAGACTAAGTTCTAGCAGCAGCACAAGCTCTTAACTTGTTTTCCAGATTCACATTACGTTGCACACAAGTGGTTAATTGCAGCGCAGTGGTAAGCGGCAGCAGCGGTAATGCCGCCGCATCATTACAAGACGCTCAACTGGAAAATTACATCTGGAGCAGTGGCGCGTCCGTCGTCGTCATCGTCATCATGTCGATTTGGTTCATATACACGGAAGTGAATGCAAAACTTCCTAATTAACGTCCATAATGTTGTTGAAGTTGCTAGTTGGTTGGTATGTCTGCAATTGCATTGTGTTAAATGATATTCCAGGGTTGTTGTACTAATTTTTTTTTTTTTTAGTTTTTTCTTATAAGAAAAATTCTTTGTTCTATTTTGTATGAATTTTTGCTAAGCTTGCGAATTTATGAACCATTCAAGTTTTTTAACTCATAAAATTCAGGTTAAATCCATAAAAATGTCAAAAACTTCAAACTGTTTGACACCTGTCAGACAGTAAAATTCATTTAAAAAAGCTTTAAACATGAATTTGACATTTAAAAGGCACCAAAAGCTTCTTGTTCAGAATTCCCTTTTGAGTAAAATTCACTTTTAATTAAAAAGTTTTCTTTTTTAAAAGCACTTTTTTCATATAACAACCCTGACTCTTCACTGATTATGATGAGAAAACGTAGGGCACCTTACCTACCTACCTACCATATTATAGCCTGATGATGGTGATGTTTATAGTGTTCTTTGATTATCAGTTAATTGCAGCACTAGCTGAACGTTTGTTTCGATTCATAAAGTGTGACGACACATTCATACCGCTCTGCTCGCTGCGCACTTGAAGATGGGGCTATTAGAATGAGAACGACCATACACAACGTATAAGCAACGTAGCGCGGCATAACGCCGCACATATCTCATACACCATCATCCACATCTTCCACACGGAAATCAGTCACACGTGCTCTTCCAAGTGAGGACTGGAGAGATTGGAGAATGGGAAAAGGCATATGGATAAAGAACGTAAACAGACGCACACAGGTGGTGAGCCCTTAATGACCTCGTGCATCAGTGATTTGTATCTAATGAACTCCTGAGCCTAGGAAGAGAAATGTATGTACTTGTACTTCTTATAATTGCAACTCTCCTTCACTCTTTCTCACCCTTTTTGAAGGGAGAGAAAGGGAAGGTATTTCTGCCTACATGAAGTTGTGTTTAAAAAAATAGGCATACACATGCTACTTGGTATAGCTGAAGAAGTCCTTAAAGGCTATTCACTTGCAATCTAGGTGAAGAGTCTTTTCATGATGTTTGGTTTTTCTTCCGTTTTGTTTGCAACAATGGTCATAGTATATGTAGGAATTGGCTTAGGCTCCATGGGTGAAAGCCTCCAAAAGGGCTTGTATACTTCTTGTCAGGAGTTTAAAGTAAAGTAATACGGGATTTGAGTTTAAAGGTGGCGATAAATGGTGTAAAACAAGAAAAAGATTTTATAACGCACAAATGCGTTAATGAGACTATTACTACGACTTTAAGTTACTTCACACCACTTTACACGTTTTGGATTCTTAACTTTTCAAACAGGTTTTCAAGCTGTTTACATGGAATGGTTGATTATTAAAAAAATGTATACGCAACTGAGGAACATAATATTTGGCTGAAGAGCTAATAAATGCCTTTTCCAAAAAAAAACAAACAAATCTAAGCAAAGCTTGTTAAGGTGTTTTTCCGACCATATCATTTTTGATTGATAACTGATCCATGTACTAATATACTTAGGGCAGTATATTTCACAAAAAAAGCAATGCAAAGTTAAAGAGAAAAATATTTTGTTCTAGGAAATTGCAAACTCAAATTTTATAGTTTCTTCGTATCTTAAATTCAGAACCGTAAATTTCCATCGAAAAAAAAAATCTAGTAAAACATTACTTTAGCCCAAGGACTCTAGCTAGAAAATTACATCCCCTTTTATCCTACCAAAGTGCAAACAGTGATTTAGAAAACGGATTTATTATTTCAAAATTCTCAAAATTTGATTAACCTAATCGGATGAAGTTCTTACAGGAAATGATGATGATTTTTGCGAATTTCCTTCCTCCAAACAAAATAATTGATCAGAATTATTCGATTTTACTTTAAGCCAAGTACAACCTCGTTCGTATACCCATCAAAGTATTGAATTTCATTTTAATGTTCAACGTTCGAGGTTATTCCGATGAAGGACCTAGAGCTCAAAAGACTATGAAGGTGCTGCATTTAACTGGCAATTTATATAGGGGATAGAGTATTTTAGAAAGCAAATTCTGAGAGGATATCGACCATCATCATTTTCCTCTTTATACTCACCCAGAAGAACCCATCACAGAGAGGAGAAGGCAAATCCACTATATAGTCTATTCGAACAACACTTCATTTCGGATGACGTTGACCGATAATTTTCAATTTGTTATTCGATATCTTTAAAACCCGCCTAGCCAGCCAGCCAGAGTGCACAACTGTGCACAATGCTTCGCATAAATTCATAGAAAACGTTTTTCCTAATTAATCCGATTTTGATGAAGTTTCTAAAAACCCAGAGAGAGAGAGAGTGAGAGAAAATTCACTATAAAACATTACCACTCTGTTTTTGTATACCCTAAAAACTTTATGTGTGTTGGTTTATACTGGTTGCACAAATAAATTTTATGTATATTTTCGGGTGCAAAATAGATTCCATTTTTAGGTTATAAAGGTCTTTGGTAAAAAGTCAATAAATGCAAATGAGGTTATTTGTTATATTTAATCCGGAAAGGGAATGCTTCTGAAAGAGTGTTGAATGGGATTAAGATTAGAAAATTTGAGCTTCCAGAATGAGGTTGTTGCTCATGTTTTGAAGAGGATTTTAGTTTTTTTTTTTGAGAATTTTATCGATGGAACTGGGATTGTACACACTTTATAATCTAGTACAAGTTTTTGAAACAGTTTCTCCAGGACTTTTTTGTATCGACAAAATGTTTATATCAAGTTCGAAATGTTACCTGTTCCATTTTTAATTTGCACTTATCTGACTTTTTCTTAAGTTGGTTGATGTAATGGTTATGGTCAATAGCTGATAACCGATGGTTGACGATGGTTAATGACAGCTTATAACGGAGGTTGCTGATAGTTATAGTGATGGCTGGTGATGGTTGGTGATGGTTGGTGATGGTTGGTGATGGTTTGTGATGGTTGGTGATGGTTGGTGATGGTTGGTGATGGTTGGTGATGGTTGGTGATGGTTGGTGATGGTTGGTGATGGTTGGTGATGGTTGGTGATGGTTGGTGATGGTTGGTGATGGTTGGTGATGGTTGGTGATGGTTGGTGATGGTTGGTGATGTGATGGTTGGTGATGGTTGGTGATGTGATGGTTGGTGATGGTTGGTGATGGTTGATGAAAGTTTTTGGTTGATATTTGATGACTGATTGTTGATGATTGATGTTTGATGATTGGTGGTAAATGCTTGATTATTATTGATGGGGACAGTTGATGGTGATTGAAAAGAAATAAATCGACTGTAAAATACCTGTGAACTGGATTGTAATTTTATTGATGAGTAATGAAATAGGGAGTTGTATTAATGGTAATGAAGCTGTACGCTACATTAAAGGTTTTTTGGCGCAGTTAAAATGCCCATTGTAATAGAAATGGAAACCCTTCACTTTTTCTAACAAAAATATTTCATTAAATGTTTAATTTAAAAAGAAATTACTGTACAATTATTTCCGTCCTTTTTTATCTCTGTCAAACTAACTCAGACTATTACTACCATTTAATGACAATATACAGACATTTGACTAAAAAAGTAAAAAAATAAACTTTCCACCCCAAAACGGAAGTAATTACTATTCCTAAACTTCTCCTATTAACTATCTCATCAAGCTCACGTAACAACTGTAGACCGTTCGCTGCTCCATCATAAGATTTATTCATTTTTTCGTCTAAAGCGAGTTGCCTTGCAAACGTGCCAGCACACAATGAATTGACCAACAGCAGCAAGAAGTACTCTACTCGTAACTAGAACCACCCTCTACTCTATTTGGAAGCCAGCTTTATCTTCTTAATGGGAAGTGCGCTAGCCCTTCTTTTAGATTATATATACATCCAAAGCCACCATCAGCTTGGCAATGGGCTTGGTGGACAGACAGTCGTAGTATGTAGGTATAGTTGTACCGTATCTATTTCACGTGCGGTCAGCGTTCCATTCATTTGATAAAGAATTCAGAAGTGAATTCATTTAAAATCCTTCCTTTGGTATAGTTACCCCTATAGCTGCATCGTCTCGTTTCTATTGTGAAAGTTCTTTAACACCCCCTCAAACCGCAAGGAAATGGAAAATTTCCTCCTGCGGGTAAACGATGCGAAAAGATTTTGAATATTCAACTACAATATTCTGCAACTTTGGGTGCACTCGTTCCAAAGGAGGTAAAAAGAGAGTAGTTTCATTTACAGTCAACCCAGCAGACACTGTGAGACCGACTGGGTTCCCACTGTTCCCAGTCAGAAGTATAAATTAATTAAATTTTAATGAAACACACTACAAAAACCTCAGTACACCACCGACACTGAAGTAAGTTGGAATGATTTTAGATTAGACAGGGTGACACTACTGGCTGTGGTGTTGGGTTGAAATATTTTTGTACGTGTTTATATCTGTTGTGTGTGTATGAGAAAAGGATTTACTCCTGATCAGATAAACATTATGTCTAGGCATCTACCAATACCAACGCAAAAGGTAATTCACACTTCTTGGACACTTGGATTGCAGACTTTTTCATATCACGTCGCCTTCATTCTTCGTCGTTTTCATCCTCGTTCCCTTGTCATCCTGTAGTTCTTTCAATAGAAAAGCCTTGGTCCTAGGATACGGGTAAACGAAGAAACAACTGTATACCTACAGACAGAGCAGTCTTTTGGACTGAGTCCTCCATAAGTAGATTACTCTTTATCCGCGTATTATTATGGAAATCGGAAGTTAAGGCAAATAGGATACCCACAACTCGAAAGTACTCACAGATGAGCTTCGTTTGGTCCAACGATGGTGACGGTGTGCGGTGAGATACGTGAGGCAAGCAAAGGCTCTTTGTAGGAAATATCTTTTGTGAAATCATCTCCTGTGTAGATTATTTAAGGATAATAACTTTTTTCCTTTTTTTTTCAAATTTTAATGTTATTTTAATTAAATTAAAAATGTTGCTATTTTTTTTAATACTCGTAAGCTTGATTGTATGTACGTTCGAGGTATAACGTTTACTTATATTGGAAAGCTTAACAAGTGGCAGTGATGTTTTGATGAACACGGCGGATAATTTAATCTTGAATCTAAATTATGAAAGTTTAGACGTTTCTTCCTGAAGAAATCCGAAAGGGTTTTGTGTATAAAAGTTCGTTTGGCTTAAAATGTTTAATAAAGATATTTTAATGAGGTTAAACGGATTTTCATAATTGGTTTTGTTATATTTCCGTGAGTAAATAATTTGCTAAGATTCTGTAAATGTTTTTGGAATTCATTTTAATTTTATAGTAAAATCGGTATTTTCTCGTGTTTTCAGTCTCATTCCACTTTTACAGTGTACCTACTTACAAAATTTAGAAATGCATTTTTTATATTCTATGTTTGGAAATATTAAAAACTAAAGAACATTTAAAACAAATTATCTAAATTTACATTTAAAACAAATCAAGTTTTTTGCTCAGCTCTTTCGTTTCGAGAGTTCATTCCTTTTTTATCTTGAATATTTTGATTTTATGGAATTAAGCTACATTTTTTACGATTAAATAAGGTCTAATAATTTAAAATAAAATGGGTTTAAAAAAATTAAAAGTATGTTATAAAAGTAAATTTAAGTAAAAAGTAAAAACACCCAATTCAAAATTATGTGCATAATTCTATTTACGAGTATAAAGTTTTTTCGCAGCAAACAAAAAACAACAAAATTTCTTAAAAGACATTCACCCTTAACCACAAGGACACAATCCAATTCCGTGCATCGATTGGCTCCAAACAATTTTTGTATATCTTCTTCGATTTCTTCAACTTCACCAACAACTGTACCGCATCCAATTAACTTTTTTTTTTCGTCTCTCTGAAATTTTTTAGCCAAAAAAAAAAGAATCGAGTCTGTCATAACGGCGCTTGAGCATTAGAATTATACTCTGACAGCCACAAATTCTATTGTTAGCCACAACAGCTCATCGAAAATTATAGCCAAATGGTTTGGATACTTCAGATGGTCGTCGTCTCATCGAGGAGGATGAGAAGCGACGTCACGTTCGTCCCTTGGTTGGCATTTGTTGTTGGTTGGTTTTTGTTGGTCCTCCATGTCTCCTCCTAGCGTATTATAGCTGATATTCTACTACTGCTGCTGCTGGCTGCTGCTGCATCATCACCAATACCACATTCCCATTTCATGTCGTTCACATTCTCGCCTCCTTGTGTGCTGTTATTTTATCTCTCGGATGTTTTATGTATTTTTTTTTAGGATTTATTTTTTTTGCCAATCGAATTTATCAAAAAAGATTTGCCGAAACCGGCAGATACGAAATCGAAAAATTCACAATTTCAGATGTATCCGGAATATGGTGGTGGTGTGGAAATGAAAAAAAGTTGTTTTTTTTTGCTTTATTTTGCTTTCCTTTATTGATGTATCCAGCTAGCTCATCTTCTCTCCATCCCCTTCCCTCTCTATTTGAGTTATTTTTTAGACAGCAGCTATACCTACCATGAACTTGTTCAAAGGTACAAATTAAAGAACTTCAGATACAAAGTAGTTAAACAATTTAACAGGTGGTACCAGGGTCAGTCACTTTTGTGCGGTCAACATTTTTGTGTTGGTTTTAAAGTGAAGAGGACGATTTTATTTCCACTTGACATTGACACGAGAATAATACTTTCATTTTATCTGGAAATAATGCAATATTTGAGGAGATAAATATTTATCAATTGCAAAAAAAAAAAAAATAAGAGAATTTAGAGATATACAAACATTTATCAATTTCAGTAGATTTAATGGATAACAAGTAATTTCCGATTTAGTTTAGAAAAGGAAATTGATATTGAAATGTATTTTTTTATTCTGTTGGTGAATTTGTAGGTATTTGAGTTGGCAATTGTAATAATCATTAGAGCATATTTTTTTTATTTTGTCGATATTAAAAGCTGAAATGAAAAAATGGGTCAAAAATGCACCAAAAACTACAGTCTAAGACTTAAGGCTTGTCACACCGCCACCGTAAGCTGAACCGATTTTCAAAAAAAAAAAAGTACGACGGACAGTTGCTTTATGTAAACAAACTATCAATACATGTGTGCAATTCACACGTGGTAGAAGTGAAACCTTTTTTACCGTTATCTCAGGATTTTGAATATTAAATTAAATGGAATCTTGCACAATAATAGTTTATTTAATTACCTATCTACAGTAAAAATTTCATTCATCTATCTATTAAAACAAAAAAGTTATAATCAATTGATTTTTCCTGATGCATTTTCTTTTCATCTTGTTTCAAATCACTACGATACTAAAAAAGTTTTCACTCCAAAAAATTACACCATTAAAAAGCTTATAAAATTTTCTGAAATAAAGCCAAACTTAAATTTTTATAATGCACAAAAAGTATAAAAATAATTTATTGAAAACAATCATTTTCATCAAAAAAAGCGAAAAAACACGTAATTTTATCTTCTCACGCTATTAAATGCATTTTTTCCCTAACAACCTATAAACAATCTCAAAGCTTATTGTTTCACCTTTCATATGACTTATCAATTTCATTTCAAAGATGCCTACAAGAGAAGTTAGCATTTTTTAAAGTCAACCATGTCGAATTTCCAGACTGAGATTACGTTACATCGCCAACAGATCTCCACAGGTGTTTTGAGGTATTTTTAAATTGTTTTCAATTTAAGATTGTGTAACTTGTAGAGCACGTACCGTTATGTGTGATATATCAAATAAAAGGTTATGTTATCAGCATGCGTATTAAAGTTAAATTAAATTTGTATGTGCACTAGACCAAAAGATATAACGTGTGTAGGAAAAGAACATCTTTTTACAGTTATCTCAGAATTTTGAATATGAAATTAAATGAAATTTCGTACAATTATAATTTATTTAATTACCTATCTACAGTACAAATTTCATCCATCTATTTATTAAAACAAAAAAGTTATAACAAGTTGAAGTCGTGTCGCGTTTTCGTTTCATCTTGTTTCAAATCACTACGATACTAAAGAAGTTTTCACTTCAAAAATTGTAGCCTGAAACTTTGAAACTCTGCATCTTCCGTAAAACTGAATCGATTTTCAAAAATATCACGGCGATCTTTTGTTTTGGCAAAATCTCGATACAGTAAAAAATTTCGGTACTACAACAATAGAAAGATTTTTTAAATTTAAGAATTTCTCATAAACGACTAAACCGACTTCAACGAAAATTTGAAGAATAGTCAGAGTAGCCCTAATACAAAAATTTCACAAAATTTTCAAAATACACATTTTTGATGATTTTTTTTCGAAATTTTATTTTTAATAATTCCATAAAAATAGGATACCTACATACCAACCTTCTTTTGAAAAATGTTTAAAAATAAATAAATAAAAATACTTACAAGAAATCAAATACCAAAACCTTACTATTTTTTACGTATTGACAGGTTATGTGATTTAAGATCGTTTTGATATCTTCGCAACTCGAAAAGTGAGCAGCATCCTTTAGCTTTCGATGAAACGAACTATAAAAGTGATCTCTCCTTAAAATTTTGCTAAACTTTACGGCATCCTATATGTATTCAATATATTTGACAGTATTCCTCCCAGATTTGCATTTTGGATACTTCCTGCTATGGTACGGTTGTAAATTTTTCTATAGCGTGGTCAAACCAATAGGGATACATCCATCAATTTCATTATCGAATCAATACACGTGTTGGTATTGGAAAATCTTGTTAACCATTTAATTTATTAAAGTGTCAATGTTTATAAATTATTGATTTGCTTTGTTAACATTTTCACACTATAGCATAAGCCCCTGCTAAAAAAAAGACCGGAAAGCTAAAAATCTATGAATCATGAACTTATCTATCGGTTTTTCTAAAATCTATTCTACCACACAAGAGAGGATATATATGAACAAAAAACAAATTTTCCGGTACTGCCAAAAATATGAAACTATAAATTATTTATTAAACCAAGACACATCCTCAATTATCGATAATCTCCGCCAATATTGAGTGTGCAAACTCATAAATTAATCCACATTGTGCGTCAATGTTGTTTGAAGAGAGAGAGAGAGGTTATATACGCGCCATACCGCACTGGCATAGTCCAAAAATTGACCAACACTATAACCAAAAAACCCTGGCACGTCATTTCTACTCTGACACAACATTAACACACAGAGAGACTACACACTTTTCCCTGGCCAAAGAATGAATATAATTCCATTTCGCCAGCCAATATCATAAATTTTTGCGGAAGAGGCCCGAAAATTTTATCCCAATACCGCACAACAAAATGAGCTGATTTATGTACAAAAAAAAAAAGAACCAGCTCCCAGTATACCAAACCACCTTCTGATCAACCACACCCATAGACTCATATTGTGGCTAAAAAATTTATTTGCCCATTGAACATTAATTACAAACCGCCTTTCAATAAACATATTAAACCTCGGCACACAGTGTCACACAGAGGACCTCGTTTGTCGCTGGCTCTGGCGCTCGATAATCACAACAAACGGCAGCTTTATTATGGGGAACCCTTCAGTTTATGAGGCCGGCCCGTCACGACCGTCACTAATACCGGCAACACAGCTCTACGTCACTCTCAGCCATATTTCCCATATTTGAATGAGGCTGTGTAATTAAAATTTTACAATTAATGTCCAGAATGCCATCCATGCCTAGCAGGCTGCTTGGTTTGAGCCCATCTGATATGGGACCGGGGGACTATTATACAAAAGCCACCACCGTTCACCGTTACTTTATTGGAAGCATAGGTCAATCCGTGCGCTGTGCATGTGACGTGCATTATGGCCATCAAGGATATTCCGTATAATTGTGAGTCGATAGCTTTGCAAATAAACCGACATAAATACCATCTCTTCATACTTCGATAGGGGGGAATGGTTGCGGCGGGTACCCGTTCCAGATCACAGTGAAATTTTATTTACTCTGCATACATCACATTTTATTATTTCAATTTCAAAACTCTCGCAATCCTCGAACAATCATATTGAAGGCATCAGGGTATAAAGTGGTAGTGTAGAAGGGGGAGGGGATTCTGGGGGGTTGTTCTATTCCCATCATGTATGGTTGATGGGAAAAGGAACCGAAAGTCTAAAGTTTCTTTGATTCGAAAGTTTTCATTTTTATTACCCGCTTCTTATGGGGAAAGAAAATCCAACCCGTTACGACGACGACTATTTCCGCAAACATAGTTGAGTTCTTAGATTCCAGTGTTGCCACTTTCCGTTTTTTTTTTAAAAAGAGATTCCATTCAAGATAAATCGAAAAAACATAGTAAACTTTGTTTTTTCATGTAAAGTTTCATTCCTTTAAATTTTCTCCTAATGCCACGCCCCCTTTTTTTCGAAAATTGTACCTAACTTTATTTTTAAACAATTGAGAGTTGCGTTCTTGAAGAAAAGTTGCAGATGATGTGTTTCCTAGCAATTTATTCATACAAAATAGGTGCCACGCCTCCTTTTTGGGGGCATTTTTGACCAAAATCTTGTTTAGACAAAGGTTTTGGTGGAGGTTGGTTTGGTGTCTTGGCCGTTAATAAGCCCTTTAAGCTCCAAAGGAAAGTCTTTTGACCATTGTTCATCTCCTGAACCGTAGTAACACAATTTTTTACTTCCTTTTAATAAGAAGTCAAGGGTTCAGTTCCAGTGTTCGAAAAATTGTTTTTGTCAACCGAAATTGGCACTGCTGTTCCCCATTTGTTCTGAAGATGGAGTTAAAAATGGTGGTAATATTGGCAAGAGATGGGGTTGGTTCAACTGGGGAAGGTAATTCAAGGAAGAAAGTTGAGTGTTCCATATCCAGCTGGCGCTTATATTCTTGCTCGTTTGTTCACTGGGTTTTGGTATGGTTTGGTATGTTGGTGTATTTGCTCACCATCATCATCATCATCAGCTTCAGTGTATACTGTGTATATATGAGAATATAAGAGTAGAAGCGAAGTTGGATTATGCCTTCACTCTCTGAAGTGGTATTTATTGTGTTGAGGACTCTTAAATTGTCAAGGATCAAATGGGAGATGAGCTCATGGGTTGTGCTCATGTTTTCATTTTTCAGGGATTACGTGAGTGAGGCCTTCGATTCATAGGGTTTACACAAAAAAAAACGAAAAAATAAAACAAAAAAAAAGGAATGAAGTTTGGAAGAATATGTCTGGCAGGACCAAAAACCATCATGATGGTTCTCGTTCGTTCAATGATGCTTGCGTTACTGTGTTTTTTCATTCTTTAGGTCCTTTGGGTGGAAAAAAAATACGACAAGTTGGCCAATATAAATTAAATACTTTCAAGTGACACTTTGATCCAGAGGACGGTTTTTTGAAAGTATTGAAGTTTGGGGCGATATAGCTTTTGGGTATTGTGTGCGAGTATATACCTTACATAAACACGTTTATTGGTTAAAACAGAAGGTTTTTTTTTTAATCGAATGTGGTTGTGTAGGTGATTGTTGTTGTTGTAGGAAAAAAATAAAGATAAGAATATTTTATGCAATAGAGAACAGAAATGACAATCATCCACAGATTTTTGTATGTGTAGTTGTATAGTTTTTGGGTTAAGGTCAAGTGTTTTACAGTATGCCAACCGTACTTCAGGGGATTTTGTTTTGTTTGTTAAACTCTTCATTCAAAAAATGGTTATTATTTCAAGCACAATCAGCCCTCTTGTGGGTTTTTGTTTAAAAAAAAAAATGTTTGTATTCCCTCATGGTATTAAAACTAATTTCAAATTTTTGTTCAAAAATATCTTATATCTGACCTTTATCACACTTTTTTTCATTTGTGTTGTGACAATTTTAAGCTTTGCGTCAATTTAATCCTTTTTTTATACTTATTTCTAATATTTTTTTCCTTTTAACAGCAGGTGGAAATTTTTAAACTACGCGCTTGGTTGTGTTCAGAAACAGGTTATTTAAAAGCCTAAGTGACAAAAACCATTTGGGAATTAACACCAATTTTTGAAGGAACTTTTCAATTTAACTACTTTAAGCAGGTTAATACCACCGCAAAGTCAATTATAATTTTTCACGTGAAAATGTATTTGTTGAAGGTAATGTAAGGATTCGGAACCTATACCGAAAGACCCTGTTAATAATATCCAATACCGTAGAAATAATTCGTATGATATCAATAAACTAAAAGAGTTCGGTAAAAGGATGAATTGTTTTTTTTTTTTGAGAAAAATGAAAAATAAGATTATACAACATATTTATTTCAAAGCAATTGAAATAATAATTTAAAAAATTAAACCTTAAAAAAGAAAAACATTTTTTTGTATTTTTTTTTTAAGAAAATGTTTTATATGTTTTTCGAAAGATAATTTTTTTTTGATATTTTTTCCTTAAGTGTATATAAGTGATTTCTTTCTAACTGCTCACAGTGGTTTCTTGACGAAAATAAATGAAACTAAGTTCACTGAAGGGAAATTAGTATGAAAAGACTACACATTTTTTTTGTAAAGGCATGTTTTACTAATTTCGCAAATATTCAAAATTTTTGTTTTTTTTTTTCAATTTATAAAAACAGTTAGGTATACCTAAACTGTTTTAAAAAAGAAAATTCGATATTAAGGGCTTATTTATTCAGCCCCACATTTTGAAGTCGTCATTTTTAATAAAAAAAGCTGCCAACTTTTTCATTATTCTCCTAAAATGTACTGAAGTCAATGCATTTTTGTCTCGAAATGCTCGTGCAACTGATTTTTGACGACAAAAAGCACCAAAGACACCACTGTAAGGCATACGCAGCGCTCTTAATATGTCTCGTTAATAATTTCATCAAAACTTAACCTGAATAAAATCTAACAAGTTGAAAAATAGTTCCTAAGAAAAACTCCAAAAGTAGTGAGTGGGTTCTAGAGAAAATTATAAGTGAAAATAGAAATTTGAGTCAGTCGCACATAGGAGTATTTGCAGTAAAAACCTGGTCATAAGTCGATTGACAAAATTGACACCAAAAAGTTTGGCAAAGTGGGTGCAAAATAAACCTGTGTCAATATGCTGCACTCATTTTTTTGTTTTTCGATCGTGTCTTGTTAAATAATGAGTTCAAAGTTAACTGTTACATCTAATTCATTTTTATTTGAATTCGAAGTATTTTGGTAAGTGTTATTCTATATGCGATATCGAAGTGTTTTGATAGAAATCTAAAAAAATTTAAATGGAGAATTCTTCTTCAGTTATTTATTAACGATATTAATAAAGTTTTGAAAATGTTAGATGGTTTTTTCTATTTTAATTCGGGCTTAGAACTAGTATCTAAAAACGTGATATTTTTGGTAAGTTATTATTTGAACTTTAATGATTTTTTTTTAAGTACACCCCGTTATTCTGCGATGAATTGAAACTTATGAGTTAGTTTATATATTCTTTAACACAATGCAACAAAAATTGGGTGCTCTTAGTTGCTCTTTAGAGAATCGAGGGTCAATTAGTTTTTCACTTACTGATAGAAAATACTCCTTACTTTATGCAACGTTTTTTATTTTTAAATTAAATTTACTGATGTTATTAGTGTATTTTATTTTGGGTGATCTTAATTAAGGTTGGGGAAGAGAGAAAAGAAACTGAGAATTGCGTATTAGGGATGAGGAAAAAATTTTGAGAAATATAATGTCGACAGGCGGAGTACAGGCCATTAATTAATTTTTTTTACTTTTTGGTAAAAAAATAAAAATAACAAAAACTAGGTTTATATTGTATTTTCTTGTAGGAATACTCATTTTAAACAGAAATAATAACAAAAACCACGAAAAATAATTATGGCCAGGTTTTTGATGACAATACTCCTATGTGAGTCGGTTGAATTTTGTCTTTCTGAAGCCTCTGGTAAGTCTAAGTTTGAATTCTGTTCATTTTTTTAAAACTACACCTACACCTTGTATTAATCCGAATTTGAAGAGTATAAATTATTGAAAAAAAAATATTTAAAACTCCACTTTCAAGTGGCTATTAAAATAGACTATTTCCTACAGCCTCTTAAGGGTTTCCATTTCCCATTGCATATAACTTCATTTTCAAACAGAAACCTCCTTCAACAAATTTCCGTTCGTTTGGTCAATAATCCAGTCCATATCATTCTATCCACTTTAACCTAAAATGCTCCTCCATTCGACTTGAATGCTTCTGCAATTTTATTGAATCGATAAGAAGAAGTCTAAATCAAGTGCATACAAGTGCACTCCAAGGGCATAATCCATTGCATTCCTTATATCATTTTTAGCTTTTCTCTTTCGTTTTCCTGTCTATCCCTTTGCCTCTGAACATTCAAATTCTCAAGAGCTCATTAAAAAACTAGAGGTCTGGCCGAGCCTGGCCCTATGTCAGTTGAGGTCTTTACCCGCGTGTAAAGAAAGTCGTCCTTTTTTGTATCTATTTGCAGATATAAGACTTCAACTCATCCTTGCTTGGTTATAGCATTGAAATTGTTATGGTCGTTTGGTTATATTAACTGCCGCGGCACTTCTTTTGCGGGATGAGTAGAGTTCTGCTGTGCAATTATGTAGAATGGCCTCAAAATGACGAAGGCAAAGTGTACATAGGAAGAAATACCAACGCGAAGTTGGAAAGGATACTACATCAAAAATTATTACCAGCGCCGTGGAAGGCAATTAGTTCATCCTATACATGTCCTGTTTAGAGCTTTAATGGTGGCCGCAACTATCATACAACCATATTATTATACTTCCTAGAACCTCCAGAAAAGAGTAAAGTCCTTATGGAACATTCCCTATATACTTACTTAAATCTGTATCTCTTTCTAGTTTGTATGCTTAAATGAGTACAAAGGGATTATTGCCGAAGTGCACTATTTTGTATGCTATATCGCCAACCACCGGCAATGGCTGCCTCTTTCATCTCCAACAGTCTCTAAGGTTTGAAATTATGTACTTTGTTAGTTCCACTTGATTCTTTTTAAGTAGAAACCCATTATGGGAGACATTTTCTTAATTACATTATATCCTTTGTTGGAGAACGAAGTAGGTATACTAAGTTTACTTCTCTAAGGACATTTTATATGTTAAGGGAATCACTCATTAACATGTAGGCAATAAAAGCTTCTGTAAAACAAAACTTCTACATCAGCTTCAGAATGATTGATAGGGAGAAATATTGTGCGTATACACTTAAATTGGGATGTATGCCAAGTCCTTTATGCATAGAAGCAAAATCGAGGGTACACATTGATAGACAGTTCAAAATAATAGAAGCTTTAATTGGATGATCAATCAAGTTCAGTGTCAGGAGTTTTATATTCATATACACGTCATACTCGTAGTTAGTATAGAAATTTTTTTTGTGAGGAATCTCATTTATATGTAAACCAATCCAATAAAATTGGAAAATGGGTTTTTCTTTCGTTTTACAGCAGAATAAGAATAAGAATAGGCTCTAACTTGGACCAGAACTGAAATCGGCGGCATTAAAAAAACTTTGAACTTTAAAAACAAATGTATTAGAATTAAATTCATTTGTGCTCTAGAGATTTTTATATTTAGATGAAGAAGTAAGTAGTAAGATTCAGATTCCAATCATCACTACTGGAACTTTTGTCTGCAACCCAGAACTGAAAATTTCCCAATTGCTTGCAAACGCCAGAAGAACACTGTGAAGATCATTGGTGCTTTTGTAAATATTGAAAGGAAATTACTGGAAAAGGGTTAGCAATAAATTAGAAACTAGTGATGGGAACTATCGAATAAAAACTATCAAACTATCGATAGTTGTAAAATATTCATTTATTCGGTAGTTTTAAATCATTCATTCATTTAGTTACTAATTTCATTCGAATAGTTTTTTCATTCAAATAATTTTTTTATACTATAGTTTTTTCATTCGAATAGTTTTCTTAAACGATAGTTTTTTTCATTCAAATAGTTTTTTTATACGATAGTTTTTTCATTCAAATACTTTTCTTAAACGAAAGTTTTTTCATTCAAATCAAGGGGCACGGTAGTGCCCAGCCAAGTTCTCTAGCAACTTTGGCACTACACCCTTATTTACAGGAAACAACTCAGGCCATTTTCGACCCCCCTCTAACTTCCACACCAAAGATACTAGAAATTTCAAACTTCGCTTCATTTGTTAAGCTAGTCAAAACAAAACTCCTCACAAAATTTCAGCTTGCTACGATGAGTAGTTTCTGAGATATAGGGCTTCGAAAATCTCAAAAACCGTAACTGACTGACTGATTCACTCACTCACTCACTGACAGATCATCAAAATTATGGAGAACTTCCGGTTAACGTAGAAACTTGAAATTTTACACGGTGATAGGGCTTGTGGTGCATACAAAGGGAAAAATCGAAAATTTGAGATTTTCAATTCAGGGGGCGTGGCATCCGCCCATTTCCGCTGAATTATCATCAAATATTATAGAGCACTTCTGATTATCGTAGAATCTTGAAATTTGGTAGAATGGTAGAGCTGGTAGTTTGTACAAAGGAAAAAATTTAAAATTTGAGAATTTCAGCCAGGGGGCGTGGCATCCGCCCATTTCCGCTGAATTTTCATTAAATATAATAGAGCATTTCTGATTATCGTAGAATCTTGAAATTTGGTAGAATGGTAGAGATGGTAGTTTATACAAAGGAAAAAATTTAAAGTTTGAGAATTTCAGCCAGGGGGCGTGGCAACCGTCCATTTTCACTGAATTTTCATCAAATATAGAGATTTTCAATTCTACAGCCATACCTTGCAAAAAGTAGTGAAATCACAACAAAAACATTACTGTTAAAAAAGGAGCCAAGTTCTCCTATGTTGAAATTATGCTGGCACAAAAAGTACTGAGATGTAAAAGTGTACCAAGTTCTAAAGTTTGGGTTCAAATTCGTATCAATAAAATTTTGATTGTTTACTTGGCAATTTTTGAAATAACTTTAAAAATCGGTAATTAAAAGAAAAATTGTCAAGAGAACAATCAAAATTTTATTGATACGAATTTGAACCCAAACTTTAGAACTTGGTACACTTTTACATCTCAGTACTTTTTGTGCCAGCATAATTTCAACATAGGAGAACTTGGCTCCTTTTTTAACAGTAATGTTTTTGTTGTGATACTTTTCTTAAACGATAGTTTTTTCATTCGAATACTCAAGTAGCACACTGGTGTATAAATTGGTGTAAATTCATTAATTTTGGTGTAAAATTGAGGAAATTGAAAAAATATGGTGTATTTCTCAAAATTAGTGGTATAAAAATTATATCACTGTCTTTTCTGTAAAAAATTTCAACATTTTTTTAAGATTCCGTGCAAAAAATACACCGATATTCAGTTGTTTTTATAATATACCATTAATGGTGTATAAAATTATTCGATTCTGAAATCAACCAAAACGGTACATTTTGTAAACTCTCTTTGGTGTAGAAAGCACACCCTGTGGACATAAAATTCACCAGAATGCATAAGTAGGAGACGACATATTTTTCAATGGCCGCCATTTAAAAAAAGTAGACAGCAATTAATTAGTTTTCTATAATAGTATATTTATCGACCTAATTATCCCGCAATTTGGTTTTTTTCTATGCGGTTTATTATATTATAAAAGAACTCTTCTAAAAAAAATGTAAAAACAACAAAAAAAATAAAATTTTTGAAAAACTGATTTTTAAAATCGAACAAAAAAATCATTAATTCACTGATATTTTTGAGGCGCTCGATTTTTAGAGGGGGTAGTATGTAAAATTAGTAGACAGAATGTGTTTCGTTTTAAAATTAGGCAAACAAATTCATATTTAACCATTAGTTTCTTATGGCAATATTATGAAAGTGAATAAAAATTCATTTACATTTATTTCATAACAAATGGTGTGAATTAGAATTCATCACACTGTTTGAGGTAAAAAATAAACTTTGGTTCAAATTTTAAATCAGAATAATTTAAATGGTGTATTTTATCCGTAGATTTATTGTGTATTCTTCAATTTCAAAGGGATAATATACCACTAGCGCCATTTATACACCAAAATCGGTATATTTTTTTAACAACCGGAGTTTATTATATACGAGAAAATGGTGTATTTTTTATATTCAAAATGCATATCACGAAAGTGCAAAAAATACACCAAATATTTTGGTGTATTTTAGACTTTTGTGCTACTTGAGTAGTTTTCTTAAACGATAGTTTTTTTCATTCAAATAGTTTTTTTATATGATAGTTTTTTCATTCAAATACTTTTCTTAAACGATAGTTTTTCATTCGAATAGTTTTCTTAAACGATAGTTTTTTCATTCGAATAGTTTTCTTTAACGATAGTTTTTTCATTCGAATAGTTTTCTTAAACGATAGTTTTTTCATTCGAATAGTTTTCTTAAACGATAGTTTTTTCATTCGAATTGTTTTCTTAAACGATAGTTCTTTCATTCAAATAGTTTTTTTATATGATAGTTTTTTCATTCGAATAGTTTGCTTAAACGATAGTTTTTTTCATTCAAATAGTTTTTTTTATACGATAGTTTTTTCATTCAAATACTTTTCTTAAACGATAGTGTTTTCATTCAAATACTTTTCTTAAACGATAGTTTTTTCATTCGAATAGTTTTCTTAAACGATAGTTTTTTTCATTCAAATAGTTTTTTTATACGATAGTTTTTTCATTCGAATAGTTTTCTTAAACGATAGTTTTTTCATTCGAATAGTTTTCTTAAACGATAGTTTTTTCATTCGAATAGTTTTCTTAAACGATAGTTTTTTCATTCGAATTGTTTTCTTAAACGATAGTTCTTTCATTCAAATAGTTTTTTTATATGATAGTTTTTTCATTCGAATAGTTTGCTTAAACGATAGTTTTTTTCATTCAAATAGTTTTTTTTATACGATAGTTTTTTCATTCAAATACTTTTCTTAAACGATAGTTTTTTCATTCGAATAATTTTCTTAAACGATAGTTTTTTCATTCAAATAGTTTTCTTAAACGATAGTTTTTTTATTCGAATATTTTTTTGATTCGATAGTTTATTCGATAGTTTTTATTCGATACTTTTATTCGATAGTTTTTATTCGTATGAATGAATGAATGAATGAACTATTCGATAGTTCAAATCATTCAGTGACTTACTATCGACAGTCCAAATCATTCGATAGTTCCCATCACTATACAAAACCGATCAAGTATTGAGTTCAATAAAAGGACATTTTACGTAATCCTCTTGGGCAGAATTTCACCATGGACAAAACTGGTGATATATTTAGGAACTTTGTCCTTCTTGTTTCCGCGAAAGAGTTTAAGAATGATCAATTGGAGAATTTTTTGGTCAAAGTGGATGTGAGTTGTATGATGGCGAAGTGTAATTTTCCATATAATAGTATAAAACCTACTTTGTCATTTATTTTCTGGCAACTATTGATCAGCTATTAAGGTTACAAATAACAATTAAAAAAGTACAAATTTTGAAAAAAAATCTTAGATCTTAAAAAATAATAACAACTAATTTTATCAAAGATTCTTTAGTTCTGAAATACAGCAATCATTCCACCTTTCCAGCAGTATTCAGCTTACCTTAATAATTCTTCTGACATACTCAGGACATGATATCCAGTGAAAGTGAAGTGTTTCTTATCTCAGATATCCTCTCCACCTCCCACCTGAAGAATTTCAAACACTCGAGAATTCTCAAATATAATTCTCAAAGAGGCATCTTCACTTGAAAAAGAATACGAAAATTGCAATATCACTCCGACTTGACTATTTTAGGTCATACACTATGTTAAGGGGTATATTAACAAATTGCACAAGACTTCTCTATTCAAAAAAGGACTCCACTCACTTTCTATATTAAACTCTTATAAGTTCATCCCAGGATCCCCATGGGTATTTGCATCGATTATTTTTTCAATATCGGTATTTTCTGACTTAAAAAAAAAAAAAAAATAAAACTGAAGCTCCCCTTTATCCTTATCGAGAATAGATATATATCTACTTTAACCAAAGCAAATGCTTCCCTACGTTCTTCTTCTTCTACTATTTCCCCCCATAGATAGATCCGCTAGTGAGATGAAGAACACCAGTTTTCTATATGTATCTCAGTACGAGTAGGTATCACAATCCCTTATCGCGTTTTTCCATTAGATGATACTCGCTCGTTGTGTCGTTTGTGTTGTCTTGAAAACGCTTTTATCTCAATCGACAATGAGATGCGAGTGAGCACTTTGTGCTCTCTTGTCACCAGAGTGTATCACCCAAAGTATGAAGTAGAACGAAGCTATCAAGCTATCACACTCTGTGAACAAAATGAACAGAACTGAAAAAAAAGGACACACAACGTTGTTCAGTTTTTTTATTTTTTGTAGACACTTTGGTTGCTCTGTTGCCGGTATTATGGCTAAGGATGTGATGCACTATTCTAAACGAACAACGACGATGTCTGCTATTTAGTTGCACGTTTCGCGTGTCAACAATGTGTTCAAATACTCAATTTAATTAAAATTATATGAAAAAAAAATGGAGAAGGAAAAAAGCAACTTTAACAACACAAAACGAAATCAGTTGCGCACGAATGAGAAGTGGAAGGATATGAAATCCTTCCATTTTTTTTATATGATTTTTTTGTTCTACAAGTTTGTGGGGCACTAACAAGGAAACTATAGGATACATGGGTTTTTTTTCGAAATGACGGGAAAAAATTGCACTATTGTGACGTTAAAAATAAGAGGATAAATGGGATTTCATTTTCAAGGATCAGGACTCGTTATTTTTTGTTTTTGCCATTTGGTAGAAATGTATTTGCGTGTCCGTCTTTCTTCTTTGCATATAAAATTGAACGCGTTCCTTTGGAGTAATTAAAATTCAAAATTAAATTGGTTCTATCCTGTATTGCATTTGAAAAAAAGGACTCCACAGGACTTAAAATCACATCTACACCTGTTCTATATGGTCCACGTGTTGTGTGACACTTCCTGTTTTTACACGAGGAAGTTTGTAGAAATACAATAAATATTTGATTTTTATGACAGGAACTTTGCAGGACATGGAGATCAAACAGAAGGTTGTCTGTTTGGACAGCTGTCTATCTCCAAAATACCTACACCGAAGACCTGACAAAAATAAAGTACCAAAATATATGGAAGGACATGGTGTTATACATATCTAGGACACACTTGTCCTATCTATCCAACACAAAGGACTAGACAGGAATCAAGTCAAAAGTCATATGAAAATAATAATAATTTTGAATGTTTATTGTTACTGCGCTATCCCACAGGACATTCGATAGAAAAATAAAAAAAACATCTCCGCATAAGATTTGCCGCACAACGAGGACGACACCAGTTGGCTCGAGATAGAATTTCTAATTTCACTTTTTTATCAGTCATCCTGCAGGCAACAACGCGCAACTCGCATATTTCATTTAAAAGTGAAAAAGGCAAAGGTGAAGACCCTTTTTCGGTTATACTGTTGTTTTTGTACTAGAATTTTAGATGAGATTGTGTTGTTGCTCCCCTTCTGTTGCGTTATGTTTTTTTTTTTTCTATTGTTGCGGTTTAAGGTTCATCAAGATGATGAAGCAGGATTGTGCGTTCTATTGTGTCCTTTTTGCATTTTTTTAGTTTCGGTTTCAATATTGATGAGATGCTAGCCATATGGTGGCTCGTGCCGGCCACACGTCTATTCGGTCTTTGTCCGTCGCTCAAAACTCAATTAATTGGATATGATGGAATTAATTCAACATTGTTTGGGTATATCCTTGAAGTGGATAACAGAGTTATGCTATATCTACCTGTGAAGATGGACTCCCATCATTTGTACCAGACTCTGATGGATAGGTGGCAAACAATGGTTAAAAAGGATCGATGGATTCCACAGAAGCCGAAGCAGGGATTGCGTCATTTGGTCGATTAGACTATTAGGCGAAGTGTAAGGATGATTTTTTTTTTAATTCAACAGCATGAAGAGATGGAAATAACAGTGAAACGTGCCAAATAGGGCGGAGTAGATTTATTCATTCCATTACTCAGATCCGTTAAGGAGATCTTGTTGTTATTTTTTTTTTAGTCTGTTTTACCTTAAAGCATATGTACAACATGTCTTAAGTTGAATATCAGTTTTTTTTTTGTTCTTCAAGTGGATCCTCCTTATCCGCTACATAATTTCCGTTTCGATTGATTTTGAGTCAGAGAGTGATCCTCTTTGCTTTGCCAAATGTGATGCGCCATTGAAAATCGCGTGTCTTCATATAGCTGTTTTTTTGGTGTTTGTTGAATATTTTTGACAGCATCTGGTTGATCAAGGAGGATAAGGATGATTGTTTTGATCTCATTATGTTATTTTGTTAAAATTCAGTTAGAATGTGGAGTTGATGGATAATATGACTTAGTCATGCACAGGATGGATGTTGTTTAGTTAAAGAAGTTACTGGAAAGACCTTTGAATTCATAAAAGGCACTCCTACTTTACCGCCTATGTGACAGAAGACAAGGCGACAGAGTTACAAGGCGATAAAGCAAGAGGACGACAAGTTGACATGACGACAAGGCTACATAGCTTCAAATACTTTTGAGTCTTATAGGAAGCTAAACTAAGCTTCTGTTAGGCCTAATAGAAGCTATAAGGTGCTGCTTGATAACAGCATGGATAAGGGGTATTGTTTTTGATGTTCACTAAAACCTTTTTGTACCTTTTGATACCCTTTCTTGAGCTTTTTTAATTTTGAGCATTTTATGGCAGTTTCGGTGTCAATGGTTTCTACCTGCAGTCATTTATGTAACCTCCCAAGGGGTTCTTGAATTGAACTGATAAATTGGATGTGAATCAAATGAAGAATAATGATAGGTTAGATGTTTTGTGGTAAAATCGTAGTTTTAACCAGCTGATCTGGTTAATTTAAACAGTTTTGTTATTATTCCACATTCAGTGATCTAGAGATAATTTAAGTTCAAAGGTTTTTCACCATATCCAATTTTATGAAAAGATTAACTAGTTTTTTTTTCAAAAATGAACACGCCCCTTCCAGATAATTACGAACTACATCCCTGAGAAAATCAACATCTTTTCGACCCCTAAAATAGACTCCTATTCCTATTCTTCGTTACTCTTGTTCGTGTAATGAATTAATGGCAACGTTAAATCTGGCACTGAAAAAATACCATTCCATTCAGTGCATTGCCCCTTCTCCGTCCAAAGCTAATTTTACACCATCACTTGAACCAAGCTAAACATTAACTTCATTTAATTTTAAATCCACATACTAAAATACCATGCCATTCAACTTCTCTTGTTTTTTCAAAACACACAATCCACTTGGCTTTTCTCAACTTCAAATATTCAACCTGGAATGTGTAGATATAAGGTGTAGCTTGGTGTATGTACCTACTGTTTCTAGCCCGGAAGCAATAAAACCCGTCTTTGTTTTTCTTAACTTCTGTCAAAGGCAGAGTGGGGAAAATTGTTTGAATTGCATTCGTAGTACAAAAAAAAAAAAAAAATACAAAAAAGCACAAAAAAAAAACATAACTTGAACCCAAAATTAATTTCAACAAATCAGGCACAATTGTAACAATATAATATGGAGTATACACCCACCTACTCTATTAAGGACCCTTCATTTAATTTTGTTTCTTATTTTTTTTTTAAACTTGCTATGTAATCTACACCTCAGTTTTAAGGGCCAGTTGTGTATTAGAAATAAGTCGGAACAATATCTAATACAAATCAGGTTACAAAAAGCAACTTCTCTAAAGTTCTTCTATAAGGCTTCTATTGAGCTTCCTTTAGCAAACTAAGCAACATTAGCAAACTAAGCAACTTCTTTAAAGTTCCTTTAGCAAACTAAAAAAATACTCACCAAAGTTATGTTATCGACATCCATTTTAAGTCATTTGAAAATAAAAATATTGAAACTTCTATAATGTTTTTATAAAGCTTCCATCAGAAATTTTTCGATAGATAACTTCCAATTTGCAACGTTTTAATTACAATAACAAGCGTTGATTTTTTCAATATGATTTATGTTAAGATTTCATGAGAAACAAATTTAAAACGAATTATGCTCTTCGTCAAGTTTTGGAAAAAAAAATTAAGCTTCTAAAAGAATTCTCTAAAACTTCCCCCTGAAAAAATTCTAACAGAAGTGATTCCATCGATAACTTACAATTTTTAATCGTTTGCATTTTTGTTTTGCCATTTTGAGTCGTTGATAGTAGAATCTCTGAAATTCCCTCTATAAGGCTTCTATTAAGCTTTCTAAAGGTTAAATTTCAAGCAGTAGTAATTATAATTTCTGTTATTGTATCGGTTTGTTATTAAAAAAAGCAACCTATTTCTTGTAAAACTTCCATCCAAAAAACTTGAATCGTTTGATTTCTATAATGCCTCTATAAAGCCTCTTAACCAAAAAGTTACAATAAGTTATGATATAGATAACTTTTCAGTATGAGTCCCTTGGAATTTAACAAAACAAAGTTCACCGAGTGGATTTTGTTCTTCGGAAAAGCTTCTTTAAACGAATTTATAGAAGCTTAATGAATGTTTTCGCTTCTATAACGTTTCAGACTTTCATAAAATTACTTCTTTACGTGGTAGGTATAGTTAACGTGATTGTTTTCGTAATATTATTGCTTGTCAAGTCTTAAACCTTCCGTTAAAGCAACAAGTTCTCACGACTTTTCAGTGGATTTAAACTCCAATAACGAAGGCAATGATCGCTTACTCTTACTCTACATAACAAAAAATCGCGTGATTCCGAGTTCTTACACACCGGCAATAATAATTAAGGATTTGTTATGTAAAGTAACCTCCTATAAGTCTACACTGTAGGTACAACTACCACCCTCATTTATTTTGAATACTTTACTCGCTCACTCACCTCCAAGAGTCCATATCCAGACGTGAAAAATTTGTTCAGTTTTTTTTTTTTTTTCATTTTTAATTCAAAGTACGAGAGCACAGAAACAAAAAAAAAACTTCACCGGAATGTACATATACGCAAATACCTACTACAACACATTTTTATTCCTTCTGGCACGGAAAGTGTGAAAAGGGCACAGTGAGTTGAGTATGATGGGTGCTATGGGGTTGAAGTTGAAGGCTTCTTCCTCCAAAGCCAAGCCAAACCCCTCCGTTTTACACACGCTCTCATTTGCAAAAACAGGAGAATTAAATTTTATCGCCAGGTGAGGCAACAACAACGTGAGCTTTTTTCTTCTCTCCTCTAAGCCAAAGCCATTTGTGTTGTGTTCTTAACAAATGAACCTGTGTCTCGTTGGCTTCTGGCAGGAGGGCATAAAATGTATGTAAGTTTAGTGGCAGGAGTATTATTTTTAGGGTTGAAATTCAGACAGGTACATTTTTGTCTGTTGTGCAATTAGATCACCATGGCTACAAGGCTTTTTTATGTACAAGAGCGAGTTCTGTTTGTGAGGTTTCTTTTTTTTTTGTATTTTGTTCAGAGAATTGCAGGAGTACGTAGTTTTTTGTTAAAAAGGATTCGCAGGATACAGAGAGTTCATTGGGTCATGCGGATTTTGTCAGGACGAAGGCGAGGTGGTGGCAGAGTTCAGCCATAATGTGTGCTGTTATAGCTTCCATTCAATCCATGGCTAGGATTAGAAGCTCAAGAAAGGTTACTTTTTGGATTCGTTTTTCCGATTTTATAATCCCTTCACAACTTTGTCAATGTCTCCCCAAGGATTTAGACAAAAAAAAAAAAAATATGAACGTGGGCATAGAAAGACACAGGACCCAGCTGAACCATTGGCACCTTTTGTTCGTACTCCTTGTCAAGTTTTCATTGCAAAGATGATAGGGTCGATGGTGGACGGTCAGGATGTCTATGCGATGTGGATTGGCCTCGGTTATATCTGGCGAAGAGTAAACTTTTCATCCATTCGACTATGTAGCTTACAAATTTTTTATTTTCTCATTTTTTTTCTAAAGAAAATCTTTAAAGACTTTTATCCTTTTAAGCAGGTAATTCGATCTCTTGCCATAGTGTGCTTATCGCCGTCTTTGAGTTGAGAGATTACCAAAGAAATCGCAAAATGGGATTCTTCTTTCCGTTTTATATACTATTTCGCTTAATCTGTGGAGCACTTTGTGAGTTTGTGAATTTTTTTCTACTCTCTTTATGGTCTTATCAAGATTAATTTGCGTAACGATAATGATACCTTAAGCTATATCAAGGAAATTGAATCAATATCGAAGAGAGTGGAAAAGACCAAGCAAAGCATATCTAACGCAATTTTACAGGTTTTCGTTGTCATATTTTTTTTTTTATTTTTTTTTTCATAGTTAAGTCAATCTGGAAAAAGGAAATTAGACCGACATCCTTTTTAAGGCTTTTAATCTTAGAATTAATAATTTTTTTTTAACAAAATTATTTTTCCATTTAAAGAAGATGGAGAGTGAAAAAAGAGAATGGGCTTTTGTTAGAATGACATTGGCTTAAGATTGTATTAGATTTTCTAAAAAAAAATAAGACGAGGAATTTGAAGTCTTGGATAAGTTAGAGGGTTTAAAAACTTCCATAAAAGTAAATTGGAAATTAGTCTAGCTTAGAATTTTAATTTATAACAAAAAGTTTTTCTCCATTTACATATTTAATACCTACATTTTTAAAAACGCTTATTAATAAGGATAAGTAGTTCGTGTTTTAAAAAATTATTTTTAGAAAGATGACTAATGTGGGGAATTTCGAAATGCCCCACCTACCTGGGGGATTTTTTAAAATTCATCCAAATGATACTCTATTTCTATTAAATCAAATATTATCTCCTTATAGTTTTGCTCTAAAGCGTCTGAAATTATTTGCATCATATATACCATGATCTACCCAAGCAACAATTTGCTACCTCGGTAACCAAATTACAGCGGTAAAAATATTACTTGGAATAACCGCGGTTATTAAATGGCTAGAAATTGGTTATTTTGCAACTGCACGTAGTTTTTCGGTAATAATTAACCCTATAATCAACCAAAAGTTAATTTCTGGTAGTTTTTTATCCTTTTTTCTCATTATATTAAAACCCTAGGTTCTAAACTTGCTTTAAAATACTTTTTCAAACCTGGATTTTAAATCAAGTCTATTTTTATCAATAATTATTGGTATTATAAATAACTTTTTTTTTAATTTTTTTGGTTAATTTATAACCAATTCTTGCCCTGAAGTTCAAAACTAGCTTAGCTCAAAACTAGATACCTATATCTACACAAAATAATTAAACTCCAAGTCGAAAATACAGTGATGCAGTAAATCTTAGCATTCCCACAGTTCTTAAACTGAAACATTCACAAACATAAATAAATCCATCAAAGACCTGGCGCATTCATTCTTTTTACTAATAATCTCCCCAAAAAAAATCAAGCCATCAGATTATGAAAAGTCAAAATTCTAACACTGTCCATTCTTTTACACCTTCCCATCACCTATCAGCTTTTGTGAACTGAGAATGTATTTAACAATCATTGCGACTTACGAAATGCAGCGACACGAATCAGAAGTGTTTTCTTTAGATCATAGAAATTGGTGAAGAAAGTTTTGAGAAGAAACGTAGAAACCTCAAGTCTTTGTGGATTTGATAGACATTGGCCCAACATAACACTTATTACTTCTTAACTGCTGTGCAACCGCGACTAAGATCCAATTATTCTATGGTGATGGAATTATTCTTGTCTAGGTTTGATGACCAAAGGCTATCGTTCATGGGATTTGTTTTGGAAAGATACACCGAAATAATTTCTCACGTTGATATATTCGACCTTATAAGTCTCAACGTAATTGACACTCACACAGCTAATAGTCTAGGTTTTATTTATATCTAGAAGTCAAAGGGTTCGACAATCACTTCAAAGATATCTAATCGTGGAATGTAACGAATTAAGATGTAGAGTTGTTTAACAAACTTTTCAAAAGGCTTTAACTTCCGAAAATGTCAATTTCCATTCCATTATACCCAAAGACGACGAAAACCCCCATGAATTTTAACTTAAGGACCTTTTTATTTTATTTTTTTATTTTTATTTCATAAAGGACTTATATCTTTTTTGTTAACTTTCATTTAACGAGTTTGAATTGAATTAAAAAACATTTACGACAGCCAATGAATTTGATACGCGAAACTCTCTCGTAAAAACGAACCTCAATTTTAATAAAATCTACATAAAAATGATTTTTATGTGTGTCAAGTGTTTGGTATTCAATATAAAGTAGATGCCATAGTAACAGTAGCAGCAGTAGATTCAAAAGCACCGTCAACCGGAAGAAGTAACAAAAATTCAGACCACTTTACTTATGTAAATTTTTTGTGAAACATTCTTTATGCTTCCAACGGCCTAATATAATTTTAATGACAAAATGATAACAATGAAAAGGGGAAGTTTCTTTAACATTATTTTTGGCAATAAAATAAGAAATAAAAAAATAAATAAAAAAAAAAAAACAATACTTTTTGTCAAATACTTGGCTAACGAGAGTTTGACAATTTTTATTTTTTTTTTTTTGGAAATTCGCGGAAATCTCATAATTTTATTGTATTTTATGAAGCTATTTTGTGTGAAGTAAAGTTTTGAATTTTGCTTTTGTAAATTCATGTGTTTTGAAATAATTTTGAGTTAACGCAATTTGGAATAGTCTTCGTTTAGATTGTTAACATTTGACATGTATTTGGCAAGAGAACTCAAAATAACGAAATCCGAAAGCTCTAAGATTCAAAATTTTTTAAACCCATAATCCAAAGTTCCAAGATAAGAAAAAAACACATACAAAAATCAAAAACTCCAAAACATAGGTATTCAGAGATTTCGAATTTTGGATTTTTAATAAGTTTTGGAAAAATGTTTTTTTTTTTTAAGTTAAGTTGTTTTTGAATTTCGAGATTTTGAACCAAATTTTGATAACCAAAATTTGAAAATTCTAAACTCATAAAAATTCAGAATAATTGAATCCAATGTAAAAAAATGAATCAAAGATTTGGATATTTTAAATTTGTTGTAAATTTAAATTTTGGAAATTAGGAATTGTTTGCATATTAAGAAAATTCTGGTTATAAAATTTTTTGGTTTGGCTTGAAATTTTTCTACAAAATGGTTCAAGCCTCTTAATCCGTCCAACAATAAAATCTTCCTCTCAGAAACATTTCCAAAATTAAATAAAATATTCGAGTTTATTTTCGCGATTTCGTGTTTTTGGGACCTTAACATTTCGGTATTTTGAGTCTTTTGTATTTTTAATCGCTGTTTTTTTTTTTTTATTATATTTTAAGTGCAATCATTGATAAAGCATTCTAACCTATTTTGTTAAAACATGCCACATTTTTAATTAGTTAACAAAAACCAAAATTTCGTAGAAAAAAGACTTTACTCTCAACTTTTGATGCCAATATCGATTTAAATACTTTAAGTAATAAAAATGTAAAAAAAAGATAAATATAAAAATGTTATGATATCGTTTGAACGTATTTTCTGTTCTCTTGTAATGAAATTCAATAATAATAATAATGGCATAATAAATGCTCGTTAAAGACATTTAAGTAAATTGCTATTGAAGAATTCAAGGACCTTATTATACGCACAAATGAATGATATTAACCTTAACCATTTAGAGAATAATAATAATGATTTTTCTTATCATTATTTTGTTTTTTGTTTCTTTAATGAACCGAAAATCTATTTAATTTCTAAATTGGTTTGAAAATTGTATCCTTTTTCTTTTGTTAGTCATTTTTATCATCGTAACATCATCTTTAGCCTTTTAATGATTTTAAACGTTGTTGGAAGTGTATCAGATTACAAACGTAATTGGGCGTTGTGATAAAATAAAATTGAAAAGTTTGGAAATAAGAAATTAAAAACAAAATGGTTTTGAATTGAAAAGTTAAAAAAATCTGTTTCCGTTGGTTAATGTTTATTCCAAAAAATGAATAATTTGATATATAAGTTGATATTGTATTAAATTTCTTCTAATGTGAGGATACTTGATGATGAACACTAGTGGTAAAAAAATTAATTAGGTAATAATTATTATTAATTAAGGTTATACAAATACTTTGGTGTTATTTTTTTTATTAAAATCAGCAGAATCATTTACGCGTGAATCTGAAATGAACAGAATTGTATGAGGCATTTTTGAAAAAAGTAAGTTTTTTTCATTTTGGTTACCTACGTGGGAGGGAATTTGGTCTGATTGAATAAAAAAAACATTTTTCTTTTAATGTTCATATTTGCTTTCCATTATACAGGGATGAGATAAGTAGATTTTGAGGGATGATTCTTGGGTATATTCTAAGAAAAAAATTGTTCTACAGTAATTCTCTATCTGCAAAGTTGATACCCTTTAGCGATGATTTAAGAAAACGCTTACTTTGGTATGCTTTTACTCATGTTAATGCTAATAACTCCGTTAATACTTATCATAAAAACTTAATTAATGTCTCCATTTTCAGAAAAAATGCTATACTTTGTACCTGCATTTAAAAAATGTTAATATCTTTTTTAATTGCTCAGATAATAATTTTTAAATGGAATTATTGTTTTCTTACCCATGATAATTTTTTGTTTTTGGGGCCGATTATCTTCGGTAAATGTTTTATAAAACATAGTGTTTCATAAATTTATTATTATGAAGAAAACAATAATGAAAAAAATTTCGTTCCCAAGTTTGCCAGAAAACTTATAGATTTTATGATATTTGGGAAAACCTGCACAAGGTAAAATCTCTAAAAAATATGTGTTTTTTTTTTTTGTATTAGTCAAAAATGGGAACGAATTATAAAATTTATTTTTGTAGTGCATTAAATATTGTGAGCATTAAATACAATATTTTTTAATATTAAAAAAAACAAAAATATTTGATGCACACATTTTTTCAAAGCAGACATTTTTTATTTGTGATAACTTATTTTTACTGGAATTTTTGTATTTCTATTTCAAACGCTTTTTTTAAGTGATATTCTTGAAACCCTAATTTATTTTCAGAAGATGAACTTGATTTGTAAAAGTTTATATTTGGTTTGCATAGGAGTGAATATATTTTGTAAAATAAATTATGTGTAAAATAAGGACATAAATTACAAATTTAATTTAAGAAAAATACAATTTTAAAAGTAAAAATGAATAAAAAAACGGTACAAAATTTTTAGGATTTAAACACCATTAGCTAAACAATAAGTAAATTCAGCCTCAAAATGTAAAAGGCAGCAAAAAACTGCATAGGTTAAATGTAAATTGTGGTTTGAGGTTAATTTGTTTGTTGTTTTGTGATTAGAGGCAGTCAAATGTTTAATTATACATTTTTTCCCAAGAACTATTATCTCAGCTACCCAAATAAACTAAGAAAAAAGTTCAAAGCTTTTAAATTTAATGTTTATTACTGTCAGTGGTTTATATTTAAAAGTACCCTAAATTACCATTTAACCACAATTTACCCCCGCCACAAAAAAAAACTCTTCATCAACAAATTTCCAATTAAATGCTCTCGACTCGACTCAACATTTCTAACTAAGTAATTATTGCAAAAACTAAAAACGATTAAATTAAATTACCTTTATCGGTTGTCCCTTAAAATTGCTATACCTATAGCTTTTATACATAGATTCAAAAACTCTGAAATGTTGGGGGAAGGTACTTTGTACATATTCAAGCTAAAATTTGGTAACTTTTTAGTACCACGTCGTAATCGTAACATTTAATGTCCTTTTACAATGTTTCGAGGTTCTAATTTTTGGTTTCAGAGAATAGAAATTGGAAACGTGCAATGAACATTCATTGTATTTGCACTTTTAATAAGTTTTTTTGTTTCGTTTCAATTTTATTTCTGTAGATAGGGTATACCACCATCATAACAGCCTTCACGGAACACGTTAAGCTGTTGAAACCAGGAAAAATGAAGATCGCAATCAGGTGAAATAAAACAAGAACAAAGTAGAAAAAAAAGAGAAAAACAATTTTATTACTGAACGATTTCCAAGGCTGATATCAGCTGACAATTTAATTACGAAATGGCGTGTCAATGAGACATAACTGGGACACTTTGTTGCTACCACCTATACACCACCGCCACCGATGGGTATACCCTCTATAACCCACCGATACAATCCCCAAAAGGGTATAAAGAAATAAAATAATAAAAATTGAGATATAACTGTGATGGGGTGATAGTACCTGTAATTTGTTTTCGTGCAGAAGCAAATACAATTGTTTCGTAAACTCATAATGCCCTGCCCATATCTATAACTAACGACCTCCATCTCTCACTACACTACAATGAATTGTGTGACCTTTTCAGTGGATGAATATTGTTTGAAAGCGATAAATCTACTTTGTGATTTCATAGTCCTTCGGGGAAGTATAAATTGTTAGCTTTTACAAATGAAAGGAAACTACATTGATATCCGGAAAGTTATATAGGTACCTTCGTTTTTGAAAAAAAAAAAAAAAAAAATAAAGTAGAACAAAGATATAATTTTAATTTTCACTTTTTCTTTGAGAGGAAAATTGTAATAAAAAAAAGTAGAAACTAGGACCATTTCCTGTGGAAAAAAAAGAGTAGTTAACCTTAAAGCCAATCGGAAATTTAAAGCCTGAGAAAACTGTTAACTTCTCACGCATCTTCGTTTCTTATTACATTCGTTGCTCCATTAAGTGTATGTTCAGTAGCCAGACAGGAACTTATGTTTTTTTTCTACAAAAAGTAAGGCTCAAGGATGTAAGAGGATCTCTAGTTGATTCTATATTCTTTATAATAAATAAAAACTCAAATTAATTTAATTAAAACTAAATTTATTTTAACTTTATTTTGTTTTTTTTTTTTTTTTTTAATTCAAACTACTCATCGTTCATTAAAAATATTCAGCAGACATTAAAAATAAAGAACAACGACGACGAAGAAGGCGACTTGGGTTGGTACAGATTTTTTTTTTCTTTTGTGTGCGCAATGAAAAATCCATGAAGAGAAAGTAATTTAAAAAATATTATCACAAATGCACAATTTCCCATTGTTTGTAGCTATCTCAACCAAAAGCACCCCGAGAGCATAGCATAGCTCGAACGAACCCAAGCAAGCTCCCCATCAGCTAGAAATGAGATGAAAATGTGCATATTATGAACATTTTTTTTTTCTTTAAGCTAAATTCTTGCATTTTTTCCACTGCAAGAGTTTTCATTCAGACAGAGAAGAAAAATATACAAAAAAACAAAAAAAAGAGGGCAATGTGTTAATTACTGTGGAAGGCGAGCGGTGTATTTCAAAAGAGGCTTTCTTTTAGCAAAAAAAAATAAAAAGGTGAATACGTGTGAATTTTTTTATAACAAAATGGAATATATTAATCAACTCAGCAAGTGCATGAGCAACAACAGTCTACATCTGTATCATACGAAGCAAATGAAATTAATGAATAAAAGAAATGGAAATCAAATTACTATAAGTGAATTGGTTTTTGATCTCAATAAAGTGAATGATTGAAAAGAAAAGTTTTTTTTATTTTTCGCTTTTTCAACTTTAATTTTGTTAAACATTTGCGAGCAAAAATATCACTTTTGAACAACAACCATCCTAAAATGACATTCATGGTCCCATGAACATTATAGGTAGACAAGAAGAACCATCATGAATGAATGGAAAGTTAGGAGAAGATCAAACTTTACCACCCCTAATCTGAACCTTAAATTTGCTCAATAACTCTATGTAAGGCCTGAGTCTATGAAAATCTTATTTATATAATTAACTTTATCTAACACTTCCCCCTGTCCCGCACTCTACAAGTTCGCCCTTTGATTTGCCAGGTTCATTTGTTGATTTAACATGTTACCCTGTTGATTTAACAGGTTCCCAGGTTGAACTAAAAGGCTCACCAGTTGATTTAACAATGGTACCTGTTGATTTAATAGGTTTGCCTGTTGGTTTCTCAGATTCATACGTTGATTTACTGGATTTGTCCATTATTTTGCCAAGTTCACATGTTGGTTTGTAAAGTTTACATGTTGATTTGTCAGGTTCTCTTGTTGATTTTCTGAATCCTTCGTTGATTTCCCCGTTTCACTCGTTGATGTCCAAAACTCACAAGTATCGTAATCGCCTGTTGAGTTCACTTGTTGACTTGCTGAATTCATTCCATGATTTACCAGGCCTGCTGGTTAATTAAACTAGAACTCCATTCGATTTGCCAAACAAAATATACTGAAATCCATTTCAAACTTAGAGAAACACTAGGAAACCAACATATTGCCTCAAATCAGCTATTTTTTTCAATATATCAGAAAACTGACGAAATCAAATTACTTGCTTTATTAAAGTAAATACTCGTTTTAACGGTAATATAGGACAAATTATTATTATTATTATTATTGTTCAAGCCGAAAAACCGCCTTTAAAAATAACACTGACGACCTAACCCAGTTACTAGTTTGAGTTATTATTTATTTGCGACCTGTTGGCTTATGAAGCTTAAGTTTCAGAAACACATACAACTGAACCCAGAACATTAAAGTACCAGTACAATTCACTTTGTAGCCTTGCGAATATTTTAATTCTATTTCTGCAGCTTATGCCTTATAAGCCGACACCTGTCCATATTACCCGCAACAACTTTATCATAACCGAGACAGCTAGCAAATCAAATAAAGTAAAATTATTTACAAAAGATTACCACTCTACCAACTAGAAATTCTGTATTTTCTTCATCAGTCTCCAAAACTTGACATTTGACCTATAAAACACTTTGAAATAGCAGCCATCTTTAAAACACATAAAATAGTTTCTTATTGTCTTGAATTGTTTGTCTGTCGTGGTAATTATGTTAACTATAATACTTTTTTCAGGGTCAATACCTTGAACTATATCGTCTTCGAAATAAATGACCGGAAACTCCCCTATATCATACATTATAACAAAAAAGACCATGTCCCTACTTGATATTAGGTACATTCGCTCTCTTGTGTAAATTACAAAAAATAAGCTTACTTTCTCATAAAACTACTTCTATTCTCCTACATATAAATACCCTATGGAACGAAAAAATTCCCTACACACATTTAACTATATGTGTACTTTCATCAGACAGGGGACCTTCCAAGACCCAGAGAAGACTTTCACGGTAGAAAAGAAAAAAAAAGTAATGTCCTGCCATAAAATGTATTTTATGTTTGGTCCAGCAATAAATTAACAAACATGATCTTCACGATAAGAAGCAATTTATTTATTTTGGACACTAAAAAGGTAATATATGATTGGCAAAAATCCCTTCTTTTTTTTCTCGGATGACACACTCACGCAATAAACCCCAAAAATAGGGGACCCAATTAATGTGTGTTGACCTCCCTCTTCTACTACTATTTCTAAATTACCCCCTACATCATCATGCTGTCCGCAAGCTTAAGTTTCATTCATTTGAATCTTTGTTGGCCATAGTAATGGAAAGTCAGCCTTAATGCATCTGGGAAAAAAAAACTTCTTAATTGCTCATGCTACTGTCAAGATAGTAAATATAAAAAGAGTAACGAATACTGGAATACGACTCTAGAACTGAATCTGTGCGGATGGCTTACTTAATTCAGATGCTCAAAGGCCGACTCATTAACACAGCAGTTAATCACCACTTAATCTGATGCTCCATTAAGAAGTAAACAATTAAATTTTCTCAGGGAAAATCATATTTCTTTTGGTTCTTTTCGTATTCTATTTGGCATCTTCTTGATTTCTCGAGTGTGTCTTTTGTGTGTGGTAGAACTGTTTCCGTAGGTACTATTAAGACTAACTTGCCCTTTTTTTGTGAAGTTAAAGTCATATTCTATTTCTGACTTCTAATGATATAGCATGCTGAAAGTCTCATGCGGAATAAACTTATTCGAAAACTAGGGAATAAAAATGTAGGTTCAGCAGAGACACTCTGAGCTGCTGATGCTCATTCGCGGAGTTTAAAACTGAGTAATGACAAGAGTTGGAATTACAGGAGTGGATTAGCTAGTTCTTTGAGAAAAAACAAATTTTTGAACTGAAAATCTATTCTGAAAAATGTTTGTATGATCGAACATGTATCGACTAAATATGTTTGAAGGAAAACTTTGGGCCACTGTAATTTTCAAACTTAAACTCAAGGTAGTCTTCTACCCGAGCTACAATTGTGTCAATCAAATTGTGTCAATCTCTCACAAATGAATAGTTGATCGATATGTGTTTGATCAAATATGTTTGATAGTAATTTGCCTGATGAAAAATGTGAAATGTGCAATACGACTAACATATTTTGAACTATAAATAGTCTCCCAGAATATCAATTTTTGTTAGAAAGTGCTTCTGATCTGAGCTGTTTGGATTCGGAAAAATTATAGATCCCCTAAATTAATGCCAACGGGGAAATGATGCAGGACGTCAGTGAACAAGTCACGTCCTATAATCGAAGATTTTTGGTGAACCCCAAACAATCGGAGAAAAACGAAGAGGAAATATGTTTTGAAACGAACTTTTAAAAAAGGTGTTTGATTGAACATGTTTGACTAAAAAATTATGTATCGAACATTTTTAACAAAAAAGCCTGTCTACTGAATAACACATAACCCGAAAAGTACAAAAAGGTAAAATGTCTGATCGAACATGTTTGATTAGAAATTTACATTTGAACATGTATGACCGAACATTTTTAATGCAAAAAGCCTACCTGCTGAACAATACACATAACCGAAAAAGTACAAAGAGAAACAAAATTTTGAAATCTTGAATTGAGTATGATCCAACATGTATCATTAGAAATTAATAATCGAACATGTATGATCGAACATTTACACAAATATTCAAAAAAAGGCTACGATTGGGCTGTTGATAAAATAAAGTTGCTGAGTCAATCCAGCCCTGTTCATTACTCTTAACTAAAGCCAGACCCTAGCTCTAGGGACAATAAAACTGCATCAAAAGCAGTAGAGGAATAAATGGTTAAGACTCTCAACTCTGGATATGGCATTCCCAACCGCACGTTGTTTTATTCCGCATATCTTACTAGGTCGACGGCATTAAAATTGATTAAAATTTCATTTGGATTTATAACTCAATTAAAATAGTGTAGTTCCATGATTAAGAAAGCACGACGATGCTAAAGCCGCCGACAACGACGACGACGAAAACAACGTTATGGGACCGAAGACTTGAGACAATAACTCCAACGACCGCCTCCGCTTTACAGTAACTATACTACTGTTGGCTGCTGTGATGGCAGTACTATATGAGAACACATAAGCCCACCAGAGTGTACCATTTCCACAATAAGAACAGATGTACTCTTTTCCACACAGAAAAATATTAGTTTTGCGGGGCAAGCCCCCCAGTACAAAACAAAAAAAACTCAACTTTTTACAGCAAACAAAACAAATAATGCCAACGCGACAGGGACATGGGACCAAAATTCAATCTGCACACCGAGATAGAAAGCAAGTTGTATGTATAACAACGGAAGCTCTGTGCAACATGAATGTATGTGGCGGTGTGAGCTCATTGCGGGAATCATGAAGTCATATCCTCTCTCCCCTCGAGGATTTAAGGATTCATCCTGAAATATGCAATTGTAGAAAGCACTACTGTGAAGTAGTGCTTCCCCATAACCAACATAGCACATAAGACAGCAGCCAAAAGACGAAATGTTGTAGTTAGGAAAAAGTTTTTTTTTTATGTAACAAAACTAGAACAATCCCAGATATGGGAGAGGGGGGAGAAATGTGAAAGAGACCAAGTTACCAATATTATTCCAGCAGGAATCTCCACAACATCAAAGATGTTGACTATTGCCAGGAACAAGCTATAAAGAAGAACCAGCAGCCCCGGACAATATAACTACTGTACACAACTATATACGAGATGGAACGAAACAAGGATAGGACTCTACTTGCTTCTTTGGCAATGATGCTAACAAGTTGGTAAAACTTAGTTTCATTTCGCGAAATTATTAATTCTCACTTGAAACAAACCAAATTGTAGTCAAACCCCAACATCACTGATATAGCGGGTGGAGGAACTTTTGCTTTGCTTCTTTCTCTCTCTCTATCTGAGAAAGCCAGCATCCACAGCAACCTTATTCCCATTACTAATTAAACTATCATGGAAAATTAATTCCATGACCCGATTGTCGAAATTAGGAACTTCTTGGGTTTTAGTTTTTAGCTTCGAGTGGTTGATATAGCTAACAGGAAGAGAGAGAGAGAGGAAAGTTGGTTACACGGGGATAGCTTTATATTTTTTTGATTTTCGTGAACATATTTTTGATTATGTGGTTTTAAAGTTTAAAAGGCGAAAAAAAATGAAAGCAACGAATTTGGAAAGCAGAAGAGGTCTTATTCAAAATTTAAGAAGACATTTTTCGTTAAAATTAATATGGTTCATGATTTTCGCCTATAAAGGTGGTTTGTTTGAGAATGCTAAATAGCTTATAGCCAGCAGACAACCAAAACGCTTCCAAAGATACTTCATTTGTCAAATGATGATAAGCTACTAAAAAGTTATGAGGGAACATACATACCCACATATATTAAACCTTACACCATACATGGCGAAAAGAATAGTTATGCATATAATTTGCCTGCATTGCTCAACTTCCCCACCATTTTTTACCGTACCATTGCATGTTTAGACCTGGTTTTTAAGGGTCACTCTGGTGTATACGTAACCTTTTTTTTACAATTTACTCGAACTGCAAATTCTTCTATTTTTGAGTAATTTATGAGACGAGACTATTTACACTTCTAAAACTCTAGACGTGGAAGGAAAACCACTATCACTAAGTCTATTTGTTAATTGGAAATTGTTTAAGGCTCCTGGTATTTGAACGTTCAAAATAAACTTCATCGTTTAAATGCCACCCAAAATTCCTCTAATCTGCCGCTTGCAAACAACTTAAGCTTTTACAATACAAAAATACCTTTACACCTTTAAGAAGTCACGAACTCAAAAACTGTGTTCCCATCGTTTGAGATTGCATTATATGTATATCCAATGCCTAACCTCACACGTTCTGGGCATGAGAAGAGAATGCGTTTTGTCATCATGCCCATTGCCCAGCCCACGCGACTCCAAAGTCCACCGCATATAGAAATATAGGCGCTTACACTGTTGCAAAGGGACAACAACCACAACAAAAAAGTACAGAGTGTACATCAGTGATGACGATGGTGCAGGCAGAGATCCAAAAGGAAAAAAAAAAAAAAACATAAACAAATAATAAAAGAACGATTTCAGCGACGGGACATTGGCATCGGCATCAGTATACAGAGTATCTGTATCTACGGGATTCCATCTTTTTTTTGTTGTTGTTGTTGAGCACAACATTTTCTACTTTAGAGACATTAGGGTCCACCAAGTTTTCCAAACATAACACACACTGGATGGTGGAGACTATAGACGACGACGACAGTGGTGGCGGCATACTCGTAATAAGAATCAAAATAAAAGAAAAAAAAAATAAACAATAATAACAGATCCCCAGTGTACCACCAGTATCACCATCAGCTGAAAAAAAAGAGTTCGAAAAAAAAACATGAAATTCCAAAAAACCCACAACGAATTATTGAGGTGTGAACACAGAATTTTGTTCTTCCAGATTGTGGGTCGCGTTTTGAGTTCGCGTCCGCGTAGACGCCAATCCAGAACAACAAAATATTGTTTTTTTTTATGCTTTTTGATTTTTTTTTGTTTTGCTTTTTATATCTTTTCAAGTTCTTTTGTGCAACCACAAAAAAAAAAACACGTCTGGGATGGGAGAGAAACTATTTTCACTGCTAAATACCTTTGTTCTTGGCGCACTGAGATTTTAAGATGCAATGGGGGGTACAAATCAACCCTCCAACAGAGTTCCCACTTATACACAAATGCTGTCATATTTCAGACCCACAAATAAAAATCCTCAACAATCTATCGCTCTTACTTTTTCATGTATTTATGTGAATAAAGTGGCAACACTTTAATTTAACTGTCAGTAAGGACCACTTCATAATAATCTAATTCAAAATTACTCTCAATATGCCCAATCTTATAGACAAATTTCAAAAAGTACCATAAAGTGGCAACACTAATTCCTTGATGCATTCTTGGATTTATCTCATTTTTATTCATAAGTACCTCGTTGTAACGAACAACTTCTAAGCCTCAACAAATTATCTTTCCTATTTATTTATAATGTCAATACCTACCCTTAAGTGGTAACACTTTCTTGTTAGCTGACTTCAGTAGGTAAGGGTCTATCAAAGCATAAAAACTCCATCGTTTTTTGCATAAAAACTCCATCAATCTAGGCTATTTATAGTGTATATACAAAATAAACTGAAAACACGTCATCATTGCTTAAAGTGGGAACACTGGTGAATAAAATCATCAGTTTCAACTCATGCCATTCAGAACTCAAAACAATTTGAATAGACTTGTATTTAGATGTGGTTCATAGTTTTGGTATAAAGTGGGAACACTTGAGATATCCCTTCTTATTGAAATCAATTATGCAATCAAAGATTCTAATCTCACGACATTTATTTTTCATTTGTGATTCTCAAGATGCCAAAGCACATTAAAACTAATAAACTAAAGTGGGAATACTATTTCAGTGATGCACAAAAGGCCGTTTCAGAAAAGTCTTATAATTTTATAAAATTTAATTGACATGATGATTGAAAAAGTCTTCATTATCCTTCATTCGTATTACAACAAAGTGGGAGCACTTGAATTATAATAATCACTATAAACTGTGTTATGTTTGCAGAAAAATTCTTTTAAGAAGCTTTATTGAAAGCTAGCAAGCGGCTTATTTAAATTCGTTTGAAACCGAAGGGGGAACACTGTTTTTACAATAGAGTGGGAACACTTGGATTCCATTTTTTGTAAAAATCAAATAGTGTTATGATCGCAAAACAATTTTTTTTTAGAAATTGTTCTTAAGATCATTTGTCCAAATTATGAAAGACACTAAAGTGGGAACACTGTTTTTTTTTTTTTTTTCAAAAAATGCCCGTAAGTACCCTATACCTCCCAGCATAGTCCGATAATGCGATCAAAGCTCGTGATGCTTGGCGATATGATATAACCACTTGTGAGTGGTGGCCCTGTGGGTGACCAGTGTGTGCGCACGCTTACTGTGATGGCTTTTAATCTTAGGACCGCGATCTTGCCAATGACGATACTGTTGATGCTGATGATGATGATGATGCTCCTTGGTTCTTCAATTATTCTTCATCTTGTTGTGTGGAGTTGGAATATGTTTTCCACAGTCAAGTCGAGACTGTGCGTTCAATTTTTTTTTTAATTTTTTTTCTTTGGTCATGGGCAACTCTTTGGCCGGTTCACATGCGATGATGAAGATGATGATGTGCCTACTTGGGATTGTTTTGGGGAATTCAAGAGCGTGGGCGCTAAAGCGTCTCGACAGTTTGTGTGTGGTTTGGGAATTCATTGCTCTCTCTCTGTTTTGTTAGTGATGCAGTGCGGTGGAGTCTTGTACCTAGACATATAGTTTCATCGGTTGCGGTCGTCTTCGTCGTCGTCACATCAGAGAGGAGAGGAGAGGAGTCACAGTCTCACATAAAAAAGATGAGAAAATTCTTTTTTAAGATCTTGTTCTTGGGATGGTTGTTCTTGGGATGGTTTTGTATTTTCTTGGCCATTTAATGTGTCATTTTGAACGCAGTTGCGTTTTTGGTAACACCGCATTGCTTTGTGCCTTTAATACCTTCCTTTTGTAAAGATTAAAAGATTGTTTTGGTGTATTTTTTTTTCTTCTTCTTTTTTTAACAAAATTTATGTTTACTCATGAGAAAGAGATTTAAAATTTATTCCAACTTGCTGACAGGAGGATTACGTGAAGAGTTTCGCATTTAATTTATAGGCATCTCTGCCTACTTCTTTTGTCAAAAGCGAATTCAAGATGAGTTACCCGAATAGCACAGATGGGTTTTAATTTAGCAGATGTAACTCCAGTTAAACAATCTAATTGTTTTCCATTAATTTCAGAAACATATTCTTATACAATATTGTAACCCGAACAGCCGCATTTCCCCTCTTGATTTGCAACAAATTTGTGGCAATTCTGTTTTATAAAGGTTAAATTTTGTTATTTCTTGGTCTTATTTGTGTTTTCTGAACTAAAAACTGTTTCATGAAAGTTAACCTAATAAGTGTGCAACTAAGAATGAAGTCGAACATCAGCTTTACTTATGTTGTAGAAATGTTAAAGAAAGTAGTGACTTTTATTATTTTTGTTAGGATTTGTTATAATTAAATGAAGTGTTTGTTTTCGAAAACATCTAAAAAGTTTCCCAAAAGTTATTATTCTAATTCTCATAAAATGTTTATGTCTTATGATGTTATAAAAAAGATAAAAGTCTAAAGTACTAAATCAATATAATACGTATAATAATTATGATTGAAAATGAAAGTTTTAGTCGTTTATGAACGGAAATTGTAATGCGATTACTATTTTTATCATAAAGATTAATGTTTTGCCTCTATAAAATTCACGCGTCACATAAATTATTGAAATTAGAGAAATAAATTGAAATTTAACAAATAATAATTTTTTGTATTTAGGTATAAAAGTTGGAAAAACACTGGGTAATGTTAGAAAATGGAATAAACATCCCTTTCCACTGAAATTTAATATGAAACAGCAACAAGAATATGAAAAATCATTTTAAAATTCATCACGTTAAATCATTTCGAATTTTGATGGAAGTCAAAATGGCGCTTGTTGCAAGAAACCAAACTAAAACAAGAGAATTTCAAATTAAAACTTTCATGTTATTAAACATATAACTTGAACAAAATAGAAACTTAATGTTGTAAGACAATCCCTTTCAACCATATAACAATTTTGGTGCAACAGAGAAATATGCTAGTTTATAGTTTATACTTTGTCAGACTTGCCATGGGTATTTTTTGTTTACATTTTTCCTATTTTCCATTTTAAGTGTGTTTTTATTTTAAGTCACATTAAACCTTCAAATGCTAATTGCCATCTTTTTTAAAAACACAATAAATATGAAATTAATAAAAATAAAAATGGCTGCAATCACTTTCGATTAAAAAAACATCTGACTTTCTAGACATCTATTGAAATATGGAACGAATTGTTAAAAAAATATCAAAATTAGATATGACTTTTATATGTGAAAATTTAATTTTTTATTATGTTGGTATTTGTAATAATATTAAAATATTTTTGTTTTTCCATCCAGAAATCTACAATTTTTGTTTTCTGGCCTGTAAATTTGTTTTATTGTCTTAGGCAACTCTGGCATATAATAACACTTCGTTTTGCTTCCATGGATTTACAACTAAGTACTACAACTAGCATCATCTGTCAAAATGGAATTAACAAAAACTATAATTCGGAGCTCCAGAAACATAACTATAATATCATTTGGAAGTCGTTGTTGTTTCAACTTCAATACATAAAAAAATGTTGTAATTCTAGTTCTTTATTTGTTAAACCAAACTTTCAAAAACTTAAGTGTAATAAAAACTCTTGAACGAAAAACAAAACAGTTGAGCTACAGTCAGTGTCAGTAAAAAGTTAACAGTTTACATTTAAAATTCTTTTTTGTCTAGATTTGTCCATTAATTTTATTTTAATAGTTTGGAAGTTTTATTCATGTGTTCCTACTTAATGATTTTTTTAACATTAAACCGGTTAAATATTTGTATGAAAACGTGCTAAATAATTTCGCATGATAATAATTACTATTATTATAATAGTCTTAGATTTGAGAGGAATTGCTCTGCAATATGTTTTTTTTTTGTATGTTTTGAACAAATATGATAAAATAAATTCATATACGTACCAATAATAATTGAAATAGCTAGGAAGGTTTTTTTTTTTCTTTGAAAACTAATTAGGTAATGTGAAACTTTCATTAGACGCTGACTGTATATCTTAATGTTGTAGATGAAAAAAAAATGGTTCCTTGACAGTTTGGTTTCACCAAACTGTTAATAAACCAGAATAAAACAAAAAACACTGGGTAAAGAAGAAGACAACAAAACATATGTAGAATGGACGGAGTTACATTGATGTTTGATTCTTGTATCTGAAAACTTTTCTTAGTTTGACATTTGCTAAGCAAAACTATTGAAAAACCAGCATAAAAAAGAAACATCCCTGAATGACAAAGATACAAAATCATATTTACTATTAAGTTACATTGATGTTTGAATGTTATATTTGAATCAGTTCTTGATTTGGCATATGTTTAATCAAACTATTGGTAAACAAAAACAAAATAAATACATTTAAACATGAAATGTATACACTACATATTATGTTATAACAACGATTAAGTGCTTAATTCTATGACCGTTTTTTTTTTGTTGTATGTTGGTTGTTTTGTTTCATTAAACTGTGGAACAATAACTAAAATAAAACAAAAACACCACTTAAGAAGGGATATGCCTGTATACTAGGGTGGATCGATTTTGTTTTTAATATTTTGATATAAACCATTGATAGAATGTTATCAAAAAGGTATGTCTAACTGAGTGAAAAATAAAAAAAAAAAAAAACAATCAACTTTTAAATACTTTTTTGTTAACAAATACCTTAACTAATTATGGAAATGGAGAGCTAAACAATTCATGTTTTTTAATTCATAACGCATTTGTTCAGATTTTTCCTAGAGTGAGAATTAAAAGTCAAATATAACTTTTCTTTCATATTTTACACTCAGTGACAACTTTTTATAAATGACCGAATTCAAAAAAAAACTTAAGTTAAATCGACCCACCCTAACGCTCAATAAGGAAGTTCAAGTATATTTGTATAATAAAGACATCGAATAAAATGTAGATTGTAAAGGGAAATAAAAAAGTTAGTGCTTTCTTAAAAATTGTATTGTTGGTACAAAAAATGATTTTAATTTGTCTTTTACCAACTACTTGAACCATTCCAATGTTATTCAAATATTTTGTTCCATCCTTAAATATTCTAATTAGTATCATAGTTTGAGTGATGTTGTTAAATCGTTTTTTATGTATTTAAAATTATTCAAAACTAAAGATTTTAATTGAGTTACTCACTTGTTATAAGAGAATGCTGCATAAAGGTTTTATCAACATTTTAGTTGAAAGAAATCAAAATCGAAATTGAATAAGAGTAAATATAACTTTTTACCAACTTTTAACTTGGAGACTTGTTTATAATATCTAAACAACATCTGATTTTTTAAAGTAAAAAGTTTGAACTTAATTAAAACCTATAAACAGCATTTCGAATAAAAAAGTTTCAAACAATTTTTTGGGTACAAAAATAAAACTGAGTTACAACGGCATTCGTTTCAGATAACTTCAGTATGATACAAATGCAACAAAAATCTTGTTGCAAATCGTATTTTGTGCTATTCGGGTAATGAAGCATATTTTGATTATTTTTCAACAAAAGCTTAAGTCATTTAATGATGCGAACTTTTAATGACTGTTTATACAAATATACTCCAATTAGTAGTAATTTGTTCTTTTTTAATTATTATTATATAAGTTCATGGGAGGATGAAAAAAAATGCGAGATGAAAAGTTCAAGGTTAGAATAAATTAAAGGAGAACAAATATTTTATAGTCAGTTACGATGTTTTTAGAAAAAATCACCTCATTTACTCTTTTTTAAGTTTAAAGACGTTATTTGAATGAAGCAATGTAATGATTGAATTTTGAAATTTTATCACTCTGGCTCAGAAGTATGATAGAATTCAGAGAAATTGAGTGTGAGTCATCTGGCGCAACATTTAGGATTTGTACTTATTACTTTGCAAAATATATATAATTGTGTTGTATTTCGAATTTTTGACTACGCCACTTTCATTGTGCGTTGCAATTATTACAAAATATCTGAGTAAAATTTTTTAAATTGTCTACGCCACGAAAAATTCAAATCAATATTCATGCAATTTGGCATAAAGGTTGAAAAAAGAATTGCGTGTATATTTTGTGATTTCGCAATTTACATATTATTATTTATTATTATTCACATATTTGAAAAAGTCTGAAAATTCAAATTGAAAAAGAAGTTCTAGAATCTAGATGATCAATCTTAGTATGTTAATTAATTCCAAAGTTTCTCCTTGCATTTTGCGATTTCTAATTACCATTAAATTGTTTCTTTATCAATGTGCAAAATATTCCATATAAAACTAAAAAATAGTAACAGTAGGTAAATGAAAGACAACATTTCGATTTCGCAAATACGAATATTTTTTTTTTGCGAAATGATCGCATCTAATACATTCTAATACAGTACTTACTGCAAATCGTAAGGTAACAAATTTAAATACCAAATATTTGCTAGAAGTGTTAGTTTCAAGGGTGCTATGTAGTAAAACATAAAAACTGCGATTTTTCAAATCCGAGTTAATTTTCATTTTGCAAAATGATCGAGGTAAATACTAATAAATGGAATTGAAAAATACCAAAATGAATTGCTAAAATGTACGACAAAGATTCAAATTTTTATTTCGCAAATGTCAAGCAAGTCGTATTTTTGAAAAGTCACCAAAAGATTTTTGATGAATACAATATTTTTATAGAAAGTCCGAAAAGCAGCCAGATTTAAAATGATTTCGGAAATGCGAAAAATAAATATATACAAAGCCTTGAATAAATGCATTAAAAATGACATAATATAATTTTGATATTCGCAAAATCCCAAAAATTAAATTTGCAACGACAATGATTGCAATTAAGATAGAACAAATTGGGAAATAATCAATTTCTTAGTAATAAGTAATTATTGCGATTTTGCAAATGCAAAGTTAGGTATAACTTTTCAGAATTATCAAATAAAATATAAATTTGTTTTTAAGCAAAGCATAATAAAAAATTTGGCAAGATAATACTTGTATTTTCGCAAATTTTAAGTACACAGAGAAAAATAGACCTCATAAAATAGAACAAAAACAATAAGATTTTTCTATGGCTTTCATCCAAGAAGGAAGCCTTGTTAAAACAATCGGGTTTTCCTTATTGTTTTAAAATCTGCACTTGTAGGGATTTGAAAAAAAAAAAAACAAAACTATCACCAGGTCGGGAATCGAACTGGAAACTTCAAATCATTAGTTGCCCACCTTACCACCTCAACCAACCTCCTATGAAAATATTGATCGCGATTTTTGTTCTAGTGCCAAGTTACAAAAAAAAAAATTAACTTTTTTAAGAAATCCTTATAAAAAAAATCTTATTAATCGTTGCTTTTAATAAGATTTCCTTATAAAACATATGGGCAGTAAAACAATATGGCAATCTGTTAGTTTTAAGGTGGTCATATTTTTCTCTGTGTATGCAATACTTTTGCGAAACGAATAAACTGTAAACGAAACACAAAAATATCTTTTTCGCAATGACTATAAAAATATAAAAAGTTATAAATTTCAGTTTTGCAAATGAGAAAAGTGATTTTAAGGACAAACATGAAAACTTGTTTGATAAATCCAGTGCACATTAATGCAATTAAAAAATTAAAAATTGGGAAATAATCATTGCGAAGTGACAAATTTATTGCCTGATATAAAAATTATACAAAGAATTTAAATAATCTTATCGCATAATAAACATTCCATTTTTGCAAATATCTCCAAAATAATCAAAAACAAAGTATATACCTAAACATTAATGAATTGCAAAATACTGAAAATTGCTAAATGATCATTGCGAAACTAGAAACTTGCTAAGAACTCGAAATATCGACATTGCGATTTCGCAAATGCGTGATTTTTATTTTGCAAAGTGATTAAATTAAGTACCCTACTATATAAAACCAATATTCTGCGAAGACAAATTGAGGTAGAAATTTGTCACCGAAATTAGTTTTAGGTGGCAACGCTAATCGCACTGCCAAAAATTATTCAAATTTAATCATTATTTCAAGAATTTATAGTTTTCTGACCAAACTGACAACGTCTAATCCAAGTTGGCGCTATTTAACTCTCAAAAGTCTTAGAACCCACACTATACGCAGAGAAAATATTTTTGTTTGCGACTGAAAAACCCAAAATGCGGCATGACAAGCCATTTGTCTCGACCCTGGTGGTAGAGCGTACTTTTTCGATGCAGTTTCTGCGTCTCTGGTTTCTCGTGGCATATCGGTGTCTTTTCGGGCTTAATGTCGGATTTTCTCGCCTTCCTTGTATCTCTTAGATATTCATCGATTTACTTTCATCTCATTTCGATTTTATATATATTTTTTGTTGGATCCCACTGAGAAGACGGTGTGGTGGTGGCGTAAGAGGAAGAAAGTGTGTGTGGTGCAAAACGTTCAAGAACATTTCAGAAATCCAATTCAGAACCCGCTCGCTATTAAGGCAATGAATTATTGCAGATAAATTTTCTGTTCATCGTTGTCATCGTCATCGCCGCCGCCGCCATCGTCGTTGTTGTATTTGTTGGTCGCACTCTGAATAACGACTGAATCGATTTATGTAAAAGGCAAAATGTGATAAACAGTTTATGGCCAGGGACAGGGCAATTAAATGGACATGGACAAGAGCTAAACAAGTTATTTGGGCGACCTTCATCGATCTCATTTCTTTTCATTCGAGAGAGGTGCCGCCACCACCATCACATTCTATTCCTCACTGAGACTGAGCTATGTGGTCCAATCCAAGATTTTAATGTCTTCATATCTTGTTGGTGACGATGAAGAAGAAGACGGTGGTGAAGATGCAGCAGTGACGAAGCAGGGTGCCTTATTTTCTAGATGTGTTTGTGTCATTTGGACAATTTCGGGTGATATTTCTTCGTTATGTGGATCTGATCCTTCTTCCTTTACACTTTTACCCCCAAGAAAATAAAGAAAACCCGACCGTCCTTTTTTTTGATTCTGATGTCTTCTTCTTTTTTTTTTGTATTTTTTGTGTAAATATTGTGGTGGCGGTTGACAGAGATTTGTTTTGTGGGAATGTGGAACGAAGCGCGTTAATGAGATGACATCTCGACTGGAAGATTTAACGAGCCTAAATAAGCAGACATTCTCTCTCATTCAGGTGAATAAATTAATCGACAATCAGGTGGTCTTGATGGTTGGGTCGTCGCTTTGGGTCTTTAGGTCTCTTGGCTTTGGTGTGGTTGGTTGGACGATTTGGGGTGCCCACCCAGGGGCTTCGTTTTCGTGTGTTCCTTATTTTGTTGTTGCCTAATGCTTGCTGGCTGCTACTCTCCATCATTACCGGTGCGGTCGACTCGGCGTGTTTCGGTTGCTTTTTATCTCTCACACCACGCGAAGAAAAGGTGAAATGATAAATTAATGAGCCTTTATCGGTTTGAGGAACGTTATTACGTTGGGTTTGGTTCTTTTGCGCGGCGATAACGACGCACGATGACGATGACCTACCAACCAACCGACACGACGACACTGAAATGTGGAAAACGGTGGACGACAGGAATTTGTGTTGTGGCCAAAGGATTTAAAGTTCTTTGAAAAGGAGCTAATTGTGTATAGAAGGAGGCGGGGGAGAAAATGAAATGACTTAACTCTCTGATAAGCATATTGTTGTTGTTGTTGTGGTGTTGGCTTATTATTTTCCAACTTGGAAACCAAAGTGGTGGTGTTTTGGTTTGGTTATTAATGGGATTTTGGTACGCAATGTGGAAGCATTTTCATAAGCGGATTAAGAGGAAATCGATTCGGCATGGCTAGGCAGTATTTTCTTACAATTTTTTGTGTTTGCTTGTGTTCGCCAAAGAGAATTTCTAGAGCTTAGTTAACTTGTTTAATTAAATGGATAAGGAATGGAAGTGTTTCTTTGATTTTGTTATACAATAGTTATACGGGGAGTTATTAGAGAAGAAGAAGAGGTGTAGAGAAATGGAGAGATTTGCAATTTATTATGAAGTGGATAGTTCAACAGAAATGGGTAATTAAACTGGCAGAGGGCTAAGCCCTTGGAATATACTTATAACTTTTACCACCAACCAACTTTGATTTTTGATTAAAGAGGTTATAACCAAATGACCTACTCAAGGAACACAAAATTTAATTCTGAGAAGTAAAAGTTGATGAACTCACTTCAAGGTGTTAAATAATTTATGTTTGATAGGAAAAGTTGATAGAACTAGGTTTGTTCAATTTCTGAGAATTTTAGTGAAATTTTCGAAATAATAAGACGAAATGCTGTTGATAAAATCCAGTTGGAAACTAGTGAAAAATCTTGAAAATAGACCCCAGGTTGCTAAAATGACTGTTCACCACTGAATTCGGTTACTGAAAACAACCAAATTGACTAGAAAATAAATAATGCAAGTTGAAAAAAAGTTTTTTTTGCCTCTTTTACTTAAGAAAACAAGTTTTCAGAATACATCCCTGTGACCATAATTCTATGAAAATCAGAGCTCACGTAGATAACATGAGAAGGTAGCCTAATATAATTAATTCTCTTTCAAGTCAAATATGTCATATCCCATCTAGTTATAACTATCAAATCAAGCCATTCCAAAAAGCCCACGAATTCAATTAATAATCACCTCAAAACCTATATAAAATCCCAAATCAATTTCAACCATTTGACTTTGACAGGTTATGTCTCTTTTTGTCACCGCTTTTATCCATTAAAGCTTTGAATTAGAATTTTTGACACCGCACTTCTAAAATCATTCATCTGATAAACATATAGAAAAATCTTAAAAAAAAAACCACACATAGGTGACCACATCGCTTTGGTTCCTAAATCATAACACCAATTCCCATTGAACTTGCACCATCATCATCATCATCCACATATACAAGTTCATCTAATGTGTAGGTGTAGATCAAATGTTCTATGCCCATATCAAAATTTCAAATCCACAACCCACCGAAAAACCATTCATGGAAATTTTCTAAATTCTCTTCGTATTTCTAGCCGCACTACCGCTGCGTTTGCCACCAAACCAAACGAAACGAAAAATTTGAATAACAAATCTCATTTATAGGTTCAGTGACCAAAAATTAATTTTCATTCATGCTTCGCCACCCGGGTCCCGTATTTGGGCATCCACTAGCCCGTGTAATCGTTATATAGCAAGATAGAGATACCTAGTCCCAGAAGTAATGGTTCGTATAGGCTTGGAAAAAAAAAACAAGTGTAGGCGCTTCGACATATCCATATAATGATTAAGAAGTTGATCCAAAATTTTGAAATTGAAAAATACAGAGTTTCAATCAAATTGACATCAAACACCTATCTCCAAGTGACATTTCATGAACACGTTAACAAATACCAAACAAGAGACAACACTTCAATAGTTTAAAGCTAAGTAGTAATCGAAATTTGTGTGATGTTGTCAAAAATGGAATTTCTTTGAGTTTTTTAGATACGAATCTCTTCAAAGGAAGTACATTTGAAACAAAGTAAAGACTTCGTTTTTTTTTTAACTCTTCAGTTTCGAGAAGCATGTCTTGACAATGCGTTTTTAGTTCTGTTCTAAAAAGACAAAATTGCACAAATTTTATTCGACACTGGCATGCTTGGTACTCAGAAACCACACAACAGCTTTTAAGGTTTGCAGTCTTAAATAAAAATGATAAAAATTAGTTTTGCAACTTATTTGTCAAAGACTGTTAAGCTGTAAAATTGATGGTTTAAAAGACAATTTTGTATACCTTCCATTAATTTTGGTCACATGAATTCATGAGAATCAACAAGAACGAACATATATATTGAACAATGTATTTTTGTCTTTTAACATTTTGTCATTATTTGTGTATGAAAAGTTTACAAAACAAATAAATATATCATCTAAAAGCCTAATATTTTTTTCTAAACAATAAAACTTTAATGAAGTCTAAGTGAAGCAAATTTGTTAGTTGGGAGGGCTGTAGAAAAAAAATCCGTATCAGAGCCCAAAAAACAGTTCATAACTCAGTATTGAATTTTTTATATTTTTGAACTCTTTTTCCATTCTTATAGTAAATTTAAAATCCCAAAAATCGACCCACACATTGCTGCCAGCAACATAACGGAAAATAGATATGTATCTATTATTATTCATTTCATTTAGGTCATACTAAATTATGAGAATCAACAAGAACGAATATTTTTCCTAAACAAAAAATTCGTACGTTTCAAAAACGATTTATTTACAAAAAAGAATAAACCAAACAATGAGAAATCTTTAAAAAAAAACCTTGACTCTAAAGTCTAAATGAATGAAAAAGATTTTTAAACCATTTATAATTGTCATATTAAGAGAGGCAATTTAAATTTTATTTAAAATTTGACCAAATCATAAATTTCCAAGAAAGAGCTATTTTATAAAGAGATTTTCGGTTTCATCAAACTTCAGCTTCCAACAGACAAGAGACGAAAAAGAAACCTCTTTCTATCTACCAGTTCTCTTTTTAATAAAAACACTGATTGTGAGAAAAGCTTAATCCAACTTGTTGGAGCCGCAATCAGCTGGGAATAGGAGTAACAAAATAACAAACACACTTCGATCGCTTCAAACACTTTGGTCAGTCAAATACAAGTTCGACTTCCCGATGACTGATATTAGAACCGGTAATTGAAACCTGTTGTCAAAATAAGTCGATAGTTGTAGCTGATACTGGTATCCAACTGCACCTCCGCAAAGCTAACCTCAGACGGAGCTGACACTCAATAGAGGCAAAGTATAAAGGAAAAACTAATTCCGGATCGAACGTGGGAAACTCCGCCATGCTGAGAGACCTTAATCCGCAATCCGGGTATGAGAACTCAAAAACTCTATACAACAAACTCAATATAAGCCCCTGAGGCATTATATAGTCTGCGTGGGTGCTGAGTCACCCAGCAAGATTGTGTGTAGTTGTTCAGCTGTGGAATTTGTTACTTTCTTATGAGTTCGATTTGATTTACTATTTTGCCGTGTACCACGTGTTGGGGTTTGACAGCAAGTGTCAGTGGGCCAGCTGTTATTGTTGTTGTGCTGCTATCTCGTGAAACTCGATTTTAATAAGTGGGGGAATCGAATCAATGAATGAGTCGGTCGATGGTGGAGGAAGAGAGGTGGTATAGTTGAGACGACTGACAAACGAGAACAACGACGATGACGACGACACGGTGACCCTCATTTGTTGGTGGAATATTATGATGTTGTATGAGAAGCATGATTAAACCTGACTGATCATGAATGCCAAGCCAGATGATCTTTTTTTTCACATTGCGGGACTTAATAACTTAATTTCATTGAGATGCGCAATCGTGTTAATTTTTTTTCCTTCTTCTACTTTTTTTTTGTTCGTAAAGTGAATGAATATGAGATGAGATAAGATTTTAGAGCAAGGAATGATGACTTTTGAATGCTAGCGGCTACTTTTTAAATGCAAATATTACGAAAGATTATGATTTAGTTATGAAAATTGGCATTGAATCAATTGTGTGTATTATTAAAGGCATTTTTGTTGAGTCATTTTCAATATTGATGTAATTCAGCACAAATTCAGCAACATACTAATATTTGTTGTCATGATGCTAAAAAGATATTGGTGACACGAAATGTTGAAAATTAATAAGAAATGAAGTTATGTACAACTAAAAGCAATTCGTCGTTCAATCAGAAAAAATCAAATAATCGTTTCACCCAGGCCCAATAGTAGCTTTTATTTTTAAAGCCTCAAATATTTGTACCAAGTTTTATGATAAACATAGTGAAAATTATTTTTGCAACATATTTGTGCAACATTATATAGCCGTAAAATTGATAGTTTAAAAGATAATCTTGTATAACTGCAATATATTTGGTATAATTTCTTAATTAGATTTGGTCATTCGAATTCATGAGAATCACAAAGAACGAACATTTGGAACAAATGGTTTTATTCGTTTTTTAGGACCACGAAACTATTTATATGTTGTTAAAAAGCACATCTTTGAATAACAATAATTCAAGTCTGTCAAAAAATAGTAAGAGACAAAAAAAGGCCAAGCATCGTCCTAAAGGTTTCATAGCGCATTTAACTTTTATTTTCGTCAGAAGAACTTTCTATTTTTTTACCACCTCTTGATATGATGCTTCTATTGTCTATTACTTTATATCAACTTATTGACATCAAATTCCTAAGTCAGAAAATTCTAAGTTTACCAAAAAAAGTTATCGATCTCATCTCATTAATTTTAAATATTTATTCAAACAGTAGGTGATATTTAGACCGTTCAAGATTCTAGATTTGATCAGCAGCTTCTTTATACAGGTGACGGCCGTCATGGGTTCATGTGTCCAGCCATGCTTGGAGCAGCGATTAAAGTAAACAAAAACCGACAGGCAGTAAAAAATTGTCTGTCTGCGATCGTTGGAGGTGTGGATATAAAGTGAAGGTGAGAAGTAGGCAAAAAAAATAACCAAAAAGCAAAATTTGCAAAATAAAAAAAAAATAACAAAAATCCCTTGAAAATTGTCGTCATCAAGGAGTGCCGCTGGCTTACAATCCACAGAGGCCGAACATTTCTGACACATGAGTAATCAACTAAAAAACCTTCGCTTCATCGTCGTTGTCGTCCGCGCAAGCAAACCATATCAAGAAGGTGTTTCACGCCACCATAGCCATCGCCATGCCAACCGCCAAGAGGGTGGATGTCATTTACATAACATTCGCCCGAACCGCGATTTCGTGCATAAGGCACGCAAACGCACTCTTTAGGTGGGCCAATATTCGAGCTCAGCCAGCGCAGCAGCTTGGGGCTTTAGATGGTCGTTGTTGTCGTGGGAACCAGGTTCGCGCGAACAATTTTGCGCATTCTGTCATGTCTCCGATTTCGGTTTCGTTTCGGTTTCAATGGCACCAATAATAAAGTCTACATACACACGAGAGAAGGTTCTTTTGGTTTTTGGTGCGGGAGTTGTCATTTATTTTGTTGTTTTTATTAGTATTTTTTTTAACGAGATAAATTTCGATCGCATTTTTTTATTCATATTAAATATTCAGAACAAGCAACTTAATGGCAATTCATTGGAAATATGTGAAAGTGATTTAGTTTGCAAATATTTCGATAGGTGTCATTTTTCTTGTACCGAAAATTCTTTAGGTTACTTGAATGTAAATGTTAAGAGGTTAAATTTTTGCTTTTGATGACAATTTGGTTTAAAATAAGTAGTACTTCAGCATAAACTCATGTAAATCATGGATTGCTTCCATAAAATCAAGATTTTCATGTAAAATCTTGTGTAAATTTACAGAGTTTCTCTGTAAAATCAGTGGTTTCATCGATTAAGTCACGTCAAATCAAGGAATTTCTCCATAAAATTACGCGTTTTCGGTTTAAAATCCCTGGTTTCCTCGGTAAAATCGCGGTTTTTTTTTCGTCAAATCACGCGTATCCAGCGTAAGACTATAGAGTTCCTCTGTAAACTCGGTATTGCTTCCATAAAATCACGTATTTTCTCATTCAAATCTCTATTTATCTGCGTAAAATTGGATTTTTCGGTCAAATCATGAGTTTCTTGGTTTTCCTCGTTAAAATCTCCGGTTGTTTCGATAAAATCATAAGGTATTCCTTTGTAAAATCACGGTTAAATCACGTGTTTCTTTGGTAAAATCAAAGAGTTCCTTTGTAAAATCTGTATTTCTTCCATTAAATCACGTGCTTCTTCGTTGAAATCTGTATTTTTCTAGGTTAAATCAGAATTCGCCTGTAAAATCACGGGTTTTTCCGTCAAACCAAGCGTTTATTGGGTAAAATCAAAAAGCTTCTCTGTAAAATCTAAATTTCTTCAATAAAATCACTTATTTTTCTCGTTAAAATCCTAGGTTTTATAGGCAAAATCACCAAATCACGCGTTTCTTGGATAAAATCACAAATTTCGTCTTTAAGATCAGTATCGTTAAAATCCATATTTTTTTCGGAAAAATCGCGGAATTCCGCTTGAAAATCACGTGTTTCATCAATTTTTCTGTCAAATCACACAGTTTTTGGGTAAAATGACTGTGTTTTTTGATCAAGTACGCGTGGTTTTAGCATATAATTACATGTTTTCCAGTTAAAATCTTAGGTTTTCTCAGTTTTCTCACGGAATTCCTCTGTAAAACCGCCTTTTTTTTTGTCAAATTACGGGTTTTCGGTAAAATCACACATTTTTTGGTGTAAATCACGGTGTTCCTTTGTAAAATCAATATGTTCGTTCATAAAATTAAAAGTTTCATGTGTTTTCTGTGGAAAATGACGATTTTCTTGTGTAAAATCATGGGGTTTCTATGTAATATGAGGGATTTCGTTCAATAAATCACATATATTGGCAAAATACCAACAAATTATTTTGTTTTGCATTTTTAGTTATTTCTTAGTGACCGTCAAAATAAATTATTTCCTACCTTCCATATGGGGTCTTTTTAAATTGTCTAATTTAATTTTCTCATAATGATTCCTCTTTTGGTCACTTTTGTTAAGAAAAAACTAATTCAATTCAAAATGCTAAATTATCCAAAAATTAACTGATCATTCATAAAAATATGTCCTTCTCAGGGTTCGGACTTTACTTCGATCGAAGTAGATTTACTTCGATTTTGGGCAAAAAATAAAATCTACTTCCCTACTTCTCTTTTTCAGGATCTACTTCTTTTTTTCTTAATTGAAAAATATTTTTCAAGTAATAAATTTAGAGAAAGGGATTTAACTTCAATTTTAAATCTGGTCAAGGCATTGAGAAATAAAGCTCAACTGATATCTCAAAAGATGAATGGAGGCCAATTATTCTTCGAATTCAAGATAGAAATAAAGTTTGTCAAAGTAATTTTGACTGATTTTGAAGAATTCCGGATCAAAAATTTGTTAGATTATGCTGAATTAACCGTTTTACCCTTAAGCACCGTTACATCTTTTGGAAAAGATCATAATAAAAAAGTAAAGAAAAATAATTTTGTTGAAAAATAATTTTTTTTGAATAAAGGAGAATGGGCATTTTGGACGTTGAGCGGCCATTAATAAAATTGGTATCAAATGAGAGGACTATAACTTAGGAAAAACTTTTACTATGGACGTTTCGCAGTATTGCGTTAAGAATGTAAGAAAATGCAGTATTAGTATCGTTAATGCATTATTCAATGTATGAACGACAAATTGGTTTATAATTTTATTTGGAACATAAAATATGATGCTCTGTCATTTTCCCTGAGTCTGAGTCATTACTCTTGAAAATCCGACCAATAGAACTCATAATATAAGATTTTTAAGACAACCACTTCAAGATTTTGTTCGAAAGTTTTCAAACAATTCAAACTAACAAAAAATTGAATAACGAAACTCTCAAAATACTCTTGAAACTGTTGTTTTAAAATGCTTATAGTTTGGGTTCTAGTGGTTGGATATTCAAGATAAAGGTCTTCAGATTTAGGGAAAATGAGAGAGTATCGTATTTTGCACTTAAAATACACACATAAGATACAACTTTGAGACAATCTGCATAAAGTGTTATATGCAAAAATGCATTTTATCCATTTTTGGAGTACGTCACAAGGATAAAACTTCTCCACAATATATGTAAACCTTTATTACATCAAAAAATAACAAATTCATTCCTGGCGGTGCAATGTCCACATTCCATACAAACTTGCCCATTCTCCTTTTTGGAAATAAATGTTCTGAAAGTTTAATGTTGAAATCTACTTCCGAAATTTTGGATCTACTTCACTTTTTTTTCAAATTTGCTTCGAAATTTTGAAACTGAAGTCCGAACCCTGGTCCTTCTATTTTGTTTTTATTTATTATTTCATCGTCTCTGTGGTTCCTCATTTAATCTTACAACTAAATGGCCAGATAAAAACATCAATTTCAAACCAATTCCCTGTGAATGTAATTCTTTTATTTAATTTTTTTTTTTTATTTTGCTTCTTTTAACTGTCCTGCTGTCTAACTCCCTAGGGAGAGTTGTTTACTCAAAGATTTGTCACAAATAATTTGTCTCCGCCAACAACCTAAACTGTCGTGTGTGTGTGTTTGTGTTTTATGTTGCCAGGATCTCTGACCAAAAAACCAAAATGAAGAAAAGAAAAATCCTCTTACCTTTGTTACTATTTTGTTGTTATACACACACCTTGATTTATTGCCCAACAATATCCACAAGGAGATGAAATTGAAAAAGAAGGACTTTCCAGGAGCAACAAAAAAAAAAAAGAAAATGTTCTTTCATATATAATATATATTTTAGTTGTTATACCCAATGCACCACTCTTCGAACGGAAAAGTTCAAAAGGATATCTTTGGGTTTTTTGCCGCAAGGATTCTATTAAATGAAAGTGCTTACATAGAGACATGGCAAAAGCAGTCGTCGTTGTCGTCTTCGTTGTCGGTCGTTGTTGTAAGCCTCAAAGTCAATCGACCATATGTGGTGCGGCTTGGTTTATATAGTTTAGTTGTGTCGTGGTTGGTGTGTGACCCTGCAGATGGATCACTCCATTTAGTTGGCTTTATTGATGGTGTCCTCCTTATAGAGAAGAGGACTATTTATATTGCACAACAATAGCTGGGTTAGAAAAATTGGAACAATAAAACGGACTTATTTATATTTACAAAAGAATATAGTTTCGCTTCGCCCGCCCGCTTTGACACTTGTGTGAAGAAGAAAAATGACTTTTGTTCGGATATAATGGCATCAATAACATTGCAAGTCAAGCATTTTGTGAGAATATACAAATAGAAAATATATAATATCCTTGTCTTCGGTCTTATTTTACTTTCTGAGTAAATTTTATTAAAGTTGTTGTAACATGGGTACTTTAACTTGTAAACTGGGTAGATAATTTGCAAAAGATGCAGTTGGGTTATTTTGGAAATAAATCAACTGGGAATAAAGTTATCATGCGGGAGAGGGTATTTAATTCCAAAGAAGATTGCAAACTAGTTTTTAGGAGAAATAGAATTTCAGCTAAAATGCTCTTTACTTGTTCTGTAATCATCATTTTTTAGTGATGTGTCTCGAACGCGTTCCGAATTTGTCCCGAAGGTGTGCCAAATGTGTTTTATAATGGTCCCGGACGTGTCTCAAACGTGTCTTGAACGTGTCCCCAACTTGTCCCGAATGTGTTGCGAATGTTTCCCTAACGTGTCTTGAACGTGTCCTAAACGTGTCCCAAATGTGTCCCAAACATGTCTTGAAAACACTAGCAACATTGTAACATTCATGAATTGTCATAAATCTTCCAACATTTACTTTTCCTCTTAAATTTAGACTCAAAAACCACCTTCTTTTCAATTACAACTTAGAATTAAAAAACCTCAGTACATGTCACGCCTCTAAAACCGATTGAATCATTCCCTCCAGTCATTTTCCAATACTTTGTTACCATCTCTACTCTAACCATCACCTGTTACCTGTGTTCAAAGTGCCGTTCCTATTAAATAAATCAAGATCGCTCAACTACCGTATAATCTAAACTGAATCGTGTTTCAAACACCATCCACGTTTTGTTGTTGTTGTTATTCGATTGATAAAAGCCTTTTTGCATTGCATATAAACGTTTGTTAACCAAATGCGCCAATCTAATCAATATCATCCAACCTATAACGATGTGATAATTATTTGATGATGCCATAGATAGGTTTCGATTCATTAAATATACGCAACAGCTTTTGCTATGCATCGCATTAAGCCGGCCGGCTTGACTGTTGCAACAGAAGTCGGAGTAATGCCGGCTAAGGAGGCCTTGCATTGACCATCATCTCGCAAACTTCAACCACAAGAGACGAAGTGCAGCCGCGCGTCGTCGCATCACCATCACCGCGCTGCTGATGTTAATGCTGCATCAACCATAACCATGGGTAGCGCAGCAAAATGACCAAGTCACGATTATGTTTTTCCCTAAGTGCCTTCGCCTTGGCAAAAGTCTCTCGACTCAACTCAACATTATTTAACGAGGTATCGTTTCCATGGCCATCTATAATGCTAACGCCAGCCGCATGCCGCATATCCCCAGCATCTTGATATTGCGATGGCGGTGGTGGTGGTGTTGGGGGCTGTAAATATCAGCGGCACGGTGTAGGTATAAGCGCCCGCCCGGTGTTGGCGTGATTCTGTAATTGCGACCATGCCAATTAATAGTCTCTTTCTCTCTCTTTGATATGCGTTAGCGGATCTTACAATATTGCTACTTAAAAATAATGTTCTTGGCTATTAGTGATTGAGGAATGACCGTGGCGCCATCTAATTAGCTGATTTGCCGTCGATTATAGTATACGATGGTTCAACAATTAATTAATAAAATTTTGCATCTTTTCTTCTGCATGCGGGCAAGGTCTTCAGTTTTTTGTTTTTTTTGTTTGTTTTTGATATCGAAGTCTTAAAACAAAAATTGTGAAGATAAGGTACTTGAGGCTAAGAGGTTTTATTTAAGGTTTTTTTTGTTTTTATTGGTTGTTAAAAGTTTGCTTTGAAAAAATTGCAAGACTCCGGCCATCTTTTCTTCGAAACGGTTGTACATTTCGGTCAGAAAGTAAATTTATTTCCTTCTTCTCCTGCTCTGCTAACCCGAGTAAAAATAGAAATTGAACAAAAAAAAAAAAAAAACATTTCTTGACCGCCGCTTTAATATCGCCGCTTTACTATCGCCGCACTACGGCCGCACTACGGCCGCACCATGTTCAGAAATTACTATTCCGCTTCACCTTCGCTACACTTCGCCATACCATGATCAAGAATTTCTTTTCCGCCACAGCCGCACAATGTTCAAAAATTATTACTCCATCGCACTACAGCCGTACCATGATTTAAAATTTCTATTCCGCGCGCACCACCGCTGAACCACAGCCGCATCATTTTAAAAATTACCATTCTTAAGTATCAGCGCCGCCTCACTACAGCCGCAACATTACTAAATTACTATTCCGCCGCACTACAGCCGCACAATGATCACAAATTTCTATTCAAAAATTACTATTCCGGCGCACTGACGACGCCAAACCACAGCCGCAACATGTTCAAAATATTTGTTTTGCGACTTTTTGCAAGTTTTAAGTGGAGCTCGTGTTTAATCTATGAAATCACAAACAAATTTTAACAAAAGGTGAAAAATTTCACAACAATCCATAACACATTCCAAGATATCTGGGATATCAATTTTCAGTTGCAGATGTAGAGTTATTTTCTGTTGCTATCTTCAAACAGGAATAGCCCAGTACCTATTGTGTTTCCCTGATATGGAATGTGCCACGACACATATCCCAGCGAATGTGTTTTTGCACCCGACCCGCCTTTTCGCATCTGATAGAGTTGCACATTGTATTGTTTCTTGTTTCCTAAATGCTTCTAGAGATGCATTTCCCTGATTTTGAATCTGAATCTGCGCCATCAAACTGATTGTTTGAAATTCTCATTTCAATCCTTGTATCTGGCACTACTAACCCACGTTTAACTGTGAGATACAAAATACACCACCGCCATTATACGGTGCAGTTACAATTCAAAAGTATCTCTGTGGCTTTACTTTTTTTTTGCAAAACACCATACAAATCGTATACAGCATTGCTCCTGCCAAAAGGGTACAAATCCTTTGTGTTAAAGGAAGGATCATTATGCGTGTGTCGTATACGTGTTGACAGAGATCTCAACGCCTCTGGCAAAACATCTAACCTCTATAGAACTTCGCAGAGGTGTTTGCTAAATGCATTTTTGCACCTGCATGGTGCAATTCACACAAGCCAGATGTTTTTAACGGTATCTACCTCTATCTAGTGCCAAAGTGTGATGTGTATGTCTTTTAACCGTTCTATGGATGGCGTTGTTGATGATGATGATGATGATGATGATGGCACGGTTCGCTGCCGAAAGAAGGATTTGATTGAGTTTTCAACAAACTTAATGAAATGTTTTCCTTTTCTTCTATTTTATTTATACTTTTTTGTTGGTTTGAGTATAAAAGGAGAGCAGCACACACGAGTCATATATGCGGTCTGGGGATGATTTTCATCAAGAGAGTGTTGAAATAAATCAGTTATTCATATTCCACTCGTGTAAGGGCTTAAAGGTGTTATAATAGAATTAAGGTAAAACCCCGCCAGGTTTCAATTCAAATAAAATATAATGAAAAGAAACGAAAAATGAGGAAGTAAGTATATTTTGGAAGGAAATTGTGAGGTTTAACGGGGATTATTTTTTGTATTATTTGGTGAATTAAACAGCACATGGATGAAATTATAGAAGAAAAGGGTAACTGTTATGATTACAGGAAGATAAATAAGTACCTACCTATCTACCTGAGAGATGTCTGGATTTCGATTTTTGCTAAATTGAAATCCAAACTTCAGAAAACATCAAATTAACCAAAACCAGAAATCAAAAATCCCATAAAAAAAACGTTAGATAAACCAACGTTTTAAAAACTAACAGTATTTAAAACACAAAATTCTTGGATATTTTATTTTTAGTATTGTGTACTTTCAAACCTTTAACGTCAGCTAGAAAAATGTATACTATGATTTTGTCAGCCTAAAAAAATATAGACTTTATTGTCATTTAATAACACTATATTCAATTTAATAAAACATAACATGTTTTATACCCAGCAGACAAACAAGACGCTTCCAACGATACCTCATTTGTTAAATTATGATAGGTAGTTTGGAAGCTGTGATAGAACAGATGAACATACATACATATATTTTCATCTGTTTCATCATAACTCCTGACTAACTTATCGTAACTTGATAAATAAGGTATCATTAGAAGCGTCTTGTTCATCTCCTGGTCATAAGCTATGAAGTTCATATCTACATAGACATACCGGATAAACTCATCATAACCTTTACCCTTAACTTTGCCGTAACATAGTAATAAAACAAAACAATATCGACTCGGTACATTGAATGTTTTTAAACCATACATCCAGATCAAGGTTGTTCTTCATACATTTTATCTCAACTTGACACATGACACAGAAAAAACTAAGATCCAATAAAATAAAGACACAGAAAAAGTGTTACTGCATAAATCACACACAACAATAATAATTGTTTTGTGCATGCAGAGTGTCCGAGAAATCGCATTTCTGCATCGAATATTCAATTAAGCCTTCAACTTCCTTCCGTTGATCCAGATCCATGCAGCATGCATGCAGTTCTTGAAATCAAAATATCACTCCTCTGTGCATCCATTTTCCAGAAGTTAATTACAGACACAGATAAATATTAAAACAATCGACGATGGGAAATTCCCATATTGAACTCATTCTTGATTGAACAGCAGAAACGTTCGTTGTTGTACCTGGCACACATCATCTTCCTAGGGGGTCCTTTACTATATCGTCGGTATATTGCCGATTGCGATGACGGACCCCATCATCATGACAAATGAACCACTTCGCCAAGAGAGAGAGAGAGTCGTCCTTCGACTCCTGAATTATTAAAATTTCACCATTGTGAATGAATAAGTTAGCAAACAACTGAACAGGTACCTCCTGACTCGAAGTGTGTGTGTCTGCTTTTATTGATTGCAATGATGCACCAGTGGACCATATATTTCCTCTTTACCCCATTTTCATCATCCTGAAAGACAGAGGAGGTACATTTTCGTCCACATATAAAGATGCAATTCGATAGTTTATGTTGCTCTTACTGAGTTACTGCATTAGATCTTTGAGTACAAGAGCCTTCCTTTGGTAAGCTTTGAGAGAGAGAAGAACTTTTACAAAACCCAAAATTCAATCAAACAAAACTTGATTGCATCGACATCAGCATCGTATCTTCTGTAGTTGTTGTTCGAATAATCCTCACAAGGAAACTTTGTGTTGTGTTCCGTAATTCCATAGTACTCCGGACTCTGTGTGTGTCGGCCTTGAGATAGAGCATGATGGCATTCCACGTTCATGTTGCAAGTCAATCGTAATTCATGACATCCAGCAATCTCGTGTACATGGAAAAACAATTACAACATTATTTCGATTTCGAATTGGAGTTGCAAGTTCTCTGGAGCGCGCAATCACATTTTGCTATGAAATCCTTGCTCAAGCCCTCCCTTCCACCAAAATACATACGATTAAAGTTGTTCGGGCATAATATAGTTACGGCCTGATGCAAAAGCGTATACATAAAACTATTTAATATCAAGGAAAGACATTTTGAGCCGGGACCGGACTGCGGATGAATCGATGTTTTAATCTTTAATGGTCTCCTATTATTATTTTATTAACAAAAAACTGCAGTGATAACATGACACAATGTCTCGCGGACGTTATAAAAATCCAGATGAACCATGAATAGGTTGGGTATCTATATGCAAACGAAGGTCCAAGTATTTTTTTTTATATAATGGAACTACGTCGTCAGCCCACGCACAAAATGGCAATCTTCTAGGCCTGTGTGTCCTGTCCGAAGAGTGCATGTTCTTTGGATGGGCTCTGTTTAATTGATATAACTGCTGGCCCCAGCGAGATGTAATGGTTGAGCATAACCGATTGTTACAGTTCGCGTGGACATGTCGTCTTTTTTTTTTATAACGATTATAATGCACATATAGGAACGGGAATGTAGCCAGGTATGGTCCAAAGTGGAGATTCGATCATTTCATATTGGAACTTGTTCAGCAGGAGGTATTCTTTTGAATTTTTCTGAACTCTTAAGCATGTACCTGTTGCGTTGTCGTCATGTTGCGCGTCAGGTTGAAATGGATTTTGTTTTAAATCTTAGATATCCTTGCTGAATCTGATATGGCCAAGAGGTGATATTATAGAAACGTCCTTGTGTGCGGTCGAAGAGTGGAATGTATATATTTTTTAGTTAACGGAAAGCCTTCAAATAAAAGATTACTTGGTTTAGTTCAGGCAAAAAGCTGTCAAAAACTTAGTTGAAAAGGGAGTTACAAAGTCATTTGGTTAAAATCCATGCGGTCTTAAAATTTTGCACCTTTATGACGTCAATTAAAACGATGATTATTTTCGTATTGGTGAAATATAAATCTTCCTATCCTTAAAACAAAATTATTTTTAATACATTTCCCACAATTAATTACTCAAAATGTATGTAAATCATTTCATTGTCAGGACATCTGCATTTGCTAGATAAAAATAAATGGAATAGATAAACATTTGTCTTTACATCTATAGTTTCTCTAACTAACAAATTAATGCTTCATAGAAGACAAAAGGACCTCTTATAAGTGTCTCTCTCAAACATTACCCATAAACTTGCATTACATCATCCTAACAATGAATGAACGAGCATGGACCGAACCGAACCGAACCAAAACCAAGAAACCAAATGAGCATAAACATGAACTATGTGCTGCGGTAAATATTTGTGTTCATTATTCTGGCAAATTGGCATAGTTCCGGTGGCGTTCCGGGTCACAGTTGTTGTTGCTGTAGTGTTGTCCAAATGGGCACTATCTATGATTATTCGCACTCTGTGTGTATCAACCAAGACTTGACTCGATGCTCATCGTCGTCGTAACGCTAGGACCTCTCTCTCTCTCGGAATTCATTCGTTTGCCTGATTAATTGGAACATTAGCAAGTTCCGTTTGACTGAACATCATACTTATGTTGCTCTAGGTCCTGTCTGCAGATATCCTTCCACCATCATAGTATCCCAAACCCAAAACTCAGAGCAACAGCTGTGCAGAAAACGGTATGGTTCAACAATAACATGGAAATTGTTACATCATATATACCAGCTATGTACTTCGTCCATCATTTCATTATACTGCCTTTTAGGCTAATTGCCTTGTCTTTTTGTGTATGTCTGAGGCAGTTCCCAAAAAACGACCAACACATAGATACATACTCGTATATCTCTCAAGCTAACCAAGGACTTTTTCAAACGGTAACGGTGACAACAACGTTTTCGACAATTTTTCCTTTTCGTGTTCGACGGTTATATAACTGCTGTGGTTCTGACCACATCGGTAACCAACGCCCATAATTTCACAAATTGGAGGAGTCTGTGGAGGAAGGACTCCTGGAAAAAACAACAAGGAAAAAATTTGCAAACACATAAAATGCTAAAGAAAATTAAACCAAATAAATTTGTGATTTTTCAGAATATGCAAGGACCTTTATTCGTGCGGGAAAGTTATTTTCATTCTTTCGGTTGCATGGATGTTCGTGAAGATGTGTGTGCTTATGAATATTATGTATATGATGGGTCTGTCCATTGAAAGGAAGGAGCAACTCTCCCAGAGTGTGTTCTTTTAAGCTGTTTTAACTTTGAGTTGGACGTTGCGTTGTTTTTTTTTTTGTGTTATCCTTTTTATAAAACACCAAAATTTTCGGTTTTCTCAACGAGAAAAAGGAAGTAGAGGTATTATCTCCAATTATTACAGTTTTATAAACTCGTTTGTGAGCCAACTTTTTGCGGATTTGTTAAACTGTTTAATTAGGTATATTGTGCATTTAAGGTAAACCCACTTTTTTTTGCTTGAAACTGAAAAAGGGGAGCTATTAAAAGTGCATTTTGTACTACTTCTACAGTGGCGTAGATAGGGGGGGGATCAGGGGGATATATCCCCCCCATTGATTGGGATCGATAATTGTACAACATAACCAGTCATGAACAAATAAGTTAAAGAAACACACTCTGAAAAAAACGCTATGGATTTCGAGTTTTTGATTAGCTTAAAGGTTATAAATATAGTTTACCAACTCTCGTTGCCATTAAGTCGGAGTTTCAAAGAGTGAATTTAGACTTGGTCCAAGCTTTGGATCTCGCCAAAGATTTAAGAGATCAACTAAAAATTAAATGGGCAGAAGGCGACTCATTTTCGAAAGTGTTTGTAGGTTCCAAAAAAAAAAATAACTGAAGTCCTTGATATAGGCTTCAAACATAAGAGAATAGTGAAGCGACAAAAGAATCGTTCGAACCCTTCGGTTCAAAGTACAGAAAAGAATATTTTCGTGTTACTGTTTTCAACATTTTCTCGATTTCTAAATAATGGGCCTTGAAGAAAAATTTAGAAACCATGAAAACATACTAGAAAGGATTTTGGTTCTTTCCAAGAATTCTTCGTCTGAAATAGACAAAGCAGCTAAAGAATTTAATGAAACTGTTGAGTTTTACCAAACATTTGGCTGCAGGACAATCTTCTATTCTTCCACCGAGAAAACAAGACCACGTAAAATAGAACAAAAACAATAAGATTTCCTTATGGTTTTCATCCAAGAAGGAAATATTATTTTAACAATCGGGTTTTCTTTATTGCAAAATTTGAAATAATGAAATTTTTACTAAATATAAAAAAGATTTTCTCCATGAAAATAATATTTAATAATTAATAATTGATGATTTTAATGAGGTTTCTTCATAAAACAGTTCAATAAGAAAATCTGTTAGTTTTTAGGTGGTCCTGGTCATATTTTTCTCTGTGTGAAGAATTAAAAACTCAGAAAAGATATTTTATCAGAAGGAATAATACTTCCTCTATGAACTCATTAAAAGCCCTCGATAGCAGCCCCGAAGAAAGTTTTTCTAGTACCCATATATATTTTATTAAAGATATAAGTTACACTGCTGGTTTCAACGTCAACCACCGAAAGAACTTTCTCCAATTTAAAGAAAATAAAAACAATACGAAGAAACATTATTAAAACTTTAAAAAAATTTGCGAACTAAATCCATCCCCCCCCCTTAGCGAAAAGCTATCTACGCCACTGCTTCTACTACTACTTCTACTTCTACTTCTACTTCTACTTCTACTTCTACTTCTACTTCTACTTCTACTTCTACTTCTACTTCTACTTCTACTTCTACTTCTACTTCTACTTCTACTTCTACTTCTACTTCTACTTCTACTTCTACTTCTACTTCTACTTCTACTTCTACTTCTACTTCTACTTCTACTTCTACTTCTACTTCTACTTCTACTTCTACTTCTACTTCTACGACAACGGCTTGGTCATCAACGCCTCTAAAACTAAGATGATGCACATCCGCAGTCCACAGTTCAAATCCACACAAAGCAAAATACTAGTTAAGAATGATGCCTGTCCCAACACCCCAATTGAAACTATAGAAATTGTAGAAACCTACAAATATCTTGGAGTGATCATCGACTGTCATTTTCTATGGAGACAACACATCGACAAGCTGCGCATGGATCTTAAAAAGACTTTATATGCACTGTCCCATTTGCAGTACTATACCACAGTTCCTGTGTTGAAACAAGTGTATTATGCGTTAGTGGAGTCCAAGCTTCGGTATGGCATACTTGCTTGGGGGAATGCAGCAACAACTCACATTCAAAAAATACAAAAACTTCAAAACTCAGCATTAAAACTAATAAATAAGGGATATACGCGAAACAATGATAGCACATTTAAAACTCTCAACGTCGAGCAAATTTTTAAGATGACCCTTATACTGGAATACTACGATGACAACCGATTCATTCGACCAATTGACCATATGATCAACACCAGACGACGCGCTCAAGGAATGCTTAAATTGCCAACCAACTACAATACATACGGAAGACGTCAACTCCTATACAGTGTTCCTTCAACCATCAACGAACTACCTCGACATTTAGTAAATATTGAAAATTTTAAAACCAGAAAAAAATACATTAAAAATTTCTTTTTAAACTCAAATGAATAAAATCATAATTATTTTTTTTTTTTTATAATCTTGTGTAATTATGTAAAATCACGTAAATTGCTTTAAATTTTATTTTTGTGAAACACAATCTCCTGCAGACAAGCCAAAAGGCTTCGCGGGAACTTATAATATTGTTAAATACTTTTTGATTACATGAATAAATTAAAATCTACAAAAATCTACTTCTACTTCTACTTCTACTTCTACTTCTACTTCTACTTCTACTTCTACTTCTACTTCTACTTCTACTTCTACTTCTACTTCTACTTCTACTTCTACTTCTACTTCTACTTCTACTTCTACTTCTACTTCTACTTCTACTTCTACTTCTACTTCTACTTCTACTTCTACTTCTACTTCTACTTCTACTTCTACTTCTACTTCTACTTCTAAATTAGATGGTTTCGACATGGAAATTTTGAATAGAAACAAACAGAGAGGTGGAGGAATTATGATGTTCATTCGGCAAAATTTAAATCATAAACGAATACCTTCAGTTACTGTATCGTATGAGAATATAAAAGTAAGTTACACGGAGAAAAATACTACTAAATACGTTGTGGGAATTTATAGACCACCAGGGTTTAGTAAAAAAGCATTTATTGAAGAAATAGGAAATAATCTAGGACAAATTGGAAGAAAAGAAGAAATTATAGTGATGGGAGACATGAATATAAATATTCGAGATGCAGAATCAAGCTATGTGAAGGATTACTTGGAGATGCTCGCCTCATTAAGACTTACGAATGTCATTACTGAATATACAAGGGTAGATCCGATTAATGGTACAAAATCAGTTATTGACCACGTTCTTGTAAGCGGTATTGACAACGAAATCAATTCCGCTGTGATAGAGAGCGGCATAACCGATCATTATGCAACTTTATACTACACCGTTACTATATCGACGTCAGAAAATCACATGGTAAACACTTCGTACATTTGTAATAACAAAGTTAATAATCATATACGTGAAGAAAACTGGGAAGAAGTTTTGAACGAAGAAGATCCTGATACGATGTACAATAAACTCGTCAGCAAACTCGATGCTATATATAAAAAATCAACTTTAATTAGAAGATCTCAAAACAAAAGAAATAATTGCCCATGGACAACCCCTTATCTCATCGATGAATGTAAAAAACGAGATGAACTATATAGACGGTGGAAAAATAATAGAAACAACAAAGGTTATGAAATGGAATACAAGAGATTCCGAAACAAAACTAATAAAATGATAGCAGCCCAAAAAGCAAATTATTATAGAAACCAGTTTATTCAGCTTAAAAAAGATCCTAGAAAGACGTGGGGATTAATAAATCAAATACTAGGAAGAAAGAAGTCAAATGTCGACGAAATAATAGCAAAACATTTTCCAACCACTGCAGCGCAAACCTTGTCAAACCAATGTGCACAACTTTTCGGTTCGCAAACATCGAAAATTATTCACCACTGCAGAATTGTTACATCCAACCATATGAGTGACACAATAGAAAACTCTATATTTGCTAGTCCTACAAATATACAGGAGATACGCAGCATGGTAATGTCTCTTGGTGAAAATAAGTCGCCAGGAATAGATGGAATAAGAATAGCTGATATTAGAAAACACATAGAAATTTTTGCTCCAATAATATGTAAACTAATCAATTTAAGCCTGACACATTCTAAAATCCCGTCAACTATGAAAACTGCTGTAGTAAGGCCAATATATAAAGGTGGAGTTAGCAATCGGCTTAGTAACTATAGACCAATTTCGATACTTCCTGTAGTTGAAAAGTGTCTAGAAGGAGTTATATCGGCAAGACTACAGAGTTTTATTGACAAACACTCCCTAATAAATAAAAGTCAATACGGATTTCAAAAAAACAAAAATACTGGAAAACTACTAGGCGAATTTGTAAATTGTGTCAATGAAAGCTTAAATAAAAGCCACCACGTTCTTGTCATTTTCATGGATTTTAGTAAAGCTTTCGACACTTTAAACCATACGAAACTGATACAAGCTCTAAATAGGATTGGATTAAGAGGAGTAATGGCCGATTGGATTATGGACTATTTGCACAACAGGTCGTTTGTGGTCAAGATTAAAGATGTGACGAGTGAAAAAGAGAATGTGCAATATGGTGTTCCTCAGGGATCTAAGCTTGGTCCGATCCTGTTCGTTCTTTACACTAACGAATTACTTCGCGTCTTTAAGAAGGGCATTCCATTCGCCTTTGCTGATGACACAGCGATTGTGGTCCGCCACCGATCTTTGGACATGGCGACGATGATAATGCAGGAGGAGTTCAATGCTGCAGTTAATTGGTGTCACGACAACGGCTTGGTCATCAACGCCTCTAAAACTAAGATGATGCACATCCGCAATCCACAGTTCAAATCCACACAAAGCAAAATACTAGTTAAGAATGATGCCTGTCCCAACACCCCAATTGAAACTATAGAAATTGTAGAAACCTACAAATATCTTGGAGTGATCATCGACTGTCATTTTCTATGGAGACAACACATCGACAAGCTGCGCATGGATCTTAAAAAGACTTTATATGCACTGTCCCATTTGCAGTACTATACCACAGTTCCTGTGTTGAAACAAGTGTATTATGCGTTAGTGGAGTCCAAGCTTCGGTATGGCATACTTGCTTGGGGGAATGCAGCAACAACTCACATTCAAAAAATACAAAAACTTCAAAACTCAGCATTAAAACTAATAAATAAGGGATATACGCGAAACAATGATAGCACATTTAAAACTCTCAACGTCGAGCAAATTTTTAAGATGACCCTTATACTGGAATACTACGATGACAACCGATTCATTCGACCAATTGACCATATGATCAACACCAGACGACGCGCTCAAGGAATGCTTAAATTGCCAACCAACTACAATACATACGGAAGACGTCAACTCCTATACAGTGTTCCTTCAACCATCAACGAACTACCTCGACATTTAGTAAATATTGAAAATTTTAAAACCAAAAAAAAATACATTAAAAATTTCTTTTTAAACTCAAATGAATAAAATCATAATTATTTTTTTTTTTTTATAATCTTGTGTAATTATGTAAAATCACGTAAATTGCTTTAAATTTTATTTTTGTGAAACACAATCTCCTGCAGACAAGCCAAAAGGCTTCGCGGGAACTTATAATATTGTTAAATACTTTTTGATTACATGAATAAATTAAAATCTACAAAAAATCTACTTCCACTTCTACTTCTACTTCTACTTCTACGTCTACTTCTACTTCTACTTCTTCGACTTCTTCGACTTCTTCACTTCTTTGACTTCTTCGACTTCTTCGACTTCTTTGACTTCTTCGATTGCTCCGACTTCTTCGATTTCCTTGATTTCTTCGACTTCTTTGACTTCTTCGACTTCTTCGACTGCTCCGACTTCTTCGACTTCTCCGATTTCTTTGATTTCTTCGACTTCTTCGACTTCTTAGACTTCTACGACTTCTTCGACTTCTACGACTTCTTCGACTTATTTGACTTCTGCGACTTCTTCAACTTCTTCGACTTTTTCAACTTCTTCGACTTTTTCGACTACTTTGACTTCTTCTTCTGCTTTTTTTCTTAAGCAAAGCGTTCAAATAGCTGTAATTTTAAAGTTTTTAAATTTTCTCATATAATAACAAACCAAAGGAGTCTCACAATGTCCATCTGGTAACTGTTGATGGGCAAATTATAAACGCTCCATCCCTTCTTTCATTTCTTCTTCTTATTTTTATTTTTTATTTTTGAAAAATCTCGGGTGCAACCTTATTCTAATTGAATATGTCATCCTTTTTATTTTTCAATTTTCAGCCGTCTCGACGACAAATAGCCCATTCATCTTCTGCAGCAGCAGCAACCAGCAGCCAGCCGAATCAAAATCCTTCAATCCTTCGGCACGAAATGAATATTAGACGAGAATTAAGGACAAACAACATGACACTTAACACCCGGCGGCACACGACAATTCCATCACGAATGGGATCAAATTACTTTAAAAGGTTGGTCGAGTCGGTCGGGTCGGTTGGTTTAGTCTCGTATACGGTCACCGACAAATTTTGAAAAAAAAAAAAACTGAAAATCGTGAATGGAAGAAGGAGATTCAATTGAAGAATGAAATTCCTTTGCACAATACCTCCATCACCAACACCGGAATATCGATATGCATACAAACCTTCAAAACGTCTGTGAGTTTGCTTGGTTCTCAAGTGACGCTGATGTGGAAGTTAAAAATAACAACAAAACGAAGAAAGAAAAAAACAGCTCCTTCCGAGTGACCGAATCCTTATATCCACCAACCAACAGCTGACACACTCTGAACTATGCAAATGCCAGACTTGACTACCTTTTTGGCCCCTAACTTTAAAAAATCTAGAATATCAAGTATACACATACACACATTCTCATTTCTTTTTCTAGAGACAGGACAAGACCACAATGACACTGAATAATAAAAAAAACGAAACCAGGAACAAAGTTCATTTCATTTGATTTCGTGTTTTGTTTTTTATTTTTCACGTAAAATTTGCATAATCTTTAGGGAGAATATTGTAATCACAGAAAAAAAAATTAACTCAAAGCTTTGAACAAAAAAAAGAAAATAGAAACTAATTTATTCAGGATGTGGTTTTTAGTTCAGAGGGTGCGAAGTTCTATTGTCTATTTGTTATTTGTGACTTAAAAATTAGCATTTGCTTCTATTTTTAAGACTTAAGAAATATTGATTTGAATTTGGTTCTTAGTCCCTAAGGTTTCGTAGGTCCTTAAAAAATTAAGGAATTGATTATTACGATCAAGCTTCTCAACCCTAAGAAAAAAGTTTCTTTCCAAACCTTCGGGCTAAGTAAACTAGAGTCACCTGACTCTGGTAAATATTGAGCGCGGAAAAGCCGAAAATAACAAATCAGCTGAAACTGAATAATCTCAGGCGGAATTCGTTAATTACAGCATAAACTGGTAGATCTCAGCTTAAACTGATAAATCTTCGCTGAGTCTTCGCTATAAATCTCAAATTGAATTTGTCTAGAATTGGTTAATGCTAGCGGAATTGGTAGAAATTAGCTGAAGCGGAATTTGTAGATTTAAAGTGAAACTGGCAGATCTCAACTGAATATAGAAAATATCAGGTGAAATTGGTAGATATCAGCTTAAATGGACAAATGTTAGATGGAATTGGGAGGACGTAAAATAACGGGCGGAATTTGTAGATATCAGCAAATACGGTTTAATGCCAAAAGCTGTAAATTTGAAGCGGAATTCATAGAAATGATCTGATAATGATGAATGTTATGCGGTGTGTCTCAATTGAGACGGAAAAATTTTAACTGCAACTGCAGCGAAATTATTAAAACTATGCTTAAACTGCTAAATCACCAGTCAAAAGTGGTGTATAAATGTCATCTGAAACTTTCAGGCGGAATTGGAAAATTTGAGCTGAAACTGGTTTATGAAGTAAATATTTGGCGGAATCAGAAGATAACAGCCAACACTTGTAATTTTTAGCCGGAATTCGATAAATATTAGGAAACTGATAAACTTCACTTAAAATTGGCAAATCTCAGCTGGAACTGATTAGCATCTGGTAACTAAACGCAAACGTGGAATTTGAAATTATTATTTGAAACTACTAAATTTGGACTGAATTCGTATCTATCGGCTGAAACTCGAAAATTTTAGATGAAATTAGGAAAAACTTAGATAGGTAAATATATTTTAGACGTAATTTACCGTTAATCGAAGCTGAATCTGCTTAACCTCAGCTGAGCTTTAAAAATTTAACTTGAAACTGGTAGATCTAGACTAAAACTAGTAAGTTCGAGGTAGAATCAGGAAATTCTAGCTGAAGCTCGTTAATTGGAGCTGAATATAGTAAACCTGAGCTGAATTTTGAAATCTTACTTAAAAATGGTAAATGAAACTGGTAAATATGGGGCATAACTATAAAATTAATTGCAGTTGGATATATGGTAAGCTTATGCTGAATTTTAAAAAAATCAAATTTGAAACTGGCAGATCTCAGTTGAAACCAGCAAGTGTGAGTCGCAATTTAAAAGAAGTTAAGCGCAATTGGTAAATATTAGTTGAAAAAGTTAAACATCAGCTGAAACTCAAAAATATTAAGCGGAATTCTGCGAGTCAGTATTTGTACATTCAATTCGAAACTTGTAAATTGGAGCTGAATACAGTAAATCTGAGCTGAATTTGGAAAATCTTACTTTAAACTGGTAGACCTTAGCTAACACTTGTAAATGTGAAGCGAGTTTCGGTAAATGTTAATCGGAATAACGAAATATCAGGCGAAATTGTCAAACTGATAAAAATATTAGACCGAAATTACTCCATTTTTTTTAGGCTGAATGTGTTTAACCAGATCTGAATTCTGAAAATATGACCTAAAACATTAGATCTCAGCTGATACTGTTAAATTGCAGACAGAATTAGTAAATTCTACCTAAAATTTGTTAATTGATGTGCTGAATCTGGTTTACTTTAGCTGAATTCTGAAAATCTAACCGGAATCTGGTAAATGCGAAACATTTTCATTAAATTCCAGATGAAATTTGTTATATGAGGAGCTGAATTTGGTTAACCTTAGCTGAATTTTGAAAATCTAACTTGAGCTAGTAGAGATCAGCTGGACCTATAGTAAATGTGAGGTGTAATTGTCGAAACGAAGCTAAAACTTTTGCTTTAATTTTAGTAGAAAACTTTATAATAATAATGTTCAAAGAGAACTACTACCCTTACCCAAATAAGACCAGCAATTTCATGCGACAAGACTTGCCTATCCTATAGTTAGTTGTCCTTAGTCCAACTAACCATTTATCAGATGTGTATTTGTCCGTTGCCCAAGTAAATCTCAATTATATCTCTGTCATGGCAATTTAGTCGTTGATTAAAAATTCAAACTCCTCCATCCATCCCCTAAATGATCCTGATTCCTGGTAGCAGCAGTCCACTCGAGAATCATCGTCCTCTCAACGAGTGTGATGATTTTGTGGTTGAGTTGACATAGTTCGTCTAATTGCATGCGATTTTTCATTAAACGAGACTATTGCTAGATATTGACCTTTAGAGCAGCAGCTGCATATACTTGTCTCTTGTGTGCGCTAGAGTTGACAGGAGGTGAATCAAAACTAACCATTGACACTGACCAACAACACCTACAACGAACGGATTCAAAGGCCAAGTAGTTGGAAATTGCTTTAGTAATTTATCACAGATTGAAAGTTTGGCTTAAAATTAATTAATTAACTGAAAATCGGTAGTGCGAGCGAGCGTCACATCAACACAGAGGGCGTTCGGTACTGTCCATCGCCATCGTCCTCGTCCTTTGTCGCCGCATATTGAAATATTCTCCTAAACCCAAAAGGTTGAGAGTTTAGAATGTGTGACGATTTATCAATGTAGTTCGTGGGATTTTGTTAAAGTTAGATGAGTGTGTCATTAGCCTGTCACAATACCGTCATCGAGAGAGAAAAGGGCTTTTCATGTGATCCGAACTCCGGACAAGGATATGGACACATACGTTAGTGTGGGAGTGTTTTTTTTTGAATATTATGTGCTATGTCCGGACAGGACGCTTACAAATTGAAATGTTTGTCCAAGCTGAAGCATGTGTCATATCGATTGAATTCGATGACAGGAAATCGATAATTCGTGGCTGTAATTGACTTATTACCTGGAACTAAGTGAAATATATTCAATCAAATGTGTGTGACCGGGATTTGTGAGTAGGGTGTTTTTTTTTAATTGGTTTGGGGAGATACAAGGACACCTTCTATTTGTCATTTTTATTTTTTTTTTTTGGTTATAATGAATTTCCAGTCAAAATGGGATGAGGAAATAAATTCAAATAAAATCAGCGGAAGCAACAGAAAAAAAAATAGTTTTGCATTTTGGCATTTGCAGTTTCGTCCTTGTTTGGTAATATAAATTTCTTCATTATGCAATTTTTCTATTTGGGGCGGAACTGTGAGTATAAAGAAGAAATAAAAGAGCAATTTTATTATTCGGCGAGATGAATTATTATGCGACACAGATTATATGGAGAAATATAATGGTCGTGATGGGGGGTTTTGAGGGGATTAGAGTTATTGCGGTACAGCCAGCACAACTGGTCGTTTTCATCGTCATCGTTGTCATATTCTCCTCGTTGTGAAAAAAGCAAAGTCTTTTGGCTTTAATTGAAAAAGGATTTTCCCGAAAAACTAATCAACTGGAATTAGTTGCTTTACGCTCTGGATGAGCTAAAGGATAAAATATAAGGACATCATTTTATGGACGAATTATATCGATTGCAGACGTTGCATTAAAAATTTTATTTTAATATTTTGTGAAAGCTAAAAACTGGCTAAAATAGTTTTGCCATCGCTCTCTTTTAATTTTTTTGTTAAATGTTGAAGGACTTATGGTTTTGTGCGGCATAAGGTAGTTTTTTAACAAATGAAAATATGATTTTTTAATAGATAAAAGAAATATATAATCCCCTTGTTCAGTACTTTTTTGAGAATAAGCTAAAAACTCACAATTAATTAAAACTTACCCCCAAACAGAGTTTTTGTTCTTTTTTTATTTTCAAAAAGGTTTATGTTGGAATAAGAGGTTTTAATTAGAGAAGAACCAAATTTTAAATAATTTAAATAAAAAATCGTGACATACGTTTTTTAAAAATTGTCGAAATGGTTAAACCAAGGAAACTTATCCAAATTAGAGCCAGTGTAACCTTTCGATTCAAAAAAGTAAGAACTAAAGCTATGCAAGACTAAATAAAAATTAAACAAATTTCCTTCAAAACAAGTTCAAACTCTGCAAAAGTTGTTGAAACATAAAACAGGAACACTTTTTATTTCAAAAAAAGAACCTGTAAAATAATTTCCGGAAGTTCGATAAACGTATTTCCCCGTTTTAGCGACGTATTTGTTTCTTAATATCCTCGCATATCCTATTTCATTTGGAATATTCAGGAAACCATAATCATAATCGTGCCAAAAATTATGCTGCCCATACAAAAAATATGTTCAACATTTTACCATTAGCGGAATAACCGAATATTTGACTCTCTCTCCTTCCAGTCCAACGAATCCTTCCTTCAAGGGTCCCCACTAATTGCATTATCCTTAAACGACTCAACACTAAGTGTGTCGAGTGCACCTTGACTCTTCAACATTCAACAAAACAACATCCTGAAGCACTCGTCTGGAAGTAAAATGTTAATATGTCATTAGCCAGAGCGTTGAGTTCGTGTCCTGATGGCATATAGTAGAGGCCCTTCCAGCTATAGGTTAGGTACACGTTGTCGTCGCTCATCGCATAGTGTGAATATCCGTTTTGAAGAAAATATATATATTAGTTTCAAGAACCTTTAAAGGAACACAATATTGCACATAACACACTGACTTGGGTTCCGTTTTTGTTATATTTATGTAATTTAATCCTTGGAGTTAAAAGGAGCACGACTGGTCTCTATACTGTGTCGCTGCAGTCAACGTTAATGTTTTGCTTCGTCCTTTGCTCTCTCTCTCTCTATATTAGGTTAGGTTCCTAATTTGCTGTGTATGTCAACAAAGTCATGTGTCACCGGTGTCACACAAGCAGGCAGCACGTGTCGTTCTTGAAATAAATATCTTAGAGGTATGATAAACCTAAAGGTTGCATAATATGAAGACGACTACGATGCGATATGTGACGGACGACGACGCTCAGCTTAATGCTTCTTAAGAATCTACTCTCGAAAATTCGATTCGGTTGAGCTATAAATTATGAATTTTTACATTTTGGATCCACTTATGCCAGGATTAAGGCGTGTTACTTGAAGTTTTATTACGGTCCACTTGGTATCATGCGCTTGCAAGAGTGTAAGATGTTTCTTGTCATTTTTGTAAGGATTCTTTTTTGGAAGTTAGTAAATCAAAAGGCAGATGTTGGTAGCACAAGCGGGTTTCAATAAATTATTCTAAATTTAACAAAAAAAGGATACCTTTTACATTTTCAGAATCTACTAATTGATATATTTTAAAGTACCACTGAAATGTATTAAATTATTAATTTTTATGCAATTATGGTTTTGTTTATGAACAAAAAAAAATAGAACGAAAAACGAAAAAAAAAGACAATTAAATGTTTTTATGCAAGGATAATATTTTTTACTCTGACTAATTCTGGATTAATATTGAAAAAAAAAAATATTTCATATTTTTGTATGATTTTTGTTTTGTGTGGAACTATTCTGGCATAATGATATGCAAATTTTGGGCTTTGTCATAAAATTTGTTATGGTTTAATATGACGACGAATGATGATGAATACTAAAAAATGATCAACAAAAAAGGATTTATAGCCCGAATGAAATTTATTTAAAAAAAAAAGATTAATTAATAGACAAATGCACGGTTCAATCGCAAGTAGGTGTCTATTTCATTTATTCTAAGCTTCCAGTAGGTACATACATACACAAATTCATTTATGAGATTTTGCAAGTAGGTACTTGCGATCCTGTCGTAATTAATTTTTTACTTGCGATATAGGTACTATAGGGCAAGCTTAGGATTCGTTAAAAAAATCGAACTCGAGGTATCAATTTTACATGACATTACGATGATGGAGAATGCCAAAAAAGTGGGTCCGGCAATTCTGTCTGTCTGTCTGTAAGAACCTCGAGCTACAGCCTAAACTACTGAAGCGATTTTCTTTAAACTTTGTAGTCAACAGTTTTGGGTGATTCCCTAGAGGACAAATTGAAGTTTTTTTTTTTAGGACCAAAACTAACGGTACCTGTCATATAACAGAAACAGAAGAGTTGATTTATTTCAAAAATGGCTCTAACGATTTTGATTAAATTTTTTCTGCTTACTGTTACAGATAAGAGCCTCCTTTGATAATAAAAAAAATTTTTTGTACCGTTATTAACGGTACCTGCCATAGAACGGTTTTTTGGATTTATGAATTTCTCAAAAACCACAAAACAGATTTCGACCAAATTTTTAATACAGAAACGTTTAAACAATTATTATTTAAAAAATTTTTAATTTTTCAAAAAACATATTTTTGGATTTTTAAAAAATATTTAAATTTTTTTTTTGAAAAATCAATTTTTTGGAAATGGGTTGGTGAAAAATTTTGAAATTTTGTTTTTATGTGTAAATTAATTAATTATTCAAAATTGCATATCATTTTTTTTTTTTAAATGTTAGAAAATTTTTATATATAAAAAATTATTTTTTTAAAAAAACGGCTCTAACGATTTTCGAAAAAAATTTTTTTTAATTCTTTTTTATACTAGAAATAAAATGGCATACTTAATTTCTTGTAAAAGATCATTTAAAACGGCATTTAATTATTTATAAAAACAGATTTTATTTTTTTTGCACCACTAACGAAATTCCGTGAAAATATCAAATTTTAAATTTTCCCTTATTTTTTTCAATGAAAAACTTTAACATTAGAGTAACTTTTGCCATAAGAGCAAGTACGTGCGACCCCAGTCGTGCAATTTATTATATTGGTACTACGTATTGCCACGGCTATGAAAAGTTTAAAGAACTTTAATTTAATTATAATTTTTGACTAAGCCCTGATTTTTCAATCGTCAGTTAGACTATCAGAAGAATAAATGTCAATATTGTTAGGAATAAGCTCTATCTGAGGTTTATCTGACTATTGAAAAATTGGCCATAAAAATAAGAAGTCACCTAAAATTAACGTCATTTCGTTTTCGAAGCAAAATCATTCCGAAAAATTGTTAAATTTACGTTATTTTCGTTTACCCAAATGAATGAGAATCAATAAGAACGAACATTTTATCTGAGTTCTTATGGTATAATTTCATTATGCTTTTATTTCTACAAATTAACAATTTCTCGTGTAAGTTTCATGAAATAATTGGAAAATGATTATATAAAACGAGAAATAATGTCCTTAAAAATTAAATTTTAATTTTCACTCAATAAATTTCAACCATACAAAAATAAAAATACCAAACTGAAAAAACAAACATAAAGACTTCAATTAAAAATTAGAGTGATATGATATTAAAGAACATAATAATTTACAAGCGCACTTAATTTTTTTAACTGTAATTAAACAAGATGGATAACTTTAGGTGTGTACAGTGTTCATATAGTCGCCCATTTTTTGGAATTTTTATTATGTGTTGTTTATTATGCAATTAAAAAAAAAATTAATTTATTTTGTCGAAGAGTTGTATGCAATAAAACCGAATTTATTCAGTTGTTTTTTTCTGAATTAAAGTAATTGAAACTTTAAATTTCACATTTTTTTTTATTGTGAACTCATATAAACTCATACCTATTGTAAGTTTGTCAACACATACTAAAAGTCATTCAACTATGAAGAGCTTGTAATCGTTTTATATGTCCGTTGTATGGAAACCTCACATCATTATAAAACGCATTGCCCATCACTTACCACAATTTATTGTGAGCAAATGGTAATGACCGTCAGTACCGTGCGTCGCGTCGGGGGGTGGAGAACACCTATAACATTTAATCGAGTTTAAAGCACATTAGGCATTTCCGCATTCACACATACACATTCACACAACACACATATACCACAAAATTAATGATTTTACAATTCCCGAGCATTATATTATGTGTTTAATGCAAAATGTACATGTCCTGTGATAATTACAATGGTAATTTACCTTTTATGGTTTTGTAATTCCAATTTTTTTTTTTCGTTTTATTTCAGAATAATTTAATTTTCAGCGGCATCTAGGGGATACCACGATTTAATAATTATTACGCGTAACCATAGTCATCATCAGATTGTAAAAGCAACTAGAGATAGGCGTATCTCTCTTTCTATTTTTTTTTTTTTTGTTTTGTTTGTGAAACAACCTTAAGCTTCAAAATTTATATCTCGCTTATTCAAAAAGTTCTGGGGGACAATTCATTTTACATAGAACGAGTCACTTGGGGAGCCGATGCCACGTGATGGAAGCACAGAGTAGTAGTTGATGGTGGCGGGAATTTGAATAAATATCAAACCAGGATCTAAGATTCAACAGTGTCAACAATGCCACAGGGCCATTTCGGGGTCGTGTTGAGCCCGTTGGGTATTTTGGTAAAGCAATTGGAACAGAACAATGTCGAAACACCACACAAAGTTTGGTGTGTTTCGTCGACACCGGAAATTGTCCCCACGCGGATGTAGCGAGTGTTAAATCGGGAATATTTATGTGCTTTATTATCGACAGCTATAAAACAAGGAGTTAAAATTGCCGGGTAAAGCTAAATGATGAAATATTATTCTACCACCGATCGGACTATATCCGCACGCAAAGTAACGAGATGCAAATTTGTATTTTTTGGGAAGTGGGTTACTCTTGTTTACGTGCGACTACGATTTGGGAATTTAGTTTCAAATTCAGTGTGAAAGAAGGGAGAAAGAGAGGTGTGCTTAATCTATATTTTTGGTGTGCGTTTTATTTCAGATAGATATTTTGAGATACATTTTCGACTAGGTTATATTGGATTTTAAAATAGATAAATCATCATTTTCATCATAAAATTTGGGTTTTCAGAAAATGCAATAGGAAATTATACTTAGGTAAAATGGGTTAGGTTTGGTAGTAATGATGAATTATGAATTTGCACACAAATAGCTACCTTAATGAATTTTTGGAAAATTTACCATCATTTAGATATTTTGGTTTGGTAATTATAGCTGATGATTGAAAGCAATACATAGGAAAGTTTTTTTTTTATATCAGAAGTTTGCACTTGAAGTTTTTCAAAACTTGTTTTAGGCAAAATCACAGGTCAAAAGTCATCTGAGTGCTTGAAGACAGAAGGTAAGTAATTTTTTAAATTAAATGAATAGGGTAGAACATAAAGGGCAGCCTTGCGGTATCCCATAGTTGTAATCAAATTAATTTGATGGGCGATCTTAAAAAAGGACCAAATAGGACCTATTCTATAAATAACATAGAAGACACGTAACAATGTAATTCTTGTATAAATCAAGGTTTCCCCAGATTAGAACACCAGTTGTCTGCGCCTAATCCCGATTCATGTTAGAAAGACCATGTGTCAATTCGATAAAAGCCATAGTTTTTCCCTTATACAGGCATAGATTTCTCGGTGAACAAAGCGGCACAACAGTAGCACAAGTCCAAAGACTACCAGTTAAAATGTGGGCAAAACTCAGGGTCATGAATCACCGGGTTTAAACCACAGGTCACTCCAATAAAACAAGGTTTAACTTCAATGAAATCATCGGTTTCCCGTCACCGCAAAATCACGACTTCGGTAAAATCGCATATCTCTACATTTTTCTTGCTAAAATCATAAATAGCTCCGTAAAATTAAGTACTTCTCCAGAAAAATCACGCAAAAAAAATCACAAGTCCCCCAGTTAAATCAGGGTTTTTCAAGAGTCATAACTACGGTGACCATATTTCTGGAAGCGAAACCCGGGACAGATAAAAAATTCGTTGGATCGTTTGAAAATATTGATTTTTCAAAAATAAAAATTAAATTTTTTTAAATGAGTTTTCATAATTTGTCCTTATTTTGAAATCAAGATTTCCTAAACCATGTTATAGGAGCGTTTTTGTTGAAATCATTTGAGTTGTTTAGTACAGGAAAGATAGACTTTTTCGTGGAACGAAATACAGGACGGCTGATTTATTCAAATCTGAGAGAAGGGTACTAGAAAAGCTTAACTCCTGGTTTTCGGGACGCCAACCCCCTGGTGAAATCCACCATTTTGAAAAACGCGAATTGGTCTATATCTACTTAACTACTGGCTTGACCGAATAAGTTACTTAACCAAAGTTGTAGTTAATATAATTAACTTTTCTTGTGCATTCACTGTTTTTCAGCGAGGACAACAATTTGAGGTTATGTCGTTTTATTTTTTATTTTTTCGGTTTTTTAATTTTTCTTAGTCACTGTGATAGTTACATAATTTTTTATCATCACTAAAGTTGTAGAGCATCAGATTTCCATTAATTTGGTATACTTTTGAAGATTATATGACTTTCAAACCAAAGATACCGAACTTTAAAGAGTAATCCCTCTCAATATCTTCAAACACTATACTAATATGTTTTTCCATAAGGTATGAAAAGAAGGCTTTATCGTGTACGTTATGTAAAAACAAGACAAATTTGATATGAGTGGGAGTGTGTTTCCCATTATTAAGGTGGGTCGGGCAATTTCCTCTAAATATTAATTTAATATTAAAAGAACAAAAAATAATGTTAAAACTTACAATAATGTGGCATAAATATTTTGTTTTAAGTCAAACATCCAACTTTTATAATGCTAAAAAATTATGTAACTATCATAAGGACTGAGAAAAATTAAAAAAACCGAAAAAATAAAAAATTAAACGACATAACCTCAAAAGTGTTGTTCTCGATGAAAAACTGTGAATGCACAAGAAAAGATATTTATACTACCTATAACTTTGGTTTAGTTACTTATTCAGTCAAGCCAATAATTAAGTTGATATAGACCGATTCGCGTTTTTCAAAATGGCGGTTTTCGCAAGGGGGTTGGCGTCCCGAAAACCTGGACTTAAGCTTTTCTAATACCCATCTTACAGATTTGAAAAAAAAAACAGAGTTCCTATATTTCTTTCCACAAAATGCCTGTTTTTTACTAAATTTCCCGTACTAAAACTATAGTTTTCAGATCAATAACTTTCGAATCATACATCGCATGACTTTAAAAAATATACCAAATTATTTGAAATTTGATGTTCTATAACTTTTACTGTTTAAGAAATTATTTAACTATTACCGAGAATAATAAAAAGTTTAAAAAAGACGAAAAAAAATAAAAACAACATAAGCTCAAAACTATTGCCCGCTTAAAAGAATAATGTATCACAAAGAAAAAGATAATTAAATTTCCAAGAACTTTGATCTGATAACCATTTCTCTAGGACCAATAGTTTTAGAGATACAGATAGATTCGCGTTTTTCAAAATGGCGGATTTCGCCAGGGGGTTGCCGACCCGAAAACCAGGACTTAAGCTTTTCTAATACCCCTCTTTCAGATTTGAAAAATTCATCCGTCCTGTATTTCGTTCCACAATATGCCTCTTTTTTTACTAACTTTGCTGTACTAGTTTACGAAATCGGAAATCAAGAAAAAGGTTTTATAATAATGTCTGTTGAAAACTTCTAAGAAAATATTTTTTTAATCAAAATCGGGAGAGCTGTTTTTTAACATTTTAATTTTATTTTAAATGATTTGGAAATTGTATGATTTTTAACACAGCTTTTAATATGTCCTTAAAAGTTTTGAAACTAATCTGGGTTCTTTACTCTTCCATATAAGTTGTTCTTTATTCGAAAACATTTTACCTGGTGTATCAACCTGACAAACAGAAGCTGGAACTTAATAATTGACGAAAATTTTAAAAAAACTAAAGCCTACTCTAGATGCGAAACGAAAATTCTCATACAAATCCAGCACAAAATTTTGCTTTTCGTTGCACAGTACGCAGCGAAATTCTTATCTATGCCAGAATATATGGAGATTTTTCAATTGTTTGTCACTCCCATTTATTTGTCCAGGCAATTTTTCTTGCAGCTAAAGTTTGTTCCCTTTGGAGACTTAGAAAAATGTTCGTTTTGCTTTAGCAGCGTACTAGGCTTGATGCTTAATCCGAAAAATTAGAAAAATTTTAATTTCCAGCCACTCTTTTCTTGTTTTCCGTAAAAAGTATTTAAAATATTGAATAAAAAAATCAGAGATTGTCCAAATACGGGACAGTCACGGGACAAATTACAAAATACGGGACACTTATACGTCCCGGGTTTCTTAAATAAAAACGCGGGAAGCTGTAGAAATACGGGACAGTCCCTGGTAAACCGGGACGGATGGTCACCGTAGTCATAACGCTATTCGCGAATAACGCGATCCCCATTAAAAGATATTGGTTTTGCATTGCAAAAAAACTGATCTTTGGTGTAAAATCACAGGTTGCCCCCATTAAATGAATACTTTAATAACAGATTTCTACAATATATTACAAAAAACCGCTCAGTTAAAATGACGGTTTTCCCTCAGTAAATTCACGGGCAGTTCCGGTAAATCAAGGCTTTCTCAAGAAAAGTCGCGTGTTTTCACTTCAAACTCTGTAAAAAGATGTTGAATTAAGATAAAGATTTCAGTTAGATTTAACCTTGGTTCTGATTAAATCGCTAAAAAATCAAAAGTCATTAACAAAGGTACAACTTATGTTATATTTTTTTTTCATTTCATCTTAAAACTTGGACCACCCGAAATGTGACTGCTGCCGCCTGGCATTGTATTATACAGTGTCCATATCAGCATCATCCTACAAAAAAGGACCTCCAACGAGTGCGTGAGTTCTTTGATCCCTTCTAGCACCAACTTGCACTCTACTTCTTTATCTTAATATCTTCGACCATTAGCTTGCACTTTTTTTTTCATCTTTCGTCTTAATTTTAAAGATTTTTTTATGAGGTTTGAAAAAACTTATACTTAGCATATTGCGCCAGGAGGAGTGTATAGGTAGAGAGCATATTGGGGTATCATATTTCACATATATATTCATCTGGATCACGCACGTTTACACGGATTATTAGCTCGTTGGCAGCTCTTCGTTCGTTTTTTCGTTCGTGATGTCCTTTCGGCTATATCTTTTGAGGATCCATATTATATAGGGATTCCGGAGGCGTGCAAAAAATTACCTCATTTATAACCGAACTTCTTGCAATAGCCCCCATCTCCAAAAAATTTAACAAAAAATACAGAACAGACGATTACTTCAGGGAGGGATCATGTTTTGTGTTTTTTTTTTTTTTTTGGTTTAGAATGATGGAGAGGTAATTCAATACTTTGATCGCGTGGCCAGTGTCGATATTTCACCTTCTGGCAGGGTAATCGGACGGCAGGTGTGATGTGTGCTGTGAGGTCGTCTGAGGCTAATTTTTTTGTGTCTTGTTCTTGTTGTTCGCGCGAACATCTGATACCTACACACGACCTTACCTGGAGGTCTGTCTGGCTTGTCGATCTATGTAATTTTGATGATTGAGATGAATTCGAATCCGAATAGACAAATTAATCAGACTTCTAAGCTGACCACTGATGCAGCGGGTGTTAGCTGGCTGCTGTTGAAGAAAAAGATACGTGATCCCTTTCTCTGTTGAAAAGATACTTTTCAATCTTTGATATTTTTCTTTGGTTTATCTTTGCTAGAGGGTCCTTGTTGGTTATACATATTTTTTTGCATCTCGCAAGATGAGAAGATGTGTATCTTCTTTTTTGTTCCTGAAGGATATATTTTCATATACGGAAGGATATAACATCTTTTGCTGTTTTTTTTTTTTGCATTTTTGTTGAACACCTGGTGTGTAGAATATGTTGTCATTGATGATGTTGTCTTTTGTTGTTGTTATTTTTTGTGATTTTTATAGAAAAGTGTGCGCATTGAAGTATATCCTTGTCAGGAACTTTGTGATCCTTGTTGATTGGTTAGTCTACAAATATTTGTTATCAAAACTGGTTGATAAGAGAAAGATTTGTTCCTTTTTCGATTGGAAATTTATAAACAAATAGAAAGGTTTTTTGTATTCTTTTGAAATCTCAAGACTCAAGTAGGTATAGGTATCAGAGAGACGTGTTTGTTTAAATGATTTGAAACCAAAAAAGTAGAACAAAGTTCAATTCTCAGTTTAAATAAAGAAGAAATGTAAATTTTTTCCAATCCTACAAACGTGTAGGTATCTCTGTGAAATTGATAACCTGTGTAAATATTTGTGCCAAATTCAAAAAGAAAGGGATCCATTCCAACACCCGCTTATATAGCTCTTGTACACACACAACAAATAGAATTCGTAGAGATATTGAAAAAAAAAAAACATCAAAATTGAAAAGGACACCGACAATATTATGGGTCAATTAATTGGTTTGATGGCGGTATAGAGGTTTATGGTCTGGTTATCACACCTGTGGGTACACACAAAAGAGAGAGATTTTATGTTTATTGGTCCGCAATGGCAATAATAATGTTTATTTCGAAAAACAAATATTTGCAATTATTTTCTGACCACAGAATTTTGTATATGGAGAGGCAAAGTAGGTAGTAGTGGCGGCAACCGGCGCAAAGGCTGATAAAAAAAAATGAAAAACGATTTATTTTGAAGTAGAACAGTAAACAATGGTTTGAGGTATCCTTTGTATTATAAAGAAGAATAAACCGCCCAGAAGGTTGTTTTGAATGTTCGAAATTTCCTAGGAAAATTTATGGGTGAAGAATAAAAATCAAAGAAAACAGAATAATTTAATATTTTTGTTTTATGCAAGAATAATCAAAACAAAAAATCCAAAAAGTTTTGAATCTCAACTTCAATGAAGGCTGATAATCCTTCGGGATTCGTTTGCGTTGTTATACGCCATTTGTAAAATGTCGATGTCTAATTAATCGTCTACGGTAATAATTCTAAAGCTGGATCCACACTAGGTTGATCAACACGTTCAACAAACGTTCAAAATCGACATAATAAATAGTTAAACCGTTCTAAACTGGTTCAATTGATGTGTGGGCTCAGATATGTCCTATATCCATTAGTTAGAATAATTTGGAAATGTTTAAATGTTCATGTTCAGTATGTCGATTTGGAACGTACATATGTTGAACGTGTTGATCAACCTAGTGTGGATCCAGCTTAACACCAAATTTTTTTAATCAGAGAAGAGATATCACATTGGGCGCCATTTAAGCACTTAAGAATCACAGAACTTTAAGGAATTTTCGCAATACTCCAATTTATTATAAAAAAAGCATCGCAAAATGTTTATCGATTGTGTTCTCAATTCAATTGTTAATAAATTCATAATCAACAATAACAAATTATCTCACACTCACTGTATTTTTATTTTCATTTGATTGTATCAATTTTTTTCTCTGAAAGGTATAAAAAATTCAAAACAAAGAAAGAAAATGTATTTTAAATTTTTTAAATGAAATAACGTAATAATCCAATTAAAAAAAACTTAAATAATTCTTTCAACGAATATTCAATTAAGTAGCCTTCACCATTTCACACCTCTTTATTGCGAAGAGAAATACCATTATAAACATATTGCGTTTCATATATTGTGGAACACCAAAAAAATCCAAAGCCATTTCATTTCTCCATCGATATAATGAACCAACTGGAAAAAGCTTCCAAAATATTTTTTGTTCAAAAGTCCATGCATTCATGCATATTCTGCATACAACAAAAAATAAAATACAAGAAAAAAAAATATTATAAAGAAAACCGAATAATAACAAAAAAAATTAAAAAAATATTTTTCCATTCGCGTGAATTCAGAGGATTTGTGCTGTGCTTGTTTGCTTAATTTGACTTATTTGGATTTTAATTTATTTTGTATTTTCTTTTTTTTTGTATTCCTGTTTCGATTTAAAGAACCAATTGATTTATGATGTTGAATACATTCTTTTAAATATTTCATATTTGTTTGCTAAATAACATGCAAATGAACAATAAAAAAAATGTATTTTTCCTGCTCTGAGGCAATTATATTTTTGTTTGGAGCCGTGATTTCGCATGAATTCTTTTGCGAAACTGTAATTTTGTTACCAGATTGATAATAATTAACTTTTCTTTAAAATTTCTTCTGATGTCTCAACTGGAACAAGAAAAAAAAGAAATAAATCAAGTTACTCCAACTTTGAAGGAATTTCATAAAGTTCATAGTCGTAAGTGTAAATGGCGCCCAATGTGGAATCTATCCTCTGCCATTTAAGATGGTCAAACCTAAATCATTGAAATTTTTTAATAGATTGATGTTTTGCAGGAATTCCTTAAAGTTCTATCACCTTGTTTTTCAAAGTACTTAAATGGCGCCCAATGTGGAATCTTTGTCTTCCATTTTGAGATGGTCAAACCTAAACTACTGAACTTTATCAACAAGATGGAATTTCGTAGGAATTAGTTTAAGTTCTATCAACCTATTACCTATTCCAAAGATATTAAATAGCGCCCAATGTCGAATCTCTTCCCTGGCCATTTGAGCTGGACAAACTTAAGCTATTGAACTTTGGTAATAAATTGTAGTTTTGCAGAAATTCAATAAGTCTTTATCGCCCTGTTATTCTTAAGTGCGTAAATGGCGCCCAATGTGGATCTTATTCCCAACAATTTAGATGGTAGAGAAATAAATTAAATTGAAATTGAATTATATGTTAACTATTGAACTTTGGTAATAAGCTAGAATTTTGCAGGAAGTTCCTTAGGCCTGTTGTTTTAAAATGCTTAAATGGCGCCCAATGTGAGATCTCTTCAATGCCATTTGAGATTGTCAGATTGAACTTTGGTAACTAATTGGAGTTTTCTGAAAATTCCTTAAAGTTCTATCGCCCTGTTGTTCTTAAGTGCTTAAATGGCGCCCAATGCGGAATCTCTTCTCTGCTTGTGAGTGCATCATTCGCTAAAACTCGATTTTTCACCACCTTTTATTATGAAAAGTGCCCATTTTAAATAAAATTGAATCACCCTGTATAACTAACCGCCTTCATATCATCAGCGCCAGAAAATATTGACGTAATTCAGCATCACTAGCGCCTAATCCTACACCATCATACCTATCCTGTATTATATCTATCTATTGCTTCCGGTATCGAATTAGGTGAACTACCTCCACACTTGATTCTGCGAAACATATCAACAATATCAAATCCCTGGCAAACGAGTTTCTTGTTATTGTCTGTCTATGTGCATTTTGATGAATATGCATGCATATGCGCAGCGCTTATAGACTCTGGCATTAGATTAAAAGCAGAGTGGGCATATGGGGACATTATCTATGTATCTCCTAACTACGACCACACTACTCGCACTGCCGCATTAAAAATTCAAACTCCCAATCCTCCAGATCCCCAGGTAACAAACAAAAACAACAATATATCTGCATGTAGAAAATAACAGCTTCATTCACGTATGTAGTTTAAAATTACTCCCGCCCGACCGCACCGTGTCGCACCAAGTCAAAGTGAATACGATCCCCCAAAGCAAATCTGATTTCATGAATGAACCAAACAACAATGAGTCACCACACACCATCATCAACAACAACATCCACACCGCCACCGCAAATTACTCGCACTCACTATATCTCTATACGCTAACGCTCTGCCATACGCCAACATGTGCACGCGCTTCGCTCCGTTCGCTCGTTTGAGTCGTAATCTAATTGAACGATCCCCAAGTCCGCAGCAATAAACCAAAACAAACCGCGCCGCGCTGCACCAGACACAAACGTAAAAACAGGCAAATAAAACAAACGTCAAACAAAATGAACAAAACCTCCGCAAAATGAGTAAATAAAAAAAAAAAAGAAAGAGAAAAAAAAAGAAAGCAAAGCAAAACCCAACTGCAACACACTTCGCGTGATTTACTCAAAACATTTCAATGCAATATGCAACATGGGTGCAAAAGCACACCAACAGAGGGCGAGAGAGGGAGCTCCCTCTATAGTTGCTTATCTGGCGACACCGGCTTCCACCGATGTATTTTATTTTTTTATGAATGAAAACCAAAACCCCCCTCAGACCCGGATTCAACCGATGAAGTCGCTCTCTCTCTCTCTGTCGTTGGCCCTGGAACTTAATGACAGCGTCTGTGGCAGACGACGGCTTCAAAGTTATTAATTATGTTTCCTTCGTGCACCCGTGTGTGCACACATAAAGCAGGAATCGCACCGCGATGCGAGATCCTACGCGACATATTGCACACGTGATGGGTTGCTAACGACAAACGAAATACGAACGGGGTTCCGCAGGGGTGTCATATCGCTGGTGTTTTGATTGTAGGCAGAGAGGTAAAAAGACTTTGTGTGGTGGTGGGTTCAATTTTAGCCAGTTTCCGGACGGAATTATCGGCTAACTTATATGTCAGCTAAAACGGAAGAAGAAGCAAAAGTAGAAGGCGAATACATTGGAGACAATCGGATGTGATTTTAATGAGTTTTGGGCGAGAATGATGTCTGTCACAGGGGACTTTTTTTCTTTTTTTTTTTTTGGTGTGGCACGTTTCTTCAATGTTTGGTAGGTGCCATATACTATGAAGTCTTTTTTAACTTTCTTCCCAAACGATGATGACTAATGACGATTATTGTCGCCTATGCACTATGAATTTTTGATTCCAAACTTGAGATAGTAAGTACGTTTACCGGAAACTATGAAGCTTTAGGTAGTTTTTTTTTCTTCCAGGTGGTCTTTAACAAAAGCCTTGATGTGATAAAAGAAAGAACTTGAACTCAAATTACTGCAAATTAAAGTTGTCTTTTTCAAAGAATTTGTCATGTTCAAGGCAAAAACGCACAATGTTCTTCGTACTTTTTATCTCTATCTTTTTGACTCTTTGTGTGGAAGGAGTTAAAAACTGTTTTGATACATTTTTTGTTTAAAAATCTTTCAATTTTCTCAATGAAAAGCTCAGCAGGTGGTTCAATCAAAATCACTTTTGCCATATAGCAAAATGCAATCAAACCCTTAAAATGACATAAAATGCACACAACAGGGGGTTAAGAGTGAATATACACAAAAAAAAACACTGTTTGAGATAAAAGAGCTACATTTTACTGATGAAGTTTATATTGTTAGATGGTTAAAATAGAATAATTTCTGTTGGTCATAGGAAATAGAGCATAATTTTAGGTCGATTTTGATTTATTAAATAAATTGATTTTAAATGGCGCCCAATGTGGAGTTGGTAGAATTTTATATTGTTAATTGTGTTCATTGTTTTATATACCTACATTAAATTGAGATGAAGAGACAAATATTTAGTATTGATTATAATAGTGTAATAGATAATTTAATAAGAGTTATATCATTTCATATTTTTAAGTGGCGCCCAATGCGGAGGCTAGATTCTAAGAATTTCGTTTAAATGACTGAATTGTAAATAGTGGATCAGAAATTTTTTATATTGTGTTGAAGTCAACCGAATTTAAATATTGATAGATCATTATATTTGCATAATTTGAGAATTTTAAGTGGCGCCCAATGTGGGAACTTTTTTTTATTATTACGCTTTTATTTTTTATTCATTATTTTATTGTTAATTATGATAAATCTTAAAAATGGCGCCCAATGCAGGAATTTAATTTTCAGAACTATGTTTTTGTTAGTCTTAAACTGGCGCCCAACGCAGGAAATTTTATTTTTCTGTATTTTTAGCTATGTTATTTATATATTCTAATATGTTATGTATTTTTTATTACAAATATGTAAGCCTTGTTTAAGATTTTGCATCAATGAAAATGTTAAATGGCGCCCAACGGACTATGAATTTTGTATTCCTAAAATCATGCTTTCCCTTTGAACAGACTCAAAGTAAAACTGACAAGTAAAAATATTTTCATCAAATTAACATGGGTAATCTCCTAAATTGTGTGATTGTCAATAGTCGCAATTTACCGTTTATTATTCCTGTATTACAACATCACTAGAGTCACTATTATATTGAGCCAGAGAGAAGAAATACAGAGAGAGAGAGAGTATATATAATCGTAAAATGAATATGCAAAGTGAATATAGTATAGGTACTGTGACATTGTTGTCATGTTATGTGTGTTTCAGTCGGTCGATATAGACAAATTTTTATTTTCCTATATACCTACAATATTTGTATGGAAAGGAAAACAGCAACTTTGCTGATTCCCCATCACATTTATTATATACAAATACACGACGCACAACGAGACTGCTTGCTGCTCTTTAGATTTTGATTCTGAGTTTCTTCTTCTATAGATGAGATGACAAAGCATTTGAAATTGTTATGTGGAACAATTTTTATTGTTGTGTTGTATATTCTATGGAAGATTGTTGGAAGTTAAATAAAAGCTAGTGGAAGGGAGGGCGCCATTTGATTTTTAGTCTCGATTTAAAAGCTTAGGGTGTGTGAGTTGGGTATATTAAAATGATACAGATTTTATTCGATAAAGGAAGTCAGACATGCTAACAGTTGTTTAAGCTTTTCTTGAGATCCATTTTTTTTGAAATTGAGACCTGCATTCAACTTAAATTAGGTCAGCTTATTTGAAGTGTTTACTAACAGTAGAAAATTAGGAATAATATTTGGCTTTTTTTGGGGGTTTGTGGTCCTCCTGTCAAGTTTTCACTTTAATAATTTTTTAGGGAACTGTAGCAGAAAATGTAGACAAGTGTCGTAGAAAAGTGTCGTAGACAAGTGTCGTCGACAAGTGACGTCGACAAGTGTCGTCGACAAATGTCGTCGACAAGTGTCGTAGAATAGGGTCGTAAACAAGTGTCGTCGACAAGTGGCGTAGAAAAGTGTCGTAGAAAAGTGTCGTTTAAAAGTGTCGTTAAAAAGTGTCGTAGACAAGTGTCGTAGACAAGTGACGTAGACAAGTGTCGTAGACAAGTGTCGTAGACAAGTGTCATAGACAAGTGTCGTAGACAAGTGTCGTAGACAAGTGTCGTAGACAAGTGTCGTAGACAAGTGTCGTAGACAAGTGTTGTAGACAAGTGTCGTATACAAGTGTCGTAGACAAGTGTTGTAGACAAGTGTAATCGACAAGTGTCGTCGACAAGTGTCGTAAAAAAGTGTTGAAAAAATAATAGAAAAGAGTCATAGACAAAAGAGTGGAAATAAAGCTCAGAGTAAGGTTTGGTTTTTGTTTTTTGACATCTAAACGCAAAAAAATAAACAAAAATTAAATATTCTTTTAAAGACAACAGAACACAAAAGAAACCTTCAACAAAGGCCAATAAATCAATACAGCACACATTTATAATATTCACATTTTTTAATCGAGGTATTTAGCATAACTAACAAGTCACGAAGCTATCAATAAAAAATCCATAAAACAAGACTCCTGGGATAAAAAATACTCAAAAGAGCTCCCACAAGTTTGGTTTAATGAACAACTATCAATCCACCCAACAACAACAACAATTGGCTCCTCAATGTCAATCAATTCATTCATTCATGGACTATCAAAATAAGAACTCACAAAATTATGGCGCCAGCTGCTGTCTCGAGTACTTATAGTTCTCGGTGTAGTTCCCCTCGCTAGCCAGCTCCATCATTAGGCTTCATGTGTCACAACAGATCGTGACCGTAAACACTTTGATTAAGCCCTCTGACGTTCGTTCGGAAACTTTGTCCAGACTCAAAATACACATAAAACTATGATCACCCACCCTCAATGCAATTGAAAGAGAGTCGCATGATGCGTGTTGTTTTCTGTTGAAGCAGCGCTGATTCGGTCAATCGATGGATGACTAAACGGGCTACTTACTGCACCGAACCACAAATCAAAATCCCGTCTATTTTTCCATGTCTTGTGTCAGAGCCTGTGAATAAAATTTCTTTTTTTTTCTCTTTCCCGCACCGTAAATAATAAATGAGGGATTGTTCAAGTCAAGACTCACCGCACCGGATGTGCCAATTGCGGCCACATACTTTTAGTTTCAGTGAGTGTGGAGTGGATCCACATCCACCGCGCAGTATAACAATGTAACGCTGCTATTATTATCAGGTTTTTCAGCTCCTTGGGGCAGTTTTATGTATTTTTTCGTTTACTACACCCGATAGCGGAGGAGGATGAACGTTGCACGCGTGTGCGAGACTAATTTACAAATTAGCGTGACGTCTTTTGAATACGCCAACGATCTTGTTGAGAGTTATTTGATCGAAAGCCGTTCCATCACAGTGTTGTTGGTAAATCGTGCTGGTTGCAATTGGGAACTGCTTCTTCAAAGGTTTCTTCAAAGTAGTCAATGGAATTAAGTATGAAGCTTAGACAAAATAACGCGAGGGAGGGTTATTTGTCATGATGTAACAACAATACTGGAGGATGTCGGTCAAATTGTGAAATGACGATATAGCAGGAATTTGTTGTGTTGTGTTAGGTTAGGTTTGTGCATGAAGTTGACTTCAAGACAGAAATCGAAATGCAGAAAAAAAAAGAGAAAAAGAGTTTGAAGTCAAGTCCAAAATAGAAGAAACTAAAAAAATACACCTTTAAAACTAAAGGTTAAAAAATTCCAAATATTTTAAGTTCAGGTAACCTTTATCCAGAATCCAACATTTTGAACCCAAAATCTGAAAAAACCCGTAAAACAAAGTCCTGAAGAGTAGAAATTTAGAGAAAATCCGAGAAATTTAAAAGCTTCAAAATCAAAATTCAGATTAAAATAAATACAAAAACTCGAAATATTAAAACCCTGAAAACTGAAGAATCTCAAAAGCAAAACTTCTGATTATTTAAAGAAGAGACGCCCGACAAACAATTTTGGTTCTATAAAGCTTTACAGATACAATTGTTGCTTCTGTTAAGCATTATAGAAGCAAAATTGTTAGTAGGGCGAACTGCCGGAAACTTAGGTTTTCAGGATTTTAAGTTTTCAGGCTTTTGGTCCTTAGGAAATCTGTATTTTGGGATTTTGTATTTTTTGGGATTTTGTATTTTCGGAATTTCGGGTTCCGAGATTAATAATCTAATTTTAAATATTTAAATATTGAAAACACTCAAAATGCAAAAACACTAAGTTCAGAAAATCAAAACCTTTAAAATCTGAAATTCGGAATGCAGAAATCCCAAATCTTATAAGACTCCAAACGTTTCTACTTTTGGAGTCTAATTAATTTTGAAAATTAAAAACAATCATGTGTGCAATTCAGACGTGGTAGAAGTGAAACCTCAAAAAATCATGTTTCTTGCAAAAAACCAAATAGAAAAAATCAAACTTTTTTTTCTATTATCTTTAAATCCATGTTTTGTATATGACAACCTATATACATTTTTTATCATCTGAAAACTTATTGTTTCGACTCAAAATATTGTTATCAACCATGTCTTACAACATCTACAAAAAGAGATACATTTTTTTGAACCAAATCACTTTTTATCAACTGATCTCCACAGGTGTTTTGAAGTATCAAGAAAATCAAGGACTGAAAAAAATTTAGATAAATTGAAAATTTGGAAAGTTCTGAAAATAAAAAATTACTACAAACCAAGTTTTAGAAAATACTCACATTCAAAACCCTAAAATTTAGAAAATTAAAATTTTTTTAACCGAAAATCGAACAGTAATGAAATTTTAAAGATCCAAAACCATGAAAGTTTTATTCAGAAATTGAACATTCTTAGAATGTTCAGTCTAAAAAAATCTGATAATCATAAAAACAAATGCCTACGAAAGAAACTAAAAAATATCAATTGGAATTTTTCTGACATTTAAAAGTTTAAAAAATTCATTACTTCGAAACTTCAATTAAGCTCAAAATCCTGAAAAAAATTTTAAAATTAAAAAAACTCAAAATCTTGAAATCAAGATGAACTTCTTCTTCTTTTTTTTTTTTTCTCGGCGCTGTTATGATCTCGATGTCGAGGGGATCATAACCTTCCCACGTTACTGCTTCACACTAGTGATCCGCCTGTGGGGTTCGCCGGGTTGACCTCAGAAATCGGCGGCAAGCCTCCCGGTTTTGTATTGTTCCGTTTCTGAGGCCAACTGAATGCTGGTGTTTTTGCATTTGCTTGTACCAGGAGTTTTTAGGCCTACCTTTCTTATTATTTCGTGTTGGAACGTTGTATGATATTGCTTTTTTGACGGGGTTCTCAGGATCTCTCCTTTGAACATGGCAATACCAACTGAGTCGGTCGTGTTCAATTTTTTGGGAGATGGTGTTTTTAACATGAAGGCTTCCTCGGATCTTCGTACTTCTAATTCTATCAAGCTTTGTTACTCCTGCTGTCATACGAACATCTTCATCTCAGCTGCCGTTAACTTACTCTCATACTTTTTGTACATTGTCCAACATTGTGAACCGTATGTGAGTGCTGGACGCACAACTGCGGTGTAGAGCCTTCCTTTCAGCTTAGGGGGCATTTTTCGATCACAGAAGATAGCAGAATTTTCCCGCCACTTCATCCACCCTACGCTTACGCGATGATTGATATCGTCATCACAAGTACCTTCGTTATTTATCATAGACCCCAGATATTTAAACTTTTCACACTTGGGAAGCACTACACCATTCAAATAAATGTCAGGAATAGGCCTGTGTGGATCAGAAAATGGGCAGCATAGGTATTCTGTCTTTTTCGTGCTTATGCGGTACCCACTACCTTCTAGAACATCCACCCATACATCAAGTGCTCGTTGCAGGGATATCGGGTCTTCACTTATGATGGCTCCATCGTCAGCAAAGAATAACTGATGCACTTTTGGGTCCGTCACTTTGCCTTCTAGCAGGTAATCAAGAACGGTAATAAAGAGCAGAGGACTCAAGACGCTTCCCTGGTGTACACCTACTGTGATTTCGAATTCTTCGGTCACTCCAGCTGCACATCTTACTTTAGTAACTGCTCCATCATACATGTCCATAATTATCCGCACATAGGTTTCCGGAACTCCTTGTTGTCTGAGGGCCACCCATATCAGATCTCGTGGTTGTCGATCGAATGCTTTTTCAAGAAATCAAGATGAACATTATTCTTAAAATTCATCATAAACCGAAAAATAATGAAATGATAAAAATTAAAAAAATCCTTTAATTCTTGAATTCTTGGAATTAAAAAAAACTATGAAGTACAAATCTCAAAAAATCAACACTTTAGAACCCGAAGAACCTATAAAAATGCTTAATGCAGAAAACTCAAAAATTGAAAATTTTATAAATTTATCTAGAATATAAAAATTAATAATATTTAAAAAAAATCAAATGTGAAGGAAATCCCAAAAAATTCTGAAGGTCTAAAACGTAACAACACTGTGAATCCAATGTTTGTAAAAAAAAGCTGTAGGCCGAAACTAGCTTTGAAATAGATAAAGATTAAAAAGTTGCTGCAGTCCGTTTTTAGAGTGTTTTTTGAATATTCACCTACTTGTAATCCACCCAGAGCTCTTCAAACCGCATATTTCAACTCTCTTAAGTTAAAAAAAAAAAAAAACAAATAAAATTACGAACAAATAAACCAGATTTGTTCCAAGAAAATATCTCAATTATTTTCGTCCTTCTTCAAAAATAAGAAAAAATTCTCGTTTTTCTCTGCATAATCATTGAAACATTCTTGGAGTGGACTCAAAGGACTTCATTACTATGCAATATTATTTTTCTTGTTGGACAAACAAAATCTTGTTAAAACTGTCCTGATGGGTATAAGGTAGGTAGTATAAAAAAGTATCCATCATCCCAGGTTTAGGTACCTACTCGTAAGTATGCTCAATATTTTTTGTCCGTCTTATTTTTATTATTTTCAGTATTCAACTCACAAGCTGCCCCTTTATTTTATGCCACAATGAAATATTCATTCTCTCCGTGACTCCTATTATTTTCGAGTGCTCTGATGCTACCTACTGCTGGCTCCTATGAAAAACCTAAAGAAGACAATATCAGCCAAGCAACAAAAAGACTCTCAATAGGTCGTTGTGAAGAGCAACAACCTAACGACACACATTGTTTTCCATCAGAATTGTTCTCCCGCACACTCCAGTCCTTCCCCCCAGGGGCATCCTGAATCCCCTTCGCCATATCTTGTAAGAGATAAGCGATTTCAAATTGACCCATTTTCGTTCCGGCAGCAGCACTCTCCCACACGACACAAAACAAGCATTTGTTTTGTTGGTGGTGTGCCTTCAACAAAAGGATTACAAAGAGGTGAAACTGAAACAAAGCTTTCATTCAGCTCGAATAGAATGAAGACGATGATGATGGTGAATGACGACGATGACTGGGAAGATATGACGAGTCCTGATGCTATTGCTGTTTCTGCACCACACTCAAGACACAATGCAAATCATTGTCCGGGTCGTTGTAATTTCCAAATAGCCCGAGGACTTAATATCCCCGAGAAGAAAAGTTGCGCATTCAGTTCAGTATACCCTTACCCAAGTCCATCAAACCCACTTTTACCACAACCTGAACTGAACCCAAGCAGGTGCTTCGGATGGTACGTTTCTATTCGAGGCTTTCGTCAAGTAGTGCGTCCTTCCTGACGCGCTAGTTGAATATATTTTCTGCCCCAAGGACACCTTAAATATAGTCCTTAACTCATTGGGTTTCTTCCACTCTCAGCTTTTGATAGTTATGCAGCAACGCCATCTTTGTGTCAAACGGCCATCAAACTCAAAATTGAAAACAATGGACCGTGAGTTTCCAATTTCCTTCTGTGCGAAAATCCAGTTACCCTCTGTTTAAAGAGAAGTATTACTTCCAATTAACGTACTTCAAGTTGAAGAGAAGAGAATTGAAGATGCGTTGCCAGAAGGTAATGGATTTTAATAAGACCCGAAATAGAAACAGAATACAGTCCCCATCACTCTTGAAGGTACTACCTATAAACCACTGCAAGATACTAGTCGAATGTATAGGTTGTGGGGTTGTAGGTACCATCTTTCTGGAGGTGAATGGTGAGGGCTTTTAAGTTTTTTTTTTCTTCGAAGAGGGATCAACTTTTCATTACACACAGTTTTTAAGTCGACTTTCTGTTAGTTAAAGTTACTTTTTTTTCGTTTTTTTTCTTTTTATGAGAAAGAAAAACTCCAGCTACTTGAGCTTAAAGTAGACTTTTAAAAAGACTTTTGTAAGTGGTAAGTTTTGCAGTTTTGTAACGGCTGTTCGTACAGTGGTGATGGCAATGATGATGATGAGGAAGTCAACTTTAAAGTTTTGCTTTGATTAAATTTAAACCACTTACACGAATATTTTTGTGCAATTTCTTGGAACGCAAAAAATAGCTTTAGAACTGAAATAATTCAAAAGAATTGGCCTTAAAGTTGAAAAAAAAAATGAAATGTAAAAACTTTTCGCAGGTTTAAAATTAAATCAATAGGCAATTTATCAAAATGAATTGACGAAAAGAGGATGAGTATTGGCAAATGATTTGTGTATTCTTGTCGTGATTGTGAATTATTTATCAATAAAAAGGTAATAAGTAGCTAATAAATCAGAAAAGTAGATAATGTTAATGGCTTAAAAATCAAATTAATCATTTTTAGTTGTGGAAGTGTGTGGGGTTATTTATTTTTCAAATCAGATAGGATGAAATCGGAGGCCCTTTTTGCTGAAATATGTAACAAAATGGTTAGGGTATGATGAAATTCCTTTAAAATACACGGGAAGAGCTAGTTACACACAGAACGAAACCAAATTAGGCATATGTATTTTCATAAGGTTTTGGAGAAAAGGCGGGTAGACTTCGATAGAGTTTTCAAAAACTTGGGCTTACAAATTCATTGGTTTACGAGACTTGTTTTTTTATATTTAATTTTTTTTTTCTTGAAATTTCAAGTTTTCTTCATTTTAGGTCTTGAATATTCAGTTTTTAAAGGTTTCGGTTTTCAAAATTTAAGAATAATTGGGCTCTTTGTTATCCAATAATTAAGTAAGGCTTTGCTTTGGTTTTCTGGTTTAAAGACTTTGAATTTTTTTTATTCCAGGTAAAGAAATTCTGAATTCTGAACTTTCGAATTTTGAGTGTTTTTATAGTGATTAGATTTGATACATTTCAGTATTTTTAATCTATTTATTGATCGGTGAAGATAAATGAGGTTTATGATTTTTTCCCCAAGATAGCGCCATATTCCAAACTTAGCGAAAAAGTAAGAAACTTCTAACAGTATATGTATAATTATTTAAATTATGATTAGTAGTTTACGATTTATGAGGGAACACATAAATATGTATACTTTTGAGTATACTTATCGAGTATTTTCAAAAAAAAAAAAAAAAAATTGCACGACTGGGGTCGCACGTACTTGCTCTTATGCTTAAAGTAACTATAATGTTAAAGCTTTTTATTCAAGAAATTTAAAATTTGATATTTTGAAGAAATTTCAAAAGTAGTATAAAAAAATTAAATCTGTTTTTATAATTAATTAAATTCCGTTTTAAATGATCTTTAAAAAAAAAACAAATATGCCATTTTATTTCTTGTATAAAAAGGTATTTTTAGAAAAAAATTTCGAAAATTGTAGGAGCCGTTTTTTAAAAAAATAATTTTTTATATACCTATAAAAATTTTTTAACATTTTTCAAAAAAAAGTTGGTATGCCATTTTGAAGAAATAATTAATTTACACATAAAAACTAAATTTCAAAATTTTTCATTGATCCGTTTTCAAAAAATTGATTTTTCAAAAAAAAATTTTGAAATATTTTTTAAAAAACCAAAAATGCGTTTTTTGAAAATTTTCTAAAATTTTAATATTATCTTTACTTGCACACTTTTGTATACAAATTTTCATTTAAATCGGGTTAATGTTGTACGAGATATTCAGAAACGAAAAAAACCGTTCTATGACAGGTACCGTTAATAACGGTACAAAAAATATTTTTTTATTTAAAAAGTTGGCTCTTATGTGTAGTACTAAACACAAAAATTTTAATCAAAATCGTTAGAGCCGGTTTTGAAAAAAATTAACTTTTCTATTTCCGTTATATGGCAGGTACCGTTAGTTTTGGTCATAAAAAAAAAATTTCAATTTCCCCTCTAGGGAATCACCAAAAACTGCTAACTAACAAGTTTGAAGAAAATCACTTCACTCGTTTAGGCTGCAGCTCCAGATAGAGACAGACACACAGACAGACAGACAGAATTGCCGGACCCACTTTTTTGGCTTTCTAGATCATCGTAATGTCATGTAAAATTGTTATCTCGAGTTCGATTTTTTTTACGAATCCTAAACTTGCCCTATAGTACCTATATCGCAAGTAAAAATGGTTAGAACAGTTTTTGAAAGTTTAAAAAATATAAAAAACTTTAAAAAGAAACATTAAATAAAGGAGGTTCGATGTTTTTTTTTGTTTTTAGCATTTAAATTTCGAAATATTGAGCTTAGAAGTCTAAAAATTCGTGAAAAACTAAGCAGAAAGTGGGGTTTAGGTAAGTCAAAAACGATTTTTTGGTTCTAAAACCGTATTTTTGAAACAAGTCGGACTAACATCATACACTCGAAAACCACTTTTTTAGTTGAGTGATTATATTTGATGCCTTATAATCATTTTTAGCAAAAAAACAAAACCGACTTCCATGGATCAAAACTGGGTTTTTTGTTTTTAAAATAGTTCCTATGGCTAAAAGTGAACGAAATTGAAATGGGACCACACTGCAGCCACCAGCTTTCCAATACAAAAAGAATTATCAAAATTGATTCACTCAGTCCAAAGTTATGCGGTAACAAACATAAAAAAAAAAAAAAAAAAAAAAAAATACAGACGAATTTAATACCTCCTCCTTTTTGGAAGTCGGTAAAAATTTGATTGAATTTCACTTTTTACTTGCTCAATAGGGCAAGTATTGGTTTCGTGTAAAAAAAAAAATTCGAGGTTTTAATCAAAACTAACATTACGATGATGGAGAAGCCCAAAAAAGTGGGTTTCGTCATGACGTCCGTCGGTCTGTGCGTCGGTGCGTCGGTGCGTCCGTGCGTCCATCTGTACAAGTAGCTACAGCCTAAACGAGTGGACGGATTTTCTTGAAATTTGGTATGGATGTTTTTTTCGTAATTTCCAAGGTTGGTTTTTTTTTGTTTTTTAATATCTCGCTTAGAACGTATACCTCCCATACAAAATTTTCGAGTTATTGCAATTTTCTCGAAAACGGCTCTAACGATTTCGATTAAATTTAGCACACGTAATGCTGTATATAGTTCTAACATAACTGCGTTTTTAGTTTTTCTCAAAAAATACGGATAGTGGAAATATGGTCTTTATATTTTTTTAAATCGCGGATGTCGGCTCTTCCCGTACATTATTATGGAGTTATTGCAATTTTCTCAAAAATGGCTCTAAGGATTTTGATAAAATTTTGCATACGTAATATTCAAAGTAATTGCAGTAAAACTGCGTTTTTAGTTTTTCTCAAAAAAGTCAAGTCAAATAAAAAAAAATTTTATTTAACTAACATTTGGCCTCCATGCCGGCTCTTCCCCTACATCAACCAAATTTCTTAAAAATGTATATAGAGGCAGTTCTAATAACCTACAAGTAAGCTAACATAAAAGTGCTTTGAACTGCAAGAGCAAGTACGTGCGGCCCCAGTCGTGCATTTTATTTAAGAGGCAAGAGTAAATTTTTTAATTTGTAGTAGAGTATCGCAGTTATTAAATTTTTGATCGATTTGTGTAAAATTTTAAAATTTTAGTTCAGAGTACATTAGCAGGCAGAGTATTTTGGACCAAACATCTTCACGGACACAAAATCCATTGGATTTTCTGCTTTATTGAGTCCAAAATACAATTTTCTTATGTTCCTATAAACTTAAAAAAATAAAAAAGTGTCTAAGCTAAATGTGAATAAGTGTGTATAAGTGTGGGAGTTCTGACCGACCTGAAACGAGTTGTTATATTGTTATACTGTCCAATACCATCAACAAACAAGCCCTCTTTTGATCGATTTAATTAATTAAGACCTCCACGAAATGAGAACCTCTCCCGGTGTAGAAATCCAGAATCAACACAAACCAATCAATGTTAATTTCTTTTTTTTTTTTTCTTTTCAAAACTAATTTTTCCTTTACCACCTTAATGTATCATCGACTCTTGGCTTTGATTTTCCAAATCGAACGAAAACCGATAATAATATAATTATAATGAACATCAATCGCATCTCGCCACACAGTTGGTGCGCAATCTGATTCATGCTGAGCCTAAGTCTAGTCAAAAGGATCTCCAAATCCAAAGTTATAATATCAAACAATAGATCTCGGGATCGGGATCAGATCAGAAAGAACTCATAATCTCATAAATCTTTGTTCGAATTGAATTGATTGAAGGGATTTGGAATTGGATTTTGTTGAGGAATTTAGTGAGAGAGGCGCTGAAGCCTATGGATCGATGGATCGGTGATGATGCGTTGTATGATGCCATTAAAAGCCTTGTGGGCTTTAGGCTGGTAATACCCGTAATCTGTTAACACAAAAAAAGGGCGTGAATAATCGTGGGAATACGCTATTTGTTTGATGTTGATGTTTTTTTATTTTTCTCTGTCATGTACGCTTATTGGATTTGGCTTTTCATCTCGGTTGTTTCATTTGTTTTTGTGGCCAAATCAATTAAACTTGACCGTGAGAGATGGTAACGATGAACTAGGTGGTAGGTATTGGTAAAGCGTTGGTGTTGTGTTAATTAATTTAATTTACCACCCATTGGCGTTTAGGTGCGCCTAGAAAAATTTAACAACGATCCAACGGGAAAGGCAAAAGGTATAATAATCTCTTTGTTTTGATGGGAATTTTGATGACTTACTTCGTTTTCTTAAGGAACTTGAAAAGTCAATTACTCCCTGGTTTCAAGTCACAAAGTGCAAAACAAAGTCAAAGTGAAAATTTGACAAAGTGATAAAGAAATGAAGTGGCAAAGTGTCAAAGTGACAAAGTTAAAAGGTGACAATGTTACAAAGTGACAAAGTAACAAAGTAAAAAAATAACAAAGTAACAAAGTTACAAAGCAACAAAGTAACACAGAAACAAAGTAACAAAGTAACAAAGTAACAAAGTAACAAAGTAACAAAGTAACAAAGTAACAAAGTAACAAAGTAACAAAGTAACAAAGTAACAAAGTAACAAAGTAACAAAGTAACAAAGTAACAAAGTAACAAAGTAACAAAGCAACAAAGTAACAAAGTAACACAGAAACGAAGCAACAAAGTGACAACGTAACTAGGTGACAAAGTGACAAAGTAACAAAGTAACAAAATAACAAAGTAACAAAGTAACAAAGCAACAAAGTAACAAAGTAACACAGAAACGAAGCAACAAAGTGACAAGGTAACAAGGTGACAAAGTAACAAAGTAACACAAAAACACAGAAACAAAGTAATAAAGTGACAAGGTAACAAGGTGACAAAGTGACAGAGTGACAAAGTAACAAACTTAACAAAGTGACAAAATGACAAATTGGCAAATTGACAAAGTAACAAAGTGATAAACTAACAAAGTGACAAAGTAACAAAGCAACAAAACGACAAATTGCCAAAGTAAAAAGTGACAAAGTTACAATGTGACAAAGTGATATAGTGACAAAGTCAAAGTCAAAATCATAGGCTGGAGTCAAAGTGTTAAAGATTGAAAATTCTTCAAAATTGAATTCTACCATGGCAAAATCATCATAACCAAAACATGGATCCAATGTCGACTCAGACCACCCAGACTATGTTCTATAACTTTCCACATCAATCCTAAGTACTTATATATCAGCCCAATTTGCATGCGGCAATATGGTCTATGACTTCTTTTTCTTCTGAGACACCATAAACCCCGCAACCCTAAAAAGTCATGTTAATTTTATAGAATAATGAAAATGGAAGCCGTAATTTCATTTTCATTAGTCTAAGAGAAAAGAACTCCTCAGAAGTTTGAAAAAGACAACGACGATGGCAACTATATTCCCCCTACCATTGCAGGTTCAAAAACTTTTTGAATAAAATGAGATTTTAGGCGAAACGAAACGAATCTAAGCGGTCACTGATTCCTCATTCTTCATCGTTTTCATTCTAAAACATTCAACGAGACTCTGTGTGAATTCTTTGTGGAACTGAAAGAAAAAATAAATTTCAAGCAAAAACGGTGAAACTTTATTCACAGGTGACCAATTTTTGCCAAAAGACAAACCTTAAAGTGAGCACGACAACGACGATAGCAACGGCGGCATTGGCTATAGGTTATAAAAACTTTCTCTCAGAACAAGCCAGTTTATTCGTTGAGGAAAGACCAAACTTTTGGCCATTTTGAAACAATGCTTAATGGTGAACTGGGGAATGATTGGTCTAATGAAATAGTGATGCAGAGCACTTAGCTTTGAGATATTCATATTGTTGCTAATTAGTTCGACACAGTTGATATATCTATATCCTCTTTCGTAAGCTTTATAGAATTTAAAAAGTTTTTCCACAAGAATTTTATGGTGGCAAAGTTTTACCGTACGATCCTAAAATATCCATCGTACGTTGGTCGTCGCCATAGCTCCTTTTTTTAATTAATTTCTTTTCCCACAGAATTTTCATATTCTATTTATAGTTTTATTGTTTCCTCTTTGACATTGTATACATAAAAAGGAATTGTCATATCCGCCGTTACGTGTAAACCTCCATAAAGAGTGCGATTTCCTGTTATCAAAGTCATGCAAACATGTAGGTAGCAAGTAAGAGTAGTAGCAGCTAAACTAAACGTAAACCGACAATCAGCAAGTAGTTGTAGAGTGTCTCGTGCGCACAACACAACATACCTCATTATACAAATGACCGTAGTGACGTTTTTACTTATAGATTTGTTGTCAAGAATATGCAACTTTTGCCTTATAGCAACCCGAACTTTGACGTTCTTCCATATCATAGTATCACCATATAGAAAGTACAAACTTACATACAAATCAACTGATGAATGACTACGTGAGTTGACTCAACTTAAGCGGACCTTCCGTTCAATTGCTGCTGAAAACGCTGCGCTGCTGAGGCAATAGAGTAATTTTCCAATTGACAACGATTAAGGAAAATAATTTTCACTTAAAATGTAAATGATGATTAAGTAAAAATTTAAATAGTGTAGTTGTGGAAAAAGAAAACAGCTAAAGTGAGTGAGTCAGGTTTTTATTCAGCATGATGCGATAATATTCAGTCACACCCGTAGTACATTCAATTTTCCTTATTTGTATATTTGATTCCAAAAACTATTTAACTGGTTGAACCCGGTTCAATCTAGTCACACCCGTAATCTGTTCTGTTTGTGGCTGATTTACACTGTAACTGAATATGATCTAAAAAAAAATGTACTTTCTTAAGATTAAGAATATTTTCCAACTTGTGTAAACCTGTTTTCATACAGTCACGCCCGTAACTCTCACTTTTTATCGTGATATCTTTTCTCACAACGCTGAAGATAAATTTTAAAGTTTTCGCTACCATGGTTTCATAAAATCACACCCGTAACACATTCACTTAATTTCTAAATTTTTCACTTTTCTGCGTTTTTAGGGTGGTCACTAAATATTAACTTTATAGAAATGCTCAAATATTTAACTGGGATAAACTTTTACCTTCTGTAACTGGAATTTCATTCATGTCACACATAGTCACACCCATAACCATTAATTTGTAATTTCTAGAAGTTAATGAATAAACGTTTAGTCAATGCTATCTCAACAAAACATATTCAAAAACATGATCAACCTCCATTTTGAAACTCTCTCAAAAACCTTTCCATCTAAACAATTTTAGTTCCCAGGATTTCGCATCAGACATATTTTTAATATTCACGTCTACGATTTGCAATTAATTTATTTAAAACAAAAAATCTCCTCTCCTTTTTTTTTTAAACAAAAGAGAAACAATTTATCAAGTAACGCACTGACCCTGAAATCCATTATGAATGAGAAAACTAAACTAAACAAAAAATAAAACTTAATGCGAAACCGAAAATCTATTACAAATTCAGTAACGCCCCCTTAATCAAGGGCGCGAATGCATCGTGCGCCACCATCTCGCTTCGTCCATCGTCGACGACCGAGGACCGAGACAGCAATTGGCAATGCAATTTAACACAAATCTTGAAGCTCTTGAAACAATCCCATATGACAAGCCCAAGGGCTTGAGCTCAAAACAGAATCATCGCAATATGGAATTCCTATCACAAATGAATAACATTGCCCATATACCATCACCAAGCAAAGTCTGGTGTGCGCTCGCACTCTGTGAAATAATTAAAATTCCTGATCTCGCTCCAAAGTTGTGATCCTGTGATCTGCATAAGCAAACTAACATCAACAAAAAAAAAACAGGTAAAGGTGCTCTTCGAAGCCGAAGAGCCGACTGCAACTCTGGGAAATTCTAATTTAGGAGTCTCTGTTTTAAAAAAGATTATAACACAAAAAAAACTAAACGATTCTTTTTCTGCAATTTATGCATATATATTATTTTTAATTGATACAACATCGGGATGAGCAGCGTTGCCAGGTATGTGCTTTTGATTAAAAAATATATATTTAAATCCTTTTTCCGGTAACTTGAATATTCAGAAAAAATTTGAGGTTTCATGTTTGATAGAAACAAATATGAGAAACCTACGTACGATTTTGCATTTCATCTCTTTCAATTCACATCCACTTCTTTTTTGACAAAAAATTTAATGTAAGAAAATGTAAAATTTCGACAACAGTTCTCTGATTGAATAAGTTGGGGACTAAAGAAAATGCACAAAAGATTTGGCGACGCAGTAAAAGCACAAAAAGTGGCGCCCGAGCAAGGATTTTTTTTTAAGGATCGGCCAAATTCTGACCGCCAACTGTCCTGGAAACAGTTCAACAGTGATCAAACGTTTCTAACGAGAAAGTTTCAGCATTTTCATATGATTTTGCACTTTGAATCTCCCAATTCACATTCACTTTATTTTTCGCAATGAAATGGATAGGTGCCTGGGAACTCTATTTAAAAGTAATTTCTTAAGATTTTTTCATAAAAAAAAAAAACTTGTATAAAACAGATTTATGCATCAAAAGCTGGTTTAATGCCTTAGCATTCATCCACGCAACTTTCCCAGGATACGCTACGCGCTCGAGAGATACTTGGGAGCTGATGTGTTCTCGGAATGTTATATTCTTGTGTGCCCATAATGCTCGGAAGATATATTAAAATTTTATGCAAAAATCAAAGAACTCTCCGACAGATACCCTCTGCCTGCTGCTGATACCCATGCCGAGAGGGATTCATTTGAAACAAATCGTCTTGTTAATGAACTCATTTGTAGCCTGGGATGGGGGAGGGTTGAAAGAGATGAGATGGGGCCAAGCAGGAGGGAGAAGACCACCGAATTGTTTTTTAGACTGGTGGAACGTTTGTTCGCGTTTCTAATTCGCAATCAATTCTTATGGTTTATGCTCCCTGGAGATGCTGATTTAAAATATGACTTTGAGAAATAAAATTCAAATGTGCTTTTCTTTTTTTCTTTGTTTATGAAAGCCCAGTCGGCGGCGCGTCGAGACGTCTCTGAAATTTTGTAGAACACACTGCGTCGTCATCTAACGAGTGATTTATCTTCAAATTGAATGAAGCTTCTTTTTATTCTTCTTTTCTGAGATAAATTTAAATTGGTTCAATGCCCATCAAGTGGTTTATGAGTTTTTGTGGTTATAGTCGACCGACATAACAAATCGCACTGCGTCACACCGCACACACAAACACAGATAAACTACATACAACAGAGGCTATACCGACTCGACCTAGTGACTTATGTTACCCGCAACATTAAATTTAATTATTATTGCGAAATTTTGTGTTCATTCTAATAAGCTAATTAAATTATTTCCATTTAGAGTTTATAAAATCTTTTTTTTCCGTTTTTTTGTTTGTTGTATGTGTGCATTTGTAGGCGTTGATACTTAATTATGTTTAGTAAAACCACAGACATTATCTGAAAATTAAAACAATTGACTATGGTTTATGGATTGCGACAAAATTATGTGTCATTATAGGAGCATCAAGCTCCTCCTTTTAATTTATTTTTTAATGTGTTTTTTAAACCTTTTATGGCAAGATGAATATTTTTTACCTTCCAAACATCAAAATTCTTACAACACATCATAATGTTTAAGAAAAAATAATTAATAATTTTTAACTTTGAATTTAAAATTAAACTTTCTTCTTTTTATTAATTTTTACATCGTTACATTCATTTGTCATACCCGTAACAAAAATATTGTTGATAGTTCTTCTTAGCGATTTTGTCCCGCATAGTAGAAAAGTTGCTGATAAAATTAACATCCGATTATTTGGTATAACGATTTTATTTCCTATAAGAAAGTCTGTTTTTTTTTTAACGTCACGCCTGAAACTAAACTAAATTTTGCATTAAAATCAGATAAAAAAAATGTGTAGTCATTCAATTTAACTGAATTTAATATAATATATTTTTTATATTGAACAATGATCGAATAATGCAGATAGTAGGTGCTTTATAAAATTGTCACACCCATTACCATAAAAACACATGTGTGATTTTATTTTTTGTAAAAGCCTCTCAAACTTTGTTGTTGCAGTAAATTGTCTTTTTCTATTATAAAGCGTTACTACAGCGTCACTACAGCGTTACCGTATCTACCAATGTAGGTAACGCTTTTATCTGGGTTATGCTTAAAAAAACGGATTTATGCTCCTGACCTTAAGCCTCTTCCAGTTAGTTCTTACATCTACTTTTTTTCTGGTTTTAGTCTTTAAAAAATCATTTACTAGAAAATTAACAAAAACTCAATTAGCTTCTGTAAAATAATTTTCAATAAAATCATTAAGAGGCTTAATCATCTGTTATATAAAAAAATTTTATTGATTATCCTTAAATCATCGCATCTGTTGTTTCTTTTTCTTTTGCAAACACGCATTAATTTAAAAAACAATTTATTTCACATACCTACCTACCTTTTCTATTAAGTAATCACAAGTATTTGTACTACTCATCGTCTTGCTACACGCAGGTTACAATATAAATCTTTCAACCTTCTGGAAGAGTGTCAGGACGTCGGAATAGTAGAAAAGAAGCCACACACCTTAACGAGGGAGGAAGAAGAGGAAATTATATAATTGCTCTCTATAATTAACATACAATTAGAGAAGGAAAAATAAACCTTAACAAAGGATAACGCTGTTGGTCCTAATAATATAGTAAAGATAGGTAGGTACTGCAAATCTTAAATCTTGTCGGAGTTCTCTCTTCTTACATCATTGCCCAGAGCCATGTTAATCCAAAGCTAAAGGCAATCCAAATAAAGAAAAAAAAATAAGGTCTCCTTTATGGACTCACAGATCATCACACGCAGGACAGAATCCGCACCCAAGATAGTTACTTTTAAGGTGAAATAAAACAAACTTGTTGCCAACGCCTCTAAAACAGTCTTTTCCTTTTGCGGCTTACAAAGGTACCTTCTTGTTGAAGTTGTGGGAGAAGACAGACAGCGAGAGAGTGAGTATGAGATATTTATTGGTTTCGATATTGTGTGACCACCCACCGGTAGTCCGGTTGGTCCTGGCAGGCACAACGATTTAAACATCACGATCACACACCCTTAACAACCAAAAGAACCAAACTCAGAGGCATACCGCCTTTAAGAATGATTATCTTCGTAGGCAGCCTAATTATATCGTTAGGCAGTTCTAAATGACTCGCAAAAGGTGGTGGCGTTACTTTTTGTTTGTTGTCTAGCGAGGGTCCTTTTGTCGGCATTTTGGGATTATAATCGTTGGCTCTCTCACCTGATGACATGATAACATCGCCAAGCGCCGAAAATTGGTCCTTAATTGGCCACCAAATTATCTGGCGCTATAAATTCTCTTTTTTTTCTTCATCAGTCCAGTTTTATATATTTCTTTTGAATTATAAATTGAATTCGAAATGTCCGGACACCAAAGAAGACCAGAGATTTAATTTTCAACAAAGGGGTGCCGAGTGCCACCATCAACACACTAAGTGGCAACACAAAAATTCCACACTTATCGGAAAACACACTCCAAAATCAGAAGAAGACAACAAAAAAAACCTTCTTCCATCGTTTTATCGTTGTTGGAAACCAAAAATATTGGTCAAAGTCGTACGGGATCAATTAAAATACCACCCAGACCCTATCTACATAATATTATCGACTCGTATCTCCTGGTAAAAGCCGGTTTGCTTGCTGCTCAAAGGACATTTATTTTTATCTGAAAACACTTCGACACGGTTTATCATTTGGAAAACAAACTAATCAAAATGTATTTCTCATTCGAACCCGAGGCTAAATAAAGGATCAATACTTGTGTCCTTTGGTGCTTCTTCTATATCTCTCTATGGTATAGGTATTTTTGTCCAAAGTGTCTGATGGTTGAGTTTCTCCAATGATGCTAGTGTCATTCAGTAAAAACGACAGGAGGTAGGTATATATTTTGTTTTTGTTCTATTTTATTTTTTTTTTTTTTAAGAGATACAAAACAAATATAAATATCATCCAGAGGAATTTGGAATATAAATGCACATAAAGGACATCTCTAGAAGGAGAATATAGATTAGAGAATATAGTCCTCTTGATGTGTGTATTTGTTCTCGGTGTTTTGGAATATGAAAGTAGCAATGGTGATAAGAATGAAGCAGAACAAATAAAAAGTGGTTGGCGAATGCAGTAAAAAATGTTTATGGCAAACGTAATTCGTTTTTTTTGTTTCCAAGAGATATCTATATAAATTGGGTCACATTCCACAGACCGGTGGTCATCGCTTGAGTGGCATTTTCATTAATAGGGAATACCTACAAACACTTTGGAATTAAAAGCAGTTTTTCTTATCCAAATGAAATGGTATAGAAAGATCTAAGCCCGATCTGACTTTAATTAGTTTTTTTCTCTTTCATTTTTAACCTTGTTTGGATACCATTAAATTTTGTCAAAATCAGTTTTTAACATTTAGTTTAGATGTGTGTGGCTAGAATAAACTTTTATCGAAAACTTAGCAAAAAAACACACAAAAACAATAATGGCCAAAATATTTCTGACTTGCATAAAACGGATGTTTTTATAGAAATAAAGTCATATTTGTGTTTTTTGACCCATCAATCTTCCATAATAAGTATGTAAGTTCCAAAATGTCTTACATTAACAAAAAATATCGTTCAGAATGGAGATTGACAATACAAAAATTCATTTTTTATGATCGACTACCGACAAAAGTCGTCTCGCGCAATAAGGGCCTATATAACGTCGTCATAAAGCAAAATTGTTCTAAATCCACTTTTTACCAAAAATGAGTTAATGATGCTATTATACTAATTTAAGGGGGCTCTTTCCGAATTTGAAAACCGTTTTTGTCAACAAAATTTCATTCCGAAGATAATATAATTTAATGGGATATAGAACAATAAAAACAGGGAAGTAGCCTTTTGAAAATTAGCCCGTGTATTCTTGATTGTTCTAAGTCCCATCATATTTTGTTCTAAGTCCACTTTTAATTTAAGGAAAAAACGTACTCGTAGATATATCAATTGTTCTATGTCCAATTTTGGGTTTTTATTTTTAAAAAAATATTTAAAAATATTATGCACCTACTAATGAGGTAAACTTGTACATTTTATTCAAGAGAAAAGAACAAAATTTCTTAAAAACATAACTTGAATGGCAAACGAGCAGAAAATTGTCGCTTTAAACCAATTTGAAACTTAAAAATCCTCCCCTGTAAAATTTTTGCTTTTTATGACTTAGAACAATTTTGCTTTACGCCGACGATAAGTCGACATTTAATATCATCGTACGTATATTGATTACCCGCTGTTCAAATCTATTTCCTTTTGCATTGACATAATGAATTGAATGAAATCCAATTTTTTTGAGCATATTTAGTAACGGTTTTCATAAGAACTATTTTCCACCTTTTCAAATCAGTTTAAATCCTTCCGATATCTTTTTTACTGCCCGAGATATCCTCAGTTGTTTGGTATTTTTATAAATTTTATGACGTCATTATCTATTTTGTGATATATGAAGCCAAACCCACTTACTTCATTTTAAGATATCTCGGGCAATACAAAAGATATTGAAAAGATTTAAACAGGTATTGAAAGATGGAAAACAGTTCTTATAGAAACCGTAACTAAATATGCTCAAACAATTTTCTTTATACAAAAGAATAAGGTCCGAAGAACTGAAAAAAAACGTTTTATTGCATTTTCTAATGGTAATATCTCAAAAAACGGGAGCTGATTAGTTATTTGTGACTTCGGATTCGAGTTCAGCACACCGAAAACCTTCAGAAAACTATATTTTTGTTTCGGGAACAAAATCCTTGTAAACCAGTGTCATCTTTCAGTATTTCGTTTTGACTTGATCTTCAAAAAAAAATTTTATTTTCATGGAGGCTGGGATTCGAACCCAAGCCTCTGGCGTTATAGTCCACCGCACTAAATATTGTGCCAAGAGAAAGTGACCTAGTTTATGTTGGCCAAATGCCTTCACAATCCAATGTAGGAGCGGTTACAAAGAGAAAAAGGTAATATGTTTATCGATTAAATTCCTGGTTTGTTTTTAGGGGAATGAGAATATTTGGCCAATGCACATAGGGGTATTTAGTCAATTTAGGCGAAATTTTAAACTGATTCAAATGTAAAAAATCAACATCCTACTAAAAGTATATAACTTGCTTAGCATTTTTTTATAGTTTTCAAATTGATTATCACTCCAGGTGACTAACAGCAGCGATCTAGAGTTTAAAGTTTTCAGCCCAAAAATAAAACTAATTTTTTTTTTTAATTTAGCTACAGTGCCTAAGTGAGTCCTTTTTTTAATTATGGCATATTGATAAAGAGATACGAAACTGCCTACTAGACGTGTATCTAAATGTTATATTACTTTATAAATAAAAAATAATAAGTTGAATCTTAATATAAATTAAACGTAAAAAAAAATTATTTTTGTCTTGGTAAGGAGATAAGTTATATAATTTCACATTATTGTGTGATAAAATTAAATGTTTTCTAAAGGTTAAACTCTTATCTAATTGAATCTGTAAAAAAAATTGCAACTAAGTGCCAATTCGACACATTTGCCCCTCTTAAACTTTTTAGGTTTTGAAAAATGCTTACTTTGTTTTCATGCATCCATATTTTAAGTTATTTTAACGATTCAACTTCATGAATTACAAAACCTGATTCATTATAATTTTTCCTAAATTTAAGGACCTTTATCTTGGCGATATCATTATGCTCCATTTATGAGCATTTTAACAAACCATTTGGGTCCATTCTTGACACTTTTTTGTTTGATCAAAAAATGGTTTTGGAAGAAAAATGTTTTCATTGAAATCAACAGTTGAAATATTTAATTCAAGTACTAAATACAAGCTTTTACCTTTGTCCGCATAAAACTGGCAAATAACCCTATGTGCAATGGTAGAAATACCTGGTCTTAGGATGAAATGAGTTGGTGTGCCCTGGAGTTAGAAAAAGTCTTTCGTAGTTGCTAGCTCAGTTTTATAGATGACATCACCGTTCACCTGATTGAGCTTTGTTAATCTGGTTTATAATAAAAAAGTTATTGGTTCCGTAATCTCAATAATTGAATTCCAATATTTTTTTTTCTTCAGAAAATTCATACACCATATTTAGGATGTTTTTTATTTTAAACATCTGTCTTATGGTTATTCAATTGATAACTTTATATTATTATTCTGGAAAAGATTGGCAAGCATTTCCATATCCCACAGCATACGGCTAATCAGATCATCTCACTGTAGTATTTCCCTTTCACACACAAAGAATAATGTTATCCTCGATGTCATTATTTGACACGTTACTTGGTTGTTTACTGATAGATGAGGTCTGTCTGATAAACTTCTTTTATGTAGATTTCTAAAAATGATAACTGGCCAATATTCATTCATCTACACACAAAATTAAATAAGAACGTGCCACATGAAACCGTTCTCCAAAAAAAAACCATTGTCCCAATAAATCGATTCAAATTTCAATATAAAACACTAAAATTCTCTCCTCTGGTGTTGTGTTATGGGCTAATGAAAAGCGGATTAGGGCAGATGGTTTTTGTTGTTTCGTGTCATTGCCATTCTCCATTTTTACTACACAACAATTTTTCAATATATAGGTAAATGAACAAAAATTCGAAAAATTCAATACCTCCCTAGAACACTCATGGTCAATTGACGTGTCGGTCGTCTTGACTTGATGGATAGGATCGACAAATTGGTTGAGAGAGAGTCTATGTCTCGTGCAGCGCATTTGCCTGATGGTCCTTTTTGCAGGACTGAACTAAAATTCTGATTTTTTCAATTTTACGTAACTAATTCGTGGAAAATTAGTGATGCGGTCTTGTGTGCGGTGGCGATGTCGATGTGATCGATGGAAAACGTGAATCTTAGCGACCATAGTCGTTCGCCGTCGTTCAACAATGTCGACATCCATCAGAAACACGAGCGTCATGATTGAGTGGTCGAGTGCAGATGGTAATATTGGGCCATCGCAGATGAAAACTTTTCACCTGTAGAAACAAACTACTCGATCCTGACGAGAAGGAAATTCCACTTAAAATGTTTTTTGTATTTTTTTTTTGTTCGTTCGTCTTGTTCCAAAACATTGGATGAGTGAATTAGGGGGGTTTTGCCTGGTGCTGACAATTCAAAGTCACTTGTAATGGGTTTTTGTTGAATTGAGCTTGCATTCTCGTGGGCAGATGTATTTGTCGAGGCTTAATTTTCCGGTTGAAAAACGCCCGCTTCGTCGTCGGTCGGTCAATCGTCTATAGATTTATAACAAACGCAGAATATTGTTCGATGGCGTTCCTTTGATTATGCCACTGAATGCTGCCAACACTCTAGCCCATGCCAGCGAGGAAATTAAATTGCTTTTTCCTCTTTTGTTTTACCGGCATCAGTCGCTGGCTGTGTGGAAATATTAGGTTTATGAGAGTTTAATTGGACAGGTGGACCATGGTTGAACAATAAAATTTGAAAAGGAAGCACGAGTCAAACGGAAAGTCAAGTTAATAGAAAATTGTGTGGTTATTGTTTGTTATGATTGCAGCATGATGGTGGACAGGTGATTTAAACAAAAAAAATTGTAAAAGGGTCTGTGGAAATCATTAGACGAGAAGCTCAAAGGTTTTTACTGTAATTAGCAAAAATGCATTTTGAAAACAATCTCCCGATAAATCTAAAAAACAAAAACTCTAATTTTCGAGGTAAAATTTATTTAGAAAATAAGTTCAGCTTTTCCAAGTATTCTGTGTCAAAGTTAATTAATAAACCATCACGCAACATTGTTTACCTTTGCATTGATTAAATTCATGTTACTTTTTTATTTATGGTTTTGGTTAGCTACAATGTATAGGGACTGTAATTATTTTAAGCCCGCCCTGTTTGATGAGTATCAAAATGACATTCATATTCCATTAAGGTACACAATTTTCTAATATCTAATGCAACTACATATACATGGTCTAATTCATCAAAAATTTAAGTCCATTCATTAAATATCAATCCTTGGTGAGTATCATGATGTTGATGGCTTTATTAAAACTCAATGTCGAAGAGGTATGAAAGTGTATGGAGAGTGCCTTTCTGAATTGAAAAAAGCATTTAGACAAAGCTTTTAGGGGAATTTTTCAACTAACACTTCGACTAAATGTTTCAAAAACTGATTTTCCGAAGGTACTAAGATTCTTTCGGGACGTCCTCTAATCTTTTCATTCATTCTTCCGCATGCGACAAAATTCATCTGAAGACCTTAAAGAACAAAAGAACTATCACCGATGCCGCTGCCATAAGGTATTGTGGTGCGGTACCGAAATATTTCTTTTTGTGGTAAAATCGGATCAAAATAATTGGCATAAAATTGTTATACGGTCATTCTTTGAAGAAGTCCCACAACACACACAACCCGAAAAGGATAATTAGAGCAATTTTTGTGTTTCTTGTCCTTGTATTTATGATGGTTTAATCTTTGAACCCAAGGACAACATTTGGTCACGCACGAAGATTATCCGAAAATTTTATTTTTCGGTTTATAGGTTAGGTATAGAATACTGTCTTCAGTTTGACGGAATCATAAAAAGGAACATGAGAAATTCATTTGAGTGGAATGAACAAATTAAATTTTATAATTTGTCTTGAGCGGATTTTGTTGTTGATCCTTTATTTTTATTGTTGTTTGTATATATATTTTACTTTTGCGTGACGTGACATGAGGGACATCGATTAGAGTAAAACTCTGTCTGTTCTGGTATTAGATCCAGCTTAGGAGGAGTTTTTTTTTGCATATAAGCTGATGAACTAAATTTACATTCATTATAAGGATTGAGAGCAATTTGCATTTTGTTGAGAACAAAAGTATCTGAATAGATCGGTTTAAATGAATTAAGTAAAACATAATGAACTAAGCAAATGTGATCCTATTGAATAGCTTATCTGGCGCATACTTTATAGGTTATATACTTAGGAACAGTATTGGAACTTTCATGATCGTCTTATGAGATAAGTTTATACCAATTTGGAAAACAAAGACGGACTATTACATATGTAGATACAGAAAACAAAGAAAATCAATTTAAAGAAGCCTCTACAGAACCTCTGAAAAACCTTCGCTAAAGTATTTTCCAAGAATTTTTTTTTTAATTTTTTTTTTCTTTTTCGTAATATACATTTTTTTGAGTGAAATATACATTTTAAAAACGTTAACATACAAATTCCCTAAACAAACATAAAAAAAATAAAATGCACGACTGGGTAGCACGAACTTGCTCTTAGAGTTAAAATTGCTTAAATTTTTAAGACTTTTTATATAGAAATATAGAAAAAAAAAATTAAAAAAATTAAAATTCGTTTTTTTTTTTTAAATAAAACAAAATCTGGAAAAAAATTTCAAAATCGTTAGAGCCGTTTTTTAAAAAAAACTAATTTTTTATAAAAAATTTTTTGGAAAAAAAGTTTTAAAATAAAATTGGTATGCCATTTTGTAGAAATCACTTATCAACATCTAAAAACAAAATTTCAAAAAAATTCAATGTCCCGTTTATGAAAATTTGAATTTTCAAAAAAAAAATTTCCAATTTTTTTTTTAAATCCAAAAACTATTTTTTGGAAATTTTATTTTTGGCTTATATTTAAATTATATAAATGCTTCTTCACAAAAAGTTTCGTTGAAATCGAATAAGCGGTTTCGTAGATAATTGGATTTGAAAAAAAAAACGGTTCTATGGCAGGTACAGTTAATAATGATTTTCAAAAAAAAAAATGTTTTCATTAGAAGATAGACCTTGTCTGAAAACTTACATTTGAATTTTTTAAACAAAATCGTTGAAGCCGTTTTTGAGAAATTGAACTTTACTAAAATCGTTATATGACAAGTACCGTTATTTTTGTCAAAAAAAAATAATTCCAAAAATCCCTCTGTAGAGTCGCCAAATAACGCTACATACCAAGATTGACTTTAATAGGTCCATCCGTTTAGGGTGTAGCTCCTTATACAGACAGACAGACGGACTTCCGGGACCAACTTTTTTGCATTGAATAAGAAGTACAGGAAGGGGTGTTTATCCAAATTAGTGTGAGTTGTACAGATGCACATGAATTGGTAAAGGGTCGGAGTGCAGATATATTGTTCACTTAAGGGGCGCCAACAGAAATGTAGGGTCAATGTGGGTAAATGTAAACAATTTCATATCTTTTTTTTCTTTCGACTTTAGATTTTTATATGTTTTCACGGAACAACTTGAATGGTATCTTCAAATGCAAATATGAAATGATGGCAATTCTTCTTTATAAATATAAACAAATATTTCCCAAATTGTTTACATTACTGTCAAATATGGCATGTTTACAAATACCCCACCATGTTTGTGTTTTTTTACAAATTCGGGGTAAATGTAAACGGGGGTTTAAAATTTAGAATTTCTTCTTTATCATATGGATAACAACTTGAAAAACGTTCAAGAAGGTATTTGACAAAAACTTTTTCAAATTCCAATAAAAGTTTTTGTTTTCTTCCTTTGATTCTTTATATAGGCGTGCAATATGCATCCTGAGGAGCTCTGAACGTGGTATTTTTTGTTTTTTTTACGTCAAAGACCGATTTTGCAACATCATCCACTGAAAATGATGGTGTTGGCTACTTTAAAATGTGACTCCGCGGCACTTTAGCAATAGTAATTGACTAAAAAAACGTTATTTTTATTAAAACCAATAATTTCAGCAAAAATATATCTTTATATTTACCCCCAGAATACGTTGTTTACATTTACCCATTATGATAAATATTCCGGGGTAAATGTAAACACATGCAAATCGACATAAATGTCCTGTATTTTAAAATTTGCTTGTATCACATAGAATCTACATCAAAATTAAAAACAAAAAAGTATTTGCAAATTATACTGACTTAATTGAATTTGCAAAAATATTTAATTTTTCTGAAAGACTAACGACTTGTTTGGCACTTTAAAAAATTATCTTTCACGGAAAATACGCTCGTCGAATGAATTTTCTCTTGACAGCAAAGAGCTTGACGTATAAGTTAAAAGATACATGCGTCCGCGATTTGTACTTATGTATGCATCAAATAGATTTAACTGAAGCTTGTTATGAGCCATGTTTTCATTTACCCCTGTTTACATTTACCCACATTGACCCTAACTGGTCTCGAATTTTAAATTGTTTTTTTCCTCAACTAAAAACAGACTGAAAATTGTTTTAACCCTTAACTATAGTGGTGAAAATTTGTGGTGTTTTGAAATGATAAAATAAAATACAAAATTGAATTTTTTTATAAATTTTGTTTTTAAGCATCAAAAGATAACAATTTAAAAAAAAATAAAAAAATAAAAAAAAAAAAGAGAAAATTCATTTTCAACGGTTTTTATTAACTTTTTAAAAGTTGATGTGGGTCCCCTGGACCCACCACTATAGTTAAGGGTTAAAATCATCAAGATTAGCTGAAACATTGACGGTAAATGATTGCATCGCCTTGTCATCACCAATAAGAGTGAGTTCGCTCATGGAAAACTAGCTCGAAATTTGACAGATTATATATTTTTTTTGACATATTATATATTTTTATTTTTTTTTTAATTTTTTTGTGGCTTCACTCACCAACTCTATAGGTGTGATATACACCCCTTCCTGTACTTCTTATTCAATGCTTTTTTGGCATTCTCTACCATCGTAATGTCATGGAAAAATGCTATCTCAACTTTTTTTTTTACAAATGCATAACTTGATAAAATATTACCTATATCGCAAGTAAAAAATATAGTTTTTATTTTGTAGAAAACGTTTTCTTAATTTTTGTAATCACCTAGTCGTAAACAATTCAATCGATTTCAACGTACATTTTTAAACAAGGCGTTTAAGTAAGCTTAACATAAAAAATAATTACTATTTTCGGATATTGGAGACTGGTGTCGAGACGAAAATTCGATTTAATACAGAAGAAAAAAATACTCGTAGATGCATGTTTAAAAAGTGGTTATCATTTTAATAGTCAATTTTTTTTTAGATTTACAAATTTGTTGAATTTTAAGGTAATGCATATTTTTTTTAACAGGTATTTTTCAAGTATAGAAAAGTCTTTATTAAGCTCAGTTCGCTTACATAGCCTTGAAAATCATTGAGAAACTTAGGTATTCGCCATTATAATAGTAAATTTATTTCAATATAGGTAGGGTAAACTACCCAGTGACCGACACCCTTGCCAGTTACCGACACCTAGCACAGTTTTTCCGTTTTCTTAAGGTTTTGTTAGGGTATAACGTACGAAAACTATTTTTAACGCGTTCAGGCATGTATATTCCATCAGAAAACACTTTACTTCATAGTTGGTAGTGATTGGTTTTTTTTTTAATAAAAGGGGCAAGTTTCGAACCTCTGTGAAGTGCATGAAACTTGAGAAATTCTTAAGAAAGACGTAAGTACAAATCATTGTTTAAACAATATATCTGTATATGGTACAAAAAATAAAATCAAATATTTTGTTAGAGAATTGCTTTGTAGATCTATTTCAATTTAAGTTATTACAAAAATAATAACATAATTTAATTTAACGTGGGGTGTTCATAACTAGAATATAATGTTCAACGAAATTCAGTGACCGACACTGGTGTCCATAACTGGCGCAATTAGACACGTTTGGTGATATTAGTTATGGACACCGTTCTTTTTCTGCAGAATAGCAGTATAAAAGATCTCGCCGAATAGGCCCAATTATTTTCAAACCACTTTTTGTTTGCCCCTTAGGCCTAGTTTACAGTTCACCGTGTAAAAAAACAAAAGATTCAAAGCATCGCGTAGCGCTTTTAAATAAGTTTATAAAGTGGGTTTCCTTTCGACTGTGTAAAATTACTTTAAAAAAGTGTGAAAGGAATCTGAAAACGATTCATTCGATTTATGCAAGGTGTGTGTGTTGTTTGACAACCATTTTCATGCACACGCTAAAAACTTAGCCCTTGTTTGCCTATTTTTATTTCCCTTAAGTTCACGCATACTAGCTTTTAATTTACAAAGAAAACTTCCACCTTCAAGTTTGAGGTCAAATCTTCTTTGTGTTCCTAAATCTTTCTTTTTAATTTTGAGGCATGTAACGTTTTGTCTTGGCCCTTATTCTGGTTCTGTGAAAAAATGAAATGATAAAATTTTCACCATCGGAGTTTTCATTCGACTTTTCATGATCGTAAAAATATAATTTTTGACGTATTCTATGGCAACTTTTAATTTTCTTGTTAAATAAAAGGATGTATTTCCTTTTTCCATCAAAATTTGTGTCTTGATATAATATGTAAGTACGTAGTTCAACTGTTGTTTGTATTGCTTTTTAAGTGAGTGCGAGCTCCTTTTTTTTTTTTGTTATCATTGCAGGTACGTATTGTTCTTTTCACAGAAAATATTTCGATGAGAAAATTATTTTCTTGTGATAGAATTTTGACTTTAATTTCCATGTTTCCACTGAATCAGAATCGATGAAAACTATTTTCATCAAACTTTTTACAGAACCAGAATAGCCCACCTAAAGTAGAACAGAGAACAGGGGTCGAATCACGGCACACGGTTGTTATCGTATGAACGCTATCTGTTCCTACCTTTTTCTTTTACCGTAATTTGACCGCAGGTATTGAAAATTAAGTTTTGTTATAAGTTGAACTGTAAGCTAGGTTTAAACAGTATTTTCAAATACTTAAGTGTTCTTCGGCGTCGACATTTCAGGCTATTATTTAAAAATGCCAAAACAGAAGCAAAACAAAGACGAAGATCTGCAAAGTGCATTAAATGTAGTTGAATGCTTAGCTGCATTTACACTCTCAGTTTTATCGCCGGTGTACGATGTTTCTTCTTGAACTAACACCGTACAACGAGAGAATGTCAGTAGTAAAACCGTCTTGTTGTTCGGTTCTAATTCAAAAACGGACATCTTACACACCGGCGATAAAACCAAGAGTGTAAATGCAGCTTACGAGTAGATATGGGTGTCCATCACTAAAAAAATCGGGGTGTCCACTACTGAAAAAATGGTGTCGGTAACTAAAAAACCGGTAAGGTATTACATTTTTAATTTTGATATTTTTAAGGAATTACTAAATTATTTAGGTATGCTTTCATTATACTTAAAAACCATTTCTTATAGTTAAATTAACCATTTAAATAATTAAAATTGAAGCAGTGTAGGGAAAGTTATGAATTTTCAAACACAAATTATCCCTTAAGGGTGTCGGTCACTGGGTACGTTACCCTATCATTCTTTTGAAAAGTCGTGTTTTCGAAGTCAGTCAGTAAAAATCTATATCTACTAAATCCAACAATAAAAACATACCAAGAATAACTTCATCTTTTTTTTTTTCAGTTAATATGAGTTGACATAAATGCTTTGAATCATTTTGAAACTATGAAAAATCCATTCAAAAAGTTCTTTAGAACTGGATATAAAATATTTATGCATTACATTGCAGTTTCATCCTTTTCAAAAATCTACCAAAATCCCTCTGAAAAACTCTTCAATATTGTATTTGTATAGAAACAATATTTTGCTGAAAAGTTGAAATTTTATTTCATTCTAATTTCAATTCCAAGTATTTGCCTCAAAAATATTGTACCGAAAAATTCTATTATATCCCCTCAAAGAGAGTTAATAATTCTTCCTAAATTAGAAAACTAATCAACAAAGTTGTTATTGAAATACAAACCAAAATTCTGTCTAACAAAAAAACCAAAGCTAAACCAAACCATAAAATCGATAACAATAAATCGGATTAAATTGAATTCCAATTCCAAGCAAAAATGCAAAATAGTTTGAATCTCTGTCAATAGGTTTCCAATATCTTTCTCATCACTCCCAACAGAATTCTCATAAAACTATTTTATTTTAGTCATCTCATCACATATTCCTCTATCATCATCTCAAAAAAACACCTCAAAGGCCTCGTTTATATATAAAATCATCATCAGTTATAGAAAATCCTTAGGAAATAAACCCAAAAAATAAAATCCTAGAGAAAGGATTTGGAATCTGACTCTAACAATGTTATTTCTTATATTTATAGAAAATCCTTTCGATTTCTAATCCACAAAAATACCCCATAAAACAATTTCACTAAAAACTTCTCACATTTATGGTCAACATTGTTTTGTGTGGACTAAAAATACTCTCGACTATCGTATCCTTGCAAAATATTGCGAATATTTCTGAGTATTTTTTGTTGGCAAGTTGGCAACCAATCTGCATTGCCAGAAATTCGAAAAAGGATATTGATACAGAAAACCAGAAACAATCTCGCCTTTGTTTGCCAGTATGCAGCACATGCAAGTGTTACGGTCGGGAGATTTTATCTATTATTTGTCAAAAACTAAAAAAGAATTAAATACTACTGAAGGAGGAATTTGTAGAAACAAAAAAAAAAACATAAAAATGAAACAAAGTAAATCCTTACGAGAAAAGGATATCACACAGGAAACTTATTGAAAATTGCGGCAGCCGGAATCCTTTATTCTAATACTCATACCTTTCTTACTAAATATCTGACCAAAAGGTATATAAAAGGTAGTAGAGTTGTGTGTTATTTACCTGAAATTCATACACATTACATTAAAAGAGTTACCCCCATTACGAGGAAAAAAGGATACAATTTAAGGATCAACCACATTTCAGTATAGGCGGCTACTGGCATGACCTTTCTACTCCTGTTGTATTTGGATTTTATTGTTTAGTATATTAATGGACTCTTAAACAGGAGGATTATTGCTATTTAGGGATTATTATCCTTATTGTTTTGCCTTCGAAGATTTACTAATATTTGCCAGTCCAGCCTTCCGGGGGTTAATCCGATAAAGGATTATGTGATTCTTTTGTGTAGTATATATATTTTTGTGGTGTTGCAATGACTATTGGACACAATTTTGACCAGTAGCTAGGATTCTGTAAAAGGTCCTTTATACTTTCCTTTTTTTTTTTTTGGAATTTTGAACATATGAGATACTGAAAGGAGACAATAAAAAGAGATATTAAATCGCAGATATGTGTTTTTTTGTTTTCTTTACAACTCAATCAAGATTATCAAAGAATCCCTTAACGCACAAATGTTGCTTTAAGATTAGTTTAACTTTGACTGTGTTAGGTCAGGTGCTGTGGAGGTCATATATGTAGTTTGGTTTAATCTGGACAGAAGGAAACTTTTGCAATTATAGAAATTTGTGTTTAGTAAAATGAGAGTTCCAAACTTATAGAAATGATCTTTGGACAACCTTTTTTTACTACTTTTCTACGCAAGCATGTCCAATTTTGAACCTTAAAAAATTAATTAAAAAAAAAAACTTACCTAGTTAGGTTAAGTTGTTTGGAGATTACCTTTTTGGAGTATGTACTTTACTTTTACTGTAGAAAGTTTTTTTTTCAATTTCAATAGCAACATGGGGGCTTAGATATTTGTTGGAAGTAAGATGCTTACCTTAGTTATGTTTATTCTAAAAATTTTGATTCTTTAATATTCGTTAATTCCAGGCGTCGCAGTGGGGTTGGGGTCAAAATTCTGCCGGGGTCAAAATTCTTTTGTCAAAATTCTGCTTTTCAAAATTCTGCTTTTCATAATTCTGCTTTTCCAAATTCTGCAAGAAATTAAAAAAGGGTTTGGAAAATGTTAAAAATGTTTAATTTTTTGCAGAATTCTGTAAAATCATCTTTTTGAAAAATTATCTGCTTATTTGATTACTTACCTACATAATTTGTCATTTTTTAAATGCGAATTAATTTTTGTTTTATAAATGAATAAATTTGAAAATATTAAGAAAAGGTTTTTAATATTACCTAAACATTTCCGAAAATAACTAAAAATGTATTAATTTATCAAATAAAGATGAATATTCAAATTTTGAATAAGAAAAGGAATGTACAACATCGGTTCCAATTAGTATACATATTTTTATTTGAAAGAAAGTCAGTCTATGCATTTTAAAAAATATTTGCGACACTTAAATAAAAAAATTTAGGAAAGTACCAATGTTGAATTACATTAATGAGGTGTATTTTTCTTTAGCCAGCGCATATGCTATAAAAAAAAAAAACAGAATTAGCAGAATTTTTTTGTTCAAATATAATGCTGGCAGAATTTTAAAAAGCAGAATTTTGAAAAACAGAATAGAAAAAAAGCAGAATTTTGAAAAACAGAATTTTCGCTGAAAAAGCAGAATTTTGAAAAGCAGAATTTTGAAGCCAGAATTTTGACCCGATCCCATCGCAGTGCCCTAAAAGCTTCAGAAAATGTTGCCGCAACGATTCGGAATTTGATGAATAAGTCGCTATGTCTCCATGTCACCATTTCACCATGTTGCTATGTCGCTATGTCACCATGTCGCCATGTCATAATGTCGCTATGTCACCATGTGTGAATGTGGCCATTTCGCTATGTCACCATGTCGCTACGTCGTCGCCATGTCAGTATGTCGCGATGTCAGCCATGTAGCAATATCGCCAGTATCAGTTCTGCCAAGAACTTAACGGTTTGTTTAGAAGATTTACCTGTATTAGGAGACATACAAAAAAGTTTTCATCAGGGATTTGCCTCAACTTTTATTTCAATTAATTTTTTACTTGCGATATAGGTACTATAGGGCAAGTTTAGGATTCGTAAAAAAAAATCGAACTCGAGATAACAATTTTACATGACATTACGATGATGGAGAATGCCAAAAAAGTTAGTCCGGCAATTCTGTCTGTCTGTCTGTCTGTCTGTCCGTCTGTCTCTATCTGGAGCTGCAGCCTAAACGAGTGAAGTGATTTTCTTCAAACTTGGTAGTTAGCAGTTTTTGGTGATTCCCTAGAGGGGAAATTGAAATTTTTTTTTTATGACCAAAACTAACGGTACCTGCCATATAACGGAAATAGAAAAGTTAATTTTTTTCAAAAACGGCTCTAACGATTTTGATTAAAATTTTTGTGTGTAATACTACACATAAGGGCAAACTTTTTAAATAAAAAAAATATTTTTTGTACCGTTATTAACGGTACCTGTCATAGAACGGTTTTTTTCGTTTCTGAATATCTCGTACAAAATTAACCCGATTTAAATAAAAATTTTTATACAAAAGTGTGTAAGTAAAGATAATATTAAAATTTTAGAAAATTTTCAAAAAACGCATTTTTGGTTTTTTAAAAAATATTTCAAAATTTTTTTTTGAAAAATCAATTTTTTGAAAACGGATCAATGAAAAATTTTGAAATTTAGTTTTAATGTGTAAATTAATTATTTCTTCAAAATGGCATACCAACTTTTTTTTTTTTAAATGTTAAAAAATTTTATATATAAAAAATTATTTTTTTAAAAAACGGCTCCTACAATTTTCAAAAATTTTTTTTCTAATAATACCTTTTTATACGAGAAATAAAATGGCATATTTGTTTTTTTTTAAGATATTTTAAAACGGAGTTTTATTAATTATAAAAACAGATTTAATTTTTTTATACTACTTATGTAATTTCTTCAAAATATCGAATTTTAAATTTCTTGAATAAAAAGCTTTAACATTATAGTTACTTTAAGCATAAGAGCAAGTACGTGCGACCCCAGTCGTGCAATTTATTTTTTAATAAATCCATTCTTTTGTGCTTGCTCTTATAATTTTATTATCCTTGTTTGCTCATTGCCACAATTCCTTCAACTTTTTAATTGCAATGTGTTTTCTCATTTTGTTTTGTTTTTCACCCTGATATTTGTTTTTACTTCCATAATTATAGTCTCATTCTAATTTCTCAGTCATCAAAAGCGAACTAAACAAAAAAAAGAATTTTCCTTCAAAAAACACAATTCCTGTAATTCTTCATCTCCTTCCTAAAATGTTTTCTATGTGTGTGGATATCTTTGGTAAAGATCCTTAAAATCCTTGAAAAATACTTATGTGTATATTACATTGTTTCAACAAAAAGCAAACACAAGGCAAGTGTGTGTTCCATGTACTTTTGTTTAACATTTATACTTGTTTTCTTCTCTATGAAGCTTCTGTTTACAAGTACCACCAACATCTTGAAAATGAAGGTAACTCAGAGTAGAAAGAGAGAGAGAAAGCTATGGAATGCCAAGAAGTGTTATGGGTTTTCTGGTTAAGGCTATAAGGATGAATTCAAATTATTGCGGTTAAAGGAATAGAGAATAATAATTTTGAATTTCTAAACAACACAAACCTTAAACTAGGTTGAATATTTTATAAATTGTTATGTTTTTTTTTTTTTTTCTTTGTTCTTGTTTTAATAAAGAAAAACAAAATTAGGTATTCAGAGGAGACATTTAGAGCATATTTCTACTTTTCTTTTGTTTCTTATTGTTTTTTTTTTCAGTGTTTTTTTAATTCTAAGAAAAATATATGCATTGTAGCTTTGCCCACTTATTTACCTACTCAAAAAACATAGTTTTTCTTTTATTCATCATTCGGTGAAGTTTATGTAAAAATGCTTTTTGAAAATATAAAACTATAGACTTGAGGTGCATCTTAAGCTTCTAACATAAAACGTCTACTTCAGTAGAAGTACCTTTTCAAGGAGATTATGGTATTTATGGAAGATATGAGGTCAATTTAGGAATTTGTAAAAACATAAACTTGACAATTTTTACATAAAATATATTTCTCAGACTTCATTGTTTGCAAAAAGCCAGTTATTCTTCTACGTCACTAAAACAAATTGATTTTCTCTTCTTTTAATTCAAAATATTGGTTGTTCTTTTCCTTGCTTTTTTCTTGAGACAATTTTCTTCACTTTCAAAGGATATTATTTTTTTCTTATTTATTTTGTATTTCAATATTGTTTTAATAGTCTTTCTTTTTTGCGTACATTTGCATTTAGTAAGAAAGGAGCTAACGACTTTTCAATTTGAGGTTTTTTTTATTTCTATCGTCTTTTTTGCTGAAGCAAACTCAAAGCCGATCAAGAAAAGAAAATACAAAATGAAAGAAAACGAAGAAAATGTGCAAAAAAAATCAATTAATTATTCCTTCTTTAAAGGTACTTAGAGGAAGAATATAATTTGAATTGTGTCTTTCCGTTTTTTTAAATTGATGCGATGTTGTACAGAGTATTTATTTATCTTTTTTTTATTCCTTCAATCAAAGGATTTCATCAAAAGGTTTTAAAAAAAAGGAAATTGATATATGTATCTTCTTAGAAGAATAAGGTTAGGATGTAATTAAAGATTTACGATGAATTTGCTACAAAGTTTAACTGCTTTACGTATAAGCAGATTCAATTTGATTTTATCTTAGAAAAGAGGGTTTACCTTTTTTTGCTGTCTAAGTTTGATTATTTTGTGGTAATTGGAATTATTTATTGAAATTTATGAATTATGAAAAAAAATCCAAGAGTTTTTGGTTAGACAAATACTTTTTTTTAATTTCGAGATTTTTGAGAGTTTTCAAGAATTCCGAAGAATAAAAAAAAAACACTCAAATTAACTCCTAAAAGGTTCAGAAGAAGTTTTTTTTTTCAAAATTCATAATTCGAAAATTAGGGCTTTAGAAAAAAGTCCGTGGCAGGCACCTAATATATTTTTCATTATCTTTCCATTGGTATAACTCAAATATCTGTAAAAAGAGTGTGTGTACACATGTACACGCGACTGAAGTTATACTTCTCATTCAGTTTTATGTAAATGAATTTCATTTGATATTTTTAATTTCTATTATTAAGTAATTAATCCCCACTTATTTTTTTTACATTTTTATCAAGCGAACAATAAATTAATTCTTTCATCCTCCTTGCGTCCATGTAGTTTTCAATTTATTCTGTGAAATTTACACATGTTGTGCGGTTCAGAACGTACGGTATACGCTTAACGACTTTTTTTCAAAATTCCGAGAAAATCGGTTTTGAAAGTTGGGGTACATTTTTTTTTCGAAAAATCCCCGAATCTTTAAACGCTCCTGGAAGCTAAACCGCTTTAGAGCAATTTTTGGGAGTGATGCCAAATGATAGCTTGAGTCATGGGCCTACTCTTTGCACATTATCAGATTTTTAAAAAATCGCCTTCCATGTTAAACCACCACATCATGCCTTTTTTTTCAGAATCGCGCCTATTTTTTTTACTTTTAAGTTCTCCCGGTTTGAGAACGCGTGGACCTACAGGAATGGGAGTTGTACCCAAATGTAGGTTAGAGTCCCCGCTATCTTTTGGCATCAAACATTTTATTCATTTTCTTCAAAATTCCACGATATAGGCGTTGGAAGTTGGGGGCGCGAAAAAACTTCTGGGAGCTGAACGCTTTGATCTAGAGACAGTGGAGTGGTGCCATATGAAAGCTTATATTCTCAGCTACCCGATTGTGGTATAATCCGGTTTTTCGATTTTTTTCAAAATTCCGAGAAAATCGCGTTTGAAAGTTGGGGTAAAATCTTTTTTCGAAAAATCCCCGAATCTTTGAACGCTCCTGGAAGCTAAAACGCTTGAGAGCAATTTTTGGGAGTGATGCCAAATGATAGCTTGTGTCATGGGCCTACGCTTTGCACATTGTCAGATTTTTAAAAAATCGCCTTCCATGTTAAACCGCCACATCATGCCTATTTTTTCAGAATAGTGCCTATTTTTTTTTTACTTTTAAGTTCTCCCGGTTTGAGAACGCCTGGACCTACAGGGATGGGAATTGTACCCAAATGTAGGTTAAAGTCCCCGCTACCTTTTGGCATCAAAAAATTTTATTTTCATTTTCTTCAAAATTCCGCGATATAGTCGTTGGAACGCTTTGATCTAGAGACAGGGGAGTGGTGCCATATGAAAGCTTATATTCTCAGCTAGCCGATAGTGGTATAATCCGGTTTTTCGATTTTTTTCAAAATTCCGAGAAAATCGCGTTTGAAAGTTGGGGTAAATTTTTTTTTCGAAAAATCCCCGAATCTTTGAACGCTCCTGGAAATTAAACCGCTTGAGAGCAATTTTTGGGAGTGATGCCAAATGATAGCTTGTGTCATGGGCCTACGCTTTGCACATTATCAGATTTTTAAAAAATCGCCTTCATGTTAAACCGCCACATCATGCCTATTTTTTCAGAATCGTGCCTATTTTTTTTTTTACTTTTAAGTTCTCCCGGTTTGAGAACGCGTAGACCTACAGGAATGAGAGTTGTACCCAAATTTAGGTTAGAGTCCCCGCTACCTTTTGGCATCAAAAAATTTTTTTTCATTTTTATCAAAATTCCGAGATATAGGCGTTGGAAGTTGGGGCGCTCACTTTCAGCTCAGCTCACTTTCAGCTCAGCTCAAATGAGCTAAGCTATGGTACCTAGCTCAAATTTGAGCTGAGCTGTGAGCTGAGCTGAAATGTGAGCTTTTTGCAACCCTGGCAACTTGCCACACGCAACTTGCCACATGCAACTTGCTACACTCAACTTGCCACATACAACTTGCCACATACGACTTGCCACATGCAACTTGCCACATGAAACATGTAACTTGCAACGTGTTGTGTGTTTTATGTTTGCCGTACTGCGGCGTACTACATTTTTAAATACTAAAGTACTGTCTACTCTAAAGGTGAAACGACAGCCCTGCTACCCAGGGTGATCGCGTCATAATCCCTTTGACATTCTTGTCAAAAAGTAAATTTTCATACCCACCCTCCCATAAGAAGTATAACTTCAAAAACAAATTCCCCTACCTCACTACTCACTTTGTCAAACGCCTATACCAATTGAATAATTTTTTTTTTTAATTTGTTCAACACTCTTGCCATTCTTCTAACTAATCTACATATATACGATAAAAAAATTAAACTCTCTATGACTTTGTGTTAAGAAAATAAATTGTGTATAACCATGTCATTTTACTCCTATTTACCCTATTCAATGGTTGAATTAAAAAAAAAATCCTTTTTAAGTGTTCACTTTCAGGATATAATAAAATCTTTCAAATAGGCTAAAAAAGATAGATAGTTTAAAATAACGGTACTTCCCACAGTGGTGGCTGTTCGGGGCAACAGATCTCCACTGGTGTTTTGAGTTTTTTCGCAAGTTGCTTGATTTAACATTGTGTAGCTTGTAGTTAGTCTACCGTTATGTGTGATATACCAAATGAAAGGTAATTGTATCAGGATGCTCATAAAAGTTTAATAAAATTTCTACCTGCTCTTGGTCAAAAGTTATAACCTGTTGAATTCTAAAATTTTATTTTATGTATGTATGATGTATTTTTAAGATGTAAGTTGAATCAGAGTTTGCAACATCAATGAAATTGTCTTATGCTTTGATGAAATGTACGAATCATAAATATATGTCAATTTTGAATAAAATGGCAACGGTATATTGGATTTTCGGGATTCTGGGTTTTCAGGATCCTGGATTTTCGGGATTCTGGATTTTCGGGATTTTGGATTTTCGGGTTTCTGGATTCAAACTTTCGGGATAATGTCCGTCCCCCCTGGATACCTACCCGGCTACAAATTTGGAAAAAAAGTTTTACTTGTTTTCTCTTTCATTAAAACATTTTTAATACCAACTCAAAGCTTACCTTTCAAAAAGATGAAAATTCTTATTCCTTGAAAAATGTTTTTAACTCCTCTTTGACTTAATCCATCTACGTTAACCTATATTCCTAAGTTCAAAAATAGAAAACAAGAAACAAGCTCAAAGTTAGAACTGAAAAATCCTCTTTCACGGTCGATACGCAATCATAAAGTCAGAGAGGAGGACATTTTCGTGCAAAAAAAAGAAACTGGAAAATGAGATTAATCACATTTCGTTGTGCTACAAAAATATAAACTCTCGACTTGAACTTACTTTTTCGCAAAGGACCAAAAGTCCAGTCCAGATTGATGTAAAGAGTAAACTTCCGAGTGTGTTCCTATACAGAATAACTCCTGCTGCAGCACGGCACGGTTCAAGGACTATGATTTCGTATTTCATCTAATTGGATTACAGTGTTGTATTCGTTTTACTCTTGGGAGAGAATGTCCTTACCATCCTACACACCAATGTAGTTACAGTGCCTGCTCTTTCACATAACGATATATAGAAGAAGCAAACGAAATTGGCACTCAGTAGGTGTGTCGTTCAAGTGGCACTACGGCAGTTCTCTCTGATGGTCACTCTTGACATAAATGCTGCACTATCGAGTGACTTCCCAGAGTACTCCTATGGAACACATATGGAAGGTTCCACATATTCAAGAGGAAGAGGTGCGCCAGGGAAATGTGATTTTGGATTCCGACGTAGAGTGTACTCAACTTTGTCAGCGAGCGAGAGGATAGGTCAGCAGCCAGCGGTGGCAGCGGGTGGATGGTCAAGTTGTAAAACCCTCAAGTCCTTTATCCAAAGGTACACGATAATTAAATGGTCTTTGTGCGTTCCTCAGCCGGAATGTGTTTATTTAAGGTTACGGTCACTATGTTATATGTCTATACATTTTCAGTCCAGTCCGGTTCGGTTCGTATAGATTGTGCTGTGGTCAGGGGTCTTCTTTGTCTAATTAATTGGTGTGGTGAACCTCATGTGCGGATGATGATGATGGTGAGTCAGGAATTCAACGTCATCAAGCTGCTGCTGTTTCACCAGAATACTGCATCGATTTGTAACGAAAGAGAGAAACTACAATCAAATCGCTGTGTTTGCGTGGCGTTTCGCAAATTGATTTGATGTATCGGTATGGCGTTACTGATGATTTTGAGGGAGACTTTGGATTTCTGTGAAGGATATTTGTTGGCCTTGTGTGTTGTGTATGCGATTACGTCAGCGGAATTTAAACTTGGAGGAATTCAATCGACTAGGATACAAACCAACAACGTGAGGAAGGATAAGTGCACCTACGACGACTGAAACAAAGTGCAAAGCACAATGGGAAGATTATCAGTGGGACCGACTTACGGAGAGATAGAGAGAGTCCCTTTGCGGCAATTATTTGATTCCACAGAGCGTAATTAAGATGCTGATGTTGAGTCGTTCTTTGTGCATGGTGCAAACTTCAAATATACTGTCAAGTAAACACAATTCGTCTTCTGATGAGGTAAATTGTATTTAATTTTTTTTTTTGGCACATGGCACACACACTATGGGTGGTCTCTGGTGTCCTGATACATCATACATCATACATATATTGAACTGCTGAATTGAATTCTCGTGTAACAAAGAAGACTCTGGCTTTGATCAGAATTTTCATTATTATAATTCGAAAAATTAAAAGGAATTTTAGCCAATTTGGACCACTGTAACACTTAAAAGTTAAGTTAAGGGGCTTTCTAAAAATTTCTTCTAGCTTATTTTTCTTGTTTTAATGATTTTCATAGAATTTGAGCTTAGAGCAACTTGAAATGGTTATCGAAGTTCTACAAATCAAATTGGTACTTCCAAAATATATCTTATCCAAACCTTATAGGAGTGTTTTTTTTTTAAGTTCCATTCCATTCAAATAAGTACAAAATTTCTACGTGTTTTTATTATTTTCTAATTGTATTGTTTTTATGTCAAAAAGGATACACTCAAACTCAGGTCAGGTATATTTCTGCACATTCTCACCTTCAGCGTGTGCAGAATATTGTGTATTTTGATTCTGAATCGATGTCTTGTGCGATGTTATGCCACAACATCAACACCATTAACGAGCAAGACAAAGATAATTCGGCATGGCGCCACAAATTATGTTTTTTTGTTGTTTTGTTTTGTCTCTTTTTTCGACTTTGTTTTGTTTTATATTTTTGTACTATTTTTATTTTTCTTCTGTCGGCTAGTGGCAACCCAAAATTTTTATTTGATCGTGTTAGGTGAAGTAAACGGTTGATGATGACGGTCCAGTCCGGCGCGGCGGCAACTCATCACAAGAAACAAAACAAAAAATGAAATTTTTAATCTGGGTATTCTACGAATTCGCAATTTAACTTTTTGACTTGGCCACAGTGGGACAGGTGCTTTGAGAATTTGAAAAAAAGAGGTTGTCTGTAAAGCCGATTTACGGACGATGATTTTACATGATAACGTCGTCAGAAAACAGGTTGTGTGCTTTTGTTTAAAATGAGTCAATTGAAGAGTTTACTTATTTCAAACAATCAAAATTTACAAGAAAAAGCTAAAAAAAAATACCTTTTTTATTTTCTCATTATATTAATTTTTTTATTTTAAAAGCTTACAAAAAAAATTATGCAATTTAAAAGCCAAGTATTTCTTCTTAAGAATAAAACCATTTTTAAATTTTTACAATGCGCAAAAAGTATAAAAATAATTTATGGAAAACAATCATTTTCATCAAAAAAAGCAAAAAAAAAAACATGAATTTATAAAAAATTTTATACCATCTGAAAGCTTACTGTCTTAGCTTAAAATATATATGTATATCGATCAGGTCATTGAGACATCTACAAAAAGAGCTAGAATTTTTTGAACTCGATCAAATTTCATTAAAAAAAGCAAAAAAAAAATTTATTTTTATGTTCTCAGGCTATGGAATCAATTTTTTTTGTTTGACAACCTATAAAAAATATATACCATGTGAAAGCTTATTATTTCACCTTTCATATGACGTATCAATCTCATTTCAAAGATGCCTACAAGAGAAGTTAGAATTTTTTAAAGTCAACCATGTCGAATTTTCAGACTGAGATAACGGTACTTCTCACACTGGTGGCTGTTCGGGGGGCAACAGATCTCCACTGGTGATTTGAGGTTTTTCGCAAGTTGCTCGATTTAAAATTGTGTAGCTTGTAATTGTAGAGAGTGTAACGTTAGAAAATGGCGTCACTTTTTTGTGGTGGCTGCCATGGTTCATCGATTTATAAAACGTTATCACGTCAAAAAATATTTTTTTTGTTTAAATTTTGAATTTTGTTTAAAGACGACGGACTTTTGGTATGAAAAATATTTCACAGCAGACGTTTTGGTTAGTAAAGTTCAATATTTTATGGATTTTTTTATTTTTTTATTTTTCATATCACTTGCCCCACTGTGTGTATTTTGCATTGTTTTGATTTTTGGTTGGTTTGATGTTTTTATGTCCTTTTTGTTAGTATTTCAGTTATAACAATGTTTTATTTTTTTTTTAATTTTTCATATCACTTGCCCCACTGTGTGTATTTTTCATTGTTTTGATTTTTGGTTGGTTTGTGGATGTTTTTATGTCCTTTTTGTTAGTATTTCAGTTAAAACAATGTTTTTTTTTTTTTTATTTATTTGTTGTATTGTGAGTCTGCATCTGTAAAGGCGCTTTCTAACATTTTAGCAATAGCAGTTGGTATAATTTGCAGAGAGTTTGTGTTTATGTTTTTGGTATAGCCAAAGAGTAGTATTACAAAGAGTAGCTATGAAGACCATTTCAAATTTCAAAGCTATTTATTCTTTTGGGTTGTGATGATGATTTATAAGGGTGTTATAACTTTTTTTGTTTTAAAATTATTTTTGCTTAGATTTAAGGCGGTTGAAAATCAAATTAGGCGCCAGTTACTGATTGGATTATTAGAATAGTAGATTCATCACTTTAAAGTAAGGAAATAAATCATTTCATATATGAAGTATCAAAGGATAGAAATTTTACACTTCAGTGGTTTTTTTTTTAACTGAACGACGAATTCTTTTGACAGTTTTTTTCCTTAATTCCAACTACCTATGTTGTACAAAAAAAACTATGGAATACATCTCTCTTTAAAAATTGAAGAATGTTTTCATAGTTGTAATAATCAATTATTTTATTATCAATTTTAGGCTTCATGTGTTTTTTTCCAAGAAGAATTATCTTCTTTGAATTTGACTTGGGCAAATGAACTTTTTGATATAAACTTAATAAAGCCTTTATCCCAAAACTTTTTTCAAAAAACACATCAATACATATAATTTTGAAAAAAAATAGAAATTTCAGTTCATCAGAAAAGATATGAAGCTACATCATGGGAATATAAATGTATCTCGTTTATTTTATGTAGAATAAGTAATTTGGATGAATTATCCTTTATTTTCAATGCAATATCCAATTTTCCTGGAACTCATTTTATGTCAGTTAACAATAAATTGATGTATTTCTCAGAAAATTCAACATTATCCTTGGGTTGTAATGTGCTTACAAAGAGCCAAGTATAAGTTGTTATTGAAACGAAATTATCCTTTTTTTATTATTTTTTTCATTTCATGCTCGATTGCTTTTTTTTTTATTAAGTTACATTTAAAATCCTTTCGTTTATTCTAGGAGGGGTTAATAAATATAAATTCAAGTCAAATATTATATATGAATATAGTCAGAAAGGGAATCCATTTAATAATGTAAAAATTGGATAAAAATTTTGGACAGTGGTACCAAAAGTTAACGAAGGACCCCAATTTTGCAGTAATTTTAATGTGTAAAGTCTTAAATCTCCCATTATTCTGGACTATAAGACAGTTTTCTGTTTAAATTAAACATAAATTGAAGGACAAATCACTCACATTTCACTTCGTAGTTTTTTTTTTTATTTTTTTTTCTCAAGGTCTACTTACATTTATCCATCCGCGAAAGTATCTACTAGTATTTTATTTATCGTCGTCAACAATTCAACATCATTATCATCACCATCATCATTGTCGTTGGTTTGGTCATCGAATTTTCTGCTATATTTTGGGGTTGATTTAACGAAGTGAATTCGATGATCGTCAATTACTGGAAAAACTGTTGGGACTGTTGGGACTTGCCGTGGTCATTTTGAGGGTAATTATTTGCCTCTTTTTTTTTCTCTGTCAATAAATTTATCCACAAAATGTGGGAAACAAATAAATACAGATATACTTTGCTCTCTTTTCGGAAAAAGTAAAAAAGACCGAATTAATTCAGTAAGTCGGTGGTATTATGAGTTTTCATTTTCATTGATCAAAGAGGCATAAAATTCGCCGAATGGAAATGTCATTAAAATATAATATAACCACATATACACAGTAGTAACTACTCTGTAACAGTATAACAATTACACAAAAGCCTGCAATTAATCAGTTATTATATATTTTGTTTCCATTTTTTTTCTTTGTTCATTTTTTATTTACTGATAAATAATATATACCTTTGAGGTAGAATTCTCAAAAATAAATATTAATTATATTGTTGCAGATAATACAAAAAAAATATAAAATATATATATCTTTGTGATATTTTGTATAAAAAAAAAAAAAAAAAAAAACAAAAAGATTGGATAATTTTCCAGTGAAATAAGTCACAAGTCCTTGAATTTCACAAAAGAGGGATGCGAAGTTGGTGATATTTTTATAAAGAAAAATAATTTTCAAGGGAATTTTATGGTATTTACGAATAATGAACACGACAAATTAATATTGGTGGATTGGTAGAAACAGTGACCGACCATGAAGGAAGATGTTTCTTTTTCAGGAAATATCGAGTTAATAAGGCAGAAGTTTACATTTAATTAATTACCGTTGCCAAATCTTGGAATTATATAATAAAACTTCAGTATGCCCATAAGCATTTAGGGAGAAGGTCTATAAGTTATCGTATTTTTTCTGCCTTCTAAGTTCATATCCATTTGGGACAGTATTTTCTATGACATCAGTGTTGACAGCTTAGAAGACATTGAAACATGAATACTGCTTTTTTTGGTTCTAAATCAAGCACCAAAAGCAGAGAATAAGGAAGCAGGAAATCTTTAGAACTATCAGTCTGACTTAGTTGAAGATTGATATTGGTTGCCAAAGTTTGCACAGATAGAACTTGCTTAACGGACTCCCAATACATGAAAATGTGTGTTGTTTTCGGTTGTCTACAACTCCTTGCGGATGCATTTCCTCATTTGCTTAAATTGGACCAAGAACTTTGGAAACCACTGTATCATATGCGTTTAAGAAATCGATAGATATCGGAAAGATTTAAACAGGTCTTGCAAGAAGGAAAACAATTTTCCTCATATATATAAAAGAATAAGGTCCGAAGTAGTCGAAAAAAAAAGTTTTTTTGCTTTTCAAAAACGGGAGCTGTTTAATTTTGTCTGACATCGGATTCGAGTTCACCGCAAACCTTCAGAAAATTATATTTTGGTTTCGGCAACAAGAAAAAAAGTTTAATTTTGTAAGCCAGTGTAACTTACAAGAAAAAGCTAAAAAGATACCTTTATTTTCCTTTCTCATTATTTTATTTTTTTTATATGAAAACGTACAAAAAAAAAATACACCATTACAATTTCAATATTCTAAAGCATAAATCCATACTTAAATTTTTACAATGCGTGAAAGGTATACAAATAATTTATCGAAAACAATCATTTTTCATGAAAAAAGTGAAAAAATCAAACTTTTTTCTTCTATAAATTTTATACCATCGGAAAGCCTTTTGTTCCAGCTCAACATATTCATATCAACCATGTCTGCACGACATCTACAAAAAGAGTAAGAATTTTTTGAACCCAATCAATTTTCATCAAAAATAGCAAAAAAATCAATTTTTTTGTATCTTCTAACACCAATAAATCCATTTTTCATATGACAGCCTACAATAATTTTATATCACCTAAAAGCTTATTATTATACCTTTTATATGACGCTGCAATCATATTTCTACGATGCCTAAAAAAAGAGTAAGAATTTTGTAAAACCAACCATGGCGAAATTTCAAACTGAGATTACGGTACCTTATTTAATGATTGAATTTTCAAAATTTTTCTTTAGGTTATTTCAAATACACTATAGAATATATTTTTGTATCTCCAATAGTTAATTTTTAATTAAAATTTATGCCGCACTGCTTAAAATTTCAGGTGGAGCCGGAAAAAATGGCGTCACTTTTTCGTAGATGCTGTAATGGTTCGTCGATTTATAAGACGTTATCACGTCAAAACTAATAAACAAAGTTATTAGTCCTTAATAGTCACCTCATTTCCATCACGACAACCTGTCGTGTAATTACCGTAATAAGCATTATTATTTATGCATGCCAATTAGAAAGAAAACAAATTACCACTTGAACAAAAACTCTACATGCACACCAAAGTCGTTTTCAGAACACTCCACGAGTCACCATTTATGTAAAAGAAAAAAAAAAAAAAAAGAAAAAAGATATTATAAAGTAGTAAGATATCCCGCTGTGCTTTTCAAAAATAATAAATTACAATCCCATTTACTTTCAATTTGCATCATCCAGAATGCATCTCTTCAATATTCATGAGATACTTTTCTAATGACTCAAGTCAACTATAATGCCTGATGCTGTTATGACATTGACATTTTGTCTCAAAGTCATTCGAGAATATCCTGTGGCGACACATTATTGTGAATAGTTTCCTGAATTGCTACTGTTGTTCATTTATCAGTCAACAAAGGTAATTCCTTACTAATTCTGCTCTGTGCATCAGCCAAATTATCCTCGTCCTTTTTCAATCCTTTGAATACTTTGTGTTGTTTTACTATTTAATTGACTTAAGTGCTTCTTGTTTGTTGATTTGTGGGCTCACGCTTGTAACATTTTTATGAGTTTTGAACTGAGCTATTAAGTAAAGTGGCGCCTGAGGAAGGCAAAAAAAGATTGACATAGTCATTATATCGCTGCGTATAAGGAAGAGGCATTTTTCAGGGACGACCATCAAAAATCTTCTTAAAGATTTTTATGCTGAAAAATTTTTCTTGACACTTCAAATATTTTTTCCAACTCGTCATTCGCTTTTTGTATTCTTCTATCAGTACTCCTGCAGAATTAAGACTTAGGCTTTCAAGTTCAATGTGAATACTGCTGCAACCCTTTTTTCTTACTTTCTATGGTCTTTTGAAGGTTGAAAAAATTACTAACGCCTCATAACCAGCGTCACTTTCTTCAACCACAACTGATGAAACCCTCCTCATATAACTCGATAACTTACCTACCCTAATATCCTTTATGTTCTTCCTAACAATAAGGATTAAATCATCCAATTACAAGAGGAGCAAAAAATCGTCTCTTCCATATCCTGTTACACTCAACTGCGCCGGCTGTCTAGGAAGACTATTATTTCTTGTCTCACTCCAAAACTGTCATTCCCCAAGGTGAACTGACCCTCTCGATCGTCGTCTCTAATCCCAAACACTGGTTATTACAAGTGCTTACTATCTAGAAACTGATATGTGTCTTTTGAAATATCGACATATAACGTCTATATAGGCTGACCTTGTGCGCGTCATAGGCGACGACCGCATTCACAACCACCAAAAAGGAGTGAGAGTCAGTCATAATGAAACCCCACAACGGCATATACCTTCTTATGTTGCCCCCCCCACACCACAGAGACACCACTAAAACCTTGTTTCCTTTTCAACGACGACAACATTTTCCAACATCCTCTCTCCCACGACACACAAAATGACCACATGCCTTAGAAATGCTTAGACAACCGACCTAAGCCATATTCACAATTATTACTTCACATTTCACTCGAAGAACAAGACTTCAATCCATTTTACAAGGATTCTCCTTCCCATCCCCTCTGGGGCGTTCCATTTCTATATGCACTTCCGTCTCTCTGCCACATACATTATGTCCACATTGTCCACTCTGTCCATATCCGGCCCAAGTGCAGCATAAGCATCTATAAGCTTGGCCCTTTTGCTTGACAATCGAACCGTGGTGCAACATACTCATATAATACAGACGACGAGGACGAAGAGAGGTAATGCGATATCCTTTTTAACATGACATTTAATTAGAATTCCTACTTTTTTAGTTTTTTTCAGGAGAGACGACTCTACGAGCTACACGATACTCAAATGAAAGAATGAAAAAAAAAAAATAAAGGAGAAATAAAATTAAACCTGCGAGTCCTTCCGTCTGTTTCTATGTTCCTGGTTCTACACCGGACCGAGAACTCGTTACTCGTTTTACTGAATGCACTTGGTTACAACTTGCCTCATTTTTCATTGTGTCCCAAAGTCCGAGTTTTGTGCCTGTGTGTGGGAACAAAAGAGTCAAGAATTTTCTCATAGATAAATTTAGAAAACATCCTGTAGCACAATATAGGTGGGTTTTTTGTATGGACACTCTGCCATTCTGATGGGAGCCAGCCAAGTCGGCTTGAAGTCCTTCGGGATAAGCTTTATATGCATTCATTATGGTAAAAGGATTCAGGTTCTTTGTTAGGTCTTCAAAAATTTATTTTACATAAATGGTCTCTGCCTGATATAACTACTGGCAATTGTGCAAGGCTCGTTTCAAAGTATAATCCTGCGTGTTTTATTGTAAAAGATTTAAAAAGGGCTCCCCAGATCCATTTTATATATAAGAGGACGACAATATACCTACACTCTTGTCTTGGCTTGGCTGGGTTCTGACATGAAAGTTGACCTGATCCAATATTTAATTGGGTAGATTGGGTGCGGATCATCATTTACCACAAAATTGCATGAATATGTGTCAGGAAGTTAAGCTGGAGGACGAAGGAAAAGTTTTTTTTTTTAGTTGTTCTTTCCAAATTGAATTTTTGTTCAAGTTTTTGTATAGTCCTTTCCTTTATCACATTTTGAAAAGGATTTGCATGTTCACTTTTTAGTCTTTGTTTTGGTTTTTGTTAAGTTGCTGAAAACACACTCTTGGTTGATTCTGTAAAATTTCTGTTACATTGATGTTATGGTTATAAGGAGAAAAGGGAATTCACTTAAGTTGATTGTTTAGAGATGTAGAAATAAGAGAGTTATGAGAGGGTGATGATTTCGTATATGGAATGACCAGGAAAAGATTGAAATTCTAATCTTTTGTGGTCTTCTTCCGAGTTATGACAACATTATTGGGAAAAATGGAAATTTTATCAAAATTAGTCTTTTATAGAAAGTATCAATATATCTTGTCAATACAGGGGATAAGAAGTAGAAGGTAATTTGAATAAGGGAGTGTTCAAAGGCACCACCTACAGAATAAATGTTAGCAAAGAAGTTCAATTGGGAAATCAAGCTATCACTATTATCAGTTAAGCCCAGCTACTTGGTGAAATATTCAGAGCACAAGACTTTAAAAAGCGGTTCAGTCGAACTATTATTTTTCGAGTAATTGAATCACCTTGTTATCTAGTTCAGGCTTTCGAATGGGGTAACTGATTGACGTGACGAAGGAGTGAGACTTTTACCTATAACGCAGCTACAAACCACCATATAAATGACCGATCCAAATGTTGACGATCCCATTTAATCAAAATTGGACAGTGAAGTATGGACCTGCACGTGGAATGTCTTAATTTACAAACCAGGGCAATGGAGGAAAATTTTACTTCAAAATAACTTCAATAATAAGAAGAAATAGGGTGCCAATATTACAACATAGTTTTTGCACTAAACCCACATTTTCTATATCTAAACCTCAAAAAATACTTTTTCACATGAAAAAAAAATTATAGACTTATTTCTTGATTCCCATGGCAAAGACAATATTTTTAATTAATTTCGTAAGGGTTTAGACTTTCCTAACTTCATAAAAAAAAAACACCCTTTGACCTAAAATATTTATGTAGGTTTTTGTTGTAAATGAAACATTTTTACAAATTTTCATTGGGAGTGAATTTCATCTTTTCTTAAAAATAAAAAAAAAAAAAAAATATTTTACTCTGGATAATTTTGTAGACTCTTTAGATCTTTAGTTTTTGTAACAAACTTAACTTTTTAAGCAACTTTGGTTGAAATTCAGCATAAAATCATAATTTAAAAATATTGTTTTACTCTTTGGTAACATTCGATGAAAGAGAATGCACAAAAAGTGGGCCCAGTAAGTCCGTCTGTCTATCTGTCAGTCTGTCTGTCTGTATACGAAGCTAGCAGCCTATTTTTTTTTTTTAATCTGATTTAATCCGATACTGCAAATTCAATTTCAACAAATTTTTGTGTAAAAAAGAATTTATATAATTTTAACAAAACCCAAAAATAATTAAGTTTTGAATTTTTCAAAAAAAAAAATCAAAATTTTTCAAAAAAAAAATTGAATTTTTTTGAAATTTTGGTTTTAGGTGTTGAATAGTAGTTTCTACAAAATGACATACCAATTTTATTTACTTTTCAAAAAAATTATTTATAAAAAATTAGTTTTTTAAAAAACGGCTCTAACGATTTTTCTTAGCAAAATAAATAAAATTGCATATTTCTTGTTTTGGAGCTCAATTTGATTTCAGATGTTGTTTTTTCCTTTGAAAAACGAATTTTAAGATTTTTTTTCAAATAAATTTTCTAAGTTTCTATACATAAATACTCTTAAAAATTTAAGCAACTTTTATTTTTTACACTCTCTTGATTTTTTATTGTTATTCCAAATTTTTTTTCCTGTACTATTTTAGCTGTCCTATAACAAAAAATTTACTGTTACAATCTTCTTATAAAAACACATATGATAAAATAGTTTCACCCCGAAAGAATTGTCTGAGTAGAAAGTTTAATACTTTCCAAAAAAATTTCAAAATTTTTTTAACTTTCAAACTGCCTTAACACATATGCATCACTCATTCACTTAAAAATCGTTACTGTAAAAAGTAGAACATTGTGCCTCCAAGACTCCTTCAATTTGCTATTAAATAAACTATTTAAAAACAGCTGCTTTTTTCACTTCTCTTATCCTTAAAATTTACTAAAAACCTACGTAACTATCTGCTATTAAAATTTAAAGCTCATTAAAAACCATTTTTTTTTCACATAAACTTTTGTGACTTGCAATTTCAGGAACTGAGCGTAAAATTTAGTTGCATTTTAGAAGAAGAAAAAAAGGAAAAAAAATTTAAGTATACCTCTGGTAAATGTGCACCAAAACGAACTCAACGAAACTTCTTTGGCACTTTTATTATACCTAACTAATGCTCTTTCCAGCTGACAAAGTTCATAGGTTTCACGATGACGACAAGACGTTTATTGCTCATTTAATGGTGGGAAAATCTCACTTTGTGTTTTCAAGTGTCTTCTTCAGGGATTTTTTTTTCTGTTTTAGCCTGTGACACTGCAAGCTTAATTAAATTAACAAAAAACACATTCAAGCAAACCACACCATCATCAGAAGCACATCATCATCAAGCGAAACTTCCCTGAGAACCATAAAATCCCAAAAAAAAAAAAAAAAACTGAACAATCGTGATATAAACAGACTCATCATAACCCCGTTTGTGTCTCGCTGGTTATGTTATACATTCCCCCCCTTCCCCACTTTAAATATTATTTGGGTTAATGGTTGGCCATTGTCTTTGGGGTAATTAGGTACTTCATAAACTTGTTTTTCATTTGAGTCGTTTTGCAGCTCAGTTATGGACGTCGGCCAGTCTCGGTAGTCTTTTAAAGGCTGTAAAGTTTCAAAATTCCACAGCTACCTTAGAGGTAGATATTTTGCAACGCACTCTGCTACCATAGCCCCAGTTATGTGATGGTTCTTGTTGGATCTTTAACCGAAACATCATCAAAACTGTTTTGCAATCGGCTATTATTTGAAGATTTCTATCTCCGGTTTGGCCGTTTAATCTCCGACATACTTTCACTGTATCATCGGCTCACAGACCAAGACCAAACCATTGCACAGAAACTCTTTAAAGGGTATTCAAATTCAAATGATCTCTTCTTGGCCCAGAACAGTTCCGAAAAGAATAAAAAACAAAGATTGTTTTGTTGCTTAATAATTTTTTTATTTTCTTTGATTTATGGGTTAATCGGTGTGGCACGTTTCGTCATGCCCTGTTAGCTGTATAACTTTTATGACACACTTTTAAGAGTTACACGTCCATACAATAACTCGGCTCAGAGTTATACGAGCCTCTTATCCCCCTCAAATCGCTTGCACATCAGAGCATAATCGCGCTCTTGGACGAAAGATGCTGCTCTAATTAATACTTTCGCCGACGACGACGGTGAATATAAAATGGAAGGACCGTTTGGAGGTCTTTAATTCATTTTTAAGTACAATTACCGGAGTGATTATTGCTGAAACAAAAAAAAATGTACACATTCCGTCGGATAAAGCAACAATTTTGTATTCAAGTTAAAACATAAAATTGAGTTGGCAAGAGCTCCGTTTTAATTGTTTTTCCCACGCGTTGCTATTGTTTGATTTGAGCACCGTCATCATAATGCGAGAGGCCGTGATGGTGGCAGGGAGGTGGTGTAAACCTCGATTGTTTTGCGTCGGAGTACATAAAATAATAGAGAAACAACTGGAAATCATGTTGACACATAATTGAGGGCGTTTTGAAATTTAAACACTTTTTTTTTGGGGGGGGGGGGGGGGGAATTTTCTATTACAAACTACTTACTGTTATAATGCGAGTATAACAAAAGGTATAGAATAGGTATACCAACGAGGCTTGGCATTATTGTTTTTTTTTTGGAAAATTCACACCCAACACAATCAGTTCTCGGTGATGGAATTTAGGTTAAAATTGTTTACTATTTTGATGGAAATGAATAATTGTTTTTGGTAAGGGGGCATAACTACAACCGAAATCAGGTCAGACTTTTTTTGTAGAATTTAATTTAGTTTAAATGCAACGCTGAAGCGGAATGTTTTTCTTGGTAAATTTCATACATTTTAATATATATGTATGTGAAGTTCATAGCTGTACAGTAGATATAGGGAAATCTTTATTTCTGAGCTTTTAAGTACGAATACATAATAGGGATTAATTTTATTCTATTACCTAGTTATAGATTTTTTCCTGCCACTCAAATTTAAAACTAGCGCCAGCTAATTGGTGCTCTTAAACTTAAATATTTATTTAAAAAATTTCATTTGAGGACATTGATTTTAAAATGTGGGAACTATAGAGATTAATTCAAAAATTATAATTAAATTAACAGGTAAAATAGTACAAAATATCAAGAAATAAAAAAAAAAATTGTTCCACTCATGAAACTTGGCAAAAAGTTTGCTTTTGGGATAAGAACCAAGTACAAAAAAAGTCTATACAAAAAAGTTGGGTGGAAGGGTGTTTTTTCGCTAACAAGAGGGAGGGGGTGAAGGTCAAAAATATACTGAAAAAAATTGTTTGTTGAATATCATCATATGACACATGTTTTCAAGGTATTTTTTGATGCTGAATCTAATGACATAAAAATAAAGTCAATACGATTGCTCTAAGAAAAGTTACCTATTTCCGATTAAAAACCAGGGTGCTTGTTTTTTGACCTCAACAGGTAAAATATAACCGAAACCCATGTGAAAAACATACTATACTGACAAAATATAAGAATTAAGAATCTATTAAGTGTATAAAATTATCTTGAGTGAAAGGGTGTTTTTTTTTAAGAAATGATAAAATTCGGAATTAGTACCACAAAAACTAGGAAAAAATTACTACACCAATGAAAATTGGTAAAAATGTTTCATTTATAACAGAAAGCAAGAACTCAAAAAGTCTATACTAATATTTTAGGTTAAAGGGTGTTTTCTTGGGAAATAGGGAAAAATCCGCGATAAGTCCGATAAAATCAATGGTATAAATGGTACCCTTACGAAATTCATTAAATATGTTCTCTTTCCCATGGGAAATACGAATAATGTAAGTCTATAAATTTTTTTTTGTGAAAGGGTGTTTTTTTTAGAAGTAAAGAAAATATGGGTTTATTTGAAAAAGTGTGAAATACTAGAGTAATATTAGTGGTAAGATAAGAAACAAGAATCTTAAGTGTCTATAAAAATATCATGGTTAACAGGGTGTTTTTTTGAGTGAAAACAAAAATGATGGGTCACCCTAATGAAATTTGGTAAAAACATTGATTTTGGGATAGAAAGCAAGAATAAAGAGTTTTCATAAAAACATTTTTGGTGAAAGGGTATTTTTCTCGAAGAGACAGTAAAATCTGTAATTGGTCCCAAAAAGCCAATGAATCGCGTAAAACGTGTACGAACTTATTTATAAATGTTTAATTTGTCATTAAAACCATAAATAAAATGAATCATTGGCTTTTTGGGACCAATTACAGATTTTACTGTCTCTTCGAAAAAAACACCTTTTCACCAAAATTTTTTTTATAGATTTTTTTTGTACTTGGTTCTTATCCCAAAAGCAAACTTTTTGCCAAGTTTCATGAGTGGAACAATTTTTTTTTTATAAATGCCTATTTTACCTGTACTATAAATGTGAAATAAAATTATGAAATCTATGAAATAAGTTTTGAAATTTTAGCAACGTTTGATTGGTTGATTTTTTTTTTTAGGACTGTCTGTAAATCCGGATAAGAAAATTACAAAGTTCACTCTTGAAAGCCCATCAATAGTTCTAAAACTCAGATCTAATAACCTCAATAGAGTTTTGATTTTATACACTCAGATGATAAAACTTAAAGGGTCTACGCCTTAGTTTTTAACCAACGACCTGGCACATCTATCAAAGTGGCTCTAACCATAAAAAATCCACATACATATTTGGTAATTGGACTAATAACTGAATTATGTAAGTGCATATAGTTAGAAACTTGTCCGTAGAAAAAATCTTGTTTCATGATTTGTTGAAAAAAATACAATTTTTCAAAACAAAAAAAAAGTTACGCATACACCACAGTGACCATTGAAGTTTTGAATCTGCTGTTTTAAATCATCAAAAAATGAAAGCGTTGCCATGCATAAAAGTGTGCATAAAATAGTGCTCTCTTCCATACAAGAAAAGTGAATGAAACAAAGAATGGAAAGTCCTATAAAAATCCGATGTCACATGTATGAAAATTAAACTTGTAAATATGTCACTTTGTTTTATATCGCTAAATTCGTGGTTCCACTTAATTTTTGCTATGAAAACCAGTTTAATTATGTTAAATATGTATTTCTACAAGTGTTTTATTGATTTTCAGGTATATATATCTAATTATAAGTCCGATATGTGCCATCTGAGTACCAGTACATATGCACAAAAATAGATGGAGAAGAGCCGACATCGAGCAATCGATTTTGGGAGTTGTTTCTCAAAATTATCTCTATCTCGAAAACGAAGCGAGATATCGAAAAATTTTATTTAATCTTTTTGTCTTAAATTATTATGAAGAATCTAAAAAAGTTATTTGCGATTCACAAAAATCTGATTTACGATTTTTGAAAACATCGAAAATACGTTTTTGGCCTATGAACCTGAACAAAAAAAAAAAAAAAAATGTATGGGGGCCGCAGCTATTCACAAAAACCCTTAACGGATCCTGATAAAAACAATATTGAGCGAGGTCCTAAGCATCATTTCACGAAGGATACATGCGGATACATTTTTAAAACGCTTGACGAAGTCAGAACAAATTATTGAAATAAAGGGCCTAAGATCTTGAAACAAAACTGAATTTTCTTCCATTTTAAGACTTAACAACACATTTTTTCTTGTTGTAACATCATAATAGAATACCAAAGAATAATACAAAAAAATGTTTGTCCAGCTAGATTTGATAAATAATAAAATACGCAACGATTAGTTTCATTCGAAAAAATCAACTGGCATTAAATATATTTTTTTTTCTTATTTTAATCTTATGTTTATGACACTGCAGAACGGCGGGCGCATGCAATTTTAATTTTTTTTTTCTTTGCTTAGATTTCATTTTATGGAATTTAACCTATCATTCTACATCAAAATATTTCTATTTTTAGACAAAACTTTGTTACTGCAAAAAGAAAAAAATGATGATGATCGATGCAAACATGAGTTATCTTCTAAGTAAGTGTCTTCATGTCCTCCTGATTTACCCTCATCACACCAATCATTATTTCCAATGTTCATGTAAACTATCAATAATTATTTCACTTACCCAACTAAAAGACCGTAACAAGCTTCATTTACCGCAATCACCACCCAACTCGAAGCTCCCTACCATAAAAATAGTTTCTCATAATAAAGGAAGGGGAAGATCATCAACGATCACTCATCGACCAATGAAAATTCACCAGATGTGTTTCCATTCGATCTCGAGAGAGGTACAAGCGTTAATGCTGTGTTTCGTCCAGTTGAAGATTCGCATTAAAATTAATTTATTGCTTAAAAATACTCAAACACTCTTGCAGTTGATCATGATAACTCGTTTAACAAGATCACCATATGCCTTTTATCGAGTTGTCAAAATAAATACAAAAAATAAGTGAATTGTCACCCCTTACGTCTCAGGGTCCAATACACACAGACAACGGGTGTAGAGTGTAGACAGACATCACGGAGGCAATCCGCGCAACTGAATGATGATGAAGACTAGACTGGGCCAAAAAAAAAAAATATTTTTTTTTTTGAAATTAATATCGAAAATCTTGTTCAGGACGATGAAAAAAAAATTTGGTGAAAATTTGAGCCGTTAAAAAAAATTTTAAGAGGTCTATCATCGGTGTTTTTTATTTTTATACATGATATGACGTTTTACAACAGAACTGCTAGACGATCAAAGTAAAAAAAATTTCTGTTCATTTTTTCTTATATAAAATTAAATTTCCTACAAAAAAGATCTTATTGAAAATTTTCGTCAGACGAGCCGTATTCGAGTAATTAAGCTTTTTAAATCGAAGTGTTTTTTCAATTTGACTGTTTCACTTTGGAATTTTGTGATGAGCAAATAAGTGAATAAAAAAATAAAATCACGACAGATTCTTATAGGAAATTTAATTCTCTACAAAAAAGGTCTTGTAGTAATTTTCCCTAAATTGAAATCTAAAAAAGTTATTCACGATTTAAATCGAGAAAAAAATTAAAAAATCAATTTTCAATTTAAAAATTTTCTAATTCACTGAAAATTCAATATTTTCATATTAGCAAGATGTTTTCTTGTAGGGAATTAAACGTTCTATAAAAAGTTCCTTGGCAGCAAATTAATTGCTATAACCGTTTAGAAGATAATCGTATTCAAATCGCAAATGCATACTTGTCATAAGAAAACTATTGAAATCAGTGGGCATTGGTTTTGATACGAATATCTTCTTAACGGTTAAAGCAATTAATTTGCTGCCAAGGAACTTTTTATAGAACGTTTAATTCCCTACAAGAAAACATCTTGCTAATTTGAAAATATTGAATTTTCAGTGAATTAGAAAATTTTTAAATTGAAAATTGATTTTTTAATTTTTTTCTCGATTTAAATCGTGAATAACTTTTTTAGATTTCAATTTAGGGAAAATTACTACAAGACCTTTTTTGTAGAGAATTAAATTTCCTATAAGAATCTGTCGTGATTTTATTTTTTTATTCACTTATTTGCTCATCACAAAATTCCAAAGTGAAACAGTCAAATTGAAAAAACACTTCGATTTAAAAAGCTTAATTACTCGAATACGGCTCGTCTGACGAAAATTTTCAATAAGATCTTTTTTGTAGGAAATTTAATTTTATATAAGAAAAAATGAACAGAAATTTTTTTTACTTTGATCGTCTAGCAGTTCTGTTGTAAAACGTCATATCATGTATAAAAATAAAAAACACCGATGATAGACCTCTTAAAATTTTTTTTAACGGCTCAAATTTTCACCAAATTTTTTTTTCATCGTCCTGAACAAGATTTTCGATATTAATTTCAAAAAAAAAAATATTTTTTTTTTTTGGCCCAGTCTAATGAAGACACGATATTTTCTGCGCGAGACATAAGATGCATGAATTGAAAAGCAGATTCTTTTCATTGATCTGAACTGAGAGAGGCCTGATCATCCTCGTTTTTGATCATCATCATCATCATCATTGGCAATGGACCAAGTCCGAATACAAAATAACAACAACAACAACTGGAAATGCTGGCTGCTGATGATGATGATGACTCCCTGTCCAAATCGTTGGTCGCAAACGTGATGAATGCTCAGTGCTGATCGAAACGAGCAACATTTATAGCGCTGCGTTGCGCAAATAAAAACTCAAACTAACGATAATATGCGACAGGTTGTTCTTTAGGCTTCTACTGGTTGGGGTATGATGGCCCACAAAAAAAAAGTTTATATCTTTCTGTCTGTCTGTTCGGGGTTTGGCGCATTGTAAACGAGTGAAAGAAATGTGGGGAAGCAACAAAACGCCGAAACGCAGTGAAATACGATGGATTGCACCTGTCCGCAAGAGACACGCGTTTCTTGTTGTATAGTCCTCACAAAGGAATGCTGGGATATGAATTAAAATTCCAAAGAACCTGATTTGGATTTCATTTTGTGTGTGATGTGTGTGCTTTGTATTTTTGTTGTTCGACGATTGCCAAACTGTGAGCTGTATTAAACGGAAGAAAGGATATTCGAACACACAAGAACAGTCGAGTCAAAAAGTGTTTGCAAAGTGAAATATAGTCAAATTGAGGCCACGTAGTTATTGTACTTTTTAATAAAAGAGCAGCTAATATAGACATCTCCATAGCTTTTCATTTGAAACTTACCATTATCATTATTTACTTATCACTTAGGTATCACTTATCACTCATTAGTTATCACTTATCACTAATCACTAATCACTTATCACTTATCGCTTATCACTAATCACTTATCTCTTATCACTTATCACTCATCACTTATCCCTTATCACTTATCACCTATCACTTATCACTTATCGCTTATCACTTACCAACTCTCTCCATTTGCCATTAAGTATTTACCAGTTACCACTTCGTCTAACTTTAAGCATTGTGAATTCAACTGTCACTAAACTTTCAACATTAACTGTTTCGCTTATTGAGAATTCCAAAGAAATGTCGATTTTAAATCGGACGCACGCGTACATGCATCTTGATCAATGTGCATCTCAGTCAAATGAATTCCGGGCGGCAATCGAACCATCGTTCCATCGCATTGCCGACACTGGCGAAATAAAAACCACTTAAAACAACAACACAGCAACATTTGAAGAAGACCACAAAAAACAAAAAAAAAACAGCCACAACCACAATCAACTTTATATAAAGTCGGTTAAGAATTACAAACTCGTGGCACTTTGCGAAAGAGATATAATACCCCCAGGAGGGATGGATGCACCACCTCGACTTTGGCTCGCCTGACCAAATGGCCATGCATGCATGCAATCATTAACTCAAGCACAAGTGTCGTTCAGTGGGCATTCGGAGTCGGAGTTGTACTTGTTATTTCTATTGTAAGTCCGTGATCTTTAATGCATCACAAGAAGTTCGGACACGGTTAGCCGATATCCATCTCTACTCAGAGTTCTCTCTGATGGAGAGATGAAGTTGTGCCGCATCATTGCCAACTCGCAAGGCCAAGGAAATGAAATCAATTTCACATAGAAATTAAAAGAATAAAAAAGAAAAAAAAAAGGGAACAAGTTCCATTAAATGAACATGTGCACACGGCACACGTTTCTATATCAACATTACACGCCACAGTTGTTTCTGCTCCTGATAACTGTGAATTGCTAGGAATGTGCATCACCAATGATGCAGTAGTGCAAGAATTCTCTTCTTAATGCTGCTGCGTTTGCAGTTATCCCAGAACCTAGAAATAGCGCAACGACAACGAGAAATGGAATGAGAGGAAGAGAAGTGCATGCTTATAGTGATAAGAGGATTCACATTCACACACTGGGGGGATTTTCATTTTCGTTGACAACGCCAGAAATGGGGCTTCGGGTCTAATATGCTGTAACGCGGGCTCATTAACTTCTGAAAGGATATTTCTCTGTGGCTTATACTAGACGAACGAGTACTCGCGTACTTAATACGAGCACACAGCAGGAACGGAACGAGGAGGAACGTGTGAATGACATGCGAAGCACATATCGCATCGTAACTATATTCTCTCTACTCTACCTTCTTGGTGGGGGAGAGATGATGCTCTTAAGCGTTATTAGTTTGGCAGACTGGAAGTTATTCTTCGGTGGTTGACATGATGTGTTTTGTGTGTTGAACAGGTATACCTTCCCGCCAGTCAGCTCTATCCTACTCAGTGTAAATGTTTATGATGATGAAAAACCGCGAACACTATTATGGGGAGAGATGGCTCTTAGCATAATGAGGACAAAGGATCTAAAACTCAAAAGATATTGCTGAAGTATGTACATTTGTATTGGAACATATATCTACTATAATGGGGGCTGGCTTGCAACAACTAATATCATCAACATTGTTTCGGGTGGAAGAGGAAAAACTTGCAAAAGGATGGAATATATGTATGTGAAGTTTAATGTTGGCATCAGTAATGAGAAATGAAGACATATCAGTTATTAGTGTGACATTACCGTAAGATGATTAAATATTTTTGTCATCTCCAAGATATTCGTGAAACTTTTAGAATCCCTCATTTGAAGATGAATGCATAAGAACAGTATAAACTTCATAATTAATTTTCCAGACTTTCTTGATGGGTGAAAAAGGACGAAACCATTTTTTAAATTCTAAATGACAGTTAATAGTCAAGTTATTTTACTGCAGTTGATTTTTAAGAAATTCAGTTTTTTCTTAAATGTAAAGCACCACAGCTGCACCACCGCCGTTTGGTGGAAAATTTTGGTGCACCACCACAGCACCATAACTGCAAAACATCCGCACCATGATACATAATTTTGGATTATTGAAAAATAAAACAAAAAAAAAAAAACTACCGACGAGATGGAGATTCGAACCCGAGTATCCAGAGCACTTTCAGTTAGAGTCCAACGCAACTATTGGTCCACCAAGTCATGTTTGTACGAACTGGCAATTTGTTGCTTAAGTTAAAATAACTTTGAAAACGACTTAAACAGTAAGAGAATAGAATTTTTTATCATGGTGTAGACGTGGTGCGGTGATGGTGCACCGAATTTTGCATTCAAAATGAAATGGTGCAAACGTGGTGCAGTCGGGGTGCAGCGAATTTTTATAATATTTTTTTTCAATTTTTTCAAAATAAAATGATTTGAACGTGGTGCAGCGGTGGTGCGGCAGTTTAGAAATGTTTGATCATGGTGTGGATATGGTGCAGCGGTGGTGCGGCGGTTAAAAAGTGGTGCGGACGTGGTGCAGTGGTTGATTGAATTTCGAATAACTTTTATTAACTGATGAATGTGCATTGCTTTTCTAAAATATGCCAACGAGTTAAGAAAAAAAAAAAAATCATTAGTACATGCACATAAATGTGCCCATGATTATGAAAGTGAACTAAGTCTTTTTTTGCATTGTTTAAAGAAAAACTTACATAATAATTTTCTTATAACGATTTAATTATATTTCTTTTATGAAATCACTAGAGGAGCAATAAAGAAGTTTATTTACTGCAATTTCGCTTTCAAATAAACTTTACACCTTAAATAATAATTATTTTATGGCTAGATTTGAGGCCATTTTTAGGAGTGACTTAGTCCACTTTCATAATTAAGGGTAAAAATGTCTTCGCATTTGTGCTAGAATTCTTTTTCCTATCTTTATTTTTTTAATTAGTTGTCCTCTAGTATCTTCATAAAAATATCTTCATAATGTTTTGTCTTATAGTTCTTTTAATAAAAAAAAAAACAATAATAATATTTTTCAAGTGCACCGAAGCGATGCGCTAAAAACGTCACTTTGACTTTTACTAATTACACGGCCGTGCGATACAATCTTTAATTGCCAGAAATGTATGTCTGCAAAGAAAGAATAATAAATTGCAAAAAAATATAACAAAACAAAGCGAAAAAAATTAATTCATTTTACCTGACGGCAACAAATTTATTACCTGTCATCCTTCAAGCTAACGAAACAACAACAAAAAAGTCACTGTAATTTCATTGTATCCACCAGAGGGCAGTGTCAAAAGACCACCCTCACCTGTGTGCTTCATTAAAAGAAAAAGAAAAAAACTTTACCAAAAGGATTAAATATTCAAAAGGACTTCGTTTATTTTTTGCAAAGAGAAAAGAAGAAGAAAAAAAAAACACAAAATTCCTCAGGTGACATATTGTGAGTATGCTTCGGTGCATCAGATGGATGCATCGTCAGGACTTCTTTGCAGTTTTTTTTTTGTTGTTCTTTTGGTTATTTGCAAATTCTCCTTGAAAATTTGTGTGGGGCAATAAATTGTACAACAAGGAACCTTGCTGACGGGGTGGCAATCGCAATGGCAATAGCAAGGGCAAGTAAAAAGTGGTAACATGTGGCCGAATCGGCATCGATCATCTTTACACAAAATTGGCCAATTCGGTCGCTATTGCTATCTCCATCGCCACCGCCACCACCAAATTTGTATATGCTGATATTTTGAAGAGCACATGGGTGCACCAGTTGGTGGCAAAGGCAACCCTTGTGTAGTTAGTTAACCAGCCCTTGTGTCTTGCTTTTTTGTATGTTCTTCTTTCTTTGCCTCAGATATATTTCGGCATATCTCGGCATTGTTATCGCATCATGTGTTACCGTTTGAATGCGGTTTTTTTTTTCAAGCTACCTTCCTTTGCGATGACGCGACGTGCAACTTGATCCCGATCATGAAATGCCACGTGCCGTCTGACCGAATTTACAAAACGGTTGAGTTCATTTATCTCTGAAATTTCATCGAGGCGCAGCCCTTTTTTCGTTTTTTTTTTTTTTTTATTTGGGCCAATTATTATTATGGGCCACACTCACACTTGAGACGCGTCCTGCGGCAATGTATTATCTACCTGTGTGGCATAACTTTGTGGTAAAAGATACATATTGCTTGTGACTTGCAACAAAAGAGAACACTAAATTGGGATCAGCATACGGTTTAGCGATAGCGATAGCGGCACTTGGAGGTTATTTAACCCATTTTTTGTGTTGGAATTTAATTATTTTTTTGTTTAGTTTCAAGTGTCAAGATTGAAGATTAGAGTGAGTTTTGAAATATGTCCTTACAAAGACTATTCTTGGCTGTTAACTGTTATCGATCAAAGCAATATAAAATATATCGACCACAAATGACATTAATTAATAGTTGTTCAATGTGATTAATGGCCCATCAGAACGTTTAGTTAAATGTTGTTAGAATACTGAATTGTGACGATGGCATTTTTAATCCGGCTTTTTCCTCCGTCTTAAAAGTACAATTTTCAGCATATCGTCCTTTCAGGTATCCTTACAATGACGTTACAAAGTGTTAACAATCCCTTATTACTAAATATTTTTAAAATCTATGATTTTAATTCAAAATTGCCAAATAACTGCATTTTCTTAAGCATGAATCGTTTAAACAAAAGAGCTGAGCAGCGAACTTTATTTTTTTTTAAATTCATTTTATTCTTTTATTCACTTTTAAATCAATGATTTCAAATAAAAAAGTTGATCTAAGCTGTAATTTTTAATGTATCTCTTAATGTTTATCACTGTTTTTGTGTTCATTGCGTGGATTTGTCACTTTTCAATCAGAATTTAGCTCCTAGCTTATTCTAAAACATCAGTGGATTTTCTCTTATTTTTTATCTAGTTCTTCTTTGCAGCAGGCACATGTGGACATGTATTTTGCTTTGAAATCACTTATCTTACTCAGAAATTTTTTCTTTGTTGTCTGTGAGAAGCCAACTTTTTTGTCAACACTCTTTATGGCATCATCGTGTGTCCAGTCCCAATTTACCTTGATGTTGTTATATTTTATCAATTCTGACTGCAAGTCACATCTGGTTATCAACTTTGGACAGGATAATCCTTCCAAAAAATCAGTTTAAAAAACTTAACTGGATTACCTGTGAAATGAAAAGCCATCCACAAAACTGTAAACAAAATCCATATGCACGTCACAAACAAACGAGAAGTGACGACTCGCACCTCTTTTAAGCCATCATTTTTTTTTTTCGAAAGAACCTACCAACGAATCATCCTGCTAAGAGTGTTCTTAAAAATGCACTTTGATATGTCAACGTAGCAGCAACGTAGCGTGTCGTCCTTTTTCATATTTTTCTCTTAATCCACGATATGAGTGTGTCCCCAACAAATGACCCAACAATCAGATTTTCCTTTATAATTCAGGACAGGTATGCTTTGGTACTTCGCTGGATCCATACCCTCATAAAGGTACAATCTCTGTAGTGTCTCCTGCTGCTACTGGTACAAGTTGTTGGAGGTGGATATAGAGTGGACAGTGGACAAGAGGACAGAGTGGACTCAAAAAAACAACACACAATAAATGCAGCATCCGTTGAGGACAAGAGTTTTGTGTAACATGCATCAGCGAGGAACTACCGGAGACGCAATCACCTCCTCTCTTTGCATGCAAGCATATCCACTCGATATGGTAGTGCGGGAAAAGTTATAAATCTGCAATGATGACAACTTTTAAATGAAATCGCTGAAAGAATGAATAAGCTGTAAATGAGCGAAAATTTATGAGATTTCCAGGGGACGCATCTTTTTTTTTATATATATATATTGTTTGTATGTTGTTGTTGTTACTGGTTGTTGTTTGTGATGAAACATTATTGTGTTTCTGTTTTCTGTATTTCGATTCAGAGTCCATCCTTTACTCGTAGTTTGTTGTCAACGGTATTTTTTTTTTCTTTTATGAAAGTGGATATTTTTTTTATTTTTTTAATATTTAAATTCTAGTCGGATACTCTGTGCGCGATGCAAAATGGTTGAGACATCCGGAATATTGTTGGGCGTGTGTTTGTGGGGGTGGCATGTAAAGGACAAAAGACAAGCATCGTAGTATACAAACGCACAAGGATAAAATGTTTTCGAAAAAATAAAACAAATGAACAATGAATCGAAGTCCAGGAAGATAAAGTTTTTAATATTTTTTTTTTTTTTTGGATATCCCAATCGAAGTCGGACTTTTTTTCGATAAGTTGATAGTTGAAAGAGAAAAAAAATCCCGTTGAATGAAAATTCAAATCCAGAAATTGCTTGAAGTTAAAAGTTGTTGCTTGAGGATGTGAAGTACCTAAATTCTCAGTAAAAACAAAAAAAATATTCAGACAGGATCTACACGAAATTGAAACTTTTGTTGTAGTATAGTTGTAGTGAAATGCTTCGGGTATAGAACTACGAGTAACTAGGAAATGAACAAAAAATAAAGTAAGAAGTTTTTTAAAAGCTCAATTTCAATTTTTTTTTTCAGAAGGAATTATAAACTTAAAAAAAATTACAAATTATTTGTTCCAAGAACTTAAATTGAAATTCAAACAGGATACTGAAGCATTGTTTGGATGTAAAACTAAAAGTAGGTACAATCGATAATTTTATTCAGTTAACGATCGAATTATTTATTAAATACGATGAAAAATTTTTATGAAAGTAAACTAAACCGAAAAATTGGAAATTTTGGAAAAATTCACTAAAATAACGAACATTATTTGTAAATGGATTCTCTGCGACCAGCACTCAAGAAGCAAAAAAAAATAGTAATTTAATCAAATATTCAGTTTAACCCTTGAAGTATCAGTAATTTTTTTTTAAGCACTTACATTTTGTATTATAAAAATTGACAATAGTATAAGCTACCAAAAATTCTTCCCGAGATACAAATTTGATTTCCTGCTACTAGGAACAAGAGAAAGAGCAAGTGACGATGTTTATACATATACATTATACAAGTATAAGAAATGCACAGAATAAAGATGCTTAAAATCTCTTGTTTAATTGTTTTAAAAGCTGACAACATAAATACTTTTGGAAATTTCTACAAAAACGCTCTCAATACATTTCCTGAAAACAGACTGCTAAGATGAGAATGACAAGAAAACAGTAGACTTTCTCATTCCTATCGTCCAATATTCCAATCTTCAATAATACGCATAAAAATAAGCTAAAAGCTAAATAAAAACCTAAAAAAAAAACTGTTTTTCTTATGTCGTTTTCGATTGGTTTCACTCATTCTGAAATCGAATGGAACTGGTCAAATCACTTCCACTCAATTTTTACTTGCGACACAGGGGTAGGTACCTACTATTATAACAAGTTTTGCATTCGTACAAAAAAACAAGTTGAGACAACAATTTTCCATGACATTGCGATGATAGAGAATGCCAAAAAAGTGGGTCTCGAAAGTCCGCCAGTCTGTCAGTTCGTCAGTCTGTCAGTCCGTCAGTCTGTCTGTGGGTATAAGGAGCTACAGCCTAAACGGATGGACCGATTGACTTTAAACTTGGTATGTAGCATTTTTTGGAGACTCTCCAGAGGGATTTTGGGAGTTAATTTTTTGGACCAAAAATAACTGTACCTTTCATATAAAAATTTCGAAAAAGATTTTGTTAAAAAAAATCAGATACTAGTTTTTTTGCAAGATCTATCTTACGATGAAAAAATTTTGTTATAGTCATTATTAACGGTACCTGCCATAGAACTGTTTTTTTTTTTTTTAAATCTGATTTTCTGTTAAACTACTATAGGTCGTTTCAAATCAAAAGTCCTGACTCAGAGTTTATTTTCTCCCTTCCAATAAAATTGAGAACAAATAAACAAAAAACTCAATTTTATTGGCTCATTGCGACAAATCAACTCAAAAATATCAACAAATCATGCTTGTTTGAATGAAAGAAATACTAGAGAAAAAAAATAAGCAAATTAAAAATCTGAATTTGTTTATTTATGATTTCTATGGTGACGACTCCAAAATAATTGAAAAATAAAAATAAGATATTTACTGCCCAATTATACAAATGAAAAGATGTGAAAGAATTTTAAGTTATGAATTGCTATCATATAAACTGGACATTTCTGGTCCATATTCACCTAGTCCTATAATAATATCTTCGGCAAAGTTGTCCCAACTGCCTTCAAATGATAAATAATTAAATAATTGTATGTTTTTTTGTATTGTCAGCGGATATGGAGTGATGCAAGCCCGGGAGACTTGCCTCTGCTTTCTTAGGCTAACCCAGTGAACCTCACAGACGGATAAATTAATTAAATAGGGATATCAAGAACTGTTCTTCATTATTTTATCGTAATTTTAGAAAAAGTTCAGCTGCCTCATAAATGCTTCCTTCCAGTAAGCGAATGAGTTTTTTTTATTTTTGCTCAATTTTCCATGGGACTTTTGATTTGAAACGACCTATAATAGGAATTCAAAATAAAATTAAAAAAAAAATTATTTCGGATTTAAAATTTTTTTTTTTTTTTAATCAAATTTGCAAAAACGGGACATTGAATTTTTTGAAATTTTGGTTTCAGATGTTGATTCGTGATTTCTACAAAATGGGATATGGGATACCAATTTTATTTTTAAACTTTTTTTCCAAAAAAATTATGTATTTATAAAAATTTGGTTTAAAAAAAAGCTCTAACGATTTTGAAATTTTTTTTTGCTAAAAATGCATCTTAATATACATATATCAAATAAAACTGCATACTTCTTCTGAAGTGCAATTGATTTCAGATGTTGTTTTATTGCTATGAAAAACGAATTTTATGTTTTTTTTTTATATAAATGTACCTACATTTCCCAAATTTATGTATAAAAAGTCTGAAAAATTTAAGCAACTTGAACACTAATGGCGTTTTCGATTGGAAGTCTGGAAGCGTCCGGAATCATTCTGAAAAAGTTTTATTCACACAAAACTATTAGTTTTGTGCGAATAAAACGCTTTCAGAATGATTCCGGACGCTTCCGGACTGCCAATCCAAAACGCCATAAGAGCAAGTTAGTGCGACCCAGTCGTGTATTATTATTATTTTTTTTTTTTTTTTTTTTTGAAGTTTCAAATGTCAAATATTAGTTAAATAATTAGTCGGAAACGACATTGGGCAGGTTCAGAAACGTTAGGGACTAAATATTTAGGTAATTTCTTGGCCTCTGATTGGTCAACTGTCAAAAAAAAATACTTCCAATTTAGGTAATTTTATTGGAAAGCTGACTGGAAAGTTAGGCAAGAAATTTTTCCCTAACAAATTAGGAAAGTTTTTTTGTCAACATGACAGCTGATTGTTTTTAATTAAAGAATTACGGTAACAGAATTAAATTTATTTGTGTGAAAAACGAGTAAAAAGTACATTATCGGTTATAATTAATATTATTTATTTGGTGTCTGCCGCATGCGACCTGTAAAATTCTCAAATAAATTTCGAAATTTGACAATAATGGCGTATCCAAACTAATTTAGTCAATTTACTCAAACTTCGGTTCAGAAAATGACGTTACCTAAATATTTAGTCCCTAATGTTTCCTGAACGTGCCCATTAAATTGCTTATTGACAAATATCAAAACAAGTTTTATAGCAAAACATGTTTGTAAATGCTTAAATTTGAAATACCTCGACCAATTGTCAATTAAACCAAAATTTTATTAAAGATTTTGCCTTCTAGATGTCAAATCTCTCGATAATAATGACAAGCTTGAAAAATCTTATCTCAAAAACCTATGTATATCAATAAACATTTTTTAAGAGGCGATTTTCGATTGTTAGAATTACTATCGGAAAAAATTAAATTTTTTAGTAAAGTAAGAAATATCGACGTGCATTGGGTCAATTTGCACCACTTCCTTTTTGTGTCAACTCCTTTTGCTCTAAAATATTAATTTTTGAAAAAAAAAATCTTTTCATCAATTTTTTTAAATTATTTATTTAAGCTTCAATTTGGAATGAGGTAGTTTTGGGTAAAATTGTCAGGCAATGTTATCAGAAAAGTTATGTTTCCTTCAATTTCGTCTATAAAATTTCCCATCACAGGACTACAAAGGCTCATTGGTTACTTTATCTTACTCTAATTCTCTCGTTTTTAAATTCAATTTTATTCAATTTGCCTGCATTTACATAGAAGAGTTTGTACTGAAAGTAAATTTTGTCTCACGATTTTATTGATTCATCCTTGAGTAGCCATATCAGCTACCTATCCACATTAAAATTCATAGGAAACCTGATGATCACTTCCACCGACAACTATCCTACAACAACTGTTTAGAAGACCACAGAATTGACAGTCATCTACATCAACTCGAAAAATTGATTAGAAAGTGACCCAAAAATCAACCACTCGAAAGTGAAACGAAATTTTTCACTTTCATCCTGACAGAAAGGACAAGCGTTGGTGGTGCCTTTCTATTCAGAGTGTGTCTATTTGAAAAATGTGTAACATATGTTAGTCGGTTGTCCAATTTGTTGTCACCGATTTTCAAAGGATAATAAAAATCGAAAATTACTGAGGTTGACTTGTGGCAGCCGTCATCAACGCCGCCGAAGCAACAGAGTGAAAATATTGTGTTCCGCAACAGCTGCCAGGATAGGATACCCATCAACCTAGATGCCTTTATCCTTGATTGTGGTTTGCCGTAGATATAGAAAACTACAAAATAACCAAAAACAGACAAAAAAAAAAACATATATATCCTCTCTTGACGTGTGCCATAGGCAGCAGGCGGCAGGCATATCAAGCATCAAAACCATCAACCAGCGCCATGCTATACCATCGTGTCATACTCACAGGTTCATACGTCATAAATATCAAATTTTACGATGATGGCCCTTTTCCGCCAATCGATCCACCATATCGCCAGTTTCTCATTACACTTTACGAGTCGCATCCACTTGGTGGATTTATGACCGTGATGAACTGTCATCGACTTCCATCGGTTTCTGTCAGTATCAGAGGAGAATCTATAGTCAGTCGTGCTGCGCTGCGGTAGTGTCGGTCAGTCGTCCATGAAAATGGCTCTAGCGCACCATAAGGATAGTTAACCAAAACCACATTTAATATCACATTATCTCACTCCCTTACCCCTTTTTAGTGGTGTTTTTGTTGAAATTCATCCCTTTTATCTCGCAGATATTCTTATATCCCCAAGAGAAGAAGAAAAAAGGGATAAGAATAAAAATCAAAAGTGCTGATCCCACAAGCAAGGATAAATCATTTTTATGGGTCAATTTATGGCAATAGCACAAGCGACCGTCTTCCTTTATTTCCAATTTTCTTTTTTTTCGGTTCCATGCGTGATGGTGGTCTGCTTCCAGTATTTTTGTCCGATGATGATGATGGTGTAGAGCAGCGTAGACCAGCGAGTTAAAAAAAAAAGGGTGAAGCATTTGTAATTTATCACGAAAGTGCATTTCGGTACACTCATGTGATGTGTGTGCGCCACACTCTTTTTCTTTCGGAAGGAATCAGCAGTGGCGAGGATGTCGATTAATCATCCCAAGACAAATTCCCTCTCGTTTCCTTAATTTTCTTTTATTTTATGACTCAAAGGGGCGGGCGAAATGTACCAACTACCAACTCGTCGTCGTATGTGTTTTGGGAAGAATATGAGGGTCCATCAACGACAGCCATCATAGCCAGCCATCAAAAAATATCAGCAAGGATAAGATCGATGACAGAGTATTTGGGTTTATGACTGTAGCATTCATAAAAAATTGCTTAATAATGTTTTGACTGCATTAAGAGTTATGGTCGAACCGAAAAACACAGTCAGAAAAAATGATTCCATTTCGATCAGCAGTCGCGTATAGAGAAATCAGTTATATTCAGAATGAATGAGTGAATCCGTGTGAAGCGCCATCTGGGTAGTATAAATCTTTGGTCCATTTCGAACAGAAGTGAAAAATTGGTTAAGTTTTTGGATGACGTAGTAAAAAAAATGTCAGAACTATCAAAAAGACATTCAATATTGATTACATTTTCATGGTTAGAGATGTAAAAAGTTTATCTACTAGCCAATCTCAATAAGAGAACTTTTACCTTCAGCTATAAAAGTTGGGGGTTTCTAACATTAGAATAAGTAGTGGAAGACTTATGTCCCTGATGCAAATCATTAAACGTTTGATCAATAAAAACAAATTGGCAAGTAAAATATGTAATCAACTTGGTGACATCCAGTGGCCGCAACATTTTAAGGAATTTTGCTTACAACCAATGTTCCTAACAGTAGGTAAGAAACCTACCGATTTGAAAACGCGTCCGACACGTGTCTGAAACGCGTCTGAAACGCATCTGAAACGCGTCCAAACCGCGTCAAAAACGCTTCCAAAACGAGTCCGAAACGCGTCCAAAACGCGTCCGGAACGCGTCCAAAACTCGTCCGGAACGCATTCAAAACGCATCCGAAACGCGAAAATACTCTATTCTGATAACAAAATGGGAGCTTCTTATTACCACATACTGCATACTTTATGATTGAAATAATATTCACACCTCAATTTTTACTCAACACACATTGTTGCATGTGATAATTATCAAAAAATACAATTAACACGAAAAATAAGTCACCGTGAATACAATTTAGATCTAATCAAAAATCGTCAAGGCATGGAAAAATAAAAAAACTTTACTTCATAGCAATCAGTACAGTTGCTGTGGTGTGAAGAAAAATAAAAACCGATGAAATCTTCTTTTTCGTAAGCAATTTGTCAACTTGAATACACAACAAACATCTTTCTCACCTTCATTTTGTTTGGTAACAAAATGCCAAATAGTTGTAGTTTGAAGGTGTTTGCATTTTTTCCCTTGGGAGCTAAAAAATTTACTTTGATGGTAGGCAAGGTAAATATACGAAATACAAAATGCCTGCGGCGCATCGTTGTTGGCGGAATAAGACAATCGTTAGTTTGCCTGCAACTGCAATTTTGGTTTCCGCATAATTACTCTGCAACGCCATCCATTGTGAATGGAACTGCGGAGGTGATTTATTTGCAAAAATATGTACACACACGAGATGATAATCAAATTCAATTGTTTTCAAGAAAAGGCAGCAACGAAAATGATGAAAAATACAAATTAGAATGCAACTATTTTGTTTCTAAACAAAAAATTTACATTATATTGCGGGAAAAATAGAAAAATCCATTAATTGGGTGAAGTAAAAGCTCCTATAAGGCTGCTATCACCACTGGGTGATAGTAATATTATTGTAAAAGTTTGAATTTACTCTAGGTATTAAAGAGCAAGGAGACTGAAAATCGGCTTTTATCATATAAGAAGTGTTGTATGATACTTATTTATCTTTATTTTTGATGAAATGAAGCAAACAATTCTGCTAGATTTCCAAAAATCAGGAAGAACACTGTAATAACCAGCTTTTCAGAGCAGAGTAAGAACAGAGTAACCAAAGTCTGCGAATTGATTTGGTTAGAAAAGCTTCTTTAAGCCTTTAAAATTATTCACCAAAGCGTTTGGATATACTCCATTTAAGTGGAAAGAAAATGAAAAATTTCCTTTTTCATGTAACAAGTGTTATATGAGGTTTATAGGAGCCTCTACTAACCTTTATTTTTGAATAAAGGAAACATTTTTTGCTAGGTTTTCAAAAACCAGGAAAAGCACTGTAAGAAACAGCTGTTCAAAGCAGAGTAAAAACAAAGTAAGCAAATTGTGCGAATAAATTTGAGAAAAGCTCATAAGCCTTCTATAGCTGGGTAGTAAGAAGATTAATCTGAAAGTTTGAATTTACTCTATTTAGAAGGTACGAGAAGAATCAAAACTGTTTTTTTTTTGTAAAAGTGTTTTGCGAGGCTTATAGAACCCTTATACAATTAATCTATATTTTCGACCTTATGAAGCAAACAATTCTCATAGATTACCAAAAATCTGGAAGAGTAACGTAATAACTAGCTTTTCAGAGCAGAGTATTGGCAAAAAGTTATTGAAAAAACTGTCTTTCGTCATGTAAGAAGCGTTATATGAGGCTTATAGAAGCTTTTTTATGATAATCACATTTATTTTTGATCTAATCACTCAAAAATGTTTTCTAAATTTTAAAAAATCACGAAGACTGTTAGAACCAACTTTACAGAGCAGAGTAAGTACAGAGTAAGTAAGTTCTGCAAATTAATTAAATTAAATTACGAAGCTTTTAAAGTTTTCCACAAAAAACTCCCCAAGAAGATTCAACACGCAAAAAATGCGTAACCCGCAGAATTATTATTATCAACCTTGCTGAAAAGAATGTCTTTGGTAAACATTCAATAATGACACTTTGATTGTTCTACTAATCTGCTCAAGACTGTGAGTAAAGATAAAAACGGGCCAAACAACAGTGGCGGTTTTTCATTTTAATATACAATTACCATAGAATTTATGAAAAATTAGTGAAAGACTTAAAGTATTACCTATACCGCACTTGATGAGTATGCGCGCATTTCCATGACGAACCGATAAGAAAAAGGTTACCAGTTCCCGCGGCGCAACAAGTTCATAAGCAAACATTTACCAGACGAATGCCGCACACACAACATTCAACATCGTAGTCCATCGCGTCAAGCTGGGAAAACCCTCAATACTTTGAGCAAATATTTGTGCATGATTAGGAATGACACATACCCAAACACAAGTGTCAGAGACTATTCTCTCATCAATCAAAAAAGAACAATATCTCGTAATGGTGGGAAAGTTGTGTTGAATAGGAATACCTTTAGAGCTGTTTTTTTTAGGACTTGACTTGGACTTTGAGATAATATGGTTTGTGTAGTGTAGGCTGTCATGCACTTGTCGTTTTCTAGCGGCATGCAGTGCAATGATCATGGTAGCCCACCAGCAGTGGCGTATCCAGAAAAAAATTTGGAGGGGGCTGGAAAATTTTTCAAAATTTTTTTAGAGGGTAAGCCTACGAAAATTTTTTCTTGCTTTTTCATTCATCTTTGATCGAGAGTGAAGCTCTGTGCTGCGGTACTGAAAGTGGTATAGTAGCATTTAACTGCTTTCGATCGACAGCTTCGTACTGCTGTCTCCTCTTTTAACATTCAAAGTAGTGTTTTTTCAAAGTTCTTGTATCCCAAACATTTTAAACAAACAACAAGGTTTCAACGTCTTGCTTTTTGTGTAAAATATATAAATATGTAAAATATTTATTTCGTTCGAACTTTCTCATGTGCTGAGTTCAAACAGTTAACAGATTTATTCCTATCACGTCTAGTTTTTTAGTTAAACTCATAACTATTTTCAATATAAACGCCCATGTTCCGCAATTTGACCGAAAGTGAATTGAAATCACTTTTCAATTTCACGTGAAATGAAAAATATCATGTGCCTAATTTATTTCGATCGATTTCGAAAACTTCGAAATTGCTTCGAAAACGTCAAAACTGAAGGATCATCCATTTTTGTTTAGTTTCTAAACGGAAATTACTGCTGCTTTGAATATGGATGCAATTTTATTGGCAATTTTAATGCAAAAAAAACAGACGTTAAAAGAAAAATAAGAAGACACATTTTGCGAGACAAATCAAATATGTAAGTGAAATGCTAAAAATGAATTAGGTAAAGTGCTAAGCGAATGATGTTGGAAATACAGAGGCAGTTATGATATTTCATGCCTCATGTGTTTTATGTATTTCGTATTAAATTAACAACAAGTAAACATTACAAAACGATAAAATATAAGTTTTGGTAATAGTAGTTTGCCCAAAATTTGCAGATTCATTGAAAAAGGTAGCAAATTCACAAACAGCAACAAAGTGAAATGAATTCGATCAGAAAATCTAAATGAGTGAAAAAATGCAGAAGGCCTATTTTCACTTTCGGCAAGCGAATGCGCAAAACGTGAAATGCAGAACATTAAAGTCTCAAAAACTAATTTTAGATGAAATTTTTTCTGATGTTTAATCCGAAATATATATTTTTTCGCAATTTGTTGCTTTTTTAATCCAAATCAGAAGCGCGTACTGCTTAAAAAAACCATTAGTTTGTTGTCCACTTGATCTTAAGATATCAAAAATATCTATGTATTTGCAATATCTTTAAGAAAAATATTATTTTTGATAAAAAGTAAATATACTTAAGACGATAAAATACGGCGTTTTGAGATTGCATAAGAAGTCTTGCAAAATTTAACGGTGATGCAATTCGACGTCAAAATACTAAAAAATTGGAATTTAACTTAAATCCGAAAAAAAATTTAACTTAACCCTCAACGTCAGCTAATGTTCTTACTCAAACAAAACATCCGTTTTAGAATTTGGAGGGGGCTCGACCATCTGACCTAGCTCTTAATCTCTAAGATTTACGAAAAAGTTTTAGATAATCAAGTACATTATGATTAAATCAGCTAAATAATAACATGATCTTGAAGGCTTGGGGGGGGCTTGAGCCCCCTGAGCCCCCCCCTCAATACGCCACTGCCCACCAGCTGTCATGACGCCGCCAACGCAACGTTCAACTCAACTAAAGGGCCATTTCATTCCATTCACCACGCATGTTGTACGTCGATCGTTTTGTGTGTACATTTAGCGCATTCTTTGGCGTATCAAATTGAGAGAAGGTTCGCGATAGGTGTTTGTTTTTTCTAGTTGATTCTTTCATAAACAAAACTGAACAACGACTTAACGTCTCTTCTTATCAGCTTCGTCAATATTAACATAAATCGACTGACACCAATTTTATTTGTTATGCGATTGTATGCTTGCCTTGGTGATGATGGTTGTGTACTATACGAGTACAGGGCAAGTTGTACACTTTTGTGTACATATTAGCCTTGACGGTAAGAGAGAAACACAATAAATGCTGCTAATGAAGCTTTTAAGACTTTTACGCAAAGGTATGCGCCTGCACAAATTTGTATAATATTTTATTGACAATGTTATAGGCTTGTTATAGGAGTATAATAGGGTTAGAGTGGATGGAATGGAGGTTTATTTAGAAGTTATAACCATTTTTTTTATTAGATCAATAAAAATATTGAAATTCATATTGAGGGTAAATTTACTTTTTCGAAATGACCAAAGAACAATAGTATGACATGCCTTCAGGGAGGTTGTATGTAATTTAGCTGAACTAACTTTTCAATTAGTTCAAAATGAAAGTTTATGAAAAAGTGGACTTTGAAGAAAACTTATTGGAAAACTATTGAGATGGACTTGCTAGGTACATTGCAGTTGTCGGTGTCAATTTGACACTTCATTTTCTCATAAAATAGGTTGCTTCATCCTGTGGGCTATGTGAAGTTGGCACTCTTAAATGAATCGTTTATTTCAGAAACGACATAAGTCCATGAGCATAAACTTTTCAGGAGCAACAAAAAACTGTTTTTTACTTAAAATTCCAAAACACTTCAAATTTAGAGTGTGCCGAGTTATAATCTAGCCTAAGATGCATTTAGAAACCTTTAAAATATAAACTTTTTTTTTTAGGTCTTTGCGGGTTTTTAAGCATTTAAAGTCGGTGGACTGTCGTTTCTGAAATAAACGAAATTTTTGTGGTAAAACTTTTGTTTTTATTTAGCTATAGCTTTTGAACCCTACTTTCGATTTTAATAAATTAAATAGCAGTAGATAGAGTAAATCTTTACCTTTTTATAGATGTATAACTTAAAGGCTTGCGTGTCATGATGTTTGCCAAAAAAATTTAAAACTGATAAAATGTCATATTATTCAAGAGCTAAAAATGCTGCCACCACCAGAAATCTGGCTATAACTTTTGAATCCTGAGTACAATTTTAATGAATTTAATAGATATAGATAGAGTAATTCTTTACCTTTTTATAGATATATAACAAAAGGGGGTGCGTGTCAAGATTGCTGCCAAAATAATTTAAAACTGGTAAAAAGTCATGTATTTAACAGTCAAAAATGTTGTCACCGGGTGAAAATTTTCCATATATTTTGAGCCCTTTTCTTTCAGTTTTCGTATTTTGGGGGGTCTGACATACTTAATTTTTTTTCAGAAGATGAATAAATATACATAAATGAGAAATTTCCAAAAAAAAAATTTTTGGAAAAAGTGGACTTATGCTGTTTTTGAAATAAACGATTCAAATGCTAATTTTGTTTTCAAACCTGCCTGGTTTGATTGCCCAAGGTTCAAAGGTACCCAAAAGGAGATGGGAACCTTCTGACGTCATACTGGTTTGCCTACAAGCTCGGATTGAGGCTTTTAGCTATATATGCGTGAAAGCACTGTGTTTACACTGTGTGTTTTTCACATTTATTCACGATAACAAACGAAATTACAACAACAAGAAATAAAGAAATGGGTTTTGGGGGGTAAAATATGTACGAAAGTTTCCGATCTCCTTAGGATAGCCCAAGATTTTTTTTAGTTAGCTCACCCTTAGTTCTAAAATTATAACGGAATTATTTTTTTTTATTTTCACCTCAAAAATCACAGAAATTATTTTTTTTTATCAGTGTAATAATTGTTGGTTATGCATTGTGGTTCATTTGTCCAACGTAACCCCAACTTTTTTTTCTTTATTTCACTATTGTTTTCAAAAGATGCAACAAAAAACTTTTTTTCATATCAGAAACCAAAAAAAGTTGATTTTCTTTTCCTGTGAAAAAAATCGTTTGTTTAAAAACGTGGTTTGTTTGCCCAAGCTTAGCCCAACTTTTATTTTCACTATCCTACGCTTAGTTTAAAAATTATAGAAGAATTAGTTTTTATTCACCACACCAAAAAAAAAAAAAGTACTCATACACCACAGTGACCTTTTGAATTTATAATTTAGAACAATTAAATCCACAATTAATTCCGCCTCAAATGTTATAGCGACAAGCAGCTAAAAGTGTATAACTACAAAATTCAAGCATCAAAATGTGGCTACAAAATTAAACATCTTCAAAATACATGACTTTGCTTAAAACTGCATTAAAGTATTGATGAAGTTCATATTTCATTTTGTTTGAAATACTAGAATATTGATGAATTTTTAATCAAAATCAGTTGTTATTGAAATCTATCCATGTTTTCATATTTACCATCGTCCTTGAACATTTTCATTCATTTCTAAACAATATCTCATATCTCAAAAATCGAAATCAAAATGAATATACATATGAACTCACTTTGACTATGACTATTGATGTTTAAATGATAAATATTTGATTTATAACAATTTTGATGCCAACAGTCAAACCATTATAATATGTACATTTTCTCTTCTCTCCTATATTTTATTATATCTCCTCTTGCAATAGGATAAGCTTCGATATTGTATCCTTTTGTTATAATAGGATACTTTAACAAAATTGAAAATCTCCCAAACATTAGCATAAGTTCAAATATTCATACATAATATTGACTATGAGAGTTGTTTGGTTTGTATTTAATTCCCTCTCTGATAGGATCAATTCTATAACTCTGCGGTCCTTCGGATTTATCCGGATTACAATGCCGAACAAGACTGAAACACTGATTTACTTCAATCACGCAGACTAAGGACGAAATGGACGTCTATGATAAGCTCGAAGAGATGTTGTTGTTCATTGTACCGTTAAATGCATATGTTCTTGGTTCATGTTCATATGTCTGTTTATGGATTGAGCTGCTCAAATTTGCATCCTAACCGTATCTTTGGCATTTAAGTGAGATATGGTTTAAATCGTTTCTCGGTGTTGTTGGTGCAGGCGTATGATTATTAATATTATGATTATCCAACCGCAAACAATAGAGGAGCCATGTCCTATAACAGTCAAACCAATGTGCCCTTAAGGCGATTCCAAGACGACTCACGAAATCCGTGCAATGTCTTCTCCTTACTTGAATCAGAGCGATGGGGAGTATTAGAGAGATTAATTATACTCCGAAAACACAGAATCTTGAATTTAATTGTGCGAATTTAATTAGACTTTGCGGAGGGTGGAAGGAAGGGAGTACCTTCCCAAGAAAATGAGGTTTCGAAACTATGGGGTTTTGAGGTTCGTACACACACGTCAAGAAGCATAATTGCAATATGCAATGAGTTTTGGTCCCGCATAATAACAATTACAATGTGTATGAAGGCTGCTGAAGGGCTTTTGGTCTATTGGCAACAATACCTACTTTCGCTCTCTCTCTTTCTATTTGTATTTCCATTGCATTATAATGTAAACAAACAAGAAATTGGTTTGACTCGCTATAATAATCAATTTATCGGATGAAGGTGCATCAAGCAGAAGAGATATCGCATCCGCAATCGCCTGCTGCTTTAATGAATACCACCGAAACCATGTAATGGAATTTGATTTGATTTGTTTGCATCTCAAATGCATTGGTCGTCATTTAACCAAGAGCTTTAGGGTCATCACCAGCTTAATGCAGCTGATCAAGATGTTGACCACGATGATGTGGTTTTGAAAGCAAGTGGTTAATGGTTTGGTTAAAAAATACCTCAAGTGGATGCTAACCTAAACCAAACCAACCAACAACCATAAGGATTTGCATGAAAGCTAAGTATGCAGATAATTTATTTACATTTGAAGTAATATTTAAATATAGTTAAAGGATGAAAGTCATGTAATCTTGTTTGGGAAACTATGCTTTTCTATAGGATTACGGTACCTGCCATCGTACGTTTTTTTGACGTGATAACGTCTTATAAATCGATGAACCATGGCAGCCACCACAAAAAAGTGACGTTACACTCTCGCACTTTCGCAGTGCGGCAAAAAATTTCAATTAAAAATAAACTTTTAGAGATACAAAAATCTTCTAGGTATAGCTTATTTGAAAGATAATAACCTAAAGCTTAATCCAAATGAAGGATTTTTAAAAATTCCGTCATTTAATAGGGTAAACAGCGGTAAAACGGAAAGATGAAATTTAGGCTAAAATCTAAACGCGAAGTTGTAGAGAATTGATTTTTTTTGCTATAGATAGATGAGACTAATTTAAGAATAACTGCATTCAAGAAAAAATTCTAAAAAAATTTGAAACTAAGCTAAAACGTTTTGTTTTCACGTTGTACACGTGTAAGGGCTATGACAAAATGATGATTTTGGGTAAAAGAAATTTTTTTTGACAATTCTAAAGATGCCAGGTGAAATATGAGAGAAAAAAAAATTAGACGTCTGATACGGATTCTTTTCCAACACTCTGCGTTTCGAAATATGTTTTTTAAGGGTATTTTTGGGTAATTTTTGATTTTTAGCTTTTTTTTGGAGCGTTCAAAAAATTTCAAACTTATAGAGCTTTTAGGGCTTGGCTATACGCATACGCAAAAAATTGAAGTGATTGATTGATTTTTGACTGAATAACGGAAGAAACAAGTTTTAAAAAAACAGTTTTTTTGACCGTTTTTAACCGATTTTCATCGTTTTTGATTTTTATCTTTTTTTCTTCAACAGTTAGAGAAATAAAGTATACAGAGCAATGATAGATCATAACCAGGACTATATGTGTACAAAATTTCAATCATTTTTGTAAACACAATTTTGAGATAACGGTAAAATTCAACAGGTTATAAATTTTGATCTAGAGTAGATAGAAATTTGATTAGGCTTTTATGAGCATCCTGATACAATTACCTTTCATTTGGTTTATCACACATAACGGTACACTAACTACAAGCTACACAATGTTAAATCAAAAAACTTGCGAAAAACCTCAAAACACCAGTGGAGATCTGTTCATCATGAACAGCCACTAGTGTGGGAAGTACCGTAATCTCAGTCTGGAATTTCGACATGGTTGACTTTAAAAAACTCTTACTCCTCTTGTAAACATCTCAAGAATATGATTAAAGCGTCATATGAAAGTTGAAAAAATAAGCTTTCACATGGTTTAATTTATTTTTATGGGTTGTCATTGGAAACAATTGATAAAATAGCGTGAAGACATAAAAATAAATGTTTTTTTTTTGCTTTTTTTAATGAAATTTGATCGAGTTCAAAAAATTCTAGCTCTTTTTGTAGATGTCTCATACACCTGATCGATATATATGTTTTGAGCTTAGACAATTAGCTTTCAGATGGTATAATTTTGTATAGGTTGTTAAGGAAATTGAATTAATGACGTGAGAATATAAAAATTCATGTTTTGTTTTTGCTTTTTTTGATGAAAATGATTGTATTCCATAAATTATTTTTAAACTTTTTGCGCATTGTAAAAATTTAAAAATGGTTTTATTCTTAAGAAGAAATACTTGGCTTTTAAATCGCATTATTTTTTTGTAAGCTTTTAAAATAAAAAAATTAATACATATAATGAGAAAATAAAAAAGGTATTCTTTTTAGCTTTTTCTTGTAAATTATGATTGTTTGAAATAAGTAAACGCTTCAATTGACTCATTTTAAACAAAAGCACACAACCTGTTTTCTGACGACGTTATCACGTAAAATCATCGTCCGTAAATCGGCTTTACAGACAACCTCTTTTTAGTTTCTGAGTACCTAAATATTTCTCAAACAATTAATGCAATATCGAAAACGGGTCATTTAATTTTTTTGAAATTTTCGTTTGGATTTAAATATCTAAAAATGCATTTTTTTATATTTCTATGAAGGGTATATTGATTGTTTTTGTATAAAAATATTGAACTAGTCATTTGAAAGATAGTCAAAAATGAAAAAAAAAAAGTTCTATGGGAGGTATTTTTTTTTTAAAGATTTTTGAAAAAAAAAAACATCTTTTTTTCATATAAAATATGTACTTATTTGTTCTCATTTTTTATTGAAAGAAAAGAAGAGTAGTTGCCTTCAGGTTAAGTAAGTAGTATAGCTGAAAAATCAAATATTTAAGGCAAAATCAAGTGCAATTTATTAAATTCATAAGTGCATTGAGGAACAAAAATGCTTCTTAAAATTTAATAAGGCTAAAAAAAAATTACATGAAACATCGTTAAATAAGAGTTGAAACAACTAAAACAAAATTTTAAAATTAATATTAGACTTCAACTTTAAGTAGTTACAGTTTATCATACTAGTTAGATAGTGCTTGGGGGCCCTGAAGTGAATATATGTGATTAAGAAGTATAATTTCAATCGCGTGTACATTTGCACATTCATTTCTTTTTTCGCTTTAAAAAGTTTTTTTTTAAGTCTCAGTTACATTTTTTTAAACTCTAAAAATAATAAAACCTTTTAATATCACTGGTCAACAAAATTGAAGTTTTTTTTTTGCCGCAAGAACCAAGATATACTTTTCTATAGGTTTTTGATATGCTGAACTCGAATCTGAAGTCAGAAAAAAATTGATTGGCCTTCGTTTTTGAAATATTACCGTTATAAAATGCTAAAAAACGTAATTTTGGTTGTTTTCGAGCTTCTGTTTTTATGTGGGGTAATTCATTATAAATAAATTTGTAACGGTGATTATAACAACAGATATCCTTCTTTCAAAAACTGTTTAAATTTTTCCGATATCTCTTTTATTGCTCGAGATATCTTAAGTTTCAGTTAATAAGCCATAGAGAAGCTAATCTAAATTGTAAGTCACTGATCATAAAATTGTAGCCACAAGAACCAAAATTATACTTTTCTAGAGGTTTTTGAGTTGTTGACCAGTGTATTCAATCCAAAATAATTCCAATTCAACTACGCAAATTTGCAATTTATTTCAAAAGAACTTATTCTTTAACCATTAAAATTTTGAAAAATCATAAATTTCTATTCCTAATAACATTGAAAGAAAAATTAATTTTTGAAAAAAAAAATATTTCTTTTAGAAGATAAAATAAAAAAAGATATCTATGGCTTGCAAAGTTATCATTTTTTTTAAATTGGAATGTTTTTATTGATAGAAATTTTGGGCTTTAAGTACATTTCACATTGAAATAAAGTTAGCAAAGTAACTTCTCTTATGTAATATTTGTTTCATTGGCCGTTTAAAGCCTAGGTAAACAAAGTTTATCTTCAAGCCAATAGTCCTCTAAGATAGCTTTTTACATTATTTCTAAGCAATTTAATCCAAAATATTGATTTCCAGGTAAAATACTTACTCCAAAGCCAATCGATGGTTATTACTACAATTCTCTGTTTTCGTATTGCCATTACTCTGCAAAAGTTTGTCAATAATTCAAGTCATGCCCCCATCTCTCCCAAAAACCAAACAAAAACACCACAATAAAGCCTAATGAAATTCTTGAAAACCTTCTGCTGTCATGTTTCCTATTTATTACCGCACACTTCTTCTTCAACCAAAAACAAATCTTCTTCTCCCATCCTGGAAAGGCAATTTATACTACATTGACTCCAACTCAATTCATCCAGTTAATTTCTGATTTACTGAGCAATAAAATCTGTTTATATTTTCACTACACAAGTACGAACACAAGAAAAAGCATCTTCTTCTTCTTCATCTTTTTTTGGTTTATAAATGAAAATATATACAGAAGATATATAATATTCTCTCCAATCTGCTAAAGAAGATCTCAAAACGGCTTCAAGGGATATAAACGTAGAGCTACCTGTCATAGTCAAGCATAAAGCAATAAAATCTCAAGGCTCCATGAATTTACATAGTTGATTATACCGCCAAACCCCAAACCAAACCAAAACCGAAAAAAAAAATAAATAAAAATAAATACAAAAACTATTTATCTAGTTTCGAGGAAATCCCCGTTAAAGTATGTATCTACCCAAAGTGTACTCAACCATTCACGTGATTAGTATTCCGTCAACTTGACTTCACCTTGAAGTAAAAATTGTTATCCTTTTGCTCAAAGTTCACTTCATGAACAACAATTTTCACGTTTTGCTTCTTCTTCTCGCACAGTACTTTCTATTTTACCACGTACCTTTACTTCTACATAAAAAGAAACAAAAAAAATGAAAAGAAAAAATTAACCCCAAAGAAAATTACCGCAAGGTAAAGAAGAGAAAACGAGAAAACGTGTCCCCAATATCAATGCTCTGTGTCGTCCATCCAAGCACATCAAAAACAACAACAAGAAAATTTCATTTTTGGGTAAATAATAAAAATCGAGAAGAGAAAGTGATTATCCAGGAAGAAGGAAGCATTATTAAGACATCAACAATATTGCCCAAGGAGCGAATATGGAATAATAAAACGGTAAGGGACAGCGCAGGACAGCAACAAAAATGCACCTGATTTTCCCACACAAAAAGTCATAAAGTGTCAATCCCTTGAGTCATTATAATCATTATCGCCTTCACCATCCATCCGTGTGTCCGTCTTCTGCTTACTTTCTGATCTGATCCTGATGAAGAATAAGAATTTCTTCGAAATTATTACAGCTATACAATTTACGATGAAAGATTTCTTTGTGACAGAATAAAAGAAAAAAAAAAAAACAAAAAAAAAACGAAAACGAGGAGAAATTATCAAAAAGAGTGAAAGGAAAGGGAAAAGATATAAATTCAAATGTATGTAAGGTACATCGCACAAGATATGTATCGGTTATTTATGATTCTCTTAGCGCCACTATACCCTCCTGTGGTACACCTACCGAATTCAAGAACGAAGAAGGACACCACAATATTCGGGTAGGTATATACTGGATACTCTTTGGTGCTGGGTGCTGAATGAAAATCCTTAAAATCGAGCTACAAAAATGCAGAAGCAATGTAAAAATGTCCTTGTCAACATTTAAACCTACCTACACTCAAGACCAAGATTATTCTACAAAACATAACAAATATACCCCACACTTTGCTGTGAGAAATTATATCTAAACCGCACCTCAGGAGGAGACACTCACTGCTGGGTGCATTGTTATCCTTCTAGCATTTTTGGTGTTAAGAACAATGGGAAACCTCTCTCCTCTTGTGCATTATGATTAAGATGTCTTCATCGTTGTAGTCCTTCGTCGTCTATGTCGTATGGGATTGGGATATTCTGTTTATACATATAACCACTTACAGATAGAAATAGGTGTTAAGGATATACAGGGTGTCCCAAAAGTAATGGATCAAACGAAATATGCAGATAGGCCAACTTTAGGGCTCTCAGAATTTGGTAACTTGTTCATCCCAAATCCTTACGGTTTTCAATTTAATGCAGTTTTTGTGAATTATCGAAAAATCTCGACTTTGCAACAGTATTTTGCTTCCTCCGGTCATAATTGATTTTTGTTTTTTACAATTCTTTCACTAAAACATTGCCTAATAATAAGAAATAATTATTTAATCAAAATATTTTTTATTTCATACGCCATTTTGCTGCAAATTATGTAACAGTTCCATGTTTTATAAAAACTCAATTTCTTACTTTTATTTGAGAGGAACATCCCGAAAAAAAATTGTATGGTGTGATACTGGTTTATTATTTTAAAAACTTGCCGTGTTATTGCACTTTTCAAAAATGTATAAAAATTTCCAAAGTTCAAATTAGAACGAAAGATATTACAATTTTAAAGCAAAAAAACAGGGGTTTTCAGAGCAAAATAACAAACAAAAATCGGGGCTTTTATTCAAAAAGAAATAAACAAACAACAGTCGAGAAAATGTGTTTATTTTTCTTTGTTATTTTTCTCTGAAAAGGCCTGTTTTGTTGCATTAAAATTGTAATATCTTTTGTTCTAACTTCAAGTTTGGAAACTTTTATACATTTTTGTAAAGTGCAATAACACGGCAAGTTTTTAAAATAATTAACCTGTGTCACACCATACAAATTTTTTGCAGTGTGTTGCTCTGAATAAAAATTAAGTATTTGAGTTTTTATAAAACATGGAACTGTTAATTAATTTGCAGCAAAATGGCGTATGAAATAAAAAATATTTTGATTAAATAATTATTTATTCTTATTAGCCAATGTTTTAGTGAAAGAATTGTAAAAAACAAAAATTAATTATGACCGGAGGAAGCAAAATACTGTTGCAAAGTCGAGATTTTTCGATAATTCACAAAAACTGCATTAAATTGAAAACCGTAAGGATTTGGGATGAACAAGTTACCAAATTCTGAGAGCCCTAAAGTTGGCCTATCAGCATATTTCGTTTGATCCATTACTTTTGGGACACCCTGTATATGATCGTGATCATGATAGAAACAACAATAAAACACAAGGACGACATGCCATAGAGTTAGCATTATAAATATAACATTGCATCTCGTCCAGACCGCATTCAGATGGAACTGTACTGATAACAAATGAAGGATTTCTTACTTTCGCTCTCTTCTGCAATAAAAATATTTTATAGAAAAAAATTGAAATTCACATTTTCCTAGCGTATTGGTTGTTTGAACTTGTTTATGTTTTTTTCAATGTTTGATCACATAGATAGTAGGTATATCATTTAAAAATAGGTCGTTTACGTATTCAAAAGTTCTCACATTTAACAAAACAGAAACATAATGAAATAAGCATTTGTAAATATTTAGAAAAACCTGTGAAGGAGATTTCCATTGTAACGTATATGAAATGTTTGCATGTTTTTTAGTGTTTGAAATGGATTTTAAATGCTGTAACAGTTTTAAGATCGATTTGAACACTTAGAAATAATTTTATATTATCCCTTCTATGTAATGAAGCGTCCACAAGTCGGAATTTGACAAATACCTATAGTTACCATAAATTAGATACATATGTTGCGTAACGTATGCGACATTAAGTCCACCACGTTTAAGCGTTTATTTTTACTTAAAACTTGATGAAAAGTTTAGCTAGGTGAATATTATTTAGGAGTTAAATTCGCAAACACTTGTTAACTCTTGATAAAGAGTTTTCTGCCTCTAAAGAAGTTTTTCATTGCAATAAATCCCACCTATTACTCTTTTTCCTAATTATAAAAAGTTAACATTTTTCATGGAATGCTACTGAAGTGAATAAAAAAAGTTGGGGACTCCTTCAAAGATTATGACAATCGTCGTGGTCAGTAAAAAAGAAGGAGAACGAATTGCAGAATAAAAATTTAAATTGATTGATGAATTGGATATTTATTTTTTCTTATATATTTATTTTAATAAATTTTGTTCCAATCTTTTTTTCTAAGCTTTTTACAGTTTTGTGCTAAAGTTAGATGTTATAAGAAAAATTCAAGTATCAAAATCCACCAAATTAAAAAAAAAAAATTTGAATCATATTTTTCTAACAAAATTTTCACCAAGTATATAAAAGGTCAATTTTAACATGTCGTCGCCGCGCCGTAAAGCAAAATTGTTCTAAGTCACAAAAAGCTAATTTTACAGGGGACGATTTTTAAGTTTCAAATGGGTTTAAAGCGACAATTTTCTGCTCGTTTGCCATTCAAGTTATGTTTTTTATAAAGTTTGTTCTTTTCTCTTGAATAAAATATATAAGTTTACCTTATAAGTAGGAGGTGCATACCATTTTTAAATATTTTTTAAAACTAAAAACCCAAAATTGAATATAGAACAATTACTATACAAGTATGTTTTTTCCTTAAATAAAAAGTGGACTTAGAATAATCAAGAATACTCGGGCTCATTTTCAAAAGGCTACACCGAAAAAAAAACCATATCAATTTAACATTTTTTAAATATCAAATTAGTATTTTTTAAATATCAGCAAAAAATTCTCTATAAAATGTGTTTTATGATAATTAAAATGTTAAAACAATATTTTTATTATCAGTATGATATTTAAATATCAAATTTTTGAATTTTTTTTTTATATTTTAATATCAATTTTTCATATATCAATTTCTCATTCCAAATTATTGAAAAATATTAAATAAAAAACTCTTAAAGGCGCTTTGTGTTTTTTTCGAAGTAAAATTTATGATTTACTGATAAAATTTTATCGGCAATAAGATTTTACTTTACATAGTTTCTAAGAAAATAACAAAACAAATAGGTGATACTATAATAGAAAAAATAATATCACCACTATTTTATAAAGAATATTCATTTTCAAATTCGGAAAGAGCAACCTAAAATTAGTAAAACTGCATCATTAACTCATTTTCGGTAAAAAGTGGATTTAGAACAATTTTGATTTACGCCGACGATGTGTCCCAAATTTCAAATTTGATGGTTCTAATAAAACGAAGTTTGTTCCGAAAAAAATGTGATAAAATTAGTTGGAATTACCAAGGATAGTCCAGAAAGGTCTTACAAAATTTTATTCGTGTAGGTACTGAAAAAAGAAATCACTTCACGCCATTTTATATTTATTGTTACTTTCGAAAAATGTTTAGATAAATTTTACTTAGCATGTAGCTGTTTTAGGTGCTTATATGGCAAACCAAAAAAAATAATGATTTTTACACTTCAAAAAATATTTGTATGTTGTGGTTTTTAAGGTGTAATGAAACAAATAAACTACTTAAGCTTCTTCACAGGAATGTTATATTGACTACATTCAATAAAGTTACAATTCTAAGTCAAATAAATAACATTTGAATCGGAATGCCACACCAGTGGATTTAATTTTTCTAAATTATAAATTTAAAAGGTCACTGTGGTGTATGCGTACTTTTTTGTTTGGTGAATAAAAACTAATTCTTTTATAATTTCAAAACTAAGCGTAGGATAGTGAAAATAACCTTGGGCAAAGGAACCACAGTGCAAAACCAACAATTTTTACACTGAATAAAAAAAAATATTTTTCTAATTTTTGAGGTGGAAAAAAAAAATAATTATAGAATTATAATTTTAGAACTAATATAGTGGGTAGCAAAAAAAAAAACTTGGGCTATCGTGGGCTAATCTTGGACAATCAAACCAGACAGGTTTGAAAAAAAAAAAAATAGCATTTGGAGGTGCGAACTTCACATGGCCGCTTTTTTCTTGTTCACGTAGAGGAATAGCTAATAGCCCATTCAGATTCTTCAAAAATCATGCCATATCGATTGTACAGTTCATAATCCTATTTTCTTAAATCCAATACTTGCTAAAAACGCATAAAACTGTGAAAAAAGAACGATTTCCTAAAACTTCTTTTTATGCACCATCAACAAGGTTATGATATTTTTCCAAACACTCCGCATGGGAACATATAAAAAATCCAATTTATGTCCTTTTATCCTGGGGCGCACGTAGAACAGATATGTGAGTGGTACACTGCTTATTTTTTTTGTTCTTCGTGCTCCGCTAGAATCGAACACGTAGCAGAAATAATATCTCGGAGCAAAGTGTTGTTTGTTGTTTTGGATCTGACATACTACATGCAGCAGAAACAAAATAGTAGCAGCAGCAGCAGGAGCAACAACATGAAGAGAGCAAGTGCAAGATGAGTTGTGTGAAAAAAGGACATTCCTAGTGACATACTGATTCCGTCGTGTTTTTTCAGCAGATAACGAATCGGAGAAAGCAATAAAAACCTCTCGAACAGTGTCGGTTTTCGAAAATGAAGTTGTTTCGACATCGTTTTCTTGTAAAACCGAAAATTTATTATCAAGCGTGTCTGCTTGCGCGTTGCCGTTGTGTTGTGTCGTTGGCGGCGTCAACGTCTACATAATTGTCGTCATCGTGAGAAGGAAGGCCGCCGTGTCGATGTAAGTTAAAGTCGAATGAAAATTTATGTATGCGACTCACTGTGGCAGGCTGAATGATTTTTATTGACTTTGCAATAAAATTTGGTGTAAAAGTACTTCAACATCGATTCATTGGCAATAAACCAAAAAATCCACAAAAAAGTGGAGAGAAGAGTGGAAAGATTATTTAACTCTTAAATAAACACTCGCGCCTCCTCGTACTGATACCTAGAACACTTTTTTTGTTGTTGTTATTTTTTTCTTTTTGGTATGCAGCAATTGTGTCAAGGAGTGTGGCGCCGACACTTAACATTTTCAACAATTATTTCCTTTTTTTATCGTCTCTATTTTTGTGAAGCCTAAATTTTTCTGAAAATGGAAAATCGTTGTCGAAAACTGTTTTGTGAGGAGCAGCGACGGCATCTGTGGAAGATGGAGGAGCAATTTGAGTGCTGCTGACTGCTGCTGCAAAAGTTGTTGTTGGTCTATAAAATTAAATCGAATGTTCAAGTTTCGATTGAAATTTCTTGTTTTATTTCTTGCACTTTTTTAGCACTGGCAGTGGGGATATTTACGAGCTAAATTCGGAATTCGGTTCCGGAGAAAAAGAAAGGATTTTGTTTTTTTGCTGATGGTATCAGCAGTTTTATTTTTTCTTGTTTATTGTTGTGTTTTCTTGGGTTGTTTTTTTTCTTTCATTTGTTTGAACTGATTTCTTGTTATTCTGTCTAAGGATAAGGAAGGATATGTTTCTTATATGTATAGATTGCTGTTGGTGGTTGTACTTCTGCTGCAAATGACGTATTGTGGAATGGATTATTTATTTGGGTGTGTAGGAGTTGATGCAAGTTTAAAATCGAATATTATTTTAAACTTTACTTAGTGCGCTTTTATGATTTAGGGTAAAAGTTTTTTGAAGTTTACTAAGAAGTATAGATAGAGTTTTGGCAAAGGAAGTATATTTTACAAAGAAAATAAATTGATTTTCTGTTTTTGAGGTAAAAAGTCAAATGATGATGTAAACAAGGAAAATTTATGTTAGACTTAAATTTGAATAATATTGAGGTCATGACTATAAAGGGATAATCTATTATCTATTTATTATTAGCTTTGGAGAATTATTATTTTAAAAATTATTCCAAATTAAATTACCAAAAATGTCACTACCATATCCTGTTTAATTTTCTTAGGTTAGGATTCAAGCTATTTTCAATCTATCACACAAAAACCTTAATGAGAAAAGGGCTGTACAAATTTGGTTCATATTAACTGGGTTTGTTTCTATAAAGAGCAACCAACTCAATTATAGCGTTTAAAACCTATCATTCCCTACATAATTGTTAGCTTACGAAAATCATAGTTTTACTAATTTACAATTTGCATTTTTGATTGGTTTTTTGAATGGACACTCCGGAGAATATTCAAAACTGGGGGCATAATATTTCTAAGCTTAAGGACTGTCAAACGAGGTAAATGTCAATCAATTTATTCGACAGATGTTACCATCATCATAATTCCTTTTGTTAAACAATTTCAAAATTTACTGACCAATATTTTGCCTTATCGCTTTTCCAACGAAGGACATTATTGCGGTGATTCTATACCTACTTTACCTCATTTTGCTCCTGTGTGGTTCGATATTCGCATAAACAAAAAGTAAGATGTGGTATGGTCACTGGATGGGTGCTGTATGGTTAAGCAAACGAATCGATTTCATATCATGACAAAAAGTTAATGTTGTGGCTCTGTTTTGTTTGACGGTCATCGTATGCAAGCAGAGCTCCTCTATCTTTAGAGGTATTCTTTGAGCATGTTTTTAAAATGTCCAGTGACGCGTGAGCAGACCGAAACCCACGGAATTATACTCTGCAAATTCGATTGAAGTTCCAAGATTAGGCAAAACAAAACTGACGCACATCAACGAACGACTCGACTAGGATACGGTATGACCATCACTTGGAACAACAATAGCACATACAAAGTTTGGCACTTGCTGCAGCTTGCAAGTAGTTCCCATTGCAGGTAGTAAAAATGTGCAGTGTTATGTTCCGTTTTGTATTTCGTACAATGTTTATGCAAATTAAATGTGTAGGTCTGTATAGGATCAAAACGACGACGATGACGACCAAGACTCGACCATGTGAAAAGCAGCGGACATGGTTTGCACGTTGAATCGCCTAGCCATCAAGGACAGCATACCACCACCAATATACTAGGCAGCACCGTATGGTAAATGGTAAATATTACAGAATTCTCACTAGCCACAGGAATACTACACTGCATGAAATTTGATTGAAGTGCTAGACATCCTAACGAACAAGGGTTGAAGCTGTTAAACTTTTAAAAACCTTTTATTCTTCATCATCATTCAGAAAATCGCTGATAATAACAACGAGTTTAAGAATTTAACTTGATACCAAAACTTAAGTATGAGGCCAAGTTAACGAAAATTAGGTGGAAAAATTGCTATTGTTCAAGATCGAAAGCTTAGTAAGGCAAACAAAACAGGCTTCTTGCAAAACAACGAAGAAATTGAAAAAATGAGTGTTTTATATGAACTAGGAAAGTAGGTTCAGGCTAGCAGAAATCCACCCTGAAAATCAAGAGACGAATCTGCCGGTCATTTATTGAAGTCGATGATGACCACATCGTTAATGAAAAATCCTTTTACAGGCATATTGCACTGACTTCGAAATACATTCAAAGTTAAATTCTTAGCTATAAGTTATGACTTTTCAAAACTTACGTTAAAATAGAAATAAAGTTTTTATGAGATAGCTTCTGAGGTAATTGGTTTTAATAACATAGCTAAGTTCAGTAATTTGTGAAAGAATTGCCAAATTTTTTCTTACATGGAAAATTATATTTTTGTATAGAAATTGGTCCTTGAACAACGAAATAAAATAAAATAAAATAAAATAAAATAAAATAAAATAAAATAAAATAAAATAAAATAAAATAAAATAAAATAAAATAAAATAAAATAAAATAAAATAAAATAAAATAAAATAAAATAAAATAAAATAAAATAAAATAAAATAAAATAAAATAAAATAAAATAAAATAAAATAAAATAAAATAAAATAAAATAAAATAAAATAAAATAAAATAAAATAAAATAAAATAAAATAAAATAAAATAAAATAAAAGAAACTAGGCCTGCTATTTTAATATAACAATTTATCAATCAAATAGATACGTTTTCTTGACATCTAATGTCGTTTTTTAGAGATCACCAACATTTCGGTTAACATTCGTCCAAAACTATATTTATTATTGGCGGTAAATTGAAGAATACACTTTTAGTGCTCTGCGGGTTTATGAACCAATAAATTTGAGCATGAAATTTTTATCATAAAAGAAAGTTGATTTTTTAATCATTCGGACCTCAAATTTCTCACCTCCATGATTTTTACCCATATACATATCGTCAGCGTAAGGCTTGGCCCACACATGCGATTTTGATCGCGCGATTATTCAGTCGAAAATTAGATAACAACAATTTCAATGACTGTTGACACAATTTTCAAATTTTTAATCGCGGGAAATTGAAATCCTTGTGATTTTTTTGACAAAAACGGTTTTCAAATTCGGAAAGAGCACCCTCAAATTAGTAAAACTGCATCATTAACACATTTTCGGTAAAAAAGTGGATTTAGAACAATTTTGCTTTACGCCGACGATATGAATGTACCTCAGGGATGTTTCATCGAATTTCCATCCAACGATTAGTTGACTTTCAAAAAACACATTTTTTAATCAATGTTTTGAAAATAGGTTGATGAATGGTTTGGAAATTTCGTTATTAAGTGTTGCCAAGTATGCTTTTAAAAATGGGTTTCCAAATTTTTAGCGAAATAATTTTTTAAAACGGTTGCAAAAATAAATAAAATATATCCTAAAAATGTTTGGTTATTACAGAAATTGCACATTTCTGGGTCTACAGTTCAAAACATTAAAAACAATTGTTTTTGTAATTAAAAGAAAATAAATTGCACGACTGGGGTCGCACGTACTTGCTCTTATGCTTAAAGTAACTATAATGTAAAAGCTTTTTATTCAAGAAATTTAAAATTTGATATTTTGAAGAAATTTCATAAGTAGTATAAAAAAATTAAATCTGTTTTTATAATTAATTAAACTCCTTTTTAAATTATCTTAAAAAAAAAAAACAATATGCCATTTTATTTCTTGTATAAAAAGGTATTTTTAGAAAAAAAATTTCGAAAATTGTAGGAGCCGTTTTTTAAAAAAATTATTTTTTATATATAAAAATGTTTTAACATTTTTCAAAAAAAAAGTTGGTATGCCATTTTGAAGAAATAATTAATTTACACATTAAAACTAAATTTCAAAATTTTTCATTGATCCGTTTTCAAAAAATTGATTTTTCAAAAAAAAATTTTGAAATATTTTTTAAAAAACCAAAAATGCGTTTTTTGAAAATTTTCTAAAATTTTAATATTATCTTTACTTACACACTTTTGTATAAAAATTTTCATTTAAATCGGGTTAATGTTGTACGAGATATTCAGAAACGAAAAAAACCGTTCTATGACAGGTACCGTTAATAACGGTACAAAAAATATTTTTTTTATTTAAAAAGTTGGCTCTTATGTGTAGTACTACACACAAAAATTTTAATCAAAATCGTTAGAGCCGTTTTTGAAAAAAATTACATTTTCTATTTCCGTTATATGGCAGGTACCGTTAGTTTTGGTCATAAAAAAAAAATTTCAATTTCTCCTCTAGGGAATCACCAAAAACTGCTAACTACCAAGTTTGAAGAAAATCACTTCACTCGTTTAGGCTGCAGCTCCAGATAGAGACAGACACACAGACAGACAGACAGACAGACAGACAGACAGACAGACAGAATTGCCGGACCCACTTTTTTGGCATTCTCCATCATCGTAATGCCATGTAAAATTGTTATCTCGAGTTCGATTTTTTTTACGAATCCTAAACTTGCCCTATAGTACCTATATCGCAAGTAAAAATAGTATAGTTTATTAAAAGTCATAGAGCGACAATAGATTTTGGCAAAAAATTTAGAAAATAATACTTTCGTGAAGGTAAGTAAAAGAAAATTAATTTAGGGTGCGTAGTTTCCAAAAACCAATATTGTGACAATTTTCTAATGACAAACAACAAAAGGCGGTAGGTCTTTGTACGTGTTATTGAAATCAACTAACTTGACACAGAATTTACATAATGAATAATTTAAATTTCTAAAAAAAAAAAAATAGAAAAGTTCACAATTTTGCAATTTTTCTTACACTATCTCGCTTTTCATAATAGCTTTAAGCCATTTTCATATCTCTCTTGAGCATTCATTTCAAAATTGTTGGTTTTTTTTCTGAGTGTACTTCGTTCAATGGTATCATCGTGCCTTTTTGTTGATTTAAGTTCCTAGATAATGATTGGAATTTATTGAAATAGAAGACTACTGTCTTCTTATTATTCCGCGTTATTTACTATAGCTTAAGGCAATTTAATCGAAACCATTACAATTGCCTTTTGCCATTGCCATGATGATGATGATGATGGCCAAACCATTTTCAAGGAGAAAGAAAAAATATTAAAGAAAAAAAAAAGAAAAAATATAATTCTCCCTCCTATTACACAGTAATAGTCGTCCTTCTGTGTTCTCCCTTGTCTGTTTCTTTATAGTTATGTTAAGATAAGCGACCGCAGGCGATCAAGAACAAGAAGTCCTGGATTTCTGATTGTTCTTTGTGAATATTTCTTCTTCTTGGTTATTTGGTTTTGATGCGGGCTTTTGTTCGTTCGCATATTATTATGATGGCCTTATTATTCGTTGTTTGGCTTTTATATTCATAAAATTGATTGGCAAATTGAAGGTTGTGCTTCAGCACAAAGAGAGGATGCGTGTGACATCGATTCAATGAGTGTGATAACGAGCATGATTTATTTCCAGGCACTCCTCATCTATGTCGATATACTGTCTGTCTTCGTCCTCTGAGATGAGTGCGATATTTTTTTTGTATAATTTCGCGAAAGAGATATTAAATTCAATAAAGATTTATTCCAGGAGGATATAAGTATCGGTATCTTTCGATTTATCTATCTGTCATAACAGACATTCAATAAAATCCAATTTGCAAAAGGATATTGTACCTTCTCAAATGGTTACAATCATGCGTCGTCCATCGTCATCTACCGTCTATCTGTCTGCTTAGGCTTTTGCACAAGAATAATGCAAAACCAGACACAACAATGTCGAATTGTCCCTTGTCAGCAACAGGCTTGATTCCCAGATCCAAATCGATATTTTTTTTTTCCAATTTCCATAAGACACATCCTCGTCAGGAAATGGTCAAAAGATACACTCTCCAGTAGAAGATAGGTATCCTGATTGAAGTGTACTCTCCCTTCCTCCTCACCAAACTTTTATACACTCCAGTTTCTGACCGATCTGCATTGATTAGCATTAGACTAACAGACAATCTATAACGCATAGAAAAGTTCAACATGCATTCGTCAAGGACATAGAAGGAAGGGTTATCCTTTTTTTCTTTGGAAGAAGAATGAATGAAAAATCAAACAGAACATAGTCGATGATGACGATATATATATAAGGAAGGACAACAAGGACGACGACTTCTACAAACAAGACTTCTGTGGATGAAAATGCTAAATCCAATTTATACAATTTTTTTTTTATCTTCCTCCTCTGTCTCTAACTCTGTGTCCAGTTCTGGGGAAACTGACTCTCTTCTGCTGGCGAGTAAATTGAATTTTCTTCATCTTCTTGTGTGTTTGTATATGCGAAACAATCGAATAGGATAAATAGGATTTCCACTTCTTTGAAATTCTCGTCTGTAGGCGCATTCACAATTGATGTTGCTTTTTGCAATGAATGCATGATGCAATGCGATTTGACGCAATTCCAAAATCTGCAAACGATTAATTTTTAAGCTCAATGGTAAATCACAGCGTATAGATAAATCCCTTTGGTTCAAAAGGATTTAGATTGGTTTTTCGGGAGCAATGAACTTTTTCAATGAAATGAATAAAAGTAAAAAAAAAAAAAAATTGAATGAAAATCCTTCAAAGGGTCAGAAGTGGGATTGTCCTAATTTAAGAATATTTCTTTAAAGCTCAGCAATTTGATAAGAAAGGTACTAAATTCATTTGAAATGCAGGATTCAATGGATAAGAATCCCATCCATTAGGATAAACCGAGAAGAGTACAAAAATATGTAAAAAGAAAAAGGATATGTGCGGCAGCATTAAAACATGAGATTTTTTGGTTGACAAACTTCCGCGGAAGCCATTTAGAGCTCAGTGCTTGATGTGTATGTTCATGATGGAAAATTTCCTCTGCAAACATAGGGAAAGGATGTCATCATAGGCAGAGAGACACTGTTGGAGCAAATGCGGTCCTTTAGGTATAGAACTGCGGATGATTCTCTGATAAAGCATTAGGATGTACATATATTGGCATTGTAGCTTCAAGAGAAAACATATTTAATCCGCACCATGGAACCAAAATGTGAATCTATCTTTATTTATGCCTGTCTGATACAAATATACCTACTATAAACGTCAATTGAAGATATAGGCTTCTGTGTGATGCGTGTGTAACAAAGCAGATGTCGTTGTCAGTCATGCAAAAAGGTTGGAGGATTTATATGTTGAATTTCGAAAACACCATGATTGCTGTGTTTTTTTTTTTTTTTTGTATTATTTTTGTGAACCTATAGGTTATTCGCGTATCTTGAACGTTTTAGATATTTTGTGTGAGAGATGTTAACTCTGCTGGAAGTTTATCTGATGTGAAAGACTAACGAAGCGTATTGATTGTGCTTTAGCTTTAGCTTTAAGCCATGTTTGAAAATGTATTCTAAATAATATGTCAAAAAAGGGGATGTTTCTCTTTTCAATTTTGGATTTATATCAATGAAGTTCAAGGTAAATAGGTTGGTATTCAGTTGAGAGTCTATCTGAAGGAATATTTTTTAAGGAATTTCAATAAGGCTAGGCAACGTTTTTAATGATTTATCTGAAGAAGATTCGTTTTTCCACTACTATTTCCTCATGAAAAGTGAAATTCAACCAAAGAGATTTTTATGTATCAAATGGTTTTTGAATGAAGAATTTTTTTAACGCTCGTTTGCACTTAAATAAAAAAGAACGGGAATGATAAAAAAGTTACGGGTGTGACAAAAAAGTTAAGGGTGTGACAAAAAGTTACGGGCGTGACAAAAAAGTTAAGGGTGTGACAGTTCATACTGAAACTTAATTTGTCTTAACTTGAAAATAAATAGGTTATAAACTTCTATAAGATATTATATGTGTATTTGTTTATATATTTTTAAGTTGTTCGGTAATATACTTTGTTATAATGATTACACTGGTCGGCAACGAAAAAAGTGCTTGAACCAAACCCTAATTTTCTAAAGAATTTTTGTGTGCTAAGTCCGAATCCGAAGTCAAAATTTCAATAGCACGTCACATTTTTGAAATATTTAAATATTAACAGGTCAAAAACGCGTTTTTTTTTTGGGTACATTTGACGTCGAATTGCATCACCGTAAAGTATTTTTTTGCAAAACTACTTATGCAATCTCGAAACGCCATATTAAAACGTCCTTGTTATTAATCTAATTTTTTTTTTTTTCAAAATAATTTTTTTTTTTCTCAAAGATATTGAAAAAAGAAAATAATGATAAATGCCTCAAAATCTTACTTTTTTACTTGCGATATAGGTACTATAGGGCAAGTTTAGGATTCGTAAAAAAATCGAACTCGAGATAACAATTTTACATGACATTACGATGATGGAGAATGACAAAAAAATGGGTCCGGCAATTCTGTCTGTCTGTCTGTCTGTGTGTACCTCGAGCTACCACGTAAACTAATGAAGCGATTTCCTTCAAACTTGGTAGTTAACAGTTTTGGGTGATTCCCTAGACGACAAATTGAAATTTTTTTTTTAGGACCAAAACTAACGGTACCTTTCATATAACGTAAATAGAAAAGTTAATTTTTTTCAAAAACCGCTCTAACGATTTTGACTAAAATTTTTGTGTGTAGTGTAACACACAAAAGCTTTCTTTGGAAATAAAAAAAATTTTTTTGAACCGTTATTAACGGTACCTGCCATAGAATGGTTTTTTTGATTTATGAATTTCTCGTAAACAACAAAACATATTTCGACCAAAATTTTTGTACAGAAACGTTTAAGCTATCGTTATTTAAAAAAATTTTTAATTTTTCAAAAAACACATTTTTTAAAAAATATTTCAAAATTTTTTTTTTGAAAAATCAATTTTTTGGAAACGGGTTATTAAAAAATTTTCAAATTCCATTTTTATGTGTAAATTATTTATTTCTTCAAAATAGCATACCAACTTTTTTTTTGAAAAATGTTAGAAATTTTGTATATATAAAAAATTATTTTTTTAATAAACGGCTCTAACGATTTTCGAAAATTTTTTTCTAAAAATTCCTTTTTATACAACAAAAAAAATGGCATACTTAGTTTTTTGTAAAAGATCATTTAAAACGGTATTTAATTATTTATAAAAAAAGATTTTATTTTTTTTTCCACTTATGAAATTCCGTGAAAATATCATATACCTTATTTTGTTCAATGAAAAGCTTTAACATTAGAGTAACTTTTACCATAAGAGCAAGTACGTGCGACCCCAGTCGTGCAATTTTTTTTTTTTTTTTTTTTTTCAAAGTAATGAATGGTTTTTTTAACCAAGTTCCAATTTTCGTCTTCTGATTTGGACTTTAAAATAGCAACATATTACGAAAAAATATATATTTTTGACTTAACAGCAAAAAGAATTTACTTGAACATTAATTTTTTGGACGTTATAGAAAAAATCTGTAAACAGTTTTGAATTCAGCACACTAAAGTCAATTAAATTTACCTAACAAAGTTCTTGCTCCCGACTTTTTTTTGTTTTTTGCCAACCAGTGTTATTATACCTCATTATAGTTTTCGAGTGAAATCTACTTTACGACTTCATGTTTGACGAGGTAAATTAAATTATATTTCTTGCTTGAAGCTCTTAATCATTTTAAAAAATAACTCAAATTCCAAACCAATTTATTAAATGTAAATATGTGTGGTTTTTTGGGTTGAAAAAAGTTTTCAAATAAAACCTTCCTCCTTTCTCTCTCAATAGATTAAACAAACTTCAACGAAAAATAAAATCATGAACATCACACACTGACTTAATTAAGAACTTAAAGCTGAACAAATAATAATACAAGTAAAGTAAACCTTTTGTTTTATATTTTTGTATAAAATTTAATTCAGCTCACACACATTTTTTAATTAATTTTCATCCTTGAAAAGGATAAATACACTCTCTCATAGATACATGTGAAGGTATATAATGAAATGAAAAAAAAAATGCAATTAATTCAAATGCTAGAGCTGTATGCATTGCAATTTTATTTAAATCTCTCAATTAATTTGCACATCACACATCAAGTGTTATTTTTTTTTTTTTTTTGTTATTTAGGACGTCATCAGAATGCAACCATAGAATGTATAGGTAGTAGGTTGGCTACTATTGCATGGAATCAAGTTGATATAAAAACTTTTCAACCAAACAAAGAATAATGTGGATAAACTGACAAACGACCAGTTCCGAAAACAAAAAACCTCAAAAAAAAAAAAATATTACATTGCTGAGCAGGATAAGAAGGACGATAGTCTCCATAGCTAGAAAAATACATATATTTCCACCGAGGGCAACAAATCATGTGAAAGTAAAAAGGATTAACACGAAATGAGTTACACAACGCTACTCGCTAGTATACCTGGTAGAGGAATTGGTGGACGGACTGAAAAAAATTGGATTTCAAGAGAATTGTGTAATTTTTTCAAGTTTTTTTTTATATTTTTATGTGATTTTTGTGTATTTTATGGGGATATTTTATTTAAACTAAAAATATTCATCGATTGACGTGCAATTATCTGATTGACATTTTTTTTTTTTGAAAGTTTGCCCTCGACTATAAATGACCTCAGGATGTTGTCCTTTTGTGTTTGTATTTTTTTTTTTAATAATTTTTTTTCCCGGTCACAGTTTGGATAGAGAGCAAAAAAGATGTCTTTTTTTTATAACATTCGATTTAAAAAACTGATATAGTTTAATCCGGCATTTTTTGTATTTTTAATCAGATCACACAAACTGTGTATAGTTTAAGTGGCTGAAAAATCCACGTGAATTAAAAATTCGTTCAAAAAACTGAACAAACTTTTTGATTCGATTTGGGAAAAAAGGAATAAATTAGTTAAACAAAATGTGATTTGAATGTTATTTTTTTTTTTTTTTTGATAATACATATATGGAAATTCTTTCAATTGGAATTTTTATTTATATAATTGAGATTTTTTTTAACAAAATAATTGACCTAAATATGTTTGGCAAAATTGATTATTATGCAAAAGATTTTTTAATAAAAAATTATTCATAACTAATTCGTTGCATGGTTAAGTTAGATTTAAATTTAGGTGAATCATGAATAGAGGCAAAATTGATGTGTTTTTAAAAATTTTTGAAAAAAAAAAACAATTTTTAATTTGATTAACATTAAAATGAGCATTTATAGTTTTGAATTGAAAATGGAAACCAATAGTCTCCGACATAAAACAAAATTATACAAGTAATACATAAGTTTACAGGTTATGTGCATCAATTTTGCACTTTTGCAAATCAAATTCATCCTTTTTCAATTCAACAAGCTTTTCAGTGCAAACAAAAAATGTATAGCTGAAATAACAATCTTCACGTGCGTATAGACACTTCAAAGAGGCTTTTTTCGAAATTCAAGGATCGTCAAAGTAAGGACCATCAAAACTCACAAAATCACCATTCTTTTCTTCTTTTTCTTTTTTTCTCCGATTCCTCGAAGTTGAATTCCGAAATTGATTTATTTCTTTTCAATTGAAATCCAATTCCATCAATGTCTGATGTTCATAAACATTAGTTACACGTTACCACTGAGAAGGCACAAAGTCTATTTGAGATAATAGCTACCTACTCTGAGGCATTCTGTTTTTCTTTTTGTAAGGTTCTCGCAAGCAATTCTAATCGAAAGTGGATATGGCCTTCAAAAATAAAAGACAAAAACCCTTTGGCTTTTCCTTTGAACACACACCATCAACCACACCATACTTCAAATATAGACAAAAGTGAAAATTCCTAAATTCTAAGCTATTTTCACGGTAATGTCAAACGTTCAATTCTCAGCTGTCTCCATGGAAAATGAACTTTATTTTGCAGAGTTTGCATTGCGCGACGACGACGAACCAAACGAATTGCCATCAGAAACAGAAAGACACAAGAAGTCCAAGCTAAAAGGAGGCGTCATTGTTTTCGTTGATGTCGTTCGTTTGTTCACTGTGTTGTCGTCGATGTCATTGTCGTCGAAATCGTCGTCGTCGTTGTAGTTATACAGTTTCTTGACAATCACATTTAATGCACCTACTTCCACTGTAAACTTGCTTCCATAGTTTCACATGTATGCTCAGCTCATGCTCATGGATATCGACAAGGACGTTTGTCGTTCATTCTCACCTCCCAAGTCCTCTCCTCTATCCATCCTTCGACCACAATTTTAGTTCTTATTGGTACCCAATATCTTTTAAAAAGAGAATACCAACGAGCACTTACAAAAAGAAAAAAAAAAATTCAATGTAACCATGAAAATTTATGTAACAATCGCCTGGGGAAATATCAAAAAACCGCACTTGTCACGGAGTAGCAGGTTGCAACACATCACTCCTGCCACTTTCGACTTTAGTATTTATGGCCAAGCAACACTACTATCCTCGAGCTGCGCTGCGGTGGAGTAGTCTAAAACCTAAGTCGTTGTTTGTCCGTTGGTATTGTGTAGAGGAATTTCATCATATTCTTAACTAGACAAAATTTTAATTGTTTAAATTGCAAACGATTTCCTTTTTGTACCAAATTTCGATTTAAGTGACATGGTTGAATATGGAAGAGTTCTTTAAGTCAGAAACATACATTCCAATCCTAGACGGAAGAAAATATTGTGGTTAGGTAAATTTTGTACCAAATTTTTGGATCAGGCTAAAATTTGTCTCCATTTTTTGGTCTCGCTTTTATGAAAGTCCATCAAAACCTTCCAGTGAATAAATGCTTTTGGTGCAGTTTCTGTACTTAATTTCAATTCAACTGACGGAAAGTTTTGAACAATTTTGATACCTATGGAAAAAAATAATGAAAAACCTGAGTGAGTACTAAATTTTCCGACCAATTACAAATTTCAATTTTTGCATTGAAATTTGGTCAGAAAAGTACTTTTAAAATGTTTGTATCAAGTTTTGGATCTTTCTAAAAAATTTTGATTCTGCTTTTACATTTTAAATGAAAACCAGTCGAAATTTTGCAGTGAATCTGTACCAAGATAAATACTGGTAAATTTTTTTAACTAAATTTTAATTTGATTGACATGTTTAAAATTCGAAACAATTATTTTGTCAGCAAAATAAACATTTTTCATCTTACAAAAAAAACTGTGGAATTTCGGCTTGGCTTTACTATATTTCTGTATAAATTTTAAATTGGTCAAATTTCAAATCAAATGACATGATTTAAATTTGGAACAATTTTTGTGTCAAAAAATATATAAACAATTTTTGTCTTAAGAGAACACTGTGGAAATTTTGTAAAATAATTTGTACCAAATTTATAAATCTAAAATATATCTCCCACTTTAAATCACGACTTAAACTATTTAACTCTACGTTGAAACTAGCCATAATTGAAATTTGAATGTTAAGGTCATGAAAATAGGTGCATAACAATTTGGCCTCAGATACATTTAGTATTTGTGTATCAAATTTCTTTTGAAGTTACAGAAAATTGAAAAAAAAAATGTGGTCTCAGTAAAATATTGTTCAAAATTTTGGTTTTGTAAGTTGTGTACTAAATTTTTCAACCAGTATAAAATTCGTCCCTTATTCAGATTACTAAGGAAAGCCGAAATTATGAAGTGAATATGTTACAAAGTTCTGGTTTGGTTTGACCAATATTAAAATTTAAATGACATGAATCAAAAATTTGAAACAGTTTTTATGCAAAAAAAAAAAAAAATTAACAATTTCAGTCTAATAAAAAGATATTAAACAAAATTTTGGATGTTATAAGTTTTTGCCAAATTTCTATACAATCTAAAATATTGTCTCCAACTTTGAATCCAAGATTCTGGTCAAATATTTGTACATAATTTTAATTTATATGACGTGAATCTTACAAATTTGGAACAAAGTTTATGTCAAAAGATATATACAAAATTTTGATCTTAAGGAAATTGAAGATACTTTGAATTGGTAAATTTTGAACCAAATTTCAATTTGTAGGTACCAATATAATTGTAAAATTATTTTACCAAAGATGATTGAAAAGTGTATCCACTCAACAGTTTTTGTCTTAAGAAAAAGAAAGTGTACCAAGTTTCTGTACAAATCTTAAATTTATTTTCCAACACGCTTTATCATTTGTATTTTAAACCTTTGGAAATTTTGTACCAAAATTCTAGTAAAATTCACCTTACACCTTCGAGTGTCACTAGAACTGATGTGTCGCTGCATGGCCAGCGCGCTATGCCATAGTCAAGTCAGTACCAGTAACACCATATGAAGATACATCGTAGCGCCATATAATAGCTTCTCTATTCTTCATTCCATTATACACCGAAGGGGGACTCTTCGTGCTGAAAATATTGCTCGATTCTCTCGATTCCCATTTTCTTATGGTTTTCGAAGCAAACTCCCAATGTTTTACAAGACTTTTCCACCCATGAACATGCTGCTGGCGGGTTTCAAAGCGCCATTCAACTCATCAACCCAGAGATATCCGAGAATAAGGCAAAAGGATAGAATCCACTCTGGCTCATCTACACACACAGTAAGGTTTTGTTCAAAAATAAAAAAAAAAAAATGGAAAGAGAAGAAGTTAGCTTGATAAACTACCGCAACCGCTGGCATTGCTGTGCTGTGCCCAGCAGTGACTTGAAATTGGAGGCAAGTCGACTCCTTTGGTGGAGAACATTAGATAAAGCAAGGTGATGGAAGCACACTAGCTTTGACTGACTACTACTGGATAATGGGACTGTCGCACGTGACAACGCCTAAAATGGATCGCCAGACTTCTGGGAGGAAGCCAGAAGAGTGGAATAGTTGAAAAATTCATGAAATGCCATCAGTAGTGTATCACCGAGAAGACCGACCGGTAAGAGAGGGACTTTGTTACAATTTCCTTTTAAAGTTTTTTTCTAGTTTTTTTTTTGTTCCTCTTGTTTAATCTTTTGACTTCTTTTTACTTTCATTAATCTTGATGGCTAGCTACTGATGCACACATCCCTTCATTTACTGATGTATGCAACAAACATGGCATAAGCAATTGAAGTGCTATTCCCTTAGCATCCTCATAGTCAACGTTGTCGTTTGTGATGAAGGATACACGTTACCTATCTCCCTTCTGAAGATAGGTATCTTCTATCTTGTCGTACTAGCGAGCAATGTGTGTTTTCAAATGAAAAGTAAAATTCGATTTTATCTTGTCAAAAAGTATCTCTAACCACAAGTGTTGTTCGTTAGGTTTACAAGCAAGCAGATCAATCTAATTACATTTTTTTGTTGTCCTTTGTATCTCAGTGCTCAAAGGCTCTTTAAAGATGATAGTGGTACCTATAGAAATAAGGGGATGAGGATTGTTGATTTTTTTAACTTTTACAAATTGGCTGTTGAGAAATTTTGGAACTTAAATTTAAATAAGTATACGATTTGGCATCGTTATGACGAGAAGGTTACTTTTTTTTATTTGATTGAATAAAAGAAATGAAAATGAATTCTGATTAGTGACATGATCATCTCAACTCCATAAAGTCAATTGATCAATGTTTTCAAAGTATTTGGAGCCTTTTTCCCACCTAATTTTTTTTTTTTAATACTAGTCCAGTGCATTTGTAATTTAACCCATAATTTTGTACCACCCTCAAATTTTTTTTGCTCATTCGATAGAGAAATGGGTAGAAGAAAAAGATAGTTAACCTTAAAATTCTCTACAACTTCGCAATACAATTTTTTTTTTGTATCACTATAAATTCAAAAGTTATAAATACTTTTTTGTTAAAAAATGTCTGTGTTTTTTATCTTTCTGGAATTTTTTTTTCAACCAAATCTTGACTTTTAAATGATTAGTGAGTATTTTATAGCTTTGTGTTACAAGAAAAAATTTAAGACGTTCATTTTTTAGTTTTAAGTTTCTTCATTTGTAAATAAGGGTTTTTTTAACAAAAAAGCACTAATAACTTTTGTATTTACAGCGATACAAAAAAAGTTATATAGCAAAGTTGTAGAGAATTTAAAGGTGATCATACTTTTCTCGGAAGATTTTTTCATAATTTTGATGAAAAATGCTTAAAACTTAAAAATTTTCTTTTTTTTCGTATTTTTTACTTTTTTGGCTTGTAACTTTTTTAATATTCAGAACATTGAAAAAGAGTTCTTAAAATAAAAGACGCGAAATTTAACTGCCAACATTTTCTGTACAACCAACTTTAAGCTAGGATGAACAAAAATCGAGATATTTAATAAAAACTTAAATCCAAGATGGCGGCCAGAAGGTTAATTTAACGAGTGCGAAAAATCATGGTTATGATATTTCCCAAATTCTTTATCGAATGAGCAAAAAAAATTTGGGAACTGGTATATATAAACATCATAAATGCACTGGACTATACCTTAGGACCAGGCCTTATTAGTTTGAAAAGTACAATTTTGGATCATTCGCTGATTGGCATACTTCTTCCATCAATATTTTCAGTATTCTTGGGGCATTTTCTTCGTAAATTGTTCTTCTAAAGTTTCCAAACAAGGAGCAAAAATTGACAATGTTAATTTTTTTATCATTCTGTGATTCTATTACTTTTTCAATCGAAGTTTACAGAATATTTCAAACAAACTCTTGGTAATTCAAAAGGTGATTTTTGTATCATTTATGAATTGTATTACGTTTTTCATCAAGGTTTCTTAATTTTTTTTTTAAATTTCTTGGTAAATTGATCTTCTAATGTCTAAAGTCAAGTTCCAATAGTTGATGAAGTACAATTTTTTGCCATTCTTCAATCGGATAACTTCTTCGAATCAGGTTTTTGAAGTGTTGTCGGCTATTCTTTTTGTTTCTGAACAAGATCCTAGGTGCATTGTAGCACCCTGTAAACTGCTTAAGTTAGTGAAATTATACTGGAGTATTTGCATAAATCGTAAAATCTGGTACTAAATTTTGGTTCATAAGCAAATCCGCTCCTTTTTGCAACAGATATGGATTTTCCTACAAATTTTATTTATTTTTTTTATATATAAGTCCAAAAATACTTTCAGGAAGTTTTCAAAAAGATTTCATCAGAAATGTGTGTTCCAATCCTCTGTCCTCGGTAAAAATGAATCAAAATTTTACAAAATAATTGCGAAGCTAATTCCTATCCTGACCTTCTTATGTCTTTAATCTAAATTGGCTTTTCGGATAGATGAAATATTCTTCACAAAATATCTTCTTGCAAGTACAACATCCTTTTCAATTCCAAGTTAATTTAAATCAATAATACTAGAACATGGACGGAAATAGATTTCTTCAAAATAAAAAAAAAAACTTAATTTCATTGGAATTGGATTTTTTTTTAATCCTTTTTCTTCTCAAGGATTTACAATTTTCTATCTTCACTTCACAACGTGAACACACACTATGAATATATCCTTCCTACAGGAAACAGTTCTTAAAATGATATCCCCAACTTCGTGTTGGATTACATTGAATTCATTTGAATTTGTGAAATAGTAAACTCCTCTTAATAATTATATCCCCCAGAAGGATTATATAGCATCCATTTTTACCTGGATGAAAATTTGAATTTTTTGGATCCCACGGTATAAAGTAGATACACAAGCACTTAATCTGGTTCACACCCGACGCTTCAGATCACCCAGGTCGCACGCATCACAATTTACAGTCACAGTCACAGAGCCACCACAGGTTCACACAGCAATTGATATCAATTAGGACGGCAATAAAAATGGAAGGCAAATAATTGAGGAGGCTGTTTAGAGAAGAAACACGACGTCTTGGTTGTCGTTGTCGTCGTCATCGTTATCTTTTTCTATGTCCATGAATTCCTGCCGGTCGTCGTTCTACCTGTTTAAACACAAGTGCATCTGAAGCAGCTATACAACACCTCCAACGCATTATCACAGGTGCGACTAAACCACCAATAAACTTGTTACTCGCAGCCGCCACATTCGTGGCAGTTCCCTCTACATTTTTTTTTTACTTTTTGTTTACAAACAAATCACTTTGTTGTGTTTTCTGTGCACCCGTGGAAACATTTGTTGCATTGGGCGCTGAAAAGCCAACACCAACTTCTGACACTACTGCCATTGCAACAGAGAACACAGCCCTATAGCTCTGGCATCATCATATTGTCATGAAAGATGATTATTTGAAGAAACTACTAGCACCATCTTTTCAAACCTGCAGGCAGAGTGCATCTGTTTCTCCATCAGACTGCACCATCTCAGCAGCACTCTCTGGGGCGTTTGCCTAACGATTCTGGGATGTTTGCTCTTAATTATCCCCCCATTGTCGGGAGCAAAAGCCACCGCTCGCGTTAAAAGGAGCTCAACATCCAGCCATGGGCCATGGGATCTGGTATTAATAATGTAACAGTGCATAAATTCCATCAGCAACAACACAGCACTATCTCATCGTTGCACCATTAAATCTCGTTCCAAATTGTTGGATGGTTGATAAGTTAAGTTTACCTGTGCCTGTCTGTGCCTGTGTGCTCTGTGCTTGTTTCTCTACGATGACGATCGAATCGCACTTGGAAATAAAGGAGAAACAATTCTTCCTGCTCTGGTTGTGTCTTATTTTTATTTTTCGAAAGGGGTGGACTTATGGGTTAAGGGAAGAAGGCTCAGTAAAAATTGCTCAAATGTTGTTTTTCTTTTCGTCTTCTAATAATCCAAAAGTTGGGAACGTGATTTTTTGGTGTTTTTCGGGCAATAACTTATAACATTGTTCTCTTGATGCCTTCGAACAAATTCTAGTTGGTGAAAATGTAGAATTTCGGACCAATTGTTGATTCGAGAACTTTTTCCATAAATTTTTTCAATATTTTTGGGTACACTTTCTTATTCTTCAATTACCTCCAAAGAAGGTTTAATAGTTGAAAAGGTAAAATTTTGGATCATTCGTTGATTAGATTACTTCTTCCATCAATTGTGTAAGTGGTTTTGGGCCCTATTTCTTGATTAATAGTCCTTCTAACACTATCGGACCAGGCTTAATAGTTAAAGTAGTAAAATTTTGGATCAATCGTTGATTGGAACACTTCTTCCATCAATGTTTTTAATATTTTTGGGTACACTTTCTTGGTAAATTATTCTTCAATCACCTCCGAAGAAGGTTTAATAGTTGATAAAGTAAAATTTTGGATCATTCGTTGATTGGAACACTTCTTCCATCAATGTTTTCAATATTTTTGGGTACACTTTCTTGAAGAAGATTTAATAGTTAAGGGGGAAAACCCTCTGGAATTTTTTAATTTTTGCATTATTATTTTTTTTCCCTAAAAATTTCATTTATCAACAGAAGAAACAATTTTATTGGTCTTAGCCTTGAATGAAGCCTCAAAAGACCCCAGATAATCCCGAAACCCATGCTTTCCGAGCCTACCACAGTACAAAAACGAAAACTATAAACGCATTTTTCTCGAAACACATTTTTTTCCGCGCCGTGCAACGTAACTCAAAAACTAACGAAGCTATAGACTTGAAATTTGAAGAAAATTACTCCTTGAATCATTGGCCATTGCATGAACCTAAAAGTTAAATTTAATTTTTACAGTAAATAATTTTTTTAACTACTTCTTTGTAAGAAAAACACCTTTTTTTTCGTTTTTCTGATTTCTTATTTTTATTTTTCATTTTTAAAAAAATAATTTTAGGTTCATGCAATGCGTATTAATATCATCTAACGTAAAAAAATTTCCCTTTTAATATAAGATGGTTTCCTGGACCTGTGCGTTGCACGGCGCAAACCAGAGGCGCCTTTGAAGGGCTCTAGAGCCGCCATTTTATTATTTTTTGATTTGCAAAAAATTTGTATCAATACTTAATAATTTCAGTAATATCTTGTTTTTTTAAAAAATTTAATAAGTGCTTTTAGTTTTTCATAAAAAAATTATTGAAAAAGCTGTTGTCCAGAGGGTTTTCCCCCCTTAATAAGGTAAAATTTTGGATCATTCCTTTAGTGGAATACTTCTTTCATCAATGTTTTCAGTGGTTTTGAAGCCACTTTCTTGATAGATTGTCCTTCTAACACTATCGAACAAGGCTTAATAGTTAAAGAAGTGATATTTTGGATCATTTGCTAATCGGAACAATTCTTCCATTAATTGTGTAAGTGGTTTTGGGGCCACTTTCTTGATAAATTATCCTTCTAACACTATCGGACAAGGCTTAAAAGTAAAATTTTAGAACACTTCTTTCATCAATTGTTTCAATATTTTTGGTTACACTTTCTTGGTAATTCGTTCTTCAATTACCTCCAAAGAAGGATTAATAGTTGAAAAGGTAAAATTTTGGATCATTTTTTGATTAGATTACTTCTTCCTTCAATGTTTTAGTTGTTTTGGGCCCTATTTATTAATTAATAGTCCTTCTAACACTATCGGACCAGCCTTAATATCGTTGATTGGAACACTTCTTCCATCAATATTTTTAGTGGTTTTGGGGTCAATGTTCTCCTAATACCTCCAAAGTTGTCTCAATAGTTGAAAATGTAAAATTTTTGGTTATTGGAATACTTTTCCATCAATATTTTCGACGTTTTTGGAAATATTTCTTAGTAAATTGTTCTTCTAATACCACCGGAAAATGTCCAATGATTGAAGAAGTTAATTTTTTTAATCATTCGATAGCTGTTTCACTTCTTAAATTTACATTTTTAAACAATTTCAGACAAGTTCTTGGTAAATTGGTGGATTAGGATCATTAAATGATTCGATTACTTTTTCCATCAAAGTTTCTGGATTTTCTTCAAGAAATTCCTTGGTAAATTGGTCTTTTAATTTCTATATTCACGTTCCAATAGTTGAAGAAGCAGAATTTTTTGTCAATCTTCTATATTATTACTTCTTCAATTCAGATTTGTGGATTTTTTCACTTTTCATTTTTGTTTCTAAGCAAAATCCACCAGTTCCATTTTCCTCCTTGTTCTTATCTAAGTTCATAGTAGTATCCCGCTGGCTTTGACTGTCCAAATTTATTCCTACAAAACCTTGAACCGAGGGCCCTCTTAACCAATTCCGCTCCTTTTTTCGGTGGATACGAATTTTCTTCCAAAATTTTCTTTTTATTTTCATTATGACGCAAACGAGGTTAACAAAGGTGGAGGTGGCCGCTGCCGCCGCCGCTGGTGTAGTGATGTTAAATCCGAGAGAGAAACATCGACCAGAGGGACAGGATGAAAGAATTGATAGAGGCATAGCAGACAACTAAACTTCACCTAAGGTTTACCTTTTCTTATGGTTGCAATGCGTTCGTTCATTCACTTTACTTCCCCCGATGATGGATGTTCTCTTCTTGTGTTGTTGGTCTATCTTTGTGTATAGTTTTTATCCAGCTCGAAGGAATTTCCCACTGGGCGAATTCCAGTGTTTACTTTCTCATGGGGGCCCGTATCAAGAACAACATTGTGCGACAAGTGGATAAGAAAAGAAGATTCGTGTGTTGTGTTGTTTTTGGGTTTGTTTTTGTTGGTGTTGATACACTTCAGGTGGGTCTTTAGGATGATGCAGAAGACGTGAAGGGTAAAGGAGTTAGATGGTGTTGTGTTTTACTCTTTTCTTGTGGAAATAAGACTTAACTATGAACTGATGCAATGCATCGGAACACCTTGTGCAACGAACGACCAGTTCGAAATGGTGTTTGTTGTGTGACCAAATGAGTGTGCGATGAGAAGCAATCGCTTCCCTTTGATGGATGATGGTTGTTGATGTGTTGTTGATGGCGGCACGATACACACAACGACCGATAAGACATCAAGTGTTTGTATTTAATCTGGATTGTAAAGTCTTGTGAGTAAGTCAGTTTTTTTTTTTTCAATTTTTTGTTTTGTTTTCTAAATATAAGTTTGTGACTATGAAAGTGCGAAGGACGGATTGTTGATGAAGAATGATTCCAAAAGTCTAAGTTATCTCAAGGATTGAGAGTTAATTTTTTGACATGAAAGCCTAGCCCGTATAAGACTTGTTGATTTGCAATGTTAGGCATGATTTACCAGGTTCACTTGTTGATTTAACAAGTTTGCCTGTTGATTCAACAATTTTGGCTGTTGATTTAACATGTTCGCCTATTTATTTAACAGGTCCACTTTTTGATTTTCTAGCCCCTTTCTAGCCCTTCTCTGGTGTTATAGTCCATCGCACCAAACATTGCGCCACGGTCGGTGTACTAAATTTGTCATCAATCTTGACATCAATTTTATATAAAAAAAAAAATTGATAAGGAAGTTGCTCTTTAAAAAAAAATACCAATCACGCTTTCAGGAAATTAAATTTTGAAACTCAATTGAAAACTACAAAACTTTAACTCCTCTTTAACCAAAAATATATAAACTATTTTAAAACTTCTGTCGGTTTGTTTTCTGTTTTTTTTTTTTTTTTTTTAACTTTACACACCACAGAAAATGAATGCGAGACTCTTTCAACATTTAAGCTTTACCAAAAAAATAGCGATACACTGTTGACAAAAAATAACCGACTGGAAAAAAACCGCCACTCTTTCTAAATTCTTTGAAAATTCACTCTAAAAGTGCACATTCGTGTTAAATGGTTTTCTTTTTTTATATATCACATCCTGCGATGCGGTTTCAAGCGAATCATTGACATTTTTTTTTTATTTCGCTGCAAGGATACTATATATCCTATATCCTCCTGATTTCGGCTATCCGCACATCCGAATAAAAGCAATGGGTATTTAACTTTCTCTGGTGTATATCCAGTCTGTGTGTGTGTTGGATGGGGATAAGCTATTTGAATTTCAATGCAATTAGATTTGTCATACAAAAAAAAAAGGAGCCAATACAACAAAATGATGCAAACTTTTCCTCATTTTTCACACAAACACATTCGAATTCGACGACATATTTGCAATTGCATACAAAAAGTTTTTCCCTCCCGATATACCAATATTGGTTTGGTAGCTAAACCACAGAAATTGAAAGCCATTTCGTTCGTACTCAAAACCATCAGACAGCCAGAGAATTTGTCCAATATTTTTAAACCAAAAATACACTTGTACACACACCAGCACAGAATTCAGACAATATAGTCGAAACTGTACTGTATAAGGGTACCCTAATAGTAGAAGCATGATGCATGCCAGCGAATATATGCCGCATGCTGCAAACATACTATATAAAGTGTGCAAATATCTGACGACCGAGTGCATATTACCGACTTTGAATTTGAATTGATGTATCAAGTTTGCGGTTGAAGAGATAAAGTATCTTGTGGCTTTTTTAGCCGCAAAACCCGCAACATGCAATTATATATCGGGTCCTGGAAAAATCATTCCGTTTTATATTGACAAATGCGCATTGCCGCCGCATCAAGTAAATTGTAGCAACTTTATGACAGAAGAGTTTATGTTTTGTTAAATGTTGGTAATTTTTTGTGGTTTAATTAATCTTTCAAGGAGCTTGCCTTTAAAAGATTAAATGTGTTAAATTCATTATAATAATACAATCAAAAATAATATCAGTCGAAAAAGGGGTTAAAACTAGTGATGGGAGCTATCGAATGATTTGAACTATCGATAGTTAGTAACTGAATGATTTGAACTATCGAATAGTTCATTCATTCATTCATTTATTCATTCGAATAAAAACTATCGAATAAAACTATCGAATGAAAACTATCGAACAAACTATCGAATAAACTATCGAATAAAAACTATCGTATAAAAAAACTATTCAAATGAAAAAACTATCGTTTAAGAAAACTATTTGAATGAAAAAACTATCGTATTAAAAAACTATTCAAATGAAAAAACTATCGTTTAAGAAAACTATTTGAATGAAAAAACTATCGTATTAAAAAACTATTCAAATGAAAAAACTATCGTTTAAGAAAACTATTTGAATGAAAAAAGTATCCTATAAAAAACTATTGGAATGAGAAAACTATCGTATAAAAAAAACTATTTGAATGAAAATAGTAACTAAACTATCGAATGAAAAATGATTGAATGAATGAATGATTTAAAACTATCGAATGAATGAATATTTTACAACTATCGATAGCTTGATAGCGTTTTTATTCGATAGTTCCCATCACTAGTTAAAACCCACAACCCATGAGAATATTTTTTTTTTTTTTTTTGAAAAATTAAATCCAAAGGACCCATTTAGCAGAGCATACAATTTAGAAAAGGGTCATATACAACAACTAATTAAACTTTCAAACAAAACACATTTTAGGGGAAGCAAGTATTTTAAATAACCTACATTTACTCAAAAATATGAAAAGAGTAGTTTTCCATTCCCATGACATAACATTTTATGACATCATTATGTGGAGCCAAAGTATAGTTGGAAACAGAGTTTTAAAGTGCTTGTAACTCATCCTTATTTAATTAACAAAAAAAAAGAAAAACTTTTCTAAAAAGCTATTTAATTAAAAGCTTATGTTTCACACAAATGAGAGCTATAATATACATTAGGGCGTTCATTATTTAGGTTTTTTTCGGGAATCAATAAACCCCTAGTCCTAGAAAAATGGTTTATACCTTTTTTAAAAGGGTGTTTAATATAGAATAGAATCTCATCAATTTTTTTTTACATTTAGGCTATATCTAAAAAAATGTCAACATATACCCACTTCAAATGAGAAAAATCTTTAACCCTTTTGGGGCGCCATCTAGCGTCAAAATAAAAATCTGAAAAAATTAGGGGTTTTGTTTTTATTATTTAGAAACAGTTTTTCCACTTAGGAACTTGATTCAAAAATAACGAACGCCCTAATCTACATAGTTATCATTGAGATATGAATCAGTGAAAAAGGATTTGACGCAGTTAACTTATAAATATAAAATTTGACAGCTAGATTTAAGTCTAGGCTTTTTATATTTATTTAATGCGTTAAAAGCTAACGTCACTTATTATGATATTATCTCTGAAAACTAGTAGGTACAGTAATATTTTCATTACAATAATATGTTAAATTTAGTACTTTTTTTAAGAAAAGAAAATTCAAATTTTGTATCAAAGAAAAAGGTGGAAAATGGTAATATTAAAGTTAAGTACGATTTATTGGTAGCCAGGAAATACAGGGGTCAAATTATTGCATACGTTCGTGAACGTATTGTCGCTATATGTCCCTATCTTTTTCTACTGATGAAATAGAGATAGCAATAGTCAAAACGTTAACGTATGACCGTAATCGTGTGCCGTGATTCGATCCCAGGACTAAGCAAAAAAAAAAAATTAAAAAAGACTTTAAAAAGAAAAAATACATTTTAGCACACTTTTTTTAATAAATAGTTAGAAGAAATGAAAATCTGAATTTTATCTTGAAAACAAATTAAGTTTTTGAAAACGGATTGATGGTTTTTCATGAAACATTGTTCTTTTATGTTACTTATTGTTTTCTTTTTACTGGCATGCCAAGTTTTTTTTTTCATTTTTCGAAAATTTTTATTAAAAAAACTATTTTTTTTGTTTGAGGTGTTGCGAAAATCTAGGAGTTGAGTGAATTGAGAGTTGCGTTAATCGAGAACGTACTGTATATATTTAATTTTTTTTTTTTTTTTTAATTATTTAATAGTCTAATATTAAAAGAATTCAAAAATGTGAAATGCACAGAGAAAAATATGACCCGCTAAAAACTAACAGATTGCCATATTGTTTTACCGTCCATACATTTCATAAGGAAATCTTATTAAAATCAACGATTAATAAGGTTTTTTAAGGAGATTTCTTATTATTTTTATAGAGAAAATCTTATTAAAATTTGACTGAAAAGTTGATTTTTTTTTTGCAACTTAGCACTAGAACAAAAATCGCGATCAATATTTTCATGGCAGGTTGGTTCAGGTGTAGTAAGCTCTTGGAAGAGCTGACACTAAGGAAGCTGAAGAAGTTCTGCAGCGATAACAACATCATCCCAGACATGCAGTTTGGTTTTCGGGAGAAGCACTCCACACTGCATCCGCTCATGAAGTTCCACCAAGACATCACCTCAGCTTTAAACAACAATCAAGTTACTGTCGCATGCTTTTTGGATGTCGAAAAAGCCTTTGACAGCGTATGGATAGATGCTCTTATCCATAAACTTCATTTACTAGGCTTTCCTTTGGCACTAATTAAAATTATTTTTTCTTTTCTCTCTTCCAGAAACTTTTTTGTGCAAGTGGAGGATCGGAAATCACCAATGAAAGTCATTAGAGCTGGAGTTGCTCAAGGATCCAAACTTGGCCCCTTCCTTTACAGCATCCTGACGTCAGACCAACCACCTGCAAGTGAGTGCGAGAACCTGCTTTACGCGGACGATTCACTCACTTACTGCAAGTCCATCTCGCCAACAATAGCTGCCAAGAAAGTCGAAGCTCACATTCGGAAACTGTATGAGTTCTACAGTAAATGGGGTATCCGAATCAACTCATCCAAGTCGGAACTACTGTGCCTTAGACGATCAGGAGGAAGAGGCAGTCGATCGGCTGGAAGCTGTAGAAGCATCACATTGACACTTCCAGATGGAACTAGATTGCCAGCCAAACGCAACGCCAAGTACTTAGGAATCAACTTTAACGAGCTCCTCAGATTCAACAATCACTCCCGTTTGGTCCTCAAAAAAGCCAACTTTGCTTTCCATCGCCTTCACCCTCTGATGAAAAGAAGAACAGGATTGAGTCAACCAACGAAACTCTTGATCTACAAGCAGCTTCTGCGACCAGTCATTGCCTACAGCTTTCCAGTATGGTACACCATCTCCAAGACAGCCATGAAGGAACTACAAATGTTCGAGAGAAAAATACTGAGGATTTGCACTGGACTCATCTTTGACCGACAGCGGCAGAAATACTATAGCAACAAGCGACTCTACGAGGAAGCAAAAATCATACCACTGGACAAGTATCTACTGCAATCGGCGAAGGTACTGGTAGGAAATATCGCCAACCATCCCAATCAACTGATGAGAAGAATGACAGCCCAACAACGACATCCGGAACCTAAGTACCTCTGCGCTTTGGATATACTGGCTGAGAACATAATTTCAATGGACAACGAAGAAGTTAACTTTTACGCCGACACCCAGTCGGCTTACTACCGTGGCTAACGCCAACCAAACCAACCCAACTCAACCAACCACACAACTGGACATCCGGGTCTGAACACCCCGAGGACAACCTAGTCAGCAGACTTTAAATTAAGTTTATCCATGTATAATATTTATTTATATTTTATAACTTAGTCATTGTATAAGGTTAGGCCCCCTCTGTGCCAACAAAATTTTGTATCTATCAATGAATCTTAGACATAAGTTAATTTTAAGTCAATTGTAAATAACAAGTTTAATAAAAACAAAATTGAATTGAAAATTGGTTGGTTCAGGTGGTAAGGTGGGCGACTAATGATTTGAAGTCTCCAGTTCGATTCCCAGCCTGGTCATTATTTTTTTATTTTTTTTTTTCAGATTTTAAAACAATAAGGAAAACCCGATTGTTTTAATAAGGTTTCCTTATTGGATGAAAACCATTGAGAAATCTTATTGTTTTTGTTCTATTTTATGTGGTCTATTTTTCTCTGTGTGAATTGGTAAGCCTTTCTTAAAAAATTAGTATTCTATACATACATAAAATCGAAAATTTTTTTCAAAAAATTGAATTTCAAAAAAAAACAAATAATCCAGTCAAATAAGGGTTTAACCTCGGAATGAATGTTAGTAGAAATTTTTTTTGCTCAATATCTTCCTTTTGCCATTCTAAAACATATCTCAAAAGTCTAGAAAAATTTCATTTCCGCTTGTCGCGATTTCAAGGTCAAATCGCGAAATGGAGATTTTCAAAATTAGCAAAAATAGGCTATGGTATTATATACACATATGATACATGATTTCAAGGTATTTTTTAATGCTGATTCCAAAAAATCTGAAATCAAGTAAATCTGACGTCTCTGGAAAAAGTTATACCTGTTTTTCATCTGTCAACTCATATTATTATAACAGTTGCAAACTTACTGCCGAAAAACCCTTAAAAATTATGGTAGATGAACCAAATTTTGCATGAAGATTTTAGAATCCATCATTATTAAAAATCAAAACAATCCATTACAAAAAATATATATACCTACGAAATAATGGTATTTTTTGATGAAGGGGCAAATTTTAGGATATGCACTAAAGAATATTCTTGTTCATCTTAGGAATAAGTGCTAATAGGCTATTTTTTTCATTTTAATCTTTGTTTGGATATTCTTTAACTACCCTCAAAAATCTAAAAAAATCTCATGTCCGCAAGTCCTAATTTTCTTGGTTTGAAAATAAGGTGCAGATTTTAAAAAATTAATAAGAAAAGTTTAAATTTTTATATGTATACCAACATAAGCGACATGATTTTAAGGTATTTTTTAACACTTATTCTAACAAAACTCACAAGCAAGTCAACCTGACCATCCCTGAAAAGTAATGCACATTATTCATTTTGATCTGACACAAATATCTGATGTGTAGTTTTTCAATTTTTTTAAATCTGCATACCTTATTTTCAAACCAAGAAAATTAGGACTTGCGGACATGAGATTTTTTTAGATTTTTGAGGGTAAGTTAAAGAATATCCAAACAAAGATTAAAATGAAAAAATTAGCCTATAAGAACTTATTCCTAAGATGAACAAGAATCTTCTTTAGTGCATATCCTAAAATTTGCCAGTCCATCAAAAAATACCATTATTTCGTAGGTATGTATATTTTTTGTAATGGATTGTTTTGATTTTTAATAATGATGGATTCTAAAATTTTCATGCAAAATTTGGTTCTTCTACCATAATTTTTAAGGGTTTTTCGGCAGTAAGTTTGCAACTGTTATAATAATATGAGTTGACAGATGAAAAACAGGTATAACTTTTTCCAGAGACGTCAGATTGTCTTGATTTTAGATTTTTTGGAATAAGCATTAAAAAATACCTTGAAATCATGTATCAAATGTGTATATAATACCATAGCCTATCTTTGCTAATTTTGAAAATCTCCATTTCGCGATTTGACCTTGAAATCGCGACAAGCGGACATGAGATTTTTCTAGACTTTTGAGATATGTTATAGAATGGCAAAAGGAAGATATTGAGCAAAAAAAATTTCTACTAACATTTATTCCGAGATTTACCCCTTTTTTCTCCTTATTTGACTGTATTAAAATTAATTCTTTGAAATTTTTATTTAATTTCAATATTATGGCTAGCTTTCGCTGAAATCAGGTTAGTTATTAAAGTGAAAGTCGGAAATCGAGAAAACGGTTCTACACCGAAAAAAAGAATTTGATAATAACAGCTATCAAATTAACATTTTTCAGTGACAAAAGTCGTCCAACAATTAAAATATCAATTTTGATATTTTATCATATCATTTTGACATTTTTTAATTTTAGGTGGATAGTAAAAATTTCACTTTCACAATAAAAATATCATTTTGACATTTTTTAAAGTTTAAGTGGATAGTAGGAAATTTCACTTTGACAATTAAAATATCAGTGTTGACTAGATTTTACGTTTTAGTTTATTATAATGAAACCTATTTCTTTCTTTTTCTTTTTTATTATTTTTATTATTTTAAGTATTTTCTTTCTTTTTTTCAAAACATTACTGAAAGTGAATATTCTTTATAAAATAGTGGTGATATTATTTTTTTATTATAGGTGATATAATTGTTTTGTTATTTTCTCCCAAACTATGTGAAGTAAAATCTTATTGCCGATCAAATTTTCTCAGTAAATCATACATTTTACTTCGAAAAAACACAAAGCGCTTTTAAATTATAACACATTAACAATTTTTTATTTTATTTTTTTCAATAATTTGGAATGAAATTGATATGAAAAAATGATAATAAAATATCAAAAAAATATTTCCAAAATGTGACATTTAAATATCATCCTGATAATAAAAATATTGTTTTAAAATTTTAAATATCATTAAACACATTTTATAGAGCATTTTTGGCTGATATTTAAAAAATGTTAATTTGATATTTTAAAAATGTTAAATTGATATTAGTTTTTTTTTCGGTGTATGATAGGTTGTTCTAAAATTTTCTACACGAACGCAAAATTATCTACTTTCACGGAAAAAATGATCGGTTATAAACAACGTAAAACGCGTATAAAATTAACAGAGAAGATTGTTTATAAGCACCTGCAAACTAACCCCGGTTAAAATTACACGAGTCGACTCGGTTATTAAAAATTGTTTTATCTTACCAACTTTCTCGGTTAAATTTTACTAAAATCTCAAATTTTAACCAAGTTTCTTGATCAATATAAACAAGTTGATCGGTTAAAATAACCTTCTGAAATGGTAATTTTAAACAATTTAACCGAGGCGACTACGTTGATTTTAGCAACGAGAACTGCGTAGTTTTTAACCAAGACTAAACTTCTCGGTACCCGAATAGCACAGATGGGTTTTAATTTGGCAGATATAACTCCAGTAAAACAATCAAATTGTTTTCCATTCATTTCAGAAACATATTCTTATACAATATTGTAACCCAAAAAGCCGCATTTCCCCTCTTGATTTGCAACAAATTTGTAGCAATTGTGTTTTATAAAGGTTAAATTTTGTTATTTGTTGGTCTTATTTGTGTTTTCTGAACTTAAAACATGTTTCATGAAAGTTAACCTAATAAGTGTGCAACTATGAATGAAGTCGAACATCAGCTTTACTAATGTTGTAGAAATGTTAAAGAAAGTAGTGACTTTTATTATTTTTGTTAGGATTTGTTATAATTAAATGAAATTTTTGTTTTCGAAAACATCTAAAAAGTTTCCGAAAAGTTATTATTCCATAAAAACATAAAATGTTTTTGTCTTATGATGTTATAAAAAAGATAAAAGTCAAAAGTACAAAGTTAATATAATACGTATAATAATTATGTTTGAAAATGAAGGTTTTAGTTGTTTATGAACGGAAATTGTAATGCAATTACTATTTTTATCATAAAGATTAATATTTTGCCTCTATAAAATTGACGCGCCACATAAATTATTGAAATTAGAGAAATAAATTGAAAATTGACAAATAATAATTTTTGTATTTAGGTATAAAAGTCGGAAAAAAAACTGGCTAATGTTAGAAAATGGAATATACACCCTTTTTCACTGAAATTTAATAGGAAACGGTAATAAGAATTTATGAAAAATCATTTTAAATTCATCATATTAAATCAAATTCGAATTATCATGGAAGTTAAAATGGCGCTTGTTGCATGAAACCACACTAAAACAAAAGAATTTCAAATTAAAACTTTCATGTTAATAAACATATAACTTGAACAAAATAGAAACTTATTGTTATAAAACAATCCCTTTCAACCATTTAACAATTTTGGTGCAACAGAGAAATATGCTAGTTTATAATAAAATGTACACTCTGTTACTAAAACATAAGTTTTAGTACTAAGAAATCCTAGCAGCAACGAAACAGATTCAGACGGAAAAATAAAATAAACAACAAACTATCATTCACTTTTAATCTACTTTGTCAGGCTTGCCATGGGTATTTTTTTTTGTTTACATTTTTTCTATTTTGCACTTTAAGTGTGTTTTTATTTTATGTCACATTAAACCTCCAAATGCTAATTGCCATCTTCTTTTTTTTTAAATTCCATAAATATGAAATTAATAAAAAAAATGGCTACAATCCCTTTCGATTAAAAAACCTCTGACTTCTAGCTTAGTCATCTATTGAAATATGGATCGAATTGTGAAAAAAATTATAAAATTAGATATGACTTTTATATGTGAAAATTAAATTTTGTATTATGTTGGTATTTGTATTATTATTAAAATATTTTTTTGTCCATCCAGAAATCTACGATTTGTGGCCTGTAAATTTGTTTGATTGTCTTAGGCAACTCTGGCATATAATAACATTTCGTTTTGCTTCCATGGATTTTCAACTAAGTACTACAATTAGCATCATCTGTCAAAATGAAAGTATCAAAAACTAATAATCGGAGCTCCAGAAACATAACTATAATATCATTTGGAACTCGTTGTTGTTTCAACTTCAATACATGAAAAAATGTTGTAATTCTAGTTCTATATTTGTCAAACCAAACTTTCAAAAACTTAAATGTAATAAAAACTCTTGAACGAAAAACAAAACAGTTGAGCTACAGTCAATGTCAGTAAAAAGTTATAAATATTATGTTATAACAACTATTAAGCATTCAATTCGTTTATGTGTTGTATGTTGGTTGTTTTGTTTCATTTAAGTGTGGAACAATAACAATAACCAAAACAAAAGAAAAAAACCACTTAAGAAGTGATATGCATGTATAGGTACAAGGTACGGGTGGATCGATTATATTTCTGTTTTTAATATTTTTGATATCAACCATTGATAGAATGTTATGAAAAATGTATGTTTAACTGAGTGTGAAACATCACATAACGCATTTGTTCAGATTTTTGCAAGAGAAAGAATTAAAAGTAAAATATAACTTTTTTAGATATTTCACACTCTGTGACAACTTTCTATAAATGACCGAGATCCAAAAAATAAAAAAACAAAAGTAACATCGATCCACATTACGCGCAATAAGGAAGTTAAAGTATCTAAAAAAGCCATCGAATAAAATGTAGAATGTGTATAATCATAAACGCAAATTGAAAAATTCAAGCTTTGTTAAAATTTGTATTGTAGGTACCGAAAATGATTTTAATTTGTCTTTAACCAACTATAGGTACTTGAATCATTCCAATGTTATATACATAAATACTTTGTTCTATCCTTAAATATTCTAATCACTACCTTAGTTTGTGTGATGTTGTTTAACCGTTTTTGGTGTATTTGAAATTATTCGCAACTAAACATTTTAATTAAGTTACTAACTTGTAATAAGAGTATGCTGCATAAAGGTTTTATCAATATTTTAGTTGAAAGAAACCAAAATCGAAATGGAATAAGAGTAAATATAACATTTTACCAACTTTTAACTTAGATACTTGTTTATAATAAATTAACAACATCTGCGTTTTTAGAGGAACAAGTTTGAACTTAATTAAAACCTTTAAACAGCATTTCGAACAAAAATGTTTCAATCAATTTTTTGGGTACAAAAATAAAACTGAGTTAAAACGGCATTCGTTTCAGATAACCTCAGTATGATACAAATGCAACAAAAATCTTGTTGCAAATCGTGTTTTGTGCTATTCGGGTAGGTCCATTATTTTTCTGCGTGATGAACTTGGATTTCCTGATAAATAATTTAATTATTCAATATAAAAAACCAGTGCACAATTTCCATTTGCCATGCTCCATTATTCTATCTAGAAAAATAATTCTTTTTTGTCGAAAGTTCCATTAAAAAAATTTGTCAGCATCAATAAAATAGCTTTTTTTTAAATTTTAACATAAAAGTTACTTAAACGTTTTTTTTTTACAAAAAAAGTTTTTATTTCAAAAGTTCGACCTTACTTCACCATCACCATCATTCAGTAGACATTTCTAATCGGAGTTTCCTCTGATATTTGTTTTTTTTTACACTTTACTATCTTTATCCTTATATTAATTTGTTTATAAGTTTTCTTACACATATTTTCAAAACTTACATTAAACTGATCAATCACATCAACTTTTCACAAATAACCATTCATCTAGTTCATTTATCTACTCATCGGTTTTGTTTGTTGAAAAAAAAAAACACTCTTTGACTCTATCATTCCTTTTCGAATTTGTTAGCCAAAAGCAACGAGGCCATTGCCTTTTGGCTTATAAAGAATTTTTGTATTAAAATGCTTCCTGCGTGATGCACACTCTTTTTAGTAGATTCTGCACTCCAATCTATTGCTGCAACATTCCACCAACAAAACCGAACCAAACCTACATTAAATAAACCACAACTTCATGGCATTGCAATTGCACCTGTCCCCCAAAGCGAAATGCTCCACTGATCTTTTGCCATCACTACTTTATACTCTTTATAAAGCAACTTAAAACCAAAAAAAAAACACACAAAACAAACAAAAAACACGAAACGAAAAAAACGTAAAAGTACGACCACGATGATCGTGTGCTCCTCGCCTCGTTCGTCCACGTGTGACCATTGGGCGAAACAAGCGAAATAAAAAAAACAAAAGCAAAAAATAGCTACCCCACCAAGATTGGAATGCGAGCTACTCTCTTCTGGAGCTGCTCTGTGTTCTGTTTTCGGCATCCCCATTGGAATTAGTTGAACTTTATTCAGCTAATGTGCTTCAGTTGTAAGTACACATATCCACTCTCTTCTCCGACTCCAACTCTGATTCTACATCAATCCAAAAACCAAAATCCGCAGGAACAAACGTATGGTGGTGACCAGAGGCGCATATGTATACAGAAAAGAGGCATGCAACTTGGGCAGCTCGCAAGCTTCCTTAACTTCATTCTTGGTCGCCTGCTTCGCTTCTTCTTGCCTCTGCTTCTGCTTATAGCACACAATTCTGTCATGACAATGCAATAACTCTTCTTTGCAACCCTCGGCCTCGGTGTGGTGTGTTTCGTGGTCACAATGGGAGTTCACACATTCTCGCTGGCTTCTGGATGATGGCCATGGCTCTGTTGGGTGACAGAGGGGAGGCACACAGGCACACCTGGGAGATAGGTGACTACCTAAGTGCATTTAATGCGGCCGGCCGGCGCGGCGCTGCTGCTGCCAAAGTGATGCCTGGCAACGGGCATCTCCTCTCGGGAGCACCACCGACCCAACTCTGAGCCAGGGAATATTGAATACTGCAGGTGGGATGGCTTCGCTGCTTTAACGTCAGCACTATTCGACTTCGACTTCGGGCATCCTCAGCCTCAGCTTCAACTCACTCTAGAGAGAAAATGATCGCATAAAAAAGGTTGCACAACGTTCGATTAGAATCCCGCAGGGGAAATTCCTTTTAGCGCGACGACTCCCGGAACTAGGGCAACCGGTGGTAGTGATGTGATGGCTCTGGTGTGCCTATGTGCCTGTGTGCGCTTCTGTGCAAAACGACCGACACGAGAGAAAAACGTTTTCAAGTTCATTTACCTTGGGCGCTGGCCTATCATCATTCCGCAATCAACTCCCAGAGCTCCCGGCTGGCAATGGGATTCCGATGGAATTGGCGGCCGTTGAGGATGGCTTTAAAGAGGTATTTTTTCTAGCGTTTTTGCTGGAAACTCGCAGAGTGTTTGGCTTGAATGCGTTTCGTTGCACTCTCAGGATTATCCTCGTCCTCATTTTCTCATTTTCCTCTATCTCTGCCGGTCTTTGTGCGGTGTCGGAATGTTGAATTTGACCTTGGGACCGATTTATGTATTTCCGTATTTATCAAGCTGTGTGTTTTTTTTTTTTTCTGAGCTTGTTTTAAGGGATTACCTAGACCTTTTTAATAACGTCGATGGTGGTGGTGGTTGTGGGGTGAGGATGAACTAATTATTTGGCAGCATTGAAACGATTATTTCGGATTTCCTGCTGTGTGAGGCTTGCTCTTGCATATGCTTGGTGTAAGCTCCTAAAAGGGTAATTTTTTTTTGTGTTGGTTCTAGGCCAACAGTAGAACGAACAAAAAAAATATGTGATGCCAAGAGAATTTGTGTCAGCTTACAAATTGGTAGGATAAGCGTCTCTCTCACATATGTGCCTCACCCAAGTTAATATCAGCTTTTATGGTCGTTTATCTAAATTTAAAAAGACATTATAGGCGAGTCTGCCTTCCTTTTTTTGGCTATTTGGCTAGGATTTTTAATGGCGAATTTTACTTGGGCGAGAACTTGCAAGGACTCGCTCTCCATTTGGCTAAAAAAAAGGGTGGAAATTAGATTTAATATATAGTTTAGACACGTTCATGAGCGCAGTTAAATATATTTGAATTTTTATGTTGGAATGGATATTATCTGTAAAATGTAATTTATAATTTTGGCAGTAATAGGGTGAAAACGTTAGGTAGTGACTTTGAATAGAAATTGAGTCAGAACTCGGAAGAGATAAGCTTTATTTTTATTTTATTGCCAAAAACCAAATAAAGTTGGAAGGTTCCTTAAAGTTGGTCTTAAATGGTATTTGTATTAAAGAATTTTTTATAGCGACAGTAATTGTTTTGGATTGGTAAAATTTTGAATAACAGTGTTTTACTGAGTTTCTGATAGCAATGAATAAATTTCTTCAATTTTGTTATAATATTCAGAGAAAAATTTGAACAACAAAATCGCTTCTGTTTTTTTTTTTTTGTCTGTTTATTTTCTGACTATTTTCTAGTTTTGGAATAAGAAAAAGAAATTGTACCTAATATTTTTTTTGAGAAATTAGTTTTTTAAAATGGTCCAAAGAATTTTTTTTAAGCTTTGTTTTTGTAAGTTGAAAAACATTTTCAGTCGATGCTTGGTATTTTTTCTTCAGAGACATATGACAACTTATTGTCGTCTTGTCATTTCACGAATCAAGTTTTGAACTGTTTTTTTTTTTTTTTTTTTTGTAAAATGTTCCAGGGCTCTTCTTTCACTGTGCTTTTCAGCTGATTTAAATTGCTTTGAGGTATATTTCTGTGCTGAACGCATCTCTTTAGAATTTCATTATGCTATGGTATACACAATATTAATAGGTTTTTTTTGTAAAATAAATGATTACAGCATGAGTACCTACAGTTTTTTTTTTAATAAAAATATTTTTTGAACCTTATTAACGGTACCTGTAATAGAACCGTCTCTTTTTAATTTCTGAATTTGAACGATTTCGCCGATTTCAACATAAAAAAAAATTAATGTAAAAACTTTAAAAATTTTACTAATTTTATAAAAAAAACACATTTTTTAGCGGAGCTGATCAGCTCTGATTTTGATGATCTTTTTTTTCAAACGTCGGTTATTGAAAATACTTTAAATAAAAGATACCAAAAGATTCTCTAGGTAATTTAAGGAAAGAAAATATATGGGAGTAAAAGACAATCTTCCATCGTTTAAGCGATAAATGCAATTTTCTCACAAACTGACTTCAAACACAAAAAAAAAAATATTTTGAACACAACGGCAACACCTACAATATTTGCAAACATGTTTTTAAAAAGCCAGAATCTCATTTCTATCTGTTAAATTTAAACCCACTAAATTTAATCAAGAGTTTTTGAAAGAATAGTCCTCAACTCAAAATTTAAGAAAAAAAAAAAAAAACGTTATTAAAAAATTTTAAATGGCTTTTTTTCAAACTTTTTTGTAGTAAAATATGAATTTATTTAAAAAAAAAATGTTTGGCCATAAATGTTATCAGTTTCCGAAGCGGAAAAGGTAATATGTATTACAGTTTTGAAAAAATAAAAATAAAAATTACTTCAATTTCATTGGATTTGAAATAATTGATTTTCTCTGTGACTTTGGCAAAAAAGAACTCTAAACTTATGCTATTTAGCTTTCAACAATAAGGGCTATTGAATGAATAAAAATATCTTAATATTTAAATGTTTAACTTAAAAAAAAAATATGTTAAAGTTTTTTTCAAAACTTCTAATAAAAAAGTTCTTCGAAAATAAAATAATTTTTAATTTTTTTCATAAATTGTAATACATATTGACATTAACTTTTATAATTTCAAATCATAATAAATGTGGCCAGAAAAATTTGAAAAATAAATGCATTTTATATTACGAAAAAGTTTTAAAAACGACATGATAAATTTTTTTCAATCATTTTTTTTTTTTTTCAAAATCCGAGTTTACAAATATGAAAGATCTTCAAAATCAGAGCCATTTGGCAGGGTTCCCTAATATATCCGTTGTTTAAGCTTAAGTTACTCCATTAAAATTCAGAAAAAAATTAAATTAAATAATAGATATACTCCTGTTTGAATTATTTCAACTCTTTTAATTGTTCATATGTATCCCGGGCTAAAAAGTTTTGAATTGTGGTATCTTCTGAAGAAGTTTATGCCATTAAGGAATATGAGAGAAAAAAAAAACAAGCAGTAAGCAGTCTACCATTGAAATAACTTTCCACCACAGAACTGAGAAAAAAGTGTTGTAACAAGAAGAATGCGAATGCAGAAGTAAGTAAAAACTTACTTAAATATGCAAAAAAAACTCATTATAAAAAAATATTCACCAAAGAGAATATCTAGAACTCAATGTGTTGTTCATAGATGGTCACTCTCGCTGAAGTTATAGCAATGTTGACTTGCTTGATGGTCATTTAGGGTTATAAAAAAAAAAAAATTAAAGGTACTACCTATACCTACTATTGCCCTAGAGCTGTTGGAGTATTCTTTGTAACTCTCACTCAAGTAAAATAGAGTTTTTTTTTAGTTAAAGAATTACACTAACTGCTGGCCATCATTACAAAGTGGACCATTTACTTGACGTATGATGGCATGTCCTATTCTTGTGTGCCACAAAAGTTACAAAGTCTTTTTTCAGCTAATTTTAAAATAACTATCACAGGAACAACAACAAAAATCTGTCTTTTGGCGGTCACGACTCACATAGGAGTATTGTCATCAAAAACCTGGCCATAATTATTTTTCGTGGTTTTTGTTATTATTTCTGTTTAAAATGAGTATTCCTGCAAGAAAATACAATATAAACCTAGTTTTTGTTATTTTTATTTTTTAACCAAAAACTAAAAAAATTGATTAATGGCCTGTACTCCGCCTACCGACATTATTTTTCTCAAATTTTTTTTCCTCATCCCTAATACGCAATTCTCAGTTTCTTTTCTCTCTTCCCCAACCTTAATTAAATTCACCCAAAATAAAATACACTAATAACATCAGTAAATTTAATTTAAAAATAAAAAACTTTGCATAAAGTAAGGAGTATTTTCTATCAGAAAGTGAAAAACGAATTGACCCTCGATTCTCTAAAGAGCACCTAAGAGCAACCAATTTTTGTTGCATTGTGTTAAAGAATATATAAACTAACTCATAAGTTTCAATTCATTGCAGAATAACGGGGTATACTTTAAAAAAAATCATTAAAGTTCAAATAATAACTTACCAAAAATATCACGTTTTTAGATACTAGTTCTAAGCCCGAAATAAAATAGAAAAAACCATGTAACATTTTCAAAACTTTATTAATATCGTTAATAAATAACTGAAGAAGAATTCTCCATTTAAATTTTTTTAACATTTCTATCACAATACTTCGATATCGCATATAGATAAATTTCTTACGTTGTTTCAATTTTATTTTAAAAGTGTTTCATGTTAGTTTTTTCAACATTAAATCAACGTTGGACATATTACATTTTACGTTGCGGTTTTTCCCTCAGCGTAGAAGTTCTACTTTTCCTTTTTATTTATCTAATATCTTTAAGTGTTTTGTTTCACTCTCATTCATGGTTGACAACCTTTTCCTTTTAGCTAATTTCATTAAGATATAGCCTTTTACAACTACATTTTAGAAATTGTAGGTAATTCATCAACATTTAAAGAACGTTCCTATCCAATACGTATAATCTCCTCCCAAATCCCCATTCATCATACATCCATGTCAATAAAAACGATAGAAACTATTCATTCCCATATCCAACAACATACAGAAGCAGTACCAGTAGCTCCCTATATGTATTTCTAAAATGTGTCGTTTTGAAAAAGGACACTTTACAATGTGTCATTTTCTCTCTGTGTGGTTTATAGTATTCAAAAATGTCTCTAAACTTGTCAGGAAATTTAGGTATTTTATCGTCCTTTTGAGTGAACACCATCAAGCTTTTGACCAAAAATAATACTTCTATCTGAATAAAAGCAAAATGCTTTTATATAGAAAATGACGCACATTTGAGATTCACCATAAGATAAAATGTCACACGGGAAATTTAGATAATTAAATGTATTTCTTGTATCTCTTTTATACTCCCACTGTCTGTCTCTATCCTAATATCACTAAATCCTTTTATATTTAAATGTGTCAATGTTACAAAAACCCAAAGACTCTTTCAAAATATAAACGACCTCAAGGGTATTAAGACAAAAAAAAAAAAATAAAAATAAAACAAACATAACAAAAAATTACAACTTCCATTTTGGACTTTTTGAAAGGACTCGTTTGCAGAGAATGGTCCACACAGGACGTTTTATTTATATAGAATTCAAATTCAAATTTAAAAACATGCACACACAATGAACTTACTTACATTGGAGTACTTTAATAAAAATTAATTTTCTCAACACAAACAGGACCATGCCAAAGCTTGTATATAGGATTAAATATACTTTGGTGATGGTTCAGGTCCAAATTCGTCCTTTCAACATGCCACAATGTGCCTTGGGCAGGGTTTTCTTTCCAATTATATTCATATCTCTTATGTTCTAGCCTCAACTTCATAAGCCATTCCCCCATCTCTAAGCCCAAACTCAAACACAACTCTCCACCAACACAGAGAGAGGAGCCTTTAGGGACTCAATGTTGTTTGCGGATATAGAAGGATCACCATTTAAGGAGAGACTCGACTCGGAATTTCTCAATTAATATTTCGTTTTGGAAACAATTTATCATACTTTTGGTTGTGTTTTCGAAAAACCTCCTCCTCCCCCTCCTTTGATCCCACTGGGAGCGCAATGAATAATTTATTAACTTCCTTGGAGATTGTGTGTTGGTATATCTAACGTATAAGTGCTTAGTGTTGCCTCTATCGCTTTCTGTAATTAGGAGCTGTTCCTTTGTTTCTCTCCTTCTCGGTAGCCGTAGCCATTACAACAAAGCTAAGGCACAAAACTTGGAACCCCTGAACGTCGATAAATCTTCTTAAACCGATGCCGATGAATTAGCTTGTCTATTTTCAATGGAGTTCCCTGGCACTCTATTGAATTTAGCTCTTCACCAAAAAGACGATATCTATTCTGTTGTTATACAGGACTAAAAAAAAAATAAGAATCCTTATCGACCTCTTACACCCTTTCATAGAGCCATTTATCTTGCAATTTTCTCCTTTAACATCTCGCTAAAGCATCTCTCCTTCTCAAAGACATAGAGGTGGAGGTATTCCTTGAGGGTAAATAAATTTAAAGCTTTTGATTTTATTACTGTAATCGCTTGTTTACAGGCGAAAGTTTCTCAAGAGGTTTCCAAAACCTACAAATGATAAAATTGAGCGCCAAAGACAAACACAAAAAAAGCAGCCAGAAGGAAAAAAATATATACATATATAACACTCTTATTCTTCGTTGCTTGTTATAACTATATCCCCCATCTACCTTTTTTTCCTATTCTTTTTGCACTAAGATGGGTATGTAACCATGAACTATAACAGAGGGGGCTTGAGAATGCACACATACTCACACATCCACCCCCTTTGATACTAATGGTTATCCTAGTTGCAGGGGCTGCCATCTCATATATGTAATGTCTGTTGGCTTAAAGTTAATGCCAAGGAACTATGTTGCATAACCTCTTAAATAGTACAAGTATACGAGTGGCGCCCAACTAGAACCACTGCAACCAGATCGGATTTTTGTGTGTGCTTTTCTGTTTGAAGAGACGAAGAGAGAAAACATTTTATGGTAGGATGCTTATTCACCTGAAACGAGGTTGCCAGTATTTCACCTAAAATGGTCCCACGATAAGAAGACGACTATACGACGACGCTCGTTTGCCAAAAAACTATACACAATATGATACCCGTACCCCAAAACGAAAAATTCTTCAACCTCAAAACGACTATGTTACGTACCCCTTTTTGATATGTTGGGGTTTTTCAGATGTGTGGATATATTTTTTAAGTGGGGGAGAAAGAGGATTGTTTAGTAGTTTTGATGTTTCACAGCACAATGGAGAGTACATTGTTGCTTCATTCTTTTAAGGATGAAGAATGTGCAATGTAGGTACAATTTCTATACCTACCGATGAAAGTTGTTGGGCCTTGATGTTTTTTCAAAAAACCCCATAGCACCTTTTTGGAAAATATGATTTATAGACACATACGTTGATGTTTCAGGAAGCTATTTTTTTTTTTTTTGCTGTTGTTGTTGTTTGTGTTTGTTTATTTTAAGAGAGCTCCTCCAACACAGAGCAGCAGCAGCTCCTTTGGACTAATCAATCATGTTAGCGTTGGCTGACGTATGTCTGGAGCTCGATGGAAATGAGTAATTGGATTTCATTTTTTTAAAACAAAAAAAAACTTGGAAAATAGACCGAAACAGTTTGTTTTTTTTTTGTTAAAAAATTGTTGAAGATGCAATAAACTGGTATTTTGGGGCTTTTTGATTTGCTAGCTGTTAAGGTATTTTTTTGTTTATTAATGGATAAAAGGTATATGGGAAAGGATATGGATTGAAAGCTTGAGTTTATACAGTTTTCAGGTTAAAATAAATGCTTTTAGAAATATTTGATTTTCGAGAGCGATGAAATCCTTTTTATTAGTTTTTTGAAAAGGGTTTATGGGAGTTGTTTAGTTCCAATTTAAAAGTTGGTAACAGAAATTTATTGAAGATAAGAAGGTATTTTCATATTGAATATTCAAAAATGTTAAGTTTTTAGTGAATACAAATATTTGCAATTATTTCTTTTTGATCCATATAAATTGTTGCACAAATATACCCTCATTTTTTTTGTCTTTAAAAAATTGATTTCTTAAAAAAATTTTGATATTTTTTTTCTAACCAAAATTGTTTTCTCTAGTTTTAACAATAAAATTACTAATAAGCTTTTGCACCATTTTTTTTTGTTGTTGACATTTTTCCGATTCCTAAACGTACTCGGTTCATAGCAAATGAAAAATACATATACCTATCCAATAAATTGGACTCCACTGAATGTTCCTTTGGGTCTAAATAGTAAGAAAAAAGCTTTTTTTAAATCTTTTATCGAGCTATTCGTTTTTTAGCTATGAAAAAAGCGTACTTTTACGTACTCTCCCTCATGTTTTGACTCATAACTCTGTTAAAAATAACGGTAAAAATTTTAATAATGGCTCTATTTTTAGAAGAAATATATCTCTTTTTAACTGTTTTTTCAATAAAACTGATATCATTTTTAAATCTTCAGGTATTCAAATTTAAGTCCGTTCATTTTTTCTGCCCGAAATTTTTTTTTTTTAGAAGTCAAGGTATATTTTTCTAATAGTTTTTCATATATTTAACTCGAGTCCGAAGTCAAAAAAGTTCTATCAGATTACGTTTTTGAGATATTACCGTTAGAAAATCAAAAATACCCTTTTTTAACAGTTTTTGAGGTTATGTCCTGTTGCGTGATAATTTGTTATAATAAATTTGTAATGGTTTCTTAAAGAACTAAACTTCTTCTTTCAAAATCTGTTTAAATCTTTTTAATATCTCTTTTCCTCTCTGAGAAATCCTAAGTTGAATTCAACATGTTTGGTGCATATTCTCTATGCAAAAAAATCTTATGTAGAATATGTCAAAATTTGAAAGCGATCGTTTAAGAATTTCTTGAGATTTGCCATGAAGACCCCAAGGAACATTTTTGCATCAAAAAATCTAAAGTGCAAGACACTTCGAGTAGTAACGTGTTCAAGCGAACCGTGCTCAGCATTTTAATTTTTTTTGTAAAAAAAAATAATGTTGCGTATACACCCCAGAGTCCAACTATTTTAAATAAAAAACAATTGTGTTTGAGGTTATGTGAATTTTTTTATAGAAGTTTAAGTATTTTCCGTTGTCTTCAAAATTATTATGACCGGAAAGCTATGACAAAAATTAAAATTGATTATATCCAATCTGGAAATTAAGAATTCATTAATTTACAATTATCACAAGAATTTGTGGAATTCTTTGAACCATTGTATTTTTTTGTTTTTATTTTGGTTTTGCATACTTTAACCGAGGTTTAAATAAAATATGAAAAACAACTAAAACATCAAGATGCATAAGAAATTTAAAAAAGAGCGGTCACTATGGTGTATACGCATTTTTTTTTTATTATTGACAAATTTTAAACTTTAACCTTAATAAAAAATTAAATACTTATATTTCGAATATTATTTTTCCCCATTTAGGGCAACATATTTGTATCGGCTTTCTGCCAGTTGGAAATGGTTAATTCGGAAAAGTTTTTGATTCAATTTAAAGTAAAAAGAAAAATACAACATATTATTCTATTATTCAAGTAATTTATTGAATTTAAAGTTTACAACAACATCAACTCTATCTAAATTTAAGTTGATCTTTAAAATTTTAAAGCGAATAAATTACTTCACCAACATGTTTATACAGCACAAACATCAAATCTAACAATGATGTTTTTTTTCACTTTTCATACAGAACTTTTCTAATATAAAATGTAAAACAAAATACTTCAGCCTTGTAAATACACGTTGTCCCTCCTCTTGGGTTCTTTAAACTTAAAATGAATAAATCCTTTTTTCAAGTTGGAAAGCCGACAGCAGCCAAACAAAAACCAAGTGCCACCCTTTTCCCTATACAAACACAAACATATACTATGTATACCTTTCCAGCAAAAAAAAAATGAGAAAAAAAATGAAAGAAGAGGAATTAATATCCTCAAATCGTTTCGCCAAGTTTTATTAAGTTTTCAAAACCCTCACACCATATTTGGATTTGGTTCTATTAACCTATATTCTCGTATATATATAAACTAGATATAGTATAAGAGTTATATTATATCCATCAACCGTCACTCTGTAATCCTTACAAAAAGCATCCTCTTGTAATAAAAAAAAAGTCCAAAAACTAAAAAAAAAAAACTTCAAACTTGACAAAGTTTAAACTCATATAACAAAACAAGGTCAAAGGACCGTGATGGAAAGGGAAGGAAGGAACCATTGGAAAGACAAATCCACGATGTATCCTTTAAGGAAAAAAAAGATATTACGAGAGAGAGAGCAAAAAATAACGATACTAGAGTAGATGATGTAAGACAAAACAACAACAACTAAAACAAACAAAAAAAACAAAGAAATAACATAAAAAGTTTTTACATTTTCAGCCTCAAAGCTTCAAACTTAAATGAGGGCAAAAATGAAATGCTTCAGCATTTTCAGCGTATCCTTTTCCCCATGCGCTCGCTCTCCATGCTCAGCTGAGCAAATACATCAAAAGGGATGGATGCTCCATTAACTACTACTCATTGCAACTATTACAACCGGAAGTAGTGGAATTTTGCAACTTTTTCTCAGAATGTGGCAAATAATATGGTCGTTGTAATATGAAAACAGCTGAAAATAAATAAATATAGAAAGGTTAATATTAGAAACAATGAGAAAAGTATTTATATCATGAAATATTAAAATGTAGCTATATTTAAAATGAGTATTTTATTACTTTAGGAAAGGTAGTTACTTTAAAAAGAAGTTAGATAAGGATAGAAGAGAATTATGTTTTACTTAGATTTTAAAATATGCTTCCTGGTTTGCTTCGAAAAGATTTAGGGAAATGATCTTATTGTTTGTCAGGGTTTAAATTATTAATTTTACGTTTAATCCAAACAAATTTCAATAAAAACGTACTTTTTTTAACATTTTTTTATAGCTTCGCCTCACGGTCCGTAAAAAATGTGATTAACATTTACTAAACTGTTTGATTACTATTCAATACATCATTTTGAGGTTAATGATTGCTAAGGTCGAAGGGGTTTAATTATTTAAACAGTCATATAATTCCGTTAAAGTTTTCAATCGAAACAAAACAAATATCACTCATACGCCACAGTGACCAATTAGATTTTCTCTCGTTGTCTAAAGGATAAAACCAGTTGACTATTTTGATTGCCCTTGAAAATTATATTATTATATTTATTTCTTTAACAATATGAAATCGTTTCTAAGTGGCTCTTAAACGAGACCATATTATTTATCTTACTACTTGCCCTAAAGAGCAATTATTAAGAATTTTTTCTCTTTGTGAAAAAGTTGCCAATTTTACAAATTTTAAAGGAACTATTGATAGGCATTCTAATATTTGAAAAAAAAATAAAAATACGATTTCCATTCTTTTCATATATCACAAAGAGGCAGTAAAACACTTAGAATGAAGTATATGTAGATTGTAGATATTCTTTTTACGGTTTAAATTACTCAACTCGTATCTAATGACTTTAGTGAGTTGAATGAATTCTTCTTGCCGTTCGTTTGCCAATCGAATCGAATTAGTCGAGTTTGTGAGTTAATTAGACTGGAAACTACAAAACTACACACGATTGAGTTGTTTACTCTCTCAAAGAAGAAGAAGAAGTTACGTACGATATTTATACACTCTCGCAGGTTTTAAACTAACTTAACTATACAAAACGTACTTCTTCTTGGATATAGTACAGGCAAAGCACGCTGTGGGGCGCATAGGTACTCATTGGAGTAAGAAATGAAAACACAACCGCACTGAGGTGTGAACAAAAATTAAGAAAAAAAAAAAAATCTTAACAAACAAAGTTAATAAAGGTTGTGGAAAGAAGCAAGACGTAAAGACAGAAGGAGAGAGAAATAGAGTTTCTGGGATGTTATCGAAAATTGCTAAATTAAGCTCCAGAGAATTGCAGTGTTTTGGAAAGAATTACTCTGTTTATAAAGGCTTTTGTATAGTATAGCTATGGTTCATAGAGTACAAACGGAATTTTGTTTTGAAAAAAAAAACAAGCAAACTTTATTATTAGATTTGTTACACATGAGAGAACGGAAAATAATTAAATTATTATTACTTTTGTTTTTAACTATGAAAGATGAATTATTTATGGCATTTTTTGGTGAATTGAATGCACTAGGAAAGCTATTCGTGACTTTAAGTTTCAACTGAAAAAAAAAATAAATAAAATAATATAACGAAATATTTTATCAAATTAAAAAAACAACAATGAGAATAGACTTTGTTTAAATTTAAAAAAAAAATAAACCCAATTTCTAGTCCATTCAGAATCCTGTGTTTTTGAGACTCCAATTTATTTTCAATCCTTTTCGATTTTCTATTAAATATAGTTTCAAAATATGTATGGAATAAATATTAGTTTCTGTATTCTCAATTCCAAAGGACATGCTATTCATTTATTTCACTTTGATTGATAAATAAAATAAAATATAAAACTTTTTTGGATTTCCTTTTAGCGCATATATAAGAAAAACTTCAATCATTTTCTCAAAAAAGAATCCAATAACTTTGCTGTTTGCTGATGCCCCAAAACTATATTCATCTATTTATGTGAAATCGATTTCCTTTTGCAAATATTTAAGTGTCAAAACCACTATTCCATTTTTCACAATCTTTTTATAAATATCCTTTAGGTTGAGTATGATGTTGGTACAAATGTACATAGGACTCTTTTACACATACAAAACCCATAGAAAAATATTCCCCAAAGGATATAAGCCATTGAACGAAACATGCATGCATTCAGATGAACAACAACATCCCAATGCTTTTAAATGCGCTGCGTATACTCTAATCCTCGACCATTTACATCCATCCATTTGCAAGTTAAACCTTCCCGCACGTCTCCTCTTAGTTTTCAATTTATTTCATTCGCCCAATTGATAGAATCTATCAATCAATTCAAGTGTCGATTTATAAGCTTCTCCTTTTTTTTTTGCCGGCTGTCGTAGTGGCAGGATGAGAGCAATCGACCACTATTGCTGTTAATATCTATTCCTGGGTTATACGTTTCTGTTTTTTCAGTTTTTTTTTTTTTTTGGCTTTTTTTGTAAAATGTTTCACGTTCAAAGGATAAAATATCCACTTGGTATAGCAAAATTGCACCTGTGCCACTGGATTTTATAGAAAGGAAATTTGAGTAAGCTTCCGTTATTTTAGGGGTTGTGTCGTTCGTGACATTTGAAAAAATACACAAATTTACCAGTTTTTGTTTTTTCTTTTCGTTTGATTATAACTTAGATTCTGGATATGAAATACAAAGATAAAAAGTAGTGGACCAAGTGTTCAGCTTTCCAGTCAACATGAATGTGTTTTGAGTTATAGTTAATAATTTGTGTTTTTTTGATGAATGTGCAACACTTGAACACTTTAATTGAAAAGACGTAGCCCTAAGTGAAATATTATAGAAAACGTGTCACTGCATTTTTGTGAAATTTTGGTTTTTAAATGTAGATCCATATTTACCTCAATATGGCATACCAACGTTATTTTATGAAGAGTTAAAAAAGAAAACAAAATTGGCACCGGTATAGGAATCTAACCCAGGGCGCTATTTCACCAACTAAAGGAACAAGCACAAATTTGTAACTTGTAGACCACAAGTACAAATTTGTACAATGGAATTCTGTTTCACAAAGTACAAATAAGTAATTCACAAATTTGTGGTTATTGGAAAAAAAATTACAACTAACTTTTGAAAACCACAAGTTTGTAGAATTACGGTTTCACCAATAATATTTTGTTCTTGTAAACAACAACAAACTTGTAAAGCTCTTTATAGTCTTGGCGGTGATTGTCGAGTTAATTAACTCATTTGGATAGAGGTTCAAATTGGTTTCAATTAAAAGATACGTTGATATAGAATATGAAAAAATAGGATTGCCACTTTTAAAACTGGAGCTTGTATGTGGCAACCCTATTTTAAACGAAAAATTGTTAAATAACTAATACTGTAATATCTTTGTAGTTTTAGGTAATAAGAAAATGTTTTAAATGCCAAACAAAATTCTAAATATGTACTGCGGAAAATTAATAAAATATTATAAGAAATGAAAGACTACAAATATGCCAATCTATTGCAATGAAAAATAAAATTAAAAAAAAAAAATATTTATTAAAACTGAAAAAAATTTGCATGGGAAAAAAAAATTTTTTGCAACTAAAAACATCTTGCAAAAAAATGATAACGCAAATAAAATTTTTTATGTATTGAAAAAAGAAAAAAAAAATCAATACAAAATGTGTGCATTATTTCTTAATATTCGTCGAATTTCTTACATAGTTATTGAACCTTATGTAAGGCCAAAGAGTCAAATTGTAAGAAAATCGACGAATATTAAAAAAAATATTTAATGCACATATTTTGCATTGATTTTTTGTTTTTTTTTTCAGTGCAGAAAATTTTTTATTTGCAATACATTTTTTTTTTAAGTGCAAAATATTTTTATTTGCAATAAAAATTGTATTTTCAATGCAAATATTTTTCAGTTCCAATTACATTTTTTTTTAATAAATAATATAATATATTAAACAAATATTTTTTTCTTATGCAACAAAAATTTTCAGTTGTACCTAATACAAGTTTTTTATAATGCAATTTTGTTTTCAATTGCAATAAATATTTTTAATCAACTTTTTTTTACTTGCAATAATTTTTTTTTTCTTTTTAAATTTCAAAAGCATTTTTTTTTTTTTTTTTCAATTGATATTTTTACCATGAATAAAAATAATATAAGTATAAGTAAATAAACAACATTTCTGAAAAAAATAATGGCCTTCGGCGTAAGGTCATTTTAAACACTTTAAAAACAGTGTGTTAGACGAATACTTAGGTATCCAATTTTTGTAAAATTTTTGAAGTTGCCTTTTGTAAATTTGTATAGTATCCAAAAAAAAGAGAAGAATTCACGGAAAAAAAACAATAGCAATTAACATTTTTTAAATATCAGCAAAAAAATGCTGTAATAATGTGTTTTATGATAATTAAAATATAAAAAATATTTTTATTATAAGGATGATAATTAAATACCAAATTAAAATTTTTTTTTTATATTTTATAATTTATCATAACAATTTTTCAACAGTTTCTAATTCCAAATTATTGAAAAATATTAAATAAAAACTCTTAATACGTACTAATTTAAAGGCGCTTTGTGTTTTTTGGAAGTTAAATGTCTGAATTACCAGAGAAAATTTGATCGGCAATAAGATTTTACTTCACATAGTTTTGGAGAAAATAATAAAACAATTATATCACGTATAAAAGAGAAAATAATATCACCATTAACATATTTATAAAGAATATTCACTTTCAGTAATGTTTTGTTTCATTTTAAAGAAAAAAAAAATATACCTACTTTAAATTAATAAAAAAAGAAAAGGAAAGAAATATCATTATAATAAACTGAAACGTAAAATCAAGTCAATATTGACATTTAAATTGTCAAAGTGAAATTTTCATTATCAACCTAAAATAAAATAATGTCATAATCATATCAAGATTGATATTTTAATTATTGTTGGACGACTTTTGTCATTCAAAAAAGTTAATTTGATAGCTGTTATTTTCAATTTTTTTTTTTTTTTAATTAATTAATTAATTAAAATTTCATGAACTCGTTTTAAATAAAAATTGATTTTTTTAAATCTAAAAGTTTTTCTTTCTTTGGAAAATCTTACTTGTTTTCCATTTTACCGGTTACTGAAACTCTTTGTATCGGTTAAATAAAACGGTGATAGGTATTGTTAATATCGGTTCAAAATATATTTTTTTTATTTTTGTGAGGTGCCGCAAAAATTTGGCATTTTTTGGAAAAAAATAAGTAAGAATAATGATACTTTATTTAAATCGAGTGATAATGTTACATTTGAGGTAGGAACAGAATCTCAAGAATATTGTGGGATAAAGAGGGGTTTTTAAATAGAAAACAAACTAATGGGACACGTTAATGAAATTTGTCAATAACTTTACATCTCGACAAGTTGTTATTAATTCTTATTTTGACCATGAAAAGTACAACATACAAGTCAATCAATTCGTTTTTTGTCTTACTAAATTAACTCTATGACTTAATTAGATCAAATCCTCATTCACTTATGAACAGGTGAGAATTGTAACAATCATTGAATTCGTCCCACAACAAAAAGCACCTATACGATTATAACTTTCCCATTCATAAAAACTATTTATATCTCAAAATCTTATTCGAAAATAATATCAAAGAACTTAATATCCCACCTACCTTTATTACAAAAAAGAAAAAAAAACCAACACAAGTAAAAACTTAGATCATGGAGAAATAAAGTGATACACAAACTGTCGAATAAAATATATCTGAATAAACTGTCACTATATATTTATCAAAAATAATGTGTAGCTAGTGGTTTTCTTTTTTTTTTTTTAATTTTTATTCACGATCAAAAAAGAATAAGAAAAAAACAGAAAAAACGATCGAAGCACATCGTGATCAGTGAAGATCACCTGACAAAATGATTGTGGCAGCAGCAGCGTGCCGCCTCCACAATTTTTTCCAAAAACCAATTCAAATTAAAATATAATTAATTTATTATTATTATTGTTTTGCCGGTGTTTTAATATGTCCCGCTTTTTATTTATTCATTTAACACTTTGACACTGTTTTTTTATAGGTGGGACGTTTATAAGTAAATAATATCGTCCGATATTTAAAATTAAAAATCATGAATAATTCCAACATTTATAAACATATAGGAAGCCTTTATATGTGTGTTGTATTTGAAGGCCACATACGATGCGCTTAGTTGCTCGCATGGGAAATAAACGATCCTACATTTTTGTTCTGTTTCTCCCAATTTTCTTAGGAATAGAAGGACGGAAGAAGGTTTTAAGTTACGCGTAGATATTTTTTTTTTTATAAAACTGACGGTTTAATATTTTGACTTCCGTGGACGGAAGTAATCGTATATTGAGGAAACAAGTGGCATTATAAGGATCGTTTTCTGTTTCTATTTTAAATATTTTTTTTGACAATGCACAGGTTGGTAGCATTAAACTTTTTATTTCTGTATTCTGGTAGTTGACTGAGTGGTATACGTTCCACAATTTTTTTTTTTTACATTCTTCTCTCAAATCCTTTCAAATAGTTTTTTATCATTGTCACTTGAATAACAATAATTTAAAATTAATAATAATGTATCTCAAAAATGAAAAATATATATCCCTCAAGAAGCTTTCTAGAACTTTCAACAAGCTCTTTTCCCAATTTCAATAAAAACGAAACATCAACAATCTACCAATATCTTTGTGGAACGATATAATATCCAATTGAATTGAGACATCTACATTTCTATTCTATACACAAAAAAAATCTCAACCGTTTTTTAAAAGGAAAGAAAAATATATTCACATCTTTGAGGGCTTAGAATATAATCCTTCCCAGTAGAGTAACCAAGATATTCGTCGTTCTTCTATGTCTCCATTCAAAAATTTCAAATGCAATGATATCAAAGTTCTTACAACCGCATGGATGAATAAACTGCATCTGCTGTAAGGCGACTTCATCAAAAACCACTGAACCGATATGTTTAAGCAAAAAAAAGCCCTATAAACTCCCTCTCGTTTGATCTTTCCTATTCTGCCATATACGTACAATACTCAAAGTATCCTTATCTTCAATTTTTTTTTTTTTTGTTATTGTCGGTTAGTGTAGCTTTGGGCATTCATTCTTCTTTTCGTCATTTACTTGCTTTTTTCCATTTCGAGGCTTACAAAAAAAAACTTGTCTTGAAAAAAAAAAATTGGAAAAGAAACTGCACCATAGTGCACATCTCATCTATATCCTTTCTACCATCAAGTATACAATACAAATTATATGTGGCTAGTCCTTTGCAAGTTCCAAACAAGCCCGTCATCTGGCGGCAGATATACGGAATACACATATTCAATTGTTATGCTTCGCTAGGATTTGGGGTAGGAGTAGAGTAGCTATAAAGAACCCGAGAGCCTCATCCTTCTCTACAATAAACACAGAGAGAGTCCTTTTTATTTTTCATGATATTTACGACTTTTGTATAAAAGTCGAACTTTTTACATTAAATCGAAACGCTTTGCTTGTGGGAATAATAATGATACAGCAATGTGTTTCAGTTTCAGTGTGCTGCTCGTGTGATCCTTTTTCCTGATACCTACCGCTGCTCCTTTTTTTGCTATATTGGGAAAAAGTTGTAACGAAATTTCATTTCTGGCCAATTTCTGCGAACCGAAAATAAAAGAGTAAGTGTGTTCTCGCAATGGCAGTGGCACAGTCTAGCCCGCCTGACAGGGTTTATTACATAATTAATTGGGTGAGGATTCTTTTTTTCTCCTTCTTGTCCTTTTGTCCTTTTTCATTGTACTCTCTTCGTCGTTGTCGTTCTCGTCGTCGACGTTTTTTTTTTTTTCGTTGTTTCTGTAATGTGAAAAGTTTTAAAATTGTTTTTTAATGGCAGGAGAAGGAGATTACTTAAAACTGAATGCAATTGTTTCTTGAAAGTTGTTTCATGAAATAAATTCGCGTTGAAAAAAAAATTCAACAGAATAAAAAAATAAACTCAGAGTTGATGATGGTATATAGTAAAACAGGAACCTTAGGAGGAGGATGAGAAGGAGTAGCTGTGCAAGCAGGAGAAGAAAGGAAAGGACCAAACCATGGATGGTAAATTAAGAAAACTTTTTCCAGGATTGATGTAATGAGATTGTGATAAATTTTTGTGAGTGTTTATAAGTTGTTTTATTGTCAAGCTGTTGCTTTTGACGGATCAAACTTGAATGTAATTTTAACTGTTGTAATCATGTCAAAAAGCCTCTGCAATTGTATTAAAAGTATATAATAAAGTTTTGAGTCTCTCCCTATCCGAGGAATTTTTAAATGTCTCCCAGTGTCTATACACGTGATAAAATATACGAGATGCAATATAAATGTTTTATAACTTTTTTTTTTATTTTTGGGGGATGGCTTTTTTAAAACAAATGAGTTTTTGAAAATGACTTTCAAGAGAAATTATAATAATTTACGAAGGATATGAAGTGGTTCATTTATTACGAACAAGATTTCAAGTGATTCACTTCAATTATGGGGTTCATTTTTTTATTTTGTTGAGACAGTGAAATATATTTTCAGTAAATTTGTTAAGGTAATAAGAAAAGTTAAAAAAAAAAAATTAGGGTGGATGTCGAAGAGAAAAAAATAAAATTACTAATATTTTAAAGCGAAAACAATTTGTGCCCTTGAGATTTCGACGGTTTTCAATCTTTTTTTATCATCAAGGTGATGCTTGCTTTCTTATTTGTTAAAAAGTATAGAGGTTTTTTTATGAATAGAAACAATGTTCTCTGCGTTGTTGTTGAACCTTTTAAAAATAGCTAAAACTATTGAAAGAATTTTATTATTTTTCAAAATGCCGCTTTGTGCCTGTCCAACAAAAACATTCAACCATTTTTTAAATGAAAATAAAATAAAAGACATTAATTCATGCCAAATCATTATGTATTGGAGTTCTATTTAAACATGAACGTAGGTATTTCTATTTTTTTTTAATAGTGCACGGACTTTCCATATTTTCGAAAAAAAAACACCCTTTAACTTAAAATATTTGTATAGACATCTTAGATTCCTGGTTTCTGTGATACCTAAATAAAACATTTTCACCAACTAGCACCGAGATAGGTACCTACCATTTTTGTTGCAGTTTTTTTTTTTGCTCCAAGTTTTGATTTTTTTTTTTTTTTTTTTGTTCAAAAACAAACATCCGTTCAACTTGAAAGAAATAGTAACGGAGTTATGAATACCAGAGTTATGCGCGACAGAGTTACGATCGTCAAAGTTATGAAAAACCGAAGTTATGAAAGACCGAAGTTGGCAAATATTGCGAGATATACGGGAGGAAAGTACAAAAAAGCTGGAGTGTGTAAGTTGAGTCGAGACAAGATATTACTGACATTATCAAGAATTGAAAAAAAAAATTTTTTAATGAAAAAATAACAAAATGGCGGCTCTGGAGCCTTTCAAAGTTGACGCCTCTAGTTTGCGCCGTGCAATGAACAGGTCCAGGAAATCATCTTAAATCAAAAAGGAAATTTTTTTCCGTTAGATGATATTAGTACGCTTTGCATGAACCTAAATTTATTTTTTTTTAATGAAAAATAAAAATTAGAAATCAAAAAAACGAAAAAAAACTTGTTTTTTTTTACAAAGAAGTAGTTAAAAAAATATTTACTGTACAAATTTTATTCAACTTTTATCATGTTGTGGCCAATGATTTAAGGAGTAATTTGCTTCAAATTTCAAGTCGATAGCTTCATTAGTTTTTGAGTTACATTGCACGGCGCAAACTAGAGGCGTCAACTTTGAAAGGCTCCAGAGCCGCCATTTTGTTATTTTTTCATTTCAAAATTTTTTTTTTTTCAATTCTTGATAATGTCAGTAATATCTTGTCTTTTTACAAATTTCAATAAGTGCTTTCAGTTTTTCATAAAAAAATAGTGAAAAAGGTGTCGTCTGGAGGGATTTCCCCCCTTGATGTACCAGTTTTTGAAAAATTAAATTTAATTAATAAAATGCACGACTGGGGCCGCACGTACTTGCTCTTGCAGTTCAAAGCACTTTTATGTTAGCTTACTTGTAGGTTATTAGAACTGCCTCTATATACATTTTTAAGAAATTTGGTTGATGTAGGGGAAGAGCCGGCATGGAGGCCAAATGTTAGTTAAATAAAATTTTTTTTTATTTGACTTGACTTTTTTGAGAAAAACTAAAAACGCAGTTTTACTGCAATTACTTTGAATATTACGTATGCAAAATTTTATCAAAATCCTTAGAGCCATTTTTGAGAAAATTGCAATAACTCCATAATAATGTACGGGAAGAGCCGACATCCGCGATTTAAAAAAATATAAAGACCATATTTCCACTATCCGTATTTTTTGAGAAAAACTAAAAACGCAGTTATGTTAGAACTATATACAGCATTACGTGTGCTAAATTTAATCGAAATCGTTAGAGCCGTTTTCGAGAAAATTGCAATAACTCGAAAATTTTGTATGGGAGGTATACGTTCTAAGCGAGATATTAAAAAACAAAAAAAAACCAACCTTGGAAATTACGAAAAAAACATCCATACCAAATTTCAAGAAAATCCGTCCACTCGTTTAGGCTGTAGCTACTTGTACAGATGGACGCACGGACGCACCGACGCACCGACGCACAGACCGACGGACGTCATGACGAAACCCACTTTTTTGGGCTTCTCCATCATCGTAATGTTAGTTTTGATTAAAACCTCGAATTTTTTTTTTTACACGAAACCAATACTTGCCCTATTGAGCAAGTAAAAATAGTAGTTTTTTTTTTAATTTATCGAAAACGTTTTTGTTTAAAAACAATAAGAGCATTGAATTCTGGAAACTAAATTAGTACTTAATTTCATAAAATTTTGAAAAAAATTAGGTCGAACATTTGTTTTAAAATTTTTATTTTGAAACTTAATTTTTCAAAAACTAGTCCATTAAACAGCTTTATTTAATAATCATTTTTATCAAAAAAAAACAAAACCAACTTCAATGTATCAAAACTGGGTTTCATAGTTTTTCTCATAGTTTCTATAGTCAGAACTGAACGAATTGAAATGGGACCACAATGCAGGCACCAGCTTTCTAATACAAAATTATCAAAATTTGTTCACTCAGTCCAAAGTATTCAATACAGACGAATTGACTACCTATTATATTAAAAGACATAATTTTTAGCTCTACAAAGAGATACAGCACGTTCTTGGTGTAACCGTTGATTTTTAATAATTTTTTTTCCAATCTAAGTAATTTTTTTAGAAAATTGCCCAACTTGAAAAACACTCTTCTTCTGAATCAGAAGCACTTTAAAAAACTTTATCATAATTTCAACAATCAGTTTCTAAAACATCAATGCCTAGAAGAGATTGAAAATTTTACTTCGTATCGTTAATTTACCTATAATATCTTCCTAGAAGTGTTAAAATTTACCCTTGCTCCACCTTTATAGAAGTAAAGGTCAACACATTTCACAATTTCCTACAAAAATACTTCAAATACATCACCTCTCCTACTTAATGCGACATTCAGTCTAATAATTCCGACAATGTGTTATAAAATGAGCCAAGTGGGAGTGGAGTGTATGCGGTTGGTCACAAATAGCCACAAGGTCACCACCACTCCACACATAGATGGACTAAAATTCCTCATGCAAACATTCTGTCGCGTGGGTTCTTGTCACCATTCCCATTTTGGGACAAAAAAAAAACACACAACTAACCTTCCACTTGGGCCTCATTTGGAAGCTGATGTGTGAACTGGGAGCTCCACTTAAATGTGACACACTCACTTTCATTTCCATGCCAAACCAAACCAAGTACACGTTATTGTTGTACAGTCGAGGGCAGGGTACCATCCAACAGAGACCAGACTTCATGCTGCAGCAAACAGCAGCGCATTCCCGTGGCACACAGGTGGAATGTGGCCAAACCACCTCCTTTTGTGAAATTATGTGACTTCTGCTGTTGCAAGTTGTTGTAGGTAGATAGTTAGTGTTGGTTCTGGTTAGCTGCTGACACAGTAGTCTCAGTGTCGAATGATGATGATAGTGGGGTAGCTATAAATTTGCATCTCTCTCTTAACAGCTCATCCCGCCCGCGCGCTTAGAAAAGTTAAGAGTTAAGTTAGAAACTGACGTTACATGTCACTCGTTGAACACCTCCTTTTTTGAAGGAAGGTGCACTTAGATAAATGTCTATGTGTGGAGAGATTGCACTAAAACTAATGTTGCCAAGGTGTCTCAGAAAAACTTAAAAAACTTGGCGAAAACGTACCTACTTAACTCTTCTAGGATACGCTCTGGGGTAGGGCGTTATTAGTGCCTTAGATGAATAACTTGAATTAGGAGAAACTTTTTACGAATGTGGACGTCGAAAAACGATTACAAAGTTCAATACCAGGTGCAACCCCACGAAAAAGAATATAAATCAATCACAGCACTGCTTATAAAAAACCAGGGCCTAGTGACCTACACTCCTAAAAATGTCTGAATGAGCCTTATTGGTCGGCGGGGAAGAGAGGACTTAACTTTTTGATGAATGGGAATGTGCTTTACCAAAAAACAATTTTTTTTTCTATAAAGGCTTAAAGAAGTTGAAGTAGAATCTGTAAAGTCTTATAGAATGCATAAATACGTTTGAAGGCTTTGTCATTTTCTGACAAGACCCGACCAAAAGACAGCTCCAACGCATATCATTACACAAGGTTCTATATAGAGCTGGTTAGTTATCAAAATAACACCATGGCTACCCTGTTTTCTATGCATGCCAAAATTCCTAAGAACAAACTTTAAAAAGAAGTGTGCAGATGAAGATGAAGTGCACGGGCAATTAAACCCGAAGACCAATTGCTTAACATGTGTGTAGCGACGTCCATGGTTCTTCCGTTTTTTTTTTCCTCCAACTTGGTCTATGGACAGCTTCAGCTTCAGTACAGACTCTCACCTCCATCCTCTGGTTAGCAGTTTCCCATTCATCTCGAGTTGAGGCATTTATAGTTTTCTGTTTCTGTTAGTTCGCGGTGGTGGTTCGTTTGTTCACGTTGGCTGGCTGGCTGGTTTGGTTCGTTCGTCTGTTGGTCGCCATTAATGATGACCACTGGCTGCCATGTTGCCTATGGCGGCCGGCGGTGCGGTGGTTTGTGTTTATATTAAACCAAGAATGGATTTATATTTTGCTTCGAAATGGTCGTAAAAATCTATCCACGCTCCGATTTTTTAATTGCAGCTCCTCTGTGTTGTTTGCACACTCTTTTAACGACTCCTCTTTTCCCCTACCCTTTATATGCCTTTTTTCAGATTGATCGGTATTTTTTTTTTTTTTTTGTTGCTTTTTGTTTTCAGTCAGTCAGTGTTTTTCTCGTGTAATTCGATATAAAACTATTTGTTTATAACTTTTTTAATAGGCTTGGATGTAATTGTGTGTGTTTTTGGTTCCCAGAAAACTGCTCTTTTCGACAGAGTTCTCCAGCTCCCCGGCTATTTGGCTCCTCTGCAGCAAAACTACTTGATTACTATTATAGAGCGAGAGACTGGCAGTCATAAGTGAGTTGATTTTACAGACTCAGTGGCGCAGTGAATTGACTGCGGTAGACATTTTTGTGTTTTTTTTTTTTTTTTGTATTTATTTTTGTTTTTCTGTGGGGGCTTGATGGGAAAGGATACAGTACATTTGTAGGGATGTGCTGCTTCGGGGGGAGTATGTTTGTAGGTATTGACGATAGGTTATGGAGGGTTTTTCATAATTGTAGCTATTCGCAATGCGATAAATATTGGAAAATTGTTGGTAGCAATATAATAATCATTGAAAATTGGAGAGTTGTTATGTTTTATTGGGATGTGTATTTTTGTATTCCATTGATGGACAATAAATATCGACGTTCTGGGTACAATTTATTTTATGTTAAAATTTTTAGTTTCTATGAGAATATATGAAAATTTATACCATGTGATTGTTGTTCCTGAGTTTTTGAGTCTTAAAATCACATTTTACTTCGAGTACCAGTTCTTTTTGGTCGCAATAAATTTTTATTTTTCAATTTTCTTTGCGCATTTATATTTAATAGTTTTATTGTTTATTGTTAGGTATACGTACTTGATATAAGAAAAGAAAAATATTTCACAAAACTTCTACAACACAATCCATAAAAATAAAATAAATAATAAAATCTACTACACCCGCCAGTGGCTAGCGGCATTAAAAATAAAATAATTAAAACTTAAAGACAAAACATATCAACCACAGATAATAATTTTATATTTAATGGATAATAAAGTTAGATCATAAATCTTTCATAAGGTTTTGTTTTATGATATTTTAATCCCAGATGTTGTTTTTATTTCATGTTTAAAAGTAAAAACTGTTTTTATGTGAAATAGACTGTAGATAGACATTTTAATTTGTTTAAAAAAATAATGAAATTCAGTTTTTTTTTCTTTTGGTTTGTCAGAATTTAATTTAACAATGTTTAACTTGTTAAAATAACAATTCAAATAGTTGATGAAATGATTTTTGTAGTTTGTAGTGATTTTCGAAGTTTACCGATATCCTACTTTTCCTAATTTTTGTCGGTTCTACTTGGAAAGTTTTTAGACAACTTTTCTAAATTTTTCTGTTTTCAAGACATTATTTATAGACAAAAACTCAAAAAAAACAAACATTTATTTTGGTTTTTGTTTTACTTTATTTATTGTTTTATTGTTTTATTTCTTAAATACTCCTTTTTTATAGTGATGGGAACTATCGAATAAAAACTATCAAACTATCGATAGTTGTAAAATATTCATTCATTCGATAGTTTTAAATCATTCATTCATTCATTATTCATTTAGTTACTATTTTCATTAAAATAGTTTTTTTTATTTGATAGTATTTGCTTTTGAACATTATTCTTATTCGATAGTTTTTTTATTCGTATAGTTTTTCTATACGATAGTTTTTTCATTCGAATAGATTTTTTTTGTACGATAGTTTATTCGATAGTTTGTGCTATAGTTTTTATTCGATAGTTTTTATTCGAATAAATGAATGAATGAATGAACTATTCGATAGTTCAAATCATTCAGTTACTAACTATCGATAGTTCAAATCATTCGATAGTTCCCATCACTACTATTTTAAAACAAGTTAAAACAAGGTTAAGCTGTTTTAAGGAAATTTCTTTCATAATCAGAGGAAAAAAAACTAGTCTTGAGTAAAATGATGTTAAAGTAAAAGAAAGGAAAACAAAATCTTAAATTATTAGAATTCTCTTTCCGGAAAAAAACCTTAAGATGAACTGAAAAAAGATTTGAGAGAAATTTATTAAGATAGGGAAAGGTGCTGGAAAAAATGACGTTGCCAAATTTCAAGTAGATACAATTATTCAAAACTGCTTAAGTGTACCTACAAAGAACGCACGGATAGATTCTCTGTAGAACACTTTTTGGTTTACAGCGTACTAACAAAGTTATTTGCTACTACATACCTTTATTTCAATTTTAGAAAAATTATAAAAAAAATACACTTTTTTCCAGCACCTACACTCTTTAAAATTAAAATATTTAAAAAAGTTGAAGTTGGCAAAAAAGGTTGATTCTTAAGTGTGAACTCAGAAGTCGGAGTGTAACTAAACTACGCATGGAAAAAATTATTGGATTCAATATCCAGTGTTATTCTTAAATTTGGTTAGACTTTTTACCGACTTCCAAAAAGGAGGAGGTATTCAATTTGTCTGTATTTTTTTTTTTTTTTTTTTTTTTGAAGTGAAAACTTCTGTAGTATCGTAGTGATTTGAAACACGATGAAACGAAAAAGCGACAGTAAAAATCAATTGATTATTACTTTCTTGTTTCAATAGATAGTTGAATGAAATTTATACTATAAATAGATAACAAAATAAACTATAATTGTACAAAATTTCAATTAATTCCATATTCAAAACCCTGAGATAACGGTGAAAAGATGTTCTTTTTCTATCTCTATTTTCTATTTCATTTTGATATATCAAACATAACTGTACGTGCTCTACAAGTTACACAATCTTTAATTGAAAATTTTGAAAAATACCTCAAATGAAGATCTGTTGCCGAACACCAGGCACCAGTGTTGGAAGTACCGTAATCTCAGTTTGAAATTTCGACATGGTTGCCTTTAAAAAATTCCTAACTTTCTTGTAGGCATCGTAGAAATATGATTAAAGCGTCATTTAAAAGTTGAAATAATAAGCTTTCAGATGATATAAAATAAATTATAGGTTTTCATTTAAAAATATGAACTCAATGGTGTTAGAAAAGAAAAAAATATTTTGTTTGCTTTTTTCATGAAAATGATTGTTTTGAATAAATTATATGTATACTTATACCCATTGTAAAAATTTTAGTAGGTATGGCTTTTTTCTTTAGGAAAATTTGTAAGCTTTTAAATGGTGTACTTTTTTTTCCAAGAAAAATGGATTTTCTACCACGTGTGAATTGCACACATGATTTTTTTTTTGTGTTTGTTATCTCATAACTTTGGACTGAGGGAACCAATTTTGATAATTCTTATTGTATTGGAAAGCTGGTGCCCTCAGTGTGGTTTAATTTATTTTAATTCCGTTCATTTTTGGCCATAGAAACTAATAGAAAAACCATAAAACACAGTCGGTTTTGTTTTTTGATAAAAATGATTATTCTCATATTCGATCAATACAACCACCTGTTGTCCAATTACGCTATAGTTAACTTTTAATTAAAACTATCAATATCAAACAAATGTTCAGCTTAAAGTTTTTAAACTTCATCCGTTAAGTGATTACCAAAACCGACAGAATTTATCAAAGTTGAACTCTAAATATTTTTTTTTTTTTGTAGTCACTGAAAAGATTCAGAACTGTTCAAAATTTGAACATGAAAATGTAACTCCTCCCAACAAAAGCCATTGAAATGAATCTATTACCAAAATTAGTGGGTGCAAAAGGACGATGTAAGGGGTAACCTACAAACTTGTATTTTTATATACCATAAACTTTAAATATAGTTTTGACCAAACTAACCGCACTATTAATTTATTACATTCATATCTACAAATAATTCTTCACAATAAAAACCAAAATAAATTAGAATCTCCCTCAAAACCAATTATAAAGAATCTCCAATCCTAAAACAAAATTCAAATTTATATACCAAACATTTTTATTATAACCAAAAAATAAAATCGATGACAAAAAAAAACCTCACCCAAGTCAAAACCATTTTCTCGACAAGTTAAATAAGAAATCAAGTCGATTAGATTTCAAAAGTATTTTCCAAGCCGCAAAATATTCTCTTGTTAAACATTTTATCGTTCCAAGGCGTCAAAAACAGAACACAGAAAACTATATTCCCAAGTTTGTCTTCTTTCGAATAAATTCCCTACCACCACCTCCATTAAGCAATAAAATATTGAAAGCAACGGTTTAGTGTCAAGTCTCTTCTTCTATTTCTTCCTCCCAGCAGCAATCCTATATTGAAACCACCATTATTATATCTATCTTCTACTGCCGCCGACACCACCACCGCCCAAGTGTAATTCAAGTCTTAATCGTAAGTAGTGTCCGGAGGAATCCTCGACTATGGCCTCGCAATGGGGTGCTCCAACTCCAAAGATGGGAAAACAATCTCCAATGCAATAAATATATCTCCTCGTCACACGCAGTCAGATACCTAAACACCTGACCAGTGTGGGCCATCGTCCATAGTGTGGGACTCTATCTCTCTGAAAATTAAGATGTCACCTGGAAGTTTATAGTCCAAGTCCAAGATGCCACCCCAAAGGTCATTTAAATAGAAAAGTAGTTAAGGCAAACTACCTGCAGAGATTCAAATTGGAATTTCTGTTCTTATTTGGGGAAAACCAACAAGAAGATGTTATGTGTCGCCTTGTCCACTCCCTGTCTTCTGTCCCTGTCCACTGTGGATTCCATATTCAAAGAGCCCTGCTTTAGGAGATAATTATTATTATGGTTGTATGGCAACGATTTCATGGGTGGGCAGGTGACAACGCTTAAGCTGGTGAAATTAATGAAGGAACCCACACGATTAGAGATGAGTGTCAGGTGAGATTCTTGTTTTGGAGACTCCTTAAATGGTCAACCAGAATGCGTGTTGTTGTGCGGTGGAATTAGTTTTGGTTTAGATTTTGATAAATTTAAAAATGATTATGTCATCTTTTGCCGACTTGGAGCAAAAAAATGATCGACATCTGTGTGAGAATGGGGATTGTGCGGGGGAAGGCGGATGGACTCCAAAGTGTCTATGCGCGATGATGATGGTTGTGGAAATTATTCGTGGGAGAAAAAAAGCCGCTACAGCCGACGATTTTGTTCATTGTCATTTTTCGTTGTCGCCGCCAAAAATTATTCAAAAAGACACGTAGTCGAAACATGACTTTTTTCATTAGTGTTTGTATTTTTTTTTAACACAAACAATAATTTATTATTTTAATCTGAGTTACAAATTATTGCCTTCGTTCTCGAGAGATGAATTTTTTTTTTTATTTGAGTTGTCTGTGAAAAAATGAGATCGAATGAGATGAAGAAAAAAAAAATAATTGCCGAATGGTGAATTTGTATATTTGTAGACATCAGACAAGTCTGATGGTTATTGAAGGGTGGTTGGGGGGGTGTTTTTGGTTGAAACACAAAATGTAGTCAACTTGGCTGGGGGCGAGATTTATTGAATGGAGATTTATATGAATTTAATTGGTTTGTTGATATTTTTAACTTTTTTTTTCTGGTGAATTTTGGTTTTCTTTCATCTTTTCTCGGACAGATGCAACTTGGTGAGAAATTTATTGTTAAATGCTGTGTTTTTTTTTTTATCTGACATGATACTGATTTAAAAATCTTGAAAAAAAATGTATCATTTTCTTTTTTTTTTTAATTTTTTGAGAGGTGACTCATGTATTTTTTTGAATCGCCTGATGCATTATTTTTAGCAGACGAATGATTTTTTTGATGTGTTTTTGAAATTTATTTTCAACAAGTGTTTTGAGAGTAATCTTTTCGACTGATTGATATTTTTATTATTTTGTTTTGTTCGACCTAGACAAGATTTTGAAATTCAAGAGGAATTTGATTAAATTTATTATTAATTCATTTTTCTGTTTCAATATTACCTGCAACATTTTAGATTTGAGGGATAACTGTTTTTGAAACACCAGAGAATGATTTTTGGCGTTGATAATGTTTGAGCACCTTTTTTTTTGTTAATAAAGATGGTTCCGGAGTCTTCTTAGACTCCGTATTGAAAAATGTTTTGTATCGACAAAACGTTATTGGTAACACTTTGGTCTATGTCTGTCTACTTTTTCGAATACACCACGCAATGATCTTGTTGTAAAGGCTCTACAGCCCAAGTTTTGTAATAATTGAATCAAAATTACCAATGTTCTCTTTAAAATTTACTGTGTTGAATGCTTTGTTCTTCTTTTTTTCTGCACTATTATGATCTCTCCAGATTTGTGGAAAATTCATTAAAAACTATTCGTACCCAAGAAATAGCATTTGAGATCGAAATTATTCCGACGAAAATGATTTATGACGCAAAATGTAGGTCTCAACCAAAATCGACATTCGTACTGTTGGAACAAATATGATTTTTTGGCCATAATGGCCAGAAAAACGACCAAATTTCAAAATAATCAAAATATAGCAATATGGGTATCAAACGATAGGTATTTTTGTACTGAATCAAGAAATGGTTATTTTTAATGTTTGTTCACAATTGACGAGACAGTGGATGAAAAACGCCTTATCAAAAATTAAGTATTAAAAAAAAAAGAACTATTTCTTAACTATTTATGGTTTTAAGTCACAAAATTTGGTTTTTTTACTTTTACTTCTTCTAATGAAATAAGCGCGTCAATATCGTAGAGTTATCGAATTTCTAGAGTTAGGTTAGGTTAGGTTGTAGTGGTTGTCAGGCAAAGTATCCGATCCATTGTGATACCACAAAAGACTAGCAAGTTTGGAATTTCTAGCGTTGCTCAAACTTCATTTTTATTGATTAAAAAACTACAATTTCTGACTCAAGGTCTTTTTACCGAAGGAAAAGAATTCATCTAATGGCATTTCATCAGAAACTATTTTTCGAATGGTAATCTGAGAAAAGAACTGTTTTTTTGTGAGGAATTTAATTAACGTCTACAAAAAGTTGGCCTTGAACATTGTTAATGAACTTTTGCAGATGGAATTCAGTACCAATCAAAAACATCTCGGAAATAATTGAATACCTAGCAGTTTAAGCAGCAGCTTTAATAAATTGTCCTTAATTAATAAAAATTCAAAATAAAGCTTTAAAAACTTTACAAAGCCCAAAAATGTTTTCATCTTTCTCAAATACTCATCACAAAAATATAAGTACATACTTCCATTTTAATGATGTTATCTAATAAAATTCTTATACAATTTAATATTTATTTTTCCTGGAGTAGGTTTACCCAAAAGACTTCTTCTTCTCACTTAAAGATTATCCCAAAGAGAAATGTTTGTGTTTATTTACCAAAAAAAGTAGATATTCTTCCCTAACAAGCTCCATGCACTCGAATCTCCAAAAAGTCCATAGAGAAAAGATCTTCTTCCAATGTGGGAGGTATACATCATATTATATCGTCTAACCATAGAACTCTAGATACTTTACTCCAGATAAACACAAAAAAACATGCACTTCGTTGGCCCACATCTGTTGAAAGGCACATATTCTTCAGAGGATTGTTAGTCCAATCCCATCACAGAGAGAGAGTGCCACCTTGCTGGCCCCCATGAAAGTGTAGAAGTGTATCATTCTGTACTTCATCTTGCATATTCACTACATTTTGGTATGCCACATTTTGAAATTCTACTACAAAATTCTCTAGACTTTGTGAACTGTTAAAAGATTCAAAATATTGTAGAGAGGGAGTTGTTGGGGTTTAGAGTAAAAACTTTATGGTCATCTGTTTAGTGGAGCTTTACACTATTATCATAAAAAAAAAAAACTAAAAATTTGTATTAACACCAACAACATCATCATCAACACGACGAATGAGGTGAGGAATTCTTTGTGTGTTGGCGGCACGGCCAGAGTTGAGTTGAAATTGAAGAGGATTTTGTGGCAGCGCAATGCAGCGAGTGTGGTCGCTGTAATACCACAAATAGACCCGCGTCAAGAGTACCTATAACAGCTTTCATTGCACCTGGCAATAAAATTACAAAGTTTGTTTTTTTTTTCTTTCATTCTTTTTTTCAGGCCAAAATTATTGTCGGATGAGTGCGAACGGGGGAAGCGTGGTTAGTTTAAAAAAAAAAAACCATCACCATGCAATGCGGTGGGAGTTAAGGAGTTGTATGTATTTGGACGTGATGTTTACATTTGAATTGCTGATGGAATGTTGATAGTTGTTCCAAAGGGCCTCCATTAGGTGCTTATACATTGTCAGTTGATGAGATGACGAAAAGATATGCCAGCAATGGATTACTTTTTTTGTTTTGATTAATTTTTCAATAACAGTTTTTGTGTTGAAAATGAAGATAAAATTGGACTGGACTATTTATAACGATTAATGAAAAGACCACACAGAAAAGTCCAGACTTTGATATCTTTAGTGGGAGTATTACAGTAGGTGGCCACAAAATTTTGGCTGATGGAAATTTTCATTTCAAATTTCGAGAGGTTTTCAAATTACTGCAATTTATAGTTTTATACCTTAGAACAATATTCTTATACTTCCAGCAACAAATGCAAAGAAAATTTTACAAATCATTTTGCATCCCCGAATTTTCGTCTTGTAGTATTACACTCACAACATACATAGGCTATACCAGTACTATTTCTGACAACAAAGCCTTATATTTTTTTCCGATATTAACAGGAACTAAAACTCGCCATTTTTGACCTTTTTGACTTCTAAACCAAGACATTTCCAATATTTATTGAACTAGTTACCTCAGAAAATTTCAGCTACTTATCTTGACTATTTTCATGAGATAGAATGCTTAAAATATTACAAAAACCGTAAATGACTGACTGACTAACAACTCTCATTTCATTTCATAAAATCAGCTTAGCGTTATTTCAATCTTATAAAAGGACAAAAATGATTTTTTGCGGTTGTACCTTCTGTAAAGTTTCCTGTTGTAAACTAAAACTATAGAGGCATAGGTACTGACTGTCATACAAAAGCATTATTGTTAACTTCGTCTTCCTTAGAGTAGAAAATTTAAAAGTTTTTCTGAAACTAACTGGATTAAATAGCTTTCATTTTCCATTTTCTTTTGGAAATATCTAAGACCTACTTTCTTGATAGGGAATTGTTCAATTGCTTCAATCTAAATCCTTCTGCATGTTTAGGTACAAATACAATTCACAGAATTTAAATTCAAATGTCATCAAATATTCAATATATCAATAACCCAACCATAATACCCATTTCAATGTGCTTGTGCATGTGCATATGCACATGTCGAGTTGTAACACCAATTGTCCTTTTTTGCAAAACGAAAAAAAAAAAAAGAAAAACACAAAAAACTCTTAGAAGAAATAACTTTTCACTTTACATTTGGCTGCGTCGTTTTGGCTTTGCATTTTTACAACACTCGATTACGTGATCATATTTGATAGGAATGTGTGTATGTATGGTGGCATGGTGCATATTCTATGCATATATTCTTACATCGAACAAGAAGAAGAAGAACCTTATTCAAAAGTAAAAATTTTTCTCATTTTTTTATTCAACTTGAGGCAGTTTGACACGCCCGACGACCAAGGAAAAATGTGCATAATAAAAGCTAAACTTATAAGAAGAGAACCTATTGTCATCGACCCATCGCCATCAGATATTCATAAAACATAATGCAAAACTTTCTGAGAAGATGTGAATATTTTTTTATGTTGCATAAACTTAAATTGCCACTGCATGGCCGACATACATGTTTTTTTTTTTTTTGAGTACTCAAATGGGTTTGAATAATTAAATAGAAGTCAGTCTTTCTTCAAGTTTATTTTTGAGGGCACTGCAAGCCTACCCTATGCATTATAAAAAAATCATCATCAGCGGTTATCTTTCAATAAAATGCATGGTTCAAAATTGTTTGGAGAAACGATGATTTTTTGTTTGTGTCAATTTCTCAAAGTGGACAAACGATATTGCCGTTATAAAAAAATTGTTTTTCGAATGTTTCTTAAATGACGGAGGAGTTTTTTTTTTCATCAACTTGAGCTGGACAAACTAGTGCAATTTGATATATAAGTTCATCTTAAAATTTAGGCGTTTTAGACGTTTTATTTTTTCTATTAAAAAAATAAATTTGCTTAAAATTTTGTTTGAAGAGTGGACAAACGAAAATTTTGGACAAAAGCTGGACAAACGAATTAGACTAGTTTGGATCAAAAATTTTGAGATTGCAGTTTTGGCTTCTCGAGGCTTTACCTTGACTAATTAATTTAAAATGTCAAACAAATAGATTTTATTTCTATGTATTTTGAAATAAGTTTTTTCCGTTTAAAATTTTTGAACTTAGAAGGAAAAACAAAAAACCGAGAAAGAATTTGTTGTTTCTAACTGCTTATATGGCAAACCAAAACAAAAACAATGAATTTTACACTTGAAAAAAATATTTGTATTTTGTAGTTTTTAAGGTGAAATGAAAAAAATCAACTTAAGCTTCTAATAAGTAATGTTATATGGACTACATTCAATCAAGTAAACATTTTTAGTCAAATAAATAACATTTGAGGTGCAATGCAAACATTTTTCTAAATTATAAATTAAAAAAGGTCACTGTGGTGTATGCGTACTTTTTTTGTGTGTGGTGAATAAAAACTAATTCTTCTATAATTTTTTAACTAAGCGTAGGATAGCGAAAATAAAAGTTGGGCTATCCTGAGCTAATCTTGGGCAACTAATCACAATACCAAACCAAGAATTTTTACAAGAATAAAAAAAAATTATTTTTTGTGATAATTCCGTTGTAATATTAGAACTAGGGAAGGCTAAAAAATTAGCTTTTGGGGGTACGAACTTCATATAGCCTATGCATACATAACATACGTTTAAATAAGCGTCCCTAATTCGACCACAAAACATAAAACTTTTACTTAAACTTTATACCCAACAAGTTCTCAACCCATCAAGACTCACAGCCTTAGACACTTTGACGGCTAAGTACTATTAATATTTCCAGTCACTAATGTTTACCCTTGCGTGTTTCGTTTTAAAAGGGCACCATAACAAATTAAGAATTAAAAGAAAAAACTGCAGTCAAATAAAACAATGATGCAATACAATGTAAACTGCAATTAACACACCACTGCACAGTCTGCGACTGCCAGTCTCTACATGTGTCGGTCGGGACAGTAAAATCGCTTTGAAATGATAATTTTTAATGAATCCTAACTAAAATTAAATTGCTCACACGCAACTATAAGAATAATACTTTCTCAATTAATATAGAAACCTCCTAGATTCTGTAAAAGAAGGAAACTTAAGAAATGTTAATAAATAGTTAAGAAAACTAAATTAATTGTTATACGATAGTGTTTTCAGGTGATGGAGACTTACTTTGACAGTGTCTAAAAGTCATTAAGAAAATGTACTACAAAAAGAAGGGAGTTCGTCGTCCTCATCAAGCATCAACTTAAATGGAAACAGAAAATGGAAATGAAAACAAAAGGACATTGAGTAGTTAGTAATTTAATGGAATTTACACGGATAACATTTAACAAGCCAATGAGTGCTAATTGGATTGTAATTTGTTCCACGTTAGGGTATTGTACACATCCAAGACTCAGTCTGATTTGGATTTTATTTCATTAAAACACATTCAAGTTAATCTCTTTGGGCAAGGGTAGGTACCAGACGAAGAGGTAAATCGTATAATTCTAGCATTTTATTGGAAGCAAATTAACTCGATATGCATGGTTATTGGTTTTTTATTTTGTTTGCAGAATGGGAAGAAAGAATTTAATGAAATTCTGTAGATATGTACTTGGAAATTCTAATCTCTCCACTGAAGGCTCTTTAAAGGTTTTCAATTTAAGAACGATTTGATGAGAATTTATTTGAAATGTGAGAACGGTGGGTGTGAAAGTCGGTAGACGAAAATTGTGATGAAATGGTGATGAAAAAGAGATGAAATGGAGATGAAAAGAGGATTGAATGGAGATAAATGGGAGATGATGATAAAATAGTGATGAAATGGAGATGATACACTGAAAATAATAAATTTCGTAAAATTACGAAAATCGTTTCATACACTACATTTTCGTTGGCCCAACGAAACTTTCGTTGGCTCAACGAAAATATGTAATTTTTCGCAATATGAAAACCTTCATCAATTAATGAAAACGTTTCATACACTTTTCTCCCTCTTTACTGCCAAAAAATCCAATTCAATGAAAAGATTCATCAATTAACGAAAAATTTCATACTCATTTTAAAGAATAAAAATAAGAATTTTTTCCTTACTTTATTAAAGTTTTAATTAAGCAACGAAAAAATTCATTAACTTATGAAATTCAACATTAACTAACGCACAGAGAAAAATATGATCCGCTAAAAACTAACAGATTGCCATATTGTTTTACCGTCCATACATTTCATAAGGAAATCTTATTAAAATCAACGATTAATAAGGTTTTTTTAAGGAGATTTCTTATTATTTTTATAGAGAAAATCTTATTAAAATTTGACTGAAAAGTTGATTTTTTTTGCAACTTAGCACTAGAACAAAAATCGCGATCAATAATTTCATGGCAGATTGGTTCAGGTGGTAAGGTGGGCGACTAATGATTTGAAGTCTCCAGTTCGATTCCCAGCCTGGTCATCTTTTTTTTTATTTTTTTGCAGATTTTAAAACAATAAGGAAAACCCGATTGTTTTAATAAGGTTTCCTTCTTGGATGAAAACCATAGAGAAATCTTATTGTTTTTGTTCTATTTTATGTGGTCTATTTTTCTCTGTGCGAAAATCTTCATAAGCTTATGAAAATTCTTCATATACTAATGAAATATTACATTGGCTTATGAAAAAATACATCAGTTAACGAAAAAAATCGTTGCCTTACAAAAAAAAACGTAGACTTGGGTGCATTTCTTTTTTAATGATTAAAAATTGAATCTTGCTTTATATAGTTCACATTAGGTTTTTGTTTAAAAATCTATGTAAGCTGAGCTGAATATAAAAAATATTTGCGTATTGACAAGGTGTCTCACGATAAGTCGGACTCATCAGTTGACTTAAGTGAGCTCCACCGGGTCGAAACGCCAATTTTTGGTTTGGACTATATTAAATTAATAATTTAACAAGTCCAATAAAAAAATACAATAAATACAACGAAAAGTTTCTTTAGCTAACAAATATTTTTTCGTAATTTAATAAAAATGTTCATTAAATTTACGGAAAAATTCGTTAGCTAACGAAAGTTCTTTCATAAATTAATCAAAAAATACATTGACTAACGAAAACTATCACCGTGGTTAATTAAATTTTACGTTAATCGATGAAAAATTTCGTAAAGTGATTTAAAAATTCATTAACTCTCGATCAAAAATTTTTATGAAAAATTTCATTAAAATACTACAGTTTTCGTTGATTGATGAAGTTCTTCATTAACGTATGAAAGCCATTTCGTTGAGCCAGTTAAATTTTTCATCGGCTGAAAATTAATTAAATTTTCGTTGGCTCGACGAATTTTTTCGTTGTATTTACGTAAGGATTTGGTTCAGTGTATGAAGATGAAATGAAGATAAAATGGAGATGAAAATGAAATGGAGATGAATGGATTCGAAGTGAAGGGAAATGAAATGGAGATGAAATGGAAATAAAATAAAGATGAAATAGAAATGAAATAAAGATGAAATGAAGATGAAATGAAGATGAAAGGAAAATGAAATGGAGATGAAATGGAGATAAAATAGAGATGAAATGAATATATAAAGAAAAAAAATGTTGATGAAATATAGAGGAGAAATTGAGGTGAAATGGAGATGAAATATAGATGAAATGGAGAAGAAATGAAGAAGATATGGAGGTGATATGAATAAAATTAATAAATTAACAAAAGAAACACTACATCACTGTTTAGTTCTGCACAAATATTTATATCTGTATACTATAAAATATTTAAAAATTAATATCTTTTAACATAGCCACATTACAACTTCAAAACAAGCTCTGAAATTCCAAAACTTCAAACAATTTTCATCTCGCAGGTAAATTCGCATCTTTCTTTACAAAATAATCATTTCAAATGTCAAAACATCCTTATGAAAATACTAACACAACTTGTTAATGATTTGTTATAAATTTCGTAAACGTAGAGTAGAATTTCCGTTCTAATTTGAAATGATCTAGCATTTCCTTTGAAATTTGCACACCCACGAGAGTTTGTTTATAAAACCACATTATATAGTTAAACATTTTCATAATAGACTCTACATCCCTCTAGTCTTCAAATAAAACCTATTTATAATGAGGGCACCTCCAATTTCTAATCTAGGGAAGCAAAATTTTGATCAAAAAACTCCCACAAACTGCAGCACATCATCGTTCATCAAGAAGAACTATCCTTGTTTTCATTGAGCGCAAAAAAAGTCCATTCAATACTCTCCAAGTGTATAATGTCTTGATATGTGAATATGACTCCACAAGAGTACTGCATATCAGGGCCAGACCAAGGCAGGGCTCTCATCTTTATAAGTTAATACACTGCATCTCGCCACAAATGTTTATATACATTTTCTCAAGAAAGCGCGTGAAGTATTGTTGGACATGAAAATCTTTAAATCTTTTTATGGTAGCTATTCATCTGCATTATTCAAACTATCTTGGCTACCATCGATCGGGGAGGGGATTCTAACAAAAAAAAAATGAAAACAAAACAAAAATAAAGATCCCGCTCCAAATAATAAACATTATGGTCCACCAGACACAACATTGTACGCGCAGACACACGTTGTTTTTGCTCCAAAATAATGAACAGACGAAAGAAGAGATAAAGGGGGCCGATTATGATGTTGAAACCAGAGCAAACGACTAATGTTGTGCGATGCAGCTTGCGCGTGCGATTGCACGGATACGGATCGCGTATGATATGCGAGAAGTGATTCTAATTTAAGACGCTATTAAACCAGCTAAGGAACATGGTGCATCACAATTTTATAGACTCTTTTATTCGTTCCAAAATGATAGGTTTATTGGGTGTATTTTGTGGTATGGAATTGTTTTTGCCGAACATGAATATATTCTTGTTCGAATGAACGATTAAGTAAATTGATTATAACAAAAAGCTGAATTGGAGACTTTGGAGACTTCGGGTTTAAATGGTTCAGAACCTACTCCATTATAGTTGATTACTTAAAAAAAAAAAACAAGTACCTCAGCAAAAACTCTCGAAGAAAATGAGGAAATTATTGTTTGCATATAATTCACATTCAGTTTTGGCGAACGATATTAAGATTTTGACTATTAAATCTAAAAGACCACGACCTGACTTAAAAGTAATGAATCTAATCTCACCCAAAAAAAAAAGTTATTCCAAAATTCAAAGCTCAAAAAACTGAAAACTAAAAGTATAACCTCGAAAGTAATTTTAAAAATTAAATCAAATTTTGAATATTTGACCCCTTTTTACATTTTTTGGCAAAAATGAAGATGTGTTTATTATATTTACATAAAATCATCGAAGCTGAAAATACAAGTATGTCGAAGTGCCTGTCAAGAATTCCTGCATTGCATTTTAATATCCTTCTTAAGCACCCTTAAGTTTTCAATTCCAATAACGGTAAATTTATTTACAGCAAAAAGTAAGTAGCTACTTGTATGGGGGATAGTATGCAATAAAAAGGGACTAACACCAAATTCTCAAAATACAAAAAAAAAAACACATAAACTCCATCTGCAGTAAGAGAAGAGAAAATTCCTTGAATTCAAATCGTGTGATGAATTTCTAATGGAATGCTTCTTCCTCTCATTTTTGTGTGTGTCTTGTTTCGTCTGATCTGATCTGATGAGATATACACAGTTACTTTAACTTCTTTATGTTCCTGGGCAAAAGGACACATCACTTCATTTTTTTTTTATTTGCCAACACAACTAAATGTGGCATCAACTACAAACAAAAGAGCATTGCAGTGGATTTGTTTACAAGGGGGTTTCTTTTTTTATTAAAAAAACGACAAAAAATAAAACAAAATTCAAAATCACTAAAAGTTCTGTACCAGCTACGAGCAACCGAAATTTTATACAAAGGTGCATTGCAGCATCTGATGTAAAAAAAAAAACTAGTATAGAAACTTAAATGTTGTTAGTGAATTGCGGCAATGTTGGTGGTAAGGATAAAATATAAACAAAAGAACCTTTGATGTTTTTCTACAAAATTAAATTAAACTAAAATCCATTGAAAAGCGTTGTTTGAGGATTAAAATATGTTTTACCTGAGGTTAGATACAAAAAGAGAGTTTAAAACAAAAATGTTTTTTCATTTACAGTAAAAAAAAAAAGTTTAAATAAACAAAGTTAAATAGGGCTTAATTTTTCTGGGGAGATTTTTGTAAAATCGGAGTATTTAGGTGAGTTTAAAAAATATTTAAAAATATTTGACTAAATTTTGATAAATAAGCATTTTTCACATTCTAAATACAAGAACTGATTTTCAATTCAATTCAATTTATATATTCTTCAAGCCTTAAGATCTTGAAAATGTAATTAATCAAATTATAAATGGTTTAAGATGATATAGATGTTTTGGAGACTTTTCTTTAAGTTTATTTTTTTTTTCTTAGAATTGCAAACCCTCCCAAAATTTAGTCGATATTGTTAGTTAAAAAAGCATGTTCTTGAATGTTGCAAGTCTCTTCAATTCGTTATTACAACGCAAAAGGCAAAAGGACAGCTCACATTTTGGCTATATCTTCTCCAAATGTCTCCACACCGAAAATTTACTCTGTGCCATTAAGCTATTATGGTTTTAGATGCAAATTGCAGTATCGGAAATCAATTTCAAAATTGTTGAAAAATTTCAAACGATCCTTAAGGTAAGATTAATGTAGTTAGTTCTCTTGTTAACTATTTAAAATTGCTAAAAATTTAGTGTAGAGTTTCAAAATTGCTATAGAATTTTAAAAATCAAATCTTTTAGTTATTGGTTCAATAACCTTTAAAAAAAGAAAGATTTCCGATGCAAATAGAAAATAGTGTTGTTCTAAAAATATATTCGGACTGTAAGTGGAGAGTTTCAAAATTTTGATAAAGCAGCAGAACTTAGGAACGATGATGCCAGAAGTTATATTTGGTAAAGTGAAAAATCAACAGCCAATGAAACCAAAAATCTTCGCCTTGTTCCATTGTTTTCATAACGTGCGTAGTATTGTTAGATTTTTTTCCCTGAAACATTGTTTATTTAGCTACAATTTAAGAATTGAAAATCTATTGCTTTTGTCGCCATTAATAAATACATCCCATGATCCAACTGTCTACAAACCATTCATAAGCCATTAAACAAACCGAAACCAAAAAAAAACATCAACAATACAAATTATAAAAATGATCCAGGTTTTTTTGTTTTTTGTCTTGTTTTATTCTTTTGTTCTCTAAATCAAATTATCGGAAACATTTATGCCCAGCGTAATGGTTGTGAATATTAAATCACAATTCATAGAAAACCCACGACGACGACGAAACCATTCTTTTAGTTTGTCTGGTCGTGTCGGTCTTCGGCCGGTTGTCCGTCGCAAACCGAAATATATCAAAATCCTAAAAAAGAATCATATCTCTGCTCATAATGAAGCCACCACCATTTATACCAATTCCAATTCATAATACAGAAAAGGTGCTCATGAAGATGATGGTGATGGTAGGTAGAGAGAGGCAATCATTTTTTGAGGTTCGAGGCGCGATCGGAGGAGAATCCAAATATGGACAGACAAAGGCACGGCCACGCAGCAGCGCACTCCAAAAACAAGTCAAAAATAAATTAAACGAAAACAAAACAATTCGGATCCTGTCGCTCTGTGTCGTCCGTCCACCACCACCACATGCATTCGATCGGAAGTCAAATGAAATGCAAGCAGAATTTTTAATTGTTCTTATTTTTCTTCGTCGATTATTTTTTGACGAAAAAAGAAAATCCAATAATTTTTAGTCTTGGAGGTCTGGTGACAATGTGGCAGTGGCAGAGTGGCAGTGGAGAGACAGGGGACACACTCACATACACTCTACACTCATGCCAACAAAATCACCAGCCATCACAGCTAGCAGCTTATAGCTGTGGTGGCATTACCATTCCGTGCCACGCCGATGAAAATTTTATATCGATCAGCGGTGGTGATCGCGGTATTGATCTGCAGCATCAAGCACAAACCAACAACGACGACTTGAAGCCTCGAAAGATGGACAATTGTGTGGAGAAATTCCTTAAAGTTCATTCAAAAGGACAGGTGTAAGTCGGCGCCTGCACATCCACGGAGAGCTCCATGAAGCTTCTGCGTGTTAGCTTGTCTGCCCGTTGCCGTCATTGTCGTTGCTGTCTAAAAGATCTGCGCCATCACTTCTCCAAGTATTTTCGACGTTAGCCGCCTTGTTGGTTTAGTATATCCATATGGATGCATGCATCTGTACCAACACGCACACACAGGCACAAACAAAAGCCTTTGGTTTTTAGATCTGCGATGAAAGATACTTTGATGGATTGATCTCTTGTTTTAAAATTCTGATGGACAACTGGCGCAGTTATACTGCCAAAGACTGAAAGATCCAGAGACATTTGAAAAACCTCGTAACAAAAGACTTTGTTTGGTTGGTGTTGGCTGGTAGTCAAAGTCTCTTTTCAAGGCTTCAACGACTGAAGTCGGTTCTACAACGCTTCGGACAAAATCAATGTCGCGCATTTTCAATAGAAAGAGAGAGACAATTGAAACGCAACTTTGTGTTTTTGCAACGCAGAAAGGGCGAATGCCATAAAATCAAAAATTCAATTTTGTAATCTTTTGTGATGATCCCCCGTTTTCGATGGAAGAGGAAAGAAGAGTGTATATCAACAAAACCTTTACAATGGGCACGCAGATAAAAGTTTTTGATGGTGATGAACCGCCATCCATCGCCACCGCAATAAAAAAAATATATATAAAAAGATTGTTTTGATTATGGTGGTGGTACACTTCTTGTGGAATTTACCTGGTTTATAATCTTTTTGGGATACATTTAGACGATTGATGAAGATAATAAAGACTGATTTTTTTTTAGCATACAAAAGATTAAGCTGCGAATGCAAATTCCTTTGGTGAAGAGGTAGATGTTGAAAGTGAAAACGAATTCAAGGTTATCTTTCTTTTTATTTTGCCAATAGATTATCCTTTCACTTAAAAAATTGATAAAATCAAATAGAATTTTAAATCTCTACACTTTTGATATCAGTGATTTAAGATATTTTTGAATTTTATTTAAATAACCTTGTGTATAAACTTGTTTTGACCAAGTACTCATTAAAAAATACCTTAGTCACATGAGTTTTTAGAACTCTACACAATTTGTTTGTAGAGTATCTCCCAAAACTAGACGAATGAAAACCATAAATTCTCACTTTTGTATAAAAAAAATATTAAATTTCTAAACGATTTTGACTGCATTACACTACTCTCTTAAGTGCAGTTATACCATGTTGAGCTTCTTTTTAACCTATTTTCAGATTTGATGAAAATTTTAAAACTCTCCAATTAACTTTTATGTATTTTTTAATATATATGTATCTTATATTGATAACTGTAAATTTGAATACAATAATTGCTATTTAAAATTAAAATGATGAAAACATTTATAAGGGTTGTTAATTTCAAATTTGAAAACTCGCCAAAGAAAATTTGTATCCAGAAAATGGAAAATATACATACATAAGTCTTATTTGCTGTTAACAACAGTGGGTACAATTCTTTCCACTAAAATTTAAAGTGTTACCGTCTTACCTATGGCATTATTTTTAAACTCTTGAAAGTCTCCACTTATTTTGGATATAAATTATGTTATTGGTTTTATATTTATATTTTCTCATAGCATTTTTTTTCCTGCATAAATATAAATGCAATGCTATTTAAAGCACCTATAATCGTTTTTGTATCAAATAATTTTCAATGTCTATTTGAATCGATGTCCATGCAGTAATGTATAACTTAATTTTTATCTGGTTTTTATCATTTTAAAACTCTCCACCACAGTTCTACTCATTTTTTACTTCAATCCCTTATCGATCAATGTTTTTTTAATCACGGATGGCATGGATCTAAAAATACACATTTTTTTAACTAAACAATCACTAATTTTGAAACTCTCCAAAATGTTTGTATTCCAATAATATTTAAGAATGTCTTTTTGAATCGAAGTCACATGCAGCAAATTGGTTAAAATATTGATTTTTAGCATTTTATGGACAATTCAAAACTCTATACTCCAATTCTATGCATTTTTTAACTTTAATCTCTTACCGATAAATATTTTGTGCATCACGGATTGTTTGAATCTATATAGGGGAAGTGGGGGCAAGACCGCCTATGGGGGCAAGACGGTTTTTGTACTATGTTGTATGAAAAAATATTAAATTGGCAGGATTTAATATAAATTAAATGCCTTCCGGTAAGATCGATTATGTCTGTAAGTATGAGCAAGTTTGGTTGAAATCCCAAAAAATTATAGTAAATTTTGTGATTTTTCATCAAATCGTCATGTTTTGTGTGAAAAGAAATTTGTACTTTTTTAAATGAAATATTTAAAAGTCTTAACTTTTTCTTTTTTTGTAATAAAAGTTGGGAACCGATGAAAATATAGCATACTTTTGTGATTATTGCACAAAAGATTCCAAATTTGAAGATAGAAACGGTTTTATTATCAACAGAAGTTGCCCCTCTAAAGTTCTTAGCTTTTTTTAATTATTTTGGGTACGATATTCATTATGTAATGTATTACCTTGTGATGGTTTCAATTAATATGGTCCCTAGTGTCACTTGAAATATAATTAAAAAATTATATTTTGGCAAATTGAAATGAAAGTGAATAGTAACTAAAGAATGTTCTTCCTTAAAACCAAAACAAAGACTTTTGACATATTTAGGCATTTTATTATAAAAAAAATTGCACTATTCGACCTTCTATTGCACCCAAGTAACATTGAATTAAACAACTTTCGTCCTTCGAAAAAAAAGTCTGAAAGAAAAAACCAGGTGAATCAAAAGCTAAAATTTAATGAACATGAATGAAAAAGTCCCTCTCCATCATATGCAAAATGTTATTTTTTGGGTTATTTTTAGTTCTTTTCATTTACAGACACAGAAAAGATAGATAGTATTTTCAGTCAATTTGTATATTCATCATTTAACAGCTTCAACACTCTTTGCCTTTAACCTTGCATGTGTCGTTGAGACTGTGCGGGTTTCCAATTAGAATTCTACACAAATCTAATCTTCTCCCTTGACATCCACACATCACCACATCAAAGTAGTATCAATCTTTCAAAGCGCTTTCGCCTGCATCACCTTCAGAGTGGAGACTTTAATTGGCATGTCCTTGTAAGGTTTTTTTTTGCCTTAAATAAAGCCTCTATATTTCGAGGTCGTGATGTATATAAAAACACATTATTCTTTTTTGTTCTTATCCTTTTTCAATTCATTAAAAACAGGAGTCAGTTATTTTGCAATAGAGCTTTTTTCTCTCTTTGTAGAGTTGAATAGCAAATTCATGTACATCCTTTTGAAAATTCCTTTCAATTCAATATTTGAGTCTCGCTCGCTCGCTCTCTCTCTCCCGATTTCCGCTTTGTTCTTGATACACCGACACACCGCATCGTTTCACATAGAAAAAGACACACAAAAAATAACTGATGCTATCAAAGAGCAGGGTTTTGCTGAATCACACTACAAATCTGTGTAACCTTCATTGCACACAAAGCATACCGAATCAACCACCCTCTATCTCCTTCTCTATTTCTATCACCAAGCCCCTATATGTATATCTTTTCATGCAAACGACTTTATACCCGGGATTTCCGTACCTGGGCCCTCATATCCGTTTGTCAAATACAAAACCCCATCCCGACCAAGCTCCTCCGTATGACTGCAACAGATCTATATATTCCAATGGATTTCCACTTCTGTGTTAAAATAGGTAGGAACGACGTTCCTTGGTACTCAGGAGTCACAGGACTCATATACACTTTCCGTGAGAAATGAAATACGACAATAAACTGTACATGGCAGCCGTGGGGGGTTTTTTGGCCAAAACGAAAAAAAAAGTAAGAGAAAAAATATGAGCTCGACGAGAGAAAAAGTTTAATAATAAAATTTCATTCACTGCTGTTGTCTGGCAACGACGCGAGTTGCCCACAAAAATCATTCCCAAACTGGCAACGAAAAAATGCAAAAAAGAACAAAGTACGAAATAATGGTGAGGTCCTGGAAAAGTCACACAGCAAAACCTCATAACCGAAACAGCGACAAAAATGCTTCCATAAAAATATCCTTTCTGTCATTGAAGTATTTCCCTCTAGAGTGCGCTGCTGTTGCTGTATTATATAGTCCATATAAGTTGGCTGTTTGTAGGGTTGCGTTTGTTAGTCCATAGTCCCCGTTATTACTAACTTTTATTACTATACTGCTTGATACCTTCACTCTTTTTCATAACGTGTAGTGTAGTGTAGACTGTAGTGTAGAGTGTGTATTAAATGGAAATAGTAGAGAAAAAAAAAGGATGGAAATCGCAAAAGCCAGCTGAAGCTATTGAAATTATATCAAAATTGGATCAAAGCTGGGTTGTGCATTCATTTGCTTATATGTTGGTGAGGGAAATGTTGAAAAAAAATGAAAAAAAAATATTTTATTGGAAAGAAAGATATAGCAAAAAAATATGAATGCAGTTACGTTTTACAATAATAGTAACAACCTTGGTTTTGGTTTTTTTTTTTTTTTTGTAAGGAAAATTCCTGCAACCAACAAAAATTAAGGATTCTCGATCGACCTCTTTTCGTTTTTTTTTTTTTTGCTTGGTAGATATTACAGAACAGCAATATTATTTTGTATTATATCTTTGCTATTAAATAGAAGTGGGCTTTTTTTATTATGAATTGGTTGGTAAGTGCGCTTAAGTTATTATAAACATTTTCTTTTATGATGGCCTTGGCCGAGATAATCTTGGAAATGGTTGTGGTTTTGGCTTTCAAAGATAAGGGCGTTTAAAGTCGATGGAAAGTATTTCCTGAGTTTTTTGTGGTACAAAAAGGGAAGATAGAATTTAATTTTATGTAATGAAAAATCAAGCTAAGTTTTTTAAATTCTTTGCAAAGTTTAAAGCAAACATTTTACTCCATCATAATTATAGGGTATGGAAAGTCAAGTTCAGTTATTTTCGAACTTTTAGAGGTTTGTACCTACTTGGGAAAGAACTAAGGATTGGAAATATCAATATGGAAACATATTGATACTTTCATGATCCCGAACTTTTTCAATGAGCATCGCCTTTCATAAGAAAAGATGTCCATTAATTTGTGACAAAGAAGTTACACGAAATTTTACATTATTTTGAATTGGAAGAACTTTTTGAATTGCATTCTAAAACCGCAATTATATGCCCTGGAAATTCTGGAGAAATTATATAGGCTGAACAAGAGTTTAAAAAATGACCTAGAAATTTAAATATGAAGACATAACTTTGAATAGGAAAACAGGAGAATTGCTTTACTACGGTCCACTGTGAAAAGCTATTTATATTCGATATTTTTGAAGGTGTTAAAAATGTTCAACATTGATGGTTTTTGATTGAAAATTCAGAAACTTCGTCTAAGTCTTTGAAAAATATCTTGCAAGTTAAAGAAAGCATCTTTTGCAAATTTGCAATCAAATCTCACTCTTTTACGAATTGAATTCATGAATTTTGCCATTTTTGCAAATCAAATTCATCTTCCGGATATTTAATTATTGAACTTTTCAAACAAAGATATTATAAACAAAGCTTCAGACTATTATCATTCGTTCCGATGTTGAATTTTAATATGACTTGACCAAATATGTCTACCTTTTTTTGCATCAAAATAATTAATTTGAACGACTTTGTTATTCTCAACCTGCAATAGGTTATAGAGTTTAAGTACCATTGACAACTGGAAAACAGAGTTTTGTCCTACGAAATAGTCTTTAATCACATTTTCCAAACAGTTTTGCTTAAAACTACGTAAGTTTTTTTTCAAATTTAATGAAAAAGTGTTCAAAATAAAAGAAAATTGTGAGTTTTTTAAATGGTTTGGAGGTACCGGGTTCAGAAATCAAATAGCAAGTGATTTGGTACATAAAATAAAATTCCTCCATCTTTGTTTTTACTTCTTTTTCATTTATTTAAGCTTAAAATTAAAGTGAAAACTAATTTTAAAAAGAAACATTTATAGAAAATTTTATTTTCTATAAAAACTATATTTGAACTATTTTAAAGTAAGGCTTGGTTTTCGAGTTAAATAAAAATAAAATGCACGACTGGGGTCGCACGTACTTGCTCTTGCAGTTCAAAGCACTTTTATGTTAGTCTACTTGTAAATTTTAAAAGCTAGATCTAAATTTTAAAAAAAATGATATTGGGGAAGAGCCGGCAAAATTTTGTTAAATGAAAAAATTTTTTTTTTGTTATTTGACTTTTTTGAGAAAAAATAAAAATGCAGTTTTATTGCCACTGCTTTAAATATTACGTATACAAAGTTTAATCAAAATCGTTTTTGTATGGGAGATATACGTTCTAAACGAGATATAAAAAAACAAAAAAAAACCAACTTTCAGAATTCCATAAAAAGTCATCTGTACCAAATTTGAAGAAAATCCATCCTCCCGTTTAGGCTGTGGAAATGTGTACAGATGGACGCACAGACGCACGGACGGAATTGCGGGACCCACTTTTTCGGAATTCTCCATCATCGTAATGTTGGTTTTGATTAAAACCTCAATTTTTTTTTTTCGACACGAAACCAATACTTGCCCTATAGAGCAAGTAAAAACTTAGAACCGATTAGTGTTGCAGTTGTTCAGAAATGCACCAATGGATTAAGTAGCATTTTTCATTGAAGCATTTTTAAATCAATATAAACACTTTTGAACAAATATACTCATATCCTAATCATCGTTTAAAAACTAAAACACGTCGGTCAGAGGTAAGTTAATAATGACATTGAGACAGGAGCCTAAAATCTAATATTTCATTTAAAATATTTTACCCTAAACTTAAAGTTGGCCGTACTTTGTTGTCACTTATGAATTTTATAAAAATCATGAATTTTAAAAACATTTTTTGCTAGATTCTGTACTCAGCTTCACGACACGACCTTTTGTCTTGAAAATCTTTCTTAAACATGCCTTGCCTAGGTGTCTGTCTGTTTTTCAAAGGGCACACACATCGTTCGTGATAGCGCTGGCGTTTCCCAGCCCATTTTTTTGTGTGATGGAATTCGTTAAAGAGGCAATCAATTACTTCAAAGCTTCATGGCTCGCTAATTAATTTCACCAGCAGCCCAGACTGACATACACAAAGCCCCGTCAGACAATATCCAGCCAGACAACAATATAAAGATAGACAGGGCGACACACACACACAAACACTCATTCCTTTTTTTTGTTGATTTCAAACGCAATTACTCGCGTGTTGTATATCAACTCGTTCCTCTCTCGATGATGGTCTATTTTAAATCTTTGAATTTAAGGATTGGCATTTTATATATACGCATCATGAGATTTTAAACTTACAGTCGCAGCATGGAACCCTTTTTATTGGAATATATAAGGTACGGATAACTGACAACGCACGGATATCTACAAAAAACCCAACAATTGTTGCCAATATGGATCTTGATCATTTTCAACCCAAAACAAACAACAAACAAACAAAACCGAATAACAAATAAAATACGAAATCGAAATATAAATTCGCGTGGGCCTCCAGCAGTTCCAGGAATCATCATCATCCTGCATAATGTAGTCCCCAGTGTTAAATACTTTTTTCCCTCTCTATAAGCCCAGTCCTAGATCAGATCTCCTCGAAGTCAATGGATATGGATGCGGTGATGTTTCCAACCGTACCCTATTTGCGCTTGCCCACAACGAACCCAACTACTCGTCTATACGGAATACGGATTGGATATGGTTACTTATAGGACGAAGTTCGCGTATCCCCATAGCTATCGTCCTCGCATCGTCATCGTCATCATCATCGTCAGCACCATCACCTTAGCCCCATAACAACAGCAGCAGCAGACTCTGTGATCGGATCCATACCTTTTTGCGCAGGGAATACTTGATGGCGCCAAAAAATTGCCATTAGTAGTGTGTGGCAGTGGCATAGGTACATGATGCATGCGCAGGCACATGCAACATAGGCAACACCTACTCATTTTCCCAGGATATGTTCCTCTGCCACAAAGAAGTCTCAAAGATGACCAAAAAGACCAAGTAAAGAAGACGATTCCCAAAATAGAGGCAAGGAAGGTGAGCACGGATTAATGCGGCCATAAACAGGCACACACCTCTTAACCCGCCTAGTTTTTAGTTTGACGTGTCTGCGAGTTGAGTGTGTTGCCCTTGGCAAGGCGAAGTGAGATATTTCTTGTTAACATTAGCTCTTCCCCGAGATACACTGATTCTATATTCTGGTTTCTGGTCTTTTGCCACCGCTCATAGGTATACAGCGATGAAATTAATGAGGACACAAACACTACGACTCTAGAGAGCCTCATCTAGTTATCTATATGGAGGAACTCTCAAACTCGAACTGCAAGATTTATACGCTGCACTAAGGTCAAATTGGTCATAAATAATTGATCGACCTTTTCTGTTTCAGTTTCCATTTCCATTTTCAATGTGCGTTTGTCTTCTACTCTCATTTTGATGGTAATAAAATTTCGTGCTGTTGGTCCTGGTCGTCCTTGTTTTTGTAGTAGCAAGCAAAATAGATAGATGCCACACAAAAACCCTCTCTTCCTCTGCTCTTAATTTTATCTCTGTTTTGGCCAATATTCATTCAACTCACTCTCTCTCTATCTCTATAGATCCCTATCAGGGTGCGAACATTCAGTGTGAATTAGGCACGCATGGATGCCAAAATGGTTTAGCTGGGGTTGGTTGGTAGAACTCGTATAGCTCTCGTCTGGAAAAAAGGTTGAAGATGAATTGGACAGCAGCGATGCGCAAATTAAGTTTGCTTGCGTTAATTGGTCGACGCTAAGTGCATAATTAGTAGGGGCTTTAGTGCCGATTTGTTGGCATTGCGGCAAGTGATTTTTTTTTCCTTTCCTTCAAGAGATTAAAGGTAACATAAATAAAACAAAAACTTACCTGTAAGATGGGATTTCCATGTTGTTTAATTGTATCTGAGGATTTTTCCTGATGTTTTTTGAAATATTTCTAATCGGAAAGAGATTTCAAGAGGTTGGGTATTTTTTTTTTTTTTTTTTGTTTTGTTTTTGATGAGATTATAAGGATGAGTTTTAAAGCGATTTTTAATTTGTATCCTAATTTTGATCCGATTAGGAAAAAAAAGAGGAAATTATATTTTTTTGAGTTAGTCCTTGAAAGTCAAAAAAATATTTGATCTATTTCGTATGGTAGGTGTTAGGCGTGTTTAAATAAATAAGAAGTTTTAGAAGGTACCGCGTTTTTTTTTAGTTGCCAATTATTTGGGAGAGTTGTAAAACCTACTACATTTTTGGTACTTGTATATCAATTGGCTTTGAACAGGTATATATTTTGTGATACACTTGATTTGTGTCGAATCAAATGGCCTCAAATATAAGGCATTTGTTCACCGGGAATTAACAACATAGATTTTACTAACTTTGATAACATTCAAGACTTAAATCATAGCAACCACCCAAAGAATGTTCTTGTAGGATCTCCAACTTTGCAACAACTTTGCAACAACGTCTCTAAATTTAGACCTATTTCTCGCCTCTGCAACTTTAGCAAAATCAAATTACTACAGTCAACCTTCCCCATGAAGCCCAAAACCAAGGTCAAATATCTATGAATCATATTCAACGATGAGGAAGGACATCCGATTCTACACTCACCCAGGACCATAGCCGTATTTAGGGGAGGGGTTACAGGGTTCAACCCCCCCCCCCATGAAATTTTTTTTAGAAAATCATATGATGAGAATTTGAACAAATACAACCCTAATACATACTTGTGCAATGTGCATACTGCATATACATGCCGAACTTGATGGATTGCTTTTATATTTTAATGATAAATCGAAAATCTCCAATTTTGTCGCGGTTATGTTTTAAAAAGCTTTGAACAAAATAAAATATATGAAAAAAGTATTTGTTTTTTGTTTTAAGATTTGTATGAAATTTTCAACCCTCTTATAGGTGGGAACCATAAGTCGTACACAAAAATGGATAATTATAAATTGATTGTCTCTTCTTTCTAAGAAAGTATGCAGTTTGTTTTTGCTAAAAGAGCTCACTTTTGAAATAATACGACTTAAGCACATAAACTATGCATTTTTTGTTTTTTCTTGGGAATTCCATTCTTATAGTTGTATGCTAAATAATTTGTTTGGTCGAATTTAGATTACTGACTTGTTAAAGATTGTGGTAACACAGCAAATTAGGCTGAATATGAACAAGAAACGAGAATGCAAGAAAATTGTTCCTTCAGCCTAAATATTGGAAACTTTCATTTTTAAACGATATAATATATTGACGTTTGGGTTGCATTTTTTCTGTAGATACTTATCACGAAAACTGATTATTTTTGTACTTTTTATACCTATCTATTAAAATCTTAACCAGCGTAAAAGTAAAAAAGCATTTTTGAAATATTTTGCTGAACTTCGGAACTAGGGGTTAAGAACTCGATTTTTCAAATTCAGACGTGATATACAATTTATTTTACATTTATATTTAATAAAAAATAATTGTTTGAGGTGAATTGAGTTGTATATTTAGATAAGGATATGGACACTATAGAGGTGAAAAGACAAAATTTCAGCTGCTAAAGATTTATCCTGTTCTAGGTGCAGGTTAAATTTGTGTATTTAGAGAATACATTTTTCATAAAACATTATACATTTTTCATAAAGCCTAGAACGCAGCTGAAGAGAAACGAAAAATGTTCAAGTCTCCAAAGTCGACAACGAAAATGCTAATGAAAAAATATCATCGAGTATTCTGTCAAAGTCAAATAAAAAAAAATCCAAATTAATTAAAAATCAAGAAAAAACAACAGAAAATAATTTTCAACACAAGAAATAAATAAATTAAAAGTGAAAAAACACTGTTCTTGGAATCAGGAATAATGCACACGACAATGAAAAGTAAGTGACAAATGTGTGAAAACTTTACTAAATAACGAAAAGTAAAACGAAATTTTTAGTTCAAGATTTCGTTATGCTATTTTTGTATGGAAAATTTCGTTTCGCTTCAGCTGCGTACTAGGCTTTAATGTTCAAAACTTTTAATAAACAAAGAAATTTGAAAAAATATAATACATACATACATACATAAATCTCATCAAAGGGAGAAAAGTCCATTTATGATTTATCTGCTGGCTGATAAAACCATTGATAATGGTTTCTAGTGTTGGTTGGTCTAGTGTTTTTTTTTTATATGATATTTTACGAAATAGTTTTTTGTATAAGGCTTAGGAAGACTTCTAAAAAATTTGTTTGCTCGCTTACGCTCGCATGTAAAAATATATAAAAAAAATTTTGCTCGGTCTGAGCTAACCCCTCCCGAAATAAAATCCTAGCTACGGATATGCCCAGCACCAGCACACTTCTGTGGCTGAAAGTATTTTTTCTTCATAATCGTACACACGAAACTTTGAAAATTTGAAATTTCAATAGCACGAGTCTTCTAATCATCAATCCTTTTTTAAGTATATGATATTTTGCCAACAGTTGGCTTCGGAAGAGCTTCAATTTTTTTTTTTTGTTCATATTCTTGGGCATCCTTCGGACTACATTACATACTTCCTTGCACGCAATATAATTTCTGACAAAAAATATAAAAAATAATCCGAAAAAAAAACGGAACAAAAATTTCAGACACAAAGTTATCAAAACAAAAACAACAAAAAAATAACAGAAGAAGAGAAGATGTGTATGCATCTAGCACCTGTACCAAAACCACACCTGGTCGCATGTTAATTCATCTCTTTCGCAAGTCAAGCACACATCCTTAAAAATTTCAGGTTCAACCACCGACCAACCGTCTGCTTTCGGCATCTAAATATTAAAACTTATATATGTAGTGTATATATGCCCTCTGCACTTTGTAGCACACACAAAAACCGATAATTGATGCCTTGGACGATCTTAGGCATGAGATCGGCAGCGGGTCTTCTTGCCAGCAGCCGTTGCGTTGCGCCGCCACAGCAGCCGCCATCAGATATCTTATTCTATCTCTCTTTCACTCTCTCTCTTACTATGGCCCAAGTATTTTGCATTTCCGAAATGATCACAAAATCTCTAATTGATGTTCCTGGCCATGAATTGAATGATTCGAAGATACTTGGCCACAAGAAAACATGAACTTGCAAAGAAATTTGCGTTTCAGCTTTTTTTGTAAAGTAAGTCTTTAAAGAATTCCAATCTTTTTGCTCTGTCCTGCTTTTGGATGATGGTCATCTTGATCATCTTTGGTTTTGGTCGATTAATGTCCAGCATCCAGCTTCCAACAGCAGCCATCACTACACACCAGGAGCTATAGGCAGACACCGCAAATAGACATTGATCGTCGATTGGCCTCAATCGATATGTGGCCTTATGATTAGACCGCTGCTGCACGCAAGCCATCAAGCCGCATTGATTGGCGGTTCGGGATCATCTCGCAGTGGTTTTATGATATGTTTGTTTGGTTGTCAATATCAGGGATTAAGCCTTTCGGGACAGAAGAAGGAATGAACACAAAAAAATAGGTTTATCAAGTCCTCGGCTGGTGCACATTCAGCATTTATAGAATATAAGGCATCAATTAGCTACTCTGATCCTTGGTCAATGAACTCACCCTAAAAGGGTTTGGAAGAACACACGGCTGGCTGTGTGTGCCAGCATCACAGGGCTTCGACAGTCGAAAAAGAAGAAGAGACGATATATGGACATTCAATTAAATCACTTTTCGAAAAATATATTCCACGAACTGAAAGCACTAACTATTCATGAGGCTCTCCGAGGATATACTTTTGGGTTGTCCTTCAATTAGGCGAAACGTTTTAGACATTCATAATTTTTTTTTTTCGTCGTCTTTGGTTTTGAAAAAAAAAGGACTTGAGAATGGACAAATTGTAAGGTTACCAATTTTAATCTTTTCGGTTGTCCGAAATTCGGTACTTTTCAGACAAATTCTTCTTCCTTGAAGCTTTGTTCAAGTATTTTCTTCACTAAATCTGGGCTCGGCAATTTAATTTAATCGCCTTAAACCTTTAACTTAGAAAACTATAGTCAATCGTCGCCATGTTTTTTTTTTTAAAGGCCCTATTTGGCAAGTGGTAAGCTATTTCAAAAAAAAGTGCATGTTGGTCACCTTACTTGTGCGTACCTTATTCTTAAACTCTTTTCTCTCCTTAATCATTGGTTAGAATTGTACGTTTGTAGGTACAAAAGCCCCATCATGAAACGCTCCACATAAAAAAGTGACGACATCCCGCGATGCCTACAGCAAAGAGGTCTTCATTAAATCCCTAACATGGAAACGTACAAATCGAATGACGTTTGAGTGAATATGTCAGCGGTAACATTAAGATTGGATGCCACACAGAAGAGCATCCAAGTCCATCCAACAGTCCCTATGCAACAATTTCAATCCCACTTAATCTGAAAGCGAACAACTTCATTGTGATCCTATCCCCCAGAGATGCTGGAACGCGGCGGAATGCATTTTTATTGAACACTGATTGACGCAGATCCTTTCAATCGGTTTTTTCGAGAAGGAAAAAGAAAAGAAAAAAGAACGGATTTGAGTAATGACCTTTTGCAAGTCGCGCAGTTTGATCGCAGCTGGAATGCCAAAATTGACCAAATTCCAGGCGCATCACAGGCATCATCGGTGTGGTCCGTGCGCGTTTAAGTTAAGATTGTTACATAAATACGCGTTTACGTACCTTTGGTCTGCCTATGTTTGGTTGATCCTGTTTTTTTTTTTTTTTTTTGTCAGTAAACGAATTCGCTTCATTATTGTCGCTGATGGGGTATTATGCGCGGTTGTCTGTCGTCGGACGTTGTTGGTTGTTTGATAATGATGTTACGGCGGCGGCGGTAGTTATACGGCTGATGACCGCTCGCGATGTTGATGCCAAGACCCCTGGGGACATTTGATCACTAAATAAATGGTATTCCCTTGGGAGAGTGTATTCAATTTCAGGGAGATGCGTTCTATATTATGTAGGCATCGTCATGAGTCGATTCTGATTGAAACGTCCCAAGGTTCGTTTTTGCCTTCCGATTGATTAGTTTTTTTTCCCCATTTGTTAGTCCCTCAAGGACCAGTAGTCAGATCAAATAGCCATTGGCAAAAAATTGGGATATTAAATGATTTTTTGATTTAGGTGAAATTTTGTCAAGATGTTTGATTAAATCTGCATAGAAATAAAGGATATTTATGAAGGTGGTCTCAAAAACTAAACTAAACTTTGGAAATATACCATGATTTTTGTATTTGATTAACAAAAAATAAATTTAAATAAAAAGAAGAATTAACATTTACGACAAATAAACGTAAATCAATTTTTTTTTTACTTAAAATAAATGTTAGGTACCTATACTTTCCACGTTATATATCGCTACAGCACGAATCGGTAGCTACTACTTTTTTGTCTCAAAGTTGGCTACATAATATTCAAACAGTTGATAGCCTAATCAAAAGAACCTTCAATTTTACTTTTTTTACTTTTTTTTTTTATTTTTTTTTTTTTTTATTTAGTAACAATGTGTGATATGCATAAAAATGGTAAATGCTTTTATTTGAAAAATTGTAAAGTATGAACTTTTTTTATCCACATTTTGTACATATAAAACCTAGTTTATACCTACTTAATAAATTCCAATTGGTAGTATTTACTATTTTTTCTGCATTTATGTCAATTTTTTTTTTCTTAAAAAAAATTCACTTTTTTGGTATTTTATAATAGCTGTGTTTTTCTTCGTGACTATATTTACGATACGATTTCAAATCATGAAATAAATAAAAATTAATTTTTTCATGAAAACTAAAAAAAGAAGTGATTTTAGTGTTTTTTAGCATTTGCGTAGGGTTGCCGAGAACTGTACTGTATTTGAGAGGTGGCGCCCGACATTTTTTAGATAGAAGAGAGTCTTAGCTAGTAAAGCTGATGTATGTTTTAGCCTTTAACTCTATCAAATATTATAAACTTTGGCTTAAAAAGTAGTAGGTACTTGTCCATGATTGAGAGGTGGCACCCAACGTTTTTTAGAAAGCTTTCTAGTGGATAAGAAGTTGTCATGTTTTGTTTAGAAGATTTTTTTTAGTGTTGTTTTCATTTCAATAGGGTTGCCCTATTTTTGTTCTTACGTTACTTATATATTCTTTTAGTAAGTTAAAAAATTTAATAAAATAATATAAGGAACGTAAGTCCACAAATTTAAAAAAAATAATAATATAAGGAACGTAATCCCACAAATGTGGCAACCCTATTCAAAACAAAATTTTTCTTTGAACAAAACAGTACAACTTTTTATGCACTAGAAAGCTTTCTAAAAAACGTACAATTATAGACTTTCGTTCGGCATTTCAAATTTGTTTATTTTGCCAAACAAAAATATATGACTGTATTAGTTATGTGACAATTTTTATTTTAAAATAGGGTTGCCACATAGAAGTTACCATTTTAGAAGTGGAAACCCTATTTTTTTTTTTTTTTTTGTGTAAACGTATTTTTCATTTGACACCAACTTTAACCTCTAACCTTGAATAAAACGGGTTCAGAAGACTTTTAAATGCTTCCGGACGCTTCTTGACGTCCAATCGAAAACGACAAAAGAGTTTTATTGGATTTCAGAATGAGTGAATCCTTGAGTGAAACCAAACGAAAACGCCATTAGTTTTAAAATTTCAAGTCCTAAACTTTCGTAGTAAATATCACCCTTTTTAACTATTTTGACCAAATCGAATAGCGAGCATGGCACGAGCATGGCAAATCATTCAAAAACCTTTTTGGTATTATGAATTTTCCTTTTTTTTTCATTTTAGGTCATTGGGTTTTCAATTTGACATCTCGAAACAACTATTTACTATTAACCATTGTAAGATGTACCTGTCATAGCACCGTTTCTTGATTTTCTTCTTTTCTAAAGTACGCAATTTTTGGTACGGAAGCGTTATAGTAATCGTAGTATTAAAATTTGGCATAATTTTTCAAATAACACATAAGAAGTTTTAAAGAAGCGTGTCATTTATTTTTTATTTTTACTTTTTATTTATTTATTTTTTTTTTTTTTTTGTTTTTCTGAATATTTTTAGAAAGAAACTCAAAAAAATTTATTCACCCACTTTTTTTTATTGAAAATTAGACCATTTTACTTATTTTATTTTGCTCGCTTATTATAATTTCAGCTGATTTTCAAAATCCAATCCGTTGATAGATATGTAGCTTACCTTTATTTCTGAACCTAAAAAAATCTTCAATAACCTGAAAAGTAAAAAAAGCCATTTCTGGTAAAAAGAAACTTCCCCATTGAGCGACCAGATCAAAAGAGCATTTAGAAAAATAAATAAGAAAAAAACGAAAATTTAATTTTTTTAATAATTTAGTTGTTTTTTATTGAATTTTTTGATTTTTTTTTTGTATTATTTTGATATTTTTTTTGTAACATATACTATTTTTTGGCAGTGTTTTCATCTCTTTTTTTTGACAAATAACTTTGTTTTATTTTTGTTCAATAATAATAATTGTTTTTTGCATCAGCGACAGTTGTTATTGTTGTTGAGATACTTTTTTTGCAACGAAAAAAAAGGGATAGTAATAATTTTTCTTTACATTGATGATTATACATGTTTTTGTTTGCTTTTATTTTATTTTTTTTTTTTTTTTTCAGAACAAAAATTATATTGGTATTCTGAGTGGACATTTATGTATATTCTTTGTATTTATTTTCTTGTTACTGAGTCTAATTTTGTTTTTATTTTTACATTTATATATAAATTTATATATTTTTTTTCTTTGGTTTTATTTATTTTTTATTATAATAATAATTCTTCATTTTTCCTATTTCACTTTTCTTTTTTACATTTACAAAAACAAAAAACAAACAAAAATAATATGAAACGGAAGATATTCGTTGTATTTTTTTTTTTCTCTTTCTATCTTCAAATTGAATGTTTATGTATGTATACAATTATTATTTTTTTCTTTTTTTCTTTTTTAATTAACAAAACAAAATATATATAAAATATTAATAATAATAATAATAAAAAAAAATAATAACAAATAAATAATGTTAATAATAATAATAATACTCTTTTGTGTTGTGTGTTTGTTTCTCTTTTTTTAATTTCATTAAGCCTTTTTTATTATTCAAGAGTCTGAGTTTTGAGTTGTTTTGAGTCAGTTGTTGTTGTTGGTTTTTGTTTAAAAAACAAGAGAAAAAAATATATATGTAGTAGGATATTTGGCGGCTTTTGTATTTAATATAAATTAATTTGTATTAATTTTAATTTTTTTTTTATAATTTATCAACAACCTTAAACTTATTAGATATTTTTTTCTTTATAATGATATTTTTTTTTTATTTATTTCACTAATTTATATTTTTTTGTTTTGTTTGCTTTAATTATAATAATATTGAATTGTCGACTAGTTTTAAGTTATTTTTAATATTTTTTTTTGTTTTGTTTCTTTTATTTAGCTTGCTTGCGAAGAATTAAGGATTTAATAGTTTTTTTTTTTTTTTTGTTTTTCTTGTCTATTTTTTTTTTTAATAAATTCAAGAAAAATATTTCATCTTTTACTTTTGGATTTTACTCAAAATAAAAAGAGAGTAAGAGTGACTTTGTAAACTGCAGTAAACTAAAAGTCTACACAGAAAAAATCACCACACTGCGGTTTTATATGTGTTTTTATTTTTTTTTTTAATTTTTATCTTCTTTTGTGTGATTTTGCGCATTCGAAAAAGAAGAGACGAAGAGAGAAGTAATTAAACTATTTCTTTATTTTACACACCTTTTCTTTAATTTCATTTTCATTGAATGTTTATTTACACAAATATTTTCTATATTTATTTTTTGGATTTGAGTTTTTTTTTTTTTACTAACTTACATTTTCATATTTCTTTATACAAATCAGTCTTTGGTAATATCACAACAGTTTGTTTCACGTTTTGGGATCAATTTCATAAATTAATTTTATTATTAATTGAGAATAATAATATATTTACTTAAAATTAATGAAAAAAAATAATAATAAATATATAACATATTTAAATAAAATTAAAAAAAAATAATAATAAACAATTAAATATATTTTTATATATTTTTTTAAATTTAATATAGGAAAAAAATATTACTATAGTAGATTTTTTGCGAGTGTTTTTTTTTTATCTTTGTTAATATTGTTTTAAAGATTGAGAGATAGAGAAATAAATTAGAAAAAACTTAAAAAAAATGGGACTTCAGGATTTAAACATAAAAATAATTTAATTATACAAAAGAAAAAAATAAAGTTAGAAATTAATATTAATTTTTTTTTTTAAATATTATTTTTGTTTAATATTTATTTATTTTTTACGAAACACCCAAATCATGAAGCAAATGTTGTTTCATTACTTCACCCTCTTCTTCGAGTATTTGCGCAGTCACTGTATTTATTAGATTGAATACAATCGCAAATATTGTAAATGCAGTATAAACACCTAACGCTAACCACCACATAAGATTCTCATGGGTTTTATGTTCGAAATTTTTTAATACTAATAAACCTATTGTTAGACCAGCTAATGCTCCAGTTATATGTGCAATATATGATACAGCTGGCGCTGTATTTGGCTCATTTACATATTGGGAATAGAGTGCATAGCCCAAGTCACATGATACTGTAATGAAAAAAAAAGAAAAAAAATAATAATTAGTTAAGGTTGCATATGAAAAAAATGTTTAAAATTTATACAAAAAAAAAGAAGAGGAATTAGTTTCACGGATTGCTTCCCAATGTATCACAAAATAGTCCGATAAGTACTACAAAAATTTAAAGTAAGTACCACAATTTTAAACAATATATTTGAATGGAAAAAAAGTCTTCAAACAACAAAGATATTCGTAAAAGAAACGAATTTAATTGAATTTAAAAGTAGTGGCCCTAGAGCTCAGCCTTGTGGTACACCATTTATATAGGTTTAGAATTACGTGAGCAAAGTTCTGAAGCATTAATTTTTTGCTTAATTGAAAGGTTTCAAGAAATTTATGAAAAAAACTTCAAATTCCCCTCCCCTTGCCCCCTCAACTAATCCCTCTTCAAAAATGTTAACTTTTTTTAATTTTCGATAAATTTTTGTAAAGAAACTTACCAAATATAAGCACCGATGCCAACTTCGACACAGCATATCTCATTTCGCCAAAATTTAATAATAAATTCGCTAAATGCGCCGCCAATAACGCATAAACTCCACCACTAGCACCAACTAGATACACCTCCGAATCAACAACACTCGTCCCCAGCGAACCAGCAAACACTCCAGCCAAGTAAATGCATGCAATTCGAGCCGAACCATGCACCGTTTCCAATGGCAGTCCGAACAACATTTGCACCACAACATTAAAGCCCAAATGAAACCAATTCGCATGCAACACCATGTAAGATACAAAACGCCATATCTCTTGACGACGATCCGGCCGATAGATTAGTACCGAATCTGATGAAATGGGACTATTTAATTCCGGTTGGAAATCAACTGTCATGTAGTCATAGAGAAAGACACCAATCTGTAATGAAAATAAAAAAAAGGAATAAAAACATTAATAATTTATAAATAAATATAAATCTCTCATGAGAGAAAAAAAAGGAGGAGGAGGAGGAAGAAGACTTTAATAAATCTTTTTTTAAATGCCAAGACATACACAAGGGTGTGTTCACATCAGCACAAAAATGTCTGCTAAATGTCTCCCCAATGTCTTCTTCTTTCTGATGATGGACAAAAACAGGGGGCAAAGATGAAAGGAAATCCAAAAAAGACCAAAGAGGGTATAAAGCCCGCACCACAATGATGAGTTGCAGCACAAGTAGAGTAAAGTTGTGGGTAGATAACTCACTCGCATGTTCATTTTGCAATTCCCATCTTCATTGTTCCCTTTTTTTGAAAACAAAAAGGAAGAAATAAAAAGACCAAGAACAAGAGCCTTGTGAGTCTTCGACAAGCCCTTAGGTGCCCAAAACGAAGCAAATTTAATCAATCTAATGCGGAAAATTCACCCCTCTTCCCCTTTCCCCCGCATAAGTTTTTCAGTAAAAAGCAATTTTGTGTCTCACTCCCATATAAATTGATTGGAAATAAAACAATGGATGTGGATGTTGAGGTGGGGGTTTATTATGTCTCCAGAGGTCTTTACTTTGTGTGTCTCTCTGCAAGCCAGCCTTCCAGCCTTTTTTCCTATTAATAGCTTTGTTTTTGCTCCATCTTCTTCGTTGGTATAAAAATAAAACACGCATTCTAACTGAAATAAAAATAGGGGTTGATGTCTACACACACACACATAAGGAAGGCCTGACAAACTCTAGCACATCCCAAACAAATTCCACAAGCCCCCTTTCTATCCCACTTCTCTCTCCAAAAACAAGAAGTTGAAAGTTTTCAAATTGTTTTTGTGCTGTGGTTTTGTTTTCCAAGCCATAAGTGTGAGACTTTATCGATGCCAGACAGATTCTTCAACTAACTATACGAGTATAGGGGTTGTTGGTGTGTGGTTACTATCCAAGTAAAATAGGGTTTTTCTGGTTAAAATATAACCGACAAGAAGGGGGGTTGAATAGATTGATAGTTTATTGCCCTTTCTTCATAAAACTTTTATTGTAATGAATGACTTGGCGTCTTATGTGTGTGTTGGGAAGAATAAAAAAATTGTTATTTGTCTGTGCTGTGACGACATAAAGTCTCTACCCGACTTGGGGGTGGAATATAAACAAGCTGGGTAGGCAACAGCAGAAAACTAATATTGCTTGAAGATATTATATTTTGTCCAAAAAGATACACAGAAACAGAATTTTCTTTTGTAACATAAATGTGTGTCACATTAATTCAGTCAACTAAGCAATCATTCATTAAATTGAATATAATAGGACCAATTAGGAAGCCCTGTGGTATTAGTATACTTGAGTTTAATTCATTAAAATACGATTGAAATTCACAAACAAAATTGGTTTTTGGGGGGCAAATAACCACAGAATGGATGTATTTCTTTGATCAATCTTTGAGGGTTTAATGAGGGGGGAGACTTGAAATGGTGACTGTCTATGTTGAGTTATAAACGTGATTTGTGATAGTTAAAAACGAATGCAAACAATGTAAAAATGTGGTTAAAAAAGGAATTTTAATTAAACTAAAAAGTATAGGCCCTAAGAGCCAGCCTTGTGGTACCCCTTCTAACTTCTAAAATACCCATTTTGAATGAAATTTTCGAATGTCATTGGCATTTAAAAGTGTTTTAAATAAAATATATTATGACTCACCTCAAGTAACGATATCATTATCACAAATAATGGCGGCGGACAGCACCTATCATAATCTGCATGATATTTTTTCTCCTCTTCCGTACTATAAGTAATTGCATTTTCCACATATGTACTATCATCTGATGGTATATCAATAACTGTTGATTGATGATATTGATGTTGATGTTGTGATTGTTGTTGTTGATCGTCTTCTTCGTCTTGATCTTGTTCTAGTGGTCTAGTGGTTGATTCTTGTTGAACCATACTTGGTAACATTTAAAATTTGTTTGTTTTCTGTTTTGTTTGTAGTTTTTTTTTTTTGCAGGTGAAGATATATTCACTCTGCAATTTTTCTTCTTTGACAAATATTCGTCGATATCATCGAAATTTTAAATTAAGATTGATGAACAAAAAGGAAGTCTGTCTTCTTCACTTCGCCCCAACATTGATTTTCTTTTTGTCGTTGCAAAGAAAATTTAAATTATTTGTAAAATTTCAAAAATCCTGTCAATTTTCTTTTTTCTCCTTTTTTTTTGGTTTAAATTCTGCCAGACGCCAATAAAGAGTACACTCCTTTTTTAGCAGCTACTACAATTTAGAGTGTCGCGGATGTCGCTGTCGAGTAATTAGACATCGATGTTTGCTTTGAGATCTGAACACACACAGAACGCACACAGCCAAAATAGACAGACAGACAGATTTCTGCAATGAAAAGAAAAAAAAAAGAAAAATTCCAAAATTAGAAAATGCAGTCCAAGGTTAATTTCAACAGAAAATCGAAAATTTTATTTTTTTTTATATAAAATATGTTCTTGGTTCTTGGCAACAGAAAAAATGGTAAAAATAGACAAGAAAACACAAGGAACAAAAAAATACGCCACTTAAATGGCAGACACTCCAAGGTATACCTTCTTCTTCTTTTCATTTTTCTTTACCTACCACACAGCACAACCAGAATTTATTTACACAGAGCAGAAGAGAAAATGTCATCCAAGTTGGCAGTGAAAAAAAAGGAGGCAAAAAAAACAAGGATAAATGTAAAAAAAAAAAGAAAAAAAAAATAGAATGCAACAAAATTTTCTTCGCCTTGACGCCACCATTCATCATGAGAATGAATGAAATAAACTTGGTGTCGTTTTTTTTTCGTTTCTTTCTTCTTTTCTTCTTCTGATGGTTATTTTTGCTTGTTTGGCAGTGGCAGCCTCATTATGTACCCTTTTTTGAACACCCTCTCCAACCCCCTGAATCCTCCCCAATTTGCCACTATGCCCTAAGGTGTTTTTTACACTTTTCACAAAATTTTCCAAAGCCAAAAAAAAAAATGTATAGAAAGGACACGATGAAGAAAAGAAAAATTGCCGCAGAATTTTCCTTCTTTCTTTTATTTTTCCTTTTTTTGGTTTATTTCGTTTTGGTCTCGGGACTTTTGCCAACCCGCCAGAGAGTCTCCAACAGCACTCCTTACACAGTTAGTTTGAAAAATCTACGTTAATATCCTTTTTGGACAAACTATCGTAGTTATGTGTGAATGTGGATAAAGGAAGTGGAATGTATTCAACCCCCACACACACATTCGTTTACACAACTGCAAATATTCTCCCCTCATTTTTTGTGTGGAGGAAAACTATTTTCATGTCTAGACCTTGGCTATGCGCGATAGCATGTTTTTCTTTGATTTCTGTTTTTATATCCATTTTATTATTCACCCTCCCCATTTCAGTTTTTTTTTTTTTCCTTTCAACCCTTTTTTATACAGGGTGTCCCAAAAGTAATGGATCAAACGAAATATGCTGATAGGCCAACTTAAGGGCTTTCAGAATTTGGTAACTTGTTCATCCCAAATCCTTACGGTTTTCGATTTAATGCATTTTTTGTGAAATTTCGAAAAATGCCGACTTTGCATCAGTATTTTGCTTCCTCCGCTCATAATTGATTTTTGTTTTTTACAACTCTTCCACTAAAACGTTGCCTAATAATAGGAAATAATTAATTAATCAAAATATTTTTTATTTCATACGCCATTTTGCTGCAAATTAATTAACAGTTTCATGTTTTATAAAAACTCAATTTCTTACTTTTATTTCAGAGCAGCGTCCCGAAAAAAAATTGCATGGTGTGATACTGGTTTATTATTTTAAAAACTTGCCGTGTTATTGCAGTTTCCAAAAATGTATAAAAATTTCCAAAGTTGAAATTAGAACGAAAGATATTACAATTTAAATGCAACAAAACAGGGCTTTTCAGAGAAAAATAACAAAGAAAAATAAACACATTTTCTCGACTGTATTTTGTTTATTTCTTTTTGAATAAAAGTCTCGACTTTTGTTTGTTATTTTTCTCTGAAAAACCCTGTTTTGTTGCATTTAAATTGTAATATCTTTCGTTCTAATTTCAACTTTGGAAATTTTTATACATTTTTGGAAACTGCAATAACACGGCAAGTTTTTAAAATAATAAACCAGTATCACACCATGCAATTTTTTTTCGGGACGCTGCTCTGAAATAAAAGTAAGAAATTGAGTTTTTATAAAACATGAAACTGTTAATTAATTTGCAGCAAAATGGCGTATGAAATAAAAAATATTTTGATTAATTAATTATTTCCTATTATTAGGCAACGTTTTAGTGGAAGAATTGTAAAAAAACAAAAATCAATTATGAGCGGAGGAAGCAAAATACTGATGCAAAGTCGGCATTTTTCGAAATTTCACAAAAAATGCATTAAATCGAAAACCGTAAATATTTGGGATGAACAAGTTACCAAATTCTGAAAGCCCTTAAGTTGGCCTATCAGCATATTTCGTTTGATCCATTACTTTTGGGACACCCTGTATAAATAAACTTTGTCGTGGTTTTTATATATTCTCCTTTTTTTTTTGGCAAAACAGGAAACGGGCAAGGATACACACCTTAGCTCGAAAAGTGCAAAAAAACTGCTTAAAGGGTGGAATGTGAAGTTTGCAATTTAAATAATAAAAAAAAAGGATCCGTCAGATACACAAACATATGGCCAAGGTAGAAAAGATAGGTATAATCTAGATACACATCATCATCAATTAACCTGCTAGGTATAGTCGTCGACAACAGGACTACGACGACGATGAAGGAGCAACACAAAAACAGACAAAAAAAAAAAGAAGAAGAAGGAGCAAACAAATAAACAAATGAGGAACGAAAAAAGGAGTGAGCTTTGTTGGTGGCATAAGTCGTCGTCCATGGTGATCTATGTTCGACTTGATGATGGCGGGGCAATAATGATTAAGTTTCTCGAGTGGCACACACCCACAAAAATGCCAACGGCAGCAGTAGCTATAGCAAATAAAAAATTGGTTATAAAAAAAAAATTATCGAAAACAGATTGACCATAAGGGATGGTGGTTATAAACAGAAAATCATGAAAAAAAAGGACACAATATTAGACACAGACAGACGGTTCGTCATCAGCCCTTCATTTTCATGTTTTGTTTTTTTTTTTTAGGGTTAAACGTCATCGTCCGCCGTCGGTCGTGCTTCCAAGTAGGTGGTTTTTCTGTGTATACAACCATCATAATATGCATCGTTCGTGTGGGCTTTAATACACCTGTGTGTATATAATATTTTTTAAGGGTAGCAAATGAGTTTTTGATGTGTGTGCTTTATGCACACGAAAGAGAGGGTAAATACTTGGTAATACTTGACAGGTGCACTTTTTTTAAGGATTTTTTTTATTTTTTCGTTCAACTTGACTCTTTTAGACAAACATGCTAACCACCATTGCGACAAGCTGACGTTTGGGGGGTTGTTGAAAAAAGAAAATAATTTTTTGATAAGCTAAATGGACTTGTTTTTAATGGGGAAGCCAAAATGAGAAGAGACATGCAATCCAAGTTTATAAACATTTCAAGGATTACCAAGAAATACAAACAAAAAAATAAAAGTCTTCAAGTCCTCAGGTCTTTAAGGTTTTATTGAATTTTTCTTAAATCAATAAATTATTATTTTTAATGTCCTAGAACTCAGAAATTCGTTCAACATGATATATTTCGATATCTTGAAATTTTTAACCTTACATTCCACATCTTCTATTTCAAATAAATATGACTTGATTGGCTAATGCCGAGCTTTGTTCTGGTTCTTTAGCATTTTTCCTATCGTTTCCATACAAAAAAATTGCCAAAATGGTTCAAATATGGCCGAAAAATGTTGTGGAACGTATTCAATTTTCATTCGAATAAAAATGATAAATATCTGGCCTTTAAGAAGAAGCAATCTGTTACCTCAAACGGTTCAATAGCCCTCTTAAAGTAAACGACCCCAAACAAAATTGCATTTGAATGAACTTTGATATCGAAGCGCCAGTCCTTGAAAATACATATAAAAAAAAAAAAACAATAACAAAAATAAGAACTCTAAATCTGCCAGACTTGTGTCACATCCCATTTAGCACGCGGTATTAATAAATCCCTCCAAGTGTCAATCGTTTTCGTTGGTTGTGAAATAAATATAAATTTCCTTCCAATTCACCCAAATTGTTTATTTATTTTTGTTGTTATTTTTGTTCGTTTTGTCGATTTTTTTTGTTTGTGTGTGGATTCTCATTCTCCCCAAAAATAGTTGACACTTTTTTTTTTCATTTTCATTTCTTCCCTGTGTTATCCTCTTGATTTTTATATCGACTTGACTGTCTGTCTGTTTGTCTGGTTTTATGTCTACCCTGAGTGGAGTGTTTTTTTTTTTTTACTTTATTGTTATTATATTACACGACCGCAGGGGGAGACGGAGAAGACACAAAATGAAGGAACCCATCATCGTTTTGGTATTAAAAATGTGTAAAAGATCAAGGAGATGACTGAGAGCGAAAAAAAGACACAAAAAATTCATAAACAAAAATTGTCTGCCTCAAAATAATATACATTTTGCATTTTTATTTTTTTTTCGTCTGCAATTTTAGTCTCTCGGAGACACATGAATAAATGAAAATAAAAACAAAAAAAAAATTATATTACAAAATAAATTTAAAAAAAAATCTATTTTTGATTTTTTCTAAATTTATTTTTAAATTTAAGACAAAATAAAATAAATTGTATCAAAAAAATAAATAAAATGTTATACTTTATGTTTATTTTTTTTTTTTTTTGTTTCTTCGTTGAATGTGATACATTACTCACTTTTATATTCCCTAAACGAGGACAAGCAATTGGCTTTGACAGAAGAAAAAAAAAACGAAGAGGGACAAAAAAAACGAAGACTAATATTGAAATTAACCGTCGAAACATCTGTTACCAATGTCATTTTCAGTTACAAATACAAAAAAAACTTCACGAAAAGACCATCAAAGCAGAAAGACGAAGAAAAAAAGAAGTCCAAGACGATGAAGACGAAAGAAAAAAAACTTTATCATTCGATCAGAAAAAAAAAATCTTTTATACTCTGGCTCACAATGATAAGGGTAGATTCAATAGCAAAAAAAAGAAGCTTTGACAGTTTTGTTATATGTATGTTGTTGGGGGTTTAAAAGGGGGGCCAGTACACTTACATCATTCCAAACAAGATATGTCGCAGGAATTGTTGTTAAAAAAAAAAAATAAAAACTGACATTAGCATAAATCATTTTTGCGCTAAAGCCCTTTAGCATAATCGATGAATGGGTGGCACATAGCACAGGCAGTCTTGTTAGATGCTTAAATAATTATTAAAAGCTAACACATGTGCCAAAGGCGCAATGTACTTATTCGAACTCGAACTTGTAACAAGAAAAAAATAAGGAGAAGAATGAAATGAAACCTACTTGGCGCCACAGCTGGCAATGGAATTTATACATATTTTTAAATTCGTTTTACATTTCTTCGCTGAGGGAGCCAATAAAATACAAAAAAAAATTGATTTAAAAGAAAAAAAAAAATGTAAATAAGCAAGGATTTTCGCAGTGAGTTATCCTCTTGATAGTTGTACCAATTTTTTTTTACACAAATTCAGTTAGGATTTTAATCTTCTTGTAAAATTGATATATTCATTGAAAAAGTTCACAGGAAATCAATAAATTTACAATTCACAGCCTCTTATTTGAAAAAGAATCAATTAAATTGATAAATTCTACACTATTTTGTGTTTTTTTCTTACGTTCCACAGTAAAAATTAATGATAATTCACTGTGATTTTGTGATACCATGTTAATCAAATACGTACTCTTTTTTTAAGCCTTTGAATGAAAATAAAAAATGAATACGTTCCACAATAAATTTCACGTTATATATTTCATTTCATTTTGTGGAAATAAAGTGGATTATAACAGTTGTTCTGTGTACAAACTTTCTGTTTCGAAATAAAACTTTTGAAGGTTTATTTGAATGCAAAAAATTCCCACATTTCATTTTCGTTCGCATTTTTCATGAAATTAATGTCTCATTCACATTAAAAGGGACCCCATTTAAAAATATTTTTGACAGACTTTAGCAATTAAAAAAAACCAAACATCGCTAGTCAATTTGTTTAAGAAGTTATACCGTGACAAAGTTACATGGTTTTCATTTTTTTTTTGCTAATTCTTCGAGTTATTAAAAAAAAACAAATAATAATAAATTATACAAGTAGACGAAAATGAAAAATCATTGTTTCACACATAAAATTATTTCGTTATTTCTTCTTAAAAGTCTTCATAATGCGTGCGTGAATGCTTTCTCACGGAATTTGCTTTCGCTATTATAATACATTTTTATTGTCTACTGCTTCCAAGTTATAAACTATTTTTACTCTTTTTCTTTTTTTTTTTTTTGTGATCATAAATATGAGCAATGTTAAGGCTGTCTTCTTTCTTTTTAAATTGCATCTTATTATTCTGAACTCTAGACTTTTAGGAGCCATCATAACCAACAGCAAACAAAAAATGAAATGAAGAAGAAAAAAATAAAAAGAGGAAACTCTTCACGCTTTTCTTTCTTTAGTAGATGAAAGCCTAAAAGCAGAACAAGCACATGACGAAACAACACAAAAAAATATAAAAAAAAAAAAAACGAAACTAAGATAGAAACTTTGTACAAGTCGGTGGTACTATATACAACAATTCGTTGCGGGTCAGTAATTACAAGTTTTTTTTTATATATCTTCATGAGCTTCTTTGCACTAGCTTGCTGCTGCTTGCTATATGACGACGTGATAGATAATGCAACTACACAGAGAGAAGGTTATTTCTATTTTTTTTTTTCTTGCTGCTTTGCAAAGAGATTTGAATAGGAACAGAAAAAAATTAAATGAGCGCATTCATCCAATGCGAATTTTAGAGCGAACAAATCAAAAACTTGACGCTTTCTTCTTTTTTTTTGTATAGAAAGAATATGTAGGTAATGTTTTCTAGCCTATATTGTTAGTTCCGATTATGACAACAAAATTGGTATTGGTTTTCTTCAACAAAAAAATATGTTTTACATTTTTTTTCGATTTAAACACTAAGATCAATTTTTATAATTGCAAATTATTACCGTTTTGAAGTGCATAAAATTTCCTACAATTTGAAACTAAGAGCGTCTCCGTGAGCTCAATCCTTTTAACGATATTGCTTCCCAAACATTGTCAATTTTCAAAAAAAAAAAATTTGATTTCGATTAAAATAGGTATAGACAAACTTTGGTTATCAATATTTTCAAAACTATCCAACTCACAAAAACGATCTTAGTTTCAAATTGTAGGAAATTTTATTCACTACAAAATCATTTACAATATTATTCAAAACCAAAGAATTTGGTGGAAAATGATGACAATTTATCCTCATTAAAAATTGTTGCACAAAACAGGTGTATCCTCTAGCATCATCTTTAAATGATTCTTTTTCCCAGGTGCTATAAAAATGCATAATAATTTCTATTGAAAACCAAAAAAAAAATGAAAAAAATAAGAAGAAAATTCCTCAACGTTAGTGAAAATTATTTTAAATACATTTTCCCCGAAGGCATTGACAAATTTTCTTTCTTTCTTTTCTTTTTCTCTTGCAGTTTTCATGGTGGTTCCTACCTACAACTTTCATTGTCATCATTTTAAATATTCTTTTGTTGAGAAAAAAAAAAATAATAATAAAATTTCATCCTTTCGTTTTCGTTATGTACATTTTGCATAAAAAATTACAAAAAATTAAAAAAAAAGGAAGAAAAAGATGTATATGAAAAACTCGCGCTCTTCATATACACAAATTGCCATTGATTGAGTTAACTGTTAATTTAATAAAGTTATCCCCACGATGACGATGATGATGATGAAGATATACAGACACACAGCGAGATAGATTTAATCATACAACATTTTTCCTCTTTTGTTTTTTTTTTATATTTTTTTTTTTTTTATTTTGTTGGTGATTATTAGACATAAAGTCGGAGTGTGTATTATGACGATATGATGATAAAGTGGCTGTGTGCAACGCATTTGGCTCATCATGCACACCCCATTAGAAGTCTACTCATGTTACGGATGAATGGATAAGGTAGTAGTTAGAATTTCATATGGAAACGAAAGACGAAAGAATGAAAAAAAAAAAGGAAGTTAAAAAAAAAAACAGCTCAAAAGGTGGCAAGATACATTTAGGTAGTAGTCAAGCAGGTAGATATATCTACAATTACAAAACCTACTTGCCACAAAACAGACAGTGCCTTTTGACTGAATGGAATAATGTACTATATGGAATGATGGACTGAAGTTGGGGGAATTGAAAAGCGGAAATTCACACGGAAATAAAAAAAACGGAACAACTATAAAGAACACATATATATTTTTTTTTATAAGAGAATTAAAGAAGAAAATAGAAAAAACAAAATAGAAACGCAAAAATGAGGAAGAAGGGCTCGTGCAGGTGAAAAGAAAAAATATATCAAGACCTCCAACAATGTTGCAACACCAATTCACCGCCCAAGGTGTGTCATATACTCGTCTTTTCTTTATACCAGCATAAAAATATGGAAACATAATTATAAGTTTGTTGGTAACGCATAGTAACTGTGTATATACAAGCCAGCGACCTAAACAAAAAAAAAAAACAAACATTTTTCATTCAAATTTTGTGTAGGGGTTGAGGTTGTCCCAAATCAAGTTGAATGAAAAGCGTGGGCTCTCAAGAAGATGCCTTATTTGTAACTTTTTTTTTGTTCCTCTTCCTCTTTTTTCTTGTCAAAAGAATGAAGAAAAAAAATACTTTCCATAGAATAGAGGAGAGATCACACCATGATCTGTTATTTTTAAATTTCTGATGTAATAATAAAGAAAAAAAATTTAAAAAATATCCGCAAAAAAAAAGAATCTAAATTGGTTCTCATACCCAGAGTTTATTTTATTTTTCTTAATCATTCTCACATACTCTCAACATAAATTGCATTTTTTCATAACAAGATCTCATTATGTTTTGTGTGCGGCTGCGAGGCGATCTCAAGTGCAATTTTGTATGTGATAAAGTCTAAGAGATACCGACTTGACTACATGAAGACTTGACTAGAGGACGACCTCTAGTTGTTAGATCAAGTGGAACGTTAGAATCATTATTTTCAAGGTGAGATACTTTTTTCTTCTTCTAATTTTTCCTGCAAAACTGTAAAAATAAAAACGGCTTATCTCTTTCTCTTGGATGATTATCATGATTAAATTGACATTGGCATCCAATAAAAAAATCGTATTGCAAGTATAAATTGATATAGGTAATCGATAAACGGTTCCGAATGCGATTAGTTGTTTGATCTTTTTTGATGGGAATTAGATTAATTTAGAAGATGAAATGTGACTCAGGAGAGTGTGTGTATTTTTGTATACTTTTACCCCAAAAACATATACAAAAAAATGATCTTAAATTTTAGAAGAATTAATTAGAACTTGCTAGTTTAGGTTTATACAAATCCGGCTCGAAGGACCAAAAACTAACTTTTGATTTATAGAATCACTAAACTACAACAAGATGGGTTAGTTGCAGTATAAGGGTGTACAAAGGTTAGGTTGCGAAAGTACTCAAGACCGTCTTTTTATAGTTTTCAAAATATAAGTAGTGTTTCTAAGGCAAATAAAAAATAAGAAGGCGTTAAGATTAAAAATTCATAAAAAATTGAAAAAAAAAAATAAGAAATTTCGAAAAAATTAAAAATGTTTGATTTGTAATATCTTCTAAAATATTTTATTCACAGAAACGTTTTTTACATCAAATTAAAGGATTGACTTCAGAACTGACATACATTGTTTTTATCTAAAACTTGTTGATAACGGTTAAAATTATCAAAAACTAAAAAACAAGTTTCTTATTGAGATTTTTGTTAAGGTTTTCCTTTTTACAACCAAATAATTTCAAACTTTAGGACAAGATTTTCATAAGTGCAAAGTTTAACAGTTTGAAGTAAATAAAATTTCGTACAATATAAGCTCAATCTGGTCTATGTGAGATCAATATTTGACCAGATATTGCTTTTCAAATATTTTTAATTTTTATCAAACCAGGGAAAACACTCTTAGCGAGTTTCCCTTAGGCCCTTAAATGACCATTCAAACACAGAAGTGGCAATTATCCAATCAAAAGGTTTTAAAAGAAATTTTGAACAAAAAAAAAATATGGTCTAAAAAAACAAACTTTGTTCAAGAATATTTTCAAAACTATTGAACTTACAGAAACGATCTTAGTTTCAAATTTCAGGGAATTTTATTGCCTTTAAAATTTTTTAACAAATTTATTCAAATAGACCGGCTAGTTGGGCTATTTTTTCTAAATTCTAGGAGACCACAAATAAACCAATTTTGCACCAATGACTTACGAGACTTGAAGATACGTTAGTACCTACATAGGTTTTGAGTCACATGGCTGATATACCTCTGGCCTACCTTACCTACGTCATTGAACAAAATTTATGTTTATATTCGTGGTGGGCCACCCCTTGGGACTTTCCAAACAAAACATACATCAACGACGATAAATAATAAAAATTCTTTAAACTCGCACCACCATAAAAATTACAAACAAACAAAAAATTTGCCTAGAAACCACACACAACACACAAATTTCATTCCTATAACAATCCTATACAAAAAAAAAGAATTTATGTGTAAAGTTCCCCACTAGGTCACCCTTTGTTTCTACATCATCGCACTCGCGGTGAGCGGCTGATAATAAAAACAACAACAACAAAAGTCGCCATGCGACACCGAATTTGTTGTGCCAACATAATTGCACACACACCAAACTTTTTTTTCGTTTTCTTATAAAAATACACCTCAACTCGAAAACCAACAACAACACCTGCTCAAAAAAAAGAGAACCAGCCGTCTGCCAGTAATTTTCTGTGTCTTATATTTTTGTATGTCTGTCTTCCAATTCCCGTTGTCAGTTGGTTGCATATTATCATTAATAAAAATATATGCACCAAACACAAGTCAAGTTGTAGTCATAGTCACTAAACATCTTCAAACAAACCAACAAAAAAAAAATAAGGGGAAGGATAAAAAAGAGAGAGAGCAAGAAGTCGACTCACCTTTTTGCAATAAAAAAAATTATGTTATAACTGCACAAATCAATTCATTGACAGTTTCATTTTCCGAATTACGACAAATTATCGTAGTTTTTGTAGTAATTTGTTGCTAAGAGAGAGAATCCGTTTGAATTTTTTTGTTAATCGCACAAAATTTTGCACTCTTCTTGAGAAGAAAAAAATGATAAACACGAAATTTTTTTTTGAGGGCCAACAGCGAAGAGAGTAATCCCAAAAATATTTTTCTTGTCACTTCTTGGTTTTTTCTTTGATTTTTCAATATTTTCTTCACTTTTTCTTGCACTTTTCTTTCAAAATTCTGATCGAATTTTCTTTGCAAAATTTTCCACTTTTCTTTTTCGTTTTATAAAAAAAAGCCACAAAATATAGATTTTCTAGCGAGAGATATTGGAATGAGAATTTTTTTCTTTTATCAATAAATTTTTGTGTTTTTATTGAAATATCCTTTTTTTTTTTGGTCGAGAGAATTATAATAATAATTTGAGAGAAAAAAAACACGGTTTTGGTTGGGAATAATTTTTGTATAATATCCTTGCTCTGCAACGAACCGTTCGCAACTGAATGAGACTTGCTATCGAACGAATAGTTTTATAGAAAACACCTCCTCCGGCAGGCGATTCTTTTGCTTCTGGCACTGGCAGACACTCGCACTCTGACAGGCGGCTAGCAGCAGAGCAGAAGAAAAAAGGCAGACAGTCGTCGTCATCGCCGTTCGTTTTGTGTTCACCGTTTTGTCTGCATTTTTCGTTGACGTTCGATTGAGGTTGGTTTTTTGGTTGTATCAAACAAATTTATGCCATCGGCAAAATTTTCTTATCTTTTTTTTCTTAGTAAGTTGGCGTTGGATTTCAAAGAGAATGCGCAATGAAATTGAATTTTGTTGGTTAAAAATGTTCGAAAGCGTTTGATGACTCTCTTTACAACTCAAGTTTTCTCTTTTTCTCATAAAATAATTTATGCTTATCGACCATTAGAAACAAAAAATTGATATAACTTTGACTTGACTTGAATATGATTATGAGTCATTCTTAAAATTTTCATTAAATTTTGTTTTTATTATTATTTTTTATTTCATTCACCTTGTTTGAGTTCGAGAGCAATGTGTCCATTCAACAACGACATCGAGCATTCGATTTTTTTTTTTTGCCTTGAAGGTTTTTGTTGTTTTTTTTTTATTATTATTATTTGTGTATGATTTGAGTTGGTGAACATTGTGTTGACCCATGTTTGACTGGTGTTTTTTTTTTGTAATTGTGAGGGCGGGTTATTGTAAAGGGATGAGTAAACATCTGTTTTGAGAAAGAGGGTAGGTAAAAAAAACAATGATGAATGGAAAATGCATAGAGGAAGGAATACCTTCCTCTATGGGAAAATGTGTGATGAAAATTTATATTCCCTTTCCCATTATCTTAATTAAGAGATTTTTTTAGAGCTCTTTAAAAGTGAGTGGTGCAAAATTCAAATTTAAATTTGCATAATTTGAACTGACTCTCTTTGGATGATTTCATTTTTTTGTAATTTTTAAGTGATTTTATGAAATAGATATGTATTTGGAGGAGGTGGTGAAATTTAAAACACTTAGCAGGTAACTCAAGTTAATACTTATTTGTGTTTTTATTTTCATGTTGCAGTAAAAATAGAAACCTGCAGTTGAAAAATCCTCCTCCAAAATAAAGGTTATGAAGAATTCTAATTTCTAATTAACAAGAAAACCGTACCTACCTATTTACCTTCAAAAAATAAAATTTCGATTTTTGAACACGAAAATGGCATTTAAATTATTTATTTACCTATAAAGCGTTTTGCAGATAGGAGCAAACAACAAATTGTTGGGTTGTGATTGGAATTTACTTACATTATGGATTTAATTTTTATTTGATTAAGTAGGCAAGTAGTAAGAAACCTACGAATATTGCAAATATTGTCACTTTCGTAAGTTTTGACAAGTTTACATACAAGAAATTTGTAATTCAGTGTAATTTTAGTGCTTGGAGAAAGAAGATGTTAAATTTTCAAACATATTCGACATATGTATACGAAATTTTAGCAGCTTCAAGCCATTATTTGAAATTTGACAGGTCAAACTGTCTCTAACCACCTCAAAAAAAAACACTCGTATGTATGCATGAAGTATTTCTTAATAATTTACTGTAATAAGTCGGCTTAGAACGATTTTAGATTTTTCGGTATAAAACTTAAATTCAAAAAACCCAAAATGGGCAAAATGGCCTACTTAGTACTCGGGTAAAATGGCATACTTACTTTCACATGCCATTTTATACTTACTTTCACATTTTCATTTGTTGATAGTGAAAATGGTTGCTAAACATAAACGATCTACCAGAGAGCAAACCCTGGACTGAGGAAAGTCTTTGATTTCGTCCAAAATCTGAAAAAAAGCATCCAAAATTCGAAGTTCCAAAAACTACAGTAAGGAGACGAGAAGCCAACGTGTACAGGGTTTTGAATAACTCGCAGATAGATTTGGGGGGATTAAGCACCACTTGTTTCAAGAAAATGGAAAAGGAGCCCTTTGACTCGATTTTTCATTCAAAATCACTTATGTTTGGACAGTGTGCCATTTTACCCGGGTAAATTTGATCAGTGAAATTTGTAGACGTCTTGAAAATTAAAAAATTTAAATACTTTTTGGAATTTGTTTAACTCGCAAAGCAAACAAATGTGAGAGTAATTAAACTTTGAAAAGTATATAGCATTTAAGTTTGAATGTTACTTTTTTCGAGATATGGGACATTTTCCTTAGGGGGGCATTTTAGGCCACCTTCCCCTACATATATATTGATTTTGAATATAAAATATGATGCTCTATAATTTTCCCTGAGATTGAAGACATAAATTTTGAATATCCGACCAATAGAACTCTTAATATAAGCTTTTTAACCCAACACTATCGAGGCTTTTTTTTTTAAAGTGATTCAAACTATACCAAAATATTGAACAAAAAACTCAAAAAAAAAAACTCTAAAGTGCGGCTTTAAAAATGTTATATTTTGGTCTCTATTTTTCCGATATTCAAAATTAGGGTCTTCAGGCTCAGGAAAAATTATATAATATCAGCATTTTGCATTTAAAATACACTTTTAAGCTGTAATATTGAGAAAATCCATAAAAAGTGTTGAATGCAAAAATGCATTTTATCAATTTGTTAGGCACGTCACAGGGAAAAAACTTTTGCAAAATACTTTTGTGTAAATTTGCCCATTCTCCTTTCTTTATCATTTTTGCTCCCTAAGCCATCAGGGTTTTCCTTTCAGATTTTCGGAAAATGCTCAAATTATACCTAAATATTTAATAGTTTGTCCTTCGAATTTTTTTTATAATAAAATTATTAATTTTTCACGTCTATATCTACGCTTTATTTTTTTTTTTTTTTTAATAAATGATTTATTTTATGTATTATTACGATTCATTGTAATAACGATCATCTCAGGACATTTGAGTTAAAATTTAAAATCTGAACGTTTTCTTAAAAATTGTTGCTTAATAACATAGCTTTTGAGGATAAAATGGTCAAAAACTTCATACCCTCTTCTTAATAACTGAACATCAACAGAAATATCTTCCTTACCTTAAAATTCAAATATTGAAAATTTCTCATGTATTGAATAAGTAAAATTTGAAAAAAACAATTCAAGAAGTTTCTCATATACACTGCCGCTCATCTGAATAGGTTCACATTTTAGTTCATCTTACTTTTAGCCTGTCTTGGTATTTAATGCAATGGCACATCTTTTTTATATAAGTAACGAGAGAACATCTTTATGCGCTTAGTTTAGGAGAAAAAAAATTGTCTTGGGGCCTACCGTTCTTCTCACACGGTAGCTAGACCAAATCTAGTCAAAAAATCAAGCATATTTTTTGGCTCATCTGAATAGGTTCAAAAGCAAAAAATGTTAATAAATGATGAGTTGCATGGGTCTGTTTGACTCAAAATTGTGTCTGTAAATAAATCTGATTGTGTATAACCTGTAAGGATGAAAACGGGTCGTGAAAAAATCTTTAGGCGCGGAAAAAATGGGGAAAATAAAAGAAGTCTTTGAATCAGCCCGAAACCAACAATGCATTGGGACAAAAACAAACGCAAGTTAAAATTTAGTAAGCAGTTATTTGCGCAATATCCAAGGGTATAGAAACAACATTAAAAGTCGATGCAACTCAGTCACAACATGGGCCGATAGATGTGCAACGATCACAACAGCATGACTTCGGTCTAAAAACTAAGCTGAAAACCGGTATAAAATGCAGTTTAACGACAACAAAACGGGTTGTTAGAAGTGGTAAACATTTGAGAAGAACAAATCTTCGCAAAAATTACCACTTTATAAACCACGGAAAGAAACTCGCCGACAATAGTAAAAAAAAAAATGTGTTACAAATTGCAGATCGAAAATTTTGTAGAAGGAAATAGCTTTGCACTTAATGACACTGCCTTCACAGTTATCTAAACACATTAAAATAATGCTTCTCTCTACGAAGGTCATAAAAATAGGAATTTACCCCTCAGCGCCGGTTGCAAATTCGACTTTCACGACATATTTTTTTTTTTTTTTTATTGTAGGCGAGTTTCTTTTCGTGGTTTGTAAAGTGGTAATTTTTGCGAAGTATTGTTCTTCTTAAATGTTTCCCACTTCTGACAACCCGTTTTGCCGTCGTTAAACTGCATTTTATACCGGTTTTCGGCTTAATTTTTAGCGCAAAGTCATGCTGTTGTGATCATTGCACATCTATCGGCCCATGTTGTGACTGAGTTGCATCGACTTTTAATGTTGTTTCTATACCCTTGGATATTGCGCAAATAACTGCTTACTAAATTTTAACTTGCGTTTGTTTTTGTCCCAATGCATCGTTGGTTTCGGGCTGATTCAAAGACTTCTTTTATTTTCCCCATTTTTTCCGCGCCTAAAGATTTTTTCACGACCCGTTTTCATCCTTACAGGTTATACACAATCAGATTTATTTACAGACACAATTTTGAGTCAAACAGACCCATGCAACTCATCATTTATTAACATTTTTTGCTTTTGAACCTATTCAGATGAGCCAAAAAATATGCTTGATTTTTTGACTAGATTTGGTCTAGCTACCGTGTGAGAAGAACGGTAGGCCCCAAGACAATTTTTTTTCTCCTAAACTAAGCGCATAAAGATGTTCTCTCGTTACATATATAAAAAAGATGTGCCATTGCATTAAATACCAAGACAGGCTAAAAGTAAGATGAACTAAAATGTGAACCTATTCAGATGAGCGGCAGTGTAGGTAATTTTGAGCTTGAAGTGAACACTCATTGGTCGTAATGAAGAAAAACAACATACCTAAACCTAGAAACAAGTAACCGTCCCGTCCTACATACCTATTATAGGTATGCATATTGTTTATGACGGTCTAGAAAAGTACAAATTTTTAAGATCGTTTTTAAAGAATTTTTCACTCAGAGTGTTGAGTTTTCATAAAATGTTTAAAACAAAATGTGTGAACCAATTTTACTCATATTGGATAACTCGAAATTTGATATAAATGAAACTTTTTAAAAAAGTTATCTTAAAAGTAAGACCCAAAAAAAGCTAAAGTTTCTTTTTTTCCATAATTGACTTTCTATTGATCAGAATATTGAAAAACGTTAAAAACTGTTGCAATTTTGCGAGCATACCTAATAGACAATATATGTGCCCATGATTATGAAAGTGGACTAAGTCACTTTTTGCATTGTTTAAAGAAAAACGTACATAATAATTGTCCTATAACGATTTAGTTATATTTCTTTTATGAAATCACTAGAGGAGCAATAAAGAAGTTTATTTACTGTAATTTTGCTTTTAAATAAACCCTACCCCTTAAAAAATAATTATTTTAAGGCTAGATTTGAGGCCATTTTTAGTAGTGACTTAGTCCACTTTCATAATTAAGGGCACATATCTCAATTTTACTCAAAAGAAACACGATTTGGAGCTTTTATTAACCTGACGGGCTTATTAATGCTAGGTAAATTTCTATTCTTTTCATATTAATTAGTAGGAGGAATTATAAAAGATCAAGATGCCTACCAAGCTACCACCTATCAAAATTCCTCTCCTACCGTTGCTTTATGGGTATCTTTTTTTATACATTTACCTATAAGGCTTCAATTTGAGCTTGATTTAATATAAGTATCGTTATTCATCATTTCTGCAGTAGGTACCTTACGTATGCAATTCCAATTTAATGAGTCAAATGGAAGTGTAGTTAATAATGATAAATGCTGCGAAAATTTCCAAAATTCTTATTATTTCTCTAACCACAGTGACATTGCGTAGTTATGTTTCATCGTGATTAATAGGTACATGAAAGATTTAAAAAAAAAAAATATTCAGGTTTTAGCCATAATAATCATGAATGCCGACAATGATGGGCGATGACTGTTTGTTTATTGAATGACAAGTTTACAAATTTATTAATAAGAAAAATGCACCGGTACTTGACTGACTATCGGAAGTTCGGAACTGCATTCCACAATGCTCATACATTCAAATGTCCGATCTAACAACAATAAATAATTCTCTCTTACCTCTATAATCAATCGAATTCCGTAATTCAATTTCATTATTTTTATTTAGCAAAATCCATTTCAAACTCAAACATCATTCTTTAGTTTGAATTGAACACAAAAAAGAGCATAATAAATAACTTTGATAGAAAGAGAAATAATTTCTTAATCATTTGCCGGAGCTATCAAAGAGAACTTGTCCCAAAAAAGAGAGAATTATACTAACATTTATTTTGTCATCTTTTGAACATTTCTCTTAAAATATTAAAACATCATTCTCTTTTATCAGTTGAAAAAAACAAACAGTAGAAATGATTATTTGGTTAACAAAACAAATAAAAACAACATTGGTTTGGTATCTCTCTTTAAAGGTCGAGGGGCTGGCCTGGCACGGGCAGCGATCATAAAACCATAAAAATAAACCTCAACCAAGGTTTTACGTGATCTTCCAATCAGTGCATTGGGTTTTAAATTTTATTTCCTACCTGGCTGAATTCGGGTTTGAAAAAAAAAATTGAAGGAAAAAAAAATGGTCGATAAAAAGGTTGACTCTGAAGAATGGGCAGAAAAAGTTTTAGGTACCTAGTTTTTCGGCTCCTATTTAAATTTTGTTTTCTCAGGTACAATTAATTCGAAAGAGTTTATCAATCAATTTATAACCAATGACAGCGGAGTAGTCAGAGGTTTGGAGGCACCAAGTAAAAATTTGATTTTTACATAATGTTTCCAAATGCGATTAAATGTAAGTTTAAACATTTTTTAAAGTTTTAAAGGAAGAAAAATTAATTACGAAGATACCTACCTATACTTTTCAGTGTTCAGCAACATAAAACTTTTTTCACAGAACCAAAAAAAAAATCAATTTTCTAAAGGATTTTTGTGTCGTGAGTTCAAATCCAAAGTCAGAAAACTTCTATCACAACATGTTTTTTAGATATTCCCGTAAGAAATTCAACGATACAGCTTTCTCTGTTATGTCTTAGAGCGGGGTTATTTGTTTTTAATGAATTTGTAATGTGTAACTGTTTTTAAAAGAACTTATTTTTTTTCTTTTAAGCCCTTTTAAATCTTATCAATATCTTTTTTCTTCTTCGAGAAATTTTAAGTTTCCTGCAACTTTTCTCCGAGAAGCTTCAAACTATAGGTACGTTAATACCTACTTTAATTTTTTCAATGAGGAATAACGTGACACTCTTATTTTGCAGAAGCTTCTAACAGTACATTCAAAATTTTTTGTTTTGGTCCTGTGTTTTGTGTCATGGCGTTTTCCACAATATAAAAAGGACCTAATCCTTTTCCTTTCCCTGAGATAGACGAAAGACGATAGCAGTAGCATAATAGAGGTTGTTTGATTTTTGGAATAACGTTCTATGATCTGTGAGTAGTTCTGCTAATCTGGTTTCTGGTCTTCTAAACAGCAATTTCGTCTTTTTGTTAACAGGTTTGGAAACCCGATTCATTCAAAAAAGAAACCTGCGAAAAATGCGTTGAGTGATTTTTTTTGTCGTAGGTTTAGACAAACTCAAATCTTATTAACAGTTCTCTATACAAATTTTTAAGGTTAAATGAGAATGGAATACCTATAAAGAACCGTTTCTTAATTAACAGAGATTTTTAGCATTTTTTTGTGGGATTTCAAGGAGATAAGTACCTACTATCTGCCTTTACTAAATTGACAAGTTTACTGGGCTATGAGAATTTCAAAATATTGTCTTGTTTACCAGTTCATTGACTTGACTATTAGTCCATATCTTTCATCGTTTTTGTATTGTTGTAGATATTCCATGATAAAAAAAATGCCCGTTATTACATTTCTTATTAAAAGGCAATAAATTGAGTACTCTCATATGCATGTCCTTCAATGTCCTGTCTTACATTGCTAAGGGTGAAATAATATAATTTTTTTCTTCCTTCAAATCAAAAACCAAGTAGGTAATTATCTAGAAAATGATCAATGCAGCACATTGAACAAAAAAAAACACGACAGACATAAATAGACCAGCCAAAGCCAACAGCAAAGAAAAAAAACCCACAACGCAACTATACACTAATGACCCAAATCAAAAGAACAAAGGATAATTGCACAACACGATGGAACGTTTGTCCAGATACGACGATACGCATAACTACTTTGCGGCGCTGCCATGCGATCGAAACCGACAATCACAATTTGTGCCACCAAAAAAAACAACACACAAATTCCAAAAACCTGCCACATCCCAGAGAAGAGAAAAACAAAAAGACCACGAGAATATGCCTTTTATATTTGTACAACCAAACACCATACACCTGGTCTAATTACGTTTGGTGTTGACTTCAATTAGATTTGCCCAGTACAAGTACATGCCTATGCCTGGTATACTTATAGATAGCTTTGTCCTGAATGTCATTAGGATCTGTATTTATCTGCAGAGAATTCTAACTAAAAAAAACAACCCTTTTTCTATCCAAAATCAAAATGTTTCTAGTTTCCACAAAAAAAAAAAACCAAAGGGGTAGAGGTAGAGAGATATTTATAGAAACTTAGGTGTAGGGAGAATTCCCACGGTAGCCAAGGGATTGTCTGATTAGTGGTATAATGCAACCCCTTTTTGTATAGGTAGCTGTTACCAATATGTCTGGGCCACTGTCTGTGACCGTTCGGTGGGTAAGGTGAAATTGATATATATCTCTTCTTCATCCCTTGATTAACGAGTGACAATATTCAGATTGAATGGAAGCACACAAAATGAGGGAGCAGGCTATTGAACGACACGACGACGACGCATTTCCAATTTTAGTTGCAGTCTATGTGTAGGTAAAGGTAATTTGAAGTTGCACAACACAATGTTGCTGTCGCGCATATTAGACCCCCCTCACACTACCGGGAACCCTAAATTATGAGCCAGCTACATTATGCATAGAGCCAGACCGACACTAATCCTTTCGGTTGAGTGCAAAGGTTGTTCCATTGCACTCTGTATTGCACCGCAGGCCCAGGCCGCCTGCCGCCACACCGACCGATTCTGCTAATTATTCCTTTTTGCAATATTCGCCTAGATGTTTTGCAAACTCGTAATGTGACACTGTCATGTGCTTACTGCCTTAACACTCTCCCTCTTTTATTAGTGATGGGATTTTCTTCTCTTGTTTTAACTTTTGTTGTTGTATTCTTCATAACCGATAACTACAAAAATTATTGCAAATGAAAACAGTGCTGTCGTCGCCGTCGCTAAAATTCGCGAATATTGGCGCCATAAACGATGAGTTGGTCGATCTTGTAATACAATTTAGGTGCCCCTAATATATTATGCCAATGAAATCCTCAATTGGGCGCCATTTTCCACCAAATTAACGGGACATTGTAGTGAGTTTGTTTTTGGCAAGGGAAAAAGAAACAACTAAATTTTACTCATGTATGTCAAGTTTCACTTTTTTTCCAGAGCTTAAAATGATTTTTTTATCAGATAAGAGTCATAAAAGAATTGGTTATTTGGAAAGTCGGTTTACGGACGATGATTTTACGTGATAACGTCGTAAGAAAACAGGTTTTGTGCTTTTAAAATGAGTCAATCGAAGCATTTATTTATTTCAAACAATCATAATTTACAAGAAAAAGCTAAAAAAAATCACCTTTTTTTTCTCATTAATTTTTTATTTTAAAAGCTTACAAATAAAATTATACCATTAAAAAGCCAAATATTTCTTCTAAATAATCAAACCGTTTTTAAATTTTTACAATGCGCAAAAAGTATTAAAATAATTTATTAAAAACAATCATTTCTTATGAAATAAATTGCACGACTGGGGTCGCACGTACTTGCTCTTATGCTTAAAGTAACTATAATGTTAAAGCTTTTTATTCAAGAAATTTAAAATTCGATATTTTGAAGAAATTTCATAAGTAGTATAAAAAAATTAAATCTGTTTTTATAATGAACTAGCTAACACCACCCGCTTCGCTGAGTGCATTTATGAAAAAAATTGAACCTGTGTGAAAATAATTTAAAACCGAAAAAGTGAATTTATATTTTTGCAGTGAACATTTCTCAATTTATTCTAATGTTTTTTGGTTAGATCAATACCTCATATTTTCAACAATGGACTTTGCGCTTTATTTATGTTTAAAACGAATGTTTGAAATCATAAAGCAAGTCCGACGGAATCATTTAAATTCGAAGAATCAAAACATCTTTTTCTTTGAATTTTCCCACACAAAATGGTAGCTGCAATCAGAGTTGCCATTCAATTCTTTACGGGAAGTCTGGTACCATTACAAAGTTTAGGTTGATTGATATTATATCATGATAATATAATTGGCGCTCCTATTGCGGAGTTCCTGGTTAATCGAAAGAATTCAATAACTCCGTCGGGTAATTAACTACATAGTTTTCACTTGTAATTGTGTCAACTGATTTGTGTAGGCTAAAAATTTTTATTTAAAAATACAACTGACTTTTCACTGAACGATAACAAATTGATAAAAAATCACAAATATTACAGTAATTTTTCGCCGCCTCAACTGAACTTGCTTAATTTACAGACGTGATCGATCATACTAAAAGACACGTATTTAATATTGCAAGTGTTGCCAATTTTACTTTTTTTCATACAACGTAGTACAAAAACGGTCTTGCCGCCATAGGCGCTCTTGCCCCCACTTCCCCTATAGTTTTTTATTTATACACGAACATTGTTCCAATATTTTTTGACTTTTAAGCCTCAGTTTATTTCCTCTCCATCATATTTAAAATCACCATTAAAAATTAAAAATCTGTCAAATCGCATACAAATTTTATAGTTTACCGTTTAAAGTTTCCCATTTTACGTTAAAAATCACAAAAAATTAAGAATTGAATATGGAAATATGTATGTAGAAATGGTCACACTTTTTAACTTAAAGTTTGTTTTGCTGACCAAACAAAAACACTTAAATATAGTAAAGAATTTTTCTGATTAGGCTAGTTCCATTATCAGCTTACACATGTGGTTTAAATATCACACGACGCTTGCGATTTGCTATCCTGAGTAATGTTTTCTTAATAATAATGCCAAAGTCAGGCTTTAAACGATAATAATTAAAAATTATTTTGAAAGCCTGTCTTAATAAATTTGTTTACAAATTAAGCTAAGCTAAAATTTTTAAAAAGCGAGAGTGGTTTTTTACTCGTACATATTGACAGCTATGCTATGTATGCGAGAAAAGGTATTATTTTTTTTGATACAAACCATCTACATATTAATACCTTTCAAACAAAAAAAAAATTACCAAAATCGGACCAGCCAAACGCGAGTTTATCGGCCACACACACTAAACGAACTCATTTTTATATATAAGATAAAACTCCGTTTTAAAATATCTTAAAAAAAAAAAAACAAATATGCCATTTTGTTTCTCGTATAAAAAGGTATTTTTAGAAAAAAAATTTTGAAAATTGTAGTAGCCGTTTTTTAAAAAAATAATTTTTTATATATTAAATTTTTTTAACATTTTTCAAAAAAAAAGTTGGTATGCCATTTTGAAGAAATAATTAATTTACACATAAAAACTAAATTTCAAAATTTTTCATTGATCCGTTTTCAAAAAATTGATTTTTCAAAAAAAAATTTTGAAATATTTTTTAAAAAACCAAAAATGCGTTTTTTGAAAATTTTCTAAAATTTTAATATTATCTTTACTTACACACTTTTGTATAAAAATTTTCATTTAAATCGGGTTAATTTTGTACGAGATATTCAGAAACGAAAAAACCGTTCTATGACAGGTACCGTTAATAACGGTACAAAAAATATTTTTTTTATTTAAAAAGTTGGCCCTTATGTGTAGTATTACACACAAAAATTTTAATCAAAATCGTTAGAGCCGTTTTTGAAAAAAATTAACTTTTCTATTTCCGTTATATGGCAGGTACCGTTAGTTTTGGTCATAAAAAAAAAATTTCAATTTCCCCTCTAGGGAATCACCAAAAACTGCTAACACCAAGTTTGAAGAAAATCACTTCACTCGTTTAGGCTGCAGCTCCAGATAGAGACAGACGGACAGACAGACAGACAGACAGACAGACAGACAGACAGAATTGCCGGACCCACTTTTTTGGCATTCTCCATCATCGTAATGTCATGTAAAATTGTTATCTCGAGTTCGATTTGTTTTACGAATCCTAAACTTGCCCTATAGTACCTATATCGCAAGTAAAAAGTGAAAATATATATATATCGATCATGTCTTGGCATCTACGAAAAGAGCTAGAATTTTTTGAACTCGATCAATTTTCATCAAAAAAAAAGCAAAAAAAAAAACATATAATTTTATGTTCTCACGCTATTGAATCAATTTGTTTTAGACAACCTATAAAAAATTGTATATCATGTAAAAGCCTATAATTTCACCTTTCATATGACGTTTCAATCTTATTTCTGCGATGCCTAGAAAAAAAGTTAGAACTTTTTAAAGCCAACCATGTCGAAATTCCAAACTGAGATTACGGTATTTCCCACACTGGTGGCTGTTCATGATCAACAGATTTCCACAGGTGTTTTGAGGTATTTCGCAAGTTTTTTCATTCAACATTGTGTAGCTTGTAGTGAATGTACAGTTATGTGTGATATACCAAATGAAAGGTAACATCATCAGGATGATCAATAAAAATTTGTATTTGCTTTAGATCAAAAGATAGAACCTGTTGAATAATAAAACTTTATTTTACCGTTATCTCAAAATTGTGACTACAAAACTTATATATTGCACAGATATAGTCCTGTCTATTATCTATCTACAATATAAATTTCATTTATTTACCTGTTGAAGAGAAAAAGATAAAAATAAAAAACGGTTAAAAAAGGTCAAAAAGGGACAAAAAAACTTGTTTTACCCGTTATTCGGTCAAAAACCATTTTGAAATACCAATTTTTTGCACATATATGCGCACAGTCATAGACTACGTGTTCTATAAGCTTGAGATTTTTTGAATGCTACAAAAAATTTAATAAAATTAAAACTCACCCAAAAATACCCCAAAATAAGTAGGTGTTTTTCAACAATTCATATTTCGAAACGCAGAGACTTAAAAAAAAATCCGTGTCAGACCCCTAACCTTTTTTTTATTATCTTTCGAATGAAGTTTTTCAAATTGTTAACAAAAAAAAAAATTCCCCTACCTATAATCACTACTTTGTCAAAGGTCTACCTCATGTTGTAGTTTTAGAAAACCGTTAATAGCTTGGTTTTGAATTTTTTTAGGATTTTTTTAATAATATTGTCAGTCTTGCAATAAATTTATCTATTGAATAAAAAAAATCAACTCTTTACATTGTCGCGTTTATAAAATAGCCAATTTTTTGAAATTTTGTTTTATCGCTATTTACCCTATTAAAAGATGGAAGTTTTTTAAATCCTTCAAATGTAGGTATTTAACTTTAGGATAATAATCTTTCAAATAAGCTATAGAAGATTTTTGTATCTCTAATAGTTTATTTTTAATTAAAGTGCGAGAGTGGAACGGGAGAAAATGGTGTCACTTTTTTGTGGTGGCTACCATGGTTCATCGATTTATAAGACGTTATCACGTAAAAAAAACTCATTAAACTTAATGTTAGCTATTGATTAAAAAAAAAAGAATCTTTTGATATTTTTCTTCTCGTCTAAATTCTTCTTTACCTTTTTATGTCCTAACTTAAATCTCTTCTGTTTAAAAATTCAATATTATTTCAATTAATTTTACAATAAATCTCTTCACTTACTAAGAAACTTAAAACAAACCAAAGTTAGTTTTTTTCGGGATTAAACTCTGTAGCTTTTTAATACCTTTTCCCAATAAACTTTAATTATCTTTTTTTTCCCTAAAAACTGTTAAAACTAAAAGCAAAAAAAAAAAAAGGAGCAACAAACACAAAATAAATAAACTTTGAGTTGAAGTATACAAAAACTTTGAGTACACTTCATGACACCTTTGCGAGTTGCACTTCAGATCGAAACCCCTAATCCATTAATTGGTTAACGAACATTTTCAATTTCCTAAAAACTTTTTCGCCATCTCATTCTCCTATCTTTAGACTCGTTCATATATATAATATAAACGAAATTCTATACTCGTATACCGAATATATTTCTTTTTCATAAAAATATATATAAGGGTGAACATGGGCAGGGGGCAGCAAAAGCAGTCATGAACTATACTCAAAAACTTTTACCACGATGAAGAAAACGTCCTCCTCGACTCGTCCGTCCATCGTCGTCGTCGTTGTTGGAGGTTTCACTTTGAAAACAGTGTGTTTTCCATTAATGGAATGACTATGAAACTTTAGTCCGTGGGTTTTTTTTTATGTTATACCTTTCCTCTTTCTCCTTTCTCTGAATTTTTTCGATCAGTTTTCTTTTTATACATATGGGAGGTACTTGCACTTCGAAATCGATTTCTCTTGCTGCCAAGGGCTATGTATAGTACTATCCAGTCTTCAATATACTTTACAACTTCTTTTTAGAGACAACACTAACAAATGCCAGAAAAGTATAGTTCTGACCGCATCCTAATAATACCACTGACGTTGGATTATGTCAACTGATTTATTTACCAAAACCAAAAACCAACCCTTGTCTGTTGTCTCACACTCTTATACTAATGACCATCATTGTGTTGTAAAGTTGCAACTTGCATTATTACAACCCCCAAAACCTGGTGACTTTTATCACTACCAAGCCAGAGGCCAATTCCTGAGCAGAGAGCATACATGCAAAATAATGCATTTCGGGGGCTTCCTAGCTGTTCCACTGTAACTGTAGACAGACTTTAACTTTTTTTTTCTGCAGTAATGCATTCAAATGCGTGACAGGTAGAAAGCAGTGCTGTCAAAATAGCAATAAGAAGGTACTTTTCAATTTTATGAAATACTAAAGTTAGTATTGATGGAATATGAAGCTAGAGGGCTTAAAATTCAAAATCACCAAAAAAGAACATTGAGTCCTTTTTATGTCAGTCCTTGACTACTTGTTAAAGCTAATTTTTTCACTGCTAGCTCTGATCGGGCGCCATTTATCAGATTCCTTGAAATTAGACAAATATGTCAATCTATTATCTATTTTATTGGATCCAATGTATTTCGGGGGCTTTATAGTCGTTTCACTGTAACTGTAGACAAACTATAACTTTTTTTCTACAGAACGTGAGGGGTACTCGTACAGTTTTTATAGTTCATGTACAAGTAGGCGAACTTTCTGTAAGGTAATAATTTTCTTAAACGTTCAAAAACACTTGAGCTAGAAGAATAAGTAATATGGAAGTGTATACGTGCAACCTAGTCACGTCATTTATTTTTTCAAAATATGACAATGACGTGGCTTGTCCTTTAATTTATACAAACTCCTCTATTACAATAAATCTAGATACCAAAAAAAGTAAAACTACATGGGCTTATCTCATGACTAAAATCCAACCACGTTTTAATTTTAAAAAGCGTGCCATACTCGACAAATCCCTTTTTCACCTTTTTACAAAACAAAAAGAATTAAAGAATTTCCGTCTAAAAACAATGTTTTTTAGTAGCCACTCTCCGGAACTGAAGTACGAGTAGGAGTACTCAGCTATACATCGTAGATGAAACAAAAGCCAAGCTTTGATATCGATCATCTCATCTTGTTGGCAAATAATACCAAACCATATAAAAGGTACTTCACATCTCTACCTTCTTTATACATGTTGGTTATAGGTTGTATAATCTCGTTTACCAAATTAAGTGATTGCCATCGACATTTATCGTGTCATCTGCCACTCTAGCACACACTTTTGTATACCCTTAGAACAATAATAATTGGCTTCGTCTTGAATTACCTTCAATCCGTACAATATACGTACCTATCGTTCTTTTGTTATTTGTTATTTCTATATGAATATACGATAACATACTCGTACTAAGGAAAAAAAATAATAAAGCTATGCCAACGAAAAATAAAAGAATATGACATGTAAAACTGTGTGCACAACCACCGAAAGTAAATAAAAGTAGAATGAAAACTCGTAAGGAAAAAAAGCAACTCCATTACAAGGAAATCATTATATCCTATACCTTCGTCGTCCCTCCGTTGGCCATCATCACACAAGAAGCCAAAAATACCGGAACACATTTTATCAACAACCATAGAGCTCAATATTTTAACAGGGTGTTTTTTTTTAGAAAAATAAAAGTAAGTATTAAAAATAAATTTCTGATTTTGCTTCTATGTATAAAGTCTTATGTATAAAGTTTTATGTATAATTTTTTGTCGGGATATTGCAAAGGCCAATATAAACAAAAGAACATCAACTTGAATTGATTCATTGAGTTATGGAAGAATTTCTTTCAAAAACATAGGTATACAAAAACTAGTCCTTTGAAATCATGAGAATCAACAAGAACGAACATTTTCATATGATAGTTTATATTGAAATACTGATTGAATTGCTTGAATGAGCAACCACCATCAACTTTATGGAAATATATTGAGACACTTCATTCAATATTTCAATATAAACTGCCATATGAAAATGTTCGTTCTTGTTGATTCTCATCATTTCAAAGGACTGTTTTTTGTATGATTTTTAATGAAAGACTTTTGTTTCTCAGTGAATAAATGATATCACATTAAAAATATAATAAAAAATCAACTGTGAATGTTTGCTAAAAATCAGAACTACCCTTAATTTGAAACACCCTGTAACTGAGTGGAACGAAAAAGCAAAAACACCTTCCCTTAACAAAAGGATGTAATTTGAGACGATCAACAAAGACGATGATGCATTAGCATCAGCATCAGCCTCACACTCCAAGCTTCCTTAAAAATGTGTTCCTATGCTGCTTCTAAGGCTTTAAGGATATATATCAGAAGAAAGGTGCACGCCATATCGCCCAGAAGTTAGAACCAACAACTGCGAGATGTATAGATGAATCAAGAACGGCTGGATTGGATGTTAAACGATAACAATTCGTACGCTCGCTCGTGTCATATCAAGGTCGACGAGATCGAAGTAAGAAAAAAAAAAAAATACCTTTGCACTGCAGAGATGACAAAGATACGGAGCGAGTGATTGCATATCCGGCATGTGCAAAAATTTCCACTTTCGTCATCTCCTTATCATCCGCCACTATAGTGGCAGATCGTTGTCGTTTCTTGTTTGTTTTTTTTTTTCCTTCTTATTTTTATTGTTTGCATATCCTGACAAGGACTCTAAAGAGAAAGAACGAGGCTCTCGAGGAGACCACCATTATGGTGTTTGGCGTGTGTTCGGCGGATTTTTATTCGTTGCAACTATCTGACAGATACAATCTTTGCAAATCAAGTTGGATTTTTTTTTTCTTTTTTTATATTTTTTGATTTTTTACTCTGATTTTTTGTCGGAAATAAGGGGGTGAGTTGAATAAGCAGCAGCAGCTTGCGTGGTCCTTTTTTTTATATGTTTTTTATGTTTTTATAAGCCAACATGCTTCTGTAGAACGTGTTCTTTGAAGGAAAAATTTTATTCGTATTTATTGTGCAAACACAACGCAATAGGATAATTATAGCGTTGGGGAACGTAAATTTGTAGTTTGTGTCAAAAGGTATGGTTAATGAGATTGAATGTAAGAAAAAAACATGTTATCAGTGCGGAGAGAAGAAGGTGTGGCGCATATAGCATATGGTTATGAATCAATTGACATTTTTTTGTTTTGTATATGAGTTGCAAATATGAAAGGTGCATCTTGTATTTTAAATGAGGCTGTGATGGGCGTAAGAGCTGTGTGATATTTGAGATGAAGCCATGTGTGATGTTTGGTTTTTCATTCAGTTTTTTTTTCTTTATTTAGGTATTTATATTATTTTTTTGGATAGAGATGTGATGTTTTCAGGATTCTTACCCAAAATAAATGCAGAAAAATCAAAAAAGAGATAACTAGTATGTAGTATGTCCTGAAGCATTCTGTAAGGATTGCTGTCTTTGAAACATATTAAATGAATCCTTTGTGATATTTCTTATTGAAGACATAGGTATTTGCTCTTTAAATTACAATTGTATTATGAACAATACTGAAGTTTATTTTTTGGTAACCAAGCAAAAAATGTTAAAATACCAAGAATTGTTTTGAAATCACTGAGTGGGACATATTTTTTTAAATACTTTATTCCGTAGCTTTTCTTAGAAAACTGAAGAACTTTTAAGGGACCTCTCTGATAAAACTTCAAACCAAATCCCCTATTTTTTGAAGTGGTCACCTTCAATGTTTTTTATTAAAATCAGACCCTTTTAAAATTAAAAGTGTAAATCCTTAAAATATTAATTGGCTTTTTCTAGTACTAATTAATAAATCACTTCTACGTATTTTCATTTTTTTTTTTTTTTTCAAAACCTTTCATGTTTAACAGAGCAAAGAGAAACTACCAGCATACACAAATTAATCGTTAGAAAAAAAAAATAGATACAAAACATTCATACTCCTTTGATTTTATGAAAAGGCACTCAATAAATTTTGCTATTTTTGCATCATTTGTTAGCCTAAATAGAAGTTAAACTAAAAATATTTTTGATTTTGTTTGGTTCAATAATCCGTAAGGATTATTTCATATCGCCCCTATTTTGGTTTTGAATAGCAAAAACATAGAGAAAGATAAAGATACCTACAAAAAAAAATTGTATCAAACACAAAAACACATCGTTAAAATCTGTTTTGAAAGATATAGAAGATTTGTATTCGATCTAACAAACAAAAATGGCATCAAAAGAGGAATCAGATATCGAATTGGTATTCATTTTTCTTTGAAAGGATAAACGAGGAGATTTTAGCTATCAATTTGATTGAACCTTATCGTATTAACAGACAGAAGAATTCTGGTGTTTGAGGATGATGATGAGAGATGATGGAATGTTATGGTTGTTGCGCCCTTATACAGTAGAACGAACACAAAAATTATGTGGGTCGAGAGAGGCTAAAATGTATTTGTGTGCACCTTAGTTGAAATAATGCTATCAATCGTTTTTTGAGGGCACCAATATGCTTTTCGACGATATATAGCAACTGTTATCCTTGAAGGATTTCTGTTTTTATATTCTAAAGGAGGAACTGCTACATGTTTGTAACAGGATTCACAAAATGCATCGTGTATAAGTGGTATAAGGGTCGTTGACAACACAGGCACACACACACACAAACATATAAATCACGGAGTCGTAACAAAATTGTACCTAAATAAAGTTGTTATAAAGCAAAAAAAAAAAAAAAACACAACAAGAAAACTCCATAATAACACGAGGGATATAAATAATGAAATGAAGTCAGCGGATAATTTTGTTGCATTAACCTCCTGCACCACGTCAACTTGTTCCGGTGTCAAATTACATCCACAACACCATACTACATGCGCGCATGCAGGCATATCTACACTATACGTACGTGCCAGCAGTTCGAGGACCTATTATACGTGCTCGTATACAATTAAATATTAGAATTTGTATGAATTTTTTTTTTTTTTTTGTTAATAAAATAGATAGAGGACGTACATATTTTTGGATTAAATGGTTTATGATTGCATTGATAGTCGAGTAAATTTATAATCTGAGCCAGCATTTTTGCAAATCTATTTTTAAATTTAATTTTGGGGGAGATAATAATAAATCTGATTTTTCGAACACCCGGAACGCATGCTTTTGAATTAAATTTAAATTTTAATTAATAATATTTATTTCAATTTGTGTCTATTGTACTGAATTCAGATTTTAGGTTTTTAACCTTGTTAGAATATAAATTAGATATCTATTTGTGTGATCAATTTTTTGTTTTCATTGACGATAAATTGAGCCTTTAGAAAGTTTAACGAAATTTTGCTATAAAATATAAACTCCAAGAAAATTAGGTATTAACTCTTGCCGAAACATCTAATGTGTCAAGAACTATGATGTTTTCAATATTTATATTAATTAAAATATGAAATTAAATTAATAAAATATAAAATATTAATCAAATATTTTTTTTTTTTAATTTTAAAACAAAATCTTTTTGTCCAAAAATATATTTTTTCCAATTTGAACAAAATTATCAAAATTTACCACGTTTAAAATGTCTCTAAAAAGAAAAAAAATTCATAAAATGTACATAAAAATGACCATTTTAGATAGTTGCGTTGTTTTTTTTTCAAAATTTGTAAAACTAATATTTTTACACAAAAAAATCTCAAAAAAAACATAGGGGTGATCAAAGTTAAAGGATTGACAATGGTGTATCAATAAAGCCCAAAATCCAACAAAATTAATTTTAAAATTGAAATTTACGTAAAACATAAAAAATAGGTACATTTTCACAAGCTTTTACCAAACTCGAAATATTTGTGTTAAAGATATAAAAATATAATCGGCATTTTTTTCAATATTTTTGTAGAAATGTTAAAAAAGAACTTTTTTAAATAAACTTTTAAATCCTGCAACTTTAACTATTTTTTTGGAAAATAGGTCTACTTTTGCCCACAAATAGAAAAAAAAAGTTTTTTCAACTCAACCCCCTTTTTTCTCTTAATCATATTCTGCTAATAATTACCTATTTAAAATTTTGGACTCTGAAACCTTGTTAGAATTTTGACTATCTTTAAAGACATCAAATCACGTGTATTTTGGATACAAAAACACCTTACTTTAAAACAAGAAACATTATAAAAAGAAAACAAAATGTATACCTTTTACCTTTTTTAATTTGGATGCACCAAAACCATAATTTATTCAACCCTTTCAGAGTTTGTCGTTTTTACTTAAAACTTAATTCAAAGTCTCATGAATATAAAATTTATTAATTCCTCTGCAATAAATTTAGAACTTTTCTTATATAAACTGTGTCTTATCTACACACAGTCTCATTGAAATAAATTCAAGAACAAACGAATTCACAACTTTCAATTAAAATAAAGAAGAGTACGTGTGTGATGCCTCTCGAAACAAAACGTATTACACAAAAGTTACACCAAAAATTCATATGAAAAGGAAAATATTTTAAGAAGAACACCTGCACTTTGAGCTTAATTTTCCTTGAATCTTTTATATGCATTTATACATTTCCAATTCCAGTACCTACCTGGAGTTTTAGTGAAATATTGGAAAAACAATTTTAAAACTTGGATACCTATATGCATGAATGTAGAAATAGGTACACCCTTACCTTCTTTCTCATTCATGTATACGAAACTAAATATTAGACAAAAGTTTTATATCAAAAACTTCGCAGATCAACTTGCATATAAGCACTCAACAGCCCTGAAATACGATTTATCCCTCCTCAGCATCACTGGCATTGGCATGGCTTAGGCTAGCTTTGAATTTTTTGGTGCACTCCACCTCTCTCTCAACTCTTTTGGTTCACTTTATTTGGGAATTTATTCTTTAAAAAAGCGAAACAACGTATTCGCTTAAATTATTCAATTCATTCAAAATTTACATATGAATGCTCCCTCGTTCCCTATATTTTCAAGAGCTGCTGGCCTGCGTCGGATTTAGGAATTCCAAGTCAAAATCGGAGCATGCCACTGGAACTAACCTGCTGGCAATAGGTATATAGCAGAACAGTACACACAGACACATAAATTCTAGACTTTTCTACGCTTGAGATACTCTTTATAACGTTTTCCAGAGTTTTACGTTTTCATGGAATGCACGTATTTTGGTACTTTTGTGACCGACCTTATATAGTTGTATCGTGGTGTGGAATTGTGGTATTCCGCCACACTTTATTCCGGACGCGCGAAAAGACTTCTTTTATATATATTTTTTTGTGTTTGGCCCTGTGAATTGGAGGATTGAAAACAAAAGTCAAGAAAGGAAATCCCAGTGTCTGAAGTTGTTAAAAACCAACGACCCAGAGTTGCAGGATTTTGGGATCCCCAAAAAAAAAAAAAAAAAAAACAAAATTGTCATTTTTTTTGTAAGGATTGAATTTTTAAAAAGCAACACGCTACACGGACAATATACAGATCCTTGCTTTGTAACGTGTGCTGCACGGGTACACGCTGCTGCTGCTGACTCTTGTGGCGTGTAATTCGCTTTAATCTGTCGTCGAGGTTGAAATAAAAAGGGAAAATACGGGATTAAAGGGTTATTTGTGTCTATATGAATTGTGATTAGGGGATATCCTTGTACCAAACATAGGATAAAAAGGGTAGGAAAGGAAGAAATTATTCGGGCATTATGTGGTGGTAAGTGAACCGTTTTATTACACCGGGTTTTGATGGTAATTTAATTTTTTTTTTTTTTTGAAGGGGGAACCTTGTTTGTAATTCGTGGATAACATCCCCAGTGAGTATAATGACTTATCTAAGGTACTGGAATAGAGGTGGGCATTAGGCATCACTGACGCAGAAAGAGATTATTCTTTGGGGTCCGCAGAGCAACACGATATGGGGAAAATTCGTTGACTTTAGATCTCGAAAGGGGATGGATATGATTTATTCTGAAAATATGAATCCTTTAATTGTGTCCTTTGGTTGGTTAAGTAATGTTTCTAAAAGTCATTTGTTAAACTGACACATTTTAGAGGAAAGAGGATACCTTTAAAGTCATTGTCAATATAATGTTGTTTAATTTATGAAGAAGGAAATATTACACGAGGTATATTTATTTTGCAAGCATCAAATATAAATAAATATAATTTATTTATGTAAGCATACCTTAAACGTAATTGAACTTGATTTAACTGCTTAAATTTGGTAAGCTAAATTAAGAATTAACTCATTAATTACACTTTAAATTCAGTTAACTCAGTTGGGTTTTAAAAGTAGTGTAGAGCAGGGTTGTAAAATATCAATTAATTAAAAAAAAAGTATTTACTGCAAATAAAAAAAATTTGCATTAAAAAAAAAAAAAAAATATTTATTGCAACTGAAAATATTGCATTAAAAAAAAATTTTATAACAACTGAAAAATATTTGCATTAAAAAAAATATTTATTGCAAATATTTTGCATTAAAAAAATGTTATTGTGACTGAAAAATATTTGCATTTAAAATAAAATTTGTATTGCAAGTAAAAACATTTTGCATAAAAAAAAATTTATTACAAATAAAAAATTTTCACCATTAAAACTCTAAAAACTTGTATAAAATATATTTTTTTTTTAATATCCGTCGAATTTCTTAAAATTTTGATTACTTCATCAGCTATGTCAAAATTGTAAGATATTTGACGAATATTTGAAAAAAAAAGAATATTTAATGCACTCATTTGCATTAATTTTTTATTTTCAATACTTTTTTTTTAATTCAAAATATTTTCATTTGCAATACAATTTTTTTTTTCAATGCAAAATATTTCTACTTGCAATAAATATTTTTTTAATGCAAATATTTTTTAGTTAAAACAAATTTTTTTTTAATGCAAGTTTTCTTATTTGCAATAAATATATTTTTTTTAATTTGTAATGGAAAATAAAAATGCCGTAAAAAAATATTTTTTACAACCCTGGTGTAGAGTAATGTTGACTGAAACGAGGCTTCTGCATTGCCAACGTTATATTTCTAAGGACGAAATGTAAGTACAAATAGACCATTATCAAACTGTTTGGAAAATTGCGAATTCTAGCAATTTTCTTAAAAAACATTTCTAAATACATTTCAGTCTTTTAAATTAAAGTTGGTTAAAAAGATATTTATTGAATTAAGAACGTTTATAAAATTTATTTTCGGTGGTCGTACCACCTGATTTGAGTAAAAATAATCACGACTGAACGCGTTTTACTCAAAATCCCTCCACCATTTCCTATTCCTATACACAATAAAAATACGTGAATGAGGAAGCCTCCTTGTTCCTTTTTTCATCCAACAGGAAGAAGAATGAACGAAAGAAAAAAATCAAAGAAAGGAAGAAATTCCTACATAGCTGAACCTACAAAATAGAACAGATGTTTTGAAGACCGTGTGTGCAATAATTAAAAGGAACCGTGTGCCGTATACTTTCACGTGCTCCTTTTAGTTCACCGTCAAAATATCCTTACTTTTGTGTATCTAAACAAGGATATACCCAAAATATGGAGACAACAGAAAAAAAAAATCCATTATTATTGCAGGTTGATATTTGTCGAAATGTGTTCCATATCAAATTCCACTGACTACACCTATTTTTGGTCCCAATTTAAGACGTGTTTAGGAGACTGCAACGCAATTCAGTGCCTTTCTTATAAAACAACAACTTTCAGTTCAAATTCAAAGATCTTAAAGATAAATCACCTTGAAGAAAAAAAAAACTACTCTACGTGCTCCTGTTTCGAAAAAAAAACTATCCCAATTCTTGATAAAAACAGAACCCACCCACCGTCCAAGCAGTCAAGTCGAAGGAACAACATTTGATGAGCCTATTTATATCGGATTGCCTGCTTGTAAAATTATACTAAACGCACGTGTCATTGAATTAATTCTCTAGATATCCAAGGGATCCTTTTGTATGTTGTGCAGAGAGAGTATATATCTATTCATTCGGTGCAATGCGTATTTTCACTTGTCCCGCAGGATACGTGTACATTTGACAGGACAACGATTTAATTCGGTCGGGAAAATGTTCGAATTACATTCACCAAACTCTATACAACACAATAAACATATTGATAATATTCCACAAAGGATTAAGAATGTGCATTGTTAATGCTCGTAGCACACAGACACAGGGTTTTCCTCCTCAGAGAAATGCGTGTCATTGTAATATTATCATCAGCTGTATCCACCGGCTTGTGTTGCGGGCACGTACTTTGGCACTTTTATTCATCTTTCTTCGATCCTTTTGGTATATGGGCATCTGCAGAAATTTCAATGTTGTATTCAATATGAATCCCTCTATAGTTCCTCAGCTCAGCAGGTTACCCTATCCCCTGGATCTGACTTCTCTTTGGAACTTATTGGGTTGATTGTTGGGTTTTTGGGTATATTCTATCCTGATGACTATGTTCTATCATGTGCGGGATGTTTTGTGGATGGATACGGATATACAGAAAACGGCAAAACGGACGTGCGTTGGTTTTGTGAGATTTCCATTTTTGGGATTTGCAATAATTTTATTTGTATTGTGTGTTGATTAATTGCCGAACATTTAACTCTTGGGCAATTTCATTTCTTTTGCTAATAATAATGCCATACCTATCAAGCTGGCAGATTACTTTTTGTTCAATAAATTATTCCTTAACTGAAATGGGATGTTTTGAATAAATATATTGGGTTGCTGATTATTGGGATAAATTCAATTTGTATTGGTTTTTCATTTTTATCACTTTAACCTTTTTCCAGGCGAAAATGTGTAGAAGCATCTGCCCGCATTTAACATAGAAACCTTAATTTTAATTTGTGTTGTTTTCAAAACTAATTGTTCTCAAGGGAAATAGGCATTTCACCTCTGTAACTAAACTACTTTATGTGATGGAGCATGACTTCTTGTACTGCTGCCTTCTTGAACTGCGCTGACATGTTTACACATGTAGGTGATTATTTAAGGAATGTCATGATTTACGACCGCCCGTGCGCTGTCATGTTAAGGTCCTCAGGATGCACTCTCGGTACACTGAAGTGTTTTTAGTTGACATGAAGAATTCTAACATGCGTCGGTAGAAACAAAATGATCCTGAACTTCCGGCCAAATGTAAAGAGCATGGTGGGTCTTAGTGAAAAATTATAAACATCGATCGTTTAAAGGAATTATCTAATTGGAAAGATTGTTATGTGGAATGTTGGTAATTTTTCAAAAAAAAAAAAAAAAAATGTTAGGTAAGATTTTATTTTTACCAAAAGTTAAAAGCAGTGATAAATTTATGAAATAGATACGGTTTGAACTTAAACTCCTTGACCTTACTTGCCAAAGCCAGTCTTAAAATTACTATAAACTGCAATGCATAAAATCTGAAGTGCATACATTACATAGGTACCGGATTGGGCGAAGTAATTGAATTGAAAAGGTTACTAGCCGTAGTTATTGTAAATAAGATATTTAGGTACCAGTGGCGAAGGGTTCATATAACTCGATTATTTCCGTCTTACCTTTTGAAATTCTCAAACTCAACAACATAAACTTCTGGCAACATGAATATAATTTCAATCAACACCTGCACACGCCGTCAACATTATTTCAAATAGGGTCAATGTGGGTAAATGTAAACAATTTCATGTCTTTTTTTTCTTTTGACTTTAGATTTTAATATATTTTCACGCAACAACTTGAATGGTATCTTCAAATGCAAATATGAAATGATGGCAATTCTTCTTTATAAATAGAAACAAATATTTCCCCAATTGTTTAAATTACTGTCAAATATGACATGTTTACAAATACCCCACCGTGTTTGTGTTTTTTTACAAATTCGGGGTAAATGTAAAATGGTTTAAAATTTAAGATTTTCTCTTTATCATATGGATAACGACTTGAAAAACGTTCAAGAAGGTATTTGACAAAAACTTTTTCAAAGTCCAATAATTTTTTTTGTTTTCTTCCCTTGATTCTTTATATAGGCACCCAATATGCATCCTGAGCAGCTCTGAAAGTCATATTTTTTTCTTTTTACGTCAAAGACCGATTTTGCAACATCATCCACTGAAAATTATGGTGTTGACTTCTTTAAAATGTGACTCCGCGGCACTTTAGCAATAGTAATTGACTAAAAATACGTTATTTTTATTAAAACCAATAATTTCAGCAAAAATATATGTTTATATTTACCCCCAGAATACGGTGTTTACATTTACCCATTATGAAAAATATTCTGGGGTAAATGTAAACACATGCAAATCGACATAAATGTCCTGTATTTTAAAATTTGCTTGTATCACATAGAATCTACATCAAAATTCAAAACTAAAAAGTATTTGCAAATTATACTGACTTAATTGAATCTTCAAAAATATTTAATTTTTCTGAAAGACTAACGACTTGTTTGGCACTTTAAAAAATTATCTTTCACGGAAAACACGCTCGTCGAATGAATTCTCTCTTGACAGCAATGAGCTTGACGTAAAAGTTAAAGGATACATGCGTCCGCGATTTGTACTTATGTATGCATCAAAGAGATTTAACTGAAGCTTGTTATGAGCCATGTTTTCATTTACCCCTGTTTACATTTACCCACATTGACCCTACTCTTCTTTCAGTTCTACTCTACACACCTATCTGCTTTTCAACTCACTCCATGTGCGCATGTCAGTGTCTGCGTGAAGTAGGTTTCATTTTTCATAGGAAGAAAAAAAGGTAGAATAAGACGGTTTCCTCCGACTTATTTGGGGAATTTGTGTGTTGTGTTTTGTGTATCGCGCAATCGCTGAGCTGATGAGCCAAATTATGTTGCGCAGGTTGTAGGTGAGGTAAGTTTTATTTGAAGAAAATCAGTTAGGAAAATATAAAAGGCATAGAACAAGAAAATAACACGCTCCTTTCTGACTTATTATCTGAATTTGTATGTATCTCTCCACTGGGCTGCTGTGTCAAAGGTTTCCACTATGATAAGAAATATGCGTGGATGTTATATTTAATGTCATAAGGTATTTTTGTTGGCAGATAAAATAACCGAAATTTGCATAAAGTGGAACAACTGCCCCAATTGAATTCAGCAAGTCACAACTCCCAAGCAGAACGCAGTGCAATTTTGAAAATAATAAAAATTTAGAGGATGCAAAAATTGTGAAAAGTTTTTAGATACATAGTAAGATTTAGTGTATTGATTATGAGTTATGACTTTAATATCATTGTTCGACAAACAAAAAAGTCGAAAGCAAGAACTATGCTTTGTGATTTTTTTTTAATTTAGTGTTCTGAATTTGCTAACCTCTAAGATTTTGAAATAAAAATTTCTATTTGCAATAATCTTTGAAAACAAATAATTTTGAAAAGAAATAAATATGTATATTTTATACAATAAAATACGAGTATGACTTTTTGACATTCAAAAATTTGTTTTCTAAAAAATACACGTTGGTAGAATTCCACTTCAAAAGTACCGAAAAAAAAAGTTTTCTATCAGTTAATATTCAAGTAGGTATTTCAAAAACGTGACGGTCCAATGCAATTCTCACTTCGGGAAAATCCTTTAGAAAAGTATGATGGTTTTGTTCAAGCTCTATTTTGTTACTTTATAGGTATTATTTTCTCTTAGAGGATTCAAATAATTTTAATCAGTTTAGTTTTATGAAGAAACCAAAATTGTAGTTAAAGGACGTATACACCTTAGATAACTGTTGCTTCTGTCGGCGTCGAGAGATCTTTTTAGTTCTAAGGCGATGAAATCGCATAGAAGATAGGCTTTCTGATCTAGCACTTATATGTATGTATCTATAAGTAGAAAAAAACTTCTTCTAAATTCTAATTACTTAAAGTAGACTTGACTTTTAAGAAAAATTCTTGCAGAGTTTTATGAAAGAAAAACGTAGAACTTTGCACACTTTTTAATGGAAACTTTATTAATAAAAATATATATGTATGTATATATCTTATGTTTTTGAAAATTAGTTTGAATTGCTTAACTTCATGGCTTGAAACGCAGAAATGCATTAAAAACTTGGAATTGAATTTCTTGGTGACTAATTTTTCTTCGACTTACTATTTGAAATCATTCACACCTCGCCACTGTTAGGTACACCTACTGAATTTCTTATAAGCAAACGGGTCTAAGATCCTTTAATATCTTTTTAAACTTATTTTTGTATGTTTGTTTAATTTGTGTCATTTACCTATTTCACATAATCTATTTCGTATCTATTTACCTTTTCAAACAAAATGCTTATTTTTTTTTAATTTTATAAAAATCCGAGGCAATATTTAGATATTTTGTTAATTTTAGCTTCTGACTAAAAATATGTAGACAAATACAATTATCAACGTCATCAGGTAATACGGAACAAATAAGTGGTACTAAATATAATTTTTGGAGGGGATAATCATTTTATTAATAGCCAGATCATTAAAATAAAATTCAAATTCACCTTATCACGTCACTAAAGAATTTCATTCACAATTTGATTTTGAAACAGCAGGAATAAAAACTATACGTATACTCGTAAACTCGTGGTTATATAAAGTGGGCGTCCGAATAAATGCTTCATACGTCATTGATGATGAGTCTCTGTTCATCATCAGTAAACAAATCGATTGAATGATCCAACACACAAAAAAAAAAATTGTTATGAAGTAAATATAAATTGCACAATCCATGAATGTACACAACTTTATTTGGCTTGATGATTTGATGGTGAAAATAGGGAATGTCTAGTACAAAAAATGCAATTCAACTTCCTTTGAAGAAACAGACTTTTTCAAACAGTAATTTTGGAAGGGGAAATATATCGGTCTCAGAACTTTGGGATCTGTTGAGGTAATTCCGTGGAACACATTTCCTTACTCAATATAGTTGACTGTTTTGCGAAAACCCACGTTTTTTCACGAAGAAAGTTTTCACGTTAAGTTTTAGTTAAGTTTTTCAAAAATGTTCGAAAGAATTTTTAAGAACTCAATACACAATCAAGTGCGAATATTTCTTTTGAACGCATTTTCTATCATATTTCAAACTTGTATGACTTCAAAGTTCAAATCTGAAACAAATGCCAATAACGAACTATAAACCTCTCATGTAATTACCAAGAACTTTCCTCATTATCATCGCCAAACAGAACATTAAAACAAACAAAAATTGTAAATCGAAAAAAAAAACTACCTCAGATGAATGCATTTTTCTGCAACAATATGTTAAATTGTCGTGTATCTGATGTTGTCTGCCGCTTTATTTCGCTGACAAAGTGTCACCTTTTGCGACCGGATTACCAACCTTTTCCACCCGCTATATACCTACTATCGAGGCTATACCGCTGTACTACAATATCTCTGCCGGGGACTACTAATGCAGCTGAACAAAAAAAAAGAACTGAAAAAATATCCAACTACACACGTGAATTTCATAATCGGATTGCACAAACACGGGATTTCGGTGTCGGCTGATAGCTTTGAGAATTATTTTTTTTTTCTTTTTCATTTTTTGATATTTTGTTGTTTTATAAATGTAAAGTGAGGAATTTTAATGCCACCAACAACAAGCTGCCGCCACCACCGCCGTCGTCAGAATTAAAAAAAAAAAAGTAGACAATCCGACAGATTCAGATTCGACTAAGTGAAATGTTTTGAGATTTAAAAATAAAATTGGCTAAGAAATCGCATGATTATAAAAATGAAAGAGAAATGCTTTACAGCAACAGTAGCAGAAGGCTCATCATTGGCACTAAAAAGTAAAAACAGAAACAGAGTGTGTGTAAAGTGTATAAAATTGTAAGGGCTGCTGCAATCAATGATGGGGTGTTTATTTTTAATTTAAACAATTTATATCATTTTCTGTTTTTTTTATTTTTTTTTTTGTGCAATGGTAAGTTGTAAATTGTAAATCTATACCGATGTAATGGCATCAAGTTATTGAGATTTTAATGTTTGGCAAGTGCATTTCAGTCATTAATTATGGGGCTTTTTAAGTGTTTTTCGGTTTTTCTTTTCTTATTTTTGGTTGAAAATGTAATTCAAGGTTTGTGGAATAATTTTTGCTTTTTTTTTTAAGAAGGTGGGTTTTTTAAGTTGCCTTATTGAGATGGATTTAAGATTTAACTCCAATGAGATTTTTTTTAATTAGAACCTAATTTCTATGAGTACTATAGGCAAGTTTAGAATTCGGAAAAAAACAAAATCGAACTCAAGCCAACAATTAGGCATGATAATACTACGATTTTTGTTCGAAAATTACAACTAAGCGTACTTCGTATAGAACTATTTTGTATGCGCACTGTGGCGTATACGTGCTATTTTTTTAAAGAAAAGAAAGTATTATTTTTATGTATAATTATTATTTATTTTTGTATTTCTTCGCAAAAAAAAGAAAACAAATACATACTTACTTGTATTATTTGTTTTTGTTTGGGGTTTAAAATGAAAAATTATTAACTTCTGAGTAGTACCTAGTAAAAACACGACTTGAGTAAAAAAAGTTGTTTGCTTTTTTTTCCTCTGAATTTTATGTTTGTTTGGTTGTTTTAAATTTAAATTTACCAAATTGTTATACCAAAAGTTTAAGTTTAAAATTTAACAAACTTGTGACCCAATCGCGTATTTTCTTGACATTTAATAATTTTAATCAATTTTCTACTGCATGAATGGGAATATAAAGTTTTGGGAGTTATTTCGTTATAACATTGGCATCACAATATCGTTAAGCTCCGTAAACAAACTGCCAATATCTAGACTCCTTTTCAAACTCTAATTGAACTTCCATAAAATGAAATGCCAAACATGATGATAATATAAGAAATGAACATGACTTTTACTTTAACTTTGACATTGCTTATAGCTCAAAACCAGGTAACTCCTATACAAGAACAACAAAAAACGCCAACTCAACCACGGTTGTTTTTCCCATAAATAGAAAGATAGAAACACCTAAGATAGAGTAAACTTTCATATAGATACATCTTCCTGGCAAATAGCTCGCTAGATGTCGTGATGAGGATTACACCGAAAGTTTTATTTTTTTTTTTTTTTTTTTTGTTAGGGTGGATCCTTTGATTTATATTTGTGGAAAATTGTGAAAGTTTCACAAGGAACACATTTTTGCTGGGTCAGAGATGGCTTGCTTTTTGTTGTTAGAATTTAGAAGAAAACATGACAACGTTTCTATGACACTATGGCACCGCGAGCAAGACGATCCACATCTACCGCCAACGCCACTATCTACCACCATCATAATACCAACAACACACAACAATAATATGGCAAAAGTTTTTCGCAAAATTCTCAAACACTTTGGATAAGTTTCAAGTTTCCTTGGCACAATAAAACTATTAATGTTATTGAAGTTTTTAAGTGTTTTGACATATGCCGTGGTCTATCCCGCTCTCGCTAGCTATCTTCTACTTGCTGCAAGAGTAGCCTTAGTCTCTCTGCAACATAAAATACTGTACAAAAGATGATGATTCGTTGAAAGTTTCTTTTTGTGTAAACTATTCCCATTAACCTCGACCAAAGAAGGAAACGAACAAAAATATAGCTATTGCAGAAAAAAAAAGCTATTAATTTTGCACCAGTTTTACTATGTGGAAGGAATACCTAAGTCAACGAACTTTCGCATAGAAACACTTTTGATGGAGAACAAAAGTGATTCTTTCCATCATCATTTGCCCAATCTTTGTATAAAATAGGTGCTGGGGCTGGTATTTGAAATCAGAGAACGAAGAAGTGGAAAATTTATTTCAACAGCTGATAAAAAGCACACAACAGATCTATGTTTAACGTTTAACGTTTAACATCTCCTCGTTCTCCGTTTCCATACACTAAAACGGAGGGTGACACTTTTAAAGGAAGGCAATGTCAAATATGTACGTTCTGGTACTCCGTCTAGACAGGATGTCCCGCAATGTCTGTGTACACGACTACCCAATCGGTCGTATAGCAGAGTGGCACTTGCAAAATTTCATAGAAGACGACGAGAAAATGCAGTTATTTTTAGCCAAAGTAAATGAAAGTCTCTCGCTGAACAACTCTGTCCCTCCTCGTTCCTCCTGCCTATATAAAAGTTTGCTGGAGAGACTTAATGATGTTTTTGATGTTGTCTCCAGACTTTCGTCATTTTAAGATTTTAGAAAAAAAAAAAAAAATTATACACGAAAATAGCTTTGAATCGGCTTGAAATAGGGGTGGTACTAGACGCCGCCGTTTCATTATTAAAACGAGTGAGTGTGTCGACAGAGTCGAAATGATTTATTAGCAGTGAAAATAGCAACTTGTTGCATCAAGTTATTAATGTGTCAAGTTTTTTTTTGTGTGATTTCGGCAAACATTAAAATTAGTGTGATCTATGTAGATGATGCTAGTTTCCGGCGGATAACACCAGAGAAAGATGATGATTTAAATCATGCCAAATGGAACGACAATGAATTGTCATGTTAAGAAATGAATCAAAAGTTTTGATTTATGATGAGTATTTATATGTTTCTTTGTTCTTGTAGGGGGTAGAGCTGTGGAGAAATATGCAACTGCTATTTCGTAGGGTTATCAATCTTATATGTTTATATTTTTGAGAATTCTCTTCTACGATTTAAAATGAAAATAATGAAAATCTTAAAATACAAAACAGTTTTTAGAGCTTAGATGCAAGCTTACTAATAAAAGTATACGGAACATTACGACCGAAGAAAATGTTGGCTGTGTTTTGAAACAAGAGACTGAAAACTTCTTTCTCTCTACCACACTTCCACGAAGGGCAATGTTAAAACGATGTTATGGCTAATTTTTTAAAAGGATACCCAATTTTATCGAAAAATAATTTTGATCAAAAACTGAAATCATTTAATTTTTGGAAAATAAATATTTTTCAAAAAGTTGATTTTTCAAAAATTAAATTATAATCCAAGAATGCGCGTATTTCAAAATTGTTATTATTTCAGTTTACGGCTACTTAAACACTTTTGCATCAATATTTTTGTTGAAATCGATTGAATTCAGAGTAATTCAGAAGTGAAGTGAAGTGTTAGGTTTAAACATTTTTTTTTACTTTGAAAGTATGACCTTATTTGTCATATCACACACAAAAATTTTAATTAGAATCGTTAGAGCGATTTTTGAGAAAACGCAGTTACCGTTAATTTTAGCCCTTAAAATAGAATTTGAATTTTGCCTTTAGAGAATCTCATCTCAAAAAACTTATAATTATCAAGTTTTCAGAAAGTCGTTTAATAGTTTAGCCTCTAGTTTATGATACGACTAGATACAGACTGACAGACAGAATTGCGGGACCCACTTTCTCTATCATCGTAATATCATGTCTGATTCTTTTGTAGAATTCGATTTTTTTGCAAAAAATAGTACGTATACGCCACCAACACCTACCAAATACACTAGCTCAAAATTGAATTTTTAAGTGATAAAAAAGCTTTTCATTAAGCTTCAAGTTTCTTTTTGTTTGACTCTTCTACGATTAATATATCGCACTAGATAGTCTCACAACTCAAAAAGTGTCGATTTTGATTTTTGGGTTTCTCCTAGGCATTGTAATATTAATTAAAACCTCGAATATTTATCTATCCTATCATTTAATCGAAAAACGGGGTTGACTCAAAGAAACTTATAACAAGAAATATGTAATACAAAAAAACGCTTTGTGTGATTTCTCAAAATAAAAAAAAAATCATTCCAATTTTTATTTATTCTCAGTTGGCGTCCTTTAATATTTTATCAAACTATTTTTATGTTATTGTGAAATATAAAACCAGATATCAATTCATTTGGCATGAAAAAGTAATTCATATAAAAATAAAAAAAAAAATAAAAAAAAATAGTACGTATACACCACCGAGTCCCAACAAAAATTATTAATTTCATTAAAAAAAAAGTATTTTCAACTTACACAATGAAACAAAATTACTACATTTTTGTGAAAGAAAATAACCTTCACACTTTTTTTGACGATGAGATTTTTATTTTCAAATTGTAATGTTTCCCTGATTTATTTCCTCTTCCGACCAAAAAAAAAAATATCTATTTTCCCATTCAATGAATCAACCACTGTCGAGCAATAAATAATGGCAACTAAAAATAACTAGACTAATGCATTTTAAACACCCACTACTTACATACATTTGCCAGTCATTTAAATGAAGAATACACACACAAAAACAAAAAAGAAATATATTCGCTAGTATCATTTTCTAAAACAATACAATCCTGTGTCGCCACAAAACTCATAGCGGAAAAAGGATATACAAGTAGTGTATACTTTTAATTTAGTTCGAAAATGAACTCCAATTGTTTTACGGATTTACGCGAGTCTGCTGGCTATTGTGAGTGACAAAAAAAACTGTGAAAAAAATCTACAAACTAATGTGGATCCTGCAATTCTTCATATATAGCTTCTATTTGAATGGAGATGGCCTTTTGTAGATTGTCGACATAGTATCTACGTAATTGCACACCAAACAAAAAAATGCAGGCAGAAAAATCTGCAACAAAACCATATACAAAGTAAGTTTTGTGAATATTTTTTTTGGCAACTGGCCAATAAACTCCACCAGTCCGTCGCCAGTTTCGGAGCTATTGCCCCAATTTTTTTTTTTATTCCGTTCATTCGTCGTATTTCTCCTTACAGTGGCAATAAAAATGCAAGTTGAAAATTTGGTCGAACGCAGCAATAAACGTCACATTGTCTGTTGGACTTAATTTTACTCCTTATCCTTTTTCTTATCGATATGTTGTAGAGAGACAGAAACGATGTCGGATGTTTATGGTTGTGTGGGAGCCGACATCTTATTTCGATCGCTCCATTGAACACAGATCCAATAATGGGATTCAATTCAGCATGGCGTACATATATCTATCGGAACACACCAAACTTAGATTGTTTTCGAAAACCAATTGCAAGCAAACGAACAATTGAATAAAACCAAGCAGAGTACCCTTCACAACAATGTTCGGTGTAATGGGTTGAAGATAAAGTTATGTTCCATGTGAGTTGAGTACTATTAAGGGCGATATAATAGAAGATGGGAGAAGGGAGCTTTGGAGCTTGATTTGCTTTCACAAAGGACAGATATCGAATTTCATTCATTCAGGATATGGTGTGTCCTTTTCAATTGGTCGTCCGTTGGAGGGTTATAATATTGGCATAGTTCAAGTTCATTGAGAAGACAACATAGTTGCTGGATTTTCAAAAGTATCTCTCTAGTGTATTTCCACTTATATAAATGTCGATAGATAGAGTTAAACCAATTGACCCAAAAATAAACATTGAGTGTGTTTTTTTGGGGAAAAGGATTTCTATCTGGCCAACAATATAAGTGTTAACTGTCTTCTTATACTCGTCCATTTATATCAAGGAAACCACTCTTTCTCTCTCTAAGGATCTATAAAATTTTCTTTGTATATCTCACAGAACGAATTTTGGGTTCAATCAACAATAATATTTATTTGTCAGACGTCATTGAACAATGTGAACATGTTTGAGAGTAATAGGAATATTTTCATTCTACATTTTGTTTTATTTTATTTTTTGTTTTTTTATTCATTTCTATTCAATTGAAATCGGAAAAGAAATCAAAGAGCCAATATACATTTAGTTTGTGTGTGTTTACATCTGGCAAGTGTTGTATTCTTCCTGCCGTAATACGATTTCCTAATCACATGATATCGACTCGACTCGAGGGTTATGGAGTGTTGAACAAATAGAGTGGATAATATTTGTCGGAGAATGCTTAAAATTATGAGGTGAAAATTTGTTCAATTAGAAATTAGTTTTGATCAATACTTTTTATATAGATAGACAACATCACGAGTTGGATGCAGAAATTGAAAGAAAGTATTTTTGTTTTATATTTTTTCTTACAGTATTGGAAATAACATTTTTAAATATGTGAGCACTGATAGAAATCAAATTAATCCACTATGCATCGATGCACGATGCATCGTTATGTCTTGTAATAAACAAAAAAAATTAATAACAACATAAAAATAATAAACAATGTGAATGTTAATAGAAACATTTTCAAAATAGTACTTACTAAAGTCAGCTAGTTATTTTATTTTAGTCCTCTTTTTTAAAATCGTCAGTTAGACCATCAGATGAATACAGTCTATATAAAAAAAAAAAGAGTTTATTCGTAGGAATAAGCCTTAACTGGAGTTTATCTAGATAATGAAGAATTGGCTCTTAATGAAATAAAAGGATTTTGAAAGGAGTTTTCAAGATTTTATAAGTAATCAAAGCGAAAAAACCAAAAATTTTAATAATTTTGTTCTTTAAAAGAACTTTGCCTAAATTTAAAAAACCAAAACTTGCTTTTTGTGCAAAATATTTTCTATTTGACTTTGAACTTAATGGGCACGTTCAGGAAATATTAGGGACTAAATATTTATTCAACGTCATTTTCTGAACGGAAATTTGAGTAAATTGACTAAATTAGTTTGGATACAACATTTTTGTCAAATTTCGTACACTCTGAGTACACTCAGAAAAAAACAACAATTTTAAAATTATTGCTCAAGAGAGATATGAAAATGGCTTAAAGCTATTATGAAAAGCGACATAGTGTAAGAAAAATTGCAAAATTGTGAACTTTTCTATTTTTTACTTGAGAATTTTACAAATCGCGTGGGGCAGACACCAAATTTCACTTTACTTTAATGAATCATATTATTAATTATTACCGATAATGCACTTTTTACTTTTTTTTCACACAAATAAATTTAATTCTGTTATAATTAAGAACAATCATCTGTCATGTTGACAAAAAAAACTTTCCTAAATATTTAGGGAAAATTTTCTTACCTAACTTTCCAGTCAGCTTTCCAATAAAATTACCTAAATTGGAAGGATTTTTTTTTTGACAATTGACCAATCAGAGCCCGAGAAATTACCTAAATATTTAGTGCCTAACGTTTCTGAACCTGCCCAATTTCTGTACAAAATTAATGTTACAGAAATCTCAAATTGTAAAATAACGTTATCACTTTTCAAACAAATTGTTAAAATAATACAAAAACCAGATAATAGTCCTGGGGGGTCATTCCGTAATTTTGAAAACGATAATCGAATCGATGATAATCGTTTTACAGTTTGAGAATCTTTAAAGCTATTTTAAGTCAATTCTGATTCAATATTTCCTAAATAGTTTACATATATAAATAAAAGTTATCGTATCCTTAGAAGTCGTGTTAGTCTAGGATATTAAGTAGTTGCCTCTTACTCGGGTGTCCGAGGTTCGATTCCAGAAATTAAAATTATTTTTTTTTATTTTCTCAATAATCGTCAATAAATAAACGATAGCTAAATAGGTCTCGTTTTTGGAGAATTTATTCGTTTTTGGATGCAATATTTGATTTTTTAAATTCTCCAAAAACGAGCTAGAGTTTATTTATTGTCGATTGTTGACGATTATTGAGAAAATAAAAAAAAAAAATAATTTCAATTTCTGGAATCGAACCTCGGACGAGTAAGATGCAACTACTAAATATCCTAGACTAACACGACTTCAAGGATACGAAAACTTTTATATATATAAACTATTTAGGAAATTATTTCTATCTTCGTGACCTTTTTTAATTTTAATTTTGTTTATCTTAATAAATATTAGGATAAACAAATTTGACCTCAAGCCCACTTAGGAGTTAATATTATCTATTTAGGAAATATTGAATCAGAATTCACTTAAAATAGCTTTAAAGATTCTCAAACTGTAAAAGGATTATTATCATCGATTCGATTATCGTTTTCAAAATTACAGAATGACCCCCCTGTTTAAAAACTGTTAGAGATCAACAAAAGATATGGGGCGAGTTCATAAATGTAGGACTGCAGCAGTTCTGCAAGAACTTCCATTTATCCAGCCAAAGACTGTCTGTTGAAAAATTAATCCAACTTTTTTGAACTTTTTTGGCTTTGTTTCTAAGAACGAGTACTAAATTAGTCAAAATTCACTCGTAATTATAACAATATTATCAATTCATTTTTGCAGCAATGTTGCAGTCCTGCATTTATGAACTCGCCCATTATCTTAATTTTTTCAATTTGTATCATTGTTTTTGTGACAGCCTAAATAAATACAAGTTTTCAAATTCACATCTTAAGTCAAAATTTCAAATTTATTCGGAAGTTTTTTTAAGAAAAAACAATTTATTTTAAATATAGTTATGCAAAAAAATTAAGGCTTCTAATTTTTTTATAAAAAAAAAATTGTTAATCTGGTTGAACCGTTTAAGAGATAAGCAATAAGAAGACGGTTTTAAATTTGTAAAAAAAAGAAAGGTGAACAAAATTCTGATTTATATTTATGTAAGTAGTAATAAGTTTTGAAAAAAAAAAAAAAAAATCAATTGAATAATAAAAAAAAACTCTGATATTTATTTATATAATTTTGACTTTGCAAATTAATGAAATTAAAACTATCCACCAATAGAACTTGACTAAGCAACAAATTTTAATGATGAATTTGTAGCTTAAAGAAAAGCTGTAAGAAAAGCTCTAAAAATTAAATTGAATATCATTTATTTTTCAAATTAGTTCATGGGTACAGTTTTTACAAAGATCATAACACAAAAACCAATTTCAATGTAATAGCTTAGTAAACATCACTGTGTCAAGGTGTTCAATAGCCTTCAATTACAGGATACAACAAATTAATTAAAATCAATCAAATGTATTCAAAAAAATCCATACCTATCCTATCATTTCTTGTTTTAAAGCTGACGTCATTACTTATGATTCTCTTAAAACTACTTATGTGGTCTTAAAAGTTACATCAATAAACAAAAACACTCTGATAAATCGACACAATTAATAAATTCACCCCAAATGCACTTCCCTAAACAAAACAAAAAAAAGAAAAAAAAAACTGTGTTCAAATCAATGTGTTTTTACATGTTTATGTTTAGTCTACAAAACAAAAATAATCTATAAACTATCCACCATGTAGTTTTCTATATGAACCTCGATCTATAAACACTTTAAATATTAATGGTAAAATTGTATCCAAAAAGTTAATTATATCTCACATCAAAAACTATGTTTAGAATTGAACAAAGTTGAGCAACAGAGGGCTTCCTATTTGATTTTGGTATGCTTGTTTATTTAGCCCAGTTTTTTTGAAAACAAAATATACTTACACTCCCTTTTGGCCAAAATTCAATTGAGTTTGATTTTCATCAACAAAGATTGAGTGGGTAGTGATGTACCTCTGCAATGATACTTTCCCATGGAAACGATCCCCCATATTTAACAAAATCAACAAAAAAAACTACTCAACAGATAGTTTTAAAAAATCTTAAAATCATGACATTAACACTCTTTTCACATAGATTCTAGAAGATTTTTCATCGTTAATCAAGTTCTTTCCCATCATTGGAAACTGTGATCGACAGATAGTGTATGGTTGAGATCCATTAGACCGCCCTCAAGTTTCGGGTCACCGCAATCAAAATAAATGGCTTTTTAAGTTTTTTGGTTGGTTTTCAATTTCAAGTGCATTCAAGTGCAATTGCAAAAATTTAAATTCAATTTATTTCAGTTTGTGATCGGTTTGATGGAATAAGATGACATCTTTGTAACGATCACTTTGGAATCATTAATCCTGCCCGTCATTTTGAAACCCGCATTTCTTTTGTCGGAGTTATTCCTGGAATCTAATAATTCCTGACGTGTGCCTCATAATTTTCCATCCATGAAAAATGAAATATGAATATTAGTAACAAGTAAGGCACGGAAAAAGGGCGTAACATTAATGGCTTTTAGAAAACATTAAGAAGTTCCCCCATACGTCAGGACCTTAAGACCCGTGCTCCGATGTTTAAAAAGGAAACAATGAATATAAGAGCATCGTTATATTTTAAGGGTGAAAAAAAAATGAAACACTTAATTTTATTCTTCTTGCTACCAATTATCACATATTTTTGAACATATCTTCACCGTTGACATAAATAGGGCACTTAAGAGTATATGACATCGTCAAGAGTGAATACGTTTAGGAGGTTATATAGACGACAAAGGTTGAACGAGAGTGTAATTTAAATTTGTTTAACAGCCTTCTTGTTCTCCGTTTTATTAAAGGTAGGGAGCCATATTTGAATGAGTTTTTTTTTTTATTTATTTTTATTTTTATGAATTTGAAATTATTTTGAAAAAAAAAGGAAGCTATTAGGTGTTTAGGTACATATACTTGTCTGGATGAGTATGGAAATTTGAATTAATGATTCGAAAATGAAAGGAGCGCCTGATATAGACTACTTATGGATATTGTTGCTCTTAACACATTTTGTGCGTTTACATAAATGAATTTTTTGAAATTTAATTTTAAAAGAAAATTAATTTTGATGATTATGTTAACTGGATGTATAGGGTAGGTATAAGCATAATAAAAAAAATAGTGTTTTTGTTCGGGAGTCACTAAACGATTGTTCAGAATTAATCATTTATTTGGCAAGACAGAGCTTTTCGGTGCTTGGAGGATATAAGTCCACAGATTAATTATGGATTTAAAACCCACCGAAGTCTGTCGAAAATCTACAAAATAGTCAGCCAGTATAAATATTTTAGAGAGAGATTAGGTGATCGGCCAAATTTCCACAAAAATTTTGTGTGAACTTTTGACTCTTTTGAATGAGTTGTACGTCCATAATTGATTTGTGGGCTTATATCCCACACGAGTGGGTCAATATTCCACAATGAATTTTTGGCCTGTGGACTTATGACTAGGGCTATAAAAGTATCGACAAAATGAGTACCCGCATGTATACGTTACTTTTGATACTAGTACCCGCATCAATAATATCGTTACTCGTTACTTTCGTATGTTTCGCATTTTTCGCATATTTCGTATGTTTCGTGTGTTTCGCATGTTTCGTTACTTTCGCATGCTTCGTGTGTTTCGTACATTTCATATATTTCATGTATTTGATACGTTTCGTATGTTTGGTATTTTAAGTATGTTTCGTACGTTGGTATACCTAAGGGTGTAAAAAAATTTTTTTTTTAAAAAAAAACAAAAACAATTTCTATAATCTAAGCTACATTTTAAGGTCATAAACATTAAAATTAGTTGCAGCATTCTCATGTCATAAGAGTTTAAAGGTAGCTATATTGAATTTTTTTCGTTTTTTTTTTTTTAATCAAACGTGGAAACTTTTTTGATTTTTTTCCAAATTTTTAGACAAAACTTGGGTAATTTTTTGTTTATATTCTTTCAGTAATCTTATCACAATTCTTTAGAGACCTTTATTTCAAAAGTGCAACGCGCAGATCTCGAAATATTGACACTTCAATACAACCGTGTCGAACAATTTTTCAGTTATTTTTTCTATTGAGAGTGATTTTCAAACCTCGTTTTCTCTGCTTTTTTTTGTGTTGAAAATTTTGCACCGAAAATAAACTAATTTTTTGAAAAACCAAAAAACTTTTGTCATTCTTAAGCTAAATATCAATGCCATTAACACCAAGGCCATAAACAGATTGGTTGCGTCGTGGATATACATATTTCGGCCAAATAGAGAAAATACAAAAACGTCTCCTTTGATATTTCTGTATAAATTATCGATAACACAATGATTATTGAACCTTGACACTACTGTTTTAATCAAGACAAAAGTAAACTCCAGATAATTATCTGCAGTTAGCATTCTGACTATGGTTACGATACCGACACGAGATGCGAAATGCGACAAATTGAGTGTAACACTTCATTTCGTATCTCTTACATCGGATTTAGTATTAAAACTGGAATCGCGTCGTTACTTGTATGTTTCGTATCTCGTACGTTTCGTATGTTTCGTTACTTCAGTACCCAGTAACGAAACATACGAGTAACGATACTGTTTAGAAAGTAACGTTTCGTTACTCGTTACTGAAGTGAATACCCGCATTTTAGTAACGAATATACATATACGATTTGTTACAGCTCTACTTATGACCCTACACTTACATTATTTTTAATTACTAGCTAATCTGCTAGTTGATAGAATAAATTATTTAATTGTTTGAAATATTGAAATATATGTACACATCCTTATGGTGTGCCAACTTAATATAAAATTTTAATTTTTCTAAAAGTCATTAACTTAAGGTGGAAGCAGGTCAAAATTTAAGAGGAGTTTCTACTTACATTAAATTTATTCTTGTTTCCTTTAAATTATCAATTAGAAATAATAAATAGTAAGCTAAGCTAACATAATGTTGAAGCCTTAAATTCGTATATCATTGTTTGTTATTGTAGTTGCTTAAGTTCCTTCGCCTTATGATACAAATTTCAATTGAAAAGCAACATCTTTAATCAGTAATATCAATAATTCTACTGTTTATTTTTGACTTCATCAGACCAAACAAAAGATTTATCATGAATTAGTTTGTCATGTCACATGCAATTTCGAAAATGACAATATTATTTCACATCCCTTGACAGACAAGAATACATCAAACTTATCATACATATAATATAGTCAAAAGGTACCTACTTTCGATACTTCCTTACAAAGACGATGATGATGGACAGAAATTAGGTTCATATATGTATTGAATTCATTTCCATATATTATAATTAAATATGTATTGAAGTATCTGAAATAATCGCTTCATTTCACAATACACACCCTACACTTTTATGCCTTAACGCATTTCAAGCAAATATTATAGATTTTCAATTGAAATTATACAATATGCAATGTTGAAGGATGATAATGATGGTATAAGGACGAATTGATGCACTTGTGACATATAAGTAAAGTATAGAGAAACTTAACATAGACAAGTGTGTAGATATGTATATAATAAATAGTTGTGTGTACATATTGAATGACTCTTCTCTATAAAGGTAATCCTTCTTTGAGTCCTTTTCAAATGCAAGAGGGGCTCTTCAATTTCCCAGTAACAATAATAAATTCATCAAATTCAAAGAGAATTGCATGTGCTGTGGAAATACTGTCTGTCTGTATACATAGTTAAGGATTTTGCATAATCCAAATGGTGATTGAAATTATGGCATATCGTTGAATTTCATATACTATAAATACCGACCTCTCCAACTCGACAAGGTGAGTGTTCATATCAAGTGTTTTGAAGAATATATGGAATTAAATTTATAAATTTTATTGAATTTCTATTATAATAATATCTTGATGATGATAAGATACTTTATTTGATAGTTTTGTTATAAAATATTAAAACAATTGAATTGAATTGGAGAATGAATATTTATAAAGTACCTAGAATTTTACACTTATGCGGTGTCAAAAGTTAACAAGATATATTTATTAATATAATAGAAATTATTATTTCTAAATGCTACAAAAATCGGTATTTAATGGGACTAAAATTATATTTTGATGTTTAGAAATAATTAGGTACCAGCTTTTCAAAATATCTATTTTGAAAATATATTAGCCATAAATGCAAAATTTTATAGCAGACCTATTAGACTTCTAATCATTGGAAAGTCTTATATGTAAAAGGTTTGAAAATGATTGTCTATGACACATTGACACTTTTATTTTGACGCTTAAATAAATAAACGTTGGCATCGATATACTGTATGACATAATGTAGCGTTCACAATTTTAGAATTAAATTAAAAACTCATGTGAATCAAAAAGTACGGCAATTAAAAATTTCTGCAAGTTGACTGGTTTGGGTTGGGGTCGAAATTTTCTGTGTGTGCCAAAATTGGGATTCCAAAATTCTGTATTTTGAAATTCTGTAAATACAAAATTCTGGATTTCAAAATTCTGTATTCCAAAACAGTGGCGTATCCAGAAAAAATTTTGGAGGGGGCTGGAAAATTTTTCAAAAATTTTATATGCGAAAAAATTTTCATTTCTTTTTATTAATCTTTGATCGAGAGTTAAACGCCTGTGCTGCGGTACTGAAAGTGGTATAGTAGCATTATATACTGCTCTCGACAGATTCGTACTACTGTATCCTCCTTTCACCTTCAGAGTACTTAGTGTTTTTTCAAAGTTCTTGTGTCCCAAACATTTTACACAAACAGCAATTAGTTGAGTCATCCTTAAAAAAAAACAAAAAAAAAAAACACTTTATTTCGTTCGAACTTTGTCATGTGCTGAATCCAAAACTGTTTACAGATTTATTCCTATCACGTCAAGAGTTTTTGAGCTATACTCATCAATATTTTCGTTATATATGTACACTCCCATGTTCCGAAAATCGAACGAAAGTGAATTCAAATCACTTTTCAATTTCACGTGAAATAAAATATCAATATTCTTCATTTCGATCGGTTTCGAAAACTTCAAAATTGTTTCTAACTGTCAAAACTGAAGGATCTTCTATTTTTATTTTGTTTCTAAAGCGAAATTACTGCAATTGCAGATTCATTCAAAAAGGCTGCCAAATTCACGAACAGAAACATAGTGAATTGAATTCGATTAGAAAATCTAAATGAGTGAAAAAATGCAGAACACCTATTTCATTTTCGGCAAGTGAACATGCAGAACGTGAAAGTCCCAAAAACTAATTTTGAATTAAATTCTTTTTGATGTTTAATCCGAAATATATATGTTTTTTCGTAATATGTTGCTGTTTTAATCCAAATTGGAAGTGCAAACTGCAATTTTCTTAAAGAAACCTGTTGGCCACTTAGATTTTGAGATATCAAAAATATCTATTTCCAATATCTTTGAGAAAAATATTATTAAAAAAAAAGCAAATATAGGTACTTAAGACGATCAAATACACTGAGGAAAAAAAATAAATTGAAGTTGAAACGTCGTTGTTTCAAAGATGAACTACTTTGATTTATGTGACTTTAAGATACGAAACCATCAAAAATTAACATTTTTTCCACGTTGATTTTAAAATGTTTCAACGCAAAATCATCCCTAATAATAGTTAAATCAATCTGGTTTTTTATTGATTTTACGTTGTTTTATGGTGGTTTTTCCCTCAGTGTACGGCGTTTTGAGATTACATAAGAACTTTTGCAAAAATTTAACGGTGATGTAATTGGACGTCAAAATACTAAAAAAAATGATCTAAAGAATTCGGAATTGGACTAAAATCCGAAAAAAAAATTATTCCAACCCTCATCGTCAGCTAAGGCTCTTACTCAAATAAACCCAAACAGCCGTTTCAGAATTTGGAGGGGGCTCGAGCATCTGTGCTGCCTCTAAATCTCTAGGATTAACGAACAAGTTTCAGTTAATCATGTACATTATGATGAAATCAGCTATAAATAAAAACATGATCTTGAAGGCTTGGGGGGGGCTTGATCCCCCTGAGCCCCCCCTCAATACGCCACTGTTCCAAAATTCTGTACGTAAATGATATAAAAAATATTGTTTTGATAATGAAAAAAGTGTGCACTTTTTTTCATTATCAGAATAATAGAAAAGCAGAATAATGGAATACAGAATTATGTTCATACAGAATTTTTTAATCAGATACAGAATTTTGGAATACAGAATAACGACCCGTTCCTGACTGGTTTTATAAACTGCCAGCACGTTCAGTCAAAAAAATATCAACTTGCATTCAAAATTTAAATCAATTAATTTCCAAAAGAAATTTGCAGATGTATACTCAACAAAATGCAGAAAAAAACTCAGCATGACAAAGAAAGCGAAGCAAAGTTGATTAAAAGTAGAATATCTTCTATACATTTTAGTATTTATATTATTTAAGTCTATTAAAATAAAATTAAATTTAAATACAAACTAAGTCATAAAATTCATTTTCTATTACCATAATATCAATTTACAATTTGTTCAACCATAGAAATACATATTTATCTAAACATAAAAATTAACTCAAAACACAAAAAAAAATTAAAATGTTAGGTGCCGCAAATATGTATAATTTTGGAAAGAGGCACTCCCCATACCATTCACTATGTTTTTTTTTTTCTGACTCACTAATATGTGAATAATTGCAAAATGTATTTATCACTTAATTTGCATTTAAATGTGTTTAAGATAAGTTTTCAACGGGTTCATCTAATTTACATAAAATAGATTCCAGCTCTTAATAATAATACCTTGTGGCTATTAAAGTATTTCTAAATGTTATAGGTATATAATTGACGTAGAACATGGTGTGGGTGGGTTGGGTTTTTGGTGTACCACCGAATTGGATACTTGAAATATTCACACAATACTTAATAGTTTTTTTTTGTACATATTTCTTAAAAAACAAGTTCATTAAAATCTTTAAAAACAAAATCAGACAAATTTCTTGAAATATTTGGATAACATTTTATTGGAAACTTAAAAACACAGTGAAAATTGATCTGATTTCCATTAAATTTTTTGTTTGTTTCTATTTTTAAGACAAAACTGAGGGTAAGCTTGATTTAGTAGCGAAAAAAATATTTGGCGACACTTGAGATAAACAAATTTGTATAACTTGACTTAATTTGCGTCATTTAACGCCTACAAGAAAATACTCAAAACTCTGCACAACTTTTCTTCGCTAAATTCTTTTGATTTTTTCCAAATTTTGTTATTTTGTATTCTTGATTAGTGAAAAAGAGCCAAATCATGCAATTTATTGAACGAGTAAATTAATGTATTTTCAAACAAAACAAGTAATAAACTGAAACAAAACAGAAGCATACAAAGAAAGAAAAAATAAATAAATCACAAGCAATATTTCGTAGAGTTTTTGTGTTGATTTCATCAATCACAACAATCTCAATGATTCAATACCTAAATAACTAATTATTTTTACCTTATATTCGGTTATTATGAAAGAAAAACAAGAGGATTCTATTTTCCGGAACAAAATCTGTGTACACTACCCCAAAAATTTTAGATCTTTTTTTTTAAAGATAAACAATTTTACTTCCTGAGAAAATAAACATTTTTTTATTTTGTGAATTTTGTCTACATTTACAAACGACCACAATAATATAAATTCCTCTTTTCCAATTCTAGAAAAACCAATGTTTGGAATTTTCACATGAGTCTTAAGAATACAGTAGGTATAATTTGATCGCTATATTGATTAAACATAAATTCAATTCAAATTTATTTTTAGTAACGATACTGAAGGAAATGCAAACTACATTATCCGCTTCCGGTAGCGAAACTATGTGGTTTGTGTATAGACTAAGTTAATACAATTTGAAGTTGGTGAATGTATGTTTTTTTAAAAACTGCAATAACACTGGTGTTTTGTATATAAATTTTATATACAAAGCACTGGTGAATGTTTTGAAATTTTTTTATTGATTGGTTTGAATATTAGATAAGTTGCTGTGTCTGTATGTAGATTTGTATTTCCGCCGTTAAAAACTTATGATTTGAAAAAATTCTTTATATTTTCGAAGACATAACCATGTTCTATGCCACTTTTTGAATTGGTCTGGACATTTTTTTCGTATGTACTACATATGTCTAATAAAATTGTCAATACGCTTGCTCCTACTAGGCATATTTTTATTAATTTTTGCCCCCATAAATTTGTCCCTCTAATATGCTATTGAAAATAATGTTATCTGACAGTTTTTGTAATAAATCAATTGAATAATTAAGAATATTTTATAACAAAATTAAGCAGGACAAATTAATGAAACCAAGAAACAAAATCTGAAAGAAAAATCAAAAAATTATATTTTTTTAATTTAAACATTTTTATACATTACTAAAGCTTTTGATTAAAAAAAAAAAAACATTATAAATTTTCATTGCAATTTTTTTTTTACAAAAGTTTTGATATAGTTACGGTGACCATCCGTCCCGGTTTACCCGGGACTGTCCCGTATTTCTACAACTTGTCCCGTGTTTTTATTTAAGAAACCCGGGACGTATAAGTGTTCCGTATTTTGTTATTTGTCCCGTGATTGTCCCGTATTTGCACATTCTATTTTCAATATTTGTACAGAAAACAAGAAAACAGTGGTTGGAAATTAAATTTTTTTTATAATTTTTAGGATAAAGCATTCAGCTCAGTACGCTGATGAAGCAAAACGAAAATTTTTCTATGTCTCCAAAGTTAAAAACATTTTGGAGCCAGAAAAATTGACTGGACAAATAAATGGGAGTGACAAACGATTGAAAACTCTCCAAATATTCTAGCACAGCTAAGAATTTCGTTGGCTAAACTGCGTAATGAGCAACGAAAAGAAAAAATTTCCCTTACGATTTCGTTGTGCTGGTTAAGTATGAACATTTTCTCTAGAATAGGTTTTAGTTCTTAAAATTGTTAGTCAATTAATTAGTTCCAGGTTCTGTTTGTCAGGCTACACCAAGAAATTTTTTTTTCGAATAATGAACAACAAATGAAAGAGTAAAGAAGAAGAGTTTATAAACTTTTAAGGACAAGTTAAAAGTTGAATTAAGGGTCATACAATTTAAAATCATTTTTTTTTTGAAAAATTAATATTTTCAAAATGATCTACGATTTTTTTTATCTGTCCCGGGTTTCGCTTCCAGAAATATGGTCACCGTAAGTAGGCATAAACTTGAAATTGAATTGAACAGTTCCGAAGGGTTCTAACAATAGCCAAACAAAAACGTTGTGTGATTCGTTTGGTTTTGTTTAGAATTAAGCCTTAAGTCTGACCAATTAACACCATCCTGTCCTTAAAGTACAGTGTAATGTATAGGGATAGGATTTTCATGCACTTAAAAACGAAAAATATGCGCTAAAAATATGCTCTTAAAAATAGAAAATATGCACTTTAAATATGCATTTAAGGCCGCATGAATTTGTGAAATATCAATATTTCTTTAAAATTATAAAAGGATTTTACGTAACTTTTATAAAATCTAAATACGAAACCATTTCCGAGTTTAAAGATGTAACTTTTTGGAAATATTGGGGTTTAAAAAAAAAAAAAGTAATAAAATTGCCGAAAATGGAATAATCGTGTGAATGATCGTGTTTTTTATGAGTTTGGACAACGTTGGTTTGTCAGTTTTGCACAGCATTTGCTTACGTTTTTGACTTTTTTCCAATTGACTTTCAGTCACTTTTAGTCACAAATTTCAAGCGTATAATTTCGTTATTTTTGCCAATTTCGGGAAAATAATCACGAAAAACATGCATTTATTTCCAAAATATGTCAAAATAAGCACAAAAAAAAGGCAAATAAATGCAAAATATGCAAAAATATATGCACAATGCACTAACAATTGATTGCCAATTTAAAGTAAATCTCCTGATTCGTATACATAATTCGTTGCCATGCTTCTAAGGTGTTCCTAAAAAACATGCAGTTGCATGGAAACCCGATCCTTAGTAATGTACAAGTCCTTCGATTCAATAATTTGCCTTTAAACACCTCTGCATTGTTTTCCGCTAGTCCAGAATTATTTTACAAGTTAAAATAAAAATCATTTTTATTTAATAACACTGGTAACTTTCGAATTAATTGTCTTCCTAACCTCAAGCAAACGAATAGCAAAGTTTTGCAAAAAAAATTGCATTTGAAAATGCAATTTTTTTTTAATTTTGTTTTAAAATTGTACGCGAATTTGTATTTCCTTTAAGACGAGGGGGTTACAGGATTCAAATACCTCTGTCAAAATAATAAAGACAAAATAATATTTTGGGCGTAACAGAAGATATTAAACAAAATTACGCTAGTTTTAGGGTAGATGTCTTTTCGAAATTTCAAACGGCAATACTAATTAAAGTAATGCTTTAGATTACTCACTAAGGATTTTACAATATTCGGCTCTGATTTCGTCAGCTTTCAGGTATTTATATATTCAGTTATATTTATTAGATTTTCTTAAATTGATTTTCGAAGGTTATTTTAAGTGACCTAAGCTTTCTTAAATATTTAATTTGCCTTTAGACAAGGTTGCTTAATTAAAATAAAAAGAAAGGTAGGCCTAAAAACTCCTGGTACAAGCAAATGCAAAAACACCAGCATTCAGTTGGCCTCAGAAACGGAACAATACAAAACCGGGAGGCTTGCCGCCGATTTCTGAGGTCAACCCGGCGAACCCTACAGGCGGATCACTAGTGTGAAGCAGTAACGTGGGAAGGTTATGATCCCCTCGACATCGAGATCATAACAGCGCCGAGAAAAAAGGAAGAAGAAGAAGACAAGGTTGCTTAATTCGTATCTATTATCGGTTTAGTCAAAATTAAAAAAAATATTTGGATTTTAAATCCATACAAAACTCTACAAGCTTAACTACAGCTAAACTTGTAGCCTATCAATGCCTTATATTATCGAACGAATCAAAATAATCCTAATCCAGCATAGCGGTAGCTAAAAATATGACCACATCCCCAAATATGGGAAAATAGTTAGTTTGAATACCGAAAATTTTTTTCACTTTTAATTTTCGTTCATGTTCTAAAACTTCGACATTTTGAACATTAACAATCCATTGATTTGGCAAAACACAAGAATATCTAATTTTACTCAACATTTCGAATTCAAATCGAGAAATTTTAACAAAATTTTGAACTTTGAAAACACAAAACTTGCATAGATGGTTTTTCAAGAGCCATCTTTTTATTGGAAATCTACAAATCTCAATAGTTGATAGAAAATGTACGTACTAAGTACAACCATCTGTCATCTTCTTGAGACCACAGGGTTTTTAAACTAATGAAAAGAAGTACCAATCATTGGCGAAACCGGGGGATCCGGTTAAATATATCACAACAAAAACATTACTGTTAAAAAAGGAGCCAAGTTCTCCTATGTTGAAATTATGCTGGAACAAAAAGTACTGAGATGTAAAAGTGTACCAAGTTCTAAAGTTTGGGTTCAAATTCGTATCAATAAAATTTTGATTGGAAGTTAGAGGGGGGTCGAAAATGGCCTGAGTTGTTTCCTGTAAATGAGGGTGTAGTGCCAAAATTGCTAGAGAACTTGGCTGGGCACTACCGTGCCCCTTGATTCATAAATTTTCAAACGCCAGCCGTTTTCTCAAAATCATACGTTTCTCAACTAGACACCTAAATATTTCTTATATCATTTCTTTTGGGCATTCTTTTTTATTCCCTATCCAAAACTTTAGTTTCTCAAAAAGTTAGATCATTTTACCTAAGGCAAAACCATTTGAATTTGTACTCGGGCAACACAAGACAAAATTTACCTTAAAAGGCTTTTCACATTTAAAATAAATTTAAAGACAGTTTATCAAATTACCTTTACTTCCTCCACTCGCAAAAAAAAATGCAAATGAATGAGTATGAGTACATCAAAATTGCCTATAAATGCAATAATTCTCATCATACAATAATTTAAAAAGCTTTATTTTGTTTCCGTTTTTTTTTTTGTAATTTTATTTCAATAAATCGTCTGCGACCCGACAGCTGCTATCACTGAGATTTTCAATATCAATGAACTTTCCCAAGGTCAAAGTATTACATTATAACAAAACAAATCAATGTAGGTGTAGCTATGTAAATTAATACATATTCAATTTTAACAAGTTTGAAATTTTACAAAAAAAATTTTTTTGCTTTTATTATGATTTTGTTTAATGTCGACAACCGCTTAAAAGCCTATTAAACTAAAAAATACATTTAGCTTTGTTGCAGTGCATCAGCTTGCTTGCAAAATTGTTGACAATGCACACATGGCTCACCATATCGCCACTCAACAGAGTTCAGTTACCAGAAAATACGATTCACTGCACAGTGAATGTGTTTCTGTTTCTGTGGTTTATATCTCTGAGTGATGAGCTTTTTTCAGCATGACCAGTGTTGCTATTTTACTTCACTACTTTGTTTAAAAGAACGAAAATTAAAGACAAAAAGCCTTTTAATTTTGTGAGCAGACTGCAATGCACTGTCGCCTTTTCGTCAAAACATTGAAGATCCTTTAACAACATCCAAATACGGTTTTTTCGTATGAAAGATGTCAAAAATGTTCAGGACATTTCCTCACTTCATATCTCACAAAAAAAAGGTCTTAATATTTTGAATAGTAGCTTAATTCTTCACATGTCACCTTTATATATTAGGTTTTGCTCAAGTTGTGAAGAGTAATAAAAACAACTTTTGTTTCAACCTTGAAAAGCTTTTCTATGAAAACTGAAAACGGCAACACCTTTCTGAAGTAAGCGAAAGTTCCTATACATTTTTGTTCACTTGTTTAGTCTTATTGAAGATTGGAGTCTTGATACTGTAGTAGAGAAGTTTCATTTTCAGTCAGAGAACTTCTGTGTTTGGTTAAGGTTTCGTTTACTTAACCAACCTTATCTGTTTGAAGTCGGTAGCTATAGTGCGTTTCAAGTAGTGTGGCATCCTCATCTCTTGTCAAAGTTGGTTTAATACTTAATTATCCAGCGGCAATCAATTGTTTACGTTATTATTTGTAAAATCGCACTCTTGTCAATAAATCATAAAGCCTGTGTGTTTTACTTTTCACAAAAGAAAGTCCAAAATTAAACAAGAAAAGATTGTGTGTGTAACATCGCATTTTGAGAGTTGAAAAGTGATTTTAAAAGTGTCATAAAAGAATTCATTGTTTACCGACAATTTAAATAGGAGAAATCTACCACAAAAAAGAAATAAGAAGAAAAAAAAGAGGCCCAGCGGAAGGTGTAATTGGTGACATGTCTCAACACAAAAAGACACCTGATCTACAAGATGATCAAAGATTTGCCTTGATGAAGGTAGGTAGCTATAAACCTTAACTCAATTACTACTTTGCTTGATGATAATGATGATTACAATTTTTTGTTTGTGGTGATTTCAATTAGTGTTGACTTACAACAAACAAATTCGTGGTGACTAATCGATATTTGAGCGAGCATTCATCTGTCAAATTTGAGATGAAAACGATGTACTTGCGTAGTAGGTAGAAGATTGTTTGTTATTTTTTTTCAAGGGTTGTTTACAAATTAGGCTCTAGAGAAGATTCTATAATTGTTTGGATTTTGGGTCTTGACTCTATAAATCAAAATCTTCTTGGACAAATGTCAAATTCGTGCAAAATGTCTGTTAAACATTTAAAGCTTAGTTATAGGATTGCTATGCAAGTTAGAATGTATAAATTGCTGAATTAGATTGTGTCTTGGCTTTTTGCCGCTTTGTAAGCTTTTTATAAATCTTGGTTTGCAACTTCTTTTGTAGGTCAATAATGTTTAAGAAAAAAAAAAACAACGCAAACAAAACTTAACTGATTTATTTTGCAACGTGACACTAATGAAAAAGTATAAAGTAACCAACGGATATTTAGTTTCTTGAATGACTAGATTCTGAAAGAAAAAACAAAACTTGTTTTGAATTGTTATTTCCATAAAGATATTGGTTAGATGTATACAGAATTGTGAAGTAAGGTTTTAAAGTCTGTTACTTGGTGGTGGACATTTACGAGCCAATATAATTGGCATAGAACGAGTTCTGGTGTTGGGTTTATTATTGTATATAGTTTTTGTTTTTTTTTTTTTTTTTTACCTAATTAAAGTCAAGCTTTTAAGTAATGACATTCAAATTAGAATGTTTTTTACCCTATGATAGTTGAATGGGTAAGGTATTAAATTTTTTGCATAATTAAGATGTTTGAATAAGTAATTGTCAATGACGTTTAACATTAAATTACTTATTTGTTGGTTGGGTTGTCCCTACGTATGTAACTAGTTTAAATCAACTGCCATATTATTGGTAAATATGTAAGTTACATAAGATAGGTACCTTCACGAGTAAAGGTACTAAGAAGCAAATTCTTTTTGAACGTTTTTCGTACTTTAATCTGAATAATTTTGCATTTTAATTGGGGTGCTTGCCCTTTTAAGTAAATTTGGTAAGTTTGAAATTTGTTAGGAATGAATTCTATCTGCCTACGCAGATTTGGGAGATTTTTTCGCAGTCACATGAATAACCACAGACGGACAGGGTTTAAGAATTCTTCACTCATTGCCATTGTTTGAGCAGGCAGCTTTTTGATTTTTAAAATATTATACCCGAAGTTGTGTTTTTAAGTATAAACTCATAAGAGATCTCAAAAGTTGCGTATTGACAAGAACATTCTTAGAATGTACTTAACTTTGGAGATAACTTTTGGGCCTCTACTAGCAATTACATGAAAACCCTATTTTTATCCTTTAAAGACTGGGCGAGCCCAAAAATTATTGTTTAAATATAAGTAAGTAAGACCATAAAAAAAAAAAAAAGCAAAACAACAAACTCTATAAAATGACGGACACTCTAACTCCACAAAGAGTTATTTTTCGTATGTTTTGCAATACAAAAGTATTTTTTCACATTGCTTCAAAGTATCTTTATTGGGTTTAGGGACTTCTCAAGAATGCAAAAGTGGTTTCTTTCTAACATTCAAGGAAGTTTTCATTAAAATCTATATAAATGTATTGGTTGGATCGAAAACCAAGTTTTTTTTCAAAAACAATAATTTAATTGCACTAGTATTATTTAATTACATTTTATAAAATAATCATAAGCATTTTATTATGATAAAAAGGTAAAAAAGAAACTTTATCATTATTTTATTTGCACTACTATTATTTTAATCGCAATTATATGTCAAATTATTTAGTTTGATTTAACAAGAGCTCATATCTTATGCAAACTAACAAAAAAAATGTGGGCTTGTCCATGAATGAATTGATAAGCTTTCTTCAGATAAGCATTGATAAGTTATCAAAATAAGACCATTATAAAACAAAACTATTCATTGAAGAATTCTTGAAAAAAGCATATTCCTTAAGAACTGGTTAAGCGATAGATTCCACGGATTTATGGGCCTTAATTGATAGGTTACACCTCCTTGCAAAAATTTAAGCTTTTTAATTTTTGGGAAGCATGAAAGAAAGTGAAAATGTGTTATTCGAAGAAATATTAACTGTATACCATTAATTGAGAAACTCTTTAATAAGTTTCTGAAAATTAAACATAAAAAGTTCAGTATTTGAAAATTTTAATGAGAATCGCTTAGCAATTTATTATATACAAACAGTTTATTCAATTCATTTTTTTTTTTTTTAAACAAATCACCAGGATAAGATCATGTAGTTTTAAAACTTAAGTATGTATAACTGTTTTAACTAATCTTTAAAATAAGTATTAAATTAATTCGAAGATGATAATATAATTTTTGATTTGTTGTCTCATTACAATTAGCAATCATTTTAAATAAAAAACCAGACTAAATTTGTATCACTATGATTTATTCTAATAAAATTCATTATTCCAAATACTAGTTACGTTCTTGCTTTAATTGTTTAATTTAGTTTCAATCATTTCAAAATATGATTTAAAAAAAAAAAAACAACAACTTTATAGTTATATTTTTTGCTATAAAGAATTGCATTTGCATTTGTTTTGTTTAATCACATAACCATAATCATATAGAATAATAAATGCTACTACGCCTTCAAATCATATTTGTAACACAATAATTTGGTATCAAGTTCGATTGAAGAGCCTTGTACTGTCTATAGTCTATACAAGGGTTTTAGATGTAAAATGTATAAATATCTCTGAGATACATTCGCATGTTTAATTGCATACACTTGATTCATTTCTAATTTTTTGTTTTTATTTCAAATGAGTAATCGTATACTCTGACGTCTAACCTTGCGGATAAAACTTGCTTTACCTGCAATACTATATAATTTAAATTGTTTTCTTGAACAAAATGAAAAAAAATTATAATGAAATTACTTCTAACGAACTTTAACTTTTTAGCTGCAATCAAAAATAATTTTATTTCAACTACAGGGTGTAACGTTCTTGTGGGAATTACATATATCTAAAAAAAAAAGCAAACAAACAAAAAAAAAAAACAATTTTCAAGGTCAATGGAAAGATAAATGGTCAAAAATCTTCTTTTTTTTTTTTGTTGATAAAATTGTAAATTATTTGTTCAAATAAATCAATTTTCTTTATTAAAGTTTAATGGCCCAAATTGTTGTGACTTATTGAATTTTATAAAAATGTTTATTTTATTGATAAAATAAATTTTCAACCTTTCAAGTACCTAATTTAATCGTAAGACGTAATTGCATTGTTTACAAATTCGCATAAATCTAAGCTCGAAAGAGCTTTTGTGACTTAAAAAACACAAACTACCTGTGAGTGCCTTTTAATATAATCTGCACGATATGTTAATGAAAATACCGACTTGTCCTTCGCAGTATTTTTTTTTTTTAATTTTTATACTTCAAGTTGGTCATTGAAGTTCGACTTAATTTATGAACTTTGCATAGATTTTTGTTTAGTTTTATTGTAGCTTGTATGGTATGGTACCATATAGAATGGTGTATTGCATTTAAATATATCTAATTAAAAACAAATACACAAATATACGGCTAAAGAAACTGAATGTCTGTTATATCTTAAGAAAATAAAAACATAAACATTGGGTTCTAAAACTGAAAGTACTGTTTTATGCCATATCAAATTGGTAACCATGGAAATTACCAAATAAAAACAAGCTTTGCAAATATTTGTACAATAAAACAGACAAAGTAAAAAAAAAATTTAAAAGAATATTATCGAATCTTAGTTTTATTTCGGTTACCTATTAAGTATCATGTTTTTCGTTTGTTTTTCTTACAACCGGTTTGGGAGAGTAATAAATTTTAGAGAAGTTAACGAAGTGAATCACAATGTTGTTTTATAAAATTTTACAACCACAGAACCTGTTTTCGCGCCGATAAGATTAATATTATTCTTGTGCACAAATTGTGTTAAAACAATTTATTACTTGAAATGACATTGAGACATTCAGAATTTTGCAGTTTTTTTTAATAAAACAACATTGATTGTTGACCTTTTTACTTGCGATATAGGTGCTATAGGGCAAGTTTAGGATTCGTAAAAAAAATCGAACTCGAGATAACAATTTTACATTACATAACGATGATGGAGAATGCCAAAAAAGTGGGTCCGGCAATTCTGTCTGTCTGTAAGAACCTCGAGCTAAAGCCTAAACTACTGAACCTATTTTCTTCAAACTTGGTAGTTAACATTTTTGGGTGATTCCCTAGAGGAGAAATTGAAGTTTTTTTTAGGACCAAAACTAACGGTACCTGTCATATAACGGAAACAGAAAAGTTGATTTATTTCAAAAACGGCTCTAACGATTTTGATTAAAAATTTTCTGCTTACTGTTACAAATAAGAGCCTCCTTTGATAATGAAGAAAAATATTTTTTGTACCGTTATTAACGGTACCTGCCATAGAACGGTTTTTTGGATTTATGAATTTCTCAAAAACGACAAAACAGATTTCGACCAAATTTTAAATACAGAAACGTTTAAACAATCATTATTTAAAAAAAATTTTAATTTTTCAAAAAACACATTTTTGGATTTTTAAAAAATATTTCAAATTTTTTTTTTGAAAAATCAATTATTTGGAAACGAGTTGGTAAAAAATTTTGAAATTTTGTTTTTATGTGTAAATTAATTATTTATTCAAAATTGCATACCAACTTTTTTTTTTTTAAATGTTAGAAAATTTTTATATATAAAAAATTATTTTTTTAAAAAACGGCTCTAACGATTTTCGAAAATTTTTTTTTAAAAATTCATTTTTATACTAGAAATAAAATGGCATACTTAGTTTTTTGTAAAAGATCATTTAAAACGGCATTTAATTATTTATAAAAACAGATTTAATTTTTTTTGCACCACTAACGAAATTTCGTGAAAATATCAAATTTTTAATTTTCCCTTATTTTGTTCAATGAAAAACATTCAATGAAAAACATTAGAGTAACTTTTACCATAAGAGCAAGAGCGACCCCAGTCGTGCAATTTATTTCTTTTTGATGTCTCAAAATTGGAATACACCATGTTGCGTAATTTTTTGTATCATAAGTTATTATGATTCTAATGAATTAAAGCGGAAATTTTGGAAATATGAATTACCTAAAATTTTTTTTAATTAACAGACCATTCCCTTACATCCAAAGTTTATATTCCTTAATTCAAACGACACTTTACAGGGACTCGGATAATAAAGTAGGTCAATAAAGTTAATTCACTTTATTTATTTGGGGAAATGAGAAGAAAAAACATCGGTATTATTTTACTGATTTAAACCTTTTTTATTTTCCGCATTTTCGTAATTCAATCGTTTAGTCTTGCGTTGAAGGTTTGAGAAAAAAGACTCGCAAACACCACAGCATCAACGCAAGAGCAGAAGATTGATACTGAGTCACCGCACTGGACCGTGTATTTTTCCTGTAGCAGCAAATGGCGTAAAAAAACGCTAGTTTGCACGCTGCCTTATTATTTTTAGTTGCCAAGAATGGTACCTTGAGTAAAGGAACACAAATCGTTAGACATTTAGACTTGAACTTTACTTTCCCTTATTAGAAATTTTGTTTCCTTATACTATATTTTAAATAAGAATCAGCATCGCAGACATCAATTTTGTCAACCACCACCTCATCTCTCTTATTTTAATGATTTCTAATATTTGTCGTGAAAAAGTATAATTAAACAACATCAGATTCGTGTTCAGCACCTCCAAAAATATAAAATTAGCCATTAAAAACAGTTTAAGCAGAACTTTCCACTCCAAATTACCATTTGACTATAAGTCATTAAGTAACGTGAGAATCACCAAGAACGAAAATATTTCTTCTAATTCAAAGTTTCATTGCGTAAAAGCATAAAAATATTATTTAATAAAGCCATTTTATAGCCTTGTCTTTTTTCACATTTTGTTCACGAAAAACAATTTAAACTAATAACGTTTTCTTGCTTTTGCGTGTTGTATTGAATAAAAAGAAGACTTTTATAGCTGTACCAAACTAATGTCAGATTCCCAAAATTGAAACTGTTGACTTAATTTCGAATTAATACTCAGCAATGTACTTGAAAAAATAATTTTTATTACATTAAAACATCCAAAAGAACTGTGAAAACAATTACAAATTCATGAAGCACATTTAAGGTGACCCTCATTCCATCTCTCTTTGGTCAAAATTCCTTCTCTGTAATTTAGAGGTACGCAGCAAACAAACAAGCACGAACAAAAAACGGGTCTCTTTTGGTACGTAATTAATGATATTATTATTTAAGAAGTAACTCTTTGCTCGAACATGAACTCCTCATTTTTTTCTTGTTTGAAAATTTTACTTTCAAAGACGAATGAGAAGTAGAAAAATAAACAATACACAAAAATACAACAATACTTTAAGGTCAAAGACATTTCTTGAAAAAAAAACTATTTGCATTTCAGAGCGCTCAATTAACTTACTAACTAGCTATAGGTTGCGCCTGCGCGCGTGGATTCATTTGCATGCCAAGCAAAACCTTCATTCATATAACCGTGCCATTGTCAGGTAAAAAAAAAATAAATGAAAGCTTATCAGTAGCTCCTCCGATTGCCAAAATATGCCCCACATGGCAATATTATAGATTTCCGGCTAAAATAAATTTCCGATTATTTTTTTTTTATTTTAAAAATTGAAAATGCAAAGTTAACGATAGTTTTTGATAGCGTTTGCATTATTTTGCTTTCGATTTCATTTTCGATTGAAATTCAACAAATGTGTTTGGCTGGTGTCTTATTTCAACTTACGTCTTCAACTCCACTTTGTATATAGTGAAAATTCAATATAATTTAGGTGTTGTGAAACAAGTTATTGACTTCGTGCATTACCCGTAAAACAATAAATTTTGCTGCGTGCAAATTGTTGCTTCGTTTTTGTTGTTGTTTTTCAAAAACAATTAAATTATTTAATTTTTTCTTCTTGAAGAGTTTTGGAATAATTACTATGGTGTTATGGAAGTTAAACGCTGCATTGGTTTTTTCTTTCATTGCTGAAACGTTGCACGCTTCAATTCAATTAACGTTACTTCATTAAAGTTATAGACTAGTATGTATGCACTATATAGATATATAAATATGATTGAAGTTTTTCTTGCATTCGTGCTGAGTATTTATAAAAATATATTTTTTTTATGAAACATTTTGTTATTATTGCGCCTTTTTCTTCTACCACTAAGACAAAGTAGTTTAAAAATCGAAATGGAATTTGTTTTACAAGCCACATAAGCTACTTTGAATCCTTTATGGCTTAAGAGTATCTTAGGATAATAAAGGGACGAAAATTAAATGAATATGTAAATAAAATTTACAAGGTTTTTATGAGCTCATATGCTAGTTTTATGCTATTCTGAAAATAAAGTTGATTTTCTTGGACACAAGGATTCTAGGAGTTCACGTTTTTCTCTTTCTGTTTTATTGAAGTAGTATATATTGATAAAATAAACTTAACGATAAAACCTAATAGAGATTTTTTTTAGTCATTATTTAGTTATTACAATTTTTTAAATTAAAGCGGTCACTGAGGCGTATGCGTAACATATTTTTTTTGTTTTGGGAAAAAATAAAAAAAAGACAAACATATAAATTCGTGAGACAAACATTTTTCGCTATTTCAATAGTTTATGGAAAACCTCTATATCACAAGTAAAATGCATCAATTCCAAAAAAATAAATTCATATCAAGCTGTAGTAGAATTATACGATACTTTAATAAATGATGCGGAACATTATTATACAAATTATGGCTGATTATATTTTTCAAATCCATATTTACAATTAAAAATAAATGCAATAAAATATTTATCAAAAAACATTTATTAATAATAATATGTGCCCATGATTATGAAAGTGGACTAAGTCAGTTTTTGCATTGTTTAAAGAAAAACTTACCTACATAATAATTTTCTTATAACGATTTAACTATATTTCTTTTATGAAATCACTAGAGAAGCAATAAAGAAGTTTATTTACTGCAATTTCGCTTTCAAATTAACTTTACCCGTTAAATAATAATTATTTTAAGGCTAGATTTGAGGCCATTTTTAGGAGTGACTTAGTCCACTTTCATAATTAAGGGCACATATTGTAAAATACTGCAGCAATGAATCTTATCTTAATCTCTACAGCTCATTGCCTTAAGCACATTTTCTTTGTTTCCTGCTGTTTTTTTATATATTTGTTTTTTTTTTTTTCTATATTCCTAAGTCAAATTATTGTAATCAAGGCAATTATACTCCTATGATGACGATATTGACAGTAATAAATTGCTGATAAATTAGAATGCTTTATAGATTTCAATGTACTACGCAGCATAAAGCCGATGAGCAAAATGTATATCAAATCTAAAATTTGTGTATTTCTTATAACTACATATTAAACATTTTATTTAATTAAAAAATTGGAATAATGAATGTTTTTGAAAACCTTGTAATATTTGTTATTTTTAAGCAAAAGTTGAAACTATTTTTACTTTTATTAGCTGTTTAAGTACAAAGTATAGTTTATCAGCTCAAAGTTTATTCAAAATCCCATAGGAGGCGTAACTATGTCGTATTTCTCTTGATAACAACTTAATATCTGCTAAACGTTTTACTATCACTTCTAAATAACTTTTCATTCAATTTTTTTTTTAGTTTCGTCGAAGTGTTGCTGATGTTATTCAACCTGAACATGATGATTACTACCTTCTTCGATGGCTTCGAGGTGAGCATAAAATTTGAAACATTGCATTTGAGAGAAGTTAGCTTTTAAAGGCACCTCAATTGATTAATTTAATTTTGTTCAATCCTTCTTTTCCTTATTTCAGCCAGAAAATGGAATGCTGAAGCAGCGGAGAAAATGTTGCGAACTGTAAGTTCTAAAAAAAATTACAACAAACTCAGTTTTGTATTTTATCATATTTTAGAGTCTTAAAACCCGTGCCATGTGGAATGTAGATAACATCGACAAATGGGATTGTCCTAAAGTACTAATTGAATATACACCATCTGGACTTGTTGGATTTGATAAAGAAGGATCACCAAGTAAACTTATTTTAATCTTTATAAAAAAAATGTAACAAAACTAATACATAACTTTCTACTTGCAGTCATTGTTTGTTCTTTCGCTGGCATGGATATGTGGGGAATGCTTCATTGTGTTACAAAATTTGAATTTCAAAAATACACAGTCCTGCTTTTGGATCGATACATGAGAGCTGGATATGAAAGTAGCAAAACATTCGGCCCACAAGCTCGACAATTAGTTGTCTTCTTCGATATGTCTAATTTCAATCTCAAACAGTATGCTTGGCGACCTGCTGCAGAACTTATAATTACCATGATGAAACAGTACGAAGCTAATTATCCAGAACTTCTCAAAATGTGTTATATTGTAAATGGTAAACTTTAATCTATGACAAATATTTTTCACGTCTTATTTATGAATTTTTCTATCTTAAGCTCCTAAACTATTTTCGGTTGCTTTTAATTTTGTGAAGAAATTTTTGGATGAATACACAATGAGCAAGATTAATATTTATAAAAGTGGATCAGATAAATGGAAGTCACAAATGTTCTCTCATGTCGATCCAGATGTATTCCCAAAGAGATTCGGAGGCAATTTGGTGGATAAGAATGGTGATCCTGATTGCAAGTCTCTAGTAAGTTACATTTTACTATTCTTCTTTAATCAACAAATATTTCAAAAGTTAACTAAGTTTGAGTCAAATAAACTCAGATTTTCGATTTTCATTGTGTTTGGTGACACCAATTGATGAGAATCAACAAGAACGAAGTTTACTCCATTTTTTTTTTTTTTTTTGTAAGAAAGATTTGTTTTGACTATGCGAATAATTTTAATTGGTGACATTTTTCTATGAGAATTAGTAGAAAGAATGGTTTTTCAAACAACAAAACCTTTCAAATAGTGATTTTTAGCTTTTTTATTATTTCCTTTAATAGAATGAAAAGACTCAATCACTGTAAAAACTGTGTAGCTTTACGTTACAAAGTCCTTATTTGAAATTAAAACAAATTGTTATGTATACGTTGATAAATAGCTCTCTAGCAATTAACTTCGATTTCTAAAGCAGTGTGATTTATTTTTTAATCAATAAAATTTGTTTCGAAATCAATCATTTAAGATTATTGATATGTATGTATATTGATGAGAATTTCGTGGACAATTTCAGATTTGCTATGGTGGTAAAATTCCCAAAGAACTGTACACCCAACAGAGTGATGATAACGACAATGGCAAGACTTTCATCGAAACCACTGTCAACAAGGGCAAAAAGCTGAAACTTGAATTTGATGTGGCCGAAGATTCCAGAGATCGCTTACTGACATGGGAATTCCGAACAACTGATTATGACATCAAATTTGGCATTTACAGTATTGATAATAAGACTGGTGAAAAAACAGATGAAATCTCCTTAGCCACAGTGTACTCCAATGAAATGGACGAAATAGGCTTTATCAACTGTCGACCAAATTCCAAATGTAAGTTTCTAAAATTTGTTCATATGTAAATTTGATGAGTTATACTTTTTTTCATTACAGACGTTGCAGTATTTGATAACTCACATAGTTATTTGCGAAATAAAAAACTACGTTATTGTGTCGAACTTGTGACAGATATTGATGATGAAGTTGAAGAGCTAACAGAGGATTTCCAAGCAACAGCATTAGTTGAAAAGAGTTAAATTATTATCGTTTTTTTTTTTCTATTAAAAAAAAAGAAATTCCTAGTAAAATCTTTTAATTTTTTTGTATATTGTTATAATGTATTTACGTCTATACTCATTAAGCAAGGGTGGTGTATGTTATGTATAATACTTATTATGATATTGTAAAAAAGATAAAGGGATTTATTGTATATTAAGTTTATTTAAGCGGCAATTTTTGTACATTTTATTTTTACCAGAAGCCAAAAAATAAAATAAATAGTCCTATCCAACGAATTTGTGATAACTTTGTATAAAAATAAAAACGTTAATATGTTTTGTTAAGTTAATACAATTAACACAAAAAATATTAAAAACAAAAAACTATGTTTTACTTTTAACTTTTATTATAGCGGATTGTATTAACTTTAGCAAGCTGGATTAAAGTGGTTGATTTTCGTTCCCATTTACATTTAAATTTACATTTAAATGTTTGACACTTGCCTAAAAATCGGTTAGTGTTCAACTAAAACTGGTTATAATTTTACTATTTAAAAGAGATCACAAATGGAGCGTTTTTAAATTTTATTTTCAAAATGTTATTTCCTCGTAAGCAATGCAACGTAACGTTAAGTTAAAATTGTACTTAGTTAGCTCACAAACCTTCATTTTTTCGAGTTGAAGCAGTAGCAAAGACAACAACCTTTGTTTTGTTTATAATCTTGTACTTTTATTGATCATTTAAATAATCTATTACATGCATGAGAGCTTTGTTCAATGAGGAAGATAAATACAATAAAAAATACGAATTACACTGGTCAACAAGGTTTTTAAATATTACCGTTAGAAAATGTCAAAAAACGTCATTTTGGCTGCTTTCGAGGTTATGTTTTTATGTGGGGTAATACATTATGAATAAATTTTACATGTCGGATTTCTTAAGAAAAAAAAATTTATCTCGGTTATTTATGAAATATTCCCAACAATGTTATACCATTTTGAAAAGAGAATTGAACACAACAACTTTTGAGGCAACTTGCCGAAATATCGTAGTGCATTTTTTTTTACACTACGGCTCATTGAATTAGAGTCATGTAAAATTTTTTAGTACTAAGTTGGGTAAAAAAGTAATATTTTCATTAAAACTGATGCAGATGAGTTAAAATTTTTTAATGCATTTGATAGCAGGGTTATTCAAGGTTCCGTAACAAAAGAAAAAAATGAGAAAAATTAAGATTTGTAGTCACGGCACATGAAAAACCGTCACAGGGTGACCATATTTTCGAATTTTTTTCAAATGCCCATAACTCCCATAATATATGGCTGCGATTTTTTTATTATTTTTCTGATAACTGTCACCACCTACCCTATCTACCGTTTTCGTTTCGACGTTAGCTTTTGGGACACCCTGTATACATATTATGTGTATATGTAAATTGATTTTTGGTTTGCTTTACATATTCCGAAAAATCTGAAAATGAAAGTTCATGTTTTTTTGACGCTGGAAGATCCAGCGGGTTTTCTATTTACTTGTTTTCTTACGCAATATCGTTGAAATTGAGACAGGTTGTGATGATTTTAAAATTTCGTGTAGGTACATATGTATGTGAAAAAATAGTTATTTTTTGTGTTAAATAAAATCTCACTTTAGTCCAAATTTATTTTTTTATATTAATATTTCCTTTTTAGTCTAGCCAAAAAAAGATTCAATCTCAGAATAAATTCTTATAGAATAAGTTTTGTAAATATCTTTGATTTGATATTCTATAACTACCTGAAAAACCTAGAAAATAGATATTTTAACATTTTTTCACTGATTCTTCTGTCGTACGTAGTTCGTGCACGAAACATTCCTCGTTAAAAACACATTTTTTTTCATGATTTATAGGAAATATTTTAGATTTTTTCTCATGGCCAATAAAATTCTGATAAAATACAACAATATATTAAAAAAAGGACCATGAATTTCGCTGGACTCTTGGGATTTCTTACCAAAAAGTGTCTTGAATTCATTTTTTTTTTTTTTTAATTTTATGAACCTGCACTTTTCCAGACAACGACACTACCTACAATCACTATTTAATACCTTTTAAGGTTAGAAATATTTTTCTTGTTTTTGAAAGGGTTTACGTATGAATCTTAGCATTTTAGATTTTTTCAAAACATATCTTACAAGAATTTGGATCCAACCCCGTTTCGATTTTTAAATCATGTTTTCAATTTGTTTAAGTCTCCAAATGTTTGTTTCTGTTTGTCAAATCACAGTTAATAGGATAATTTTTACAATAATACTAATATTTCCTATATTTATTGTAGGTAACACAAAAACCAATCACAAAAAAGACAATTAGTATTAATGTAGAAAATAAAATATTTAAATCTGGCCCTTTGATATTTACACCTTAAATATAAAATTCTGAACGACGAATTATATTAAATGAATATAATTAAATTTAATTATTATTTTAAATATAATTAAATTCTGAAAATAATCATAAAATATTGATTGGTTCGCAGTGAGGAATAGAAATTTTGAATATATTATCTTTTATATAAAAATAAATGTTACGTATACGCAACAGTGAACTAATTTTATATACCTTTAAAAGATTAGTTGGAAATTTTGCTTCGATCTTTAAAACTGAGATACCAAATTAGGAAGTTATAACAACAATTTCAAGATGTTCAACACAACATTTTCAAAATACACATATAACACAAAAGAAATTTTGGAAAATACCTTTTTTTTTTTGTTTATTTCCTACAAAACTATAATATCGTACTGTCCTTATACATACATATTACATCAGAGTTTTTCATTTCTATTTTGGATTGGCTTTACATTCTCAAGTACATTATAATAATATCTCCAGCCTGCATGCACACACATATAATATTTATAATATTATTTTTAAAAATAAAAAAAAAAAGAAATTCAAAACAAAACTTGATTCCTAATATTTCTTATAATTTTTTTTTGTTCCTTCTACTTGCAACAATTTTCTACATTATGAAACTTCTTCATTTTTATCATTATTCTCTTGTAGTATAAATTAAATAATAATAAAAAAAAATCAGATATTTCCTTTTTAGTCAATTGAAAATGTATAATAGATAAAATAAAAAAAAAAAAACGAAATTATAATTAATAATAAAAATATAATTACTTGTAACTAAAAACAACTTATAATTAAAAATGTATTAATAACTTAAACATTTGCTCTCCCACTTCCTTCCTCCTCATCAACATCATCGTCGTCTGTCTGTCTCTTCTATCTCGACCTCATCTCAACAAAACTAAACTTTTATATACCAACATGGGCGCCCCCATCGTCTTAGGCCTACGGTGTTTCCGGCGGTTCTTCTTGCATTAGGCGCCTCTGTGAATTCTCTAAGCTAGGACTGGGAATAACAACTGGCGAATAAACTTCTTGAACTGAATTATCCTCGCCATCGGAGAAATTCGATTGACCCGAATCTTCTTCTGGCAATGGAACATACTCAATTGTTGGATAATCTGTTTGGAAATCTGTCGGATTTTGCAATGGTATGACAGCTTGGATTATTTCATCTGCATGTTGTAAATCTATCGGCACAGATGGTGAATCTTTTTGTGTGATCGATTCTATTTCAATAGATGGCGCTGGTGTTGTCGTCGTGGTTGTTGTAGTTGTGGTTGTAGTTGTCGTTGGTGGAGTTGTGGTGGAAGTTGTTGTTGGCGTTGTTGACAGAAGACTTGTCAAAGGAGGAGCTGCTGCCGGTAGAGCTTTGATGTACTGTGAACTACTCGGTGAAATGATCGCTGGCAACAAATCTACCTTTTTCATAGGCTTTGGTTGATATGGAACGGGATTTAATGGGACAGCAACGAACTGGAGTATCTGTCCAGATTTTATAATCAAGGGAAGATTATCGGAATATGTTGCTTGGAGAAGTAATGGTGTTTCGCTACAAACTTCACGATCATTTTCGTAGCATTGTGACTTGCCACGAATGCTTGCTTCTTGTGAGGACATTATTGGACAAAGCTCGTTTACACGTTCAAATTCACACATAATTGGATTATCTGTGGAAAACGAAACAATTATTATTCAATATTATTCTGCAATTGAAAATCTTTATTAACTTACGTTCAAGCCAAATTTCAAGTTTTCCCGGAACGCCGTGATTGGAACACTTAGTTTTCGAAACAAGATCAGCTGAGACAGAGGTAATTTGATTGTGCATCAAATTGGCATGACACAATACTGGCAAGCCATGGAAATCTTTTTCCAATTTTGTAAGATTATTGTAGGCTACTCGTATTGTTTTCAATGATGGAAGAACCGTCTAAAATGATAAAAAGCAAAATTGTTAAAGATCGGAAAATCGCTAATCAAATACAACAAACTTACCGTTGAAGTTTCTTCCAATGTTAACAGCTGATTATGTGACAAATCCAAAGTATCCAAACTCTCCAAACCGATAAAATCATCCGGGTCTATGCGTTCGATTTGATTGTGAGTCAGCATTAACTTCCTCAATTTGTTGAGCCCCATTAGGGCGCCATCTAAGGATATCAATCGATTGTGATCCAAATACAATTCAACTAAAAACGATTGCTGATCGATTCGATTCTCTTGCCGTCCAGTGAGTTTTTGAATTTTGTTATACGAAATGTCCAGCTCTCTTAAATATTCCAAGCCTCGAATTTCATTCATCGAAAACACTTCCATTTCGTTGAATGAAAAATTAGACTTGATCAGTCGTTTCATTGGCAAGAGGGAATTATTGAGTGACTTGATATTATTGTAGGCCATGTCAATAATTTCCAAATATTCAACCTCAAGGAATTCATCTTGAGCCAAATACTCAATTTGATTGTTGTGAGCTTTGAATTCTTTAAGTTTTTTGGCATTTCGTAGAACACCATCTAAAGATTTGAGTCGATTGTTTTGAAAGAAGAGCGAGTCGAGATTAGGCATGTCTCTCATACTTTGGGGAAGTTTTTCAAGACTGTTGTTTTGGGCAAGAATGAATTTGAGATTCTGTAAGGCTGGTAATTCGTTTTCTAGAGATTGGATGTTATTCATGTTTATGAAAAGTGACTCCAAGTCATGGAGGTCTAATAAAGTTCCATTTAGAGTTGTAATTTGATTTCGACCCAAATGTAAGGATTTGACTTCTGTGGGAAATGCTCCTTTATCTAATCTTGCTATATTGTTACTAACCAATATTAAAAAGGTTATCTTGGGATTCCCTTTAAAGTCATCTTGTAGAACTGCTTTTATTTTGTTCTTCCCCAAGTCTAACGTCGATGTTTTCGGTAAATGATGCAGTACATGTCTCGGTATTTCGTCTAAATCGTTTTCAGCTAAACCAAGGTATTCCAAGTTTGATAGTCCACGGAAAGGCATCTCTGGAATAGTCCTATAATTAGAAAGAGTACAATGATTTGTTGAATTTTATTGTTATTGTAGGTGTAAGTATATTTTTGTTATTGTTGTTGAATTAAATATGCATAAATTGTTATTGTTGTGATAAGGTATGAATTTTTTTTTTTTTTTGTTAAATATATACGCATAAATCTGGATGGCGCTGAAGTGAATCATCTGGATGATTTCCATTCATGAACTTATTTTCTTTCTTTCTGTTTTGTATAATATAAAACTGTCAATCATGAACTTGTTTATTTACCTTATCAGGATTTTTGTTTATTTATAGAAAAAGAAACCGTGCGAGCGCATAAGGTTTTGTTTTTGTTATGATAAGAATGTCTGCGTAAATTAAAAAAGACTTAAAAAATTAAAAAAAAAAAAAGATCTAGGGTAAGTATTTGACATAAGTGACACCTTAATTTCTTATATATCAAAGTTTAATAAGCTTGCTCAGGAGTGATGCAATCATAGATAGGTCTTTACTTTTAAAGAGATACAAAAAATATCACGCTTAGCCTTGGGAACATACAACAAAAATTAAATTTCTCAAATCAAATGGTTCCAAGAGGATAAATTCCAGTTTATTCTTTAACTAACCACATTAAACTACAGCGGTAACAGCTTAGCAGGCTGGTCACCTCCCTGGAATTTAAAGATCCTTCCTTAAATTCTATTAACTACACAGAGAAAAATAGACCACATAAAATAGAACAAAAACAATAAGATTTCTCTATGGTTTTCATCCAAGAAGGAAACCTTATTAAAACAATCGGGTTTTCCTTATTGTTTTAAAATCTGAAAAAAAAAAAAAAAACGATGACCAGGCTGGGAATCGAACTGGAGACTTCAAATCATTAGTCGCCCACCTTACCACCTGAACCAACCTGCCATGAAATTATTGATCGCGATTTTTGTTCTAGTGCTAAGTTGCAAAAAAAATCAACTTTTCAGTCAAATTTTAATAAGATTTTCTCTATAAAAATAATAAGAAATCTCATTAAAAAAAACCTTATTAATCGTTGATTTTAATAAGATTTCCTTATGAAATGTATGGACGGTAAAACAATATGGCAATCTGTTAGTTTTTAGCGGGTCATATTTTTCTCTGTGTATTCCTCTACCCAATTTATTACCTGTTCCTTAGGGGAATCGAAATTTGGTCTCGGATTTTCATGGTTTAATTGGTTTAAGATCACTTCTTGATAGTCCACTGTCACTTAAGTATACATACGTCAAATGTTAATTTCCGATCGCTAAATTATCCGCTATTCCAAAACTTGTACTCTTGGTTAAAAACTACGTAGTTAAATTGTTTAAAACCACCATTTAAGAAGGTTATATTTACCGATCAACTTGTTTATATTTATCAAGAAACTTGGTAAAAATTTGAGATTTTGGTAAAAATTTAACCGAGAAAGTGGGTAAGATTAAACAATTTTGAACAACCGAGTCAACTCATGTAATTTTAACCGGGTTAGTTTACAGGTGCTTTATTAACAATCTCCCTCTGTTAATTTTACACGAGTTTTACGTTGTTTTTAACCAATCATTTTTCTGTGTGAAAGGTCGTTCAGCTTTAACTCTTCTCACTGAGTTAACGCAATCTTGTATTCATGCATTGTTATTGATTGCGTTGTTTAATCCAAGATTGGATTTATTGTCAAATAAACATGCTTGGCTTAAGAGGTCATATCGTGGGCACAACGCCAAAACCACGAATCTGCATAATTGTAGTTTTGAGAAAAACGACTTTAAAGTTTTGGAAATTCATGAAATCTTATGGGAACTCGTGCAACGGAAATTGATATTTATGCTTTTAGGAAACATATCGATGATTGGGGTCGAAGCAGTGGATAGAGGGACCGATAACAAGTTAAATGACGCATTAAAGTGAAAATGTCCAAAAATGCAGATTCGCGGTTTTGGCTTTGTGCCTACGATATAATTGATACTATGGGAGTTTAAAAGGGTTTGAATACAGAAGTTTTATGGTCAATATATAAAATTTGTCAAGTTCCTCAAGGAAGCCATTTAGGTCCGATTGTATTTATTATATTTGTTAATGGTGTTCTTCATAAATAAGATTATGTACGCTAAAACTTAGCAATTTTGTCCTGTTCGAAGTTTAACTATCGCATAGTTGTATATTGAACTATTAATTATTTTGCATGCTTACCAAAATTGCAAAATTACCATATAAAATTATTAATTAGCATTTTACTCTATTAAAAAGATTGCATATAAAAAAACTTGCAGTCACCTTTCAATGATGTAATTCTTATACATAGGTATAGGATAACTTCGCAGTTTTTAAAAATAGCTCTCACAGTTTAGCCTGTCACTCATCGATCTTTTCCATCGTACATATCCTTGTTGAAGTTGTTGCATAATTTTAATGAATATGTATAATACCTTTACTTATTTTGAAATGTCATTTTTCCACAAAATGCATGTCTATTAAAAGCCGTCTACAAAATATAATTAATCCTGAAAGCGCCGTTAATTGGAAACACTTAATTTGCATTAAAATTAAAAATAGAATCCTCCACTTGAAAATCAACGCAAGAGAATATTCAACCACCACCGACCGTCCTCTAAAAATAGCCCACAACACGACTATTTAATAATACCTTTTTTGCCTCCAAGGCATAGCGCCAGCAATTATGGAAAAATGCGTAACGGAATGTGCTTATAATAGCCAAGAAGACGAGTTAATTTATGTATATAGAGGAAAAGGAAGGAAATCCCTTGAGTTTCTGATCTCGTAAAAGAAGCAAAAGACGACTAGGAAACGACTTTAGGAGCCAGGAGGCGGTGGTTAATGAATAAAACATTTAGCATGTATTATAATATTAAGTCTTCCTGAGCCAACAACAGGTGATGTCGTTGAGTGCAGTGTCCTGCAGGCGTGATCCTGGGACATACAACAACCCTACTGTCAGACGAATGAGTAATGGCTTAACATCTGTCATCGTCTTTATGTCCACATTTTCTCATTTCACGTGGTCATCAACTGCAAGTCTCAGTTCTTTCTTAGTTGGTAAACAAATTCCACGACTTCAATCACCCAATGTATTAATTAAGACAAAATAATAACTCGACATCATTATTTACTTAATTAAGAACAACCTGTCATAAATGACATTTCGAATTCGAAATGCTCTTTCCTCATTTGCTTCGAAACAAGTGCGAATTTAATTATTATTTAAATGAATTAATTTGCAAATTCAGTTAAAATTAATCTAACTTTACTCAGAGAGATAGAGAGAGGAAGAGAAAGAGAGATAGAGGCCAGTTCAATATAGTGTCACCCCATAGCCATATAGTGCATACACTACATCAAAGTGGGGTTTTATAGTAAATTCCAAAACATTCACTTCAATTGCAGTGCAAAAGGCCAACAATCAAATTGCTATCTACACTACGAGTATATATACAACAACCGCACCATTATATTGTGCGTTGTGATGATGTCCGAGCGAATGACAGTAGTTCTCCAATAAAAGTATATCACTTCCAATTCAATGCATGCATGAGTAAGTAATACAGAAATATGGTTGTGGTGTTGGAAGAAATATGACAAATAAAAAAGAAACAAATTATGAAGAAAATTAACGATCTTCACCCATTGTTCTTCATCAGAGAATACAGTAGAGTGTCTTCATTAAGGGAAGTAATTGACTTAGAGAATGAAAGATGTCAAGTACTTGGCGCTTGGCGCCTGGCGTCATGCATGCGGTGTGGATTGTTGATATATTTAACTCGAACAACACTGCTTTGACAAGCAAAGTGCGTTTGTTTATTACTTATTTTATAATGAGATTAAATCGGATTTAAATATTATGAAGAGTTCTGGCGTGGTGGAAGTAGAAAACTAGCAAGAAATTTAATAATCAGTTTGTTTATTTCCGTGGTTCTGTTGTTTGTTACACTTTTTAGTTTTTTTTTTGTCTTTGCGTTTTTTTTTTTTTTTTGTGTTGGATTTGAGGAGAATTATAGTTATCTGTACAGACGAATGGAAAATTTAATATTTTCAACTGTCACTCCATAACGTACACAGTGCACATCTGTTGATAGGTTTGTTCTTGTTGATTCTCATCGATTCAAGTAGCCGTTTTTTTTTTTATTTTGGTGATTGTTGGTGGTCTAAAGGTGTTCAGCTATCGGGTTGTTGTTGTTGTTTTCACTTAAACAAGATTCCACCCGGAAAAATTTAGTTTCACTTTTCCCCTATTATGAGTTCATGCCGAAAAGCCATGTTTTTTCTCACTTAAACTTTTGGTTGCAAATGAAAAACAATTTAAGTGGAAAATGTAAATTTCCTTCACAGGAAGCTCACAACAGCTATTAAAATTCCGGGTGAACAAAAATATTTCAGGTGGAAAAATTTCCACGTGAAACTCGTTCTTCTTGATTGATTGGAATTTATTCACATTTCTACTGCCATTTCAACCTTTCATATTTGATACTTTCACGTGAATCAAAAAGTTGAAAAGGGCTTTAAGTATTTTTAGAAATCCCTCTTTAAAGCTTATTTTACATTGAGACATGAAGTCGGAAAATTGCAATAGATCATCTAATTTATATAAGAGTTATGTTCTTAGATTGAAGCTAACGCTAAGTATATGGAACAGTTGCTTAAGTCCACAGTGTGAAAAATTTCAAAATTGAAGACTTTTTACATTGTTGAGCTTGGGGATTAACATTACCATTAAAAAAAAACACCATATATAATATATCAATGAAGAAGAAACGACTATAAAAAAAAATTTCAAAACACCATTTTTAGAAAGAGCTCCAGTAAAACATAAGTGTATTTCTTCTACGTTGGGCGCCACTTTTTCAATTCGAAAAAAATACTTTAAATACAAATTGAATCATTGTTCAGTATTTTTCAACAAAAGCAAATCTCTGATGATTTGATTCCCTATTCCGTCATCTCAAAACTATTTACGCATATTATTATTTTTTTTATCAATCACAATCAACAGAAAAAACGCTACCTCGATTGCAGTCATTTTCAACATGAAAAAAACGTCATTTCAATCTATTCGCTGTCAGAGAACAGTAACACACATGTCACACAAATAAGAAAACAAACCAACACTAAAACAAAAAAAAAATATCAGAATAAAATATTTTCTTGGGCGCAAATTAAATGATGATCAATTGTTATGATCAATCAAAGGCCAAAGGCCAAATAGGTCGTGTGACAATTATATTAAAACTGATCAAGTTCAGTGAATGTTGATCCGACGACGATGTTGATGATGATGATGTTTTCATTTTATTAGGTACACCCTCCATCCCACCCGATTCGATACTTTCATACATAAAATTTCAACGTTCAAGAAGACTGACGACGAAGGAACGAATGAACGGACGGACGCAACGTACGAACAACGACGCGACGCATTGCTGATATTTCTATAGGATCTAGTCATCATAGTACCACATGAGTTTTCAAGAGTCGAAGTGTAGAACTACTGGACTTCCCGGCACATTTCATTCCCATTTACGAAAAAAAAAAAAAAAAAAAAAAAAAACACTTCAATAATTGTCAACCTCATCAACATGAAATGATATGAAAAAATATATCATACACATATTTGCAAGTATAAGTGTGTCCATAGAGAGTCTTTTCGTTGAGTGTCCTCTTGGGTGACAGTATCAGTATATCGGAGAAATAAACACTCATTCGCAAAGCGAAGATATCAGGAATAGCAATGCGCAAAAGTTCCACGAAGCCGCCTCGCGCCGCCGACGACGGACGACGACGAGCCGTCAATTTCGTCAAAGATGAGCGACTAATTGAATTTAGTTAAGAGTCGTGTAGACTCATATTCGCAATCGACAACGCAAGGCACACAAGAAAATACAATAATAATAAATAATTGTTTGAATTTGATTTGGAAATTTTACGAATTAGTAACTTCCTCATTTACATAAACAAAAGACCAACAACCAATTCAACAAGTATTTATTATTTTTTTTTTTTTATATTTTTTTCTTGTTTTTGTAAATAATACGTTGTTCTTTAGGACATAATTGCTTGAATATAATTGTTTGAATAGTTGTAAATAGCGTATTATGATATTTTACTCAAGGACCGCACGTAGGTGTACCTACTTTAATTTATTATGGGTGAGCAATTTTACTATCACACATGGGTATTTACTACTTTTTTTTCAAAGATTTGTTATTTACATAAATTATTATTTTGAGATACGAAGTCTTATAAGAAATTTTAAACTATGAGGAATTGCTAACTAGAAAAATTAGTTCTTTTAAAAATTCAACCTCGAGAGAGCAATCAAATTGTTGTTATTTCTCCTTAAAAAACCTTTCCTATTGCAACCGAATTTGGGGGTTTCTCCTGATGCTTTAAAAAACTTCACTGAATTTTTGTAGGTACACCTTATTAACCCTCTGTAGGCAGACCTCTTTTTTGCGAATTTGGTTCATACTTTTTCATGTCGCTAGAACTTTTTTCAGTCTCACTATTTAATAGAGAATCATATATCGTGGGCACAACGCCAAAACCACGAATCTGCATAATTGTAGTTTTGAGAAAAACGGCTTCAAAGTTTTGGAAATTCATGCAATCTTATGGGAACTCGTGCTACGGAAATTGATAATTTAGGCTTTTAGGAAACAGATCGATGATTGGGGTCGAAGCAGTGGATAGAGGGACCGATAACAAGTTAAATGGGGCATTAAAGTGAAAATGTCCAAAAATGCAGATTCGCGGTTTTGGCTTTGTGCCGACGATATGAAATTGATGTAGAATTTTCCGAGGAATTCGAATATTCTATTCACAATTCCAAAAAAATGTATTTTCACCCTCATAAAGGCATTTTTTTGTGACCACTTTTTATTTTTGTCCTGCCAAATTCGCACCCGTGTGCCGACAGAAGGTTAAACTTTATTAAAGCGTTCATTTTAACAATTAAAACAAGGAGATCGTAATCAAGGAGATCCACAATCCTCTGAATTGAAACTACTTTAATTCTAAAAACTTTGGTTTCGTCCCGGATAGAAACTAAATAAAACACTTGTTTTTATGTTTTCTAGCAACCAATTTGCCAACTTAATGCTGACGGTTTTTCTAAACACGCAACATCCAATGTCATCTCTCTGGATGCAGTAAATCTTATATTTTCTAATCTTTCTGAAAACAGTTGATCTTGGGAATAACATTTTACTATGAATATCTTAGCGAAGTACGGCAAAGCTAAATTTTGGGTTTATCACTTTTCTTTATTTGAGAATGAAGTACCATGAGGTACTGGTCAGTTAAATGTAGTCTTACCTTAAATATCCTATAAAGGTCTTGTAATCTTTAGGAGGCTCTTGGATTTAAGTGGTTTTCTAGTTGTTTACCTAGGTGACTGAAACATCTAATTCGTTGATACTCTAAAAATCTGGCCATTTACTTAAAAAGAACCTTGAGTTGGAATGCGCTCATCAATTAATTTTTTCAAAAAGCTTATGGAGCTCTTCGATTATTCCAACAAAAAATTTCATTCCTCTGAATACCATAAAAATCTCAAATCGCAGGTCGCAGATACTTGTCAAACCAACATTCTTTTTTTGGAATAGCGAATGAAAAGTTTACTAAATTATGAATTTTAAACTGGGTGGTGTTTCAAAAGGAACTGTTATTATAGAACCGCGCCGTTATGGCTAACTATTCAGGTTGATTATATCATCCCCAGTTATTTCGCAATCAAATGCCGCAATTTCGGTAGCCAAAAAAATCACACAATCAGTGACAAAGTTGAGTAAAATATTTATTTATTTACGCAGTTTTTTAGAAAAAAGTACCTTTGACTTGAAATTATTTAATCAACGAAACAATTGGATTTGGGTCAGATACGATGGTTATTTATTATTTATTATTGTTTACTTTAATTTAAGAGAACAGACAATAAATAACAAAACAAACTTTATAATAATTATTAATTAAAACTAGCAGCTTTACATTTATTTGCAACTATCTGAATACAAAATAATCACAAAAAATTGGACTGCATTGATTCCGTTTACTTAAAAAAATCTACTCCAATCCCTATCACGTGAACTTCCTTGCGTACTCTGAACCTGATGATGCCTATGACAAAGCTATGGTATTATACGCATCTTCATGGATCACGCACAACAACAACTTTTATTCAATAACTAGAAAATATAATATCGCCATAAAAAAATAATATTGCTGGCGCCAATCGTAAAAATGTCAAAGTGGTCGTTAAACGGCTGCAATCTCGCAACAGTCCGAAGCGATAACCGCGAGCGTTTATTCGATCAATGATGTTTTGAATATCGATGACACGGTGTTTCCATTTAAAATTGGGTTTCGTTCGTGTATATTTTCGAATTTGTCCCCATTGCAAAAATAAAAAAAAAGGTGAATTTAAAAACGAGATGTGTATATTTATGTATTCCTAGAAGATTACAACTTGTTGTGAGGATCTTAAATTGGTTACGTACAATATACGACAACATAATCAGTAGATCATATTAAAATAAATATACGATATTATGAAACAGTGGCAAAACCAGCAATTACCGGCTAAATAAGAATAAATAATAATTGTTGCCATTTCGAATCTTTTTGATATGAGATGAATATAAAATTTTCTATTTGATATCTCTAACGTTCCTTTTTGAAAATAAAATTGAATGAATTGTCAGTGTGATTATGACAACGATTATTGTTATCAGTAATCTCTTAACCGCCACCAAATGATTACGATAAGAATCCTTTCTGACGGCACCTACATTATAAGTTGAGTTATGAGTATGTGTGTATTTAGATGGATGACCTTTGGAAATATTTCATTGATAAAACTAAAAGAAACAAAATTTTTTAATTTGATTCATATGTGTTTGTATGTAGAAGAACGATTTGTTATTCTTTATCACCTAAGATGCACATTTTTTTCGGCTGATAAGCAAATGTGAAAAGATTTATATTTAAATGTAATGATTAAGTTTTTCGTTGTTGTTGGATTTTGTTTATGCGTTTGATCGAGTTAATGATGTTTTTTTTTTTTTTGTTTTTCATTTAATCAGCTGATTAATATCAATCGGCGTTTTTTACTCGTAGTATTTTTAAGTTTAAAAAATTCATTAAAAATTACCGAAAAATAAAAAGGTTCGTTAAACAAAACATAGTTTTTTAAACTCAATAGCTGTGTTTTATTTTGCCTGTGATCCGGATCAGATCATTGTATTTATTTGCTTTACAATAACAAAACGAAATCCGACTTTTGTTGTAAAGCAAATAAAAACAATGATTTGATCTGGATCACCAGGAAAATAAAACACAGCTAATATCAATACCTATTTTTTGTAACTTTAATTTTTGGGTTTATAAAACTGGCGAAATGGCTTTTTAAATACTCTACTTTGGAGTGTTTTATAATTTCATATAGACCAAGAGCTCACAACAATTTTAAGGTGTAATCCCAGTAATAACAACTAAAATGTATGACTGGGTACTTGCTCTCATGATTCAAGTAGGTATCATAGATTTCTATAAAGCATTTTATACTATTTATAAACATTTTGTAAAATACTAAACATAAATTAAATTCGTTATTTTTTGGAAAAAAAATTATGTTTTATTTTTATTTAATTTTCAATAAAAATCATGGCCCATTGGTGACATCGGAGGATTAAACGATTTTTACCTAGGGTTGAAATTCCAACACTTTTGTTAAAACAAAAAAAAATATCTATTTCGATCAACCCCCAGTTGGGTGGAAAATTTATTTAGTGTCCGGCATAATTATTTTGATGGATTTACAATTTTCGATCTGATGAGAACAATTTGTAACGATTAGACTTGATGAAGGTAGAATAAACTGTACTTTAACAAGTATGTTATGGTGAATCTTATGGTGGTCAGTCAGTCATGGGTGGTATTTGGCTTTGAGGCTGCATTTTTTATTTGTATTAGAAGTTCTATTCTTTGAATGACAAAAGTATTTCGACCTACATACATTCTTTTTTAATTTTAATAGGGCAAATATTTTAGATATTAAATTTTTACATATTTAAAACATGTTTCATAAAATTCCAGCGCCTTTGTTAAACAAATAAATGAAGAATTATTTTTTTTAAGGCAAATAAACAAACACAAGAGAACTAGTATTGCGTAAAATCTTCCAAACTACACTAAAAAAAACAAGCTACTTTTGATATACAATTCACTAAAAATCTCGGATTGGCATACCTTAAACAGGTGTAAATGAAATTACTCCGGCAGAACAATTTTGATACATATGAAATTAGAAAATAATCCTCTTTCCTTATGGAACAAAGTTTTTTGGACCAATAAAAGTTCTTTTGCCTTCCTTGGTGATCTGTGACCAAGAATGAATTTTGGTCGGAAACGGTAAAAAAAACTTTGACCGGAAAGAGGCCCTGCCAACTGCTCTTTTCTGGAATTTCATAAATTTCAACATGTTCTTGAAAATATTTTTCTAACTGTTTATGTCCCAAAATTTTGTTGTTATGTTAAAGTTTATATAATGGTTTCCAAGTTATAACTCTTCAAATATAGTCAATTTTGTTGAAATCGAAAATTTTGTTCAATACTGCTTCAAGTGCAAGAAGGCCAGTAAGGCTGGAATTTGTGCTTTTTAACGTTATTTTATATAAATGTTTGTACATATTATTTGGATATTGACTGCTTTGAATATTTAAATTTTTTACAACAAAATAAAAAGCTCTATCTTACATTTTGAATAAATATCTAGTTAACAGTCCGTTTTACTTTTATTAAAAAAAAAAAACTACCTATTGAAAGCAAAGCTTTGAAAGGTTAGGACAAACCTTTTGAGATGAAAATCAAGTTGGCAATTTTTTTTCAGTTTCTAATTAATTTATTAAACAAGTGCAGAAAAAAGTGTACGCAATCAGCAATTTAACAAAATTAAGTTTTTGGGCAGCATTTACACTTCACCAGCCAGTCTAGTGTAATTTGGAAATAGAAACAAGATTGTTGCAAAAATTGTTTTAAACATGCAATGGAGAAATTTATATTGCATAAAATATTAACTTTTGTCTGGCACGTATTAGGGACGTGTACGCTGTGTTGAATATAATTTTCCCGGATTTACACCAATTCCAATTATTGTCAGTTTTTTGTGTTTTTCTTAAATAAAAACGAATTCACAGATGTATTTAATCATAGAAAGATACCAAAATTATAATTTCATTCAATTTTCAAACGATCAACAAAAATGTAAGTAAAGAAATGCAATAAAATGTGAAAGCGTTGACAGTAAGAAGTGTTTTTTTTAATTGAAAATTTGTGTTGTTATTTAAAAATGTATACTCCAAATGGCTCTACCTGTTTATTAACTGATTAATGAAATCAAATCTATAGAACTGTATAATGAATAAATCCCACTTTTCTCAAACACACAAAATATATAAAAATCTACCGAAAAAAGCTACTTTGTTGGGCGCCATTTGGATATTCTTCAATTATGAAATATGTATAATTTTGTCATTGCTTTGTGATCCACCGACAACCTGTTAAACAATTTTCCACTAAGAAAATCATCATTCCTACGATTCTTTGTAGAATTTTACATTCTGTTTTTGTCGTTATCAATCGTAAATGTGACGTATTTGCACGTCAAAAGTATATTTTTAAACCGTTGCATTTGTATTCTGTTCCCAAAAAATGAAGTACATTGCTCGTGAAAGAGAAAGAAAATATAAGATATTGGTAAAGAAAACAAAAAAAAAAAAAAAAACAATCTCAAGGGTGATTGTTCCTTAAGAAGAATTTCAAATCAGATTTTGTACAGCATTCGAGTGTGGTATGACCTGTTGATCACGCTTTTTTTTTTAAGAATAAACAATTATTGTTTTTACAAAATCTTCTTCTAAAAAAAAATAAGAACAAATAATAAACCAGAAACCACATTTCTTTAAAGAATAACTTGAGATGTGCCGCTTATTCTGTTATATTTTCATATTTTTTTTTTTCTCATCACAACAATAACAATATCAGTTTCTTTTTCAATAAAATTTAATCTACATACACAAACATTACACTCTTCCAAAAGAATAAGAATTTCGTTCCTATACTTTGTCACTTTATAAAATTCAAAATAACGAAAAAAGCAAAAAAAAAAAAAATAAAACATAAAGACATTGATGATAAGAGGCCTTAACATTTCTGAGGAATTCTCGTTCAAAACATCCATATACACGCTTTCTCCTCGTTCTTTGGAAGAGAATAAGCAATCTTCAGAAAAAAAAAAAACAGAAACAAAGACTCGTATAGCAACTCTATATCTTTTGTTGCAAAAATTTTAAATTTCAATACAAAATTTAAAAATATCAAGAAAACAATTAATGTTTTTTAAATATTTACCTTAAATTATCGGATATCATTCGAAGTTTAATCATATTAAGCTTCATTTCAGAAAAAGATCGCATCTCCAAATCATCGAGTTGCGAATAAGATATTTGCAAACTTATTGTTAAATTCGACGAGAACTTGCCCGCCGCTAATGCATCGACAATTTGATTGAAAGAATCGACTTTCTCGCATGATAGTTCGATGCGATTTTGAATAAGCATTGGCTCACAAGTGCACGGTGAGATTTCAGGCCGCGCTGCACAATGCAGCGAGGCTATGTTCCAAATTATCATTAAAGTGTCCATTTTAAAAGGGGTTTGAACTTTCTATTTAACGTTTTATTTAAGGGTTTCACTATAACTTTTTGTATAGGTATTCAAATTGTGAGAGAAATTTCTATCACATTTAAAAAACGAGAATCTTTTGCACACACTCAAAAATTCAAAACTTCTTTTTCTATCTTCGTTATTCTAATACAATTTTATTCGAGATAGTGAAATATGTTTAATTTATTTTGTATTTTATTTTTCGGGGAAAATCCCCTTTAGTTACACACGTTTAACATTCAAATGTGTATTGCAACACAAATCCACAAAAATCACTTTCAAAATATAATACACAGGGCATTTAACGGCAATGTGACTGACTCAAAAAAAAAAAGGACAAAAAAGGACAATCTGACCAGATGTTTGGTGTTTCCCAAAAACGATTGCGGAAAATTATCCAAATTAGCTCATTAAAATTAGGAAAACCCGAATAGCTTGTTAAGTAAAATAAGTATCTCAAAGATACACACACAAAAAGTCCTTAAGAAAAAAAAAGGATCTTCTAGTTTTGGAAATTGAATTGAATTGAAATTTTAAGATTAAAAACAACAACAAAAAATAATGTAGGTACAACGTATTCGTAAGAGAGGAAGCTAATTTCACGTCTGCATACCAGCACGGTTTGGATTCGACTATGGAAACGATAACGATTTTCAATGGAAGAACCACGATAGAGTCCCTAAACGATCACCGCGAACTTCATCAATAGCAGCAACAGCCAGCCGCAGCATCATCTTTGTCGTCGTTGTCGTTGTTTTTGTTGTTGTTGTTGTTTTTTTCTCCACTGATGATTATATTATTTTTTCAAGCAGCTAGAGCTAGAGTCTCAGAGCTGCGCGTCATTGAGTATAATAATTCTCAGCTAGCTCACAGTGTCTCCCGAACAAAACAGAAAAAAAAAGAGTCATATCGCGACAAGATCAATTCAAGAGAGTCAGTGATGCTGTGAATGCGAACTCCTCTCATCTACAACAAGATTTTACAGCCACAGCAGCGTAACCGCTGCGCTGTCGTTTGCCTTTGATTTTTGCTTCTGTGGTTGTTGTTGCTTTTGTTTTGGGATTTCTCCCTTGCAACTTGTGGCGTAGTCGCCAATCAGAAATGACATCCCCGCTCTATCACCAGAGGAATTCGCATGAAGTGATTGTGTGCGGTGCAATTTGATTTTTTTGGAGAGATCAACGCAAGCTTTCCCCATTTTCTCAGTTATTTTTGGGGTTTATTAGAGCTTAAGATTTGGATTGGCTAGAGTGTCATCAGTTGGTAGCTGTTTGGGGACTCTATGGGCAGCTCATACAGCAACCCTGCAATTATTACATCTGGAGGTTGTGACGTGGGTAATTCCATTACATTTATAGATGACGAGCTGAATATTTGTGATATGTTGCGTTTCTTGATAAATCGAAATGATTATGTTTTTGATTAAAAAAACCTGTGGTGTTATAAGTTGATCTAATAAATTTATTAAAAGATTATATTTTGGTTTTTTGATTTTCATTTCTGAATAAGCATTATTTCCCCGGAAAATTTGAAAGGAAAAAAAAGATTAACTGATTCCTGTAGTAAGGAAGTCGTTTTTTTTGAATATGTTTATGTTGTAAGCCGTTTTTAAAGAAAAAACAAAATGAATAACTGGGTCGCTCACTATAGGGGAAACAGCTCAGAAGCTTTATATAAAACCGCAGTCGACCTTAATTCTGCTAAAAGCAGCCCAAATCAAAAACCTGCCAATGTCCTTTTTTTTGCCTTATGTCGACGTCTGATCGGGGAATGGATATTTTTCTTCTCTGTCTCAAGAAAAATGGTTAGCTTTGAAACTTAATTCTTATTAGCTGCGTTTCTTTGGGAAGGGGAACTAAAACTAAAATTACTTTGAACTACTTTTGCTCTATTGAATAATCATTTTTATCAAAAAACAAAACCGACTTCCATGCATCAAAACTGGGTTTTATGGTTTTTTTAATAGTTCCTATGGCTATAAATGAACGAAATTGAAATGGGACCACACTGCAGCCACCAGCTTTCCAATACAAAAAGAATTATCAAAATTGGTTCACTCAGTCCAAAGTTATGAGGTAACAAACATAAAAAAAAAAGTCATGTGTGCAATTAACACGTGGTAGAAGTGAAACCTTAAAAAATTATTTTTCTTGCAAAAAAAAAATAGAAAAAATCTACCTATCTTTATTCTATCACCTTCAAATCCATGTTTTTTATATGACAACCTAGATAAATTTTATATTATCTGAAAGCTTGTTGTCTTAGCTATATATATATATCGATCAAGTCTATGAGACATCTACAAAAAGAGCTAGAATTTTTTAAACTCGATCAATTTCCATCAAAAAAAGCGAAAAAACACGTATTTTTATCTTCTCACACTATTAAATCCATTTTTTTCCCTAACAACCTATACAAATTTTTACACCATCTGAAAGCTTATTGTCTTAGCTCAAAATATATATATCGTATCGTATTCAAAATGGTACAACATTGTTGGGAATATTTCATAAATAACCGAGATAAAATTTTTTTTCATAAGAAATCCGACTTTTTTTTAGGTAATTTTTCCATATTATTTAAGTTTTTGTATTCTGAAAGGTTCTGAATTCTGAAAGGGTACAAAACTTGAATAATATGGAAAAATTACCTCATAAAAAAGTCGGGTTTCTTAAAAAAAAAAAATTTATCTCGGTTATTTATAAAATATTCCCAACAATGTTATACCATTTTGAAAAGAGAATTGAACACACCAACTTTAAAGGCAACTTGCCGAAACATTGTAGTGCACTGATACAGCTGAGTTAAAATTTTTGAATGCATTTGATAGCAGGGTTATTCAAGGTTCCGTAACAAAAGAAAAAAAATGAGAAAAATTAAGATTTGTAGTCACGGCATCGGCACATGAAAAACCGTCACAGGGTGACCATATTTTCGAATTTTTTTCAAATGCCCAAAACTCCCAAATTATATGGCTGCGATTTTTTTTATTATTTTTCTGATAACTGTCACCACCTACCCTATCTACCGTTTTCGTTTCGACGTTAACTTTTGGGACACCCTGTATAAAAAAAAATTGTTTGCAAAAAAAAAAGAAAAAAAATGTGAATTTCCCTTTTTCGATAAAAAAAAAAATAAAAATATGATATTTCACTAACTTTTTGTAATAATCCAGTAACTAGGCATTTTTGTCTTTCAATTGAGCCATCGAAACCTAAAAAAAATTATTTAATGGAGTATTTTTTACGAATGTTTAAAAATATGTTACATGAGAGTAACGCTGTGTCTGAAAGGGTTAAGGGTTTTCATATTCATGACATCTTCTTTCTATATTTTGGAGTGAATTCTGATGATTATAATTAAATTAAAAGTATTTTTAGTTCAGTCTTCGTCTAATAACTGGGATAAGAGAGACGTAACATTTAGAAAAATCCCGTACCAACCGTTGTAATGGAAATTTTTTTTTTATTTTTTCTGATATAGAAACAAATTTCGAAAGAACTTTAGAGTGCTGCATACATTTGTTTTTGTTTATAATCTTCAAAAAAAAAATCATTTGGTTTTCTACAAAACCCGGTAAATCCCGGTAATCCAGCAATCCAGCTCAATACGTTTAAATAAGTTTTATTGATTACCTTTAAGAAGCCATTAAATTAAAAAATGTTGACCTCATAAGAAATTTTAAACACTTTTTATTTGCCAAAAAAATGAACGATTAAAATTTCTTAATTGGATCAAAATCATGTGTCCGTGCCTTTATTTCACCAACATTTGTTTCTTCGTTTTGTTAACATTCATATTTCCTCATTCCCTTACTCTCTAGTCTCTACCTCCTCAAAAAGACATCGAGCCCTTCCCGCCAAATTATCGTAAGCGCCAATCTAAATTATGAATTATGGACAAAATATAAATGTATTTTTCCAAAACTAGGAACGAAAAAGATATAACTTTTTTGTCTTAATCTTATCAATAAATTGTTCAAGAAAACATTCACATCAACATCGTTTCCAATTAGTCTAAAAACTAATAAAAATTTTTCTGTAAACAAAAACATCGTAAGCACCATTTCGCTTACGATAATTTCGCGGGAAAGGTGCGATATTTCCACCCAAGATATTATTATAAACTCTTCTGAGACTTTTTACTTAGTTTCATGAGACTAACAATTTTAGTGCATATTTTATGATTATTTTTTTCTGAAAGTATTGGAAGTCTCACTTCATATTTGGAATTCTAATAACTGCCCATATAATAGCACCGTGGTAAAAGTGTATTATATAAATAAATATATTTGTATAAATACTCCTTAAAAGTTGTTTTTTTTTGTTTTTATTAATCATTTGTTTATTATTAAAATATGAACCACAAATTCAAGGAAAATAAAAAAAATGTCGTTAAAATTTCATAATCGCTCATTCTGGCCCACCTCATTTGACGTATTTAACGTTTTTTACGTAGGCGAAATGTATGCGTTTTTTTTTTTTAATAGAAAACAAATTTTACTTAAAAAAAAACACTAATCATGGCTAAAAATAAATAACATTTGATTAAAAATAAAACAAACAATAAAAACTAATTTAAAACAATTTTCTGGTAAATTCCTTTCTCTCAAGGCGTCGCGTGTGATCAACATTATTGATTTTTTTTTTTTTTTTTGTTTTCTTTTGATTGTTTTTATCCAAAAAGGTCAAGTGCATTATGGCGCCACTGTAAGCAGTAAGCCACCATCAATAATATTTTTTCAAGGTGTGGGTGTTATTTATAGATGAATTTTTATTTTTATTGTTAACAATAATCAACAAGAAGTCATTCTAAAAATAAAAATCATTTGTTTATATCAGAAATAAAAATAATCCAATTATTGTCATCATAATTTAGATTTTAAAAATTCCTGAATAATATTAATAGAGAGTTTTGTTGTTGGTATTAAATAAAATAAAAGACTTATAAACTTGTTTATTTTGTGATGAAATTAATTAAGCGCATTCCATTTAATTTAAGCACATTGACTTAAGGTGAGTTTTGGACAATAAAGTATTTGTTTATTTGTTTGTAATTCGAAGTAAATAAATTATTACAAAACAAAAAAATAAAAAAATATTTAAAAAAAAAATCCGTTTATTAAAACGACTTTTATTAAGTAGTTTGTAGATGACCGGATGTGAAAAAAGCTTTTAAGATTTAGAAAAAAAGCGACTTAAATGACTTTCATTTATTTTTTAACGTGAGAAAGTATTTTTTGAGGAAAATTGGAGGGTTTGGAACTAATACCGAAACACCCTGAGAATTAAATCTAATACCTGTAAAATTCTGTAAAAGTGGTGTACTTGGTTTGCTAACCAAACGAGTCAATTCAAATATTCAATTTGAAATGGTATTTTTTCGAAACAAATTAAGAATTACAATTTTACAACTGAAACAATTTTACCATAAGAGCAAGTACGTGCGACCCAGTATTGCATTTTATTTGTTTTACAGCTTAACTGTGAAATAAGTTTAAGCATACTCCAATTCTTGGGTAAACTCATATTTTTTGAAAGTGTTTCTTTTAAATACGTTCACAAAAAATAAGGTAGGTAATCAAAAACATAGAACTATTTTAAATATCACTTTTCCTTTCTTTATTTTGTTGTTTTTTTTTTATTCTAAATTGTAACTTGTATAATTCATTAAAACACAAACAAAACGGAACAATTGAGTTTTGCAATAAAAAAAAGTTACGTATACACCCAAGTGACCCACTAAGATAAACCGCTACACTGCTTTTTCTGACAGAAACAGAGTAGGTAGTGAAAAATAAATAAATGTACATCATTAAACACTTTCCTGAGTTCTAAATTTTGGAATTTTGGTCAGCTTGTTACGGTAAAAAATTTGCCGTAACAAAAACTATTCTTGTTTCCATTCCCACTCCCAACTTAATCTTTCTTTTTGACAGGTTTCTTTCTTTGCCTTACTGAGGGAGAGTAGGACGGCTATGGTTTACCGGCTACTTGTTCTCTCTCTCAGTTAGGTAAAGAAGATTGAGTATCAACTGATAAAAATGGATGCCGCCGATATGGATACGGCGAAAAAGTGAAGCCAAAGGGCAATGATGCCATACCGCTTATAAATTGTAAAGCGGGATTTGAAAGGCGGGACGGCCTATTTTAAAAACTGAAGCGGTCATCCTTAAAGCGCGTTAGACATTTGCTCCCCGACGCTGAAGTTACTCATATTGAGAATAGCCGCTGGCCCAACATAATTAATTAAAACCAAAATTTTAATTTTTGAATAATTCGTTTTAAATTATTATGGGAAATTATGCAAGGATTCAAATTTCATGCTTTTGTCACAAAATCTAAAGGACCCCGCACATTTTGTATGGGAAGTGGCCCTCTGTGAAATTGTCTGAAATTTTAGTATGTTGTTCTCTTGAAGCCCTAGATCAAAAGTCGATATGGGCAGAAAGTCGAAAAATGGACAGTTTTTAAAATAACGGGTTTTTTCCGATGACTATCTCAAACCTTTTAAAAGGGATAGTAACTCTCTAAATTGTATTTTGCGCTATTCTAATGTGGAATCCATAGGTTTTTAGGGTCGCTGAAACCGAATCCAAAGTCCATTTTGCCACATCACGTCAGGTTTTCAAGATAACCTCAAAAAATATCACAGCCCAAAAAAAAATGTTTTGTTTGAACTGGGAGTGCGACAGTGCTAAATATATGTTTTTCGGGTCGCTAAAATTAGATTCGAAGTCTTTTTTGCCCTATCACGTCAGGTTTTCGAGATAACATCAAAAAAGAAACGAACATCTTTTTTGAGGTTATCTCGAAAACCTGACGTGATAGGGCAAAATAAACTTCGAATTTGGTTTCAGCGACCCGAAAAACATATAATAAACATAGTCGCACTCCCAGATCAAAAAAAAAAAATTTTTGAGGATGTAATATTTTTTGAGGTTATCTTGAAAATCTGACGTGATGGGGCAAAATGGACTTCGGATTCGGTTTCAGCGACCCTTTAAACCTATGGATTATACTAAAAAATAGCGTAAAACACAATAAGAGAGTTACTATCCCTTTTAAAAGGTTTGAGATGGTCATCGGAAAAAACCCGTTATTTTAAAAACTGTCCATTTTTCGACTTTCTGCCCTTATCGACTTTTGATCAAGGGCTTCAAGAGAACAATATACTAAAATTTTAGACAGTTTCACCGAGGGCCACTTCCCATACAAATTGTGCGGGGTCCTTTGTTTGCAAGGTTACTTTTAATATTAGTTTTTTTATTACAGTTAAAACAATTTTTGGTCAATTGAAATTTTTCGAAAACGCCTCTATCGATGGTTTAATTACATTTCATAACATACATACGTAAAGCTGAAAGTAATTCTGATAAAAATGCTTTTTTACTTTTTGAAATAAGAAATGGTTTAAGTTATTTTATTTGTATCAAAAAAAGTTTTTTGTGTTTTGTTATTGTTTAGCAAGTCGAAAAAATGCTAAACTGCAACAGTATTATCAACCAAAAAAAAGATAAACCAAATTTAACAATTCAAGGTCTGAAAACTGATTATAAAATAATTTTTATTTTTAAGAAGAAAAATTTAAAAAAAATGGAAGCGGGTGACGGTTCTTTCCCATAATTGTATGCAATACTTGGTATAGTCTCCTCTAGCGCATATGACAACCTGGAGTCGTTTGTCCATTCCACTAATTAACTTTTGAAGGTTTTGTTTTAACACTTCTTTCACTGAAGTTTTCAGTTGATCAAGACTGCTTGGAGGTTGATTTCGGTCGCGAATGCATCTTTTCAATATTTCCTACACATGTTCTATTGAATTCAAATCCAGATTTCTGTGTGGTTAATCCGAAGCTGGAATATTAAAATCTTGAAGATATTCTCAAACTACTCTAGCATGCATTATCGTGCATCAGACTAAACTGTGGACCAAATCTAGGGGTGATTGAAACCAGATGCTGTTCGAGGGCATCAGTCAAGTATTTTTGGGTACTTAACTTAGGTCTAGAAAGGATCGCTAACTCCGTAGGTGTTGTAAAGCAGATTTAACTCCATGAAATTTTATGACTCTTCTTTAAAAGGCTCGCGGGTTAACAGACAGACTTCAGCAAATCTCTCCCCAAATCTTCCCGACAAACATATTATTCCATACCTTTAATTTAAGATCACTATTGTCGCATTTGAGAAAATAACCATGATGCTGTGGCATAAAGTAATAGCAGGACTTTACTTTAAAATAAATAGGAAGTGCGTTAAATTTGAGCAATTTAAGTTAACTAATATTAATGTACTTCAAGAGCAAATACGTACAACCCAGTCATGTATTTTATTTTTAAAGAAAAACAAAAATGTTCACAATAATCATTAATTAATAATACCTACATACTTAGTACACAGCTATCTGAAAGGCCCATCCTCTTTTTCTTGTTCCTTACGTAAAAACCGATTGAGTCGATTTGCCCTGGAATTTTTTAATTAACTTATTGACTAAATTAAAATTCTTTACTGAGTGGCGTCTGCTTTGTGGCCGAAAAAAATTCCAATCCAAACGACTGACGACAGCATTCCAGAACAATTTGTTTTCTGACGTCTGATAGCAATTTCCATTCAAAAATGCGCATATTTCCTATTTAATTAACAAAAAAAAAAAAAAAAAGAATAATCAAATGAACCAAAAAAGAAACAAAAAAAGAAAAACATCCTTGATATTGTTGTTTTATTTTTAGTTAATCTGTACAACAAACTACTTGCTACATTGAGTTGGGGCATGTCTCGTGCACTAACAAAACTACTGACTGACGGACAGCCACCACCAGCCTCTGGCAGCCAAAAGCCAAAAGGCAAAAGAAAGGACGTAATATCACAACTTGTGGCACATGACAGAGAGATACAAAAGCCAGCTAGCCTAACATATCGTCGTTGTCGTCTTGGTCGTCCCTCTGATAGTCTGTTCTTCTAAGTACGTCATCAAATAGCAATTGGAAATGAATGCGAGTGCAGGCAATTAAACAGGAATATGGCGCCCAGGCGCCATCGACCATTGCCATTCCTAAGCTCGTGGATCACCAGCACCGCAGCACCCAGCACCATCGGCACGGTTATCTCTGTTGGTTAAAAATTTCCAAATGATTTATGCTCAGAAATGAAGAAACGTCACTTAGCAAAATCTGAAATGTTGGACGGCTGCTGTGGGATTGCGTGGCAGTGGCAGAATGGGAATCGCGGAATGCGAATGATGTGGCTGCCGGCCGGCGTCGCATCGGGATCGGGAATGTGCTGATATAAATCTAAACAAGATAATCCATCTCTGTGCTGATCGCTGAAGTGTGGCGCTGTGTGTATTAATCATGATGAGAATGGAGCCGAAGGAGAAAAGAGGTTGAGGGAGCTAGAGCTATGCTCTAGCTGATTGTTTTTCCCAAAGAGGGTATTCTTGGACTAGGGTTACCCTTTTACATATTACAAAAATGATTTGTTTACACTTTACTTCAAGAAATCAAAAACCCAGAAAATGATAACCGCAATAACTTATAAGACCTTAAAATTCTAAATTCACTTTTTCTTGTTGAGGGTTTCATGAACCCCAAGACCCTGAAACCTTATCTGCCAGCGTGAATGAAATCACAATTTGTAACTCTGGTAACCCTAATTTAGACTACACTTACTAATGCCATGGTAATTGGGTGTCTGTTGATCCCTGTGATCGTGATAATATCGTTGGTGATGGCTATGCGGCTACTGTTGGTAATTTGCAGCAGACCGGGCGAGTTCTGCTAATGTGGTAGCATATTTTTTGCGTTGAAATAACATGACTTCCGTACGCGCCATTTGAGATATGCACGTTTGAGATGATTAACTGCAAGCTCGCAATATGTGTCCGATGGATCGTTTTACAAATTGGCTTAGATTTAAGGCGCCGGATGTCTGTATTTCGCGGGTATAATATAATTGAATGGAAATTTTTCAGAGTTTTCACTCAACCAGAAGCCGGTTGGTATGTATACGAATTTGAAGCAAGTTGAAAGAAAGATGATTGAGTTTTACTTTTTAATTACAAATTTTTTTAAGCAGACAAAGTGTAAAGTAGAGTTCAAATCATCTTTCAAAAGGTTTATAATGTTTCAAAATGATATATAAAATAAAGATGTTAGTTGGGGAAATATGTATAACACAAACAGTTAGGTACGTCTTAACGATTTAATCTTAAAATACAATGTAAAAAAAAATAACTTAAAGCAGAATAAATAAAATGCACTACTTATAGAACGTAATTTCTCTTGTGGCAAAATTTAAAGAATAATTTTAATTTAATTTTATTGTTAAAATAACAATAAAAATATAAAATTTGCTTTTAAAATTATGAAACCTTTTTTAAAGGCTATTTAAAAATAAATATTGTTTGTTTCAAAAAATGTACACATTTTTTTTCAAAATTAATTAACTCAAATTTCAAAAAATGGCTTTTCAAAAAAAAAAAACACTATATCAGAAAAAATTTGAACGAAAAAATCATAGTTTTTATTTAATTGAAAAAATTGTTATTTTTCTTTTTTTGAATATGAGTTTAAGGGACTATTAGGGACATGCTCGGGATATCTTTGGGACATGCTCTTGACATCTTCGAGACAGGCTCGGGACATCTTCGGGACATGCTCGGGACATCTTTGGGACATGCTCGGGACATCTTCGGGACATGCTCGGAACATGCTCGGGACATGCTCGGGACATCTTCGGGACATGCTCGGGACATCTTCGGGACATTTTCGAGACATGCTCGGGACATCTTCGGGACATGCTCGGGACATTTTCGAGACATTTTCGAGACATTTTCGGGACATGCTCGGGACATGCCCGGGACATGCTCGGGACATGTTCGGGACATGCTCGGGACATCTTCGGGACATACTCGGGACATCTTCGGGACATGCTCGGGACTTGCTCGGGACATGCTCGGGACATGCTCGGGACATGTTTGGGACATCTTCGGAACATGCTCGGAACATCTTCGGGACATGCTCGGAACATGCTCGGAACATGCTTGGGACATGCTCGGGACATCTTCGGGACATGCTCGGGAAATGCTCAGGACATCTTCGGGACATGCTCTGGCAATTTCGGGACATGCCCAGGACATGCTCGGGACATCTTCGGGACATCTTCGGGGAACAATTTTGAAGAAAAAATATAAAATAAATCTCTCTAACTCGAATTCCCCTCTAACTCGAACCGATTTTCGAGTCCCGTGACTTAAAGGGAGTCGACCTTACTTCTTAATATTAAATTTTTACTACCTTTTTGATACATCAAAACTTTATATAAACTTGCTAACATCTCTATTCTGCCATCCGATTCACAGCAAATTTTAAAATAAGAAACGTTTATATGTATGGTGGTAAAATTTAATTTATACGGTTATTTCTTAAAAAATTGTAGGCCGAAATTTTAATTTTTTTTCAAAGTCAATTCGTATACACTGGCCAACAATTTTCAACTTTTTAAAATTTTCCAGAGAGATTTATATCAAATTTTATAGGTTTGGGTTCATTTAGCTCAAAAATAATATTGGTTTCTTTCTAGCAGCTCTAGTTTTAGAAATATGTAATTTTTCACATTTGGGGAAATATTCATACTAATTTTTAAGTTTTTCTTATTTTGAGGGTTACCTAATTAAAGTTTTCCAGAAAAAATTATATTAAACTCAATGTATTTGGGGTCAGTAAACCTAAAAATCACATTTATTTTTTTCTAGGAGCTCTATTTTTTGAAATATTTTAGTTTTCCACATTTTGGGGGTAATTTCGTACTTATTTTAAAGTTATGCTTATTTTAACTGTTTGTTAAAATTTTCCAGAAATTTTCTTATCGAACCTAATGCATTTGGGTTCACTTAGCCTAAAAATCACACTGGTTGCTTTCTAGGAGCTCTATATTTTAATTTTTCACATTTTTGGGGTAATTTCATACTATTTTTTTTTTAGATTTCATTATTACAAGCGTTTTAAAAGTTTTGTTGGAAAAATTTGTTTCGAATGTTTTTTCTTTGTCCATTTCTCCAGGCAAGACTTGAGTTAAGTCAAATTATTTTTAGTCTCAAATAAGTGGGGGAAATTCTAGCAACCATTAGAAATAACCGAAAAAATGCAAAACCGAAGTTATGAAAAACCAAAGCTATGCAACGTGGTTTTTGGTTGGCAACCATTGAGAGGAACGATATACGGGAGATAAGTACCAAAAAGCTAGAGCGTGTAGGTTTAGTTAAGATAAGAAAGAAAATTGTATGGAACGGGGTTGTCTATTCCTCCCCGTTTAGCTGGGAAGGGCAATCTTATTTAATCTCAACCTACACGCTCTATCTTTTTGGTACTTACCTCCCTTATATCGTTCTATTCAATGGTTGGCAACCCAAAAACCACGTTGCATAGCTTTGGTGTTGATAAGGTAGATTATATTGGAATTTTGAAGTTGGCCCAAAGGAATTCAAACAGCTGAAGCTACATGTTCAAACTAGGTTTTCATATGACTCACCTTTTATGTTTCTATATATTAACCACATTGTAGTCTTTTTTAAATAAAAAAATGTTTATTTGTTTATGTATGTATGTATTTTTTTTTTTTTTTTTTTTATAACTTTATTAAGTAAAAGTTAAGTGTTTGCTATTATTACACAAAGTTTTTTTTTCTTGTTTAAATAATTTTTAATGTAATTCTTGTTTCTTAAACTGTAATCACGTTCAATAGAACCTCATGTTCAGTCATCCAGCAAAACAGAAAAAATGTAATAATAATTTTTTTATAAAGTAACAATAATTAATATTTTTTTTTTTTTCAATTTGTTAATCGTTCTATAAAATTACAACAAACTCAAACTAAATTAAATAAAAAAGAAGAACAAACTATACCAGAAAAAAAAACACAAAAATATAAAAACCAATAAAAAACAATTTAAAAAATACACAAAAAAAAAAAATTAAAAAATATATAAATATATAATAATCTTTGTTTTGTATTTTTATTGGAATACAATTTAGATTTTAGAAAAAAAAACTTTTTAACACCAAAAGTAAATAATTTAAAATATTATAATTCCAAATATATCATAGAAAAAACGTAGGACAACAAATGCTAAAAGAATTCAACAAACAAATTGTTTGTCCGGTTCTCCTTTAAAAAAGGATTAGATAGTATCTCGGAATTGCATCTTGTTTTTTTTTAGTTTTTTTTTAGTTTGTGTTCATCTACTAAATTGTGTATGTTTTTTTTTCTCTTTTCATTTTTTTGTTTATTTGTTGTTTTGTATGATTGAATTGAGTGCGCAAAATATTGATTAATTTTGTTTATTAAAATATTTCGATGTATGTGGAAATTTGTCTTCTTTAAAGTCAGTGTCAGTTTTGAGACGTTCCTTAACACCAGAACGAATGGTTTCACAGAAAGAAGCTTGCACTGTGGTGTCTGTGGCAATAGCATTGGAAATTTCATCGGCGCTTTGAGTAGGATTCGATGAGGATGGATTTTGTAGACCAGTCGTTTGGATCGCACGTCGGACACTTTCAGCTAACAATGATTTAACATCATGTGGTGGTTTCGTACTTTGGATAAGCTTTCGCCTTTTGGCTGACATTCCCGAAATGTATGCATCTGAAAATGGTGGTTGTGGAACCTATTTTTTGATGAAAGATAAAAAGATCATTCGATGTTCTTTGGAAGATCAATTAAGTTTAAAAAAAGCATACATTATCTCGTGGGTGTAGGGCAATATCTCGTGTAATAACTGGCAGCCAAGATGCTGGAAAGTTTCGGTGCCAAGGATGGCTACCAACAATTACTGGTGGAAGTTCTTCTTCGGCTTGAGGTGGTGGAGTCGACATCTCAAAGTGACTACTTGATGAAGAAGATCCTGGAGGAGAATCTATGTCCATGGGCTTGAAAAAAAAAATTATTAATTTCGATCAAATGTAAAGTCTACGAAGAAAAGATGGGTAGAGTAAAATCTGCAGGAGTGATGAGGGAAAACATTTTTGGACGGGAATAAGCAGGGATGTTCGATGAGACCATTGGCGGATATAGAAGAAGAATTGGGAAAGGGGAGCTGGATAGGGGTGAAAGTGAGGGGAAGAAGAATTTGAACTAGAGGAGATGAGAAGAGATACGGCGAGAGGTAGGATGTAAGGCGAAGATAAGGAACTGTTAGGGAAATCAATTAAGTTTAATAGAGTAAAATAAAAATACAATGCAATTCTATACAAACTTACTATTTCTTCATTATTTGATGTTGTCTTATTTTTGGGGTCTTTTGAAACTAAGAATCGTTTGACATCTTCCAGTAATGGTGCGGTAACAGAATCGGAATTACGGTCTTTTATCTGAATACTCAAAAAGCTCAAAGCTTCACCTTTAAAACCTGAGATAATTCAAATCAATTATTACAAAAACAATAAATTTTTTGGTTTAAAAATAATCAATCTTACGTTTACGAATTGCAAGCAAGACAATATTCTTTATTTGAGCCCAATACAACTCCGCATTGATTTGTCCCACACAAACGAAAAGAATTCCAAACAATCGATCGAATAATGTTTTGAATTCTGCACGCAAACGGGACTCGAAATTAAAACTTTCTGTTGAATCATTGATAAGATTTACAATCAAGGGAACACTCAAACGAACCAATTTCTCAACCGAAGCCCTTGAATTGTATTCTTCTGTTGTATCGTATTGAGGCAGAAAGATTAAAATTTCATTTAGATATTGGATAGCTTTTTCGACAGCTGCCGACATGCCAACTTCGGATACTGGCGAACCATCAAACATTGTCGCACCGATAAAAGATATTAGTTGATTTCGCAAGCAATTGCGTGTATAGTTTGCACCAGCAGCGGCAGTAGTTGCTCTGCTACTACTGCTGCTACGCACCGATGGTGATGCAGAGCGTGGCGATGCGGCAGAAGATGCAATGCTAATGCCATCCAAATTGCCAGGTGAAGAAGTCGAATTGGGACGTCGAACGCGACGTATGAAACGACTTTGCACACGTGGTGGTGTGAAGGGTTGACCTACACTGTTGTTGTTGTTGTTGGTGCCATTTTCACGAGCTTCATTATCGCGAATGTGATGACTGTTGCAGGGTAAAAATCTAAAACAAGAAAAAAATTAGTCACAATACCATAAACCTATTTACTAGTTAGATTTACCTATCAAATGATGATAGCATATTTGCTGGTATCACACGACTATTCCAGGCCGATGGAATATTTGACACTTGAACTTGTGGACGAGCTGTTGAGCGTGTTTGAGTCGATGTGGTTGGATGTGTGGTTGTATCAACACGAGCCTGATTTAAACCAGTTGAAGTTGTATTCGAATCTGATCCTGTTGTAGCAGTACTTGATGCTGCTGCTGCTGCCGATGACGATGTTGTTGCTGTTGAAGAAGTTTCTGTTGTTGTCGATGATGATGATGATGATGATGATGATGATTGAGTACTATTTGGAGCTGTAGCAGAGGAGGATTGTGATGCTTGGGCACGCATATTTGCATTCAATGGCACACCAATTGATAGAATGCTGGGTGCATTAATTTGAACATGAAAGTCTGCATCAATTGGAGCTGAATTAACAACTGCTTGAATAAGTCGTGCCACTTGGAGTTGATGATTAGCTGAAGAAATAATAAAGTTCACAATTAATTTTGCAGGTTTTTCTTTACAACTTATTCGAAACAACGCTTTTTTAATAGTTAAACAAAAAAACTTGTTAAAACAAAACAAAAATAAACAATTATAATAACGTTTGGGTCCGCTAAAAAACCCTATTCAAATATGGCTAAAGTAATTTGAGAATCTAAATTGCGAAAGATCATGTTCCAATCAACTTAGCGTATGATGAAGCTGAAAATATTTATCTTACCATATAATCAAATAAGAATAAAATTAGCCATTTGGATATGGGACCAGACCAAACATCCCGATCGGCTGGTTTAAAAGGAAAACAGACCTTATAACGAAATAGCGAATAATTAACTCTTAAATGACCTGGAAAGACTGTGTTATCTTTAAAAGTTTATGACCTTGCTCAGAAAAAAGAAAGGGTAATAAAATCTTGATGTGTGTACTAACGGGTCGTTGCGCATTGAACATTGGGAACTAAAACTTTAAACTTCATATGACCGTTAGAGTGGGCCGAAAAACACTTTTTTCAAATTTCAAATCGTATATTATTTTTTGAACATAATAACTTTCGAAAACACTTATATAAGCTAAATATTAAGTAGAAAAAAAATTGGTTCAAATTGGTTAAGGACCGGTGCACCGGTCCTACCGCGGTGGCGCATGTAAATATTTGTAAATTTTTTATTTTTACCAAATAAGAATTAAAAATGAATTTGATACAATCATTGAAAGTCATGACGTCACTGAAGGCATACAAATCTTTCGTTCAAAAACGCTTTGGGTATTTATTATTCTCTTTGCCGGACAATGGTGCTTTTTGGCTTCAAAAATCATTTCCATGGACATTTCTTGATGAAAATTCATGAAATTTAGTACACTGAAGTATATGTAAGTATAAGAAATACGAAAAAGCTTCCAACTTTTGTTTGTTTATTTAATAAATATTTCTTAACTGTTCCGACCACAAACAATATTTTTTAAGGACCGTAGCGTCACCTTAATTCAAAACATTATGAAATATCCGGGGTCAAAAGGGTATTGCACCTTAAACTGTGGATCGAATTAGATACTAGAAGAATTTCTTTTTCATAAAGAATTACTGGACTTAACATTTTCCCATCTTCCATTGATCTCTAGATACTGGAGGAATGCCTCACGTCAATCGAAACATTACCCATTTCATTGACATTCATTGAATTGAAGTAGTTGACATGTGAATATTGATTTGTGGGTATCGAGAACTTCATAATGTAAAAATGGTATTGGAAAAAAGGTTTCACAACTTCTTTTTGTAAATTTTTATTATTTAAATGTTATAAAACCATTCAAACTAAAGGTAACAAACTAAGGGCCGGTTTGTTCACAGTCGATTATCGTTTAATCAAGGCCCTAAGGGTATCAAGAATTCTTTGAAGTTAGCTTTTTTTTTTAATTATTATTTTAAAATCTCTAAATCTAATATGAATCTTTCATGGAAAAATAAATAAACCACAAACTCAGTAAAACAAAACAAAAAAAAATGATTGCATAATTGTCCCTGAATGAATCATAAATGGTTAGAAACTTTGAAAAACGAAAAACTTTTTCTAATTCGCCACTCACAACAAACAAAAACAAAACCATATAAAAAATAAACAAACGTACGAACGAAAACTGCTCTTGGAGCAAGATTAAGTACGACCTCAACTTCATTTTCATCTAAAAAAAAAGTTTAAAATATTTTTTTTATAAAAAAAAACCTTGAAAATACAGTATTATAATATTAGCAAACCTGATAATCCTGCAATGGGTGAAGATGCATTAGCAGATTGTACTCCATTTGGAGCACTAGCTGGAGTTGTTGGTGGTGTGGCAGTTGCTCCTTGTCCACCACCACTTACACTGCTGCTATTGTCAGATGAGTTATCAGCAGATGCTGATGTTGAAGCAGCAGTAGCTGTAGCTGGAGTTGAGCTTGCAGATGATGCAGCTGGTGTCGAGGAACTTGCCGAAGCGGCGGCTGCTGCTGCTTGTTGTCTTGGAGTTGATGATCCAGTTTGAATTGTAACTGGCCCATTGCCTGATGGACTGTATGTAGTATAATTATTCGAACTAACATAGCCACTTTGTTCGACTAAAATTGGACGACAACATAAGTAACGTGGTGCTGGTCTTGAGACATCCAACATTAAATCAGATATAGCATGCTGAGCATGAGAAAGATAATGGAAAGCCTCTGAGACTCTATCGAAAAGTCTTTGAGAATTTTCGCGACCTGTTGTATCCTAAAATACAAAAATATTATAATTTCTTTTACAATCATCATTATATTTGAAATTCTTACATTTTCTTCAAATGTTGGTTCATTTTGCAACAACTCATAATACTGATCAATAAAAGGATTCAAACGAGCTTGGACTGTTCTCATTTGTTGAATAACCTGAGCCAGTACATGTGTTCCAGTTCTTTGGCGACTTGGACTCTGACCGGCATTTGGAGTTGATGATGCAGCTGCTGATGGAGCACTCTCGTCTGTCTGTGTGCTAGGTTCAGTTGATTCAAGTCCAGGGGCATTTTCTTCTGCCTCAGCATTTGTGGTAGTACTCTCCGATGTAGTCTCATCCATTGGTTCAACGGGTGCATTTGAATCGCTAGCACCGCTGTTTGAAGATGGAGCATCCGTATCAGATGTCTCAGATCCATTGAATACAGTTGGCAATTGAACAACTGTAACATTGGCATTGCCATTCTGACGTAAAGCTGCTGAAACAGCACCTTGCAAAGCTTCGACAAGATTTTGAGTGTTATTTTGTTGAATATCAGTAATGCCAACTTCGACGACAGTTGATTCCATAGTCCAACGGCCTTGAGCCAAAATATCAAGTGATGTGTTATTAAGTCCCTGAAATTTTAGTCATTTTTAATTAAGTTTCAATTAAAATTGTAATCGTGTGTTACCCTTTCTGGATCTTCCAAATAAGCTGCAATATTATTGGCACAATTAAGCATGTGTCTGGCAACAGTAATTCGGTTCATGCAGAAAGATGACGAAGATGAAGTTAATGGATTGATTGTTGTTTGTGGATTTTGCTTTAAAAAAATACATTGTTACATATATGTAATAAAATTTGTATGATAGCAAATAAACTTACAACTCCAGCATTCATTGGAATTGCCATAGCACCAACTACCATGCCATCCAATGCTCGGAAAAGAGGAGAATTGCGCATTCCTCGAGAATCCGAGCGTCTAATTCCAACTCCGCTAGTTGTGTTCGTTGTTGTTCTAGAAGATGGCGGAGGCCTTTCAGCAACATGTACGACTTTTCCATCGACATCTATTTTGTCGGTTAGATAATTATATTAAGAAAAGAGAGACAAAAAAAAAACAATTTTACCATATTCTTTGACTTGCTTATCATCAGCCAAAACTCGTCCACAATAAATAATACGTTGCTGCTCTGCCGCAATGTTTGTCTTCTCGGCAATTTTATCTTTAAATTGCCTTATAGTTATCTACAAAAAAAAAAAAGTGCTTTTACTGAAGGGTTTTTTATGCATAAGATTAGTTTTTAATTTTTGAATTTTCAAATAGAGGAAACTAATACAACGGGATGAAGGACCAGCAAAGCCTTCCCTAGAGCAACTAAGGTGTCCTTATACTAGGCTCTCATCATTCCAGTCCTGCTATATGGTGCAGAGTCATGGACTTTGACGATGGCGGATGTAAACGCCTTAAATTGTGGTTTCGAGTTTGTAAGCGATTTTTGGTCCCTTATGCATTGAGGATTATTGGAAAATAAGATACAACATTGAACTGTTCGGGTTTAACAAGGACACTAATCAAGAAAATTACAGACCCTAGGATTCCAAGGTTATAAGGAGCTCATGTAAAACAATGCTCCGTCCCGGAAAGTTTTCGAATCCAACCCAGAAAGACGTCATATTAAATGTGTCCCCTAGATTCAAAAACAATCTATTCCACTTTTTGTTTTATTGAGTTATTTGAAAAAACGTAAGCACTTTGTTCCGCTTTATTAAAAAAACAACTTCTGAATCGAATTAAACATGTATTTTTGATTTTAAACTGACTATGCTTTCCTTTGTCACCCAACGCGTTATAAAAGTATTTAACAATTTATTTTGGAATAGAGTTGTTTTGAAAGTCATGCATAGAAATAGTTTAGTTTTGAAACTTAGCAATAAAATTATTTCGCTTTATATCAGGAATAGTGTGGTTTTGATTCTCAAAGAATATGGAATACATTCATTTTGATGCAAACCATAATATTTCTATAATGTTTAACTCTGGAACAAGTTGGCTTTGAAAGTTTTCAACCACAATCAAAGAAAGAGGTTGAAAAATTGAGATAAACTGCGTTTCTAACTCATTTTTCACAAAAAGTGGTATAGATTGTTTTTGATTCTAGGGGACACAAATATTAAATAATTATTTCTTCACATTTAGGGCAACCGCACACAAGAGACTTTCTACCGGGCAATGTTTAATAAATAAATATCGGGCGTTAGGCTAGGCGCACACATGCGATTTTAGTCGCGCGATTATTCAGTCGCAAATTAGATGACAAGAATTTCAATGACTGTCGACACAATTTTCAAATTTTTAATCGCGGGAAACATGTGTGTTCACAGGCATTGAAATCCTTGTGATCCATTTTTGCAACTGAATAATCGCGCGACTGAAATCGCATGTGTGCGCCTAGCCTTAGAGAATTTTGTTTTTATACACAATTTTTTTCAAACAAAAGATTTATTAATCAGTCGATTTTTTAGTTCAGATCTACGTCTGTGATCTTCTCTTAGCTGCTGTAGCAGCTCAATCCTGTAGCAATCAATCCTCAATCGTTTCTTTTTCTCGTGTTGCCCCTGTTTTTTTTTTTTCTCATTGCGTTGTTCTTATTACACTGCTTTTTTTTTAATGTTATCAGTCGTATTTTGAAATCACCCTTCCGAGTTGAAAAAAAATTGGACCACTTAAATAAATGGAACCGTGCAAGTGCAACCAAGATCGTGTTTTTGGCTCCATACGGTCTTACGGTAACGGTCTTACTTACTTTCTTACTAAGGTAGCGGTTACAGTCCATGATGGATCGACATCAAAAAACAAGCCTCTATAGTCGGTCCCTAGCTAGCTATCTTCAGTTTCGCACATCTAGTTGCTTGAGGTTCATGTTCATCCAGCGAACGGATTTGACAGGGATGGCGAGACGCGTCGATCAGCCTGATATTTTTGGCATTTGTGTTTTCGTCCAGCCTATGCTTTCCGACCAAACCAAAGATGTCTTCTGACTCAAATACAGACAACATGTATCAGACTGTATTTAAATATAGCAGATGGGAATCTCCCCGTCAGGACATACAGACACATCGGTGTATTAAGCCCGAAGAACATCATGCCGAAGATGCTGGAATGTGAAGTGCGATGGCAGCAAATAATTGCGAAGGTACCTGATACACATTCTCAAGACCAAGAAATGAGAACGGACAGTTCACGAACAGATGAAAACCGTTGTTAATTAAAAAGGACTTTTAAGGTTTTGCCTATTAGACAGTGTCCTGTTATGACATCTATTACAGACCTAATTTGTGATCTCCTTAGAGATACTAAACATTTGAAGCCCTGTGATCTGTTTCGTCGCTATGCATTTGATGATATTATTCCACCTAAGATTTGTTTTATTTATAACATCTTGTTTTAGCAATAGTTTACACGCGCAAATTTTTATTTTCACACCTCAAAATTGATTCTTCCGTGGGCAAAACTTTATCACTATGAGACTCCAAACTAATAGTCTTTTGAACAAAATTTTGTTCTTCTTTGCTTTGTGCGAGTTTTCGAAAATTCAATAAGCTTTACAAACGAAACTCAAGTCAGTTAAAAAAAAACATAACATTTTCAACAAAAAAAAATTATAAAAAAAATAAAAAATCAATTTACAAATATACTTGAAAAAAAATTGAGCTTTCCCACATTGTTTACATGTTAATATCTTTTAAGCACCTTCCACATCTTTTTCGACATTAGGGAGTTCTGGCTCACTTTTGTGTGGGTTTCTAACACCCTTGTGTGGGTTGTAAGTCCATAATTGACTTGTGGACTTATAACCCACCCAAGTGAGTCAGTAGTCCATTATGGACTTTTGGCCCGTGGACTTATGACCCTGCACTGTTGGGCTTTGCTTAATTAATCACAATGATGGTTTTTGTCAAGAGTACATCCACTATACTGACATACCGTGTGTTAGAATTGGTCTGATAACCGTAGTGTACAGTCAATGAGTAATTTCTCATGGCTTCTTTACACTGCCACTGTGACGTTTTTTACTCCTTCTTTAATGTTGAGATTCACTAAAGTTTTTATCTATAAGTGATACCTATACGGTATATCTTTAATGGAAGGGGCTTCTATATGATTTCCTGAAGAAGAGGAAAAGATCCGTTTTGTGAGGATTAACATCTAATCCACACCGATCCAATTTCTTGGCTTGTTTAAGGCATGTTCTAAGAGATCTTTAAGATGAATGAATATGATACTCTTGGAGGGTTTTTCAATTCCTCGCTAGAGGCAGTAGGTATTCCTGGAGGTCTAGGCTGGAATACGAACCCAGACCTCTGGCGGAATAGCATATCACAATAACCATTTTGATATACTGTGGTGGGTATTTTGTCTGCAAACGTTTTCAAGTTGCAAGCGCGAATTCGTTCGAATGAAAATTATCTTGAAAATGATTGCCATCAAATGAAGTTTACATTTTTTCAGATAATTAATATCAAAGCCTTGAAAAAAACAAAATCCCGAATAACAAAACAACCCCATTGAGGCAGGTATCCCTAAATATAGAAATCCAAAAATGTTTTGAATGAGAAATTGCGCATTTTCTTTCACTTCCCCAGCTCAAAAATCCACAAAGTATAAAGTTTTTTTTCTCAATAAAATACAAAAAAAAAAAAATACGAAGTGCAGAATCAATCTTGCTGCTCTAAAAATTCCTATTTCTCAGTCATATACCCATGAGTAAAACCTGACGCCAAACTCATTCAACTCTTGGTTTATTCCAAAACTCAGTTTGTTTGGTTTTCTCACAGAAATTTTGGCATTCTCCTTATTCGTCGATTATTGCCAAAGTTCCTCCACCAGTCGCAGCCAGCCATTTCTATGTATACTAGGTAGAACCATGATGTGACTCACCCCAGTGAATCAAAAAAAAAAAAAAAGAAAAAAACCTCATCACGTAGCTATGCGATTGAACAGGAAAAAAATGCATTTTCAAAAGTAAAAATCGATTAAATAGAGGATTAACAATTAAAACCAACAACCTACCTCATTGTCAATGCTGAATTCATGTGTTTGCGAGTCCAGAGTCTTCACTTTAAGATTTATAATCATTTTGAGTTTTATTCTTTTGTTCCTTCCTCTGAAAATTCTCTTCTTATTGGTTTTATTGGATTTTGTGATTCACTTTACTAAAAAAAGGATTATTTATATTTTCTATCAAATAATTTTTCAATTTGAAAAAAAGGACGATTTTTTTGTTGGTTTTTCCTTTTGTCGAGTAAAAAAAAATAATTATGTGGTAGAGATGATGAAAATTGCAAACTGATAGCGATAGTGGTCACAAAACATAACCTCAAAACCGATCTGTCACTTTTTGTCACCTTTTTTTATGGGTGTTTGTTATATTTTTTTGTTGTATTCGTTTTTACTTTTTTTTTTGTTAGAAAAAAAGAGACCAATATATTTTTGTCACCACACCATACACTCACTCACACAACTAGACACAAGATGACTTGGAGTAGAAAAAAAGAAAAAATGTTTGATGGTCTGTTTTTTTTCCAATATGAAATAGACCGTGAAAAAACACTTCCGCTTTTGTAATAGCACTTGCAGAATATTTCCAACTGGTTTATTATTGTTTTAAATGTAAAATTATTGAAATAGAATTGGTTTTTCTAGTAGAAAAATTAATTCAAAGCTAAGTACGGTTGGAGTTTTGGGGCACGGTTGACTTTTCAGTTTCCTTCCACTATTAAATATGATGGGTTTACATGTGGCAGTTTTGTGGTATCTAAATTTGTGGATGGTTAAATGAAAATTTTTGTTATTTTTGTGTCCTAAGCTGCTAACACATGGGTGGACGCATTTTATAAAAAATGACGTGGTTGTTTTAAAAAATTAAACCTTCGTTAACAAAACACAATTTTTTAACTGCATCAAATATCACCAAATAGGATAATAGGGGAATTCATGCAACGGTGTTCACTCCAGAGGTCGAACTACGGCATACGTTCGTTGCTATGCGTCCTTATTTTTTCTACTAATTAAATAGAGAGAGCAATAGTCAAAACGTTAACGTATGATCGCAAAAAAAAAAAAAAAAAATTGATTCCAGTAACAATTGTTGAACTTTTAGGAAACGCTGTTTGTCCGTTAAATTTTGTATCAGTTTCTGGATTAAACCATAGGTATTAATACTGAATGTGTAGATTGGGTGGTAAGTGGGCTTTCTTAAGCGCGTCGAAAGATACGGTTGTATCAACTGGGGACTTGTATAATTCAATGAAACAGTGTTAATCTCATGCACTTGAGAATTTGGTACTGAAGGTTTGAAATCCTTGAAAAAAGCAACTAGAATTTTAAACTTTTCTTCTAAGTTGGAAAGTTTGTAATCGGATTTGGAAGATATTTTAAGGCTCTTGCGCAAATAGCACTGATTTTGTGAACGGCATCGTTGTGCGCATCATAAGGTTTGAAGGATCGAAGAAAACCTTTAGAGGTAAATGATTTTCTAACTGAATCAATACGGGCACTCACTGCTAAAGGGCCACCCTTTTTATTATTTTGGGATGAATAGAAAGCAGTTGGTCGAATGAAGATGTTTCGTACGGAAATGTTGACCCGTTTACATTTTACACTTCAAAATGATACGAAATAACCGTCTGTAAATTTTTATTAAAATTTGATTATGCTTTGATGAAATTACAAGCCTTAAAAATATGTTAGTTTTTTGCAAAAAACGGCAATGCCATATTTCCGTTCTCCGCATTTTTTAAGAAAAATGAAAAACGCAGTACACCAAATTTAATCGAAATCGTTAAAGCCGTTTTCGAGAAAATTGCAATACCTCGAAAACGGTATATGGGAGATGCGTTAAAAAGGAGATATTAAAAAAAAAATTTTTTAAATGGGTCAAGGAAATTACGCAAAAATTATCTGTACCCAGTTTCAAGCAAATCCATCCATCCGTTTAGGCCCTAGCTCGATGTACAGATGGACACGCATAGACGCACAGATCGACGGACGGCATGGGGCATATATACTTTTTTTTATCCATCATTTTGTTGGTTTTGATTAAAACCTCGATTTTTTTTTTCTACACGAAACATTAACAATTTTGCCTTATGTAAAAAGTTCTATGATCTTAAAATCGACTTAGTTGTAGGTAAACTGCCTCGAATCCAATTCTAAGTTTAGAAGTTAGATATCGATAACTTCCCGTAAGAATGTATTAAGCGACATTTTTTTCGAAAATGACTTTTTGATGTGGAAATATACTATATGAGTTGAGCGCCACGTTTTGGTACCATTTTGGTTGTTTTATCATGTATGCAAATGAAACTAGAGAGAAAATAAAATTGTGCAGCCCATACATTTCTTCACAGAATAATTTTGTTTTTTGCGTTTCCTGAACAATTTTAAAAATGTCGCTTAATACATTCTTACGGGAAGGTATCGATATGTTTTATTACAATTAATTTTTTTAAATTCCAGTTTAGCTTAATTCGGTTCAATTATAATTAATTAATAATTATTAAGGTACGGTTATTTTGACCTTTGGGCTTCAGCATTTACATAAGAGTAAAACGCGTTTATTACCTCCTTCTATACTATTAATTTTTGTAAGAAATGTTTGTATGTTGCAGCTGGATTTGAAGAAGATGGCATAATTTTGCGACCGTGGTAGTGAAGAAAAAAAAACTAAATATTTTCAAAATATGGACAAATGGTTTTTTTTTGGAAAGTTTTCATTTTTATTTGATTCATCTTAAATTTTAACGATATTTATTATCAAAATGCTAAATTTAACCCAAAAGAATTTGATTTTGTAAAAGTGAGAAGTATGTCCATATTGCTTAAATGGCGGTGAATATTGTAAAAAAATATTGTAATGAATTTTTTTTTACAAAAGTTGACTTTATTTGTTTATAGAGAATTAATGGGATGTTAAAAATGTATTCTTAAATTTTCTTTAATGTGATTCGTTGTTGAGATATTGATAGTTAAAGTATGATTTTTGATTTGATGACTTATGTTGCAATACAAAATCATCAAACAAAAAAAAAATTAAAGCTTAGTAAAAATAATAATAGTTTTATCAGAAACAATTATCCCAGTTTCTTATTTCACATTGATATTTGTCAAAAAAACGTTCATAAGTTGAGCCGAATATGAACAAAATTTGCGTTTTGAGACGATATGCCTCACAATAAGTCAGCACAAGCTATAAATTTATAAAATAAAAAAACACGCATTCAATTCATTTTTATCACATATGAATAGAATTTGTTTATTTCCAAACAAAGAAATACAAACTATTACACATTCATTTATTACGATATATTATGACACGTATCTATATAATTTTTATCGATTGCCTCTACTCCATTGGGGCCATTTTTTAATTATTGCATACAGTGAATCCCCTGGACTATTTGTAGAACTGAATTGCCTATGACCAAATAGTTTGTAGTTTGCTGATAATTTTCCATTGCGAACACCTTCAGCAATTAATTCTTTTGCAATATTAAGTGCATCTTCACTTGGTGCTTCAGAATCGAAAATTCCAATGAATGATATACCAATGCTATCAGTATTATGACCCCTAGTATGTGCTCCAACTTTGTTCCAACCTCTTCCCTCATACACGTTGCCATCGTTTCCGATAAGAAAATTGTATGCAATGTCGCTAAAGCCCATTACATCCATTTGTTGTTTTTGAATACTTTTCACCTTATGATCACAGGATGCCTGTGTGTTATAAAGATCAGAGTTATAGATTTAATGGTTTTAAATCATTTTTTTTTGTTCATCTTTTACCCTGTTATTGCAGGATCCTGATGCTGTATGACTGATTATGACCTTGTTTACTGGAGATTTTAGATTATCAATCTCTCCATCCGGTTCTTGACCGTGCCAATCTGCTCTTGAAACTATAGTTAGTCCACAAGCAGCACTCAATGTCCAAGCAAGACAAAGGAAAAAACCTAAAATTACTTTGGTCATCTTTTTATTATTTTAATTAAAATAGTTCTGATGACTGCACCGGGTAAAAACACAACTGAAACTGTCGTGTATTTAAACTTTTCCCAATGATCGCCAATATTATTTATTAAGCATTTGTATGGCCTTATCAATACTTCATCTGGGGAATCACATTTTTTATTGAATAAGTGTGATAGATACCTATACTTTGTTTTTCTGCAGAATAAACTGAAAGTAATAACAAACAAAAATTAATTGAAATATGGAGACAAGAGTTTTTTCTCCCGAAAAAAAAACGAACTTGAAAAAAAGATAGAATAGACTCATATTCAATAGATACTTAATTACAGTAGATACTAGATACTACAGATCTTAAGCGGCAAGAGACAATCATTTTTTTGTTTTTTTTTTTTATATCAACTGACTACCTGAACTGATCGTTAAACCGGTAAGCTTTTGTGTTTTAAACACTTTATCATTTGTTTATTTTCTTAAAGGTTTGACCTCATTATCTTAAACTATGTTTTGAACAATAGTTTTTTTTTAACGTGACTTTTAAACTTTACACTACCAGACCAAAAATCTTGGCAATTCTAGTATCGAGCAGTAGCTTGTCATAAAAGATAACAAGAAGAGAGTGTAACCAAACTTAGTTCTTCAAGGCAATAACGAATTCTTGTATAAAATTAAGTTAATAGCTTGTGACAAACAGCTTTAAATGGCCTTACGGAGGTCTTCCTGCAGGAGGTTTATCAAATACACAAACTGGATTACTTGCCTAGAAGGTTTTAATAAGGCCTTATAGAAGTTGTTATAAGATGTTAAATTTATGCATAAAAAAAATGTATGGAATTTCATTTCATTATTTTTGTTGTCTTTTGATTTTTTCTATTTAGCATTTTCTACTTTCTGTTTCTATTTTATTTTATTTATTTTAATTTTTTTCTATTTCGTTTTTTTCCTATTTTGGATATTCCACTGCTTTTTCTGTTGTTCTGAAATGATGAGAAAATTATTTTGATTGAAAAAGAACACATTTTTTTATTTTCACATGGCCCTGCCAGGAATCGATCCCACTGTTGGTGCATTTTGATTTGCAGTTAGTGATGACGGGTTTAGATCGAACGAGATGAAACTAAAATAACATCTAATAACATCCATCATACTAGTTTATGCCCTGACCACGAAGTTCTTTCCATATACATCTCATATATGTACATATAAAAACGGTGAATTTAATATCAATTCTCAATTAAAAAAAAAAATGTTACACATACACCACAGTGACCCTTTTTTTTATTTGAAAGCTCAAATCTAAGCTTATTATCTCGAGAACTATCAATAACAGAGATTCAATTCGAAAACATTTTTTATAGGGAATTGAATACTCTATAAATTTGTAATATACAATTTTATTATGGAATTAACCATTTTTGAAATAAGACTGAAAAAGACAAAAAAAAATCATGAAAAAATGACTTTCGTGACTGGTCGAAGATACAGTAAAGTCACCTATGACACTTTTATAGATCTTTCAATTCTGAGTAACTTGTTTCTGACTCGTTCAAATAGCATAAGAAAATCACTCAAACCTACTCAAATTTTAGACAATTTTTTGTTTGGTATTCCCAACAAAATTTTGAAAAATCGATGGTCACCTTAAAAAAAAAGCACCTTAATGTATGTACATATATCAGATAGAGAGATAATTTTATTAAAATTTTGGAAAGATTAATTTAAAAAAAAAAACAGCAACGTGAACAAATAGCTCTTATTAAATACTACGAGGCTTCATCATGATTTTTTAGTACCTACCTTACGCAGTCTTAAAAAAATGGTATGTTTTAAAAAGCGTTATAAGAATTAAAGTTTAAACGTGATACTTAGATTTATATAAAACAACGATTATTTTTTAAGGCATCGAATGTGTTTCTTCACCAAAATTCTATACGTTACGAGATTATTGTTTCCTAATTAGCTTATTCGAATTGAAAAATGAATAAGCCACGGTTCACATTTCATAATTCGAGACTTTATACAACTACAGCAAAGATCATGGATCAAGTCAAAGTGAAATGTTAATTTTATAAATTGTTCTCCATTCCTTTGATAATATTAAAATAACTTCGCACATAAAATTTGGCTACTCGCATTATTAAAATAATGACGGTTTATAAATGAACCCAAATAGCAAACGAAAGGTAACCTCTTAGATAAACCTTTTAGCGATTCCTGAACTGATATGATACAGTCATATTTGTTAGATAAAAAAAATCGTTGTCAATTTTGTACCTGCATATTATTTGTTCTAATAATAAAAATGCAATATTTCCATTTCATTTAACCTCGCACTGAGATATCAGAAAAAAAGATAAAGATATATGCCCAACCAAACAGAGTTCCTGTATTCTTCCCGCTGCTTAGTTAATCAGTCAATTTTTTGTTAGGTTAAGAAGCAGATCCTAGCTTTAGAGTTTAAATATAAATTAAAAACAAAAATGCGGTTCATTAGTGTAATGATCAGTCTTTTACTTGTGGCTTCAGCAATTTTTAGCATTTACCTCATTGTAGTTTTATTTTCCAATATAAGTAAGTATTAATTGTTACGTATTTTGGATATTAAGTGATCTAATTCATCTTGTTATAATAAGACGTTCCAGAAATGATTGGCGGAGCAGAATCATCAGAAATCTTCGAATGTAAGGAAAATGTCACTCAAAATGCACCTTGTTTTGGTCTTGTAATGGTTACTCGTCACGAATGGTTAGCACAACCGCCTATAACGCCAATTGATAAATTAGACTTACCAGCTGAAAACATAATTTTAACAGACACTAAAACTGAAGAGTGTGTAATGAAAGTAAGTTGCTTATTTAGAATTTGGCCAAGATTTTTCGGATATTATATTTGAAAAGATTCCAATACCAATACCACCAATTAGCATCAAATGTCTGTTAACAAAACACCATTTAAAAAAATAAATACTTTTTAGTATTTATTTACCATTGTTTAATAGAAACAAAAGTTAAGCATACGCCACAGTGACCATTAAAAATTTTGTTTACAAAAAAATTCTTTCGCCGATTATCATGAAACCAATAATACCAATCTCTGTTAATAATTAATTTTCATGACCTTCCTTGGGTACAACCAAGGAATTTAGATATCTATACCTACACATGAGAGAGCCATCCTTAATCAAGCTCAGAAGATTATTTTGTTTTTGCTTGTGAAGTAAAAAAAATTCTAGCGTTTTAAGCAAAATTGATGATTAGTTCCATTGCATTTATCATTCGTTCGATCCGCATACTTAAATAGATGAGTGAGTTTAATTTTTTAATAATTCGTATTTAATTTTTTGTATTCCAGCCCAACTGCAAATACCTTATCCGCACTCTCCAAGACGAGCATAATTTGCATAATGATGACATCGCATATAATTTTCTAATTAGTAGCCAAGGAGACATTTACGAAGGACGGGGATGGTTACTTCAAAGTGCAGAAGATTCTGAAAAGCTTATGAAAACCAGTTACTGGATAGGTCTAATTGGAAATTTTACAAACAACAATCCAATTCCAGAGACACAAGTTAGCGCAGTTCAGCATTTTATATTGCAGGCAAAGTCTTCTGGAAAATTGATTTCAAGTCCGAAAGTTCTTTGTTCGGAAAATATTTTAATCACAAATAAATTTACTGATGGTTTCTTGAACACATCTAATAAATATATGCAATGCTTGAATAAAGATTGAATTTTACGAGCCATAGATCTTTTTTATTTAGCAAGCATTCGTCCCTATCGAGGCATCCGTCGGAACGGAAAATTCTTCTATTTCATACTAATCATGCTTAGATGTGTGCTTCCGGTTAAAACTCTCCGTAAGCCTCTTGAGCTTTACAAACCATTTAAAGTTTTTTTTCATATTTTTAATCCGCTAAAGTTTCCAACAGTACAAAATGCCTTATTCGAGTAAATCAAATTTTTATTTAGTATTTTTTGTTTTGTTTAAGAAGAGAATTATTTTGATGAATTAATGATCGAAAAATCCACTACAAAATGGTTGTTTGCTTAATTTTGTTGATTTTCTTCGTTATGTTTTTTTTTTACCCTAATCCAAAAAGCATCAATAAAAAAGAAAAAAAAATAAATAAATAAAGTACGTAGTTAAAAATACATGTATTAGAATTTTTTGTTTTTAATACTGGAAATTCAAATGTATTCCATCATTTTTATTAATTCCTCCTATTTAAACGCTAATTTTATTTTTTGTTTTTGTTTTGAAAATATAATGATTGTATATAAATATGAACTTAAAAAAGAATTAATAAAACAACTAGTAATTTCCAACAAACTCAATTATCAAGGTGGAAGATAGCGAGTACACATATAAACGTAAATATATATTTTTGTAATAATATATATAAACGTATAAATATATTTTTCTTTAATTAAATTTGTTAATTATAATTCCATATCTAAAAAATCTGATTCTTTCGATCGGAAAAATATTCGATTAGCCACTTTCGTCCAACATCAGCCAATTCATCATCACCCGATTGCTTTCGTAGTACCTTGAGGCACATCGAATCGGATATATTGGGGCTATTTTCTTCGAGTTCCTTGAGTTCTTCTTCGTCGCCGACAATGCATTCCTCTTCGCATTTGATTTTCTCGGAGCTTTTGAAAAACGAACGTTCTGTCTTTCTCAAAAAGTTATACAGAGCAACGCAACCGAGAGTAATCTTTCGTGCATTCTCACTGTCGATTCGAAAGGGCGCTGAGAGAATCGGGAATATATTAGTCAACATGCGTAAAGCGCTCTCCGAGTTGTATTCTACTCGATCCATGGCATAGCAGTATTTGTATTCGGGACTACCATAATTGAACCACGTGGAACTTTCACTACTGCTATATGGAACATACTTGAGAGTATTCAAGAGGTATGGTTTAACTGGCAGGGCACCGTGGCCGACAAAGAAGTAATTTGGTCCGGTGTCGGGATGTTTTGGCAAGTTCATTTGATCCTGTTCTATTAGGCCTTTGATTGTGGATGATTCGAATATTTTTTCGCTATTATTAGGACTGGGTTCGACATTGGCGTAGACAAAATTATCATTGCTATCTACGATGCCGGTAAATATTAATGTGTCCTCGCCATCACTTTGCTTGAGGGGATGTTTGTTGAACGTAATGTGTTTCATTGTTAGACTACCAATGCAGTTTGGAACTCGAGTTTTTTTGTAATACGCGTTGGAAATGGTTTTCCATTCTTCTTCAGTCTTTGGGGTGGAAATGAAATGATCCTTCAGTGTTTCATAAATATTCATACAGATGTCGCCGATCATCTTCAATATCACAGGTTTTGATGCTCGGAAACAGTAGTTTCTACATGAATGGAACTCGCCTGTTTAAAGATAAAAAATAAAATAAATTAAAAAAAATAGTAAAATACAAGCAATTATTTACATACATATTTATTAAAAAAGTTTAAATTGAATAAACAAAATATATAGATATAATATTTGAATTGATAATACAATTATAGGTAACGCAAGCTCAAACCTCAATAATTCTTTTGTGCGTGTAATAATTTTAAAAGAATTGAAGCCTACAATTTTCTGCCGAGTCTCTCTTTGGAGGATTTGCCAATTTCACGCAAAAGGCAATACAATACAAAAAAAAATCTAGGATTTGAACCCATAGTGTATCACTACGTTCTATCTTGAGTAGAAATAGCTGCGCCATAAAATCCTCACTGAGGTTCAAAGTGAGATCATTAGTGCATGTGGAAATATAGGCAGAGATATGCCTAGACCCTAGGCCTTTTTTCCAATGGAGTTTCACAGAGTTGATAGCATATTAGATTGTAAGGGTTATAACTTCTTATAAACATTTTTTTTAAATATGTTCTATGCTAAAGACAAATATTTAAAAAGGTAAAGCTCGTGGTTTTCTTCTAAAAAGGTTGATGTTTCTCGTGATAGGAAATTTGGAGGTTTTGAAGACCGTAGAATAAAACAAGGTTTTTGCGGAAATAAGACGTTTTTTATTCACATTAAGAGCCCCCGCACACTACAGCATTTTTATTGGGCGATAGTTTAGTCGGGTTGGGCTCGTAGTGTGTGTACAGGCAGCCGACTAAATAGTCGAGTCGGTATGAAATATTTTAGTTTGAATGCAATTGTGTAGCAAAACAAACTTTTTTTTTCTTTCAAACGAACTTTTTGATCAGCCGATACTTAATCGTTGTAGTGTGCGCACTTTCATACATTTTCATACTGATTAAGAGACCGACTGAACTATCGGCCGATAGAAAGTTTGTAGTTTTCGGGGGCTCTAAGGCTCTTTGGAGTATCGTTTTCTTCGGTATTGTCAGAGTGTCTACTGAGTAACAGTTCTGAAAATTAACAGTAACTAAATATGCTTTTTTTCGAATATACATAAAGTAAAAACTTAATTCTCTTTCAGCTCTTAAAAAATAAACTTTTTGATCATGATACCGAATATTTAAAACTAAAACTTCACAGAAAAATCCTAAATTTAATGACCTTTTTTGTATGCCAGAAAAAAATCTTTTTCTGCAAGGAATTAAAGCGTCCACATCAAAAAATGACATTTTAACATAATGAATTGGATTAATGGAAAATAAAAATAAGAAGGAAATCAGAACATTTTTTTTGTATTGGAAATTAAATTTAAAACATGCAACTGATCTTGTGATGAGTGGCATGCTGAGTACGGCGAAGTGAAACTCTGAATAATTGAATTTAAACTTGGCCGTACCAGCTTAGGCGATGGTAAAGGACCGAGACTTCCAAAATTTTTTAACGCTGACGATAACATTGCCAAAATTTATCAAACGGTGCGAAACGACCATAGCAATAAGTGAGAGAAATAGCAGAGGTTCAAATAGACATGTGCAAAGAACGTGTTTGTTTAAAGTTTGATGAATGAAAAAGCTTTCTGTGAAATTGTTGTCAATTTTGAACACGTAACCCAAACAGGGGGTAGGTAGATTGTAGGGTTTGCCAACTGACATAATTTTCCTTATCGCCATAAACGACTATGAGGAAAAAATATTCAATTTCACAACGTTTCTTTTTTTCTGATAGATTTTATTGAGAGCTAAAAAATGGCATTGCTTGCCGACTCGGATAATGCTACTACAAAAAATCATGTAACAGCTACATTCTTCTAATTTTACAATTTGAGTACCAAATATTTTTTTCTAATGACGTAATTGAAATTACAATCATTATAAATTATTTAAATTTTATATAAAGCAAAGAAAAACTAATGTCGTTTTCGATTGGTTTCACTCAAGAATTGACTCATCCTGAAATCGAATGGAACAGGTCAAATCGCTTCCACTCAATTCTATTTTTTTTATTTGTTTGATATTTCAATTGTCAAATATTTGTATTATTTTTGTCCTTGCAAACGAAAATTATGGCGTTATAGTTGGAAAATTATGAATTATTATTCGAAATAAATGGTAATTTATCCATTAATTAATCCATTTTTGATTTGTAATTAATTTAAATTTCAGAAAACAATAAATTGTTGAATGAAAAACAAAAAAATACTGATTGAGTGTTTTTTTTTTTTTTTTGACATCTGAGTGAATTCTTATTTCAATTCTGTTTTGAAATCAAGAAGAGAATTTCTATTCTGAGAAGCGTTCTGCCTGTCAAACTCGGGCGAATAAAACACTTTCAGAAGGCTTCTGAATGATTCCGGACGCTTCCGGAGAGCCAATCGAAAACGACATAAAGCTTTTCAAAAAAAGTTAAATTTTGAAAAAAAAAATTACAAAAACGTTTAAATAACTCTAATTTTAAAATTAATGTCGTTTTCGATTGGCCGTCCGAAAGCGTCCGGAATCATTCAGAAGCCTTCTGAAAGCGTTTTATTCACAAAAACATGACAGCTTAAACGCTTCTCAGAAGTAAAATTCTCTTCTCGATTTCAAATCAGAACCGACTCAAAATTACTTATACATAGAAAATAAATGTCAAACAAAATTTTCTGGTACAAAATTAAAATTTTTTTATTTGATTATTCACTAACACCGATACAAACTTTCAGAATTGAGTGGAAACGATTCAAACTGTTTTATTGGATTTCAGAATGAGTGAATCCTTGAGTAAAACCAATCGAAAACGACATAAGAAAAATTAATTTTTTTATAAATTTTTTTTTTATACAACTAAAGGACTCTATAGAGGTCAAAAACATTTATAGAAGTTTTTGTAGATTTAAACCAAATTTTATATTATTTTTTAAGTTTTTTGTTTTTAATAAAAAAAAATATTCTTTAATATTCTGAGCAATTTTTAACATAAGACCATGTCGTGCATTTTTTTTAAATTGTATGTAGATTAAAAATGTATGAAACCTTGAAAAGGCCAAATGTTCTAATTCAACTTAATAAACATAAATTTATAAATATGTAAAGATGAAATTTAAAAAAATCAAGAAAACTATATAAGACATATCTTTAAATCCAGAAGGTTGAAAATGCTAAAATAAACTATAATAATAGAGTTTCCGCATACCATCCTGGCTAAAGCTAAGAGTACCCATCTTATAAATAAGATTCGGCTCTATTAGTCCCTAACACTAGAAGAGGTAATTAAAAACGAGAACTAAAGATATGTACTTCACTTTTTTAGTTGAGAACTTTATCTTTAAGTTTCTAATTTAACATACATAAAATATTTTATTTTTAATAGCTATTCGCCTTTCCTAATAAATTTTCTAAATTACTATGAATACTAAACTACCAGACCTATAAAAACAAAATGTGTATACGTGCGAGCCAGTGCACTTTGTTTTCGATTACAATGCAACTAAAAACGTTCATAATTTTAAGAGAATAAAATGTATCTAAAATACATATTAATCAAATTAATAATAATCACCTACTTTTACTAATTAAAAATTCAATAATTTCTTAATTAATTTACAAAAAAAAAAATAATAACTTCACTCAAGGGCTAAGGGTTGAATATTCCAATCCAGTCATCATCACTCTACCAGACATCAATAAAATATTTAATTAATTTGTGTCTATTCTAGCCAACTCAGAGTAATACCAATTCACATACAAACACACACCCATAACAACACTCATAATAATAATAATTTCAAACAACAACAAACATTTTTACTAGTTGAACGTGTGTGTATAAGCAAGTATCTCTACTTCTCTAATGACTTTTGCGTTGTTATTATATTAAATAACCTGACGAAATACTAACCTAAATATCAATAATATAAATTCGTCTAATTTTTTTCTAAACAAAAAATCTATTATATCCCAAGTACAAGAGAGAAAGATGTTGATGACGACACAGAGTAACCTTTTTTTCTGATAAACATTTTTTTTTGTTCCTACTGATGATAACTTTGCAAAAAAAGCATATAGATAGTATACCTACACTAAAAATGCACTGCAATGAGTTAAAAAAAAATGCCATTTTTTCAAAATGAGAAAAAAAGTCACCCCCCTATTAGGTATATCTCAGAAACAGAAGAAAAAAAAATTAATAGAGAACCATCCCTTGGAAAAGAATCGATTTTCTTTCAATTAAACTTGATGCAGATTTTTTTTTTATTATTTTTTTGCAAACTAAAAAAAGCAATCAAATGTTTGTGGACTAATATTATTTATCTTCTGCTGAGTTGGGACTGGTTTGTTGTTGTTGATTTTTGTTTGACGAGATAAAACAACAAAATAACAAACTCAAATTCTATGTGCGTGACGTGATTCACGTCAGGGCTTTTGTCTCTCAGCTTAAGTAAATCTCATCCAAAATCTAGCTACGACAACGATGACAATGAAGACAGAAAGAAAAGAAAAGGACACACCCCACCCATCGTCGTCGACGTCTTTGATAATTCAATAATTCCCAATCCGGGATCAAAGTGCATTATGTAAATCTCTTCCCACAGAAGAGATAGCTCAATGAGAAAAAAAAAAAAAAAAAAAAACAGAAAAGATCACAGCCCTTATCAAAAAATGACCAACCAAATATAATAACCAACCACCTTAATGCCCCTTTTAAATGTTTTTTAAATGAAATAAAATGGTTTTAGAGAAAAAAAACTTACCTGTAGCTAAATATTTAAGCGTTATAGCTAAACGTTCCTCAGCACTAAAGAATTTCTTCTTGCGATGTGGCTGATAATTTGTAATGAGTGGTCCCAATTTATTAACTAAAAATCGAAATTGCTTCTCCGTGATGTCGAAGAAGCAATTCAGATGATAGATTTCATTGCTGCGGAATTGAATTTCCTTGAGAATGTTTTCTTTAGCAGTGAATTGGTTTTGGTTCTTTCGCAGCCATTCGCGTGTCCATTCGAGGCGACGTTTGCAATGCAAAATCCCAGCCAGGTTATTCATGTTGACCGCATTGTCCTCTCGCAGAACTCCGATGAATTTAAATTTCAGATTATCCATGGCCATAGTTTTTTTTCCAAGTTTTTGGTTTTGGATGGATTTTTTTTATGTAATTTTTATTTTTTTTTTTTTTCTTCTCTAATTTTTTTGGTTTTCTGAGTTTTTTGTGTCGTGTGTAATTGAGAATGAAAAAAAATATTTGTTGGAAAACGTTTTGTTGTTTTTTAGAGAGAATTTTTCTACAAAATTTAATTCGCTTTTTTTAAGCGAATTAATGAAAATTTTAATACATTTTATTTTCTTTATTGTGTGAAGAGTGGAATTGGAAAATGTATTTAGGGTGTATGTATAAATTTCTAGAGCAGCAGCAGAGTTTTTTTCTGGGTGATGATTGTATTCTTTTTTTTTCGTTTTGGTTGGAGTTTTTTTTTCTGTCGCTGCTGCTGCTGGTTTTTGGGATGACAAAAGGAAAATTTCTTGTTTACCTCCTGCTTCCAACACGAAAAAAAAAACAACGACGTTGGATGTGGTTGGTCTCGCTCGCCGGAAATCAGCTGATTACATATGTGTGAAGGAGAAAAGTAGATAGATAGTGGTGCTGGATTAGCTGAATTTAACGTGTATATATGTGGAAAGTGTTTGGTACAATTTTTCTAATAAGAAAAAATTTCAAGTTCATGTGCTTTTTTGGATGGGTTTAGTACTTTTTTTGTGGATCATGGAAACTAGGTCGGAGGACACACTAGAACCGATTTATTTTGCGTTTACATTCGACGATCTTTCTTGCTGTAGTCACATGGGGATTTTTTTGCTTTGCGGGGCTTTACAGCAAATAGCTTGTGACGCACAGCGTAAAACGACCTTATGGAGGCCTTAGCTTCGCTAAGAAAACTATCACTTACATTGGATGTTATAAAAAGGCTTTATAGAAGTTGTTATAAGATGTTGAATTTATAAATAAATACAATTTTATTTAATTTTATTTTATTATTTTTGTTTTTTCTTTTTTTTTTTGACCATTCCAATGCATTTTCTGTTGTTCTGAAATAGGAAGAATTTTATTTTCATTGAAAAAGAACACATTTTTTCAATTTCACATATGGCCCGGTCATAAAGGTATGCGGAAATTTGTCACTAAACTGTCATTAATTACTTGTGCCAATTAAAATTTTACCACTGTTAACTGTCTTAACTACATTGGCCCAAAAAGTGAAAAAGTACAAAAGTGAAAATTTTCAAATGCATTTTTGTATAGTTTTTTCGGACTGGAAAATTAAAACAAATGATGATGATTCTGGCGTTTGCCAGAAAAAAAATATTTTCACTTTAGTACTTTTTCAAAAAGTGGTGTATGTAGTTAAAGGCTTAACTACATTCAACTTCAAAAAGTACAAAAGTGGAAAAATGTTTTGTCCTGTATCAACACACTGCGAAATTCTATCTTTTATCTCAGAGAAACAAAAGTAAAAGCTAAAAAGGTTTGAACTTTCACTTTTTGAAAATTTTTCACTTTTTGAAAACACCAACACATTCAAATAGGGAGTTAACAAAAATGAGAACTAGATGTCGCTTATAAGGGAAACTTTTGATGAACACGCCTTTTTTGACATTGTTTTTTTTTTTTATAGGTAGCAAAAAATGTAGAAGTCGCAAATAAATATCAGCACCAATGTGGAAGTTGTATTTGTAAATTATTTGTTTTACAGTATTTTAAACCTTTATTTTTACAGATTATACTGGAAAAATGGGTTAAAACATTCACCTACATTGTGTCGACGAGCAAAAAAAAAACTCAAATTCCTCCATAAGATTATAGGCCATGTCTTCATTTAAGGAAAAGAAAACTAATAAAAAGTATTTGTTTTTGAAAATGTTTTGTTTACTATTATTTATGTTGGTATGATCTCTCCTTTCAAATTAATTATTTAATTAATATTACACGGAGAATTCCTTATTTTTTAATTCTTTTGCTTGGAAAATTTGTTCCCTGTGTTGTTATCGTCTGTTTATTTTTTTTTACTCACAAATGTCACTTAAATTCATAAGTGTTACCAGCTCAGAAAAAAATTAATGAATTCTTTTTCGCGAGAAGATGTCGCTACGGTATGTGTGTAAAAGCTTTTCACTTTTTGTAGAGCTTTTCACTTTTTCACTTTTTGAAATTTTTTCAAAAAGTGGCCAATGCCCAACTAACAATTTCGATGTTATAACGATGGTGAGAAGCTTTTCGTCATCACTGATTTCACACCTAAAAGACTCATATAACCCTGTTTATCATCAAAAAGGCCCCCTTTTTTTACTCCTATTAAACCTACAAGAAGTACGATGAAATACTCCTGTAAAGTTTTTCATCAGTAGCCGAATGTGGTATTCGATCCTATAAATGTGGGAAGAAGTACACTATAAGACTACTGTAAGGTTTCTCATCAGTAGCCGAAAGTGGTATTCGATCCTATAAGCCTACCACAGAATTCTTATTGGAAAAAATAAAATGAAAAAAAGAGAAATTATTTTGAATTTATATATGTATATATATTTATTTTAATGTTCATTTAAGCACTCTAAGTATATTACAACAATATGAAGCACTTTTTGCCGAAGCAAACTCTTGACTTTTAAATTCAGCATTGCATGCTTCAGTGGCTGCAGCCAACCACGAAAGAATCAAAATATGCATGTTATTTTCCTTTCCAGCAACGGTGGTGTGTCAGCGCCATGTTTTTCATCTCCACCACTGGAGGGTAATGCCTCAATTGGATTCAAGACAACCTGAATGATGAGTTCAACGAGCTCTTGCCTGACAATTACCTTCTTATTCAAGCGCACCAACCAGCCAATAGATGCCAGTGTTTACACGCACTGAGCTATCCAACTGAGTGTTTTTCGAAGCTTCCAAGTGAAAGTCCAACAACAAACGAATGTTTGTTGAGTGTAGTTGGGGATACTCCAAAAGTTTGAATAACCTTGAATAGAAATAAAATGATATTTAAAATTTTTGGGAAAAAATAGAGGTATACGGTCTAAATTGTCTTACCTTATCAGAGAGTTATCGACGACAAAAGCTTGAAGAAACTTAATAATCATAGCAATCGACTTCTGGTCCGTCAATTCAACAGTCTTGTGTATAAAAATGAATGGCACCAAATACAGTGCTGCTAAAAACATTGCGGATTTTTTTGTCATTTTCATCAAATAAAATTTTAAAATACAAAACTGGAACAAAATATTGTTTTAGTATTTTTTCTACATCCTTAATATATCAATTAAGGAATTTGAACACAAAATAATGTTCTTTAATATATTAAAAAAATTTAAAAATCGAAAAATGAAGGAAAGTCAGAATTTCGTCTGTGCAAAACTAACCGGATTTTTCAAGGATTTTCATTCTCGTTGCTGAGGTAACGGTTTTAAGCGTCACTTCTGTAAAATTTTTGTTTGCAGTGACAAGCAAAGTTGTTAGCTTTGTGAATTGTACAAATTATTTAATGGAATAACGGAAAAAACGCATTATAGTCATAAAATTCGTTACTAAGTCGTAGAACACTTTCAAGTCGAAATAAAACCAAATGTTATCCCTCTTTGGGATGTTGTAAATTGCAACGTCAAGTGAGTATGATATCGTCAAACAGTAAAAAAGAGAAAAATCAGTTAAAGCAGATCACTAGGGTGGATGCGATAACAAAATATTCCTAAAAACTGATAGGCGAATAAAGAGTTTTTGATTAAAGATCCTTTTGCGACTTCTTAATCGATTTGTGAGGAGCTTAATCTGCTTTCAACATCAAGTACAGTAAGGAAGGCTTTGAGAGATTTGGTATTAATCTCTTTCCGCTCGGAAAAAAGCCATTCCTTAATGCTAAGCATTGTCTAAAGAGGTAGGCAATGAAAGGATCTTAAGAAAAACTTTAAATTTTAAAATGAAAATACTTCATCATGCTTGTATTTACAAAAAATCATCTGAATTGCTTGATAACAAAACGGAAAAATATGTTTTTCAATGATTAAAGCAATTTTAACTTGTTCTATTCCGATTGTAAAATGGCAGCCAGGCGCTAAAACATAGACATGTTTGAAACCAAAAAAAATATGCTCCCTACCGTGAAACTCAGAAGAGGATCATTGATGGTTTGGGGTTTTTTCAGCTGCAGGTTCTACCCCGTTGCACTAAATCAACGGATTTATGAATCATTTCCAGAATGGAGAGATGTTGGAGTCGATAATGGCTCCATAAAAGGAGAAAGAAATGCCTTTACATTGGCTTTTCCTGCAAGTTAAGATGCCAAAAATTCTTAAAAGCTCGTAAAACGGTATTTCGGGGTAAACAACACTCCTGGTATGACATAGCCGCAACAATTATCCGACTTGAACCCGATTAAAAAATTTGTGGGTCATCTTTAAGTGACAAGTAGAGAAGAAAAAGCACACCTCAGCAACTAACGTACTTGTAGCTTTGAAAAATAACTAGGAGCATATTCCTAGTTCTATTTTATTAAATTTGGCCGAGTCCAAGTCTCATTGGGGCCAAGCAGTTTTCGAAAACAAAGGTTTCTCAACAAAATATTAACTTTAAACATTAACATTAAAAAATCCGGTTAGTTTTTCACATCCGTAATTCTGGCTTTGCTTCATTTTTCAATTTTTAAATTTTTGTAATGTGTCAAAGATCATTATTTTCTGTTGAAATTGCTTAATTGGTATATGAACGACCTAGAAAAAATATTAAAACAATATTTTGTTTCAGTTTTGTTTTTTAAAATTTTATTTGATGAAAATGGTAAAAAAATCCGGAATGTTTTTAGCAGCACTGTAGGTTATAGTTATACAAATTTTATATATCACTTGAGTAGCCATATTTCCACTGGTTTCGTTATCAGTTAAAGCAGCAGTCAACATTTCACTAATAGATCTCGTGTGTGCGACAAATTATTCTGGTGCTACAATGGTTAATGTAGCAAAGATCGATGATCTCAATTCACTTTGCCTTGGATCAACCGAACAGCAATTGCTGTAGACAAATTGCAAAAACTCTTGAATCCATTTATCCTTCTTTTCGACTTCATGACGAATCAAAGCACCAATAAACAATGGCATATAGGTTAGCACAAGAGATCGCAGACGCATCCCAACAAGATGGTGGTAGTATGAGGCTGCTGGTTGCCGATAGCAAGCATAACCCAGCGGTAGTAGTATAGTAGTAGTTATAGTATGTAGAAGTAATAGAAGTATGAGAAGACATCAGCATCATTAAAATAAAAATCCATGAAAATATATAAACAAATTACAATCTATACAATTTTGTTTTTGAGATAAAAAAAAATATTTTTGCAATTTTATTTTGTGGATATTTTGATTTAAAGTTGTAAATCTTAAGATTGTTATAATATTTTCATTAATTTTTTTATTATTATATAAAATTTTCAAAAAAAACAACACTATGGTTGTACTTGCCTCAATAATAGACACCAGAAACTTTGCACATACCTTTTTCTTTTTCTGAATTTTATCCTCTTCTTTTTTGAGAAGAAAATCGACAATGTACTCTTTGAAAAAAACTTTCACATTCACGTACTTTTTCGATGGTTTTGTTGTGATCCATAACGTTGACTTAATTCACTAAATAATGATCTTTTGACAATAGAAACACAAAGGGATTTGTTAGTGTATCAATTTAGTTTTTTATTCAAGCGAGATAACTTACTTTCCATTAAGATGAGCATCTTCCATCAGTTTTCGGAATTCATCTCTTTCCATTGCATTCCCCATGGAGGTTGTACTCTTCCCATGCAGGTTGATACCCACCGTAGCCCGGGGGCGGTATACCAAATGTCGGTAGATTGAAGTTTTGCAGATGCATTCCCTGGTGGTATGGAGGATTCTGCTGATGCTGTGGAGGTAGTTGGGAATGTTTTTGTGGAGGAATCATTTGAGAAGGTTGCTGATGGTGCAGTTGATGCGGTGCATGTTGCTGATGTGACGGAAGTTGTTGCTGTTGAGTGAAAAAGATTTTAGAAAATTGAAATAAAACTCCTTATCATACATACATACAGTCCGTAACACATGGATAGCCTCACCCATAGTATTTTTAAAAATCATCTATTTCTTGTACTTTTTAGATGCGAACATATTGTACTTTTAACTGAACAGCAAGAAGACACTACTGTGTCAGGGATGCAGAAAAGATTTAATTGATTTCTTTCTTTAGGAACAAGTTTGCCAACTTATTTTTTGTTTACTTTGGCTTTCTTTCCACATTTGTATCCATCATTTGTGAGAAACGGGGCCGTGTCCTTCTAAAAATGATTTGTTGGACTTTAATATTATCCTGGCATTAATATTAAGCCCATTTAAATTTGGTTTTATAAGGTGGCATCGAGATTCGTTCGTTGCTGCCCAAGGCATAGCGTATAAGTTGAGCTTCGGCAGGATTATTGAAACGCACATAATTTTAATTAGCAATTGTTATTGCGCCTTGGCTGAAATTTGTTTCTCCATCGAAACGTTTTGTTCCATCGATAAGAACTCACCTGAAATAAATAAAATATAGTTTTTCAATGGAATCATGTGTTTGTATATTTTATTTGCACTTTTTAACAAAATAATAAAAAATAAGGCACTCGCTTGTCTGAATATACATTTCAATAAATGGTACAGTTTATTAAGAGATGTGAATATTTAATAAGATGTGAAATACTTTCAGCCTAGCCAGCTTATTCCAAAATGATACGAGTTTAACTGATTTTTTTATTTCTATCTACTTTGAAATATTTTCTCTCCTAAAAGCCCCACAGCAGCTCCAGCTGACATCAATTTTAGTTTTCAACCAAATAGGTACTAAATATGTAGGTATCAAAAAAAAATTTTTAAATTGGAATTTGGCACGAGCCCCCGACTACTTTTATGTAGTAATAGTAATAGAAGTACCTACTTATATGTTTTAGACTGTATTCTTTATTACGACTGGGCTAAATTGGACACAAAACGCAGTCGGGGTTAAGCAATTTACCTCAAAAACGACCCTTACTAATAGATTTTTATATTATTCCATTGAATGCATTATATTATTGAGAAAATTTCTCCAGGGATAACGTTTAACATTCAGTTAAAAATTAAAAAAAAAAATGCAAATAAAAAATATAATATTGTAAATAAAAAAAAAGGAACAGGGTTTCCGTGAAAAAATTAATTTTTTTAATTTCTTAGGAACTTTGATATTTATTCGAATGAATTCTTTAGAATTTGACTTAAAACTACCAGGTCATTAAATAATAATAAAAAAGGTTCATAATATTGCAAAATTTTATACAGAATTAGTTCAAAAAAGAAAACAATTTTTTTTTCTAAATTTCATCTTTTAAACTTAATTTCTCGAAAACTACTTAATGAAACAACTTGAGTCAAAAACCAAAATAAAGGATAAACTACCAGCTTTAAGAAAAGTTATAGCACAGAACTTTGCGTGCATTTTTTAATTTTTAATATTTTTTTTTTTCATGGCTAATCGAGAGGTAAGGACTTAAGTGGGTTTTACTGTACCAAGAAAATGAAAAATTTTCCTTCCAAATAACTTCTTAGTCACTTGGTACCTATTTGAAGGTAAAAATTTGCGGAGCGAAATTCGTTCTTCTGCTCTACCTTAGGATTAGATGAAAAAGTGCACAAAATCGCTTGTACCAGTTTCAGCGTTTTTTCTTCAAGTACCAATGCTCTAATATCTGAGCAACAACAAAAAACAAGTAGCATCTTGGATTACTATGATTCCAATTTAATGAAAGCAAAACGACCTTCTCATAGACTCCCAACAGGAATCAGAAAGCTCGACAAGTATATAAAGGAAATTAAGAATTTTTATAAGAAATAAAATGTTTATCTATTATTTTTAACTTAATTTTTGTTTTATATGTAGCATGCTTCAATTTAACATAAGTTTGGATACAGTTTGAACAAAGTATTTTTGTTTTTTCTATAAAAACAGAGTGATAAAACAAATTGAACTAAAATGAACTAGGTCAGAACTTGTTCAGTAGCGTGATTTGAACTAATTTGATGATTATTCAAATGAACTAAGGGCTCTGTTATAGCTATCAGTAAAATCCATTATATATTAGCTATTTTGAACAAAATATTGATGAAATAAGTTTGGACCTTATTTTAACTACTTTTTTCAAAAAGAAGCAATGCATTTGGTGTTAAATTTTATTCACAAATCCATTTTATAAATTTTACTGTTCAGTAAAATAAAACTTCATCAGTAAAATTTATAATATGTATTTGTGACTAAAATATAACACCAAATGCGTTGCTTCTTTTTCAAAAAGTTAGTGAAAATGTGTTTTTAATTTATTTCATCAATATTTTGCATAAATTAGAATCTTAAAGTATTAAAAATAGCAAAACAGAATTTTTACTGATGGATTTTACTGATAGCTATAATTGAGCCCTAAAGTGCCCAACTCTATTTAATAATTATTTATTCGAAAAAAAAAACTTACAGCTGGTGAAATTCCAAATAAAGCAACAGCATGCACATAAAACTTCTCTTTGAGCGAAATGACAATAGTTTGATGGTTCATTGTGATGTGATCTCGTTTATAGATGCAACAAAAATGGACCAGGTTGTAAACTTAAAAGAAAAAACGTTTCAAAACCAAACATTAACAATTATCTTTCTGAACTTACTTACACAGAAAAAGCAGCAATAGTTTTCTCACCACCACTCAAATTACCCATTGACTGAAAACGTTTTCTTGGTGCAACATATTTATAACTTATTCCATCCAAATGAGGTTCCTAGATAAGCCTGTGCGTCTTTATTTCTTGGTAAAGACTTAGGAATGCTATCTATTGCTTTGGAAACGTGATTGCACCATCGAATACATTTTTCGAACGTGGCTTTGTGTGGCTTTCAGGTTGGGCGTTTAAATGCGCTCCAGAATGTCAAGTTTAGATTGTTTTTGTTTTGTTTTTTTTTTTTTTTAATGTGAATCATATTTAAATTTGCAAAGTTCTCGACGAGATTTAAGGCTTGGCCACAACGGACTGGTATGCGGTAGTGGTACGGGTAATTAGATGAAAAAAGTTCCACGTCTTAACATTGATGTTCCAGTTTAGAATTTTGTTCATACAATTACCCGTTCCTCTACCGCATATCCTTCCGGTATAGTCAAGTCTTTAGTTGATTTCAATTCTTTAATAGACAGAGAAGAGATTAGTTTTCTTATGAAATTATTTCATCGAATAGAACTTACTGATTTTCATTCCCGAAAATCTTACATAGACGCTGAAGTTCTGGGCATCCTCCAACTGTCGATCGAATTGTGGGATAGATTTTTTTGACGAATCTAAATTGACAATACTGATGTATTTGAGACAATTTGCGAAACCTTGCTCACTTTTGTAGATAAGTTTTAACACATCGTCTTCTCGGTTTGTTTTGAAATTAAATTCTTTCTTTTCTTGAAATGTACTTTATTTTACTTATGGCGCTATCAAACATTTTGACATAACACATGTTTTGGACGGCGTTCACACTGGGTGCGTTCAATCATCTATCGTATCTCTTTTGAACGCAAAGCTGTCCAGATAGATTGCCAAAGCAGCTACAAAAAAATATGTAAAATTGTAAATATTGTAAAGCGGAAAATTGTTTCTTTTGAGCAGATTACTTTATTTTTATTGTTGCATAGTACTTGTCCAAACAACAAGACTTTTTTTCTTGCAAATTCTAACATGCTAAGATTAACATGGTTTACAACAACAAAAAGCTATCCGATAGCTATATGTTTTTCAGAACTTACGTTCAGATGGACTGCGTTGAACGCGGAGATTTGTCATCATCTTTAAGAAAAATAAAAATTAAATTTTCTAATTTATCAAAACTGCAATGTATCTTGCTTGGAAGGTCGTTCTTTAGTTTTCTAATGTGTTTTTTGTTTTGTAATTAAATTTTTAGCACCAAATAATAAAAATAAAAAAAGAAATTGGTTCCATTCATTTCCCCGTCGTGAAATACCCAATCCCAATAGGACAAAGTTCCAATAGGTCCTAAAAAAATTAGAAATTTTTAGCCCAAGGCTAGGAACACTTAAAAACATTAAGGATTGACGACGTTTTTTTGATTTCAAGCCGTGTCTTAGAATAAAGAAAAGCTATATGAAGGTATGAAAAGTTTGCTCCAAACTGGTTAGGTCTACTAGTACAGATAAAAAGAACTTCATTGGAGTTATCAAGTTAAAGATGATCTCCAATAAATGGAGGTAAGAAATTGGTAATACTGGACTGGAAATAAAGTTGACTAGAAGATGCCAAACCAACGCATTTGATAAAATGACTTGCGTTACAAGTACCTTCTATAACAACAAAATTGCTTACTGCGGCTAATAATCGACTTACAGTATACCCAACACACATTCTATTCTATAAGTTAAACTCAATTGAAAATTTTTGTTGTTAAATGAATTAACAAAGATTAGTTATTCAGTACTGAGTGAGTATTGCAAGTAAATGATATTTTGAGTAAATGATATCTTCAGGCTTTTAAAGAAGGGAAAAAAGGTGCCTAAAAGGTTTACCTTGGCCACAAGTTTTTAAAAGGTACATTTTTTTTACTTTCAATGAATTATACTTACTCTAAACTAGTGGTCAACATAGATAAATACTGTGCACGTGCTTCATTATGGCTTTTCTTTTTCAAATCGATCATTTCCAGTCTAGCATATTCAATAACATGGCTTCCTTCAAAGAAAAGAAACAATATTCTTGTTAGTTCGAAGTATTTAAACGAAATCTTCATTCTTTGACTTACCTTGCTGTTCCAGCAACAATTATTGTCGAGTTCTTTCAATTTCTTTAATACTGTCAAATATATTATTACTTGCTTCTTGGTTGAAATCGGTGCATCCGAGGCAACCTGATCTTAAATTGATGGCAACGAAGAAGAGAGTTACCAAGAGTTTGTATTAGCGATATATAGATGGATCAATAATTAATTCATCATTATAGTCATTCGACCAAATCCTTTCATGTGCCTGCAACCTGATATTCATAATGCTTTTGTGTAAATTGAAATAGAAACTTTTTAAATGGGTTGCTAAAACTTTATCATGGAAAGCGATAACTTTGAGAAAATAAAAAATTTTGTCTACCTTATATTATGTTCCGCTATAAACTCAAACAGTAACAATTTATTGAAACACTATATATTTTGGCGTCCTAAAAAGAAAATTCCAGAAGCTGAGTGTAATGCCTTCTATAAAACTTTTCAGATGCTACATTTTGTACACCTGTAAAGCTTTATAAGAATAAAATTGTTATGATGATAAGAAGCTTTTAATGACCTCTGTCGTGGATTCCTATAGGATTAAATGCTTCTCGACATCGTTATAGTGTGCTTATAGATAATTTTCTCATCACACCTATAATCCCACTATAAGATACTCCTAAAAAGTTGTTTAGAAGTATAAATATCAGCGTTTACTGATAATTTTTTTACCGTGGGTAGTATACCAGCCTTATAGGTGCGAATAGCCCTTTAGACTTGAAACCCGTAAGCAAAAATGTTAGTTGGGTGTAGTTAAGCCTTAAGCCTTTAGTTTGGAAGGTGGAAAAGTACTACTAGTAGTTTAGTAGCGATTTTCAATGGAACGCACTTTCAACGAATTCAACCTTCGGAAGGGCTTGTATAGTTCCTTAATACATGTCTTATCGAAATAAAAAAAAAAACTACTACGAAAACAAAAAAGAAATTTTCTTTTTCAATTGTTTTGATTTGATTTTTAAGGCTTGGCCACACCGGAGGGTATGCGGTAGCGGTATGGGTAGAGGTAACGGTACTTGTATGAACAAAATTTCAAACTGACATATCAACGTTCAGATGTGGAATTTTTTTCATACAAATATCGTTACCGCTACCCGTACCGCTACCGCATACCCTCCGGTGTGGTCAAGCCTTTAATCATGAATTTTATTTTTTATTCGAAGTTTTTTATTAGAAGTTGTTAAACAAGTTCGAACTTCTATAAGCAATTAAATTCTGAAGCAAGCTCAATACAAGCTGTATAAAAAGTATTACATGTCAGATTTCAATTTATAGAAGCTGTTGTGTTAGTTGGGACATAGCAACCATACGTTAACGAACGTATGCCGTAATTCGACCCCTGAACTTTAATTGCGTTTTCCCAAAATTAGCCGAATATAACATACGACATTATTTTATTGAGGTGATGAAATGTACTAGTCGAGTACTCAAGAGTAGTTAACACTTCCAAAGATGCGTGGCCGTCGCCTCCATAAACAAAAAATACCAAGACTGGAAAATTTCGTACGTCTTTCCCCCCAAAACCCTTTTGTGGACAGTGCTGTCTGTGAATATATGTGAAAGCCACCACGTTGATAAATGACGTTAACACGCACACATTTATAGATTCACGACATTCACCACACATCGGACACGAACACAACGATAGGTTCACGACATTCACCACACCGCGCAGCTTGTAGGCAAACGTCAGTTGACCGCCGAGTTTCCAGTCTTGGTATTTTTTGTTTATGGTCGCCTCTTCAATTTGTTGTGAACTAAAAAAATATAATACTATATGCAATTTGCTTACTCCTGGAACGCACATCACCTGTCACAAATCAAACTGTCATTTATCTGCTTGCTCTAGCCGCAAAAGTTTGGAACTTTTCAAAACAAATTCAACAAATTTAACAAATTCATTCAAATAAATTATTAACTTCACTCCAAAATGTACAACAATGAGTGTATAGCAATTAAAGATATCAAACCTGGTTTAAAAAACATCAATGTTATTTTCATAGTTCTTGAAATAGGAACAGCAACAGTAACAAAAGAAAATCGTGAAGTTCGGAATTTCAAAGTTGGCGATCCCACAGCCTGCATAAATGTATCAATTTGGGATGAACCCGGCAAGCTTATCCAACCCGGAGACATTGTTAAGCTAACCAAAGGTTATGCATCCATTTGGCGTCACTGTCTCACTCTCTATTCGGGAAAGAATGGAGATATCCTTAAAATGGGTGAATTCTGTCTAACATTCAATGAACAATTGAATATGAGCGAACCTAAACGACCAGAAATGCCAATGGTATTAAATCCTCAAATGGCAATACCAGGACCAGGATTGCTCTCCAATAATGGAGCTGCCAATAATGGCAATCCAATTGTACAAAATAGACCGTTGACAGTGCCTTCAACGGCACCAAATGTTACTCCATTGCCTGGCCAGGGACAAAAACTACCAAATCAGCAAAACAGAACCCTGCCGACAGCTGATCCGACGAAACCTATCGTTGGAATGTCGGGACAATCGAATGTCCAGCAAAAGACTAATCGTGTGGGGCGAAGCAACCAGCCTCGAACAAATGTTAAAGCAGATCGTAGATAATGGAACAAAATATAAAAAAGAAATAAAGTAGTTTAAAAAATGTTTTGACTAAAACAAGCTGTAGAAGAAGCTTGTGAAACTTTGTAGTAGCATTTTATAAATGTAAATTATAAAATATAATATTTTTTAATAATGAAATAAAATAAAGATCTCTTGGACCACAATATATAACTTTTTTTTATTAATACCTTATTGGCGACTTATTGGTCTTTTCATTTAGTGATGAGGAAGAACTCGTCAATTCGTTTCAGATATTTTAGCATATATGAGCAGAAATCATTTTGTAATCGCTCCCTGTTGAAACTGTAGTAGTTGTATTTCATTTTGAACACAAGTTCAGATTCTTTGTTTTAACCCACAAGATTTTATACAAGAAACACAGTAACTGGGGCCAAAATGAGAAAAGAAACTTATGCAAGTAGACCTATTCTACTTTGCAATTCGATCAGATTTTTGATTCCCACGATTAACGAACTTGTCCCGGACTTGATTTTGTGCTTCTATACACTAATTTAATTTATATTTTCTAGGTCAGTGTTTTTCAAAATGTAGCTAAGAGTTCCTCCAAGGCCGTAAGCCAAAACACTGTGTTACAAAATCAAAAACATGTTAATTAATATAATTACTTTTGAAATGACTTTCCAGAGGTTGTAGGTACGGCTGAGTACATCATAACTATTATGGCACTTGAAATTTTTCATGAACCCTCTAAATTTCATGTTATCCTCAAAAACCGTTTTTAAATGTTTTTAGGCTTTAACGATTTTTTGCTTAGTCATTCTTCTGTATAAGCTTTTATTTAGTAAAATCGGTTAAAAATTGTGGAAGCTATGATTTTTTACTCGAGAATTCAATTTATTGGGACAATCGAAGAAATGAAAAATTAATGTCTCTGTTGATACTAATGGTCCGGGACATGTTTTTTTTTTTTATTTTTAAGAAAAAAAAAATAATAAAATACATTTGGGAAAACTTGCTCCAAGTAAAATATTAAAAAAATGTTTCTTTTTTGCTCTGTTAAGACCAAGACTAGTAAAAAAAAATTATTTTGTTTTTAAGATAATGGGACAAGAGACAAGTCCGGGACATCTCCGGGAAATGTCCGGGACAAGTTCGGGACAAGTCCGGGACATGCCCGGGACAAGTCCGGGACATGTCCGGGACATGCCCGGGACATGTCCGGGACATATCCGGGACATGTCCGGGACATGCCCGGGACAAGTTCGGGACATGTCCCGGACAAGTCCGGGACATGCCCGGGACATGCCCGGGACATGTCCGGGACATATCCGGGACATGTCCGGGACATGCCCGGGACAAGTTCGGGACATGTCCCGGACAAGTCCGGGACATGCCCGGGACATGTCCGGGACAAGTTCGGGACATGTCCCGGACAAGTCCGGGACATGCCCGGGACATGTCCGGGACATGTCCGGGACATGCCCGGGACAAGTCCGGGACATGTCCGGGACATGCCCGGGACATATCCGGGACATGTCCGGGACATGCCCGGGACATGTCTGGGGCATGTCCGGGACAAGTCCGGGACAAGTTCGGGACATGTCCGGGACAAGTCCGGGACAAGTCCGGGACAAGTTCGGGACATGTCCGGGACAAGTTCGGGACATGTCCGGGACAAGTCCGGGACAAGTCCGGGACAAGTCCGGGACATGTCCCGGGCATGTCCCGGGCATGTTCCGGACATGTCCCGGATATATGACAAGTTCGGGACATGTCCGGGACAAGTTCGAGACATGTCCGGGACATGCCTTGGACATGTCCGGGACATGTCCGGGACATGCCCGGGATATGTCCGGGACATGCCTGGGACATATCCGGGACATGTCCGGGACATGCCCGGGACATGTCCGGGACAAGTCAGGGACATGTCCGGGACAAGTTCGGGACATGTCCGGGGCATGTCCGGGACAAGTCCGGGACAAGTTTGGGACATGTCCGGGACAAGTCCGGGACATGTCCGGGACATACCCGGGGCATGTCCGGGACAAGTCCGGGACAAGTTTGGGACATGTCCGGGACAAGTCCGGGACATGTCCGGGACATGCCCGGGACATATCCAGGACATGTCCGGGACATGCCCGGGACATGTCCGGGGCATGTCCGGGACAAGTCCGGGACAAGTTCGGGACATGTCCGGGACAAGTCAGGGAAATGCCCGGGACATGTCCGGGACATGCCTGGGACATGTCCGGGACAAGTCCGGGACATGCCCGGGACATGTCCGGGACATGCCCGGGACATGTCCGAGACATGTCCGGGACATGTCCGAGACATGTCCGGGACATGTCCGGGACATGTCCGGGACATGTCCGGGACAAGTCAGGGACATGTCCGGGACAAGTCAGGGACATGTCCGGGACAAGTCAGGGACATGTCTGGGACAAGTCAGGGACATGTCCGGGTTAAGTCCGGGACATGGCCGGGACAAGTTCGGGACATGTCCGGGACAAGTTCGGGACATGTCCGGGGCATGTCCGGGACAAGTCCGGGACAAGTTTGGGACATGTCCGGGACAAGTTCGGGACAAGTCCGGGACATGCCCGGGACATGTCCGGGACATGCCCGGGACATGTCCGGGACATATCCGGGACAAGCCCGGGACATGTCCGGGACATGCCCGGGACATTCCCGGGATATGTCCGGGACATGTCCGGGACATATCCGGGACATGTCCGGGACAAGTTCGGGACATGTCCGGGACAAGTTCGGGACATGTCCGGGACAAGTTCGGGACATACCCGGGGCATGTCCGGGACAAGTCCGGGACAAGTTTGGGACATGTCCGGGACAAGTCCGGGACATGTCCGGGACATGCCCGGGACATATCCAGGACATGTCCGGGACATGCCCGGGACATGTCCGGGGCATGTCCGGGACAAGTCCGGGACAAGTTCGGGACATGTCCGGGACAAGTCAGGGAAATGCCCGGGACATGTCCGGGACATGCCTGGGACATGTCCGGGACAAGTCCGGGACATGCCCGGGACATGTCCGGGACATGCCCGGGACATGTCCGAGACATGTCCGGGACATGTCCGAGACATGTCCGGGACATGTCCGGGACATGTCCGGGACATGTCCGGGACATGTCCGGGACAAGTCAGGGACATGTCCGGGACAAGTCAGGGACATGTCCGGGACAAGTCAGGGACATGTCTGGGACAAGTCAGGGACATGGCCGGGACAAGTTCGGGACATGTCCGGGACAAGTTCGGGACATGTCCGGGGCATGTCCGGGACAAGTCCGGGACAAGTTTGGGACATGTCCGGGACAAGTTCGGGACAAGTCCGGGACATGCCCGGGACATGTCCGGGACATATCCGGGACAAGCCCGGGACATGTCCGGGACATGCCCGGGACATGCCCGGGATATGTCCGGGACATGTCCGGGACATATCCGGGACATGTCCGGGACAAGTTCGGGACATGTCCGGGACAAGTTCGGGACATGTCCGGGACAAGTCCAGGACATGTCCGGGACATGTCCGGGACAAGTTCGGGACATGTCCGGGTAATTTTACAAAAACTGACAAAGTACTCGTAAGTAAGTAACCTCAAATAGGTAGAAAATTTTGCGAGAAGATGATTTTACAAAATTCTGCCAAATATTTAAAAAGGGATTGAAAATTCTTAAAAAACGCTCGCTTCTTAACATTTTCCAAACTCTTTTCTAATATTTGGCAGATTTTGTAAAACAGCAAAATTTTCAAACGCAAAATTTTGAAAAAAAAAAACAGAATTTGGAAAAGCAGACTTTTGACCATGGCAGAATTTTGACCCAACCCGTACAGGACATGTCCGGAACAAGTCCGGAACACCAAATAGTTAGGGCCGACACTGCTCTTACCCCTTGTATTACGATGAACAAATCATGTTTTCAATAAAGTGCTCACTTTTTTTAGTACACAAATTAAACGAGATAATTAAAAACTCGTGTTGACTTTAGTTCTGGATTTAAAATATTAGGGGGAAGTGGTCACCCTTCGTACACGGTCACCCTTCGTACAGTGAGCATAAAACAAAAACTAAACGGTATTCAAACACGTGCTTACTAGTGTGCATAGTAGTGTGGTCCACGTTATAAGGCAAAAAAATAAACCATATAATTCATTAGTTCCCCACCCATTATTTTGCTACAGACATCAATACCAACATATGCTGAAAGTTTTAGCCTTCAAAACTAAAAGGAAGAGGGCGCTCATCAGCTTTGGAATATTAGACTTTGTTACCCTTACCTTACCTAATATCTGATTATATCGTATTAGGACTTGGCTTGAGGTTGCAATTTGGATTAAACATGATAAACACGCATGTTCCCGACAACCAAGTAAATGATTTTCACGTTTCTTTGATTTTGAGTCATTAGCTCGTATTTCATTGATTAAATCTGTTTTGATAACTTTAAGCAAAAAATACTTACAGACGAATTTAAATGAACAAAAATTATTATCTGTGAAAATATCACTTAACTATTGGTTTTTTATGAAAAACTTTACCACATCATAACTTAATTCACTTGATAAATCAAAACAGGAGTTAATTACTAGGCATGAGGACCCAGCTATACCAGCATCTGAGCAAAAACTTTGAGCCTGTTGAGCGCCCACTTACACTTCACCTAAAAAGCTGAAATTTCACGTGTGTAATACAAAACACATATGCAACTAATTTTTGAGTGGGGAACAACGGAAATGTAAAAACCAAAAAAGTGGACCACCCTAGTGCATAGCCATAGTAGGCGCCGAGCTGCTAGATAAATTTTGATTCGGTCGCCACAAGACTTTTAGTGTTTTTTAGTGCTCTGAGTAATTTTTTTATGTACATTTAATGTCATGTTGTGTTTAAGTTAAGTATGTTTTTGGCTAAACATTAATGAAGAATTGTTGATTAAAGTGTTAAATTTGTGTTTTAATTATAAATATTGCAAAACCTCAGTACATTTTTTCAAAAATCGATTTTTCTGCATTATGTACAGCTTGGGGAGCATTCGTACAGTCAAACATGGGGCACATTCGTACGCATACGTATGCCCGCCAATAAATTTTCTTGAGCAGATAACAATCAAAACACGGATTTACAGTTTTATTGAAATGAAATTTAAACCTCTATAATAAGTTTTTCGCATTCTATAGTAAATTAAGGTTGGTTTTTTATAATATGTAAATAATAATTTGTTTCAGAATCGTCGAATCGCGAAAAATTAAGTTTTTTATTTGTTTTAGTTTTTTTCTGAGTCAAGTTCAATTAATTAATAAATTAATAAGTAATTAAATGTTTTAAAACTCATATTTGGCATTTGACAAATCAAAAGTTAGTCAAATTAACGTTTTAAATATCCTGTACGAATGTACCCCATGTGCTGTACGAAGGTACCCCACGGGTGGGGAGGATTCGTACAAAAATCTAATCCCAGTAAAATGGCTATAACTATTTAAGCCTTTGACTTAGAAGTGTCAAATTTTTTTGTAAAGTGTAATAATATACATATTACAAATAAAGTCCATTTTCTCGAAGCTGGAGTGAGTAAATAAATAACTAAAAAAAAATAAGTAAAAACTGTACGAAGGGTGACCACTTCCCCCTACTGTTAAAAATAAAACAACAAATTAAAGTTAGCTTTTCACATTTTGGCTAATTTTATTCAAGTTTTGATCGAATATTTTATTTGGTGGAAATTGACTATATTAAATAAAAAAATTTTCATTTATTTTATTTATTTTCCAGCATCATTCATTCCTTTTGGCAAACTTAGCAAAGAGTTAATTAGTTCCGAATTGCGTTTGGTCATCATTCCAGAGATTCCATTTCCATAGTATTTGCAGGGATTATTTGAAACCGGGGCTTGAAGAGTTGACAGCCAGTTGATTAGTTCTCGAGCATACTGTAAAGATTTTTTGAATAAAAGATTAATGTTTTGGACATGAATTGAAATTTAAATGATTAGAAATATTTAAAAAAAATTTACTTCTTTATCTAAAAATCTTTCCTCATCAGGAGTCGGCAATGAAACTGCTGATACTCCCAAACAAATTACAACCAAAGCCAAAAAGATGATAGCCATTTTAACCATTTTCACTTGTTTTGTTTTTCTATGAAAGATATGTTTAGCTGGTTTGAATGCAAGTTGTTAACTGATAACAATCGTTGATTTTTCTAGTTCTTTTATACTAGTGGTTGAGAAACAAAAGAGCCAAAAGCTTTACCTACGACAGTGTCAATTTCAGGATAAATATATTGAATAATATAAATGACTGCGAATATACCTAAATTTAATCAACCAGATTAAATGACCTTTTTTTCAATGTTTGCAGATAGTTTAAGAAATTCTTGTTTTTCGATAGGAAAATGTGCTTCTTTGAGTGAAGAATTTTATAGTGTTTCACCCTAAAATGGAAAAAAGGGTTTTCAGAGTAAAAATAGAATAGCAAATGGAAGTTTGAAAGTTTTAGATTTAACTTGTGTACTAGCTTTTAGACGATATTAATGGGCCATTAATGATCCATTTTTACCCGCATGGAAAATTTAAATTTTGAATCATTTATTTTTTGTGGAAAAAATTTGTACTGAAACACAATAATTTTATTTTCAATTATTTTATAAAATCCTGTATTTTGTCCATTTATGCCTCAAGATATTACGAATGTGTTCCCGAAATGACATATGCGTTCAAGAAAAAAAAAACTCTTATTTAGGGTTGATGGTAAACGTTAGTCGGCAATTAGTTCCCAAATTCAAAAGTAAAATAAGTTCTCAACTTTTTGAAATTGTTACACAAAGGTGCATGGTTTGCGGGCCAAAGGCCAAAAATCAATGAACTTACAATCCTCCCAAGTGTGTCAAAAATCCATCAAAATTTCAAAGAGGATGTTTTTTAAAGGTGATAAAACATTGTAAACAATGATAAATCACGCAATTTTTTTAAATGAAAATTTTTAGAAAATTGTATGGAGAATTTTTCGAAAATATTTTAGTGGAGTAACTCAAGCTCAAAAATTGGCAATATTAGGGAGCCCGGCCGAACAGCTTAGATTTTGATGATTTTTTTTTCAAACGTCGGTAATTAAAAATACTTTAAAGTCTATAGATTAAAAATTGCCGGTGTTGCCGTTTTGATTTTTTAAATTTAATTGAAGATTTTTGTGAACAAAAACAAATTTTTTTCAAATATTTTTCTTAAATTTCATAAATTAATTGATGCCAAAAGATTGTCTAGGAAATTCAAGGAAAAAAAATATATGGGAGCGAGGGACAATCTTCCATAGCTCAAGCGATAGATGCAATTTTCTTATTAATTGACTTCAAACACAAAATAAAATATTTGAACACAACGGCAATACCTACAATATTCAAATATACATTTTTTAAAAGCTAGAAGCTTAGTCATATATGTAAAATTAAAATTAAGTTAATTGAATGAACGGCTTTTGAAAGAATGGTAATTGAACTCAGATTTTTGAAGAAAAAAAAATTATTGAAAAAATTTTAACATGTCGTTTTTTAAACTTGATCGTAATATAAAATGCATTTATTTTCAAATTTTTTTGGCCGCATTTATTATTATTTCAAATTATAAAAGGAAATGTCAATATGTATTACGGTTTATGAAAAAAATGAAAAAGTATTTCATTTTCAAAGAACTTTTTTTAATAAAAGTTTTGAAAAAAAATGTAACTTATTTTTTTTTTTAAAGTTCAACATCTAAACATAAAATTATTTTTTATTCATTTAATAACCCTTACTGTTGAAAGTTAAATAGCAAAAATTTAAAGTTCCTATTTACCACAGTCTTTGAGAAAATTAATTATTTCAATGTAAAAATTCAGTTTTAATAAAAAAAAACCATTGAAATTGAAGTAATTTTTCATTTTTTTTTTTTTCAAAAGTTTGATATATTTTACCTTTTTTGCTTCGAAATTCAACTGATAATATTTTTGGCCAAACATTTTTTTTATAAATAAATTCATATTATATTAGAAAAAGTTTGGAAAAAAGTCATTTTAAATTTTTCTCATAACATTTTTTTTTTTAATTCTGAGTTTGAGGACCATTTTTTTCAAAAAGTCTTGATTAAATTTAGTGGATTTTAATTTAAGAGATAAGAATGAGCTTCTGGCTTTTTAAAAATGTATATTAAAAACTTGTAGGTGTTGCCGTTGTTTTCAAAATATTTTTTTTGTGTTTGAGGTCAGAATGTTAGAAAATTGCATTTATCGCTTAAACGATGGAAGATTGTCCCTTACTGCCTTTTATGTATTTTCCTTAAATTACCTAGAGAATCTTTTGCTATCATTTGTTTTATGAAATTTATGCAAAAAAAATGGTTTTGTTAAAAAAAAATTAATTTTAATTTTAAAAAACAATACGGCAACACCGGCAATTTTTAATCTATAGACTTTAAAGTATTTTTAATTACCTACGTTTGAAAAAGAAAATCGTCAAAATCAGAGCTGTTCGGCCGGGTTCCCTAATAATTTGCTTTAGTTACTCTACTATTTATTACGTTTTCAGAACACAGAATTTAAATATCCAAATTATTAGGGGGTTACAGAACTTCAAAAAGTTGTTTACATAATAACAAAAAATGTATTCCAAGAAAGCTTTGAAACCCTCATACAGAAAAAGAGATAAAGAGTTGAAATGTGCTTATTTTATCATCCCTTTTTCTGTAATCTGTCGCTTAACCCACCAGCAACAGCGTTTCATTTGAATTGATACATTTCTTTTAAATGTTAACTAACAATCGAGGGGATGTGATATTTATCATCACAGCTTGGTCTATTCTGCTAGTGACAAGTGCCTTATTTTTGCAGGTGAAAGGATGATGGAGCCTCGATTTATTTTATTTATCTTGGTTATAATAAAACTTCATTTGCCGAATGCAAATATGTATTTTTGTTTCTTTTTTATTACATTTTGGTTTTGTTAGACGCAAATTCATCATTTGTTCTTGATAGGACATACTGTGATGATGAAAAAAAAGATAACTAGGACAAAAGTGTGGTAGGTTTATTAAACGTGAGTTTTGTTTGTTTTATGTTAAATTATTTGAATATATGTATGTATATTTAACGCACTTATTCGATTCTTTTGTAAATAAAAAAAGACAATTGATACTAATGTGAATATGATAAGGTTATGTTATAAAATTTGTTTGAGTTCATAGTTTTGAAATTACTGCTGTGAGTGGATGATAAAACCATAAGTGGTGTCTGTAAAAATGTGTTATAAAACATATTCAAGTGATTTTAATTTGTCTGAATTATTTTTGAATATATCTAAATTGTTTATAGTTTATTGTTTTTCGTAATGAATAAGCATTTAATTAAAATACCTAAAAAAAAAGTGGTCATGACTCTCAAGAGTTATGAAAAATTTCAACTTAGGTTTAAGGGTTTCATTTTGATTGTTTAAAGCGAATAAGATGTTTTTTGTCTATACATTCTCAGATACATTTTTGCTAATGGTTATTGAAAAATTGGACGTAAACGATGATACCAATAACATGTATTTTGAAATAAATGTTTAAGGGTAAGTTCATAATAAAAAAAAATATCAATTTTACTGAGTACATCTTAAAATTAGACTCAGACATTTATTCAAGTCTAATCACATGGCACACTACCTCATTGTGATTAATTTTGAATAACCAACTTTTTACATTCAAGGGAATTTGGTTCATATGCATACGTATGTATGTATATTAATGGTTTAATTTTTTGTTTAGAAATAGAAATGACTTTAAAGTTTTTCTAATAGAATAAAATGTTCCATAGTGAGCCATAGTGACCGTTAAAATCAAAATATTTAAAATTATTTAGCAATTCGTATAGAATTATAGTTGGAATTTCTGTACGAGTTTTATAATTATAAAATAAAACAAATAACTTCTTATCCTCGTACAACAAAATTTATTTTATCAAAAATGTATTCATTTTTACTATAAAATTTTTAAGCTTTTTTCAATTTTTCTAAAAAAGGGATATGATATTATTATGGAATTAATTTTTTCGTCATGCTTTTTTGTATCTATTCTTTTCGAACACTGGTAAAGATAATTTTGAAACTTAGTAGATATAAATTTAAATTAAATATTAATTTGTATGTTCTGCATTTATTAGAATACAATATATGTATATAAAAGGAGAGTTCTTAATCATCTGTAAAAAAAAAGGCTAGTTTTGAGAATGAAATTTACTAGTGTTTTGGGACTATATTCTGTACTATATGGGTCATATTATTGTAATGTTTTATTCCGGGTTCACAATAAAACTTATTTCGTTTATTTTAACTTCCACTTATCTTTCCGTTCAAATAAGAACACACTTTATTTCAAATCAATTTACTTTTATTATTCGCTCAAACAAACACACTTTTCAATCACTTTATTTACTACTAACAATTTCCAACACTTTATTTCACTTTGTACTGTACTCTTTCACATTCAAGATTAAACTGTATCCGGTCGGTGTCCACGCTGCCCTTTTATACCTGAAATTCGGAATTCGAGAATGTCTTCGAAGGTTCTCGTCTTTGCTTCTCGAAGCTTCCTTTCCAAGAGGGGGCGCTTCATACTTCCAGTCCAGTGGGATATTTTGGGATATTCAGCAGTCGAGGGAATTTCTTTGGATGCGTTCAGAGGGTAGTTTCTTAATTACTAAAGGTCCGTTCACATTTCTACCTTTACTGTAGCAGGTAGTGTGTTCAGACTTTTATCTTAAAAGTAGTTCGGTAATTCATCGTTACATTGCCCCCCTCTTAGGATTGTTCGTCCCGAACAACTCCATTGCTACTTTCACCATTATAACGATGTAAACGGTCACAATGAACTACCTTTAATTTGCCTCTTACCCCTCTCTGTATACGGTAAACCACGTCGTTGATTCTGGTTATTACTGTGTAAGGGCCTTCCCAGTTTTGTTGTAGCTTCGGTGATAGTCCCTTTTGTCGGTGGGGATTGTAAAACCACACAAGTTCTCCTTCTTGAAACCCTGTTGCTGTCGCTCGCGCGTCATATCTTGTTTTCATCCTGTCACTAGACGCTTTTATATTTGTCCTTGTCCGTTGGTGAATGTCAGCCAGTGTTTCTTTCAGGTTATCAACATACTCATCTATTTCCTGTGGCTCATTTGGAACACATCCGAATTTTATCTCACTTGGCAGCCGTATTGTAGAACCAAAAAGGACTTCCGATGGTGTATGTCCAGTGGAACTATGTGTTGCACTTCTATAAGCCATCAAGAATAATGGAATATGTCGATCCCAGTCTCGTTGATTATCGTTGACTACTTTTGACAGGTGTTCTTTAAGTGTCCTGTTAAATCGCTCAACCATCCCATCAGATTGTGGATGAAGCGGTGTTGTTCGCGTCTTCTTGATGCCAAGGAGTGAGCAAACCTCTTGAAAAATCTTAGATTCGAAGTTCCTTCCTTGGTCGGAATGAAGTTCCATGGGTACTCCGAACCTGCTCACCCAATGAAAGACAATCTTATCCACAACTGTTTTGGTTTCCTGGTTTGGGATGGCAAATGCCTCAGGCCACTTGCTGAAGTAATCCATCACTACGAGGATATACCGGTTTCCTTTGTTGGTTTCGGGAAAAGGACCTGCCACGTCTATTGCAATCCTCTCAAAAGGTGTGCCCACATTGTACTGATGCATCTTGCTTTGCATTTTTCTAGCTGGTCCTTTGCTAGCGGCACAAGTATCACATTTTCGGCACCACTTTTCAACGTCTTCTCTCATACGTAACCAGTAGAATTGCTGGCGTACCTTTTCCAGCGTCTTGTTGATGCCTAAATGGCCTCCAGAAGTTCCCTCGTGCATCTCTCGGAGAACATCATTAACCTTTGACTGAGGTACGATTAGTTGCATTACATAAGATTTACCATCTGCGGATTCCCACTTACGCCTGAGTAACCCTTCTTGCACATGAAGTGAGTCCCATTGTGCCCAATATGCTTTGAGATTGGGGCTTCGGTCGGAGATGTCGGCCCATTCTGGTTTCTCTTCATGTTCCTTCCATGCAAGGATGGGTTCGATGTCCGAATCTTCCTGTTGGGCCATCCTGAGTTCTTCATTACTCCAGCCGCAAATGGGATCAGCTCTCGTTCTTCTTACAGCGACAACTTCCTTTTCCTCTAGCCGTGTGCAATGCTTGCAGTCTTGCTTGCACGGGCGCCGAGATAATGCGTCTGCATTTGAATGTAGCTTTCCTCTTCGATGTTGAATCTGACATTGATACGTCTGGAGTATCTCGATCCATCTTGCTACTTGACCCTCTGGATTTTTGAAGTTCAAAAGCCAATTTAGTGCACCATGATCTGTGCGAAGAAGGAACTTCTGTCCATAGATGTACTTATGGAAGTGCTTTGTTGCCAATACCAGAGCTAGAAGTTCCCTTCTGGTCACGCAATAGTTTCTTTCTTGTTTCGAGAGTACCTTGCTGAAATAGGCAACGACCTTTTCTTCTCCGTCATGAACTTGCGATAAAACAGCACCAACTCCAACATTACTTGCATCTGCGTCAATGATGAATTGTTTGCCTGGAGTCGGATAGGCCAACACAGGAGCTTCACATAACCGTAGCTTCAGTTCCTGAAAGCTTTTCTCACACTCACCTGACCATTTAAAGGGTTTACCCTTCTCCGTAAGCTGGTGCAAGCTTTTGGCGATTCTCGCAAAATCCTTCACGAACCGTCGATAGTACGTTGCCAGACCGAGGAAACTCCGAAGTTGATGCTTGTCCTGAGGGGTTGGCCAATTCTTCACAGTGTCAACTTTTTCTGGATCAGTCATTACTCCTTGGGATGAGATGATATGCCCCAAATATTTAACCTCGGTCTTGAAAAGTGCACATTTCTTTGGATTTAACTTAAGATGTGCTTCTCGTAGCCTCTGGAATACAGCCTTTAGGTTTTCACAATGGTCATCAAATGTTTTCCCGTAAACGATGACATCATCCAAATAGACTAGGCAAGATTTCCAGGTTAATCCATTTAAAACGCACTCCATTAAGCGCTCAAAAGTAGCTGGGGCATTACATAGCCCAAACGGCATGACATTGAACTGCCACAGACCATTTCCTGTGGAGAAAGCCGTCTTTTCTCGATCTTCTGGATGGATTTCTACCTGCCAGTAGCCACTCTTCAAATCCAAAGTCGAAAACCATTGTGCTCCTTCCATTGCATCTAGAGTATCGCTGATTCTTGGCAGTGGGTAGCTGTCTTTCTTCGTCACATCATTCAGCCTGCGGTAGTCGACACAAAATCGAGTGCTTCCATCCTTCTTTTTGACGAGAACTACCGGTGATGCCCAAGGGCTTTTGGAATTTTCGATCAGCCCGTCTTTCTTCATTGTCGATATCATTTCTTCAACTTCACTTTGTTTGGCCAAGGGGAGACGTCTTGCTGGTTGACGAATCGGCCTAGCGTCTCCTGTATCGATTCGATGCTGCACCAGTTGTGTTCGGCCGTATTGCCCGCTGGGTGAAGAGAAGATATCAGCATATTCATGAAGAAGCCTTCCAGCAACATTAAGCTGATGTTGACTCAAGTTGTCTGATTTGAGAATTTGAGTCTTTAGTTTCTCAGAGTTCATAGTCATCTGTGTGTCCATCTCGTTGATCTTAGTTATTGCGGACACAGATTCACATTGCCCAACAACTTCTCCTTTCTTAAGCTTGATTGGGTACGGTTTGATGTTAAGTATCCGTACAGGTACCATGTTGTTCTTTGGTGCCACAAGAGTCTTCCCGATGATGATGTTTTCGGAACTTTGCTCAACTTCTGGTTCGACCATGAGGTATCGATGGTTTCCACAGTTCCCCTTTAACTTCGTCCACACAAAAACTTCTGAAGAAGGAGGCAGGCACATGTCTTCTTTGATGACAGTTCTAATTGTTGTTGAGTTTTCGCTGCCATAGACCATTGGAATCTCTACATTTCTGTATTTCAGGACTTGATTACCGATATCCAAAATGATTCCATGCTCCTTCATAAAGTCGATTCCAATGATGCACTCGTCACATATATCTGCCACCAAAAACACATGTAAAAACTTTAGTTCTGCTATACGGATCTCAAGACGAACTTCTCCGTACACTCTTGCTGCTTCTCCTGTGGCGGTCTTCAGACGATAGCTGTTGATGTTATGTAGCCACGTCATCTTTACCAAGTCTCTTCGTACAATAGAGGCGGTGGCACCGGTGTCAATTGTAGCCACGTGTTGGTTATTGTTTATGGTTGCCTCTACTGTCAGACTTTTGTTGTCTCGTTTAGTTTGTGAGACTTGAATTGTGGTTCTGGGGCCATCGATACCAGAAACCAGCTTCTGCCCCTCGAAGTTGGTTCTTACTCGTTTCCCGAATGGGAATCAAGTTGAGGATGAGTGTTGGTTGTATCGCTTACCTGTTGTTGGGCAATATTCCTGTTTCCACAGTGCTGGCAAGCACTTCTTCTTGGTGGCAATCTGCACTGCCGCTGGAGATGTCCTGTCTTGTTACAGTTCCAGCATCGAGCAGCTCCGTCTCGCTGGTTTCTTTGGAATGCGAGTTTTTGACAAGAGCATTCCTCCACTGTAACTTCTCTTACCCGATGAACGCCTTGAGAAGCCTGTTCTGCTGCTTCCATAGTGAGTGCAAACGCTAATGCTTCAGGAAGGGAACGTTTTCCAGCTGTTCGAATTGCTCGCTGAAGATTTATATCAGATACAGCACGTACAAAGGCTTCTGTCGCAAACTGATTGATAATGTCGTCTCCTGCTGTCGGATATGCCAGATGAGCTAACCTTTCAATATCTGCTTGGAGTTGTTGCAGAGTTTCTCCTCTTTTCTGGACTCTTGTATTGAGTTGGACGCGGAAGACTTCCTGCATATGGCCATCTCCAAAGCGTTTTTCAATGACCTGGACAAGAGCGTTAAAGTTACCATTCTTTTCTGGTGGTAAAGTTTGTAACAACTCAGCAGCAGGACCTCTAAGAGCAAGAGTCAGCGCTATACATTTGTCTTTGTCATCCCAGCCATTTGTTGTGGCAGCTGCCTCAAACTGTTTCTTGTAGATCGACCAAGAACTTTGTCCATCAAAGGTTGGTGGATGCATTTCCTTCTTCTTTGAATACTCACCAGAACTTTCTCGGGCCTTAATTTTTCGAACCTTGTCCAACTCTTTAGTAATGTCTTGGAATTTCTCTTCGAACTTTGTGTGCATTGCCAACAGCTTTTCTTTGTTTTCTTCAACACGCTCGTCAAGAGCAGTGAACTTCTTCTCGAAATCACCAAGCTTTCCCTCTAAAAGATTTTTCTGTTCTTCTAGAAGATTCTTTTGCTCATCGCGATGTTCTTCTAGATGTTTCTCCATTTTTTCGAGAAGATTCTGTTGTTCACTCTTTTGCTCGGTACGTTGTTTCTCAATTTTTTCGAGAAGATTCTGTTGTTCACTCTTTTGCTCTGTTCGTTGTTGTTCCATTTGTTCTCTTTGTTCATTGCGTTGTGTCTCAATTTGTTCAAGAAGATTTTTCTGTTCATCCTTTTGTTCTTTACGTTGCTGTTCCATTTGATCTTTCTGTTCTTCAAATTTTGCAAGGAGAACAGCCATCATGGATGACATATCGGAACTAGTACTTACTCGTTCTTCTACCATTTCAACTTCGAATTGAAATGTATCCAAATCTTCGTTTTTCTGGGTTAAATAATCCTGCAGGCGAATAATGAGGTCATTTTTCGATCCAGCAGTAGGAAGACCTCGTTTAGTTAATTCCGCCTTCAGCTCAGTCAAACTTAACTGATTCAATGTCTTACCCATTTTAACTTTTCAAAACGCGAGCACTTTTACTTATTTCAAAATGTTTTACACTTTGTTTATTGTTAAAACACACGCGCACTTTTTATTTTATTCGCGAAATTATCTGATTCGCACAAATAAATAAGTTTTATTCCACTTTTCTGACACCAATGTAATGTTTTATTCCGGGTTCACAATAAAACTTATTTCGTTTATTTTAACTTCCACTTATCTTTCCGTTCAAATAAGAACACACTTTATTTCAAATCAATTTACTTTTATTATTCGCTCAAACAAACACACTTTTCAATCACTTTATTTACTACTAACAATTTCCAACACTTTATTTCACTTTGTACTGTACTCTTTCACATTCAAGATTAAACTGTATCCGGTCGGTGTCCACGCTGCCCTTTTATACCTGAAATTCGGAATTCGAGAATGTCTTCGAAGGTTCTCGTCTTTGCTTCTCGAAGCTTCCTTTCCAAGAGGGGGCGCTTCATACTTCCAGTCCAGTGGGATATTTTGGGATATTCAGCAGTCGAGGGAATTTCTTTGGATGCGTTCAGAGGGTAGTTTCTTAATTACTAAAGGTCCGTTCACATTTCTACCTTTACTGTAGCAGGTAGTGTGTTCAGACTTTTATCTTAAAAGTAGTTCGGTAATTCATCGTTACATTATGTTCGTATAATCACCAAATTTATAGAACTAAAGAAAATTTCAAATTGGAATTGAAAGATGACTTTATTTAGTATCAAGTTTAAGGTAATAACGTCTACTTGTAAAGACCAGAAGTCTTCTGAACAAAAATTTGGAAGATTTGTCATGCAGCATATATTAAGGTTAGGACTTAGGAGTGTTCATCACTTCCAACGTTCCCACAGGCTTTGCGGTGAACTGCCAAGCTTTGATCCGAAAAACCTTAATTTAAAAAAAAAATACATTATTGCCTTTGCTTCGACATTCATCTGCTAATCTGAAAATCTTTGCCTGGAAGACCTCTGAATTTTGAATGATGACGATATTACCTTAACTACTATACTAACTATACTAATACTTCTAACAGCTCTACATATAAGATTCACATGCACAGTGCAATCTACTACGCCAATCGTGCCAACCACAGGATGTGAATGGAAAGACATGTGGTTTCGTGGAGAGAATTTTTTGTACGGGAACTAAAATTTAGCTCAATCTGTGATCTAGACTTAATTCACTATTTCATGAGACTATGTAAAAGTTTTGAACATATAAGTTTTTTTCAAATATAACACACGTTTCGCTTCCTTAAAAACTATAATGTTTTATGTCGAAGAAATGAAAAAAAATGACTTTTTTATATCAAAATTTTCGTCTTTTCAATGGCTACAAGACTGTGTCCACAAAAATGTTTGGCTTAATACAATATTTATGGCCCAAACAAACATTCACTTTTCGGGTATAATGGCTTATACTCAGTACTATAAAGTTCTTAGTTGACATAAAACAACTTGCCTCATTCAAACCCCATCATACATAAATGACTACTTTTAAGTTACATAGAACATTTTACATTTAAAAAATTAGCTGCCGGACTCCAAAATAAAATTCTTTAAGTCAATGTTGAAAGTGTTAGTGCATTATGCGAACTGTTCTCCAATTTTTAAAGTTCTTGTTTTTTTTTTTTTTACTGATTTTTATCTATGCAGATTATATAATGTAAGTTACAAGAAACCAAAACATGTTTGTACATAAGTAAATAAGAGTGCCATGTTCAGTAAAATTTTATTTACACTTGACTTTATAGGACTTTTCCAAACCAACTGCAACGCGTTTTTCATAAAAAAAAAACTTTCACTAGCGTTTGTATAGTATTTTCCAAATGAATAATTTTGCTCCTATAAAGCTGTACAGAACCTGCAGAAGCTTTACAGAAAGAAAATATCTAGGACACACTCCTCTAGTAGATATTATGGTTTTAGATTAAAACCTAAAGTGTGTCAGAGAATACCATATGCTAGGTAAAATCGAGAACCATGGTATAAAACAAGGATTATTGTATCTATACTAGCAGTGTGTCATAATCGTAAAAATATAAGTAGATGTTTTAAACTGTTATACAAAACATAATATAATGTGTTGTAAATTTGTCTCCGCTAATAACACCACATAAATTTTCATTAGATTTCACCGTAATCTAGATAACTAACCAAGAATAAGAAAACTAAAAATAAAATCTTGTAGATATCGATGAGATTTTTTGGTTTTTTTTCAAAGTCTTGATCTTGATTAGGGACGGGATGAAAAGGACATGAAAAGATAGTTTTTTTTTAACATTTACACACGCTCTCCTGCTCCAGGAGATATGGAGTACAAGATGACCGTTTTAGAGCCGTTTTCTTCACTAAAAGTTGAAGTCAACTTGAGGATTTTTATTCTCAACTTGAGATTTTGTTTTTCTTCACTCAAAGTTGACAGTTTCAACTTTTGATTCTCAACTCTCATCAAGTTGGTCAACTTCTGGTTTGCTCAACTTCCGAAAATAGTAGAAGTTGAGGGAGCAAACTTGAGAGTTGTCAGTCAAAACTCATATTTTTTGTTTTAATTTTTGTTTCAAAATTATTTTTGATGCTAAATATTGGCAAAGACTCTTTTTATTCCTGTTTTCATGGAACAATTGAGAATAAAATTAAAAAATTATCATACACATTTTCCGCCGATTTTATTTTACATCACATCAACATCGCTCTTGAAGGCACACCCACACACACACACTTTTACACAAAAAAAAAAAAAAAACGATTTATTTGAAATTCATTTTTAGAGAAAAAAAAACAGCAAAATGCATACCTAACATCGATTTAAATTTATTACTAAAAGTAATTTGACATTTTGACAAAAAAAAATATGCAGCAGATATACAGAACTTCTATTTAAATGACATACTCGATTGGTTTTTAAATTTGAAACTGACATAATTTGTATAAACACAAATATCCCAGGGATATTGTTCAAGCTCGAGAGTTGAGAAAAAAAAGTGAAGAAAACAAAATGTTCAACTTCGAGTTGAAGTCAACTCTCAAGTTTGCCAACTCTCGAGTTTGCTTCAAGTTGAGCAATAGTGAAGAAAATGGCTCTTAATCCACTCATGAGTAGAAGTTTATCACCTCCAAATGAAATGGGCTAACAAAAGACTACAAAACTATCCGATTAGTTTGGATAACTATTAGAACCCAACCATTTAACTCCTAAAATTTCACTCATCTACATCCCTAGTAAACAATTTCTGTCATCAACCAGCTGTCACAACTGTCATCCCTTTTGGCTTTGCTTAAAATTTAGCACGTCACTAGTTTTCTATACAAAAATTTTTCTAGCTAAAAAAAAAAAAGTTACCAAATAATTTATTTATTAGCATAATATTCTATTTTAATTTCTAAGTACGTACATTCTTAATCATAACAAAAAATTATTTCTCTATTCCAATAAAAACAACACAAAACCAAGAGTAATATTTGAAGACCAAAGAAAAGAAAAATTTACAATTTTTCATTGTTTGCTTCTATTGTTGTTTTTTTTTGTCAAATAGAAATTCTTTTTCTTCTCCGAAAAAAACCCAAGGAAAAAAAGGCAAAGAAAATGCATTAAATAGAAAATTGACTTTTATTTCAAAGAAAGTAAACTATAACAAATAAATAAAATAAATAAATACTGTACACTCTAACTTTTGGTGTCGTCATTTTTCGGAAAAATATAAAACAAATGCATCAATAAATTTTTTAGTATGGAAAAGTTTCCACTAAAAGGCAATCGAGCAGTCGCTGCTGAGGGAAATAACTATATCACTGCATATCAATCCGTTTTAAAAAAGGTAAGTGAACTATTAAGCAAGTAAGCAGAGGAGTAAAAAAAAGTATCATGGTTCTGGAATGCATTTACTTGAAAATATATTTAAACGCATCAATTGGCTCAAGTCTTATTTTTTTTGTATTATTTATTTTTGTTGTTTTTTGTGTATACAACAAATTTTAAAAGAGTAATGTGTGTTTTTAAAGATTTATAAGATTAAGTAAGTCGTAAACGAATGAATGAATACCTACAACAAACATTTGAGACACAAAAACGCCCCATTTTTTACATTAAAAATAATCGCAATCTTTTTTTTCTTTTATATATTCGGTATCATGTTTCACAGTCGTTAATATATTGGAGTTGCACCTTCACTTACATCTTGCCTCTTAGAAATGCTAACAGGTAGATTGCCCCCTTAATTAAATCACTGACTATCACATCTCTTTTTACCTATTTCATTTTATTATTTTTTTTTTTTTTGTAATAAAGCAGGTAGGTAGTTAGTTAGTGGGGTACAATTGTGAGGAATATTTATTGAGTAAGCGAATACAAGGTCACGTGAAATGAAATTGCTTGTTAACGTCAGATTCTATATATTCTCCATGAATGTTTTTTTACTTTCTTGTCTTCTTATAATATTAGTGTGGTTCTTGTAAGAAATCTTTGATTTCCTTGTGCATTCCACTTGCCACATCTTGAATATAAAATGACTTTTTCATGCTTGGTATTGGGTAAGGTGATTCTGATTGTTACGTTTGTGAATTCTGCATTCTTAAGCCAACAAAAAGTGAATGATCATTCCACAGAGTCAACCAGATTACCTAGTTTGCCTGGTATAGGGAAATTAGACCTTATAGGTCGCTTGTACGGTCGTCTTCGAAAATTAAATATGTTCTCCTAGAGTATGCTTCAGTGGTTTACGCTAAGCTTGATTCTCGTTCTTTTTATAAATTGTTAGTTGCTTTTAATAATATAATTCGGTATATTTTTAGTCTGCATAGGTTATGACCATGTCTCTCAATACCATCAATTAGTCCTTGGATGTACTTTTGAATAGTTTCTGGATACGAGATGTTGTATATTTTTACACAAAAAAAAATTCAAAGAAAAACGCGGCTATATTTATTTGAAAAGATATAGTTTTCGCAATCTGCCCGAACTCTGAATCTTATTACACCTTTATGGACTTTTTTGAACTCTTCTAGACTATTTTATGTATATACCAGCAAACTTTGGAACTCTTTGGCAGTAAGTTTAAAACAAATAGTAGGAATCTTACAGTTTAAAAAAGCACTATTCAACTATTTTAATTCATCAAACAATAAATTGAAAGTAAAAATATTTAATCTAATGAAATTCTTTTTACTAAAATTATTTTCTATTATAATTTTAATTTTTTTTTTTTTTTTTTTTTTTGTTAAAATATTGTATGTATGTATTTATTATTGTAACTTATCTAAACTTTTACTTGCAAGTCCTGTCTTAAGGTACTATAAAAGAATCAGTCTTATTTGTACACCATTATGAAATAAATTGAAATTGAAATTGTGCTAAAATGTTTAACTGCTACAAAAAGAAAAGAAAAGAAAAGAAAAGAAAAGAAAAGAAAAGAAAAGAAAGAGAAAAACACTTACCTAATGTTTTTTCCTTAAAAAATCCTGCCTTAGAAGTGGTTTTCTTCAATCTTTCACGACCGGTTATATTCGTCTAGACGAAAAGATTAAGCATCCACTATCGCTTGGTCTCTGCTTGGGGCTGGAATTGAAAGATCTTGTTTGCTAGATTGTCCTCATGCTTACACTTTATGTGACCGGATCAATTAAGTCCACATTTTTTAGCTCTTTGAAATACGGTTGGCCTTGGGCCAACTCGCACTTTGTCAGTTTTGTCGGCGGTTCGACTGCCTGAAATTCGCCTTTCCTGTGTCGATCCTTAATCTATGAAACCTAATGCTACTTATCAGCCAGTCACTATTTTTTATGTCGAAGATTGTCATGATCTCTAATGGGACTAAAATTTTGCAACCCCTTTCTCTCCGCGGTGTTCGCTGGGAGGAATCAATTATCGAATTAAAATTGATAACTTTGTCACCAATGAAACCGCAGCTTAATATGTAATTTTGTATGACAGCTGTAATGAATGTCAATTTTTTCCTGCAGTGCTAATGTGTTCAGATTAGAGGTGCGAGCAGCAAGCCACCACTAGGACGAAATAACCACAATTATTATATTACGGTCATTGCGTTTCTCCTATGTAAGGTAAGTGTCGACACCAGATTTGCCGCAACCAACAGTTTAAGAGAATAAAATTACAGAAAAAAGAGACAACAAATTATTGAAACATTTCGGGTTTGATTTGTACAAAAAAAAAAAAATAAATCTTAAAAAGAAAGCATACCGAACTACTCTTAACTTTAAAATAAAATTGCAAAATTGAAACTATTTATAAAGCTGCGAAAATAATATGATATCTTACTGCTTTTATGTATTCAATTTAATTTGAGATCTCGCGTCTTGACTAAAAATTCAATTTTACTCTCTTTAAAAGATACATTCACTTATAGATACTGTAAGATACTGATAGATTTTTAAGTAATTTCGGTACAATGAGATAGATTTCGTGGATCATTCAACACATGTGTTTACTTTTATATTCCGATAAATGATTTTAAATTTTACTTTGAGATCAATTAAGATCTTCTTGTTTATTATTTACTTTAAAAACAATATGCTTAACAACGTTTTGTGTGTAATGATTTACTCCAAATACATTAATGGTAGGTTTGTATAACATTTGAACTTATGTTTGACCACTGATCTTCTGTTTGTATGCCGATGAGTAATGTTGAACTTCAAACTTTACAGATAGGAATATAGAACATGTATAGTATAAGCTCCTGAAGGTTAAAGAGCATACAAGGTGGTAAATACAAATGGTAATGGTTTTGTTTTCAAAAAAATTCGAGGTTTAAATCAAAACCAACATTACGATAGTGCAGATGTTCAAAAAAAAAAAAAAAAAATGGTCTTGCCGTCCGATAGTCTGTGGGCCCATCTGTACATCGGGCTGGCTAAACGGATTAATAGATTTGGTTCAAACTTGGTACTGAAGATTTGGCCTGATTTCCAAGACCAGTGATTTGAATTTTTTTAATATCTTTCTTACAACAGATATTTTCCATATAACGTTTTCGATTATTAAAGATTATATAAAACGGCTCTAAAGATTTGGATCAATTTTGGGGTACGTAACGTTCTTAGTGATTCTGACGAACTGCTTCTTTAGTTTTTCTCATAAAAATCGCATAGCGGAAATATGGCGTTGCGGTCTAAAATAAATTTACTTTGAACTTAACTACAAGAGTAAATGCAAGACCGATTTGTACGCATTTTATTTGTATTGATTTTTCTAGCTACAACTTATTACAGTTTGTTAAATATTTTTTATCTGATAAATTTCTTGAAAGTTGGATTTCTGGCATACATGCTGTAGTCTACTCAATCATAACAATAGCCATTTCCTTGAGGAACCTTGCAACTCTTTAATAGAATTGCCTGTCCTATTACAAGATTGTTTATTCCCCATAAGCATTGCAAGTGTGCAAATGACAATTCTTCTCATAAGAAAGTGTATGCTTTTAAGAAATCATAATATCAAAAAGCGATAACTAATTCCATCACGCCACACGAAGTTATGAGTCCTTTATGTCTTGCGAAAAATTTGGCGAATCAAAGATATTGAGTTTTTAATAAGCGAATTAGCGTTTTAAAAAAAGATTTTTTTTCACACCATTTTCTTAATTTTGATTGCATTGCGGGCTGATCGTCGAAGTTTCCTAATCGGAATACGACGATATGAGTGTTTCCCAAATCGTTCGACTTGAGTCGAACGTTCGACTCGCTAGTCATAATAGGTCCCTATAAAAATCTATTAAACGAGTTCTGCTAACGCTTTGACTAATTCTATCAGTTTGCCTCCCTGACTATTACAATCTATTCGTTACTAAGTAATGATCATTGATATTTTCTTAATGATTAAAAATTATTTATTACCAATACCTGCGACCTAGTGAGGTGCATTTAACTCATGTTTTATTATTTTATTTTAATTCTCCTTAAATCGGCCGTTGAGGCTGTAAATGTTTATATGACAGGTCTCTTATTGTTAATCACTTCCACAGTCGCAAAAAAAACCTTTATCCATTTTTTTTATTATTATAATAGGAACAATTTATTTTTTTTTCCCCTCAAAAAAAGAATCACGCTTTAAATGTTATTAACCCGAGGATGAGGTGTACACTTCTATAGGTATAGAAACGAAGTTACAACCCGATAAAATCATTAATTTTTTTTTAACTGATTTCTCCAACTTCTTTGAATATTATTTCATATATCAACAACAATTTAGTATCGCCAATTTGGCTTGTCGTTAATACTACATCAAATAAATTTGCAGTCAAACGGTCATAACACAGAGGCAGACATTCAACAGCAACATCCATTGGCTGCTACGACAACAACATCACTAACTGCTGCTGCAGATGATGATGAAATGATTGATATCACACCACGCACAAGTCCAATTGAAGCTAATTCAAATACGAATTTAAACAACGCCGCCAGCCGAAACACAGAAATGGATCGATCTCATGTGCCAACTCATAGTGCTTTTGGAAGTAATGATTATAACGATCCAGATGGTGAGTGTACCTACTTTGTGCTTCTTTGTTTAAAATATTTAGTAACTTGTTAAGTTTATTTAATTTTATATTTGTTGATTTTATTTATTAGAATATGATTCTAAAAAATCTTTTAAACTCGTTTAACTTTTGAGGTGGTAATGAACAAAAATGTAAAATTATTATATCTTGCAATTATATCTTTTATGTTATTGTTTGAATAACAGGTTTTATACAAGATAACTAGTTAATGATGATGATCATCAGTAAATAATAAGGTGCCTTTATTATAAGTTCAAGTGAATATAACACGAATTTGTGTCAAACGGAAAATGCTTTCATAGAGTAATGATATCTAAACTGAGAATTTTAATGAATTAAAGTATTGTTCTTCATTTAATAATCTTATCGCTCTTGTGAATAGTGCAATTTACATTTGATGTATTTTATGCAATGCAAAAGTTATTTTACTCGAAGAAGTGCGTGATGCTCTATTTGTTCTTAAAAAAATATTTGCAATAATTCTTCCTAACTTATAAAATAATCCATTTTTACTTCTTCATAAATTATAACCAATTTTATATCAAAAAGAAACATGATGACAAACAAATTCGTTAAAAGCTGTTATTATGCTTTCATTTAGCCATGTTTTAATATAAAAGGTTTTCTTAGATAACAATTTTATATTATTATTTAGAAAAAAACGAAAACATAAACATAATTAAACATTAAGTTTTATAATTTGTTTTGGGCTTTAAAGATCTTTTATCTTGGATGTAAATAAGAAAACATTAATTCACCTTTTTGCTACCCTACGTTTCGCCGGTTTCTTTCCGGCTTCCTCAGGGATTTTTATTTTATTTGACAAAATTTCAAAAATATATTTAAATGATTGTTAGTTTTTTTTTGAAAAATGCAAGGAGTTTTTTTAATTTTATGGAACTTAAATGAATTTTAAAATTGAATATTTAAATGCATGTTTTAATATTTTAATAAATTAACAGAAAAAGACTTGAATTTACTAAATTAACAAAAAAAAAAACTAACAAAACGCGACAAGAAATACTTAGAGCTGCTATCACATTTTGCTATCACAGACTTAATAAATGGCAACACAGTATGCGCAGCTGATATTATCAATGTCTTCTTAGTGCTTAATCGTTGAGTTTATTTTTTGCTGAATACGCTATGCAGACTTTCCAAAGTATAGCGGGTGGAGGTCCGGTTTTCCTTGTCAAAAATTTTGATGTTGTCCACCCGCTATACTTTGGAAAGTCTGCGCATTCAGCAAAAAATAAACTCAACGATGAACCACCAATAAAGACATCGATACTATCAGCTGCGCATACACTGTTGTCATTTATTAAGTCTGTGATAGCAAAATGTGATAGTAGTTCTAAGTTTCGAACCCTTGTTCTTAAACCTTCATTTTAACGACTAAATACGAGGATGATTTTTCAAAAACTTCTTGTTACCAAACCAATAGAGATACAAATTTGAAAATAATCATATGGTAATAATATTAATTTTAACTATATGTCTTTAAGACCTAAAGTCTTTTAAATGCATACTGCACTAGTTAGAAAGAATAGAAAGATAGGAAACAATTTTTTGTACATAATCCCACTTATGAGCTTTTGACACAAAAGCCTTTGCCGTGTTTTATTATATTTATTTTTCGCTGATTAAATCAATACAAATGTGTCAAGCCGAGAACTCTTCACCTTGCTTTCGTACTATGCATTTTTAAGTTACATAACATCATTTGCGTATGGAAAGCTATATATTATAGTAATTTCAACTTAAAGATCAAGTACGTGCGACCTAGTCCTGGATTTTATTTGTATTATTAATAGACTATAGACCACTCGTTCCAATCGCGCAATAAAATTATTTTTTATTTTGTTTTTTCTTGAACCCGGCACTACAAATAAATATTTACTTCTATTTTCAGGAGCAATATCATTTTATGGTTCCCAAGGTAAAAACATTTATTTTCTTTCTTTTGCATATTATTGTTTACAACTTGTTAATTATTTACAGAACCCCATGAAGATATACCTGGCATTGGACAATATGATGATTTTCACACAATAGACTGGCAGCGAGATATTGCTAGAGATCGCATGCGACATAGATACATAGTAAAGAAACGACAGGATTCACTTTGGGATTTAATAAAAGTAAAAGCGTACTTTTTTATCTCTACACAATTATGAATCTAATTTTATTTTATTTTAATTAAAGGGAGCTCATGATGCTTGGTCAGGTTGGTTGTGCGTTCTTCTTGTGGGTATCGCTGCTGGTTTGGTTGCCGGTATGGTTGATATTGGAGCAAGTTGGATGTCTGACCTAAAGCACGGAATATGTCCTCCAGCATTCTGGCTCAACAGAGAACAATGCTGTTGGCCATCTAAAGAAAGTGTTTTTGAGGAAGGAAATTGCACAACGGTTAATTTTTTTTTAGATTTATCTATTAGATACATTTAATATACAAAATATTTAATTTTTCAGTGGAAAACATGGCCTGAAATATTCGGTCGATCACGAAGTGGAGCTGGATCTTATATCGTCTCTTATCTACTCTACATAATGTGGGCACTTTTATTTGCTTCTCTAAGTGCATCACTTGTCCGAATGTTTGCTCCGTATGCATGCGGTTCAGGTATTCCCGAAATAAAAACCATCCTCTCTGGATTCATTATTCGTGGCTATCTGGGGAAATGGACATTGCTTATCAAATCGGTCGGTCTAATGTTATCCGTATCGGCTGGGCTAACTTTGGGCAAAGAAGGTCCAATGGTTCATATCGCTAGTTGTATAGGAAATATATTCTCTCATCTTTTTCCCAAATATGGACGCAATGAGGCAAAAAAGCGTGAAATTCTATCTGCAGCTTCAGCAGCTGGTGTTTCGGTGGCTTTCGTGGCACCAATCGGTGGAGTACTTTTCAGTTTGGAAGAAGTTTCATATTATTTCCCATTGAAAACACTTTGGCGATCATTCTTTTGTGCTTTGATAGCAGCTTTTGTTTTGCGATCAATTACACCATTTGGCAATGAGCATTCAGTGTTGTTTTTCGTCGAATACAATAAACCATGGATATTCTTTGAATTGATACCATTTGTATTGCTTGGTGTTTTAGGGGTAACAGTGTTTTACTTTATTCATTTTGCTTTATAAAATAATTTTAATGATATTTTTTTTTTTTTCAGGGAATAACTGGAACAGTATTTATCAAAGCCAATCTGTGGTGGTGCAGATATAGGAAATTCAGTAAATTAGGTCAATATCCAGTTGTGGAAGTTTTGGTAGTGACTTTAGTCACAGGGATTATATGCTATCCCAATCCATATACCAGAATGAATATGAATGAGTTGATTTATTTACTATTTAGTCAATGTGGAGCTAATGATAGTACTCCTTTATGGTATTTTAAAACATCTTTTTTTCAATTAAAACTCGGTCAAACATAATTTTTTTCTAAAGTGACTACACCCGCCACAACGTAACAGGTGGTTTGGCGGCAGCAATAGAAGTCGCAGAACCTGGTCCTGGTGTATACAAAGCCATTTGGTTACTTATTTTGGCTTTTTTCCTTAAACTAGCTTTGACGGTGTTCACTTTTGGCATGAAGGTTCCTTGTGGTTTATTTATTCCTTCTTTATTGCTTGGAGCAATTATGGGACGAATTGTTGGAATAGGTAATGTTTTTTTTTTAATTTAAATTTTGAATTTATTTCTTATAAATTTGTATTATTGAATTGAAGGTGTCGAGCAATTGGCTTACAATTACCCAACACTTTGGTTCTTTATGGGTGAATGTGCCACGGGGAATAATCTAATAACACCCGGATTGTACGCAATGGTAGGAGCTGCAGCCGTACTAGGCGGTGTAACCCGAATGACAGTTTCCCTTGTAGTCATTATGTTTGAGTTGACTGGAGGAGTGGGTTATATTGTACCATTAATGGCAGCTGCTATGGCATCGAAATGGGTTGGCGATGCTCTTGGAAGACAGGTATTTAATATAGACACATAGAACATCCTTTTTTATAACAGTTTGTTTCTTAATTTTAGGGTATTTATGATGCTCATATTGCATTGAATGGTTATCCTTTCTTGGATAGTAAAGATGAGTTTGCCCATACAACTTTAGCAGCTGATGTTATGCAACCAAAGTGAGTGAATGAAAAATCAAAAGCCATTGATCATTTAACAAAATTTTGTCTTATTGTTTTTTAGGAGAAATGAAACGTTATCGGTTATAACACAAGACTCAATGACGGTCGATGATATTGAATCTCTCCTCAAAGAAACCGAACATAATGGATATCCAGTTGTGGTGTCAAAGGAGAATCAATATTTAGTTGGTTTTGTTTTGCGGAGGGATTTAAATTTGGCAATCGGTAAGGTTTTCTTTTTATTTATAGAATTTTCACTTACAAAGTATTATTTGTTTTAAATTAATAGGAAATGCTAAAAGACTTATTGAAGGCATCAATAGCGCTTCAGTGGTATTATTTACATCAGCAACGCCAGTACAAAATCTAGGCCCACCACCATTGAAATTAAAGAAAATTCTTGATATGGCACCAATTACAGTGACCGATCAAACTCCAATGGAAACTGTTGTGGATATGTTCCGAAAGTTAGGCCTTAGGCAAACACTTGTTACGCATAATGGGTAAGTTTTTAATTTAGTAAGGTTTTTTTCGCGCCTAACCATGATTATTAGATATTTTGCGTTTTGATGAATTAAATCAGCGTAATATTTATAAATTTTGCCGAGGTACGGATTGCGATAGTGCGCTCAAAAAACATATTCAGAGCTCATGTCTGAGCCTTCCTCTTATCACAAAGCCACACACAAATACCCGCTTTTTCAAACTTTTCTGGCATTTTTTAGACATTACTTGTTTTCATCTCAAAGCATTTCCTTGCTGAATGTGCTCTGGAATGCAAACTAACTGGAAAAGTATAGCTACCCTTAATTCCCTTATTGAATTCTTCCGCTAGCGTATCTGTTGAGAGTGTCTTCTTGGGAACACTCCTTCCCACCCAATCTCCTCCAATATCATTCATCCATAGCTGAGACACACTCATAAGACTTTCTCCTGATTTGTTTTGTATAACAGTTTTGTATAATTCGTAAACAAAATTAGCGGTATAAACTATTGAACGCCATTGTTTCTTGTGAAAAATGTATAACAGTTACAGGACAAATATTTATTTTCTATATCTTTTTTTAGTCGATTACTTGGCGTTATCACCAAAAAAGATGTCCTTCGACATGTTAAGCAAATGGATAATGAAGATCCCAACACAGTCTTGTTCAATTAAGGCCATTACCATCATTTTAATTTCCATAAGCAGCAAAACAATGGTATTGGAAGAAGAAAAAAAAACTGTTATAATTTATTTACTCAAAAGCATGCAAAAAAATATTCATTATTTTTGATTAGTTTAAAAAAAATCAAATAGCAAATTATGTTTATAAACGAATATTAAGTATATTTATATATATTTTTTTATTATTTACTATTAATATAAAATTTATAATCTGCACTTGGAAAAATGTATAATAGACAACAAAACTTATTCTATAAAACCTCATATAAATATAATTATCTGAGAGAGATTTTCTATGATTCAATTTGTTAATTATTTTTTTTTACAAGAGTTGTTGGGGCTAGTTATATATTATAATCAAAACAATTAATTGCTTAATTGACATTTATTTAAATCAATTTGTATTATTTGTACCTTACTGTTATAATTATTGTCTTCGCTTTAAAAAGGAAATAAGTAAAAATGTCATTAAATTTTAATTTACAAAAGAGAATTCAATTTGCCCACTTCTCTGACTGTGATTTTATTATGTAAACGTTTGAAAATTACAATAAAACAAGTAAATAATTAGAAATACCGGGTTTTTGGTTTCATTTTGCAGTTTTTTTTTATTTTGTTTATCTTAGCCCCATTTATATAATTATCATTATCTGTGAAAAACTAAAAAAAACAAAATATTTAAACTAAATGATAATCATAGTAATTTATATTTAAAAAAAAAATAATATGTAAATAGTAAAAGAATGAAATATACCAATGATCAGAGGATAAAAAGTATTTTCGTCAAAATGATCAAATAATAAAAATTTAAAAAAACCGTTGTATTAACATTTTTATTTTAAGTTTCTCGCCATTTCTTAGCACTGCATCGAACAGTAAGCTTTTAAGATTCAGAACACACCAGTTTCTTTTGACATACAAAGGTATAAAGTTGATAAAACAAGTGTTTTTAATAATTTGTTTATGAATAAATAAAGTAAAGAACTTTTTCAATGAAAGTGCTAATTTTTTTAGTTTTGAAAAATTATTTATACAGTTCCCGGACCTGCTGTCAAAGATCTTATAGTGAGTTTGAGTTACTCAATACCGCTTATTCTAACTTGTCTTCAAAATTGAATAAGTGCAGTGTTTAGGGTGTTCTTATCAACGCGTTTCCCTAGTCGAGACAATTCAATGAAGATCCCCATCTTCTTTCTGATTGGTCAATCTGTACTGGGGATGGGGAACAGGTAAACATTTTTTTTTTTCAGTTATTAAATACATAAAATTAAAAGTACGTATGCAAAGCATACTTTTCTAAAATTCAATTTGAGAAGTGTTTCTAAAAACAAGTGTGTAACGGCCATATTATTCACTAGTTTAAAAAATACATTTGGATGTAAAAAAATTAAAATGTCAAAAATAAATCCAAATCCATGATATTCACTATCTCACAGAGAAAAATATAGTAATTTTTAACTATTTTCATAGTTGAAATCGGGATAACTATTTTGGATTTGGATTTATTTTTGACATTTGACAATTTTACATCTAGATGTATTTTTTAAACTAGTTTATGTTTTTCCAGTCAAGAACTGACATAACCTGAAAGTTCTCAATCGACTAAAAAAATTTTACACCTGAACGCGATGTTGTCGCAACGACAGAAACGCGTTGATTTGGGAGGATGTTAAAAATGCGATTCGCTCAAAAGATGAACTTTTTTAAACTTCGTCACGTGACGAGTTTGACGTTTGTTGTTTTTTCAAGTGCTGCCTTTTGTACTCTATTTCTAATTTTGTTCATTCTTCTCAAATGGATCAGAAGCTCTATTTGTTTAATAGAATGAAAAATCATAATGAAAATATAATTTCTCTATCGAAAATGTAAAAAAAGACGATATTCTGTTATTTATATATTTTAATGTATATTGACAGCCCGTCGTGTGACTGCATTCTGTTCGCCATTTTTCAGCTATTTAAGAAAGCGATTTTTTTTTATTTTAGTCGCTGAGTGACCCATTCTGTTCACACCTTTAGGCATCTATAGATCTCAAAAACATGAACTCGTCTAAAATTTGACAAGCGCACAATCGTTCCTCCTCTAGCTGGTTACTCTGTGGCTGTCTGACGTTTCACATTTTTCTTTTGAAAAAAAAGTTCCACTTTCCAAATTAAAGTGAAGATAACAAATTAAAAATCATTCTTAAATTATTTATTAATTAAAAACATAAGAAAATGAGTGCTTTTGTTGATCCACGCCGTAAGGACAAAGTTATCCGCTACAAACCACCTCAAAATCAAGCTCAAGGTGGAAATGGAGAAGATCTAATGCCCGACTACATGAATATTCTTGGTGAGTATTAACTTTTTCATTTTTCATAATCTTTTTTAATTAATCAAAAAATAAAATAACCTAATATTCTCCAAAGGAATGATATTCTCAATGTGTGGTCTCATGATGAAGCTAAAATGGTGTGCTTGGTTTGCCCTTTATTGTTCCTGCATTAGTTTTGCCAGTTCCAGAGTCAGTGATGATGCCAAACAGGTAAGTTTTCCATTAAATCCTTACCATATGAATGAGTAGCTTTGTAAAATCATTAATAGTATTTAAAATAAAATCTAAAACCATAAAAAAGCGGACTGTTTTACCATATTCTCAAACTCATGACTCAAATTCATCTACTTGATCGAAAACTGGGTCAAATTATTTGAAGCGGGTCCAGAGGAAAAACAGCACAAGTCCATTCCAACTCATTCTGAGAAAAACGCATTTTAAAATTTTATTCTTCATGCAACTTAGTACTAAAGGCACGTAACTTATTTATTTTCCTAGCTAGTCTTAAGTTTGTTTTCTAAAAGTAAGGATGCCATCAAACAGTGCTCAGTAAATACTACAAGACCTCATAATTAATTCATTTTTGATAAAAAGTGGACATGTGCCGTTTTTCTTCTGGAACCTTCATTTGATGTGATAACTACATACTGAAACTTGAATTAGAATAAGGTTCCCTTGCTGGATTAATTGAAGCCTTATCAAGAAAAAGACTTCATTTTTTGTCACTTTTGGCTCTGTCTTCGACCAAAGGCTTCATTTCTAATCGTTTAAGGTAAAAATACTTGTCTCCTTTGTAAATTAAATTATCATTTACACAATCGGACCTTTCTAATCCTCTAGATATTTCCCGGTTAGACAAGCCCTCTTCATGGTAAGCTTTAATTTTGCCCATTTCTGCCTGGGTCAAAGATTTTCCACGCTTTATTTTAAAATGACCGAAAAATTTTACTTATAAAATGGTCATAATGGGTTTTAATTCATTTTCCAACTGTTTTGCTTACTTTTTTGGTTAAATTTGATCTCGCTAAACCACACTTTTAATATGAAAATCAGCTGTACCTTTATAATTATTTCGCTCCAGAAACGCAAAAAAAAATTCTTTCAATTAAGTCTAACTAATTAAATAAAAATATAGGGTGGCAAACAATCCAGTATATATTTGTCTTCTTATTTTTGTGCAAGAAATAAAAATTTAATATCCTTTATATATTTAAAAAGAATCAAATCGAGTGCCTTTATAATTATTTTGGTGGATGTAGGTGTTGATGTTCAATTTAATCTTCTACTTCTATGACCGAAAAAATCTGTATTTACCTCGGGCTCTGTCCATTCTAAAGTTAGTCATTGATTAATAAAAAAAAAAATAATTTATTTTTTATATTTCTATATTGCATTTTATTATTTTTTCAGTTTCTTTTAATAGGTATTCCATGTGATTTCTATTTAAAACAATTTATTGATATTTCTAAAAAAAATCCTAATGAAACGATACTAGTACAATTTTATTATTTCAATAATAAACTATTGTTATTTATATTTTATTTTTATAATCTCATTTATTATTTACATTTAAAATATTTTAATGGTGTGAATATAAGAAGGATAAATTATTTGAAAAAACAACTTAAAATTCAAAGCGTGGGATTTTCTATTTTTTTTTTTTTTTTTCTTTTAAGAAAAGAAGTTATTTCATATAAACCATTTAAGTTGATAAATTGATTCTAAAGAAAATTACTCTATGCAAATTAAAAATAAGCAAAATGGCAGAATGAAAAAATAAAAAGTTGAAAGTGAATGTGCGAATATAGTCTAAGATTCATGTGATTAGCGCAGGATCGCCGACGTTAAGCCTACAAGTCTAACCTTAGTGAAGTGAGAGTTGCCAATTTTTTTCAGTCAAAAAGATATCGCTACTATTTTTGTTTCTTAAATGCTCAAAAAGTATCGAATTTGAGTTGAGACTGCAAATGGTTGAAAGGAATTCGACATTAGTTAATAGAAGAATCAACTCAGGGGGGTCATTCCGCCACACGATTTTGGCTGTACTTAATCGTTTTTTGTGTTTTCCGTAACTCAATTATTATCATGTAAGCGATTGTGCTTGGACGATTATTGGACTATAGCTGAAAAATATTCGCTTATACTTCATAACGCACCCCAAAGTTTGCAATTTCATGATGACTGACGAGTGATAGAGTTACGGATAGCAAAAATGAGTGAAGATATTCCCGGCATTCAATTTTTACGAATTTTATGAGGCTCTGATTGGTCAGAACCAAATGTTGTTAAATTCAAATAAAAGAAACCATATTGTCTTTGATATTTGATTTCCCCTAAAAAAATTACTTCCAGAAAAAAAAAAAATCCATCTTTCAAGTCAATGTAGAGGTTAGAAAGAAAAAAAGCCAAAACATGGGTGTGCAATCATTGTTTCCTCAAAGCCACTAAACTAGAAGCTTTAGGCTTACAAATGCTCATTACGTTATGCTAATAGAATGCAAAACCAAATATATCGGCTAGTTGGCTTTTAATTTGTATTTAAGGCAAGATCAACATTTGTATTTCTTTACTTTGATTAAACAAGGTGAAATGTGATTTGTGTAGACCTTTTATTGTTGGATAGTTTACGATATTATTTCAATTGAAAGAGATTTTTTTTTATATTGCCGCAATATAATTTCCTACTCGGGCGGCAAATTATAATTTATATACTTTATTTAAACTAAGAGTGTTTTTAATTTTCAATTCAGTTCGTTTCAAATGATAAATTTACAACCGATTCCCAAACATGTGTGTTATGAAACAAAACTGTATATGATTTTAATTATTTTATCTTTTTTATTATCTAGAACAATGCTCAAGAAGATATTCTCTTTTTTAACAATAAACATCTTTCTTTTTATCTAATTTGTTTTTTAGGTCTTGTCATCATTCATGCTTAGTGTAAGTGCTGTTGTTATGTCCTACTTGCAAAATCCAGCACCAATGACACCACCATGGGCTTCATAACACAACTTTGTTTTGTTTAGATAAATTTAGCTTTTGTTTTTATTTTTTTTTTCCAATAAAAGATAATTAATTTGTGGTTCATACAAAGCAACCAAAAGAAAAAAAATATATAATTTGTGTAATTGTAGTAAATTTTAAGCATTTTGAATTTTACATTTGCATAAATTGTTTTTGTTTTTCTTTGCTATTTTTTTTTTCTAAAATAATTAAATAAGAACTAAAACGAGTACCAAAATAAATATAATGAGGTTAATAACAGCAACGGTGTATACTCAAATTTCCCCGAAATTTGTATGACCAGTCGATTTGGCATGTTGTTGAGCTTGTACCTGACCAACTAGCATAATATCGCATTGCATGCAACGGAGCGAAAACTTTTCCACATCAGTAAATTGCCGGGACGAGTTGGCTTCTTTTGCTAGCAATTCAGCTTGTTGATAAACACCAAGTTCTTCAATTGGAAACATTGTTGCTGGTACTTCACCCTGGAAGAAATATAAATATAAAGACGGTTTAGAAATGTGGGGAATTCATAATGGATTACAAATTGTGTAAACCTTATGATTGTAACGGTAAATGTATAATATTTATCCTGTTTTGGAATATTTTTGGTGGAGTAATGGGGATTATTTAAAAATGTTTTACTGGACATTCCAAGTACCTTAGTTCCGAAGAAAAAAAAAAAGTCAAGTTGTGGACCAAACGAAAATTAAGCGCTTGTTAAATCGAAAAAATATTAAAAATCACAGTACCTGGCACAATTAAAAAAAACTACTAGCAAACTTTAATAAACTTTTACGGTTTTAGATACAGGAAAATAAATCCGAAAAAAATTTGAAAGTGATAAAAATAAATGAGTCAAAGAATTTTTATTAAAAAGAACATTTTAAATAGTTCCATTTAAAATTAAATTTGCTAAAATTATATTTATTTGTTTTCCTGATGCAAATCAATTTTTCGTGTCAGCTGTTTGAACGTTTTGGTGTGCATTTCAATCAGAAAAAGAAAAAGTTGTGGTTTGTCTACTGACATGAATATTCCTGATCGCTATAAACGACCCTCAGGAAAATAAAATCAATTTCATACTGTTTCTTTTTTCCTGATAACTTGCCTCTTATGCGGACTCCTTAGAACTCTAAATAAACGGCTAAACCCTCGCACTATTGGAATATTCGTCCTACTTTTTTTCAATTTTCAAATAAAAAAATTAACTAAAAACCCAATAAAAGAAGCAAAAAATATAAAAAAAATAAACTCGGAACAGAATAACATTTTTGAGATAGTCGTAAATAAAAATATTTTATTTTAAATAATCGATTTTATTGATAGAAACCATTTTACAATTTTAAAGATCAAGTTAGTGATCTCAACTCCAAAGCGTTTCGTCCAGGTACGACAGTGGGTTGATCAGTTACATCTGTCGTACCCTTACTAAGAAGCCTAATTTTGGTCGATGTTTACCGACACTTATAAAACTCATAGCATGAATATACTGTCGAACCTGGGCGAAACGCTTTATAGTTGAGGTTGAATAATATTCAATCGCTCCACTTAAATTTAAAATAATATTTATTCTTCGTTATGAAACCATTTTACTTTAATAATAATTGAGTCATTTTCCCCTAATTTTACTAAAAAGTGAACCTATTTACTCTAAGAAAAAAGGTCTTGTTTTTGGGAGCATTACAATAAATTGAAGGTATTAGTTTTGAGTCCGTATCTTTTTCTTATAAATAAGTAAGAAAAAGGGCTATCTTTGAATATGCGTCACCAAAAATCGGCCCTAGCAAATTATTTTTCGGAGCGCAAAGTGGAAGACCGCAACTTAAGTGGCGCCCTTGATTGGAGAACAACCACAACCAACTTAATGTGCGCAATTGCAGACAGCTAACTAGGGACTGAGCTGGCTGGAGACGCTTGTTGGTTGAGGCCAAGATCTGGAGCTGTGAGCGCCACCGTAAGCAAGTTTTCATTGCTATTGGTAAAACCTGTAAAAAATCTTGTTTTGAAAAAAATTAGTTCTATTTATCCTGTATAAGTTAACTAAGATGGGACCATTGTTCATGTGTGATAGTAGGCTTCTTCTATTGGAGATGATAGATCTAGTACTACAGTTAACACATTATCTTCTGTTCGAGAATGTGTGGTTAGTAGTACTAGATTTCTGCTCATGAGTAGACTACCACTTCCAAAGGAAAACTAGACGCGTTTTTTTTAAGGCAGTCGTTAATAAATGAACCAATTTTATATTATAAAAATGAGAAATCACTATCAAATTTAGTGATTTTAATACTTCGTATTCCACAGATACATAAGTCATACCTTTTGTGTAAAAGCCACTAAAATATTAAACCAAAACTTTACCTCGAGTTGCCAATAAATACAAGCAACTACTAGCTTGTTCCAACTACGCGCTCTAACTTAAACTAAACTATAAGTTACTTTAATATAGCTTTTTACGGTCTTTAGTCCAAAACTCACTTGGACTCATCAGTTGATTTATCGTGAGACACCTTGTCAATACGCAAATTTTGTTTATATTCAGCTCAACTTACATAATGTACTTAACTTAAGCATAAAAACTTACCGATGCCGATTCCATATACAATGGATCATAATGAATCCCATCAAACAGAAGAAACACTCTCAATCCATAGTTCTTGTCCTCTCCAAACCGATTGATAATCGAATTCTGTATATCAACAACATCAATTTCGATTCCATAGAAATTCGACAATATTGCCACTTCAATAGCTCCACCCCACGACTCCGACCTCTGAATCCATTCACAATACTCGGCATTAGGTTTACCCAGAACTCCATCATTATACGATACCGGATCCTCAGCCACTTGAGTGGCAATAATCTTCCTCATAAATCCACCACAATCTGTCGACACTTTGCCATTCAAAACATACCCGATGCTAGTGAACAGACACGAATTATCAGCAGGTACGATTTTTTTCAACAAAATGCCAACAAACGGATTTGTCGGATCTTGATTCGGCTGCACTTCGGGTGCAGCTGAAACTGAAAGCATTTCTTGGTCTTCTTCTTCTTGCAGTCGTCGAGCAAATGCAGCATCATCTTCAATGCTTGGGACTATTTTCTCTTCGACAATTAATGTGTCGCCAGATGAGATACCAGTCGCACTAATGCAATTGCTATTTTGCGATAAATCCAATGGTTTTGGGGGGAAACCTATCAGAATGTGGAGAAATGATGGATTGATTTGCGTAACTTGGGATATCTTTGTTTTAAGATCGCCTATTGTTGTGCCAGCATTTAGGTCGCTTACGACGTATTGACCATTTTTGGATTTAAGTTTTAAAGAAAATCCCGTCATGATGAGTTAGTTTTATGGAAAATTGTAATTGAGGAAAAATTTAATACACCAAAATTAAATATCTAATTTTAAGTCCAAAATGGAGCAAAATAATTCTATTTTTTGGTAAATATGTCCGTCACAGTCGACCTTTCAAAAAAAACTTGACATACAAAGCGATGATTAGTTCTGTTTGTTTTTATTATTTTTATACCAAGTATTTAATGGTGGAAACAGATTTGGAAAAAAAAACAAATGCGGAATTTTTGTAAAGTTAAAATCTAGGGTCAATGTGGGTCAATGTAAACAGGGGTATATGAAAACATGGTTCATAACAAGCTTCAGTTAAATCTCTTTGATGCATACATAAGTACAAATCGCGGACGCATGTCCCAAGTAACAATTTTACTTGCATAAGGTCCATTTTCTTCGATTCGGCAAGCTATAGTTTGTAAACGTTTAGTTTAAGGCTTACTTACGCAAATCATCCATTTTGGAAAAAAATGAGGTCTCCTTAAGGTTATCTGGAAGTGTTTAGAAGAAGACTTGTAAATAGAAGTTAAAGAAGACCTTTATAAGACCTGTTTGAACCGTTCTAAAGAAGCCTTCTATTTGCAAGTGACAGAAGGCTTTCATAAGACCTGTTCCAAGAGGTTCTTGTAAGTATGCAATGTTTTCATCTCTCAAGTATGCAATGTTTTTCACCAATAAGTATGCAAAGCTTTTATCCTGCAGATATGCAATGTTTGTAACACTTCCCAACTAGCACAACAGCTTCTATAAATTGAAATCTCGCAGGTTCTACTTTGTATACAGCTTATATTAAGCCTGCTTCAGAATTAAACTGCTTATATAAGTTCAGACTTGTATAACAACTTCTAATAAGTTGTTTAAATACTATTAAAGAAACTTAAACGAAGAAAGCTTGTTTTTCTTATTAGCCTGTTTAATGAATTTATAGAAGCTTTACAGAAATTACCAAGGTTTGTATTTGATTTTTGGTTTTGATATTAAATAATCTAGCTCGGACACTTTTTGGTTTTGACATTGAATAATTTAGCTCGGACATTTTTTTGCTATTTGAACTGATTAAGTTTTTGATTTCATTAATGAATATACTAGGATGGCCGAGTGGGTAGAGTGGTGGACTCCCACCAAGCAGATACGAAGTTCGATTCCTGGGTGTGGTAACAAAATTATATACTTTTAAAATTATTATTAATAGATATACTAAAAACTAATGGAATTTTATATATAATATCAGATCAAAAGATAAAATTCATGATTTAAAACCAGTTAAAAAAGAATTCTTTTTTGTTTTTGTAGTTTTTTTTTTTAATTTCGATAAGACATGTATTAAAGAGCTATACAAGCTCTTCCAAGGCTATCTGTCAAATCTCAAAGCTTCGGTAGAGCATCTGTAAAGCTTCGTTTAAGATCCTTATAGAGGGTCAAATTTGTATAACATTCTCCTTTTTCCATGCCCAACAACCTTACTAAAGTTTAAAAGAAGCTGAAATGTAGCTTTTGTAATACCTTAACCGAAGCTGAAATGTTAGTTGGGTTTAGAAAAAAACATTGCATTTTTATGTGAGGTTTCAATTAGCTCCCTTTTTGCCACTCATCTTTAATATTCGAGTATGGTCTACTAGTAAGGTGCTGGCTTGGTGTGCAGAGGTATGTGGGATCGATTCCTGGCGGGACCATTTGTGAAATTAAAAAAAAAATGTGTTCTTTTTCAATTAAAATTAAATTCTTCCCATTTCAGAACGACAGAAAAAGCATTTTATTTATGGACAATCAATGTTTTTTTTTTAAATTGGTAAGTGTTCTGTCACGAAACTTCCTGTCGAAAAAAAAATCAGTTTAACTGGAATAGACAATTTGTATTTACCAATCGTGTTATTCTTGTAAAATAAAAAGCCAATTTGAATTTATTTAATTGTTTTTACTATATGTTTTGTTTTTAATGTAAACAATTTCACCTTTACTATCAGTTTATAGCTACATTCAACATACATATATACATATAACACATTTTATTTACATTTTAAATTAGTTTACAATATCCAAAATTTCAAGAACCTCAGGCTCTAAGTTACTTCGTTTTCTTTTAGGAACACTCCTTACGGCTCGCGTACACCAAATCCGTCATCGGCCGAATTATGCTCGGACGTTGTCGGCCGAACTCAGCCGATAGAACCAAGCACATAGAAAGAAAAGAGAGTGCGTACACCACTGAAAGTGACATCGTCCGTTGTAGTACGTTGACGCCCGATAATAACCGATCAACCGGCATAATCCGAACTTGTTTGGATTTTTCGTCCGTTGTCGGGTTGATTTATACATAGATATTGCTAAAAGCTTTTTCTTTCCAAACATTGGCGGTATGAACTTTCAAAAATATAAATTTCTTTAAAATATTCCATTAAAAACAATTATTATATGCACTTCAAGTTTCGCAAAGTCAGTCTACAGACCGGCAGCGACGTTTTAGATCGGAAGCAGTGTATGCAGACGATCGTCCGAGAAAGTCGTCCGAGTAGTTCCGACCCGATGTCGGCCGATAATTCGGTTTTAGTGTACGCGAACGGTTAGCTAACCTTTAAAGGCTTGGCCACACCGGAGGGTATGCGGTAGCGGTACGGGTAGAGGTAACGGTACTTGTATGAAAAAAATTCCAAACTGACATATCAACGTTCAGGTGTGGAATTTTTTTCATACAAATATCGTTACCGCTACCCGTACCTCTACCGCATACCCTCCGGTGTGGCCAAACCTTAAAGGCTTGGCCACACCGAAGGGTACATGCGGTAGCGGTACGGGTACTTGTATGAAAAAAATTCAAAACTGACACATCAACGTTCAGATGTGGAATTTTTTTCATACAATTACCCGTACCGCTACCGTATGTACCCTTCGGTGTGGCCAAGCCTTAAGGCTTGGCCACACCGGAGGGTATGCGGTAGCGGTACAGGTAGAGGTAAAGGCTTGGCCACACCGGAGGGTACGCGGTAGCGGTACGGGTAGCGGCAACGATATTTGTATTAAAAAAATTCCACACCCGAACGTTGATGTGTCAGTTTGGAATTTTTTCCATACAAATACCCGTACCGTTACCTGTACCCCTAACGCGTACCCTCCGGTGTGGCCAAGCCTTAACGGTACTTGTATGAAAAAAATTCCAAACTGACATATCAACGTTCAGATGTGGAATTTTTTTCATACAAATATCGTTACCGCTACCCGTACCTCTACCGCATACCCTCCGGTGTGGCCAAGCCTTTAAGGCTATACAACACCGGGTACATGCGGAATTTTTTAAATACAAATATCGTTACCGCTACCCGTACCGCTACCGCATACCCTCCGTTGTGGCCACGAAGGAAAGGTATGGGGTAGCGGTACAGACAATTGTATGAAAATATTCATGCCTATTACAGAAGACACAGATGCACTGCGGCGGGCGAGTGAGAGTCACTTTCACATGATTTCGTATTACCGAACCCGCCACAGTGTGGGATTTCGCGAATTTAGCGGAATTTAATTCGAAAAATGACTTGTCTTGTTTGATGCCAAAACCGGTTTTTCTTAAAGCTAATAGATTGTAGAAAGTGAAGTGATAATAAAAGAATTGATAGGTGGGGCGTGGGGATCATGATGTAAACAAAAATAGGGGTATTCTCGATCTGGTGCAACAGGCCTAGTAAAAATGTAAAATTTTATTTTTTTACAATAGATCGTAACGATCATGGGGATCATGGTGTAAACAAAAATAGGGGTATTCTCGATCTGGTGCAACAGGCCTAGTAAAAATGTAAAATTTTATTTTTTTACAATAGATCGTAACGACCCTTTTCTTATCTATAGTAAATATTGAAGCATGAATGAAATCCATGATGTTTTTTTTAACAGGGTTGTTCCTCCACTGTTGCTTCTTCTTTTTTTCCATTTTTTATAATTTAATTCTTTGTTTTGTTCGGGTTAATTAATTTTCACAAATTATTTTACATCAAAAGAAACTAAATTACGGGACATGAGTGCCGACAACCATAATAAACAGAATAAAAAAGACAAACTGTTTATCATGGGCGACGCGACGGTGAGCTGCCATCTGTCAAAAATAATTTTACTCTATTGTATTTTTATTTTGCAATAGGTCTAGGGTATAGCAAAAGTGCAAGACTGTTGTAAAATTTTAATCCGTATATTTTGTTGTTGTAGTGTTGTAAGATTTTACACTTTTGCACTTTTGCAATGATACAAGACCAGTTGCATCGGATCGTGAATACCCCTCATAAAAATAGCTTCGAAGTTGCAGTTGGCGATTTTTTTTCTGTTTATTTGGTGAAATAGATTACTTTGCTCTTAATTTTTTCTCGTGCGTTTGGTGCTTAGAGGATATAATATATGGAGTGCTTGTGCTGTTAGTTCCGTGAAGCTTTTATAGAGGGCTCTAGTTTCTTTAAGTTTTTCGATGACTGCATGCGTCCATTTTATTTTCATTTGATGGCTGTCATCAACAAGCTTGTTTATTTACAGCTGCAGAACCGGACTCGCACTGAAAAAAGAAGGCAGTGACCCCTATCCATGCATATGGCGTTACAATGTATTAGGTATAGGAACAAGCACTCCATATATTAGGTGTGTTTTTTATTACCACTGGGCTTAACTGGACAAAAAAAACGCATCGGGGCTTAACCTCAAATCTTGGCAGCACTGTATATTTAATGTTCAGAAAACACAAGACACAACAAATATTTAGAGTTGTCATATTTTTCGCTTTCGAGTTTTTCCTTTATTTTCATGTATGTTTTACAAAAAAAATACAATAATGTATGCTAGTAAACCTAGTTTAATACATTTTATCATTCCAAACGTAAGTTTTCACGTTTGTAAACAAATTCTAAACAGTTTCTGAAAAAATTAGTTTGGTAGCACAGATTTAAAACTGTTCAAAAAGTTAAGCCCAGAGAAATCTCCGGGCTAAACAACTAAGCCCACGGGGCTAAAGTGTTGTTGTATTTAACATGTAAATTGCTTAGCCCCGACTGCGTTTTTTTTGTCCAGTTAAGACCAGTTGTAATAAAAAACACACCTATTATATCCTCTAAGGTTTGGTGTGTGTTTTAATAAAAGTTTTATTTTTGTTTATATTTTCTAAATATCAAGGTATAATTATGTAAGTAATTTTTTATTTCACAGGTTGTTTTACATTTTTGTTTTGGTGATTGAAGTTAAAAAAATGTGTTTTTTTTTCTATTTTTGTTGCTTTGTTAGAGCAAAACTTTAGTTATTCCGCGTTATTCCGCTTAGAGACAATATTCAATGCAAGAATCACTAAAATTTGACACCCCAATTTTGTTATGATATATATATTTTTTTTTTTTTTTTTCTAAATGACCATAAAAAAAAATGATGGCATACCGTAAAAATCGAATAACTTTTTGGGATTTTGTTAGAAGAAGAATGTTATATAGAATTAGAAACTTTTTTATTTCACAGGGTGTTCAAACAATTTGTGAATTTGATTTTAAAATAGTTCCAATAAAAATACAGGGTGTTCAAATTCAAAGTTAGCAGTAAGAAAAAAAAAAGAATTAAGTTATTTAAAAAATTAAAAACGGAAACTATCAATTAATAAAAAAAAGTTTTACATCTGATAAAGGTTGTTCCAATTATATTGATAAAAATAAATTAATTAAAAAAAAAAACAATTGTTTATTTTTCGAGCAATAGTAAGTGCCTTTAACGCGTATTTTTCACAAAATTTGATATTTGACACAATGACTGATCTTCTGCATAGGTTGCTTAATACTTGAGATCCTTATTTAGCAAGCCTGGTACATACGGTAGCGGTACGGGTACTTGTATGAAAAAAATTCCAAACTGACACATCGACGTTCAGATGTGGAATTTTTTTCATACAATTACCCGTACCGCTACCGCATGTACCCTCTGGTGTGGCCAAGCCTTTAAAGGCTTGGCCACACCGGGGGGTATGCGGTAGCGGTACGGGTAGAGGTAACGGTACTTGTATGAAAAAAATTCCAAACTGACATATCAACGTTCAGATGTGGAATTTTTTTCATACAAATATCGTTACCGCTACCCGTACCTCTACCGCATACCCTCCGGTGTGGCCAAGCCTTAAAAAATATTCCACACCTAAACGTTGTCGCTCTAGTTTGGAATTTTTTTCTTACAATTACCTGCACCGCTACCGCATGTACCCTTCGGTGTGGCCAAGCTTTTACATTTATTTTGTTCGAGTACGAGTGCCAATTCTTTCTTTAAATAATTTACTTTTCGTGTTTATTCAATGTTATATAACCTGTTTTCACAGCAGCCCAAATGAGATAATTTCGCAAATTAGGCCAGTTCAAAATTCAAGTAATTTTTTTTTTCTATGCAATTTGACATTCGAAATGAGATAAATTACGAAATTATCGCTATACAATTAAAGTAAAAAATACCATCCCTTCGATAAATTGGACATGAACTTTATAAATTTATAAGAACTGCTTATAAAAGATTGGTGAATCCGGCTATTAGCCAAATAAAAATTCCTATTTTTTAACTATGTGTGTGTGCATCCACTTCTTCTTTATTGAAAATATCTTTGGAAATTGACAGTCGGCAAAAAATTGAAAAATCACAATTTTCATTATTCATTTGTTTCTTGTTTGTACAAAAAGACCGGTGTTATTTCTGTTTTTTTCTGAAATCTATACTTAATTTTTACGTACCGTACCACAACGAATTCTATTTTACATTCCATAAATCGACTGACAACAAATAATGGCATCGGCATTAAGTATTTCCGGCAGAGCAAGTATTCATAGAGAGTCTACTCCGGGGAGTCCCAACTCATCAAGAAAACTTGCCCAAAATGATGACTCCCAGAATAATGACTCCCAACAAGAACTTTCTGATAGTCTTGATTCAGATGATGAAAATACAACACAAAATTCTGAAAAACTACTTGTTGAACCAACAATAAAGAAAGGGCATTTAAAGAAACGAATTCAACCGAAAGCTAATGTTAATTATACTCTTGAGTCTGCATATTCAAGAGATGATGGTCAACCTTCAAGTCTTGTAAATAAGTCTAATTTTATTCTTATCTTATTTATTATAATTGTTCCTGTTGCCGTTGGTATCTATTTTAACGCTTCTTGGGTATCAACAAGTGACCAGTCACCAAAAAAAGTTTGTTCTTTCAAAGAATTGCAAAACAAGTATCCCAAAGAGGGAGAATACCTGTGGCATAATATGAAGGTCGTAAACGAACATATTCTAAACAATAGGTGTGATAAACCTGCAGTTTTTCTTTTCGTACATCACGACAAGCAAATTGCTTTAAAAATTATAAAAGATATTGCTCAAACTTCATCTCGTTGCTTTGGTAAATAAATAATATTAGGGGTATTCATGATTCGGTAAAATTGCAAAATTTTATTTTCTACTAGATACTACAACTATAACAGACAAATTTTGCACCATTCTATTTTTTTGTTGCAATAGGGTTAGGGTAGGGTGGGTGCACCTATTTCTGAACAGCTCGTCGGCAGAAACCAAAATTGTTCTAGTCACAAAAAGCAAATTTTACAGGGGACGATTTTTAAGTTTAAATTCATTGAAAGCGATATTTTTGTGCTCGTCGGTAACTTAAGTTATGTTTTTTTATAAAACTTACTTCATTAGTAAATACATGCTATTATTTAATATTTTTAAAAAACTAAAAGCCCAAAATTGGACATAAAACAATTTCTATACAGGTACGCACTTTCCTTAAATAAAAAGTGGACTTATGTAGAACAAAATATGATGGGACTTAGAACAATCAAGAACACTCGGGTGTCATTTTAGAAGGCTACTTACCTGTTTTTATTGTTCAATGTCCCATTAAATTATATTATCTGCTAAAGAAGTTATTTTAGACAAAAACGGTTTTCAAATTCGGAAAGAGCACCCTCAAATTAGTAAAACTGCATCATTATCTCATTTTCGGTAAAAAAAAGTTGATTTAGAACAATTTTGTTTTTCGCCGACGAGCTCTAGTAGCCGAACACCTTGGACGTATTATATCCATTCCTAACACTTTTCATTTAAAGATGTAAAAACAAACTGTTTTGTTCTGTTATTTTAAATTGTTCGGTAATAGGAAACCAAATTTTATGAGTTTCCTTTCCCCGAACACTATTTTTCGGTTCACTTCCCAAAAATATACCCACATCATGCATCCGCAAATGTTGGAGTCTTTGAATGCCTCAAGAGTGACTACCGACTTACAATGAGGGAATGGATCAGTTTAAAAAGCAACGAACAATGGAAAATAGGTGACATAAACAAACTTCTGCGGACTGTTGACATAGGCTCGGATCCCATTTTTTTTTTTATAAAAATATATGGAACATTTTTGTTTACCCTGAAGGTTCCATATTTTTTTATTTAAATTAGTTATAAAAGAGTGTTTATCTTAAATAATTGAAGACAATTATTACAATTTATGGTGTTCCAGGCATCTTTGTGTGCAGAATTAGGCTGGTGAAAATGACATTCCTTCAATTTTTATTTTTTTATAATAAAACCTTTGAACTTATAGACACAATCTTATTTTTTTATAATAAAGTATTCTTACACCTTTCATAAAAAAAATTATTTTACTTTTTTTTTCTTCAATATATAATTTGAATTTTTTTGAATACTTTTGAATTTCCGTTAACTGTTCGGGTTTTGGAGCACTCACCCTATATACAAAATTGTAGTCTGTTTGGTTTGGTTGTTTTAGTGTAAGAAAATGTTACACTTTTGCAAGAATACAAACCCATTTGTATCGAATAGTGAATACCCCTATTGAAAACTAAAATTTCAACATTTTAATGATATTATACTTTTTCCGAATAGATTCATCGCAAATCATACAAAATATTGACTTTTCATCGAAAGAAGCAATAGAAGATTATGGTCATGTTATTGCAACTTACAAGGATACTATCAAGGAGGGAAATGTTATTTTAATTGCCAATATCAATGAGGTAATAGCTAGTTCTATTAGGGTGGTATGTTCTTAAATATTTTCTACTTTGTAGATTCCTGGTGAAGCGGCAAAAGCTTTACATGCCATTTGCGATACAGTAACACCTTTGGTTAAAAAAGTTATTATTTTGCTTTCATTGACTGCTGAACGAAGAAATAGCAACGGTAAGTTTTGGCGTTGTTTTGTTGTTAGCAATTATTCCCTATAAAACATTATTAAGCTGCCTGTTATCACAAGTTATAACTTTACATTTTTTAACTTGGCCAGTCGATAAATAATCTTCGAATGATTACTTCATAGGCAATTTTATTAATCACTTCAAGCAGACAGTGGCAACTTCCTTAATTCACGACTGGCAATTAACAGAACTATGTGTCAAGGTCTCATTAAATTTATTAATGCCTAAATTGATCTCCATTAAGTCGTCTCTAACTTCCTTTCGAATTTGTTGTAGATCATCTTCAATCTAATCACACTAATTCAGTTGGGATAATCCGCTAATTCTAAGACGAAATCCGCTAACGCGTTAGCCCATAGTTGATAGCCAAAAAATTTGTCGTTTGTTGACTATCCACTATTGCATTAGCCGATTCCACCCCACTGGTCAATCGTTGATAACTCGCTCTAAATGTAAGATTTTGTTTGCTTATTGACAAAAAACGAACCATACATTTTACGTAGGACATATTCAGTTCGAATGCGTCAATAAAGTTAGCATGCTTTTGCATATGTAACCCAATTTCTGAAATCCTGAAGATATATCTTTTGATATTAACGTTCAGATCTGATCATTCTGATGCTCTCAGTTTTAAAATAATCGTATTATATAATTATTTTTTTCACTAAAATTTTTAATTTTTTTAGAAAAAATCATTGATACTGCCGAGAATGCATTAAGGAAACTTTGGCAAGATAAAATTAAGCCAAATGAGTTGGATCCCATAATTACACGAGTAACTGATCAAGTTTTATTACTTCAGAGCACTTAAAATTAAGAGCCAAAAGAACACAAAAAAAAAAATTAATTTAAGTTTGCATTATTGAATAAATTTTGTATTGGGAGAATAATATTTTTTTTAAACAATTTTTTTTCAGTTAAAAGGTATAACCTTGATATGTTTCATAAATTTATCGTTAATAAAGAAAAAAACAAATTAACTTATATTGTGGAATTTGTTTTTTAATTACAACCAAGCAGAAATGATATTTATACGATAACAATTGAAAGAATAACAAATATAGTTTTACTACAATGACTATGTATTTAATCGGCACCATAACTCTAGAAGAAAGACTATCAGACCTATTGTGAGTATCGCGTGAAAGAGATTCCACACCGGAAAATTTTAATTTCACTTTTCCCATATTGAAGTTTGAATTATAATAAGTTTTATGCTAGTTTTAATCGTTTTTTAAAGCAGTGACTTTGTCAATTTCATTTTTAAAATTAAAATTAAGGGCACAAATCAGCTTTGCAGGAACTTCCATTTTCTTACATTAACCCTTTCGAACCCAAGCTATGAAAATCAATATTAAAAAATGTTTTTTTCAGTATTATCGTGTCAAAAACATCACAACTAAGAAATATGAATAGCAAAAAGTTATGTTCCAAAATAATAAATAGCAAAACTAATGTGTTATTCTCATGTTACATGTAAGTAACATACACTACCTATGACCACCAAAAAACGTAAGACAAATGAGAAAATAACTTTATAGAACAATAATGCATGCTAATTCTTCTAAGCCAAAACACAAAACACTTAGGTTAGGTTAGGTAGAAATGGCTGTCAGGAAAACGACTGACACACTTAGACCACTTATTGGTCCGTTGTGATACCATGATTTTGCAATGAAATTTCTCACTAATTAAACCAGTTGGAGCTTTTAATGAAGCGGTGAAGGTTGAAGATGTCAGTATTTATTAGTTCACTAGTATCTTCAAAGAAATATTTTTCCAAGTATTTTTTACGTCTACTGGAAAGGGCAGGACATGAGCAGAGAAGATGTTGGATTGTTTCTTCTTCTTCCTCATCAAGGCAACTTCTACAGAAGTCGTTAGAGACTACGCCAAGTCTTATGGCGTGTTTACCTATGAGACAGTGTCCTGTTAAGACACCTATTACAGAGCTGATATGCAATCTGCCTAGAGACAATAAATTTTTTGAACGTTTTGGATCTAGCCTAGGCCAGATCTGCTTGGTCTTTTGGCAAGTTATAATGTTTGACCATCGTGTGTTTGTTGCCTCTATAGCTTCTTGCTTCAGCATGAGTTTGCACGTTGCGATTGGTATACCAATATTTGCCTTGTTGGGTAAAATTGGTATTAGAGTTCCATTTCTGGCGAGTTCGTCTGCTTTGCAGTTTCCCAGAATATCTCTGTGACCCGGCACCCAAAAGAGGTGAATGTTAAACTGTTCTGACATCTCCATGAGAGATGATCGACAGTCGTGGGCAGTTACGGAGTTTGTGGAAACCGAAGCTAGCGATTTAAGGGCCGCCTGGCTATCAGAGAAGATGCGGATATCCGATGTAGATATCACGTTTTCTTTGAGCCAAGTCAATACTTCTTTAATCGCCATTATTTCCGCTTGGAATACGCTGCAGTGATTAGGGAGAAGGAAGGAGAGACTAATATTAAGTCTATTTGAGTAAACCCCGCCACCCACTCCATCATTGGTTTTAGAACCATCTGTGTAGAAAAGAATTGAATCATCGCTCAGAAACTCGGCATTGTCCCATTCTGATCTATTTGGGATGGTGACTTCATTGATCATTGTGGATTGATCCGAATGAATTCAGAATATTTGTGTGGCCAATAGAGGTATTGGTCCATTGAGAGATGGCTTGGAGTCGAATAGCAGTGCTCGCGGCCACTTGCCTGCTGAATATATCTACAAAACACTTTCTGGATAAACATTTTTTATATCTTTTTTTCAAAATTATGACCATATATAAAAAAAAATGTTTGCAAAAAAATAAAAATGTGGAAAAATTAAAAGTATAATATTTGACTAACTTTTTGTAATAATCCAGTAACTAGGCATTATTATCTTTCAATTAGCCATAGAAACCTAAAAAATTATTTGATGGAATATTTTTTACGAATTTTTTAAGATATGTTACATAAGAGTAACGCTGGTACCGAAAGGGTTAAGTTAAAATTGCTTCTGCAACTACTGTCTAGATCAGGCATGTCAAACTCAGTGGTTCCTAGACAGCGGGATCTAAATTTTGATGGGCCGCAAAAAAAGTAAAACTAAACAGATTTATAAAAATAAGAAGAATTATAACATTAATGATTTCTTCCTGATAACTAGAATCTCTTCTTTACTACCATTTTGTTTTTCACCAGACCAAGGTGTAAGTTAGGCTGGATTTTATTTCTCTTAATAATAAAAATATCTGCTCGCATCCGAAGGCTGTATGAAATTTGCAAACGATTTTTAATTGCAGTTTTAAATTCTCCCAAATCTGACTGAAAAAGACTCATACAATTCGGTCATATCCACTTCATAGAAATTTGGAATTTACTTCGGAGTCACACTAAAAATCGCATGCCTCCATTTCCATATGATTCGACATTTATTCTAATTTTTATGAAAAAAACACAAAGAATGCCATACCTAGGGCATTCATGATTTAACCTACCTTTGGGTTAAATAAGAACGTTCGCTTCCTAATTCACGATATCTTATAAATTTATAAAAATTTGTTTTATGCCTGGTACGCAGATCGAGAAAAATTTTAGCATATTTCGAACTTTAATTGGTCAAAACAAACTCATAAGATACATTTTAGCTCCTATACAAACTGTCGAAAAATTTTAGCCGAGCTAAAATTTATCTGAGCATCTTATTGATAAATTTGTATGGGACCTTAAATTTAGCTCGAATCTGTGTGAAGAAGTTACTCGTTGTGGGCCGCATGCCGCAAGTTTGACATGAATGGCCTAGATCTTTTAATTCTTTTTTTGTTTTGCAACGGTCTGTAACGCTTGAATTTTAGACCGCCTTACCTCTGGTATACCAAGCTTTTCAAAATAAGAAACGTGTAAATGGCGGTTAAGTTACATTAAATAAAAATTCTTCTTCGGAACTTTCCAGAAGGTTTAAAGGGTTTTTAAAGCCAATTTGACGTGATCAATGAAGTGAATTTTTTCTCTTTACTTGAATCCAATAGCAGAATAGAGTGTATTCTGTTTTGTAATGCTCCATTAGATTGCAAGGCACTACTACCGCAAAGTATTTTATCGTACTCGTCTAGTCCTTTGTATGTTTTACATAGCAATTTTGTACAACTTCATCACGTTATCCCCTTTGATTAAAATTGAGATCATTTCTAAAACCCCGAATTAAAACAAAAATAATAATAAGACAGAAACCTTCATGTTTTACAATTTTTTTGTTTTATTTTCCAATTTTTGTTGTATTTTACATGTTTTTTTTTTTTGTTGTTGTTTTTTTTTACTTCACCATTCCATGGTATTATGCACTTAAATTCAAATTTTTATATTTCTACATCAAGTGTATAAAAAAAGGATATATTTATTGAGTGTTAATTTACATCCCTTAAGATTGAATGTTATTTTTTTTTTACTTCAGTTACCCGGTTAAGGAATCTGGTGACAATTTTTATTTTAACCAATAAATTTGTGATTTAAAAAAAAATAAAAAGTAAATATAGATAAAAAAAAATTGTATGCACGCTTTTTTTGTTGTTGTTTGTTTTAAATTCTGACTTAACATTGCAATATTTTTTGTTAGGGAAACAATTGATTCTTAAAATATATTCTCTTTTTTTTGTTTTTGTTTAGAGTAGAATATTTCTATATGATTATGGATATTTTATATAAAAAAAAATAAAACGAAATCAACTCAAAAATATTTTTAAAAAACCAAGTATACATACAAAATGTTGTTTAGTAGTTGACACCAATAAGATATTTTTTTTTTTTTTTTCATTTCATTAGTAGTTGTTTTTGTTTTTATATATTTTCACACAGAAAAATCTAAAATAATTGATTTTCTTAAAACTCAGGCAAACTGTTTTTTTTCTTTCTTTCTTATTTCGCTGGAACTATATTGTAGAATTTGGGAGAAATGATGGTTTTTTTTTTGCTTTTTTCTTTTCTTTTTTTTCTCATTTAAATAAAACACAAATAATGCATTACATATGAATTTGATTTTTGTTTTCTTGTTTAAAAATTTCTTATATGTTTGTATAATATATTTAAAAAAAAATAAAAAATAATAAATATATAAAGAATTTCTTTAAAAAAAATTTAAAACAAAAATATATATATAAAAAAGTCCATCAGGTGCTACGATTTAGAAGGAAAAAATAAAATACACACGATGCTGGGTACTACTTTTTTTTTCTAAATATAACTTCAATTCTTGTAATGCATATTTGTATTAAATTTGAATTTATGCAGAACTTTCAGTTGTTGTGTTTTGCACTTGTTGACCAGCGTCCTGCTGTTTTTTTGTTTTATTTAAGTTTTTTTTTAAATGTTTGATGATTGGTTGTAATACACAACATTTTTGAGGGGGAACATAACCAAAAAAATAAAAGAAATAAAAATCAAAAAAAATTAAAACAAAATAACTTAAAATAGAATTAAAAGTAAAGTTAAACGAAAACAATGTTTTTTTTTTAGCACTCGATTGGTGCAATTTAAAAAGTTACTTAATTATGTGACGATCAAACGTTAAGCTGCTCCTGTCGAACGGCCTGTTCATCAGCAATAGGTATCTAAGAATTAATTTTTAGACATTTTAATTGTGTATACAATGATCGTTCCTGATATTTTGAGAAACAACAAAGCTTAAAGATGAAGGACACATTTCGAGTGAAATAGCTTAACGTTTTTTTTAGACACTTAATGCTTGGAATATATAATTATGTATTGTATGTACGTAGTAATGAAATGGAATGCAGTATGTATTTTTATTTTTTATATTTCTTTTTTCACTTAAAAGTTTAATGGGTCGCGTTTTTTAAACTCTAATTTACCTGCTGTTGGGGTTGTTGTTCACCTCCATTTGAATTACCCCCACCGTTGTTTTGCTTCCTGGGGTTGCGTCGAGTGCGAGGATTACGCGGGGCATTTCCTTCTTGACCACCTTGGTTGTCTAACAAAAAAAAAGGCATTATTACAAACAATTCAATGAATATTTAAAATACAAATTCGTTCATACAATCTTCATTACCACCATCCTCACTGCGAGGACGACGTCCACCTCCTGGTGGTCCACGATTACCAGAGTTGAACTTACGTCTGAAGAAACGTCTTGGTGGTGGTCCACCGCGACGTTGTTGGCCGCCCTGACCATCTCCTCGATGACCGTTGGATTCAACATTTTCGTTTCCACCCTCACCTCCACTGAGTCCGCCATCGCCGCTCTGATTATTTACAGAGCGTCTTTGTTGACGTCTTGGCCCATTGAAGTAGTTATTGTAGCCACGTCCACCACGACCACGGCCTCCACCGCGACGGTAATTTCTTTGTGGACGTTGCTGCTGTTGCTGCTGCTGTGCCCCACCATCAGTGACCTCACCTTCGTCACCGGTCTCAGCGTTGTTTGTGTTACGACGCTGTTGTGGATTGCGACGGCTACGATACAACCATGAACGGTATGTACGTTTCTTGTCGGCCGCAAATTGACTGCCACGAACAGGCTCACCAGATGGACCAGTCACATTGGCAGCTTCATTGCCCTTCTCTCCAATTACTACATCAAACTCAACCAGCTCACCATCGCCTACGGATCTAACAGCCTTCTTGGGGTTGTTCTTGGCGATAGCACTTTGATGAACAAATACATCTTCTTTAGTATCGTTACGGTTTATAAAACCATACCCACTCTTGACATTAAACCACTTTACAGTTCCACTTACTTTGGTGGCTATTTAAGAAAAAAAAAAAATAATAATATAGAAAAGTTGTTAGGTATGTTATAATATGAGAAAATGTAAAATCGTCAAATAAATGGGATTTGTATCGGACAGAATTTTTGCAATATGTATTGAATGGAATTCTGTAAAATCTTCTTTTTCATTTCTTTATTCTTCCGGGTTTGAATCTTATTATTAAGTGGTCGGTTATAACGATCAGGAAAATGAATTTTTTGAAACAACAATAAAAATAAACTTTATTTTATAAAGAACGGGCCACAGACAAATCTCACAGGCATAGTTTCGTCAAATCTCCGTTAATACTAAGGGTATTCATCCAACGATATAATTTTCCACTTTGTAGAAATATATAAATGTCCGCAAATGGTTTACATGATCACCCCACAAGAAATATTTGCGTAAACCTTTACTGTAAAATTGGCGATTTATGGATTGTATAAAAATTTTTTTTTTACAATTTACGTATTTTGAAATAACGATATCTTTTACACGATTAGTCAAGAGAATAAAAGTGTCAAAGCATTTTGTATTCATACGATGAAAGCTCCATTTTAATTAATATCGAAAAACGATGAGTTTAAGTTAAATTGGATACGAAGAACATCATTTCTAGGAGTTTTGTCCCAACCATAAAAATGGTTTTATTTCAAAAGTGCCCTACCTTCAAAATATCAATTATTGTCAAACTAGCTCTTTTATTAAATTAAGTCCTTTTTTATGGAAGGCTTTTTTGAAGGTATGTAGGTTATTTTTCAAAGTCAGAGCATCTCTTCAAACTTATTTATTTGAAGGTAGGGCATTGAACCTCATTCCACCCCTGATAACGGCCCTGAATTTTTTTAAGTTATTAAAAAAATGTCTGCTGGTACATAATAAAAAAAGAGTGTTAAGAAATAAACGGCGATTGTTATTGTTTTCACAGAACATACCAGATATTGTTTAAAAAAGGTTTAGGTATTTTTTTTAATTTACAGGCCAATTTAATTTTTTTTTTTTTTCAAAAATTTTGGTAACCTACAAGAAATTTGGAAAAAGTTAAACAAAGTTAATGCAAAATAACACTACTTGTTCCCGCAAAGCAGTCTTCACAAGCTTAACTTACTACACTTATACTGACTACCGTGCTGCTTTCTTCTAAAAATAAACCCAGAGTATGGGTGAAACTAAATATCCCATTATTCGACCGACAGTTAATTTCACTATGCCAAATACATTTCTTGCAGTAGTTTTAGTAAATGGAAACTAACCTCATGTTTGTAAATATCCCAATTTTGGGGAAATTATTGAAATTAAATGAAAATTTCAATCATTTCATGTCAACACCACCAGAAAACACATTGATGTGAAAAAAACATTTTTGTGTTTATTTGACAAATAAGAACCACAAGAAGAGGCAAGTTTTTCAAATTCTTATTCGACCAACAAAAATTTAATTCGACTAACTTCGGGTTATTTTCTAAAAGGTTCGTATCTTAGTAAAATTTTAAATAATTTTAATAAATCGCTTAGGTTTTGCATTAATTAGAAAAATATTGATGTGCAAATACTTTCCGCGGTATGTCTAATGTGCATATAAACTTGTTAAATTATTCCAAAAAAAATTGTTTTATGGTGCGTTTAGTTCATACAACGAAAATATGCAAATTAGGTACAAACTACAAACATATGCGCAGTCAATAACAAACATTAATCTACGATTCTTTGTTTTCATTTTTAATTTCTTTATCTTTTGCTTTTTATATATAAATATGATAGTAAATTTTCAAAATTCAAATTAAAATAAAAGCGAAAGGGTTGTTTTAACCTTGTTTTTATAGTCATTTAATGCGTCGTTTTTTTTTTGCGTGAATTTCATAACCGGTTTAAGAAATAATATTCTCAACCGCTCTATAAAAAAAAACACCTTGCATTTTGAATTTGAATTGAAACAAGAAAAAAATTATGTAAAAATAAATTTTGTATTTTCCATATCAGACACGCAGAGAGCACTCGGAAAATGTAATCAAACCACAAAAGGTGTTCGTTCTTTCGTTGTTTTGCCGGTCAAATGGAATAGAAACAGCGACAGCCTCCCCCTCGATATAATCGTATTAGAAATGAAACAAAATGGCGGTGTCCTTTTTTTTATTTTCGGAAAAATCAATACGTGAAGAAAAAATGTGGCCGCCCGCCGGTATGTGCGTAACCCCATTTTTTTTAGGAGGTATTTGGAGCGAGGTTATATTTTATTTTTAAATTTTAAAATTTAATATAAACTTACCAATAACTTCTTTTGGTGGCGCAGCCGGCTTTGGTTGAGGCTGATTTCCAGATTCGTCAACTTGCGAATCGTCTTGCAATGGTTGCTGTTGTTCAGTAGGTATCTTCTCTGAGTCTGCCATTTTTTCACAATCGGATTTTCAAACTTGAATTCCTTGTTTTAGCGTTTTTTGATTGTTGAATAATGTTTTTAATAGCTGTTATTATTGAGGGACTCAACTACTGTGTTGTTATTTATTTATTTGAGTGATGGATGGTAAAAAATCACTCTTCCAATCCTTTTTCTCTCTATACGATGGTGTTGTCCGCTTTCCAGATCTTACTCGATTGACAAAAATCAAGATGGCATCTTTCCGCTAGAGGAATATTTTTTTAGAGATATAAGTAGTCTGGTATTACTGGTTTTGGTATTACTGAAGTGATGCCAATATCAATTTTTCAGATTTTGAAGATGCTATAAAAAACCTTAGGCTCAATTACATCAGAAACTTTTTGCAAAACTAGAATTTTTTTCAAAAGCATATAATGCTGGATTTACATAAGTCTGCATTTCCAGATCTGCATTGAAAGGAGACACAGTATTTAAGAACGACAGATGTTGGATAGAGAAGAGTAGATGAAAATGCAGACATCTTTACAAATGCAGATTATAGGAAGATTATGGCTAAGACGAACATGTTTGTCTTCATCAATGCCTCTCCTTCATACGTACGGATTTCAGGTATTATATCTATCCCCCCTTACTTTTCTGCATGCAGACATATGTAAATCCAGCATAAAGTGCATTCCTATAGCCAAGAGTAGGTGTGTTTTTTCATTACGCTGGGCTAAACCTGCCAAAAAAAAAAAACGCATTTGGGACTAGGCAATCTACATGTTAAGGTACTCACATACCACCACGAACGACGACAAAAAAACGATGCCGACAGAAGTACCTGCGTTCCTTTGGAAATATTTATCTACTGCTTAGTACTTAAAACTACTTTGAACTACTTTTGCTATACTGAAAAAGTAGTTCAAAGCAGCAGCCTTAAGTACTAAGCAGTAGATAAATATTTCCAAAGGAAAGCAGCTAATGAATTTAAAACTGGAACGCGTCAACGTTCAGATGTTGTCGCCAGAGTTTTTTCTTGTCGTATCTCGTATCGTCTACATAATAGGGGTATTCACGATCTGGTGCAACAGGCCTAATAAAAATGTAAAATTTTATTTTTTTACAATAGATGTGAACTCCCCTTTTCTTATCTATAGTAAATATTGAAGCATGAATGAAATCCATCACAGTACACATAATAAGGTAATATATTCCGAACGTTGTCAAAATTTGTTTGTCAAAAATGGGCACCAATCTGTCAGGTCGGCCTTTAATTTTAATATTTCAATCGCAGTAAACAGGAAATTTGTTTTTGTTTTAATTTATAAAATGTCATTTAAAAATATTATAAATTGAAAAATAACAAATTTTCTTCGTGTTTCATCGCGGAAAATGGTAAATAATTGTTTAAAAATTAGTGGTGTGCGTGGTTTATCGGTTTTTGTGCGTTTTTCGTCGGTATTTTAAACAATTAAGAATTCGGTAGCTGACATTGGTCGCCAAAGTGTCATGTTTTGACAATCTGGCGACCAATGTCAGTTCGGAATATATTACCTTTTTATGTGTACTGTGGAAATCCATGATGTTTTTTTTTTTTTTTAACAGAGTTGTTCCTCCACTGTTGCTTCTTCTTTTTTTTCCATTTTTTATAATTTAATTCTTTGTTTTATTCGGGTGAATTAATTTTTAATTTAACATGACATGTTAAGGGCCAGTTGTACAAATATTTAATTCGTGGATCAGCAAATTTTATCTTCTGAAATCGGTAGTAAATCTGAGGCTTAGCACTGGTCCTGCTAATTATACCTGAGATTCAACTTTGATTCAGGCATGGATATTTGGCTGTGGATTATTTACTCTAGAGTAAACTCTCATTAGCAAATGGAAAACAATACAGAAGATACAGGTACACTGTTTGAAGTTTATTTGACATTTCACATTTGACAAAAATCAAAACATCTGATTTGCGGTTCCATGCTTCATATTTCTTCTAGTTTTATTTTTTCCGGCATAAAAAACATTTCAAAAATGAATCAAATAAGAAATATTCTCAAAAAGAATTACTTTACCAACAATCCAACCCAATTATTTGTTCTAACAAGGAACATTTCCTTGAATGTCATCCATCAAACACAGAAATCCTATCCATCACCTGAAGATGAGGCTCGCAAAGAAATAAAAACTGCTCTAGACATAGAGACAAGTCTCTTTGAGAATTCTTCAAAGTCCTTTCAACAAGCTACTGCTCCAAGGCAACTTCTCAAAAATGTTCCAAGGCGAACACGTAATCCCTTCCCAAGGGAGAAAAAGAATAAAGAATCGATGATACCATCTCTCCCTGTTTCAACGCCTCCCAAATTCAATGCAAAAACATATAAACCCACAATTATCCAAGACAAAACACTTGGATTGAGTTTTACAAAACTCAAGCTAAATGATCCGATATTAACCAATCTCCTTACAACTGTTCGATCAAGTAAACGACGCACAAAGAACCGTCAAATTATCATGGAGGGTAGACGATTGATTCTAGAAGCTATTTCCAGTGGTCTCAAACTGCAAACTATCATTTTCAGTCAAAAGGAACAATTGGAATTGATAAGTGATAGCATTGGACCATTGAGAAACAGTATTGAGATCTATAAGGTACCACAACATGATTTGAAAATCTGGTCAACATTGACAACTCCGCCAGGATTGTTGGCGATTTTCGAACGTCCATCGGATGGGAAACTAAACTGTCCGCCCGACAATGAAATATTACCCATAACTGTTATCTGTGATAACATTCGCGAACCCAACAATTTGGGTAGTATAATTAGAACTTGTGCAGCTGTTCCTTGTGAACAGGTAATCGTCTTGAAAGGATGTTGTGATCCTTGGGAAACTAAAGCTCTGAGAGGCGGATGTGGTGCACAATTTCGTATTCAAATTAAAGATGACATCGAATGGAATACAATATTGAATCATCTTCCGGATGAATTCAAGACATTTGCTGCTGAGAGTAGTTTAGATAAAGTAAAGAATTACAAGTTCTCAAATCCAAAAAAAGAGTTAATTAAGCCATATTTTGAGGTGGATGGAGTGAGTCCACATTATGTTATTATTATTGGTGGGGAAACTCATGGAATTAGTGAGACGGCTTATGAGTAAGTTTTTTTAATTTGATTTTGTTTTTGGAACTAAAATTGTTTTTTGTTATGATTTCATTTACAGTTTTGTAGATTGTGCAGGAGATAATGGATCGTTTCTTCATATCCCTCTCGCTGGCGGTGTAGAGAGTCTGAATACAAGTTGTGCACTTTCTTTGATTTTATTTGAAATTCGTAGACAAACGATGAATGCCGAAGCTACAGATAAAACAAATGAAATAGATAAAATTATTGAATAAAAGAAATATTTAATTTAAATTTACGGTTTTTAATACTGTACGGTAGCCGAGATTATTAGGCTTTGTTGCTCAAAGTATATATGTATATGAAAAACTTTAAAGCAGGCAGTCATCCAAGCATTTCAGATCGGAGGCGAAGGAAATTGCTGGACAAACTTCTATAATTACTGAGGAAATATAACTTTTATTTACTAGAGACTAGACCATTCTGTGTTTAGTTCAAAACGGTTAACAAACGGTGCCAACCTTTAAACACCAATTAAGGTTAAAAATCATGATCGTCGCTGATAAGCGTACCTACGCTCACAAGTTCGATTATGAAAAGCTTAAGTGACTAAATTTCAGTTTTAGATATCTCAAAGGTTGGTTCTGATTCCCCAAATAATTATTTCGACACATTAGATATGACATTAAAATTGTATGATTAGTTGATGATGAAAGTGGAACCATTGGGTTTGTTACTTTTAAAACGACAACAGTGGAAAACAGGGGGTAGTAATACTGTAATCCGATTATCGACAGACGATATCGTGTCGACGATAGTCTTGGTTAACTTTAAAACAATAATCACTTTTTATTGAACGATATCATTTTGACAAATGAAAATTGGCTTTCTTTAGGCCAATTATCGTCAAATCGATATCTTCAGAACTAGCGCTTAGACAAAAGCTAAATAGGTCTTGCTTTTGGAGCATTTAGCATTTACTAATAACATTGCAAACGCAAAAAACAATGGTTGAAATATGTGCAAAGTGCTAATGGGGATTCAATATTACACCAGTAAGTTGTAACAAATTTTTTTTTAATGCATTAGCCTTCCATTCCAAATTAAAAAAAATTCTTATTGCAAATAAAAAAAAATTGCATTAAATAAAAATTCAATGCAAAAAAAGGGCATTAAGTATTATTTTCATATTAGTCGAATTTCTTAGAATTTTGACTACTTGGCTTTACTATTTTATAGTTGAAATATCTAATGTCCTAATGAAAAACCAAATAGTCAAAATTGTAAAAAAATCGCCAAAAATAATTAAAAAAATATTTATTGCACAAATTTTATTTAATTCAATTTTTTTATTTGCAATAACATTTGTTTTTAATTTTTTGTAAATGAATGAAAGATACTTACGTTATGCAAAATTTTTGGAATAAATAAGAATAAATTAATCAAACACGAATATTAAACTATTGAATTTTAACGAAATGACATTTTAATTCTCATGCTTAATTCAAAAACTGCGAGACCTGACGAGAGCGTTTCGGTTTTCCCAACGTTTTTCATTTTAATTCAATGTAGTGTAATGTTATGTAGAAAATAAAAACATTCTGAGTTCAAACTTGGGATAAAAACCTAGGGTAGCAGAAGAAGAGGCAATAAACTTGTCAGGTTGATACGACTTTTTAAATTGGGAAAACTCTATTCATATAACCAGTTTGGGATAAACAACTTCGATTATCTTTTTGTCGATAGGTATTCCAGGGTGGAAGGTGATTGTTGATCATCACAATAAGTACTTTTGCTCCACGTAAGGTGATTATCAAAGTGACGATCACCTTTTTATTATAGTTTGTGGGTGACAGGTATTTATGTGTCACTTTCATTTTCTATTTTTATTGCAATCCTTAATACGAACATTTTAATTCGCTGAGTAAAATATGGTTTCTTGTGAAGAAAAAATATAAAAATATTTAATATTTATTAAGAAATAAAAAAAAAAAAAATGGGCACCGGTAGGGATCGAACCTCGGTCTTCCCCGTGTGAGTAGAATACTCATCAAAATCTCTGCACTTCTAGGGTTTTGGTGATCACTTTACTTAGAGCAAAGAATAGGTGATGGTCAAAAGTGACAATTAACTATCACCTTAGCCGATTCCACCCCAGTTCTCATGTTTCCTCCTAAAAATTATGAAAAACACAAGTTTTTAAAAAAAAATCTAAATTCAAAATATTTTAATATTTAAACTTGCGCCAAACCCAAAACTGCAATTCTATTTGTTATTGTGATTATTTTTGCTGATACATCGCAAGCATATAGTTTTCTTAGTGAAGATCCATAAGGTTGGCAAATCAATTTCAAATGTAGGACTAAATAAGAAAACAGCACTTATTCTTTTGAGGAATTACATACCTTATGTTTTGTTTATTCGGTTGTGTTAAGTTTCTTTTTTTTACTAGCCGTGTCTTCATTGCAACTATCTCCTCATTGAATTACTCATTTCTTATTACTTTGCCCGTCGTCATACCAATAAAATCAAATCTTCTGCCCAGTAAATCACGCGAAAAAATTAGTAATCAATGAGAAGTTAGTAAAAAAAAAAATAAAGAATTAACGGCTATTATTTATATAAATGTATACATATATTTAAAATTTTTAATTAATTAATATAGCCTTTTTTCAAAAAAAAAAAAAAAAAAAAACAAGAAAAAAAAGAGGAAAAAAAATAAATAAATCTCAAATTCAATAAAAATAAAATATACATAGTTTAAATGTTTAATATAATATGTACATTATACATAACAAAACAAATTAATTAAGAATATTGAAAATTAATAATAATAATATTATGTAGAAATATTGTTACACGAGCAAAAAAAATTATTTTTTAAAAAAGCAAACACGAAAAAAAAAATTATTCGTTAGCTATAATAAAACCCACGATTGAATAAAACAACAACAAAAATGTGTAAATGCGAAACTATGTGTTTTTTTGATGGTTTCGTCATTTTTGTTTTCTTTTTTTTTTAGGATTATTTTTATGCATTCGTTTCGCGAACGTGCTCGGAGAGGAGCTATCCGTTTTTTTGTTTGTTTTTTGTGTTTAAAAATCTTGCAAATTGATTTTTTTTGTTTTTTGTTTCGTTTTTTTTTTTTTAAAGACGTGTGCATGACAAATAATTGTAAATTTCCATATTTTTTGTTTTTATGTTTCTAATTAGTTGGGTTAGAAATTGAAACCACCATGAGGAGCTGACTGATCGGGATTAAAATTGTATTGGTTGTTTTCTGCTGAGGGCGCAACGCGGGCATCTTCTTCTTCATTGCCAAAGTATTGTTCAATGATGTAGAAGGATTTGTGATAGATGTCACGATTTTCATGCGATTGAAGATATTCAATTTTATCAAGACCTGCAAAAATATAAAACTCATTCAATATCGTGTTTTTTTTTTATAAATAGAAAACAAACCTCCACATTCTTCAATCATCATTGCATAGGGATTAGGTCTGGTTGTGATCTTTTGGCCGGCCTTCAATATGTTCTCTAAAGCGTTTAGTGCTACTTGGACGATATCGGAATCGACTACCGTTAGGAAATCACACATTGGCGGAATGCACCCTACATGAACCTTTAAACAAAAAAAAAAAACAAAATTAGAAATGATTTGTTTAAAAATAACCCAAATTCAATTTGCAAAAATTTACCAAATATCTAATTTGTTCAGCTGTACCACTGCTTGTGGCATTTGTTATGGCCCATGCTGCTTCTTTTTTTGTTTTAAAATCTGACGTCTGGAGAATACTCATTAAAATTGGAAATATATTTGCATCAATGACAGCCTGAATTTGTTGACGATTGCCAGCAGCAATATTCGAAATAGTCCAGCAGGCTTCTTTTTTGATGGTTTCGAGTTCAGAGCTCAACAATGCACTTATACAAGGTAATGCGTTGCAATTTAGAATAACTTGCGTTTGAACATCATCGCCAGTTACTATGTTGCCAACAGCTCGTAAAGCTGCAGTTACTACGTTATTTTGGGGATGCCTAGAATAATGGTAAAGATTGTTTTTTCTTGTTATAAATTAAAAAGCAAAACTTACATAAGAAGTTCAACTAAACGACGACAAACACCAGCATCTATGACAGCTTTTATTTTATCATTTGGTCCATCAGATAAGTAACTAATGGCCCAGCAAGTGTCACTGAGAATATCAGCATCGTTGTGATTGAGGAGACGTGCAAGTGTCGGTAGGCCTTTGACAATTTTTAAAAAATCAGCTGGTGGATTCTTTCCTCGACACAAATTCGATAAAGTCCAAACAGCATTTCTAGTCATTGTGAGTCGTTCTTCTTTGCTTAAAACCCTAAAAAAAAACAAAGTTGATTGTTAAACATTTAATTTGGTCATTACATCTGAGCCAAACAACAAGGTAAATGTCTTCTGAAAATTTTCTTAAATTTTGTATACCAATAATTTTTAGTGAGCACCTAGAATCTTTTGCCATGATCTGATCGGTCTTTATCAATGTGAGAAAAATCGACCAAATCTTCACATTTCGACAGATTTAACAAAAAAACAAAGAATATCAAATTGCTTTACGCCATCTCTTATCAATTTAGAAGTCGCTTATGATGTTACTTTGAATTGAATCGGGACTACTTGCAACATTCATGCGGTTCCATAACTGTTTGTTAAAAACATATAGACTCCTACCAGAAGCCTCTATTATTTTTTTCCATTTTGTGTTAGTAAAATATTTTTGACAAAGAAAACAAATTTCTGCTTTAAAAAGCAGCAATGGAATTCATGTTTCTGAAATTCTTGACATCACTAAGGAAATAAATTGGGATGCAACCAACCCTTTAAAAAAAATTCATGTCGAAAAAAAGTTATCTCATGTCGAGTTGCTTTCAACCACTTGCAATCGATACTTTTTTTGTTATTTAGGAAAAAGCTAGTGATGTCTTATTAAATCAACTGCAAGTCGACTTCAGATCTAAATTTTTGTTGCTTGCAGTATGACATGAGTTCCAGAAACTTGAAAAGGCTTAATTTACGCTCAAGCTTAATTTTTGCCGATTTTCGGTTGTTTATAAACTTTAAATCTTTGAATTTTTTCACAAAAAACTAACTTTGTGATTTGAATTGAGAGATATAAACAGATCTGTTTATATTTCATTTGTGTTTGGAAATTTGATCGGGAGTTATAGCAGTTTGTTGATATGTTTTATGTTATTGTTATGCGTGGTATTAAATAAAGTTTTGTGTTCTTCCTCCGCGTGTTTTTTGTTGATTTGTTTACAAATGAAATACATATAATCAAAATAAAAAAATAGTGAAATTCAAAACCAAAACAAAATAAAACACAAAAATAAGCAAATAAGATAGTAAAAAAGGTTTGATGAATCAAAAAATATAAGTTTTAGCAAATATAGAAGTGATCTCAATTAAAGGAAAAAAATAATTAAATAAATCTGTTTTTACAATAACTAATTTTTTTCTACAAAAATACAGGGTGTCCCGGGATGAGATAAGAAGATTTTCAGGGATGATTCTTGGGTATATTCTAAGAAAAAAATTGTTCTACAGTAACTCTTTACTCATGTTAATGTTTATAACTCCGTTAATACTTATGATAAAAACTTCATTAATGTCTTGATTTTTAGAAGAAACGCTATTCTTTGTACCTGCATGTTACCTGCAAAATGTTAATATCTTTTATAATTGCTCAGATATTGATTTTTAAATGGAATTATTTTTTTCTTACACATGATAATTTTTGATTTTGGGGCCGATTTTCTTCGATAAATGTGTTACAAGCATAGTATTTTATAAATTTATTCTTATGAAGACAACAATAATGAACAAAAATGTTATTGTATTTGGGAAAACCTGCACCAGGTAAAATCTCTAAAAAATGTGTTTTTTTTTTGCTTTAGTCAAAAATGGGTACGAATTATAAATTTATTTTTGTAGTTTAAGTTTATTTCTGTTTAAGACCTAGTAACAACAATTATTTAAAAAGTTATTCTTGATTTTGTGTGCTTGATATCTATTGACTAAAGCAATGCTTTGATAAGGTGTTTTATGAAAAGAATATTTGGTTGAAAAACATGTTATTACTTAATAAAACATGTGTTGGTCGTGATTTTTGCTAGGTACAAAATTCCTATTTAAATTTGAAGCTGAACTGTGAAAGTTTCAGATTGTTTTTTTTTTTTTTATTTTAAAGCATTTAAAAAGAAAACCAAAAACAAATTTACGATGCACAACACAGCGAAGAACCTGCAAAAGAGGAAAGCACTTCAGTTTATATTAGCAAACATAATGTTATTGAAGTAATGTAAACGTTGCAGATTTAAAAATATTTTGGATCCTTTTTATTAAAAAACATAAGGATACCTTATTTAAAAACAAAACACATTCAAAAATCTACCTGATGGGTAATGGTAAAAAATCTTATCAAACGAAATACATAAAGTAGCTGGTGCTAAAATTTAAGCTTATACAGGGCACTCGTTTAGGCTGGTCCGGTCCTGACTGCGGACGTTTGAGTTTTTTCCTTTCTAGTATTTCACACTTTACTCAAACCTGACAAAGCCATAAGAAATTCGGACTCTTATTCTGCGCATCGAAATACATAAACTCTAGGTGGGTCTAGTTCTTTGTACACGCCACTCTTTGTTTGTCACTAGGAATTCTTGCTCATCTCATTCTACCTACAATTAAAAACCCTTTCCAAAAATGTTAATCTAGACTGGCTGGAAAGTCATAGACTGCGGGGTCCTAATCTATTCTTTCCAAGACAGTCTCATTAAACACGCCTTAAGTGTATTTTAATGTATTAGAGATGGACACCCACAAGTTATTAAACGAAAATGAAAAATTTTTTTGACAATGATATTATATTAATTAACCTGTTGAACGTGAAGAATATTGGTTTTATAATACAAATTCTATATACTATTGAAATAAATTAGTAAGGTAGAAGAATCAGAACTATATTAATTGGACTTGTTAAATTTTTGATTTTGTCAATACGCAAATTTTTTGTTTATTTTGCGGAGCTGAATATAAACAAAATTTGCGTATTGTACATAAATTGGAACTTTCGAACAAAGATCACCTTAAACTTATTACATTACAACCTATCGGCATTTAACTCTTTACTCATCTTACCTAGTTGCCTCTCGAATAAGTAATACCTACTTATTTTGTCAATATATACTTACTGCAATAAAGGTGGAAGTATGCCAGAATTAAGCAAGTGATCCCGGCAAACAGACGAATCACCTGCAATATTGCCAAGTGCCCATACAGCTTGTTCTTGTACATCGTCATGTGGACTAGAAAGTAATTCAATAAATATTGGTACAGCTCCAGCTTCAATAACAATTTTAGTTTGTTGTGATGTTCCTGATGCTATATTTGTTAATGTCCATGCAGCTTCAAACTAAACAAACAAAATCGAAAAAAAATCCAAAAATTATTCAAAAAAACCCTTTCTTCAATTTAAAAATCATGAATATTTTACCTGCAATGAAGCATTTGAGTTATTTTTTAAAAACGTCACAAAACGTGGAACAATACCCTTTTGAATGACTTCCTCAATCGGTGGATTAGGATCTCTCGATAAGAGTTTCCTAAATTTCTGAGTTGTTATCAATTGAACACTCTCATCGTCACTATACAAAGGATCGATCATTTCCTTTTTGATGATTGAGTTTTGTTGCATTTGCATTTCTTCCTCCTACAACAACAAAATATAGTTTTTACTTTCGTTTGCTAAATAATAATGACCTTGTAGAAGAAAGAAAGTTTCTTTCACAACTGACAATACAAAATGACCTTGCTTTAAATGATTTTTTTGAGGCAAGAAGAATTTAGTTAGAATTATTACCTGAATATTGTCACTTTCCATATTAACTGGCACATCGACATTTCTTCGTTTGATCAATTGTTGTTCACGTTTTTGTTTTCGGATTTGGATGCCTTCCTCCTCCCTTCGGCGGCGCATCTCGCTCGAATCCAATCCAACATTTTTATATCGGTGTCTGTGAGTTGTCGACATCTAGAATAATTAATATTCAATTCAATTAGAAGTTAAAACAAAAATTCTATTAATTTTGTTTATTTTAACAAGGACACGAGTGAGCAAGAGTACTTTCACAAGAAATGAGAGATGAGTAGAAAAAAAAAGCGCAGTCAGAAAATCAGCACGACTACTGTCACTTTTATTTTTTTTTTCTACACACACACATGCTCCAGTCTCCAGAGCAACCATCTTGAAAGCGACATCCCACCGTTGAATAGTGCTTCGAACAAAAATTCTCATTTGTGATGTAAAATCGGCATATTTATCAAATCACAGGTAGATAATTTAATAATTTACAACACTATTAATCAATTTTGAATCACTAGATTATTACCTTTTAAATTTTTGTTAAATTTTCACAGAGAATTACAACACGCGAGTGTAAGAACCTGCAAACTAGACTAGGAAATTCTTTCCCTTTCTAAAGTGGAGACTGGAAATTTTTTATAGGCGAGTGTCAAATTTATGTGGAATGTCAGAAATTGAAATGGATGATGATGGTGCACAGAATGTTGAGCTTGAAGAGATGTTGGATACATTGAAGCAACAACATGGAAATGAAATTATCAAAAATGAAGATGATCAGAAAAAGGAAATTATGAATTTATTGCATGATTTTAATAAAATCAAAGATGCAACACAAGTGGTATTGGGTGCATTGGCTAATATCGATGGGGTGACAATTAAGGATATGCATTTGAAATATAATTTACCAATTGATTAAAAATTCAAATTTGAAACAAATTTTTGAAAGGTCTTTTTATTTTATCTCAAGCTTAGATTTACAAAACACTTTTTGTTTGTGATTGTGTTTTCGAACAAACTACTGAGACTGAGTTTTGGTTTGCAGGGTAGTTCGCAATACCATATCAATCACAAGACAAAAACCTTAACTACAATAGCTGCGTTCCTTTGGAAATATTTATCTACTTTTTAGTACTTCAAACTACTTTGATCTACTTTGCTATACTGAAAAAGTAGTTCAAAGCAGCTTTAAGTACTAAAAAGTAGATAAATATTTCCAAAGGAACGCAGCTAATGACCTAAAAAGTGAAAAAGTGGAAAATTATATTTTTCTCTAGAGCTATTTGTTTTTTATAAAAATTGTTTTTAAAACCAAAAAATAAGATTTCTTCTACATCATTATTTTTAATTTTGTGATCGGTAAAACTACACAAAATGTGTTTGAAAGTTTTCACTTTTTGCAAAAAGTGGCCGTTGTAGTTATTATACCTCACAGTACACATAAAAAGGTAATATATATTCCGAACTGACATTGGTCGCCAGATTGTCAAAACATGACACTTTGGCGACCAATGTCAGCTACCGAATTCTTAATTGTTTAAAATACCGACGAAAAACGCACAAAAACCGATAAACCGCGCACACCACTAATTTTTAAACAATTATTTATCATTTTCCGCCATGAAACACGAAGAAAATTTGATATTTTTCAATTTATAATATTTTTAAATGACATTTTATAAATTTAAACAAAAACAAATTTCCTGTTTACTGCGATTGAAATATAAAAATTTAAGGCCGAGCTGACAGATTGGTGCCCATTTTTGACAAACAAATTTTGACAACGTTCGGAACTCGCGCTTCTAGGAATGCTCATCAGTTTACCCTTGAGCCCAACTTTGGACGTACCGTCAAATACAGAGATTCTTTCTTTAGCCGCACCACACGAATGTGGAATATATTACCCGCCTCTGTTTTTCCCTGCCATTTTAATGTCCAGAGCTTTAAAACTAATGTGCATCGGTTTCTCCTTTTAAATCCCTCAATATTTTCCTGAAGCTCGCACTGTGTTTAACATATTAAGGGTATTTAACTCCCTTTAGTGCGCGTTAATTATAAAAAAAAAAAAACCTTATTATGTGTACTGTGATTATACCTAAATTAAAATAAAAAACGAACAAAAAAAAAATAAAATATCAATCTAAGATATATTAAGTGTGAACTTAGCTTTACAAAGAAATTTGTGGAGTTTGGTACATTTATCGGAATTTCACTGGAACATCTGGAAATAGAAACTATTTTGGAGGTTAGAATTTATGTCAAAATCAAAATAAGAACATTTTCCTCCAAAATAATCTTATTTTTTTTTTTTATAATTATTGAAATACAAATTTAAGTAAATTTATATTGCATAAGAACAAACAATGGCAATATCATATTCTTGTAATGACTTCTTAGCATTTCAGGTAATAACTTAATAAAATCATATCAATTTATCAAAAATGAAATGCAATGCAAATAACCTCTCTTGTGTCGGCTTGAAAATAAAAAAATAAATTTAACCTCCCTTAGGAATCACTCAAGAAAATGAGAGATCTTGATGATAAAATCATTTATGCCTTGAACACATCATTGCCAACAGAATCCTTTAAAGGACAAGTTGATTCGGAAAAAACCTGCCACAATTTGTACAGTAAACTTCAAGTGGGTCATCAGCAAAGGGAAGAGGCAATAAAACGGTGCATAATGGTTGCAGCTGAATCGGTGAAGCAATTGAAAGAAGCACGAGAATCAAATCGAGATGATTTCGAAGTTGATAAGAAATTCAAATCTGAGCAAAGAAAGGTATAGAGAGATTTTGTTGATTTTATAAGAATGTTTTAAAAGTTACGTTTTATTTGATTTAATCGTAAACAGTTGCGTGTCCTACAATCGGAACTGAACGTAGAAGACATTGTTAAGGATCGATCGTATAAAGCGTTTAATGAGCGCTGCAGAGCGTTCTTCCAAGCTGGAACATTATAACAAAACTTTGAATTAAGTTAAAAGAGAATTATTGACTTTTAGTTGTTGCTTTGAAATGGTAGCTTCTATTTAGGTTGAAACAAAAAATTTGTTACAATTTTTTTTAAAATAAAGTCTAGAGCCTAATTGGCTTGCATTTGAAAAATTTATTATTATACTTTATTAGCATATAATTAAAATTACATGATAATATAAAAAAGTTTGACGAACCTAGCTGCGGAGACTATTGGTTTTATGGTTATGCATTAATTGGATCAAAATATTAGTAGAAGCTAACAATTTAGCAATAAACTCAATATTTGTACAGATAGGGTATTTTAATATCTCAAAGGAGCTTTTATTCTTAAATAACTTTTGTATGATGGGGGTTGTTAAATAGCATTTTTCTTAGATGTGTATTAAATCCAGAGTTATATTGCAGGAGTCACAAATTGGAGGGTTGCTTTTTGTGAGAAGGTGTTGATGAGAGGCAACAGTATGTCCAAGTCTTAGACGAACGAAGTTAGATATCTTAGATTTAGGTATATCTGTGGGGTAGATAGGTTTTATTCTTTCAGGATTCACTTTTTTATAGTGGTGATGGTAGAGGCTCCAATTATGATTTAAGTTTAATAGGCTTTTCATCTATATTTTATACCTAAGTTTTGTAGTCTCCGAATTAGGTACTGGTTTCCCATTCGAGAAAAATGGAGTAGGTTTTCAATTAGATCTGAGACTCATGATATGAACAAACGAAAATGTACACATTTTTTTATCTCCAGAGTGGTAGGTGCAATCTCTACTAACAAAGCTATACAATCCGATAAGATCTTTCGATTGCATCAATATTTAAATCTTTAGTTCAGTTCAAAAGGCAATTCTAGATAAAGGTTTCCTTATCAGTGGTGAAAATATGAAACGGGGCCCTAAGCCTATTTTGTAATCACGGCCAATCCCTAAAAAAAATTTTCATAACGTAAGTTCTGAGAAAAGATAGTCGGACTTTCACTAAATGACCAAACACTTATGATTTGTTTAGGATTAGTGACTGACAACTTCAAGATGATCTTAAAAATCAGGAAATAGTGTAATAAAAATCGTAAATGAGTTTTACACGCAAAAAGAAAGTAGTCTCATATAATTACATGTTTGAATCTTGTCCCTTAACTTTTTTTCTGACTAAGGGATACTTGACCCAAAACTTATCACTATGATTATGGGCTCTTATATAACTCGCGAATCGCTAGAAAAATTTTACTAATCACAGTTACTGAGCCTTTAATAAGCGATTTAGCGTTTCAAAAATTATATTGTGACACCATTTTCTTTATTTTGATTGTGTTGCGGGCTGATCGTAGTAAGTTTCTAATCGGAATACGATGATATGAGCGTTTCCCAAATCGTTGGACTTGAGTCGAACGTTCGACTCGCGAGGCGTATTAGGGTCCTATATTACACAGCCACACAAAAATAAAAAAGTTCTGACCTGGAGGTGCGACTATATAAATCTAATGTTTTTTTTGTTTAGCTGAAACCAAATCCGAAGTCCATTTCACTCCATCATGTCAGGTTTTCGAGATCAAAAAAGATGTTCGTTTCAGGGTGTCTATGAACAATTTTTGAGGTTATCAAGAAAACCTGACGTGATCGAGTGAAACGGACTTCGGATTCCAGCGATCAAAAAAACATATTCAAATTATAATGCCCACGTGGGGCATTTCTAATTGCCTTATATGGGACATTTTCAAGTGTTCCTGGTATTTCAAATGGCCCACAGATATACTATGTTTATTTTCAAAATAAATAGGTAGATCTACCCAGGGGCGAACGCAAAAAAACATTTCGGGGAGTTGGGTTTAAAAAAATATACTAAGCAATGTTAGTAGTTAGTAAAGCAAATAATAACTTAAAAGTATATACTTACTAAGAAATTTGCGCAAACGTTCGTTTAAATGAGAAAAAAATCCACATACACCACAGTGACCCACCCGACTTGATTTAGATAACCCCTAACAAATGAAGATCTGTGACAATCGTACTATTTTCTTTTTCAAGAATTTCATAAAAAGAAATCATAAGCAACTCCATCCTTTAAAGGGTGGTTTGTTAAAAAATAAAATACCCCACATGGGTCATTTCCAAATACCCCACATGGAGCATTTCAACTGTGTTGTGCTAATTTCTTCTTTACTTCACGTGCGCAAATATTCGAAACGCATTTTGGACTAAAGGTCACAGATACTTTTGAATTGAATTTTGGTCAAAAAACATTAAGCTCTTAATTTTCAGTACATATCTTGAGATGGAGCTTTAAGCCTTAACTACATTGGCTCAAAAAGTGAAAAAGTAAAAATTTTCAAACGCATTTTAGTATACCTAGTTTTTCGGGCTGTAAAATTAAAACAAATGATGCAGAAAGCTTATTTTTTGCTCTTAAAAATAATTTGTATACGCTTTTTCACAAAACAATTGCGCTAGCCAGAAAAAAAATATTTTCACTTTTGTACTTTTCAAAAAAGTGGTGTATGTAGTTAAGCCTTTACAATGACCTAAAAAGTGAAAAAGCGGGAATTTTACAAAAGTAATTTTTTTTAATTTCTTTCTAGCGCTAAAAAAATAAGCTTTCTGCATCATTATTTTTAAATTTGTGGTCGGAGAACTGTCACAAAATGAGTTTGAAAATTTTCACTTTTTGACTTTTTGCAAAAAGTGGCCGTTGCAGTTATACCTTTATAAAAGCCTAGTACGCTGCTGATGCGAAACAAAAAAAATTGGAAGTCTCCACAGCCAACAGCGGACATGGTAACGAAAAAATACCGTCGGGTATTACAGCAAGGTAAAAATACAAATCAAAAAATTCAAGAAAAAACATCAGAAAATAAGTTTTAAAGCAAAAATAAAACAAAATTAATTTCGTTAACGAAATTTTGTATGGAAAATTTCTTTTCGCTTCAGCAGCGTACTAAGCTTGAAAACCGAAAAGCAAAACGAAATTTTTCGTTCATGATTTCGTTTCGCATCAGCAGAGTACTAGGCTTTAGGCTCATTCTTTTTGCATTGGAAGTCAGTAAAAAATATAATTTTGTTACATTTATGAACGCGGTCTTCCAATTTCCAACAGCTGATAAAAGTCTCCACTTATACGTGCTATCTGTGGCGTATGTCAAAAAAGTAGATCATCGCACTTCCTATAAAAAAATCAGAGAAACCAAAAAAAACAGAAGGAACGAAATTAAAGTAAAATATACCGCCGAAAAAAGTTGTATAATAATTTATCATTTTTTAAATTTTTTTCTTTCAATATTATTATAGCTGATACAAATAACAAATATACAATTCAGTCGTGAGTTTCATTTAAATTAAATTATCCGACAAGGTATTTGCATTTTGGTATTATTTTGCAGATGATTGGAAGAAGTATCATAAATCTTTCAAGAACTCGAGGATTTCTCTTCCAAAGATATTTTTCATTGAATACAATTCGATCACAACAACAAAAGAATCATACTCCTGATAAACTAGAAAGGCGATTCCTTGTCTGGACTGGCAAATACAAGTCACTTGAAGAGGTTCCTGGTCATGTGAGGTAAGATTAAAAGCAATTTGACCTACCAAGAGTAGTTGGCCATCGATTGTAGCATCCATAATTTATTTGATTGTGAAATACTTTTTGTTGGTTATTTTCTATTTATTAGCTGGTAAAGTCGATTTTTGATGAAACAGATGATGGATAAGAAAACATTCTAAAAATGCATGTCAGATATAAATAGATTGAAGGGCACCAATGCGTCTGTTTTCGTTTAACTTTAGATTTGTTTGGATTTGAATGAACTTTTTTTGTTGATGTTCATGGCTTTGACGACACAAAATTTAGAATTAAATTATTATTAGTAATTTGTTCCTTGAAGTTATGTTGTACTTATAATGGCACTGTCGACAATGTATCAGGCAATCTATAATCTTTTGAATTCATCTATTTGAAAAGCTAGTTTTTTTTTTTTATAGGTAGTCGACTATCATATTTAATGCCAAGTAGGTAGGTACCTATTATGGAATTTGATAAGATAAAAGACTTGGTATCAATTCTTAATTCCGGTGGAACTTATCTCGATTCAATTGGAAAACATTTTTTCATTTTTACCGCACTTTGCTACTTTCCGCAATTGATTCCGGTTTGATTAAATTTTTTGTTCCACAAGATATAGTTTTTAAAATATCTTATCTATTTTATATGAGCTCATATCAATACTGCTGTACTAAACAAAAAGGGCGCATGAGCCAATAATCCAAAATTGAGTTAAAGGCATATTTGACATCCTGAAACAATTCCTCATTTCACTAAAAACAGCGCATTTCAATTCCAAATGGCTCAAAATAGTCAATGAAGATGAGCACAACGCTATTACTCTGCTGTATTCCTCAATAGAAAAATGCATTTATTACTTACTCTAAAAATAAAAAAAAATTAGATACGCATTTGGGAAGCTTGAACAATATATAATTACTGTGTAAACTGAAAATTATAATTTTCCTACTACAAGTTGCTTAAAATCATTTTTGAAATTGAGCTCATTTACAATTCTCAACCTTTTCCCTTATCAGTAAAATGCATTTATCTCCAAACTACAAAAATGGATATGCGCCCTTTTTGCTTAGCAAGGCAGAATACCAATAACACTGGTCAACAAGGTTTTTGCCACAACAACCGAAATATACTTTTCTAGTAGTTTTTGATGTGCTGAGCCAAAATGACGTTTTTTAGCATTTTATAACGGTAATATTTCAAAAACGGAGGCCAATCAAATTTTTCTGACTTCAGATTCGGATTCAGCACCCCAAAAAATACTAGAAAAGTATATTTTGGTTCTTGTGGCAAAAAAAAAGTCAAATTTTGTTGACCAGTGTAATTAAACTAGAGCCCACATCTATTTTTGTATTTGAGTGATAGCATAAAATTATTGTTATTTTTGGAAAAGGTCTTAATTGTTTGTGCAATTCTTACAGTCGCTAGTTAGGGCAATTGGAATTAGATAAAAGATAAAGATAAAATGAGTCTGGATTTGCAAAAGCAACTGGCTTCAATTCTGTGAATTGGCAGGTAAGGAAAATTGAAATCAACACAAATTATGCCTTAAGCCAACCTAGTTCCTCTTGCAAGAATGATGTTTTGAGCTTCTAACTACCTTCTTAGATGTAGAAGGGGCATTAAACATTGTTTTAACCGAGTAAATTTTCGAGTTCTAAGCAATCATATTCAATTCTAAAAAAATTGATATACAAAAAAATGATTTTTAAATATTAAGTGTCATCGCTAGTAATTCAGAAAAATAATTTAACTTTACCGCTGCCGGTTTTCTTAGATACCATACAATCCTTCGATTACGACAAACTTATGTTTTTATGTTACATTAATAAAAATAATAAACAATATGTTAATTACGCATTTTGACTACGAAATACAAATTTAGCATGAGCAAGAATTATGGAAACACCTATTTGTCAGATATCTAAGGATGGAAATAAGATATCGACATAAATTAAATGCAGTTACAAAGGCTAGTATTTTATCAAAAATTTAAATTATTAGCGAAGTTTTGTGTAGTGTAGTGTAGTATTAGAAATGCAATTTCTGTTGAAATGGGTCAGGGTATGTCAAAGTAACGTTTTCTTAAATCCCCCGTAAACGACGTCATTAATACAGAAACGTTCTCAGTTTGGGTCCTTCATAGCTTTAAAGTTTCTAATAGGTTCTAATAAATATAGCAAATACTTACAAATTGTAAAATAAAGTTGTTGTAGGCGGGGTTTTATACAATTTAAAGAATCTGAATTTTTGCGAAAATGTGCATTTTTCGAAGGCCCCCGATTTCGATTTTTCCATTGACCACTCAAAAAAGGGGATAGGATTTGGTGCCAGAGTTATGAGCAGTACGTAGTGAATTGAAAAAGATTAAGTCAATTTAGATGAGTTATAAAAACTCATTCTTCAGAGGCTTCCCGATTTTTGTTTTCCATTGTCGAATGAAAAAAAAAGTATCAGAATATGTTCTGCAGACCACAACGCATAAATCATGAGTTTCACGCAGTGATCTGAAAGAAAAGTCTAAAAACGCTCCACTCTAATGCACAAGTGCTGCAGAGGAAGTAGGCTTTAAAAAGCGGCAAGCGACTAGTATTCCGGGGCTCGTGTTGTATTTTCTTGGTTCTTTTTGGGTTGAGCTTTAGTACTCCTGCTGTAATGCGACATTAGGATTACAGCTCTAATATTTTATACATTGTGAACCGTATGTAAATGGTAGGCGAACAACTGACGCTTTCCGTTAACTATTTTTTGATTACAGAAATTGGTACAATTTTCCCGTCAGTTAAACCTATTAAGTATGTCGTCATTGAAAAATTTGTATGAACTTTCCGCATTTGAGAATCTCTATTAAATTCGAATAAAAGTTCGAATTCAGACTGTATTTAATTATGATGATGAGTCAGAAATCGCCTGGTCCAATGTATTTTTTTTAGTTTTTCAATCCCATATAACTTTTTCGATCCCATTCGTTTTTGTTTTCAAATAATGCGTTATTCCGTTGAAACTTGTAAAATAAAACTAAATTATTAATTTCTTGTATTCTCATCCATAAAATGTTTTTTTTTTTTTTGTATACATTTTTAGTTTCGATGAAATGGAACGTTGTCGTAATCGCATTCGTATTCGTTTGGCCAATATTATGATGGCACTTACAGTTGTCGGATGTATCATTATGATTATCAGTGGCAAACAAGCTGCTAAACGTGGTGAATCCGTTGCGAAAATGAACTTGGATTGGCATAAAGAGTACAACAAACAAGCAGCTGCCAAAGAAGAAGGTTCCAAGTGAAACCAACAACTCGAACAGAAGTTTTACCATTGATATAATAGGAAATGTTGAAAGCTAAAAAGTGATTTTGGGAACGATCTTTATTATTAATTATAATTTTATTCAATGAATTAGCTTTTTACCTCAAAAGCCAAGTTGTTAAAAAATCTTGTAAATGTTATCCATTTCAACTCAATAACTATTGTATATTTTGTTTGCTGCTACAAATAGATTTATTTTATCATATTTTCTTTGTATTTTTCTGTTTAAAATCATTTTGTGCCAGGAAGATTTAGAAAGCTTAACGTTGCAATCAAAAAAAGTCGTTACATGTCTTCTAGCAAGCGGATTTTTAAAAGCTCCATGATGTGAGTGAAGAGAGTGATATCTGATGCAGTTAAAAAAATTGAAGGCATTTCCGTGTAGCTTGAGGTTGCAAAAATGATGTTTGAAGTCATTTATGCAGTTCGATGAGAAATATGTACATATCTGTTCAATTTAATATTTCTGGAACTTTCTGAAAAGAAAATATTTAAAATCTTAGTAAAAAATTGTATCTACCGAATGCGGAACTGAGCAAGCCAAACCGAAAAGGCAAAAAAATACTACTTAGAAACAATTTGCGTTGCGTTCAAACTAACGACTTCTGCAATAAAGAATCCAATGTGCTAAATCATATCAACCATCAATTGGCTCAGAACGTTCGTGAAAAGCGTTTTCAGTTATCCTGGGTTTTTACCTAAAACAAAATATGTACAAAATAGAGATCCATTGGATTATACATATGTAGATTAGATACATACCAATTCCAGCAATCATCTAAGCTATTATGAGACTACTCTACTCCCTTTTGAAGTGATCATTTTGGAATCATTAGCAGTGTTTTTATCTGTATCCGCAGTTGGTGTTTACATTTTTGACGAGATGTATAAGTTAACGTTTTCCTTTCTCTTGGTGGGTGCATATGAATTTTTCTTCAGTGTTGATATTTGGGGAATGCTATTGCGGATAGATTTGGAAAAAAAGCCTATTGATTAAATAACCTTTTGGCTTTTATTTGTTATAAATTCTTTGCCGCCGAGTACAAAGGCGTTAAGTCATAAATGATAGTTTGCCAGAAAATGCGATTGAAGCTGAATCGATGAATTTTTGAGCATTGATTCTCTTATTTTTATAGGAAAGAGTATCTCTTTATTTATGTTTTTGATACAAGCTAAAAGAGAAAAAAGAGCTTATTCTTATTTTATCAAAACCCGAAAAGTGCAATTTTATGACATAACCCCTTTGTACCCGGCGGCAAAGAATTGTCGTTTCGCGTTAAACAGAAGCGCTTTGGTCTTAGGTCTCTAGTTTTAATTTTTTTCAAATTTTTTAAATTCATTTAGCAAAACGTTGGTAAGAAAAATGCCATTTAACTTGATATATTTTATTTTTTATAAATTTAAACGCTGGCCCTATTTTAAAAATCCACCTTTTGTTGCGATCATTGGTTGCTGAGGTAACGATCCTTTGATTAAAGCTGAATAAATAAGTTATCCTGTGACAGGATTCCTGTGCATTATACCCAACCGAATTATATGTATTTCTTTCCTACTTTCACATCAAATGAGGAGATACGACTTTGATTCAAACGGCATTTTATTTTTGAGAAACCAGAGGAAAAGACCGTTTTGTTTGTTGCGTTCACTCTGGCGTATGTGTAACATGTTTTTAAAAACACTTATTTGCCTAATAAGCATTTGTGGCACAATGTTAATTTTTTAATTAACTTAGAGTTCGGAAGGGTTAACTTTTTATAAATGTATCTTTTTTCCACCATCTACTGTTGTATAACCCCTAAAGCAAAAACTGTAACATACGCCAGTTTTTAGGAAAATAAATTTTTTTTTTCATATTATCTTTTTTTTTTTTAATTCTGCACATTTAAATAAAATGAATTTAACAGTTTCACTTATTTATAAATTCAACTTTGTATAGAATATGTATAAAATATTCAAACCCAGCCCTAAAATTGTAACGTACAAAAAAAATTCAACCAACCAGTTAAACTGGCATACCAAAAGAAATATCTATATAAATATGCCTCCAACAAATCTATTTTAAGCTCCAATTTCTCAATGTGCAATATTTCTGCAAAGTCAAATGCTTTTAGATATACATATCTACCTATTTATAAATGTACATATGTACGCTCTTACTTGTATCTACATTAATATACAAACTCATATATATGTAAGGCAAAAATCATTAAAAAAAAGTTAAAAAAATAAAACAAGTTTTCTACGAGCGCAAAAAAAAGCCGAAATGAATTTTTAACTTCAGGTTATTGTGCTGTTAGTTACGTCTACGTGTAGCCTTTCCAATCTCAAGAGATATGCATAAATATTTTTTTTATTTGATTATCATGGACCCATGCTGAAATGGCAACCCACTTAATTTTACTTTAAATTTATTTTTTTTTTTTCATCTGTTTCTCTCTTCTTTCTGATTTCACAAAAAAAAAAATGAGGAAAAAAGCAAAAAAACCGATATTCTTTCTTTCGTGTGATACATTTAAAATGTTTAAATATCATAAAAATGACTGAAAGACGGCGAGACCTAACATTTTGATACGCAATTCTATTAATAATAATTATCTAGATGAAGACGAAGAATAGGACTAATGATGTAGAGAATTTTGTATTTTCATTTCAATACCTTTTTATAATAATAGCTACACGGTTATTTCATTATAACCCTTGATAGAATAGAAAAGTCAAACTCACAGATATTAATCAATTCTGGAGGACCATTAGAAGTTAAGTTGGGATAGAGTTGCTTACACAAAATCGTGTGTGCACCATAAGTAACTTAAAAAAATTAAACCTTTTTTTAGCCAGGTACCTACAATATGTCGGGGGCATGAATAACCACGAAGACATTATGAACCATCCGCGTGGCCAAGCCATCATATCATCAACATCAATTCAAATGGAAGGCAGGATAATAAATTGTGTTAAAAAAGGAATGTGAACTCCATGCCAGACAAACATCCATATATGCAGTGCATTGATTTTGGAAATGGACGATGGACGAAAGATTGAAGTAAAATAAAAAAAAAAAAACAAAAAAAGGAGATACGAGTAATAATATTGAGTATACATATATATTTTTTGTGAAAAATAACGACCCACGTAAGATTTTGACAACCTGTAATCATACAAAATGCATTTGTCGGACACATGTAGCATGTTGCATGTGAGTGTGTAGGTAGTTAGGTGGTAAAGAGTGGAGACAAAATTATTATTAAAAAATTCATGAGAGAAAATAAATTAGTTAACATTAAAAATATCTTTTTATGCTTTAAGGTTTGCGCTTGGAACATAAAAATGCACTTATATTTTCAGTTTTTTTTTTGGCAGGGATACAAAAATTTAACTTATCAACATTTATTTACCAAGGAAACAATACGTAGTTTGTCATTGCGAAGTTAAATGTCATGATAGTTAAGTAAGTTAGTTTGGAAGATTTGTAAATCGTTTACTAAAATGTAGGTAGGTACATATATGTACATTGCATTGACGTGTAGATACTTGAAATATAATTAGCTGTGTATATTTCAAAATATATCTGTGGGCCCAGTGATAATATTTTTAGTATTGGTAATGGTTAAAAATGTGATTTGCGAACCAAACTCTTTGTCCAAGACATTTCCAGCGTTTACTTAAACTTAATTTAGTTTGTGTAAGCAGAGCTTAACTTAAAGTTAAGTTAAAAGAACAAAAACATGGTTTGGGCAAAATATTTTACACCAGCTTAGCTGTTGGATATTTTCCAAGACATAACTAAATACTAAAATCCAAAATTTTAATCAAACAATCGAATGTAAAATCGGTTAAACCAAAAGGAAAATTAAAACGTATTTGTTTATGGTATGCTTATTCTGTTTTTTTTTTTTTTTAACTAAGTTATGTGCATTCGTTATCTATAGTTTTTATGATTTTTTTTATTTAATGAAAGGTGGTAGCGAAATACTTCTTTCTGTCTTCTACCATGAACTACTAAAAACGATTAGATTGTTAAAAAAAAATTTCTTCAGAAAAAATATAGCTTTACTCCAAAGTTAACAAACTATAAGCTTTTAAGGGCCAATTTTTCAACAGTCAGTTAAACAGTCAGTTAGTATTTATTCTCCTGATAGAGAAAAAATCATTTTTTCAACAGGCAGATATAGCTTATTCCTATGAATAAAACTATCTGCTTCTTTCAGAGACGAATAAAAATTATTCTAAGGAATAATATCAATAAAAATACTGTGTCAATTGTCAAAGCTGCTTTGAAATAATTTTGACAAAGAATAGAGAGGAACACAAGAAAACAAAAACAATTATAAATAAAAAAGACGTTTAGTTTTGAATATTATTTAATTTAACAATTTTTTTTTTGTTATTCTGTAGAATAAATTATTTTTGATTGAAAAATTCAATGTTGTTATCCGATTGTTTATGAGCCTAATAAATTTATTCGTCGAACAGTTAACTGACTTTTTATTAGAAGATGGAAAAATCGGCTCTAAATAAAATAAAAAAAAAATAAAATTATACTTGGAAAAAAATTACTTTTTAAACATTAATTCATTTGAAAAATGAAACACTCACTTCAAATTTTTCCCTGTACCTATCAATATTCAAGGATTTTTCAGTAATGGTTCATCTACTATTCTGACAATACCGGAGATAACGACTCAACAAAATTTTACTGATTGCTGTTATAAATTAGAGAATCTTCTTAATTTCTAATTCCATCCATAAAAGGGTGAATAAAGTAGCAATTTCCTCACAGAGCACTTAAAAATGATCACAAAATGTTGCAGGCTATTTCAGGGGTTTTTTTTTCAATTATCTAATAGGAGACATAAGACATTCAATTTGAACTCTAATTTAACCAATTTATCGATTCAATTAAACCAAAAAATGTTCAAGTTAAAGATAGAGAGCGGCAACAGTTCCCAAAAGTTTTTTTAAAAGTTTTTTTCATAAAAACATTTAATAAAAAAATCAAGCCTTGAACACAATGCTGCAATGATAAAAACTATATATTTGCAAGGTTCTTTCTTGAAGCTATAGAAATAAATATACATATTTACTAAACTTTTAGCCCATTGACATTTTTCCCCTTATTTGAGTCTAGATATAATTAATTACTATGAATATAAAATTGTAAGAAACAAACTATTTTTAATATGATTGATAGTATGTTCCTAAAAACTTTATTCATACAAAAATCAACACCAACACTTACATGTTTATGTTTTGCGAAATTTAACATCTAACCGAAATATACGGTGCATCTTCATATATGTTAACATTGCGAGCAATAATCAAATATTTGAAAAACGAAAGATCGATATTTTAATAAATAAATGTAACTCAATATCATCATTTTATAAAAAAAGGGTAATGTAATCATCGAATAAAAATAACGAACGTAGGTATATATTTTTTTATATGTGCCGATTCGAGTGTAAGCAAATTACAATTTGGATGTAGCATTTTTAAGCGATTTTAATGCAGGCTCTGAATGCATACATTTTTTTAAAAGAAAATATATTTACAATAATTTCACCAAATTAACTATTTTAATATGATCATGGCTAAAGAATTTAAGTTCAGGCTCAGAAGCAACAAAAGGAAAGATCACAAAAAGAATTAAATTAACTTGGCTTTTCAAGTTTAAGTTTTGGCTTTTGACATGATTGCTAACGGCCATATTATTCACTAGTTTAAAAAATACATCTGGATGTAAAATTGTCAAATGTCAAAAAGAAATCCAAATCCAAAATAGTTATCCCGATTAACTATGAAAATAGTGAAAAAATAGTTAAAAATTACTATTTTTTTCTCTGTGAGATAGTTAATATTATGGATTTGGATTTATTTTTGACATTTCAATTTCTTTACATCCAGATGTATTTTTTAAACTAATGAATAATACGCCCGTAAGAATTTTCGAAGGCTTTAATCTCGGTTTATATTTTTAAACTGACTGATGCTCTGCCATTTTCCCTAGACTTGAAGACGCCAATCTTTACGATTCGATCAGTAAAACAAAAGATATAAGCCCCCTAAAACCATACAAGGCCGCGATTTAAAGCTGCCAGACTTTTGAATTCGTTTTCAGAATGCATAAGGCTATAAAACTGCATACTCACCTTTTGGTTATACCTCCACTCCCAAAATTTGCTGTGGGCTCTTAGATTTACCACACTTTTTTCAAACAACAGAGTTGAGCATTAAACTCTGAAAGTTGTTTATATATAAAATATAGACCTAGTTATTAAAAAAAATTGACTTACAAAAATGCAATGGAAATTTTCACAAATAAATTTAAATTCTTTATATTTTATTATATTTTGTGGCAGAATGTTTATGAACTTCATGCCGGCAATCTTATTGAGCCTTTCCCGCCATTTTATCGTGAGCGTTCAAAACGTAATATGGTTCTATTTAAAATAATTTTAAGCCTTTCCTTGATTTATTGACTTTTTTATAAAACGAAAGAGCTGAAGTTCAAACTCTAAATTAAACATAAGAATCGTTTTAAAGTTGATATTAATTTATTACATTTATTTTAAAATAACAAAGTTTGTATGACATACTTTTTACTAAGAAAAGCGTTTAGCATCAAACCTTTATTTTTTTTTTCTAATTAGGAATACTACCCATCGATATAATAAAAAATAAATATTTCAAAAATACAATTAAAAACAAAAAAAAACAATCTTATAAATGAGTTTTAATATCATCTGGTTTGAAAGAAATATCATTTATTAATGGATCTATTACCTACCTATATTCATTTTGATAATTTATCAGATTGTTTTAAACCACCATTACTCGTTATTCTCGTGTCGAAAAGCATAATAATTCACTGAACGTCAAGATAAAGTTAACTTAGTACACTACCTTCGAATTCATAAAGTAAATCTACTATGTACTGCAATATATAACTGGTTATTAAAGCATGGTTAAAAGTGAATTCTGGCTAATTAACTACTCTTTCTTGAAAACAAAAACCAATAATTTTAAAAAGTTTAAAACAGACACTACTTGACAGAATAAATGAATGTTATATTTTGCAGTATCGCTGAAAATTTACTTTTATAAATTCAAGGAAAATCAGCATACAAGATAAATTTCAAAAACAAAAGAGCTGAGTTGCGAATCTTAATTTGTACTTTGTTAGTTTTGGTTCTTCTTACAATGTAAAAGTTCTTCATATGAATAAATTATATCAATTTGTTATGCTTGGTCCCAAATTAACATAGACTTATTCAATTACCTTATCTTTTAATAAAAAAAACTTACTCTGAAAAACTTAACCCAACAAAAGAATTTAACACAAATGGAAATCTAAAAGTTTTTTAAAATTGGCTATACTAAAAACTAAATTGAAAACAATTAAATCAAAAAACGGAAGGCAGAGTCTTACAAATAAATTTAAATTTTGCCCCAGGTAATTTATTAACTTATATTTTATTAGTGTCCTATGTTTTATACACTTACCACTATTTTTATGCTGTCACGCATATATTGTATTAAACATTTAGAAAAACATACTAAGTTTACTTAAAACCAGTGTTCAAGACATAAAATGGTTCTATTTGTGGATAATTTCATGAGTTGCTTTGACTTTTATATAAAACAAAAGAGCTGAGTTGCGAACCTCAAAAAATACTTGAGTATGGTTTCTTTTTTTTTTTTTTACTTCATAACCATAAATTGTTAGGTAATGTATATTGTGCATAAGAACTATAATTATGTGGAATATTACTCAAATATATAAATAAATGTATACTCTTACCTTCAATGTATAAAGTGTTCAAGCACGTCTTAAATTAATAGCTCCACATTTCACAGACACTTTTATTGAATTCCTTGATATATGTATATTTTCTTATTGTTGTCTTAGCGCTAATATTAACTTCGGTAAGCTAGCTTTATGACGTTATAATTCACTCATACAGCTAGATAACCAAAGAGAACTATAGCACAAATTTTATTTTTTTTTTTTTAAACACATTGGCATATCAAATTTGAATTAAATTTTTAAAAAAGTACTTTGTTAAAAAAAAAAAACAATAACATTATTAAGGGAAATTAAAAAAATAAAAATAAATTAAAAAGTAGTTTACCACTGGATTTTGAAAACAAATAAATGCAGAAAAGTAAAACAACTTCACAAGTACCTATAATATGCAATTGATTCTAGACAAAGGACAAAAACTCACTGAAGACAACGGATATTACTTTGTTTTATAAGTGATGATGAAAAGAAAACCAAAATAAACTTTGCTTCCTGATGATATGGTGAAGTAAGTTGGCATTCTTTAGATGTTTCGGTTGGTCAAGTGACTGGAACGATGGAATAATTCAGTTTTACTTTTTGGTCAACCATGAATTTCTCTGTTTTCAGTTTCATTAAAAAAAAAAAACAATACAAAAAAAGCAAAAAACAAAGCCAAATTAATAAGAGTTCTCATGATAAAGGGCTTTGGTAACTTGCAACTTTGTTGTTGTATAATAGTTGTTATCATATAAAAATTATACTTTGGGCGTTGTTTTATTATACCTCATTCAAAAATCTTCAAGGGTCATTTCGATTGAAGATGAACTTAGAAATATATTTACCTATAAAAAGAAGAAAATCTAAAGTGTAGTTATATTTTTTTTTGTAACACCTTGAGTGGGTTGAGTGCGTTCATTCACCTGCGTGGGTACTTTAATTGTTGATTGTTCTTTCATTTAATGAATCGGAAAACAAAAGGAAATGATAGAATCATTGTTAAGTAAAATCAAGATAGAGAAATGTTTTATAATATGCTAAACATAAGTAAAAACGCAAAGTTTAAGAAATCAAAGGTTTGGCTCGAATGCATCATAATACACTTGTGTAGAGTTAAAGAACTTGCGTGGGAATAAAGCTTTATTATACAATTTCTAACCCCAAATAAAATGTGAAAATAGAGTTAAATAATGGCGAATATTTTTGACCATGCTTTTAAGAGAAGAGTATTGATTATAAATATATGCCATCTTACAAATAAAATGTTAACTTAAGTTTAATTTTTTAATATGATTAAACAAAAGAGTTGACCATCAAACTCTGATTTTTTTTTATTGAGTACACTTTGATATTACAATAAGCTTACGAAAACGAAAAGTAGAATCTTTCAAATAAATTTAAATATCGTTTCATACATTAAAATTGAATTTTTTATTATTGCATGTTTTTTTTTTAATATTAATTAAATCTACATATAGAGAGGGCAAACCTTGCTTTGCTTATCTTGCAGATAATCAAAATTTCATTCCAGTCCTAAATGAAGAGGGCTTTTATACTTAAAAAAAAAGGAATGCACTGAGTTAGACGTTTTGGTTACATCAATCAATTTATTCCCAGGAAAGGAACATAAAAATAATGTAGCGTTCTTCCACTCTAACACTCCGAATCAGTTAAACATTTTTATAATTTCGTTGACGCTAAAAATACGCAAAAATTCAAAAAATTGTAGAAGTGGATTGATAAAAAAGCATTTTTCCGTTTCTTTCTTTCCGATTCTTTTAATTTGATAATTGATTATGGTCCATTTTCTTCACTCGGAGTTGAACATAACTTGAGAATTTTTAATATAAAAATTCTAAAGTTTTGTTCAACTTGTGAACATTTGACATTCTTCGCTGGTACACAATTCAAGTTTAATTTGTAAGGTATTTAAGGCCCTTTTTTGAATTTTCCGTATACATATTTGGTCGTGAAGCAATTCAATTTTTTATCTCCACGAAGGTTCACAAGTGAACAAAAAAAAAAAAAAATTGTATGGATTCACGACTTTTTTCACTTCACAAGTATGCACATTGCACAAGTATGTACTAGGCTTTAGATTGAAAATTCTATAAAAAAACTGCAGGTTATTTTCCAGAGCAAATGATCTCAAAAAACTAACAACGAACTTTGGTTTTTCTTATTTTCCTTCGAATGGTAAGAATTAAAAAAAATTTTTTTACATGGCTAAAAAAATACCTTGGAAACATAAAAACACACCTAAAAGCACTTGTATTATAAATAAGTAAAATTATGCAATTATAATACAAACAATGCAGTTTTGTTTCATATTCCCCTGATATATGAGGCTTTGAAAATCATATTAGCCAAACTGATTTTGTAATTTAGATTTGAAACACACATAGCTATATAATACAAGTATTCATAGTCATTTCAGAACCTGTGGTTAGTTTTGATAGTTAAAAATATAGGCTGAAAGTATCATAAAAGTAGTTTCTCAACCACATTTTTTTATAGGAGTTATCACGTTTCTACCAAATACCACAGATTAAAGTTTTGAACAAAAATCCTTATCTAATACCTAATCCTTATTTTATACCTAAAAGAACGTTAAAAAAATCCAAAACCATGTAGGTGAAAATTTCGATGTCCATAACATATTATGATTATGGGCGGACTTCATAGTGGTTCATCAAGTCAAATTTTCTTTTAAGTTTTAATATTTTTTCTTGCCTTTGGGGCTATTCGTTACGTTTTTCTAAGTTTACATACATATATGAATACCAACTGAGTAAATGCTGAAGTAAACGCTTGCGTATACATTCGGAAAATTTTTCTCAGACCTGTGTTGAGGTTGAGGGTTGATTACAAGTAAAAGTTTGCTTAAGGGTGGAATAAATAATCATCATTCAATTCGAGATTTTTTCAACTCGCATAAGTTGAGTTAAATCTTAAGCATTTGCTCAAGCAGAGTTCATAATAAAAGCAATCGGTCACTTGCGTGAGTGGAATTCAAATTTGATTCACATGAAATGTTCTCAATAAATCTCACAACAATTTGAGCTATTCGAACAGTTTTTTATTCAACATAAGTTTGGTTCTTGGGCCGCTTATAAAATTCTTCGAGATTTAAAAATGCTTAACTCCAGTGAATAGAAGGAGAACCAAAGATTATTTGAGAATGCGAATTGATGAAATCCTGCAAATTTCCTCACAACCTCGATCATCAAAAGCCTCCTCAAAAGTTACCTTGTAAAAAATCATCATCAGTTTAGAAATAAACAGCTTTAAATTTACCGCCAAAACTAAGGAAAAAATAACCATTACAGGTCATTTCCGAAGTTAAAAAAAGTCATCAAAAATTGTAGCACATTTTTTAAAAATAAAAGCTTATAATAAGAATGAAAGGCTCTAAACGTTGTACCAGTAATTTATTAAGTAAAAAAAAACATAATTTTGGATTGCATTTTTTGTTACTATCATGAATTTTTGAAATTTACTATAGTACAATGCTAGCGTTCTCGGAATGACGCCTTAAGTCTTCACACTACTTACGCATATCTGACATTATTAAGTTAAAACTAATAAAATATTAAAATTAAATGTTTTAATCTATACAAAATACAACAACCTCAATATAAAACATCGAAATGGTCGATTGTAGAACTATTCACAAGTTTAATTAATAGGATTATAGTACTTTAACTCAAATGGAAGCATTCCCGGAATTATTTTGAAAGCCTTAATTGACAAAATTTGTTGTAGCAAAGTAAATACATATCGATTTTTATTATAAAAATAAGCATGCACGAAAATATTCATCAAAAATCAAATAAAATATGGATATTGGGACTTGAAGAAAATTAGGGGCAGAAAATCTCGGATTAATGGTCAAAGCAAACGAGTTATACTTTATGGCAGTTTTTGGATAAAATTAGCATATATTTTAAATCTTAATTTGTGGCAATTGTATTGATAGAAAAAATTAATGGCTTTAAGTTTGAAAATTAAAAAATTTATTCAATTACTGATCTTTCATAACATAAAAATGTTTAATGTTTGAATATAATTTAATGAATTTCACAAGATTAACATTCCCGCTTGATTTTAATAGTGCTGGTACTTTGTATTGAAGAATATAGATACTTAAATTATTATCAACTAGAAATTAATTGCATTCATATTACGTATTCAATTAAATTGTTGGCAAATCGATTAAATATTATAAAATCATCTTATTTAGATGATTATTACAGCAAAAAATCTAACACGATTTCACCAGCTTTTACTCGTTCTACAATAAAAAAAAAATCATACATTTATGTGAGAAATGTATAGAAAATATAGTTAACACATCTTAATAAAAACCCAACTACTCAGTGACGCATATCTGACATTCTCTCGCATGCAAACAACCATATAAAATGAAAATATGACAAATAAAGTAAAAACTAGAAAAAAACAATATAATTTTTTTTTTCATTAAATTAAATTTAAAAAGAAAAAAAAAAAACAGAAACAAATACGAGTACTCGTAAGTGTAAGTATGATGACTGATCATGTATAGTTATAGTTACATTATGATTACCGCCATCTAACAGCGGCCAAGCCAATAAGGAAGTCCAACAACCCCACTACACACTGGTGTAAAACACGTTAAGTTATAACAAGCTACCTAGCTATAAGCTACTAGCGGCCATCGAACGACAAACATCAACGTATTTTCCCAGAAAAAGTTTTTTATTATAAGTTATTTAAATACCACGTGGTGGTGTGATGTTTATTTAACAATATGTATTGCGCTAATAAATTTTTATTATTTATTTAAATTAAATTGAAGAAAAAAATAAATATAAAAAAATATGTTGCTTACCTTACACGAGGTCACTTTTAAATTTAAAAAAAAAAAGTTTCCCACACAATAATTTAACTAAAATTTTTATTAAATTTTGGTACAATTTTTGTCACATAAGCAGAATTTATTTTTTAAGAATAAATGGAGAGAATGAGAGTACATCATGATCGTTATTTTTTAAAGATTTTTTCGAATTTAAATATTTCAGAAGCCGGATGTACGAATTTTTGCGTTCACACGAATATTTTTATGATATAACGTCATGGGTTTATTTTTAAATAAAAAAAAACTTAACAAAATTTAAAAAAATTATTTATATGGAAAAAAGGTACTGCGAATATTTTTTTTAAAGAAAAAAATCTTTAAAACGTTTATAATTTTTTTTTAAAGATCTCCACCATGACAAAAAAACCGCAATCGTGGTATAGTGTTTAAAAGTCAAGTTTCAAAAAAAAAAAGATCCGGGCTCAGTGTAAAAATATAAATATATAAAACTTGGCAATATGCTCGGATTCACTTAATTTGGTATTTCCTTCAACGCCAAACACTTCTAGACTAATTTTAGTTTCGGTTTTAAGACTTCGATCGGGCTCCAGATCAATTCTCGAAGTGATTCCATACCTGTGCGACGAGAAAGATTTTTTTTATTTCATTTCTCAGTTGTTGTTGTTGTTTGCTCGTGTGTATTTTTGTGTTACCTGTTATACCTACAGGTATGAATATACACAATGGAAAAAAAAGGTGAAGTATCTTGGTCGTCGTCGTTGTCAGTTCAGAGTCGGTGTATCTTTTTTTTTTTTTCTTAATTTCTATCTTACCTTTATTGATTTTTTTTTGTCTTTTCTTTTCTTCAATAAATGCGGGAGTTAAAAGAGAATAAGAGAGAAGGAGAGAGAGAAACCAGTTTTTAACATTAAACAATTTTTCAAATGAAAAGACTTAAAGGTAAGACAGAATAATATAAAAACAACAACAACAATACAAAAAAAGAAAGAATAACACGAGGAATGGACAACAGCAGCAGCAGAGCTGTAAAGTAAGCGGCAACGTATAAAAGACAAAAAATCAGTTTGAATGTACAGATTTTTTCTTTTAATTTTTATTATTATTTATTTTTTTTTTTAATTTTATTTTTAAGGTACCTACTCCCATCTAAATAAATAAATGTGAGAGTATCTGATGGACATAAAGGTAGGTATAGGTATATAAATATGTATATCCAGGTATGTAAAGCAAAAAAAAAAAAAAAAAATTAACCTCTCGAATGGTTCTTGTACCTATATGCGATGAAGATGGTGAATGATAATCATTATTTGTATATAGATTGATGTGTGGATGTGGAGGCATTTTTCGGTGTACATTTCGAGATGTTTTTTTTTTCCAAAAATAAAAATGCGGATGAACTGTGAGGATTCAAAAAAAAAATAACAAAAAAAAAGAAACAAAATTAAAAGGAGTAATAAGTTTTTTTTTATTTTTTGGTTTTGAAATTGTTAGTATTTTGGTAGTTTTTTGTTCTTCATTTCTGGTTTATAATCATGGATGATGGTCTTATAAAAAATGCACATACCAATAATATGTAATCGAACTACCATCACCACCGACCGCGTCGGCGATCTTGACCCGAGGTTACCATATTCGGTTAAAGAAAATAGAGTTACTCCTTTCAAATAAGCAAACATTTTATTTCACAGCTTTACTTTATTACTCTGGAACCTCACTATTATGTGGGCAGTGGCAGGTGTGAAGTTATCACATAAAATCACAACATATGACATGATTATCTCAGTTTCCACATCGTGAATTATGGTTGAAAATATTGAATCATTGGGTTCTATTTATTGATATTTTATTTTTAATTTCAGACATTTGATGATGTCATATTTTTATTTTGAGATGTCTAATCAGATAGAGAACTGCTTTATAATATCTTGATCAAAAGCGATGGCATAGTAATAGCTAGTTATAAGTTCGTTTGAAAATATGGTGACATTTAGATATACTATAAGCATTTTTATACCGGATTTATGTGAAAATGAAATATTATTGTATGTAATTTAATTTCATTTTTCTTACTATTTTTAACAGCATCGTGTAAAAATGGGTTGAAATCAGACTGTGGGATTGTCATTATATAGCTGAGAAGTGTAACGGACGTTTATTCTTACAATAATTGTTTCTCGGAGGATTATCAAATTCTGTCTAACTATACTACAAGCATATTGTGTACAAATTTTTAAGTATACAGTGTACTCATCCTGTAAAGGGTTTAACCAGTAATATCTTAGATACTGACGTAGTTTTAATGAAATAATGGAAATTCATAATCTGACCCCCCGACAAACAATTTTGGTTCTATAAAGCTTTACAGATGCAATTAATGCTTCTGTAAAGCATTATAGAAGCAAAATTGTTAGTAGGGCCATATGAGGTTGACAAACATGCAGTACCTTTCCATTAAAAACCAAATTATAAAAAAACACATGTCTCTTTTATTTAACCACAATATGACAAAGCAGACGTTATTATAAACCACAGAAGCACTTTAGGCAAGACAAACGTGTCATAGCCCATATCTAGAAATATTGTACCTACGACGATGGAAAATTTTTCTCAGCGAAGTACCTAAGAAAGTAAGCGTCATGTCCAACAAAAAAAAAAAACTGAATACGAACAAAAACTAAATAACAAAGTTTTCCAGAAATTAAGAATTTTGGCTAGATGGTGCACACTGTACACTAAACGTCAGCAATGAATGTCATAAAAGTCGTTCCAAGACATTCGATTTTACTTCAAGTATCCCATTCGCTGCATTCAAATCTATCAAACCAAAATATAATTTCAATAATCGTAACTTACTATAGTTTCTAAGTATTTTTTCAATCTGAAGAGAATTGTTCAAGATTTTACACGAATATGTGATGTGTCCATATAATCTTTACTCATTACAAAATGCTATTAACGATTAAGCACTTATATGAGTACAATGTAGGGTGTATGTTCAAAGATTAGACTCTTAATCACTCAGTTTATTGTAGTTATTAATTCATTCCATCTTTGTAAGTACTCAATGAAAAGTACTAAAGTACTCTATGTACTAAACCACATTCAAGTCCGAACTCAGTAAACAAAACTCTGTACTCAGTTCTTAAATATTTGTACTGGATACATCTGTTCAATTCTGTACTCAGTCTTTATTCATAGCATATAAAGCTCAGCCAGTAATATACCGGGGTGCTGAGCATATACCTTTGACACTCAGCACTATTTATATCCGAGACATAAAATATCTAAGTCAACGATTTTAACATTATTATAATACAAACTTTTTACTGGCCACATTTTTATAGTTTTTTTTTTTTTACTGTACCTACATGTATTCTAAAGTTACTGATATATTCTGTGCAGTTATTTTTCATGATAAAAGGTAACAAAATAAAGAGCTTTAACAAGTCAATAGACAAAAAATAGACATAATGCAAGATGTTCATATGTAATGTAATAACGCCCCACGTTGGGCGCCATTATTGCGTTATGGATATAAAAACCCATTGTCTTGACGAAGGGCTTAAAGATTATGTTGGCATTGCAGTCACTGCGGAGCAGTGAGTATAAATAAGTTTGAAGCTAGATAGCACATGAAGGTAAGATAATTTCACCATAGTCAGCAGGGCGACAAACATTGATTGTATAGAAGTAAAAAGAAAATCATGTCGATGTGACGTTATTGACTTGTGTTTATATTCAAAATCGTACATGAAACCATGGTCAAAATGCCATAATTTTATTTTTATTCAGCAAAATTACATCGAAATCAGTTGAGAAGTAAAAATTCCTGCATCAACATTTTTCTTTTAAATATCACCACAGCTCTCTAACTGAACATCGTATATACCTCATATTACAACATTAAATCATGTGCACCCTTCATTTGAGAAAATCAAAAGGAACAAAAAAAAAACCTATTCCCACACAGGATTTTGAAATTTGAAAGTGTTTGCACCCTTTGTATTGATTAACAAAGAAACAGGTAGTTCGGGTTTTTTTTTGTTAGTCGATTTAAGATTTAGCTATGGTAGTTTTTTTTTTTTGTATCCTTTACCTATAGTGTTACTCTACAAAATGACGCATAATACCACAAAGCAGAAACAATTTAACGTCAATTTCTTAAAATGACTTTACAAAAAAAATAAATATTGGATTTTTTAGATTTATAGGGTAAAAGATTTTTTGGGGTCTTAATAACTTTTGTAAAAAAAAAAATCTCTTCATTGTTATTGTTTCATTAATCATTTGTTGCGAGGTAATAATATAATAACATTCCTTCTTAAAAAAAATATTATTTAATTGTTAGATGAAGTAGAGAAAAGAAAACCATTAGCAAGTTATCGACTTAATTTTTAAAACACTTTTCAGGTATTAGGTATAAGGAATGAAAAGAGGTATGATGCTGGAGAAACATCAGTGAGAATTTAACTTAATATGCTTTTGTGTGGGTATAATGCAGATAATTTCATTAAGGGAATGTTCGTATCGTATGAATCTTGTGAAAGCCTTTTGAACTCATTAAATACACAAAAAAAGGAACAGTACTCAAGAATTGCACCGATTTCAAAACATAAGGGTTAGAAAACTCGCTGTAGTTTTACTGGGCAAAACCAACCATTGAATTAGCGAAAATGACAACTTCGGATAGAAAATGAATTCAAGATCACAACTTCCATGTTTGTGATCAAGGATCTGGTTGAAAATATGGCAATTGGAATAAAGTGCGATGTGCCGTAAAACATTACATTTGTGATATTTAATGGAAGGATATTTCTTCCACATTTATATGATAAAATAATTTTGAAGATTTTGTTGATCAGTATTTTTGGTTTACAGAACCAAGAAGAGATAAAATATAATTGACAAATATGTTGAAAAGAAGTGGTCTTAGAAGGTTACATAGGGGAACTCCTGACTAAACTTGCATGGTATAAGAGGAATATTTCCCCAATTTCACACATGAAATGAAATTTTAAAATAAGCTCAATAATTAAGGTATTGCAGAGAGCTTAGTTAAAGCCAAGTTTTTAAAATTGCACTTAACATAAGAGGACTTCCACATAGAGAGATTAATTCAAAACTTATTAGTAGTGAAAACCAACATTGCTTCAGAACGAGGGATGGAATTCCATCTAGACCAGGATTCAAAAAAAATAATCTGATTCAAATAGATGAAGTTTTACAATACGTCGGTCGCATAAGGAAACCTCGTAACTCCACTTTTTTTGAAAATGACTTTTGAATGCCATATTTTAGAAAATATGTCAGCGGAGCAACCCAGAAAATTTTAAGTCATTCCGAAAACTCTATATAGACTTAAATTCAAGTTTTGCACAGCACGTTACTCCTCAACTACTCTGAAGTCTCTCTACTCTTACGTCTCTCCTGTAAAATTTTGATTTTGGGAGTTACGAGGTTGCCTTATGAGGCCGACGAATACTAGAATTACTCTTATAGAAAAGTTTTCTGTTTGATGAAGCTTTAATTTGGAATGTTGAAAATCATATTCTTTAGGAATTGGTACATTTAAAAATTTTCTGTCAACTTCGGAATTTGATTTCCCAATTTGTTAAAGGTTTTAACATTCTTCAAATGAACAAATCACTCAGGCGTTTTAAATGAAATCAAACATTTTCTTTTTGGGACATAGTGTTTTCAGAAACCTTATAACTTTATTGAATACTCATAGCCTTTGATGAAAAAAATAGTAAAATCAAATACAAACTAAATTTAAATGTTTTTAAGATAGCGGTAGTTTTCTTTATTTTCGATTTTCTCAAAAACTAAAACATTTTTGTTCATTTCATTTTTGATATTTGACTATAAATTAATAAATTAAAAAGAATATTGAATATTGACAACAAAAATACACTTCTGCTCAAATTTAACGTACATCCTATTTATTTTACAGTAAAGCCCTACTATTACTTTATGCCACAGTATCATGGTTATTTTTTAAAATGAGACAAGTGACCTTAAATTCAAGGTATGGAATAAAATGTTTGTGGGGAAGATTTGGGGAGAGATTTGCTGAAGTCTGTCTTTTAACCCGCGAACCTTCTAAAGAAGAGTCATAAATTTTCATTGAGTGAAATCTGCTTTACAATACCTACGGAGTTAGTGAGCCCTCCTAGACCTAAGTTAAGCACCCAAAGATACTTGACTGACGTCCTCGAAAAGCTTCCGGTTCCAATCACCCCTAGATTTGGTCCACAGTTTAGTCTGATGCACGATAATGCATGCTAGAGTGCTTTGAGAATATCTTCAAGATTCCAATATGCCGGCTTTAGATTGACCACACAGAAATTCGGATTTGAATTCAATAGAACATGTTTAGGAAATATTGAAAAGATGCATTCTCAGTGAAAGAAGTGTTACAACAAAACTTTCAAAAGAACAGACGACTCCAGGTTGTCATATGCGCTAGAACAGACAATACCAAGTACTGCATAAAATTATTGGACAGAAATGTCACTTGGTTCCATTTTAAACAATTTTTTTTTTCCTAATAAATAAAAATTATTTTGATATCACTTTTCAGGCTTTGAATAGATAAATTTGGTTCATTTTTGTTTTGTTTGTTGTTAAAGTACTGTTGCAGTTTAGCATTTTTCGACTTGCTAAATAATAAGCAAACACAACAAAATACACTCAAGCATTTCAAAGCCATTTCAAATAAGATACAGGAGTAAACCTAAAGAAGAAAAAAGTGTGCGTTAATTTTGAGCAGGAGTGTAGTAAATAAAAAAGAAAAATATTGTAAAAATATTATTCTAGACAAAATACTTTAAATTGCATCCATGGTTTAGGCTTGTGCAGAAACAGTGACTACTAGATCCATTTCATTGATTTTGTCTATTTGTTTACGATTTTCACCGGCCAGAAACCTTGAGTTAAGGTGTGATCTGGAAAAGATTGGCTGGATGCTCAAAATCAGAAGATCAAGATTAGTGAAATCTTATTAATCAATGTTTCTTGAGCACTTGGGCTTGACAAAGAAATCGAGGAATACATCAACCTATCGCGAAGACCAAGAAAGTATTCATCATTCCAGACCAGCTATTGAATACCTACAATAGTTCTTAAAATGCTCTGAAACATTTATTCTTTGAACTGTATACATTTTTCTGTTTTACTTAATCTGCCTATACGTTTGTTTTTCTTTTAACTCCATAAAAAAGTTAACTAAGGAATTCAATTGTTCATTCAATTCGATATTGAGGATATCTACATTTGTATATGGTATTGGTATCTACTTCAAGTAAAATCTAAAGGTTTTACTTAAGACGAGACACTAGAATATAATAATCAGTAAGGCAGATTTGTCTGTACGTGACGGTATTAGACACCTATTTTATTAATGAGAATTATTCTAGCTCTGTTTTTATTTTTCATAAAAATTCTCCTATGAATAATTAATATAATTAAGTGCAAATAATAATAATATAGTAAAGTATTAAAATATATTTCGCAATTATCACGTTGACATTTAACATTAATTTTACACACTATAAAGAGTTCATACTATAAACCACTTTTTAAGTTTAAAGCAAAAACTAACATCTTGCTTACTTGCAACTGCTCTTAATCCGACATTCATAGTCGGCTTCGTCACTAACGCTATCGTAATAAACGATGATCTAATTGAATCATTAACGATTAGTCGGTAAATTTAAATTGTAAAAAAAAAAATAAAAATGTGTAAATACTTTCGAAATAACTACTATTGTTGTTTGTATAATACACAATGTGTAGTAGATATAGAACTCGTTCGGTTCGGACTCGATTAATCATAAAATAAATGTAAGAAAAATTAAATACACGCATTTAATACCCAAGCTTAACAGAAGACAACGAAGCTAGAGCACCAGCAAAGCATCTCAATGAAGGTTAAAAACATTGTCTTTCCGATTCGAATCGATTGGCCGTTTATTTAATTTTTTTGTATTTTTTTTTTTAATTTTATTTTGCTTTTAACTTCATCAGGTAAAGGCAGGCGTGTATGTATGTATTTTTGTTTGATGATGGTAGGTAGGTAGGTGTAGACTGTATAGTATATATACCCCCTAGGGAGGTATGTAGACTGTATAGATTTAAAAAGTCAATGATGTTGCTTGGCAGCCTGGAGCTGCGACTATATAATTCAGCAGAGAGAGGAAAAACAAGCACTATAGAAAATTTGGTATTCCTAAATGGCTGAAAACGTTTAGAACTGGTTTTACTTTAAATTGCTTCCAAGAGATACGAATAATTTTCTCCCAACCGACAGTTACGTTGTGGCATATGGTTGCCAAGTGAGTACAAATTAACCATACATGAATCAAAATCCCAAAAAGAAATATAAATGAAAGGGTGGAGTTTCTTTTGTTGGCGGGATGATAATGTTCATGGATCACCTCAGAAAAAGGTTTCTATAGAATCAAAGTGCTTCGTGAGATGGCTTAGGGATATTTTGTCAGCTTTTTGGTCAGCTCGATACGAATTATGAATAGCGAATATTAACTTATTTAAACGTTTATAGAATCAAGCAGTATTTTCGCTATAAGCATGGCTTCGGGCGCCATACTTAAAAGGTTGTAAAACCATACAAAGAGAATCTTACAAATACATGTGGATGAGTCATGAGAAATATCTGTTCAAATCATCAGAAACTAGTGGAATCAAGCAGTATTCCAACAATAAGTATAGATTCGCATTGGACGCCATATTTTTAAAACAATTAACAAAATCATACAAATACAAGTGATGAGTCATTAAAAAAGCCTGTCGAAATCCTCAGAAATTAGTGGAATCAAGCAGCTAACCCAATATTAGCACGGCTTCGCGTTGGGCGCCATGTATAAAAAAAGGTTTTAAAACCATACAAAGAGAATAATTAAAATACATGTGAAGCGTAATTGGAAAGGCCTGTGCAAATCCTCACAACCAAAAGGGATCAAGCTGTATTCCCACTATAAGCATGGTTTGGTTTCGCGTTGGGCGCCATTGTTTAAAGATTTTAAAACCATACAAAGAGAAAACTCCAAATACTTTTGATGAATCATGACAAAGGTCTACATTTTTGGTGTAAGATTTTAGTGAGAATTGCTTGTTTGGACTCACAGCATAAGTGATTTGATTACACCCTCATTTGTGTCAAAGAATTGAATCGTTCAAAAGTTGGCAACCGTATTGGTAAATCAGTGGCGGTGGTGACTTGATTCTTTGAGTGGTGTGTTGTCCAAATCCGTGTGCATACCTGAACCTGTATCTCGGGGGTTATTTTTTCCATGATTTTTTAACCGGTAACAGCCGAACGAGGATGGCTAAAACACAAAAATGATCACCACCATCATCGTTCGTTGTCGGTTGTCTTGTCGGTTGCCGCTGCGTTCATTTAAATTCTTATATTTTCTGTTTATTTATACACTTCGGGGGCCCACAAGATATCCAATAAATGGACAAACTCTACATACTGTACTTGTATATGTATAGTATAATCAACGACAATAGTCAGGTATATAAGAGAAAGAATACAGGTATTCTCTGTGATCAGAGACGACGACGATGACACGACAACGCATGTACCAAAAATCTAGAGTGGTTGAATATGGTAAAAGTCAGCTTTTTTATAAAAGATCTTTCTACCTATCTTCTCTTTCGTCTCCATATATAGATATGTGAAAAAAAAACTGACAGCGGCAGACCTCTCGATCATTGTTCAATACTTTGCATATTTGGGCTGCTTTTATACGTGCTAGCTGAGCCTATAAAATGATTTACATATGTCACATAGTTCTCTGACTCTGACACATACTTTATGCTGGATAAGGATCTAATTTGTTTTACAGCTTTAAATGGCTTTTGGACTTTTTGTAGTTTTTTGTGGTCTCCAAACAACAAACTGACAGCACTACAAACGCACCTGTACTTAAATGGACTGGAGAGTGGACAGCGAGAGCAGTGTCAGAACGCCCTCGATAGAATTTTAAATTTTTTTCCTGATTGGTATTTTTTGTATTTCGGCCAGTTTCGCATGATTGTTTGAGTGTATGGCTATAAGGCTATATGGATGATGATGGGGGCTTAACCAGTGAATTTAAATTAACCGAAATTCATGAGTTATGAGTGAACCACAGCTCAAGCAGTGGCGCAGTTCGGTTTTATGTAGGTAATAATACTCTTTTGGAAATTCAGATCTGATTGTGATTGTATGACTTGAATGACAATGAGGAAGCAACTAAAGGAGGAGCATTATATTATTTTATATATGTCGGTTTGGTAGTACACAATCAGTGTACTCATCACTCTTGTTTGTAGGTACGCGATTCGATTCTCATTCTTATTTGTGGTTTTCTAAAACTGTAACGTGTACGAGAGTGCGAAAAAAAAATGGAGAATTGCATATCAGATCGAAGACGAAGATTGACGAAAATAAAATATAAATAAAATCAATTTGCAGTTTGACTGAGTTTGCGAGTTTTTAACGAGAGAAATTTACATTTTATGTATGAAATGGTCGCTTTATGTGTTAAGCGTGGTATAGCCACATAGATTTTTTTGTGAAAAGGCAAGGTTTATTGTATTAGTGTAGAATCGATTTGAAATTCATAGAGAACATCCAGAGAAGGTCGTTATGCAATGTGTGGACAACCTATTAAGAAGCTTTAGGAATAGTTTATGTTAAGTAGAAATTATTTCTTAACTGTCAATTTAATTGATGGGTATTTTTTCTTAGTTTTTCCCATCTACGTGCTTAAGTTAACATACACGCTTGCTCTAGTGTGGTAAGCAAAGTTTTTGAATGAAGATTTTGAATAATCACCCGTATCGGTGGGTTTAAATCTCAAAGGGAAACACAAATTTCAGAAACTTTTTTTGATTAGTTACCACTACCACAAATGTTCCTTTTAACCTGGACAAACCTTTGGGGATTGCAAACATTTTTGTGGTTGGACAAAAAGCGGTGAAGTTAAATACCCAATTTTTTGCAGATTTATATTTATTCAAACGCGTTTTTATTTTCTTAGCCCTGATTTTTCAATCGTCAGTTTGATTATTAGAAGAATAAATGTCAATATAAAAAAAAAATTATTCCTAGTAATAAGCTCTAACTGAGGTTTATCTGACTATTGAAAAATTGGCTGTAAGACAAATAAGTACCTACTTTTTTTAACTTCAACAAAACAGATTTTAAATCGGTTTAGGATTTTTCGAGGTAGGGCTTAAAGACGACTTAGACGTTTAGACAACTCGAGAATTACCAATTATTGCGGCCATATTATTTATTAGTTTAAAAATACATCTGCATGTAAGGAAATGTCAAATATCAAAAATAAATCCATAATATTCACTTCTTAAATTCAATCTTAAATCCAAATTTTTAAATCCAATCGCATTAAATCCAAACAAATTTAAACTGCTCTTTGGAGGTCTGTTTAACTTTATATTTATATATCCAGATGCAAAATTCAATTTTACAGTGTTCAGTTGTTTTGTCAAGTATTTTGTGAAGGAAAAATAAAGATAAATGCAAATTATACAAAATTTATTCAATAATCACATAATTTTTTTTTTTGAGTGAATAATATGAAAAAAAAATTAAATCCTTGGATTTTTGAAATTCAGATTTAATGGATTGGATTTAAAATTAACTTTAATCCAAACTAAAACCAGAGTGAATAATATATGGCCGTTATAGTAAAATCCTTTTCAACTTCTTTAGTTTAGTTTACTATTTTTTATTTAATTTTTATAATACAATAAATGCAGATATAATAGTTGTAAAACATAGGGAATTAAATAATAATTTTCATTGTTCAACTTAAAAGTTAGTGTGAAATGATTTCAATGAAAATTTCAAACTAAAAACTTAATTGATGTTGGGTGACAATCAAATACAATATTTGTTAAAATAGATTTTTTATAAAGGCAAGCAAATTTAATGCAATATAATTTTTTTTATATATGTATGTATAAGAATAAACAGTTTTTTAAACAAAAATATAAAACAGAGTTTACAATGATAAATTGATAGTTCAGCAAGGGGTTCAAGTCATGCAAACCTAGAAAAAAGCAAGTGTCGATAAAATCAACAGATTTTAGTTGATTGCACTTACTTACCTTACCTACTTTTTCGGATTCTCTTCAATGTCGGATTGTAAGGTAAAACTATTTTTAAGCTTCAATAGTATTATGCAAAATAACAAAAAGCGAAATAACATTAGCATTTATGCACTTGCTATTATGGCAAAAGTTTCTAGATTTGAAGGATTTTTTGGGCTATGATCTCATAAAAAAAGGATGCAATTAATAAAAACTAATTCATCTTTGTTTACCCTAACTTTTCATCTGCCATCAGTCATCTGTGATATAAAGTGATACTAGTTATAAGTTTTTGTTGTCCGAATGCACAGCAAATATCCAAAATATTTATCAACTAGTTTTCAAAAAATTATTTTCAAAAAAAAAAAATGTGTTTTTTTTTTTAGTACAAAATTATGTTTTTTTGAAAACTTTGCTAAAAAATTAAGATATCGAAGTTTTCTTTGAAATATGTTTAGTCATTAGATGTATTTGTTTAAGTTCAGTACTAAAACAACATGCAAAAATGCATATAAGAATAGAGACAAAGTATATTAGTTTCTTGTTGGTGGAAAGTCCTTTGCAGATAGTTTAACCAAAAATAAAAAAAAATATCGCAAATAAAAATTGAGAAATAATTTGGCAGACAAAATGTACATATATTCCACCCACTCCACAAAGCAGTTTTCCTAGGGAACAATTATTAAGTAGCGCGGGCTTAACTAACCAACCTCTGTGTAACCGACTTGATGGCGGTATTACTTTTTATTTAGTCTAATGCATTAGAACTGTGTCGAAGGGAAAAACTTGTCAATATCCTTTTCAAGTATTCGTAGTTAAAAGTTTAAAATAGTTCTGCTTACCGTAAACGAATTGAAAAATGGCCGAATATTCAGCGGCATGTCTAGTTTAAATTGGTACAAAGAGCGAATAAGTTGAAGAGCGAATAAGTTGGTTGATATAAATTGCGAGCGTTAGCGAGCAAGAAAATTTTTGTGAAGAAACAAATTTTAACCATTCTTAGACTTTATACAAAAAATTATTTCGCACAATTTTATATATAAAACATTTTATGTATTGAGTTCTAAATTAAATTGGCAATACTTAAAAACAAAAATTTTAAATAATCCAAGTTGTTTGGCATGAGCTAATTATACTTCACTTTGAAATTTAACAATAAACTGAAACTGTTCAATTTTATAATTTGAAACAAAAAAATAACGAAATACAATTTTAAAGTTCAAGTGACCTCAATTCCAAATTTATAAAGCGTTTCGCCTATTTAAAATAAAAATAATTTTAATAATTTTCTTTTATTTTTGTTATTTTTCTTCGTTATTAAATGTTGTACATAGGTACTACAATACTGAATAAATTGATACATTAATTTTCGCTTATATACTGGATTTAAGCTTAACATAGAACAAAAGTGGGTAACAAGCAACTGAAGATATCTCGGACAGTAGAAAAGATGTCGGAAAGATTTAAATAGAGTTTCAAAAGCGAGATGTGGTCGAATATGTCTGCTGTCTTTGGATTCGAGTTCGGCACACCGAAACACTTTGAAAAAGTATAGCTTAGTCTGGGCACCAAAAACCTTGCATAAATACTTGTGGTATTTAAAGGGTTCTTTAAAGAGTATTTTAAGATGTTAGCATGGTGCTTAAGGAAATGGTCAAAGAGACATAAACTCGTTTTTTGAAAAATCCCTTACCAAAATTTGTAATGGTCCAAAAAAATTTTGTTTTCCATTATAAAACTTCTTCGACTTCTTTAACGATACAAAATTGGTAGAGACTTTAAGGGAGATTTTCAGATAAGTAATCAAATCACTAAAATACAAAAACAAACCATTTAGTGCTGCACATATTAGACTTATATTTGTTTATAATATATATCTTTTGATTTTCTGAAAAAAAATTTTGGGGGGGGGGGGGGTTAAACCCCATAACCCCTCCCCCCTCCCTAAATACGGCTATGGTTCACATACGATAAATTAAAACAAAAATAATGATAAATAACTATTATTTAACTGTAACAAAATGATGATGAATGCTATTAATAGAAGTCAGACCCAACCTCAAAAGAATTGTATCAACTTTCTGAAATCGCTTCCTTAATCTCTTATTAAACTTACCTACAGAAAAACCCGGTAATGTTTAAAGTTTAAATGTTAAACTACGATATGTCATTAACAAAAAAAAAAATAAATATAAATATTAATATATTTCGCCGTTATTCTTGATCACCTTATTTGCTATAATTTTTTTTAAGCTAGTAATCGATCAACAGTTGGCCTCATTTGTCTCATTATTTCCGCCTGAAGTATAGATCCGTCATTATGTGTGGGTGATTGATCAAGTTCGACTAGGCAGGCAGTGATTACGTCAACTCAGACTCAGTACACTCACTACTAGTACCACGGTAGACGGATAATGGCTTTCCTCTGTGATGCTGGTGCGTCATAAACGCCCTTGTCTCCAAGCGGAGATCATCAGACTTAAAATTTTCGAAAATTGAATGCATAGATTCACATTAATTCCGATTTAATCTTCCGAATTTCATTTAAATAAAGTTCAGAGAGAGAGGAAATCATCAACATTAGCCACGTTTTGATTTAAAAAGAAAAAAAAAATCACAGAAAAAAAGGTACATCTACTGTGTGCTTGCTATTTTAGGGGGCGAATTTTGTATATTTCACGAACTTCGTCATCATCATGCTTTATACGAAGTTTCGTATCATTGAACCCAATCACCCCATTCCGAGTAATTTCACCTCGCTTAAGCATCAGATGGATGAATTATGTATGTGGCCGGGTCTATATATATACTCTGGGGCTCTGGCTCTGTGGCTCAGATCATTTATCTGCCTCACTTTTTCTTTATGGCCAAGCTATGTAATGTATCTTTCTTCTCTCAGTTTTATCATCATCGAAACTATGGAAACCAGTTTAATTTTTCGTAGCTCTAAAGATCGTTAAAAGTTCTTAAGTTCAAGCCATTTATATTGAAGACACGTTGACTCTCGACGTCGCTCGACGTTGCCGTCGACTCGACTCGACTCGACTCTGATGGTAAGCCAAGGGGCCTCCTTTTATCCAATCCTCATCATCATCTTCATACTCGTGCGCTCTGGCTCTGCTCTGCCATAGCAGAGCTGATGTTGCCGTCGTTGTCGTGGTCGATCGTGTACATGAAACATACCTCTCTGAATTGGAAGGCCAAAAAGAAAATGTAACCGAAACAAGAATCTTGTTCTTTAAGAGATTTTAGATTGTTTATTGTTTCTTTTTTTTTGTTGTCTTGAACTCTTGGTTTTTTTTTTTTTGGTTTGGTTCATTGGGCAACCAAACTTAAAAGACACGGAGTCAACTCCTCGACTCGATCCCTTCGGAGATATAATCGGATATCTGTATGCATTTGCGTGTATAGGACATCAGCCGAGAGCACAGCATCCCATGTCCCATGTAAGTGCCCCCACACAATCCGGTATATGTGCAGCATTTGAACTTGGCGACTAACCTACACCTTGGAGTTGGGATATCAGGAGTCCAACAATTCGTCGTTAAGGAAGTTTTTTTTTTGTCTTGTTCTTTTTTGATAAAAAAAAAACAACAAAGTTAAATAAATTGGTATTTCTTAGATGCTGTGGCTCTGGCTGTGGCCTTAAGACCATCAAGACGTATAGTGCTTTGTTAAGAGGGTATATATTTGGATAGGCGAAAACACATCGCGCGCGTTGGTGGAAAGAGGAAACCAGCCTCAGTATAACAATCTCTTGGTCCAGAGGCTTAGGAGATACCTTTTCCATACATAAGCCTGGCCAAGAAGACGACAGCCATTATGCGAATCGGATTTTATGCGCGGACTTCTTCGGTCCGGTTGTTGTCGTTCAATTCAAAAATAAAATAAGAAAAAAGATTCTACCAGCGCAAATGGGCGGAACGGGACAGGGTGGGAAGATATAATGTCCTATATGGGTGCGGGAAGAGTATTGGTTAGATGCGGTTGGGTATGGAAGAACAATTTACTCCTTTAGGTAGCGTCCCAAGAAAAGACGGCTTTTATGCAACTATAGCCAGATCCAGCATCTCAGCAAAATGTAACTTTTATTGCAACCATCATCATCATGGTCGTTGTTATATTTCGCGCGCCCGTGTAGTATCTTTACCTTTTTTGTATTTGTATCTTTATTTTATTTGCTTTTGGGAAAATTTTATTTATATCTTTTAAAATGTCGGTTTTATTTTTAGATTTATAAATGTTTAAATGGGGAAAAAAACTTGTTGTTGCCAGGCAGGTCCTGCTTTTTTTTTTTCTTTGGGGAATGTGCTGCGCTGCGGTTTGTTATATTGGTTTGGTTTTTGAGTTTGGCGGAACGCGCGCTGTTGGTGTGCTCAATAAAAGGGTACAGTTTCGCGCGTGTACAAAAACTACATTCCACTGGGATGCTGGATGCACAACAGCACATTCTTGAACCAATCTCTATAATACTATGCGATTGAGGTTTTTTAGTTTTTGGTTTATAATTTTTTTATTTTTGATTTCTTGTTGTGTCTAGTTAAGAAGAGGTTTATAAATCTATATTTGGTATGATTTAGTTGCCACACCACACCGGAAGTTTAGTTGTTTTTTTTCCCTACTAGAAATGTAATTAAGTCTTTTGAATTACAGATCGAATCATAAAGCCATATAGGTATGACCAAAAGAATCTTTGTAATAGATTCAATTGATCAATTTTTATGATATTAAAACATTTATTTTTAAATGATTACCTACTATTTGAAATTTGCATAAACCAACGCCTACGCACGGTCGAAAGGTCAATGATACTTAATAATAGCCATCAGCCATGTTATTATTAAAAGCGTAGGTGGGAGATGTTTGTTTCCAAAAAAATTGTCATAGATACTTACTGTTAAATTTTTGATTAATCCTTTAGGTATGTTAAAAGTAACTTCTCCCCAAAATATTAATATTTTTTAAGGCATTATTTAGGTACTTGGCAAGAAAGACATAGAAGTTAAGCTAAACAAATATCGAAGCATACAAATGTACATCGTTTTCAATAAGGATAAGCACAAAAAGTAATAGAGGTTTTTCAGTAAACTCTGTTGTCGCTTTTTAAAAACTCGCTTAAGATAAAATGGAGAAAAAGGCTCAATTCTCAATATGTACCTAATGTATGTGCCGATAAGACCACCTCAAAAAATTACAATTTCTTTTATTCCATTATTATATAATATATATACTGTGTCATAAAAATCAGAATTAGCTCAGTCAAATTATACTTTTGGTTGCAAATAATTCAGACAAGGCTGGAAATGATTTTAATTAACTTTGGACATCTCAAAGAAGAGTCGTACAAATTTGCGACGGATTCTGAGTTCCACATAACTTTTAAGGGCCAAAAAACCGTTACATTTTAGCACTTTTTTCAGTTTTTGGTTCATACCAACGCTCAAAAAAAGAAAAGAGGTGAACAATGTAGGTACTCTTCCTGTTTCAACTTCTTGAAAGATCAGTTTGCTCAAACTAAATATCAACACTCGCCCGAGATTAATACGCTATCCTGCTTTTTTTTACCTTCCAACCGAGTTATTTATGGCTTAAACGAAGCTCTAAATGTCATGTATTCGGACTTCAACCAATGTTATGGTATAATTGATTTTCATTTATCCAGAAATGTTCTTAAGAAAAAACTGTTATCTCATTAATTATTATTTTTTGTTTTTTTTTTCCTTTTAGTGTTCAACATTGTTTTTTTTTTTTTTAATTTTTAATTTCATCTTATTTTTGATATATTATAATATAATTTTATATTATATTGTAAAATTACTGTAAACATTTTTTTTTAAACAACTTAGGTCCATTTTCTTCACTCGGAGTTGAACAAAACTTGAGAATTTTTATATTAAAAATTCTCAAGTTATGTTCAACTCCGAGTGAAGAAAATGGACCTTAGACAACTACAGTCTGCAGTTGAGAAATAAATAAATAAATAAATAAATAAACAAATAAACTCCTGAAAAATAACTCCCACAAAAATTATTGCATACCAAAATTAAAGAATATTAAATTCTACATCGATTAAAGACCAAAAACATTAATTTTGCCCAAGCTGTTTGGTCAGAATGATTTTCTGTGCTAGTTATTTCTCACTAGTTATGACCCAAAAACTGAAAAAAGTGCTAAAAGTAAAGGTTTCTTGGCCCTCAAAAGTTATGCGGAGCTCAGAATCCGTCGCAAACTTTGAGATGTCAAAAATAAATTTAAATTATTTCCAGATTTGTCTGAATTATTTTTGATCTTATTTGACTATTTTTGATCTTATTTGACTGGGCTTTAAAGCGTATTAGAATTTTGTGCTTTTTAGAATGGGTGCTTTTTTCGAGAGAAATGAAAAGTTAGACTTTATAACTTGAATTTTAGTTCGGAGAAACGAAATTCTGTTCTGTATGATTTATTAATTTTATTTTTCTCAAATGAATTTAAAGGTCACCTTGATTTTGACAATTGGAAGTGCAAAATCTTTTTCAAGGCAGAATTTCTTATAATTGTCTTTACTATTCTACAGAATTCGTTTTTGCTTAAATTCACATGTACATTCCCATTTAAAATAGCATTTTATTAATTGATCCAATATATGTACATCAATGTCCCCTTCTAAATATTTCCTCCTACACCCTTGTTCAAAAATATTTATTGTTTTATTTTGTATAGTTACATATTTACATATATTTTTTAATTTGTTTGCCAAAAGCAACAAAAAGCAATAACAAATTTTAAGTTCTATTTTTTCTTCTGCATAAACTATCACTAATGTTTTATGTTGAAAAAAAGCTGCTTTAAATTGATAATATCATCAAAAATAGCAATTTTACAAGAAAAATATTTTTATTTTGCAGGTTTTTAATTCAACGGATTCTTTTTTATCAAATACTCCAATGCACCTATAAATTTAATTATCACTTACAAAGTAGATATTTGTATGTGTTGGAGTTCCATTTAAAATTCACGGGCAAACTGGTCCACATGAAAGCACTGGTGGACATTTTTCCCTCATTACAATATATCGTCTATTGTCGCTTCGGTGGCAAGCCAAACTATTATTGTATACAATAATATTGTTGATTGCCTATTATAAACGTATATATTAAATTTATTGCTGCATCCATAGCATAGAATGGTCAACACAACAAAGGGAAATGAAATAAAACAATTTGCATTAAGATTTTCTATGAAAAAAAAAGTTCCACATACGCCACAGTGACCCTCGAAGTTTTATCGTATTTAATAAATAACTGAAACAAGTGTTTTCATTTGACTGTTCGGAACTACATTTATATAGTTATAGAGTCCAAAATTACAAATTATAGGATCTCGAAACCAATATTAACCAAAATTGCAAGCAAAAAGAAAACCTAGTGTAGCTTTTAAACACTATTTCATACTGTAAAAAAATCATAAAACAAAATGGCGGAACGTTTTATTTTAAAACTTGATGGGAAAAAATATGTTTTCTTAGTACAACATTTTGATATATGTACATAATGTACGTACATATATAAAAGGGTTTCCGTTTATTACGAAATAATAAAAAAAAAATCTCCTAATTTTTTCAGATTTTTATTTTGACCCAAGATGGCGCCCTAAGAGGGTAAAAGTTTTTTTCTCATTTGAAATAGCTATATGTTGACTTTCTTAAAATATTGCTCAAAAGGAAAAATGTTTGATAAGGTTCTTGTCTACATAAAACACCCTTTCAAAAAGGTATAAACCATCTTTCTAGGAAAAGGGATTAAGTCAGGACATGCATGTATGTTTTTTTTCGTTTTATTTTGTTTTTGATGCTTTTAATATGCTTGTTTTAATAAACCAAAAAAACAATGCATATCCTGATTAAACCCCCTTTCCTAGAAAGATGGTTTATATCTTTTTGAAAACGGTGTTTTAAATGCCTTTTTTTAATATTTGTTAAATTCTTTGTTCTATAAGAAATGAAAAAGTATGTCCGCAAAGTCGCGATTTTCAAGGTCCAACTGCGAATTTCAGATTTTCGAAAAAAGAAATAATAGACAATGGTTTTATATCTTAGAGGATATAATATATGGAGTGCTTGTTCCTATAACCTAATACATTATAAAGCCATATGCATGGATAGGGGTCGCTGCCTTCGTTTTTCAGTGCGAGTCCGGTTCCGCAGCTGTAAATTATATTATTATAACAGTTGCAAACTTACTACCGAAAAACCTTTAAAAAAGTTATGGTAGAGAAACTAAATTTTGAATGAAGGTCTTCATACACATTATAATTAAGAACCAAAACAATGCAATTAAAAAAAAAACATAAATATATGTATATCTATGAAAAAATTGTATTTTTGAGAAAGCGGGAAATTTTAGGACATCTACTAAAAAACATACTTGGAATAAGTGCTAATAGGCTAATTTTTTGGTTTCTATCTTTGTTTGGATATTTTATAACTTATGTTAAAAATCAAAAAAAAAAAAAAAATCATGTCCGCAAGTCCTAATTTTCCAGGTTAAACTTTAGATTTTTTCTGTTGTAAGTTTGCAACTGTTACAATAATATGGGTTGACAGATAAAAAAGAGGTATTACTTTTTTCAGAGATATCAGATGGCCTTGATTTTTTGGAATCAGCATTAAAAAATACCTTGAAATCATGTACTATTTGTGTATACATGTAATACCACCATTCTATATTATTGCTTATTATGTATTTCGAAAATCTGAATTTCGCGGTTTGACCTTGAAAATTGCGTCTTGCGGACATGAGATTTTTTTTAGACTTTTGAGGTAAGTTATAGAATGCCAAAACGAAGATATAGAGCAATAAAAATTCTATTAGCATTCATTCCGAGGTTAAACCTTTATTTGAGTGGGCTTTTTGTTTAGAGTCAAAACCATATAAAAGGCTTTCATATTATGTACTTAAATTTCTTGTAAAATTAAATTAAAATTATTTTTTTATAAATTTCTAATTTTATTCAATTAAGTAATTAAGGCCCAATTTATTCTAGCTCCATTAAATTTAATGTCGGAATTAAAAAAGGAAATTTTAAAATTTGTATGCAATTTGACAGTTTTTAAGTTTTTAATGGAGACTTTAAAAATAATGGAGTGAATAAATTGTCGTGTTTTATTTTTGTATAACTTAAAAAAAAATAATTCTGGTAAATTTGTTTTCTGGTATCGTTGTGTATTTTGTCTTTAAAATTAAATCTAGAAATTTTTTTAATATTTTTTTTTAAATTTTCTGTAATATTTTGAAGTCGCCTTATTGATTTGCAAAACCTAAAAAAATCAATGAAACTTTCAATAACTTCCCCCTTGAATGAAATCATCATGTTTGAATTTGCAACAAATACTCCACCTAACTTGTCCATAACAAAAGAGTAAGAAAACAAAAAAAAAAAAACAACTCAAAACTTAAAAATGACTTCCAATGATTTCGCATCATTCTCTTTTACTCTCTTATTAAATAACAATTTTACATATATTTAAAATTAAAACTACTTAAAACCTAAATAATGGTGCAGCAGGTCAGTTGGTCAATACAATCGAACTCTCTCAATTGAATACCATTTTGAATAGTTTTTCTCTTTGCAAATATGTTTCTTCTTTACAATATTATACATTAGCGCTGCAACATTTTCCAATTCAAATATTTGTTGTTTATATTTAAGAAAGATTTCATTCCATTTAATTAATAGCTCACACAATCGCTGATCTTTGGAGAGGGTCATTTTTTGAAAGTGAGTACTCAAAAATACTTCAAACCATCTTAGAATTCGCATATCTTCATCAATCATAACCGGACAGTCGGGTCTATCTTCTAGAATTTGTTCCTCGCTAGTAATTAGTGTATAAAGGTATTCCAACATTTTTAAAGTTTCGTCATAATCGATAATTTGGGAAACATATGTACAAATAATTCGAACATCAAAGGAACAAGATAAAATAATATTCATCAAATCTTGTCGATTTTTTACTTTTTTCGGTTCGTAGGTTTTTTTCGCCAGCAGATCAATTATGGGGAATTCTGTGTCTTTGTCATTATGGTCAGCAGGAATATCAACTTCCATATTATTATGATCACCATTAGTTAGTGTCTTTCCAGAAGACTGCTCTTCTTCATTCGTTGGTGATGGTACTTTAAAGTCCTGTAGAACATATTTAAGAGTTTGAACTAAAATTCTCTCCGATATATTGGTGTACCTTCGAAGACACACAGCAATATCTTCCACCAAATCGGCTTTGATAAGCACGGACAACAGTTTCTCGGTTATTTCGTGTTCACTTGCACCACACTGCTCCAGTTGTGTGGCTATTATTTGTACTTCTTCTCTGACAAATCCCAAATCCCCATAATTGGCCATTAGATTGATATCAAGACCATCACAACCGGATTCTATTTGCATCAGTTCAACATGAACATTTCGATTGTTTAGTCGATTTAGTTCTTTCATGAATTCAGCATCATCCTGGAAAGCAATTTCCATACCATTTGCAAACTCAGACGGTTCTTTTGATTTGTTAATGATTGTTTTTATTTTTGTAGGTTGAATTGATAATGGCTTTTGTATCTCAGCCAAACAAAGATGATCTTCAAGTTCTTCTTCCTCATTGATAAACTCGAGGGCAACATTTTTAGAAAAGTCATTGGATATTTGTGATCCAACCAAATCCGAAAGGGTTTCTTTGCTTGTTTGATATGAGACGACAGATAGATTCTGTCCCATTGCCAAGAGTATACTCGACTCAACCAACCACAAACGGGAATAGTTGAAATAGATTTTGAAAAATTGCTTAGATTTGATGACTTTGAATTGAGTGTTGTAGAGGATTAGGGAGCCACCTTCCTGGGTGCTGTTGGCACCATAAATGGCTACACAGTTTTTAGATACTCCAAGAATCGTAAGCGGGGTATCGAGTTTGAGGTCATCGAACATGGACACAAATTGACCCACAGACTTGCTTTTTTGTTTGAGATTTTTCAAAAATACTCTCCCATCGGACCCTGAAATAAGATATTCAATGGAAACATTAAAGTGTGGATATATTTATTTAATACGTTAGATACTAACAATAGAAATAACTAAACTTAAACTCATTATATGGGATTACAATTGATTAATCACAATATATATAATTAAATTGAAATCAAATGTACTAATATATGCAACAAAAGAAAGAACAAGACTCTACGAGTACAACATTTAATTGAACGGATTAAGTTCCACTTGCTCAAATATTTTTGTGGAAAGATTATTGCTTTTTAAAATATTTTAGGGATTTAAACTCGATAAGTTCGCTATGAGATCATATCTCAATGGAATTCTTCAATTCGTCAATATTTGAGACTATATTAATAAATAATTTGCGGCATTTTAGTTTACAATCGTACTATAATGATTTTCGTACGTTAATGATTTTTGTTTTTTCTATGTGTGATGTAAGTAAGTTTTCATATAAGTAAAATACTTAAGGTTTTCGCCTTGATATTTTGTCATAATATGACAAGGTTCAAATTCCAATGTAAAAATATAAAATAATGTAAGCTTGGACTAAAAAAAGTCTTTCTGCAAAGTGAAGAAACGTCTGAGCTCAAATAATATATTGGGGCATCTCTCTAGACGTTATTCATAAATTAACATTTGGCCCGTTGATAGACACTTGAAGAAGTTTATGAAAAAGTGTTTTAATTTATTTTTGGCTTTTGCAAAACCCACAAATTCGCTCTCTTAACAAACCATGCCTTTCGTTTCATCGAAGTAACGAAATCCATTTGTTCTTTTTCAGCTTCTTAATTGAATCAAATAAAATATATATATTATATACATACAGTAGCGAGCAAAAAAAATGCAAACAATAAAAACATTTGCATTTTTTTGCTCGTCTTAAAACGCATATTTAGGTAGACTTTTGACCAAATAATGCTTTTGGAGTAAAATATTCCACAAATTGACTCTGTTTAATGAAAATAAAACAGTTTCAATATGCTAAATTTGGTAACTTACTTCTTGTTCAAAACTCTTTATAGTTTTTTCGTTTGCATTTTTTTTGCTCGCTACTGTATATATTTACAGCTTCAAGGAGTTTATCGTGAAAAGTAACGAATTTTTGAAATATGATTGAAAATCCTGACTTAGCGGACACCATGGACTCATTCAACAAGAGATATAATGGGTAAGATAAATAAGATAAACATTTTTTGTTAACATAGAAGCAAGTAACCCATCTGGGGCAGGACTTAGATTATTATCTTCTACTTTTAATATTTTATTTTTGATTGAGTCTTCAGAGATTGAATAATTAATTAACGCTAGATGAAAACACTCTTCTGTAGAAGAATAATTATTTGTTGCCTCTGATGACAAAGTAATGACGAAGGCACTTAAAATACTCGGCAAACATTTTAGATATAACCTAAAATGACTTTTTGAATCTTCATAGCTCTTATTTAATGGATAAATGTCGAATTTTCTTTTATTATCTACAATCTACATATATTTCCAGAAAATTTTTGGATTAGATTTAAGTTTACTTTCAGATTTTTCAATAAATTCTAAATAAATAAAATTACTCAATTTGGCAAATTCAAATGATCATTTTTATTAGAGATGCCGCGAATAGTGATTCCGCCTCCGAACATTTGGCCAACTATTCTACTCCTACGTGACTTTTGACGTGTTATAAACTGCAATATTATATTTCATTCCACGTAGAACAAAAGCTTAAAAAAATGTTTTTCATTTTTTTACGAAGATAGACGTCCATGTCACGTATAATCTTTTGCTACTAGCGAATGCTGAAAAGGTAGTTTTTATTCAACACAACCTACCCTTAATAGATTTTAAAGGCTAAAATAACAATTTATTAATCAAAAAACATTTTTTGTAAGATAAAACTGGTCAACAAGGTTTTTATTACAGAAACCAAGATATACTTTTCTATAGGTTTTTTAAGTGCTGAGCTCGAATCCGGAGTCAGAAAAGTTTTATCACATCACGTTTTTGAGATATTTCCGTTAGAATATCAAAAATGCAGCTTTTTACCAGTTTTCGAGTTTATTTCTTAGCGTTTAGTTATTTGTTGTAATTAAATTTGTAACGGTTTCTGAATAAACTGAATTTTGTCGTTCTAAATCCGTTTAAATCTTTTTAATATCTCTTTTCTTCTACCAGAAATTTTAAGTTTAAATCAATGTGTCTCATTTTCAAATTTTGACACAACGTTCAATTTACATTCTTATAAGTTCTTTTATTGTGTTATTGTGCCAATTACTATATTTTGTTTTGACCTGTCTGTAGTCCAAAATAATGCGTTTCGCCAAGGCACAACAGTTGGGCTCATCAGTAAGATGTTGTTGTACCCTTCTTATACACAAAATTGTGCCTGGGCAAAACGCATTATTCCTTCCAAACTTAAATACAACAAATAACCAAACGACAAAAATTAAACTCGAAAACTGGTAAAAAGCGGCATTTTCGATATCCTAACGGGAATATATCAAAAAAGTGATGTGAAAGAATTTTTCTGACTTCGGATTCAAGATAAAAAAATCCTTTAAAAAAGTATAATTTGGTTTCTGTAACAAAAACAAAGTTAAATTTGGTTGCCAGTGTAATTGTCTGTTTAATTCTCTTTCTGATATTTGTAACATATTCGACCAAATGTGGTGAACTATTCGAATATCAAAAAATACCGAATATAAAAAAAATAGCCCAAATACCTAATAGTGGCCGAATATTCGCGGCATTTCTAATTTGTATGTTCCATATATATGCATTGTAATCTTTATCAGTCCTACTAAACTTTATACAGGTTTTATTTCTCATGTTTTTTTTTTTTTTCTTTTTTTTAAGAATTAAAATGTATATCGAACCATGGCAAATTGTCTTGCTTTTCTCTTATTTTTTTGTAAAGGAATAGCTTCGATAAAACAATCAAATAAAAAATTATATGGATCTGAGAATGTGTAGGCTTTTTTTGGTTACTTACAAATTGTAAACAAAGATGTTGAAACTTCTGTCTCAATTATGGCACATCCAGAAACGGTAGCATCTTGTCCAGGCCGAGAAAGAACCAATCTTAACGACTCTTTAACTGGCTTCATTGTAGCCGAGTCTATTTTGACTACTACCAATTCCAAGGGTTTCAATTCATCTTTTTGGTAAAAAGTTAAAAACTTCCTCTCACCGGGGATTTCATAGATTTTCGGATCAATTAATGGAACTGTTGAAAGCATATCCAGTTGAAGATTTTCAACAGCTTGTTCTTTTCTAGTTTGTATGGCCGATGATAGAGATTCACAAGTTCCATCGGTATAAAGGACAACAGCTTCATCGGAAGTGTAAATTAAGTCGGCAATATTCTTATGAAACTGAGAAAGGGAAAGAAAAAGTTTATAGAACAGCAGACACTTTGTACTTTATAGTTTTTTTACCTTAAGTTTCTTACACTTGTTGATATCACTAACATTTTCGTCCCATAGCCTAACAAATCGATTAGCTATGACTCCGACATATTGTTGGGACTTGTGATCGTAGACAACTTTGCAGGTAAGTTTTTCCAACATTGACCAACTTCGTATTTGTTTTTGTGTTGATATCTTTTAATTTAAAATGTTATTAAATAATTTTTATTTAAAGTAAAATTAATAAACTATTTTTTTACTCACTTTTATAACAATGGCTATATTACGACCAAGTGTTGCAATTATATTGCCACTATCAACATCGGGTGATAGACCGAGAAATTCTTTGGTATCATGTATGGGACACAAATTATAATAATCTAGGAATTTAGTCATTTTTTTGTATAGATTTTTTTTTCTTTTAGAAAACTTATTTAATTTAAATTCAATGAAAAAAAGAAACGCCGTGGATTTTAACACACGTGTTTTGCTTGTTTATAAAAATTTCAAGAAGAAATGGAAATGTCATTTTTTCATTTCCAGACTACTGACTTTTTGACAACTGGAAAGTGAAATGACATTTTAGGTATGTTTGTTTAGTTTTTGGATACTGTTTTTATTATACCCCTTGCACACTGAGTCAAAATTCAGAACGAGAAAGAAATTTTTTAAATCTAAAGTCTAGTACGCAGTGCCTATGTTCTGTAACTTAGTCGAGAACTTCTCGCATCGAAAAATTTTGAAACAAAAATTCCATACGTTTCTCTATTTGGAAAAATAACCTGTGTCTGTATCTCGATGTGAGAAGCAACCCTGTACATTTTTTATTCCATTGGAATTATTGGAAACTGTCAAAAAAAAGGGAAAATATTTGTACCTTTGGCCATCAACATTGACCTACTATATATGGACTGCTAGTCGTTTGACTTTTCCATACAAAAATTGAAAAAAAAATGATTCCACATCTTTCTAGCTCTACTAGCGGTATAACCTTAGACGGCGAAAAGAGGAAACTTTTAGTGAATGACATCTGTCGTTAAAAGGTATTGCTTTCTCTGTTTTTCTATATTTGTTCCTTTCGCACTTCGTCAAAAATGTTGCACTTATTCTCCGCTTTTTTTTAGGGCGCTAGTATCGCGAAGAAACAAGTGGAACCAACCTGAATATGCTTCTAGCAGTCCATATATATTAAGTCAATGGCCATCAAAGGTCATATAGACATAAGGGGTATTCACGATCCGATGCAACTGGTCTTGTATCATTGCAAAAGTGCAAAAGTGTAAAATCTTGCAACACTACAACAACAAAATATATGGATTGAAATTTTACAATGGTCTTGCACTTTTGCTATACCCTAACCCTATTGCAAAATAAAAATACAATGGTGTAAAATTTTTTTGACAGATGGCAGCTCGCCGTCGCGTGTCGCCCATGATAAACAGTTTATCTTTTTTATTCTTATTCTTTTTTATTTTGTTTCTTTCGATGCAATTTGTGAAAATAAATTAACCCGAACACAACAAAGAATGAAATTATAAAAAAATTGAAAAAAAAGAAGAAGCATCGGTGGAAAGACAACTCCGTAAAAAAAAAGAGTGAAGCTAATATAATTCATATCATGGATTCCATTCAATATTTACTATAGATAAGAAGAGGTGCGTTCACGATCTATTGTAAAAAAATAAAATTTTACACTTTTACTAGACCTGTTGCACCAGATCGTGAATACCCCTATAGTTTTACAATAAATATCCCAAGGCTCGGTAGTCCGAAGGTAGAGCAGTCGGTCAGAGAGTGGAGGGTACCGAGTTCAAGTCACAGTTGTGGCATGTAAATTTTTCTTTTTTTTTTCTTTAATATTCTTTTTTTTTATTTTAAAAATTTAAGTGATACAAAATTTAATTACCGTGAACACTTTTTCAGAAGTAAAATCTCACATTTAATGCATGATTATCAATTTTTTTTCAAATATCTTACTTTCTCGCATCCTTTTTGCTTGTGAGTAATTTTGGCAGTTCAATCGAGAAATTATCTCGATAATTTTCTTACAGACACAGTTTCATTCACATTTTTCCAGTCTGTCAAGCATTTTGATTCAGAAATGTTTCAAGGCGAGAAAATTTTGTTTATAGAAACAAACGAATGTGAGAAAATGATTTTTGTGTCGATTCACATTATTTTTGTTCCGATTTGCGTGTTTCATGCGAGAAATTTCTCGATGCGAGAGTTACAGAACGTAGGCACAGATCTGGAAAAAAACAAATTTTATCTCAACAATTTTAATCTCTACAAAACATTTTTTAATCCCGCGCAAAATTTTGAAGTTGAAGAAATTACCTAGGGTAAACTGCCCAATCATTGGCACACTAAGCGAATGTCGTACCAAAATTAGTTCGCAGTTTTTTACGTATTGCACAAAACTATTATTTATACTTTTTTTGTTTACCCTAAGTAATTTCTATCAATAGTGTTTTTCTTCTTTGGAATAAAATTAAATTTTTTTGTTTTTGATTTGATTCTAAGTTTTATTTATTTCGACTTCACTTTCCAAGTATTTAATTAAGGAGTCCACCTTAATTTTGTTTGAATTTGTTTCAATTTTGTTTTATTTTTTTTTCCTTGTCACAATTTTGCCGGCAGAATAATGCTTCGAACATTATTTGTCCGCGCAAAACTAAGTGGAGACTTTATCTTTACAGCGGCTCCAAATATTAAAATTTTGCGCGTGAACTGCGTACTGCTAGGAAAAATATTCAAGACAAAATTTGTCCCGAGAAATAAAATTTTTCCCGATCTGCGTACTAGGCTTAAAGTCTAATACGCAGATCGCACTAAAATTTATCTTTCATAGAAATTTTCTCCAAAGATAAATTTTAGCGAGGATTTTTAGCAAGGTATAGTACGCAGTTTACGCGCTAAATTCGAATTCTCATCTACTTACTTCTTTTGCAAAAAGTCTCCACTCAGTTAGTTCGCGAAAAAATGTTCGTCGTATTCTTTCACAGATAAATTTTGACATTTGTGGTTTTTTTTTCTTGCTGTAAGAAAAAAATAAGAACAAAATACCTTGGAATATTTAAAAGAAGATGAACAAAATAAAATGAGATAATAAAAAAGGAATGCTGCAGCAGCATCCCAGTAGAAAACAAAATGGTTAAACGATACTTTCTCAAAAGTAGCAACAGCGGCCAAAAGAATAGTATGCCTGAATGTAGAACTTGAGCCTATGTCAGTTCTGTACCCCTCTGTTCTGTAACTTTACTTTATCACTGGCGATAAATATTTTTGAATGGCTCTAAAATCCGTTTCCTTCCAAAAATAAAATAATTTTTTTTCTCAATTTCAGAATTTAAATTTATCAATTAAGAAATTATGACTTTGAACAAAACTTGATTTTGATATTGAATAATCTGTTTTTGTTGTTGTTTTTTTAATTTCTATAAGACATGTATTAAAAAGCTATACAGACTCTTCCGAAGCTATCTGTCAAGTCGCAAAGCTTTGGTAGAGGTTCAGTAAAGCTTCGTTTAAGCTTCTTATAGTCCCTATAAGTACATTCTTATAAAGCGTCAAACTTGTATGACGTTCTCTTTTTTCCATGCCCAACAACCTTACTCAAGTTAAAAAGAAGCTGAAATGTAGCTTTTCTGTAATACCTTTAACGAAGCTGAAATGTTAGTTGGGTAGTCTTAAATTTTATAGTCATTCAAAAATCTTACAGAACAGGCACTGGTTTGGAGAAAAGCAAAACAAATATTTGTTGTTTTCGTTTTCAATACAAAAATGTTCTAGTGAGCGCTGTTGCCACTTATCCGCTAGCATTGCGGTGCGAATCCGTGGAACCGTCATATTCACACGACTAGGCTAGAAGTCTTTGTATTTGAACATACCATTTCAGCTCGTCTTTTTCTTTCTTGAAAACTCTAAGCAAATTTTACCATAATAGCAAGTACGTGGAACTCAGTCTGAGTCTTACACTTTATTTTTTTCGTCTATGGGGCGAAGGTCGCCTTAAAGTTTTCACCTCGATTTTTGTTTAAGAATCCTATAGTTTAAGAGCACACAGCAATTTTTGGAATGAATTCGGTATCAGGACGGATAAAGCTCTAAGACTGCGTACTAACATTTTGGTTATACTTTTACTCCCAAAATTTGCTTTTGGCTCTCGGTCTCTTAATATGCCTAATGCAAAACGAATTTTTTTTCGTGAATAAGAAAATGAAATAATTTGATAAAATATTTTATATATTGAATATTTTATTTGCGCTACGTGAACACAAGAGAAACGATAATATAGATTACAATAAACTAAATCTTATAGACTACAATATTAATAAACAAAATGAACAATATGTTCAACCAGTTGAAGCAGATTCCATAGCGACTTTCGTCTCAGCATTTGTTACATTTTCTTCAATAGCACCTTGTTCAGACGCTGGTTCTTCTTTGATTTCAACATCAGTTGGCTTTTCATCGTGTGAAATTGTGACATTCTTATTTGGTTCCTCAACAATGTCCATTTCCAAGGAAGTGTCTAATTTTTGTTGGAAATTTGGTTCCTCTTTGGCTACTGTGCTGCCATCTATCGAAGATTTGATAAACAACGAATTAACACCTGTTGTGGCTGCCTCGACAACGCCTGCCGCAGAGGCGTCTTCATCGTCTTCTTCCGTCTCTGATTCGTACTTCTAAAAATACAAATATAAAAAAGGAAACAAATTCTTTAAAATGAAAAACATCAACAAAAAGTTTTACCTTTGAAACGTGAACAACAATTAATTTGGTTTTTTGATTAAATTTTCTTTAACTCTTTAACTCTGTTATTATAAATTTGAATAACTTTAACGCATTTTTATTTATTCTTTTATTTGTTAGTCTATTCAAGATTTTCGAAATTGATTTGATTGACTTGCTTCACGCTTCTCAACTGACAACAACAAAATATTTAAGGAAAGAGAGAGGGTATAATTTTTGAAAATATCAAACTTACCTTCTGAATGTATTGTTTTTTGGTTGGTAAGCTTATGTGCAAGACGCATGTAGCATCTTCAAATATATTTGGCACAGGTTCCTGGCATACAACGCCACTTTTCTCCACTCCACACGCACGGAAGAGAATTTGTTTTTTGTCTTCGAGAATGTGCTTTCGGCAGTACTTGCAACTGGGCATGGCTCTTTCGCCGCATTTGACACCACCTTCGGTGAAAATACATTTGACATAGGGTAGACCTTTGGGAACTATGCCTTCAGTTGTTTTGGAACGTTTTTCTTTGAATTTCCTGTGAAGGACAGCCTCGATGCCATGTCGGCGATGGTAGTGATTGAGTGCTTTAAGTTTCTCATATAGACTACGTTCGCCCGGTGACCTTTTTTGCTGTTCATGAATGCTGCCTGGAATATATTAAAAAAAAAGTACATTAATGAAGAGGCTGGTGTGGTTTTAGAGCGGTTAGTGTACATAGGTGAACTGTAGGATGAACAATATTGAAGTGATAAAAACTGTGGATTTAAGATCTTAGTGTGGATTTAATCATTGTTGAGTCTCTTTTGAGATAGTTCACTAATTTAAGCGTCCCATGTACACCAGAAAAAGCTTCGAAAAAATTGAATTTGAATGAATTTGTTGGCTGTGAGAGCCACCGTTTTTTTTTTGTTTATTTAATTAAACGAAATAACCTAAATAAGATGGTTTTGTGCAGCTTAATGTTATTTTATCTATGTTAATTTAAGTTTCATGTTAATAATTTATTTTATGATTTATTTTGGTGATGCACTGTCAATCAAGCCAACTGAGAAGAATCGCCACTGTCGAGTGGCTAGGGTGTCCTTATACGGTATTCATCACATTACAGTTGTATTGTGCAAAGCCACCGAATTGAACGAAGGCGCATGAAAATGCCTAGGGTTGTTTCAATAAAAAAATTATTAGAGAGATTTTTAATCTACATTGATGGGATTGGAACGTGTTAAGTTCCGAATTGGCTAGGTACGTGATGGCTAGCGATCTTCCAAAGCAATCCCTTTGCATAAAGTTTGCTAAACTTGGAGATATCACTTTTACTCTTAGACTGCTTCGTCGAAGAATTTTTCTTTCTATTTATGCTCTAAGTCATACATGCAATATTAATCAAGCAAGATTCAATATTGTCGCTTTCTAGATCTTTGTGTCTTTCATTACCTTAATCTAGGGCTAGGCATTTAAACAGAGTCCAATCTTACAAACATTGTGAAGATGGTATACTTAGCTTAAGGTATACAGAAACTCTATTATTATAGATTCAGTGTATTTGTCTTTTTGTATGAAAAATGATTCATATGCATCTAATCTTCTATTAGATTTCCTATGTTTATATTTTTGTGTCAACTGTTTAGCACTTGAGATGATATTGCAGATTTTTTAGTTGATTGAGGAGAATATATGTCATATTATGTTATTTAAACCGATTTTCATTCAATTTCGTAAAGAATAAACTAAAACACTTGCTCAAAATAAGTGTTTTACGTTTTGTAGACCCCAATAAGTTTACCATTTTGTTAAAAAAATGTTTAATTTGTTTGTAATTTGAGGTACAAAGGACATTAAGAACCACAAAAATAATGCTGAGCGAGCGAGCAATTTTGGCGACTAAGAACAAAAATGTAGATGACTTATATTGCCAATTTCTTAAAGCCCTTATAAATATTTATAAGGCTTTTACGTCCTAAAATGACGTTTGTTCCATACAAAAAACGTAATTTAAAAGTTTGTGAAATCGGCCATTAAACTTTATAATTCAGAAAGAGATCATTGGTACACGGCATTCATTCAAATCTATTGACTGTGTAACAAATGACGAAGAAGTCAACAACTATTCAATTGAAATTTCAAAAGTTTTCTATGAATTTCATTTGTACATTTCCTATTTGCCGTTACGTTATGTTAGAGTCATTCAATTTTGTGTAGGAAAATTATTTAGAGTTGACTTCAATGTGTATCACAATTTTTTAATGAATGATAATATTGTGCGATTGGAAAATGTTTCCATAAGTTTAACTCTCAATTTTTCCATGAAAACAGAAATAAAAGAGTTTTTGCCCCGATTAAGCATCAAAAAGAAGAAAAAAAATATGACATTTCACAGAAAACTCTCAAGTTTGCTCCCTCAACTTCTACTATTTTCGGAAGTTGAGCAAACGAGAAGTTGACCAACTCGAAAGTTGAGAATCAAAAGGTAAAACTGTCAACTTTGAGTGAAGAAAAACAAAATCACAAGTTGAGAACAAAAATACTCAAGTTGAGTTCAACTTTTAGTGAAGAAAACGGCTCCTAAATTTCTTTCATAACTTACGATTCCTTTCACATTAATTTCCTCAGTTTTGTTCTTTAGAAGTAATTCATTGAACACCATAATTTTATGCATTTTGCTAAACCAAGTTAGACCATCATTTTTCTTTAAAAAAAAACCTTTTAGTTCTGATTAAGATTTTATAAGATAATTTCACCTTATCCTCATGAAGTCTTTTCTTCAAATCAGTGGCGTATCCAGAAAAAAATTTGAGGGGGGGGCCTAGAAAATTTTTAAAAATTTTTTTAGAGGGAAAATGTACGAAAAAATTTGTTTCTCTTTTTTATCCATCTTTGATCGAAAGTGAAGAGCTGTGCTGCGGTACTGAAAGTGGTAAAGTAGCATTTTACTGCTACTACTCGTTCGAACTTTGTCACGTACTGAATTCAAAACTGTTAACAGATTTATTCCTATCACGTTTATAGTTATTGAGCTATAGGCTCATTATTATTTTCGAAATAAATGCTCATGTTCCGCAATTTGAACGAAAGTGAATTGAAATCACTTTTCAATTTCACGTGAAATGAAATATCATATTCTTCATTTCGATCGATTTCGAAAACTTGAAAATTGCTTCAAACTGTCAAAACTGAAGGATCATTCATTTTTATTTTGTTTCTAAAGTGAAATTACTACTGCTTCGGACATGGATGCAATTTTATTCACAATTTTAATGGAAAAAGCAGAATTTAAAAGAAAAATGAAGAAGACACATTTTGTGAGACAAATCAAATATGTAAGTGAAATGTAAAACATGGGCAGTATTATTGCAAATTTTAAAACAAAAATGAGTTAGTGTAAAGCGAATGAGGTTGCTAACACAGAAGGAGTGCGCAATTCCCGAAGGTACCTGGAGAATTGCGCACTGCAAACACAGAGGCAGTGATGAATTATAATATTTCATGCCATGAGGCATTATGTATTTTGTATTAAATGAACAACAAATAAACTATACAAAACAATAAAAATATAAGTTTTGATAATATTTTGTCCAAAAATTGCAAATTCATTGAAAAAGGCACTAAATTCAAAGTAAACTGAATTTGATGAGAAAATCTAAATGAGTGAAAAAATGCAGAACACCTAATTTCACTTTCGGCAAGTGAATGCCCAAAAAGTTAAATGCAGAATGTGAAAGTCTCAAATATTAATTTTCAATGAAGTTCTTGTTGATGTTTAATCTAAAATACATATTATTTTTTCGTAATATGTTGCTTTTTTAATCCAAATCAAAAGCGCAAAATGGAATTTGCTAAGAGAAACCATTAGTTATGTTGGCCACTAAGATTTTGAGATATCAAAAATTTCTATTTCTAATATCTTTAAAAGACGGCGATTGAGATTGCATTTTGCATAAGAAGTTTTGCAAAATTTAACGGTGATGTAATTCGACGTCAAAATACCAAAAAAAATGATCTGAAGAATTCCAAATCGAACTATAATCCTAAAAAAAAATTACGCCAACCCTCAACGTCAGCTGAGGCTCTTACTCAAACAAACATAAACACCGTTTCAGATTTTGGAGGGGCTCGAGCATCTGAGCTGCCTCTAAATCTTTAAGATTTACGAAAAAGTTTCAGTAAATCATATTCATTATGATGAAATCAGCTAAATAACAACATGATCTTGAAGGCTTGGGGGGGCTTGAGCCCCCCCCTCAATACGCCACTGCTTCAAATATAGCTTACGAACTTTTGCTACCTTCTTATTTCTAGACAGTGCTCTAAAACATTACTTTGAAAACCTCACAACAAAACACTTAATATATTCACCCAAAGCTACACAAACCCCCACAACCAGTTCAAACTTAATGCTCAAGTTAAATAGAATTAACCCACTTTCAATGGCAAAAAGCAAAAACAAAAAAATAATAAACTTACACAATGTTTCCCTCTCCTTGCGAATTGCATGCAAATACCTCCGACGTTTCTCCTTCAAAATATGATGCAATCGATTTATCTGTTCCATATAAAGATTTTGTAAATTGATAAGTTTTTTCTTCGAAATAGCAAGAGCTTCTTCATTTGTATAAATGCCAGCATGTCTAAAAATAAAGTATTTGATATAAATCAGAACTTCTTGAGAAAATCTAAATAAAAACAAACTTGAGTAAATCATCATCCTGTGAATCAACACTCTCATCGTCCGATATATCCCATTCGTGTCCTTTAGACGTGTTGTGCAACGTAGTTGGCTCCAATTCCGACGAACTATCTGAAGCATAGTCAAGAACTCGTCGTTTCTTTTTAATCAAAGTGTTGACAGTATTCAAATCAGATATTTGATCATAATTTACTAAAAAATGTTAAAAAGAAAACCTTCTTTAACCTTAAAAACTCTTTTAATTGAAACCAAAAAAAAAAAACCTACCAAATTGTTGAATATTTGGTGAAACAACATCGATTTCCTCATCAACTTCACACGAAAAACTCTTTGGGGGTGGCGACGAAGGCTCAATGCTCAAATGATGAGACAAACTATTCAAAAGCACTTCATTGGTTTCGATTTGTTTCAATTTGCCAATGGAATCACGAGTCGTTGTCAATTGGGACAAACGACTGTGTTCGAAGCAATAAATTGTCATTGAAGGATCCTTTTTGATGTCATGTTTTGGAGTAGCTTGGGGACATTTTTTGCCATTGGCAAAAGTATAGGCACATGGTCGAAAGGGGGCTCGAGGATCTTTTAAAATATGACGAATACAAAATTCATAACCATCCAATCGTGGGATGGAACATTCGTATGTTGGATTGGAACAAGCTTTGGATTTCTTTTCAATCTCAACATGAAGTTGTTCGCGCAATTCTTTTTCTTGATCGAATAGATTATGTTTGGAGGGTAATTCACGAGTTTGGAGGACTGTGATTTTTTCCATTGTTATTTATGCTAGAGAAAATGATTTAAAAATATTGAATTTTTTAGTTAAATATTAGAAATTGTGTGATTTGGTGACCGACACGATGCAAGCTAGTAGAAGAAGGTTTTTGTTGTGGAAAATTTTGTGGGGTTTCTTATAGGGGGATGTGTTGGTTAGGTGAAAGCATGAAAAATGCGTATGATGTTGCCATATATTAATTTAAAAAAATATCCCAAAAAGGAAATTTTTCCTATAATTTGTAAATTGTGTCTGTTTAAGGGCATATACCTACTAGTCTAGTATTAAAACTTGATTGGTTTCAAATAAAATTGCTAAATTTTTGTTTTTCGACTACTACAACTACAACAGACAAAGGATCAACTTTTCTTTAGGGACTAAAAGTAATAAAAATAACAATTTTAATGTTAGTAAACGTGTTTTTATATTTTTAATTAATTTTTTAAAGTTCATTTTTTTTATACAAAATGCATGCAAATGACAAATTCTTCCTGGTCGTCATTTGCATACATTTTGTATGAACAATTTAAATATTTATTTTTTAATCATACTTAAGGGTGTTTCCTAACCTTAATATTTTAAAGGTATTCTATTGAGACCCTAAGCTCACTGTAAAAATAAAAACAGAACTCTAAGTGTGCGCTCTTAATGGAAAGTCGCCCCCAGACAAATTTTTCACCATTGTATTTTATGTTTGCAATAGGGTTAGGGTATAGCATCGAATCGTGAATACCCCTATTGTTTTTCGGGCTGGAAAATTAAAACAAATGTTGCAGAAAGCTCATCTATTTTTTCGGCTAAACAACAATTTGTATACTCTATTTTACAAAACAAATTGCGTTTAGCCAGTACGCAGCTGAAGCGAAACGAAATTTTCCATACAAAAATAGCACAACGAAACCTTGAACGAAATTTATTTTGTTTGTTTTTTTTGTTTTAAAACTTTTTTTCTGATGTTTTTCTTTGATTTGTATTTTATTCTTTTGAGTTCGACATGGTAAAACGATAGTCAAACGTTACAACACGAAGTAAAAAGAATTATAGGCCTAAAAACTCCTGGTACCAGCAAATGCATTCAGTAGGCCTCTGAAATGGAACAATACAAAACAGGGAGGCTTATTGCTGTCGGTCAACCCGGCACATGTGGATAACTAGTGTGAAGCAGATGCGTGGGACAGTTATCCTCTCGAAATCGAGATCATAGTGCCTGGCTACACAGTGATTTTTCAATCGATTGAAAAATCACATGCGGTGGCTACACACTGTTGTGTCCAATCACGTTCCACTCTTACATTTTCTAGGAACAAACGTCAAAAAGAGGAACAATTTAGCAATGGAACTGTACTACCCTCAGAAAATTCAATTCCCTTCGTGAGCATCTTCCCCCTTTACTCCTCATCCCTCTTGCCTATAAACTCACTGCTTAGGCGATTGAAAAATCAATGTGTAGCCAGGCACTAACAGCGCCGAGAAAAAGAAGACTCGATGGTATTTTTTTCATTACTGCACATCAGCAGCGTACTAGTCAGAACGAAATTTATCGCTCAAGATTTCTTTGTCCTATTATTGCAAGGAAAATTTCGTTTCGCTTCAGCAGCGTACTAGGCTTGACTTTGGAGATGACTTCAAAATATTTCGTTTCGCTTCAGCTGCGTACTAGGCTTGTAAAACGAAAACCAAAACGAAATTTTATCGCTCAAGATTTCTTTGTGTTTTTTTGTTTATAAAATTGCGTTTCGCTTCAGCTAGGCTTTAATAAGAAAAAAAAAGAACCTAGGTAAAAACTTAATTTGGCATGAAATATCACAACTTTTTTGGATTCGATTTTTTCGGCTCATTGGGTAGTGCACTGCCTCAATATACCTATTTTTCTTTAACGCTTCAATTTTCTTTAATTTTGTCAGGTAAAGGCATAACTACAACGGCCACTTTTTGCAATAAGTGAAAAATTTCAAACTCATGTGACACTTTTTCCAAAACAATATTTGTTGTTTTTCGTCTGTATTTTTTTTTTATGTTTATTACCTCATAACTTTGGACGAGGGAACCAATTTCGATAATTCTTTTTGTATTGGAAAGCTGGTGCCTGCAGTGCCCTATTCTGGCAAACCTCACAAGTCACAAAAACCTCACAAGGTGATCATAACTCGATTTTGTGAAGATTTATTTCTCACAAACTTCTTACTAGCAAAAGTCCAACTTGTGAGTTGTGACCTTGAAGCAGATCACAAATTCGAAAGTTTTTGTGATACGAAAACCTCATAAAATCAAATTCATCTCCCCTTTTGAGATTCTTGTCACTTGTGAAGTTTGTCCGAATAGGGCTGTAAATCTAATATAAATGATTTGTATCGCAAAATTTGTTTTTTTTTTCCTTTTGAATTCTGCTTCTTTTTCCCCTGAAAATTGCCCATAATGCAATAACCACGTTCAAAGCAGCAGTAATTTCAATTTAAAAACAAAATAAAAATGGATGATCTCTCAGTTCTGACTGTACCAAGTAGTTTCGAAGTCCATCGAAATGTAGAACATGAAATTTCATTTCAAGTGAAATTGAAAACTGGGGTCGAATTACAGCATACGATTACGATCACTCGTTAACGTTTTTACTATTTGTGTCTCTATTTATTTAGTAGAAAAAGATAGGGACACATAGCAACCATACGATAACGAACGTATGCCGTAATTCGACCCCTGATTTCAAATCACTTTTGATCGAATTTCGGAACATGGGCGCACATTAAAATTTTTACCAATTCCCAATTACAATAGTAGGTGGTTGACCTAAGAAAACTTTTTAAACCTGAACGCCTTGTAAAATAAAATGTCCCAAAACAAAATGTAGACAAACCCTTACAACTTATAGAAATTTCGAGAATTCCAACAAATAAACATAAACAAATAGTAAAACAAACAATTTCAACTCAATTCACACTTTTCCAAATTTATTTAAAAAACTTTTAATCAATTTTCCAAACAAAAAATCAACAACAAAACACGCGATTTCAATTTCACAATGACACAAATTTCCTTCTCATTTCACTCTACTACGCCATTTTGCAAAAGACACAACACACAAAAAAAAAACAGGAAAATATTATAAAAATTATAGCAAATTCTGACGTAAAAAAATTTCCCTTCATGTTGTGGGTCGGCCATTCTTGCGGATACAACATCATTTTTCTGTGAAGTGCTAATTTTTTTATAAATTTCTCACATTTAACTCACATCGATTGTTTTAATTCAATTAAAAATCGAACGCTCTAATGCGATATTAACAAGTTAATATACATTTATTAATTAAAACTGCCGCCGAATTGCTAAAAAAAGTGAAAATCTTGCAGAGCCTTACCCCGCGACCAACCAAAAAACTCGGGCTTACGTGAAATTTTTTTTCATTAATGGCGTCTGCCTCTGCCCATCAACTACATTCATTGCGACAATAAAGAAAAAAAAAAGAATTTTTTTTTTCTTTCGTGTGTATTTTTTAAATGCTCGCCCAACAGAGAAGGGAAAATCCGAAAAGAAAAAATCTTTCGATATTTTTTCACCTACTCCAAAACATGTATGCAAAAATTTTCTTTTTCTATTTTTTTTAAATTTAGGTTTCAAAAAAAAAAATTGTTATGCAGTAGATCGCATTAAGTTTCTTGACATATTTGCTTTTTTTCATATTTTTTTTTTTTGCTGTGAATCGAATAAAGATAAAGGAAACGAACCCAACCAATTTCCCTTTTCCCCATTTCTACATCTTTTTCTTTCCATTTTACAATCACATACCTTTACACTATTTGTCTCTTTTCCGCTCAAATCAAAAAGAGCAGCAAAGAAATGAAGAAAAGAGAAAGCACGAAAATGGAAAATCCCATTTATTTTTGTTTTGTATGTTTGTGTAGATACCTGCTTAATTGCTAGTTGAAAGATTGGCGCTGCAATCGTTTTGAAGGGAAAAGTGAACACACCAACAACAAACAATACAAATACAATTACACAGAAAAAAAAAGTAATTAAACAAAAAATCAAAACATAAAACGAACCCTTCGCCGCGTGTCTGTCCAGTGCCAGTGTTTTTGTGTCTGGTGCTCATCCAAAAACCAGAAGCAGCTAAGACACGAAAAAGATAAAAACAATATAGACAAAGATTCCCAAAATCCCAATTTTAAGACAGACACAAAGTAAAAATATATAAAATAATTGCAATCTTCTTTATCAATCATTATTTGTTAATTTGTTTTGATTGCAATTTTTCGTGACAACTTATTGTTTTTTGAGTTTAGACAAAAGTGAACATTGAACCTCTTCCGTTCGTCGCACTTGTTTTTTGTTGTTCGTTTTGTTTCGATTTTTTTTGTCTTTGAATGAACTCAATTTTGGTTTTGTTTTTCCGTTTTCCGATTTTTCGATTTTTCACAAATCGCGGCGGCGACTATTGTTGTATAATCAACATCACAACACGACAATAGTGCTTAAGCGCGGTGACAACTGGCTAAATGGCTGCCATAATAAGCGCATCATCGGGAAGTGGCAATAACACCAGCAGCAGCAGTGGAATCCCACCGCCACCATCATCGTCGAGTAGTGGCAACAGCAGCAGCACGAGCAATGAGGTTAAAGAAAAAGACAGCATTTGGTATTTCACATCAGAGCAACTGGCTAATTCGCCTAGTCGTCGACATGGCATTAGTCCTGACCAGGAGCTCTCTTATCGCCAGATGACTGCTTATCTAATTCAAGAAATGGGTCAACGGTTACAAGTGTAAGTTTTCCTTAAATCCTTATAATACATCCATCTGACCATTTTTATCTTTTTTCTTTTAGATCACAATTATGTATTAATACAGCAATTGTATATATGCATAGATTCTATGCATTTCATTCATTTACGCACTTTTCACGTAATGGCATTGCATCGGCGAGTTTATTTTTAGCTGCCAAAGTTGAAGAACAACCTCGAAAGCTGGAACATGTGATTAAAGCTTCACAGAAATGCCAAACCCAGCCAACAACAGCACCACCCGATGCTAATTATAATGAACAGGCACAAGATTTGGTATTTAATGAGAATGTACTATTGCAGACTTTGGGATTTGATGTGGCTATAGATCATCCGCATACGCATGTTGTGAAAACATGTCATCTAGTTAAAGGTAAATGTATGTTAATTTTTCGATCCTTTCTTTTTTTGTATTTATTTTTTTATTTTATATTTTATTTGCCTTATTTTTGTAAATATTTTATTTAAAGTAGAATTGTAGATTGGATGGAAGAGTAGGGGAAAATAGTTCAAAAATTGTATCTGTTTGTGCAATTTATTAGTTGGACTCGTAAGTTCGCTTTTTCTTAAAACAATAATATTTTATTCAAAGCCTCTTACCTAGTTTAATAACTGGGAAAGCTTCAGCCTAACAATAAGGATTTTTGTTTAAATATTTCTGATTAACTGACATAACATATTTACAATCTATGATCATTAATTCCTTGGAATAGGTATTATGTTTTTCATATATCTAGGTTCGTTTTCAGATATCTCCATGCTCCATGTTGTATAAGACAACATCTCAAATTATTTGTTCCTCGTTATTAAAAATGTATTTAATTTATTAGAAATAACAGACCTAGTAATTAGCATATAACATAAGCTCGTTTTTATATTGAGCAGGGGGCGATCGAATAGGAGTATGTAATTCCATGTTCATATTGTGCCCCTGCAATTGTTTACACTAAATATGTTTCCTTCTTTTATTTTGAGTCCAGCTATACCTATCGCTGTATTACTTATCTTATCATCTGTACATTTATGTGCTTTTAATGAACATTAATAATAATAGTTCGCATTCTCGTTTTTATCTTGGGAATATAAATCCCATAGATGTTTTGTAAAAACGAGGGCTGTCCAATTTATTTTCAAAGTTTAAATTTCTATTTGATCCTACTAAATAAATAACGTTATACAGCATTTACACGTACAATTTAGTGTTCCCGCAATTTGAGAAGGATTTTTTTCCTTGGCAGTGAAGATAAAAAATAAATCTCCTTTTATCGCAGTACAAATAATCTTTCCTGATTATTTTTAAAAGCATTATTATAGTTGAAATACAAAAAATGCATTCCCTTTTACAACTTTCGATTGCAAAATAAAAATTTAACGGTTAAAAAAGTATATGCTATTTCTGTTTTCCCTAGTGAGAGCTAAAAAAAAAAGCAATGCGAAAAAATATACAATACTTAAAAGACTTTTTTTTCCCGATCCGTTTATTTTGAAAACAAACAAAAAAAAAATTAAAAAGCATCCCACATTATCTGAAATTTAAACCACATGATTTTTCTTATTTTTCCTATTTACCTGTCCATAGCTGTAAATCATTTTTTTTTTCAGTCCGAAGTTAAATATAACCCCAATTTAACTTAACTATTTTCTCGAGTTCACTCTGAATCAAGTGATGTAATGTTGTACCTTAAAAGTTTTTAGGTATTTCGGAATCCATAATTTATTTGCTTTTTAAGTCAATTCGAGTTTAATTAATTTGCAGTATAAACTCTCATTTAATGAAAATTAAAAAATTGTTTATATAAGTTATGGCTTTACCTTTCGATCATAGATCATAGTACAATTAGGTCCAGCCTGTAAGGAAAAGAGACTTAGAAAGCTAATCGCTTCTCTTAAAACATAAGCTTTTGCTAGTTTAATTTTCCAAAACGATTTAATAGTGTCTAGACTATATCTAGTATTTGTTCCCAAAAAAAACAACTTTTTTTGCCACTAAATAACTTTATTTCCATTAAAAAACTAAAATTGGGTCATATGTGTGTAGTAAAAAATTGTGGAAAAAAATTCCTCAACGGATCATTAAATAAAAACATAAAACACAATACAATTCAATATGCAATACTTTTGAACAGAAATAATTTATTTTCTGTAGGTCAATTTTGTTTTTATTGATTTATCATTATTCTTGGAAATAATTACAACTCATCAGACTGTTGTTTATTACTCAAAAACTAATTACGAAATATGACGGCGAATATGAATATTAAATTGTTTTTATTTAAATAATCCCTTCATTGACTGCGCTGCGCCCATAATCCAGGTAATAAAACTTAAATAGCTTAGACTTAGTTTTATAATAGAGTGTTAGGTGAATTTTGACACACATGATGAGGTTATTTAGTTCAGGTAGAATTTTGTAATCTAAAAATATTGTTTTGAATGTTATTTGTTACAGACAGTTTAATTATTTTTTAGAGGAGATATTTTCCTTTTATGACATATTTTTGTGTCTGCATCGAAAATCCTGGAAACTATGGGTTTTCACTAAATATTTCCAGGAATTAACTTATATAATGGGCTTTTTCTAACGTATTGTAACTTTCAGAGAAATACGTAAAAGTATCCGACTAAGTATCAGTCTTTTTGTAAAAATGTAGATGCTTCAAGAAAAAATTAGTGGTATTTTTAGAGGCATAGAACTTTTTGATGGCTGCAGGCGCTGTATGTTCTACCATCATGAGGAATACAACATCATAAATTAATTGTCTGTAGCGTTCGCTATTTACGGCAATGTTGACACCAGTTCTGTATGTAAACCGTGGTTTTTTTTCGGGAGTGATTTTATATCAATTCCAAATTTTATTACCAAAAAAAAAACCTCATAATAAGTAATTTTCATATTTTTTTTTATCAAATTCATCAAAATGAAAGTAGTAAATATTTTTTTTTTAACTTTTCCGAAGCAAATATTTCTTCAGAATTTGAGGATATGATCATAGTATTTCACAGAAATAAATTTCCATTATGTTATTGTAGGCCTAAGAATTGTCATTTGTATTCACATTATATGTATTTTATGAACTTGGTCCCCTAATCTTTCCAGACATCAAAAAAGAAACATTATGTAGTCGTCCATTTAATTGAAATTGTTTTATACAAATCATTGCTAACAAACAACAAAAAATACTTTTCTTACTACAAAAAAAATTAAACCAGCAAATTTCTATTTTGTTTTGTATTTACAGCCTGTAAAGACTTGGCTCAAACATCCTACTTCCTAGCGTCGAATAGTTTACATTTAACATCGATGTGCTTGCAGTATAGGCCAACAGTAGTTGCCTGTTTTTGCATTTACTTAGCCTGTAAATGGTCCAGATGGGAGGTAAATAAATAAAAAAACTTTTTATTCAACAGAAAGAAAAAAAAAGTAAACAAAAAAAATTGTTTATAGATACCTCAATCGACAGAAGGTAAACATTGGTTTCATTATGTCGACAAATCGGTAACCATGGACCTATTGAAGCAATTAACCGATGAGTTTATTGCAATTTATGAAAAGAGTCCAGCCCGACTCAAGTCTAAATTGAATTCAATCAAAGCACTGGCACAAGGTGCCAGCAATAGGGCTGTCAGCAAGGATAAAAAATCTCAAGGCGAGGATTGGAAAATGGGTGATATGTTGAAGCTATATCACTCATCTATTCCAACTGACACATCGTCCAATGGTGGCGGTATGACTATGGATCAGCAAGTGCAACAGTATCAACAGTTGCAACAGCAAGAACAACTTCAGCAACAGCAGCAGCAACAACAACAGCAGCAGTTGCCACCTCCAACGTCTACGTCGTCACAGCAGTCTAGACGATCAGAATCGCATTCTAGTCACCATCGACCACATCATTCCTCCTCGTCGCATCATCATTCCAAGCAAATCTTGCCACCTAGCGAAATAGGAGGTTTGTTTATTCTTAAACTTATTTTTTTGTCCATTATTTCTAAATGTTTGTTTCTTTTTTTATAGAACACAAACCGGTTATTCATAAACAACCGTATCCTGCAGTTAGTCGACAACGAGATCCCTCCCAACCATATCCGGCAGTGGCTGGCCACAGTAGTAGTAAACAAATGCAGCCACCTGTACAGCCTCCACCACCAAGCTCATCACGTTCATCAAGTTCACAGAGCCGACCTCCAATAGCAGCGGTCTCGCAAATACCCCAACGACCACCGCCTCAAGCCCACGACCCCAATTACCACAAATCGTCGTCAAGCCGATCCAGTATACCGGCTCCACCTCAACTCAATCCATCTGCTGCCGTTCCCAATCATAAAATGATGTCGAAATCTGAATCGAGCAGCAGCAGCAGCAGTAGAATGCTACACAAGGATCCCAACAGCAGATTGGTCGATCCAAATAAAATCAGTTCGAGCAAAGCGTATCCTCCGACGTCTGCACAAAACGTGGGAGTAGATATGACTCGAAGCATGCTGCAACAGAATGTTATGCAACAACAACAACAACAGCAGCTCAGGCCTTACAATACCCAAGCTCCAAACAACACACAAGCACCTCAGTCGTCTTCAATTCATCCCTCAGCATACCCGAGTAGAACTTCTAGCATAAGCAATAGCAAATATGATCAACAATTATCCGTCCAAATGCAACAGCAACAACAAATAATCCACCAGCAACAACAACAACAACAGCAACAACCAATAATCGAGTCTTCCTATAATCCACAAAAAATCATTCAGTCCTCCTCGATGCAGCAGCAGCATTCGCTGCAATATCCGAGGCAACAAGTGGAGGATCCGTACAGCAAACAGCCACCACAGCAACCTCCACAAATGCAACAACAACAACAAGGCGATCAAATGGAGCTCTGCTCGCCACCTAAATATTCTCAATACACATCGCAGGGCTTTATTCCAACAGCTCAACAACAACCGCCGCCACATCAACAACAACAGCAGCAACAGGCGTCAAAGCAATCATCAATCTTTAGCCCTGAATACATGGAAAAGGTACCTCCAAGTGCGACGAATAACGGTGGCAGTAAAATGGGAACGCATAAATCATCAAGTCGCGATAGCCCTAAAAAATCCGAACGAAGCACACCAAAAAAAGACAAGAACCGACCATCTTCGTCCTCGATGATGGATGTGAACGCCGTCATGTCATCATCATCATCATCGCGACAACATAATCAACCACCACCGGGATATGGCAAACAGCCTAAACAAGAACAAATCCCTGTGATACCACCGCCATACGGAGCAACTGGCTACGGAAATGTCAAACGCCCATCCAGCAGTATGGATATAAAACAAGAAGAAGACCTAATGCTTCGTGACTCGAAGATTCGTAAAATAGAACTGAACCCTGTCTCCCCGCCGCCGTCATCACTCAAAACATCATCCTCGTCAGCGTTCCCTGGTGGGACAGTAAATGGAATCGAAACGAATCCTGACTTGGTGAGTAGCCTCCTCAAAGAGAGTCTATGCTCGACGAGTGGCGGCTTCATCAAGACTGACACGCTCATTAAATCCGAATATCAGGATCCAATGCAACTCTTCGATCCGACTATGACAACGTTGCCTGAGCAAATTCTACAGAGTAATCCACCTGCGGCCATTAAAGAAGAACAAGTCATCTCTGAGGTTATCAAAATGGAAGACCAAAGTGGTGACCCAACGAAGTTGGAGAAAAAGAAGAAGAAGGACAAACACAAGCACAAGGAGAAAGACAAGTCCAAGGATAAGGAAGAACGCAAAAAACATAAAAAGGACAAAGATCGACACAAAGACCGGGAACGGGGCAATGACGCTTCGGAATCCTCGGAACCGGTTAAAATCAAGATCAATTTATCGAATGCATCGAATGAATCTAGTGTCACTGGTGTACCACCACAGCTAGGATTCAAAATAAAAATTCCTAAAGACAGGATAACTGGTGATATTAGTGCCCCAATGGGTGGCGGCGGAGGAGGTGGAGCAGGAGGTATGGGCGGAGGAGGGAACTATGATGGATCAGCCGGTGCTTCAGCACCACCACTCAAGATCAAAATTTCCAAAGACAAACTGGACAGTAGCTATAGCAGCGTGGGAAACATGGATCAGCAGAAGGTAATGGGAGGTGGTAGCATTCAGAGCATGAGTGGCTATCATCATCAGCATCATGGAAGCAGTGGTAGCAATAGCACCAGTGGTAGTAGTAGCAGTAAAAAGAAGGATCGAGATCGTGATCGTGACCGCGAGAAGGAAAAGAAACGCAGCAGTCATGATCACAGTAAAATGAATGGCACTAGCAGTAATGGTGGCAATTCAATGGCTTCGGCCTATTCTGCAGCAGCATTGGCTGCTTCATCGGCTAGCAATTCGACGAATTCGTCATCAAAGGGACAAATATCAAATAAGGTAAGTTATTAGTTTTTATTTTTTTTTTGTATATATTTTTTTTTTCTTAAGTATTTTTTGGTTCTGTGCATGTAACTGTTTTTATTTCAAAAGTAAATGCAAAAGATTGTAGCTATTTTGTAGTTGGTAGAACGTGTAAATATGAAATCATTTTTGGTATAAAAAACACATAATATTTGGTGGTTTGATTAATTTTTTTTTTTAATTCACGACAACATTTTGTAGTACATATCATTTTATTTTTTAAGAAAATTACATTTTTTTTTTTTCAAGAATTCATTTCAAATGTTTGAAAAAATTACAGCACTTTTTGTACATATACATTTATATTACCTATAGATAAGCATTATGTTGTTGTTTAATAAAAAAAGAAAGAATGCAAGTCTACAGTCCTGTTTTAATATTATCGTTATTGTCATTCACACTATTGAAATATTGTGTTGGAAAGAGTCTCTGTATATATGTATGTAAATTCACTTACGCAAAGAAAGAAGGATCTCGTAGGCCGTTTCAAAATTTTACTGCGGATGGTTTTTTCAAGATGTATTTGTGGGTTGTTTTCGTTTTTACAATCCCAATTTTTTTTTACATTGGTGACGCATTTGTTTATTGAATTTGAAACAAATTAAGAAAAGGTTTAAATAAATAAAAAACAAAAAAAAAACTTTGACAAATGGCTTTTTATTTGTTTTTGCATCTACTTTACTCTTGCAAACTACATAACTTCAAAATAATAATAATTTTTGACTCTTCTGTTGAGGTTTACATTGAAGATGCATCAACTATGTTGTTGACTAATTTTAATTACTTCCTTTATTGTAAAGAATTGGTTTAGTGAAAACAATTGGAAGAAGTCCGTCCGTCTGTCTTTGCCTTCTCGGTGGTTTGGTTTTTCTTGCTTATCTCGCAACCGATTTCGGTGTCATTGTACTATACGATCAAGTACACGGAATTCATTCTTGAATGTCTGTTTGTCTGACTTTAACAGTGGCGTTACTAGATTTGTTTCTTGAGCCTCTTGTGAACTGTTTAAGAAGATAAAAGTACAACTTTTTGTTTTTGAATTAGAAATGATCTGTCTCGAACAGATATGCCCGGTGCACACATGCGGTTTTTGGACGCTAATTGACACTACAGGAATCGTTTACTAGTGCGGTGACTCTGCGGTGTTTTAGGATCTGCGAGTTTTTTCCAGAACAGCCAGGGTGGGTCAAAAAAATGGAAATTCGTTTTTTTGATTTGGTATTACGAAAACTCGATTGCTAGACACCTCTAGAATATACTTACCAAATATGAGCTCTTTATCTTAATGGGAAGGTCCTCTGCTTTTCAATTTTCCATTTTTACATCAAGCTTCTACTAAAAAAAATATTTTTTTTAATAATTGAATTTTTAGCCAATTTTTTTACATATTCTTGTAGAAAATTGAACGCTCTACAAAAAAGGTTAAACACACTTTTTGAATTATCTAACCGTTTAGTAGATATTTAAGGTCCAAAAATCGAGAAAATCTTTAAAAATTCGTTTTTTGTTCTTAATTTTGTAACAAATTGAAAAACTATAATAATCAAACGCGCATGACATATTCTTGTAGGAAACAGATTGCTCCACAAAAAAGGTATTATTAACTTTTTTTTATTAATCTAACCATTTGAAAGATATTCGAGGTCAAAGTTAAACAAAAATATAAAAACTTTTTTTACTTTTCAAAATTTTCTAATTCACTAAAAAGTCATTATTATAAAATTAGTAAGATGGATTATTGTAGGGGCTTAAATGTTCTACAAAAAAGTCCTTGGCATCAAATTGGTTGCTTTAACCGTTTAAAAGATATTCGCATCCAAGTCGCAATGCATAGGGATCATAAGAAAACTATTGAAATCAGTGGGCATTGGTTTTGATACGAACATCTTCTAGTAGATGCGTACAAAATAAGTAGAAATCTTTAAACACTATCCGATGTAAAATTTGAAATAGGCCTAGCAATGACCCATTGCATCTTTGCTTTGAATCTTTGTTGTTAGAAATGTTGTCAGTGGTGTTTTATTGAGGTGATGATATGAAACCCGAATTGTAAAACTGTATATCAAAACTCCATTCGTGAAATATTGACAGTGACTGGAGAAAAAGAATGCACCGTACCCAATGAAACTGTTTAGAAGAACACTCAACCGTACTTATCTCTTGTTAAATAATTGCGATTGTCCGTATGTACATATGTATCTTAAAAAAAAGAGAAAGAGAGTGAGAGAGATGATATTTCTAACTTTCAAAAATTATGTTTAAAATTAAATAGATAACACGTGCGATTAATTATCGCAGGAACTCCGTTTGAAATTATTGAGGTCATAATTCTCACCTCTTATTGGTGCGAAAAATAAAAAAATGTTAAAAAGTTCAAAAAAAAAGCTCTCCAGAATTAATTAAAAAAGGTGAAGTTGTTCCAAAAAATGTACAAAGAAGATTCAGCAATGATCATTATAATTTTAGATCCCGTCACACGACGAGCTTTTCTCATCTAGGTCCTAAATGCTAATTGTTTTTTTGTAAACAGCTTATGGTCGAGGTAAACAAAACGTGATAAAGTAGCCGTTCTAAATTGAGTTTATCGAAATTTTGTGTGTGAAATTTTTATTTTTCAAAATCAATTTTATTTCTACTTTTTTAAAAATTTTCCCGTTTCTCTGTACAATTTTTTCTTGTCTCGAAGCCACCTACACAACCATTTATTGTTTAAAAAATTATAGAGTTTAACGATAAGAACTCATAAAATGTTAAAAAAAATTAAAAACATGATTTTCCCTTTCAAGTTTGTAATTTTCTAATTCCGTTAGATTAGTGAATATCTGCTACGATGACAAAATGTTCTCTCATTATCATTAAACGTAATAACCAACTATGCTGTTTTAACGCCCATTGACAAACGAGAAAAAAGTAAAGAGTTCTTAAAAAATTGTCATAGGGAGTGAATACTTTATTATTTACACAAAATGAAATTTATTTTTTTATCATTTTTGATACATCCTTCGGTAGAGGCGTTTTTCTCTTAGACTTTTTTTTCAGTTAAAAAAATTTGTAGATAAGTTTAACTTAACTAAAGCTAAAATTAAAAATACCAAAATAACATTTTATTTTTTTAAAAAGGTTAATGGTTAACTTGAAAGATACAAAAAGTTGATTTCTAATTTAAATCTTAAGGTTTATTTAACAACAACAAAACCTTCATTAACCCCTCAAAAAAAAACTCAAAAACTTTTATATTTACGTATTAACAGTGGTAATTGAAAACACAATCTGGGGAAGTCATTCTTGGTGTTCATTATTTAATTTTTTTTTTTTTTTGTAAATATTTCTTTTCATTAATTAAGTTAAAAGCAACAACTTAACTATAACTCATTGATGTAGGTTTATTGAACCTTTTGTACACACACCAAAACAAAACAAAAAAAAACACATTCACACATTTCAATTTTTAGCAAATTAAACCCAGGGTCGTGTTTATTATTTTGTATTTTATTTAATTTTTAACTCCACAAAGTTGCTTCGGGATATGGCTAAACAATTTTAAAGTTAAAACTGATTCCCCCACCCCCACTTTCATGAAAAATTCTCTCATCTTTAACCAAAAACAAAACAAAAACCAAATACATTCAATCAAAAATCCTGTGTGCAAAAAAACAAAATGCACCACAAAATCTTCCAGATTCCACATCATCATCATTACAACAGCAGTAATATGAGTCATTTGTTTGGAGAATCAAATGATGATGATGACGACGATGATGATGATGACACTGATAACGATGACATCGGTACTTCGCCAAAACTTCCACCAGCATCATCATCCTCCTCTTCGTCTTCCTCGCATCATAAATCAAAAACTTCTTCGTCGTCGCATGGATCCTCTCGATATTCTTCTTCCGTCGCCGACAATAGGTACAATAGTAGTGGTAGTAGTATGCATCAACAGAAATTCTCTTCTTCCTCCCAACAACAACATCGACGTCAGTCTTCTTCTTCGTCGTCATATCAAAAAAATAGTAATAATTGGTAGTAGTTGTGAGTTGTCCTCCTCTCCTACTTACTAGGCAGAGATATATATTTCAGCTCTTCTGTTATAAACAAAAAAAAAAAATATACAAAAAAGTTGGAAAAGCGCCTAAAAACCCGCTACAGAGGCTGAAATTTTATGTGTGGTTTCCACTGCATGCAAATTATATATATTTTTTTAATTTAATTGTTTGCAATTTTTATAATAGCTTGCATTTATGTATCTTGAAAGTGTTCTTATATATAAACAAATAAATATATATCTTACATAGAATAATTTATCCATTTATGTTAAACAAAACAAAAAAAAATACATATAATAGCTTATAAACAAAACAAAATTTTGTTCTTATTTAATTTTCAGTTTCATGCAGCGCAGTTTTAAATAAAAAAAGAAACAAAAAAAACATAAAATTTCATTAAAAAAAATGTAACAAACAATATTCGATGGCACACGCACGACCTCTTCAGTGGATCTAAAGAGTTGTGCGTTTTTAATCTATTGAGATTTTTTTTAAATTTTTTTATTATTAATTGTTCAACGCTAAAGTTGTTGTTTTAAATAACATGATGATGAAAAAAAAAAACAAAAAAAAAAAAACACTATATACATTATTATTAAACACAAAACAATATTCGTAAGTAGTAAAATTGTTGATACTGAATAAAAAAATAAAATAAAGAATGTTCCTTCATTCCATGTTTAAAATTAAATATAAACAAAACAAAAAAAATAATAATAAACTGTATAAAAGATAAAAATACCGTGAAAAATACTAAAATTAGTTTTTTTATTAAGAAAAAATATTACATAATTTTTTTTTTACTAAGAAAAATAAAAATTTATTTTTTAATTTAGTTTTTTTTCTTCTTTTTGTAAAAAAATTTAAAAAAACAAAGAAATTAAGTTTCAAAACTTAAAAATTAAGTGAGGATAGTTTTCATAGTGCAATGTTTTCATTTTTTGTTGTTATGTGTAATTCTTTATAGTTGGACAAGAAAATTAAGGAAATATTTAACAGTAGTTTGTGTAATATAAACACTAACACAAAAAATAATCAACTATACTGTTAATAGTATCCAACAAAGATTTGAAAGTCTTCAAATTTTAGTTTTTTTTTTTTTTAAGTTAACGTTTATACTGATTGAATCTGATTGGATAGTTTTTTTTTTTTTTAATTTTAGGTTAAAAACCAAACAAATAAAACGGAAGATGAATAATTTTACTTTTACTTTAACTAGAATGAATTTCTTTTTTAACTTTGTTAATAAACCTTCACAAAGTTGTGATGATCTCTGGATTGAGTAAATAAATAAAACTAACTTTTGAAATCGAAGTGTAGTTGCTTAGAAAAGAGCTATTTACATTGAAATGATCATGAATCATGAATTTTTTTCGAGCCACATATGAACATATGAAAAATTCTATACGTTTTCGAAAGATTATATCATCAGTTTGTGCTTTAGAAGATCTTACAATTATTGCAAATTCGATTTCGGAAATTGATAAAATGTAATAATTTGTGTGCTTGTATTAAAAATGATTATCAAGAAAAGAAATACCGATGATGTTTAAGATAAAAAACAAAATTATCGCTGTCGAACGATTCGGTGATAAACGCATCAAAGAAGATGAAAAAAACAATTAGCAAAAGGACGAGAACTGCAAAAGTATAAAGTGCAAAATCGAAATTACTTTGAATGAAATATTAATTCCAAACAACGAACAGAAAAAATGTTAAGGGAACAAAGAGGCGATGCGATAGTTATATAAACAGTCTTGTTTAAATATTTCACATTTATCAAATAAAAAATAACCTTTATCACACTCTTGGTTGGTTTTACAAAACGTATGAAATCTTCAATAAGGGAACCAATGCAAATGTTTTTTACTAAAAATATTTTGGAGCACAATTAGGTTATTATCAATCGTATATCGTATAAATGTTGGGCTTTTTAGAAACTACGGTTATGAAGTTTGGTTAGTTAAATTAAATAAATAAATATGATTTGGAAAAGCTTCTTTATTTTTCAGGTAAAGGTTTTTTCTGGTTTGCATACACTGTTCATTTTACAGAAATACTGACTTTCAAACGAGAATTCGGACCCTGAAAACAGAGGTAATCGTTTGGAAAGAAATGCGCATTTTTTTTTTGAAGGAGTTTAACTTCTACGAATTCCTTACCGTTAAATATCGGTTACATTTCTTCGGAAGATCTCTGGGAATAAAATATAAAGGTAAAATCTTTTCCGAATGGATACTTTCAAAGAACTGAGTAACTTTATATTAAACATAAATTTAAAAAAAAAATCAGTCATACAAAACGAATTTATGATCAAGTGTACAATTTGTATGAAATTTTCCATTACGATGGATTCTGCGTTAGTTTTTTTTCGGGATTCGAGAGTCGTGACAAATCTACGATACGAATGTAATTTGTACGGGATAAAGTTGCAGAAAAACTTCTCATAACGAAGAAAAAAATAACAAAAATAATAAAAAATTATTAAAATTATTTTTATTTTAAGTGGAGTGATTGAATATAATTCAATATAAGTTCAATAGCTTGAACTTATATTGAAAAACTTCTCATTTTGTAATTCCTCAAGATTTTTAAAATGCCGTTACTTCGAAACCGTGCTAGATTTGCTTTATAATGCTAATGCCATCTAGTGAAGGATTTCTTGTGGCGTTTTCTTCGAATGCGAGAACTAAAAAAAAGAAGAAATGAAAATATAACACATTTATATTTAGAATGGTTGTTTTTTATTTGTAAAATTGAATCCTGTTTTTCAAAATACATTTCGTCGTCCTTGTGAGAAAATGTCATTTCTCACAAGTAAAACCAAAATGTTTTACAACACTAGTAGAGTAGTGGAGGAAAGTGCTTTGGAAAATTTAAATGTATGCTTAAAATTGGACATTTAACAGTTGCTCCAAGTTTCTGAAAAATTTTAAATATATGTTTATTGTACAGACACAAAAAATAAAAAAAAAAAAAAAATTACCCCTAAAGAGCAACCCATTGGGAATGAGTTACAAATCGAAAATAATGTTCGATCGAAACTCAAGTTGTGTTCTAGGTATCCGTTCCGATATCATTTCGTAATTACAAGTCTCGAACTATTTCAATCTTAACAGTGATTTTGTATTCTCTTTGCTAGGAGTTGTGAATAACATGGAATTAAAAGCTTAAAGAAAATTGTTTAATAATTAATGCGGAGTTCATTCTTGAAAAGTGAAGCTAATAAACAATTAGTTAGAAAAAGTACTGGTAAATGTTTGTAATCATAAACATGAAACTATTTTATAAAAAGAAAATAAACAATAATTAAGTAAAAAGAGAACCTTAGCATTTAAACCGATAATTCGTGTCTTTGTTATCTCATTTGCAATTTCGTTTGACATTTTAAAACACTAATTCCCGATTTCTTTACAAAGTTCTAGCTCTTTTCAATACAAATTTACTCTTAAGCTAAGTTTTAAGAGCTTTAATTTTGTCAAGAAATCGGTCGTTAATAAACAAAACATAACCAACGTAAAACTAAAATAAAATACATCTAAAAACAACAAAACAGAAAAAAAACACACTCACACATCTTCATCTTATATTCATATTTTACTAATCATCTCTCTCTCTTTCTCTCACACTCACTCTTTGTCTCCTCTTTGTCTCCTCTTTTTCTCTATCTTTAAAAAAATCATCTAGTTATTAAGAATATAATTATTAACCTATCTCTTACATAATTATATTGTCCAATATATAAATAAAGTTACATTTTAAATGTAACTCCTATTTATGATTAAACAACAACAAAAAAATAAAAGAAGTTTTGCATAAAACAATCACCCTATATTCAAGAAATAACAATATATAAGAAATATATATAAATATATTTATTTACGCCTTAAAAATAATTTAATTGCTAAACAAAAAATAATTTATCTATTAAAATAAAAACAAACAAAAGAAAAATCCAAAAAAACGCCAGCTGATAAAGCATTTTAATTTATTACAAAACAAACAAACAAAAAAAAAACAATTGAAATTAATAAGCAACATTTTTTTTTTAAATAAATAAATAAAACTAAAGAAACCATGCTGAACATATATCTAAATATTTATAATTTATAACAAGATAACTATAATATACATAAAACCTATGTATAATCCAAAAAATAAAAATTAAAAAAATTAGATCAACAAATTGTTATTATCTTTAGAGAGAAACAAAAGAAGAAAGTACCTACAAATAGATGTTTTCACGTTTTCGAGAGAACCTGTTAAGAAAAATATAAATCAAAACAAAAAAAAATCATTATTATTATTAAGATATTTTTTTTTTTTTAGTTTAAATTGAATTTTAACTTTAAATGAAATTAAAATAAAATAAAAAAAAAAAAATAAAAATTTATATAAAATTTAATAAAAAAAATTATGTATATTTTTCAGTTGAAATTACTAAAGCGAAAACTCATGAAAAACTTCCGAAAATTGAAATGAAATTTGTTTTGCTTAGAGAAAAAAAAAATTTAATATAAATATCTACCTACATAAAATATCAAGAGCAATATAATTAAGTTAACACAAAACAATAAATAAAATAAACTTATTATAATTTTTGTTTAAATTTTAATTTTCTAATTTAATTAAATTGAACATACATTTAACATTGCAAAAATCAATATTACATGTGTGTGGATGTGTGCGATTATGCCTGAAGTTATATTAAACAATTAAAAAAATATATATTTAAATAAATACAAAAAGATAAAATTTGTTCACATAAAAATATTGTTGTGTGACAAAAAAATGATGTTATATAAATAATAAAAAAAAAAAAACAAAACTTTATTAATATTTTTTGTCATTATATTTAAGAATAAAACAAAAAATGAAATTATAAAAAAAAACCTATTTAAATAACTAATTCAATTTAGATTATTAACTATTAGTGAATAAAATAATATAAAACAATCACCAGCATACACATACATACATAAATACATAATTTTTTTTGTTTTAAAAATTGTTAATATTTAAAAATTATTGTTTAAATTCGATTGAGACACACACACACAGATAAATGATGATAATGTTGATGATGATAATGGTAGAAAAATGTAGTCACATGATGATGATGATTTTTCTGCCAGGCTTTTTTTTTTATTATTATTTACGAGAATATTATTATATATGAAATATTTAGAGAAAACCAAGAACAAAAAACGATAAGAAATACTGTAAATATTAGTTTGTAGAATCGTTCAATTCAAATTTTCATTATTAATGAGAAGCCAATAAACTATAAGTTTTCTTTATATAAACAAACAAACAAAAAACAAACCAATGGAGTGTTTTTATTTTTTGTATTTTTGAATTGAGAAAATAATTTTAGTTCCACTGTGAGTATGAATATTTTTAATATTTTTTTAACAAACATCAGGTAACGTCATTTATCCTAACAAATTTTCTTGTACGACTAAGTTCCAGGTACTGTTTATTACTGTAAGAATTTATTTGAATCTTTAACCCTTTTTTTAAGTATCTACTCATGAACAAATTAACGGATGGGTTCATTCACTTCATAGCAATAGCAGATCTTAGAGATTGTACAGGGGCCCTATTTTATAAAACGATAATCGTTAAAACTACTTCGTTCTCGTTGAAATGCGACTACGTATTACGATAATCGTTTTTCTTCAACGATACTCGTTAATCTTTACGACTGCCTTTTACCTATCGTTTAACTTTCGTTTTCGTTAAGCTGTCATATTATTCTTCCATATGCTGGTAGAATGGATGTGAGCCTCAAAAAAATATTTTTTTCGGTTGAGTTTGGCCAAACGACTTTATCGTTTTACATAATCGCTCTTTGTCCTGACTATCGTTTACTTCAGTACCGTTGACTTGCCGCTCGTTTCGTATTACGTAATAGACCCCCAGAATATATTTTTCAAGAAGCAAAAATAACGGTATTTGTTATACGAGTATACCAAGTTTTGAAAAATTTAATTTTTCCACTTTTTCTTCTTTTCATGTGGACACATAGATTTTCATCTTAAATAAAATGGATTTCCGCTTAATTTAGGACGGAAGTCATATTGGAAAAAAACCATGCGGAAATTCGCTTGTTTTTAGGTGGTCTTTAACTCCGTGTTGTTTGAAGCGCATACGAAGTATTGTGTATTTTGTCTGTAACATTGGCCATGTTTCTGTGACATTTCAGTAAAAATCAAACAAACAGTTCAACAATAAAATTTACTAGCTATGGAACAAGTTTTGTTGGGGCATTCCATGAAAAATGGTAACTTTATATAATTAGGAAAAAAAGTAATTGATGGGATTTATTGCAATGAAAAACTTCTTTAGAAGCAGATAACTCTTTGTCACGAGTTAACAAGTGTTTGCGAACTTAATCGATATTCACCCAGCCAAGCTTTTCATCAAGTTTAAAGTAAAAATAAACGCTTAAACGTGGTTGACTTAACGTCGTTTACGTTACGCAACATATATATCTAATTTATGGTAACTATATTTGTTAAACTGAGACTTGTAGACGCTTCATTACATAGAAGGGATAATCTTAAATTATTTCTAAATGTTCAAATCGATCTTAAAACTGTAACGGCACTTACAATCTATTTCAAACACCAAAAAACATGCAAAAATTTCATCTACGTTACAATGGAAAGCTCCGGTTACATATACAAACAAAATATTTAAGCAAATTGATTGTCTTATTCATATTTCTGGTGAATACAGGTATCTAATATGGCAATATGTTCAAAAATGTTTATGCAAAAAATATGTAATTCTAAAATTAAAAAAAAAAATCTCTTAATTTTACTCATAAGTCATGATCAATCAGACAAGAAAAGTCGTTAGATAGATTAATATTAGTTCAGTCAATGAGGATTGAAATGCAGGGAATCTGCAAAAAAGTTGTGACGTCAGCAAAGTTTTTTTTTTTGTTGAAGAAAAAAAAGTGTATTTGGTCACTGAGGCGTATGCGTAACTTTTTTTTTTAAAGAAAAACCTAAGAGATCTTTCTTTGAACAATTAATTGGATTTTCAATTTATGATGTTTTAAATAAAGTTCATTACAAATTTTGTATGTTAGATGTTTGACTTGAGTCTTACGGAGCTTTTACAAACGTATGCTGAAGAACTGCATTATTTCTGGTCATTATACTAAATTTTCGATTTAACTAACCTAAATTACCTTCATAAACGTCTTTCTTTTCTCGGTTTGAACGAATTGTCCGGCTATTTCTTATTTTTGCTGCAGAAAGAGCAGACAAGTCTATAATTCATCGATAACCACCAAAATCTATAATAGTTTTTATGATAAATTTATGTTAATATTATACATACTAAATTTTTTCACCGATACCAAAAGCAAATAAAAAAATGTTATCAGATATTTTCGTTTCAAATGGTAAAAATATGTGCAATATAACACCTTTATAATCACTTAATAGCTTTTAAACTAGATTGTCACTTTATTGAATATTTTAAACATTAAGTAGACATTAATAGAGTGCGGGACAAAGTATTTTTTTAAGATCGATTGCCGGAAGAGGAAATTATCAATTAAATTGAAATATATTCGTCAAATTTATACACATTTGGGATGTTGTAGAGAGTAGACGCATAAACTAGTTTAAGTCTATAACCTGTCTAATAGATACTATATGCTTTAATGCGTCTGCTGTCTGAGATGAAGGTTAGTAATTCTTTAGAAATTGAAAAACAATTTCACATGATCAACTTGAAGTAATTTTTTTTTATCTTCAATCGACCACCAACCGTAAAATCCAAAGATTAATTGAATTCTATAAAAATCATCACGATCACGACAATCCGATTAAAAAAAATTACATTGTGAATAAATCCATTAATAAGGTTCTTGGAAGATGCCAAGTATTAAGTGTTTTACAAGAATTACAGAAATACTCGAATACATAATGAACTCATGTTGGAAACCTTCTATCTTTTGTTTACAGTTGAGTAAGTTTGCATGCTTAGTAGCTGTATAGTATGTCATTCAATTCAAAAAGCAAAACGGTTCACTGCCAACCACAACATCCCGCCATATGCCAATGTACTGAGTTACTAACGACACCCAAGTACAAATCTCAAACCGCAAGTCTTCACACATCCGAGTGGAAAGTATCTCAAATGACAACAAACTTTACATTTATTATTGGGTGGCAATGGCTGATAACTGCTATTCAATAACATTGTTGCTTAATAAACTTAATAATAGACTTATCCACTTGATAGATTCGCAAAGAGTAATTAAAGATACAAAATTCCTAGATAAAAAACCACCTTACTGCCGGTGGTCTACATCAACGAGACCTGTCGACTTGCCATTTGCTTACAGCTTGAGGCATAGGTAAGGTATATTGCTATTCGACTTGTTAGAGAGGAAACTTCTAAATTTAAAGCTTCCATATGAGTGATTCACCCATTCATTCAGATTTTCAAACTGATATTCGCAATTGATGGTGTTTACTTTGTTTCTCTGTTTTTTTTTTTTGTTATGGCTAATACCCAAGAGTATACACCAGGTGGGTACATACTTCAATAAGGCTGGTACATTACCCACTTTAGCTTTTTTATTGGTTTGAATGGGATTTAGCTTTGAACGTCGCGTCGACCGACAGACAACTCAAACCTAGGTAAACAGCATTTGGCTTGAACGTGCACACGCTACTGCTGACTTGGCTCGCAGCTTCAACAGCTGTTTGATAATATTCTGTTGAGCACTCTGTTAGCAGTTCTTGAGTGTTATAAGATAGAAGTTCAAGCTACTTGTTCAGTAGCTAGAAGCTATATGCAACTTCACATAAATTGGCAAGGAGATCATTGGCAAGACTTAGTTAAGTGAAGTGCGTCCGTTTGTCCGCATCTATTAAACCGAGGACAATATAATTGTTATACGAAAAAACTTAGTGCAAAAATTTAGGAATTGGTAACAATTATTGTCAAGCTTTAATTGGCTAGTCCTAAAAAATTTATAGAAAAAGACTTGAGTGTATAATTTCATATTTAAACAGTGCGTGTTTTTTTGCTAAGAAATAAAACATTTATTTTAATTGAAATATGACACCTAAACCACAACAGGAATTGAATAGTGGTCTAACGCCTCCAAGCGTCAAGGCCAATTGTTCAGCCTCAATAGTTAGAAATAATAACAATAATAATGATAATAATACAACAGCCAATAATCGCAATTCGGCCTTTGTTAACGGTGGATTTGAAAGTGAAAAGGGAAAAAGTGCCAATGATGATGATTGTCTTACATTACAAGTAACTGGTGTTATACCAACTATTGTTACTCCGGATAATGATCAAGAACAACCATTGATAGATTTTGATGATTTACTACCAATGGTTGGTGAATTTGGTTTATATCAGAAGTTTCTATTTGTTTGTATGATACCGTTTGCGTTTTTTGTTGCATTTGTATATTTTGCACAAATTTTCATTACTTTGGTGCCGGAAGAGCATTGGTGTAGTGTCCCGGAATTGGAGCATTTAGATGTGACTGAGAGGTAAATATTTAAATGTTAAATATAGTTAAATATGTATTTTAAAATTTTAACACTGGGATTTTTCGCACAATTGAGATGATATCCAATTTGTTAAAAACTGGAATAATTTAAAGCATATAAAATTATTTTAATATCATCTCATTAACTTGATTAATAAAATTAGGTACTTTGTTTAATTATTTGATGATTAAGAAACGTTTACAGAATAAGTCAATAAACAAGTGAACGAATATTAAGAAAAACTTTGTCATAAAAAAAATTCTCGCTATTAAAAACTGAAGAGATAATAAGAAAGTTTTTTTTTTCAATATAAAAATAATGCATATACTAAATTTGCAGCCCAAATTCGCTTCGACATATAATAATTATTATTTTAAGTTCTTATAGTAAAGTTAATTTAATTTATAAATTTAAAAAAAAATAATGTTATACATATTTACAAAATTATTAAAATTTTAAGTGTTAAAACAATGTCTTACGTAGTTTTCATTCCAATAGAAGTGTATTTATTTAAATTTCTTGGAAGAACAATTTGTTTAACTCCTTCCGGGGCAGTGGTATAAAAATCGTACCACCAATTTTTGCATTTTTTCAAGCTTTAATGTGCAATGGTATTAATAATTAAAACCAATGTCTTCAAGAAAACAAATTTACATAGAAATGTGGTATTAATTTAATACCATTGCACATTGAAGCTTGAAAAATGCTTAAAAAATGTGGTAAGATTTTCATACCACTGCCCCGGAAAGAGCTAAAGCAGTTTTTTCATTGTTGCATAGATTAAAAAAAAAAAAGTTATCTTGCACTTTTCAGAGTCAAACCTAACAACAAAACTAAAATTTACATTTATTCCAATTTTAAAAAATTGTTTTTCATTTTTTTTTTTTTTGTGAAAAAAAAAAACTTTTTTTTTAAATATTGTTACATTTTTATTTTATGTTTTTTATTAGAGATTGAAAAGTAAATAAAGGTTCTATGGGAAAAAGAATTTAACGAAACAAAATTCGAATTTCTTCAAAATATACCTAGTAGGGTGGGTCAAAAAAATCGAAATTCTTTTTTTTGAATTGGTACTCCGAAAAATCGATTGCTAGACCCCTCTAGAATATACACACCAAATATGAGCTCTTTATATTAATGGGAAGGTCCTCCGCTTTGCAATTTTCCATTTTTACATCAAGCTTCTACTAAAAAAAAATAATTTTTTTATTAATTGACTTTTTAGCAAATTTCTTTTCATATTCTTGTAGGAAATTGAACGCTCTACAAAAAAGGCCTTAAACACTTTTCGTTTATCTAACCGTTGAATAGATATTTGAGGTCCAAAAATCGAGAAAATCTTTAAAAATTCGTTTTTTGTTCCTAATTTTGTAACAAATTGAAAAATTATAATGATCAAACGCGCAAGACATATTCTTGTTGGAAATTGATTGCTCCACAAAAAAGGTCTTATTAACTTTTTTCATTAATCTAACCATTCTAAAGATATTCGAGGTCAAAGTTAAAAAAAAAAAAAAACATTTTATATTTTTAAAAAATTTCTAATTCACTGAAACTTCATTATTTTCAAATTAGCAAGATATATTCTTGTAGGGGCTTAAACGTTCTACAAAAAATTCCTCGGAATGAAATTGATTGCTTTAACCGTTTAGAAGATATTCGTATCCAAACCAATGCTCACTGATTTCAATAGTTTTCTTATGACCCGTATGCATTGCGATTTGGATACGAATATCTTCTAAACGGTTAAAGCAATCAATTTCATTCCGAGGAATTTTTTGTAGAACGTTTAAGCCCCTACAAGAATATATCTTGTTAATTTGAAAATAATGAAGTTTCAGTGAATTAGAAATTTTTTAAAAATATAAAATGTTTTTAAATTTTTTTTTAACTTTGACCTCGAATATCTTTAGAATGGTTAGATTAATGAAAAAAGTTAATAAGACCTTTTTTGTGGAGCAATCAATTTCCAACAAGAATATGTCTTGCGCGTTTGATCATTATAATTTTTCAATTTGTTACAAAATTAGGAACAAAAAACGAATTTTTAAAGATTTTCTCGATTTTTGGACCTCAAATATCTATTCAACGGTTAGATAAACGAAAAGTGTTTAAGGCCTTTTTTGTAGAGCGTTCAATTTCCTACAAGAATTATGAAGAGAAATTTGCTAAAAAGTCAATTAATAAAAAAATTATTTTTTTTTAGTAGAAGCTTGATGTAAAAATGGAAAATTGCAAAGCGGAGGACCTTCCCATTAATATAAAGAGCTCATATTTGGTGTGTATATTCTAGAGGGGTCTAGCAATCGATTTTTCGGAGTACCAAATCAAAAAAAAAATTTTCGATTTTTTTGACCCACCCTAATACCTAGTCTCATTTACTAAATTCGAGCACATAATCTTACTTTTTTTTCAAAATTTTGAGTTTGAAGACCAGTTTTTCAAAATAAAATGTATGCGATGATTTGACCATTGTTAATTTTTTTTTTTTCGTATGTCATAACCATGTTTCCATCCATTTTTGAACCGGAGGATCCTGAAACCGCAGGTTACAAAACAAACACCTTTGGATAATTCAAATAATGGGATTTGTCAAACTTATAAAAAAGTCGACGAAGAAAAATATTTTTGCACACATTTTGCGGAACAATTTAAATTTCAAACATTTTTAATTTTTTTATTTTGATGATATGTATATAAATAAATTAATATGTTATAAAAAATAAAAGCAATTTTTAAAAATATTTTTGTATTGTTAAACTAAAAAACAATAAATAAATGTTTTTAAACATTTTGGTCTTTTTGTTTTTGGTATGCGAATAAATAAAAAACCCAACGTTTCGTAAGAATTCCTTACTTCTTCAGAGGATTTTTGTTCTTTATTCAATCTGTTACAAATATATAAATACAAATAATACATTTTAAATTTATAAATATTAAATACTAAATTTTTTTATATATTAAATACATAATTTTGTTACAAAAATAAATAATTTAACTTTCTTACACTTGTATTAAGTCACATTTTACTTGTTAATACTCCGTATTGCATCCTTCCGACAGCACTGACACAAATTTAAAATAAATAACAAAAAATATAATATAAAATAAAACAAGCAAAATAAAATTATTAAACTAGACGAGAAAAGACATTTATAACACAGCTTAATTTCAGGTACTTGATGTTAAAGTGCTACAGCATAGCTTTGTTTTTTAGTTTTAAATGCTAGACAAATACTGTCATAACCTTTTCAAAATTTGTTCGCAATCAATGTTAACCGTCCATATCCAATTACTATAAGAGATTTAAATCATTCTGTATAAACCATTTAATGTTAATAAACAAATTAAAATTTTGTTCCATTGAATTTTAAGTTAATGCAATTTCGACGTTGATGCACACCGAAAAGCTTTATGATAATGATAAAAAAAGAAGAATCATCCGACTTATAATTGATATATGTAAATTTATACGGTCTTTCACCTCAAAAACATCTGAGATAATTATAGGTTTTTAACTTACGAAATACAAATACAAAAAAAAAAAAAAAAAAAACAATTAAGGGTCTTTCCACAAAAGTGTAAGTACTTAGTTGCTATTGTTTAATCAACCCGTACTTACGAATTATTTTCTCATAGTAAAAAATTCTTTTGGATCTTATGTCGTTTTCTATTGACTTTTGAGATTTTTGTGTAAAATTCTCAGATCTTCCACTGCAAATAGAATATGAAATCTAGTTTTGTTATTGTGTGCGAAATCTGTGCGTATAAAAAAATAAAACAACAACAAATGTTCAGACAAATGTCAAACAGAGGAATGTGTGTGAAAGTGCGTGTGTTTGTATGCGTGAATATTGATAAAAATCCAGAATCAGATTCTTGAATCTCAGATTCATTTTTTTGTCATTTTTTTGAATCTCAAGACGCAAATAGTTTATGAAATCTGAGATTTGTCCACTATTTCCCCTCTTCACCCCCCCTTTCAGCTGTCAAATTCACAAATCTCATTCTGAGATTCGTCAATAGAAAACGACATTAGAGTTTGAAGGTCAAATTGCAAGGTAACTTTGTCATGAGGGTAGATTAAAAAATATTAAATTTATCTCCTTCCCATCTGCCAAAAATAATTAAACTAACTAGTTCCGGTTTATAATACGGAAACGAAGACGCAATGGATAGTACATAATGTCAAAATTATCATTTCAAAGTATGTATTTAAACTGACACAAGAATTTGCTGCCTATTGTACTCGTGGTATATGAATGTTTAAAACAAAAAAGATTAAATGAAAACGAAACTCATTTTAAGACACAAACTCAAAGTCACTATCTGAGCTACTGTTTTTTCATGTCCACACAACAGCACTTACTGTTCGGATAATTTATTACCATACACATCCGATCTTTTGTCGTACCTTTAGACTTTATTCAATTCTCAATTGAACAGCAGTGAGAACATCTGAAAGCAGCGGCTTTTAGAAGATACCTAGAAACGTGTTTATAAGCCTCAATCGGACACCAAAATGTCTATGGTCTATGCGAACGTTTTTTCTCACAATAATTGCGGTTTGGGATTCAATGGCAACCATGGAGGCATATAGCAAGTTCTTATGCTCCAATGATTAATTGTTTTGTATAATACAAGCTATACAGTAAAATATTTTTTTTATTGTTTATTTTTGAAAATATTGGTTAAAATCTTAACAAAATAAGAGGTACTATAATATGCTTTGTTGATCCTATTAATGATTTAATAACAAAAAAAAAATAATTTAAGTATTTATAGAAAAGAAAAATCACCTGCAGATTAAGTATGGTCACTAAAGAATGTATATACTAGATTGGGTATCTGAGAATTCAAGAGATATTAAGAGTTACATAATGAGGCTAATTGCAGTTAGGTGTGTCATGATTGCTATAATAGATAAATAATAATAATTGCCAATGGTTCAGGTGAATTTTCGTGTTTCAGAATCTTTGTTTTAATTTCTAGGTTAGTTTATTCAGAAAATAATTATCTATGTATTAATAAAATTTGAATTTTAAATTAAACAGATTAAAATTCATTGCAATCAGGCGAATTCCGTTGCGTAATTTTTGTAAGTTATTGTGGCTAATAATGTATTTATCTTTTCATAACACAAACTATTTCAATTAATTTTTGTGCAACGCAAGAAAATTTGTTTCAATGATTGGCGAACTTAATTATATTGTAAAAAAAAAAAACAAACCTGTTAAATACTAGTAAACAAATTAGATTCCTTTGTCTTAACGTGAGAACAAAATTTAATTTGATCAAATTTTAACATAGAAAAAGATTTTCAAGAAGATTAAGTTTACGATTTGATAACACAAAATTGAACTCGAGATAACCATTAGGGTGGGTAAAAAAAACACTTATTTCGAATTTCAAATCCTAATAGTTGCAAATGGTAAAGACTAAGAAGAGTTTAAGAAATAATCAAAATCGGTTAATATCTTCTGACTCCGGATCGGCCCTAAAGCTTTATTTTTTTTTTAAATTGTATTTTTGGGAAAAAAAATTGATCACCCTAACATCTTATTTTTTTTAATATAATAGCTTAAGGCAACTCTTTTAAGCTTAATATTAAGTAGAAAAAAATTGTTTAAATTGAGTACAATCTTCCGGCGTTTTGAAATTTGTCGAAATTATGGCCAAATTCCTATTTTAACGATATTTTTTTTTATATTTATAGACTTATTTGGCAAATTACTATTTTTACCAAATAAGAAGTAAAAATGATACAATCAGTGAAAGTCGAATTCGCTGAAGATTAAAAAATCTGTCGGTTCAATAAGACTGTCTATATTTCACTCTCCTCTTCTCGGTATTTAGTATGAGAAATACGAAAAATCTTCCAACCAGCGTTGCCGCGAAGAAAAAAGCAGAGAGGGCCATTTTGAATTTTTTTGAGGGCCATTTGACAAAATTGTGGGCTAAATATTTTACTAACACAATTTTCCTAAAAACATAAAAATGCAATTTATTAAAAATTTTATTTATTTATTTTTTATTTGTTTAAAGCATTAGTAGCAGATTTTATAAACATTTAACAGGCTTTTAAAATTTTAAATGACGTTTTTGTATGGGGCACAAAAAACGATAAATATTTAAAAGGCCTTTATTGGCCATACATTTGTTAAATCTTATTAGTTTACAAAAGAAAAAAAAAACACAGATGTACATTTTAAACTTTTAATTCACAGACATCTTTTAGCTTTGAGCCACTTATTAAAAATAAATAAATACAACTGACGTGAGAAAAATCAAATTACTAAACGAGATAAATTAATGAATTCAGTATTACATAGGTACCTATTTATGTGAGGTGAATACACGTTGTAGTTGCGATGCATAGCGATGATATATATGTATTTAATTTTGTAAAGCCTTTTAATTATTACTAAGCACCATATGCAGATGAATCTACTAAAACTTGGATTCGTGGGCCATTTCTAATTGGCCCGGGCAAAGGGCCAATATATAAGATAGGGGGCCAAATGGCCCGATCGGGCACTTTGTGGCAACGCTGCTTCCAACTTTCATTAATTCAAAATGGTGGTTCCAAAATGGCGGACAGAATAAGCATTTATAGAATTTTCTTTTTCAAAACTTCATAAAGCGAGAAATTGAACTAAATTGATGCCAAAAAGATGTCCGCTCATGAATTTATGTATTTCTGTACATATATTCAATGAAAACAAATTTTTAAAAATTCAAAACATAGACCAAAAAGTATAAAAGTAGTAAAACACACTTTTAGACCATAAATATGCAAGTAATTTAAAAACATTTTAAGCGTTTTCCAAATTTAAATGCAATCAATTCTTGTTTTGAGTGTTTGCGTTAACCCTTGGTGAACTCCGGATTGCTTATAGACTTGCAAAATAAATTACTCCAGAGTAAACTCAACGGTAGTTAAGAGATCAAATTTTCCTATCGTTTGCTAGGTGGCTAGGTGTCACTGTTCATTTCAATACATTTTGGGTAGGTACACATTTATCAAATGTACCTATACCTTCATTAGGAAATTTTTAAAAGATGGCTCAACTAGTTCAACAATCATTCAAAAAAAAAAAAAAATATGAACGGGTTGTAGATAAGTTTCATTCAAATTCTATTGTGTAGTTCGATAAATTTTTCGTTCAATTCATAGTATACGCCCGTCTCTAAAAATGATTAAATTTACTGTGGCATTTATTGTTCAAATTACTGAAATCTTTTAAATCTCAATCTTTCTAAATTGGTTATTTATAATGTCTAGTCACTCCAGACATTTTAAGTTGATATTTTTATAAAATCAATTAAAAAAAAAACTATGATAGTTATCAACACGTGTCAGATCAGTAGTTTACTGAAATTATAAAAAACTGTCACAAACAACATTGTTAAAACCCTCGTTCTCAAAGTTACTGTTGTTTACTTTCCCATATACCCATGTAGTGAAGGAATTTTGATTGCGATAATTGATATTTGTTTTTATTAAAGTTATACTTAGATCTTAATTAATTATAATTAAATTTGTAATTTATTATATTATGTTTAATAGTGTGGAAAACTCATCAGTTCACACAAAATCGGAAGTCTATAATAACTGCATACAATTTTATGGGAAAATTTGGTCTGACAAAATCACAGATTTTATCAAATTTGCATCTCTGTGCAACTTTTGAGCCATGATCGTCATGCAATTATTGTTATATAGTTATTGCCATTCATTGCTATATAATTTTTTTATAAAGCCCAAACAACAAATACCTACTTGGGATCAAAACAGTTCAATTTAATAATAATAAATTATCAAGTACTTACCACTTCATTTAACATTGAGAATATCAGAGATTACCATTGATCTTAAAACCAAAACCATTCATTAATAAACAAGCTCTAAAGTTGTAAGAACAATTAGATACACTAATAAAAATAGACACAACTATTTATACAAAAATGTCAGAAGTACCTAACCACGGAAGCTCTTTTCTATTTAATATAATAAATGTAATGACTCAATCACAATATATGTAATTGCGGTCATATAATAACAATTAATTGCCTTTTTGACTTCAAGGATTCTTAATTAACAACCTAACCAAGAAATACTTGTGTTATATGTCGGTGTTACCTTACTTTATTATATAGCTAATCAACTACCATACACAACCTATTAGAGAGCTATAAATGTAAGTTCACTATTATTTTTGAATCTTGTTCTCTCAATTTTTAAACAAAAGAAGTTGTATTGTTTTTTCTATCTACAATAGTAAATAATCGCGTACTTCTTTAGATGCCTTCTTAATAACCATCAAGGTCTAGTCTAAGTCTATTCATGAAAAGGTTAAAAGCAATACAATAATTGAATAAACGGCGTGTAAATACCGTAAAACACAACTGACCCTAAAAGTCGTATAGCAAGTGTTATTGTTGAACTTCTTGTAGCTATTATAGATTATAGTTTTTTTTTTTATAAATATAAAATTTTATCTATGTCGAGAATCAAGAATTTACTACAAGTTAATAAGAGTGCAATGCGAACAGCTAGCTTAAGGTTAGCATGAATTGGGCGGTAGCTAGATTAGAATTAGTTTTATAAAGTGAATTGTAGCGTAGACAAAAGATATTGCTGGCTAAATTATAGCTGCTATTAGTGGTTTACTTTTTCTTGTTCGAGAGTTGAGTTATAAGAGTCTCAAGGTCTGAGTGTTCGATTTAGCAGAACTTTTTTTGAAGGCTGGCTTTATGAGTTGGTGAACTGCAATGAGCAATTTTTATTTTAGTACGATATTACAAGTTTTATTTGAGTGTTATTATGTAATCATGAAATTAAATTTATAATTTTGTGCATAAATTGATGAAAAGTTTTACTTATTCATAAAACTGTCGGGTTGACTTTGATATGGTTGACACATGACGCAAAACTTATACGGTCATTGAAATTTTATGAGAAACACGCTCATAAAATTCTCAGTTATAAAAATTATGCATATACACTTAGCTTCAAATAGACTGGTATAAAAAGGATATTAATTTTCATACATAGGTATACAATTTTAAATTTTCTAAAATTTAACAGAAGTTTTAGTTCCGTTTGTAACAAAATATGTATTCCTAAGTTCGACGTTTAGTCAAACCTTAATGGTTAAGATATTTGATTATATCAAATTTAATGGTTAGGATATTTGATTATATTAAATTTAATGAAGAAATCACAACATTCGTTAGTTAAAAAGTAATAATTTTCGTCATCGTCATTATAAACATGTATTCTATTTAGTGTTCAAGTTTTGAGCTATTAAAAAAGTTTGTTGTCTTGAGAAATTACTAGTAAAGTAGAAGGAGGAGTATTTGATAGGTTTTAGGAAAATTAACCTTAGTTACCTGAGTATGCATTTCTACGAATTAATGAACGTGTTGAACTGTGTAAAAAGAAATAATTTCTGCACAAACTTTAAAAATCCATGAATACAAAAATGTGCAAAGCCTAATATCAAGAAATTATTTATCCCCGAATCATTGTAAGAGTTTTATTAGAATGTAGATAATTATATTTATTGTTTGCTATATATGCTCCCTCAAATAGATAAAACAAAATGTTCTTATTTTGACGAAAATGTTTACACAAAAGCGTCTGAATATTCATATGTTTGAAAATCTTGAAAACCTTGATTTGAAAAAAATTAATATTTTTTTTATGAAATCACGTTGCTTTTACTTTGGAGATTAAGATTATTTAAATGTTGTTTTCGTTATTTCAAAAACAATTTTTAATCCTTATCTTTAACATAAAATTCATTATAAAATTAAATTAATTTTTACCATAAGACCCAGTTGTGCATATAATTTCTCAAAGACTTCTCGAACATGATTCAATTTTAAAGTTCAAGTGACCTCAACTCCAAATTTATAAAGCGTTTCGCCCACTTAAAATAGAAATAATTTAAATAATTTTTATTATTTTTGTTATTTTTTTCTTCGTTACTTCTCGAACATGTTTCTGTGCTGATTACTTTAAATTAAAAAAAAAATTAAATATTTCGGTAGTAAGAAAAATTGTTATAAACTCGTAATACGTTTTTTACATTTACGAAATTTAGCAATCATAAGATAATTTTTTTCCAAATTTTCGATTCTTCAATATTTGATGGTTAAAATCATTTTTAAAATAAAATTTTCTTATCACAAGTCTGACTGTGTATTATAGGTACGGTGACCATATTTCTGGAAGCGAAACCCGGGACGGATAAAAAATTCGTTGGATCGTTTTAAAAACATTGATTTTTCAAAAAAAATAAAATTTTTTTAAATGAGTTTTCATAATTTTTGCTTATATTGATATAAAGATTAATAACTTCTATAAACATATTTTTTTAATCAAAATCAGGAGAGCTGTTTTTTGACATTTTAATTTTATTTTAAATGATTTTGAAATTGTATGATCTTTAACACACACGTGCTTAAAAGTTTTGAAAGTTATCTGGGTTCTTTACTCTTCCACATGTTGTTCTTTAATTTTTCCTGGTGTAGCAACCTGAGAAACAGAAGCTGGAACTAAATAATTGACGAACATTTAAAGAAAAACTAAAGCCTAGTCTAGAGGTTTTGCATCAGCAGCGTACTTGTCTTAATGCTTTATCCGAAAAATTAGGAAAATTTTAAATTACAACCACTGTTTTCTTGTTTTCCGTAAAAAGTATTTAATTGAATACACAAATCAGAGAATTTGCAAATACGGGACAATCACGGGACAAATTACAAAATACGGGACACTTATACGTCCCTGGTTTCTTAAATAAAAACCCGGGACAAGCTATAGAAATACTGGACAGTCCCGGGTAAACCGGGACGGATGGTCACCGTAATTATAGGAAGTGTAATCCTTGCAATATACATCACGATTAGCAAACACATTTAAAGGTGCTAATTAGACAAATTATATTGATAGATTGATTTATAACAACTCCTTTGGCCTGAATTCCATAATGTGGTGAAATTAAAAAAAAATGCTCTAAAAACAAATTCTAAGACGCACATTCCTACCATTTTCACAATTATTTTTGCTTTTGGGTTGGTACGATATAATCTATTGGTCACGATCACGATCATTTTATAAGCTTTTATTATTGCATGTGCAAATAAAATAAAAGAAAAATCGTTACTTAGAAGTATATTTGCTTTTAAACATTATTTGTATTTTCATATTTCCATTTGTAAACACGCAAAACATTTACAAACATCAAAGAAAATGTGTTAATTAATTTGTTTTTTAAATTCTTTTATTCAGATTGGCACTATCAATACCACTTGAAGCTGATGGGTATAGCAAATGTTCAATGTATGGAGTGAACTTTACCGAAATGCTTGCCAAAGGGATCAAGGTTGCTGACCCATCATGGCCAATTGTGCCATGTCAACGTGGCTGGACATATAATTTCACCGAAATACCCTACGAAACAGTTGCCACCGAACAGAACTGGGTGTGTGATCAAGCAGCACTGCCAACATATGCCCAATCGATATTCTTTGTTGGTGCAATTGTAGGTGGATTGCTATTCGGATGGATCGCTGATAGATTTGGACGTATTCCAGCATTAATATGGTCTAATATGATTGGATTTGCTGCGGGTGTTGCAACAGCATTTGCTGGTAACTTCTGGCAGTTTGCTCTTTTAAGGTTCTTGGTTGGATTTGCATTTGATAATTGTTTTACCATGATGTACATATTAGGTAAGAAAGTTTTATTTATTTATTTATATATTCTCAATTTAATTATGTGTGATTGATTGCTATCTTTTATTTGAACAAACAATATAACCTTTGTTTGAGTATGAGCTTTATTGAATTTTTGTAATGTTAAAGTTCCGCATTATTCATAAGGTAAGAAGAGTTATGATACTAGACTGTAAGAAACAATCAAAGTGTCTTTCAAGTTGATTTTAAATTCACATTTCAATGGAGAAATAAATTACTGGAACTACCTACATAATATCAATTACATACCATGAAGTTTATATGCTTCTAGGTTAGAAGTACTTAAAGTACATTGTATTTGAATGATGGATTGGTAATTTTGTGGGGTGTAAACAATTTCTAGCCTGAATATTTGCTATGGAATAAATCATTAGCAAATTAGTGTGATAGTTTACTTAAGCGCCGTCTAACATATATATAACGAGGTTGCTAATTTTGTTTATATTTTGAACTAATGATAACTTGAAAGTGTAAATAAGAATAAACAATTTATTACGTTAATGAAAACAATAGATCAAGTTGTTATAAATATCTTATATAATTTGTTTTAAAAAAATGAAACTCGATGGCAAGAGAATTTTTCATTTTTATAATTCAATTCTTGAACAGAAATGTTACATATTTGCACCTCATTATCAGCCATATAAAAAAAGATCTTTTATAAAAAGATAAAGCACTAATAAAAAAAGTAAATTCAAAAGTTCAATGGTATTGAGTATTTGGAGTTATAATTCCCACTCAAAAGTGGAACTAATTACTTTAATTAATAAAATCAAAACATAATTCGTTTATAATTCTCCCTCAATTTTTGTTAGTATGTAGGTACTTCCAAAAAATTTCAAGTACTCTGCGTACAACAATTAATATTTTATATAAAGTACAGTTCAAGTATCTACTCTATTCATTGGTACCTAATTGTGTTCCAATAACCATGAAAAATCAATTGGTGTGACAAATTAATCAGCTTTAAGAAATTTTGAACTGTTTTTATATTGTTTGTTTTAAAAAATAAAATGCACCACTGGGGTCGCACGTACTTACTCTTATGGTAAAAGTAACTCTTAGTTAAAGCTTTTAACTGAACAAAATTATGGAATATTTTAAATTTTATATTTTTAAGAAAATTCATAAACAGTGTAAAAAAAAAAAATACAAAAAAAAGAGATAAATAGGTATAACATTTAACATCTAACAAAATTACATTAAGTATTTAATACAATAATTGTTTCGGCTGTAGCTCGAGGTACATTCAGACAGACGAATTGCCAGACCCGCTTTTTTAGCATTCTCCATCATTGTAATGTCATGTAAAATTGTTATCTCTGGTTCGATTATTTTTCCGAATTCTAAATTTGCCCTATATTACCTACATAAATCGCAAGTAAAAATAGAAACAAGGGTTACGTATACGCCACAGTGACTCAATTCGATAGTAGTTTTTTATATAGACTAGATTTTTAATATGTTCATTTTCGAATTTTTTTTGAACTGTTATTCACGAAACTTAGCATGGAATCATTTTCTTGAATTCCGACTTTCTCGTAAAATATTTAAGAGATTTCAAAGAAAATTTTTGTAAGAAATCGTTTGAGTATATCTAATTGTAAAACTAAGAACAAATTGGATTGAACAAAAAACAAAAACAACATTCCTTAGCATCTGAACGGTTCAAAATAATCTAAAAGAAAAGGTCATAAATGATTTATCTATGTGTCACATTTTCTTGACGGCTTGACGGAGAAATAGACAACACAAGATTGCAAATGTTAGTCTCAAGAACAATGATTGAAATGTTTATAATACAATGTAACGGTTTTTTATCTATATTAAAATGTTTCGTTAATATTTGAATAAGATTACAAAATAAATTTAAGCAAAGGAATTATAGAAAACTGATTTATCTGTGAAATAAACTTCTAACAAGGTTTTTAAAAGGTACTCAAATTTTCCTCATTCATCTTATAGTACTTAATTTTGATTTTTCACACGATAAAAATTATTGTAAATTATAGCTCTTATGTATGTTTTGCTAGTTAGTTACAAATTAACACTCAAGTTATTCAAATCAAATTTGCAAATTCAAGTAATTACAATTTAGCCTTGAAAATCCCTTATGAATTCACATGCAAATAAACATACCTAACTTAGAATAGATAGTTGTATACTAAAAAAATTTCTCACTATCTACCTCCATATGTCTGTTTAATCTAATAAACATTACAAATTATATTTATGTTAATGAATTAATAACAAATATTGAATAAAAAGTGAGTATATTTATGAGAACACTTCACTTAGTAACTGTTTGTATGTTTTTTTTTTTTTTAATAAATTCTCGCATTTTTTTGCATTTAAATGTTGCAACCAGATGAATGTGTTCTGATATAGACAAGTTGAACTTGTTAATGTTCACCAGATGTCCGTAGTGATAATGTTATAAAGCACTTAATCAAATTTTAATTAAATTGATATACAAAATAATTAGTTCATAACATTGTCGCTTGTCGGTTGTCGTTCAATGTGCCGGTTAGTAAAATTACTACTTTTTGCTATTAATTAGTTTTTTTTTTTGTCTAAGCAAAAACTGCTTAAGGCCACCTTTCAACCGTTTAAACGATAAAACGCTATACAGAAAAAAAAGAACTAAAATAGTCAATGTTAATATTCTTTAATTAGCACGCCAATCTACCATAATGTTGCAATGTTGGCGCTGGCGATGTATAGTGTCAGTGTCGCTCTCGTCAGTTTGGATGATAGTTTGATTAAATATATTTACCATAGCTTTGAAATTGACAACAGCTACATTACAAATACATATCTAACAAAGTTTGTGAATGCCAAACATTGACCATCACTAACTTGTCGATGCATTTTTATTTTAGTTTAAATGAGACTAGTTAAGTTGAACTGGACATTCTGCATTCAACTATGAGTTCTATAGAGACGCAACTGACATTGGACTTGTTCGCTGTTTGTACTGTTTTTGTACGCAATAAGTTGTCAATTTATTGGAAGTTCGATGTAATCAAAGTTTAAAATTATGTATGGTGATTGTTTCAGAGTTGAATGACGTTAAGCACGACTGATATTTTTAAACGAATACGTTCAGCATTCTGTTGATTGTTGATAATGAAGAACAATGTAATATTTTTTAATAACACACAAGCTATGTGTTTGGTGTATCTTGGTGTATGTTTTGAGTGCCTCAAAAATCTTTTGTGGGCTTAGACGGAATTATATCCAAGTTTAATTGCATACTATTAGCCTGGAGTCAAACTTAAAAAAAAAACATAGTAAACATCAGAAAGTATCAATTACAATTTACGATCAATCAAGTATGTTTTTTTTTCAACAATTTATTAATGCAAGATTGATACCTTTAGCAGCTGAGTATAAAATCTGGTGCTTTACTTTGGTACACAGAGTTCAATAACTTTTATTGAATGTTATTTGTTATGTGTTTGCTTCCTATTGCCAATCAATTGTTTTCGAAGGTGGGATATCCTAAGTAAAAGCCAGCAAGTTGTAGTTGATTTGTTTAAAATTATTCAAGGTTTATAAATAGTTCAAATCATTGACCCAAGGTAAGGCTGATCAAAAGGTACCTTTTGTTTGTAGTTTTGTTTACGTATATGATTGTTAAATTCGTAAACATCAAAATATTTTGGCCATTTCTAATAGAATTTTGAATCAGAAAAAGTTGTAAAATAATGTAGGTATCTACAACTTTGCATTCGTTGAGGGTAGTAACATTGGAGCAATTTTTAATCTTTTAAATGACATACCAATTTTTTTTTTTAATTTTTTGATAGAAATTTTGTATATAGAAACTTCTTCTTTTTTTTTTAATGGCAGAAACAATAGCTGTGTTTTATTTTCCTTGTGATCCAGATCAGATCATTGTACACATTAATTTGCGAAACAATAACAAAACAAAATCCTGCTTTTGTTGTAAAGCTAATAAAAACAATGATCTGATCTGGATCACGAGAAAAATAAAACACAGCTAATTTTGAAAACAAAATTATTTGTCATTTATGAAATCAAAGTATACATACTTGTTTTGGAGTTAAAACCATTTCAAAAAATGTCTCTGTTGTTTTAATAACATATTTCATGCTATTTTTTAATTTCTCACTTTTGTTCCCAATGAATTTTAACACGTGATTTATGCTACTGTGATTTTTGCCAGTATAGGTTGTATTGCTGTGATTTTTAGCACAGAAGATTTTTTCACTGTGACTATGGATAGGTTTGTGCTAGGAGCGATTTTTAAAAAGCAATTATAGCAATGAGGAGAATATAAATAGAGCAGCTATTAAAATCTACTATTTGTATCACTCTTTAAATAGCAATTAACGCCGAAAATCTGAATATCTTCTTGATTTAAAATATGATTGAAAACATACAGGCATATTTATTAGATTTTTGCCTACTTAAACACTGCTTAACTTTTTTTAAACTGTGGAAATATGCTTCATTTAATAAAAATAAATATCACACTATTAGAAGTTAAGACAATCTATACTTAGACACAAGTTTGACAGCTACAAGATAACTACAAACATGGTTTTTGAACACATTTTCCAAATTTAAGCAGTTGTTTAAAGTTAAACAATTATTATAAATAATAGCCATAGAATACAAAGTAAATAATAAGAAATAACTCTTTAAATTCCGACACTGAAACAATGTTATTTCAAATTGATCTTCTTTGTTTCGTCATCATGGTTAGCATTTTCCTACATCTTGGCTTTTTTTATCGCTAATTAGATATGAAAAACAGAATACTCACAAAAAAGCAGTGAAGTTGTAAAGAGCCAAAAGCATTTTCTGGAAAAGAGCAGTGAAGTAACATACAAAGAAAAAAAAGAGCAGTTTTGCTTTTAAAATCAATGGAATCATTAAGAGCATGGAACATTTTTACAGTTCTCTCTGTTTAATTGATCGCTTCATTTTCATCATTGTTAAAAAAAAAAAACACAGCCAATTAGATTGGGTTAGATTTTTGTAAGGCCGAGCAGAGCAGTGAATAGCTACATTGAAGAGCAATCGCAACTGTTTTCTGCTGAGTGGAAGAGCACAGCTATTTATATTGCTGTTATTTCATTGAATCTTCATGAAAGTAACTTTTTATAACCGTGATTTATGTCATTGTGATTATTTTCGCTATGATTTTTGTCACAATTATCAAACTTAATGTTTCTTTTCATATCTTACAATTAAAAATTTAAGCTCCTTAAAGTATTTGCCTATACTCTACTTTATTTATTTTTCAGTTCTTGAATACGTTGGACCAAAATGGAGAACCTTTGTTGCCAATATGTCCATCGCTATATTCTTCACAGGTGCAGCTTGCGCACTTCCATGGATTGCTTATTTCTTAGCTGACTGGAGGCTCTTAGCCATTGTTACATCTTCACCACTTGTTTTGGCCGTTTTGACACCTTATTTAGTACCCGAATCAGCTAGGTAAGTAAAATTGTTCTTGTTTTCTATTAAGCCTTATAGAATTAACAATTTTGCTTCTATAAAGCTTTAAAGAAACAAAATTGTTAGTTAGGATCTATTCGATTATAATTTAATTCTCAATTTTTACAGATGGCTTGTATCTCAAGGCCGATTCGAAGAATCTATAACCATTCTCAAGAAGCTTGAAAGTGTAAATGGCAAGAATGTACCACCTCAAGTATATGATGATTTCCGTTATAGTTGTCAAAAGATCCAACAAGAGGAAGCCTCTCACAGTTCATACTCAGTTTTGGATCTCTTCAAAACTCCCAGACTACGCCGCATCACACTTTTATTGATTGTCATTTGGATGTCAATTTCTCTGGTCTTTGATGGACATGTTCGAAATGTTGGCTCACTTGGACTTAATATTTTCTTCACATTCACCGTTGCAACATTCACCGAATTCCCTGCTGATACTATGTTGACATTAACTTTGGACAGATGGGGCAGAAGATGGTTAGCTTGTGGAACTATGATACTAAGTGGTATTTTCAGTCTTTTGGCAACCACTGTACCAATTGGACCTTATTCTGCAGCACTTGCCATAGCTGGTCGATTCTTTGTTAACATCTCATACAATATTGGGCTACAATATGCAGCTGAGTTATTGCCAACAGTAGTTCGAGCTCAAGGTGTTGCTTTTATTCACATTATGGGTTATGTTGCAAGTATAATTGCTCCTTTTGTTGTCTATTTGGCTAATATCAGTCCAGTATTACCGCTGCTTATTCTTGGTGCTTTGGGAATTTTCGGTGGTTCATTATGTCTATTTCTGCCTGAAACCCTTGGACATGAACTACCACAAACTATGGCTGATGGTGAAGAATTTGGCCGAGGACAAAGAATTTGGGATGTGCCATGTCTGGCCAAGAAAATCGATGACGAAATCACTGACATTGAAAAAAGCAAAGTGCAACACTTTGTCAGATCTACACAAACTGGGGCATCTTTGCGGGCATCGACTCGAGGTGAAGCCCAATCAAGTATTCTTCGACGATCAGTTAATTCTAGACTTTCTTCAAGGCTATAAAAAAAAAAGAATTACAAAAACCAAAAAAAGAACACCATAAGCAATTACTAATTTTTGTCCATTTTATTTTTGGACTTGTTTGCGCTAGCCAACTTTTTGAAAGTAGGTTAATTCATTTAGCCATCAACTAGTCTCAGAACTTTTGTACAGAATGTAAATAAGTAAAAAAATTCAATTTAAGCTCTATAATATGTATGTAATGTCCTCGAATCGCTGCAATGATATGGAAAAACAGCTCTTCACGTTAAGCACCAATTTTATTGCGTAGATAAATAAAGATTCAAATCTTAATAAGAAAAAAAAAATTATTAAAATATATGTATGACAGTTAAATTATACTTAAAATGCAGTATGTGGACTTGTTAACAAAATACAAGGTGATTCAGATAAATGCATATACACTATCCAGTATTATGTACAATCATGCAAATTATTATTGATCATTTTAGATTTAAGATTTTATTAAAGTATAACGACTAAGACTCGATGTGATATTGATAAGTAACAAATCTATGTTATTATAGAATATACTATTACATATAATATTAATCAAACAAGAAATAATAATAATAATCAAAATTATTAAATTTTAGAATTTGTTTTAATTTTCTGAAGCCTTTTTGTGTTTATAGAGTATTTCAGAGTCATCTTTGCACAAGTTAAGTAATGTGCTCTACATTCGCGAAGTGATGTTCAAGAAAGAATATCTAAACTTAAAGCCCATAAAAGAGGGCTCAAGAATAAACTGATAAGTATTCCTTAAAGTGTAAGTATTAGGTACGGTGCAATTGTTTAAGAGAATGAATGTAGCCAGAAATTTTGGTTGAAGGATTCACAGAAAATTATGTCTTCGAAAAACGTAATTGTTTCTGTTGCATATCTATCACCTTTTTTTATTTTGAGAGCTTTGTTTTGAATTCTGGCCAAACATTTTAAGAGGAACTGTGCTGCAACTTTAGACAAAATGTACACCTTAAATAAATATAAAAAACAGGTCAGAAAAAGAGAAATATTTCTCGCATTAGGGTCGGAAAACTCTTCTACCTAGAAGTTTAGTGCCAAAATAGGTCCCTAATTTTTTTAATAAAATAAAAAAACAGAATATAACTTTTTACTTGCTCTATAGGGCAAGTATTGGTTTCGTGTCAAAAAAAAAAATTGAGGTTTTAATCAAAACCAACATTACGATGATGGAGAATTCCGAAAAAGTGGGTCCCGCAATTCCGTCCGTCCGTCTGTGCGTCTGTGCGTCCATCTGTACACATTTCCACAGCCTAAACGGGTTGACGGATTTTCTTCAAATTTGGTACAGATGATTTTTATGGAATTCTGAAAGTTGGTTTTTTTTTTGTTTTTTTATATCTCGTTTAGAACGTATACTTCCCATACAAAAAAATACGATATTGCGAATTTCTCGAAAACGGCTCTAACGATTTTGTTTAAACTTTGTATACGTAATATTTAAAGCAGTGGCAATAAAACTGCATTTTTATTTTTTCTCAAAAAAGTCAAATAACAAAAAAATTTTTTTCATTTAACAAAATTTTACATTTAGGGTAAAATTTTGTTAAATGAAAAAAACTCTTCCCCAATATCAATTTTTTTTAAATTTAGAGCCAGCTTTTAAAATCTATAAGTAGACTAACATAAAAGTGCTTTGAACTGCAAGAGCAAGTACGTGCGACCCCAGTCGTGCATTTTATTTTTTTAAATCTAATGATTTTTAATCGAAAAAGCTCCATAGTTTCCGATATTTGTATTTTTTGGTAAAACAGCAGTTCTGGTTATTTGGACAAAGTTTAATAAAAATCGTTAGTCGTTTTTGCTAAACTTTTTTAGTTACAAATTCCGTATAAATGACATAATTTTTGGAAAAGTAGTCCATCCTTGGTTGTAGGAGGCATGACGAAGCCACTTTTTTATGTACACGAAATGAGCAAAAAATATTTTTCAGCCAAAATCCACAATTTTTCATAATTTTCAGTAAAAAGAAATCTCTCCTTTGACCCATTTTACCTTTATTAGTTAAGTAACCGAGAGGACGCTTCTCTTAAATTATAAACTTTTTATTATTATTATTGTTTCTTTTCGACAAATAATGATATTTTTTAGGAAATTTAAATCACATCAAAACACCATATACTTTTTCTTAAAACTTAAGAAAACAATTGAAAAAATACGTCTTTTATCCAGTTTTGGGTATACGAAAAAGCATTTATTCTTAAAGAAGACATATGCATCTTTAACATCTTAAATGTGTTTATATAAGGTATGCATTCGATGTGTGCCTTAAATACTTAAAGCTATTCTGGAAATTGACAAAGCTTATAATTACATGTCTGCTTATTAAGCTTAAGCACTGAATAATATAACTTACTGCATAACTTTAGGAACTTGTTGAAAATCCGTTAATTTTAATTGATTTAAATTGATTAAAATTAAAAACCATTACATATAACTAACAAAAGACCACTATAAACATTAAGCTAGACAAGTATTGAAAACTCAAAATTGTATTAAAAAATAAAGAAAGCCATTAAAAAATGTCAACAAAAAAGTGTGTATACACCGTAGTGAACGATAATATTTAAAAAAAGTACAGACATAATATGATATAAAAATTATTATTATTATTATTCGTATGAAAAAGAAATGATCTTAATAAGTCCTGAGTTTTTTTGTTTTAAAATTTTAAACATGAACAAAGAAACTTTAAGCGAGGCATATTTTCATTTAAAAAGGTGTAATATTTTCCAGATTAGGTGAGGCTTATTTATATTTGAATGTGTCGGCAACGCTGCAGTTATGTTAACAACATGCGCTGCATTGTGCCCTTGATATACAAACAAATATTCACAACTGCAGATTTAATCTTTGATAGTGGATTAAATAATTAAATACCGCTTCATAATAAAAAAATATTATGACATTAAAAACGGTTGAATGCATTTTTTGCCTTAATGGCACATTGACACATATAAGCAGTGCATTAATTATCTGAAGCATTTTCTCCCATGATATATAACATTATTTAAAATAAGTACATAATTGTAATAAATAATGTTGAAAATTATTTTTTTTGTTTTTTAAATAATTACATAAGTATTTTTAAAAATTTAGTACATTTGCTTTAAATTTATACAAAAATGATTGCGGAGCTGAAAATTTTAATTTTTTCTTACAATCAAAAATTTTTTTGAAAAATTTAAAGTTCACAAGGAAGTTAAATATAAAAAAAAAGTGTTTTGTGGTAGGTAGCTTTAAGAACAGTCCAAAAACATATATTTTTCATTTCTTCTTCACGGATCTTAGCCGTGTTTTATTTTTACCGTTACCAGATAAGTAACAATACAATAACAAAGTGAAATCCTGCTTTTGTTTCAACGCTAATAAAAACAATCATCCACAGCTCTTGTTTGAAACATTACATAAATCAATTTTTTGTCAAAGTCGCATTAATGTGTTTTTTATATAAATACCATTTTTCTCATTCAAGTTGTATGGCAGATACTTTACTTTTGATTCTTAAGGAGATTCCCTCTCTATGAATCCAAAATTTAAAAAAATGAAAATAATTGAATTTTATCTTTCTATTAATAAAATAATTAAATTTAAAAAAAAACATACGCCATAGTGAACATATCGAACAAATTATTTTTAAATGACTCAATAAAATTACTGTGACTATTATATCCTAAACAAACGTTACATATTTTTGGGAAGCATCAAACATTAACCCAAAACCAAAACATATCCTTATCTCTATTCAAAGTACATATTTATGAAAATTCATTTCTAGAACTATTTATTTTTGAATGTGGGTGAATGTATTTAAAAATAATGAGAAATTTATTTCAAACAAGTAGCTTTACACAAAGGTCGCGATGTGAAACTATTATTCGACACAAAAAAACCACCCTAAAAATCAACCCCTTCCCAAGATAATTTACATAATCTACGTAGATGGGGTCATTCTTTGCATTCGAGAAAATGTGAAGTGAGTCACACCTCCTCACAGAAACCCCAAGAATGTCTTTGACTACGTTGAATTTTGTACTTCACATCATCACTTGGGTACCGGCAATATAATGGAAAAGCTTTTGCAACCGCACATTGACTTTCAGTTTCATTGTGAGAGCTGAATGCCTGCGTCATGGTTAAGCTCTTATGTGGGCTTGTGGTTAAGTAACGAATCGCTTTGACTGAGTCTTGACCGTAAGCCACATTGAAGAATGATGATTTTCATAGTTCAATCAGTTAGTGGCAATATTTTCCGGTAGTTGGTTGTTCAGCTCACACTCTCTCTCTCACTTTGTCCCTGTTCTGTTTTATCCGTCCGCGTATACCGTTCCATTGACCAGAATATTTTAAGATTGGATTTTTTTTTAGTTTTAATTTGTCTTGTTTGATTACATGTTTATTTGAATATAAGAAGCACCCATCTTCAGCTAACTTTTAGTTTTTTGTGTCTAATTTCCTTGTGGATTTTTTCGGAAAAATCTGAAATAGCAACAAAATCTGAAATGAAAACATCAACAAGTTGGCTGTTTACGTTGTTGGCCTTCGCGGGAATCTACTGCTCCTCCTACTCAGATGCTCAGGTGGTACACGCATACATTTTTACAAATCATATAATTTGCATAAATAAAACAGAAGAACAAAAAAACAACAACAGCAACGACTTTTGTTATTGCACACATTTGGTGATAAGTTGGTATTATTTGTTTCTTTTTTGTTGAACCAAATAATTGATGTTTGTGATTTGTCATACTATTGGAAGCGATAATAAAGTCTGAAAGTTTTTTTACAAGGCTTTGAAAGTGACTTCACCAAAAAAAAACAGCAATTTGAAAGTCAAAGTTTAATAGATAAACCTTTTTGATTTAATAGCAAAATAATTGTTTATTTTTTTTGTGGGAATATTTTGGGATATTAAAATGAATTTTAAGTAAATATAAAAACATTAAGTGATTATAAATATTACAATGTGTAAATCCGGTATTATTTTTTCTGTTAATAATTTAATGTTGAATTGTTAATCTATTATAAATAAGTCATTTGTGGTGATTGCAAGTTATGAAACACCTGCTTGAGAATATCAAGCTTTGTTATTTTTAATCTGTAGGTACTTTGATTTCCTGCAGTATCTCACGTTGAAAAGAAATGTTCTAATAAAAACTAAATGATTATGAAGTTGATTTTGAATAATCTAAATGCGGAAGTAATATACTAATATTTATAGAAATGTAAATGCATTCGTAAATCGTTGATAATAATAAATTTTTGTTTTAGATGTATGATTAATGATTATGTACCTACGTCAGTAAGGGGTTGGGGGATTCCCTCTTTATTTTGTCTGTAGAAAAACAACCTGCTAAAATGAATTTTTTTTTGTTCTATCAACCATGTAGGTACAAAATTCCAAACAATTGTTTCATCACGAAAAGGTGTTTTTATTTAAAAAAAAAATAAACTAAACGTTTTGAGTTTACTGGAACAAAATATCAATTTTGCGGGATTTTTCTGGACAATACCTACTACACTCAGAGAAAAAAACATTTTTGTTTGCTTAACAATCCATTCTTGAATAACTTTAAAGTAGGGTGTCCATTTGGGACCTTAATAAAAAAAGAGAACATTTTACTCTAGAACCTTTAAAAAAAGAGGACTTACAAGAAAAAAAAAAACAAAGAACAAAAAATAGAGCAATTGATAAGAAAAAGCAAAAGCTAACGTCACATAAGCAGAACAAATTTATTTTTCCTAAAGAGTTACTTAAAAGTAGTGGATCTGGGACACAGGAATTACGAGAAAAATGATCAAATCTTTTCAAAGAAGAACGCGTCCATATTCTCAGTTATTGTAAATCTTTTGAATGGATGTTTAACTTCTCTAGAAAAGTAAACTTTGGAATAACTGCACAAGTCAGCTTTTTAACAAATTGTTAAAAATTACTTAGATACAAAAATCGAGCTAAAAGGCAATTAAACTGGAGATCCGTATAGAAAAAGAAATTATAAAATATGTAGATCGAAAACGAAAAACAGAACACCTCTTTTGAATTTAAATGCGATGAACACTTTACCTTAACTGTGAGTGAGCAGAGTTTGAGAGTTGAAACAACAAGACAGATAATCGTAACAATCTTGAAAAACTATGGACGAAAATAAAAAAAAGATACTAAAAAGAGGACATTTGAAAAATAGAGAACAAAAAAGAATATTATGAAAAAAGAGAGTGTAAAAAAGATCAGAGTTGAAAAAGAGAACATGTTCTCTTTAAAAGAGATGTTCTGGAAACCCTACTTTAAGGACTACAATTCTTGCTTCAAAAATATTTTACTATTACAACAACTTTTTTGTTAATACTTTTGGTTTTAAAATAAATAAATTGTTGGTTTACCATTTTATTCTTTAAATGAGAACGGAAATATTTGCTTTTAACACTTTGCCTTCTTAAATTAAATATATGTTATTGAATATTGGGACTTAGTATAAAATTGTTGAAATTACCAACGATTTTCTCTGAGTGTAGGAACAAATAACTATCCGGATTATGTTAATTTTTAAACTTTTATCAAAAAAAAAAAAAAATACCTACCAATTTAATTTGTTTAAGACCTAAACCTTAATATAACAATGCATCTTTCAAATTGATACCAGTTCTAGACTAGACCCCTACATTTTGAAGAGATAAATGATAGATATAGCGAACATTTGAGCATAAAATTTTTATCTTAAAGCGAAATTGAATTTTTTATGATTCGGACCTGGAAATTTCCCACCACCCACCTCTATGATTTCTAACTTTTTGAGGGAAGAAATGTATGGTATTACATATTGCGAACCATCTGTTACAAACTTGGTTGATTGTAAGTTGTAATTAAAAATTATTAGCTGCGTTCCTTTGGAAATATTTATCTACTGCTTAGTACTTAAAACTACTTTGAACTACTTTTGCTATACTGTAAAAGTAGTTCAAAGCAGTTTTAAGTACTAAGCAGTAGATAAATATTTCCAAAGGAACGCAGCTATTATTTATTCTACTACAAACAAAAATTTTTTTTCAAAAACTATTCTCAAACCACTTTGAAAATTTTTAAATTATAGTCTGCACATTTTCTATCAATAAACCCTTTTTTCCGATTTACTGGAATCAAATTCATTTAAAAAGTTTTTGAAACATTTGATGGTGATAAAATTAAATATGATTATCATTTCAAAGGAATTTTGTTTGCTTACACAATTTTTCCTTTCATTTCGTAGTTTCTAAGAGAGCAATATAATGTTTGATTTTTACACCGAATTGCTCTTTTCACTAATCCAAACCTTACTCTACATGACCTTTATCACAAATTAGACACGAATAATTACTATTTGTTTGAAACAAATTCAGCGAAAATGTTAAATTGCATGAAATGTATTCTTCAACCGCAAAATAAACTTTAATTGTAGTTACGTCAGAAAAAATCCCAGAATTAAATTATTTTTTGTTTTTTTTTTTATATATGTACAAATAACAGAAGCTTTAAATTCAATAATCTTATGCATTTAATTTGCGTCATTCCTTTACAATAAAATTTTCTTTTCTTCCTTAGTCAACAAACTCATTCCAGCTTAGTTATCCTGATGATAATTCCCATCTCAATGAGGTACTATCTCAAGTTTTAGTTCCGAGAGTAGTGGGCAGTCCTGGCCATACTGCAGTTCGGGAATATATTACAAAGTAAAATATTGTTGTTACTTAACTTAATAAATATTTATCATGATTACTCAATTGATTTGAATATTCTTTTCAGAGAAATGCAATCCTTAGGATTTAATACTGAAATCGATAAGTTCAATGCAAATGTTCCAATATTTGGAAATTTAACATTTTATAATATAATAGCAACATACAATTCGGATGCAGATGCATTTCTTACTCTGGCCTGCCACTATGATAGTAAATATTTTAGTGATATACCAAATTTTGTTGGCGCCATAGATTCAGCTGTTCCATGTGCAATAATGATGAATGTTGTAAAAACAATTTCTCCCTATTTAAGTAAAAATGTAAAAGGACGAAAAGATGTTGGATTGATGGTAATTTCTTATTTATTATTTAATATGTATTACAACAAAAAAAATTTCAGTTAGTATTTTTCGATGGTGAAGAAGCATTTCAAGATTGGAACGAACAAGATTCCATCTATGGCTCGAGACATTTAGCGAGAAAACTGAGTGAATCAACTTCGATGTTGCGGAGCAATCAGCAAATTCGTAATATTGATAAAATTGTAAGTACAAAAAAATGTGATCATTCAAGATAAATCTTTATAAAAATTTGTTCTCGTATATTTTCAAAAGAATATCTATCTTTTTTCTAATACTAAGTATCTACATCTTTTTCCTTTTAAATTTGAAACAAAAACAAATAAGATTAGGTACCTAATGACTACTTATAGTGGAGTAACTAAAGCTCTAAAAATGGCTCCGATTTTGATGATCTTTTTTTTTAAACGTCGGCAATTAAAAAAAAATTTAACCTCACAGGCTAAAAATTGTCGCTTTTGCCGTATTTTTTTTTTTTTTTTAATTTAATTGAAGATTCTTGTGAACAAAAAAGTTTGTTTTCGAAAATTTTGCTAAATTCCTCCGTTTAAGCGATGCAATTCTCTCACAAATACACTTCAATCACAAAAAAAAATTGAATACAACGGCAACACCTACAATTTTTAAATATACATTTTTAAAAAGCTAGAAGCTTTTTCCTTTTTTGTAAAATCTAAATTAAAATCTTAAATAAATGTAATAAAGTGTTTTTGAAAAAAAACGGTCGTCAAACTCAGAATTTTAAAAATACGCCTTTTAAAAAAATTTTTAATGTTTTTTTTTAGTAAAATATGGATTTATTTTTCAAAATTTTTTTGGCTTTTGGTTAGTTGAATTCAGAAAAGAAAATATCAAAATGTAGGTATTACAGTTTATACAAAAAAAAAGGACCTGCGTATATTTATTTCTTTTCAAAGGACTTTTTTTAATAGAAGTTTTTGAAAAAAAAAATAAGCTAAATTTTTTTCAACATTTAAATATAAATTTATTTTTTCTTCATTCAACACCTTTATTGTGTGTGTAAATGTAAATGAAAACAAATTACCATACTATTCAAACAGACATATAATTTTTCCAATGATGAGCTTTTTATTTAATAATAAATCGAAAGTTTACATATAGGTACATAAATAGGTTCATGAAATCTATCATTAATTTTCTGTCGCCTCAGCTTGAAATAAGTTCTCACACACACAGTGCATTTTTTTATTTCTTCTCCATACGGCATGTTGCTGTTAAGTCACAACTCTTAACCGATTTCTTATTTAACACCTTCATTAAGTCGGCAACTTAGCTATCAAGAAAAATTACTAGGTACCTTCTCGTGAGTCGTGACCTATAAAATAAAGTACATACTAAATGTAGCATGTATGAGTTTTTGAGCTGAATACAAGAAAATAGTTATTGATTCTTAAAGGTTTATTGACTTCTATCGGTTCATTCATTCTTCAAAATAAAAACTCAAATCAACCAATTTAATTTGCCAATACAAAACAAATGCTTTAGAATAAAAGATTATTTATGGCCTTTTTTTATGATACCTACTGCTCATTTTCAAGAAGACAAACTTTTTTTTGTCTGGATAACAAAGAACATTTCCCTTCTTTCAAATTGATATACAAAAATTTAAATTATTATGTATTCACTTGATTTTTTTTTTTTTATTTTCAGGAAGTTCTTGTGCTCTTGGATCTGGTTGGTGCTGCAAATTCAAAATTCTTCAATTTCTATCCAAACACAGCAAATCTTCACAGTTCATTGAGTGCAATCGAACAATCGTTGAATAAACAAAAACAATTAGAAGGTCATAATTTGATGTTTATGAGAAAATATGCATCTGGTTATGTTGATGATGATCATCGTCCATTTTTACAACAAAGTATGAATCTTTTCTAGTTTTCAACAAAACTCTTGACTAATTAAAAACTAATTACAGATGTTCCAATTCTTCATTTAATCTCAACGCCATTCCCAAAACAATGGCATACTGCAGATGATAATGCTGAGAATCTTCATTGGCCATCTATTCGTAATTTTAATAAAATTCTACGAGTTTTTGTTTACGAATACCTCAACAGGCACACAGAGAATGTAAATTACAGAGGAGTTTAAGACAAGACAATAATGTTTTTTTTTTGTGTGAAATGTTTTTTGTTATTTTATATTTTTTACAACTTATGTTAGTTATTAAAACAAAAGATTTGTATTTGTATCTTAAATATTTAACGTCTCTTTCTGCCCACTGATGTCTTTTTGCCCGGCGCCCTTTGTCCTTGACCACCTTTCGGTTTTTTCGAAGCCTTACGACTACCCTTGCCGCCTCCTTTCCTTTTTTTGTTACCACCTTTTCGACCACCTTCTTCTCCTTCTTGATTGTTCCTTCTAAAAAGACAAATAAATTATTAACACACTTTGTTTGGAAATATGTTTCTCTTTAAACTTACTCAGCTCTAGCTTCGCTTTTTTGTAACGAAATTGCCTTTTCAACATCAAACTTGGGCTTCTTATTAAGAACACTCTTAATAAGATCCAAATTGGCTTCTTTTTCAGGTACATCACTCAAATGTGAAGCCTTTCGCTTAGCACCAGGAATCAACTCCTTGACACCAATACCACGGGCTTCCTTCTCTTTGGGTAGTTTATCTTGGAATTTACCAACTGAAGCTGTTGATGATTTGGCCACAGTGACTGCGGTCAACAATTGACTCGAAGAAGCTGCTTCGGCACCTAAATAACCAGAACGTGGTACTTCTTGTTTCCTAGCACGAACAATATTCTTCATTCGCTGAATTTCATTTTTGGCTACCTTTTCACTACGCAAATCAATCTTTTTCTGGAACATATCAGATTCGGGATCGACATTTTTGGGTACTTCCAAAACCCAATCTTTTTGTTTTTCTGCATCAGCTTTTCTGTAACCGTATGTTGGTACCCATTTCTAAAAGAGGCAACTAAACTAAGACAAGGGAAGGCGGATAAACAAAAAAATAGACAAACTTACATCCAAAACTTCATCAAAGACTTTCTTGTCCTTCTTTTTCTTCTTGATACCCTTTTCCTTGGCAAACTTCTCCCATTTGGTGAGTGGTTTTGGACCTGGAGGCTTGCGGAGACGGGGTAGAACTGTTGTAGGTGCCGGTAGCTTGGCAACAATGCACTCGTCAACACGCTCGGTTGGAAGTTCCCAAATTGCATTTATTAAAAGTTGTGTGTTGTCTCTTGTGAGATCTTTTAAATAATTTTCTTTATTATTTCTAAATAAACAACAAGTATTTAACATTAATATTATAAAAAGTCTTTTATTAAAAAATTAAATCTCACTTTAATTCATCTTCATCCAAATCATTTGGATCGGTACATAACATCATTCCAACATCTAGACGAACTTCTAAATGCTTTTCAACACTTATCGGTTTGTATTTATCTAATTCACGTTGTTGTTTTTCTAAAACTTCTTTAACAATATCCATTTTTATATTGTTAAATATATTTTCTTTTTGTTTAAAAAAAAATTAATTCACATACAACTTTTTTGCGAGCGTGTAAAATATATTTTTCTTTTAGTTGTGGGAAAATGGAATGGAACACACGTGCTTTGTTTACACGTCAAAAATGACATTTTCAGAAAATTGCGTCACATGGTGGTGGGAATTTGAAACTAAGAAATGAACGCATTCAAAGTGGAGAATAGGGTGTGAATGCGTTTTTGTAGCAGCGACAAAGACGCGTTTTTTCTATGAAAAATGACAAGACAGCGTTCTTTTTTAAAGGCTTTCTCATAAGACGCTGTATAGTTAAAATATCACAGCTGAAGGCGATATTGCCGTGACTACAAAAACGCGTTGGTTAGGGAGGGAGGGCAATTGTATCGGATATTAGCCGTTTTTTATTATCACTTGATCCATATAGATCATTACTTAAAATGTATTACAACAACTACATGAGATCTTGCAAGATTTCGATTCGTGATCCTGATGAAAAGCAAGATCACGATTCGTGATCCTGATGAAAAGCAAGATCTCATGTAGTTGTTGTAATACATTTTAAGTAATGATCTATATGGATCAAGTGATAATAAAAAACGGCTATTAAACAAAAAAAAATGGATTTAAAGGCTCTCCCAAAAAAAGCTGCCAACATTATTTTTAAATGAAAAACATGGAAAGCAGCTTTTCTGTAGTCGCGTTCAGGTGTAAAATATTTAATTTACATAGTGTTTCCTGGGAATCCATACGAAAACGCTGTCGCCAGTGTGGTTTAAATCGGTTTGCGTTCGAGTCATAAAAAGTTGAGCTGCGCTAGCCGACAAACATTTTTGTTTCTATAAGTGCCGGGCTACACAGTGATTTTTCAATCGCCTAACCAGTCAGGTTGTAGGCAAGAGGGGTGAGGATTTTCGTCATTTTGACATTTGTTTACAGATGTTACTATTGCTTCTGTAAAGCATTATAGAAGCAAAATTGATAGTAGGGTATTAATTAACATTACACATTTAATCCACTTGTTTGATCAAGTGTATTGACTACCAAAAATAAACATAAGATGGACGCACCATTACAGAATCGACTACAAAAACAAAACCATGAACGAACAAAAATTGAGTGAAAAATTTTAAAATGTAAATATCCAATTATAAAATTCTACGTTTTTTTTTTGGTCTGGCAATAATTTTTTAAGGACATTCTGGAAATAAAACTGGAAGTGGAAGTATACAGTTATTTATTTCAAAACAAAACAGCTGAATGCCGAACGCGTCATGGCACGACCGAAAATAAATAAATAAATATAAATAAACAAATCAAATTGATTAAAAATGTTTTTTTCTTTTGTATTTATATTTTTTAATTAATAAAGGTGAATAAATCATAATTAAAATTGTGCTACAGGTAAAATAAAGTGCAATCTTGTGTGAAGTTATAACAGAGGTAAGTTATTTTTTTATTTTTAATATTGAACATTTATTTATTTATTTTTTCTAAAATTATTTTATAAACGTAATTCTTATGTTGGTTTACAAAAAATGTACCCTGCCACTCAACTAAAAGTACCTATTTTATATAGTTATTTTTGCACTTTTGGGAATATTTTCTGTTCATTTCCAACACAAAGGCACTCTTATTTTTGTTCTAACTCCATAATTTTCCTTTTTACAGTGAAGGAAAACGACTTTAAACTTTCACATGAATTCAATAGCCGAATATAAGCGGAGTTTCATTGGTACTCAGTATTTTACTGAATAAACATTTGTTTTTACGAACGATTGCTTTTATCCTATTCCTATAATCCTATTTTGTTGAAGAGCCAAAAATTTATAGGTTAAAGAAAAATTCTGTATACACCAACAAATAAATTTTTTTTAATCCTTAGCAATTGTTTGTTGTTGTTTTCCGGGCACAATTTTACTAAGTTAAGTCTGCAAGGAAATCTTCCTTTTAATAAAACTATACTTTTCTAAAGGATTTTTGTATACTGATTCTGAGTTCAAAGTCAGAATTGGCCTAGCAAGTCACGTTTTATAGATATTCCTGTTAGAAAATCTCAAAAATTAATTTTTTTCTGCTTTTTTCGAAGCACTACTTTGGCATAATGTAATCTTTTTCAGCTAAATTTGTTACGGTTTATGAAAGAACTTAATTTTTCAAATTCAGTTTCAATCTTCTCAATATCTCTTTTCCTCTCCGAGATATCTAAACTATAGTAAGTTTAGTAGGGTTTGGCTTATTTTACCATACATATATCCTAACTGATCTTTAAAAATTCATATTTCTTTCTCCCAAGAATAAAAGTAGACTTTTCTAATGGATTTTAGAGTGGTGATTTTGAATCCGAATTCAAAAAATTTCGATCAGCTCTCGTTTTTGAGATATAGTAGGTAGTTTTTTGAGATTTTCTAAAAAAAAACTTGATTTTCTGATTCTTTAATGCGTATATCTCAAAATCCTGACGTGATAGAATTGTTTTGACTTCGGATTCGAACTCAGCACAGCAAAAACCATAAGAAAAGTATACTCTTGTTTCTAAGAGAAACAAATCTGAAGCTTTTCAAGACAGTTTATCGAATAGTTTATCACAAATAAGATATTTCTATCTAGGTAATATCAGAAGTATAAATGTCAATATAAAAAACTTTTATTCCTAGGAATAAGCTCTATCTAAGGTTTATCTGGCTATTGAAAAATTGACCCTTAATGTATTTTATTATTCTTTTCTTTACATATTTGACCTTTCAAATATAACGGGCATTGAGATTTTTCATTTTCCTTAATTAAGGTGTCTTTGTTCATGTGGTATTTACTTTTACTACTACTACTTTTTATTTTTGTACAAGGTCAACCGAATCAAAAAGGGTTATTTTCTACAAACTACTCATATTTTTCAAAAATCATTAAAAAAAAAATGGTACGTGCTAGAATTTTATCTTAAAAACGGCTCTAACAATTTTAAATAAAACTTTTTTGAACTGGTATTTACGCTACACCTGTTAAAGAATCGTTTTCTTGATGTTTGTCTCTCGCAATGGCTCAAACTAAATTGCTAGAATCTTTTAAGTAATCGTAATATTAAAATTTGGCAAAATTTTTAAAAACATTTTTGTATTAAAAAACGGCTCCAACGATTTTCATTTGTTCTCAAAATTCTTAGCTCAAAAAGTGCAAATCAATCTTATACTCATTAGATTTTAGTTTAAAAACAAATTCTATCAAAGCCAAGTAGAATAATAAAATTTGGTTTATTTTTATTCGCTTTACATGTCGCGATCGTTTTTTAGAGATGCAGATTCCCAAGCAGTGGGCTTCAAAGGCAACTTATATTATTCGTCGTTAAATATAGGCTTTAACTTTCAAATATGCCAAGAAAGCTTGGATTTTTCTTAGAGCTTGATTTCTGTGACGAATTCTTTGACCACCTTTAACATACATATATACATTCATACTTTAATACATGGTGATAAATTATTTACAAGTCTATGATGCATGTTTAAATGTAGATTAAATCATTGATTTTTTTTTCAGCTTCTAAATTACTAAAAATATATTATCCTGAAATAACTTTAAACCAAAATAAAACCTCTTATCTCTTCTTCTTTTGTTTGTAAATTTTATATTTGTCTTTTTAAAAATTACAAAAATATAAATTTTTATTATATTTCTTAAGAATACTATAAGTTCACTTAATCTCAACATATTGACAAGAAATTGGCATAGATATAGACCCATTAAGCTTAAATCATATTATTTTTTATTTACATTAGTCAGTATTTAATTTTTCGTTTACTTACAAAATACTCTGCCGATTGAAATAAACAATAACAATAAAAACTTATCGATAAATAATACCACAAACCATTGCAGTAAGTTAACTGCATAAAATAATTTCCAATCTCCTTTCCACTGAAAAAATAGAAATTAGAAAATGCCGATGGAATGAATATTTGTGTTCCCAAAACAGCATACAAACGTTGCTGATTTGTTGCACTTAGCCTCTGGGCTATTTTTTCTCTATACCAATTACAAGAAATGGTATACTTGAGTAGTTTTTCCAATATCAAACAAGCTACATTCAAAAGGCTCCAAATTAGGATGTTTAAATAATAACCATGCCAAATGTAGACGAAGAAAAATGTTCCCAATGCCGAAAAGATTTTCCTCAGTGATGACGAATGTTTTGTACAGAGTTCAGCGTAGATGTGTTTGAAGAGGAACTCATAAAGTCCTTGGTCAAAATACTTCCACATGTCCGAGTAGAAGTTAATGTATCCAATGCATATTGGTGGATTCGGTGGGTTTAGGCCATCAAATGAGGCAAATGCGATCCCGAGGCCGTAGGTAATTACATAGAAAACATGGAAAAACTGACCCATAAAGTAGCCAAATGCATAAAGTCCATAAGAGTCGCTTAATAATTTAACTGCATCAATGTCCTTCTCCATGTAGTGAATGTATATAAAATGCAAAGCAAAGTCTAGGGCAAAAAGCCAAAAGAATACTTTAATCAGTCTCTTTAAAAGAAGCAAGTAGCGATTATATTGTGGGGATTGTTCTTTTGTGAATGCAACATAGCGATCAAAGATCATAAAAGGTCCATGAACAAACACCGGAAAGTACACTGTGTAGCCAAGGAAGTTACCTAAATTATAGATGTCATTCCTTTCATCCTTGACCTTGCTTAAGTTAAAGCTGAGACACTTGAGAACACACCAAGCAAGAGATATAATCAGTTCATAGTACTCTCGATAGCCAAGGAACTCGTAGAGTTCATTGCTATTTTTGATAAAGTTTATCCCACACATCCAACTTATTGCCACAATCCATGTTAATGATTTTGATCGAATATTCGATGTTACATAGAAAGACAGCAATTCAAGTAGAATAACTATCAAAGAATGTACTTTAAAGGTGGCAAATAAGAAGGCAAGTCCAACACATGTGTGGGCAATATTTCGTTTGTTAGGTCTGAATATTCGACAGCACTCGCAGACGATCAAATGAATTCCATACCAATGTGCATTCTTCCATAGAAAGTCTTTAAAGTATTCGAATTCATCGTTTGTATTGTCTTGTGGACGACCGATCCATGTCCAACCTTGATTGAATTCTACTTTGGCAATTGTTAGGACTTTGTCTTTTTTGTTAAAGAGTTTGGCTAAGCCATGGGCAAGAAATAGAAGATAGACACAAAGGTAGAAATATGTTTCGTACTTTGGAAGTAACATTTTTTATTTTTTACAGCTTGGCATTACATAACTGTAATTTAATATAAAGTGAAGCACTTTGTTTTTTTATTTTAATTTGATGAATTTGTTTTGGTTTACAAATTCTTGATATTTTTTTCAATTTGTGTGTAAACAAATGGTTGTCAAATTTTTGTTTGGATTTTGGCAGATTCTTTAACTATAGTGCTGCCCTCAAGATGTGAAAATGTGAGAATACATACAAAAAGTGATGTCGTGTTCCATTTGCCACTCAGAGCACTGAGTTTTTTTACTCTTGGAATTTAAAGGCGACTTTAAATATAATAGAGAGTGCATAAATTGAAGCAAAGTTGGAAATAGTCATACAAACTTTTTTCTATTTACGGTGTAATAGCCTCTTTTCACTAGCCTAGTACGCAGCTGAAACGACAAGAAATATTCCATACGAAATTTCGTTAGCAAAATCTTGAACGAAATTGAATTTGTTTTTCCTTAAAACTTGTTTTCTGATGATTTTTCTTAAATTTTTTTAATTGTATTTTTATCATTTTACTTTGGGCCGGTTATTATTATTTTTATTAAATTATTTTTATTTAAATTTGTTTTCCTGATGCAAATTCATTGTTCGTGCCAGCTGATTGACATTTGAAACAAAATGAAACAAATCGTTCCCCTGAAGTGTTTCAAATTTTTCCTGTTCCACTCCATACGAAAATTTTTTTCGTATGTTTTCTTCAAAAAGTTACTTAATAAAAATTTTCAAATTCGGCTTGCTTTTCAAGTCGGTGTTAAGCCATAACTACAATGACCTAAAAAGCTGCATTATTTGAAGTAGTTGCTGATCGGAAACCCCTTCTTCTTCAACTGAGTGAGTACCAGGCTTATACTATGTTTCCACCTACGCTAAATCCGAGATTTAGCTAAGTAGATTTAGAATAAATCTCGAGATTTATTTTAAATCTACTTCGCTTTATCTAAGATTTGGGTTTAGCTACCCTAAATATAATATTTTCAGCTACTTTCAATCCGAGATTTACAATAAAACTCGAGATTTATGCTAAATCTACTTAGCTAAATCTCGGATTTAGCGTAGGTGGAAACATAGTATTAAGCTAAAACGTTTAGGGCCAAACAAACGTGGTTCAGTCATGGGTTTGTGGTTTTTACACATCAGTATAAACCTTGAACCAGTGCTTAACCTCAGATTAACCACCAATTTCAGAAGATCAAACTTGCTGAACCACGGATAAAATACTTGTAAAACTGGTTCTTAGTGCCAGTTTTATAATCAGCCTCAGCCGGGATAAAATTTAAAATTGAGCAATAAATATTTGCTTCTTCATGCCGACTTCTCACGAGTCGATTTTTTTCCGTGCGGCATGTGAAATTTATCTCACTTGTTTTTGAATCAAGCCTGGTACGCAGCTCGCGCTAAATTTTAGCCGAGATAAAATTCCCATACAAGTTATCGATAATTTGTATGGGATCCATTTTAGCTGAGATAAAATTTTTCGATAATTTGTATAAGCATGGTACGCTGCTCGCGCTAAATTTTAGCTGAAGCCTGGTACGCTGCTCGCGCTAAAATTTAGCTGGGATAAAATTTCCATACAAGTTATCGATAACTTGTATGGGATCCATTTTATCTTGGCTAAAAATGTTCGATAATTTGTATGGGAGCTAAAATTTAGCGCGAGCAGCGTACCAGGCTTGAGATAAAATTCCCATTCAAGTTATCGATAACTTGTATGGGATCCATTTTATCTCGGCTAAAAATTTTCGATAATTTGTATGGGAGCTAAAATTTAGCGCGAGCAGCGTACCAGGCTATAGGAGCTAAAATTTAGCGCGAGCTGCGTACCAGGCTTCATCAAAAAACTTATTTTGTATATAAAATTTGGTGTTGGTAGTGAATTTCATACCAAAATAAGTACCGACCTTAACAAACTTAATACTTTTTTAATGAATTCCAAATACAGATGGCTCTTAAAACATTAAAGAGTTCTTCATTTCCACTTAATTCCGCCTCCATTTTTTTTTCTCTGTACGTCAACGTCACTCTGCAACTTGATTCGTTTCGTGAGGAGGAAAAACAAAAAAAGCATCTTCAATTTTCTAACAAAATTTATAAATTTTCTTTTATATTCTGCTTTAAAAAATGTCCCGGCAATCATCTCGATTAGATACGAAAAAAGTGGTAAGTTTTCCAAACAATTTATTAGTTATAGATAGCTTTTTGGTATTATTTAAAAAAACTGAAGAAAAAGACTGGTCACCCTCATCGGCTTACTTCGATTTTCTAGTGAACTTCTGCCTACTCCGCCTCCTACATTTCTTGGATTTGATATAATCGTATTGTGCAAAAAAATAAAAATAAATATCTGCAATGGAGAATTCAACAAACAATGATCAATCACAAAATAATCAATCCCAACAACAACAACAACAAATTCGACAACTCACTCAAGGTGGACAAACAGCACAACTCCAAGTCATCCCCGTAATGCCAAATGGTGGCGGACAACTGATTCTCGGTCAACAAGTCCACCAGGGACAACAACAACTCATCCCTTTGCAAGGAGGTCAACTTATGCTACAATCGGCACCTCAACAATCATCACAGCCAGTTCAATTGGTCCAGCTTCCCGATGGCCAAACTTTCCTCTATCAACCAGCCATGTCTGTGGACCCTAATCAATCCCAGGCGGCATCATCCCAACCGCAAATCATCAACATCAACGGCCAATTGATTCAAATTCCAGCTGGAAACACACAAAACCTAACAAACACTCAGCCACAAATCATAGTGATGCCACAATCCACTGCGAATCCCGTCAATTCGAATAATGTGCCTCAATCGGCCACGGCCTCAACTAACACTAACACCCAACCAATTGTCGAAACACAACAACAAACTACGAATGTCGGCACAATAACCAATTCCGCAGATGAGGAAATCAAACCAGAAGCTGAGGAAGAACCACTTTATGTGAATGCAAAGCAATACAAACGGATTCTAATACGCAGACAGGCTCGAGCTAAGCTGGAGAGCAGAATACCAAAAGAACGTTCGAAATACCTGCACGAGTCGCGACACAGGCACGCTATGAATCGTGTAAGAGGTGAGGGTGGCCGGTTTCATTCTACGCCTGGGGTCCCCGAGAAGCACAGCAGCTCCCAATCCCATCACAATTCTCGTTCGATGCCCAGTCGTCCGGTGATGCAGCCGAAGCTAATTGCGCCACATCAACATCAATCGCCCACCATTACAATAACCGTCATCAAATAGGGGAAAAGGGGAACTTTTGAATATAATCTTTTATATAACCAATCACATATAGCTTTAAGAATAAAATCGTGTCCTAGTTTGTAACCATTTTTTTGTCTCTTTTTATTTTTCTTTAACTATTCTTGCGCCTTGATCTTCATTTTAACAGAACGCCGAGTTCCTTACACTAACTTATGGAGCTTTTGTCACGCAAATGTTGCGTGACTACGAAAACGTCGATGATGTTAATAAGCACCTCGAGCGGATTGGTTACAACATGGGTATGCGTTTGATTGAGGATTTTCTTGCACGCACCTCGGCTCCGAGGTGTTTAGAGATGCGTGAAACAGCTGATCGTATTCAGCAAGCATTTCGCATTTATTTGGGTGTCCAACCAACAATATCCAATTGGTCTGCTGCCTCAGATGAGTTTTCGTTGATTTTCGAAACAAATCCTTTGACAGAATTTGTTGAATTGCCACCCGATTTGACCAATTTGCGATACAGTGCTATTTTGTGTGGTTGTATAAGAGGTGCATTGGAAATGGTCCAATTAGAAGTGCAATGTTGGTTTGTTCAGGTTTGGTTTTAAGTTTGTTTTAATATTTTTTTTTTGTAAATTTAAATTAAATTTTTTTTAAAGGATCAATTGAAAGGAGATAATCTTACTGAGATTCGTGTTAAATTTATACGTCGTTTGGAAGATGCTATACCAGCTGGCGAGGACTAAGAGCATCGAAAGAGATTACTATAAAATATAAATAAATAATAAAATATAAGTATAAATAAGTAGATACTTTGTTAGGCATTCCTTTCTATCAAAAAAAATGGCAATGATTTTGATAAAAATGAATAAAAAATGTATTTTAAATTGAAATTGAATTGTTGATTGTTCAAAGGAATTTGTCTTAGACAAAAATTGAAACTTATGAAAAGTTATTATTCACTCTGGATTTAATTTGGATTAAATTTAATTTTAAATCCAATCCATTAAATCTGAATTTCATAAATCCAAGGATTTAATTTTTTTTTCACTCAAAAAAAATTATGTGATTATTCAATAAATTTTGTATAATTTGCATTTATCTTTATTTTTCCTTCACTTGACAAAACAACTGAACATTGTGGAAGTAAGCACCACACTTCTATATTCTTAAAGGAATTCATGTGCCATCATAACAATGAGCAAATTTAGTAATTGGTAGGAATGAGATGCTTTGTTTTGATACCATAACTTGCTAATACTCTGGGTGGTTGTAAAGTCTATAAAGTAAAAAACTGACACACTTTTTTTGTTTTCTAGGAAATATCGATGGCTTAAAAACTTATATGGTCACTCACTCTACTGCGGCTCCCCATTAAATTGGTCAAAAAATGCGAATATCTTTTTTTTTGACAACTCGGCCATTCCATTTTAACTTTGAGAACATGTTGACGCTTGTTATCCAGTATATCTTGTTGAGGAAGCAACAAGATTATCGTCTTTAATTGGGAATAATTTGGCTACGTTTTATTAGTTTTTCGTGAAACTTCTAGAACATAAACTTTATCATGAGCCCTTGAGGCCCACCAAGTTTCAGGAAAAAAGTTGAAGAACAGATATACTGGAAAAAAGCGTCAATATTTTACTCTAGAATATGAATTTTTAATATTAATGCGAAGATCCTCCGCTTCACAGTTTTCCATTTTTACATGAATCATAACACAAGATATAACTTTTTTGAGGTTTTACTTGTGCGCATTCACATTATGTGAAGGAAAATTGAACCTTTTTTCAGACATTCATATTTGATCCAGAAAAGTGAATGTTTTTCGAATAAATATTCTTCACACAAACTGGAAGTTTAGTGAACATTCACAAAAATGATTGCTGGGGAGCCAACGGCCGCACACTACAGACTTTCTATCGGCCGATACCCAGCAAACATTTCCCTTCAGAACTTGTGCGCGTTCACATTATGTGAAGGAAAATTGAATCTTTGTTCAGGCATTCATATTTGATCCAGAAAAGTGAATGTTTTTCTAATGAATATTCTTCACACAAACTGGAAGTTTAGTGAACATTCACAAAAATGTTTGCTGGGAGGAATTAAATAAAATTTGGGTTTTGAAGGTTTAAATAATTTCTTATTGGATATAGGAAGGGGCAAGCTGCTTTTGCGACGACATTATAGTCATAAGGTCGAAGTAATTATAGGAATTTTTGTAGTGACCTCTTCAAATAGTAGGTCGAAGAGTAATGGTTATAGTTGATATTCCAAATTTTAATAAGACTGGCCTTGATTTTCCATCTTCTTGTTTCACTGAAAATTCATGCAAGCTCATGAATTCCGCATGATAAAGAGGTATTCACACCGTCAGAACAGTTTTACTGTAGAAAAACGAGTAAAATCTGGCACTTTCGTAATAGTCTTCGGACCTTTAAGTTGTTGGAAAAGTTCGGAAATGTTTTGTTCGTGAATTCTATAAGTGTAGATAATAATTTTCGAATCAAATATAATCAAAAAATCTAATAAAAGAAGCCTAAAGAAAGTAAACTTATATTATGTATGTTTTTTGGGTCGCTAAAACTGAATCCGAAGTCTATTTTGCCATATCTTAAAAAAATTTCAGATAAGAACTTTTTTTTGGTTTTGACATTTGTTTGAGGATATTTCAAAAACCTGACGTGATACGGCAAAATAGACTTCGGATTCGGTTTTAGCGACCCAAAAAACATACGATAGAAATTATTCATACGACTAACATATTAACACCCCCAGAAAAGAACTTTTTTTTTTTGGTTTTGAAATTTTTTTTTTGGATATCTTCGGAAACCTGATGTAATAGAGCAAAATTGACTTCGAATCTGGATTCAGCAACCCAAAAACTATATTATTAACATATTCGCACATCCAGATCATAGAAAAAAAATGTTTTTTTCGTGATATTTTTTGATGTTATTTCAAAAACCTGACGTGATGGGGAAAAACGGACTTCGGATTCGGGTTCAGCGACCCAAAAACTATATGAAAATCATAGTCGCAACCCCAGGTCAGAACTTTTTTTTTGTGTGGCTGTGTCGTTTTCGAATATTCTAAGTGAACCTATTCTATTGACCGATGAAAAAAGATCCTTTTTGGGAGCATTGCAATAATTTGTATTAGAGATCGCTACCTTTTTTAATTCCCTTAAGAGCCAAAAAGTATCGACATAAATCAAAGTAAGCTATGAAATTTCAAATATTCAATCTGTCATGGAAAATTTTTCCTATTCTCGAATATTTGAAATAATAAATTTTGAATCAAAGTAAGCTATGAAATTTCAAACAATCAAACTGTCATGGAAAATTTTTCGTATTTTCGAATATTTCAAATAAGAAACTTTAAATCAGAGTATGCTATGAAATTTCAAGCAATCAAGCTGTCATGGAAAATTTTTCTTATTCGAATATTCGAAATAAAAAAAATTTTAAATCAAAGGCAGCTATGATATTTCAAACGAAACGAAAAAAAAAATAAAATTTAAATCAGCGTTAGCATTGACTTTCGTAGAAATCTATATAAGGTTTGAATATTCTGAATAAAATCAGTTTCTATTTAGAAGCGAAAGCGACGAGACGTATTTTTTTTTAGTGAGTGAATTTTAAAACTGTTTGTGAATTTTCATAAAAATGTTTTTAAAATCGCTTGCGTATATGAAAATGCTCTACACGTCGGCAATGGAATGTTTTTTCCGACATCCGATGATTAGAATCCACAAATATACGGGTAAAAATATTTTCTTTAAAAATAGTTCCCTCGAAGTTTGTGGTATTCGACGACTTATGCCTATCGAGGTCGACAGGGCAATCGAGGGCAAGACCCATTTGTATTTTATACATCTTGGCTTGACGTATCATGTCAACTCAAGGACTTTCGTGACTCACGGACCCATAAACACTGAATTTGTTCGGGTTAATCGTCGAGTTCGGTTTAACTTGGCAGATGACGACGACTAAACATCGATTCTTCCATGGAAGCAGTTGAAACTGGTGGCATCAACATCATTTTCAAATGTCTCCATGACGGATGATATGTTTGACTAATATTTATTTATTTTCTTTTCAGGTCGGGCACAACAGTTGGGTTTATCAGTTGGGTAATGTTGTATCCTTACAAGAAGCGAGGGGTAAACATTAACTAGCTGATAAGCCGGATTGTAGTGCCCGGGTACGATTGTTGGGCTCGTCAGTTAGAGGGTGTTGTATCCTTCCAAGAAGTGAAGGGTAGACACAATCTGGCTGATGGGCCCAACTTTTGTGCCCAAGGACGAGCGAGGTGTTGACACAATCTGGCTGATGAGACCAACTTTTGTGCCCAAGGACGAGACGGTAACGGATGAGCCCAAATTTTGTCTTCGTTTGTAGAATTTTGATTGAAATCTTGAGAATTCTCTCTTTTATTCTTGATATTTTTTGCTGTATTCTTCGGGTTTTGTACAATGGTTCCAAAAGTTCATTAACGGAAGACCCGTATATCCAGCATTTATATTTATTTGAAGATTTATATGGCAAACGAAAATTTTCCATTGAATTTTATTTCGATAAATGAAATTAAAAAATTTTCCATTGAAGTCGATTTCAATGCTAACTTGATTTTTTTTATATTTTTTTATTTTTTTGATAGGAAAAAATTTTCCATTGAAGTCGATTTCAATGCTAACTTGATTTTTTTATATTTTTTTATTTTTTTGATAAGAAAAAATTTTCCATTGAAATCAATTTCAATGCTAACTTGATTTGAAATATTTTTAATTGAGTAGAAAAAATTTTCCATTGACTTTTTTATTTTATTTGTCAAATTGAAATTCTAAAAATTCAAAGCTGACTTTGATTTTCATTTTTATTTTTTATTTTGACTTAAAAAATAATTATATTTTCAAACAATTGGATTGAGAAAGGATTGAGTCGTGGAGGATAAGAATCTGCTGTGAAAGTAGTGGAACCAAGGAGCCTCCTGGCACTTTCAATAGTTGATGACTTGATTAGCGCAAATCACTCTTACTTTCAAGTTCCACCAAAGCAAGTCGAGTTGAAAAAAATAGAAATAAAATAACCTCTTGCGTCTTGCCTATCCAATCTTAGAGGGTCTACTACATTGACCATGTATAATAACCAACAGTGCGGAAATGAGGAGGCGTTAATAACGTCGACTAGAGTGACTTGGCTATACATATTTTATTTGTAAAATAAAGGCAAAAAAATAAAACTGAGAGTCGGCAAAAAAAGTGTGCGTAGGTAGGCTTTTCTGCCCGGTCGCGGTCTGTGGCTGAGGCTGAAATTGTTTGCATTTGAGCTGCTTTATGTTCGTTGCGTGTCAGACAACATTCGCCGTCGTCATCGTCGCGAGTTCAATAGAAAGCTTCTCATAAAGCCAAGGAAAAAAGGCAAAAGCATCCCCAATTTTGAGCCTTTCTGTAGTATTCCCCGATTAAAATGTGTATTTATTCATCATTCTACATTCAACCCCAAAAATTCATTCCCTATTCATAGAAAAAGAAAAGGGGGGCAGGGGGAGGTAAAAGGGGGTTGTGGAAAACATGTAAAAGAAGTATGAGTCTTTTACATGCAATTGTTTGTCGAGGTTGGATTTCTTTTTTTTTATTTATTGATTCAAATGGGGAGCAGGGTCGTTCGAAGCCGTCAACTCATAATTAAAAAAAAAACATTTTTTTTTCAACCGACTTTTTACCAAATTAAATTTTCTTGTAGGAAATTGAACGGTCTTCTATTTTCGTGTATCTAACCGTTTAAAAGGTATTGGAGGTCCAGTGACAATTAAACTTAGGTAAAGCTGATTTCATTTATTACTTTTATGCCTATTAAAGTATTTTATTAGAAAATAAAATTAAAAAAAATTAATGAATTTTGTTTTCACGTTTTTGAAATTTACCTTTTTTTCTATCAAAAGTTCACGACTTAATGATACATTTTATTTTATATTTTATTCCAACGACAAAAAAAAAAACAATGTATAAAAATAAAACAATGTATGTACTTAGGATAGGATTCTAATTAATTTTCAAGTTCGGTATGACTACATTCTTGCAGTTAGGTTACTGTCATCCATCAGTTTCATACTGCGCCTTCACATTTCCAAATGTCCTTTTTTGATAAGTACAAAACCTACAAATGTTTACTTAAAACTTTGTGATAGCACAGTTATGTATATCCCAAAAAAAAACGGTTGTATTAAGCATAACCTGGGGTTCATCTGCAACTCAATAAACCAAAATTGATTGTTTACATAAAACCTTATTTGTTTGTAAAAAATAACAACGTCTATATTTTTCATTGCAGCAACAGATTAAAAGGTATTCTACCTCTATCTTTCTCTTTGAAGTGCCTTTGGTTTTTATCTTATACAGAAAAAAAAAATCAAAACATTTCAACCAGATAAACAAGTGCAATTAAGACGGTTAATCGAAATCTTTATGACTTACTGCTCTTATGCATTTCTTAATGAAAGTAAAACTCATCCAACAAAATACAAAACAAAAACGAAATGCATATTTGTATACTTTAATACATTTATTGCACATAATATAATTTTTGATCTAGCGCAGTTTAAACATGATTATATTCAAAGCATAATAACGGCATGTTTATATTTATAAACTATTTGATTTGGCTTAATAGCATAACAACAAATAAAAAATCTAATTTAATAAAACAAAACAAAAAAATAAAGAAGTAAAAAATACAAATTTCTTAGGAAGAAATAGACAAAGTAAAGCATTAAAATGCACATATTTGTTGGTTATCTTAACTGGTCATTGATCGTAGGTTTTAGTGTAATATTGTTAGTATGCACTTTGTTCTTTGGTTCGTCGCTATTACAGATGAATTTTTAAAAATCTTACTTCGATGCTACACCACTTGCTTGACCCTGATTGGGGCACAACATAAGATTAATGTTTTTGCGAGTGAGTAATCTTCGAAGAGCTTGAAGTGTCTTCATGCATATGACAACGCAACAGCCATTTGCGACTCCTTCGGCTGGAGATTTGCAAGTGCATGATGAATTCTTCGTAACTTCTGTCACTTTTGGAGTGGTAGTTTCTTTCGGAGCTTTTTTGGAGCAACAACCTGAAGATGGTTTCACAGTTGGAGGTGCCATCGGAACACAGTTTGAAGCACCTCCGCATTGCTTCGGTGGAGATGCTGGTTTTGTAGAACAGCAACCACCTCCAACTGTTTCGATCGGTGCTGGTTTTGTAGAGCAGCAACCACCTCCAACTGTTTCAATCGGTGCTGGGTTTGTAGAGCAGCAACCACCTCCTCCGGTTCCCATTGAAGCGAGGTTTTGAATCAACAAAGCCACATCTTCAATATTTTGATTAACTTGGGATTTCTTATCCCCACAACATCCACCAGTTGCAGCCGGTGGTGGCTCATTGAACTCGGGTTTTTTCTCACCACAACACCCTTTGGTTTGAGGTGGTTCGGGTTTTTTGGTTTGACAGCAATTTGAAGTTAGTTTAGAAGTTGTATCTGCCTGAGCTTTGTCAGAACATTTTGTAGACTTCTTACGATGGCATGCCTTCTCATTAGAACATCCACCCTGGCACCCTAGAGTTTGATCGCATTTGCAATTGGTACAACTGCAAATTCCAGCATCGGCTGTTATTTGTTTCAAAGTTGTTGGCTTTTCAGGAGCATTCTGCTCTTCTTCGGCTGGGAATTCCTTCTGGTTACCTTCGATAGCCATCAAAATGTCATTCAGCAATGATTCAGTTTCGAGATCTGGCTGTGGATATGATGATTCAGATGGTACAGTTTCGTTTAAGAGTGACTCAAGATTGTCCGTTGAATTTGCATATCCGTTTGCTTCAGCCGTTGGAACAGCAACAGAATTTGTATTATGATTGGAATGATCAAACTGAACAAAGTAAGAGTCAATGTCCATATTAGTTGATTGATTATTTTGGTTGTTGTTGTTATTAATGGTACCATAATCTGCTGGAGGAGCATCCATATATGTAACCTCGACAGCTTGTGGCTGCATGTTGTTCATTTCAAAACCACTAATTGCATTTGCTTCGTCCATTTTAATATCTTCCATTGAATTCGTAGATGTTTGATATGGCAATTGTGATTCCATACGCATAATATCTAGTTTCTCTGGAGGAAGAACTGTTGTAGGAGCTATGTTCGAATTTGATATTGGTAGATCAACAAAACTAGGTAGTGCTGTTGGAAGTGCAACACAAGCTGGAGTAACTCTGGCCATTGGAACTATTGGTTTTGAAGCAAGTACGCCTGTATCAAACCATGGCATTGGAATTTCTTCTTCAGATGCATAAGCCAATTGAATAGCTTGTGAAGTTTTTTTAGGAGCATAGAGTGTTTCATCCATTGGTTGGGATTTATTTTCTCCCTCTTCAGTTGATTGTGGCTGTTGGAAAACAATCGATTCAGTTTTAATTTGAGTTGCAAATCCTTCCTTTGACTCATTTGTAAGACTATCATCGATAAAGCCACTACTCTCGTTCTCACTTTGTGAGCACGAGTGTGTAAGGCTATTTGGACTATTGCAACGCTTTGACTTGCGTTTGCGCATCTTTCGTGGTTCTGTTTGTCTTTGGTGCGTTTTTTTATGTGACTTTAGGCTATGTGAAGTGCTGAAGGATTTTTGGCAACTGTTTTCCTGACAAGGATATGGTCTTTCTCCGGTGTGTGTACGAATGTGAGTTTTCAAATGATGCGAAGCTGTGAACGCCTTTCCACAGGTGTCTTCAGGACAACGATATGGACGCTCTTGAGTATGTGTGCGCATATGCTTCTTAAGGTCGCTCAAAGTTGTGAAACACTTTTGACATTGCTCACAGTTAAATGTTTTTCCATTGTGAAGACGCAAGTGAGCATGTAATCTGAAATTCAAATAATAAATGATTCAGTGGTACGAATAAGTTAAAAGAATATTTACCTGTATCTTGTATTGAATGCTTTGTCACATCCTACAACTTCACATTCATATGGCTTTATCTTGGTATGAACACGGATATGAATCTTCAGACTATATGACGTCAAAAAAGCTTTTCCACATCCTTCTTCGTTGCATTTAAAGCGATAGTCTCCTAAATGACGATTGTCAAAAGAAACAAGAAATACAAATATGAAAACTCTAGAAACATGATTAAATTTTTTTTCTAACAAACCTCGATGAGTCTTAAGATGTGTTCGCAAATTTCCAATTGTGCTATAGCTCCTTGTACAATTTTCATAATTGCATCTATAACGACCTAGAAGCTCTGATGGTTCACTATTACTCTACAAAATGATAATATTTTTGTTAGTGCTTCTATATTTATTAGTTCTATATTAATTCGTTCTTTAATTAACAAAATAAACTAATTTTACTTGTTGAATAAAACAAAATATTTTGTATAATGTTAAATCAAATGATAATTCTAATTTGAACAAGAAAACAAACCATGCAAGGGCAAACATATTTCATGCCAATTAATTGAATTTAATATATTTGAAGGTTCAAGTTTATTCAGTGCAAAGAATTCAAGGAGATATTTTTAAAAAGTACAAAAGTGTTGGGGATGTGAATTTTAATGAATAAATCTTTCATTTGTGAAACTTTACTTTTCACAAGTTCAATTAACATTTAGGATTTCTATTTCAAGATGATAAATTTTGATCACTTGAAAATTTTCAGTTCAATAGGAAGCCACTGTAAATTTTAGGCTTGAACAAACTTAAGCCATGATAGTAAAAAATCGTTAGAAAATCTTTGATACGATCATGTTAATGTATGCTACTTCAAAGTTCAAAGTAGAAGGAAATGTTCCCATGTTGAGATATATGAAGATATGTTTACTTCAACTTAATATTCCTCGAAAAGAGATATCGAAAAGATTTAACTCATTTTAAAAGATGAAATTTGGGTCTTTTAGAAACTGTCACAAATTTAGTTAAAATAAATTACCACGCGGAAAAATATAAACTTAAAAACTGTAAAAAAAAAACGGTATTTTTGATTTTCTAACGGGAATACCTCAAAAACGTGATTTGATAGAATTTTGCTGACGAATTCGAGCTCAGCACACGAAAAACTTTTAGAAAAGTTCAATTCAATTACTGTAAAAAAAACCTTGTCCACCAATATAATCGAAGAGGCCAGAAAAATCGAACGATCTAAGAATTAAATATCAGAAGATATTGATATTAATTTTATTGAAACGTCATTAAAAAGTCATGTGTCTTATAGATATAAAGCCATTATTAAAGTTTTTACCGTTATTATTAACAGAGCTATTAGAGTTGAGCGAGGGTACATTAAAGTATAAGCCTTTTTTTAACTGATAAAAACAGAAAAGTGAATAGCTATATAACGGATCTTTAAAAAAAGCATTTATTTTGCTATTGAGAGTTCAAGAAACATTTCTGAATCGAAAAATCTGAAGTGAAATAAACTTTGAGTTGTGCCCTCTTACCTCTGTAAAAACTCAACGTACATATGTCAATGTCTCTGTAACACGTAGAAATTCTTACAACTGATTTCCTCAAATGGTTGGTGAATAAGGGTATGTTATTATTCTCCTCCGTTTCCGTACCCTTTTTTCTGTTTACAAGGTGAACCTATTTTATTGACCGGCAGTGTATATCGAAAGTAAAAATGACAAATATTCATTATCTCCCTTTTCAATGTGTCAAAAACATCTCAAATTTTGCGGTTTTGCAACATTAAAATGATAAAACTTAATTATGATTCAGGAATAATATACTATAAAAGGTAGTAACTAATATTGACAAATTATATATGTACATGTCTTCGATTTTACTCAATCGCTGTTATCTTGTATTTTAAAATAGATTTGAAACAAAATCTAGGGTTCGCAGTTGTTGGATTTTTAAATTTAAATATTTGGGACAAGCTATAATAACTTGCAAGGAAATAAGTTAGTGGAAAATATTTCAAATCAACTTGTAAGATACTCGTATGAACAGTTTCTCGGCGTGAGTTTAACGCTTTAGACATGTTTGTAATTAATTTAAAAGATAAAAACCTGAAACAGTTAAGTTTAAAATTTCTAACAAGGAGAATTTCTTGATTTAAAAACAAAAAAAAAAAAAAACAATTTTGGGTTGACCGAAGTTTGGGGAACAACTAATGTAGAAACGTTAATGAAACGGTTTGACTCAATTTAAATTTTCTTACGAATATTCGAAAATTCTATTAGTTCAATCTATAAAAGCGATCTAAATAATTTCCAATAATTTTAAAAATATATAAAAGCAATTATTTATTAAACTTTATTATTACTATTTATTATATAAATATTTACAAAGATAAAAAAAAAATAAAAAAAAAGTAAACCAAAAAAATATTATTGAAAAAGTTGGTAAATATATACATTTTAATTCGAATTAAGTAGTAACTACAATTTCTTCTTCTACCCAAAAAAATTCAGGATCGTTTAGTAGATTTTAGTTGAATTATATATTTTTAATACAAAAAATGCACACAACACCATCTAGTTAGAGAGAGAGAGAGAGAGTAAGAGAGATAGACAGAGATATAATAGAGAAATTCTTTCTCTGTTCTTGTACCTCGATTGTAAGAGTTGCATGAGTTGGTGGTTCCGCATTAAACTTGTGAAGTGCACCAGGGTGTATGCATAGTGAAATTTCATCAGGCTGAACATCAAGTTCGATGCAACTAAATAAATCATTTGAAGATTTTTTTTTTTAATAATAAATCACTCATAAATAAAAAAAATAAATAAAATTAAGTAAAAAAAAACATAGTTACAGATGAATTAAAACAATTAAACAATAGTTTAGTAGCTTGCCTTTAGTTTAAAAGGATTTCGATGTAGGTAGTACCTCATTAAAGCAAAACGATTAAGTTTAACAAACCGCATCAAATTCAAACAAACATGTTGTATGTATTTTTTTTTTTAATTTGGCAACACACCCATTTTGTTTTAGCAAAAATTAATTAAAATCATTTAAGGGAGAATTAGCTATAAAAACAAAAATACAAAAAAAATTGGTAATAGTGTTAAAAATAGGATGCATGTTTTTTTTTTTCATTTCTATTCTAATTTGCTTAAAATAGAAAATATCAATCGTGATGATAGTATTTTCTTTTTTGCTTGCCACACAAAATGCCTCTCAAGCAATAAAACAAATTATAATAATAATAAAAATATCTTTTTTTTGATCAATTGGACAAAAAAAATGATCATCTACCCTTAGCGCTCTAGTCTACTACAGCAAAAACTAAAAACTTGCTTCTCTCGTGAGCGAGTGTGAAATTCAAAAAAGTTTACAAAAATCAAAAAAGAAACAGAAAAATTGAAATAAAAATGCTCTTCTTCGTTAGTGGCAAGCAGAAAGAACGACATGCTGCGTGGGCGAGGCTTGCGGGCTGCGATTCCCACCTGACGGATACATATTAAACATGGCAAGCTTCTTCATCATCAAGATTATTATTAGGTGTATAATAATTTTTAAGGACAAAAAAGCGACACAATCTCTTTCGAATCATCATCATCATCTCATCATCCACTCACTACAAAGACTCTTTTAATTATAGAATCTTCTTGTTGATTGTTATTTTAGTATACGATCAGCTGAAGGAGGCGGGGGAACTTGCGCAAGCAATATGCAACAAAAAAACACACAACTCTAGGAACACGGAGTAGGTGCGAACTGCACACAGATTGTATGTGTGTAGTGTATACCTGTAATCCTCCCAAGCATCCATTCTCTGGCCACTATTGCCACTATTAAAGTGTGCTGGGGGGTCAGTCGACTGTGGGTCACTGGCGGAATCGAGGGGAGACACAACTGTCACAATCCCAGGTATTATTTGGCCACTACCGTTTGTATTGGTAGTTGTGAGCAGCGGTGCTGCAATAGGAGGTTGAACTTGTACCAGCTGGTGATCTTGGAATTCGTATTCGAAATTTAGGCATATGCCACTATCGGTGTTAGTCATGTATGACGACGACGATAAGGGAGACGATTCTACAAATTGATAGAGGGGCTCCGTGGTATTACTATGATAGGTGTCGTCTGTTGAAGAACCTAAATCATCTAAGCTTAAAATATGTGGCACCTGTGACAGTTGATGATGGTGATCATGGTCGAGATCTAGATCGGCAACATCAAGTACCAAAAGGCCGTTGTTGTCGTCATTGCTGCTGATCTGGAAACTCTCGAATGCTGAGTCACTTGAGTGGACATCACTGCTCGTGTTGCTGCTACTGATCAGATCGGAATTTTCCAAGTTTTCTATATTTTCTAAAGTTGCTTGATCGTTGTCATTTGCTAGAAATGACGATAGTGAATAAGTGTCAGAGGGGGTAAAAGTGGAGGAGGCAGCGACAGTCGATATCGGGCCGTCCTCAGTTTTAATTCTTTCCACGAGATATGAGCACGAAGTGAGCAAAGGAATTGATTCCATTATTAAATCACACTTTTCCATTTTTATTACTTCCGACATTTTGTTGTGAAGATCAAGCCAGATTGATATAAGTTTAAGGAATTTTTTTTATAAATTATTCACACTATCGCAATATAGTTTTTTATTATTTTTTTTTTTTTTGTGGTCTGAAAAAAAAACTACGATTGTGGAAAATGACAAATAAAAATCGATCAAGCACTGTGATCGTTTCAACTCGATGTGTATGGATGTTGATGGAATATTTTTTTTCCCGATTTAAGAGAGAACAGTCATATATACTCCCACACAGTGTTCTCTTAAATGTAATGATTCATTGATTGTGAATTGAATTGAATTAATTTTATATGCGAAGTACTCATTCACAATAGTTATGCCAAACAAACAAATCAAAGAAATTAGAAGAAATTAATCTAGATTTTTTCTTGAAATGAGATTTTTGAGAGACTTGAAAAATTTTATCACTCAGAGATCTCTTTTTTTTTGGGTCGAGTATTAAAATCCACTCAACGCTCACACTGGGTAACACAATTTAAAAAACTTTTAATGAGAGATTATGCAGGTGTATGGGAGCAGAAAAACAACAGTGTTAAATTTCTTAAAACCTTACTTTGAGCTTGTACTTTGCTTCCTCTGTCTAGTTTAGTTTAGTTTTAATGACTTTTTTATTAAAAGTAAAAATAATACAATATTTTACAATATTTTATAATATTTTTTTTCCATAGTCTTTAGGTCTACTAGATTGATTGTGTTACATAATAAAAAAAAAAATAAGATTAATTACAATGTGTTACATAATAAAAAAATAAGATTATTTACAAAAGCAAAAAGTTTAATTTAACTATTTATTATTCCCTGTTTATAATTATTGATTTTTGTTTTTTTTTTCACAATTCCTTCACTTACGCCAATCTGCTGAAAAAACAATTAAAAGTTCGAAGTTTTAATAAAACTTATGTCGTTTTCCTTCACTCCAATAGGAGTACCTTTTTAGTACTTATTTTTGAGCTTTTGAAGGCCACAAAAGTGTAAAGAAAATTACTCCGGAGTAATTTTAGTAGTACGGAGTACCTACTCCGGATTTACTCCACATTTTTAGTCCAGATTTACACCGATTCGCACACACACTTATGTATGAATTTGAAGCTTGGCATGTTAAAATTTGGTTTGAAAAATGCGAAAAGTGTTTCTTTCAAATTCTTTTGTCAAGCCTGGTACGCTGCTCGCGCTAAATTTTAGCTGAGATAAAATTCCCATACAAGTTATCGATAATTTGTATGGGATCCATTTTATCTCGGCTAAAATTTTCGATAATTTGTATGGGAGCTAAAATTTAGCGCGAGCAGCGTACCAGGCTTTACTAACAAAAGCAATTACTATGAATATATTTTCTATTATATTATATTCCACCAGATTTATTTCTTCCATTATTTTTGTTAATTCTTCACTTTTTAACAATTTTTCCAAAATTATTACCTAAACGATTTCATAATAAAATCTTTCGCATTAAATTGAATTCTATTGTATGTTGTAAAACGGGATACAGGTCATTAAACAATTTTATTTCTGTCAAACGTTTCGTTGAGGCATGCACTCATCGAAAAACTTAAAGAAACTAGAGCCCTCTATAAAGGCTTCACGGAACTAACAGCACAAGCACTCCATATATTAGGTGTGTTTTTTATTACCACCGGTCTTAACTGGACAAAAAAAACGCATCGGGGCTTAACCTGAAATCTTGGCAGCACTGTATATTGAATGTTCCGAAAACAGCAGACACAACAAAAATTTAGAGTTGTCATATTTTTCGCTTTCGTCATTTTCTTGTATTTTTCATATATATGTTTTACAAAGAGATACAAAAATGTATGCTAGCAAAACTATTTTAATACATTTTGTCCTTCCAAACGTAAGTTTTTACGTTTTTAAACAAATTCTAAACAATTTATGAAAAAATTAGTTTGGTAGCACAGATTTAAAACTCTTCAAAAAGTTAAGCCCAGAGAAATCTCCGGGCTAAACAACTAAGCCCAAGGGGCTAAGGTGTTGTTGTATTTAACATGTAAATTGCTTAGTCCAGACTGCGTTTTTTTTGTCTAGTTAAGACCGGTTGTAATAAAAAACACACCTATTATATCCTCTAAGATGGTCACAGACCTCACATGATGACGATGACGTCACAGTAGAACTGTCAAAAACCTAATAAGCATACCTTGTGATTTCTGTTTACAAATGGGTAAGTGACATTTTCGTCAAAAAGAAAATTTTAACTCCGATACAAACCCCAGAAAAGAGATATAACTTCAAAAACCTCGATTTTTATACAATTCAAGAATTTTTCTGTTGCAATTGGTAGGTACCTAATGTTCATTAATTAAATCTTGACACTTTCATACAAGTACCCGTACCGCTACCGCATGTACCCTTTGGTGTGGCCAAGCCTTTAGTGTTGCATAACTTGTTCCAAACTTTACAGTTTATCGTAGTTTTATTTGTTTCTAGCAAAGGCAAAACCAGCACAGAAACGTCAAAAAAGAGTCTCAGAATTTTGGCCCACGACACTCCGGTCGGATAATTTTTTGTTTTATCTTCTTTCTCTTTTGCACTCATTAGTTTTGAAAAGAGGCGCGCCTCTTGAGGCTTCATGTAATAGCTGAATATGTGTGCAACAATCCTTTTTAATAGATCTCGACTCAGTGGGATTTCATAAAACGAAACTGGCAAAAATTCATCGCGAAACCAGGCACAGCCTCTGCTCTATGAAATTCTCTATGGGCCTGGCTACACAGTGTTGTGCCCAATCACGTTCCGATTCACATTTTCTACGAACAAACGTTAAAAAGAGGAAAATCCTCACCCCTCCTGCCTACAACCTGACTGGTTAGGCGATTGAAAAATCACCGTGTAGCCCGGCACTATTGTAAATAGATAAATTTATAATCTTGTGTCTATTGTGAAGTGAACTCGATTTTTTTTTTGACATTTCATACGAGAGAGTGCAATTTTGCAAACGAAAACCCACCCAAATAAAAAAAAAAGAAAAACATAAGACGTTGGAAACACGTCACACAAAAATATTAAAATAAAAAAACTGGAAACTTTAATTACAGTCCCAATAAACTATATAAATATTAATCACGAATTGTGTTTTGTCGAAATAATAAAAGAAACACAAAACTAAAATGGAAGCACTTTATCATCAAACAAATAGAGTTCTTCAAGAAATTGAAAAAAGTTTCCAAACCTTAGCTAGCGCTCCACCAAATGATTTTTCAACAATTGAAAATGACATTCATATGAAAATAACAACAGTTAATTCGTAAGAAAGAATCTATAATATATTTTTATTATATTACTTAAAAAAATGAATAAATTATGATTCAGAAATTGTGATCGATTGGATGTGTTGCTATACAAAGTTCCCGTCACTCAAAGACCAAGTGCGAAAATGCGAATAGATCAATTGAAATATGATATACGACATTTACAGGTTAGATGATAAACTAAACAAATACATAATAATCATTAATCTTGAACTTACTCCCAATTGCCAATTTAGAATGCCCTAGAAGTCTACAGACAAAAGAAACAACGTCGCCAAGTCGAAATCGACGAAAGAGAACAACTCTTAAACCACAGATTCACCTCGAATCAGGAAACATGTCTCGACATTGATTTTGCCTTGCAACACAATTCCTCACTAAATAACGCCCACACTGGTGTGGACGAAATGATTTCCACCGGAAACAACATTCTGGGAAGTCTTATAAATCAGCGCGAAACTCTAAAAGGAGCCCACCGGCGTATCCTGGCTATTGGCAGTACCCTTGGACTATCGAATCATACAATGAAATTAATTGAAAGGCGATTTGTCGAAGACAAATACATCATGATTGGCGGCATGATAACAACTTTGCTTGTAATCATGTTTATAATTTATTATTTTGTTTTCTGAAAATGTTTTTCTATATTTTAATGAAAGACGCTAGAGTCGAGAAATGTGGCTTATTCCAACAGTAATATAATTATGTATTATTTTTCCATAAAAATTGGATTCTTTTTTGTTGTTTTGTAAGATTTTAGCGATGTCTTGCTTTTTTGATGATTCTGGCAACTTTTGAAACGGAATTAGAATTGCTAGAGTTGAGTTTGTGTTTGGCGCTCCCACTTGGTGTGGCTGGGTCCTTGTTGTTTCCGTCTCTGTTTGGTGTAGTTCCACCTCCTTCAGCTGTTAAAAAGAACATAAATGTTAATCAGATTGTTGACTTTAGGGTAATTCCCAGAGATCAGAAATAAATCTCAACCTTTTGAAAGGTTCTTTAATAACTATTACTTGTTGCCATTTTCAATAAAGGTCATAAAATACCCTTTATTTAAAAAAAAAAAAAATTTCGGTAAAGGTCTGGGGGAAACCTTTTTTGTATTTTTTTTTTATGTTTCGGTCAACCAGTGAGATTTATCGCTGAGAGAAAAAAAAATCTCATCTGCAAAAGTATCAGATGATACATTTGCAGATGTCGTCCCAGCGACTCCAATCACAATGGAAAAGACATTTTCGTCTTTACATTTTATTTTAAATGAAAAGAGATATAATCTTGGGTGTAAAGAACTTTGAGAGTCTTATTAGTTGAACTTAGTATATAAACTAAGAAAAAATATCCTTTTCATATTTATTTTTGCAAAATAAAGACATTTTTGACTCATTCGACGTTTTCCTTTGAAATAACCATTTTTGATTTATTTTCAGCGGAAACGATTAAAGGTTGACCTTTTCCATTTATTTTTTTTTGTAAAAATCTCAACCATTGAGGATATTTAAAAAAAATAAATCTCAACCGATAACCTTTATTTTTGATTTTTTTTAAATAAATGTCAAACCCTAACCGAAACTTTTTAAAGTAATGCGGTAACTCTCAGAGAAACCGATTGAACATAAAGGTTGACTGTTATTTTGTTCTCTGCTAATTCCATGGAAGGGTTTTGCCAGATTTTTGTATGTTTTCGTTGACTATTCAGTTAAGTATTTTAATAAATTTAAACTTAATATAATAACTTGTTTCATTGTTCATAGTATAAAAAGTATTCCAACTATTGCGCTTGAAATAAAATGTAATGGGTGTTACGTTAGAGTGTCACACCTTTTACATCTTATTTGGAGATAATTTCAGAGAGCACATTAATTGGAAAAGTTTTAATATGAAAAATAATGAAACAAATTAATATACTAAAAGTTAATGTAATAAAATACTTAATTAAGTGAATAGTTAAATAAATAAAATCGAAAAATATACAAAAATCTTCCTTTAGCCTTTAAGTAAAACTTACCATCGTTTTCATCTTTTCCTGCACTTTTTATAGACGTCGCTCCATCGTGAGCGGTGGTGGTGTTGTGATTGTTTATCTGATTGTCGCTTGAATCCTCATTTGTGACTGATTCTGATTCGCTTTGCCGTTGTTCCGCTAAAAGGATATTCTTTAAACAAAGTGTTTCAATGATTTAAGTAAACTAAACTTACGACTACATATTGCCATTGAAGTGATGCTTGATTTCGAGAATAAACGTTCAGCTTCTTTGAACTTTCTATTGCGTTTGTCTGCTTTTGAATTGGTGGCTTTATTTGTTACCAAATAACGTTCCCATCCGCGAATAATGTTTCCATACAATTGAGTGTCTTCCAAGTATGAACCTTCAAATGCGTAAATTTGTCGTTCTAAACTTGCCAATTGTTCCTAACACATAATCGAAATATATTTATTAAAAAGGTATAATAAAGAATGATTAAAAACAAATTTACTGAAGTTTCAGCTTTCTTTTTAATTAAATCAGCCAATTCGGCTCGCGTGTCGAGATTTGATGATTTAGCTGTCATGTTAGCTTTTGACGATTTGCGCTGCTTTGTAGCACTAACATCAGCACTATTGTTTTTTGTTGTTGGTGAACTCATTTAAATGGATTTTTTTTTAGAAATTGATAAAATATTGTTTAATTAATGTTTTTTTCTTTTTTTGGAAATTCTTTTGTGCTCTCTGTTTGTTATTTGGCATAAACAATTCTTTTCTAATAACTCAAACTCAGCGAAAAGATGTCAATGTGACATTTTGTGATTGATGTGTGTTGTGTTGAAAAAGTAATGCCAAGTTTACGGAAAATATAAAAATGTTTTAAAATTAAATAGTATAATACTACTTTTTTTTAATTTTTTATAATTTAAAAAAGAAAACAGCGTAGTACGACACTGTTCAAATATAAAAACACATGAAGAGTGAGCGCGTAAACAAAATAAAAAGCCATTAATGTCACGTAAAAAAGTACTAAAAATGTTCTTAAAAAGAAACATAATTTTTCAGTTTATTCCGACATTTCAATTAAAGTTTATTTTTCATAAAATATTTGAATTTTTTTATGAAAGTTCTATTGCCTGCTTCTTGAACTTTTCAATAGGACTCACTGCTTAGAAATAATATGCGAAAACCCATTATGTTTGACATTTTTTGACACCATTTTAAAATCGTGATTCGTGATATCTCTAAACGATTGCTCGTAGAAAAAAAAGTGTTACAACTTTTTTTAGGGAATTACAAAATCTACAACCTACAAGTATTTTTTGATAGCTTCCCCCGTTTCAAAGTTAAAAAACCAACATTTTCGACATATAGCCTTGCTTTTTATGCACACATGGGATTTTTGGGGGCTTTTGACATTTTGCTTTAATCGATATTACAATGCTCTGTGCCTATTTTTAGCTCTATGCGACTTATTTCTGTTTTTGCACTTTTATGTCTTTTTTGTCATTGGCTCAAAAAGTGAAAAAGTACAAAAGTGAAAATTTTCAAACGCATTTTTGTATAGTTTTTCGGCCCTCAAAATTAAAACAAATGATGCAGAAAGCTTATTTTTTGGTCTAATAAACAATTTGTATACTCTTTTTCACAAAAAAATTGCGCTAGCCAGAAAAAAAATATTTTCACTTTTGTACTTTTTCAAAAAGTGGCGTATGTAGTTTAGCCTTAATTACCGGGAAAAACTCTTATTAAGGCTTGGCCACACCGGAGGGTATGCGGTAGAGGTACGGGTAGCGGTAACGATATTTGTATGAAAAAAATTCCACATCTGAACGTTGATATGTCAGTTTGGAATTTTTTTCATACAACTACCGTTACCTCTACCCGTACCGCTACCGCATACCCTCCGGTGTGGCCAAGCCTTTAAACTTGATAAAATAGTAAACGTTTTAAACGAACTGTCTAATCCATTCAAAATTTTGACACATTTACCACCTTAAACAGGTTTGTCCAGAGTTTACACCGTTTCATGACTACCCCATTTTTTCTTGTCTTTTTTTCAAAAAGTTTATATGGGTAGATAAATGTATTTTATAGGATATTATTACCTCATTTCCATTGTCAATTGGTATAGGAAATTATTTTATTTTGAAGTTCGAACTCACTTAATATATAAAGACAATATATTCCTAACAGCTAACGTAATTCTTAATTGCTTTAAAAACCGACGAAAAACGCACTTAAACCGAAAAACCACGCGCACCACTAATTTTTTAACAATAATTATTGACCATTTTTCGCGAAGAGACAGGAAAAAAATTTGTTATTTTTCAATTTATAATTTTTCCCATGACATTTTATAAATTTAAACAAAAACAAATTTCCTGTTTACTGCGATTAAAATATAAAAATCAAAGGCCGATTTGACATATTGGTGCCCATTTTTGACAAACAAATTTTGACAACGTTCGGAATATATTACCTTATTATGTGTACTTTGGTTCGAACTGACCTTTGCGAAATGCTCTCATTTGGGATGTAGTGAAAACAGGCAAACTCTGCTCTTTTATAAAAGCTGCGTTCCTTTGGAAATATTTATCTACTTTTTAGTACTTAAAGCTGCTTTGAACTACTTTTTCAGTATAGCAAAGTAGATCAAAGTAGTTTTAAGTACTATAAAGTCAGCTATTACATGAAGCCTCAAGAGTCTTGACTCTTTTTTCGAATTTTCTTTTGATAATCATTCTGTGAGGCGCGTACTACGATGCCTCTTGAGTCAAAGACTCAAATTTGACATTTCTCTTGATTTAAGTATTGCTGTTGTTGTATTCCACCAAGAAGCAAAAAGAAATGAAAGGGAATGTTGAAAAAAGAAAGAGTGGAAAAAGAAACGTCAAAAAAGAGTCTCAGAATTTTGGCCCACGACTCTCCGGTCGGATATTTTTTTGTTTTATCTTCTTTCTCTTTTGCACTCATTAGTTTTGAAAAGAGGCGCGCCTCTTGAGGCTTCATGTAATAGCTGACAAAGTAGATAAATATTTCCAAAGGAACGCAGCTAAAAAAAAAAATAAAAAAACAAACAAAATTACTTTTTCGCTCAAAAAAATTTGAAATTTGGCATAACTTTTAAGTACATCTGTGAAGTGTCAAATTATTTGTTTTGATTTTTTTTTTCATGAAAAACATTTTCCAATTTTGTTTTGTCCAAAAAACATGAACAATTCAAACAAAAATTATTTCGTTCCTAGAGTAAATCAGGTAATTACAAAAAAAAACTCCTTTAGTCCTTATCGGTGACCAAGTGTTTCTTGCTTTCTTTTCTAGCTAGATGCAATTTACTTGAACAAAGACATTACCCGGCAAATAAGAGAGAATCTTTTAGGCAATCTTCAAGCTATTTCGGTAAGTAATTTCATGTTGTTTAACACATATCTGCCAAATAACATTTACATTCTATTAGCCGATTCTATTTGCTAAAGTTCAACCAGAAGTTGACTTAATTGTTCAATCTGCAATATGGCTTGGATCAATTGGCAAACATTGTTCATCATTTGGACAACAATTACTTGTTCTTTCATACGAACGTGAAAGTTTAACTATGACGCGTCTGGGATTACACTTTGCATTGACTGTCTTACCAAAGTATGCTAAGAGTAACGCTGAATATAGACTTGCTACAAGAGATTGGGTTCGCAAAACAATCGAATGGGGCGAAAATATAGCTTTAGTGCTATCTGTGTTGAATTTCTTTCGGTTTCTGAAAACCGGCAGAAAACCATCACTAATTGACTATATGCTCGGTTTAGATTTTATTAGCCTTCGTGCAAATCAAAGGAGAGAAATAGGCTACAAGTATTTAACGCGTGAATTGATTTGGGGTGGATTTATGGTAAGGTCATCGTTATAGTTCGCTTTATCAATCAACTTGTTTATTTTTTAATTTTAAGGAACTTCTTGGACTTGTCTTGCCTATTATAAACTTTCATAAAATTCAAAGAATGCTTCGTAGAAGCTTTTTTGGATCTTCGATTTCTTCTGCAACAAAGGGCGGCGTACTCAAAGCTCCAAAATTAAATATAAATACAAACTGTGCCTACTGTGGTGATAGGCCAACATTACCACATCATATTGGATGCGGACACATCTATTGTTTCTATTGCATTCAAGCAAATACTCTGACTGATTCGAGATTTTGTTGTACCGTATGTGATAGAGAGTGCTCCGATGGTGTATTCCCAGTGAGCTACACTTCATAAACAAAAAACGATATAGGATTTGGTTAATATTGTTTTGATTTTGTTAATTTTAAGTATAAATTCGGTTGTGTACAAAAATTTAATTGTAAATAATTGGAATTTAAGAATTTTTATTTTATATTAAAATGGTATCATTGAATTTATATACATAATAACTCAATGAGCAATAATGGTATATCCAAGAATGTATCAGTTCAGCAGTTCTTTTCATATTCGGCCCTAGCGAGGTAATCCGTCGGAGCGGATATTGTCCGATTTCATCCGAATCGGACAGTTTTTATCTGTCGGAAACACACTTCGAAGCATATTTAGTAAGAAATCGGAGAATTTCCACTCCGACGGATTACCTCGCTAGGGCCGATTTACTTAAAAAATATAAAGACTCCAGACGGTTGATTAAAAAGCCGTCCAAAAATAAGGAAATTCGTAAGCTATTTTAGAGCCTGGCGTGACTGTGTTTCACTACAATTTACACAACGTATTTCAACCAAAATCTCTACTATCTATTAAATAAAAATGTGTTATTATGCTTATAAAAAGATAGCATTACTGAGGTATTGGTGCACAAAAAACAAACTGTTGATAATTTCTTCGGTGTAAAAAAAAAAGAAAAAAATATCATAACCACAAAAATGTTGACCATTATTTTTTTTTTCATAAAATAAAAATTACATGTTTTCTAATTTTTATATAAGGCTTCTTGTCCTTAGGGTTATCCCAAAACTCGGTTCTATCCATGGATTCCTATAGACCTTCTTGGAAGGCTGGATTTCAGGCACAATTATTACGTCCAAACAATGAATACAAAAGATTGAAAATATTTGAATCAACCAAACTTTGTCCTTTAGAGGAGTGTTTTATGTCAGCACATAAAAAAAAATCTCTTAAGGTCCCAAAAAATTCAAATAAACTAAGTTTTTGATCTTAGGGTAGATACCAGTAACATAGAATCAAGTTTGTTACTTCGAAAAACTGTACTAACTCGTCAGATTCATTGGATACCAAAGCCTTGGAAGTAGGTCTTATATGCTGATATCACTGTAACCAATGGAAACAAATGAAAAGCAAAACCCACCTTTAATGCAATTGCAAGTGAAAAGCAAACTGCAAAAGTCAACTGTTTGAAAAAGCAATAGGGGTGTTCACGATCCGGTTTCTACTACTACAACAGACAAATTTTGCACCATTGTATTCTTTTGTTGCAAAAGGGTTAGGGTATAGCAAAGTGTAAAAAAATGTAGTCTTTGTATTTGGTGTTTTTAGTGTAAGAAAATGTTACACTTGCACTTTTGCAACGATAAAAGACAAAAGTTGTTCCACAGCTAATAGACCGTTTTTGAAGTCAAGATTTAAGCTTTCTGAATTAATAACGTATTAATCTATCTTCAAAATTAAAGACTTTTCTAAATTAGCTTTTAAACGGTGACGATTTCAGGCCCAGAGGACACATACATACGTTGTTTTTGACGTAGGCATTTATTCTTATTACTCACAGTAAAATTGAATCTACACACAATTTGCGGTGACGCTACCGCATCGTATGTCGTTTTTTGCTGAATCAAATGGCTGCGTAAAAAAAAAATATATGCACGTCAAAAAACGTTGAAGAGCGTTTTTGTATGAAAAAAAAAAACCAACAACACGCCTACACATTCCTTCGCGTTCATTCTGTTCTCACTTTAAAGCACTCCATCCAAATAAATATATATTCAAAATCTGATATCTAGGTGGCAAAAGTGTAGCAAAAGAGAAAACCTCCATCCACAAAATGTCAAACAGATTTTAAAGCGCGGGATTTTTACTTCGTCTCAAATAAATTTTTATTAAAATCACTATAAATAAGAATAATAAACAATTTAACTAAAAAAGTGTTTCATTTGAAAGCATTTAATTTAAGGTAATCAATTTATACTTTCCTATATTCATTCTTTAAACAACTACTTGCTTTGCATTGCAACAACAAAAAAAAATGTTCTCATTCCAACTAGAAATTAAGTATTTTACATCCCTTTTGTTATTATTTTTATATTGCTAACAAATTATTTATATTTCAAATGAATTATACTATTTAATTTATTGCTAATAAACCAATTAAAAACAAATAAAAATAAATAAAAAAAAAACAAAAAAAACTTTTGTTTGTGTGGATCACATCTGTGCAGTGTGTGTGGATTACATCTGTGCAGTGGAATCTGCACTCCGTCACCTGGGCTGTCATTTCGCTCTCAAATATTTCGTTTGTACAGAGAAGACAAAGAAAAAAGAAAAACAAGACAAAAAAAGTGCAAATAATTAATATTATTTTTTTTTAGTAAACTTTGAATAGTTTCGCTCGATACAAAAAAAAAACACCCAAAAAAATCTATTTACACAATTCTATTAAATCAACCAATTCAATCAAAAAAGCAAAGTGCTATTTGCATTTTTTAACTAAGAACAAATAAATTCCCATCCCAAGTTTCATAAGCGCTCTCCAACAAAAATTAAAAGAAAAAAAAAAAACCTCCAAACGAATTTGCGTCGCAGAGATATTTTGTTTTGGTTGTGGATTTGCAGTGGTTGTTTTTAAACAAAGAAATTTTCTTTGCATTTTTTTACTCATTTTATTATTACTCAGAGTTTGAGGCTACTCGCTGGGTAAGTCGTCTTCTTTCTTCTTCGTCGTTTGTCATCATCCTCATTCCGTCCGTCTGTCTCGTTGTCCATTATATCCTCCATTATCATCATCTTTTTCCTTTTTTTTCTCCTTGGTAATAATCTTGAAATATATTACAAACAAATTTCAGATAACCCACAACTTGATACTTTACCTTGATAATTAAATACTCTCGGCTGAGAAAATGCTCGACTTGGAAGTTGTTCCCGAAAAGTCACTTGGCTGTGATAGCTGGGAATTTGTCCTGGGCATGCATTTCTCTCAAGCCATTGCCATAATCCAATCCCAAGTGGGGATCATCAAAGGCGTCCAAGTCCTTTATTCGGACACAAATCCATTGGGCGTGGATATCATAATAAATCTCCCGCAAGACGGTATTCGATTGATCTTTGATCCTGTGGTGCAACGGCTCAAGACAATCGAAGTATTCAGCATGAAATTGGTCAAACTAAAGTATGGTGGGGTGTTCTTTAACAGCCCCGAAGTACTGCCCTCAATCGAACAGATCGAGCATTCCTTTGGAGCCACACACCCAGGCGTTTATGATGCAGCCAAGCAGTTATTTGCCCTGCATTTCAGAGGCTTGAGTTTCTACTTTCCTGTGGATAGTAAACTTCAGGCTGGCCATGCTCACGGGATGGGTTCGTTAGTGTTCTTGAATGGTGCTTCGCCTGTGGTCTCAAAGATGTCCCTGTACTCGGGCAGTAATGTGGCTGAGAACAGACCTCCGCCTCTTCCACTGTCTTGTTACAATCGACAGTTACACCTTGAATCGGCTTCTGTGTTGCGCAATCCTCTGGGAATGACTCGTGGCCTCAAGTTGAAACTTTTCACTGAAGGCTCAGGTCGGGCTTTGGAACCTCGCAGACAGTGCTTCACAAAGGAAATTATATTTGGCGATAGTTGTCAGGATGTGGCCATGAATCTGGGCGCTCCCAATCGAATTTTCTTCAAAAGCGAGGATAAAATGAAAATCCACTCGTCGAATGTAAATCGCCAGGCACAGAGCAAACGAAGTGACATATTCTTCAACTATTTCACACTCGGCATTGATATACTCTTCGATGCACGCACTCAAACCTGCAAGAAGTTCATCCTGCACACAAATTATCCAGGCCATTTTAACTTCAACATGTACCATCGCTGTGAATTCCAGTTCCAACTGAAGCCAGACAAAGTCCTCGATGGGGACAAACAAATGTCGTCACAATCAGTTCCCATTACGGCATATTCGAAATGGGACGATATCAGTTCATCGCTGGTTCCATCGGAACGGCCAGTTGTTTTGCATCGTGCCAGCTCCACCAATACCGCCAATCCATTTGGGTCGACCTTCTGCTATGGCTATCAGGATATCATATTTGAGGTGATGCCCAATAAACATATTGCCTCGGTGACGTTGTATAATACGTCGCCGTCTAAGCAAAAGGAATACCTCTGGCAGAATAATAAGATGCAGGATATTCGCCTTACAGTAGCGTGAAATTTCTAAAAAAAAAAATGTAAACAAGAGCAGCAGAGAGAACAAACAAAAGAAAAGAAATTGGAACGTGACTCAGTAAAAAAAAAAAAAAATGGCCAAATATAGGCGAAACTAACTCTTATATAAAATACATTATATATATATATTGTTTCTACACACACACACACACATAACATATGATCTATATTTTTTAAACAATTTCCTATATTTAAGTCCTTAAACAAAAAAAAAAAAAGATAAAAAAAAATTAAAACAAAACAAAAAAAAAAAAAAATTAAAATTAACTGTGTTTTTGTATTTTTATTTCTCTGATTTTATGTGAAGAAGTTGTGTATTAAGTAGTGTTATGTTAGCTGTTCATATACAATAGAAAGTAAATTAATAAAGTAAACTTCTGTACATAAAACATTTTTGTGAAGCCAGTAGTTGTTTTTTTTATTTTCATTTTTCCTTCTCAATTTTTTGTTCGACTTGTTACTTTGAATATTATTGGTTTTTTTGTTTAGAGAAATTAAAACAGCTCTAAAATTATGAAAGAAACTATGGAGAATGGTGATGCTAAAGTTTTGCCCAAGTATGATCCCAACAGTTTGCAGGATATGCTTCCTGTTTATTATAAACGTTTGTTTCCACATAAACCATTTTATCGATGGCTATCATATGGATTGTGTATGTACATATATTTGATAATTTATTTATTTTGTTTTGTTTAGTTTTTTTTTTATTTAAAAAAATTTTATTTCCAGCTGAACCAGGGATATTTTCAAATCGAGAAATTTCTTTTACACTAGCAGATGATATTTATATACGTTACCTTTGCTATGACACTGAATCTCAAATGGAAAAGGATATTTGTTCGAGAAATCCGGTGAAAATTGATATTGGACCTGTGATGCAGAATAAGTAAGTTTCTTTTTTATAAATTTAAAATTGTTTTATTTCGAGCAAAGTGCTTTTTTTCGATAAAATAGTAAATAGAGTTTTTAAAAATAATAAATAACAGAAGTATCATTGGTGATTACGGAACCATCCTAAAGGATGAACATGAAAACTGTATTCAAATTCATTAAAAGAGTACTTCTTTGATACTTCTTAATTTGACTACATTTTCACTCTTTTTAAACAAAAAAACTGACCGTAAGCTTAGAGTTGACTGTAATTGCTTAGCTAAATACTTTCAAAAACTGTTTAACATTTTAAAACACATTTGAAAGCCTTAAATGAAAAATTTCCATTTTGGAAGTTACCATGCTTAAAACACAAACACTTAAAGCAACATTTTAAAATACGATAAAAATGTACAAAAGGCAGGGAAATTTATCCATTCTGGCACTTATATTCACCAACGGGCCCTTTTCATTCCAGAATAATGCGCTCCAGACCAACAAATCGCATCCTCTTTCTTTCATTATTTTGAGAGTATATATTGGGTTGTACGCTTAACACTTCAGACGAGTCTATACAACTCACCATCATTAAGTCTCCTTTTTATAAGACTGCTTAATACGTTCACACCGAATCCTTCATTTAGTTCAGTCATAATCGTGCGATATGACTTGCAAAACCGACATTTGAATGTATCCACTCGTATGGAACTCTTATGAGCAATTTATTTTCAAAGTGTTAATTTCTTTTTGCTCTTACTAAATAAATAGCGTTATAACACACAATTCAGTGCTTTGGCTATTTGAGAAGGATTTTTCCATGACTGAATATTGAAAATAATTCTCCTTTTTTTCATAAAAACATATGCAAGTGCAAATAACTAATCAATATAACGGTAAAACTTTGTTGTTCCTTTTTCGTTATTAGGGATGAAAAAGCGATAAAGGAGCAAAATTTCTGAAAGCTTTTTTATTGGGGACCTTCTCCCAAACACATTTCCCCGGTAGTTTTCATTCAGAATACAGAGTTTCTTTTTCAAAATACTTATCGGTTCATATCAGCTTCCATTTTTGACTAAAATTAATTTCTCTACTAGTTTTTAGTGTAATCTAAGATAAAGTTAACCTTTAAGTCAATTTTAAGTGCCGTGATAATGAACATTATCAATTTTATAACTTTCACTTCACATTATTAATTTTAGACCATCAGTTCTGCGTATGTCCTCCAAGGCCATGATCCCCGTCCAACGTGAATTAGTCTTTGATATTGATATGACTGACTACGATGATGTGAGAACATGTTGTGAAGGTGCTGCCGTATGCACAAAATGCTGGAAATTCATGACTGTTGCTTGTAAAATCTTGGATTTGGCACTTAGAGAAGATTTTGGCTTCGAACACATTTTATGGGTATTCTCTGGTCGTCGTGGTATACATTGTTGGGTGTGTGATCCTATAGCTCGTCGGTTGGACTCCAAAGGGCGTTCAGCAGTTGCCGAATATTTGCAAGTAGTCAGTCATGCAGTTAGTGGGGATAACAATAGTAGCGTTCGAGCGATAATTGGCGAGCGAATGCATCATAGTATTAAACGGGCCTTAAAAATAATCGAACCAATGTTTGAAGAAATTGTTCTTGAAGATCAAAATCTCTTTGGAACGGCCAAAGGAGTTGGAAAACTTTTACAAATGATTCCTGATGAAAATGCTCGCAAAGATGTCGAGGCGCATTTGAAAAAGCACGAAGGTGCCAACTCCAAGACTATTTGGACAACTTTTACTCGATTTGCAAACTCGATGCGTAGTCAAGCCGCATCAACTATTTGGACAAGAAAAATGAGAAATATTGTCGAAGAAATTCAATTAGCTGTGGTATATCCACGTTTGGATATAAATGTCACAAAGGGATTCAACCATTTGCTTAAAGCTCCATTTTGTATACATCCGAGCACGGGAAAACTGTGTGTTCCTTTCAATGCGAATCTGGCTTCAAAGTTTGATCCGACAAATGTGCCAACCATAGTGTCTCTGATGGAGGAAATCAATGTTTTCGATGAGAAGAGTAAAGATGAAGATGCTCCAAAAGATAAGAGTCGCATTAAAGACTTTAAGAAAACTGGAATGTTTAAACCTGTGGTAGTTTTTGAAGAATTTCTGCGAAAGCTTGAAAAGAGCTACACGTCCAAAGCAATCGAAGTGAGCGATACAACTTTGGAGTTTTAAACTTGATTATTATTAAAATTAAATTTTGTTATTTTATACGTAAAATTTGTTTTTTTTTTTTTTTTGTTTTAATTTTGAAAATGTCTCTAACAAAAGAATTGGATTCAATTGACTTGGAATTTCAGTATTATTGGTAAAGTTTCTAGTTTTAGGATTCAATGAATTTTATATAAACTTCGTTTGCAGTTCTTTATTTGAAGAATTATTTTGTTTGCTCCCAAATCGATGTCAGCAATATTTGGCTACGAGATGGAATCGTAAATTGACCGAACCCATTTACAATGCGGGAGGTCTGCGGGAAAAGAGAAATAAATATTTGCTAATGTTGACTCTTTGTTTAAATTTGGGCGTTCTCAAATATCCATTTGATAAACTTCCTCCCAGTGGAATTCTCCCAGATATCTCTTCCATTCGGAATCCGAACAAATCGAGTCTAGTTGGGAAATCCACATGTCCTACTGAAAGCCAACAGAAAACATGTGATTTCCATGAAAATGAATGTCCAATTGATGAGGACAACATTTCAAAGGTATTTGTATTGTAGTTTATTATGTAACAGAACAGTCTTAACTATTTACTAAATTTAGATTTTGGATAACCAGTTTGAATTTTTAATTCGTTTAGCTGATCAAAATGTTGAAAAATTGTCAGATATTTCAGATCGTCGTAGAGGACGTCAATGGATCAAGTTTCTTTCATCAATTGACACGCCATGTTTTCATATGAAAGGAGTTCGTAATGACTATGCTATGCTGTTGGCTGGTTATGTTTTAAATGATGAACTTCCTGGACCTTTCTTACAATCACCAATTGAAAAACTTATTCCTCTGGATGAATTGGTGAAAATTATTGATATGAAAAATCACATGGTTATAGATCCTTCGCATCCGAAAGCGATGAGATTTTTAAAAGATGTACCACATCCTAAGGAAGGGGCATTTGCTTTTTTAGCAGTGACTGGTAATATTTGTGGGGATTCTTAGAAAAGAGGGCAATAAATTCGCTTTTTTTACAAGTTAATAAGTAAGTAATTTTTATTAATTCATGTGAATTTCCATTTACAACAAAAGATCAATTATTTTTGATCCGATGTCAAAAAATACTGGGAAATACAGGTATCTGTTTTATTTGTCAGAAGATCATTGCTCCAACATCAAATTTTAAAGGTCTCGATTTTTTTTTGGAGATTTACAACGTATTTGCACACGCACTTTCACACACACTGCTGTATTTTCCATTTACGTGAACATTTTGTTTTTGTAAATTCTTGTACAAATATCTTGGCAAGATCCATTTGCCATAAAAAAATCATTGGATCTGCAACAAAAATCTTTCATTCAAATGAAAATCGACATTAGCAGCAGCATTAATTTTGAAAATAAAAATAATAAAAAAACAAACAAATTCAATAAAATACACCAGAAAATAAGTTTAAAAGCAAAAACAAAACATATTTAACTTCGTTCAAGATTTCTTTAACGAAATTTTGTATGGAAAATTTCGTTTCGCTTCAGCTGCATACTAGGCTTTAAGCTCAAAAAACTTTACTAATTGAATTACTTTAACTAGTCTAAAAAAAAAATACACAAAAACTACTTTTCTTCATCATCATAAATTTTGAGCATTCTTCCATCTTTGAATGGCAATTTTGAAGATAGCTGCATCCCCGTTCATGTTGCAGTTTCTGAAAAGCCACATTTCCATCAGCAGCTGGTGCAGATATTTCTACAAATTATAAAACTACCATTTATTCAGCCAAGTATACTGTCTTTTAGAAAATGTATACGATTTTTAAAACCTATTGGTATTTGTTTTGAAGGGCCCTATTTATGATTCGTGAGTCGATAGATTTTGCAAATATGTACATACAGTCGAACTTCTTTATAATAAGATTTTTTCATAAAACTTCTTTATAACGAAACAATTTTTTGATCGTGTGTTAGAAAGAAGTTTGTTGGGGTATTCCGATTAGAAGACATTCGCATCTTAATGCAGCGTTTCTCAGTACTGCTGCAGTATTATTTTTAAACCCGAGTAATCTCCTTTACTAGTTTTACACATTTTACTAAATTTTTGTCCACAGTGACGCCAACTAAATCGGTCCTAGCGAGGTATCCGTCGTCGGAGCGAAAAATTCTCTGATGTCGTACGAATCATGCTTTAAAGTGTGCTTCCGACAGGTAATTGGTAATTACTCTCCGATTCGTATGAAATCGGACAAATTTTCGCTCTGACGACGGTTACCTCGCAAGGGCTGAATATTTAGTTCCTTATGTGTTCTGAACGTTTTATCTAAAGATACTTGATTCGAATGTGAAAATAAAAATTGACTGAAATAAGTTATTTCTAATCAAATTGCATTTAAATTTTGAACCAACCAACTTCAATTTCAAACAAATGTACCTTTGTATCATCTCCATTTTGTCTCGGCTTCAATAAACATACCTACCTACAAGAAAATCCCAATAAGAATGTTTTTTATACATTAAACAAAAAAAACACATTTTTTTCGGATCAACTAATTTTAAATACATTTATTTAAATCTTAATAAAAAAAAAACTGTTGTGAAACGTATTTACAAACACTTAAGCTTTATAGAACTTGTTACTCCGTCCTCGTTCAAGTCTACGTTAGCTTCAATTTTAAAGAGTCCCTCCGGTGTGGCAGTTGCTTTCAAACTGAAATCCAATGTTGCATCCTCGCATTTAACATGAAATACTTCTGTTTGTTCGCCTTCTTCTGTATTATTCGCCTCCTTCTTAGCCTTCTCCACTTCAACAACAACAACACTTGGCAGTAGTGAACCCTTTTTGAGAAAAACCTTCAATTTATCTTCAGCATCATCGTGCCAAATGTGCAAATCACTTGGTGTAAAAAGACAAGTTTCTTTATCAACTAAATCCTGTCCTTCTGCATCGAGTAAGAATGTAGCCTGACGAGCGCAACCAATGGCCACTACTTCATCAGCTGCATAACTTGAATGGATCTTAGCCTCCGGAAAGCGACTAGTAATAGCCGATTGGATTTTGGGTATCTTCATTGTCGCCCCAAGTAAAACAATCTCATCAATCTTCGTTACAGTATTCTGATTGTCAGCAAATAGCTTCTCGACGGCTTCATTAAGGACGGCCATGAATTTGTTAATAACTGGCTGAATTAAACTCTCAAAACGGGCTCTGGACATTTGCATGCTAAAGTCCACCCCATCCATCAGAGAGTCGATATAAATCTGTGTCGTTGGCAAGGAGGTGAGAATGTGCTTGGAATTGGTAGCAGCCGTATAAATCTTGGCTATTGAACGACGACTCTCTTTAGGATCCAATTTGTATTTCTTGTAGAATTCCTGACAAACGAATTCTACAAGAGCCTCCGTATATTGATTCCCACCAATTGTAAATGGCCCAACTTCCTCTATCAAAGTATACAGTCCCCCAGTGACTTCATAAAGTGTAAAGTGACTGTAAATGCCACCGCTTTTAATGCAAAGAACAATCTTTCGCTCTGAGTCATCATCGGCTTGAGCCTCGCCAATGCCATAAGCCAGCGCTGCGGCTGTCATCTCGGAGATGACTTGCGCCACATGGAAACCAGCCTCTTCGGCTGCAGCTGCAAGACTTGGCCATGACTCAACCGGATAATAATTCGGTATGGAAATGACAACGGACGGTTTGGGGAATTCTTGCAGATAAGATTGGCGCGCCAATTCGAATTCAGCTTGGAAGAATTTAACACAAACAGCATGCGGAGATATTTTAGTGATAATCTCTTTGTCTGCGTCGCCTTTAGACTTTAATTCGAATTCTTTGGTTCCTTCGTTGTAATAGCAAGTAATGTACTTACATGCGTCTTGGATTTTCTCTGGAGTCAACGTGGATTGTGAGAGAAAGAATTGCAAACTGTTGGATACACAAGAGGCTGGCTTGGAGGACATTTTCTGCTTTGCAGTTAGGCCGCATTCGATTTCATTGCCTTCGGCAAGGAGACAGGCCTGGGAGACGCGATCACCTTGCTTATTGGCAATGACTTCGGGATTGGCATCGGCCTTGACTGTGGCAATGCAAAGTGTGCTATTGCCGATTTTAATTCCAAATCTTGGCCACATTATTTTAGAGTGTGATATTAATGAGTGTTTTAAAGTGATATGGAATATTATTTTTAGCAAGCAGTTTTAAAATGTATATAATATAACCTCACACGCGATGCCAATTTTATATTTCTTCTTTTACCACCAAATTTTCCGCACGGCTGACATTTGTGTGTTACAAAAAAAATTTGTATGGTTTTTTTTTTTAACAGCGAGATGACAGTTTGGAACGAAATACGATCCACAACGTGCAAGTGGGATTAGGTAACGTAACGTTACGTAATGGTACTTGGATTGTAATAAAGGTGGAAACAGATTATTGATAAGTAGAAAGCAGTGTTCCATTAGAAATTGCGAATTTTAAATGACACGCAAATTGGATTACTTTACAAGGGATTTTCAATGGAACGCACTGTGGGCTAGAACGCTATTTTAGCTGGAATTAGTTATAGAAATTCTTGAAATAGTCTAAAATTGCAATTAAAGGCATTAAAATCATGTCGAATGATATAATAATGATAATTTTATGGCACAACAGACACTAATGATAAGAACAACAACTAAAATAAGCGAATTATTATGTAAAATGAGGTTTTCAAATTTACAACACATATTATTAGTCTAAAAAACAAAAAAAATGGGGTCTTTGAAGTTTGAACGCATCAAATTCGAAAATGGTATCATTGAAGCGAACAAAAGTTGTTTTTACTTAATATGGAACGTAAAATGTTAATGCAAATAAAAAAAACCGTTATGTGAAAACATTCAACTTGTTTTCTTTTAATCGTAAGTGGTTTTCTGAATATTTTGCTCCCTAAACTTTCGGAGTTACAGCGAAAAAAGTTTGCTCTTGTAGGACGTAGTTTTATATAAAACATAAACCCATATAGGCTAGCTACTTTTTAAAATTATTTCTAGAGTGTGCCTATGCGTGCCTTTTTTTAAAGCTTAGGAACATTCGTTTTATATAAAATCGGTGCTAGTAACATAATTTACTTTAAAATTCATACACAAAAGTTAAATATAATAACAATTTATTAGCAAATACTATATTTGGACATATCACTTATTGATAAACTAGCAAAATTTTCACAATCAATCCGTTAAAACAAACTCGGTAAACGAATATCTGGATAGAGAAAAAAGTGGCCTTTTTTGTTTTTTTTTCGAAAAATTGCTTTCGATTGTGTTTTTTATGTAGTTAATGAATGTTTTGGCCTCAACTTTGAATGAGAAATTATAGCTAGTTCATTTATCTATCGAATGAGACCAAAATTATCAATTTTGGAAGAAGTTGACATTTTTAATTAATTCCAGCTAAAATACCTTTCTAGCCCACAGTGGAACGGACGAAATCAATAGGTACAATTCGAAATCACATATAATCTTTCAATGGAACGGACGAAATCAATAGGTACAATTCGAAATCACATATAATCAGACAGAAAACCATGAGAAGTTTACTAAACTTCCAATCGATGCGGCTAAAAAGAAAGTCTGTGACATATTCATCCACTCCGGTAGAAAAGCAGTTCAGATGATAGTTTTGAATTGAATATGATTTCATTTAATTTTAAATAATTTGCCACTAAGCACAGCTAATTAGTTAGCTCTTTTAAAAACTAATAGATGATGCTTCTTAATACTACGTTTCCACCTACCCTAAATACGAGATTTAGCTAAGTAGATTTAGCATAAATCTCGACTTTTATTCTAAATCTCGGATTGAAAGTGGGTAGCAACCCAAATCTGAGATTTAGCGAAGTAGATTTAAAATAAATCTCGAGATTTATTCTAAATCTACTTAGCTAAATCTTGGATTTAGCGTAGCTTCTGTACGGCTTTATACAAGCAAAATTGTTAATTGGGAGATTTGACCAATGGATAAAAACCAAACAAATAAATTTGTGGATAGCGAAACAGACCTAAAGTAATGCATTTTTATTTATTGAAACTATTGACGCTTCTTGGAGTCACGGCACCTGGCGGACAGCGCCGGAAACCTCAAAGTGATATAGATTAGAGCATGAACTTGCTCTTAGGGTTCAAATTGCTAGAATTTTAAGGGCTTTTTATATAGGAATTTAGTAGGTAAATGTAATTATTGTAGGTATATAAAAACAAAAACAAAAATTTAAAAAAACACAAAAATTGTTTTTCAAAGGAATAAAACAACATCTGAAATCAAATTGACCTCTAAAACAAGTATGCAATTTCATTTGCATTTAAAAAAAAAAATTTCAAAATTCTTTTGAGCCGTTTTTTAAAAAACTAATTTTTAATAAATAATTTCTTGGAAAAAAAGTTTTAAAATAAAACTGGTATGCCATTTTGTAGTGATCACTAATCAACATCTAAAACCAAAATTTCAGAAAAAATCAATGTCCGGTTTTCGTAAATTTGATTTTTCAAAAAAAAAAAAATTCAAAATTTTCCAAATCCAATCCAAAAATTAGGTTTTTCAAATTTGTATTTTTGCTTATATTAAAATTATATAAATTATTTTTTACAAAAAACTTCGTTGAAATCGAATTATAACGGCCATATTATTCACTAGTTTAAAAAATACATCTGGATGTAAAGAAATTGAAATGTGAAAAATAAATCAAAATCCATACTAGGTATTCACTATCACACAGAGAAAAAATAGTAATTTTTAACTATTTTCATAGTTTAACTATTATCATAGTTAAAAACGGTATAACTATTTTGGATTTGGATTTATTTTTGATGACATTTGACAATTTTACATGCAGATGCATTTTTTAAACTAGTTTATAATATGGCCGTTAGTTTCGGAGAAAATTGGATTTAAAAAAAAAAAACGGTCCTATGGTAGGTACCGTTAATAATGATTTTCAAAAAAATGGTAAGTGCCGTTATTTTTGGTCCAAAAAAATTAATTCCAAAAACCCCTCTGGAGAGTCGCCAAACAACGCTACGAATGCATAACTTGATTATAGTACCTACATCCTACATATATCGCAAGTAAAAAACAAAAAGGTATAAAATAGTGCTGTGTACAATTTGACAAGAGGTGTTAAAATTTAACAGTTGAATGCCATCAAGAGCAGGAAAAAGAACTATAGCTTAATAAGTGTACTTAACTATCCACATTTTGAAATAAAACAAGAACGATTTTTACTATTCAATATAATTAATTCACATTTTAAGTGTATTTTAAACAAACAATTTCCTTAAAAAATATACAAACATTATTATAACTCTCATCTTAAGAATAAAAACCTACTTACATAGGAATGGCTATTATTATTATTTGCACTATTAAAATTTAGGCATTGCCATCTTTGTTTTTTTTTTTTTTAATTTTTAATTAAGAAATACTGACAAAACAATAAAAATACCTAGAGTTGCAATTATATTGAAATTTTTATTTTTAAATTAAGTAAATTCTCGAACGTTCCTTTTTCGGCGTTAAACGCTGCAGCAGCAAATCGGCCGATGAAGTTCTTCTTAATCGTGTTGGCCTCTTTCGACTGCCAACGTTCGTAAATGATTTACTACGAGCGTGACGTCTTAAGTGGCAATTTCGCTTTTTATTGCTTACTCGGAATGGATTATTATTAACAACATTGCCAAAAACTGAAGCTGATGATGAATTTTCCACTTCTGAATTGCTAAGATCAATTGTTTCTAATTCAAAATCATAATAAATACTCCCTCTGTTATGTGTTAGGCGAGGATTATAATGGCTACATGATGGCTTTTCCATATTATTCTCAGAGCTATCGGCAGAAGATTTTGAACCTAAATTCTTCACATCCTTATCTGTATCGGATGATGATGTGTTGGAGATGCAATTTGCCTTGATAACTTGATTAAACATTTGTATAAGATTTGATGGTGATGTAGATGGAATCGGATTGCTGTGATCATCGGTGATTGGTGAGGGATCTCTGGAAAGCTCAGATCCGAAAATACTGGCATTACTAATGTATGAGTTTCTTCAAAAAAAGAAGATGGAGTGTTTTTTATTAGTAAATAATTTGATGTTTAAGTTGAAACAAACCTGTCAATTGGTAAATTGGTTCCATAGTTTAAAGACTCAGCCGGTAGAAAATCATTTAAAAATGTTTCAGGAGACGAAAATGTATGTCTTAGACGTTGAACTCTAAAATTTTGATTACCATTGTTAAAAACAACCCAGGAACGCTTGAGATAAGTATTTTCAGTACAGATGTTGCTCTTAGGACGTTGTGATTCTGCAAAGAAGTTAAAAAGTGATAGTTCTTAAGTGGCGCCCAACGAAACTATAAAAAACATTACGAATGTAGAAACAAACAAAAATGAGACCTAACTCTATGTTAAATGAACAATTTTGAACTTTATTACTCTTTGTTTCATTATCAATTTGTAAAAAATGAAATTTAGTTCTTAAGTGGCGCCCAACAAAACTATGAAACAATTTACAACTGTAAAAATAAAACTAACTAACTATCTGTTAAATGAACAAGAATTAAAACATACGTTGTTTCATTATTAATTTATAAAAGATAAAATGAAGTTCTTAAGTGGCACCCAACAAAAGTCAAAAAGTTAAAGAAGTTAAAGTCAAATTATTTTTTTTTGTAAACTCACTTGTATCACTTCCCGTTAATGTTTGCGGTATTGCTAAGGTAAAGGAAATGTTAAGGGATTCGTCTCTAAACTCATTAGAGCATTCCTCAAACTGCGTTGGCGTGCCCGAAGAGCTTGGCTGCTGTTGCTGGCGCTGCTGGTGGGAAATCTGGAGTTGTTCCGAGCAGGGAGTGGGTAATTCACCCCCAATGGAAATCGATGTTGCGCTCGTTGCATTCCCCATGGGTTGACTGCTTGTCGAACACCTGCATTGCCTTTCTGTGCCCGTCTCTGCAAGGTCTGCAAGCGGGAATCTTATTTAAAATTAATTAAAATGCGATATGTGAGTGAAATTATGCATACGGCTTACCACAAGCTGCAGTTGCTGCCAATACACGAGTAGCTAGCTCTTGTATGGGATTTTCCATTGGATTAATATTGCCTGATGGTTGATTTAATGATGATGCAGCAGCAGCTGCTGCTGCGGATGCTGCTGCTGATGAAGTTGATGGACCGTATACATGAACAATTGGCTGTGGAAGATTATTATTGACAGTTCGGCCGTGACTGCGAGATCTGTGAGACATAAAAAGATTGTTAATAAGTAAAAGAACAAAACACTAAATATTTGACAGCCAACCTAGATGGATCATGATGATGTCGTCGATGTCTTCTTTGTCTTTGGCGTGATTCATGATTGATCTCTTGCTCCATTCCGATTTTGATAACCTCTTCATAGTCCGGCGGTGCTTCATAATCAGGGGGCTCATCTGTTGTTAGTTCTTCTTGGCGGTCTTTTTATTTTGATAGGCAAAAAAAATAAATAGAAGAAAAAAAAACATTAATTTTCTTAAGATAAGTGGTTTCAGAATTTTACCTAAAAGCTCACTAATAGTTTGCAAATGATTCTGCAACTCTCGCTGATGTCTAGCTCGTACACCCATTCTATATAGAATCACCATCCAACCAGAAAGAACTGCAAAAATCCCCAATGTACTCATTACGAATATGCCTGTAGCTGTCTTCAGATCTGGGTATTGTTCCATTTTAGGAAAATAATAATTAGGCTTATGGGAATACCAGCGACGATCGCTTTGCAAATGAGCCCAATCTTCTTCACATGAATCGGGCTCGTCGCTTCCATCGCCACAATGGTCAAATCCGTCACAATGTAAACGTATTGATATGCAATGATTGTTGTTGCATAAGAATTCAGATCCAATATAACAGTCTACAAAAATGGAAGCATATTTTAGAGAAATTAAAGATTTTTATTTGTGACATTAAAGGCCTTCCGAAAAAACGGCCACTGAAGACAAAAAAAAAAAAAACGCTGCCGTTGCTGACTTCTATAAGACGCTGTGTAACTAAAATACCACACGAAAAAACGCTGTCGGTAGTAGATTTTGTATTTCATGGTCGTCGTTTTGGGAGAGCCTTAACTGCTACGGAAATACCACTTCAAAGACACAAATTTCTATCAACGTATCGTTTGGTATTCTTGCTTGTTGACGCATTTGTTCGGAAGAATATATTCTGTCCGATTGGGATATTGACCAATGAAAACGGATCTTACATGCATGAAGTTAATAAAAAGTTACTTTTGAGATGATTAAAAATCTAATACTACCAACTTAACACCCTAGCCCTTTTCCTTTAATAGGTGGCAAAGTACTACTAGTACTTTTCTAGCGATTTTCAATTGAACGTTCAACAAAATCTACTAGGGCAAAAGAGCACGAGTAGTTCTAGTAGTAAATGTACTAGATCATCTACTCATAAAGGAAGGGGCTCCAATCCACTGGAGCAGAAAATTTAGTGCTAAATTTAGTACTAGATCTACTAATCTTCTGCTCGAGTAGCCTAACACCTCTAAATTAACGCGTATAACGCTGTAATTTTACTGATCAATATATTTGGATGTCAATTTAAAATTTAACAAATGTAAACTCGAACTTAAGAATATCCCTATTTAAGTGCAGCGCTATCTCGTAGAAACTATTTCAGGTCAAGTAAGCCGCGTTCCTTAATAGGTGGTAGATTCCGAGTAGATAGGATGTGTAGTTGGTAGTACTAGATTTTTAATAATGAATAGTCTCGAAAGGAACGCAGCCGTTATTTGCCACTTAATCCACTTTCGTTTGGAGTACCACCTCCACGTGAGTAAATAATAAGTAGATGGTAGTACTAGATTTCTACTCATAAGTAGACTACCACCTCCAAAAGAACACAGTCCTTATATTCAAATAAATGGTCGTGAAATCGAAACGCTGCATCTCTGGCTAGAAGTGAGCAGGTATGGTATTATATTGTGAGGGGTGTATAACTGTGTTGTGAGGGTTGTATAACTGTGTTCGCAGTTCATTAGGAATAGACTCCATATTTGGCAGCTTGAAAACGTAGAATTATATGGTTTTCGAAGGTCAGAAACGCGAGTTTTTCAATTAATGGAAAAAAAATTTAATTCACATTTAACTTATGAAAAACTGATGAAATATTATCTCTCCGAAGTGGTATTTCCGTTTGTTAGTTAATAAGTCAGTAAACTCACTTAAATAATTGAAGACACTATAGACTATAGCCAGTTTCGAAGACATTCCGAAGACACCCCTTAAGCGGATATAGTAGCCAGTTAGAATTGGTACAATATGATTTTCCTTGCTCATTCCGTTATTTGGCCAGACAACACTCTCAATAGCTGACGCATCCGATGTAGTTCCCTGACGAATGGTAAGCTCGGAACGTGAAGCCATTCCGTAAAATGACTCAACTCTCAGAGAAATATGCGTCTTCATCATCATATAGTTATTTCCAGGTTTGATAATCCAAATACAATCATACAAGCGTACATCGGTGGAATTATCTATCATATTCATCATGGTTATTGCACCTCCTGGTCCAGACACCATACCACCGCAATCTATTAGGATATAAAAACATATATTTGGCTCTCAGTACTCTTTTTCTTTTAAACCTCTTACCTGTATTTGGTATCAACTGTTGGTCTTCTTTAATCTGTTTAGACGATACAAAACTAACTTCTGCTCTAAAACCGGATCCTGTAACACCATTACCACGAAATTGCAGTAGCAATGACTTCCCACTGCTTATGATAATCGGTGGACGGAAATGCTCACCAGCATAAGAGTCTAGCATTTGGCCATTTGAGTCGAAAACCTTAAAATTTCATAATTCAAGGTAATCTAACAAACCATCATGAAAAAAATTTATATAAATTTATTTATAGACCTCCAAAGTCGACGATAATCCCAGTTGGAAGTCTGTGAACTCCAAACGAACTTGACAATTATCTGCTTCACATGTTAGAATATGTTCAATTCCATAATCACGAGGATATGACATAGGGAAGTATGGTGTTGATATAATTTGTGGTATGAATTGAGAATAGTTGCTAACGATGGATTGTGTTGGTGAACCACTAATTATTTTAACATTTCCTATAAAAAATTAAAAAAAAAAAAAGATAAAAAAATTAATCTTAAAATAGTATAACAACAACAAAAACAACTTTATAGGGTTTTGTAATAAATTGAAAACAACAAGATGTTATGTTTGCTTTGAACTTTTCAAATAGGATTATTACCAAGTTATCGATTTTGGGGGTGCAATGAAATTACGGAGAGGTAATTCATTTAGCCCTAGAATGGAAAACTTTTTCTATTGATCCAAATTGCACTATTTTCAATATAATAACCCTATTGTTCTTCTTATTGTCAGTTATAAATTGAGAAATACAAATTAAAACCATTGGGTTAAAACCTAATTTTTATTTCAATGCACAATGTTAATCATCATTCTACATGTCCAAGCCTTTTAATAAGTAGGTTATAACAAGAAATAAAACTTCAATTTTTCAGCAGTAACTATCGAATTGTAATAAATTGCTTGCTCAAGAAGCAAAATTGACTATCTTTTCTAAAACCGTTTTTTTTTTAGAAAATAACACTGCGAGCTTTTTTGTTTTAATGATGCAAGTTTCTGAGATTTGAATTCAATATTGGGATGATGAAGAAGTTCCTCTCAGTATAACGTTTCAATAGTTTTCTTGTTTCAACATAAAGTTAGATCAAACGCTAGAAAAGGTTTGACTATTGGAAGGAGGAATTAGATTTTTCCATATTTTTCAAAAACACATTAATTTCAATTGAATATAAAACTTAAATGAATTTGTACATAACGATATTTCTAACTTTTCTTAGATCCTGTTTCTGTTTTTGAAAAAAAGGGTGTGCAATTGTGCATTCATAAACACGCCATTTAAGTTATAATTCTATTTTATTGACGAACACTTAGAAAAAATACCATGTTTAATTGTTGAAAGAAACCCTTTTAAAGTGTCAAAAAAAAAAACAACTAATAAATGCAACTCCGATAGGGACGCGTTAATTCAAAAATTAATAAAATTAGATTTCTTACTAGTTTGGTCTATTAACTCGAGTTTGTGAAATTCGAATATGTAGGTAGCTTAACACTTCTTAACCTTTATTTTTTCGTAAACTTTGTATTTTGAACATTTTTGTTTTTGAAGTTCTTAATGATTTGACTTCGAAAAAAAGTCATCGTCAAACATTATGGCAATATGGGTGAGTTCAGAGGGTCAGAGCTGAAGAATGAGCTGCCGAGGACCTCGGGGTAAAACTAAATTTTTTTAATTACAGAATAAGGATTTTGGTCGAATTCTATGTATCGGGGTTACGAGGTCAATTTAAAAAAATGGCACATCACACCTTCATCCTCTAAGCGCTTCAAATATTTTTCTTTAAATGATTTTTTTTATAAACTATAATACTAATTACATTTTCCTCTTCTGAATGCATATGACCAAAACAATTTTAAAGTGTTGTATATTCTATTGAGAAAAATTTAAGAAAAAAAAAATTATTTTTGTAAACCATTTTATCAAAAACACTTCGTCCAATTTACTTGGTTTCTAATTTTACAGATAGAATAATATTTAATAATTTAAAAAAAAATTGAAATTTCGTTCACAAAAATAGTTATTTAACAACACGGCAATTTTTTACCCATAGAGATTAAAGTATTTTTAATTACCTACATTTGAAAAAAAGATCATGGAAATCGGTGGTGTACTCCGTACTCCCTACTCCCTAGTAATGCCATTTTTTGTTACTTTAGTCACTCCACTAAAATTGTAACAGTTATGAAATGCAGTAAAAGTGTTCTGCTCTGCAAAAATTTAAAGAAACTTCTTAAATTTTTTCAAAATTCAGTTGTTGCAGAGAACCTATTTTGAAAAATTCCGATTTAAAGGTAGTTTTTGTTGCTGAATTTGAAAAAATTCAGGTTAGTTTTAGAATGTCCAAACGAAGATTTTATTTGCAAGACTTTTTTTAACACTAATTCCCTGGTTTATCCCGTTTTTTTAACATATTATATTATTTTATTTTTTCGTGATTTTTTCTTTAATTTTTAATAAAGACAAAAATGTATGTCAATTTCCCTAGCATGAAAATTGCATTTTTTTTTTCTGGTAAAAAAACTTCTTCAAATTAACAATAGTATTTTTTATAAGATTTTAAAAACAAAATCCCTCATTTTGACATCTTAAAGATCTTAAAATGGAAATGTTTGAACTGACAAAAATAGGGATTTTCTGAAAAAAAGTTTTTTAGATTCAAAATGGTCAAAACTATACTATTTGTTGAATCACTTTTTTATATTTAAGTGTTCACTTTTCCCAAAACTTTGCACACTTGCATTTTGAGAACAAAAGATATAACTTACTTTCTGAAAAATATTGCAATGTGAAAATATGACTGTTTGTCGCACGATAGAAGAACTTCAACAGAAGCGTTCTAGTTTTGCTGCGAAACACCTTGCCATCGCCACAAAATTCTTGTCCCGAAATAGTTGTATCATAAGGTGGTTCAGAAAATTGTATATGCTCGCAAGGACACATTGTGGGCGATTTTCCACCTACGCCATTGTTGGTAATTCTCTCACATGTCTTTGAGAAATTGACATACGTGAAAGTAATCCGAATCACACACTCCGCACATGTAACCAATTCCAAATTGCACTGGTACCAGATATCATTTGTGCGATTCCTTATATTAAGTGGTGTATAAAGTGTACTCTATAAAAAAAAACCGTTAATCATTATTATTCACTGAATTGTTTTATTTTGATATAATTCACACCCGATATGCTGAAGTAGTAACATTACGGGCATGTAAATCGCCTCTTTCTCCCAATTCGAGAAAATGCCTTCGGCCATTCCAATGACTGCAGATATCCAAATCACGATGACTATTGCCCGAATAAGCTGATTTTGCGTCCTTAAGGATTGCCAAAATAACGAAACCGAAAAACGCAACGATCTCAAGCGAGTAGTAATTGTTTTTAAAAAGCTGTTTCATAGCAAAACTTGAATTTGATTTTTTTAGAAATAGGGTCTAGGATTGAAGAAATAGCTGAATGATGATTGCGAATGGGTACCATAAGTCCAACCGTTCGCGACTCTGTATGGATTTCAACTAAACCGAGTTTTCTTGTTTCACTATTAAAGCTGCAATATACTTGTGAAACTAAACTATACCAACCCTATAATAGTACTAACATCGAGCGAGGTACGTTAAACCTTATTATTTTCCTACCAACCTACCTGTTTTTCTTTTTAAAGAAGCCATAGAATTTCAGAACAACAATGTTTCGTAACTTAAAATGGTATTTTCCATACATTCAGCATGGGGAGACTATTTATATTGGAAAATGTTGGAGGCAGACTTTTTTAGATGCACTTGGAGAAAAACCATCCTTAAAAGAAAACAAACAGAAAAGTGTACTTTCAAATTGTATTCCTTTTTACGTTTGTTTCGAACAGACATAAAAATGCTCTTTTAAGATTTTTAGCCTCCTGGATGTCAGTTTAGATGCATTTAGTGTGCAGTTTAATTGTCAATACGTAAAAGCCTTAACGAGCCTCAACTTATGTGTTGACTTCAAAAACTGCCTTAAAATTGGGAATTATTGGAAACTTTAATGGGTAAGGCCACTTACTAAAAAACCTATTACTCAAGTGGTGACAGTGAACCCAGACATTATTTATTATTTTCCCTGATGAAAAGAACAACGTACTAACCATCAGTATAATGGATTTTGATTTCCTAAAATTCTTTTCTCAGTGTATAATTTTCTCACCCACATTATGGGAGTTTTAGTTCTACACACACTATGCTTATGTTTTGAGTAGGTGGATCATGTCAAACGGTAATACACACTTTCAGGGATTCATTGACACGTTTGCTTTTTTGCATTTATTTATACCAATTTTTGTTTGTTTGTTTATAAGAACCCTCTAATAATGTACCCTTATTTTTACATTGTCTTTTAACCAACATCTTTAGCCTCAAAGGGCTAACCAATTAAATGCCTGTAAAATTGAACATTATTTTGAATACAAAGAACGCGATATATGATTTTGCAGTTCAAAGATATCGAAATAAAAAACAAATAAGGATATCTATGTCAAAGTAATAGAAAAGGGTTAATAACAGGAAATGTACCTACTGCAAAAAATTCATTTTGGAAAAATTAAACTTTGCCACTAAACATAATAATGTAGGTATAGAAATTACTTCACATGTAACTGCCTGAAAATGCATGATTTGTCTGTACGTGACACAATTTTCTTGTACCATTGAAAAATGATGTATAGAACAAGTACCGATATTCTCTCAAGTGCTATGAATTAAATTTAGATGTACTAAAAAATATGCAATCGATTTTCGATCTTGTTTTATATAATTTCCCTAGAGGGGAAATAGAATTTTTTTAATGGTACCTTCCATATGAGCAATATGAAAACCTACTTTTTTCAAAAACGACTCTTAACTATTTTGAATCACGTTTTATATAGTTGTCCCACTACAAAATCTGTAGGAACAAAAATCATTGCAAAAATTCTACCTTCGTCAATTTTCAACCGATTTTAGTGAATTTACCGGTTTATTTATCAGTTGATTTTCAACCGATTCTTATATAAAATGAAATTTCGTTGAATTTATAAATATTATAAATTAAAAATAACAAGTTCTAGTGCAAGTATGTTATGTCTAAAACCGATGTCAAAGTGTACAAAATTTAGAACAAGAACAACATATTGGACATCCATGAGCTTATGAAATCTATGTTTTTTTTATCTAGCCACATGTTTTATACATTATTGATATCTTCTTAATATTTTTTTAAAATTGACGACGACGCTGTGATTTGTGCAATACCTGAAGCCTGATGGTCGAACGTCAATATATGAAAACAAAAAAATACTTCATATAGCACGTATACGCCACAGTGCATGTGGGCAAAGTGCAAATAATGTTAATAACAACTTAACCTAAGAAGAGTTTTTACATATCGATCTGCAGTCGCTACTTTTTCCTTAAATGAACTCTAATGAAAAAAAATTTGCTACTTTTCCCCGGAAAATCGATCGTTTTTAAATCTCTTCTTTAAAACGGATTTACACAGATTTTCGCACACACTACAAATTTTTCTAAATTTTGTAAAGAAATGAAATGAAGAACCAGAGCCAATTTTTGTTTATTTGTGAAATATAAATCAATTTGAAGCAAAAAATAAACAAATTTTACGTTGTTTTGTTCTTACTTTGAAGTTATGTATAATTTTCTTTTTTCATCGGTCACCTCACTTGGACACACATACATTCACAAAAAAGAGATCGCTACTTTTTTTTATTTTATAAACAGCCAAAAAGTATCGACTGCAAGTGGTTGAAAGGAATTCAACATTAGATGCATGAAAATATTAATCGACGTTCTCACATTTTGGGTATACATCCAAATACCTCCAAACCCAAAACATGCTGGCGGTCTTTAAGACTAACAGCTAAAAACTAAAATTTTACTCATCAACAAACTTACCACAAATTCTAAGTCTTTATTACGTTACATATCTTAAGACCTTGATTTTTTTTTTTTGCGATTCGTAAACAAAGGGCTTTCTACGATGTAATTCGTGATAATCGCTTATTAATATTCTCAGAACTTTGGTGCAAAATGTATTCCATGTTAGTGTAGATACAATAGCGCAGCTCAACTCATCTACAAATGTACATTTTCAGTCTTATCTCTCTATCGTATTCTACGCATCCAATTCACGTCAGACATCACAATCGCCAATACTTACCATATTACATAATGTCTGAGAATATTACATTCATTGAAAATAATCGTAACTGAATCGATATGAAAACGCATTTGCAAATTTTCTCTTCAAACTCACCTTCGCATTCGCATGTTCGTACACCTCTTCTTCAAATTTAATTAAAATACCAACAACCTTCAAATGGGATTTATAAAATTACATTTTATTGATTTCTTTTCTTGCAAAAAATATTTCTCTCTGATTGGTACAAAATAGAAAAAAAAAAGAATTAAAACAATGAAGAGTTTACCTTCGAGCAGTCTAATAAAATACTAACATCGTAGTGGTGAACATCTTCGCGCCAGCGCTGCCTTACAAATGGGATTTATTATTATTTATTTGCTCACTCGATACGAGTCATTGCTTGAGGGCAGCCTTCAAATTATCAGCCAACTTGTCCATGAACTCAAATGTTTCCATATAGTCCTTGCGTTGAACATTATTCATTCCCTTAATACAAATGGCCAAATCTTTAGTCATGAATCCAGATTCAATAGTATCGATGCAGACTTTTTCCAAGGTTTCAGCGAAGTTATGTAGTTCAGTGTTGTTGTCCAACTTGGCACGATGAAGAAGACCACGGGTCCATGCAAAGATCGATGCAATTGGGTTGGTTGAGGTTTCCTTGCCTTGTTGGTACATTCTGTAATGACGAGTAACAGTTCCGTGAGCAGCTTCCGATTCGACAGTTTTGCCATCAGGACAAAGTAGCACCGATGTCATCAGACCAAGAGAACCATAACCTTGAGCAACAGAATCAGATTGTACATCACCATCGTAGTTCTTGCAAGCCCACACGAATCCTCCTTCCGACTTCATGCAATAGGCAACCATGTCATCAATGAGACGATGTTCATACCAGATACCGGCTTCTTCGTATTGCTTCTTGTAGTCCTTTTGGTAGATTTCTTCGAAGATATCCTTGAATCGTCCATCGTATTTCTTGAGAATGGTGTTCTTGGTACTAAGATAGAGTGGGAATTTCCTAGCCAAAGCGAATTTCATGGATGAGTGTGCAAAGTCAACAATCGATTCATCAGTATTGTACATAGCGAGAGCAACTCCAGGGGATTTGTATTCGTGGACAACCTCCTTAATAACTGTACCTCCTGCATTGGCAGGTTGGAATACCATTGTCAAGGTACCAGCTTCAGGGACAACAAAATCTGTTGCCTTGTACTGGTCAGCGTGAGCATGGCGACCAATGATGATTGGCTTCTCCCAGCCAGTCACTAGACGTGGAATGTTCTTGCAGATAATAGCCTCACGGAAGACAGTGCCTCCGAGAATGTTACGAATGGTTCCGTTGGGTGATTTCCACATCTTCTTCAATTTGAATTCCTCAACACGCTTCTCGTCGGGAGTGATAGTGGCACACTTGATACCAACATTGTACTTCTTGACTGCTTCAGCACAGTCAATAGTAACTTGATCATTGGTCAAGTCGCGATTTTCCATTCCCAAATCATAGGTATGCAAATCAATATTAAGGAATGGCAAAATAAGCTTTTCCTTAATGGAACTCCAGATGATACGAGTCATCTCGTCGCCGAGCATGTCAACAACGGGGCCAGTTTTAATTTTGGAAGCCATCTGAAATGTTGACAAAAATTTCGACATTATGCACTGTTTTTGGTTTGATTTGCAAAATTTTTTAACTAAAAATAAAATTTAAATGCACGTTCCTTTCCGAACGTTTTAAATGATTCTAAAGTCTAGTCTGAACTATGGAATTGCTCCGGAATTTTGTGTTATCAAACGAGTCAAGTACGAGAGAAATAAAAAAATTATATACAATCATCTGGGGCTGTCATTCACTGTTCCTATACGGTTCTTTATCAGTCATTTGTTATGCAAGGCAAAAGGCAATAAATGAATGGACTAGAGTTTTCCCTTTCGCTCTTATCGTTCTCAAAGGCAATTTCCATCTTTGTTTTTGTTTTCTTACGATAAACTAGGTATTTGATTAGAGCTTTTGAAAAAAGCCTTTTAAGATAGTACAACAGTGTGTTTAGGAAGAAGGGTTTACATTTATTTTAATTGGTTATTAAAATAATATGAAGAGGGTAGGTACAAAGTTGATTGGTAGATAACTCTTTTTCTAGGAAAGAGTGCGTATAAGTAAAAACGATAAAATCACAAACCAACAACGTTTATTAATTTTTATCATAATTTTAAGTAATTATTTTGTTGTATGATATAATTTTAAGCAATGAGCAAGTAATTTGTTTTCAAAGTATGTAGTTTTAGGGGCTTCAAATATAATTCAAATTTTGTCGATTGGTAACATATCAATCTTAATTCACGTCCAATAATAATTAAAAGTATGTATTTAAAAGCCTTAGCGGGCAATGAACTAACATAGGACTTATTTACTTGAACAGTGTTTGGTGTCTGATGGCAGTTTGAAAAGTTGAATAGAAAAAACATCCTCCTTAGCTCGTTTTACTAAAGCTATTGGTTAAGCACCGTCACATTAAATTAAATATTGCGGCCTCTAGAAACATTTTTTTTGTTTTAATGTAAAGTGGCTTGGCTAATAATATAAGAGAAAATTTTAACTCCAAGATCTATTTAAGAAAAATATTTTCAAAAACTTAAATCCTCCTACTTTAGAAACACGCTCTAAAAAGTATGAAAATACAATGCATGACTGGGTCGCACGTATTTGCTCTTATGGAAAAGGTTGATTAGAATGGTTAAAGTTTTGTATAAAATATTTAATACTATAAGAAATGTTTAAAAAATAGTAAAATTTTGTTTAAGGATTCAAAAACATTTTATAAATGGTTTTGACCTCCAACAGTTTAAACCATTTAATTTTTGTATACCAAAGTATTTTAAGCATTTTAAAGCCTTTTTAAATAGTTTTTTATAAATACAAAATTTCAAACAAATTTGAAAAAAAAAAATTGAAACGCCATCTATGATATCAAACTTGCCCATATCACCTACCCTTCATGTATCATAAGTCCGCTTAAACATTCAAAGTGCATAAGAAAATTTTAATTAAGTTGAGAGTTTCTTATTTTATTTGCAGAAGCGAGAAAGGAAAAAAATTACAGGAAACAAAATTAAACTTAATTGCTGATACAATTTATGTAGGTGCATGTGTGTGCTAATTATGCATACATTGTTGATATTTAATAAAATTAAGTTTATTTATTTTAAAATTTGTTTACTGTGGGTGGTGGATTTACGCGTGTCTATGAAGTCATATGCTAAAGCACCCATCATGTCACTATTCAGATTGCGTTAAATAAACCCAAATATTGTCCTAGACACTGATAACACAAAATTCAAAAAAAAAAAAAAACTCTGAGATAAGATCAAAAATTAGCAACTACAGTTAGTAGGTATTAAACGGAAAGAATTTGGTTTTTTGATAAAGTCATGCTGCTGATTTTGTAGCTTGTTTTTATAAAATGCTTTTTAGTATTGTGAATTTATTTAAGAGTTCAAAGTTTATTTTTGATTTTTGTTCTTTAAACGAATGCTTTACTGAGAGGTTACCATTATTAAGTATTTATTTTTAAGGTACCTATGTATATCGGATGAACAGTAACAAACTGACCTACGCATTTTAAATTAAAAAAATAATGTTATTGTAAGTAAACAAATTTCTGCATTAAAAAAAAAAATCAACGCAAAATGTGTGCATTGAATATTTTTTTAATATTTGTCGAATTTCTTACAATTTTGACTATTGGGCCTTGCATAATATTTAATGCATAAATTTTTTTTTAAAGAAATAAATTCAATGGAGAAAATTTTTTTATTTTTAATGCAAATTTTTTTTTTTGTTTACTATAAAATCTTTATTTTTAAAGAAATTTTATTTTATTTTGTTGAAATTTACTTGTTATAAATTACTTTGTTAAAATTAATATAGCTTTCATTTCGTTTTAAGTTTTTAGATTTTATAAAAATAAATGTTCATTCCTAATTCTGATTTCAAATGAAATACTATTCTTTTTAATTCTCCGAAGAGATCTAAAATAACTTCCATTATTTCAATAGGTTATGGGCCCAGGCCACCTAATTGCATTTTGGATAAGAATTAAAAAAGATTTTTGTTTTATTTGAAAATTCTGAATTTGAAAAATTTTTCAACGGTTATTAAGAAATGGCCGCCGGAGTACCGATTCCATTGGTAGAAAAATTGAGAGGAAGAGAGAATTATGATAACTGGAGCTTTGCAGTTAAAACTTATCTGGAGCATGAAGAGCTTTGGGATTGCATTCTTGGTACTGAAACCGACGCCAAGAAACTTAACAAGGCGAAAGCAAAAATTATTTTATTGGTGGATCCAATAAATTATGTGCACATCAGGAGTGCAAAAACTGCAAAAGAAGTCTGGGATGCTTTGGAAAAAGCATTTTTGGACTCTGGTCTAAGTCGAAAGGTTGGACTGTTAAGAACGTTAATTACAACAACGTTAGAGAAATCTGCATCTGTGGAGGAGTATGTCGACAAAATAGTCTCTACAGCTCACAAACTTCGGGGAATTGGAATGGATATTTCCGAACTTTGGGTTGGAACTCTTTTACTGGCAGGCTTACCAGAAAAGTTTACTCCAATGATAATGGGATTAGAAAGTTCTGGTTTGGAAATAACTGGAGATTCTGTAAAGACGAAATTACTTCAAGACGTTGAATATGACAAAATTTCGAATGACGCCAATTCAGCTTTGTTTGGTGGGACGAAAAACAAGAACTCAAAATTGAAGCGTAGTACCAAATCCGTTCGTTGTTTTTCTTGCAACAAATTTGGTCACTACTCTAGAGATTGTCCTAAAGGAAAATGCCATTCAAATTCGGTTTTGTGCACTTCATTTGCTGCCAAAAGCTTTAATCGAAATGAGTGGTACATCGATTCTGGTGCGTCGTCACATATGACTTCAAATGACGAAGATCTTGAAAACGTTAGGGCTCCGTCAAGAAATCAAGTTATAATTGCCAATAACACTCATCTTGAAGTCAAAGCAATGGGCGATTTATCAATGAACCTGGTCATTGGAAAGCAAATTCGAACAGTTGTTGTCAAAGACGTGTTGTTTGTTCCAGAACTTTGTACTAACTTGTTGTCTGTAAGTCAGATGATATCAAACGGCAACACAGTAAAGTTTAGTTCCGATGGTTGTGATATCTTTAACAACAGAGTTGATGTCATAGGAAGAGCAAACCGAGAAGGTAATATGTACCGGCTTAACCTTCAACCTGAAGAAGCCAGCTTTATGTCATCAACCGAAAATAGTTTTGACTTGTGGCATCGTCGTATGGGACACATAAACGAAGACAGTCTGAAAAGATTACGAGACCTGGCGAGCGGAATAGAATTTTCTGATAAGGTGGAACAAAAATGCATTGTGTGTATCAAGGGCAAACAATCAAGACTTCCATTTAAAACTTCTACAAACCGTTCAACAACTGTCCTGAATATCATCCATTCAGATTTATGTGGGCCTATGTCAACAAACTCTCTCGGAGGTGCAAGATATTTCCTCACGTTCGTAGATGACCTGTCCAAGTATGTCTTTGTTTATTTCCTCAAGTCAAAAGATGAAGTTTTCGAAAAATTTAAGAACTTCATGGCTTTTGTGGAGAATCAAACAGGAAAGACAATAAAAATTCTGCGAACAGACAATGGCCGTGAATTTTGCAACAAAGAAATGAGAAAATGTTTGGAAAGCAAAGGGATAAGACATCAAACGACAACCTCTTACACACCGGAACAGAATGGCGTCGCTGAACGGATGAATCGAACAATTGTAGAGCGTGCTAGGTGCTTATTGTTCGATGCGTCATTGCCAAAAGCATTGTGGGCCGAAGCCGTTTCAACATCTGTTTATCTGATAAATAGATCTCCCAATCGAAGCCTTCCAAACAAGACTCCTTTTGAATTGTGGTCAGGTGCTAAACCAGATATGAGCCATATTAGAGTATTTGGTTCTCAAGCAATAACACATATTCCAAAAGAAAAAAGAAAGAAGTTTGATTCGAAGAGTGAAGAACTAGTTTTTGTGGGATATTGTGAAGATACGAAGGGTTACAGGTTACTTCGAATGGGCACCAAAACGATCGTTAAGTCTCGAGATGTCATCTTTATTGAAAATAGAAAAGAACGTCAAGGTAAATATCTAACTAACCAACATATTGTTTTGCTCCCAGATCCGGAAGTTTTAACAACAGAAGAAGGTAATGAATCAGAAAAAAACATTGAAGAGTTATCTTCAGGGAGTGAAATGTTTTTTGGTTTTCCCGAATTTCCCCTGGAAAGTACTAATGAAGATATGAACTTGAATACCTCCGATTCTACTAACGAAGATCAAGAAATGAACTTAAATACCTCCGATTCTTTCGAAGATTGCTCCGATTCTTTTGAAGGTCCGTCAGATGAAGTTCGAAGATCTACACGTGTTAGAAAAGAAACTGTTTTTTATCCGAACCCCGTTACCTACATGTCAGCAGATGCACAATCTTTCGATGATCCGAATAGTGTTCGTGAACTTGAAGAAAGATCTGATGCTGAGGTTTGGAAACAAGCAATGAAAGAAGAGTATAATGCCCTAATCAACAACAAAACTTGGATCTTATGCGATCTCCCAGATAATAAAAAGGCATTGAATTGCAAGTGGGTGTTTAAGTCGAAGAGAAATGTCAAAGGTGATATTGAACGTTACAAGGCTCGACTTGTCATAAAAGGCTGTTCTCAGAAACTGGGAATAGATTATGAAGAAACTTTTTCTACAGTAGTGCGGTATGGCACGATACGATATCTTCTCAGTTTGGCAGCAAAATATGACCTGGAAATAACACAGATGGATGCAGTTACAGCTTTTTTGCAAGGCGATTTAAAAGATGAAATTTATATGATCCAACCAGAAGGTTTTGCAAAGGGAAATAAAGTTTGTAAATTGAAAAAATCTTTATACGGACTAAAACAAGCTAGCCGTATATGGAATCAAAAGCTTGACAAGGGACTTAAAGAAATTGGGCTAAAGAGATCTGAAGTGGATCAATGTGTATACTACAAGATTGATGAATCAAGAAGAATATACGTTGCAATCTATGTGGATGACTTGATCATTTTTAGTAATGATAAGAAATTGGAAACTGCTTTAAGAACAGCTCTTTTAGAAAAATTTCACATGAAAGATATTGGTAAGGCAAAGTTTGTCTTAGGTATGCGTATAACACAAGAAAAAGGAAAAGTCACACTTGACCAAGAACAGCACATCCATGATATGCTTACAAAATTCAACATGGTGGATTGCAATGCCGTCTCTACTCCTATGGATCCTGGTCAGAAGCTTGTTAAATGTGATACAAACGATGAGCAGTTGACAAACGTTCCTTATCGAGAAGCCGTAGGCAGTTTGTTATATATATCACAAGTCTCAAGACCCGATATATCCTTTGCAATCAACAATGTTAGTCGATTTTGCAATAACCCGACGAAATCACATTGGGAAGCAGTTAAACGGATATTTCGATATCTGAAAGGCACAATTAATTTCAAACTGATTTACAAGCAAGATTTAAAATCTACTATTCAAGGGTTTTGCGATGCAGATTGGGCTTCAGATGTGAATGACAGACGTTCAGTAAGTGGAAATCTGTTTTTAGACCAAAGTGGTGCTATAACTTGGGCCACAAGAAGACAACCTACCGTTGCTCTTTCTACGACCGAAGCCGAATATATGTCGCTTAGTAATGGAACTCAAGAAGCTCTGTGGTTCAAACAACTGAAGGAGGAACTTGACGAAAAAGTGCTATCCCCTATAATTTTATATTGCGATAACAAAAGTGCTCTCAGTCTAGCATCTGCAAACACTTTTCATGCTAGAACCAAGCACATAGATGTTCGACATCATTTCATTCGTCAACATATTGAAGACCAATCAATTAAATTACTTCATGTTTCATCACAAGAAATGAAAGCAGATGCTCTCACAAAAGCCGTCACTAAAGACAGTATAAACAAATTTTTAGAAGCTGTAGGTCTTGGCAAGCATTAATTTTAGTGGGAGTGTTGAAATTTACTTGTTATAAATTACTTTGTTAAAATTAATATAGCTTTCATTTCGTTTTAAGTTTTTAGATTTTATAAAAATAAATGTTCATTCCTAATTCTGATTTCAAATGAAATACTATTCTTTTTAATTCTCCGAAGAGATCTAAAATAACTTCCATTATTTCAATATATTTCCAATAATTTTTTTAAGAATTTGTGATGCAAAGCAAACGCATTAAAAAGAAAATGATTTTTTAAAACCCTGATAGGTGTCTAATCGAGAGTGATAAAGATCGCATTTTAATTTTGTTTAATTCAAAAATAAGCTATAGTTCTTTAAATTTATATAAATTTATATACAATTTTAAACAAAATAATAGGACTAGCAAATAAATGTGTAATTAAACGGGTTGGGAAGTGAGGCAGAAGATAAACAAACGTTCGTCACTGTAAATGAGTTCTAATTAGCTTTTATTATTATATTGTGAAAATTAATTAAAGAAAAAAGAATGAAAAAACGCAATTGTTTCAAGACTTTCAAAATGAAAATATACATAAATATGTGTATTACTTTCAGTCAACACCGTAAAATATTTTAAAATTGGTTGCGTACCAATTTTTATTAAACATTGCAAATAATTTTTTGGGTGCAATTGTTTGATCTGTCTACAAGATTATTTTACCAGGTGTTTAATTATAACCTTGAGTCTTAAAAGGTATCATAAAAATAATTGCACATTTTGACAAAAACAACAAAAACAATTAGGTAGGTAAAATGTCATAGATGCAAAAATGTTACGTATACGCCCCCAATACCCGAAAATTTCTAATATTTCTCTATAAACGAAAAACAATACTCATTTTATTTTTTTATCAAAACAAAATATAAAATCATGACACAGTAACAATATTAAAAACCTGTTTGTGAAATCATACTTAAAGCTATCCACGCCAGATAACATTTATCTCCAAAGAGAGATTGCAAAGTCCAATAAATTGGATCAAAGTAAATTTCATTATAACAATAACATCTATTTTTTTTTCTGATTAACGTTCTTTTTGTTATCTTATTTTAATATCATCCACACAACAAGTAGATAAGTTATCAACACAAAAATTGTTGAAAAAATAAATAAAGTATACCCCAAATACATAATAATACCCACTTCTAATTTATTATATCACAATATAATTTATAACCTGCTTGCTGAACAAATTATAGTTTTTTTTTTCTATTTATTAAATCTTATGTCAAAAAAAAGCTTTTAATTACGATATTCCATTATTATCGACTGGAATTTTCTTATTGCATTCTACAGTCACAAACGACGACACGATATGCAATTATAAAAGCTTTATGCAAATTTGTCGGATATAGAAATAGAGATAGGTTTATGGAATGCTTGCTACCTGTTTGACTCGTCTCCTTTTCACTTACAAACAGAAATTTCAAAACAAGTTTTTTTCTTTCTATAGACCATAAATGTAGACTGGCTAACAAAACAAAATAATAAAAACGGTAAATAAAAATATTGAATACGAACTTTGACTGCCAAGTCAAACTAAATAATCAAATCAAGTCAAGTCCAAAGACCAAATTACTCAAAAAATTATTCCACGAAGACGAAAAAGAATTTTCAGTATTATTTAAAAAGATTTACTAAAAGACTTAAACTAAAGCCAAAGCCATTTTGCATAAATGGATAATGAATGTGAGTGAGCCTAGAGTTCATAGCGAAAGTCAATTTTCCTGCATAAATTTTAGACAAAAGCGTTAAGGTATGCAAAGCAATGCAATTCGCCGCTGATGGCTGACCAGAATACCGCTTACACTTTCAATGGACAATTGGTGAAATCCTAAAGACTTAAGAAAGATATCTATTTTGTGTATTATTATATTGACATTGGTTGGCAGTAAAACTTACCTTGTTTTTTTTTTTTTTGATGAATTTCTCTTAAATAACAATAAAAATACAAACACCGGTAGTTTAGTAAACAAAATGGAATTTGGATGAGTTTCAAAAAAAAAGTGTATACACACTTTCACACGACAGCACGCAAAGAATATATCCAACCACTCCCAAACGAACACAACGACAGACTGACTGACAAAACGAAGTGAGACTGAAATAAAAATTAAAATAGAAATTTCAAATTGCTGCTGGTTAAAGTTTTCTTGCTGGCTGCGGCTGGCGCAGCAAAGAAGAATTGAAAATGATGATGATTTGTTTTTGTTTTGCTTTTGAATGCCGGTATTTTGTTTTTTCTTTTTTTTATGAAAAGAAAATGCCAATTGCCAAACCCAAACGACGACAACAAAAACAATTGTTGCTGTTTTGTGTTCGAAAGCTTTTGTTTTCCAATAAAGGTTTTGTTTAATGCCCCCATTTTTTGGGGTGATTATTTTACTTCCATTGAATTCGCAAAAAGTGGTTTGTGTCTTGGATTGAAAATGTTATTGTATGAAGTGGGAAATGATATCATACATTTAGGAGGAATTGGTGATTGAAATTGATTTAATTTGAAAAGAATTACATAATTGGTGTTCCAAAGGTGTATGTTCTCATTGTGCCAGGCTACACGGTGATTTTTCAATAGCCTAACCAGTCAGCACATTCGTTAGATGTAACTCCCCTCAACTACTAAAATGTGTTTATGGAGATATCCCATATTTAAAAAAATCCCTTTTTAAAAGTGTTGAGGCAGAACTATAATATTGGAGAAAGGTGTAACGGGTGTGACGGTAGAGAGTCACGCCCGTTACATTTTTTTTGAAGATATTCTCAGACAGCACAATAGTTAGAATACTTTTAATATTAGTACCTACTTAGGTAATTTAGTGAAAAGGTTAAAAAATAAGAACGAAAAACATAAACAAATACTGTTCATACTGTTCATAAGAAAGCTTAGAAATCAGTGGGCATTTGGATTTGGATACATATATCTTGTAAAGGGTTAAAGCAATCAATTTGATGCCAATAACTTTTTTGTAGAACGTTCAAGCTCCTACAAGTATACATCTTGCTAATTTGATAATAACGACTTTTCAGTGAATTAGAAAATTTTGAAAAGTAAAAACATGATGTTATATATTTTTAACTTTGACCTCGAATATCTTTCAAATGGTTAGATTAATAAAAAAAGTTTATTAGACCTTTTTTGTGGAGAAATCTGTTTCCTACAAGAATATGCCTTGTCCTTTTGATTATTATAATTTTTCCAAAAATTACAAAGTTACAAAATTAATAACAAAAAACGAGTGTTTTTAAGATTTTCTCTAACCTTTTAAGAGATTAGATAAACGAAAAAAAGAATAAGACTTTTTTTGTAGAGCGGTCAATTTCCTAGAAGAATTTATGTAAAGAAGTTTGGTTAAAAGTCGATATATAAAAAAAAATAATTTTTTTTAATAGAAAATTGATGTAAAATTGGAAAATTGCGAAGCGGAGGGCTTTCCCATTAAGATAAAAAGTTGGTGAGTATGTCTAGCAATCGATTTTTTGAAGTATAAAACTAAAATCTTTTTATAAATATAGAATGTTTATAATTTCAGAATACGTTTAAATATTTAATGTTTTTCTAAATTTTTGTTTGAAAATTAATTTTTATATTCGAATACACATTTAAAAATTTGCTAACCAGGCTGACGGCTTAGTCATAGCTTTTAAATTCATTTTTGTAATTTAGTTGTAAGTTAATGTGTAAATAAAATGAATTACTTACTTAATTACTAAAAGACGAATTTCGATTTTTTTGACCCACCCTCATGCACATATGCTCTCAGGATATTACCCTTCAGGTGAACAAAAAAAGAAATGATTGATGTTTCATAGGAAATGACAGTTTGCCACTCAGGTGTGTTTCATAATTAAATCTGAGAGCTTCAAATATAGTTAAAAAATTAGTAGATGTTGACTTTAAAAAATCGAAAGCATCAAAAGACAAGTAAAATTTTTTTTCCTAACTTGATTTGGCGGTTATTGATTGTGGCCAAAGAGATATCCTACCAAACTATACTTGTGCTAAGTTATCGATAAATTGTAGGGTAACTTCGGGCATTATGGCGCACCTCTCAACTACCATACTTCCAATACTCGCATTTAAATAAAACCAATGCAGAAACTTTGGCCTTCGTCGAACACTAGCCTTGTGACGATCGCAGGTCAGTGCTATTATTTTTGTGCCAAACAAAAAAGAAAACAAAAAAAATATACCGGTTCTGGGTTCCAATATAATATCGCTTTGTTTTTGTTTGTGTGTATCTCGGTAAGTATACAGTGCACGTGTTTGTTGTAAAGAGTGAAACGCAGAGTACAGTTTTGGTTTGGTTATATCACTTGTTATATTTTAACTGAAGTAAGAATAGTGTTTAGTTTTTGGAGTTTTGTGAATATGTGTATATTTTGCAATATGGCGCAGATGTAATGAGGGCATTATGGCGCTATATTATACCCGACTGCACCATAATGCCCTTATGTAAAACTAATTTCAAAAGTAACTCTGCATTTTTTTAAATTTGAAAATAACCTCAATTCAACGTTAATTTTATGAAACTTATTCACAATTATATTTCAGAAATGCTGAATATACGTAAAAAAAGTAAAGGGTTCCGAAGTAAATGGGGTTCGCCATATTGCCCGTACATAGGGCAATATGGTTTTTTTTGGACTATTTTTAATTTAATTTACATATTTTTTGTTAAAAAGCTTGAATTTTTATTCTTAAATAATTTATTTATGTTACGTATTTATGAAATTTAATTTAAAAAAATGATTGAAGTAAAAATTGTAGTCCGTAGTAAAGTTATTTGAGTTTGTGCTTAGGTATGCCATAATGCCCTAATTTACCCTATGTGAATGTATGTAATACTACGTTTCCACCTACCCTAAATCCGGGACTTAGCAAAGAAGATTTAGAATTGATCTCGAGATTTATTAAGATTTAATCTTACAGCCTTATTGTGATTTACAACTATTAATCGATAGTTGATAAATAATGAAATTTGGGATTTTTCAACCTAATTTATAGGGAAACATGGTCAACTTTTTAATGGAATTTTTTAATTAGATTTCATTTAGTAACGTAAGGACCGTATTAAGATATCGAAATTTAATTTTTATCAACTATATCGATTGATAGTTGCAAATCGCAATAAGGCTGAGAACAAGTGTTTGAGTGAGTTATCTCACGTCGTTTTCTATTTTTACGAAATTCTATCCCCTTCCAATCATAGTGCCAAGGGCAAAAACATCAAACTCAATATTAATGTCAAACATCATGTGACATGTTAAATAAATTGACATGTCACTGTTTACCCCACATAAACTCTTCAATCAATTTCTAAATTGTAAAAGTATAAGCTCAACTTACAAAGATCACAAAGTATTTAGTTCATCTCTTAAATAGACATCGTCATTTGTCAACAACCATTTCACACCATTGATTCTATAATAATCAAAAGAAACTTCTCTCCTCACAAAGATGATAAATCTTTTTCTTTACAAAATAAATTTCCGTTCCGCATTCTCTATATCAAAAATCACACGAAATAAATCTTCATCAGGTGGATAACCATTATAAGCAAGCTAGCGTAGAAGAAAATCCAAAAGAATAGCAAAAAGAATTAAATTGAGCACTTTGCACCTCCCACTCAGGAATCGGGATTTAGGTTGCCAATACACAATAAAGTGTACCTTTTACTAACAATATAATGCCTTTCTAATTTGTTCCACCACCAAACCAAATAGCAAAATGCCCAGAGGCGCCAAATTGATCCTCAAAATGGTTTAAGAATGCGCAAAACTAGTCGTCCCGCATATATCTACCATACGACAAGTAGTAAGCTACGCATCCCACTTGCACACACTTTTATTTTCATTTTTTGCCCCAGAGATCTGGATAATTGTGAAAAGAAAGTAAATGTCTGCGGTTTGGTGGCTTAAAATTAGTTTTTTTTTTTTATGAGTTTAGATTTTTACATGTTTTTGCGCAAAAGTTTAGTTGAGATTCTTATTTGGCGACGAGTCGGTAAATCTTTTTGAATAGAAGAAAAAAAAAAGTAATAAAACCTGTTTTCTTGAAACCATTTATATTTTTTGTCTTGATGACCGACTAAAGGTTTATATATTTGGTTTGGTTTGGTGAAAGTCAAATTATTTGTGTAAGTGCTGAATAGCATTCAATTTCAATTAGTTTAGCTCAATTTTATCACTTTGACACCTGGGTTAATATTTTGACAGCTTGAGATCTTGAAAGAAATGTAAACACATTTGTTTATTTCTAATAATATAGCCGTGACTATGGGGTTCAAGCTGGGCAATATGTTTTACATTTTTCTATTGACCTCTCTCTGGTATGATCCGAATTGGATTTGCTTCAAAACAAAATCTAGGTTTTTGTTTTGGATGTACGACATTCTAGTAGTTTGCGCATCCGATTTCTAAACACCTCCTTCGGTAGTGGAATGCGTAACGGTATGATATTGTTTATAAATATGACAACGATTTGCAATGTCAGCATTTCCAACGATTTTTTTCAATGTTTGTTTGTTGAATTTATGTTATGTTAACCAGAACTATGCCTTTCAAAAATATGCAAAAGCAAGTGATCATTTAATTGCGGCGATTTTTGAAATAAAGGTAGTTGTTTGTTGTTGTAATCGTGTGAGAATAAGAAGGACAGTTTTTTAACCAGCCATATTTCAGCTTTTATTGTCATAATTAGCATGACACCAGACAAATTTTTAAAGAGGGCAACATTTTAGTCATGTTAATACATCATTATGACATTAATTGCCTTGAATTTGACAGATGTGATGTGTCAGTCATGTGCGACATTAGAATCAATTATTTTTCCCCAACAAAGTAACTAAACGCCAAATTTACTGCATCACTAGGTAGCTGATTGGTCTGTCATAAGCATAACTCATAATTAGTACATTTTCGGAGCGTACCGCACATCACTATACATTTTTGCACACCAATCTTCTTCCGACCGCGACAGACGGCCTGTTTATTTCTAACGACAGACCTTTAATTCAAAGTTCAGACTCGTTAACTATGCTAGTCCAGTCGCAAAATAATTTTGTGCAAAATCCCAAATAAAGTGAACACTTGACTTGAAACACAAAAAAGGCGTATATTTAGCCACCATTTGTTGCTGTCTATCAAACGATTGACCCATAAAGAAGTTAAAACTGTAACGGCCATAAACGAAAGTCGTGCGCTGCGCACTATACAAACAGACAAGCGGAAGGCACGCATGTGGTGAAATGATGACTTAAATGATGACAAGTGATTGGACTGTTAAATAATATACAAGAAGAAAAGAACTTAATTTGTTTGCTTTATTTTAGCATAAGAATTTTTTTTTGTTGAATGTGGTGCGATATCTACTTAAAGCTGAAATCTTATTTTTTGTGTCATGCATACAATTCTTTTCCATTGTTCTCTTCAACCTTTTGACATGACATGAAAGCGAGCCGATCCATTGTGATGGAATTATGACAAGTGTAATGGGTTGCATAATGGAGAGTTTACACTTTCATCACAAATCATGTCATTTCATTGTTTTAATAAATTAATCCGATTTCGAAAAGAAAAAAAAATGTATAACAAACATATTATAATTTGCATTCCTTGCATTATTTTGTCGTTAACATTACAAAAGGCCAAAAAGAAAATTTCAATTCGAAAGTAAAAAAATCTGCGCTAAACAACAGTTGTGCTTTCCAAATTAAGTTAAATCTGGCTTAAGTAGAAGGCTTATCATAAATTTTGCATCGCGCACATGTCGCACTTCTGACTTTTATACGCTTCACTGGATGATAATACAGTGGGGTCTTTTAAATTAAAAATGGGAAGAAAATGTAAAAGAAATAAAGTCGACTTTGTTTTGTTTTGTCATTTTCTAAACTCAGCTTTGAGCTGCTTTTAGCTGTTAGGTGGCCAATATTGAGTGATATTAATATTAATGAGAACTAAACCTAATTGTGCTTATACTTTAGTGCTGACTGCGAAACTGACACTTAATTTCTCCTGGTAAAAAAAAAAAACAGAGAAAAATCATTTTTTGACATATGTAACTGATAGCGGACAGTTTCACCACATTATAGGCTCTGCAGATCATGACTGTAAGCCTTACAACCATTGCAACACGCAATTACTCCCAAATAGGTTCTTATTTTGGAGAACGCTTTATTACTTAATGAATTTTTTGGGGTCACTGTGGCGTATGCGTAACTTTTTTATGAACAAAATATGTATGCTACTTCTGCAATTAATCGACTAGTTGACCTTTGCCTCCAACCTTATTAGTGGTTTAATTGTTCATGTTTGGACGCAGCCTGATTTGGGAAACAGTACCAAATGGTTAGTTTGCAAGACAAAAAAAAATAGATAAAATGTTATTTCCTAGCGACCTTAAGTTTAAATTGTAATTTTTTAAAAGTCGGTGTAAAGCTAAATACGTAGCTGCACTTTAAAACTGTTACAAAATAACAACTGATCGAAAAGAGCTATTTTGATGAAGATTTTTTGAGAGCCGGGCGAATGGGGCGAGAAAAAACACGTTAAATAATGAATTTATCATCGATCTTATTATTTTATTTGTTGGGGGAGTTGTAAAAAAGTAAATAAATTCTCAGGATTTTTTTATTCGATAAGTCTTTTGATTTCTGCAGACTGTCACATATGTCACTAACTAATGCAGGTTTAGATGTCGCTATCACTTATAAAAACTTTTGTCCATTGTTAATTTTTCTTGTTACGTTAGCAATTAGAAATAAAAAATAGAAATGGAAGAAAAAAGAGAAATTAAATTTTACAAAACAAAGTGACATTTGCGTTTGACATTTTTTGTTTAAGTTACCAGAATCCATTATGGTTACTTTTTGATTTAACGATAACTTCTGACAACTTTTCATTGGGTTGCGAAATTAGCTTAAGTCGGTTAAGTCATTATAGTTGGGCCTTAACTTTTTGAAAACTACAGAAAAAATTTCAAAGCACATATAAATTATCTCATTCCGTTTGTCCTCTCTATCTCTTTCAATTGTTTAAATAAGTTGTGTTTCTTTCTTATTCAAAAAGACATCTTAAAAAAGTTAAAACTTCTTTTATATTCTATCCCACTGTTAAAAAAACCTGCAAGAGCATAACTATTTACAAGTCACTTTCTTGTGAAATATTTGATTCCCTTCTAAGATATAGGCGGAAATTCTCTTTCCATACATCGAATCACACTGATGCTGCTCTGAGTAGTCCAAAGTCAGCCAGAGGCAAGCGAGCGGTGTTGACGGTGATAGTCATAAAGTTGTTAGGTATAGAGATAGTTTGGCTTATACCTACTACACTATACTTCGTCTGTCCATCGTTTTACGCTTTGACCTTCTTCGGCACTGTGGGCAACTCTTGAACTTGCCCTGCATTATATCGTGCAGTGGAACAGTGCACTTCACCATCTCAGCCTTTTAAAGCCTTTAGTTAGGCTATATGGCATATGATCGTGTGACTGTCTACGGAACATGATCTAAATTTGCCTCTCTCTATAGTAGATCAGACAGAAGTAGGTATTGTATTGTAAAGTGACTTTATCCCAAGACTATAAACAGGTGCTGGTTTTTTTTTTTTTGTGTTATCTTTACTATTGTAGGCGATGAAATTGGTATGCGCGCAGTTGCTGCCAACGAAAAAATGGCCAACTCCTTTTGTGTCAGTCTCTATCTCTACCCGCATGGAAATGTTTTTGGGTGTGCCTATAAGACTAGATATAGGAGGGGGCAGAGTTGCTCCCAGGGTTACGTCCCTGTTTTACTTTCTAATAGAACAAAAGCCCTATGATAGTTTCTTATGGCTTTATTTCTATGTAAATATTTTTGACAAGATTTTTAAATAGATACCCAATCGTAGGCAATAAAAAGTGACAAATCAGTAACTTTTAACTGTCACTTTGATTACTAACTACCTATATATAGAGAGAGAAAGAAAGACTTTGGATATAGTCAAAAGAAAAGGTATAGATGTTATCATCACTTTAATGTAGGTAGCTTTATCGTGTTTTTTACGACTTATTTTAGAAAATTAACAAAAAATAAAAGCGATAAGTTTGTAAAATGACAATTAATAAAATAGTTAACCATCAATTTGCCGGATGGTTCAAAGGAAAGTGAGAAGAATAAAAGAGAAGCGCTGTTGCTGCGCTAGCTTTATTTGATGAATGCTGTGGTATTGTAATTTTTATTTCCATTTATTTCCTATTCTGAGAGAAAAACAAGATGTTGATGGATGGACAATGATAAATTGCTTTAAGCAAAAGTGAAAATTTAAATGTAGACTATTGGCTATGGTTAAGTCTCTGATTATGTGGATGATAATAACGGAGAAGAGAAATTTTTATTGTCGTCGTCGGTCGTCTATACACAATGTCTGTCGTTTATTGTATTGTTTTTGTTGTTGTTTTTTATTGCTATCTTCTTTAATCGATGAATAAAAAAAATCTTTAATTGTTAGAAAATCACCAGACGTTGTTTTTACTGAGATAAATTCCAGAAGAAATCGAAGTTTAGATTGAGATTTTTGTTTGTGAGATTTTTATTGGAAAAAAGTGAATACCAGCTTTTAGCTGATCAGACATAAGTGTAGGGCAGTTTATGTACTTTAATTTCAATTATTTGTCGACATTTAAGGTTCTAACTTAACATTTTCCTGAGACATCGATTGGGATTCAACTAGACAAAGAACGATTAAAATTCTAGCGACGTAGACGACTAACTTCCCTCCCCAACTACAAATAATAGACTAAACCATAATAGGTGTTGTGCTCAGTTTCGTTAACTTAATCGGTAATCTACTAGTTCCACTAGTATTATTGACGCACAAAACTAATGTCATTCTATCACATCCGCACCCGTGCACCGGATATAGAAAATCTGACGAAAGTGACTCCCTATAACCGCAATGCATCTGCGTCTTCGGTAATGGGCATGAATAAAGCTTGTTATGGCCCTTAGTCCATACCCTGTGGAGCTCACTTTGGCTCATCAGTTGACTTATCGTGAAACACCTTATAAATACATAGATTTTATGACACAAATGTAATGCGTGGTTGGGGGTTGAACTATATTTGACACGAGACAATTTGTATTTGACAAATCATAATGTATCGTTATCGATATTTTCATTTTCAGTTTAATGGCGCTTCTAGATGGGCAGTTCGTGCAAGTATCTAAAAAATTCAAATACTAATACAAAAAGGAAAACTGTCTCACAACTTTTTTTTCTGAAAACAGCACATGCGAGATTGAAATCTTCTAACAAATTTTAATTGCATGAATTTAACATCCTTCAAACTATTAACCCTCAAGCCTCGGTCCCTTGATTCAAATTTGCCCACTGATAAACTCTTTCAGAATTGTGAAAGCTGACATAGCATACTACAAATAATTCTGGTTCCCTTTTTTAAATGTCAAATTGATTGATGCGATTGCATTTCTCCAATAATCAAAATCCGGAATATAATGAATTCTTTAACTAAGTAAAAAAACAAGACTACTGGAACATAAATGAGATCCATTAACATGTGACTTTTATAATCAACATCAATGTTGACCCGATTTTTAGGAAACCGACGGACGACCTACTCCTTAAGTCCCGTTTGATCGTTCCTTTTTAACTTTGAAAAGGCGGCTTTGGCTATCATCAATTTATTAAAACAACCTCCACACACTTCTTCCTCAGCCCAATTTGTAGAAATAACCTTTATAAATACCTTTCTCATAATAAAATTTACACGCCAACGTGCCCGAGTGCCGAACGCAAAAGAAGAACAAACCAAAAAATATCAACTTGCCAGCGCAGCTCGCACATCGCGTAGTCGAAATAATAACGCGGAAGTTCCAAGTTCCAACGAGAGAACTTACCCACCAAAGAATCCGAATATAAGACAGATAAGACAGGCACAGATTACATTTACAATTTACATAACGTGTAAAAAAGTTCGATCGTCGTCGTCGTTGTTGTTCTGTCGTCTATAAAGGAACATGGCGCAGTTCTCGTTGTGGCCGTTGTTGGACCACTGCACTGCAAGATGATACGTTGAGAGGTTCTGCGCGACCATGATAGGCCAAGATGAAGGTTCTTGGTTTTTTTGGTTTATGCGTGGAATGCATTGTGGCCGGCAATATGCCGAACTACAGCCGAACACGGCCATCAAATGGCGTGGTGTAGGACATAAACGCATTTATGCAAGCATAATAAGGTGAAATTTTTTTGGGGAAAAACTGGGTAGAATGGTGTGGTAGTTTGGAAATTCTGACCTCTTTGGGAATACAGCTTTCACAACTTCTTTCCATTCTTTCTGTCGTCATTTTTGGTTTCTTCGTTTCTGTGCTCGCCTCAGATCACAGCTCCAAACTCAGGTTCTATTCTCTTCGTCTTCTTATATTTTTTTTCTTCCAACTTTTTTTTTTGTTGTTGCTGTTGTTGTCATATTGAAGCTAAACGATGGCGATTGTGTTGAGGCATTTTTTGTTTGTTAAAGCGTCGGCCTCGTCTCCCAGGAGGGAGAATCAAGTGGAAAATTGGTCTAACTTGACACATGAAGTTATAAAAAAAAAGTTGTTAAAAAATGAAGGGAAGTGATGCTGGTGCACAAGTTTGATGCACCCAAACAAAGTGGCTGTCTTATATACGACGAAACCCCATCAGTCATTAAGTATTATTATATTCATCTCCATACACTATCTACAAGATGATGGGTGTGAAAAATTGATATGAGTGTATCTTATTATCTTGTTGGTTGTTTGAAAAGAAAAAAAATGTCATAACATGATCAGCACACTAACGGAGAAACAGAGGTATATGTAGTCTTGGGTTATGTTTGGTTTTGTTGGAGATGGTTGGTTGGTTTTTGGATTAAGATTAGAATTATGTTTGCTTTTTGAATATTTGCTTTCCATTTTAACGGTTTCATTGATAATTTCGGCATGAATGAAGCCAGTTTATTAGTAAAGTATTTTTGATTGAATAAACAGATTGGTCACGACTTACGATCGCACACAATTTAGAAGGCTTTTAATAACCGATTAGGTAGATATTTGTATGCATCATTAGCGGAAGTAAATACTCCAAAATTTAAGTTTTTGTTGTAGAATAATTTCAACGGTAAGACTGTAGATTAGTTTCGTTTAACGTAAACACCTGTTGTAATCTTGCAAACACAAGGAAGTTCTATAAAGAAAGTTAAAATAGCCCCGTTCCTTTGGAGGTAGTAGTTTAATCATGAGTAGATCTAGTACTGCAATTAACACATGACCTTCTACTCGATGAGATATGAATGTGCCGTTGTTGTACTAGATTTCTTTTCACGACTAAAATACCACCTCAAATGGAACAGGGCTAATAGCCGCGTTCATAAGTAAAAATCTAGTACAACAAATACAACTTCCTGTCTACTCGAAGACTCGAGCTGAAGATCATATGTTCATACTTCGTTGTACTAGATCACAAGATCTAAATTATCACTTATGAGTTTTCCTAACCAACAAATGATGACTAGAAGAGAGTGAAATCTAGTATCTATACTATAAACTATACATCATATCTACTCGAGCAGAAGATCATGTGTCAATTGTAGTATACTAGACCTACGAATAATGAGGGGTGTACCACCTCCAAAAGCATCCGGCTATAGAAATTGTCTAATTTCTGCCAGAAATGACAACTTCATAAATCATATAGTCAAAGGGAAATTTTTAAATTTATCAACATTGAAAGTTACCATAAAGAAAAGAAGCAAACATACACCAAACAAATTAGTAAATAAGACAGAATCAAAAATAAATTTATATTTGTCTTCTTTTCACGAATAAAACGCACAATATGCCTAGCGACTTATGCCAAAGTTTTATCGCACGACAAAACAATAGTGATTTGCAAAGTCATTGGAATGTACTAGGTGTACTTGGTATAAGAAGAGAAGGTATGATCATTAGAGTCGCCATTTTTCAAAATAATCAGATCAATAAGTTTTTGACGTTTAATTTGGCAAAGTCAAAAGCAACAACAATTTCCAAGACAAATTTGTTAAAATCAACAATTTCAATGGGGCAGCTGTCAAAAACTTAGTAAGCCATCTTTTTTTACTTTCATCTGACAGTTCTCGATACAGTCTTTCTTCGCGTGGTCATACCTTCTTTTCTTATACCATGCTAAGATGTACAGTGTACCTTTACTAGGGTGTGTCAAAATGCTAAAGTATGGAATTTTCAAATGTAATAGCTTTTAAAAGTTGCATTACTTATCAAAAATAAATCCTGCGTTTACAATTTTCATTTTAATTAATATCTTTGGCTCGCTCAAAATATAGGAAGAAATCGAAAAAATTTGAATGTTTGGAGATTTTTGAAATATGTTTTTTTTTTTAATTACGTCGCTTGAATACAAAAACAAATGTATACTTAGTAAGGAAGCTGCGAAATAATATGCGAAGAAAAAAAATCATCTTTTCATATAAAATCGTTTTTTTCCTAACAACTTCAACCGATTTGAGCGAGCCAAAGACGAACGATATTATAATTTTTGTTTACATATTATTAAACCTTAGACCCTAGTAAAACTTTTCACCACTATTACATTGCAAAATTACTGTACTTTTTTTTGGCCATACAAAAGTGACACACCCTAATGTACACTAATACACCCGAGTTGGGAACCCAATAAGAACATTAATGGTGTTTTTTTTTGGTAAAAAAATTAATTTATTTTTTGATCTAAATTTGTCAAAAAAACAATTTTTGATCAGTTCAACTACAATTAAGTAGTCGAAAACACAGTTTTTTGACAGATCAAAAAATAAATTGATTTTTTGACCAAACGAAAACACCATAATAAGCATCACTTTAACTATTAACTCCCACGTCCCACCACAAAAAGTTGTATTCAAACAAGCAATAGTGTTAAGAAAACTTTGTCATATGCATATGCACTAACTAGGCGAGGGAACATGTCATAAAGGCTGGGTCACACTTTCGTGGTTGTCAACCTTAAATTGAGCCCTCATTGTCATCAAATTAAGCTGATCGAAGTATCTCGCAAAACTTCAAACCCAAGTGCAGAATAAGTTTTCTTGGTCAAATTGGTTATGTTACAATAATTTTTCTTTTAACACGAAAACATATGGCTGGATAAAAGAAAGTACTAGATTAAACTTCATATGATTTGATCAGTCAGGATCAAAATTTCTTCGATCTAACCCAAACAAAAAAAAAAAATACTTTGGATCTGATAACGGATACTTTTGTGATATTGCATTCATCTCAGGAATATAGGTTGCTTTCAACTAAATTAAAACAAATAAAAAGAAAAACCTATGCAAACCACAAAAAAAATGCAAAAAAAATAAATTAGAAAAAAATAACATCTAACCAACAAAGAATAACCCAGGTTTATACTCTATGGTCAAAGATAAGATGTCCGAGTAGAAAGTTTATCACATCGCGCGCTGCTCCATTGAGTGTCTTTTTTAGTTTTTCCTCATTTGTGCCTTTTATTTTTTTGCATCAAAGATGAAATGACCATGAGGAAGATCCGACCAAGAAGATGTTCCTCTTCATTCATCATCGACAGTATATCTTAAGCACAAAACATTAAAGTCGATAGTACGAGCAAATGTCATGCGGCACTAACAGAGTGCGCAAGTGAGTACACACGGATTTATAAGTTCCATTTGGTCTGCAGCAAATTGTTGTTGATTAGGATTGTCATGAGACGCACACTGAACATATTACAACAATTTCACCAAACATTTGCGAATATCTTCACTTTGATTAGGATGTTGTTGTTTTTTGTGGTATTTTTTTTTTTTTGTGGTATTTGATGGGGCACTTCTTCTAACCCATGATTTTGACTAGTAACGCGCATTGCCACCACAGAGTCTTTTCTATCCAATATAAATGAGTGGATAAAAGATGCGACCCAATTCCTGCGAATAGCTGCGCACTGTCAGTCTGGAGGACCATGAATCTCTCAAATTCAATCTATACGAACAAACACCAACACTAGGTCAAACACATATCTCGAGGAGCTTAAAATAACATTGATTGTTTTTATGCTATTTTGCGGGATGACTGAATGACCCTTGTATATTTGAATAACAGTTTGCATACTTATGCTTGGCGTCGTCGTCCGTCCGTCCGTGAGTCGCTTGTCTTCCATATAGATAGTAGTATACCTTTGCGAAAGGTTTTTATACAGAAGTAGGCTTCGTGGTTGTTGTCGGTCTTGAGATGAAAATTCAAGTGGACATGGACATTTTGATCGTGTGATTTTTTGTTTAAGGTAACTTAACTTATTTAGGTGAAACTTTCTTTTATGGTCACTTCCATGAAATGAAAATAATTTTTGCACGATTTTTGTCGCACGCACTTACTTTTAGAATTTAAAAATTTGAATCTTTATGGCTAACACCACATGATAAGTCCATTCCATTCTCGAAAATTATTTACAGCAAGAAGAACCAGATTTTTGCATGATCAATATAATTAAGGGAAAAAAAATACTACAGTGTCCGAAAGATAATAAACATTTTTGATAATTTGTAAAAAACATACGCAACATTACCTTTTCGTGCGTCGCGTTCGCGTGCGTCGGTTCCAACGCTCCCCTTCAATGACATTTCTTTTGTTGATTCTTTTGAGAAAGCTAACTTTCTTTCGCTGCCAGCTCTACACTGCAAAATAGTGTCATAATTCTTCCAGTACTTGAGTGTAAAAACGGACGAATCTTCTTTCGCACTCGTACAGTAGCAAGAGTTTTCAAAGAATCTTCTGGCCCTTATTGTACTAAAGAGATTTCCTTCCAGTCTTCCCGAAGGATCGAAAACAGCATTTGTTCTTCAAACTACCGACAAATCGCACTTCTTTCCAAGGTCATGGAAACGCTGATTAAATCACTGTGCAAGTTTTTTGAAAAAAATTTTTGAGACAGGCGCGCGATTAACTGTTTCGCCCTATTTCGGACCCGAGAAATCCATTGGCATCATTAGTTTTTCGATTTATCGGTACGACTTCGAACAAATTTTTTTTTGAAAGTTTTTTCAATTATTTTGAGATTTTTCCACTGTTTTTAGTCATTTTTCAATCAAAAACAATGTTTATATTGCTAATAATTCTGCTCAAACGTTATTTGCTACATTGTAAACAATTTTGAACAATTTATTTGAAAGTTTAGTGATTTTTTTTGAATTTATTTTAAAAAAATCGAAATTTTTTACATTGTTATCGTTTTTTCGCTGTTTTTGTTCTCTTTTGCACAAATACATAGCATGTTTTCCATTAAAAATTAATTTAACTGTTAATTTAGTGTTGGTTAAACTTTGACATACTATCGATAGCATCGACAACAAAAAAATATCGAGTATATCGATACTTCACAAAACTATCGATAGTTTCAATACTTCCAAATTATTTTACCACAAGGCTACCGATATTATCGATAGATTTGAAATTAATTAAACACAATTTGAACTACAAGTTAAGTTTTCGTTTGACATTGGATGTAAACAACGAATTAACATAGTGTTTGGTAGATATCGATAGTTTCCATTGCCGATTGTATCGATAGTTTTAAGAAAAAACTATCGATAGTATCGGTAGCCTTGTGGTATAATAATTTGGAAGTATTGAAACTATCGATAGTTTTGTGAAGTATCGATATACTCGATATTTTTTTGTTATCGATGCTATCGATAGTATGTCAAAGTTTAACCAACACTAAATTAACAGTTAAATTAATTTTTAATGGAAAACATGCTATGTATTTGTGCAAAAGAGAACAAAAACAGCGAAAAAACGATAACAATGTAAAAAATTTCGATTTTTTTTTAATTTTTTTCAAAAAAAAATCACTAAACTTTCAAAAAAAATTGTTCAAAATTGTTTACAATGTCTTTCTACTGGTAGCAAAAAACGTTTGAGCAGAATTATTAGCAATATAAACAATGTTTTTGATTGAAAAATGACTAAAAACAGTGGAAAATTCTCAAAATAATTGAAAAAACTTTCAAAAAAAATTTTGTTCGAAGTCGTACCGATAAATCGAAAAACTAATGATGCCAATGGATTTCTCGGGTCCGAAATATGGCGAAACAGTTATTTGCGCGCCTGTCAAGAATTTCGACTTGCACAGTGTATCAACTAAAGAAATATCTCGAGGAACGCAAGCTTCTAAATGCCTGGCAATACGGCTTTCGTAGCAATACATCAGCTGGTGATCTGAAAGTTTATATCACCGAATAAGATTGTTGCACTTGATATTTCAAAGGCATTTGATAGAGTTTGGCATCAAGATCTTCATTCGAAAATGAGTGTTTTTGTAGTCAATAAGTCTTTTCTTCGCTGGATTAGAAACTAGCTTTGGAACCGTTTAATACAAGTCGTATTCAATGGATTCAAGTCTGAAATCGACAAAATAAATGCTAATGTGCCTCAGGGCTCCGTTCTGTCACTGGCTCTCTTTCTCATTTCTATAAACGATCGGCTATCTGAAACTTCTACACTCAACTGTTTTACAGATGATAATACCCTCAGTTTTCCAATAGCATAGAATTTAATGCTTCAAAAACACAATGCTGTCTTCTATCATTAAAACTTGCTTGCCAATCCCCTATCCAAAGTGGTACTTGCATAGAGGAAATTGACCAACTTTCGTTTTTTGGTATGCTCATTACAACCCACCTTACCCTTTCAAGAAATAGATACATGTATGTCTTCCCTCCAACAATTCAACCTTAATACTCGCACTTCGAGGAATGCCCTCGAATTTTATTTCGGACGTCAATCCAAATACATTGATTCTTTCCTCAGTCGCACTACGCGAATGTGTAACGCGTTACCCGCCTCGCTTTTTTACATCCCTTCAAAACTCAAAACTTCAAAACTAATGTTCATCAGTATCTCGTTTTAAATACTTATTCATTTTCCTAACGCTCGTGTACCTTAAGTACGCGTTTATTATAAAAAAAATATCGTGAACAACTCGAACAATTTCAACAAAATTTGTACTAGAGTTCTCACCTATTTTCAGTAGCATATAATTAAGTTTTCTTTTTAATTAAAAAATGTCTGATCTTTAGCAAAGAATTAATTTAAAATTCGTATTTAAGATACAAATTATTTAAAGCCAATGGTAAAACCGTGGTTTAGTCTTGGTTTAAATTTTATCGGGATGATTTCCGCGACATAAATGTGGTGAACTTTTAACATCAGTTTCACCATCGATCTCAGAAAATACAAAAAATTACACCATGGTTTTAAAATTTTTGTATCTGGCACATGGTGATTAAAAAGTCTTCATAATTTTTTTCTTTTAATTTGTACAACTTTTTAAGCCAAGTTTGATTTTGTCCTGCATTATACCATAAACTAAGAAAAAAGGGACCATCTGATAAAACTTTACTCAAAAAATAACTTTACAAACTCACAGAGCAATCCACAAGTTTGCAAACAATATTTATGGGGTCATCTTAATTAGGGTGGTAGATTGGATCCGCCCAAAAAAATTGATCAAGAAAAACACTTCTTCGAAGTTCCAACTTTATAAAACGGCCAACATACCTATGTACCATCCATAGCAGCAGCAGCATAAAGCAGAGTGTATATTAGAATGAAAGTATGTACTTAAAAATGCCTACTTAGTGGAACAGCCTCTGGGATATGTATCCAAGAGCATCATCATCTTATACATCTCACAGCAGCAGCAGCGCACAGGAGAAGGCGGAAATTGGTTAACAAAAAAGTAAAACAAAAAAAAATCAGCAAATGCGGCGAAAATAAAATTGAGATGAAGATGAAGAGGCAACAAAAAATTCATAAAACAAAAAAGCAAAAAAAAAAAAACAGAAAAAAAACATTCAACAACTTAAAGTCAAATAAAAAAGAAAGAACCAACGACTTTCTTAATTCTTTCTTTCTCTCTGAATGTGTGTTTGCTTTGGGCTGTTTTTTTTGTATGTGAAATGACCGAATGCGAGAGTAAAGTCCCAACAATCCCAATTCCAATCCCAACTTTGCACCGTGCTTCGCTTCGTCTGTGCGGCTCTTTCCAGCCAGCAATGCCAGTGTCAGTGCTTGAGTGCCAACCTCTTCTTCTTCATCGTACTTTGTCGTATGGGATTGTTGTTGTATTCACTTCTTCATCTATTACTTTTTCCATTTCGCCTTGAGGTCTCTCGATTTCGGTAGAAGACAGACCAGACCACTGCTGCAGTAGCGGGAAGAACCGAACCGAACCACAGAAGCGCACACCAACAAGATTGTGGCGGTGGCTTAGAGGCGGTGAAGAAGCAAGGGTATTCTTCACTTAACTCTGCGGCTTTGACTTCGTCTTCGTCTTTGGCTTTGACTTTGGCTATGAAGCCGGAGCAGCCGGGGCAAGCAGCAGCAAGTTGTATGCGCGCATACATAACATTCATATGGGGTATGGGGACGGTCTCTTCAATTTACCAGCGCAGCGCGCAGCCAAACTATAAAGACAGTATACTCCTCGATATTGGAGAGGTATATGTTAACATGCTATTTCGATTCTTCAGCTCAGTAAGTTCTTAAGTCCGTTGATGGTCTGGTCCTCTTCAGTTGGTTTCTGACCATCAATTCGATCGCACGAACAGCTCGTTCCTAATACATTTTCATACTCATCATCGATCGATCAGCGAGCAGGTTCCTGCCTTAAATTTAAATTAATAAATAACGCATCTTCAATTTATATTGTGACTGAGTGATCAAATTAAATTTGAAAAAAAAAAAAAAAATCAATTGATAGACCAAACTGATTGTTCTAAAAAAATAGTATTGATAGTCAAGATCATCATCGTCATCGTTTTGTACTAGAAGAGTTGTTGTTTTTGGATTTTTTTTGAAGAGACTTTTTGCGGCAGCGAGCCATATTCTTTTTATAACGGTGCAGAAAACCCCTCTTGGAACGACCGACCGACGAAGAAGAACGAAACCGAACCTTTTTGAGAGGCTACTCGTACACACACGATCCATTCTAGTGTCACTTCTTGATGTGTATCCGTTGGATGCATTTGCAGCAGCCGCATCAGTTACCACAACGAACCTAGAATTTATACCTTTAGCGGTCTTGTTGGACTCTATAATATCTGTTGCCTCATTGCCTGATGGTCGTTTAGTCCTCTCGTCCTGTTCTACGTGTCGTCGCGAGTGTATTTCGGTTTTGAATTTCGCAATTCTTCTTCATCTTGCTCCTATAAGATTTCTATAAAAATCTATATCTAAAGGATATAGCTTTTATAAAGAGAAGTCGTGTGTTGGATTAAAAAATAGAAAAAAAAAACTAGCCACCGGCAAAACCTATGCCTTAAATGTGTTCCATTAAAACAAAAAGTCATAACTGAATGACAAGAAGTTATAACTTTCGCATAAAAAGCCGGCTCTTAAGTTGGTCTTCATAGAAGAACATCAGGTTCTAATTCCAAATAAATTAGATATATTTCTTTTTTTAATTCGTTTTGTTGGTTTCGTATTTTACCGTGTGTGAACTCATAAAGATCTTTTTTTTTTTCTGGGACGGTTTTTTGAACTTGTAAGACCTTTCTTAAAAAAAAAAGTAAAAAAAAGTGCGATCTAGCAAGAAATTGAAGACAGAGTTAGTACAAAATTGTGTGTGAAAATATGACGAGAATAAGACTTGTCAAGAAGACCTTCTTTGCGGCTAATCGAGCGATGGTAAGTGTATGGATGGATACTTGAATAATTGTGTTTATTTCCTTCATAATTTTTGTTGTTGTTTTTTGTTTCGTGTCTTGAGTTTGAGAATGATAATGATGGTTCTCTTAACGATGTTAACCGCGGTATATTGAAATAAATTGTTTGTTAATTTATTTCTTTATTTTTTGTTCTTTGCGTTTTATTAAAAAGGCACAAGTTAAGCGATGATATCTGTGCCATGGTGATAATGTAGCCTGATTATTTTCAATTGGAATTTAGGTATATTTTGTTTGTATTGAGTTGTTTTAAGGAGGGAATTATATGCAAAGCTAATGCCATCTCCGAAAGAGAATTTTTAGTTCAAGGCCATAAGAATTTTTGATTTAAATTTTAAAATGTCAGTTGTTGAATCAAGAATTGTGTTTGATTTTTTGAAGTTTTTCACGAAATCTCTTGTGATTATAAAATTTAAAAAGCTGATCCGTACTCTTTAAAAAATACGAGATCTTAATGCTATATTACATACATTTTGTGCAGTTAAATATGGCCAAAAAATAAACAGGGAGAAAAGATACATGGTAAAAACAACAAGACGGCCGTCTTAAAATAACAAGACAAATCTTTTTTGTACGTTAACAAAACATCTATACGTTACCAAAATTGATTGCATTGATGCCTTTTTGGAAACAATAAGAAACACATTAAAAGTACCTATCTAAGAAAAACCAATCCTAGATTAAAAAGTAATACAAAATTTCAACTATACTAGAGAGCAAATTGTAGTACCCCTTGACGCAATGGTTAGTGTGATCAACTATAACGCCTGAAGTCTTGGTAAAGATCCCAATCTTCACCATCTTAATATCACTATCAAATTTTTTCGAACTACATACAAAAAGCATACATAAGTATTTTAAAAAGATTTTCACATTAATTTAAAATAATTCCCCTTTAAAAAAAAAATATATTTTAATATCAAAAAGTTTGTTCATAGAACTGAAAAGAAATCTTTTAATTTTTAGTGGAGCTCTTTTAAAAAGAAAACTCTCATTGAAATGTAAAGAAGTTCATTTTAATTTTAACACAATTTTAGCGTATTCCATTTATTTTAATATGAAATCTTTTTATTTTAAGCAGATGGGATTTAAAATGGGAATCATTTTATTTTAAAGTGCTTAGACCCGTTTGCTAAATCGAAACTTAAGCATTTAAGTTCTACATAAATCCTTATGTGACAGTTTACTCAGAGGAAAAAGTAGGGAATAAGAGTTTATGTTCAACATAAATGATTTAAGTTTCGATTCAGCAAATGGCAAAGGTATAACGTTAAATTATAAAGATAAATTCACTTTTATCCTACTAATTTAATAAACTAAAAAAATCATTCTTTTTCTTTAACATGGGATACGAACCTAAGAGCCAACCACCTTGTCACCTTTGATAAATGCTAAAAATAAATTAAATATAAATGTACCTAATAGGTAAGATACATTAATGGATCGAATTTTATTTATATTAAAATTGACAAAATCTATTTTTCGGTAGTTAGTTTAGTTTAGTTTTATTGACTCATGAAAATAATACATACATAAATTATAGAAACATTTTGGTAATTACTTCTAAAAGTCTTTTGGTGGAATTGCCAATATAAAGTTTTTAAATGACAGACAGATCAGAAATAGAACAGTTTGTAATGTTTCACTTTGAACCTTAATTACTTCTGAGCAAACACATATTTATCTTGAATAAAAATTTTGGTCGAAAGATAATGAAAGAAGATTTTTTTTTCGGATTTACCTTAAATGATTGTTTGAGAGCCAGAATTTATAAGACCATTATTTTTTTCTTTCCAAACAAAAAAAAACATTATTTTTGTTTGCAATTTTCATTATAAAAACAATTCATAAATATATCTAAATAATTAATTATTCATATTTTTGCTTTAAAATAAAATAAATAAAAGGGGATTATTTTTAACACCCAGTTGAGTAGAATTACCCTCATTAATTGCGATTAAAAATGTAAGTCGCTCTTAAAGAGAACATCAATTTTAATCTTGACTATAAAGTGTCTAATGTTTTTTAATGTCCATGGGAATTTTTCTATATTCTAAGAATTGCCATTTTATATTTGATGATGATTTTGTTGACCTATAATGTTTGCTATTTTAACTGGCAAGAGCATAATATTAATTTATACTCTATAACGAATAGAACAATGGTATAAATCTTCAAAATTAAAAGATTGTGGGATGTTAGTGAATAGGTACTTTTAATACTAAGAATCGTAAAATATTTCAAACTCCTAAAATTTTGACAGAGTCAAAAGAATAGGTTGTTGGCCTAGTTTTTCTTGGTAGATATTTTTTTTTTTATTTCATAAATACAATTAATTTAACATGGAAAGGGAGAAAAAAAAAAATAATTATAACATTTTGATAAGTAATGGTATTCAAAACTGATTTGAATAAAAATCAGAATATGTTAAGAGCTTTCTAGGTTCCCATATTATTTTTTATTAGGTTTGCCAACTTTCAGCAGCTAATTAATTAAAAAGATGCATGGGCTTCTTTACAATTTCGGTATAATTTGAATGACTAATTTGCTAAGTCAAATATATAAATTTAAAAGTTCGTACGTTAATAAGCGCAACTCATCTTATTTTATTTTTTTTAAAGAAAGAATTTGCATTTTTGAGCATATTTTTTTAAGAAAAATGAATAAAGAAATGTTTGTAGGAATAATATTTATTACCTATTTTATGAGGTATATTATTTTTTAAAGAAATTATTTAGAATTAATATGAGATTTTTTGTAAATTTAATTGAAATGTAGAACAATTAAAAAATTGTTCTGCGAATTACATACATGATACAGAAAATATTCATTATTTTGACATTTAATTTTTTTTTTAAATCTGATGTTGTGGTCAGTTATTTGAAGTCCTTAAAATATAACTGATTTCATATTTTAGTCCAAAAAGACTCCAAACAGAACTATTGAGTTGTTAAAATACAAGAAAACAATAATTCCCCATGCATATCCTAATAAAATCAATACTCTAAGAAAACTATCGCAAAGAGTAGCTGCTTTTAACTTATTTAACATTTTGTATTTAAAATTTCTATATTTTTGACATGTGTCAAACTATTCACACCTGAATAAAATAAATAGCTGAACGGCCAGTTCTGTTTGTTTACATTACATAATCAAAATTGGCATCATTTAATTGATAATTTTAAAACTGCGTTTTTTACGTGAAATTGTTCAATTTTCAAAGTTATTTTGCAATATTAGGTAAAATCAACCAAATTATAGGATGTTAACACTATGTACTGGCCAAAATTCTCAGTTTGGCAGCTTTAATTGAAAAGACTATTTTGATTGACCCATCTTTGTGACAGTTGTGAAAACTTACCACAGTTTTAATAAAGTTTGGTTTTGACATTAATTTGACACATACATATGTACAAATAAAATAAAATGCACGACTGGGTCGCACGTACTTGCTCTTGTAGTTCAAAGCATCTTTATCTTAAATATTTATTGGAAATTTAAGATTTTGTGAAAAAAAAAAAAAAATAAAAACAAAAAAAAAATCGAAAGTTAAAAAAATTCAATTTTTTAAAAATTTTTTTAAAAACTTTTTTTTTAAATTTTTTTTTACATTTTACACTTCAATACCTATGATGTCTGTAAATTTTGAAAAAATTGACTTATGCTTTGATGAAATATATGAACTTAAAAAACATGTCAATTTTTGAAAAACGGCAACGCCATATTTCCGCTCTTGGCATTTTTTGAGAAAAACTAAAAACGCAGTTTTGTTGGAATCAATAAGAGTACTGCGCACACCAAATTTAAATGAAATCGTTAGAGCCGTTTTCGAGAAATTTGAAATACCTCGAAAACGTTATATGGGAGATATGCGTTAAATTGGAGATATTAAAAAAATAAAAAAAACGGACCTAGGGAATTACGTAAAAATCATCTGTACCAAGTTTCAAGCAAATCCATCCACCCGTTTAGGCCCTAGCTCGATGTACAGATGGACGCACAGACGCACAGACGCACAGACGCACAGACGCACAGACGCACACACGCACAGACCGACGGACGGCATGACGAAAACCACTTTTTTGATCTTCTCCATCATCGTAATGTTGGTTTTGATTAAAACCTCGATTTTTTTTTTCTACACGAAACCAATACTTGCCCTATAGAGCAAGTAAAAAATTTATCATATTAAACCAAATGAAAAATAATGAGATTCTCTCTCTGTAAGTCCACACTATGTTAAAATACCATAATAATAAAAATCCTTAATTAAAATCCTTATATACATTCATTAGTTTTAAGTCTGAAGCATTTCAGTCATAATTTAAAAAAAGTTACCACCCGACGTATATGTCTGCACTTCACATATGAACTGATTTGAAATCCTTTCTGCTTAAGGCACTTTCGGGTGATGTAAATTCCTTGCGAAAGAACGAAATGCACACCACTCTCTAGGATGATATCCAATCAAGAGGGAGTAAATCTGCTCGTCATGTTTATCTACCTCGCTGATGTTTTTCATGAGATTTTGTGCCTCGGGATCATTGCGTGGTGTGTAGATCTTTGTTGGATAAAAATAAATTAGTTTCATTTTCATTATGTTTGTTGTATGTTTTTTTATGAAACTTTTAAAAACATCATCGTTAAAGATAGTTTTACAAAGACAAAAAAAATTAAAGGCATGTTAGTAGGTACAGTTGAAGTGGCTTAACTGATGAATCTCCTACTAACCACAATTTTATTTCAAACTGAAAATTTGTTCGCGTTCCATTAAAACCATGTTCATTTTAAATAAAAATAAACAAGAAGTTAATAACAATACGGTTTTAAAGAAAAAATTGCAGCATACCTTCAAAATCTCTACTTTGATGAATCTGACATTTGTTTATAACATTAGATATCACTTGAGAGTATTCATGAAACGGTGTAAACTTGGTAAAATAGAAAATGTGGTAAACGAACTGTCAAATCCATACAATATTTTGACACATTTACCATTTTACCACCTTTACCACAACTGACATTGTTTCTGTCACTTTCATCAAAGTAATTTGTGTTGCTAATAACAGATTCGATATTCCAAGTGATATGAAGTATCAAAACCACATAAGACTGTACTGTCAACTTATTGGGTAGTTCAAAATGAAAATCCAAAGCCCTTGTAAACACGAATCGAATTGAAATCAGGTATGTTTGACCAGATTTATTGAAATTGATCGAGGAATTATTTGACAGATACTCAACTGTCATAATGATAAGCTGCTATAAGCGATTTCTAAATGTAAATGAAAGCTTTAAAATCTTCTCTTATTTTAAATTGTATTCTTTAATTTGTTTGTACAACATTGCTAAATTAAAATTCTATTGAAGTTTCACTTAAAAAAAAAAAAAATAATAATGACACATTTACCTTCCATCATAAATTCTAGAAAATAACACTTTCGGATGAAAGTGGGTCTTGTGTTGGTACTTAACCACTAATATGAAGTGATTCTACCTACCTTCCTACAATTTTTTTTCTTCTCTAATCCGATCATCATCAACACATTACCCATCATGATGAGACAAACCACAGAACAACAACACAGAAGATTTGTTAATAGTGTGGCACGCGCTTGTGCGTTGTAGCTTGTTGTAGGTATCACTTAATAAAGCCAGTGTCCCATTTTGGGCGACAACTTTAAATTACTTAGTTAAGTAGCTTTCTTGTTTTCATTTTAAATGAGAAGCTCTTTAATTTTTAATTCTATAGACAATGTTGTAAGATTGTAAACAAAGATGATTAAAATTGAATCAACGAGCTATTAAAATACTTACTTACTTTTTTTCAGCTTACTTTCTTGTCAAATTTTCAGTAAGTTACTCTATTTCTGTATGAAAGATGAAACATAATATATTCACCTGTATCTCAAAATTTAATCGATCTGACTTAAGATTAAGAACTGTGGGGTCTTAAGTACTTATTATGTTACCTGAAAAAAATATGACAAGTTGTTTGCTAATCTCTCGTTTACACGTGCAATTTTTGGCCAGCAAGAAGCCTACAGTTAGTATCGGTCAAACTTCTATTTGCATACTTGATCTATAGCACCTTGCTTGTAAGCTTAAATTGCAGAAAGATTTAAATGATTTGATGTATGCTTAAAATTACTTACTACACATTTTTTTGTCATTTCGCGAGTAGGAAAAGGATAAGTAGGAACCTGTGACCTCGTGGTCACATGTGCAAATTTTGCAAAGCAAGTTGCGATACTCTCAAATAGTAAAGCAAGTTGTAATAAACTAAAAAAAAATTTTATTATTCCATTGGCACTTTTGCTACCACCGATTTGCATGTTGACTTGCATGAGAACTTGCATGTACATTTTAAATACAGTTAAGAAGCAATTAGTTTGACAGTATAGTTTCAAGAATGTACACCAAATTGTATGCCATTACTTGGTCACCCGAATGACGTTTCTTTCAACCAAAAGCATCGGGCTTAAAAAGAGTTGTGCTTATTTAGCAATAATCTCAACGATTAAGACTTTTTATCTGCTTCCCTAAACCTTTAAAAGATTGATTTTATCCTAAAATTCGAACCGCCACTTAATTGCCTATCGACCTCACAGTGCTTTGACTGTTTTTTTTTTTCATTATTATTGAAGTTCAAGCACTCATTGCGGCTCCAAATGCGTGGCATGAAACAACAAGCACTATGATCTCTGGATGGTAGTTTACACAAGGTGAAGGTAAACTTGGCGTGGCAGTGAAAATTCACTCTGTCAACTCCAAGCAAGTAACGTCGAGCAGTGGAGTGGTGGCGGCTTGATGTAGAATGACAGCATTTGCATCTATCTCGTTGTGCGTGGTGGCGATGATGTTTCTTTCGCGGCGCGCGGCTTTCCAGCAAGCAGCCAGCGGCTTTTTAGTCGTCTTCGGTCGTCTTCATTCGCACAGATTTCATTACTACATTTTTTTCTTCTTTTTTCAGTCTTTTCAAAACCACCTCAACAGCTTCTCTTCTCTGGATGGTTATGGCGAGTTGAGTGTTTATTATTTAATTCCGCTGCAATGTCTATTTATTTTTGCGTGCATGTACTGTTATCCCGTGTGGAATGAATATATCTTTCAAGTTATAAGGAGTAACGTGTTATTCTTCACATACAGGTATTGATTACGTTTTATGGGTATGGAATGTGCGTTTGCTAGATATGTGAATCATGTATTTGTGTGTGTTTAAAGTACTTGCACCACTCATTGCTGCAAGTTATTGACAAACAAGCAAGGTGCAAGTGGTATTGGTTACGTAATTTATAAAGGTAACTAATTATAAGAGATGTACCAGGTAGGTTCATAGAAAATTGGTTAAATTTGATGTCCAGATAAATTTTTGACGTTTCAAATGTCAAATCTGACGTGGCTTTTCTGATTTTCTTAAAATTTTGAACCGATGACATTTAATCCTTGGGCCATTTCGGAATCTGTCAAAGTCAAAAGGGACAACCGATTTTTTCATGAAACTGGCAGATACAAACTTGCAAGACAAATAAAGACGAATTCACATAAATTTTCTTATGATTTTATTAACTTAATATTTGTCTATAAATTGTTAAATTGATTGCGGTTTTGGGTTAGTTTCCTTTCTTGCTTCAAAAAATTTAACCAATGTCAGTTTCAACAAATATAGAGTTTGACATTTGAGAGAGAGAGAGAGACAGATATATTGATGATTTCTTTGAAGTCCTATAGGGCTTTTAAAGATCTCTTAAAATAGCCTTATTGTTACTTTGAATGTGGTAAATTATGGACTTATGAGTAGATGATCTAGTACATTTATACTACTAGATCTGCCCATGCTCTTCTGTCCTTGTAATTGCACTGATTTGACAGATTACAAGCAATGTAAATGTCTTTAAAATATCTATGATGCTCATTAGCTATATACTCAATAAACATTCAGCATACTTATTTATCATCATGCAAATACTTCTTCGCACCACTTAAGATTCTTCGTATTGAATTGATTTTACACACTGCGACGGAACAGGTGAAAAATTCCACACGTGAATGTGGAAAATTTTTTTATCCTTTAACACCAAACATCGAAATAATATTAACCCATTGATCTTCACCGCTTCCAGAAAACCCCTTTTCCATTTGCAGGTGTTTTTTTATTTTATTTTATTATTTTTGCGCTTGGAAAATAAGATCCATTGTATACAACACTCTGTTACGTATAGGTTACACTTCCATAGTATTAAAGCGACTTGGTTGCGAGCTATTCATAAATAATGCCCTGGGAGGATTATCGTGACGTCGGATTAACCAGCCCAACGGAGGTCTGCAATTAATGTCGATTGGATGATGTATAATATAAAATGTATATAAGGAGAGAAGAATCTGGTGCAATGTTCACAGGTCAATGAACGCATTAAAGTGCGAACTGTTCTGAGAAATCCCTTTTTTTAACTTTTTTTTTTGTATGCGACGGCAACGATGACGGCGGATACTGTATAATCAAAAAATGATTTAATGCGAGGAAGTGATTATTATTTTTTTTTTTTTTTCGTTTTTCAAAGCACACACAACATTGCAACTCAAAACGCAAGACATGCAATCCAATTCGAGAGAGATCAACGCATGGCTTTGTTTTACTTTTTTGCTGTTTTCTGATGAAGAAGGTTTATACGGTTAGTCAAAAAATATTATTTTGAGACAAAATGTAAACTCGGCTTTAGAACACATCGTACGTGTTCGAAAATCAAATTAAATTTGATGGATGTGTTCAGCACCATTTGAAGATTTAATTAAAACCATCCGTGAAATTAAGACAAAAGTGAGTGACAATAGAGTTTCATGATGGAGTTATAACACTTGGAATATACATACATAAATGTCAAAATAGAACGAACAATTATTTTGCTCAAATGTAATTTTTGTTTTATACAAAAACAGAGCTACCAGCTGTCAAATCAACTTGACAAAATTACATCGATCTGTCAAATGAGTTGCAGTAATACTTTACTCGTACCTTTAAAGTTCAATGATAAGACAGCTCATGTCAAAACTGTTTAAATCAATTATGAAACTAGGGTCGCATCACGGCACACGGTTACGATCAAACGTTAACGTTTTGACTATTTCTGTCTCAATTTAATCAGTAGAAAAAGATAGAGACACAAAGCAACCATACGTTAGCGAACGTATGCCGTGATTCTGCCCCTGATTTCATACTATTTTGTGACATTTTGTAGTAAAAAAATTCAAAAAGATGACTTCTTAAATGCCTCAGTCAATTCTTTTCGGAGTAACTGTAGGAGTAACTGTGTAGGAGTCACTTGATCTCTATCATTTTGTTTTATTATCAGAAGTAGAAGGAACATTGCAAATTACTCTTGACATTGATCAAATGTTTACCGCATACAAAATTGCATTCACAAATTGGCTTTCAACAACACTCGAAAGCACTTAACGAAACTATATCATGACATTGGTAACTTAGAAACTCAAGTGGAAAGACAATACATTTATTTTGATTTGAAGATCTTCTTGTTAAGAATATTATGAACAATTATTATCTTCAGTTCTGCTACTTTGTTTTGCTACTGCTCCTTTTTGCGTCTAGACAAATTGTGTGCAAAAAAAGAAATTAATTTTAATGATGATCAATTTAATAGTTAAATGAACTATTTTATTGGTACAATTAAATTTATCTTTTATGTTCTCCGATTTGAGAAGAACTTTTAAAAATCAAGATAGATGATTTTGATTGTGGTGGGAATATTTCCAGCTCGAGAATTTTGTTATGTTTACATGACATGTCAATTGTGAAGATGTATGAAAAGATGCAAATGACATAAGAGACTTAACTCTTAACGAAACTTTATGTAATAGTGAAACAATAGATGCAAGTTCTGTCATGTAGGTTTACTACATGCATGTACTAGCTTTATAGACTTGCATATTTGATGTGAAGTAAGTGACAGGTAACTTGCATGCCAAACTTGCTTGTGAAATCTTAAATTGATTTGAGTAATTGAAATTGGTTGGTTGATTTAATTGCCCACAAAAGCATAATAATTGTATACTAGATTATCGTTTTTATCTACTCATGAGTGCGTTTAAACCTTCAAAAGAAGAAAGCGGTGGTGTTCCTAGGGTGGGGACAAGGTATTCAGAAGTTCTTTACTAATTACTTTCAATAGCCCAGTTCCTTCGGGGGAAAGGCAAATTACTGCTAGTACTTTGCTTGTGATTTTCAATGGAATGCTCTTTCAACGAAATCAATGTAAATCTCATTTAATCGATCAGAATCGCATGAATAGTTCTAGGAGTAAATGTACCAGATCATCTTACTCATTTGTAGTTTACCGCCTCCAAAGCAACGGGCCTATTCGAAAGTCCAGGAATTGAAAGTACCTATTAGATTATTTAAATGTTCAAGTGAAAGCCTGCTGTTCCCAAAATTTGCAATATACTTACAGTTTTACTACTTGCAATACAACTTGCAAGTCGATTTATTTAGAATACTCCAGATCTGTTTGATACAATTGTGATGAGTACCCCTATTAAAATCCATGTTCAATGAGAAGAATAACCTACTCATTGAGACCTATGCTTTATAAAGCTGATTCTGAGATTCATCGATATCGAAATAAATAATTGAGATTGTGTGAATCAAGGAAACAAAAATGTCAAGCGTTAAATAAAGAACTTCAAAGTTCATTTTAATTCGTCCATGCAACACGTTGTATCTTAATTTATTCAATGACGTTTAAATATATGACGACGATGACGTGCAAAAAACCAAAACAGAAAAAAAAAGCATTTCTATAATTGCTGTCCAATGTCAATGGCTTCACGCCACTTTATGCATAACATGTGCGTGTCGGCCCAGTCCACACAACAACAACAGCGCCACCATACCAAATCACAGCTATTTTTTATTCTTTAAATATTTTATGCACGAAGCCATCCAATTAAGCATTATTTATTCAAAAATATGAATTAATTGCTTTTGCTTCCTTTTTTTTTATAAAAAATTACTTTTTTATTGATTTATTGGAGACACACTTAAAAAGCTATGCATTATCATTCTCATATCATTCGACATGCCACACATGACTGTGGCCTTGCTCGAGAATATGTGTGGTGAATGCAGAAGTATCTATGTTGCCATACCACATCTTTAATAGAAAAACGCACGAATTCTCGTGATAGGAAAGGATGACAACAACAACAACAACAAAAGTAGAAAAAAGCGGAAAGCGTTTATGTTCCTTTTGGTTTGCATTTGTGCCATTCAATAGATGCCAAATTCATATTTAGCATGCTGTCATGTGACTTCTGCAATTGGCCACCACAGTAGCCAGCGACATTCAGCATCAGAATTCAAGCAAACGATTCCTGTGGTGTCTATTTTCAGAGAAATGATTCAAAAAGCAAATACGCAAAGAATGCGGCAGCAAAATAACAGTTCTTTGTGCCACTCTTCTTCTTCATCGTCGCTCTAAGTCGGTTTGGCTGGTTTTGGTCTTTGAATGCGATGGCCAAAGATGCGCTGTGGTCAGTATCCTTGGGAAATTGTCAACATATATTCAATAGCTTTTCAATAAAGGTGACTATATAATACAGGACGGACCAAGTCGAGGTATGTCGCGTTGTCTTGTGGGTCTTCACTTTTCAGAATTTGACTTCTCCTCCTTTTGTTGGCTATAGAAAGAGAGAGGTAGGTACCTGTGCGAGTATGTTTATTCAATGGCACACGCACGTTTAAAAAGTCTCCACTCTTCGACTTTGATAGTGTTGACACTTTTATGCAGAAGAAGAAACATTCCATTTAGAAATGTTTGAATTACGCCGAAGTATTTAGGACTTAACCAGAAAGAAATTAAAGAATAATCCGAGTGCTTTTTGGTTATTTTAATTGAGGCTTATGCATATGAGCAATTTTAAGTAATTATTTTAAATGCTTTTCAATATCTAAGTGAATAACTATGTAAGTGCTATTCGTTGGGCGCCATTTTTTTTTTTTGCTTTTTTGTGTGTAGAGAAGTAGAATAATCTCACTCTACAAGCTTGCAACATAATCCCTTCATCTGACAAATCAAGCGAGTTAAATGAAACAAAACCTTATTCATTGCAACTTTCAAGACCACATCTTAATATAGAGAGATGCCAATACTTTTTGCCATGGGAATATTTTTACGGTAAATCAGTTTGCTGCAATTTCATCCCCATCTTTGCCATGTAGGGCAATGAATACGATTCCGTGAGATTGTAGCATGCACAGCAGTAGCTGTAGCGGCCAGTTATAGGTACAGCTACAGGTGGGTGATGTAAATATAAGTGAGCTGCTATACCTAACCTTATAGACGAACAAGACGGAGAGAAGGGGTGCTACTATATAAACCACACCGTGTGCACCTTAAGTGTGAATGTAACATGATCTTTCTCTTCCTATTGTTAACTCTAGTGGAAGATTTAGAGGTTCACTTTAAGATGACAGAGAGTGCATTGGCAGGCAGTATTATATAGGTAAGGCAAGGCACAACCCAGGTTTTCTGTGGCATTCCCCAAACCCAGTCACAAGTTCTAAAACTTCATATTCAAAGATGCCTATCTATCTCTTTCCTTTTCTATTGTGTGGACCTTTTATCTGGGAAAGAAGAAAAAGAAGACATTGTGGAGCGGTGGTGAAACGACAGGGGAAGAGAATGACAAAATGAAGCGAAATTGTTTCGTGAGTTACGATAAAGATCAGATAAGGGACGAAAGAAGTTGAAGCAGACAAACCTTACACCCTATAGAGACAACATCTCAACAATGTTCTATTTAGAACATAAAGCCTTTCCTAGAGTTCTAATGCAGCCATTCACTTCTTTAGCTTCTTTCTATTTCTCTGATGCTTGTGGTGAAGCTGCTTCTGCAGGTGAAATTAATGATGATGGTTTATTCAACTTGCAATTTTGTAGATTACCACCTTAGCTATAGAGAGGAGGTTTGTTCTCTTTATTCTTTTTTATATTATGCTCGCGGTAGTGGAAAAAGTCTGTCATTGTCGCTTAAATTAATTCGTTCCACTCAATTAACACAAATTGAAAATTTTTTAATTGGATTGTCTCTCTTCTTTCATATAGTTAGTCGCAGTTTAAAAAAAATTAAGTGAATGGCATCGCTTCGTATCATTGGATCTCATTGTTTTTATTCCCAAAACAAATTGAGTTAAGATTTATTTTTCAATTATGTTTTAAATAAAGTTCCTGGCCGTTGCACTTTGTACAAACTACAAATCAGTGTCTTGTGATTTAGTGTTGTCTGATCCGAATGTCAGTTGTTTTAAGTTAAATATGAGAAAAAAGCTTAAGGCTTTAAATAGTCAGATTTAGAACCTTTTTGACAGTTAGAACTTATTTGCTACTTGCTAACGCCTTAAGGGGGCGCTACAATCCATTGTGGTTTTGGCTTCAGAAGTTCCTTAGCTAGCTGAGAGCCATTGGACATTTTTTTTAAAGTGCTTCTAGTGGTAAAGTTAAGGCCCAACTATTGTAATAGACGTTCGTTAGATATATTCAGCTAATATCAAACCCCAATGAAAAGTTACCAGAAGTTATCGTTAAAACAAAAAGAAAACATATTAGATTCTGTCAACTTAAAAAATGTCAAACATAAATTTCACTTCCAATTAATTTTTTTTTTTGACAGGCAATTGAACAAGCCAATTTTATATATTGGACGTGTTCACATGCGTGTGCGTGTAACACAAAAAAAAAAAGATTCGAATATCTCGGTGAAATTGCGAACAATCAAAACATTTTAACATTTAAAATTTCTAAATAGCTCGAATTACCAGGCCTTTAATAAAACCTTTAGTATATTGACCTAAAAGCATTGAAAATCTGTAATCTTCTTAATTTGGAAGAAAAATGAAGCATCGTTGTGAAATCGTGACATACATATTTTCTTCCATCTATCAAATTTCTGTTCCTTATTACTCAGAAATAATCTACTACAATAAAATGTAACACTTCAAAATTATATTTAAATTTATTTTATTATTTTGTATTCCAGATCCTGGTCGTCATCTTTGCCGCCCTATTGGAACAATGTCTAGCAAGCAACTTGGGATCCAAATGCCAACATGACATGGACTGCACAGATTTCATAAAAGGCAGTACGTGTTCAATGAATGGATATTGCGAGTGCGCGCCATATTTTGTCCAGTACAACGTAACGACTTGTTTGTCATGTAAGTTAAAGAACGTTTTATTCTTCTTATTCTTTCATATTCCACTACACTACACTAAATAATATACAATGACTCTATGGATGCAATGAAGTTGAACGTTATAATTTTATGTTGTCCGTCCGTCCGTTTGTCCATTCCGTTTGTCCGTTTGTTATTATTCTGAGGTTTTCCGTTTATACTGAATATAAGTATGGCATGTGTCCTCGTTTTGCTGGAAGTGGCACCTTCGTGCAGTCTTGTGTGTATAATGTGTTGTAATATGTATATTGTATATATGACCATACGATCACTTAAAATCCCACATCTGAAATTGTTAGCGCTAGCATCCGCCTTTGGCGCATAGTTTGTATGTTTGCATTGGTAATTAGACTAGTGAAGGCAAATGGGCGTGTCCTCCACTCGATGATGATGATGTGCATTGTTGTGTGCAGCATGTCTCTTTATTTCCCGAAATTTTTCGATCGTTCGTTCGTTGAGTTTGATGGCCGGTAACGAGGCCATCGGTAAATTGATGTTTGCCATAGTGATCTTGCCGTAACTGGAAATACATTCCTCAGAATTTTTCTATCCTATCCGCACACCATCCGCATTCACATTGCATCCATATCCATCAGCACCATTCATCCATCTATTTTCATTCAATATTTGTCCGTCCACATTATTGTACAAATCTATCGTCCGTCGTCGTATATTGTTGAACAAACATAGTGGGACCCTGTGACTTTCAAGAATATGTCTTAAATGTCTGCTTACACAATGAATTCTTTTCTTTTTTACTTTGCAGCACAACTACTCGGAGGCGATTGCATTTTGGCCGATCAGTGTACGATGAAAGTGGCCAACAGCAGTTGCTTGGATGGGGCTTGCCGTTGCGTTGAGGGATTCTTGCAGTTCCGGAAGCATACATGTCTTGGACGTAAGTGATTCAATTTCTATCATCATATTCTCGCGCCTTCTATTTTATAATACCTGTTGTACCTACACTCTATACAAGTTACATGTGACTGCGGCTGCGCATGCTTATTTATTAACATGCACACATATTTTGTGTTTTTTTTTTTTTTGCCTTATCCCCTTTTTTCAAAACGATGATCATCAATCATTTGTGTAAATATACTTTTCTGATATATCTACTCATATCGAATGGATGTGACAACAAAGTTGCGCGCTATGAGATGAAAATTGAAAAATGTTTACATAATATCTTAAACTATTGGACGGTTAAGTCAATATAAGAGTAGCAAATAATAAAAATGAATAGAAGAGAACTGTATTTAAAGTAGGAAAGAAAGAATAAAATAATATTAATGGTGTCATTGCTGATATAATTTTTCCTTATGGATTCTTTTTTAAAGCTCTACCTACTTAGGTTAACTTTAATCCAAAATTATTTTGAAAAATCTTGTTAACTAGTTTTTTGAGATTGCGTTTTAAATATATCTTATCGTTAAGAAGAACGAATTAATACATTTCAATGTAATTGAAGAAAGTAGTCAGAAGCTAAACAAAAAAAAGTTGAAGTAATGTCCATATAAATACCTTTAAAGACATGGGGACTATTCATAACTTATGAGTTGATGAAAACGATAATCTAGTACTACAAACTTTATACTACACATTCCCTTCTGCGTTAGAATAAGTCAATAAAAAAATGTAAAAGCAGATATGTGAATTGCATTGAGTTCCTTAAAGTACAAGTAAAGTACTCATGAGTATTCTATACCACCTTAAAACAAAATTGATAATAGCCGTGTTCTCATGGAGGTGTTAAACTACTCATGAGTAGATGATCTACTACTACAATCTACACATGATCTTCTGCTAGAGTAGATAGGAATACGAAGTTGGAAGTACCTATTAGATTTCTACTCATTAGTAGTCTGCCCTGCCACCTCCAAAGGAACGCGGCTAATAAATCTGTTTGATATTTTAAACGATGTTAAAGCCTAGTACGCTGCTGATGCGAAACGAAAAATTTTCAAGTCTCCGAAGTCGACAACGAAAATCATCGAGTATTCTGTCAAAGTCAAAATAAAAAAATTCAAAATTAATCTTAAATCAAGAAAAATCAATAGAACACAATTTTTAAAGCAAGAAATAAATGTACTAAAAGTGGAAAACCGTCAACACTGCTGTTGGAGTCAAGAAAAATGCACAAGACAGTAAAAAGTAAGTAACAAATGAGTGAAAACTCTCCAATTTTTCGATAGAGCTGCGTACTGAAAAACGAAAAGCAAAACGGAATTTTTCTTTCAAGATTTCGTTAACGAAATTTTGTACCTATGGAAAATTTCGTTTCGCATCAGCACCGTACTAGGCTTAAATATTGTACGATGCGAGTCATAATATTTTTTTTCAAATTCCTGTTTAGTGGCTCAGAAAAGTTGCTTTGAGGGATAAATCCAGAGAAAATTTCATTTACCAATGTGTAGTATCGAGAATGAGATAATTTCGCAAATTACATATGTCGTTTCGAATGTCAAATTGTATGGAAACAAATTTAATGAGATAATTTCGCAAATTACATATGTCGTTTCGAATGTCAAATTGTATGGAAACAAATTTAATTTGAAGTTTGAATTGACCTTATTTGCGAAATTATCTCATTTGGGCTTTAGTTATTGTATTTTTTTCTCTTTCTGAGAGAATTCCTCAAATTTGACAGATTTAAAATAATTTTTTTTTTTTACAAAAAACTAGCAAACAGATGGAATGCCAAAATATAAAAATGGCCACTTAATTCTAATCAATGTTTTAAAAGAAGACGTGTCCGACTGTGACAACTAGCAAAACGGATAAAAAGGCTTGTTCATGTTCATGTATTTTGTGTTGAAAATATGACATAAAGGTGTAAACAAATGGAAAGTGCTCATGAACGACAAGCCATCATCATTGAATTCACTTTAAGCTCCTAATGCAAGCCCTAGAACACAAAAACTAATAATTATAAAAGTTTTTATCATTATTCAAGTTGTCATTGTCATCAGTTTCTTAATTGCAAATTTCAATTCCCTTCTTGGCAAGCAATGGTGACTAATTTGAATTTGTATCTCAAGTTTGACTTGATGAAAAGTGACCTAAAATCATTTAACCTGGTGTTGTTTGAAATTCGTTTTGTCTAAAAGACAAGTCATATTATAGAGAGTGGCTGGCCTGAAGTGTCGCTTTACGTGTTTTATCTTACACCAACCACCAACATAAATATCTTCACTTTCGAATGAATAAATAAGTATACACGTAGATAGAATACCTATGCAGACATCGATCTAAGTAGACCAAAGTCGCTACGATCAATCGTGTACCGCCTTCTCGTCGATGTTATGGGTGATTCATCTGCCTTAGGTGACGGCAAAGAGGCTGAGCACTTTGGCGCCATTAGCGTATCTGATTAAATGTTATGGCATGAATCTTAACACGCTTCTATATATGCATTGTATGTAGTTGCAAGCAACTAGATTTACAGGATGGATGACTCTACAGTAACAAAAAAAAAAAAAAAAACTTGCATCTTTATTACCCCACAGGGAAAACCTTGATAATATTAGGTTGCCCAGATATATAGACTTTTAGTTGAAGTCTTTAAAAATTTTAATAGCCCACATCTGTATAATGAACATTCTACTCCATAATAATAGATCAAGTCAAAGTTAGCATACAAAGTAGCACAAAATAATATCTCTTTACTTAGAATTCCAAACAAACATTCCTCCTATAACCAAACAAATGAAGACCTAAAGGTGCAATAATATGACTCATTCAACACAACTCAGCAAGATTCGATTCACACAGAGTCAAAAGGAATTACCATTCCAAGCACATCTTTGTCACTGACACACTTTCATTTCATCCAGTTCTTGTACTGATAGTTGGAACGAGTATTAAGAAAAAAAAAAAAAAATAACGAAAGCAGAAATATCGCAGAATAATCAAATTGTACTTATACCAACTCGCATAAAACTGAACTTAAAAAAAACACACAAAAACGAAAGAATAAATAAATATTACATCGCTCAACTCAATCACACACATTGCTCATTTCCGGGAAAACATGCTAGGAATGCCAAGTCTGTATAGGTATACGATGAGTTGCATATATACATCAAATGGGAGTCATAAAATCTGAGCCAGCCAGCAAGAACGTGGTGCAGCCTCATTATAACCCCTGGTGAGAAAAACGCCAAGCATAACTTAACTGAAACGTCATCGTTTCAGGTTTTATTCGCATCAACAGCGACGTAGATATAGACAATTCCTTCGGGATATTCTCTTTTATTTTTGTTTTTTTTGAAAGCTAAACAATCTCAGGGTCTTTGAGCAAGCGAGTCCTTAAATTCTTACATGTTTATTACTTTAAGGTTTTCAATGCAATTAAGTAGTAGAGTAGAAGCGCTCAACGAATTGTTATATTTTTAAAGCAATTCTCAAGGAAAATAATTATTCTAACGATGTTTTGGTAGAAGTCTCAGATTTAATCATATTTATGGTCAAGAAAGATAAAGTATGTGGTGATAGAGGAGTCTAGGTTAGAAGTTCTTAAACTAGTACATTCTCTGTGTGTGATGTGTTGGCTTGGGAAAGAAATAGAAAGAAAGGTAGGCCTAAAAACTCCTGGTACAAGCAAATGCAAAACCACCAGCATTCAGTTGGCCTTAGAAATGGAACAATACAAAACCGGGAGGCTTGCCGCCGATTTCTGAGGTCAACCCAGCGAACCCCACAGGCGGATCACTAGTGTGAAGCAGTTACGTGGGATAGTTATGATCCCCTCGACATCGAGATCATAACAGCGCCGAGAAAAAGGAAGAAGAAGATGTGTTGGCTTGGGAGCAGATGTTTGATGGGAGACTTGTATAAAATGACGCATGCAATTTTAATGCACAGTTGAAAATTTCAGATTTTGAATAAAGACAAAGAACATACTCTGTTCAGTGTACCTTCTAATTGAAAATGTTTGAAATTTTAATTTAGTTCCAATTTCACATTTTTTCTCGAATAGTTGATAGTAGTGATTTTTCACAGTTCTTTAAATTGAGATATAAATCTGAACGCGCCCAATACTTTTAGCCGTGTTTCTTTGGAGGTGGCAAAGCACTGTCATCGTCAAACGCCAAAACTGTCAGCACGAGTGTCATCGTACCCATCAGTCAATGCGTTGGAAGCATTTTTCGTTGACGAAAGACTTAAGCTGCGTCCACATTATGTTGATATGTGATGATCAACACACTTGATCAACAAAGTGGAGTAAATGTGGACGTGTTTATAAATAACTAACCTGAACGCAGAATGTTGCGAATGTTCCAACAATGTAAAACTGTCATCAAATAGTGAAATGACAAATATGACATTTCACTGACAAAAAAAAAAGTGTTGATCAACCATAATGTGAAATCAGTTTTAAGGATGGTGTTGCTTATTTGAAAAAAAAAATTATACCAATTCATTTGAAAGTCCCAAATCACAACTTTGTAAAAACCTAGCAAAATCTATGTCAACATTCTTTTTACTTCCTAACTTTACTATTTATGTGGATGGATAAAACGACAAGTTAATTAGTATTACAATGTATGAACAACACCTTCAGTTGCTAGATGCCTGCGTAGACTAGGCAGGCTACCTGTTGTACAATAGTTAACATTCTTCTGTAGCCATTTAATGGACTCAAGTAATTTTATAGAAAAAAACATGTTACTAAATATAAAGAATCCATCGTGTTCAAAAACACACATAATGAGTGGAGAAAAAAAGGTGCTGAAAGACATTTTTTTCAAGATCACACTTCGATAACAAGTGAAAAACAAAAAGAAAAACAACAACACGTAATTTCATTACAAAATAACTTTCATTAGCCACAAAACATTTCAATTAAGAAGCTGCATACTTCTTTAGCGCGGCCTACTACCAATTTTTTTTTTGTCATGTTCACATAATGTACGTTATAGGTATATCTATGTGTACAGAATATTGGTCTCTAGGCAGAAGAAGCCTGTTCACAGGTATGTGGAGTGATGTTGTCCAACATTGCGTCCATATGTCCAACACCAATGCCGGCCGACCGATGATTGCGCTCCATCTTGTCCCAGAGTCTGCCACAACGAAGTAAACCAGACTAGACAAACTGGACGAGCTCGAATGTGATCGGCTTGTTGTTGGCATTTTGTTCTTATAGTGGCACATTGCGTGCGGTGACAGTAATCGCGTTTATACGATTTGTCAACGATTAATCACCACTATAAAGACCGGGCTAAGTATGTTTTGTTAGCTCTCTTCTGATGGAATTGAAATGTGGTTGAAAAAAAAGAAAAAAACATGAATACAATAAGAAGTACATTTGCTTGCGATAATTGAATTTTAATTGATTGACATTACATGATATGATGAACCACACTTTACTCTATTGTTTGTATGCGCTCTCAACAATTGTTAACAATATAAAAAGGTTAATTAGCCTTCAATACGTTTTTCTCAAGTAGATATTCTATTATCGAATCGAGGTGTTGAGTATGTAATGGCTTTGTTGTCATTCCTATAAATTAATAATTAAGTAGGTAAGTAAATAATTGTTAATTCACAGATAACATTATAGCACTTTGTTTTATGATCGAGTGATAAGCGAGTGATAGAAGGAAGTTGGGAACAAGATTAGATAGGTCAAGTTTTAAAACTTTCGTTTTATTAGACGCATACCAAAGTTTGATTTGATCAACAAATTTGCATGTTTAAAATTATGCTAATAAGTAATGTAATTCAATGCAATAAAGGCGTAGATAAATTATCATACTTGATACCTAATTAAAGAGACAAAATATTATTATAATTCATTAATATAAGCAGTACAGAACTCTAAAGCATTTGTTTAAACAAACATATCTACCTGTCATGCAAATAGGGTTGTTCATATTCATGAACCAAGTGACAAATCAGTTAGTCGAACGATATTTGTGTTCACATTTAACAGATTTTGTAATCAAATCTCTTTTACTTGTTCATTTGGTCATTCTTTCAAAACAAACCATCACCAAGTGATGTGTTTCTTTGGACTGTCCACAGTATTTTAGCCCCGTTCCTCTGAAAGTGGTAGTTTACTCATGAGTGGATAATCTAGTATGTACATTTACTCCTAGAAGAAGTACACATGCCTTTCTGCCCGAGTAGATGGGAGTAGATTAAAGATATAACTCATTCACTTGTTTTGAGTGAACAAAAAATCGTATCGTATAAATCCTGTCTAACGATTTTTTTTCCATCATGTAAATGCTTCATAATGCTCTTACGGTTTCAGCAATTGAAAGTTATCCAAAATGTAAACTTTCCGGATTCAAAAAAAGCACCTGGGGGCCAATTCTGGTTCTATGAATAAGTGAATCGAAAAGCTTTTCACTTGTTCATTTATAAATTTGATTCTCGTTCTGTGAAAAAATGAAAACAAACATCAAAAATATTCATATGATTATTTTTCTTTCACTAAATTATTCGATTGTGAATGTTTGAAATCGAAACTTTTAAACATTTTAAATGGATAATTTTTTGAAAAAAAATAAAGGAAAGAGCGTCACGCAAGCCCAAAAAGATTTTTTAATAAGTTTTTTGGAATAAAATGTGGAAATTGCACACGACAAGTAAGAAAATTATTTTAAAAAATGATATCGCGTTTTAATGATTTTCATAGATTTGTTTCGGTAGATGGAGCTCGTCAAAGGGACAATACCTGGAAATCATTGGCAAATGATCTCAATGCTTTGGGGGGAGCTAACAAAACCTATGAACAGTGGAGGAAGACTTGGGGCTACTTAAAGTAAGTAACTGAGCTAGTTTTGTGGTCATTTGAATGAATTTTACATTTTTTGTGTAGAAAAAACAGCAAGAAAAAATATGCAGATATTAAAGAAGCCCAAAACCGCAGTGGGATCAACGGAATCACCAAAATCAAAGAGCTCAGTGACTTAGAGCAACGGGTAATTGCTATAATGACAGACAAAAATGTTGAAGGGGATGAACCTGTTTTAGAAATAGGCATTGAAACGGAGGACTTCGTAAGAACATTACATTGTTCAGTTCAAAAACTTTTAAAATGTTAATATATGAATTTTGTTTTCAAATAACAGGTAAGGTCTACATTGCAAAATTTACTTGATGAAGAACAAAATGAAAATGTAGGACCATCGACTTCTACCGGCAACCATCAAGAAGAGCAGGCAATTGCAGGTGTTTCGGAAACAGTAACTTCAAGGCCATCAGTAACTGCGGTAACAAACAGGCAAAAGCGGAAGCGAGAATCGTTACCTTTATCAAATGATAAACTCCTAGAAATTGAAGAAAAAAATTTAGATATAAAAGAAAAACGGTTGAAACTAGAGGAAAGGAAGATTATAGCCTTAGAAAACCTCCAAAACACTTTGGCTAATTTGTTAAATGCAATAAAAGATAAATTTTTTGTTTGAATTTGATATTTTTATTTTTTTTTAATTTTTACCTAGTGAAATTATTTCGTACAATTTGCTGTCTAATATTTCGTGCTTCGGCTAAAACATTGCGCTCATTAAAATTTCCCCTTATAGCTATTTCCCTTTCATCTTGAGATTCAGCTTCAATTATAAGGTCTTCATTCAGGGGAATTCTTGCTTTTATTAACATGTTATGTAAAACAATACATGCGTTAATAATGACGCCTGCTTTTCCAGGAGCGTAATATAACACCCTTCCCGCTGCCAAGCAGCGGAATCTGCTTTTTAAAATACCTATACACCTTTCGACAATACTCCTTGTTATTTTGTGTGCCTTGTTGAACGCCTCTTCACCATTTGAATTAGATTCAAGGATCGGTGTCATCAACCACGGCTGCAAAGGATACCCACTGTCCCCTAGCAAATAAAAGTTCCTTTCACCTGAAGAATATAACCTTTCCAAGGTGGTTTTTGTTTTTGAACATCTCCAAATATAGGAATCGTGAGAAGTTCCACCAAATCGAGCATTAGCACTAAAAATCAAATGATCTGCACCACATATGATTTGGACATTTTTCGAATGTCCACCTTTTCTGCAGTAATAAACGTGTTCTATTTCTTTTCTTGGTGCTGCAATTTTGATGTGTGTACCGTCGATTAACCCTATAACACCCGGGAAACCTGCTATGTCAAAAAACTTCCTTTTTATCTCCAAAAATTGCGCAGCTCTTGGGAATTTTACGTGTCGGTTTGCAATGCAATTTAATGCAATTGCAACCTCTGTAATGCATCTAGAAACTGATGTTTGAGATAATGAAGATAAGTAATCCTGACCAACAGCTCGCTGGAAGGATCCTTGAGCAAAAAAACGCAATGCACATAGCACTTTAGTGTGCGCTGGAAGTGCATGTATCCTTGATGATGATTCAAGAAATGGGATTATTTCATCTATTAGAACTCTGCATAAATGTTTTGGAAAGCGGTATAGTTGTATGAAATGTTCCTCCGTTATCATCTCGAAAGGATTTTCGTTGTCTCTTAAATTTCTTCTGATTATTCTCATGTTATTTCTAAAAGAGAGTAAATCTATTTGTATGGTAATATAGCACATATTTATGTATCGAACCTTTGCGTATTCCTCCGATTTGTTTGAATTAGAAGTCTTATATAAATTAAAGGCATTTTAATAAATGTTAAGAAATAACAACCAAATTGAAACAAGAATTTAAAAATATTATTTTTCGTTTTGACATTTGAAACAGTTCAAAATCACAATCCCAGTAGAAAAAAATATTCACCAATGTGAAAGTTTTTGAATTCAACACCATGTTTTCATTCGCAGGACGAGAATCGCTTTTTCATTTCAAATGAATCGAAAAAGTGAAAAGAATATGTGAAAGCGAAAATGAAAGTTTTTTTTTCGATTCACGTGTTCACAGAACCAGAATTGGCCCCCTGTAATTTAAAGTTTTTTTTTGTTTAAAAATATAACCAAAAGATATAAATCAAAACAAAAAAACATTAATCATAGATAATACTATGATTTAAGAATTCACTGATTTAACAGAAGATTTAAATCTTTTAACTTCAAAACATCAAAATTCCGATATGATTTATGACCTCTCTCAAAATTTAATTTTCTATAAGACCTCTATAAATATAATTTCCCCGAAGCATTTTTGTGAAATTTCAGTAGCCACAACAAAAAAAATTGTTATCTCTTTCATCTTGAATAATAAAATGAAGACAAAAAAGTAGAAACAGAAAGAAGAAAGAACAAAACGAAAATTCCCCAAATGAAAGTGAACTTAATCCTACCAATAAATATATTCAAGTTTAGGAGTTAGCATCTAATTAAAAAAAAAAACAACAAATAAAATAAAAAGAAAGAACGAAAGCTAAAAGTAGATATCCAATTCGTAATCTGGTTAACCTACATTTTATCGAAAGATCGGGAAAATTTCGCCTACCAACGGAAAAAAAATAAAACATTTAAGTTTGAAAGCTCACTTGGAATAAGTAATTGTTGAATTTCCTAAATTTGCAAGTGTAGGTTAGGTTAATCGACCTCATTAATTCAGGGTCGGACAAGGCCATGGAAGAGCCAGAAACCAGAACAATTTTTTGTTGCGAAATTAAACCAGAACAATTTTTGTTTCCTGACAATATCGCACATTTGGTAACCATAAAGTATCAGTTGACACTTGACAGTGACACTTGTGAACATAATGGACATGTTCCTGTTGGGAAGTGTCAAAGTACTACTATTAGTTTACTAGCGATGCAATGCAATTTGTAAAAATGTACTAGATCATCTACTCATGAGTAAACTCCTGCCTCCAATAGGGCTAATGATACAATTCAATAATTGGTCAGGTGTCATACAAATCTAGAAGCCATCTAAGTTTTTATGAAAGTGACATTAGGTCAATCTAGGGCCCTTTTGCATTTAAGGACCTTGGATCTAATACACTTAATCCAGCACTGTTTTTCGTTCAACTACTGAAACTGATCTGGTTTAGCCTTTTGTGATTTGCCTGAGAGAAAGAAAGTTTAATTTATTTCAATTGATATCTTAATCTTGATTTTCGTGATTGGGACAAACAATTTCTGCACCGATTTATTTGCCAATTTCTTTGAATTTGAATTCTGCTCTTATTTCCGTCAGTGTTTTATGGTTTGGTTATGTCATGTTCGAGTAATAATCTCATTTTGTAAGTCAACACACGCCATAGGTCGACAAACCTTGTTCAATGGATTTAATTCTAAGCCATCAACCATGAACTCTTTTAAAGATTTGACTACGAGTCAAACCAATCTAGTACAATAATTTGTTGTATAGTGTGGATCGAGTTTGGTTTTGAATTTCGTTATCAAAATATTTGCCAGTTGATGCACGCGGCCACGTTCATCACATTACAACAGTTTCTTAGTCGCCCATAATATGTTGGACGTAATTATTAGAGTACAGGTTTTTATGAGAGTTTTTTTCCAACGAATTCTATTCAACCAATCCAATTGTTATGCCTTATGCTCACATAAATAAGACACTCTATATCCACTTAATACTCTCATGTGAATCTCAGAATCTGTGCAAAACTTTGTATAGTTGAGAGATTTAGATACTTATACATTTTAGTGCTCATAAGTTGCTGCACGATTTTTGTGCATCACGTCGATATTTTACAGTGGGGTAGCATATAATTGAAAAGTGGAAAACATTTGTTGTTTTGTTTAAATTTTAATGAAACATATTGAAACGTAAAATTTAGTACCATTAGTTGTAGAATTGAAGGAGATTTGTACAAATAAGTTTTTGTGCAAGTTTTTTGAATACAAAAATGGCGGCCACACAAAATAAATGTAAAATTGCCGAATGATTTGGCGGTCAAAAAAAACAACGAGATTATAGTTTTTGTGCAAGTTTTTTGAATACAAAAATGGCGGCCACACAAAATAAATGTAAAATTGCCGAATGATTTGGCGGTCAAAAAAAACAACGAGATTATAGTTTCTGTCACTGCCTGACATTTAATAGCTGCGTTGTTCCATAGGAGGTAAATGTTTAGTCATGAGTAGATGATCTAGTAAATATGATTGCATTGATTTCGTTGAAAGTGCGATCCATTGAAAATCACTAGTAAACTACTAGTATTACTTTGCCACTTCTCAAAGTAACAGGGATAATAAAAGTTTTGACCACCGAAACCGATGGTGCTTTTAAAAATTACCAATCACCTGCAAAATTATGACATCATAACCAAACAGAAATTTATTTTAATTTGTGTTTAATATTTAATCAATTGATTTAATTGATTGATTGACACTTCAGGTGAATTTTAAATTCTTGGTGATAATAAATATGCGAAAGACAAGAGTTTTTATCAATAAATCTATTGATAAAGTAATTTTTTTTTTAATTTTTAACCAGCTATTGAATAATATTGTCAAAAAGTATTGAGTAATGATGTCTGTGGTAAAAGCATTTTGTTGGTATTTGGTGAACATTTTATTTTTTACAGAAAACGAAATCACTATGTTGCTATTATTAAACAAAGGTCCAGTTTTTCAGTGCAGGGTCAAAGCTTATATCGAATCATTTAGGCCCACTTCATTCAAACTCCAATAAATGTAAAATCGCCATTTAAAAAGGGAAATTTTAAAATTAATATGTGATTTGACAGTTTTTAAATTTTTAATGAGTTTTCAAATTGAATGGAGTTTGAATAAATTTGGGCCTTAGAGCATTAATTAACTAAAGTGTTTAGTCTTTCTAAGGCATAGATGGCTGGTGTTTCTTAGGCCCATTGCACACATGCGGTGACAATGCGTCAATCTACTGATCGCGCGGTGACTCTACAATGGCGCTTATGTGATGCTGCGATTCTTTCTTTCCTCAGCGTCATTGAAGCATCATCGCAGCGTCACCGCACAGTGTACAATAAATTATCAATTTACAGAGTAATAAGGTCACTGCGGTGTATGTGTAACATTTTTACTAGCTGTGTATAAAGTACACAAAATTAAAAATTTTGCTAGAAGGAAAGCAATTTTGAACTTTTTTTCTAAAAAAAAAAAACAATAACAATTAACTGATTTTTGTTTGTCAAACAGTTCCACTGTTCGCCATCATAGTCATCGTCTCATGAAAATCATCGTAGGTATAGTAAGTAAGAATAAGAATGTATATCTTTCTGAAAGCATCTGCTCTGGTTTAAGCTATGGATGCGGATGTTACATCAGGCTTTAATTTCGTCTTTTCCGAATTAATAATTAATGAGAAGAAAGAAGCTGCATTGCGAGAGAAGGCTTACTGCTGCTCTGTACTTAGCTTTTTCTTTAGTATTCGCTAATGATGGGTTTGGTTGGGAGGATACCATAACACTATACCAACAATAACAACAGCCGTAACTTTTACAATCTAATGCACACTCAAAGCAAAGTACTATAGAACCTTCATGTATGTACAAGGTAGATAGTGTGCACAGTGATTGAAATTCGTATATACAGTTTTAATAATAATCACTTGGCAATTCTAGGTACCTTCCATACGTTCTTTGTAGGTATAATTGGACACTAATGCAGCATTAAGAGCCGCATGCACTGCACATATAGAGACGATACAATTTGTTGTTTAGTTTGTTGTCTTTATTGCAGTTACATTTTTTTTTTTTTAACTGAACTCCTTTTGACAGTTAGCTTTGTGTGCTAACACACACTCACAATTAAGCTATTCAGCACGCCCCAAAGCCATGCAAGTCCGCAAGCGAATTGATTTATCTTGGTCGTCATTTCGCCTACAGGAATTCCATATCTTTTTAGCCCATGCGGCGGCCATAACCAACAACTTAAAGTTGTACGATCGTTTGGTTCGTTCGTTCGTCCGTCCATCCGTTCCATCGTCGTCGTCCGTTGTTGTTAAGAAAACATAAATTTATAACGGAATTCGATCTATTGTGAGTACCTACAGGTGAGATCCCATTAAGGAGGTGCTGGCATAGGCGCATAGGCACACTCATACACAACATCTTGTAAAAGTATCCTCAACATTATTATAGATTCATTCAGAGAAAAAGTTGTTGTAATTTTTTTGTTTTCTTTATTTTTATGGCTTGTTGCAAGGCTGAAAAATCGTAAAATTTGTTTACCAATTTTGTATACGAAAGGAATTCGATTCTGTTTACAGCTTTAACTGCTTTTTTGAAGGAGAGAGAAATCAGCGCTCATGGAATGCGCGCGCTACGCTATACAAGTGATGCACAATGATCATCTATGAAGGTAACCTATACAAAAATGGGCGGGAAAGTTGAAGGATACAAACATATATAATATGCCATAGCATCAGACAATTTATTTGATAGTTATTGGTTAAAAAGAACAAGTTAAAAATTAATGAAGCCCTTTTGATGTGCGTTTTCATTATAATTTTACAGAGAAAAAAAAAAATACCGTTTCCAATTTGTCTCAGAAGTAGTTATCTATAGATTGGTACTAAATTTTGTATTGTAGTGAGGCAATCAGAATTTATGAATATTTGATCTCTGTTGGAGATGATCGATAAATCTGACTATCGTTTTTGGTTTTTTGTGCTATTTTATTGAAAGTAATTATCGTTCTAATTTTTAATAGGTAATTTTAGTTGAAGAACGGAACATCGACATAAAATTATTATTATTCTATTTGACTCATTTTTAATGCATTAAATCATATGGGTATGTCAGATTTCAGTAAACAAAAACTTATATAAAAAAAATTACAAAATTAACCGATTGTTTGTTGATTTGTCAAGTTTAAATGAACTTATGTCAGAAAAAAAATCACATAAAGAGTAAGTGAAAAACAATATAAACAAAACGCCCAAAACTGCCAACAAAAAAGTACTACAAATGTTCTAAAAATTCCTTTTTTTGTCATTTGGTTGGGTATAAAATTTGGATTTGTTTATAAAATTCCCTTCCGAAGTTTGTTAGTCCTCACATTTATTCCGAGTTTTTAGTTAGTTTGTTAAATACAATTTTTTTCCCAACAAATTTCGACTTTTTGAAACTTGTTTGTTAAGCCTTAACTACATTGGCTCAAAAAGTGAAAAAGTTAAAGTACAAAAGTGAAATTTTTCAAACGCATTTTTGTATTTTTGAAAGCTTATTTTTAGGCCTAAAATACGATAAGAATACTTTTTTACAAAAAAATTCACTATAACTAATTTTATTTTTTTTTTGCTAAATGACGCCACAAAGCACGAAATTCATAATTGTACCTAAGATTAAAAAATAAATTACAAAGAATAAGTAAAAGTTATCCTTAGTGGGTGACAATAACTACTCAAATCATCCGATAAACAATAAAAAAATTTATATGATAAAAGATAAGTTTGTATAAAAGACTTAACTGCTTCTGGACCTTGCTGGGCAATATTTTAAATCCTAACAAGTACCTTCGACCAATTCAGATATTTGCTGTGTTTAATAATACTATCTATAGTAAAGACTACTATGAATTGGCCGATCTAAATGTTATCCTATCAATATTAACATTTCATTTTATCCACGCACGAATAATTAAAATATGACATCATGTTTTGTCGTTTGATTTAAATTTTCAGAAAATTCAATACCTAACTTCTCCAGTAGCTCCAAAATCATGCAACCCCCAACTAATGTCTATCTGCCGAAATAGCTCAGTTGGGAGAGCGTTAGACTGAAGATCTAAATGTCCCCGGTTCAATCCCGGGTTTCGGCATTCAGTGATTTTTTTTTTATATTTTTTGTTTTTTATTTAACAAATTAAATTCATACTAAAAAAAAAGTGCAATAAAAAAGAAAATACACACATTATGTATTAAGAAATTCCCATAAATAGGTATCTATAGTATGCTTAAAAAAGTTGTTTTTTGTTCCACATTCGCCCGAGTGTACCTTTATGATACTTTAATGGATTTGGAAATAAATACACCTACTAGGAGGGATTGATATCGGGATTTGAAGTTTAGTTCAAATTTTGTACGATTTTTGACGTTTCGTGCAAAGTTAAGAATTTACCAGTGCTGTCTCCTATAGTATAGGCGGAGTAAGGGGTGATCAAAAAGGACTAGTAAACTTCAAAACAAACCGTGTCTATCAGTGAGTTTGTTGCGATTTTCTTGTTAAATGAATGACCAAGAAGTAGGTAAGTGTAACACTTTATTGAAAACTAAAAATAGAACAAATCATTAAATCCGAATTAAAAATAGATCACTATTGAATATCAAGCGTGGTGTCAAATTACGCTTATATTCATTCATCATGTAAAGACCGGTTAAGGGACGTCATTTCTGCAACAAAACATTATTTCCTCTGACAGTGGTCAACCAACTGTCAAAGTCAAATTGTCAATAAAGCAAAACGAAAAACCAAAGTAACATTTTTGCATCAACATGCTAGTTTTGTGCATTCAACTGTAATGTATCAAATATCCGAAACCCCATTGTCTTCCACATAAAAAGTTGACACAGTATTTCATCTTAAAATTCATCCTATTTGTAATTCCAAAACCTTTCAAAACAACAAAAAAACGGTCTAGCTAATGAAGCTTTCTGGTCGCATACATTTTTTTTCTTCTGCCTTTAACTTCATCTTGACTCTAAAAATAGCAACTCACCTATGTCAGAATAATATGTAAAAAAAAAAATAAAGTTAAGAAGACCCGCAGCAAAATAGGTAATGATATTTCTTGCGGTTACATCGGGCATGCCATTATACAGAAACAAAAATAACACACATCTCAAAAGACGATGGAAAAGAAGAAGACAGAAAAAAAAGACTCAAAAAACGCAAAATAAAACGATCGTCTCACATTCCACTTCTGAATAGTTTAGAGGCCTGTGGCTGGTTGCCTTTCTGTGATATGTATGCACCTGTGCGAAGTTTTTTTTTCCCCTGACCCACATTCATTTTTTTTTTTTTTTGAGATGATATGTTCCCAAAGCTATACTCCTTAGTTAACTAAGTCCCCTATTCATTGCACTTGATGCGCCTTCCATAGCTCAGTGCTACGGGAATAAATCTATGAAAAAATTCCCATAAGGTGCTCTACCCGTGCGCCATCCCCATCTTATACCCATATCTCTGTTGCCCCTCTCCTCCTTGTGGTTGTGTACTTTAGGATAAAATCTAGAGAAATATTTAAGACGCTTGATCAACTCTTAAACATTCATCTATTGAAAAGACTCCCCAGACTCCATGCGTACCTATAACTCAAGTTAGTAGTCGTCGTCGATCGTCGGTACATGATCAGCGCAGAAGCAGGCATTGAGATGAGAACAGAAAAAAAAAATTACACCGTGTACCGTTTCGATACTTTTCGATATATACGAACTAGCAAGTGAAGCATCGCCGCATAGAGACTAGAAAAAAAAATAAAAAAAAAAAAAAACAACAAAATCAGGCCAGACAATGTGACGTGCGCGCTGGAGCGCACCATTGACGCGAGACGGGATTCCTTCCGACTTGGTAACCTAGTCGATCAATCGTCTTCGTGTATCAGATCGTTCACTCCACCTTATTCAATCAAGGCGCACATAGGCGATGATCATATTCCCATGGTTACATTTTACAAAGTGCTTCACGTCGGTGGTGGCAACGAGCGGGTTGGAGCCAGTAGGGTACCTAAGCTAAGACTGATTGACGATTTTCAATTTAATGAGAATCGTTCTTGTGAAGCTCTGTATAGCTGAATTGGAAAGCAATGCGTCGTCTCCATCGTCGTTATATAGTTTGTAATGATCGTTAAGCGCGTCGCATCGCAGCGATCGGTGAGGATCGGTAGATAATGGGATGTGATCGATTCGACAATGTGATGATTGGTGCGGGAGAAAGGGAATAACATATACACAACACAATTTCCTAATTGACGTTCAATAATTACTTAGCAAACGGACGCGGACAGCGGACGGAACGGAGGCTGGTTTTGCGAATGGGATAATCCGCAACAATGGGTGCATTGCACGCAAGTGATCCCCAAATATAGTCAATGGGGTCGCGTTTCGAGAAGCGGACAAGAAAACGGCTGCACCAAACCGTTGAAATCAAAGCCAATCAACGATTAGAGGTTAGGTTGCGGGAATGGGGAGGGAATATAGTTGTGGTGTATTTGTTACCTTTACCTATACCTCTTCTCTGACACATGCATCAACGTTTCCCGTTGTTATCCCGGAATTGAACACTTACCGCTGTAATATGGATTTTATCCTACGCGCGCGTGTACAGTGTATATAAACTCGCCAAGTCGCTTCGTCTCCGTTGCGGTCGGTCGCCGCGAGAACAAAGAGCACCTTGTTTCAGCCAGGTTAATCATGTGTAGTTTTTTTTTTCGGTTTCTGGACATAGGCATTTTTGCAATGCGCAATTTGGCCAATGACTGCAGGATAAATGCACCACACCACGACGATACCTGCTATCGCCAAGATTTATTCAACGATACTTTCACAGTACGCCCAGCTTTAAAAGGGTACTTTCACAAAATTGATCATAATGTTGTGCCATTGAGCTCACTTTTGCAACTACGCCTATAGGAATGTTGTAGCTGTGTTAGCCACATCTTTATTGGATGATGATGATGATGATGAAGATCGAGGTGGAATATATGGATAGTTGTGTTGGGTCTTGGTCTTGCAAGGCCAGGTAGGTAAGGTATCCCTTAAATGGCGTGGAGTTTGTTATTTACAAATAATCAGCCTGTGCATGGGAATTTCCATTAAACTGCCGTTAAAGATTGAACGACCAACTCAAACAATCATTAGAGTACAATCATCTTGATGAAAGATGAGACGAACGACTCTGGGAAAAAATACTTATTGTATCTGTGATGAGGAGTTTAGAATTGTATAATGGGCTTCATAATAATCTGATGGTTTTGTGAGATCCAGAAATTATTTATACCTCATTATTATTGGGAATTATTTTGTTCGCGTCTTGTGGTGCAAGAGATAAAGGATATTCTGGAAACTTTAATTTATAACGTATGTTTGGCAATTCAGCGATTTCGGCTTTTTTCGTGAAAAGGTATCCAAATAAATTGATATTCCTCGGAACTTGAAATGACAATTCTTAATTATATAAATGCAAATTTTCGAGGAAGTTAAATTTTTGGAGCGCCTAGTAGACCAAATCCAAAATAAAGTGCATTAACAATGCATTTTTTTAAAATAAGGATGTATTAATTTTTAGTACATTTATCAAACTTCTTTTGATACTTTCAGCTTTTTGCATTATTGTTAAGACCAGTCATTCGTTATGCGTTTTTGTTCATTTGAAACATGTTTTAGTCCTTGGTATGCATTTTTAATGCATTAAAAATGAGAAAAATTTCACAATGACCTTGTTTCTTTAGAGGTGGTAGACTCATGAATAGATGAAAAGCACTCGAGTAAATAGAAATGTGTTGTTGTTGTACTAGATTTCTACCCAGTCTACCACCTCAGATTGTAAAGACAAATAATAATAATTTGCGGTTGGGATAGTATAATATAGTGACGTAATTTTCCAAAATTTTATTAAAAGTGACGTCCAAAATCTCAGATTTTAGCATGGTTACATTCGGCTTGGAGTGAAATTAAGTACAGCTTTATTTATACAGACTGTTCTTAAATAACGTTCTACATTTTAAGACTGTAATTAATTGATGTATGCTTTCTTAGGCTGTTTACTGTAATTTGACTTCCTACAAAGTGACGACGACGTTACGAATGATTTAGCAGACTGTAATTAAGTTCCCTGGGCCAAATTACACTGTAATTGAAGGCCTTTTCTTTTGTGAGACTGTAATTAAGATTTTTCTGATTTCTCATACTATCATTTTCTTTCTTAGACTACAATAATGTGAAAAATCTCCTTACAATTTTTTCTTAAAACAACACCTTTTTTAAACAGTTAACAATATATTTTAACAAAAATTTTTTTTTTTTTTTTTTTCATTTCCAGCTGCCCATCCTGGAGCTGTTTGCTACAGTCACGCCCATTGCCAAATGAATGACAAGAAAAGTCATTGTGATTTTCTAATTCCCAATTTATTTGGACGTTGTCAATGTACTTCACCTGCCAAACAATATGGAGGAATGTGTATTGCTGATGATAGTTCTATTGAAGCTGATGCTGTATTAAGTCAAACTACAACTTATACCCCATTAATTACACCACCACCAACTGTATTCCGACCAATCGATTTAATAACTCACTATGAGATTTCAACCCAAGGAAAACCAGAAATTAGCAGCTTACCCTCGTCTACAGAAAATCAAGTTGAATTTACAAAACTACCAGAATTATCTGTAAGTTCTTCAAGTGAACAGTCAGGTGGTGAAGATTTGACAGCTGATACAGAAGCTTTTGATGTTTTAAATAACTATCATGTATCAAGTTCGACACAAGGTTTAGGTGTAGAATCTGCACAACAGGCTGTTACAAGTGATGATTATCCATATAAAATTGATAATGAAGATCAAACAAGTATCAATGAAGAAGAAAGTGAAGAAAATCCAGAAATATCAGCTGTTCCTGTTGAGGAAGCTGTAATAACACCAGCTGAAGGAACTAACGAGGTGACAAAACTGGATAGTGAAATATTAGCTCAGAAAGAAACAGAATCGGAAGAGAAGGCTGAGGAACAACCTGAGCAAGTTCCTGAAATTCAACCATCATCGTCATCCGAAACAGTTCTTATCCCCGAAGTTGAGCAACAACAATCGAATGAAGATCAACATTCTGAAGAAGAAGAAAAACCCGAAGAAGAGATACATTCCGAGTTAGAAGCGGCTACAGAAGTTCCTGCTGAAATTGAAGACAAACCTGAAATCAACCAAGAACATGTAGATGAGTTGGAGGAAGTGAAGCCTGTAGTTTTTGAAGCTGAACAACCTGAACAGTCTTTGGATAATAACAATGTAGCTGTAGAAGAATCGGAAGCATCACATAACGTTGAAACATCTTCAAATACTTCTGAGCAAGTCGAGGAACATAATGAAGATCATGAAATTACTCCAGTTAACACAGATGTTCAAGATATTATTAGTCAATCCGAAGAATCTTCATCAAATCCAGAAGTATCTCAAGGAATTAGTGAAGATTTAGCAGAAAAAGAAAAGGAAGATGAAGTCGCAACAGAGCAACCAGCTGAAGTTGAAAATGTACAGACATCTCAGCCAGCTGAGCCAGAAATAATTCATGAAGAACATTCTTCTGAGCAGCAGATAAACAAAGTAATACCAGAAGATAACTTATCTCAAACCAGTCAAGAATCTTCAGAACCATTGAACTTGGAATCTGAAGAAGTCAAAGAAGATCACACTGTTCAGAATGAACTTCAGAGCGAAGAACATCTACCGGAACAATCTGTAGAAAAGGATACTGAGTCTGCTGAACAACAAACAGCTAGTGGTCAAATGGAAGAATCACATTCTAGGCCAAGTTCAGATGCTCATGCTCAAGAAGAAGCTACAGTTCTTGATGAAGAAGTCGAAACACATGTGGATATGGATGGAGAATTAGCTGCTACTAGCTCTCAAGAACACAAAGAAGACGCAGAGATTGACAGTAGCATTGTAAGCCAATCATCAAATGTTGGAGAAGAACATAAAGTTCCTGATGAAAATGTTTCAGAAATTAGCTTAGAACAAGTACAAGAAGGTGAAGAAAACCCAGGACTACATGAAGAGGTTGTTCAAGAAAATATTACTGAAGAAATTGCCCATGAAGAAAATATGCCACAAGTTTCAGAAGAAAATAATGCGGAACAATCAGTTGAAGGCGAACAAGTAGGTGAAGAAGCTGTACAAGAAGTTGAAAATGAAGCTTCCCAAGAAGGTATCCAAGAAACCGAACAAGAACAACCACAACAAGCTGTCGAAGAAGCTGCCCAAGAAGCTGTCCAAGAAACTGAACACGAATCTGAACAAGTATCTGAACAAGAAGCTGTCCAAGAATCTTCTCAGGCAGTAAGCGAAGAAGCTCCTCAAGAAACTACCGAAGAATCTGTCCCAGAAGTTGTCCAAGAAGCCGCCCAAGAAACTGCACAAGAAGCTGTGGAAGAACCTGCCCACGTAGAAGAACAAATTTTACAGGAAACTAGTTCAGAACAAATGGAAGAATTACCTGAAGAAGAAAACAAAGAAAAGGAAGATTCTTTAGCAGAAACAGAAGAAGATAAGAAAGATAACCAAGTCGAGAACAAAATTGGGGAAGTGAACACTTCTGAAGATGAAATTAAACCTTCAATAGATGAAGAGAAACCATCTGGAGAAGAAACTATCAATGCAGACATTAAGGAAGATAATGTTCCAGAGTTGATTAAAGACCATCAAATTTCATCTGAACAAGAAATTCAACTAAATAAAATTGAAGAAGAGGAAATAGTTCAATCAGCAAACGAAGATCGAGTTGAAGAAGAACCACAAATTCTTAACCACGAAGAAGTGCAACCCATAGATGAAGAAAACCAACAACAAATAGTCCAAAATGTACCCCAAGAAACAATTGAAGAGCTTCTTCAGGAAGCAGCTCAAGCTCTAGCTGAAAAAGATAATCAAGAATTAAACTTAGCACAAAACCACGATGAAGTACAAAATATTACTGAGAAACCAGTTCATGAAAGTGAAGAAGAAGCTTTACAAACTCTTCAGGAGGAACCTATACAACCAGTGGTATCTGACGATTTGATTTCTTTGCCAGAGAACCAGTCAGAATTGTCTGAAGAAAAATTACCAGAAAAAGAAGAAATTAATCTTGATTCGAAGCCACAATCAACTGAAGAAGAACAACAATCAGTATCAGAACAGGTAGAATTACAAGAAGCAGTTCCAGAAATGATCAAAAAAGATGTTGAACTGCCTGAAAAAATGTCAGAAGAAACACCATCAGAAGAAAATCATAGTCAAAAGCTCCAAACTGATCTAGTAACGGAAAGTGTTTTACAAAACGAAGCACTTCCAATTGACGAAGAAGAAGATCCAAACAAAGACTCAGATGAAGAACAAAAAATAGATATACAAACAATCCCAATATCATTGCAAGATCTGTTACAAGGTGGTGCTGAACCTCAGAAGAATATCCAAGAAACAGCCCAAGAGAATGCATCAGAAAGTGAAGATCCTCAAATTTCTTCAGAGACTAATGAAGAACATGCAACAGACACTCAAGAATCGTCTGAGCCATCCAAACCTGAAGAACTAGAACTCTCAAAACCAAATTTAACTGATCTTACAGATTCTATGATTATTCAAGAAATATCTTCAGATGAGGCTTCATCACATGAAAATCAACTCCCTGCTTTGGAAAAAATTCCAATGACACAAGAGAAAGACAATGAAGAAACTAATTTGGAAAATGAAAGTTCAAACGAAGCTATCCAACATGTACATGACTTGGAAAACATTATCGAAGGCGCCGAACCTTCAAATATTGCAAATGACAATAACCCACTTAGCTTATCTGAATCGTTGCCAACTAAAAAACTCCAAACAGAAAACAATGAAGGTGATGGAACTTTGGCATTAGAAGAAGAAGAAAATCCAATTTCTAGCAACGAGAATGCCATTAATGAGAAAATTGAAAGTGATAACAACGAACAACAACAACAAATTATTGGAACAGATCCAGCAAATAAACCAATAATTGATGATGAGGTGAAAGAGATCGATATGCAAACAGAAAAGATCAACGAAGACAAAGAAGAAGAAGAAGAATTATTAGAAATCGATCAAGCGACAACTGTACGTTCCGAATCTGAGCAAAATTCTGATCACGAATCATCATCAACTGTCCACCCAACTTTCGAATTGCAAGAAACACATCAACAAGTGGCAGCTGTAGAAAATGTTAATGATAATTTACCAGCAGCGGACATTGAAGAAGAAACAAACGATACAACACAATCTGGAGCGAATGCCAATGAAAGTGAACTCGACGCCGCCACTGAGTACGTGCCTTTGGTAATGGCACCAGCTGAGAGTGAAACATTGGCCACACCTGTAGCTGTCAGTGTGGAACCTGATTTTAGTGAAATTGAAAAGTTTGAACAATTTGAAGATCATCATTTGGTCAATGAACCTTTAGAGACAGTTGACAATGTTTTAGAAGAAGAAGATAATGTTCCAACGAGTAGACCTATTGTTGAATTGGAATCTTCACCAATTGTTGAAGAAGATAATGAAGACATGAAACCAGCTTCAGGAGATAACGGTTTCAATGAAAATGAATCAGTTCTTAGTATTTTAAGTGGTTTAATAGAAAATGAAGAAGAAGAAGGTTCTGGAACACCATTGCCAGAGAGCTCTGTCGATGATTTGAAAGCTGAAGAAACTGTTCATAGTGAACAAACCCCAGACACAGGATCGTATTATCCATCTGTTTTGTCCGACTTGCTCATGAGTACAAAGACTGAAGACCTGTCAAAATTAACTACGTCTTCTCCATTGATTGAGAACCAGGAAAGCGTTACTCCCGAAGAACTTCCATTTGATCTTTCGTTCGTTTCTCCAAACGATCATGTAGAGCTTATGTCAGATAATTTAGTCGTTGAAACGACACCTGGTTTCTACCAGGAAAGCAGCAGCAGTAGCAGTGAAGATGGTATTATAACTACTGAAGTACCTGACATCTTGGAGATTACCACCCAGACAATGCTTGGTCTAGCTAGCCGGGTAACGCTCATGGAACCAGCTGCTCCAGTGGCTACAACTTTGAAACCTTTTATGACAATGGAAGATGATTTCTCGACAACTTCATCTTCATTGAGTATTGATTCTTTGATAACTTCAAAACCAGGTAAATTGAAGATATTTTTCTAATTGACAAGTTTCGTCATCTAATAAATATTTTTGCAGTTCGTAAACGTGTAGAACTAGGCAATGGTCCGGTTTCCCTAGGCTTGAATTGTAATAACGACAAACAGTGCCAATTGGCTGACCCAAATACCGTCTGCTCTGATCAAGGAATATGTGACTGTGCCTCAAAGACACCAGCTAAATGTAGCGCTGAACGTACCGGCTGCAGTGCAGGAACATTCCAGGTAAGTCCTAATCCTCGCACATCCAATCCCCATTCGAGGAGTGATTTGTCAAATTATAAATAAATGGGTTTTAATTTTTCTTCGTTCTCGCAAAACAGTGCCGCTCGAGTGGAGTTTGTATTTCGTGGTTCTTCGTATGCGACGGCCGCCCAGACTGCACAGATGCTTCTGACGAGGAATGCACTTTTAATGCACGATTTAACCAAACATGCCCGAAAGAATCATTCCGTTGTGAGCACAGTGGACGGTGCATAAGTCGTGCCGCACTTTGTGATGGCAGAAAACAATGCCCACACGGAGAGGACGAATACGAATGTGATTCTTTAAGGACTGAAGGTGGCCAATGCCCACCAAACACGTTCCGTTGCAACAGTGGCGAATGCCTGCCCGAATATGAGTACTGTAATGCAATTATCTCGTGCAAGGATGGCAGTGACGAGCCGCCACATCTTTGCGGATCACGATCTGTGCCGAATATCTTCCTCCGAATGCTTACCGCTGCTGTGGTCGACGATAGTAGCGCTAAAAGAACCAGTGGCGGTATCAATGCCTATTGCCCGCACAGGTGCAGCAACGGCCGATGCAGATCGACAGCCATTGTTTGTTCGGGTCGTGATGGTTGCGGTGATGGAACAGACGAGGAGACCTGTTCTGTTTGTCGTAAGTCAATATGTGCACATTGCAGACATTTTTGTTCTCAAACTAACGTGATTTTTTTTTTTATTTGAAAATTTTTCTTTTATTAAGGTTGTCCCGCCCCAGCTTATGCCAGTGCCCCTGCTTCAGCTGAATTCTTAGCGCAGCAACCCCCCATGCCATTGTGGAAATGAAGTGAATCTTTCCTGTAATAAAAAGTCAACGTCATGAAAAGAAAATACTAAACAAACAGAACTAGCAAAACACACACGACACGACCGCCATCTTTAGGCGATTATTGTGTTACAATATTTCATATTTTTCTTCAAATTCGAATTTGTGTTGTGTTAATTCGATATATAAGTAAAATTCTAGACACAAATTGCCAATTGGCGCCTTGCTAGCAAAGGACATAATTAATTTTATTAATTCTCTTATTTAATTTTTTTTACATTTTATTTAAAAAAAAAACAGAAAACTTCTTTTAAAATTCGACTTTCGAAAATCGAATTTAATTTTATTTTTCGAAGTTGATTTTTGTTTTCGATATCCTTTGATCTAGTGATGCAGACAATTGCAATTTTATGTAATTTTATTTAACTTATTTGAAGTTTCAAAGTTTGTCTTTTTTGGCTATTTTCGTGTTCATTTCTTTTTTTCTATTTTATTTTTATTTGACATTATTGAATGTTATTTTTTATTTAATCTATATTTTTATTAATTTTCTATAGAATTGTATATAGGTACGCTGAAATTTTGTTCTTAAACAATCCTTAATTTTAATTAAAATTTTAAATTTTCTTTTCACAAAATACTTAATTAAAAAAAAAATTAATAATTGAAGTAGAATAGAAGTAATAGATTGTTTGTAAAATTACAAACAATTTGAATTTATGTAATGTAATGGAGTAAATAAAAAGAATTATTTTAATCAATTAAAAAAAAAGAAATAAATCTATTCATGTGTTTTCCCTTTCTCATTTTTAAAGAATTGAATGATATTTGATAGGATAGCTTTTGTCAGTTTTCACGTGTGGTGCGACTTGTCGTCGGAGTCTGAAATAATTGTAAAGTACTGATCTTTGCGCCACCTAGTTATCAGAATTTTAACATTGTTTTGGTTTACATGTATAAAAAAAGGGACATTTCGCCATTGAATAATTCGATCGATTTGTGAAACCGCTATTTGAGGTTAGAATTAAGCCAGAACTATAAATTGTCGGAATGCGTCGCATGAAACGGAGGGGGGGGGGGGGAGGGGAACAACGCTCGCAACCGCACTCGACTGATGAAAACTCATGAAAAAGTCAAAGAAAACAACAACAACATAAACGTGAATTTGACATTAGCCTCCGACTTCTTCCTCCAATTATAGTTCTGGCTTTAAACGTCAAGTAGTGACCTAAGCACCACATAGTGCGCAGAATTAATTAGTTGTTATGTATTTTGCTTACATTTCTCGAGCACAAAACTGACTTCCACAGAGAGTAAACAAATAGAAAGTGTAAAATGGTGGATCAATTTGTCATTTGTCACTACTTGACGTTTAAATTTATTTTATTTAATTTTAACCGAAGAGAAAATGTTGCCACTGAATAATCGGTTGAGTATCAGTTTTTTAAATAGTACTAGCTGACGCGGCGGACACCTTTTCTAGTATTTATTTCCAATATTTGAACCTTTTCCAATAAAAACACAAATCGTTTCTCAACAAAGCTAATACCTACATAAAATTCTTTTGCCGAAGTGTTTCTTATGAAACTCCGCCGAAACGGCTGAACCGATTTTTATGAAATGAAAAATCGGCAAACACAAACAATTATTTTCCATACCCTTAAATGGTTAGATTGGTCCAACCGAAACATTTTTACTTGCGATATAGGTACTATATATCAAGTTATGCATTCGTACAAAAAAAAAAAGTTGAGATAACATTTTTCCATGACATTACGATGGTAGACAATGCCAAAAAAGTGGGTCCCGAAAGTCCGTCTGTCTGTCTGTCTGTCTGTCTGTCAGTCTGTCAGTCTGTCAGTCTGTCTGTCTGTCTGTATAAGGACCTACAGCCTAAACGGATGGACCGATTAATGTCAAACTTGGTATGTAGCGTTATTTGGCGACTCTCCAGAGGGGTTTTTGGAATTAATTTTTTTGGACCAAAAATAACGGTACATGTCATATACCGATTTAAGTAAAATTGAAATATCTCAAAAACGGCTCCAACGATTTTGTTTAAAAAATTCAAATGTTAGTTTCAAGCTAAGGTCTATATTTCAATGAAAAAATTTTTTTTTGAAAATCTTTATTAACGGTACCTGCCATAGAACCGTTTTTTTCAAATTCGAATATCTCTGAAAGTTCTTATTCGATTTCAACGAAACTTTTTGTGAAGAAGCATTTGTATAATTTAAATATAAACCAAAAATTAAATTTCCAAAAAATAAGTTTTGGATTTTTAAAAAAATTTTGAAAATTTTTTTTTGAAAAATCAAATTTTCGAAAACGGGACATTGAATTTTTTTGAAATTTTGTTTTTAGATGTTGATTAGTGATTTCTACAAAATGGCATACCAATTTTATTTTCAAACTTTTTTTCCAAAAAATTATTTTAAAAAAATAGTTTTTTTAAAAAACGGCTCTAACGATTTTGAAAATTTTTTTTCTAAAAATGCACCTTAATATATCAATCAAAACTGCATACTTGTTTTGGAGGGCAATTTAATTTCAGATTTTATTTTAATTTTTTTAAAAAACGAATTTTATTTTTTTTCCAAATTTCTATATAAAAAGTCTTAAAAATTTAAGCAACTTTAACTCTAAGAGCAAGTTCGTGCGACCCAGTCGTGCATTTTATTTTTATTAAAATGATTTTTTTTTTTAATTTTTTGTCTTTGGTTTTAGATGGCGAACCCACAAAAAATTTTGGGACTGCATGTATAATCCAAATGTGAGCATGCAGTTTTAAATAACTATGCGTATAACGAATTTAAAAGTCTAGAAGCTTTAAATCGTGGCCTGTTGTGGTTTTCGAGGGGTTGAATAACTTGAGTTCTCTAAATTAACAGAAATTCACATTCTGAATATGCATTAAGACAGATCTTTTTTCATCTCCCCAAAGCCTTAATAATTCAATCTTGTGGATGCGACATTCGAAATGAGATAATTTGCGTAATTATCTCATTTGGGCTCTAGTGAAAACAGACTATTAAACAGCTTACATCTTGAGTTCTATCGATCTCACCGTCAAGATTGATATCTTCAAGCTGAGAATAAATGACAGAGCCTAAGTGCTTATATTCAGAATGTGAATTTGTGTTAATTTAGCCTAATCACCTTGATTGGAAAACTCGCGTTATTAAACCCCCCGGCAACCGACGACATAAAACGCCGCCGAAAAAAATTCCAAACCTGAACATTGGCGTTAAGGCGGCGTTTTTTCTCGTTGGTCATCGGTTGTCATTGGTGTGGGACACGGAAAATAAGATACTGAAGTTACATCGAACTTACACTTCTTCATAAATAATGTTAAGGGTTAAAAACACACTATCAATCAAGAAAACCACAAACGAAATAACAAACAACCTCTTTTATGCAGTGGTGTTTTTTGGTGTGGGGATAAACAGTAAACATTTATTTTTCGTTGACTACTTTTAGGCAATGGTTTGAAAATTCAATTGAATGAAAAGATCAATTTAAAAACACATACACTGCAGGCCAAAAGTGTAAGTCCAACATAAACAATTAACTTCATTAATGCCTATGGTTGTTTAAAGATTGAATTGTATCTTATTTTGAAAATAATTGTATTCAAAAAGTAACCTTTTTTAAAATATCGAAAAACGGCTTATATTGAGATTAATTTGGGTTTTTTTCATCGTTATAAGTTCTTACGGCCCTCATTTTGTTTAACCTGTTCAAGTGTAAAACAACAAACATTGTCTGTAGCAGTAGGCATCTCAAGAAGTTAAGGGGTCTCAAAAAGAGCTCTAATTGCCGGTAACATCTAACATAGCTGCAGTAAAGTTGTAGAGGCTCTTAACAACCTTAAAATAACTGTAGCGGTCCTCGACCGAGTCCACTCCTGACAAACACCTTTGAAAAAATCGATCTAGAACTTTTTGGACGGTGATCGTATTGACTTGGTTTATATATGTATGATATTCTGTTAAGCATACAGAACTACCTCAAAATCATGTGTCAACTGACTAATTCGTTTTGTTAACGCTTACCTCCCTTCTGAGGACGATCACATGACGTACTTGGGAAAGATTTTGACGTCATCCTCCCTTAAATACTATTAACCCAAAATCATTGCGGTGTAGGTATTAATTTTTTAAGTTCGGTTAACCTGAACAAGAGCATATATGGGGTTTTCATAGCAACACCTCCAACAGAGTCTTTGAAATATTCCCCATTATGTGTTTTATTTAATTATTTACTTCTGTGAAATTCTGTCTACCAGACACCCACTCAATTGTTTTTATCGAAGTGCAAGTTTGTTTCCTTCAAACAAACAATTAAATATTTATTTTATAATTAGTAATATGAATAAGATTATGTACATATGTATTTGCATATTATTAAATTAACAATTAAATCGTCTGATATCTAATTTGCTTGTTTAAGAACACTCGCAAGTGTTCAACAAGCAACGAAATATTCAATTGTTTTCAATATGCAATTTAAAATGTAGTGAACAGTTCTGGGATACATTAAGTTTGAAGTAGGTACTTAGAAAATGAGTATTATTTGGTTGTTATATTTAAGTGCAACAAGGTGTGTTCGCAACCGGTGATTTTTTTAGTGTTAAGGGAAGTGATTATAATTTTTCAAGTGGAATTATATTTGACATTCTTGTCGCTTTAATCAATCCATTTAATTTTGTTTGCTATCTATCTTTGATTCTGAGAAAATTATTTAATATTAGCAGTGATACAATCAAATCACAGTTGTAATATTTTAATTGAACGAAGCTTTGAACCTTGAAAATTTACTACTTGTACTTGTACTTCCCTACTATGAACGACTCAAAAAGTATACATTAAACTTAGCTCACTTTGAAAATGATTTCGTTTTGTATTAATTAGGTTTTAAGTATGTACTTGATAAAACTACAATCCGGGTACCCTGATTTAGGTCATTTTTTTTTAACGAGCTTAATCTGCTTTCAAATATAGACACGCAAGATCTTTTTTAGCTAGTGGATTAAAAAATCGAAAAGAAATACCTAACAAAAAAGTGCCCTGTGACTATCTTGAACGTTCAAAATTAAATACACATGAATGCTTTAAAATAATGTGTAGATTGCATGAACATAAATTTTCTAACTTGATAGACCAATAAAAAAAAAATACAAAAAAAAATCACGTATACGCCACAGTGCACTTGGAGAACATGCGAATAATGTGAATTACAACTTTGGCCTATGTTGAAAAATACCCAAAAAGAAATTAAAAAAGACTTCCACTCCATGACAAATCTCGTTAATTCTGCTTATTTGAAAAATATTACAAAAACGAAAACTAAACTAATATAGCAAGGTGGTTATTAGGTAACCTAGTAAGTAAGTAGGTAATTTAGTAAGCAAAAAATCTTTTTCAGGGATTTTTGGCTATTATCCCATAATGTGATTGTGGCGGTACATCTCATTCATAGGGGATGATTTTCCCGATGTATACAGGGTGCCCCGAAAATGATAAGGAAAATTTTTAAGGGGTGATTCGTTGGTATATATCTACTTTTTAATTTACAAAAGTAAATGGTATACAAAAGTTGAAACTTCGATTTTCTATCATTTTTTTAATAGCTACACGGAGAAAAAAGACCACCTAAAATTGAGCGATGACTTCCATCTTAAATTAAGCGGAAATCCACTTAATCTAAGATTTTCATCTTAAATTAAGTGGATTTCCGTCTTATTTAAGCCGGAAGTCATCTTGGGGGAAAAAAACATGCAGAAATCTGGTTAATTTTAGGTGGTCTTTTTCGTTGTGTAGTTCACACTTAAAAAAAAAACTAGTACCTATTTCTTCGATTGGGGATGTAAATCTCTATATCAAACCTCGTACAATTATGTTTCCTATCTTGCTTCGAGTGTTTAGTATATTTTAGTCAGGAGTTAGATTAAGAAGAATAAAAAAAATGATTAATTAATTAAACAACAGTATTTCAATAGCGGAAATTTCCAAGTTAATATCATTCATTCATTCAAAATTCTATAGTTAATTAAATAATTCTGATTCATTTAATATTAACTTGTACAGATAAGATATGAAAGCATAAAAAAAAAAAATTCACCAAAACATTCAAAATATTAGTAGATATAAATAATAAATTTTCGGTTATTTTGATATGGAAATGGGGTAACAACAACTTTTAGTTAGGTTTGACAATTATTTTGTTGTGTGAAATCGAAATCTAACCATGTGTTCATTAAGTTCGTTATAATCCTCGCAATGTTTACTTTCGTCTAAGGAAATTTGAGATAAATTTTAAAATAATTTTCGTTACAAAAAGGAAATTCTACTCGATTGTTTTGTAAATAAAACCGATATAAATAATGTGGAAGATAAGATACAATAATATTAGATAGTAATTAATAACAAAAAGTTTTATAAAGCACTTCAAATTTAGTGCGACAACCTTAAATGCAACGAGTAGTTTGAAAAACTGTGATATGAAACCTTATTGCAATCGATTGTGAACTGTTGTTTCGTGTGGTTTTATAAAAGAGATAGATACAAAAAACTAATCAAAACAAACTTAAAAACTTCAACCAATCTGTATCATGCAGAAAAATTCAAAAAATACAATTCCGATTATTTTGAAAACTGTCGCGTTTTTATTTTGTGTCCTGCTAGTTCTTGAAAATAGCTTTTACATATTTCAGTCTTCTTTAACTCTTAGAGATGGTAAACCATAAAATTACTTAAACATCTTTATTCCAAAAATAAAATTCTTTTTCAATAGAAATATTGATAACAAATGAAACCACAACCATCAGCACACCTCGAAATTCAACTCAAAATGATCTCAATTCAACAACAAATCCCGACCTGCCTCCTGCTGGCTTCCTTGTATACAACAAACACTGCCGTATTCCTGAAGTTGATCCTTTCACACCGGATGCCATGAAGATATTAAAGAAGAAAAAATATTCATCATGCTCAAATGAATTGCCATTGACCAAAGTTATATTCGATATGAACCTTCGGACTTATAATTTACATATTGACGAAATCGCTAAACATAAACTAAATGCAACTAATATTAATTGCTGTTATCAGTCGATAATACGCTCTGGTTCTGGTAATCGTGTTGATAAGGATTTCAAGTACGAATTTTATCGAATTGTTTGAAAGGATTTTTTCATGATTATTTCTTTAACAGGTTAAAAAGTTGTGTTACATTCAAAGATGGTGATGTAATACCGAGTGATGTTGATAGTTTAATTGTTAAATGTGAAGATGCAAAGAGAAATAAGACGATACAACAAGATGCATTTTATTTAGTTGGTGAAAAGCCAGAGATTCGTAAAAGACTGCAGTCTTTTCGAAATGGAACCTTTCCTAATCGGCCTGTTAGTGTATTAATGTTGGGAATTGATAGCATATCGAAATTTAATTTGCGAAGAGTTATGCCGGAAACAACGAGTCGTCTAATTCATGATGGATGGTTTGAATTAAAAGGTTACAATAAGGTATTTTTCATTCATTATTTCACATGGAATTTAATATGTTTTTTTTTTAATATAACTGCCAAAATTTATAGCTTTATACAGTTTTGATAATAATTTTTGGACTGTAAATAGTAAAAAAATGATTTGGTGCGCAGCTCAGATAAGCAATACTTTTTTGTTTGTTTTAGACAGCTTCCGGAAAAATTTGTAGTTGTGGTTAAGTTATCCAGTAACCTTGTTGAATTTATATTGTTTTCGATGCGTTTTTTATATCAGTGATTTTCGTGGAATGTTTTCGGATTCGTATATGAAATGCAAATCTACTATAAAAAAAACCATGTGTTAATACTTAGAGTGAGCAAAAATTTTATAACTTGAGACCAACTTCATGGGTGTGAGTGTGTCAATATGTTGGGATTTACATTGAAAGATTTACCATCGACAATTTGTCTTTGGTCTTATAATTCTTATAAATATGTATGCAGTTTAATTTTTGTTATTAAGATGCACTTTTAGAAAAATATTTTCAAAATCGTTTTTTTTTGAAACTAAATTTTTAAAAATAATTTTTTGAAAAAAAAAATTTTAAAATAAAATTGGTATGTCATTTTGTAGCTATTATTGATCAATACTTAAAACCAAAATCTTAAAAAAAATTCAATGTCAAGTTTTCAAAAATTTGATTTTTCAAAAAAAAAATTCAAATTGACAATAAGAAGGTACAAATTTTGTTCAGTTATTGAATGCAAATATTTATGTAATTTGGATTTAGAGTGGATGCTACCAGGCCAAAGTTGTAACTTGCATTTTCTGCGCGTTATCTTCTATATGCACTGTGGCGTATACGTGCTTTTTTTATTGACTATTTTTTTAAACCGGAATATGCAAGGGATGGGGACGAAACGACCACTCTGAAAAAGTTTATAATCCTTAAAGATGAATATTTTTGAGTAGGGAAGATTGGAATTAGAAGTTATAGGGGTACAGGGGTAAGAAGTAACAGAGCTTAAAGAAACACTGAACCTCTTAGAATCGAAAATTCCGTTAAAGAAAAAAATGTTCGTCTTTTACATTGCTTTTGGTTCATTTTAAATTAGATTATAAGCAATAAAGTTCTCAGGCTAGTCGGTGCCAAGAAAACACTTTTTTCCTCTTTTTTGTATTTTTGGTCTTTCTCTTAATAGAGAAGAAAAACATTTCAGATATAAATTTTTGGCTGTTGTGAGGAAAGTGTGAATTTTCGTTTTTGTGATTTTATTCTTGTTGGTAAAATTTTCCGGGATAGGTTGTAACAAGTTACAACTACTTTCGTTTACTTCTTGTAAACGAAGGAGATACGATTTTATTCTTATTTATTTTAATTTCTTTTTTGTCAATAAGGTCCCAAACACCTTCAAAATATAGAAAAGTGAGACACCGAAAACCTCATATTTAAAATCCCATAAAAAAATAAAATAGCTTCACATTTTATAAAAGTTAGTAATTTTACTTTACTCAAAAATGATTAGTATAGTTAATTAAATATAAAAGTGAAGTTAACGGACCTATTATGGATGATAACTCAAGTAAGTTGGGTTATCTCTACAATATTTTGACTTCCGAAAATATATTAAAGCAGCAAAATTATTTCTTTTGGACAATCTTGCTTGGTTTTCCTAAAAACAAGTAAAGCAAGAGTTTAGATTAGAGGTTAGGGACAACTCAATTCTGAGTTGAATTGCCATCCATACGGGCTCTTATACAAGATTCGAAATTGTTTTTAAAACTATCAAACTATGCACCACATCATTAAAACCATATTATTCGTAGCGTTGAACTCAAAAGCATATTCACTTATCGCTTAAAAAATACTGTTTAATTGCTTTAAAAACATCCATCGGATAAAATAGTTTCGAATCGTAGTCATTTCAATTAAATAAAAAAGAATTACAGATAAAAATAGTAATGTCTTTCCCTTTTAATCATTAGGTCGATGACAACACTTTCCCAAATTTGATGGCATTTCTCACCGGATATAACAACTCAAATGCTTATTCTAAATGCAATCCAAAAACCAAAGATGGCTTAAGCAATTGCCCCATGATTTGGAATTTCTTTCAAAATATCGGATATGTTACCAGTTACGCCGAGGATGAAACCTGGATGAGCACTTTCAATTTCAATAAGAAAGGTTTCAACAAAATCCCTGTGGATTATTACCAACGGCCATTTATGCTTGCAATTGAGAAGACACTGCCAAAAAAGAAACAATCAGGAATGTCCTTTTGTGTAGGACTTCGTCATTCTGCTGAATATATTTATGATTCAGCTATCGAATTGGCAACAAGATACAAAAATGAACCTTATTTTGGTCTTTTTTGGACCAATACTTTTAGTCATAATTCATTTAATGACGCTTCCAGCATGGACAGCCGAATTGTCAAGTATATTGATGAATTGTCAAGTAATGGTATTTTAGATGAATCAATAGTGATTCTATTCAGCGATCATGGAATGAGATTTGGACCGTTGAGAAGTCTTAGGCAGGGATTTCTCGAGGAACGTCTGCCATTTATATTTATTTGGCTTCCATTTTCGTTTCGAGCAAAGTATCCAAAGCTTGCCGAAGGTCTTAAGTTGAATAAACATCGATTGACAAATCCCTACGATCTTCATATGACGTTAAAACACATTATAGAATTATCAGGACGAACACCAAAACTTCCCCAAGCAGCAGACTGCTCAAACTGCCAGAGTTTATTCTATCCGGTTCCGGCTCAACGATCGTGCAAAGATATTGCAATCGATGAACATTGGTGTACTTGTATTCCATTCGAAGATGTAAATAAGAAGAGCAAAGTTATAAAAGATGGTATCAGTGCTGTTTTAAAGCATTTGAACTCGTATCTGGAAAAAGGAAAATTCTTCCCTCGCTGTGAAAATCTCAAACTTAAATCTGTCGAAACAGCTCGAAAGAGATATGATTTTGACACTGATTTAACTAACGGAAATAACACCTTGGAACATTATCGAATACGATTTACTGCTCAAAAAGGGAAGTTTGAGGCGAGTGTAACTTTTTCAAAAACTTTAAAAATCTACGAAATAATTGATAGTGTAAGTCGTTTGGATTCGTACAAAGACGGATCTGCGTGTATAGAAGATGCAGACGCTAAAAAGTATTGTATTTGTGATAAAAATGTTAATTCTAAGAAAAATACAACAAAAACTGCTACTACTAAATCCATTTCAAAACATTAAAGTATGTTAAAGTAATTGAATTAAGTCAAGAACATAGTGGCGCTGTTGTTATCAGATAAGTTTTTGTTTTTATTTGAATTTATACTTGATTTTATTTATATTTGTTCCTTTTCTAAGTATATTTCTGCAAACCATATCTGATAGCAAATAGTTAATTTCTATTGAAGTTGAACATTAATATGTACTAGATTAGTTGTGAGTCCTCTGCTCTTTATTACCGTTCTTGATTACCTGCTTCAAGGCAAAGTGACGGACCCAAAAGTGCATCAGTTATTCTTTGCTGACGATGGAGCCATCATAAGTGAAGACCCGATATCCCTGCAACGAGCACTTGATGTATGGGTGGATGTTCTAGAAGGTAGTGGGTACCGCATAAGCGCGAAAAAGACAGAATACCTATGCTGCCCATTTTCTGATCCACACAGGCCTATTCCTGACATTTATTTGAATGGTGTAGTGCTTCCCAAGTGTGAAAAGTTTAAATATCTGGGGTCTATGATAAATAACGAAGGTACTTGTGATGACGATATCAATCATCGCGTAAGCGTAGGGTGGATGAAGTGGCGGGAAAATTCTGCTATCTTCTGTGATCGAAAAATGCCCCCTAAGCTGAAAGGAAGGCTCTACACCGCAGTTGTGCGTCCAGCAATCACATACGGTTCACAATGTTGGACAATGTACAAAAAGTATGAGAGTAAGTTAACGGCAGCTGAGATGAAGATGCTTCGCATGACAGCAGGAGTAACAAAGCTTGATAGAATTAGAAGTACGAAGATCCGAGGAAGCCTTCATGTTAAAAATACCATCTCCCAAAAAATTGAACACGACCGACTCAGTTGGTATTGCCATGTTCAAAGGAGAGATCCTGAGAACCCCGTCAAAAAAGCAATATCATATAACGTTCCAACACGAAATAAAAAGAAAGGTAGGCCTAAAAACTCCTGGTACAAGCAAATGCAAAAACACCAGCATTCAGTTGGCCTCAGAAACGGAACAATACAAAACCGGGAGGCTTGCCGCCGATTTCTGAGGTCAACCCGGCGAACCCCACAGGCGGATCACTAGTGTGAAGCAGTAACGTGGGAAGGTTATGATCCCCTCGACATCGAGATCATAACAGCGCCGAGAAAAAAAAAAAGGAAGAAGAAGAAGATTAGTTGTGAAAAGCTATCAATTATTATTATTTATCAATGTGACAAGTGGAAATTAGATATAATGTTATTAAATATTTGTGAATCACAATTATTATGACATAGAATTTTGTACGTAAATGAAAAGAATACATCAAAAATGTTGTTTTAAGAGTTTTTTATTTTCTATTTACTAGAAGTGTAAAAGTACCAGTCATAAACACGTTTTAGTGAATCATTTTTATGGGTTAAAAGTAGTACTTGGTACTTCCCCTAAGTATTGCAATACTTTTACCTCGAAAAACCGATCTTCGAAACCAGAGTAAATGGGGTATCTTACACTTATGTATGTACAAAAGCAGGTGGAAGTGCTTAACATTAATGAGATTAAATATATAATGATAATTAATTAAAGTCATTTGAGCCTCTATTCCGGTTCTACGAAAAGTACAATGAAAACACTTTACAATGATAAATCAAACTTTGCAATTCTATATAGTCCAGTTTAAAAGTGAAATACAAAACAAACACTTGAACGAAATTATGAAAAGATTTTTAACGTATTTAAACCTTTAGCGGTTGATGGAGATACACCTCGTAAGAGAAATGGGTCTTCCAAGTAATTTCTTTTAGATTTTATTGTTTTGAACAAATTTTAAACTTTTCCTAAAATTCGGAGAGGCGACCATCGAGTTACTTAGCTCATAAGGTTAAAAGTAAAAAATTGGTGTCAACTGTCAAACGAAAGACAAATTAATACTGAAAATGAAAACATGGGGTTGCCACTTTTAAAATGGGAATTTCTATGGGCAATCGGCAAAACTATTCAAATGAAAAAAAAAAAACTGCACCGATTTGAAAAATTTTAAAACTGTATTCTTTAGTAAGACATAAGTTAGAATATATTCTTATTTTATTTAATATAACACTTATTGATTTTAAAATATTACCTTTCTAGGAATTCGCAAAAATTTACATCGCAGCTAGATTTATCACCATCAAAAACATATAAAAATGCTCCCATATTGCGTTTACCTTAAAATCTATAATCAAAGAGGGTATAAAGTTTAAGACGTTTAAGCTGACACCGGGGCACTTTTGACTTTGCGTTTTTCGGTATGATCGGGCCCTTAATAAAGAATAGTTTGGATGAAGAAAGAAGCTTAGTTTGATTTAAAGAAATTTTGTGAAATTTCGCAGTCTTTCATTAACTTTTCGCGGAGTGCCACGTGTTTTCGTGTTTTCTGTATTTCTGATCTAATTTTTGACCACGATTTTTGAACCTAATAAAAAAGTTTTTTTTAATCACTTAAAGTATAGTAAATTAAAACCAGCTTTGTAAAAAATAGTATTAATTAATAAAAAAAGAAAAACAGTTATGAGGCTCCTTCGGGGCACCTTTGACTTTTGCAATGTGAGCACAGTTTTACGTTGATTTTGGGGAAATATATATTAAATAAATTATTTAAAAATAAATCGACATCGATTAATTTTGAATAAATTAAAAAATATTGTATTTTTTATTTAATTAGTTTTTTTTCCGGCAGACGGCTTATAAAGCCATGCTTTGTATATCTTTTTTTATGAAATACTGTACTTATAAGAAAATTGAAAAAATAAAGAACTTATCTATCTATCTATTTATCTATCTATCTAATTTTGAATAAGATTTAAATATTTAATTTTTTGAAATATTTTATGTTTTTTCTTCTTCATTTTAGAAAATGAATTTTTTGATTTATGTATTTCGTAATATTGTTTAGTAGATTGTTTAAAACCAAAAATTTATTTTTTTTTCTAATCAAACAATAGACGAGCAAGATCCGGTGATAGTTTTAAAAATATAATGCAATGTGGGGTTTAATCCACCATTGTCAAATGTACCCCTTTTAAAGTCTAATGTGCCCCGGTCCTGGGGAACTTTTGACAAAATGACTTTTTTTAGAAAACATTATTTTTTTAAATGTTGAAATTTTGTAAAACAAAAAAATTTACTGTTAGTACAATCTTGAATAGTGAATAAATCAAATAAAAAATAAAACATTGCAAAATATTAACAGTTTTCGAAAATACAGACCTTTAAAAACTCAATGTCAAATGTATCCCCTTCTCCCATAAGGGAATACCTAGTATTTTCAGATGAACTCGAAAAATGTATTTAAATAAAAGTTGTAGAAAATAAAATGTTCTACAAATTTTGCCTCAAAATAATTATTTTTACCAAAAATCAAAAATGGCCGAGTTATTAACTAAAACTTGTTTTTCCTTAAATCCAAGATGGCGGCTTTGGCTCAAGCTTGATTTTCCTAAAAAACCGGTTTTAAGCTCTCAGTGACCCTCTCTACCGTCCTATACAAATATATTTCAAGATTTATTTTTTTCGGATGGTTTTCAAACCAATTTGATATTGTCATATCTGACAAGTCATTTGTTCTGTCCGGTAAGTTATTCAATATTATAAACCCTCTCTAAGTCACTAAGGAATTAAAAATATTCATGAAATCAAGATTTGCTAAAAACAAATGACAAAATGAAAATACATCAACAAAATATAGGAACAACGAACAAGATAATGAAAATCTATCCACTTTCGCTAAATTGTCCAAGTTGTTCAACATATGAATTAAGTAGGCCTTCGCGTTTTCAAACATTAAAAATTTCCATACAAAAGTACATCAATGTAACTACCTTCCTTTTGAAAAATTAAACTCAAAAACGCAATTAATACTACCCTTCATTAATTCTATTTTCCAAGTTTATTCATCCACCTCCAGGTGTAGTTGCCTTATAACTTTCAAAATCAATAAAAAATACATTAAAAATTAAATTAAAATACCTACCTACCTTCCTATTACTTTCATACGTACCTGCTTTTAAATGTTACTGAAGCGTAATTATTAAAAGTTCTTTGTTTAAAAAAAAAAATGCAGAACAATGTTGTATGTTCGTGTTGAATATTACAACAGTTAACATGCCCACCCACAAGACCATGACCTCAATTGCAATAGTCCTTTCGCGATAAATGTACAAAAATACTATACGTACACCCTTATTCGATATTTATCATGCATATCCATCCATACAACAAAGAAATGTGTGTGCAGTAGCGTGACAGAAGAAACGTTAGCAATTTAACATCATTGCACCACCGCACCAACTGCAATGTAATATTTTTATGTAAATTTTACAACAACAGAAAACGTATTTTTTGAGACGATTTCGCTTGTTTTTTGTATCACGCAGGATCAGAAATTCAAAATAAAAATAATATTGTTTTTTTGTTTGTTCTTATTACTGATACCTATATGTAAGTATGACTAAATTGAGTACCGACTTTTGAGTCATACTCAAAAAGTCTCCCCTCGTTACACAGTTCTTACATTTGTTCCCTTGTAACTAACTACAATAAAATGCATTTTCTTAATGAAAAAAAAAAAATATAATAAATAAATAAAACACACTAAGCACCAAGGGGTGGAAATGTTCGTTGCGAATTTTACACTCGACACGAGTAAAATTTCACTCACCCTGGCGAAGGGAGTAAGAGTCCTTTCTCTATCAATAGTGACGAAGTCATTCATTAGTTTGAATAAAAGTAATGCCGTTTGGCACAATTTTTCAGTACGGGCGTGTTCCTATGCAAAGTCTATAGAAATTAAGCAGAATTGTCTGCACGTGACGCCAAGATGATCTGTACGTGACGATGGAAGGGAACACTTATCTTGGAGTTTTCAAAAATTTGTTCAAATAGTAAATTTTTCCAATTTCCTCTTCAATTTTAACTCAAATATTTTTTTTAAGAAATAGACTGTTGTTACGTAATCTTTCATACGTAACGAAGGTAAAATTGAGAGGTTTGCCGTAAAGGCAGGGGATATGAACCCGACAAATGGGTTCCTCTCCCTTATTCAACAATTTCCCTAATTCCCTAATTCTTCCCTACTGTCCAGCTTTTTGGCACACTGGTGGCCAGTTAAGTTCGAGGCAACTAAGGCCCACTTCCTGAAAAAGAATAATAAAAAAGATTAATTACTTTGTTTGAATTAGTTCTTACATTTATTTTTGTATCGATATTTGTTTCTCCCTGTGTAGTCGGCCAGAGGTTCCTCTATTGGTGTATAAGGTTGACTGTACCATTTCTTAACTTATTCTACATTATTTATACTACTTAAATTTAACATTACACACTAATACTTATAAGACTAAAGTTTACGATATAAAGTATTACCCAATTACAAAACTAAGATTGCTTACATCGCAATCTTGGGTAATACTTTATTTTATTATTAATTAAATTGACATACAAAGAATTACCCAGTTACAAACTTAATATTGCATACAATGCAATTTTGGGCAATTCTTTGTTTATTGTTTATTAACCTATTTCAAAATTATACCTACTTAATTTCTTCTACTTTACTTTGCGTCATCCTCAATTTCTTGGTGACGCAATTTGAGCCATCAACACTCAATAACCAATATGACCCATCAGCAGTTTTCTTTTGTTTATTTTAATTGTGACGATCCAGTATGTTTTGTCACCGGATCGTCGACCTGCCGTCGCTTCAACTTATTATTGAAGTTGAATCATTGGCCAGGTGTTTACAATTATTATTGGCCCAATTAATTTGAGTAATTCGTTTGTTTTGTTTACAAAGCGAATTACTCTTGGTGCCCTTGAATTAATGAATTAAATTATTGTGGAGGGTTATGGTTAGTGTGAGACATAATAGATTAATGTCTAACACAACACCTCCCCCCTTTAAAACAATTGCATTTTTTGTTTAGAAGAGACAAAAATTGCTGAGTGGGTTGCTTCCTTTGGTCATTGAGCGGGTATATTTAGTGATCAAACAGTAGGCAAAGTAAATTAAATAGGTATTTTAATTTTACATGTTTTTTTTTTTTTTTTTTTTTTTTTAATTTGATGTATTAAAATAGTATTGTTTAAGTATTTACAATTATTGAATTCTAAAATTATCTTTGTTATTATGTGGAAAATTGATTACTAAATGTTTCATGATTTACAGATTATTTATTTATTTATTTTTTTTTTTTTTTACTTCTAACACATTTTAACGTATTATACCTATTGATTATGTATATATAATTTTTTCTCTATTTTTTTTTTTGTTTATCTTAACTTAATCCAAATAATAGCTGCGTTCTTGTTTGGTTTTAGTCCTGTGGGTTAGCCTATCTTCCACTAGTATTGGTCCGGTGGGTTAGTTCTGTCTTCCATCAGTTTTTAGTCCTGTGTGGGGTGCCTATTTTGTTTGTTTAATTTTAGTGTATTTGTGTGTAGTGTTGGTGTTTTTTGTGTATGTGTGTTAGTGTGAATTTGGGGCTATCTATCTCCCATCTTTTATTTATTTATTTAAATTTTTTTTTATATTGTAATTGTGTTTGGGGCTCTTTCTCTCCCATCTTTTTTTCTTTTTATTATTTATTTTTTTTTTTTTTTAATTCTGTTTTTGGGGCTATCTTTCTCCCATCTTTTATATATATATATTTTTTTATTATTATTTTTTTTTAAAGTATGTATTATCTTTTTTTTTTTTTTTTTTTTTTTTTTTTTTTTTTTTTTTTTTTCTTTTGATATTTTTTTTTTTTTTTTTTTTTTTAAACTTTTAATATTTTCATTTAATTTAATTTTATATTTTGTTTTTTTTTTTTTTTTTTTTTAATTAAGTTTTTCGTCTTCGGAATCATAGTAATGTTTAAGACGATTATTGTGTATATTCACTCGTTTCCTTTTAATAAGAATTACACTATTTGTAGGGCTGGGTATTTCTACTATTGTGTATGGACCTTTCCATATTTCAGACAGTTTGTGTTGTCTGTTTTCATTTTTTATTAATACCTTGTCTCCAATATGGTATGTTTTAATTTTTATACCCTGGTCATAATAAATTTTTGAGTTCTTTTTACTATTGATCAGGTTTCTTCGTGCAATTGCGTATGTTTTTTGGAGTTTATGTCTTAAAATGAAGTAATAATTTTCATTGTCATAAACTGGTTCTGGGTCTCGCTTTAGATTAGATGGTATGTCAGCGGTAAATCCAAAGAGACAGTCCATAGGAGTAAATTTCGTTCCTTCGTGAACACTATTATTATACACAAAAGCTGCTGTTCTTAGGTACTGGTCCCAAGATCTTGGATTTTCATCACAAATTGTTCTTAAATATTCTACAAGAGGTCTATGAGCTCTTTCAAGTGCACCATTTGATTGAGGGTGGTAAGCTGTTGTTTGTAGTTTTTCTATCTTTAAAAGTTTACATACTTGTTTAAATAATTTACTTAAAAAATTAGTTCCTTGATCTGTTACTAATCTTTTTGGTATCCTATATCTAGTTATAATTTGTTCATAAAATATATGGGCAATTGTTTCTGCCTCTTGATTGGGTATTGCATAAAAATCTACGAATTTAGTTAGGTTGTCTTGAAAAGTTAATATATACTTATTTCCTAAATGTGAATCTTGTAGGGGTCCTACTATGTCTAAATAAACCTTATCGAATGGTACTTGACAAGTATCAGTTATTACCATTGGCATTTTTGCCACTGGGCTCACTTTCATTTTCTGGCATTTTGGACATCGTTTAATGTATCTTGAAATGTCTTTGAACATATTTGGCCAAACGTACTTTTTTCGGATTCTATTATATGTATTAATAACGCCTTGATGTCCGCCAAATGGGGAATCGTGATAATCTCTAAGTATTGTCATTTTTTCTTCGTGATTGTCTATTTTTTCTCTGGTATTTTTGATATCTTTATTTTTGTTAGGTTCGATTGATTGAATAATTTGTTTCTCATTTTGAGAATTGGCATCGTCGTCTATGTTAGTATCGAAGTCAGTTCCGTCCTTGTTTTTATCTTCTGCATCTGTCTTTTGTAAAGCTTTCTGAGCTCTAGTGACTGCCAAACAAGTTTTCTCGTCCATTGTGTCTTTATTGTCAGACGTATTTGCTGGTATTCTACTGAGTGCGTCAGCATTAATGTTAGTTTTTCCTGCTTTATATTTTAAAGTACATTCACTATATTCTAATAATTTGTGGTGTAATCTAATAAGTCTAGATGTGGGGTCCCTTACCCTAAAAATACCGGTCAGTGGTTGATGGTCTGTATACACAACGAATTTTCTACCTAACAGGTAACATCTAAAATTTTTCGTTGCCCAAACTATAGCAAGCATTTCCTTTTCTATAGTTGAATACTTTCGTTCTGTCTTGTCTAAACTTCGGCTAGCATATGCAATAGGCTTATCTTTCCCTACTTCTCCTTGTGAGAGTATTGCTCCAATGGCTTCATCGCTAGCATCAGTAGTTAGAATAAAATCTTTTTCAAAATCGGGATAAATTAGGAGAGGGGGTGATACTAATAAGTCTTTAAGTTTTTGGAATGCTTCCTGACATTTGTCTGTCCACTTAAATTTTACATCTTTTCGCGTTAAGTTAGAAAGTGGTCGTGCTATTTTTGAAAAACCTGGAATGAATTTTCTGTAGTAGTTGGCTAAACCAAGGAAAGATTGTGTTTGTCTAACGGTTCGGGGTACCGGGAAATTTTGTACACAACTTGTTTTGCTGGGGTCGGGCTGTGCCCCTTCTGCGGAACACTTATGTCCCAAATATACAACTTCTCGGCGGAGGAATTGACATTTCTCTACATTAAGTTTTAAATTGTGTTCCCGCAACCTGTCAAAAATTAGTCTCAATTTTGTATTGTGATCTTCTATATTTTTGCCATAAACGACTATGTCGTCCAGGTATACAAAACATTCTAAACCTTGTAGTCCAGTTAGTATATAGTTCATGAGTCGTTGGAAAGTCGCCGGGGCTCCTTTGAGTCCAAATGGCATTCGTTTGAATTCATAGTGTCCATACGCTGTACTGAAAGCAGTTTTTTCCCTATCTTCTGGATGGACAAGTACTTGGTGATAACCACTTGCAAGATCCAGTGTAGTGAAGTATCTAGCATGTCCTAGTTGGTCGAGTATGTCCTCTATTCGCGGTAGTGGGAAAGCGTCCCCTATTGTACAATCGTTAAGTTTCCTAAAGTCAACAACAACTCTCCATCGTGCTTCACCGTCTGGACCCGCCTTTTTAGGTACTACTAAAAGTGGTGAGTTCCAAGGACTTTTGCTTGTTTGAACTATATCGTTTTCCAACATTTCAGCAAGTTGTTCATTTATAATACCTCTTTGTTTTTCAGGTAGTCTATACATTTTTGTATTTATTGGGGCCTGATCTTGTTTTATTGGTATTTCATGTGTCATTGTATTTGTGTGAGTCAATCTGTCTCCTGGTAAATGGAATATGTCATTGTACTGTGCACAAAGATCTAATATGGCCTTTTTTTCTTCATTATTTAAAGTTTTTTCTTTATTTAAACTCTGTTTAAGTTCTATTACTCTTTTTTGTTCATTAATTGTTGACGTTTTTGTGTAATAACATGATACGTGGTTTGTATCTGTAAAATTCCTATCAAGATTTATTATATTATAATTTTTTAAAGGAACTAACTCTAAATCAATATTATGTATTTTAATTTTATGTTGTTTTGTATTTATTATTGGTACTAATATACTATTTTTGTTATGTTTAACTAAACAATTTCCTAAAAATACTCCATCTTCTATTTCTTTTCCTAAACAAATCATTGCTTCTTCATTTTGTATTGGTAATTCTATTATCTTTTTTGATCGTGGAGGAATTCTTATTTCCTTTTTCAAAGTTAAACTAATATTTTCTTTATATGTGTCGCCATTTTCACGTGGTAAATTCTGTTTACCTATTCTAGTCTGAAGAAATGTGTTTACTAATATTAGTCTATTTATAATGATATATAATAATGTTATAACCTTTGTCTGGATAGGTGTGCTTATTAATATAAGTGTATGTAAAATTGTATATGATAATATTATTATTAAATTATATATTTCTTGTAATTTTGTTTTTCCTAACCTTTGAGGTTGTATTAATTGAGCTAAATTTTCATCTTCTACTTGTTTTATAATTTTATTTGTTTGTTGGTGAAAACCATTTATTGTTTCTTTTTCCGCTGTTTGCAGTGTATTAATTTTTCTATCTAAATTGTGGTCTGTGTGTGCAGTACCTATTTTCTTCTGGTTTCTATGACCTTTCTTATTATTTTTTACATGTTTATTTTCAGAAATATTTATATTCATCATTTTTCTAATTTCTTCTTGTATTTTTGAAGAAATACCATTATTTGGGGTACACGAAGGTGTTTTAGTTCTGATATTCCTTTTTCTGAGAGATAGTTTTTTCTGCTTACCAGAGCCACGTCGCAATGATACTTTCTGCAGTTTTACTTCTTCTCCAGTTGCACTAACTTTTTGCCCATCGTCTTTTTGTTCCACTTTGCGAGGCGGATATTGAGACTTTCGTGATTGCAAACTAGTGGTTGTGCTTAAGGAACCTAAATTGTTGGTCAATAAACTTTCAGAATCTTTGTCTATGCCGGTCGCAATGTTGCGCCGCAAACTACATTTTTCTTCAAGTAATTTTTTCTCCAAATTAAGTGTGTTTGAACCTTTTCCCCTCACCTTTTGATTGTGGCTTGTTTGGGTTTGTTGCTGTGTTTCGTTTGAGTTATACACGTGCGAGTGATTTCTCGTGAAACAACTTCCATTGTGCGAAATGGGCAACCCATTCTCTGTAGTTACATCGGATTCTAGCAGTGGGATACTGAATACTTCACCAACGTGTGTTCCCGTGATACTTCCGTGTATTTGTGAAAATGTTAATAATTTGTTTGGGCCATCTACATTACAGTATTTTCCCAAGAAATTATACCCTAGAATTCCATCACCTGGGATGGCTAGGTCATCTTCTATAACTTGAAATTCACATTTGGGTAGTGTTGGTATTTCAATTTTTCCTATACATTCTCCTAATGTTCGATCAGAACCACAAGGTGTGTTAATGGTTAACTTCTTTTTAGTGTTAATGAACGTTTTATATCCTAATGCTCCTTTTTTAAGGAGACTGACCTCTGAGCCGGTGTCTACCAATAACCGTGTTGTTTTGTTTCTACCGACTCCTATTCCTATTTCTACTGAAGGTAAATTTATCTTTTTATTTATTGTTAATAATTCTGAGTCCTGTTTAGAATCAGATTTCTTTGGAACTTGGTGTTTCCAATGGGATTGCCCTAAATTTGTCTTAATTCTATTTAAAGTCGAACGGGGAAACTTTCGGTCGACTAGTTGGAGTTTCCCGACTGGGTATTCTCCCACTTATTTCTGAAAGAACACTCACTGATTGTGTGATTTTTTCTTCCACAAAAATCACAAACGGTTTCCATATGGAATACTCGTTTTTCATTGTTATTTTCTATTCGATTTTGAGAGTTTGGATAAACATTTCTAAAAGGGTTTGATCTATTTTGATCTTGAGTTCTCTGATTATTGTGATAGTTATTTTGTTGATTACTCGTGTTGTAGTTCTGATTGCTGTTGTTGAACCTTTTTCTGCAAGTTTCTGCTTCATGTCCGTAATTTTTGCATAGTTGACAAATTGGAGTGTTTTGTCGTTCAAGGCATTCACTGTTTGTGTGACCTTTTATGCTGCAGAAGCTACATATTATATTTTCTTTCGCTTGTAATAAAGTATTTAGATCATTGCAACTAGGCGCGGCCGCTTGAGTGTGGTTGCACGATGTATGTAAGAGTGGTATTGTTTCCATTCTCTGCATGTGTTTTTCCATGCTAAAAGCGGTTCTTATTAGTTCTTCTAAAGATTGATTTCTTAAAGTAAACAGATATTGGCCTAATTGTTTGTTTGAGATCCCGGAAGCAAGGGCTGATTTAGCAAAATCTTCTAATTGGTTTTTTACAACATCAGATTGATCACCATACTTAATGTCCGCTGCCTCACGACATTGTATTAACGAATGTCGAAGCCTACTTACAAAAGTATTCAAAGTCTCGAATGGACTTTGGCGACTGGTGATTAAATTATTTACCAGATCATTATAATCTTCAATTGGTAAATATGCTCTGTTTAGGATTTCTTCAAACTCTTTAAATGTAGAGGGCTTTGAAGTTGATATAAGGTCAAGAGCATCCTCTCGTAATCGAGTAGTCAGTATTTCTATGAATAGTTTTTCATCTATTTTAGGTATGTGATTTTGAATAGGACGTAAGCATGTCCAAAAAATTTGTAACTTTTGTGCTATCCTTGGGTCATTCCCTCCCGAAAATTCAGGAACGCCGTGTGATAGCTTGAGAAGTTTTTCAAAGCCTAACGACATTTTTATTTTTTATGTTGGTTTGCTTATAAAAAGAGTGATTTTATTTGATTCTGAATTTTATCAGGATAAAATTTCATTTTTTTTTTTTTTTTTTTTTTATTTTTATTTTATTATTTTATTTTTAAATATTGAAATCAGGAAGTAAATTAAAAGTTTGAAGTGACTTGACTTCAAATAAAAGCATGTCAGTGGAAACGAAATTATAGTTAAAATTTTTCTTTTGTAGGTTCGTAGGATGGCATGCTGAAGCTGGAGGATGCTTCAGTTTCTAAGGCAATTGTTTATTCTCCAAACGCCATACCATCCTACCGGCTGCGCCATTTCTTGTTACGTAATCTTTCATACGTAACGAAGGTAAAATTGAGAGGTTTGCCGTAAAGGCAGGGGATATGAACCCGACAAATGGGTTCCTCTCCCTTATTCAACAATTTCCCTAATTCCCTAATTCTTCCCTACTGTCCAGCTTTTTGGCACACTGGTGGCCAGTTAAGTTCGAGGCAACTAAGGCCCACTTCCTGAAAAAGAATAATAAAAAAGATTAATTACTTTGTTTGAATTAGTTCTTACATTTATTTTTGTATCGATATTTGTTTCTCCCTGTGTAGTCGGCCAGAGGTTCCTCTATTGGTGTATAAGGTTGACTGTACCATTTCTTAACTTATTCTACATTATTTATACTACTTAAATTTAACATTACACACTAATACTTATAAGACTAAAGTTTACGATATAAAGTATTACCCAATTACAAAACTAAGATTGCTTACATCGCAATCTTGGGTAATACTTTATTTTATTATTAATTAAATTGACATACAAAGAATTACCCAGTTACAAACTTAATATTGCATACAATGCAATTTTGGGCAATTCTTTGTTTATTGTTTATTAACCTATTTCAAAATTATACCTACTTAATTTCTTCTACTTTACTTTGCGTCATCCTCAATTTCTTGGTGACGCAATTTGAGCCATCAACACTCAATAACCAATATGACCCATCAGCAGTTTTCTTTTGTTTATTTTAATTGTGACGATCCAGTATGTTTTGTCACCGGATCGTCGACCTGCCGTCGCTTCAACTTATTATTGAAGTTGAATCATTGGCCAGGTGTTTACAATTATTATTGGCCCAATTAATTTGAGTAATTCGTTTGTTTTGTTTACAAAGCGAATTACTCTTGGTGCCCTTGAATTAATGAATTAAATTATTGTGGAGGGTTATGGTTAGTGTGAGACATAATAGATTAATGTCTAACACAACACTGTGAATTATATCGAAAGTAGCAAACTCACAAATTCAAATTCAAATTTAGATTTATTGAGACTTATTTTGATTACAATAAAGTACTTATGTTAGAAATACATTGGCAAGCAAACTCACAAACACAAAAAAAGTTTAATCAAAACCCGGTAAATGAAAAAAAGATAATTTTTCCCACTAAAATAATAATATCAAATGGCATCACTGGCATACTAAAAGTACTTAAAATATGACTCAGATAGTCCTTTTTTTTTGCTATTTGAACATCTTCCTTCTGTGTTTTAAGGTTGGTTGTATGTGTGACTGTTATTGCTCATATTTGAGTGTCCTTTCTACTTTTAGAATTCAGAGTATAAACACACTCGGATAGAAGTGGAAGTACGGTATTTTTTCAGGATAAACTCGTGTTGTACATTGTCAAAAAAAATATAAAAAAAAGGATGATACCTAAAATTTTATTTTAATATTTACAAAATTTAAAACACCTATTTTCAATGATGATTTGAGTAAATATTATTTAGTGGTGAGTTAAGGATAAAAATAGACGATAAATTGAAAGAATGTAGTGCAAATTATTTTTGCAAACGTGTGTGATGATGATGTATCCTTTTTGTACATTATGTATACTTACAAGGAAATTAAGTTTTTTTTTTGTGAAGTGTGGATGAGAGCATACCTTGTATCAATTCGATTTATTTGATACCATTTTTATTATTTTCTTAATTTGTATCCACTCTATTGTGCATTTTTTTGCAAATGTTATTAAAATTGGTAACATTTTGGGTTTTTTGTCTTAAATACTGTGGTTTAAAGTGGTGTTTTGTGTACTTATCGCTAAAAATAGTGAAAAAATTAACAATCTCAAATATTCTCAATATAGATAGAATGTCCCTTGTGAACATTTTTTTTTGTGGTTTGTAAATTAAGAATTTGTGTTTAATTCTATGAAAAATTATAATTAAAATTTCTTAAAAATAAAATGTGCGAGTTTGCGTTACAAATATGTAATAAATATATGTAGGTATATACATCCTTTGGCGATGGTAATTGTGAATAATTCGTTCTAAAAATATTTTTCTGTATACCTACCAACCTACTCAACAAAAACAACATCAAAAAAAGTAAAATGTTGGTATATTTTAAGGATGAACTTGAAGTGTTTACATATTGCGGTTAGTCTATTTTGAATTATTGTCACCGGTTAAAGGACTCAGCTGGTGATGTTGTCAATTAGAGGTTCATAATTTATTGGTGTAGGCAGTTTAAATAAGAACAAGAGTTAAAGGTTCCCTGTCGAAATAATTCACACTTTTGTTCAATTCAAGGTGATTTCAAAATTGACAATCGTTTTGGTTTTAAAAGTTGATAAAATTAGCTATATATAAGCAAGTAAGAACTGTCACGTACAGATAGCAAATATAAAACATTGTGGAAAAATTTTGTTATACATACTATTTTAAAACAACGCCGTGTATGATATCATTTTTCTATTAATTTCATATAATAGCCAATACCTAACTAGATGCTCACATTTTTTATAAAATAAGACGTGTTTTCTATTAAATTAAATTTTGAACAAATTTTGAAACGGCAGCCTTTATAAAGTTGTTGGGATAAAAAAACATCTAGATTTGAAATATTCAACATTTTTAGTAACGGATTTCCCCGACTTTGAAGAAATTGATAAATACCAATTTTAAAACACGGGTTTTTAATTAATTTTTGTATGAATTGGGCACGTTAAGGAAATATTAGGAACTAGGTAACGTCATTTCTGAACGGAAATTTGAGTAAATTGACAAATTAGTTTGGATACGCCATATTAGTCGTGTTTTATTGGTACTCAGTATTTTACTGGGTAAATATTTTATGCTGTAAACAACAACAAACGATTACTTTTGTTTATTATTAATAATCCTTTTTGCTTACAAGCCCTATTAACCCCTTGTATCCCCATGTATCATTTCTGTAACAAACCGAAAAAGATCGCACAAAAGCTGTAAAAAACTTTATTTTTTTCCTTTTGAAGCTTCTAGCATAATCTTTAAGTATTGCTCTATCGAAATAGTATGCCATATTTCAAATAAATTGAACCAATAATTTTTAATTGGCAGGTAATGTTGGGATTTTTTGAAAATAAGCAAATTTGTGTAAAAACTACGAAATTCAGAAAAAATAGTTTTACTGCATCAACCAACGGGGTTTTATTTTTGGATTTTAGGAAAGTGCTTAAAAATAAATATTAGATAGTTTTCTGTCTGAATTTTTGCTTACTTATTTTTTTACTCCCTTAAAATCGAAATAACTAAGTAAATAATGAATTTATTAAATTAAAAAAAAATACGTGTTTTATTATACGTCAAGGCCAATCGATTGACATTATTAATTTTAAAATTTACGATCTTGGGTTACAAGGGGTTAAAGGGTAGTTCAATGGTCCAGCTCGAGAAGCAAGGGGTCCAATACTCAAACCCTGCGGTGGACGATTTTGTTTCAATTTCGGTTGCCCCACTGTGGCGGGGGTGTTGCAGGTAATACAAATTTCGTTTACGGCTTTTACGGTGGCGGTTGATATCTATATTTTTTTTTTGAAATTTTTTTTTAAATTTTTATTCAAAGTATTGATTAATATTTTCTTTTAAATATAATACCATTTTTTGATTATTTGAACATTTTAAACAACAAGCGATTTTCAGAAACAAAATTTCTAAAAATAATTTTATTAATATCCGTTTTAAATTGTATATTTTTTACATTATGAATTTCTTTAAAAACAATTTACGTTAAAAATTAAAAAAAAAAAATACATAAGAAATGTTAAAAAAAAGTGTATGTGGAATGTGATTTCTTTCATTACATGCATTTTTAACCCTTTCGAACCCAAGCTATGAAAATCAATATTAAAAAATGCTTTTCCAGTATTATCGTGTCAAAAACATCACAACTAAGAAATAGGAATAGCAAAAAGTTATGTTCCAGCTAATGTGTTATTCACATGTTACATGTAAGTAACATACACTGCCTATGAATGATGACCACCATAAAAAGTCGGACAACTGAGAAAATAACTTTTTATAGAACAATAATGTATGCTACTTCTTCTAAGCTAAAACACAAAACACTTTCTGGATTAAAATTTTGTATATCTTTTTTTTTCAAAATTATGACCATTTTACATATATAAAAAAATGTAGAATTAAGTCCCTTTTTCGATAGAAAAAAAAATTAAAAGTATGATATTTGACTTACTTTTTGTACTAATCCAGTAACTTGGCATTATTATCTTTCAATTAAGCCATTGAAACCTAAAAAATTATTTAATGGAATATTTTTTACGAAATCTTAAAGATATGTTTCATGAGAGTAACGCCGAAAGGGTTAAGAAAAAGAATTAAATCCTTAAAGTAATTTTTCTGAAATAGTTTGATTGAAAAAAAAATATTTATAAAATTAAAGTTGGTATGCCATTTAAACAGTTATCAATCAACATCTAAAAAAAAGTGAAAAATTGATTTTCAAAAAATATCAAGTTTTTAAGAATCCAAACACTTATGTTTTTAAAACTGTATTTTGGATTTATATTTGTATTTATGAAAACAAAAATAAAACGTTAAAATTGAACTTGTCGTTTAGAAGAAAGTCGGAAAATCAAACTTATGCCATAACAACAAATTTTATTTATCGAGTTCTATGTTTTATTGAGCCAAGAAAAAACCAAAGGAAACCCCGGAAATAATTCTAAGTCTTAATTTGTACGATCGCTTTTTATCGATGCAAATTTTAAGCAGTTGTATTAATATTGATTTCTAAACACGTCCGAACAATGCAAATAACAAACAAAAGTGTGTCAAGAATTCATTGTTGAAAACATTATTCGTTCGGACTTACTTACTAAACAAAATTATTTGTTTTTTGTGTACATACGTCAAGACCACAAAAAACAACAAATACTATACAAATAAATAGGCATCTTCTATTTAACGTAACAAACGTTCTTTATGTTTTCATTAAATAAAAAAAAAAAATAAATAAATAGGTACACACTGTAATCACTTAACATATTTTTTTGTGTCTAGCTTTATTGGGCAAGATCCAATAATTCATTCTCTAAAGACCCAAACAAAAAAAATTTCCCAAGGCCCTTCTCATGCATCATCATTCGCACAAAAAACATTAATCAAACAAAAATAAATACATACATAAAATTCATTAGCATAAATAACAATAATTTCCAAATTCGTCAATCACTCTCTCACAATAAGCCAACGTATGGGGGGATCAATGAAGATTGAAGATCATTTTTGTTTATACGCAATTTACCCAAATTAACAATTGAAACTTATCGCAAAAAAAAATTATTTCGCAACGTCCAATCTTACTGCCCTTTTTTTGCCTGAAAGACACTCTGCAACAGCTGCAGTGAGCACATGATTGGCATTTGCATTGCAGATTATGATAAAAATTAAACAAAGAAATACGCGAAGCAATTAATACGCCTTTGCTTCAATGATTTGTTTAAAAAACAATCTGCTATAATTATTGTCATTTCGACAGCAAAAGAGAAAAAAATTATTATGCTGAAAGAAAGAGAATTATGTATTGCTTAAGAAAGTAGGTATATCCATATTTTTTTTTCTTTCGATTTGTACAATTATTTCATCTTGCTCTTGCCACTTGATTCTATTCATCAAACAGCAAATTCATGCACGGATCATAGGGAGGGGTAATTAATTAAGATTAACTAAAATTCGTCTAGAAACGTTCAAAATTTAAGTTACCCTCATGAAACTTGGTAGAAAGTTTGCTTTTTGGAATAAGAACCAAGGATCAAAAGATTGTATAAAAATAAAATTGATGGAAGAGTGTTTTTTTTTTTGCGAAAGGGAGGGAGGAGTGAAGATCAACAAAACAGTAAATTAATTGTCTGTATAAAAACATCATATAACACATGTTTTTAGGTTAATTTTTGATGCTGACTCTAATGTCATGAAAATGGAGTCAATATGATTGCTTTAAGAAAAGTTTTTGCCGATTTAACTCAAGACTTCATGATTTTTTACTAAAAAAGGTAAAATAACATAGCAACCGCACCCATGTGAAAAACATTATACACTGATAAAAAATAAAAAAGAATTCATAAATAATAATTAGTGCAACAAAAACCAATAATCTAAGCAGTCTATACAAATATTAAAGGTCTGTACTTTTTTTTATTTGAAAGGTTGTTTTTTTTTTCAAAGTTTTGAGAAAGTGTGTTTGTAATGAAAAAACTAAGTAGGTGTTGCTGCGCTATATTGTTGATTCCAAAATCCAAATATAAAAATTTTACACAAAATTGGTGTAGATTTAATTTTATTTCTATAAAAAAAGTATACATGTAAGATATGAAATTAGATTTTAATTTTTTACTTACAATTTGGTATTTAATCTTAACAGCAACAAATTCAAAGCGCAAAATGGAAAATGGAAGAATGATAAAGCAAAAAATGACTTTTTTTGTACTCCACGTTCTCTTTCTAAAGGAAAGAGACGGGAATATTTCTTTAAAATAAACTTAGACGATTATTATGATAGATGTGTTCAGTTTCCTGAACACATCATCATCTCTCCCTGACTCGATGACATTCCGGGGGCCGTCTGAGAACCATATCCTAGTTTGAAGACTTTAAATCGAGGACAGCGAGTCTGCCAATTGATCGTTTCGTTTTAACTGCTCCATTTGCAAGCTTAACATCTGCGATTCGTGTAATTCCATCAGGTCCTGGGTAGACCTTTACTACACGACCCAAGTGCCAGTTGGAACGTATTTCGTTTGGTTCAATAACGATGACGATATCGTTGTTCTCTATCGGTTTCGTCTCCTTAAACCATTTTGACCTCCTAGTAATTACGGGCAAGTATTCAGCATACCATCTCTTCGTAAGCTCAGACATTAAGTGAAGGGATCTCCGGCTGTACAGCTTGCTGCAAAAATCGTTTTCGTAGAAAATACCGGGGGCCGTAATGTCTTGATCAGCTTCACCAAAGAGCATTAAGTTTGGAGTGAGTGGTTTCGGATCTTCAGGATCTACTGGGACGTGAGTAAGTGGACGCCTATTTATCTGACTTTGAGCCTCCATGAGAGCGTTCCGCAAGACATCCTCTCTTGGAACGAGACCCTTGAGCACAAAGTTGACACTCTTTTTTATCGACTGAATAAGCCGCTCCCAAGCTCCACCCATCCATGGCGAATAAGCTGGTATGAAGCGCCATAAAATACCTTGATATTTAGAAGAGTATTCGCAAAGAGAAGACTCCATCTCTTTGATGTCTTTTTCGAGTAAATTTTTGGTTCCAACGAAGTTGAGGCCGTTGTCGCTATAAAAATACTTCGTCACAACTCGATTTATGACGAAACGTCTAACAGCCATATAACACTGATCTAGGCTTAGATCATTTAATAGTTCTATCTGGACTGCTCTAAATGTGAGGCACGTGAATATCATACCGTAACGCTTTACAGTGCTGCGACCAACCTTTACAAATAAGGGACCAAAGCAATCCACCCCCACATGTGTAAACGGCCTGGAATCAAAAGCTAAGCGAGCTTCTGGGAGCTGACCCATCTGCGGCATGACGGCTTTGGCTTTAAGACGCTTGCACATAAAGCACCGACTTCTGACTCGCTCCACTGCTCCTCGAATACTGATGATCCAAGCACTTTCTCGTATGTCGGATATGACTGTGGCAGTTCCCATATGAAAGTTTCTCTCGTGATGATATTGAATGAAAAGGTCGACCAACGGATGGTTTTTAGGGAGAATTGCCGGATTTCGAGAAGCATATGAACGGTTGACCTTTTGCGCCCTGGACCTCATACGTAGCGTGCCATCTTCATCCAAAAAAGGAGATAAACAAAAAATTGAACTTGAAGCACTCACCTTGCCGTTTGTTCTCAAAGAAGTAAGCTCACTTAAGAAGGCTTCTTCCTGAATTTTTCTGAACATCCAGTTTTCTGCAAATCGGAACTCGTCAGGTGTGACACAGGGTTCTTTGGCGATGGTCTTCTTCTGAAGCAGGTGTTTAAAACGTAACAAAAATGCGATGGCTCTGACGGAGAAATTCCATTTAGCTTGAAATCTTGAAGAGAGCATGTCATATGCGCCATAACAACTTGATGGTTTAAGAATGTGATGTAAACTTTTCACTGATTTCTCATCAACGTCGACTAGCTGAGACTCGGATTTAAACGGTACAACGGGCCACTTCTCAAAGGGAAGATTCAGAAAATCTGGACCTTTGAACCATCTCGTGTCTTGATTCCCCATTGGTGTTTCGAATCGTTTCGTGCCATCATCAGCAACATTGTCGTTAGATCTTATGTGAAACCATTGACGAGGAGAAGTGGTGTCTAGGATCTCACCTACTCTAGTGGCGACAAAAGCAGGCAACTTGTTTGTGCAATTTATCCAGCTAAGAACAGTCTTGGAATCGGAAAAGAACAGCGTCTCATCGATACGTATGCTGTGGGATTCTTTAATTGTAACGGCCAAACGAGTACCCAAAACTGCAGCTTGTAATTCCAATCGAGGGATAGATAATTGCTTTACAGGTGCCACCTTCGCCTTTGCCATGACGAGTGCAACTTCAACCTCTTCGTTGCGGGTAAAACGGAAATAAGCCACTGAGGCGAAAGCCTTTTCTGAAGCGTCAACAAATATTACAAGGCTCACCTGAGAATCATCTGGATTCCAAGAAACGTAACGACGGGATATCTTGAGGCGTTCGATGTGTATCAATTCCGTCACAAACTCCAGCCAAAGGTTTCGTAAACGAGGAGACACTGCTTCGTCCCAATCGAAACCTTCTCTCCAGACTTCTTGAAGTAAAATTCGTCCACGTATAATAAACAACGAAACAATTCCCAGTGGATCAAAAATCTTCATAACTGTTTTCAGCATCTGACGTTTTGTGATTACAGCACCCTCTACAAGCATTTCTTCCAAGACATCATCGTAAGCCAGTTTGTATGTGAAGTGATCAGATGATGGATGCCAATACATGCCTAAAACCTTTGAAACAAAGCTATCACTTTCATTAGGATTAATGCTTACCAACTCTGCATTGACGTTTCCGTTCGGCATGTTATTGAGAACTTCCAGGCTGTTTGATTGTAACCCAACAAGATCAAAATTCATCGAGTGACAGATTCGTATAGCATCGCTCGTGACGGAAATAGCCTCTTCGACCGTATTGTGGCTATTGAAATAGTCGTCCACATAGGTTCGTTTAGTTAACCCATCAACGGCCGCTGGAAACTCGTCTTTATAAAGATTGGCATGATGATTTTTGACGTATTGGGCGCATGATGGAGAACATCTGGGGCCAAACATCATCACCTGCATGATGTAAATTGTTGGTTCTCTGGTGCTGTCTCCATCTCTCCACAAGATCCTTTGACATTGCTGATCTTCGGTCTTGATACGGATTCTATGGAACATCTCGCGTACGTCTCCGTTTACAGCTATCCGACGTTCTCGGAATTTGAAGATGCCTGCATGTAGTGGAACTAAGTTGTCTGGGCCTTTCATCAAATGACTATTCAGCGAAATTCCGCTGACTTTCGCAGCCACGTCTGCAACGCATCTGGGCTTCGGAGGAGATTTGTTTGGATTGATGATGATGAAGGTAGGTGCGTACCAAACGCGAGGCCAATCCCGTTCTAAATCCTCCCTGGAAGCAACTCTTGCATACCCTTTGGAAATCAGCTCTCGAAAATGGTTATTTTGCCATTCGAGCAAATCAGGCTTCTTCTTGAGGGATTTCTCTAAACCAATTAAACGCTTGTAGGCCATGGAGTAGCTATCTGGCAATTTCACGTCATCCGAATCCCATAAAAGACCGATCTCGTACTGCCTGTCAACCAGTTTAAGAGAACTTTCCATTATCTCTAGGGATCGACTGGTTTCTCGACTTAGTACTTCACCCTTAGGAGGCATTACGCCAAAGTCTTCGGTAGTAAAGTGACGACGGACTAAATCGTGTAATTCAGGTTCTTCTCTTATAGCGTCATGAAACATTAATTGCATTGTAGGTTTCGCAGTCTGATGCACACTTGATACCTGCATCGAAGGAGCCGATTTCCCGTAGACAATCCATCCCAGGAGCGTCTTCAAAGCGTGAGGTTCCTCATCCTTCCCATAACGTTGGCCATGTCCAATTAAAAATTTGGCCTGGTCCAAACCAAGTAATATTTTTGGCTCAGCATTAACCAGACTACTAAGTGGGAGACCACGTAGGTGAGGGAACGCCTTCTGTAAAGCTTCGACATCGGTGGATTGACTAGCGAGACCTAAATGTTTGATTGTGTACACATTTTTCAACACGTACCTTTTACGACCATTGACTGCGGACACAGCTAAAGAAGTTCGATGTGAATCTTCAAGCCGAGATACACCTTTAGTCCACTGTAAGGTGAGTTGTTCTGGATGACCATCCAATCCGAGCTCGTTAAAAAGTTCTTCTTCCACCATCGACAGCGACGACCCATCATCCAAGAATGCATAGGTGTCCACGAACAAATCATCCTTACCATAGATGCGTATTGGAACGATTTTAAAAATTATATTCACATCAGCACTGACATGAGAAGAGTGGATGTGCGGTTGAGGCACGAATGGCGCAGCAGCAGAATTTAATATGTTGTTGTTTTCGTCTTCCGATAAATGCAGTAGCGGATGATGACGTCTGTTGCAGCCATTGACGCCACAACTTCTCTTCTTGGCGCAAACTTTCCAAAAATGCTTAGCGGGATCCAAGCATGAAAAACAAACGTGATGCTCCTTAACAAACGCCTGCCTTTGAACCGGGGACAAAGCCAAAAACTCTTCACACTTCATCAAGGTATGATGTTTCTGGCACTTGCAACACAAACCGGATGACGCAGACGAGTGAACTAAAACTCGAGAAGATTTCGATGTACTAGCTGATTGTGATTTTTTCTGGGCAGTGAAATTAGACGTTTTCGCAAGTTCGGGCGGTAAATCAATCAGCTTTCCGGTCAAAAACTCTGCAAAATGCTCAAATGTCACATCAGATGTTGATATTGATTTTGTCCTCTGCCATTCTTGGTAGAGTCCCGGACCTAACCTCGAAGCAAGATTGGTCAGAACATATCCGTTCCTGAGATCCCCTTCTCTATTCATGGACTTAATATCGGCAACAAACCCGTTTAATTTCACCGCCCAAACACGCAAATTGGGATCTGCCCTTGATGATAACTTGGGTAAATTTAATAAATCTGTGGTGAGGTCGTGCACCAGCACATCATAGCGACCAAACATTGTCCTTAGAGAATCCATAATGGCGTTAGCATCAGCTGAATATTTGAGGCGATCACTTACAAGCTGATATGCTTCACCCTTTAACGCCTTGCGTAAACGAGCCACGTTCTCTTTTGATGAATAACGACCTTCAATAGTCGTGGACTTAAATACTTCTTCGAAGTAGGGCCACTCTCTTTTGTTCTCACCCGAAAAACTGGGCAGCTCCTGAACATTACTACGATTCAAAATCGTAAGTAGGGATGCCATATCCTGGTCTCGAAAAGATGGTTCAAATGAGCGTTCGTGTTGATGAGGCGTGGAGTGGTTTGTAGTTGATGGGACTTGTTTTTGGCTTGGAATCTCCTTAGACTTTGCTATAGAACTGTTCAACAACGCTTGATGATTAGCTTGTATTTGCTTAATAATTTGAAGCTTTGCTAATTTAGTTGCTGCTACAGCTGGTTCAGAGACGGAAGGGAATTGTTCCTTAACCTTCGAAACTTCGAGCAACTTTTTTGCTTCAGCAAGCTCAGCACGCAACTCCAACAACTCTTTGTCACGATCAGCAACTGCAGCCTGTGCAACAGCAGCAGCTTCCACGATCATGTTGATATCCTCTTCACTTGGTAAATCGGCAGCGTCAGCTATAGACAAAGAACCTCGATGACCGGTTTGATCACGTGATTCGATGTCATCCTCTCGAAAAACGCAGTCTTCCTCCTCACAAAACCATGGTGTAATTGTGTCGAAGTTGTCAGGATCGAATCCGTGACAAATAAAATGCCACCAACGCTTGCATTTATCGCAAGACACCATTTGTTCATCATCCGGGAGAAGACAACCTTTTAAAGCACAACTGTGCAAATTCTTGTCGGCCATATCAAAGCAGGGAACACGACAAATTTGCAATCAAATTAAATAAAATAATGTTGCTGCGCTATATTGTTGATTCCAAAATCCAAATATAAAAATTTTACACAAAATTGGTGTAGATTTAATTTTATTTCTATAAAAAAAGTATACATGTAAGATATGAAATTAGATTTTAATTTTTTACTTACAATTTGGTATTTAATCTTAACAGCAACAAATTCAAAGCGCAAAATGGAAAATGGAAGAATGATAAAGCAAAAAATGACTTTTTTTGTACTCCACGTTCTCTTTCTAAAGGAAAGAGACGGGAATATTTCTTTAAAATAAACTTAGACGATTATTATGATAGATGTGTTCAGTTTCCTGAACACATCATCATCTCTCCCTGACTCGATGACAGTAGGTAATGGTACCATATTCAAATTCAGCGGTTACTTACATTTGAGATTGCAAGTTTTCACGGGTGCAAACCATAGTGCCACTCGGCATGAGTACAATAACTTAGCCAATGCAAAATAATAATGTAATGTAGTATTGGAACATAGTAAGGGATTCTTGTAACCCTTCCAGCTTTACCTAGGAAACACTATTACATAATTCCGAATTTTCGATTTTTTTTATTTCACATTATCCAGCAACAAATGATGAAGGGCACCGCAGTTCTACTTAATTATTATTTTCTTCGTAAAAATTATACCTAACATTCTTCGAATGGTAAGGTACTACTACTGGTTTAAATTAAATGATTTTAACTTACCTAATCACCTAATCACCTAAAAAAATCCTAAAACCTTGACTTCTTTGGTACGAATTAACTAACCCCATCCCCTTTATGTTGAGTGTTTTTTTATAAACCCCTTGGCCAACTTCTATGAAATTTTCTGTACTAAGTTTTATTAGTTTTTGAATATTTTTATGATAATTGATATGATCTAACGACACAATTTTTCCTTAATCAAAAAATCTTGAGTGAAATTTATTGGTGTTTGAAATAATTCAAAAAATGGTGTTCCTTTCTTCTGCAACAAGCCTTTGCCCTTATTTATTTTTAATAGATCTGCCAGTCTTAATAACGCTTATGGCCGATTTTACGAAGGACTTTTAAACATTTAACAGGCTTTTAAACCTTAAAATGGAATTTTTTGGTTTCACCACGCACTTTCAAATTTAACAAGCTTTTAAAAACCCTTATAAACTAAATGGCCATTTTTGGCTCATTAACTTTTAAATTGTCATTGAAATGTCATTAGATGATATATATATAAATAGATAAATTCTTTTATTGTGGGCTTAAAGTCAATTTTATTCAATTTTTATATATTATATTTTATATATATTGAATAAAATTGACTTTAAGCCCACAATAAAAGAATTTATTTATATAAGAAAAGTCACCAAATTTGTTAAAGAATTTATATATAAATAGATTAATATAATAGCTCATAGTTTTATTTTGTAACATATTTTAATTTTTGGAGATACAAAATGAAAGAAACAAATTTTGACTTAACATTGCATGCTTTTAATAATATTTTAATGGTTTGCGTACGATGAAGAGCAACACAAAGTTATTTGCCGTGAAAGTGTATTTTGGGTTACAGAAATCCATTCCTCGATTATGACGATGTTGCTAAGAAAATAAATTGCACGACTGGGGTCGCACGTACTTGCTCTTATGCTTAATGTAACTATAATGTTAAAGCTTTTTATTCAAAAAATTTAAAATTTGATATTTTGAAGAAATTTCATAAGTAGTATAAAAAAATTAAATCTGTTTTTATAATTAATTAAACTCCGTTTTAAATTACCTTAAAAAAAAAAAACAAATATGCCATTTTATTTCTCGTATAAAAAGGTATTTTTAGAAAAAAATTTTCGAAAATTGTAGGAGCCGTTTTTTAAAAAAATAGTTTTTTATATATAAAATTTTTTTAACATTTTTCAAAAAAAAAGTTGGTATGCCATATTGAAGAAATAATTAATTTACACATAAAAACTAAATTTCAAAATTTTTCATTGATCCGTTTTCAAAAAATTGATTTTTCAAAAAAAAATTTTGAAATATTTTTTAAAAAACCAAAAATGCGTTTTTTGAAAATTTTCTAAAATTTTAATATTATCTTTACTTACACACTTTTGTATAAAAATTTTCATTTAAATCGGGTTAATGTTGTACGAGATATTCAGAAACGAAAAAAACCGTTCTATGACAGGTACCGTTAATAACGGTACAAAAAATATTTTTTTTTATTTAAAAAGTTGGCTCTTATGTGTAGTACTACACACAAAAATTTTAATCAAAATCGTTAGAGCCGTTTTTGAAAAAAATTAACTTTTCTATTTCCGTTATATGGCAGGTACCGTTAGTTTTGGTCATAAAAAAAAAATTTCGATTTCCCCTCTAGGGAATCACCAAAAACTGCTAACTACCAAGTTTGAAGAAAATCACTTCACTCGTTTAGGCTGCAGCTCCAGATAGAGACAGACAGACAGACAGACAGACAGACAGACAGACAGAATTGCCGGACCCACTTTTTTGGCATTCTCCATCATCGTAATGTCATGTAAAATTGTTATCTCGAGTTCGATTTTTTTTACGAATCCTAAACTTGCCCTATAGTACCTATATCGCAAGTAAAAATGATGTTTCGATTTTCCAAAAGCATCTGTGGATTAGTTGTTAGTTCTTTTGGCCATCATTTCATTTGGCCTCTTATTTTTGTTTGATTTTTACCTTATAATGGCGTCCTTAAAAATATATTGGAGAGTGATTAAAATGGAGCTTAGTGCTTGTTTATGAAATTGGACATTAGTTTTTTTAAATGAAAAATTACTTAAAAAAACTAATTCTTGTGAAATAAGTCTGAAATATATTAGGTCTACCATGAAGCAAATAGTGAGCGCAAACAACAACCTGGATTATTTCATTTTTCACAAAATTCACCTTATGGAAAATTTGTATTTTTATATCGAAATTTTCTATAAAAAAAAACTAACTTTTTTAAGTATGTAATCGGTCTTTTTGCTAATCATCATTTTGTATAGACATTTTGTTAATTGATTTATACATTAAACAAAAATTATGAAAAGAGTCGATTTATCGGACCGAATCTTATGACAAAACACAATTTATTGGACTTTAAAACATCATAATTTTGTGTTTCGTGTTTTCTATCATAATTTCATAATATTTCATCAGTTTTCCGAGTTCAATTTTTCATCACGAACACAAGAATTGCTATAAGATTTATCATCTCAATCTCAAAAGTACCAAACCATCTAAAAGTAATAATTAAAAAAAAACCACCTCCCTCCCAAATCAATTTTTGTATCAGCGCCTGGTGCCGATGCCGACAGAGCTTTATTAGCAAAATAAGTTTTGAACTAACTCTAGCATCCATCCATTCAGTCCACCAAACCAAACCAAACAACCGCCACTACCCAGTTTGTAATTTATTTTTATTTTTGTACTAAAATAGATGTGGTGCGGCGCGCAGTGCAATATAGCGGCGGCGGCGACCTCATGTGCGGCTGATTTTTCTCGATACATTGTACCTACATAATTTTTTTTTTAATAAAAATAATTGCGTACTAATAATGTCGTTCAAAAAGAAGGGAATGCATCTGACAAGATCATAACGACCTTGAATAGTGCTTTAAAGTAAAACACTTAAAAAAAACCTCCCCTTATTTGTTTTGTTTTTTTATTTTTTCTCAAATGAAAGTGAATGAAACGTGGGTGTGAAGTAAATAAATATTATAAAAAATGAAAGCTATAAAAAAATGATATTTAGATATCAACTACCTGCTCTGTCATATTATTTACACCAAAAACAGTGATATTGTAAACAAATCAAGAGTTTGTGATCGTTTCCGGGAGAGAAATAAAATATTGTGATCGCTTTTTTGAAGCGCTGCTGGGTGACAGTTACAGAGTACAGAGACTGCCAAGTGTGTTTTATTTCGATGAAATAGTTGACATAGCATGATCTTGTTTTTTTTTTGTTTGCTTTTTTTCTTTGATTGTGCAAATAAAAGCAATTTTTCAATTAACGCTTGATTGGTTCGTATGACGAATGGATAAGCCAAATTTATTAGTGTTTTTCCTTGATTTTTTATAAACAAAAAAAGAAGAAAAAAATCACTTCATAGCTCTCTTGGTCAGTAGGTGACTGTTCATAGGTATGTAATGCATAGAAGGTATTGAGGTATTGAATATGCATCACAATTTTTCAAAAATAAATACAAAACAAAAATTATTTGCATATGTAGGTATGTGATTTGTATAGAGTTTTTAGTGCGCTGACATTGTGCCTATGTAGGTACCTCTTATATATTAAAAGTTAGCATTGATTTATTTTAAATATAGTGATGGGCTATTTTATAACGAATTGTCATACGAATTCTCAAAAATAGAGAATCCCACATATTGGTATTGGTAATTGAATAAATTACAATAGGTTTCAAATAAATACCTAAATTACTAACATTGTTCGTAATTTTTTACAATATGAAGGGCTTCAGCCCCCGCGGAAAACTTTCCGAGAAAATTTAAAACAGTCAGCATCTCAGATAGGTAGTACTTTTCCAGGAAATATTAGCTACATTCTACGAGGCCTTCGCCTTATCATCATTACCCACTTTATTTTCAGAAACAGCAAGTCATGTATTTGTTAACAACTGAAATACAATTCGCAAAATTTTATACAATCTATATAGTTTTTTCAAATCATTTTAATTAGTGAAAAAAACATTTGTTTTCAAACCAGTCAAATAAGGGTTTAACCTCGGAATGAATGTTAGTAGAAATTTTTTTTGCTCAATATCTTCCTTTTGCCATTCTATAACATATCTCAAAAGTCTAGAAAAATCTCATGTCCGCTTGTCGCGATTTCAAGGTCAAATCGCAAAATTGAGATTTTCAAAATTAGCAAAAATAGGCTATGGTATTATATACACATATGATACATGATTTCAAGGTATTTTTTAATGCTGATTCCAAAAAATCTAAAATCAAGACAATCTGACGTCTCTGGAAAAAGTTGTACCTACCTGTTTTTCATCTGTCAACTCATTATTATATAACAGTTGCAAACTTACTGCCGAAAAACCCTTAAAAGTTATGGTAGATGAACCAAATTTTGCATGAAGATTTTAGAATCCATCATTATTAAAAATCAAAACAATCCATTACAAAAAATATATATACCTACGAAATAATGGTATTTTTTGATGGAGGGGCAAATTTTAGGATATATGCACTAAAGAAGATTCTTGTTCATCTTAGGAATAATTGCTAATAGGCTAATTTTTTTGTTTTTATGTTTGTTTGGATATTCTATAACTTATGTCAAAAATCTAAAAAAATTTTATTTTTTTTTAAATTTTAAAAAATTGAAAAACTACACTTCAGATATTTGTGTTAGATCAACATGAATGAGGTGCATTGCTTTTCAGGGATTGTCAGATTGATTAATGATATTTAATTATTTTCAAAAAAAAAAACCTCAAATAAAAGAGACATGACAAAAATAAGAAAATCACCCCTCGACGTGTTTCAAAAAAACCACCCTAACTCTTAAAGCGAAGGGATAATCGAAAAAAGTTATTTAACATTATATTGTAGATAATTAAATTATCTTCAAGTTTGCTATACATTTTTTTTCGGTAGATTCAAAAATACGTGAGTTATGTGAAAAACTAAAATTTTTATAAAAAACAAAATGGCGCCCAAATTACTCTAGGTGCGATTGTGCAAAATGTGGTTTTAGACTCGTGTCTTGATACTCTTTCGAGTCCTGAAGTCAAAATACAATTCGGAATTTATTCCCAGACCCCATATAATAAAATCTAACTTTCCCGTACTACCCTTTCTTTTAGGATCCAAGAAAAATAAATGTCAATAAATTCACAAAATTTAAATACAAATTTCAATTAACATTACAAAAATACCTAAATAAACCGCTATACTATTGCTCTGCAAGAATAGTAAATTTTCTAAACCCAGTATATTTGTTTCTCTAGAAAGAGTTATAGTCCAGTAATTTTAGGTTTTATCTGCGGAAAAATTCCTACTGGGCTCGATTTTGGTATAGACCTTCGTTACGGCGTTGTAATGAAAATGTGAAAAATCGACATTGATATCGCGTCCGCGTTAGAAGTTATAGAGGTCAAAAGGTCACAAAAATCAGTTGTTTCGCATATATCTTGTGACCTGTTGCTCGGAGGTCAATATGGGTCTATTGAAAATCTGTTCGTCATAAAATTATCTAAAAATATTGCCTTATGCATTTTTCTGTAAATCCAATCGTTTCGAGATTTTCGTGACCTTTCGACCTCTATAACTTCTAACGCGGACACGATATCAATGTCGATTTTTCACATCTTCATAACAACGCCGTTACGAAGGTCTATACCAAAATCGAGCCCAGTAGGAATTTTTCCGCAGATTGGGGTAAAAAATGCCTAAAATTACTGGGCTATTAATTAGTTCTAATTTGTATTTTTATTTGAATATTTAACATTATTAGACACGTAAAACGCCTTGGCAATATATTGTAAATGAAGTCTTTAAAATGGAGTTAAACAATTCAATTAAAAGATTGCATTCATATCATCGACTTATCTTTGAGACTTTATTATGCTTTCACCAATTACTTTTCGTAATTGCTTGCATTCTTTATTGTATCCATCAATTGAATGCATTCTTTTTGCAGTCTTTGCAATCTTTTGCATTTTGAAACAAAAAGACTGCAAGAGACTTCAAAAGAATGCAGACTGCTAAGGAATACAAAAATTTGCAAAACATTGCAAAGACTGCAATAAAAATGTAAAGACTGAATGTACTCCCAAAAAACATGATTGGTGATTTCGAAATTTAAATTCCATGCCTCGAAAAAAGAAGATAATTCAATGAATGCTTTATTTAAATTAAAGTCACTAAAGATTCCATTCAAAAAATATTTCAGTCTGTACAACTCTGCTCTGTAGTACCACAATGGAACTTTGAGGTTTAACTCAGTAGCGTGTTCGCACAAAAGCCACTTTAAACTAACTTAACCTTTATTAATATATCCAATTTAGTGTTCGATTCAACATTTTCCATTGTATAGAAATTAAGGTTTAAAAGAAATGAATTTGAAGACCAATAAAATGATGGTAACGAAAATTAGTATATTCAGTTTTATCGTGAATCTAGAACTAAAAGAGTTTATGCCCATTTTGTCACTAAGCCATTTATTGTTTGCAACGAGAATTTGCTCTCCTATTATAAAAAGAAGTGCGTGTGACTCTTTGAATTTTATATAAAAAAAAAAAATTTATTCAGTAAAAAAATAAACATACTTACTACATATTTTGATATTTATGTGATAAAAACTTACATAAATAAGAACTATACCTAATTCAAAACATTGATATCAGTGATATTTAAAAAAAAAAACCTCACGAAGCCGGATGCTTGATTTCCTTTATATCCAATTCATAAAGCAACCACATAGTTAACACATTTTCTAGGTTCTTATCATTTGAGTTGAAGATATCAACCTTTCAGAGAAAAAGAAAAAAAATATTATTATCAAAAAAATTTTCCAAATAAAAATATAACAAGGACATAAAGTTGGGACTTGTTTCAGAATAAATCTAATTTCATTTCAAGAAAGCTACTAGAAAATTTTATTTGTTGTTTTTGAATTTTTTAATTTAAAATAAACTTCTAATTAAAATACTTATTAGTTATCACAAAATCAATAAATAAATTGTAAAACAAGAAATTAATTTTTATATTATGTATTTATTATTTCATATACTTTTTTTGGAGCTCAATTTCATTTAAGAAGTATTGTTTTTTTTTTTTGAGACCGTCTATACTTGCCACTTTTATCATTGTGGTTTTCCTTAATCTTCCCATTTCTTAGTTTTCACTGGGCACTAGACTAAAAAAAAAATATTGGCATTTTATCAATAAATCAATTTATATATAAATAAATAAACATAAACAATCCAAAATCTATTTATATAGTTCGTTCTTTTTGTTGAATTAAATGTTTATTCTCAATTATAAAAAAAAAATTACAAATCGCAAATGAGACCTCTTTAATTTGAATTCCTATATCCAACATAAAAAGATATTTATAAAATTTTGCAAAAATTTAATGCTGTGCTGGGTGTTATCATTTGTTCTCGGTAGAAATAGAAAATCACAATTAACAACGCTACGCTGCCGGTTTGGCTTGGGTACATCTACAATTCATACATTTTTTGATTATTTTTTTTTATTTATTATTTAATTGTGTGAACAAATAAATGTGAATTGTACGATAAAAAAAAATTATCTTAATTTCTCAATGCCATTCATAGAACTAAGATTAAGATGCTTACAATAAAGGCAAAACAAAATAAAAAGAAAAAACAATTTTATCTGGTGGTTAAGAATTCTGATTTGATATAAAAATGAAATAATCGACTTGGCATATGTTTCAAGGGCTAGTTTAGTATTGATAGATGTATAAGAAATCAGAATTATGTTATTAGATTTTAAAATTAAATATAAATACAATTATAATAAACAGTCTATCTGTTTATTTCTCTATTTTAGATACAAAATAATGACCAGCAAACATGAGCACCTCAAGTTCCAGTGGCAGTAACGATAGCGTCCTCGAGCCGTTACTGCAACAACAAGACGACGACGATGACGATGAGAACAAGACTCTCATCAGAAAAGATGACACCTGGATTGTGTCACCCACCTGTAGTACTTCGAATGGCAATTCCAAATCATCTAATCTCAAACAAGAATCTACATCCGTTAAAAACAGATACACCAACAAAAATCTACTCCGACATTGTAAAAAACCATCGATTGGCAGTTCAGTTAATAGTTTATTAAGTCGACGGAAACGAGCTATAGTCTTGTTAGGCGGAACGTTCCTATTTCTCTTCTATATAAATTCCATGATAATCAACAGGAATTCTAACGAAATGATTCCTGTGACCCACCATTCGACTGTACCCGGAATGAAGGGTGAGTTAGTGCTATAGTGCATTGTTGATTGTTTTGATAGTTTATAGTGGTTGAAGGTTTTTATTGTTCATAAACTTTTTATGTACGTACTACCTATAAATATATATCTACCTTCAAATACATATATATATAATTTTCAAATGTAGCTGGGATGAGTGGGACACAGCTGAATACTTTAAAGCTGGCTGAGTTGGTTGCGTTGATAAAATAAAATTTAAAAAAATTTAAAAAAAATAAACAAAAATACCTTTATACTAATATCACTGACATAAAATTTAACTACATTACCTACCTATCTACTAACAGTATATTTTATTATTTACTATTATTTCCTATAAAAATTTATATTTTAAGTTTAAATCATTTAAACAGCTTTAAGTACCTTTTATTCATAGATGACCTACCCTCTGGCCAATGGGGTATAATTATTTAATTTATTCATTTCCAAAAAAATGATATCATAGAGTCATTACAATTTATTGGTCGTGTTCAGAGTGCTTAGACGATCTCTGATAATAGACCTCTCCAATCATCCAATGTATGCGATGCTCATCTTCATCGTGCTAACCACAAGCAATAAATTGATGATCATTTTTTGTTTAGCATTGTACTATACAATAATTATAAAAAAAGAGAAGTTATTTATAACTCTACGATCCAAGATCTTCTGTGGATTATAATCAAATAAATTAAATAACAATACAAATCTTAGATAGACCTTGGATATTTTTTGTTGTTGTTTTGTTTTTAATTACCTCGAAGATCTGTGATGAGGGCTTTCAATTTGGTGATTAATTACATCGAAAAAATTTGAGGTTAGGAACAAGTTAAAAGTTGTTTCCGGTTATTCGCTAACAATGCGAGAAAATTAGGAATTTCTCTGAATGATTACATCATTATAACAATGTCACAATTGTCACAAACTTTATGTAACAAACTTGTAACTTATTGTAAATGACATGTTTATCAATCATGAATTGTTTCTACAGATTTATTCTATCACGTCTAGTTTTTTAACTTTACTCATTACTATTTTCGCAATATTCTCAAAAAACTGAATCTTAATGAAATTTTGTTTCAAGTTTTTTTATCCAAACCAGAAGTCATAAATTGGCATTTGCTTCAAAAAACAATTGGTTATGTTAACCACTAAAATTTAGAAATTTCTAATTCAAATATTTTTGAAAAAATTAATTTGGAAAAAAAATTTGAGATTTGCAAAACAAAATTTATCATTGTTGTATTTCGATATTTTTGTTCAAAACTTTTTCCATTCTTCTACAAATATAATTCATTGAATATTTTTTACGTTTTGAATGTTAGTTATTTTTTTCTTTCAAAAGATATTTTACATAATTTCTAAAACTATCATCATCATCCTTTCGAAAACCTTCTCCCAAAGAACTTCGATATGATCCCTCCTCGGGCCCCATTTGAATGTTCTTGAAAAATCTTTTAATTCTGAAAGGATTTTAAATGCTGTTTTCCTCCAAAAGGTAAACAAAATAGCACAAATTCTTTGCTAATTCTTCTTCTTAATAAATTTAAGAACTCTTTTCATTTACAATTGAAAAAGGATATTTACTGCAAAGCATTTAAATAATTTTTAATAACAGCACTGTTTAATTTAAGGTACATATTTTTTTTTGTAATTTTTAAACTCAATATTTAAGGTGTATATTTTTATTCACACCGATAAATTCTTTTAATATTTAATTTTTTTATATTTTTTTTTATCATTTATTTATCAAGATTAAAAAAAAATAGTTATTCCAGAAAAAAAGCTTGCTCTCGTTCAACACATCAAAACATTACCTACAAAAAAAAAAACAAACACGCTTCCTGTAAATGCTTTGTTCACGCAAACATTTTTATCATGTATAAATCTAGCTATATTGCTTTCTATTTTTTTTGCGACATTTAAAATTTTTTTGGTAAGAATTAAACAAAAAAAAATATTTTTTTTTCAAAATTTTTGACAAATTCTTTTATAAATTTTATTTTCTTTGTTATTTTTTTCGCATGTTTTTTGCATTGCTTGCCCACTGAATTTACGTTGCAACGGATGTTTAATTAAAAAATTTTAAATGTGCTTTTTTAAATTTGATCAAAATTTGCAAACAAACAAAAAAAAAATTACGTAAAAAACAGCCTTAAAGTTATTTGCACCAAATGCAAGTACAGAAAACCATCAACAATCATCGACTCTAGGTGCCGATGTTACAATCAGCCCGGATAAAACCACTAGAAAAACCAGATCAACAATGTCAGCGACGGGGGCAGGGGGTAGAAAATTACAAATTGCACTCAAATCGACAGCAATGCCCAGATTAGATAGAAAAAATACAAATTCTAAAGTTGTTGCAACCACTTCCACTGCCACAACTACAACTAATCTCATCTCAAATACTACAACTAATTCAAAAAATAATTCAACTATTCTACCTCCTCCATCAGGATACTTGGTATGGAGCGAAAAGTGCAAAATGCCTAGTATAGATCCGTATACTCCCGAAGTTATGCAACATTTCAAGCGAGAAAAATACGAACCTTGTTCGACGAGTAAGCCTCTAACCAGGGTGGCCTTTAATTCAACAACGGGCAAATATAATTTGCTAATAAATCAAGATCAAGTCAAGTATTATACAAAATCTGGTGGACAGCTGGACTGTTGTTACCAAGTGATTGAACGAAAATCTGGAGGTGAAAAAGCTGACCAAGATGTTGGGTAAGATTTAAGTTCTTTAAAAAAAAAAGAAATATTTTTATATTTTCTCGTTTACAGTCTCAGTGAATGTTTGAGTTTTCGAAACTCAGCTCAGCTTCCAAACACCGCCGACAATATATTGGTCAAATGTAAAAGTAAAAAGAAACAAACTTACATAAATGGTCATCCGATGATGCCTGAACGTGAAGACATTCAAAAACGATTGGAAGACTGGAAGAAATCAAATACAGAAACAAAGAAACCAGTGAGTGTCCTTATGATAGGAATCGATAGTATCTCAAGAATAAATCTCATACGAGCAATGCCAAAGACTGCACAGTACCTGTACGATAACGAGTGGTTTGAAATGAGTGGATATAATAAGGTAATTAGTTTTATAAACAAAAACATGTTCTCATGTAATTCAATGTTATTGATAAATGGCGCCCAACACGCGTCTTTTTAGTAACTTATTTCTTTATGATTTACAAAAGCCACCAAAGTGAACATTTGCAGACTTATACGTACGTAACATAAAGATAACGTACCAGGTAACCATTATTAATATTGAATGGCTCCCAACGTGAATACTTTCAAACCATTTTATGTTGATATTTGTCCAATATTCTTAATAAATGATGCTAAACACGAGCATTTTTTTTTAATAGCGCCCAGACTAATTTGTAGGGAGTTTAGAAATAACGTTGTACCTGATATCCAGTATTATTGGAAAATGGCGCCCAACGTGAAATCTTTTAAAGCACTTTATCCCACTATTTGTTGAATTTTTTTTTTTAATGGTACCCAATATACATTCAGCCTTATTTGTATTTCCATTTAAAGAACTTTGTTGTGCTAGTTACTCAATATACCCAGTTGTAAAATGGAGCCCAACGCCAAACTCTGTAAATTTTTAATGGTACCAAAATGAACGCTTTCGTATTTATATAGTTAAAGTCCTTTTTTTTACAAGGCATTCAATATTATTATTAAACGGCGCCCAAACCTACTTCTCATTTTCGTTTAAAAAAGCTTGTAAAAATGTCACCCAACGTGAACTAAAACTGTCGTAGTTACTATTTATTCAATTATTCCTATGTTCGTGACTTTTTTATTATTAATTAATAATATTATAATCCTGCGTGGGCTTATTATTTTTTTTTTTAAATGGCGCCCAACGTGGCCTTTCATACAAAAACTCACGATAGATATTCAAAAATATTTGTATTTTTTTCAGATGGGTGACAATACATTCCCCAACTTGATGGCAATTTTAACTGGCTACAATCAAACTGTAGCCTTCGACAAATGTGCACCCACAAAACTCGGTGCTCTCGATCGATGTCCATTTATGTGGAAAACTTTTCGTGAACATGGCTATGTAACAGCTTATGCTGAAGATGAATCCTCAATCAATACATTCAACTACCTTAAATTAGGCTTCGAAAAGCCACCAGTCGACTATTATCTGCGACCATTTCTAATAAGTGCCGAACACAATCTATCAAATAAATTCAAATCAGGATTAATATTTTGCCTTGGCTATCAGCATTCAGCTGATTACATTTACGATTATGCTTTAGAATTGGCCACACGCTATCGTGATGATCCATTTTTTGGCCTATTCTGGGCCAATACATTTAGTCACAATGATATAAGTGATTGTTCATCAATGGATGAGAAAATGGAAGAATATTTGAAACAATTTGCCAAACGTGGTATCTTGGATCGATCAATTGTGATATTTTTCAGCGATCATGGAATGCGTTTCGGACCGACAAGGAAATTTCTATCTGGCCATTTGGAAGAACGTTTGCCGTTTATGTTTATTTGGCTACCGCCAGGTTTGAAAAATTCTCATCCTGAGTTTGTAAATGCTTTGAGTGTGAATAAAAATCGATTAACAAATCCATACGATCTTCATATGACTCTGAAACATATTCTAGAGCTGTCGGGTAGAGTTAATAAATCAGAACCTAGTCAGGGCTGTCCCAAGTGCCAAACACTCTTAGAACCTGTGCCACAAAGTCGTTCGTGTGATGATGCAGCAATTGAGGACCATTGGTGTACGTGCATCCCCTACACCAGCATCTATAAGGGATCAAATGTAGTCACAAAGATTGCCAAATACTCAATCAACTACATCAATGAGTATGTTGCTGAATTCAAAAATGGCAGCGTTGCTGACAGATGTGCTGTTTTGAGTTTGAGTGAAGTGCAGAGTGCCTATCGAGCTTTGCATGGGGTGGACACAGCGACCAATATAACAACCGAGACGTATAGAATAATTTTTATAACTAAACCGAATAATGGGTTGTTTGAAGCAACGGTGAGGTATACTGTGGAAACGGATAGTATGGAAGTTACCGGGAGTATTAGTCGGCTTAATTCGTATGCTTCGGACTCAAGTTGCGTGTCTGATGGTGGGGCGAAGAAGTATTGTTCGTGTGGGAAGAGTTCGAAGAATCGTCATGCTAATGCACGTGCTCCTGCTGGTTAGGAAACACACGTTGGACTTTTTTCCATTTAAAATTATAGCTTTCTTTTTCTAAATTCAAGTATCACGACTCTACTTTGTTAAAAGGCTAAGGTCTTAGGGAGGGGCTACAAGTCCTAAAATTATTTCTTAAAAGCTATCACAAAATTTCAAAACATAACCTTTTCTATCCAGCCGTTATAAAGTGGTCCAAAAATAAAGTTATAAAAACAAAAAACAAACGTAACAAGCTTGCCAAATACATTTTTTAAAACCAAATTTGTACAGTATAAATATTAAGTTAACAAAAAGTAACATATAAAATACTTATTTAATAAAATGCAAGGCCAGTTTCCTTATAGCAAATTAAATAAATAAAAATTAAGAAGCTATTAAAGAGCAAGACGTTGAAAACTTGTGCAATCTGTGATTACTATAAAACAAAAAATAAAACAAAAAAAAAACTATACGAAATCTTTCTCACTTTTTGTCCTTTCAAAATGTTAACAATTTAAACTTTAGTTAATGTATAAGTAAACGAATATTATATATATATTATAATAGTTTTTTTGCTTAGTATAATATATTATAATAATATACCTATTATAAGGATAGTTTTGTGTGCCTTTTTGTTGTTTGAAAAAGAGGAGGTGCATCTTTTCACAATTATTATATAGTGACTTGAGAAATGTATTAAGAATAGAATTACATATAAACATTACATTACAGTCAGTTATACCTAATTACAAAAAAAAAGAGAAATAGAACAGAATAAACTAAATAATGTAAACTTGTGCTTTAAGCAAAAATAATCGAAATAAATCTACAATTAATTATTTTGAATAATATTTATGTGGAATTTTGTTTTATTGCGAATCTGAAAAATTTTAAGATCATAACTTTCGTTTTACTACACATTGATAAATGGCGCCCAACGTAACATTTCTTACCCTTTTTTAGGTTGAAGGAATGTCTTTTTTTTTGTTCAATATTCAGTAGGCAATATATACAAAAAAAAAAGACCAAAGTGCGGAATAATTGAAAAAAAAAACCGATAACTCCTAAAGTTAAAATAAAAAAGTTAGAATAAAAAATGTTCATTAAATTAGAAATCATTTTTTGCATAAGTTACCTGTACATTTTTGTTGATATCTTTTCTATTATGAATTTTGTTAGCATTATCCACATTTTAGATTTTCAAAGAATTTGACTTACCTTGTAGGAAAACTGAAATTTATTGTTTCAAATGTGTTTATATTCAACACCCGTTAAAGAAAAAAACATGTCCTATTCTTTATGCCAAATAATTTTTTATTTAACAAACGTTAATTTCTACAGGAATACATTAAATAGTATTTTTGTTTAATATTATAAAACTGGCAACAGGACCAAGTACATTTATATATTTTAATAATTAAAGTCTGATTTGTTTATTCTTTATTAAATTGGAAATATTTTTAACAAAATATTTAGTTACATTTATGTATTTAAATTACTTTTTACATTCAATTAATTTTTTATTGTTTATAAGATATTTAAAATTAATATCATGAACAAGTTAGCCTCAGACCAAAAAATTACTGATACAAATCTTTAAGTATAGTTACAAAACTTATCAATCAACATGCTTTTACTGATTTCATAAAAGAACTCCACTGAAACAATGAACTTATGTGGATTTCAAAATGAGATTTAATATATTTATAAATGAATATACCTGCGCAAAGTTCTAGCTCTTAAAAATTGGTTTAATGATAATTTTTTAATTGAAAAACATCATAAGACCAAATTTTAAGAGCTAAAACTTTATCAAGGAATCAATTAATTTTTAGTTATATTTTGTATGAAAGAAAATTGTAGTGTGGTTTTACATTTTGACTCAAAAGTCATGAGTCTTTTCGATGATCAGAGTGCCAACGAGAATTTCTAAAAAAAAAAAATCATGACTTTTGAATTGTGTCGTTTAATAGCACAGGCATAAATCTATAGATAGATTTGTAAAAAAAAAAAAATAAATGCAGATTGATTTCTCATTTTGTTGTCCATTGGTTCATATAAGGATGGTTCTCATTTCAATAGCATTAATAAATATTGCTTGCTTTAGAATCATTTTTTCAAGACAGTTTTTTTTAAATTTTTTTCTAGGCATAGGAGGATCACATCAATATTACTTAAAGAATGTTAAAGGAATCTGATTCTAGGGTTCAACTTTTTAATTAGACTTGTAGAAAGGGTTAGATAATATTAGTATTAAACGCTGTATTTTGTCAAATTCATATCTCTTTCGTCACTATCTTGCTTATTGACTTGAGTTTCTTGGTGTTTATGTTTCAATTTGCTCAATATTAAAGCAATATTTTTAAACTCAATATTTAAAAAAACTGGTATCAATTTTCTACAAAATAGTTTCAAAAGCTTTGGACATTTTGTTTTCCTAACTTCTTCATAGACTTAAAAAAAGACCAAAAGACTTTAGACATCTTTTTTATGTCTTTTAATTTTTAAAAAGAACTTTTAGAAAGAAAGAGTTCTTCACAAATTGTCCATTAAAAAAAATGAACAAAACATATCAAAACAAAAAAGATTGCTCTTCAATCCGCTTAAAATGAAATGTGTCTGCAAAATCAATTTTATAACCAAGAAAACTCTTCGGATTTTTAGGAGGCAGGAATTTTTTTTTTTCCCAAAAATGAATGAAACAATTTTGTAGAATATCAATTGCAGTTTTCAGAAATGTGCTTAAGTTTCCTACGCAGACCTTAGTTATTAAAATTTTGTTGGTCAAAGACAAAATGTTTTATATTATTTCTCAAAATATTTTCAAGTCATTAGTTTTCTTATTCAATATACTTTTTTTGTTTGACTGAGATACATCTCTTCAAAATTCCAATTCTTTAGTGCAGAACTCAAGCAATCCATATAGTATAGGACCTGGCTGCTAATTTTATGTTTAGAGTGAAAACAGAAATTCGAGTACGCATATTACGAATTGATTCATGCCCCCTTACACCGACTACAGGTTAGTTTTGGCGTCGGATGCGATGGTAGTTTAAGACTATTTTTTGTCCGACGCCAAATCTAACCTGCCAGCCTTTGGAATTCGTTATAACGGGGCATGAATCTGTTACATAATTTGCCTACTCAAATTTCGGTTATCATTCTAAACCAAACAGCAGACTATATGATTGCTCTAATTTTGGAATTTAATTTTGGAATCACAGTTTTGAAGAGCTGTATCTTAGTTAAAAAAAAAAAAAAAAAACCATTGAAAGAATGCGATTTTTCCAACTTTTGTGCTAAGGAAAATCAATTTCGACTCTTTTTTATAGATTTTTCACGTAAAATATACAAACAAGAAATTAAAGCATGTATAGATGACATCTCAACTAATCTTAGTTGTTTTTTTAGAAGGACCAAAAACCTGCTAAAATCAACTTATTTCAAGTGAATAACCAAAAAGGTGCAAGCATGCAAAAAATTTATTTTTCAAGAGCGGTTTACAGGGGTTTATCCCGTTTTTAAGTTATATTTGTCATATTCATAATTGTAATCAACAAATAACCCCGACTCCATATTTTGATATACAGTCAGTTCCAAAATTTATTTTCAGTTGGGTGGGTTCAACGCAGGCCACCTGAGCACAATTTTTAAATTCTCCGATTGGCCGGAACCAAATGTGACTTTACTTTTTTTTGTTCTCAACAATCAAAGCCAGAAGCGAGGCAGAACTTGGGTCCAGGTGATCTGCGTTAAACCCGGTCATTTTTTAGAAGTCGACAGCTTTTAGAAAGAATTTGATTTTTGTTTTGTGTTGAGCGCTGTAAAGTTTTTACCTTTGAAAAAACAAATTCGATAGTAAATGTTTGATTTGATGTTGATGTAAAAACACAGTTAACAGTAACAGTTAAGGCTATAATTCGTACGGCTTTGTTTTAAATTCGACAAGTGCAGATTTATTGCAAAATTTTCCTTACAATCATTCCAATCGAATTAGATTTTGTCACATGCCATATTTTTAAAAAGAGTTCAAAATATGGCTTAATACAATGTATATATTATGTACATTACTATTCATTTAGTCATTAAAAAACATAATTTAAAAAAAAATCTACCTTGAGAAATGCTTCCCATTGTCATAGATTCTCTATTTTATCTCAATATATACCGTTATATATTATTAAATGTTAAAAAAAATGTACATTTAACAAGTCTTAAATTAAAAATCCTCGAACTTATCACACAGCTGCTTTAGCCTTTGTCTGAAAATCACATTCCAGTTGGTGTATTCTATGTTTCAAATTGTAATTCTGCATAGAACACTTTAATGCTCCGAAAAACTTACGTAGTGGATTCTTCTTATTCAATTGCTCATTGCTACTCGCTTCAATATGCAACGAGCTGAAATTCTTCGATATAGTTACCGTAATGAATCCTTTGAATTGTACAGCAAAACTTGATTTCTGTCTTCGTTCAGCATGAAGTTTTTTTGTTTGTGCAAGTTGATATTCCATAAAGGAGACATTACTTTTAGGCATTTGCCGTCCCGTCCACAAATCCACCGATGAGCTTATCGACCATTTGCATGGCAACGGTAGTTCTTCAGATTCATCGATTTTCTTAAATTTACTATTCTCTGTCGGCGACAAGAGAGTAATATCAACTTTGTAAATTTCTGTGATAATTAATTCAATTGCAGAAATATATTCTTTGGCCCATAATTTATTCAAATTCATCGGTTCATCGGCAAATTTGGCGAGAGATTTGATTTCATTTTTTCGTGGAATTATGTCAAAGGTCAATGATGAATCTCCAACACCAGTCAGGGGTATTGTTTCGGCGGTAGGGAACATCTGACCAAGTTCATCGATTATATCAACCAACAATGATTTGTATAGAGTTTTGTTTGATATTTTTGGCTCGCAGCACTTTTTGTGAGCCATTGTAATGCATTTTTTTAAATATTGTACATTTGTTGCGGAAAGACCTTTGGCGATGTTTATGTTGAGGCAGAACATATCCTGGACACATACTGAACAATCTGTTTTGAGCTCTTCTGCTGGTTCGCCCGTCATTTCACCTAACATTAGTAACTGATGGTCATATTCGGGATATTTGAACATTTTATTTTGGAAGTCAATTTTCCTTATCACTTTTCCCAGATATGGAGCTATGATAACTTTTTCAAAATCAAACGAACTATAGAATTCAAAGAATCCTTTTATAAGTTGATGAATATTTTGACTAGAATCCATTGTAATGCCTCGTAAGTTAAGTCCAAAGTTGATACCATTTATGAATCTTTTATTTGAATTGCGTTGGATAATCTTCACAGATGCCAGAACTGGTGGATTACTATTTTGCAGATAGAAAATTATCAAAGTGACGAGACAGTAATTTGTCATGTTGAATGCTCCATAAATGTGCATATTTTTGAACCATATTTTTAGAAAAAGCATCAGTTCATAGATTCTGTTGTCGGCTTGGTTGAGAATGTTAATGAATTCACTATTGTGTATGCCATAGGGTTCAGAGGTGTTAATGTCCAAATTGAATCCGGTGGCAATGTGGACACATTTTATAATTGGAACGCGTGCTTTTCGAATGGGTACAATGTCTGAAAATTGTTTGCTGCGATAGAGCATTCTTGTGATGTTTTTGTAAATGATGCTGGGATCAGCTTTTGAAGTTGTAGAAGAAATGTGCAAATCGATATCACTTGCTGTAAATAAAATGGAATTTTGATAAATAAATAAAAACGATGAGGTTTAAGAAAAATTTTGTGTTGAAAGTTGAATATTTTTATAAGAAGAAAAAGTTAGTTATGGACGTGATTAACAAGTCGAACATAAATTTTCAATTGTACATTGTGCAAATTTAAATTTAACTCACAATGTGGTTATTGAGTTAACTATCATAGTCATATTGATTCAAAAGCTAAACAAACTATCAAACAAATCAATATCAGTATCAGTAGTAATTATACATACATACATACAGCCGTGCTTAAGCAGAAAGGTCTTAAGTCAAAAACTTAAACAGTAACGTTCGATTTCTTGACAAAGTCCTAACTAAAATCAACTAAAAACTATTATTTTTAGCTATCGGTTTTTCTCTGATCTCAATTTAAAAAATATTTAGAATGCGAGCATTTGTTCACATCACTATAACTAGACCTAAATTCTTTTTTAAGTTCTAAGGACTTTAGGTCTCGGTTTATTGAAAGGAAGTTCTATCTTGTTTTTTTTTTTTTTTAATTTGCGAAGCACCCGTTTTATGTTGAAAAATAAAGTTCTAAATTCGAATTTTAAGGGTTTAGAACTTTTTGAAGAAATGAAATTGAAACAAATTGAGTTCTTCATTGTTTTTTTTATGTTCAATTTTGTTTTAGTGCCGTCTCCGGGAATATGCAATAGGAGCAGAAGGGAAGCAAATTATGTATTATGTTTTGAATAATTAAGTAAGAATGAGAAAAAAATATTTGATTTTATAATTAATTAAACTAAAACAACATTGTACTAATAGATTGAATAAACACCCCTAAAGAAGTAAGAAACACTTACGAAACGTTGGGAAAAATAATGGGATTAAACTTGTTATATTCGCATTTTATTTACATAGACCAAAACAGCCTAATAACAGTGGAAAATTGAGTTCTTATTTTTTCCTTAAACCGAGTTTAATGAGTTAGAACTTTGTCATATGGATTTCAATAGTTTTTTTTTTAAGTAACCAATTTTTTTAATTACAAATAGCGCTTAAAATTTTTAACGAAGAAACTGAAATCAAAGGGGAACTGCACAATTTGGTTGAAGGAATTAGAGTCATCGCAAGCGACAACAGGATAATATTTGAAAAGTGAATTCTAAAAAAAACGTAATAGCATACATAAAATATCAAAAATAAAAACTAACTTGATTCAAATAGAAAATATTAGAACTAAAGAGTTGGAATAACAACATTCAAATTAGGTGAATGTTAAAAGTTTGTTGTTTTTTATAATGATAAAAATTCATAATTTTATGAGTAAATAAAACATATTTGTTATACATATTTTACACTAACTCGGTTTCAACCGCTAAATCAGCTGGTAACGAAATATAGGAACATTTGATTAAAACCTCATAAAACTGAGCTATTTGTTTAAAAGTTTCAAATTTTTGGCGGTCCCACGAAATAATATAAATTTTAAAAATATTTTAGTATTCAAATACTATAAAATTTTCAGCCGACAGCTTCTGGTAGTTAGTTTCTATAAGGGCAAAACGTAAAAAAAGATGCAGAGGAAAGTACACGGTATAGATGTTAAAGACTTTGTACGTCAACAAAAATGCAATCTGAACTTAAAAAAAAATAAAATGAGACATGATTGTGGCAGTAGAATTCAATGAGGCTGTTTTATTAGCTTGGTCTTATACTTTTTTCAGTTGCTATAATAAAAAGGACCTTTAATTGGATATTATGCAGAATATTATCCTGCTAAAAAAAAATGTAAAAATGATCTTCTTCAACGAAAAAGATTCAATTTAATCCAGTGACCTTCTCAATAACCTAACCTAAATCCATAATTGCGTACATATAAAATGTGTAAGCATATCGCGAGTGTATGAAGCAAAGTTTTTCAAATGTTCTTTAAAGAAAATTATCATCGAACTAAATTATTATGTTTCTGATTTGTTCTGTTCAGTTAAGTAAAAATTGATATTCCACAAAATCATACTTACATTTCAAAGCCAATCCATTAGCCACCGATCCATATGGTTCAATTTTATACGGTCCAATTCTATCCAATTCTTTTTGCAAGCAATTATGTATCCTCGAATAAATACAATTAAGATGATCATCATCAATCAAGTACTTTTTAAATATAACACTCAATTCTTTGCCATTTGCACAATCCGATATAGCTTCAGCCAAATTCTGTCTAAATTTCTTCTCATCTTCTGCATTAATTGTCTTCAATACCGCATTAACTCTTCTCTTTAACTGATTAACTGGTTGTTTTTTAGCATTCTTTGTCGCTGAATGATTAAGCAATTCATGTTTGAGGACATCCTGAAGTGTCTCAAATGGTTGATGACAGATTTTACATTCTAAATTCTCTCTTTCAGAATCAGTTAAGTTTAAACTTGAATTATTATTTTCTGATTGTTCTTCCGAAATGGAAGATGATTCTTCTTCATCGACTTTTAAGTCTGTCATTGTTAAGGTATTGTCTCACCTAAAATTGAAACAAAATAAAAACAATAAATTGGAATAAAGTGGAATATAATTGAGTAATCTATCTACATTTGTATCTCCTGTTTTGCATTGTGGAACTCTCAAGCGAGCTTCTAAAGACAATCATGATTGCCGCAACTAAATACACAAAATGCCATCGAATAAAGTCCTAAATTCTAGTTTTTAAACAACAAAAACTCTAAAAATGTATTTTTGTATGTATTTTGGCACAAATTGAATGTAAAGTGGATTTGGATATATTTTTAAAAGGGAATAACTTCTCCCGTTTTCCTGTCGACAACTTTGTCGAAAAACTCCGTGCTAATGGAACCATTTAAACCCGGACTAAGTATAACATTATTCTCCGATCGATAAAGTGGTATATTTTTACTTAAAGCAAGTTCAGTATTCAAGTAAATTAGAACCTCACAATTGTGTCTTATTCCACTGACTCTCACAGTTCCAGGTTTTAGTTTGTCCGATGCTGAAAAATGAATATGATTGCGGTTCATACGTTTCAAGCCGAGTCTCTTGATAGCCGGCAGATTCTTATAAAACGTCCCATGAACCACAATTGGACATTCGGAAGCATGTCGGATTTTTGTTAAATTTAGCTCTGAAACCTCAGCTATTGAATGACCCTGATTAGCTTTTATTAAAAGTTTTTTAGTACTTGGGCAAGTCATGACAGTGTATCGATTTTTTGAATCAGCTTCAACAATTCGCATTATTTCCTCAGCTGTGTAGCGATTGCTTAGACTTCGATGGGAGAGAACCGCATCGAGTGGTATGAAACCGTTGGAGGCAATGGGTAGACCCTCTTTGACGGCACCATGACGTAGGAGCCAGGATAGGTTTTTACTCAGTTCGGTATCAAAATTACGCGGGTAACTCATGGTTTTTTGTTGGTTTTTGTTTTTTTTTGTTTAGAACATAAACACAGTCGGATACCAACAAAGTATTAAATGTTTTTTGTCCAAATGTTTGTGATGGTGATTGGAGTAATTTTTAGTGTTGGATAACTTTTGCGGGAGCTTACCTTTAAAACGAATATCTGGGTAAAAATTTGTGTAATAAAATAAATTGGAAAAAATATTGTACGAGTGCAGAATGAACTTGCTTTGACAGTTTTTGCAAAAAAAGATGCAAATTTGAGGCTGGTGAAAAAAGTGATGCCAGACATCAAACTATGTAAATTAAATACTTGAAACAGAATGAAGCGTTTTCATAGACGCAGACGTATAATGGGTCGATATAAAAATGTATAGGAATAAAAGGTGTGTTTTATATTACAACCGGTCTTAAAATTGGCCAAAAAACCGCAGTCTGGGCTAAGCAATTTACATCTTAAATGTGACAACACTTTAGCATCTTGGGCTTAGTTGTTAAGCCTGGAAATTTCTCTGGGCTTAACATTTTGAACAGTTTTAAATTTGTGATACTTTTTCATAAATTGTTTAGAATTTGTTTACAAATAACGTGAAAACTAACGTTTGGAATGACAAAATTTATTAAACTATTAAAAAAAAATATATACAAGAAAAATACAAGAAAAAACTGAAAGCAAAATATAGGTGTTTTTTATTACCACCGGTCTTAACTGGACAAAAAAAACGTAGTCGGGGCTTTAGTTGTTTAGCCCGTAGAATTCTCTGGGCTTAACTTTTTCAACAGATTTAATTTAGACTTGGTTTGAATCTAGATATTAATCACAAGACGATGGATTATATGTGTCCAGTTTATTTGAAGAAACTGGATGGGGAATGAAGCCGGGTGATGTATTAGCAATTAAATGATAATATATTTAACAAAAAACCTTTAGCTTATTTAAACGGTGTGCTCTTGAATGTACAAGGGATCACTGGTAATTTTGAGCTAATTGAAGAATTAGTAGATGAAAATAACAGGGCTATTCTGAAGTTGTGATGCATAAACAAAAAATACCAAGACTGGAAACTTGGCGGTCAACTGACGTTTGCCTACAAGCTGCGAGGTGTGGTGAATGTCGTGAACCTATCGTTGTGTTCGTGTCAAATGTGTGGTGAATGTCGTGAATCTATAAATGTGTGCGTGTTAACGTCATTTACCAACGTGGTGGCTTTCACATATATTCACAGACAGCACTGTACACAAAAGGGTTTCGGGGGGAAAGACGTACGAAAATTTCCAGTCTTGGTATTTTTTGTTTATGTTGTGATGCTCACAAGTCACAATTTTTTGTGAGGTTATTTTTGTGAGGTTTCTTATGAGGTTGTCACAATTTGGTATTCTGCGGAAAACCTCATAAGAAACCTCACAACAAAATCACCATAGAAGAGGTGAGTTTTAAGACAGCCAGCTGATTTGTCAAAACAAATCAAGTAAAAACAAAACAATGTGCATAATATTTTGTATGATTCGAATTTAACAAATAAAAACAATTGAAAATGGTAAAAAGATATATTTTCTTGTCTACGTACATTTGCTAATAAAATAAAATTTTCTAGGCTAAAAAAAGATGGCATTTATCGACTGAAAGAAGTCATTTTCCATCTAATACACAGATTCAAAAGACGATCGTCTGGTCACCGATGATAATGCTCCCCTGCGTGTTCTACTAGAAGCTGCACCATCCAAAAATGGTCACGATGGACTACAAACACTTGAATTCTCTGGTTTGCTGACACTGAAAACTCCAGGCGAAACCTTTCACAAATCGGACTTAACCCACACATGCCATTTCCAATTCTTAGGGCCAGTTGTACAAACGTGGTTCAGCCTCGGATCAGGAATTTAACCCACCGATTTCGGCGGATTAGCTGGGGGTCAACTTCGGTTCAAGCATGAATGTGGCTATTTTTACATATGTGGACCTTGCACCAGTGCTAAACCGGAACCTTACCACCGATTTCAGACGATAAAAGTTGCTAAACCACGGATTAAATATTTGTACAACTGGCCCTTATTGAACACATACATACGTTGGAGTGCTCAAATGGCGTAACACCATCCAAAATGATTCAGGTATTCCCTTAACAAGTCAAATAAACATCATTTAATACTACTTTGCTTTTATCTTATAGTTAACTCTTGGCCATCAGAAAATGGAGGTGGTAGTTGCGACGTGAACATTGAACACTAGGCACAGCGCTTGGAATTGCAAGATTTCTGCATTTATATTCCTCTATCGTAAGTTTAGGATCGTGTCTTTGTATTGAAATAACTACAAGCAAACTGTCTTTTCAGGTTGAACCGTTTGTTAGCGAGTTTAATGGATTATTCAAGAAAGCAAGTTTTCCAATGGCTCATCTCAATCATTGATGGTTGAAACAAGCCAGGATCGATAAAATTCAGTTGTGCGTCAGGAGACTTTTTCCCATTACAAGTAAATGAGAAGAAAAACAACAACTGCAACTCTATTAACTAAATCATAGAGAATTCGTACACCATTGAAAGAGTCTCGGTCGCAGCTCATATGGAATTGCTTGAAGCTGTGCAATATCTTTTCAGGCTTGGCCTACATTGGCATGTTATTGCTGAAACAGATATTATCTCACAGACAGTGCTCTTTATCTCGTTTGGTTTGTTAAAGATGTGTATTGCTCGAATTGCTAATCCATGTCCAGATCAAGCACAGGACAATGCTATTAAAGTCATATAAATATAATTTTTTTTTTAACATATAAACAAGAAAAAAGTTCTCTAAAACAAAAACTCGTCATCACAATGAACCAACTTCTTATGTTAGCCAAACAAAACGCAGGAAGCATATGTGCTGAAACAGACAACGGAGTTCTGAATGAAGATTTCATGTAAGCTTTTAATATAAAAATTTACAAAACAAAAATCTAATAAAATTTAATTTATTTACAGTGGTCAACTTAAATGTGGATACAAAACATGCAGTAGAAGTGCTATGCCCTAACACTCGACTGTTTGTCAAAGTTGGTAATGGATTGGTACATCGCGATGGAGAAAAAAATGAATGAGGATAGGGAAAATGATTCAGAGGTAGCAGTTGTTGGAGACGAAACTGCTCCAGCTACTCAACAATACCAGATGAAGTTAAATCGCAAGAGAATCTTGATTAACCTTTGGTTCATATCAGGTTAAGTTGACATACACACTTTTGCAAGATAAATCGTTTTTAATATTTTTGTTTTTAAATCTTTTTAGGTTTGCAAAATCTCGGCCAAAAGTTCTCGGACAATAGATGTTTTCAAATAGCTGCATCTGTAGGCTTCTTCAGGCAACAAATGACCAATGTTTTAAGGTAATTTTGAATATGTCTCCAGCTCAGTTTAAACTTGTGTTCTATTCTGTTGTTTCGAACTTTGTACAATGTTAAAATGTTTTTCTTCTCGGTTTTTAAAATATGCAATGTTAAAAATAGTAATAGTTATTTTTTTTTTGTCAACAGAACTTGGAGCAATAACATACCCAGGCTGCACGGAGTTTTTGTCAAACGGAAGATGACCAAAAGGCCCAAAGTATTGGTGCGTGGAATCCCAGACAAATTCAATCCGGATTTCTTGATTCTTGAAATCAAATACAATATCTAACTTTTTAAACTCCACCAAATCATTATATCGGGATTGGACGGTGAATTTTTTTGTTTCTTAATTATTTATTCCACTCTCTTTGAGTAAAATTGAAAATTAATAAAGTTTTTAACTATACATATTTTTATTTTTTGTTTTGAATTTTAAGGCGACTACTTTGGGTTTATGGTGTCATATTGATTTTGAGGTAGTTCTTTGCATTTAGAATGGGCAAAAGCTTTTTAAAGAACACAAGCAACAAACATTATTATCCGGCTCTCGGTACAAATTTCAATTTCTTTTTTATTTAATTTACATGATATTTATTTGATCGTAGAAAAATGCTGCTAAAAATAAAAAAAAAATAAACAACACTTGCACCAGATGGTAGCTAACTTACTTGCTTGACAAAGGGAGTAGAAAGCTTGTCTCCTCTTTAACTGCTGTTCGTCTCCCTTTTATGAATAGATTGCAAAATACACGATAAGTTTTTGATTTTGGTTGTGGTTATGGTTTTTATTTTTAGATGCATGTTAATATGTATAATCATTTTTCTTAAAATATGTATTTTAAATAATAAAAAATAGATAAAATAATAAAAGTTATTTAGTTTCTAGAATTTACTCCGGGAAAGATTTTTTATATCTAATACAAATAAAATTTTTACAAATAAAAATTTTGTTGTGCATTACGGTGAAGTCTCGGTAAAAATAAGACTGAGACTACAAATGATTTGTGAAATTCGGACATTGTTTGTCTGGTAGTTGCATTATTTTTTGTTGATGTTGTTGCAGACGCAGTTGGATTCGTTATCGCTGCTTCGTGAATTGAAGTTAATTTGTATCTTTTCTCAACTGGAGGGTAATTTTGGAAAGTTGATCTTGCATAACTTCTACATTGCGTCCACTGAATCGGTCACCAAATGCCTTGAAATTAAAAAGAAACAAAATAAATAACTGAACCGAAGTGATTTTTACTTGCTTACTTTTGATAAGTCTACAGCGATGTGGGATCCTCAAGCAACAGTAGCTGCTCCTGTGTCCTTTAAAGTTCGTGAATGTGTGATGATTTTTAGCAATTCCATCCTGTCCAATGTCCACTGACGAGAATTAATGCATACTAAAAACTTTGTCTGGTCGAGAGTTACCTGTTGCTATATTTTTGTGATAGGAGTTACACTTGTGTTGGTTGCAATGATACAATTTGGCCACGACAGCCTCCCATTATTTGATACCTTCCTTTATTTAATATTAACAGCTTCGACTACAATGTCAGAATTTTTGAAGGGATCATAAGATAGGGTTGGTGTTAAATTTAAGAAATGCAAAGAAATCCTGTGGTTCCAACATGGTTCATTCGTTGTGCGTCTGTGAACTTCGCTTTATTTTTCGATTTGAGTGAGGTGATGAATGATATCGACGGTTAAACTGCAAAACCTCGTAAGTCTAAAAATTCGAAAAAATATTATTAATGCAAACAATTCAGAAAATTCAGAGCTATCTTTTGGTATATTCAGCTTAACAATGTTGTTCTGAACATTTTTCAGAAATGACAAAATTCAAACACTCGTATTGATAGATCCCATACAAAAACAAGAAACACAACATTTTGTTTTTTGATTTCTGAAAAACTTGCAAAAACGACTTACGAGGTTTTGCAGTTTAACCGTCGATATGGCCACTCCCTGAGCTACTACAGCTCTCTTTCGGTCTCAAGCATAAAATTATTATGCTGTGATTAAAAAAATCGTTGTCCAAAGTAACGCTGATGCAAATATTCATTGATGACTTCTGAGAAACTATCTCCAACCAACATGAAATGGCAGACACGTTTGGAACACATTGCTTGTGTAAGTCTTCTTGGAATTGCTTATAGATTTTGAGTTTTTTTCTCCAATAAGATGCAACAAAACAAGGTCTAATTCCATTTCTTGAACACAAATATACAAAAAAAATTTAATTTGTTCTAATTTATTAGTTATAATATTTTATGAAAATAAAAAATATCAAAACTCTAATAATTTGTGAGTCGTGACCTGCTCTGAAGGAGATCACAATTTTGTTGTTTTTTGTGAGGCTCACAAGTTGTGAGGGAACGACAGAATACGAAAAACCTCACAAAATCAAACTCACCACACCTTATGAGGTTCTTGTGACTGTGATCTGTGAGGTTTTCCTCAGAATACGAAAAAGTCACAAAATTGAGATCAACTCGAGTTGTGAGGATATTAGGTGTGTTTTTTATTACCACCGGTCTTAACTGGACAAAAAAAACGCCTCGGGGCTTAACCTGAAATCTTGGCAGCACTGTATATTGAATGTTCCGAAAACAGCAGACACAACAAAAATTTAGAATTGTCATATTTTTCGCTTTCGTCATTTTTTTGTATTTTTCATGTATGTTTTACAAAGAGATACAAAAATGTGTGCTAGCAAAACTATTTTAATACATTTTGTCCTTCCAAACGTGAGTTTTCACGTTTTTAAACAAATTCTAAACAATTTATGAAAAAATTAGTTTGGTAGCACAGATTTAAAACTCTTCAAAAAGTTAAGCCCAGAGAAATCTCCGGGCTAAACAACTAAGCCCAAGGGGCTAAGGTGTTGTTGTATTTAACATGAAAATTGCTTAGCCCTGACTGCGTTTTTTTTGTCTAGCTAAGACCGGTTGTAATAAAAAACACACCTATTGTGACTTGTGAGGCATCAGTGAGGTTTGCCAGAATAGGGCTGTAAGTTTGATTTTTTATTACTCACGGAAACACATCTAACGCCTGAAATAGAAAAATGTGAAGTATCTTTAAACGGTTATAAGATCTATAATTGTTTTAGTAACTCACGACACACGGGTGGGGTAACAATTTATGTTAAAAATGGTATAAAATCAGTGGAAAAGAAACAATTATCAATCGATAAAAAAATATGGATTTTGTCAATTAAAATTAGTGTTAAAAACGAGTCTTGGAATATTATTCTACTTTATAGATCTGAAAAAATGAGAATTCGAGAGTTTTTTGATGTTTTAAACGAGTGGACTTTAAATAATATAAGCGAAAGTGAATACACGGTAATCCTGGGTGACTTTAATGTTGACTTTCTGGCTGAAAGAAATCATAAATTGAACTTGGTAAATGATTTTTTAAATAACATCGGACTTATGCAATTAGTCACACAACCAACTAGAATAACAAAAACATCAAAAACATTAATAGACTATGTATTAGCTGAACACACATTGAAAGTTAATGTCGCGGTTCGCAACGAGTGGAAAACTTCGGATCATGAGTCGTTGAATATTAAATTATATACGAAATCCAATAAAAAAGACAATCTTAAGCAGATAAAGTATATTAAGTACAGATATGATCCCTTCGTGCGCGTGCTTTAAACTGTGAGCATTTTAATAGTATAACAGAAACAAACGAGTTAAATAGCTGTGCGAAAAAGTTTAAAGAAGGAATTGAAGTAGCATTGCTATCTGTCACAAAGTCGGTTAGAATAAACGAAAATCATGCTGAATGGTATAACAACGATTTATACAATTTAAAAAGAAGTAAGATAAACTTATATGAACGGGCTAGGTTCGAAAATTCTTTTGAAGCTTGGGGAGAGTATAAGATGACGAGAAATATGTATAAGACTGAGTGTATGAGGGCAAAAAGTATATTCATTGAATCGAAAATAATTGCTAATGCTGGCGACCAGAAAGGTTTATGGAAAACATTGAAAAGACAAATACTTAAAACGGAAAAAAATGAAATCATAGAGCTAAAAATCCAAAATACGTGTCTTAAAACGGAAAAAGAAATTGCTAACGCATTGAACTTATTTTTTGTGAAAAGTGTTCAAGAAATTCATGGGAGCATCAACCAAATTGATTATTCAGATAGTATCGGTACCCAAAATAGTGTATTTAAATTTAAACAAGTGAGTCTGTTGGAACTTGAAGAAACAATCAAAGGAATGAACAACAAAAACGACTGTTTTGGGTTAAATGGCAGTATAATTCTTGATTGCAAGTTTGAAATGTATCCGTACTTATTAAAAATAGTTAACTTATGAATAACAAAACGAAATTTTTATTAACAAGTTAATCTGTTAAAAGGAACAAAATTTGTGGTCTCGATTATATTGAAAATTGATAAGTCTCTTCCTTATTGACCGCAAAAAGATTGAAGAAAAATAAAATAAAAAACAAAAACACAAACAAAATTTAGTTTAGTTGTACTTTATTTATATTTATATTTTTCCAATACCGAATGCATTTCGGAAGGCAATTGGCCTACCATCATCAGCGTAATACGCGTGAACAACTAAAAAGTTATAAGTTGATACAATTAAAACAAAAAAGAGCAATAACAAGATTTAAAAAATATAAACAAAAATAGAGAGTAACATTGAGATTATTACATGTAAATTACACAAACAAAATTATTTAGCAAGAGCAAATAAGTTAGAAGTTATTGGACTTTCTTCTATATTCATCAAATTCTCGGTGATGCTCATGTTAATTGATTCATATGCGTCTAATTTCGATGGAAGGGGTACACTCTTTATTAGCTTGTAGTTGTCGAGGAGAGGTGTCATGTTATGAGGTTCAGTGTGGGTCAAATCAAATGCATGAGCTGCAACTGCTTTTTGAATGTCTTTGTTGTTGATGTACCTTTGATGTTCAGCTATACGACACTCAACAGCGCGCTTTGTCTGTCCGATGTATTTGCTGCTACAGGTGGAACAATTGATTTCATAAATTCCGCTCTTTTTCTTCATTGGTTTGGCGTCTTTGGAAGAACCAAGAGAAGAGCTGAGTTTGTTTTTGTTGGAATTTACGATAGTCAAATTAGCTTTACTGAAAGTGTGTTTAAGTTGATTACAGATTTTTGGCACGAAAGGAAGTGCGACACGACGATCAGTGTTGATGTTCTCTGTATTTTGGGAGAAAAGAGTAGAGCAATTCTTCTTCTTGATTCTTTGGGTATGCTTTTTAATCAATTGGTCGATGAGAGACTTTTTATAACCGTTGACTTGAGCTAAGTGTAGAATATGCTCGTATTCGTTTTTATAATCAGCCACAGAAAGAGGTAATCGACACATACGATAAATCATCGAATTGAATGATGCTATTTTGTTTTGATAAGAACAATATGAATCGTGTGTTATGTATCTGTCAGTGGTAGTTGGTTTTCTGTAAACATCAAATTGAATTTTACTACCAAAACGTTTTATTTTTAAATCCAGAAAAGATAATGTGTGATCTAATGCATTCTCCAATTCATAAGTAAATTTGATGCTACTATGACGACTATTTATTAGATTTAAAACACGTTCGACATCCGATTTTTTAACAACAGCAAAGGTGTCGTCAACATATCGCCACCAAATTCTGGGGAAAATCTCTTCATCTTTCATTTCTCTCTCCAATTTGCACATAAATGCTTCGGCGATATAAGGTGAAAGACTATTGCCCATGATTCAACCAAAGTCGTTGGAATAATACGTGTTTCTAAATTGAAAACAATTATATTTCATGCATGTTTCGATTGCAAAAATATATGCATTAGTGTGTTCTATTGAAACATTTGATTTTTGTAGGTGTTCTTTAATAGCATCTAAAGCTACATTGACTGGAACGCTGGGAAAAAGGGCAGTAACGTCAAACGAAATTAAAATTTCATCCTCTGTCAAATTCGATGTCTTTTACTTTTTCAATGAATTCAAAGAAGTTCTCGACTGAAAAACCTTCAAATCTGCCAAACTTTTTCATTTCAGACATAAGCCATTTCGCCGGTTTTTCGAAAGGCGAATTAACACATGATACGATTTTTCTCATCTTATCTCCGGTTTTGTGAATTTTCGGTAAACCGTACATTAGAGGCACTTGGGGGTTCGATTCTCTTAAACGATATTTGTTTACATCGAAAACTTTATGTAGAATGTCTATGATGGATTTTGAGTCTTTAACCATTTTATTAAGCGGATTACGGCAAACCTTGAAATTATCTTCAGTAATTGTTGTGAATTTGTCCAATGAAAACTTCAGCCCTGATGAAATGAGTTTGCTTAATCGCGGTCTGAATTTTTCGGTTAAACCTCTTTCACTCCCACTCATTGACGTTATTGCTGATGTTGAAACAGCGATACAATACAAACCATTTGATGTCAAAAAACAAATAAGAGAAAAAGCATCGCAAGTCATCATTGAAACAAAAAGTTTTAATGCGATGAATAAACCTGACCTTGACACCATTAAATGGAATCGTGCTCTTAAATCTCTGAAAAATCGAAACGTTTTTTACATGAAATCCGACAAATCAAATAAAGTTGTTGTAATAAACAAAGATGATTACAATGAACGGATGATTCAGTCAATTACTGAAGATAATTTCAAGGTTAATAAAATGGTTAAAGACTCAAAATCCATCATAGACATTCTACATAAAGTTTTCGATGTAAACAAATATCGTTTAAGAGAATCGAACCCCCAAGTGCCTCTAATGTACGGTTTACCGAAAATTCACAAAACCGGAGATAAGATGAGAAAAATCGTATCATGTGTTAATTCGCCTTTCGAAAAACCGGCGAAATGGCTTATGTCTGAAATGAAAAAGTTTGGCAGATTTGAAGGTTTTTCAGTCGAGAACTTCTTTGAATTCATTGAAAAAGTAAAAGACATCGAATTGACAGAGGATGAAATTTTAATTTCGTTTGACGTTACTGCCCTTTTTCCCAGCGTTCCAGTCAATGTAGCTTTAGATGCTATTAAAGAACACCTACAAAAATCAAATGTTTCAATAGAACACACTAATGCATATATTTTTGCAATCGAAACATGCATGAAATATAATTGTTTTCAATTTAGAAACACGTATTATTCCAACGACTTTGGTTGCAGCATGGGCAATAGTCTTTCACCTTATATCGCCGAAGCATTTATGTGCAAATTGGAGAGAGAAATGAAAGATGAAGAGATTTTCCCCAGAATTTGGTGGCGATATGTTGACGACACCTTTGCTGTTGTTAAAAAATCGGATGTCGAACGTGTTTTAAATCTAATAAATAGTCGTCATAGTAGCATCAAATTTACTTATGAATTGGAGAATGCATTAGATCACACATTATCTTTTCTGGATTTAAAAATAAAACGTTTTGGTAGTAAAATTCAATTTGATGTTTACAGAAAACCAACTACCACTGACAGATACATAACACACGATTCCATTGACCTATTATATATGGACTGCCAGTTCCTCCTCGTTTCCATACAAAATTTTTGAAAACGTGGTTCAATCATTACTAGCGCCTGTGGAAGAAAGCGGTAAATAGAACTCAGTTAGCGTAGCGACATCTTCCGGCAGATCGCTTGAACTACCATTTTTGTGCATAGAAACTATGGCCATCTACATTTTGTTTGCTGTACAAATCAGTAGCATCTGTCTTTTTTGAAGTCTACTTTTTGACGTATTGGAAGAACGAAGAATTCTTTCAGTTTTCAGAAAAAAAGTAGGTATGTATTTTAAAATGTTTGTGCTAAGAAAAATGTGCAATGAATCATTATGGAAAAAGGTTTTTATTTAAATTCATTAATATTTGAAAGTTATTAAAAATTAGAATTAAATCGTTCAGCCCAAATAATTTTTTCCTTTTTGTTTTTTTTTTTCTGATGCAAATTTATCACCTATGGAATCGTGTTGGATGGAAGAAGGGCCAAATGCCCCGCAAACTAGACAGCTCCTGGATCTTTCCCAAAAATAATGACAACATACTTTTTTGCCAGACGATTGATGTCGATAATAGAGCCCACAGACTGTTTTAGGGTTGCTCTATCCAAAGATAAAGAGTTCCTAAGCACGATAAGGCACACAGGAGAGGGCAACATTTATAATGTTAGCGCATTGATTGACTGTCTTAAATCAGCCCAGAACTGTGTTCAAATGCTACGCCAAACTGCCGTGTTCCAACCAAAAGCTCTGTCGGTGAATTGTTTTGACAATGAATACGGACACTATCCAAGTAAATATCGGTTGCTCATTTGGGCTGCTCTCCTCGATGTACCCTGCAACAAGTCAAAATTTTCAGAAATAGTCAAAATGGGAACTCACTCAACAGCTGTTGCATTAAATGCCAGCCTAAAGTTGAAAGATTCAACAGCCAGGCGTTATCTCATAAAAATTTTCTCATGTCTTGGTCATTGGTCGAAGATCTTTGGCATAAGTGACTTTGTCCCGGAATTCATCTTTCCATTTGTGAAGATTTTCTCCAACAGTCTTACTGTTTGCTTTGAAATTATTGCTACAATTCTAACGAATCAATGCCAGTTGTGGTTTGAGTTTCATCCATTGGAGCCCCAAAACTATTTGGGAATGTGTGAAAATATCCTAAATCACTTTGATCCTCAGTTGGTGAAATTCTATTCCAAAACTCAAGTTACAGCGAAAGAATATGCTTGGTCGATTATATCAAATGGATTCTCTGAGATTCTAGATGAAGAGGCAATGGAAATCGAGTTGACATTAGCCGAAGAACACATCAAAGATCAGGACTTGGAATTAATTTCACATAAATATGAAATTGATGATATTTTAAGTGAAGCCGATTACCAACCAATGAGGAATAGTTTAGAAATACGATAAACAAAATCAATGACGGAAAGAAAAAACTTAAGAATGACTTAGAACTTGTAATTATTTATACCTATATAATTTCATGATTTTAAGTTTAACTATAAACTTTTTTTATTTGAAGATACTTCGAGATGATGTAAAAAGTCAAGTAGATGATGGAAAGTTATCGGCTCGTGGTTTAAGTGAAGTGGAATCTTCAATTAGAGATCTAGAACGAGAATTTCAATCTGCACTCAAATGCGAATCATAACGATGGCGCTCCTGATTTAAATATAATTTTTTTTTAACATGCATTTTTTATTTTATTTATATATCTTTTAAATTGTATATTTCAAAAAAATATTAGAATACAAAAACATATTTTTAAAACAAAGTCATACAAAATTTGAGCCCTTAATTAAATGCTTTAAAAATGATTGAAATATTCTAAAAATTGTAAGTTCCAATTTATTATATTAACTAACTTTTATTAAAAAAAATAAATAAATATTACAATAACATTTCAAGGTATACTTGATTCTCCTCCTTTTCTCTTTGTACCCCCAAGTGATTTGACTCCCGTCATTACTGGTACTTTAAAAGCTGCTTTTCGAACCTCAGCAACGGCATCTAGTAATTTTTTTGGTTCAGTTAGAAACCAAATCCAAAGCAACTGACCATTGTGCAACAAGGCATCATTGCTCTGAAACAAATTATTAATTTAAAGTTTATGGTCTAAACAAAATTAAAAAATGTACCATTTTTTCATGAATATTCTCCTGGAATTGAGAACGCAAATGCCGAAAATCAATTTCAAAATGTTTCTTATTCATTTTTGCATTGAAAATTGGTTTGAGTAAGTTTATTTGTTCGAACATGGCCAATTTAACAGGACTTTCATACACATAAGGCTTCAAGATGTTCTCAATTCGATTGCTAAAAATATCATTTTAAAGCTTATCATACAAAATACGAGTATTATTGAAAACTTACAGTTCATTGATTAAATCTAAAACAGACGTATAAGGTTTCTTATTTATCAATGCATTCAAAGCATATTTCAAAAGCCTTCCAAACTTTTCATATTCATACAAACAAGCTTTTGTACATTTTCATTGCATATTTAATTCATCCGAGTTACTAAATCGGTTACGATTTTTTTCCAAATCCAATTGTGTAGTTATCCATATGAGTTCGGCATTCGTAAGTGCATCGGATACAGTTTTTGTAAGCATTTTAACATTCTCAAGTCTCTTGTAGGCTCGGTTGAGTTTTTCTTTTGTATTTTCATAAAGAATAAGCTCCATTTGTTGCTGAGAACGTTGTTTCTGCATCATTTAGAATAGTTTTGTTAGTGCAATTAAAGTGATGATTGTTAATCATTTCTAATTCTCGAGTTTCTTTTCTGAAAATAAATTTGTTTAGAGACTAAATTTTTAAATACAAATTTTAAAATTATTACTTCATATCCGAAATACTGACAATGTGCATTTTAATGATGTCAAGATTATCAATCATCGAATGGGTGGCCCTCGATTTAGCTTTGTCTTTAATAAATTTTTCCATAAAACTTAGGTTTCTAAAAAAAATTTAAGATTATCTTATATTTATTTTTTTTTTAATTTTTTGATTTTAACTTATGTATACTCACAGCTTCCGAATAGTTTCTAGCTGAGAAGATATTTCTTGAATTTCTTGATGATTTTCTTCCAGTTCTACAAAATAATCGATGGGAATAAAATGTTTTACAATTAATGAATGAATTGGTGGATGAAGATTTTTTTAAGAGTAGGAATAAAACAATTTGCTTAATGTAGTCGGTGCAGGTTTTGTGATATAATTAGTAGAATTTTTTCGTCGATGAATCCAGGATCGGTTTTTTCATTTCGATACAGAAAATATTTTGAACTTCCCTATTTTTTAGAAATCTTCCACTAGACGACATTGTTCCGGAAAGAGGACGATGTGATTTACTTGGTTGAATAAACAAGGTGCTGTTCGCTATGAGCTCCCACGAATATTTAATTTAATTGGAAAAGAAGAAAGTCGCAGAATAGAATAAATCCATCCGAAATTTGAATTTTTTACAGCAACCAATGCTTTTCGAGTAAAAGCGAGAACATAAAGTGCAACCATAATCTAATAGAGGGAATGAATTTTGGATTTTTATAAGAGAATCTCAGAAATTATGACTTACCTATTTTTTCCGACGAGTTTCCTCTTAAAGTTCAACTTCAGAAAAATTCAACAAATTTCCAAGATTCTTGATTCTTCTTTAGTCTTTCACAGACATCAAAGCCCAAGACCTTTGATTTTGCTCACAGGGAGGTTAACGAAGAGAGCATTGATTTTTGACATAGGCAAGATTGTTTGTTTATTGGGCTTAGTCATGCCAGCTTCTAGTTTGGTAACAATTTTGTTATGACTTATGAGCTATGCCAGCTGAACATTCAAAGAAAGTTTCCTTTTTAACTGAAATTCAAGTAAAAAAATGAAAAATATTTAAAGGAGAATGCAAGTTAAAAAACATGATGTGGAGAAAACTATTTTGAAGTAGGTACTCTTCACATTCTGCACCATAGGTCTGCTGAGGGAATAATTATTGAATTTATTCTTCCTTCTTCTGGAATGCAAGAAAGTGAATTTATGGCTAGCAGTAAGGGCAATCGATTGTTTTTTTTTTCAAGGAGATTGTCCATTTTTGTCAAATGGTTTTCTGAAATGAAAGAATAGAATAAAAATTTAAATTATAAAACTTGGAATAAAATTGTGAAAAGAATATATTAATATATTTTTAATTTTTTGTTACCTTTTTATTCTTGGGAAACATAAAATTTTTGCAAACAATTAAATTGTTTTTTTTTTTTTTTGACAAGCAAAAGTCACAAAACTAGGTGTCAAATTACTATTTCCCGCTACCCTACCAAGGGGCGCCACCATAGCTTGAACCTGGTCCTGGCAGTCCATATATAATAGGTCAATGCACGATTCATATTGTTCTTATCAAAACAAAATAGCATCATTCAATTCGATGATTTATCGTATGTGTCGATTACCTCTTTCTGTGGCTGATTATAAAAACGAATACGAGCATATTCTACACTTAGCTCAAGTCAACGGTTATAAAAAGTCTCTCATCGACCAATTGATTAAAAAGCATACCCAAAGAATCAAGAAGAAGAATTGCTCTACTCTTTTCTCCCAAAATACAGAGAACATCAACACTGATCGTCGTGTCGCACTTCCTTTCGTGCCAAAAATCTGTAATCAACTTAAACACACTTTCAGTAAAGCTAATTTGACTATCGTAAATTCCAACAAAAACAAACTCAGCTCTTCTCTTGGTTCTTCCAAAGACGCCAAACCAATGAACAAAAAGAGCGGAATTTATGAAATCAATTGTTCCACCTGTAGCAGCAAATACATCGGACAGACAAAGCGCGCTGTTGAGTGTCGTATAGCTGAACATCAAAGGTACATCAACAACAAAGACATTCAAAAAGCAGTTGCAGCTCATGCATTTGATTTGACCCACACTGAACCTCATAACATGACACCTCTCCGACAACTACAAGCTAATAAAGAGTGTACCCCTTCCATCGAAATTAGACGCATATGAATCAATTAACATGAGCATCACCGAGAATTTGATGAATATAGAAGAAAGTCCAATAACTTCTAACTTATTTGCTCTTGCTAAATAATTTTGTTTGTGTAATTTACATGTAATAATCTCAATGTTACTCTCTATTTTTGTTTATATTTTTTAAATCTTGTTATTGCTCTTTTTTGTTTTAATTGTATCAACTTATAACTTTTTAGTTGTTCACGCGTATTACGCTGATGATGGTAGGCCAATTGCCTTCCGAAATGCATTCGGTATTGGAAAAATATAAATATAAATAAAGTACAACTAAACTAAATTTTGTTTGTGTTTTTGTTTTTTATTTTATTTTTCTTCAATCTTTTTGCGGTCAATAAGGAAGAGACTTATCAATTTTCAATATAGTTAACTTATCTTTACAAAATGGAGACTTCCCCCAAAGCTGGAAAGAATCGGTAGTGGTTCCTATTGAAAAAATTCAAAATCCAAAAAACCCTGAAGATTGGAGACCCATCAACATGCTCCCAACATAAGAGAAAATCTTAGAGGAAATAGTGTGCAACCAACTTACCAAGTATATAGAAAATGAAAATATTTTGTGTGTTCAACAATCAGGTTTTCGGAAGGGACACTCCTGTGAAACTTCTATATCTTGGCTAACAAATGAGTGGAAAAAGGAAATCGATAACGGAAAATCTATACTTGCTGTTTTTCTTGACCTAAAACGAGCATTTGAAACAATAGATAGAAAAATATTGCTTAAAAAACTTGAAAAATATGGTATTCGTCAAGTTGAGCTTAAATGGTTTGATAGTTATTTGTTTGAAAGATCGCAAAGAGTCAAAGTGAATGAAACCTTTTCTGAGGCTATAAAAGTGGATCTTGGTGTGCCTCAAGGGTCGAAATTGGGAGTGATCCTTTTTCTTTTATACATTAATGATATTGTTAAAGTGGTATCAGAAGTTCAGATATCAATATTTGCCGACGATTCATTGATCTACAGTGTTGGTGATAACATAAATGAATGTGAATATTTAATTCAAAGAGAACTGGACAAAATTTACACATGGCTTTGTAAAAATAAGCTGAAACTTAACGTTAGTAAGACTAAAATCATGTGTATAAATAGTAGTGAACCTAATGTCAACGTAAAAATAAATGATGAAAGAGTCGAATGTGTCCGTGAAATCAAGTATTTGGGAGTATATATTGACAACAAGCTTAAATTCAATGAACATGTTAATTATCTGTGTGCTAAGATATCAAAAAAGATAGGGTTTTTCAAAAGAATTCGTAAAAATATAACTCGAAATTGTGCACTGACTGTTTATAACACGTTGATTCTTCCACATTTTGATTATTGCTCATCGATAATATATATGTCAAACATAGAAAACATTAGAAAACTTCAAATATTGCAAAATAGAGCGATGAGAACAGTGCTTCAGTGTGAATTTAGAACGCCAATACAAGAAATGCTATCAAATCTCGGATGGCTAAATGTTGAGCAACGTTTAAAATTTAATGCTTTATTGATGATTTTCAAAATAAAAAATAATCTGTATCCTATTTATTTGCAACGAAATGTTAGTTTTATAACAAATTCTTTTTATAATTTAAGGAATATCGGAGACTTTAGATTGCCACTGTACAGAAGAACTGGTACGCAAAACAACCTGCTTTACAAAGGAGTGCAATTATTTAATAATCTGCCTACAAACCTCAAAACTGAAAGAAACCTAAATATATTTAAGTCTTTATTGAAACCTTTATTAAAAAATAATTTAGTCTAAAATCACTTACGGCCATATTATTCACTCTGGATTTAGTTTGGATTTAAGTTAATTTTAAATCCAATCCATTAAATCTGAATTTCATAAATCCAAGGATTTAATTTTTTGGTCATATTATTCACTCAAAAAAAATTATGTGTTTATTCAATAATTTTTGTATAATTTGCATTTATCTTTATTTTTCCTTCACAAAATACGTGAAAAAACAAACGAACACTGTGAAAATTAATTTTACATCTGGATTTATAAAGTTAAACAGACCTCCAGATAGCAGTTTAAATTTGTTTGGATTTAACGAGATTGGATTTAAAAAATTGGATTTAAGATTGGATTTAAGTAGTGAATATTATGGAATTGGATTTATTTTTGACATTTGACATTGTTTACATCCAGATGTATTTTTTAAACTAGTGAATAATATGGCCGTTATAGTTTTAAGTATTAACTGATGTTAAGAGTTTTTTAAACTAATAAAATACACAAAAAAAAAAAAAAAAAAAATCTGTGCTGCCAAATTAATTTGTTCGTAAATTCTTTAGGTCCAGTTGTACAAACGTGGTTCAGCCTCGGATCAGGAATTTAACCCACCGATTTCGGCGGATTAGCTGCGGGTCAATTTCGGTTCAAGCATGAATGTGGCTATTTCTACTTATATCAACCTTGAACCAGTGCTAAACTTCAGCCTTGCTAGTGATTTCAGAAGATAAAAGTTGCTGATCCACGGATTAAATATTTGTACAACTGGCCCTTAGAATTTGTTTAAAAACATCAAAACTGATGTTTGGAATAACAATAGGGGTATTCACGATTCGATGCAAATGGGTTTGTATCGTTGTAAAAGTGCAAAAGTGTAACATTTTCTTAAAATAAAACAACCAAATATACAGACTAAAATTTTTTTACACTTTTGCTATACCCCAACCCTATTGCAAAAATAAAATACAATGGTGCAAAATTTGTCTATTGTAGTTGTAGTAGTAGAAAACAAAATTTTGCATTTTTACACCTTTTTGTTACACCGGATCGTGAATACCTCTAATGTTTTGAAAATAAACGATTCAATTATATCTGAGAGCTCCAAATATAATCTGCTCACATCTCTATTTTGATTACTCAGAGATTTCTAATCGCTCAGATGCCATTAAACTGGGTAGTAGTGTGTTAACAGCCTTAAATGAAAGCATTCAATAAAAAGATTTTTAAGATTTAAGAAATTTAACATTGGCATCACTTAAATAATTTGACAACTTGTTTTTTTTTTACATTTCGTTTATTTACCATTTTAAAAACCAATCCAAAAAATAAAAACTATTCAAATGGAAAATTATGAATCAAAATTCGCCGATCTTTATAAATCCAACAATAGATCTGATATCCAAGAAACCCGACGCAAACAACTCTTAAAAGAACAAAAACTTAATCGTTCTCTTTTTCAAGATGAATCTCGAAATCTTCAAGAAATCGTCTTTTCAAAAACTGACAACAAACATGAAACCCACAAATCCAAATACAAACCACGAACATTTAAAAAGAAATACCAAATCGATGCTAAATTACAACTCTCCGAATGGTTACGAGAAAAACCAGAAAACATCAACGATTGGTTTTTAGTTCCATGTCCGAAAGGTCAACGTTGCATGGTCATCGCATGCAATGGTTACACTGAAATGTACACAAAATCCGGACGCTTAATTGATACCTTTCAATCTTTGTTGCCAGGTAATGTTGGTTCGAAAAATGATGTCACAATACTTGACTGTGTTTATGTTGATGATAAATCAACATTTTACATACTTGACGCTCTAACATTTGGAAATCAGGACTTGATTAATTGTGAAGCACAATTTAGATTCTTTTGGTTAACTTCCAAGTTTGTGGAAAACTCTTATGATGAGATAAGTGAGAGTAATCCTTATGCTTTTGAGTGCATAAGATTTTATGATTTTGAAAACACAACAAGTGTTTCGATAGGTTTTCAACAATTCCCACTTTGGGAGGATAACTCTCCCGAATTGGATGGATTTCTATTCTATCACAAAGAAGCTAGTTATACATTTGGTACAACACCACTCGTAGGGTGGTTATTTGCATTTATGGTGCCAGAAGTTCTTGACTTTTCTGTTAGCCCAGAATATATGACACAAAAGCCTGAAAATTATTCGGGTTATTTTAAGTATATTATAGATTTTGACGAAGCAATGGCAAAGAAGAAATACAAACATCGAAGATCTGGAAAAATGGACAGTGAAGATGAGACGAGTAGAGATCAGTTTGAAGATATAGATTGCGATGACAATGATGCATCTTTAAATGCACTCTTAGAAGCTGAAAAGAATTTAGAACTGGAAGAAGACGATATTGCTGACGATGCTTAGTGTAAATTTGATTAAATATGATTAAAAGCTGTTGTATTAAAAAATATATTGTTTTCTTTAGCCTTTTTTCTTTCATTTGTCTGATTTAAGTTTTTGTATACAGGCGAGGTTAAGTTTCGGAGGCAAGACCATCCCAATACGATGAGCTTAATGCCGTGCCTCGCAAGCAGGCCAAGTCCCTTGAACATATTTCTTCATTCCCTATTCAGACACTTACTTTCCCAATATCCAAATTAATCCTATTTCCTTCGCATCCATCTTACCGACACCTCTTGTGTCGCAACATATTACACATTCAGCCTTTCGGGAGTTTGACGTGAACAAGATTCCACCCGGAAAAAAAAATAATTTCACTGTTCCCCTATTGTGAGTTCTGGGCGAAAGGTTGTTCACGTTCGGACATCTCTCGGTATTTTCAAGTAATATGCGAGGATGTCGACCGCTCTTCTCTCACTTAAATTTTGGTGCCGAACAAGAAACTAGTTTAGGTGAAAATGTAAATTCTTTTCGGACGAAACTCACGATACCTTTTAAAATTCCGGGCGAACAAAAATATTCCGGGTGGAAAACATTCCATGTGAAACTCCCGATCGGGATAAGGTTTTCATCCTCTCTTGTTTAAGTTCATTCGCCCACACCATACAGTAGAACTAGGATAAATTAGGTTTTGTACAAGGCTTCTTTGGTTCTTTAAAAGAGGCCTTTAAATGCTCTTCTTAGACCGAAGAAACAGCGATTGGCATGAGTGATTCTTCGCTTTATCTCTGATGTCATTATGAATAGTTAGAGTGACTACTTAAAAATTATGTATGTCCATTCTTATGGTTTGATCGAGTCGGTTGGCAGTGTTGTGACTCTCTTCTCTATAACAGCATGTCGTCGCTGTAGATTGAATTCCTCGTAACTCAGAAAAAATTGATTTTGAGGTAATGACTAATGATGACCTCATATTGTAAACAAAAATCCAGATCTAATGATTGAGACCTGTTGGCCCAAAATCGATATCTTTAGAGCTTCGCGTAGTCAAAACATCATTTGTATTACCCTCATACATTTCGTACTAGTTTAGTTATACTTTAAATTCGATCTATTCGATCTATTTGGTGTTCTTGGGTTTTTTTCCCATAGAATCCAATAAGGCCGACAAAATTGTATATGTTATTTTGTGAAGATATACTTCTGTCGTTGGCAGAATTCAGAGCGTCTCCCTACTTGCAGATTGGGGTATTCTATTCCAAGTTTCCATTCAGTGAAAATACATCCACCTGGCCATATATTACAGATGTCCAATTTATGGCGTTGTCGGATATTGAATCCACCTAAAAAAGTTATCCTTATGACGAAAACCTTCAGTGAGAATAAAAGGCAACAATCTCGCTTTTTCGTTTGAATATAGTCGTTTTATCAAAATATATTACACAGCTTAACTGTTTAACTAGCCTTTTTCGTATCCATCTTTTTTAGCCTTCTTTAAAATCAATTCAATCTTTATCAAAGTTTACGTTGTTTAGGGTCAATAAATGTTAGTTATCGTTATTAGAATGGATTGCAAATCTCTTTAACCAAACCAATGAGCTCCCATACAATCTCTAGTCCATTCAGTTTGACATACCCAGCACCATTCAAAACCACATCCAGCTCGTGTGCATACCATGTGCATACAACCACCTGCAAATTTATTTGTTTTAAAACAGAATTTAAAGAGTTTTTAAAAAAATTACCATCTCTTTCAGTTGGAGTTCGGCATTTCGGGCATGGTTTAGTTGATACTTTGATAGTTACCGAAGAAGCATCATCCCATCTAGCATCAGCCGCTCTCTAAAAAAAAAAAAAAAAGAAAGATGAATAAGCTATGAAATTAAAAAACAAAAGAATAAATACAAACATTTGGATCAACAGCATATTCACAATTTCCACCATTCGGTATTGTTGAATTCTCTGGTAGACATTCTCCAATATGATATCCTTGACGACAATTCCTACAAAAAACATACTAAGAACAAAACTCCTTTTATGAAAACATCTATTCTGGGAAAGAATATTCTATCTCACCCCACAACCACCTTCACAGGTGACTTTTTTACAATCCGGTTCGACTAGAAGACCCATTCCACAACCAGGTTGTGGACAAAATACCCCACCAGCTTGCAAAACATACTCTTCCGCACCGAAACGTTGATATCTCTCATATTCCTCTTTGGATAACAATTTAAAATGATGAATTTCGGATATAAAAGATCCAGAGCATCCAGTTGGACATGGTAGAGTATATCCATATTCAGGATGAAGCATCAATTGACGTTCCATTAATCGAGATCGACAATAGTGTTGAAAGCATTCGATGCATGTAACGTGTTTCGATTCACAAGGAAAAATCAAGACATTTTCGCTAAGGAAAGATTTATTTAAGAGATCAGTGACTATATGCAGAGTAAACTCACCTTATATCGGTACAAGCTAAACAAGGAACATCTTTAATATTGACTTGAATCAGATTCAAAGGTGCAGCAAAGTCTGCCTCACCTCCAGAGGGATGTTCGGCACATTTGAAATAGAATTCTGCAAATGGTGGATCACCGATATCGTTGTCCTAAAGAATAAAGGAATAGAAAAAATCTTCTTCGTAGATATGTTTTGAGATCAGAGCTTACCACACAAGCAATCTCTTTACTTTCGCAATGACCACGAATTCTTCTTGCCACTAAGACATCATCCCAGCATTCGGGATCTCTGTGTACTGTAAAAGCACCTCCTTTACACAATGAACAACGAACTCTTAGCTTACCCCGGCACAACTTGGAGCACTGGGAGCAATGTACAAAGAAATGAGCTCGTGTTCGTTCTCGATCTGTAAAGCATTAAAGCAAGTTAATTAGGCTTTTTCTATTTCTTGGACTGGGACTTACTTTCTTCACTGATATTAACCCTTTCTTCACTTTGAAGTTGTAAATCGACCAGAGTTTCACACAAAGGTTTCGAAGGTTCTTCTTGTGGTTCTTCTTCAGTCAAGGTTGACTCAAGGGGCTTTTGCCCAATTAAACTCTGACGAGGTCGAGTTTTGATTGCATGCAGAATACTCTGCTGACCTAAATCACACTCCTAGCAAAACTCATAACAACAATTATACCCAAAATCATTTTATTCAATAAATTTCACTAACCTCTATGGTCGTCGAGTCACATAGTTCTTTGCCAGCAAATATAATCTTAACTTCATCTGGTTGCAATCCAAGTTGTGGAGCAACTAATTCTTTAACATTTTGTATATCCCATTTGGGATCCAAGTCAACAGTTAGAGTTCGTCCGGTATTTGTTTTTACATAAATCATCAAAGTGTTTTTGATGGTCTTCTGACCAATTGATAGAATTTGTAACATTCTTTCGATAATGGCACGGAAGAAATTTAGCAGGAAATTCATAATCCTACTGGATGGGGGATTAATTAAATTCTTTTTTATAAAATATACTCATGTGGTTTGTTTTTTTTTTTTCTTTATTAAATTCTAATTAATTTTTATGTTTGGATTAGAACTTTTCCTAGCTGGTTGGTATTTCGATAGATGCCTCTTCGTCTATGGTGAATATGGAAATGTCAAAGTAAAAACAGCTGATTTATGTTTTTATGCAGGGAGGAAAAATATGTGTCATGCAATAAATTCTGTATTTGTTGTGATAGAAAATATATTTTTTATTAATCGTTGTCATGTCATGTGGTTCCATAGTGTAGCGGTTATCACGTCTGCTTTACACGCAGAAGGTCTCCAGTTCGATCCTGGATGGAACCAGTTGATTATTTTTTTATTTATTTTTTTTGAATTGAATATTATTGTGAATATTATGTGTGGGTCACACATTCTGGGCTCTTATAGTCAAAGTTGGTTTAACTATTTATGTATTTTATTAAAAAAATGCAAATTTGTGTAAGTTTTAATGAAGTTCATTTGGGTAAAATTTAGTCGTAACACGCAATATTTGGATACACAAAAACACGATTTTTTTTGTGGATGTTACCCACCCCGAGTTAAATCATTAATTTTGATAACTTTACTCTGTATTAAATACAAAAAATTTTTTAAATCTTTACCAAGCACTGAAACAACTGGCCTGTTAAAATTATATTTACAAACTAAATAAACCTAACATAGAAATATTTGTTAAATAAAATGGCGCCCAACGTGTAGTTTTTTTTGTAATTTTACAATAAGTTTCTGGTAATTTGTGTGTGTGGTAAAAGGTAAAAACAATCTTGCTTTAAGTTTTAAAAACTTGTATCTGACAAATTAAAACATGAATATCGAGGAGCCACAGACCGTGGAGGGTACCTATAGGGAATTGTGGACACAAATCAGAACAAACGATTTGTGTTTCATTGAATAAAAAAGTTTCAAAAAAAAAAAACACATTAAATGGTCATTTAATGGCATTAAAGCAATCTTTTGAAATAATAAATATCTTAATAACAACGTATAATAGCCAGACTGTAAGTAAAATTCTTTACCTGGAGCTATTGCAAAGCTTTAAAAAATTTGGAGTTTTAAACAATTTCTAGCATAAATAAGTACCCCTCTTATCTACAACTTTTTTTTATTATTTTTATTATTTTTTTTTCACATATTAATAAAAATACCTATATATTGATAATATTAACCTAGTTTTCAATCACAAAAGTTGATGAAAAAATTAGAGTTTTAAACATTTCAACACAGCTTTCTCAAGCGGTGTAGAACAAATTAATTGCTATTGTAAAAATATCCTATCAAAAATAATAAACGATACAAATTTTTTATGATTTTAAATCGAAGAACTAATTTTTTGCTTTTTTCAACCATTTAAAGGTACTTAATGCAAAGTACCAAAATTATTCAATTCTTTGTTGACAAAAAATAATTTGTCATGGTTTTAAACCGGATGTTTTTCTCTGTCAATCCTTTATCCTTGGGTTACTTTGTAAATCCATCATAATTTTTTTTTCTAATTTTATTAGTAGGTAACTAACATTATTTAAAAACTGCATTTCTGTGAATGGAGAAAATAATTAGTTTTTCTCTTTTTATTAGACCAAAAAATTAGGTACTAAGTTATGTATGTAAAGAATAATAAATTGCACGACTGGGGTCGCACGTACTTGCTCTTATGGTAAAAGTTACTCTAATGTTAAGGTTTTTCATTGAACAAAATAAGGGAAAATTTAAAATTTGATATTTTCACGGAATTTCGTTAGTGGTGCAAAAAAAAAAAAAAATCTGTATATATAAAAATTTTCTAACATTTTGCAAAAAAAAAGTTGATATGCAATTTTGAATAAATAATTAATTTACACATAAAAACAAAATTTCAAAATTTTTCACCAACTCGTTTCCAAAAAATTGATTTTTCAAAAAAAAATTTTGAAATATTTTTTAAAAATCCAAAAATGTTTTTTTTGAAAAATTAAACATTTTTTTAAATAATGATTGTTTAAACGTTTCTGTATTAAAAATTTGGTCGAAATCTGCTTTGTCGTTTTTGAGAAATTCATAAATCCAAAAAACCGTTCTATGGCAGGTACCGTTAATAACGGTACAAAAAATATTTTTTTTATTATCAAAGGAGGCTCTTATCTGTAACAGTAAGCAGAAAAATTTTAATCAAAATCGTTAGAGCCGTTTTTGAAATAAATCAACTTTTCTGTTTCCGTTATATGACAGGTACCGTTAGTTTTGGTCCTTAAAAAAAAACTTCAATTTCTCCTCTAGGGAATCACCCAAAACTGTTAACTACCAAGTTTGAAGAAAATCGCTTCAGTAGTTTAGACTGTAGCTCGAGGTTCTTACAGACAGACAGACAAACAGATAGAATTAACGAACCCATTTTTTGGCATTCTCCATCATCGTAATGTCATGTAAAATTGTTATCTCGAGTTCGATTTTTTTACGAATCCTAAACTTGCCCTATAGTACCTATATCGCATGTAAAAATAAAAAAAGAAACGAATGAAACATGATAACGATTCGGTTTGTTTCTTTTTGTTTTTATATTAAATATAATTTTTAAAAAGAAGAGTAAGGCTAGGCGCACACATGCGATTTTAGTCGCGCGATTATTCAGTCGCAGAAATGGATCACATCCCGCGATTAAAAATTTGAAAATTGTGTCTACAGTCATTGAAATTCTTGTCATCTCATTTGCGACTGAATGATCGCGCGATCAAAATCGCATGTGTGCGCCTAGCCTAAGAGATTATAAAATTTTAACTTAATTTAAACTTAATTCAAACATAATTTAAATTTGAAATATTTACCGGAATTCTAAAGAAAAATATAAAAAATTAAATCATATGGATCTAAAAAACGTGCAATATGTCACTAAAAAATTATCATTCTCCACCAAATGAGCACAAAAGCTTATACGGTTGTTAGATTTTTAAATACATACATAAAATTAAGAGGGATACCTAAAATCTCCCAAAGGATTCCGCTAATTCAAATGTGGTCAAACCGACACGCATTCATATAGATCAAAATAGCCTGCAATACAGTTTTTTTCTTCATACGGGCGCAGCCGAATTTTATTTTTTTTTTTCATTACCTTACCAACCCTTTTTTGTCATTTTTTTGTTTACCGAAGATAATGTATGTAGCTGGTTTCTGTTAAATCACTCAACTCCAATACTCTTATACCCTTAGAATGCTTCGGGATTAAAAGTCATTTTCATAAGTCAGTCTCGTAAAACTGGGAAATGAAAATTGATTTTTTGTGTTTGCTCTTTCTTAATAGGTATACACAAAACCGTTTCATAAACATTTTGCTCAGCGGAAACGGAAGTAGGCAATATAGTACTTATAGACTCAATAATACCCAATAAAATGTATAGATTTCTTAGAAATCCTTAAAGAAAATTCTTTCTCTTATCACTAACATTGAAGCCAAACAAGATAGATTGTTAGATTTAAACAACAACTCTAAAAAAAAAGAAAATTTTTAAAAAAGTACACATACACACCTCAGTGAACCAAAAGTAAATTATTATTTATTTTGTTCGCAGGCATCAATTTAAGTAAAGTGTTTGTTTGGATGTTAAACAAACCAAAATTTAGACTAGCTAGTAACTGACTTCTAGTAATAAAGCAGATGTAAAGTACAGAAATTGACAAAAATGAATTCATATTTATGAATTTCATCACATTCTAGAAGAAGAATCCTTAGAACTTTGTGCATGAAAATTACTAAAAAAAAAAAAAAAACAACCATTGTCTCTCAAATATTTTTACTCTGATTTGTGTTTTGCAGGAATACTATACACACCAAAGAAGCTTTTTTGAACATTCCAAAATTCTTCAAAGTACGTGTAACGCAAGAGAAATCTATTCACTTTTCCAAGTTTAAGGAGAAAACAAAAATTTATAAAAAAAAAATACAAACTCGCATATATGTATGTACATATAAAACAAAACAGAGCAGCCCATATTTGATTGATTATTTTTTTCATCAGCAGTTTTTTTTTAGTGCAAAAAACTGCGAAAGCTCTTTGTTTGCTTTCGTCCGCAGTTACTGACATGGCACCTGCGTGTAACTGACTCTCCTTTAATTTTTCGTCTTGCAACATGAAAATTAACTCTCAATCTGGTGAATGCCTCACAGCAACATGATTGAAGTCGAACAAAATAGTCAACAAAAAAAAAGAATTGAAATTCACAAATGAACTTCGACAATTTCCGTTAAGGTTTCAATTTCCGGTTCCGTTTGTAAGCAATATGATATTTCTGTTTCTGATTTGCATCAGAGGTGATATGAAATTTTCTCAATATCCATATCCAGGAAACTACTTTAGCTTTGGATTTCCGTATGTGCTTAACACATTTGTATGTTCCTATATGCACCTACACATATCTCTTCAAATCTTCAACAAATTTTAAAACATCTGAAAAGTTCCATCATCCCGCTTTATTTTGGTCTTCTTCCTTTATACTCGTTTTTTGTTTGAAGACATCTCCATTCGCATACAAGCTCATAAAATATTTTATGAGGTTATTGTTTTCATAAACAAAACTTGATCCGCTCTGGTATACACCTTAACGTACCACGTGGGTTTTTTGAGCTTTTTTTGTTTTGGTTTTGTTTACAGAATGAGCGCACAAAAGGGAAAAGATAAAAAAATTCCTCTTGGAATTATTTTGTCTCTCCTAAAAGTGCAGAAATCAATATTTATAAAAATTAAATGAATGAAGTTGAACTTTTGAGAGGCGCTCCTGTTCCATGGATAAAAAAGAGCGCTTACCACACACATATGGGAGGGAAACGGCTAAAAAATCAGCCTAATGGAGAGACCAAGAGCGCACATAACATTACAAAAAAAAAATACACACTTTAGGCGGCTTTGGTTTGAGAAAAAAAGTCGTCGTTTAAACGAATATTGACCAAAGGACATCATCATATGCGTCGTGTCGTTTTATGGTTGTCCAATGTATAAGAAAATATCGATTGGGTTGGTATGTTGTTGTTTTATTTTTCAAAGTTCTTTTTTTTTTGTTCCTGAGGAATATTGATATAATTTTGATTATTTGGTTCCGTAAAGAAATAGAAACCAAAAATTCATAAGTTTTTCTGCTTCAGTAAAAAGACCGTTATTATCATTATCTTGAATTCTATAACTGACTTTTATTCAAATCCATGGAACAGAAATTGTAGCTTTGATATTTTCGTTGGACAAAAGTTAAAGTTCATAACCCATAGTGGTATAGTCAAACATCCTTATTATGTGTGTAAGAGATACCTCCACACTCTTTTGAGCCTCTATAAGAAAAAAGTAAATTTTTTATAAGACATAAATGATTCAAACTTATTGATGCTATTCACTGTAGCAGATTGCTTTAAAGATTTAGAAAATCAAATTATAGATTCATTAAATAAATAAAACAAAGTATTGGAGTAAAAACCATTTATTTCTGCTTTTCACGAATTCCATTCGTATCGGAAATTTGCTACGATCCCCGAAAAAAACAATAAATTTTCAAAAATCATCAGAAATGGTACTGCCATTAGAAATTTTTTTCATTTCAGAGTGTCTTCCAAATCACTGATTCTATTTCAAAAAGTTTTGTTTTACAAAACCATTTAAAAATAGCTTTAAAAAATAAAATTTTGACATGTGTGCAATTCACACGTGGTTGAAGTGAAACCTTAAAAATCATTTAAACAAAATCGAAACAATATAACTTTTTTTTATTCCATCACTTTTTTATATGACAACCTACAATAAATCTTATACCATCTGAAAGCTTATTGTTTCAGCTCAAAACATTTATATCGACCATGTCAATACAACATCTACAAAAAGAGCTGGAATTTTTTAACCCAATTAGTTTTCATAAAAAAACCAAAACAATCAATCTCTTTTCTCTTCTAACGCCATTAAATCCATTTTTTAAAAGCCAACATATAATAAATTTTATATCATTATTATTTCACCTTTTATATGACGCTTCAATCATATTTCTACCATGCCTACAAAAAAAGTAAGATTTTTTTAAACCAACCATGTCGAAATTTCAAGCTGAGATTACGGTACTTCCTCTACTGCTGGCTGGTCATGGTCATCGGCATAAAATCTTCACAGGTGTTTTTTACTTGCTCTATAGGGCAAGTATTGGTTTCGTGTCGAAAAAAAAAATTGAGGTTTTAATCAAAACCAACATTACGATGATGGAGAATTCCGAAAAAGTGGGTCCCGCAATTCCGTCCGTGCGTCTGTGCGTCCATCTGTACACATTTCCACAGCCTAAACGGGTGGATGGATTTTCTTCAAATTTGGTATAGATGATTTTTATGGAATTCTGAAAGTTGGTTTTTTTTTGTTTTTTTTTATATCTCGTTTAGAACGTATACCTCCCATACAAAAAAATACGATATTACGAATTTCTCGAAAACGGATCTAACGATTTTGATTAAACTTCGTATACGTAATATTTAAAGCAGTGGCAATAAAACTGCATTTTTATTTTTCTCAAAAAAGTCAAATAACAAAAAAATTTTTTTTCATTTAACAAAATTTTGCCCTAAATGTCGGCTCTTCCCCAATATCAATTTTTTTAAAATTTAGATCCAGCTTTTAAAATCTACAATTAGACTAACATAAAAGTGCTTTGAACTGCAAGAGCAAGTACGTGCGACCCCAGTCGTGCATTTTATTTTTTCAAGTTTTTCAATTAAAGATTATATGACTTGTAGAGCACGTACCGTTATGTGTGATATATTAAATGAAAGGTAATATTATCAGCATGCGTATTAAAGTTAAATATATTTGTTATGTGCTCTAGATCAAAAGATATAACGTGTTTAGAAAAAGAACATCTTTTCACCGTTATCTCAGAATTTTGAATATGAAATTAATTGAAATTTTGCACAATCATAATTTATTTAATTACCTATCTACTGTATTTCATTCATATATCTATTATAACAAAAAAGTTATGATCAATTGATGTTTCGCGTCGCTTTTTCGTTTTATCTTGTTTCAAATCACTACGATACTACAGAAGTTTTCACTTCAAAAAATATTAAAATTTAAACAAAAAAAATTAATTTACGAAAACGTGACATTGATGTATGTATAATTTTAAATGGGATACCCATTTTGTTTTATTTTGTAAGAAATTGATTTTTAATATGTATGTAAATTTATTCAAAAAAATATGAAAATAAAAAGTTTTAAAATTTAAGGAACTTGTCACTCGACCCAGGCGTGAATATATTTTCCTGTATTTTGGCTCAAATTTCGATAATTCTGTAAAGATTTTTACATTTTACTCCATTTGTAAATATTTTCCGGCATATTAAGTGCGTGGAGAAAGTATGGCGATTCTTTGATTTATTTTTTCAAATAAAGTCTTGTTTAGCTTTAAAGTAAAATTTGAGGCAATTTTTCTTTTTGAAATTTTAGAATCTAGAATTTTGTTTACCTAAATTAGTAAAAAAGTCGTTGTTCCATGACGGAAACTAGTTCTGCATTCGTTATAATAAACTTTGTAAACATTCAATGTGTAAGAGAACAAAGCTCAACTCATTTGATTAATTGTTCAAGAATAGAGCAATTTTTTGTAAACGTTTGTTTTCAATGAAAAAAAAAACGCTCATACGCCACAGTGACCAACTAAGTAAAAACGCAAAGAAGTAAATACAAATTATACATTTTTACATTAAAAAGGCCAACCTTATATCTCAAAAACTGTATCGCTAATAATTGACATCAGCATTTCAAATTTTCATATTAATTAAAACAAAATTGCATACTTTTAAGATACATGTATGAAAGTTTGAAGTGCTGTTCTACTAGAGAGTGTTGAATTGTTAAAATCTGACTAACATTTTTGATCACAGGACAACCGTAATAGTAATTTCTACACTCCTTTGTGCTGCTCACAACTGTATAACACACCCCAAAGCTATACTTAGCAATATGATGTGAAAATGGAAGTTGAGTAAAGTTTTAAATTTAACGGTTACAAAATTTTGAAAATAAAAATACATATTTCGCTTCTACCATTTTGGACTTCTATAAATTGGTTGTTTTTCATGAAACAAAAATATTTTACAGTTTGATGAAATCGGTCCACCACCCGTGGATATTAATCGATATTAGGTTTTTTTTTTTATTTTCTTCTTACATTTACTCGTACATCAAGAAGTGAAGTACAGTCCTGAAATAGACGAACAACGAACAAAAATGAGAAAAGCGCGTTCACCACCACCCTTCCTTCTGTTTACGTGTAGGTATATTCATCATCATACTAACATTGTCCTTGTGGGAATTCCGTTTTTCCTTGAAACAAAAGAGCGGTTAAGTGAATTTTTATATTTTATTTTTTTCTTAATTTTTTTTTTGGTATTGTATTAAGTGAGAGACTAAATTGAGCTTTGAATGTGCAATAGCTCGCTCTTTATTATGTTAGATATGAGGAGACAAAATATATTTCTCTTGGCCGGGTTGGTATCAGCTACAATATTGGGTACATATTGTGTTATCAATGCACACAAAATAGTCCAAAATGCGTCTCAATTTTTATTCTCTCTTGGTCTATGGCATTTCTTTTTGTTAAAACTCTCTGTTTTGATGTGAATTCCATTTTCAACCCGCTTTCGTAGGGTAGGAAAAGAGCTTTCTCTCCCTCTCACTGATTTCTGTCAATTTTCGCTAGTGTCCTTTTGGTAGCGGTATAGAATCACCGCTTGAGGCACTTGAGGGTAGGAAACACAAAAAAAGCTTCATTCTTTTGACCCGAAATGTAAAAACTCAATATACCCGATCGAAATTTTAGTGTGCGGTTTCATTTGCAATAGACGAACGTTAGCAGAGCGAAGAAAACAAAATACCAAAGGCTTCCTTTTCGTTCGTTATAAAGAGGTGCCCGTACAGTGAAAAATCCATGTGTGTGGAAAATACGTATGGTGACATTTTTCAGTCTTCGCGTCATATTTCCTTCGAATGGTTGGGTTCTTCAACCGAAAGACAGTTTTTTTGAATTTTAGTATCTCAGAATTTTTAAATCTAAATCTTTATAAAAATTAAAATCTTATAAACAAAATCGATAAATATCTCAAGTGTTAAATTACAACAGCAACCAAAAAAAAAAAAAGAAAAACTAAATAGCACATCGATAAATTTCGGGCGCGTATCCTAAGTGCGCGCGTTTTCTTAATATACTGTGAAAGTTTTCTTTACAGTTTGTAGGAAAATATTATCCTTCCATATGTCATCATCAACATCATCATCACCAGCACACGAATCGATGGTAAGTTTGTTCTAAGTTTTGAAAATTTAAAAAAATGACAAATTCCTAAGGAAGTGTGAATTTTTTCTCCACACAGATTTTTTTACGTTACTCATTTTTATTGATTAATTTCGGCAATGACGCTAGCCACGCGCGTTGTAAGTAGGAAAACACAACAAAAAAAAAAAAAACTAAAAGGATTATACTCCTAGCTCTGGTGATGTCTTTTTTTACATATAATACTGTTCTAGCCAGGGGTTTGCAAAAAAAAATGTCCTTTATAGATTTATTTGAATTGCTTATAGAGGTATTGTTGTGTGTGTTTTTTTTTTTTTTAAAGTTAGCCGTTGTAGGGTATTGTGTGTATGTATTTTTATTTAAAGTTGTGTGCGAAAGAAGAAATAATGTCCGTTAAAATTGCTATTAGTTTGAAAAGCAAAAGTTATTAAGGAAGAAATAACAAATTAAATTTCGTTCATTTTAAGTTTTGGGAAATATTTTTTTGTATGCGTAAAATATAATTCTAGACAGAAAATATGTAATGTCCAGTAAAAATAGGGAAAACAAAAATTAAATATAGGCAAAAAGCTCATATGGAACTGAAAATTCGAAAATACCTTTTATTTAACCAAAAAATGAATTGTTAAAACCCCATCAAAATTATATTTCCAACATTGGCAAAAAACAACAACTATAAAAGTAAAGATGAAATATCGGTTTTTCTTATATAACAGAAAGCTATTAAAAAGTAGTTTATTTCAATTTTACAGGCCATAAAATATAGCTATAAAAATAAACAGATTTTTTGGTATTAGCAAATGCGAAATTTCGAAAATAACGGGATTTCGTTGTATTCACTTCTATCAAAAGTGGAAAACTATCGAAAAGTATTGACACTTGTTTAATTTTTTTATAATAATTTTATTTTTTAATTTTTCGCAACAAAGAATTTTAAAAAGTTTTGAAACGTTAGACTCGTTTTTAAAAAAATAGTTTTTCTTATACAAAAATTTTCAAAAACAATGACAAAAAAAATTTGTAGGTATGTATACAATAAGGAAATATTAATCGACACATAAAAACAAAGTTTGAATAAAATTTATCCAAGGGTTTTCAAAAACCTGATCAAAAAAAAAATATAGATTTTTTTTTTAATCCTAAAATGATTTTTTTTAATTTTCTTAATTTTAACCGAAGGGTCGAAGGGTTACTGATTTTTTTTTAACAAAAAAGTCCATTTATGAGAAAATTAGACATTAAAAAATTTTTTATGGCAAGTGCCGTTAATAAAGTTTCAAAAAGTATTTTTTTTTTCAAAAGTTTATTTTCTTCATACATCGATTTTTAAAATTAAAAATTAAAAAAAAAAAACAATTTTTCCATTTACCTAAACTTAATTTATATGAACTTGTATTACAATTACCTATAATTATAACTTTTTAAGTTATGAAACACAAAAAAAAAGAGGTTCCTATGAAATAATACCACTGTTAAATACACAAACACACAATACGGAAAAAAATCCAAGCTTAAAACAAATGGAATCTGTTTTAAACTAAGCGAATTTCTGCATGGATTTTTTCCAAGACGTCTTAAAATAAGCGGACAAGTCTTCTTAATTTCTTGCACCTATAATCAAATCATTTACTGTTCAAAATGTATGTGCCTTATTTGTATTTCTTCGTGAGCCTCCTATCCAAATTCACAATTCCAAAGTGAAATAAGTTCTCAAAGTGCAAGTTTTATTAAAATGTCATAAAGAGAATCGGTTAACCATGAACATGACTTATCAATAAATGTGCGATAGACTGTCAAGTTTCCGGATGTTTTTGATCAAAAATATCCTCACTGTCTAAACCATTTCCACATGTTTTTTCTTTTTTATGTTTTTGTCCAACCTACCAGTTTTAACATTCTGTCGCACCATATGCAAATCACTTTCAATACTGTCTTAAATATTCAATCAGGTGATAAACCGTAAGGCTTTAAAAATTCTTCCTAATTACACTTTTGGAAAATTTTGTTAAAAGCCTTTTCAAAACATCATATCATAAAAAACTTTTTGCTTAATATCTTAACTCGCATATTCCCTCGCTCTAGTTTCATCTTACAACAAACTTTTATGTTGGTGGTCTCTTGTGTGAGTTATCGAATATTTTAATATGAAAAGAGGGTTTGAAAATAATTACACTTCATCAATAATTTGAAAACTTCTCACCAAAATATTTAATTACCGAGAGACAACTTAAGCTACATTTCTAAGAGGAGGTAAAATGTAGTCGTTATAACTCTATCACAGAGTCGATATAACCAAAAAAAGTTATACTTCTATCATCAAGGATTATACTTTCAGATATAGTAGCAGAACATCGCGCACATCGCTTACATTTTTCAGTTAATTAGAATCCTTCTTCAAGCTCTTAATGGCATTAACCTTACTGTGTAGAATATATTATATAGTCTCTTAGTTGCCGGTGTATAAACATTATATTCACATATTTGGCAGTTTACGGGATGTGTGCATTTCACCTTTTACTTCCATCAAATGAGTGTATGATGTCTTCATTATAATAACCAACAGACTTTATGTAGATGAAGTCATGTTTCATTTGGCAATGAAAAGTTTCTGGAATGAATGACTTTGTCGATGGGAAGTATTACACGAATCAGCACATTTTTAACTTTTGATAATTTTTCTGTTTGTGTGATTTCAACTTTCATTAGTATTATGGAAAAAGTGCATCAGGGGTAGGGCTGTAAAAGTAACGACAAAACGAGTACCCGCATGTATTCGTTACTTTTCATACTAGTACCCGCATCAAAAATATCGTTACTCGTTACTTTCGTATGATTCGTATTTTTCGTATATTTCGTATGTTTCGTGTGTTTCGAATGTTCCGTATGTTTCGTTACTTTAGCATGCTTCGTATGTTTCGTACATTTCGTATATTTCATGTATTTGATACATTTCGTATGTTTGGTATTTTAAGTATGTTTCGTACGTTTGTATAAGGGAGTAAAAAACTTTTTTTTTTTTGAAAAAAAAAACCAAAAACAATTTGTATAATCTAAGCTACATTTTAAGGCCATAAACATTAATTTAAGTTGTGGCGTTCTCATGTTATAAGAGTTTGAAGGTAGTTATACTGATTTTTTTAAATTTTTTTTTTATCAAACCTAAAAACTCTTGATTTTTTTTCCTAATTTTTCAACAAAACTTTGTTAATTTTTTGTTTATATTAGTTCAGTAATCTTATCACAATTCTTTAGAGACCTTTATTTTAAAAGTAAATCGCGCAGATCTCGGATTATTAACACTTCTATACAACCATGTCGAACAATTTTTCATTTTTTTTTCCAAACCTCGTTTTCTCTGCTTTTTTTTTAGTTAAATACTGAAAATAAAAAAATTTTTTGATAATTATCTGGAGTTAGCATTCCGACAACGGTAACGATATCGATACGAGATGCTAAATGTGACAAATTGAGTGAACCACTTCGTTTGGTATCTCATATATCGGATGATTTAGTATTGAAATTGGAATGGGGTCGTTACTCGTATGTTTCGTATCTCGTATGTTTCGTTACTTCAGTACCCAGAAACGAAACATACGAGTAACGATACTGTTTAGAAAGTAACGTTTCGCTACTCGTTACTGAAGCAAATACCCGCATTTTTGTAACGAATACATACGATTTGCTACAGCTCTAACAGGGGGAACCAAGGTTACATAATTTTTTTCCATTTGAAGAAACATTTTGTGAGGAAACATACAACTTTGTTAAAGATCCTTTTGCTCAAAAAAAAATATGTTGTTTAGTTTAAAAGAAAATGCCATACATCGATATTCCTTTATCAAGTTTCATATTAAGTGTCTTTGTGCAGTTTATTGTAGAAGTAAATATAACATGATAGGGTTGCCGTCTGTTTAGCTAATCTGCTCTTTGAAAAAAAAAAAAAAAAATAATATAACCCAGAAACCCTTCAATATCTACACTTTTCTAAAAGGACCATTCTATATTCTTGGGATTACATGCATTGATGCAGCTGAAAGAAGATTGTCAGACGAATTGAATTGAATTTCAAAATGAAGACAGACAGGGCTGCATGATGAAAGATGAAATTAATTTTGTTTTTATTTGTGATAAGCGCCGTAATTCGCGCGAATTTCAATTTTTACACCTCAAAATTGGTTCTCCCGTGAGAATTTTTTTTTTCCGCTTCGCTTTTGGGTTGATGAAAATTAAATAGATTCTCATAGGAGGAAATTTTTTTCCGATTCGCGTTCGTCGATTTGGTATGAACAACCTCAAAAATGGCAATTTTTTATTGAAAGCTCTCAAATGTTACTATAGGCAAAAAGTTTCAGCCTTTTAATGATTGGTATAAAAAGTTATCAGGTTTATACAAATACCACAGATATATGGTATGGTAATGCAAAAAGGCTTTAAAATCCGTTTTGAAATACGACAAATTAACAAAACTTATTTGTTTGAAAAGTTGGAATGATACAAACCAACTTCTTTTGTTGGTTTTATTTTGATTCAATATAGGTAGAGAAATATAGCCCATTTTTCTCGAAATAAATTGGCTTTTTTCACTTCCTGCTGATAGTGAAATAATCGTTGAAATTGGCTATATTTCGTTTTTTAAAAGTGAAATAAGATCAGTTTTTAAAAGATGGTCTTATTTCACTTGGCCATATTTCATGGCACCAACGTAATAAGTCTGATAAAGTAGTAATGGTACGTTTTTGTACTAGGTTAACCGACAGAAACAAAAAGTTGTTGACAATATGTTTGGTGGGGTGGAGAAATGACTTTATTAAGAATTCCTATTACTTAAATTCAAATAATTCTTTTTGGATTCTTTTAAATAGAACCCAACAGAATTGTCTGTGCAAACGTTCTCGTTTAATGTAAAAGTTCAATGAATTCCTTTTTTCAAAGAAAAAAAACTACTTGAATTCAAAAGGAGTAGGGACTCCATTTTAAACAGGAAAAAAAAGTACAAATCAGTAAAAGTAAAATTATCAAAAAACCATCAAAATAAATGTATACAATTTCCCACAAAAGTAAAAACAAAGAAACAAAAAAAAAAAAAAAAATATATATAAAACTAACTTTTTCTCCCCAAACAATTTCAATTCACTCAACGAAAACTTAACAATCTAAATTCAATCTCCTCGTCTTCATACACTCTAAATTGGCCACTTGTTGCTAGAGAGACTACTTTTCTTGTGCGGTTATTTCTTCTTATTTTTTTTTCTTTTTATTGTTGTTTGATTTGTTAGTTAAAAAATTGGTCAAAGCGGGAATATCAACTACCCTCTTCCTGTATATTAAATTGCAAAAAGAGCTTATATACAAAGAACAAAGTGCAGGGCAGAGGAAGGAAAAGGGAAGGTGAGTATAATGGGAACGCTAATAATAAGTACTTATTCGTTTCAAAGAGAAAGAGAAGTCAAGAGCATATTCATTATTGTTATTTAACTGAAAGCGTTTTGATTGTGGGATTCTGTTGGTATAATTTTAATTTTATGGCTTTTCTTTGAATGGAGTGAATATATTTTAGATTAACTTGAATTACCGGTGGTTTTATAAATTGATTTTGATGTTAAAGGACATTTTATGTGTTAACTTTTAAACGAAAAAAAAAGAGTTCTTTTTACTAATTTTCAGTTGTGATTTTTCAGTTTAAGCTGCGATTTACCTGTCAGAAAAGTCATACCTGTTTGAGAAGGAGTAAAGAAGTATTAAAGCAGACTTTTAAAGAGCGAAGAAAATGCAATGCCTTTTAAAAAATCAATGAATTTCAGAAGGATGCAATTCGGATTTAAGAAGATTCTAAATTCCCACTATCGGACAGGCCCCTTTATATACTTAATATTAACTTAAATCCTTCTTAGAGAATCAATTTAAAAGTCTCAAATACTATTTTTAAATAATTTTAATCTTTGCTTTAGCTGTGACTGTCAGTATTGGCTAGATTACCCCACTATCCTAAGTAACCAATATCTATTAAATTTTTTTTAAATTCAAGTGAATTTATTAAAATTGGGTTTCCAACCGTTAAAAAAGGTCTAAGAGCTTTAAAACTTTGCTAGTTTTAAGCATTAATTTGGTAAACTATAAATACTTCGTTAAATGGCATAGAAATTTAAGTTAATATTTATAAAGCTTCTCTTTTTTACTCTTTTGTTTGCTGTTACCTAGGACTATTTATGTAGGTAAGGTATGCGTTAGCCTAATCTAGTAGCAAACCATAATAACTCATAAAGTACAGTAAATCAATAAAACTCACTTCTCTCATGCTTCTTGCATGTTTAGGGGAGGTACAGGTACAGCGTACACCAATGTGAAAAGTGCATTGAGGTCAAAGGAATAGCCACTTTGCACCCTCACCATATCAAGAGGGTAATATGTTCACATCCGGAGAGGTAGAAAATTGGTGCCGGTCGACCGGGTGGCTTAGAAGGAGTGGCTCTTAGCTACACTTGGAGTTTTTGTACCTATATGCGTTAGATGTTAGCGATGACGAAATGAAAAAAAAAAAAAATCGTGATAGAAATGAATGAAGAACAATAAGGTAAAAGCCACCACCTTTCCGCCACTTGCTTTCTGGTAAATGCCTAATGGAGACTAAAGAATTTATTACCAATAATTTATTGCGGAAGGTTCTGTTCTGATATAGTCATTTTGAAAAAAATATCAGCGTAAAGTGCTTTTGTGCATGGGTTGTCCTCGTGTTGGTGTTTGTGGTTGTCATATTTTTTGTTTCCTTAGTTTTTATTTTTACACCATTAGTTGTGGAAGAGTTAAAATTTATGTCGCTTGATATTGATTATAGATGAATTTCTGGATTCGATTTAGTGTTTTGTTTTGTATTGTATGATGGGATTAAAAAATTCTACATCAATTTCATGTATCATTCTCCATAAAATATTGAGACTGAAAAAAGTTCTAGCGACATGAAAAAGAGCAAACCAAATTCGCACCCGTGTGCCTATCAAGTCACAATAAAGAGGTGTGCCTACAGAGGGTTAAGATATCGTTAAAAAGTCCAAATATTAAAGATATCGTTAAAAAGTCAAAAACAAATTCAAAAATAGAGTTTCTTTGATTTTGATACCTACCTACTGACATTTTTTTTTTCAGAAATAATGGAGTCCTTTAAGAAATGAACAGAAACAATTAAAAATGTGATTATTTAAAAAAAAAGGCTATGCTATTTTTGTGGTAAAAAATTACAAAACAACATATAAATAAAGGTTTTGAAAAAACGATTTATCAACTTTTCCATCCGTTGACATCATTTGAATAATAGATCAGTTTGATTTTTGTTTTCTGAGTGCACACCAGGGAACTTCAGAACTCAGAACAGTGTTCTTTTCTTCTCCGATTTTATAAAATGTGAACTTTCATTATTTATTAGTAAATAAATTGTAGGTAATAAAAGTTCAATTTTACAATGCCACAGTCATATTTACAGCTGATAAAGTTTTTTTTTTTAATTGAAGAGCAAGAACCTAAGTGAGGTTTACCTACACGGAGAAAATAGACCACATAGAATTAAACGGATCGCACCTTAATTTAAGCGGATTTCTGCATGGTTAATCAAGGTGACATCACCTTAAATTAAGGTGACAAGTCACATTAATTTCTTGAATGCGCAAATAAAAAAAAAAAAACTGGCAGCCACCGAGGATCGAACCTATAACTGTTGGGTTACTAGGCGAGTGCCTTACCATCGTGCTATCTCACTGTTGGAAATAAGCATGATAAACTGCAACGTAAGCTAAAGTGTGACTATAATTTTAAAATTTTTATTTTTTGTCGGTTTTTTTTTAAGATGAACATTAACATTAAAATAAGATGAAGTTCACATTAAATTTAACTGAGTTTAAGTGGAATCACCTTATTTTAAGCGGATATCACTTTATTTTAAGGTGGTGAAATTTAATGTGCGCATCATCTTATTTTAAGGTGTCCTTTTTTTCTCCGTGTACGTATTATATTTTATTAAAAATAGAACAACGATATCTAATAGTTTAAAATTATTTACATAAAAAAACGTCAGAATTCATTAGTGCACATATATTGAGAAAACATCGAACAAACCTGTGAATTTGATGTGAGCTTTAAAAAAACAATCCATTATGTAACGTATTCTATGGGTAGCCCCTTTCCATCCCATCCGTCAACATCAACAGATTGATTGACGCAACGCATGCGACGGTTTCTATGGGTTGAGTAACTTAAAAGAACATAAAGTTAGCCACTTTTTATGTACCTATCTGAATAAAATTCGGCTAGATTGTTATATGATTTTTTAAATAATTCTTGAAAACCCGAGAGTGAAAAGATTTGATTATGATTTATATTTAACCTTTTAAAATGTACATATAGGAACAAAAATTTTCCAATAACCATTCAAAAAAAAATTATAATTTTTGCTACAGGGTACCCTGTGGCGTATACTTATTTTTTTCAGATGCATACAACTAAGTCCGTCGCACTTAAAAAAGAACACATAAAATACTAATTTATTTTACTTTTCATCTGTTATTGAATACTAAGATAAATGTAAAACAAGTTTTGAAAATTTTCAATGAAAGCCACGTAGAAAAAACTGAGCTAATACACGTTTATATTCCTAGAACAAAACAACAACTGACAGCTATTTACCTCAAATAAATTTACCAAACTTTAAAACGTACCCCCAACCCATTTTCAAATAATATCATGACCAGACATTTGGTTATACTCTTATTAAGTTTCTAAACTGAAAACCATATCAACCAAACCAACCCAACCAAGAACCAACCAACTTCCAAACCAGTCGGGTGCAAATGCATTTTAATTCAATTTTCTCTCATGATACCTACTCCATTCCACCGTCCACCATCCATCGCCATCAACATCAGCAATAAAATCAAGTCAATCATGATGCTAGCAACAATTTGTTATCCTGCCCACAGCACATTTTAAGTTTAAACAAAAAAACCCTCCAGCTTTAAATTGAATTATCTCTTAACATTTCATTATAAAATAAATTCACCCGGAAAATCGGGTAACTTTTTCATTTTCCTTTTCCGCCCAATTCCATAAAACTCTGACTCAAAAGGATGCCACAATTTTCATACGGCAATGAATTGTGTATAAATATTCATCGAAAATTTGTGAAATATTACAAAGTTAATTGATGGTCCGTCCGTTTGGCGTCACCGTGCGTCGTTCGTCTGGAATCATTTTTTTATGATACTCTCTTTCTCTCTTTGTTTTTTTTTTTTTTACTCTCAAATAAAACAAACATAATACTTCATTCAATTAAAATCCTGATGATAGTCGTAAACGGGTCAATACAATATTTGCGAGGTGATGCCGAAGGCCCGCAGGGCTCATTCAGTTCAATCGCCCAGGAAGTCAATTGCAGAGTAAAGGTATATACTCTCTCCTCATTTGAATTCTCTGTGGACAATCGAACGAAATTCAACTCCATGTCAGCAAATATTTGTTCCCTGAATAAACAATAAAGCACATAATATTTAATTAATCGCTATATCACCATATACACCCAGCAGATGAATGTAATTTAATCTGACATCCATCTCATCGTCATTCTCAAATATTTAAACTAGCTATATCCGTTTCAAAGTCAAGCACCATTTTTTTTATTGTATATTTTTAGGCGAAAATCAACATGAGTCGAACTTAATTTGAAATCTTCCTTCAGCATTCTATTCATTGACTTGGACAAAGTCTATTGGGAAAATCAAATAGAAATCCAGTATTCAGCATAAAAGTGCTGCCTCAAAGAAAGAAAGAAAATCAATTTCCATTTCCCAGCAGTGTTGCGGAAACTTGTCACCACCACACCATACTGGTCATCAGGCCCCGGCCTGTTGTTGGATATAAGAACGACATCTCGAGGGAGAAAGGGGTACAAAAATCAATAGAGAATGAATAGAATGAATGTGTAAAAGGGGAGTGTCACGGTGCACACATCAAAGATATTGCTGGAGCAAAGCAGAGTGGCCAAGCCCAAAGGACTTTGTCCGAATTTCTGCATTTCGGACTTACAAGGCCAATTTTGTGTGCTCTGTGCTAAAGGAATCAGGACGAAGTTGAAGGAAACGAACAAACAAAAAAATCAATTCTCGTTAATATATTATAGGGCTCTGCCTTGACTGCATGGATTACTGCAGTGCTCGCAAGTACTCAGAATACGCTGGGTCAACTCATTCCATGACGAGTCGTGTTGGCGTGGACGCAGTCCTTTCAGGTGGTCCTCCTAATCGGATGGCGCCCAACGTAACTGTGGTAGGTGGACATAGACACCAGCAAGTGCTGCGTTATCATCAAGAACATCAGCATAGGTTGGCAGCACTGCATTCATCTGAAGGGCTTTATCAGCAGCAGCAGCAGCAGCATGGCTTTGATAGGTATCTTCCATCAGTAAGCTATCCTGGCGACTACCATCATCAACCCCCTTTTGGAGCTGCCGGACTTGGCTATGGTTCTTTGGGAAGAAGACATGTTACATCCGCATATCTGAATCCTCACACACCCCTGCCACATCATCTCTACCATCCACCACATTACGATAGCACGTACAATGGCCGAATGATTGGAGGAGGTGGAGGGACAGCAGGTCCCTCATCAGTCCTGCCATACCATCCATATCGAGAAGGATACGACCATCAGCAAAGTACACCATCGAGTATTCTTCACTATGCTGCTGCTGCAAGGAACAGTGCATTTCAGTATGGAAATACTGCTCCTTCAGCAGCATCGCAACAGCAACGGGACTATCTGCAGCACTATTATCCATACCATCCAACAACTACCTTTATGTCAGAGCAACGTTATGGCCAGCATAATCCTCATTCAATTAATGGGTTGCAAGCAGTCCAAGGCCCTAAGGATGATGGACGAACGACGACGAATAAAAAAAACGCCCAACATATCACAGAATCGGAAACTTCTTATGCACAACAACAGCAACAACAACAACAAAACTTGCCATCATTATCGTCGATGGGCATTACAATGATTGCTTCCCCATTGACTAGTGGTAGCACGACTACAGATAGTGGAATAAGTGGAAGTTCGCGTTGCGGAAGCACACCAATTAGTATGGTTACAACGAGTGCGGGACTTTCTGGCAGCGAGTATTCGTTGAATAATGCTTCAATTAATGCTGGAATTGAAGAAAATTGCAGCCCATCCAAGGAATATAATAAAAATGATCAAGAGAGTATATGCGAGGGAAATGAAGAAGTCGACAATGCAGTTTCAAGTACAAAAGGTAAGTTTTTTTTTTTATATTGAAACAAATTTATTATTAAATACAAAATATTACAGCACATTTTTAAAATAACCAAAAAAAATACAGTATTTTTGCTTTTGAAATCTTCCTCATTTAATGTTGAAGTGGAAAAGTTTTCTTGTCGTACCGAATGTGTTGTTGGCTGATAAAATGGGTTAATATGTAGTTTAAAATCGATTGCAAATTACTTTCAAGTTGATTACAAGGCTTATTTTAAAATTAGTTTAATTTATTGAAATCAGAAAAATTGAAATTAAAAATCAAACAAGCAAACATTGAAACTATTAAATTAGGGTGTGAAATTTTTAAATAACGATTAAATTTTATTTTGATGTAGAGTTTTTGGATGTTTCTCTCTTAATCTTAACATCCAAAAGTACATTTGTGCAAGTTTAGGTTAAAAAATGAAACATTAAACATTATTTTAAGAACATGTTAAAAACAATTCTGTATGCAGTTTATAAAGTTTTCTATAGACGAACTCCAACAAAACTAGCTACTAGTTCTAGGATAGATTAAGAGATGTCTTGTTAAATAAGTACCTACTCATAGAAATTGCTTCTTTTTAGTTGAAAGTAATAAGGGTCTTTTGAAATTGATAAACGATATTCCCTACCAGTTTGATGATAATTTTTTTATCTTATGTGGAAACAGACCTATGGCTTACACAAATTCGATGAAATTTGATGAATAAAGTAATGAGGTAAAGTTAGGGTAAAGGTTAAATGTCATTCTGACCTTTAGAAACACGACGACCACGATAGCTGTACTTATACAAATTGAAGGAAAGGGCACGTTGTTCATCAAAATCTTACGGTTTAACACAATTTATAAATTAACGACGTTGCACCCATACCCCTTCATTTTAATTAAATTTAATGAAAAAGGTTAAAAATGTACACAATTTTTTTTAGATGTTTTTGACCTCAAAACGAAGCAAACACTTTGATTTCTAGTATAAGAAAGAACTTAACAAAAAAAAAAATTAAAATCGTTTCAGCTATAAGATAAAAAAAATTACAAAAAGTTTTCAAACAAAAAAATTAGTATTAATTAAAAAATTAAAAAAAATTAAATGTGCAAAAATAAACCTTTAAAAAAAATATTCCAATAAAAATCCAATATTGAAAATGTAAATGTAATGCCTTGTCCGATTGTTTTCTCCAGTTCCATTTTTTTTTTCCACAAAGTATAAACTTCCCCTATTGTCCCTACACGTTATCATTAGGGTGGTCCTTATATTGTGTTTTCTCCAAAATTCCACGGTGGATGGACATCAATAAGTTCTAAGTTCTAAATACAAAAAATAATCTCTATTTTTTTCGTATTTTTATTTCAACTGCTTAGTCTCCGGCTACAAAATTCAAAGGATATATTTTACATGAAAATTTCACGTTTCTCAACATTTCCCACCGGATAACAACCACCCTAATGTACATATCCAACGACTTTTGGTTTTTGAAGTATTCCACCTTGACCTTTGTTTTAATTTTTACTGATTGTCATATCGCATGATAGTTGAATCAGAATTTTTCAAACTGTCCGAAAATAGCAAAGACTTGCTGCTTTAGATACAAACTAGCGTAAAAGTAAAACTAATGAATTAGCGAATGGCTCGTTCCGATACTTAAAGCATTTTTTAAAATATTTATTAAAACTTAAACTAGAAGCAAAAATGTTCAGCAAAAGTCGTTTAGATTAGTATTAAAATAATCAGGTGCACTTGCCCGAAACTAATTTGTTTCTATTTTTAGAAAAACGCATATTATACAGAAAAAAAACAAGGGAGAATTATACTTAATGTAGCAAAAATAGAGCTATATCATTTTAAAGGTCTTGAAAAATAAATTATTTGTTTGAACTTGAAGTTTTCACCTCGTGCAAGGGAAAAGATTAAGTGCATTAAGTAAGGGGAAAATTGAATCTTGTTAAAAAAAGGTGATGGAGTTTATTGCGGTGTCCTTATTTCATATGTTTGTCTATTTTTCTTTAAACATACAGTTTTTTTTAACTCGATATTGCTTTTATTGTAGAGGAGGGAATTACACAGCTTTCAATTATAGCTGTGCAGTGCACCTGCAAAAATAGCATTAAGAATGATTTTTAATGAAACCTAACTTTTATCATTTATCTCAGTGAAACGGTTACACTTGTTTCTGAGAAAAAATCGATATTTATAATATTGATTGAATGTATCATTTAATGCAATATTTATTTCCATTTCGAAAAACATCATCTACTCGCAGAAAAATAATGAACCTACCGAGAGGTGGGTTAAAAAAAATGTGTCAAAATAACGTAGTCTTGGTTAAAAACTACGTAGTTCCTGTTGCTAGAATCAACGTACACTGAAGGAAAAAACAACTTAAAATGAACGAAAACCATCGTTAGTTTAAAGTGGTTTACCGTTATAAAACATCTTTAAATCAAAGTTGTTTCAACTTTAAAAAAAAGCATCAATTTATTAAAAGAAAAAAAATGAAAAAATGGGCAGTCGCTGGAGATCAAACCTACAACTCTTGTGTTAGTAGGCGAATGCTTTACCAACGTGCTATATCACTGTTGAAAATTAGAATGATAAAATGCAACAAAAGCTGAAGTCCGACAAAAATAAACAAAATTTCTTACGTTGTTTCAATTTTATTTTGAAGAAGTTTCATGTTAATTTTTTCAACATTAAAACAACGTTGAACATTTTACATTTTACGTTGCGTTTTTTCAATTTTCGCCTCGGTTAAGTTAAATTGTTTAAAATTACCATTTTAGAAGGTTATTTTAACCGATCAACTGGTTTATATTGATCAAGAAACTTGTGATTTTAGTAAAATATAATCGAGAAAGTGGGTAAGATTAAACAATTTTAAAATAATCGAGTCGACTCGTGTAATTTTAACCAGGGTAAGTTTGCTGGTGCTATATTAACAATCTTCTCTGTTAATTTTACACAAGTTTTACGTTGTTTTTAACCGATAATTTTTCTGCGTGTACCCCTGTTTTTTTTTGTCCTGAAAAAAGAAACTCCAAGTTTCGCTAGATATCAGAAAAAGAAATCAATGCATCAATTTCAGATTTCTTTATGTTTATACAGACAAATCGGCATACGGACAAAATACATTCTCTATCATTCAAGATCGATTTCGAACCTGATTAGCTTGAGTTAATACCCCGCGAAAAAAAAGCAGTTTCTCAATTGAAGTTAAAAAAATCCTTCACACATAAACCGTAAAATTTTCCTAAACTTCGTTTCAGCCAATTTTTTTTTATTACAAAAACGTGTGAATATATTCCTTGAATAACATTCCATCCAGGAACAAATTACTCATAAAAGTTTGTTATCAGTTGACAATTAACTTTGCAAAAAAAAATAATACAAACACAAAAGAGAGAAAAAAGCTTATTAACCATCATTTCCACTCACACGCACACACATTTACTACAAACACAAAAAAAAATTCTTTCTTTTCACCCTAGCCTAAGGGTTAAATTGGCATATAGGGAAAGTTTATTATACTATACTATCTCTCACAGTCTCATCGCCTAAACTGAGAGAAATGAAAAACCAATGGAATAAAGTGCACATTCACTTTTCATATTCAAAGCTCATCATCATCATCAGAATCAGAGAGAAAATTCACAGAAAAAAATAACAAAAAAAAAACGAACCAAGTTGAATGAGTACTAAATTAACCCCTAAAAACTTATACTCTCTTCTGACATAATACGAATTCGAGGGATGACCCCAAAGCCTCCCGCACTCACGAGACTTTTTTTTTTGTATAGAAACATGTTAGAAATAATAAATGAAGAAAACAGAGAGAAAAAGCGGTATTGGTATAGAACTTACGAACGAACTACCCCAAACGACTACGCAACTTGTTGAATGTCCATCGCGCAATCAGCCATTCAACTAACCCATACACAGACATACAACAACATCATCGTTATAAGCAGCAAAGCATTGGAATGTCTTGACAAACTTTTGCCATACAAAACAATTTATACTTTGTTGGAGAGGGCCATAGCGTCTTCCAGCTCCACCAAGCACAAACCACCACTAGCCTTCCCTTTTTGGACTTTAAGGACACGAAAGCTTATTTTCATATTTGCAACTAATTTTTTTTTTTGTATTTGCATAAGTTTCGTTTCGTGCTCTTATCCGTCTGTCAGAACTCAAAATCTGAAAAGTTGGAAATTTAAGCTTATTTTCTTTTCGATTTCATTTCTTTCTTTTCTCAACACAACACAGTGTACATATATGAAAACTTGTTGAGGATAAAGTTATTAAATTCTGTCCATGACGCCTTTTTTGCCACCTCAACTATACTCTCTTTTCCTCGTCCTCGTCGGTCGGTTGTTTGGTTTTTCCAATATTAGCGAGGGTTTTTATGGATATGTGTGTTTCTGTTTATTGGCTATAGGCTATATGGGGTGGTTGCACGATTGCACACCCTCCTCAATCCGGGTATATATGTTTGCCATTCTCAAATTATTGATTACGTTTCGGATAGGTTTGGATATTTTGTTAGGGTTTTGTCAGGAGGAAGGTGGATGACGTCAATCAATTCAATCGAATACATTCATTGGAAAACCCTCTCAGCAGGGGTTTAGAGAGAAGATGGTTTTGATATTAATAAAATAAAAATACATTGACCTTTTTTATAAAAGAGAGATTAAGAATAACAAAAATGTCTTAAACAGGAAGTATTTTTTTGAAATGAAAGAAAATGGATTTCTGTTCACGAAGTTGATATGTTTGTAAAAAACATCTTTAAAGAAGCGTGTGACTGCTAAGATTAATTTTACTTTTGTTTAAGAAGTTAGTGTTTAAGAAAATCAAAAAAAAAAAAAATAGGCTAAAACTTCATTCGCTGAGTTAAATCAAGTAACTCAACTTCTTGACAAGTCAACTCGAATTTCGGACATTTATGATCAAGATTAAAATTTCTAAATTTGTTACTTAGCTCAGATTCTGATAAATACACTTCAAGTGTGTTATCACCTTGTGTCATAATTGCAAATTAAATCCAGTTAAAGAAGGATCATATACAAGAACTGTTTAACAATACGAGAAAGTCGATAGTTTTGTAGACTCTAGCGCGAATATGAACACAAATTCAAATCTTTCTGGAATGAGAATTGAAACTATCAAACAAAAAAAATGCATCGTTTGATTCGATCTGTTAAAAGATTATCATGGTTAAAAGGGTAGGCTTCTGTTGTTACCTTATGTTTGCATTATTTAAAATTTAAGCAAAAATTAACAATTTTGCACAAAAAGCATCTGCCAATCTGTCCAATTCCAATTCTACCACTTTCGAATATAAACTCCAAATTGGTCAGTAAAGCATCTTTATTTTTTTCGTTCAGTGTATTTTAAATTTCATCGTCTTACATTTTCAGTTACCACTAACTACCACGAATGAATAACTGATTTTTATTTCAACATTGTTGGGGCCGTTTTCAACAAATTTTTTTTTTTTATATCGAAAAATTTTCTAATCGACATATAAAACAAAAATTCAAGAAAATGCATTTTGCCGTTTTCAAAAAACTGAAATTTCAAAAAAAATAAATTTATTTATTTTGTTTTAATCCAAAAATTGTAGGTATTTTTGAGAATTTTTATTTTTAAATTTTGACACTAAGTTTTCTAAAAAATGGAGTAGCAGTAGGTACTCGTATTTTTTGAAAAAAAAAAAAAAAATAAAATTATTTTGGGTAATGGCAAGTACCGTTAATTTTGGTCTTGGTTATGATGAATAACCCAGAGTAACACCTTTAATTTCTTTCAAAGCGTTTAAATCAAATACCCAAGTGGTGGACTTTTGTCCTAGTTCAATTGATTGATGTTCACGATATATTCAATAAATTAGCTCGGTACTTATCTTTAAACTCCTGCTAGTTTTATTTTAAAATTTATCAATCATTAGAAGCTTAATCGATGGATCAAGAAACTACCGAATTCATATTTTAAATGTACCTTCAAATGTAGGTACCAATGGCAAGTCTTTGAATCTATATGAATACCAGTATTTTTTTTTTTAAACTCTTTAATAAAGTCTTAAAAAAAACTGTATTTTCCATAAAAACTTGTTGTTTTTTCGTAAACGTTTATTTCCACAATTCCAAATTAAATTAAAAAGCATAAACCACATTAAACATTTGTATCACTTTTCCAAAAACCCATCGCCCTCCTCACATAAAAGCAACAAGTACAACAACAAAATACATTCATTGCCAGAACACAAAAACAATCAAAAACTTGACAGCACCACTCAGCAAATAACAAATGGACCACAAAAGAGTTTATTTAATTTATTCACACAAAAGGATGCAACAACCCAAAAATTTCTTTAGAATTCTAAAACTCTCTCTACTTGATAATAAATCGAAGGCATCAAGTTGCATTTGTATTTGCGGTTGCACTAATATATTTGTGGTTTTATTTATATAAAATGTATATTGCCATTGAGAGAGTGTCCTGGAAATAGTTTGCGGTTTATTAGGTTCACCTTCAGATTTGAAAATATTCTATTCAATAGAAATAAATGTATATTTATATTGTTCGGTTGTTTATTTTCTTATTGTTTTTGATTAATGACAGGAAATGTGCATTCCTGGCTTCACAAATAATTTATTATTATTTTGTCCGAATGTGAGACACATTAATAATTGTGTCAACATTGTATAGTGACAAAGTATCTAACTCATTTCCGATGATAACTCATTTAAAATGTAAATTTATAGTCCATTGAAATGTTACAAAAATTTGACCGAACCTTGCATTTTGGGTAGGACAAGATTTTTTTATTTTGATGTGTAGGGGAGGTTAATGTGAGTATACAATCTAGTTTTCGGGGTTGAAAGCCCCCCATTTGGCCGCTATCTTGGAAAAAGGGGTGTAAACTGTTTTTAAACGATATCTTGCCAACGGTAAGCCCCACAAAAAAAATGTCTAAAGCGATTTTGTAGATAATTTATTTTTCTACAATTTTGATTAAGGTACTTTTTTCTGTGAAACTGAAAATAAGAAAGTTATACTTGAAAATAGATGTACATTTTCAAGAAAAAAATCTTTGAAGGGCCATAGCTTTTTTTCTACAATTTTTATTGAAAAAATACTCATGACAGTTTTTAAAGATCATTTAACTTCCAACAATTTGATGTGCTCATTTTGCAGATTTCGTTTATATAAAGCTGCTGCAATGGTTTTACAAAAAAATTTAACAATTTATTTTCGTACTTTTATATGTTCATTTTATTTTTTTTTACTTCAATACAGGCTGATTCAGAAGGATATGTAGGTTGGGTTGAAACAAGAAAAAAATCATGAGGTATAGGAGGGTCCATTCCCTACCGTTTAGTCAGGAGATCAATTTTCTAAGAAAATTGTCTTACTTTTGAAAAAAATTTACTAAAAATCAACGTTTACACCTATTTTAACGTGTTATATTTTTTTGTGAAGCCGAAAACCCTTTCTTTAATACTATTTTTAATTAAACCTGTTTTATAAAATAGCTTTTGAAAAAAATAATTTTCAAAATAAAAACTTTGAAAAAAATATTGCGAACTAATTTTTTTCAAAATTTTATATAATTAAGCACTAATTTAGTTTTAAAAATTCAATGCTGAAAACCGGATGCAAAAAAGTCTTGTCATTTTCGGGAAAATTAAAAAAAAATAAAACTACTTTTTTCTAAGAACCCCCATTATTGTTTGTTTTTAAGTGGCGGGATATGTTGGTTAATTTATTTATGAAAAATTAACCTTTCTTCCATTATTTTTAACATTCAGCGTTGTATGAGGTTACAATAAAGTGAAACAATTTTCGATTAACCCTGAACTAACCAAAACCATTAATGATAAAAAATGTCTTGTGCGCACAATGTCAATGTTTATCTGTTTAATTTTTAAAAAATATCTTACGGCCATATTATACACTAGTTAAAAAAATACATCTCGATCTAAAGAAATTTAAATGTCAAAAACAAATGCAAATCCATAATATTCACTACTTTTATCCAATTTTTTAAATCCAATCTCGTTAAATCCAAACAAATTTGAACTGCTCTCTGGGGGTCTGTTTACCTTTTATAACCCAGATGTAACATTCATTTTCACAGCGTTCAGTTGCCAAGTATTTTGTGAAGGAAAAATAAAGATAAATACAAACTATACAAAATTGATTTAATAATTAAATAATTTTTTAAAGTAAAAACAAACAATAATGGGGTTATTAGAAAAAAGTAGTTTTGTTTTCTTTTTAATTTCTCGAAAACGACAAGACTTTTTTGCATCCGGTTTTCAGCATTGAATTTTTAAAACTAAATTAGTACTTAATTATATAAAATTTTTAAAAAAATTAGTTCGAAATATTTTTTTCGTATTTTTTTTCAAAGTTTTTATTTTGAAAATTATTTTTTCAAAAGCTATTTTATAAAACAGGTTTAGTTAAAAATATTATTAAAGAAAGGGTTTTCGGCTTCACAAAAAAATATAACACGTTAAAATAGGTGTAAACGTTGATTTTTAGTACATTTTTTTTTCAAAAGTAAGACAATTTTCTTAGAAAATTGATCTCCTGACTAAACGGTAGGGAATGGACCCTCCTATACCTCATGATTTTTTTCTTGTTTCAACCCAACCTACATATCCTTCTGAATCAGCCTGTATTGAAGTAAAAAAAAATAAAATGAACATTATAAAAGTACGAAAATAAATTGTTACCTTTTTTTGTAAAACCATTGCAGCAGCTTTATATAAACGAAATCTGCAAAATGAGCACATCAAATTGTTGGAAGTTAAATGATCTTTAAAAACTGCCATGAGAATTTTTTCAATAAAAATTGTAGAAAAAAAGCTATGGCCCTTCAAAGATTTTTTTCTTGAAAATGTACATCTATTTTCAAGTATAACTTTCTTATTTTCAATTTCACAGAAAAAAGTACCTTAATCAAAATTGTAAGGAAATAAATTATCTACAAAATCGCTTTAGACATTTTTTTTGTGGGACTTACCGTTGGCAAGATATCGATTAAAAACAGTTTACACCCCTTTTTCCAAGATGGCGGCCAAATGGGGGGGCTTTAAACCCCGAAAACTAGATTGTATACTCACATTAACCTCCCCTACACATCAAAATAAAAAAATCTTGTCCTACCCAAAATGCAAGGTTAATGTAACATTTCAATGGACTATTATTCCACTGTTCATTTAACAATTTGCCGGCATGTCGGTCGGTCGACACGAATGTAGAAAACTCAATATGATTATGATGGTGAAGGACGAACGATGTGCAAAGGGGTATTGAATTGGGCAATTGAGTTGAGCTGACAAATTTATCAATAAATTTATAGGTTATTATGTTGAAATCAGTGATTTGAGATTGTATCAAATGGAAATGAATTTGCTTTAAATTTGTATTTAACACTTTGGATATTCAAATCATTTCCTTTGAGGATATTTATTTCCTTGCGGTGTGTCATGGGCATGGGTGTGACTTGGTATAAAAGAACTTCATTAATCAAATTATGTCAACAATTCCAGGTAAACCTTCCTTTTTGTTGAAGCATATAATAGAGAGAGTATTCATTTGACATTCTGTTTTTAAATTAGACCACTTAAATTTTAATTGAGACTATTTGATGTGAAAGTTAAAGAAAGGAGACATGAAACTACTATTATTTAATTACTCATGGCGAAGAATTTTTGACTTCAATGAGTTAGTTAAGTTGTTATAGTTTTTTTTTTTGTATTCTGAGTTTAAAAGGAAATAAAGTAGTATTCCAAGTGAATATTGTATTTGTGACATATCTATAGGATAAATAGCGCGTGTGCGTTAATTTTGATCATGATAGTGTCTTCATAATAACTTAATAATGATAGCTATAGGTTTTATATTTACTAACTTCAATAAAAATATGAAAAAAGTTGGTTGCTCTTAAAGATCCAAGAAGATTTTTCAATTATACCTTCATGTTTAGATGGGTCACTGTGGCGTATACGTTATATTTCTGCCTTTTCAAAAACTTAAACAAATAATAATTATTATGGAATATCAAACCCAGATCAATAAATTGGACAAATTGATTTTGCATGATCAGTTTCTGATCTATTAAAATATGTTTATGTCATCGTTATTTACATTGTTGGTGTGAAATAATTCGAAATTCGGCCACATCTAATTCAAAAACGGACAAGTCTATTACATTAACTTAGAGATAGTTTATTCTGTGTTTTTTTTTTTTTTTTTTGTTCTAGTCTAACTTTTAAATAAACAATATAAATATTAACTACCATTTAGATCGATGATTTAAATGAAAAAATTCAGAATCATTAACTTAGAGTGTCAGTATCGTTCGTCGCAACGATTTTCTATTCAAGACTTTAAATCCCATACCATTTTTTATTATTTTTTTTCAACTCTGTCTCTACTTTATCATCTTTGATGTCATAGGTTCTTTGCTTTATTTTGCTCCATAACGCATCTTACGAATGAGAACACATTTCAACAGCAGTAATCCTTAGACCTTTTCCTTTTAATTCCATGCAATCAGCAGTCTGATGAGTGATGACTGAAGTGTGCAAAAGATGTCGCACTTATCCTTTGTACTTTGCTTCTTATTCCTTTTTTTTTATTTCTTCGCACTTCCATTTTTAACTGAAAAAAAGATCTATCGATTTATATGTTAAGCCATTCGTGAAAGGCATTCTTTACTTCAACATCCTAGGATAAAAAATTCTGTTTGATATAAATACAAAACGAAAAATGTAAAACAAGGCTTTTATTTGAAAAATTCTTATTTCGTACCAAAAATAAGTAACCATTAGCTAAATATTTTTTTTTTTTTTATTTGTTACAGATCAACAATTTAGCCCTAATCCACCAAGCAGCATCAAATCATCATCATCTCCCCATTGTGAAAGTGAAAGGACATTTAGTGAGAAACAATGTGCTTCCAATCGAAGGATTGATTGTCCAACTCCATTGGTAAGTATTTTCTGAATTTTATTTCATTTTAGCCAGGAAATCCCATAGGTAAATGTTGTCAGAAACTTGACCTCTATTCAACCCCAGAAGTGTATACTTCTCATCATTTACATCAAAACTATACTCTGTCAATGCTATATAAATTTTTATTAAGTATCCTTAATAGCAATATGCCAGTGGCTCGTTACCCAACAAACAAAAATAAAAATATTTTCACTCTAAATTACAAGTAAAAGCTTCTGATGTCCTTCAAACTTGACTATGAAAACTATGAATTACATTTCAAGCAACAAGCTCTCTAAGTACCTAACTATACATTTATTTTTGTCAACCTAACCTCTACCTACACAGAGAAGTTGTAGTAGTTCCAATTAAAGTTCAGAACAAAATTAAATTTGCATGTTCTAGGAAATTGGTTAATGAGAAAAACTAACTAACTAAATTACTTATGTTGTCACCGTTTATTAAGCTAAATAGTTTTTGTTTACTAAAATAAAGGAAATGTTTTCGGTAATTCTATACCTTCCTAACATAATTGAAATTTAAGCATTTTTGTCTAGAGGTAGATATTGTTTATATGTACATAGATTTAATGACGTTACTGTGAGTAGATTCAAAAAGTTAGGTAATTATTATTTTGCAACTTTAAAGTATCTATCAAGATTTAAGTATATCTGACTCAAGTAGGAATAGGGATTTCAACTGAATTGTTATTTTCCAACAAACTTTCAGTCAGTAATGAAACCAAACCATTTATATCTTTAAAAAAGCAATTGTTGTTACCTGTTTTTGGAAGTCATATCTAGCTTAATTAAATACGTTATTGATATTAGGCCCTTGATTTAAGATTCTTACCGAACCAGATATTTCTGAATAAGAAACGTTTAATATTATTTAATTTAAAAATAAAGATAAAACATCGAGTATAAGTAACAAAGTTTTTTTTTTTTTTTTTTTTTTTTTTTTTTTTTGTCCGTGGGTAGGTGTTGAAATCTTCAAAAGATTCTATGAGGACCGGAAAACGCGTGCTCATAGATATGTGGGACTCTTAACCACTAAAACCACCTCCTCCTCCCGATTGCAACTAAGTTCAGATGGAACTTATCTAGCAATTTATCTTTCTCGAAGTTAAGTTACGTGTTGTAGGTAACTTTCCGATGAAAGTTCCTACTGATGATATTTAAAAATAAATAAATAACTTTTGTTTTAAATTAAATCATTAAGTAATGGTTTAAATTTTTGTTATCAAAAAAATATTTTAAAGGAAGTTAAATAAATAAAATCTCTAAAACATTTGGGTTTTTGGGCAAACGTTTTTATTTCTTCGCGAACCGTGGGGATTCCAAGATCCCTGTGAAGATCTTCGTTTCTTATATACCACGGCGCATTTACAAATGATCTTAATAATTTATTTTCAAAAGTTTGTAATCTATTTAAATTTGTATCGCGTGTACAACCCCAGAGTTGAATACCGTATGTCCAGACAGGCTTAAGTACCTGCTTGTAAACTAATAATTTGTTTTCGATACTTAGTCTAGAATGTTGTCCTAGCAACCAGTACATTTCTCTCAATTTCATATTTAATTGATCACATTTATTTTTAACATGCGCTTTCCATTTTAATTTCGCGTCGAGAGTCATCCCGAGATATTTTGCCTCATTTGCAAATGGGACTTGAGTAGTATTAATAAAAACAGGTAGTCTATTTATTTTCTTATATGTAAAGTCCACGTGGACTGACTTAAATTCGTTAAGCGCTATTCGCCACGTTTTTGTCCATTCATTGACATTGTTAAGGGCATTTTGCAATTTACTTGTCGACTCGTTGATTGTTTTGCCTACTGCAAGTATTGCGGTATCATCAGCAAAAGTAGCTACAATTGTGTTTTCTGTTTGAGGTATATCGCGTGTGAATAGAAGGTACAAAATAGGACCTAAAACACTACCTTGTGGTACCCCAGCCACTATTTCCCTAAAGTCTGAGTAATCATTTCCGTGTCTGACGCGGAAAATTCTGTTCTCTAGATATTCTCTAAGAATGGTAAAGAGTCCTTCAGGTAGGACTCGTCTTAACTTGAATTTGAGGCCCTCGTGCCATACTTTGTCAAAAGCTTGAGATACATCTAAAAAGACCGCTGAACAAATTTTCTTTTCTTCGAGAGCTCTCTCAATGACATCGGTGATTCTATGCACTTGATCTATCGTCGAGTGCTTGTTTCTAAAACCGAACTGGTGTTCAGGTATAAGACCTTTTTCTTCTATTATTGGCTGAAATCGCTGCAAAAATATTCTCTCGAAAACCTTCGATACTACAGGAAGCAGTGAAATGGGTCTGTATGATTTCTTTTCGTGTGATGGTTTGCCAGGTTTCAAGACCATTATTACTTCTGCGACTTTCCATTGATTTGGAATGTATTCTAACCTTAAAGTGGCATTCATTATATAGAGGAGATTTATTAAACCTTTCCGTGGGAGCATTTTAAGAATTTCCGCTGTAATTAAGTCGTATCCGGGTGCTTTTTTTGGCTTTAGCTTCTTAATTTCTTTGTTTAATTCGGCGAGTGTAACATTTCTTGTGATAAAGCTTTCACTAGACGTTAAATTCATATCTATACTATCATTCAATGCTTGCCCATTGAATGGTTTGAATGTGTCCTCTAGGTAATTAGCGAAAACGTTTGCTTTCTCTTTGTCGCTTCTTGCCCATGCATTTTGGTCTTTCATAATCGGAGGTGCTGGAAGCTTAGGTTTTTCGTGGCTTTTATAGCTTTCCATAGAGAGTAGTTAGATTCTTTACCTGCCGTCAAATTTTCAAGGTAATTTTTAGCTTCGCGGTTCTTGAAATCTGATATCATTTTTTTAAGCAAATTACTTTTAAGTAAAAGCGATTTGAATTAGATTTGTGTTGAGGAGCACGAGTTTGTTGCCATTTTTTACGCGCTTTTCGCTTTTCTTTAAGTACGTCTTTTATCTCTTGGGGATATTTAGCATCTTTGTACCCTGAAATTTCTCTTTGGCAAGGGGTATTGTTCCATGCGGCTTTTTGAACAACATGCACAAAATTATCTACCGCTTTCTCAAGCTCAAGAGGTGTCTGTAGTGATACCCTTAATTCAACATTATCCTCAATATCTTTCTTAAAGCCTTCCCAGTTAGTTTTACCGTTTGTTAGTCTAGGTGGCATTTCAACTTTAACAAGACTTTCGCTGATTGTGAGTAAAACGGGAGAGTGGTCTGAAAAAAGATCAAAGCATTCCGTTATTTTAATTCGATTTGACGGTATTCCCCTGACTATAAAGTAATCAATCAGGTCAGGTATTTTGGAGGTATCTGCCGGCCAATAAGTTGGTTTCCCAGTAGAATGAAAGTCACAATTGTTCTCCATACCGGCTTCGTATAACGCTCGGCCTTTTTGAGATATACATCTAGAACCCCAAAACGTATGCTTTGCATTAAAGTCGCCGCCGATAATTAAAGTTGGTCTAAGTAATTTTAGCAAGTTTGAAAATTCATTTTTATCAAAAAGTTGCATCGATTCAAGCTCAAGCTTAAGACCTGTCGAGTGTTTAACACAATCTTTTATGTATAATGATGCTCCGCCTCTTGCTTTGTTCGACGGATGAATTGCGTGGTAATCTAGAAAACCATTTATATTGAAATTTGATTCTTTTTTAACATGGGTTTCTGATATCAGACAAATGTCAATATCTTTTTCCCGCATAACCATTTCTAATTCTCCAAGTCTTTGCCATAATCCGTTGGCGTTCCATGTTATAATTTTAAGCTTTTCCATCATTTATATTTTGAATAGTGTTGGATAAAATAAAATCTTCGAGTTTGGAAAGCCTTTCAGACATAAATTTGTTAAGTTTTAACTGATCCTCAAATTTTGACAAAATTATAGCCAAGCATTGAGAGAATGCGACAGGTTCGGAATTATTTTTGATTACGGGTGAAGCCGCCATTTCAGCGTATGAGTTTCCATTACGTTTCTTTGGAGACGTGTTTGATGTTGTTGGCGTTTGATTTTCTTTACCAGTGGCGGGTTTTGTTGTATTTACCCTTTTAGGGGTTTTAGAAGTTTCGTTCTTTGTGGGTTTTCTTTGGGCATGAATTTTTTCTTGGCGTTTTTGTAGCTCTTTAGCTACTTCACAGCCTCTATAACTTTGCCGGGTGACTTCCGTTGCAATTTATGCACTTCGCTGGACTCTTGCTATTTCCGGTGCAATCTGCGGTTAAGTGTTTTCCCGCGCATTTCACACACCTAGGTTCTTTTTTACAATAAGTTTGTGTGTGGTTGAACCCTTGACAGCGTCTACACTGAGGAACTTGTTTTGTATGTTTTTTAAGAGGTTCGATTTTAACTACGAGGCTAAGTATTCTTTTGATTTTGTAGATTTCCTCTAGTTTTTCTGTTTTATCGAACGTGAGTATAAATAGTGGAAGACCACGTTGTACCACGACTGTTTCTTTATCTTTTTGTTGTCTTTCTTTCTTTACTATGTTTTCCGCATCTAAGATCTTGTAATTCTTTTCTTTAAGATCATTAATGATGTCGGTTTTTTGACATGAAGAGTGTAAGCCCCTCACCACGACGCGTAGGGGTCTTTCCGACTTGTTTTCATATGTGTACCACTCTACTTTTTCTTCATTCAGTCTTCGCGAAAGGAGACGATAGTTATAGGAGTCTTTTACACAAACTTTCCACTTGTTGTTATTAAGCGAGATAACTTTCAAATTCGTTGGCGGTAACGCCTTTAAAATGGTTTGTAATTTATTGAACTCCGCAACTCCGACAACATTAATCGGTGGCGGTGGCCTTATTTTAACCGGTTTTTCTTTGATATTTGTATCTTTTGGTGCATTTACTTCTTTTATTTCTTCTGTCTCTGAAGAAGAAGCACCCTCTGGTGAGGAGAAAACTTTACGTTTTTTGGTACGTCTTTTTGAATTTTTGGAGGATCTTTCCGTTTCACGTTCTAGCTCTTCTTCGTCTGTTTTATATTCGTGAATAACCACTTGCTGTGGAGTTGTTTTTGTTTCTTTAAGTGTTTGAGCTATTTTTAACATATCATTTTCCTTGCGGAGAAGATCGATTTCTTGATGGGCTTTCTTTAAGGCCTCATTTTCAATTCTTAGAAAATTGATTTCTTCTTTCAACTCTTGATAGAGTTTCAATGTTTCGTCGAGTCTTTGACGCAGATCGTTATTGTCTTTTTCAAGATTATCTTTTTTCTCTGAGTCTTCTTTTGCACGCTCTGGCAGTTTAGGCAGACTCTTTTGCCCGGTTGCACTCGATGTTGGTGGTGGTGATCGCGTTATCATGGGTTTTCTTGAAAACGGATTTATCAAGTGCTCGAATTGGAATAATTGGCTCTCCCCAGAATCCTTAGAGCCGACCTCCGAAGAGGGTGGATTTTCCAGAAAATCTGAATTGCCACCTGGGGTACTATATCTTTCTGTTTTATTCATTCCATATTTTTGTATACGTCATTCTCAGTATACGGAGGGTGGATTTTAGTCGCCTCTTACGACAGGCATGCCTACCTCGGGTATATTCTTTCTTTTCCCCTACCCGAAGGGGGTATTCATACATTTTGTGAAAGTCACTGTTGCGTATACGTAACATTTACGCCAATAGAAAAATTAAGAAGATCTTATATGATATGGGATATCTAACCCTTACCAATAAGTCAAACCAATTGACTTTGAATGATCATTTTGTTGATCTATTAAATTATGTTCATATCATCGTTATAAAAATGCACGACTGGGTTGCACGTTCTTACTCTTGCAGTTCAGAGCACATGTGTTAATTTTTGTTTTTTATCTTTTGCTGTAAAAAACCATTTTTTATTGAATTAAAATTGTAATATATTTCGCTCTAAATTCAACTTTGAAAACTTCTATAGGTACTTTTCTGAAAACGACGATAACAGGGCAAGTTTGTTCTAATAATAAATCAGTTTAAAAGCATACGAATTTTTTCAAGGTGCTCTTCTAAAATTAAAGTTGAAATGGGTTTTAATAAGACTTCGTACTGTTAATTAATTTGTAGCGAAATGACGTGTGAGATAAAAAGACATTTAAATATTTTTTTCCCATTACCAACCAATGTTTCTGTTAAAGAATTAAAAAAAAAAACAAAATCAATAATGGGTTAGTAATAGTACTAATTAAAATAATAGTTAAAAGCAGTGATTTTTTAAAAATTCACAAAAACTGATCAAAAAATTGTAAAGATTTGCGATGAATAAGCTACCAAATTCTGAGAGCCCTTAAGTTGGCCGTTCATCATATTTCGTTTGGACACCTTTTCTATAAATTTTAAGGAATTTTGGTTTTTTAGAAGGCAGATTTTTTACGAAAACGCAATTTATTGTGATTTGAGTTTTTTGAAAAATTTTATTGCGAAAAGAAAGTTAGATTGTAAAAGTTGGATGTATTTAAAATCTCAAAGTTTGCTGATTATAAACTAATACTCCTATTTTTTTGCTCGACTTCTGGAGTGACTTGAAAAATCCTTAGATCTTCGAATATTTTAACGAAAAAAACAAGGGTGTCGCATGTCGCTACTCCCAACTGAAAAACTAATTTTTTTGCTTTACCATGTCTTAAACATTAATAAATAGCACCTTTGTACTCAAGTCATTTCAAAATTAAAAATCAATAAAGTAACACAAATCAATTACCTATTGTTTGGTGTGTTTTTTTTTGTCAATGCATTTTTTGGCACAACATTAAAATTTGCAATGCGTTTTTATGAAACAATAAATTTATCATCGACCGGCATCTGTGCCTGCATGCAAAAGCTCAAAACACCGTTATATTGTCATTTTAATTTTATCTACCTGCAATAAAAAAACAAGAAATCTGCATATTTCAAAATCCAACCAAATGTAACAAATAAAAAAAATGCCGGTCGATGAATGTGTATCGTTGTGTGCGGGAGTAAATATGACATCGTTCGTATCGTGTCGTCTGTCCTAGATTTTCAAAGCACATGCGTTATATTTTTTTCTTTCTCTTCGATATTAATGTAGGTATTCGATAAAAATTTATCGTCACCCTTAGTTTGGAGTTGCTGTAGTGTTGATGGAACAAAATAGCTCAAGTAAAAGAATACTTGCAGTATGCGAGCTCGAACTGAGCGAAGCAGGTTATGGATTCTTTATGTGAAAAATGAATAAAAAAAAATAAATAACAAAATTTTGTATAAAAATGCGAAATACAATGGTGATTATAAAAAAGCTTTCATTTTTTGAGTTTTTTAAAAATCCATTTTAGCACCAATTAGATTTTTTGAAATTTTCTTTTTCAATTTTATCAAATAGGAACCTTAAATTAGATTATGATTTGGAAAAAATTCCCAAGAAACTTAAGACAACTGTCATTAAAAATGTCTTTTAAATGGCGACTTGAAATTTAATTGAATGTGGGGCATACATAACTCTATAATTTCATTTTGGTCTTGTGTCCCACTAAAACTTTTCAACTTAACAGTACCTTGCCAATAACAAAAAAAAAAAACATTTTTTCGCACTTTTTCGGTTATTTCTCATGGTTGCCATGAGAAATTTGGTTGGACGAACTGAAGATCAGTGTCATAATTAGTAATATCACTCAGCACAAAAAAAAAAAACGAAATAGAAAAACAAAACTTTAGTATCGCTCGTAAAAATAAACTTTAAAAAACACGTATACGCCACAGGGGACGATTTTTTTTTTAATAACGAAATAAATTTAAAAAATTTATTTCTCTATTAATTTAATGTTTATAATTGTTGTTCCTTCCTTTTTCTTTTCAAGCATGCTACACCTGAACGCTGTGGTACTCCATTTATCTCCAGCAATCAGCATTCGCCATCCAACTTCCAATCACCACATCGATATCAATATGCGCAAAAGAAATGGTCACCAAATCTATGTGATACAAATGAAGCACCATCAAATAGTCCTCATCAGCCATTAAGCCCGAAAGCTTTCAGTCCAAATCCAAACATTAAACGGATCTACTCACCTGAATGCACACCATCTAGTACATTATTTGAAGAGAAAAATAAAAATCGTGTAGTGGAGTGTGATCTTATACCAAGTAAAAAGTCTAAACGAAAAACTCTTGAAGCTGAAGATGTACGTGAAGAAATTCGGGTAAGATTCTTTAACAAACCTATAAGGCTTCTTATATTCACTAAAAATATTTCACAGAATATCAAACCCCTCCCCGGATTTCAACAGGCTTTCGGATCGACAGAAATTGGACGATTTTTTGAGACATTTCGTAATATCCCATCAAGCCCTTATGCTTATGAATCTGAGGTCGATAATCAAAGTCCACAACCCTGGGAAATAGAAAATTCAGCAGATGGATCACAATATGATGTACAAATAAGTGCATCTTTGCAAACGATGTACAAAAGTCCGTTAGCAGATAAAAAATATTTAAATGGTATTCGATGTAATGGGTATTAAACAAAAATATAAAAATTTAATATTTAAAAAGAAAACTCAGCATCGAAATGATAGTCCAAGTTAAATCAAACTTTGTAATGTGAGCAGTGATGCCAAATAATTTTTAAAAAACAAGTTTTGTATTGTAGCTCTTTTTTTTTTTTCTTTTTGTACTAAAACCAAAAGTTATTGTTAAATAATACAAATAAAATATAAAAACAAAAAATTCTATAGCCCCTGGTATGTGCCTTTTTTGGACAAGATTAAAATAAAATGAATTATATTTATAAATTAATAAAAAAAATAAATTTAACATTTATACACAAATACTACAATAAAAATGCAGTTTTATTCTGTTCACATAAAAATAATTTATAGCAACACAACACTATTTTGTATTAATTTTGGCAAACACTTGATCTTGTATTCACTGCACAAAAAAAATTTTCATAACAATAAAAAAAAAAAAAAACTTTTAATAAAATTTGTTAGTTTGTCGCACTAATGCCAATTTTGTATCTTTGTGGGTGGTTAAACAACTAAAAATTATAAAGTTGTCTTCCGCATTAAATTTCAATTTAGTTTCTATTCCGATTCCATAGCACTTCAGCTCCATTTATGAACATTCTAGTCTGTTAAAATCTTCTGCACCAGAGAGTAAAAAAAAAATTAAATAAAGATAAGTGAAAGTACAAGAACATATTTACTAAACTTAAATTTAAAAAAAATCAAAATAGTAAGTAATCAAAAAAAAATTTGTAGTTAAAAAGTTATTATTTATATATTCCAAGGAAATAATGTTAAGATTAAAAATTTAAATAAATATACATACAATTAGATTAATAATTTAAAAATACTGTGCCATTTGGTTAATAAATAAAACAAACAAAAAAATTAAGTAAGTTAAAATTTACAAATAAAGGATATGAATGCAAAAATTTGATAAGTTTAGGGATTTATTACAACAAAAAAAAAAAAAAACAAAAATGTGTCAAAGTTTAAAAAAAAAATTAATTCTTTTTTTTGTATTTGTTATTTAATATAAAAGTTTAAATCTGATATTACATAGTACATCAAAAATGATTTAAATAGATAATGATATTTTTATAATGCAGTGCCTTATAAGTTAACATTTTTAAATTTATATTTTAATTTTTTATATTTAATTTTTATATTGGATAAATTATATTGTATTTGTTTTTGTTTTTATTTTAATATTTATTGTTAGTTGACTGGTGAAAATTTGTAAGGAAAAATAAATCGAGTTATTGTATCAAAGTTAAAACAAAGGTAAATTTTTTTGTAAATAATGGCAGGTTTCATGTGGGCCCAATTTGTTCTCACAAAAAAAAAAAAAAAAAAACATCAAACAAAAAAAATAAACAAGAATATTAAATTTGTATTAAAATAAATAAAAAAACAAATGTTAGATTGTAGTTGTTCAGATGATTGTGCATTTCTTAGTTTAAGATTTCATATACAAATATGACAGTTCTTAAAAACAAAAATCTTTTATTATGTATATTAAAATAAATATTTCATGCAAAATAGAAAACTTATTGCTTTTCTCTTAATCTACCTCAGATACTTAAAAAAAGAAAAATCATTTTTAGTAAACCGCTTATAACCACAGCTGAAGCACCTCGCCGCGCCTTGCCATGATTTTACTTTTTTTCGCCCTACGAGTCGACGATTCTCACCTCGATTTCATTTGTGTGTGTGAAGAAAATCTGGTGGTCTCTTGGAATAACCTAACATTTATGTGTCTACACATTACGGCTTAGTAATACAAATATTTAAAAAAGGTATTCCAATAAATTGTACACTATGGTGTATACTTACTATTTATTTCTTGTTTTACTGGGCACACTTTTAGATAAAAATTTAAAAGAAAATTAGAGTTCAGTTGTTGTAGAACTCTAAAAAAAAACTCGTAGAAGAAAAAAAATACAAAATAGATTCTTATATATTTCTTTCATTTTTATTATTATTTTCTGAACGCATTTGAATTAATTCTTAATACTACCTACTTAATCATGGTTGACACATATTTTTAAGGGAAAGGTACAAATACTTAATATTAACATTAAAGACGATGAATTAAATTTAACAACATAAAAAACATTCTCTGAATAATTGCAACGAAATCTATCTAATAAAGTTAATTGAATACATCGTTCCTTCAAACTGAGCTTCAAACTCTTCTTTGATCTTCTTATTCCTTTTTGTTATCAGTTTTAACAGCTCCCATCGAATTCTGCCCACTTTGACAGATGTCATTTGATTTTGTCTCATTGGCTACCGTCATTTTTGAACTTCCATTACCTCCATTATTATTAGTGAGAAGTGCTGTCAAAGTTGCATGAGATGAACTTAATGAACTCTTTGCTTTAGGTGGATTCGAAACTGTATCAGTTGAAGTTGATACACTATTCGACGAGCTAATACTACTTGCAACGGAAGTAGTTGTTACCGCTACAGATACAGCCGCTGAAGTCACAGTTTGATTACTACCCTGAAGTAACGCATTTCTCAAATGACTACTATTTGCTATATTTGAATATGAATTCGTTATCAATCCTCGACTCTTGATATTCAAATCTATAAAGAACAGCTTCATTTTTTGAATTATAAAATTAGGTATCTTAAAAACATGCAATATGGAAAGATTCAAATTATCTCTGTCCTTGTAGAGATCGGTTTGTCCAAGTGTTTTAACTTCGTCATAGATTAAAAATAAAAATCGAGAATTTCGATTTTGTGAAGGAATGATTTTCTGTTCCACCAACCAGTCACGGTCTTGACCATCAGGCAGATATCGAATGAGTTCAGGATGTTTACTAGCTAAACGTTCCTTGCCATCTGTTCCAAAGCCAAAAGCCTGATTGGCCTGAACATCAAGTACGAAATTAGTTTCCGTTGATATGGCTGCGGTATTCCAAAATATTTGCCTTCTTGGTGGAACGGTGGTATTTGGTGGTCGATTTAGTTGTTGTTGTTGTGGTTGTTGTTGAGCTTGTAATTGTGGATTTGGTTGAGAAGTTTGCTGTTGACCGACAGTTAGGGCAGGTTTTTTAGGAATTTGAACAGGTGTTTCGGGTATTGAGGGCTTTGGGGCGGATCTTTTGAGCGCCAAATTGCTTTGAGTTGAAGTTTCGGGCTTAATATTGTGTTGTTCGGATGATGATGGTACAGCAACCAAAGGAATTTGTTGTAATACAGCAGTTGGTTTGTTGCGATGTGGATTGTATTGAGCCTTGGAATTTTCAAGAAGAGCACAAATCATTTTGTGTGCCTAAAAATATGCAATTATTATTTTTTTTCGATAAATATTTTAGATAAGTTCTTTTTCTTACCATTTCTTCTGTGACAACATGATCTCCTAAGTTTTCTTTGATATTTTTAAAAGCTGGCTTGAAATACATCTTTTCGTAAAAAAAAATAAGTACACATGTTAAAGTAAAAGATATACCCAATTAATTGTTGCATACTTACATCTATGAACTTTTTAGCTATTGTATCTACTTCTTTGTCAAAAGCAATTTGAATGGTAATTCGCAAAAGTTCAAGTGAGCGCATAGCAGCATCTGAAGAAGATTTACGACCACTGACATGCCCACCCAGACGTTGTTTAAGCCTACCTAAAACGTTTTCCGCCATTTGAGGGGTTGTCACATATTTCTGGGAAAACAAAGGAACACAATTTAAAATAAAATAATATCCAACAAAAATATATTTCTCTTGATGACGACCTTCAGTAAAGTTTTTCAGCACATGTACGCATTTTTCATGCAAAAACTCAAATTGGCGCCCAATTTTTGCTGAACACCTTTTAAATATTTGTGAAAAACTAACTGATTGCCACATCCAAACTTACAATTTGATCCATTTTTGATAAAGAATTATTTGTATTTGATGTTGCTACTGAATTGTTTGTTTGATTCGATCCATTTGAGTCCTCGGATGAGGATGTTGCACTCATTTGCAATATGCTAGTAGTTTTTCCGTTTTCTGTTTGTATTTTCCAACTTCGTTGAATTACCATTATTCACAGTTTTTAATAATATTGTTGTTTTTTGTTAAAGAAGCAGGTTTTATTATTATAAACGAAATAATTGTTTACAAACATCCGCCCACTTGCAAAAATTGCAATCGGAAAATATTGATTTTTCTTTGGCAAAAAAAAAATTCTTTTTTGTATGTCCTGCGCATTGGAAATTCTTTTTATGGTGTAATTTCTGACAAATAGAGGGCATGGCGAAGTAAAGCTGTCAAAAGGAATAAAATAAAGTTATAAGACTCTGAAGAACCACCAAAATCAAAAGGCCCAGTACAGTACATTCACTGTCCATTATATTTAAAGTCCCCATTGAAATCTGTCAAATCACATACAAATTTTAAAATTTCTTCTTATTAATGAAGACTTTTAATTTAATGGAGACTGAATAAATTGGACCTAAGTTAAAAATTAAAAAGGAAAATCCGTTGGTTAAAATTTATTAAATTGAAAGTATTAAAAAATTACGCCGTGATGTTGGTTGCCGAGTAGGTTCTCTATACGATATGCAAGGACCCTGACCCACCTGGTACTTCGTTATGGAAGGTACATCTTAAAAACAAAATCTGTTTATTTTTGAGTAGTGTGACTAGTGTAACGTAGCCATTTTTTTGACCATTAAGGCTTAACTACATTGGCTCAAAAAGTGAAAAAGTACAAAAGTGAAAATTTTCGAAAGCATTTTTGTATAGTTTTTCGGCCTGAAAAATTAAAACAAATAATGCAGAAAGCTTATTTTTTGGTCTAATAAACAATTTGTATACTCTTTTTCACAAAACCATTGCGCTAGCCAGAAAAAAAATATTTTCACGTTTGTACTTTTTCAAAAAGTGTATGTAGTTAAGCCTTTAGAAAAAATTGCCAAACCGAAAAACAAAATATTAATTTTTTTACTGAGATTTTCCTAGAAAAAATATTAATAAGAACAAGAGACAAGTTATTAACGTTGCAGTTTGCAGACAATGTATGAGAATATTCAGTAAGGAATCGAAAGTAATTGCACCAATAGTTACCGAGATCTTGAAGGTACCAGTTCAAATAATGTAGGTATTAGGGTGGGTCAAAAGAATCAAAACCCTTTTTCCTAATTTTATAATCCGAAAAATCGATTGCTATACCTACACCTCTAGAAAATACTCACCAAATATGAGCTCCATATATTAATGGGAAAGTCCTCCGCTTCGCAATTTTCCATTTTTACATCAAGCTATAAAATCAAGTATAAAATAAAAAAAAAGGATTTTGATTTTTTTGACCCACCCTACCAGAGAAAAAAATAACTATTTGTAGTTAAAACGGGGATAACTATTTTAAATAGTCATTATTGACTATTAAATAGTCATTTTTAGCTGCGTTCCTTTGGGAATATGTACCTACTGCTTATAGTACTTAAAGCTGCTTTGAACTACTTTTTTAATATAGCAAAAGTAGTTCAAAGAATTATTTAAATAGTCACACATAACTATTTTATTAGTTAAAATTGACTTTTTAATAGTTAATTTGGAGAATACGAGTACTTCGCTTGACTATTAAAATAGTCAAAAATAACTATTTTTAACTATTTTAATAGTTAAGACTAGTACGCAGCTGAAGCGAAACGAAAAATTTTGAAGTTTCCAAAGTCAACAGCGGACATGTTAACGAAAAATCGGGTATTATAGCATAGTAAAAATAATAAAAATACGCAAATAAAAAAATTCAAGAAAAAAAAATCATGAAATAGTTTTAAAGCAAAAACAAAACAAATTTAATTTCGTTCAAGATTTCGTTGACAAAATTGTGTATGGAAAATTTCGTTTCACTTCAGCTGCGTACTAGGCTTTATCCCGATAATAACTATTTTTTTACTGAGTGGAGTAAAAATTTCAATAAAAAAAAATGAATTTGTAATTTAACAAAATATTTATTGCAAATCAAAAAAATTGCATTAAAACAAATATTTACGCTGTTCGCGCTAAATTTTAGCCCAGATAAAATTCCCATACAAGTTATCGATAATTTGTATGGGATCCATTTTAGCTCAGATAAAATGAACGTCGACGTTCCGGTGTGTAATTTTTTTCGTACAAGAAAGTTGTCATGGCTTATTTTCAAAACCGTTGTCGGTGTTTTTTTTTTTTATTTGGGAGAAACTTTGCTCTTACGAAAAATTTGTAAACAAGTTTAAAAAAAAAAACAAAAAACAATACACCGTCCAAACGAAAATGTATTCTACTCACTGTAGTTTATAATTCACCACACCAAAAAAACCCTTGTCATCTAAACTTACCACACTACTTGTCAAATGAAAAATACCTACCTACTCGATCAAGTTGATTGCTTTTCTGCTAAATTTTGTGAGAAAAAAGTTTAAAAAATCTTGTTTTCTTTTGCATTTTTACAAATAAAATGTCAATTTTACAAAATAACAATCAATAACGAATAAAACAAAACAATATTTAAAAGAATAATTGGATATCTTTCCTTATAAAGTGTGTCCAAGAAAATATATTTTTCACACTAATTGAATTAGTGAAACGCATCCATAAAAAACAACCACACAACAAAAGGGGCGGAGCACTACAAGTGTTGGCTTTGGTGGTCAAAATGCATTTAAGTGCAGATATCTCAAGTGCATTGCAGCAAATCGAAGCTGTAAAACAGGGCATCGATGAGTCCGATGACCCAAAACTTCAAATGAACACAGCAGAAAGTCTCAAAACTATTTTGGACATTCTGCAGGATCCGGTGTTCAGGACAATTGTTCATGTACAGGATTCACTGTCAGAATTGAACACTCAATTGGTGCAACATCCGTCGATGTTGCCAAATGACTTTGACATTGATGTGAGTGGAAATCTGGTTCTCAGTGTTCCCAGCGATGTTGTCTATGATTTTGGCGATGAAACACCACGCGTCTCATCGGCACAGATGTCTCCGAGGAGTCTTGGTAGTCCAACGAGCAATAATTACCCAATTGTGAGCTCAGCAGGTAAGCCCACATTTTTTTTTTTTACAAAGAAAGAGGAAGTTGAGGTATTGTGGTTGTTTCATTGACCTCACCAAAAATTTAGTGACCGAATTGTTTCCATTTTTTTTGGACCTACATATAAACATATAAGCTTATAAGTTCCCACTTTTTGGCAAATTCTAACAGTTACCTAGAAGAAATTTAAAAAACATTGACTTGGCCACGAAACCGCCTTTATTGAAAATGAGTGTGTTATGTGGTACACCCTGTCGTCTAATGTGGTATACTATACCACATTAGCCATTTATAATATTTTTTAAAATTATTTTAAATGAACAAATGAAATAATTAATTTTTATTTCAAATAAGTAATTATAAAGTAAAATAAATATGATAGATTTAGTGTCACTTTGACTAGCTTCCTTCGCAATCCAACTTACAATGAACTCCAAATTCTCCTTTTTATACAATTTTCAATTTACAATGTAAAATATTTATGTGTTTATATTGAGCAAACACTTGTCTTACTAATTTATGTTGTTCCTATGTTATTTGGAAAATTATATTTATTCATGTTATCTCCTGAATATTATACTTAAATATTATACCAGACCAATCCTAAGTCGGTAATTTTATTAACTTTAAGAATTTTTGTAAAAAAAAAAAACTTTAATTTTTGTTATTTAAGTCTCAATAAAATTTATTCATTCATTCATTCATATAATTTTCATCTGACTTTTCAATAATATTATTTCTTCAAAGTTTAATTGATCATTTCAAAGTGATCGAACAAGGTTAATAAGCACAAAGTACTTTTCATCTATAGCAAATATGTATAATAATAAATAATGGGCATAGGAACCTTCGAGTAAAGTTCTTCTAAGAAGTCCAAAAATAACTAAGGGCATATTCATAGTTCTTTCATAAACTTTGATTTTGTCGTTTCTATAAGAAAAACTGGACTTTATCTTATTCATAGACAATTTAGACCACCAATTTTCTATGGAAAGAAGCTGCTTTTAACGTGTGGAATAACTTTAGACCCCAGTCTATGTTAAACCCAGTTTTAAAATATGACTAAGAATTTGGCTCTTTGACATTGTCTCGCGTACGATCAAATGATTTGTCAGTTGGAGTGCGAATGTTCAGTTTATACTTGTGCCTCTTTAAAAACTTGTTGCTTTGAGCATGGCCTGGAAGATTTGGGTGCGTCGTTAAAGAGTTGTGTGTGTTTTTTTAAGCAAGTAAATACTTATTTCTCACATCACAAATTTCTCTTTTCATTGCCTTCGCAAAGGAATCATTATGTAGATATAAAATTTATAAATAAGTAATGTCCAATGTGACAAGTATACCAAATTAGCCAAAACTTTATATCCCTTTATATTACCATGTGAAATTCCTGTAACAAACCAAAAAAGATCCCACAAAAACCATACGTAGTATGGGAATTGCTTTTTACTTCAATAACTTAAATTTTTAAATACTAATTTATCGAAATAGTTAAACATGTTACACAGAGATGTCGATATAAGTATGTTATTGACAGTTTATTTTGAAAGTTTGGTTTTCTTGAAAAGATGAACCAATGCCTACAAAAGTAAGAAATTCGAAAAACATATTTTTTCTCTCTAAACTCACAGGATTTTCTTTTAGTTTGTTCTTTGAATTTTCATATTTCTGTACTTGAAAATAGCCAAAAACACTTTTTATTTTGATATCTAAATGTCGAAACATTATGACTATAATGAAAATATTATTTTTTTATTTATTTGAAATTTATTTGGCTAATGGCCATTAAGGTCTAAAAGAAATTTACAATTTTTTTATAAAGTTACATTCAAATTTTTATCAGTAATTTAAGTAAAATAAAAAGCATTTAACATTAAATATTTGATTTTGCATAAATGATTACTTGATTTTTAAATTGATCTAAATTGTTTATATTTCTTATATTCAGTGGAAGATTATTATATGCTTGTAGTCCCATATGGATTATACTGGATTGTGCTCTTGTCTTTCTCGTTCGAATGATGTTGAATTCTTCAATGTTTCGCAAACTACATATATTGTATATTTCTATTTGTAGGTATTATTGATTTAAGATATTCAGGACACATATTGTGTTTTATTTTGAAAACAACCACCATTGCCATCATGAAAAGTCTTTGATTTATATTTAACCAATTTAATGATTGTAGCGTTGCAGCTGAAGGGGAATAACGATCACATTTTAATATAACACGCATGGCTTTCTTTTGAAGTTTTTGAATTCTCATTTTTTGTGTTATGTTACATGTAAAGAGAAGACTTGCACATTGTTGAAAATGAGGTTTTACAGTCACATTAAAAACTTTTATTGCACTATCTTTTTAATATATTTCTTCGGGTTCTTCTAAGAACTCCTAATTTTTGAGATACTTTATTGCATATTAAGTCTATATGTTCATTAAAAGATAATTTATTATCTAGCACAACACCAAGATATTTGATAGATGATACTTCTTCTAAGTATCATCTATTTTTTTAAATACCTACGTGTTTTATAATTATTAAAGGCAAGTGTTTACAGGTGGTTAAAATACACGCGGATATTTGAACAAAAAATTTAATAAGGTATAAACTTACTCAGTTATGAAAAAAATTTCAGTTAATGCACTCAAATAACACAAACACTTTTCTGTCAGATGAAAAAAAAAACTCAACTGCATACAATTTTGAATTTTCAATATTTCGTCAAGCTGATTTGATATTTTTGACATTTAAACATACCTGCTTCCCTTTTTTCTATCGCTTCATCTACTGACTCAAAGGTTTAAGCAAAGGCATGCATAGTTTCTGAGAAACCTGTCTATACCACATTACCCAACTGTACAACATTTCCCTAAATTACTCAACTGTTTAACTTTTATTCGATTTCCAGAACACAGTCTTACAGAAGAACATGGAACGTTTATGAAGAAAACTCGAGGCTATTCAGATCTCTCTCGAAGTGCTGATGAGGAACGTCCTCAGTCCGTCGTCTCGGACTCATCCAAACACGCTGTGGATCTCTTTAGCTCCGATTATGCCCAGATTCAGGCCATCGAGCTGGTCAACGATGGAACTGGTCTGGGATTTGGCATAATTGGAGCTCGGACGTCTGGGGTCATTGTAAAGACGATTCTCCCAGGTGGAGTAGCTGACCGAGATGGTCGTCTACGGAGTGGCGACCATATTCTCCAGATCGGCGATGTCAATTTGCATGACATGGTCTCCGAGCAAGTAGCTTCGGTGCTAAGACAGTCTGGAACTCATGTGCGATTAGTTGTGGCTCGACCAATTGAACAAGTTCAGCCTAAATATGAACTCGAACCTGGATGTGCGACTGTTCCATCCAGAGTTCTCGTCGATCCAATTGAATTGGAACGTTTTCTAATTGCCGCCGGATATCCCGAGATATTTGGTGAGAGCTCGACAGCTTCTACTCCACAAACTACCACAGAAGATGAGCGATTTGTGTATCGCAGTGAGATGGATATGTCTAAACGTCCACCAATGGCGACGCCAATTGATTTGGATGACATGGAATTGCCAGAAACTGAGAAACTTCAAGTTGAGTTGACTAAAGATGCAAATGGGTTAGGCATTACAATTGCTGGCTATGTCTGCGAAAAAGAAGAATTGTCGGGAATATTCGTTAAGAGTGTTTCACCTGGCAGTGCCGCTGATATGAGTGGTCGTATTCGAGTTAATGATCGAATTATTGAGGTTGATGGACAAAGTTTACAAGGCTTTTCCAATCACCAAGCAGTGGAGTTGTTAAAGAAGAGCGGACAAGTTGTCAATTTGCGTTTGGAAAGATACCTACGTGGACCGAAGTATGATCAGTTGCAGCAAGCAATTGCTGCAAATGATCAAGTTCCAAGTAGCATTCCTTCTACACCGTCGAGAACATTGCCAGCAACGCCACAGAGAACGGTATCAATACCACCTAAGCCAGCAGCGGTGCCACCACCACCGCCGCCAGTTGTTGAACCAGAAGAAACGGAAGATATTATTGATGCACCTTTGTTGTTGCCAGTAAAAAAGATCACAACCACTACCACGGAAGATGCTTTGACATTAAGTAGTTTTGGTAGCGGAAAGAAACTTATGTCAGCTCGTGATTCTTTGGATACGATGAAAATTATTCCCACAGAGATTCCCATTGTTAATTTGCCAGAAACAAAAGTTGATGAATTAGATGAGGTATGTATTGTATTGATTATAGTTGGTTGGTTGGAATTCTTTGTTGATTTTTTTGTTTTTCGTTTTTTGATTGAATTTCGTCTCATCTTTGAATTTCTATTGTCTTCAATTGATTAGTTGATATTTGTAGAGTTTTTCCTGCTTTTTGTCTTTCTTGAATTCATCATAAGAATCATATCTTCATTCGGATTCAGTAGAATAGGTTTGTTGATTTCATATTATTCACTGGCTTCTCAGAAGTCTTACAATATTTAATTATTTAATTCAGCTCTGAAAAATTTCACACAAAACTTTTTAATATTTTTTTCTTTTGAAATTCAACTCTGTATGTTCGGATACATGTAAATTATCCCATAAAATACTTTGCTTCAAAAGAAAGCCACATAAGGCAGGCATGCTATTTCTGACTTCTTGTCTGTGCTTCGATCCAGAAAAATTAATGCTCAGTAATGAAATACTTTAGGAAATAATATTCTTATATAGTGTTTTTGCATTGTTGCGAAAATTCTGGAGGATCGGGAATGACGATACAAATTTCATAAGAAAATGATGAGTCATTTTGTCCGGCTAACTGGCTGAATACAATGGTGTAGCTATAGCTTGTACAAAGTCAAAATTAAAACAAAAAACACGACCAAACTACAAAAGTGCTAAAAATGTAGCACGTAGCTGAAGTAAAAGTTGACCTATCTTTAACTTGTACTACGAGCTACAGATAAACCAGTGTTTTCCGGAGGTAAATCACTTGCATTCTATCGGATCTAAATTTATATTTCTAGATTAAAGGAGCTTAAATATGAATTTTAAATGAATTTGGACAGCTCACGTTAATTGGAAAACAATATTTGCTGTGGGGCTTTGATTATAAATTTGTTTCCACCAACAATCAGTTCGGGCTCCACACAATTGAAAATATAGACTACTTTCTATCTGCGCAAATTTCCTTATTTCTATTTATTTGTTTATACCTAGATTATATTTAGATTCTTCGGTTTTTGCAAAAATGCGTTTTCTTTATTGTAAATACAATGAGCAGAAGACCTACACTCAAGACATACAAAAATAGAATCGTCTTCATTTTGTATTTAAAAACAGCAATAGATTTCAGAGTATTAGCTTATAGTAGTATTGTTAAAATAAAACAAAAAAGTCACAGTGCAATATTAGGCACAATCGTTTAATTCTTCAAATGGTGACCAAAACTGTGCTCAGTTCTATCTTATACTAGATTAAATCCACTTCTACACTTAAATAGTATTCAACAACATTCCAACTGTCAGTTCCCTCGACAAAGCAAATTTTCTGTCAGCACAATTTGACGTCGCTTCCAAATAGCATCTTGGCTCCTCCCGAGCTCGAGAGTGTAAACTTCACCATGATTTATTCACTGTTTTTTTCGCACTCGTCCTTAAAGATCACAAATTCGCTAGTCCCAACACAATTGTTAAATGCTTCGAGAACCCAATGCTGTGTTGAATTGAAATCCAATGTAATTAATAATCCAATGTAAATTAAATTGAATTGTATCCTATTCCACCCTTCTCTTGCCAGGCGTCATTTATTCCTTCATTAGCACAGGGAAGTGTTTGGCAGGTATTTTCGACTTATGTCTTCTTCTATGGTATGAGATCCTCCATCAGTTTAATGATTTTCAAAGGATTTTTAAAGACAAAATAAATCAGATAAAAAATACTTGGAAGCGAATTTTCCTTAGTTAACATTATCACATATAGATTTCTGAGTTCTTATAACTTTAAAAGCCTGAATTGATCTCCATAAATTCACTTTTCGTTTCTCTCCTCATTTATAAATCAGTTTCTTCTTTCTCTGTACCAGTTATCTGTTTGTTTTTACATGTCCCCTCCCCTAGTAGTAGAAAATCCCATTCAACTTAATAGTTTTATTAGTCCCAAAAACCTCTAAAAACTGAAACTTACTTAGAAGTATGAATCTACTACTATTAAATAAATAGCATGAATATTTTATCTCTATTTTACATCTGTTTACTTTCCAAATATTTTTTCTACCATTGCTTCCATTTTTACAAAGAAAACAAATAAAGATTAGACTTTTACCTTAGAATACTTACTGTACCTTAAAAAAAAAAAACTAAAAAAAACATGAACTCATGAGTGTGGCAATAAATCATTAACCAAAACAAAAATTAAAATTTGTAGCTTTTAAACCATGCTCCGATCTCTAATTAAGATTTAATTGCGAAACAATTTAAAATTGACGACTGATACATGAATAACCTGCAGATCACATGGAAGATAACAATGAACTGGCTCGGAGATATTAAAAATTTTGACTATCAAACGCTGATATTCTATTTTCAAAAAAAGGTACCTACTTAACCGCTCTCTCTCTCTCATAAATGTAGACCACATTTTCTTCATCTCTCGAAGAGCTAAAAAATCAATTACTGCATTAGCAAATTCACACACGACAAAGATTTAGTTCCATTTTGTATGTCATCTCGTTCGTTCTATTCCCCCAAAATAATCTTTTAGAACTGAGGTCATTTTATTGGGTCATAGTTCTCTTCCAAAGAATCTATTTCTTTTTCAAATTTAAACAAATTTAAATTGGTTGTTATAATTTTCTTTTGTTTTTGCTATTTTCCTTAGGAATCTGAAGTTCTAAATGCTAAAAATACCGCTATCATTTCCCGTCACAAATATTTAACCGAATCCGAACTAACGGCCGATGTTGAGCAAGATATCCTACGAAAGTGGAGGAAAATCGTTGGTCCTGATGTCGAAGTCATCGTTGCTCAGATCAAAAAGTTCGCCGCTGGAGGATTGGGTATTTCCCTGGAAGGAACTGTCGATGTAGAAGGCGGCCGAGAAGTTCGTCCACACCATTATATTCGATCGATTCTTAGCGATGGCCCGGTTGGAATCAATGGAGTTCTCAAATCTGGTGACGAACTATTGGAGGTTAATGGTGAACGTTTGCTTGGCATGAATCATCTTGAGGTTGTTGCTATTCTTAAGGAACTACCTCAAGATGTTCGCATGGTTTGTGGCCGAGGAAAGAATATCCTGATACCGTTTTCTGATGACACCCTCAAGAAACTAAGCAACAATCTAGAGAATTTACTTCCATCCTCTGATCGCTTGGTTAAAGCCAAGTCTGATGGAAGTCTTGCCACGGTCGGCAATGGCCCTGACGAGTCTTTCACAAAACTCAAATCCAGATCTCTAGAACCACTTACTGGACTGGCTATGTGGAGTTCAGATCCACAAGTAATAGAATTGGTCAAGGGTGATCGTGGTTTGGGCTTTTCTATTCTCGATTACCAAGATCCTATCGATCCAAATGATACCCTAATTGTTATCCGGTCATTAGTGCCCGGTGGAGTAGCCCAACTGGATGGACGTTTAATACCTGGAGACCGTCTGCTTTTTGTCAACTCGATCAACTTGGAAAATGCATCCCTCGATCAGGCAGTTCAAGCTCTGAAAGGTGCTCCCAAAGGGACTGTACGTATTGGTGTGGCTAAACCGTTGCCAATGTCCGACAACACTTTGAAATCAGCAAATATCACAATCAGCGAGGCAAATCCATCAAACCTGAGTAATGCATCTACCGCCGAACCCGATTTAATTCCCGAATGGAGCAAGTAAAAACAGAGTTGGTATTAATATTTAGATCAATTTACCGTCGTCGTCGTCATCGTTAGTTAGAAATAGGAAAATTAAATTAAAAAAAAAACCAAAATTGCACTCGAAGTGAAACGTAATTTTTTTTCCTTTTTTTTCTTCCTTCTCCGTCCTTTTCAACACAGCACCAAGGTATTTTTTTTAAATTTTTGTTAAATGTATTAAATGTGTTCAAATATTTCCGAGTACTTAATATTACGCATCTATGTCTCTTTTTTTTATTGTTAAAAATTTTTACATTCCGAATACGAACGAAATTTTCTTAATTTTTCTGTTTGCATCATTAAAATATTAAAAAATGGTATTATTTTATCTTTATCATAAAATGTTATGAATTTTTTTCAATGTTTTAATTAAATAAATAATTATATTTACAAATGATAAGTTGTTATTAAATTGAAGCGAATAAGGATATATGTACTTAATTGTAATAAAATACTATGTCTTGAGCTTCTTAGCAGAAAAAGATTAAAAAACAGACACAATTATAACAAAAAAAGAAGGTTACAATACAACCACTTAAATGCTCAAATAATGGTTGCTTTTAAGTATTTTGGTACCCAATTTCCTTAGGAAGTTGACTCAAATATACAATCGCTCTGCTGTTACAAGTAAGCCATAAATGGAAGCCTCATTTTTGTATTATCTTTAATATCTACTAATCCAGATGGAACTCCAGAACATAAGAATATCACGTTTAACAATTTTGTGTGGAGGAAAAATCCACTAAATTAGATAAGTGTGCTATGTTCATTCGTATTATAATGCTTCGTAAATTCCAATGATGTTATGTTGTAATTTTATTACTGAAGTAGAAAGTAAAACATTTCGGTGTCATGTAAGGATACCAAATTTTAGTTTCAATAGTATACCATAAAAGAAATCTTGCATATTCAACCATTTCGTGACTTTCATGTGAACAAGATTTCTCACTTACATATTTTGAATTTCCGGAAAAAAAACTTGTTCACATTCCAAAAATTCCCCCTTAACACTATAGGGGCAAGAATCGAACTGGGGATAACGTTGAAGGATGATATGTATTACTACGACCGAGAATGCGAACAAAAAATGAAGTGATTTGTTTCAAACTTGGAAAATAACAGCTTTGTTTTATTCTCCCGAAAGTTAATTTTTTTGCGATCAAAATTACCAAATAACCGGTATTTGCCATAATATGGCATACATAATATTATGACTAAAATGGAAAAGATTATTTTCTTTAAAAACTGATCCAGAAACTATTTTTATAAAAAAAATACGTGTCCTGTATTTAATAAGCTCCAGCTTTTCAAAAAATAATATATTTTGAACCATTATTAACGGTAGGTACATACTACAAAATCTTTTTCTTGATTTCTAATTTCTGTCATAAACCATTTAACCGATTTCAACGAAATCTTACAAAAAAAAATTTAAAGCAGCTTTAATATTAAAGTTAGGAAACAATTTCAAAAATATCATTTTTGGATTAAAAAAAAACTTCAGTTTTTTCCCATACAGATACAGATCATACGAATCATGCTTCGAGGTGTGCTTCCGTCATAACTCATAACATTTCGTATAAAATGGGACAAATTTCTGCTCCGACCGATTATAGTGGCTTATACAAAAAACAAACGAGGAAAACTAGTTTAAATTAGTTTAGTCGTTCAAGAAAAATACATTTTTAAACTTAATTCAACCATGATGTAATTTTCATTAAAAAAAAAACAACTATGCATCGATTTTATGGTTTTGTCATTATATTCTATTGTCAGAACTGGACGAAATTGAACTGGGACCATACTGAAAGCACCAGCTTTCAAATACAAATACTGAATTATTCTGATCATAACTCAAGAGTCAGCGGACCGTTTTATGCATTCATATTTTAGACTGGTCATTCATAAAATGAATTCACTAGTCCTACAGAATTCAAATTCCAGGCTAATCTATCGAGAAGATTGTAAATTTAAGTAAACTACGAGCTTTTTTACGATACATATTTGTCTTAAATTGATATACAATTTTTATTTTACTTAAAATTTACTTTATACAATAGAAAAAGACTTAAGATTCATTCAGTGCCCTTGTTAATCCCTTTGGAGAGTGTTTCTGCAAAAAAACAAAACAATTTTAAACCAAATGAGTCATCGTTCATCATTCTTTCTTACTTACAACACTTTTTTTTATCTTCTTAAACATTTACAAAGCTCTTGGAAGAGTGTTTTTTCTTAGTAGGATACCTCTACAATAATAGTGGTCGATTTAATTGTCGTTCGATTTTAAGCTGCGCTCTCCTGTAAATAACTCTTTCCCTCCAATAAACCAGCATGTAGCTAAGGAACCCAAGAACACCACAAACAACCGTGAAGATAATCAAGTTTCTTCTTTCGATTTCGGCGACATGGTCACAACTTCTCGTGACAATTTCACCGCTTTTACATCTTAGCACTTCTTTGTAATGTGTGTTTATACAAACACCCAGACTCTTGCTGACAACTTCGAATTCCGTACACGGATGACATTCTTCGATTACTTGGTATTCTTCGCGCAGCCAGCAGGTGGAATTGTTTTCGATGACAATTTGTGGCTGGAAGTTATGGTCGTGGACATCTATGTTGGATTCGATTATAATGACGATTATGGTGCAGGCAACTAGGATGCCCAATCCCATGAACATTCGATTTTTGGGATAGCCTTCGAGCATTGTACTTTTGTTTTGCATTTTAATGGGGGGTTTTGTTCTTTTTGGAATAAATGCAAAGGACAAGGATTGTCACAGTTATTCGGTTAAATATTAGGATATATTAAATTATTAATTTTGTATTGTTTGCATTGTAAATTGTGTGTGAATTTATTAACATAAAACAACAAAAATTAAAATTAATAATTATTTGCAAAAATTTTTACATGAAAACATCATCACTGAAATGTCAAATTAAACACAGCTGTTTGATGTGTCATGAGAAATGTCAAATTGATGGAAGTGATGCCAGGATTAAACTTTTTATCAAACATGAGTTTACACGAAACCTCAAAAATAATCGGACCCACTTTCGGAATGAGGTTGTGGTTTATTTTTTGAAATCGGGGGTTAAACTAGCTGAGTTTAAGCTATGGTTCAAATTAATACATGCTAAAATAGGTAATTATATGCTTTTAACTCAGAATATGGCCAGGCCAAAAGTTTTTCAGGAATTTAACTTGCTGATTTTGGTGGATTAACTGTAGTTGGAAATTGGTTCAATTTTGGATTTGGCTTTTTTAACATAAATATGGACCTTTAAGGTTAGACCATACCGGAGGGTATTTGCGGTAACGGTACGGGAACTCGTACGAAAAAAAAAATCCAACTGACATCAACGCTCAGATGTGGAATTTTTTTTAATACAAATATCGTTACCGCTACCCATACCGCAACCGCAAACCCTCCATTGTGGCCAAGCCATAAACCAGTGATAAACCTCAGCTTTCAGAAAACAAAAGTTTTTACAACTCACCTTAAAAATATTCCGCGTTTCATTAGGTATGGTAAAACCAACTGCAGTTTTTTTTAAATTTTTTTGAAATCGGTGATAGAAATGACTTTTAGCTCTGGTTCATCATTTTCAGCATTAAGTCTAATTCATGGGGGACTTTTCACGAGTCGATTTTTGCCGAGCGGCGAAGCTTTTCGGCTCGTCTGAACGTAAGTCGCAGGCGACTAAAGTGGCATTCCCATAGAAAACCGACATATCGTGCGGCTCGTGAAAAGTTGGCATTAGACTTAAACAAGAGTTAAACCATGACTTTTTTTAACCTCATAAAATGAAAAATTGTTTTCATGACGGTTTTCTGATGTCTTTGTGCCAGTTGTACAAACGTAAATCTGTCCTAACTATTAAATCAACTCATGCTATTCTGCACGATTGCGTTTCATTGAAAATCGCTTAATAAAGTATTCTTAAGAACCATCTTCAAATTTTAGCGGATAATATGGAAATGTGCAAGTCGATAAAAAAAAAACTAAACTACTTCAAACTTTCTGCCACAACTGTACTGATCCCCAAATTAGTTTTCTGAACACCTCCTTTTGCGCGCCAAATTTCAACTTTGACATTTAAATTTCAAAAATGTGCAACAAAACTTCATCAGTTTGTTTATTATTTATTTTTTAAAACAAAAATACAAACTGATTCCCTACAAATGGATAAATTAAAGAAAAAAATCACAACCGCCTTCAAATTAAGTGGCTATGTTATTCGATCAGAAAACTCCACCTACTTAGCCGAACAATTACTTCCATTTGATCCTTCCGAACACGACAAATGGCTCACCACAGTCATTGAAAATATCCAAAATCTCAAAATAACTTCCACCAACATTGATCGAGCTGTTATTGAAAAAGCTATTGTGGAAATAAATCGTGTAGGCTTACAAGAACATGAAACTATATTCGATGTCATTGATGCTTTCAAAGCTCCACGATTTATATACAATTTATTGAGTAGAAAGTTTGAATTGGATAAGAAACCGAGATCTTTACTTGCTGACGGTTCAATGCAGGTTAACTATCTTCTTCATAGATACAATATGCTTTACCAAAAGACTATTCGTCATGAATTATTTTCTCCCACGATTTTGGAGAAATCCAGTGGCGAAGAAGTCAAGAAATTCAAACTCCTTAATGTCGAGAATTTACTCTCTTCGACTGAAGTCAAAGAAGCTGTGATATTGGGTCAACTCAATCAAATTGAAGAGCGTAAGTTGTTTATTGAAGATCCCACAGGTTATGTCGAAGTCGATTTGTCCGCTGCTCGTTACCACGCTGGATTCTTCTGCGAGGGTATGTTTGTCCTGGCAGAAGGATCCTATGACAATAATATCTTTAAAGTTGATGGTTTGGGTTTTCCTCCAGCTGAACCGGCTTCGAGTAGCCGGGCTTTCTTTGGCACTGCCAATAGTTGGGGTGGTCCTTCAGAGAAGCTTCTTAAGTATTCGGTGGCTCTTCAGGAAGCCGAACGGACAAATACAGAAGCAACGATGGTCTTTCTAGCTGATGTCCAGTTAGATTTGCCAGATGTTTTATCGAAACTTAGGAAACTCTTTGTTGGTTATGATTCTTGTCCACCTGTTTGCATAGTCTTGATGGGACCTTTCTCGACGACAACTCACAATTACTACGAACTTATTCCCCTTTTTAAACAGCTCGCTGAAGCAGCTAATGGTTGTGATCAGTTAAAAAAGGAAACTGATTTGATTCTTGTCCCACATCCAAAAGATCCGATTTCTTCGGACATTTTCCCTCGGCATGGCATTCCGCCGGCTCTATGTAAAGATTTGCTAAAAGCTTGGCCGCGTACCAAATTAGTATCGAATCCCTGCCGATTGCAGTATTGTACGCAACAGATTTTGATCCTTCGATTGGATTTGATGGCGCGAATGGCTCGAAATACGATCCACTTTCCCGATAAGAAGAATATAGATAGTCACTTTGCTCGGACTATTATTTGCCAAGGGCATTTGACTCCGTTTGGGAAATATGTGAATCCCATCTACTGGGATTATGATACTTCGATGTGGTTGTATCCACTACCCGATTTGGTGGTGATTGGAGATACATGTCAATCGTTTAGTACTACTCAACATGGTTGTACGATTTTAAACACAGGATCTTTTCCAAAATCTAACTTCTCTTTTAAGATGTATATTCCATCAACGAAAACAATTGAAGATTCAGAAATTCCAGATGGATTTGAAGACGAGGATGCAAGAAGTGAAGAGGAACCGGAGGAAGAAATAACAGAAGATTATATTGAGAATAGAGTTCTTGTGAATAATGGAATTAACAAGGATTTATTAAATCAACAAATAATGGAGGAAGAAGATTCGACAACAATTGGTGATTCGGAAATAGTTAGTATTGATGATTCAGAAATTCCAAGTGTTTCTGGATTGGGTAATAGAGATGAAGAGGAGGTTTATGATGAGGAACCAAGTGTATCGGGATTAAATAAACCCGAGGCTATAAGTTCACTTACAGAAGAAGAAGAACGACAAATTAGATTGATTGAAGAATTGGAATTGGAATCGGATTCTAGTGATGAGTTTTAAATGTTTTAAGTCTTAAGTTAGCCTTGTGTTATAAAATAAAATTGTTTTTTGTAAGAAAATATTTTTTGTTTTTATTTCAAATTCTTCAAACAGGTTCTGTGTTGTAGACCCTAAGGCAAGAAATTTTAAGAATATTTTGTTTGTTCCTCTCATGGTTTAAGAAACAATTAGATTGAACACTTATAGTTTATGTTTTGTTGGATTCAAGATTGTTTGAGGGAAGGTATATTATTAGAAGTACATAGATTGAAATTACAGAAAAGATGTGAAAGATATATATACTCTTTTCAGATTGCTGATTTTGGAGGAATAAGAGGAAATTACTTAAGAAATATAAAAGTGGCGATGGTGAGCTATTTCATATTTGGATATAAATCTATCAGTGTAGTGGCAGTATATTCCTATTCACAATTTTATATTTTGTATTTGTTTTAATAACTCAACTGCGGTGTAATTAAAAGTTTATGATACGAATAATACTAACAATAACTAGACTATATAATTAGTCTCTATGTGGATTTTATCGTTATCAGCATCGGTTTTCGAATATAATAGGAGTGTTTTATTGGTAATTCAGATATTTCCGAACATATCCCTTTCAAATATTTCCGAAAATATTTGAACATTTCCGTGCATGTCCGAACATTTCCGCACATGTCCGAACATTTCCGAACATATTCAAACATTTCCGAATTTTTCCGAACCTCTCCGAACTTTTCCGAATACCTCCGAACATCTCCAAACATTTCCGAACATCTCTGAAAATTTGCGAACATTTCCGAACATGTTCGAACATCCTTGAACATTTCCGAACATATCCGAACATTTCCGAAGATATCCGAACATTTCCGAAGATATCCGAACATTTCCAAATATCTCCGAACATCTCCGAATATTTCCGAACATGTTCGAACATTTCCTAACATTTCCTAACATGTTCGAACATTTCTTAACATGTACAAACCTGTCCGCTCATTTCCCAACATGTCCCATGAGAGATGTCCCATTGAAGCATTTCCCATGAGACATGCCTCATGAGACGTTTCCCATGAGACATTTCCCATGAGACATTTCCCATGAGACATATCTCTTGAGACATTTCCCATGAGACATTTCCGATGAGACATGTCCCATGAGACATTTCCCTTGAGACATGTCCTATGAGACATTTCCCATGAGACATTTCCCTTGAGACATGTCCCATGAGAATTTCCCATGAGACATTTCTCTTGAGACATTTCCTTTGAGACATGTCCCATGAGACATTTCCCATGAGACATGTCCCATGAGACATGTTCCATGCTTGGAAATGTTGGGAGATGTTCGGAAATATTCAGAGATGTTCGGACATGTTCGGGAATGTTCGATTATTTTCGGAAGTTTTAGGATATATTCAAAATGTTGGAAGATGTTCGGACATATTCGGAGATGTTCGAAAATGTTCGGAAATGTTTGGAAATTGCAGGAGATGTTCGGAAATGTTGGGAGATGTTCGGAAATGTGCGGAGATGTCCGGATATGTTGGGAGATGTTCTTAAATGTGCGAAGATGTCCGGATATGCCCGGATATGTTCGGAAATGTTGTAACATGGTGCAAGAGAGATAAGTATTTCGATGTTTCAAAACAATAACAAATCTTAAAGCTCCCCTTTCTTCGGGCATAAATAGTTAAATGTTCTCATTTCATCAGTTTTCGAAAGCGAAACAAAAATGTTTTTATCTAATTTTCAAAGAAAAAAAAGATGACAGCAATCTGTAAAATTCATCCTCTTTTAAGCCAAACAGATGAGCAAAAAACAATTATAGGTACATTGTTCATGAATAAAAGAGACAAAAAAAATCACAAAAACAATAAACAAACAACTCAACATTTGCAGATACCACATTCTTCGATGACAAAACGAACCATTAATCAAAAATGTCCGCGAGTTATCAGATTAATCCGGGATTTAAAAAAAAAAATCCAACACAACAGTTATAAGTATAACAATGCTTCGCATCGGGTATGGTTACGGCGGCAGTAGGGTAGGTATAGTCCGGACTTCAGAGTCCATAAATAGTGGTGGATTGGGTTCTGGTTATCCTATTAATGTGGTGTTTGGTGTAAAAGCGGACAACGACGACGATTTAGCCAACCAACCACTGTCAACACAGTTGAAAGATAATAATAAATTGTGGGAGTGTGTCGTCGATGTTCGCTGTAGGTATATAAAAGCTTGAATCCCCAGATGAAAATCCGGTCGACGACGCCCTTGCCTCCTGGTTTCTGATGGTTCTGGTATCGCAGCATAACGCGTAACCGGGTGCTGGCTGCTATGTTGTTTGGCCGGCAACGGCACCGGCACGATTGCAATTATATTTCCCACAGATAGACACCAATCGCCATTGGAGACATAAGCCGATTTTCCGATTTGGGTCCTTCAGCCTTCGGATGGGTAAAATGCTTTAACTACACACCAATACCAACTCAAACTCAAACCGAACCGTCCGACGACCATTCGACCAAGAGAGTGTGCTTAAATGTGAAAAGGCGCACATCGACACCCAACCAAACCGAACCCACCCACACGCTAGGCAGCCATCTTATAATAAGTCCATCAGGGGTTGGGTGTGAACAAAAGCTGGAGCACCAGACACCACATCAACCATCACCAGGCACAGGGCTCTTTCTAGGACAAAATCTGGTATTACGGTAAAATTTCGGATTGTGTCCTTGCCTGGGGGTCACAAGCTCACAAGTGCCATATAAATTCGACTTTGTGTAATTGTGAAATTTATTGTTTTTTGCTGTGTGCATTGTTCCTTCATTTTGTTAGGATTGTGTTTTGCTCTTGTTCGTCCTGATAGGCTATTATCCTTTCATTCTGTAGGCTGATTAAAATATTGTCTGTTAAGTGGCCGAAAATAGATGGGATAGAGTTTGGGGTTGTAGTTGGAGTTGAAGTGACGGTCGAAATGGTGACAAGAGAGTTTTCCTTTCCCAAAGAGGATGTTAAAAATATTTTGATCCTGTCAGTGTCCTCAATTTAATTAGTATCCACAAATGCGGAAAATTTTAAGTACATTAAAAGAAAATAAACTTCTGGGTTAGATACATATACGAAAGGGAGGAGGTGCAACTACAAAAAAATTAAAGCAAGTTGATGATGTCCACAAGAGTATCCTTGTTCCTTTGGCTTATAATAAAGAATACACATATACACGAAGAGGGTAGCATAGCAAGTGGAAAACAACAGAGTAGTAGAATAAAGAAAATCTGCGGAAAAGCCTTGATTCAATTTTACGCGATCGTGAACTCGTTAACACGATTTCTCTCGAATGCATTTCAACATTTTTTACCGCATGTTTGGTTTAGTTCGTTTTTTATTATGCCACAGGATACTGATGCTAGGACATTGAAAGGGGGTACATTGTATTCTTTATGCAATGAAGGGATGAAACTCATTTTTTTCCTAACCAATATTAACATCATTTGAGATAAAAAAAGGAATCATCTAATGTGTATCTGTATAGTGTGTGTAGACTAACGTATTGTGCTGAGATGTCCTTTTTTATGGTTTATTCGTATTATGAGATATATTCCAAAACAATTGAATTTAAGTCTATGAAACGAAAGGCAACAAATGTTGTTGACATTTTTGATGAGCGAATAATCGGCGGTGAGATAAACAGCCGGGTTTTTTGATGGGATTTTTTTTAAGCATTGTGATTATCAAGGAGTGTTATGTGTTACACAAGCTGGATGTTGTCACAATAAAATTTAATTTATTTTTTGATTTTTTTTTATAGTAATGTTGGAGAATGTTAAAAAATTGAAGGAAATGAATATTTATTATGTTTATGAGTTGTATGGTATATAATATTTATGTTCTAAAAATAATGAGTGAAGAAAATTTATTTTCAAGATAAAATCTCAGAATAACTTAACAAAAAAAAAAGAATTTTTTTTATAATTCAAATTTTATTAAATTAATTGAATTTAGAACAGAAATAAACAAAAAGATTGTTGCCATTGAGGCATATGCATAAAAAAAAGTAATTACTAGTAGTAAAAGGTTTATAGTAAATACTAGTAGTACTAGTAGAAGCTGAAACTAATAGTATTTACTACATTCGGTATGCATAAACCTTAGTTTCTACTAGCTAGTATAAACTAGTAGTAAATACTGGATTCATCCCAGTAAATACTACTAGTTCATCTGAAAGTAATAGTATATACTAGATACCTACATAAATGCTGTTGCTTTTTTTTTGTTCTATATTTTTAACGGTCTATAATTTCTTTCTTTTGTAACCAATTTTTTGTATTACAATTTGTTGATAATAGCCCCGTTCCATTGGAGGTGGTAGTTTACTCATGAGTAGGTCTAGTACTAGAATTAACACTTGATCTTCTACTCGAGGAGATAGAAATGTGTAGTTTTGTACTAGATTTCTAATCACGAGTAAACTACCACCTACAATGGAACGGGGCCAGAGATGGCAGAGTAGATTACGTCAGGTAATCTACTCGGTTAACTACGCGTAGTTAATCGAATAAACTACTCGCTTGATTTGTTTCATGTACTACCTACATTTGCTACGTGCAATAACTACATAAAAAACGTTAAATTTCAAAAATATTAAAAAATAAATAGCTGTGTTTTCGTGAGAATTTGGTTTAGTAAAATAAAACCTTTTCAAAGAAACCACCCCAAGTCCATCTGGTTTCAAATATTCTATTCAAATTCACACTATCACAGCTATGTATTTCGATTTGAATAAGACTTTGACAATTTGGTGGTAAAATTGGCATTTCAAACTACATTTTGACGTCTAGCGCTACGTCTGCTACATTTAACTACGTTAATTACATTAAACTACGTTAACTACCTCATTTATGTAGTAGACGTAACAAATGTAGGAAATAAAAAAAAATCCCATTTTTGCCATCTCTGAACGGGGCTAATAACAACTGGTGTTTAAGGCGGTTAAGTTTTATAAGCTTAGAACAAATGCCTAAAAAGCATTTTAATTTTAGTACACATAATTTACTTCACTATTTCAAATCTACTTTGCTATTTTTACTTTGCATTACTTTGACTGTTTTAATCATAATTGTATACTTTTTTTTTTGTTTCGTTTAATTTTCAACTTGAGAAAATTTATTTTCCTTATTCAATAAAAAAATCAAATATACCTACAACATCGAGTGAATATACTTAAAATTAATTTTCAACACAATTTAAGAGTTTAAAAGTGAGTGTTCGAAGTTAAAAAAAATGGCAAAAGTAGAAGTACAGTTTGTTAAAATACTAGAAAAGTATGCCGTACTTATTAACAAATCTCAACAGCCTCATATAAAAATAAGCAAAGGCGGAAGCCTTAAAATTGTTTATTCCTGAGTTTCAAGCCAACACTGGTATTTTAATAACAGGAGACCAACTAAAGAAGAGGATAAATAACATTTAACATGAAAAAGTTTTTACTAGTAAATGTTCAAGTTGGTATTTAGAAACTTGAAAAATTACCAGTAAATACTAGAAAGTAAAAGTTCGTACTAGTTTTTTATGCATATCAAAACCAGTATTTACTATAAAAATTCATCCAAAACTAGTAAATACTATTCTTCTAGTAAATACTACCTTTCCAGCATTTACTATGTTTTTTATGCATATGGAAAGTAGTAAATACTATTAAAATTTACTAGTAAAAGCATATGCTACCTTTTATGCATACGGCTCATTGTGTACCTATAAATATTTTTTTCTTTGTTTAAAGTCAGATTTTGACAAAATTGTGTCTCCCAAAAGATCTTAACTTTCATACGATTTTTCAAACAGGTAGACAAAATATTTTGTTTTATATTTATATTAATCAATTCAAAATAAAATGCATCAAATTTGTCTTAGAATTGAAGCTAAAATAAAAAAAAAATTAAACATAAAATACTCTTTAATATCCTTTATTTTACCTTCTTATATTTCTTCTTTTAAAATAAATAAAACGCATTACTTTCTTTAAACAATCTATCTCCGAGAGTTTTTTATTCAGAATACACGGAGAAAACTTAAAAACAAGCGGATTCCACATTAAATTAAGCGGATTTCTGCATGGTTTTTTGTCAAGATGACTTCCGTCTTAAATTAAGCGGACAAATTTTCTCATTTTTTTGAATGCGTCAATTGCGTAGAATCCACTTAATTTTAGCGGGAAATCATCTTATTTTTTAGCGGAAACATTTTAGGTAAAAAAAAAACTGGCAAGGCAACCACTTGGGATGGAACCTACAACTGTAGGGTCACTAAGCGAGTGCCCTTAACATCGTGCTATCTCGCTGTTGGAAATAAGTTTGATAAACTGCAACTAAAGCTAAGGTTTGAATATAATTTTTAATTTTTTTTCGGGTTTTTAAGATGAAAATTTACACTCAAATGAAATGAAGTTCACCTTAAATTTAACAGAATTTTAGCGGATTCCACTTATTTTAAGCGGACATCGTATAATTTTAAGGTGTTGGGATTTTAGGTGAGCAGAATCTTATTTTAAGGTGTCCTTTTTTTCTCCGTGTTGGGTTGAGTATTAAAAAAAGGTATCCGTTTAACTATCTACACCCGATTTAGTCATAAAAATATTTTTAGTATAAAAGCTATCCTGGATCAGAAATTCGTGTGAAGTAAATTTTCAACGATTTCTTTTGAGAGCTCAAATGCACTTACGAAATAATTTTTCAATCCCATTCTGTCCCAATTGAATAACTGTGATTTCGAGAAAGTGCACTTTTCGTCAATTTATTATTTTATCCCTTATCGAAAAAAACATCCTCACCCAAAGAGTTTCACTCTCATATCTTATTATTATTATATATTTCACTTATTTCATATTATCCTCTTTGTGCTGTTTCAGAGAATGACCTGAAGGTCCATCGACTTATCGAAGAATTGTTTTTTATATGAGTTTTTTTTTTGCTGTTGAAGTTGTTGTTGTTATTGTCTTTCATCCCTGTTAAGTGTTCAACCAATAAATACAAAAGTTGATAGTATTGCCCTAAAGCTATAAATTGGAGCTTCATTTTTTTTTCCGAATTTTGTACACTTTCTTTTGCCTCGTCCTCGCTCGGTCGGTCGTCGTTGATCTCTCGATTCCATCGAAAAAGATTTATTAATCGAAATTGGAAAGAAAAGTGTCAATTTCATAAAAGTCAACTAAATTGAATTGATCTCTCTTTTCTCTTTGGGCTTCTGTATAAAAAAGCATAGGGTGAATTGGCTATTTGATGGTATATTAGTATGATTGTGCCTTCTATATGATAGTTTATTATGTTATATGGCAAAGTGGATTCCAAGGTTTTGGGGACTTTTTTTTTAACACAAAAATGATGGGGTGGACATTATTTAATATCTGTAAATCATATTGTATTTATAGTTCAGGATAAAAATGACACAGTAATAAGGTTAAATGGTATAATGCCTTTGAACTACATAAGTAAACGTACAAGACTAACAGGAACTTTCCTGAGTCGTATGGTATTCCTACAATAAATAAAACAAAAACTGAAATAAGAATTCTAGAATGGTTCATAATGTAATGAATTGCCTTCTGTTCGGTATGTAACATTTGATTGTTTGAAGTTTTTAACTATGTATTTATTTTTTTAAATCATTCTGTAACTTAGGAGTGCTACTTTAACTTTACTGCAGTAAAGTAGCAGTAAGACTCAAAATTAGCCCTAAGTCCTTAGACTTGAAAATATCATCAAGCTGAATTCAGACGTACTTGGTAACAATCGCAACAGCTGTAAAGAAAACACGGTGTAACACTCAAAATATACGCGGGCGGAGACCTATCAGGTTTTGTAGAGCTAGTCGCACTGAATACGAAACGGTATTTGAAAATCCCCTAACACCCCCAAAATCTGGAGTTACGGGCAAAAAATGGGTGAAGGTCCAAAACACCGTTTTTTGCCCGTAACTCCAGATTTTGGGGATGTTAGCGGATTTTCAAATACCGTTTCGTATTCAGTGCGACTAGATCTACAAAACCTGATAGGTCTCCGCCCGCGTATATTGTAAAACCTCATTTTTGTAACACCGTGAAATTTTCCAAACTCAAAATATATTTTTTTTATATTTTCGGCGATCTCGAAGCGAATTTTTTCTGAAAATCATGTTCCATAGAAAAAAAAATCGCTTCAAACGAAGCAGAATTGGAATTTTTTTTAATTCCTTCTTTTTTGAGAGATTTACACGGATTTGCACACACACTTGGAACATTTGACATTTCTCAAACGTCAAGCTGAAAGTTTTCTTCGTGTTGTTTGTTTATTTGAGAACACCAACTTCAAATAAAGAGAAAATTTTAATTGAATATCGTATTTTTATTGCGGAAAAATATGAAATAAATAAAAAAAAAAAAAACAATGTGCGATCAAAATATATTTTTTCCTGCCATAGTTCTTGTGAAAGTCAAATTACTGTGACTTTTCTTCTCGTAATTATCGTCAGAAAAATTTTTCTCTGTAAAACCACAGCATACAACCAAAATAATAACCTTCTACTTCATCTTCACTCAGATCTTAATAATAACTGCAATTTAACTTTGATTCTGATTAAAATAAATCTGTATTACCGAAGAAAATAAACAAAATTATTGATCAAAAGAATCTTTGGTTTTATTTTGCAGAAATTGTTTTGGTTTCAGCTTGACGTTTGTGTAAAAATTGTTGTCAAATGACACACATACAATCGCAAAAAGAATGCGGTCTGTTTTCATGTTCCTTTTTAACACCAAAAATTCGATTTTTTTGAGGCGATTCAAAAAATTGAAAGGAATTCGACATAACTACTCTGCTAATAGTCCTATGCTAAGATTGGGTATACTTACGGTGACCATATTTCTAGGAGCGAAACCCGGGACAAATAAAAAATTTGTTGGATCGTTTTGAACACATTGTTTTTTTTTTTAAGTTATAATGACATGATTTTTCATGAGTCAGAAATCAAGAAAACTGTTTTATAATAGGTACTGTTAATAACTTTTAAAAAAATATTTTTTTAATCAAAATTGTGAGAACTGTTTTTGTAACATTTTAATTCTATTTAAAATGATTTTGAAATTTTGTAAAATTCAATTTTTAATTATGTCCTTAAAAGTTCTGAAATTTATCTGGGTTCTTTCCTCGAAAAAAAAACTTTTTCTGGTGTTGCATTTCAACCTGACAAACACAAGCTGGAACTTAATAATTGAAGATTTTTTTTTTAAACTAATGCTTTAATTCGAAAAATTAGAAAAACTTTATTTTCAAACCACTGTTTTCCCGTACAAAGTATTTAAAATTTTTAATACAAAACTAGTGAATGTGGAAATACGGGAAAGTCACGGGACAAATTACAAAACACGGGACATTTAAATTTCCCGGGTTTCTTAAATAAAAAACCGGGACAAGCTATAGAAATACGGGATAGTCCCAGGTAAACCGGAACGGATGGACACCGTAGGTATACTGTTAACTAAAGCAGGCAAAATGCATTGTGTCCCTGACTTAAAAATGACGTCAATATCTATCTCAAAAGTGTCATGAAGTTTAATCGACCACAAACATTTCTGTCATATCAGGTAGTCAAGGAAAGGGAGTCTCCCAAAAAATACTTGATATACTCAACTTAGGCCCCCAAAGGACTGGCTACGCCACTGAAATACAGAGTGGTAGAATCAGAATAATCATTTTTATATCAAAAATAAAATACCGACTTCCATGGATCAAAACTGGGTTTTATGGTTTTTCTCATAGTTTCTAAAGGAAGAACTGAACGAAATTGAAATGGGACCATACTGCAGGCACCAGCTTTCCAATACAAAAAGAATTATCAAAATTAGTTCACTCAGCCCAAAGTTAACAAACATAAAAAAAAATATAGACGAATTGAATAAGTCCTCATTTTTGGAAGTCGGTAAAAATATCGAAACTCCTAAGCGTTCGATAGAAAATTTGAGAGTCTGGAGCCTATTTTACAGCTTACTACATCTGTTACATCAACTACAAAAATAGCTTTAAACATTGTTTGGTTCGGCCTATTGAACTTCTCGAAGCACTTTTTTTGAACATTTGCACTATTAAGACCATAACAAGTTTTTCCCGACGGACGATTGATTTTTGAGGTCGCTGATGTAGTTGATGTAGTAAGCTCCGAAACAGGGCCCTGATATGACAAACTTAAAGATAACGAAAAGTTCCTGAAATTTGCGATTGAATCATCAAACATGTTCACGTTCAAGGCAATGTGTAATTCATATAGACCCATTCGTTCATTTATTTGGATATAAATATCATAAATAAGTGATCAATATAGCGAAGCAACTTGTAAATGCACAACTCTCTGCCTTAAAAAAGTACTATTTTAGAATACCAAAGACCTGTGCGCTCAAACTTGATGACTTCAACCTGGCTGAGCCTACAACTAAGGCTCAAAGAGTGAAGTGAAAAAGTCTTGGTTACATTGAGAGACCATAACACTCGTCGAATAAAGTCAAAGAACTTAAGAAAAGTAGTCTTTTGAACTGAGTGTAAAAATCTTTCTGAAACCAAGTTACGTTATTTACCGCTTTCGATTGCGGTCCTGACTTGGAAATGTTTTACTTAAATTTTGTAATTTTTAAAGCTTCAAAAAAAATCCTATGAAAATATAGAACATTACAAATCTTTCCATTCGATTGACCACCTTACCAACACAGCAACGGAAAGAAAAACAAGAAATGACGAATATTTACCATTTTATTTCGACTATAGAATTATGAATGGCCATATTTTTAATCTCATTCAATGGCTGTCAATAAAAAAGAATTGACACCATAAAATCATTCGTCCTCTTTTTCCCGTCGCGTCGCTGTCGCCAAAAACTCTAGTCACTAAGTGTCTATATGTACATATTGTATTTATGTATAGAGAAAAACCCCCGCTTAATTTCATCTTCTGTCAGCGGGAAGAGAAGAAGAAAATAAAATGATAAAAAAAAAAGAAATCTGAAAAAAGTCATTTAACATCAAATAGGATTTTGGATTTCACACCAAAAATATGAAACTTTGAAAAAACATCAAAAATAATGACTTCACGCATAAGGACTTACTTTTTGGGTGTCGTCTTCTCTGTGAAAAACCATCATAATTTTTTTTTTGGCCATTTTTTGTCAGACGAGAAAATGTGTTATTCCATGATGGGAAATATGCCAAGAGATGGAGAGTGTATTTACAGAAATATAATATGTATCTCTAAATCCCCACCACCCCTGAATTCGTATTTGGAAAAAATAAAATCCTTATAAAAAGATGGCAGAGTCTCACATAAGCAAACACTCACCCGTCACCACCCCCAATTTTAAGGACGAGTGTGGCGAACTGATAAGAGCGAAAGTCCTCCAATATGTGTTTGCCAAACAGTATGTGGATTGTGGGCGAGAATAGGTTCTCCATGAAATTTCACACCAAGATGGAGGGTTATATTCTTTGCAAGGATCCTTCCTGGTGCTTTGGCAAGATGGAGCAAACTGTATATAAAATACTTTCTGTTTTTTTTTTGTTAACACAAAGCCGATTTCGGAAAATATTGTTTCGAACACATTCACACATGTGTTGTTGGTGGTACAATTTCTGTTTTTTTTTTATTATTATTTTATATTTTTGGAAAGCCTGTCAAGCGGAATGTGGCAAAAAAGCTGTAAAAAAGGATAACAGCTTGAATTTCATTTCGGCTGCTGAGTGTCAACGGGTTAATAATTCCTTTGGTTATACAATTTTTGTTCACCACGATACAACAACTGGAGTCTTCAGTTGTAGTTCTCGTGTCGTATAGCAAAACAACAATCTGCTTTGGCTGTGACGCGTAAAAGCTCTCACTCAGATGAAAATATGTTATCCTTCGAAAAAGGATTTTCACAAACAAGTGAGAATTGGATAAAGGCTTGAGTGGAGGAGTATTATAGTTTTATGACATTTTGCATGGATAGGTATAGTGATGAAATGATGATGACTGTGGTTTTAATAATTTGAAGATGTGTGATGGTTAAGCTTTTTAATTGCTCTGACAAGTTTGGAGGATAAAAATGGGATAATCATAATGAAGTGTCCGTTTTACTACATTGTACCATCTGGATTTTTCATAGGACAGGTGTAAAAACATGTGGACAAACATAGTTATAAGGGATTGAATTTTTAGTGCTACAAGACTGGACAGAAGGTATTTTAGGGACAAAATTTAACTTTTAAACTCTGTCATTAAAAAATTATAAAATTTGTAGTTTGGTAGGTACACAAAAATAGGATCAAATTTATAAAAATGTAATATGGATCTCATACAAAAACACTATTAAAACTCCACTAGGCTAAAATGCGGTTATCGCAAAAAAAATGTCGCGTTGTGTCGCATTGTGTCGCATTGTGTCGCATTGTGTCGCATTGTGCCGCGTTGTGTCGCATTGTGTCGCATTGTGTCGCATTGTGTCGCATTGTGTCGCGTTGTGTCGCATTGTGTCGCATTGTGTCGCATTGTGTCGCATTGTGTCGCATTGTGTCGCGTTGTGTCGCTTTGTGTTGCGTTGTGTCGCGTTGTGTCGCATTATGTCGCATTATGTCGCATTGTGTCGCGTTGTCATTTAACATCAAATAGGATTTTGGGTTTCAGACCAAAAATATGAAACTTTAAAAAAACATCAAACATAATGACTTCACGCATAAGGACTTACTTTTTGGGTGTCGTCTTCTCTGGGAAAAACCATCATAATTTTTTTTCTAAATGTGTTATTCCATGATGGGAAATATGCCAAGAGATGGAGAGTGTCGCATTGTGTCGCATTGTGTCGCGTTGTGTCGCGTTGTGTCGCTTTGTGTCGCTTTGTGTCGTGTTGTGTCGCGTTGTGTCGCACTGTGTCGCGTTGTGTCGCGTTGTGTCGCATTGTGTCGCATTGTGTCGTATTGTGTCGCGTTGTGTCGCGTTGTGTCGCGTTGTGTCGCATTGTGTCGCATTGTGTCGCGTTGTGTCGCATTGTGTCGCATTGTGTCGCATTGTGTCGCATTGTGTCGCATTGTGTCGCATTGTGCCGCATTGTGTCGCATTGTGTCGCATTGTGTCGCATTGTGTCGCGTTGTGTCGTGTTGTGTCGCATTGTGTCGCTTTGTGTCGTGTTGTGTCGCATTGTGTCGCATTGTGTCGCATTGTGCCGCATTGTGTCGCATTGTGTCGCATTGTGTTGCATTGTGCCGCATTGTGTCGCATTGTGTCGCATTGTGTCGCATTGTGTCGCGTTGTGTCGTGTTGTTTCGCATTGTGTCGCGTTGTGCCGCATTGTGTCGCATTGTGTCGCATTGTGTCGCATTGTGTCGCATTGTGTCGCATTGTGCCGCATTGTGTCGCATTGTGTCGCATTGTGTCGCATTGTGTCGCATTGTGTCGCATTGTGTCGCATTGTGTCGCGTTGTGTCGCTTTGTGTCGTGTTGTGTCGCATTGTGTCGCGTTGTGTCGCGTTGTGTCGCGTTGTGTCGCGTTGTGTCGCGTTGTGTCGCATTGTGTCGAATTGTGTCGTATTGTGTCGCGTTGTGTCGCGTTGTGTCGCATTGTGTCGCATTGTGTCGCATTGTGTTGCATTGTGCCGCATTGTGTCGCATTGTGTCGCATTGTGTCGCATTGTGTCGCGTTGTGTCGTGTTGTTTCGCATTGTGTCGCGTTGTGCCGCATTGTGTCGCATTGTGTCGCATTGTGTCGCATTGTGTCGCATTGTGTCGCATTGTGCCGCATTGTGTCGCATTGTGTCGCATTGTGTCGCATTGTGTCGCATTGTGTCGCATTGTGTCGCATTGTGTCGCATTGTGTCGCGTTGTGTCGCTTTGTGTCGTGTTGTGTCGCATTGTGTCGCGTTGTGTCGCGTTGTGTCGCGTTGTGTCGCGTTGTGTCGCATTGTGTCGAATTGTGTCGTATTGTGTCGCGTTGTGTCGCGTTGTGTCGCATTGTGTCGCATTGTGTCGCATTGTGTCGCATTGAGCCGCATTGTGTCGCATTGTGTCGCATTGTGTCGCATTGTGCCGCATTGTGTCGCATTGTGTCGCATTGTGTCGCATTGTGTCGCGTTGTGTCGCATTGTGTCGCATTGTGCCGCATTGTGTCGCATTGTGTCGCATTGTGTCGCATTGTGCCGCATTGTGTCGCATTGTGTCGCATTGTGTCGCATTGTGTCGCGTTGTGTCGCATTGTGTCGCATTGTGTCGCATTGTGTCGCGTTGTGTCGCTTTGTGTTGCGTTGTGTCGCGTTGTGTCGCATTATGTCGCATTATGTCGCATTGTGTCGCGTTGTCATTTAACATCAAATAGGATTTTGGGTTTCAGACCAAAAATATGAAACTTTAAAAAAACATCAAACATAATGACTTCACGCATAAGGACTTACTTTTTGGGTGTCGTCTTCTCTGGGAAAAACCATCATAATTTTTTTTCTAAATGTGTTATTCCATGATGGGAAATATGCCAAGAGATGGAGAGTGTCGCATTGTGTCGCATTGTGTCGCATTGTGTCGCATTGTGTCGCGTTGTGTCGCATTGTGTCGCATTGTGTCGCGTTGTGTCGCGTTGTGTTGCGTTGTCATTTAACATCAAATAGGATTTTGGGTTTCACACCAAAAATATGAAACTTTGAAAAAACATCAAAAATAATGACTTCACGCATAAGGACTTACTTTTTGGGTGTCGCCTTCTCTGGGAAAAACCATCATAATTTTTTTTCTAAATGTGTTATTCCATGATGGGAAATATGCCAAGAGATGGAGAGTGTCGCATTGTGTCGCATTGTGTCGCGTTGTGTGGCGTTGTGTGGCGTTGTGTGGCGTTGTGTGGCGTTGTGTGGCGTTGTGTCGCGTTGTGTCGCGTTGTGTCGCGTTGTGTCGCATTGTGTCGCATTGTGTCGCATTGTGTCGCGTTGTCTCGCGTTGTGTCGCGTTGTGTCGCGTTGTGTCGCATTGTGTCGCATTGTGTCGCATTGTGTCGCGTTGTGTCGCGTTGTGTCGCATTGTGTCGCGTTGTGTCGCATTGTGTCGCATTGTGTCGCATTGTGTCGCATTGTGTCGCGTTGTGTCGCATTGTGTCGCATTGTGTCGCATTGTGTCGCGTTGTATCGCGTTGTGTCGCTTTGTGTCGCGTTGTTTCGCGTTGTGTCGCATTGTGTCGCATTGTGTCGCATTGTGTCGCGTTGTGTCGGGTTGTGTCGCGTTGTCATTTAACATCAAATAGGATTTTGGGTTTCACACCAAGAATATGAAACTTTGAAAAATCATCAAAAATAATGACTTCCTTATGCGACTTACTTTCCGGGTGTCGTCTTCTCTGGGAAAAATCATCATAATTTTTTTTCTACCATTTTTTGTCAGACGAGAAAATGTGTTATTCCATGATGGGAAATATGCCAAGAGATGGACAGTGTCGCATTGTGTCGCGTTGTGTCGCGTTGTGTCGCGTTGTGTCGCATTGTGTCGCATTGTGTCGTATTGTGTCGCGTTGTGTAGCGTTGTGTTCGGGACGTGTTCGATTTAACACAATTTTGTGTCAGATGAGAAAAATATTGACTTAATGACGATTATTCCACCATTAGTCACAAAATTTTGTTATTTACAAAATATTAATATTTAAAGCATTAACATTTTTTATCATCGTTACCGTTATAATACAAAACAAAAGATCCAATAATAAATGAACAACGGATATTATTAAAATTTTTAACCTTTCTATAAAGTATATATCATTAATCTCAAAACATTAAAAATAATAAAAAAACAAAATAAAAAAAATCAATTTAAGATAAGTAAAAACCATTTTAAGGAAATATTTAAAATCATTTTGAAATTCCTTCCACAAAATGAGAATATACAAATTAACGTGTAAGAAGTAATTAGTAACTCCTATATAAGCCACGTCGAAAAATAATAAAAGAATTTTTTTCATCACCTCTATCAAGATCAATTAGAGAATTAATGACACCCGTAGCTTTAGATGATGATGATGATGGTTTACTAAAGAAATCTTAAAGAAAAAGACACTTCTTCTACCCTTCAAACAAAAACCATGAGAATAAAAACTCTTAAATAAAAAAAAATGAATCAAACGACGTCTTCCTTATCAGTTTCTTAAGGAAGGAACAATAAAATAAGTATCAACTTCCCCCCTTAACCGCATTACCTTGTACCATAAAAGTACTCCTTCGAATATTCAATTATTTATCTCATGCAAAACGCTGCTTCTGCTGCTCCACCGTTTAGCGAAATCAATTACAACCCCTAATCGTATTTAGCATTTTACCAAGTAAATTTGACAATCAAAACCGCTAGAAAGTTCACTTTTTTGTTTGTTTGTTGTTGTATTGTTATACGGTTTAAATAATGGGGGTGTATGACTTTTGTTTAAAAAAAGAGAAGAAGGAAATAATATAACAACAACAAAGGGTGTCGATTTCAACCCCTGAGGCTCGAGGCATATCGCAATCGCAATGGAACACAAAAAAATAAATGAAGGGGTGTGTCGAAGTCGTATAGTCATTCTAGAGTTGTCGAGATATTCCCTTGGTGTATTCCTTGATTTTTTTATTATGAAACAGCGAGTGATTTGACTATGCTGTACAATTCACCAGGAAGGAATCACTCGGTTGCAAAGACAAATGGGTCGTGGTGGGTTTGGTTGGCAGTTAAAATATTTTATTTTTGTTTTAATCATTCAACATGATCTTTAAGGTTGAAGAATAAGTACGAATACGAATGGTATAAATGTAGATGTATTTCTTTTTTTAAACAATGATGAATCTAAAATGACGACACAGTCGTCACAAATTTAATTTTTCAAATGAAATGAACCAGAAGCAAGATTGTTGCAAAGTGAAATAAAGTAGAGTCATAAATTTAAGGAGAACCTGCTATGATAAAACAGACAGTCTTTTATAAATTTGGTTTGATGATGCTATTCCTGTAAGGCAAGTACATACATTTGAAGAATAGTCGTACATAAACAACACAATTCTAAAACTTTAAAAAAAGAAAAGCTCAGTTTATTGACAATTCAAGAGGTTTGTTCGTTTTGATTAAAAGCGTTTTTAATTAATATGCTTTTTCAGTCATTTGGTTAAAAAAAGGATAGTGGCAGCGAAAAGAGCATATAGAAATCTATAATGTCACCAATTTTAAAAACTCGTGGCAAAATTTCCATCTAAAACTAACAAATTAATAGTTGTACAATGTACATATTTATAAAAACTTTTTGAGGTAGGTTAATTGTTTGGAAAAATTTCAAAATAATCTGGGGCAATCCCAAATTTGGCTTGTTGAACTGCATACTGTGAAATAAAAGGCATACTAAAATGTTCCGTTTTTAAATTACATGTGTAATTTCTGTATATTTTTAGTGGTTTTCTGCAAACTCAAAACTCGAAAACGAATTTTTTTGTAAAATCGTTAAAATCGAATCATCGCATCGCGCATCGGTTAGATTACATTTCGGCCGCGAAAATGTGCATGTGACGAATGTATGAGAAAAACGGTTACTATTTAAATTATCTCGTGCTAAAATTAATGAAAGCATTAGTATTTAAATTTAACTGTATTTTTATTGTATAGTATTATTGATTTAAGCTTGAAAGTAGATAAATAAGCGCTTTTCAGCAGGATAACTTAATTAATTAACGTTTGAACAAAAGAGCTGAGCAACAAACTTTATCTCTTTTTTAATTCATTGTATTTGTTGTTTATACCTAAATTAATTGAGTGTGTTTCATAAGTGAAAATGAAATTTGTCTTATTAAAACACAAAACCTTAACTTCACGGAAGTTGACCACCAATTAACAAAAAATGAAAGTTAAAATATAAGAAATTTAATGATGCTATTAAAATACTTTTACATTTTACTTTAATAATTTCATATTTATTTAATTTTCTTTGTATATCTTAATCTAAAAATTAAAAAAAAAATGAGAAAATTTTTTTGTAAAAGATAGGAAAAATTCTTAATTCTAAAAGTTTTCAAAGCAACCATTGCAATTAAATCTCCTTTCATATGGAATACGATATCCACGAATTTTAATTCAAAAATCTTAAATATAGCTTCTTAAAGTCACCAAAGCAGGCTGAATCAATTTTCGAACGTCACACCCGTTACATCTAATCTAAGAGCTTAAGACGTTGAAAAACAGATTAAAAAATGTTATTTTAGGCATATATTAACAACTTAATATGTAAGGTGTTGAAGCTATTACCTAAGTACTTTATTTAGTGAATAGTACACAACCCAGGAACAAAAAATGATGTAACTCTGTCACACCCGTTACAATGGAAATACCCAAAAGCTTTATCAAAAAATCATTAAATTAGGTAATTCAATGAAAACACAGTAAATAGCTGTCACTCTCCGAGAAATTTTCTAACTCAAGTTTTCCGAAGTTTTCCAAAAACATAATGTTTATCAATTTCAAAGTCAGTTCAGTTAAAGAATTAAATAATTCAATAACAGCTGTGTTTTTTTAGCATTGCTTTCCGTATCCGCAGTTTCAATTTCAATTTCAATTTTATTTTTCAAAATGGTGTACAAATAAGACTGAGTCTTTTATAGTACCTTAAGTTGGACTTGAAAATTTAATAAATTTAGCTTAATTTTTACTTATACATACATAATAACATAAGATACAATTTTAAATTAAAAGAAAAAAGATTTAATATATTCTTTCTACTGTTTGTGTGCTAAGATGAATTAAGATGGTTGATCAATGCTTTTTTAAATTCTAAAATTCCTATTACTTGTTTTAAAGGCAATGGTAAGGAGTTCCATAACCTGGTGGCATAAACATAAAATAATCTCGATGAATTTAGATATGTACATAAAGGGGTAATAATATTCAAGGTTCGAGCAGACTGGGCAAAGTTTAACTTATCATATAAATATGAAGGTGTTTTTTTGTTTATTATTTTATGCAAGAAAATGCAGCATCTAGCATCAAGAAAATGCTGAAAGCTGCTTCCTAGGACCAATTGATGGTATTGCGAAACATGGTCAAACCTTTGCAAACCAAAAATGAAGCGAATTATGCTATTAAAAGCAACAAGCAGTTTATGCAAAGCGAGGGAATCAAGCTTGGCGTAAACTACTGAAGCATACTCAATTATAGGAACGAGCAAGGATTTGCTGATTCTCAATTTCGCATCGACTGGCATTAATCCGGCAAACATATTTAACTTTCGAAGAGCACCATAAATACGGCCAACAGCGAGGTTAATATGGTCGTTGGCCGAAAGAGAGCAATTTATTTTGAAACCAAGGCTTGTAACCGTTGACGCGAACTCAAGTTTGTGTTGCGACAGTATTATAGGTGGAAGGTCGATTGTATCAAATTTCTGTCTAGAAATGGCAATTATTTGAGATTTGGCCGGGTTTAGTGTAAGGCCATTGCAAATAGCCCATTCATAGATCCGCTGCAAATCTTCGTTCATTCTATACGATAAGTCCTCCAATAGGTTAAACGGTCGAGAAAGGTAAATTTGGACATCGTCTGCATAGAGATGAAACATGACATTTTTGCACACTAATGGTAGATCGTTAATAAAAATACAGAATAAGATTGGACCCAAAATCGAACCCTGAGGAACTCCAGCAAGCAGATTAATCGAGTTAGAAAATGTGTCACCAACTTTCACTCTTTGACTCCGGTTTTCCAAGTAGTCTTGAATTAGACGTACCGATCTTCTACTAAAACCAAAATATAAGTTAAGTTTTTTACATAGAATACCATGATTTACACGATCAAAGGCTTTTGTGAAATCGAGCAAACAGAGAAGGGTTAAGAAACCCTTATCATATTCAATTCGAATATCATCTAGAACTTTAACCATAGCCGTAGAGCAGCATTATAAAAACAACACGCAGCTGCCGGCCGATAAGAATGGAAGCTGAACCAAACTGCGGATAGAATTTTGACTAAGTGTATAAGTTTACCTTTTCCGTTCTCTTGGTGCGTGCATATTCATTTTTCTTCAGTGCTTATATTTGGGAAATCCTACTGCGGATAGCTTTGCCAAAAAAAAAAAACCCTATGATTTCACTTCTAGTCTAGACTAAAAATATGCGTAAAATTTTTCTTGGACTCGTTAAAAACAAGCTTCTTATTATAAATAAGAAAAAATTCCAAAAATCGTTTTGACCTATTTGAGAAAATTTGATTTGAAATCAATTTTTTTTTTCGAAAATAGTCTAATTCGTCAATTTTACAAATCCATATTATTTTGTAACTGATAAAAACTCTTATCGTATCGCCTTCCTTACAATGACTCATTTTCAATTCAACCCTAAACGCAGATAATATGTTTTAATGTTTATCTGTCTGACATTGCTTATATTTTATTTATTTAAACTGCAATACGTTAATCCGATTGTCCGTTTCAATTTCATATCTTATTCACACATTGGGCAACCAAACCAATAATACCATAAGCTCTAAAAAAAATGAATTCCAACAGACACACTTGCCATAAGCTCACACATAAGATCATCATAATTGATATACAAAAAGAATCTTTTATTGAGGACAAAATTTTATAATATCTTATTTTGGCTTAACAAGATGTCCTTTAAGCCATAAAAAGTGCAAACAACTCAATCAATGCACAAAGTGCCACGTGTCGACCATTAATATTCTCACCCAACACAACACACACGCCAAACGTCTGTTATCAGTTTCGTAAACACTACAAGATGGCGACACGTGTCACAGTTCGGGTGGTCCCATGCCTCGGCCGCAAATTCTAATTTCAAACATCCGCCAACAAATAAAATCCTATTAATTGAATGATTATCCCATTGGGAGTGGCACACACTTGATTTGGCATCATTGCAATCATCATATGGGAACAACTTCCTCAAAACAAATCAGACAGCAATCAGAAAGTCATTTATTTTGTTCATTTTGGGTGGCAAGGTGGAGGAAAGGTTGATTCTTTTTCACACATTCGTCGAACAAAGCCGCTCAATAAGTTATTGGATTCTCAATGGAGCATCGATTAATCAATGTGAACACATTTGGTGTCTCTCGGAATCCGCCACATCGCACCTTGTCGAATCAAGTATACAAACTTTCAAACCATAAGTAATTGAGTTCCGATTTTGATATCCTGTCAGGAAATTAATTGAATGGGATAAAGTGTCCTCTCACTCGAGACATGTCGTTTATCATCTGATGGATGTCTCGACTCGGTTTGGAGCTTCTTTCGCCTTAGCTACTAACAAAGTAATCAGAGAAAACTTCAAAGACTGACTGTGTAACGGGACGGAGGGTTTTGATTGCACAACAACCCTTTTGTGTTTTATTCACCACCAACATGAATATCCTGGGGTTATTTGAAAATAGACTGGCTTTTGAAATCTTTTCTAGGCGAAGACCATATGCCATGTGACGGGTAGCTGTGATATCGCAATAAGCGAGCTTCTCTTTGAAAAGAATACCAAAAGAAGCCCGGGATGCAATTTGTTGCGCATATGGTCAAAGTGTTTATTCAAATGAAAAGGATTCGGTTTCACTTTTTGATTTGTTTTTCTTAACAACTTTTTTTATTTCTGTGTGAAAGATGATAGGATTGGGAGTAATTTTCATAAAGCCTTTGGCAGTTTTTTCGTGAGGTTTTTTTATTCACTTGATTTTTCAAGTGTAAATTAGTTGATTTTGTTGTTTGAGTGAATGGAATGTTTAATCATGATTCTACATTGTAAAGGTTATTTTTTTGTTTGAAGTAAGAACAGAAGGAGAATAAAAATAAAAAGATAGAGACAAGAATAACAGAAAATTTCAATGAAAGTAAAATAGAAAATATGTTGGGACATGCTGTTTATTTATTGATAAGGATTTTAATGGATATATCTAAAGAGTAAGTCTTTTACAAAATGATAAAGAAATTTCAGCAGAAGCTTATTCACGTGAAGTTATGTATTTATGCCAGGTTAAAACCTATTCATTTTTAAAACAAAGAAAGATGTTCTGTAAAGAAATTATGGAGGTCTATCATTTTTCATCACACAACGTTAATTGGCTTTGCGTTTACTGAAACAAATTTGTGGCTTTCTGCACAGAGAAAATACAAATTTACTTCTTGTATATATTTAATCAGAATAAAGAAATCACAACAAAAACATACTGTTAAAAAAAGAGCCAAGTTCTCCTATGTTGAAATTATGCTGGCACAAAAAGTACTGAGATGTAAAAGTGTACCAAGTTCTAAAGTTTGGGTTCAAATTCGTGTCAGTAAAATTTTGATTGTTCTCTTGACAATTTTTCTTTTAATTATCGATTTTTAAAGTTATTTCAAAAATTGCCAAGTAAACAATAAAAATTTTACTGATACGAATTTGAACCCAAACTTTAGAACTTGGTACACTTTTACATCTCAGTACTTTTTGTGCCAGCATAATTTCAACATAGGAGAACTTTTCTCTTTTTTTAACAGTATGTTTTTGTTGTGATTTCACTACTTTTTGCAAGGTATGGCTTTAGAATTGAAAATCTCTATATTTGATGAAAATTCAGTGAAAATGGGCGGTTGCCACGCCCCCTGGCTGAAATTCTCAAATTTTAAATTTTTTCCTTTGTATAAACTACCATCTCTACCATTTTACCAAATTTCAAGATTCTACGATAATCAGAAGTGCTTTATAATATTTTATGAAAATTCAGCGGAAATGGGCGGATGCCACGCCCCCTGGCTGAAATTCTCAAATTTGAAATTTTTTCCTTTACTATATCTCAGAAACTACTCATCGTAGGAGGCTGAAATTTTGTGAGGTGTTTGGTTTTGACCAGCTCAACTAGAAGTTAGAGGGGGGGGTCGAAAATGGCCTGAGTTGTTTCCTGTAAATAAGGGTGTAGTGCCAAAGTTGCTAGAGAACTTGGCTGGGCACTACCGTGCCCCTTGATAAAGGAGTATAGTAATCCCTGCTTTTTATTTTCTCTGTGTGGCAGATCAGCAAGCAAAGTTCTCCTTCGATCATTACTGTCGTCCTCAAATGAATCTGAGCAGAGGGTATAATCATCCATGTTTCTCACCAGGTGTTGTTTTGAGTTCTGTACAGTACATCTCTAAGTTTCTTGGACATCATATACTTACTAAATTTAATTAAATACTCAGACATATTTAAGTCCATGTGTGATCCTGAAGGGGACATAGAACCTCAATCGTATCTTCGTTAATAGTTAAGATTTTCCCAAATTTATTCACTATTAGTATTCTTAGGACTTTGTGTGGTGTGAAAAAAAATGAAATACAAATACATATTATAAAACATCTCATTGCTAGCATTTACTGAATAGCCGATCCTAAAAATGTGATTTTTTGGTTGTAAGTAAGTTAAGTTTAAGTTTTGTTTATACACCATCTTAAAGTAAAAGTTTTAACCAAACAAATCTGAATTAAATTTTTTAGAAGTCAAACCTTTTTTCACCAACTTTTTTTTTTATTAAAAGTTCATTTTTCGAATAAATTTTGCTTTATACAAAATTCAAGCTTTCTTAAAACATAAAAAATTAAATTTTCACAAAATCTTATCCAAATTCTACCTTCAATATTATTTGAGGTTATGTAAACAATTGTTTTTTTGTAATTGATTTGGTCCTCGTGTGAGATTTTGTCGATTGATTAAACACTGAAAAATGTTCCTCTCTCTTCGCAAAAGTTGAGAGTTTAAAAAATAATCTCAAATCAATCAATGCTTGTGGACGGAATTCACTTTAATTTATTAATAAATTGAATACGTGAAAATCGACAAATAATTAAGATAAATTAAACACTTTATTGTTTTATACAGTGTAAAAACAATAAGGTGTTTCATTTGTCTTAATTATTGGAATTCACTTTGTTTGGCTTTTTCTGTAATTGAAATATGATGCTTGATTGCAATGGATATTTTAAAAAATCTTGGTGTAAGATTTTTAAAAAGATAAACTATCACTCCAGAGCAGAGGTCTGAGTTCAAATCCAACCTCCACAACCTAGACATTTCTTTCAAAGGAATTCCATTTTTCAAAGATTAGAAAAAAGTGCATCTCTGCTATGCCGTTGGGACTCCATTCCATTTTTGCAAATTAAGTACATGTAATCAAGAATGGTGGAAAGTTGTAAGTCACAAGGGGTTGGTCTTTCATGGTTTTCGTATCACAAAAAATTTATTATTTAATATTGTTTAATTAAAAAACAACAGCTCAGCAAATCTGCTGAAAATTGATTAGGTACTGAGAAAATAAATCATATCTAAATCCAATGCGATAATTTCGTAATCTCAGATTTTCCAAAACAAAAAACTACATTTATTTTGCTGACTGTTAATTGGAAGAAAAACATATTTAACAAATACTTCGAAAAGTTAAATTTCTTTTTTAGAATCTAGCAAAATGAAAATGTTAAGGGATAGTTTGCCACAGTCTAGCACTGACATATTGAAATAAAAACTTTCTAAGCAAGAAATTTTGAAACTTTAAGGAAAACAATCAAATTTCAAAATAAAAAAATGCCAAAATTATTCAGCCAATGGCCCCTACAAATAAAATTTAAGGAAGGAAGTTGTTCATTTTTTTTTCTAATAGGTTTTAGTAGACTATGTTAAGAACTATCCGAAAATAGACTGGATTGAAAAATGTTCTTATTTAAAGCTTAAACAATACATGGTTTGAATTTTTCGGATTCCTGTTGAGAACGGATAAAAGTCAACAAAAATCATTTAATATGCACTACAAAATGTGAGTGAGACGGTTTATTCATCCTTTACGAATTACTTCTTATTTTTTAAATTTATCAAATATTTCCTTGTGATTTTAGTTAAAAAAGTCTGGAGTAATTTTATTTCCGATAACCAAAGGTTTTAAATCGAAATTGAAGCCATGGAAACTTTTTTTTTTTATAAAAGTCGAACTACGAGTATGTAGGGTATAAAATGGCTAAAACAAAAATTATCATTCCCAGTTCATTGCAATTTATTTTAATTACAACCAACGTTGAAAAATCATTAAATTCTTCAATAACTTGTAACAAATTCCGAAATAATTTTAAAATAACTTGAGATTAATCTCAAAACTAATCGTACTCCATTGAGAGCTGGCAGCAAAATGTTTGCTAGGACTATTTTACCGAAAAATTGTTATTAAAGAATATTTATAAACTGAAATGAATCAAAGTTTCCAACCAAAAAATTATTTCACTATTAAAAGACAACCTACCTACTAAGGCTTATCGTTCAAAGTCAATTTGCAATAATCTTTGATATTTTGTTCACACAGTTTCATCAAATTTCTAACAACCATAATTACAGTTCAATAAATGTTAGCACTTGTCAGTAAACTTTTAATGTCGAATAAAAAAGATGATTGCACTAAATTTTCACAGCCACCATATTTTTTTATGACTCCAAATGCCAAACCGCAGAAGTTCGTTAAAATGTGTCGATAGCGATACTTTTTGATGAACTTATATTTGGCAAATTAAAAATGTTTCCTATAAACTTTTTCATTGTCCTTCCACAGGATGTGATGGCCATTTCGTCGGGCCTCGCTTCTTATACGGCAAAACATAAAACCTTCTATAAAATTCACACTTTGAGAAGTATGGAAATTATTACCGGGACCGGGACTTACTTTAGCTCGAAGTAGGTGCAAGTATTTTCACACAAAATAATAGAAAAGAGATCCAGTTTCTGTTCTGCTTCTGCTCAGTGACTAAGAATTTCTCTCCGATTCGAATTTCGAAAATTTCGATTATCGAAAACAACCCCCCAAAAAGCCAAAATCTTTTGTATATTTACTCATCTATGTTTGGAGGCGTATCCCAAGTTTGCTGCCCTATCGAAAAATCGAAATGGAGTCCTTTTAAGCTGAGAACGAAAAATGGAGCCCCCTCCGTTCAATACTTCTATAAAGATGCACATATGCCCTCGGATAGTACATAAATCCCATTTAACCACCAACCACCCTCCAATGGGGGTTGTACATAGAGCCTTTATATCTTGTGTAGAGAAACATGTGTGATGTGTGAGAATCCGTATGGACTTCGAGAGAAGACACATATGATGGCATATAAACAACTCCCGCACAGTCCCCGTGCCACTGTCGTGTTGCAATAAGGGGGGTCCAGGTCTTGGTCTACCCGTTCGCTGCTTTGTGGCTTTGGCATGGCGAAAAAGGAGGACTAAGGCGGCGGTGAACATGTTGCTTTTCGGGAATATCTTGATTCTTTGTTCCCCATTGCCGCAGCCAGGAGGACATGTAATCGAGAGATGCCTTGAATATGGAGTTGGGATATAGAGTCCTTGAGATTTTTTTGTTGGACTTTTTTTTCAACGAACAAAAAAAAAAAAACAATTATCTCCTCCATCTTTATGGAGTTGGTTTTGCACATTTCTTGGTTAACACTTTCGTTCGATGGAAATGGGGATAGAGGTTTTGTTGGCGTGTGTATAGTTTTTTTTGAAGGGGGGTTTTTTGTCTTGTTGTTTTTTGTGAGTCGACAAACAGGACTTCCTTTTGCCTTGAGGGGGATGATACCCTCTCTATGATGATGTTTATGGTCGGTCGGTGTGGTTTTTTGGGTTTGGTTGAGTGTAAATTGTGATGTTTTGTCGACTGATGATGATCGGACTTATGATTTATGTTGTCATTGTCCTTTCTTTTACGTTTGTATGATTGATGGACCGAATGTGTTTTTAGCTGCGAGGTATATTTCTATAAATATGAAGAAATCAAGGATATAGATGATTTTTGTGTGGTGGTCCTTTTTTGATGAATGAAGTAAGGGGTGAATATTTAAGTCCACTGTCGTTTGTTCAAATGGAATGAAGAAGAAGAAATCTGTACAAGGTTTGTAGGTATTGTGAAATCAATCTAGATATTAATGAATTTTGTGCTCGTTCTTTTAACTGCTTTTGTTTGTGGTGTTGTTTATTCATCATTGTTTGGATTTGTACTAACGAGAGATTAAAGTCAATCGGATGATTGCTTACATGATGAATATTGAGTGCAGGTTTAAAAAAATGAATGATGAATTATGGTCTTAGATTTCTAGGTGAGCTTAATAGAATTGATTTCAAAAGGTTTTGAATTTGTGGGACAGAAACAGAGTTTTTTTTAACATCTTAATGATAACCTTGAGATAGAAAATAAAAAAGAAAAGAGGAACAAGACTTTTCAATAGCATTCAATAAAACATTTGAAGAAGAATTTTTTTTTTTCAAGATGACTTTAATTCTAGCCTTTATTCAATTAATTCTAATCATAATTATCAATTATCAATTAAAATTGCATTGCCATATAATGAGGATATTTCCAAAAAATCTTAAATTTTAATAATCAGATTTATCGAAGTACGTATTCGAAATAAGTTCCGAAACTGAAATGACATCCGTTCGGAACTCAATTCGTCTTTAAAGTATATCCGTTGCCAAAACAGAAAAATAAAGCACACACTATTGCTTTTATTTTCGTTACAAAAACCACAACTATTTACGAGAACTTCGGAAGAAATTTAACGCCAAGCTTATAAAAATCAAGATACATTGTGTTAAATTCGAAACGGAATGTCAAACCAACGACGTGGAACAAACAACGTTCTTTTTAGTGAAAGGAGTGTGGTCGGAGTTTAATGAATAACCATATTTTTTTTGTTGTTTAACGTTTAACATATCAGTCGAAATTAGAAAACTGTATACAAAGGTCACCTAGTTTCATTATTTAATAAGGACAAGAAAATATTAAATTAAATAAAAACGTTGCGCATACGCCATAGTGACCGTTAAAGTTTTGAAAAATGTGATACAATTGTTATTCCTGTTAATGATACCATAGAAAAAAGTAAACCAATGACTAGAACTGACAAATTAAATATATGTATTGAAAGCTTTGCATATATATTTCAAAATCACGCAGCTATAGTTCAGAAATTTGATATTTATGTAAGTTTGGTATTTAAATATAACTGACATTTTTTTAACGTTAATTTTGATTGAATACATTTAACTGAAAAGAAAATTTGAGTTTAACTGAAAAGAAAAAGTGGTGTCGTAAAATAACGTTTAGAAAAATAACGCTGAATAAAAACCGAAGCGACGACGTCGATTTGACATAATTTCAATTTTGCAGCTTTATTTTTTAGGCATACTTCAGGTGTCTTTTGAAATTCACATTTAAATGTTAACAAATAATTCAACCAACAGTGAGTTGCAGTGAGGTTGTCGGGAGTTGCACGACGAGCTAAAGATATACATAAGTCAAAAGTCGCGCGATTTTTGGATTTTATTTTATTAAAACTAGAATTCTGTTTTTGAACTCAAATTGCCAAAAAACTAAATCTGCAAAAAATATCTTTTTCTTTTCAATGGAAAATCGCCTGCAGTAAGTTTGGTATTGCAATTCCTTATTGTTATCATTTCGGAGACGGAAATCTAAATTGTTCTAAATCACAAAAAGAAAATTTTACAGGAGGGAATTTTCAAGTTTCAAATTGATTGAAAGCGATATTGTTTTGCTCGTCGGTAATTCTAGTTATGTTTTTAATAAAGTTTTTTCTTTTCTTTTTAATAAACCATACAAACTTCCTCCATTTGTAAACACATACTATCTTTTAATATTTTTAAAAACTAAAACCCCAAAATTGGATATAGAACAATTCCTATACAATACGCACTTTCATAAATTAAAAGTGAACTTAAAACAAAATATGATGGGACTTAAAACAATCAAGAATACTCCCCGACAAACAAATTTGGCTCTATAAAGCTTTACAGAGGCAATTGTTGCTTCTGTAAAGCGTTATAGAAGCAAAATTGTTAGTAGGGTCGGGTCTCATTTTCAGAAGGCTACTTAATTGTGTTTATTGTTCTATGTCCCATTAAATTATATTATCTGCTGAAAAGAATTTTTTTAGTCAAAAACGCTTTTCAGTAGTAAAACTGCATCATTATCTCATTTTCGGTAAAAAGTGGATTTAGAACAATTTTGCTTTCCGCCGATGATTTCTTAAAAAAAATTCAACCCGACATTTTTGGAAAATGGAATTTAGAACTTATGTTCTTAAATGAATTCGGAACTTATATCCCTCGCATAAAAAAAAATTCCCTTCGCACAAAGGTGTACTTAATCGATTAAGGCAAACAAAACAAGAAAATTTCAACTGATTCAAAAGTAAAAAGTTAACTGACTACTTAAACAAGAGAAGTTGGTTAAAGTTAAAGGAAATGGAATTTAAAAAAAAATCGCTACTATACATAAGTGCAACTTCGACACATTTTCACATTTAATACTTTAAGTTGGTTAAAGATTCAACTTTTTAAATTTTTAAACAAGCACAAAAAATTACTTAAAAAAATATGCAAAAAAGTAATAACAAACTTAACTATGTATGTATTATGTAAAATGCCAATTTTGATGGGTTTTTATACCAGCGAATTTTATCGAAAATGGCTGACATTTGAACTAACCTAAGTTTTAACAGCAGTCCGAATATTTATACCTTCATATTTAAGCAGTGTTACTGTGTCTGTGGATTTTTATTTTGTTTATAAAATCTTTAAGTGACGTATTCTTATTTCTAATCTTTTTCAAAGTTGTCTGCTACTTGTCAGTTTTCGTTTGGTAAACTAGGCTTTTTTACAAGAATCATTTTTTTTTTTTTTTCAATATCTTACATATACATCAAGGGAGACGTCTTCACCTTCAATATCGACGCGCTATACCCTTTTTTTTTTGTTTGCAAAAAAAGATATTTCCATTCCTTGCCAACCACAAATTTTGTCACAAACATATTTGCATAACATCCCAAGTTAACTCTTAGCCAGACGATTCCGGAAGAATTACGACCTCGGTAAATATGAATTGGCATAGATTTATTATTCATAAATATTCCAGATAATATGCCGTTGAAAAAAAAACCTTTAGCCTTTCATGTGTAATGAATTTATTCGTCTTTCCGACGAAACACAGCGTTTTTTTTTCAAATTCAGCCAAAAAAAAAAATGTTGCCAACATTTTCCGCCATATCTTCTATGTCTAGGTAGTACTTTACCTACCTTTGCGAAAATTTGCAATGGCGCTTCCAAGTTAGGCATATGTAACAGCTCAGCACTGCCATACATCATTGTATAAGGGTATTCCTGTTTTTTTGGGCCTCCCCAAAAATATTTAAAAATATTTTTGCCGCGGAGTTAGAGATGATCTATGATTCAAACCTTCATACCAGACAAGAAGAAAACTTTGCTCTCATATTCAATGCGTGGCAATTCTCTGTCCCTATACAAACGCATGCCATATATCTCTCATCTCAACAAAACAGCAGGAAATTGCATACATTATGGGGATATGAGTGTGTGGCGAATGTCCTTCGTCGCGCATTCGGTCCAGATTGTAATTTGGCTAAGTGGTCATTCTTCATTTTAATGTTTCGAAGGGAAATCATATTCGTATAATGGAGATCGCGTTGATTAAATGGCCGCTGAATAGGTAAATATTTTTGTCGTATAACTTTGTGCTTATTCAATATTCTTTTATTGTTTTGAATATTTAGAAAAACATAAAAGTCACTAAAAGATAAAGAAATACAACAACTTGGTTAATTTAAGTGCTGAGAAAGCAAAGGGTCAGTAATTTCTTTGATTTGTGAGGACTATTAAAATTATAGGCTGATGTCGATGGTTTATGATGTGGACTTTGAAATTTTAACGAAATTGAGGAAGGAAAACAAAAATTAAATAAATATTTATAGAAAAACATAATAAATTAATCTAATATGTTTTAATTGAAGGAAATATAAATATTCAAGATTTATGAAGTAGGTTTTTAAGAGTCTTTAGAATTGGTGTTTCAAAGGCATTTCACACACAAAAGAATGTGCTTAGTAAGCTCTTTTGGTATTTTCTGTGATAAAAAGCTTATTTAAATAAAACATGAATTTAATGATAGGAAGTAGGAAGCCTTTTTAGCAAAAATTTTATCGTTGAAGCAGTTCCCAAAAGAATTTTTTCTTTTTTTTTGAAATGTTGTAGAAGATCAGAAAATAAAATAAATGTGTGTTATTAATTGGTAAGAAATAGAAATACATACATAGAAATTTTATTTTAATGTTTCAGTTTTTCTACAGAGCAAAAAATTACGTATACGCAACAGTGTACCTTTTTTACATAAGCGCTATCGATGAAAATTCTAATACGATTTGTATGACAAGGTATCAAACGAAAGAAGGAACAACGCCCAACATATATCAAAATAGAATTTATCACAACAAAAACATTACTGTTAAAAAGGAAGCCAAGTTCTCCTATGTTGAAATTATGCTGGCACAAAAAGTACTGAGATGTAAAAGTGTACCAAGTTCTAAAGTTTGGGTTCAAATTCGTATCAATAAAATTTTGATTGTTCTCTTGACAATTTTTCTTTTAATTACCGATTTTTAAAGTTATTTCAAAAATTGCCAAGTAAACAATCAAAATTTTATTGATACGAATTTGAACCCAAACCTTAGAACTTGGTACACTTTTACATCTCAGTACTTTTTGTGCCAGCATAATTTCAACATAGGAGAACTTGGCTTCCTTTTTAACAGTAATGTTTTTGTTGTGATTTCACTACTTTTTGCAAGGTATGGCTGTAGAATTGAAAATCTCTATATTTGATGAAAATTCAGTGAAAATGGGCGGTTGCCACGCCCCCTGGCTGAAATTCTCAAACTTTAAATTTTTTCCTTTGTATAAACTACCATCTCTACTATTCTACCAAATTTCAAGATTCTACGATAATCAGAAATGCTCTATAATATTTAATGAAAATTCAGCGGAAATGGGCGGATGCCGCGCCCCCTGGCTGAAATTCTCAAATTTTAAATTTTTTCCTTTGTACAAACTACCAGCTCTACCATTCTACCAAATTTCAAGATTCTACGATAATCAGAAGTGCTCTATAATATTTGATGATAATTCAGCGGAAATGGGCGGATGCCACGCCCCCTGAATTGAAAATCTCAAATTTTCGATTTTTCCCTTTGTATGCACCACAAGCCCTATCACCGTGTAAAATTTCAAGTTTCTATGTTAACGGGAAGTTCTCCATAATTTTGATGATCTGTCAGTGAGTGAGTGAGTGAGTGAGTGAGTGAATCAGTCAGTCAGTTACGGTTTTTGCGATTTTTGAAGCCCTATATCTCAGAAACTACTCATCGTAAAAGGCTTAAATTTTGTGAGGAGTTTGGTTTTGACAAGCTCTTCTAGCATCTTTGGTGTGGAAGTTAGAGGGGGGTCGAAAATGGCCTGAGTTGTTTCCTGTAAATAAGGGTGTAGTGCCAAAGTTGCTAGAGAACTTGGCTGGGCACTACCGTGCCCCTTGATTAAAAGAATTTAAGCATACATGCAAATAAAGTATTAGAGAGAAATAGACGATTTCTCTTTGAAATGGTAGTACAAATCATAATGTTGAAAGCTTGTTTTAAGATGGTTGTGCAAATGTTAAATTACTCTAGAATGTAAGATTTTGCAATATTAGTATTGGTAGTGCATCGTGCAAATAAGTCAAGGGCAAATTGAGGCAAATAAGTCAAGGTCGAAAAAATATTTTTTTAATCAAAAAGCTGTACAACAGTACTCATATTAAACTTCAGATTCAGACATATTTTTGTGATATAGAACTTTCAATTCTATAAAGGAAAATATCAATTCATACAATTTCAGTTTTTTTAAATTTATATTTTCGTTTTTTCCAAGGACACGACAAATCGCTCTTTATTTTATGATATCAAAGTAAAAACTTTACATGGTTAAGTTTAAATATTTATTTGTAGATTTTGTTCGTAACAAGTAAAGAGTAGTTAAACATTAGAATCATGTTATTTGTTTTCACAAACCATGTAGTTATAAAAAATACATATTTTACATAAACAGCTCATTAAATAAAAAAGAACCGCACGCTTCCGTTGTAAAGAAAAACTTTAAACCGGAAGTTCGAAAAGAACCACATTGTAAACTTAACCAACATCAACAAAATCAAACCGAACAATCGTAAATAATAATTTTTTTTATGACAGTTTTACGCAAAGGAAACCACAACATCTTCTTCACATATTCCAAAAGTCTAGTTCACATCAGAACCCTCTTGGAAAATCCTATTTGACATTCCTTTGTGGGAGAGTATCTATTGCTGGTATGCAAAAACCTACTCGTCTAACGTTTAATAATGTTTTTCTTTTTTTTTTTTTTTTCATTTTGACGTCTATTACAAGTGCCCGTATGCCAAGGGTCGTCTCCATTATATTTGCATAATCAAATGATAAAAGTCTGAAATTTTCTTAAAAATTTTCAACTGAATACCGTTATAAAATTTGATATACGGCTAGCCATAAAAACAACTTTAGAAAACAGAAGTAAGTTAAGAGAATATGGAATGGTGGTTTTTTGGGTAGAAGAAGTTTTTGGGGTTCAAATTGCTGTGCTTGGGGAAAACTTATTAATTCCACCCAAATATTCAAAATCAATTCAAAAATTATTTTTGAATAATGGAATGAGGATGAAATTGATAAATAATTGTTGTTATTTATGCAAACTGACAGAGAACAATCCGCGAGGATAGAATAAAAAAAGAACAAAAACAGGAAAATAAAATATTATGAACGTACTTCATATAGATTGGATTCAATGCCGGGAGATGTTATTTCAGTCAAGGGCTGGAATAACGTTATTTGTTTTTGTTCTTTAAATCTAGAATTTTGTTTATAACATTTTGGACACTGTCGTTGAAAAAGTCCTAATCAATTTCCTTTCTCACAAGGATAATGCAAATTAAACAAAGCAAAAAACTGCATTTCGGTCTTAAAATAACAGATCTCATCAATTCAATGGACTGACTATTAAATTCCATACAATTCCCACAAATTCAACATCCCTTTGCCACAGTTATTAAGTTTTATTCTTTTCATTCATTCTTGCTGATAACTAAATTATCATCATAAATTTTTATGAATCCGCTTAAAAATTCACCCCGCGTGCTACGCTACCATCATAGTGTCTCATACTTCTTCTTCATCAAGTCTCGTACACTATATACATTGTGGGGGTACAAATGTAACTGTGCTTCATGCTTATCGCAATTACAAACCGGTAAGCAATTGTACGCACGCGAGAGAATAAGGATTTCACTTTGCAAAAGATTCTTTTCAACCATCCCCAACCCTAAAACAGCACCCTTAAACAGGGTTAACTCTGTCAAATAAATTCAAGACGAACTCTTAGAATATGAGAGTTATAAATATCTTTCGAGTCTACTTGATATAGTAATTATGGAAGAATTAGACTTACCTTGTTTAAGCAGTTTGTTTAAAGTAACCTCAATAGAAATAAGAACACAAGCGGATAAGGCAAAAAACACCAGGCTAATGATAATGAATAACTGTAAAGCAGACGCAGAATAAGCATTTGGAGTAATATACACTAATCGCGAACACGTAACCGCTTTATGTTTCACGCGACAATTTGAAATATGAGTTTGCTGGCAAATTCACCTGGAAAAAGTAACTAAAATTTTACTCAACTAAAAAAAAAATAATTTGTAGATAAATTCGTGTTTTGTATACTGAGTGTAAGGAAATCGTGAGATTCATATTGAATTAATTAATTTTGACAAAAAAATAACCTTATCGTTGGTTATATTTTCTGTTTGAAATTCGAGGGTTAAACTTAAAATAGTACCAGCAAGAAGAGGTGCAAATTGACTATGAAGTTTGAGTCAAGAGAAGAATTTCCGGTGCAGCAATACAATATTAAAGAGAAAAATGTATAGTCTTTTATTTCCTCATCTTGCCTTATTTTAAATTGTCTCTGTAGATATGAGCAGCACTACAAGTGTTAAAACACCATCTTTATTTAATTACACCCATATTATTGACAAATTTCAAAACAAGTTTTATAACAAAACATGTTTTGTGACTGCTTACCAATACGCAATTAAACCAAAATTTTGTTCAAGATTTTGTCTTGTAAACGTCAAATCTTTAGATAATAGTGCCAATTATGGGAAAATTTGCATTTTCTAACTTATTTAAAAAAAAAGTGTTTGTTATAAATATTATCAGTTGAATTCCGAAGAGGAAAAGGTAATAATATTACAGTTCAAAAAATTTTTTTCTTAAAACTTCTATTAAAAAAAGTTCTTCGAAAATGAAATACTTTTTATTTTTTTTTCACAAACTGTAATACATATTGAAATTTTTTTTTATAATTTCAAATGATAATAAATGTGGCCAAAAAAATTTAAAAAATAAATGCATTTTATATTACGAAAAAGTTTTAACAAGGACATGTTAAAATTTTTTCAATAATTTTTTTTTTCAAAATCTGAGTTTCATTACCATTTTTTCAAAAATCCTTTCCTCAATTTACTCAATTTTAATTTTACAAATATGAATAAGCTTCTAGGTTTTTAAAAATGTATGTAATATGTAGGTGTTGCCGTTGTGTTCAAATAGGTTTTTTTGTGTTTGAAGTCAAATCAATTTGTGAGAAAATTGCATTTATCGAAAATTGCCCTTCACTCCCATATAGTTGTTTTCCTTTAATTGCTTAGACAATCTCTTGGCATTAGGAAATTTATGAAATTTAAGCAAAATTTGTGAAAAAAAATTTTGTTCACAAAAATCTTCAATTGATTTTAAAAAATCAAAACCGCAACAGCGGCAATTTTTAATCTATAGACTTTAAGGTATTTTTAATTACCGACGTTTAAAAAAAAAATCATCTAAATCAGAGCTGTTCGGCCGGGATCCCTAATATTGCCATTTTTTGAGCTTTTAGTTACTCTACTTCAAAATTAAAAATATTTTTTTAATTTTTTTCATTTTTATATGCAAATTGTGGTAATGGATTTAGTGTTTCCCTCTATAACTCAGAAGTATGAAAAACGTAGTTAGGGCCTTTACGAGATTATGGGCAGAATACTTGCCCTATAGAGCAATCTAGCCTTTTGACCCATTAAAAAGATAAAAAATTCTAAACACAAATACACAATCTTTCCCATACAAATCGTATGGGAAATAGAAATTTGCGATGCGGCGGTACTAAATGTTAACATTAAGGGCTGAAACTTTTACAGTATTTTTTTTCGTCATTTCCAACAATATTTTCAACAATGCTTTGAACAAAAAAAAAATTTTTTTTTTGAATCAGTCTAGTGTATATCTTTAAAAGATGTTTTTTTAAAGTCACGATATAAGTTCTTGAAATTAACTTAAACCTAGCTCTATAATATTTAGAAATAAAGATTTATTATTTTACATAACAGTGGCTTAAGTTGTTAGCTCTTCCGCCAAGTTAAAGCTCATCTTATGAAAGATTTCATTACAAATGCAATAAATTCAATTTCTCATTTTACAAAATATCCCCAACAAAGCTCGATACAGAATAATTCTCTGTATAAAAAATTCCAATTAAAAAAAAAAAAAAATCAATATCAGTAAAAATATTGAAAACCACAATTACAAATTGTCTGCCACCCGGTTTCTCGCTCCATCTATACTGACCAAATTAGGTGCTATGAAGCAACGAATTTAAAATTAAAAAAAAATAACCAAAACAAGCAAAAAATATGTACTGGCAGCTGGAATCGTAGTGGCGGCTATATGTTGGCTCTTTCCAAGCAATATGCATTTTGCATATTTCAAAAGGAAGCAAAACATAAATTCACATATTCCGGAAAATTAGAGCAACAATAAAATTTAATTTATCGCATTGTGCAAAAATTCCACTTACACATACATACTCACTCTGTACAGTATACCTACCCACCTAGTCGGGAATGGAGCAAATTTTCAAAAACTGGTCATGTCATTGATTCAGCATTTGCCACATAAATGCGGTAGAAATATAGTTATACGTGTGCAACCACAGAACAAAGAACCACTGTGCATCTTCCGGCCATATTTGAAAGAGTCCGCACAGCCATTCGCACAGAATGAAATTTTTCCTTTCGTCCTCTCAACATCCAATCCGAAAGGTATATCATTCTATCTATCTGAATCTGCTGGTGGTATCTAGAAGAGAAAGAGAGAGCGAAAAGTTTCCTCTTCGAGGTTTTATGCCATCTCGGTGGCAGTGACACAAAAAATGATATACGAACACTTCCTGGTCGGAAAGTCAAATGACAGGAAGTGTCATGCAAGTCTGTTCTGGTGAAGTAGAATTGGTTAGAGGTGAACCTGCCACAAACCAGCCAGGCAACCAACGAATGACTATCTCCACTCTTAGCGTCTGAACTTTGTCATTTTAATTTTTCATCTGGGGAGTACAGCGCACTCCTACTTTTTCCTCTGATTTTACGATGGGGGGCCTGTCCTGGAGCGCTTTTGTTTTGATTCGAGGAAAAAATATGCAATTCCAAGGACTAACTTAACTGTAATAAAATTTTGCAAACATCCCGCTGCCAAAAGAGCCCCAAAAAGTTGATCTGCGGCAAGGTAAGTGTAAAAGGTGGGCTGGAGACAGGAAGCGAAGGAAGCCCTTTTGAATTAACATTAAAAGTGCCGGTATAACAAACGACACGACTGACAGTGGAAATTTTCTATAAAGCTAATGGAGGTATATTATCCCCGAATTTCGAGGATGTTGAGCATAGTTTTTATTTTACTTCTCGCAAAGTGTTGAAATAGATTTATCAAACAGCTATAACTACCTTTATAAGCGAGCTTTATTAACGGGAATTTGTGTTTTCATAATAATTCAAGCAGAAAAGTTGACAATTTCGTGTAACGAAATTGTTAGTTTCAACTATAATTTCAAGGAAAGACTTATATAATTCGCGAAGGACATAATAATTTTGTCAGCAAAGGAGGAAGTTTTTTGTTCACTCAATTAGCGTTACCGCATATAGTTAAGCCAGGTATTTTAATGATGGCGGTCGGTATGGTCATGGAAAAGTTTGTCAATAACGAAAAGTTGGTTTTTGTTTTGCGGATGCACTTTTCTGGTTTTTTAACGGTTTTTGATTTAATTTTATCAGTTTTTTTTTTGTGGATGTCTATATTTAAATAAAAGTTGAAAGAATACAAAAAATTTGGTGTTTTTGTGGAATTTCGTTTATTGAAATACAATAGGTACTGCAAAACAAAAATGTCTAATATTTTATAAATTTGCTGGAGTCATCTGCTAAATAAAGTGTGACTACTAAAACTTAATTCAAAAGAAAAGTCTATAGAGACATTGGAACTTTTATCATTCTTCAAATTATAGTTTTCTGGTCTTATTACTTGACCCAAGTTCTGCTAATTTAGATTCTTTTTTTATTTTTGAAGTGAAAACTTCTTTAGTATCGTAGTGATTTGAAAGAAGATGAAACGAAAAAGCGACACGACTTCAACTTGTTATAACTTTTTTGTTTTAATAGATAGATGAATGAAATTTGTACTGTAGATAGGTAATTAAATAAATTATAATTCTACAAAACTTCAATTAATTTCATATTCAAAATTCGGAGATAACGGTAAAAAGATGTTCTTTTCCAACACACGTTATATCTTTTGATCTAGTGCACATACAAATTTGGTTTAACTTTAATACATGCTAATAACATAACCTTTTATTTGATGTATCACACATAACGTTACGTGCTCTACAAGTTACACAATCTTAAATTGAAAAAAATTTAAAAATACCTCAAAACACCTGTGGAGATCTGTTGGCGATGACCAGCTACCAGTGTAGGAAATACCGTAATTTTAGTCCGGAAATTCGACATGGTTGACTTTAAAAAATTCTAACTTCTCTTGTAGACATCTTTGAAATAAGATTTATATATTATTTTACAAGGTGAAACAATAAGCTTTTATAGGTTGTCAAACAAAAAAATTGATTTAATAGCATGAGAACATAAAAATAAATGTTTTTTTTGCTTTTTGGATGAAATTTCATCGAGTTTAAAAAATTCTAGCTCTTTTTGTAGATGTCTCATAGAATTGATCTAATACCTCGTAACCCACAAGAAGTCGATTTTGGACTAATGATGCAATTATATTTTTGAAAAAAAAAACCGGATGTAATAGAAAAGACCCTGTTTGCCTAATATCGATATTGTCAGAGCTACGCTTAATCAAAACCAGATCATTTGTATTGATTCTCATACATTTCATACTTAGTTTTTTGGCTCTGCTGAAAAATAGACTTTTCTGGGTTACGAGGTATTAGAACTACAGCGACGATATATATTTTGAGCTAAGACAATAAGCTTTCAGATGATATAAAATTTATCTAGGTTGTCATATAAAAAACATGGATTTGAAGGTGATAGAATAAAAATAGTTAGATTTTTTCTATTTTTTTTTTGCAAGAAAAATGATTTTTCAAGGTTTCACTTCTACCACGTGTGAATTGAACACATGATTTTTTTTTTATTTTACAACTTTTTTATGTATGCTGGCAACCCTTTTGCATCAACACACGCTTTTACTCATCCGGCAGTATTTTTATATTTACAGTTATGTACATATGTTGGAAACAAAAGAGTTCTTCCATAATAATAAATTGATGTTTTTATTTTTTTTTAAGACATCTGGCAACCCTTTGTTCATTCTGCATTTTTAATGGCATCCATAGTGAGCGGGCTACAGAATTATTTTTTTAATTTCGATGTATCCATCTTTTGCTTAGGAAAAGAATAGGTATTATAAGTATTTCCACTCAGTCAAAAATGTTTTGAAACCATACAAGGAGACCAAACCTTTATAGGTACAATGTGGCCTTAACCCTGTAAAGTCTACTTTATATTTTAAATTTTCAATACTCACTACATCAAAAAAGCAGATTTAACTGATAACAGTCAAAAGGTTTCCTAATTTATTTATCAAAAGAAACATTTTGCACACTCAACCAATTTCATAAAAAAAAATGTTACGCATACGCCATAGTGACCTTTTAAATTTAAAAAAATTAAAATTGATACAACAGCAAATTTTTTTTCATCGGTTTTTAAAATCAATCTTACAAAAATCTTTAAATATTTGTATTCCCAAATTATTTTTGTATTCTCATTAAATTACCTTAACTAACACAAACAAACTTTTTTTTTTGTTGCCTTTCAAAAAAAAGGTGTGAATTTACAATCACTACTACTACTCCACCCGACACGACACTACACAAAGACATTTCAAATAAACCAACATGATGTTTATTTAGTGTCATCCCTGATGGCACGACAGGCACCACATAAATAGCCCAAGTGAAAACAATCGCTTAACATCCCATTTAAGAGGTTAAAGTGTTTAAGCTAATAAAAATCATCCCCCAAGTTATTGTACGCGAATCCCATAAAAGGCTCGCTCTCACATCTATCTCAGTACTCTACTCAGCCTCCCTATACCTTTTTTTTTTGCTCTCAGGCAGGTCCTGATGCTTTGGATGCTGCTTCTGTTTTCTGTGTTGCAAAAATATTGTTGACGGTTGGTTGAGTGAAAGCCATTCGTGGTATTGTTTACATATTTTAGCCTCCAAAAAGGATTTACATTTTGACGTCGTCGGCGTCGTGTCGTTGTTTTCTGATGGGGGGACTGTGAGTACGGCATACGCATTCTTGTTAAATGAGCTCCTCGGGTAATAAACGTTGGAAAAGGAGGAGTATGGATCAACCCTTGCACACAGCAAATAACAACACCAGCCACAATATTCATAACTTTGGATACACAGATTGGGGTGAATTTTATGAAAATGGAGAAATTGGTTTTAGAGCCTGCGGCGGCTAACTGTGTGGTGTTGTATATGAATGAAATGGCTCCATCAATCTGCATACCTGCTTTTCTTTAACTCAGTCCAGCCCATTTTAGACGACAACCCTTAAGCTATGCGAATGAGTTTTAAAACATTTAGGATTATTTATGTTTTGTATTGAGCGAGCGGAAATTCATAATAATAATTTAAAATATTAGGGGATTTAAGGTTGTTATACGGGGAACAATTGAATTGTGGGATAAGCCAATAAGCTGTTTGAAATGTGATATTTAATTTTGGTTTAAATTTTTGAAGCTTTTAAGAACACTAATTATGAAGGGTTTCATTTAATAAAAATGTTTCTACTTCTCAGTTCCATGCCAATAAGAATAGACGTAAAATTCAAAGAAAGGAAAAAACTTGTAATAGGCTGATTTTTGGTTTACTAGATTTGGTATTAGAGTGGTTTACAATCTCTGAAAAGTGCTGAAATTTCCTCCGTCCGCTTGTACCTTTATAAGGAGTCAAAAGTAACAACATTTTTTATTTTAAAAATGGAGTAGCAGGTTTTATAAAAAATCATGTTCTACAAACTTGTAACTGAGCTTATTTTATACAAAATTGTCATATCGAGTTTTCTTGTATCACTCACGTCAAAAATTTCTTCTTGAAAATATCATTTTTTATAAGCTATTGATTTTGTCTTAAAGATTTTTATTGCAGGAATCGTTCAATGGGTTTTAAAATAATAGGAGGACTGTTATACATATGAGAGGTCGGATGTTGAAAATAGAGGTGCAAAAGCCTCCTTTTTCTTTTTTTTTTTATAAATCTCGTATTGATTTGTTTTGCTTTTTTCCTGTTTCCTTTTTTTGAGGCCTATAAGTATTTCTCAAATGGAAAAGAGGTTAAATTTCCTTAAAAGTGGCCTCAAAAAATTTTGTCATTGAAAATGATAGCTTTTTATTATCCTATTTTACGCATTTCAGCGCTCCTATACGAAAATTGTTTTCGCTCTCGTTTTATTAAAATTATTATTTTTTACTCAACTAACAAAGGTTTTTAACAATTAATTTTGTTCATTACTAGGCTAGTGATTTCAGTCGCAAAGTCAAGAAAATCGTTTGTTATGAACAAATCTAAGCTTATTATTCGAGAAATATTAAACATAATATAGATTTGGCTATGCGAAATTCCTTGCAAGAAATTAAATCTTCGTCATTTTCTTTTTTTTTTTTGCTGTAGATTTAGTAATTTTTGAAATAACATAAAAATAGCACTGGAAAAATAAAAAAAAATAAACAAAAAATCATGCAAAAAATTGTTTTCGTGACATGTCTCATCGCCTCACTGCACACTGGTCGATTCAGTACACACTACATAGTACATAGCTGGTCAAAAGTCAAAAAATAAAGTTGTTTTCAACATAAAAAATACCGTTAGGCCGAAATGTCAGAAAATGCTATTGATATGTATTATTAAATTCAATTTGTTTTTTTGTATAAAAAACAGTTGGATTCTATCACTATTAACTGAATAATGTTACGCATTTTTTTAATATTTTTAAGATGTTTTTTTTTTTACTTCATCGTGAAACTTTTATAATTTGTGTCTTGGATAATTACCTTTAATTTAATTAAACTTAAGTGCCGAAAACCACGGCAAACTATTTTTTACCAAACCGCTCTTTTTAAGGTGACCATTTATTTCAAGGAAGGACATTGTTCAAGTGTAGCTTGTAGAGCATGTACTGTTATGCCTGATATATGAAATGAAAGGCAATATTATCTCTTTGCGAAATAAGATTAAATCAAATTTTTAATTGCTTTATGTAAAAAGATATAACGTGTCAAAAAAAGGCCATCTTTTTACCGTTATCTCAAAAATGTGATTATGAAAATTATTGACATTTTGCCCAAATATAGGCATGTATTTTTCTATGTTTCCCATTAATTGGATTCATCAAAATAAAAAAGATATAAATAAAAAACGGTCAAAAGGGGTCAAAAACGGTCAAAAAATTTGGGAAAAAAATAGGTTTTCCCATTATTCGGTAAAAATCATTTTAGAATTCCAATTTTTTGCAAACGTACTTAGATCAATTGAACGTAAAAGTTCTGTTAGTTGGAGATTTTTTGCAATCTTTCAAAAAATTGTAAAAATAAAAAAAAAAAACTCAAAAATAACCCAAAAAAATAGCTGTTTTTCAAAAATGTATTAGGGCCCTGGAAACAAATCCGTTTCTGACCTCTAATTTTTGCTTTTTATCTTTCCATTTCTGTTTCTCAAGTTTCTGTAAAAAAAAAATGGACCTAGCTAAAATAACTACTTTGTCGATGGTCTACCCCTTGAATTTTTTAAAAACTTTTCATAACTATGTAAGAATTTATTTTTTTTTTTTATTTTTTTTTACTAATATTATGGTTAGGCATTTGGTTTGAGTTAATTTAAAAATAACTGACCACTGTTTCGTTTGCCCAGAAATTAACCAATAAATTTAGTATCATTTTTGATTGAAGCATACTTTTATGGGGAAGGAATCATATTCAGCAATAATAATTTGTTTTATTTTTACTCTGGAGCAACGGCCTATTAAATAGACTATTAGCCCGTAGCCGCAACGGCTGCGTCGGGTATATATGGCTTAGGGCTGGAGTTGCCTACTATTTTAACGACTTTGGTTCATTCAAAATGCTAGTGTAAAAAGGGCTTGGATGAGCTTTAATCATAAAACAAAAAAAGAAAACAAATACCTAACAATTTCGATTAAGAATTTAGCATTTTTCTCAAAGCATTTTTCACGTCTTTGAAATCTCGCATGGTTGTCTTTGTAACACACCCACTGAAAAATATCTAAATGGTCTAACATCAACTTACCTAAAATTAATTTCTGGTAGATATACTATCAGTCTGAACAATTCATGTCATCCCACATTAAAATCCTCGTCTCACCATTAAAGGAAAAACAAAAAAAAAAAAAAACAAAAACACCGAAAACAGATTTTCACACGAAAATCTGTTCTTGTCCCTAATTACACTGGCCAAATGACTAAATGATCATCTAGAAGCTAAAACAAGACGAGGAAAAAAACTAGATCGCGTGTAGAAATATGTTTCACCTTGTTAGCCAAGTCGAGCAAAAGCAGTCCCAAACGTATGCAGCCTTTAGTTACGCCTCGTGTGATACTCCCTGTTCCCTGACTCATCCAACAGAGCAGAGCAAGAACCATATCTACCACTAATGAGCTTTACAATGTTCGCACCATGTACGAGAAATGTCTGGCAGAGATATGACAAGCAGCCTTATGCTGTTAGAAAAAAAAAAGCGGAAGCGTTAAAAATCGGAGCAATATTAAAGTGTGGTGGTGGATTGGATAGACAATGGGCCGCAAGTCATTCCCCTCTCTCTGAAACATAGGAAGAATCCCTTAAAAATATTCCTGTTGACTCTATTACAATCGCGGTTCCCATGAGAACCCCAGCATATTCAAGTCAAATGATTTTGCAAAGTTCCATTCCATCGGAATAGCGTTACAAATTTTACTGAGCGAAGCGAATTCCTTCAGGCGACGCACTGCAACAAGGAAGTCAAGGGTGAATCTCATTTCGAAATGAGGCAAATCGAATTGTCTGGGTGTTGTTGCTGGGACACAGGGATGAATCAAAAAACACTAAATTCACAGATAATATGTCAATTGGGAAGAGATGTCTTTTTAACTATGTCATACAGGGATATGATGACAAAAACTATAAGGAAGCCTCACTCGGTGGCCAGAGAGTTGTTGTTTCACTAAATGTAAATATGTTTGTCAGGGATTTGGTTGTTGGCCGATTTATTATCTTGTCTCATGTGATTATGGAGATATTGACACCCGATTAGAACGCGTGGCCCATTGTTGGATTTCAACTCTCAGCTCATTGAAAAAAGGAACACAATGGAGCAAATATAATAAATTAGCTGTATCGAATTGGTGTTTTTTTTACAAATAAATGATTTATTTTCTATATTATTATTATAATGTATTCAAAATAATTCATGTTTAACTATTTTTATTTTTGTAGAATGGTGAAAAGGCATATAGACTTGTACCAGTCCTGAAAAATAGACGATTTTATATAAGAAGGTGGGTTGGTCCTCGTGAGACTTGTAAAAACCAGGTTCTAATTTAGTTGTATTTGATTTTTTGATGCCTGTACAGTTTCAATAATTTTTATATTTTCAAAATCATTAGAAAAATAATAAAACAAACTAGGCCTTAACCAAAAAATAAGCATGACCCGCTAAAAACTAACAGATTGCCATATTGTTTTACCGTCCATACATTTCATAAGGAAATCTTATTAAAATCAACGATTAATAAGGTTTTTTTAAGGAGATTTCTTATTATTTTTATAGAGAAAATCTTATTAAAATTTGACTGAAAAGTTGATTTTTTTTGCAACTTAGCACTAGAACAAAAATCGCGATCAATATTTTCAATTCAGGTTGGTTCAGGTGGTAAGGTGGGCGACTAATGATTTGAAGTCTCCAGTTCGATTCCCAGCCTGGTCATCGTTTTTTTTATTTTTTTGCAGATTTTAAAACAATAAGGAAAACCCGATTGTTTTAATAAAAACCATAGAGAAATCTTATTGTTTTTGTTCTATTTTATGTGGTCTATTTTTCTCTGTGTATTCCCTGTTCCCACGAATATAATTTAATGTAATGTAACGGGAGAAAATCTTAACTTTTTGATGTGAACTCACGCTTTAACGCCAGGATTTCAAGGAATAAAAATCAGGGTTCTGAGGAATAAAAGCCATTTAAGTAATCATCACACTTTACAACTTCACTCTGGAACGCTGAGCGGAATCTTCCAGAAATTAGTTTTAGAGCCCCTGATAATTATTACCAAACCTGTATGCTAAAAAGTTTGATTTCATTTGAGTTCTAACTAAGCCAAAATTGGAGCTCTCCTTTGTAATGAGTGTGCGAAGGCCTTTTTTTGTCAAAACCGGCTAGATGTCAGGTATAAAAACAAAACAAATCCCGCGAAGATATCGCCTGAAGGGGAGAAGCGAATGCTAGGGTATGGCAACTATAAAACACGTAGACTTATTATGTCAAGTGTATTCTACAGAGTGTAAACAAAAATGCTACTGCTTGTAAGCATTTTCATAAAAAATGTAAAATAGTTGTGTTTTTTTTTTACAAACACCGGTTTAAATGATTTGCCCACAAAACGAAGTATGCCATTTTTTTTAATAAAAGGAATTCTTGAAAACGAAATTTTGAAAAACGATCTTAAAAAAAAAATTGTTAGGTTTGCCTTTTAGATAATATTAATGAACACTTAAAAACAAAAAACTCATCAACCCGTTTTAGAAAAATGATTTAAAAAAAAAAAAAAACAAAAAAATTTGAAATTTTTGAAAATTATGTAAATTTTTCACAATAGAATTTGTGAATCTCTTCTGTACGAAAATGTTAGTTAATCGCTTACGAGGAATTCAGAAAACAAAAAAAAAGGTTCTATTGCAGATTTCATTAATAACGATTCAGTTTACTCTTATTTGCTAGATTACACATACCTACAAATTTTAACCAAAACTGTTAGAGTCGTTTTTCAAAAATAATTTTTTCTATTTTCTTTATTTTATAGGTACTGTTAGGTCATGTCCTAAAAAAAAGTGCACGACTGGTTGGCATGTCCTTGCTGTAGTAGTTGAAAGTATTTACTTAATATGTATTTAATTATAATTTTTGTTTTCTTTTTTTTTTTCTTAAAGTGATTAGTTATATCAATCTGAATATAAGTTCACAAAAATATTTACATTTTCCAAAAAAACGGCAATGCTATTCTTCCGTTATCCAATTTTGTTTAAAAAAAACTAAAACCGAGGTTTTGTTATACTCACCATGTTCATTACATCCACTTAATTTAATTTAAATCGTTAGAGCCGTTTTCAAGAAAACTACAATACCTCAAAAACGTTATTTAGAAGATATGCCTTAAAAAGTAGATAAGTAAATACATACATATTAAAAAAAACGAGTCTTGGAAATTACGCAAAAATCATCTCTAAAATGTTCCAAGCAAATCCATCAGCAGCCTTTTAGGCTCTAGCTCTATGTACACTCGAACATATTTAAGCACAGTTGGACGGCAATACCAAAATACTTTGTTAAACTTCTCTTTCATCGTAATGTTGGTTTTGATTAACACTTCGAATTTTTTTTTTGACACAAAACCAATGCTTTCTCTACCTATAAAGAGCAAATAAAAATTCGATTTCCTCTCTAGAGAATCACCTAAAACTAACTACCAAGTATGAATAAAATCTCTCCAGTGGCTTAGGCTGTAGCTCGAGGTACATACAGTCAGACAGAATTGATATAGACCCACCAATTTTTGGAATTTTCTTTCGAGTTCCATTTTTTCCCGATACTCATCACATTTAAAAATTGCTGTCTAATTGACTAATTCAAATTTCACTTAAATCGATCTAGTCGTTTGGAAAACAGTCCGATTAAAGAAAGGATCTGTAGTAGCAAAGATTTTTATAATTACATAACTGTTAGAACCAAATGAAAAATCTTATCAGACATTTAGTAGAATTTTAACTTTTTCATAAATGAATTCTTAATTAAATTTATTTTATTATAGTTATCGTTACACAGAGAGCGTTTTTAACATAGCTGATATTTTCTGGCTCTTCAAAGGTTATTTTCGAACCATTAAATTGAAGTGCTTCAATAAGTGAATCTAAGCAACGTGGAGTCAGTCGTGAGGTAAAAAAGCTTTCTGTGTGACGAAGCCTTAAATCATTCCGTTTGCTGAATTTTAAGATCATATTTTTAACCTTAGACATCATTCTCATTATTTAAAACCATGCTCTGTCTAATTATATTGTATAGTGATTTCATCCTTCTTTCTCCTTTAATTTGAAGATATTAATTAAATAAGTTCTTCTTATTGTTATACTTACGCTTTTAATAATGTCTTCAAAAATTGCCAAATTTTGCTGGGAATAAATACAAAATTGATTTTCTTTAACATTTATATCATATGGAATTCAATTTATTTTTCTTATCATAAATTTCTTACTATTTACATATTTTTTTTTCTTAACTATATTTTTATGGTTTGTTTTATTATTTTTAGCCTTAACAATTAATTTAAGTTAAATATTCTTTAAATACAATATAATTTTTATATAATTTAATTTTTCTATCTATTTTCATGGATTTGACAAAATAAAATCCAATTTTAACCTTTCGAAGGCTTTTTTCAAATAAAAACAGAAAATATTATTAAACAAATCTATAAATTGCACTCTGCCCACACCGACCTCATATCAATTTTCGTCTCTCTTCATCATCAAACAAAATATCACAAATGGAAGACAAGCTTTTATTATGCCGTCTTTTAACTTAAAAGTATCCGAAAAAAGGTTTGGATCACTTGGAGTTTCGTCGATTGTTGAAATCATCGGCAGATGTGACAGGTGCCGTTGCAGTTTGATCGCTTTCCTTGTCCTGATGGGCAGTCATGTGGCGAGTGAGATGATGGCGTTCCCGGAATGACTCATTACAAACTGGACATTTAAGTTTTTCCTCACGTTTTCTGCGATTCGGATCGCATGCAACTTCACTTTTGTGATGAGACCTCATGTGATACACCAGATCGCTTGTCATGCGGAAGCTAATATTACACTTGGCACAAACGTTCTGAGCGGTCAGGGAGAAGGTCGATGCAAGTGTGGGTGGGATTAGGGTCGAAAGAATAGCAGCTGCGGCAGGGCTTCGTACAATTCCACCGATATCTCCTTGGGGAGCAAAAGAATGCGCTGCAGGATTGGGGAACGGAAAGCCTGGGTAAGCTGAGACAAAGCCCTCAGGTGAAACACTAACAGGATGACGGTACATCAATTGCTGCTTGATTCGTTGGTTTTGAACGGCAAGTGCTTGGACTTGATTAACTGACTGAAAAGCTCCATTGAATTGGTATTCTGGTCGAAAGTTTTGGTAGAGTCCAGAATTTGGACGTGGTGGGGTTGTTGATATCGGCGGACTCATCGATGGGCAGCTTAACTGGTCGGGACTTAGCGGTGGAGGCACTGGTGACTCCAAACGATTGACTTTGGTAAATGCACTCTTTGGGTTCTCAGGAACGTCAGGTGTCACTATAATTGTCGGGTCATCATAAATTCTCGGGGGAGATCGAACTACCACTTGAGGCCCAGAATACCGTCGGGAAATTTCGGTATTGTTATTAAACAGTTCCCCCGTTTCGACATGCTGACGAGGTGACAAATCTGTCGGGTATTGACGGTCTCCAAGTCTGGCTTGTTTCTCCAACTGCTGCCTCTGCTTGATTCGATCATCGGGCATCATTAAAAACGCCACATCAAAAGACCGTTTCAACGACGTAGATTTAACACTCGTTGGAGCTGATGAATGATTCTCGGAGATTATCAATTCTGAACGTTGATGGTTATCCATTATCATGGTTCCACTTTATACAAACACACACTTAATGTCTTTTCTGATTAGATTCCAATTGAAATAAACTCACTCACGGAAGATTTGGATTAGATTTTTTTCGGAGAAGGTTATGTTACTCGGCCGGAATCAAAATGCGAACTGTCGCAGGGCTTCCATCTGTCTTGCCTTAAGTAGATTTTTTCGCAGCAACCCTCTGGTTTTTTTCCCAACTAGAATATTGTTGCACTCAAGCAACAATACACCCTCATCCCTTAGTTCTAACGCACACATGCTTCATTCTACTACCCTCGGAGAAGCTGGTTTCGAAGTTCCCAACATATTTCAGAGCAGACCTTGTTTTTTTTTCTCTGTGCGTTGAGTTCTGTATTCTGTGTGGAGCACCCCCAATTGTTTCCGAAGGGTAGTTTTTCTTCGAACATTTAAGGTATCCAATATTTTAGAAGTATGGCCATAATGTTGCTCTACATCTGGCACAAGGGGTGGAGCTCTCTGAATGTATACTTCATCATCCCCTGGTGTGAAATTTAAAGGAAGATGCGAAAAAGAGGCGGTCCTTTTTGCGCTGATGCCATTGTTTTACGGGGGGATTTAAACTATGAGCCTTCTGTTTTCATCTTCGAAAACTGGAAACAGGTTGATTGTGCCTCTCTTCGAGTGGCTCTCGCGAGTGCGAGAGGGAGCATTTGGAAGCTGCGCTGCTTTGCTTGTGGGCTTTTCGTATGCTTTATGGGTTGATGCTACCCAACAGACAGTAGCAGCAGCAGCAGCAGTAGCACATAAAAGGATAACATGCTGTTTGTGTTGAATGGTAAAAGATTTTCAATGTATGATTTTTTAAATGAAACATAATCTAGCGTTTGTTTTTTTTTCTTCTTTTTGTTGCTTTGTTTTCAATTTTTGTTCTCTGGTATTTTTGTGTATAGAGTAGATAGGTAGGTTAGGTATACCTACCTGGGAGCTTTGGATTATATCGTGGGAGAACATCTCTCTCTACCATATCGTTCCTATATGGAATCACACAAGGTAGGGGTTTCAGGTGGATTTTATTTATTCGATAGCAACGTGCATGAATTTTCAATAAGAGGAGGTGTTGTTCTTGAGGGCAGGTATCGACAGTAAATTGCGGTATGGATAAAAGTTATATTGTGGTTTCGGTCTTTAAATATGGATATGCAGGAATACTGATTTTGAGTTATTAAATAACTTTTATTAAAAAAATGACAAAGAATAAAAATTTCTTTAGAAGTTGAAAAATATAGATTACGATAATGATGTCACAAGAGATATGATACCAAAACGGTACTAATGGGGATTTCTGAGTAGAAGCCCCAGAGACAGTAATTTCTATCTTCTAACAAATACCTACTATATTTTTGTTTCCTTTCCTTTCAAAATTCTTCATTCATTCGGAGAGTGGAAGACTTTTCAAACAGTTAAATAATGAAACTAAGATAAAATGCCAATAACATACTAGTCTAGACAAGAACTACCAAAAACACATTTAATCTTTTCGGCTATTTGACTTTGTAAGTATGTTTTACTTGTGAAATTATATTATAGGACAAGTTTAGGAGTCGTTAAAAAATGCAACTTGAGATAGTAATTTTTTTACTACTTTTGTAGGCATTGCTTTATCTTTAAAAAAAAACCAAACTTTCAAAATAAACTGTGAATAACATAATTATATCGACATTTCTGTGTAACATGTTGAATTATTTCGATAAAAGAGTATTTTAAAATTATGTTATTAAAGAAAAAAGCAATTCACATACTTCGTATGGTTTTTTGGGGTATCTTTTTTGGTTTGCTTTTAAACTCAATAAACATATTTTTTATATCCTCAACAGTTTGTATTTTTTGTTTTGTCTTATTATTTAAGATGAAACTTCATATGTAACTGTAAAAAATTTTCAAAAATTTGAATTTTGAAAATTTTTCTTTGATTAAAAAAAAAAAAACTTGAATATTTTCGCCACAAACTAGCATTTGATTAGTTACAATTAATGAGATTAGTTTTGTTTGATTCGTAAAATTAACGGTACTTTCCATGTGACCAAAATGGAAAAAAATTGTTTTTCTCAAAAACGGTTCTAATCTCGATTTTTAAAAATATATGCACTGTGGCAAAAGAAGTCGCGCTCATGATATGAAATAATTATTTTTGGACCCATATTAACTGTACTTGGTATAGAATCTTTTTTAACAAACATTTTTGTACGAAAACGTTTTTTTTTGAAAAATCAATATTCGAAATTAGTGTTAAAATATACTTGAAATCTCGTTTTTTATGTGAATTAATATTTCCCCAAAATATTATACCAAATTATTTTTTGAAAAATATTTAAAAAGGAGAATGGGCATTTTGGACGTTGAGCGGCCATTAATGAAATTGGTAGCAAATGAAAGATCTATATCTTAGGAAAAACTTTTACATTGGAAGTTTCGCGGCATTACTTTAAGAATGCAAGATATTGCAATATTAGTATTGTTAATGCATCGTTTAATGCGTGTCAAGGAAAAATTGAATTATATTTTTATTTTAAATATATAATATGAAGCTCTGTTATTTTCCCCGACTCTGAAGACATTGATCTTGAAAATCCGACCAATAGAACTCAAAATACAAGATTTTTAAACCGACCACTTTTGTTTTCGTTCGACAGTTTTTCAAATGATTCAAACTAACAAAAAATTGAACATGAAAACTCTCAAAATAGGCTTGAAATTGTTGTTTAAAAAAGCTAATAGTTTGGGCCTAGTGGTTGGATATTCAAGATAAAGATCTTCAGAGTTTGGAAAAATGACAGAGTATCTTAAAAAAAATATTAAAGTTACAACATAGAGACAATCTGCATAAAGTGTTAAATGCAAAAGTGCATTTTATCCGTTTCTGAAGTACGTCACAAGGATACAACTTCTACAAAACATATGTAAGACTTAATAACATCATAAAAAACAAATTCATCAATGGCCGCGCAGCTTCCACGTTCCATACAAATTTGCCCATTCTCCTTTGTACATAAAAAAAATCTTTTTTTAAAAACTCATTCAACATTTTTTGTTAAAATTTTCTAAAATTTTTTGTTATATAAGAAATCATGTTTTTTTTTTTAAGATTAAAAAATATTTTTTTTTTTCACATTTTTTATAAAATTAATACCAAAATTAAATTAAAATTACACTAATGTATATTAACTTAACCCTTTCGGACCCAGCGTTACTCTCAAGTAACATTTTTTTAAAAATTCGTAAAAAGTATTAAATTAAACAATTTTTTAGGTAACGATAGCTTAATTGAAAGATAATAATGCCTAGTTACCGGATTATTACAAAAAGTTAGTCAAATATCATACCTTTAATTTTTTTTTTATCGAGAAAGGGACTGAAATTCACATTTTTTTTTTTTTGCAAAAAAAAAAAATTTTATAATATATGGTCATAATTTTGAAAAAAAGATATAAAAAATGTTAATGCAGAAAGTGTTTTGTTTTTTTGCTTAGAAGAATTAGCATACATTACAGCTTCATAAAAAGTTATTTTCTCAGTTCTCCGACTTTTTTTGGTGGTCATAGGCAGTGCAGGTTACTTGCATGCAACATGAGAAAAACACATTAGTTTTGCTATTTATTATTTTGGAAAATAACTTTTTTGCTATTCATATTTCTTAGTTGTGATGTTTTTGACCCGATAATACCGAAAAAACATTTTTTTAATATTGATTTTCATAGCTTGGGTTCGAAAGGGTTAAAAAGCTTTGAACCCCAAAACAAAATTTACATTAAGAGCAAGTTCTTGCGACCCAGTCGTGAATTTTAATTTAATTAAACCACAAATTTTAAACAAAATGTCTGTTTTTGTTTTTTCAATAAAATTTATAAATAAAAAAAAAAACACAAGTGAGTATCTAATCATGATAAGTAAACATGATGTACTCTGAAGATATAAGTTATCATATTATGATAATATCATTTGAACTCAAAAATAAACAACTTTTTTAAGAATTAAGTTAAGCCTTAACTTAAATATTATTTAACCAAGAATTTAAAAAACATTAGTTTTTCGTTGCAAATTGGTAGGTATAAAAGCTAGATCGCACTCACCTTGTTTCATTGTCTAGTTTTCACTTTAAAGCAAAACGGTTATTATAAAAAAGTCTTAAAACTCAAACATCATCATGTTGCTGAAGTTTTTAATGGTCCAATTGGCTTTGGTCGCTGTTATTGAATTTGCTTTAGTTTCTGGAGCTGATTCTGATGACTTAATTGATATACCGACTCCTCGTAATCTACCTGAACTACCCATTTCATCGGACGATCTACCAATTCCAGCTGATCTTCCTAGTTCAACACCAAATGTTGCAGATGTGGTTATAAAATATCTTGAGTATTAATTTAATCGAACAGTATTAATTCTAATTACAAAAATCTCAATTCAACATTTTTTTTGTTTTTGCATTTCTGATTAACTGTGACCTAAATAAAATTTACTAAGGTAAATTTGGGAGTGGGGACCTACAACTTTCTAACAAGTACGAATTATAAAGATAAAAATGAATTTCTCATGTAATCTCAGTTTAAAATTTCGACATGGTTGGCTTTAAAAAATTGTAATTTTTTTTTCTAGATGTGATACAAATATGATTGAAGATCATATTAAAGCTGAAAGCTTTCAGATAATATAAAAATAATTATATTATTTTTGACTGAATAATCGACTTTAAGGTGATGGAAGAAAAAAAAAAGATTGATTTTCTTGCTTTTTTGGATGAAAATGGTTGACTTCAAAAAATTATAGCTCTTTTTGTAGATGTCGTACATGCATAATTGAAGAAAATATTTAAAGCATAAATAATAACCTATCATATGATATAAAATTTAGTAAAGGTTGTCCTATAAAAAAATGTATTAAAAGGTGATGAAAGAAAAAAAGCTAGATTTTTTCGATTTTTTTTTAAAGAAAAATAATATTTCAAGGTTTCACTTCTACCAAGTCTGAATTGCACATGATTTTTTTTAATATGGTTTTTGGTGAACAGAGCTTTCCCTTCTACTTCGAGATTGTGGATTTTTTACTTGATTTTAATTCTTCAAAACTCATGCAATACAAATTCGTTGTTTGCAGAGTGCGCATAAATATTTTTTTTCTTCAAATGGCAAAAAAAAACCTAACCTAACCACATGTGTCACTATTTTTACCAACTCGTTGTGATTAGTCTCTCTATAATTCTCCTTTGAAATAATCAATTCCAAACAAAATCCACAATCCAAACAAAAAATGGAATTCCTATTTTGCATTCCTAATCCATCCGATTACGTGATTTCTGTGTGCACACACAGTCAGTGTTAAGCCCGGAAAACACCGAACAAAAATGTAACTAAAAATCAAAGAATTGTCAAATTCGCATGCGGTCACCCTCAGGGCCTTGTTACGAAACAATCCACAAAACGCAACATTTCCAAAGAGATCTTCTCTCTAATCCAGTTAAATGAATGACAAGAGTCTAATTGGAGAGAGAGATAGAGGTACGCATCAGTGAACTAGACACAAATAAAAAAAAAAAGCGGAACAAGTCCTTGCCATATGCTCTACAAAAACCACATGTTATGCACGGTCTTTAAACACGAACGCAATACAATACCGCAAAAATTGAAGACTTCAGTTTGCCCGAGGTCTGAACTCGATACCCAATAAGAAAAATCATCCCAAGGGCATGAATTTGACTGACTCGTTGCATGTTTTTCATCGAAGTAGACAATATTCATAGCTCGAGCAGAAAAATCCAATTCGAATTTCGTTTTAATGGGAAAGAGAATACTAAATTCAAGAGTCTTCATCATCATCCCTCAATTCGACGAGTCTCGTCTAGTTGGCTCGGGCCAAAGCTGAAAATCCCTCTCTGATACCACTTGAACAGGTGTTGGTTTAACTTAAGCCATTTAAAGGAATTGCGTTTAAATAATGAGGGTTGCTATTTACTGTGTGTATTTGTTATTTGCAGTGCATACAGGTTGCGGTTCATTCTACCCTTCTAAACATGAAATATGTTGAGGGAAGAAACACCCTTCATTTGGCATATACGCAATGATGTTTACCTCGACAGGGTGTCTTATTGACAAACATTCTTTTGTAATTTTGTGAAATTTAGATATTTCTGAGACACCCTGTAATTAATAGTCATTGATTGAGCAGGGATTATGCAGGATTTCGATTGAGCCAAACAATACACAATGAACCTGCTAGTCGACCACTAGTCCATATGCTCGTTTAAAATTCATTGCAATCTTCTTTTCCTTCGTTTGCTTGAATTGACAATATGGTTCTTTACGTTTGCACACTGTGGAAAGGGATGTTTTATATTATTTTCCTCTTTGTTTTGTGAATGAAGGACAGAAGAAGAGTTTTTATTTCATTTTTATTATGAATCTTACTAATGAGCAAAACTGACAGATATACAACCCGAAGACCCGTATGGAGTTGAAAGCATATTTAAACTCAAACCCACCCCCAATTTTTTGAATTTTGAAAATCTTTTTGATTAAAACGAAAATAAATTGAAGGTAAAGTACCAATTCTTTCAATATTCCAGGATATGAAGAGGCAAATGTGCTTGAAATGGATTTACATGTGCGTTGGAAATTTATGTGTTCTATGGCTGTAGTAGGTATATGTAGCAGCTTCATTGAAGCTGTTGAGTGGAATGGTAGAGTGCTTATCTAAAATGCTTCCAGATGGATACACTTTGTTTTGCGTTCAATGAATGCATTGAAATTTTGAATTCGATGATCAGTGTTGAAAATGGGTTGGGTTTTTTCACAATAAAAACAAAGCTCTTTTTTGAATTGTGAAGAATGCAATTTTTAAGATGTTAAAGAAATGGTTTTGGAAATGAGGTTTAGGAGAAATGAAAACTTCTTAAACAGTTATCGACTCCAAAAGTCTGATGAATTTTATATCGAGGCCCCGCATGTTTTCGGTTAGAGAAGAAATCAATACTTATTGCTCGTTAAAAGTACCTTTTTTTAAAAAACCAACTCGCAAGCTTCATTTTAAAACTATATCAGACCTTATATTCTTAGATCGTAAACTCTTTGTAATGCTTCACCCTTGGTTCTGCTGCTTAACATTTGATACAATATTAAAATTCACTTAGTTTTTACTTTGTTTAAATCAAGGATTTTCGTGGAAGCTTGGAAAACTAAATTTGCGACAGTTTGGAAAATTTTTTTTAGTTATTTTGAAACAAGAAATACTGTTCAGAAATGAAAGTCTAAAAACAATGAGAAACCAAATAATACTAAACGTACAGGTTTTCCAACCGCAAAAATTTGATCAACTTGAGCAAATCCTCAGTAAGATAATAGACGATGTGACCGCCTTTCAAGTTGAAGATTTATCTTTATCTGCACTCATAAGCAAGTATTATTATTCTGACCATCTTGTGCCTTAGACGTTGTTGACAAGAAATAAAAAATTTTTGTACCAAGAGCTCCCTATTTTTGATGAAAATTGATTTTTGGACTCAAAATGTGTGTTTCCGATTCCAAAATCATGTAACTTAATATTTTAACCCCTTGTAACCCAAGATTGCAAATTTTAAAAATAATAATGTTGATCGACTAGTAGTTAGCTATAAAAAAACACGTATTTTTTTAAAATTCAATATTCATTATTTACTTAGTTATTTCGAAATTTACGGAGTAAGAAAATAAGTTTAAATAATTTATTTTTGTATATAAATGCAAAATTTCAAACAAAAAACTGCCTAATATTTATTTTAAGACGCATTCCTAAAATCCAAAAATAAAACAAAATTAGTTTATGCAGGAAAAATATTTTTTTTGAATTTCGTAGTTTTTACACAAATTTGCTTGTTTTGAAAAAAAAAAACCAAACTTTCAACATTAATGGCAATTTAAAACTATTGGTGCCATTTATTAGAATGTAGAATGTGTACTATTTCGATAGAATAGTTTATTAGCTTCAAAAGAAGAAAAACATAGTTTTTGCAATTTTTGTGGGATCTTTGTTATTTTGTAACAGATATGTCACATGAGGCTACAAGGGGTTAAAAAAAGATCTAACGATTTTGTTCGAAATTTTTGTGTGATCTATGACAATACACGTCGTTCTTTTGAGTTTAAAAAATATTGTTTTATTTTGGGTAACCGTATTCTTCACGTCGTACATTTTTTTAAAATATTCAACCAATTTCATCGAAATATTTTTATACAAAAGCGTATTCGGCCTATTTGCTGAAAAAAAGACATACAAAATTAAATTTAACATAAATTGTTAGTCTCTACTTTTTCCTCTGCGTAATCTGTCACATAAGATTTTTATAAAACTTAAGTTTCGTTCTAGCAAACAGTTCTTAAGTAAAAATATAAATAAGTACAATTTTTGAAAAAATACCTACTCATTTTTTTTATTTAAAAAAATCAATTTTTTTAAATATCTGTTTTGAAACGGGCCAATGAATTTTTCCGAAACTTTGTGTTTTTATTTGATTTGCATACAAGAGCAAGTGCGTATAACCTAGTCGTGAATTTTTTTTATAACGAAAGACAAATATTAATGATTTATTTAATGGGATTTAACATTTAATCTATGATCTATGTTTTACAAAATTATAACCCTAAACAAAAAAAAAAAAAAACACAACACATTTTCATTTTTAACTAAATAAAAACGCAATGCGTTTTCCACCCGTTTTAACATTATCGTCCCACAAAGGAATTCACCAAAACCCTATGAGCTTAGTTAATATTTTTTCTGACAATAGATTTTTTCCTGAACCATATGTTGATGCCACATTAAATGCGACATTCATTCGTCTTGCGTGCATCCCTTTTCTGTAAAATCTACTACAGGAGAGAAAAAAGGTAATCAAAGACCATACAAGCCCAAGGGAGATCTACACTCCACTCCACTTATCGCGCATATGTCAAGATATTTTCATATACTATTCGAATTGAGAGTCGCCCTATATTTAGATGTGGTCGCGAACATAATTAAAGACAGTTTCGTAGTTTAAAACCTACCCACCAGTTACCACGAGACAAAAACTTCAATATGCTGCTGTTGCTTGATGCCCAAAATCCCATTCGAATATCTCTTATCCACAGTTAACATAGCCATCATCAGCAATAAACTAAATGCTTTTGCTATCTAGAAACTAACTTGATGAACAAAAGCAAGTAATTCTGATGCCACAGTACGAGTGCTAAAAAAAAGTGCACAGATGGTACTAGAATATCACTCTATTAAGGGGTAGTTTTCATTCGATTCGAACTGTGTTCACAGCCGGAACCTGCCTTCGCTTCCTTTGAAATGGATAAATGGTCTTTGTAATGTTTAGGGATCATTTCAAAAAGCGTAGATTTTGATATAAGTTTCGTTCGGACAAAAAAAAAAGAGGGCGCAATATTGCATATATTGCAAAATCGAAGCAATATGTGTTGTAAATGTTCTCGGTTCTCGATCTTGAAACGAGAAACGTATTGTTAGATTTTTTGATATGATTCTGTATGAAATGCCCGGCCCTCTACAAGTGATTGAGCCAATGCATATTGAAACCTGTTACGGCAAAATTAAATAAGGGATGCGCGGCATGCACTGAAACACAAGAGGGCTAAAGGCTATATAGCTGGTGGTTTGATTTTGATGGTTGAAAAACAAAAGAATTTGAGGGTTTTGAGGAATTGGTTATGTGTGCTCTTGACATGCTGTTGACTTCAATGTACATATTTCTGGTCTGGTTTTGATGCGGTGCAATGTGGTTTCGTTGTCACATTAAATATGGTCAATTTAATTCATATGCCATGTAAATTCTGATGACAAAATGGTAGAGAAATACTTCAAAGGATCTTTGAATTTTTATGTATAAATGGGTCTTTGGGGGTGTTTTCATGTATGTATTTTAAATTCATAATTTTTTGAGCAGTTTAAAAGCTAAACTCAGTTACAGAACTTCATGCAATATTTCACATAACTTTATAAATTTTAGAACTAGGTTTACAAATTGAGGACATGATGTGCTTCTATACTTTTTAAACTGGAGATAAGTTTACTGGAAACTTTAGATACTTGTATCGGTGAATGGCTAAATTCTTTTTGATAATATGAAGATAACTTCAGGCAGCTAACGGTTATCCTCCTGGTTTTGTATTGTTCCAGTTTGAAGATTTTTTGGAACAGCCTTTTCTTATTGGTTCGCGGTCGTTCCGGTCCATGGGGTGTCGGGCTCAAACATTGACACTTAAATAACTAGATGATCACAGAAAAACCCATGGGAGCCCTGAACCTTAGATTTTTGGACCATTCGTTTTTTTTTTTTTCAAAAATAGATACCAAAGTATGGGTAAACCTTTTACAAAACTTGCAACACGACTTCTCAATCGAAGAAATCAAAAGTTGCTAGAGGATTGAAATTCATAATAAACAGAAAACGATTCAAGTAAATCCGATTTAAACACCGTACACTTTTTTGCGGTCACAAAGAAATAAAATACACGAAAAAACCTACTCATATGGTAAAAGATGATTGGAATATCGATTTTTTTGATTATGTAAGCAAATTAATTTTTATAAAAAAATTAAATAAAAACTCATTTGAAATAAATTGCACGACTGGGGTCGCACGTACTTGCTCTTATGCTTAAAGTAACTATAATGTTAAAGCTTTTTATTCAAGAAATTTAAAATTTGATATTTTGAAGAAATTTCATAAGTACTATAAAAAAATTAAATCTGTTTTTATAATTAATTAAACTCCGTTTTAAATTATCTTAAAAAGAAAAACAAATATGCCATTTTATTTCTTGTATAAAAAGGTATTTTTAGAAAAAAAATTTCGAAAATTGTAGGAGCCGTTTTTTAAAAAAATAATTTTTTATATATAAAAATTTTTTAACATTTTTCAAAAAAAAAAGTTGGTATGCCATTTTGAAGAAATAATTAATTTACACATAAAAACTAAATTTCAAAATTTTTCATTGATCCGTTTTCAAAAAATTGATTTTTCAAAAAAAAATTTTGAAATATTTTTTAAAAAACCAAAAATGCGTTTTTTGAAAATTTTCTAAAATTTTATGATTATCTTTACTTACACACTTTTCTATAAAAATTTTCATTTAAATCGGGTTAATTTTGTACGAGATATTCAGAAACGAAAAAAACCGTTCTATGACAGGTATCGTTAATAACGGTACAAAAAATATTTTTTTTATTTGAAAAGTTGGCTCTTATGTGTAGTACTACACACAAAAATTTTAATCAAAATCGTTAGAGCCGTTTTTGAAAAAAATTAACTTTTCTATTTCCGTTATATGGCAGGTACCGTTAGTTTTGGTCATAAAAAAAATTTCAATTTCCCCTCTAGGGAATCACCAAAAACTGCTAACTACCAAGTTTGAAGAAAATCACTTCACTCGTTTAGGCTGCAGCTCCAGATAGAGACAGACACACAGACAGACAGACAGACAGACAGACAGACAGACAGACAGACAGACAGACAGACAGACAGACAGACAGACAGACAGACAGACAGACAGACAGAATTGCCAGACCCACTTTTTTGGCATTCTCCATCATCGTAATGTCATGTAAAATTGTTATCTCGAGTTCGATTTTTTTTACGAATCCTAAACTTGCCCTATATAGTACCTATATCGCAAGTAAAAATATGTGAAATCCATTTTAAAATTCACAAAATCACTTTTTAAATTTTTTTTTAAGTAGGTACCTATAGTTACCTGCATATGTTAATAGTTTATTGTATAATAATGGTTTATGTTTTTAAATACATAAGTGGAACAAATTTTTTGAATAAACAAATTTAAAAATTAGAATCCATAAAAAACGAAATTGACATTTTAATCGACACATTAAAATAAAATTTTCAGAAAATGAATTGTTCCGTTTTACGATTTTTTCTTTCAAACAGTTCTTAATTTTAACATTTCGGTTGCTTAAACGTTTTTGTACAATTTTAACGTTTCTGAAGAGGAAGACGATACGTTTAATCTGGTAGTTTCGATTTTTGGCAGAGTTCTTTATGAATATCGCCCTTAATTTTCGGACAAAAACATCAAAATCATTTTGTCAAAAAGACATACAATTTCGAGAATTATTCAAATATTTCAATCTTTGGTGATTTAGCCATTAAGGTCTAATTGTTGACAAAAATGATGAGTCCAAAACCGTCTCTTTTTCTTTCTTAATATGATTTCCAAAATATTGCTTTACGAGTTTCGTAAACACCATCGAAATGGAGTAATTTTTTTGTTCTTTTTAAATCAAGGGGCACGGTAGTGCCCAGCCAAGTCCTCTAGCAACTTTGACACTACACCCTTATTTACAGGAAACAACTCAGGCCATTTTCGACCCCCCTCTAACTTCCACACCAAAGATGCTAGAAATCGCTTCATTTGTTGAGCTGGTCAAAACCAAACACCTCGCAAAATTTCAGCCTCCTACGATGAGTAGTTTCTGAGATATAGGGCTTTAAAAATCGCAAAAACCGTAACTGACTCAATGACTCACTGACTCACTGACAGATCATCAAAATTATGGAGAACTTCCCGATATCGTAGAAACTTGAAATTTTACACGGTGATAGGACTTGTGGGGTATACAAAGGAAAAAATCGAAAACTTGAGATTTTCAATTCAGGGGGCGTGGCATTCGCCCATTTCCGCTAAATTTTCATAAAATATTATAGAGCACTTCTGATTATCGTAGAACCTTGAAATTTGGTAGAAGTTCGATAGATAAATGTCGATAGATAAATGTGGATAGATATATGTGGATAGAAAAATGTGGATAGATAAATTTGGATAGATATATGTGGATAGATAAATGTGGATAGATAAATGTGGATAGATAAATGTGGGTAGATATATGTGGATAGAAAAATGTGGATAGATAAAGGCTTGGCCAAACCGGAGGGTATGCGGTAGAGGTACGGGTAGCGGTAACGATATTTGTATGAAAAAAATTCCACATCTGAACGTTGATATGTCAGTTTGGAATTTTGTTCATACAAGTACCGTTACCTCTACCCGTACCGCTACCGCATACCCTCCGGTGTGGCCAAGCCTTAAATGTGGATAGATAAATGTGGATAGATAAATGTGGATAGAAAAATGTGGATAGATAAATGTGGATAGATAAATGTGGATCGATAAATGTCGATAGATTGTCGATAGATAAATGTCGATAGATAAATGTCGATAGATAAATGTCGATAGATAAATGTGGATAGATAAATGTCGATAGATAAATGTGGATAGATAAATATGTGAAATCCATTTTAAAATTCACAAAATCACTTTTTAAATTTTTTTTTAAGTAGGTACCTATAGTTACCTGCATATGTTAATAGTTTATTGTATAATAATGGTTTATGTTTTTAAATACATAAGTGGAACAAATTTTTTGAATAAACAAATTTAAAAATTAGAATCCATAAAAAACGAAATTGACATTTTAATCGACACATTAAAATAAAATTTTCAGAAAATGAATTGTTCCGTTTTACGATTTTTTCTTTCAAACAGTTCTTAATTTTAACATTTCGGTTGCTTAAACGTTTTTGTACAATTTTAACGTTTCTGAAGAGGAAGACGATACGTTTAATCTGGTAGTTTCGATTTTTGGCAGAGTTCTTTATGAATATCGCCCTTAATTTTCGGACAAAAACATCAAAATCATTTTGTCAAAAAGACATACAATTTCGAGAATTATTCAAATATTTCAATCTTTGGTGATTTAGCCATTAAGGTCTAATTGTTGACAAAAATGATGAGTCCAAAACCGTCTCTATTTCTTTCTTAATATGATTTCCAAAATATTGCTTTACGAGTTTCGTAAACACCATCGAAATGGAGTAATTTTTTTGTTCTTTTTAAATCAAGGGGCACGGTAGTGCCCAGCCAAGTCCTCTAGCAACTTTGACACTACACCCTTATTTACAGGAAACAACTCAGGCCATTTTCGACCCCCCTCTAACTTCCACACCAAAGATGCTAGAAATCGCTTCATTTGTTGAGCTGGTCAAAACCAAACACCTCGCAAAATTTCAGCCTCCTACGATGAGTAGTTTCTGAGATATAGGGCTTTAAAAATCGCAAAAACCGTAACTGACTCAATGACTCACTGACTCACTGACAGATCATCAAAATTATGGAGAACTTCCCGATATCGTAGAAACTTGAAATTTTACACGGTGATAGGACTTGTGGGGTATACAAAGGAAAAAATCGAAAACTTGAGATTTTCAATTCAGGGGGCGTGGCATTCGCCCATTTCCGCTAAATTTTCATAAAATATTATAGAGCACTTCTGATTATCGTAGAACCTTGAAATTTGGTAGAAGTTCGATAGATAAATGTCGATAGATAAATGTGGATAGATATATGTGGATAGAAAAATGTGGATAGATAAATGTGGATAGATATATGTGGATAGATAAATGTGGATAGATAAATGTGGATAGATAAATGTGGGTAGATATATGTGGATAGAAAAATGTGGATAGATAAAGGCTTGGCCAAACCGGAGGGTATGCGGTAGAGGTACGGGTAGCGGTAACGATATTTGTATGAAAAAAATTCCACATCTGAACGTTGATATGTCAGTTTGGAATTTTGTTCATACAAGTACCGTTACCTCTACCCGTACCGCTACCGCATACCCTCCGGTGTGGCCAAGCCTTAAATGTGGATAGATAAATGTGGATAGATAAATGTGGATAGATATATGTGGATAGAAAAATGTGGATAGATAAATGTGGATAGATAAATGTGGATCGATAAATGTCGATAGATTGTCGATAGATAAATGTCGATAGATAAATGTCGATAGATAAATGTCGATAGATAAATGTGGATAGATAAATGTCGATAGATAAATGTGGATAGATAAATGTCGATAGATAAATGTGGATAGATAAATGTGGATAGATAAAAGTCGATAGATAAATGTGGATAGATAAATGTGGATAGATAAATGTGGATAGATAAATGTGGATCGATAAATGTCGATAGATAAATGTGGATAGATAAATGTCGATAGATAAATGTGGATAGCTATTAGTGGATAGATAAAAGTCGATAGATAAATGTCGAAAGATAAATGTCGATAGATAAATGTGGATAGATAAATGTCGATAGATAAATGTAAATAGATAAATGTGGATAGATAAATGTGGATAGATAAAAGTCGATAGATAAATGTGGATAGATATATGTGGATAGATAAATGTGGATAGATAAATGTGGATAGATAAATGTGGATAGATATATGTGGATAGAAAAATGTGGATAGATAAATGTCGATAGATAAATGTGGATAGATAAATGTGGATGAATAAATGTGGACAGATAAAAGTCGATAGATAAATGTTGATAGATAAATGTGGATAGATAAGTGTGGATAGATATATGTGGATAGATAAATGTGGATAGATATATGTGGATAGAAAAATGTGGATAGATAAATATGGATAGATAAATGTGGATAGATAAATGTCGATAGATAAATGTCTAGATAAATGTCTCAAGATAAATGTCGATAGATAAATGTCGATAGATAAATGTGGATAGATAAATGTCGATAGATAAATGTGGATGGATAAATGTGGACAGATAAATGTCGATAGATAAATGTCGATAGATAAATGTGGATGGATAAATGTGGACAGATAAAAGTCGATAGATAAATGTGGATAGATAAATGTCGATAGATAAATGTCGATAGAAAAATGTGGATAGATAAATGTCGATAGATAAATGTGGATAGATAAATGTCGATAGGTAAATGTGGATAGATAAATGTGGATGGATAAATGTGGACAGATAAAAGTCGATAGATAAATGTGGATAGATATATGTGGATAGAAAAATGTGGATAGATAAATGTGGATAGATAAATGTGGATAGATAAAAGTCGATAGATAAATGTTGATAGATAAATGTGGATGGATAAATGTGGACAGATAAAAGTCGATAGATAAATGTGGATAGATTAATGTCGATAGATAAATGTCGATAGATAAATGTCAATAGATAAATGTGGATAGATAAATGTGGATAGATAAATGTGGATAGAAAAATGTGGATAGATAAATGTGGATAGATAAATGTGGATCGATAAATATCGATAGATAAATGTGGATGGATAAATGTGGACAGATAAAAGTCGATAGATAAATGTGGATAGATAAATGTGGATGGATAAATGTGGACAGATAAAAGTCGATAGATAAATGTGGATAGATAAATGTCGATAGATAAATGTCGATAGATAAATGTGGATGGATAAATGTGGACAGATAAAAGTCGATAGATAAATGTGGATAGATAAATGTCGATAGATAAATGTCGATAGATAAATGTGGATAGATAAATGTCGATAGATAAATGTTGATAGATAAATGTCGATAGATAAATGTGGATAGATAAATGTGGATAGATAAAAGTCGATAGATAAATGTTGATAGATAAATGTGGATGGATAAATGTGGACAGATAAAAGTCGATAGATAAATGTGGATAGATAAATGTCGATAGATAAATGTCGATAGATAAATGTCAATAGATAAATGTGGATAGATAAATGTGGATAGATAAATGTGGATAGAAAAATGTGGATAGATAAATGTGGATAGATAAATGTGGATAGATAAATGTCGATAGATAAATGTGGATGGATAAATGTGGACAGATAAAAGTCGATAGATAAATGTGGATAGATAAATGTCGATAGATAAATGTCGATAGATAAATGTGGATAGATAAATGTGGATAGATAAAAGTCGATAGATAAATGTTGATAGATAAATGTGGATGGATAAATGTGGACAGATAAAAGTCGATAGATAAATGTGGATAGATAAATGTGGATAGATAAATGTGCAAAGATAAATGTGGATAGATATATGTGGATAGAAAAATGTGGATAGATAAATGTGGATAGATAAATGTGGATAGATAAATGTGGATAGATAAATGTCGATACATAAATGTCTCAAGATAAATGTCGATAGATAAATGTCGATAGATAAATGTCGATACATAAATGTGGATAGATAAATATGGATAGATAAATGTGAATAGATAAATGTGGATAGATATATGTGGATAGATAAATGTGGATAGATAAATGTGGATAGAAAAATGTGGATAGATAAATGTGGATAGATAAATGTCGATACATAAATGTCTCAAGATAAATGTCGATAGATAAATGTCGATAGATAAATGTCGATAGATAAATGTGGATAGATAAATGTGGTGAGATATATGTGGATAGAAAAATGTGGATAGATAAATATGGATAGATAAATGTGGATAGATAAATGTGGATAGATATATGTGGATAGAAAAATGTCGATAGATAAATGTCTAGATAAATGTCGATAGATAAATATCGATAGATAAATGTCGATAGATAAATGTGGATAGATAAATGTGGATAGATAAAAGTCGATAGATAAATGTCGATAGATAAATGTGGATGGATAAATGTGGACAGATAAAAGTCGATAGATAAATGTGGATAGATAAATGTGGATAGATAAATGTGGATAGATAAAAGTCGATAGATAAATGTTGATAGATAAATGTGGATGGATAAATGTGGATAGATAAATGTGGATAGATATATGTGGATAGAAAAATGTCGATAGATAAATGTCTAGATAAATGTCGATAGATAAATATCGATAGATAAATGTCGATAGATAAATGTGGATAGATAAAAGTCGATAGATAAATGTCGATAGATAAATGTGGATGGATAAATGTGGACAGATAAAAGTCGATAGATAAATGTGGATAGATAAATGTCTATAGATATATGTGGAAATAAAAATGTGGATAGATAAATGTGGATAGATAAATGTGGGTAGATATATGTGGATAGAAAAATGTGGATAGATAAATATGGATAGATAAATGTGGATAGATAAATGTGGATAGATATATGTGGATAGAAAAATGTCGATAGATAAATATGGATAGATAAATGTGGATAGATATATGTGGATAGAAAAATGTGGATAGATAAATATGGATAGATAAATGTGGATAGATAAATGTGGATAGATAAATGTGGATAGATATATGTGGAAATAAAAATGTGGATCGATAAATGTGGATAGATAAATGTGGGTAGATATATGTGGATAGATAAATGTGGATAGATAAATGTGGACAGATAAAAGTCGATAGATAAATGTGGATAGATAAATGTCGATAGATAAATGTCGATAGATAAATGTCAATAGATAAATGTGGATAGATAAATGTGGATAGATAAATGTGGATAGAAAAATGTGGATAGATAAATGTGGATAGATAAATGTGGATAGATAAATGTCGATAGATAAATGTGGATGGATAAATGTGGACAGATAAAAGTCGATAGATAAATGTGGATAGATATATGTGGATAGATAAATGTGGATAGATAAATGTGGATAGAAAAATGTGGATAGATAAATGTGGATAGATAAATGTGGATAGATATATGTGGAAATAAAAATGTGGATAGATAAATGTGGATAGATAAATGTGGGTAGATATATGTGGATAGAAAAATGTGGATAGATAAATATGGATAGATAAATGTGGATAGATAAATGTGGATAGATATATGTGGATAGAAAAATGTCGATAGATAAATGTCTAGATAAATGTCGATAGATAAATATCGATAGATAAATGTCGATAGATAAATGTGGATAGATAAATGTGGATAGATAAAAGTCGATAGATAAATGTCGATAGATAAATGTGGATGGATAAATGTGGACAGATAAAAGTCGATAGATAAATGTGGATAGATAAATGTCGATAGATAAATGTCGATAGATAAATGTGGATAGATAAATGTGGATAGATAAATGTGGATAGAAAAATGTGGATAGATAAATGTGGATAGATAAATGTCGATAGATAAATGTCGATAGATAAATGTGGATGGATAAATGTGGACAGATAAAAGTCGATAGATAAATGTGGATAGATAAATGTCGATAGATAAATGTCGATAGATAAATGTGGATAGATAAATGTGGATAGATAAATGTGGGTAGATATATGTGGATAGAAAAATGTGGATAGATAAATATGGATAGATAAATGTGGATAGATAAATGTGGATAGATATATGTGGATAGAAAAATGTCGATAGATAAATGTCTAGATAAATGTCGATAGATAAATATCGATAGATAAATGTCGATAGATAAATGTGGATAGATAAATGTGGATAGATAAAAGTCGATAGATAAATGTCGATAGATAAATGTGGATGGATAAATGTGGACAGATAAAAGTCGATAGATAAATGTGGATAGATAAATGTGGATAGATAAATGTGGATAGATAAAAGTCGATAGATAAATGTTGATAGATAAATGTGGATGGATAAATGTGGACAGATAAAAGTCGATAGATAAATGTGGATAGATAAATGTGGATAGATAAATGTCGATAGATAAATGTGGATAGATAAATGTCGATAGATAAATGTGGATAGATAAATGTCTCTAGATAAATGTCGATAGATAAATTTCGATAGATAAATGTCGATAGATAAATTTCGATAGATAAATGTCGATAGATAAATGTCTCTAGATAAATGTCTCTAGATAAATGTCTCTAGATAAATGTCTCTAGATAAATGTCGATTGATAAATTTCGATAGATAAATGTCTCTAGATAAATGTCTCTAGATAAATGTCGATAGATAAATGTGCATAGATAAATGTGGATAGATAAATGTCGATAGATAAATGTCTCTAGATAAATGTCGATAGATAAATGTGGATAGATCAAGGGGCACGGTAGTGCCCAGCCAAGTTCTCTAGCAACTTTGGCACTACACCCTTATTTACAGGAAACAACTCAGGCCATTTTCGACCCCCCTCTAACTTCCACACCAAAGATGCTAGAAATTTCATTTGTTGAGCTGGTCAAAACCAAACACCTCGCAAAATTTCAGCCTCCTACGATGAGTAGTTTCTGAGATATAGGGCTTTAAAAATCGCAAAAACCGTAACTGACTCACTGACTCACTGATTCACTGATTCACCGACAGATCATCAAAATTATGGAGAACTTCCCGATATCGTAGAAAATTGAAATCTTACACGGTGATAGGACTTGTGGTGTATACAAAGGAAAAAATCGCCCATTTCCGCTGAATTTTCATAAAATATTATAGAGCACTTCTGATTATCGTAGAACCTTGAAATTTGGTAGAATGGTAGAGCTGATAGTTTATACAAAGGAAAAAATTTTAAATTTGAGAATTTCAGCCAGGGGGCGGGCGTGGCAATCGCCCATTTCGTAGAATCTTGAAATTTGGTAGAATGTTAGAGCTGGTTGCTTATACAAATTAAAAAATTTAAAATTTGAGAATTTCAGCCAGTGGGCTTGGCATCTGCCTATTTCCGGTGAATTTTCATCAAATATTAGGGGGGCATTTCTAACTTTCGTAGAACATTAAAATTTGGTAGAATGGAAGGCCTGGGAGTTTATACAAAAGAAAAAATTTAAAATTTGACAATTTTAGACAAGGGTCGTGGTAACCGCCCATTTTCTCTGAGCAATACCTTGCAAAAAGTAGTGAAATCACAACAAAAACATTACTGTTAAAAAAGAGCCAAGTTCTCCTATGTTGAAGTTATGCTAGCACAAAAAGTACTGAAATGTAAAAGTGTACCAAGTTCTAAAGCTTAGCTTTAAATTTGTATACATAAAATGTTGATTATTTACTTGGCAATTTTTCAAATAGCTTTAAAAATCGGTAATTTAAAGAAAAATTGTCAAGAGAACAATCAACATTTTATTTATACAAATTTAAAGCCAAGCTTTAGAACTTGGTACATTTTTACATTTCAGTACTTTTTGTGCTAGCATAACTTCAACATAGGAGAACTTGGCTCTTTTTTAACAGTAATGTTTTTGTTGAGATATATTTTTCAACATGCACAAAAGGTCATTTCATTAATTATAATTATAGGCACGTCTACATTTTAAGAAGAAAAGTAAAATTAATAGCATAAAATAAGTGTTTTCAGATCTAAATCAACTTTGGCGAACAATGAAAGAATTAGGCTTGCATCTCTTAGGCTCCTTATTTTCATTACAAATGAAACGTTAATGCATTTTACCACTCTACCATTGTTTGCAAAGTACTATCTACAAAAAACTATCAACATGTTTTTTCTAATAGCTTAAAATTTAAATGTAGGTATATTTATCTTTATTTTAACAAATTCGTCAAAAGTCGAAGAAAACTCGAAAATGCAAAACAAGAAAACATAACATATATAAAAGAAATAAATGTACTTTCTACAAAGCTGTGGCTGAAATTTAAAACAGAATATCCTAGAAGCGGATGACTCATTAACGAGTATTATCATCATCAGCTATCAGTACCTTTCTGAAGCTAATATTTTTACAAAGAGTGCTATTGCCTCTACCCGTTGATCAGATATAAACGTTTATTTTGATATCGAGATATCAACTCCAAGTCTAGTTATATGATCATTAAGTTTAAAAACATTTCGAAACTCTAATGTTTAGCAGGATTGGTAAGTTTTAAAAATTGTATTCCCTACAATTAATGGGTCCTGGATCTTCGTTCCTCCACCACCACCTCCATCATCATGACTGTGATACCCCGCGAATACAGTTTTGAAAACCATGTGACTTCTTGCTTTCATAATTTGTTCCAGTACATGCATTTAGCTTTTATCATGTGTCACTATGATCACTACTTTTCCTCATCTTAATTTCCCCAAAACAGGAAAAAAAAAATAAATCCTTTACAAACCAATCACTCAATATCAATTGACACAATCCGATTGTCCAAAATCTATCTACCCCTAAGCATCTTACACTTGATGAATTACAATATACTCATGTTGAGAGTAAACACATCACATTTTCGTCTATAGTGCAGTAGATTCGCATGGGGTTGTGGTCTGTCACATGAGTGTTAGAGCCAAAAGGGATGGTATAGTATAGTTGTTAGCGACAACTAACATTGACTATGTTTGCTCAAAAGGCGTGAAATTGCGTTTAACCCTCCACTTTTGTACGGTATCTATGCAGTAGAATTACTTTCAATCAAGATAAGCATCTAGTTTTCCCTTTCCCTTTTTCTTTTCTATTTTCATTTCTATTTGTTACAGAAGCAAAAGTCTAAGTAATTTTGACTATCTTGATCCTGAGCCGCCAATTAAGAGATGGCGTATGCCATTTCTTCCGAGAAGAAGAACTATATACGTAATCATCATAACACCGGGAAGATTTTGAAATGCTCAAGATTCTCCTTGAAAGTGATAACCAACCAAGAAACAAAACTTAAGCCATCTTCTTTTGAAAGAGAGGACAATTATAAATATACAACTGTTTGTATATCTATATTATTCATAAGACAAGTCTTCTTCTTATTGTGCATGGAATTCTATGTTGGTTTCAAAATCCTTTTGTTCACCCAGTTTATGCAGATTTTCCGCCATCACATGAAGATTGCATCTTTCTATGAATAAATTTTCAAAAACCCTGTAGCACAGAAACTCTGTGTAGGAAAATTTAATATTATTTCGAAATTATGTTTCGACTCACAACACGGAAATAAGGATATGTTTCAGGTGTAATTATTGAATCTAATTTGTATAATTGTGAAATTGTTTCTGTGGTACTCACAGCTTTAAGTAAAAGGCTCGAGGGAGGTTGAGAGTATGAATAAGTTTTGAGATTATACAAATAAAATTAAAAAAAAATAAAATGCACGACTGGGTCGCACGAACTTGCTCTTAGAGTTAAAGTTGCTTAAATTTTTAAGACTTTATATAGAAATTTGGAAAAAAAAAATAAAATTCGTTTTTTAAAAAAATAAAATAAAATCTAAAATTGAATTGCCCTCCAAAACAAGTATGTAGTTTTGATTGATATATTAACATGCATTTTTAGAAAAAAAATTTTCAAAATCGTTAGAGCCGTTTTTAAAAAAAATAATTTTTTATAAATAATTTTTTGGAAAAAAAGTTTTAAAATAAAATTGGTATGCCATTTTGTAGAAATCACTAATCAACATCTAAAAACAAAATTTCAAAAAAATTCAATGTCCCGTTTTCGAAAATTTGATTTTTCAAAAAAAAATTTTCAAATTTTTTTTTTAAATCCAAAAATTATTTTTTTGGAAATTTTATTTTTGGTTTACACTTAAATTATACACATTCTTCTTCACAAAAAGTTTCGTTGAAATCGAATAATCAGTTTCGGAGATAATCGGATTTGAAAAAAACCGTTCTATGGCAGGTACCGTTAATAATGATTTTCATAAAAAAATTTTTTCATTGGAAGATAAACCTTAGCTTAAAACTAACATTTGAATTTTTTAAACAAAATCGTTGGAGCCGTTTTCGAGATATTTCAATTTTACTTAAATCGGTATATGACAGGTACCGTTATTTTTGGTCCAAAAAAATTAATTCCAAAAACCCCTCTGGAGAGTCGCTAAATAACGCTACATACCAAGTTTGACATTAATCGGTCCATCCGTTTAGGCTGTAGCTCCTTATACAGACAGACAGACAGACAGACTGACAGACAGACAGACAGACAGACGGACTTCCGGGACCCACTTTTTTGGCATTGTCTACCATCGTAATGTCATGGAAAAATGTTATCTCAACTTTTTTTTGTGTACGAATGCATAACTTGATATATAGTTCTTATATCGCAAGTAAAAATGGGTTGTACATAATATTTTGTAGATATATGGGACATTTTGAATAAGTTTATGGAAATTAAAGCAATTTCGGTCAGATTTTATTCTTTAATGTAAGACTGGAAGTTCAGAAAAATTCTATTGTGTACAAAAAACATGCATATTGCCAGTATGCTACAGCGTTGAATATAATTTATGTAATTCGCTTCGAGGTTATGAGTAATTTAGAGAAAAATTAAATATTCGACTGAGTGGCACACACTTGCTCCAAAAAATTCGGTAGGAACCTATAATTTTGGTCTTAGCAGAAGGGTAATGAGTTTTTAAGCCAAAATTGGTCTTAAAGAACATAATATGTTCTGTAAGACCAATTTTGGCTTAAAATATTGTTTCCTGCAGATGGATATCTTTTCAAAAGAATCTTGATAGTCTCAGATTCCAATCACTCAATTTATTGTTAAATGTTTATCGGATCAAAATACAACACAAGGCTTGTTTCTTCAAACGGTTTTTGAATAACAAATCACAATCACTACCTGTCTTGAGTACATAAATAACCAATCACAGGTTAAACTGAATTGAGTATTAATATTTCCCCTAAACGAATTTGTCCTAGTTTCTCTTCTATAACACAGATCTATAATTCCGGTAAAAACAATTCACGTTCATTCCAGAAATGTTGCAAAATCACAGGTCAAAATTCATTTTTAATGCATTTCCGTCAATTCGGGTCAAAACCATACAAGTTTACATTAGTAGTGGTATATCGCTAATAGCTGGTCGAAGAGCGTACTGCAGAACGAATTCTTTTTTAGAAGAATGGGATTTTTGGTTTAGCATCAGCAGAATACTAGGCCTAAAGGTGTGCCTTTTTCCCTTCTAAGTTATAGTAAAATCACGTATCTTTCTAAAAAATAACGGTTCCCCCACGAGTTGTCTAGGTTTAATCCCAGAACATTTCAGAATAATCACTATTCAATTCGATAAAAAACGTGATTAAGTTAAGTCAGGGTTTGATGGTAAATCACGGTTCGCTACAATAAAATCAAGGAATATTTTGGTAATATCATCATTTTATGCCATAAAAAAATTACGAATTTCTTCGGTTAAACCACATAGAAAAAACAAAACTTCGCTCGAGTGAAGTCAAGAATTTCTCAGATTAATCGCGAGCCGCTCCAATAAATTATGGACTACTTCTGCAAAATAACCGGTTTTTAGTCCCGTTTTACCCCAGGAAATTCGGGGCTGCATCGCAAGGAAAACATGGTCGTGTTGCCCAGTAAAATTAATGCTTTTCACAAGTCGAATTGGTAAAATCACAAAGCGAAGCTTTAATATACAATTTTCGCTTAAACCAGCGGCATTTCGAAAAACATGAGAGAGCCTTCCTTAAATGGACAAAATAGAAAATTATGAAAAGTTTTGTTTTTTTTTTCAAGTAATTCTTAATTTTAAGAGCAGCACTGTTTTTTAGGTGTTATTTCTTTCCCCTGTTAATTTCTGCCTGGGGCCCAATTCCGCAAGAGTAAGTTTTTCTTTGTGGGTTTTTCTCATATTCATCCTTTCATAAAAATGCTTATTTTTTTTTAAAGTGGTCGTATAGGGTCTTTTTATCCAGCATTATAAAATACCTACTTGAAAATAATGTGTCATGTAGCCAGATTGCATCTTCTCCTTTACTACTTTTGCTCATGCGCTTAAAAAAAAGCAAATACAAATTTGCAAAATAAAGTACGTATACGCCACAGTGCACGTGGACAACACGATACAAATAATGTGTATTATAAACATTGGCAAAGGCAAAAAACTGTATTATTTCCACCTCTTTGTTCTTTGAATTAGAATATTATTGGTCGTTTTATTTACTTCTTATGTAAACGTTTCATTTTTTGAATATATTTCATCGACACAGTACAAACATCATTAACCTTCTTCAGTTCAATAGATTTCTCCCGCCATTGAATAAATTAAGCTCACTAAAAAATAATCATATTGATTCAAACATCGACGGTTTTCTTTTCCACAATCGTGAATAAATAATTGAATTGATAAAATCGAACAAGAATTACGATGAAATAAAAAAAAAGAAAGAAGAGAACAAATATTTTTGGGACGTCGATGTCGACTTCGATTCAAACTCTCACTCTAAAGTCTGCGGTTTTTTTTGTAGTCTGTTATCAGGATCAAAAGGCTTCAGAAGTAGCACAAAGGTCGTTAAGACACCACTCCCGCGAGATTCCCATTCTCGTTTTTGATATTTTTTTATTTGCATGCGCGGTATATTCCGAGGAAAGATAATAAATAAATTCCTCTTGTTCCACTTCGAGAACAATTCAAATCGACTCATTATCATATGTAATTCACTTCGCTATGTAAATAAATGTAGCATAAAAGGACATTAAGGATTCAAAATATTTCTCTCTTTCTCTATTTCTGATGGCGCATATCGAAAATTTTGTAAATCCTCTGCAACTAATCATGCGGAATAAATTGAAATCTTCTTCTCGATCGATTGTTTGTTGGAAGGAGGGTTGGAGGATGTGTTATGTAGACCAGAATGATGGGTAAACTCTGCAAGGATAATTGGATAAAGTTTCTATTTTTTTTTGCACTCACTTTTCGCCATCTTCTTTTCAATTAATCCATTGGCAAAGATGTCTTCGTTGAACGTGTCCTGAATGTGTCCAGCAAGTCCATCAGTCGTTGAAGAAGAAAAAAAAATCGAAGATAATGTATTCTAATGTGTCAACATTTTCACTACATAAAACGAAAAAAAAAAAAAAAACTTGAAAAACTTCCTGCAGAAGTGTCCATGTCCTTCTAGAATCTCCTTCAAAATGCCCCCATGCAAACATACAAGTTCTCAGGCTGCCCTTTTTTTCTTGAGTTTACAGCAAAAAACCAACTGAAGCGTTAAAGTATATGTCAACTGTTAGTCGTTCATTGTGTTTTCTGGCAAGATGTCCTTTTCCCAGAAGGATCAGAAAATCCATACGAGTTTCCCTGCTCTGTGTAAGAATTTATGTGATGTGTGTGTGTTTATGGAGTGGTGGCCACCACATCCGGTTCTCGGGTGTTTATATGATGGAGATTGCAATTCCGGTTGCCATCAAGGTTGGGTTGGGTCGTTTGGGTGTTAAGTTGTGATTATTATTGGTAACATCATTTACGTATCCAATCTGATTCAAGGACCTTTTCTTGTGTGTCTGTGTAACCTAATCAAGTGGTATGTTTGAGATGATAATTTTACTTGGATGTGTTGCTCGTTGCCAATGAGATGTAAATTGAAATGTTTTATGCTTAAATCAAAACTGAAAACAACCCTTTCTTGTTGGTTGTCGACAAAACATATATAAAAGTATATGAACAGAGGAAGGATATCATCATTTTCACACATACAATCATTTTGGAATTATTCTTGTGGTCGACCATTCTCTTTCGTTTAATCTTCGTTTAATGATTGAATTTAATTAACAGAAGCTTATGTGAGGATTGCTGAGAGTTGGGTTCTTAACAGAAAATATAAATAGTTGTTGTAAAGGACCATGAGGGGATATGTTGGTGGTATGAACTTGAAGAAAGCTGGTTTAGCTGATTCAAATGCAATTACTGTAGAGCACGTGGTCATGATTGTTATAAATGTGTGGTGTTGAATATTTGATGAATCTTATGGTTGATGGAAAGGTTGCAGATACACTATAATTCTAAGCGGTCTTGAAGTCTGTCTTATTATTTTAATAATCGTTTTTTTTTTTGTGAATATCACGACTTAAGGATATCCCGCAGCAAATTCCTTGTGGCTGAAATATGATTTTTTTAAAATTCATTTGATATATGCAGAAGTTTTATATTCGTGGGTGTTCTTTTTTTAAGAAAAAGTGAGTTATTTTGTATTTAAAGAATTAAAAATTTGTCAACATTTGTGCTCTTTGAGTCCGTTTATTTTTCTCTAAGTTTTAGTAATTGAAAATTTTCAAGTACCCAAACGGATATAAGAACCAATAGGCAAAAAAAATGGTTGTCTGGAATAAAGTCGGTTAACAGGCAATAATTTTACGTGATAAAAAATCAATTCCATCACCCAAAAACCCATTTTTTTATATGACAACCTTTAATAAATTTTATATCATCTGAAAGCCTTTTATTTCATCTTCAATATGATGCTCCAATCATATCTGTACAATGCATGGTGTTTTTAAAAAAATCATATTTCGAAACGCAGAGAAAATAAATGCGTGTTAGGCGCCTCATTTTTTTTCATTATGTTTTGAATGGTTTTTTTTTTAAATTGTCCTATAATCACTACTTTGTCAAAGGTCTACCACATGTTTTAGTTTTAAAAAATCATTTATAATTTGGTCTAAAAATTTTATAGAATTTTTTCAATACATTTGTCAGTCAAACAATAAATTTATCTATCAATGAAAAAAAAAATTCAACTTTCTACAAAGTCGCGTTTAGAAAATTGCCACTTTTTTGCAATTTTGTTTTACCCCTATTTACCCTATTTAATGATTGAATTTTTAAAAATCCTTCATTAACCCTCTGTAGGCACACCTCTTTTTTGTGACGTGATAGGCACACGGGTGCGAATTTGGTTTATACTTTTTCATGTCGCTAGAACTTTTTTCGGTCACAATATTTTATAGAGAATCAAGTATGAAATTGATGTAGAATATTCCGAGGAATTCGAATATTGTATTCACAATTCAGAAAAAAAATATTTTCACCCTTATAAAGAGACTTTTTTGTGACCACTATTTTTGAAAAATCGTAATTTTTGTATTTTTGTCCTGCCAAAATCGCACCCGTATGCCGACAGAGGGTTAGTAAATTTTATCATTTTCAAATAAACTAAAGAAGATTCTTGTATCTCCAATAGTTTATTTTGAATTGACATTTTTGCGACAATGCTAAAAATTTCAGATGGAACGGGAGAAAATGCCGTCATTTTTCTGTGGATGCTGCCATTGTTCATCGATTTATAAGACGTTATTACGTAGTTATCACGTTCGAGAACAATATGTTTCCATTATATCAAACATTTTTTTCTTGTAGAAATCAAAGAAAAACTTTATTCATGTAAGTATGTATGTTGCAACAAGCACCCAATATTTTCGAGAAACTCGGATGAGAAAGATAGAACTTGAGTTAAATGTATGAAGCTATATAACAACGTTTAATGTTTCTAGTCTCTTCCAAAACTTCCCAAATCAAACAAGAAAATATGCACATATTGGCAGTAAATTCGGACATATTTTAATGTACCATACAACAAGTCTTCACTTTATATATATAATTTATTATTAAGTAAGTATTCAGGGGCGGATCCAGGATTTTTTTCTGGGAGGGGGGCACAAGGGACGGATTGGCAAAAAAAAACAGCAATAACAGTTAGAAATTAAGTGAAGTACCATACGACTGACTAACAAGCAGAAAATTTTAACGACCCACAGTGGTCTAAAACCTGGCCAAAAATATTTAGGCACATTTCCCACATAAAATAGGTACCAAATGACCAAAAAGTTATTCGGAAGGAAAAATTTTCATTTTCTTGTTACAGTTAAAGCCACTTAAGTGCTAACCCTCTTACTCCTGGATTAGCCGGAAGAAAAAAAATATAAAAAATCAGAAAATGCACGTACAATTCTGTGCTTCATTAAAGTTAGTAATCTATTCTGTAATCTATTCTTTATTTAATTTTTTGACTTAAGTTGTTTCACCTAATAGTTTTTGAGAAATTAAGTTTTAAAGATGAAATTTTGAAAAAAAAATGTTTACGTTTTTTAATTGATTTTGTATAAAATTTTGCAATATTATGGACATAATTATACCATTAGTTAATGACCTAGTAGTTTTTAGTCAAATACTAAAGACTTCATTCTAATAAATATTAAAGTTCCTAAGAATAACAAAAAAAACTGAATCATACTTTTTTGCCGGGAAACCCAGTTTTGTTTTTTTTTTTATTTGCATTAACCTTTTGTTACCCAAGGTCGTTAATTTAAAAATTTTTATCTTTAATAAAACACGTATTTTTTTAAAAATTCAATAAAGTCATTATTTACTTAGTTATTTCGATATTTTGGGAGTAAAAAAAAAGTTCAAATAATTTATTTTTATATAAAAATGCAAAAATTCAAGCAAAAAACTATCTAATATTAATTTTTAGGCACTTTCCTAAAATCCAAAAATAAAACCCCGTGGGGTTTACTAACAAAAACAATTTTTTTTCTGAATTTCGTAGTTTTTACACAAATTTGCTTATTTTCAAAAAAAGCCCAACTTTCAACATTAACTGTCAATTATAAACTATTGGTGCTATTTATTAGAAATTTGAAGTACTATTTCGATAAAGCAATACTTAAAGATTATAATATTAGAAGCTTCAAAAGAAAAAAAAAAATAGTTTGTAGAGCTTTTATGCAATCTTTTTCGGTTTGTTACAGAAATGTCACATGGGGCTACAAGGGGTTAAATTGTTTTATACCTCAAGAAAATTGTGTTCAAATTGTGGGTCTCTTGGAGACAAATTGACCAAGTTATGAGTATTTTAATACTTCCCTTAGGAACGTTTTAGTCTTTTAGTCCAGAGTTCAAAACTTTAAATCGTTATCCCCACAACTAATGTTTTCAACGCCGGTGCTCCTCATAACTTCAAAACTACTGCACCGATTCTTTTGAAATTTGGAACACTATTTTTTTACATATTTTTAGAGGTATCCCTGGAGAAATTTTCTCAATAAAATAACATTTATAAAAATCTATAAGTAAGGGTCGCTTTTGAGTAGTTTTTTTCAAGGGGTCTTTATTTTCGGGGTGCAAACTTCGGCAAACTTCTGAAATGCAAGTTTGTTCTACATATCCAGCAGTTCTATATATAGTTTATTCAATTTTGTGACTTGTTCCGCTATTTTAAAAACACTAATGTTAAAAAAAAAAACAACGAAAAAAGTGCAAATTTTTGAGGTGGAGCTTTTCATGGGAAAGGGATGCAACAATCAACAAAATTCGCATTTTCAGCCAGAAATAGACAAGAGTTTCACTCAAGTTCTTTCTGTTATTATTCATATATTTTTAAAACTCTTATAGTTTGATTTCCTTTAAGTATGAACTTTAAGTTCTGGGGGGGGGGGGGGCACGTGCCCCCGTGCCCCCCCCTGGATCCGCCTATGTAAGTATTGGTATCTATTTATCAATCCCCTTTCCACAAGCAAGCACTACAACACATTGAAACGAAACCATTTAACACCACTCATACGATACTGCTAATGTAATTAAAATCACTTCTATTAGATATATGTATTTGTATAATATCACAGTCTTTTGTGTAGTTATTACTACAAATTTACTCGCGCAAAACATTTTATTTGCACTTTAATTCATTAGCAAGTGAGTCGACAAATAGCGCATATTCAATACCCAATACCCAATACCACCCACCCTTCTTTAGAAAATAGTAAATCCTCGCCTTACAATCAATAAATTAGAATAAACTGGCCATGCAACCCCTAATAGCATTATAATATTCGCAAATATTTCAAATGCACTTAGTTGCGAAAACAACTAAACCCACTATATCTGTGCAACTATATTCGTATGAAGGTCTTGAACATGTGGCACATTTCGATAAATTTAATATTTTAGCCAACATTTTCGATATTTCCAATTCAATTTATCCGAGGCAAAAAAACAACCCCCAACCTCCCATCCGTTAATGTGAAAAATTTACATTTATGGCTCACATATGACAGAAGTACATATTTGGCTGAACGCTTAATGAATCATTCCGCTCAGTTCTATGCTGCCCCACTGTGTTTAGTGTGATTCGATTTGTACTCTCTCGTACAATGAACACAAAAATGAGATATGATGACATAGCGATTAGGACTGCCATAAATATCATCCATACAAACGAGTATGACAATTCGAACAAACAAACAAAAGCCAGCAGAAGCAGATCCCAGATTCTAAATCCTCGTATAGATCCGAAGCCAAAGACAACCCCTTTTAAATAATCATAAAATATCGTGCGAAATGAAATGTTCATTAGGGGTCGATTTACGAGCTGAGTACTTAGCACTGACTTGTGTCTCCGTCTGCGTCTCTTAGTGAATGAATTTCTGCAAAATGGTGAATTGTGAATCCTTCGGTTAAAGGCGGCCGGCAATGCGCGTATCCACAACGAGAGACAAGTGTTTTCTAAGCTGTACCATTCTGTATCCTGTGGTTGTATGTCTTTTCAATGATGGGGTGGTTCTTCCTGCTTGCTGCTGAGGAAGAAGAAGTTTGAGTGTTGAAAAAGAATATGCGTTGGAGTTTTGTATCCTCATAAATTATTGTTTTTATCGCAATTGTTGTTCTTGTTGTTGTTTAGTTATGAGTGCGATTGTGAAACAAACAGAAGGACATTCGAAAACATCTCTCTCTCCCGATTCTAATAAGGAAAATGTGTTTCTGCTCAAATGAGTTGCTGTTACTAATCAAATCAATTCTGGGTGCTTTAACTTGTTTTTTTTTTTCAGTCCTGATGATAATGAGGATACAGACACGAATTCAAGAAATTGAATCTTTAAAGAAAGCGGGGGAGGGGAGGGGGTGTTTAAATTTTTAAAAATATTACCTATCTAATATTTTTATTTCTAATTTCAATTTTCAAATCCAAATGAAAACGCATTTTAAATGCAAAAGCAAATGCAAATGCAACTGCAAATCAAAATATATTTGCAAAAATGAAAAAATGCGAATGCAAATGTAAATGGAAAATAGGAATGTAAATACAAAACAGAAATAGATATGCAAAATGGAAATTCAAATGCATATGCAAATGCAAATACACAATGGAAACTCTAATGCAAAATGCAAATGCAACGTGTAAAATTCAAAGTTCAAAATGCAAAATGGAAAGTGCAAAACGTAAAATGCAAAATATAAAATGAAAATGCAATATCCAAAATCCAAATTCCAAAATATAAAATAAAAAATCGAAAACCCAAAATGCAAGTGCAAAATGGAAATTTAAATGCAAAATGAAAAATGAATATAACAAATGCAATTGCAAAATGCCAAATACCAAATGCAAAATGCAGAATGTAAAATGCAAATGCAAAATGGAAATTCAAAAAAGCAAAATTTAAATGCAAATGCAAGGTGAAAATAAAAATGCAAGTGCAAAGGCGAATACAAATGCAAGATGAAAATAAAAGTGCAAATGCGAATACAAAATGGAAATGAAAACGCGAATGCGAATGCAAATGCAAAATAGAAATGCAAATGCAACTGCAAAATGAAAATTCAAATGCAAATACAAAATGGTAATTTAAATGCAAATGTAAAATAGAAATGCAAATGAAAATGGAAATGAAAATAAAAATGTGAGTGCGAATGCAAATGCATATGATAATACAAAGCTAAACGCAAAATGCAAAATAGAAATAATGCAAAATGGAAATTCAAATGCAAATGCAAATTGAAATGCGAAAGTAAATGCAATTGCAAGAACAAATTTAAAAAAATAAAGAATAAGAAAAAAAGAAAAGAATGTAAGAAATAAAAATACTATGAATTGCGTTAAAATTCCCCTCTATTTATTGAATATGGAGCAGGAATTAATATCTCAAGACATCAAAAGCCTTTAGAGACCTTTTTGTACTTTAAAATCCAAGTTCATTTGTAAAAAAACATGGGTATCGAAGACCAACTTTTTTGAAAGTCTGACCTAAAAGAAAGTTTTCAAAGGCGTCAATGTGTTCACTTCAACATAAATAGTCTACACCCTTGATTTATGTGTCTTCGTAGCCTTTGACGTTTTTTACGAAAGTTCTTTTTTTCATTCAAAACTTATCCACAAAAAAAATACAAGAAGTTTGGTTTTTGATTTTGTTATTTCTTGGACCACACCAAGAGTGTTAACTGCCATCACCCTTGTCTGGAAGTTAAACACAATTACACAATAACCACTCAATCAAATTGAGAAACAAACCAACCTTAAACAAACAAAAACATCCCAAGGACATTTCTACCTATAGCACTTATCATTTTTCCGACCGTTTTAGTGGATTCAATTTGATTTAAAATGAAAAAAAAAATCCTAAAATATCTATTTCCACCCTTGACCCACCAAAAAAGCAGCCACCCATCACTCTGGTACATATATATTCTCCCATCAATCTGTCGAAGTAATAAAAAACGCAACGAAACAGAAAACAAGGATAACAAGTTAAATAAGCTCATCTCATATTCATAGAACGAAATTGAGGAAAATGATTTTTTGTGGTGGCATTTAATGATGGGGATAACTAACACAAGCAGCAGGCAAATTGTTGTTGTTGTTTTTCAGTCTTTTTCTTTCACTGTCATTATCACAAAAAGAGTCATCAACCCCAAAATGTTATTGGGTATGTGAAATGTGGTTGCGTTAATTTATGCGTTAAGCCGAAAGGATAATATTAGACCAGATTTCATGAACAGACAAACGTGTTCTTATAAATAAAAGCGATACGAACAGGCGGTTAATGGAAAACAAATCACTTGGAGTAAAAACGTCCTTGGGGCACATATGAAATCGGTTCACACCCACAACTCATTTGCATAGTAAATATTAAAAAGGATATATACATACCTATATGTAACGGGAAAATGAATTATGTATGAAAGATTGAAGAAAATCAACGTTGAAAATAAGACATTTTAAATAGCTCAGGGAAATTAGTCAAAATATGGGCATGAAATCTAGGAAAAATAATAGAGCATCAGCTTGTATATTTATAATTTCAAATAGTATAAATTTAGCCCATTCACATTAACTGGAAAACTTACGTTATTTAACCCCCCAAAAACCGTATAAAGCACAAAATTAGAGTTGTTGGACCTTCGAAATCGACATTAACACGCGTATGGCTGCAAAACTGCGTACTTATATTTTGGTTATACCTCTACTCCCAAAATTTTCTCGGCCTACTAGCAAAAAAACAGCTTTTTTCTTACTTTTGACTAGTACATGGAGAGTTTCGGAGTTAGATTACTTCTACAATACGATGGTGACAATAACGATTGTGGGCTCATTTTATAGGTAATTATAAGTACTACAATTCATTCTTGAAGAATTATCCAAACAAATCAAAAGTTCGTCAGATATATGAACAAATGTCATTTTGCCCCAACCTTGCGATACAAACACGCACTTTGACCAACTATAAAATTTTATTTAATCAACTCACGGAATTGTTTTGTATATGGTTTTTTAGATAATTTTATTGTTAATAAGTCTTACCTTTGTCAGTTTTTGTTAAAATGAATAACAATGGAGCTATTCAATAAAAACGATACCAATCTCTTTTCCAAGATGGCGGCTGTTCCCAACCTCCAATTATCCCAACAAATTGACTTTTATGATAAGGACAACCACCCGAACACATTCCATGAAAAAAATTTTGTCCCGCGAAAAATGCGATTTAAATTACTAATTTCCCTGGGCTAAAACCCGTAGGTACATTATTTCATCAAATCTTAAATCTTGACTTTTTTTCTTCTCCAAAAACGATTTTTTATTTTTTTTTTAAGTTGATTTCTTTTCCGAAATTGATACAAATTCGGAAACAAAATGCATCTACTATCCCATAGATGCCACTTAAAACACACTTCATCTATTTAAAGCATTTGTGGTTGTGGTATAAACTGCTATAGTTTGTCCATGTTAATGGTTTGTGTATTGGGAATACCGTTACAAAAGCTGAAAGCTTGAAAGTTTGGTAAAGAACTTTTCGACCAAAATTTCTTGTTAGAAATTGAATTTGAATTTATCCGAATTAATTTTCTAATTGGATTCGAAGACAAAAATCGTGTTGGATTATCCTTAAAGATGGATAAAATCAATATAATAGACAAAAAAAAAGAAAATAGTTTAAAAGCTGAAGTGCGTTCTTTTATTCGCCGATGTTAGCTATTGTTAAAAATAACTTTCATCGTTCCTAAATGAGAAAAAAGTTACGAAATGTAACATTGTGGCGTCACAACATCTTTCCTAAATTCAATGTTAAAGTGTCAAATAGTGACATTTTGTAACTTTTCCATCTCAGCTTCTGGACTTGAGTTTCAATGCTAATGAGCACGTTCAAACAGTTAACATAAAGCTATCGGATAGCTTTTTGTTGTTGTTAACAGTGTTAAAAATTAGCAAAGAAACGAACCATTTTCTGTCAAAAAATAATATGAAGGTATCCGAGAATTTTTGGTATACCGCAGGTATTCGAGTGATCAGCTGATAAATTTTTGGCTATTTTTTATTTTGATTTCTATTCGCGCGATTATTCAGCTTGAAAATAAAATAAATTTGCAAGAATTAAAGTTAAATCGATTGTGCAAGTACTATGCAACAATAAAAAAACAGGAATTTGCTCAAAAGAAACGATTTCCTCTTTTCAATATTTTCATATTTTTTTTAGCTGCTTTGGCAAGCTATCTGGATAGATTTTCGTTCAAAGAGATATTCCAGATACGGGTATTTCAGATAGCCTATCCGATAGCTGCTTAAACGTGCCAAATCTATCAAACAAAACTAAATGGGGAAGAGAGGGGAAGATGTGAGAAGAGAAGTTTTTGTTTGTTTACATACATATTTGAAATTATTTAATGCATATTTTTGTTTCAATTTGCTTAGAATTCAATTTAATAGACATATTTCAGTACCAAATTGATTCTTTCTTGTTTATTCATTCATAAAATTGATCTCTAAAAATTTTGTTTTGACAGATCAACAAAATCTAACATTCGTCGTTCCTAAATTAAAGATGAAATTTTCTAACAAAATCTAACAAAAACAACAACAACAACAAGGTTTTTTTTTGACACAACAACCAAAGTTAACTTTATTTAATAAAAGAACGGGCCACTGGTCTTATGTTCTTATTTAAAAAAAAAAATTTTTGAAAAAGTATTCCACAATTTCATTTAGATATTTTCAAAATTAAGTTCATCAAATTGTTTTTTAAATGGCCTAAATTTTCTAAATGAAAAAAAGTACTAAAAGTTGATTTTAAAATTACGAAAACAGCTTTTTAATTGACTCTAACCTCTAATTTTTTTTATTGTTAAAGCAGGCGTTTAGAAAACAAACAAAATGTCTGTAAAAAATATTTTCGAAAAATTTTCTGAAAAAAAATTGGTATGCCGTTTTGATGAAATTATTTTTTCACATATTTAAATTAGATTTCAAGTAAGTTCATTAATCCTTAAAAAAAAAATATTTTTCAAAAAAAAAAAAATATTTTTTTAAAAATCCAAGAAATTATTCTATAATATGGCTTAAAACAAAAACACACCTTTTGGACACTCGGGCGTATGCGTGACGTTTTCTTGAATTAATTTTGAATAAAGTCTATTTTTAAGTAGTCGATTTTTGTTGAACAACTTCAGCCTCAGCGAAATCATTTAAAAAAAGTAAAGAATGATAAACGACTAAAAATTGAGCACGTTCAAGAAATATTAGGGGCTAGATATCCAGGCAACGTCATTAAATGAACGGAAATTTGAGTAAATTGACTAAATTAGTTTGGATATGATATGCTATTATCAAATTTCGAAATTTTCTTAAGTATTTTACCGATCTCATGGGCAAGACACTAAATTTCACTTAACTTTAATGAATAAATAATATTAATTATAACCGATAATGCACTTTTTAATCGTTTTTCACCCAAATAAATTTAATTTTGATAAATTAATTCTTTAATTAAAAACAATCTGCTGTCATGTTGACAAAAAAAACTTTCCTAAAGGAGAATGGGCATTTTGGACGTTGAGCGGCCATTAATAAAATTGGTATCAAATGAAAGGACTATAACTTAGGAAAAACTTTTACTATGGACGTTTCGCAGTATTGCGTTAAGAATGTAAGAAAATCGTTAATGCATTATTCAATGTATGAACGACAAATTGGTTTATATTTTTATTTTGAACATAAAATATGATGCTCTGTCATTTTCCCTAAGTCTGAAGTCATTACTCTTGAAAATCCGACCAATAGAACTCATAATATAAGATTTTTAAGACAACCACTTCAAGATTTTGTTCGAAAGTTTTCAAACAATTCAAACTATCAAAAAATTGAATAACGAAACTCTGAAAATAGTCTTGAAACTGTTGTTGTGCTTAAAGTATGGGTTCTAGTGGTTGGATATTCAAGATAAAGGTCTTCAGATTTAGGGAAAATGAGAGAGTATCGTATTTTGCACTTAAAATACACACATAAGATACAACTTTGAGACAATCTGCATAAAGTGTTATATGCAAAAATGCATTTTATCCGTTTTTGGAGTACGTCACAAGAATAAAACTTCTCCACAGTATATGTAAACCTTAATTACATCAAAAAATAACAAATTCATTCCTGGCCGCGCAACGTCCACATTCCATACAAACTTGTCCATTCTCCTTTTTAGGGAAAAATTTCTTGTCTAACTTTCTTGTTAGCTTTCCAATAAAATTACCTAAATTGGAAAGATTTTTTTTGACATCTGACCAATCAGAGACCGAGAAATTACCTAAATATTTAGTGCCTAACGTTTTTGAACCTGCCCATTATAACTACGACATTGAATTCGAAGTTTGATTAAAATTTTTAATAAATAAAAACTTAAAAAAAAAATTATTTTGTGAACTATTTTCTGTGTTCAAAATTCTTACGTGAATATTTTTTGTACGCACACTTTTTCCCTCGTCATCATAATCATCGATAGGAATACAGCTTTGTTACAGACATGCTTAAGTAAAATTGAATCCAAATCAAAATTAAATTGTAAACTCTAAATTCAGAGGTTAAATGTTAGCTTTTCACGCTGGGCGCCATTTTTCCATTTTTTCTTTTGCTTTTCATGAAGATCCGCGACCATATTTTATTTTGACTCGCTCAAGTCCAGCTTGTTCATTCATTTGAGCGTGAGACTCTTAATCTATGTGTGAAACGTTAGTTCTTCGCGTTGGGCGCCATTTTATCATTTTTCGCCTAAGGGTCGAATGATTGTTTTTCGCTTGGGTGCCATTTTATCATATTTCCCCCTACTTATCACTTTGTTCAGATCGGTTTGATGAATTTATTGATCTTTGTTCTTTTACTTTAAATTTCATAAAAAAATTAACAACTTAAGAAAGTGTTTCATCATCGTCTTTACTTTTAATTATTCCGTGTAGTTTCTGACATAACGTAACTCCGCATAAAAAAAATAACACAAGCACAAGTCACCAAACATAAAATAAAATAAAAAAAAAAAAAAACAGAACCGATATAAAAATAAAATGTGACAAGAAAGCAGCAGTCTGCCCCATCATCAGCCAGCTTATCACCTGCAGCACCTTCACACGTTCCACACCGAGTCCCGTAATCATTACTACCATATACAACTACCGACAACTCCTTTAAGCAAAATCGGCATTTTTTGAAAAGTCATATCTTAAACTCCTGATAGCCGCTATAAGATTGTGTGTTGTGGTGAATCGATGAAAAATTACAACTTCAAGCAGGTGGTGTGTCCAAAAAGATATCTGCTGCCCAGGTCCTGATCCTTGGGTCTTTCAGTTTGTGTATTTATTTTGGCAAAAAAAAATGAGAAAAAAAAAAGAAACACACATTAAAATCATAAATCCAAAAAGGACAAAAGAGAGCCGAAAATGTGAACGGCACGCCATTTGATGGAGCTCCTCTCTCTCTCTGTGATGGTCGTGTTGGTGGTATGAGTCGCGTCGATCGGGCGTATTCCCACAGGACAATGTGTCGGAAGAATTTGAATTTTTTGCAAACTATGTGGATTCGAATTCGGACGTGCGCGAGGAAAAGTAGTGCAATTTTTTATACAAAGTTGACCCAACAACATTATGAATAAAACTGTACAGGTGTGTTTTGGCTTAAGAAAGTGCCCTCTGGTGCGCTGGATGGATGATGATCAGCAGAGAAGACCAAAGGCAAACATCTGCCTTTAAGGAACGAGTTGCTTGTTTTCAATTTTTTTGTTTTCTGTCCACAATTCAATGTGTTAAATCTTTATTCGCAAGGAGAAGGAAGGATAACAAGGCATAGCACGCGTCAGGTCCTTCTGGACAAGAAAGAGAGAGAGGCACAGCAAAAAACATCTGGGATAGAAGTTTGCCCAAATTAGGTTAATAACCTCCACCTTCCAGACAGAGTTAATAGTTTTAGGTTTTTTTTTTTTTCATTCGTTCTGTTTTGAAAAAAAAAAACAAAAAATTGAACAAAGAAACGCAGGTGATTATAGGCAGTCATCCCATAAACATTTCTATTCGCGCATGCTCGCAGGCGAGGTCCTCATTTTCCCAAACAAAACGTTTAACAACCGAAAACAAGACGTTAAGACTCAAAATATTGTTTATTTTATGAGTTTTTCTGTTTTTTTTTTTTATTTTTATTTTTTGTTTAAGTCGCAAATCTTGAAGCTAATGTGCAAAATGACGAATGGACGTTGTTTTTGAAGAATGTCTTGAGTGCTCGCTCAACGCACACATAAAATATGTTGACTGAGCATTTTTTTTATGAAATATGCCATCGCGCACTAACAATAACACAAAAAAAGAAGCTTTAAGATGAAATGGAGAATATAACAAGGCGTATGGGATGTTTGAAGACGAACAAAAAAAAAAAAAAACAATAAATATAAAAAAGTTCATAAATGTTTTGAAGCGCCATCGCTAACGCCGCCTCTGCTACCGCTGCCGCCACCGCCCTGTGCATCATCAACCGTGCGACAGAGGAGTGAGATTCTGGGAAAAAATCTTTTGTAGGTTGTGCCGAAAGTATATAAAGAAACCCCAGAATCCCATCAGGAGTGTGAGAAGCCAAAGAATTTTCGAAGGTATTTTAAACAAACAGTCTGTTTGGCAGGTAATATATTTTGGTGCATTTCAAAGTCAAAGCCATGAAATTATCTCACATCTCATTCGTGTGATACACGACATTGAGATATTTTTTGACGCTTCGGCAAGTTAAATGAATTTTTCAGGTTAGTATCACAGATTTCTACGGCAAATATCACAGTTTTCGCTGTTAAGTTTGCAGACATAGTATCACAGATTGCTGTGGTCATTTCTTTGGAAAGTATCACAGAATTATCTTGACGATTTATATTTGATGTTTCACCTGTTTCTTAGGCAAATATCACAGATTGCTCTAGTAAATATCATGGATTTATCCGTTAAGTATCACAGAATTCAAGTGAATATACGGGGTTTCTGTAGGAAGTGTCACGAAGGTAGGTAGGTAGGTAGGTAGAGATGGCGGTCAAGGCAAACCATGTTTGATTGACCCAATTAGCGCAGGATGCGCCGTTTTGATACCAAAACTTATGAAGCCTGTGAGTGATAATTGGATTTATTTGAAATACATTTTTTAATTGGTTTTAAAAAAAAAAGGGAAAAACAAGTGTTAGGGAGTCCTAAATCCACTTTGTTGCATTTAGGAACGAGATCAAGTCTTTGATCTTTGATTCTGAGATGTTATCTATGACATTAAAGAATTCGCTCCCCAGAAAGAGTGCTCTATTCCTAGCAAGGGCGGGACATTGACATAGGAAATGGTAGACCGTTTCTTTTTCTTGCTGGTCCAAGCAGTTGCGACAGTAGGTATTGTGCGGTATACCCAGCTTTGCTGCATGTTCCCCTATTGGCCAATGTCCTGTGCACACCGCAACGATTCTGCTAATATCTTTTCTAGGTCTAGAGATTAGGTCATATGTTTTGGTTTTATTATAGGTGGGCCAGATTTTTCTGGATATGACGCAGCTAGTCAAGTTGTGCCACCTATTGTTAGCTTTTGTTAGGTATTTTAAGAAGATATCGCCCTTCATGACTCCTATGGGAATGTTAACTATTTCTGCTAGTGACTCATGAAGGGCTGATCCTTGCCTGGCCAGTTCATCCGCCTTTTCATTGCCTTCAAAACCACTGTGACCTGGGATCCAGATGAGAGTGATTGTGAGGCTTTCACTCAGCAATGAGAGTTCCTCTCTGCACTGCTGAACCAATTTGGAGGATGTCGTGACCGAAGCAATTGCTTTTATAGCTGCCTGACTATCTGTTAGTATAGCTATATTTTGGTTTTGATTTGGATATACTCTAAGTAATTTGCAAGCTTCTTTAATTGCCAGCAATTCCGCTTGGAATACACTGGCAAAGTTTGGTAGTCGAAAGGATTTTGAGATATTGAGGGATTCATAGTAGACACCCGAGCCGACCCCACAGTCCATTTTTGAGCCATCAGTGAAAATGCAGGTGTCGAAGCCTCTCGTCACAATGCCCTCTTCCCAGTCTGATCTCGACGGGAAGCTGACCTTGCAATTCATTACAGTATTCAAAATAGGGGTGCAGTAGTCCGTGGGTGTCAGAAGCATATCCGATGGTATTAAATTTGTTGTGTCACTGTGACCAAAAGATTTTGCCTTCCAGCTACCTGTTTCTTTTAGCCTTAAAACGCTACAAGAGACCTGGTATTTGATATGAAGGTCTATGGGTAAGAGGTGCAAGAGAACGTTTAGAGCCTCCGTGGGGCACGACCGGAGGGCTCCAGTCGTCCCTACGCTTGCTGTTCTCTGGATTTTCTTAAGTTTGTTGGTGTTATAAGCTTTACTGAGTGCAGGCCACCAAACAATGGCGCCGTAGGTAAGAATGGGTCGTACAACCGCTGTGTAAGTCCATAGAATCATTTTTGATTTAAGACCCCATTTTTTCCCAAAGGTTTTACTGCAGGCATAGAAAGCAATGCTCGCCTTTCTAACCCGCTCTTCTATATTAAGCTTCCAGCTCAGTTTAGTGTCCAAAATTACACCTAAATATTTGGCGCTAGAAGAAAGTGATAAGATTTGGCCGTTGAGCTGAGGTAGAGGGAAGACAGGGATTTTGGTTTTAGTTGTAAAAAGCATCAGTTCCGTTTTACTTTGATTAACTCCTAGGCCACAGCTTGTAGCCCAGTTGCTAACTTTCCTCAAAGCCGTGTCAGTCATTTCACTGATCACAGGTAAAAACTTTCCTGATACAAGTACAACCAGATCATCCGCATATGCCACTGCCTTCACTCCACTTCTCTCAAGCTTCACGAGGATATTGTTCATGACAAGGAGCCATAACAGTGGGGAAAGAACGCCCCCCTGAGGCGTACCCCTATTAACGCATTTAAAACAGTTTGAATTTCCTAAGCTTGCTTGAATTCTTCTCTCTTTTAGCATTGAAATAATCCAACTTCTGATATAGTCTTCTACTTCAAAAGTTACTAGGGCTTCGAGAATAGATTCGGTTAGGACATTGTTAAAAGCTCCCTCTACATCCAAGAAGGTAGCTAGGGTATATTCTTTAAAGTGTAACGAGTTCTCAATTGTTCGAACGACATCATGGAGTGCTGTTTCCGTAGATTTGCCCCTCATATAAGCGTGCTGCGAACTGGCTAGAGGACATCTTTTAAAAATGTCTCTAATATGAGTTTCTAAGATTCGTTCTAAGGATTTAAGTAAGAAAGATGTTAAACTTATTGGCCGGAAATCCTTCGCGGATTCATGTCCTCTTTTGCCCACTTTGGGTATGAAAACCACGCTAACTTGTCTCCAAGACTTGGGCACATGATTAAGAAGAAGGCAGCCTTTAAAGATTTTTTCAAGCCATGGAACTGCTATCTCTTGCTGATTTTGCAGCATAATGGGCAGAATACCATCAGGGCCTGGGGATTTGTACGGAGAGAAAGTGTTAATAGCCCAAGCTATATTTTCTTTCGTTATCAGGAGGTTTACTTGCTCAGTCGTAACTGATAGCAAAGTGGGATTTATGTTCACTTCAGAGGTGCTATCAACGCACCCCGGAAAATGAGTAGTCATTAATAATTCTAAGGATTCAGCTGGAGATATTGTCCAGGATCCGTCAGACTTTTTAAGAAACGAGGGATTTGAGTGTTCCCTCGATAAAACCTTGCTAAGCCTGGCAGAATCCTTAATATCTTCTATGGAGTGACAGTATTCCTCCCAGCTTTCCTTTTTGGCTGATGCTATGCTACGCTTGTAGACTCTTAAGCAATCTTTATAGGGTTCATAGAATTTGTGTTTATGGCAGATGTTGAAGATTGTTCTAGTCATTTTCCTCAGATTAGACAGGTCTTCGTTCCACCAAGGGGGAAATATTTTGCTACTATGTCTCACCGGACAAGAGACTTTAAAGGCAGTGATCATTGCTCGTTCAAAGGTCATTACCTTTGATTCGAGCTCATCCACCGAATCTGTGTTTATATTGGGTATATTGCGTAACTTTGCACTAAAAACTTGACCGAAATTCTTCCAGTCAGTTCTTTTGGGATTTCTATAAGGGGGTGGGATTTTGGTTTCAAACTTAAGTTGGAACAGAATCCAACTATGGTCTGAAAAGGATTTTAAAGGGGATACTCTCCAATTTTCAACCTGCAAATTGAAGTTGCTATTTGTAATAGTGATGTCTAGTACATCCTCCCATCCTTCATAGTTCCTTGAACTAGGAAACGTGAATGTTGGAGTAGTACCTCTATTGCAAAGAGTGAGGTTATTTTCAATGATATAATCAAATAAAGACTCACCTCGTTCATTGATCTCAGAACTACCCCAAAGAGTATGACGTGCATTTGCGTCACACCCGATGAGTAGGCTTGTCTTCATTGTACTGGCTTGAGTTGTCAGCCTACGTACTTCCTCCGGCGGTGACTGCTGGTCATGTGCCATGTACGCAGATGCCAAAAGTAGTCCATCAGTATTTGAACCCTCTAATTTGACAACGGTCAAATCAGAGGTGCTAAGATTGGGACACAAAAAAGCTTTTAAGTGTTTTTTAGCTAAAATACATGTTCTTGGCTTACCTTGGCTCGAACTGACGGGCTTATAAAAAAGATCATATTGGCTGTCTTGGAGACCTCTCACTCGGAGGCCATTAATCCAGGGCTCTTGTATGATGCCCACATCAAAGTTTTCCTCCCTTAGGAAAACTCTCAGGTTATCTGAAGCACATTTAGAGTGCTTCAGATTAACCTGAACGACGTGCAGCATGTTTTTAATTTATATCGGATTCTGCATCGTCAGTTACCAGCCTCTCGCCGGAGAACCCTGCCTCTTTGGGGGTATCGTCATCCTCGACGATATCCTCAACTAGGTTAGGGTCCGCTTCCTGACTTTGCAGAATCTTTATTTTGGCATTCCTAATGCCAAAACGAAGTTTAAAGTCGGCTTTTTCGAGAGCCCCACGACTAACCTCGCAGATCCTCAGAAGGTAAGACGCGCTGTTCTTTTGCGGCTCTTCAGTCTTAATGACTGCCCAGTCATGCATCGGAATCAGCGGGTTTAACCTCTGAAGACTGCGGATCAGCTCCGTTCCACTTGGCTTGATACTCATGAGGGGCAGCCAAATGCGAGCCAGTGGTTGTTTAGGAATCTCCTTAGCTGGGATAAGCTTGAGCTTCAAACCATCCCATTTAGTGCTGATCTCATCAACACTTTTACTAAGGAAATCCCTAGAAAACCCATCCTCGCACTTAATTACCCTGTATCCCCTGAGCATCTCACCAGAGTCGAAACTAGGGTAGGGACCCTCATTTGCCGATAGGGTGTAGAGAAAGACCATCTCAGAGAGTTTGGCCTCGATGGAGTTCCACACTGACATCAGACCTTTGTTGTCAGTGGAGAGCTCATCTACAATCGCCACTTGAAGATCGTCCCTGACGATCTCACTTAAAGTGCGCGATTGCGCCGCTCCCTGAGGTGGCCCTTTCTTTTTGGTGCCGCCGGTTTTAGCTTTCTTTTGAGGAGGATTACCCTCCTCAAGAGATCTATTTCTCTTGGCGGTCTTTTCGGGATGAACAAAAAGATTGTTGTACTCTTCAACAATTTTTTCGTACCTGATTTTATCAGCGGCATCTTTTTCGTGTGGAGTTCCAGCTTCCTTATTTTTAGCAATCTTGCTAAGAAAGAAGGTAGCCCTCTTGAAGTCCACTCTACGATGCAAACTCGCTGTTTTGAGGTTTTTGTCGGTAGCACTGCTACCCGACGGATTTATTTGGGCTTTATATGGTCGAGGCACAGAGGTACTACTTGTACCAGCTGTGCTTCCGGGGTGTGGAGGTTGCTTAGGAGCGCTAGCACTTCTAGCAGTCTCCGAGCTATCCACAATGGTTTCTTGGCTTGATGCCAAGAGTTCATCCTCCAATTCGGATGTTGTTACGTCTGTCTTGTCTCTGTCCATTTTAAAAAGATTTGAAAATAAATTAAGGTCCCACGAGTAGGTCGGAAAGAAAAGGTCAACCCCGGCAGAGCCGATTACCGGGGCAAGGCAAAAATTATGACGGATCCTGCCAAGGCATCCGAAAGAGCTCGTTCACGACTGGTTTATCCCCCAGCCTTCCATTTCTTCGGCACGGATTATGTGCACGCTCACCCCACCACTGAAAATTAGGAACCTTGTATCGATGGTAAAATTGCATTTCTGATTATTTAACTATTGAGGAGTTAAGAACAATACAGCTATGCAACCTGACCTTAGCTGATCACCATCTTGCCAAAAACGTACAAGATAAAACTGTGATGATCATTACCGCCCGGCACCCACTAGGAGGGTTTGATACACGGATTTTTGCCGGGCTAACGAAGGTAAGTATCACAGATTGCTCGGGTAGTATCAAAGAATTATCAAGTAATTATTCAAGATTATTTAGAAAGTATCACGAGTTTTCAAAGGACTTATGTATCACAGATTGTTCTGGTGAATAGCATGGACATCTCCGAAAAGTATCACAGAATTCTTAAATAAATATGCGAATTTTCAAGGTAGGTATCACAGCTCTGATAAATAACATGAATTTCTTTGGTAATAATCAAAGAATTCTTGATTAACCGGACCGGATTTCTTTGGGAAGTATCACAAATTTTCAAGGCATGGATTTTCTGGTAATTATCACACAATTCTTCAGTAACTGTATAGGATTTCTTTGGGAAGTATCACAGAAATCTTCAGTAACTATACAGTTTTTCTTTGGGAAGTATAAGGAGCTATCCCAGATTACTACGGTAAAGATCATGAATTTCTCCAATAAGTATCACAGAATTCTCCAGTAACTATATCACATATTGCTCTAGAATATATGATTGATTTCTCCTGTAAGTATAAAAAAAAATTTCCAGTAAATATACAGGATTTCTTTGGGAAGTAGGTATCACGAAATTTTAAGATAAGTAACACAGATTGCTCTGATAAATAATATGGATTTCTCCGCTAAGTACCTCAGATTGCTCCAGTTAGCATTACCAATTGCTCCGGCTATTATATAATTATTCAATATTTCTCTGGGAACTATCACATATTTTCAATGTAGATATCACAAAATGTTCCGCTAAGTATATCAGATAGTGCTAGTAAAAATCACGGATTTCTGGAGGAAGTAACACATTTTTTTTATAGGAAGTAACACGGAATGCTCCATTTACTTTCGCGGGTTTATTGGAAAGTACTAGTAAATATAACGGATCGCTTCAATTAGCATCAAGGATTGTTCCGGTCATTATCATGGATTCGCTGATAGTTATCACAGCTTATGCTGTTGAATATTTCCCTGGGAGGTATCACGGAAGGTTCTTGCTATTATCACAGATTCTCCAGTAATTATCACGGAAGTATCATGGATTTCCCCTGCATTACGGATTGCTCAGGTAAATAGTACAGATTTCTCCGGCAAGTGTTATTCCATAAATATTTGATCCTTTTCTTGCAAACCAAAGTGTAGAGTCAAAACATGATAAAGATAAAGCGATACTGTACCAAGGATAATAACAATTCACAGGCAATGGGCATACATACAACACTGAAACTGATGGCAGCGTGGATGGTAAGTACCAGAAGCAGCCCCAGAAGTCTTCGAGTTTGCAGAAGCAAACTGCAGATGCAGAAGCAGAAGCGGCAGCAGATGGTGATGGAAGAAGTAGAAACAGAAGACGGGCGTGCAATCAGAAGCGCTGACCTGAAGGAATGAAATGTGAAGCACGTGCTTAACCCTTTGCACCTCATGAATTCTTTGCGCTTCAGCTTTTCATCTTCTTCTCTTTTTTCGTTTTTCTCGGTTCAGATTCCAATGTGCGTTGGTTGTGATGGTAGAGGGACCGCGGAGCGGTGGCAACTTCAAACCCAAAGACTTTTCAACAACAACGATGCGAAGCAAAGAAGATTGCTCGAGGAGGTCTCTCTTCAGTCTTCACATATGCGCACATTGGATCGTTAAGTGTCTGGTAACAATTTCAAGAATTATTACCCTTCGAGACGACTGGCCGGCCGGCACATTGCACACATCATCACAGAGTGTGATCATCCTGGCTGGGCTGGTTGGCTGGCTGGACCGCCAGCAGCCCGCAACCTTATCTTGAGGGCTGAACACTTGATTAGGTGTAGAAGTGTTTGAGCTGTTTTAAGTGGTGTTCCGCGCGCACTCGCTGCTGCTGTCTCGCACGCTGGCTGGCTGGCTGGTGCCGCCCAAATGATGATCTGTAAAGAATGTTTGGAATTTTGGGCCAAAATTACCATCATGGTGTAAAGAGTGTTTATACGTCTTTTAACAGCAACAGCGCCTCTTACTTCTTAGACGCGCTACTAAGTATAACTGATTGTCGTTTATTTCTCATGGCACTGTAAGCGTTTAATTTTTTTTTTCTCCGTAATTCCTTCAAAATAATTGCAATACCTTCAAAGGAATTTGAAATAACATTTAGGTACGCACCCATCACAAAAATGGGATGCTTGGGTTTTTTTTGTGGTAGAGATGATGGATTGATGAAAATCTTAGTGAAGAAGACTCCTTCGCCACTGAATGTTAATCATTTTGATAAGTTGGGTAGGATTCTTTTAAAGCTACCTATACATATTGAGCTGGAATATCTAAAGTCTAAACTTTAGCCAAGTTTTAATAAAAATTATGAAAAGTAAAGTAAGAGCTGTTTACAAAAACTTTTTAAAGTGTATCTGATTAGGAAAGATCTCTGAAATCCGCTAAAACTCGATCTCCAGAGGCAAAAAACCACGCAGAAATCCGCTTTATTTCGCAAAGAATACGCTTGTTTTTAGCTAGTCTATTTACAACATGTTTAGGTGAAAAAATCATAAAATGGTGGCGCCCAACGGGAGGAACTAGCACCTGACGACGAGATCAAGAGTCTAATGATCTGACAACTGGTCTAGCTACGCTTTCGGGAGTCAAAATAAAATATTGGCGTGCAACTAAACGAAAAGGCAAGCGAAAATACGATAAAATGGCGCCCAACGCAAGGAACTTTCATTCCATCTCAAGATTAACAGTCTTCAGCTCAAACGATTGAGCTATTTGGGCCTGCGGGAGTTAAAATAAAATTTAGTCACGCATCTCCAAGAAAAGCCATTACCTACAAAAAATGATAAAATGGCGCCCAACGCAAGGAACTTTCTTTCCATCCCCAGATTGATAGTCTCATGCTCTAACAACTGAGCTAGTGGAGATCGTATCAACTAAAACAAAATATGGTCACGCATCCACATGATAAAACAGGCGAAAAAAAAATGAAAAAATGGCGCCCAATGCGAGGAACTTACTTTTGACAACAAGATTAATAGTGTTATGCTCTCAAGACAGAGCTTGTTGGGCTAGCGGGTGTCAAAATAAAATTTGGTTTCGCATTCTAATGACAAAGTAGGTAAACAAATAATAAAATGGCGCCCAACACAAGGACCTAACATTTGCCTCCGAGATTAAGAGCTCTAGCCACTGAGCTAACTGGGCTTGCTGGAGTCGAAATAAAATATGGTCGCGTATATCTATGAAAAGGCAAGAGAAAAATGATAAAATGGCGCCCAACGCAAGAAACTTTCATTCCATCCCCTGGGATTAACAGTCTCATGCTCTAACGACTGAGCTAGCTGGGCTTTCGTAAATCAAAATAATAATAAGGTTAGCGAAAAGCCACATAGAATAAGTTTAAGCCTTTTACTTGAGTATAACGGACTCAAGTGGATACTGTATAATCATATCAAAGTTAAAGGTTAAGGTTTTCATATAAATGTCATGGTAGGATGGCCTTCCTATCACCACGTCGCTTGTTTCTATAAATGACCCTCTTTAGCAGGTTACTTGTATTGAAAAACCCCTGCCACAACCAATATCAACTTTTTTATAAACCTCATCGTCCCAGACAGACCAGGCCACAACAATAACAATACCAACAACAACAACAACATTGAACAAAACTACAGACAGCTCCAAACAAAGACCACAATATAAGTGATTTCATTCTTTCTTGGTTTTCGCCAAAGCCATTCCACGATGATTTAGCACAAAAATTGTGAAACCAATTTCTGTGTAGAGAGACGACTCTGGAGACGGAATGAAGAACATGCCCAAGCAACAACAAGGTTTGTGGCAGCGGCGGCGGCGGCGTCTGGGCATCAATTGCACCATTCGCACCTCAGAAGACCACTTCATCCCGCCGGAGTGATGACCACATCGCAAATGCTCATCTTATTGACTCTCGGCCGACTCTTCGCACGGGAACTTGTAACCTGGAACCTGGAACCGACACAAAATTGAGATAAATTATTGCGGTTCCTGCGGTTGACGCCTGGTCAAAGTGTATGATTATCGATTATGCCGCGCACTTCATTCAATCAGATGATGCTCCAGTGGCATGGGCAGTGGCATCAGCAGCAACAGCAGCAGAGGCAGTAAGCAACAGCCAGCGGTAAGACCGACAGAACTGTTGATCTGTGAAAGAGGATTGTGATTTGTGGTCCTTGGGATTCGGACTTTATTTTTTTGTTGTTCTTTTCATTTCTGGATAACTTCCCTTCTCCGGAAGATTTGATGGCGGCGACGGGAAAATCAAATTTCCTGCGATGATTTATTTGAATTCGAAATTGGTCTTTGATGCGTGCAATGCGCGAGGACGCACAGAGCTTTAGCGCCTTGTTTTCTCAACTTTTGGGCAATGCCTCTTTCTTTTCTTGTTTTTGTATTTTTTTCGTTTTTTTTGGTTCGGATCACAGGTCGCAGGCGCTTTTTTCGTACTTTCCCACTGTTTGGCTGGCTCGTTGATTGTGCTGCATTAATTACGATCGTCAAAGACAAAAGTGATGATGGCCGAGCCCCATCCAACTTGGTAGCTGTATCGGTGGCGGCGGCGGTAAAGGTGCCGGAGTTGAGAGCTGATGCGGTACAGAGCACGGTCCAATTCTGTGGCCAATGCAATTTAAATAAATGGGATCTTGTTAGTCGGCGTTTTCTTTAGTTTGCAAAACCTGGAACCAAAAAAAAAAACAACAACAACGAAAAAAATGGAATGCATATTATTTTTTTGTAATTTTTTTTTTTTGTGACTTGTTCTTTTCCTGACGTTTCTTAGCTGGATTCTTTGGTTTTATTTATGGAAATTACAGGCGCTGCAGAATGATTTTTTCATTTTTATTTTGGTTTTGGTTAGGTGATCTTTTTCCACGGACTCCTCGTGAGAAAGTGCAAAGGGTTCGAGAGTCTCTGGTGGGTAAAATTTAATGTTAGCTGCGAATAAGTAATGAGCTTGTTTCGGCAATTTGGTAAAGTGACGATTTCTACTTTCACATTATGTTTTTTTTTCGTTCGTTTTGTTGGTAAAGTTGTGTACTTTTTTGAAGGAAGATAAATTGTTTTATAGAGAAAAATCAGGGGTTGGGAATTAGGGAACAATTTTTTTATAAAGCTGAGAGCCCTTTCTTGCTTATATGTATGTAAGTTTCCAGACCAATTTTGAAGTTATATTCTAAAGCTTGTCAAAAGATCTTGAGTGCCACGAGGTTTTTTTTTTAATAATACGTGCTGATCTTGGGGGGCCACCATGAAATTAAGAAGAAATGAATTTAAAATCTCAAACCTTACGACTTTGGCCACTAGAGGGCTCTATCAAAAGATTTTAAATAACCTATAACCAGCATATAAGCAAAACGCTTTCAACGATACCTCATTTCACAAATTGAGATAATTAGCTTAGAAGCTTTTAGGGAACATACGTACGAACATACTCGTACATACCTGCTAACAAAATATCCCTGCTTTTGAAAATGAGTAGTAAACAAAAAATTTAAATTTTAGAGAATACACTTTTTTCGACCGCCCCGAACCGCAACCTTTGGGCGAATAAATACGCCGCATTAGCGTACGGCTGTAGTTCAGCGCTGTGGTTCAGCGAAATTTACATTTTTGATCATGCGGATTTCTCTATAGGTTTTTCCACTTAAATTAAGCTAAAACTCATTTAATTCAAGATGACAATCTTCTTGTTATCATAAAAATAAGATAATTTAAATGAGTTTCCGCTTAATTTAAGCGGAAAAAACCATGCAGAAATCCGCTTGTTTTTAGGTGATCTTTTTCTCCGTATTGTTGGGAGATGGTTCAGTGGACTTGTAATTTTGTATCACGTAGTGCGGTGGCTGTGTTTAAGGGGCGGTTCAGCTTTCAAAAAACTGTGCGGTGCGGTAATTCGGTGGTGGTTTGGTTTAATTTGCAATTTTACTCAGACAAGCCCTGGCTCAGGTAGATTACCCTAGTAAAACCGAAATTACAATTTTGAAAGAAAAACAAAAAATTGTTTTCAGATAACAATAATTAATTTTTTATCATGAGTCGGTGATGCGGCAGTAGTTTGGCGGTAGTTCGACGGTGGTTAGGCGGAATTCCATTTTTACTCGGGAAGACGGTGGAAAGGAGTTAAGTTGTTGGATATCCTGTTCGCTCTATAGAAGATAAAATCTTATCCTATCCTCTAACCGTGAAGGCATTATAGAATAGAACGTTCATGTTCAAAAGTATGATCCATAGTTTCCACAATCTTTGTATTGTTTCTCAAAAAGAGATAACATATCATACAATAACAAAAACTTACACACACAATCAAATCGTCTCAAATAAGAACTCGTCAGAGTAAAAATTATTCCTATATATCCCATCATAGTGATCCAAAGTCCTTTGGGAACTCCACAAAGCATCAACCATCACCAAAAATGGTCACTCAGTCCCTCAATTTTGGTGTTCCAGAAGCCGCTTCAGAAGTTCCCCTTTTATGGAATGATTAAATGCCACTATTACCAACATTATATATCCCCAAAAACAGTAAAAATGGTTTATTAGCAAGTCTTTAGAGTAAGCGCTGCCGGCCGCCCGGCTTCTCAGGTTCATGTGAACCTATTCGGGAAGAACAGGGCACCTAAAGAGTCTACAATTACTTGCCATGCGGGCGGTAGCCGTATATACAACACACACAAGCTGAATATAATTTCACTTTTGATGGGTCCCCCCCATAACAGAGCGTATGTAGTCTGGCAGTAAATGCATCAGCCCTCGCCTCCCCCAAAACGAAGAGATGTCCTTAATTTATTCAGCACAACGACGAGACCTATAACAATGACGACCACAGACCGAGGATGGATGGGATGGGAAAGGGCTATCTCTCTCTGATGGCGCAAACTTACATACAAACCAACCGACCGACATACAAAAATCTCGTGTGTAAATTCGGGCAATCTGGAGTTCTCATGATTGGGCACATTTAAGGGGCTTGGGAATGTCTTTTATCCCCGTCCCTCTCCTGTCCTTGTTGGATGTCTGTCGTGGTACACAGAGCGACAACAACTATACACAAGCTCAGCTCGAAGCTAAGCCAAAGGTAGCAGCAACCTGGTCTCTCTTAAAGCGAAGACGAAGACAACAACGACGACGAGTACAACAACGAAGTGATCATATTCCTGTAAGGAATTTCCAGGCTGCCCTGGAGCGAATACTTTGATCTTGCGGAATTTCGCGGATGGTTAGCTAACCCAATTAAAAAGTTAGATTTTTGATGCTGCAGATCTTTGGAGGGTATGAGGGTCGAGTTGAGTTGAGACTCAACTTGAATGCCGATGCTGGCTGGTGTGAGCCTCGCAGAATGAGGCTTGGTGTTGGGATGAATTTGCTGAGAGGTGGACAAGGAATGCGTACCACACATGGCGATATTTGATTGGAATTGATTTTTTCTTCTTTCTTTTCTATGTCTCTCTCTCTCTCTCTTTCTTTCTTCTTCTTTTGAGTCTGTTGGACATTTGCATAAGAATCTCATACCTATACAAAATTGGGCCCTCTGTTATAGGTCCGAAGGTAACCAAAGCATTTTTATAATTAAATTTATCAGAAAGAATGTGAGACCACTGAGGAGTATTTTTTTTTTTTTTTTTTTTTAGTTCTTGTATCGAGTTTCTTCTCGCACAGTTAAAACTCTTTTAGGTTTTTGGATTCTCTCTGGAAATTAAAGTTTTTAGATATAATTTTTCTGAGAAAAGTATTTAGGGTCTTAAAGTAGGCAAATTGAAAGATTTCTAACCCTTATCGGAAACACTTCACTTTTATGATTAAAGTTGACAAAATTTCTCGTAAGGGGGCGCTGATGAACCTCGAAAAAAAGCCTCTCCGAGGTGGATACCAAGTAAGCTTTCTCATGTTGCGCAAATCAAAATGGTTGAGATTGTTCTTCAATTGAGCTCGTCAGAAAAAAATGCGAAACGATAGAACAAATTGATAGACTAACCAAACAGAACTTAATCACTAATTTGGCTGGGAACGAGCAATAAACCCGCTCTCTGTTAATTCGAAACCAAGTAAAAAACGTGGACGGGAAGGTGCAGCATCATCGAACAACATAGGCCCCGCACCCAAAAAATCAAATGTAAAAAATTTTAGAAATAATAATGGAAATAATATAAACCCTTCACCCGATTCCATAACAGTAAATAGTCCTCCTTTAGTTAATGCGACTGATAACATTGAAGTCTCAATTGTTACACCTCAAAGTTCAGTGGGTGCAACACCTTTAGAACCCATTCGTGACTCATTGAACACTAACGTTAAAAGTTTAGTAACTGTACCCAAACCTAAAACAGCATTTATCTCCCGTCTGCTACCTGTAACTACACCTCAAGACATAGTTGAACACTTAATTGCTGCTAAAGTCATTCCGGACGCCTCATGCATCAAATGTTTGAAAATTAGTAAACCCTCTAGCTTTGTATCATCCTTTAAAATAATTGCCCCAAGCCCAATTTTTGAGAACATATTATGTTTTAGTAACTGGCCACCTAATACATTGGTAAAAGAATTTACTACCCCGTCTAGGCAAAAAAATAAACGAAAGTCAAATATTAAAAACATTTCAAAAAACTTAGTAGGTTCTCCCTCTACTTCCAAAACGTAAGAGGGCTTCGTAGCAAAACTACTCAAATCTTTAAAAACTCTCAAGCTTTACCATACGATGCTATCGCATTTACTGAAACCTGGCTCAATGCCACAATTTTGGACACTGAACTTTTCGACCAAGAGTTCTTAGTTTTCAGGAAAGATCGTCACGTAGGCGTTAAGAATCCTGTAGGCGGTGGAGTTCTTATCGCAGTTCGAAATCATTTTTGCACATCTCTTGTTACATTCCCTTTTGATCTTACCATAGAATTAATATGTGTAAAAATAACTACGGAATCCAAAAATCTATTAGTATTAACAGCTTACATCCCCCCAAAAAGTCCGACTTCTACCTTTTCAGAGCTTTCCTTAGCACTTGATTTTGTTATTGGCATTGCAGATCTCAATAGTACAATAATTCTGATAGGCGATTTTAACCTTCCTAACATTGACTGGGTGCCATCAGAAGACGAGTCCTACTTCGAAGCTTCTTTAACTTCATCTCAACTGGAGCTCCAGAATTTGGATAATATTATCTCTACAGACTTACAGCAAGTCAGCTGTATTCAAAATTTTAAAAATCGATTCCTCGATTTAGTCTTCTCATCTGACGCAGTTAATACAGTAGTGGTAGAATCTTCCTCTGCTATATCTAACATAGACCCTTACCATCCCCCCACTTGACATATTTCTTGACTTAGGAGGTCATTTACTTGTAAATAGTAATTCTCAAGACAATTCATATGAATTTGACTTTAGGAGAGCTAATTTTCATCAGTTATCTGATAAACTTAGTGCATCTGGTATTGTAAATATTCCAGTTTCGTGTGACGTTGAAAACGCGGTGTCATATTTTTATAACCTTTTAAATAGTTGTATAGCGGAGATAGTTCCCTTGAAAAGATCCAAATACACAAGCATATGCCATCCATGGTATACCAAAGAACTTAAAACTCTCCGAAACAAAAGAAATAAAGCATGGAAAAATTATTTGAAAAATATGTCCCCGGAAAATCATGATTTATACATCTCTCTTTTTGATGAGTTTAAGACTCTCTCTAATAGTATTTATGCAGAATATCTTGAGTCGATGGAGATTTCTATCAAACAAGACCCTAAAAGTTTTTGGAAATTCGTCAATTCAAAAAAAAAGTCTGACGGCTATCCAGTCAACTTTAATTATAACAATAATATCTTAAAAAGTACTATTGAGATCTCTGACGCGTTTGCAAATAACTTTAGTCAATCTTTTATTGATACCCCCATCGATATAGATATAGATTACTTCCATTATTTACGTGATTACCCCCAAGTTACATTTAACAGTATTCCAGTTGAGCTCGATAAGATCTCACACTGTCTTTCACTTCTTCATGATGATTGCTCTCTGGGACCTGATGGAATTCCTCCGATAGTTTTGAAAAACTGTAGATCCGTTTTAGCTCTCCCTCTTCAACACATTTTCGTATTATCTCTTAAATCGGGTATATTTCCAAACATATGGAAAAGCGCATATATTACTCCTGTTTTTAAAAAGGGAGATAAAGCCCACATAACTAACTATCGGCCAATATCTAAACTTTCATGTATTCCAAAGCTTTTTGAGCTAGTTATTTGTGATAGTTTAACGTTCTACTGTAAAAATATTATTTGTAATCAACAACATGGTTTCATGCAAAAAAGATCACCGGTTACGAATCTACTTTCATTTTTGCAAAATTGCTCCTTCGCTTTAGAAAGTGGACAGGAACTCGACTGCATTTATACAGACTATTCTAAGGCTTTTGATCAACTTTCTCATGACATCATAAAGTTTAAATTAAAAATGTTTGGTTTTCCTATAAGTTTTATCACTTGGATTTCTTCTTACCTTAAAAATAGATCATATCAGGTGAAATTCAGAGGGACCTTCTCAAAATCGTTCATTGCCAAATCGGGCGTCCCGCAAGGTAGTCACCTGGGACCTCTTCTTTTTATTTTAGCTATTAATGACGTACCGTTATGTTTACGTAAGAGTAAAATTCTTATTTTCGCAGATGATATGAAAATTTACAAAAGCATTAGCTCTGTGAATGACCGCATATCCTTGCAAGATGATCTTGATAGATTTGCTATTTGGTGTACAAGGAACGGTTTAAATCTCAACCCAACTAAGTGTCAGACGATGACCTTTTCAAAGAAAAAAACTCCTAGTCTGTACGATTATAAGATATCTCATCACACTTTACTCCGTGTGCATAGCTTTAAAGACCTTGGTGTTAACTTTAACTCCAACCTCGATTTCTCAGAGCACATAAACCTGATTGTAAACAAGGCCAATTCTATGTTAGGTTTTGTCAAGCGTTGGTCGAAAGAGTTTAGGGACCCTTACGTTACATTAGCTCTTTACAACTGCTTAGTTCGCCCCCACTTAGAATACGCATCTCAAGTTTGGACACCTTTTTACAGCATCCATATAGAAAGAATAGAATCAGTCCAACGTAATTTTATTCGTTTTGCCTTAAAAGGCTTACCATGGACGGACCCTTTTAACCTTCCTTCCTATGAGCATCGAATCAACCTACTACAGATCCAAACCTTGTCTCAAAGGAGAGTAAATAACGACCTTGTATTTATTCATCAACTTATAACGGGTGTAATTGATGGCCCGGATCTGCTTAATTCTATTAATTTTAACTACCGGAGAGGTGCTTATAACTTTCGTAGCTTAGATTTAATAAAATTACCCCAACACCGTACTAATTATGGTATGCATGTGCCCTTAACTCGCATGTGTAAGCTTGTAAATTTGAATACTAATCTGTTTGATTTTAATATTAATAAAACTAGTCTGAAAAAAATACTAAAAACCAGTGTACCACGCTCATAAACTTTTTTTTTGTATTTATGTTCAATGTTTACTGATTCTTTTCTCATTTAATGTCTTTATACCTAATTGTATGTACATATGTATATTGAATTATTTTTTTATCAACACTCTTGACTATTAAAACATTTTTGTTTTAAAATTTTGACACTTTCTGAAAATTAAACATGAAATATTAAATTTATTTTTTTGTTCATTTTAAATTTTTTTTATTTTGCACAGATATAATAAATGCTTGTACTATAAGCAGTCCCAATCTTTGACCTTCCTTTGATATTCGTATAACCATTCTCTTCACTTATTTAGTTCTTTTTAATTTGTTTTTACCTTCAAAAAACACTAAAAAGTGCCGATACGATAATCATCCGCAAATGACTTCGTACTCGGTGAAAATGGACCCCAGCGCGTGCGGTATCTGGGGGGGAAAGAGGCGTGGGAATAAAAAAAAAAAAAAAAATAAATGCCACCTCCACTGACGTTAAATATAATTTCCTTTTGGCTTGGATTTTTAGAAACTTGAAGTTGTTTAATGACAGCTAAGTCGTCGGCGAAGTCATAAGACATAAGACCCTCATCAACCATCACGCCAATGCGTCGCGTCGCCGCTTCGCCACGCATCTGTGATGAAGTCGAACTGATCGCACATATTAAGCGAAAGGCGCTTATGTTTGCGGCTGTGGCGTTTCGGGTGGCATTAGGCTAACCTGTTGAGTTGTATTTAGACAAATAAATTCTACTTATGACTTGAAGCTGTATTTTGATCTTAGCGATCTTTGTTTGGAACTTTGTGTTATGGAAGAAAGTTACTATTCTCAAGGGTTCTGCTATCGCTAATCTTGAGGCTATGCTCTCACCTGGGTATCTCTTGTTATCCACCACTAGCAGCAGATATCGCGAATTGAAGGCGTTTCAAATTACAGTCGGTTAATCCTGTTTAATCTTTTTTCCACATCCAAAACGATCCCATGGGGCATCTGGGCGAATTGGTAAATTGGTTTGGGCGCATCTTTGGTTGTTTTTTTTCTGTTATATTCCATCTTGTTGCGTGAATCTTTTTGTTGTGTGCCGCATCAGAAAACCTCCCGAAAATCGTCTGTGTACCTTTTAAATTGGTGCCAATTGGGGCAATCTGATGTGATGAAGCCGCTGGGTGATTTAAAAAAAAATTCGCCAAAAAACACTGCCTCTGAGCTGATGGTCACCCTCCCAATTCGTTCATCCTCAGCAAAACATTTATACATATTATATAAGTAGGAAGGAAGATAGGTTGAAGGCATCCAAACGAAGACCTGCGGATCACTTCACTTCACCACCAGGTAATGGCGATGTGTTATTATGATGCTGGTCATTTTCACATACCACATGGAAGACTCCTGCCAGAAGATATACGAGTGGCGGCAAACCTGGCTATAAAATCTAATCAGAGTGTGGTTGTAAAATTTGTGGCCAATAATGACAGTGTGCGGTCGTGCCGACAACTTTTTGGGGCAGTTTTTGCTGATTACTTTGTGATTCATGGCGTTGTTGTGTTGCTTGTTGGTTGTTTTTATATTTTTTGTTTCTGTTTGTTAGCGCATCAAGGAGCGATCATAAATGTAGTTTTGTTCTTTCAAATAAGTGAAGTAAATTTTGAAGGTTTTTTTATGATTTGGATGAAAGATACAATGTTTTATGAACTGACAATATGTACAAAGTGTATGAGCTTAGTATAATTTGACATAATCTATAACCAGCGGCCAAGTTAAACGCTTTAAAAGATTTTTCATTTGTCAAGTTATGAAGAGTAGTTTAGAAGTTTTGAAGGAACATACATGCAGGTTATAGCAAAATGCATGTATGTTCCTTAAAAACTTCTAAACTGCTGATCATAAATTGAAAAATGAGGTATCATTGGGAAGGTTTTACTCGCCCTCTGGTTATAGATTATGTCAAATAGTCCAATAAAATGAGTAGGGGTAAAAGTCATCGGGTTTTTGTTTTTAAATAAAATTTTATTGAAGTTATATGTATATTTTTTTTAATTTATGATTTTTTGTTTTCAAGACGAAATATTAGATTATAACCTTCTATGAGCATAAATGAAGGTGAAAGGGGGTAAAACGATTAAAAAAAAAATAATAAAATAGTGTAAGATTTTCTAGAAATAGATTGCACAGCGAATAAGTACCAATTAAAACCTAGGTCAAGAGTTGGTGCTCCACTTAAACCAACCCACTTGCCTTACAAATCTTTTATCCTCACGACTTTCAATCCATTCAACATCAAGGACATAAATACGTATTCCAGTTTGAATAAACCCCAATAATAACTCGCGTGAATGATCGACCCCACACAAATTCCCAAAAAAAACTTTATTCAAAACATATGACCTATGCTACATCCTGCCACCCACTACCACTAAATATTCTGGTTTCTTAATTAAAAGAAACATTTCCCAGGGAATGTCGCCAAATGGCCACAAGCCAAAATTTTTGTGGGTTTTAATGAACCATTCCATCAGAGTATACAAAAATTAACCAAAGACTCGCTGAGAATTAAGTACAAAAGTTCAAAGACCTTGCCTTCCTACACACCCACATCCACCAAAACAAGCAAAAAAAGTCCTTAAATCTTTACTTAGTAAATAAATTCTTGTCATGAACCCTTAACCCAGCCAGACGACATGATAAAATATATACAAACACACACAGAAAAGAATAAAACTTTCAGCGCCTTCGCAACGCTTTCATCCGCGGGATAAAGTTCAATATGTGTGTGGCGGAACTATATAGAAGATGATGCAATCTTTGGTGTCCTTTTCTTATGTCCAAATAGTCGTCAATGTCAGGAAGCAAGCACACCAGAGCCAACGCAGCAGCAGCAAAAATTCCCACAGAGAATATTTATGATTTCTACAAAAGCATATACACAACTATTTTTTCCTTATGCTCCTTCGATAGTTTATTCTATTTCCCTAGGTCCTGTCGCTGTGTCCGTCCTTTTTCCAACAAAATGCTCAACAAACCAAATAATCGTCCTTTCTTTTCTTCCAGAAGAGAAGAACTTTTACGCCAGCTTCAAAATTTATGCACTCTATGACTCTTTCAACTTACTCGTACTATCGACTACAACCTTCGAGGACGACGGAGGATGGCAACAACAAGGACGAGAAAGTTATAACTCTGTACTCTGTACACACAAAAAAAAAAAGAAGACGAAAAAGACGCCGTCTTGACGCTTGTGTGTTGCTTATAAAGAAATGTGGCGCCAAAAAATACTTATCGTCCTGTTAAAATCATTTACGGGCGAGAGAGAGGATGGAAGATTTTTTTTTTCGCAAAAAAAAAAAAAAAAAAAAAAAAAAAAAAAAAAATACAAAAAAGAATAAAACTGATAAAACTTCCCTAGCAAGGATAATATATAAAGTTCTTATTTTTTTATATATAAATTTGTGTTGTTGGATCCTAGAAGTTTCATATAAAATCGCGGGTGAGTGGAGTAGGTACCTACCTCCAAAGAAGTGAAACAAATGTACACATGCCAGCTTTAAGTAATAGTGATTTCTTTTTTCTGATTTTTACTCTTCGAAGATTGTTGAGAAGGAAAGGACAATCACTTTGTCAGGCTCCAGGATGTTAAAAAAAAAAAAAAAATAATGTTTACCATGAGAGAGAATGGGAACGAAAGTCTAATAAAATTGTTATTTTTTTAATCATCAATAACTTAAGGCAGAACTATAATTGGCGGATGGAGTCGGATGCTAATGTCAATTGTTGTTGTTTTCCATAAGTTTTCATCCGTCGAGTGCGGTTGCGAGCGCACTCGTCGGATGAAAACTTATGGAAAACAACAACAATTGACAGTAGCTTCCGACTCCATCCGCCAATTATAGTTCTGGCTTTAAGCCGTATCATATGTCGTTTTCTTTCACTCCAATGAGAGTACCCTTTTAGTACTTATTTTTGCACTTTTGAAGGTTTTGTGTTCTTTGACGCCACAAAAGTGTAAAAAAAAAATTACTCCGGAGTAATTTTAGTACTACGGAGTACCCCGGATTTACTCCACATTTTTAGTCAGATTTACACCGATTTGCACACACACTTATGAATTTGAAGTTTGACATTATAAAATTTTGTTTGAAAAGTGAAAAATGCGAAAAGTTTTTCTTTCAAACTCTTTTGTTATTAACAAAAACAACTATTATGAATATATTTTTTACTGTATTATATTCCGCCAGATATATTTCTTCCATTTTTTTCGTTAATTCTTCACTTTTTCCAAAATGAAATTGAAAACCAAATAAAAAAATTTTTCAGCCAGTGCTCTTCATCAATAAAAATAAATCTAGTGCCAGTTAAAAAAAAAATTCCATTAGCTGAAAAAACCGATCAGAAGTATAATGAAAAATATACCAAAAGTAAAAATAATTCCGCTTCTACACGAAGACGCAAAGCGCGAGACTCACATAAGAGCAAGGGAGAAATAAAGTTCGAAAAAAAGGGAAGGAAGATTTTCTACCGTGAGTCTCCGGTAAAAAATTTTGTGACTCTTTTTGACGTTTTTTTTTGATCTTGTTCTTTTTTTTGCTGTTCTGCTTTATTTTATTTCATCGGTCGCGGAGTCTGCTTCGTCGGTTGTGTATTATTTGCGTGTATAGTAACGTTTTTAATTTATTCAAAAGTTTCCGTTGCACATAAATCCCACGGGAGTTGTTTCTTTTTTTGTATATTTTGGTGTTTTTTTTTTTTTTTAATAAAAGATGCACATAAGAGCAAAGGAGAAATCGATCTGTCTCTCTCCCTTGTTCTTATGTGCATCAAGAACAAAATAAAACCAAAGAAAATAGCTGTCAAATTTGCGTCTTCAAAAAAATACTATGTGTAGAATCGCGCGAAGCACCGAAACGAAAATCAAGAGGAAATCCGAAGATAATTTCTGCGCCTTGCGTCTTCATGTAGAAGCAGACTTATCAACGAACTCTTATTATGCTTCATACCTATGTTATTAATATTTTTTTTTTTTTTTTATTCATAAAATTGTTCCCTAGGCCTGTTATCACTATTTTTTTCAAGGAAATTATCCATTTTTGCCTTGTCACACACACAATTACAAATAAAAAAATTACTCTCATAATGTTCTTTCACTCCAGAAAAAGGAGTAAAAATTTAGAGTACTTCTTAATAGAGTGAAAGAAAACGACATTAAATTGAAAAATCTTTTTACTTTCTTACTGAAAAATAAGAATTATTTTTATTTCTTCCGAAAAAATGTTTTGATTTTTTTAGAAAGAGAGAAAGAATCTCTTACTTATAATGGAGAAGAAATGATTTCAGTCAGATTAAGTGAAATTTCGAAATATTATATATAAAGCTGTGTTACTCCCCCTCCCCACTTGTTTTAAGTTTTTACTTAAAGAAAATTATTTGTTAATAACCATGAAACTTTTAAGCATCTTATTCTTTTTTTTTTACCCTACGATTTTATTGGATAATTTGACCCACGTGGGGCATTTGTAGATGACCCACGTGGTTCATTTCTAGATGGCCAACGTGGGTCATTTCTAGATGCCCCACGTGGGTCATTTCCAAATGCCCCACGTGGGTCATTTCCAAATGCCCCACGTCGGTCATTTCCAAATGCCCCACGTGGGTCATTTCCAAATGCCCCACGTCGGTCATTTCCAAATGCCCCACGTGGGTCATTTCCCAATGCCCCACGTGGGTCTTTCTAGATGCCCTACGTGGGGCATTTCCAAATGCCCCATTTCAAATGCCCCACGTGGGTCATTTCTAGATGCCCCATGTGGAGCATTTCCAAACGCCCCACGTGGGTCATTTCCAAATGCCCCACGTGGGTCATTTCCAAATGCCCCACGTGGGTCATTTCTAAATGCCCCACGTGGGTCATTTCCAAATGCCCCACGTGGGTCATTTCTAGATGCCCCACGTGGGGCATTTCCAAATGTCCCATTTCAAATGCCCCACGTGGGTCATTTCTAGATGCCCCACGTGGGGCATTTCCAAATGACACACATGGGTCATTTCCAAATGCCCCACGTTTGTCATTTCCAAATGCCCCACGTGGATCATTTCTAGATGCCCCACGTGGGGCATTTCCAAATGCCCCACGTGGATCATTTCCAAATGCCCCACGTGGGTCATTTCCAAATGCCCAACGTGGGTCATTTCTTGATGCCCCACGTGGGTCATTTCCAAATGCCCAACGTGGGTCATTTCTTGATGCCCCACGTGGGGCATTTCCAAATGTCCCATTTCAAATGCCCCACGTGGGTCATTTCTAGATGCCCCACGTGGGGCATTTCCAAATGACCCACGTGGGTCATTTCCAAATGCCCCACGTGGGTCATTTCCAAATGCCCCACGTGGGTTTTTTCCAAATGTCCCATTTCAAATGCCCCACGTGGGTCATTTCTTGATGCCCCACGTGGGTCATTTCTTGATGCCCCACGTTGGTCATTTCCAAATGCCCCACGTGGGTCATTTCTAGATGCCCCACGTGGGGCATTTCCAAATGTCCCATTTCAAATGCCCCACGTGGGTCATTTCTAGATGCCCCACGTGGGGCATTTCCAAATGACCCACGTGGGTCATTTCCAAATGCCCCACGTGGGTCATTTCCAAATGCCCCACGTGGGTCATTTCCAAATGCCCCACGTGGGTTTTTTCCAAATGTCCCATTTCAAATGCCCCACGTGGGTCATTTCTTGATGCCCCACGTGGGTCATTTCTTGATGCCCCAAGTTGGTCATTTCCATATGCCCCACGTGGGTCATTTCCAAATGCCCCACGTGGGTCATTTCCAAATGCCCTACGTGGGTCATTTCCAAATGCCCCACGTGGGTCATTTCCAAATGCCCCACGTGGGTCATTTCCAAATGCCCCACGTGGGTCATTTCTAGATGCCCCACGTGGGTCATTTCTAGATGCCCCACGTGGGGCATTTCCAAATGCCCCACGTGGGGCATTTCCAATTGACCCACGTTGGTCATTTCCAAATGCCCCACGTGGGTCATTTCCAAATGCCCCACGTGGGTCATTTCTAGATGCCCCACGTGGGGCATTTCCAAATGACCCACGTTGGTCATTTCCAAATGACCCACGTGGGTCATTTCCAAATGCCCCACGTGGGTCATTTCCAAATGCCCCACGTGGGTCATTTCCAAATGCCCCACGTGGGTCATTTCTAGATGCCCCACGTGGGGCATTTCCAAATGACACACGTTGGTCATTTCCAAATGACCCACGTGGGTCATTTCCAAATGCCCCACGTGGGTCATTTCCAAATGCCCCGCGTGGGTCATTTCTAGATGCCCCACGTGGGGCATTTCCAAATGACCCACGTGGGTCATTTCCAAATGCCCCACGTTGGTCATTTCCAAATGCCCCACGTGGGTCATTTCCAAATGACCCACGTGGGGCATTTCCAAATGCCCCACGTTAGTCATTTCCAAATGCCCCACGTTAGTCATTTCAAAATGCCCCACGTGGGTCATTTCTAGATGCCCCACGTGGGGCATTTCCAAATGACCCACGTGGGTTATTTCCAAATGCCCCACGTGGGTCATTTCCAAATGCCCCACGTGGGTCATTTCCAAATGCCCCACGTGGGTCATTTCCAAATGCTCCACGTGGGTCATTTCCAAATGCCCCACGTGGGTCATTTCCAAATGCCCCATGTGGGTCATTTCCAAATGACCCACGTGGGTCATTTCCAAATGACCCACGTGGGTCATTTCCAAATGCCCCACGTGGGTCACTTCCAAATGCCCCGCATGGGTCATTTCTAGATGACCCACGTGGGGCATTTCCAAATGACCCACGTGGGTCATTTCCAAATGCCCCACGTTGGTCATTTCCAAATGCCCCACGTGGGTCATTTCCAAATGACCCACGTGGGTCATTTCCAAATGACCCACGTGGGGCATTTCCAAATGACCCACGTGGGGCATTTCCAAATGACCCACGTGGGGCATTTCCAAATGACCCACGTGGGGCATTTCCAAATGACCCACGTGGGTTATTTCCAAATGCCCCACGTGGGTCATTTCCAAATGCCCCACGTGGGTCATTTCTAGATGCCCCACGTGGGTCATTTCCAAATGCCCCACGTGGGTATTTTCCAAATGTCCCATTTCAAATGCCACACGTGGGTCATTTCTTGATGCCCCACGTGGGGCATTTCCAAATGCCCCACGTGGGTCATTTCCAAATGCCCCACGTTTGTCATTTCCAAATGCCCCACGTGGGTCATTTCTAGATGCCCCACGTGGGGCATTTCCAAATGACCCACGTGGGTTATTTCCAAATGCCCCACGTGGGTCATTTCCAAATGCCCCACGTGGGTCATTTCCAAATGCCCCACGTGGGTCATTTCCAAATGCCCCACGTGGGTCATTTCCAAATGCCCCACGTGGGTCATTTCCAAATGACCCACGTGGGTCATTTCCAAATGACCCACGTGGGTCATTTCCAAATGCCCCACGTGGGTCATTTCTTGATGCCCCACGTGGGGCATTTCCAAGTGACCCACGTTGGTCATTTCCAAATGCCCCACGTGGGTCATTTCCAAATGCCCCACGTGGGGCATTTCCAAATGACCCACGTGGGTCATTTCCAAATGCCCCACGTGGGTCATTTCCAAATGCCCCACGTGGGTCATTTCCAAATGCCCCACGTGGGTCATTTCCAAATGCCCCATGTGGGTCATTTCCAAATGACCCACGTGGGTCATTTCCAAACGCCCCACGTGGGTCATTTCCAAATGCCCCACGTGGGTCATTTCTAGATGCCTTACGTGGGGCATTTCCAAATGCCCCACTTGGGTCATTTCCAAATGCCCCACGTGGGTCATTTCTAGATGCCCCACGTGGGTCATTTCCAAACGCCCCATTTCAAATGCCCCACGTGGGTCATTTCTAGATGCCCCACGTGGGGCATTTCCAAAAGACCCACGTGGGTCATTTCCAAATGCCCCACGTGGGTCATTTCTTGATGCCCCACGTGGGGCATTTCCAAATGACCCACGTTGGTCATTTCCAAATGCCCCACGTGGGTCATTTCCAAATGTCCCACGTGGGTCATTTCCAAATGCCCCACGTGGGGCATTTCCATTTGGAAATGACCCACGTGGGGCATTTGGAATTGACCAACGTGGGGCATTTGGAAATGACCAACATGGGGCATCAAGAAATGACCCACGTGGGGCATTTGAAATGGGACATTTGGAAAAAACCCACGTGGGGCATTTGGAAATGACCCACGTGGGGCATTTGGAAATGACCCACGTGGGGCGTTTGGAAATGCTCCACTTGGGGCATCTAGAAATGACCCACGTGGGGCATTTGAAATGGGGCGTTTGGAAATGACCCACGTGGGGCATCTAGAAATGACCCACGTGGGGCATTTCCAAAACACCCACGTGGGTCATTTCCAAATGCCCCACGTGGGTCATTTCTAGATGCCTTACGTGGGGCATTTCCAAATGCCCCACTTGGGTCATTTCCAAATGCCCCACGTGGGTCATTTCCAAATGCCCCACGTGGGTCATTTCCAAACGCCCCATTTCAAATGCCCCACGTGGGTCATTTCTAGATGCTCCACGTGGGGCATTTCCAAAAGACCCACGTGGGTCATTTCCAAATGCCCCACGTGGGTCATTTCTTGATGCCCCAAGTGGGGCATTTCCAAATGACCCACGTTGGTCATTTCCAAATGCCCCACGTGGGTCATTTCCAAATGTCCCACGTGGGTCATTTCCAAATGCCCCACGTGGGGCATTTCCAAATGACCCACGTGGGTTATTTCCAAATGCCCCACGTGGGTCATTTCCAAATGCCCCACGTGGGTCATTTCCAAAAACCCCACATGGGTCATTTCCAAATGCCCCACGTGGGTCGTTTCCAAATGCCCCATGTGGGTCATTTCCAAATGCCCCACGTGGGGCATTTCCAAATGACCCACGTTGGTCATTTCCAAATGACCCATGTTGGTCATTTCCAAATGCCCCACGTGGGTCATTTCCAAATGCCCCACGTGGGTCATTTCCAAATGCCCCACGTGGGTCGTTTCCAAATGCCCCATGTGGGTCATTTCTAAATGCCCCACGTGGGTCATTTCCAAATGCCATTTGGAAATGACTTTTATTTGGTATTGGAGCATTTATCATTTCAATTAAATAAATTTTCCACGATATACTTTCCCAATTCGTATGTGTCAAAATCTTACCATGACATCATCCTTCTTGTCAACCTTAAAACTAGTTCAAAAACCAAAACAGTCTTTCGACCTTCCCCAATAAATTCCCACAATGCCATGTACCAACAAAAAAAAGTACCAAATCAAGAAAAAAAAGAAACTCGCAAAATCAAAGCAATCCCACGGTAATTATTTGAATCCTTTATAGTTGTCCCAAAAATAAGAGATTCACTTTATCAGATTCAAATCATCTTTTGCTTGGCCCCAAACCATCCAACAATTCCGTAAACAATTTTTCTCTCCATATACGAGTACGAGTACAAAGATATTTTTTTTTTGTATTTTTTTTTATTGAAATACGTCCGATTACGACAGACGTTTAGCCTCGGACTTATTTATTGCGCGCATGAATAGATTCCGACAAGATTCTGAAAACGGAGAAACTCCTTATCGTATATGATGTCACCCCCAAGCCTTATCCCACTTCTGGTCCTTTGTGTGATGTCCATATAAACGAACTTTGGGAAGAAATACAAAAATGATTGGGAAATAAAAAAAAAACTGGAAAAAGAAAAATAAATAAATAAATACGAAAACCTGCTGGAGACGAAAATGTTTCACTGATCACACGAAATTCTTTGGCAATCCACAACGACGACGAAGAAAACGATGCTGATGATGATGCAGGGGTCCAGTTCACCATGCAGGAGACAGCAGGGCTGCAACCAGAGAGCTGGAGCACCAGGCCAAAAACCTAAAAGAGATGAACGACTTATAAAGTCACAACTTCATCTGATATAAATGACTTCTGTGTGGTCTGGTAAAAAATTAAGACAACTTCTGTGGCAAGCCCTCTGTAAAAGATGCGCGCTACCATTACTATACTTTGCTGGGCTCTGCATCATACGGGTGGTACCTGCTCCTCATGCATTGCATACAGTATAACCTGACCATGATATGGTTCTCCATTGTTTGGACCATTGTTTTGTTACCAATACGAATTTTGTTGATATTATTATTTGGGTTATTTTGATTAGTCAACCAACTGATAATCAACTTTTGCAATTTATGTTGAAAATTTACTTATTCTTAATAATCTAGCGCCAAAAAGCCAGAAGCTTTGTAAGAACACGTTGCATAGTCCAAAAAAGTTAAAAAAAAGAACTTAAGCTAAGAGAAAATTATGAACGTTATGTTATATTTTAACTACTGATTCTACATCATTAATTTTTAAAGTTGACAAGGATGAAAAGTACGACAAGACCGACAATACCGTCAACATCGATAACACCGACAACCCTGACAAGACCTACAATACCACCAAGGTTTAACAAGCCCCCTCAACGCCGACAACACCAAACAACACCGACAACATCGACAACACCGACATGACCGACAACTACTACAAAACCGAAAACACCCACAACACCGACAACACCTACAACACCTACAATATCGACAACACCCACAACACCCACAACGCCGACAACACCCACAATATCGAGAGCACCAACAACACTTACAACACCTACAACACCTACAACATCGGCAACACCTACAACACCGATAACACCTACAACGTCTACAACACTGGCAATACCCACAACATCGACAACACTAACAACACTTACAACACTGACAACACCTACAACACCCACAACACCCATTTTTTTGGGGATTGACATCATTTTTGCGTGTTTTGGGGAAGTATCTTAGCGATTGCCGAGGTCAAATAATAATATCAAATCTTAGTCAAGGTTTCAACAAGGCTAGGTTTGTCGTGTCTCTTCCAAGATCAAACACCTTGCTGCAATATCTTACCCAGGGAAGCAGGTGCACTCAAAATATAAAAAAAGCACGAAATTACGCATAAATATTTGTAAGATCCTAATGCTAATTTAAATATTATTTCTAACAGAGCAATTAATATTAGGGTGGATGAAAACAAATAAAAAAAGGTGCCGCTCAGGATAAATAGACTCGCCTAAGGTGCTAAACCACACCAACAAAAACGAAAAACAAACCTCAAGCTTCATGCTCTATACACAATATCTACCATGAAATGAGCCTGTGTCTATACTTAACACTCTATTAGCACAGCTTGAGCATCAATTGAACCAGAGCCAACAACGTCTGACTGTCAACATCATCGTCCGTCGTTGGAGTCTTGAGTGTTTATCTTTCCGCCACCAGCTTCCTTGCCTTATACCTTTGGTGCGCTATACCACAATCCAGTCTCGCTATATGACAGCCTGGCGCAAAACAAATGCACATTGCTGTGCATAAAATACACAGCAGACACCAAGGATCCGGATCTGCAACATGACGAGGAATAGTTGTTGTGCTGCTGCTGCTGGCTGGTTGTTGGTTTGGAGTCGCTTCTTTTGTTCTTTTGTATTATGTAAACTATTCCAAGTGTAGACGAAATGTATAGAGCCTGCTCCATTTTGTGGCTATGCGCCGCACCGAGAATAATTGGCGGACCAGCTGAAGCAGAAGCAGGAACAACAAAAAATAAAAATACAAACACAAAAGCAGGAACAGGGGTCATGTTAAATATTTGCGCACGCGTCTGAGCTGCCACATCCGATATTGCCGAGCACTGTGCACTGTGTGTGCTTTGAGATATCAGTTTTTGAGAGCCCTCTGTTTGCAAACTCATGTTGCACAAGGTGTGTGTACTCTCACTACACGACTGCACCACACCGCACCGCACCGCACTAAAACTAACAGACAGACGGATAGATAGACGATCCACGAACCAATTGTGCCAGACAAAGTGCAACTTCTGAAGAGGCTCGTCTTCGTTGTTTGAATTGGCTACAAGATGATGATGATGAGAATGGTCGTGATCTACGTCTTCATAGGAAATAAGTGGTAAGTTGAGAAGAAGAATTGCTAGACTCAGGGATTGGCCCAGACGATGAGTAGTAATGATAATAAGATGAAGTTGCAAGTTAGCACCAGAGGTTCGCACAAGCGTGAAATTAAGGACATCACAATTTGAAGGGCTTGCTTCGGATTAATACCAGTCTAAGTGGTGATCAGATAAAGAAATATAAATGCGGAATACTATCCAATATAGATTCTCTGATTTTCTAGTTAAAAAATAAAAAAACACAAGTTCCCAATTTGGTTCAACCCCACAAGATGCATCCAAAAATCGCCATATTATCAGAATTTGTTGCTCCATTTTGGCTATCTTCTTCATATAAGGGAGTTCATATAAACATTTTCAAGACTTTAAAGTAATTATCCACCAAAAGTTGGAAAATATTCATAAAAAAGTTTTTACGTCAGCTCTTTTGTTTCAGAGTATGCATTTTTGTTTGTATTTATTTTACTAGGTTTTACTTGGAATTTTACAGTTTTTTTTAAGAAAATCTTTAAAAATAATCCTAAAGTTTTGAAAAATTCTTTTCTCAGTTATTGTTTACTCACTTATTGTTTTTTTTTTTAATGGTCGAAATCCAGCAAGATTATTTTTTCATAGAAACAAAAAAAAAAAAACCAAAATCCATATTTAATCTATACATTTTTTTTCGCACGGTGCACAGTGGTGGTCCCCATAATTTGTAGCACAGTTGCAACATTATCAATCCCTAAGGCTATATATTTAATACAACTCAATCACCCAAAGAATTTTAAGAAATTGTAAAAAAGAAAAACTTCATTGCCAATCGTATAAATGAACAAAACCATAATATAATTTTGAATTTTATCACCACAGAGCCAATATCTTGGTGTATAGGAAATTAACCAGAGCATCACATCAATATCTCTCTTTCCACAGTCTAAATGGAAATACTCAAGTGAAAGAAAGAAACAAAATAAATATATCTCCATTGTATGATATCTTAATCAATAAACATAAAATCTCATCAGGTCGTCTTAACGATGGGTCATAAAAATAAATTCACCGCAGCAGCCTCTGATCGGAACCGGTGGCGGGCGGTGGCGGCGCACCACACATTGTATAGGCCAACAACAATAATAACGACACTAAACCAGACGCTTGTTATGTGTGCTCTCTGAGCTTGGCTGGGTTTGATGCGCAGGCGCGCAGACACAGTTCCGATTGGTTTTTGAGTTTTGTCTGCTCTTTTGTTTTGTTCGATTTTTTGTTTTTTGTTTTTACTTCGATTTCTCGAGGTCTATCGATTGGTCTGTGTGGTTGAGTGAAGTTCATTTTGGATTTTATTGTTGGAACGATGTGGAGAGGTTGGAGGAGATAGACATGTGGGGTGAACAGCTCACCCACATCGCGCACACATTATTTGCTTGGAAGAGAATGAGAATTGTGGATCTTTGATCCTGTGGGGAATGATTTTTGTGGTGGTACCTAGGCTTTTTTAATGTTGTTGTTTTTTTTATTTTTGTTTTATGAGAAGTTGAAGGTGTGAGAATGGAAAAAGTACATTTTTATGATTATGATAGTAAGTTGATAGCTTGATGATCAATTCATGCAGCGTATACAAATTGAATAATTTAATCAAAATATGGAGCTTTTTTATTGAAATTTAGTGAACTATACGAGATGAATTAATTTATGATTGCTAAAAACTGTCAATAACACTTAAATTGGATTGCAACTTGTTCAATAACTAGACGGTCCATCAATGTTATTGATATTAATTTTCTATTCTAAAGCATATCACGCTCTATAATTGACTTTTCGAAAATTAAACCTTCAACAACTGAAGAGTAGGTAGAATAGAAACAAGGATATTTAAGAGCATACAAAAAAATTTGCTTTATTTTCATGTTTTTTTTTTAATGGTCCAAATTTCGTATTTTAGTCCTGGATTGATAGTAGTTAAAGTTGAGTATCGACGCCTTAAGCCTTTTTTTAAACCGCATTTAAATAGTGGGTAAGTGATAAAAATAAAAGTAAAAATTTAATTTCACCGATTTTAAATAGATTTTAAATTGATAGAAACAAAAGTTAAAATTTAATTTTTCTACAACACCATTTTAGTAATTTTAATGTTAAAGTTTTGAATATTTTCAAAAAAATAATTTGAAAGTCCAATTTTTTTTTTTTTTTGAAAAATCAATTTTTAAAAAAAAAACATGAATTTTCTTGTAATCTTGTTCTTATGTACCGATTAATATTTTCGGTTTTAATGGCATACTAAATTCATATTAAATTAAATTACACAAGTCCTGTGATTATTCAAAGGTCAATCAAACAAAACCGATTATCAAATTTTAATTATTTTTTTCCCAATTCAAAGGCGTCTTTTTTTAATGTATCTTTACAAAAGAATTATTTTTGAAGCATATCCTTATTGCAAGTAGAATCCTCTTAAAACACTATTCAACTGAACGCATTTTATTCCACTGGCATAATTCTTAAGACTCATGATACGTTTGACAAATTTGAATTTTTATTTATTTATATATTTTTTTTTTTCTTCGGATCCTTTTAAAAGGATCAAATCTAAGTTATCCCTTCGGCACAAAAAATAAAACACATGCAAGATTTCTAAATAGATTTGTCAGTCAAATTTATCACCTTAAGTAAAAGTTATACAAAATCCCTGACAGGAAATAAAATTACACATCGAATATATTCCAATAAAGAAGAAAAAGAACCAAAAATAAATATTAAAGAAGAGCAAGCGAGAAAAGAGATGAACAAAAAAAAAAGGAAAAAAAAAAACAATTTCTAAATTAGGGAAGATGCAGGCGGCCGGAAGAAACGATCACAAACAAATAGAAATTTTTCAAAAAAATTAATTCCTGCAACTATACATACAAATACCTATATTCCCTAAGGACGACACGAATATGTTCGTCTGCAGACTTAGGTTTTGTTTTTTCTTCCTTTCTTACTCATTGAATAGTCAACAACTTTGTCGTTGCTGTCGTCGTCTTCGACGATCGTCGACGACAACGTCTTTCGTTGTGGTCCTTTTTTTTTTTGTCATCTTTCCCTTATTGTTCCCCCAAATTAAGGTTCCATTATTGTATTACCTGAAGTTAATAGAAGAGATTCCCGTTTCTTTTAAAGGGATTGTGTGACAATGGGCACACGTAAACCAGAAGAACGAATACAAAAAAATACAAACAAATGGAATTAAGAAGCCAGCAAATTGTACTGTCAAACTCTGGAATAAAACTCAGACTCAAAATATGGATTAAGACAGAGGTCCTTAGTGTTAAGTGATAGTGTTAGCCTGATGCCAACAAACTGGGGAGGAAATAAAAATAAAATTAAAAAAAAAAAAAAAGAAATCCTGTGTGGGACAAACGACGAATTATGAACAAATACAAATATGGGAGCAGATGTTTCTAATTCGAGTTTTTGATGGTTTGGTTTGTTGTGTGATGTCGCTTGAGCCAAACTAAATTATCGAATTTACTTTGTTTTTCTTGACTTCTGTGTTGTGTAGAATTAGGAGTGAGTAGGAAATGAGAATTATATAGGTTTGAATGGGCTTGAAAATCAAAATTGTTTGCGTGTAGAGTTTCCTTAATTTCTCCAAAGAAGGCAAAACCTCCATTAATTAATTTTCAGTTTGCAGCCTTTTCTGTTTTCTCCAAAGGTTATCAAGAGTTCCTTTATCTTTGATTGAAACAAATTTATATTAGAATGAGTAAATGATTTCTTTGGAAATTTCCAAATTTTCCATAAGTATATAGGTACCCTAAACCAGGTCAAAATTGCATTTGCATCAAACTCCTTAAAAGGATTCTGCTGCGTTAGTGACTCACAAAAATTAATTTCGACAAATTCTTTAAAACATTTAACCGATCGCAAAAAAAAAACTTGATTTCTCCCAAAATTCTATGACACAGAAGGAAGCCAATTACTCACTATCACCATGTTTAACCTTTTTTTTTACCTACCCGTTTTCACGTACCCAAACCATGTGCCACCTATATCTCTCATCCGAATCAAAACTATTAATTATATTCGTATAACTTCTGCTTGGGTATCCTGGGTTAATGCTCACCGATCGGGAAGTTGTCTTCACTGTCAAACTGAATTTCATGCATTTCAACGACTTTCCCAAAACATCCTGTGCGACCATCCGATAAACAAACTGTTAACATTTCAATAATATTTCTCCTAGATGATGATGGAAAATGGAATACAAAAAAAGACTGAGTAAGAGAGAGATAGAAAATGCACCGAGGAGACCTTTAAACAGGGAACATTCCTGGCAGATGGTCATAAATTATTGAAATGTCAAAATAAAAGAACCGCCTACATCAATGGTCAATTACTGTCAGACTGACGCACGCACACAAACGCACACATTTTCATGTTTATATCGATACAAGGATATGAAGCTACTTACTTATGGATCTTTTCTTTTTACTTCCTATCGACCGACGATGATGGTGATGGTTTGTTTCTGAATTAACGAGATCGACCTTTTTTTCTTGCTTTCTTTCTGTTGGAGGTTTTGTGTGTCTGCAGCTTTTTGACCATTACAAATGAGGTTCAATTTATTTTGTATATTTTTTTTCTTTTTGTTGTCCTGCGTTTAAATTAGTATTCCCATGGTTGATTGTCCTTGGAATTATTTTATTATTTTCTAGTTTAGTTTAGTTTGAAAATGTACAGCACGCTCACAAAACGAGGATATAAGACAAAATTAAAATACGAAGTAGCTGAAAGTAGTTTTCAGCCAATAATAAAAGAAATGGGCCATATACTTGAACACTAGTTCGGTTTTAAATGGTAGCACTCGACAATGCTTTTAAAAACGGATTTCATTTCACTTGATAAAAAGAAAATCCGTTGTACAACTATTTTTTTTTTTCTTCAAGGCTCAACACTTTCTGATACCAAATGATTCAGATCTTTATCCAAAAATTACTTCAATTTCCATCTTTGTACTTAAAAATTTTTAAACTTCTGTAGAACTCTTTTGTTCTCACTATCGACACGTCATTTACATATTTGCAATATATATTTTTGTCGAATCAATATTCAATATCTCCAATTTCCAATCTTGTTTCTATAAACTCCTCATTATTATATTTTAAATAATTATGGAAGACAGCTGCTATTTATTTTTTGGTACCTCAAGCCGCCAGCATCGCATCGGCACCGGCACGACTTATTGAAAACGAATACGACTGTCATCGTCTTTATCCTCGCAAAACGAGCCAATAAACAATAAACACGCATTAACTTAAATGTTCACGATAAATTTCTAATTAAAATTCATTTGCTGTGGCTGGCCAATGTCGTTGTGTCGCATCGTCCGTTGTCGTCGCATCGGTTGTTCGTTCCATTATGCGTTGTATCGTCCACACCACCAATGCATCGCGACAAATGAAAGATATCTCTTTAAGTATCTCGGCTAACAACACTTAATTCGGTCGCGTAGAGCTCCTTCGCACGCCATTCCACACACACAGCGTAGCCGTGCCATCACCACCCCCGCGCTACTTATCGCTCCATCGATTAACGAGTGGTCCCACAAATCTCGTCCAAAGCGATGTCAATTAACACTCCGAAATGAGTAATAAAAAGGTTACCGGTTGCTTGGTTGAATGACGACTGTGCGATGACGATGGCGGTGCAGTGACAGAGGATGACATTGACTGGTTAAAATTTTGCGGCCGCGAAAAAACGAAAATAATAAAAAATATTTAATGACAGCTGGGAGCTCGTCCTCAAACGTATTGGGTTTCATTTAGAGCTTGGCATTGACAAAGCAAGTGTATATTTATATTTCGTGAAAAGAGTTCTTTGTGTTTGTTTTTTGACAGAATAGCTTTGGGAGGTTTATAGGAGCAATTGGTGATATAAGCCTTCTATAAGACTTGCTTCAATTTTTAGCTTTTTCGAGCATGTATCACGCATTCGTAGGTGGGGAAAATGTTAACAGAAGCCCCAAGAGCTCTTGAGCTTTATCTCTCAGAAATATCAAACCCTTGCTCTGTTGTCTAACATTCCTACCGAATGACTGATCATAAACAAAAGCGACCTCCAACATCAATAAAATTAACAACAACAACGAGCACAAACAACAAAAAAAATCAACAACAACCGAGGATCATCTTTAATAAACTGCAGAGTTACACCCATTGCCGTACCCGCTAACAAGAGATCTAATCAAACATACCAAAGCACACCGAGAATAGAGATAGAACGGAACGACTACGACGGATTCAGATTTGGCCGACCTTCATCAAACGTCGCGTAGTCGTCCCCACGATATTGGATTTCATTCAAATTGCTGATCGTTGATCGCTGAACGTCGGTAGTCTCGCAGACTTAATATTACCTCGAAGGCCCATCGATCGGTGGTCGGGCCCAACAGAGAGAGACTCTATAGCTTTTATCTCTATACTCCCAGGTCCTAAGACATTGTTTGTGTGTTTCTCTGTTTCTTTGATCGGTTCTCGTGTAATTCTATGCTGATGATCTTGTTTCTACTGCCTACTGACGTGCGATGTCTTAATAAGTCAACGCCGCACCGGCTTAACCATCATCAGGGCCGCGCCAACTAACGTAACTTTTATCGAAATGCTTGTTGATAATGATGGCGATGATGATGATGATGGTGCGCCATGGTCAGATGGACATAAAGAACGCCATAAAAAAAAAAAAAAAACTGTTACCAGTGGCAAAAGAGACAAGATTGTGCGAGACAAGAAATATTTTTCCTTTTTTTTTTAATTCAGGGAGTTCATTCTAATGAGGCTTAAATTTCGGTAGATTGTTGATAGAGTTCGGTTGGCTACTCTTTTATTTTATTTCAATTTCGTTCCCGTTCAGTTCTTTGTTTTTTGTGTGTCCTCTGCTAAAGACTGATGGGACTTTTTGGGCGGGCATGATGTCTTATAAACTGATCAAGTGGAACGTTTTGTGTTGGATTGGATTTTGTTTTCATTTGAGTTGATTTGTTTAGACGGAGCGGCAACTTTTGTGGTAGGATAGAAAACGGTAAATAACTGATATATTTTTTTAATTTTGACTGCGATCAGTTAGGAAAGATGACAAGAATTTGCAAAAAAAAAAAAAAAGATTGAAGGTTATTGGAATAGACTTTTATTAGATGTTTAAAGGAGGTAGTAAATGAGGTTTAAAGAAATTTTGAAAGAAAAGTGATTTACCGAAAATGGTTTTTTTTTTTTGTAGGTATACGAATTCTTATAATTTGTCTTAAAGTATTGGAAAATTCTATACCTCAGGAAGTATTGGAAACCGAAACATTTAAAAGATTATCTAGTCACGTTTCCTTAAGAATTACACTTACACAAATTTAACTTATATAAAAAAAAAACTTTTTTGATATGAATGAAAAAGCTATCAAATCAAGAATTGTATCTTAATTGTTTCTTTTCTAAGCTGTGTTGGCAGTTTGAATTTGGAGCCGAAAAATCAACTGAATACGCCTTGCTTAATTTTTGTCCTTATGTTTATAAAAGCTTAGTATTAAAATTTTATAGCTGCCCTATTTCTTAATATAACTAAGGCATTCGACACTGTTAATCATGAGATAATGTTGTCTAAATTGGAAAAAGCTTGGTTTCAGAGGCTTTGTTCTCGATTGTTTTTTTTTCCAGATAGAAAATGGTGAGAGTAGAAAAACAGTTTACTAACAGCGTTTTAACATTGGATTACCTCTGGGTTCAGTTCTTAGGCCGATTTTATTTTATTTATTTTTTAATTTACCTACTTTCAATATTAGCAACAATTTTCTATGCATAGCAGTGATTGTAAACACTTTGATTATGATGAAATTAGTATCATTTTAAGTGAAATTAATTATTTTGAAATTTGTATATTACCTATACCCTTTTTTCCTTTTTTTTAAATTAATTTTTGACAACTTTTGTTTATTAATTTCTAATTCAACACTTAGACCCCATAATAAGTGTTGAGTTTTATTGTAGGTAATTTGAAAAATAAAAAATTGTAAAATTTTTCTGGCACGAAACTTTCATAAATTGCCTTGGACAACAAATTGTATCTTTAAGTATTTCTTTTTATAAAAAGCTATAATAATTATTTTATATAAAAATTGTATACATACTTTTAAAATGATAACAAGAAATAAATAAAATTGAACTTGAAAAAAAAAAATGAAAAACATGAATGGCACACATTAGGGTGTGTCAAAATGCTAAAGTATGGAATTTTCGAATGTAATAGCTCTTAAGAGCTGCATTGCTTATCAACAGGGGCGGATCCAGGATTTTTTTCTGGGGGGGGCACAAGGGACGGATTGGCAAAAAAAAAAACAGCAATAACAGTTAGAAATAAAGTGAAGTACCATACGACTGACTAACAAGCAGAAAATTTTAACGACCCACAGTGGTCTTAAACCTGGCCAAAAATATTTAGGCACATTTCCCACATCAAATAGGTACCAAATGACCAAAAAGTTATTCGGAAGGAAAAATTTTCATTTTCTTGTTACAGTAAAAGCCACTCAAGTGCTAACCCTCTTACTCCTGGATTAGCCGGAAGAAAAAAAATATAAAAAATCAGAAAATGCACGTACAATTCTGTGCTATATTAAAGTTAGTAATCTATTCTTTATTTAATTTTTTGACTTAAGTTGTTTCACCAAATAGTTTTTGAGAAATTAAGTTTTAAAGATGAAATTTTGAAAAAAAAAATGTTTACGTTTTTTAATTGATTTTGTATAAAATTTTGCAATATTATGGACATAATTATACCATTAGTTAATGACCTAGTAGTTTTTAGTCAAATACTAAAGACTTCATTCTAATAAATATTAAAGTTCCTAAGAATAACAAAAAAAAAACTGAATCATACTTTTTTGCCGGGAAACCCAGTTTTGTTTTTTTTTTTTTATTTGCATTAACCTTTTGTAACCCAAGGTCGTTAATTTAAAAATTAATAAGTCAATCGATTGGCCTTTATCTTTAATAAAACACGTATGGGAGTAAAAAAAAAGTTCAAATAATTTATTTTTATATAAAAATGCAAAAATTCAAGCAAAAAACTATCTAAAATTAATTTTTAGGCACTTTCCTAAAATCCAAAAATAAAACCCCGTGGGGTTTACTAACAAAAAATATTTTTTTTTTCTGAATTTCGTTGTTTTTACACAAATTTGCTTATTTTCAAAAAAAGCCCAACTTTCATCATTAACTGTCAATTAAAAACTATTGGTGCTACTTATTAGAAATTTGAAGTACTATTTCGAAAAAGCAATACTTAAAGATTATAATATTAGAAGCTTCAAAAGAAAAAAAAATAGTTTGTAGAGCTTTTATGCAATCTTTTTCGGTTTATTACAGAAATGTCACATGGGGCTACAAGGGGTTAAATTGTTTTATACCTCAAGAATATTGTTCAAGTTGTAGGTCTCTTGGAGCCAAATTGACCAAGTTATGAGTATTTTAATACTTCCCTTAGGAACGTTTTAGTCTTTTAGTCCAGAGTTCAAAACTTTAAATCGTTATCCCCACAACTAATGTTTTCAACGCCGGTGCTCCTCATGACTTCAAAACTACTGCACCGATTCTTTTGAAATTTGGAACACTATGTTTTTTACATATTTTTAAAGTTATCCCTGGAGAAATTTTCTCAATAAAATAATATTTATAAAAATCTATAAGTATAAGGGTCGCTTTTGAGGAGTTTTATTTTCGGGGTGCAAACTTGAGCAAACTTCTGAAATGCAAGTTTGTTCTACATATCCAGCAGTTCTATAATATATGGTTTATGCAATTTTGTGACGTGTTCCGCTATTTTAAAAACACTAATGTTAAAAAAAAAAACAACGAAAAAAGTGCAAATTTTTTAACCCCTCTGTATGAAAAAATAGAGTTGCATATACCTACAATTATTTTTTTTATATCATTCAATGTCATTCGATGTCCATATCAAAATTTTTCACCAAAATCACTTTGAAAATTCACTTTTTTTTTAAATCGAAAAAAAAATTCGTGTGTACCCAACAAATAGCCGTTTATTTATTTGTGAGGTGGAGCTTTTCATGGGAAAGGGATGCAACAATCAACAAAATTCGCATTTTCAGCCAGAAATAGACAAGAGTTTCACTCAAGTTCTTTCTGTTATTATTCATACAGGGTGTCCCAAAAGTAATGGATCAAACGAAATATGCTGATAGGCCAACTTTAGGGCTCTCAGAATTTGGTAACTTGTTCACCTCAAATCCTTACGGTTTTCGATTTAATGCAGTTTTTGTGAAATTTCGAAAAATTTCGAATTTGCAACAGTATTTTGCTTCCTCCGTTCATAATTGATTTTTGTTTTTTACAATTCTTTCACTAAAACATTGCCTAATAATAAGAAATAATTAATTAATCAAAATATTTTTTATTTCATTCGTCATTTTGCTGCAAATTAATTAACAGTTCCATGTTTTATAAAAACTCAATTTCTTACTTTTATTTCAGAGCAACACCCTGAAAAAAATTTGTATGGTGTGGCACTGGTTTATTATTTTGAAAACTTTCCATGTTATTGCAGTTTTCAAAAATGTATAAAAATTTCCAAAGTTGAAATTAGAACGAAAGATATTACAATTTGAATGCAAAAAAACAGACGTTTTTAGAGCAAAATAACAAACAAAAATCGAGGCTTTTGTTCAAAAAGAAATAAACAAACAACAGTCGAGAAAATGTGTTTATTTTTCTTTGTTATTTTTCTCTGAAAAGCCCTGTTTTGTTGCTTTTAAATTGTAATATCTTCAGTTCTAACTTCAACTTTGGAAATTTTTATACATTTTTGAAAACTGCAATAACATGGCAAGTTTTCAAAATAATAAACCAGTGCCACACCATACAAATTTTTTTCAGGGTGTTGCTCTGAAATAAAAGTAAGAAATTGAGTTTTTATAAAACATGGAACTGTTAATTAATTTGCAGCAAAATGGCGAATGAAATAAAAAATATTTTGATTAATTAATTATTTTTTATTATTAGGCAATGTTTTAGTGAAAGAATTGTAAAAAACAAAAATCAATTATGAACGGAGGAAGCAAAATACTGTTGCAAATTCGAGATTTTTCGAAATTTCACAAAAACTGCATTAAATCGAAAACCGTAAGGATTTGAGGTGAACAAGTTACCAAATTCTGAGAGCCCTAAAGTTGGCCTATCAGCATATTTCGTTTGATCCATTACTTTTGGGACACCCTGTATATTTTTAAAACTCTTATAGTTTGATTTCCTTTAAGTATGAACTTTAAGTTCTGGGGGGGGCACGTGCCCCCGTGCCCACCCCCTGGATCCGCCTATGCTTATCAATATTAAATCCGGCGTTTACAATTTTCATTTTAATTAATATCTATGGCTCACTCAAAATATAGGAAGAAATCGAAGAAATTTTAATTTTTAGAAATTTTTGAAATATATTTTTTTAATTGCTCCGTTTGGATAAAAAAAAACAACTAAATTAAATATTTTTAGGCTTTCACGTGAAAGATAATTCCAAGAAAAAACTTTTAAGCTTATATTTTTTTGGAATTGAACACTTAGTAAAGAAGCTGCGAAATAATAAGAGAAGGAAAAAAATCATTTTTTCATATTAACTTCAACCGATTTGGGTGAGCCAAAGACGAACGATATTATAATTTTTTTTTTTACATATTATTAAACCTTAGACCATAATAAAATGTTTGACCACTATTGTATTGTAAAAATAGAGTACTTTTTTTTGGCTATACAAAAGTGACACACCCTAATAGACATGGCATAAGTGAAAAAAAAAAAATCGCATTCGACCCGTTATTTTAATTATAAGTTATAAAATAATATTTTTGGCCAATTCCGATAGCAAAAACATTACAAATATTTTTGACCGGATTTTGAGGGCGAATACTCCTCTGTGCGTCTGTACAAAAAGTATCAAAATGTTCAATACCAAAATAAAAACAATATCAAAGCAAGCTGCTTCTAAACAAAGAATTTCAAAATTTTAAAAAGAATTCCTCTGCAACTAAGTCGTTCCAAATGATTGCCCTTTTAAATTCCAAGAAGCTCCCATTTTTAACTTAATTTTGATTTATACTTCAAGTCGATAATCCGAAACGCTCTTCAGCTTGTCCGAAAAACAGCGATCTTAACATAAAACATCTAATTAATGACAGTCATTAGAATTATCCACAAAAAAAAACATACAGCAACCAAAAAAAAAAAAAAGTTCAAAATCACAGGGTAAAATATGATCAGCCATAAACTCTGATCACAACTATCCCCATGGTGCAAAAGGGTTCTTCTTTTTTTTTCGGTTGTAGCCTCTTGTAGGCAGAATGCAATCCAAAATCTTCCAAACACTTCGGTCAGTACCCTTGCTTACCAACGCAACGCAGAAAAAAAGGAAGAACTTCAAAAATTCTAATTTACTTTGGTCGAATTCAAAAATGCCGCCAAAAAGAAATAGCAACCAGAAATACCACAAAAAAAAGGCCAACAAGGCAACCCATGAGACATGGCAATCGTCTGCGCGAGAAGGAATTTATTGACACCTATAAATTACGAAATTGAACACAATAACAAGAGACTGGAGGTCAGTCTCCAAAAACACTTCACACAAATGCATCCCGTGACGAACAAAAACAAAAAAAAAGAACACAAAAACCCTCCCAATTCGAATCACCGCTTCACCACCGCCAACAAACGGAGAAGAGTCCTTTTCTCATTTTAGCCCAGTTCGGACATTTCGGGGGAATGGAATCGAAGCAGAGACATCTTTTGCTTGGCAGTAACCCTACATGAAGACAATGGTCAAATGCATATCAGAGAGTACGTGAGAACTCTTCTGCCAGCTTATGTTCGTCCAGTTTATTATTTTTTTATTTTTTTTTTGTTCGTTTGCCTGCTGGACCGCACTCTGATGCCAACATTATAATAATCCATCGTCTCAAAGGATTCCCATAAAAATCATTTACATGAGAAAGGCGAAAAAGCGCAAAAATTCCAAGAGACACACAAGACAAATGCTACAGCCCCGCCGGCCGCCGCATACAGCATAAGCCAATCCTGCTGCCACTGCTGTTGGCTGCTGGCTGCACAACAACATCACCGCAAAAACAGCCAACAGCTACAGGCTACACCATCAGCAGAAGCGCAGAGAGGTCGTTTTTTGCGTCAGAGCCTGAGAGCCCTTTTCCTTGGGCTTTGGCTTTGGTCAACTGGAGGTGGATGTATGGCGTCAAGATGTTGGAGATAAGATCAATGGTATGTCGTATCAATGCCCAATAAAATTGAGAGAGGCACTGGTTCCTGCGATATGTGTTGTTTTCGCTAAAGCTGTCGGACTTGCAGTTCTCGGAGGTGGCGGTTATTGGAGTTGGAAGAATTGGGAATTTGGAGACTCACAGCAGAGTCGGAGAAGACGCTGGCTGGCTGGACGAATGAAGAATGCGCGATGTGGAGTGAAGACACTTTTTTTTTGTGTAAGCGGTAGTGGCGGCAGCGGTGATATGGCGGCAATGGCGGGCGTTGGAATGTGCTCCATGTTGAAGAGGAGTGCATCAGCAAACTCGTGCAGGTTATTATTCCACCTTCAAAGGATGCGCACAGCGCACACACAACACATATTGTCCAGCCGAGAAAATGATATTTAGTTTTTTGCTGGCGCTGTGCTGGGCTGGGTTGAAACATACTCTCTATGCTGGCATCAGCGAAAAAGTCCGTGCCAATGTTTTCACTTGATTTCCAATTCAAATTTTTTGAAAAATAAAAAAACAAAACTAAAAACAAACAATGATAATGGAGACTTTGAGGGGGGTAAGCATAAGCATATTGGTGGTACTAAGAGTTTATTCACTGTTAAAATGTTTTATTCTGTGTTTATTTACAGCTAAAGTTGGACATAAAGTAGCGCAACATTGTTTGATTTTACATTCCACAGCTATTACTTTGCAAACTACTAATTTTCAATAAAAGTAGCGGTAAAATAGTACCAAAAATCAATAACTACAAAAAAAATTTTAAGCTTTCAATACGCTAACCTTTAAAGTGAAAAAGTATAAGATTTTCTCCTCTCAGCCTGATGTTGTTTTTTTTTAGTGAAGAAAACAAAAACCAAACCTCCGACCAAAATTTTCATTCAAGATCTCAACATTTCCCTTGCTCGAAAAAAACAACCTTTCATCCAAAATATTTGTATGGCCTCCATACATAGGTACTTGGCTTTTAATGTTATATCTTTTTAAAGTTTTTTTCGGGATCGGGTCAAAATTCTGGCTTCAAAATTCTGCTTTTCAAAATTCTGCTTTTTCAGCGAAAATTCTGCTTTTTTTCTATTCTCTTTTTCAAAATTCTGCTTTTTAAAATTCTGCTTTACAAAATTCTGCCAGCATTATATTTGAACAAAAAAATTCTGCTAATTCTATTTTTTTTATAGCATATGCGCTGGCTAAAGAAAAATACACCTCATTAATGTAATTCAACATTGGTACTTTCCTAAATTTTTTTATTTAAGTGCCGCAAATATTTTTTGAAATGCATATACTGACTTTCTTTCAAATAAAATATGTATACTAATTGGAACCGATGTTGTATATTCCTTTTCTTATTCAAATTTTTGAATATTCATCTTTATTTGATAAATTAATAAATTTTTAGTTATTTTCGGAAATGTTTAATATTAAAAACCTTTTCTTAATATTTTCAAATTTATTCATTTATAAAACAAAAACTAATTCGCATTTAAAAAATGACAAATTATGTAGGTAAGTAATCAAATAAGCAGATAATTTTTCAAAAAGATGATTTTACAGAATTCTGCAAAAATTAAAAAGTGGTTTGAAAAATGTTAAAAAGCGCGCGCTTTTTAACATTTTCCAAACCCTTTTTTATTTTTTGCAGAATTTTGAAAAGCAGAATTTTGAAAAACAGAATTTTGAAAAACAGAATTTTGAAAAGCAGAATTTTGAAAGCAGAATTTTGAAAGCAGAATTTTGACAAAAGAATTTTGACCCCGGCAGAATTGAATGACCCCAACCCGATTTTTTCAATTTTTTTTAGATTTAAATCTGGTACCAAATTTTAAACCTCATTTTGAGTAATAAATACTTGTTCCCTTCACCAAAAACAAACACCCTGTTCTAATGACAAATGGAACGTTTATATGTACTTAAGTTGTTTGGCGTCTAATCATGCAACATATTCTATTGGTCACCACTTGCCGTCCCATTCTGCATTATAAACGGATTTATTGCCGCAACGCATTTGACGGATTAGTTACAGGAATCACTGGCTTTTTGGGGTTTATTACATAATTTGCTCCGTCCCTGAAAAAAAAAACACCGTTTCACCTAAAATTTGTTTTAAGAAATCTCTTTATTCCTGCTTACAATCCTAAATATACTGTTAATACCAAATTTCATTAGGGTGGTTCATACTTTTTTTTTATTTCTGAGGATAACACTTTTTTTATTTATTGAGTTTTCTTAACTAATTTAATCGATCCTATTAATAAATATTCAAGAAACAATTTCAATTTTTCTCGCAACATTATACAAAACTCTAAACATTTTTTTGGTTTAACAAAAATAAGGAATCTTACAAAAAAGTTTTTTTTTTAACATGCAACGTAAGATTGTAATCGAATTCAAGAATATTTTTTACTCAACAAGAAAATAATTAAAAATGGTCCGGAAATAAGCAAACATTTCAATTAGTTAAAGAACCAGGAAACAACAAAACTCTAGGTATCAATTTCCTAAAATAAACAACATCCACAAAACAGGTACCTCTTCCTTAAAGTAACTCTTCTTTCTATTAAGTAAGACCCACAACTGTTCATATTCAATTAAATTTTCTCAAACAAAAAATTATATTTGTACCGTGAGAGCACATTTTTAGGGACACAGGTAAAGTCCTTCTCATTCATTGATTCATTCATTACAAAAAAAATGGGAGGAAATCTTTCAATGGAAACTAATCACCGGAACGTATTAGCACTTCCAGTTTTTCAGTTTGTCCTGTGTCCCTGTGTGTATACACGAGATAGATACGACGTTAACTCCCTGTGAGGTCATAGCATTTGAGGTTCATTCATTACTACCTTTTTGACTTGACATGGTTCTCATTGCAAAGTATAACTTGCAACCTTGTAACGTTACTATAAAATTTGCACCGGAGGTGGTAGCTGAATTGTGTTTTTTTCTTTTTTTTTTTTGTTCGTAAGCATGTGCACTTAAAATCCTATTAGGAACAATTATTCGTATCTAGTAATTTTTCGGCTGAATTATGTCTGTTTGTTAAAAACCATAATGTTGACCGTTTTTTTGGTCGAAAATTAGCAAAGGAGGTCTCTATTTTTTGGGTTACATCGGATTTGAGTTGTTTCTTGGATTTTACTTGTTTCTTAAAAAAAGAGAAAATGTGTGGCAACATTTTTAAGGACAAGATTAAGATGGTTTTTATCAATCCAGCAAGAAATGTATCAAAGAATTTTGCGTGATAATAATTGTTTAAGAATTAATAAACCGGCTCGAAGGACCAAAATTCAAATATGACACATTCTTTAAGTAAACTTTCTGATACTTTGTTGATTGTGTCTAACTTCGACTGAAATTAATTTGAGAAGATGAAATTGTTGTAATTTATCTTCAAAGTCTAGACAAAGATTGGTTACAACTTTCCTAAACCTTCATAGCAGTAAATTGAAATCGGGAGTAACATCAAAACCCAAAAATGTCTAAACCTAATTCGCAAACTCTTTTAGATGACTCTGCAGCATTCTTTATGTTCACTCGTTGGAATTTTATAAAGGTTGAAAGTCTTGATTGCCCCTTTGAACATAAGGTCCTATATACCTACTTGCGCTGAATTATTCAAAAAAAAAAAACAAAAACAAAAAAAATATCGATTGTCTGGCAAAGTTTTGTGTTTTTTATTTTTTGTTTTTCTTGTCCTGAATTCACATTCCATCTTTGCGATGAAGCGATGAAGCGCCGCTTTTAAAGACAATCTCCAACACCTTTTGGCATAAGGTATTATGTGTCGCCTGTGCGCATTCCATTGCAGGACTTGCTTTTTACTCCTCTATACCTTCATACTTAAATATATATCTTTATATTCAAGCTTTGGCTACAAACTCTTGGTATAAAGTAACAATAACTTCAATAACCCGGGACCCTTTTTGGAGTTGAAAAGGAAAAAATGCCGCTACTGGTGAACTCTTTAAACACATTATACAATGTTACCAACCATACAGCCAACTCTTTGGGATCGTTATAGGTCGGTTGGTCGTAACGGAGACAGACACACCGAGGCTTTGGTTTGCAGTATAAATTTTGTGGCATAATACTACACACTGTGTTGTCCAATTTTGGACACCCTCGAAAATGTTCGAAAAAATCAAAGAAAATAAAAACCAAATAGGAATAAGAATTAAAAGAGCAAGGTTTTTTGGCTTCGAAGAAAATTATCAGGTAAAAGCCATGAATTTTTTCATTTTGTTTCCTTGAATGTTCAAAATTTTGGACTCAATGACAATTTGACAATGTAACAATATGACAATATTATAAAATGGCAATGTGACAGTATGGCAATATGACAATATTCCAATATGACAATACGACAGTATAACAATATGACAATATAACAATATGACAATGTGACAATATAACAATATGACAATATGACAATATAACAATATGACAATATAACAATATAACAATATAACAATATAACAATATAACAATATAACAATATAACAATATAACAATATAACAATATGACAATATGACAACATGGCAATATGACAATGTGACAATATGACAATATTACAATATGACAATATAACAATATAACAATATGACAAATGACAATATAACAATATGACAATATGACAATATAACAATATAACAATATGACAATATGGCAATTTGACGATATGACAATATGAAAATATGACAATATTACGAAATGACAATTGAATGGGCGATGGGCAATGGGCAATGGGCAATGGGCAATGAACAATGGGAATGGCATACTTTCTTCTATAAGGGAATATGAATCCTGAAATTTCAGAAAATGTAAAACACAAACTCTTTGTCAATGAATCATTGGCAGAGCCATGGCTTTGATTAAATGAAATCTTTAAAAACAAAAATAAACATTTCCAGTTTTTACATGTCATCACCTGAAATTATACTCCACTCAAGACAAACCAAAAACAAAAAAAAAAGTAAAACAGTGTCGCCAGAGAAAAACTGACAGACAACCAACCAACAACGCTTCCAAAATGAGAGACAAAAATAAAAAAAAAAAACATTCTCAATAAAGGAGACAAGAAGACATCAGAGCGCCGAAATATCTTGTACCCTCGAAATTCTCTTCGAACGAACGACAACGACGAAGATCCAAATTCTAGGAAATCATTTACAATCGATAAAACACTTTATTGGACCGCTGCCGCCGCCACCACCACCACCGCCGATAAAACTAATTATGTGAGAGAAAGACGGGGGCGCGGACAGACAAACGGTACTGATTTCCAAAAGATTATGTTCTCCATCTACACATGCCGATCTTGAAAGATATTTATTCTTTTGCCTGTGCAGTTAAAACACACAGGAGCACAGGAGGTGGTGTGCGTGCCTGATTGCGTCGGGTAACCTCGAAGGATTGGGTGGCCAAAAATGATTTCATTAACACCTAACAACCGCAAAACGTAGTTTCTCATCTCTTCGCCTCCTCCTCTTCTCTGTTCGATCAATTTTCGATGAAAGGACATTTTTAATTCCTTACGGTTCTGCGGTCTTGTGTTTCCAGCCTGATCGTGTTGCAGAGCCAGGATTCGAATTCGAATTTGGGTCTGTCAAGTTTGCCGCCGATTTCTATCTTTCCATGGGAGGTTGCCCCATTTCAAAATTCCAAAGAGCCAATTAATTTATAAAATTGACAGGGAAACTTTTTTTTTGGTGTGGAAGAGAAAAAATAAGGGGCAAGTGGTAAGGGGTAAAAGAAGGTATTTTTTTTATTTTGCGTTGCACTATGTTAATTTTTGAAGTGAGAGAGCCAGCAGCAACCGGGGGCAGTCAAACAGTCACACAATCTCACTCAAACACACACAAAGATACCATTGATATATGGACCACATAAGATACTTAAGGATGTGACAAAGATCTTATTATACGATTTTAAGATCTGATAAGGCGATGATAAAATGGTAGACGCCAGTTTTTAATTTGATTGAATTTTTCGTGATGTTATTGGGGGCTCTGCGGTTGTGACGGTCCGGCTGATGATGGTCCGCTGGAGATGGTCCAGTGAAGAAGAGTGGCGGTAGACTTCGGGGCCAAAGGATCGCCGACGACAAGCTTTGGTGCGAGATGTTATACTCTTTGGGGCGCGCGAAAAGGAGACATGTGATTCATGTGTGAAGTCGAAAATAAACGCCTTCCAGATTGGGTTTTTTTTGGTATTTTGGAATTTTTATTTATTTTTTTTTGTTTTTCTTTGATTTTTTATATGAGCACATCTTTTTTTATCAGCGACCCCATCTTGATCGAGAATCTTATTTCGATTTTGTGAGGCGCTCTGACAGTTTTATTGGCCAGTTTACGAGGATGATTTCTCGGCTTTGTTTTGGAAAATGTTTTTTTTTTTGTATATCCAAACAGTGCATTTTAGTATGCTGGGTATAAAGGTATAGGAATTCCATTAGGGCGCTGCTTTGCATAGTTTTAAGTCGGATGACGGTCTTTGGGTTTCCGTTTTTTTTTTTTTTCGTGCGGTACAACACAGTGGTTTTTTGCCCGGTGGGGGGCATCACACCTGATAGATTTATGCTGCAGATTAAAGGCGCCTCGCTGATTCGCAAGCTCAGTTTGCCAAATGATTAAGTGTTTCCATTATATTGTAGAGTTTTGCGGTTTTTGTTTGGTGTCTGGATATGAGCATGGTAGCGTTGTTCAATCGGTCTGGTTGTATTTTTGTTTTCTTAAGTATTTTAAGCTGATTGGAATTTCTTGGAAATTTTGAGATTTCTGAATCACACGTTGATCTAGATTTTTTCTTTTTTTTTTAGTTTTTTTTAGTTTTCTTATGAAGAACATCGAGCCTGTTAAAGTTATTGTAAAAGATAAAATGAAGAACATATGTATTAATAAAGTATTGCAAAAAATATGTGCAACCTGTACAGGAAATTAATATAGATTAGAAACATTCCTTAAAATAGGCAAAATATTATTTCAACGTGTGGGACATGGTGTCATAGCGGCATAGCTACCTAGCGACAATTCGACATGGCAACATAGCGACATGGCAACATAGCGACATAGCGACATAGCGACATGGCGACATAGCGACATGGCGACATAGTGACATGATGACATGCCGACATAGCGACATGTGACATGTCCGAAACGAAACATGATAATATTCAGTGACTTGAAGTATGTACCTGAAAAAGTGATAATCTGTTTCAACGAGTTAATTTATATTTAAACGGCTATTAACCATCTTTGAATCAAAATCAAGCGATGTTTCAGATAATAAAAAAAATTTGTTTTTAAATAAAAAACAGAATAGCAGACACAACGGAACCTTGTGGCACACAAGCAATTTTTAGTAAATTAAGATTCTAGTTTGAAAGAAGTGTCAAATTATCATAAACTTTGTTCCAAAACTAGTCAATCAGTATTTTCTTAGTGAGTTTTACTTCTGTTTGACTAAATAATCCAGTATTTATCAGTTCAAAAATTGCATTTAAACTAACATATTTGTCTCTCTCTCTCATACAAATAGCTATAACTTTACCTCAAATCCTACGCATAATCAAAGTCCAAAATAAATACCTCATAAAGAAGGTCGGCCACATCCATATCCATTGTGTGTCCCTAGAGACAATCATTATTTCCAAAGAAACGTTTCCATTACATTTTGGATGAAGATGATTATGGAAGGGCCAATGATTGGTATTCCCATCAGTTCCCAACTATATACCCAACTCAGTCAGTGTACACCACACAAATAAAAAGACAATTGAAAAGGGCACTTGCATCATGGTCATCTTCTTCTTTATCATCATCAACAAACATCAACAAACCTGTGCAACCACCCACCGAACCTTAAGCATCTTCCACTTCCATCATCATCATCATCATCATCATCATCATTCCAAATCGATTTCTGGTCATTTAAAAATCCAAGGCAACTCCTCTGCACATCTTCAAGACACAACACACAGCACCAATGCAATGCAATGTTTTGTTAAATCAAGTCTTCCTATAAACTTTGAGGAGTTTATTCCATTTATTGACGGTGGTGTCTCCAGAGAGTTTATATGGCAGGGCACAAGGTAGCGAAACAGCAATTGTCACACGCACGCACGCACTCGATGAAAAATCCACGTCTTGAGCGAAACTAAAAATGCCGTCAATCTTCCCGAACTCCATAAATATTACGACTGGCCACTGACCAGTCCCAGAGTTGAGAGAAATGATGTTTCGAGTGATGACAGTGATGACGATGGGAAAACAATCGATAGTCCCAAGCCCTGGGACCATATAACTTGACTTGACTTGATACAAAGACAAAACAAAACGGTTCTGTTGTGAACTTCAAGAATGTCAGTCCTTGCCAAATCGAGCAGATGATTTTATTTGGTTAAGGTCCCGGCCTGCCCTGACTTGGCCTATTGCATACTCCCAACCCATCTCCCAGCCATCACATAACCAACCGCACAACTTCATAGTTGATTGCAGCTCCTCCGACTATCCCATCCATCGTATCGTCGTCGTCGTTGTCGGTCGTCCGGAGAGTATCATTATCAACGTGTAGTACCTAATCTAGGCCGTAGAGGAATCAAACGAGACAGATAGGTGCCTAGGCACGACATGGTGGCGACTGGCAACTATACCAACGACGAAGGCAGTGGCGGTGGCATGCGAATGGGAACCCGTTTTGTGGTTAACTATGATGCTTGTTGCAAGCATCATCAGCCAGGAACAGCTGAGTGAATCTGGATAGATGGATGACCGCATTGCTGAGCTGACAGTCAGACAAGCTGGCTGGCAATATATGCGAGTACCAAATGGGTTCTGGTTCTGGAATTTTAAAGACTTCTTCTCTCCGCCGATTAATTGAAGAGACCCCTCGCTCGATTTGTCGCCATTTGCTTGCTGCTGCTGGTACTCTGGCTGGTTCGGTCGATCTATGATGTTTGTAAATGGACGTGAACGTGGACGAGTTTTTGCTCCATCAAACCGGCCTTGAGAGTGCAAAGCTGTTTTGGTTTTTGCTCGGCTCCCCCCGATAGCAATGGCGATGGCAGACAGTGCGACGTCATGCGGACACTTGGTATACACTTGGATTGGGATTGGGATCGCTCTCGCATAGAAGAGCGTATACATAAAAGAGGTACTGGTTGATAGTATAGAAACTTGTTGTGAAAAGACCAAAGAAAATGATGACTTTTTGTACGGAAGCAGAGTGCAATGGCGGTGACGAGCGGCGGAAACTATAGATTCTTTGGGAGGACTTGCAATTAATCAGAATGTATTATCGTAGAAATTACCATTCCCTTCCGAAAATGTAGCGCGCATGGAACAGAGAACAATCTGGATTGGAATCTGGTGGAGATGGCTCGCTTGGACGCTTTTGCGCCGGCCGGCCGCTTCCTTTTCGCCGACCACCAAATGAGAAAAATTCACATTTCATTGTTCGTTTATGCAGGAGAATATATATTAGAGCAAGAGAGAGAGGCAAAGAGAGGGAGAGAGAGATAGAAAAAAGCCCCATCATCACAGACGGACAGACAAACAGACTGCGCTGATACTGATGTTGCTTTGACTTAAATTTTAATGTGTTTGAGGGAGCGGAAATCTTCTTCTACTTTTTCTTATTTGGTCGATTTTTTCCGTCCGTTTTTTTGTTTTTTGTTTTACCGTCGTCGTCAGTCTTTTTTACATCGAGTCGATGTCGTTGCAATTGTTTGTGGTTGTGGAAATTGCCCCTTAGTCAGTAAGAATAAGTACTGAAATTGTTTTTTTTTTTGTTGTCTTCTTCTTTAATTTTAATTTTTATTTTTACTACTTTTGACTGCAACAGCAAGTATCCGCATACGAAATTCGTTTCGTTCTGGTCTCTTGAGCACCACCATCACCGACCGCCACCACCGCCGCCGCACAAAAGTTAATAAGTCATTCTTCAACAGTCATCTCCACCTTTTTTTTTTTGTGTTGTTACTTCTGTTTCTGTCCTGGCCAACTCTGGGACTCGGATGCTTCTTCTTTTTCCGCCGCAGCGCTGCTGTCCAGCTTTTGTATTGTGTGTGTGTTTCTCTCTTTATAGAGAGCAAAATATGGCTTGGACTACTTTACAAATAGACTTCGGATTCGGTTGAAGGTTTTAGACAACACAACGTCCAAAATGAAAAACGACCGACGACGACCGACGTCTTCTTTTGGTCGGTCGTCGTGGTATAGTAATTGTCGTTGTTGACGTTGGTCGCATTGCAATGCAAAAGCAGCAGCAAACAACGCGACGCACTTGTGTTCTTGTGGGTTGTTCCTCAATCTTGAATTAAGATCTTTAGTTAATGCCGAAGGCATGTCGACGTTAGTAAGTTCAATGAAATCAGTGGAAACATTGGGGGAGTCAAGCATGCAACCGAATTGTTCCCACCTTTGTACTTAAAAATTATTGTAGTTAACTTGGGAGAATTATAGCAGAATGGGTTAAGGTCACAGGGGCGTGAAAGCCTTGTGTTTAGGGCTTTAAATTCTTCTAAAAATCATTCAACAAGTTTGAAAAGATTTGTTTGGATTTTAAAAAGTGGGAAACCCAGTTTGACGGTTTGAAACTTATCAGTTACCATGCAATAGCTGCAAAATTCCTAAAATGTGACGTTTATCAAACTTTTTCATATAGCATTTCGAGGCCTCACTTTTTAAATGGGGAATCACAGAAACAATCAATTCAATTTCTTAAGAACAATTCTTATCTATATAAAACTTTGTAAATAAATTGAAATAGCCGGTTTAATCGGACTTCAAAGTGGTTCTTATTTTTTGATAAAGACAATGAAATATTTATTTTTACGTAGGTAAAGGGTTCTAATAATAGATTCATACAGCACAAGCGGAAACTATCAACTTATCTATACAATCTAGACTTTTATCTTGGCTTTTATCAAAAAATTATTTATTATTTTACTATTGTTTAAATTTGTTATTCATATTTTTCTTGCAACAACAATAAAATTATGTCAATTTTAAGATCGAATTCTTATCAAATAAATAAAATTATCGGAAATTTCCATTTTTTTCGAAAAAATATTTTACTAATTTAGAAAATGATTTTGTTAGCAAAGTTCTTGAATAAATTAATATTTTTGTTATTTTTCAAATAAAATTATTTTTTGTAGACTTGGTTTTATTATTATTAACATTCATTTATACATAATCTCGATATGCCTACAGTTTACTTAAAATACAACAAAAATTCAATAAGAGTAATTTTCGTTTTTACATGAGCAGATGAAAGCCTTGGTAATGACTTCATTTTAATCAACAAAATTACATCTTAATTCTTAAATAATATTATAATTTTTTTTAAGCACCTTATACCATTGAATAATTATATATAGAAGTGACACCGGAAAAAACATCCGCTTTGTTTGAGGGGTGGCGCTACAATCGTTACAAGAGTGGCGCCACAATCGTTTTAGGATTGTGTATTCGATGGCCGAAAAATTCCTTAAAAGGACTTTTGGTTACTAAGTAACCACAACTACTATATTATTTATATTTGGTGTATTTGTATTAGTTTTGTTTTGTGTTAGAAGTGTGTTTGTTTATTTTTGTTTCTGTAATATTCAAATTGAATTTATTTTTAATTTTTGTAATATTTTGAATTGAACATTTATTTTTGAATGTTTGATTCTTATGTATATTTGAAAGGATTTTGTTTTTCTGTTTTTATTAACGACAAGAAGATTTTTCTTCAACTATAGAGAGTTTAATTAATTTTGACTAGGGTGCTTTTTGTAATAATATCTAGGTGTAGTTCACATTATTTAAATGTTGTCTGCATGCACTGTAGCATATAATTACTATTTTCTTAAACCCCATATGCAAGAGTAGGTAAGGATCAAGTTCATACAATATGGCCATATCAATTGAATATATTATTTTAAAGTATTTTAATGCATATTTCAAATATTTTAATACAATACGAAACTATCTCGATTATTTGCTTAAAATGATTTATGTATGCGAACAAGAACTTTGGATTTACGGCTTTGTTCAAATTTGCAGTTTTTACAAAATGTTAAATTTTGGAAAAAAAATCTTTTCGTACCATTTTTGGATACTTTTCTCTGTTTTTAATTTTTTTTAATCTAAAATTTAAACGATAATAATTAATAAAATGTTGAAATAAACTCACAAGAATTTGAGTTTATTTGAAAAAAAAAAACTGTAAAAAGGTCTATTTTGATCGCAAATGTATGAAAATGTGGTTTTGGATAGTTCCAATGATTTTCCTATTTCACCATTTGAAATAAAATATTTGGTTCTAATATCCTAAAACTAGAAGAATGTAGCTTTTACATGCTCTTTATTTTGTCATGATACTATATAGTCAAGCTATGCATTCTCACAAAAAAAAAGTTGAGATAACAATCAGACATTGCATTACTATAGCCCTGTTCCATTGGAGAATACTAATAGTAGATTTTTTTGTTCATCTGTCAGTCTGTCTGTCTATAGCTAAACGGATCTACCGATTAACATCAAACTTGGTATGAAGTATTTTTTGGAGACTCTCCAAAGGGGTTTTTAGAACTAATTTTTTTTACCAGAAATAACGATACCTGCCATATCTCGAAAACGGTACCAGTAATTTTGTTTAAAAAAATTATAAAATAGTTTTTGGGCAATCATGGAAATTTTTTAAAATTATTATTAACCTACCGTAGAACCGTTTTTTTCAAATCTGATTTTCAGCCAAACTGCCAATTCAATTTTAAAGAATTTTTATATAGTTTAAATATTTATATAGTTTAAATATAAAACAGTAAGACAATTTGGAAAAATAATAGTTTTTGGATAAAAAAAATTGAACACTTTTTTTTAAAAAATCAAATTTTCGAAAACCGGAAATTAATTTTTTTTGACATTTTAGTTTTGAATGTTGAATAGTGATTTCTACGAAATTGCATACCAATTTTATTTTTGATTTTTTTTTTGTTTTAATTTATTTATAAGGTTCCAACGATTTTGAAGTTTTTTTTCTACAAATCTTTCTTAGTAGAAGAAATCAAATTGAATAGGTACTTGTTGGAGCTATCACGAATTCTGCTTTGTTCCTTTAACTTTTTGGACTAGTGTATAAAAACAACTCAGGTTAAAAGCTGCACTCGTTATGAAACTCAACTATTAAATTTAGCCGAGCGTTAGCCTTGTACCTGAGTATTAAATTGTTTATTGGTAGGGTGAAATATATATAATTCAGTTAAATATTTAAGTCAGCCTTAAATTTGATTATTGGTAAGGCCCGTAGAAAATAAAATTTACTAATTATAAGTTTTGGTGAATAAAACTTCTTATTCAGATTTCTTTGGCACAAATTTAATTGTCATGAAGTAAAGTTATCAGGTGGAGTTTCGATTCAGCAAAAAAAGGCGCTAGTTGTTACGCATTTTATAATATTGCCAAAAAAAATATAATATAAAAAAATAGCAATCTCTGTGGGGATACGAACTCAAAGAGCAAAAGTAAAGAGCAATCACCTTGTCACCTACGCTAATAGGACTATTGAAATAAGTGTAACTTTCATGCCCTATAAGCTATAACGTGCCTAGGATATACAACAATAATTATTTAATTTTGTTCAAATTCTCATCGTTAATAAAAATGTTTTGTTTTTAGTTTCGAGTTACTATGGATACATTTATAATGTCAAATAACTTTTCAATATTTTTGTTTGATATTTGTGTAATTTTGTATGTGTGAGTAAAATTTCCATATTTTCTTTTTTCATTTATAGGATGTCGATGTGTCGATAAGATTTATTTTTGTTTGATATTTGTTTTATGTTTTATGTGTGAGTAAAATTTCCTAATTTTTTTTTTCTAATTTAGGATGTCGACATGTCGATACGTTTTATTTTTATTTGATTTTTGTTTTCTAATGTTTGTATTAGTGAAATTTCCTTTTTTAAAAACAAAATTTTGGAAATATAATTTTCTAGGACAAGCCCCATTCTCTCTGGACATTTTTTAGTACATCTGATTGCCGAAAATAATAAAATTCTGTGGCGCTAGAAACTATCGGTGTCACTTCTATATATAATTATTCAATGCTTATACCTAAAAACTTACATTATTTGATCTTTATATCGTGTTGAAAATTTAGTAAATTGAGGGAAATAAAAATACAGGCATTACCATGTGAATAACATTTTTGAATTGTTTGAATCGAAATCACTTGTATTTATTATTAATAATTTTTTTATCAATGGCAAACTCTCTGAAAGCCAACTAAATAAAAAAGAAAGACAGTCAAGAAAAATTGTGCATTCCTATTTTGGGTTTAGTAACCAAATAACACTTAACTATTTAAATCCATTATTTTGTGATAAAACTGAAAACCAGTTACCTGTTTTACTTACGATAAAATTATTTCACAAATGTCAAACAGTAAAATTAATTAATTATCTTTTTACTCAAAAGTGTTATATGCAGTTTTAAGTCCGAAAAAAAACGTGCAAATTTCGATTTTTTCAAGTCCCTTTAAGCTGGTATTTATTCGAACACGGAGAGAAGTTATTGAATGAACTCCAACTGCTAATGATATTTAAATAATATACATCATTAGTTCTTGGAATTCGATTTATGTAAATTAAGCGGTAATAATACCTTTTGGTTTTTTACCATTTTTTTGTTGGCTAAATCTCTCCTAAAACTATGATAGCAAAATCGTTTGTGTACGGTCCAGAAATAGCAATAATTTTAGAAAGATTTTTACGCTCAATACCTACCTACTTTAAACGTGATTTTGTTAAAACCATTTTTTGTTCATTGGGCGAACAAAATTTTGTTGGCGATCGAGTTAAAACTTATAGTACAGCTTAACAATTCTCCAATGAATTATGTAAAAAATGCAATGGATCATCAAAAATTACATTTTTCGTTCCTACAAGCTACGAGGTGTTATTAACGCTGAATAAAAAAAAATAATTTCTTCTTGAATAGATATTCAAAACTCACAAAATGTTGATTCATATAGGTAAAACAAATGTCAAAAAATCAAAAGTCTTGTAAATATTTGATTTTTGAATAAAATTGTTGGTAGGTATAGGTATTTTCCCGGGAGCTTTCTTTTTTCCCTCTTTCAAAAATTGAGAAGAAAAATGTTTGTTACAAAATTTAGCTGGGTCCTTTTGTTGCAATTTTTAGCAATCCTAATCAGATCATTGTTTTTATATGCTTTACAATAATACAGCGAAATTCTGCTTTTATTATAACGCAATTAAATACAATGATCTGATCTGGATCACGGGGAAAATAAAACACGGCTAATGAAACCGAATGGCTTCTGTAATATAAACAAAAGTGTTGCAATTCGTCCTCCGTTTTTAGAAACGTTTTTAAAAAAGATGTTTGTAACACAAAGTTGATAATTGGTAACATTAACACCATTGATATAAAATATTAAGAATATTTAATTGAAACTAATATTTATGTGATTTAAATTCTTGGGAGACTTACGTTGATACTATAGTTAAAAATTTTAATATTATAGAGTTTAATTATATGATTATTTAAATGAAACTGAAATTTCTAGTAAAATAACGCAGTTATTAAGTTTTTCGAACGCTTTCTGCATAAACTCTCATAAATATAGAAATATTTTTCAAAAATAAGATGCAAATTTTATCATATTATTGTTATGATTCTTTAATAATATCAACTAAGAAAATGAAAAAAAAAAATATTAAATTTCAATATTTTTTTTACAAGATTCACTGCCCTATTTACTAATTAGGCATTAAAAAGTACTTTGCTCCACTTATTAAAAATTGTCAAAATTTCTTATTTTGTTTCTTACAATTTTTTTTGAATGAAAAAACACTATTTATCAACTTTGTTGCGATTTTTCATTTATAATAGTTCTTTTGTTTCGAAATGTATGCCAAGAAGATACAAAAAAAAAAAAAACATTTCTTGAAATTTTTATTCGCATTTTAATAAATAGACGAAAATAGATTTGTTGTGTTAGAAATGAAGGGGCTTCAAGAATGCCTTTGTTAACTAATGCCACAGTAAAGAATATAGCATCTGTAATATGCAACCTTTATAAAAGACGAAAATGAAATTGAACTTTTGACACATTTTTGAATTGTATAACCAGAAACGTTTTAACTTATTGGATTATGTCTTCTAGGAAATGCTATCCAAAAATTTCGATTTTATAAAGATTTAAAGAGATAAAAATTATTATTCTCAGATATTGATGATTGACAACTAAATAGAGTAGATTTAGCATTTTCAGAATTGATATAATACAGTCTCTGTTTTTAGGGCTTTTTTGTTTGTTTTACGAAAACTTTGTTATACTTCTTTATGGTACCATAATTTTTCATAATTTTTGTTGAAGTCATAAACACAATTCACATAATTTCATTTTGTTTTTTTTTTTTTAATTGTCTAATAAAACAAACGTCAAATATGTACGTAAAACGTAACTACATGTAAAGAAACATTAAAAACCAGACAAAACTTAACTTCAAGTCTCGTTTGATTAGCACAACACCACAAATTCCCTCTCTTCCAGCAAACAAAACAACATAAACCTCAAAAAATAGCCGACTAAAATCTTTCAGTAAAAAAAAAAGATAAGTGGCCACTTCACGATGACACTCTCCCATGGATTAACAATGCCTTAGACCACAAGAAGTGCCACCGGGTTCGAGTTAAAGCCTGGCTATATACCTTCATTTCCACAGCGACTCCACCTCAAGACAGATATTGAGAGACTCACCATCAAACAGAGATACCAATCAGCGAGAAAATGTAACAACATTAACCCGATCTGTGAAGTTGATGGTCCGCTATATCACCATCATCGCCATCACCATCACGGCCACCAAATTTAAAAATTCCCGTCATCTATTTGACCCCCCACTCTCTCGAAAATCAGAAATCTGATGAGAGTCTTTTTTCCCATCACCTTCATGGTGTCGTCGCCATCGTCGGTCGTCGTCGTGTCGTCTTGTTCGCTACTGACCATTTCTATTCTAATGATAATTTCCAAGACCAAGTCAAGAAGGCATTTTCCCATGGTTATTTACTTTTCGGTTACCTGTTGGTAAACAAGAAAAAAAAAAACTCAGGTGGACAACTGTCAACAATGATGGGTTCACCTGTGAAATGTTGATGGTTAAACAATATAAAAATATGTCTAGGAAATTTGAGGTACTCATTTTTTTTATGGAAAGCTCGCAAACATTAACAAAAATGAATATAATTTGTGGTTAAGTTTGACTACTCTTTGGCGTAATGACAACAATCAAAGACAAAAAAAAAATAAGTAGGTAATAAAAAATAAACGCTGATTCTAAAGCATTGGGAGTTTTTGTTGGGAGAAGAGAACTCGTCGGAGTAAAGCAAAATTGTTCTAAGTCACCAAAAGCAAATTTTACAGGGGACGATTTTTAAGTTTCAAATTGGTTTAAAGCGACATTTTGGTACTCGTTCGCCATTCAAGTTATGTTTTTTATAGAGTTTGTTCTTTTCTCTTGAATAAACCATCCTAGTTTACCTAATTAAATGGTGCATACTATTTTTAAATATTTTTTTAAACTAAAAACCCCAAAATTGGACATAGAACAATTCCTATACAAGTATGCACTTTCCTTAAATAAAAAATGGACTTAGAACAAAATATGATGTGACTTAGAACAATCAAGAATACTCTGGTCTCATTTTCAGAAGGCTACTTACCTGTGTTTATTGTTCTATGTCCCATTAAATTATATTATCTGCTGAAAAGAAATTTTTTAGACAAAAACCCTTTTCAAATTCGGAAAGAGCACCGTCAAATTAGTAAAACTGCATCATTATCTCATTTTCGGTAAAAAGTGGATTTAGAACAGTTTTGCTTTACGCCGACGAACTGTCAATTTAAATAGTTTTTTCTTCGTTGTATTGAAGCAGTTTTATTGTCATACTGGATTAATTACATTAATTCTCTTCAATTTTTTAAAAGCTTTTGCTTAAATAAGAATTTTTAACACACACACGAAATTAAGATGTCACTCCCGAAACAGTTTTTTTTTTAATGAAAAAATACGAACCGGCAAACATTTGCAGAGAAGGACAGACTTACAAATGCACTCTAGCAGCGGAAGAGAGAGAACGAACATTGACATGAAGAAAAAGGATGAGCTCCGCGAAGCCAGAACTGCGACCTCAATTTTTTTGAACCAAATTTGTCTAATTCGTTTGTCCACCGGTTGTCCATGTTTGTCCACCCTTTAAAAAAATCAAACGGCCATCGTTTGTCCACATCAAGAAATGGATACAAACCAAAAATCATCGTTTGTCAACGCTAAGTTTAGGAGATATTTAAAAATAAAAAAAAATAAAATTTTTTTAAAATTAACAAAATAAAATTACGCATACACCACGGTGTACCTACAGAAAATTACAAAGTCAATAAAATTCCCAAAAATTACTTTTTTTTCAAAAATTCAAACGGCAAGCGTTTGTCCACCTCAAAAAAAACAAATTTTGTACTGAAAAATCCCATAAAATTAAAAAAAATTACTTTTTTTTTCAAAAAATTAACCCTCTGAACGTGATAGGCACACGGGTGCGAATTTGGCTTCTACTTCTTCATGTCGCTAGAACTTTTTTATGTCTCGTATTTTATAGAAAAAACGTACAATAAATTGATGTAGAATATTCCGAGGAATTCGAATATTGTATTCAAAATTCCAAAAAAATATATAGTCACCATTATAAACAGATTTTTTTGCACCCACATTTTTGAAAAATTGTTATTTTTTAATTTTTGTCGTGCCAAATTCGCACCCGTGTGCCGACAGAGGGTTAAAATTTTTGTCGTTTGTCTTGAGTTCTATTCGTATAAAAAAATCGTCGTTTTTTAGGTTTTCGAGATTCTGAATTTTCAGTATTTTGGTTTTTTTTTTAAATTATATTCATGATTGATTAATAAATAATAATCTTCTATAAGCATTAAGCATATGAAGGTTAAAAGGGGTAATAGGGCACATAATCCCGAAAATATAAGATCGTGAAAACTCAAAATCGTTTTCTGGATTTTGGGTTTTCGGGAATTTAGTTTTTCGGTATTTTGGGTACTCGGAGTTTTGGGTTTTCGGGATTTTGGACTTTTGGGGATTTTGGATTTTCTCGATTCAGAATTTCGGGATTGTATCATTCCCCTAAAAAATATACATGATTGATAAAAAATTATCTTCTCGGAGCATATGAAGATAAAAAGGGGTCATAGGTCACATAAAGGGTGAAAAAAGGGTTAGGTGATATTGATGGGTAAAGTTGAAAGTACTGAACAATGAACTTTTGATGTTATTTATAAAGCAGTTTTCCATTGATTCGAGAAATATCAGCAGGTGCGCCTAGAAATATCTATTTCTATGAGGGCCTACTCAAACCCTTATTGAAGTAGATACCTAATGCAATTTTTGTCAAAACTTTATTGATAAGTTTTATATTTTTTGTTTGACTGTCATGAATCAAAAAAATTGATCACGATGATACATGTCTGTTCGTTTTAATGATTCAACATTAATAAAATTCAGCATGCAACATGAAGAGGCAGACACACCAAAAACCTAATGTTGACACTTCACGTCATTTGTAAACACAAATACTTCTCATATTTCCTTCAACAAAAACACAAATAAAGAAAGGGAAGCAAATTTTGTATCGTCATCTGAGAGTAGACTTCGCTGAATGTCGGTCTGTTATTCCACAATGATAACAGCTGACATCGGAAGGAAGCCACTATCGTTTCTTTAAAAAAAAAAAAAAAAATAAGGCCTTAAGTACATAATACTCGTCGTAGCCTGCATAAATAACAGGAATTTCTCCCTCTATTTTCTTATTTTATTAAAAAAAAAAAAAACTAAAACAGGGGATCGCGAAGGGTACCGCGGCGAACGAACGACAACCAACGATGACGGCGTGCTAATGGATGATCAGAGATTCAACACAATAATTTAATTTTAATTATTTACGATTATTGTGCATTTTTTTAAATTTTTTTTATTTAAAACAGACCTTGCGGTGTCCCTGATATGAATCCTCTTGAAAGTCGAAGAACTCAGACGCATGATGGAATTGTCTTGGGTAAAGTTTCAAGTACGCACACATATGACGGTTCTGTTCTGTGTGTAAACAGTAATGTAATTCGGAGTCACCATCACATGCGTTTTGAAAGAGTTTCTTCAACTATTATCACTAGGCTAGTCAACGTGACCCTTGGTCTGTCACAAGTGTCATAAAATTTAGAGTTGCCAAATGACAGATATACATAACTGAAGGGCCACTATATTAGGGTACTTGCGGAAGTGAAGAAAAGCTGTAAGTACTCCGGGTAGAGAATTAAAAGTCAATTTGACAGTATTTTGGTCCGCGGTAACCCTAAATTCTAAATGACACTTTAAGGCATTTTTCTTCGCTTACTTATTTTCTTTTAAGACAGTTCCATGTCCAATTTAATCTTTTTTAAGGGATAATGGGGCTCTTCCGGTCAAGATTATAAATTATGTCAAAATTTCAAATATCTATGTTGGCAGCCCTGGATGAAATAATACTGCCAATGACTGTTTTAAGACGTGTAGGTAAATCTCAAGGTTTACTTCCCTTAGGCGAAATTTTGTCTTGTTCTTCCACAGGTGCATAGTAAAAAGGAAGAGGAACGAAAAGAACCTATTCTTTGTCATCATTGCGCTGCCATCATGCGGCAACGTAATTCGTACAGACAGATTCCAGATTCCAGTGGAATTAAATAGCACCATTGCGTTGAGCTAGTAGCTGATGTGATGACCCTTTCACAATTTGATGAGTGTGCGAAGCAAACTCGGCCTCTATAACTGTTTACATTATTTGTCTTTTTTTTATAGAGAGATAAAACCATACATTAAGTCTGGGTGTTAGAGTAGGATACAATTATGATCTTCACGCGTGGGTGCACCTTGCGACGGACGACCACCACCTTACCATGTGGTTTACATTGTGGTTTTCCGATTGTAAAAAACCTTTTTTTCTCCTTAAGCCTTTTTATTGAAGAGACAACAAACAAAATAGGAAAAAGATAAAAAACAGGAGGGTGACGAGTAATCACTTGGATTTAACCCATTTTGTGAGAAGGGAGGACCGGACCTGGGGGAGGACAGTGTTTTTTTTTTTAATATTATAGAACTTAACGCAGTGATGCATCTTAAAGGTTGGTCAACCAGGTTTGTGCGTGATAATTATACAGTTCAGTTGATAGTCAACTAGGCATGAATGAAAAATTATGCTAAGTTGACGACGCATTTTTTTTCGTTTTAACTTTTCGAAGATTACTAATTTTACTTAGTGTTCTTTTTTTTCTTTTTTTTTTGTAAGACTAAGAAGAAAGTAATGAGTTGGGAGTTCTTTTTATTCAATTTGAGGATTAAAATAGGTAATAAAAATTTTTGGGTAAATTAAGACACACACCAAAGAAAGCATTAAGAAAAACAACTGTAACGAAGAATTTAGTGAAAAGTATTTAAACAGGGTGTTTTTTTTTATTGACCGTAGCATACCACAGTCCAAGGCTATGGAAACTTTTCAAAATATTGAAAATTTGGTTCCTTCTCCACAACTTTTATTGAAAAAATTAAGAAACTATTCTAAGAGGTCAGAAAAATTGCAAAAAGTTGATAAAAAATTATAGAACATAACCTCAAAATATTAATGCACAGTAAAAAGAAGGATGTCCCAGAAAAAGAAAATAGGGGAAAGAGGACTTAAATAGAGAGTACCTACGTATAAAATGACACACCATGCCATATTAACCGAGTGCTAAGTAGGCCATTTTTCCCATTAAATGTTTTTTTTTATTTTTTATTTAAGTTTTAGTTCCGAAAAAACTGATATACATACATAGTTCTAGTCAACAAAATATACTTCATATTAACAACTTCAAAGTTCAATGTTTTCATAATTTTTTTTGTCAAAAAATTGTTGACAAAATTTTAGTGGGTCTGCTTTTTGAAGTAGAGAAACATTTTGAACTGTAAAATTTCAATTAACAGCTTGAAGTTTCTAACATTTCGTATATTTAGGTGCTGCCAGATAAACTAAAAAATTGTAGGGTCAATGTGGGTAAATGTAAACAGGGGTAAATGAGAACATGGCTCATAACAAGCTTCAGTTAAGTCTCTGTGACGTATACATAAGTACAAATCGCGGACGCATGCATCTTTTAACTTATACGTCAAACTCAATGCTGTCAAGTGAGTATTCATTCGACGAGCGTATTTTCCGTGAAAGATAATTTTTTAAAGTGCCAAACAAGTTGTTAGTCTTTCAGAAATATTAAATATTTTTGAGATTCAATTAAGTCAGTATAATTTGCAAATACTTTTTAGTTTTGAATTTTGATGTAGATTCTATGTGATACAAGCAAATTTTAAAATACAGGACATTTATGTCGATTTGCATGTGTTTACATTTACCCCAGAATATTTTTCATAATGGGTAAATGTAAACAACGTATTCTGGAGGTAAATATAGACATATATTTTTGCTGAAATTATTGGTTTTGATAAAAATAACGTATTTTTAGTCAATTACTATTGCTAAAGTGCCGCGGAGTCACATTTTAAAGTAGCCAACACCATCATTTTCATTGAATGATGTTGCAAATCGGTCTTTGACGTAAAAAAACAAAAAATATGACGTTCAGAGCTGCTCAGGATGCATATTGGGCGCCTATATAAAGAATCAAACAAAAACTTTTATCGTAATTTGAAAAAGTTTTTGTCAAATACCTTCTTGAACGTTTTTCAAGTTGTTATCCATATGATAAAGAGGAAATTCTAAATTTTAAACCACCGTTTACATTTACCCCGAATTTGTAAAAAAACACAAACATGGTGGGGTATTTGTAAAAATGCCATATTTGACAGTAATGTTAACAATTTGGGAAATATTTGTTTATATTTATAAAGAAGAATTGCCATCATTTCATATTTGCATTTGTAGATACCATTCAAGTTGTTCCGTGAAAACATATAAAAATCTAAAGTCGAAAGAAAAAAAAGACATGAAATTGTTTACATTTACCCACATTGACCCTATTCACAAAACCTTCTGTTTGATTCTACGATTTCTAGCAAGGGGGAAATTTTACCTTACTGGGCCATTTTAGGCCCCTGAATTGTTTTTCGTTTTGAAATTAAGGTTTGAAAACTAATTACAAAGAACTATAAATAATGTAACCAAAACGATTAAAACTACTTTGAAAACACTTAAAAATACATTTTTTTGAAAATTTAACTTAAATAAAACTTAGAAAAACAGTCTAAAAAACTTTATAAACTGTTAATATAGGTCAGAAACCCTAATACATACGTTTGAAATACTCAAAAACACCATTTTCCAAATGACTCTTACATACAATTTTGAAAACCCTATAACTAATAGCTGTACGCATCAAAATCTTCGAAAACAAGTCAAAAACGATAGGAGGCATCTTGTTATAATCTTTTAAAGCTTTTTTCACTCTCGAAAACCCTTCTGAAAAATACTTCTAAAAAATCCCATAAATACTCCAAACACCTGATCCTTTTCAAAAATATACGTAATTCATAAAAAGTTCTTTCAGTGTGCAATTTCTGAGTCAATGAATATCTTACACAATTAACTACCGAACACAAACATTTAATACCTACAAGAAAATAATATTTTAAATAGCCAACTTAACCCTGAAAAATAAAAAAAATATTTTTCCAAACACACACGAGTATATCTTTCTCTAAGTCCATTCAAAACCAAAGCTAAGTACCTTATCCGCTAATTGTCCATTCGTAACTCTTTTTTTTTTAATTGGATTACGATCAATTCAAAAGGTGATATTTATCTACATAATTCCCACTTTACAAACGCCAAACAATGACAAATCTTATACACACAACCAAATTAGATATAAAATTCACTTTACAGAATAAAAAGATACAACAAAAACAAAAACATAATAAAAATATACGAAAGAAGCAAAAACCAAAAAAAAAATAATAAAATCAATAGCCTCTCTTTTCTAATCACAAAAGCACCCTCCTCATTCAACAACACACCAACTAAACTATCTACAAAAACAACAACACACAACACATAGCTGTAGATAGACGCGATATACGTGAACGCGACGTGCGCGATCATGCACAACCAACAACAATGCATCCGCAGTTTTAAAAATTTCTCATATGACAGTGACAGTCGTCCACAAGTCGACGAAGTCGACCGCAAAAAAAAATTATACGCAAGTATCCAAGAGTAGATATTTTCGTACACACTCTCTGACACTCTCATACTCATACCAATTTTTTAACACCCTATCCAACATCCAACTATAAACACAACATGTTCGAAAGTCTCATCATTTACCCCAAAACTGAATATTCAATTTTCGCCAGTACCTTATGCCGGTATCCGAACTTCCAACTAAAAACAAAAGTATCTCAATCTCACTCCTATAACAGCCCTGTAGTGTTATTCGAACTCCTCTGTTGTATGATATGCTATTTGCCTGCGAAGTTCGATGGTATTCCTCAGATACTTCAAATGACTGTATATAATTTCACAATTTAGTTTATAAACGTCAATCGTTCTGGTCGCATGTTGGTTGCTCTTCTCTCATCGTTGTCGTCGTCGTCGGCTCTCAATTTGAAAAATATTTTTTCAAGGCATTCATCGGTCTTAAAAAAATTTGTGAAACACGAATCAAATTTTCGAAGAACTATCTAAATTTTTTCGAACAACAAAAAACGAATCGAAAATTCGGTAAAAAAATCATCTTCGAAAAAAAATTTTTCAACAAAAAACTGATAACCCGCAAGAAATATGAGATTATGACAAGTATCTAACTTAGATAGGAGATAGATAAGTTTACTGGCAAATTTGTCACACATTCGGATACCTACAACACTCACTCATCATCAGCTTTTGCAGCTTCAGAAGAAAAGATAAAGAAGCTGAAACTGTCAACTTTTTTTATCGTCTTCGTCTAATTCGAACAAACACCCGACGGTCGTTCTATTTATTTATTTATCTTTCCCCCCAAAAAATAACACAAAAAACAACAACAACAACAAAACTATTGCAGACGAATAGACGAGCGAAATATATTTTTAAAATTTTACCAAAACGTCTGCTGGTCTGATTCAATTTTTTTTTCGTATTTTCGAAAGAAAAAACAATAATTTTCGAAAAGATCATATAAAATATATTTTCAAATCTCAAAAAAAAAAAACCAAACGCATTATTTTTTCATAAAAAAGTGCTTTTTCTTATAAAATTTTTTATCATTAAAAAAAATTTTCATAGAAGAAAAAAAAATTAATTAGATAGAAAAATCATCAACGGTGCTTTTTTCAATTCTCGTCGTGTTGAGTTTTCTACTTTTCTACCGTGCTCGTTCGTATAGTCGTCGTCTCCGTAGTCGTTTTGTGTCGATTTATAATTACTCCCGGCTAAATTTAGAAAACGAGTGTGTCTGGCAAAGAGTCCAAGACAGTATAGTCAAATAGTAGCAATCCGCTGAGGAGCAGCAGTAGTAGCGGCAACAGACAGTAGCAGCCCCCAAAAAAATCTCGTCGTTTTTGTACCGCGTTCGCATCTCAGCGCCCATCACCATCATCAGAAAAATACAAAAAAAAAAAAAAAGAAGAAGAAGAAGTGTATCTATGAAGTATTTACATCTTCATGTGTATCCATCCATTTATGTGTATTTAGTATAAAAATTATTACAAAACCAATACTATAACAATTAAATACTACTACTATCTCCAATACCACCTCTCAATATACACCCAGAATAGATGTGAGAAAAAGATAGAGAGAGATTTTATTTTTTTTTTTTTTGTAAAAACATAATCGACGACTTCTCTTCTAGTAACGAAATACGCGCTCGCTCCGCTCAACGCAAACTCAAACGCATCCGCGCATCTCGAGTACTTAATATATTTTTTACCCGACGTCGATTTACAGATCTTTCCCATCGCGTGTGAGAGAAGATAAGAATAATTTATATAGTTTTTTTGTGTGTTCTTAACGAATTTGAAAAAAAAATCCAACTCAAAGTGATAGTGAAGAAAAAAAGTATATTTTTGTGTTTTTGAGAAGTGCCGAGGAAGAAAATAGTGTATTTTTATCAAATTGTGTCTCGAAAACGGAGAAAAAGTGATTTTCTAAGTCTATGGACTGTTAAAAGCTACTTTAAACTAAAAATAATTTCTCAAAAACGGTGAAAACTACGTTAGAAACGGTTAAAAACACAGTTTTTTGAAAAATAAATAGCAGCCAAGTTGTTGAAAATCATTCAAAATATATTTAACACAGTTGAAATAGGTCAGAAACCCTTAAATAAGTGTTTGAAACACTCAAAAATACCGTTTTCCAACTCATTCTTGGATAAAATTTTCAAAAACAGTTTTAAAAAAACATAAAACCCACAAATTGACTGTCAAAAACCTTCGAAAACAAGTCAAAAACGTTAGAAAACTCGTTTTTCATTTTCAAAAATCAATAACAATTTATTAAAATACTTCAAAAACCCCATAAATACTCTGAAACACCTGATTCTCTCCAAAAATACTCATATTTTTCGATTAAACCTAATAAAAAAAACTCATCATAAACACCTCCCTAGTGACAAAAAATGTTGTCTAAACGAAAACTACTCAACTGTCAAACTTTCGATTGAAACAAACAGAAAAACACTTCAAGGATATCCCCGTCATCTTTTTGAACAATTTTTTATATTTTTATAAAAATTGGTTAAATTGTAACAATGAAGATCATCTATCGGCACGATTCCAATTATATTCTGCGACAATTTACACATACCCGTGATATAGTACATTTGGAGCGCCCTCTAGGAGATATTACTAAGTGGCACAAGGTCACTGCTTGTTAAAAGGATTACATAAAACAAAATCATAAAAAAAAAAATCTTTTGAAAAATCATTTCGAAAACTCGAAAATAAAAACCAAAATAGGTTTTGAAAAACAATCAAAAACAAACACAAAAACAGTGGATTTTTTGTATTTTAACTTTGAAACGGGGGGTGGCTTCACACAGGACGCCATGTATGCGCGAGAATTGCGCAAATGGAGTCTAAAGTATCACATGTCCTATTTGTGGCTATCGGCTATAGTCACAATGCTATTACTAATAATCTACTGCCCAAATGCAGCTACAAGTATGCATCTGCCAATAAATACAAAGACGAAAGACCCAGCCCTGCGGTTATCCACCATACCATCATCCCAGTCACATCAGCAGCAGATAGGTTCCACATCAGATAGCAATAGCTTCAACTGGTGGCTGGATAGACTGAGTTCGAGCTCAAGTTCGAGCCCCATCATCAGTAATAGCAATAGACAACAATTACTTAATACAAACATCGACAGCATAACAACTAGTAGTAATCTAAGTAGTAGCATTATAAGCAATAATAAAAATAATATTTTAAATAGTTATAATAATCATCATAATAATCCGTTAGCAGTATTTAGTGATTTAAGAAATCACAATGCCAGAGCTAGAGCTCCTGTTAACGATAACCATAATAACCACCACCTCCATCAACACCATCACCACAACCACCATCAAGAAGCCACCACCGCAGTAGCAGCATCAGCCACAGATAGCATCCACAATAGAATCCACAATGTTCCAAATGCAAATAGTCAAATAAATTTTAACGCCCCCTATGCATCAAATAGTTTAACTAAGAATGCATACGATTTTAGTAGTAGTAATAGTAGGAGAAGCAATAAATTAAGAAGACATACCAACAACCAACCAAATGCGAATTATCACAGTCCAGTTCGGGTGGCGGCAGACAGTCAGAGTCCCAGTCAAAGGCAAAGTCCTGTACCCTATACCGTATTGCCCCACTCGTCGACAGTGCAACGATATGCGATTACAGCTTATCATGTGCCACCGGAATCCTTGCCGCCCTTAACCGAGTTCGATCAGCATCAGAGGAGGCGACTTTTGTTGCGGCAACAAGCTCGCAACCGGACAATGATGCTGGCGGCTCGTAGTCGGAGGGATTCGGCAACTTCAGGGGTTCCACTTGGATACCTTCGGAACGCACCCACTGGCAGCTATACCACCAATTTTAACAACAACAACAACAATCATCAAAAACATCACAACAAAAACAACAACAACAACAACAACTATCATCACAATCGTAAACGACCGCGTCGCTATTGTTCAGCTCGAGATCCCGCGCAACTAGCTTTCGAAGCACCGACCGTCTTCGAGGGTAAAATCATCTCGATGACTCGCGATCGGCGAGCGAATTTCTCCGTCACCGTCGATGTAAAAGAGGTCTTTAAGAAGCAAATTGGATTTCGGTTGCAGAAATATGTGCGACTTAATTTCGCGTATCGCAATTCGAGCGCCGAATGCGACATCTATCGGGAGTTTTTGCGACCGCGTGGGCTAGTGCGTGGCGATGAGCTAGAACAGGGCAGGGTTTATGTGATGTTTGTGCAACAAAGCGATTCCAGTAATTTTACAATATTGGGCCAGCCAATTCGAAAAACACAGCACGTTATTCAGGCGGTTAAAAAAGCTGTGAGCGATAAATATGGTGAGTTGAAAGTTTTATTTTGTTTGTTTGTTTTTTATATTGTTTGACTGTCAATAGGAGTGAGTGTGATGAACTGGTTGTGATCGGACACACTTGCTAATTGTTACATCACCTGATATATTAAAAAAAGATTTATTGATGGGGAATCATAATTAATTTTATTGCTTGCAAATCGGGGAGATCAAGTCTTATAATATTTTTTTATGCTTTTCATCATGAGACTTGGTGAATATTATTGTTTTGCAAATTTTTTTTATGGTCATTGGTTTTTTTAAGTTTTTATTTTATTTGATTTTTTTTTTGTTTTTTTTTTTTATTATTTTCTCACGACCTTGGTTATGCTTGTTAAAATTATTTATCTTTGTAAAAAGCTCAGATCTTGAGGAAATGACATTGTTTTTGTAATCTTCTGCCAAATTTCATCGAACAATAAATTTTAGAAAGTTATGCTTAAGCTTTGAATTTTGTGACTGAATTTTTAATGCATTTTTTTTCAGTTAAGGGTTTTACTATTTATTATTGGTTGGAATGCCTCAAGGCTTACCTTTAAGGCCTTTTTAAATTATGTAGTTGAAATTAGGATATTATTACGTTGTTACTAAAATTTGTAATGAAAGATTTATTTAAATGCGTTACATGAAACAATGAAATCTTTGACGTTTATTTAATTTTCGTTATAAAAGTAGTAGATTTATTAAATTATGTAGTAAACTTTATTACTTTTGAAAAGAGACAGTTTATGTAAACATAAACGTTAATATCTTTTTGGCCATTCGAAAGTAAAGGAAAGAACACATAAACGCTTTTAATCCAGATGGAATCTGCTGTTTTGAAACTAGGTGGGTATTTAGGGCTCATTATAAAGTTGATGTCCTAGAAGTTTTACTAAAAATTAATGCCTAAATGTAGCAAAATTATTACTTTATTACTTCATTTTAATAAATTCTGTATTAATAACTCAAAATTCATGATTTTTGTATTATGACAGCATTATGAGCAATATACCTACGTCTTTTGCGTTACCGAAATTTAGGTATACATTTTTGAACCAGCTTATGCTTTCAAGAGGACACCTGTATGTTAGAGCGACTTGATTTATGATGTTCAATTCTTCCATTGTGTCAAAAACAGCATCTCACAGGTTTTCACCCGGTCTTGAAGTAAGTTTTGGCACTCGCCTTACAATTTTTGGGAACCATTTTCGTGAAAATATCAATTATTTACTCCATAAAAATAATTTTTTTTTTTGTTAACCCTTATGGAAATGTTAGGAACGAAATATTAAATCAACGGGCAGATTCAGAAACGTTTGAGATTAAAACAATAGTCATGTTTCGGTTATTCATTGGTTATAAAAAAAAACTTCCCAGTTTACGCATTTTTTAAGAAAAGTTGACTGGAAAGTTAGTCCGGAAGGTTTTTTACGTACACATCTTACTAAATTTCTGTTCAGAAAATTTTGTTGACTAATGTTTGCTGAACGTGTTCGACGTCATTTTCTTAACGGAAATTGAATATAAATTGAGTTAGGGTGGTATTTCTTAATGAACTTTCCAGTCAACTTTCCAATAGAATTGTCTAAATTGGAAGGATTTTGTTTGACAGCTTTCCAATCAGAGATCAGAATTATGACTAGTTTGATAGTCCCTTAAGTGTCTGTCCAATGTGTGGATGAAAAGTAAAAAAAAAATACTCTGGAAACTGTGGGCTGCCCAAAAATAAATAAAACTTAAAATGTTTAAAACTACCCACACATTTTGTAAAAAAAAAAAAACAATTATACTACGTTTTGAAACGCTTTCAACTATTTTCAAAATATCATTTGAATTGATACCCGTATTAATGCATTTTGAAACCCATATTATATAAAAGTACCTACTTTCCCTTGTATACCGTATTGTACCTTAATTTGAAAAAGTACATCGCATCAATGCATCATACATTTCAAAGAATTTAGAAAATAAAAATAAAAAAAAAAGGGCCAGATAGAATTTCACTCATTGTCGTGTCGTCGTCGGTCGGTCGTCCAATTCGTTAAGATAAAATAGATAGATTCACCATACAATACAACACCCCGTAAGTCATAGTCATGTTGTCGTACACAGTACACACCCTTGATATGTCAATTGACGTAAAACGGTCATTCTCTATGCGGAAAAAACCTACTCCAATCGAAACTATGAATGAACGCTTGTCTTATCTATCATGGCAAAGCGCCACTTGGCTAACACATTTGTGCCGCAGTCGCAACCGCCTGCCGCCGCCACTGCCGCCTCCGTCACCAATTCTCAGTCATATAGGATACAAAAGCGTCGTCGTCGTTGTCGTAGTCGGTCGTATAAACTACAAACCAACAACAACACAATAGCCACCACAAATGTCGGACGCAAAATAAATAAATAAAAATAAAGAATGAGAATGAGAAAACAACAACAACAACAAAAAATAATAATAATAATAAAAACGCTCTCGGTGCGCGATGTTATGTTGAAATTTATCGAAAATGAAAACATAAGCGATCAATTTGCCACACATTAACACTGCGGCCACTGCAGTTCAAGTGGCAATCAATTTCTGTTTGTGTTGTGTAGAACGCTTCTTGTTATGTATGAAGATGTGGATTGGATGTTGCTTCTTGCTGCCGCTGCCGCATCTTCATGCTGCGTCTGTTTTCTTCGAGCTAGCTGCGGCTAAGACTTGAGGCTGACCTAAGATGAGCAGCAGCAGTAGCATATGGGCATATTGGGCAGCGTGCAATCATTTTAAAGGGGCACACACAATCCAACAACCAATAATCAATCTATCCAGCAGGCATATACCAGCCGAAACGTTCGTAAGCCATAAGACAGAACAGAAACGCAAGTGGCAGAGGCAGTTGGCAGATGAAATGAACGTCGAATTGGATGGATTGAGATGCATTTGATTTGACGTTTATTGATTTGTTGAATATTATTGACAATTAAAGAGATAGGAAGAAGGCGGTGGCGGTCGTTCGATGGCAGTGATGCCAACGAACGACAGTTAAGTGAGGAGGTTGGAAAAGACCATCAAAAGATAATAGAAAGGCAAGCAAATGTGTGGCTTAAGTGTGGGAACGTCAATTTTGTGGTTTTATAATTTTTATGAGTTCAAATTATTTGGGTCGGAACAGAATGAGAGAGATAAATTAAATTGTTTAAAATATATGTTCCTCTTGATTTTATTTCATTAAGATGGAAGTGTATTTACAGTGTTACCATTTGCAGAAAAAAATTAAATGAGTGCATCTCAGCTTGTCAATTTTAATAATACTTGAATCATGTTCAATTTATAGTTAAAATATACCAGTTTTAATAAAAGTGGTGTCTAGGACGTAATGATATTGGAGACATTAGAAATTTAACTATCACTATGAATTTATTTAAATTCAATTTAATTGACCTAGAAACTCGCCAAAGTGATCCAAAGCGTTGAATACTTCCAGTTATTGCGTTCAGTAGTTAAATCGAGTCAAAAAATCATTTAATTGATTGTGATTTATTAGCTGCGTTCATTTGGAGGTAGTAGACTACTCTTGAGTAAAAATCTAGCACCACCAACCACATATTCTATCTTCTCGAAAAAAATTATAGTACTAGATCTTCTAATCACCTACTCATGACTAGTCTACTACCTCCAAAGGAACGCGGCCATTGACTGCAGTTAAATAATTCCCCGGTTTAGGTCAGTTTTAAGTCTGGTTTACTTCTATTTCCTTATTATAAGCCAGTTTTATGTTTAAAATTGTACTAGATTAACACAAATGTCTTAAGTAGTGTAGTAAAAAGACTAAAAATAAGTTAAATGACTTACAGTCAATTAATTGACTGCAGTCATCAAAAAAAGAACACACTGTTTAAAAGAAATCTCATTTTGCTTTAAGTACCTACCTATCTTTAAGCAAAAGCCACTAGGTGCTCGTACTCGTACTTTATACAGAAATAAACAATGATTTTCCCCAAGATGAATTATTTAATTTGATCACCGTGCACTTCCTTAATTAATATGCAATTAGAATGAGAATGGAAAAAGAATTGAAAAATATAAAAATAAAAACAAACCCAGATTTTTCTTTTCTTTTTACGAGTATAATGTAATTCATGCAAAATTACTATTCAAGTATATTTATATGAAGGCCAGAAACGCTTAAGATCCTTACGATGTGATAATGTTTAACACATATACACCAATGTGCTTACATGTAGACATGTAACAATGAACCACAACAAAACACGCATATATACACAAAAAAAAAAGTAAGAAGATGGACAAAATTACAAAATGGATATAAAAACGCATTATTTTTTTTTTTCAGGCTTTATAATTGTGTTATGAATAAAAACAAACAAAACAAATAAAAAAAAAAAAACAAGAAAATACTTACATATAGATACTGGTATGTAAGTATGTTATGCATGCACTCTTGTAAAAGTCTATTGTATGTATTACACATCACGAAACATAGGTGCTGTACATTGTATTGTAATACTCTTATTCTTTTTCTTCTTGTTTTTTTCATTCGTAATGTACTCACCTTTAGGTTGAGTTTAATTTTTTTTTTTTTTTTTGATTTCGCTAACTTCACGCTCCGATAATACTCACCAGACCGAAATAATTTATTCCACACACCCGCGATTTCGAGAATGAATATAAATTTATGTGCGGTATTTTTCAATTTCATCTCCTTTTCGATTGACCTTTGATTACAAACAAAATCAAAAAAAAAAAAAATACATTACTATTAAACTTAGCACAACTAAAAGAGAAAAAAGAAAGAAAACAATTAAGGAGTAGGTACAAAAATTTTCATTAAACAAACCATAAGTCTTTTCATAACTAATTTCTGTCAGTTTAAAGTTTAGGCAATAAGTTTTGCATCCGGTTTCCTGCATCTGCAATGATTATAAGACATAATGCATAACATTCATGTAGATTTGTTTGAAATTACGTAAGAAAAATAGAAAGGAAGCAATTTTAGAACCCGAAAATTGAAATTATCAAAACACTTTGATGCATCTTCTTGTTAATGTTATATTTTTGTAAACTGTTATAATGTTATACAAGTCAAAACATAAAGTAGGCCTTAAATCCATATATCTGACCTATAAACAGCCGAAATTACAGCTCTTAAACTGAACAATGACAGTCAAACCAAGGTTGACAGTTTTTTCCGTAACGATGCGTCTATGCGTGAAAGCTTCAGAAATACATTCCAAATTTTCTTTTCTCCGTTAATGTTGGCTGACAAATTTTATGTTTTTGAATACACAAGCACTTTTTCCTTCCGATCACATACTCGTAAATTGGTTATTCAGCTTGTTATCCTTTGTGGAACGTATTCATTTAAAGCACCTTAATAAACAAATTAAAAGTTTTGCGTTTCCTTCTGTTTCATATCCATTGAATCTGGTTAACAGGACCATGACATGTTGTGGAACGTGCTTATTTATCACATTAAAAAAAGTGACATACATAATGGATTCATTTATTCCGGCAATTATTTGTGGATTGTATTACTTTTTGATTTAAAAATATGGTCAAACACTTCTAGAATTTACTAGTTCTGATCCTGGGATGAAATGCTAAAGAAAACTCGATTTTGGGAAGTTTTAAGGCTTACGTTCCACATCTTCTGTTATAAATTTATTTTGTTTAACTGTTATGGAATGGAAATTCGGTGGTCCTCCAAGATTTCCAAGAGGAGTTGATGCGTACATCTCATAGAGAAAAACTAAAAGAGATTGAATAGAGCCTCGACATAGTCTTTTTGGGGTACTTTCACAGTATAACAGTTTTTAATTGAAATTGTATATAACACCATAATACACTATACAACCACAATTAGTCCAATCGGTGTTTTATAGAGATTAAAAATCTAAACACTGAATTTATATCGCAGCTGTCTAAGCATCTAAGCGTATAACAATTTGAAAAAAAAAAACACAGATTATAATGACATTATGAAACAAGTCTGTAACTTCTTTAGTATCATAATTATTATCTTCCCATCAAAAATGATCAGGACTGCTTAAAATAAGATCCACATTTAAAAAAAAAATTAGGTATCTATAGACAGAAGTAGCAATCATCACGCAAAAGACCATTATCATCTTCCAAAGCGCACATTTTGGCAACAAGCCTTATAGTCTGTTTCTTCTTCAACGATCCTCACTCACATCACAATTTTTGCGCGTTTCTAAATATATATTCGCCTATATCTATTTCAGGTATAGAACGTAGATTCGATTTGCTTCAATTTACGAACTCGATGCGTTTATACATCTTTTGCTATACCGCTTGCCATAAGATTCAGTTAACTAACTCATTCTTCAGTACACTTCCAAGAATATTATATTTCGAGAACACTCTCAAATAGACGTACAACACATCGGTGGGTCGGGCTGTTTTTTTTTTTTTTTTTGCACGTTTGCTGGCTGGAAAATTTACCCAAATCAAAATAAGAAAAAAATACAATTTTACTGTACGCGAGATGAGTACAAAAAAAAATAAAAAATTAAACATCTTAAGAATGACTAGACGACAGATACAAAAAGAAACGATTAAGAATTATATATATATATATACTTTTCGACTTGGTTTTCGTCTCATTTTCTTTGTCATTATTGTACAGTACAGAAGGCGCGCCGGGGCTGAATGTCTGATGTTGACTCTGCTGTACTGGCTGTACTTTCAAAAATGGCCAAGAAGAAAAGTCAATGTATTTTCCAGTCAGAATAAAAAGCAAAAAACATTAAAGCATTTTCGAAACATTGGACTATTTTCTCCATTCGGTGGGTTGTTGGCTGGATTCTCTGGATAAATGCTGATGGTTGCTGCCTTAAGTAATCTATTCGTTTTTTGCTGGATTCAACGTTGGTCTATTTTTGAACTCATCGCTCGCGTACGTTTATTTTATGCAAAAGAATTAAAGTGTTCTTTTCTTTATTTCTTGTTTCGTTTTTTTTTTTGCACACGATTTGCGAATTTTATATACTTTTTGGCTAATGTTTGTGAAATTTAAGACAAAAGTAATAAAGACTAACAACTGTTTAAAATTACAATCGATTTAGGAAGCAAAAATTAGCAATACATTATTGTGAGTTTGTGTTGATACATAAATACAGAAATGGCTCATGTTGGAAACATTTTTAATGCTTGTTCGATTCCTATTACTCACCCGACTGACAATTTTGCTTCTTTAAAGCTTTACATATACTCTTTTTGCTTCTGTAGGATTTTATAGAAGCAAAATTATTATTAAGGCATTTTTTATTTTTTGAGCTATGAACATCTTTTAAGTATTTAAGACCTGAAAAGAATAACCCTGATCTTCTTTCAAGCCTGCGCATTGATGTCGATTTAAAGGACTCTAATGAAAAACCTTCTTTCGCTAAACACGGAAACCCCCAATCTACTCTCTTCCGAAACACTTCCACACACCGACCAAAGAGAATTTCCGTTGTCACTATAAAAGGTACTAGATACATGGTATTGGATCCTTTGTTGACAACACGTATTCTTCTACATAAAATGTGTTCCGCAGGCGTGATCGGTCATAAATGTCCTGCGGCTTTTTGTTACTTTTCATAAAGAGATCATATATACCTTAAGACTTTAAACCTGTTGAAAAGTCATATTCTCAGTCAACATCTACAACCACCTCTCCAATTAAATATTTTCTCGTCTCTCATTGCAATGGCGCACAAAATATTTAATAAAAACATTCCCACGCGCCCACTATACTATACTCTACTACTCTACCTGACCTTTAAATTGCCGACAACGCCAACAATAACCAAAAACGAAAAAAAAAATAATAATAATAAAATAAAATTACGTGCCTTTAACGATTACAAGTCAGTGGCACGTATTTTCCCAACATTAAAAGAATTAACAAACATGTAGCCACACATGTTATCCAGATGTTAAAAAAAAGGAGACTTCAAATCAACCTGTGTCGCGTCTACTGTGCGATGTAAATTTAACTACCTTTCGTGTGATTGTTTTCTTGATGTTTTTCGTTGTTGTTGTAACTTCTTATGGGTTTTGAAGTATATAAAAATGGACAATTGTTATGCGTAAATAGGGTGAAAGAGTTCAAACACAATAAGCTTATTTTTTACTTAACCTTAGACTTTTTTTTCGAGAAGTTCATCTGTCAAAATTCGAAAATGACAGTTAAACAAGCCTCAATTAACTTCTAACTTGTCAAAATGTTATAACATTAAGCCAAGTAGAAGTTCAATAGAGGGATAGCTTCAAACTAGACCTGGAACACTCCAATCCAACACTCTTTGATATTTTGACAGGTGATTATGAGCCTCCCTTAAATGTCAGTGGGAATTAGAATTTGCTGATGGTTTTTTACTTGCACCGTATTCTTTTGATTAAAAACTTTTAAAAAAGAATGTGCATTCTATTTCAGATCACTAACAAAACTTTTATCTAGCCTACCGCTAGCATTAGAATGATCATTTATCTTGATAATGCACTAGATAGTGGATATTTATAACAAATTGGAATTAATAAAGTGTTATAAACAGTCCATCCATACCTTTCCTTTATTGACAAGTGAGATTTTAATGTGTGTTGGTATAATTGTCAGTATAACAGTTTAAGCCGATAATCTGTCTATAAGCAGTTTATCCATATCTCTCATTTTATAACGATCGAGATACCAACGTACAATTGTCTGTATAACAGTATACCAGTAGAAGGGGATAATCTGTCACATTCTTTTGATATAGATGAAGTTGCGTTCATACTTTATGATTTATAATAGTAAGAGTATAACAATATAAATAATCTCATTTGTCTAGCTTTGTGTAAAGAGGGCAATGTCATCTTGATCGGTAAATTCTAGTGGCTGAAAATTTAGTTTTGACACTTCTATTCAACTAAATGTCAACTCTATACTTCAACTTTCCAGGCTCAAAGAATTTTTTTTGTATAATTTAAATAACAATTAAAATAAGTTTAAATTTAAAAAATGCATACAATTCTGAAATAATGCATTAACCAATTAATTTAATTTAATTACAAAATTGGCAACAAAAATCTTGATTACTGATCAAATCTATTATGGTTCTGAGATAGCCAACAACTTGTATACAGTGACCACGTTTAAGTTAAATCTCTCTGGAAACGAGGGCGTTTGAATTTTAAACAAGCTTTAAAGATTGCTTTACATCGATTAGCCAAATATGATCAAACAAATCATTAAATATATTTGTATTTTTTTCTGATCGATTGCCACTTGACAGATAAGTGCAGTGCATTGCTTGCATTCCAATGTCACTTTTTTAAAACCCACACACCTGCTTGAATAGTGAACTACTACAAAAATAAAAACAATCCTTGAAGAAGTCAAAAGTATTGTTCAAAAATCGATTACGCAATGGGTTTCGTAGAAAATCATTTTTTTTTTATTTATTTCTAACCAAATGAAAAATATACTCTCGCAACATTGTTGACATTATAAGATTGTATACATTTTGTGCGGTAATAAAGTAGAAAAAGCAATTTTTCATGATTATTGGGTTGGGATCATATTGACCAAGTCAGCCAAGACGTATTTTTGGAAACATTTCAAAAAAAAAAAAATACACGTAATGACAAACCAACACCTCAGAGAGTCAGAAAACTTGCATGATGAATATTCTCACCTGATGAGTCTGCCAAAGCTAAAGCCGCCCAGACATCTCAAAAAGAAAAAAAAATATATAAAAATGAAAAATTATTTATTTTTTTTTTTATTTTGTTCCCCGAAAAATATTGAAAAAGTACCTACTTCTTAGACTGTGAGTGTATATGTATTTTAATTGAAAACGAAGCATTTCTTTTTGCTATTTTCACTGTGATGAGTGCGCGGATTCAAATTTCTTTTCATCTTTCACATGTTGATATGAGTGGTCCTCCTCGCATCATAAAAATGCGGCGGCGGGCGGCAAACGACAACGGTGACGGTCGGTGTGGCGGCAAATGTCTCTTGATTTTTGCATGAACATTTTTTGAGTAATGTCTTTTAAGAAGCGCACGAGTCCCCATGGAAATAGGATGCTAATTATAAACTTTTATTTTTCTATGTGTTAAACTCACCTGAGCAAGACAAGTAGCGACTAACGCGGCACTCAAGCTATATAGTGGGTGGATGTGTAGACAGTGACCTATATATTTTGTTTGTCTTTAAGAAATATTAACTTTTTGTTTAGTAATTTAAAATTTTTAGAAGTGGGCGAAAACTTGACGAAAAATAGTAAATTGTAAAAATATTGTTTATTTTTTGATAAAAATCATGCCACCACTTACGAGTAAGTGCTCCTTTGACTTTGATTTTACATATGTGGTTTCACATTCATGGTTGAAAATAACGTTTCGTTAAGTTGTATAACACTTTTATTAAATTGCGAAATTGATAACAAATGAAAAAAGAACTTTAACGGAATGATCTTTCAAATTTTTCAGCTGGTTTTAAGACTTTACTAAGTATCAAGTCAATTCAACCAATGGAACTGGTTGACTTAACCATGGAAACTTGTTGATTTTAACAGAAACGTTCAGAAGCGAATAACGAACCTTCTATCTAATTTTCGACTTTTGTTATTCAGCATCTGCTACTATTAAATAAATGATTTCAAAAATAAGCAGCGTTCCTTTTGGAGGAGATAGACTATTCATTGATGATTATTTAGTGGATCTAGTACTAAAAACAATACTCGTATATAGAAATGTGCAGTTTTTGTACTAGATTTATATGTGTAGTTGAACACCTCCAAAAGAATGTAGCTAATGATACCGACCGTAGATAAATTTAAAGTTATCATATCCAAAATCTTGTTTTTATAGTCTTGGACAGCAAATCTGATAAATGTTGCTGAAAAATGCTGTTTAAATAACTAAAATTCCTAAAATCTAGTCTGTTTTAATTGCTTAGAGGCTTGGTCAATTATTTTAACTACCATCTACATCATTGACCTTGGAAAAACTCTAAAGCATTTACTATTATTCATTAATTAAGAAGTCAATCATTAATTAAAAAGTCAATCAACTAAATGATCAGCATTTCATTATGTTGCAAACAAAACCCAAATTAAATGGCGCCCAATTAAATAATCAACACAATAAAATTTATTCGAAATAAAAACACCCACACAAATTGATTTTCTCACTTTAAAGTGCGGAATAGTTTAGTTCAATCATGTGTGACTAATTTGAGTAACTTTTTTTTTAAACAACAAAAGGTGATACATCCATCGAACACACAGAAAAAATACAAATGTTGCAAAGCAAAAAAAGTACCCATGCTCATCAATATCATTGTATACACTACACATAGGTACATAATTTATTTATATATGTGTAATTATGTACTTATGGATTCTCTTTTATAAAAATTATGTCGATTAACGCTCTCTCATATTTTATCATGGCGATTAGAAGAACTAGTAGTTTGGTCACTGTAAGATACAAATAAATAAAAATGGCAAAGCTACATCAACGCTACAACAACAACAAAAAAAAACAAACAAGTTGTGTATAGACACAAACATAGCACCATATAGTATAGAAGCCTATCTGGGAAAAGCTGATCTTTAATGGGGAGTATGGACAGATGGGCTGTGAAATATATCTATGTAAAAGAATACGGCCTGATTACATCGCGCGAAAAAAAGACGACTCCTTTTTCCTTAATTCACAATATAAGCCTAAGCAACAACAACAACAAAATATGTATATCTTCTCAAGATGCATTCATTTTTTGTATAATGTTTTATTTGGAATACATCAGCCTCACAATGATGCCCTGAAAATGCATCTAGATATAGTCAAAGTAACGACAAAAAAAAAAACGAAGTCAAACAGGGTTCTCGCACTTGATGCAGATGCAAAAGATCAGTGTGTTCATGAATCATGATTATAATTATGATGTTTGATGCGCGAGATGGGACAACTGCCTGTCGAGATTGTTGTAAGCGATAAAATGTGTTTTGCTTGAAGCTATCGCAGAGAATATTAATTTGTTTTACAAAATACTATACATTTAATGCAATGGAATGTTGATTTGAGTGCAATGATTTAAGATAGCAAGCTGCAAACTTTTTTTTGTTAAGATTGCGAATGTAGGTAAATTGGGAGCTTGAAACTGCAAGCTTTGGACGAGTTCTTATTCAGAAGTTATGTATAAGAAAAATTAGTTTAATGGAATTTTGTGAAGCAAATGTTGTAAATCAACTTTATGGAATTTACCTCAATACTCAATTCTCAGCAACATGTTGCTGTTTCTTATTACTCTTATTTAAACTTAAATGCTTTCTGTCGATCAGTTAAAGGGTTTTTTTTTCAAACAAAATACACATGAATCAGGAAAAAGTTATTAGCAACATGTTGCAAATCGTTACACATCAAGACTGATAAACAAAAAAAAGTCTAGTTCACCGGCAACATATTAGGTTTCAAGGCTGGGCTAAGTATCATGATGTAATATGAGAGTTCGCCATTCTAGAAACTTATTTCTGGAAACATAGTGAATACAGAATCTAATTGAATGTTCTTTACTTGTAGATATCATTGAGTTTCTCTAACCAAACTACGGCAACATGTTGCTATCATTGGTATCATGTTTTAAGCTCTAGAAATATTGACTTATTCTATTACCTATTTTTTGTTTCATGCAACATCATCAATTTCTTTGGTCAAATAAGAACAATGTGTTGATTGAACTTAACTCGTTAATCGTTTAAATACTTTTTGATGCAGTTCGCAACATTTCGCAAACAGCTTGCGTGTGATATGCAAAATTCAGATAGCATCTGTATCTTTTCTTTCCTCAAATACATTTGCGAGTTTTTTGATCGCAAATATATTAATGATTACCTTGATCATAACACATTTGCGATTAGATATAATAAGCCGCAAGACGTGTATTTGCGATTTTGCGAGGATGTGATAATTCATAAACATTGGGTCACACATGCGAGTGCGAGCAAATAACTGAGAATGTCGTAAGAAGTCAGCTCAAAGCATGTACTAAATTTTGTTCTAATTAACTCTTCAAAGTTTCTTTCAGATTTAATCCAACTTTGTTTTGTTCTTTTTCTAAACAAAAGAGTCAGTAACCTGTATTATTGACATCATAGAGAAGTAGCGGTACAGTTTTCTCTCTTTGCTTTGTTTTTGTATTTTTAATTTCTCCTAACCTTAAGCGAAACCTTTCTCACGTCTCAATTTCTATTTCACATGCTACCAATACCGGTAACAATTTTGCATTCACTATATAATACCATCAGTGACGGTTTTGTTGCATGTGCAACACAATGCAATGTGTTCAACTTTAATGAATAATGTCCGCGACAATAAGAAAACAAAACAAAACACAAGCTAAGCTACACATTCTAGTAGTAGATACGAAGTGTATTACAATGAGAATATAGGAAGCAAAAGGCCAAGCTAGTGTAATTCCATTAGATTGCAATTTGTCACTTTTACCTATACCTATCGGCAGTCGGTCGGTGGTATACAATCCTATTAACTCAAAGGCACATAAATAAATGCCAAGTCTATGTATGGAGATATGAAAAAATTATGATTTTTCCTTATTTCGCATAAAGAATTATAGTTGTGTGCACCTCATAGATCTCGGAACCATTAAATTTTTTTCTGCCAACCCAGAACACCACCCAACAAAATATCTCATCGACAAAATGTTTATTTGATGTATCGGATTGCAAAAATAATGAGACGCCGCAAAATATACTCGTTATATGGGCCCCCAGAATTGACGACGAAATTTTCAATTTTATTTGCTTTTTGGCTGGCAGATTTTAACAGCCAAAACAATTCGATGGATGCCTTTCTTGTGTGAAATAGTTGTTTGGATTTTATTACTATGTCAAGATTGCCAGCTTTTGCCTTAAAATTTTGAAGTGAAAGGAAATATTCGGAGAAAAACTTTTGCTCACTTACGATCCACATACCTTTCAAACTAATATGTGTTCCACAATTTGGTCGAGTTGGAAATAAATATATTTTCTGATGAATCTAGTATATTTAAAAAATAAAAAAGTACTAGTAACTTAAGACATTCTCGAAATCGACAGTGTGGAACGTATTATTTCGAATTCATACTATTTTGTATTTAGATTTAATTTACACAAAGTAAACGAGTTCCACAACAGTATAACATCTATATTCTATGTGACAAAAAGGAAACGAGTTCAAGGAATCCTTAAATCAAGATTTTCCACATATGTTCCACATCAACAAATTGAGGAGTTTAAGCTTCCAAATGTTCTTAACTGTTTAAACAGCATTTGAGCAACTGTGGGAAAGTTAAACCTAGTGTGGACTCAGCTTAACAAATGTCAGTCGTCCAGCAATTTATTGGATAAAAAGATATTTCAATCACCTGGGTTGGCAACACTAATATATTCGTCGATCGTCGTTGTTGCCTGAATATAGTCGTCGTAAAAAAATGTTTCAATTTCAGGGATTTTCATTTTTCACACAGCTTCCGATTCGATCCGATACGGAGGTAAAAATTGAGATCACCATAAATGCCTGTATATGAAGTGAAAAGTGTAAACTTATTAATGACTTTGGCAGGCGTGTGTATACTGCTGCAAGTTGCAAGCGGCTAACCATGTGGATTTATTTGATCCCTATATTTTGACGAGCAGTGTTTGTAATTGAGGGGGTGGGGTTGTTGTTTTATTTTTTATTTTCACTATACTCAGTAAAATCTACCTACAGTGTTTTGTATGTATGTTTATACCGACACGACTTAAAATATACACCAGTACTCTAGTACTCAATGTATACCCGCGTGCTCTCTCTGGTGTAACGCTATAAGGAAAGATAAATGATGATGGTGATGAGATGCTGGGGGTATAATATTGGATTGGAATCAATGGACTTGATTGTTTATTGTTAATTGCTGCGAAAATATAAAAGTCTAAATGTGTGACGGCGACAACGACAACGGCTCAACACACGGGGTGATTGACTGTCCGACAATCGAACACATAACTGGAGGCTAGGTCTGGTTAAATAGCTTCATATTGTGTGTACATGATTTCTAGAGAGATGTATTCATTATAGTTATATCGATGGCGCATGGATGGAGATGGAGACAGAAGCTTTGTTTTTGAGTGTTTTATAAGTCATTTTTTTTTTTGTTATAAGTATCAACTTATTGTGCTTCCTGGTGTTGTTTTAGGTTAAATTAATAGTTCAATCTGACAGTTTATGCGTATTTATTGCAATCAAGTCTTAAGTTTTCTTCTAAAAATCAAAAATGAAATACTGTTTAAATTTAAAAACGCCCCTGAAACTGTTATATACATTTGACACAGATTTACCACGATCACATTTATAGTATGACAGTTTTGGCTCGGATTTACCGAACTTGCCGGAGATTCACCGATATTTTCCAAGTTTTTCCAGAGGTTTACCAGTTTCGTTTGAAATTGACTAGGTTCGCCCATGAGAATTATGACGTCTTAAACGTCAATTTTCTGTCACATGGCGATGAGAGACTTTCTTCTTTCTTTAAAACAAGCTTTGAATCTATCTAATAAATACAATTAGCAACAATGGCTGCGTTTCTTTGGAGATGGTAGACTAATAAATAAGTAGAAAATCTAGTAACTAACAACCCATTATAGCTACTCGAGCTGAAAGATCATGTGTCAATTGTCGAACTAGATTTACTTTTGATTTGCTCATAAGTAGTTTACCATTACAAAAGAAACCCTACTTCTGTCAAAACCAAGCCTTCCAAAATGTTTAAATGACCTCAACCTCAAAAGTTGTTCTATTACATTTTATACCTCTCAGTAACTGGTGGCGCCACTATCATATTACCATCCCAATTAGTCTAACAAGTCTAAAAAAAAACCTTGAATAAAAAAAACTAATTCCCCAAATTATGTACCTGTTAAATTTTTTATTGGCATCAATATACAACCAAACAACAAAACTGACCTAATTCATTATTATCTACTTTACGTTCCAACACTTACACGATTAATCACTCAATTTGCTAGCAGCTAGCTACCAATCAAGACATATACATTACTTTGGCATTCAAGACATACTGATTGTCAATGCTAATGCCGCCGCCAATATCTGTAAGCCAATTCGAACTCCTGCTCAAGACGCACTCCGCCAAAAGTCACTTTACCATATTCCACATTCAAAACAAAAAAATAAAAAGAAAGAAAAAGTGTTTTTAATAACTGACTAGCGCTAACTGACGTTTTAACATGCAAATCTATTAAAGACCGCGTAAGTCACACACTCTATACGTCTGCGTGCACATTACCAATAGACCAGGTATCCCAGGCACAAGCAGCATTTGACAACTTGAGTGTGTGAATTTTCTCAGCCAACCAGTCAGAAAAGTTGGTATACGCGTATCAAAGTATCACGCAAACAATGGACAAAGTGCGCTATGCATTGCGGCGAATTGCTAGCATTTTAGGCTAAATGCATAATCCATCCACAGCAGCCGGTAAGGTTCAATGAAAATCAAAATAAAATACAAACAAAAATACAACAAAAAAGGCCTCGAAACATAATTCACATTTAAATACTTATTTGGGAGGTTATGCATATAAACATGTATCTCAACCTCACCGCCAAGTCTGTCATGACTTAAAATTTGTTTCAATTCAAAGAAAACCATGTGACAAAAAGAGACAACATTAACCAGAAAAGAGACAAAAAAAAAACAAAAACAATGACTTGAAGAAAACGTCCATCATGCAAAAACCATCCATGGGAACTTTGTTTTGTGCGGCGCAGATACAACTTAACACAAACTGATTTATGCTGTGATTGCTGCTGTTGGTTGCTGGTTTGGTCTTGGGTTGCAAATGGTATGTTTGGTGGTAAGTAGCTTTGGCTGCAACAGCAGCAACAAAACAGGACAGCCAAACAGAGGCCCATTATTGTAGCTAAATTTGTGTGCACCATGAATGCAACATTCTGAAATAAAAACAAAAAAAACAGCAAACAAAATGCTAGTAAAGTAGTGGCAAGTGAGAAAACGTGCTTCGTTAGTTATTGACTGTTCCATTTTCGGGGGTGTTTGTTAATTTACGATGACAGATTCCATGATTACAAATTACGAAATTAGCTGCCAGTTTGCCATTTGGAATTTGATTGGAAATTCATTAAAAATTGAATAAGCTATTGGGATGTTTATAATATTTTTTCCATATATTTATTGCATTTTATATCCAAAGATGAGTTATTTATATCTCTATGTGAGAGAAGAAATGAGTCAGGGTTTTTATTTAAATTCCAAAGGCTTTTGGTATAATAGGAATTTAATTTTTTGAAAAAGATCAAGTTTTTGGCATTTCATTAAGGTGGGAGGATTATTTATTTTAGAAACAAGAATACATTCTTTTAAGATGACTTAACGAAACAATTCTATATTCTGCATAAAATTTGACAGCTTTAGTGTCATTATTCTTAGCAACATTATGCGCATAATCAAGGAAGATCTAGAAACTTGACACTTTTTTTGGATCATGAGTCATGACTTTAGCAACATTTGTTTATGAATGCAAATTGTTATTAGATAATGCCTAGACTCTTGACCAAATCTTGAAGTTTAGACTAATTTCAGTGTCAAACTTTCTTGCTTTATTTCCACAAAAAAAATTGCATTGCACAATCCCTACCTCTTTATTTCTTGCCAGAAAAAAAGATCCCCAGGTGAATCGCCACTTTTTAACTCCAAGAAAACGTTAAATCGATATAAACCAGACATCATTGACAGATGATGGACCTAACCCTTCAAGCAAGAAAACGGAGTTCAGAAAAGACACTCCGACCTCCGACCGAGAAAAACGGGGTTGCACTTACACACTTGCAACTTTTTGTGTATGAACACAAAGTCGAAGGAGAAATCGTGGTGAAAAAAACAATACATATAAAATCGGCTCCGCGGTGATTATAATTTCCATGCTAAATTGAGCCGCCTTCGGACCCATTTCTGAGCAGAAGTCGGACTTAGCTCCGTCTGAGGCGGAGCGGATTCGGACCGAGGTCGGACTTGTTTGCTTGAAATGAATTCACCGGTCGAAAACTAAATAACTAAACATCAACACAATTTCTTCACTGTTTACATTAGACGATTTTGTCAGTGGCGATTTTGTGTTACTTTTGGAGTTCTATGTGAGACTCCATTCCAATGTAAGACTTTGTCCTTTTCCTTCTCACATGATTACAACAACAAATAATAATCGTCTTTGGAAACACTGTAAACACTGACATTCACAGGTTAATTGTTGATTGATTGCTCAATTAGAGACTGGAAGCTTGACTTCCTTTAGACCTTGTTTTTGATCATGCTCATCGAGAATTGTTCGAGTATGCAAATCAAAAGTCACACAGACTTAACGCAACGCAATTCATTGTCATTCTCACGAAATTAAGCGCAATCTTCTATGCGACTATCGCGCCGCCTACCGGTTGTGCAAAAAAAAAACTCCCATAACTTATATCATTTATTTGTGTGTATGCTGGAACATTTCTATGGAATTTTAGGATTTTTTTTCTTATTACATTCCACCGCCCGTTGGCCGTGTGACCAGACCGTATGTGAGATCACCCAGAGGTACTGCAACAAACATTACCCTGCACTCCAATGGCAGCGTAATCAATAATCAAAATGATAAAGATCTTGTTTTGGGGCTTCGTTGTTTTTTTTTGTTTTGCTTTTTTTTTGTTCATTTGGCGACATGTGATACTGCATCTAGACACCGTGTAACTCCATTGGAATTCCACTTTACCATTGCCGTGTGTGTCTGACTTCTTTTATAACTTTTTTTAAGGCAGGGGGAGGAAGGATACCAAAGTGGTTAAGGAGAAGTTAACATATGCTAATTACGCGCCATGGGAAATTTTTAACAACATTCCTGGCATTGCTTGGAGAACTCCTTGTTGGTGATGTCTTGCGCAGAGGTTCCTATCCTGGGCGTTTTTTAAAGGATGCCTGCAAGAGAATCTAGAAAATGTTGTACCAAACTACCCAGCAACAACAACAACAAATATAAACATCACATAGATCGTATAGCGTCCGTGGTCGTCGTTTGTTTTGGTCACTACTATTTTTTTTTTTTTGCATTAATCTGACACCTTGAATTCATGCATCTCATGCAGAACCGTCTCTCTATGCGCTTATGTCATGATTTCTTACATCAGATACTTTAATGCACCAGCAGCAATAGCAGCAGCTGGGTAATGAAACCCCAACCGCCATACAATTACCGGTTGATGGCTTGTTACTTGGTTGGTGGTAGAGTAGTAGAGTTAGTTGTTATTGCTTGCTTGCTGCTGATGCTGTTGTTGGTGCAGCATGTTTGGTCGGACAATAACGTTTAACAAGTGAATAGTAAAAATCTAAAAATCAGGGTTACCTATTGGTAAAATCCTGCTTTTGATTGTATTAAAAAAAAACTGTTATATTTGAATACATTCCAAAATGATTTGACAGTTAAATAAAAATTTATAAACTTGCTAGGAAAATCAATCCACAAACTCTTTTTTTAATTACGAACTTGTATAACAGTTTCTGAGACAGATATTCGAATGGAAGAACTGTTATACAAGGTCGTAATATGCTGTGGAACGCATTCATTTTTGCTTTAATCAAAAGTGTTTGCTTAGCAGAAAACTTTATAAGTGACTCCACGATGACTTATTAAAAACCACATTGACAAATGTCAAACTTCAATTATCAGTTTGAGTTTCCATGTTTTTGTGGAACAGATTGTGAATCGTAAGAGTTTTCTCTTAATTTTTCATTTAGATGGAGTAGTTTTTTAGCAGATAATAACGCATAGTAACTAAATGTAAAAATTGACAGATGCCAAATTTCAATTGACAACTTCCATATGTGAAACAAATTGTGGATCGTAGGTGTAATAATTTCATATTTATTGATTTTAAACAATATTTAAACCATAATGGCATAGTATTTTCAACTTAACTCAACGGTAACCCTGAATGTGAAATCAAAACGATCTCTTTAGTGTAGTTGTTGAGCTCCAATTGGCGGCGACAAGAAAAGACGTAGTATCATACAACCCAACCAACTTTACAGATAGAGATACTGTTAGAGATGTGAAATGCTCCTGTGCGCTGAGAGCGCTGTGTGTGTCTGGCTTAAAACGCGTTTCAATGAAGGTCATCCGTACTACGGTACGGCACTGTATAGTAGAGTTATTACCAGTGCGCGTACACTCTGCGCCTTACCGCTGTGCTGCGCTGGTGAATTCATTTTCATTTTCCCATGTTTCACCCTCGTTTGTCACTGTGCGCATCCATCTTTGCAAAAAAAAATGTGAGTGCAAGTTTGTTTTGGGTGGTGGATTGTGTAAGTGATCGATCAACTATAAGATTGATAGAAGCTCGAGGTTAACATAATATTTGCGGACTCACAAAAACTAACTGTTTTTTTTTTATAAATTGCAACATATCTACTGTCTACTTTGTATACATATACTCATTTTCTACCTTGAATATTCCGATAAAGTGAAATTTGTTTCCATCATCGTAGCACAGTATATCATACAGATCATGGAAATTTCACCTTGCAAAAAAAAAAATGAATCGCGCCACCATATGGCACTGTGCGCGGCGCACTTGTCGTGTGATATAATCTCATCACAGACATATCTGACAGACGTGAACACAACTCACAGTATGAAAAAAATAAAGTTTTTTTTATTTCGAATACATACCTACATATACATAGAGGAGGTTTTAAATGCGAATATCACTATTCTCTGTCTCTGGGTTAAGTTAATTGAAAATTCAGGTCCATAAAGTGGAACAAACGGATACGTGGATAAAAGATGATCATTGATATGTCATTGGTGTGGTCATTTTAATGGGTGACGTTTATTTTTGAAGTTTGCACGTACTGTAAAAATTTTTATTTATGTCATTGACTCATTTTTTTTTCTGTCAGGACAACATATTTTATTTCAAAAATACTTTTTTTAATTTTCTTAAGGCCTTGACACAATGACAAAACTTTGTTTCTAAATTATAATTTATCTATAACAGCACTCAGAGGGAACAGGGAAAAATCCAATTACTTAAATGACATTTTGTTTCGAAATAAATGCGTTTACACGTCACACTTGTCACTTTGTCAACAATCTCGATGACATTCGAACTAATTCGTTTTTTTTTTTTCGAAAATTAAAAGTCTATTTTTATTCGATTTTGTTTCACACTTTAACTGCCAAATTGTAGCAGCAACACAACGAAAGCCGGGCAGTGTGTCCCGCCTTTATTTTTATTACTTATCTGATTATGAATCAACACAAAATCTGACAACCAAGTCACATCTAATGCTAATGTACCATAAAAACTGGCAAAAATCATCTTCTATGCCTGTGCGAATTTTATAGATATAGATAGCTTTTACTTTCATCTTCGAAATTGATTACACACGCTACATAAACTCCCGTAAGCATTTATGTTATCCATACAATATATTCAACTTGTGATAAATCATGCGATCGTCAATTTTTATAAGTTCTTCTGAGAAAAACCTACCAATAGGTTGGAGAATTATGTACTCGTAAATTTTCAGCGTCGGTGTTTGTCGCGCGTCGTCATTATGTCGGTCGTTTGGTCAGCGTCAGGCGTCCATCGTCGCGTCGTCGTTATTGGGACGATGGTTCTAATTTTCACAAAAAAACAAGAAAAATATAATGAGAAACATACGTTTGTACGTGCGAATTACGAGCAGAAACAAAAAAAAAAAAAACTTTGCAAAATTATAAAATAAACTTTAAGATACAAAGATAAAATTATTTGCATGTTTTGCTAATTTTTTGTCAGAAATTTCAATTTTTTTGGCATTAAAGATGACAACGTTGATGGAGAAGTAAAAATTATTGATTTGGATTTTTATAGATTGCCAAGAGAATAGCGTTATTGGCAAAAAATTGGACTGTTTCCCAGCACAATCTGTGTGGTACATCATTTTTAACGGTTTTGTTTTTCCTGTCAAACATTGAAATCTTGTACAATAGCCAATTTAAATTAGAAATTTGATACAGAATATTTGTTTATGCACAACGCGATACAATATATAAATTGCGACGTGGTCCTTGTCATTAATAATAATGACATCTATTGAACTATTTTCTACTATTATACTGTTATACAACGAGCAGTATCGAACCGATCTTGAACAATGACACCTTGGAGTTAAAATGGGTTTGGTAGGAGTAAATCTCACCACTGATCTCTATAACGCATCCATCTTTATATTTATAAAAATAGAAGTAATTATACTACTATACCGTTAAACTGTTATACAACAGAATGTATAAGTAGAATTTTATTTTAAATTAAATAAAAGAAAAAGAAAATGTGAACTAAACTGTTATATTGTTATACAAACAATAATTTTCTGAGCGCACGGTTGCCAACAAATCACTATCGACAGTATAGACAGTTTCGAAAGTGGGAACTAAAATAAAAGACATGTATACGTTAATGAAACTCAATTTCAGTTTTCGAAAACAACTCTTTTTCTTGTTCCTCATATTGCCGAAGACACATTTTGTACTTAATGTTAACAAATAAATAATAATGGTCGCTTTTTTTTGCCAAGCACAACATGTCTGATGTTATAAGAAAAACTAATAAAACCTCTGGGTGGGCCAAATATAAAAAAGGCGTGAGTATAGTTGAGTCTGTAATGTTGGTCGAATTAGATAATTCTCTCTTAACTCCACTGATCTTGCTTCTGTTCCACTCTCGTTCGCCTTACCTGATAGTCTTACGAAGTTATTATTAAAATTATATCGGTGATGGTTCCTTCGAGTGTCGCCACATGCATCGCCTTCGCCACCACCGCGGCTAACTATAATACTATCAACTTTGCATGCTCATCTTCTTTTTCTTCTATATACGGTGGACAACAATTTTACTACCTCAAGGCGATGACCACTCCTGTCCTGTCCGCCTTTGCTGCTGACAAAACAAAATAGAGTCCCAATGGTGATCTTGTGTGCGAGCGCTAAAAGAACGCGTTCCAGGAATACCTCTATAACATCCAGGTCTCCACTATGCATGCAGTTGTAATGGATAAAGTGGGTTGAGAGGAATTATTATTATTTTTTTTTTAGTTTGGCATGCTGCTCTTGCTCATCAATAAATTCCACCTCACTTCTATAGTATTTGCGCCATTGCGCACCATCATCGATTGCATGCAAATCAACGAGCAGGATCGATTAAGAGCTGTGCACGCTCACTACCGCCGCTCAACTCATCTCATCTCTCATCCGATCTCCGACAAAAGATGAAGAAAAAACTTTCAACTTGCCCAGCTAGCCAGCCACCTGAACAGGTGGACTTTTATGGATATGATCTTCGATTGAAATTCATCGTCATCATCATTGTATACGAAGTTATAAGAAGAGTGCCTTAAGGGGGTGTTTAGGTATTCCAATTATGTAACACGCTTAAAAAAAAGAAGAAAACTGAAAAATGAACATGAGGAGGTTGAATTTATCATCACGAGGATTTATTTTTTGCGCTTCCGGTAATGGAAAATTAGTGGCCGCATTTGTATGCGATATAGTCTTTAGATTGCCTTTAGGGATTTATTTTTTCATGGTTAAGAATTTAATTAGTAAATTAGTAAAACAACTTGAAAAATAAGGATATTAGATTTTTATGTTAAGCAGGAAAATAAATTAAGATTCCTTACAACATTCTTTGACAAGGTTGAAGGAAATTTGTCACAGAGTAATGACAGGGCTTTAAACAAGGGGTTTCATGATGGATTTTCTACAGAATGTAACATAACCTTAATCTGTTTAGAAATGGTTTGTGTATAGCTTTTTAATACTGGCAAGACATCTGCTTGTGAAATCAATTTATATTGAAGGTTGTTTTGAATGAACAACAACAACTTGTGTGTGTTACCACCAAGTTCATAGGCTGGAGTTATAGCTATTTCACGGGGACCAACCCGATCATCAGATTTCTTTCAGTGGTGCTAAGTCGCTTATGTTCAATTAATTTTGAAAATTGCCCGAGCGAGGCTTGAACTCATGACCTAGCGGTTGGGAGGCCGATTCACTACGCATCGCACCACCGCTGCCACTTGAGAATTCATAACCCCGAACAGGTTTTCCAATTGTCAAGTTTACTTGAACCGATAAGCATTTTTATTAACTCACACATTCGGTTTCTTTCTCTTTTTCTCTTTTTCTCCAACTCTTTTCGTATGACAACAATTCGTTGTTCGTATACAAGGAGGGAGATGTTCTGTTTGAAAATGATATTAAAATAACAACTAACTTGTCATACTATTATACGAACTAGTTCTGTTATACTGCCAAGCTATAGAAACATTATGAGCGAATAAAAAAAAGGGATACCAGATTAATCATACTGTTCAACTGTTATACAATTAATTAAACAAGGCATAAGGAGTACAATTAATTAATCCAACTGTTATACACTCCTGTTTTGAGCTTTATCAATATCTACTGGCCTTGTGGAAATGACCAAAATATACCTAGCTTACAGATGATATCTAACTATCAAGGTGAAGGTTGAAAGTGTTTGTTTACATAGAAAGACGTAGAAACAGACCTATAAACCTTATTTTTGTACCTTCATAAGTCTTTTTTATCGATATCTTCACTTTTGATCTTCCAAATCCTTGAAAGTTCTTCTTCAAAATCTTTAATGATCTGCTTCCATCATTTTTCATTAAAAAATATACTTTTGTCTTAAAAAAAGCTAATTAAAGTTTTGAACTAGTTCTTTTTTTTATATTTTATAACCATTTAACTTAAATCTTTTATTTGAAGATAAAAATATTCAACTTCAAAAAAAAGTTTGTCCCTGTTGAGCAATATAGACGTCTAGTCTCTTTCTTTCAGCGGTTTTTATTTTATTCTCTCCCTAAACACCATACATATTCGAGTATCATAAAAAACAAAATTCCAATTAAAAAAAATATGTCTCCCTGTATGTTTTTTGTTTTCATTTTTCAAAACCTCCAGAGTAAAATATAAAAAAAATAAACACACCTCTATTATGTAGGCATCATATATAGGTATAGATATGATATTTTTCCAAAACAAAAATATTTACATTGCCAACAAGAAAGTCGCGCGAGAGAGTTATAAATAGGACAAATCGCTCCCTCTGATGATGAGACGCGCACAGCTCATATGTATAACTATATCTGCCGCACGTCGCGTACACATATTTTGACATCCGTCTCCCCATAGGACATGACGAAATATTTTTCATCTAATTTATATTTTTTTTTCGGTATTTTTAGTAGTAGGAGTTCATATAGATCGACGGCCCTTTAAATTATGCGTGCGGTTAAGATATGTATGATGCTCGTCGAAGAAAGTAGAAGGAAAAAGAGCCACTGTTTGACAGTAGTTCAGGTTGTATGGAAATGTTGTCAAAAATCCAAAATACTTTAAAAGTAACTGGCCCGATTAAATGACTTATCAAAGTCTAACAGAAGGAGAAAATCGTTATCAGAAATGTTTTGTCTATGGCTTATTACTTGGTGAAGCATTTAACTGTTATACAAGTGTTATATAAAAAAGTACAAACATTTTAAAAGTAACTAAAACATCAATATCAGGAAAAATTTGTCTACCAAACTGTTATACAAGTGTTATAAATGTATCCCTTCTAATAAAAAACAATCAAATTAGAGGAAATTTCGTCGTAATCCAGATTATGAACTATAGTACATTTCTATGTGATTTGGAGAATTTTGCTCTTCATCTAGACCACTGTACGCAACATTGTCGACGTGCGTTTAAGAATATTTAGACATGAACAGACGACCCACCGACAAGGACTGTATTTCTTTCAAGTTGTTCCCGAGATAGTTCAGTCTTTTGGTGCTTTGCTTGCGTGCGTCGTCCTCTATAACCAGACAGATTTTCTATATGTAACGTGTGCTCTCTAGGTGTGCTGTGTATAGATTTCACTTTCAGTATATTATTCTTTCTTCGCGATAATCATGTTTATTTTCTTAATTTTCCACAACTTGTACTATATAAGAAAAAGTCGTCTTTTTTTGGTACGTCTTGGCTCGTGTGATACCGAAAAGAGACCACATCTTCATTTACTTTTAAGCCAACACAACTCCCAACGACGACGGCGCCATGCGGTGGAACTAAAACACCAGAAGCATCAACCAAGGGTGCAGATCAAAGATGCTACAGATTGTGTAACCTGTGGCGTGTTTGTTCCAAAAACATACACCATATATCCTCACCCTCACCTTCGGAGATCTTCTTCACATCGTCATGGCAGATTAATCAATATTTCGTTTTTTTGTGGTAACATCTGTTTTGGTGCAGTTTCACTCACATTGAGTGGTAATAAATTTTTTATAGTACTCAATATTCTTCTTCTTTACTGAAACACTGTTGCCTGTGTCCATTGTGTTTATTACAAAAAGAAAAAAAAAATGTATATCCAATAACTATATGAGTTCCTCCACCCACACCACAAACAGGTTCATCATTTATCAACTTTGTTGCAATCACCCTTTGATCTTGCTGGAAGAAGAAAGTTCGTTACTTATTGGATACTGTACAGGGGGGATAGGATTTAAACGATCATATTAATCCATCATCGATTGGCAATTAGTTTTTGGTTCTTTTTGTAGAGAGAAAATGATCAGAGAGCTTTTTTTGATGCTGATGTCTGCCAGGAATAAACAAAACTTTAAAACAATCAGGCTACACGTACACATCGAGATGGAAAAGTTATAGCACAATAATTCTGAAAAGGGACCATCGTCCATTGAATCACTCAACGCATTATTTGAGTGGTTTTCATCAAATGTTATTGTAGAACCATCAACTCTTTGATATTGAAATGGAGGAACAAATTTCGCAAGACGAGGTCATTATTACAGTTTATTGTTGAAAACCCAATCAAAGCAAAAAACACCCTTTTCAAAAAAAAAAAAAATATGAATCAAGAAATCAGCACCTCTATCAAACCGCCCGCCACAACGCACCGGCTGGAAGATATGCACTATACATACACATACACAATTCTGACTGCGAAAATAAATTTTTCGTAATGAAAACCAGCGGGACTACCCACATAGTAGATAGTTGTTGTTGTTGGGAGAAGAAAAAATATTTTCCCAAAAGTCATGGCGCCAAATTTTTGATCGTTTTTTTTTTTACTTTTCTACGGAAATTCAAATTGCGTTCTTATAATGACCGAGTAATTATTATACCCACTGGGGAACATTTATAAAGAATGAATCTTAAATCATTATTGCTGTTGAAGAGAGAACAATAAATAGTCAGAGATATAGGTACCCAATCCTCCCACGGCTTTTGAATGAAATTTTTTCCCCACTAGCAATTATTATTATTGAAAGAAATCATAGCCTGGAAGTTAGTTCTAGATTTGTATTTTAATTAAGATAAAACTGGGGTAACACTTAAGGAGGAGGGAAGTAATTTTCTTACTCCAAGCATTATAGTGAACATTTAGCTGGATTTTTTATGAATCCCCAAGTCGCAAAACATTTCTATCAAGGCCAGCATGAATATCGTGAAATTGGTTAGTGGTTCTCGCAATGACAAAACCACAAATTTTTTTCATTTCGCAAACGAAATGTATATTTTTACATGAGGACATGAAAATTGAAAGTGGAGCTATACAGCCATATCGTGGTTTTCACGTGAGCAAGATTCCACCCGGAAAATTAAATTTCACTTTTCCCTTATTTTGAATTCTGGGCGAAAAGTTGTACACGTTCGGAAATACTCCCCGTACCTATTTCAATTTTTTTTAGTAGTCAACAGCAAGAAACTGGTCGAACAAAAATATTTCTGGTGGAAAAATTTTCACTTGAAACTATTGATAGAGCAGGCTTAAACTTTGTGCATTTATTCAGAAAAAATTACCAAATGGAATAAAAAGTGACCAAATGGTCAAGCCAATATAAAAGACAAATTTTGGACATTGTGGCAACTGTGGCCACATGGAGGGTAAATGTTTGGTATCTTAGTATTGTTTATCTATGGCAGTAGAGCTCAAATGACAGTTTTTGCTTTGATTGGTGGTAATTCTGACAGTTCAATCAACTTTTCTCTCGTTTGTAGTAGATTTTGTAACAGATTATAGGTCTGTTCCAGACTTTTTGTGCACTAAATAAGGCAGTCTGTCAAATTAATGAGAGTTGGGAGAGAATTCTCTTAGTAGGAAATAAAACTACGAAAAACTGCCAAAAAGTCTGGAACAAGTTGAACACCATTATACAACACAATTTCATATTTTATGCTAAATTCGATAAACATTAACACTTTTTTAATGCAAAAAACACGTAAACGCGATTTAATTTAAAAATCACTACAATTTGATTTGTTTTCTTCTTTATTTATTTGTTTGACATACGTCAACTTTTCATTTGACAGAACTCATATTTCTGCCGGAAGAAATTCTTTGGGCTAAATTTGTCAGGGTGGGGAAATTTTTTACTCTCTCGTGAGCGCTCTCTTCTATAAAATTTTTGAAGTTGGGAACATACTCTGACCAAAAATAACCAAATATTACTAAATTCAGCAGTTGCAAACTGAGTGTGGAACGGACCTTATAGGAAATTCAAGAGACTAGTTAGCGAAAGGGTTAACTAATAGTGGAAATTATCCTTTAATTACACTGGTCAACAAAATTAAACTTTTTTTTTGTTACGGAAACCAAGGTATACTTTTCTATAGGATTTTGGTGTGCTGAGCTCGAATCCGAAGTCAAAAAAATTCTATTACATCAAGTTTTTGAGATAATTCCGTTAGAAAATCGAAAATGCCACTTTTTACCAGTTTTCGAGATTATTTCTTAGCTTTTGGTTATTCGTTTTAAATAAATTTGTAACGGTTTCTAATAAGACTAAATCTTGTCTTTCTCAATCCGTTTAAATCTTTTAAATATCTCTTTTCTTCTTTGAGAAATCTGAAATTGAAATCTACGTGTTTGGTATATCTCATGTTTATTTGCTTTTAATAGCGAATCTCGAAATGTTCTTTGCCAATTGCTTTCAAATTTTGATTTAATTCTATTAGAAACCGTTACAAATTTATTTAAAACAAATAAAAAAATAAAAAATTGGTAAAAAGCGGCATTTTCGATTTTCTAACAGGAAAAAAACCTATAGAAAAGTATATCTTGGTGTCTGTAACAAAAACCTTGTTGGCCAGTGTTATTAGTAATGCCTATATTGTTTTGAACCTTTGACGTAAAAAGCTGTTTGTACTGTCATGTTTTTTTTTTTTTGTTTTATGAAAGTAATAAACTTTACAGATAAAATCCACTGTTTTCAAGATTCTTTTTAAACACCGATCTGTCCAAAGTCCCTAAACGAATTTCAAAATATTTTAATCACGTATCTTGGGAATCACCCTGTTAAATAAACTTAAACATATTTCAAACCCTCTTAAGCTTATACGTTTTCATTTTTTCAATTAAAATTGAAATTGAATGACATTACCTCAGTGTCCACTAAGATAAATAGCTCATCAAAGCTTGAAAATTTATGTGAATTACATGAAAAATTAAACGCTTACAACTGACAAACTGACATCATACTGTCGTCCTATGACTACTTTACTTAAATAAAAATTACTTCTGTCAATGTAAAAGTCTAGTCTAGACTCTGTCTTGTTTTTTTTTTTTTTTTTTTGTTTTTTGATATTCCTCTCTTCAGCAATTTAAAAAAAAAATACAAGTTTCAATCATGCTGCTCTAGATACCACACCTAGTTTGACATCACTTATACCTTCATTTTCATTTCATTTAAATCACCTGCGGATGACGAAATCCGGGTTGATGACTAAATATGGTTATAAATCGATCGATAGGGGCTATCCATCCATATCGATTCGAAGGCTGATATCATTGTTACAAATTACAAGATCATCGCAAAGAGTGTCAAGACTAGTATGTATATAAATTGCATTTATTGGCAATTAATTAATTTGTTATTCTATAAAACGTTCTCGTAAAGAGTACCTTACCTACACCCACACTTCCTGAAGTTAATTGCATTTATCTGTGATGAACTGTTTACAAGCTCTCATTCATGGTTGTTTCAAGTCTAAAGTAAGCTTATGTGTGCCTCACCAATTTTGCAAATCTCAAACGCCACGCCCTAAAAAAAAGATTCACATGTCTAGTTTTACAAAAATTATATTTAGCAAAGGCAACTTCCTTTATTGACTACAAAAAGCAAAAATTTTACAATAAAAACACGAAATTTAAATGTTTAACAAGTAACGTATTTTTTATTTGCAAAATTTAAAACACCGAATGCATTTCGAACTGACATGCAGCTCATCATCAGCGAAACCTCGATTTACACTAAAACAAAACAACAAGAAAAAAACACAAAACAACCCAAATATTGGGTATGTGGGTGTATGTAAACAAAAATTCAAACAATTCAATTAAAGTTAATGTTACAATAATTATTACATTTAAGTTAATGAGAATAAGGGAGATAGAATGTTCCCATTATCACTATTCATTACATTCTTTGTTTTGTGAATTAAGAGAGACTCAAATGCATCAAGCTTTCTTTCATTTCGCACGCTCTTCAGCAACCGTACGCTCTCTTCAAAAGGGCCAATGTGGTGTGGTGGTTCGTCGTTATCGCACGACGCGAAGACATGAGCAGCCACTGATGATCGATTTGTTTGCTTATGCTTGATGCAGTTGATGTGTTCTTTGAATCGTGTTTGTACACTCCTCTTCGTTTGGCCTATATATTTTTTGTTGCAATCTCTACAGCTGATTTCATATATACCACTTTTCTCGCTTGTTGGTGTGACATCTTTGGTTGAACCGAGAATGTTTTTTAGCTTGCCGTTGTTGTTGTAGGCGATGTGTATGTTTTCTTTTTCCAGGGTCTTCCGCAGTTGATTTGTGATCGCTGGTATATAAGAAAATGATACCCGAAATTTGTTGGTGGATTGATTTTGACTGAAAAGCGTGGAGATTTCATTATTTTTTATTCTGTTTGACTGTTTTTTAACAATATTTTCCACAACTGTCTTCTCAAAACCATTAACATCAGCTACATAAACGATGAAATCAAACTCTTTTTTGAAACTGGCAACGGAAAGTGGGAGCTTACACAATCTGTACGCCATAGAGTGGAACGCTGCTATTTTATGTTGGTATGAGCAAAAAGAGTCATTCGTGATGTAGCGATCAGTTGATGTATTTTTCCTGAACACTTCAAACTCTATTCTTTTGTTGCGTTTCATGCATAAAACATCTAAAAACGGGATGGAATTGTTGTCGTCTTCTTCCTCATACGTAAACTTGATGGTGTTATACCTGTTGTTTATTGTGTTTAGAATTTCGTTTACAGAATTCTTTTTTACAACACTGAAAACGTCATCAACATATCTAAGCCAGATTCTGGGCAAAAGGCCCTCTTTTTTCAAATCCGTCTCAAATTTAGACATGAAAGCTTCGGCGATGAGCGGGGACAAAGGGTTACCCATACTCGTTCCGTTTTTATTTTTGTAGAATTTGTCACGGAAAACGAAACAATTATGTGACATACACACTTTTGCTGCTCTCAAATACACTCTCTTATGACTTTCGTCTACATTTTTCGCTTCGAGATGTAATTTAAGAGATTCTATCGCCACGTCGACAGGTATACTGGGAAACAATGCTTCTACATCAAAGGAGACAATTGATTCATCATCTTCTATGCTTATCTCTTTCACTTTATCGACAAAATCAAATGTATTGAGAACACTAGCACTCTCAAATCTCCCATACAACTTCATTTCGTCAACAAGCTATTTGGACACTTTGACGAGTGGCGAATTCACATTTGAAACAATTTTCCGCATTTTTTCTCCTGGTTTGTGGATTTTCGGTAAACCATACATCTTCGGAACTTCGGGATTAGAAATCATGAGTTTGAACTTGTTAATGGAGAAAGTTTCTGAAATTTCCTTGATAATTCCTCTTGCGTCTTCTACCATTTTATTCAAGGGTGATCTCTTAAGTACGGTAAAACCATCTTCAGCGATCGACTTTTCCATCCTCTCTTCATAGTCTACTTTGTCCAAAATCACAATGTTGTTGCCTTTGTCTGCTTTCATGTAGTAAACTTCTTTCTCTTTCAGTTCTTTTATAATTTTCTTATGTTTTTGTTGTTCTACTGTAGTTTTTGTTGATTTTACCTTTTTAATTACTTTTTTAGCTACTCTTCGAACTCTCTCTTTTGTTTCATTTGGTTTGAATTGGATTGCTGATTCTATGTCTACGACAGCTTGTCCTATGTCAATTGAATATGTATTTGGCGTGAAATTCAGCCCCTTGTTTAATAAATCGAGTTGTTCTGTTTCAAATTGGACAGACGATAAATTAAGAACTAGGTTTTCTACTGGTTTTACTGTAGACTTCATTTCATTCGGTTTTTGGACAGTTGTTAGTTTTTTAAGCTTTTTATTTTGAATAATTCTCTTTGCCTTGAATGTGTTGTTAGTTATATCCATAATTGAATTCTGTTTTTCGATAAAATCATAAAATTCACAATCATTCAAACCTTTTGTTATTTCTAATTGTAGTTCATATAGCTGAAGCTGGGTCTTGTTTAATTGACTATAATGGAATTTTATTTCACTTTGGAGCCACAATTTTTCCGCCATTTTAACTATTTTCATGGTTCTTGAATTAGAGATATTGCAACGTATTTTGATGAATGCTGGTACAATTTTTCGTTTTTTACATTGTTTCAAAAAAATTAAGTCGGCTTTTGTCTTATTTATTCTGTTGAGTAAACGAGTGTATTGGTTCAGTTTTTGTTTGGAATACATGATTATGTTAAAACTTTCAAATTTAATATTTAAAAGTAGCGAACCGATTTAGTGAATACCTTATTCCAAAATGTTTACTAGAAGCGGTGTATCACCCGGTGACGACTCAGCATTTTGTGTTCAGGCTTATTTCTTTTCCAAAACGCACTATAAGCAAAAGCCTGTCACTTGGTGACAACTCAGCGTTTATTAAAGTGGTTCGCTACTTTTAAATATTAAATTTGAAAGTTTTAACATAATCATGTCTAGTTTTAGTATTGCCCCCATAAACAAAGCCCTTATCTCCACTTACTGATCTTTGCTATGGTTTTAGGGTTTTTTTTTTGTTTTATCGTCCGTGCGTAAAAATCCTAATAGCTCAATTTAAACAAAGTTAAGTGGGTTTGGGACAAAATGTTCGCATTTTCACATTCAAACAAAAAAACAGAAAGACATAAAAAAATTATCTCAAACAAGTATGTATGTGCGTATTTAAGCCATTACAAGTTTATTACGGTGATTAGTTTATCACTGCTTCCAACGTATAATAAAGTGACACAACAACAAAATTCACTATGGGAATACAAACTTGTAATATAGGTTCGCCTTTTATAAAAACGGGTCACACTTATTCAGGTCGACCGACGAAATTCAAAGAATCGTAAAGCTTTTGGGAGTTGTTACACTCCTATAAGTTGTTCTTATGGCGCCATTCTTGTAGATCTTCTATGACGTGGGTTTCGACTTTGAGTGTAAATTAAAAGTTTCCGCTTATTTTTTTTATTTATGATGGGGTTTTTATTATGACTTTAAAGCATGCAATAATCTAGACATAAAATGGGAAGTTGACTTTAACTTTTATGTCTTCATAGAAGAACAAGTACTTATGCGTTCATGTTCAGAAAATATCTCTTTTGTTTCTGACGTCAATGAATGAGCTTTTGAACTGTCAAAATAGGTGACGCATCTAAAAAACCGATCTGTATTTGAAAAAAAAAATGTGAAGGACTGATTAAGTTCTAACTAACGTTCTTACTTGTCGCATTTAATGGCATATTTCCGTTGTTTATTTAGCAATTTAACTGACTGAAAAATTTTGACAGTAGCTTATACTACTGTCAAAATTTTACTGAGGGAAACAACAACAAAAGTAAGCGGCAGCTGAGACAAAAGTTGAGAATTCTTCAACTTGCGCTACTAGCTACAGCCACAGCTACACCATTCAGGGGGTTAAAGATCAGAAATCTTATGTTATGCTTAACGAGATCATTGATAAATTAAGTGAAGGAAGCTTGAAGCTAATGTTGTGAAGATTAAAGACTCGTAGAAGCTTTCATTAAAGATTATAGATATGAAGAAGAGCTTGTGATGTAGAAATAAGACAAGTTTAATGATGCAATGGAATCCTGTGGTAATCCAGTTTATTTAGTGAATACCTTATTCCAAAATGTTTACTAGAAGCGGTGTATCACCCGGTGACGACTCAGCATTTTGTGTTCAGGCTTATTTCTTTTCCAAAACGCACTATAAGCAAAAGCCTGTCACTTGGTGACAACTCAGCGTTTATTAAAGTGGAAAAATTAAAACTATCGAACTGAAGACATGATATTAAATAGTTTTCTATAAAACTTCTATAAGCCTTCTTAAAGACTTTTGATCAATTCGATCTAACAGCCGGCGAGCGGTCAAGTATGAGAATGCAAAAAGATGCACAAAGATTGTCAATATCAAACTATCAGTCGATGAAAAATCTATAGTGTGCATTGGACCTTAAAACGACTGAAGTACCTGCTGCTTCAAAAACAAAGGCATCTCTCTAAGGTCTAAAACTCATTTTTTTATTTCTAAGATCAAAGCTTATTTACGTATTTCACGCATTTGAAATTATTTTTAAGGGTTTGAAATCCCTTCGTGTAAATAGAATATAAAACGCGATCACAAATAAATTTCTTCCAAAATAAAAAAATTTTTAAACCAAGAGCAAACACTGAACAAATTTTTCCCATATGATTTCCTACAATTCCTTCATCTTCAACCTTCTTTATCTACAAAACCATAACACCGGCAAAGAGCAAGCATATAAGAGGTACTTTCAGGATGCAACCATGACCAACTAAAGACATGCCAAATGTGGTAATTCAAAAGCTATTCCGAAAAGACCACATTTCGATGCACTAACAAAGCCACCAACTTGTTGTTGTTGTTATTATTATTATTGTTAGTCCAACGCGTTCGCACAGTGTTACACTAACTCTCACGGCGCGCACAATCAACAAAGTTGACCAGACCGACCGACACACAAGCAAACACATTATACACACACACACACAGATGTTTCAAGAGATGCCAGAAGCACTTGATCTATCTATTTATATCGAAATCTCTTCACCTACGAGAAACCTCCAGCAGCAGCAGCATAAAATACACCAACCAGCTAACTGAAGCAGCACCAGCTTCACCAGAGGTCTATCTTTTTTAAAAGTCTCTTTTTCTCTCTATAAGTGCATCCAAGGCACAAAGCAGCGGTTTTACTATACCTACTCTACTACGTTTTACCTGCGCGCCATCAGAGCCTTAAGTCTCTATGCTCACTCTGTTTCGGCAGTGGCTCCGGTTTCATGTTCCCAATAAAGCTATGCCAACTAATAGCCCGTCTTCGTCGTCGTTCGGTCATCGCTAGTCGTCGTCGACAACGAATCGACGACCGACGACGTACTATTGGTAATAGTTGTGGTGCCGCTGACGCTCTGACGCTGCTGCATAAATAAAAATTGTTGTAAATAAAACAAAGAGCAGTCGTAGTAAATAATAACAAATGATAATCTAAAAGAGATTGAGGCAAATAGCTTTCTACAATTCCAAATTTGGGATGAAAATTGCAAACTCCATAAAACTAAAAAGTATAAAACACAAACAAAATACAAAAAAAAAAAAAACAAATGCAGAAAAACCAGAGACAGGAATACAAAAACAAAAAAAAAATATTTATAAAAAAAAAAAAAAAACAAAAGCAGTAACAAGCCCGCGTTGCTTCTGCTTCTGGTTCGTAAACTTCAACATTATTTGCTAAGACCACCGCAACAATTGTCATCTCATCATCATTGTCGGCAGCGAGTGCAGCATCAGGTTCAGATGACGATGTTGCTGTAGTAGCTGTCGACGACGATTATGTTGCGCTGTCAATGCTGTGTGATGATGGGAAGGAGGAGATGCGATGACCAAGGTAGTTTAAGTCGGTATACTGAATGCTGAACGCCTCATATACGCATACTATTTAGAGCCCAGTTAGGTGCGTGTGGGCTATAATGCCTCTGCGATATGTGAATGCCTGGGAAGATTTATCATCATTTTAAGTGACACTGCGTGACTATGATTGTTAATTGATGAAACTAGACGTAAATTATATGGAGATTTTGTACTTAAATGAGGCATATTTAGGCATAGAGAACTTCAGTTGGGCGCCATTTAAGGGATAGAATTGTTATTTTGCAAAGTTAGTTTAATGAAAATCTCCATAGAGGACGATGATATTCCTTTGTCGGAGAGTTATAATATAATGATGTAGATGATTTTCATCAGAAGACAATTTCATCAAATAAAATTGTTTACTTAACATTATTAAATGTATGTGAAGAAACCTTTAAATGTTATGGATTATGGTATTTAACCTTTTAAAGATCCTTTAATTGTGTTTTGCTCTGAGTAACACAAGAATTTATAATTTAAATGTAACAATTTAAGCAATAGAGGTTTTGAGTTGGGCGCCAATTAAGGTGAATGATGTTATTTCACTAAGAAATCACATGAACCGGTGAGTCACAGACTTTTGTCCTCCGTGAGAACTCTAACCGCTGAACAAAATTAAAAATTTTTACTTAAATGTTACAATTTAAGCTAAAAAAAGTTTTTAGTCGGGCGCCAATTAAGAATAATGTTGATATTTCGCTATTCTTTTGTCAAAGAGATTGCATTTTCTCTTAACAAAATATTTTTACTGATTTCGGGGTGATTAGATGATGAAAACTTTCTAGACAATACTTTAAGTTGCAAGAAAAGTCTTCCTAGAATTTATCTCGTTCTTTTCCTTCCCATCTTACTTCCACTTTTGTAGATCTAATACTTTTAAAAAAAATTTTAAACGTAACAACTAAAACCTTAAAATCATGAGTTGAGCTCTAATCGAAAATAGAGCTTAACAACAACAAAAACTGAGATTTAGAAAGAAACAATATTCAGTTGGGCGCCATTTTAAAGGTAACTTGTACCATTTTTTGGGCGCCATTTAGGTTCACTGGTTCCATTTTTTTCGTCAAGAAATCATCAACTACAGGTGAAATATAAAGTTTGATTAAAAGTACAAAATGGTAATTTGTTGGCCGCCATTTTTGTTTACAAAATCCATTTTCTAAATATTGATGTATTCAAATTTCTCTGCAGAAAGTCAAGCTTTTGTAATATCTAATATAAATCTTAGTTTGATTAAGGTCCCTTGTGTAGTTTGTTGGGCGCCATTTAAGTTGATTGGTTTCACGTTGCTAACGTACCCCGTTCAACTTTTAAAGTAAGTCAATTTCCTTTATCCAAAGACATCATTTACGGATGTTTACATTCATTTCATAAGTTTTTTGTTGACTAAAAGTAGGTGCTACAATTTGTTGGGCGCCATTTAAGCTTAGTGAATTTTGAAAGAAATTGTTTTCAACTTTTGAAATCAGTATTTTCTCATATTTTTCTTATACCAAATGATAATTTTGAAATCAATCAAATTCAAACTTACCTTATCGCTTGCTATTAAGTAATTAGAAGTCACCAAATGATTAAGTGTTTTTATCTTGTTTGAAAAAAAAATCCTTCTTCGATTTGTTTTATGATTTATAAAATAACTACAAGTAGATATAAATATTAAAATTCCATAATTCCACCTTCAAACTTAAAGAAAGAAAGACGGCCGCAGCGGCAGCGGCTGGCGGTACCAAAAGTGTACTCGTAAATAACCCCAAATCGACATTCGATTGCTATAAATCACCATTCAATTAAAAAGAATTCAATTGGAATGCATTTAATTTCGCAAAAACCAACCTCACATTTCATATCTCCATCTTTCGCCAAGATAAGAATCACACACAGAGCACAGCACAGCCAGAGCAAAGTCAGCCTGCGAGAAAACCCACAAATCAAAAACCGCACAGAGTACCAGTAAAAATTGTTTGGCTTGTTTGGTTTGTTGATGGTGCCGCCACCACCGCCACCGCGCTGTTATTGCTGCTGCTGCTGCTGGAGGCTACAGCAGCGATGGCAGTATCTGTAGAGGTAGATCATTAGTTAATCCCATCTTTGGGTAAGTAGTGCAACCCTGTTTGCATAACAATGAAGTTGAGTGGTTTGTCACATAAAAGGTATTAACATTTAATTTATATTTAATCTTTTATATACAAATTAAAAACAAATAAATAAAAAAAAAAGAAAAAGATATTGTACCTTTTTTATCATGCTTTTTTATGTGATATGATGTTTTGAGTAAATATTAAGTTTGTTGTAATAACCGAGGTTATAAAAGGTGCTGTGACCTTGAAAATTTAGGTAGGAGGACGGTTTTGAAAAAATAAGCAACTACGAACTCATCAATTCAAGGTCACTGGCAGTAAATTTCCAAATCTTTGTTTCTGCTTCGAGTCAAGATGTTTACACGATTTTTAGCCGACTTTAGCTTGCGGAAAGTTACTCTGGCCTTCGAGAAAGAAAAAAAAATTTCCAAGTTATTTTTCAGTTCTAGGTTCGGGATGTCGTTACTTTTCAGTTCCAATAACCTCGAGAAGAAATGCAATTTATTGTCCAGGCAGATTTCAGTTACGAGGAAATCAAAGCAATTAAGTTGTCACCAGCAATTTTTTGCCACCCAAAATTGCAAAGAGTGAACATTTTGAATCCCAAAGTTGCTTTGACTTCCAAGGAAACCAAAACAACAAGAAATTTCTGAGAAATTAAAGCAACTTTCCATAACCAAATAACTTGCCTTTCATAGTAAACTTGCAACTAGTTTTCTGGCCTCACAGCTAGTAAGTTACTGGCAACAATTTGTGAGAAGGAGAAGTGCGCTTCCCTTAAGGAACAACACATTTTTCTTATAGAAGCAATTCGTTGCAATTATTTATTGCATGCAATAAACTACTTAAAATAATTTGCCCAGTAGTTATTCTACCTTAAAACAAATTTACAATTCTTTTAATTTCAAGTATCTCAAGGTGAAAACATTGCCAAAAATTGTTTAGAATCGCCAAGTATTTGCACAGCTTTAGGCGAGGTCTAAGCAAGTTAGGGTTTTGCGCCATTTCAAGCTAGAAATTGCCTACTACGTGCACAGCAACATTTTGAACTAAAAAATTTGAAAACTTTTAAAGAGTGACTTGCTTGTTAAGTAAGAAGTTGTACAACTTTTAAAACCTTAAAATCTCGTTAATAAGGCAAAACATATGTACCTACTTCGAACAAGTCAAGGAAAAAAAAATTGCAAACTAATAACTTGGACTTAAATCATGATAGCGAGACTTTTCGAGTCATTCATGATTATCATTTTCGAATGATTTCACTCTAAGATTGATTCTATTTAATCATAATGAATTGTTGTCAAAAAATAAAACAAAAATTAATATCCTTTCCTGTGATACCTACCTCAAACTCAAAAAAATGAGGGTTCCGAAAAAATTCATTTTTGATGATGACTCGCAATATAAATACTTTACTGATACACCCCATCAATATCGAGTTTTATTGTTTCTTTTGTAAAAATAATAATAATAATTTTTTTTTGTGTGTTCTGTATAGTTGCACATATCATTTATATTTATAATAATGTGTATTCATGTCCCGGATAAATGAATGAAATTAATAAGAACCCTCTCATCGCTTTTGTTGGTTGTTGAAACATTCATTTTTCGTTGCCAAAAATAAAATCCGTGATTGAGTGCAAATGTGACATTTGAAATGAATGCCCGACTAAGAGGACTTTTTTGAGAACTTAATAATTTTATTATTATTTTTTCTGAATAAAATGAAAAATATTTCTTTTTCACTTCTGGGATTTTTAAGTGCATGATGAACATGACACCTCAATTTGTTTATCTCAATATATCTCATATTTTTGGGGTGATCTCTCGGAAATACAATTTCAAAATCAAATCCAACAATCTTTCAAATGGCCACGTTTAATTAAGTTTTTTTTTTTTTTTTGCTGTCAAAATATGACACAATCTTTGGGGTCTATTGACATCGCGCAGTGTCTTAAATAATACTTAACGTCATGAATATGTTTAAGAGTCATTATAAATACCAGGAGTGATGTTAGCAAAATATATATAAAGTGATCTTGCTATTTTATGTCAAACTAATATGCATATCAGATATCACTATCACCTCAAGAGAGGGTAAGATTTATCGTCATTTGATTAAACTATATTTGATATTGTTTTAAGATAAGAAATAATTTTATTTTAGAAAAATGAGATAAGAAAGATAGTACAAGGTAGTGTATTTGTGATTCACATAATTATATTAAACTTTCAAAGAAATATTGTTTTTAGAATATTGTTATTTAATTCAGCGCATGATTCATGGATTTCGAGGTTCTGATAAAATCACGGAGCTGTTTTTGTAAATTTAATAGTTTTCTTATCTATTTTCAAGACTTTATAAATTCATTCATACATTTCTTTCCAATTGTGAAATAGCAATTAGCTGTCGATTTTACTATACAAAACTGCAGTCGATAAAGCTTTGTGCGGAACGTTACAAATAAATGCTTCGCTAACACTTTTTTTCGATTTGGCATCGCATACATTGCGCTGGCATTAACATATCAAAACTTAAGCAAAAAAATGGAATTTAAAAAGAAACAATTCCCAGTTGGGCGCCAGTTAACATTTAAACTTAAATTTATGACAAAAAAAAACTTGAACCTTTACATTAAAACTTCAAAGTTTATTCAACAACTCTAATTTCTTTTGTTATAACATGCTTCAATTTTTGTTTTATTGAACCCGTTGTTGGCCATTTTAAGTAACTGGTTGGATTTTCTAAGTACATTTTTAGAATTTAATGCTTTGGTTAAACAGCCTCAAGAACCCATTTACAATAGTTGTCACATTAAGTTTTGCTAGATCAATAGTCCTTAGTAACATTTGTTGGGCGCCATTTTAGATGCTTAGCGAATTTTTTTGTTCATCTCTCAAAGTCAATATTCCATTTACCTTCAAGAAGCCATTGCTGGTTTTGAACATATAATTTATGGAAAGTTCTTTGTGCCATTTGTTGGGCGCCATTTTTTTGGTTCCATTTAAGCTTATTAGTCTGATTTTTTTAAGAGTATCTCCTTCATCATTGAAAGTCTTTCAATTTCCCATAATCCAAGAACTCACTTACCTATTTTTATATAAATGTGATACAATTTGAATGACTTAAACTAGGTACTATCATTCTGGGCGCCATTTAAGTTTTTTTTTGGATTTCAAAAAAATTGTTATCAACTTTTTAAACCAGTATTTTCCCATGTTTTTCTTATACCAAATGACTATTTTTAAACTTCTGCGATTCCAAGGCATATCAATCAAATTCAAACTAACCTTATTGCTGCTATTTAGAAATTAAAGTCGCCAATGGTTATTGAGTACTATTTAAAGTGTTGGACTTTCGTTCCGCATCATTTAATTTTTAATCATAATTAAATAATGTTTCCTCAGTTTGTATTCTTGAAATTGACAATTAATTTTCAAAATGATGAGTTCTTTTAATAGTAATTTGTCTATTTTAATTAAAACAAATTGTATACATTTTTTTGATATGATAAAAAATGTAGTAGAAACACCTCTCTTCAGCTAGAAATACTAATGAGATTTTTGCGAGCCTGTCAGCGAATTGAAATTTTGCGATAATCTTTCAGAGATAATTTTTTTATTTTTTGTTTAACCATGTTAAAGTTTTTTGTTTGCGTTTGACAAGTAATGTAGTAGAAGCAAACTCTACTAATGTGATCTAGCGATTGTGACTTAACTATAATTGTAATTTGTTAATTATGTTTAACGAACTAAAACGTGACCATATAACAACACAAGTGCATTCAGTTGTCATTAAAAAAAAGAGAAATAAAAAGAAGTTTTCTGTTTTTTTTTTTTTTGGTTTGGTTTGGTGTATAGCGTGCAATGATTTGGATGAGGGGAATTGAGGTAGTTAAAGATAAATATCTTTTCTGGCTGTGGGTGGATGATTTAATTATTATTTGTTTGAAACTTGGTTTATAACTTAATGATAATTGTTTTTTGTGTCTTTTTATTTTTTTTTTGTTCTTTAACAAACAATAAAGACAAAAAAAATAAAAGAACTAAATAGGTAAGTGTAGTTTAAAGTATGATTTTACCACTGATAGCAGTGAATGAAGCTCATTTGATGGGGAGAATGAAAAAAAGGGGAAACACTGCTGATTAATTAGTGGTGGGACAATTCAGTTGGTTGCATGGTTTTTTTTTTTTAAAGAAGAATGCATTTGTTATGGCTGAAAAGAAGAAGAACATTAAAAAAAAATAATTCAGACGGAAGATGGCCCTAGATGATAAAATTTAATTGCGGCTGAATTTTATAAGATTTTTGTGTGACTTTGTAGACGGTGACTTTATTCTTAAGAATACCGTTCTTTTTCTTAAAAATAACATTAAAGCTAAATCTTAAATTTGGAACTCATAGACAATTGAAATTGATGGTGAGTGTGTCAAATCACACGAATTTTTTTCTTATTTTTTCTCACAATAAACTTTATTATTTAAAATTATGGAATTTGTGAAAATTGACTCCAAAAGAAATAAAAGAACAGCTAAATTCCACGAGAGCACATTTAGACTACTTTCTAGTTTAAATCTTCAAATTTGTTTAGTTAATCTAGTACATATATAAACTATTCCTTGCTAGTACTAGATTTTCGTTTGCAACTATTCCTGACTACATTTGCAGCATTCGTTTTGAGATGGTTGATTTCTTATAAGTAGATAATCTAGTACATTCAGCAGCTCTTCTGCACATTAGGTTAAATGTGCCTCCTATTCGCTGGTAAATCAATAACTCGTAGTCTATGACCTCCAGAAGAGGGCAGCATTTATAACCCCTAAAGGACTAGAGCTGATTTTGACGGCTAAAAAGTAGTAGATTTTGTCAGTACTATAAAAGAAGACATATTTGTCTTTAGCTGCGTTCTTTTTGAGTTGGTAGACTACTCATGATACTAGAGTACTAGATCTACGAATCTTCCACTCATGAGAAGTCTATTACCTCCAAAGAAGTGCTGCTTTTAAAACATTTTCAGTTGTTGAACAATCAAAATGTCTCACAACACTTTAGAGCATCAAAGGTCATAGAAGTAGGAAAAGTTTTAAAGGTACCTGGAAAAGTTGACTTTGCATCCACAGTATGTACATATTCACCTAACTTCTTTCCACACCACAGAACAGAGATCCAAATTGCATAATTTAATTCAATGTTGGTGTATAAAATCAAAATATTTAAAAGTTCAACTATAATTTATAATGCATACATAGCCAGAGCCACCTGTGTGTATCTGTAACACATTCAGATGGGTATCTTGCCAGAACATATACAAAAAAAATTCATCCGCCTTGCCGCATATTCAAAAGATACCTTCCACACAACTCTACAACGTGTTATCATTGTTGGATTTGTGTTGACTTTGCTGCTGAAGCTGCCTCACATGCTGCTCAATTTTTTTTTTACAATCAAAATAGGTGGAATAACAAAATGCTAATTCTCCACTATTTACACCATCTGGTTGTGTCTACTGATTGGCTAGAATGAAGAAGAAAAACTTGATAGATATCCACTGCAGCAGAGCAACAATATAAACATAAAAAGTCGCTACACATTTTTTGAGATACCTTCGCCGCCGCAACCGCCGCCCGTCACCGCTTACCTGCCGGCCACCTTGCCGCGGCGGTGTATCACTCTCTGATCAAGGTGTTGGCATTTTCGGAATTCTATTTTTCGTATCTCTATCTTTAGCACGAGGAGGTCGATCTCCTGCCTTTTTTCGCATGAATGTCTAGTTTTGTTCTTATACACTCTACACCACGCTGAATGCACATTCATTCTTGATTTAATTAATTTATCCCAACGTATAACAAATAAGAGAGATGAAGATTACAACCTGCTGCAACCACAGCAGGACTATATAGCCGTCTTCTTATAAGTACTCTCCATATTACAATTACGAATGAATCTTAACTACTACAATGAAATTAAAATTAAAAGAAAAAAATCACTGCACTTGGCACGCAAGGTAGGTATATAATCTCTCCACTCTACTTTTAAGAAGCAGTTCCTAATTTCACATATAGGTGTACAAACATTCCGTCTAGATTCACAGAAAATTTAAATTGTAAATTTGTTTGCCTTCACTTGATTGATGTAATTCTTTGCCTTTTCCTCCTCAAAAAAGAAAAAAACACACATTTATTTCAATTAATTTAACTGAATGTTTATCATTCAGTGCAAATCAAAAAAAAAGAAAAAAAAAAAAGATTTCCAGAAATATTCTCCAACTCTGCATGCATATTTTTGCTGCCCCCGGTCTGCCATCACCATCATCATTCGCATTTGCAATATTGTAATTACATTTGCGCATTTGGCATGAATGACGTAAAACTTAAAAGTACTAAATTATATATCTCATGGAGAAAAACATAAACAGATCGACTCGAACTGTCAATCCAGTGTCAGTTAGTTTAAACTTTTTAAGAGTAGCTATCTTTCTACAAATTAACAACATAACTTATCGATAAATCAATCGTTTTCTGGCTCACACATATAACAAGGTTAGGTGTGTTTGTGTGGTGGCCCCAATTCATTGTCAGTTCAAATGGGTCATTATTTTGGCGCTTCTAATTTCATGCTCGATAAAATTGTGTGGCGTTCATAATAATGTGAAACTTCAAAAGTCAAGATTGAAATGGAAACTGCTCGAAAACATCAATTAATGATTGTTTAACAAAATAAATTTAATGCTTGACTTGCCATTAAATGCCCACTTTTTCATGTTCGCACATTAACAGGAAATATTTAAGAAAATAAACACCCTAGCGGGAAAATATTGAAGCAGAATTTCTTCCACATGAAAGAAAGCAAAAATTAAATAATTCAGAAGCTTATTTGGAAATGGGTTACTAAGATAATTAGGTGATGTTCACACTTGGATCACTCCGCTGACCTGATTGAAGTAAGGTTGACGATCCTCAGATCTGTTCTGTATTCTTTCTAATATATCACATTTAATTTAAAAAAATCAAAAGCGTTATAACAGCCGCATATAATGCAAAAACTTTAGACACGTGCGTTAAGACCTGGTGCACACTTGCGTTTTTTCTCATTTATGTAACCATTGATCTCTAAAAAAGACTGAATAATAGATTCATGTTTAAAATTTGACATCAATTAAAGAAGTGTTTTAATCTTATAATAAGTTTTACGAAAAGTAAAGTGCAAATCTGCTGAGGTAAACTTTTTTGTATAACAGTATAACAATATATTTTTACAGCCGTTTCTCTACTTGCTCTCGTACTGGCTGCAATATTTGGATGGAAGTTGACTCATGAGTAGATGGTTAGAAAATCTAGTACTATACATAGTCAAAGCCTGATCTCTGCTCATGTAGATAAAAATGTGTAGTTTTTAGTATTAGACTCCTTCTCATGAGTAGTCTTTCAACGCAGGAAATAGATAGGTTTGTATTTAGCAGTACTAGATTTTTAGACATGAGTAGTTTACCATCCCCAAAGGAACGCAGGCAATATGTTCCTTTAGTTACCATAGAGGTGGTTGAATACTCATAAGGAGATGATAAGTAGATCTAGTACCTACTGCAGCAATCAAACATGATCGCTTGCTCAAATAATTAGGAATGTGTAGTTATTGTACTAGGTTTTTACTCATGTGTCTACCAGCTACAAGAAACCCGGCTTATATAATTTTAGTTTCCTATAGTCTTCAATATTAAACGATGATATTTTGGCAGTTGGGCAGCCGTGAAAATCAAACATTATTTATCTACGATCTGGGTTTTTATCAAGCTTTTCATGGTCTAGTACAATATGGGAAGTACTGTCAGATTAATTATTTTTTTCTATTATAAATCAATATTCAAATTAGTATGACCACATTAAAACGACATATATTTAAAGTCATGTTCAAACTAATTACGGAGATCAAAATGTATAACTTATGTATATCTTTATAATTACTTTAAAAAGTACATAAATTTAATAAAACATGAGGCAAACAAGCAAATCAGTCTAAATATAAAGATTGATTCATGTGTAATGCCGTGACCATGACAAATCCTTGGATTATAAATTTGTGAATGATGTCTATATTTTCGAACTTATTAATGATATGAGATAAGGTTCTTTAAGAAATCGACATAGCCCTCTATTACATTGCCTCTATGAAGATGACGCCTTTATCAGTTTATAATTTCACACGAAGATATCATCTCCATAATACGCAAGGCAATCACAAGCATCATCTTCATCATCATCATCCAAACACTATACACTGATAATGACTACAACTGTCAGAAATTAGAAATCCATAAATATTTATTTAACTTAAAAAGCCATAAGACAATTCACCCAACAATCCGACACTCGCAGTCACATAAATCAATTCCGAAAAAAAATTAACAGATAACAGCGCCACCATCACCGCCAGCACATAACAATTCATCGTCATCGCGCCAACGTCGTCGTTGTCGTGGTCGTTCCGGGTTGCAGCGATATTTTTTTTTTTAACTTGTTTTTTATCATTTAAAAGCTTATTTTGTTCACTGTTCAATACAAAACAAAAAATAACAACAACAATAACAACAGCCACCAAGTTTTGAGCACAAAGTGAAAGGGAAAATATTCTCCCAGGACCACCATGTGATCTCCTCCACTGATACCGTGTGTCATGCTCATAGTTGCTGCTCTTAGCCATGCCGACAACACTAGCTCTGTAACTGCTGTTGCTGTTTCTGCTGCTGCTGCTGCTGCTTCGGCTGCCACCGACGCCACCGCCATAACAAACAAACAACGTAAACAAACCTCAGCCACAAACCTACCAAACAACCAGCCAGCCTAACAGGCAGCTCCAACTTACTACTAACTCTGCTCTCTGCTGACTTCTGCACCATCAAAAGACACAAAAAGAAAGCAAAATGGCTTCACTTTGGCAGCACAAGCATCAGCATCAGCAGCAGCATTGCAGCAGTAGTAGTTGTAGTAGTGCCAGTGCCATGCCAGTTGCCAGTAAATAGGTAAATAAATGTGCACTGTTGAGTGCCATGGTCAGTGAGTAAGTCAGCTGCTGCAGCCTGGTTTGCTGTTGCTGTTACTGGTTGCACTGTGGAGTGTTGATCTGAGAAAAGTTCTCACGGTACAGCGGTGCTGTTTATATATGTTGCTGCTGCTTTTGGTTTTAGTTTTATTTTGTTTTTGTTTTGGAAACTCTTTTCACTAAAAATTGCGGACAAGTCGACCAGTTCGTCTGTTGGTTGGTTTCGGTTTGTTGTTTGTCCGTTTGTCTGGGCATGAGATTTTTATATGCGCGTGCATAATGCGAGACGTAATGCAATGCAATGCGGCGCACATTGAGCACTGTAGGCGGCAATTTCACTTCCCAAATTCACGCTGATACTAATGAAGACATTCCAGTATTTAGTCTGTCACTTTAAGATTGGGTAATGTCAAAAATGAACGCAGCGTGTAGATCATGTGAAACTTGACTTAACTTCTACTAATTGTGAACTTTGACAGTCCGAATACCTAAAGCTACCGTTACATCAATCTGTTGCATAGGTTAATTGACGCATTTCGAAAATTGTAACAGAGTAGATAAGCTTAAAAAGTCTCCACTCTCCCATACATCCATACATTGTGTATACGAGCTGCGTTCCTTTGGAGGTAGATCACTCATGAGCAGAAATCTAGTACTACAAACTCGTAGTAGAAGCTAGTCATCATCTACTCATGAGTAGTCTACTATATCCAAACGAGCGTGGATATTATTGAATCGTCTGTAATCTCGAAAATTGAGGTCATCGATACTGCCAAAACAACGCGCGGTTTCGTTCTTTTGCTTCACTTGCAATTTTCAATGAAAGGCACATTAGATCCTAGATTATTGTTTTTCATCTACTCAGGAGTACTTTGACATTAAATAAAATACTACCTTTGGAGTTGTTAAAGTATACTCATGAGAGTATTTCCAAAGGATCGTACATTCAAGGAAATCAATGCTCATGAGTAGATGAACCTATAAATGTACTCGATTATCTAGTCATGAGTAGTTTACCACTAACGTACCGCAGATAAAATCAAAAAACGAAAATTTTCATTTTGCTTTTAATTCTAAAATTGAAAATTGTACAAGATTAGTTGGACACGTCTCCACATGTTTTTTTCCTAAATCAATGAATTTTTTTATACCAACTGTGTTTCTGCTTTATTTTCAAAAGTATATCATTGTTGGGTTAAGGTGATGCAGCTACTAACAAAAACAACAGAAAAAGCTAAAAATATGATTTGCTCTTGAGCAATCAAACTCTACACAAGTTTTTTAACATTTAAGTCATTGGATTAAATTAAAAATCCTGAGCTATTTGTTGACGTTTATTAATTTTCACCAACCGACGTAAATTTTCTGCGTCTTCAACTAAACATCTTTGCATGTACATTTGTACATACCAAAATAGCTAAAGTATATTTTTATACATGTACAATTGTACATCGAATCAGATGATATTATAACCTCCCTGATTGCCAATGGCAAACATCAAAGCTGTTACTGCAACTATGTACATCCTACACACGTATCCTGGTCTTGTGCTACCATGACTCTCTCACATTCAACCAACAAGACAAAAAAAAAATACAAACTTACTTAAAAAACGAAATCCCAAACCAGGTTGCCATCAGCTTGGTGGGTACCCCTTTGGCGCGGCGAGCCAAGCTTGAAATCTGCACGCCACCGCATATATAACCACACACTTCAGCAGGCCGACCCGATGGCCGTGCCGCCACCGCTGCTACCGCCAGCCACCACCACCACTACCACCATCGCGCCTGTCCAGCCCGGACGGGGCCAACGAACGAAAAGTATACTGTGGGAACTTTATGATTGGTGACACATAATTGGCGCTGCAATGCGCATTCCTCGAGAAAGGCCATTATAATTTCAGCTAACCAGATGTAGTGCTCGTGCGCATTCTCCCAGAGACCCCACAGCACAAGAAGACGCAAAAAAGGGGCATATAAAACCTGTAACAGCCTGTTGGCCGCACACCAGGCTTCACTGGTGCCGCAGGCTGTTCAGCGTTCAACACACAGAGACTTTATAACCGAGGATGGTGGTGTGGTGTGCACAAGATAGGCTCTAAAAGTTAGCCTAAGGTAAATGTGACGGCAACAGCAGCGGCGGCGGCAGCGGTTTGGTGATCTTGAATTCAGATAATGTGGGCCAGAGCAGGCACTATAAGCTTAGCATTTTTTGTGCTGCTTGCCGCTGCTGCCGCGGTGCCAAAAGAAGCTGTGCCGCTTTAGCCATAGTTGGAGCTACATCATGCTCCAAGTTCCCATCACAGAGCACAGCGAGCGCTCTCACACATAGCAATGGCGGGGCACTTTCCAGGACGAGTCTTGCATTTGTTTATTTTACATTTTTGGCAAGTACGCACTACCATTCGCCTGGCTGGCTGACTGGCTGGCTCTAAGGTTCATTTAATAACTGTGAATCATGTTGCAATCACTTAACATTTTAATCGATCGTTTGGCGCATGGGAGTCGTTGGTTTGCTTGGTGGTACCTACTGATGGTACCGATCGATGGTGCTGGAGAAGGTTACTATTGCCCTTGTTCTCTCTCTCTTTCTGTGTCTCTAGAGCTGCAGTTGTAATGAATGTGCTGATGTTGGCTCATAGCGCCTCATCATCGTCATCATCATCATCATCAGCAGGCAAAAAGAAACACCAAAGATCCTGCTATAAAATGAGTTGAATAAATAAATCCCAGGCCACAAGCTGATAAGCGATCGAATTATTGAGGTGGGGTTGTATCTTGTCTGGCATGTAGTACCTATATAACTTACTCTGATGGTCTTCTCATCGTCGTCGAAGTTGAAGTCTTTGGTCGGATGTAACCAAATGAACAGAACAGACAAACCGACAGACAGACAGACGATTGCAAGCTGGAAAATTAATTTTCGTGTTGGTGGGACTTTTTGAAATGCAAGTTCCCGCGCACCGTATACATTGCGTCCGTCGTTCTTCGTCGTCGTCGTTAAGCCATGATTAATTCGATTTGCAATTGGTTGGGATATGAGGTGAGCGCATTCGGGTGAAAATTCAGTTTTGATTAAAATGTTTTCATGATCATCGCCGGATAGAAGATAACCAGAAGAAAAAAGAATGCTTCATAATTAAACGGTTTTTTTATTTTTATTTGTTTTTAAGTTTTTGTGTAAGAATTTTTATTTCGGTATTTGAAGTAATTGAAGAATGTACTCAAAATTTTTTGAATTCTTAAAATTTATTTTTAAAAACCGGTTAGATAAATTGGTTAAGTTCAGATTGTTTGTTCTGAGTAAATGTTGTATAAAAAAATGTGTCTTAATTGTTCTGTTTGCTCAAACAATTTCTATGCTATGCTTGATCCGTTCCCAGATAGATGTCTATGCATATGCACACAGTTCTTACATTAAAAGGGCTTACTTATTCCACATTCAAAGTTTCTCTTACCAACGAAAGTTCGTTTCTCCACTCAGGGTATGTTCAGTCGCCATGGAGGCACAAAACTCAAAGTGACATATCTACTAAGTGGAATTTGTATCGTTAGTATTTTGTCTATTTGGCAGACAACGATAGAACTTTTAAGTTTCCGAGTGGGAATAACGGTAATAACCCAATTGCTGCCTATTTCACTTGAAAGGGATGGTGTTCAGTCGCCAGGTAGATTCAGGAGTAATATTTATTTATATTGGGAGACGGACACAACCCGAAATTTCGAATCCCGAAAACCCAAAATCCCTTAAATCCAGAATCCCGAAAATCCCAAATCCCGGGTTCCCATTCGTGATTCTGGGTTTTCGGGATTTTGGGCTTTCGGGATTTTGGATTTTTGAGATTCTGGGTTTTCGGGATTTTGGGTTTTCGGGATTTTGGATATTCGAGATTCTGAATTTTCGGGATTCTGTATTTTCGGGATTCTGGGTTTTCGGGATTTTGGATTTTCAAGATTTTTGGTTTATGGGATTTCGGTTTTCGGGATTATGACCCCAACCCATTTATATTACCGTGATGGTGCTCTTAATAAAATTGAGGGATAATATCTATTTCAGATTTACTCTGTTTCATACTACCTCGATACTTAGCAAAATGGTATGTTCAGTCGCCAGCAACAGTTTTTTTAAACACAAATTTTAATTCCAACACAAACCTCATTCACTTAACAGTCTTAAAACTCCTAAGCTCTGCATAAAGTCTCCCCTATATTCTGTGTTTACTCAAAAGGTCTTTCTTACAAAACTTACAGCCCAATCATCCAAGCATAATGACTCTCTAAATGGTCTATACACAAAAGCACAAACAAAACATTAAACACTCTTTTAGTCTTAATTTGATGTATCTAACTCAATGCTACCAATCAGTTAATGCACGCAAATGAAATATAACCCGGGCGTGAGAAAAACAAAATTAAACCCATAAAGCACTCTAAGTTTGAAGCCAAACCACATCACGAAGGCCGAATATTTTATCTTGCACTTTAATGACTCCTATAAGCCACAAACTATTACCACCAACACTTTGCCCCACACCGTTTTTAATCCAATGAAAGAATAAAAAAAAATTGATTTAACTTTCAATTTAAATTAATAAGTTAGTGTAAAGTATTTTACCACAAAATGAGTGAAAAAAAAAAATATATCTCATTTGCTCTTGATAACGTGCAAAATCGAAGGTCGTCTAGTCATTTTGAGTTTTTTTTTTTTTTTGTATCTTTTTTTGTTTTAATTTATTTTTGTTTAAATATCTTTGAATAAATCAGGTTAAAAATACTACACCACCAACCATGTGTTTGTTTGTTTTTTAATCATAAATTTCTCTTTTATATTTTTGTATTTAATATTATTTTATAAGAACCACCACAATTTTGTGCTAAGAGAGTGAGAGAAAGAGATATTATAGTCCACTTCAGCCTGATCGATCAGTCATCATAGCCATCCCTAGCCAAACCGACAAAAGATACAATGTGATTCGCATGATTCATGCGAATTCTAGAATTAGAATTTTACTTTTTTTTTATTTTTATTTTTAGTACTTTTTTTTTTTGTTGTACTTTGGGGAGTTCAAAAACTATATCAAACTGTGTATTGTGTGACTGACAAATTCATAACCTTGAGGCTATAGCCAAGGGAAAAAGCTTGTGAATTTTAGGGGCAGGAATCGTTATACTATTTCAAATTAAAACAAGATCAAAAAAGATGAAAGAAAAGCGAAAAAACGCATTTCATCAGCTGATTTGGATGAATCGTCTAAATAGAATTTCTCACTTCACTTCAAGAGGTTGAAGTGATGGTTGCGGTGGTGGTGGCGATGGTTTATTTTTCTTTGGTGAAGATAATTTTGGTAGTGTTACGTCGATACTAAAATTAAGACAAGTATCCTCGTGCTTAGATACTTTTTTTTTCAGATTATAATTTAAATTAGAATATCAATAAAAATAGTTGTGGCGAGTATGTTTGAGTGGGTGTTAAAGGGGTCTGCTTATTTCGACGCCGACACCTCCGCGGACCGCCACTTTCTTGTATAAATTTATATATCAAATTTTTGCTTCATGAATGTTATTGATTAACAAAAAAAAAAAAAAACAGTTTTAAAATAATCTCGTAAGAATTAAGAAATTTATTAAGTTAAGTTATTTTGTTTTTAGAATGTATTCTAAAAAAAGGCTTGGCACTATAAGCTTATTGGCATTTTTGATTGAAAACAAAAATAGAATCATAAAAAAATTCTATAGCTGTCTAGACAAACAATAAAATGACCATTTTTTAAAATAATTATAAATATTTATTTTTTAATTTAAACAAAAAAGTAAAATAATATTCTTTAAAATAGTGTTGGTTATTAATTAGCACGTGGCCCATTTTTATAAAATTTATGTTTAACTTAAATTTCATAATTATTAAAAATATTTCAGTTCAAAGCTGAATCAATTCTTTGAATAAAACCGAAAAAAAAACAAACTATCAATATATTTATACAGCGCAGTCAGTGTTAGTACCGAGGGCTATGAGATTTTTAAAAAGTATAGTTTTTAACTCATAATAACTATAACTGAAGTTCAAAAACATCTACAAATTTTGTGTTTTTCAAATGTTTTGATTTTGAAATAGCTAGTTGCATTCCTCCCTTCAAACAGTTTACCCGTGATACTCGCGCTTCAAGGAATGCTCATCAGTTTACCGAAGAGTCCAATTGCGGACGCACCGTCAAATACAGAGATTCTTTCTTCAGCCGCACTACACGAATGTGGAACGCATTACCCGAAATAGCACTTCTAATACAAATAAAATACATGACGGGTCGCACGAACTGGCTCTTATGGTGATAGTTGCTTTGATGGTTGAAGCTTTTTGTGTACCTAAATATTCATTGAAATGATTTGAATTTATTTTTTGAATTAATTTTCTAAGAAATGTAGACAAAATGAAAGAATTTGATTTCAAAATTATGAAAACAACTTTTTAAAATGTTTTAACCTCCAAACCTATATACAAATTTTCAAAAATAAAAAAAAATATGGAATGCCGTTCTGAAGAAAGTAAGAATCCACATATAAAAACAAAATTTCAAGAAAATCTATTCTACAGTCTTGAAAATATTGATTTTTCAAAGAAAAAAAAAACAACTTTGAAGTTAATTCTTAACATCCAGATATAATTTTTTTTTTAATTTTTCGAAATTTTTAAATTAAGATTACTTTAACGTTTAAATATGTATTTTACGAGACAGTCAGAAATCAAGTAAAACGGTTCTATGTTAGGTACCTTTAAAATGATTTTTTTTAAAACCACAACTCTGACCTATTCACCAAAACACTTTAAGCACAATTAATCCTTATAAAACGGTACCCGTATAGTAAGCAACTTACACAAGAAGAGCTCATAGTCTCGTAATGACCAAAACTATTGTCCGTTCATGTTTCTTTAAAAACCTAATAAACATCAAATCAAAAGAAAAATTAAATATATAAATGCCACAAATACATCAATTAATTTTATAAATATTAATAAAGTACATCCATAATGATATTGATGTTATATACATTTTTCAATGAAATATTTAATAAAACTGTTTAAAAGATTTCCCAAAAAAAAAAAAAATGATTTGTTTCTATTTTGATATTGGAAATTATCTTTTTTATTCCAATGTATATACAACAAAATATTTTTATATTTTTTGTCTTCCACAAAATACATTATACTTAATTGAATTGAGTGTCATTTTTTTATGATGTGACATAAATTTCAATCGTCAGCAATATCCATAAATCTTTAACTATAAAACAACTAAAAAACATTATAAATGTACACGAATAATATTATAACAATAATATACTGCTCGTAATCATAAATGTTTATGCGAAATGAAAAATTTAAATAGAAGATAAAAAAAAAATAAATAATATTTCTTTTTTTTATTTATTTCGTGTGATATTTTTTATTTTTGTATACTTTCGTGGAAAATTACAACCTTTGGAGCATTATTTTTATTTTGTGTCACCCTCACACATGGTAGTGAGTGGCGGCAGAATATCGTGGAAAAAAAATGTCATCGAAGGGGAAATGGAGGCCAAATGAGTTGGCACTAGGGATGGGCCGATATTTCAGTAACAGGTATTGAATAACAGGTATTGGAAAGTAGCAATAACAACTTGCTACTCATCAGGGAAAATACCTGTTACTGAAATAACAGTTAATATTTTCAGTATCTAAAATAAATTTAAATTAAATTATTTTTTTTTGCAGTCCAAGAAAATTTTCGGTAATAAGAAGGTTAATAAAATGAAAAATACCTTCTAATTATCTAAATAACTTTCTCTTATCCTACACAAAAAATTAATTTTATCGGTAATAATTAATAATCTGTAATACCTGTTACTCGGATCAAAATTATCTGCTTAGTCAAAATTATCAAGGAATTTATATTTCTGTTACTTTTGATAAAATTCATCTTTGATACTTTCAGTTCAGGCAAATAATCTGTTAAAAACACAAACGCTCCTATAATACCTGTTATTCGGATCAAAATTATCTCCTTACTCAAAATTATCAAGGAATTTATAATACCTGTTACTTTTGATAAAATTCATCTTTGATACTTTCAGTTCAGGCAAATAATCTGTTAAAAACACAAACGCTCCTATAATACCTGCTATTCGGATCAAAATTATCTCCTTACTCAAAATTATCAAGGAATTTATAATACCTGTTACTTTTGATAAAATTCATCTTTGATACTTTCAGTTCAGGCAAATAATCTGTTAAAAACACAAACGCTCCTATAATACCTGTTATTCGGATCAAAATTATCTCCTTACTCAAAATTATCAAGGAATTTATAATACCTGTTACTTTTGATAAAATTCATCTTTGATACTTTCAGTTCAGGCAAATAATCTGTTAAAAACACAAACGCTCCTATAATACCTGTTATTCGGATCAAAATTATCTCCTTACTCAAAATTATCAAGGAATTTATAATACCTGTTACTTTTGATAAAATTCATCTTTGATACTTTCAGTTCAGGCAAATAATCTGTTAAAAACACAAACGCTCCTATAATACCTGCTATTCGGATCAAAATTATCTCCTTACTCAAAATTACCAAGGAATTTATAATACCTGTTACTTTTGATAAAATTCATCTTTGATACTTTCAGTTCAGGCGAATAATCTGTTAAAAACACAAATGCTCATATAATACCTGTTACTCGGATCAAAATTATCTGCTTACTCAAAATTATCAAGGAACTTATAATAATTTTTTTTTTTGCTCTAAAACTTATTTTCTGATGTTTTTCTTGAATTTTTTTATTTTTATTTTTATTATTTTTAATTTGCTCTATTACCCGATGGTATTTTTTCGTTAACGTGTTCGCTTTGGAGATTGGAGACTTCAAAATTTTTTGTTTCGCTTCAGCTGCGTACTAGGCTTACAGCTTAAGCCAAACACAAGTCTGCTAATATTCTGAAAAACATTTAAACGCGGCTTAATTTTGGAGAGAATTTTGTATGCTAGCTTAAATTTAGTTCGTTCTGCGTACTTGGCTTTAATCAAGAATTTAGTTCATAATTGAGGAGTGACTTTTCAAAAGGGGATAAAATCACTTTCCACTTTTTTAAAACTAAGTATGTAGATCCCTTCTTTACATTCAAATGCTTTGCTTAGTTTAATCACCAAGTTAACACAAAAGACAGGCAAAATCTGAAAATCGTTTGAAAAATAACAATTTATCATTTAGTTTTTTTTTTCGATTTTTTGATATATCAGATTTCAGAAATGACAAAAAGTGTTTGTATCCGGTTTTGAAAAGTCACTCCTCAATTATTACCGGCGTTCCTTTGTGGGCATTTACTGCTTATATAATAAACTGCTCTCTGCTAGTACTTAAAGTTGCTTTCAGCTACTTTTACTGTATTGAAAAAGTAGTTCAATAAATGTTTCCAAAGGAACGCAGCTATTTTATGATCTTGGTTTGTTTTTTTCACCAACTTAGAAATTAGAAAGAGAAAAGAAAAAGACAGTCTCAAAAAGAGCCCAATTTTGTTGATCCCGCCTTTATTTCTGTCAAATTAGAGCAATTAAAAAGTATCATTATTTTACCGTTTGTCAGCAACAGCATTCAGCACCTAAGCAACCAATAAGAAGATGAACTTTTTTAAAAGAGCTTCGCCAAATTTCTCAAAAAAGATAAGCACTTTAAACAACAAACCAGGATAGTTGTAATTTTTCATTTTGTATGTTTTATTTGCCCTAGGATTCATATTTATTGATAACGAAAACCTAAGAGTGATAATCTTGTTTTTTTGAAAATGATGTCAAGAAGATAATAGTAAATAGTAAACAGTCGGAAGAGGAGAAGAGTCAAAAAACTTAACTCTACCAAATATGTAAGTCATTCATCACTTTTTTAAAGCATAATACTAATCAAATCTCTTTAATAATTTCGTCGTTCTCCCCAATACCTGTTACTGTAAGAAATATTTCTGTACCTGTTATTTTTGGTATAATTTTACATAAGAAAAATGAGAAAATGTAAAATTAATACCAAATTTCGTCGTTTTCCCCAATATCTCTTACTCTAAGAAATATTTCTGTACCTGTTACTTTTGGTATCATTTTACATAAGTAAAATGAGAAAATGTAAAATTAATACCAAAATTTCGTCGTTTTCCCCAATACCTGTTACTGTAAGAAATATTTCTGTACCTGTTATTTTTGGTATAATTTTACATAAGAAAAATGAGAAAATGTAAAATTAATACCAAAATTACCGTTTTCCCCAATACCTGTTACTGTAAGAAATATTTATGTACCTGTTATTTTTGGTATCATTTTACATAAGAAAAATGAGAAAATGTAAAATTAATACCAAAATTTCGTCGTTTTCCCCAATACCTGTTACTGTAAGAAATATTTCTGTACCTGTTATTTTTGGTATAATTTTACATAAGAAAAATGAGAAAATGTAAAATTAATACCAAAATTTCGTCGTTTTCCCCAATACCTGTTACTGTAAGAAATATTTCTGTACCTGTTATTTTTGGTATAATTTTACATAAGAAAAATGAGAAAATGTAAAATTAATACCAAAATTTCGTCGTTTTCCCCAATACCTGTTACTGTAAGAAATATTTCTGTACCTGTTATTTTTGGTATAATTTTACATAAGAAAAATGAGAAAATGTAAAATTAATACCAAAATTACCGTTTTCCCCAATACCTGTTACTGTAAGAAATATTTATGTACCTGTTATTTTTGGTATCATTTTACATAAGAAAAATGAGAAAATATAAAATTAATACCAAAATTTCGTCGTTTTCCCCAATACCTGTTACTGTAAGAAATATTTCTGTACCTGTTATTTTTGGTATAATTTTACATAAGAAAAATGAGAAAATGTAAAATTAATACCAAAATTTTGTCGTTTTCCCCAATACCTGTTACTGTAAGAAATATTTCTATACCTGTAATTTTGGGTATCCATAATTAATGGTTTCATTATAATTACAGAAAAAAAAATAACTTCAGGTTTTAGTTATATTTTGCATAAGATACGCATTTTATAACTACTTAAATTGCCACAATTACAGATAATTTTCTGCTCTTATTAAATATCATTCTCAAAATAATGAGATTGCACTCTCGTTCTTTAGTGAAAATTGTATTACTAACTGTTATTTCAGTAACAGGTATTTATACCTGTTATTGGAAAGTAGCAATAACAGGTAGTAACAGTTATCCAAAAGCAGCAGTTAAGCCCATCCCTAGTTGGCACCAACAACAACAACAACATCATCTTCATCATCAATGAGAATATGACCTATATTTATTCTTTGGAGGAGTGCGTGATGACAAAAATAGATGTCATTACCTTTGGCAAATGAAATTTATAATAAACGTTTCTCAAACGCATTAAAACGCACGAGGGTGCGTGGAGGACTGTTTTTAATAATTGTATATGCCCAAGACCACAAATTCAGGTGGATCTTAATAATCAATTCGAAATGTCAGCAGAAGTGTGAAGAGATTTAATTTTAATAATAAAATCTTTCACATATAAAATAAAGTAGTTTATATTGAGAAAAATGAATTTTAAATGATTAATGATGACGAGTGGTGCTGTGCTATCGAGGCCACACGCATCATAATTGCCATCTATTTTTATTCCGAATGCAAATTGATTTTTACTGAATAATAAATTGTGAGAGGATTTTAAAATGAGGATGAACCTGATGCTTGGAAGTGATCTATTTTTTATATAATTTAATCTAATAAACATATAACTCTTATAAGACAAACGCCAAACTACAATTGAATCTATTTCTCATACATGTACACTATGGTGTATACGTAACTTTTTTTTATTTTTTTTTATTAATTTTTGCTTTTCTTTGTTTCTTTGAATCACAATCAGAAATTGAACTCAGAACGATCTCAATAAATGATCAATACCCTCTTCTGTCATGACAATTGAACGCACTCATGACCACAAATCTTAACAAATCAGCCGAGTAATTTCATGCATGGGCGGCTACTTATTGAAGCATAGCAAGAAATTTGTCGTTGTTGATGTTAAACACCATGAAAATTGTGTATTTACAATATATCTTTGTGACATACAAAATAGAAATCTGATTCATCGTGTGTCATTGCTAGATTTATGAAATACAAGAGTTTAAAATAAAATGCTAATGTTTTCAATAAAAGTCACATTAATTTGAAAATTAAAAATTTATTCTTTGCATTGCTAAAAAAAAAAATCACTCAAAAAACGAGAGAAGGACGACTAAGAAATAACAAAAAAATATGAAATAAATAAATAAAGTAAAACAAAAAATAAAAGAACTCATAGCAATTAAAAGAGATGAAAGAAAAAACAACAGAAAACCACTGATTCTTCTATGCCGCTTGGCTACCACAAAAATGAAGGAGAAAACAAAAAAAGTGACTCATAAAATTTCTAAATAAATAAAAATGTGTTTGAAAATAAAATACATAAATAAAAAAAAAAAACAGAAACAATAACTAAAATAAAAAAATAGAAATTCTAAAAAGAACTCGTGAAACTTAATTTAGCACACTTTTCTCCTCAAAGTCATCAAATTGGCGACAAATAGACTATCTTAAATAACAAGCAAAATAAATTTAAAAAAGAACTCATTGAATTTAGATATACTCGTACATAACTAGAGTACGATACCTCACGCGACAAATAGTCACAATGATTTTTATCTACTTTTCCTTATTTCAAAGGCAAAGGAGTCAAAGTTTTTTTTTTAATAAAACAAAACCTTTGCGTTACAAACAATAAACATATACAAAATCCCTAGGACTTAAATACAAATAGACACTTATGTGTATGTTTATAATATGCACATGAATGTATGTTCTGAATGGCAAGGAAGAAAGTTAAAAATAATTTTTTCTTTTAGACTAAAAGTTAATTTAATTTGATTTGTTTTTGTCTGATGTTTTAAAATAAATAAGATAAATGTGTCAATAAGATATTTTCAACAGGATTCCTATTCATTCGATTTGCTTGCCAGGCGTGATTAAGAAAAAAATAAAATAGCTCAATGATTTCTGATCTCTCTTAGTTAATTAATTTGCGTACCTTAACAGAAAATACTTTTCAAATTTACTTTGTAAAAAATGTTTAACAGCTCAATGGATTTTTGAAAATTATTGATCAAATTATAACAGTTAGGTTTTTTGGCTTTCGTACCATTGCTTATCATCAAAACTCGCTAGATTATACCAATCAGTAAAAATATAAAAAAAATGTGGGAAGCTAAAAGGATTTCCTAAATGTTATACTAATCAACAAAACCACTTACCAATCCACGACCATCTTAAAACAAATATATAAACAACGGAATAAAATTTGTTATGATTTTTGGAAAATTTATTCCAGTTTATACGAATAATTATTAACTTAAGAAAATGGTTGATGGAATATATTTTTTGTTTATTAATACTAAATTATGCAAAATACCGAGAGCAAAGCAAATGTGGTAACTTTCAAAAATTTTCAGTAAGTCGACACTAGTTTATACCAATAAACGGAAGTCTTAAATTAATTTTTTTAATGTAAATATCTAAAAAAAAATCTTAGAAACTTTAAGTCTTGTTTAAACGAATCAAAGAAAATATAAAAATCGACCATATAGTAGAAAAATTAAAATAATTAACAACATTATACCAATTATAGACATTAGGGTGCTTCTTAAAAATCAATTTTCGAAATTTTAATGGGACACCCTTTCATTTTGTTCTTCCTGCCTTAAATATAAATTGGGTAAAATTTGGTCCAGTTTAAACACTTTCTAGGGGTCGCTACCACAACTCAAAGTTTTGAAAAATACACCAAATTTTGTTTTTTTTTTTCTCAGAAAATTTAAAAATTTGTAATCAGAATTAAGTACTTTATATTAAATCTTTAACTGTTTTGAAAGAAGTTTTGATAAAAATACAGCGGAATAAAAATGAAGTTTAGTTTTGAATATTTTTGAATTTGACATTTTTTTGTGTTATTCTGTAGAATAGCTTAATTGAAAAATTCAATGATTTCATCTGATTGTTTATGAGCCTAATATCTTTATTCGACAGACAGTTAACTGACTGTTTATTAGAAGATTGAAAGATCGGGTCTTAAACGTACTTTGTATTGTAACAAAAAAATTTTTGTTGAAATTGATCTTTTTTTTTTACATAAATCTTTAGTGAATGGTAGCGACCCCTAAATTTTAATATTAAAATCGGAAAAAAATACCATACACTATGCTTATATGGTAGAACATAATGCAGGGGTGTCCCATTAAAAAGTCGAAAAAAAGATTTTTTCGACCATATAAGAAGCACCCTAATAGACATCTTAACAGATTATACCAAAATTTGCAAAATATATTTTTGAGAACTTGTGTTAGATACTAATATATATGTACTTGCAATAATACAAATAAATGTTAAAAACTACATGAATTTGTAAAATGTTTCAACGTATTCTACCAATCAGTAAAAATATTTAAAGAAATTATTAACCTAATAGATTTTTGAATTTTTATGACAAAATTATATAGTTCAACGAAAACATAAGAAAATAATTTGTTGAATGTTAAATTATACCAATCAGCTGAAAAGTTTTTAAATTACATAAAGCTTTCTTGATTAAATCAAATCAGCAAAAATATAAACAAAATTGACACTTACACTAACCGCAAAGTTTTAGAAAACATTATACCAGATTTATAAGTAAATTTGACCAAATTATACCATTCATAACTTTGACTTGTATAATATTTTGGTCATAGAATGTTATTTCTTAGTAAAAGTAAATTACTTGAAAAATCTCATTTACAGCCAAATGGTATAATAGATATATTAATTGCTAATAAGTGTAAAAATCAGCTAGCAAATAACAATCTGTGTAGTGTACGTATAAATAAAATAAATCACCCGACCTCAACTAGCCACATGACTAGAATCTTTAGTCTTAAAATAACACAAGAAATCTTAGACAGATTGGAAACAATAGTTTTCGACTATTTGGTCATGCAAGCATTTTCATTATAAAAATAAAAGGTTTTTTTTTTCTTGACATCCCTGTTCTTTTTTTTTTATTATTTCTTACTTTATTGTGTTTTGTTTCTCGACCCAATAATGACGCATAGAAGAAAAACAATTAAATAAAAATGTTTTATTTTATTTTTTTTTTTATAAATAAAAAAGTCAACCAGACCAATAAACTTATTTTTATTTATTGTTTAATTTTATATTCTTCAAAAATAAAATTCATTTAGCACTTTTCATCAATTTATTAAGCTTAAAAAAGAAATTTATTAAGAAAATTAAATTAAGAAAATAATATATAAATTAAAAAATACCGAGTAAATGATAAAAAATGAAATTACTAATATTTATCACATAAATTTTAAAATTATATTCACCTGTAGAATAATTTTCTTTTTTTATAAAGAAATTACTGTGCATGTGTTTTTTGCGTGTAAATGTGTATAAAGTAAAAGTGATCATATGTTTTTCATTAATTTTTTTTTTAAACTTAACAACAACAATTTATATCTAAACGCAATTATTAAAACTTATGGATTAATTTAAGTGACACAATTTGACATCTATTAGAATTTATTATATTTTATGGAATTTAAGCTATGACAGTGTGGGTGGTGTGACGAAGAATTGTCAAATAAATTTTTATTCGTACATACATAATATCTAAGAATTTTTACTTTTTTTTTGTGTGTGTGCGTCTTTTTTATATTTGTATATGTGTAAAGATGTTTCTATTTGTAAACATGGCGGCCACTAAGGGCATTTTCTCTTTAGTTTTGTTGGCAAATGTTCAAACACATTATTCACAAGATTATAAAAGTGAAGAGCATGGTAGAAATTAATCATAATCAATTTTCAAATTGTTTCTTGTGTCAAAATAAACTCTATTTATAAATTTATTGCATAGGCGAGTGCAGTTTTTGTCGCCATCGTCGCATCGTGTGCATACATACACAAGAAAATGCCCTTTTTGCTTTTAAATATTAGGTAGGTTTGTTTGTTTTGTCTTGTGCGTTTATTGATTATTTTTGGAACTTTTCTATTTAGTTCAAAAACTAAGATTATTCAAAAAATAGCAAACAATGCGTTCGATACAACGCTTAAGAAAAAAAAGTAACAATTTTTGACCTGACTTAGTGAACTCTCCAACAAACTTTAACTTGTCAAAAAATCCGTATTACTTTCAAAACTCTCCAAAAGCTAATTAATATTTAATTTCCTGTTAAAAAACTGCCACATGGTTAAACTTATTTTCAGAACAATTTGTTCAGAAACTTATTTGGAATTAACATATTTTTGACGTTTTAAAACTCTCCACCAACTAAAAAATATGCGATTTTCTGTACCTAAAAAAAAAAAAAAACAGAACTCATGATACTTACTAGCATGGTACTTACCGGAGCAATCCATTTCACTTACCATGGCAACCTGTGATATTTACCTGAGTAATCTATGATACCGAACGGAGAAATCCGTGATATTTACCCCATAAATTTGTGAAAATAACAGAAGCAATTCGGAGAAATCCGTGATATTTACCCGGATGAATTTGTGATATTTACCGGAGCAACCCGTGATACCTACAGGGACTACCTATGATAATTAACTGGACAAGTTGTGCGACGAACTGGGACTATCCGTGATACTAATTGGGCAGCCCGTGATACTTGCTGGGGCACTCATGATACTTACCAGGGCAACTCATGATACTTACAAGAATAATCCATGATACTTTCCAGAGAAATCCATAATATTTACCGAATGATTTTTCTATATTTACCGATGAAACCCGTGATATCTAACGGAGAAATCCGTGATATTTACAGAATGCATTTGTGATATTTACCAGAACAATCAATTATGCTTACTAAAGAAATCCGTGATACCTTTAGGGGCAACCTGTGATAATAAACTGGGCAATCCGTGTTATGAGCTGGGGCTACCAGTGATATTTACAAGGGCAACCTATGATAATTACCGGAGCTATCCGTGATACTTATGTAGGAAGTCCATGATACTTACCGGACCAGTCCGTGATACTTACCGTAGAAATACGTGATTCTTGACTTCTATTCTTAGGGGACAACCCGTGTTATATACTAGAGTAATCTGGAATACTTACCGAATAAAAACTTAGGTAGGACCCATTGAGAAACTCTATAATCTTAAAGAAGATAAGATGGGAAAAAAAAACAACTTAAAATATCATTATTTATGAACACACCCCTTTTGCGAAACAATAATACTGGTCAATGCCAGCCAATGAATATTTTCATTTGGCGCCAAAAATCATCTCATCCAGAGTCAATGAAACTCTATAGCTCGTGCTTTACCTTATGTCATTGGCATCAACACTAATGCAATATGATATTTTCTTTCAAAATGTTTATAAACATAAAAAATTATTATTATTATACATTTATGCGATTCTCTAGTCTATATTATAGTTTTAGTCTATTCCAATTTTCTACACATTACGAAGATGTCTAAAAATACGTCCATGTGCCAAGTCATTTAGTGCCGTGTCTTCGAATTAAGTATCCCGCTCATGACAACCACTTAAAGAATTATAATACCGTAATAGCATTTCATTCACATTCTGCCCATAGAAACAACAGGCAAACGTCACCTTGGTGCAAATCCAAAGAAAATATGTCGCCGCATCGTCATCTCATTCCGGCTGCTATGATGCCATCTTTGTCGTCGTCGACGACAGTCAATAGTAGATGATGGCGGGCGGGTAGGCAAAGCAGTGGCAATGGCGGCACCCGGAAGGAGTCTCATTTTGCATAATAATCCGTCAGTTTGGCTGCTCTGATGCTCTGCAAAATATCGCTCTAAGCCATTATGAATATATAACACAACATAACCGCGCAAATATAGTGTGAGTCACTCTGTGCGCCATGTCAGAATATAATTGGAATCGAACTTATGGGTTTATTGACTCTTTGCAGCAATATATGTACATTTATTTTCCATACATATCCACTCTCTTACATACATTTTTGAAAAATTTTATATTTAGAAAAAAGTCCTTGGAGCGTATCTGTAATCATTTATTAAATGAAACACATAATACTCGGGTATGTGCGAAGAAAAGGATGTTTTGGCTTGGTTCCAAATTTGCTTACCTCAGGTGCACTTTCAGTCTGCGTCTCCATCGTCTTATTTTTTTTTTGTTTTTCAGTTTTTTATTCTGTAGCTTTTTTTTGACTCAACATTGATGTTGAATTTTTTTTTTTTTCAAATCTTTGTTCGAGTATTCTCAATTTGTTTATAGGGAACGTGTCTTTCTAATTTGTTTATTGCATACAAAAAAATTGGGGAAAGTTTTTTTTTTGGATTTTGCAAATGTTTTAAGATTATTTTTTTATTTTGTGTGTGAATGTATTTGTATGAGATTTTTTTTTAAGTTAAAAAAAAAAAAAGTTAAACAAAAAAACAATTCATTGTTTATATTCTAATTTTTTTACAGCACAGCTCGCATCGATAAAGTCAATAACAGCCAGCAATCGAACTGTGGAAAATGGCAAGGAATTGCGAATTGTGTGCAAAGTGCAAGGACAGCCCCCGCCAAAGGTCACATGGTTTAAGGATCACAAATCGATAAATCGAAATCGGAGATTATATCAATTTATTCATTATAAGTAAGTTTGTTTTTATTTTTATTTACTTTTTTTAATATTAAAAAATATCAGCTCAATTCATTAGATAAAAGATGATTGTTGTAAAAAAGATTCGTAGTCATAATTCAGCATTGTGGCACTCTAGTTTTTATCACAGTTCGAAAAGATGTGCCATTAGAAATGAGTAGATATTCATGATCTGTCAATTGGTCAACTTTTCCATGGCCTTGAAAAGTAATTCAAGTAGTTCCTAAAAAAATACATTGCACTTAAGTAAAAAGTGTAAAACCATGTTGTCTCTAAGACCTTAATTAACCCCAACAATAACATAACCATAACCGGAATCAAATGCATTACTTTAAAGCTATACCTAAGTTTCGAAGCAAGTTTTTTTAGCCAAATCTTCCCATGAAACCAAAACAAATTTAAAAGCCAAATATTTTCTTTTTAAGCACACATCAGAGTTAATGACAGATACCTGAATAAATTATAAAATTTTAAAGCGAAAGTTTTGAATAAAATTTCCCAATTTAACCGATTGACTGTGAACAATTATCTCTATAAGATAATCTTATCTCAAATCAATCCAATATCTAAACTAGCTATACTATGCACACAGATACGCCTTTTTTCAAGCTAAAAATGACTTAAGCTAAGGTACAATAGAGAGAAGACACACAACATCAAAGCAAAAAAAAACTATAAAATGCGTAATCATTATGCTTTAACAAATTAAATATAAAAAAAATAAGAATAAATAATGTCCAACCATTTAATGTCTTAAAACCTGTGAAAACCTATCAGTCATTCAATTTGGTGTTTTAATTAATTTGTTGAAGCTTGACTTTTTTCTTAATTAATTTATCTATTTATTATTCCTTGTTAAAATAAAAAAAAAATAATATAAAAAAAAGAAGAAAAAAAAACAACAACAAAAATTATAAATCACAAAACCAATGATGATTGCTCATTAACTCATCCAATTGTTGTTAAAAAATTCATAAATATTCATAAGAGTTGACGAGCAAAAAAGGTTTGATTTTTTTTTCTTCATATTTTTATAATTTATATCCAAGTTTTCGGAACTAAATTCACTTTATATTAAAATAAGTTTTTTTTTTGTTTATTAATTTATGCAATTTTGTTTTTCTTTTTATTTTAAAACAGGAGGAGATCGGAACTGATTATTAGATCTTTCAATAGTTCGGATGCTGGGAGATACGAATGCCGAGCAAAGAACAAGGTTAATCAAAATCTGGAAAGGAGAGCTATAGTGATAAAGGCTTATCCCAGTAAGTAAAATTTAATTAGATTAATGATTGATACCTTTTTTATAATTGCTACTGTAAATTACCTAAGAATATCATATAAATAAACTATTCTTTTAAGACTTTGAGTTTTGAAAATTATATTGAAAATTAAATTAAACTTACATTCCACACCTAATATTTTAGAGACAAATGAATTTACTTTCAAAATTTTAACTCAATCTTGAGATTTTTTAGTTGTGATGGCATTCTTTAAGTCAGATTAACTCACACAGCCTTTAAAATGAATTATTCTTTCAAAACATTTGGAAAGAAATTCAATAACTTGCGTTCCACAACTAATAATTTGTTGACAAATGATGTTAATGTGAAATTTTATTTGCTTCCGAATTGTTTTCTTTGTGCTGCCAAACTATTCCTTTAAGGGGGGAAATCCCTCTGGACGACGGGTTTTTCAAGAATTTTTTTTGGAAAACTGAAAGCATTAATTAAAGTTTGGAAAAATACATGATATTATTGACATCATGAAGTATTAACACAATTTTTTTAAAGTAATAAAAAAACAAAATGGCGGCTCTACAGCCGTTTAAAGTTGATGCCTCTTATTTGCGCCGTGCAATGCCAAGGTCCAGTTAATTATTTATAATCAAAAGAAAATTTTTTTTCCATTAAAATATATTTATACGCATTGCATGAACCTAAGTTTAGCAAAAAAAAGTGTAAAATAAAAATTAGAGACCAAAAAAACGAAAAAAACACAATGTTTTTTTATAAACAAATTGTTAAAAAAATATTTATTATGAAAATTATATTAAACTTTTAGGTTCATGCAGTGACCAATGAGTTAACGAGTAATTTGCACTTTATTTCATGTCGATAGCTTCATTAGTTTTTGAGTTACGTTGCACGGCGCGGAAAAAAACGTGTTTCGAGAAAAGTCGTTTACAGTTTTCATTTTTGTACTGTGGTAGGCTCGGAACCCATGGGTTTTAGGACTATCTGGGGACTTTTGAGGCTTCATTTACGGCTAAGACCACTAAAATAGTTTCTTCGGTTGATAAATGATTTTTTAGGCAAAAAATTAATAATGCAAAAATAAAAAAATTCCAGAGGGCTTTCCCCCCTTAAAATATCAAGGATCGAATTGCAAAACTTACGTTCCACAATAGTTTTGACAAAAAAAGAAATACTTGATGTATTTTTAACTCTATCATGTTACTTGAGTTTTTTGTCCTTATCTCTGCATTCCTTAAAGAACACAAACTATAAAAGCAATGCGTTCCACAAGGGACAAAATGAATTGTAGAGATTTTTGAGATATATTAGTTGTGATAGAATTTTTTTTAAAAAATTGAAAAGAAATTCAATTGCTTACGTTCCACAATTTATTAATAATTTCTGCCAAATGATGTAAATGTCAAATTTTAGCATTTCCGAGTTATTTTCCTTATGCTATCTTGAAAACGAATTATTTTTTAACAATTTCAGGTCAAATTTAATAGCTTCCGTTCCACAATCAATAGTTTTGACCACAAGTGATATAATTAACGCATTTTTTACTCAATCATGTTACTTGAGTTTTTTTTCGTTGTAGCTTCATTCTGTTGAGTGTAAAAACTATAAATCCAATGGGTTCCAAAAGTGAAATAATAAAATAAAGATCTTTGTGAATACGACTAATTTTGGTGATCGCTTTCAAAAATACTTAAGTTTCCTTTATCAAAAATTCCCAAATGCCAATACGTTCCACAAAAAAGAAAAACAGTATGACACTACTGAGTTTGGATTATGTGATAGCTTATGACTTTAAAAGTTTCTTAGATTGAAATAAACGCATTCCACAGAGCTATAGTAAAATGGAAAATTTTAACTTTGACATAATTTTTCGTTCCCCCATTAGATTAACTGTTTATAATACTTTAATTAGGTGTGATTCAATAGATTTGTATAGAATTTCTGTAGTAAAATGATAAAAATCACTCGTGTTTTTTATTGCATCTTATAAAGTTTATAAATATTTTTAATTTCACGTGAGGCTTGTCTCGAGTTGTCACACTTAACTAATTGATAAATTACTTCTATTGAGTTATTTTTTTTTATAATCATCAAATAAAAAATCATTTTGATAAATGAGTCACAAAAATTTATCGATGATGCATATCGAAACAAAATGTCACATAATGGAATTTGAAAATGAAGTGACAAATATTCACACACATAAAATTTACGATATTTCATTTGCATATTGATACAAAATTTATTCAAATTAAATCAAAAATAACAACAAAAAAAAAAATAAATAAATAAACAAATACCTAATTTATTTGTGTTTAGTGTGTGGGAGTTTTAAAAAATGTATTTATTTGAATTTTTCGAATAGCAACATTGCATTTGTGGAAATCTAATGCAATAATGTTAATTTTTTTTTTAATTCATATTCAATTTAAAATAACATTGAAAAGGGATTGATTTTAATTATTTGTTAGAAATTGAGTAATCTGTTTTTTTTTTTTTCAAGTTGTTCTTGCATAATATTGATATTTTTTTTTTTTTGTTAAGTTATTGATGATAGTGTCTTTTTGTTGTTAAAGTCCAGTATTCACTGAAAAATGAATGCGTTCCACATCAAGTAACGACTGAATTTCACCTTAGCGATCAAACGCAACAGAAAATTATAGGTCTTTTCCATTCTTGCAATCTATCGTATACATAATTTTGCTTCTATAAAGCTTTACAGAAGCAACGGGAGCCTCTCTTAAGCTTTATAAAAGGGAAATTGTTAGTCTTATAGTCACAATCTAAAAATTACAAAAAACGATCATTTTCTCGCTCAAATTTTTTCTTAAAACATTTTTTTTTTATTTCAGTGCCAAGATATGATACACCAACTCAACAATCCGGTGGAAAGTGTCCAGAAGATGCATATGAATTTTGTTTCAATGGAGGCACCTGCAAATTTTTCACGGAAATTGGTTCCTACTCATGCGTGTAAGTTTTTTAAATTTCTCCTTACATCAAATTAATTTTTCTCTCTTACTTTTTTTTTTTATTTTGAAAAATGTTGTTGTATTAAAAAATCACAATTTAACACTTAATTTTTCAATGTTAAGAAAAAAAACAAAAAATTTAGACCAAATTAAGGAAAAAAGGAAAGAAAAAAATCGTATTTAAAAAAAACCTATATGGAGCATGGGGTGCAATCATTCTTCTTTCATTAGCCCCCAATCTTTCTACCCCTTTTTTTATATTGTATGTATGAGTGTGTTTTTTTTTTTTTTATTTACTCTTCTGTTTAATACTTCTTTTTTTCTTCTTTTTTGGGGCTTAAATTAATGCGTTTGCTGAAAGACATATAGCACGTGGGTCTACAAAAACAGAAACAAAACAAAAAAATATAAAGATGGAAAAATTAAACCGTCCCTCTATAGAGAGCTAGACGTAAGTACCTACGCTACAAGTGCGCCGTCACTTTATTTTTGACTTGTAAAATGCCCCCAAGGCGCATGGCTTAAAATTGATTTATCAGTTTAAAAGTCAAAACCAAAAAGACTACCTACCTACTCATTTCATGATGATGATTGGGCTGTCATTTCAGTTCTTGAGAAAATTACCAATACTGAGTGGGTTTTTGAAAAAATATAGAACAATTTATTTGAAATGGTTATTGAATCATTAGGTACTGGAAATATGATTTTTCATTTCTAGAGAACATTTTATAGTCACTCAAAAGGTGTTATTCTTCTGAAAGTAAATTTTAGATTTATAAATGCTATGGATACTAGAAAAATTCGTCATTATGACATTTTGATACAATTTTTGGATTATGATTAAACTAATTTTTGTGTTTAATCTTAAACTGAATTTTATTGTTTATAAATACTTTCGTGAAAAATCATGTAAAAAATAGTTTCTTTTAGTTCTAAAAACTCGAATTGCATGATAATGAAATATTCATTCTTTTGGCTGAATTTTTCTACTTTTCATTACAGAACCTTTCCTTCGAATCTTAGTTTTTGAATATTAAGTTCTCCCTTTAACCTTTTCCCTTTAGCAAGCTAGGTCGAAAATAATAATCCAATGGGCCGTAAAATGTTGTGGAACGTATTTGTTATGCAAGAACTCAGTTCGATAACATAAAAAATAATTTACGTGAATTATTATTTTGTGGTTGTATTTCTTCCCTTATTATTCAAATAAAAACGCCATTTTTATTTTAAATTTGATAATATAAAATATAATTTACGCGAAGTTTTCATCTCCAAGAGTAATACTCACTTCAAGTGAAAAAAAGTTTTTCACTCGATTGAAATTTGGAGCTGTTCATTCTATAGGTTACCTATTTTTGAATCTTAGTTCCAATATTGACAAATATTAAGTTTTTCCATATAACTTAAGCCTTTTTACTTTCAATTCGTGTGGCTAACTATTTTACGTAGCGAAAAATGCTGTGGAACGAATATACTTAATTTCACAAGAAGCCAAGTACGAAGTTGGAAAAAGCGCAATACCGTTGACAAAAAATATTCAACTATATGAGATGAGATTAGTTTTTAGATGAAATGAAAATTCAATATTGTGGAACGTACGTGAAATGATTCAACACATTTTATTTTCATTAATAAAAGTTCTTCAATATTATCCTGAAATTTTGTTCCATCCTATCACGCATTCAGAAATTGATAACATGGCTAACATTCAATTTTCATATCACGGAGTAAATTTAATTCACGTGAAATAAAGTATTTAATATAAAATTGCTGGCTAGAAATTTTCTGGTTCCACAGCCTGTTTTTTCACGAGTCTAAACTGTTTGTATAGTACCAAAAACCTTTTCAGTAACATTTTTAGAAAGAAACAAGTATTATGGGCCTTCAAACGTTGTGAAACCCGTTCATTAAAAAAACTGAAGGTATATTTGATGTTCCATAATATCGTAAATTGGATTTCTTTTAAAAAAGGTACCTACTTTTAGACCTCATTTAACAATGAAACACAACACCAAAAGTATAATTTCCCTAAATAATAACATTTTCCTTATCGCATTTCAAAAGTGACTTCACATATTGTGAATAACGTCTCATATTCAAGATCAACAAACCCGTATTTTGAAAAAATGCCATTAACAAGAGAGCCTGAGCGCCATCACACTCGTCATCGAATATGTATTCCTTCTGCATAGCAATTTGTTTCTCAAGAAAGAAGATACAAAATAGGGATGCAACATGTGTCCCTTAGGAAAATTTTTTTTATTTTCGTCGGCCCTATTGCTGTCATCAAAATCTTGTGAGTTATGAATATTAACATGTCAATGACTGCTGTTCCAGAGAGACGGAAGGCAATCATTATCTGTTTTTTTTTTTTTTTTATTTTGACAGATGCATTAAATGATCCGTGCTATGAAATTGGGTGATATTTTTTTGTTCTGTCTTTTCGATCGCAATGAAAATTTCTTTTTTTCCTTTTAAATTAAATATGGCAGCAGCCAAATATTAAATACAAAATTCGCATTTTCAAAATTGGGAATACACCTAGACGTGCATGGATACCTACTACAATGTATTTTCTCAAAAAAAATTAATTGCAATGAAAAGTGAAAATCCCCGGTTTTTGTTTTTATATTTTGATTTTTTTCTTTTTTTTTTTTTATTTGGTTTTGAATTGTTTATTTTCCCCTTTTTCATTTGCTTTTGGATTTTTTTTTTTGTTTTTGTTTATATGAGAACAGAAGAGTTTTTGAGAAAAATTGTGGAAATTTCGTTGCACCCACTTAGAGGCAAGTGCGATGAATTCGGGTGTGTGTTTCACCAGGAGATGATCTTTTCCCGTAGTCATGTTGGTTTGGGATTGATTTTGGGTATTTTTTTTTTTTTTTTGTTTTTGTTGTTTTTTTTTAATCAGTCTTGAGGGGCAATTAATAGTTCGCTGGGTTCTTGGAAAATATATTGACTCGAAGTATAGTAAACAATAAATATTCTATTTTTAAAAAATAGAAAAAAATCAATATTAACGACGCAAGGATTAGGTTTTTAAGTTGATCTATTTCTGGGTAAAAATGTTTGACTTTCAAGGGGATTTTATATTGTATGGATGACATTGTGGGAATGATGATGATAAGATGTTTGTGTTTACATGTTGGGGTAATTTAACGAGAATTTGAAGTGATAAGAGGTGCAAATATATTTTTGTATAGATATGGGATATTTTTTTCGCATAAGACCTTGTAATCCAGTATGACTAATCCTTTCAATAGATTTTTGGGATTAAGCTAATTGATTAAATTAAATGCAAAAAATGGTCCTTCGAGCCGGATAAAATCCATATAATGTGATAGTAATCGTAGGTTATCTTTTAATCGTTGGATAGCGATAGAAAATAAGATACAATTTAATTTTAAATTTTAATTTTAATTTAATAATTTTTTATAATTTTCTATTTTCTTATAGCTGTCCTGAAGGCTTCATCGGAGAACGCTGCGATCGTAAGGAAGTAAATCACATGCCACCCAGTACGTACAGCAATGAGCAAGAATGTGGCGATAAAAAGTATTTAGGAAGTTATTATTGCTAAAATAGGCTATTCTATAGCATCGATTGTTTCCAAACAAAAAAAACTTAAAAAAATTAAAATCGGACAAAGATAAAATAGAATTTAAAAAGTCTTACTTTCACCAAAAAATTAATAAAAAAAATAAATAGAATTTAATGTGCAACTAGAATCCAAAAAGAGCTCAACTCATCATCAAATATTAAGATATAACAAACACCCCCGAATTAACAGTACAAATTCCATTTTTTTTAAATAATTTAATAGCTATAAACAAAAAAAAAATAAAAAAACAAAAAAAAAATATAAAAATATAAAAATTAAATCAAAGTTTTCTAAAAACAAAAAATAATATTGGCTTTAAATTAAAATTGCATTATAACTTAATCATTTTTTTTTTTTGTTCTTTCTTTTTTAATCTAATCCTTTTTACTAAAAGTTACTTGTAAATTTATTTTCTTAATTATTTTTATAAAAACAAAAAAAAATATTTAAATATATAAACACATTCCATTATTAAAGAAGAAAAACGAGTAAATTAAAAACAAAAAAATATTACTGTAGCCTAAAATCATCCGCCTACGAAAAAAAAAAAACAAATCGTTTACTTATAAACAAAGGTGCTATAGAAAGTTTATTTTTGCCTTATTTTGTTCCAAAATATATAGTTTTGCTTTATGTTTTTTTTTTTTTTTATTCTATAATATTTAATTTTTTAAGAATTATTTCCTTTGATGAAATATTTTGATTTAGAAGATTAATTTGAAAAAAAAAACATGCTTCACGTTCGCGTTTGAGGCTTCGATTTATCTCTCTTTTCCTCATCTCTTAGTAGTTAACAAAGAAAAAAAATATATAGTCTCCCAAGTACTCTCTCTCTTTTTCTTCTCTCTAACTAATTAAGTCTCGTAATATTTTATAATTTAATTTCATAAAAAAAATTCTCAATGAAACCTTAAAATTAAAAAAAAAATGTTTTTAAGAATTACAAACCGTGAAGCTTATTTTTTTTTTAATAAAAATTAAAATTATTTAGAGTTTTCCAACAAATCAGTCATCCCACTCTCTCCTTATAGGAATTAGATATTTTGTCTCATTTACTTTTTTTTGTATATAGTGAAAAAAAAAATAATTTGTTTAGAACTTATTAATATTTTAATCAAAATATTAACAAAAAAAAACATGGAAATTTAGTTTTGGAAAATGGTTGTTGAATTTTGTTAAATTATTTTAATAATTTCCTTTGGATTTTTTTTTTTAAATTTTTAATTAATGTAATTATCCTTTCCCCAATCATCCTCATATCCCTTTCCTTTTTCATCGTTTTTTTTATAAGGACTAGAAAGAAATGAATTTTTTCTATTCTATAAAAAAAAAAACAAAGGTTAAAATTAATTTTTAAAAACGAAACAAAAATGACAGTATTTTTCTTTTTACTAAATAATAATTTATATATTATTTCATATTGAATTTCGACAAATCACATGTAAATAAAATTCTAAATTAAAACATTAGACGAATCGCCTCACAATATATATATATATATTCAATATATAGTTATATAAACAAAATTTAAGAAAAAAAAAAATAAATTATTTTAAACATTCTTTTTTTTTAATTTAATTTGGAAAAAAATAACTTTAATAAAGTTAAAAAAAAACATAATAAAATTAAATTCTAAGAAAAAGAACGAACTTCATACCAAATAAAAAATTCAAACATATTTAATAAAAAAAAATATATAATTAGTTTATTGTACTTAAACAACAAAAAATACAAAACAAAACAAAAAAAATATTTATTCATCAAAATTACTGCTGTTAATTATTATGATTTTTTTATTTTAGTTTGTATAATTTTAAATTTAAAAAACTGAAAGCCACAAACTATTTATATTTATTTAATTTATGTGTAAATTATATTAAAATATTTTTTGTATTGTAATTACCTATTTAGTTAATAAGCCGAGATAAAAACAGAACAGAAAACAAAACAAAAAAAAATTTAATTGAAATCAATTCAAAAACAAATAATATCAACAAAACACGAAGAACAAAAATAAAACATCAAATAAAAATGTATATTTGAATTTAAATTTATTTTTTTTACTTTTATTTATTTTTTCTACTTCTCCCACATTTATATAATTTTTTGTTTGCCGATCGATCAAATTTCTGTTCAATATTCATTCAAATTAATTTACATAACAAAATACGATGTTTTTGAGGTAAGACTGATTTAATTTATATATTTATTTAATATTTATATATATTTAAATGTTTTAGTTTAATAAATAATAATAAAATATTTATTTTTATTTTTTTTTAATTATTATTATTTATTTTTTTAATACCATTAACAACTCTGATTTGTATATTGTAATCAAAGTACTGTGTCAAGTTTTAATATTTTTAAAACCATGCTATTGAATGCGAGTCATGAAATAAAATATAAAACGATAAACAAAAAAATAATAAAATTAATATAAAAAAAATTATTATTGACACATAATTTGAATTTTTAATAATTTTTTCCCTATTTTTCTGTTGTGATTTTTTCATTTTAATTTATAATTTTAATTTTGCACACGAATAAATATTGCGAATAATTTTTAATGTCCTACTATTTTTTTTTTAACTTGTTTACTGACATGCAAATGATAATAAATGTTAATACATATTATATGTTGTGAGACGTCTTGCTGCTGTAGCTTACAAATAATAATACAATTTATATAAATAGAAAATTTAATAAAAAAAAAATATATCGAAAAAAAAACATTAACTGTCAAAATAATGAGATAATGAACAAAAAGAAAAACAAAAAAGAAAAATAACTATGTGTCCTTATATTTTATTTCCTGATTAATAACAATAATAAATTAATTGCAATTTACAAAAAATTAACAGTGCTGAAATTTAGAACTAAAACAATTTGATTATAAAATTAACAATTTAATAACAGTAATTTTTTAGACAAATTCTAACAATTTGTAGTTTCTTTTATTATGCTTATTTGTGTAAAATAGTTTACATATTTATATTTAAAAAAAAAAATAATGCTTGCAAATAAATTTTTTTGTTCACTTTTATTTGTTTGGTTTGTTTTATTTATTATTTAAAGTTGTATTTTTTAACACTAACGCTGAGTTGCATGATTTAAATTAATATATTAATTTTGGTATTTATTTTGGTGGTACAAGGTGATAGTAACAAAAAAAAAAACTAAATAAGATTAAAGTAGTAGATGAAATGTTGGTTTATTATATTTCTTATACAAAATATATATAAGAATAAGATTTAATTTTTTGTTTGACGGCTTCTTATGTAAAAAATATAACACTGTCGAATGTCGATACGTTTCGACCATTTTTTTAGAATTAAAAAAAAAATGTCTGTCCATTACAAAGTGTCATTTTCACCGATTTTTATATGACGAGTAGAGTAAATCGTAAGACAATAATAGATTTTAATCAAAGTTTCTCTTTCAAACGTTACATTCTTAACGAGTAAATATTTAATTTAGGTTTCATTTAATAGCCCTATTCCATTGGAGGTGGTAGTTTTCTCGTGTGTAGAAATCTAGTACATTTACTACTAGAACGGCTCATGCTATTCTGCCCAAGATAGTTAATTGAATTGATTTCGTTGATAATAGCTTGTAAACTACAAGTAAAAGCATTTGATGAAATATATCAAAAAAAGAAAACTATTACATTCACTAATCTACCTCTAAACTTGTTGGCTATTATTTATAAACTTTAACAACTGCTTAAATTTGGAAAATGTGTTCAAAAAGCATGTTTGTAGCTGTCTTATAGCTGTGTCTAAATATGGATTGTCTTTATCTTGAATAGTTTATTATTTAATTTTATTAAATAAAGCATATTTTACACAATTTGAAAAAAAGTTAAGCAGTTTTAAAGTAGACAAAAATCTAATAAATATGCCCAGTTAAGTTTAAAATAGGTTTACTAAACGTGACATAACTTTAACTTTTACAAATAACTTTTTCGCGTTTAGAGCCTTTATAACTTTATGCAGCCTTTGAAAAGTCTCTATACGTATATAAGCCTTTTGGACACCAACTCAACATCACTTATGATAATAATTTGGGAAAATATAACCGCTCTGTATTTCAGTTTGAGTTGTGTGTTGAGTGTTTTGATACGATTTCAGTAATCTACTACAAACTATACTTACAAACAGTCGAAAATAATCGATTTTTGTATCGTTTGGGAATTTTCCCCAAATGTTAGTTTAATTCTCTATAAACTAGTCTGGTCTAATTCTCTATTGATTAGGGACAGTTTTTGGTTATTTTTCGATCACAAAACAAATATTTCTTTCTATATAATAAATAATCAACTACTGTCGTTTTTGAATTTTGATAGTATCCCAACTAACATTTCCGCTTCTTTTAATCTTTAGTAAGGTTGTTGGGCATGGAAAAGGGAGAACAAGTTGAACCCCTTAAAATAATGCTTAAATGAAGCTTTACCGAAGCTTTACTGAAGCTCTACCGAAATTTTGAGAATTGACATACCTATAGCTTCTGAAGAGCATGTATAGCTCTTTAATACAAATCTTATCGAAATTATAAGGATGATGAACAAAAAATCAAAGCTTAACTTTAATAAAATCTTTTAACCATTTTAAGCGAAGACTCAACTAATAATAAAAACAACATTTTACTACTTTTTTTCAATATTTCAAGTAAATTAAAATAATTGTTACTATCACTTCTGTCTCTGAACTTGTAATCCGCTGAACTGTATTCGATTTAAGTCAATTACTTCGGTATATTTAGGACTACGGAACACAACCTTTGCTATTTATATAAAAAAGAAAACTAACAAAAATTAAGGTCTTCAATATAAATATGTATCGAATCGTTTTAAAAGTTTGGGAAATGTAAATTCCTTAGATCGAATAAATGTCATCTTAATTTGATTCGCTTTTTATATCAAAGACCTTAATTTTTTTTAATGCAAAATATATTTCTTCGACTTTAAATTTGTAGACTTTAGAAAAGTTAATGAATTCTGTAATTTGGTAGTTTTGACAGCAAAACTTGTTAAACGTTGAGCTTTATTTTTTTTTTAAAGCAAAATTATCATTCTTTTATATTTTTCAGTTCCAACATTTAATACCGGTTACATGGCTGACGACCCGAATGCTTTCGATGACGATTTTACCAATAGCGATTCAGACGAAACTAACGAAGATGATATTGAAGATGACGAATTTTTCAACCTGCCCACGAAAGATCAATTTTATAATAAATTAACTTAAAATAAACGAAAATTTAATTAAAAAATTTAAGAAATCTAAATTCCATGTAAAAAAAACACAAATAAATAAATTACTTAACCGTACATAAAATTTTAAAAAAATTAAAAAAAAATATTTATAACGAAAAATACCAAAGATGTAAAATAGATTAATCCAATATAAATATCGATTATTTAATTATTTTTTTTTTTTTTAACATTTGATTTTAAGCTGACATTTATTAGGATTTTTGCTTTTTAGGATTTTTTGTATAGATATTTGTTCACTAGTTAAATAAAAATAAAAAATAATTTTCTTTTTAATTGTTTAAGTATCAAATAATTTGATTAATTAAATGCATTGTAAAACAAGAAAGACTTCGAATATTGAAAAAAACAAAAATCGACAAATAAGACGATATTTTGTTCTTAATTTCGTAATATTGTTATATTGTTTTAAATATTTTCTATATATGTAGTTATAAAATTATATTTTTTTTTTTGTTCAAATAAAACAAAATTCTATAAGGCTTTAAATACAATTTATCGAAAAAAAATATAAATATTTGTCTCGAACTTATAAAAACGCATTTGTTAAACAATTGTTTTTTTTTTTTAAAGAAAATTAAATGCGCTTTAATGAAGTCAAATTTTGTCTGATATAATTAAAATTTTTCAACAATTTTGCAGTTTTTTTCCTTTTTTTTATATACAAGTATGGAATGGTTAAACTCTTCTTCTTCTATAAAAAAAATTCAAAGGATCAGAAAGAAATTCATTCACATTCCTTTGATAAAAATTGTCGTTTGAAGTCGTAAGAAAAGTCATTGAATGCTTAAACTCTTACTTGTTCTGATCTTAAATTTAAGCTTAAAACTATAGCCTTTTTATGTCTCAAATAATATAATATTTAACAAAAATACGGATAAAAATAGTGACAATTTGTCACTCGTTTTATTGTGGCCTTAAAGAGTTTTATAGCTTATTTCGACTAAGGCAAATGAGATGATTTCAATGAAATTTGTCAAATGAGATATTTTCCCATACAAATTTTAAATTTGAAATGAGGTAATTACTATATGAAATGAACTAGAAAATTAAGTAGAGTTTCTACGAACACATCCAATACTTTATGTGCCTGGCTACATAGTTATTTTTCAGTCCATTGAAAAATCACGTGCGGTGGCTACACGGTGTTGTGCCCAATCACGTTCCACTTTTGCATTTTCTAGGAACAAACGTCAAAAAGAAAAACAATTTAGCTATGGAACTTTAGCGCGCTCAGAAAATTCAGTTCTCTTCGTTTCCCATTTTAGTTTGTCACTTAAATAGTCGTTGTATGTATGGGAATGTTTTTATGTCAGCCTGATTTACTTTTTGAATTTATAATATAACATTTTTCTGCGAATAAGTGAAAAATCAAAACTCTGTTCAAAGTACCTACATATTTTTTCATAAAATTCAATAGCTATATTTTCGCTTTTTGCTTTTCTTGACATCTTGGAACAAATTAATTTAAAATCCAGAAAATGAAAAAACCGTCAAGACAGCTATTTGAATCAAGATAAATGCCCAGGGTAATAAAAAGTAAGTAACAAATGAATAAAAACTCTCCACATAATCTGGAATTTTTATCTACAGCTGCGTACTGACTGAAAAAACAAAAGCATATCGACAAGTTTCGTTCAAGATTTCTTTGTGCTATTTTTATACAGAAAATTTCGGTTCGCTCCAGCTTGCGTATTAAGCCTAGTAATCTGCTGATGCGAAACGAAAAATCCCATACAAAAGTGACACAATGAAATCATAAACGAAAAATTTCTTTCAACTTATCGTTGTGTAGTACGGTGTTCGACACAGCGAAATTGAAAAGTCTCCACTTCTTTTTCGCACACAAACAATTTCCGGGGACATTAAGTGTGTTTTTTATTGCAACTTAACTGGACAAAAAAAAAACGCAGTCGGGGCTAAGCAATTTACATGTTAAATGCAACAACACCTTAACCCCTTGGGCCTAGTTGTTTAGCCCGTAGATTTCTTTGGGCTTAACTTTTTGAACAGTTTTAAATCTGTGCTACCAAACTATATTTTTCATAAATTGTTTAGAATCTGTTTACAAACATGAAAACTGACGTTTGGAATGATACAATGTATTTAATTAGTTTTGCTGGCATACATTTTTGTATCTCTTTGTAAGACATACATGAAAAATACAAGAAAAACTCGAAAGCGAAAAATATGACAACTCTAAATTTTTGTTGTAGCTTGTGTTTTCTGAATATTCAATATACAGTGCTGCCAAGATTTCAGGTTAAGCCCCGCTGCGTTTTTTGTTTGTCCAGTTAAGCCTGGTGGTAATATTCGCACTCAAAGAAAATTATGTGATTATTCAATAAATTTTGTATAATTTGCATTTATCTTTATTTTTCCTTTTCAAAATGCTTGACAAAACAACTGTGAAAATTAATTTTACATCTGGATTTATAAAGTTAAACAGACCTCCAGAGAGCAGTTTAAATTTATTTGGATTTTACGAAATTGGATTTAAGTAGTGGATTTAGATTTATTTTTGACATTTGACATTTCTTTACATTCAGACGTATTTTTAAACTAGTGAATCATATGGCCATAGAAGAAGTTTTAATTACTAAGCAGTATAGATAAATGTTCCAAAAGGAACGCAGTTAAAAATACAAATAAAAAATAAATAAAAATGTATCACCCATATAAATGCGGCGTCTTTATAGCCTGTTTTCACTACAGCCCAAATGAGATAATTTCGCAAATTAGGTCAGTTCAAATTTCGAATTAAATATTTTCTTCTATAGGTACGATTTGACATTCGAAAGGGAAAATTTGCGAAATTATTTAATTTGGGCTTAAGACCGTGTGTGAATTGCGTTAAATAGTTAACAAAGTGTAAAATTTTTGACACTATTGAGGTGAGTAAGGGCCAGTTGTACAAATATTGAATCCGTGGATCAGCAACTTTTATCTTCTGAAATCGGTAGCAAGGCTGAAGTTTAGCACTGGTTCAAAGTTCAAATATGTAGAAATAGCCACATTCATGCTTGAACCGAAGTTGACCCGCAGCTAATCCGCCGAAATCGGTGGGTTAAATTCCTGAACCAAGGCTGATCCACGTTAGTACAACTGGCACTAAAAAATTTTCAGCTGTTAAAAATTTATTGGGCTCTGGGACCTGGTAAAATTTGAGTTAAATTTTTTTTGGAGATGGTTTTGTTAAGTTTTTTTTTGGTATTAAAAAGGAGTTTTAGAAAAATATTAAACAATAAGCCATACAGCTGAAATTTTTTTGTTCACCTCAATAGTGTCAAAAATTTTACACGGTGTTAACTATTTAAAGCAATTCACACACGGCCTAAGTGAAAATAGGCTATTAAAAAGTATATTACGATTTGCTTGCCAAAACTTGCACATGTACCTGCCTTGTCAAAAACAGTGTTTTTCTATTCCTCAATAGGTGGCCAAATACCCAAAACAAAATAGTTCACATTCTCAAACCCAGAGGGACAAAACAAACAAAAATTTCATCTGTCATTCCAAATGTCAAACTTCAGTTGAAAAAAAAAAAACAAAAAAAAGTAAATTTTAACGGTCAAAAGAAATCATCCTCTAATTTAATAAATTCTCATCAATTTTTCTTATAATTTCAACAAAAATATAATTTCCACAATGAATACAACATCTCAAGCAACTAAAAATTGCATTACTTTAAAAGGATCGGCACAAATTATAACAGAATACTTAAGTAAGATGTCAAGCATGTTTTGTTTATGATTCCCGACTATGAGAGAATTTGCGCTTTTTTTTACAGAATATGGCATCAATTCAATATTATTCCAACGGGGCATTTATCCACCAGAAACCTTTATCAACACTCAACAATATGGTGTACCAATTTTAATGTCTACTGATCCAAAAATTGAAGAATTTCTAAAAAACATTCTTGTTCAAACTGAAGGTAGGTACATTAAAAAAACAACATTGAAATAGACTAACATTTTAATAAAACAATTCCTTCATTTGTTGAATAGAATGGCTATCAAAGAATATGGTAAATAAAATCTCCATGGTCATTACAAATGCACACACCAAAGAAGTTCTTGAATGTTGGGATTTCAAGCTGCAAGCCGAACTGGGCGACGGTGACACCACCGATCCCATGAAACTAACCTCGAGCAAAGAAACCAAACGCATTCAGCAGGAAATCCGCGATGTTATGCGCCAGATCTCAGCTACTGTCAGCTATTTGCCATTGCTCGACTGCATTTGTACTTTCGATGTTATGATCCACACACTCCAGAACTGTGATATTCCTGAGAGTTGGGATGAAACTGGAGCGGTTTTTATACAAAATTCTCAGGCTGTCCAATTAAGATCGTTCTCTACTGGTCTACATAAAGTGGACACTGTTGTCAACTATAAAATGTCATGAAGGCTTTAAAAAGCAAAAGTCTTTATTTTTTCTTTGTCTTATTTTTTTTTATTAATTTATCATTTTTATACATATTTTGTGTCTTTTTTTTTTTTAATAAATAATTATGATTTTCGATAAGAAATAGGATTTCTTTTATTCAAAAGTGGGTGGATGAGTTCCTCCTCGTGGATTTTGTTTTTGGCTTGATTTCTGTCCTTCACTTTGGATTGTTCTCTTCCTATCATTGTTCCTTTTGAACTTTCTTTTGATCCTGAAACTGTTGATGTAGGAAGCACCCTTAGATGCAAATTTGGGGCCATATTTAACACCAATCCAACCCAATGATAGTGCACCAACTAAAGGTCCAACGCCTGGGATTAAAAATGATCCCATTGTTTTGCCAACTGAAGAAGCTGGAAAGAGTAATGGGAACTTTTTTTTAACAAGATAGTCCTGAAACTATTTTAACATTCAATCTTGGAGAAATCAATGGCTCTATTCTGCTATTTGATTCACGTGAATCGAAAGATTTCATTGCTTTATTATGTCAAACTGGCTTTGAAAAACATCTAACTTTCGAAATCAAAGCCTTGTGTCCGTCTGTCTTAGCAATTCCAAAGAAACAAAATTTGCTTGAATTTATTTTTAACCCCCATTTAAAGGCTTCTTATTCACGTGAATCGAATAGCAGATTAGGGCCGAAAGTTTATCAAAACTTGTAATAATGCTGGCGCTAGAGATAGTTGAGAATGCAAAATGTTACCTTACCTACTATAAGCATCACGTTTGCACCAGAAATATTTTTGATGCGTTAATGAATTCAGCCAAAGACCGGATTCTTATACTTGAGAACCCAAAAAAATAACAAAACCCATCTTGTTGTTAAGTTTTGATGGTCCTTTCTCGTAGAGTCAATAAGGGTAAAACGATAAAAAGGCTCTCTTTACTAAACGATTAGCCGGAGAGTTGAATTTTTTTTAGATCGATAGGGTAGAGTTGCCTAATTCCGGGCGTCTCCAGTTATTATAAATAGCTAAAAAAATGTATTTTATAATTGTGCCCTTGATTATGAAAGTAAACTAAGTCACTTTTTGCATTGGTTAAAGAAAAACTTAAATAATAATTTTCTTTAAACTTTTTAATTGTATTTCTTTTATGAAATCACTGAAGGAGCAATAAATAAATTAATTTTTTGCAATTTCGCTTTCAGATAAACTTTACCCCTTAAATAATAACTATTTTTAGGCTAGATTTCAGGGCATTTTTAGGAGTGACTTAGTCCACTTTCATAATTAAGGGCACAATTAAGAAAAAAGTTATATCAAAAAAACTTAAGATCCACTTATCATGTGATCAATTAGTTAAGTGACTGTATATCTATTTTTTTATTAAATAAATACGTAGTTTCGTTTTTTTTTTATTCAAAAATCCATCCTCACTTTTACCATTTGAAAAAAAAAAACAAAAATTATTCCTGTAATAATCATTAAAATGATTTATAGTAGAGTAACTAAAGCAAATTATTAGGGAACCCGGCCGAACAGCTCTGATTTTGACGATTTTTTTTTCAAACGTAGGTAATTAAAAATACTTTAAAGTCTATAAATTAAAAATTGCCGGTGTTGCCGTATTGTTTTTTAAAATTAAAATTAAATTTTTTTTTTAACAAAACCATTTTTTTTGCTTAAATTTCATAAAACAAATGATAGCAAAAGATTCTCTAGGTAATTTAAGGAAAATATATAAAAGGGTTAGGGACAATCTTCCATCGTTTAAGCGATAAATGCAATTTTCTAACATTCTGACCTCAAACACGAAAAAAATATTTTGAAAACAACGGCAACACCTACAATATTTTAAAATACATTTTTAAAAAGCCAGAAGCTCATTCTTATCTCTTAAATTTAAATCCACTAAATTTAATGAAGACTTTTTGAAAAAATGGTCCTCAAACTCAGAATTTAAAAAAAAATTGTTATTAGAAAAATTTAAAATGACTTTTTTCCAAACTTTTGCTAATAAAATATGAATTTATTTAAAAAAATTTTTGGCCATAAATATTATCAGTTGAATTTCAAAGCAAAAAAGGTAAAATATATCACACTTTTGAAAAAAAAAATGAAAAATTACTTCAATTTCAATGGTTTTTTTTTTATTAAAACTGAATTTTTGCATTGAAATAATTAATTTTCTCAAAGACTGTGGTAAATAGGAACTTAAAATTTTTGCTATTTAACTTTCAACAGTAAGGGTTATTAAATGAATAAAAAATAATTTTATGTTTAGATGTTGAACTTTAAAAAAAAAAATAAGTTACATTTTTTTTTCAAAAGTTTCAAAAAAGTTCTTCGAAAATGAAATACATTTTTAATTTTTTTCATAAACCGTAATACATATTGACATTTCCTTTTATAATTTGAAATCATAACAAATGCGGCTAAAAAAATTTGAAAATAAATGCATTTTATATTACAAACAAGTTTAAAAAACGACATATTAAAATTTTTTCAATAATTTTTTTTTTTCAAAAATCTGAGTTCAATTACCATTCTTTCAAAAGCCGTTCATTCAATTAACTTGATTTTAATTTTACATATATGACTAAGCTTCTAGCTTTTAAAAAATGTATATTTCAATATTGTAGGTGTTGCCGTTGTGTTCAAATATTTTTTTTTGTGTTTGAAGTCAATTAATAAGAAAATTGCATCTATCGCTTGAACTATGGAAGATTGTCCCTCACTCCCATATATTTTTTTTCCTTGAATTTCCTAGACAATCTTTTGGCATCAATTAATTTATGAAATTTAAGAAAAATTTTTGAAAAAAATTTGTTTTTGTTCACAAAAATCTTCAATTAAATTTAAAAAATCAAAACGGCAACACCGGCAATTTTTAATCTATAGACTTTAAAGTATTTTTAATTACCGACGTTTGAAAAAAAAGATCATCAATATCTAAGCTGTTCGGCCGGGTTCCCTAATATTGCCAATTTTTAAGCTTTAGTTACTCCACTTTTAGGGACAACTTGTCAATATAGTCAGATAAACCTCAGATAGAACTTATTCCTAGGAATAAAAGTTTTTTTCATATTGCCATTTGTTCTTCTGATAGTCCAACTGACTATTGAAAAATCAGGGCTTAATATCATGTACTCAATAAATTTCCTATATCCTATACAAGATCCACATTATAATCTTTGACCATTTTTGAACTCTAATCCTTTGGTGGAACTCGGTTCTCACATTTTGCATACTCACCTCTAGCCCTCGATCTATAAAGAAAAGATACCTACGTACCAACGAATCCACCAACATATTGACCCGTCTTATTAGCTGTCTGGTTCAGGGTTTCATTTTGACCGTCCTCACAGTTTGGGTCCTCCAATTCATTCTTATTAGCTGCACCCTCAGCTACATTGCTTATGGTTCCATTCTGGCCGTCTGTTAATCCAGTCCCGTCAATAGAAATTGTAGCAAAACCAGCCACTTTTACTGCTTTGATAATATAAGAAATACCCTGGGGAGACTATTTAACGCAATCCAAGGACAAAATAGAAATTACTATCAAAACTTAACTTTATAATTTACAACTTACAGTTAATGCACTTAATGCTTTCTTTAGAAGTTTTTTATTTATTCTGAATTGCCTGTTTCTGGTATGGTAGATGTTTGGGTCAAACGATTTGCCGGAAGGATTAACAAAACGAAGCATCGAAGGATCCTCTGGCTTTGTTGTATATTTGTGTGGATCAATTGACTTGCCGGAAGGGTTGACGAACCGGAGAATCGAAGAATTATTTGGCTTTGCATCCTTGGTAAAATAATCTAGTTTTTTGATAACAATTACCATTTTTGTCTTATTGTGATTTAATTTGATCGCATACGCATATTTGTATCCTTTTGGCATATTAAAGTCCAGTTTGGATGTCAAATGGTCTATGTTAATTTTTGAGTCTGATTCTATAACATTTTTTGTTGTATTCGAATTAATTTTTGTTTTATGTTCGTAATTTTTTTGCATTTCATTAATGCTGACTTGTTTAGTTTTGTCTGCCTAAAAAGAAATTAATTAATAAGTAATAAATAAATAAATAGTCTTTGAACATTAATTAAAGTAAGTAAACTACCCTTGCCTTAATATGGTGAATACTGTACAAGCGTTAGAAAAATAGGAGGTATTTGAAAGGAGATATCAATAAACGTAAGTTTTGAATATCTGGGGTCGAATTACGAAATACGATTCCGATTCAAACCAGCGTTTATTTTTAAAGTTTCAGACTTGAATCCATCCAATGAGTGACTTGTATTGAACGGTTCGAAAAATAGTTTCTAATATAGCGAAGAAGTGATTATTCGATACCAAAAGCAGGCATTTTCATAAGCTTGATACCAAACTCTATCAAAAGCCTTTCAAGTATCAAGTGCAACAATCGTACTTTTTCCAAAACGATGCAGGGATTTTTTTTTTACTTCTCGGTGAGATAAACAATCAGATCACCAGTGGACTTTGTTGCTACAAAAGACATAATGCCGGTTATTAAGAAGTTTTCTTTCCAGGAGATATTTCTTAAGTTGAAAATTAATCAAAATTTCCATGACCTTAAAAAGAAGAGACGAAAGTGCAATCGGCTGGTAAGGTTTAAGGTTGACAAACATTCACCTTTTTTAGGAACCATCTGGACAAATGTTCTTTTCAATCCACTTGAGAAGAGACCAGTAGAATAGGAATGGCTTAAGAAGTGGTTTTGCTAGCGTGGAAGAACACCTACTCTTCAGAACAATAGGGGGTGGAGGGGGGGAGGGGGATACTAAATGCATCATTTTTTTTTTTTTAATAGAACACGACCGACCAATACGATCACGAACTAAGAAGAAAGGTAGCCCTAAAAACTCTTTGTACAAAAAAATCCAAAAATAACAACATTCAATTGGTTTCAGTATTGTTAAAATACAAAACCGGGAGGCTTGCCACCGATTTCAGTTGACCCAACAATCGAGATCATAACAGCGTCGAAGAAAGAAAGAATAAGAAGTATCTTTTTTAATGCTCAATGTGCAACGATTGCAAAGGTCAAGGTCACAACATGTCACGAAAACATCTATGACAACAGACTCAACTTTGTAGAGGGACTACCTTTTGTTTCCGCAAAGATTCAAATAAATTGATCATGTCGCGATTCCTTAATTGCCGATGAGCCAAAACTACCTCACCAGATCAAAATGTGTTCTTTGTTTGGCTATGTATGCGATGCGACGACACAGACAAAAAAGGGCTTAAAACACACAAGATTGAATAATTGATTGAATCTTACCTGTTGATTTTTAAAGAATTTATCAAAACGTCTTGAGTTGCGTTTTACAAGCAAAAGTCCGCTTTGAATAATATTTTTCAAAGTCATAATTGCAATTGTAACTATGTTTTGATGGTGAAAATTGTCTTTATAAATTTGTATCGTTTTTTATTCCAAATTTTTGTTTGATAACATCGGTGTCAGAGAACGGAATTAGACAAGTTCTTGTTTTGTTAATTATGGCGTACCTTTGGGAAATCCCCGTCTGCTCACATCAACTATAGAATACTCATATAAAGATTCTAACGTCATGACGTCATTTCAGTATTCAGTTGCACATTGGGCGATTTTTTTTTTTTTGTTGTTGCAATTCAAGGGGATTCCTTCTCCGATGAAATGATTAAAGATTTATTCATAAAATTATAATTAGGAAGACTTAAAACCATCCATTTTCCTAAAGCGTTGAAAGTTGCACACAATACAAAAAACGTAGGAATTTAAGTTCTTGATATGGATACCTTGTCACCATAATTCAGTCATCTTATTAGTGTAATTAAACATCTTTTATGTTGTATGTTGGAACTTCCTTCAAAGTAGATACTATCTTACTTACTTATTTAGGTGACCAGCGCTTTAAGGCGACTACAATCCATTGTGGATTCGGGCTTCAACCAACAAGCATCTCCAACAAGCTACAATCTTCCTCTTTAGTACACCAAGCTGATTGAGGTGCCTGTCCACTTGCATCTGCCACCTTAGACAAGGTCTTTATTTTCTGCTCCTTCCCTCTGGGAAAACTTTCCGCCCGGAGGATTTTTGTCCATGCACTCCGCATGACCCTGCCATCTCTGGTGCTTCAGCTTTAGCTTCTTGGCTAGGTTCTTGTACAAAGTACACCAGTATGACCTTTCAAGTCCATTTTTTGAGTAGACTTGAACCAAAATAAATTTAAACTTAAGGTTTTGGTGCAAAGCAAATGTCTTTGCAAGAGGACTTCATTTAAAACTAGTGTTGGAAGCCTTGTACAAGTAAAGTGACACTCTCAGATATCATCGAGTAGTCATTATTAACTTTTATTATTTTATACTTGTGGATAATCCCACCAATTCGCTGTCCAATATCGTGTATACTTCTAGGTACATGAAGACAAATTACCCAAAAAACTTTTCCACCAATAATACAAAAGCAGTTGGTGAGTTTTGCTTGTAAGCCGACGATATACAGCTATGGAGTATGGACAGAGAAACAATAATTAAGAAAAATCATGAAATTCTTATTTCAGTTATTTTTTTCATTTCATATTTTGTTTTCTTTTGGTAGGTATATTGCCAAAATAAAAGGACCTAGACAAAGATAAAAGCGTCTTTAAGGAACCTTAATTTTCTATATTTACTTGCACTTGCATATTTAAACATGGCTCTCTCGTTGAATTTTTATTCTGCGTTCAAATTTGTAGAACAAGATGCATTTCTTTTATTGCTACTATTTATTAATGGTCAGAAAAGTTCATTAACCAGCAGAAAAAAGGAGAATTATTTTCGATCAAACTCTGAATATTTCGCGTAAATGGTGGATAAAACCATTTATTTAGTTATATCAAATAGTTATTTAAACTCTGAATCTAAATTGCACGAACATCTTCCTCTCAAAACTTCCATAGAGGTGGACAGAGCGACCACAAATAAATGCAAATGTGGCCCTTTTTAGTCATCTCGCTCGATTATGGCTAAAGTAAACAAAGAATTCGGTTTGAGTGTCAAGCTGACGGATAAAAAGGACGCATAAGCTGAGATACAACGCACGGGTAAGCAAGAAAGGCCCAATGTTATAAAAAAAACATCAAATATCGCAGTTTTTAATGATTCTTTTGGGGTGATGTGAAGATGGAATTTGATGGTCTGGGGCTCATTTTCCTGGCATGGAAAGGGTTCATTGGTTAGGTGCCAAACAACTTTTAAAAAAACGAGGTCAACTAACAAAGTACTAACTTGATATATTATAGGAATTTTGTGGTGACCTCTTCAAATAATTTTTTATATATATGTAGGCATCTTAGTGTAGGTACCAACTTGATATATTTTTTGAGAATTGTAAGAAGTTTTTCTAGAAAATGTTTCTTTTTTTTCCTTTTTTTAAAAAAAAAGGTAATAGGTATTTACAAATTATAATTTTTAATTGATAAAAAAATTAGGTAGTTAAAATGCAATAATTTTTAATTATTAATTTTGTAATACTCATAATTTTCAATTTTGTAATACTTATAAGCTTATTCTTATCCTGAAATATAAACTATAATAAATTGCATAGGTCAAAAATAAATTCAATTTTGTAAGAGTGTGCTATTTCTTTGACCATAGCTGTATGCTAAATAATGCTCGAATACTAACTTTTTATTAGGACCTTTTTTCCTTAGTTCCTTAAATACTGCATCTAAAAGCTAAAACAAAAGATAAAATGTAACCAGTCTTCTTTGAATAATTGTATTTTAATACTATAGGATAATAATTTTTATTGAATTCTCTTGTATTTAATGTAGTAAAATTATATTATTATACATCCATACTCTTGTAGACCCCACAAGACCACAAATATTGATTTGGCAGATCTGCGAAATCCTGTAGGTTGTAGGTAGGTATTCGCTGTTAATATAATCATGTTGCGTATCTCTTAGTCCAAAGCCTTGCAATTCGGTCATGTTCTTCTCGATTTTGAAGATATTGTGTTGCAATGCTTCCAACCAGAGGATCAGCCGGATTGCAGTCAGTCAGCAGGGAACAAATTGACAGCAATACCTTAGATATAGTAAGTGCCGGCGACCATTGATCTTTCAAGATATCCAAACAAATAACACCTTGGCTATTTATATTACAATGATAGATTCTCGTACGGAAGGTGACTTTAGGAGGCTTAAATGGATATTCGGGTGAGAAGTGAATATCAAGAAAGAAGACGCCACCTTCATAGACAGATCCAGGTGGACCCAAGATTGTGGAAACCCACTCATACAAATTGTCACCCTTTGGTCCGGCACTACAATTTGGTGGCGGATCCAAAGTTAATTCGGCCAATTCTTTTTGAATTCGTTTAGCTGAGGTACTCAGGGCTTTCGAAATTTTCAGATTGGTTTTGGTCTCCTTGGTTTCTGGTTTGGCTTCATTGGAAGTGGAGTTTGTTGCACCGCTTCCATTTCGTCCACGACCACTACCACTTGCCCCAGATGTAGAAGACATTTTGAATTTTTATTTTATTGCAAATTTTCACGCAGACGACAGAGAGTATCAAGACGACATACAAATATAAAATTTAGTTAAAAAAAGGTTTTCAATGGCATAATTGGGATAGTAATTATGTTTTTGATGATGGAAAATTGTCTTTTATGAAAATTCAAATTTGTTTAATAACACACACAATGGAGAATGGAATTAGTTATTAGATTAAAAATGAATGTAGAATTTTTTATTGTTTTCTGACAGTCACAGTTCACACATATGTATATAGAAAGATTTTATATATACATATATGTGTATGTGCTGTGATTTTGCTGAAGTTTGTTGTTGTTTTGTTAAAAATGGCGTTGAATTGGGCTTTTGAGATAGATGTCAAAATCTAACTCGAAGAAGATTCTACTTGGAAGAAGTTGAAAACAACAACAATGCGAGAATGTTGTTGTTGTTTCTGATGCCATATTTTTTTTGCAAGAGAAAAGTGTAAAAAGCCACGTTCACACTGACTAACTTACCGGGCCGACCTGCTTTTGGTGTGATTAGACGTAATTTTGATAGTGTGAACAACCAACAGACGCACGCGGTCTGTCCGATAAATCATATTTTCTTTTAATTGAAAGAAGAAGAGGCACAAAAAAGGCTGTAAGCTTAAAAAAATGAGTTTTGATGAAATCCTCACGGCAAGTATAAGCCAAGCTTTGATACTTTTATAGCCTATTTTCACTAGAGCCCAAATGAGATAATTACGCAAATTATCTGATTTCGAATGTCAAAGTCTATAGAAAAAAATTGAACTGACGTCATTTGCGAAATTATCTCTTTTGGGCTCTAGTAAAAATAGGCTATTTAAGCCACTTATTGGAGGGTGCTTCCTGTCAAGTTAGCAAAACAATTTTAGCGATTAAATCGAAATTGGCACAACTAATTCAAAGGTCCTGACCGCTAAATACGTAAAGGACACGCCCTGATACGTTAGGGACAGTGGCACCTACAAAATTAGTTCAGAAATTAAACTTGCCGATGTCGGCGAATTAGCTGTGGTTGAAGTCAGTTCAAGCATGGATTTGTTTTAGCAGAGAATAAATAGAATAAAACGTCTTGTTTCAAATAGAGCAAACAACAGAATAAATATTTTATTGAAAATTATTTTCTTTCAAACAACAAACTCAAAACTTAGTTACTTATAAATTTTGATCGCAAGTATAATCTAAACAAGTATTTCAACACCCCCACTCGAACAAAATTTACCTCAAATTTAAACCCATGTTATTGGAACAGAAATTATGTTTTTCGGCAGATACTGGTTTTGTTAAATAATCTGCGACCATTAATTCAGTCCCAATTCCAATGAAAGAGATAATATTCATGTTCTTCTTCTCACGAATAAAATGATGTCGAACATCAATATGTTTAGATCTTGATAGATACTTGCTTGTCGATGCCAGATGAACTGCACTTTGGTTGTCGCAATATATGTTCATGACCGAGTTGTTTTGGTTGAGTTCAGACTCGAGGCCACGAATCCACATTGCTTCTTGAGTTGAGGCGGAAAGTGCCATATATTCAGCTTCTGTTGTGGATAACGCAACAGTTGGTTGATGTTTTGTCGCCCAGGACACGGCACCTCCTTGCAAGATACATACGTATCCTGTGACAGATCTTCTTTCGTCACAATCACTTGCCCAGTCTGAATCCGAGTAAATTTTGAACTCAGAATTACCATTTCTTGAAAATTTTAGTTTGGCTGATTTTGTTCCTTTCAGATATCTGAACAATCTCTTCACAGCAGCCCAATGTTCTTTGCCAGGACAGTTATTGAATTTGCTTAATTTGTTGACTGCGAAGCAAATATCCGGTCGAGTACACTGTGCTGCAAACAATAAACTTCCGATTGCTTGCTGATAAGGAATCTTCGCCATTTCTTTTTCTTCTTCCGTAGATTTAGGTGACATCTCTTTTGACAGTTTTATGTTGATGTCCATAGGAGTTGCTACAGGATTTGACTCATCCATGTTAAATTTAATCAGCATCTCAGATATGTATTTTTCTTGATCTAGGTACACTGCATCTTTGTCACGTGTAATCTTCATTCCTAAACAATTCTTCGCGGTTCCCAAAAACTTCATCTTGAACTCTTTCATCAGATTTAGTTTGAGGTTTTCATAGAATGCAGTCTCGTTAGTGAAGATTAAGATATCATCGACATAGATTGCTAAAAACGTCATGGTCTTATTGTTTCGATGGAAGTATATGCAAGGATCCACTTCTGAACGCTTCAATTCAAGTTTTTGGAGGACTCGATCTAGTTTGGTGTTCCAAACTAAACTTGATTGCTTCAGTCCATACACAGCTTTATTGAGTTTCATCACTTGACCTTCTCTTCCCACCGAAAACCCCTTCGGTTTCTCAACATAGATGTCTTCACTTAACTCACCCTGGAGAAAAGCAGTAATAGCATCCATTTGTTGTATTTGCAGATCATACTTCACTGACAATGCTATTAAATATCGTATGGAAGAGTACCTCACGACAGGTGAATAGGTTTCATCATAATCAATACCTTTTTTCTGTGTAAAACCTTTCACCACTAATCGAGCCTTGTATCGTACATCATTTTTTTCGTCAAGCTTCTTCTTGAACACCCATTTGGTCTTGATAATGTTGGCTCCAGCAGGTTTGTCTACACATTTCCAGGTATCGTTTTCTTCAAATGAACTCATTTCACTCTGCATCGCTTCTACCCATTTTTCTTTATCACTTCTGGATAAAGCATCTTCCAAGTCTTCGGGATCTTCCAAGATGTTGACCGTCTCAGCATTGTAAACTGCCCTTGGCAATTTTGAAATTCTTTCGCTTCGGCGTGGGAGAGCTGGTTCTTCAGGTTCTGATAGTTGTGGCGTTACTTCAACTATCTGCTCATTACTCACATCAGATTGGATACCAAGCGGTGAAAGAAAAACTTCAGTCACTGATGACGTTGTCAAAGATGGATTTTCTTCATTATCCCCCTCTTCAAAGCCATAGAATTCTGGATTTGACGAACATGACTCGAAATCATTCTCTATGAGAGGACTTTCTTGGCTCTCGACTGGATTTACCCCCACTACAGCAGTATACATTGGAATCTCACGAGTGTTTTCATTTTGAGTTTTATAGTGAAAGTTATCTTCATGAAAAACTACATCACGGCTGATGAAAACATCCTTCTTTTGTAAGCTGTAGAGACGAAAACCTTTTGAAGTATCTGAATACCCCACAAAGATGCATTTCTCAGATTTTGAATCCAGCTTTCGACGTTTTTGCTTGGGAATGTGAGACATCGCTGTACAACCAAATATTCGAAAAGAACTAACATCTGGTTTGCGATTGCTCCATAACTCTTCTGGAGTTTTTTCAAGTTTTCTATGCGGTGAACGGTTAACAATATAACACGCACAGTTAACTGCTTCAGCCCAAAAAAATTTTGGCATTCTAGCGTCACACAACATAGCTCGTGCCTTTTCTGTAAGTGTTCTGTTCATCCTTTCTGCCAAACCGTTCTGTTCTGGAGTATAGGGAACGGTTGTTTGATGAACAATCCCAGACTTCTTCAACTCTAGTTGCATAGCTTTGTTAACGAATTCTTTACCATTGTCCGTTCTTAAGACCTTAATTCTTGCTTCTTGTTGATTTTCGACTTCGGCTTTGAATTCAAGAAAACAGTTCAACACAGCATCTTTGGACTTCATGAAGTACACGAATACCTTCCGGGTGAAATCATCTATAAAAGTAACATAATATATACTTCCCTTAATAGATTTCGCCTCCATCGGCCCACAGACGTCAGAATGGATTATTTCTAGTACTTTTGATGACCTTGACCCTTCTGATGGAAAGCTATTCCGATGCTGCTTGCCTTCTGCACATGACAAACAAGTCGAAAGAGAATTTTGACTCAAATCAATACCTTTAACCAAGCCTCGTGCAAGTAGCTTCATGTTGTCTTGACCCAAGTGACCAAATCTTCGATGCCAAATATTGTCCAAATCGTTTTGCGCAACATAAGCAATCTGATTTGTAGCAATATCCAACTTATAAAGCCCGTTTTCAGAACTACCTTTTGCTATGACTTCTTTTGAAGAATTTATGACACGACATCCATCTTTGTCAAAGACGACAACATTCTCATGATCCACAATCTTCTTTATGGATAGTAAGTTGACTTTCAACTCTGGGACATAAAGAGCATCATGAACAACAACATCACTTCTTCCTTGTGGAGTTAAAACAGGCAACGATATGTCACCCTTACTGATAGCATTCATAGACATGTTATTTGCTGTCTTAATTTGACCTTGAAATGGCTTCAGTTCTTTAAAATAACCAGGATCAGATGTCATATGGTCAGTTGCACCACTGTCAAAACACCATTCATGCTGTTTCGACTCTGCATGAAACGCTGCAAACATTGAGCCACCTTTTGTTGACTTGAAATCTTGACTTTTTAACTTCGATGGACAATCTGAAGCGTAATGTCCAACCCCATCACAGTTAAAGCAACGTGATTTGCCTTTCTTGTCATACTTTGGCTTCATTTTCTTGTGTGAATTCGAGAAACTTCCTCTCTTTGACAAAAGAGCACTGTTGGATGATTTTGAATCACACTTAACGTCCTGCAGCAATTTCATTTTGATGGAATCTGCTGTAATTGGCTTTCCACTGCAACCTATGCTCATGATCATTGGCTTATATTCATCAGGAAGACCCTTCAATAATATGCTTCCAACCCATTCTTCATTTACTGCAAATCCTATTTCATTCAACTTCTGTGCAGTCGAAACGATTTGGCTTACGTAATCTTCTACGGAGGAACATTCTACCAGGACCACTGAGCATAGTTTTTGAAGCAAACCAATGCGCCTGTCCAAGCCAGAATCTTGAAAAAGATTTTTCAAAGCTGTCCAAACTTCTTTGGAAGTGTTTGCGTCTCTTACATGGACGTAAAGACTCTTGTCGATGGCCAGAATCATCTTACACCGAGCAGTATTATCTTTAGCAGCATCCAAAGCAACGCCTGCATCAGGTTCTATACATTTCCATGAACCATCAAGTTGTAATTGGGTTTTCATGGCAAAGCTCCATGTTGACCAATTTTCGGAACCAACAAGCTTCTCCATTTGATGGGTTCCCAAATTCTGTTGCAAAGACATTTTTTCTTTTTAAGCAATATATTTTTTCTTTAAATTATATAATTCCTTATTTTGTTATTGGCCTGGGCCCATAACCTTTTAGCAGAGAATAAATAGAATAAAACGTCTTGTTTCAAATAGAGCAAACAACAGAATAAATATTTTATTGAAAATTATTTTCTTTCAAACAACAAACTCAAAACTTAGTTACTTATAAATTTTGATCGCAAGTATAATCTAAACAAGTATTTCAACAATTTGGCTATTTTAACATATAGTCATGCACCTTTAAACAGTGCTAAACCTCAGCTTTGCCACCGATTTCGGAAAATAGAAGTTGCTGAACCAAGGATTAAATATTTGTGCAACTGGTCCTAAATTTAAATCCACCTTTTCAAATAAAACGTGATAAATTTGTGTCAAGTTACCAAAACCTCAAAATGTTCTAATGAAATCATGGAGAAAAAAATCGAAATTACTAAGGACCAGTTGCACAAACGTGGTTCAGCCATGGATCAGGAACTTAACCCACCGATTTCGGCGGATTAGGTGCGAGTCAACTTCGGTTCAAGCATGGATGTGGCTATTTGTACATATGTGAACCTTGAAAGAGTGCTAAAACGCAACCTTACCACCGATTTCAGAAGATAAAAGTTGCTGAACCTCCCAACTAACATTTCAGCTTCGGTTAAGGTATTACAAAAGCTACATTTTAGCTTCTTTTAAACTTTAGTAAGGTTGTTGGGCATGGAAAAAGGAGAACGTTATACAAGTTTGACCCTCTATAAGAAGTTTAAACGAAGCTTTACCGAAGCTCTACAGAAGCTTTGAGATTTGACAGATAGCTTCGGAAGAGCTTGTATAGCTCTTTAATACATGTCTTATCGAAATAAAAAAAACTACTACAAAAACAAAAAATAATTCTTTTTTAAATGGTTTTTATTTGATTTAAATCATGAATTTTATCTTTTAATCTGAAATTATATTATTAGGTGTGTTTTTTTGTTTATCTATATAGATTTTGTGCAAAAAAACGACATCGAGATTTTTGAAATCAAAACAATTTACGTGTTAAAAACAACAAAAACTTTATCTGTATAGATTTTTGAAAAATCCAGATAATTATCCAGATTTTACTTTCTCTCGATAAAAACAGTAGTGCCAAGGTACTTTATTTGTTGTGTTCATACAAAAATATCTGAAAATATTAACAAAAAAAAAAGCGGAGAAAACGAGGTTTGAAAAAAACTCTCATAGAAAAAAATAATCAAAAATTTGTTTGACATGGTTGCATTGAAATGTTAATATCTCGAGATATACGCAATGCACTTTTCAGATAAAAGTCTTAAATGGATCCTGATAAGATTGTTCAACAGATATGTATATAAAATTACCAAAGTTTTTTCGAAAAATTAGAAATAAAAATAAAAAAGTTTTCACATTTGATTTTTAAAAAATCGAAAAAAAATTCAATATGGCTACCTTCAAACGCTTATAATACAAGAACGACGCAACTAATGTTAATGGTCATGGTCTTAAAATGTAGCTAAGAATATACAGATAATTTTTGGTTTTTTGTGAAAAAACAATTTTTTTGAATCCAACATGGATGCCATGGCCATATGAAAATTTTTGTTTGCATCCAACATGGATGTAATGGCCTTCCCACTTCGGAGTTAAAATAAAAAAAAAAACAAAAGCAACATTTTTGACAGACAACTGCCAAAGTATATGTACAGTGGTGCCAAATGTTTGCATGGATTTCAAAAATCCCGATGTCGTTTTTTTGCACAAAATCTATATAGATAAACAAAAAAACACACCTATTATTCCATTAGTTTTTAGTATATCTATTAATAATAATTTTAAAAGTATATAATTTTTTTACCACACCCAGGAATCGAACTTCGTATCTGCTTGGTGGCAGTCCACCACTCTACGCACTCGGCCATCCTCGTATATTAATTAATGAAATCAAAAACTTAATCAGTTCAAATAGCAGAAATGTAAAAAAAAATGTCTGAGCTAAATTATTCAATGTCAAAACCAAAAAGTGTCCCAGCTAGATTATTCAATATCAAAACCAAAAACCAAATACTTAACTTGGTAATTTCTGTAAATCTTCTATAAATTCATTAAGCAGGCTTTTCCGAAAACAAGCTTTTTTCGTTTAAGTTTCTCTAACAATATTTAAACAACTTATTAGAAGTTGTTAAACAAGTTCAAACTTCTATAAGAAATTAAATTCTGAAGCAAGCTCAATACAAGCTGTATAAAAAGTAGATCCTGCGAGATCTCAATTTATAGAAGCTGTTGTGCTAGTTGGGCTCTGATCAAGAATTTAATTCGCTGATTTCGGCGGATTAGCAGTGGATCAACTTTGGTTCAAGGATGGATTTATCTATTTCAACCTATATGGACCTAGAACCAGTGCAAAAAATTTTACCACTGAATTGAGAAGATAAAAGTTGCTGATCCACGGATCAAATATTTGTACAACTGGCCCTAAATAACATCAAAATTAACGCCAAATTCCGACATACTCTTTTCCGACATAATTTTTAATGCAATTTACATGACACATAACATGATTGTTCAAATAACCTAAATGCTAAGATAATCGCATATTTAATGCAACATTCTGCAAAAAAAATTAATACAAAATATCAGTTGCAATAAAAATTTTATTTTCAATGCAAATATTTTTCAGTTGCAATCCCCGCGTTCAACGCAGGCCACCTGTCATAAAAAGTTAGGTGGCATTTAGTTACGTTTTTTGACATTTACGGCCATATTATTTAATAGTTTAAAAAATTCATCTGGATGTAATCAATATCAAATGTCAAAAATAAATCCAGTTCCATAATAGGTGTGTTTTTTTGTTTATCTATATAGATTTTGTGCAAAAAAACGACATCGGGATTTTTGAAATCCATGCAAACATTTGGCACCACTGTACATATACTTTGGCAGCTGTCTGTCAAAAATGTTGCTTTTGTTTTTTTTTTATTTTAACTCCGAAGTGGAAAGGCCATTACATCCATGTTGGATGCAAACAAAAATTTTCATATGGCCATGGCATCCATGTTGGATTCAAAAAAATTGTTTTTTTCACATAAAACCAAAAATGATCTGTATATTCTTAGCTACATTTTAAGACCATGACCATTAACATTAGTTGCGTCGTTCTTGTGTTATAAGCGTTTGAAGGTAGCCATATTGAATTTTTTTTCGATTTTTTAAAAATCAAATGTGAAAACTTTTTTATTTTTATTTCTAATTTTTCGAAAAAACTTTGTTAATTTTATATACATATCTGTTCAACAATCTTATCAGGATCCATTTAAGACTTTTATCTGAAAAGTGCATTGCGTATATCTCGAGATATTAACATTTCAATGCAACCATGTCAAACAAATTTTTGATTATTTTTTTCTATGAGAGTTTTTTTCAAACCGGTAACGGTAAGAACACGTAAATTGTTTTGATTTCAAAAATCTCGATGTCGTTTTTTTTGCACAAAATCTATATAGATAAACAAAAAACACACCTAATGGGCACGTTCAAACAGCTATCGGATAGGCTATCTGGGATACCCGTATCTGGAATATCTCTTTGAACGAAAAGCTAATCAGATAGCTTGCCAAAGCAGCACAAAAAAAAAATGAAAATATTGAAAAGAGGAAAATGTTTCTTTTAAGCAAATTCCTGTTTTTTATTGTTGCATATAGTACTTGCACAATCGATTTAACTTTAATTCTTGCAAATTTATTTTATTTTCAAGCTGAATAATGGCACGAATAGAAATCAAAATAAAAAATAGCCAAATATTTATCAGCTGATCACTCGAATACCTGTGGTCCGTTCTTTTATTGAATATAGTTAACTATTGTTGTTATGTCAAAAAAATCGTTGTATTTGTTTTTGTTAGATTTTGTTAGAAAATTTCAACTTTGATTTAGGAACGATTAAATGTTACATTTTGTTGATCTGTCAAAAGAAAATTTTTTGAGAGTAATTTTATGAATGAATAAAGTTAATTTTATGAATGAATAAACAAGAAAGAATTAATTTGGTACTGAAATAATTCTTTTTAATTGAATTCTAAGTAAATTGAAACAAAAATATGCATTCAATAATTTCAAATATGGAAACAAACAAGAAATTCTCTTCTCACATCATCCCCTCTTTTCCTCATTTAGTTGTGTTTGACAGATTAACATTGAAACTCAAGTCCAGGAGCTGAGTTGGAAAAAGTAACAAAATGTAACTATTTGACACTTCAACACTGGATTTAGGAACGATGTTGTGACGTCACGATGTTACACTTTGTAACTTTTTCTCATTTAGGAACGATGAAAGTTAACTATTGTTAACAATAGTTAACATCGTCGAATAAAAGAACGCATCACTGAGGTATACCAAAAATTCTCGGATACCTTCAGATTATTTTTTGACAGAAAATGATTCGTTTCTTTGCTAATTTTTAACACTGTTTACAACAACAAAAAGCTATCCGATAACTTTAGGTCTGTTTGGGTTCTTTTTGTACAACCCTTCAAGCAAACAGGTCCGACCTCGGTCCGAATCCGCTCCGCCTGAGGCGGAGCTAAGTCCGACTTCGGATCAGAAACTGGTCCGAAGGCGGCTCAAATTAGTATGGAAATTATAATCACCGCGAAGTCGATTGCATATGTATTGGTGTGGTGAAAATCTCCATTCCGAGAAAACGGAGCCGAAGGCGGACCTGAGCCGGAGCAGCGAAAACCTACCAGAAAGAGGAATAAGAAAGGGATGACATTTCGCATTTGCGACCAAAAAAAGAACAAGATTTATTTTTTATTTTCACTGAAACTGTTTTATTTTTTATTTTATTTTGGCAAACGAAATTTTCACAATAAATCTTATATATAAAAATGAGTTCGTTAAGTGTGTGTGGCCGATAAACTCGAGTTTGGCTGGTACGATTTTGGTAATTTTTTGTTTGTTTGAAAGGTATTAATATGTAGATGGTTTGTATCAAAAAAAAATAATACCTTTTCTCCCACTTTCACATAGCTGTCAATTTGTTCGAGTGAAAAAACACTCTTGCTTTTTAAAAAGTTTAACTAAGCTTTATTTGTAAAAAAATATATTAAGACAGGCTTTCAAAATAATTATTATTGTTTATAGTTTGTGATGCCTGTCAACGTTTTAATTTGCTTGAAGCAGACACTCATTGGGACTCAACGCTTCCTGGTGCATCTGTGTTTTCGCCACATATTGTTCTCAGTAAATATAATCACATCTAATCCTTCCACTCGAACTTTAGAATTTTATTTGTCCCATTTACTTGCACTTATCATGTATGTAGATACGGATTGACTTAAAAAAAAGTCAAAGAATTCATACTTTTTGATACAAAATAACGTACAATAGGGGATAAGCTCTAAAAGCCGTTTCCTATGGAATTCACGCCCGGATAATTACCAGACCGGTCCAATACTTAATTTTTTTGTACCGAGGAATACCGTGACATGCTTAAATTTAATGGCAAGGATCGCATTTTGCATAAACATAGAAGCTCTGATCGTCTGGATAGTACGTAATTTTCTAAGATTTGGAGTAGTTTTTTTTTTCGTATAAGACCAGACAATTACGTTAATCAAATAAAAAAACATCCTTTGATCATTATTGGCTATGCTGCTATTTCAGATAAAGGATAAGGTTCTTTTTATATTGTGGAAAACGCCAAAGCTCCAGACCAAAACAAAAGGAGCTTGGGAACGTTTTGATTCTACGATTTCAGAATAGGCTCGAGACTCGAAGCATCTATATCTATGCAAGACTGGGTTCTTGCCATAAAGTTAAGAATGTCACGTTATTCCTCGATATACAAATTCAAGTATTGGACCGGTCTGATAATTCTCCCGGCATGAATTTCATAGGAAACGTCTTTTGGAGTTTATTCCCTATTGTACGTTATTTTGTATCAAAAAGTATGAATTTTTTGACTTTTTTTTAAGGCAATCCGTATCTACATGATAAGCGCAGGTAAATGGGATGAAAAAAATTAAAGACATTTCGACGAAAACTTTAAAAATTCAGCAGCATGAACCAAAAAATTGTATTTTTTCGCTTGGGCCTAATAATACGGCAAGGCTTTTTGATACATTATAGTCTTGGTATATCCAATGAATTCAAAAACTCCGTTTGGTAATTTTATACATTGCTTTCATTTGTGATAGGGTCAACCGATTTGTAGGCAAATCATTGTGCATTTATATATAAAATTGTTGCATTGATTTCAGAAACATTTTTATTTGTACCAGCCATTATTGCACGTTCACTCAGCCAAGTATGATATTTGTAATTTGTCTTTATACTTGGAAATACACTTTGAATCAATTCATTTTTTGAATTTACATTGAAAAAATTGTTTTGAAGTGTAATTCGGCCTTCCGAATCCATTCCATTAACAATGTCCAATAACTGCATAAATTACAATAAATTGGTTAATATTCATTACAATAAACCAGTTTTTTTCGGTTTAAATGTATTTTCAAACAGGTTCTATTTTTTTAAAAAGTACACTCAGCGAAGCGGGTGGGGGTTAGCTAGTACAGTATAAAATACAATACATTTTTTTTCATTTTATTTCATTTGATGCTGCTGCTGTTGTTGGTGTTTTTTTAGATACCCAATCGCATGTTTCACCTTCTAGATTTTTCTTCATCATTAGAGATTACATCTACAACACAAGAAGAAACAACATTTTAACCCAAACACTTTGAGCGATATAATAAAACATACCTTTTTTGTTTTCCATATTGTTTATAATTTAATAAAATTGTTTATAATTAATAAACTAACATTATACAAACAACGACACGAGACACGACGCGACCAAACACTTCAACAAAAAATAACAAAATGACGCTTTGGCTCTGGTTGGCCTTGTCTTTCTTTTCCTTTTCTCATTTTTCACCACGATTCTCGTTCGACTTTGTGTTCATACACAAAAAGTTGCAAGTGTGTGAGTGCAAGCCCGATTTTCGCGGTCTGAAGTCGGAGTTTCTTTGTTGAACTCAGTTTTCTTGCTTGAAGGGAAAAATATGAAACCTGTCAAATTTTGAGGAGTGGGGATGAAATCCTCTCAGAGAAAGAAAAATTGTCCAAAAGTAAAAACTTTTCTGCTTCCAAAAAAGTAAACAAAGAAAAAAAAAATAAACAAACGAACAAAATCAAAACATTTTTTTTTATTTTACTATTTTATTATTTTTTATTATTTTATCTTCAAATATTTATAGGTATATTTTAAGAATATAACCACTAAAACTTAATAAATTAAAACAAAAACACAAAAAAATTCCACATCGCTGTTTTTAGTTTGCTTTTTTTTTCATCAAAAAAAGTAAACAACACTACCTATTTGGAAAAAAATAAAGAAATAAAAAATATCAAAACACTTCAAACACTTTTTTAAAATTTTTACTTCAAATATTATAATATATTTTGATCACAAAGCCACTAAAACGCAATAAATTTAAATTAAAACACAAGAAAAAACCACACCGCCATGTTTATAGGTTGTTTTGTTTATGTTGTGCGACAAGACCGAATATGTAAAACAGAGAAAGCTCTACCTTTTGACAGATTTCACATTTTTGTCCGACGAAATTTTTTGGGCAGAAAATCGCAAGAAGGGGAAATTATTTTCTCTCTCGCGGCCATCTTTTTTGTGAAAAAATGCTCAATTTCAGAGTACCCAAATAGGAATTGGGTTAAAAAAGTTGAAAAAAGTAAAAATATTTCTGTTTTAGGCAGTACCCAAACAGACCTTTTATGTTAACTGTTTGAACGTTCCCAATGTCATCTGAAATTCAGATCAAAATTTTTTGCGTTCAACGTCAAAAAAATCTGAAGTTCAGATGGTGCGTTGAACCCGGCCAATAACTTTTTTTTTTATGCAAATATTTTACAGTTGCAAAATTATTTTTTATTGCAAAATATTTTTGGTTGCAATAAAAAATTTTTTTAATGCAAATTTTTTTTTTGCAATAAATATTTTTTTTTAAATTGTAATGCAAAACATATGCATTTTTTTATCCCTGTGCATTGATTGAAGAGAAAAATCCTTAAGCTCGGCAGCACTACTACTGACGTTTTGTGGAAACACTGAACAAAAAAAAAATACACCAAAGATATTAAAAAAAATAGATTAGATACTCCTTGTTGCACTCAGATGTCAGATCTCAGATAGAGTTCTAGTATGAGCATCCACTGCTTACTGCTTGCTTAGTATTTTACTCACTGCACTCTAGCAACTAGCATCTAGCATTTCTGTTGGTAGATAAAATAAAGACAAAAGGGCGAAAGGTAAGACTTTTTTTTTCATCTTGCAAATAGTTAACTTAATTTTTTTTTGTTGCAATCGTAGAAATCTAAAAGCTAGGAAAGAATAATTTTATTATCCACAATTATGGATGCAGACTCAAGAAAATCGACCACAAGTGGTCTAGATCGCATTTTTAAATCAACACTTGTTTTTAAAATGATCGAAGGCTACAAATATTCCGTTAAAATAAGTCACACAAATACAACTGCAGTTAATATTATGAAATCGAGTGATCCTGGTCCAAAACTAAAGAACTGGATGGTTCGATTTGATAATCCTCATAAAAATGTTCAATATGCTCACATCAATTTGAGATCCAAGTATACTGGAATTAAAGATCCACACGCGAAGTTGCCACCAGGCTCAATTACTGTAAGATATTTTTCTAATTTTATTTTGGAGATAAATATTTTCTCTCTCCTAATATAATTTATTAAGGCAGTTCAGGGTGCTGCGTATATAGGAAAAGCCTTAGATTGGCTTTGCTATATAACTGTGATTGTGGCGAAATCTTCTATTCTTTTCAAATCAAGATCTTGGGGTCCATATTTTTCACTAATAGATTTAATCCCAACCTTTCTATAACATTCAAGGTGCTGCTATTGGTAAAACAGTTGGATCATTCTTAATACCAGGCATTGGACCTGTTGTGGGTGCAATTACTTTTGGTATACTTGGTGTACATTATGGAAGCGGTTATGGATCAAAGAGTACTTCCTATTTCAGTAATTATTGGAGAGAAAGGCAATTGAAATTGGAGAGGGAAGAGGAAAAAAGCGTTGGAAACTCTAAGAAACTACTCAATTTTGTATCGAAAGTCTATTAAATGTAATATCTATTCTTTTAACTAGTTTCAAAAAATTGTATCCAAATCATTGTTATCCGTTTATTGCATCCTTTACAAAACAAGGGAAATGAATCTTGTATTCGCGCATGTTTTCATAAAAAAATCACCAACTATTTTTCAAGATTTAACGAAAAAGCTGATGAAAATTATTTAGTTAAAGCATTTTCCTGTAGTGGGATGGGTTTTTATTATACGGCTTTGCTGAAATCTTATCGGAACGGGTATATCTTGATTTGAAGAATAATTAAAATCTATTTGTAAACAAAGTGATTGTTTTATTTGTTGTTCATTTGGTTTTTTATGATCTCCTATCGAGATTTGTTTAGCTTATGTGGAATTGATAATTTATTTCTCCTATGCTAAAAATATCAATTATATAGGTATATAGGTAATTCTTATAGCCTCCTACCCGAAAAATGCAATCTAAAGGCAAAAATGAAACGTCGTTGAGTGCATATTGGTATAGATAGATAGTTGACTGAAATGACGTCATAGCACCATTGCAAAAAGACGGGGGTTTCCCGAAACCACAGTATAGCAGGTACCTCTACTGAGTCAAATCAGTGTTGCCGGTGACAAATTCTGTAGGGTAGTACAAAAGCCAAAAATGAGTAGAATTTTGCAGAAAATAGTAGTATACATAAAGTTGGAAGCATTGGGTATGCAAAAATAGGTTATCCTATGCAAATTTTACGTGTTCAAAACAAAAAATCACTTTTTATTTTAAATTCTTTTAAAACTATCGATCTAATTAAGTTGACTTTAATCCGGAGTATAATATATTTTAGTCCAGTATATAGACTAAAATGTCCTAATGATATTGTAACGATGAATTACTGAACTACTTTTAAGATAAAAGTCTGAACACACTACCTACTCCTGCAAAGGTAGAAATGTGAACGGACCTTTAGTAATTAAGAAAAATATCTCATTGAACACATCTAAAAATATCCCACTGAACACATCTAAAAATATCTCACTGAACACATCTCAAAATATCCCACACTGAACACATCTCAAAATATCCCACTAGACTGGAAGTATGAAGTGCCCTTCCTGGAAAGGAAGTTTCGAGAGACAGGGACGAGAGCCTTCGAGGACGTTCTCGAGTCTCGAGATTCCGGTATAAAAGGCAGCGTAGACACCGACCGGAGACAGTTTAATCTTGAAAGTGAAAGAGTACAGTACAAAGTGAAATAAAGTGTTGCGAATTGTTAGTAGTAAATAAAGTGATTTAAAAGTGTGTTTGTTTGAGCGAATAATAAAAGTAAATTGAGTTGAAATAAAGTGTGTTCTTATTTGAACGGAAATATAAGTGGAAATTAAATAAGTTTTATTGTGAACCCGGAATAAAACATTACATTGGTGTCAGAAAAGTGGAATAAAACTTATTTATTTGTGCGAATCAGATAATTTCGCGAATAAAATAAAAAGTGCGCGTGTGTTTTAACAATAAACAAAGTGTAAAACATTTTGAAATAAGTAAAAGTGCTCGCGTTTTGAAAAGTTAAAATGGGTAAAACACTAAATCAGTTAAGTTTGACTGAGTTGAAGGCGGAATTGACTAAGCGAAGTCTTCCTACTGCTGGATCGAAAAATGATCTCATTATTCGTCTACAGGATTATTTAACCCAGAAAAACGAAGATTTGGATACATTTCAATTCGAGGTTGAAATGATAGAAGAACGAGTAAGTACTAGTTCCGATATGTCATCCATGATGGCTGTTCTCCTTGCAAAATTTGAAGAACAGAAAGAACAAATTGAGACACAACGCAAGGAACAGAGAGAACAAATGGAAAAACAACGTACCGAGCAAAGGAGTGAACAACAGAGTGTTCTCAAACAAATGGAAAAACAACGTACCGAGCAAAAGAGTGAACAACAGAATCTTCTCGAAAAATTAGATGAACAGAAAAACATCATCCAAGGTAAGCTTGACGCGATCGAGAACAAGTTCGTTGCTATTGATGCTTCCATCAAATGCGTTGAAAAGCAATCTCAAGAAAAGTTCGAGAAAGTTGAAGAAAAACTCGAGAAAGTAGAAGGAAAGTTCGAGAAAGTGGATGACAAGTTTGAAAAAATGGAAGTTAAAATGCAAAGTATTACTGAGGAACTTGACAAGGTTCGGAAAATTAAGATTCGAGAAAGTTCTGGTGAGTACCCAAAGAAGAAGGAAATGCATCCACCAACATTTGATGGACAAAGTTCTTGGTCGATCTACAAGAAACAGTTTGAGGCAGCTGCAACAACAAATGGCTGGGATGACGAAGACAAATGTATAGCGCTGACTCTTGCTCTTAGAGGTCCTGCTGCTGAGTTGTTACAAACGTTACCACCAGAAAAGAATGGTAACTTTAACGCTCTTGTCCAGGTCATTGAAAAACGCTTTGGAGATGGCCATATGCAGGAAGTCTTCCGCGTCCAACTCAATACAAGAGTCCAGAAAAGAGGAGAAACTCTGCAACAACTTCAAGCAGATATTGAAAGGTTGGCTCATCTGGCATATCCGACAGCAGGAGACGACATTATCAATCAGTTTGCGACAGAAGCCTTTGTACGTGCTGTATCTGATATAAATCTTCAGCGAGCAATTCGAACAGCTGGAAAACGTTCCCTTCCTGAAGCATTAGCGTTTGCACTGACTATGGAAGCAGCAGAACAGGCTTCTCAAGGCGTTCATCGGGTAAGAGAAGTTGCAGTGGAGGAATGCTCTTGTCAAAAACTCGCGTTCCAAAGAAACCAGCGAGACGGAGCTGCTCGATGCTGGAACTGTAACAAGACAGGACATCTCCAGCGGCAGTGCAGATTGCCACCAAGAAGAACTGCTTGCGAACACTGTGGAAACAGGAATATTGCCCAACAACAGGTAAGCGATACAACTAACACTCATGCTCATCTTGTTTCCCATTCGGGAAACGAGTAAGGACCAACTTCGAGGGGCAGAAGCTGGTTTCTGGTATCGATGGCCCCAGAACCACAATTCAAGTCTCACAGAGTAAACGAGACAACAAAAGTCTGACAGTGGAGGCGACCATAAACAACAAACAACACGTGGCTACAATTGACACCGGTGCCACCGCCTCTATTGTACGAAGAGACTTGGTGAAGATGACATGGCTACATAACACCAACAGCTACTGTCTGAAGACAGCCACAAAAATTATCATAAATCTTTATAACTTATCCATAGATTTTGAAGAAAACCATCTTGTTATCTTTGCCAAAAAGTGCACTACACATAAAAAATATAAAACTATGAGGATTCGCAAGATTTAGATTTTTTATGTCAGTAAGAAACTCTTTTTTTTTGCAAAAATTTCCTTTAAAAAGTCGATTTTTTTGATACAATGCACTTAAACTTTTGGAGTGACCCAAAAAAGTTATTCCAGTGTTGGTTGCTTATTTGATCAGCTTTCAGGAACCGGGTTTTCTGTTCAGATTAGTTGTTTATTACTCAAGATATAGCTTGAATACTAAGTATGCTGGACAAAAAAACGACAAGAATCTTTGAAAAATTATATCTCGAAAACGTATCCATCGTAATTTTTTTTTTTTAAATTGATTCCCGAGTTCTTGAGGTCAAAGTACGTAAGAAAAAAATAGGGGATTGAGTGTCCATTTTGGCTGTAAACCAGTGTAATAGGCACGACTATATTTGTTCCAAATTTCAATCAATGTTTTTCTTCTCAGCCCCATTTCTTTTTGAAAAAAAAAAAATACAAAACTTGTTTTTAAAACCAAAAACTAAAGGCTTAACTACATTGGCTCAAAAAGTGAAAAAGTACAAAAGTGAAAATTTTCAAACGTATTTTTGTAAAGTTTTTTGGGCTGGAAAATTAAAACAAATGATGCAGAAAGATTATTTTATGGTCTAAAAAAACAATTTATATACTCTTTTTCACAAAACAATTGCGCCAGTCAGAAAAAAAATATTTTCACTTTTGTACTTTTTCAAAAAGTGGTGTATATGTAGTTAAGCCTTAAGCTTTCTGCATCATTATTTTAAATTTTTATATTATAAAAACTATCATAAAATAAGTTTGAAAATTTTAACTTTGATTTGTAGTTGTAGTTTTTTTCGGCTTAAATTATGCTCGATCTGCATACCAGGCCTAAAGGTATAACCACATTTGGCACTTTTTGCAAAAGTCAAAAAGTGAAAATATTGTTTTTTCTCGCTAGCGCAGTTTGTTTGTGGAACAGATTGTTTGTTTCATCACAAAATCAGTTTTAAAATTTTCACTTTTTTATTTTTTTAATTTTCATTAATTCCAACCGAGTTTTGCACCAACTCCAACTAAAAAAATCACATTTTCATTTCCGATTCTTTCTGAAAGTCGATTGACAATCGACATTGATTTCTGAAATCAAAGTCGATTGTGATACGAGGATGGCTGTTTACCCGAAACGTGTCATCAATAAAAATTTAAAATTAAACAAGACTATAAGGTGTTTTATTGACTTTTTATGAATTTATTAACAGTCTTGTTGGCCGAACTTCTTTAATTTAATAGTACATATTTCTATCTGTCACAAGTAAGAGCAAGAAAAAATGTGAAGAAAAACCAAGAAAATTAATAAATTTAAATAAAAAAATACATTTTCAAAAAAAAAAACGTTCAAGCTCATTCTGCCATCTATATGTGGATGCTTTAACCATATACAAAATCCATAAACACCTGAACGTCTATTTGTTCCATTTCCATCAGTTCTATTTTGAATTGAAACAAATTCCAACACTTTTTTTAAATCATTTCAAAACAGATGCTTTCTCACTTTCTCTTCTACAAACAATACACCACACAAAGCAGCCATTTTCAAAAAAAATGTCCCCTCTTTTTCCCATAAGATTCCGATTTATCCCAACCCATAAACAAAAAATACCAAGACTGGAAACTTTCGTACGTCTTTCCCCCCAAAACCCTTTTGTGTACAGTGTTGTCTGTGAATATATGTGAAAGCCACCACGTTGGTAAATGACGTTAACACGCACACATTTATAGATTCACGACATTCACCACACATCCAACACGAACACAACGATAGGTTCACGACATTCACCACACCTCGCAGCTTGTAGGCAAACGTCAGTTGACCGCCGAGTTTCCAGTCTTGGTATTTTTTGTTTATGTCCCAACCCTGTTTCATTTTCATTTGTTAAAACGAAATCATTTCAAATTTCAGTGGTAGCAAAATACTATTTCCATACGTTCTCTCGCAGTTTACTGAGTGAATTGAAAGAGCATACACACACAGTGGTCGTTGCAATCGTTTTTTTTTTTTACTGTCGTTCAAATCCGGAATCGACTAAAAAAAAAAACATATTTTTTTTGCTGCTCGTCGCGAATCAAAAAGGAATTAAATTCTAATTTATCTCACACAAAAATTAAATAACCATTATCCACCTGAGAGAAATAACATAAGGGTGCAAAGTGCGATGGAACACGACAATGATCAATGAGAGTAAATTGAGTGCATTTTCCGTCTATTTTCTTTATCCTTCATCATCATCATCGTTGTCGGGCTAAACCCGGGTTTTTTCTCCTCTCTGCCCTACCCCTCCCATCGAAAAACCAAATACAACAAAAAAATATTCTCTCAGCAATTAACTTGGCCCCAAAAATTAAGAAAAAAGAAGGAAAAATTTAGCAACACAAAGTGAAAATTTTCAGTGAAGAAATATTTTCAAAAAAAAATCTAACAAAAATATGTGCGTTTTTTTCGAGTGATTAATCGTCGCTGGAGCTTGAATAAAAAAATAAATTGAAAAAAAAAATCTGATTCTGGTTTTCTTTTTTTCTCCTGCATCAAACGTCTCGTAGTCTTTTTTTCTGTGTGTTTTTTGATTCCTCTTTCTGCACATCACACTCGACTCAAATCTTTGTGTTTTATTATTTTTTTTACTTCAATTCAATTTTTCTTGGTTTTTATCTTGAATAACAAAAAAAAAAAAACGAAGAAAACGCGAGAACGAGAAACAAGAATATACAAAATAAAGAGCAAAAGTAACGAGTAAAAAAAATAAATAAAATAAAAAGAATCACCTGCGCCATATTATTATCCTCTTCTCTCAACTCGATTTGGTTCGTTCCTTTTTCCTGTTTCACTCAGTTCGTTCGTTTTGTTACGTGTGTGGATTTTATTTTTTTTTTTGTTGGAACAACGTAGACTTGGAGTTCGACTGACGTTCGCCAACAACAACAACAACAACCATCAAAAACGACACGACGAGGAAGAAAAGGATTTTCCTCCCAGTTTCGTCGTTGGTTTTTTTTTTTTTTTTTGTTGATTATTATTATTCTCTTTTAAACCATATTCTGGGATTTCGCAGCACAGGCACAAAAACAGCGGAGGACGTCATTCAAAATGAGTTGGGGTACTGAACTTTGGGTAAGTGGAGATTGGAGAACTATATAAGTTCTGTTTTTCTTTTTTTTTTTTTGTATTCTCAACACTTTTTTCCACTGCTGGCTGAATGGCTGCATGGTTGGATGCACACGCAAGCTACAAAAGCTACGTAGCTAGTCGATGTCGACGAAGTTGCGTCCAAGTTCTAGAGATGGAAAAAAGGAGGAACAAAAAAGTTTCTCACTCAGATTTTTTTTGGAATAATTGAGTGCGACTACTTGCAGCGACTTTGCGACACACCTGTGATTGACTCATTTTTATTGGCTTTTAGGGGGGCAGAGTATAGAGATGATAATGGGAACACTTTAAAATCATTTTGAATTCATTTTCACTTAACCATTATGGATTTTTGTAAAAATTAAAACAAAAATACAAAATTTGGACAGACTTTTCTTATTAAATGCCAGAGGAATTCCTATCTTTTCTGGTTTAGTCAAGATTTACAATCGAGCTATTGACGATGAGTCATGTGGTATTTTTTTTGAATTTGTAGTTGTACTGGTTTCGAAATTGAGATAGATTGATCGCACGACAGGTGAATTAAATTTTATATTTTTCTTTTTGACGAATGAGTTCAAGCTGGAGGAAGTAAGAAATAAGAATCAGTAGGTCGTAGGAGTAAAAGTTTACCTTTCTATCCTATCTCATGGAAGTGGTTATTGGATTAGCAAGTAGGAATTTGATCTTAAAACAGAAAATAAAGCAAAGATTTGCTGTCAAAAAACAAAGAAAAATGTTGGAGTTCACAGAAGCCATGGACAAGGTGTCTCACGATAAGTCAATTAATAAGTCCAAATTATCTAACCTGAACGAAACGTCAGTATGGACTTGAATGTCATTAAAAGCTATATTAATAATAATAACTTAACAAGTCGAATAAAAGAAGTGCTTTGCTAAGTATTCTACTTGGCTAATGCATTTCCAACGAAAGGATATTTTCTCTTAATCCTCGCCACAATTCTTTGTGGCTTTACTTTTCTGGCCAGACAACAACCCGAAGGAAGGTCAGCTGAGATCTTTGCTGAGTTCAACCCCCTAATTCGGCTTGTAGACGAGCCAACTCGTATTTCGGACGTTGTTGGTCGAGCTGACCTCAGAGAATTGTTTAGCAATATCAGAAAGTCAATTAAGGAGCGTTTTTTTTTTTTTTAACTCAACAAACGCCAAAAATTCAAAAATGAAAAGATTTATCTTTTTTTTGAATATCAAATATGTGTTATTATTGTAGTTTTAACATGGGTTAATTAGTTTCAGTTATTTATTGGTACATATATTATGCATAAAATGTAATAACGTTAGGTAGAAAAAAAACCGGTTTTTTTCATGTTAAAAATAAAGGCAAATCGTTTCAAATCTGAAAATAAAAGCTAAGCTTATCGATTAGCTTTGCAAGAAAGAACAACTCCTCATTTCTACTTTTTGAAATTTTGGCTTCGTATTCAAATAGGAAACAAAAAACCTTGTCCTGAAAAACTTGAAAAAAAAACTTGAGTTTTGAAGAAAAAAAACGCTCCTCAAGTTACAAATTTGAATTCGCTATTACTACTTATTCAAATATCGAAGCGTGACAAAATAAAATTAATTTCGAAGCTTTCTTCAGAATGCGAACATGACATTCTATTTTTGAAGTGAAAACTTCTTTAGTATCGTAGTGATTTGAAAAAAGATGAAACGAAAGAGCGACATGACAAATCAATTGGTTATAACTTTTATGTTTTGATAGATAGATGAATGAAATTTATACTGTAGATAGGTAATCAAGTAATTTTAAAATTCTGAGATAACGGTAAAAAGATGTTCTTTTTTTAAACGCGTTATATCTTTTTATCTATCATTTTTTTCTCTATCATTTTTATTGATATATCACACATAACGGTACGTGCTCTACAAATTACACAATCGTAAATTGAAAAATACCTCAAAACACCTGTGGAGATCTGTTGCCGATGACCAGCCACCAGTGTAGGAAGTACCGTAATCTCAGTTTGAAATTTCGACATGGTTGGCTTAAAAATGTCTTACTTGTTTTGTAGGCATGGTAGAAATATGATTGAAGTGTCATATTAAAGGTAAAATAATAAGCTTTCAGATGACATAAAATTAATTATAGGTTGTCATTTAAAAACTATGAATTTACAGTTGATGGGATAAAAAAAAGGTAGATTTTTTAATTATTTTTTAAGGTTTAACTTCAACCACGTGTGAACTGCGCACATGATTTTTTTTTTAATTTCGACAGTTGTAGGAGTGGAAGCTCATTTATTTATCATTTCACATCTTCATAGGTCAAGAATTGACCCTTAGTTCTTTAAAAAAAGCATTGAGATCACCTCAGTTGGCTTTCTTGTAGTAGTAGACTCCAGCGCAAATTTTTATCTCAAATGTGATTCTTTCCAGAATGGAAAATTCTACCCCAAATAGCGTTAAAACAATGAAACTGAAAGAGAATTCAGGGTTGACTGAAGCCGTAAAGAGTATCGGGGCTAGAGAGGTAAAGTTGCATTTTTGTAAAGCCCACCCCACTGAGAAAAACCGGACAAAGTTTAAAAAGGCTAGAAAGGCCAGCTATGTCCATATTTAATGAACCAAATTTTTGCATGATATAAAATTAAGACAACAAATATTACAATGCCCCACAGGAAGTACACGTTTTTAGTAATCTAGGGTTCCAAAGCTAGCCTTAATTGAAATTCCATGTCAGCTCTCTTGAGAGAGCTAATCTCCTCGCTCGCTAGTTTGCTGTCCACTCTACTCTGATTCCCTACATGATTCCATGGGACGAATATTCTTTCGCACTCGTACAGTGGCCAGAGTCCTCAAAGACCATGACATAAACAAATACGAAAAAGTGTAAATTCCATTCTTAGAATGAGTGTAACTATCCACCTTCTGTGGAATGAACACATTCGATGTCGCAATATAAGCTGCGAAATAATTAGGTTAACGTACCTATTTTGAGTTTTTTGGATATAATACAAAATCGGGCTTTTGCAAGGATGTTGGATTTTTACTAATGATGACTCCATTATTAGCAAAGAATAACTGATTCAAGCAAAAAGTCAAGGAATTTTATAAAGATCAAAGGACTCAGGACGCTCCCCTGGTGCACACCAACTTTGATTATCGATTACCTTTTAGAAATCACCTAGCACAAACTTAAACTATTTACAAAAAAGTCCATCTCTTCTTCGTCTAAAAATGAATTTATGTACACATATTTTTCCCAGCTTAAAAAAACATACATAAACCTTTTAAAGAAACTGTTTCACATTTCTATACAAAATCTAAATTAAACACAATAATAAGTAGGTATTGGTTGCGCGCCATTCCATAAACAAATTAGCACTTAGCAGCAGCAGAAGAGGCGTCTTGTTTATATTGATTCGCCCGGTTTACAAAGAAGTCTTATTATCACCACTCAGAAAGAAGAGAGAGATGAAGATTCACATATTCATTAGCATATTCTATACGACGACGAGTCTATACAAACATTCCTGGATATTTGTTCCATCACACAAACAACTAACCGACCTATTGCCATTTTTTGTTTACCAATTCTGTATTCTTCGTTCCGTTTGTGAACGTGCGGGAGCATAGTTTCTGTATTTTATGAAAAAATAGCTTTAGTGATTTCGAAGAACCCCGTCAAATCAAATGAGGTTCTGCTATTAATAATCAATAATTTAGCTTTGGGCATAGAGCAATAATAAAATTTGTGATATGTTCAGTTGAGCGTGTAGCTTTTTTTTCGCTCGTTTCATTCAAAATGAATTAAAATTCCACACCAGCAGTCACCAGTGAGCAAATAGTATTATAGAGGTACCTCTACCTATATCAGCTATGCTAGCATCTCAGTCACATTTGGATAGTGAGAAAACCTGACCCGACTGGATACACCTCATTCGGCGTGCGGGTTGTCCACCACAAAATATAGTCAAGTCGACAGTCGACATCGACACTCGCTTCGCTAGTGGAGTTGGCGTTGAAATAGCAAAAAACCAGTTTATGTCGCAGTTCGCAGATAAGTTTTTAAGTATAGCTATCGTAGTTTGTAGGTACTTTTGTGTAGTTATCGTTAGCTGAGAGCTATTTGTAGTTGTTGTTGTTGTTATTCTTTGTTTGCCTTTATGGTTCTGTTAAGTTCTGAGAGTCAGGTAGAGCCTGACGACGACGACTACAACTATGACTATGGCGACAACAACAACTACAAATTTGTTTTCTCAAGATTTATCTCAACTTGAGTTGATGCAGCTGTTTGTGAAGCAAAAAAAAAAAAAATAAGTTTACTCGCGTAATCACTATGATTGTATTCTCTCTCTCTAAGGTCATTTATCTGATTACAAATCGTGTTTCTTTGTTAGATCTTAGATTTTTGTATAAAATAAAAAATTAAATGAAACAAACGACAAAGGTATTTTTATTTTAGAAATTCAGTTTCGATTTCTTGAACCAGTTTTTGTCTGATTTTTTAATTGAAAACAACAAAACTGACCGATAGCACAGATTTTATTCAAGCATTAAGTATTTGCATATCATATCGATGCAAATTTTTCAAGCGTAGTTAAATAAATTTGCGAATTTATTACGAAACAACAGATTTCTCACGATTTCACTTGTTTATTTTAAAGAAAAAAGCATCAGCTGAGTAGTAGAGTTGTTTACTCAGCAATCATTTCGTTCTTCAACCATCATTGACTAGTGAGTGACGCGTCATTCATGATAATGATAATGATGATGAAGCTTTCAATTTCTTATAACGGTCAATTTTTTAAATTTGTTTAAAGTTTGCGTGGCAAATAAAGTAAAAACTTGTTATATTGAAAGGTGACACGTAATGTTATTCATCTTGAGAAGAATCATGACACTCTCATGTCTGCGTTAACGCATTTTTTTTTTTGTTACTTGGAAATGTAATTTGAAACTTGTTGTCTTTAAAAGGCATACTCGCTCAATAAAAGCTTTAAACTGGTTAGGTTTTTTTTTTTGTTGTTGATTGATTGATGAGTTGATAAGGAGTTGGCTTTTTTGATAAATTTCTATGAAACATTATTTATTTTACTTGGCAATTTAAGCAAATAAGAATTCCATGATATTGATATTAGAACTAGCAAAAAAGCCATTTCGTTATCAAACAAACTATTGGTCTTTATACTGGAAGATCACGTGTCGGTTTGTGCGTTACAACCTCACTAGTTAATAGATCACAACTCTGTTAGCTACTTCTGTTCGATTGGATGAATTCATGGGGTTTTTGTTGCTACTTATCCATTATACTTCTTTTCTGAAATTGCTTGGTTTTTGAATTGGTATTTCGTCATAGTGTACCAGATAGAAAAGTAGTAGGTCTATTGATAACCCTAATTATCTTTTTGCATAGGAGAAACTTTGTCATTTGCCTGAGTCCCTTTTGTTCCCCATTAGTAATTTGGTAGAGGGCGAAACTATCATTTTTTAACAGCTTCTGATTTGAGGTTCCAGTTTGTTGATCTGTACTCGTTAAACAGTATTATATCAAGAAGGTTGATTTGATTTGATGTTCCTGCATATCTGAGACTAGTATTCACGGAGTTTGCTAGTCATCTGAAACAAGTGGACATACACAATGTAGTCATCTGTAAATAGAAAATTTGCTGATCTGATGTTTTTAATATATTCAAAAGGAATAGTTCTGGTTTCGGTCCTTGGGCAAATCTGGTAATGACGTCAATATCGCTATTAAGTCCGAAAAATCGAGTTTGAACGAATCTTTCTTCTTTCTGGCCGGGATGAAGATCTAATGTTGAAGCGTTATTGAGAGGATAACTGCTTCATGCTATGAGTGGCTGATGAGTTTCAGGCAGACATTGTTTCTTTATTCTGATAGGACAGATCTGGGTTCGGTATGTGGGAGTAAGGTGAAATTAGGTTGATTTATGCTGATAACGGTAATAGGTTCATCATCTTCGAGCTGGATCATTGCAACGATGGCTTTAAAGCATTTCAGCCCGGTGACAGCAACTTCAATGGCAGAGAGTTTTTCTTCCATGATCCGAGAGTTAAGGCGATGCACTGTCACGTCCATAGAAATCATCAATATGGGTATCCAGCCCTCTTAAACCACATCTGGCTTAAGAAATTCAATCAGTGAATTAGGCAAAATGCCAACATTCATACAGAATACATTTATGATTTGAGCGCAAATATCCTTCTTAAACTTAAAAAAACTAGTTCAGACTTTTTCTTTTCGTCTGCAAAACTAATAATCAGGATAATCTAGTTGTGATTATCCGTCTTTTCAATTTGCACCACATCAAATCTAAGCCTATTGGTGTGTGTGCCTTTATTTTATTTATATCCCGTTTGAAGGTAGCGCCTTGAGGTGTTCACTCACGCGAATACAAAAACTCTCCACACAATTCCTTCCAAAGATACATATTTGTTGTGTTCATTCATTCTTTTTTGTTTTTTTTTTTTTTTGTATTTTGTGACTTAAAGAGAATTCCATTCGAGACACGTGCAGAATTCTTCTCATTAGGCACAACAGCACTCCTTACTTAGAAACACCTTCACAGTTCATTCGATTTGCCAATGTTCCCAATGCATTCTGTGTTCACCTAAAACAATGCACAGGCTACCCAGAAAAACATTCCATAGCTTTGCGACTTATATACGATGTGTGTCTGTATATTAGGCGGCAGTGGCTGTACATCTGCCCCCTCGCATTGAACCTACGTGCGAGTTTTTTTTTTGTCTTTTTTGTTAATAAAAATGCATTCGCCATGCGATGGGTGCGTGCGAGCATTTTCAATTTATTTTTCCTCTACAAAACAGACAAGAAGAGGAATCACCTAAACAACAACAACAACAACACATCAGGGAGCTGTGCTTCTTGCTTTGCTTCTGCTATATTGCTCCCCAACAAAAATGTTGAGGTTGGTTAAAAGTATAATTGGGGGCGCTGAGGAATTCATTTGGAATCCCCTCATCTATAGACAAGAAATTGTGTGTGTGTCTCGACGAAGAAGAAGGGGGAAGAAGAGCCTGAAATTTTCCATATTTTATTTATTTGTCGCGACATCGTCATCGTCGTTTATTTCGGTCTATCAATAGCTTTCGGCTGAATCTTTAAATAGACGCAAATGGTCACAGATAAGACCGATAAAAACCAGAGTTTACTCTTTTTTTTTTTCTTTGGTATCGTTTGTGTATGTCTTGTGAGTCTTTGAGTGGCTTGATGTTCCTTTCAGAGTTTGTTTACGGCGCACTCACACTTTCTCCAACAAATAACGTTATTGATTTTCCAAAAACGTTTGTGTTATAACAAAATAAAGATTGAATAGTGTGGTGTTAATTTTTTTTGGAGAAAGAAAAGTAAGGGGGAATATTATTATGACGACAGAGATGGGTTCAAGAAAAGTATAGTAACTTTGAGGTGTGTTTACATGAACCAAAAAAAAAAAGGCGGAATCAGCTCTTCGTTTTCGATAAATGATAAAATTCGTTCCGATGACAAAGACGATGATGGCTTCCTAAAATGTGTTAAGAGGTTGAAGTTGTTTGGAATTCATTAGAGTTCAGCCTGTGCACAGTCTATGATGGGGTATCATCATGATGGGCCTGCTTCCGAAAGGAAAATATGGTTTTCTATTTTCTTCTTCTAGAGAAACACATTTTCTAATGGTTCCTTCGTTTTGTAAACAATCATCGTCTAATGATAACGATCCAATAGAGTTTACTTTGATAATGTCAATGTGTTTGTACTTTGTAGAGTGCCTGCCTGTCTTGTGGCTTGCTTTTTGTTTGATGTGGCATGGAAAAGTATTTTTGAGTAACTCTGTCTCGAAACAAAGAAAGAACTTACTTCATTCACAACGAAAATCGAAACCAACTTGAATTTTTCCGCATTAATCTTCTGATGCAGATGGAATTTCAACAAAATATTCCCCATTAAGATTCTTGTTTTTGAATTTGGTGCAAGTTCAATATACTCGAGAACCTCGATTCTCTTTATAATCACATCCGATATGAGAGGGTGTGTTCAGAAAAGTACAAAACAAAAGGAAAGAAGAAAAAAAAATATATATATTCTCTCCCGTCTAGACAATAACTCACTCAGATAATGCAGGATAAAACCATTTTCAATTCTCCGGCAATCGATATCGGCAGGTAAATCCACAGACTCTCCTTCAGCTGCAGCACCGATAAGTGACTACTCCAGGCCAGTAGCAACAGCAGAAGAGAGGAATACAAAACAAAATCAAAATATATAGGGGTTGTCAGGAACAAGGACTTCCTGCAACAACAAAATGAATTTCAGCTGAGATATATTTCGATTTGTTTACCAGCATTTTTTATCTTGTTTTGTATTTCTTTCCGTTTTTTTCAAGAGAAAATAATATTTTGGTTGAGAAAATGCGACCAAGAGGCAAGCAAGGATTGCTTTAGGCATTCACTAAATAAATATCGTCACCCTCTTGGATAAATCTTATTCGTTTTCTTCTTCGTCTTATTGATTGCATCATTTGACGACGACGCCATCCTTATGTGTTGTCCTTTTTCTACCCTTAAAGTTCAAATCCATGTTGTATACAACACCCCATCAAGTGTGCTGACGTAAGCTTAGAATGAAGACTTCTCCCCCATTCGAATGGACAGTCTACACCCTATATCACGATGATCTAATCTTGATGAGGGAGCTATACCACATCAATGTGAGAGAAAGAATGAGTGTAATAATCACCCTAGCTGTGTTTTATTTTCTTTTTCTGCCGAAAGAAATCATTTCCTCGATTAAGGATGTGCGTCAAATTGGCAAAGAAAATATACATGGGTTCATTTTGGAGTGCATCGTTTCTTTTCGATTTTCGGAAATCGCGTCAGACCGGATGAAAAAATGAATTCCACTTGAAAGAAACACCCAGGAAACTTTCGTCGAATAAAAACGCCAAAGGAGATAGTAATTTGATTACACTCACAAAGTGCCTCATGTAATTTGTAAAGAGCTTTCCCGGAACTTTTTTTTATATTGAAGGGATAAATAGACAACTGCAGGCAGTATGCAGGACTTTGCAAATGGATTTTGAATTGAGTTAGGAACCATTTTAGATACAACCTGAAAGGCTTTATTAGCTTTGTATGTGGAGTTCAATTTGGTCTTAGCAGACGCTGAACATAATTGCCAATAAGGGCTCATTGAGTTAATTTACTCGTTTGTGTTGGTGAAGAGACTTATTGAAAAAATTGTTTTAAAACTATTAAGAACCTGACCTCACAGGTACTGAGCGACTGATCGTTCGGTCTTCAATTCTACTGATCCGGAGCCGAAAGAAATCGATGACCGCTGAATAGTTTTCGAAAGCGGGTTTCCATACCAGCAAACAAAATTATTGTTCTACGATGAATGGACGACACAGCAAAAAGCGAAGTTGTCGAATTTGCTATGCGAAGTTCTACAAATACAGAAATTGTGGTGTGGGTCAAAAGAAGGTGTACTTCTGTACTTTAATAAGACTTCGATTTGTGAGCTTATAGAAGTTAGATGAATGTGTAACTTATCACAGCTTTTACAAGAGAAAATCAATGGACTAAAGGTCGCCAGAAATAGGAATTACATTTGAATTCGAGTAAGATTTAAAAGTCTTTATTTGAATTCTTATCCACAGTTTAATGTATGCTTATAATGTATTTACAATTTCATTATATTCTCATTTGGCATAAAACGCATTCAGTACCTACTGACTTAATTGAAAAGTTTGTGCTTGTACACATTTGGTAAACATTAAACCACCAAATTTTTGTCCAAGTTTTTCTTTGTGTACAACTTTCAATTTAATGAAAGTCGTTTGCAGCGCCAAGAAATCATGTTGAGACCTAATTAAATTGTAATGAGCGCTTCTATACTTAAACAATAATTATCACCAAGACACCATTTGTTATATGAACTAATATTTAAGTAGATGGTATCAATTACTGAGTACTTGGGAATGATTTATTGCCAACGTAGATACTTAACGATTTCCATTTATTTTCATGTTGATAAAAAAAAAAGAAGAAAAAAAAAATAATAATCACCACATCCTGCAATTCAGCTTTTTTTTTTCTGTGGATTTCCAGAAAATCACACACATAGTATGAACATGCAATGCGGTGTAGACATTTATTCTTTGACTACGTCATTTTTGCTAAATCCTCTGCCCTGCCCTTCTTTAGAGAGACAATCAAATCGACCGGCACAGGAAGAAAAAGAAAATCGTCGCCACTATTAATAATGACACTCAACACTGCCACACGTCTGAACAAGAACAAAAAAAAAACCAAAAACAAAACCCAAACACAAAAAAAAGGACAAAAGTACCGTAAAAATGTGTATAAATATCTCGAAGGGGATACACTAACCCCGGTTTAAAGTTATACTTTTTTACAAAGTTTTTCCCTCTTTTTATGTTGCATCAACCAAACCAGCCGATCCCCATTTTGTGCGGTTATGTTGGGCTCACTAATGTTTTGTTGTGGCAACAAAGTCATCAGTTTTGCTTTTTTTTTTGTTTTGCTTTTGGGGAGAAGTGTGAGGTTGTCGACTAAGTCGCCGGCGGTTGACGACGAACAATGGAAAGTTGGAGAAAAAAAAATATTAAAACAATCGCTAAAAAGGGTTCATTACAGCTTGTTGCATATGCAGAATACACGCTTTCAAAACATAAAAACCCTCCCACAGCTTGTGTTTTGAATTTTGTTCTTTTTTTTAATACAGAGCTGGAGATGGGGAGGAAAAAGCATGATGTTTATTTGTTTTTTTTTTTACAAGTTAAGAGTCATTCACTTGGATACAAGGGGTTTACCCGTTTGCATATTTTTAACTCTCAATCTCATTGTTCACGATAATATATATAAATAATAATTCAGTATGAATTTATTTATTTTCATATTTTCATGATAAAATATTAATTATTGTACAATGTACATTCGTATATATGTAAATCAGAAAAAAAAAAAAATAAAAACAGGATAGAAACTGTATGTGAATGATTACGCAGAATTCTGGATTTATAAGAAAACAACTAAACCACACCCACTTACTTTTTTTTGTTATTATTTCTTGGATAGATTGACGCAGTAATGTGTGAAGAGATTTTTCTTTCTTACTTCTTATGCAGTGATTTTATCTTAAGTTTGTAGTTAAAACAGTTTAAAATCAACAATCATAAAAATATATGCTGAAAAACCAATACGCAAACACTAAAGCAAATAAATTTTTTTACATGTATTATGTATTTGAATAGACAAATGGCGCAATCAAAACATCATTAATAAAACTGTTTTTGTATTTTTATCGTTGTCTTTCAATTGAAATTTGAGTGAAAATGAATACTATAAAACCAACAGACAGTGATTGAACAGTAGTGTGCGGCTTCTAGCACCATTTTGTTAAAAAAAAAAAAAAACAACGGTTCTAAATCTAGATGCAAAAGCTTCATTAATTTATCTTTTTATCAGAATTAAACTGAATTAAGTCCATTTATATCACAAGTAAATTACTCTTTTTCATGTATTTCTATTAATTTCTTTTTATTTGTATTTTTACTTTTGCTTATGCTTTTAGTTTTTTTTTATTATAATTTTTTATATTTTAGAGTTTGTTTTTGTTTTCAATTTTTTTTTAGGTTTTTTATTTTTAACTTATTTTAAAGTTATTTATTTTTAATTTGTTTAAGTTTCTCATTTTTTTATTTTTTTACTTTTTAAGTTAAAATTTAAGCTTAAAATTAAGTTTAAAATTAATTAATTTTATTTTTAAGCTTTTTATTTTTATTTTAAGTTTTTACTAACTATGTATGTATTTTTTTTTTTAAGTTTTAATTTTAATTTTTTTTTAAGTTTTAATTTTAATTTTTTTTTAAGTTTTAATTTTAATTTTTCTTAAATTTTTTTTATATTTTATATATTTTTATTTTTCACGCAATTATTTTATATTTTTAACTATGTACATTAAAAAAAGTCTAACTCAAAAAAGTAAAGGGTTTCAGATTAATCAAGTGAATCGTACTGTATCTACTATATAAAAATGCTAAACAACAATCAGAGTAATTAAAACGCTTGGCACGTGGCTATGTGGAAAAATTTCCTATAATTTAATGTGTTACAGGCCGTTTCTGAAAAATAATGATTCAAGTAATTTTACCCACAACTACCCCTTTACCCCCTTAAGTTGTGCGTCGCGTCGATCGTCTTCTAGTTATTTTGTGTGAATAAAAATGAGAAGTACTTTTTAAACAAGTTTGTTGATGAAATAAAAAACAATGATTCTTATTTACCTTTTTTCGAGAGTTTATTTCGTCCGAAGAAATGCTAAAACTTTTTTTTACTAGATATGAATTAGGTAAGAAATCAATAGAAATAAAAAAAAAAAAAAACTAATATCATAATAATCCGTCGATAGATTGTCTTTGAGCTCCTTAACAGCTTTATTTTTTTTTAATTTTTTTTTTTTTTGTCTTTTTTTCGAGCCTCCACATTAATAGGTGACAAAAGAAAATCTTGTCACTCCATTCAAGGTAACTAAACAATCGATAAATCAGATTCTAAGATACATAATATCCACTCGTACATCCTACACATGTACCTACGCGAATGTGTGTGTGTGTTTGTATATGAATAGTTGATAAAATGCGCATAATATCTATTGTGTCCGTCATCGATTCATGTTGCGCATCACGATTCATACACATACCCTGAGGTATTTCTACAAGTTTTTTTTTTTTGTTTTTATATTCCTCATGGTGATTTCCCTAGTTCCCCAAGTCCCATAGGTTATAACAGACTTTCACATCCCAGCCAGACACAGTTTCCGTCTCTTTCATTATAAATTTTATATGAGACACTCATAACAAAATGAACAAAAATTATGACTATGACAGTTTCAGATAATTTACCTGCACCAGAGGTAGAGGTGTACCTGTCATTATAAAAAATAAAAAGCGTTGCTTCTGTTGCAAGTTGCAGCAGCATTATTTTGCACATTCCATGACTGACAAAACAATTCACAATAGCACTTCATTGAGTTGCATAAACAAAAGGTATTCATTAAAACGCCCGACACATAGAAAGAGACACCCGCTTTAATAAAAAAATAGAATCAAGAAAACCAACAACAACAAACACTTCGTATTCAAGTCAACTTGACGCGAGTCAATTGTGGTGTCGATTATGGAATTTTATAGCTATCGCGCACCGGCCGTCACCAGCTAGAACAGATAGAAGGTAAACCAATCTACCTTCATGAATTTATTCAACTTGAAATAATATGCGACGGAGACATACAAAATAAAATGAATCATTTTCGTTATTTAAGGAATTTTTTTTTGGGTTTGAATTTTATCTTATTTAGATTGAATTTCCTTCCCAACGAAAACAACAATGACAAAATGGACATGATAAAATTTTGTGATTCATTTATAATAAAAATTGAGAATCATAAAAATTGGTCATATCAACCATCACAACAACTCAAACCGCGAAATTCCTCTAGTAAATTTATTTAACAAAATAAAAATAATGCGAAGAAAACAACAAAACAAATGAAAATGAAGCAGAAAGACAAATCCATAAATAACATTCTTTTGGAAACATTCCAAGCCGCCTTGACATATAGTCAGAAGTCAGAGGGTAAGCTGAACGATGCTTTTTAAACACTTCCATTTCCAAGGACAAAAAGATTATATTTCAAGGAAAAAGAAAAGTGAAACAGCAAAAAATCCCACCAAGACTTTGTGGCGGCATATTTTTCATCGATTTTGAATTACTCGTATATATAAGGGTTGTATACAAAAATCTGTTTCAATAACCATTAGGGGGAGACACGACAATATGACGACGACTTTGTGTAGCTCTTTTAGAGAAAAAAGACATACAAACATTTTGAAACAATTACAATGATGAAACAATGGATACCTATTTGAATATTTCTTAGATCCTAATATAATGTGACATAAATAATGTATATGAGATGACTTCTGACATTCATTTTTATGTTTCAAGGACTTATGGAAATGTATTCTGCCATTAAGTCAGAAAATTTATCTACAAAAAAAAAACATTGAGAGGGTAAGTTTGAGTTGTCGAGTCTTCCCCTATTGGACATAGAACCCCAATATGTTTCTGTATATTCTCCATCATTCTTGGTCTTCACTAAGATATTTCAAACTTTTCCTTTTTTTGGGTTATTGCTTTGTCTTAGGCTTATGGTCACAATAATGTTTTTGTTGACTCAACTCGACAAACTAAGCTAAGCTATATTATTTTTGTTGGCTTTCTTCCAAATTTTTTTGAAATGTTTTTCCCCGTAATTTCTGGTTGAAAACCAACGAATTGACAAAGGCTCCAAATGCTTACTAAGCTTTAACAAATGTGCCAAGCAAAAATAAAAACGCGATACAATAATAATAATAATCGAACAAATTGAATTTTGTGTCACACCCGTTACACTAAACGTCACCCATTTTGTCGTAATTTATAACAAAAGACACCACTAGCTACAATTAGAACTATTGACAATATTATGATGCATCTCATATGAAGAGTTGCCATTGGTTTTTCCAACTTTACAACTGTGAAAAAATTCAAGTTATCCTTTTTCTTAACTTATCACTCGAAACCGTATCTTTTAAATATGCGAATTATAATATATTTTCTAATTTACAATAATTTAATTACATCTATCTTGCTGCCTCATTTTTCGCAACGATTATGTAACGATTGTATTTCCCAATGTAACACCCGTTACACCCTATTGAGATTAGGCAATTTATATTAATAAGAAAAATAAAGTATTAAAGCTAGTTGCCTTTAAGTATTAAAAAACTGACCCAATAATGCCAAAAATGAACTTACAAATGCCAATCAAATGAAAAAAAAACAACAAATCGATTTGAACAAAAGGCGCCCTCTAAAATTCCGAGACTTCCCTTGCTCAACAAAAGCGCCAAACAAAAAAATTTATTTTTAAATTTCCTTGTTGTTTATTTTTTTATATTTTCGATATATACTCGAATAAAATTTTCAATTTCAAAGTGTCAATGGCATTCTGTGTGATGTACATCTAGTTCAAGTTGAATGAAAAAAAAAAAAAAAAACATAAAAGGTAATATCTATTAACGTCCGCACTAAAAAAACAGGTGCCAAATAAGTTTGTACAACTTGACCCAATGCTATTCTTTTGCCAACTATATAAAGCTTTTTTGTCTGACAAAATTTTAACATAGTGTTGAAAGCAATCTTCTTTGATTTAAAAATAAAATTGTCAATCTTAATTTAAATTCTTTTTGTAATTTGTTTTAATTTTATCTTTTTTTTTTCAGGTAAGTGCACTTGAATATCTCAACAAATTTACTGAAGTAAAATAAAAAAAAAAAAAAAAAATGAGTCAGTAAGTAATGTACTTTTTTTCTTATCATCTAGTAAATTTGAAATTATTATTTCCTTCTACAAAAAAATGACTAACTTTAAAGATAATAATTTATCAATATTGACAGAAAAAATGACATACAATTTGTTGAGTGTTATTAAAACAGCTGATAAATTCCAAATCATTTATCTAAACAGCTTTTTAAAAAAGTATTTAAATACAAAACATATTTTGTAAACAATAAAAAGAAATACAAATAAAAATCATTTAAATTTAAACTTGTTTCAGTGTCATTAATTTATGTTTTTTACAATTAAAAACCTCATTTTAGTGAAAAAAAAAAAATAAACATTTAAAGTAACGAACCACCCTATGAATACTCTTTCATCGAATGGAATTGACAGTTCAATTAAGTTCACACCACATGGAAATCTGTCATTTGACGTTGTAAACAAACAGATCCATTGACAGAACTGTCAATGCTGAAACTGTTTGCCACGAAATTTACATAAACAAAAACACATTTTAAAAAAGGTCTTCCAAATGGGAACAAAAAATACCCATTTTCGATTTGAAAAAAAATCCCCTTATGTTTCTTTGACATGTGTGCCGTGACAGAATGCATTCATTAGGTCAATCTAATCGGTTACATCCGGTATCCCCACAGATACGACGGATTGCCACAACGGATTCGATGAGTTCGACGTTTTATTCCAGGAGACACATCATCTCCTTCCTATTTATTAAAAAAGTCTATGCTTTATTTTTTTTTATTCATTTAAGTGCTTTTATCGGCCGCAAAAGCTATATCTGTCTGTTGCCACAGACGATTCCCATCACCGTCATTATAAAAAAAAAAATGAAATTTCCTGTTTCGAAATTGAATTTTGCCACAAAATGTGTTATCTTGGTCGTTGTCATCGTCTTCTTTCGTGTGCTTGGCCCTTAAAACCGACACATTTGCGTGGGACTCTATTTCCCCACAGGAAGACGACTACTTTGCTGCACCATGACGGCATATGGATTCGATAAAGAGTTTTAAAACAACTGCTGCAGTAAAAATTTGCAGTTTCTATTTTATCTTTCGCATTTTTTTTATCTGAAGTTCAAACCCAAAAATGGGTGTGACATTATGGTGGTTTGTATTGTTTCACTTTCATGAAGTGATTTTTTTTTTCTTTCTTTTTTATAATTTGAATCATCTGCATTCATGTCGTGCAAAGAAAATAAAAAAAAATGCTCAAGTCTGATACTAAAATATGAATCTTATTCACAAAGCAAGCCACATGAGCGTCGGATCCGAAAAACTCTACAAAAGGCGTTCCATTTAATAGCAAAGGAACGGACAGAAAAAAAAGCACAAAATTAAACTACTTTATCTGACTTTCATGCTGTGAATTTGATTTAAAAATCATCAAGCAAACTGCCCCAAGGGAGCAACTGAGCTTCTGTTGCAGTAAGCAGTAATAGCATACGTGCCGATAGGGCTCTGTTTTTTTTGTGTAAATTTATAAATAATTCTCGTATCTCGTAATTTGTTGCAAAATATACTTCCGGTGTAAAAAAAAACGAGTAAAACATGCATTCGCTCAAATCATACAAAAAACAACATCATTTTACGTAGATTGTTCAACAAGAGAGAGAGAGAGAGAGAGAGAGAAAAAGAGAAAAAAATCAATTCTTTGTCTAAACAAATTAATTTATTTTAGTGTACGCTAAATTGTTTAAATTGAAGATACACAAGATTTATTGCATTTTGTGCATTTCATTTGTTGGATTTGGAATAAATTTGCAAATGTTTAACAAAATTCTCAAGCGTACAAAGCGTTTTATTTTTTGTTATGTTTAATTCACCCAAGTGGGCGATTTCTCGATTACGGTGGCCGCGCGTGAGAATGTTGCTAAATTTTACTTTGTTTTTTAAATGAATATGTATGATCTTACTTTGCGTGCTTTAATGTGAGTTTTTGTTTAAATTCAGTTCAATTTGTTAATTTCGATATCATAATGTTAACCGGAAATATTGCTCATATCCGTTTGTGATACATTTTACTCATACTCACCACAACATTTTTTATTGATATTACATACTTTAAATGATAAATTCAGAGAGATAGAGAGACTAATGAATGATGGATGCACAATTATGAGGTCCCTCAAGGTTGTGCCCTTTGGCGTTTAGCTTTTTTTTTATATTTGATATGAATAAAAAAAATAAATTAGGTTGATTGATGAGAAATTAAATTGTGAGTTAGTTAGTAACACAAGATAAAAATGCGAAAGAATAGATATTTATTTTTTTAAATAAAAAGATCAATCAAATATGACAAATTATAACAAAAGCATAGACAAACTCTCAACGAAAAAAAAAAAATATTACTTTCTAAATATTTTAGGTTTAAAGATGAGTGGAGTGATATCCTCTGATGTCACACCCGTTACATTTGCTTTCGGGACATATTAACGAAACAAGATTGATTTTCATAAATAAAACCTATAAACAATTAAAACAAAATAATTATAAAGGTGTTCAAGTTTTGAAATGCATCCATGAGGAAATAGAAAATTCTTAAGATGGAAAAACTGGCATTGCAGTCACACCCGGTACCTAATATGAAAATAACTTAAAACGAAATGATGAGGTATGAAAAAACTCAAATAGGCAAAAGAAGAAAATCTTTTTAATTAAGGGGAACATCGTTTTTTTTGTTTAATGTTTTAATTTCAATGAGGATATATGTACATTAAATTAATGAGAAACCATTTAATTCTTAGCAGATATGCTTATTTTTTTTAACAAGATAATTCTTATTAAAATAAAATGAAGTTAACTTTGATTTTAACAGAGTTTAAATGGATTCTATTTATTTTTATGATAAATCTTATTTTATTAAGAAGATACCTATCTTATTTTTTCTGTGCAAAAACACAGTTGTTGTTTTTGTGGCAAGTTTGAACCAAGCCCTTAAAATGTTTGAACAATTTCGAACTCAATTTTGAATTTAGGGTTGTGCAAATACAGTCGTCGGCATAATTATTTTGACTAATTTACAATTCTCGATCTAATAAGAATAATTTCTAACGGTTAAACTTTATTTAGGTAAAGTTAATGGTTATTTATTAAGTATGTTATGGTGAATCTCATGGTGGTCAAAGTAAGTCATATGAGTGAAATTTGGCTTTCAGACAGCTTTTTTTGTATTAGAAGTGCTATTTTTTGAGCGGCATAAGTATTTTGACCAGCATTCTTTTTCAATTTTGGTAAGGTAAAGTAATACCTTTTGCTTATTCAACTGCTGAACATGTTTAGGCTCAGATTCTGAAAAAAAAATTGGACAAATTTCGCAAATAAACATTGAAATTAGGGCATTTATTGTTACAAGTTAAAATTCCCGTTACCTGTTAAACAAATCAATGGAGAACTGATTTGTTTGCGTCAAATTATGTCTGGGCTAATAAAGAAACACAAGATTACGAGTACTGAGTAGAATCAGCCATGAATCTGTACAAAACAAAAAATTAGAGAGAAAAAAGACAAGTTTTTTTTTTGTGGAATTCACTTTGAATCCCATATTGAACCCTTATATCATGGAGCTGGAAATGAAATCCCTAGGGAAGAATTCCTCATCAGAAAGCAAAGATTCCCAGGAGACTTAGAAAACACAATTTTGGGACTTATCCAGCAAGAAAAGCACTAGTTAACCTCTTGAAAGCAGGTTGAAAACTATGAAATTCGCAAAAAAACTCGTTGGTAAGATTTTTTTTTTCTTGAACAAAGTTTTCTAGACCGCATCCAAACAAAATTCACTCCTGGTGATTTATGGAGTGCAAAAAAACTTTCATCGGTTCATTAAACCTTGATCCAGAAAAAATTAGGCTTACCAACGTGCTTTTTTGCGAATTTCATAGTTTTCAACATGCTTCAACTAATAAAAAAAAAGCTGTCTGAAAGCCAAATTTCACTCATATGACTTACTTTGACCACCATGAGATTCACCATAACATACTTAATAAATAACCATTAGGTAACTTTACCTAAATAAAGTTTAACCGTTAGAAATTATTTTTATTAGATCGAAAATTGTAAATTAGTCAAAATAATTATGCCGACGACTGTACGTGGATTTATCTAGATTTTTCTTTGGCTCAAACATAAATATTATTTGTTCTATTTTTTCAGCAATAAATCTTAAAAAAGTGTTACCCATCAAAACACAACCACAAAGTTTAAATAAAATTAAGAAATAAGATGCACGCTTGATTTTCATCTCCTAAATCTTTAATTTCTATAAACTAATTTTGATCGATTTAATATTCAACAATATCTGACTATGCAAGACGAAAAAAAAACAAAAAAAAACATAACTCGTGTTGCATGCCCACTTATCATTTTTACATGATTTTTCACCTTGACTGATCAGTGATCATGACGTGATGTTATGACACGCGTATCGATCTTAACCATAAAATGCAATTTGCAAATGCGAATCATTAATTTTTTTGTTTTTGCATTTCATTTCTTCGTCTTCTCTAAAATATTAATTGCTATATTATACTTGTTTAGAGTTTTTAAACATTTCATGTTGGACTATGATATTGTAATGTGTTGTGTCTTGTTATGAATAGAAAATAAAAACTAATTGATGAATATATAAATTTTTAATTTCACTTCAAATCGATTAAAATCATTTTTAAATCATTTTGAAAAACGCTAGGCCTCCCTCTCACTTTATTTGAATGATTAAGATAACCGTGCATACAATCTTTTTTTTTTTGTTAAAAATTGAAGTGAAATCTAGGTCAGTAGGTTTATATATTTTACAAAAGCTTAAACTTACTTATAGTGTCCAATATTTAAAAATCTCTTTTAATTTCTTTCATTTTCTTATAATTAATTTGGCATAATGAAAACAAATTGCAATAGCTCTTAGCATATCACATGCCATTCTGACATATGAGTTACGACTTGATGGTGGTTTAAAACGTTTCGTTAAATCAATCAATTTTGTTTTAATAAAAAACTTTTGCATGCGAATTGTTAGTGAAATTATGTATTTAAGGCAGAAAATTAATTTCGTTTGTATAATTTGAATTTTGATTAGATTCATCATAATTAGCTTGTGTCAGGGAGATCAAATTGAAAAAAAAAGAGAAAAATGTATGTTTTTTTTTTACTATTTTTTTTTTTTTCATTGCCGGTGGAATTATGCAAATTCCATTTATTTATCATTTTTTATTTCAGTGAGTATAGTGAAAGTGCGTTCGGTTTTGGTTTTCTCAATCAATTTAAAATTCTAAAATTATGGCCAACTGGTTTCGGTGGCGACTTCGCATAAGTGAGAAGTTTTTTTTTATTATAAATATTTGCATATACACATCGAACAGTTATGTATATTGATAACCAGGATATTGTAGGTAGCTGTTTTGTGTTTGTTTGCAAAAACTTAATTATTTAAACACATGTCTTTAGGAAAGAATTTAGATTGGAGTTTTTTTAATTAACTTTCGTTGATTAATGGTATTCAAAAAACCATATTTTAAAAAAATTGATAGTTTTTTTTCCAAATTTTTCAATGTAATTTCCCTTCTCTGGGCAGTTTACAAAATTTTAAAAATTTTCAACATCCTCTCAATTGGTTTCAATGATCTTACATCATTCAGCTACACACGAATATTCAATTTCATTCATTGTAATTTGCTATATCAAAAATATTCGTTTCGCAAAGTTTTGACAGTTTTAATTCTTGCTGAACAAAATAGAATTGCATGCAATTAACTATGAATAAGACACATAAACTTTTAGACAACTTGACAGTCACTTGTACTCTTACGCTTACTGAAAAGATAACTTTGAGTCTCTCCTTGTGCCTTTGACAACTATAAATTCTTGCCACATTATTCCAACCTCACTCAAAATCCGAAACAAAGAAAACTTTTGCAATCAATTTTGAAGTTCTACTGGATGATGAGAGTGTCTGTTTATTTTTTCACTCCCATTTTTATCTCTCTACCATAAACTACCACATTTTCATTATATTTCAAAAAATAATTGAGGTCAGTCATTCTTTGTGTTTGTACAAGCACATGAATTCTTTTGTTCAAAAAAAAAAAAAACACAAAAATCCAACTATGTCTGACCAAAATCTACATACTCATCATCCTCTTACACGAGAGAAGTCATAATTCCTATAACATGAATGAGACCATGTAAATGCCACTAAAATATTTTCCATGTTTTCACAGAAGGCAAGTCCTTAACAGTGAATCCAAGTGTAAAATTCAACCCTGTACCTACATATAGAGGAACACGCCCTTTTTGTTTGGTTGTGAGACTACAAATTGCTAATTATAGAAAGTGCTTACAAAAGTTCTATTTTCACAGACGTCAAGTCGAGTCAGGTCGGGTCGAAGGGGGTTTGTTTGTTTTTATTTTTATTTATTTTCATATGAAATGAAAATTCATTTGAAACTCATAAACGAAAAATTAAACCCCTTTATTATTGGGGTTCACCAAATCACCACACCACTAAATCTTCCTGCAGTCTGCAAAGCTCCATCTCCTAACAACCAGCCAAATGCGCTTTCACTGATTATTTAATGATTCGATTTGAAACGTTTGTATTTTTTTTCAAGGTAGCTATTTAAAAAAAAAAGAAGCTTCAAGGAATTGCGGGTGCGTGAAAATGCAACAAGGGTTTCCCCATATTTTTCTATTTATTCATTTTGTTTGTTTTTACACACAACTCGCAACCCTTTATGACGAACCGGAGATCAAACAAACCAACAGAAGCTAAAATTCGGGCAAGGACAACTTGAGGGTGTATTTTTGCTCAAACCCCCTTTTCAACTGAGTATACAAAAATAAATATGTTTTCTATATTATTTATGTATCTGTATATACAAGAACATAGATACAGAAAACACAAACTTGCCTGTGAGTCATCTACAAGGACACCCGGCAGACGGGCTTTAATCATAGTCTCATACTCACTCGAGCAGGAGGAAAAAAAAATAAAATTACAAAGAAGGAAAAATCCCCACCCACACCAACAGGGGTGGAAATAATATGCGCATAAATGCGGGGGTGAACATGATTTTCTTTTTCAAATTGCATTTTCCTTCTTAGAATTTTCCTTTTAGTTTGTCGTTAAATTGTTGCTCATCAAGGATTCTTTGCGTATATAAACATGAATAATTCAAAAGATGACTCATATTCCTGTTCATGAGTTTTATATATCGATCGAATGTAATAGGGAACACGTCCCAGGAGAATAGACAGTTTTTGGCATCAGCATGCAAAAACTGCAGATTTGTCCTTGTATATGAGAGAAAGAAAAAAACAATACAACGTGAATACTTGCCTTCATTATTGTTTCTTATAAAATTCATTTCATAAATAATAATTCAAATGCATTGTTTTTTTTTTCGTACATTTTCTATAATCCTTAATGTCCTTAATGTGATTGAGTGCGTTATGCAATCGATATTGGAATATATGGTGGCCCTTTCCGTTTTATAAGGGTGCAGATGCATTGAGCGCAATTGAAAAAATCTATAATGAAATTATTCAATGGGTTGGGTTTTTTTTTTGTTCAACATCGATTCAAGGATAAGGGTTGCTGCTTTGTGAGTGCACTATGCACACTTGAGCTTGATTAGATTGAAAAACATTAAAGCACATTTGTGGTCGAATTAAAAAATTCCATATTATGTAATATGCTTCATGAACGTTCTATATTTATGTACAACGTAATTAATTTGCATAATCAATACTTGATAATTTATAGTTGGAAGCAGGAATCCTCTCCTTATGTCAGTTTAATTATCAGATAGTAATTTAAAATGTTCTTAAACGAATGGAGAAGTTTCTCACCGCTAAACAAATGTAAACACCAGTCTGTTTAAATTTTTATATAAAACATTGAAAACCTTGAAAAGAAGACTTTATCCATACAAAAATCACACGTCTAGCTTTAACGACGTTTCTGTTAGTACTCTTTTAAGAAGATAAAACACATATTCGTATATTGAAACCAATATTTATGTTTGTTAATGAATGGTAAAAACTCTCACGATATTGGTTTCTGTCTCGATACTTCAGTTTTAACCCTCTGTAGACACACCTCTTTTTTGTGACGTGATAGGCACACGGGTGCGAATTTGGTTTATACTTTTTCATGTCGCTAGAACTTTTTTCGGTCACAATATTTTATAGAGAATCAAGTATGAAATTGATGTAGAATATTCCGAGGAATTCGAATATTGTATTCACAATTCCGAAAAAAAATATTTTCACCCTTATAAAGAGACTTTTTAGTGACCACTTTTTTGAAAAATCGTAATTTTTTTTATTTTTTTCCTGCCGAATTCGCACCCGTGTGCCGACAGAGGGTTAATACCCCACTCAATCACCATTGGGCCGATGATGGTGGGCTGCGAGGATCTAGAACTATCTCGTAAATTTTCTTCTTGCTTCCTATTTGTAGCTCATAAACAAACTCACAGCTCAACCTTCTCCAAAAATTTCGATAGATCTGCTGAAGTTGCTTCGACGGAGTTTAAAAGCAAATATTACAGCTTCTAAAAGGCCTTACAGAAGCTTACAAAACCAACTATAAACTCCTGTTTTCAATTTAAGTAAGTTTTGTTTCCGAGGAGGCAGTGATAGAACGGTAACCAAAAATTGCCATGAATCACAAGTTCCTAGGCTGATTATAAAGGTAGTTGGTTTAAAAAAGTTTCAAATTAAACGTAACTCCAATATTATACACAAAGATGCAGTTTGTGAAAAAGTCACGGGCTTAGAATGAAAAGTTACGGGTGCTTTTGGTAAAATCACGAGTTTCCCTCATTAAATCATGGATCGCTATCTATCATCCGTTTAATCATTTTTTTTTTGTCGCCTATTATACAATTGCAATTCCTAAAAAAGGAAACTTAATTTTGTAGCCTGTTATTTGGGTAAGCTAAAATGCGTTACTGATTTTTAATAACAAATTGTATCACTTTGTTTCAAATTGCATTTAAATGATGACAATAGAATTGAAGTTGCATTGTCTTAGCAAAACAACGAAGCCAAAACATTATGACTCTACTGTAATGTAATGCTGACGACCTATTAATTTAATTGTCATCTCAGCTCTTCTTATAACTTCAGGTCAAAAGCCGCACTTAACAACTAAACGCTTGTAATTTCTTTTTTCAAGTTCAAAAGCTGTATTTTTTATTGCTTGCAATTTAAAATTCTACTTTGATGGGCAATGCAAAAAACCTTCGAGAATATCTTCAATATTTTATAGCTTGCAAATTCTTTTATCTTGTAAAAGTTTGCACTAACGAAAATAAAATAAAATAAAACCTAGACACTAAATAAGGAAACGTAATCCTCAAATAGCTAATCATCTTCTTGTCATTTGCAGGTGTTGCATGCAACTTTTCAAAAATTCCAATCAATATTGAAAATTGATGCTCCTAATAGCTTTTTCCACTTAAGTGCAACTCCGACACACAACACGACTGCCATTGATGGTGGTGATGGTTAAAACTCCTTTGGTTTGGTCTTAACACCGTTAATTATGTTGAAAATTTTGTTTCTCGTTTTGAATACCGCAATCGATGGCGGCGACAACGATGGTGTTGTCGACAGTGTCAGCGACAGTAATTGACACGGTGCAATAGGAATGCAATGCAAGTTTGTATAATGTTTGTTTCACGACCACTCCCTTGGAAATAATGTTTTATTTTTTTTTTATATGTTTCCATAGTTTAAGCTTGAAAACGAGTTCGAAGCCAATGGACATGGACACGTGAACGAGGGTGTAGCATAGTTTTATGTATGCAGACTTAAATTCAAGACTCAAATTGCATTCTGAAATTGCTAGTTATACTTGCAGTTTATGACACCATTTTTCTTATTACCAAGGTGTCTTTTTCCTCTCTCCCCAAATGTTGGTTAGGTGTATTTTTTTTTGGATAGTGGTGACTTTGGTTTCTCACATGCCGCATAGTTCGTGCCAACTACGTAACAGTTGTACATTTTTTTGTTGTTTTTCTTTCCTTTCGGTATCAAACATTTTTCGGTTGCATTTCATAAGCCAGCTGCATGGGAAACCCCATTCGTTCCCAGACCATGATATGAGAAAAAGCCCTAAAAGAGTTAAGATGTTAGGTGAGATCCACGACTATTCGCGCGGGTTTTCCTCTTTATATTATAGTGTTGAGGGACTATGAGGTAAAATTTACAAACAATCAAATATTTCTTGTGTTGTAAACGATGGTGATGATGATGATGATGAGGTTGCGGAAGATTGTTCTTCTATTTTCTTTTTTTGTTAACTTTGTAGAGTTATATATGTTTTGCGGAATTGAAGATGTAGAAAAAGTGTTTGGCGCATTTTTGTACTGCAGCAAAAGGAAGACATCATTTTTATTTGTTGACGTGAAGAAGTAGTTTATTTTTTTTTTGTTCGCAGAATGAACAAAAACGAAAAGAAAATGTGTAGCAATCGCTTACACGATGATGTAGGAAATAGTAAATGAGATGAAGGAAACTGATTGGGAATTGATTTAATTGCAATAGCCCGGAGGTAAAGATTGATGATTGATATCTTAAACGTGGATACGTAAGCAATTCCATAAATATTTAAGAGTTTTTCTGATTTCCCTTGGAATGCATTTGAAGACTAGAATTCATTAACTTTGTATTTTTGCAAAAAAAAAAAACTCGTGATTTTACCGATTCTGGGATTACCTAGGGAAATTCGTGATTTTACAGAGAAATCCCATGATTTTACCGGAGCAATTCGTAAGTTTAAGAAAGGAACAAGTGATTTTAATGGGGAAGCTTGTGAATAAGCGAAGCTATCTGTGACTTTATCAGTGGGATCCGTAATTTTACAATTGTAAGCTGTGATCTTACCGGTTGACTATTGGTTTTGTTGCGAAAACTTTTAATTTTACCGAAGCCACCCAGGGTTACCTTTGCGCCTCTAAGTAGGCGTTTTTCCTCTTTTTTCACCCCATCCACTTTCTCTCCACTATTTAAAAATTGTCAAAAAATCCCTCTTTTTGATATTTTGGTTCCTCTTTTTTAAAATTATGTTAATTATAAATTATTATGAAAATCAAGGAAAATGTGACTTATACCACTTTCAATTATAACGACTCAATCGTAAAAAAATATACGTTACTGTTGTTTAGCGCTGATTTGATTTTTATAAGGTTATTTTTGATAAATTTTGTGTTGTTTCTTGAAGAATTTATGCACAGATAATGTTTTTGTATTATTCTTATTATGTTCATACAATTTTAATTTTAAGAATTAGTGTTAAAAGGTTTGTGTTGCGGCCACTGAACCAGTGATTTTATTGGGGAAACTTGTGCTAGCGTTTTAGACTTGATTCGTTTTGTATTGGTCGATGATTTATTTTAAGTTGTTAACGTTATATGATAAAAGAAATTGTCAAGTTGGATTTAAATCTATTTGATTGCGGATACAAAACCACCTTAAGGCAAATCTCTTATAAAGAAAAATAACAGTTACCATGATAATAATTATAATTTAATTACCAACCTGTTATAACAATATTTAATCACTAGAAAATCTCGTTTAGAACAAATAATAATTATATTATTATATGCTAAAACCATATAATTAACTCTCTATTTTTTTTTTATACATACCTACTACCATAAAAGCTTTAAGTTATAAAGGGCATTAAAGAGATTTAATCTTCATCATTGCCAGCCATTCTGTATTCTAAGTTCATAAAATGAAAACACATTTTTAAAGCCACCTAATGTGTTAGCCTTCACGCACGAAAAATTTTTCAAACTTAAAAAACTGAGCCATACCAACAACAAAAGCATCATAAACCACATAAAATTCAAAACACCTCACACAAATAATGTTTTTTTGTTTTGATTTGTGTGTGCAATTTGAACAATAATATACCTGAGAGATTGTGCAAACAAACTACTTATTCTGAACTTTTGTATATGAGCAGGAAATCTAGGTTAGAAAAAGTGCTTCCCCTAATCTAGAAGTAGATTCACTTCTAACACTAATTACCTAGCTCATGATATTCATTTCATGTTTCCTTCTTCTTTGAGTCTTTTAGTTGGTGTTCTAACTTTAAGAATACAAGAAGGTAAACAAAAAAAACTTTACATATCAGCACAGAAGTCAAAATAGAAAAAACAAATTAGTTAAACACAACTAAGATACTTTTCAACTTGTTACCACTAGTTTTTGTTGTTGTTGTATGAGAGTATCATTTGTTTGTGTCATGAAAAATATGTCTTTCTTTAGTGCCCGAGAGTAGAGTATTATAGGCCTGTTTGTAGCCTCCGGTGGGACTTCGCACATGATGTACTCGAACACTCATGAACCGACCCCAAACACTCAACGACACGATGTCATTGTTCGCTCTAGTTAGCCAGCCAAGCCAGCCAAGAGCTGGAGCGTCTAAGTTTCCTCTGTCATACTGCAAATTTATGCGAATGCATCTGGTTCTGGTCTGTCGTATATTGTACATAGAGTATATCTGTGCATACGATTATGTGAAGCCCGATTTCATATAATATAGTTACCACTTTGGTAGAATTTTTTTGTCAACTATTTCTGACTAATTAAATGGAAAGAATCAGATGGAAATTTCATAACAATCTGTTTACCGACAAAACCGAAGAAAACTCAGGAATCTTTTCTTCTATTTACTTAAAACTGTTTTAAGAAATCAGTTTTTTAACCATTTTAATTGATTTGAATTTGATATATTTTTCTTTGAGTGGCAATCATGTTCCAAAGTGCTAGTTTCTGGTTGTTTGTTGTTTTTGTTTTGTGAGCAATGGAGCTTGGTAGGCGATTAAAGTCAGCATATTCGTACACAAATGCACGCAATCACACATACCCTCCCAACAATTTTATATCTTATATAGATACAAATACACATGTAAAAATATGTATCTGGCTGTTGTGCATGTGGTTTTATAAAAAGTGCATTGCACTGTTGAAAAGTATTTACGTTGTGTAAAATTAAAATTAAAAAAAAAAATATCTTATTTGTATTGAAGACAGAATTGTAATGAATAAAACTATTTAATGACACAGAATAAAAATTAATTCAACTCGATTGAAATTCAAGATAAAATAAAATGAAAAGAGATGAAAAAGAGAAGAGACTGGTTTATAAACTTGTTGCAAAGGCAATAGAATTCGATTTTGATTTGGAAATTATATCGTTTTAAGAGGAAGATATTAGTTGAACTTGCGTTGTATCTACATGCATTATGTTCATTTTTTTTTTTTGTGAAATACAAATGCAAACTGCTAATCAAAGTTGAACAATTAAAAATAAAATTGACAACGTTGACAAGTTTTGTTTGTTATTTAAACCTGAAATTAACATGACTTCTGGAATTCAATTGGCGTTGTTGAACTTTTAAAGATGCCAGTAAATCGTGATTATTATTCAATAAAGAAGTTTTAAGAACTAGAATTTACTGCGGTACATTTGTAATCCGTGACTTAATTGCAATTCGTGACTACTTTAAAATAAAATTCACTTAATTTATATTAAGCCGAAAACTGACATTGTGAATGCTCAAATCAGTCTTATTGATGTCAAAATATTAATCTGCTTTGTCATGGTTGTGGTTTATGAAGACATTTCGAAAAACCCCTACTTTGAAACAATATTTTTCTCCTCCTGTTCATAATTAATTTTTGTTTTTTTACAAATCTTTCACTAAAACAATGGTTTATTATTGTGAACAATTAATTAATCAAAACATTTTTTATTTCGTTTGTTATTTCGCTACAAATTACCAATTGGAAGTTTCATTTTAAAACTCATTTTTTTTTAGTTTAATTAAAAGCAACACCCTAAAAAAAAATTCGTACGGTTACATACAATTTACAAAAACGGAGCATCATATTTTTTGAAAAGAAAAATAATTTTTGGGGATTTTGGGGACTTTTGAAACTCTTAGAGAAAATTTTGTTTTTTGAATAGGTAATGGAGACTAAAAAATCAGGCTACCTTGTAGTTATTTTGAATATTCAAAAGCAATTCTTCTTACTTTGCTCTTGCTAGATAAGACTTAAGAAGAAACTTTTTGCCTTGGCAATTGACAACAAAACGTAATTTTTTTTTTTGTACTATGATTCACCTACCTATGTGAGTTTTAAACATTCTGCTTTTCAGCAAAACTGGATTTTTAGATCAAAATGTTATCAAAATATTCCTTATAACGTTACGAAGGTCCTTTTTTTTTATTCCACAGAATCTAAAAAAATATTTAAATCAAAATAATATCGAAATCAAATCTACAGTATCTAAATTAACTGTGTAAAGACACAATTTCATAAAGATTCTAAGCAAACCTATGAAAGAATTCCAATCAAAGAATTCATTACGTATTATTTTACATAGTGAATTTCTGATTTTTGTATCGCCGACTTCGCTAATAGACATTAATAAAAAACAATGACGAAAAATATGTCAAGACAAGATAATGTGCTTTACGACAATTCCAAATCAACCTAACAAGAAAAAAAAAAACGATTTGCTTTCTTTTATATTCCCCATTGAAGAACTTAATCCTTTCGTTTTAGTTCTTTGACCTATTTGCAACTATACATTACCTCTTCAATTAAATTGAGGTAATCAGAACAGACGTACCTCTAAAACAAAACAAAAAAAAAAAAAATAAATCAACATGTTTGTTAGATAGAAGGTACCCTTGTTTGTAGTGAACTCATTTCATCAAGTTTTTATAGGCGTCTCGTGAACTCAAATTTTTACTGCTGTTCAATTAAAATGAACAATAGAAAATCCAATATCCGATTACTCCTCCAGTGTTTTCGTCTTCCTTCAAGTAATGTGGTGTAGCGAAAATGTACTGTATGTATGTGAGTAACCCAATAAATATCCTACAAGCTTATTTGTCCCGTAAAACGAAACTCTCAATAACGTTTTGTTGTTTTCTTTTTTTTTTTGTGTTTATGTTTCTTTATTCGATTTACAGATTTATGTGTCCAAAGTTAAACTAGGAAGCCCATGAGGCACCACCAGCACAAAGTCGAACACACGACCATATCGAGGTATGCCCCTGCTTCTTCTTCGATTTCGTCGGACATGAAAGTCATGCGATTCGACATAGCAACACAAACTGCCCGGAACACAATTACAGCAATGCTTTTTGGGGATCTTTCTCTCTCTATAGCTTTAGACTAGCCATATCCAATGCTTCTCATATGCGAAAATATATTTTAGAAAAAAAAAACAATGACAACACACGCCCTCACAATTTCAAACTCATGATGGAGACACGAGGAGAACTTCAGTCTCGGATTAACATCATGGTAATCGGCATCACGCAGCTGGAATTACAAAACAATGCACCCACAGTGCCACTCTCCAAACACCATGCAGCCCAGCAGACCGACCAATGTCTATAATAATAGTTCACCAGAGTCTATACGGAATCAGCCATTTTCGATGGGTAAATTCGTGAAACAACTGACCCTCACAGTCACACAACACACGGTCTTCAGTCTGGCCATTTGGCACGTGTTTTATATATATTTCACTTGGGATGGGCATCAGCTAGTTATACTATCTACAAATAGAGACAGAAAGTTAAAAAAAAAAAAAATGGGGTGCCACAGGGAACTGCATTGAACTACATTTTGTTTATCAATTCTTCTTCTTCTCATGTCGATTTATAAATGTTTTGTTTAGTTCATTAACATCTGTTGCCCCTGTCTGTCTCTCTGTATCTGCACACAATACAGAAGGAAGTTGCTTATTCAACATTTCATTAACTTTCGACTTCTCACTTCTTGTTTTGAGAAATGTATAAACAAAAAATTTTTAATATTTTTTTCTGTTTTTATTTTTTTATGTGCTTGGTTGTATTTTTTTCTTACTCACAACATCCAACGCGGAAGCCATACTGTGAATAGAGAAAATTGATATGAAAAAAAAAACAGAATTTCCAATGAATGTTTTATGATGATCAAGAAATAATTTCACGCATTTTTCATGTGAATGTGTAAATAATAATGAAAGAGCAGCAGAAATAAAACTTTACATATATTCATCCGCCCTTAGGTGAAAAATAAAAACTAGTAATGACTCAGAAGAAAAGATTCTCCACGGGATAGAAGATTAAACACACATTTTTATTAATAGTTTTTCTGGTAAAAGAAAAGTGAAACTTGTTTTATACTACATTCACAGTAGGTCAAATCTATTGACTCGAAAACAAAAGAATTTTTGAATTTATATGTTTTTTTTAATCGATATAAGTTTGAAAGTGAAATTAAATGAAAAATTTGAATTACAATGGACGTGGACGACCAACGACCATGAAGTTTTTAATTTAAATAACTTGACTGACTTTAATAAAAATACAAAAACTAGTTTGGTTTAATTTTAAACAAAAGATGACTAAATAAATTTGTTTAACAACATATTTTTTTCTATCTGGAGATTAAGATACGGTTTTTTGTTATAATTGTTTAGTTATTCGATACAAGAAAATGAAATTTTTGAATTTATTAAAGTGAAATTGAAAGTATGTTTTTTTTTTTATAAAAAAAGATATTTTTTTTAATAGAGCCCTTTTATAACTTTTGCTATGCTTTTGTATGTTTTTCATCTTTCTTAGCCTATTAGTTTAAGTCAAAATAAACTCGCTATTCGCTTTGGTAAACAAGTTCAAACCTAAATTAGTCCTAAATGAATGTAGGTACTTTCAGGTTCACATGTTAAACCAACAAATTACTGTTTGCGATCTATAATCTGAATCATAATATGTTTGACCAGAAGCATTGAATTGCAAAATATAAACAAAATTAAAATTATAATAAATTAAACAAAGGTTTTGTTATGGTTAAGAAATTCATTTACATTGTATCCGAATAACTTAAATTTTTAAATAGTTTAACAAAAATATTTTTCATCATAAGATCTACATATACTTTGTTTAATGAATGTTAGCATAGTCATCATTGATTACACATAAAGTTTTCCAGTTTATTTATAAATATTATAATACACTGAGATGAACGAAATTCGGTTAGTAAAAATTAGCACACGTCATAATATGCAAATAATATTTACGTCATTTGGCTTACTTATGACTCAAAATGTGAAATATCAGTTTTAAATATTCATACAAATTATAAAGTTTCCCGCTTTAAATGGCGAGTTTAGATTTAATGGAGTGTGAATAAATTAAGCATAAGAGTGTAGAAGGGATCTTTCAATTAAACAAAAAAAAAAAAAACAGCTAAAAAATGTGATAGCGCTTATGTTTTTAAAATAAAGTTATGACATTTATTTCTGCAAACTGAGAATTTGGGTACGAAAACTTTCTACAAGAGAATTTTTCAAAAAATCAATATCTAGGATATATTTTCCAACAATGCAATCCTCACTTTCTTAAACTTGTCAGTTTGCGCAGATTAACTTGATGTTTACCATCAAAACTTTAAATGCAAGTGTGCAATAACTCAGAAGAACTTTAAAACTATGTAGAACCACTTTTTAGCCACTCAATTATTAGAATTTATAAATTAATCATTTACAATGATAAAATAAAATGTCTTAAGTATACTGTCATTCGGAAGTTCCTTAGGTATGTCCAAGATAAATCAAACAATTAATGGTTTCTTTTTTGAACAAAAGTATTTTTCAGTTAATATTTTTTTTTTTCAAACTAAACATTCATAAAAATACCATAAGTTTGTAAACCAGTCTTTTTTTTTCAAAATTCTTGAGAAAAATACTAATAAATACCCAATTATATTTTGCCCCATTTTATTAGCAATTAATAAAAACAACACATGTTTCGAATATTCCTATCCTATAACCTCATTCTTATCTAGATAATTATTATACACATGCCAACCTTGAAATCAAAACGCTATGCCATAAACTTCTCTTTCTTCTCTATACAAGTTAGCGAGTATAAATATCTCGAAACAACAACATTCTAAGCAGCATTCCACCTTGCATCCGAAAATACATCTTTTCCCCAGCCAGCCAGTACACACCACACCACTGGATCGACAACCGACATACTTTTTTTCGCTTTCATAACTCTCAGGCTATAAAGTTGTGGCTGAAAGTAGCGCAAGCTGGTCATCATAGGTTATAGGCAGGCAGCTAGCTATCTATAATTTTTTCTGGCCGATCTGATCTCAAAAGATATGTCACACAGAATAATTTTCCTCTTTCCTGCACTAGATAGCTCTCATAGATAAACACAAAAAAATAGTATCTGAGGTTATTATTGGTTGGTAAGTTTCACAGGTATCAAGTGAATTAAGTTATTCCGCTTCGATGACTTAGTGCAAATTATTATATAGCCCGATCGACCAAGCAAGCACAAAAAAAAAAACAAAACAAAAAACAAGTTCAACAAGACTTTATAACGAATCTTAACTTTTTCTCCACCTCTCTCTCATATATTGATCTCTCATCCCCGAAAAAAAAAACCTAGAAAAATTAGCAAACAATCATTTGAGAAAAATTCATATAACCATCATCCATCTAGCCAAGAGATACTTGGACGTATAAATTTACCAGAAGACTACTCAATCAATTTTGCAATTTTAATCTCAAGCCGAGTGCAACCGGGCTCGACTATCGACTGCGTCGATCAAACAAAAATCCATGAAAGACTCAAAGCCTCACATAAATATACGAGTACATAGTCTTTACTTGGGTAATTTTCCCTATTGCCATGTTTTTTTCGACGAATCGGATTTTGCCTCAACAGCATACAAGGTGAGCTAGGTCTACGTCTGCGCCATATCCAGCAGCAGCAGCTTTATGTACCAGCTCCATATATGACTATCCCAAGAGATATACAAGTAACAAGAGGATAGATCTGGTTCTGCAACATTTTTTGTTTTGCTACTTTATATAAGTGCTTTGCTGCTGCTGGTGATGATGTTTTGCAACTGAAAACTCGGTTATTTTTCTTATGAGCAGACGATCGATATCGGATACAATAGATTCGGACGTCTCTTCATCGAAGAAACCCATATTAGGTTCAAGAATACCATTCAGAATCGCAAATAATAAACAAAACTTTAGAGCTTCATTGCCAATAAAGGTTATCTCGTCGAATTATTACAGAAGACTTAAATTCGCCTTGAATTTCCATAATGTGTTTAGACGTAACTTCATATAAAAAAGAACTCGCATATAAATATGATATATCCCAACTACCTACAAAACAAAAAAACAACATAGACAATAAATTTAATGCGATCATCAATTGGAATTTCTATTTTAATTTCATATAGCATAATCTATTAGCATGAACCACAGGAACGGTTTCCATAAATGGTCAGCATTAACTATTCACAAAAAAGAAAAAAAAAAAAACATGATGGGTCTTGGCGCGTACTCCTGTGGTATCCCAATATTATTTTTTTGTTTATTTGCTTTGCGCTGACATGGATGTCAATTTAGATTTTCACTGTGAGGTATATGATAATGAATATTTGACTAGAATGTAAAGAAGTATATTTAATGACAACCATATTGGGTGTGGACTGTTGTAGAAATTTATAGAGCCTGGCTTGGAGATAGGTAAAGTTTTTTTTTTCCTTGCAAAATGATTTGTTTTTATCTTTTAGAGTGGCCTTGATTGACATGATTTGCACGTGATTTGTTTGAATTCCAATGTCAAGTTTTTATTTTTTTTTTTTTTGTACTTTGGAAAAGAAGATGACAAGAAGATCATTACTTTGAATGAAAGGAATCATTTGATGTAAAGAACTCAAAAAGTTTTTTTGGAATTTTAATGAAAACTACGAACTAAATCTATTTTATAAGATAGTTTTTGCTTGAAGAAATTTTCAGTTTTAAATAATTCACAATTATTTTTGTAGATATCTAAAAGGAGAAAAGACAACTGATTGAAAGTCAGAAATCAAGAAAACTGTTCTATATGGCAGGACCTCCAAAAATATTTTTTGTATTTTAAAGTAAAACTTTGTGAGTAAACCTATTATTTCAGAGGTTTTCGATATTAGTTCTTATAAAATAATCGGATAAAAAAGTAGTTGAATTGCTATCCAAACTTGTTTTTTCTTTTTAACTAAGTTTTATGGTTGTGTTTGACCTTATAATTTTATGTCTCCTTCAGGAAAAATTAGTATCCAACTACTATCTTTTTAATGCTTCGTATTTTCTATTTTTTACAGTCTACAATTGATTGTAGTTTTTTCTTTATTCATAACTTGTAGTAGGCGCCTAGAACACCAAAGACTTAAGTATTTAAAAAAAAAAAAACTGAATTATTTTTATGGTCGTTATCAAAGCTAATCATTTTATTTTTAGTTCAAGATATTTGTCTAACTAGATAGAGAGATACAAATTAAATATCAGTCATAAAATATGCCATTAGATAACAGTTCTCTATCAAAATAGGTTTTAAGATAAGAAATACTTGTGTTTTCATGTTTTGTTTAATAAGATAGCAAACTAAATTATTAAATATTTTTCTTTTTAAATGGATACTAAATTTGTAACGACGACATTGTTCCACTTTCTTTTGCAATTTTTTTTTTTTTAATTATTTTGTATTCCATTTTTTTCGTTTTGTTCAATTTAATTGTATTGTTTTATTTTGTTATTTTTTCATTCCACTTTGTTCCAAGACGAAATTCTTTCATTCAAACCAAAATACGAGTAGGTTAGGTTAGGTAGTAGTGGCTGTCAGGCAAATTACCCGACACACTTAGACCCTTATGGATCCATTGTGATACCACAAAAGACTAGCAAGTTGGGACTCACTAGCCGAACCACTCGGTGCTTCTTATGAATGAAGATAGACTTTTAACGTCCGTTTTCACTAGATCACTAGTGTAATCGTAGAAGAATTCTCCTAGATAGAGTTTTCTTCTATTAGAGAGAGCAGGGCAGGTGCACAGAAGATGTTGAACAGTTTCCTCTTCTTCTTCATCCATGCAACTTCTGCAGAAATCGTTAGAGAACACGCCCATTCTTTTTGCGTGTCTACCTATTAGACAGTGTCCTGTAAGGACACCTATGGTGCAGCTAATATGCTTTCTGTTTAAATTTAACAAACCCTTTGAACGTTTCAAGTCTATACAAGGCCATATTTGTTTAGTAGCTAGGCAAGTATTACTCTGAGTCCATCTGAGGTTGGTTTTCTTTAAAGCGTCCTGCTTTAGCATAAGTTTGCATGTAGCGATAGGTGTTCCTATATTGTTCCTTTCTGGTTGAAGAGGAGTAATTGTTCCTAGTTTGGCAAGTTCGTCTGCCCTGCAGTTGCCTGGGATGTCTCTATGTCCCGGCACCCATACGAGGTGAATGTTAAACTGCTCAGACATCTCCCTTAGAGATGTTTGACAGTCGAGGACCGTGATTGAGTTTGTAGAGACGGAGGCAAGAGATTTAATGGCTGCTTGACTGTCCGAGAAGATCCGAATATCCGTGTTGGATATTACGTTTTCTCTGAGCCAAGAGAGAACCTCCTTAATCGCCAGAATTTCTGCTTGGAACACGCTACATTGGTCTGGTAAGCGGAAGAAGAGACTGAGATTCAGTTTTTCCGAAAATATGCCACTTCCTACACCTTCATTGGTTTTTGAACCATCAGTATAGAAGTGTAAAGAGTCATTATCCAGAGTACTAAGGTTCTCCCATTCAGTTCTGGAGGGAATGGAGTTCTGGAAATTATTATCGAACACCAGTTGAGGTGTGGTATAGTCTAGACGATCCGGAAGGAATCCGAAGTTGTTTAGAATGTTTGTGTGGCCAATATGATTACTGGTCCACTGAGAGGTTGCTTTTAGACGAGTAGCTGAGCTAGCTGCTACTTGTTTGCTGAAGATGTCTAGGGGTGTGAGATTTAGAAGTATGTCTAGGGCGTCAGAAGGGGTTGACCTCAGCGCACCGCTTATGCACATACTTGCTGACCTTTGGACTTTGATAAGCTTGTTTAAGTTTATCGTTTTGTCCAGTGCGGTCCACCAAACTACCATCCCATATGTAAGTATTGGTCTTATGACCGATGTGTACAGCCAGTGTGCAATGTTAGGAGAAAATCCCCATTTGCCACCAATGGCTTTTTTGCATGAAAAGAGTGCCACATTGGCTTTTTTAACTCTTTCTTCAATATTGAGCTTCCAGGTCAGTTTTTTATCAAAAATGAGTCCTAGGTATTTAGCTTGATCGGATAGAGTAAGTGTTACCTCTTTAATTGTAGGGAGTTTGAAGTCTGGAATCTTGTATTTCCTCGTGAAAAGGACAAGATCCGTTTTGTGGGGATTAATATCCAATCCACATCCTCTAGCCCAGTGAATTAGCTTGTTTAAAGCTGTTTGTAGAAGTTCTGCAAGTGTCTGTGGGTATTTGCCCGATACGGCAATTGCCACATCATCCGCGTAGGCGATAACCTTAAAACCTTCTCCCTCTAGGTCTAGCAGCAGTTCGTTGACTACTAAGTTCCATAGGAGAGGCGATAAGACCCCTCCTTGAGGGGTCCCTCTGTTGGCTGCTCTACGGGTTTTGAAGTTTCCCAACTCTGAACTGATAATCCTGCTACTAAGCATGATTTCTATCATGTTCTTAAGCGGGTCTTCTATTTTGAGATTGTCAAGAGCATTCATGATTGCTGAGTTCCTGACATTATTGAAAGCACCCTCTATGTCTAAAAAGGCGACAAGAGTGTACTCTTTGTAGTGTAGAGAGTATTCAATGGTGCTAACCAGAGAATGGAGAGCAGTTTCCACCGATTTCCCTTTAGTGTAGGCATGTTGTGCCTTAGAGATCAGACATGGTTCAATTTCCTGTCTTAGATGGATATCTATCATTCTTTCTAGAGTTTTAAGCAGAAAGGATGATAGACTAATAGGTCTTAAATCTTTTGGAGTGACATGAGAGCATTTTCCCGCCTTTGAAAATACGAGTAACATGACTCAGATCATTCAACTTGTTTTGTATACTTGTGTATATCTTAATGACCTCTTAAGCACTTCCCTTCTCTTTGGGATATTATACGAATATACTGTGTTTTTTTTTTTTGTTTTTATTATTTTTGTTGGACGTAATAGTCACATTGTCACAATTAATCTTGGGTCCCCTTGATAAATATTATATGACAGAAAAAAACAAGAACCTAAGACGGACAAAAAAAAAACCAAAGCCTGCAAAGTTAAAAAAAAAAATTCCAAGACGTAGCAATTAAGATTAAAAAATTCAAGAATTGTCATAAAAAAATCAACACAAATTAAAAGAATAAAAAAAAAAAAAACACACAAAAAACCCCGCACCACCCTATAAATTGAAGCAAAAAAAATATGGATAAAATCCATCACTGGGTGATCCACATTTATTAAAGTAATCCATGAAGTGTGCCTTAGTCTTGTAATCATTACTGTTGGGTCATAATTATTTTTATTTTTGTTCTATTTGTGCCTGTGAGTGATGGCAAACGGAATTCTCTGTTATTAAATCCTTTCTTGAGTACCGCTGGAATGCCTTGTGTTGAGCATTGGTGGATAACAGAGATGATGACTTAAAGAAAAGTCAAGGAATGAGTTTGAATTATGTTGGGGGTACTTCACTTAAAAGTAGGGAACATAAAAACAAACAAAAAAAAAAAAAAAAAAAAAAAAAAAAAAATAATTTTTCTGTGCCGATTAGAGATAAATAAGAAGAAGGGAGATATACATCATCACAATTATGAATGACATTACCTACAGCGAGGAAGTTTTTTTTTTTTTTTTTATTCAAGTTCAAGGGCCTGAGTACAGTCCGGTCAAATGAGCTTAGAAACTGTTAGTTATTTTGAACAACTTATCTTTTCCTTTTTCTGGATAACAGAGATGATGACTTAAAGAAAAGTCAAGGAATGAGTTTGAATTATGTTGGGGGTACTTCACTTAAAAGTAGGGAACATAAAAACAAACAAAAAAAAAACATAATTTTTCTGTGCCGATTAGAGATAAATAAGAAGAAGGGAGATATACATCATCACAATTATGAATGACATTACCTACAGCGAGGAAGTTTTTTTTTTATTCAAGTTCAAGGGCCTGAGTACAGTCCGGTCAAATGAGCTTAGAAACTGTTAGTTATTTTGAACAACTTATCTTTTCCAATTCCAATCTACCAGTTGTATAAGCCTTAAAAAAATATTTTTTATGTTGAAAAGTTCTAAATAAACTTTCATATGCATAGAAAGAAGACCTCGTCTCTTTCAGAAAAGAAAACATTTTAATCCGCTTGTGAATATTATGAGAACGCAAAAAAAAAAACGGATCCAAAAATATTTACCCGTATAAAAACTAAATGTTTTTAAGTTGCTTTTGCTTTTTTTTAAGAACTAAAAACCAGATGTTTCTTGGAATTTAATTAAAAATTTCTTTGAAAATTTCTTTTTGAAAAAAAAAAACACCAAACATTGTTTTTTTGATAGTTCTTTAAATCGTCTTTCAACAAGTTTAAAAAAACGGAGTCAGGAAACTGCAGGAATTATTAGCTTTATTTTCTAATACTCCTAAACATATTGATTGATTAGGGTTGCCCAATACTTGCTTCTTTTAATTTAAAGATAGAAGAGGGTATCACCTCAAATTAAATGTATGTTTTGGCCTTTAGCTGTTCAAATATCATGCATTTTGTCTGAAAAATTAGTATTTTTTTGTGATTTTTTTTTTTGCATTTGAGTAGGGTTGCCGAGTACTTTCTCGTGAGTAAGAGATGGCATCCGAAATATTTTTAGACAGAAGAGAGTTTCAGCTTAAGCTTAATGCATATTTAAGCCTTTTAGTTTATTAAAAAGTCATACTTTTTTTTTTTGCAAAAAAGAGATTTTTAATGTTTTTTTTTCGCTTGAATAGGGTTGCCATATTTGTAGACCTACAGTCCTTAAATTATTTTATTAATTTGTATTAATGTTTAGGCTTTTGTTTTGCATTTTTAAAATAAAAACAAAGAAATGACACATTTATATAGCCATCTGAAAATTGTTCCTTTAAAATAGGGTTGCCACATAGAAGTTCCGATTTAAAAAGTCATTTTCACTATCAACTTATCTTTCAGGTCTTGTCATTCATGTACACACATTTGGTGACTTGAGCGTGAACTCCATTGATACTAAACGTACTCACTGGTTTCAAATGTCATGAAGAGGAAAAGTAGTCCAATTTCGTGAGAAAAAAAATTGTCATAACGACGAAAGCATAAAAACCAAAAAGAGGAAACACACAAGTTGTGTGTGCCTACAAACATAACCGCAAGTCTAATTTATCATTAATATAATTATTATTGTTCCATAATGAAACAAAAAAATAAACAAAGAAAACCTACCCAAAGGTGCATAATACACATTGGACAATAAAAATTTATTCCCGACAGTCTCACATAAACAATCCAAACTAAAAAAGCAAAAGACTCTCTTTAACTCTGACTAAAGGTCTAAGTCTGTGGGCGTCCATACATAAGACCACAAACTTAAGTGAGTAGCTGTGTAGAGTAGGTAGTCTTAACTGCACATCGTAATTGGAGATGTGCGTAGAGATTTATTGGCGGCTTCTTTAGCTATTCCCTTTTCGTTTGATCTTTTTTGTACCTTTTTTTTGCCATATTTTAAAGTCGTCTGACTTCCTCCTCGGTTTTTCTATCTCTCATAGTTAAATGGGTGTCTTTTTTGTTTCTCTATGAGGTAAGTCATGAGAAAGACGATAGAGAAAAGGGTATCAACTGGGGTCATCTGAAAGGTTCAACGCCATCTTCCCTTTCTTCTGAAATAAATTTTCAAAAAAAAAAAAAAAAGAGTAAAACGATCCAAAGAAAACTTTAATGATCCTCTTGCTTTCGTCTTCTATCCCCCCTTTATCCCCTCTTTTTTGGAGTCAATTCATGCCCTCTTCCTAATTGATTACTGTATTGCACTGTAGTTTTAGTGCACAGCAAATAGCTGACTATGGAGCGGCGGCATGCGAAGCGGATGCCGCATGTTGATGATGATTACAAGTTACAACTATTGCCATCTGTTGGGCTCCTCATGCTGCTGCTCTTACTTACTTACTCTTGCCGGTGCGGAAGTAGTTCAGTTGAGCGCTCATAGACATACCAAGGTTTTTGTTTTATTTTTCATGCTCTGGACCTGAATGGATTGGATGTGGCACATAAATAATATTTAGATGAAGTTGATGACGGAGGAGAGAAGATGAACGAGAACAACAAAACATATAAAAATAAAAAAAAAATTAGAAGATGAAAAAAAAACGCACATAACGTATAATGATGATGATTTCTTTTTTCCTCTTTAGCACCGTTTCATGGTTCATAAATTCCTAGTCAAACGATCTTCGTGTGTGAGACGATTTTTTTTGTGTGCTTTTCTTCTCAAGACAAACAATTTGAGTTGAAATGAGTGCACATAACACACACTGTGAGTTGGAGTACGAGTATAGTTGGAGTTCGACGGAATGAGAGTGGAGCTTCTTTTTTACTTACTTGGCCGCAAAACTATTTAAATAGAACTTTTCTCCATATGACTTGCAGGTTAATTACTTATGTTGTTAATAGTCTGGGAAGTAGTGTTGCAAGTTAAATATTTATTCCATAGCTACATAGCTTATGACAAGCGGACGAACGAGAAGCTTTCAATGATAGCTTATTTATCAAATTATGATAAGTAGTTTAGGAGATATGATGGAACATAGCTATGAAAATGTATAAATGTTTGTATGTTAATCTGTTGAATCATTGACAATATGTGGTATCATTGGATGCATCTTTTTTGTCCGCTGGTTATAGACTATGTGACTTCGCATTAAATAAATTATATGGCACCCTCTATAAAATATATAAAATATTATACGAAAGCAAAACAAAATAAAAATTAATAAGAAATAAAAAAAAATACGAAAAATATAAAAATTATAATAAATATAAAATGTATAAAAAACATAAAAAAATATAGAAAAAATAAAGAAAAAATAAACAAAAAAATAAACAAAAAAATAAAAAAAAATAAAAAAAAAAAATTAAAAAAAATAAAAAAAAATAAAAAAGAATATTTTAAAATTTAAAAAAAATAAAAAGAATATATAAAAATTAAAAAATATACAGGGTGTCCGGTAAAAAATGGATAAGCCTGAAATGGCTGATAGTTAAACTTATGACTGTACTAAAACCAAATAGGAAAAATTTCTATCGCCACCAGTTTAGAAAATATTAGCTTTTTTTCGTTCAGTGTATTTTAAATTTCATCATTTTGCGTTTTCGGTTACCACAACCACGAATGAATGAATTTAATAAATTTCTTTTTTTATAATTTTCTACAATAATTGACTTAATACATAAGCATTTAAAAATTTTCATATCTTTTGCACTTTTTCTTTGAAAAACACCTGTGGTATAAAAAAAATCAATAGGAACGTAGGTGGAAAACTTTTTTAAAAATATTCGCGTCCAAAGGGGATTGCAGAATGGTAATAGTTTTCTTCAAATCTAGAGTTACTAGGAAGTTATTGGTATAAAAAAAAAAAACAAAAAAAGCCTATTAATTTAATAAATTATTTAAACTGTAAAATCTTAAGTTTTTCACATTGCTGCCACTAATGCATGGATTTTATCAGTTTTTTTAATCAGTCATATTTTACAATAGCTCTTCTAATATATAATTATTAAAAAAATGTTATAACCGTTGAATAATGGCTATAAAAAAGTAATTTAATTTTTTTTTTAATGCAAAGTTTATAAAAATAAACACATTTCTCGAACTGTTGATGGTTTATTTCTCTTTGAATAAAAGACTTTATTTTTGTTTGTATTTTTGCTCTGAAAAACCCTGTTTTGTTCAATGAAAATTGTAATATTTTTCGATCTAACTTCAACTTTGGAAACCTTTTATACCTTTTTGAAAACTGCAATAACAGGACAAGTTTTTAAAATAATAAACCAGTGTCACACCATACATTTTTTTTTTGTGTGTTGCTCTGAAATAAATGTGAGAAATTGAGTTTTTAAAAAACTTGGAACTGTTAATTAATTTGCAGCAAAATGGCGTTTTGTTTGTTTCTTATTATGTTTTAGTGAAAGAATAATAAAAAACAAAAATCAATTGGGCGCGGAGAAGCAAAATACTGTTGCAAAGTAGGAATTTCTCAAAATTTCGCAAGAATTGCATTAAATCGAAAACCGTAATAATTTGGGATGAACAAGTTACCAAATTCTGAGAGCCTTTAAGTTGGCGTATCAGCATATTTCGTTTGATCCATTACTTTTGGGACACCCTGTATATAAAAAAAAATAAAAAAATACAAATTAAAAACCTTTACACACAAATAATTTCACTATGTTGTACTCTTTTTCATTGAAAACAATATCTTCCGAACTATAAAACAAGGAAATTGTAAATTGTGTGGATTAGTTCTATGAAAGTTTTTTTGCATCATTAGTTTTTGTGCGAATTTTTTCTAGATTTATTTGAAAATCAACAAATAGTTTATTACTATTTTGTTCTAGAATAATATTAAAAATGTTCATACATTTATTTTTTTTTTCTTTTTTTTGTCGGAAAAATTGAGTAGGTACTGTCCCGACTTTATGCAGCCACGAAAATTCAATATTTTGGTTTTTTTCTGAATAAAGCCTTTTGGGTGAATATTGCTTACTAAGGTAAGAATAAAATAATGAATAATATAAAAGAGTTCCAAAAGAAGAAATAAATTGTTTGAAACTCTGTATGCTTTTTGTTTTTTCTACTTCAAGATCCATTTTTTAAATTTTAAATGCACTCAATAAACATTTCCGTTACCTACTGATTTCTCGGAATAATCTTTTCATTTATATCATTAAAGTTGTATTTTGTTCTTAAATAAATTTTATCTACCAACCATTTATAAAAACATACTAATAAATTCTTTTTCTTTATCTCTTTTCAGGTAAGCTCATCATTTTTTACGGAGAAATATGTAATCGAATAAAAATAACACGTTTAAAGATATAATAATAATAAAATAATTATTTTTATTATATTTATTGGTAAGACTATAACCATTCACGTATAAAATAACTGTCAGTCTAACGTTTGGTATAGAAACCTATAAAAACCAAAACCAACACACACCTATCTACGCAAAGATCCATTAGATACATAAATATAAATAAACTACAAAAGAATTTATGCAAAATACGGTTTATTGACGCGTACAACACGATGCTGATGACGACGGACAGTAGCTGAATCGTGTGCTGTTCCTATGTACATTTTTATTTACCATCGTGATTATTGCTAGCTCATACGACGAGGAGTGTATGAGATGGCTTGTGTTCAATTTCAATGGTTTTTCTTTTATTTCGTCTCTTTATTTTTTAGTGTTAGATGAATTTGTATGTTAGATTCTTTTATAGAGATAGTTTCGTCATCATATATGCTGCATCCTCGTCTTACCACAACATAAGATCGCGAGTAAATTTTTTATTTTTCATAAACGGAAATTCTTGTAGCAAGCAAAAAGAGTTAACGGCAAGTTGTGTGTGTTGTTGCAGCTGTGCACAGCTTGATCTTATGTTATTGAAACGTTTTTCTTGGTTTCAATGTTTTGTCTGAACTTAAAGGTGGATTCAAGAAAACAATTGAGAAGTTCAAATATTTCCTAGAATTTTGAAGAAATTACAAAATTTTTGACATGGAATCAGAGAATTTGATTATTCAGCGGGTGAGGGATAACGTTAAAATAAGTTTGAAGCGTCATTGATTGAGCTACTGCGATCATTTTAAATTGCATTTCTTAACTTAGGCCTTATTACTTGGTTGACCTTATTACTCTGTTGACCGTATTATTCGATAGGCCTCATTATCCGCACTTACCTTATGTGCGGCTGTTGTTCTCTGTTGACAAAATTGATTATCAAATTTTGTTTTAAAAGAATTCTAAATAAGCTATTATGCATAATAAAATTTTATTTATCCAAAATGGCGCACTGGGAATTGCTCCACTCGAAAACAAGTAAATTTATAGAATACAATATGTACAAATAATTTGACCGCCATTAATTTTTTTTGATAAACTAAAATGTGGTGTCAGTTTTGTAAATATGGTAAATATTGGATTGGGTTCTTAAAAAAATTAAATTCTGGAGTGGCCCAAAAGCTATTAAGTTTGAACTAAATTGATTCAAAAGTTAACATCATACAGAAAAACAGACAAACAGACCTACTTACAAACAAAAAGAATTTGCAAGACCCAATTCGTTTGTCTCCTTCACTTCTTCATATTGTCATTTTGCTTTACTGAATGAATAAATTACCCTGCAACCTACATAATGCAAGTTAAAATAAATTAGGTCTTCCCTCTTAAGAGGGTATTTTAATATAAATGCCATAATTGTTAATTACTTTAAGAGCACAATAAAATGTGGTTTCTCATTTAGTGTTATTCATAAAATTTCGAAACTCCCATTTCCCTCGACCTATATTACTTTTGCATCATTGCACCCCACTGCACCATTTTTTGTATTAATGCACCATTTACTGAATTGCAGTAATATTCCAAAAACTGGAGCATCGCATGGAATTCCAAAATGCATAAATCTCAACATGTCTATTCTTCTTTATCGCCCCTACAACACCAACCCTTCTCCACCCTAAACTTCCAATTAACTTTAAACACGATGTTCAAACACATAAAATTGAGCAATTTTGTGTTTTTAGTATCATTAAGGTCAACGACTCATCAACGAAACGAAACTGCAATTAATTCCACCAAAATTGCCTCCTCATGTCATCTTTCATTTCCCTAGAGAGCAATGAGAGCGCCTAGTGCATTCTGTATGGAGTATGGGTATGCAGTAGAAGAGCGAGGCAAACAAAAAATCGATACTTCCAATTAAATCCTTCTCAGTTTATATGCTTCATACATTTTTCATCCTGTATAGGGGTATGAATGTACATGAACGTGTACTTGGTGGAAATACCTATAAGCTATAACTTTTCAACCCTTTTTATTATTTTACACTCTCTCATGCATAATGACTGGGTTTAATGGCAACAAAATACCTCTTCACGAGTTGATTTTTGAGAACAAAAATTATTGGGTTCTAGACACAATTTTTTCTACATAATTACTTCGAACCCTTCGTCGGTCGTGTCCGTGTTAAAGTTGATATTGAAGTTGTTATTAAATTAATTTTGTTAAAAACGCAAGGTTATGAATTAAAAAGTACTAGGCATTATGTGGGCTGAGTGTTATTGCTGAGTGCTACTTTGAACTTAAAGGATGAATTCAGTTGTTTTTTTTTTGTTCGTTTTGTTTGCTTTTTTTTAAAACTTCGTAGACTATGAAACCATTTGAATTTTAAGAAAATAGCTACGGACCTTCTAGTTTAGAAGTTATCAGAGAACATTCAAACCAACATTCAAGATTATGTTCATTTTCACGGGCCTGTTAAATAGTTTCAGTAAGTTTTGATGAAATTTAAGTATGTTGCAAATCCTTTCTTTTCCTACTCAAAGAGTTTTGAGCTAAATAATGAAATACTATTAGAGGCAAGATAATTAAAATAGTTCTCAAATTTTTCCTCTAGAGGGCGCTATATTAGATGACTGCACATAAACTATAACCAGCAAATGAGCGAGACGCTTACAACAACACCTCATTTGTCAAATTAAGATAATTAGTTAAGAAGTTATGAGGGAACATACAAACAAAATCCTCCTTTTTGCAACGTAACAGACAAGAATAAATGGCAGCAGCTCTAGAATTCGATTCTTAAAAACTTTTACCCTAAATGAGCATCTCACTTAATCAATAAATCTTCTTTTTAATAGATTATCCCTTCATGATCTTATTTATGTTCGAGGTTCATTTTCAACAAATTTTCACGCTTACCCTTCAGAAACTCTTAAATAAATTCAGACAAAGACAATGCCGATCCCAGTCACACATTCCTTCTTCTTTTATCCAATCATGATTTTTGTTTTCCGTTGATGACGGTGTGTGGTGCACTGCACAGAGTCAGTCTTTCCACATAGTTTTCAATTGACCAATCAATCAGTGGACCAGTCTGAGAAGCTATTAATTCCTGAGATTTTTTTGTAGGTCGTTGTGTAGTCGTCGTTGTATCCATTGTCCAGAAATATTCGACTCAGTTAAATTCCAATCGTTCTTCCCTCTTAAAATCCCCCAATTCACCCTTCTTTTTCAGATTCTGAATTGATTTCCTTTGCCTCACACACACAACATGCTAAGCTGTGCGAAGGAAATATACATTCGAGAGGGTAATTAATTAAAGTATCTTTTTCCCCTTGTGCGTTTTTTCGGTGTATTCCAGCGTAGTGGATTGATAGGAATCTCAAGCATTGTGTGTGGGTGTTGCAAAAAAGAAAAAAACAAAAACGCACACGAGGGTCAGGGTTATCTATCTGCTACAAACACGCAAGTTTTATGGAGTTCCACAAGGTTCAACTGGTGGGCGAAGTTTATTTCCCATAAAAAGCTTCTTTTAAATTTATTTTATTATCGAATTCGGTTAGTCGATTTTTCTGTTTATAGATGCACACAAAATATGTGAGTAGAGAAGCTGAACACACCCAGATTTATAGCAGACAGTAACAATTTGTATTTTTTTTATTTTTTTTTTATTTGTCAGCATAAAATCCCAAATGACTTTTCTTGATATGTCACACACAAGTGACAGTTTCAACACTTTTGTGTGTTTTAATAGGACCGCCCGTATCGAGTATACAATTGATTGCTGTGAAAAAAATTATGTGACATTTATTAGGCCAATATCACGATCGATTGCTGTGACAGTCAATGACAGTATTGTTTGGTGTGTCGCAGAGTCTTAAGTGACTTTGTCGCGCATTTGAAGCAGAGAAAAGACCTGATCTAGATTGACGTTTCATCTTGTGTCGTGACAGTTTGGTATTAATCAGAGACTGTGAGTGAGAGTAAAACCAAAACACAAAAATATAAAAACGAGTGAAGCAAGAGATGAATGACTTGAGATAATTAGAGACAATGAGAATTGAGCCATTACCAGTGTGCAGGCACATGATGGTTCACCAATCATCAAAACAACAACAATTTTTGATGATGATGGTGATGCTGAAAAAGTGATAGCGTGTGAGATTTTTTTTTAGATGATTCGCTTTTGAAAGGGAAAATTGCTCGAATAATGGTAATTAGTAGCTACTCGTATGTAGTTTGTAGTAAACATACTGCTAGAGTATAAGATCAATTTTTCAAGGGCTCTTTCCTAATCGTAATTTTTTGATTTGGTGATTTGTGATGGTCGTAAATATCAGTGCTGTAGTTGATATCATTTTAGATTAAACCTTCATATGAAGGGAAAGTTCGTATACAAAAAAACTATCTAATGATGCACGTACTCAACTTAAAACTCATTAGTGAAATTTTATTTCTTAGTGAGATTTGTAGTTTGTGTACTATTCACTAAATAAGGTATTTAATAGCTTCAACGTCGTCGGTCGGCCTCCCAATCGCTAGTTTGTAAGTTCAAGTCCTGCACGGGAAATTTTCAAAATATGTAATTGAACATAAACAAACTTAGCACCACTAAAGAAGTCTGATGATCAGGTTGGTCCTCGTGAAATAGCTTATAACTCCAGCCCATGAACTTGGAGGAAATACACACAAGTTTTTGTTGTTCATTCAAATCCTTGATTAGTTGTAAGGGGTGTGACTTTAGAAAACCGGTTCAGTCTACTTCGGTGACTTTTAGAAGCCGTTTGAATGAAGTATTTTTAATGAAAAATCGTTGATTTCGTATTTAATATGAAAGAAGATATTATTATTTAGCAGTAAGCGGGTGTGACATGAACGATTTTGAGAGAGCGTCTCTGAACTTCACTTGATAAGATCTATTTTCAAGATATGAATCCAATTAATGAAGCCTAAAGGGAAACCTAGAATTTTTAATTTAAATTTAATAATATCATGGGAGAGTTGGTCAAAAGCCTTAGAGTAGTCTGTATAGATACAGTCAAGTTCATGTCCACTTTCTAACGTATTTTAATTGTACGAAACGTATTTATACAAAAAATAATTAAAAAATTCAAGTTTAAATACTTAAGTCTAAGCAAAAACAAATTTATTTATGTCAGAATCTGAGTAAATATTAGAATAATCGATGCCAGAGGTCTAAGTTCGATTCCCAGCCTCAAACCACCTAAACTAAAAGAGGTTTTCTTCAGGGGTACCTACTGCGACTGCCTCTTGCGTGGAATTGAAAAAGTCTCCAAGAGTAATATTGTCATGAAAAAGTGAATTTCCGCTTTGCCGTTCAGACTCGGCGGTAAATTGTTGGTCCCTTTTTATTAATATTAATTACACACAAAGAAAATAGATTTTACTCATGACAAATGAATCTCAAAACTAACTATTTGCGAATGATTTGTCTCCTTGCATCTCACGAATAGCGTCAGCCTTTTTTTAAAGTTTATTTTTAAGCATTTTTTTCTGAATGAAAATTTATTTATTTTCTTTTTTTTCGTTATTTATTTTCTTTCCCCAATCGGAAACTCGATAAATTTGATCTATGAAGTAGGATGCATTAATATGCGTTGAATAAAAAATGGCATTAACTTCCCTGACCCATTTCTCACATTAAGTATTTTTGTTTTGTATGAAAATGGAGCTCTCCGTGCAGTGTGCCGCATATTTTCCCATATATGAGGAACTTATAAATTCCATTATATTGCCGCAATCCAACCGAGTCCACCGACAAAATAGCACAATAGTTATCTATAAACACTAACTACTACACCAAGGCAATTTTCCAATCGCTATTTACACCAAAGTGATTAATTAAATAATTATATTTGTTGCAACTGTATCACAGTTACATATTATGTTTTGCAGCAATGGTGGCCGCATTACGCAACAGCGGAAGGTGTTAATTTTTGTTGAACAGACAAAATAATAATAACACAAAAGCAAACCAAATCTGGTTGTCTGATTTAATAATCTAGTCCGATTATTTCCAAGATTGATTTGACTTTTCTTTTTTTGACAGATTGCAAGTTACAACATTGGAAACATTTTGTTACATTTCAATTACAATTTATATGCATGTCATTTGCTTTATATAGCAAGACGCAATTTTTCTTCATGTTTTTTTTTTTTATAATTTAACTTGCCTAACCTTTTCTTATCCATCATGTACACATTACATGGCGAGTATATACATATCTCGAAAATAACAAAGCAATAAAACTCTGATTGAATATTATTTAACTTTCACTTTCGATAATCATGGCTTAATCGTTAAATTAAATCGTTTAAGTGGCTTATTGTGTGTGGCTCGACTATCGCAGCAGTGCAAACCCATCAATTGGGACAGGTCGAACAAAACAACTCACCATAACTCGTGTAAAGTAATAAGAGAAATATTTATATATCTCATTTGTAGATTAATTTACGGGAAAAGAAAACAAGAGTGTTGTTGCAATATCAACTGCTGACTTACATTTATAATTTTTTATGAAATTTCTTGGAAATTAAATGAATTAGTTCGTCATATTTGGTTAGGAAATTTTTTAGACAAGTTTATTATGGTTATAATTTTTCTATAAATAAATAAATAAATCAATGATAGGCTTGTACGATAAATGGAATTATACGCATTTTAAAATAAAAGCACATTTCTTTCTGAAACTTTCTTAATACAAAAAGAAAAATGAAGATAACTATCGATGCTTAAAGGGCTTTCTCCGTTGTTCACCCACCCTCCGTGTTACAGATATTTTGGTTGCAGAATTTAAATTCAACAAAGTTTTTGGAGTTTGCTAACCATGTACGCATCAATCTGCATTAAAAAAAAAATATCTAAGCAAAATTATGTTTTATCTGGAGTTCCACAAGGGAGCCATATTGGACCACTTTTATTTGTCCATTTTCGGAATGAAGTATCCAAAAATATTTCGTATTGTAAAATTCTCAAATTTGCTGACGACTACAAACTTTTTTTGGTTTTACGAACCAAATACCGTTATCGCACCAGGTAAATTTTTGAAAGAAATATTAAAATATTGCAATCAAGTTATTGAGGTCTTCAGTTTCTCACCTCTTTGTTTCTTAACAAACAACAAATTAAACATTTAAAAATGCTGAAGAAAAATTTCATGAAAATTACTTCACCTCCCACAATGTACTGCGAAACGAAACGAAATTATGTCCGACAGTCGTAAAATAAATTATTTACTTTGTTGCATTTGAGTATGAGTATATGTCTACTTCTACATTATATGTACATGATGATGCATATGCGGCATGTTGTCGTTAATCATAATTGCATTGCCACAGTTCAACAGACTTGTTTCACGTTCATTGCAACTTTGTTTCATTTAATGTTTTTTATGGGAATTAGTATAGATACGTACTCGTACGTACCACAATTGCACTCTTTGCGCAAAATTGTTGTTGTTTTCTTTAATTTTATTTGACTGTCATATTAACAATTTGCATATAACGAAGAGAAACATACTTGCCACCAGAGAATCAGCCGATGATGTCGCGGCATGACACAGACAATTACAAGCCAAGGGCACATACAAACATACCACAAATATAAAATGTCGTCCCTCAAAAAACGCCCAACCCTCAATTCTTTGAAGTTTTTTGTTGTTTTTTTGTTTAAAACATTTTTTACTTAAATAATGAATGAGAAGAAGAGTATTATGGTCTTCTATAGTGCTTCCGGTGCGGTGTGGGCAATAATGTGGTACTTCTTGCAGAGTACAGAGTTGCACCACAGCACTCCCTGTGCATTAACGCACCAATTTGTCTCTCAATCAGAGACAAATGCGCATAAAAAATGATGATCAAAATAACTCATGCATTAAATTAGCACTGTCAAAACAAATAAGATCATTGTTGTTGGCAACCCTCCTTTGTGCATAGCTTCAATACAAAAAAAAAGTCCTCAAAGAAGAGCCTTACACAAAACAAAACAAAAATTGGAAGCCCCATCCAGATATAGAATCACCAAAACACATCTTTAGAACTGAAAAATTCTTTTATGAAACATACAACATATTTCTTTTCTTTTTTTTTTAATAAGAACAACTGATAAAATGTTGACACAATGCCGGATGATTGCTCAAGGCGTGCCTTTTGCTTATCTCTCTGGAAGAGAACGCGTGTGTGTGTGCGGCCAAGGGGATTGATTGCATCCCGTTTGGTATTAAAATTTAAAAGCCTTTGATATGAATCGCCATCATCAACGAAGAAGAAACATGAACGAAAAAAAAAAAGACATCGCACCATGAAATCGAAGACGACAACATATTTTGTGTTTGATGCATGCCACATGTTTATTTATTTTTTTTCGAACATTCTTCTGATGGACAACACACGCAAGCACCACTACCATGTGTCATTCAACTTGTATTCGGTATATCGGTAAAGCAAAAAGGCACCTTTTTTGAACACGAAAAAGTGCAACTTTACGAACACCTTATCGACTTTGGTGGCATATGCTGGTGGTCAACAAATTTATTGACATAAATATGTTATAAAGAAAAAAAAGTTAAAGGTGTTGGTCACAGGAAGTAAGCTTTGTTCAGATAATTTTTTCGATTCTTTGGTGTAAAACAGAAAAATAAAGTCTTAAAAATTTGAAGTTGTGAAAAATTCCAAAAATATATATGATAGTGCCAGCGTTCTTTTTTAACTGAAATCTGCTTATATTTGTTCATTTTTGAATCAAGGACATAATGTTTCTTCATTAAATAAAAAAGATTTAAAAATCGACTAAAAAACAGAAGCCCCACTCTGTGAATGAACGAAAAATATCCTTTTTCTTCTTTAAAATGTTAATGTGTCTTTAGTGGATCATTCACTCAAGTTTGAAATTAAAAAAAAAAACCTTGATCTACATTTTCTATGAATTACCTATTTATAGTATCTTAGTTTATTCCAGAAAACTTACTCGTTCTTGCAGAACAAAATTAGTTTTTTTTTTTTTTCAAGATTCTTGCCTAATGTCCTTAAAAACTATGAAGATAAACGTATTCACCTCTACGTCAGTGGTTGCTATAGGTTGGTTGTTGGTATATAATAATCATCTCATTTCCTTTCAAATCTTCCTTAAAAAAGTATGTTGAGGACACACTCCCCATTTAAAAACATGAACTTAAAAAATTGTTTTTTTTTTTTTATTTTTTGTTCTGTACCAATTGCAAAATCTAGGACATTTTCAAAAAAGAAAAGAGAAAAAAAGTACACACACAATTGAATAAGACAACCAAAAAACACTTGTTCCCAGCTTGAAGCTATAAATGGGATGTACATATATATACAGCATTTTAAAAATTCTGTTTTTCCTGCCAGACATGGTTGGGACAATAAATGTTTGCGTACTTTTTTTTCCTTCTACATATTCATTTATTATATAACACGAGCAATTCTATAAAAAAACAAAAAACAAAACAAAAAAAAACGAAGTGTTTTCAACTTCACATTCAGGTCATAGATACAAGTGTTTTATATATGTGATAGAGGAGAGAGAGAAAAATGGCTTAAAAACAATTCCAAAACAGGAAAAAGAAAATTGTTCGCAAGAAAAAACACAAGATATATACAAAAACAGAAGGAAAAAAACAACCACTTCCACTTTAGACAGAGACACGCAAGAGTAAAGAAATTTATGCTTATGCACTTTTCTTCTCCTGTCAAAGCAGAATTATCCAATTACAGTTAGGTGAAGACATAATATATTGACAGTTTTACTGCAGTAATTTTCATTTTTTGTCTTTTTGAAAAAGAAGAAAATCTGAATTATGACCACAAATACACTGAAATAATAACAAAAATTTAAGTTTTTACAAATTATGACCTTTGTTATTAAAATTTTCTGTTAAATTCGTGTTGCAAATTACTTTCCTGTCACAAAAATTCTTGCAAGAATTGGAATATGCACCAAAATACTTCTCATCAAGGTGAAGAAAATAACTATGTATATTATCAAATTTGTCTGGTAGCGTCAATAGGTTTTATTATTTAAATTGTTTGATTGGAGCCTAAAGATGTTTTAACTACTAAACAAGAAAAATTATTCATATATGAAACTGCTTACTATTTTTTACTTGCTCTATAGGGGAAATATTGTATTCGTGTCGAAAAAAAATTTTGAGGTTTTAAACAAAACCAACATTACGATGGTGGAGAAGTCCGAAAAAGTGGGTCTCGCAATTCCGTGCGGCCGTCTGTGCGTTTGTGAGTCTGTGCGTCCATCTGTACACCTTTCCACAGCCTAAACGGGTGGACGGATTTTCTTCAAATTTGGTACGGATGATTTTTGAGGAATTCTAAAAGTTTTTTTTTATATCTCTCTTAGGAAGTGTACCTCCCATAAAAATTTTTCATATTATCTATACCAAATAACTCGAAAACTGCTCTAACGATTGTGATTAAACGTAATATTGAAAGCGATTGCAATAAGACTGAATTTTTATTTTTTCCAAAAAAGTGAAATAAAAAATTTTGTTTTCATTAAACAAAATTTTGTGCTAAATTTCGGCTCTTCCCCAATATCAATTTTTTTACTTGCGATATAGGTACTATATATCAAGTTATGCATTCGTACAAAAAAAAAAAGTTGAGATAACATTTTTCCATGACATTACGATGATAGATAATGCGAAAAAAGTGGGTCCCGGAAGTCCGTCTGTCCGTCTGTCTGTCAGTCTGTCAGTCTGTCAGTCTGTCTGTCTGTCTGTATAAGGAACTAGAGCCTAAACGGATGGACCGATTGACTTCAAACTTGCTATGTAGCAGTTCTTGGAGACTCTCCAGAGGGGTTTTTGGAATTAATTTTCTTGGACCAAAAATAACGGTACCTGTCATACAAAAATTTCGGAAAAGTTTAATTTCACGAAAACGGCTCCAACGATTTTGTTAAAAAAATTCAAATGTTAGTTTTTAAACAAGATCTATCTTTTGAAGAAAAATTTTTTTTTTGAAAATCATTATTAACGGTACCTGCCATAGGACCGCTTTTTTCAAATCGGATTTTCTGCAAAACTATTTATTGTATTTCAACGAAATTTTTTATACAAAAGCATTTATATAATTTAAATATAAGCCAAAAATAAAATTTTGAAAAAAATAATTTTTGGATTTTTAAAAAAATTTTGAAATTTTTTTTTTGAAAAATCAAATTTTCAAAAACGGGACATTGAATTTTTTTGAAATTTTGTTTTTAGGTGTTGATTAATTATTTCTACAAAATGGCATACCAGTTTTTTTTTTAAACTTTTTTTTCAAAAAATTATTTATAAAAAATTAGTTTTTTAAAAAACGGCTCTAACGATTTTGAAAATTTTTTTTCTAAAAATGCACCTTAATATATGAAATAAAACTGCATACTTGTTTTGTGGGGCGATTTAATTTCAGATATTGTTTTATTTTTTTGAAAAATGAATTTTTTTTTGTTTTTTGTTTTTATATACCTACATTTCCCAAGTTTCTATATAAAAAGTCTTAAATATTTAAGCAACTTGAACTCTAAGAGCAAGTTCGTGCGACCCAGTCGTGCATTTTATTTTTAATTTATATAGAGCCAGCTCATAAAATCTACAATTAAACTAACATAAAAGTGCTTTGAACTGCAAGAGCAAGTACGTGCCACCCAGTCGTGCATTTTATTTTTTAATTTTTAAAAATTTTACTTACTGAACCGAAATACATATGTATTTAATATATGTACATATGTACAATGTACATATTTCCAGCAAAACTTTAAAAACTCAGGTGATAAGAAACAGAAAAAATAGTATGCGAAAAACGATAATATTTCAAAAAATAGAGCTCGCAGAAAGAAATTAATATGTTTAAAGTATAAAATAAACTTTTCTGAAAAATTTGAATAAACGCTTAAAATAAGGAAAACTTAAAAATAAGTACACAAATGCCCTCAAATGTGAAAAATTAAATATTTATAATACGAGAGCTGCTACAAAGAAATTTCAATTTAAAGAAACACTACTAATTTTCTAGGAAATAGAAAACCAAATCGCGTAACTTAAAAAAAATATTCGATAAAAGTGATCGAAAAAAAATCTGGATTTTAGGAGTTTGAAAGCGAAAAATATGAATTATTGTACAGTATCCTGTGTTTTTTTCAAATGAGTACTTTATTTTTAATGTACAAATGAGAAACTTGCATTTTTTAGTTTCAAAAATAAGTACTCTTTTTTGGGCAGAGTTCATAGCCCAAAATTCTTTCGGAACTCTTTATCAAGTGTTAAGGATTTATTTGTTTAAAAATTATGAACACCCAACGATCAATTTCACCATTTTCTTCAAAAAATAGCAAGGGCTAACTAAAAAGTATATACTTCTTCTTCTTCTTTTGGAGTGATTTTCATAAAAAATACCTCGATTGATTGGGAAATAGATATTGTTTATGAATATATTTTTTAAATAGCATGTTGTTTTGAAAACATATACTTTAAATTGATGCCGAAGTTGGGCAAATGACGAAAAAAATGGATTTTTTGAACTTTGACAGCTTATAAATTCTAAGTGGTTTAACCGAGTTACATGTTTTATTCATTGTTATAAAGGTATATTTATCTTCTATCAGAAACTGTAAAAAAATCGAAAATGGGCAAAAAATTGTCGAAGCTAGAATTTTTTCAATGGGTGAAGGTTCAAAAAACCGTTTTTTGCCCGTAACTTCAGATTTTGGGGGTGTTAGGGGATTTTCAAATACCGTTTCGTAATCAGTGCGATTAGCTCTACAAAACCTGATAGGTATCCGCCCGCGTATATTTTCAAACCTCATTTTTGTAACACCGTGTAATTGTTTTCAGTGTAAGTAGTAACATTAAAGTTGTTACTGATTAAATTGGTCTTTCAGCGTTGGTGACAGTGGTTGATTTCATTCTGTCATAATACAGTTAATGGTTTACATTTCTTATAGTGCAGCAACGCATTACCACCAATGAATTGTCAACTAACGACCGACGACGATGACAATGAGGAAGACAAAAGGTATATGGCTTCAGTGCATCCTCAATCGGGTTGAAAATGAAATGTTTCTTTATACCTACATATTATTTTTTGTCAACCTGTGTTGTAACTCAGATTCAGTTCCTGAAACCGCAAACATAAGAAAAGAAGACATAAATAATAGATATGTATTTTTTCCTACACTGACCACTCCAGACTTTGTTTATAGAACCATCACCACTAACTAATTCCATGTTCACCTGTTTCTTGGGTTCCTTTTGTCGTTGTTTTGAACGAACCGGCTATAACATTCACTGCTCATAATAACCACTTTCCACATGACTTGCCACCCTTAGTTTTTTTTTTTTTCGTTTTTGTTGGTTTTTCAACCATTTTTTTTTTTCTTTAGCACCCACTCTTATTATACCCTCTCTCAACTGAGGTTTTGGGTAAATATTAAAGAAAAAAATAAATAAAGAACCAGGCGAATGACCTGAATGTTGGAAACAAACTATAAATAGCTCACCTACTGCCAGGATAGGAATGAAACTTAGTTACCGGCTTCCTTCTTCCAGCCTGTTTATCGATTAGAAGAAAAAAAGGCTCTCTGAATGGGTTATTTGTGTTGCTGCAAACGAAATATATACGCGCTCTGACAATGTGATAACGATTTTTTGTTTTTGTTTCGTGTTGTTGTTGTTATTCAGTTTTGCCTAAAGCAGAAGCTCAATGAGAGAGTGAAAGAAAAAGAGAGTTGAGTTTCGACTAAAACCGGGTCAGGTATTCCATTCATTTCATTCATATATATCCAAGGGATGATTATTATGCAGCTGTTTATACCTGGAGCCTTCTGGGGGATATTGTTCAGTGTCTTCCTGTTCCTGAAGTGGGAAAAGAAAATGATTGTACATTGCACGAAAAAAAAAGGATTTTGCATAACTTGCCCAAGACATCGACTACGATGACTAGTGTGCCAACAACACTGCAGACGACGACGAAGAAGAAATTGACTAGGGCTCTGAGTTGATTAAAAGTTTTGCAGATTGCAAAATGATGATAATCCATTTTGTTTTTTGATATTTTTTTTTTTGTTGCATTTTTTTAAGGTTCGTGTCCTGTTTTATTTTATTTATTATTCCTTCTGTCGGATTTCGATATAATTTCCGGCTCTGCTTGATTAGTTGAAAGGATTATGCAAAGTGGAGTTGATTTTTTTCCGTGGGAATATGAAAAGGTTTGTGTAGTTAAAGTTGACAAGTTGAAATTGGAAGTTATTAATATGATTATCTGATGAATCTAAATATGTAAAAAAAACGGAGAAGTGCTTGCTATTTTTTTTAAGTATTTGATTGAACACAAGAAAAATGCATAGTACGGGTAATAAGGCCTATTGACTTATAGGGCCTAAAATGCAGAAAAGTGATTTCAAATGATCGCAGTATGTAAAGAGCGTTTGATCATTGTTTAAGTAAACTTTTTTTTATTGAAAACCTGATAAAATAAAAGGTGCGGGTAATAAGACCTGTCTTACTTATAGAAATGTGATATAATAATGACCGCAGTATGTTTAGAACGTTTGCTCATAGTTTAAGTTTACATTTTTGATTCCAAATTTGGTAAAATACAAGCTGCGGGTAATAAGGCCTAGTAAAGTTATTGTTACAGAAATGTGATTTAAAATGGTTAAGATGATCGCTTTATCTAGAGAGCGTTTGATAATTACTAAAGTTAACTTATTTGAATAAAAATTTGACAAAACGCAAGGTGCGAGTCTAAATTATAGAAATGATCTGGGCCGTATTACCCGCACTTACCCAATGTTTTAATAACATATTCTGCAAAGCATAACTTAATGTTTTCATAACTTTAGAAACTCTGTCCCTTTCAAACTATTACACGTTCATGTTTTAAATTCCAAACTACACCCCAATTTCTGTACACTATTACCTCACCCAATATTTAAATTCTTCGGTTAAATAACAAAAATGTGTTTCACTTTGGTTGTTATTTAACATTTTTGGCATCAAGAAACCATCATAACAAACATAAACTATATAGTAGCCCCATAAAACTCCTATAGGAGATTTGCAAATTGTCAATTCAAAACATAACATCAGTCACAAACATTTCGTCATGTAACATCTCCGTGATCAAAATCAACAAAATCACTAAACTTGGTCAAGCTTACAATCATTTTTTTTTTTGCTTTTTTTTCAAACATAACCTAACAACAGATCAAATGCACACGTACGTGCAGATATCCTTTAGCGCATTAGATCGAGCTTAACATGCCAACAACAGCAACCACACCACAAAACGATTACAAATGAACCTTCCTTTTCTACAAGAGATGAGAGATATTCATCAAGATGGCTACCGCATATCGAGTTGACAGATATATTTTATTCCTCCCACAAAAAACACCGACGACCGGAATATTGATTAGGCGTTAACAACAACTATAAAAAAAAAACTATCCAGGCGCACTGGCCAAAGGGATTGGCAATTAAATTGACGACAAGTTAGTTTTTGTTGTTGTTGTTGGCCAGATCTAGCCGTGTGCCAAATTTGGGCACATGTGAGTGTTTGTATAAAGTTACGTCAACTTTCACTAAAAGGTGTGTGAACATCGTTTGTTACCGTCATCGTCGTCGGTCGTTTTAACGTTGTAATAGTCGTTGGTCTTGTTGTTGGCTGTTGTTACGCGCGGCGCACGCGTGTTGTTTGATAGCACAGCACGAATGCATCTCTTGCATGCATATGGATAGCTTTTTGACAGGTGATTTGGTGAAAAGCACCTGTGTGTCTAACTTATTTTGAGTTTCCCTTTTGTTTGCATGATGATCACAACATAAACAACAACGACGACTACAACAGTGACAGCGACGCGACGCCATTAAACGTCAAATGAAAGAGACAGTGAAATAGAAATTGTTGGAAGAGTGCACAAATGCGGGCGAGTGTATGGTTAATTAAAAGTGGAAATTTATTATTTTTGCCAAAGCGCATGCGTGTTGTAATTTCTAGTGATATACTGGATTTCTTGATTAATGTACAAAATTGTTAATTGAGGTGCGTTGGCGAAAATAAAATGCATTGAATATCAATTAACCACATATAATTTTGGCTTGGTTTATATGGGAGGAGGAACCAATTTTCTTGTATTTACAAACGATAAAGTGTTATATAAAACACTGGTCAACAAAGCATTACGTTTATTTCCATAATTTTGCCAGTCTGTTTGTTATAAGGATTCATATTAAAAAAAAGATGGATCCATTTACTTCAAAGTTAGTATTAAGTGTTTTTTTGCGACGGGTTTTAGAAATTTTGGAAGAACTTGGAATAAAGGTAGGTAACCTACATGACATATGTTTGTATATATGTACATACATCTCTCTCAAAAACGGTGTTAAGGTATTTGATATTACAAAATTCACGATCAGTTTCTGAGATAATATTAGGTTAATCAACGATGAAAAAGCAATTACCTATTATTAATTTTTTTTAATAAAAAAAAGTTCCACATACGCCACAATGACCCTCTAAGACTAATAAATAAACAAAATTAATCACCGACTGAAAATTTAAATCAGTTGACTTTTGTTTATAGTTCAATTTTGAAAGTTACTTTACAAAATTGATGGTTGAGCATTCAGTAAAAAATTTTTTGGGTTTCTGATGAATGACCTAAACCCGTAATCTCAAAACGAAAATTGTAAATCTGTTTGTGTCGAAATTCGGCTTTAAAAACTTTAAATTTTAAAATTCTGTCAATCCGAAATTTTGTATTTTGAAATTCTGGAAATCCAAAAATCTCTAAATTTATTTAAAAATATTGTCTTTCAAAATTCTCGATTTCAAAATTCTGTATGCCAAAATTCCGTTAGTAGATATGCAATATTGCTTCGATATCAAAAACAAATTGTAACTTTTTTTTCAATATCAAACATTTTTTTTTTCTATTTACATAAATTTGTATTAAAGAAACTAAAAGTTTTTACAGATTTTTGAAAAAGCATAAAACGTAGTTAGTTTCATACTGAATTTTTGATGTTAAAAAAGAATTTTGGTCATAAATCGACTCTCTTAAAAAAAAGCTATGTTTTTGGGTTTGGTTTTACCCTTGTTTATCCAACTACACTATTTAAAAATCCCTTATATGTAAATGCTTATTTTCAAGTTTATTTATATTATTTAGGCAGAAGGGAAATATCTAAAACAAAATTGTAAAGTCAAACAAATTTAAAGAAAATATTAATTTTTATAACAAGTTTGCGTAATATTTGGTCCTTTAACGCACCCGCCACACATAGGAGTATTCTGGTCGAAAAGCTGGACAAAAGTCGATTTTCTAAAAATCAAAATTTTGAATTAAATATTTTACAAAATGGATGGTAAATATACATGGGGTCATATGATGCACTTCTTTTTTTTGTGGTAAAGTGTGTGGTGTGACAAAACAAGTTCAAAGTCAGCTGTTTATTTTCTGGATTTTTTTTTGTAATTTATGGTGATTTGGTGAGTATTGTTAGGAGATTGATTAAGAGCGAGTGTGTTTTTAAACATAAAATTTTCAAATGAAAAATACAATTGCAGGTATTGAATAGTAATTAAAGAGTAGTTATGGAAATATTAAATGTTTTTTGTTCAAATAAATGACAGTGGGAAAAGAGTCTGCCACATATAGATATTTTTATTGCTTTTTTCAAAGTCTAATTGCTTTGTTATAGTATACCCTACTATTCTGCTTCGATACATAGATTTATAATAACTTTGACTATTCTTTTAATTTAATATCAAACATTTGGGTGCGAATTTTTGCGATTAAAAAAATAATTTGCGAATTAAATTTTCTCTTTTAGTAAAAATCTCTCATACGCCCTACATTTTTTTCTTCCTGGTTGTTAACATTTTCCAGAAATTTTTTATTGAAATTAATGCATTGGGTTCACTAAGCCTAAAAATCACAATGGTACCTTTCTAGAAGCTCTATTATTTTTGATATTATAATTTTTCACATTTTGGGTCTATGAAATTTCATACTATTTTTTTTTAGTTTTTCTTATCACGAGTGTTTTTAAAGTTTTTCAACTTATTTACATAAAACCACCTTTCATTGCATAAATAATAGTTTCTAGCAATAACAAATTGTATAACTTCAAAAAATAATTTTGTCCAGGTTTTTGATCGAAATACTCCTATGTGCGCCATTTAAAAACGCGTATGATTGGTACAATAAATGTTTTTTTTTTTCAAAAAAGAGTCAATCTTGTATGACTTCGTCCTAGATTGTCTTGTTGAAATCGAATATTTCCGTATTTACTCACGAGTACATATATTTCTTCTTCAACTTTGCAAATAAGAATTCCCCATTATTTTATCGCATGACTATATCATATCATTAGTCACCACAGAACAAAAAAAAAATCCACATACCAAGACTTCCAGTTCATTACAACACAATCACGTTTGTTGCAAAGAAGATTACGATTGGTCTTCTGAGGAACTCCAATTGAGTCATTAGCCGTTGACTGATGTTTGTTTTTACTCATAATTCCATGATCATTTGGCCTATACCTCCGCACTGTTCCGTTTTGGCCATCTTGTTATTGAAAACGTGGGTGGGTGGCGATTTAAAAAAAAAATTCCAACAAAAAAAAATCTGAATATTTTAGTTCATTCTCAATTAGTAGGTCTCAATGTTGTACACGATTTTTCTCCTAATTTAAAACTAACAATAATTCCAGACATACAAGAATTTTCTTGAGTCTGACCGCAATTATATTAATATTCTATGAATACAACAAAAAAAAAAACCTACTTAAGTGCCCTGCATTCCATTTTATTTTAACCCGACAACGATTACAAATAGTGATTTATCAAAGCTTCCATATCAAACATGCCGCCTCAAATTTCCACTTTGAATATTTCCTTTTTCTTTCTGACTCTGACGGATCGTTGTCGTCATCATCTGACCAATGCAACGGTCATTCATTGAAGATTGAAGATCAATCGGTCTTTTATTCAATAGATTAATAATATTAGGTTGCCAGAACAAACTTTTGAAACCGCTAATGGGGTTACCTAATCGAAAAGTTCGTCCTCTTATTTTATTCAGTGTAAATGGAAAAATGTCTTTTAGGGTCTTAGGTTCTTTTTTTTCAAACAAATATTCAAGTTCAAAACTCTATTTTGGGTTCATCATAAGAAATTTTCAATTCTCAAATGTGTAAAGGTTATGGCAACCCTGGTTAGATACACACGTGAAAATGAGCTTTTTGAATTAAATATCTTTGTGTTGTATTCATGGCGCCGAAAGTCTTGTTATCTAAAAATGGTTAGGCCAGTTGGGGTCTATAGCGTGGTTTGACCATTTTTATTTTTAATTATATTTTTACATTTTTGCTATGCGTATGATCACAAAAAGTACGTCAGAAATTCTTTTCAAATTGCGTGTTAAGAATTTTATTTTTAAAATTCATGTTGATGTGAAAAATTACTTATAAATATTTCTGTTTTTAATTTCAGGATCAGTACGACAACTTATCGATACACACAAACAAAGGTATTGATTTTTTAGACAAATATGGAAACTTTGTACGTGAAAGGCTTGCGATAGAAAGTGATTATGCGGCGAAATTAAGGTGAGTCTAAAATTAATGATAACCATTTGATGTATGGGGGATATACCTACCTATACTCAAATTATCAATGTTATTATGATTGATTGGAATAACTTTTATTTGTTTTTCTTTTTTTTTTATTATTGATTAAAAGATATAGGCTTGGTAAATAATTGACTTAAAGGTGTGAATCAATATCATATGTTATCTATTTGGTGCTTAGAGTAATATCAAATACTTATCATCTACCTGTTAGTTTGTTAAAACTAATAAATGTAATGCGGTTTATTAATTTTTTTTTACTGCAACGTATACGTAGTATAATTTGACTTAGGGCATTTACTATATTTACCCTCAATTATTACTAAATAAGGTAAATTCAATCGATAGATAAAGATAAACACAACATGCTTTTATTGTTTTTTTGTTTAATTAAATAAAATACCTTAAGGAGTGCTTCATGATTTTAATGCTTCATGTCATTTGAATACAAACACTTTTTATCAGCTTATGAAAAGTGAAATAGTAATTTTTTATTTGACTTTGATTTTTTAAGGTGTGTAAGTAATGTATTTAGCGTTTTACATCAATAACGAACTCTTTTCTTAAAAAAGGCGTTAGCACAACGTACAAATTTACTTCCTGAAAACTTATACCTGAGTCAATTTTGATTTTTGGCAATCTTTTTTAATGTTGATTTTCTTTATTGTTGTAATTGTATGAGGAGAAGATAGTAGAATTTTTCTTTCCACAATAATGCCAAACAAATAAAAATTGTATTCCATTAAAAGGTAGATTATTTTATGAACGTAAGCTAACTCTATGAAGTCTTGATTAAGTTTTTAACATTTTTTCTTCAGGGGAACTTTATTTAGACAAAAATTTACATTGTTAGTTAATTTGTATAATGACAATAAATTAACTCACCTTTTTGGATCAAATTACAATTATTTTAGCATTTAAGAAAATAAATAAATAAATTAAAAAAAAAATTAAAATAAAATGAAAGAAAATTTGCACGCCTGATGAAGTTTTATTTTTGAGAGACGCAAAGAAGTGCAAATATTCTTTTATTTTTTTTTTAAATGTTTTTTTTTTTTTTTTTAAATATTTATTGATTTATTTTTTAAATGTTAAAATAAGTTTAGTTTTATTCAAAAAAGTGAGTTAATTTATTGTTTTAAAATTATTGTCATTCATTATTATCGTTCCCCTGTAGAAAGCAGCAACCCCTCCCGAAAAGTCGGGAAAGTAAATGGAACTTAATTATTTCATTGCAATAATAAATACGACCAAAAAAGCCGACCAAAAATACATTTTCCAACTCAAAGTATTAAATACAGATTGGTCAATAAAATCATCTTTGTTAAAAATAAAAAAATATTAATAAAAAAAATAAAAATTAAATTTTCGGTTTTTATATAATTTTTTAATTAATTAATTAATTTTTTAAATTCTCGGTTTATTAATTAATGCATTATTCCGTTTCGACCATTTAGAGGAATTAACAACATAAAAGAGAAATGAAGTTAAGTAAGGTAATATTATCTCTTATCTCATTTCAAATTTGAGATTTGAATGAGAATTTATCTCATTTGCTTTTGTGGAAATAAGTTTTTCATTGATTTTACTAGGTGAGATAACCTAGTAAAATGGCATTAGTAAATCTTTAAGAGATAAACGTTTTATACGCCACAGTTGCCACCAATAAGATTATTTCCTTACTTTGTATCCAAAGACATTTTAAATTAACATTTAATTGATTTAAATTAAATAAAAAAAAAGAAACACAAGACAAAACCCCGTACAATCACAATAATTCTAAATCAAGGTTATCTGCATGTGTTCATTTCCTTTTTGTGCTCGCCACTATTTTGTCGTTTACAGGTGGTTTTATTATGTACGTATCTAATAGGGCTAGAGTGCCTACCTTACCAAAGCCGTACTATTTTGTCTTCTCAATGAAAATCCAAACTTGGTTAAGAAAATTAAAAAAAAAAAAACAAAAACAAAAATAAATAAATTTCTGTTGTGTGTGGGTACAAAACAAAAATAGATTTTCTTATAAAAATTCATTAATAACAGAAAGAAAAAAATATAAAATAAATATCTAGTGCAAGGTCACCCACAGATGTGCGTCTCTTATAAAAGAAATTATATTTGATTGCCATTCGTTGAATTTTTGTGAGGGTTATTTTTTTCACCTCCTTCTTTTTATTTTTGTTTTTAATTAATTGAGTAAATAAATATATTTTTTTTAACAAGAAAAAAAGCATATTTGAATGGGGCTGATGATGGTTAAGATGTTTTTTGTCTGAAATAAACAACACACCAGATCGTAATTTTCCAGAATATTGAGATATTTTTGTATCTTTCCGCTTATTTTTGTTTTATTTGTCTTGCACATCTTTTTAGCTCAATAAGATGATATAGAGACGCCTCTGCACTTGGCACTTGAAGTGAAATTATTGCGAAAAATTTACATTTTTCCAAAGTTTTTTTTTATTTTTAAATGTACAATAAGGTCGCAGGGACTCGTTCATATTTCTAATGTAGGTATTTAAACAAATTTAAAAAAAAAAGTAAACTATAGAAAAGAGTTTAGTGCTCTGAGTTTGAATTCGAGCTCGAAAATGCTCTATCACTTCACTTTTCTGAGATATTTGAATATAAACATGGCGAAAAGCGTTTTTTTTTTAGTTTGATGATATTTTTTATCACAAAATATTTTATTTCTCCAATTGTAATGGAATTAACTTTTCACTCAAATCTAAAACTATTATTTACTCATCTTTTGAAGTTGCAGGTTGAAATACAAAAACGGTTCTTATAGAACATTTCATGTTAGCTTTACCCTGATCTCAATTTTTTTCAAAACCCCTAACTTACCCTTATAGTACCTTCATAAATAACAACTTAAAAAATACTAAAGAAAAAAAAACTACAGATACCATAGATTGCGACCTGGTTTCATCGCGTGTCATTTGGTTTGTACATTTTCTCAACGCATCTTTCTCTGTTTTATGTCAGTTGTCGGTTTATATTATTATTTTTTGTTTGTTTTTGTTTTTATTTTGCAATGAACCAAGACAGACAGAAAGCAAGATAAAACGTGTGGGAGGTGATGAAACAATAAGTGGCCATAATCTTTCACTTCATTTTTTTTTGTTCTTTGGTTCCGCTTAAACTGTAGATTGTTTTTTTAGTTGTTCGTTGTCAGAGATATTCTCAGTGTGTGCTTTAAATGCTTCAAATTTTGTTGGGGGTGGTCGAGGAAAAATTAAATCTATTTTTGCACATCATCAATGATATACAAAGTTAAAGAATAAATCTCACATTTTTTGTAGGATTTTAAGTGGCATCATTTCAGACATGTAGTCGATTTGTGGGGGAAAAGAAATTCAATTCTAAGTTGCGGTGTATATGTGGTATACTATATCGCTCTTTTACAATTGTATTATAACCCACAGTTTATATTTTTAAGGCAACATATCCTATAACCTGGCGGAAAGTAAGACGCTTCTAACGATACCTTATTTGTCAAAATTTGATAAGTGGTTTAAAAGTTATGAAGAAACATGCATACTCACATACTCACAAACCAGTTAAAGTCCCCATTTTGAGTAAAAAAAAAATTCAACTTTTTTGTATTCCCTTGCCTTCAAGAAATGGCCGTTAAAATGATATCAAGAGCCAAACACGACCAATGGCACCACTTGACAGAGAAGGTATTTTTAGAAGCGTCTTGCTTGCTTATAATTTGCGGGATTATAAGTTATGTAAATTTTGATGTGTTTGAACTTATTACCTTAGAGATGGAGCTGATTTTCTTGATTCTATAGGATATTGGTTGATTTTTTTTTAAACCAAATCAAATTATTTATCGCAGAATGATCTTCAATTAAGAAAAAGTGTGCGTATCAAAATTAATCGAAGTAAAAACATATTAGCGAAGCTTTCTTTATCCAGTTGCATGCAATTTGCAGATATTTTACTGAAATTGTTCTTTCAAGTGCTATCTTAACCAGACTAGCAGTAATGCACCCTTTTAATTCAATTAATACGACAATAGTACAATGCTTACCACAGCACAAAACAAACACATTATACATATCAGGTTTCAACCCCAATTCACATGACTCCCGCCAGACAATCGGCGATAAGTGCTTTGTCAAAAAAAGCTACAAATATACCCCCAATCGAACAACTCATTAGTGCCAAGTCGACTGGTAGCACCAGCAAACAAATTGTCAATTTTAGTGGGTACGTCTCCCCTTTTTGCAGTTGCTAATTAATCACATTTGAACTTTATTTAGCGTCAAATGGTCTCTGATATACCAAAACCAAACCAGTCTCGAAAGCAAAATCATATGAGACAGCTGAGATACCTTTTACTGGGTGCAGCTCCCCTGTCTGTGATGGTGTCAAGTATAATGGTAAAGTGAAAATAATTACAATAATCGAACACCTTTTTTGTGAATTGTGATGTCATCATCATCAACACATCACAGAGGATAAAATCCAAAATAATAAAATAACAAGTTGCACATTAATGACAATACACCAGCAACATCTCCATCAGCTTTACCACTTGACCCAAGTGTAAAAAACTTTTTCAAACTATACTCGTATCTACTTGCTTGCTTATGGCTTCTTATAAGACAGCTGGGGTATTATTGTAAGTTCAACACACAACATCAACATCATCAAGAATTGTACATATATTTCTCTATTGTTGTCTTCAGCCATCAAAGTGATAGGATTTCGTGTTAAGTTCCTTTGTTGAAAAGCAAAAAAAAAAAATAACAACCATCAGCTGAAGAATTACATTATTTTCTTATGCGAGTTTGGTGAACGTTCGGGGTCTATTGCGGTGATAGACCTTGAAGTTCAATCAAATTCAAGGAGTTCCTTATTGTTAACTGATTTAAGTGTTGACTGTATTTTTTTCTAGTCATAACATTTTCTAAGTTTAATTGAGTGTTGAATAGTTTATCAGCTGGTTGTGGACGAGAAAATTGTTCTGCAAAACATGTATAGAAAGTTTAATGGTTGCGTTAGTGTTAAGGGTTATGAAAAATTTACATACATATGTATGTATATTTCAATTAAATCGATTACATTTTTTAAATTAAATTTCTAACTTTTAATTTCACTATACTTTTCCGAAGGTTTTTATTTTTGAATTTAAGTTTGAAATTGATTTACTCCTTTTTTCGAACGAGCATTCAAAATTTTGAACAACGTCTGATCTTGCGTAATCTTATATATTCGCCTAAAGAACCTTTGAAGAAGTGTCCTAACGAAAAGCTTCTAAAATTAGCCTATTTCTTTACCACACAATCTGAAAATTAAAGTCCTTTAGGAGAATTCCTTCAAAAGAATTCACAAGAGAAACGATTAACGGAGTATTATCTCATCAACAAAAAGATTAGTCTTACTATTTTCATATTCTGCGTCTTTCAATTTTTTGATTATAGATAAAAGAGAGTGTGAATTCAGAAAAGTAAAGTTTAAAATCGTATGAAAAAAATATCATCTGTTCGATTTTTTTCCCGAAAAAAATTAATACACTTTTTGTATTTACCAATTTGTTAGAAATAAAAACTCACGTTTTGTAACACAGTTAAGTTATTAAGGATCTTCAAAAGGAAATAGACTATTTTCTTTTTTAATTTTACTCAAAAATTCATGGGAAGAAGCGAAAGAACTGGTCTGTTAGTAACATTCTAATTTTCATCGCCCAACCTCTTAAGCAAATAAAGTTTAAACACAAAAAGATATAAATTCTTGGCGCCACCAACATAAAGTTGCAACTTATTTGTAGTCTGCAAATGACAGACATAAGTTTTATGTTTGAAACAATATTTAATAGACATCATTAAGAAAAATTAGTTCTTTGTTCAGAGAAGGTATGGCTTTTTTTCTCATTACGAATTCAGTGTTTCTGATTTAATTTAGAAATGTATGTGCAATAATTCTTAAAACTCTATAACCACTCCCGTAACTAATGTTTTTCACCTATATACCTACCTACTCTGAAAGTGTATTCAATGTATCTAGTTAAGTCTCTTTTCAATTTATTAAATCTAACAATCAGCTTGTGTGTTGCAGTTTATTATTAGCACCGTGGAATTGTTTTTTATATCCCACACAGTTGACTTAATTTTTTCCAACCGCTTATTTTATACTTAGCTGAAATAGAAATTTTTTAAAGGGTATAGAATGTAACATAATTAAAATCAAGTAGTTTCAGAGTTCATTACACATGATTGAAAAATAGTAGTATACCACAGGTGGTGTGGTTAGTTGCTATTAATAATAACCCTAACTTATTAAAAAATAAGTTAGATCTGAAAGATTTTTTCTAATCGATCAGGAGCTGTGACTATAACTTTTATGAAGATTATGTAGAATTAAGCAGTAAGACAAAATTATCGAAATATGTTCACTTCATCCACGTACAACATTTAATTACTTTTATGGAATTACCACATGTCGTAACTTTTTCAGTTCAAGAATTTTCACGTATTGTTGATAAACTAATCGTTTTTTTTTATAATTTTTATATATTTTTTTTTAATTTTTTTTTATTTTATTTTTGTTTTTTTATATTTTAAATTAAAATTATTCAATTTTTTTTTTTTTCATTCCAGGCGACTAGTTAAAAATTACCAACCTAAAAAGAAAGAAAAAGATGAAGAAGAAAATGAGTAAGTTCCTTATTAAATTATATTTTTATATTCGCTGTTTACCATTCATTCTTTTTTTTATTATTTGGATCTTTAATAAACGATTTTCATTGCCTTTGCTACGATAATACTGAAATCCGCACAGATTGGTTTATGAATTTGATTTCGTTAAATCCTGCACTTTAAAACATTTAATTTCAAACATCTTGACTGAAAAACGGGTTACACAAGTTGAATCGGTTTAACCCCTAAAATCATAATGATATCGCAATTTAAAACTGGCCCAAAGATTTTGTTGAATTCATTATCATCCAAGAAGAAAACTAAAACTCAGCTTTTATTCAAATTTTTTTTTCAAATATTCAAAATTTGAGTAGATACCAATGTTTAAAATATATACAAATACAAAAACTTGAATAGAATTTTTCAAGGAGCAATCATAAAATTTCTTCTCTTTCATATTTTTCCTCATTATTTGGTTTCAGTCTGATGGCTTATGTCTCATGTGTCTGGAATGAAAATTGAGCCAAATTCATCGATATATATTTTACCCAAAAGAAAAGAATCTCAAACGAAAAAAAACACTCATGCAATTGGAATGTGAAGGATTTACGGAAATAAACTCTCGGAAATGCTCTCATATCCTAACAGCAAACAATCTAAACAGACACAAAACCATTGCAATAAAGTTTTTTTTTTTTTTTTTTTTTTTTGAAAAACATCATATACATATATTCGTACAGTGTACACACATTTCTCGTCTTTTTCTGATTTTTTTAAAAAGTTCATTGGCCAGCAAAACTAAACAAAACAAAAAATAAAAATATGTATGAAGCTTTTCCAAACCGCACAGAGCCAACAACGACGTCAGAGCGAAAAAAAAAACTATCCTTAAAATAAAAGTTTTTCTTTTTTGTTTTTTCCAAACAAGTACTTGTACATACTCGGTGTATAACGTATCTTTTATGTGTGTGCAATGAAGAATAGAATAGACTCTTCTTGCAAACGAATAAATATATATTTTTGTTTAGCACGCCCAACCCCCTTGATGTATTCTATTCTACTCGTATATTTATTCATCGTTCAGTGACATTGTAACTCTAAGAGCTTAGCCGAAATTGTTGACCTATTTTCCTCAGGCAATTTCGTCTATCATCATTATTTCAGTAGAAATTTCGCTCTGAAAAATGCTATTTTTGGAAATAAAATGTAGAGGATATACGTAGTTATTATGGTAGTTATAACAAAGGCTTTTTGATAATAGTGGGTTTTGGTCTAGTTTGCATTTTAGTCATTTCATGAGCAAAAGGATTATGTCAATGCATTCTTCACAATGCCATTGAATCCCATTTCCGCTGAATGATAAATTTTCAATAAAATAACTTTGTATTCACTATTTTCTGTCAATGCCCTCCCAACAGTCAGTCCTTAGTGAACCTGTTCATCAGGTTCTATTTGTGCAGCAAGAAGATTTCTTTCTTCTATTTCTTCTTATTTTTCACAACTGAACTTGACTCTTCTCTGCATCTAACTCATTCTAATCTCAACCCTTTTACAAGACATTGCAAATTTTTCAGACTTCTTTTCGTCATTTCCGTTTCGACTTAAGTCTTATCATTTTGTTTAAAGAAAATTGAGCCTACTTAAGCTTCTGATCTTTCTCGTTAAATTTCCTCACAAAAATTAATTACCATAAACGAAAATGCATTCCCACAAATTTAAAACAAGAAGTTGCAAAGCTTCAAGTCGTATAGAGATAATAATCTAACACAATTTGACAACATATCACTTGATTTCGTCTACATCAGGGAAGAGACGAAAACAGCCTGCATTACTGCACTAAAATGGTATAATAATCCTTACCTGAGATGGGAAACCTGACAACACGTCATTCTACTACAACTTCTTTTTATTACCAGTTACATTTCGGTGATGCAATCCCTTTTACTTGTTACTTCTTTTACTGTCGACGAAAACGACGACGCGACTAAGACGCGACGTCGTCATCGCCATGGAGTAATAATAGCTTAGATAATTACTTACTCCAGTGTCTGACTGCGTCAAACATGCGACAAGTGGGCGGATCGTCGTCGTCATCTTAGTCGTCGTCGGTCGGGTTCCAGCCACACTTTTATTCCTCCTGAGTCTGAGCCTGATGTTGTGCGACATCATCAGTGTGCAATATAACGAAAATGACATGGCCTACAGATACTTACAAGTCGCCCATGGACTTGAGGAGCTGTAGCTGAAGAGTTGTATTATAGTTTTGCAGAAGAACTTGTTTCTTCTTTTTCTTTGTCGTCCTCCTCGTCGTCGTCTACGTCTTTGCCTCAAGTCACTTTTGATTGATTTAAATATTAATTAGTGAACACTTATTGCTCTGTACGTTGCGTTGTTGGGATCTATACGACAATTTACAACCAACTCAGGGTCAATGTATCTAAAAAAAGATTGCATCTTCCTTTTTCAATTGATTAAAAAAAAAAAAACAACTAAAACATCTTCTTTTTTAACAGATTCACATCATGGCAAGCATTTCGAAATGTGCTCAAAGAAATCGGTGACTTGGCCGGTCAAAGAGAAGTTGTCGCCGAATCATTACAACAACAAATTATTCAGGGTATAACGTTGCTGTCAAAAACATTACGCGAGGATAGAAAAGTAAGTACAAAAAGTAAGTTCTTTGATGTTATATTTATGATTTTTTTTCTTCTCTTACAGAAATGCTTAACAGATGGCACACATTTACAACAAATCCTACAATCACAATTAGGATCGCTGGAAAGAGCTAAGCGAACATATGAAAAAGCATACAAAGACTCGGAAAAGGCTGTGGATAATTATAAGAAAGCAGATATGGATTTAAATCTCAGCCGGGCTGAAGTTGAACGATATAAAAATATTATGACATCAAAAATTCAACAATCGGACGATGCAAAAAATGAATATGCAAATCAGTTGCAAAAAACAAATAATTTACAACAGCAGCACTTTAATGTGCTGTTGCCAAATGTAAGTGTGGGATATGCTTTTAAGCAAAAAAAATTGAATCTTGAAAAGATGTTCAATGTATTCAATTGTGTCGGTGTCAGCAATTGAATCGATTTATTTTTAAAACATGCAAAGTTCCATTTTGAAAACACAAAAAAAGGTTCTATTATGTTTGGCCAAATTTAAATACATAGATCATATCAATTAAAATTTCGAAAGTCTATTAGCACAAGTTCAGTCTAGATTTGTCTGAATTTTTGACTTTTAAAGGTCCAAAACGACTTCAATCAATAAGCCTCTTGAGGCACTCCGATTCCTAGCTAGTTTAGCTGGTTGATTTCTTGTTCCGCTTTGACACGAGCCGTCATTTTTCTTGTTGTCTGTTGGAGTTCAGCTGCAAGAATCATGGGACAGGTGTCCATTTGATCCTCGTGATCATTCCACGGCAAAGAATATTTCTCTCATAGCTTTTGACACTTGGAATGCCTATGAAAGAGTTTTGAAATGGATCTGAATTGCTCACTTTAAAATTTATAAATAGTGGTCTGTTGTGTTTTCAAAATTCCTGAATTGATTTCGGGATTTATCACAGCGTAAACCGATAGTTAACTTTTTTTTAAATGTAAAACAACACTGCTAGAGGCCGATTGGGTTTGTTGGCCGTTAGTAAAAGGTTCTAGGCAAAATAACCTAAAACATTTTACGGCTTCCATGTATTGTACTTTAGACATCATTTGCTTTTCTTCTTCGGAAGTTGGAGACGTTTTTTGGGATATCTTCTGATTCAAATCCAAAGGCGTTGACAATGCATTGCAATCAAAAATTCAAAATCGTTTTGATATTTCAGAAATATATTGGGATTGATCAATTGAAATGGTTTCTATTTCGAATGATGCGAAATTCTAAGACTAATGAATTCTAGCCCAAATCCTTAATCTTAAAATTCTTCATTAAACTGTCCTCTAAAATTTTTTCTTCAATATTCGCAAAATATTTGTGGATAATAAAGTTGTGTATTGAAAACACACAACTTTATTGATTTTTTGCCATCCATTGAACTATTCTAATTCAGTGATTTGCCAGAAGCAAATAAACCTTCAACCACATATACCTTTGTTTGCCAATGAGAACTAACTAGAATTGACAAAGTACAAATTATAGACATAGGCACTGATTTTTCAATTGAAACCGGTAATATCGAAAGTGCCCTAAAGCATTGTTTAAATTGTTTGTTTGTTTGTTTTGAATTTAATATTATAATCCTTATAAATCCAATAAACTGATATAATTTTCATTGATGAACGAATGGACAAAACATGACGTTTTTTGAAAATAATCGATATTTTTATTTATACATATACATATTTAAAAAATTTAAATATTAAATAATTTCTTAATTTATTTTCATTTCCAAGGTGTTTAATAAATTACAAGAACTCGATGAAAAACGAACCCGCGGTATTCGAGAATTTATTATAAGTTCGGCTGATGTTGAGTCATCTGTTGCACCCATTATTGCTAGTTGTTTGGAAGGTATTGTGAAAGCTGGCGAGTCAATTAACGAAAAACAAGATTCGTTAAAAGTTATAGAAAGGTTTGAATTAAATTTTTGTCAATTTATCGTTTATACTATAGTGTATGAAAATTAAACTAATATATTCTGCCTTTTTTAAATAGATATCAGTCAGGATTCACAATACCAACAGATATACCATTTGAGGATCTCTCCAAATCTAATCCAGATGCATTAGCGGAACAAAATCATACTCACATACCACTTAATAAACACACAATTAAAGGAACAGTGAGTGGTGGTAAAATGAAGAAACGAGGAGGAATTTTGGGCAATATATTATTTGGTAGTAACAAGGTGAGATAGAAATATACAAACTTATAGATTTATTTTTTTTATATATAAGTAAAAACTAAATTTTAATTATTCTCCTACATACATAAATATAATAATATAATGAGTGTATAAGCATTTATTTTAAATAATAATTCCCTTTATGCATTTAGAAAATATAAATGATAATAATAATTATTAATTGGTGTTACCTATTTCACTTTGTAGTTTTTTGTATAGTTTCCAGTTCCTTTTCTGCTTTATGAAAATATTTAAGTCTAGATCTAATAAATACAAAATAATGTAACTATGAAAAAAACTACAAAGTGAAATGAATGACACCCTAATGTAAAGAGCTAGTTTAATGTGACCCCCTTTCCTTATAAACGGATATACATATGTTATTGAATCTTTGAAGGATCTTTTTTTTGTAATGTTGATGGAAGGGTGATTTCTGCTTCATATAATAATAATAAATTAATCGCTTGATATATAAAAATCATAATTGGCTATAATCTATAATCTTTTTGGTAGCAACTATTTTTATTTATTTTATTTTTTATAATTAATGTAGGATTTGAACGATAGAACGACCGGAATTGTACAAGTCCACCACCTCAATAATAATTTTGAAAAATTAAATTTTTTTCTCAATAAGTGGAAAATGTTAACCACAAACAGGTCTAGCCCAGTAAGTAAAGAGCTAAGAATTTTTTTCTTCTGCATTTGGCATTAAATTTGTTTGACCATTCATTCATATTGCGCTAAAGATATAATTCTGGTGGAGTTTTTCATTATTCCATTTGATAGAAGTGAAATAGACGCGATTCTTTATTGTTTATAATTTCAAATATTGTTGTTCAAAATTGATACTGATTGATATATTTGGGCGTATTATGAATAAAGAGTGGTCTCGATTGTTCTTCTGTGGTTTCTGTAAAGTTGCATTGAAATTGAGTCAGTTTTAAAATTAAAGTTAATTTTCAGCAATATTCTATTGCATGTAAAAAGACAAGACATAATACTTGTGTGGTCACCTGGGCGACTAAAACCCAACAGCTCACGAACTAACAGCTAACCACTTTGAATAATTCATTAACAGTCACAAATGTAAAACATGTGTTTAAGTGAATAAGAACAAAAATGATAAAAGCAACCACTGCTAAGTATGGTTGCCATCGAATTCGGTTTACTAAATTGCTTGTCAGAAAAGTACCTCTCTCCAAAAAATTGGTGTGGTCTGCAGACTAATTCTTTAAGTCGACCAAAGTTTGGTTTTTGGACTTATTAATTTCCAAATACCAAGTACAAAAAAATCTAGATCTGTGTTTAATAAGTTAGTCAAAGTAGCTGCTAGATTTCTTACTAGCTCTTTACTAGTAACCAATTTTTACCTATTAGTATATTCAATAAGTCTTGTGTTAGTGTGGTACAGAACCTAAATATATGTAATACTGAATATATCGTAAGCAATATCTATTTAGAGCCACTTTTTAAATAGTCAGATAAACCTCAGATAGAGCTTATTCCTAGGAATAATTATTTTTTTTTATATTGAAATTATTCGATTGATAGTCTAACTGAGGTTTATCTGACTATTAAAAAATTGGCCCTTATTGCAAGTTTGTTCACAGTCGATTATCTTTTAATCAAGGATTATTCCATAGAAAAATCCTTGATTAAAAGATAATCGAGTGTGAACAAACCGGTCCTTCGTCTAATAAAATTTGACGATTTATTCCCCTTTCCGATACAAATTTTAAGTAACAATGAGATATCAGTATTCTGCACTACATCCCTAAATCATTATAGTCCCAAAATCATAACTAAAAAACACCCATTTGAATAATTACGCACTACCGCTTTTTTAATTGGACAACAATATGCGAAATTCACTTGACTAGGCTAGGCTTGTTCCGAAATTAAAAAAATATCACCGATTGCTTTTTTTAAATCTAAGGTTAGCGAAAACACAACGATTTATAAAGTAATCAAGCTTGTCCTTTCAGTACCCACATTTAAGGATTTTTACACATTCAATTTTCGACCATATCCAAATTTATACCACTTAAGTTTATTCCTATTATTATAATTTTATTTTTAATATAACATTTATTTTTTTCTCTTTTTTATTTTATCTAAATAAACAAAACAAAAAAATATAATCACTATGTCATTCCTATATCGCAATCAATCTCTGTGATTTGTACAAAAAAAAAAAAAAAAAATCAAAAAACCTAAATTCTTCTTACAACAAAATTATTACGCATATGTAATACTTGGCATCTTATAATATCGACGAAAACAAACAAAAAATTGTAAGTACCTATCTTCGTCGATTTGTTTCCATGTACAATTTAAAAAAAAATTCACACACAATGTCACCTTGTTACATGAAAAATCTCTACACTTGAATCAAAAATTTAAACAAAATTAAATATATTCCAACACATACACGTTATAATTGTTAAATCCTGGGTTAATTTCGTTCGTAATTTACATATAAATATATTTTCCTCGTCCTCTCGTCGCTAATATGTATATCAACAAAATTTTAATGTTGCTCATAAAATGTTTTGTGTTTTGTTTTTACCTGTTTTTTGTCATTATTTGTTGTTTTTTAAATTCTTTTACAAATTGCTGAGTTAAATAGCGCATATTTCAAAATTGTTTATATAAATTGTTCAAAAACAAAACAGCATAGTTATTTAGTTAAGAATGCTTATTCAATTGGATATTCAATATTAAACCGAATTATATAAGTCCAATGTTTGTATAATGTATATATAATTTATATTGTTTTGTTTGTTTTTATTGCTTGCAGATTATTTGTTTGCAAATTTAATAATATTTTATTTGACAAATTTGCACTTTCATTCAAATCATACATTTCTATACAAAAAAATCAGTCTCAATTTTGAAAAAGAACCATCACCATCAAATACAGAGCATTTGATGATAAAACAAAGTTATAATTTTTAATCTATAAAGTTTTATAAAAGATTTTTTTTTAATAGTTTTTTATTTTTACGTTAACTTCTCTTTCTAAAGACCTGGTCAAACATAGATTTTTTTAAGCACCGTTTTAAGAATTTCTTACTTCTGGGTAAAAACATTTTCACGCGATTTTCTTACAGTTACATTGGAGATTGTCAACAAGTTAGCCTTAACAATAAGTTTAAAAAAGTTTTTTTTTTTTAAACTGTAACAGGATTAATTTTGGTGTGCGGTTGGTTGGATTGGTTTATAATACTGTTCAAAAAAAAAACTTTTTTACAGATTCATTACTAGCTTAATTTATTTTTTCTTAAAAAATGATTTTCAATCAAATTCTTTTTTATTTTTAACCCAAAATATGTTAATATTTTGTGTAATAGGTATATCGCTATTTTTAATCCAAATCAGAAGTTACAAATTACTTTCTTAAAAGTCAGAGAGAATTCATACTATTTCTCATTTCACGATAATGTTCAAAGTTATTATTAAGACGTGCTCAGCAAAAATTAAATTTTGATTCTTGAACAAAACTTAAACAAAAATATATAACCTTAGAGAATGCAATGAACAGCATTTTAAAAATCAATCAATAATTCTTTAACATTTTCACATAATTCATCATCATGATCACTTAAACACTATTTGCTTTTTTTGAAACCATTTGACTGTATTTTTTGAAAAAGGACCTACACCCGGAAACATCTATCTAATTTTTGTCACCCTACACAAAGCAACTTAAAAAAAAATACACGTTGATATTTGTATCTACAAAATCAATTTAAATACACATTTTATTAATTATTATTTTTAATTTTAAATAATATTTATTTATTTTTACAAATTTTCTCTGTTTTCTTGCTTTTTTCATGCTTACCGTTTAAAAAAAAAAATATAAAAAAAAACGTAACGTTATGAAATTTACGAATCAAAATCAAAAAATATATTTATTCATACATATATCGAAAATACACACATACTACACTACTCTTTCATCACGACAACACTCATCTGAAAATTTAAAAAAAATAAATAAAAAATATAAACTCTACAAATCATTAAAATAAAATCTGTCGAAGAAACAGAAGATTATTGAAACCTGTATTACAATGAAGGTATGCTTCAAAACAATGAAGAACAAATTAATTTAAATTAAAATTAAAACAAAAAAAAAAATTAAACAAAATTAGTATTAAATTAATTTTTAAAGTGCAAATCTGTTTACAACTCGCACATTGAATTAAACTTTTTTTTTATTTTTTATTATTTCTTTTAATTTTTTTTAATTTATAATTTTAAGAATTAAAAATAAATGAAATTTTATTTGTATTGTATTGTCGTTCATGAAAGTTCTTCTCTATCAATTTTAAGGTTTTTTTTTTTACAAAAGTCAAATTATGTATGATAAAAGTTCATCTACAGTTTTTTTTAATTTTATTAATTTTTTTTTTTTTTTGTAAAAACAACTCTTCGTATAAAACAGAGACAACTGCACAAAATCAAAAAAAAAAAAGGTATAAAAATTAAGTCAAACAAGAGGCCCTGAATCATGTATATATTTTACATGAACATCTTGGAAAGACAAACATGTCCTGTCCTTGAAGAAAAATTGAGGATCCTACCATTGAAGAACTGGTTATGTTTCAGCTCAAAACAATAAGTTTAAAAAAAAAAACAATGATATTCGAATTCATTTAACTTATCAAGTTAGGTTATTATTATTTATTTAAATAATTTAAATCATAAATCATACATAACCCGACTTTTTAGAATCTTATTTTCTTTTTAAATAGACTTATTATAGAAACAAATAATTATATTATCTTGCATTCAAGTTTACAAAGTATGTTTGTGTGATGTCCTAACATGTTTGTGTTATTCGCATGTTGTTCTATTTTCTTCATTAATTCAAACCAATACAAACTAGATATGTATATGGTTTTTTAATAAAAAATCTATAAATTATAAATTCAAAGTGTGAAATGTTTTTATTATAAAAAGATGCACGTTTTTTTTGTTTCTTTGTTTTCTCGTATATAAATAATCCCACTCAAAATTCTTTCACCTTTACATACTCGTACATTAAAAAAAAAGATACAATACGAATCTATATTTGTGTTTCCTCTTCTTATTAAATAGCAACTGTTTCATATGAATTTTTAAACAAAAATCACAAATTTTATTAATACATAATTAATTTTAATTTATATTTAATTTTTAAAGAATTCTTTATCTGCGGACGGCATGAAGGAAGATTTTAGTGATTTACCACCAAATCAACAACGCAAAAAGCTACAAGCTAAAATACGAGAGCTGCAACAAAAAATCGCTCAAGAAACAGCCGCACGTGATGGTCTCATGAAAATGAAAGTTGTTTATGAAGCCAATCCATCGTTGGGTAATCCAATGACAATTGAAGGTCAACTCAATGCATCCGAAACTAATCTTACCAATTTGAATGATGATTTGAAGAAATTCCAAGGATACCTTGAGAAGGTAAACAGTGCGCATGTGGCGAATAATAGTCCACAAGCGAATCGAATTTATCATAATGGTCATAGAGTATCGAGGTAAGTAGAATGACTTATATAATTAAAAAGTTAAAATTTAATCTTCTTTTTTTGTAAATTTAATTATAGACATTCCAATGGAAGCACAGAAGATAACAATGATGATGGTGATGATCAGCATGATGATGCTGGAAGCTTAAGCAGGTCAGATTCAGAGGAAAATGTGGCGCAAATTCAAAATGGGCATAATAATAATAATAACGGGTACACTTATAAGTCTCTCTCTCACTCTCTCAATTACTTTTTTTAATTTTCTTGACGGATTATCGTTTATAACGGAATTTTTTATTCCATAATACAATTTTTTAATTATTTATTTTTTCCCAAATTATTATTATTATTTTCATTTAGTTTTGTTTTAAAATTTTTGCGAAAAGTAGATTTTGGGCAAAGATGCAACAATATTTAGTCAAGTACTATAGATTTGGTTAAAGAACTTGAAAAAAAAGGTTCCGTACACTAACAAAACATGGTTAAGTTAAAATTAAATTTTCTTCAAAAACAAGCCCAGTTCCCAACAACCCAGTAAATTAATTTCATTTTTTTTCGGTTTGTTGGATACTCATATTTCATTGATTAATTATTTTATTTTATGTAATTTTGAGCAAAAAGAAACTTTACAAACGAATTAAAATTAATAAAATTCATCTGTAAAAATGTTTATGAAAGAGAAAAGCATATCATGAAAAATTTAACTAGATCACTATTAACTTACTTGATTAAAAGGAAAAAAGTCCATTACCAAGTATGAGCACCTAGCTAGAACAGCATCAAAGCAAAAACTTTGAGCCTATTGAGCGCCCATTTCAAATTCAGCTAAAAAGCTGAAATTTCGCGTATTAAATACAAAACACATAATATGCAACACATTTTTAAGTGGGGAACAACTAAAAAATAGACCACTCTAATGTACATACAAAGTTTTACCCATTTAAAAGTAGCACTAACTAGACTATCCTCAAATAAAAAAAATATTCTTTCTTCTTTAGTTGTTAAGACAAGTTACTTTAAACTAAAGTTGATTCAATGTCATTGTTATATTCCCCTGTAAATCTTTCCAGTGCCGATAAATACCGAGGTAAACTTTTCATGATCATTTTTGTTAACATGTTTTAAACAAGGGAAAAATTCCTAAGAATTTTTTTTTACTAACGATTCATTCTGAGTTTTTGCAGCCATCGTAAATTATTCGTTTTTTTTATGTTAGAGTAACATTTTTATAGACTACCTACAAAGATTATTTTTTTAGCTATTTCACAGGAACGTTGTATTTGAATTCTGAAGATTCAAATTAACACGAAAACAATGTGTTTTAAATTTAAGAACTGCCTTTTTTTTGTTGAATTCAAACTTCATGTCTCAGTAATTGAAAAACAAAAATGTTTTAATATATTCTCCACGTCAAATTTACCCCTCACAGTGGTTTATAACCATTATTGCCCAAATATTGAACAGCAAGATTAAGTTAACATGATATGCAAAATATTGCCTTCTTAAGCCCTCCTTATTTGTTGATCCTTTTTTATGTTGTGAATTTTTTAAATAAATAATTTTGGTTCTTTATGATTGCAAAAAAATATTATGTTCAGATTCAGATTAAATGCTTCAACAAAAAACTTTTGTCAATGATTATTTCTAGCAGTTCAGCAAGTCCGGAAAGCGGATTAGGTACATCGCACACATCACTGCCCGGCTCTGGTCAAGGTAGTGCGAATGAAAATGCAATTGGTGAAGATGCCTACTTTGAAAATGAAGCTGAAGCGCTTCAGCCCCTTGGAACGTGTAGAGCCCTTTATCCATTTGAAGGTATTATACTCTTGATGTTCTTTTTAAAACTTAAAAAATTAATGTTTTTTTTCTTGTAACTTTAGCGTCAAGTGAAGGAAGCATTCCTATGAACGAGGGCGAAGAACTGCAAGTTATTGAAATCGATCAAGGTGATGGTTGGACACGTGTGCGGAGACTTAATGGTTCCAATGGTTGGGATGAGGGTTTCGTACCAACCAGCTATATCGAATGCACACTATATGCTTAGAACGAAGTTTCCTTTTCTTTTCTCTCCTCAAAAGTTTCGAATTACATTTTAAAAAATTCTGTTAAATTTTCGGTGTTTTTTAACAACAAAACAAAATAAAGAAACATAATGCAAAAGTGTTTCTTGTGGCCTTGTATAAAAAATAAACAAAAAACACATTCAAACAACAAAAAAACATTTGTGAACAATATGCCTTTTTGAAGGAAGCCGACGACGACAAAAAATTATGGCCAAGTGATGAATGAGTTCAAGACGTGTTTTTTTAAAAAGAAATAATTTAACAAAAAAAAAAAAAAAAAAAATGGAATGAATGTGCATAAAATGGTGATTATTATTATTAAATATTTTATTTTTATTAAAAATTGCTGTGACAAAAAGAATTGAAGAGAAAGGAAACTCAAAAAAGAAATTTTTCATTTTTAACATTTCTCTTTTCAAATCAATTATCTGATGAAAGTTTTAATTTTTTTTTGTTAAAATATAAAATAAAGATTGTCAAGACGAAAGATAGAAACATAAATCAAAATGATCAAAATAAAATCCTTGTCCATTATTATATTCTATAAGATCGAAGTAAACGAAATGTGGAAGGTTAAGAAATGAGTGTATTTTGTCTAAAAAAACTCGGGTAATGTTTAATGGAAACGCAAAAAAATAAAAAAAAAAAAATAATAACTATGTATACAAGAAATGTTCAGTCATAAGCATTTTTTTAAAGAAATACAAATATAAAATTTCAAATGAAAATAAAATCTAACCCAAAACAAAAGAAAAAAAATAATAATTAAACGATATTAACTTATAAGAATATTTATGTTTATAACAATGTTTCCCATATTTTTTTTACACAAACACATTCAATATAAAACCATTCTAGGTATTATACTAAAAATTAAAATAAAAAAAAAAAACTATTACATATTAGACTTAAAAATGTATAAACAAAAAAAAATATATATGTAATCTTAATACGCAGAAAACAAAAATATATTATAATAATGTATATTTTTCCTTTCCTTCCTTCCTTTTGGTTTTCTGAGAAATGATAAAAAAAAACAAAATGATATGAATGTTTTTTTAATTTTAATTTTCCTTAATTCTTACATGAATTTATTTATAAGTTATATAATTTTATTTCTATATAGTATTTTTTATTTTTAAATTTTTACTTTGTGAAATAATTTAATTTTATATATACCTACACAAAAAAAAAACACATAAACAAACAAAGTATAGAAGAAATATTAAAAATGCTTTTCTTATCAATTAAAAATTAATTGAACTAAGAATACAAATAAAAAACTTATGCAATGCGGTATAGAAATATATATATAAATATATATCTATAATTATATTTAATTATAAATATATTTATATAAAAAGCGCTTAAACAATAAATAAATAAATTAGTTATTCTGTAAAACAAAAAAAGAATTAAAATAAATATATAATTATAAATAAATATATATATATATAAAACAAAATATAAAAACAAAATTATAAAAATTAAAGTGGAGAATTCCAAAATTTTATATTCAATTTTGTGTTTTTTTTTATTTTCCCTTTTTCTTTTAATATTTTACTATAGCTTGGTTATCCTTCTTTTGTGGACGAGTGAATTGTTTAGCAATTTTGTATTTTTATCAGTTTGAGTTCAATGAAGTTCGAACTTTTAAGCTGTGAGCTTAATTATTTACAAAGTGGAAAGCTTTAGAATGCTGTCATTGTGTGAAAGCAAACTTAAGATCGTTTGATTTATTTTCTGAACATGTTTTTTAATACGTAAATAAATAATTCCAGTTTGGTTTTAGTCTGAGGTCTCATAATATAAAAGTATCGGCAAAAGTGCATAATCGATACGACGTACGACGAAAACTCCTTCGAATGCATAACCTAACGTACAAAAAAATATGAATTGTTTGATCCAGTAAAATTTAGTGTGAATTCCTAAATGGTAATTTTGCCCAAAATATGCTTAGTAAACAATTACAAAATACAAACAGAAAAATCGCTGTTAAGCATACTATCCCACAATGTAGAACTCCTTTTTTCATCCACAATTTCTACCGATTTTAGAAAATGTTAAAATTATGTTGCGCACTTTACTTGCATTTTATTTTCTGGTTTAATTGAAAACAAATAAAAACAAAACGGGAATAGTATACATATTTAAAAAATCGTTTCAAAGTGTCTTCCTGTGCTTGACAAACAAAAATTTTGAAGTTAGAACCATAAGTTTTAATATACATAGTTATGTTGAAGTCTCTCTCCCTTAATCGCGGTATTGAAACTGCTAAAAGAACTTGCTTGAAATAATAACGTAATTTGTGGAAGGATTGTTGTTTTTTTTATTAGTTTCACTGTTGTATTTTGTATATTTTGTTGTTATACCTTAATTTTTTGAAAATATTTTTATGTTCCTTCATTTAATATATTTCAATGGAATGAAAATGAATGGGAAAAATGTTTGGATAAGAGTTTTTTGCATGAATTACAATAATAAATTAAAAAAAAATAAAATCGACTGAATTTTTATATAAATTAAGAAAGGAAGAAAGCTAAAAACCAATGAAACCGAAGAATTATTTATTCTTCGGTTTCATTGGTTTTTAACATGATAAAAAAATGATAAAATTAAGTAGATAGCTACAACAAAACTAAAAATCAGACACAAACAACACCATTTTTGTATTAAAATGCTTAGTTATAAAAACTACATTTTGTAGTAGGTATTTTTGTTGAATAAATGCATTCAACAGAAAGCTAATATGAATTTATTTTTTAACTTGCATTTTAATTAGCATAATTTGTATAAAATAAAAAAATCTTAAATAATGGCAAATTAATTCGAACGCAACTTTTTTAAATTCTATCATTATGTACATACAAGATATTATCTAATATACTAAAATAAACTACATAAATATACTTTAACTATATATAGGAACAGACTATGTACATACAAATTAAAATAAAACCAAACATTCTACTACAAAGAAAAAATTAAAAAAAAAAAACATTATTTCCAAAACAGATCTTTAAAAAAAAAATCCTTACATAAATAAACTATAAAACTAAATTAAAAAACATATTTTGTAAATGTCACACCTCTAAATCTTCTACTTGCAACAATCAGTCAACAAACTTTACACCTTAAACCATCGCTATAAATGCACCAGAGCGTTCATGTTATTCTTTAATAATTATATATACCAAGTAACATTATATAATGTATACTGTTTACATAACTACATTCATATATTTGGCACGCGAAACTGATAGAATGAAAGAAAAAAAGGAAAATAGATATAAGAACGAAATTAAAAAGAAAAAAATTGTATAACAAAAATACGCTGAAATAAAAACTCAATTATACGAATATGTTTGTTTTATTTAACGAAATTATTTTTATAAAACTTATAAATAGTAAACTAATTCGTAAAAATTGTTAATTAAAAATCTTAGAATTTAAATTAAAGTTTAAACAGGAACCTTTATTTTTAAAATAGGGTTTTTGAAGTAGCTGGTTTCATAGATACATCAAACTGCTCAAAATGCGGGTCAATATTTGACGCCAAACTTACACAAGTAGTCATCATAAAATAATAACATGATGTGGAGTATTTTTGGGTCACTTTTTTTGCCTCTAGAAAGTTTATAGTTACTTTAAAAAATTGTTTTGTACCTGCAGCAGAGATAGTTTTAAAATTTTTGTTAATTAAAGTCAATGCACCTTCAATATTGATTTCGTCAGATTTCAAACTAGAAAAGCAGTGCTTGATAATAAAATCCAAATCGTCTTCATTTAGATATTTCTGTTGTAAAATTGTTACAGCATTCGCAACTTGTTTGGAATCATTCGACAAAATAAATGGTAGAACCTCGTTCGCTGGAAAAATGAAACCAATATTTGAATCTTTTGGCGAAGGGTCTTGACTCATGTATGCTAAAACCTAATCAAAACGAGAACAAATGTTATAAAACCAATATAAACATTAAATAAATGTCCAAAAATACCATGGTATTAATTATTTTCATATTTGTTGATAAGTCTTTAGCGAATGATAAAATGTACTTATCGATTTGATATTGCATTCTTTGTTTTCCAAGAAAAAGTTCAGTTGATTTTTTCAGTAAATGTTCAGAAATATTCTGAACTCCTATGTGTTCAAGTGAACTAAGAACTGCATAGTTGGAATAGTACTAAAAACAAAAACAGAATTAATAAAAAATTTAAAAAAAAGTAAAGCGAAAGAAACTTACAGAATAAATTCTTAAAATATTCCAAATCTCATGATTATCAAGATTACATTCGGGATCTTCCAAAATGATTGCAATATTAGCTAAAACTTTGTTAGCATTAAGAGGACTACGAAGTTGATGCTTAAAAAAGGAACATCCATATAGAAGTATAAGTAGTTTATTATTTTTAACAATTTCCTTCGATTTCAGGTCGATAAATGTTTTTGAAAAATGAGCTTGCAGAAATGTATCAAGTATTAAATGATTGCTAATTGGAGGAGAACTATCAGAATGAATAATAAATGAACTTAGGAATATTTTCATAGAGTATTGGGTGTATTGACGAATTTTTCTGTTGAAATTTAAAGTAAAACGAAAGTAAAAATAAAAATTATTGTTTAAATAAATTACGAGTATGTTTTAAAAATTTTATACCTTGAAGATTTTGACAAAACAAAAATCATCGAATCAGCTTTAATTTTAATAATTTTTTTAATGATTTTAATGCAAAAGTTTTTGCTGAAAGTTGGAGTCCAAAGTATGATATTGAGCATTGAAATGCAAAATTTGAAGAGTTCCATATGAAAATCGGGAGAATTTTGTATCTGTAGAAAAGAAGGGAAATTAATCATTTTTCCTCATCTTTGTCCACTTTATTAACTTTGACATCATTTAATTCAAAAATATGCATTTTTTCTTATGATTTTGAAAGACCAATTAATTTTCTTAAAATTGCTTTTTTTTAACAAAATAGTATGCATTTTTGAATTTATAAATAAAAAAAGCCATAAATGAATTAAAACTTAAAAAAAACTAATTAATTTTTAATGTTTTTTTTTTAGCGATATTAAAATTGCTTTTACATTTTGATTTTTTTTTTAAATAACAACAGCTCAATCGAATCTTTTTATTAATTTTTGTTCAAAAATATAACATTTATTGAGTTTTATTTAATTTTACCATAATTTGCTCCAAAACAAAACTCATCCGCTTATAGAAGATGTTTTCAAAACATTTTATTTGTAATGCATCCAAATTATTGCAAGATCTAAAAGTTAAGGTTTAGAAAACAGTAAATACTTACAATTAAAAAAGAAATAGCAAAAACTCACTCCAACAATCGAAAGAGAATTTCTATTAATTTAAAAAGCCACAACTCATCTCTTTCCTTGTGATATTTTTCGTAAAAAAAATCTAAATATACATCCGCTAAATTGGAAACTTTTATTATTAGATGAAAATTTTTAAAAATGCATTTATGCATTTTTATGAGAGTTAATAAATGAAGATAGATTTCTATGGTCAATTTTTTTACTGGTATCGCAAAACATTTCTCAGAATTGACCAATTCGACAAATTTCAAAAGGCACACAAATATGGTTTGTAATTCTTCGTTTGCTTCTTTTCGTGATGGGTTCTTCAGAAGGTACCTATGAAATTGTTGTTATTTTTATATTTTTGTTTTTTTTTTTTTTAACTAAAATATAAATTAAAGCTCACTTTTTCAAAAGAACATCCAAAAAATTAACAACTTGAAAAAATTCCAACTGAGACTTTTCAATTTTATCACTTTCAATATATAAAATTAACACACGAAGAATATTTTTAAAAATATTTAAGAACTGATAACTTTGAAAATGCAAATCTTTCATAAAATAATGGATAAGTTTTAAAGTTGGTAAAAGAACTATAAACTGAGAACTAATTACATCATTTAAAGCTTCACCGAGATTTATTCTGAGAATGTCTTGGATTACACTTGCTTTGTTGTTACTTGAGTCGATGCATTTAATAAGGTGTGAAATAATTTGAATTTGTGTTTGGAAATTTTGATCTCTAGTGGCGGTCTTGAGGGCAATTAAATACTCTTCAAAATTGTTCATTGTTTATAAGAAGTTGACTGTTGGTCTCTCTTAAGCAACACATTGAAATCGGAAACGTATGTGGTTCTACTTTTTAACACTGGCGGCCATCTTTAAAAAATATGACAGTGCTGTAATCAGATCTTGTGATGTTTTTGTTCAATTGGTACATGTAACGGTTAAATTTTTTTCATTTTTGTGTATTTTCTGGTAAAAGAGTCAACGGCCATCGGGGAAGGTCAAGCTTTACTGATGAAGAAAATTAGTTAATTCGATAGTAGTATGATCAAGATCATATCCAACGCGGTGATATTTTTTGTTTGTTTGCTAGAATTGTTATATGGAGGTGTTTTAAATTTAGCAAGAAGTGAAATAAATTTAACTGGTAACTTTCAACAAAAGTGGTATGCAAAAAGCGAGTTCATCTCTTGAATTTTCGTCAAACTCAGACCGCTAAATGATATAGGGGAAGTGGGGACAAGACCGCCCCATTAGTGTTTGACTGTCTTAAAAACCAATAAAAAACATCTTTTAATAAAAATAAAGTTTTTATTCATTAAGTTTATTATAAAATAATAAAAAAATACGGAACAAATGATAATTCGTTTTGAAAAAACATCTAACAAAAAACGGTCTTGCCCCCACATGGGGATAAGACCACCCTATCAAATTTTGTTGTTTTGTTGTTGTTAGAAATACCTTTTTTTTTGGTGTAAATGTAATCTATTTGCAATAATAACACACATGTATGCAATAATAACACACATGCTACATTTTCATGCTATATTTTCATTTTTTTCTCACTGCAGCACAAGCTTTATGTTACCATTTGGTTCACATTTTGCACTTATTTCAACGATTTTTTGGACTGGATCTAGAAAACAGTTGAAGGCAGAAGAAACAAATACTGTTTGTTTGTCTTCTTCATCCGAATCATCACTGATATACAGTATTATTTGGCACCAGCGGCTTAGCTTTTTGGCAACTTTAACGGTGACTTTCCTTTTTCACATCTTTTAAGGCCCAGTCATATCATATCTAATGTTCTGCAATATTTCATTTAATTTTATAGTTACGACTCCTTCTTTCGCAGAATATTTTGAATATGCACTTTCTACTATAGAAAAGGAAAAGATTAAAATTTGAATTTTTTTAGTGTTAAAAATACTACTGAATTTTCACATGAACGATAACAATTTGATGAAAAATCACAAAATCACTTATTTCATATTGCAAGTGTTTTCAATTTAACTTTTTTTCAATGCGCGGAATTGTGGAACTATGCAGAATTTATAAAACGGCACAAAAAGATTTAAAGTTTTAATAATTTTTAAAACATGCTTAAAATTTAAAGACTTGCATCTAATTTCATTCAATTCAGTTACAAAAGATATTTTTTTACTTTGCTATACCTATCTATCTTGAACTGCAGCCTCTAAAGTGCTTAAGGTTTTTTTATAAACTTATTAGTAATGAATTTTTTAAGATTCAGTTCATTCTGTATTCAACTAGTTCGTTCGCGAACGACACAAGCCTACCTTTCAGACAATATTTTATTTTGATTATTTGATAGGTACATATATTCTTCAGAAGCCCCGTCTAGTGTCAAAATCACAACAAAATAATAATAAATAAAAGGCCTCGCAAAACTTGATTATATGGTTGGAAGATTGCAATCAAATATTTTTTTTTTATTCCAAATGGGAGAAGCCATTAGAAGAGACAAGAGTTTAAAAAAAATCATTTTTATTTGTTTAACAACTTACTCATATTTATATACCATAGACCTGCCTTACAATTTGCTAACTTTGCAAAGGTCATGTTTAGCAAATTGTATTTAATTTGGTATCTATATGTACTTGATCGATTTTATTTCAAACCTTAGTTTTTATAATAGTATGCTTCCCCATTTTTTCAAGTATTTAACCATGTATACGAAATTTATCTACTAATTAAAATTAATTAAATAGCTTAACAATGTATTAAACATTTTGTTTTGCATTGTATTTTATTTTCAAAGAAATTTGATTTCCAACGATAATTACGGCTGTGAAGTGAAGTTTGATTAACCAGGTTATTAACTACCTCTCTCTTTCAGTACTTACCTACTTCATATAAAAAACTTCTGGTTAAAAGCCCAAATTTAATTCAATCTAAAATCTGAAGAATCTTTAAACATGTTATTCGAGTATTTTTATCTTACCACAAAATGTTTATTTCTTCTAATTACAAGTCTTCGTGTCAAGTTTTGCTTGCTATTCATTCAGTTTATAGTCAGCTTAATTTAACAAAACTTGGTACTTACCACCATCTATTTTGTCTTTTTTGTTTGTTTTGTTCCAACACAAAGATAAATACCAACAAATAAATCATTCACAGAATAAAAATTGTATCTTATTTTACAGCTTCTGACCTTCAGAAGTAAACAGTCCAAATTGCCAAAGCAAATTGTTTGTTTAACGATGCTATTCGTGTGTGTTTTCATATAAATGATGTTATGCTAATTCCTCGTCTCGGATGAGTTACTTGTCAACTTAAAAAATTACTCTAAAAAATCTAATCTCTTAAAAAAGGCTGCTTAAAAGCTTTAAGAGAAAAATTCAATTAATAGCCCAGTAATTTTAGACATTTTTTACCCCAATCTGCGGAAAAATTCCTACTGGGCTCGATTTTGGTATAGACCTTCGTTACGGCGTTGTTATGAAGATGTGAAAAATCGACATTGATATCGTGTCCGCGTTAAGAGTTATAGGGGTCAAAAGGTCACAAAAACTGGTTTTTCACGATTTTCAGCAAAACGGTAAGTCTTATCAAAAAATTTTCAATGCAAGAATTGTAGACCAGATTATTATATATAAAAAGTGTCATGACACTTTTTTTCCTAAGACCCACCGTTTCTTAGGTATAACGATTCAAAAAGTTGAAGTTTAGTTGTAATCGTCATAATCCTATTCCTGAAAAAAAAAACTCCTAACTGAAAAGTTCCTGAAATTTCATTATTTTTTTAGCTTGAATTTCGTTCCTCAACTGTTAAGAATATGGGGAAACCAAAAAAAAATGGAAATTTTCGCCATTTTTCCGATTGGGGCCCTTATCCCGAAACCATTTCCCTGGGAATTTTTGTTTAGAATATGTCTGAAAATATACAGGGTGTGGAATAGAGAATGTACAACCCTAAAACGGCTTATAGCTACACTTATGATTGTTCTAAAAACAGATAGAAAAAAGTTCTATCGCAACCAGTTCATAAAATATGGACTTTTTTTCGTTCAGTGTATTTTAAATTTTATCATCTTATGTTTTCGTTCACTACAACCACGAATGAATGAATTTTATTTATTTCTTTTTTTTTATAATTTTCTACAATAATTGGATGAGTACATAAACACTTTAAAAATTTCATAGCTATTGCACATTTTCGTAAACAAAATTTTGAAATCTGTTTTTTGATGCAAAATGTAAAAAAAGTATTTTATGAAAAATTTTAAACACCTGTGGTATAAAATAAATCTCTAGAAACCTAGGTGGCCAACTTTCTTAAAAATATTCTCCTTATGCCAGAATATTTTTAAGAAAGTTGGCCACCTAGGTTTCTATAGATTTATTTTATACCACAGGTGTTTAAAATTTTTCATAAAATACTTTTTTTACATTTTGCATCAAAAAACAGATTTCAAAATTTTTTTTACGAAAATGTGCAATAGCTATGAAATTTTTAAAGTGTTTATGTACTCATCCAATTATTGTAGAAAATTATAAAAAAAAGAAATAAATAAAATTCATTCATTCGTGGTTGTAGTGAACGAAAACATAAGATGATAAAATTTAAAATACACTGAACGAAAAAAAGTCCATATTTTATGAACTGGTTGCGATAGAACTTTTTTCTATCTGTTTTTAGAACAATCATAAGTGTAGCTATAAGCCGTTTTAGGGTTGTCCATTCTCTATTCCACACCCTGTATATTTTCAGACATATTCTAAACAAAAATTCCCAGGGAAATGGTTTCGGGATAAGGGCCCCAATCGGAAAAATGGCGAAAATTTCCATTTTTTTTTGGTTTCCCCATATTCTTAACAGTTGAGGAACGAAATTCAAGCTAAAAAAATAATGAAATTTCAGGAACTTTTCAGTTAGGAGTTTTTTTTTCAGGAATAGGATTATGACGATTACAACTAAACTTCAACTTTTTGAATCGTTATACCTAAGAAACGGTGGGTCTTAGGAAAAAAAGTGTCATGACACTTTTTATATATAATAATCTGGTCTACAATTCTTGCATTGAAAATTTTTTGATAAGACTTACCGTTTTGCTGAAAATCGTGAAAAACCAGTTTTTGTGACCTTTTGACCCCTATAACTCTTAACGCGGACACGATATCAATGTCGATTTTTCACATCTTCATAACATCGCCGTCATTAAGCTGTATACCAAAATTCAGTCCAGTAGGAATTTTTCCGCAGATAAAACCTAAAATTACTGGACTATAATGTCGTTTAAAATGAAAACTATATCTTTACTAGTAGTCCAACTTAATTTCAGAAAACAATTCGACTTGTTGGAGGTTGATGTGTCACTCACAAATCTGAACCGATTTTGGCAAGATTCTCGTTTTTCCTTATAAACAAAAAATACATTTTTTTTTTAAATGTTGAATAAACATTCATTTATTTCTTGATTTGAGAGCAAAAATCTATTAACAAGTTGTAAGTTTTATTTGAAATAATTTAATATGTAATTTTAGATGCACAAAATGTAAATTTGATAAAAGTCTTTATGGAAAAGATTCCTCTTTAGTTTATTTTCCTAGGATAATTTTTTTGAAGGTGTTTTATGAATTTTATAAACTATGTATATTTGATTTATCTATGCAGATGATTTATCTCGCAGATCTTTCATCCTTAAACACTTCGCCCCAATCTCTCTTTTCACTTGTTTTCACTTTTGAAACAAACTGTTCAACTTTAATTGAAGCTCATTTAATAGCTCCATATTTTGTAGCCTCTTAAAGAGGCTATCCCTATGCTACATTCTGTGGGAATTGCTCGATCGCTGGATAACACATCCTTTAAAGGAGTTCAACCGGACATCTATTTCGCCTTCTTCTAACTGTAAAAAGAAATTTTTACAAAATTTAAATAATAATAAATAATTGTCCTTACCTCATCAAATGCATAAATATCCTGATAACAAGAATGTGAAATGCATTTCCTAGTACATTTAACCTTATCAACTCCCTCTAAGTCCTCGCAAGCAATCGAATGCTCACAGGAAGATTCAAACTCCCGGTACGCAAGTTCCTGTAGGAGAGGGAGTAAAAAATTAATAAACATATAAATGCATTTATAACTTTAAACACGAACACACACAAAAAAATCAATAAATGAAAACAGGTGGATGGAGGCTGCTTACATTTTTGCTTGTTTCCTTGTATGCATATTCAGGAAAATGAAATGTTACTGATTTGGCATTTTTGTTTTTATCACTTTTAAACGCCGAAGTTAATTTAAATCCAAAAACAATTAAATAAATTAAAATTAATTTTGTGCCAAGTTTTTGGTGCAGTCTATTCTTATCAACTGTGCGGGGATTCGACATTGTTATGACTATTTTCTGAGTAATGAGAGAAACTTGGTTCTAGAATTTTTTTTTTGTAGACTGACAGAAGGATATGCCGGAGTTGAACTTAATCATTCTTACGGATGGGCATAAGGACATGCGTTTAATTCGAAAACCAGGTGGGGTTGTGATGGTAAAAGCTTTTTTTTAATAGCGAGAAAGCTTTCGCAGGTTTTTGATTTGAAGTTCAAATTTTGAATTAAGTAGATATTTGAAAAATATTTAAGATTCTTTATTTAGAGAAAAAGGGAATAGTTGAGTTACAAAATGTCAAAATCGGAGAATGTTATTCAAAGAAAATTTTGAGTTTCATTTATGAATACAGCTTAAAGAGACCTTTCTTTTGAGGAATTTTTTGAAATTCCATTTTTTTGAAAATTAAAAAAAATTGCTTTGTAACTTTTGTTTAAGATTGTTCACTATGAACTTGTATCCAGGGGCGTACACACCATGCCCTGGGGCAACCGACACGACAGGGTCCCTACTGGAAGCAGTGCGGAAAGCTCCATACTTATAAAAGTAACGAAGCAAAAAGATAAGATATTTGACATGAATCACTTCGGACACAAGAGAGACAAATTATATTCTTCAGTGTAATGCACAATGAATTGGTAGTCAACCATATAATATTGTATTTAAAAAAAAAAAAAAAAAATATTACCTCAGGGGCCCTAAAGAAATATATATTGTCTTAGCGCCCCAAAAAAATGTTACTAGAATAATCTTAGCGACCAACAGATGATACATTAGGGGCCCCAAAAAAAGTAGGGCAAATACGTACTTTATTTTTTCTTATTTTCTATACGAAAGGAGCCTCCAAATGTCAAAGGAGTCCCAAACTTTAGTCTTGACCCGGGGCCCCGGCAACTCAACGTACGCCTCTGCTTGTATCTTTAAATCAAAACAGGTTTCAAGACTTAGGTCCTCCAAAGATATTTGCTTCGGAATATAAGAAAAAAAATATATCGATTGCAAGTAACTTAGCAACAAGACCTCAAAGAATCTTTATGAATATAGCTAAAAAAAAGACCTTTTTTAAAGTTTAACTCGATTAAGAGAAAAAGGCCCCAAAATAAGTGTTGCGATACAAGATACGTATAATAGCAAAATTTGTTAGGAACTCAAAAGTTGTTTAAGAATATATTTTTCTTTCTTAAACTTTTTATTTGTTAACACATTTACTATATTTTAAACATAGTTTTGATAACGTAAGTAACTTCAATCTGCAACTCTTGCAAATTCATGTAATCCAGCAGTGCAATTTAGTATATGACAATTTTTAGCTACTAAAACTACATAGATAAGTAATTTCGAGCGACTTCGACCTATATTTTCTTTTATTTTGGACCCTTTTTGATTGAGGTCTCTTTTTTTTAATCCTCTCCAAATCTACGAAGTTAGATACTTGTACTAGAGATCTTATAAGCATAAACTTTTTTCGATATGCACAAAACGTAGGTAAAAATGTTTATACTTTACGATTATTCAAGCAAAAGAATTTACTATTTTTTATGGTATGGCCCAAAATTGCGCGATTATCTGTTTGCGTTTAGTAATGTATCATATCTAGCTCAATTTTTGACGAATTTTTCTACAATTTCCTACAATCGAAGTTTAAAGTTCAAGCGAACTTAAGAATTTACGAAATTAATTTCTAACGATTTTGAAAAAAAAAATTTATCCTTGAAATTCAGTAACTACGAGAAGTTAAACCGCCTCCAAAGATGTGAGAAATTTTATCAACAACTAAAACTTTAACCAAATGTTAAGAGTTTATTGTATTTTTTTTTAATCTTCGCTTAAGAGAATTAAAGCTATCATCAGTTTTTAACAAAGAGCTATCACACTCAGTCTCAGCTCAGCTCAGTCAAACTCATATAGGTACAGACAAAAAAAAAAAAAAAACAATCTCACAGATCTATAGTTATACTGAATGTTATGAAGTCATCGCGCGATCCCACCTTCAATACCAATAAAACTGAGAGGCTTTAACCAATATGACCAACTGAGCTTGATGATCAATTCAGTTCTCTGCGAAACATCAACAGTGGTGGTGGTGGTGTTGGAATTATTGTATCTGTTTTCGTTTTAGTCTTATGACTAACTAGATACTTTTGTATCCAAACAAAATATCTTTTAGAAAAAGAATTATTTTTTTAAATTAACAACCAAACAAACTCTACAACAACAAAAAACTATAGAAAAGGAAATTGATGAACAAGTTTTGTATCTGAAACTTCATCAGTAAAACAGCTGAAAAAGAGTCACGATCTGTTTCGAATACTAATGAAGTCCAAGTCGTCTTTCCAGACAACAAATCCAAACAAAGTTCTCTTTTAGAGAAAAAAAAAAACAAAAAATAAATATATTTATAGTTTGTCATTGTTTCCTTCTTTCTTCTACAATACAACTACAACAATTGGCTTTAAAGTGCAATAAAAAGTGAAAACCTTTTTTTCTATTTTGTTAAACAACACACAAGTTTGTGTATTTGTTTTTTTATGAAAAGAAAAGGAAATAGACAAAAAAACACTCAACTGTCCATCAAAGTGGTAACAAAAGTTTGAACAAAAAGGCATTGAACTACGAAAAAAGTATCTACTATCCAGCAGGTACTAAACTGACTGACTGTGTGGTATAACAATAAATTGACAACGCTTATTTGATATTACCATGCACATCGAGCCAAAAAAGAATTGCGTGCTGCAAATTTAATAGCGTTTTGATTGTGCAATAAACGAAATAATAGACAAGGTGTGTGTTATTTTTTTTCTCATTTTTTTATTTTCAATTATTTATAAAATCTACAGTGTTGCCATTTTTCTAGCGGAAACTACTGCATCGAACGTCAAAAAAAGTGACATAACACGCTGCCTCAGCCCCAAAGTGGCACTATCCGACTTACATATTTGGCCAAGAACAAGTTATATGTATTAACAAACTAAAACAAAACAAAAAAAAAAAATTAATTCCGACCTTGATAATCTTGTGCCCACAGCATTCCGGTCGTCTCAGTTCGTTGTGCCCATTTTGGGTTTTAGATTTCTAGATTTCGACGGTTTCCGCTGCTGATCAGTTATATGTAGATGTTTTAATTTAGTATGCGCATCTGAGATACATTTTTTATTCTAAAAAACAAACCTACTACGATCATCATCAATATGCCAAGAAAATTGTTAAAATTCTTGATAATCTTCGATAACACATCGTTGTTATACTTTCCGGGACAATTTCTATCGGGAAAAGTACTTTTGGAACTCCAAGATGATACTCCAGCATTGGGATTACATTTTCATGTTGTCGGTGAGGGGGTAGTGAGGGTTGGATCGGCTCGACAGGAGCGTACTTATGACAAAGAAAACTACATTGATTTTCGAATGAAATTGCTGGGCGATCCGGATCAGGGGCCATCGGTATTATCGCCAGGAATTCATAGTTTTCCATTTAAACTGGGACTTCCGGTTGGACTGCCATCGACATTTTTGGGTCGTTATGGTTGGATACAGTATTATTGTAAGGCTGCATTACGTGAACCAACGGGACTGATACATAAGAATCATCAAGTATTTATTGTTATGAATCCGATCGATTTGAATTTAGAGAAACCTATTTTGGCGGTAAGTTTTTAATGTTTCAAGGAGTGGTTGATGGATGTCTTTAAATTTTTTTAATTTTGGGGGATTATTATATTCTTTTTTTTATTTTGTTTTTTTTTTTTTTTTCAGCAACCATTCACATGTGAGGTGGAACACAAATTAGGTGTTGCATGCGTAGGTGGAGGAACAGTGAAGTGTAGAGTTGCTTTGGATCGTGGGGGCTATGTACCTGGAGAGAGTATATCTGTGACAGCTTATATATCAAATCACAGTAATATAACAATAAAGAGGACAAAGGCATCTTTAACTGAGGTAAATTTAAATATATAAACTGAATTAAATTGAATCGGGAAAAAATTCTGAGAATGTTTAGTTGAATTTGTCGCATGTGAGACATTTTACTATAAATAGAGCAAATGACAAATAGAATTTGAAACAAGGAGTTAAAATAATTGATTGCACATTTGAAGAAGAATTAAAATAAATTATTGATTTAATAATAAGATAGTGTTTGTTCATCTGATGCACATAAAAGTAGAATTAAATATTGGAACAGATTTGGTTTGTAATAAAAATGATTTCCATCTAATTTGCATATTTCGAAATCTTATGTTTCGTAATTTTGTCGCGTAATCTTGTCGCTTCCATCATTCTGATCTTTTTAATTTTCTCAAAAAAAGGCGGATTTAATGTTTTGATTTAAATTAGAAAATTCTTGTAAGAGTTTAGGAAATTTTTTAATTCTGCTTTATTCAAAGTTGAGAAAACGAAGAGAAATTTAAAGTCTTATGTTTTATTTAGGCTTTAATGATCTTTATTTTTGGATGCTATTAATGAAATTGTACATAAAATAGGAGAACAAAATCTTTGTAAGATTTTTTTAATATGTATCAATTAAATTTTTATTGTTTACTTGACAATTTTTCTTTTAATAATTACCAATTTTTAAAGTTGTTTGAAAACTTGCCAAGTAAACAATCAAAATTTAATTGATATGAATTTAAAATCCAAAATTAGAACTTGGTAAGTACACTTTTATATCTAAGTGCTTTTTGTATGACAGTATAATTTAAATATCAAGCTCCCAACGATAAAATCTTAAGTTTTTAAAATTTTCCCTTGTAAAGTTAGTATCAGCTTTATTATTCTACCAAGTTTCCTGATTCTATGTGATTTTTGAAACCATAAACATATATTTGACTGATTTTCAGTTGAAATTTTAAATGTTTTCTGGCACTTGGATCTTATTTCAAAAAAATTGGAAAATATAACAATATTAGGTACAGTTCCTAAAGGTTAAGTTCCAAAATAATTACATTTTCATATTTGTCAAATTTTGTAAAACATTATTTACGTTGCAGAAACTATGTAACAAGAAATTTCATTTTATGTGGGATTTCATTTTTTATTAAGGGGCATTTTTGACTTTCATTTTCTGTTTCAAATACACAAATTTCCTAAAACGGGGGGAGTTATCTGCACTGGATCAGTTAATAAATAATTATTTAGTTTTTTTAAATTCACAACGTTAGGCAGAGATAAGACCGTTTAAGTTTTACTCCCGTATAGTAACTCGCGTTAGCAAATTAGGTAGGTATAGAATTTTTTTCTAGTATAGACACCTCTGTAAGGAACTTACAGTAATTATTTTTTTGACTTACGTTAGTTATAGCGGAAGAAAGATTTGGAACTCAGATAATATAAATCATTAAACTTACGAAAACAACTTTCGCATCCAAACCTGTAAGTTTTCAACTTACGGTAAGTTTTCTACTTTTGAGACAAAGTTCGTAGGCATGCTTTTGTTTTATTTTATTCTTTGACCAAAATGTTCTTTTTTTGTATCATAGAAAAATCTGTTTGATTTCTATGAGGTAAACAAAAACTAGGTCTTCTAATATGTAGCCCTAGAGGCTCGATCGAGCCTACTCACTCTGCTGTTAAATCCGTCACTATTTCTAATATTAATTGGAAGATCATTTTTTTTTTATAAAAAAGTTCTAAAGCTGTTTCCTGTTTTTGTACTGAGGTTTTTTAACTGCAGTTAGTAATTTCCACTTGACCAAAATGTTTTGTGTTTAAGCTTCACTACCCAATATGTCCTATTATTTGTACGCTAAATGATTCATTGTGTAAGGGTGGCGATGATTACTGTAATCTCACAGATCTAATTATTTCAAAATTTTATTTTAAATATTGAATTTGTTTCACTAACTCAATTTTTTTTAAAAATATTCTTTACAGACTGTTGAATATCTAGCTCGTGGAAAAACCGTACAAACTGAAAAACGTGCCTTGGCCGTTTTAGTTCGTGGAAAAATTCGTCCTGGTGGAAAAGATGAATGGCAAAATGATAGTTTGTATGTGCCACCATTGCCACCAACAAATTTAAGAGGATGTCATTTAATTAAGATTTCCTATGATGTCTTTTTTGTGATTGAACCCAAGTCATTAGAGAAAGAAATTAAATTACAATTGCCGATTGTTTTAGCCACATATCCATTTAGAAGTTCTCAGAATGATGTCGCAAATACATGGCCGGAAGCTGTTCTAAAGCCCGATACACATTATCCATCAACATTACCAATATTTAGACCATGGTTACATGAAAAACCTGATACAAGTTAAAATTGTATTTATTTTTAAATTTTTTATACAGGGTGTCCCAAAAGTAATGGATCAAATGAAATATGCTAATAGGCCAACTTAAGGGCTCTCAGAATTTGGTAACTTGTTCATCCCGAATCCTTACGGTTTTCGATTTAATGCAGTTTTTGTGAAATTTCGAAATATGCCGACTTTCTATCAGTATTTTGCTTCCTCCGCTCATAATTGATTTTTGTTTTTTACAATTCTTCCACTAAAACATTGCCTTATAATAGGAAATAATTAATAAATCAAAATATTTTTAATTTCATACCCCATTTTGCTGCAAATTAATTAACAGTTCCATGTTTCATAAAAACTCAATTTTTTACTTTTATGTCAGAGCAGCATCCCGAAAAAAAATTGTATGGTGTGATACTGGTTTATTATTTTAAAAACTTGCCGTGTTATTGCAGTTTTCAAAAATGTATATAAATTTCCAAAGTTGAAATTAGAACGAAAGTTATTACAATTTTAATGCAACAAAACAGGGCTTTTCAGAGAAAAATAACAAAGAAAAATAAACACATTTTCTCGACTGTTGTTTGTTTATTTCTTTTTGAATAAAAGTTTCGATTTTTGTTTGTTATTTTTCTCTGAAAAGCCCTGTTTTGTTGCATTAAAATTGTAATAACTTTCGTTCTAATTTCAACTTTGGAAATTTATATACATTTTTGAAAACTGCAATAACACGGCAAGTTTTTAAAATAATAAACCAGTATCACACCATACAATTTTTTTTCGGGATGCTGCTCTGACATAAAAGTAAAAAATTGAGTTTTTATGAAACATGGAACTGTTAATTAATTTGCAGCAAAATGGGGTATGAAATTAAAAATATTTTGATTTATTAATTATTTCCTATTATAAGGCAATGTTTTAGTGGAAGAATTGTAAAAAACAAAAATCAATTATGAGCGGAGGAAGCAAAATACTGATAGAAAGTCGGCATATTTCGAAATTTCACAAAAACTGCATTAAATCGAAAACCGTAAGGATTCGGGATGAACAAGTTACCAAATTCTGAGAGCCCTTAAGTTGGCTTATCTGCATATTTCGTTTGATCCATTACTTTTGGGACACCCTGTATACTCTTAATATTTTAATTCTTTCTTGCACGAATCGAACGGATTTTGTCATTGTAGTCATATAAATATCGATATAATCATCACAAAAAATGCCATACACTATAGTGACTTACATATATTTTATTATTTTTTGTTTTTGCTTTTTCTTGTAATTTTTTAAATAAAATTTATTATATTATTGTTTAAAACAAAATAAAATTTGTGAAGAAAAAAATGAAATAAAAGTTTTCGTTATCAAATTTTTGTTCATATCCTGGGTACCCTCTAATGAGTTCTTGAAACATCATAATGCCTTAACTTTATTGTGATTGTTGAAAAATTAATTTAGCTTGAAGTATGAGTTCAATAAAACTTAGAAAAAAATTAAGTTAGGAACACACGCAGTTTAGTTTTTAATAAACGAAAGAGCTGATGCACGAACCTTGCAATTTTTATTTAACTCGCTGTGAAGGTGTGTTAATGAAATTCAAATATTTTTGTATTAAGAATTGATAAGAACGAATGTATTTTAGATATACATATAACTGTTTTTCAAAGGATTTTAAAATATGGTGTCAACTGGAATCATGTATTTAGTTTATTTCTCGATTTAAGACTGTTCTGTGGTTTAATTCGTCCAAAGTTTTAAACCTAAATAAGAAGCTATCAATTTTATGTTAATTAGACGATCACTTTTAAATATAATTAACATGTAGTTTTTGTAGAAAATCTGAACAACGGGATTGACCCCAGTGGAATGAAATAAAAAAAATATTATTCACGATCATGATTTAATTTAAAAATTTAGACACTTTCATATTTGCCAAAATTCAATTAACACTTTGAATATTAAATTTGAGAACGGTACTATATTACACACCTCACTGGCACTTGAACTAATTTTATGTGAATTTGTTTGATTAACTGGATTTCTGCGAGTTTGTATAAAAAGCCAGAAAAAATCTAAAATATTCACACTTCTCACTGAGCTTTCCAACAATTGACTTGTAAACATTTAAATAAAATGAATTGCCTTGTGAGTATAATTGTTAAATTAATACTTAAAAACTTTTTTAATATTTATTCTTTAATATTATTTCTAGATTATATTATCATTCCTGATTGCAAGCTGCTTAGCTGTACCTGTACCAGACTGTGCCGATGACATCAAGACACAGTTAAGAATTAATACTGATATCACAAATGAACAGGGCGAGGCAGCTCAACCAATTATTTTAAACCTGCAACAGGACCCAAATAATGAATCATCTGCAAAAATTGGTTTATTGGGTTGGTTGTTCAACAGACCGAATAATGGTGTTGGTATTTGGTCAAAATTCACAACAACCACAACAACTGCTGCAACAACTGCTGCAACAACTGCTGCGACAACTGCTGCAACAACAGCTGCAACAACTGCTGCAACAACAGCTGCAACAACAGCTGCAACAACTGCTGCTACAACTGCTGCAACAACTGCTGCAACAACAGCTGCAACAACTGCTGCGACAACGATGATGGGTTAATATACTTTAAGAAATCTGAGTAAATTCGATTTTTTGTTCTAATTTATTTAGTAATTTTATGTATGTATTTATGTATTTATTTTATCTAAATTAAAAATATTTTCATTACAAAATATGTTCGTTTATATTATGTTTCATAAAAAAAAACTCTCAATATATTCTAAAAACCTTTTTATTAAAAAGTCCACAATTATTAATTACACTTTTCATTTTAATGAGCATAAATTTTTCAAGAAAACTAATTAGTAAAAACCTGAACTTTTGGTGTATTGGTTGTTATTGGGATAGTATAAAATCTCTAAAAAGGCCTTATTCACTAGGCTCGTCGTCTTTATGCATATCCAAAAAAGTAGGTTTTGGATATAATACAAAATGTTTTATAAACTTGTAGCTGAGCTAATTTATACATAAATTAGTGTACTTAGCTCAGTAAAATTTTACACGGTTAACAACAACAAATGATTGCTAAGCTAAGCATAAACAAAAGTTCTTTGAACTTCAAGAGCAATCACGTGCGATACAGCAGTGATTTTATTATTTTAAATTAATCTGGTATATACAAAAGAGCTGATATTCGAACTTTAAATTGTAGCCAGTTCTAATAATAATTTTTTTTTGTAATATAACTCTAAACCATTACTCGTTTCTCGTATCGAATGAATTGATTTTTTTTTTTAATTTTATGCCCAAGAGTCGATTTAAATTAAGAAGAAAATAATTTTATTTGTATGTGAAGTCATTTTAATTTTAAGTAGATTTTCTTAAAAAAAAAGTGTAGTTAACGCACTTAAATAGAATACGTATTTTGATTAAATTTACCAAAGTCGAATTGTTTGCAATTGGGATTTAAAAAAATAATATGTTAAAATCTTTAATATTTTACTAAGTATTACTCTATTTCTTTATTACTTAAACTTTTGTATAACTTTATATTTGGCACTAGTAAAACCTTTCACTTCACTATCAAAAACACTTTCCAACATTCGCTGTGGCGCTCTAAAAGAATGCATTTAATGAAAAAAAAAAAAAAATAATAACTACGAAACATTCACGTTCTTAAAAGATTTTCACATTTATGAAAATATTTTAATATTAATAATTTAATATGCGCACGATGTTCATAAGAATTTTTTTCCATTTTTAGTCGATTTTTTAATAAAAAATTAAATTTATAAAATTTATTCTATCCATTGTGGTGCTTTTGTTATCCAAAACGAATAATTCCTGAGCGTCAAACGAAGAAAAATGTTACCCCTGCTGTGGCAAAGTAACCCCGTTTTACGTTATTTAAAAAAAGTCCAAATTATAATATTGATCATCAGAAAATCAAACATTTTTTCAGCAATTAAATTATGTACATTATTTAGGTATCCAATGTACATGATATTTGACCTAGAAACTAACATTTTCTTGTTTGCAAAAAAAAAAAAAATCAATTAGCACTTTGATCCTAAATAATTTTTTTATAACGGTGCTTGGTCACTCTTATAGAATAATTGTTATCAATTTTAGCATAATTTGTTTCGGTACTGATGTAATCTCCGAATTCCTATAAAAAGTCAATGCCAATCTGAAATTTATTTTAGTGGGTCAAATTATTGTTCATCATGAAGGAACTTGTGATTGTGAGTATAAATTGAATTTGTTCTAAAAACTTGTTATTAAATTAAAATCTTTTTGCGCAGGTAATATTTTCTACTTTGTTTGCGACTTGTTTGGCAGTTCCCATCAGTGCTATCAATGAACCAGATACAATTGATTCAAAAATAACAATCAATGCAGAGGTTAAAGGAGTCACTTCAAATCAAATTAAAGGTACAGGCATTGTAGCGGACTCTGAAAATATAAATTTGAATGAAAATTCAGATAAAGGGACATCTGCAAAAATTGGACTTCTCAGTGCAATTTATGAAAGGTTTTCAACAGTTACTCCATCGGGAAGTGTAACTACAGCTTTTAGACCCTTTCAAAAATGGAGAACTACAACAACAAGTTCTACTACTCCAACTACATCACTTTAATAGGTGTTGTAGAAAAAAATCCTATTTTTTAGTTTAAAAAGCTTTATATTTATTGATTAATTAAAAATTTATTTGTAAACAATTATTTAAATTAAGCATTCGTAATTATGTCTATATTAAATAAAAGGTTGTGAAATTGAATTTGATGAATATTAAGTCAATTTAGTTTTCTTTTTTCACGTTAAAGCCTAGTACGCAGATCTAGCTAAATTTTAGCTCGCATACAAAATTTTCCTAAAACTTTAGTCGAGCTAAAATTTATTGAAGAATCTCAGCCGAGTTGTGCGAAGATTCAGCTAGAAAATCATACATCCAAATATCCATTTTGTATCTGTCACAATTAAGCGGGAGAAAAATAAGATAGGTATATCAATAAAAACGGAGAAAAAAAAAGTCAGCTAAAATTTAGTGCGTTCTGCGTACCTACTAGGCATACACCTACTAGAAAATGAAATAAGGCCTCAAATTGTTTATTAAATAAAATTAAGTAGGTGTTGCGGTCTTATTTAATTGAGGCCTTCTTTCATAATGAAATTCTGCAAAAAAAAAAACATAAAATGAAATAGCAAATAAGCCTAATTTCCCGGGCCTCTCTTGCTTTACCATGTAATAGCTGAGGTTTGAATTGATGCTGTACCCAGGGTTGTAAAAATTAATTTTTTTGTATGCATTTTTTAGATTACAAATTTTAAAAAAAGTATTTATTACAAACAAAAAATTTTTTGAATTAAAAACAAATATTTATTGCAACTGAAAAAAAATTGCATTAAAAAGATTTTTTATTGCAGTTGAAAAATATTCGCATTGAAAATAAAATTTTTTTGGAAATGAAAATATTTTGTATTAAAAGTAAAATGCACGTCGCACGTACTTGCTCTTGCAGTCCAAAGCACTTTTATGTTTGTTTACTTGTAGATTTGATATTGTTGAAGAGCCGACATTTAGGGTCAAATTTTGTCAAATGAAAAAAAAAAATTTTTATTTGACTTTTTTTGGAAAAAATAAAAATGCAGTTTTATTGCAATAGCTTTGAGTATTACGTCTGCAAAATTTAATCAAAATCGTTAGAGCCGTTTTCGAGATATTTGGTTTAAATTGAATAATTTGTATGGGAGGTACACTTTCTAAGCGAGATAGAAAAAAAAAACAAAAAAAAAAAACAACTTTCAGATTTCCATAAAAATCATCTGTACCAAAATTGAAGAAAAACCGACCACCCGTTTAGGCTGTGGAAATATGTACAGAAGGACGCACAACCGCACAGACGTACAGCCGCACGGACGGAATTGTGAGACCCACTTTTTCGGAGTTCTCCATCATCGTAATGTTGGTTTTGAATTTTGATTGAAATTTGATTTTCGACACGAAACCAAATACTTGCCCTATTGAGCAAGTAAAAATGTTATTGCAACTGAAAAATATTTTCATTAAAAATAAAATTTTTTTGGAAATGAAAATATTTTGCAAAAAAAAAATTTATTGCAAATAAAAAATTTTTTGCATTGAAAAAATAAAATTCAATGCAAAATGTGTGCATTAAATATATTTTTTTTAACATTCGTCGATCTTCTTACAATTTTGACTATTTGGATATACATTAAGTTATTTTAACTATAATACTGAACCTAATGTATGGTTAAATAGCCAAAATTGTAACAAATTCGACGAATATTAAAAAATTATTTGATGCACACTTTTGCATTGAGTTTTTTTTTCAATGCAAACAATTTTGTATTTGCAGATCGCGGTTAATTTAAGCTTCCATACAAATTATCGAAAAAAATTAGCCCACCTAAAATTTGCCATATAAATTATCGATAACTTGTATGGGATGTTTATCTCGACCAAAATTTAACTCGATTTGGGTAATGCAAAATATTTTTATTTGCATTTTATTTTCAATGCAAATATTCAGTTGCAATAACATTTTTTTTAATGCAAAATTTTTTACTTGCAATAAATATTTTGTTTTAATGCATAATTTTTTACTTGCAATAAATATTTTGTTTTTAATGCAATTTTTTTTTCATTTGCAATAGGTAAATATTTTTTTTTTTAATTTCAAATGCAATTTTTTTTTCTATTGATATTTTGACAACCTGTATTGTACTGACTTTCTTATTTTAAATGAATGTAAGCAATCAAAATATTGCAAAAATAAACAAATACACAAATAAATAAAAGTTAATTTTATCGGATGAATTCGCACGGTGTAATCGCATTAGAAAATTTTCAGCATTACTGTACAATAACATTGCATATCATAGACAACAACCATTTTAATATACACAAAATTATTTTCTACAACTCCAGCCAACTTCACTCCAAACTTAAACTTCAAAAAAATGCTGTCAAAATCGCTCTGTGGGCGTTTGTGCAAAATATAAACAACAAAAAATTTTCACAATTCAATATTTCGCAAATTCTGAAAATTTCAATAAAAATAATTAATTTAATATAAAATATAGATATTGCAACATAAATAATGTCCCAAAGTGGTGGTGGAGGTGGTGTAGCAACTGCTCCTGGCGTTGCTGCAGCATCCCTTGGAGCATCCAGACGACATCGTGATTTGCCACAAGATGCAAATGTCTCTGGAACATCGATATCAGCTCGATTTGGTGAAACTGAATGGGAAGCTCGTGAGGTAACAAAACAAACTCCAAAAAAGAAACAATGTAATAAAAACTCTTTATGCTAGTCTCAAAGACAACGAGAACTCGAAGAAGCACGAGCTCGTGCCGCACAAATGGAAAAAACAATGAAATGGTGGTCGGATTGCACAGCCAATTGGCGTGAGAAATGGAGCAAGGTGAGTGAACACCTTTTTCCCCCTCTCTTCAAACAGATTTATGTGGTGTTTCCATTTCGAGTGCGATTGAGATTGCAACTGCTCGATAATGATGTCCAAAGTAGTTTGATCGATATGTGATTGCACACGCCGCCCTCGAATTGAATATACCTATTACCTACCCTTCAATGACTCTGCAGTGTTACTGAGTCAACGTTGATGGTTTTTTTTTTGTGTGGTGGCAAAACACAAAAAAAAACAATGAATTATACATTCAATTGCATTTTTAGGTTCGCAACGAACGCAACAAAGCTCGCGAAGAAGCTAAACAATTGAGAGCTAATCTGGACATTGCCATGAAAGAGTCAAATTCATATAAACGAGAGAAAAATGATCTCGAGATGCAGATAACCCAGCTGAAGAAGGAAATGGAAAAGGTTCATATGCTGATGATGAAACATGCTGGACAGTTTCATAAAGAGGGGTGAGTTTTTTGGGGCGTTAAGTTTGTTTTAGTTAGTTTGATTTTCAACTTTAAAATAGAATCGACAACGGTGATGAACCTGAGAGGGATGGAAGAGATAATAACTGTTCCCCCGACATTTCATCGGATGGATTGAAGAATGTTAACAGTGAGGACGGATTGGTAAGTATTAAAGTATTGTCAAGAAATTTAATATTTAAAGTAAATCCTGCCTCGAATTTAAGTTATTTCAATTTCTGGTAACTTTTTTAATAAGTGTGCTATAGAAATAGGCTCCAAAAGCCAAAATAGATACTCAAGCTCTTGAATTGAACGCGAGAAGAGTAAACTGGGATACAGTCTGCGGTCTTCATGTACCCGACGACCAAGAAGAGGTCTTACAGTGTAACTTGTCTTGTCTATTCGATACCCACTGTTCACTTAAAACAAAATCTGTGGAGTATTGTGACTGTCAATGTTTTCTTTTTTCGAAAAATACGATAAAAACTTCAACAAAGAAACTCAAGTTTTAAGAAATGGAATTTGTACCAAAGTGTCGTTTAAATATCTCTTCAAGTAGACGAAAACTGCAAAAACATAAAATTATTTGCAACCATACCAATTAACTTCTGTTCAGACAAGTTACATTTTAATGAAATAAATCAATTCCTCAAACACCAATAAATTTAATGCAAAGTTTTCGTCCAGAAAAGTTCTCGACAGGCAATGAAGATGTAGTTGAAAGCTTTATATCTTTGAAATCAAATGCATTTATAAGCCATATTACCAATAAGCTTACCGTATCTCACCTTTATCTTATATGCCATGTTAGACGCTACGATCACATCTGTCAGTTTTTTTTTAAGTGTATATTAAATTTCCCTTGACAAATTGTTAAGATTTAAAATAAATAAGTCAGTCGGGCCAAAAAGAGAATCTTGTAAAAGCGTACACGACTTTAATTGTAATTAAATGACATTTTGCTGGGCCCCTAGCTAGCTACCATCAATTTTTACTCCGACCCAGTTTCATTGCATTTGTGTTTGTTTAACTCACACTACTTTGAAAAATGTCTCACTTTTTTCTTCAAACACCCGTTCCTGTACTTCTTATTCTTAGGGTCGTTGGCGAAAGGTTGTAAGCCATCATACAATTTTATATTTTGAAAAGACTTACCACTGCGGTCAGCGCAATTCAAAGCGTCTTCTTTTTTAAAGATAGTTCATACTACGGAAAGTTCCCATTAGTTGAGAATAAGAATGTCTTCGAAACAAATTGTAGAAATGAGTTACTGTTTTACATATTCTGTCTAGTATGCCATACGCATCAGAATGGCACAAGTTGCTAAATATAACTCAACAAACAAACAGACTTGTCTTGATATCTCTGTCCTTACTATTATATATTTTGACCGCCATCGATCATCGAAGTAGAATGAATTGTTCTGCCATTCAGCGTTTAGCAGACAAAAAAGTATTAATACTCAGTACCATCTACGTATCGACTACCATATTCACTTTTTCATCACGTCAGACTTCTACTCTGGACTGGTATCCTTGTAGAGAAATAGTTTTGGGCCTTGCATGAAAAATCAATGCAAAGGTTCCACCCTTGTCTGCATCTCTAAGAATTAACAAAAAAATGACGATGTCTTGTGAAATCTTGTAGGTATGCCAAATTTTCCCACAATATTGCGTCTTTGTACTAGTGCCATGGGTATCAGCAACAACGAATAAGTCATCCGATTCAGTGAGACCTTTTTTCGAAGTCTTTTTTATAAAAATGAAAAAAACGACGGGTCCTAGAAGCAACATTTGATATTTAATCGAAGCTTCGATTTCAGCTCAGCACCTTTCTATCCATTATGAGGTTACTGGTTTTCTTAAACAACAATTCTTGACAAAGATTTGTTGAACTGCGTGAAACCCGTAAATATATGTATGAATAAATATTAATTTTTAGACTTATGATTTCGAAAGTATTTAATCGCGTTTTTTGTTTTAATAAATAATAAGAAAATATTAACTAACTCACTTTGAATGCATTTCGGAAAACATTCCATCCATCATCAGCAAACACGACTAATAACTAATTTGTTCTGTGTTTGATTCCATCGTTGAAAACTTTGTCAGTTTTATAAAATCACAACTGGAACTTACAAACATTTATGCACATAAAGGGACATTATAGGTTTAATGAGTTCAATTCTAGCTCCCAAAGCGAGTCGTTTACTTTTGTTTCACTTTTTCTTATCAAAATATGTATCTATTTTTAAAATTTAAATTATTACTTTTCTTTTCAGGTCACAAAAGCAGTTGGAGGCGACATCAAAGATGTTGACATTGAAGAATATGTATTGCAAGGAGCTGTGCCAAAAAATCTCAATGAATTGCTAGGTAAGACGTTGAGAATATAGAAAACAAGTTCGAATATTCGTATTTTAATTTAAATTAGATGAAGAGACAGCTGAAGAGAAACGTCTTATCCAACAATTATCCAAGGATGATTTTGATGAAGAATATCTTTTGCAAAAAATCTCTATGCTTCAGTTACGTTTAGATGAAGCTCAAAAAACAATTCAAGTTGAAAGAGAGTAAGTAACAGATGAAAAAAAGTTTTTTGCTCTTTATTTATAATCTATTTTTCTATTTTAGGGAGAAACACATGTTGCATAAAAATATAGAAAAAGTTTCTATTGAAATTCAAGAAATTCGTGACAAACATGAAGAACTAAGATCAGCAAAACAAGTGAGTTTGAGAATTGTTATATAAATTCATTTTTAAACGTTTTATTTTTTTTTTCTTGTAGGAAGCAGTTCGAGAGCTCTTAACTCTACAAGAACAACATCGAGCTGAAGTTCGAATTTTAAATAATTCTATCCAAGAAGAAGTCTCAGCTAGAGAGAATCTAGAAAGACGACTTTGTGAACTCAGAACTGAGGTTAATATAATTTTTCGTTATTAAATTTGAAGTGTAATTTCGCTTCCTTTTCCACCTAATTTAATTTCTCTTCATACTTCCATTCCTGTTCTTTTAATTTTTTTTTATCTCTTTCTGTTTCCTCTCTCACTCAAATGAAATCTTTAAATTGATATAATATCTTTCAGTTGGAAAGATTACAAGCAGAAAACGCATCCGAATGGGGTAAACGTGAAAGACTCGAAACAGAAAAGCTTGCCCTGGAAAGAGATAACAAGAAGTTAAGATCAGAAATTCGTGATTTACAGGAGAGATCAGATCGCAAGGGACGACCTGTTCAAGCGAGTGATGTTGAATTCAGGACATTACAACAAGAGTTATCCGAAAAGAATAAGGTGGGCCTTGAGAACTCAAATTCATGGCAAAATTTAATTTCAAAATTTTTACAGGAAATCGGAGAAATAAAGCAGTCACATTCCAAATTGAAGAAACTACTTGCAGAAACCAATACAGAATTAGGGCATGCTGTTCGTCGAGCCGAACAATATGAAGGCGAGGTAAGGTTTTGCCTCAAAAATTTAACAAATTGTACTCAAATGGTGATAATTGAAAAGGTAAAGCGTTTGCGGGCACGAGTAGAAGAGCTTAAAAGGGAACTAGCTGGTGCCGAAGATGAGCTAGATGCAGCTTGTAATCAAGTTCGACGTCTTCAACGTTCCAATGATGAACTTATTGGTCAAGCAGAAGGATTTCAAGTTCAGATTCAACATTTGCAAACAAGGTAAGACCATTTTTGTATGCCTTTGAAACATGGGATGGAATCCTTTGCTGTTGCTTTTAACAAAAAATCATCCTAACCTAACGTTTTGGACGCTGCTTTCGTAATATTAAAAAAAAAACTAACTAGACGTTCAGCCAGTCCACAACAACGTCCCACTAATTTTGGTTCATCGTCTCTAACCTCAACATCTGGCATACCAATTGTATCGCACAAAACAAGTAATCTCCCATTAGTAGAATGCAAACCAAACATAAACGATTTGCGTCAGCTTTTTGATGATCCACCACGTCATAGTGGCGGCGGCGGTGGGGTTGCTCCCACCTCCGGCACCGCCAGTGGAGAATCATCAAAAAGATCAAGTCAAACCGATCGAACTCTAAATCTAAATCAATCGTTTTTCGACGCCAAACCAACGCACTTGGAAGAGAACATCTTTGAATCCAAGGCACGAAATCTTGATTTCGAGCGAGCTAAACAAAAATTTGACAATCCACATCACCACCATCACCATCAGCGCGAGCAACGTGAACGATCATCTGGAAGATTTGCCAACTTCAAGTGTCCATCAAATGCCACTAAGAATTCAGATTTAATGTTGTCTGGTGGCAACTCTGGTAATGGCATTCAAGGAAATGGCAACAATGGCACTGGTGGTGGGCCAACTTCTATGCAAGTATTTGATGATCATTTGCGTTCCTCTGCTTTTAGCGGTGGCGGTAATGTTGGTGGTAATAATAGTATTGGTGGTGTTATTGGTGTTGGTATTGGTGGTGGCGTTGGAAATAAAAAAGATCCATTTTCTAGAAATAGCATCAATTTGGATGGTTTGAAGGTTTCCGATGATGATGAAGTAAGTAGCGGTACATTTGTGTGTGTATGTGTTTTCTTAATATGCATTTTTTGTTTTTTTAATTTTTATTTCGAATAAAAAGAGCTTTTTGGTGTGTGTAAGTTTTTGTTAGTTAGAATAGAAATACCCTTTTTTTTTAATTTGTAAATATTTAAATATTCTTTTTTTACTGATTTAAGACTCCGTAGTTATGGATCAACGAGCATGCTGTTAGATGAAGAAACTGAAGGAAATAGCGATGAGGGTATTTAGAGTTATTCACATGATAAGCAATAAGAACCTTTAAAACAGTTATTATTACTCACCTATTAGTTAGGCATTCATTAATATTATTTAAGTATATTTTTTGTTAATCAATGAAAAATAATAAATCTAAGGATTGCAGTGACGCATGGAAAAGTTAAAATTACGAAAAGCTTAGGAGTTAATTTTCCATTTTAAACAATTCACGTGACACTTAGTTTAATTTATATTTTTCTTTAGAGTGCGTCAGATGATAATATTTTATTGTCATAGTATAGCTTCATTAAAATATTTTTCCATTTCCATTGACTAATTCTATTATTGTGATGTTTTTGATTATACACTGCCGGTCAATAGAATAGGTTCACCTTCTAAATGGCAAAGGAGAAAAAAAAAATATTTTACAAAAACATTTTTGCGATCCTAGTTTTAAGCCCTGTCCTTTTACCTAAATTTAATTGAGAAACAGGTAGATAGGCAACTATTGTAACGGTAAATATACGGCCCTATTCTGCTATTCGATTCGCGTGAAACTCAAAAATAAGAAGCGTTTAAAAGGCGGTAAAAATTAAACTTAGAATTTTTTTTTTTCTTTAGAGTTTCTAAAACTGGCAGAAACAACACTTTGCTGTCTAAAATTAGTAGTTTTTCAAAGCCAATTTCTTGTTATAAAGGAAGGGAATCTTTCGATTCACGTGAATCAAGTAGCAGAATAGGGCCGATATTTATATTTTGCATTGTTTCTAAAAGAAGTCAATAGAATAGGTGTACCCACTTTAAAGTAAGTTTGGGTTCAAAGTTATATAATTCAACGGACGGTTTTTTAGTGGAGCAATATAGGGTTTGCTGTTTTACTAGAAACGGGACATTCCAAGCGCCTTAGCTCCGAAAAAATAAGATCAAGTTGTAGATCAAGCTATGAAGATCGATAAACCATTAGCATTTTGTTAAAGGAACAGAGTAAACTACAAGAAACCTATACTAAAATATAAAACAACGGGAAAAGAACCTCCAAATTAAGAGAAATGCGAATCATCCATTGGTTTGTATTAGATTCTTCTGTGTTTTAAATTACTAATAAAAGTTTTACTTCTTTTAATAGAGATTCTGAGATAGTTGCAAAAAACCAATAGGATCGATAGAAAATTTTTTACTTTTATAGTTGAGTCATATTCTTCTTATTTTCTCAAATAAGACAGAGAAGTAATCGAAAAAAGGTCTGATTTGTTAGCATTGCAATTAATTTTATTAAACTTTTGTTTCAATAGTTTTGAAACTGTTATTTTTTTCAAAATAAATCAAAAAAAAGTTCAATCACAGGAAGAGCATCAGTAAAAAGTTTTTTTTCTTAAGTTTTTGTAGGTGAAGCATTCGATTCTGTGTCGTTTATAGGGTGAACTTATTAATTTGACTAGCAGAGTAATGTATCCTTTATTTTGCCATTTCCGAACAAATGAAACAAAAAATTGTCATATTTTTTTTATTTGTAATATGCAATTCATTGCCATTTTATTAAAACTTCCAATTCATAAAAATATTATTTTATTCAAAGAAAATTAAGAAAAAAAAAAAAAAAAAAACACGAAGACTTATTTACAAAACAAAAGATTATAAAAAAATACCTAACTATTAGTTGTTGTATTCTTAAAATATAAATATGTACTACTTATGTATTCGACTATTTTTAGATATTGACCATTATTATAATATAAATATATTTATGAATTTAAAAAAAATATCTAGAATCTATTGACAGTGTTAAAATTAAGAGCATGATATAAATATATGCAAAAAAAGTATTATACTACGTATGAAAAAAAAAAATAAAACTCATTTTCAAAGTACATAACATACAAAACATGAAAAATTATTTAAAATGTTAATATTATTATTAGTAATTAAATAAAGAAACATTAAATAAACTTTAGAATTAGTTTTTTTTTTATTGGAATTAAGATTTTGGATCTGTGGAGTAGTGAGTAGAGTGAAAAAATAAAAATTTCCATATCCGAGGTTTTTAGTTGGTTCATAACTAGCAAGTTAATCCAACGTCTGGTAGTCACCCCACTGGCAGCGGCAGGAGCCTCCAGATAGGAGAGCCAGGTATTTTAATGCCTACATGGACGAAATGTTGGCAAAGTCGATCCTTATGACACGTGAATTAATTTTTTAAAAGTGGCGCGCGTTTTCGTTACATGTTTTTACATAAGTTTTGATATAATTTTTTTTTAGTTTTTGCTTGTGACTTTTGTTGGAAAAAGAATGCTTTTCTGATTCAATTCTGTATTGACTTGAAAGATTTAAATATAAAGATGCTTACCTTATCAGAAGTTCTTACACCCAACATGAAGATTAGGCATTTTTACCATGAAATTTGTAATTAAAAAAAGTTTTAAAATTTTCTTAACGAATTTTTCATTTTTATTATTTTTATTAATTTCTTTGCTAAATTGAGCAAAACTTATTAAATCAAGACATAATCATAATTTTTGTATTGATAATTTTCTGTTTGGTTTTTTTTTGTCTTTTCAATATATCTTCTTTGTTGTTTGTTTTTTTTTTTCTTTTTTTTTAATATATATATTTTTAAATAATGATATCTATTGATATATTGCATTTATGTTCTGGTATTAACTACAAATTATAAAATATCTACTTTACAAAAAAAAAAATTATAAACAATTTTTTTAACATAATTTGTGTGTTTGTTGTTATTACGGCAGAACAGAAAACAAAAAAAAAAAAATCATATTGTTTGTTTTCTGTGTATAATGCTTTTTTTTTTGCAGTTTTAGAGTTTTTACAAAAAAATACAAAATATTATTTAAGGTTTTTGTTTCTTTTGTTTTTATTTAAATTTTATTTTTTTTTATTGAATACAAACAAGAAATTCTAATAAATATTCTTGTCAATATTTTCATAGTGAAATTAATTTTTTTTTTAAATAAATCAATGGCAGTTTAAACAAATAACTAAAAATAAAAAAAAAACTTAAGAAATTTATTTATTTGTATTTCAGTGTGATTAAAAATTATTTTTTTTCTTAATTATACACCTATTTTTTTGTTTTGTTTATTATTAATTTATTTGATTTTCTATTCATGTATTCGGTTTGAATTTTTTAAATTTTGTTTTCATTTGTTTAAATATTTGTTTTTTTTTTTTTTCTTTTAAATATTTATTAAGTCTATAAACTTTATTCTTGTTTATTTTTTTTAATTAATTTTATCTATACATAAGGTTTTAATGTATTTACATTTAGAATAACAAACAATATAGTATTAACTGCCATTTTTGTTATGCCCTTTCTTTGATTGTTTTTTTGTTTGTTTTGTTTTTATTGGTATTTGAAAAGAAAATAAGTTTAATATTGATTTAACCTTCAAATTGCAATGGATATGTCTTATTTTTTTTAAGTTCTTTATTTAAGATTAAGCTTAATGTTTTATCCATTTTTTTTATACATAAGTTTAATTTGAAATTAACTTTTATGTACAAGTGCATAGCAAAAATAGCAATTAATTAATATCGTAAAGTCGTGGCTTACAATGCGCTTGAACACTGAAACCATATCGACAATTTATTTTTATTTATTTTTTTTTTTGTATTTTTGTTGTTATTTAATAATTTAAAATGTATCGATTAATTGTTTATACTAGTGTTTTTTGTTGTTAATTTTAATAATATTAGTGACTTGTATCAAACTATTTTCGTTTTAAATTTAGTTTTTTTTTTTCTTTTTTATTATTTAATTAGTTTGTGTTTTTTGTTTAATTTATTATAGCATTTTTTTTTTGTTCAACTCTAATTTAATTTTATTGTGTTTTTAATTATTTTTAGTTATAACGTTAATTGTTTCTCTTATCCAAGTCCAATTGCTTTCAAATTCATATAATATTTTTATTTTTTTTTTGTTTTTGTTAAATATTCTATGACTTGGAGAAGAAAGAGGAGAGAAAATAATTTTTCAAAATGCAATAAAGTATTTTTTATCATAGTCAACTACTTAATTTAAATTGGATTGGTTATGCATATATTTTTTGTTGTTGCTTTTTTTATAAGACTAACTATTTTTTTTTGTTTATTTGTTAAATTTGTTAAAGGAATTTTTTTTTATTTATTTTTTCTTCAATTAGTTTGAGTGGGTGTAAGATTTTTTATTCATTTTAAATTCCTTCGTTTTTTTTTTTTTTGTTTTTAATTTAATTTTTGGAATTATATTTTTTTGTTTTATTTATCATGTTCGTTTAAATTTAGCTATAATGTAGTATTTTTTTTCGTAGATATTTGTATATATAAAAAGTTTTGAATACTGGCATTAATTAGTAAGTAACGTTTTTTTTTTTTTTAATTTTTCATTGCTGTTCATTTATATTTTTTTTAACATTAACACAATTAAAATTAATAAAAAAATAATATATTTATATTTACATGATAAAAATAAAAAATAATTTTAAGCACTAACTTAGTGCATGGGTTATATTATATATTTATTATAGTTGTTGTTTCTTTATTTGCTTTTTTCTTTTTTCGAAATAATGTACTGCTTTTTTCTTTTTTTGGTTAATGCTGTTTGATTCATTTTTGTGCATTTAAGAATATTATTTACATTTAGGTTAACACTTTTTGTTTTTTTTTTTTTTATTAATTTTGTAATTTATTTTTTGTTTTATAACAGTTTTGCAGGTAAAAAATAAGAAAAATTACGTTTTTTTTTTGTTTAAATTTATGAAATCATTTTTTTTTTTTTTGTTAAATTTAAATTTAATTAGTTAAAAACCGTTTTGGCAGTGCATCAAATATTATATATTATATAATAATAATATGTACTTAAATTTAATTTGTTTTTTATTTTAATTTTTTTTAAATTTATTTTATATATTTTTTAAATTTAAAGAAATATTTATTTTTTCATATATATTTACATGAGAATTTTCTACAAATAGGTACTTCGATTTGATGAAACAAATACTTAAGTTATAATAAGATATATAGATATTTAAATTATGAACTTAAATTAAAACAAAAATATTAAACGTGAAAATCTTAAAACAAAAATACTTTTGAGCTTTGTTGGGATGCATATCTAGGTGAATATTGATTAAATTTAACTTTGTCTTTGCAATACCTTCAAAAATGGATGGAGTTCCAACTAATTTTATAAATAATGATTTGCACCGGTAATGAAATTTTAAGAAAACCCTATGGTGGGTTCTAACAATGCTTCCCGGTCTCATATTCTCTGGATACTACAGAGTAGGAACAATCCAAAATAGGGAAGTAAATTCTGATTCTGGCTCGTTGCAAAAATGCATTTTTTGACGCCATTTTCAAGGAGTTATACACAAGTGCGGTGACACTGCAAAAGTCAGTTTTAACAGGACGTGTCAGAAACAGCCAAGAAAATGCAGAGGCTTTCAAGTTCCCACTCAAAGCGAATTTATGAATGAAGTTAAAGCAGTTATAAATTGACTTTGTTTTAATTGTTATGAGTCTTATGGCCAGTTTCATAAAGCCCTTTTAAATATTTATCAGGCTTTTACATCCTATAGTGACGTTTGTCTCGTACAAAAAACGTAATTTAAAATTTTAAAAGCCTGTTAAATGTTTATGAAATTGGCCATTAGACTTTTTTATTTTCAGCTTTAGAAATTTTTCTTTGTTTCTATGTCATCTTGAAGCCCAACTCCCCTAATACTTTTTTCACACGAAACCTTCTATTATATTTTTAAAAAATTAACTTCTTAGAAATGAATTTAAACATGGCGAATAAGTTTTGGAATGATTTTTTCTCGCCAAACTATTTTTTGCTATTATAAAATTATTATTAGGCCGGTTTATAACAATCAATTTGCCTGTTTTACTACTTTATTATGAAAATAATTAAAGGGTCGTTGAATGTTGACACTTGTGGCAGTAAGTGTTTTTCAATACCAATAGCAGTGAACTTTTTATCAAGTGTCTTATTAGTAGTTATTGTTATTTAAAAAAAATGTGATATTGTTAATTTCTTTAAAATTGTGACCTGGAACACAGCCAAGGATTTATAAAAAATCTTTATTTAAAACATAAAACTAGGTACAAAGATACTATCCCAACATTAGTATTTAAAAAAAAAAACAATAAATTCAATAAAGAGAAAAAACTTACAAATACGTTTAAACGAGAAAACTGGAAGACAATAGTTATTTTTTTTTTTCATTTTTTTCTAACTTTTTTTTTACTTCTAAAATTATCATTTTCGAAAGAAAGAATCAGAAACTTTTCCTAACAAATACATTTTATTTTTTTTTTATACATAACAAAGAAACGTAGTTTTTATATTTATTTTACCTAGCGCCATGACCATTTCTGCTACATTAAATAATTTTTACAATCTTATAAACTAGTTTCGTTAGTTCGACCCAGTTTTTTTTTTTAAATATTAAATGATTTTTTTTTTTTGTTTATTTTTTTATTTTGTGCAAAGACGAACCCTGTGAAAAAATCTAGTTTTTCACAGAAAAATGTAACTAAAATTATAATTAAAAAAATTAAATATTAAATATTATCCTATTTATACCTAGATGTATTTTTTTTTGTTTCATAAAAACAAACAAAAGAAATATTGTTCCGAAATTATATAGAAAATAGTTAATCAGTGCGTAACTATATCGGCCACTTATTTATTTATTTATTAATTCTATTTTTTTTTACTTAAAATGAAAACGTATTACTTATATAACTAGAGTACAGTTATTCTTATTATTTTTATTTTTGTGTGTGTTAATAATGCAATTATTTATTATTTTAATTATTTTTTATTTTTTATTACAATCCTTAACATTCAGCTTCGTATATAAATTTAGAATTTTTCTCCTCTCGCTTGTGATTTTTCGTAATTCGTTATTTATTTATTTTTTATTTTCATTTTTAATTTAAATTAAATTTTTTTTTGTAGAAATTGCATTTGATTTTTTATACATTTATATCTATACTTTATCTAATATAAAAAATAGTTAAAATTTATAAAAATAAAAATGCAATTATTTTTTAATGTTTTTTTTTAAATTATTTTATTTTTGTAACAAAATTTAACAATTAAACAATGACAAGTGTTTTTATTTTCTGTTTATGCATTTAATACGGATTTTTTTTGTATTATTTTTGTTTATATCATAGGTATGCTTTATTTTTTGTTTATTATTTAAGAGAAGTTTTTTTATTTGGTATTTGCTGTAGCGTAATGATCACCAGTTGTTTGTTTTTTTAATTTTAATTATTATTAATTTATAGTTTTTTTTTTGTTATTTTTTTTTTGTTTGCTTAAAAATACAAAATTACAAAATGAAATAGGACTACGACAGTTTGTTTATATATTTTTTCTACATTTTACATTATAATATTGTTTATTTTTCGTGAATAATATTTATTTTTTGTTTTAAATTAAAAATACAGGTTTTAATTTAATTTGCTTTTTTTTAATTTTCTAGGGATGAAAGTTGGAAGAGTATTTATTTTTGTTTTTCTTTGAGATGCCTTTAATGCGTTAATTGTGTTTGGATTTTTTATGTATTGGTTATTTTTGTTTTTTTTTTTTTTTTTTATTTTGTGATAATTTGGTATTTTTTTGTTTTGTTCCTAATCGTTGTGTGCGGTGTTTTTGAAGGCATGTACGAATGTGGTAAAATGTTCAGTGCTGCGTTGAAATTATTTTGTATAGCTTCTAAATACTGCCATGTGGATTGTGGATATTTTAAAATATGGTTTATATATACATTCGATGGGTTTTGTAGATAAGACTGCGGATTTTGTGAGATATTGATTGAAAAAATGGATCGTTGAACTATATTTTACCTTCTATTATTGGGCACGTTCAAAGAGCTAACATAAAGCTATCGGATAGCTTTTTGTTGTTGTAAACAATGTTAAAAATTAGCAAGGAAACGAACCATTTTCTGTCAAAAAATAATCTGAAGGTATCCCAGAATTTATGGTATACCTCAGGTATCCGAGTGATCAGCTGATATACATTTGGTATTTTTTTATTTTGATTACTTTTTGGGCGATTATTCAGCTTCAAAATAAAAAAAATTGCAAGAAATAAAGTCAAAGCGATTGTGCAAGTACTATTCAACAATAAAAAAAAATGTAATTTGCTCAAAAGAAAAAGTTTCCTCTTCTCAATATTTACATATTTTTTTAATAGCTGCTTGGGCAAGCTATCTGGATACCTCTTTGTTCAAAAAGATATTCCAGATACGGGTATCCCAGATAGCCTATCCGATAGGTGTTTGAACGTGCCCATTCTTTATAGAATTTGATGTTGAGCTTTAGAAAGGATTTATAAAAGCTGAAGTTGAGCTTCTTTAAGACTTTATAGAAGATAAACATAAGGCTCTGCAATACATTATAGAAGACGAAATGGTTGTTTGACTGTTAGTACAAGGTATATGTAATTGGCTTTAAAGGTTTGAAACATTTGAGGTCCTGATAAGATTACTTCCATATTTGTCATAGTAAGCAAGTTCTATATAATAAACGTTCCATAATTACGTATATTTATAATTGTTCACTGTATACAACTGGTGGTTTTTCCTGAGCTGTGAAAATCTTCACTTATTGAGCGTCTTCAAAAGAGTGGAAACAAGAATATTGCTGGAAGCTATAGAGGAATTGCAAAGCTTTCAGGCCTACCTAAGTTTTTTAAGTAATTAGTCTACTAGTATATTTAAATTTATTGCCGAGGTTTAGTTGCTCCCGAGCAGCATGGTTTTACTTGCAGAAGCCAACTTAAAAAAAAACTTTTGGAGTTTGCTAACCCAGTAAACATCAACCTGCAAAATGGTCTTCAAACTGATGTTATCTTAGCTGATCATAGTAAAGTGTGCGACAGAGTTTGCCACTCCATTCTGTTTATTAAATTGGCAAACTACCGGTTTTCCTGAGCGGATACTTAATCTATATACAAGCATGTAGGTACACAGTTTGTCATCTTAAAAAAGTGTATCCAAGCAAATTGATGCTTTATTTGAAGTTCCACAGGGAAGCCATTTTGGACCGCTTTTATTTATACTTTTTCTGAATGACATTTCTTATAATATTTCATGTTGTCAAATTCTCAAATGTACTATACCCTAAAAAATGGATACAGCATTAACCGAAAAACTTTCCTTTCACTGTAAATTTCGAACAAAAAGTTTTTCTCACTTATAAGCCTTACATTGTTCCAACAAAATTATATCAAAAACTCTTTAGTCTAATAACAACAGTTGAATGCATTAAGTCCCTACTGAACTGACTTTCAAATTCATGAGCTGAATTCCAGCGAATTATTTTATGCAAGTTAGTTAGTTTTTCTACTGTGTGTGGTGCAGCATTAAAACTATTAAAACACTGGATAGTGGATTCTTTACAAAGTATAACAGTTTGCTGCTTTTTTATGTTTCGGTCAACCAGTGAGATTTATCGCTGAGAGAAAAAAATAAATCTCATTTGCAAATGTATCAATTCCTAGAGACATGAGAGTGGTGCCATATGAAAGCTTATATTCTCAGCTACCCAGATGGTAGTATAATCGGTGTTTTTGATTTTTTTCAAAATTCCGAGAAAATCGCGTTTGAAAGTTGGGGTAACATTTTTTTTCGAAAAATCCCCGAATCTTTGGACGCTCCTGGAAGCTAAACCGCTTGAGAGCAATTTTTGGGAGTGATGCCAAATGATAGCTTGTGTCATGGGCCTACGCTTTGCACATTGTCAGATTTTTAAAAAATCATCTTCCATGTTAAACCGCCACATCATGCCTATTTTTTCAGAATCGGGCTTAACTTTTTTTTTACCTTTAAGTTCTCCCGGTTTGAGAACGCGTGCCCCTACAGGGATGGGAGTTGAACCTAAATGAAGTTTAGAGTCTCCGCTACCTTTTGGCATCAAAAATTTTTTTTCATTTTTTTTTTCAAAATTCCGAGATATAGCCGTTTGAAGTTGGGCGGGCGAAAACGGTTCTGGAAGCTGAACGCTTTGATCTAGATATTAGAACATCGGTTTCCTGAAATATTCGAAATTGCATTAGTTGTGCTTGTCGTCCCAGCGACTCAAATCACAGTGGAAAACACATCTTCGTCTTTAGATTTTACTTTAAACTAAAAGAGGTATAATCTTGGGTCTAAAGAACTTTGAGAGTCTATTTAATACAAAAACTTAGAAAAAACATCCTTTTCATTTTTATTTTTGCAATATAAAGGCATTCTTGATATATTGGACATTTTCCTTTGAATTGACCATTTTTTATTTATTTTCAGCGAAAACGGTTAAAGGTTGACCTTTTCCATTTATTTTTTTTGTAAAAATCTCAACCATTGAGAGATATTTAAAAAAATAAAAAATAAATCTCATCCGATAACCTTTATTTTTGATTTTTTAAAATAAATCTCAAACCTTAACCGAAACTATTTAAAGTAATGTGGTAACTCTCAGAGAGAAACCGATTGAAAATAAAGGTTGACTGTTATTTCTGGTCTCTGAGATAAACTGATTATAACTGTGCTTCAATTAGAGTCAACGCTTGTATATGAATCCGCTATCTAGTGTTGTAATTAGAGGAAGAAGAACTGTTATAATTAAAATAGAACACTCGAACTATATTTTAAGGTCTATGGTAAAACATCAGTTCTCGCTTTTTTTTGCTCATATATAAATCGGAAAAAGTATAACAGTGCTTTTATCAGGAGATACAGTTTACTATTTAGCCGTTTGTTTTATCTGATATTCTTACGACTAAAAAACTGTTATAATCTCCGCCATAACCAAAATGGATTCTAATATGTATGGCAGCTGTCGAATGAGAACCTCGAATCTAAGCTGCAAAGTTTTCAGTTAAAACCCAGGCTTTTATTCCGTTTCCCCGGGGGCTTATAAACAAGACATTTATTTTCGAAACTACCCATAAGTCCAATTCAATCTTCAACAACCCACCACAATCTTACCTCAAAATCCTCTAACATATATTTTTTTTTATATGGAATCTGGAATAACATAACCGCCATTTTGAATAATGTATTATCTACTTCTCCGTTATTATTTCTTTTTAAGATAATCGGCACATTTACGGGCCCTTTTTCGGACCCCCTTAAATGCATTGCTAAATTTAAAATTATCTGTCACGTGGTGCCATCTATGTTGTGAAGATGTAAAATGATGATGATGGAAATATCGATGTCGTTGTTCATTATTCTGCCCGCCACTACTGCCAGCGCATGCGCCACCACCATTCAGACCCGATACCGAAGATGCTGCCGATGCTGGTGATGTTGGTGAAAATTGATAGTTAACATGTCCGTCATTGAAACTGCCATTTAATGAGCTGCGATGTGACAACAGATTATTATCCGATGCTTCGGTTTCGAAGCTCTCAAATGTCACAACTGCTGGTGAAGAAATCGATGGGACACCATCTATAACCCTTCCTGCCGACTTATATGATGGCTCTCCTGAAGGTGCAATCTCATCAATACCCAAAGGTTTATCGAACTGTGAATTCGATGACATATTGGTGTAATCGTAAGATGGATACGTGTAAGGGAGATAACCAGAGTGATGGGCTTCAGCCGATACAACATTCTCACGAGATGTATTTATGAATTTCACTTCGTTGGCATTGCGCTCGAGGTAGGAATTGAAGACAATATTAATATTATTCGAACTTGACGATAAATTGATGTTTGTTGGTGAGAGTGGTGTTGAATTTCGAGACTCGAGTGTGCTGCCATCTGTTGAATTTTGATTTAAATTGGTTTCTTTTGTGGAACTTCTTCGTGATTCTAATGATGCGCCACCACCACCGCCTGCACCAGCAGCAGGGTTATTATTGAAGTTATTTTTGTATTGAAATTCTAACGCGTTACAAGGTTGGAAAGGATAGTTTTTGGAATTGTTCAAAATCACACCTTGCTGATTGCCTTTTGACAGATACTCGTGAATATCTTCACTGGTGATTTGAAGATCATGATCGAGGTATGAATTGCATTGAATGTAATTACTACAGCAATTATTGTACGCTTCGCCCTCCTGATGGTACAGAACAGTTGTAGACTCTTCGTATTCGTCTGAAGTACCAGCGCCACCTCGTATATGCAACGGACTATCACGACATTTTCGGCTACCACTAGTACCAGCTCGATCATGCTGATGATCTGATCGATGATCACCCCCACCATGTCCTCCTCCACCACTCGCTGCAGCTGAATCATAGTCAGTAGGAGATTTTCGAGTACTGCCATCAGCTAAGAAGCTCCATCGTATCGGTGATGGAGAGCAGGCATATTCGGGAAGTTCCTTATTACTGCCGCCGCCATCTTTGCCCGATGACTGATGCTCGATGGTGACTTTTGAGGGGGAGACAATCATTTTGCCGCTTTCAATTTCTCGTGCACGATCGAAGATTGAAGTTAAGGAACCCAATTGGCTATTTGGCTGGCTAGCGTTAAGGCCTCGAAGGGATATTGATGTGTACGACGGTTGTCGATGGTGCACTCGTTTTCTACTGCGCATTGTCACTGATCCTGATTTTATCGAATTTTGTCGACTCAAAGATGATCGTGAACCATAGAGGCTAGTTGAGTCCGTGTGATAGCAGTAATCGGATGAAGTGCAACACGACGATGGGCGTCGAGAAGTTCCGTAAAGGTCTTCGGCAAAATATTGAGCCAACTCTGTGCGCGATGAGGTACAACAACTTTTTCGGATGAGAATTTCTTGAACTTCTCGATCGGGACACGAAGGCTCGTGGCACGTATTGATCGAGGTTGTCGAAACGTCAGTTGCTGATCGATGGCGTTTCGGGCAGCCCGATTCATGATGCTGGCGCCGTTGTTCCCCATGGCCGCCGCCATGGTGGTGGCCATGTCCAGAACCAATAGTGCCACCACCACCTCCTCCTGTTCCACCATTGTGATGGTGGTGATGTCGCCTCCGTCTCCGATGATGATGGTGCTGCTGCTGATTGTGAGAATGATGCCGTGTTACCTCACTGTTATCGATTGTAGCGGTACGTTCGTGATCATAATGCTGATGGGTCATAGTTTGGTGTGGTGACGAATGCAAGCTGTGACTGTGATGGCTGTGCGGTGATTGGTGATGTGATTGCTTTTTATGATGGCGCAGCGTGCCGTCATCATAGTCCGATTGCTGCTGATGCTGTTGATAATAGTGATGATCGCCGCTGTGATGTGCCACTGGATCATCACACACGATGTCCTTTTCATAGCTACAGTGCATGTGATGATGCTGTGACGATGAGGGTTGATGTTGATGGTGCTGCAATTGTTGTTGTTGCTGTTGATCGGCGTTCGAATGTAGGCTAGCGGTCTCAGGAGGGGAGGCGTTCCTCAGTCAAGGCCCGCTGTTCTGGCAGGCAGGTACTTGCTGACGAAGGTGATGGGGCACAGAGGCAGCGTTCCGTTGTGTATTTCGGCCGCCTTCTAAACAACGCTCGGATGCAGCTGTTTGTGGTGATAAATTACAAAACAAGATTAATCAAAATGTTTATAAAATAAAGTTTAAAATTGTATGAGTTTTTGATTTTTTTAGTTGTGTGCAGATTGTTTTTTGTTTTATTATTTTTTTTTTATTATTTTTAATTCAAAAACTAAAAAATAAAGCAAGTGCATGCAAGATTAACATGCCAACAATGTTTAAAGGCTTTTTTAATTTGTTGATCGCATTCAACAAAAAATTTTGACACATGAAGAGGGAAGCTTTTCAAAAAATCGCATGCGTCAAGGATAAACGTATAATTTTGAAAAATGAGTTTTTACATGCTTTTCTGAGGAAAAGAGGTATTTTTGAACTGAATTTTTTTTACATAGGTAAGAAAATGATACTAATTTGAATGAAGGAATGTGAATTGTTTTTTTTTTTTTTTTAATTTTCTAAATGATGTATGGATGGATGTTCCATAATGAAAATGTGTATTTTGGCTTAAAATGATATTATATTTTATTCTTTAAATAAATTTTTTTATATTTTGTTTGCATAAATTTTGTTTGGTTGTTTTTTTGATTTGCACACATTATTGGCATTGTCTCTCTCTCTTTCATAGATTTGTGGAGTTTATATCTTTTATTCAAATTTTTTTTTTGAAATTTTGCTAAAGGCATTTTGCAAAGAAAAAAATGTTTGGTGTTTAGTATAAATTATATAAAATTTTAGAACATTATTGCAGCTGATGAAGAAGTCCTGAAAGAAACATTTAATTTTTTCTTAAATGAAATGAAAAAAAAAAACAAAAATCAAAAATAACGTTTTTACATTTAAACAAAAATCCGACCATGATATCGTTTGGGTCGTTATTAAGCATTGAAAAAAAATATTTTTAGAGCAGTGTTCCCAGAATTTTGAAATGTAACTATGTAATGTTAATGTTAAATTAATTAATGTTATAATATCATAAAATGGGTAAGTGGGACAATTTCAGGGTCTAGTGACTTATACTCCCAACCAATCATGAAGTTAGAAACAATAGAGAAGAAACAATAGAGAAATCTCTTTTTTTTTTACTTTTTTGGCTTGTAACTTGTAATATTCAGAATATCGAAAAAGTGTTCCTAACATAAATGACGCGAAATTTTATTGTCTACGTTTTTTGTATAACCAACTTTTACCTAGGATGAACAGAAGTCCAGACATTTAATAAAAACTAAATTCCAAGATGGCGGCCAAAAGGTTAAATTCACCTTCACGAGTGCGAAAAATCAGGGTTATGATACCTATTCATCCAATTCTCTATTGAATGAGCAAACAAATCGAATGAGGAAAATCCACCCTCTTCGGAAGTTGGCTCTACGGATTCTAGTGAGAGCCAATTATTCCAACATTTAACAAACCGTTTAAAAAAAAAAACAAAGGTAACCACCATTTAAAGCGAGGAAAAAAATATGATAACCTAAATTGTAAGGAAGTAAGGTGTTCTCTGGAAGTCCATTGGCAGTCGAAAACCAATGCATACGAATGCAAACGAATGCCCATAAAAGATGTTTTAGAAATGGGAAATTCATATGCGTTCGCTTTCATGTTTCCTATTAGTGGTCAAATTGCGTAGAATTGCATAAATGTACCAAATGTAAAAGTTATGAAGCAGACAACTTGGAGTTTGAAGATTTAAGTAAATGTTGACACAAAATACAGCGAAAACTTCTATTATTATTTTCTCCTTTTTAGTTTTCAAAGCAATTAAAAAAAGTATTGTTAATCTGATAAAAAAAGGAAACTACTCCTAATTTTTAAAAGAACTTTTTTTTTTTAGTGTACAAAATGCTACTTGTCAACTTTACGATATTTTCAAAATGTTACTAAAAAGATACATTTAAAATTTAAAATCGTTAAACCCCAGTGACTTAAGCTGTACAAATTTTAAATAAAGCCTTATTTTTCCGTGTGATTCAATTTTTTAGTGCGATTGGAAACACTGCTGAAGCGTTAAAGAACAAAAACTTAAAAAAAAAATTATAAAACATTTATCCAGCAGTATAGTTGTGACTGAAACTGAATGCTTAAACTTCTTCCTATATAAATTATAATTACATATTCGTATACAAAGTCACAGCCATTACGTGGATTATAAATTACGTGAATAATCAAAATTGTGAGTTATTATAAATCAACACTTAAAAAAAAAAATATATTATATTCAAATTCAACATAAATGTCGTGAAATTCTTTTTCATAGCAATTTATTTTTTTGTAAAATTTTACTTCGGTGATTACATAGAAAAATTAATATTGAAAAAAAATTGCTGTATAAATTTTTTTGTTTGTTAAATTTATTTATTGTTGCAATTGTTGTAGTTTCTTAACTTTTTTTTTTGTGTGTGTTGGTTGTTTTTTTGTTTGCAATATACCTGAGGAACATATTCTTCCATGCGCTGAATGCCTTCGGAAACTGTCTCTACTGTAGTAACATTTTCGTATAGGAACTGGTGTATTAATATTTGTACCATAGTTCGTATAGTGACAAGTTGAGCTGCCAGCTAAACTTGTTGGACCCAATAAATTGGTGCTATCGCTTAATGGGTAAGGTCCCATGCCTTCAACCGTTAATGAAAACGAAGTGGTCCCAAAAACTTAATTTTTTTTATTTAGGTATAGGTATATATATTTTTTGGTTTTGTAATGCATGCACAGTGTTTTTTTTTTTATATAATTTCAAATTGTTGACGTTTTTTATGATTTGGCCAAATTTTTTTAAGTTTTGAATTTTGTTCATCCAATATGGGTATTATAATCCAGAGAATGTGTAGAAGTTTGGTTTATTTTTAATTTTTTGTTTGTTATTTTTTGATTCAAATGAAAATGTAAGGAACGCAAGAGGATTCATAAAATGGGAAGAAAATTAAATATCTTTATTGGTTAATTAATTTGTTTTACTTTTAATAAATTTCAAATCACACAGAAACTAACAAAGCAAAATATTATAATGGACATTTTAATAAGTCAAATATGGATAATAGGTATTTTTTTTTAGTTTTAATATAAAAACCAGTGGATTTGTTAGTTTTTGCATCAGAATCTAGCGATATTTCAGAAATTATTGCGATTTTTCAGCAAATTTAATGGGTTTTTTTATATGAACTTTGCGATATTATAAAAAAAATATTGGCGTTTTTGCAGCAGATTTTCTAGTTTTACATCCGATTTTTGCGATATTTCAAAAATTATAGAAGTTTTGCAGCAGATATGCTAGTTTTGTATTCAAATATCGCGATATTAAAAAAATGATTGCTTTTTTTCAGCAAATAACCATAGCAGTTTTGCAGCAGATTTGCTGATATTTTTATTTTATTCTGAAAGCTCGTTATCGAATTGACGGATTTTGTTTGTTTTATAAAGACATTACATAAGTTTCATAAACTCTATTATCCATATTTAAATTTATTTTGGAAACAAAACAAACATTAACTACGACAACTTAATGCATTTAAATGAAATGTAGGTACGTAGCACAAAAATTATAAATTTAATGCATATTTTAAAATGATTTGACTACAAATTATAAGTTAATTCAAGCCAATTTTATATGAAATTTTATAAAGTTTACTTTATTAAAAAAAAAAAAAGAAAACAAAAACGTAACAAAAACATTAAAGATTTTAAAACAAAACATTTCATCTCAAAATAAGACAGACAGAGACAAAAGATGAGACAGTCAATATTAGTTATGTTTTTTTTATAGAGAGCAGTTATCATATAGACAGTAGAGTACAGTAAAAATAAAAATATAAAAGAGCATTATGTTAAATAAAAAAAAAAAAAATATTTAAAAAATTAAAAACCACATAATAATTTTATGAAATAATTTTTAATACTGACACAAACTTATTAGCATTTTTTTAAACATTTTTTTTTTGTATTGATTTGTGAAATTTTTATGTATAATGTCGGGTGTTTTGATAAAACATTTAAATTCAGTGTCGTTGTGTTTAATTATATTTTTTTTTTACTTTGATTATTATATTTTTGTTTATAAAACATTTATGTATATAAATATTTTTTTTTTATATTGGTTTATGTATATTTTTTTTAATAGAAAAAAAAGACATTTTGGAAGTTAATTTAGTAGATGAAATTCTTACGTGAATCATGTTGGGTTTTTTCCTCAGATACCATCAATGCGGCATGTTCGATGCCAGAATTCATACTTTGCGGCTCCAAACTATTTACGCAGTTTAGCATACTCCTGAAATTCGCACACTCTACGATTATGTTTTAAGTGTATTTTTTAAATGCATTATATATAGATTTTTTTTTTATATTATTTTGGTTTTTTCTTAATAAAAAAAGGGTGGAAGTTTTTTTGAGTTTGGCATTTTTTTTTTTTTTTGTAGTGTGTGACTTTTGAAGTTTCTATTTTTTTTGTTGCTATTTTTTCATTTAATAATATAAGTAAGACGGTATTTTTTAAAAAAAGTTAGTGTTAAAAATTGTTTAATAATTTCAAACGCAAGGCTAGTTGAGTGTTCGTGCTTTAATAATTTGCACATAAATTGAAATGTTATAAATTAACGTGTTACGGCTTTTTTGAAATATCTTGATAATATTTCTAGCTAATGAAGAAAAATTAAACACTCTAATGAATTAGCAGGCTATCATTATCCCTCTGTCGGCACACGGGTGCGAATTTGGCAGGACAAAAATAAAAGGTGTTCACAAAAAAGTGTCTTTATAAGGGTGAAAATATCTTTCTTTGAAATTGTGAATACAATATTCGAATTCCTCGGAAAATTCTACATCAATTTCGTATATGATTCTCTATAAAATAGATAGACAGAAAAAAGTTCTGGCGACATGAAAAAGTATACACCAAATTCGCAAAAAAGAGGTGTGCCTACAGAGGGTTATTACGAAGACCTGTTTTAGTGCTTCGAACTGATCTATATCAAAGCGATTGATGATATACATCATCTGTCACTTGACGTTTTTTTTTATAATAAACGGACATTCAATGAATTAATCTACCCTTCATATGGTATTAGGAGGAGTTAGAGTCAGTTTTGAAGTTCTGAATTTCAAAATTGGATGTAAAAACAGATGCGGTAAATACCACGGGCTTTTATTTTTTGATGTAGGAGCCTAGATATTGGAGAAAAAAATTGATTTTGCTTTAAAAAATAATACTCTATCAATCCATGAAAAACAGACGGTGCCTTTGAGCGCGAGGTTAGGTCATTTTTTCCGACCCTTTAATTGAAGTTACCAGTACCCAGCAAAAATGTTTCAAGGTTCCAAATGATGTAAGAGATTTTTATACTCTCCAAGAAACTTGGAAATTTATATTTAAAAGCGTAAAATTTGTTAAACATTTTGTTTTTATTTCTAACTTAAAAAAAATACCGATTTACTTATAATATGATAAACTATTTAATCTTTATTTTTGAACTATCCAGATGGTGTTGTAGTTTCCCTAAATCTTTGTAACCCTGCGATTCCTGTATTCCTAAATGTAATTTAAAATTGATAATAGAAAGAGTATTTCCTTTGTTAGGTTTTAATTGATTGTTGATTTATTTTTTTTTATATAAAAATAATAAACTTAAACAAAAATTTAAGTGTATATAAAAAAATATATATAATAATTTGCTTTTATTTTGAACTTAAAACATTTTACTGTGCATATTATAGTTATGATAAGAAAATTCGTGAAACTATTTAGTGAACAGTTAAATAAATCTTTGTTTGAGACATTTTATTTTTTTTTTTTTAATTTACTTGTCGAGAGAAATAATGCACATAAGCGAAACAAAAAAAGTAAATGAATATTAACAAAAATATGTTTTTGTTTTTTATTTTGAACTTAAAAAATAATTATATAATATTTTAAAGCTCCTTATTATTTCGGTTTGATATTTCAATGTCTGAAGAATTGCTATGCCCCGTTGTTGCTGTATCGTTTTCACTAAAAAATAAAATTTAAATCAAATTAAAAACACAAAAAAATAAATAAAAATTAAATAACAAAAAATAATAAAAGTTTAAAAATGAATGTGAAATAATGAACATCTAGTGAGTTTGTGGGTTTGAAAAAAGAGTTGATTGTTGTTAGTTAGAAAAAGGAATGTATCTCGACGATGAGTACTTTATATTCAATTACTTATTGCTTTTTTTGTTTATGATAGTTGATCATGATGAGAAATTGGTGGTGGATCGATTTTTAATGTTCCTATTAAAAATTTGTAAAAATAAAGTTGGTTTTTAGGAGCATGCATTCAAGCATTCACAAAATATTTAGAAAAGGTATTTTTTTTTTTAAGTTTTTCTACTTTTGTCAAATTATCATTTTCGGAATATTGTATTATTTTTTTTTCATAGATGAAATTGGAAAGCATGAATTGTTGGTATTTTTTTTTTTGACTTGGAATAGAAACTAGTTTATATACTACAAATAGGCTGCGTTAAAAAAAATATTAACCAAAATTTCCTTTTTTTTTTTTTTGATTTTTTATTTGTGTGTAACGGTGTAGTTCATCATGCAACTTACCCATACAGTCTACTATCTCGAAATGTCCTTCTGTGTTATATATTGTATACAAATTCAATTACAAATTTGAAGAATTGAATATACATATAAAAAAGGTTGGGTACATAAAAAAATGATCAAATTCTATATTATTTGATTTATTTTTCAAAATAGATTTAAGTCACAGGTTTTTTATATTTTCTTAAAAAAAAAGTCTTATAAGTCAATTTAAATAAGACTTAAAGGATATAATGACAAGGAATGAGTCACGAAATTTACTAAATAGAAATACGTAAGAGAAGAACATTTTTGTTTTTTTTTTTAAACTTATTTGTGTGGGACATTGTGCTTAAAATTGGTTATTTTGTTTTAATATAATTGTGGTTGTCACTAACTAAAACAAAATAAAACTAGAAACAAAATAAAAGTAAAATTATAAAAATTAAAATATATAACAACAAAATTTTAACTCTCACAAAAAAAAATTATTTCGTTATTATTTGTTTGTCTATCCCAGAGTAATTTGGAAATTTTTGTATAATTTAATTGGACTAGTTCCAATAGTAAATTTACGAAGTAGGAGTCCGTAAACAACGAATTGACTTTGTATGTGTTTAAAATAAAAATAAGTCAATTTAGTTCTTTTTGATAACCTTAAGTTTTATAGAAAAAATTGATATTTCATTTTTATTTTCAAGTTTTTCTACATCGTAGATAAAAAGCAACCAGCGGAAGTAAGATGCTATAATATAGTTTAAATTCTTTGTTTAGTTTTGCTTCAAAAGCTGTGGGTTATTGTTAAACGATTTTGAAAGAAATTAATTTAGCAATACTGACAACAGAGTGTTGTAAAATTACATTCGTAGTTTAGAAATCAATATTACTTAATTTGTTTACCTACTAAACTTTTTTAACTACATTTGTAATTTTGGTACTGAATTTTTGTAAGTACATTTCTTTTATGTTCCCAGTTCCTAATTTAGGTACTAAACTTTTTCGGTAGGTACATTTCTGTATTGTTTTCAGTTCGTAATTTAGGTACTGAAATCTTATAAGTACATTCATGTACTGAGTATAGTGAACAAATATTTAATTGATTAAAAACTAAGTTTTTAGCTAAATGATAACCAAACATGTTACTATTGACATTTATATACTTTTTAAAATCTGCTATGAACAAACAGAAGTTTAAAATATGAGCTAAAAAGCAAAGAGCTATGATAAACCTTTAACGAGTACCTGCGTTCGTATTGAGAACAAAAAATTGGTTACTAAAAGTATGAGTACATTAAGGTCCATTTTCTTCACTCGGAGTTGAACAAAACTTGAGAATTTTTATATTAAAAATTCTCAAGTTATGTTCAACTCCGAGTGAAGAAAATGGACCTAATTATTATTGTGTACACAAAAGTATGTACGTTTTTATCAGTACCAAACAATTTTACTCAGTATAGTACCGTACATAGCTACTCTAATCAAAAAACAGTCTGGCGAAAGCGGGGCAGATAGTACAGAATTAAATATCGACCTTTTTTGAAATAGATTATTATATATTATTTCCGCTGGAGCTCACACAACAATGCAATTAAATAGTCAAAGCTTATTTTTAAGGATGTTTTTTTTTTTATTATTACTAATTTATTTTGAAACGTTGAATTTTGGGAAAATATTATTGAAAACTTGTTCCTATTCTAAAAAAAAATCCTTAAATTCCTCCCAATTTCCCAAATTGACGAACCTGTTAAAAAGTGCTATTTTATGTATTTCGTGAGTATTAATGTTTATAGTTTTTTTTTTACAATAATTTATATAATATATTAAATATGTTTTTGTATAAAATTTAAATCGAAAGAAACATACCTTCCATTTCCGTGTCGGAATAGTGCTAAAATTTCTTCGAATGTCTTATTTTTGGTCTCAGGAACCTTTTTATAGGTGAATATCCAAAATATAGCTAAAAATACGCTAAATGGCAAGAATGTATAATTTTCCAACGCAGTCTGAAATAAAATACAAAAAATATAATAGTTTCTAGTTTAAAATGTATATAAAAAATTAAATTCACCCTTATACTTGGGAAACCAATTCCGACGACAAAATTTGCCATCCAATTGACTAGAACAGCAATGGCCATTGCACTTGGCCGAGGACCTTGTGAAAATAATTCGGCAGTTATCATCCATGGTATTGAACCTGGTCCAACGGCAAAGAAGACCACAAATGCTAGTACCGAAACCACAGATAGATATGACATCCAGTCGATCATTTCCTGTACATAACCAAAAAACTCCTATACAAAACGTGAAATAACAATGTCCTACTCGAGTTTGAAGGCTTTTTAAATGTTCTTTTTTTGCTCTCGTTATATTATTTATTTTCGTATGAATTTATTTTTTATTTAATTTTTTTTTAATGATTTTAAAGAAAATTTTTTAAAAGGAATAAAGAGAAAGAGGGGAGTAAATTAAATTTAACTTAAAGTAGGGAATTCAATTAAAATTATTTTTTTTACTAAATTTGTGTATTAAGTATAAATCTGGTATTTTTTTATTCTTTTTAATCTGCACTGTAAGAGGTTGGTTCTGGTATATATTTCCGTGGTGATTAATTAAATATTTTATCTTAATCTTAAAAGCAATATAAGAAACACAGATGATAAATATTTTAATTTAAGGTCCAAATATAAAATATAGCAAACAAATACTAAAAATAGTACCTACCGATAAAAAATTATTGAAAAGCAATACTGGTATCTTAAAAACACAGAGATGGTTTCGGCTGTGGTTATTGGAAATTTTATTAGCATTGTTTTTTATTGCAAAAAAATAGAACAGGGACGGTATTAAGTGGGGCGTCCTAAATTTTGATGATACTCTATGTTATTTTTAAATTTTGACTTTCACAAAGGTCAATCTATTTTTATATCTACTTTTTTTGAAAGGCAAGGGCCCCATTTTTTTTTTCAATCCATTTTACTCTTGCAAAGACGTCTATATTTTTAGCTTCACACTTTTCGATGGATGAAGGTGTGGGGATTTGTTTGGGATGTGTAAGCCCACTTTTTTGGCCCTTTTCTATTTGAAGTACGGAGGTGCCTGCAATCATCTTTCAATTAAGTTGGTTTTCGTAGAGGTCTCCCTTTTCTTTTTGTAGGACGAAGTTGTCCCAAATTTAAACTATAAATATATATAATAAACCGTTGTTCAATTTATTTTGACTTTCACAAAGGCACCCTTATTTTTAAACCTATTATATTTTTAAAGAAAAACGTGGCCAATGTTTGCCTTTATTTTAAGACCTTCTTCGGAGAGTTTATTTTTCTCTTTTATAATGTTTCTCTGTTTGTTTGAGAAGAGTGCAAATGTTAAATTTTGCAAAGCTGCAGTGAAGACAAGAAGTTTGTGTTTGAAAAATATTGGCAAAAAAAAAAAAAAATAAAACCATAGGATATAACATGTAAATATTTGATTTTTTTTCGTGATTTAAAAAATTATTTGAAAATGAAAGTTTTACATTTGCAGAGGGCGCCACGTGAAATCTTGCTCAGGGGCACCGGTAGTACTTAATCCAGCACTGTTAAGGCGCTAAAAGAACCAACGATTGCAAAATCACCAAGGAGTGGAAAATCCAAACTGTTGTTTTTTTTTGAAGAAACATCCAAAATAATGCTTTTTCCCTTCTTATTTGTAAAAATCCTGTTTTGCGAAAAAATAAATCTTGTGGTAAATTTTGTTCATTTGATCCTGTATTTTTAATAAAACACATTTTTTTAGAGGTCAAAACTATTTGAGAAGATTTTTTTTTGTTATTTAAAATCAGATTTTATATTATTTTGTTTTTATAAAATTTCTTTAAAAAGTAAATTTAAAATATTCTTTCATAAATTTTTACATAAAGCAACAACCAACAACCTATACCATAAGAGTAACTACATTATTCCCTAAAATAACAAGTTACAATTCTAGGGGCCCTATTGGGTGCATTTGACACAAGGTCAACTATTTTATAGAAATTTTTTGTAAATGTTTTTTTTTTTGAGTATTCTACTCTTTTTTGTTATTTTTGAAATTTAAGATAATTTTCAATTTTAAAAACTAATTTTTATAATACGATACGTAACGTATTTCTGTTCTTCATAAATTATTTAAAATAGTTTTTCAAAATAATTAAAAGCATTATAATATTAGAACTATTTAAAGTTAAAATTTTTAATTTAAAATCATGCTGTGTTTCTTATATAATTTTGATTAATTAATTATTTAATAATAAATATAAATCATTATTTTGATCATTCTACAAACCATTTGATTTATTATTTATTTTCTTGAATAAGAAAATAGTGAAAAAAAAACTTTTGCTTGCGTCTAAAAATTATTATTATTATTTTTTTTTTTTTTTAATAATTTATAAAATTAAACCTTATCGATCTATATTAGCTCGTCAAGTTGAGAGTTTTTGCTCATCGTAGGTTAATTTTTTGCTTGCAATTAATTAAAAATTAAAAACCATCCGAACGAGAATTAAGTATAATTGATTCTCTTGTTGTTAACTGTTTTGCAAGTTTTTATTACATTCGATTCATTATTAAATAAGTTTTAAATTAAATAAATGCATTAATATGAAAATTAAATAAAAAATAAAATAAATAAAAAGTAAAAATAAAGAATGTGATTTTTCACTCGTGTTTTCTTTAAAAAGTGTGTAAAGAACTAAATCAGTATTTTGTTTTTAATTAGTTCTTATTTGGCAATAGCTCGCAGTGTATGAAAATTGCTAAAAATTTTTGTTTTTTTGTTTTTATTTTACTTTAAATTTTGTTTTTGTTTTATGGGTGAAAAATAAATTAGTAGAAGTGAGTAAATAAATTTACTTGTATAGATACATGTGTGTTGAGTTTTTTTTTCAACTGATTTAATGTGATGCTATAATAGTTTTGCACGTTTGCTTAAAAACAAAAGCTACATAAATAAAATAAATAAATAAAAACGAAACAAATTGTAAACAAAACATTTAATTTTTTCAAATTTGATTTTAAATCGATTTTTTGTTCTATTTGTCGTTATATTATTAATTTTCCAACCCAGTGCAGAATGTATACACAGTGCTTACGATTTTGATTTTATTTTTTTTTTGTTTGCTTTGCAAAGACGCTATACACAATTTTTTTTTTATTAAAGTTTTAGTATTTTTTTTTTTTCGTTTCAAATAAATATACTGGACACCACAAGAAAAAAACAGAAAAGCGGTTAAAAAATAATCAAATTATAAAAAAATTTTTTTTTGTTAATAAATTTAATAAGGTGGTAAACAAAAAACAGAAAATGTTTATACGAAAACGTTAGTATTTTTTTTAATTAGTTTATGATAGTTTTTATTACGGGACAAAAAGCCTGGCAAATCGAGATAAGTTTTAGTTTAAAAAGGGACGAGACAGCTGAATAAATGAGTTTTCTTTTGTTTTTATTAAAATTAAAAAAAAAATGAAACAAACAAACAAAAAATAAAAATAATAAATATTTATCTATAACTGTAAGTTTTTTTTTATAAAATAATATAATGCGTCAATGGAAGATTTCAATGGTCTAAAATTTTGTAGACTCCAAGACCTAGTTTTATGACTGCCAATAAGCGTTTTTGTATCTTAACTTATGTCTTAGTAAGCTCTCAAACTTTTCCAATTAAAAATTTTAAACTTTTTTTACACTAATCAGCGATTCAGAAAAGTCGCAAAGACGACTTAAAAACAAATAAAATTATTGGATTTTAGTAATGTTCGAGTAGAAAGAAAAATATAGAAAGAGTCTCTATCTTGTTGGCAATTTCGAGCGATTTCGGACAGCTTGGCGCATCTTTGAGCAGTTTCGCACTGTTGTTATTTTCACTCCAGACGTCATTTTTCATTGATTCGTCTTTATAAAAGTGCCGTAATGGCCAACATGTGAAACAGGCTCTAAAAAGAGCATTTTAAGGGCAAAAATACAATTATTCTGAAAGGAAAATTTGTTTTGCCATAGGAAGAGTATAATTTGCTCTTACACTCAAAAGTCCATTGCATTTAGCTTATATAAGAACCTAGACGTAGACACACAGCAATGCGAGAAGGCAGAAAAAGGCCATAAAAAGGGTCCTTTTTGATATTCAATAGTTGATTAAATACATAAATCAGTTATAACAAAATCCCTCCAAATACATAAATCGGTTAAAAATTTCGCATTTAACTTCAATTTTTTTTTGTTCGTGGACTTTTTTGTTCAAAAAAGACTTAAAAATTTTGTAGAAAAATAAAAAAAAATTAAAAAAAAAAAAAAATAAACTTAAAGAAGAGTTATGTATATTAATATATAAAAATATCAACTCATTTATTCAGCACCTTAAACCTAATTACAACACCAATAGCTACAAATGAAAGCAATGAACCAAAAAACTATTTAAGAAAATAAACAAAAACACATATAAAACACACTTTGTTGTATTTTAAATTTAATATTAATGAAAGTTAAGCAATAATTAGTATGTTTAAAAGCTTATAGCGTTTATAAGCGAAATATTGTATTTTACATTAAAAACATAAAAAGAAATATTTGTTAAGTGCGGTATATTGTGAGTTTTATTTTGTGAAAATGAGTTATATTGTTAAAAATGTTAAAATGTATTCCTTATAATATTTTTATATATAATAATGAAAACTAAGCATTTAAAAGAAAATTATTTTTAATTTCATTCCATACTTTCTTTAAATATCAAAATTCATTCATTAAAAAATATTCTTCAAAATAAAATTAAAAAAAAAATTATTATGAAAAAAACTTTTACGAATTTTTCATGTTTTTTTTTTTTATTTCATAAAAATTTTTAAAAAATTCAAAATAAAACATGCATGTGTCTATACATCATACCAGTTTTAGTAAAAATTAACCAAACTTTTATTTTATTTATTTTTTTTAACTTTGGCAAAAACTTCAAAATATATAATTTTATATTTTTCAATAAAATATAGGTACTTCTTCCGTTTATTTTTTGTATAAAATAAAAGAACAACTCTTCAAACTTTAGAGATTGTTAACTCAAAGATAACTTATAAATAGAAACATATTTTTTTTTTTGTAAACATACAAACCGTATTTTTTTGAGATCCTTTTGTACTGTCTTACCAAATAGTTATAGAGAATTTTGAAATCAATATAAATTGTACTTGCCTTAATTAAAAATGATATCGTTATGAATATCGAGAATATAAACATTCCACCTAAACCGTACAGATGGAGAGTTCTTCGACCAGTTCGGTCCATTAAGGGGATGGATACTAGAGTCATAACAACCTGAAAATATTCTCAATTTAAGTTTAAATCTTTCTTAACCCTTTTTACAAACTTACCATAATAGCACCAATACCGATAGTTGCAAATTTGGCGCTCTCTTCTGTTAAGCCTGAACTATTAAATAGTGACGTTGAATAATAAAATACCGCATTGATACCACTAAATTGTTGACTAAGTTGCATAACAATTCCTATAACAAGTGGAGGCCTCAGAGTTGGCGAACAAATTAGTTCCATAGTTGATATATGACTTTCGCATTGTTGGGCACGCTCTTCGGCACGCATTTCTTCAATATCTTCTTCTACTGAACTCGATGCACGTAATCTTCGAAGAGCTGGATAAAAAAAAAAAAAACAGAATTTGCATTTGTAGTTTTTGAAAAATGAGTAAATGACTAACCTTTTCGAGCTTCTTCTTCCCATTGTTTTGTAATAAGAAGATATCTGGGCGATTCCGGACATACCGGTAATAATATCAATTGTAATACAGCTGGACATATAGCTAAACCAAGTAATACTGGCCAGCCTTCATTGGTTCCTAATATTTGTTCTATTCCCAATACTTGAGATAATAGTAAACCTACTGTCACAGCCAATTGATTTACAGTACCTAAACCACCGCGTAAATTAAGTGGTGCTATTTCAGAGATGTACATTGGCACCAAAGATGTGTTTAAACCTGGTTAAAAAGTATGTAAAAGTTAGTTTAATGAAAATAAATTGATGAAGAGTTAATAACTTACCGCAATTAACACCAATAATAAATCGGCCGAGGAATAACATTTCATAGGAATGACTGACTTTAGTGAATCCCATTAGGCAAGCTCCCGATATGCCAAGAACGTTGTTTAGTAATAATCCCCCTTTCCTAAAAAAATTAAATTTAAATCTTTAGGTTGAAATATTTAAATTAGAAAATTTGTTGCACTTCAAAATCTAAAACCTAACCACTCCAAAATTATGCCCTAAAAAATATTGAAACCCAAGTATTATTACGGATAGACAGACTAACAGACAGACAGAGTTGCCGGATCCACTTTTTTGGCATTCTCCATCATCCTAATGTCATGTCAAATTGTTATCTCGAGTTCGATTTTTTTACGAATCCTAAACTTGCCATATAATATATAATAACACAGAGGGCTCTCATGTCTTCTAAAGATAATTCGAGTATGCTGAACACGATGGCGTTCTTAGTTTTTCTGGATTAGGTCAAATAAGAAATTTTGTTTGCACATGCCAAAACTGAGGGTGTAAAACACCATATATTTTTCAATTTTTGATTTTTTATCGATGAAAAATAATGGAAAATCTATTTTTTCGGAAGTATTATTTGTAAAAGAAGTTATTTGAAAAAAAAAATCTGTCGAATGACATTTTAAATCATTATTAAACGTCGATTTTTCATCAATTTTTCTTATATTTTTCGTATTACTTAAATTAAAATGCAGCACTCGGTGGCAACGATTTGATCTTGTATTTCAGGTTAGAATATGGCTTTGTTTACAAATACGAATACCTATCTACAATATTGGTTAAGCCAAAATAAAAAAATTACAAAATGTTTAAATGCAATACATGTATTATTCATACTATGTTGTTCATACAACAACAATAATAAAACTGGCAAAACTTTCAATATGAAAAAGTGGCTTTTGGTATGATCGACCATGTCTGAAAGTATGAGCATGTTTGGTTGAAACGCCGATTTTTCAAATAACTTCTTTTACGTATAATAGTTCCAAAAAATAGATTTTCCATCATTTTTCAGCGATAAAAACTGGAAAATATATGGTGTTTTATACCCTCAGTTTTGGCATGTGCAAACAAAATTTCAAACGCAAAAATCTTTTTTATTTGACCTAATCCAGAAAAACTAAGTACGCCATCGTGTTCAGCATACTCGAATTATCTTCAGTAGAGAGCCCTCTGTCGGAAAAAAAGTTCCATTTTCGAACACAGTGTAATTATTTGTTGCAACTGAAAAAAATTTGCATTGAAAGTAAAATTTTTATTGAAAATTAAAATATTTTGCATTAAAAATAATTTTTTTTGGAAATAATAAATTTTCAAAATTCAATGCAAAATGTGTGCAGTAATATTTTTTTTTGTTAATTATCGTAGAATTTCTTACAATTTTGACTACATTAGGTTCAGTTTTATAATTTTAATATAAAGAAATACAGGGATTACATATCGACGGTTAAACTGCAAAACCTCGTAAGTCTAAAAATTCGAAAAAATATTATTAATGCAAACAATTCAGAAAATTCAGAGCTATCTTTTGGTATATTCAGCTTAACAATGTTGTTCTGAACATTTTTCAGAAATGACAAAATTCAAACACTCGCATTGATAGATCCCATACAAAAACAAGAAACACAACACTTTGTTTTTTGATTTCTGAAAAACTTGCAAAAACGACTTACGAGGTTTTGCAGTTTAACCGTCGATATCTACTTTTGCTTATAGGTGTAATACGTACCTAATCAGTAAATGAGAAATGAAAATTTTGTTGTTCAATTTATTTTACAGTCAAATGTCATTTCATATTTTAATTTTGTTTTTTATGTTTACCTGTATTCCATAAGCGAAAATAATTGACTAATGTTTTGTTCTTTTTATATGAAACTGCAGCGGGAAATTTTGATAAGATGTTTAAAGAAATATTTTTTTTTTAAATTCTTATCATAACTTTATGACATCATAAAATAAATACAATGCATCATTGTGAATACACTTTTATAAGATAGGTATACAATAAATCTTAGGTATGTGGCAATTATTAACGAAATAAAAATACATTTGGCATTAAAATGACTGAAAAAAGAAACAAATGTATGGTTTTCATTCACAAAGCATTGATTTCACTCGTATAACTTGAAATGGTTATAATAATAAAAAAAAAGTCTTAATAGTTACACCTTCGAGAATGATACATATCAAAGGCCTAGTGATAACAGTTTATATCAACTCTCAAATGAATTATTTTATTAAAGTATTTTTTTTTTAGTAATAATTTTTATTGTGCTTGAGTTTGAAAATGTTCTTAATGGTACCACTTTAATATAATTTAAATTTCTGTTCTTATTTAATACTAATATTAAGGAAAGATTTTCATAGAAATGTTGGAACCTTTAGGATTTTGCTGATTGTCCTAAGTCAATAATGAAAATATATTGTTGTGTTTTAATAAAGCTGACAGCTGGTGTTAGTAAACTAAGTCTTTGGTTATAGCAAAACCAGAAACAGCTTAATGCTTCTATTCACACATCAACAACATATCTCTACACCTTTTCTTTATATAAGAATACAACCCATGAAGGCGCATAGAGGTATACTACAATAATCCTTGCCACAATAATCTATTTCTATTTTCCTTAAACCATCTTTTGGTATAGAATCTCCACAAATATTTGTGTCAAATATAACCCTCACAAACATTATTTATCTCTATCATCCCTGGATAATAGGTGATACATTAAGTCCCCGCATACCTAAAGTTTTCATACATATCCTCGTATTCTATCTATTTGTGTTTCTATACTCGTAGAATTTTTTCTTTTTATTTTGTTCCACACTGGAAACTCACCGTCCAAATCGATTTGCCATCCATCCACCACTGAATCCACCCAGCATACCACCGATGGCAAATATCGATACTGCCACCGAATACAATTGCTGTATGAATTCCTCGCTAATATCCTCCCCATATCGATCCTTGTACACGTCCTTCATGAAATTCTCAATATTCTTTTCTGGTGCATTTATCACTCCGGTATTGTAGCCAAACTGGAGCATTCCCAAGACGGCCGAAAATATCGAGTACGTCAGAAAGAACGTGAGTCCCTGTAAAAAAAAAGATTGCAAAAATTATTTTAACTTTTTTTTTTCTTTTGGCTAAGTTAATTGAGAGAGAGAAAGAGAGATAGGATATTGAGAGAGAAATTTTAAAAAGGTTCAATTAAAAAAAAAATCAAAGATTTATTTCCAAATTCGTTCAATTCAATTCAATTTTTTTATTTTTCAAAATTACAAAAATCAACCAAAAGCTATTTTTTTATAATTGAAAAATGTTTAAATAAGAGAAAAAACAGGTGCATTTTTCTAAAATAAAATAAATTATAAAAAAGGCGGTCAATTTTGAAGTGGAGTGGAGTGCAAAGAAAAAATTTAAGAAAAATTATGTGTTTTAATTTTTTTTTAACTAGAAAAATTGGGTTTTGCAGAGTAAATTAATAAGTGTTGTTTGTTGTAGATCATTAAAAAAAAACAACCAAAAATAAATTAAATTTCGTTTACAAAATTAAAAAATCTGCCATTTTTCGAATTCTTGATGAAGTTTTCTAAAGTAAAAATATATTCGAAAAAACAAAATGAAAAAAAAATTTCTTTTTCATTGGGAGCGTAGTATTACACTTTTTTTGATTTGTTCCATTTTTATGAGTTTGGAATGGAAACTTTCAAACTTTAAAGTCTATGAAGTAGGGTGAACCTATCGTTTGACCGGAAGTGTATATATGAGGACTGAAAAGGTGGTCAATAGGTCCAATTTTTGTATTCTCAGTGTTCAACTAGATGTATTCTTATAATTCATCGATATTTATGTATGTAGTTTCTAGGTTAACAAAACTAATGGTTCGTTTTAACCTCTCACTTACACATTTAGAAAATCAATAAAAGTTGACTGGAATGCATTTTTGTTTCTATATACATATTTAATTCTATAAAAATGCTTGTACTGACAGGATTATTCTTTTAAATTAAATCCATTTTACGGTCCATATTTCAATGGATATAAATTGAAATTGCATTTCAACCCAAAGAGATCACAACAACGGCAATCATTGTTGTGCCTTTCAACCCCAATCCGGGCGACTTATCCTGTTTCGCCCACAACTTGTCACTTTGTTTCGTGTACATTTTAAAACAATCACTAGTATCATGGTGATGTGTGTGGTTGTTGTGTTTTCACTATAATTATTTGTTTACCACAATATTTATTACTTTGGTTTAATTTTTTTTGTATGTTTAAATGTATCGAAGAGGCAGAAATACAGGAATGTTATCAAACAACATTAAAAAAAAATTAATAAATAAATAAAAATTTAATTGCAATAAACAAAAACCATCATCATCATCGCTTGTCTGCAAAAATCACCATCTGGTGTATAACTTTAATTTAATAAAAATTAAATTTATAATCTGTTTAAATAAAAAAAAAAACAATTTGGTATGTGTGTGTGTCAATGATAAAATAATATATTAAATTTTATTTTAGGCATAAATTCACTACAAAATAATATTAATTCATTACATAAATTATCGTCAATATAAAATTAAATTAAATGTTCTTTTTTGTAAAATGAATAAAAAGAAAAAAACAAACAAAATAAATTTTGTTTCAGTGTTCTTTTGCGTATTTTTTGTTCATCATCATTTTTTTTTTAGTTTTTTTTAATTTTTCTTTTTTTTTTTTTTTGTTGGAAAGTGTAGAAGAAAAAATGTTAAATATATTTAATTACACAACATGGCAAAAAATTTAAGCTACAAACTTGTTCTAAAAGTCTTAGCTTCCGTCTGTGCGTGTGCTCCTCAAGTCGATCCACATATTCACGAAGCTCTTCGATTTCTTCTTTAACTTGTTGCACTGTGTCCAATTCATGTTTTATTGCTACCATATCACGTTTCACCTAAAAAAAAAATTAATTTTCATAAAGAAAATATTATAGGGGAAAAAATTTCACATTTCTTTTATTAATCATAGCGATAAAATTTACAAGGCTTGAGCAATTGCAAATTTGTTTTTTTTGGTCATTTGAAAAATTAAATTTAAACTGAGCCTTCAAGTGCGCATATATTTTGCGGGTCGGAATTAACGGAGGTACTTGCCATGGAACCGTTTTCTTGATTTGTGACCTCGAAAACGACACGACCGATTTCAATGAAAATTTTTTCTATAAAAAAAAAAATAATTTTTGGATTTTAGTTCTATTATTGTGAACATTTTCATATTAAAAAACTACATATTTAAAACAAAAACGGATCTAACGTTTTTCAATTTTTTTTTTTCTAAAAATTCTTTTTTGGAAAATCTGAATATTTTTTTTTAACTAAGTTGATTTTTTTGCGTCACAACTACCAATTGTAAATTAACTAATTTGAAACTCGTTTTCCATTTTTTTCAACTGTTTTCCATATTATTTAGATTCTAGAATCTAGAGGCTTGAAATCTTATAAAAGAAAACTTTGAAATAAACTATCTTCACAACCTGAGTGGAAAAAAATGCAAAATATTTAATAGAATAGAAAAAGGCACGTATACGCCACAGTGACCAAGTTTGATTTCATAAATTTCATCAATACAGAATTGCGAATTACTTACTGTTTTTCAGTTGAGTATAATTTTTAAGAGCGTTCTGATTATTAACAGTAAAATTAGATTCACAATTCTTTGTTTTAATGATAGATTTGTGAAAAGAGGTAACATATTTCTCAATATTTACTTTTTATATATTTCGCAGTTTACCCAAGCCTTGTAATTATTCACTTTAAAAAATATAAAACTAGATTGTTTTTTCTGATTTCATTTTTTTTTTTTTTTTATTAAACTTACCTCTGAAACTTCACTTTGGCAACTCTCAACGGATTTCGTTAGCTCCTGCAGCTGTGTCCGTATTTCACACAAGGCGACTGTCGTCTCCAAGTGTCGATCGCCTCTTTGAAGCTCATCCAGCTTGGCTGACAAATTCATGCTCATCACGCTAACTTGCTTTTGCAAACTATTTATATGCAAAAACATTATTATACAAAACGTATGTATAACACGCAATTGCAATTTGTTTTTAGTTTTTTACACCACACGAAGAGCACAAACACAAAAATAAAATTGAAGATACAAAAATTTATATTACATTAAAATTTATATTCATCAAAATATATCTCATTTGTTTTATATATTATATTAAATTAGAGAATGAATTATATATAAAAAAATACAAAATAAAATAGAAAATCAAAAATATTATTTTATTTAAATTTATATTGCAAATAATATGAAATGAAATTACATGAATAAATGTATTTAATGTATTTTTTTTTTCACGAGAGAGGTCTACTCTATTTTTTTGAATTTTAATTTAAACTTTAAATCTGCTATGTAAATAAAAAACGAAGCATTATAATAAGCCCTCTAGCAAAACTACGAATGAAAGAGGTAAAAAAATTATCATCCTAAATCCTACCGAGCGAAGGATCTAGACCAAGAGGCAAGAGTACAAAAAAAAAAAAAAAAAAATAGAACTGAATCGAACTGTATATATTATTATATTAGATTATAAATTGGGTAGGAGCAGCGCAAACTACTTAGCTAACAAGTTATTATAATTTTTCTTCTACAAATTTCGCGGCATTTTTTTTTTCAACTTTATTTGCATATTTTTTTTTGTTGCGAAATGCATTAAAAAAGTAAATTGCTATATATGCAAAGGACGAGGAAATGAAAAATAAAAAAAAAAATAAAAAAAAAAGAACTGACGGAAAATGCCATGCAAATTATTTAAAAATGAAAAATAAACTGCACAAATGCAATCACAAAACGGCAGCAGGGGAGCAGAGCAGACAAACACAGCAGAGTGCGGTGGATCAGCGCGATTGCGGGTGGGAAGACTGCGGTTTGGCGTTGGCGGACGGAAGCAGCTACATTATCCTGTCGGATGTGATGTATCCAAGACCGTGTTTATCTATCTATGGGATGATGTGATGTGTTGATGGGATATACTATTTCTATGGAACTACACATACGTATATATAAGTAGGTATGCAATATGCACCTGTGGATATTACTTTCTATATGTATGAAAATATGTAAGTGTTGTTGTTGTTTTTTTTTTTTTTTTTTTTTTTTTATTTTTCTGCTCCGGATGGTCGCAGTAATGCATTGCAGAGTCCTGAGCAACATTAATATGTTTTCTGCTGCATGCTGCAAGATATAACCATCACAGATAGATATGGTATTATCAAGAAGCCTTTTGTCCTTTCACCAGTTCTCTGGATTATATGGGAATATTTTTTTTATCTACACACACACAGATAAATATTTATAAAAAAAATGCTATGGTAAGGGGATAAGAGAAACTATATTGTGGTATAATTTATTGGTACCGGAGGAGTTGATTTTTGAGTTCTTTCATACAGAAGGTGTAGAGATAGGTAGTTATGTATATGTGCATATTGCATACTAGCTCTGCACAGGAATTCTACCTTTTGTACATTATTTTTGTAATGGACGAGATAATTTTGTGAAAATGAGTTGATTTATATAATGAAAGTAGTATGTAGTGTGAAAATGTGTGTTAAAACGAGAGACATCCAGAGAAATTGGAATAAAAAAAAAGAAGAAATCGCCTGGATGTGTTTTGAGTTTCCTCCTTATCACATTAATTATATAACAACATAATCTAAATATGAAATACTGGGTCAGCTTCCAGGCATATTGTATGCATTTTTTTTGAAATTTCCAAGGCGGAAGCAAAAATCTCATTCCGACTTTTTTAAATACATTTTAAACCTTTAATTCTATATCTGTATTTTTGTTTTACTTGCGATGCACATAATGCGAAAGTATGTAAGTTTTTAACATCACAAAAAATTATTAAAATGAATTTCTGTGCATTTTATTGCTGTATAAATATTTAAAATTTCAATATGAATATAAAAGTAGGTATAAAAAAAGTTAAAATTTGGACCTTTTAAATTCTTGGAGTCAATACAAAAAATACAGTATTATGTATTGCATACACTGAGGGAAAAGCCACCATAAAATCACGTAAAATCAATGAAAACCACATTGATTTAACTATTATTTGGAATGATTTTGAGTTGAAGATGAACATTTTAAAATCAACGTTGAAAAAAGGTTAATTTTTGATGGTTTCGTATCTTAAAGTCACATAAATCAAAGTAGTTCATCTCTGAAACAACAGTGTAAGTTGACTCAAATAAAACAAATTTTTTAATTTAAACTTGGACCATTTTAACTTGAGATATACCTAAGTATGACTTACATACAGCTAAAATTGTCTCAAAAAAAAAAAAAAAAAAATAATTTCATCACATAAAATTAACAAAGCATTACAGAAACGATAGCCTTATAGCTTTTGTCTATTTAATATGTTAGTACGAGACAATGGCAAATGACAGCTTTTTTTTAATTGATCAATAAAATCCAAATAGCACAGCTATCAATATTGAAAACAATATCGTGTGCTGAGGACACTTGAAATCAATTTCAACGTGAGCATTGACAAGCTAAAAATGCCAAAACTAGTATACAATTGTCATTGGAATAATTTTTAAAAAGCTATCCATTATTTATAAGCAACCAATTTTGAACTACGAAAAATCACCATTAAATCAAATAAGAAACAAAATGAATCTGCTTTCGCACTATATGTTGATAAAACTTCAAAATTTATGCAAAACTATTTCCGGAAAAATGATTAAATTGTTAACTTAAAATCAATATTCTGATATTTCATTTTAAAATACTACAATATTAAATAGAATTTAAATATTACGTATACGCCCGAGTGTCTCTCAATTTGGTTAGCCTTAATTTATTATTTTCCTCTATCAGAAAGAATGAATTCTTGTTTCCTTGCTTTGTCTGAAATACTGACTGCTATGAAAAAACTGTCCATATTCAATAGTACATAATGGACTATTTGCCCACTTGGGTGGGTTATAAGTTCAAAAATCAATTTTGAATACAACCCATCCGATTGGACCAATAATACACAAAGTGAGCTAGAACTCCTTAATTTAAAAAAGTTTATGGATTAAAACTGCTTAAGAAATAATTATTTGTTAACAATAAGAATTTTTTTTAATTTATTTTATGATATTAGTTTTTTTTAAAGAATTTTTCGGAAATAGTTACATAATAATTTATTTATTTGTTATTATTTTAATTTTATTTTTTTTTTTTTATTTAGGGCCAATTTTTCAATAGTCAGTTAAACAGTCAGTTAGTACTTATTCCTAAAGATAGAGAAAAAATCAATTTTTCAACAAGCAGTTATAGCTTATTCCTAAGAACAAAACTATCTGCTTCTTTCAGAGACGAATAAAAATTATTCTAAGGAATAATTTCAACAAAAATATTGTGTCACTTGTCAAAGCTACTTTCAAAGAATTTTGACAAAAAATACAGAGGAACACAAGAAAACAAAAACAATCATGAATAAAAATGACGTTTAATTTTAAATATTTTTGAATTTGACAATATTTTTTTGTTATTTTGTAGAATAAATTATTCTTGATTGAAAAATTCAATGTTTTTATCTGATTGTTTATGAGCCTAATAAATTTATTCGTCGAACAGTTAACTGACTGTTTATTAGAAGATTGAAAAATTGGCTCTTAAAATAAAAAAAATTGTAAGCAAATATGAAAGCAATAAACTGCTGAATCTCTCTCGCTAACGAAATTATTTTCTGTTGGTAGTATGTATGTTGACTTTTCATACTAAGGGGAATACATCAACAAACTTCTAGCCACCTTTGCATTTAACATCAGAAATTTGTTAGAATTCTTTTAATAAGTGGACATAAAATTAAATGGAATAAAAAAGTACGTATACGTCACAGTGTACGAAATTCTTTCCATACATTTCTGACTCGAATTTATCACAGTATTAGCACTTTTTTGACCACTATATGTCCCAATAAGTGGTGTATGTTGAAATGTGTCAATAACTGTATAATTTTTTTACGTTACCGAAATTGTTTTTCGATAAAATAGACACCGAATTGAAATTCTTAAATTTCAATAGTTTCATATAAAGTATGAAATGAAATACCATAAGGGAGTTCTATTTTATAAAACTAGAGTGTAGTTGTTATAACACTAAGCAATTGAACTTATTTACATATAAATAATTTACAAATCACTGCACATAACGCAGTAAATTTGCAACTCAGGTGAGTTTTTTGTAAATTTCAAATGCAAATTATGCACTTTAATTGAACATTGTGAAATAGTAAATCTAGCAGAATAAATCAGAATAAATAATTTCATATACAATCAAGTCTAAATAAATATAGCACAAGGTAACCAGCATTCTTTACTTTTTATTTAATTTAAAATAATTGTTTGTGCAGTTTAAATTTTCTTATTTAAGAAGAATTTGAATTGTAAAAACAATACAAATTATTATAGTCTCCAAAGTAATTCCTTTGTAATATCTGTAACTGCATTTTGTTGTGCATAAAGCTCATTATGAATCTATATTTGCATATTTGTACATATATTTGTATACCCTCAAGATGTAATACTATTTGAACGATTTGCCTGTAATTTTATGTTTTTTGTTCATTTATATTTTAACATGAATCTTAAAATCAAATCTCTCAAAATCTAATATAATTCATTCATAAGATTTTGATGACATCAAATATTTGTATGCTTTGCAAAATGCTGATTGGCTTATCTCTGACATAGCATCATAACCAAACATAAAATTAAATTTCCTTCTCTTGTAACAAATCCGTCTTATTGTTCAAGCTCATCATATCATAACATCCTTGAAAACAGGAATATTAAACGAAAATTCCAATCTATCTACATTTTCATATACCTAACAACACTCACTGAAAACGAACAAGTGAACATGTTTATCAATTGACCCATTCTCTATCTCTCTCTTTCTCTAACACTTTATCTGTATCGGGATGTATCTTTTTTTATGTGTGTATTGTGTTATTAGAAAATTTTTGATCATATTTCATTGTCAATCACCACATAAATGTCATGTGATATCATCGCACAACTTCACCTTCTGCACTATGCATGTGTGCACTCAAAACAATAAATTCTAACACCTTCCTTGTCATTTAGCCTCGTATCTATCCCCTCTGTACTCGAACTCGTACACCTAAAATGAAACACACCAAACACGAATGCTATACACCTCCTCTGCTTTACTGCAATACTCTCTCTCAGATACGTGCGCACGAATGAAATATTTCTCGATGAACATTCAGGAACCATATCTAAATTGTATCCAATCTTGTGTACCTGTATTTTTCTTTTTTTTTTGTACATTGTACTCAACTCCCCATGCCTATCTCTAAAACCCCCCAACCACCTCCTAAAAAAATCACCTTCAACTCCGTTGAATTTATAGTCGAATACTGCACAACACAATAGCTGAAAGAATGGAGTGCAGAACCAACGAAAATAAAACAAAAAAAAGTTACTATTTCGTCTATTTATCACTGTTACCACAATTGTCCTAAAGCATCTTTTACAACCTCTAACACAATTCCAATCTTTTTTCTCTCCTCCCACATTTTCTTTTGCAAGTACAAAAAATAATAAAATGTAGTTGCTGAGAAAACATGGGCGATGCAAGAGAAAATATAAAAGAACTAAGAAGCATCTTTAAAAGTTTGGTCCTTAGAAAAAAACAAAACAAAAAAACTTAGGAAATACAAAAGAGTAGGTAAATGCTTGCAATATTCACATTAATACATTCTGATGCAAAAGGACGATAATTGCCAGTTATATATTCATAGGATGACATTCTTCGTTTAAATCTGGTCAAGGGACATGTTTTGCTTGATTTTTAATGAATGTGGTAATTTTTTGAGAAAATATTGTTTTTTGTCAAGAAATTTGGCAGGTCAAAGTTAAAATTTTTAGAAAAATATCGAATAAACTTATTGTTGTTGTTTTTTTTATAGGAAAAGAGAAGTATTTTTCAACTCATTAAAAATTGAGTGTCTGGTAAATGCCATAGTCCCAAAACAATAAAGTGTAGAATATTTAAATTTACTTTAGGTGAAAAAATTATCTTAGCAGAAAAAAAAAATAGATTAATTTGTCAGTTTTCTTGGAAAAAAAGCGGAGAAAATTGAAAAAAATTCTTTCCTATGGTAAGCTTATAGACGTAGAGATACTCAAATAAGCCAGAAATATAGGGGGTAAAACAAAACTTGTAATTTTGTCAAAAAGTTATAGCTTGTATCTTCGAAAATAGAAGTATTTAGATGAATTAAAAATCCTTAATTCTTCAAGTCTAAAAATATTTCCTCCTTTGGAGCTGCGAGGGAATAAACCTAATAAAAATAGTTTTTTGTTTGTTTGTTTTTTTTTTTTTATTAATTAACCACATTACGAGTTGAACGCTATTGTTCAGCAAAACAAACTTTTTTCGGGCGTTCAAACTTTTTGATCGCCTGATACTTAATCTATCGTTAAATTTTTCTAATGTTCGAAATTTAATACAAATAAGTAAGTGTCCCAGAGCTTTGAGAAATTTCAAAACAGAGAGACCGCCAACTTTTTGTGTTCCATAACATCTAAACTTAAAGAATACCTACTTAAAATTTCGTTTTTTTAAATCTCACAAGTTTGAATTTTAGCTATTGTTTTCGGTAAAAGAATTAAGCTATGATTACACGGTCAACGAAATCGGTCAACGCGTTGGCTCTCTGACGTAAAAATGACGTCAGAATCTGTCCCAAGAGTGTCACGTTGTGCGATCGTCAACGAAAACTGTTGTCATTGCGTTGACGGGTACGATGACACTCGCGTTGACACACATTTTTGGGTCAACGCATTGACTATTTTCGATGACCGTGTAATCTCTGTCAATGCCATTGGGACGCGTTGATAGGGTTTTAGGACTGGGTGTCATCGCAATGACCCTGTCCCAGCATTGACGCGGCAGAATTTAATACCGTGTCATCGTTTTAGAATGACATTGTTTTTTGTATAGAAATGTGATGAAAGTTGGATTGGGAAAATTTTTTGTAGGACGATTATTTGAATGGTGTACCGTTTTGGAGGGAGGGGGGTTCTCATTTCACCTTTTTTGTTTTTTTTTTACAAAAAAAAACTTTTTGGTATGGCCATGGCTTCCATGTTGGATGCAAAAATTTTGTTTCTACAAAAAACCAAAAACCATTTGTATATTCTAAGCTACATTTTAAGACCATAACCATTAACATTGGGTGCGGCGTTCCTATGCTATAAGCGTCTGAAGGTGGCCATGTTGATTTTTTTTTTCGATTTTTTTTTTCGATTTTTTTAAAATCAAATGTCGAAACATTTTTTTTTTTTTTATAACTTTTCGACACAAATTTAAAAATTTTAAATTTGTATTCGTTCAACAATCTTACCAGAATTCATTTAAGACTTTTATCTTAAAAGTGCATTGCGTATATCTCGAAATATTTACATTTCAATGCAACAATGTCAAACATATTTTCCTTTAATTTTTCTATGAGAGCTTTTTTTAAATCTCATTTTCTCCGCTTTTTTTTTTACAAATATTTTTGGAAAATTTAAATTTTTGCTTTGTGTCAAACAGTGTGATCAACAAAGTTTTGCGAGTCAACGCGTTGACACTGCTAAGTAAAAGTCACGTTGACACACCTGCGCGTCAACGTAATTTAGGACAACATTGACGCAATAGTGTCAATCGTGTGATAGTCAATGTTTTATGCATTGACACTGTGAACGTTGACGGTGAGATGACAGAGAGAATATGGATTTTTTCTTGACGTCAGAGAGTCAACGTGTTGACTGATTTCGTTGACCGTGTAATCATAGCTTTAATGAGATTTAAATGGAAATTTTAAATATATTGTTGAATTTTATGTAAAGTGGTCCGTTGTTGAGGTATTGATTGTTGAAGTGGGTATGTTTTTTTTTTGATTTGATGACTTATATTGCAGTCTAAAAAATAAATCTTAGTAAAGTTAACGCAATATAAACTTTAATTCATGTTATCAGATCAGAAAAAAATGTCTTTCCACTAAACTAATATTTCTAACGATTTTGCGATTACGGCAGTTAAAATAAAAAATCTTTTGTACTAGAACCGTAAAACTATATAACATGGATTTTGTTTCATGTCGAATCAATCACGATTTTTTTTATCCTTAAAATTTTTGGACTAGTGTATTTGAAGGCTCAAAACACCCCAACAGTACTCCTTAAAAAAGTAATACAGGTTACAAATCTCTGAAAAACCTGAAATAAATCCCTTACCCTCGAGTAAGGACTTTCCGTAAAAAAAAAAACTATTTTGAGTGGTGTCACAAAAAGGCATGAATGCGCGAGAAAATTTAAACTTATAGGTTAACTTAGTGTTAACCAATTGCTAAAAAAATTTCTTACAAAGACCAAATAACGAATCAAGAATCAATTTTCTCAATATGTATTTTTATCCAGGACATTAATATATATTAAACGCAAATTTCATATCCATAAAAATAACTAACTCCTATTTGCAATTTTTGTCTTCGAGACTAAATTTAGTTTGGTGGGAAGCAACCTGCTGTATTTATACTTTTTTAATTTTTTTTTAGTCCCAAATTTAAGACAATATTTTATTACATTTTATTTAGTATCGTAATAAAAGAGAAATTATGACGACAATGTTGAGATGTCCTTCATTATATATATCACACACTTGAGTATACACCACATACATGAATTATTATAAACTATTCAACAATCCTCTTGAGGATCCACATTTGAAGATATCTCTAACAGAGCCTCTTGAAACCCCACTTTCACACCTACCACAACCCACTTCTACCATACGTTTTCTCGAAAAGGCAAAATTACCACCACCACACACTTGAGAAGTATAGAAGAAGAAGATACCAAGGCGAACAATTACACGCTTCACGTTTTGGATATTTTCAATTCAAGGAAGGTGTGGTTGTGTTAGTGTTATAGTTTTCTCTATATTCGTTTGGATAGGTAGAAGATTCCTTTTTGGAAGAAAGAGACTTTGCCTACAACACTGAGTGTTGAAGTAAGTCAAGCGTCATATGGGAGCAATTTATTATGGCTGCTTTGTGTGTTCTCCTTCGTATAAGGTTATGTGAATGCCCGTGAAACCTATTTAACAGATTTCATCTCGATATATATGAAGATAATGTATGAATTATGATAAGACCCAGCACGACCTCACAAAACCCACCGCACAAAACACTATCATTTTCAAATATACATATACCGATACCCCCTTTCTGTCCCCACTAAGGAATGAAAGCAAGAAATATCATTGTGCCAGGAATAGTAGTAGAAGAAGAGCGCATAAAAAAACTGCCTGCAGCCATTCTACAACATCCATTTTGTGAATGCTAGAGGAGGTGCTCTTTAGCAAATCAACTTCATTCTCCAAGATGGCTTTTCATGATTTCATAAAGCCATTTTACACACTCTCGCTTGCACATATATGATAATATCTATAAGGAGCAGCACCAGAAGCAGCAGCAGCATCATAGGAATAAAGTATCTCATTGCACCAGAGATATCCTTTTTTTCTTTCTATTTTTTGGTTTGCAACTTTCTTTTAAATATTTGTCATTGTGATTATTATTATTCCTCGGCTTGGTTCCATGGGAAAGAGAGCGTTGCTGCCATTCGTGTTTTGCCACCACATCACCTAATGCTGCATGGTGGTACTATACACAGCAACAGTGTGAAGTGAAACTGGGATTTATTTCATCTTCATCCTACCTACCTCTACTCGTATCTATAGTTTTGGTGGCCTTCTCCTTTCACCTCGAATAATGCTTAGATTTTCAATTTTCTTTTTTTTTCTATTCTATTTTTTTTTTTCAATCTTTTGTTTGGATGTTTTTTCATAGAGATATGGATATATATTCTATATTTAGTTTTTTTTTTTTTTTTTTTGTTTTTGTTCTACTCCTGTGTCGTCCTTCTTCGAATGTCAGGATTATTATGTCTTTGTTTCATTTCCATATCTCTTAATGAAAAATCCTCGTGCAATCAATCAGAGGCCATGTTTAATTATGCGAAAGATGTGACTCGTAGACATTTACTTTGAGATTGTTATTTGAAAAGCACTCGCGAGGGTTAAGACTTAAGAGTTATTAGTTTGCTAGGGAAAAAGCTATGCTTCTCTACTCAGAGGCAAGGCACAGCACATATATAGAATTCGTTTTAGAAAAGATTTTATATTCCAAGGTACCCGAGAAGCTAGAGAGTATAATGTATGACTTTGTTGTATGTGTTTGTGTGTGTATAAATAAAAGAAGTATTATTATAGAAATATACGCGTATCTACTACATCATCACACAGAGGAAGCTTAGATTCATTAAAGTATAAGAAATTAATATGCGAATCCACCGTCATCAATCTTATGAGACCTTGTTTTTTTTTTTTTTTTTTTTGATAAATTGTGTATAGGGGAGATTACTGATGATGGCTTTTTTTTTAAGTATAAATAGTTTTTTTTTTTAGATTGAAAGATTATTCAGCATTCTGAAGATTGGAACTTTTGATTTTAAAAACTAAGCTATAAATAGAAGTTTTGACACAAAATAAGAATTCAATGAAAACATTCTGTTGGATTTTTTATTTCGTTCTTATAACGACCAATTGAAAATATGGAATTGAAGATTTCAAATTTAACTTTACCTTGAGTTTGAAAAAAACCTATGGTTTTACCAAACTTTTGGATAATAGTAAATAATAAATGGGCAAGAAGCGAAAAAGAGAAAGCAAAAGTTTTTGCTGATTACCTAGAGAAAACATTCAATGGGCAAGCATTGTATGATAGATACTGCAGAAATGTAAGAAAACTCCTAAGGCAGGTTTTATAAATCTCATTTATATGTATAATAAAATGAATGCCACGAATCTATTTTAATTGTATGGGCCCATTGCACTTCTTTTTGAAAGATCGAAACTTTTTGAGAGAATTTTAAATCCTCAACTTTAGCCAATAAAAGAAAAAAAAACCATCTGAATACCATCAGTTCAGTTTCAGAAGCAATCCCTCGACAATTAATCAAATCCTTAGATTCACCGGAGTCATTGAGAAAGCTCTTAGATTAAAAAAAAAAAATATTTAGCGGTATTTTTAGATGTGTTCAAGATTCTGATAAAATAATGGCACGAAGGTCTCAAATTCAAAGGAAAAATTTAGTGCCCCGTTTACAAAAGACCAAACCTTCTAATTTGCATCATTTTAAAAATTACTTTTCAAGAGTATCTAACAGTTTTTTTAATTTTTCTAAAATTCGTTAAAAAAAAGAAAACATATATAGAAATAGAGTTAAATTAAGAAATCCACTTTTTGGAAAATTTATAAAGTTTTTAAAGCTGGCAATTCTAGGTTTTACTTTCGTTAATTCTTAATTCATCTCTTTTAAGAACTCAATTTAATAAATTATTTAATATTAAAATCCTAGATGCAATCCATATTTGATTGAACCAATTTTTTTCGAACAGAAGTTGATCTTTAATTCCAAAAAATGGAATTTTTCACTTCAAGAACAAGAAGATAAAAAAAACAAGAAAATTTGTATTGAAAATCGTTTAGATAACATAACAAAGAACATTCCTTTCTTTTTATTACAAAAGAAAATAATAAGAAAAAAAAATGTTTAATTGTCTTGTCGCCTATTCTCAATGAGGACAAAGAAACGACAACAAACATGTTGATATTCCTTTATTATTCAAGAAAGGTCATCTCTTTCAACTTAACTGCAAGAAAAAAAAAAAAAAACTAAATATATTTGTACCTATACCAGTAGTACATGTACGTATGTACGAGTAGGATATAATAACAGAAAAACCACTTACAACCCCATTTCAATTCAATTTCTAGGTCATTTTAGTCATAACATGGTCTAAGTGGCTGGCTGCTCCTTGAGTTATAAAGTATACAACATGCTGCTCGGTATACTTGAGACTCAAATGAGTAATGGTCGCAACATGTATCCGCTCTGCCGCCTTATTTTTTCATGTTATTCTTTCAAATATACTTATAGTACATTCGTAAGAATAGCAAACCTCATGTTATGGTGGAAATAATGTATTTTAGATTGAAAATGGAAGAGAACCTTGTTTTGTATTATAGAAACTTTTATCTAAGTAGCCTTCTTAAAAAGCTCCTAAACACAGCCATGACAGTTTCTCTTTAGCTGTTTGACCTTTCTTGTACAACAGCTAACCTACCGACAGATATTTTGTTGTTTTTCTGAATCAGCACTAGCGTTTTATGCTCAATTTTACTTCTGCATGTAATATAGGTATTACAATTAGAATTTACTTCGAATTTAAAAAGTTTTACAGTAAATTAGACCAGTTTATACCAGTCAGAAGAATAAAATAGAGTACTGTTTTTAGTACTGTTTGGTAGTACAGTTCGAATAAAAACAAAAGAAATTAAATCAGTCTTTATGGATTTCAGACCAGTTTATACCAATCAAATAAAATGTAAATATTTTCTTTAACTAATTTGAAAAAAAGATATTTTTTAAAGTGTTCGAAGATACCACGAGCGATCCAACTAATTTGTTAATCATATTCGCTGGTTTCTCTTTCTTGTTTCAGAAAGGTCTAATTTGTGTTTTGTAGAAAGTTTAAAAAAATGAAAAGAAATTTGTGTAAAATTGTGTATTGGTTTTATTTTTTGTAGGGAGTAGGGGATAGTATTTAATTGGCACATTACAACATTTTCTTGTTCGATTCATATTGGTACTCATACTTTTTCACTATATCGTATCTTGACATATATGACATTCACCAACTATGCTGAAAATAGAATAATTATCTAATCGAGATTTTTTTTATTTAGCTTTTTTCATATTATTTTCACAAGTTTTCGCAAAATTATAAACTCTTTCATTCTAACCTTGGCCGCGTGAAAATTTGTTAAAAATGTAATAAATTGAATTTAAATTAAAATACAAATTATATATTAAAAGAAAAGTGTTTTAGTTTTTTTTATTGAAATATTTATTATGGGGCCAGGAAGAGAAAAGAAAACACGATTTTTATCAATAACAAAAATAAAACAAAAACAAAAATGGACAAAGACAAAAGCATGATTTGGTGAAGAGGCCATTTTGATGCCAATAGATAAAATATTTGTGCCAATTCGTTTTTGCTTGGTTGAATATTTGAATGTCAAAAGTTTTTTTTTTACAAAGATGGTTGAATCAGAGAAAATGTGTGGATAGCTTGTAGACGATATTATGGTGGTACGATTTATAGTTGAAATGATTTAATTCTAAATTTTTGAGATTGCTTTTGAAATGATCAAGCTGATTGAAAATGTTGATGGTTAAGTGTACTCGTACATATACATACCTATACTAATATTAAATTGATCAATTATATGATATTTTTTATATTCTTATTTTTTATTTCATATTTTCAACTTTAGTTGAACTATAGTTTCAACTAGTATGTGGAAGTAGAATGGAAATTGATGAACAATTTTTTACTGGCGTGTATTGAAATTTTTCAATATTTTATGTCTGATTCTAGATTTTCGGAAAAGATAGACTTTTAATCAAATTTTAATTAAAAATGTTCCCTTTTTTTAAACATAAAGACATTAAATTTGTTAATCTACATTGTACAAGGATATTTATAGATCTGATTTTATTGCAATTCTAAACGTTGAAGAGGATGTTTGCATTGTAGAGTACAAAACGTATGGTTTTCTTCTATTTTCTTTTATTTAAAAAGTTTAAAATTTGATTGTGTATTATACACATAATTGAAAAAATCTGAAATTTTTGTGTTACAAAATATTGGAGTCGTTTTACAAGGTAAACAATGACAAACGATTGCTTAGGATTTTTTTCAAAAAAAAAATCACTACTATTTTTTGAAAAAAAAAATTAATTTTCAAAAAAAATTCAAAATTTATGTTTCTGAATTTCCTTTATTTTGTTAATTAAGGGCATTAATCGTTTCTAACAAAATTTTTTGTTGAAATCGGTTTGAAAGATTTACGAGAAAGCCAGAAATGAAGAAAACGGTTCTATGAAAGGTACCGTTAGGTACAGCCATAGCTATCATTGGTTTTCATCATTAAAACCAATCTTTGGATTTTTTTCATAGCAATCATAGCAAATTTCTGTCAGTGAAACTTCCTCATTTTTTCTTCGAAATACATTTTTTTTATTGAAATCGATCTGACAGAAATCTATCATTAAAATCGAAACACGGATTAGTTGAACGATTCATTTTATTATTTTACTCAATAAAGTCAGCTGTTTAGGAAAATTAATTTTCCTTCGAAAAATAGAAAAATATATTTTTAGCAAAATTGCTCAATTGAAGTAATTTTTCTCAAAAAAAAAATTATTTTTGGGTAATTTTTAACATAATATTTTTAATCAAAAGAAAATACACTAAAAAAACAGTTTTTTTTATACATTTTATTTTGGTAATACAAATTTCAAAAAAGGAAGGTATAGAATATTCATGACTTTCAATTCGAGTTCAGAAAAGTAGGTATATTTTGGTTCTTTTGAAAAATGTTTATGTTTGTCGCTCAGTTCAAATTAAAAGTTTTCATAGTCTTAATATTAGGAATCTGGTAAAGAAGATATCTATGCTCTTGTTAGCTGCAAACAAAAATAAATTAAATAGGTAAATTGGCTTTTTAATTGAAAAAATACTCATCAATACATTAGTTTTTATAACGACTTTTTGTACCAAAACTTCTTGCATTGTCTTAATTTGCAAAATTCAACTTTTCATATATCATTAATCTTTTTAGATCTAGAACATATAGATATTTGCCTGGTGTCCGAAACTCACTTCTCCAATGGACAAAGTCTAGATAATGTAATAGAAAACTATTCATGTTACCACGCTCCACATCCAGCTGACAAGGCAAGAGGTGGATCGGCGATTCTTATAAAAGAAAGCTTAAAACATTATGAAGAAACCAAGCTTACTAATGAAAATATGCAAGTAACAACTATTAGTATTGGTATGAAAAAGAAAGAGTTTAAGATAGCAGCTATATACTGCCCACCAAGGTGCTCCCCGACAGAAGATGACTATACAGATCTATTAAATCTTCTTGGGCATAACTTTCTTGTTGGTGGAGACTTCAATGCGAAACACACCCATTGGGGTTCAAGACTTATATCAACTAAAGGCAAAAGACTTTTCCAAGCAGGCCGTAAATACAATTGCGAATTCTATTCCTCCAGGTCGCCTACTTACTGGCCTTCCGATACTAACAAAATACCAGACCTTATTGACTTTTTCGTAGCTAAAGGAATCAAACGAAATCACATTAGTGTCGAAGGTAATTATGACTTGTCATCAGATCATACTCCAGTGATTCTATCACTAAGTGAATCGGAAGTAATAGAAAAAAGTAATCCAAAGCTTGTAAATAAGAAAACAAACTGGAGTGATTTTAGAGAAAGGCTTTTAAGTTTTATAAATTTAAGATCTCCCATGGATACAATCGAGCAAATTGACCATGAAGTGGAACAATTTATTGCTGATGTGCAACAGGCCGCTGAAGAAAGTACTCCAACATTTTCTAATAGAAGACAAAATGAAATAAAATATCCTTTAGAGATAAGAGAGTTGATAATAGAGAAAAGAAGAGCTCGAAGAAAATGGCAAAATACTAGATTTCCAGATGATAAAACAACGTTTAACCGTATAAGCAACAATCTTAAAAAACAAATTTATAAATTCAAAAATGATTCACTCAGTACATTCCTAAAGAATTTAACGACTGATGCTTCAACCGATTTTTCGCTATGGAAAGCAGCCAAGCACCTGAAAAGACCGCAGTTACTAAACTCTCCCTTGAAATCTCAAGATGGGAAATGGATCGGTAACCCAAAAGAAAAAGCTAACCTTTTCGCGGAGCATCTTGCGAATGTTTTTAAGCCATACCCAACAAACGCGGCTGAAAATAGCTTACAGCTTGTTGATAAGATAGATGAAAGTGAAATACCAATTGTAAGATTAAAAGAAGTAAAAAGTATGTGTTTACATCAACTATCAAATAAAAAATCACCAGGTTACGATCTTATTACTGCTCAGGTTATGAAAGAACTGCCTTTGAAAGCCTTCATAAAACTCCAATATATAATAAATGCATGCCTTAAGCAACGGTATGTCCCACACCATTGGAAAATTGCTGAAGTTATTGTCATACCCAAGCAAGGTAAGCCACCTACAGAAGTGACGTCTTACAGACCAATATCGCTTATACCAATTATGGCAAAAGTTTTTGAAAAACTGCTTCTGAAGAGACTTAGCAAAATTATAGAAGAAAGAAGGTTAATCCCAAATCATCAGTTTAGCTTTAGAAATAAACATTCCACGATAGACCAAGTTCATAGAATAACGGATGTAATAGAAAAAGCATTAGAAGAAAAACAAGTCTGTTCAGCTATTTTCTTAGATGTTGCTCAAGCCTTTGACAAGGTTTGGCATGAGGGACTTGAGTAGTAACTGCAAAGGGATCTTCCCAGACAGTACTATGAAATATTAAAATCGTACATCTCAGACCGATTGTTTAGAGTAAGGTACGATCAAGAATATTCGGAATTGAAGAAAATAGAAGCCGGTGTACCACAAGGAAGTGTCCTAGGTCCTACCCTGTATTTACTATACACAAGGGATATCCCAGTTGGGAATCACACCATAATGGCTACTTTTGCAGATGATACCGCAATTTTGGTACCCGACAAATGTGTCTCTAGGGGAGCAGTAAAGCTGCAATATGCCGTCGACACAGTCAGAGATTGGACCGAAAAATGGCGTATCAAACTCAATGAAACAAAATCTTCACATATAAACTTTACAAATAAAAAGATAAACAATATTCCAATATTCATTAATAATCAAGCTGTACCTTACGCCAATACGGCCAAATACCTTGGAATGACTTTGGATGCAAAGCTAAAGTGGAAAGAGCACATCAAAAAGAAAAGAGAAGAACTAAACTTGAAATATAGAAAAATGTACTGGTTACTTGGTAACAACTCTGATTTATCAACCCAAAACAAAATAATGCTGTATAATCAAGTACTAAAGCCTGTTTGGACCTATGGTATCCAATTATGGGGCTGTACAAAGAAAACAAATACCGAAATCATCCAAAAATTCCAAAACAAAGTCCTTCGTGGAATAGTTAATGCACCCTGGTACATAAGAAATAGCGATCTACATCGTGACTTACAAATAGAAACGGTTACAGAAGTTGTTAAAAAATACGCTGTATCCCATAATCAGAGACTGCAATGTCATACCAATTCTGAAATGGTGTCCGTCTTGAATACAAGAAACCATGTTCGGAGATTAAGAAGAACCAAGCCTCATGAGCTTATGGTCTAAAAAAACATGGGAAAGTATTAAAAGTTTAAACTTCCCCCAAAGTGATTTTACAAAGTTAAGAAAGAAAAATCTGATGTCGATCTCTCAAGATTGGTCCTGATAAAGAGGTGGTTTTAGTGGTTAAGAGTCCCACACTACTTGGTGTCGAATACTGCCAAGTGTCTTTTGAAGATTTCCTCCCGTCAAAAAAAAAAAAAAAAATATATCATTAATAGATTATTTAAAATATCAACATTTTAGCTTCAAAAATAATTAATATTAGTTCAAATTTTAATCTAGGTATTGATTATTCGGACTTAATTCGGGAAATATTGAAAATTCTTACCGATACGCACAAAAAGAAGATAACATTCAAAGAATAAAAATGTATTCTGTCGGAGACACAGTTAAAAATTATTTTCTTTTAATACTTTTTGAAAGATATGTCAATCAATAATGGTCCAATTTTTTTTTTTTTAAATTATAGAATTCATTTTTGATAAAAGAAAATTCTTTAATTACAAGAACCATTATATTTGTTTAGTGTTTGAAACAATCAAAGTATTTGAAACAATCTTGCTGCAAAATTTTGAACAAATCTAACCGTGTCGATTAAGGTTAATTGGATCTTAATGGTTAATTTCTTCATTGGAATTATAATGTCAAACGATAATTAAATACTCAAAGAATTTTATTTAATTGATTGACATTTCAAGCTGAATGGAACAAATCATTAAAGTATTATATTTTTATATAAATTTTAAATATTTAGTGGAAAATTTAAAGATATAAATTTAAAGATATAGAAACTTTGTATCAACAGAGAAATTATCGTTATCGTTTTCTTAAATTATCGCTAAGTCAAATTTGCAGATAGAGGCTTACTGGAGAAATTTTGTTTTCTTAGAATATATCCGAATATAACCACCCTTTATATTTTCCTAATCTACTTACTTGTAAAAAGGAAATGATAAAAATAATATTTCTTTTTTCAATATTATGGTAGTGTCAAACTCTTAAAAAAAAATCATCGTAGTGATTTTAATACAGATATAACATTTTAGACGATGCGATGTAAGATGCAAACGAAAGCGGATACAAAACACGAGTTGTTTAAATTATTCAAACATCAACTCCTGATTTAAAGGAAAAAATATTAAAAATATTTCTTTCTGAAGTTATTACTAGAAATTTTATTTAAGGGATAATTAATTCTGCCACTTTTTACCGCTCCAAATAACTATAATCATTAGATCGATAAATCTGTTTGGGTATTTTAAAAATTGTTTGGGCTTAAAATATTCTCTTTAAAACTTTGTGAGATTTGTGCATGAATTAATGAAGGAATGGTGCATGAAGTGATGATATAAATTTTGTAATTTTTTTTACTTGTAATTATAATTGGTGCTTTAATACTTCAATTGAATCACGTGCTTTTGGGGGTAAATTACTTGTTGAAACTATTTCAACCGCAGATTTTGTCTAAAGCCTTGTCTTCTAATTTTATTTTATTAACATTTAACTTTCATAATTATGAGGATTGTTGCTAGTTTCGTTTCAAAAGCTTGCCAAGGTTCTAATTATAATAAAAATTACTTATATTTTCCAGTATTGGGTGTTTGTTAATGCTTACATGACATGCAAAATGGTGGAACGAATGAAAAAGAAAAAACAAAACTCTACATAAATTTAACTTTTACTTATAACAATTTGCATTTTTTATGAAGATATAATGAATAATAATAATTTACAAATATGTATGAAAAAATGAAACTAGAAATGAAAAAGAAATGCATTGAAAATGAGAGTTATAGATAATAGACAGGACAAGATACATGTGTGAAAATGAATAAAATCAGCGAGAGAAAAATTAAACAAAATAATAATAATGAACCAGCGAGAAAATGTTTATAAAAAAAGTAAGTAAGTATAGTATTTGTTTAAAGTATAATATAGTTTGTTCAGAAAGTTTCATACTCATTTAGTGGTGTGAGAACCATCCGACTAAAAGTTTCATTTTTAATTTTATTTTAAATTTTGTTAATGTTTTTTTTTGGTTTGTAGATTTAGAGTTTTTTTTTCGATTTTTGATTTAATGATTTAGAGTTTGAGTTTTTTTAAGTTTTTTGTTTTTTTTTTGAGTAATTGGAGAAGAAGCGAAAATAAATAGAAAAAAGAATGAAGTTGATGATTGTAGAGACATATATTTTAGTAGGTAGTATTATTGAATTTAAGAAAAATTGTGTGTTCCATGATTTTTTGTTTTCTGTTTTTTTTTTCTTAATTTCAAATATAAACATAAAATTATGGAATACACAAATAAAGTATTAAGGGATCCAAAATAATTATCAAAATGACAACGAGAGAGAGAGGGAGTGTATATTTGAATTTTGTTTTCGTAAACAGCGAAAAATTAATTTTGACAAAACAAAAAACAATTAAAACGAAAAAAATTCAATTATTTTTTTATAAATTTAAATGCAAACAATACACAAAATTAATATCCAAATTTTTATTCCAAATTTATTATGTAAATTGTATAAATATATTAAATTTTGAAATAGTTTTATTTTTAATAATTTTTGTTTTTGTTAATAAAAAAAATAAAAAATGTTTGCATAAATATATTATATTTTAAGATAAATAGAGGAAAAATAAATGAATTGATATGTACCTTGGTGGCATAGTGCCCATCATTTTGATGCTTTTTTTGTTAGATACTTTATTTTTGTCAAACTGGATTTGATTTTTGTTTATGAATGCGCGACTTTTTTGGAAGAAGCAGCGAATAAGTTTAGTTTTTATATGTTTTTCTGAATTTGCATTCTTTGAGGTTTTTTTCTTTACTTGATTTGATTTTTTTAAAGGAATCTTTTTTTTTATATATATATATTTAAGGTTTATCTCTCAATTTGATTTTATTTAATTTTTCTTTTTTTCAGGTTGGTGAATGTCGTATGTGCCCAAAACAGACTAGGCTATAAAGTGTGGTAAGTTTGGTTTAGATATTATTTATTTTTTAATATTATTGTTTATCAAAACCACACTTGCTAACATAATCTGATCAATTTATGCATATCTATAAACAAACAAATACAAAAAAATATAAATGCTTTAATTGCGTTTTTTTTATTATTAACACTTAAATTTTTTGTTCGAAATTTAAACAAAAATGAAAGAAAAATGGAAAACAAATAAAAACCTTAACCAAATGTGCATATTTTTAAATAACGTAACATTAGATAATTTTTGTTGTTTTGTGTTTTTTGTGCTTTGATATATATTTTTTGAGTTAGTTCATATTTTGCAATTTATTTATTCGAAAGAGTAGTAATGGTGCTTTCTATAGACAATTACAATATATTGAAGTGTGTAATTCAGTGTTAGAACATGTAGATATTTATAATTATATTATTGTGTTCCCAATTTTGCATTTAAACATTTGTTAAAGTAAAAATCCTTTCATAATGATAAAAATGTGAAGTTTGTTTTTTAATTATACATAATTTCGACCGAATATAAAATTAAATCAAAACTTTTCAACTGCTTCATTTTAACTTACTGCGTTTTGAGATTAGATATTAGCCTAACAGTTCTTTCTCCTGGAATCGTAACGGGAAGCTTATTTCAGTTTTTTTATGAGTTCCTCAGCCTAGCCTGAGCCGAAAAACAGTCATTGGAGTGCACTCTTTAAATTAATAGATCTTTGCGTAATTTACTAAGAAACTTTCATAATTTCATTCTGAATTCAAGATAGTTCAGAGAGGCACGTAACACCTAGTTTCTTAAAAATTTTTCTGTTCTAATTTTTTATTCGAATCACGAAAAACGCAAAGATTTCGTAGAGATTCAACATCATTATTGGGTTCCAAGAAACAAAAATTAAGTCTTTTAATATCACACGACAGCTCAGAAACTAGAAAATTGTCACGTCCCTTATTTTCGTGGACACTTTGTTGAGGAGTAAAAAAAAAGAAGCTCACAAGTTCTAGATAGTCAAAAGCTTTTTAACTTTAGGAGCTACTAATTAGCATTTAAAATAAAAAAAAAAAATGTTTTAATTCCGGTTTGTTATACCAATGGACAACAGCTTAAAAAATTCCTTTTTGAGTTTCACAAAATATTATTTTATAAAATTTTCTAAAACATGAATTGCAGAAGTTTGTTTTCTCAATTTAAAAAAAAAAAAGAAATGCGGGGGTACAAATGAAGGTCCACACGGCATACGTCTATAATTCAGTTGGGACATAACTCCACATTTTTGTATGACTTAATTCCTTGTAGGTACTATGTCGAAGTCAGTCTGGTATTGAAATGCCTTATTTTTATCACTTCTTGAAAATGGTCTAAGTTGGTGGGACTTATGTCCCTGAAGGAATTTGGGTTTTATAAAAAAAAAAATGGGGCTATTTTGCTAGGTTTTATATCTGTAAGGTGTTGGTACGATTGATTGGCAGAGATTCTGTAAGCAAATGCCCGAACTCAATATCGATTCTTTTTTGTCCCACCCGTGACTAGGATTTCAATAGCATAGCTTATATTATTTGATGGAAAACTATGCTCAAGTAGTTTATGTCTAATCACTTTTTAACGTTTTTTTTTGTCAAACTATATACAAACAAATAGGTAATGTAACATTTTTTAAAATTTATAGTTTTCATGATTCGAGTAAATCAAAGAAAATAGCAAATCATGAAATGTTTCGTTTATGAACCAAATGAACTATGAGACTAATCGTGGTCTGAAATAAAAAAAAAAGAAGTAGCTAAGAGATGAATACTTGAAGATTTTAATTGTATAGGAAAGAATTCGGCAACAAAAAAGATAGATTAAACTTTTATTTTTGTTAATTTTTTTGTTTTTTTTTTTTAGAAAAAGCTACTTAAGCACACAATTTAAGTGGCATAATTTTAACACACGACATGCGGGCATCAATTAAAGAAAATTGTATTTAATTTTATTTTTTTTAAAGAAACAAGATTAAGAAAAGTAGAAAACTTAGTTGAAGAAGAAACATTTAAAGAACGTTTAACATAAGTAAACTTAGTATTACCATGGTTAAATATTATAGATTATATGATAGTTTTGTTAAAGTAAATTTTGAAATTTAATTTTGTTAAAAATTAAAGCAACACATTGATATCGAAAGGATTTTTACTCTATTTTTCATGCTTGTATTTTAATTTTATTTTTGTAATGATAATTTTATAAATACTCTCGTAATGAGAGTATTATTTAAATAAATTGGTGTTTAAATACCAAAAAAGAACTAAACACAAAAGCTATCAAAATTATAATAAATAGTGTATGAGTATATAGAAACAAACAATTAAATTGTTGTATTGTTAAACATTTTTTACAGGTTGATACTGTTTTTTTTTTTGTTTGAATGTGTGTAGATTTTATGTTGATGCACCAGAATGAAAACGTTTTTTCTTTTTTATTATTATTATTATTTTTAATGCACATAAAAAAAGGACATTAGTTATGTACACATGTAATTAAAATGTATTTTTTTTATTTTAATTTTTTTCAAAATAAAACAAAACATAAATATATTTTTTTTTTCAATTTTAAAATGAAAAATAATAACAAGTGGAAAATTATAACAAATAATACAAAAATATATAAATATATACATTTGATATTTTTGATATTGATAGAAAAAAAAAAATGAAAAATAGTTATTTTGTTTTGTATTTTATTTCATTGTATACATACTCGAGAAGCAATTGTCGCAGTGTTGCTTCGTCCTCCCCATGACATCTCCTCGATGTATTTGATTCTCGTTCACCACCACCTACGTTTCTGTATCGTTTTGGTGCATAACTAAATGAATGTCGATATAATCTGCCATTATTTACAATACCATCACTTCGATGATGTCCCGCTGAAGGATTAAACAAATAAATATTAGAAAACTGCCTGATATACCCAACTAATATTTATGTAATAGGATAGAAAAACAATTTATGAGTTTTAAAATGAATTTATGCATGATTAATAATAATGTTTGCTTTAAAGAGATCGAAATAAAAAAAAAAAAAAACAATGCATAAAAACAAATATTTTGATAGGGAAATAATTATTATCTTCTAAACTCTGTTAATCTACTCCGAACATTTCCTTTTAAAATTCAAATTCATAAAAAAAAACTGTGATATTTAAAATAAACAATTTATGTTAAAATTTTGTTCAACATTAAAACAAAGGATTGTATAAAACATTTTTTTTCTCTAGTTTGTGCAATTTTGATAACATCGTTGCACCAAAATAAATTATTAAAAACTTTCATAATGCGACAGTCATTTTAGCGCATCACTTACTTTTTTTAGTTTTTCAACCTGGAAAATTAAAAAAAAAATTATAAAACCCATCACAAAGCAATTAAGCCACCAAATAATAAATTTTTCTATTTTTCATAAATTACTATTTTTGGGAAAAATGAGATTAAACACAGAAAATACAATTAGAAAGACCTTTTTTTTTTTTGTTATAAATCTTGAATTCTTATTTCCCTTGAACATTTTAAAAGAAGAAGTTGGTATTTTTTCGTTTCCAAAAGACACCAAAATGTGTTAAGAAACTTTAGTTTTTTTTTCACTTTGCGTTTTTACTGGAAAATTTATATGATATACCTAATATACTTTGGTTCAGCTGTCTGGAAAATTTGTGTTTTGGGCAGTGAAATGACAGATTTGTTTTTATTTTTTGAATCTACTAATTTATTTACAATACCCTAAAGTATCCCCAAACATAATTTTTTTTTTCTATCCGATCTCAGTAAAGTTTCTCAAACATTATAAACAAATACATATAAAGTTTTATTAGTTACATTATGAATAAACTTACCTTCAGATCTCAGTCTAATTGGAGGTGAGGTCAGCTTAAGTGTTGATGAAGGTGGGGTCTTACGTGGACCACCAAAAACATAATCGTAGGAGTCTTCACTCAAATTGGACACTAAATTTTTATTTTATTTTAAATATTAATACAAATTTTAAATTTAAAACTTTTTTTTTAAATCACTTTTACAATAATTAATTAGAAAAAATAGAACAAACAATAAAAAAAACATACAAAAACTATAAAATTGCTTTTGAAAAATATTATAAAACAAAAAATTTTACACTAAACTAAATAGGAATTCAAATTAAGAAAACTATTTTGTTTTAATTTTTTTTTTTAATAAAATTAAATAACTTTAGTAACTTTTTTGTTTTATTTTTTTAAGGCAAAATACTCACTCTACAACAAAATCAACGATAAAGCCACACGTTTTTTTATATTTTTTTAAGTATATAAAATTAGAAACGAAAGAAGAAAAAAAGAAACATATGTATATTTTATGTTTCCTCAGACTGTAAGTTTAGTTTGGAAGAAAACTAAGTTTCTTTTTTTTTTTGTAAAATTTAAACAAAAAAATAAATAATAATAATTAATTATTGTTATTATGTGCAGAACTGTTTTTTTTTTTAGTGTGCAAAGGATTGCTAAATTTTGAAATCCTATTAAGATGGTGCAGAAATCAAATATAATATTGCGCTTGTGAAGGGTAGAATGATGTTAAAAATAAAAATATAATTTTTTGTTCATATAAATTGCAATGGATACAAAACCAAACAAAATAGAAAATCATAAATATATTCCATCTATTTTTTATTTATTTTTTATTTTATAATCTCGTTTAAAAAGCTAAAACTAAAAAATCTTTAATTTTCCAATGGTAGGTATAAGCCTAAGACCAATCAAATTAAAAACACAAAAAAATGTCAACTCAAGAGAAAATAAGAAGCATTGCGCTCTTAAAAACCAAATAAAAACAAACTAAAAGAGAAATTACAAGAACAAGTTTATCACACCTGGAAAAACCGATAGAGGTTGAATCACTTGTGTTGAACGCAGTGGCGGTGGTAGTGGCGGCAGCTGTCCAAAAGGATCTTGGCCGTTTGAAATGGAAGACGAAGGGGGTGAAATCATCGAAATGTCACCGTAAGCCGCCATTTCATACCTACGGCCAGCTGAAAGTAAGTTTATAATTTTATATATTTTTAAGGATTCTGAGAAATATTTTGTTAATGGAAATAAAATCAAAAAGTCTTCAGAGAAATATTTTACATAGTTTTAGAGAAACTCACGTTCCGACTCACTTACACCTTGTGCTATCAAAAAGACTAATGAGTTAATCAGCTATTCTGACCACACAGAATTTGTTTCATAGTTTTAAATAATCATTTTTAACAAAAAAACAAAACCGACTTCCATTCATAAAAACTGGGTTTTATAGTTTTTCTCTTAGTTTCTATGGCAATAACTGCACGAAATTGAAATGGGACCAAACTGCAGGTACCAGCTTTCCAATACAAAAATAATTAGGTATCAAAATTGGTTCACTCAGTCCAAACATAAAAAAAAAAAATAATACAAAAAAGCAGACGAATTGAATACCTCCTCCTTTTTGGAAGTCGGTAAAAAATTATTTTAATAGTAGGTAGTCATTACATACAAAATTGTTCTTGGTTTTGCCTTTAGAGGGCACCATCCAAATGCAATGACATATAGCTTTTGACCAGTAGACCAGCAAAACGCTTCCAATGGTAAAATCAGAAATGTTCACTGTGGCGTATGTGTAACTTTTTTTTACAATTTTTGTAAAACTTTTTTTTTTTAATAGAAATAATGCTGCTATTGTTTTTAAAAGTTATCTCTGTTTTTAAATCTACTAAAAGTAGAACCTTTCGCTACTATCGTAATGATTTTCTGAGATAATTTGTTTGTGAAAACAAAATATCATTGTAATATTTGCAATAATTCAAAGAACAAATCATCTAATATTTTTGCTCTTCAAAGCTATCAATCATGTTACGATAGCTTTTTACAGTAAAAACTTTTTCTAACACAAACTTTTTATTCCCGAAAGAGTTAAAACCAATGATTTTGCATGTTTGAAAATATTTTTTCGATATGAATCTTTTTTTTAAGGAATACGTCGTACCCAAGGGCTATCTTTTCAAGGATGTAATGTTTAATCTTTTTTCTGCTTCTTCTTTGAACTTTAAGTTTTTTTTCAAATATTTTTTTCAAACTTCTTTTAAAAGCTAAAAGTAGCAAAAAAATGTTTACAGAAAAAAATATATTTCCAAATTACACACCTTAAGGACTTCACCATATAATCCTTTAATGAAATCCACTTTCGTCCTCAAGTACCTATACACACAAAAAGGGTATCTACCTTATCTTATCAGCAAAAAAAAACACATTTAAAAACCAACCAATTTCTTATCGCAAGCACGTTTGGAAATTTTCCTAGAAAAACGTGTAGGCATATATAAATAAAGAAATATCCTTTTCTTGTATATCCTTGTGGGATACCATACCATATCCAAACCATATACAAATACCTACAAGTATCTAATCTAGATGTAATGCAATATGTAAACGAGGTCAATAATATCATTACATTCTATCGAATTGCTGTTTCATTCAAATTCAAAATTTGCCGCGATCCTTCCTGGACCCATTGGCATAACAATGAGACAGGATATGTGTGTGTGCAAAGATACGATATACCCAAAAGCTTCAAAGATCCACTTCTTCCAGCATCGAGTATAAGGTACCTATAGAGGATTTAGTACATGATGTGTGCATATAATACAAAAAGGACTCTTGTCGTTGAACAAAAATGAGAAGAGAAAAAGAACAAAACCATAATGAACCACTGGCGTTTGTCTATGAATAAAAAATTAGCGTACAAGGGTTAAAATCCGGGTTCATGAAGCCATCGCGTCGTGCATTATCTAAAACCGTTGTAAAGGGACACCACACAAATACTTAAAACCCATGTCCCATAATGTTTTGTGTTCATGTTTCCGGTACAGAAAAAAAAATCTATAAAGAAAAAAAAGGACGACACATAAATTGTCAGTTTTGACTACACACTCCACTATAATATTATATCCTTGCAGAACATAAATATGTATAGGTATGGGAAATGATGGTGGGGGCACGGACGGGAGCCTATGTATTTATCTCTCACTTTCTGGATAAGGAACTTTGTAGCTTTTCATGGACACAGCCACCATGTTCCAAACCAACCTCTAACTCTTGGCTTGGAGATGATGTTTGAAGAAGAAAGGCAGGCAGGCAGTAAAAATGAAAAAAAAAGTAGGTACAACAAAAAAAAATCCTTCTAAACGCATACAAGACGAACCACCACGACCAACTATATATGATAAAGAGGAGGAGGACCAGGCACATCAGGACGACCGACAGCCAATGTCTATGACATCGTTGACGTTGACAACGACGACGCACGGTCCTTAACCCTTGCTGGTTGTATGACGATGACGACGATGATGATGATGGTTCAGTTCAGCTGTATGACTTGAAAGAAATCTAAATATTTGCTCAAGTTGTTTTGAGGTTGAAAATTTTTCTGTTCGTGTTTGCTTGCATGAAATGCGAGAGGGAAACGAGCAAAATGACATCTTAGATAGGAAAATACGAGATTTTTCTTCCTTTTTATTATATTTTTTTTTCTTTTTTCCATTTTATGGTTTGGTTATGTTTTTTTTTTACTCTTCTTCTTATTTTTTTTTTTTTTGTTTCGTTTGACAGGTCTACTTGTATCTTTAGCCGCAATGTTGACAAATGTGTTCAGGCGGGGTTAAAATTTTCCTTGAAAGAATTCAAAATAACTTTATTATCGTTGGGTTAATCTCATAAAGCGCCAAGGACCAAAACAGTTATAATGTATAGTATATGGATGGCAGGCACTATACGGCAGAGAGAGGATGGTTGACTGATTTTTTGATTAGATGGAAGAGAAAGAATGAGATTTATTGAATTGTATCTTCGATGTTTTTTGTGATACCTAAATAGTTGCTTGGGGCTTTTTTTTTATCAGTAAAATACCATGATTAATGGAAAAAAGTTAATACTATATCCTTATAACAGATGGGTGACATTTTAAAATTTTGTCTTTCCTTTCTTTCTTTTTTTAATCGAAAAGTCGTTTTATATTAATCGAAAAGTCACTCTTTCCTTCTTCTTATCTAGAAAAAGATATGGTTTTGAAAGTGACCAATTAAAAAGGTCTGCAGAGATATAATTGTTTCAAAATTCGATATTTCTTTTAAGTGTCAATGTAAATTTGACATTCGGTTTGTTATATGCTGGTTTTGGGCTAATGAGGGTGAATTAGATATTACCACTAAAAGAAACTAGTTCTCTTCAAGACGACACACAAGATTCAAACTTTTTATTACTCACCCTGTTAGCTAAAAAAAACTTCAGATTCATCACAAATGCAACTCAAATTTTTGTTCGATACTAATTTCCAGGTTATCATAGCCTTAAGGTCCGTGTTCCAACGGGTGCGGAAAGGTAAAAAAAAAGACTTTTTTAACACGAAAATTTTGTATTGCTGTAATATAAATAAAATGATTGGAAAATATGTACGTTTGTACCGGTGTTTTCTCACCTATTGCCTATTCTATCATAGCTTCTAAACTACTCATCGTAATTGGACAAATGAGGTATCGTTAAAAGCGTGTTGCTGGTTAAATAATACCTTGAGTATAATTATGGTGTCCTCTAGAGACAAAAGCATCTACAATTTTGTTTTAATGTACAGTGACTCTGATAATAATTTATCACGAGATGTTATCCCCAAAAGAATTTTAAAGTTCGAAAACTAAAACCTGACTACTCACCAAGTTCTAAAAAAAATAATATAAGAAAATATTACTTTAATAAAGACTTTAAATCACCCTAATCATCGCCTCACAAATAAAATCGCTTTGCATCTTAAAAACAGAAATGAACAATTTTTTTCGGAATGGAGAAGACTGAGCCTCGAGCATGATGTACAACTCCAGCTAGAAAATGAAGTTTATTTAAGAATAAACCTGCAAACTCTTTTAAGTAAAAATGAAAATTCAGCTAGGAACACTTTCATCGAACAATGTCAACAAAGTTAAACAAGAAGCTCCTATAAGTTTTTAAACCATTTCCTGGGAGAAAACAACTACTTTAATGACCAGAATAGTCTAGATGTTATCAGTACTATCTTTAAAGCGAGAGGCGAACTTCTCAGACTAAATTACGTACCTTACATAAGGGAACAAAATACGGAATGTACCTTGTGCAATATGAGAACTAGAGAAGACATATGTCATTTCATAGGCATCTGTCCTATCTTCAACTCAATCAGAAGATCAATCTGGAGAAAAAATACTCTTACTGGAGATGAAATTCAGGGTATACTAAATGGCGATAATTGGACACTTCTTTACTGCTACATCAAAACTGCCTATAAATATCGAAATCAAATCATAAATGAAACTTTTTGATCCTGCCTTAAATTTTATATTCATATAATAATTCCTTTTTTTATTTTTTTATTAGTTTATCTACTTGTTATTAATGTAAACTTTACGTAAAACCAATTCATACGTTGTATTAAGAAATTTTAAAAGCTCTCTTTTTCGGCTGACGGCACATGCCAATGCTCTTTTGTGAAAAATTTTACACCAAACTATGTAATTACTTCTTATAAATAATGTAAATAAAAATCACACTTACTACTACTACTACTACTACTATTACTTTTCAGAGGTAAAAAACAAATGAAGGGTCCACGGGAAAAAACAGCACAAGTCCATTCCAACTCATTTCGAGAAAAACGCATTTTAAAACTTTGTTCTCCATACAACTTAGTACTAAAAGCACACAATTTATTTATTTTTTCAGCAAGGCTTAAATTTGTTTTATAAAAGTAAGGATGCCATCAGATAGTGCTCAGTAAATACTACAAGACCTTATCATTAGTTTATTTTTGACAAAAAGTGGACATGTGCCGTTTTTACCCTGGACCCTTCAAATATAGAGTGTCTTAGCAGCTCAACCAACAATGTCCAAAATTCGTATTGGCTTGTCAACAAGCTGATTAAGGTTGTTCAACTACGCAAAAATCTCAACAAACCTTCCTTCTTGTGTTGTCTGACCTGAATAAGCGAAGCCAAAAAGAACAGTGTAAATTAAAATTGCCCGTAATGACAATTTCGGTGCGAAACAATCCATTGAATCGTGTTGGAAAGAGCCTCAAATTCGATAGAAGATGAGTTATTTCCAAATTACAAATAAAAGTACTTTTAAAAAGTACCAATGTGGCCTTATTTCCATGATCAAAAATGCCTTTTTTGTATTCATTTGAAATATGACCGGTTAAGTGATATTTAAATATTCTCATGGAAATAAAGTCAAATTTGAAATGTGAACCCGTTTCAAAGGGTTTTATTTCAATCCAAGCATATCGTTGTGAATTTAAGTCCATGTTCGTCTTCATAAGTATTGGATACGGTTTCGCTTATTACCTACTTGATAATAGTGTTTCCTGTTGGTAGTTCTCAAAATGAATTACCTTTGCAAAACAAATTTATCAACAGTTTCCTTTCAACCAGGGGTACTCATTAAGTTCATGGAGGATATGTAAAAATGTAGGGTCATAAGTCCATAATTTAATTCTAACACACTTATGCCACAAATCAACTCACCAATGTGGTTCAAAAGTCCATAACAATTTTTGTGGACTTATGATCAATAGATAGTCTGTGAACTTTATGACTCACTTATAAAAACCAGAACTCCCCAACGCTCTTCGACTAAGTAATGTCAGGTCCAAGTGTGTACTTTCTCCTTTTTCTATATCCTACTGTAGCATTGTCTCTTGTGGTCACGTACTGTGGGATTTTAAAATATTAAACGATAAAGATACTGAAACGTTTTCAAGTTTCTTATCACAAAAGGCTAATATGGCTACATATTTTTTTTTAGAAAATATCACTGTGTAGGTAAACTGCTAATTATTATTTTAGATATTCTGGTTTAAAGAGCATACATAAGCTCCTACACTCAACATAACCCTATTCCTTTAAAAACGATTATCTTTCCTCAACCAATTTAGTTAAGAACCATATACACTCTATAATGTTTGTCAAGAATATAAGTTTCTTTATTTTTCTCAAAACCACGTTTGAGTACTTTCAAGAAAGTAGTTTATTTTACGAAAAATATTCGCGTCAACATTATTGTCTTGACGGTGAAGTTCAAACAAAGTAACATATTTTTACAGAGGCATTATAATATCTACTCTACATGCTGCCGTGCGTCATCGTCATCATAATCCTCGTCGTCGTTGACGATGACGACATTCTATTGTTTGCTTTTATGCTTCTTTGACTTATCTTCTTGCGCCAATTGCCATAAACAAAGAGAAGAAAATGCTCAGCAAAATTTTATGCCCAACTTTTAATTCACATAAATTTATACATACTCACACAAGGACAAAGACACACATGAGAATATAAAGGTGTGTACTATATGAAAATGGAAGACAATATGAAACAGAGAGGACATACGAGATACTTCATCCTTATCTCCTGATAATGATGATGAAATGTTGAATTTTAGCAACCCATTTAACTATCCTTGTCATCGTCATCTTCATCGTCAATGAACTTGTGCACTTCCGGCAAAATTCAATAGAATATCAAAACTGGAACTTCCGCACAGTAAAATATGCACACATGCACACACACATTCAGTTGCTGCAGTCATTATAGGCTTCTATATTGGGTAGACAAGTTAGTATCTTACCTCATTTTCGTCCTGAATTCTAGATCCTGAATATACATAGATACGACATAATGGCTGTTGCAGACTAAAACACAGTGCCCAAATGCAGAGAAGCAGACACACATAAAGGGATTAATGGCACAAAATGGATGTGCATCCTTCTCCTAGGTACCGGTCGGTACTTACAATATGGGATAGGGATATCCCTTCTGTTCTAACTGGAGAATAACTTTTGAATGGCTGTTTGACTATGCTTTCTAAAAATTTGTCCTCTTATCAAAAGTAAATTCAGTCAAAGCGTTTTCAATGACTCTCTGTCTCCCTGGTTAGATGCAATTTTCTTCAAAAACAAAAAAATGCATAACAAGGATCTTCTTTTTACAAAAAAATATATCGAAAAAAAAGGATAACAAGGAATGATTCCTATTTTTTGTTGAAATCAACTTAATGATGACAAAAATTCACTGGCACGATGATGATGCTGACAATGATGATGATTCTGATGGCAAAATATATGTATAAAAAATCCACCAAATGCGCTGAGCATTCGGAAGAGCTTAGAGGTTGTTCAGATTTATTGTAAACGGCCAAATGGAATTATTGTCAATAATCCGTAATTCAATTAAAAAATATTCCTTTATTTTTTTATATTTTACATTTTATTTAAATGGATTTTGATTTATATATTTTTTTTTGTATTTTATTTTTATTTTTGTTGGTTGTGCATGAGATTATTGGACATTTTGATTAAAAAATAAAATTGCAGAGGCAAATAAAATGAACGTGGAATGGGATTTTACAATTTTTTTTTTTCAGATTCGTATAAGGGTATCAGATAGATACCTTTTTTTCTGTAAAATGTAGTGCACCTTTCATACATATAATAGAGTAGTATAAGAGGACTTCCTGCAGCTTTTGTTTTATTAATGTCGGAAATGGTTTTGCGCTATTTTAAGCGGGGATCGAATATCAGAGCCTTAGGATAGTTGGATTTACATTTTTTTCTTTCTTTAAATTCGAAAACTAGTTCCGTTTTGCGTGCAGTAGAGTGCATCAGAAAATTTAAAACTCAATTTTTAAAGTACGAAAAGTTTATAGAGAAACAATTATTGTCAAGAATTATCGAAATAAACAGGAATGAAGATTGAAATATTGTAGCGAAAATAATTAAAAATAAATAAAACAAAATTACCTTTCATATTGTATTAATTCAAATCTAAAATTGGTGGTGTGCCCCAGAGGTCCGTTTTTTCTGACTCTCTTCTTCATTGTTTTTAATCACTGCGTGTCATTTGCATTTATTATTACTTTTAGGTAACTTTTATTTTTCAAAAATTAACTTGAGACAAAAAAAATACTCTTAGCTTTCAAAACTTTTGGAAAGTCGATAACATTGTTAACGCAGTCATTAAATAAAACAAATAAAACTCCATAAAGTCCATTAGGTTTCATATCGCAAATTTTTTTATCGATTTTCCAAAACGGTCACTGTGGCGTATGTGGAATATTTTTTCACAGTTTTCTGATTTAAAGCCTAGTACGATGCTGAAGCGGAACGAAAAATTTTGAAGTCTCTAAAGTCAACAGCTAACATATTAACAAAAAAATACAGTCGGGAATTATAGCAAAGTAAAAATAATAAAAATACAAATAAAAAATTCATGAAAAAACTAATCTAATTTCGTTCAAGATTTCGTTAACGAAATTTTTTATGGAAAATTTCGTTTCGCTTTAGCTGCGTACTAGGCTTAAGCAATTTATTTGTTTTTTTTTTTTTAAGGAACCAGTTATCAATTTTTATATTTTTGGAGTAGATTCACATCAAAAAGGGAATAGTTATCGTCCTTTGCAGCAATGTAGTTCAACATTCAGAATAAGTGTATTCAATTTGTATTAGATAATGGAAAATTCTTTATTAATTCCAAAAGAAAGCAATTTAATACCAGAAAATATTTCTTCAAATACTGATTGCTCACATGCGGTTTAAAACTTTGAGGTTTGAATGAAATTTTTCAATCTCTTGAGAGTTGGAATTTTCTCAAAAATTTCTCTCCCAAGACTTTTGAGTGTTTCAATAAAATATAAAACTTAAAAACTTCATCAAGCGCATTTGACCAATATATCTCTATTATATCCCAACCTGATACCAATTTAGTTTCAAGAACTTTCTCAACTCATATATATGCGATGTGGTTTCACTATCATCGTCTTTTTGATTCAAAATACCAATCTACCTACCTATACATAAAATTGCAACAAAGTTTTATTGCAACCAATTCAACTTACGGGAATTTATATTCAATTGATTTTCCTCCTTCTTATAGTTCAATGAAAATTCACAACTTGCTATACGAAATAGGTATTTCCATAGAAACCAAAAAAAAAAAAAACCCAAAAGCCTCTTACATTATACCACTTTTAAAAGCGTAACTTTCTTCCTATTTCCCACCACAAAATCATTAAGCATCTATACAAGTGTAGGTACTTGTAGTATTGTGTCTTTGCGTGTGGTGCAACGTTGGCGTTGGTTGTTCCATGTGAAGGACATACATACACACATACAAACAAACAATAATCCTGCTGCTTCGACTATTTACGATACTCTCGAATCGTTTGAGCAAGCTCGTATAGCTCTTATAGAAGAACGTAGGTATATGTACTTCCCTCAATACAAATGTTCTCATTTGAAATTCGATTAAGTGCGGCAAACATTAACCTCAAAAATAAAAGATGAAAGGATTCAAGCAAGGAAGGGCGTCTGTACAACGACTATTTGTGTCCTTCTAGTTTCATTTCATTTAAGGAATACCTGTTATTCCGAATACAAACATCGCTAGCCCATGCATACGTAAATATCATCACTTTGAAAGGACTTGCATCAGAATATCCTTGTGCTCAGGAATATCTAACTCGTCTCCTTTTCCTCGGTGGTAACTGTTAGCAGTAGCAGTTCAACAAAGTGGTTTCATTGTATTCCGACAGTTGAACTTGCCTTTGAATACTATGTAGTCATCTTATCGTCGTATAGTTTGCGTCAGTTTTAGAACACTGAGGTTTTTGTTTTCTTCGCTTCTCAGAGTTAACTCTCTGGTTTAAGTGGTGTTTTTGATGCTTTTGATGTCAGCCTTCCTTCTGCTTCATCTTCAAAATCGTGGTTACTGTTGGGTTGCTTTGGAATTCTTCTTCACAAAATTGCATACCTCGATAAATTGCATTACAAGTGAAATACAATTGCTAAATTTACCAACAAAAAATAATTATTTGCAATGCAAATAAATGTGCATTATCATCAAAAACAACAACATCATCATCATCAAACAACAAGAAGACAAGCATTCTTGCATTCTTGAAGTTTTTTGAAAGGCATCTCTTCCAATCTCCTCACAAGATATAGAGATGTGTTCTCTGCATAAGCAGAATATTTAAATGGCAAAAACATTTGGTATGGTTAACCAGGCTTTTCGACTCAACTCTCTCAGAGACACAAAACCTATGTCGAAAAACCATGTGTATAGTTTCTATCTAAAATACAAAGACAAGACAACACAATTGATGCTTTTTGAAAGCCATTTCAATGCGGTAAGCTGCTAAAGACAGTTGTTTTGTAAATTTGGGTTTAATAGTTTTTCATTTGAGAAGAACAAATTGACCTCGACTTATTGTAAAGTGGTCTTTATAATAGTTTGCAAAACATACATACACAGACTTACCTTAATACTTATGCCAGCCATATCGTAAAACTACTTGAAGGAAATTCTGTTGGTGTTTCCAGTTTATCGAAATAAAATGATTCCGGGTCTTTGATAAAATTTTATTGATGTGTTTTTGGTTTTTAGAGTGTTGATTTGTTGTTGCTCGAGACAGAAAGTGAAAAGTATTGTTGCCTTTTTTGTTTTGGTTTTTTTTTCTGTTTTTCTATTTGATTTTATATTGAATGAGGAAATATCCCAGCAAAGTTTTACCTACAAATTTGTTGCTAATTAGTTTTGTGGTTTATTTAAGTTTTAAGAAGTCGATGCTAGGCTTCCATTTTGTTATTGATTTTAAATGCCTGGAAAGAAAAAAGAAAAACAAATATTATATAACAATTTAAGGATAGGAGAATTTAGTTTAAAAAGCAATATTATAATAGAATTTCATAAATATGTACATACGAGTATGTTAACAAGAATGCCTGATCGTACAGTTTTTTTTGTATACACACATTTTTTAAAATTGGTTTGTACATCTCAAAAAAGTATTGATCTGCACAGAAGAACAAAATTGCAAGACAAAAAAAAAAATGAAATAATTTTTAAAAATCCAAAATGGGTTTTTTTTGAAAACTTGTCTTAATTTTGAAATAAAAAAAATTTTCGTTAAAATGGTTTTAATCTTTCATAAGAAAGTCAAAAATCAAGCGGATCCTAAACTTGCCTATAGAAGTGAAAATACTTCCGTTGTCAAAGTGAAGTGACATGCTATTTTAGAGTAGTTTATTCGAACTATTGATTATTCAAAAAAAAAAAAAAAATATTGAATTTTCAAAAAGAGTTTTCATTTTTTCTTTTTAAAAATGTATTTTCTTCAATTTATATCTTAAAAAACTCTGAGATACACAAATCGTTGGAATTGAACAATTGTTTGAGAGCAAATCAGAATAAAACATTTTTCACCACATAAAAAAGTAATTCTCTATTATTTTATGAAATCGAAAGAGCCGTTTTCGAGAAAACTTTTCGCAAAAAAAAACTGTGGGTTCCATAATTTTTTGCGAAAAAGATATGTCTGAGTAAATTTATTTAAATTTTTGACAAAAACAGTTGATTGTATAGCGTTTTTAAAATAATGCTTTTTAAAATTGCTTGTATTCAAGAAATCTTAAAATTTGAGTATATGAAAACAATTTATACTTATATGAAATTATTTAATTAAATAGCGTGAGCATTTAAGTATCATAATTTAATTTCTTAAATGTTCACTTTCGTTCTTTTTCCAACTTGCATGGAACTACCCTGCTCTATGAAAATTAATATTTGTTCGTAGATTCGTAAAAATGACTAAAAAATTGGTTCTAAATACACCTACATTCAAGTAAAAATTAGCTTGCCCTTAAAAGTTGGTTAAAAACCCAGTGAAAAAGTATGAGTATTAATTTCATTGCAGTTGTAATTAAGGTTTTTACCAATTTCCCTATTTTCCACTTCAAAAATTTTCATCAAAAAAATTTTAAAGTGTTGGAGCAATTTATTTATAGCAATCACCCTCTGCAACCTATATTCCATCTCAAAAACCACCACCACCGAAATTTTTCAATACAAACAACTTTCAACCCACAAAACAAAAATAGTCCTTTGAAATTTTGAATAGTTTCAAAAGAACAAGTTCGTTTTGTTCGTGTTGATAAGATTGCGAATACGAAAATTCTCCAATCTCTCTTCTAACTTTGTCCTGTGATTTTGCTAAATTTATACACAAAACATTCGCCCCTCCTTTTCTATCATTTATTCTTATGTGACAGAGGCAAAGTTTTATCTGAGGCAATAGTCGTCCACGATTGGTATAGAACAGTTAACTATAAGAAATAGAAACTCTACCATCGTCATGGTCGTCGGTGTCGTCGTTATTCCACTAAACCAACCAATTTAGGATTCTTACACCTTCGGGCAATAGTTTGCTCTAAATCCGACCCCTTCTTCTTCTTCTTCTATTCTTCTTCTTCAACTCTGGTTTAGTTTTGGTTTGGTTTTTGTTCCCATTTAACACACACGAGCACACACACAAAGCAGCAGCATTCGAAGCAAAGCATACAGAAAACTAATTTCATATGAATGAGAGGAGCAAAGTTCACATCAACAGCATTATTCTGGAGCTCACACGTTCTCCCCTCCTCCGCCCCCAAAACCACACGCGGCACGGTTCGCAAAACAACAGAGAAGCACTCATCAGGCTCATGTCATGAATGATTCAAAAATGACCACCTTCTTGATGACTATGATGGGATTGTGGTTAAGGCCTCCTACACGATCCCTCTCCATTTCTATATACATGAAGATCCTTTGCGTCCCCCGTTTGTGGGTGTAGTTGGCTGTAATTTAAAGTTAACTCCATAGCTCCCCCATCACACAAAGGGGTAATGGCAGTGCTGGAACATTGGAAACACTGAAATCGCTGCTGGGTCTAGCATTTGGCCCATGGTTCGTTCGTTCGTATAGTGGTATCTCTTGTGGAAGCATCACACAGGTCTTCCCTTCTGCAGCACATCACTGCTACATTGTAATTTCGTTTTATGATTTTTACTGTTAGAAGTTTCCATTTTGTGTGAGTCATTGCCAGAGCGGAATGGTGCTCATTTCATTTTGAGTTGTTCATAGTGATGTTGGAGCCTAGGAACTTGGAATGGGTTATGGGGTTTTTGTTATAAGCCAAGTTAGGGTGTGCAGTTGGGGTGGCAATGGCGAGAGAAGGAGACTTAAGAAGATTGAAATGTCCGGTTCAGTTTTGTATTTTGTCAATGGCCTCGTCATCTGCATCCGAGAGCATCATCAACATAATTATCATCCCTTTCCATCGTTTTGGGATTCCGCATGGACACAAAACTCTAACCTGGCTCGGCTATTGAAAAATAGCCCCAATCAACTATGTACAGTTATAATAGAAGGGATATAGAGTGCACCTACATACAAGTACACCTCCTATACGTATGCATCATTTTAAACTGATTCAAGTTGGCAACTGGGCAACTAAGGGAAGAGAGTAATCTCTGGTCGAGTTGATGGGATTTGCAACGGGAATTTATTTAAAAGGATTACAATTCAGGCGTGTGTATGAGTGTTGAGTGGAACGCATGTATATTGTACTGTACCTATACAGTATATGAATGTACATTTCGATTAGCACTTAATGCTGTAGCTTAATCAAAGCAAAATGATTACGCTTGATTACGATGCAATGTGATCTACAGGAGTAACGTTTTATATAGGTGGCAGGCAGAGTATGCTCTGGCTATATGTATGTTAGCGAAATTGTGTTAGGCTGGTTAATTAATAGCAATTGCGATTTACGAAGAATTACAGGATTTCGCGACTAAGAGTTGATGTATGTTTCAGCATTACAACTGTATGTTATTTTGGATTAATTATTTGTACGTCTAGGTACATTAATTGGTAGGATCCTTTAATGACTTGTAATGCTTTCAAGGTGTAGGACTGATTTTTTTTTTTGAATAAATTAAAAAAAAATGTATGCACACATTTTTTTATAAGTTTAGCTCACAAAACATTGAAAATCAAACAATATGCTTATGGTAGTGATGCCTTTAAATTTAAATTAAAATCAGACGAAATTCTCCCAACGACTTTCGTCTGAACGAAAAATATTAATTCCAGTCACATTGTAGAGTGATACCATTAAAATAAAAAAATATATTCGATAAAGTGGTTGTATGACATTGGTAGACGAAAAGTAAGAAAAGAATCTTTTCAACATTTTTTATTTCATTTGCAAGCATTTCATAATACAATGCTGCCTTCTCGAATGATAGCTTTTGTTGTAATTACAGAGAAATGCTATTTTGTGTTTATTTTAAATTGAACGAAAGGAATTGGTTCTGGGGATTTCATTGCTTATTTGACTCAATGTATCTAACAAAAATAATACCAAACAAAGCCAAAAAGCATTAGAGAAGATAAAATTAGAATGAAAAACTAACCCAATTCTTGTCCGTCCTCTTTTGAACGCAAATATTCTGTTTCATTATTATATTTTCTTAATTTCAAAAAAAGTAACGGATATCAACAAAGAATGTTTGGACATAAGAATGTCTCTTATTTTAACAGCTGAATTGTATTACAATTACATGGGCTCAAAAATATGTGTTCCCAATGTTTTTAATCTCTATCATTATATTTGCCCGTGACAAATTAATTTTCAATGTTTCTATAGAGCATTATAAAACATTTTAAAATAATATGTCTATGCCCCGACTTCATGGGCTTAATTTTTCTAGCTGATCGACTGTCTTCTGCTCCTCTACTCTTTCATAATGCGGTGTTTAAAAAAAGGTGCGTATACACCATAGTGTACTTAAACAAAGTGAAAGTATTATAAATTGTAAATGTTGATAGAAAATTTTCAAAATTTGCAAATATCTTAATGACTAAGTGAAGTGCAAGAAATAAGTAAAAATTTCAATAGAAACTCAATAATTTCAAAAACTGTTTCGATATGCTAGAGCTTCTACACAAAACCTTAAAAAAATTTTCCACCCCCATGGAACCGCTCAAAATTTTGTTGTTTAGAGAGGAAATTATAAAATATCATCTTACTCGACTAAGATTGGTTAATCCGACCGGTGTGGAATCTAACGAAGAAAAAAAAATAATGAAAATTATTTTAATTTTAAGTACCTACCTAAAGTGATTGAATAAAATTAAATTTTAAAGTTCAAGTGGAATATGTATAGTATAGTTAAGGCTAAGTATTTTCACCCTAGCTCTAAAAATAATGCTAAAAGCTACATCGGGTAGTTCTGCTTGAAAATAGTTGTCAAATTGAAGTTGTTCGTCTCCATCGATGTCAATGCTTTTGCAAGACTTCTATTTTTGATGTGACTTTTCAAAAAACTATAGCCAGGGATCCTTATTTCTTCTTTTTATCAACAAATCAGAATTAGTTTTTATTTTTTTATGTAAATTGGACTCAACGTGGGATTGAATATCTTGGAGTGGAATTCGGTAAAAGAAATAGACAAGTAAAAATGGTAAAAATTAAAGTAAAGAGAAAATCTGTTCAAAAAATAAGTTTTGTCATGTTTATGCAAAAATTAATTTTTGTGCAGGATTTTTTGTTTTAACTTTTCTATCTCTTGTTTGAATCTTTTTAAATGGTGATTCTCATCATACATACAGTAATACCCTGAAATGTTACTCAGAAAATTGATCTTTACCTGAAATGATATGAAAATTCAAAATTCCACTTTTTATTTTTGAATAAGTGAAAGCATTAATAGCCACTTACAACAAGTCACCCCTCAATTATTCTTTTAAAAATTATTGATCTTGATGAACAGGTACTCAAACATGCGTTTTTTTCATCAACAAATTCCTAACCTGATTAGTCTTGTAAAGCCAAAACCCTCAACTACCAAATTAATTATTGACACCCGCCTAGCTATTATATTCGAGTTCGATTTTTTCAAACCCCATTGCAAGCATTTTTATCTGAAAAACAATTTTTCACCAGTACCTATACCTATCGGTAATCAGTCACGTAGACGTGTCTATATGTGAACCTCTGAACGTTATCTAAAAACCAAACTCATCGCATGTATCAACCGAATAACAAAACAAAAAAAAAAACCGAAAACCTATCATCAGCACTTAAAGCCACTTCCATTAGTTCGTTAATCGTTCGGACGATAGATTTTATTATTTTGTCGTGTGCGCTCTATCCCACTCGATAAAATAAAGGACATGTAAACGAGGATTTAATGTGTCCACCCTTTAATCGAATGAACACCATCCATCGTTGTTGTCAGTAATTACATTTGCCAGAGGTCAGTATCCTTGTTGAATCAATATAATAGTTGAGAGGACTCGTGTACCTCCATTAACTAATCGCACAAAATAGAACAGAGTAGAGACACGAGTCGAATATTCCGAGAGTACAAACAAATAGAATATAATTCCCTGCACTCAGGATTTGCGTAACGAATGTTAATGTACATTTGTTGGTAGGTACCTACTACTCTCCACTCTCGCTCGTACAATTCTGAACTAAATAGAAAACCATTTCCAGGTATTTAAATTTTCATTTGCCTTATACTGCAGTGTACCACCGTCTGTATACCTTTTTCACAATACACCATTCACTATGGTGGTTATTTACAGTTTAACACATTTTTAAAGCAGCTTTCTCAACTCAAAGTCAACCAACCCAATCCCAATCTGAATAATGTTGAAAGCTGAAACCCAAACCATCAAGTTGGGACTCCTCTTTCCTTTCCCTTTGTTTATATAAAATGTGTACCCTCAGTACAGTGTTCTGGTGTACCCCTTGCTTAACCAACTCACAAAAGCCTTGAATTTTAATGTCAAAGTTGTGCTCCTTAGCGTATGCCATGCCAATATACTAGAGGAGAAAAATCTCACGCTAGCTTCGCGCCCACTTACATTATATCGTATAGCTTGGGTGATGGTGATGGTGCTGGTGTGCCTTTAGTTCTTCTTCTCTAGGATCTATATGAGAGCTCTCTTGTCGGGGTTGGACACTGGATTTTCTGTGTGTATATTTCCTGGTACATTAAAAATGCAAAATGTATGCAGAGCGCTCTATCTCCCTATCGCTATGTCTCTATCTCTCAGTGACTTATGTATATCAACGGTGAATAGTGAATAAATGAAAACGAGGAGGACGAATGACCTCCAAGGCCCACTGCAATAACACAACGTCGTCGTCGGTCGTCGTGGATGTCGATGTTGGAGTCGAAGCACCAAGTAAAAGTAAAAGAATACGAATACGACAACGCGATGACATCAGAAACTGTCGACATTAAATCCTTTTCACCAGGTCGTTCATTCTGTCGTTGTCATCGTCATTGTCGTTGTCGTCTTCGACTTTGTCGTCGTTGTCAGTGAGAGAAAAAGAGAGATAAAATTAAAATGAAACCAAATGACAGTGTTGGCAACCCACCGACAGCTCTATGACCATGTCGACAAGAAACTCTAAAACTAGCTTTATATGAGTGTTACTAATAGAATGCTAGAGATATCCTTTTCCTTATACCCACAGCACAGAGAGCGCGCATAGTGCAACAAAAGAAAAAAAAATATAAAAAAAAAAGAATAAGAAGAATATGTTGCATTGAGTTTTGGGTCCTGCTGTGTTCGCAGTCCTATATAACAGTCCCAGCTCCCAGTCCCAATGGTACAATGGATTTTCTGCTTATTACAGTTATACAGTGGGACTGCTGGTTGAAATAAGAAATAAAACTACTCAAGTCGAAGTTGGTAAACATGAACATGAATATTTTAATGTCTTTCTCGGGGTGCAGAAGAAGAGGATGAAGAAGAAAGTATTATGGTCCTTGACTGATGCTCTTCATTTCGCGCCTTGTTATGTAGATGTATAGATATCCCTTCACTCAGGTTGTAGGTAATCTTTAAGGAAATTTTCTTCTTCTAAGAGTAAATCCCTTGAAAATAGTTTAAATAAGCACTTTATTTTGACAAGTTTAGTTTCCCAAAGATGATTCTCAATTAAAGGTCAAAGTGTCTTAAGTTGTAAGCTTTAAAAAGATTTACTTCTATTGATTGAAAAAAAATTGGGTTATCACTATTCAAATGGGAAATTTATGTGGCAACCCTTTCAAAGGAAAAATTGTCACATTCAATGACTAAATTTGTCATATCTTTGTAGTTTGGTTAAATAAAACAAAATTTAAAATGTCAAACAAGAGCAAAAAAAAATAAATATTTTTAGGAATGTAGACTAATGGTAACTCTATTCAAATTTAAAAAAAAAAATTTTTTTTAATTTTTTTTTTGAAAAGTAAAATTTTGCATACAAAGACTTAAAATACACTAAACTATATCTAAGACTCTCTTTCAAAATAAAAATTATATAAAAATTAGACAGAAAATTGCAAAAGTTTACCTCGATATTAGAATTAACACCTTAACAACAATCAAGGTCTGTTTCAAGCGTTTGATTTTCATAAAACATTTTGTGTTAACGCTAAACTTAAATTAGCTTTATGAACGTTGAGCAACAAAAATTGCATCTTAAATCGTCACTTTAAATAAAAAAAATTTCGATGACAGTTTGCAACCATTATTATATTATAAATCTTCAATATACCTAATCAAATTTTAACAATGGAATATGGAATTAAGAAGGAAGTATAATAAATATTGTACCTATCAAGTTTTTGAATGTTTAGTGTAGTTTTTCAAATTACATCACAAGAAATTATTTTTCAAGTGATTATTGAGTAAGTAAAAAACAAACAACTCTTTTATGTACTTGTTTTGCAATGTAAATTTCTTAAAATATGCATCTATGCATCAACAATTTTAAGATTAACTTAATAAATGAATAAATTATTAATTTGAATTGCTCAATTATTGTAATTGACAAGACCCATTTAAATAATTCTTAACCACACTGTTAAATTACTGTTAGGTTTTATCAATTTCTGTTTACATAGATATACATATTTTGATTATAAAAGTTAGAATGTTGTTATTTCTTTGGTAATTAACTTTTATATTTATAACCACCTCTCCTATCTAAGCAATTATGATGATAGATACTGATTCTGGAAGTATATGCAAGGAAATTTTTTAATGAATAGAAGAAATTTTAATGCATTTTATTGCTGTCCTATAAATTGATGAATGAGTCTCGATAGATTAGACTCGAAATGAGCTACGATTTTTTTTTATGGTTGTAAAAAATTGAAAGATATTAAATTTAATTTTGTTTATCGATCATGATATGAAAAAAATAAACATAAACCAATTATAAAATAATTCACATAATTATTTTTGCAGAATTTTCAATTAATCAGTTGAAGATCTTCAGTCCCAAATGACGTCAGTAATATAAAAGTTCATAGAAATTCTTAAGTTAGCGATAAATCATTCCTCACAATTTACCATGAATATCATAAACAACTAAAATAGACAATTGGAACCAATGTTTATTTGAAGCAGCATAAATTTAACATTAATTTTTATGAGTTTTTAATATATGTTTGTTTAGTATTCTCAAGTAAATAAGGACATAATAAGGTCATACATTTTTGCTCATAAAAATGAAATGTTTTTGGATTATCTAGTTCAAGTTGAATATATTTTAAGGTCAAAATAGTTTCATTTTAAAGACATTATTGTAAAGATTATCACAACAAAAACATTACTGTTAAAAAAAGAGCCAAGTTCTCCTATTTTGAAATTATGCTGGCACAAAAAGTACTGAGATGTAAAAGTGTACCAAGTTCCAAAGTTTGGGTTCAAATTCGTATCAATAAAATTTTGATTGTTCCCTTGACAATTTTTCTTTTAATTACCGATTTTTAAAGTTATTTCAAAAATTGTCAAGGGAACAATCAAAATTTTATTGATACGAATTTGAACCCAAACTTTAGAACTTGGTACACTTTTACATCTCAGTACTTTTTGTGCCAGCATAATTTCAACATAGGAGAACTTGGCTCTTTTTTTAACAGTAATGTTTTTGTTGTGATTTCACTACTTTTTGCAAGATATGGCTGTATAATAATTAATGAAAATAATTGATGAAAATTCAGCGGAAATGGGCGGTTGCCACGCCCCCTGGCTGAAATTTTCAAATTTTAAATTTTTTCCTTTGTATAAACTACCAGCTCTACTATTCTACCAAATTTCAAGATTCTACGATAATCAGAAGTGCTCTATAATATTTGCTGAAAATTCAGCGGAAATGGGCGGTTGCCACGCCCCCTGAATTGAAAATCTCAAATTTTCGATTTTTCTCTTTGTATACACCACAAGTCCTATCACCGTGTAAAATTTCAAGTTTCTACGTTAACGGGAAGTTCTCCATAATTTTGATGATCTGTCAGTGAGTGAGTGAGTGAGTGAGTCAGTCAGTCAGTTACGGTTTTTGCGATTTTTGAAGCCCTATATCTCAGAAACTACTCATCGTAGAAGGCTTTGTGAGGTGTTTGGTTTTGACCAGCTCAACAAATGTAGCGAGTTTGAAATTTCTGGCATCTTTGGTGTGGAAGTTAGAGGGGGGTCGAAAATGGCCTGAGTTGTTTCCTGTAAATAAGTGTTTAGTGCCAAAGTTGCTAGAGAACTTGGCTGGGCACTACCGTGCCCCTTGATTTTTAATGTTAATTCCAATATTTACCGTCTGAAAGTTAAACCTTAATTATACACTGTTTTTTTTTTTTCTATTGGATCTTTGAAAACAAACATCTATGCGATAGATAATTTTGGATTTTTTAAGTTATTTTGTTGCAAGTCATTAACTTGTCCTTTAAAAAATTGCATTTCACAATGTGATGAAATGAATGAAATTTTAAAACCATTAATCCCTTTATTACCTCTCCCAAACCAAAGGAATGTTTATAATCTACGAGTAGGTATAACTTTTTTTAGAATTTAATTGTTTAATCATGCATAAAACATCTCTCAAGTTAATTACACGTAAGTAGTATTACAATAGTAAGCTTATGTAATTACATGTAAGTCAGTTGTGGTAATGTGGTTAGTATAGAGTTTTGGTACAAATAGGAACAATACTAACAAATATACGCATTCTATAAACATATTTCAATCGAAATAATTGCTTGTGGTTTTTGTAAGGAATATTGGGTTCATTTATATGTCTATGTGTATGTAAATGTACCTACATTTCATAAGAAACCACTTTATTTTGGTTGTATACATATTGATTAATATAATACTGATACATGTGTTTAGCCATAGAATTTCGTTTTAAATTCAAATATCTTTGTACTCATTTACTCATGTTTCAATTTTAAGTTAAATTGTATTTAATGCGTCAATAATATCTTAATATAAACCTTTTTTCTGTTTGTTTATTTGGTTTGACATTCTATCAGTATGGTTTGTTTATTTTATGATCAGTTTTTTCGGTTGAATTCAAGAAAAATATAGACAAAAGCTTTGAACATTACAAACATGAGTATGAAGCAATAAAATTGAAGTAAAACAGTTGAATTTTATATGCAGTAAACGTCTTGAATAAAACAAAATTTGAATATTCTTCAGATAACTTCGAATAATAAAAATTAGGTTCACAATTATTGGGTTCTTGTGAGAAAAATATTTACTTTGTTTGCACCTCATGCATTGTTATTTAAATTTGTTAAAATAAAAATAAAAGCGATTTACGATAAATTGTAAAAACATTCCGAATAAAACAGAAAGTGTTAACACTTATGACAACAAGTTTTTTTAGGGTATAATTTATGAATCTTTAAAAGTTTCATTAGAAAAAAAATCTATAACGAGTATTTTTTCAATGATTATTTCCTGTAAACTATAGAGTTGAATGCAAAACCACTACCTTTTTATTTTGTTTTTCTGAGTCTACCGGGTGTATACGTAACTTAATTATACATTTTACAACAAAAACAATTGTTCGTATGTTTACCACTAATCTTGTGTTCAAGAAAAATTTCAGCACCGTTCGAGAAGCAGATTTGTTTTCAAAAAAAAAGTCCTCATGACTCTTCTTCGAATTGAATGATGCATATTCTCCCTCCCTAGGATTGTTGCCCATTTAACTCTCCGTCCCGCAAACTTATTAACAATTAAACTATATGAAAAACCATAAGAAAACGTATTCCTTTAGTTTATTAAATTTAAATAAATAGTTAGTTAAAGTCCGGGTTTGTCTCGCAAGGTGGGGGCAAAATGACATGTTTTCATATATCTAACGATCTTTTGATTTGTTTGAGTAATTCTTGAAGAAAGAATAAAAGAAAGAATTTTCTTAATTGACACCATTTTAAATTCTTAATATAAGAACTAATGGTCTGTCATTTTTTCTTAATCTGAACTCTTCAATCTCGGCGATACGATTAGGACTCAAGATATAAGCTGTTTAAGCGGTTATGTTTCGGAGTCATTTGTGTTTAGTTTTTTTCTTTTTTTTTTTAATTTAAAACTCCGATATTGTAATTTGTAAGTTATAAAAAGCCTAAATACACCCACAAAGAGTTTCAGTTTAATCTAGCATACAAGCTCTCTTAATATTTGTTCACTGTTTTTACCATTTTCATATGTAAAGACCTTATTAAAAGGAAAATTTGGGCCAACCTAACTTAAGTTCTTCTCACGACCTCAATAATAGAACAAAAAAAAATGTTCTTCAAAAAAAAATCCAATAAAATTTCTAAACTAATAAAGGTTCTACTTCAAACAACACAACACTTATGTATTATGCATACATTTACTGCACCTCTATGTTAATCAATAGCATTTTAATAGTTCTAATGTTCTTTTTTTAACCCTTTCAACACATGCACCTCTTCTAAAATTAACATACCGCATCACAAAGTTGTATATAAATTTTATCTTCTAAGATGTCTACTTTCTTATCAAGTTTATTTTTAGAAACTTCTATTCAAGAAAAATTAACATTTTATCTCATGAAAAATCCAGTGTTCATAATGAAGCTAAACATTTGTAAGAAATGTTTTGAAAAAAAAAAAAAACTCAAACACAATTTATTTATTGTTTATCATTATCAATAAATCGTCATTGCATGCGATTGAAACACTGACTGGCAATGACCTTTCCCAAAATAAATTTTATTACCTACGACAGAAAAAAAAAATTCGAATTATTGTATACCTTTATATGACTCCAAGTTTGAATGCATTCATTTATTCCTAAAATTAAAAAAAAAAACACACTTAATCACTTAAAAATGATAACCTTCTAATTTCACTTTCACAAATTAATTTTTTTTTTTATTAAAATTGATGACTACTAATACAACTTTAAATATGTGCAAATGCACTTTAATTAACATTCACTTTTTCCTTTAATAAATTTCTTTATTTTTTTTTTTAATCAACGTGTCATAAAATGACTACGATTTTTTCCATAAAGCCTTAATACGCTTGATCACACACTTAAGCAAACAAAAATTAATACCATAAAATTAAACAAATAGTTTTCGCCATATAAAACAGCAAAAAAATTATAATAAATTAATTATCATTTTGCGTACGAAAAATGATTAATAGAAAAGTAACAAAAATGTTGTACTCTCTAAACAAAAACGATCAAAGTCAGAGTATTCGAGTACTGTTCCGTAAGTGAAAACCAAGTGCTATGGTACCGAGGAAAAGACTAAAAAAACCGGCTGTGTTGAATCCGGCTACAGGTTGCAATCAAAACATTGAGAGATCAACGAACAACAAAAACCAGCTGAGCAATGAATGCCAGAGTCAGAGCCAGAAAGTCAGTCATCACAAAAAAACAATTATTATCATCACGATCACCACGTTGTTGGTTGATCGTATAGTTAGAAACAAGTTTGTATAGAAAAAATGTGAGTTTATAGATTCATGGAGATTGGATTTTATATTATGGTGGGAGAGTTAAAGCAGTGGATAAATAATGATACCTAGTTGTAAAACAGAATGAAAGTGTTGCCATGCATATAGGATTTTTTTAAAATGAAATTGGAATTTTCGAAAAAAATATAAAAACAAAACATAAAATAACGATTTGAACTATGCATTAGGTTTCAGAGTCAATCTTTCATTAAGATTTTATAACGCTGTTTTGGAAGTGTCGAAAGAAAGAAACACATCTATGTATAAAAAAAACGTCTTTGATGTTCAAATACATGTCTAACGCCTCTAGAAACTGTAAAAAAGATCGAAAAGCTACCGTTTTATTACCCTTTTTTTTAACTTTTTGACAATGTTGCTTATAGCAAAATAAAATGAGCACACCTAAAACTAAGTTTCAGCATTCCAAGAGTGCCAAAGTATAGAAAAATCAAAAATTATCAACATTTTGAAATTTTTTTCATGTAGGTACTTTCTTTCAAAAGATTTTTTTTGTAATTTCAAAAACAACTTTTAAATCTTTCAAATTTAGTTAACATTGCAATCTCTTGCATTTTTACATAAAAATCTAAAGCATTCAAAGTACCTAACTGCCAAAAGAACAAGTACGTGAGACTCAGCTGTGCATTTAATATTCATTATCTTAGATCTAACTATTTCAAAATTATCGGCGTAAAAGAAGAAAAATGCTGAGTAAATTTTTTTTATCAATAAACTACAAGATAGAACGTGTTTTGGTTTATGCTCCAATGACTTGTGTCATATCCTCCTGAAAAACTTAAATCATAGTTCATCATAAGTCTAGCAAAGATAAGTGTTGACCAAGCTAATTTTTAATTGAATGATGAAAAACCGATTATAATTGATACTTGGTAATAAAAAAGTCATAATTTAAAGATTAGCCAAATCTAAACTTTTTAATAGAAATACTATCTAAGAAATTATTTACTTATCATAGATAATGATAAATCAAATTATTAAATTTCTTTAATCTTAGATTGGAGATTTAAACTGATTTATATTTTTGTAGATACAACACTTTCTGTCTTTTATTCAAGTACTTATGATTAAAAAATGACTACCAGATTTTGATAAGAATTTTGAATGGATTGCTGGCTAATGTTCATTCTTAAAAACTTGCTAAGACATAATTGGCACTTAACATTTAAAGATTATAACTTTTATCTAAGTAGTGAGCAATTGAACATTTCACAATGTTACTTTTAAAAGGTAATAACACCTTGTGAACACGTAATCGAGACATTTCCGTCAGCGTATAAAACAAAGGAGTACATTTTTTTTGGAGGGTTTTTGAGATTTATTTGGTAGTAGGCATGCCTGCAAGTATCAAAATAGCCTAATATGTGTATGCTCACAAATTCCTTTTTTTTTCATCGAGCATCTTAATTTTTTGGGCCACCAAGCTCAAAAATCCTTTTTTCTTCTTTTTTTCAATTAATGCATTTTAATTCCACAAAGCTTTTGCCGTAAAGTAAATTGAACTCAGAAACTTTATTTTTCAACTTTTTTTTTATGCCAATACCCATATGTAGTATTTGATATTTTGTAGCACACAAATATTCAATAGTGTTTGTTTAATAACTTACTGACTATGTCTGTACTGAAAATCTGAGTGGCTCATTTCTTAAATTTTCCAAAGAGGTTTTAGAAAATTAATAGTATCTAACCTATAAGTGTCACGTTTTGATACTTTGTTGCAATTTTATCTTTCAGTAGAAACGATTTTAGTGAAAATTCTATCGTTTTTCTCATATGGCCTACCAAATCCGAATTCATTCAAAAATCACTTCAACTTGGCAATGCTATTCTAGTATTGAAGATTTTATCGTTATGCATCAATGAATATAGAATAACCATTTGCAGGTGCTTAAATAGCTTGTCAAAGAGTTTTAACTTAACGATTTTCAATAGATTATTCGATGGATCCGTTTTCAAACCGTTAAATCAGCAAATAAAATATATACAATGTATATTATACATATTCAATTTATTCAACATTTAAAACATAAAAATATATCTACTCACTTTTGCTTAAATAATAATTATTTAAAAACCAGCAGATGGCTCATATGGGAATTTCTAAAATTTAAACATTTAGGCTATCTCTACGACGACGTGCATTCTAAACACCCAGCCTAATTTAGTGTTCCTCTTATTTTATTCTCTTCATTCTAATTCATTCTGAGTTTTTTTTTTTGTGTTTATTTTTTTATTTTTCTGGTTACCTCTATCTCTCTCAACTGTTAAATGATGCTTCTATATGTGATTTAGAGTTGGTTTTCAAACAAAAAAAAAAATTAGAACGAAAATTCTAAAAACCAGTTTCTCTAGCAAAATGCAACCACATTATTCTCAATGTCAATGTATGCACTACCAACGACCGTCGTCGTCGTCGTCACTGCTGTGCCAGTGCCGTGCCGTGCCGTACAAAATTTCCACTCACGTCAGACCGCATGACCACTCTCTGACGGTCCAGCAACATGACCACATTAAAATGCCAGCGGATGTCAAGCAATATGGCCACAAAAACTATGGCTAACGGTTGATATTCTATATAAATGAATATATGTGAATGTGTACTTATGCCAACCCAAACCACCATCACAGTAGTAGAGAGCACATTTTGTTGGTTAGGCAAAGCACACTGATACTCCAAATATGCATAAGTTTGCTTCTCTGCTACTGCTGCTGAAGCTGCTCCGAACCAAAACGAAACGAACTAGTTTGAAGGATTATTTGTCCTTCCTTTATTTTTCTTCTTAATTTACTCACAAGTGTATTATATCCTTGTGAACAATATTCGAGCCTCCAATTTCTACTTCCAACCCACCCATCCACCCACTCACTCACACTCATACTCATATACACTTGGCCTGTTTACATGAAGAAAATATGAGTTGTTTATATGTGTGTGTGTGTGTTTGTGTTTATACTTCATGAGAAATAGGGACATAATTTGTTAAGGACATGAAAGCAAAGGCACACATTCTGTGATTGGCAGGTGCACCCCCTGCAGCCAACCCCATCTCATCGTCCTCTCGTCGTCATCGTCGTCGTCGTTCGTAGTCGTCCTCGTCATCATCATCTCCTTGAGTTCTGGTTAACTTTGCAGAAATTGTAATAAATTCTTATAGCTCGCACTTGTGTCGCTGCTGCTGCTGCTGTCGACTCTATATGTAAGGCCGGCGGCTCTAGCACCGGGGTATGTGTGCTAATACGTCCATGACCCACACAGCAGATGTAGGAGGAACGACAAGTGGTGGCCGCAGGCCCTATAAGCATATAGTAACGCATAAAAGGATTTATACTTTTTTTTTTTTGTTGCATAAAATATACACGATTTATGGTGTTCATTTATTTAGACGTGTCGTCGTCGTCGATCCACCATGGGTTTTATTTTTTTTTGTTTGAGTGTGTTCCAGCTATAACACTTACGCACAACCAACCCCAAAATGTCACCTACCCTATAGCCTCTCCCCCTTTTCTTTACAAAACCACAGCAAGTCGACTCTGAATGAACTATCGACGACATTGATTTCTTGGATTTATCCATACGTATATGTGTAACGGCAAGAAAAGATACATACTCGTAGATAGTTTATTATTTGTGTATTTATGAGTGAAAACATGAAAATGGTGTGAGGTTGGGGGAGGAGGTGTGGTAGTGACTGGTTTGTTTTTTTTTTTCTTTCTTATTTTTTTTATAAGACCAGCGTAATAGCTGTCGTAGTGATATCTTTCAGCTATTTCGAGACATTTTGAAATTGGCTATGAAACGTGATACAATCAGGCGAGAGTACATACATATATACGGCGCAAATCTTATGGGCTGTGCTGGAGATCTTTTTATAGGCGAGTTAATGCAGGGATATGACAACGGGAAGGGGTGGAAGGCGAGGATTTGACTCTATGGTTAGAGGTTAAAGTTGTAAGATAGTGAAGTTTATTAATAGCAAGCTGTGGAAGATAATTTTCTGATTTTCAATAGACTCATTATGATTTTGAACGAGTCTATATGTGTTCTTCATTTTCTAGTTAAGTTTGTCACATAACAAAAAAAAATAAAAAATAAGGTAGAGATGTTTAAAAATCTTTCTTTAACTATGTATTTAACTTTGACTGTATTGTAAGAGAGATAAAACTATTTTTAGGGTAGTCAAGTAGAGACAAACTACTAACGCAGTTTTGTTAGAAAGACCATTATATACACCAAATTTAATCGAAATCGTTAGAGTCGTTTTCGAAAAAATTGCAATACCTCGAATCTTTATATGAGATACACAGACCAAACCAAAAATTTGTAGCTCGCGAGTGAAATAAAAAAAAAAAACAATAAGTTTGGCTGGTATCCAAATTTGAAGATTTTGAAATACTTTTAAACTCCATAGACATCGTTTTTAAACCTTCAACAGTTTTTTTTTTGTTTTTCAAAACTCCGCTCAAATAAGACTGAAGTTAGCGGGACAAAAATAAGAAAATTGTTAATATTTTGATATACAAAATTTAAGCTTAGGTACTTAAAACTTATAAGTCGCTTTTAAAAAATATTTCGTAGCTCCGATGAGTAATTTTATGTATCAACTTTAAAAAGTATCAGTATCAGTTTAAAAAGTGCACCTTGTTATATTTATCGCTAAACAAGCTCCTTGAACCTCTCACTCGCTCCTTAAAATTTTTATTTCCGACTTATCGGATTTTGGCTCTTTTAATTTTGAACTTGGGCTCCTTTCAAATCAAAGCATTTTACTACAAAAATTATCAAAAAATCAAAAATCTCATTTCAAAATAATATAAAATTTGGGCCATTTTTTTAATGCGGCTATTTCTGAGTCCAAGATTTTTTAAAATCGGCTCCTTGACTCTAAAATATTCGGGGAACACTGGTCTACAAGAGTTTTTGGCACTTCTTTTCAAGAATAGAAAGTAAGAGGGATAGATTTTCATACGAAGACGGTGTTGTCGACGTGTGGAAGATAAACCTTGAAACCTTAAGAATTTTTTTTTTTTTTGCTATTATTACGGAGATTTGTGTGCGGTAGCTGAAGCAAACTAATTGAAATGTCAAACGTTAAGCTGAAAATATCGGAAACTTTTTGGGGAAAACACGTTTTTGTACTATCTTCCAAATTTTTTGTAATATGCTTGAATTAGTAAAAAGTAGATCACTAATTTTTGCATATTTGAAGTCTAAATCCATGCTCAGGATCGAGAGTATAAAAAATTACTTTCGATGCATTCCTACTCACGTACAAATATCAGCTTGCTGTCACAATTCAACGATGAACTTTTAAGCTAAGATTATTGTATTTAAAAGAAATGAGTGTCAAGGAAATTGATACTTGTGTCCTTGAAGGAAAAATCATTAAAAAAGAATTTCTTAGATTTTAAGATAAAAAGCACTTAAAAAAAGCTAACCTGTTATTCATACAGATATCAACAACTAAAGAGAATAATTCTTTCTGATTTATGTACAAAATTGAAAAATAAATTGCATATTTTCTTAACAAGTTCCTACTTATACTTAAGATCTAAAAAGCACTATACGCACTTCTTTTTACGAAGAAATAACTCTACCTAGATGATATGATAGCAAAATATCCTTGATTTACTTTAACTTCATTTCGCCTTAAGTGTTTTTTATTTTCTCTTTTCAAATACACATACACCCAGGTAGATATATGGTACCTTAAGTATGCACCCAACAATCAAGTATATACTTCCGTAGAAAACAAAACTTGAAACTTTATGAATTTCCTTTGAAATAATTAACATTTCATTCAGTATATTGCAATGTGCAATGTGCATACTGTGCAAAGGCGGATAACAAAAAAAAAAAAAAACAAAATGAAGCAGGAATAAGTTGAAAAAAAAAGAAAAAAAATAAAAAAAAAAAAAGGATATGAAATTGTATTTCTCCACAGCAAATAGTTTGCCAGGAAAAGAAAACACAGGAAAAGCGAACTCTTATTCACTGCACGACTTTATCGATTTATCGCCTCATTTCCTCTGTTTACGTCAACTTTTAATTAAAATCGAGTGCCTACTCTCATCTATACTTACAATAAAAATACATACACACACATACGTTTGCATACACACACACGCATGCATATGATTCCGCATATAAAATGCACATGTACACCAAACACAGTAAAACGAAAAAAAAAAGACTTATGCATGCACAAAATTTATATTGTTTCGATTTTCCGCCGATTGGGTATAGTTTCCACTCAATTCACCCACACTCAACTCAAGTCTTCTCTGGGTTTTTATTTTTGTTTTTAGAAGTAAAGCTTTTAGCAGAAAGGATAAACATTTTCCTTGTTGAGAAGTGCCTCACTCACTATACTCTAGCCCCCATTCTCATCCCCTTTATAAAACTACACCCTATGCAAGTCATGTGTATCACAGTAGATCCAGTTAAGCGTTTTAACTTGTAAGGCGGTATACAAAAAAAAAAGTTAAAAAATCACAAGGAAACTAAAATAACAAGTAAAGAATGAACGTCCTTCTTGCAATCTCCTTTAACGTAGTAGTCTAAGCCCAGGAAGAAAAGTCCTTCCTGTAAGGAGGAAAGAAAAAAATCCAAATGAAAAACCAAATAAGAAAGAAAAAAATAAAAATGAGAAGGAATGAATACAATAGAAGAGGAAAGAAACTAAAAAGTCGACTTTATTTTTAAGCTATGCTTGGTGATAGTAGGGCATTGCTGATGATGCACTCTCACCAGCTTCCCATCGAATCGAGAGTCGAGAGGTGGCAGGATGTTGCAAAGAACTTATACGAGTATAGAGCCCGAGACCGATATAAAATAAGAAGAACTATGAAGGAAAATCAACTTGAGATATAAGCGCCAAGTGTCTCTATCGCCCGGTATACATTAGGAGAGCTACCAGCTACAACATCTCTTTATTTATTTTTTTTTCTTCTTTTTTTTTTGTAATTATGATGTCAAGAGTGAAGTGCTTTCTCTTATTCCAGAATCAGAGTATACAGACAGACACATAGCATAGCATCATGGTGAACAAGATTAAAGTTCTATAACTTCTGACATTTTTATGAAAAGAAGTCAGATACCATCGAAGCATGCGGTGATATGGATATTATACTTGCTAGCTGCTGCTGATGCTGCTTGCATGATGTTTTGATCATATTCATATCATAAAACGGCTATCTATGTATTTACATCTTCTCTCTACAACAACACTATACATCAAACAATGCTTATAGCAATTGAAAACAAAAAAAGAAATAAGAGAAGAAGAAATCTATGACGATGACATAATTACGTGTCAAGAACTGATGACACTTGAAAATTTAGAACAAAACAAACAAAGACAGAAAAATCTTCTTCCAACACACTTTTCACTTAAATAACACTTGAAAATTTAAGATATTGGTCTGCATAGATTATATAAAAAAATAGAGTGTTAATATGTAATATATTTTTATTTTAAGTTGAGTATAATGAGTTTTTAATGCAATCTGCATTGCAGCACTAATTAGAATTTATGTATGGGAGGTTATGTAAAAGATTTTTTTTTTGGGTTAAAATGGGGAAGTATTAAAAAAACTTGAGAAGTACTTAATAAAGAATTACTCCTAGATAAGGTTTTTATGCAGTGTGGTATTGTGGTCAAAAGAAGAAAACCATTTAATAAAACCACTTTTTTAAAGATTTTCCAAGAGAACTTTAAAAAAAAAAAAATTACGGATTAAAAGAAAACGTTACATTCTTGATGAAACTGCTTGGAAGTTGTAAAATAAATCTTTCTGAAGACCCTATTTTATCGTACTTTTTCATAAACTGAATGAGATTTGAATTTTGGTAGAACTTTTTTCTAACTTTTCATAAGTTTTGACTTATATTGAAAGATTGCTCGAAAAGAAAGCCTTAACGAGGTCTTATAGAAGGTATAACATGTGAAACTTTATTGTTTTTATTTTTGAGATAGATAAATACATTTAACCTGCATTTACATAAAGTTTTTATTTTTAATGCAAAATACAGTCGTATAATATAATACGCAAATAGATTGTATTGAGAAAATTAAGCTTTAATACGTGTTTCTTTAAAAAAATGTCCTCCAGTTAATTTTGATATCAATAGGCAGTTGCAAGGGAGGCAGGAAAAATGTAATTGTTCGGTTTCAAAATTGTCTCGTATTTGGCTACGAGCTACATTTAACATTTGTTATATAATTTAAAAAAAAAAACACACACACATACGCCACAGTGACCCTTTAAAATTTAAATCTCAAAATGAAGTCCAGTTGATGTTTATGAAAAATTCTGAGGGGTATGTACATATATAGACTTTAATATTTTAAAATATAAAATTCGAAGTAAAAATGTATGACGTCCCATTTTTTTTTTAATATTAATTTACTTAAAAAAAATAGTTGGCAACAATATAACCCCAAAAAAATGAAAAATAGAAAAAAAAATAGGAGATATTTCAAAATTGTGCTATTTAAACGCTTATTCTGTCCGCCATTTTTGAGCCGCCATGACTTTTCGTCAATAAATGCAAATGATATTTGATGCCAAAAAGCACCCACAAATATTTTTGTAGACTCTTGTGATCCTTCATTTTTACAGCAAAAAGAAACCTTTCATCAATTTCTATGAGGGTAACAAATTCAGTAAAAATATGTTACACATACGCCACAGTGACTTTTTTTTTAAATTAAACTCAAAAAATCGTCTCTTTTTTATCTTCATCTGATCTATGAAATGTCAAGCTAATTTCTCCTGAGAATGCAATAGACTTCATTTTAGTGCATGTAAAAATTATGGACTAAATAGTCTCTACTTAATTAATTCATACTATCGTGTCATGTTCAATTAAATAACTTTTTTAATATTTTGCTCCTTTCCGGGTCGAGTAATGTTTACATAAACATGCAATAATTTTCAACTGACGCAAAATGAGGAAAACATACTTGCCATAATATTCAGAAAAGAAAAAACCTACGAACCAAAATCACGTTCCAGACCACACCGACAGATGAGCAACGAGAATTACAACAAAAACAAAAAATTCAATAAAAATATAAAAAGAAATCGAAACTCGAAACACAAAAAAAAAAATAACCAGAAAGCAAGCATTGTTCTATAATTAAGTCAATTAAATTATTTAGCTGTCAGTTGATGGTGGCTGCCTCTTGTTTTATTCATACGATTTTAATTGTCTCAATGCACCATCAGCCGACGAAGCAGCAGTAGTACCTACAACAACCACATACATACATAGTTCAGCGATGCAGAAGTTCCCACTCCGAAATCAATGTAAGCCTCCGTCGAACAACAATAAGGTGGCATTTGGATGCAGTACCAATAGCAGTAGTAACACCCACATTCAACGACGAATGCGACGAGATTGTTGCAGTAGTCCTCACGAAATGCCACTACCATCTGGAATTCAACAAAAACTACAAAGGATATGCCAACCAATAATACCATCTGCTCCTTCTCCAACTGCTACTTCAATTGAAAAACGTCAATTGTCAATGGAAAAGCCATCACGACAACAACGACGACGAGTGAAAGTTTGTAACCGAGTTTTTACCGAAGAGGCTGAAAATGTTGCCACTTGGGATGATGTTCTTTGTAAAAAGTACACCAACAACAACAAGCAGGTGAGTGAAGTCTTGCAATCGCGCGCCTGGATGGGGATACGAGATGTGTGTATTGAGGTGGATTTAAGGTTGCGCTCAATGATCCTTCGAGATCCTTTTAAAATGCAAATTAAATTTTATTAATTCATTGCATTGTTAATTTTTTTTTTGTTTGTTTTGCTTGAAGAAAACTCTGAGCTTTGAACGGATTTTCAATGTTATAAGAATCCTTCAGAAATAGTTCAACATAACCAAAGATGTCGATAAATGGCAAAATCCTTTTAAATTCTTGTCTGTTAATCTTTTGTCTCGACTTTTTTCTAAGCAGCAAAAATAGAACATCATTTTTTGTCTGAAAGGACCTTTAATCATCAAGGTCCTTTTGTAGTTCAATAACCATTTTTAAACATAGACCATCAATTCTGCTTTAAGAATATCTTGACAGAATTAAACTTAATTCAACTTGAAATTTGACATACTTTTAGGAGCGCTTAGAACTGAAATATTATACATTTCAAATGGACACTTAAGACGACAACCCAATATCTCTCTCTGGCTACTAAACCATTAGAGAAAGACTAACCAGCAGATACTTGACGTCGCTAAACACCTCCTCAAGTATGTGTGTTGTAGTAGGTTGTTAAGAGTGTTGTGTATTTTTATCGTTAGTTTTATCGTATATCGTTTCTCATTCAATGAGGCTAATGTCCATTTCATGTTGAGGTATCCTTTGTTATATCCTTGTTGGTTGTTCCAATGCCATATATGTAGTTGTGTGATGGTGTCTTTACGACTACAAAAAATGTCGACTTTTTTTTTTTTGTTGAAACAACCAACCAAGACAACGACAACGGAAATTCTTATCTTTATCGACGAATGTTAGCGACGCTGCTATTTACCACTACAATTCATCGTTGGGAACCGCTGTTGTTACTAGCGGTGGCGTCCGTCGTCCTTTTTTCTTCATTTCAAATCAATTGTGAAGGGCCAACGTAAAACCGTATACATATCGTGTCGAATCGTAAGGAACAACAAAAAAAGAAAATATTACAAGCAAGCTTTTCGTATACTCTGTGTGAGAAAAATTAAATATATAAAAAAAAAGGACGACGAACAAACATTGAAATGAACTTTAACTGGCACCTTTATGTACGAAAGGAAACTATTAAGATAGAAGAAGGAAAATAATGTCGGTCTATGTCCATCAACAGGCAATTAAAATGCCCCTTTAACTGTTTCTTTTTCACCGTTTAGACGGTTTTTTTTACCTCTCTTTCTCACTATAACTGTACTAAAAAAGGATATAGATAGATATGTATGGTAGATTGGCTGGATGGCGTTTTTTTTTTATTGACTTGAAAGGTCGGATTGGTAGTGGTGGTGTGATTCAAGTTTGTGTTTTTTTGTTTTCTTTTCTTAACAAAAGTGTTATAAGCCTTTGTAATGGGATTTCTAACGGTATTTCTATTTTTTTTTTTTGTTATTCTTTGTTATTCTATTCATTTTCAAGGATTTTATTTTAGGATTAGACCACTATAAGCTTGATTTTATTAACTTTTATATACAATTTTAGATTTTATCTTGAGAAAAGGAATGGAAGTCATTTTGTTTTGTGTAATAGCTATTATATTGTTATCATTTTCTTGCAATTTTTTTTTTGATAAAAAATCAACAGAAAATTTCTTCTTAAGTTTGAAAATGTTTGAGGCAAGATATTTAAGGTCTTCTTGGGTAAATATTGTATTTTTATTTTACTTGTATTTACCCAATTATATAAGAAATTATTGTGAAACTCGAAATATTATTAAAAGTTTAATAAAATTGTTGTCTCTCTATACCTACATTTCCAGTCAAAAATTAGAACAACGATTACAATACAATTCGTTCGATGTTTTCATCAATTTAATTGAATGCTTTCGATGAGGACTAATATGTTTAATTCCACATGATTTAAAAAAAAATTATTTTTCTTGGTAGAAAGTTCATAAAGACAAAAAAAATTAAATTTTGCTTTGGAATACTGGTTTTTGATTTATTGATTTTATTCAATTTAATCTCAAAGCTCCGTCAAAATTAAGGACTTGGAGTTCTGCCTTATTTGTTCAAGAACGTTTTTTCGAGTAAGTATTATTCATAAACAATATTAATGCCGAATCGACGTAATTACACTTTTTCATGTTGTGTAAATTGGACAGAACGTAAAAATTCGGGCTTATTTCACTTTCGTAAGTCCGAATTTTGAAACTTGTCCGAACAAATCAGATCAAAAAGGCAGTCACACAAGTAGAAGTATCATTTTTACCAGTTTTTATCACATGCCGTTAAACATTCGATAGCGAATAGATGCAATCATACAACATGAATGTAAATGATCAGGGGTACCAAGTAGTCAAATAACATTTATTTTTTGATAAAGATTCTTTAAAATATGGTCCTGCAACAAATTTCTACTCCCTTCATGTTCACAATGCATGTTGGCTAAAAAATATTTGAATCTTTAGAATAAAACTCATAGTCCGAGGTTTATCGGTATAATTTTTTCTATTGAATGACGTCATTATGTTTTAGCTGTTATTTTATACTTAAACATTTCATCGGTATCGCATTATTGTTCTTGTATTATTATTGTTCGAAAATGCACCAATACTACAACAGCAATTGTCTGTTTGATAGCTAAAGGAGGTCACAATGGTTTCACGAATAAATATCGGGTTGCTGCGCTCTGTTATACAGGGTGGTTATGGGAGGTTTTTGGTATATTTTTTTTTATTCTTGTTTTGTCTTTTCTTTCATCCATTATGATGGTGTTTGGACGATATAAAAGCAGAGAGGGATGCAATGAAAAAAAAAAAAAACAAAAAACAAAAGGAAGGAGGGGTAGGTAGTTATTGTAGAGATCTCTCTCTCTCGTGAAAACGCCAGGCTAAAAGATACTAAACTGCAAATTTATGCAAATTTATGAAACATAATCATGTAATTGTTTTGTCGTCGTCCTCGTCGTAGTCGTATAGTGTGGTTGGTTAGTGGTGGTTTGTATATGAAACTGATGTTGTTGTACTAGATGTTCCATGTTGTTCTTGTTAATCCATTCTCGGTTAATCTCTACTTTTAGGAAAATTGAAATGTGAAAAACATTTTGTGTGCTTTTGTTTGTTTTGTATATGAGAACGAGAAGAGATAGGATGCGGTGTAACGGCGCAATGATGACGACGACGAGGACAACCGACAATGGCGAACATAGCAATATATGGCACAGCCGAAGGAAATTTGTACAAATATTTGGGTTAGTCCTAATTTAAATGGGACAGGGAACGAAATGAAGAAAAACAAGCGAATCCAATGGGATGGTTTAATTCATTCTTATTTTTTTCGATTGTTGGGAGGGAAGAGAGGAACTAATAGTATTTAGTTGGAGAATATATTAATGTTATTTTGTTCCAAAATTAAAAAAAAAAAGAATGTTTAAAAGAACAAATGTGATGCAGTACACAAGCTTCTATTCAGATGTTTTGTTTGCTAATTAAAGTTTACCAATATTCGGACTGAATAATGTAATATTATTGGAGTTGTCAAATGTTTGGTTATTATGTCGTTATGTGGCAGAACTAAATGAATGCTATCTTAATGATTAGGGTGAACATTGGATTTTCTGAGGATTAAGGTTCCAAGTTAAACCACAAAATCATACCAGGCCAACAAATCAACTTAGTATATTTTCAAAAACTACATTTTTGGATTTAAAATAAATGCATACCTATGTACATATAATTGATTTTTTTGAGTCAAATTTTCGAAAACGGAACATTGATTTTTTTATTTAGGTTTTAGGTGTTCTTAATAATTGCTACTAAATGGCATCCCAACTTTATTTCAAACAGTGATTTCCGGTTTTTTTTTTTCTTCATTAAAAAATTATTTTTTTTCTTAATTTGCATCTTAATAAAAATACTTTTTTGGATCTTAATTTCATTTAAGATGTTGTTTTTTGCTTTTGAAGATCGCAATTTAGGTTTTTGTAAATTTGTTTCTTCTTAACATTTAATAAATTTTGATACAAAAAGTTTTAATGTTTCTAAGCAAATCCAGTCATGCATATATTGTTTGTTATTTTTAGAACTTTTCTTGGAATTAAGCTCCTATGGGCCCAAACGAATTATCAAAATTTTTTTAAGATTTCTAAAAATATTTTTTGAGATTTCGAGTCGATTTTATGCTATTTTGTAAAGGATTTTCCATAGATTATTTTGATATACACTAATTTTTTGAAATGTACATTTTTAAGACTATTACAAGACAATACTTGTTGTAAGTTAAGCCTAACAATGTACGTATGTATGTACATGTACATATACAACACAAATTATACCATTTTTTAACGCAATTACAACACATAAAGACCATTAACCTTTTAATGTAGCTATATAATAATTCTTTATGTATTAAAACCCAACTAAACTTACTCCCAAATTTGAAAACAAAAGCTTACTTCAGGGGATCCAGAAAGCCACATTAATTTAAACACGCGAATGATGCAATTCTAACGCCTTTTGCATGAGACTAAAAATAGTATTTGAAAGTAAAATTAATTTCATTGGATTATCTCACGAAAAATAAATTTGTTTAAGTGGATAAATTTTAATACCTTTCAATCATTACCTTATTCCTTTGTGTAGTATTTTAAACAAACGTTTCAATTCATTAAATGCTCTTATCCTGGCTTTATTCCACTCAAAACTTAATATTTCAATATAATAAAACTTTTAAAGCTTCAAACAATCCAAAGTACCTGAATGCAGTCCTAAAAAAAAAAATAACCCAAAGATAAACCTAGTACCCACCAAGAGAAAGAGCCACACAGACGTTATTTTATTAACTTTTTTTCACTGTTCATGCTTCCGTGGAATGATATGTGGTTTTTCGCCACGGTTAGGTTTTCTAGGTTGCGTCTGGACATGGACAAAGTCCTGCTGCATACTAAAATAACTGTAAATCCCTCCTGCTGTTAAAAATAAAAATGAAAGAAAAAAAATATAAGAAACTTTTTAACAAATTAAATATTTAACATAATATCCTTGTGCTAGGTTATTTATTGGGGAAACACACATAGATACATACATATATATACATTTACTAATGCATACAGTTTCTCACTTTCTACAATTACATTTTTTTTCGTTGGCTGTTGTTGTTGTTGTTGTTTTTGTTTTCAAAAATGGATTTTTCCTTGTATATTTTCTTCTCTGACAGAGCAAATCCTTGCCGTCGGCTGTATCCTTTGCTTTGGAGAGGGAGCGGGAGGTGGTGATGGTGGATTTAAATGCTCCGCCAGTAGGAAGGATGGAACCAGTGCAGCGAATAACATCAACAGCAGCAGCAGGAGGAATATTAGAAGTGCCTTCCAATGTAACTGCATCATCGTCCAACACCAACAAAAACAACAAGAACAAGAAAAACAACAACAAAATTGATAGTACCAATGGAAACAGGAACAAGGACGACGTCGACGACGATGATGATGACAACAATCGTCGCAGTCGGCTGGAGAAGCAGCAGCAGCAGCAACAAAATCATCAGAGCAAAACACAGGCAGAAGCTGCAGCAGTAATGCCAGCAGCTGCCTCAGCTTCAGAATTTATAACCTTTGAAAGACTAAGACTTGGAGATCAAATAAATTTTCTTCTATTCGATCCGTATCGTACGTTAAAGTTCTTGATTACGGAGTTGAAATCAAGATTGAAGACCGTGGTACCAGGTAAGTTATATACCTATACATATGACTATCTAAAAGTGTAGTGGGTGGAAAGGATGTGCTGAGGTTGTGATGATGCTCCAAGCTGATTGTGTGGTGTTTGCGTTATGCATTATAGTTTTGTTGAACCAACAGCAGCAGCAGCAGGAGCAGTAGCAATATCAGAAGCAGCAATATGTAATGCAGCTATCCAAGTACAGAGTAGAGTATAGTGTAGCATTACGGGTCCGGGTACATTTATCCTTGTTTGGTTTTGTTACTTCATATATACGTGATTAAGTTGGGAGAGAAGAAGGACGTGGTTTCAAGGAGTGAATTAATATTGGAGCATGAGCTAAGTTAATATTAGTGTTGTGACTACTCTGGGCTGATCTGCTGACAAGAATGCAGCGCAGAAAGCACATAGAGAGAAAAGGGTGTGTGGGCTATAAGGTTCGTATGGATAAATTAATTCAGTTATTAGAGCAAATGATGAAGACAGCCTAATAAGAGTTTTGTTACTGAACCTGATTTTGTTTTTGGCCAAGCGAGTATGTGTAGAAAAAGGAAGTGTATAGTCGTTTAGGAGTTGTTAACATGCATGATGCAGAATGGTTGCAGTATGTGGTAAAGGTTCGTTAAGTCACGATAAGTGCAGCATGTTTTTTTTTTTGTGTGTGAGAAGAAACTTTGTTCTAGGAAATAGGATGAAATTAGTTTAGAAGAAAATGTTTATTTAATCCAAACGTTGGAGCTTTAAGAAAACAAAGAGAATATGGCTAAGACAATGCATAGGATGTAGAGAGATATTTTTACTCCCACGAGTGTAATTAAGGAAGACAAAAAATGTCATGTTTGTGGTATACACGAAAAGCATACAAAGTTTGTATACTTTGTTTAACAGATAACTTTATATTATAAAGATGATGATTGTACACAAGAATGTGCATACATGAGCATTATAATCCCTTAATTTTACTTGTGAAGGTAAAAATATTTTAAAAATTTTACATTTAATTTAATTTAATTTTTTTTTTTTTTTTGGTAAATTTAATTAAACCTTAACCGTTCTAAATAGCATAAAACCGATAACCAAGTATAACAGGCTATTTATTTTAAATAATTTAATTTTATATCTCAGTATTAGATACCGTCCAAGAATTTTCATTATTACATATTATTATGTGAAGTTGGGTCACTCGGGCGTATACGTAATTTTTGTTTCTATAGAAAAACTTAAAAACAATAAAATAAAGTTTCTATCGTTGGACAATTGTTCAAACCAATAAATATATTCTGATCTAAAAGCAGTTTTTTTCTCCAACAAATCCAAAGTATGTATCTAGTACTAGGGCTTAAAAAAAATTGTCTGATTTTATCGGACACAGGCTCAATAAATTCTAACTGAGTTGATTAAATGAAAAACCAAAACCTTTTTTGTAGAGCGTTCAATTCTCTACAAAAATCTTTGATCTCCATGGCAGTGGAATTTCTCCTCCATTAGTTATAAAGATCAGAAGTAAAAAAAAAATTTCGGTGTTATTCTTATGGGAAATAAAAAAGCGCGATGCGGAAGTATTTAACATTAATATTAAAGGCTCAAATTTTCAGGAACCCATCTTTGGGTCTAAACGAAACTTTTGAGCCTGTTTCCGAGAAATTCAGCCTTTTTTGAAACGCCAAGTATGTATCAAACTGTTAAATTTGTTAAGGCTTCAATTCGTAAAAAAAAAGTGCACAAAACGTTAAAACTAAACACTGAAATTAATGCATCTTAAGGTGCATTATATATTTTCGGTGTGTTTGTTAAACAAATCTCTAGAAAACTAAATGTTATTCAAAATTAACAGACTCATGCATCTTATACCCAACCAAGGAATTAACAACAAACAAAAAACATTGTATACCTTATCGTTTCAATTCAATTGTTCTGAAACTCAGTATTTTCATTTAAGTTCCGTGTGCTTTAAACAAATCCTTAAGGATAAAATTATACTGTCATACAAATATTCCATGCATTCAAAAATGTATCTTAATTTTTTTGTTTTTCACTTTTTGGTTTCTGTGTTTTGTTTAAAAAAATATATATATTTTTTTTTGTTATGTCTTTTCGTGCCACAGTATAAATCACATCCTTCCTGAATACAAGCAAACAAATAATTTCCACCTACAATGCAAAAATATGTATTCTTCCCTTTCCACATAACTATACAAACATATACCAACCATAATACATCTTCTTTTTGGCCAAAAATAAATAAACCAAAATGTTTAACTTTTATTTATTTTTCTTGGTTACATTTTCATTGTTAAACCTCGGTAAATATCACGGCTATTTTTTTTTTTTTTTTTTTTTGTATTTATATTTTCGTTTACAGACGACATAAATGTTCAAAAGATCCTTGTAGAGATTCAACAAACTATCAAAAGGATACGACTTCCAAATGCAAGTGAACCACCACAACCACCAGAATTGCAATCGGGAGTTGTAGTACCACGAAGGGTGACAAGTACAACAGTAACAACAACAAATTCAACAGAAGGAACAGCAGAAATAGTGACATCAGCAGCGGCTGCAGCTGAAACAGTTAAAAACATTTCCCCAAAAGAAAGGTGTCATGTAATCAAGGTACATACATTTATTTATGTTGGTTTATATTTTTTTATTTGTCCTCTTAGATACACTCTTACCATCTACCTATACCAACAACAACTATATTTTCAACTTGATAAAATATTGAACTTTCGGAGAAAAAGGATTCGACTTCCTTTTTGTATGTATGTAAATATTGAACGTGGCATTCCAGTTGAGTTGCTTTTAGGTTTACCTTAAATCACCCATGTAAACAGTCGAAAATATTTTGTTACTTTTTTGCAAATAAGAAAAAATCAAATATTTTGAGGGAAAATTCAAAAAAATGGATGCCGTTAGAGTTATTATTTCAAAATCCCTTAATTGTTCGCTTTTTTTCTTCTTTCAATGATGAATGTTTCTCATTACTCTCTTTTTTTTTTTTGTGAGTGTAGAAATCCATCCCAATGCCATTATTTAAGTTTTTTTTTCTCGCTACCGCACTGCTATGCTAATGACATAGTTTTTCATCATTTAAACCATCCATCTGTCGCCGTATTTAGTCAAAGAAAATTTACATAAACTTCAAAGTCGTCAAATCTTAAATGTCTATGCGTCTAGACGCGCAGTACCCCATTATGTAGTATATACCAAACCAACCAAGTCGTTTGAAGAAATTCAACAATTGCTTAATAGCTCTTTGCTCGCATCCTTCCCATTAGAATCATCAATTTGTATATAAACAAGACAAAGCTTGTCATAGCTTAAAAGATACAAAGCAACAACAACAAAAACAGAACCCAGAGAGTTGCAAACTTTTTTTAACCAAAACCCTGTCGTCCAATTGTACATAAAAAAAAAAATCTGTTCATGTGTGTCTCTCTAGATGATAACTTAGAACAAAAAAAAAAAATTAATGGGCAAAATTGGATTCCGCTATTTTTTTTCAAGAAAGGATGCTTTTGGCGAGAGGTAGCGCGCGATGTGTGCGGTTGGTTAGCATGTTTGAGAAAAATACAGAAAGACTCAAAACAAATAAGACGCTTCGTCCTTGCGTGTTGGTTGTTGTTGTTGTTGGTTGCCACTCCAGGATTCAGATACAGATAGCAACTATAAACACACATCTCGCGGCATAAATGGGCTTGGGGGAGGTTTATATTTTGTATTTACACCATAGTCGTACATATGCGAATAAACCCATTTCTCTTTAAGCTCAAAGCAATGACATTTTTTTTTCTTTGGGTAAAAATCTCGTTATGTTTTTTTTTTTCAATTATGAGTTGCCAATGTTGCTGTGTAATATTAACACTCTTTTTGAAGCTAAAGAGAAATCAATTACTTTTTTGAAAATTTAAAATCACGCAAAAAAAACTTGCAACTGAACACGATACAACACCTTTAAAAATATTTTTTGGTTGTCACATGGTATTTTTTGGGCAAGCAGAAAAAAAGTTCTAACCAGGGGATTTGACTATGTTTTTAATATGTTTTTTCGGTCGCTTGAACTGAATCCGAAGACCGTTTTACTCGATCACGTCAGGGTTTCTAGATAAACTCAAAACGAGGTCACAGACAACATGACTTAAACATTTTTTTTTTTTTTGAATGTGACATTTTTTGAGGTTATCTGGGAAATCTGACGTGATGGGGCGAATTGGACTTCGGATTCGGTTTCAGAGACCCAAAAACCATTTGATTAACATAGTCACACTCCCAGGTCAGAACTTATTATATTCTAAAGATTCGTGTATTTTAATAACAAGTTCAAAATTTGTAAGTTTACAGCTTTATATTTTTCAATGACTTTTTTACTTTTGACTTTAAATATTGCACTGACTTTAAAGCCTCAACAAATCTATGCATTTCTCAGACTTCAAATATTTTAAAATAAAAATTACCTCTAAATCATCAGATGAAAATTCATTTTCTTCAAGAACTCACGACTCACCTGAAAGTAAAAGAAATGGATATTAAAGTTTTTTGTATGTTTAATTTAATTTTTATTGTTGAAATCTTAAAAAAAAAAACTGTATATATTCTAGGAATAAGTATTCAAATGATATAAATAAAATTTATAATTATAAAATTCATAAAAAATATAAAAGTCAAATCTTAAGCATTTCTGCTTCAAGATTTATATATTCTGTTTTATATGCCCCATTTACAGACATGCTTAATATATGCCTCAACAGAATATAAAAAGCAAACTTTTAGGGAAACCATTTAAGAAATTGTTCATTTTAATTTTATTTTTGAAAATAAAATTTAACAAATTTAATTTTCCCAGCTTTTTTTTCTGTTTGCTTTCAATTGCCAACGTATTTTTATGTTTAATTTGAAAATAGAAAAAAATAAACATTTTAGCCGATATAATTTTGGCCTTGTTTAAACAAAAGAGCTGAGCAACAAACTTTATCCTTTTTTAAATTAATCTTATTTTTTGTTTAAAAATTAATTGAGTGTGTTTCAAAAGTAAAAATGAAATTTTTCTTATATCTTATATATAAAACACAGTAAGTAGTTGTGACTCTGTGAGGAACAGCAAAATTCATTTATCAAGTTCTATGAGTAATAGAAGCCCCAAAGTTTTTTCGAAATAAAATTTTTAACCAATTTTAGAGAAGCTTGAGGAAGCCTTTATTTTGATCACTATTGTTATTATCTGTCTTACATTCAGTTTAGGTGACATTATGGCAACCCTACAGTTCCACCAGTTTCAAATGCGTTAAAAACCTTGCGGATTTATTTGTAACACTTTTCAAGTGTCGTCGCTTAGTTTTTTTTTTTTGTTCCTCTTCGTTTTGTTTAAAAACACAAACCTCAATATCCCCTTCCATATCAAAGTAGTTCCATCTTTTTTTTTTTGGTTGGGGAAAGAAACTTTTTCAAGTCGAGATCCATATGATTGTCAAAGTTGTCGCTAACTACTCGCGACCATTATTTACTTCGCTTATTTTTTCATGCAGCACAAAAAACCACTGCAGCGCGGCGACAGTCAACAGTATTTTCTATTTTGATGCTCTCGAGCAGTTTTATCGTTTCACATCCAGAACGCAAGTTCCAGTTTTCAATGCGGCGATCCATGAGAAATAGACCAAAAAAGAGTCACTCTGCCTCCTGTCACATGGTATACAAGTTTTGCTAAAGTATAGTAGGTACCTTTGCTAGCTTTTATTTGGTGTTTACATTAAAATTTAATTTTTGTTCCTTATAGTTTGAAGAGTTTATTGTTGGTTGAAAGGGGAAAGAACTAAAGGGGGCAGATTGGGTAGATTTTTTATTTTGTTTCTGTGCACTTGGCAAAAAAGCATTAAAGTATTACTTCTCTACGACGACGAGCATAGAGAATCTAGAGTTTGTGCAAACAGTTTCGAAAGTATCCACAGAATAAATTTTATCCATTTTCATCCATCCTTTCAGGATGCACTACTTTTTTACCTCGCCTCGGTCGCAATTTTTCGTTGTTTTAGTTTATCCCCCCTCTACTATCTACGACTATACTATAATACCATACTCTATCTCTCGTTTATATAAGGAACCATTGCTGGTTGTGATGTGGGGCTTTTAGTGGATGAACTGCTTCCATCTTCTTACCACTCACTGGCAATGGCGATGGTCATGGACAAAAGTTTTTCATTCCATCTAGTGCGCTACGCTGGGCTCTGATGCTGGTTATAGATTTATTTATAGGTTTACGGTGCAACTCTATATTGCATTAAAGTTGTTTGGTTAACTTTGGATCTCTTTTTTTTTCATTATTTTATTTTTTTTTTTTTGAAAAAAAAAAAAGTTAAAAGTTAAGAAAGAAAAAAAAAAGAAAAAACTGCACGAAAAAGTATTTGTGAAGCGTTAAGTGTATACGTTTTTTTCGGTATAAGCAACATTGAATGAAAGATGAAACGGATATCTTATTTCTCTGTGGGTAAAACAATGGATTGTGGTAATGAAATTTCATTACGTAAAGTAAAACCTAACGAATTGATATTTTAAAACCGTTTTCTTTTGGTTTTTTTTTTTCATTTTTATTTTTTGGTTTTAAGTTGAGAGAGAGACGTTACTGTTGAAGGGAAAACTTTATGGAATTTGTTGGTTTAGGTTTTGAAAATGTTTAATCTTCTATATTTTTGATGGGGTTCTCGTCTATTCATATAGTTTGGGATATTTGTTTTAGAAAAATATTCAGTTCGGTAAGTAAGAAAAGGATTTAATTTTTTCTCGGTCGGCCTTCCATTTAGTGTAAACTTGATTGAAAGTTCATGATTACAAGAATTTTAAGGTGTGGTCGTTGAATCGCTATTGTTTTTATCTTAACAAAGACTTTTAAGTGTTTTTAAGAGTGTTGCTAGTAATTAAGGACTTTTATATTCTAATCTATGAAAAATCTATTAAAAATAGCAGAAAATAGAATTTCGGTGGAATGCAAATCGGTAAATGTCGAAAATATAGGTTTTTCGTATATTACTCAGAAACAGTAAGTTGTAAAAATTTGGTAAAAAGTTAAAAAGTGCAAATTGTTCGGTATTTAGGTATACTTTAAAAAAAATTAAGATTCTTGTAATATAAATTTTAAATAGGGTTTTTAAATTATGGAGTTTTATTTAAATTTTTGTACCACCACCGTTTGTTTATAAGATATTGCATTTTTTAAAACTGTTGATACAGTAAATATCAGTTTTTTTTCTAGAGGACTTCTAAATTGTATTTGAGTATTTTTAATTGCAATATTTGGGATTAAGAGATTTCAGAATACGTTATTTTAACATGCGAGATTTTAAAAACGAAACTTTTAAATGCGATTAATCGTACCCAATTCGAATTTTTTTATAGTTTTTTGTTCAATCTTTTGTTCGTTTGATTCATTTGAAAACTCTTAAAAAAAAAAGTTGATACCATTGATTTAAAAAGCTTATATAAAATAATAAGGCGATATCACATATTATGTATAGTTTTTTTAACTTAAAAAAAAAAAAAACAGAGATCAATGTGGCGTATGTGGAACATTTTTTTAAAATCAATTTTCCTTGGTTTGAATTTTATTATATCTATACAAAATGATACAAATGTTAGAAACTTTGGTAATTTTTGGAGCATGCAGTTTGGCGTATGAACCTTAACTAAAAAATATGCCATTAAGATTTTGGAATACTCTACTTTCAATAATTTTGAATGAAAAATTAATTTGGAAAAGAAATAAATATATTTAAGACAATCACCGTTTTTTACCTGTTAGGTAGGTATATTTTGTTTATATTTCTTATGAAATTCATTAAAAATTGAAACTATAATTAAATAAGTTATTTCAAAAAACATTTAAATCATGTTTCATTCACAAATAAAAAGTGATTTTAGAAATTTTCTTGAGTTGAGTTCCTTTGGGCAAGAATTTCAAAACTATATTCAGCTTTAAAAAATTATTTTAAATCGGTTTTATTTGTGAATGAAAAGGACTTGTTCAATTTTGTTTAACTGCTTAACCTTACTTCATTAAGAGTTAGATTTGTAGCTTTCTTTTCAGCAATTGAATAAATGTTCTCGACTAAATTTTCTATTTCCCCATACAAAATATAGTCAGTTTTGATAGTATTTCATATAAAATAGTATACAAGACAGTTTTTGGTTTAACTATTTTATAGTGAAATACCCTCAAACCCCGACATAACTACGTTGATGATTTGATTGACTTTTGCAAACTCTTGACTTTTGACTCTCTACCCTCAGTCAAGCCATTGATTACATTAAATATTCTTGAAGTACCATCTTCAGAAATTGAATGCAAATGAAAACTTACAAAATTAAAAAAAAAAACCTCCTTTAGATACCTTATTCGTTTTAGGAAAATTGGAAGAATTTTCATCTTCATAATTTTCAACTTGAAGATGAAAAATAAGTAAAAAAAGGACACAAACTTGCAATATACAATTTTGCTCTCCTGATTGCATTCTATAGATACATCTGTCCATCATATATCTAAATTAAGAAATCAGCTTTTGGTATTGCTCTGGCTGCTGGTGAATCTGTCAAGTAGGTAGGTGATGGTAGGTACTAAGAGGTCGAACGTGACTTCTGACACCGACAATCCCCAGTGGTATAGAAACGTATAACTTCTGAGAGCCTCCTTTGGTCCAGGACTCTCACACGTCACTTTTGAGATTATGATGGGGTCCATTGGACAAAGTTGAATGATGTCGTGTTGATGTATTCTTCCATTACTCTTCGAGGATACTGTCAATTCTCTGAGAGTAGTTCTTGTCAAAAATGACGAAGAAAAATAAACTATACCAACCCAGGATGACATAATACAAAAACCACACAATGAAACTGCGATGTCGAAGCAGCCAGAAGACTCTCTACGCTAAAAATGATTGATTGGACTTGCGGATGGAGTCGAAGTCATCACAGAGAGTCATAGCAAAGAAACTTGGAATAAATATGAAATTTTATAATTTAATTCTGTTCTGCATTGTAATTGTGGAATCTCATGAACTCCAGAGAGAGATGCTGGCTGTGTGCACAGGCACAGAGAATGAGAAGAGCCTCTGCAACTCCAACTCCAGCCTTCAACCCTCTCTAAATGCCTGTTTAATTAACAAATGCATTTAGATGAAACTTTATCCTACCTGGGAGTTGTAGTATTGCAGTGCACAGTTGTTTTTGTTGTTGCACAAAGGACAACGCTAAATGGATTCTCCTGTAATTGGGTAATTTCTAATTGTGGTTTATATACCATTCCCTCTAGAGAGTTATAGGCACAGAGAACGAGAGGGAGATAGAGATATAGAAAAAAGTATAGAATCCCACCGGATGAATGGAGTGAAACAATTGCATAGTTTTTTTTTTTTTTTTTTGGAGGAGGGATGGATAGAATAAAAGTTTCGAGTTTATGAGGCGGCAAAAGTGTTAGACCACTAAATATTCAGCGGTCGCATTTGCTGCTCTTTATTAGATACTGGGATCTCGTAAATTGATATTAAAATTGCATATGCGGTCTTCTATACAATTTTCCGGGCAGAATATAATACTATTTGCAAAATATCCTCTATACCCCTTTCTTCTACCCCCTTCTCAAACATACCCTCCAAAAACTTGTAGGTATCTGTCGGAAAAGTTTTGGTGTTTTTTTTTTCGTATTTTCTGTCAGTTGTTGTATAAAAAAGGGGTTAATTTGATGCAGAGAAAAACCTCTCGAGGGGTTTTTTTGGTTGGAATTTTGACTATGATAGCCTCTGATGCAATTATATGGCGCTAGCTAGGTATGGGCTTTATGCGGAACAGAATTAAAATAAAATTTGAATCACCGTTAGTGTATTAAATAGGGATAATTAAATACCGCTGGGCTTGCAAAGGTAAATATACAATTCACGACGGAAAAACTATTTCGAAATTCTAATGTGAATTAAAAATAGAAAAAAATAAAACAAAAGCTAGATAAATTACCAAGCTTAGCAAATAATTGTTATTTAAATTTTTAGAGTATCTACATAATTATTTTTCAGAAAAAAAAACTGTTTGGGAATTTATGCAATGTTAAATAGAAAATTATGAATATATTTTGAAGCAGAAATATATTTTATACTCCAAATAATTGGACAAAAAAAAAACTAGAAAACTACTACGGATGACTGGACTGTTAAGTTAGTTTGGACTCCCAATGTTAGAATTTATAAGGAATTTTCAATTAACCTTGGTTCTATTCTAAAAAATACACGAACCAGAAACGTATTCGCTTAAATCAGTTTTTGCATCTTAAAAAAAAACTTAGATTGTATCAGTATTGTTATTGAGCTTAAAAACTTGGTTAGGACCAAAAATAGTTTGAATTATGCTGTTTTTTAATTATTACCTTTATTTTTCACGTAGCCCAAACGAAATTTGCATAAAAAAAATTATTTCGAAAAAGGTCGGTATAAAAATTGCTCACAGTACCCAAATAACATTTCTGCTTCTATTAGGTATTAAAGACGTTGCGTATTAATTTCGGTAAGGTTTCAAAAAAGTTTATCGCCAAGACAAAGGAAAACGTTATAAAATATATATTCTCTATAACAATGTTCTAAGCTGTGGTAAAAAAAAAGCTAAAACAGGTCTTTATCGAAATTTTAAAAATTAATTAAAAACTTATACTTTCATATATTCTAAGATCTTTAACACGCCTTTATATTTCAATATTACTGTCGAATGTTTTTCCATCAGTTTGAAAACAAGTAAAATTAGTTTCAATTAAAAAAAAAAGAACGTGAGTTTCGACCGATTGTGACCTTACCATTTATTTCCAATATTTTAGAGAAGATGATGAATGTTCAGATTAGGACACATCTATCTGAGAACACTCTGGATTTCTATCTCTTCAGCAAGGCTATTTTATTTTAGGATCTCTAAAAACTATTCTGCTTTAGAATTTCTTATGGTTAAAAGAGGTGTTCCGTAGTGTTCAATATTAGGACCAATATTTTTCTCTGCGTACATCCACGATTACACTTATGGGCTTAAAACTAAAACTATTTTCTAAAAAAAAAAAAAAACATAACAACAGTCTATACGATTGACCTCTCAATGATAGCCCCCATATTTTTTGTGTAAGAATTATTTTGCAATAATTCATTTCAATATTAAGTCCTGCTAATCTAAAAAAAAAACCAAACTCTCTCCAAGTATTTCTTTTTTTTTTCAAATATATAAAAGATACACAACATAATATATAACACTCCAAGTCCTTGTACATGACAGGAACCTTTTTATTTTCATGCCTCAATAGACCCCTTACCATCAATTTTTCATTCAGCAAAAGCAATAACATTCGAGGTAAAAAGCCCATCAAAAGATTTATTTGATTGTGAAGTTTAATGAATGACAGAACTGGCCCAGCACACATTCTGCTGCTCAGTAGCAGCAGCAGCAGTGCCAACCGAAAATCATCACAGCCAGCAGAAAAGCAGAAACAGAAGTTGTGATGTGATGTGTTGTGTGGTGGTGGTGGTAGTATAGTACATATATCTAGTAGGCAGTGCCAATGCCAGAAAAAGTAGAACTTTGCGGGCAATTAGCTGACTGATTTCATCCCTCACTGACCTACCAAATAAAGGCACTTTAACATGGCCGAAAAATATAGGGACTACAAGCAACACACACACACACATCAATAAGAAAACAAAACAAAAAAAAAACAGGACGAAAACAAGAAAAAAAAATACATTCCAATGAAATTGCTAAAAAAGGCAGCCAGTCAGCAAATTTAACCCCCTAAGCTAAGCTCTTCACATTCCCATATATACAATCACACATAAACCAATACACAGAAAAAAAAAATAAAAGAAGAAAATAATCAAAATAATGAAAGCTACAAACCATCCAACATCCAAGTAGCAGTAGCAGCAGCGGGGATATAGCAACACAACAACAAAAAAATCCTCCATTGACCATATGAACTATTAATCTACACCGCAGGACAAGTGGGAATGGTTTGTGCCTTTTGCACCCTTCTGTTTCATCTCTATCGTCCATCTCCTCTATATTCAGGGTAGCAGGCCATCCAAATCAGGATCGTTTCGATAAACATTCATATCACACACATGACTTAACGCACACTCATATACATACGAACGTTGTGTTTGTCATCCAAATCAGGATCGTTTCGATAAACATTCATATCACACACATGACTTAACGCACACTCATATACATACGAACGTTGTGTTTGTGCGTCCCAAAAAAGCCAAAACCTCCATATATACCGAATGGTCAATCTCTCTTCTTCTAGCTCCCTTTGTCCCTTTTGGTCAGCAGTAAACGGATGTGTGTATGGAAAAAAGGATTCCCTTCACAAAACGCACGCACAACAACAAAAGCAATTGTGTGCAGCGTTCTAGCTCGACAAATTCCCGCTGCTGCTGTTGTTGCTGCTTGCAGCTTAATGGACCACAGGTATAATCATTAAATCAGCCTTCAAAATTATGTTAAGGGCTTGTCCGAACTGGGAGCCGAGGCGAGGCTAACATAAAACCAACCGAATGCCATTAACTGTGTGCAATGGTATTTTGTTTGTACCTATACGGAAATAAGTTTAAAGGGTAGCCAGCGCTACATAGTTCGGAATAAGCACATTGCCCATAACACCAGCAGAAGTAGCAGCTTTTTAAACAGATGAGTTCTCTTAAAACAAGAAAATTGAAAATGATGATTCATAAAAACCCACACCTATAGAAGTGCATTTCAGTTAAGTGACGAATACTGCAAAGTCATTTTGAGCAGGTAGTTTCACAGAAGCATTGGTGTATTTGAGTTTGCAGAAATTTGTTTCCATGAATTTATTTTAAATTTTGATAAAAATTTAATGGATATTTGAACTTTTTTTACGAAGATTTTCCAGTTTTCTCTTTTCATTAACGTTTCTAAATATCCGAATATCAGTTAAAAATATACATTAACAGTTTTAAGGAACCATGTTTAGAAAAAGCTATTAGCTCTCTAAAATGTGTTTGTAAATTCAACATTGGTTAAAATCGGAGAAGCAGAAAGCTAAAAATTCAGTTTTTTTGAACTTGTTGAAACGTAAACCCAACACTATTAAAGCACAAGTCAAAGTTCAAAATATTTGCTTATGTTTCTTCAACTTATCTCATGTTTCGAAATAATTTTTTAAGCTCCATTTGAGACATTTACGATTTTGACAGAATGTTTTGAGCATAAAAATGTTCAAATCTTGTTTAAGAATTTAAAATAAGTGATTTAAGCTATTAGGACATGGGATGGTACCCATGTGCCAGCGAAGCCAATACTCCTCCCGCCCAAGTGGTTTGCTAAGCCTGCCAAAAACATTCCTAAAATTTTGTTTTAAAAATGTATAATTTTGAACGATTTGGGGCGACAAGATATTTTGAAAACTCAAGTGTCTGAATTTTATGAGTAAAATTTGGAATAACAAATACTTTGGTTAAATATTTTTTTGGTTTCTCAAAAGTATAGGAATTCTTAACCAAGAAAATTGATTTAAAATAACGTTCCACATACGCCACAGTGGCCTTTGCATTTTAAATTACGAAAATTTATAAAAATTTGATATAGCCTTATGAATTTACCATTATTTTTTTAATTTACTTCAAACATATACAAAATCCACGAATAAAAGTTTCGCTAGTGAGAAATGTAGTTTGGTTTCAAACAATTAATTTTGGTAAGATATCTTTACTTTATTCAAGACATACCATAGAGTTTTTAATTTTCTGGTTAAAACAACAAGTAGTTTTAAATGAGATATTGAAATATTAATAAATATAATTGACTCACACATTTCAATGCTAAACGTGAGTGTCATAAAATGCATTGTGCACGTTTAAAATTCTTAAATGAATCGAACTCGAAATTGATAACACATTTCCTCGTAAGGTTCTAACCGATTTAGATTTTTATTTTTTTTTTTTTTTAATTAAACTTTTTGGTAACTTGGCTGCTAAATCTTGTGCATTTATTTCATAATAGAAAATATTATTTTCAATTGATATTTGTACAAAACTCAGAAAACCACTTTGAGTTATCATCAAAATTTTATTTGTCTCTAAAACAAATAAAACAAAACGAAAAAAAACAATCTGAAAAAAACTTTGGAGTGAGAATTCATTAAATCAAAGACTTTTCCAACAGCTCTTTTACCCCCTCCAGACATGGGCATAGGGTAACCCTTAGGCACTAACTGTGCTAAGTTAAACAAAAGCATCCCTTTCGCTCTCTCAGATATATTTCATTAGCGAAAATTAATCCTTGAGAATATCTCTCCAGTATAACTCTTTTTGGTTGCAGTATAGCAATCAAATACATTTAGACCATCTAACAAATTAATGACCATTTATATGCTTTAAAATAAATTACGAAAAATGGGCAAAAAGAAAACTCTGCTGATGTAAGCTGCTGCCAAAAAATTGTCTTTTCTCGTGAAGAATCCAGAAACAAAATATAAAATACAAACGAAATCAAAAAAAGGAGGAAAAACCAAACAAAAAAAAAATAAAGCAAAGAGCAGAGGCGAGTCAGTTCACAATTACCAACTCGAGCCGTAATTATTCCTTGGGTTAGGCAAAAGCAAAGGCACATTGCTCGTCATCTTCAGCATCAGCAGTAGCAGTAGCAGAAGCACCATGGCATAACCCAGATAATGTATAGCAGTTAAAATTGTTTTACATGAAACTGTCTTTGCAACTGGGCACAGCTGGAAAGCTCGAAGTAGTGTGCTGCTTCTGCTCTATACTGCTGCTTGCACGGTGATGATGGAAGAGTGTCCTTTTTTTTTTCTTGTTGTTTTTTTTTTTTTTTTTTTTTTGTTTTTCTTTCGGTATATTGCTGTTTGCCATTGCGAAACGAAGAAATGCAGAAATAATTGGGCATATCCTTTAATCACTTGACTGCAAAATGAAAAGGACAAGCACAGAGTGGCGAACACAAACTGAAACTTAATGGCCAACGGGGCTCGCTCGCTATTGCTATACAAGAGTGGAGATTTGCTGCTTTCACTCTCTTGGCAAATGACGAAAATCTGTGTCATGAACGTGCGTCTTTCGGACACATTCGTTCGTTTCTTGTGTTTGCTGGATGATAGTAATGGTAGCACAACGGTGCGGTGAGGTAGTGTATACTTGTCCGGCTGGAAAAAGACCAAAATAAGAATTTGCGCTAAAACTTTTAGTTTATCGTTCAGTTCATTTGGGCATGAAATTGCTCTTTTACAGAAGAAAAGTTACTTTATACTCAAGGACAGTAACGCGATGTCATATTGTTCGCGCAGTAAGATAAGGATTTTTTTAATATTTCCGAAAAGGAAACTTCCTTAAATATTTTATTTTATCGAATTTCATTTCACTTAACATATAGAAGAATTTTGTAGGAAACTGTTTGTCATTTTTTTTCCTTGATGGGAAGAACGCAGTGGGGGTAATTTTTTCTTTCAGTAAAAAAAAAAAATGGTTGGAAAAACAGGAAAGGAAGGACATCTGGTGAATTACTTCATCAGGAATGCTTCTGTATTATAAATAATCCTTTTTTTTAGACTGTTAAATTTTTGCTACTTTCTTAATCGAAATCCTTTCTTATGGAAGTTTTAAAATAATTTTTTATATTAAAAGAATGTTTTATATGAATTAGTCAGATTAAAGAAAAAAAACTGCAAGGATGTTTCTAGAAGTTTTTTTAGTCTTAACCCGAGTAAAAATAGAAATTGAATTTTTAAAGAAAAAAAAAATACAGCCGCCGTTTGCAGGAAAACGAGAATCTAGTCAAGGCTGCTTCGGCGGTGGTGATGCTGCAGAATATTAATGTTGTATCATGGTGCGGTTGTAGTTCCGCGGTGATGCGGCGGTGATACCGTGGAATAGAAGTTCTTGATTTTGGTGCGTCGGTAGATCGGCTCTAAAAAATCCGTGTGCCAGAGCCCAGAGGTACGGCGGTGGTGCGGCGGAATTCCATTTTTAGTTGGGAAGACTTCGGGCGATTTCAATAAAATGCACTTAATGCAGAAAATCGAATTCAATGCAGATGGTAAGTCTGCAAAATGATATTTGTGTTCCTTCGTTGAAAAAAAAAATATAGACAATTCAAATTTTCACAGTTATATGTACATATGTCCTTCTAATATATATTAAAAAAAAAATGTTCCAATATTAAAGAAACTAATACAAAATTATTGAACCATTTAAAGAAAGCAATGTGCTTTATTATATTCACTCTTCACAAGAATTTAATTATTCCAATCCTTGGAATTACAAACGCCTCTTATTACATATACACAAAATCCAGATGTTTCTCGTTTTTCAATCGAACTTTCTATATATAGTCTTTGTGTTCGGTATAGTGTTGTCCCCATTTATCTTGTCCATACTAACCTACATACATACATTCAAACGTATGGTTGTCCAAGTTGGGCGTTATCTAGGATTTACTACCCGGACCCGATTAACAAATTTTCTATCTTATTTTGTGTGCTTTTTTTTCATATCCTTTTTTGGGTTTGGCTAAAATTCAATTCTTCATTCTGTGTCCCTATTCAAAATGGAAAGTATTTCCCCCAGAGAGAAGGGAAAGAGTTTTTCCCTCACACTTCCATCTCTTTCTCTCTCTCTTTTTTTCTCTATTTATTTAAGGTGAAAAGGGTAAATGTAGTTTTACAACCGTACACCTCCGCACAATTTCTTTTTGTTACTACCAACACTTCGTTCCCCCTCTCATCATTCTGCGCCCTCTTTCGTTTTTCCATTCAAAATCCTTTCTTTTGCTATGAGAAAAGAAAAATAAACTTTGGCAACCAACCGTCGAATATCCTTTCGATAACCGATTTCTTTCTGGTTACCACTACTACCATCACCACATCCTAATGTACTTTTTTTTTTTCTTTTTGCTCTATGAAAATTCGTAGATGGAGAGAAAAACGGAAATAGCAGCAGCAGAAAAAAATATCATCTAAAGGCGTAATCCCATGAGGACGATTTAATGTCATTATGCGATGTGAATCATTTTTATTCGGTTGAAAAAAAAAAGTTGGGAAAAAAATATCCTTCGAACTTCTTTATCTGGTCGAGTTTCTGGTTTTGCCATATCTCTCCACACAACTATTACTACTGCAAGTTGTCTTCGATTGTAAAGATAACGAATATTTTATTGAGTTTTCCTGTTCCAGATCCGGTTCATTATAAAAAAAATAAAAAAGGAAAAAACCAAAATGAACGATGGAAAGGCATTTCAATTGACATTCGTGTTGTTTTTTTTTTCTCTTTGCCATAACTGTAGTTCATTTATATAACTCTTTTTTTCTTCTTTTACTTTTTTTTTGGTAGAATGATCCTTTGATAAATCATGCGAGTAAAGTTAATTCATCCTGCCAAACAATAGCAGCAGCAGCATCACAGCAGTTGCAGTTGGAAAATAATGTAAACGCTTGCCAAATGTGTGAACATCATCAAGTCAACCATCATCAAGGCATCACAGTCGTCACAGTAGGATGTAATCAGAATCGAATAAATGAGAATAACTACAGCAATGCAGAAGTAAAAGCAGATGATGTTGATGATAACGATGGGATGATGGAGATAAATTTAAATAGGGCATACCAGGAGCGATCAAAAGATCACCGGAAGGACACGGAAGTGCGAGAGAGTTTCAGTTGCAAGTAAGTGTACAGCAGTACAAATACACATACTCGTATATATTTTTGTATGAGGTTCAGTTAAGCGTTGATTAATTAAGCATTATTGAGTTTTTAATCTTTCCATTTGAATGACTCACTCGAATGGGGTATGTTGTTTCCGATGGAAAAGATAATTGATTTTGGGGTAAAATGAAAATTTGTTTCTAGGGAATGACGATTTATTTTAAAAAAGGTTCCAACTTTAAGAGTTGTTATTTAGAGAATGCAAATATATAGCTAAATCTTTATAATTTGTGTATACACATAAAATCACAAATTTTACCAAAAAACATCATCAAATGATATTAAAGGTACAATGATATCAAGAAACAAAAGAGTTGATGCCAAAACTTATTTGATTACAATCTTATTAATTAAATACTAAAATGACTTCTTTAAGACAAATGTTTTTGTAGAAATTACCAAAATTAAAAATTATCTGTTTGTTTACGAAATCCCACCAACAAAGTGCTCTAAAGCGAAATCTCCCCAAAAACTAAAATATTGCCAGGTAATAGCTAGTTTGCAACATTATCATTCATATAACAACATAGAAAATAGATATTTTTCTACGGACTAGAAGCGGTGGAGTTGAACAGACCCTATTTTAGAACGTCGAACGTGTACCACACACAAAATTTTTAACTTATATAAATTTCCTCTAAAATGACTCTAGCGATTTTGATTAATTTTTGCACACACATCAATTAAAGTAATTGCAATAAAACTGCACTTTTAGTTTTTCTCAACAAACTTGAATGAAAAAAAGGCGATGTCATTAAAAAAAAAAAAGTTGGTTCATCCCGTATATCAACCAAATTAACCAATATAATAGTATTAAGTACATTTCATTTCATTATGAGATTCATAAAAAAAAAAAACATTTCTGAGGATTTCTGTGTCTATATCTCGTTAACTATCTTTTTTCGCCCCTTGAGCATTTGAACAATTTTGTGGAGGATGTAAAATACAAAATATTAGACAAATTCATTGGGAACTCAAATCCATACATTTAGTCCTTTATCTAAAGTAGAAAAATAAATCTTTCTTCAACGTGAAAATTAAAAAAAAAAACTTAAATGTTTTTGATCCAAACAAATAAAATGTACGTGGATCTCACGTACTTGCTCTAATGTCAAAAGTTTCTTGGAATATTAAAGATTTTTAAAAATTCATAAAGAATACATTTTTAAAGAAATTTAAAAATAAAAAATCTCGTAAAAATAATATAAAATGGTTTGGACCTCCAAAAACAAGTATGCCATTTAATTTCTTGTGTAAAAAAGAATTTTTTGAAAAAAATTGAAAATCGTTACAGCGGTTTTTTTAATGCATAATAGTTTTTTTTTATAAATAAAAATTTTCAAAAAAAAATTGATATGTGATTAAGAAGGAAATATTAATCGACACATAAAAACAAAGTTTAAATAAATAATAATAATAATTAACAAAATTTAAACTTTTTTTAAAATCCGAATATGTTTTAATTTTTTGAACATTTTACTTAATTTTTACAATTGAGTTCCTTGAAAGTTTTTGTACAAAAAGTTCATTCAAATCGGTCGTGCCACTCAGGAGAAAGTCTGGCACAAAGAAAACAGTTATGTGGCAAGTACCGTTAGCGTTAATAACGTCCCAAAAAATATTTGTTTTTGTTTCAAAAGTACGATCCACTTAAAATAAAAATAATAATTATTATTATTTTTTTCTTCCTTATAACGATCGTTAAGATCGTTTTTTGAGGAAAACATGTTTTCTATTTTGGTCGTAAGGCAAGTACTTACTGTTAATTTTAGTTCTAAAAACCAATTTCAATTTCTTCTCTAGGGAATCACCAAAAACTTTTATATATGAAGTTTTAAGTTAATCGCAGAGATAGAGAAAGGCACACAGACAGATGGACAGACAGAAGCCAAACAGGAAATAACAATAGTCACGCCCATAACGCTTGTTTGTCACATCCTAAACAATATTCAAATTAATATGTTTCATGGTTTTTCATTGTTTTGTATTTAGTTATAAGAGGGATATAAATACACGCATATAGGTATGTATAATGTATATACATTTTGAAAAAAAATTTGCATAACTCATTCAAAAATAAGGATTTTATAATTTGTCACAAACGTAACATATCAGAATTGGAAAACCTAATCAAATCATTCATTTAACTCAGTATTGAAGAGCATCTGAGTAATACATAACATTATGAGTAAAACTGTCACACCCGTAACCATGGAAAATTTACAGATTCGAATTGCAGGATCTTTTGTTCCAAATTCATCAAAAATATATATATATGTAATAAGCAGGACATAAAACGTTTAACCTTCATATGACTTTGTATGACTGTTATTAAACTAGAAGGTTTTCAGTACAGAATAGGATTTTGAAATCTAATAAAGTATCCTCTTAAAAATAAAGATATGACACTATAAGTGCATTTTTCAGACGACAAATTTTTATACATTCTCAACAAAAGATTCGCAGTTTTATTTAAAAAAAAAATCCTATTTTACTCTTAGGAAACTGAAAAGAGATATAATGAATAAAAAACTAAAAATTACATAAAAGATATTTCACATGATGGAAGGATTTTTATTCCTTTTTTTTGCCATTTCTGTTTTAAACTTAGCTAATTATGAAGAAATAATATGTTCAGGACAACAGTTTCCGTATTTCATTGAAAAACTTTTGAATGCTCGTCCTGGTCCTGAAGCTGCTGCCGTAGTAGAAGCAGCAGCAGCACGCATTTAACAGAGTAAATTCGTTCTCACCACTCCCTCTTCCGATGTGTAGAAAAAAGTTATTTCTTTTTACCTGATGAAGTACGGCAGAGGGCACATCATAGAATTTATAGTACCATATTCCGTAGGATTTTTATTTTTTATTTTTGTGTAGGTAGGTAGTTTTTGTTTGTTTTGATTTTCTGTATACTCCCCCGCTCCTTCCTCTCTCTCCGGGGGGGAAACCGGCCCCCTTGAACTTTTATTTAACATTACTAATGCGATTGCGGAGCGCATATACGAGAATATGCTTTCTCAATGGCAGAGTTGTATGGTGATAAAGGGGACTGGAGGTGGAAGATATAGAACTGAGGAGAACTTTGAATATGCTTAGTAGTGTAAGACAACTATTCTTAATGTGTTACGTACACACACGTATCAGCACCGAGCCGAGATGGAGATGGATAGTAACGAATGCAAAATAGAATATGTCAACCGCTCGCTCTCTTCTACACTCATAATACATAATTTTCCATATTTTCCGTTTTTGCTTTTTTTATACTCAAAACAACATGTATCCTGCCGAGTCTTTAGAACCGAGCACAAATTAGCGAAACAGGATACTAAGTGTGAGGCTATCATTCATCATCATATGGCCCAACATGAATGCATCCTGAGCTGAACTGAGCTGAGCTTCACTGACTGTCATGATGACGATGCGATGGTGTGAGTAGGGGTGGGTTTTAGGGCTTGTGGCATGGGTTAGATTTGAGGTTGGCGGTAGTGAGTGGGTGGTGAATGTGTGTGTGTGTCTTATGTCTAAATGCATTTGAAAGCAAAGCGTTTTCCATTCATTGAATAAATGAATGAATATGACTATGTAATTTGCGGGAGGGAATTTAATGAGATATACTATATGCAGTCTGTGTAATGAATACAAAATGAGTGACACACAGTAAGCTCCCCTTTTCAAAGGACATTTAAGCCATAAATTATGTTGTTGGACATACAAAAGCCTTACATTTTATAACCGAGCCAAGTGTGTGTGTGTGAGGGTTTGTTTGTGATCAGATACATTCGGAGCGTAAAGTTTTTTTTTTTTTCTTTCTTTTCTTCTTCTTTTTTATTTTTTGCATCAGTCAAATTACAATGACATATAGCAAAGTAATGTGATATTTTTTCTCTTTTGTATTTTTTTGTATAATATTTATGCTTTGCATCCTGTCAGAGAGGCGAAGAAGGAGAGCTAATGACATATCTATGGAGCTGACTCTTGGGTAGCAAAGGAAGTGCTTCAACAGCAGCATCAATTGCAAGGGAAAGAGAGATAAACTTTGAGATTCAGGAAATTGTTGGAGAAGTGCGCAGACCAACGACCTGAATTTCAATAGATAAGGATGCGTTTGCTGTCTTAACTAATTTTATTGACATTTTTTTTTCTTTTTTACATTTACATAAATGATAGGATATCTCGCATTTATAATTGAAAATATATAAATTTTTTTTCTTTTTTTTTTTTTTGGAAAAAGAGCTTATCAAAGTTACTATTGTACACTCTTGATATGAATATTCATTATGTATGGAGAGGGAAGCTATACATAACTCTGTTGAAGTAATTTACATTATAAGTACGATGACCAAGTTTTTAATACAAAAGAGATTTCTGGCTTATGGTAGGTAGTAATGGCAGGAGTATGAATATAAAATCAGTCAGTCAGGAGGGAACAGGAACCAGTGTTGCATATTTTTGTGCGAATTTATTGGAATGGAAAATTGAATAAGTAATTTTTTGGTTTTATACGATTTTAAGCAGTGATTTTGGAAAGTGACATTTATGTAGGAATTTGGTTGACGTTTTTAAATGAGAACTTATGGGGCTTCTAAATAAATTTTCAGTGAATTTATATTCAAAGTCAATAAATTTTGAAGTCTATTAATAAATCGTGTTGAAAATATTTGAATAAATAATTTTGAGTGACGTTCAGTTGGTATTGATTTTTGAAAAATACTTTTCTCATATATTTATTTACTAAAGTTTTAGATGGTATTTATAATGATACAAAACAACTTGTTTCGATTGCCACATATTGCATTTACCCCAATCAAATCGTATTTAAAGTAAAAAATCCTGGTGTAATTGATTTGATTTTACAACTTCAGATTCGTGCTGAGCACTCCAAAAAACACAATGTAAGCCCTGAAACATTGTGTTTTTTGAAGTGCTCAGCACGAATCTGAAGTTGTAAAAAAAATTATGGCAACCATGAAGATTTACAAAAAATTCAATAAATACTTCTTTTTTCTTCTTTTTAACTTAAAAAAGGGTTCTTTTTTCCAAAACAATTTTCACAGTACAAAGAAAAAAAAAAATAATAATTAGGTTAGTGTGTTATCATGTTTTTGGCCGACTTATGGGATCGACTCAAAAGAGCACTGAAAACTCAGTACAATGCAGCACTTTCTGAAAAACAAACAAAATACTTAGTATCTACACATTTTTGTATAAAACAGCACTGATTTGAAAATTATTCAACGCTCTTTTAAATAAATAACGGTTAAATTACCTCTAACCACTAAATGACCAATTTTTACTTTGACATTTAGGCATAGCTTAATATACCCAAAAATATCCTGCAAAATTAAAAGTCGATTTTACTTGCCCCTCCTTTGTTGCAAAAGGTCAAACCTTTCAACAGAATTAAGGGGTTACATTTTTTATTTTTTATTGTTTTATATTTTTAAAATTTACTTAAGTTGTTTCAACTTTAATTTGAAATTTGTTTGTGTAAGTTTTTTCAACAATTGGACCACATTTCGTTGCGTTTTTATCCCACAGTGTAGTTTCTGTATTCTGAAATTTTGAGGACGTATTGCTGATAACATGAACTATTATAATAGCCGTGTTTTATTGGTAATTCAGTACTTAGCTCATTAAAATTTTTCACGGGAAACAACAACAAATGATTGCTAAGGATAAACAAAAGTTTTATATTTGTTGGTTTACAGAGAAATTTTTTTAAACATTTTTGACCCTTCAACAACGAATGTTATAAATAAATAAATAAAAGTAATCAATTGTTGTTGTTTATAGCATAATATGTTTACTCAGTAACATACTGAGTACCAATAAAACACGGCTAATGACACCAAGTGTCCTTATTTATTAATGTTTACTCACATTTTAAAATGACAAGAAAAAGCAAAAATGTTGAAATCCTGCAGTTCTATTACCACAGGATTTTGAGATACATACATATGTATGTTGTATGTATCTTGCGTTAAAACACTGCAAAAACAAGTTTTTTTTTTTAACTAAAAACACAATATTTTACCGCAAAACGGGGTTACTTTGTCTCTTTTTTTGGAAGTTTTTTTTTTTTTAAATGCCAAAACTGATTAAAATCTTAGTTAAATGTTTTGTTTCTAATCCCGCTATACGTTATTTTAAAATTTCAACACTTATTTTTTCAGACAAAAACAGATTATTTTAAACTATTTTATTTTTGAAAAATAAAAATAAAAAAAACTTAAAAACCTCACACTCTAAATTGCATCATTAACCATTCCGTGTCTGTTTAAAACCATCAACTCACAATCTCATCAAAGAAAAACGCTTAATTGTTTTTTCCACTAACACTGCAGTGCTATACCAACCAACAAAGTGCTTTATCATTAATTTTAACAAACAGAATTCAGAAAGATAATAATCATTTTAATTGACATCTCAACCTCTTAATAATTATTTCTTCATTAATTTTTCATGATTTCCCTTCTTTCACTTTATTCCAATCCTATAATCGCCTAGCATAGCATTTTGGGGTGTGTACAAAAATGCATACCAAACACACACACACCCCAGACTATGATAATAAATCGCATACCCTTAATTCGTCATCATCATCATCATCAGATTTAAATACCTACCAACATACCTCTACCAATCTGAGCCTACTATCATCATAATTCAGACATTTCCATCATCACAGGTAGAGAAAGAGGTATGGCAAATGAATAAAAGAAAAAAAAATAACACAGATATTTGCTTAACATTCATATACCTTTTACCTCGCCCATCAGGAACCAACCAACCCGTAATCATCGAATCATCATATTCGTCGTTAATAACATTTATTGAGCGACAAATAATTTATTTGATGACAAAAGTGACACGATTTCTCTTTATTTGATATCATCGTCGTCATCATCATCATTGCCATCATAGTTCATTCAGATATACCTACCCCAAACCTAGCCTAGACTAGCCCAGACACAGAGAGAATTAAGGACATTTTTATCATTTTATTGCCACTTTTTGCAATCGGACAATGTCGCGTCGTCGCGCAGTCGGCAAAACGACAATCGGCATAATAGTCGAGAGTCAGTTCTTGTGTTTGGCCGTAATAAAATTAACGAGGTGGATTAATTTTAACGTATTCGTGTGTCGTATATTCATTCTACAACACTCTCACAACTCATACTCAAAATTGACTAAAATGCGAAAACTCTTGATATAGTGTAAGCACGAGCAGGCTCCATAAGCTCTTATATATAGGGCTTATAATAGACAAACTATTATATCTAATTCGATTGGTGCTGCCAATCCAGTCATAGAAATGTTTGAGACTACTGCGACGACAAGGACAATAACGGATGATGATGATAATGATACTTCATTTTAACACAAAGCTACTTTCTGTCATTTTTGATTGACTTAATGTCTTTATATTGATAGTGTGTCGAATTTAAGTTTATCTTGAAGCACCTTTCATATAATATAGGTACCCATACCTTTTTGAAGTTCAGTTAGTGGGAGGAGGAGGCAAAGTATTTTGTGACTTTTGAAAACGAAAGCTAACTTTTGATAACCTCGGGAACTTTTTGTTCAAAATTATTAACATTAACTATGATTTTAAGCGATCAAATTTTCAAACAAATTTTGTTTATTAATTCGTGAAAGTTGAGAGGATTTATAAAATTTATATACAGGGTGTCCCAAAAGTAATGAATGAAAGATCAAATGAAATATGGTGATATACCAACTTAAAAGCTCTCAGAATTTTGTAACTTGTTTATCCCAAATCCTTACAGTTTTCGATTGAATGCAGTTCTTGTGAAATTTTGAAAAATTCCTACTTTGCAAGAGTATTTTGCTTCCTCCGCCCATAATATTTGATTTTCGTTTTTTTACAATTCTTTCACTAAAAAGTTGAAACGAATAACATTTCATTTCTAATAAATTATGTAAAATAATTTTATTACATTAATTTTTATAATTTATTAAATCTTTTAAAATCGAGAAAAATAAAATTATTTATTTTTTATTTGAATAACAATAATTATTTAATTTAATTAATTTAATTTAAATTAATTAATCAAATTATTTTTCATTTCATACGCCATTTTGCTGCAAATGAATAAAAAGTTCTAAATTTTATTAAAGCTCAATTTCTTATTATTTTCAGAGCAACACGCCGAAAATTTGTAAAGTGTGAAACTGGTTTAATATTTTAAAAATTCATCCCGGTAGTTGCAGTTTTCAAAAAAAGTATAAAACTTCCCAAAGTTGAAGCTAGATTATGTTTAAAATTAAAATCTATGTAGTAAAATAAATAAATTTACTGAGTTGGCTTTTGACTATTTTTGAAAAATTAAGTACCTAAGCAAATCAGCTTCCAATTTTTGTCTTTTTGAGTTTTGGAGACATTTTTATCAAAGGAGGTTATTTTTATTAATTTATGGCTTAAACTCAAAAGTTTTTTTTTGTATCCTTACAAATGAAAGTGAAATTAAAAAAAATAATTTTTACGTGTAAAAATGTATTATTATTTTTTGCTTTTGAAAACCAACCTTAGTTTTTCACCTACCCAACCCAATTGCATTTAATTTTTCGTCTTATTTTTTTTTCTTGTTTTTATTTTAGCATGCTTTTTTGAAAAATAATTTTCACGAAATTAATTAAAATTCATTTTCAAATTTGGTTTAATATTCAATTTATTTTTAAAAACACTGCAGAAAGTGACCAAATTGACCATTTTCTTACAAGCCAAACGATAAACTCAGAGCTGGTTTTAGGGGGGGCAGCCTGGGCCGTCGCCCAGGGGCGCAAGAATTGAGGGGCGCCGCAGGCGCCCCGAACTTTTACAAAAGTTATATAAATAACGAAGTTTCTCCAATCGATGTTTTATTTTTTTTACATTCACAAAGGCGCCTCAATTTTTTTCTATTTTACATTTTCAACGGCGCTCGTATTGTTTGTCCTAAACTTTTTGAAGAATGAATGCGCCCCCCAATTTTGGGTTAATTTATTTGGCTTCCGGAAGGACAATGGTGTCCAAAATCTTTTGAAAGACTAAAGCAATCCTAATATTCCTCCTACCAATTTAATTTTTGCAAAGGTGCCCCTATAATAATGAATAAGGAAAGAGAAGGGAGACGGACAGAATCCCGAAATTAAAAATCCAGAAAGCCCAAAATCCAGAAAACCCTAAATTCCGAAAACCCAAAAACACAAAATCCCGAAAACCCAAAATCCAGAAATGCCAAAAATTGACAGCTTCTCCATTTCTCATAAAAACTGCGTTTGTGTGTGAGAATAAAAAAATAGGTCTGTTCGTTGTTCCCCCCTCCAGGGCACTCTAAGTCATTTCAATTAACTGTGAAAAAAATCTGAGTTTCTCGGGTTTTCATTTTACATCGAACACCTCAGAGCTTTAGTTTCATCAGCGAACATCGAACACAGAGGATATAACTCTGGTTGAAAAAGGAGCTACAAAAAACGCTTGACAACGAATTCGGAGCGACCCAGAGTGCCCTAGAGCTCACAACGAACAAACCTTATACTTATAAAGGTATGTTGTTTTCGATTGGCCGTCCGGAAGCGCCTGGAATCATTAAGAAGCGATTCAAAGTTTTTTATTGGATTTCAGAATGAGTGAATCATTGAGTGATTCCAATCGAAAACGACATTAATGTACCTAGTTGAAAAAGTTTTTGAAAAAATATTGTTCAAATAAAACCAGCTGTACCTAATCTTTAAATGTGTTTAAACAAAAAAGTCAGAGATAAAGGTAGTCTTGTCAATTGAGCCTAAATGACATGAATAATTAATTTTTTTTTTACGTTAACCTTTTTAAGTTAATACACTGCACATTTTTAATAAATGCATTAACAAGTATATGAGAGGTAAGACATAATCTGCTATTGCTTTTTTTCGTGATTTAAAAAAATTGTTTTTAGATGAATTTTTTTTAGAGGCGCCACTTGCAATCTTGCCCAGGGGCGCCGGTAGTGCTTAAACCGGCACTGGATAAACTTGATGGTATCTGCAAAGTTTCAAACTGAAAAAGCAATATTATTTCAAAAGACGGACAATCTCATCAACCTGAAAAGGAAAACACTTGTTTCAAAGTAAAGTTGAATGAAGTTGCATTCAAACATTTTACTTTTAACAGAATAGTGTCTCTCAAACCGCTTTTCAACTTTCAAATGAATGAAGATAATTATAATTTCGAGTGTTTTTTGATCTTTTCATCAACATTTTTCGAGTTAGGTATACATTTCAAAAGATGATGTTTAAGATTTTACCGAAATACTTTTCTTTCAAAAACGTCATCAAAATTCCTTTGCTTGATTGTTCAAGGGTTATGCGGCAAGCCGCATTTGATTACTAGTTTCATCTTAAAGAAGTCCTCATCATTAAGGTACTTGAGAATATACTTATACCTATCTTTTGATTTTCTACTCCATCATTATATTCTTCTTAATCCTTGTCTTTGAAGTCAGAGATAAAATTAATGCATTTATCATGATTCACGACTACTCTGTATCTGTACAATGTTCAACCTGAGTTAAGATTGCTCATTTTGCAATGTGGCATTTAATTAATTCTGGCTGTTCAATTGTTCTTCTTTTTTCTTTCTTAATTTCGTTCAACCCTTTCTAAGTTTATCTAATTTATTTCTGGAATACAGGGCGTATACGTACTATTTTTTTTTTTTGTCTTTTTATTTATTTTGCCAAAGCTTATGCTTTTATTCTACTTTCTTGCATCCTATTAAATATTTCAATTGAAAAAGACATTAACATGAAGATCTTACTTTACTTTTTTGTTTTATTTTTATTCTTTATCATCATCGCACACACAGGTCCCTGCAAGACATCATTGAGAATTTAAAAATTAAAAACAATCCATTCTCGCGTGACACTCAAAGGATTATCACTCAGCTGGAGACTGAACTTTTAAACTTTCAGGTAAAAATACGAACGAAATATATGAAAAAGATAAATGGAAACTGCATTATGTTAAATTTTTCCCTCTCTAAGTTCTACCTTAGTTATGCTGCACAAACACACTCTTCTCTTAAATGCTTCAATAATATTTTGTAGAGAGAAAATTATATTTATATTTATATTTAACTTTATGCTCACTTTTTTTTATATATTTTTTTTTTTAATTGAAAGTACAAAGTAGAAGGGCGAACTTAAGAAAAAAAAAAAAACATCAACTTTCTCAAACACTATAAAGCGCGCTATTTATTATTGTTTTCATTTTTCTCATTCATTCATTGTATACATATGACAGCGGGAATTGCAAAGGACCTCTTCTTCTTCTTCAACGTCGTCTTCTTTATCTGTGCCGCATGATGGTAGCAGGCCTCTTGGGAAGGGGTCAAAACAAGAAGAATATTCAAAAGTGCAAAGCAAACGTCGTCTACTGCTGGATGATAAAAAACTAAAAAATCCAGAACAAGAACAAGACCAAAACGTAAACGAAAATGAAGAAGGACAAGAACAAACTTTTCCGGACTTGGATTTTATCGCGTAAGTATTTCGCAAAGAAAATATGAATTCTCTGATTTAACTTTACTTAACCCTTCGGACGCAAGGAAGGCAGCAGCAAGCTGAGTATCGTATATTTAGGCTCCTGCTCTCGGTCTAGGCGGTTAGGGAACAGAAGTAAAAAAAAAAAAAAAATATGTTATAAAAAATCATGGTCGACCACCAATGGACAAAAGACAAAAAAAAAAAATCAGCTTATTGCAAAAGTTATTGTTTGACTTTTTCTTTTTAGTAAGGCGAACTTTTTTTTAGAAAAAAATTGTATGAGCAGTCGATTTCAAAAACGGAATGAAAAGAGAAGAAATTTTCACTTTGGTGCCTTTTGAAAAAAAAAAAAAAAAAAACTATTTTCTATGTATGTCTAGAGTTTTCGCTTTCTCTCAATATCACAACATTCTTCTCCCTATACCTATAAATATACTGATTATTATTATAATTTAAAGTTTAGCAAAAGTTTTTTTGCACAAAGTTAGGGAAATAGTTTTGATTATCTTTTACTCACAGTTGGCATAGAAAAAAGACGAAGAAAAAAATCACTGTGTTGGGTTTATTTATGTTGATTGTACGTACTGATATTTTTGTTAATTTTGCACAAGAAAATATATGAATTTTTTTTGCAACGCAATGGATAATGGCTTACCTGTAAAAAAAAGAAAAAATATTTAATATCAAGGAAAAAGAAATATTTATTAAATTTTTGAGTTTATACAAACAAATGCGAAAAATTAATTTTTATAATTTGTTTAAAACACAAATTAAAAACTTTTAGAAAATTCAACAAAAATATAACAACTTAACAACTTGTTTATATAAACTTGCATTTTGAAGTAAATTCGCAAGAACTTGGATTAAATAAAATCACATTGGTAAGTCCATATTTTGTCGTATCGTTGTCAAATATTTTTACATAAACTGCGATTTTTTAGAGGATTTTATGCAAATAAAAATAATATGATAGAATATGCGGTCTTTCAAGAAATTCTTAATTTCACTTCAAAAACTGAAGCTTTAAGCCATTTGATGGAACGAAAATTAATTTTATTTAAATTGAACACAAACTCTTATTCCCTCCTTTTTCTTCTTCGTAAACAGTCACATAAGGTTTTATGAAATACTTAAATCCTTAAGAAGTTTTGTCTCATCAAATTACTTTAAGTTATAAGTAGTTATTCTTTTTTTTTGTTTTACAAGTGTTTTAAATTCTAAAATTAAGGATTACCGGTACTTGCTATAAGACTAAAATGGAAAAGTTTGTTTTTCTCTAAATGGCTCTAAATATTTTAATAACAAAAAAAAGTATTTTTATTGCACATTCAGTCCTACATTTGAAGTAATTCAAAAAAATTGTAACCACTAAAAACCGTACCTGTTAACCGTTTTCTGACTTTCTCCAAAACCATTTTACCGATTTTAAGGACATTTAAAAATGTTTTAGTAAATTAAATGCAAAAACTAAGAAACATTTTCAAAAGTATTATACATACGTAATTTAGGACTTTTTTAAAAAATTTAATTTTTTTCTGAAAAATAATTATTTTTTTCAAAACGAAAAATTGAATTTTCTTAAATTTTATTTAAATATATGAACACATTATGAATATAAATATATTCTCAGAACAATAACGAAGAAAAAAAATAACAAAAATAATAAAAAATTATTATTTTTGAAAGTTTTGACATGTAAAAAATTATTTTTTTAAACGACTATAGATACCTACAAGAAATTATTTCTTATAAAATTAACGACGCCACAAGTCTCAACAAGTATTGAGTACTACTTGTAGGTGTATCTATTACATTTTTTAAATGCCTTTTAGAATTTCTTCACTTTAAATTACCTCTAAGCAACGTCACTTAAATTCTTATCCATAATCGAATTCCCAATTGCACTTAACTAAACGCAAAAACAAATTCAAATCTGTCCAAAATCTATCACTCACTGCTTAAGTATACCATTTCTATCACTAACGATACTGAAAAAATACTAAAAAATCGAATTTATTACACCATGCAAATTGCAAATATGGATGCTGAAAAGGGCTCACATCAGTTCCTTTACAAAAATGATCTAGCCTTGCAGCTTCCTTTCAAAATAATATATCAGCTCCATTTGAATATTGAGGCATTAGTATGGATTTTCAAAAACACTTTCTTGCACCCTATAAGTACCCAGAATTATACTTAAAGATGCAACATCCAACAAATCTTTAAGATTAAATCACCTACATCAGCAATTAATATTTGCTTCAAGCTCGCAGATTAACAAAATCAAAAGATATTTTTTTAAATATTATTCCTTTGTTTAATGGTTTCTGACTTTGGTTTGTTGTTAACTTTTTGAATTTAATTGAAATTTTAATAGAAATTACAACTCTGTGATAACTAAGAAACACATTATCATCATCAAAGACCTCAATTATATACATTTTCTTCAATAGTGTGCTAAAGTTATTTTTAATTGGGTTTCTCTACATTCAACTTTTTTTAGCAAAAAAAAAAAAACAAAACAAAAATGAAAACAAAAACTAGAAAAACAAAATCAATTCAAAGTAAAAAACCTTTGACATAACTTTTAATTTTTTCGTCGTTTCCTTTTCTTTTTTCGTTTCTATTTATAGTGACAAACTTCAACCAAAACTTTGTAAACAACATTGCAACAGACTTAGCTCATCATCGACCCATGCAACTACAACTCCAGCCGGAGCACTAAGCACAATTTCAAAAGAATCGCAAACAAACTTAAAGAGTCCCACTCAAATGTTTTGCCATTTAGAAAAGGAAAAGTTACTGGTAAGTAACCATCCACCATCTTGGTTATTTTAAAAACATTACATAACCAAAAACTGCAAACAAACAAACCAATCTAATTTGAATATACTATAGCTCATGCAAGAATTTCGAACATCAGAAATGCAAAGCATCCAGGGAGATCTTAATGAACTTCATGTATTCATCAAAGAACAATTGAATGCTATTTACCACAGCATCACACGAGACTTTAGCAATCCAAATTCAATGTACTTTTCTAACGAGCCAAGTCGTCGAAGACGACTACAACAACAACTTGCTGACAAAAACAAACGAAAAAGTCGACAAAAGATTTTTTCTACCTTGCAACACCATCAACCGGAAAAAACAAAAACTAAAGGACTATCGTCGCCGCCACTATTATTATCATCATCACCATCGTTGACAGCACCGACATCATCATCATCATCAAACCAACAACGACTACGAATGTATGAAGGAGCAATCCCATTCAAATCGTCCAAGTCGAAGCTAACGTCCATTCTGCCAAGACATTACAAAAAATCATCATCATCGCCCATTCGAACTGATGACAACGGAAATGCAAACAACACCAAATCAATGATGAAGCAGAAGTCATCATCAAGTTCACTATCGACAGCAGGAGCAGGAGCGTTAACGGATGCAAAGAAGCAAGACCGTAACATTAGTGACGTTGACAAGACGGATAAAGCAGTTTGTGGTAGTGAGAAAAAATCAAAGGACTCCTACCAGCAGCTTTATGGCCATCAAGAGGAACACCTCCGTGCTCGTTGTAGATTCGCACCAGAAACGCCCTTTTATAGTGATGGTGGCAAAAGAAATCATCATTTCTCAAATGTCGATTGTGGGTGTCGAGGTTTTTTCCCACTCAGTACTCACGGTACTCAAATGGACGACGATGGAAAAGTTCAGAGAATAATGGCTGCGAAGGCTACCACCACCATCAGGACATCAACAACTAAGAGCGATATTAATTCAACAAAGGAGACCCCTCGTCATCATGGTCCAGCAGTGATGACCCACCATCATCAACGCCATCAACAACAACCAGCGACAACGACGACAGGAATAGCTCAAGAACGAATTCAGTTAATATCTTCATCGTTACCAGCATCAAAAACAGCAGCAGCAAAACCATCATCATACATTACGACAAGGACAATAACAGATGATACATCAGTGAGTCCTGATACCGTGACGAATGCAGCTGTCAAAACCATCATAAAGGATGCTTACGCGACTACTGTCACTGCTGTTACCGCTGCTGCTACCGCCATCGCCATACCAAGACCAGAAACAGCAGGACACTCAAATGGCATTAGGGAGCAACCATTGCCATCGCACCAAATCCGCAATAGTTGGCAACGTGTTAACCTCAAAAATCCCACTGGCTGTCAGATGAAAAAACAAATTTGCGGTCCTGATGGATACGAGCTCACAATCAACAACAACAATGACAACCGCAGCAACTATCCCGAGATTCACGATTGCCAAAAATACCGGGCCAACAGCAGCATCAATCCGTCGTTTTGTGGATTGTGTTGGACTAAAATGCATGAAGTTGGCGCTGATAATGGTGCAACTGCTTTTGCTTTTGCCGCTACTGCATCCGACAAATACGACGACGACGACGAAAATGTCGACAGTGAAAACGACAACGATGATGTGGGTTATAGAGATGATGTTGGTACTGGTTCTGGTGCTGATGGTGATGGTCCTATTAATTGGAAGGAAGAAAACGAGTCGTCGTCGTCGCTAGCCATTGAGGAGGGGGATTTCACATGTCATCATCCCAAAAAGCAGCGACAGCGGCATCAGCAGCAATGGCGATGGCGGCGACGGAAACAACCAACAAAGCTGCTGCATTGCTGTGTTGCTGCACAATCAGCGTTTCAAACAGATTTGGAAGAGTTTAAGGAATTTCTGGGTAAGCGAGAGAGAGGCTGTTTTATATTATTTCTTTTTTTTTGTGTTCATTCGTCCTCATTCTCAATATTACGGAGATAATGGTAGTGCCCAAGGGGTTCGTTAGTGATGCACATTGCACATGCAGAATATCAACAACGACGATTAAGATGACGTCGCGGCGAGACGACACGATGACTATATGACGACTACAAGGACGAAAACGAAAACGACAAAAACGCGATGAAATAGCATGACAATAAATTTTTTGAGAAAATTATTTATTAAGTTTGTTTAGCACTTTGTTCTATAAACTCACTCGAAGTCTTGTTTTTTAGGAGTTTTCCTGGTATCTTGGTTTTAAAAATGAATACAACCCAAAGCTCTTCATGTTTATGTTGAATCGGGCTTTTCTTTTGGAACTAACTTATTTGTTGGTTTTAACTCATGGTTTTGATGTCCAAGTATAATGTAGTGAACCATATTGTATTGTCTCTTAAATCTTCAACTTTTGTTTTAGGTTGAATTTTCGAAGACACGTTTCTTGATACAAAAATATGCCATATGCATGTATAGGTTAATCTCAGGAGGCTCATCCACTTTCAATGAGTAACTTGACGCACTAACAAGTGCGTTTTCTTTGGTGGCACCCATGAAATGAATGAAGGAGTTCATCGAAATTAGGTAAACTAGCGGAAACTAGCGCCACCTATATATATATTTTTTTAAGTTGTCCTCTGATGATAACGGATGTGTGACGTCACATGAAACTGATTATGAGGCATGTGAATGAATTAGACGAGGAATTTATTTAAGGGTCGTTATTCTGCATTCCATAATTCTGTACGACACAAAATTCTGTACATGTGAACATAATTCTATATTCCATTATTTTTCCTCTCTATTATCCTGTATTTTTCAAAATACTGTAAATTCTGGAAAACAATTCCAATTAATACAAGTTCCGATTTATTATTTTGAATTTTTTAAAACAAAAAGGGTTTTATCAAATTCATTTTTGAGGAACAAAATAATTTTATATAGGTACTTTTTCAGGTAGGTAACCCAGAAAACATTCCGTTTTAAAAATGACTTCCTTTGTCGTTTACGTTTTTAATACATTTATATTTAATGTTCTTGTATTTAAAAAAAGAAGACGAGTATTTAATTTCAATTCTTACCTAGACAAAGTTAGTGAATTTCGGCCATTCCAAAGTAACGGAGAAGACATATTGACCTTGTTTCCAGTTGTTCTCGTTGAGAAAGCAATCTATTTTCTTGAAACTTGGTAGGTCTTAAGGGCTCATGATAAAGTTTCACGAAAAAACTAATTAAACGTAGCCAAATTATTCACAGGTAACGGAGAAAACGCGTACAATTCTTCTCCGTTACCGTCTTTGTCTGTTAATAATTTAGCTATTTTGAGTTAGTTTTTCTTGAAACTTCTAGAACTTTAACTTTATCATAAGACACACCAAGTTTTAAGAAAAAATATTGCTTCTTCACCGAGATAAACTGAATAATAAGCGTGAAAATGCCCTAAAAATGCAAATGGAATTGCCGATTTGTACTTTTGTGGTGTAAATGTTGTACTTTTTTTAATTTTGGGACAGTTTTAAATGAAGTTTCGTTCATTTGACTAGTTTTTTCTTTGTAATTTGTAGGCAATGATGATGAACACACACCACACACATTTAAATTCTTTGTCAAAAATCTGTTCGGTTTCTTAAAACGTTCTTGGTTAAACAAAGTTATGGCTTTACTTACTTTTAAAACTTACTGTATTGCGCAATAAAAAGAGGTGGGCTGCGTATATTTAGCTTAGAAAATGATGTATATTAAATTTGAAAAATGCTCTTTAAATATGTATATGTACTTCAAAAATGTACTTCAAAAATGTACTTCTTCTTTTCCTTATTTTCTTGTTTATTAAAAATCAATTTATGTAGTTTTTTAATGTAATTTATATGTTTCATTATTTATTTATTTTATTATTTATTTGACAAAATTTGAGCTTGCTTTTCTTTTTTTTTTTAAGAGACGAGAGAAATCAATCCAATTGTTTATTCAAATCCTGTTTGACTGTATTTCAGTTCTTAATTGATTTGCAATTTAAAATTTAACTAGAGTCTATTCTACGAGTATATTGACAATTTTCAATTAACGATTTGCAATATGTAAATATTGGTAAAAGTTCTCACATACGCAATGTGTTAGTACAAGTCTATACCAATCAACGAATAAATAACAAGGAAAATAATGTGTAACATTTTCATCAACTATTCAACTAAATATATCAAACAAACAATTTTATTTATTTTGTATACATATACACGAAATCAAGCACATTTAGGTTATATTTTTAAATATACATTACATATTTTTAGATTTTTTTTTTTTATTTCTTGGCATCAAAATGGACTATTTTCATCACTTTATTTTATTGCAACACCTTTGTTTGTTATTTCAGCCAAATAATCAAAGCTTTTTGCAAAAACACAAACTTTAAAACTAATCAATATAAAATATTTTTTGCTAAGTATTGATCCTCTATGTATCTTTACCTATTTCTGCCAATTATGAAACTCTATTTTTGAGTTTCAATGTGATTGTGGTATGATGGAGATACAAAATTAGAGCCCTCTTGCATTCTAAAAACTCTTCTCTCTAACCCTCTTGAAATTTTCTATTTGCCAAATTTATTTGGCCCAATTAAAGTGTGGCCAATTTAAAAGCGCAGTGCATACACGGCTAAATATTTGGTGTACAAGCTACATGTTGTGTGTAGGTATATTCTTTTTCATAACACCGAGCCATCCATATACAACAGTTCAAGCCCTTGAAAAAGGACCGCTGCTGATTGAAATAGAACAGCGTTTTATTAATTGGCTAAAATACTATTCTACTGCTATAAAACCATATCCACCATACAACACACATTCACATAAACGAGGGTGTACGGACTATTTTGAGATTGCTTTTTGCAATTTTATTACATGAAATTGGCCAAAATTCTTTTTACAAAAAAATAGGGGAAAAAAGAATGGAAATGTATTTGCGAAGGAAGAAGAGGTTCTCCACTTTACATTTTATTAGCAAATACTCCCTGCACATTTGGCCGAAAGCACCGAAAACAATATGCAGTTTAGTGCAGAAGACATTAGCACTTGATAGTAATAGAACGTTAGATCGGTGTGTAAGCGAGAGATATAGCAAAGGAGCGAATCCATATTGTTTGTTAACTACATCGACAAAAACAGTGGGAGAAAATAAATTTGATTCAGGGTGGAAAAATATTAAACAAACTTTTTTTTTAACTTTTCGAAAGTTTTTTTACTCTTATTCTGCCGCCCGCCATTTAGGAGTCACCATTTTTAATAAAAAAAAAGTTGGCAGCATTTTCGTGTTCTCAAATATCTTTGAGTTGAGCAAATTTAGTAACTGTAAAGAAATGGCTGCGCAAATTATTTTGACGCCAAATAGCATAAAAAGCACCACTGTGTGGCGCTGTAATGGTTACATCGAGGTGTTTATACTATCTTTATTAAATTAACTCTTTTGTAAGTTAAATTCATTCTTTTGCAAACCAAATTCACCCTTTTGCAAATCAAATTCATCTTTTTGCAAATCAAATTCACCTCATGAAAATGAAATGCTGCACTATTTCAACATTTACATTTTTTTTAAGCTGAATCCTATTGCTTAATCGATTCCAATCAAACAAATGAATTTTAACTTAGCATTCAAATTTTTTGTTTTATTCCAATTCTGAAGCTATTTTGTCCCACTATATGACAATAGTGCAGTAACGCGATGGGTGGTATTGCATTGTATAGTGAGTGTATCGAAGCTTTCAATTCAATGATTGATATTTACGGGCATCAACAAGAATAGTATTCTTTGCTAAAGCAGTAGCAAAGCAGCAATAGAGTAATAGCTATTGGCAGTATACCTATAATAGTCCTCGTTGAAACGTTCGAATTTCAGTCTGTTCTTGATGGTTCGTTCTTCAATGAGAGAGAAAAGCTTCAACTACCACCTTTTGAAAATGGAATTCAACTTTTTAATTTAAAAACATCCCCATTCCATTTTCGTCCTCTCTCTCTGATTTTTTGTATAGAAGGATGAAAAGGGAGGCAATGCTCCATTGAATTGCTTTCTTACGGTTCAACTGGCCCCTATATTCAATTCTTCTTCTACATACGAGTAGATGAGCTAAGCTTGCACAAGAAAATGTACATGTTTTTTGTTTTTATGTCGATCGAATTGAAGTGATTAGGTTGGAGGATATAACTGGCATACCTATTGGATGCCGAAAAATTTATTTGTACCGTCGATAATACCGCTTCTACCATTCTAAGACCGTTAAAATTACTTATGGAAACTTTTTGGAAACGTTTTTGAAATACATAGGTCCGTGTGTCGCACTTATATTTTCAAACCGCGCCAATTTGTTCTACTTATGCAGAGATGGAAAAAGACTAAATTCATTCGCATACATAGAAAACATACTTATAAAGGATGTTGTGTATCCTTGTTATTTATATGTATTTGTATATGTATCGAGAAGGAGAGCGATATTTTTCGCCGTTTTCATCGCAATAAAGGCGATAATTTATTAGTTTATTATGGCTTGAATGTTTGGAACGCTTTTGTAGTATGTGCGCTGGCTGTATAATGCAAGATGAATGTGTTCTCCTTTCGTTTAAATGGTGCAGTAGCCAAACTTATGGTGATTGCACAAGCATAAAGATATATACACTTACAAATATAATATAGATATCAGAGCTATGTATGAAGGTAACGTATAGAAATGTAAATTGTTATAAAAGTCTTATGACTTGATTTAGGCAGATTTATGATGTTCGGCGAGTTTTTGTAAGATTCTTTTTCGCGTACGTGATTGGTGTGATTAAGTGTTTTTTTGCTTCTTCTTTTTTATCTTCAATAAGAAGTATAGATTTTGTAGAATAATTTAGAATTGATTTAAAAAATTTAATGTAGCACAAAGTTGAAATAGTCTTCAATTTCAATATTGAGCAAAAAAAAAAACAAAAAAACAAGAGGTAAATTATCATGAGCAGTTAGATATAATTTATTCACTTTATTTTGTTTTATTAAACTTAAATATCGAGCTAAGAGAATTAAAATATTCGGCAGCGGGTCAAAATTGTGTCTTCGAAAATCTGTTTTTAAGAAGTCTGCTTTTTTTCTATTCAGTCTATCAAAATTCTGATTTTTAAAATTCTGCTTTTCAAAGTTCTGCCAAAATATATTTATACAAAAAAAATCTGCTTATTCTGTTTTTTTTTTTTCAGCATGTGCGCTCACACCCATAAACCGTTGAAAACTAATTAGAAACGATTTTGGATGATACAAAATATTTACAGTCTTTTTCAATTTTTTGAACATTCATTTTTATTTGATAAATTAATAAATGTTTTATTATTTCTCGAAAATATTTAACATTGGCTCAGAATTTTGAAAAATAGAATTTCGAAAACCAATATTTTGAAAGCTGAATTTTGACCTTAACCCCCAACATTCTAATAAATGTTTTATTATTTCTCGAAAATATTTAACATTGGCTCAGAATTTTGAAAACCAATATTTTGAAAGCTGAATTTTGACCTTAACCCCCAACATTCTACTCCGGTTAAACGATACACCTTTCATCGAAAATTTTGAATGACAAAAAAATATTTAAAAAATACTTGGTGGTGAAATTTTATACATGGAGTCTATAAAAAAAAATATAACGTATACGCCTCAGTGACCAATAAATCGTTTGGTTGAATAGAATATATAAATAGAATAGAATAGAAACTTAGCCTCATTGAAACCACATACCCATAGTCATCTATTCAGATTCTATGAAAAGGAAACTCAATCATAAGTACCAATTGGATTTCTAATAAATGACACGACTAACAATATCAAAAACCTTTCAACAAAATACCTTTTTGTTTATTTAATTTCACCCAGTTTGTTTTAACCATTTCAAAGGCAAATAAAATATAATCAAAAATCACCCATAAATAAAAAAAAATTCCCTATATGCAATTTCACTAATACAATAAATCGATTTTCAATATTTTCCACACCACAAGTCTGGCCAATAAAGTCACGTTTTTATGAATGTATACCTACATTGTATAATGGTAAAACGTATATATGGCTGACAATGTGCCATAAAAGTCAAATGGCTGTTCCACTTAACTCGTTCCTATAAAACAAGCCGTTTTTAAGCGCGTTCATATTCAAATGAACCCGCGTCCGTTTAAACACTTTACCACAATAAAATAGAGTGCTATAATTTGTGTCCTAGAGGGTGATTCATATAAATTCAAATAGAATTATGGCAACATAAAAAAACATACATACACATTTACACACACACACATATACTCTTTTAAGTGAATTCATTTTAATGTCACTAATGATTTGTCAAGAGCAGGGCCTGACTGACGTCCTGTGTTTGCCTGTTTTGGCTGTTTGTTTACATGTATACCTACTTATTATCGTCAAGAAAAAGAGGAAACCTTACCGGAAAAGAAGGGAAACGATTTCGTTGCCAATTCTTTTCTCGCTCATTTTAGGTTATTTACTTGTTTTTTTTATTTTTTATTATTTGCTATTGCTTTACACCAACACCAAAACAAGAATAAAAACAACAACATCAAGAACGTCTATGTCTACGTCTATGTCGACACTCGACAACGACAACTCTAAAATGAAAACGGGTATGTTTTTACATTTTTCATCCATTAAATTGTATGAACCTGATCGCTTAGATGGAAAAGACTGTTGGCGACAACGACCAAAACGAAAACTATTGCCAGTGTCCGGCATTTTGAACTGTTTTTAAAAACGACGACGACGACCCAATCCAACCGAACCAAAACCTCGACTCGACTCGACTTGACTCTACTACCGGATTTTCTTTCTCAGAAAACAAACCAAATGAAAAAAATAAAAATAAAACGACCTGCAAAAGCCAATTCGAGTGTAAATGGTCAAAGTGAAATGAAATATACGACTGTTGCCGAACGTATAATTAGGCAAAGAAGTACTCATGTGCCACTTGAACTTCCGTTAAGGGTTTGAGTTAAAAGGGGGAATGCTTCGTTCGTTCTTATTGCCAAGCACGAACTTCACAGTACACACGGTGCAATTTTCAGCGGTTGTGTCACGCAATCTTTTGCTAGGACATAGATCATTTGAAGAAGGACAAACAGTAGTTAAGTGGTTCTCGGAGTGAGGGAATTGAAGGGGAGGGGTTGTAATATTATGATGGAGTTGATTCAACATCTGCAGCTTATTATTAACTCACAACACAGTTCGCTGGTCGTGACAAATTTTGCATTTTGTAAGGAAAACAAACAAAAAAAAAACTAAAGGATTCCTTTTGTGTGGAAGGCAACTCTGCATTCCAATCACATTATTCACATTAGTCAAATAGTTTGGCATGGAAAAGAGAATCGTTAAGGATATTTGTCAAAATCAACTATTTTATATGAAAGATGGCAAGCGTTTTGTCAAAACTATGTTTTTGAAAGTCTGTCTTGTGGTAGCGGGGGTGTTGGAGATATCATGTATTCACAAGAGAGAGGTCTATGCATGTTCGTAAACGGTTTTTTTTTTTCGAAAAAAAAAAAATGAAAATAAAGCTCATGTTACTGTGCTTGTTTAAGAAAATTGAAGATAGGTATAACTTTTCATAAGTGACGGAGTGAACATTTGAAAAAATTAAAAGAAAAGAGGGCACGAAGTTTTTATATTTGTCTGCGTGTGATATTAATTTGAGTGAGTGACAAGTTGTTTAGATTAGGACTTGTTTAAAAGTATGAAAAGAAACAGAGAGAAGATATTTCAAAAGTGTTATCTGCCGTGAGTTTTAACATGAATGTAAAACAAAAGAGTACTTTGGTGAGAATTTCGGGTTTTGATTATTTAAAATGACAGAAAAGTGCTTTAACTCTTCTAAACTCCAAGCAGATGCAGACAAATTTAAGCTTATCCTTCTTGAAATTTTACCTTCATCCACACATTCATGTTTTTAACTTCTATATGTACAATATTGTGTTTTAATTTAAGTTAAAAGAAAACTGTTTTAAACCCTGGTAAAAAAAAAATGGCCAAGTACAAAGTGAAAACTTAAAAGAAACTCTTTTTAATTCCCTCAGAAAGTAAAAAAGAAATTAAAAAAGAGGTTATTATCTTAAAGAGAAAAATATCAATGCCCGCATATATTGCCGGATTACTAAAAATCTTTAGAAAAATTGTTCATCAGGCAACTCTCAATTTGAATAAAAGTTATAATAGTTGCTATTATGTTTATCTTACATTTTAGTACCTATTCCAACTGCAAATACTTCAACTCTTACAAAAGTTATTATGTTTTAAAGTTTTTAAGTTTTTAAAGTTTACGATGACTTTGGGGCAGGAACAGGAAAAAGTCTCAAATATGTCTCTTCTATGTACATATGTATTAAAACAGAATTTCTAAAAGTGCAACTTTTTTATGCTACTTTAAGAGCTTCTACTATTGATAACTTCTCAAATAAATAAATTTAGTCAAATTGTGATCTTCTATGTTCAAACGCAATCCGATAGAAATGAAAATAGTTCTAGCAATTTCAAGCATTGAATTGTTATGTTTGATTCTTAACTCGAGTTTTAAGTTTAGTTTAAAAAAAAAAAAAGTTACGTATACACCACAGTGACTTCATTAATTGCTTCTTATTCTGATCCATCAAAGTAGGGAACTTTATTAAATACTAATTTTAACGGTAAATTGATGATAAAAACCAACAAAATAGTAGTAAGGTTAAGTGCAATACGTAACTTGATGCGACTTATGAATGTCTTTTAGCAAAAAAAGTTAAATCTTTTCTGTTTTAAATATATCCATTTCGAAGATTTTATAGAATGGAAAATAATTTTTTTTATCTTTTTTTAATTTGTGTTTTGAGCATTTAAAAGTAAATATATTTATTTGAAATGTTCAACCAAAAATTTAGCAAATAATCAGCATTTGCTAAAACTCAAATTTTTATTTAACTTTACTATGTTTTCTTACTTAGTACTAAAATATTTAATTTTTTATTCCAGATGAGATTGCATTGTCAACACCTCGAAGAAAATGAAGCAAACAAAAAATGTTTTTTGGATTATTTTTTAAAAATCCATGTTTTAAATTCAAGTTTGCATATTTATTTAAATATTTATGTATGTATGTTATTTTATATTATTTTAGTTAATTTTATTAATAAATAAATTTGATATTTGTTGATTGGAGTCAAATGATTTACTAAATTATTTTTTTTTAGCTATCAGAATAAATAAATAGGTAATTTTTTGTCATTTGTCATTTTTTGTCATTTGTCATTTATACTCGTAAATAATTTAACTCTTATAATTACTACTTTTAGCACAGAATTCTTTTATTTTTAGTTAGTTTCTTTTTTGAGTAAAAATAGCTTCAATTCACATAGTAACATGACAGTCCCAACATTTAATTACAAATTATTTGCAACATATTATATCAAAAGGTCAAACCATCACGAAAATGTAAAGCAAATATTGCATCTATACAACATACTTCATATGTATAGAGTTTATTATAAATGTTCATACACTATGTTCATATTTGTTATTTTCGCATGTTCTATATGAATGAATATTTTTTGATTGATGGTGACGCATGTCCCTGGGGGTAAAAGCAATTTTCTTAATCAAGGCTAAGTATTCATGTTACAAGTTGCAACAACATTAAACTATTATATCTATGTAAGAAGGAGACTATATTTATTGGTGCAAGGATGACATGAGTCATTTTTATTATTGATTTAAAAAAATAGAGCTTTTATGAAAAAATAGACGATTTTAAATTCTATTAACACATATATTTAATAGAAAATTCAAGTAAATTCAAAAATTAAAACACTAAAATATCATAACTTTGAGTTACAATACTAATTACTCTACTAACAAAATTAGCAAACAAACTGAGTACCTATATAATCAGTAATTTGTACCTATTTAACATAGTAATTTACATTTTCGTTTTTTTTATCAACACAAGCTCGCACCATATTTAAGCTTTACCAACCGGAAAAGAGGCAAAAATTAAATAATTACTTCCCCATCTAACTTATCACATTAATTTCTCATAAAATCGCTTGAGCATGAAAAGAAATTGTATGACCAAGCTTGCAAGCAACCATATTGGTGTAATTATAAAATATCAATAAACTACCTAATTATACATCCTTATTTCCTACAAATTCAAAAAAAAACTTACTTTCACACCCTAGTTTCGTACATAACTAACAAGAAGACTAAAGTATAGTTGAGGGAGAAAAAAGAGGTGTAGGTGTACGTACGACGACAAGAACGACGACAACATCACCAACTTTATGCCTTCTATCTACCTCTACATAGTACCTTCTACCTACTATCGTTTACAAACAAAATGTCAAGAGAGATATTTGCATGGCCATTAATTTTTAATTAAAAACTTGAAAATCACTTCAGGATAAGGAAGATAGGTCTGCTGTGTACCTGCTTACAAGTACATATACCGACACCGGTACTGGTACCCTTGCTATACTTCAGAACACAGCCCTTTTTAAAGAGGATATAATATCTTGGGCTGTATAAGATAATAAAAACATCAATATTAAGTACCGGCAGACATGTTGGCAAAATATATGTATTCATTGGTGCCGCAGTGATGCTTAACCATTTTCAAAACTTCTCTTCTTTCCCTCTTTGTAAAGAGTGGGTTGGTTGGACTTGTGTTCAAGATGAAAATACTCTCAAGATTGACTATAAAAAAAAAAGAGAAGAAGCAAAAGAGGGAACCTTATTTTCTTAATTCAATATTGATTGGCAGGAATTTCTCATTAGTTTGACATTTGTTGTAGATTCGAAGTGAAAGTTGAAGTTAAGTTTAATCAAGATAAATAAAAGATAGTAATAATTTCACATTTCTTTGGAATTGATTGACTTTTACTTATTAATTTTAACAGAAACATAAGGTTCTCGAAATAGAAGAGAATATTTTTGTAATGTGTCTGTTTAAAAAGCTTTTAAAGCTTGATTATTTCATCAATTAAATATTTGTTAAAATCACTTCACTTCAATATCTGGAAATAATACTAAGTACTCAAAAGGGAAGTTCAGAAGACACATTAATCCTTTTTTTTTTGGCATATGTTTGTTGCTTCGTAAAATAAGACATTTTTCTTTAAATGCAAAACAAAATTCACTAGTGAAAGGGTAGCAGCCAGAATAAAATTCATTTCAAAGTGTTAAAATAAAACAAAACAAACTTTTTTAATTTAACACATTCAACCAAATCTATGTTTTACAAGAAATATTTCAAATTCAAAAATAATTGTTATTAAACATAATCTAAAGAAAATGGCAATTACCATATTGAATCGACATGAAATTATTGAAATTGTTGTTGCATTGCAACATCATTGCGATAAAAACAGCCATACCATAGTGTAAACCCTTGGTCAAATAACACTTCAAGAAAGTCTAAAAAGTTAAAAAAAATTATAAAAGAATGAAAAGTATGTAGGCTTGCTTTTCTGGCAGCTGTTCAAATGAAAAAAAAAAACACTAAAAAAATGTATTTTGAACAAAAAAGTAGGATTTTTTACACACATTTAATTTTTCCTAACACTCCCTTCTGTACAAAAAAAATGTCGAATGTTATCTGTAAAAAATGACCAAGTACTCTGCAAGTACTCAAATGCATATGCATACGTCAGATTTTATGTTTATATTATTATATGTTGTGTCCAGTGCTATTTTTAAAACACAAACAAGTACTCGAAAATCCTAATCAAATGCTAAACCACAATGAAAACACAAATTTTTTAACCAAAATAAGTGATGTAGAAAATTGAGTTAAGGGCTAAAAAATACATATGATTTGAATTGAGACCCTAACTTCACATCCATAAATAACATGTTTTTTTTTTTAATAATAATTTTATTTTCCTCATGTGATATGGTTAAAAATGACACAACGTTTTTGATTGCGATATTGATAAATCTAGAATTCCGAGACCTCACAGCACAATATTTAAAAATTTAAGTGTAAAACTACTTGCAATTGATAATCACAGAGGGCCTTACTAATAATCAAATTTAAAGCTCGCTTTAATTTTTACCTTAATTCCACATATTTCACAATACCAAAAACCAATTTAATAGTCAGGTTAAAGGCTAACTCTAGGTTAAATTTTATAGTTGAGTTTCCCAACTATAAATTTTAATCGAGCATTAGCCGTTAACTTGACTATTAAATTGGTTTTTGGTATTGTGAAATATGTAGAATTAAGGTAAAAATTAAAGTCAGCTTTATATTTGATTATTGGTAGGGCCCAGAGTGTTTAACAAAATTTATTTTAATAATAAGTTAAAATAAATTAACACTTGTAATGACCATGTGGCGTATGAGTAACATTTTTTTATAAAAACATGTAAATTATGGAACATTATTATAAGAGAAGAACAAAAACGATTTTTGCAAATATAAAAGGTATACAAATCCGACAGCAGACAAATTTTACAAAATTTGATATATCCCCGTTAGTACCTAGTTAGGATATTTCCTAATTTTTTCCTCAAAAATGCGTGATTTTGTTTGTTCTGTTATTGTAATATTTTACTTGAATAGCGGCTAATTTTGTATACACCATCTTCATTCAAAACATACATTTTCACAAAATTTTATCAAAATCCAACTAGCCTAAGAAAAATTTTGTTCTTTATTCTTAAAGTCATTTTAGGGCTACGTTTCAAAAATGGTTATCCTCTTCTTCAGGCTTTTAAATAAAAGTGTTAAATAATAAATTAATATATGAAGGATACAATTAAAATTAAAATGAATTTAAGTCTACAGTAAAAAAGTTGTTTTAAATATAAGAAAAGAAAACCTTTTGTTTTGCATTATATATTTCAGTATTTTTGAGGTTATGTAAAATAAACTACCAAAGTAAGAATTGTAAATCTTTTAGATATCTACATTTTTTACATAAAACTTCAGTTCGATAAGAGGGGATCTTTTCCCTCCAATCGATTTTTCCTCTTATCTTATAACATTCTTACCAAAATTCCTCAATGAGTCAAAAAAGTTCATTTTAACTCTCAGGCTAGAAGAGTGTTTTTGAACATCCTTAAAAGAAAAAAAAAACCTTAAACCTAAGATAAATAAATGATTCCTAACATTGATCCTTCCTATAAATGCAAAATGTATACGGAATTTCATAAAAGTAACAAAATGCTGTACCTATTGGTACTTGTTCAACATCTTCCCATAGCTCTCAAAATATAGTTAATTGTATTAAAATATACCAAATATTTTAAACGTTCACCAATTTGGTTTTTTTTTTTCTCTTATCTTCTGTTTTATGTAGATACTTTACATTACTAGTAGCATTTTATAGCCATCATATTAGCAACCATAAACACAACCAAAATGAAAACAAAAGAAAAACAAATTGAAGTATCTAACCTAACTTGTCAAACACATTGTAATATCCCATTTAGAACTAACAAAAACAACAACAAAAATGTCTCCTTCAAAACGAACACAAATCTAACAAAACTTCCCTCATCCTCATCCTCATCTCAACTCTCAAACCAACAGCCTCAATTGTGTGGTTTAAAGAACATTAAAACTCTTCTACTTTCCTTCGAAGATTTCCGCATCGTGGTTGCACTTCACCGCCAAAGGAGACCGCCCACTCTAGCAATCTTTGAGGTTAAATCGACATCTCAATCGCATTGTCTACCCTGGGTATCTGTACATTTATATAGTCATCGTAGTCGATGGATTTTTTCCCATCATCCAAAAGAGAACAAAGATGAAGATGGAGCCCCCGTTTATAGTCCTGTTATATAGGTACAACAACACTGAGCGCAAAGAGGGTCTCTATATCACATGTGTGTATTTGTGTAGGAAAAAAAAGGACCCATAAGATCATCCTTATTTCTCGTCTTTTACCATCAACCATAAGCAAAGATAAGAGGGTGGTGGAGTAAAAATCACAAAATTGAAGAAAAAGAAGCAACAGCAGGGAAAGTTAAAGTGTGTTTTTTTTTTTTTAATTTTAATTCGTTAAGGAAAAAAGCACTTCCTGTCATGTCGCCCGTATATTTTCCTCATCTCAAAAAAAGTGGCTTTTTGTAGACATTTTTCCTGGCTCTCATTCTGTCATTCTCTTTTGGCTACCACGACGGTGTACTCTCAGTCAAGGATAAAAGTCATACGCATGCGTCACTTTGAGCTAATTATGTAAAATAGATAGTGCACACATGAAGGTGGTTGGTATTCTCAATTTTTTTTTTTGTAGCCCACACATCCTCTCCTCTTCCCTTCATACATTTTATCACATTTCCTTGACTTGAGGAAAAGACCTAATGGGGTACATTCCAACGCCTGGTTAGAGATTTGAATGGTTGGATGGCTTGCATGCCGTCTCTGGACTATGCCTCCTGCTGAAGCCGATCCGATGGTTGTACGGCGCGCGTTAGTTTGTTTCTTTTGCTGTGACAATGGCAGAGAAAATAGCTTTCGTTGGACCAGCCACGCCGCCTGAGCTGTTGCCATTGCAGCCGCCGTAAGGGGTTTCAATTCTTTGAAATTTACAACTTTTTTTTCATTTTATTTTGTTGATGTTCCCCTTGGAGTGGACAATAGAATAGTGTAGTTTTTCCGTCATTGTTGTCGTCGCCAACGTTCGTTCAAATATGCTTTTCTGCGTTATCCTGGTTGGACGACACATTGTTTTTGTTGTTTTTTCTAGCAATCAGCAAGAATGAATCTGTTATTTCTTTTGCATGTCACACAGAGAACAGAAAACACAGATGCACACCAAGCACCAGGCACCAAAGCAAGGCACAAGGCAAGGCACCATGAAGTATTAGACAGCATCAGGCATAGGCGCAGCAGCATACCACCACCCCATCACAGTGGGGCAGTTGTACAGAAAAAAATAACCAAAAAAAATATACAAAAAAATACAAAAATAAAAGAGAATCAAACGATAACATCTATCGGAAATATTTCAATGCCTGTGGCATTTAGATATTCTCCTCTGATGCGATTGTTTACTCAATGTGATTATGTGTGTGTTTGCAGATGAGAATGATGATGAAGAAAAACATGGGATTTTTTTGTTTTTGTTCTTTGTTTGTGTTATCCTGCTGAGAGCGAGTCGAGCTAACGGCTTCGGTGCGGGTGCTTTCTATTTTTGCTGCTGCTATACTTTGTACAGAGTTACCATTGAAGAAGAAGAGAATACGTAGTGTAGAAGGTAATTGTTTTTGCACGAATTTCATTTAGAAAAGGGGTGTGACGAAAGTTCTAATTATAACAAAGTGGTCGCTTCTAATAAAATGAAATTGGATTTGCAATGGGTTGCCAACAAAAGATTTTATTATGATAACCACAGGAGGATTTTTACCTTTTCTTTTTCATTTCTTTCTTCTGGTTTTGGTTTTTTTTTTTTTGTATTTTTATTTGAGATGAGAAATTAGGTGGAAATTGTTGCCAAACAGTTTTGCTCTCGAAAAAGTTTCATTCTATATTCGAACAACAAAAAAATATACATACGAGTATATGCAGAAAAGTTAAAGTGGGTCAGTAAGGTTATATAGCATCCAGAGGTGAAAAAAGTGGGTGTTTACACTTTAAAAGTTATTTCTGCAGTCTGGTTTATTATGGTGACCCTATCTAATACCATCCGAAATCATACATATATTCGTACTTACATATTAGAAGGAAAAATAATCCTCTTATATATTCTAACAAATATGAGGGTGCTGACTCTTTTGGCAGATATCCCTTGAGGATTTTTAATCGGAGTAGGTATTGCTTTAGTTTTTTTTAGAAAATCCTCCACATAAATCTTGTGTCAAAACAGAAGGCTTTTGAAAACTATTAGTCTTGGCATACCACAGAAGGGACTATTTGCCGTTTGTTAGAATTAACTTTATGGTAATTAAGTACCTAACTTTAATGATTGGTTATAGGAATGATTTAAAGGATGGAGAGTTCATCTGTTAAAGATTGAGTTGTTATTTTTGTTTTTTGTTTGTCTTTCAACAAAAGTTAATAATGGTTTTTTATTAATTTAAAATGAATTGAAGGAAGATAAAGTTATTCTGCGGAAAATGTAACCTAAAGACTCTTTTTATTGCATTGGAATTGCGATGTTCAAGAGAATCTCTGCGTACCCCGTCAATAAGGCAATGAAATGCAACATCAACTAAGAAGAGAACAAGAGAAATAGGCCTAAAATCTACTGATACAAGAAAAACCAAAAACTCAAAATAGAACAATGCAAAACCGTTAGGCTTTCGGCGCTTTCTCTCGATATTGAAGTTCCCCACGGAATAAGGGAAAAAATTTTTGAAGCAAATTTAGATCACAATCACTCACAGAGAATGATCAAAAGGTTCTAAGTACAAAACAAACTTGCCGCTGGACTCGCGTTTTTGTCCAGTTGTTTAAAAAATCTTGAGTTAATTATGATGTTATTCAGAGTCTGACCTTAAATATTTATTAATGTATGTTGGAAGTATGTATGTAAGTATAGCACTAAATATGTAGGTATTTGAAATTTGAAGTTATTGATTTTTTCAATGATAACATAATGTACTGCATAGATATGTACATTTTTACTTTCTGTATAGTGTCAAAAAAAAAATCGAGGTTTTAATCAAAATCAACATTACTATGATGGAGAAGTCCGAAAAAGTAGATCTCATAATTCCGTCCATCCGAATTTCGAAAGTTGTTTTTTATTTTATATCTCGCTTAGAAAGTGTATCAGTGTACAATATTTTTAGTTCTTGTTCTTGTTGTTAGTTCTTCAAGAAAACGGCTCAAACGATTTTGATTTAATTTTACTGACGTAATATTCAATACAATTGCAATATACTTGCAATAACAAAAAAAAATGTTTCATTGAACAATTTTTTTTTACTAACTTCCAAAAAGGAGGAGGTATTCAATTCGTCCATATTTGTTTTTATGTTTGTTACTTCATAACTTTGGACTAAGTGAACCAATTTTGATAATTCTTTTTGCTGATGCCTGCAGTGTGGTCCCATTTAAATTTCGTCCAGTTATGGCTATAGAAACTATGAGAAAAACCATTAAACCCGTTTTGATCCATGTACGTCGGTTTTGTTTTTTTGATAAAAATTATTATTATTTAATTTTAATTTGTTGATTTGTTGTTGATTTAATGATGTTTTATAATTAAAAAAAAAACACTTTAAACTAACGTTGTTCTAGTTTGATTTTAAAATTATCGTCTGCAACGCAAAGTCATTCCGGAAAATAGTTAAATCAAAGTGGTTTTTGTTGATTATAAGTCGTTTTTTTCAAACAACAAAAAAATAAGCAATTGTGTTACACTCGTTTTAAATTGAAAGCTAAGGTAAACGTGCTACACGAATCATTACCTTTTCGGAACTTATTAAGAATTTACTCTTTCTGTTAAACACGCCCTTTCACACAATATAACAACTTAATGGAGTTTTTAAGTTCTTGATTCCTATTTCAATTCTAAAAAAAAAATGAGATTGTTTTTAAAAAATTTAACAAAAAGAATTAGTCGAAATAAATGATACGATTCATTTCTTCTTTATATTGATAAGTAAAGAAGAATGTGCACAATGATTTTGATCCAATTTTTCATCAGTTCTTTTTGCTACATTTGATACTTGATGAACAAGTTCTATCATTTTCTATAATTAAAACAATCAAAGTAAATTGATTTGATCACCCATCTATTTAGATCTTTTGTTGAATTTATTTACAAATATAAAACTAAACTTCTTTGAATAATTGACAGTCAAATTTCGATTAAGTTCACACAACTCAACATACAAGGTCTATGGACTGCATTAAAATGATTGAAATATTCTGTTATCATGTTTCGAATCGTACTCATTATTGAGAACGGTTGAGAAAGGTCGTTGGTCTACATAAATTTTATTGATAAAAGGCTTAAATACTTTTTTTTCCTTGAAACTATTGATCCCTACTATATTAACCAGCAATGTCTACATCCAATCATATAATAAAATCTTAATAATAGTTCGATTTTAAAATAGTGCGGCTATATTTAAAAAAAAAAATGCCATGTTTATTTCTCCAATGAATCTTGCTTATTAATACTAATACCTTAGAGTATCTATAACAAAAACTATAATCATTGAAATGCGTTATCTATATCTGCGATTAGCGCCAATCAATAAATAAATGAAACCGATACACGAACGAACAATCGTCCCTATAGACTTTATAGTCTATATTGCCGTGATTATTGTTATTTGATCAATCATTTCATTTAACAACACAATAGACAAGCAGAAAATTGTGCTACGGTTGTGAATTGTGGTCTATCGAGAGTAGAGAGGGCTTGCGTTAACATTCCACCAAGCAGCCGCAGATGTCCTGATATTCCAATTCAATCCACAATCCTCACAATAAAATAGATATCCTCTATAAATAGCGGCGGCATTCGTTCGTAACATAATATACAAACAAACACACATTCATATTAGATTGAAAACTTTGGCTTTTTCATGTTCTGCCAGACCGCTCTCTCAACTGAAACATGCTGAACCGCCCGCCCGCTATCGCCGCCGCCGCCACTACCACCGCCAACATTGCTAAAAGAACAGATAGACAAACAACTTTGTTGTTCAAAATTGCATGATAAAAGTAGTCCTTAGAATTTAAACGATGTGCTTTTGTGTGTCGGTTAAAATATTGGGACATGAGTTCCGCCTCCTTCTTGTATTTTTCTATAAAATTTATAGATTTGACATATGTGTGTCATGTCCTTTTTCTAAATTTTGAGAGTGTGCTCTGATTTTTTGTTGTTGCTGCATGAAATTATAGAGGATTTTCTTCTTTATTTGTGAAAAAGAAAATAACATACTGAGTAAACGTACGAGAGTACATATTTTAGATATTTTGAGGGCATAATTGTTGGTATCTTATATGTTGTTATCTTTTACAAATACTCTTGTGTGTAACTTAAAAAGGAAGCTATAATTTGAAATAATTCATGATAGCGTGCTTGCTTCAGGGTAGGGTTTGGCTATATTTGCAGGTTTTTGTATTGATTGGTGTCTACGTTAAAATCCTTGCACGTAGATGTAGTCAAACCTGCTTACTCCGCCATAATACATTTAATCAGCATCAGTAAAAAGTTTAACGTGCCTTTCAAAGTCTTGATACTTGTGAAACCTCATTGCGAACATGTGTAGTTTTCTACAAATAGTTCGAAAAAGGAAGAACCTTAACTGAGACAATTTTTGACAATCGAGTTGTCTTCGTTTAAGTGCTAATCCGAGTTTGACTTATTTAAAAATCATTGGGCAGGTTCAGAAACGTTAGGGACTAAATATTTATGTAATTTCTCGGCCTCTGATTGGTCAACTGTCAAAAAAAATCCTTCCAATTTAGGTAATTTATTGGAAAGCTGACTGGTAAGTTAGGCAAGAAAGTTTTCCCTAAAAATTAAGGAAAGTTTTTTTTTGTCAACATGACAGATAATTGTTTTTAATAACAACAGAATTAAATCTATTTGTGTGAAAAACGAGTGGAAAGTGCATTATTAGTTATAATTAATAATATTTATTTATTAAAGTAAAATAAAATTTGGTTTCTGCCCCACGGCAGAATAAATTATTTGACAATAATGTCGTATTCAAACTAATTTAGTAAATTTACTCAAATTTCCGTTCAGAAAATGACGTTGCCTAAATATCTAGTCCCTAATATTTCCTGAACGTGCCCATTAACTTTTCTTCCAATAAACAATAAAATAACTAAACTCAAATAAAAAAAAATGTCTGCTATGACCGGATTCTGTTATTGTTTTTTCGGGATTCACTGGAAATTTTCAATACAAATGCAATTCGTAATAAAGGGCGAATAGCTTTTGAACATTATGATCGAAATGTCAGCACCGCGTTCATGGTTTCCAGATAAACGCCAAGAAATTGACCAATTTATCTGTCAAGTTTTGATTTAAACAAATTCGTTATTGTCTGTTTTTGTTTATTTACATATTTATAATTTTGGTTAAATCTACTCACGAAAAACAAAAAAATGGAAATCCAAAAAAATGTTACGTATACACCACAGTGTACTTTTTTTATTCTTTAAAACCACTTTTTATTCAAATATGTACTAATTTATATTTTTTAAGGATACAACAGAAATTAAAAACTACAAGACAAGTTGAATAATTTCAGTCCTTAGGAGTTTAAAAAAGAAGAATGGGCACTTTTTACTTTTTGCGGCTGTTAATGAAAATGGTATTAAATTTAAGAACTAACGTAGAAATAACTATCGATGATTCACTGTATTGGATTAAAAATTTAAGATATTTACAATACATATTAGAAGTGTTAATTCACCATTCAATGTGTGTCAAAAAAAAATAAAATAATTCTAAATGATTGTATTTTGAGTTCTTTTAGTCGTATAAGATTAAGGTCTTGAAACTCTGAAAAAAAAAACAACAGAGTATCATATTTTGCACTTAAAATACAATTTAATTAATACAAATTATAACATGAAAAAATCTATACTATAAGTGTTAATGCGAAAAATGAATTTAACTCGTTTGAGAAGTACGTCACAATAAAATTTCATTTCAATATCTTTAAAAGTTGACAACATCACCTAGTAATAATATAATTTTTGGGCTCAGATTAACTACATTAAAGAAAAATCTAAAAACAAATGGCATTAAACGCAAAGTTATCACCGAGACTTGGCTTAGTTCAATTGGGCTCATGGCCACACCTATTTCAAAATGTGTCATATCAGTGGGCAGGTTCAGAAACGTAAGGGACTAAATATTTAGGTAATTTCTCGGTCTCTGATTGGTCAGCTGTCAAAAAAAAATCCTTCCAATTTAGGTAATTTTATTGGAAAGCTGACTGGAAAGTAAGGCAAGAAATTTTTCCCTAAAAATTTAGGAAAGTTTTTTTTGTCAACATGACAGCAGATTGTTTTTAATTAAAGAATTAATTTTGCAAATTAAATTTATTTGTGTGAAAAACAACTAAAAAGTGCATTATCGGTTATAATTAATTTTATTTATTCAGTACAGTTAAGTGAAACTTGGTGTCTTACCCATGCGACCGGTAAAATTCTTAAATAAATTTCGAAATTTGACAATAGCATCACATCCAAACTAATTTAGTCAATTTACTCAAATTTCCGTTCAGAAAATGACGTTGCCTAAATATCTAGTCCCTTATATTTCCTGAACGTGCCCAGTCACTTTTTGGATTGGCATTCAAAGTCGTTACTCAATTTAAGATTTTCCTCAACTTAGGCATTTGCTCAAGCAAAGTCTTTATTAATAGCAAAATAGAGCGGTCATTTGAATAAAGTAAAATCTTAACTTGAGGAAAAATTTTTCTCAATCAAGCTAACAATATAGTTTTTGTAAAAATTCTGTGATGGTTTGATTTTCTGTTTGTCACGATTTAACGATATTTAACACTAAACATAAAATATTTAAAATCAAACGAGTTAAAAAAAAACTAGAGCGTTTCCTCAAGTTTTGGTTTTTTAGTGTGAACTGAAGAATTGCTAAAGTAAAAATGCCTCCTCAGACGAACACTTGCGAAAAATTTCGATTTGAGTGATTAGGGAATGCTTCAGATAATTCTCAGCTTGAGTGACAACAATGAATCCCGTCTTTAATCTTTCGAATTACTCTTTTTCATTTGAAGTGGCGATATTTTCCCATTGTTTTCTATATTAATAAAATTAATTAATTTTACCGGGTCACCGTGGTGTATACGTGTTTTTTTTTGTAATTTTTTTCAGTTACTGAATTTTAAGTTTTCCTAAACTTAAGCATTCACTCAAGCGAAGTCTTTAGAGCGGTCATAATAATAATAAAAATTTTGACTTAAGTAGAAACTTTTCTCAATCAAGCTCACAATGTTTTTTTTTTCGAATGCTGTATCAGTTTGATTTTCTGCTTGTCGTGATTTAACTATAATTAACATTAAACAAAAAATATTTAAAATCTCCTTCACTACAAAAGATTAAAAAAAAAACTTTAGTGTTTTAAATTTTTTAGCGTAAACTAAGGAATTCCTCAAAGAAAAATGCGTCCTCAGACGTTCACGTGACGAGAACTTCGATTTGAGTGATGACTATGAATAAGGATTTACTAGAAGCAATGTTTAATATATTTCGCAATCAGAGTCACTATGGTGTATACGTGCTTTTTTAACTGTTTTTTTTTTCAGTTTTTTTGCAAAAGTTTAGTTTTTTTTAATTTTATTTTAGAGTTTTAAGATGAAAATAGTATTTCTACTTTTCCGAAACACTATACATTTTTGAACACTTTGCACTAGTAGTTGAAAGTAACTTTAAGTACTAATCAGTAGATAAATGTGCCCAAAGAAAAGCAGCTATTGCCATCAATTGATGTTTGGTTTTTGGTAAATAAACATTCTAGGTTACATTCCAACTTTGATGTGGTATAGGAAAGAATTTGGAAATCTTAACATTAAAGTATTTACCACAAAAATACATTGTAACTATTCTAAAGAAAAACTATTTGGTTATAGGTAATGGTAAAGGTACCATTTTTACCCAAAAATGTTGGTTGACAAATTTTTAACTCTGATATGTATCTTTGATCTTTCACATTTTAAGAGAAAAGGAATTTTACTGTGACAAACTCTAAAATATTAACCTCTTCTTTTATTTTATGTTTTTTAACCTCAAAACAGATGACAACATAAATTCCTGGGTAAAATATAGATATTTCTAAATATGTATCTTATTCTAAAAATATCTCCTCTTATCTACATGTACCTACTTACAAAGAAATGACTTTATATACATATTCTCATATTTAAAAAGCCTAATTGCTTGGAATGTTGTTTTAAAGACTCTATCAGGAATTTTTGAAAAAATTCACAAGAAGATAAAAAACATTCTATCTCTGTACAGGAAAGGTATTTTCTATATTCATCAATCATACAAAAATAGAAACAACCTGTCGTTGAAATATTTTTTCTCTGATAGCTGCAAATTTGTAACACATCCTAGTGTAAACATGTTAACACAACCCCTTACACCCAATCAACTATATACAAATCGACAAAGAAAACCAATATAAAAAAAAACAAAATTTGTCCTACCTAGGTGCGATTTTTCCTCTAAACAAAATCAAAATTGCCTCTCACTCTCTGAGTTCGGTTCGTTCTTTCGCTCGTTCGCCCAACATAAACAAACACCCCAAACAGTGTCAATATTCCTCTACAAAACCAACCAACGACTCTGTGTGATAACCAAGTAAAAAAAAATCAACAAAATCCATCACAAATTACCATCTCCATTCGACAGAACCGCTAAATCAACCCCGCTGATAGGTACACAAATAGGAAATATTTTCGATATCATCTCTAAGCCCTGCCAGCGCAGCGCCTTGCCTTGATTTGCTTTTCGCTTTGCTTTGCTTTGCTTTTACCACCTTTCTATGCCCATACCTACTACCCTCATTGTGTTGCTGCTGCTACTGTGCCACAAAGTCAATCTGTCAAAAAAAGAATGTTTGTCAAGTGACAAAATATTTGAAGGGGACAAGAGCTAGAGCAAGTTATTCACCCCCCTCTCCGTCCACCCCACAAAACCAACCAACAAACTAGAGCTAGAGAGCTTTAGGGAAGAACAACAAAAAAGCAAAAAAAAAAAAGTAGAAAAAAAAAGGATTTCACTTGGTTGAACATACAGTGTTGACGTTGTTGATGACGTTCGCATCGGGTCCCTGATCCAATTTAAAAACCAAAAAGTAAACGCATTGAACCAAATATCTATTTACAACGATTTTATTTTTTTGCGCACAGAGAATTGTTACACAAAAGCAGTCAGTAGGTAGTTATAGTGCTGCTCCGTGTGATCCCCCCAACCCACCCATCCTCTTCTTTTCCAAAAGTAAGTAACACAAATCAGGACGAAACAAAAAGCAGCTCTGAAGCCGTTTTTTAGGGCGTGAAAAAAAAAACATACCCCACAGTTATATAACAAAAAAAAAAGAAAATAATAAATAAAACAATGAAATATAATTTTTTGCTTTGTTTTTTGTCAAGGATCTGATAAAGTAATTTTTAATTAAAATTAACATACCTTGCTGCTTTTCAACACACAAAATAATATGAAAAAAGGACCTCGTGCAAGAGTGGAAAACTTCACAAACACTTTTCAATTCCTGCCACGAAAAGCTTAATCCTTTGCATAATCGTTTTTTTTTTTTTATTTATTTTTTTTTTTATTTTTTTGCTCTTGCAAATGTATTTTTTAGCAAAATTCTATTGTGTTCTTGTTATGATTTCCACTTTGAGCAAACATTTGAACGAAGACGACGGACAAAAAAAAAGGAAAAACACTCACACTCACATAAGACGAACGCTAAAAGGCACAAAACAATCAGAGCGTAGTTTTTCCTTAGCCAGCAGGATTAAAAAAAAAAAAACACACAGAAAAACGAAGAAATATATAAAAGTTACGATAACGAAAAAACGACGAGGAACAAACGACAACGAGGAGCAGCAGAAGCAGAACGAACAGAACACACAAAAACTACTACACTCTCTGCTCTTTTGTGTTATCCTTTTTATCCTTTATTTCTCATTAGATTACTCGCGCTCTCTTTCGCTCCTTCCGTTTCCGTCACAGATGCAGACTCAGAAATATATGTAACTCGATGAGATAAATGTTGAATGAGCTGCTGTTTTTACTGGACTGGACACACTATCCTTTTTTTTGTGTCAAAAAAAGGCAACACTCTCAAAATTACAACATTAAAATCTCCAGCAACCTCGAAAACGCCTTTTTTTTAATTTGCAAAATAAACGACTCTAACCACACACAGTGTTTGAGAGCAGTGTTTTTTGTACACTTTCACATACACTTTCACTTTAGTTTTCACTGAATTTCCAACACATTTTTTTTTTGTTTTCCTTCTTTTTTTCGAATCGAATCGAATTGAAAATATCTGAATCTCGAGTGTGTTGGAACTTGTCAAAGTTGTCGAATTTTGGTCGTCGTTAAAAACGGGCGAACAATAATGGGGTTTCTTTTTGGTTAACTTTGCGTCTACAAGACGATTACACGATTAAAAACAGGAGAAAGTGCCTGTGTACCTGCAAAAAGGGAGGAAATATAATGGCTTTTACATTTTCCTTCGAGACATGTTTTTTTTTTTCTTCTTTTTTATAAGCGAATATATAATTTGAAAAACGTTATTTTTTCACTTTATATAACTCAACAAAAAAAAAAAAGTCTTTTTTGGGAAAAACCAATTTTTCGGGCAACAATTTCACTAAAGATTGATTTGAAGTCAAAAATTGGAGAAACAAAGATAATTAGGAGATTCCTTGGCAGGGCAAACGCTTTTTTTTTTGTTTCTTTATTTTATTTTTTCAGTAGGACAGGACGAGGACGAAATGGAAAAGGATTCCCCACATACACACATAAAACAGAAGAAATTTTTATCGAAAAAAAAAGTTATTTTTCAAATCGACACAAAAACTGATTTATAGTTTTTTTTTATTATCCTTTTGTTTAATTTAAATTTAACAAAAAAGTTTTTTAAATATTTTTAAGACAAAATAAAATATCCTTGAATTTCCATATTTTTCTTTTCACACGCGATTCATTTGTTCTGCGAAAAATCGTTTTAGATTTTCATCCAAGAAAAACACATTCCTATATCATTCGAGGAATTGGTAGAACAGAAGAAAAAAAAAAACAGGAAACATAGTCCTTTTTCTATTTCGTTTTGGAAAGTTTAAAAAAAAAGTCTTAAATATTTATTTTTATTATAATAATTTATATATAATTAATTAATTTTTCTTATTAATTTACAATTATTTTATTTAATATTTTTTATCCGTTTTTTTTTATTTTATTTTTGCACGTCTTACTGGTCTGCCTGCCTGCGGAACCGCCCTAAACAGTCAGAGGAAAACTAAACGAAAAGATGGTGAATTTAACGATATAATCGAGATGAGTGAGAGTACAACGACGACGACGAGGACGACTTCGACGATATAAAATAACAAGAAGAGGATTCGTTTATATTCCTGGTTTTGCTAGGTTCTTTTTTTTCATATTTCATTTGTGTGTTAAGGATTCGACTCCCTGGGCTGGGAGAGAAAGAGAGAAATTATGTTAAGGCAATCAATATCAATGCAATTTCTCCAAAAAATAAAACTGTTTGTGTATGTGTTGTGGTTGGTTTGAACTGACAGTTGAATTTCTCTTTTAGCCGTTTTTTTCAACTACCTATGTTGGTATGACGAGTAAGTAGATAGTTCATTGTTGATAGATGAAGAATTTTGTATCGCTTTTGGTGGTTAACTGCGACTCTGTGAGGATGTGCAGAAAAGTTTTTGTAGAGTTATGTTTTTTTTGTCGTTGTTGATGGTATACACGTCAAGGGTTTTTTATATGTATTGTATGGAGAGTTAATTTATCTTTCTTTGTCGCTCTTTAGATAGAATGTATATTTTTTCTCTTTCGTAAAGTTTTCGTTAAGTTCAGGATAGCCAACTTTTGGAATACAAAAATAAGCTTTTTGTAAAGGATGTTCTCAAAAAATGTAAAAACATGTTTTAAAAAATATGTTTTAAGGAATGCAATATTGAATTTGTTTAAAAGTTAAAAAGCTCTCAAACCGCAAGAAGACTATTATATAAATTGTATTGCAAGCCAGGAAAAATGGGGGACCCGCAACCAGGAACGAACCATTGGGGCAAGTAACAAAGTAAAAAGAAAAAATATTTGACATGAATCACTTCGGACAAGAAAAATTATATACATTATCTTAGGGCCCCAAAAAATATTACTTGAATCTTAGCGACCAACAAATAATAGAAGTATTCACGTAAACGCGGAAAACCCATAGAAACCGTAGAATTTTCTATCGGTAGAAATGAGCTGTCAAAATTTGTATGGGAAAAATATTCTGCAAATTATAGAATTTTATCTCACCAATTTGAAGCAGAAACCGTAGAAAATAAAATCTGATAAACTAGATAGATAGATAGATAATATTCTTTATTTTTTCATCATAAAATTTTACAATTTGTATACTTAAGAATAAGGACATGGCAATACTGCCGTCTGCCTGATATGACATTTCATAATATGATTTAAAAAAAAATAAAAGAAATAAAATGCAAAAATAAAATTATAAAGCACAAGAAAATTTGAATAAAAGGTTTTTTTTCCAACTTTTATATACAGTAAAACCCGGATAAGTGCCTCTCGCTTAAGTGCCTAACCCGCATAAGTACCTTTGTTTTTTTAGAACCAAAATTTTAAGGATTTTTTCATATAAAATTCATCTTTTAAGTACCTTTCGCTTAACTGCCTTCCCCGCTTAATTGCCTGGCTTTTCAAATACTTATAGTTGAATTTACTTGCAAAAAATTCTTTTAAGTACACATTTGAAACAAGTTTGAACTGTAAGAAAAACTTCGTTTCCTAAACCGCTTTAAATTCAAAAATTCTACTAAAGGTAGAAATTAACTAGTTAGCTATTTTGAACTTTCAAAGTAATTTTGTTTTGTGAATATTATGTTTTTAGTAATCAAACATATTTTTTTTTTATTATTTAATAAATATAGAGAGTGCCTATGAGCACTTAACTGGGTTCTTCTAAGTACCTTACCCGCTTTAGTGCCTGTCAAAATAGTGCATTTAAGGTGAGGTACTTATCCGGGTTTTACTGTATAAAAAAACTTCAAACAAATATTTTTTAGTTTGGCAATGTTATCAATTTTGCCGTGATTTGAAACACAAAGATAAAAATAAACTACACAATTTGCTTTAAATATTAGGTATTTGTACAAATTATTAACAATCTTTTCAATTTTGATAAACTGATAAACTATGGGTGTGTTCAATCACATATCGGATAGGCTATCTGGGATACCCGTATCTGGAATATCTTTTTGAACGCGATTTATGTCTTATATTCAGATAACCACAAATAAAATATGTGAATATTGAAAAGAGAATATTATTTTATTTGAGCAAATTAAATTTTTTTTATTATTGCATAGTATTAAATACAAATTTTGCAAAATTAGCTTGACTTTATTTTTTTAATTGAACAAATTTTATAAGTTCAATTTGACGTTTAACAAACAGCTGTTTGTTTCCCTTTACGCAATTATTTTCTGCAGGGGTGTTGATTTAAACCTTTTGCGGAATTTTCTATTTTTCTGCAAAGTAGAAAATTATCTCTTTACGTGAATACCCTTAATAATCAGGGGTAAAAAAAAACAGTGTGGCGTATACGTACTTTTTTATTGCATTAACTTTATTGGTGTAAGGATTAACTAGTACCTATCGTTAATATAAAAAACTTTTTTACAAGAACAATAACGATAACAGAGTTACATCAACGATAATTTCTTGAAAACAAGTTTGTTTTAACAAGTTAGTTTTAAGGATTCCAATAACCATGTCTCGAAGCAAGAATGTCGTTGATCTTTTCAACAATGATCTTCTGTTGTCACATCTAATGTTTAAGAATTATTCGAAAATGTTGATATTTGACGTTTCTGTGCTTTATTTTATTAGGGAAAAATCCTTAAGGGACCGGCTACTAGTAACTCTACCCTAGTTCATTAGGGCTAAGATCTACATAGACTGAATAATTTAGTTGTTTGAATATGTATTTTCGACAATGCTGCGTTTGAAATTCCAAATCCATAGAATTTTCATTGGGACCTAATAATAAACATCATTGCCAAAAATCAAAACTACTTGATTTAACATATCGTCTTCATCTACAGACAAGAGAAGGTCATGTATTGTTTTTCATTTTAATTTAAGTTTTGGTTACTTTAAAATACATTGCAACAAGTACGGTTATAATAATGGTGACCATCCGTCTTTTTTTTTTTTTTGAGAGGACAGTCCTCTTTTTCGTAACTGTGTCCTCTTTAATATATTTACTAAAAAAGAAAAGTAAACTATCCTTTTTTTCAAAACTGTCCCTATAATGTCCTTCTTTCCGTAAATATTTTCAATAATACTCGTAATTAGGTTAGGTTAGGTTAAATGGGCTGACAGTTGATGTTGTTACCGTCACACTTAGATCAATGTAGATCCCTTGTGAATTGTGATACCCTGAAGTATTTATAACCTCATTAAAAAAGTGTAATCCTATGAATCTTATGGTTTGTGGAGCCATTTGGTAGACTTGACAAAGTTCAGTAGGCTGTTGCCTGACAGTTCTGATAGTTCTTCTAATTCATTAAAGAAGTAGTTCCCTAAAAATGTTTTTCTAGTGCGGCAGAGTGCTGGACAGGGACAGAGGAAGTGAGTAGTATACTCGTAATTAAAGGAAGATATACAAAAACAGAAAAGTGGCAGAGGACTTTTGAAAACTCATGTTAGTTTCGGCAATCTTAGACTAGGAGAACATTTTATGACTCCCGATAACGATCGCTGTTCGCGTTATCGTTCGCTGTCTCGTTCGAATCACTAGTCCAAAGTATGAGCAAACCGATCGATAATTTTAAAGTAATTCAATAATTAATTTTGTTAAGAACGAGTCATATGAAGTCGGTTATCATTCAGGAAACGAGGAAGTTGCGCAAAAAATAGGTTCTGATGCCGTAAACTACCTAGCATACGTCAGTGCTTGACAAATATTTTTAGTTATGATAAAAGTTCTACAATATTTTTAACGATTTTTCAGTGTATTTCCTTTTATGAAATGTCCTCTTTTAGCTCAACAGAAAAATGGTCACCGTAGTTATAATTCACTATTCCCTTCTTAGAAATCGATACCACAGTGCACTACTGCCTTTGCATCTCATTATTTACCATTACCGCGGAATTATTAATAGGAAATATGCATTTATGAAAGCACCCTATATTTGCTATTTTGAACGTTTACAATGAGTCGAACGTTCAATTCTATATTTCTTAATCATTTTCACTTGTGATCTCCATGAAATTGACCCATCATCGAAAACTCTGAAACAACAAAACTTCCAAAATGCAAATAAAACGCAGAAGTTATTTTTTTTTATATATATATATTCAATCAAATATTTTAATTTGCCTATAATTTATTATAATATTCATAATTTTTTTTAAAAGTTTTTCTGTATTTGTTGTTCTATATTTTATTTTTTTTTTTTTTGTTTTTATCCATAAGGTTATTACAGTATTACATTAATGGTTTAGTATTTTTTTTTTTTTAATTTTTGTTTTGTTTGTTTTATTAAATTATTTGTTTATTTATGATAAGTGCACTTGCCAATTTATTAGATTAATTTCATTATTATGTTTACGTTTATTCATTAATAATTTTGATTTCTAGTAAAAATTGTTTATTTTTATTTAATATATATATTGTTTTCTTTTTTTTGTAATTTTGTTTGTTCGTTTTTTAAACATTCTTGTCTTGTCATATAAGGTATATTATTTTTTTTAGATTTAATTTTAATTTTTTTTTAATAATTTTGTTTAAGATATAATGAAGGCGTATAATGCATATAATATATTTTTTATGAATTATTATTTTTTATGTGTTTAATTGTTAAGCTTAGCTTTTTAACATAAAATGTGTCCCAACAATTTAGTTATTTTTTTTTAATTTAAATAATTTTTTTTTGCTTTTTAGTTATTTATTTTATTCTTTTTTTTTAATTTTGTTAACGTCATCTACTAATAATCTATTCTAATGTATGCTCTCAATGGACAATTTGAACAACTGGTTTCGCACAAAATAAAAGGAAAAAAAGAAGATTTACTTAGGAAAAAAATGCCTACTTAGTTATTGAGTGTTAAATTTAAAAGCATAATCAAGACAAAGATAGTGGCTCTTCTTTTTTTGAGTTTTTTTTTATGTAACGACTGTTTGAAACATAATAATAAGATATTACAAATAAAATTTAAATTATTTAAAGAAAGTATGTCATGTGGTTGATTAGATGTTACAAGAATGAATACATACTTAAATGGAATGATATATAAAATAAAATATATATGATTAAATTGAAAAATCAGAAATTAATAATTTCAAATAAAAAGTGAACAAGCTTAGAGCTATAGTTCATGCCATTTTTTGACTTTATCACAAACTCTGCTTTAATTTTTTTGTGAAGAGTCCAAAAAAACTAAAACAAAATCCATCTAAAGTACAACATCTGAAAAAAATTGACACTGATTGGATTCTTTGGTCATTTTTTTTTTTCGGTTTCTCATATTTTTCTGAATTAAATCATCCCTTTTTTCAATTGTCAATTTACAATTCGCTGGCCGAGAATTATAAGGTTGTATGTTTTATGGGAAACCCTGCAAACATACAACCCTATAATTCTCAGCCAGCGAATTGATAAAAATTTAATTTCATATCTTATCAATCAATCGATACAACTTTTTGCCACCGAGATTAATTGAATTGAAGCTGAGAATTAGTGTTAAAAACTTTTTCATCAGTAAATTAATAATTTTAAAATACACAATTTCACATGTTTTTCAATAAATCAATTGACACTGACAATTGATAATTGATAATTGACAAATTCAATAAAGATGACTTGCATTCGTAATAAGACTAATACACAAAAATTATAACTCCAAGCCCATGCATGATAACACAGCCAATGTCAATCTTTACTTCACAAAGGGGTTAGATGTGGTGAGATCAACATATATTTCGTCCAGATGGTGATACAAATTTCAATGAACTGAACGGAAATAAATTTTATAAAAACTAAAGAAAAAATGTGTTTTTCAATATTTTCAATATTTTTTTTAGGATTTAGAGCCGAGAAGCGAGAAAATAATTATTTATTTAAAGAAACAATTTTAAATGTCTTTAAAAAGCTGAGAAGAAATTTATTAATAGCCAAAACTTTTTTTAAAAAGGTGAAAGAAATACTTGAAAGTTTGTGTGAAGATAATTGAAGGAATTTACAAGAGATAAACCAGATTAAAGGGAATCTTTTCATACAATCATCATTCAATTTCCACAAAATACCATTAACATTTTTTTTTATAAACTTAACATCAACAAATTATAATTTTTTAGCTCATTCCTTGGAAATAAATAAACAAATTAATGATTTATACCCCCAAACAACTTATATCACTTCGACTTTTTTTTTGTAACAATTTAAAAATTACAAATCAATTAAAATTAAAATTAAAATATATTTCAAAATAATATTCAATTATCATCATAACACAAGAACCACAACTCTATATTTAAAAAAAAAAAATATTAAAACTTAAAAACAAATATATTATATTATATTTTTTTTTCATTTCATTTTTTTTTTTGTATTTATTAAATTAAAGGTATTTTTATTTTGTGTATCTAAAATTTAGTTCTCGTAGCAAAAAATGTTCCATTTTGTATGCTAGTTTTGCTTCGTGTTAGGAACGGTTTATTATATTTATTAATATTAAATGTTTATTAGAATATTTATATTGTATCATTGTAGTAAAACAATAAACTTAAAAAAATTAAAATATAAACGCAACAAAATAATTTGTTTGTTTTTTTTTATTTTTTTGTTTTTTTTTCATTTTGTTGTTTTTTTTTTTTTTGTTTAATTCTCTTTTGACATTGCCGTTGCTAGTTAACCTTATTTAATTTGTTTGCACGTTATTTTATTTTATTTATTTTTTATTTTTTTTATCTTATAAAAGTAAAAAGTTTATACAACACACATGCAAATTTTACCAATTTTCAGTTATGATTCAGTAGACTTCTATGATAGATTGGCACATTAATATACATATGTATATATATTTCTTTATTTATTCTTTTTTTGTTTTGTATTCCCTTTAATAATAAAATATTTGTTTTGTTTGTTTTAATTTATTTTTAAATTTAATATTTTTAATGATTTTTTTCTTTGAATAATATTTATAAGGACTACTTATTTAATTTTAATATTATGTATAAATATTTATTTTTTTGTTTGTTTGTCGTGTAATAATTGTTTTTTGTTTGTTTGTTTTTTTTTTCAGCTTAAATTTATAATATATAAATATGCATACATATAACTACATTCATATATTTATCTGGATTTAGACTTAAAATAAATTATATTTTTTTGTTACTTTTAAAGTAAGCTTTGATTTAGATTTCTGTTTTTCTTTAATTTTTAATATTATTTTTATTAAGACATACAAAATTTATATAAACAAATTAATATTTGAAAACAGTCGGAAAAATGTTTTATTTTTTTTGCATTATTTTTTATTATTCAGACAATATTATTATGATGCATGATATAAATTTTGTACTAAATTAAGGCTTTTGTTTATCTATGTTTGTAAATATAAGCTACGCAGAGAGACTCAAAATAAATGAATATTTTGTTTTAACTGAGAAAATAAAAATGAAACTAAATCTGTGTCAATAAGTTAAAAGAGCTTAAGTCAATTTTTATCATTTTTCAGTATAAGCAAATGAAGTTTGTGGACCAGATTTTTTTTTACTTTTTTTGTGATTACTTTTAAACTGTTGCCGCTAAACCAACAATTTTTTTTTCTGGGTACAGGCTTGTTATACCCTTAATTTTCATATGTATATTTTTCCTTGAAAACGTTCGGGACGGCCGTTACATTTGAAAAAATAACTTACTTTGACTTAAGTATACAATTTTGCAGACATTTCAAGGAACAAAACAGCTTATGTTTACTTAAGCTGTTTTGCAAAATTGGGTTTGGTTCAAAATGCATTTTTTAAAAATGACTTGAGTCGACATAAGAACACAAATGGTTCACTCGACCACAAGTTTAAAATAGCTTATGTTGACCTAAGCGATGAATATATTTGAATTCAAATTGTCATAGTAGCTTATGTCATGACTTAAGCTTATTTAAAAAAGTGTATTATTTTTAAGATTTTGACGATTTTATACATAAGCTATTTTGCAAATGCAGTTTTTGTCCAAAAAGACTTAAGCTATTATGATTTTTTTTTAATTTAACGGTTTATATTTTGCGTAGAGAAATGAGACCCAGACTAAAACAAAGCTGAACAAAAGGTGAACATGTTAAGCAAATAAAATCGTTTTTCACTTATGTCGACATAAGCTCTTTTAACTTATTACCACAGAAATCTAAATAGCAATATTCAATTTTATTGGCCCTATCATGAATCTCCATCCGTACTCAAATCTCTATCAACTCATTTCTCCCCTCGAGTGCTAAAACATCACTTTTTCATGGGGAAGAACTAACTAGAATGAAGCTCCCATCTGGGAATGAGTCGCTATAACCTACGAGTGGAAATACTTAACGTCCAACTCTGCAAAAATGTCTCGGTTTACGGACAGTGTTGAAAACCAATTGCAAATAAATTAAACCAACGAAAAGTCATTACTTACGAGCTATTATACGAGGATATAGCGATTAGAGAATATATGTAATTTGACAAATTTTCTTATAAAACAAATAAAAGCATTAATTTTAAGTTTCAAATTAACTACCATAAATCAAAAGTAAATATTGTCTTTTAATCTTAAATTATTATAGTTGAAAAACAAAATTGATTTTTATACTCTCATAATTTTCCGACTATTTACAAAAACCATTACACACCAAATTTATGCATATCTTCTTGTTCAATACCTACATATCTTTTTTTAATAATTTTTTTGCTTGTTTTTTTTTCTTTTTCTTCTTTTTAATTGTTAAAATATCGAATTTGTATGTTTTGTACAGATAATTTAAATGAAAAAAAAGTTCACATACATATCAATGTTAAATGTTAATAAAAAAAAAAAAAGATTTAAAAAAACAACAACTATTAAATCGCATTCTTAAAGCTACATAAAATGTATGATAATATAATAAAATTAAAATTGTATTCATTTTAAAATATACATATATATTCATATATTATTATGTATTTACAATAAAATGTATACAAAGTTATAATATAACATTCTTATACTTGAAACACATAATATATTTTTTTTTAAGGATAGTCCTTAAAATGATTTTAGTTCAGCAGTAAAAATAAAATTGTGTTTTTCATGACATTTAAATTTTTTTTTCTTTTTTTTTTTTTAATAAAACCAACAGTGAGATAAATTATATATTTATTAATAGTTACACAGTGGATTTTTTCTTAATTCATAAAATAAAAATTATATTCATAACATTCTAAATATCGCAAACCAGTTGCATTTATTCCACATAATCAACTAAAGTATGTAATTACGAATAAAAAAATAAAAACAAAAGACATTGGTTATTAAATCTTGGTGGTTATAAGTTTGTTGATTTTAAAAATGAAAAAAAAAAAAAAATAGTGTAGCTACAGTTTTTTTTTTTGTTTTGTTTTCAGTCTAGTTAATTGTGAATATCAAAAACAAATTGTGAGAAATTGAAAAAAAAAAAATAAAAAAAAGTTAAAACATTTAAAAAATATTATATATCCATGCACTCACACACACATTTATCGATAGGTATATTTACTCGTTTTTTTTTTTGTATTTTTGTTTAATATTTTCAGAAACAATAGTTTTTTTTTCTTTGTTTGTAAAAAGTTTAAGCTATATTTATAATAAGCACAACATATTTCATTATTTACAGCATAATATGAGTTATTATTGTTCATCTATGTATGTACCTATGTATTCATCGTTATTCCCGGATTTCTTCACGTTTTCTCGTTTTGTGATATTTTTTTTTTATTTACAGTTTACTTAATATTAAAATTTCATTGAATAAATGATATTGTTTTTTGTTGTTATCTTTGATTTGTTATGAAAAAAAAAGTGGTGATAAAGAATTTTACTCCTAACAATATAACAGAGCAGGAAAACTATTATAACAAAATTAAAAAATATTTTTGTTTTGTTTTGTTTTTATTATTGTATGCCCAATTCAGTTAGTCAGAGTGTGATTAATACCTAACTAGTGCTAAAAGCAGATTTAACTTTTGTTTATAAGAATATATTCTTTTTTTATATAATAATAATATATTTGTTTTGTTTAATTTTTGTTTAAATAATACCAGCCACATTAAATATTAATTCTTAAAATAAAAAAAAAAATATTTATACATAAAAACTAATATCCAGTTATTTAATAAAAACCTATCTGAATTCGTTATGATAATAATAATAATATTACACATATCTTATTATCTAGCATTACAATTATATTATTACGCGTAAAACAAATTTTATTTTTTTTAATGAACTCAATACTTATAATTTAAAAAAAGTTTGTTCTTCTCTTTAAACCATGCAGTCACCTACCTATATGAAAATATATTTCTAACCTAAAATATATTATAATTTAAATATAATCTTACTACTTATTCGCATTGGCATTAGCTTGAAGTGTTGTGTTGGTGGTTTGTGGTAAATTGGGCATTGTATCACAACGTCTGTAGTAAAGCAGGTAGGGTACACGTGGTATTCTGGGCCGCAATACATTGTGTTCACTTACTGGTTTCACTGTGCTATCATCGAAACGCAACCAACTTGAATAACCAGTATGATAAACATCGGTGACATAATGTCCTTTGGATGCTTCTTTGCCATCGTGATAAACTACAGCAAAAAGACGGTAAACGCGTTGTTTTTGGGAGTATTTTTTTGATGAAAGAATTTCTGGAAAAGATGAAATTTTGTTAAGTTTTTTTATTTAATTTAAAATTAATAATATACATATTTTATGCAAATTAATTTATAGAAAAAATATATTAATATTTATCAATAGTAAAAAAAAAAAACTGCAACGTTTGTGGTTAGTTAGCTTTAAGCCTTACTTTTTAAGCAAAATTTTACCATTCAGAAACTTTCATACAAAAAGAGCAAATCTAAAAGATTGAGTGAAATTGTTATTTTACTTGACAAGGGATCCTGCAAAATTAACACAGAATACCTGCTTTTTGAAAATATCATTTCTTTTTCTATCACAAATTTTAACTCTTATACCAACTTAAATGATAGAAAAGGAGTTTTCATGTGACAGATTCAAAAACTTTCATACAAAGAGAGCAAATCGACAAAATTAAGTGAGATTGTTATTTTACTTGACAAGGGATCCTGTAAAATTAACACAGAATACCTGCTTTTTGAAAATATCATTTCTTTTTCTATCACAATTTTTAACTCTTATACCAACTGAAATGGTATAAAAGGAGTTTTCATGTGAACCCTTCAGAAACTTTCGTATAAAAAGAGCAAATCGACAAAATTAAGTGAGATTGTTATTTTACTTGACAAGGGATCCTGTAAGATTAACACAGAACACCTGCTTTTTGAAAATATCATTTCTTTTTCTATCACAATTTTTAACTCTTATACCAACCGAAATGATATAAAAGGAGTTTTCATGTGACCCCTCCAGAAACTTTCGAACAAAAAGAGCAAATCAACAAAATTAAGTGAGATTGTTATTTTACTTGACAAGGGATCTTGTAAGATTAACACAGAACACCTGCTTTTTGAAAATATCATTTCTTTTTCTATCACAATTTTTAACTCTTATACCAACCGAAATGATATAAAAGGAGTTTTCATGTGACCCCTTCAGAAACTTTCATACAAAGAGAGCAAATCGACAAAATTAAGTGAAGTTGTTATTTTACTTGACAAGGGATCCTGTAAGATTAACACAGAACACCTGCTTTTTGAAAATATCATTTCTTTTTCTATTACAATTTTTAACTCTTATACCAACCGAAATGATATAAAAGGAGTTTTCATGTGACCCCTCCAGAAATTTTCGTACAAAAGAGCAAATAGACAAAATTAAGTGAAGTTGTTATTTTACTTGACAAGGGATCCTGTAAGATTAACACAGAACACCTGCTTTTATGAAAATATCAAGATTATTCTATCACAATTTTTAACTCTTATACCAACTGAAATGATATAAAAGGAGTTTTCATGTGACCCCACCAGAAACTTTCGTACAAAAAGAGCAAATCAACAAAATTAAGTGAGATTGTTATTTTACTTGACAAGGGATCCTGTAAGATTAACACAGAACACCTGCTTTTTGAAAATATCATTTCTTTTTCTATCACAATTTTTAACTCTTATACCAACCGAAATGGTATAAAAGGAGTTTTCATGTGATCCCTCCAGAAACTTTCACACAAAAAGAGCAAATAGACAAAATTAAGTGAAGTTGTTGTTTTACTTGACAAGGGATCCTATAAAATTAACACAGAATACCTGCTTTTTTGAAAATATCAAGATTATTCTTTCACAATTTTTAACTCTTATACCAACTGAAATGATATAAAAGGAGTTTTCATGTGACCTCACCAGAAACTTTCGTAAAAAAAGAGCAAATCAACAAAATTAAGTGAGATTGTTATTTTACTTGACAAGGGATCCTGTAAGATTTACACAGAACACCTGCTTTTTGAAAATATTATTTTTTTTTTTCTATCACAATTTTTAACTCTTATACCAACCGAAATGATATAAAAGGAGTTTTTATGTGACCAATCCAGAAACTTTCGTATAAAAAGAGCAAATCGTCAAAATTAAGTGAGATTGTTATTTTACTTGACAAGGGATCCTGTAAGATTAACACGGGACACCTGCTTTTTGAAAATATCATTTCTTTTTCTATCACATTTTTTAACTCTTATACCAACTGAAATGATATAAAAGGAGTTTTCATGTGACCCCGCCAGAAACTTTCGTACAAAAAGAGCAAATAGACAAAATTAAGTGAAGTTGTTATTTTACTTGACAAGGGATCCTGTAAGATTAACACAGAACACCTGCTTTTTGAAAATATCATTTCTTTTTCTATCACAATTTTTAACTCTTATACCAACCAAAATGATATAAAAGGAGTTTTCATGTGACCCCTCCAGAAACTTTCGTACAAAAAGAGCAAATCGACAAAATTAAGTGAAGTTGTTATTTTACTTGACAAGGGATCCTGTAAGATTAACACAGAACACCTGCTTTTTGAAAATATCATTTCTTTTTCTATCACAATTTTTAACTCTTATACCAACCGAAATGATATAAAAGGAGTTTTTATGTGACCCCTTCTGAAACTTTCGCACAAAGAGCAAATAGACAAAATTAAGTGAGATTGTTATTTTACTTGACAAGGGATCCTGTAAGATTAACACGGGACACCTGCTTTTTGAAAATATCATTTCTTTTTCTATCACATTTTTTAACTCTTATACCAACTGAAATGATATAAAAGGAGTTTTCATGTGACCCCTCCAGAAACTTTCGTACAAAAAGAGCAAATAGACAAAATTAAGTGAAGTTGTTATTTTACTTGACAAGGGATCCTGTAAGATTAACACAGAACACCTGCTTTTTGAAAATATCATTTCTTTTTCTATCACAATTTTTAACTCTTATACCAACCAAAATGATATAAAAGGAGTTTTCATGTGACCCCTCCAGAAACTTTCACAAAATTAAGTGAAGTTGTTATTTTACTTGACAAGGGATCCTGTAAGATTAACACAGAACACCTGCTTTTTGAAAATATCATTTCTTTCTCTATCACAATTTTTAACTCTTATACCAACCGAAATGATATAAAAGGAGTTTTTATGTGACCCCTTCTGAAACTTTCGCACAAAGAGCAAATAGACAAAATTAAGTGAGATTGTTATTTTACTTGACAAGGGATCCTGTAAGATTAACACGGGACACCTGCTTTTTGAAAATATCATTTCACATTTTTTAACTCTTATACCAACTGAAATGATATAAAAGGAGTTTTCATGTGACCCCTCCAGAAACTTTCGTACAAAAAGAGCAAATAGACAAAATTAAGTGAAGTTGTTATTTTACTTGACAAGGGATCCTGTAAGATTAACACAGAACACCTGCTTTTTGAAAATATCATTTCTTTTTCTATCACAATTTTTAACTCTTATACCAACCAAAATGATATAAAAGGAGTTTTCATGTGACCCCTCCAGAAACTTTCGTACAAAAAGAGCAAATCGACAAAATTAAGTGAAGTTGTTATTTTACTTGACAAGGGATCCTGTAAGATTAACACAGAACACCTGCTTTTTGAAAATATCATTTCTTTTTCTATCACAATTTTTAACTCTTATACCAACCGAAATGATATAAAAGGAGTTTTCATGTGACCCCTCCAGAAACTTTCGAACAAAAAGAGCAAATCAACAAAATTAAGTGAGATTGTTATTTTACTTGACAAGGGATCCTGTAAGATTAACACAGAACACCTGCTTTTTGAAAATATCATTTCTTTTTCTATCACAATTTTTAACTCTTATACCAACCGAAATGATATAAAAGGAGTTTTTATGTGACCCCTTCTGAAACTTTCGCACAAAGAGCAAATAGACAAAATTAAGTGAGATTGTTATTTTACTTGACAAGGGATCCTGTAAGATTAACACGGGACACCTGCTTTTTGAAAATATCATTTCACATTTTTTAACTCTTATACCAACTGAAATGATATAAAAGGAGTTTTCATGTGACCCCTCCAGAAACTTTCGTACAAAAAGAGCAAATAGACAAAATTAAGTGAAGTTGTTATTTTACTTGACAAGGGATCCTGTAAGATTAACACAGAACACCTGCTTTTTGAAAATATCATTTCTTTTTCTATCACAATTTTTAACTCTTATACCAACCAAAATGATATAAAAGGAGTTTTCATGTGACCCCTCCAGAAACTTTCGTACAAAAAGAGCAAATCGACAAAATTAAGTGAAGTTGTTATTTTACTTGACAAGGGATCCTGTAAGATTAACACAGAACACCTGCTTTTTGAAAATATCATTTCTTTTTCTATCACAATTTTTAACTCTTATACCAACCGAAATGATATAAAAGGAGTTTTTATGTGACCCCTTCTGAAACTTTCGCACAAAGAGCAAATAGACAAAATTAAGTGAGATTGTTATTTTACTTGACAAGGGATCCTGTAAGATTAACACGGGACACCTGCTTTTTGAAAATATCATTTCTTTTTCTATCACATTTTTTAACTCTTATACCAACTGAAATGATATAAAAGGAGTTTTCATGTGACCCCTCCAGAAACTTTCGTACAAAAAGAGCAAATAGACAAAATTAAGTGAAGTTGTTATTTTACTTGACAAGGGATCCTGTAAGATTAACACAGAACACCTGCTTTTTGAAAATATCATTTCTTTTTCTATCACAATTTTTAACTCTTATACCAACCAAAATGATATAAAAGGAGTTTTCATGTGACCCCTCCAGAAACTTTCACAAAATTAAGTGAAGTTGTTATTTTACTTGACAAGGGATCCTGTAAGATTAACACAGAACACCTGCTTTTTGAAAATATCATTTCTTTCTCTATCACAATTTTTAACTCTTATACCAACCGAAATGATATAAAAGGAGTTTTTATGTGACCCCTTCTGAAACTTTCGCACAAAGAGCAAATAGACAAAATTAAGTGAGATTGTTATTTTACTTGACAAGGGATCCTGTAAGATTAACACGGGACACCTGCTTTTTGAAAATATCATTTCACATTTTTTAACTCTTATACCAACTGAAATGATATAAAAGGAGTTTTCATGTGACCCCTCCAGAAACTTTCGTACAAAAAGAGCAAATAGACAAAATTAAGTGAAGTTGTTATTTTACTTGACAAGGGATCCTGTAAGATTAACACAGAACACCTGCTTTTTGAAAATATCATTTCTTTTTCTATCACAATTTTTAACTCTTATACCAACCGAAATGATATAAAAGGAGTTTTCATGTGACCCCTCCAGAAACTTTCGAACAAAAAGAGCAAATCAACAAAATTAAGTGAGATTGTTATTTTACTTGACAAGGGATCTTGTAAGATTAACACAGAACACCTGCTTTTTGAAAATATCATTTCTTTTTCTATCACAATTTTTAACTCTTATACCAACCAAAATGATATAAAAGGAGTTTTCATGTGACCCCTCCAGAAACTTTCGTACAAAAAGAGCAAATCGACAAAATTAAGTGAAGTTGTTATTTTACTTGACAAGGGATCCTGTAAGATTAACACAGAACACCTGCTTTTTGAAAATATCATTTCTTTTTCTATCACAATTTTTAACTCTTATACCAACCGAAATGATATAAAAGGAGTTTTTATGTGACCCCTCCTGAAACTTTCGCACAAAGAGCAAATAGACAAAATTAAGTGAGATTGTTATTTTACTTGACAAGGGATCCTGTAAAATTAACACAGAATACCTGCTTTTTGAAAATATCATTTCTTTTTCTATCGCAATTTTAAACTCTTATACCAACTGAAATGATATAAAAGGAGTTTTCAGAGTACCTGCTTTTTTTAAAATACCACGATTATTCTATCACAATTTTTGACTCTTATACCAACCAAAATGATATAAAAGGAGTTTTCATGTGACCCCTCCATAAACTTTCGTACAAAAGAGCAAATCGACAAAATTAAGTGAGATTGTTATTTTTCTTGACAAGGGATCCTGTAAGATTAACACAGAACACCTGCTTTTTTGAAAATACTACGATTTTTCTATCACAATTTTTAACTCTTATATCAACTGAAATGATATAAGAGGAGTTTTCATGTGAACCATATAGAAACTTGCATACAAAATCAAGTGAAGTGAAATGATATAAGAGGAGTTTTCATGTAAACCATATAGAAACTTGCATTCACAAAAATCCAGGTCTAGAAAAGCGAAATCGAAGAAATCAACACTCAAATTGTTTCTTTTTTTACAAAGAAATCACATTAGAAATTTAATATAATTCCTGCTACAAAAAAGCCATGTTATTTTATCACAAGTTGTTAACGTTTACATTTACACATAATATAAAATACATGCACAAATATTCATGTGACTTTTTTAAAACTGCATTCAGATTATAACGGAATTTCTATTTTGAAATATCAACAAGTTCTCAGAAATTGTTCAGAAATGTCCATACTCAATAATAAACGAACAACATGATTTACGCTTTGGTAAACAATTTTAAAAAAAATAAGGAAAAATGAAGCAATACATTAGAATACTACTTACTTGGATCAATTTTTAATTCCACTGGGAATTCTACAGTTTTAAGAATCTTTGTGCATCCATCAGATCTATAATTGAACCATTTCAAGTGTAAAATCAACACGACAGGCAGTTTTTCCAATGTCATTTGTTGCCATGCAACTACTTCTTGTTTGCTTTTACTGCCCGTTACACCTTCCAATTGATCTCGTCCCACGAGAATCTCAAGTGCTTCTCTTACAGATGCGGCTTTCTATAAAAAAGAGAAAAAAAAATTAAATCAGTTGTAATCTTAAAACACAACATCAGCGTCACAAATTTACCTCAATATTAAGTTGAAGTGTAAAGAATGGTGCAATTAAATCGGTACAGTATTCACCTTCGCGTTGCAAACGAGAACGTACTTCTCCTCGGAAGATATCACTCAATGGCGTTCTACCAAAATCTGTTTGTCTTGTTACAATGCCCTTATTACGATTGTTGATTATCTTGAGTGAAAATATGACAAGAAATTAATTATCTATCCAAGAACGATAAATGCAAAAATATAATTCGTATTTACCTGCCAAACCTGTCCTTCGTCATTCTCAGGAGCTTGCTCATTTCCATTCTGTTCTACTGTTGGTTTTGCAATTAGCTTAATAACCTAAATATAATAATTTTAGCTTAGTTTTAAAACGCTGCCGTCTAATGTCTGTCTTACCTCCAACATTTCATCGTTTAATTTGTTCAACACATAGCCCAGGAATTCTTCAGCATCTTCTTGTCTTCCTTCAACATGTTCCTCACGACTGTCGTTCCATAATTTATAAATTGCTGTTGGTTCAAAAGCAGGATCGCAGTGCAATTCGCCGCCGATTTCATCTTTACCTTTAACTTGTTTGAGAGGACGACTGAGACGCAATCCAGTTGGTAATGAGGAGAATTCTGAAGCGAACTGCAACCTGAAATATATACAAAAATAAATATGCGTTAACAACTAATATTCTCTTTAAAATAATTTAAAAATAAGTAACATTCTTTTATTAAATAAATATTTTTTATATCTAAATGTCTACTTTTCAACTAGGAAACAATTTATAGTAAAATTATTTCAACTCTCTAGAAAAGCTTTGAAAATAAATCATCCACCAAGTTAGACTAAAACAGTCCACCATAGGTTTCAAATTTAAGCTCAGATTTATCTGTCACAAGTGTAACGCTTTTTGTGGCAGAAAAGGCCGCAAACCGCTGACTGAACCTGTGAGCATGTGGGAATACAAAAAAACTATTTTCTAATGTTCACTTTTCAACTAGGAAACAATTCAAAATAAAATTATTTCAACTCTTTAGAAAAGCTTTGAAAATAAATCATTCGCCAAGCTAGACTAAAACAGTCTACCATAGGTTTCAAATTTAAGCTCAGATTGATCTGTCACAAGTGTAACGCTTTTTGTGGCAGGGAAGGCCGCAAACCGCTGACTGAACCTGTGAGCATGTTGGAATACAAAAAACTTATTTTCTAATGTTCACTTTTCAACTAGGAAACAATTCAAAGTAAAATTATTTCAACTCTCTAGAAAAGCTTTGAAAATAAATCATCCACCAAGTTAGACTAAAACAGTCCACCATTGGTTTCAAATTTAAGCTCAGATTGATCTGTCACAAGTGTAACGCTTTTTGTGGCAGAAAAGGCCGCAAACCGCTGACTGAACCTGTGAGCATGTGGGAATACAAAAAAACTATTTTCTAATGTTCACTTTTCAACTAGGAAACAATTCAAAGTAAAATTATTTCAACTCTCTAGAAAAGCTTTGAAAATAAATCATCCACCAAGTTAGACTAAAACAGTCCACCATTGGTTTCAAATTTAAGCTCAGATTGATCTGTCACAAGTGTAACGCTTTTTGTGGCAGGGAAGGCCGCAAACCGCTGACTGAACCTGTGAGTATGTTGAATACAAAAAACTTATTTTCTAATGTTCACTTTTCAACTAGGAAACAATTCAAAGTAAAATTATTTCAAATCTCTAGAAAAGCTTTGAAAATAAATCATCCACCAAGTTAGACTAAAACAGTCCACCATTGGTTTCAAATTTAAGCTCAGATTGATCTGTCACAAGTGTAACGCTTTTTGTGGCAGGGAAGGCCGCAAACCGCTGACTGAACCTGTGAGCATGTTGGAATACAAAAAACTTATTTTCTAATGTTCACTTTTCAACTAGGAAACAATTCAAAGTAAAATTATTTCAACTCTCTAGAAAAGCTTTGAAAATAAATCATCCACCAAGTTAGACTAAAACAGTCTGGCATTGGTTTCAAATTTAAATTCAGATTGATCTATCACAAGTGTAACGCTTTTTGTGGCAGAAAAGGCCGCAAACCGCTGACTGAACCTGTGAACATGTGAGAATACAAAAAAACTTATTTTATAATGTTCACTTTTCAACTAGGAAATAATTCAAAGTAAAATTATTTCAACTCTCTAGAAAAGATTTGAAAATAAATCATTCACCAAGTTAGACTAAAACAGTCTACCATAGGTTTCAAATTTAAGCTCAGTTTGATCTGTCACAAGTGTAACGCTTTTTGTGGCAGAAACGACCGCAAACCGCTGACTGAACCTGTGAGAATGCAAAAACCTATTTTCTAATGTTTACTTTTCAACTAGAAAACAATTCAAAGTAAAATTCTTTCAACCTTCAAGAAAAGCTTTGAAAATAAATCATTCGACTCTCTAGAAAAGCTTTGAAAGTCAACCATCCACCACGTTAGACTAGAACAGCCTATCATTGGTTTCAAATTGAAATTAAAATTATTCTACCACAAGTGTAACGCTTTTTGCACAAATAAAAAAGTACAAACCGCTGACTTAGCTTGTGATGATATTAAAGATCATTTCAAACAACAAAAATAAAACAAAACTAAATATTTACTTACATAGCATTTATGGTGGGTGTATTAACTTCAGTACTGAGTGCAACCAATTGTTTGGGAATTGATTTGATCAAATTATAGAATGGTGCACATCCCATGAGAGCTTGTAGAATAGAATTGATGTAGCAATAATTAGATGGATTGGTTAAGCCTCTTGGTCTTAAACTTGCTGCTGAAAAGTCTGTCTTGGATTTTGTAAGAAAATCGGCAAACTTGTATGACCATTCGTCGATGTTGCTATTTCGTGCTGCTGTTGACAACAAAGTCTCTGCAGATACTTTTTGTTTTGATGATCCCACTTGGTTGTTGTTACTGTTGTTTGTTGGTGGTGGAAGATTCTGAGCTGAAGCTGCTGAATAAGACAGAGCACCTGGAGTGACAACAGGTGGAGTAGGAGTAACTGGTGTTACACCCTCATATGGAGCTACTTTAGCAATTGGTTTCTTTGCCGAAAATGGAGGTGGCAATGCTGGTGCTGGACTTGCCGAGGTTGAGGCCAAAGATGTCGTGAAATTGGTGGTATTTGCACTGACAAAAAGACTTGCCCATGATTGGGACGATGACGAGCTAGCAGTGGTTGATGCATTTGCAGAAATTGGTGGAGCTAAGTTAAGAACTTCGGTCTTTTTTTGAACTTGCTGTTGGACGACTGCTGCGGGTTGTTGTTTGACTGATTCTGTTGAAGCCAAATGTTGTTGTTGTTGGAACTGTTGTGGAACCACTGAACTAGCAATTGAGGTAGTCGATACCGAGGAGGACTTGTGTTCCATTGTTGCACCTGGTCCATTGTATTTTCTTTCTGAAGAAGGAACATTTACTTGTTGAGGTGGTGGCGCGGTTGTCATCAAATTATTGATATTAATGTTTTGTGAATTTGCAACGGGTGACGATGGTGTTTTCATGGTTCCATAGTTCTTTACTTGTGGTTGTTGTTGTTGATGATGGTTGTTGTTGTTTGACGAATTATATGACGATGATGGTTTCGCATGATGATTATAAGGTTTGTGTGTCGATGTTGGTGTGGCAGTAACCGCTACAGATGCAGTACTCTTTTTCGTATGGGAGTTCGTCCAGGACATTGTTTTGTTAACCATTGGCGCTGCCGCCGATGGCAGTTGTTGTTGAACTGAAGAGTCATTATTGTGGACAGTTATGTTGCTGTTTGTAGGCACAGATGGATTTTGTTGCTGTTGTTGTTGGCTGTTATTGCGATGGTGTTGTTGATATTGTTGGTGTTGTTGTTGTTGATGATGGTGGTGTTGTTGTTGATGATGGTGTTGTTGCTGCTGTGGTTGTTGTTGTTGCTGCTGATGTTGTTGATGGGATTGGTGCTGTTGATTTTGTGGTTGATGTGGTTCATCAATGTGAGTATTGTAATGCGGATTATTACTATGTTCTTTTTGTTGTTGATTTCTTGTGTTCGATAGATGTTGTGAAGCGCTATTTGGCACATTTTGATTAATATCTCGCATGTTTTCTTTTGTGACAGTGTTTTGGTGTTTATTTGGAACATATTGCTGAATATGTTGTTGCTGTTGTGGTTGTTGTTGTTGCTGTTGTTGTTGTGGAGGATGTTGATGATAGCTAATTGCTGGAGGAGGTTGATTTTGCTGTTGGGCTAGTTGTGGCTGCTGTTGTTGTTGTTGCTGTGGTAGTGGCGGTTGTAGTTGTTGTTGTTGGGGTATTGGTTCGACGCATTGCTCAGGAATTCCAGCTTCGAGAGCAACATCGTTATTGTTTGGCATATGTTGTTCATGAAGAGAAATTTCAGATCCTGCAAAAAAAAAAACAAATACAAAAAAATTAGTAAAATATTGTTGATCAAAAAGCTACAAACAAATTCAAATTGATTTTATTTATGTTCCAAATTGTGTTCATCAAAAAAATTTGTTTTCTTTATCAATTAAGAACGGAAATATGTGAAATAAATAAAACGAAAAAAACTCCCCACCGTGTGAGGAAATGTTCAATTTAGCATATTGACAACAAGTTTTTTAGGCAACAAGTCAATTTAGATAAATAAGCGGCATATTTTTTTTTTTTTTCTTGTATACATTTATACATAAGCAACATCAATTTCAATGTGAACTTCAAAGCAATTAGCAATATATAAAATTTTGGTGGTGGCTGGTATTGACAAGTAGGGTCAATTACTAGGTTACAAATAAGCTTACTGTTATAATTATGTAACCGAATATGTTCCAATGTATAAAATTCATAGGACTAATAGAATATGATGAAAGCTTTATGAAGAAACTACTATTTTCAATGTCAATTTTTCAAAAATCAATGCAAAATTCTTTTGATTAATTAATCAATTTGTTGTGACAACATACAATTCCACAGCTCCATTACATATTGCAGATTAGCCTTGAATGAGGTTACTCAACTAGCTTTTGTGATAAATTTATATCCAGGGTGATGAAATGTTCTACAATCTATTGCATTGCCATTACAGAAACAAAACAAACAAGCAAAAGTTTTCGATAACAACTTCCCCATATCTTCCTTGAATGCATTGTAATTCTTTCAAAGAAGCTTAACCGCTGTCTGCGTTAAAAAAAAAATAAAAGGCGTATATGGTTGCATATATAAAAAAGTATAAATATGTATACATGTGTCGAAAAGATAACATAATATTTTTGTTGCTTAATTGAACTAAATTAATACAGGGTGTCCCAAAAGTAATGGATCAAACGAAATATGCTGATAGGCCAACTTTAGGGCTCTCAGAATTTGGTAACTTGTTCATCCCAAATCCTTACGGTTTTCGATTTAATGCAGTTTTTGTGAAATTTCGAAAAATCCCGACTTGGCAACAGTATTTTGCTTCCTCCGCTCATAATTGATTTTTGTTTTTTACAATTCTTTCACTAAAACATTGCCAAATAATAAGAAATAACTAATTAATCAAAATATTTTTTATTTCATACGCCATTTTGATGCAAATTTATTAACAGTTCCATGTTTTATAAAAACTCAATTTCATACTTTTATTTCAGAATAACACCTTGAAAAAAATTTGTATGGTGTGACACTGGTGTATTGCTTTAAAAACTTGCCGTGTTATTGCAGTTTTCAAAAATGTATAAAAGTTTTCAAAGTTGAAGTTAGAACTAAAGATATTACAATTTAAATGCAACAAAACAGGGCTTTTCACAGCAAAATAACAAAGAAAAATAAACACATTTTCTCGGCTGTTGTTTGTTTATTTCTTTTTGAATAAAAGCCTCGCTTTTTGTTTGTTATTTTGCTCTGAAAACCCCTGTTTTTTTGCATTTAAATTGTAATAACTTTCGTTCTAATTTCATCTTTGGAAACTTGTATACATTTTTAAAAACTGCAATAACACGGCAAGTTTTTAAAGTAATAAACCAGTGTCACACCATACAAATTTTTTCCGGTATGATGCTCTGAAATAAAACTACGAAATTGAGTTTTTATTAAACATGGAACTGTTAATTAATTTGCAGCAAAATGGCATATGAAATAAAAAATATTTTGATTAATTAATTATTTCTTATTATTTCTCAATGTTTTAGTGAAAGAATTGTAAAAAACAAAAATCAATTATGAGCGGAGGAAGCAAAATACTGTTGCCAAGTCGGGATTTTTCGAAATTTCACAAAAACTGCATTAAATCGAAAACCGTAAGGATTTGGGATGAACAAGTTACCAAATTCTGAGAGTCCTAAAGTTGGCCTATCAGCATATTTCGTTTGATCCATTACTTTTGGGACACCCTGTATAAGCAACATATCAACACCCTAGATATTCTGATCTAATTTTTCCATTGTTTTTTTTTATTCGCTCGAATTTATAAAAATTCAAAACCTAGTGATAAATTTATCATCGGTATTGGTTTTTTAAAAAATTTAATTAAAAAAATTGTTCTAAAACAACTTAAACCAAAAGATTATCATATCATACGTTCAAGATATCGATAAACGAAAAAAATTACAAAACTAATTGAGATAATTTTATATATTTTATTGATGGCAATGGCGAGCAGAAAAGAAAATCAAACATTTATTTAATAAATTGATGATAAGACGTGTCGTCGTTCGTCCTAAAACTAGACATTTTCAACTTGAGTTTTGTTGTTCTCATAAAATCTGCCAGAGGTTTATTTTAGGATTATTCGATTGGTTTAAATGTATTTAAGATAATACTTTATTGATATGTTATCTTATTTCATTAAGTACTTATTACACACTTCAAAACTTATTTAATCCAAAGTTAAAAATGAAAAAATAAAACAACTGAAAACAATAAAATGGCACATGTGCGTTCGATTTGTTCGATATAGATTAGGTTAATCGCATTTGCTACTAAGCAAATAATTTGTATTATTTTCATTGAATACACTAGAAAGACACAAACTCCAAAGATTTTTCTTGAGAAATGAGTCTTATCAAAGATTTTTCAACAATGGATTGATGATGGCCTAGAAGTTTAGTTTACATTTCCTTAATGATCAGACTTGTTGTTTATTTATTTTCTAAAGAAAACAAGTAAAAACCTATGGACTTGCTATTTATAGTGAAAATCTTTATTTGCTTGGTATGTCTCGTCTCTCGTATCCTTGAAATCTGTAGTTTGCATTCAAATCATGAAAATAATTTTAAGAGTAGCATCCATATAGAATTTGATATTATCCAACATTTATGCAAACCCCCAAAATCCTTCCATTACGTTTTTGCAAAGTTCAAGTTTACATTAGTGCCTCCTACCCTTTCTCCCTTGTTGAATGGCGTTAAACAAAAAAAAAATATTTTGGGTCATTGTGGGTATGCGGTAGCCTTATAATAATTTGAGATATTTTTGTGTCGTGTTGGCATCGTTTTTTCATTCATTCTTTCAATATTAAAGCGAGTTTTATCGAATGGATTAAGCCTTTTGAAATAATCAGTTTTTTAATTAAATGCAAAAGAAAAATTTCTGTATTTAGTTTGAACTAGAAGGCTTAGGTTACGATTAGGGTAAACGAAGTCGGTTAACTTGTTGACTCTCTGACGGCATCTTGAAGAGGGAAAATACAATTAAGAGGCCAATATTAAAGCATTTTTAAATATTTTTCTAACTCAGAAGTTTGTATTCAAAAGTTGACTAATCGTAACTTGATTAGTGGTAAAATTTTTCTGAAATCGTTAAGACTCGTAAATGCCTCAGAAAACCAAAAAATACAGATCATGTGGCATTTGGAATCCGGAAAACTCATTTAACTTCTTCAATGTTTGCAATTTTACCGGCATAAAAATGAGAAAACTTAATTTAAAAAGTTTGTTTAAATTTCTTTACCAATAAAAGTAAATCAAATTGAACTAAATAAATATAAATTGTTATTTTATTTTTTTTTTTTTTTTGCTCAAATATGTAAATTTAAATTACATTCAAATGTGATAATACATCAATGTCAGAATCATGTTCAACGCGACACAACTGTACTCACAATATATTGCAATGAAAATCTTGAATTAAATTCAATCACGTTTGCACTTCAATACTGCCAGCCAGCCAGTGTTAACCAAACTTTATCGCTTTGTTTTGCAATTTAAAGCAAGATAATTTTAGTTCCGACATATGCATATAATATCTCAACAGTTTATCACTTAAAAATTATAATTAATTTAATAACAACCAATGCATTCTAATTAGCATCATTGTACTTATCAAAACTTATCAGCTGGATCAAGTGCTAACAACTTATTTGTTAGCATCCAAGTGGGGCTCTTAATACTTAAAGATAATAATTGAAATGTTAAGTAGGTGATTGGGTGGGTTTGAGTAGGTGGTATTAAAATAGAAAAATAGAATTGAAAATCATATAAATACGGCAACACTCTCATCATTAAATGAAAAACCCTATAGAATTCTGTCATAACAATCAATGCAGGGTATAATGAACTAAACCAAGTACCTACAACAATGCAAACAAAAAAAAAACACATTGACAGGATAAATTACATTGCGTCAAAATTCTGTTTTACTTCAAAAACCTATACAATTAAAACATTTGCAATTTCCTAGAACAAACAATTATCCAAAAGCTTTTCCTAATTTATTTTTATATATCTTTTTGTAGTTATTGTGTGAATCTTTGTTCTTTGAGTGTATTTTGTGTTTGAGTGCTTTTTTTGTATTAATTTTTCTTCTATAAAATCAGCTGAGTAGAGATTTCCCCTTTACTTTTACGCTCTCACTCTCATTGTTATACGCGAGTGGTCCACTTGTATAACTCTTCAAAAATTGTATTTTTATAGTTGTTGGATATGAACTTTTATACAAAAAGTCAATTTGGGTGGAGAAATATGTATCTTTACTAAATAATGCATGAGTGTGAAAGTTTTGAACAAATTTCTTTTCGAAGACCCGAAGACGACAACGACAATGAGAACAACTACGACGACGCAGGTAAGTATAATAGTTTTTAATTTAGCTTTTCTAATGAGCTTTGGCTTTGGTCTGATGCACTTTTTGTGTTTGTACAAGAAATACTCGTGGAGTGAGAGCAAACAATTTTTTGAAGAGTCAGCTAAAATACTTTGCTAGCTAATTAGCCACTATAAACTTAAAAAAAAAAAAACAAACAAATTAATGTATTACAATATTCTGTGTTGCTAAGCAGACTTAGAGAAGAGGTGTGGCAGTAGGCGTGTGAGAAAAAAGACTGTTTTGTTTTGATTCTTCAATCTTAAGTTTCAATTCTTATTAAGATATTACAAATCATTAGAGGAGAACGACTTTGTTAGACAGCATCACTTAAAGAAAATATTGCAATTAATCTTTCACACCCTGTCAGGAATTAATTGATTATTTCATTTTGTTTTTATTGGATAAGCTGACTAAGATGTTTTTTCATCATTTTGTTTACAACAACGAACGGAATTCTTGAGAATATAGGTTTTTTTATGATTGTTGTTGTGGTTTTTGTATGTAAGAAAGTATAAGTTGTACTACACATCCGGCAGATAAACTGAATTAAGGATTAAGAGTTACGACTTTTGGGAATGAAACAAAGGTAGTTTCCTTAATATTTGGATATTATGAATAATAATATTGTTTTTGGACACAAATTGAATTTATTAAGTTAAAAGTGTAAAAATTACATCCTTAAGGACGATAATTTTACGTGAAAGAATTACAAAATTAGTCGTTAGCAAAAAAAAAATAGTATTGGATTGTCTTGGGATGCGTCAGACCTCTGGCGCATAAGACAAATCTTTTAACGGTTTAACACCCTGATCTGCTGACTCTTTACACTTATGGCTGTCTTAAGTTGGACTTGAATTCTTAAGACTTGATCTTTAAGATAAAATTGCAATCTAAGCCAACCTGCTAACAGGCTCAGGTGAAACGTGAGGATGAGTCACACTTTTTCAAGTCAAAAAACCTATTTAATTTTACTACATTTGATGTTTTGAATTTTTTTTGGATTTTTTGGATCTGTTACTGAAAACAAGTTGAAGAATAGGTGAAAACTGATCAGGTAGGTGGAAAACTTAATTTGCGCTGGAATGCGAATGGTTTAAAGATCTTGGAAAAGCTGGTAGGTTGGTAAGCTGAAAGAAGCGGGGCCAATTCTAGTAAGAGAGTTCGTCGATATAACTGGATACAATCAAGTGTTCAGATAAGAAACCCGCAACAACACCACAAAGAAGCCTCTTTTTCAAAGAAGGAAATAAAAAATTAAACATTTTCAATCTGTAATGAGTAATGACTAATTATTGTTTTTTTGCCATTTAGTATGCTTCTTATCTCTTTTTCCGCACATTTTATTATATTTCTTAATAATATAATAAATGCACTCGAGGGTAAACATACATTTATTGAATTATTTTGTTTAATTTTTTTATTATTGAGTAAAGTCGTATTGTTAATACCCATTATTAGTCATCTCATAACTAATAATAAACAATTTAACAATTAGAACTAACTGAATGTATAATAAAAATGAATGAAGTGTTTTCGTGATTTTTGAGTCTTTCTTTGGATATTGTTGCAATCTTTATTATTAATTTTATTTTGTTTTTCTGTTCTTTATATACAAAACACCCACGCTAGTAATAATGCACTTTGTACTACATATTAAATGCTTTTTACATTTTTTCTGTTTAAAGAAAAGAAAATCACAATGGGCAGACACAAAAGAAATCAGTGGTGATTCATTGCAATTCATAGAATTTTATTTATTCTTGTTTTTTTTTGCTTTTTTTTAATTTGTGCCAAGAATAATAACAATTTTCTTGTTTCTTCAGTTTATCCATCTTTGTTTTTTTTCTTCCAGAGACAGATGGTGAAAAAAATAATGAATTATAAAATTATTTTTGAACTGTTTATAGTAAAAGTTGTAAAACAACAAATATCCCTTAGTTTTTAGTACAATAAATATATACAGACATAAATGATTCAGATATATGTACATACATAGAGAAAAACTTTTAACCTTGATAAATAGAACTTCAACATTCTTTCGTCTTTAATCGATTGAGCTGATGGTGATGATACACAAACAAAGTATGAATTGAAGGAATTATTGCGTGTCCTTCGCAACGAGTAAACTTCTAAACTTTCTTCCTTTTGTGACGATTTGTCTTGGTGTGTAGTATTTTTGTTCTTTTTTTTCTGTCAGTGATTACATATTGGAAGGTTTATGAATATACATTCATACCCGACCCAGTAAGCTAATATAAAGTTATGTAATTTGAGTTTTTGGCATTTTATAGAACTTTAGGTTTATTAAAAGATGATTAAGAAACTCACGTGGTATTTGAATATAATTGAATGTGAATAATAATGGAAAACCCATTTAATCATTTATTTCTTATGTACAGAGTAGGTAATAACAATTCAAAAGAAAACATAAATTATTAAGAAAATTAATTCTTTGGCTATAATTATGAGTTTAACATTTTACCTTGCATTTATATAACATGCTATTAATTAAGGTAACTAAGTTTACCAGAAGAAAAATATGTAGTATCTACCCTTGATGTGAAATATTGGCTTATATGCAAAAAGAAAGAGCTTAAGCTCTATCTCACTTTTCAGTACATTTTCTAGAGATCTATCTCAAGAAAATGAGATAGATCTCAAGAAAATATACTGAAAAGTGAGATAAGAGCTTAAGCTCATTTTTATTGCATACGAGCCATTGTTTAATAATATACCTTTTTAACTAATCTGAGATAAAAACCAGCACAATTTTTCAATCAGATGTCATAAAAAAGTACTTTATACGTATGAGTATGTAAAACGTACGTGTATTATACTAACACATTGTTTCCAAAACCAAAACTAATGATACAATATTCAAAGAAATGTCCTTGACCTTGCGTCGCGTCAATACAAAACAGAAGTAAATGTATAAAGCTAAAACTATGTTAACACAAAAATCAATCTTATAAAGACGAATTATAAGTTAATTTCAGAATATAATACAAAAACAAATCTTACATGGAAACAATTTATTTGATATGGACCTATGGATATAAAAATTCCTAGGAGACTTTTCTTTATTGATACTTAAGGATAGGGCTTCCTTGCTATAAAAGAGAATACATTTCCTCAAACTCCTTTGCCTTCAAAGAATAATAATTGTTGTCTGTTTTCATTTTATTTGTGAAAAAAGAATGTACGGAATTTTATTTAAAGATGCAAATGTACATTATATTTTTACAATTCGAGAGATCGGACCAATTCCAATTAAACCTATTGCCAGTCGTTTTAAATGAAATTTTTTATAGTTCTAACAAACGGATCACTGTGGCGTATGTGAAACATTTTTTTTTTATTATTATTTTTTATTCTTCTACAGAAAATTACTTTACTTTTGACGGCACTTTGTACCCAAAGAAAAATCTCATTTTCAATATTGTCTCTAATCAACAGTTTCCGTTAGTCCATAAGTATTTTGATTCTTCATTTCGTACAATGACGATAACGAAAAAATAATTCACCCAAAATGGAAGATTTTTCTCAAGCTAATTTTCAAATGTATTATGGGCAGCAAAATCATAATGTACTATTTATTTGATATTTGATAACAACAAAAGCACAAAGAAAGTTTATCATTTGTTTTGTTCGCAACAACTCTGCATAAAATATAAAAATCAATCAAAAACTTTCAAGATTGACAAGGATAATAAGGCGTGATTATATCGACAAATAAAAGAATAAGTATTTGATCAAACGTAAAAGTGTAGCATTCCTTAATTTTTCGTATTTTTTTTTATATACATATTCTTTAAAATTATGAAATCTACACATATTTATATGTATTAATTACTGGTTAGTACAAAACAATTTACTGCTTTTATATTATCGATAAGATTTTCAATTTGGAAAGAATTATTATGATTGATAAGAATCTTAATCTAGTCTAGATTATATTTTACAAGCCATTTTAGCCATTGGTAACAAGGCGATGGGAAAACACACCAAGTACAAGTACCTGTCCTAAATACCAAAAATAAAACATTGTATAAACTTGGTCTACATTATATTAATAATTACGAAATTTATTGTTAAAATGCCCAATCAAAGTCACACAACACCCGATAATAAATTATGTTTTTTGAGTAAACAACACCGATTAGAATGACTATAAATAGTATAAGAGGGCGGTAGTAGCCAAGCCACTTAGAATAAAATTTCTTATCCAAAAATAATATAACAAAATTTTAACCTCAAATATAGTATCGCAAAACAACAGACAATCAGTTTGATGGGCTAGAATGATCGGCGTGTGCTTAATATAGCCCATAAAATAGAGATGGTGCATTTTCTTAATTTTAAAGTTAAAACAAAACAAAAGCGACATTGCCAATGCATTCATGAAATTATTGTCAGCAAGTGACAGAAATTGAAGGTCAATGTCTATGTATCCCAAAATTTAGAAGTTATGTAGATTGTAAATGCAAAAAAAACTTGTGTCGTATATATCGATTGCTTCAAAAATAGATTTGCGCGTAATTTTTCTTCCGCAACTGAATGCGTTTAACTTTACATTTATTTTTGTATGTAAAATTATACAAAGACAATGCCAGCAGTAAAAATATATATCATTCGTTTACTGGGCTTCTTCCCTTAAAACTTAGAAATGCCCAAGGGGTTGGAAAACTTTAAACCAGTTATTAAACGTCATTTCAATTCAGAACAAAAAAGAAACCTTCATATCTGTGTGTGCTATACACATACGTTATGTTTAACCCAGTTTCTTATTCATCCAAATACGATTGCAGTGTTTTCAAGTCATGATGTCTTCAGCTTTTGTGTAATAATATCAGGAATTTAAATAATGTTCAGTACATCCACAGGGAGGTGATGTTAATGTTTTCTTTTTCGTTCGTTTTTTCTATTTATTTTTCTACTGCTGCTGCTGCTTTTTTTTTAATGACAAGCAAGGGGAATTTACATTATTAAGAGACGATCAACATTACTATTTTAAATTGATAGCATGACCTAATCCTATGAGTTCACTAAAATGAAAGGAAATAGAAAATATGTATGGTCAAGGAAGAACAAACTGGCTGTCGTCCAGTTTGTATGTTTGCCAAAAGTTAAGCCAGATGTTTGAAATAAAAATAAAAATGAATTTTCGACAAATTTCCTCAAATAAAATAAAGTTTTTTTTCCTTCGTCTGTATTTTAATGCTTTCAGTCTAGAGAAACTGCAGTTAGTGTTAAAAAAAAAAACAAGTGCTTTTTGCCGAAAAAATATTTCTTCAGTCTTTTAATCAATGGCAAACAATGCAATCATTTATCGTAGTTTGCATTCCTTCTTTATACGGCTGACTTAATTTGTGCCAATTATCTTCTTGTTTCTACTGAACAGAAAAAATGAATCATTTTAACCGTGTGATCGTCAACATTTTTGAAATATATCAAATGCTTGGATGAATTTTTTTTTTTATTTTTTTAAAGGGATGCATTGCTTTAATCATTTAAAGAAAACAACAAATACATTACACAAAAACGCATGATATCCGCCGCCTTAGTTTTATTTTTTATCATTAATTTTGTGGAAAGGAAAGCCAGCTTTTTCAACCAACTCATCGTGCATGATAATAAAATTGAAATTAAATTCAAATATACAAAACTTTGTATCTGACGAATTTCATAACTTTTATGCCATTGCATGTATTGCAACAAATATGTTTTTAATTCATTTGCATGTATGTCTTTAATTTACTTATGTGCATGTAAAATATATTACTTACACTGCACATTTTACTGCCCGGTAACACACAACTCAAGTTTCACAAAGAAAGCAAGAAAATAAAAAATAAAAAAACAATATTTCAAACACGAGTAATCAAAACCAATAAAAAAAACACACATACCCGTCGCTGTGTTATATTAATTGTTTATCTAATATTGTAATTTGTCAGTGACTTGGTGACTCTGTGTTGCCCCACTTTTCCCCCTTGTTTGTTCATCTATTAATTCAACAACCTGCATTTTTTTTTGTTTTTGTTTTTCTTTTCAATAGGAAAATAGTGAATACCTGAACTTGCCCCACTAACACAGAGTGTGTCGTCTTTGCAAGGTGTTTTGACATTCAGTTAACCTTTTTTTTTGTTTGTATGGTTTGTTGTTGTTGTATTTGATTAATACAGTGAGACATGATAGGAGGCATTGGCTTTTGTAGGAAAAATGCATCATTAAATTGCGCAACATAAAAATGTTGATGCGTGCCGCATCATGCCGGTTTGCCATGATATTGAAATGCATTTTACCGGTTGTTGTTGTGGTTGTGGCGCTAAACGCTTAGTCGTTTGCATATATTTCAATTTATGAAATTATTTAATTTGATGGAAAAGCTTTTCACGTGACATGGTTTCGAAAAATCCTGCAACTCTTGAATGCTGACACACAGTTTCCTACATACTAAGGTTTCTAAAACGGAAGCGGATACATTTGTAATTTTAAAAATGATATCAATTTCATTAGAGGCATACAAGTGGAAACAGCTGCAGCCCACAGTTATTAACACCTTGTTTGTGGTGAGATATAATCAAAACTATATACAAGAGTTAATTTGTGGTAATTTGCTGAAGCATTTCTCAATCTTAAATCTCATTTTTATTGCTAATAATATGTACGTCTTTTTGGTTGAAAATTAGAATTATAGGGATTTGATAAACCTTATTGGCGTTGTCGTGGAGGAGCTTACCGCCTAATGGTGACTACTACTATAAAACTCAGTAAAATGACAGCGGAATTCCGCTTCAAAAATAATTTACCGATTTTGTGTTTGAATTTTAAAAATGATGAATTAAATAAATTATAAGTTAGTAGGTACTCAAAAACAAAACATAAACTCTTCTTAATACGAAATTCATTCAATTTACCTCAATATTCATTTCATCCATAAAAAAAATAAAAACCACTAAAATCACGTGCATATTAAAGTATATTCTTCCAACTCTCATATTTCTTACAAAAATTTGTCACAATTTTACCTAGACCACCGCTGTGTGCTATGTGGCATTGTAAAGAAATCCTATTAAACTTTCAACAATTTGTACATACACTTTAATTTCTTTAAAACATCCCTTTCTATAAAGTCTATACAAATACGTCATACACAAATCGTCTATTTATAATACTGCGTTGTATGGTTGTTCGTATGCTCGTCGTAAAAAGAACAATAACCCTTTTTTCTTAAAATCAATCGTAGATATTTATGTTTGGGATAGAATGAAATAAAAAGAGAATTAAGAAAAAGAAATTAAGGAAAGCAAGCATTAAGTTTAGATGCGTCTACAACAAGTTTCACGTGCCTGCCAACCAAAATGTGTGTGTGCGCAGCAATCGACAAGTGTTTGCAAAGTGGTTTAAGCAAAAACAATGTTTTTAAATATAGAAACACATGGTCGCACAAAATATGATAGAATCACAAAAAAACACACATTTCGATTTATAATGTTTTTGTCACAATTATAAATTATTTACCATGTCAGATTATAGCAACCAGGTGGATATTGAACCTTTGTTGCTCTGAAGAAAAAAAAAATACGACAAAAAAAACACCTTTCTTGGTTCTACAACAATGCCTATAACTGACACAAAAGAAACAAAAGAATTTAATTTTAATTGATAAACTCTTTTGTGGCGAAGTAATATCAAACAATTGAACTTAAAAGAATGCCGTAGGGTTGTTTGATCCATGTTCGCTTCAAAATGACATATCTGAAATGTTCTCAAATATGAATTTCTCTGAAATTGACAAAAAAGAATGGAAATAATAATTTTATATTTTTTTCTTTATAAAAAAAACAATGTTACTATCGAATTAATAACTCGTTGAAATTTATTATTGTAACCATGAAACAAATTTGGGCTGTAAATAATTATATATCTTTCGATAACAATCTAATAAAATACTTTGGCACCATCAGTTAACTTATTTGTCCTTCAATTTAAGTATATTTGTGTCAAACAAAAATTAAGAAACACCCAGTTTTGTATAATAAAGTACAAATTAATTATGAAATGTACTTGAAATGATTTCTTTTTACTTAAAAAAAAAAAAAAAAAAAAAAACAAAAAACAAAAATATAATAAATATAATTTCTAGTCCTAAAAAATTGCCTCAAAACTCAAGTGCATATCTATATTTCTTAATTAATTTTATAAAATTGTTTTTATACTATCTTATCTAGCTTGATAAGTACTTAGTTATTTTTATGGATAGAATTCTACAAATTACAATCTACTAAAAGGCGCCAATAAAAATCAATCTTCTTCTATTGACCAGTTTTTTGTGTTATTTTTAACTTTTTTAAAATACTCAGTTTGTAGAACTTTTGGGTTGCAAATAGAAATAATAGTATAAGAAAAGAACTTAAAAAAAATAGATAGTTAAAGCGCAATGTCGATATATGTATGTTGTGAAACCTAATATTTCTCTTTCTAAAGAAATATTGATTTATTTATTTTTTTTTTCCTTTTTTTATTATTCAAAGGTTTCTCCTTGTAAGTACGTTGTTTTTGTTTAGTATTAACTTTCGCTTTCATATAAAAAACTCAATACTCAAGTCGTCACGCATTTATGAGAGTGAAGCATAAAATCATATTCCTTCTTATTGAATAAACTCAAAGCTCATCTTTATACGTATATAGAAAAAGTAGGTAGGTAATATTTTTCAAATGTGATAAAAATTATTGCTGACAGTTGATTTTCATATTGGCTGAGTGAGCAATTATTCATTTCCGTACTTGAATTTCCAATCAAAAATATATTTCCTCAATTGGAATGTGGCAATCAAAAATTTTATTACAAAATGTCAAAATAAATAAACCAAGACTTTGATTACATATAATGTATATATCGATTAAAATCTGCTTCATCATACCTAAAAGAAAATAATATATGTACATTAAAGTATGGATAGAACCTAACCTACCTATGTATACTTAGGATACTCTTGTCCAGCACTCTTGTCGTGTATACCCTCTTGCTGTTGCTTTTGTTGCCAATTAAACTAAGAGTAAGGTCAAGCAAATCTATTATAATTTAATATTCACTTGAGAGAGTGAAAAAGACCCTTTACTAATAAAGGTATGGGTATTTGCTGCATACAAGTACATATGCGAGGAAGAAATGTTATCACTCTTTTTTATCTTAAAGCTATGCACAAGGCACACGTGACAACGAATGCAACAAAACTTGGCAAGGCAACAGCCACATCCACTGATACTGTCACAGTCACATTACAAGAAAAAGTGCACTTAACTTGTTTTTTTTTTCTATATTTTCGATTTCATTATGAAGCAATGTAGGTACTAGGTGTGTGTCAGTATTTGAGAAAATCGAACAAAGAGAAGTGATGACACTTAATAATTTATTTATACACAAACAAATTTATAGTTTACCTTAGTAAGTTCAGTGGTTGTTGGCTTTCAATATGTACCTGTGATGCGCTTTTTCTCTGCATTTCACACGTCTATACTAGGTAACCCCTTTACTTCCTCCATGCACTCGTACTCTGCCCCCTTTATTCATAGTAGGTAACATCATTCTCATCCCATATTATGATACAATATCAAAATCGAACACATCGAATGGGGTTAAACTAGATTATCGAAAAGCTTTGTGTCACTCTGAACATTAAATACCAAAAGGTAGGGTTAGACACGAAGCACATCACACGTACCTAACCTATACCTCCTAGACTAGACTCTCTAATTCTCAGGTGTTAGATTTTTGGATGAAAGAAAAAAAAAGAGCGCGCATGTGGTTTTTAGCCGCGCCGCATTGCCGCGTACCGGCAGTAGACCCCTGAAAATGTAGTCTCTCTCTCTCTCAGCGCCGAAGCTAAATCTAATACAAAACAATATAGGTAAGGTAAGCCGCGTAAATAACATAACGAGTTGGTAAATTTTGTATTTGTATTCGTAGTGAGAGGATCTACATACACACATTACCAACTTTTGTGTTAGTAGTTTGCAAATGCTTTAAATGTGTATATAAGAAAGTTTAAAGGGGAGAAGTTTGGCGGATTTTTTTTTTTATTAAAGTACCAGTTTTTATTTGGAGAGGTCATGTGTAAGTAAACGTTGGATGAATTTTATTCGGGCAACATATGAATTCTCAATGGGAAAGCATATCCATCACACCAGCCATACCATAACCATGCCTATTGGCAAAACACGACGAGACCAAATGTCAGGGAACAAATGAGTCAGTTAAACTTATGTAACACAATCTGTGTAATTTTTATAAGAGTGTGTAGAGTTCGCATGATACTCGTTATTATATACACCACGTTGCTAAAGGAAGTTACAAACGCAACGAAAAGATGGTGGTAGGTATTCTTTCTTGCCCTATAAGCAAATCTGTGAACTCGTTCTCCCGGTACGGTGCTAGAGCCTGGATTATAGGTAAAAAAAAATTAAAGTAGTTCATCACAAGCAGAAGCTTTCAAGGAACTAAACTCGACTGAGTATAAAAGTTTAATAGATTAATATAAAATCATCGTTCTGGTTTGCAGAAAAATGTTGCCGCTGTACTCTAATTAAGTCGACGTTTTTTGTTAACATAGAGGCAATAATTGATATCACGTATTACGTTAGCTTAAATGTTATTACTATCAAATTATTGCTATGTATGATTGCTATTAATTTATGCCTTATTATGGAAAACAAGGCATTAAATATATAAAATTTCCCACCCGTGACGATGAAAAGCATCACAGCTTGTACCCAAATATGACCAAATGATCTAAAAAGAAGATTAAGAACTTGAATTGCATGTTATATCCCATTATAACTTATGCATACCCTTCTAAATCTTGTACTATAGTTTTGAAAAACAAGTTAAAATATTTTAATATTTAATTAATTTTGATCGGTGTAAAACATTTAAAAATATTTGAACAAATCGTAATCAAATAAAATTAGTCTTTTGCCCCATGCTATTACAATCTAAAAGAATTGATAATATCTATTTGAAAATTTTGTTTGTATTAGTATTATGTATTATAATAAAATATTTCTCCAAATCCAAGTAGAATACATATATTAATTTTATCTGAATTTATTTTAAATTTTTAAATAAAATTCTTTTATAAACAAAATTTCATATGTTGAAAACCCTTTAGAAAAGCAAAAAAGGTTGAGAGCCCCTGGCTTAGTATGTTTGTTAACCTTCAAAATGTACGTCATCAACGTGAAAAAATAAAATGCTCGACTGGGTTGCACGTAGTTGTTCCTATGTTTAAAGTTGCTTGAAATATTAATGCTCTTCAAAAATTCATAACGATTTTTTTTAGTAAATTAAAAAGCAACAAAAAATCTCCTTAAATGGGTTTGACCTCAATAAATCATTAAATTTCTTGTATTATAAAGAATTTTTAAGATTTTTTAAATAAAAATTTGTTCAATTTTCAAAAATTTTTCAAAAAAAAAAATATGGTATGGCATTAAAAACTTCAATGAAATTCATTCATCCGTTTTCAAAAAATTCATTATTCAAAAAAAAAAATTGAACTTTTTTTTAAATAAGTTTAACATACATATGTAAGAGTTACGAAAACGTTTTTGTACAAATATTTTCATTGATATCGGTCGTGTTGCTTAGAAGAATGACTGACATCAAGTAAAACAGTCCAAAATATACTTTTTCTTTGGCTCTATAATTCCGTGTCAAAACCTTAATTATATTTTTCTTCTTAATTCCAATTTAAAAAATATCTTTTTCTTTCTTAAAAATATGTAAATAATTTTACTGCTGAAATGAACTATTTTAGGTACTTTGGATTTGGTGTAGGTAGATGAAAAATTTTATACATTATTAATTCAATAAATAGAATTTACAAATGGGTATTTGCATTCTACCGAATTCCCCAAAAATCACCACATATTTTTTTTCAAAATTCAACAAAATAGGTACCTACCTACTTTTAATCTCTATCTATTAAATAAATTCTTAACCTTACAAGTTTTGTTTGAATAATATTGGCATTGTGTCTCCACATCATAAATAAATCTTGAGTCATAAATTATTTGAGCCACAAGAAGCGCAGTTACAAGAAGCTAATGATAAATATTTATTTAGATAAAATTAAAGGAAAATTCTCCAACAAACCAACAAAAACTATATCTTATCAAATGTAAATAATAATCAAGATTTTTCCATTAAAATTCTTTACAAAATAATATAAAGTCTACTACTTAATCATCCGCTGGGCAATGCAAAAAAAATCTGAATACCTTTTTTTTAACTTTGGCAATTCATTGTCAAAAACACGTTTTTATTATTTTCTGCTCGTCGTCGAAGGGGTAGAACTTCGAATCAGAAAAAGAACTTTTTATATCACACACATCTAATATAAAAACAAATATATGTACGAATACATATATGTATGCATAAAATTTATCTTTGTGTGTTATGAAGAGAAATGAGAAACGGTTAACTTTTTGGGAGAGTCTCCATGTTCATATACACTCCAATATTTATTGTGAAATAAATACAAAAACAATTAAAACACACAACCTTCAAATAAAAAAGCATGAGAATATTATTTTTGTGAGTATAACAGTTTTCTATACTAAATGTTACGTCGTGGTTTTATTTCATTTCATAAAGTCACCACGGGCGAGAGAGTACTTAAAACAAAAATAATACAGAAATTCTTTTCGATTTAAAAGAATTCTATAAACGAAATTTTAACCAAGAACGATTCAAGACTTTTTTTTTGTTGTTAATTTTGTTCATTTCTCTTCACTCTGTATTATTTTTGTTTCCTCAAAAGTCTTTTTTTTTATAATTAATTTCATTTGATTTGGTTTGGTTTAATTGTTGTTGTTGTTGGTTCTTTGCTTTACATAAATGGATTTTTTTCAATCAACTTAAATTCGATTTTTCGCCCACATTTCCTATAATACCACACTTTGCTAAATTTTTTCCCCCGAGTGAAATATAAAAGAAAAAAAAACACAAGTAACGACGACGAAGGCAAAATAGAAAAACAACATACCATAAAATAAATATTTTAAAAAGAAATAAAGAAAAACAACGAGAAGAAAAATTGATTCATCGTATGTATATATTTTCTGAATAAAAACGAAATATATATTTAAAACAAAAATCTAAAAGAAAAAAAACTCTCCATATATTTATAAATATTTAGTGAAAGAGGAAATTTTCCACTTGCTGTTGTGCGCTAGGTGTACTTTGAATTTCCTTGTATTAAAACCAACCAACCACCCCGAGACGACATCGACATACAAAAGTTCGTTATTCGGTTTTTCCAACAAAAAATAACGAGACGAGCCGCGGCAGTTTGGAAAATCGCTGACTTTTTCAATTTATAAAGTATTAAGACTCGATAATTTCTTTAAAAATAAACGTGAAATACAATACAATGAAAGAAATCAAAACAAAGCATTAAACAATTTTTATAATCATTTATCGGGGTTCTTCTAGAGGTAGTCGAGTCACAGCAGTTTGAGGGGAACAAACAACAAAAAAAAGGAGAGTAAAATTCAGTTCTGGCGAGGGTGAGACACGGCAACGGGAGAGTGAGCTTTCAAAAAACAAAAAATTAATAATGTCTATGTCCAACTACTAGTTTATTTCTGTGACACAAATCAAAACAAATGCGATTTTGAGTGTGAATTTGATGAAAATTCAAACACACAAGAAAGAAAGAACTTTTTCCATGTTACGTTTGTATGGCATTTTGATAAAAATGTCACAAATTTGACAGATACAACTGATACCATCGGCCATAAAGGAGTTTTATACCTACAAGCAAGTGGGTTTCTGAAGTTAAAGAGGCAGTAGCTCAACATTAGATCGGCCACTTCAAATTAAGCAGTCCAACGGAATAGTAGTATACCTCTACCTTATATCTCGATGTGGCCAGCTCTCTAACTACATACTACTACCACCACTATTGAGTAATATAAAAGAATTTAATTTAATTCTAAATTACTAGATAACTCTATTATCACTTTAAAAATAATGTCAGTGATAAAAACCAGCCACAACAACAATTACACTGGTCTAACTTCATCTAACAACAACAACACTACAAACGAGGAGAGTCAAGAAGAGGGAATAATCTACAACTACTTTGCAGTAGTAACAACTAAATAATATTATAATAATCGGCGAATCGGAATATCGATAATAAATTATTGTATAGTGCTGGCGGTGATATTTATTTAGTATTAAACGATGAGTGTGCGAAGAATAATTGCCTTCTGAGACTCTGTGCCGCGCCAATTCTTTTTAATTCTTCAATTTAAATTGTACACGCCGATAAACGTGTTTATAATTTATTTTAATTTAAATCCACCTAAACTAGTGTACCTTTTCAACAAACAAACACAAAAAATCCCTATTTCATATCGAATGAACTGTGAATTGTTAAAATAAACATTTATTTTTTTATAAATTATAAACTTAAAAAAAAAATTAAACACAAACATAAATTTAAAAAAAAAAAAAAAACCAGTATAAATGGCTGATTCAAATAACTCAAAAATCGCTTCGCGACTTCGAAAAATTGAAAGGACTGACAGCGAAATCGCCTGCGAGGAGGCGGCACGCCTAACAGCTGATATACAAGAGGGCAATAGCCCAGACGATGATGATGATATTAGCGAATATCAGGATCTTCCGCCACCACCAGACGGTGGATATGGCTGGGTGATATGTTTCGCTTCATTTATGTGCAACATGATAGTCGACGGTATTGCATATACTTTTGGAATATTTTTGGGTGAATTTGTCGTATACTTTGGCGAGGGTAAAGGTAAAGTAGCATGGGTCGGAAGTCTGCTGAGTGGTGTGTACCTTAGTGCAGGTCCTATTGTATCTGCGTTAGCCAATAAATTCGGCTGTCGAGCAGTTTGCATAGCGGGGAGTGTTGTTGCATGTATAGCGTTTGTTTTAAGTACAATGAGTACGTCTGTAAATATGCTTATGTTAACGTATGGTGTTCTGGGTGGATTTGGATTCGGTATGATTTACTTGCCGGCCGTAGTTGCTGTCGGCTATTATTTTGAGACTAAACGGTCGCTGGCGACTGGAATTGCAGTTTGTGGTTCGGGAGTGGGAACATTTGCGTTTGCTCCTTTTGCAACATATCTATTAAAATTATTCGGATGGAAAAATTCACTTTTGATCTTTGCTGGGTTAATTTTGAATTGTGCTGTATTTGGTGCAATGATGCGACCACTCACTTATCCAAAGAAGAAGAAAGTCAAACCTTTAATGCAACGAATGTATGAAGAGAAGCGTTTGCAAATGGAACGTGGTTCAATTGGTGGATCGCATTTTATGGTTCAAATGCCCGATGGTACAATGGAGCGTAAATTAAAAATGCCCATTAATGCCGATCCAGGTGTACATTCTAGTCTCAATTTAGATTTATTAGCATCGCAACAACAAAGTGGTACATTGCATCCTGTATCAACATTGCCCACAATTACCGAAGCCAAAGTTGCAGAAAATCAACATGAACAAAATCAACAAAACTCCCCTGATGGTCAGAGTCAATTAGAGGTCCGTCGAGGACGTCGTCCATATCGTAATTCAGAAACTGATGCCAGCAGCCCATACAACTCAAATGACATGATACGCAATGCTTCACAACCGGCATTCACAATCGACTACCAAAGTTTACCAAAGAACGGTTCGGTACCGTCTTTCGATAGAGTAAGAAAAACTTCTAGCAGTGAACGTTATAAGCCATCGCTGGCAGCCATTCGAGCATCTTCAAGAGGCGATTTAGAAAGCAATGGTGTTGAAAATTATTCATCAAAAATGTCCTTGTCCCAACGCAACGATAGCGGCAAAATGGTAAGACCACTCTCTCGAAAAGATATTTTCTACTCAGGTTCAGTGACAAATCTACCACAATACCAATCACAAAAATCACTAACCAACTACAGAAATTCGGTTCTATCACTAACTAAATATGAGAAGAGCATGCGGGATGTTCGTATGATAGATCCTTTAGCTGAAGCAGAAAAACATCGTGAAGAATATGATCTATGCCCATGCTGTGGAGTACCAGATTCGGTTAAAGCAATTCTCAACACTATGTTAGATGTAAGCCTACTCAAAGATCCTGTTTTTATGCTTATTGGAATTTCAAATGTTTTCGGAATGGCTGGGCTTTATGTTCCATTCGTATATTTAGTTGACGCAGCTATGCTTGATGGAATTGATTCCAATTCGGCCTCATTTTTAATTGCAATCATCGGAATTACAAACACATTTGGCAGAGTTATTTGTGGTTATGTTGCAGATTTTCCGCAAGTCAATTCACTTCTTCTAAATAATATTTGTCTTTTGATAGCCACATTTGCTGTGACAGCAACACCTTTATGTTCATCGTATTCTTCCTACGTAGTTATGTCTATATTCTTTGGAATAGCTATCTCTGGATATATATCCCTAACATCAATTATTCTAGTTGATTTGCTTGGTTTAGAAAGACTCACAAATGCATTCGGTCTACTCATTCTCTTCAGAGGTTTTGCCGCCATCATTGGATCACCTCTAGCCGGGGCAGTATATGATGCAACTGCATCATACGATATATCTTTCTACATGGCTGGAGCTTTCTTTGCCATCTCAACAGTGACTAGTTTTCTAGCGCCATGTTTGAAGAGCTGCACAAGCACTGACGAAATGCCAGTTCATATGGAAGTCCTTACGCCAATTGACGAAGAACAAGCCGAAGATTTAGAGGACGATGATCAACCTATTACAATTGTGCCCAAAATTGTGAAAACCCTACCAAGTCCACAGCAAGAACAACCACCTGGAGTTATGAATAACAAGCAGTCCGAATCAGTTTTATGAGTTCAAGAGAGATTTTAAACTAAATTTATAAATTTAAAAAAAAAATGCCATTTTTTCTTCTTCTTAGCAGCAGGAGCAGCAGCAACAAAGAGCAAAAAAATAAACAGCATAGCTTAGCATACCAAATAAATTTGAATCAACAAATAATAATGAGAGAATGTTAAAAAGAGAACTAAATATATATTATATTATAAAATAAATATACATTTTAGAAAAATAGTTTGTACTCTATTACACGATAAAGTAAATTTAAAATATTTTTTTATTGAATTTTTTTCTTTAAAAAATAAATTGTTATTTTCAATCGATAGCCCTTTTCTTTATTATAATTGCAACAAATTGCTACTCTATTGAAAAAAAAATTAAAATGAAAAAAAAAAAGAGATAAATAAAAGTGTTGAACACGATGATAGTGTGAACAAAAAAAAAATAACAAACAAATTTTGTACATTAAGTAGTTTTTTTTTTTAAATTGTTAATTTTTTTGTATCTTCTTATTATTATTATTAATGTGTATGTCCATTGTTTATTTTTGTAAATCTAGTTTAAGGATTCATTTTAATTCTAGTATTGAATAAACCAAAAAGATAGAAATATCAAAAACAAAAGTCTTTATGTTTAAAAATTTTCTTTTTTTGAAAATACAAATAAAAATTAAATGTGAGAGAAGAAAATTAAGAAAGAATGTAATATAATTTGTATAAGCAACAAGCAAAAAAACGGTATTATATACTCTTACTACAAATTTAAATAAAAAAAAAATCAAATACAAATAATAACTAAAATAAAATAATATTTAACTTATAAAAAAAAGAACCTTATTGGATTGAACAATTATTTAAAAATATGTCAAAACAATTTGAAGGAAAAAAAAATAGTTGTTATTTATTTTTTAATCACACGATTGTAAAAAGTTTAATAAATTGTAATAATAAAAAAAATGCGCGCTGTTACATTATGTCAAACATTCACCTAAATTTTTTTTTAATTTTTGTTTTGTTGATTTAATTATTTTCTTCAAGAGAAAAAACTATTCGTGTTAATCGAAAATAGTATTATTTATAAAGGAAATCAAACCAAAAAATATCAGATAAAAGTACTAAAACGATGTTATTACAAAGAAATTATAGCAATTAAATAAACAAACAAACAAAATGAAAGAGAGAAGGGATATAAAGAAAAGAAAACGCCATAAAAATTAGCAAACAAATAAATGCATTTTGTTTTATTTTCGTTTCAATTTGAATTCATCTACATTAGGAGGGAGGTTGTTTCGATATATGCAGCAGCAAGGTCAAGAAAAATGTTTCTTAAAATCTCTTTGGCATTGTCGTTCCATAACTCAAAACTTAATCAACAAATACTTTATCGATGTAGGTATGTAAAAGTATTGTAGGATAACAATGCGTTGAGTTGTTGGTTGCTAAGGAAAATCTTATCAGATTTGTGGCCAGCGAAATCTTGTTTTCCAATCATTTTATTATTTTATTGATTTTTTTAATGAAAGATTATGTATGTACAAATAAAATAGATTAAAAGTCAACTGATAAAATAGTTGTTTTTAGTGTAACCAAGAATCTGTAATTGAAAGACTGGTCATCGGGGAACATATTTATTTGAAATTCCAAATTGAAGAATAAAATAATAGTTTGGATCAGGAAATAAATACGCCACATTCTAGGATAAATGTTCACTTAAATAAAACATCTACCTGAGGGCGTTATACAGGTTGAATGCATTAGTAACTTTTAACAAAAAGTCAAAATTTTCTTCCAGTAATAGCTTTTTTTTAGAACGGACCTTGCCCTAGGCCCAAATTTGTCAAAATTCATGATACACTTGCCCAAAAATTAATGGAACATTTTGAAATTTTCGAGGTTCTGTTTTAATGTGGGGTAATTCATTATAAATAAATTTGTAACGGTTATTATAAGAACAGATATTCTTCTTTCAAAAACTGTTTAAATTTTCCTGATATCTCTTTTATTGCTCGAGATATCTTAAATTTCATTTAATAAGCCAAAGAGAAACTAAACTTAATCTAAAGTTTAAGTCACTGGTCACAGAATTTTTGCCACAAGAATCAAAATATACTTTTCTGGAGGTTTTCGAATTGCTGAACTCAAATCCGTAATCGGAAAAATTCTATTAGCCTCCGTTCTTGAGATATAACCGTTATAAAAAAAAACCTTTTTTTGCATTTTATAACGGTAATATTTCAAGAACGAAGGCTTATAGAATTTTTCTGATTGTGGATTCGAGTTTAGCAACCCAAAAACCTTCAGAAAGGTATATTTTGATTCTTGTGGCAAAAAAAGTTTGATTTGTTTGGCCAGTGTTGTTTCTGATTCAGAGATCGCTACTTAAATTTTAAATATCTCGGGCAATAAAAGAGATATCGGAAAGATTTAAACATTTTTTGAAAGAATAAAACTAGCTCTTATAGACACAGTTACAAATATATTCATAATGAATTACTCCACATAAAAACAGTACCTCGAAAACAGCCAAAATTACGTTTTTTGACATTTTTAACGGTAATATTTCAAAAACGAAGACCAATCAAATTTTTCTGACTTCAGATTCGGATTCACCACCCCAAAAAATACTAGAAAAGTATATTTTGGTTCTTGTGGCAAAAACCTTGTTGACCAGTGTAATAGGTTTACTGTGATACCATACAATGTTGCGAGGTAATTCACCAATAATTAAATTAGTTGGGAATTTGATAAGAGAGAAGGTGCCTAATAGTTTTCTCTTCATTCATGCAACTTAGCCCTTCGGACTGGGCAGAAAATGTAGCCACTAGGCTTTCATGGGTTCCTCGCGAGAAAAATGTATTTATTTAAGTCAAATTATATTTAAACCTTGTGGCAATTAGGTATTTGATCTATGTTAGTCGATTGGTAAAGTAAGCTGTTTATGTTTTTTTTTTTTAATATTTAAACACCGTATGATAAATCGTATAAGAAAAGCGTTAACGTTTCATAATTCACATGGAAATACGGTTTATGTCTGTTTTCCAAAGGTGAGTTAACTCAGAGTTAGTCAGTCCTTTACATAAACTGAACGATGTAGAGTTATACTAAAATTATTTTACTTCCAGTTTACTACAGTGAACAGTTTTTTCTGCCAATTTTGTCCGAAAAACCAGAATTCAAGAGAGCGAGTTTTTTCCAAGACTTTATAGTGCCACTAAATGAACTAAAAAGATAGTGTGGAGAAGTTTTCTTTATACTCTCTTTATTTCGAAGAAGTTTTTAACCACGTGTAAATTTCTTTTATGTATCATTTTTTGAATATAAGAAGCATGGGGAATGAGTTACCCACTATCAAAAATCATTAAACAAATCTTTCTTTCCCATTTTCGTATTTACTTTTCTTAGAGTAGTGTAATAAGAACTTTAAACCCCATTGGAATTAAGTAGATATAAGATTACGAATACACGACATAGATTTTTAAGTTTCGATTGAGCTAAAATATAACAATGAAATCAATAAAATCATTAACATGATTTAAAATAACTGAATAAACATCCAAACAAGTGTTTCACTTAAACTTAGAACTGGGTGGCATTGTTTGAAACATATTTTTTTAAAACAAACATTATTTTTTGAGCATTCTTATGGCAGGTGAAGACTAGACTTATAGGAGAGCAAATAGGTAAAAATGTTTCTATTTATAGATTTTGAGGTCCATATATGCATGTTTAAATTAACTTTATTTACTTGCTCGGAAACAGAAATGGATTTTGCACTTTTCATTATTTTATTTTGTTTTGATATAACTTTGATATGAAACTAAAAAATGAATAAACTTTCTTGTTGTATATAAATAAAATAAATAACAATTGTGATGTAATCATTCAACTGAAAATGTATACTTTTCATCACATTCCTTAAACTATTCCAAAGTGAATGTGTGCAAAATAGATTTGTAAACATGTTAACATGAAAAATAACATACAAAGTTAAAGTCAATCATATTTCTTTTTTGATGACAGAAAGTTTTCAAGAAGTTGGGAGATATTCAATAAATGTAACATAATTTTCGAAGACATAATACAGCTTCCATAATAACTTCTGTCTTTTATGATAAATTTATTTTTCTACAAATTTGTTATGCATAAATAGAATACAAAGTATATATTCTAAGCGCACCCATTTTAAATGGAAAAATATAGAACGCCTTTGCTGCAGCAGCACATTAATGAAGACTAGATGTAGATTTTATTATGGTTTTATTTTTTTATATGGAGCACATGCACTTCAGAGTCAGATAACTATTTTTGTGTCCATATTAAACAATTAAATGCGATAGCGTTAAGTATTAAGAGAAAATAATTACTTGAACTTGTCTTTGTTTACTTGTCACTTTATCTGTATTTATTCATAAGATACGGAAATAAACACTACAAAATTTTTGAATTTTAACTTTAAAATAATTTACGAGTATTATTTCCTTAGAATTTACAATTTACAGAAACTGTTGAAGAAAACATGGCAGACTATAGAAAACCAATTAAATGTTTGGTTGTTCACATTGAGTTAACTATGAGTGTGGACAATAGGGAAATCGAAAGAAATTGTTGATTTTTGATTAAGATTTTTTTATTTATTGAAAGATGGTATGTATCGCATATCGCCTTTGAATCAGGTATCATTCTAATTTTGAAATAAGAAGTCCCATTTTTAAGTACTTAGCAAATAAAATTCATCAGACAATCGATAAGTATGGTAAAAGCATATTAAGGAGCTCAAACTCCTTTTCAAAATAATAACTTTGCGGGTGCTTTTTATCGTGTTTTTATGAAACCAGGCCTAATGACTTACACCCACAAAAATTCATTTTTGGGAGTTGTCGGAAAGATAGTTTAGAACCGAAGCTTTACAAGGCGCTAGTCGATGTTGAGGGCAATGAGGGCAAAAAGGAGTATGTGCTGTCCTCAAAAAAGAAAACTCAACATCGTCGTATTGAAGAAAACTTCACCATAGACAGCCATAACTTCGAAGTAGTAAAGGACTTCATCATTCATCTACCTAAGCTCCGGTATAACCATAGACCGCTGTTTCTTTGGTTTGAGAAGGCAATTGACCAGCAAAGCCCTCTCTCGAGCAACTAAAGTGTTCCACTCTTATCATCCCAGCTCTGCTATAAGATGCAGAAGCATTGACTTTGGCGAAGGCAAGAAAAAAGTTTTTCGCGCTATTTTGGTTCCGTGTGCATTGATGGTGATTGATGAAGATACAACATCGAACCATACGGGTTGTATACAAGGACACTAACCTAGCTAAGAGAGTAAAGGTGCAGCGCCTGAAATGACTAGGTCATGTGGAGAGCATGGACAACAATACAGCCGCCTTAAGGCGCTGGTCAACCTAAGCAAATTATCGATTCTCAAAATAGAAGCTTTTGGTGTGGTTTCATCGTTTTGTCCGTCTTCTAATAATTGATCGTAATTGTGAATTCAGTTTATTTTGATTGTCATTTTTACATGTTCTTCAGTTGCATGCACAATTTTTGCCGCAACATCACTAGAGTAACCGCATGACTAAAAAATGACCTAATACTCTCATATTTTAGTAATTTCATTTCAATCAACAATAAAAACGTCTCGTTGTCTGATGAATCTACTGCTCAGTCAGTACTCACCAAATAAATAAAGGGGAATATTAGAATTCCCCACATTCATGTTTTTTTTATAATTTAAGTAGCTCGAATGAACAAATTGCGGTAAAAAATTTTTGGTAGTTGAAAGAAATAAATTTAATTGAATTTAATCAACAAAGCATACCGATTTACATCCAAATAAAATTATATATACGTACAAACATTTAACGTTTCGAATAAAAATTATTTGATATATCATTTCTGTGTACTTTTCAGTTGAAAAATCTCATTTACATATTTTCAAATCATATGATCAAATTATTTACCCTTAAACTAATGAAAAACAATAAAAAGATATCAACAAAATAAAAAAAAAATATATCACACTTTCAATCAATTGATTTTACAATAACTACACCCACATTTGAATACAAAATAAAAAAAAGTTTTGCGCACCAATGCATTTCTATAAACCGCTCATCAAAGATGATCGTTTTTTATTAATTTGTTACTGCTGGCTACTGCAACACTGCTGTCAAATAGGTAAGGAGATACCAATCAAGAACAATGAGTAGTTCGAGCTCGTAAAAAATACATTTAGAGGTCAGTTTTAATTATCAAATCCTCCTTTTGTAAACAACAAGTACAACAGCGAATAAATGACGATTCATGTATCAGTCGGTGTATGTGCATTGAAACGTGTATGGAAGATCAATTTATATTTATGAATTGATGATCTTAAATACTACTTGTTTCTTTGAAAATTTCTTACGTACGACAAAATGTATTATGCAATGAGAAATAGGACACAATAGCTGTGTTTTTTTTGGCATTTCTATCCGTATCCGCAGTTGCTGTTACATGCATTACAAAAACAACACGCAGCTGCCGATAGGAATAGAAGCTAAACCAAGCTACGGATAGAATTTTAATTAGGGGTGTAAGTTGACGTTTTCCTTTCTCTTGGTGCGTGCATATAAATTTTTGTTCAGTGTTGATTTTTTTGAAATCTTACTACGGATAGAAATGCCAAAAAAACACACTTGACTGAAACTTTTTAACAATAATCTTCTAAAAAAAATGTTAGGTTTCAGAAATCAAAGACCCTTCCGGTCACACAAATGCATTCTAGTGCACCAGGGAAGCATTTTAAAAAAAATTGTTATTCTTTGCAGATGAGATGATTAATCAATCATAAGTGATGATCCTACATCCTTGAAACCATTGGGTAACCGTGGGGTGGATAAAACTACGGTAAACCCGTATTTTCCTATGTGAAAAAGGCTCTTTCCGGCAATTTTTTCCCTATATTTGGGGTACATAATGTTAAACAATGTACAAAAAGTATGAGTATATTGACTGATGATGTGGTTCAAACTATTTTTATATTAGATAAACTTTTAAAACTGAGCCTTCGGTTAAGTTACCAGAAAAAAAAACGACGAAGTAAAAATTCAAACGTATTTCTTTTCAAAAATGAGTAAATACGAAGTAAAAATTCAAACGTATTTCTTTTCAAAAATGAGTAAATAAACAGAATCCAATTTTTATTAATCTGTAGATAAACAGAAATTTCGAAACTGGGGATTCGAAAATCGGAAAGAAGATTAAATCAAGAAACCAATGCACGTGGATTAGGGTGGTCCACTTTTTTGGTTTTTACATTTCCGTTGTTCCCCACTCAAAAATTGGTTGCATATATGTTTTGTATTACACACGTGAAATTTCAGCTTTTTAGGTGAAGTGTAAGTGGGCGCTCAACAGGCTCAAAGTTTTTGCTCAGATGCTGGTATAGCTGGGTCCTCATGCCTAGTAATTAACTCCTGTTTTGATTTATCAAGTGAATTAAGTTATGATGTGGTAAAGTTTTTCATAAAAAACCAATAGTTAAGTGATATTTTCACAGATAATAATTTTTGTTCATTTAAATTCGTCTGTAAGTATTTTTTGCTTAAAGTTATCAAAACAGAATTAATCAATGAAATACGAGCTAATGACTCAAAATCAAAGAAACGTGAAAATCATTTACTTGGTTGTCGGGAACATGCGTGTTTATCATGTTTAATCCAAATTGCAACCTCAAGCCAAGTCCTAATACGATATAATCAGATATTAAGGGTAAGGTAAGGGTAACAAAGTCTAATATTCCAAAGCTGATGAGCGCCCTCTTCCTTTTAGTTTTGAAGGCTAAAACTTTCAGCATATGTTGGTATTGATGTCTGTAGCAAAATAATGGGTGGGGAACTAATGAATTATATGGTTTATTTTTTTGCCTTATAACGTGGACCACACTAACGTGGATGTGGTTTTATGATTGTTTTGCTCTAAACTGTTTGATCAAAATTAGTTTTTGGCTGAGAATGACGCGTTGCACACTCATCATGAGGCAATCAAACTACGGAATTAGTTCTTGACTTCTTACTCCGTATTAATCTTAAACACAATGCTTCAACAACACAATTTTCTTTAACAGGTTGACCGGTTGTTAAATCATATTCGTGATGTAAAAGCTTAAAAAACGAGTATCCTAATCCTTATGGATATTTGCTTTTACATTTGGGTTGATGGGTTGCAGAAGTTCCAAATGTTTTTCATTGTTTTGAAAAATAAAATTAAAAAATACAAAATAAAGTTTTTTTTTACATGTTAAACATGTAAAAATCCTGTTTTGAGAAAAAATTATCCCGCAAAACGGTAAATTTTATTCATTCTACCCTGTATTTTTAACAAAATAAGATGGAACTATTAAATATACAAGATGTTTATTAGTGTTTCGCTGTTCAGGTTCGAGACGCATTTAATTTTAGGAATGTCTGACGGAGTAGAATGAATGACAGGCTAGATGGTATGAGATACAGGGGATAGTCTTTAGAAAACATGTCCACACAAATTCAGGATACTGCATTAACAAGCACACAGCTTTAGTAACATCATAATCTTTCTTAAATTGATTCTGCTTACACCAAAAGAAAATTAAAATGAAAAAAAAACAGTATTCCAATAGTCAAACAAAATTACAAAATATAAATGATATGTTTAAGTAAACTATAAATAATTAAATGCTTGCACTTTGTCGTCTGAGGCAAAGATTTAAACAAAATTTAACAAAATCTACTGTTTTTAAAAACGAAAATTCGTTAAATAATTATTAATTATAATTAATTTAATTATATTGATGCCACTATATTTGATATTTTGCATTTTTTTCTGTGGCTAAATTGTGACAGATACAAAATGTATTGATGGAAACGAAAATTTATTTTTTTAGTTTGATCTGAGCACAACTCGGTTGAAATACTCGGGCAAATTTTAGCTCCGCTAAATTTCAGAGAGGATTTTGTATGGGAGCTAATTGGATAAGATATTTTTGTTTTAAACTTTAAAAAAAGGAGCTTTAACTTTTCACCATTTTTTACAACATTCATTTATGACTTATATTTCATGTTTAAATCAAAAAACTAAAATAAATTAAGCCCGTATCAATCGCGGTTAATTGCAAAGCCTTTAAACTTAAAAAAACTACTTTTCCTACACTTTTGATATAACGTTTCCAGGATCTATAGCAAAATTAATATTCTTTGCATTATTGAGCTAAAAAAATTGGGAAACATTTCAAATTAAATATCAAAAGTAAGAAATTGAGTCGTCAGTTCTTTCACTTAATCAGAGGTTTTATGATCTCAATATTTACTATTAACCCAGTCAAATAACCTCATTCAAATAACCTCGGAATGAATGTTAGTAGAAATTTTTTTTGCTCAATATCTTCCTTTTGCCATTCTATAACATAACTCAAAAGTCTAAACAAATCTCATGTCCGCTTGTCGCGATTTCAAGGTCAAATCGCGAAATGGAGATTTTCAAAATTAGAAAAAATAGGCTATGGTATTATATACACATTAGGGTGGGTCAAAAAAATCGAAAATTTTTTTTTTGATTTGGTACTCCGAAAAATCGATTGCTAGACCCCTCTAGAATATACACACCAAATATGAGCTCTTTATATTAATGGGAAGGTCCTCCGCTTTGCAATTTTCCATTTTTACATCAAGCTTCTACTAAAAAAAAATAATTTTTTTATTAATTGACTTTTTAGCAAATTTCTTTTCATATTCTTGTAGGAAATTGAACGCTCTACAAAAAAGGCCTTGTACACTTTTTTCGTTTATCTAACCGTTGAATAGATATTTGAGGTCCAAAAATCGAGAAAATCTTTAAAAATTCGTTTTTTGTTCTTAATTTTGTAACAAATTGAAAAATTATAATGATCAAACGCGCAAGACATATTCTTGTTGAAAATTGATTGCTCCACAAAAAAGATCTTATTAACTTTTTTCATTAATCTAACCATTCTTAAGATATTCGAGGTCAAAGTTAAAAAAAAATATAAAAACATTTTATATTTTTAAAAAATTTCTAATTCACTGAAACTTCATTATTTTCAAATTAGCAAGATATATTCTTGTAGGGGCTTAAACGTTCTACAAAAAATTCCTTGGAATGAAATTGATTGCTTTAACCGTTTAGAAGATATTCGTATCCAAATCGCAATGCATACGGGTCATAAGAAAACTATTGAAATCAGTGAGCATTGGTTTGGATACGAATATCTTCTAAACGGTTAAAGCAATCAATTTCATTCCAAGGAATTTTTTGTAGAACGTTTAAGCCCCTACAAGAATATATCTTGCTAATTTGAAAATAATGAAGTTTCAGTGAATTAGAAATTTTTTAAAAATATAAAATGTTTTTATATTTTTTTTTAACTTTGACCTCGAATATCTTTAGAATGGTTAGATTAATGAAAAAAGTTAATAAGATCTTTTTTGTGGAGCAATCAATTTTCAACAAGAATATGTCTTGCGCGTTTGATCATTATAATTTTTCAATTTGTTACAAAATTAAGAACAAAAAACGAATTTTTAAAGATTTTCTCGATTTTTGGACCTCAAATATCTATTCAACGGTTAGATAAACGAAAAAAGTGTACAAGGCCTTTTTTGTAGAGCGTTCAATTTCCTACAAGAATATGAAAAGAAATTTGCTAAAAAGTCAATTAATAAAAAAATTATTTTTTTTTAGTAGAAGCTTGATGTAAAAATGGAAAATTGCAAAGCGGAGGACCTTCCCATTAATATAAAGAGCTCATATTTGGTGTGTATATTCTAGAGGGGTCTAGCAATCGATTTTTCGGAGTACCAATTCAAAAAAAAGAATTTCGATTTTTTTGACCCACCCTAATACACATTATGATACATGATTTCAAGGTATTTTTTAATGCTGATTCCAAAAAATCTAATCAAGGCAATCTGACGTCTCTGAAAAAAGTTATACCTGTTTTTCATCTTTCAACCCATATTATTATAACAGTTGCTAACTTACTACCGAAAAACCCTTAAAAGTAATGGTAGCGGAATCATATTTTGCATGAGGGTTTTCATATCCATTATCATTAAGAATCAAAACAATGCAAAAAAACATTTATATCTATGACAAAATGGTATTTTTTTGAGAAAAGGGGAAATTTTGGGATGTGCACTAAAAAACATCCTGGTACAATCTTGGAATTAGTGCTAATAGACTAATTTTTTTGTTTCTATCTTTGTTTGGATATTCTATAACTTATGTCAAAAATCTAAAAAAATCTATGACCATCCCTGAAAAGTAATGTACCTTATTCATGTTGATCTGACACAAATATCTGAAGAGTAGTTTTTCAATTTTTTTCAAATCTGCACCTTATCTTCAAACCAAGAAAATAAGGACTTGCGGACATGAGATTTTTTTAGATTTTTGAGGGTAGTTAAAGAATATCCAAACAAAGATTAAAATGAAAAAATTAGCCTATTAGCACTTATTCCTAAGATGAACAAGAATCTTCTTTAGTGCATATCCTAAAATTTGCATATCTCTATTTCGCGATTTGACATTGAAATCGCGACAAGCGGACATGAGATTTTTCTAGACTTTTGAGATATGTTATAGAATGGTAAAAGGAAGATATTAAGAAAAAAAAATTTCTACTAACATTCATTCCGATCAAATCAATTTGAATTATTTTTTTGTTTAAAGAAAGAAAATCAATGATCACTTACCACCACTTTGATCCAAGGTTGAAGCATCAATTGGAATAACTTGAGTCTGTATGATATGATGGTGAGGTTGTTGTTCCATTGGTGGAAGCATTGGTTGCATTATAGCACCTCCTTGCATTTGTATAGAGCAATCAGACATGTCGTCTTCTAATTGTTGTATGTGTCCTGGATGAGGTTGCATTTGTTGTTGTTCATCGTAAATGTGCATAACACCCATCTGTTGTTGCAATTCAAGAGTTTGTTGCATTTGTGGATCGTAAATTTGATAATTTGGACTTAGCATGCTTGGTGTTTCTGAAGAAGCCAAGGAAGGAGCATTGTGATTCATATCATCGGGTACAATCATTTCATGATTGACAAACTCCTCAGGATATATCGGGTGGTGCCACATCTGTGGCATCATTCCATCGTTACTTCGTTGATCATCGCTATTTTCATCGAATTGATACTCAGCTGGATGCATCATCGATGGATATATTATACCTGGATGATAATTATAGATTTGAGGGCCAGGGTATACTGATATTGGACTGGCAACATATAACGGATGTCCTGTAGCTTGTTGAGCCTGTGGATGCACCATATGATTTTGTGGCGGTCCACCAAAGTACGTTGGGTACGTGTATTGATAAGCGTACTGCGGATAAGCTGCATTGGCCATTGTTTGCGGATCAACCGATTGAGCGTTTACAATCTCTTGAGGTGCTGGACTTTCCTGCTGTTGTCGTTGTACATAATCGTTGCGACGATTGCTGTTGTTGTTATTATTATTTCTTCCACGTCCTCGGCGAGCACTACGTCCTGGATTGGAAGTGGCCACAGGCAACGGCTGCATTGGTTGCATAACTTGATTAGACTTTTAAAAGAAAGAAATGACAGTTAATTTTGATGTATTTTATTAGAATTGAATTTAAGAAACTTACCTGGTCAGCGATAGCAGGTTGCACTTCACCAGGCATATAATGCTGCGGTCCTCCTGGAATATACGTAGGAACTGGATGAGCTGTCCAGCCGTGTAGATTGACATTGGCAGTTACGTTATTTACGTAAACATTTGGAGGAATGCCTCCTGGGATCATTGTAGGATAGACAGGGCCAGCAACAGGTTGTACACCATGTGCAGGCATATAATGCATTTGGTTGTACACAGGTTGAGCAGCACCTCCATGGTGTGCATAATTATTATTTTGCTGAGAGACTACAGAATTGGGAGCACTAACAATCTGTTGTTGCTGCTGTTGTTGTTGCTGTTGCTGCTGTTGTTGTTGCTGCTGCTGTTGTTGGGAAGCCTGCTGCTGTTGTGTTGTGGATTGTTGTGGTTGGGATGAGGGCTGTTGCTGTTGAGTTTGCTGCATTTGGGCCTGTTGTGGCGGCTGCTGCTGTTGTTGTGGTTGTTGTTGTTGTTGTTGCTGCGGTTGAGGTTGATGATTTACAGGCTGGGTATGCTGTGCCATAGCTAAGCTACTCAATTTTAATTTCGATGGTCCGCAAAATGTAAGTTAGTTTGTACTGAAGCTTGTTGTTCAACATGAGAGTTTACTGAAAACGTTAAATTTTATTATTTTTTATTTCAAAAACCAAAACGTAAAAATCTTATCCGATTAAATCGTGATATTTTTTACAAAAATAAAAGATACGAATTTTTTTCTCTCCTTAAGGTTTTGCTTCAAGGATTCATTAAAAGAAAGTAAACATAGTAAACAGTGATCAGAAATTTAAAAAAGAACTTAAAATTGAGTTTATTATACTTATTAGTCTAATTCTCCAAAAAAATTCCCAGGGAATCGTTTTTGGGAGAAGGGATCTAAAATTCTGGGGAGTTTTGTTATCTGTTTGCTTTTATATTATTCTCACCGGGAGTTCAGAAATAAACAAAAAAAAAATTGCAAACTAAAGACTTCCACACTTGCATTCGTATTCAATTATACCCGTGTTTTATCGGTAACTTAAGCCGTGTTTTTGTAGTAATTCAATACTTAGCTCTGTAAAATTATGCACGATAAACAATAACAAATGATTGCTAGGATTAAAAAACTACTTGTTTGTTGTTATTAATGGAAATTTTTTTTGTTTTCTGTATTTATACATTTTCGACACTTCAACAATAAAGGATTATAATAATAAATAAAAGAAATCATTTGTTTCTATGTATGTATGTACATATTAAGGTTTTCCCATGGATGTCATAGTCAGAACTATACCAAATTGAAATGGGACCACACTGAAAATACATATATACAAAAAAAATCATTGAAATCGGTTCACACAGTCGGAAGTTCTTCTTTTTCGAAGTCGGTTAAAAAGCTTCTAAAGCAGAATAAATTTTAACCTACTTTATTTAACACGCAAGTGTCAAAATTTAACCAAGGCCTTGTATACATAAACTATTATTATATATGTAGTTTATATATAGTTTATACAGTGGCGACAAAATAAATAGCACATGTACCCTAAAATTTCTAAAATGAAAGTTTTTCGCACTTTTTTAACTTAAAAGAGCTGTTTTATTAATGAGGAAGTAAGAACACAGATATATTTGATTTATTAAAAAAGAAATTAAGTACATTGAATTCTTTAACAAAAAATAACAACAAAATCATTAATACAGCTCAAGTTTTTTTATGACAAAATAAATAGCACACTTCATAAAAACAAAAACACATTAACAAAAATTTTAAAACAGTTAAAAGAAAATAACTAGTATTTGGTTGGGGGCTGGCTTGGCAATTCCATAACACCGATTTTTTGGACGGATAGCAATTGTTTCACAGACTTAGTCTTATGTTTTGGATCGTTATCCTGTAGAAATGTCCACTTTAAAGGCATTTCCTTCTCAGTAAAAGGTAGAATAGTGTCCCTTAGGATTTCCTTGTACTTAAGGTGGTCCATAATACTCCCTATCCGATGAATTGACCCCACACCATGCCAAGAAAAACATCCCCAAACAAGAATACTAGCCCCACCATCCTTAACAGTCTTTTTTTATACTGGGGGTCACATTTCAACGCGCGGGGAATTTCCTATTTGGGGCATTTGGAAATGTCCCCTATGGGGAATTATTAAAAATATAGACTTTTAAAAATTTTAACGCAATTCACATACATACGGATGAACGGTTGTGTCAAGAATTTGTTTTAGCGCTGGATTGTTATTTTTGAAGTTTGCTTGGGTAAGTGGACATCTTTGGAGGATGTGATCCACGATGAGAGTTTCGTTGCAGCTGGAGCATAATAGTGCGAGTTCTCTTTTGTATATAGGTATGCACTTTATTAAAAAGTGCGTGTCCAAGCCTTAAATCGGAGGAGTTGTACCGTATGCAGTCTATTCACCTATTCATTGTAGACTACTTTACCTGAGGTCATTTGGTGCTGTCTCAGAAATGATGTAGTTTTTCCAAATTTTTACGAAATTATGAATTATTTAAGGTATATTAGAAAGTTTGTATGTCTCTTTTGATGCATTTTTACTTTACTTACTTACTAAAAGAACAGGATTAAGCTAACCAACGAAACTCTTCATCTTCTGCGATCAGTCATTGCCTACAGCTTTCCGGTATGGTACACCTCTTGAAGAAAGCCATGAAGGAACTAAAAATGTTCGCTACAAAAATACTGAGGATGTGCGGACACCGAGAAAACAGTTAATTTTTACTCCGACTGGGTGTCGGGCATACTAATGTGGCAAAACGCCAACCCAACATGAGCATGATTTTATGAATTATTAAAAATCAATAGTATGTTTAAAAGTTTTTAACTTATCTCGTTTCTTTAATTATCTCAATCTAGTGTTTGGGACTAATAGGGCCCAATCTTATTGTGCGGAAAATCTTTTATTATTAGAAATACGTTAATTTTAAGTCAATTGTGAATAGCAAGTTCAATGAACATTGAAACAAAAAAAAAATTAAAATTCACATATACCTTTTGTTACATGCAAAATTTCAACACCTCGGTGTGTGAGTTCTGGTTTATAAAATTATAGATGTTAATACATTAGGTAAGAAAATTCTTGACAAATAACTTATACCTTCATGTTTCTGTAATTTATATGTACTTTTTTTTACTGTGTGATCTTATTTTAATCAAACTGTGTACCTATCACAATTGCACTCTTGCTCAAATAAATTATACCTTTTTTTCTATTTTAATAAGGCATGACTTGGTCAAAAGAGTTTTTAAAGTTATGAACTCATACCTCTTTTCGGTAAAGGTATGTAATATATGGGTATAAACCTAAGTAACTTAAATTATGCATATATTCATCTTCAATACACCTACCTACAACATGTAGATTAGGAAAACTTTGAAACCGCAAATAATTTTTTTAATTATTGAAAACCATACGCATCAGACAAGTGAGTCATCCTATATGTAAAACATCAATCAAGTACAGCAAATGTTCTGTCCTTTGGTTCTAGATAAGGTGGGTAGAATGTATTCAGTTTTCTTACTAACTTTCTTTCGTTTGCACACCTAGACTACAAGTTTAGTGGATCACACCTAAGAGGACATAGGTTTCAACTATACCAACTTTTCCTATGACAAAAAAAATAATATAAAACTTAATATCTACTTAGAGACACCTTATTATTATAGACTAAAAATAATAAAAATTAGTCCTAAAAAATGGAAATGCAAGATTTAATTTGACTAAAATAACTCGGACCGTCTGAAACTCAAAAAAAAAAAAATAATAATAAAACATCAGCTTTTTGACTAGGTACCTACATATGTATATCTCGAAGTTTGATCTATTTCTGTTTAACACAAGTTTCAAGTTTTTTTTTATTTTTTTATTTCGTTAAAAATTGTTTGCCCATTTCAATGGCTGTAAATAAAATTCTAATAAAATTTTGTGTCGTCTTATCACAAAAATTGCCAACAAGTCAACGTCAAGTCGAAAAGCAAATTACTCGAGCGAACAGCAGAGGAGTCATGGCTGTGGGAAGAGGAGCACACTATCTATCATACACCCTCATAATCATCATGACCCAATCCAAAACTAATCATATGGCTTGAATCATTGCACTTTTTCCATTTTTCGAATGGAAAAGTACTAAACAATTTTTATTAACCAACTAAAAATGTGCAACACTCCTATTTTTTATTGGGAGTAACTTCAAATCAAAATGAAACAGGCATTTGATTTTGTGTAAGAAATTAAAATAAAAAAAAACCAGCCAGCACTCGCAGCCAGCAATGAAAAAAAAAAACCCAACAGTGGCCGGCACAACAACAACTCTACTCTACCAGTCTCTCTATAAAATTCCATTACACGTTTCTTTCTCGGCGACGACGTTTTTGTCCCCCGTGTCCGTCTTTTCGTTTCTTTCGCAGCACCAGCAAGCTCCTCGCATTATATTTAGACAAATAATATGAAGAAAAAATAAAATAAGTGGAATTCAAACCCGCGACACTTAATTTTCTGAAACATAGCCACCAAGAACGGGAAGTAAGGAATTTTTAGAGAAGAAAAAAAAAGTACATTAAATGCCGATTTGGCCATAAGAAGACCTCAGGCGACGTGTCCCAAGGTGAAGAAGAATTTGGGTTTCTGTGGTTCTATCCGGATACTTAATTCTTACTCCAGATTTTTTTTTTAACTAGTGTAAAAAATAAAATATTGTGCAAAATATAATTTCATTGGAGCACATTTTCCAATGAATTTCATCAGGAGAATTTTATTAATAGAAATACATCTTTTTTGGAACAAACATAATTAATTACACACCGGAATAAATAATTTGTTAATAATTTTTCAGTCTAAAATCTCAGCTTTAGCACTTACCGATTCGATGGGATCCATGACATTAGGCGTTCATCATTTTTTCAATTTCTTTTTTTTTCGTTTTTTCTTTTTTTTTTTTTTTGATTTACAAGAATTCCATGCTCTGGTTGCGAAACAATGAAAAGATTATTTATTTTCAAAGTTTAGCTATATTTTCTTTGCCTGTGGAAAATTCTTGTAATTTGTTTTCTATTGGCAAAGGTTTTTCAATTATTTTTATTTTATCTTGTGAAATAAACTAGAAAATAATTTATATTTTTTATGTTTCACAAATTCACGTTGCGACCAACTTCGCACCCGGACATACTTTTCGGTTCGGCGAAGTTAATGTTAGACAAGGATAACCAAGGTCTATTCAAGCTTTAATGCATGGAGATGAAAAGAGATGGCATGTGTTACAATTAAAGATGGCGGCGTGGTGTGGTCCGTGGTGAATTTACTGGAAAGTTGTATAAGTGATGCCAGAAGTCAATTTTTTTAGCCGGAAGTGGCGTTTGTCTACCCACGTTTTAAAAATATTTTTTTTTAAGTAGATGATACTGATGTGGTTCAAAAATCTTATACAAAAATGTTCAATATTGGAGGTGGTAGTTTACTCATGAGTAGATCGCTGCTACCACAATTAACACATGATCTTCTACTCGACTAGATAGGAATGTGTAGTTGTCGTACTAGATTTCTACTCCCGAGTAAACTACCAACTCCAAAGGAACGCGGCTGTTTTTGTATGAACAAAACCCCCATTCTATTGGAGGTCGTAGTTTACTCGTGAGTAGAAAGAAATCTAGTACAACAACTACACATTCCTGTCTCCTCGAGTAGAAGATCATGTGTTAATGTTAGTAGTAGATCTACTCATGAGTAAACTACCACCTCCAATTCAAAGGAGCTAAGATTTCACACGTGAACGTCGACATTCCAAAGTTAGCCCCGTTCCACTGGAGGTGGTAGTTTATTCATGAGTATAGAAATAGTACTTCAATTAACACATGATCTTCTACTCGAGGAGATAGGAATGTGTAGTGCCAGATTTCTTCTCACGAGTAAGCTTCCAACTCCAATAGAACAGGGCTCCAGGATAGGGCTGTTAAAGCTAAGGTATGCAGATCGAGATAAATTTTAGCTTCCCTACAAAATTCACTTAAAAATTTGTTTAAGAATTTCAGCCGAATTGTGCGCAGATTTAGCTAAAAAAAATAACTCATTCGTTTCCAAGCAGAGATGGCAGAGTAGATTACGTCAGGTAATCTACTCGGTTAACTACGCGTAGTTAATCGAATAAACTACTCGCTTGATTTGTTTCATGTACTACCTACATTTGCTACGTGCAATAACTACATAAAAAACGTTATATTTCAAAAATATTAAAAAATAAATAGCTGTGTTTTCGTGAGAATTTGGTTTCGTAAAGTAAAACCTTTTCAAAGAAACCTCCCCAAAAGTCCATCTGGTTTCAAATATTCTATTCAAATTTACACTATCACAGCTATGTATTTCGATTTGAATAAGACTTTGACAATTTGGTGGTAAAATTGGCATTTCAAACTACATTTTGCGTCTAGCGCTACGTCTCACAGTGGGGAACCTTATATGGGAGAGTGGAAAAAACTCCGTTAAATCTAAACTACTGGACCGTTTTTGATGAAATTTTCAGGAATGATAGGAAATATGAAGATACATCAACACCAGTAATTTCCGCCCACTGCCCCGCCCACTAAAGTGAAAAATGGCTATTTAAGTTGAAAAAAGTTGAAAACTAGTACTTTTGTATGAAATTTAACGAAGACAACGTGACTTGCAGTAACCAAAATATACTTTTCTGAAGGTTTTCGATGTTTTGAACTCGTCATAAAAAATTAATCAGCTCCTGTTTTTGAAATATTAACGTTAGAAAATGCAAAAAAAGTTTTTTTTCTACTATTTCGGACCTTATTCTTTAATATAAGTAAAATTGTCTGAACATATTTACTAACGGTTTATATAATAACTGATTTCCTTCTTTCAAGACCTGTTTAAATCTTTTCGATATCTTTTTTACTGCCTGAGATATCTTGAGTTGTTTGGCATGGTATATCTACCATATAAATTATACCGTCATTATCTCCTTTATGATATATGAAGCCGAACCCACTAACTACATTTTAAGATATCTCGGGAAATAAAAAAGATATCGAATAGATTTAAACAAGTCTTGAAAGAAGGAAAATAGTTCTAATAGAAACCGTTATTCACGTTGTATGGGGAACTGGAAAAAACTCAATTAAATCTTAACCACTGAACCGATTTAAATGAATTTTCAGGCAAGATTATTAAAAGCAAGGGGAACCAACTCCAGAAATTACCGCCCACTGCCACGCCTACCAAAAAGAGAAAATAGATTTGAACCCTAATTATGTTTTTTTTTTCATAAATCCAACTTTAAAAAAGGTATACACAATAGTGTTGAAAATTATTCAAATTTATTTTGAAATTTATTTGTTAATTTGTTGCTTGTTGGAATATCTGAAAAAAAAAAAATAAATAAATGGTATTCCCTTTTTTATTGAATTGAAATCTTTAAGTATCTCTTATTGAATATTTGTGGCCCTCAAAAGGGCCTTTTGGAATATATCTAAATTTTTGTACTGACTGGAAAAAGTCGTCATTACAGCAACATCGCTTTTTGGATTTTGGTTCAGGGCGTAAATACGATATCAAAGGATCAGATGAAATCAAAAACATGTGCATGACATCTTCATTTGTAGCAATTCGCGATGTTTTCCTGCTATTATTCGATCGATACATCCGATAATCTTTGTTCCTGCTCTCCTGAGCTTCTTCCGATAAGGAACCGATGGGAAGTGCGCATGATTCTATTATATCCTTGCCGTGCATAAGAATCTTATGCACGCTTGCTGGTAAATAGTACCAAGGGTACAACTCAATAGCCATTTTTTAGTCATATCTTTATATTAGTTTTTTGTGCTCTGAGGGCCATTTCCTGAAACGAAACTTAAATAATTTAAGTTGCACATAAGCTCCTATTCTCTACTTTTTCCTCTGCGTAAACTGCCACATAAGAGTTTATTTAGAACATAAATGCTTAAGTTTCAGGAAACGGCTGTGAATCTAATATTCCCCAAGTAACAATTTAGCTTTCATAAGGGTCAATGCAAGCTATTTTTTGACTTTTTTAAGAAGAAGGACAAGTCTTATGCAAATCATTTTGGCGCAGATTACCGAATTTCCCCAAGACCTTCCTCCACAGGCAATCCACAAGCTAATAGCTTGTGACGAACAGCGTAAAACGACCTTATGCAGGCCTTTTTACAAAACAATGAAACATTTTAGGGAAACTATAGCTTCGCTAAGGAAACTATCATTTGCATTGGATGTTATAATAAGGCCTTATGGAGGTTGTTATAAGATGTTGAATTTATGAATAAAAAAAAAGATTTTATTGATTTTTTTTTCTTGTAATTTTTTTCTATTTTGTTTTTTCTTCTTTTTTGGCACATTTTTTTTTTTAATTTCACAAATGGCCCCGCCAGGAATCGATCCCACGTACCTCTGCATACCAAGCCAGCACCTTACCAGTAGACCATACTCGAATATTAAAGATGAGTGGCAAAAAGGGAGCTAATTGAAACCTCACATATAAATGCAATGTTTTTTTTCTAAAGTGTTACAAACATTGCATATCTGCAGGATAAAAGCTTTGCATACTTATTGGTGAAAAACATTGCATACTTGAGAGATGAAAACATTGCATACTTACAAGAACCTCTTGGAACAGGTCTTATGAAAGCCTTCTGTCACTTGAAAATAGAAAACTTCTTTAAAACGGTTCAAACAGGTCTTCTTTAACTTATATTTACAAGGCTTCTTCTAAACACTTCCAGATGGCCTTAAGGAGACCTCCTTTGTTTCCAAAATGGATGATTTGCGTAAGTAAGCCTTAAACTAAACTTATACAAACTATAGCTTGCCGAATCGAAGAAAATGCAAGTAAAATTGTTACTTGGGTCGTACCCCAGAAAATTTTAAATAAATTGCACAAAACGTTAAAAACCGTCCATTTTTTATGTATTTTTCGATATTTTTTTTTATATGTAGGTATTTTCAAACTAACGTTAGATTTGAATTCATCGGATAAAAATACATATTAAAACACATGATTTTTAAAAAAATCTTTCCATTTTTTATTACAATCTGCTTTTTTAGAAAATACGTTTTTTCACATTTGCTTAGCTTCAAATTGCTCTAAAAAGTTTATTAGGACGAACTAGGATGAGATTTTTGGTGCCAAATGTTGCTGAGATTCAACACTTTCATATGATATGAGTCCGCCCACAGAGGGAAACAGAGGAAGTAGTTAAAACAATCTTTGAACTCAAAATTCCGGAAAATTATAAGTATTCTTAAAATGAAAAATCGAAAAAAAAATTTTTCCGCTAAACTTGTAACTGATATTGTTAAACAGTTTATTTTTAATATATTTACAAAAATTTAACTGATTTTATACCATTTAAAAAATACTCATATTTACATCAGTTTTCATAATTTTTCAACTTTGAATACAAATTTCTAAATCTAGAAATTTTTTTTGAAAGAAATGCTTTCACATCTTGATTCTACAACATAATAACTGTAAGAAAAACATCCAACATATACAAAAATCCAGCTTTCACACCAATGAGTTTTTTCCACTTTTTTCCCACTGTGCGTCTGCTACATTTAATTACGTTAACTACATTAAACTACGTTAACTACCTCATTTATGTAGTAGACGTAACAAATGTAGGAAATCAAAAAAAATCCAATTTTTGCCATCTCTGTTTCCAAGTATACATTTTGTATCTGTCACAATTTAAAGGATGAAAAATAAGCCAAGAAAAACGGAGAAAAGAAATGTCAGCTAAAATTTAGAGTGATCTGCGTTGCTAGGCTTAAAGCTTAATTATAGCCCTGTTCCTTTGGGAGGTGGCAAAGTACTACTAGTAGTTTACTAGCAATTTTCAATGGAACGCACTTTCAACTAATTCAATACAAATCGTATCTATTCGGGAGGAAGTACATGAGTAGTTCTAGTAGTTAATGTACTAGATCATGTACTACTTCAATGGAACGGGACTTTTTAGGCTTTAAATACTACTACGCAGATCAAATTTTAGTCTCCGTTTTTCTTGGCTTATTTATGATTAGCGAGTTGAATATTCGACTCAAGTCGAACGAGATTAATGACAAACTCTTATTACGTTCTATTCCGATTAAAAAATTAAGACAATCGCATCGTAATGCAGCTTAAATTAAGAAAATGATGTACTTAGTCATTTTTAAGTCGACGAATCGCTAATTAGAGACCCAAAAACTGATTCGTAACAAGCCGCGTAAAAAACCGCGTTTTTGGCTTGGTGTGAAAAGGCTATAAGCTAGAACTTTGATTCACTAAATTTTGTTTAGCGATTCGCAAGTCAAAATTTACTGGGGTATAGAAGATAGTATTATAAATGCCGTTTAAAACTTAATCTAAAGAAATAAGTTATTCTTGAAAATATATTAAAAAGAAATATGCAATTCTTTAAAAGGTTGTAGTTTTTCAAAGCCAAATTAAAGTGATTTTGCGATTCCACTTTAACCGAATAGCGGAGTGGAGCTGATATTCAAGATAAGGAACAGTGGCCTGATTATGGAATATGAAGTCGGTAGTTTTAGGAAAATTAAGAAAAAAGTTCCCTGCAAAAAATTATCCCAATTTCGAAGATACTTCGCTATCGCAAATGGAAAAAATTCCGGGGAATTTTTTTTTCGCAGTAACGTTGTTTCCCACAGTCAAAAGGCAAGATGGTCCCTTTGCTACGCATTCGCCAGTTTCACCTGGAAATTTTTGAACCCGAAATATTTTTGTTCACTCGTTATTTTAAAAGCAATTGCGACTTTTTTCCGGTGGGAATTAGCTTGATTTAAGTTATCCTTGATTTAAGTGAAAAAAAAGAGCTTTTGATTACCTCATATACATATTACGTGAAAAAGTTCAAAATATGAAAATATTTGAACAAATTTTCGCCCGGAACTTAAAATAGGGGAAAGTGAAATTCAATTTTTCCGGGTGGAATTTTGTTCACGTGAAACGGTAATGATTTTTTCGACTGTTTCTTTTGATTTTACAGCTATTTTGGTTAGCTTTCATTTTTTGTATTACTTTTTGGATTGGCAATGGTCTTAAATTGTTTTATCATTAAGAAAATTAAGGGGGGAAAACCCTCTGGAATTTTTTTATTTTTGCATTATCAATTTTTTGCCTAAAAAATAATTTATCAACCGAAGAAACTGTTTTAGTGGTCTTAGCCTTAAATGAAGCCTCAAAAGTTCCCAGGTAGTCCTGAAACCCATGCGTTCCGAGCCTACCACAGTACTAAAATGAAAACTTTAAACGAATTTTTCTCGATACTCGTTTTTTTTTCGCGCCGTGCAACGTAACTCAAAAACTAATGAAGCTATCGACTTCAAATAAAAAGCAAATTGCTCGTTAACTAACCTAACCGAACCTAAAAGTTCAATATAATTTTCACAATAAATATTTTTTTTAACAATTTGTTTATAAGAAAACATTGTTTTTTAGTTTTTTTTTGGTCTCTAATTTTTATTTTACACTTTTTTTTGCTAAATTTAGGTTCATGCAATGCGTATATATTGATATAACCAAAGGAAAAAATATATGAATTAAATTTTAAAAAATTGTATTCAAATCTTTAAAATAGCTACATACAAGTTATAGCATAAAAGAATTAATTAAAATATATATAAATTTGTGTAAAAAAATCAAATTTTAAATTGTTGTGATTGTTTGTTAAATTGTTTGTGTATTGATGTATTGTTAGGTGTGTGGAATTGCAGCTATTTTTCCAATACGGTCTCAGAAGGGTATCTACCTTTTTTTTCTTTTTAAATTCATCTGTTCTAAAGTCTGTTATGTCGTCTGTAGATTTTTTTCTCTTTTTAGTCGGTCTGTCTGTAATTTATAATTGCGACTGGTGCCTCTGTAAAATGACGAGTGTTTCCGTTTATTTTTCAATTCCCTACCACTTCGTGCAATCTGGTGTTTAACCTAATAGCAGGTTAGCCGAGAAATCAAAAATAAACATCCACAAGAATACGATTTCCATGTCTATTTCTTACGCCTCACGATTGATCTAGCTGGGCCTGATTCAATGGAAAGTCGCCAGAAATAAACACTTCCACCATATTCCGCTCTCTGCTAGCGATAGCCTTCACACTACCTCACGAAATTTTCTGGTGCTAGACCTGTAAAATTGGACAGCCGTCCTCAGAATATCGCTTACCAGAAAGCATGAACGATTCCTTATTTTGTGTTCTTAGGGATAGATATAAAAAAATTAAAAAATGATAAAAAAAAAACCCAGATCATTGCAAGTCCAAGGGGATGACCTTCATAGTAAAAATCATCTCCTTGAAGTAGCAATAAATCTTTTAGCCGTTCGAACGAGCCCCACGTATATTTTAATGGAAAAAAATGTCTCTTTTGATTATAAATAATTTACAGGAGCTGGGCATTGCACGGCGCAAATGCGAGGCATCAACTTTAAACAGTTGTAGAGCCGCCATTTTGTTTTTTTATTACTTCAAAAAAATTGTGCTAAGACTTCATGATGTTAATAATATCATGTATTTTTCCAAATTTGAATTAATGCTTTCAGTTTTCCAAAAGAAATTCTTGAAAAACCCGTCGTCCAGAGGGATTTCCCCCTTAAATAAAGAAATGTTAATGGATCCATTCCCATATTTCATAAGCGGTTCATGCCGCGACTATCGTTTCTGTTACGGTTTTTTGCCTTGGTTTCGTAATTCATAATTCTCGCCATGAAAAAAAATAATCACAATCGTATTGACATTTGCAGTTTCTTTGGTTTCTGGCTTTTCGTAGCATATACGAGAACGGAACTCATATTAAACGGCCTTTCTGTGAGGCAAATTAATTCTATGAAAAATCATATTTTCGATTCGATTCTCTGCAAAATATTTAAAGTTCCACATTGAATATTTGATATTTGCTGCAGAGCAGAAAATGGCAAACATTTTTATGTGCTGCAGATTATCAGTTTAAAATCCCATAAAGTAAAAAAAATAAATTTTTGTTTTGAATAATTTTTTTATTTTTAAATGTTTTTTGTTTTTAAATTAGTTACAAATAACTTATTACTATTTTCAATACAGTCCATTGCGATAATCCTGAAAAAGAAAAAAAAATTTAATTATATACGCATTTACATACAAAAATATTACTTTAAAAAAACTGAAATCTCAGTTAAAAAATTTAAATCATTAAAATTCATAAGTCTAACATATTTTAATCTCATCATAGTAAATTAAATGATTTAGTAGATTAACATTGACATATGCTTACCTCTTGAATAAATAAAATGATTCCACACAAAGCATAAATGCAACATCTACTGCCAATTTAATGCCCTGTAAGCAAAAATAAGAAATTCTTTTTTTAATACAAAATGTTTCTAGTCGTTCTCAATAAAAATTAATAGAGACTTAAAATTCAGTAAATTAATTTACACTAATCATAGCAAATCATAGGTGTCCCAAGGTAAATGCTATATCATCACAAAAAATTCAATCACCAATTTCCCACAGTTCTTTTATGCTATGAACGACTAACTTTAGACGAAAAAAAAAAAATGTTCTGCGAAACCGGTGATTGTAAATTAAGAAGAAAATAAAATACAACTCACCTTAACTTATAGAAAAACTAAATATTAGTCCAGTCAAAAGTGCAACATCTACTGAAAATTTAATTCCCTGTAAGCAAAAAATAAATAAATTCTTTTATTAATACAAAATATTTTCAGATATTTTGAATAGAAATCTATAAAAGCTTTTAATTCAGTAAATAAATTTACACTAATCATAGGCTATCATAGGTGTCCCAAGGTAAATGCTATTTCATCACAAAAAAATTCAAACACCATTTTCCCAGTACATTTACGTCAAAGAATTCATTCATGCTAATAACGACAATAAATGTACTGCGAAACTGGGAATAGTAGGTAAATTAAAAAAAATAATTCTACGCACCTTTTGTTCTATTCCTTGTTTTATTAATCAAACCAACGCCTAATTTTGCATATTTTGCCTGAAAATATTAATAAAAAAGACGGTTAAACTAAAGCTTATCGATTGAAACTTAATTTTGGTTTTATGTTTATTTTTCAGTAGTTTTTTTGTAATCACAATGATTGTCATAGTCTAACATATGAAATTATTGAATCATCAAAAAAAAAGTGAAAATTAAATAAAAATCTAAAGTAAACCCACCTTAAAATGCATAACGCGTTCGTATATCTTCTAACTTTTTACAAATTTGATTTGGTGTGCGATACATATCACCAGCTATGCTCTTTTGTTTCGCTGGATCAATGGACAAATACTGTTCGCATAAATCTCCATCAAGAACATTCTTTACCGGATAATATGCACTTCTATAGCTTAAATGATCTCTGCCACACAGTGGCGGATTCTCATTTCTCATATGCATTTCCAGATGCTGGAAAAAGTCAAAATCTTCTCGACTGGTAAACGGTACAAGCACTCCAACAGTTCCACTTAAAGTAGAGTAGATAAGAGATTCAGATCCCCCAGGAATTAGAGTGGCTTTCTGAAGTGACATGATGATTTCACCAATATGGAATGTCGAAATATTTTCCGCTTTTTGTGATGCACCACTCAAAAGACCTCGATCCCATAGAGATTTTGTTCCGGTTGGATCTTCATCGACATCGTCAGTTACAGAATGTGGTAGCCGTAAAATGGAGACATTACCAAACTTATCAGCAGTCGCGATAGTATCGTAGTCCAATAGTGTAGTGGCAGTTATCCATCGAGGATGTGTATCATCGGCAAAAATGATCAACTGATTTTCAGCTCGCTTGTAACGTACAAAGAATACAGATTCTTGAACATCGGATACATAAATACGATGACCCATGGCTTGAACATTGACAATTTGATAAGGAATGTGTTTGTTTTCACACTTTCTCAAGAGCTTCTTCTTTCCCAAGTCATATATTCTTAAGATACGACCAATTCCAGCCAACAAGCGTCCCTGAAAACCACAAAGTGCTCCGGGAATCTCATCACATTCTGTTCGATGTAAGAATTCCAACAGTGAACAGGTTGGATCTATGCGATACACATCAATAGCTCCTCCATTGGAGATTCTGGGATTAAGTTGAAGATCTTTGGCAACTCCTACAACAAGATAATACCGACCATCAGCTGCAGCTGCGAATTTCATAACAGCCATAGACATTATAGCATCATTTTGGGTCAGAGGTATTTTGAATGTTGTTTGTCCATGAATTGGGTCTACAACACGTATTTGAGAGGCCCACAAACCTAAACCAGCTTTTGGTGAAGAGAATGTATCTTCCGGTAATACCTCGTTAATAAAAGCATCAGCCATTTCATTTGCCAATTCTTGTTCATCTTCTCCAGCAGCTGTACGCATTTCTTCAGCCATCTGATTTTTGCGGGCATTTTTCATTTCTTCCGTATATGCGTTGTGATCAGTTTCGGCGATTATCATACGGCCAGTGTCTTGATGGGTGCAGAAAATACGTGGCGTATACTCCAATGGATACGAAACTTGATTAAATACTGTGCCTAGTTTTTCCAATGCTAAGATACGCAATGTGTTTGTGGAAATAGCTACAATACCCTCATTACATTGTTCACTCGAAAAGCCAGACGCATACTCCAGCGTCTCATACGATAAAGGTGTTAAATGGAAACGGTTTTGGTAGTAGTACGAAAGCCATGTTCGACTCGACATTGCCAATACTGCTTCGGCTCCTTGCATTTTAATTCGAAATAGCTTTACCGGTCGTGAACCCAAATATCTTGTTCGGGTATCTGCTAAGTCTCCTGACACTGGATCAAGAACAGTTCGCAAAAGTACTCCGTTACTTAATCCGATATTAAGATATATCGTTCCCTTGCCTTGAGCTTGACCCTCTTCATTCAACTCACCATGGCCCATTTCTACCAAACACAAGGACTCTGCTGGTGATGGCAAGGCCTGCATTGAACAAGGTGACAAACAATCGTTTGGATCGAGTGATATAATTCGGACAGTATTGTCGGCTAAGCCAACAGCCAAGAACCATGATCGTTGTTCTCCTTCCGGGACCGTACCTAGCGCCATACACATAATTTCAGCTGGCATTTCTGACCGCTCTGTGTATTCATTCAGTTCACCAGACTACAAATATAAAAAAAAATAAAAATCTATTAAAAAGAATTCGATACTCTCAGTTTTATTTATGACTTTAATGTATTTACTCAGCACTGCAGGACACAAAGTGTCGCAACATGGTTATTCTTTTGGTGTTTTTGTCATCAGAGAAGTTTTTTTTTTTTGTTTTAGAAAAAGATTTATATTTAACTCACCTCATCCATTTCAAAATAGACAAGCTCTCGTCCGGACAATGCAATCACAACCTGCCTCTGGTTGACAGCGCACTTGGAAATCGACTTCTTTCCCGGCGCTTTCCACTCATTTACACGCTTATCGGCACGAATGTGACGAATACCATCAGGGTAGACTTGCACCAAAGCATCATCTCCCAATGAGGAGCAACTAAGTGTCGGTGTTGTACCCAAGAACCCACTGTCCGTGACTTCTTCAACCGTTTCGCCGATACTTAGTACCAGCGTGGCATTAACGAACGAGACGATGATATAAGCATCAAAATCATCTGCAATAGATATCAAAAATATAAAGATGAAGTTTATTAAAGGTCCTAGAGTTTGACCATATTGTATTTGTAAATCAATAATAATTTGGCATGGGATCAGTTAACCAAAGTTTAATCAAAGAAATTCAACTGAAACACGGTATAGATCATCATTTCAAATGCCATTTTTTGTCTAAATCTTAAAACTAAAGCAATTCAATCTCCGACTATGGAAAGAAGTCTGGAAATTGAAATTACATAAATCGGCGGCTTGTTTCGATAGAGTATAGTATCTGTTCTCAAATCAAACACCAACCGATGAGACAGATTGGATGTGTATTTTAAGAGTTGCCTTACCTATTACACAATTGTAATATATTTTTTTAAATATACGTGTTTATCCAGACAAATACCAAACACAATTGTCATTTGGCCAGTTGTTTAACCGCCTGAAATAGAAAAGAACTGGTGTTTGATAGATGTTCTTTTTGATATCAGGTTCACCAGTTGATGATTAAAACTGTTTTTTTTTTGTCTGCTTATTTTTTTTTATGTTAATGAATCTACGCATTTATCATGCAACATTGTGATTTCTGAATGAAAACAAATTTAAATAACTAACCGTCTATGCGTTTTTTTACTGTCCATACAGCATTCGGGTTGCCGGGCAATTCAGATACAGCCATCTCGGAAACTTCTAGACCATGACGAAGTACACGAATTGAAGAACGTGGCCCTCTGCCGCAAAGCAAATACATTTGGGGTGTGTCTTCATTTGCCAAATCAGCCACTTGAGATGTGATGATTGGAGCAAACGATGGCATTTCATCGACCATAACCAGATTTTTCAATGGGCGTGGTGCAAAGAAGAAAGTTTCACCTTCTTCAAGTGGCATAGCTGAACTGAATTCAGGTTCATCATCATCGTCACCCAAATGAGCAATTTGATACAAGTAGCTGTTGGTAAAAAAATTCATAATTTTTGAGTTAATAAAAATAAAAGAATTGAAAATGAAAATTTAAACTTACTGGTTGCCAAATTCAGATGCAACAAACAAAAACCCAGTTTTGAGAACACACATCGATGTTGCCGGTGGCACAGTATCGAAATATTTTAATTTAATTTCGGATACAGCATCATCGTCAGTTTCGAGTGTAACTTTAAAGATGTCCCCTTGTTCGGTTTGTACGAGGAAAAAGTACATACTTTTTGTTCTGTGGGTTGCCGAACAAATGAAAATCATTCCACGTTCGGGATCATCCAAATCGTTTCTCCGACGAGGAATTGGACAACGGATATCGTGCATATCGCCATAGATTTTATATGTCAAGTAGTTTTCAGAGCAAATCAATACTCCGGATGGTCCATCACTTCCCCCAGGAACCGAGATCAAGAAATTGGCGTGTTCTTCGAGGGGTTCAGAACGCTTTCGAACCACATGATTCAATCCTAAATCTAATTCGTAAAAAGTAAGTGTCTGCTGAGTTTTTTGAGCAGCTTCACCTATAAATATTAAGAAAGACAAATAATGTTAGGAAAAATGTATTTGTTTGAGGAGCTAATCAAATAAATTTAAATGAGTGATAAATTGTACATTCGCTTTTTGAAGTGATAACCAATAATTTATAGTCACACCAAATGGAACCGGAACGGAATCATTCTAGCACTATGCTTATTCAATGAGAAGAAGTAATGCCCCACACTGGACTATCTGCAATGTGCTATTTGGTAACGATTTGAGTACATTTAATCAGTTTCAACATCAGTTTCGACCCAAAGTTCTCATTTGGTTTTAAATGGTTGTCGAATTAAATGGTACGCTCATTTTTAAAGAAAAACACGCGTTTGTCACGAATTGACACAAACCGGTTCCGAATTAAAATTTTGAAAGCTCTGTTGGAACAGTTTAGTAGGTAGTTAGATTAAATAAAAAAATTTGAAACCTATTAACTTTTTAAAACTTCAACTAATTATGCTACGCTTGACATATGAAATCAAAGCAATGAACTTTGAATAGGCAAAACAAAAAATGGGATTTTTCAAGTAAAATATGTATACTAGTTTAAAAAATTATTATTTTCTAGGTAATAATTGTTGGCTTCTCATCAGTGAAGTGTTGACCAAAATTTTATAGTCACACCAATGGTTTAGAAGTCAAATTCATCTAGCACTTTTCCAAGCCGATGTGAGGAAGTAATACCCCACACAGGATTGTCTATAAAGTGCAAAAATTTAATAATAGATACATATTTCACTTGAGCTATTTTCGACTAATAATAAAAAAAAAACAATCAAGAAGACTATGTAGAAAAGTAAATTCCTAACCAATTTTGTAATTCATGTTTTATAGGTAGTTTCATAAAGAATTTTTTGTATTCGGTAGCTTTCGCACAGCGATGTTCGTTTATGGTGAAACATGAAGACAAATCAAATAATATTGAAGGTTTCTAATAATAACTTACTAGGTAATAATTGTTGGCCTCGCATCAGTGAAGTGTTGACCAAAATTTTATAGTCACACCAATGGTTTAGAAGTCAAATTTATCTAGCACTTTGCCAAGCCGATGTGAGGAAAAAATACCCCACACAGGATTGTCTATAAAGTGCAATAAATTAATAACAGATACATATGTACTTGCCTAAACTTTTTTTGCAAAACTAGAAAACTCTTCTCGTGAGAACTTCGCAGTTCTCTCCGGTATTCGCCCTTCTTTCTTAAAAGTTGCGGCATGATAATTGATTTACTAAAATATCAATTTTAGCTTCCATAGCCAGTCGTTTTTGTGTCGTTTTAATACAAATTAATACAATAGGGGTGATTGCTAGGGTCTTGTATACCTTGGCAATCACCCCTATTACGGTTGTCGTTTGTACTAAAACGATTCATTTCAGAAGCCAAAATTGAGGCTTAATTAAAGCAATTATAGTGTCAAAGAAAATGGGCGAAAAACAGAGGAAACTACGAGGTTAAATTTCTTATTTAACACAAATTATTGTAGCTTTTATTTTATTTCCATAACAAGGACACAATAAAAATCTGTCGTTACAATCGAGTATTGGCATCATCTAATTTGGTCCCTTCGAAGATTTTCAATGGAGAACGCTCGAAAAAAGTTAGGTACTACCACTGCTCTATTGTATTGAACAAAAAAAGTTCTTTCCTATCTTTCTATTCGTTCTAACTAGTGCCGTGCAGTATGCATTTAAAAAGACCTTAGGTCTTACAGGCATATAATTAAAAATTATTAAAAAAAGAGAAAATTTATTGTAAAAAAGAGTTAACTCAATTGTACCAAGTTATGTGCTGGCACCCCTATCTTCTATCGTTTCGAAACTAAATGGCTTGAGAGCATTTTAATATAAACGAAATGATTCGTTTCTTCTGTTCTTGAAAATTATGAACTTTAATATTCCATCCGGTGTCCCTTATCTAAACAATTTAATAAATTTAATTAATTAAACGAGTTATCTTATTCTTCTGTATCTATAATATCAAAAAGATGTTTCGAACCGAAATACCTTCTTCAATACCTACTAATTTTCTTTCTTTGACTTGGCGCATTTTTCAACAAACTAGCCGCCATTTTACATTTCAGAAACTTCCAAAAATGGCCACGCTTCATACCAATATTTTATTTTAATAATTTTTCAATTTTAACTTACCACTTGGATCATTGTCGGCTTCCTCGTAATCAATTTCCAAACAAGCAAACATTGGATTTTCAAATCCAGTATCCACGCCAACCATATGATAAGTCAATGTATTGGACTTGTGGGCTTCCAGTGGTGATGAAATAGTCAATCGTGCTTCAGCATCTCGATTGAGAATGTAAGCAAGTTTTTGTTTCTCAACAGCACCAATCATAATAGCGCGACCCCTGGGATCAATTGAAAAATATTGACCTGGGACGATGCGACGACATCCTGACTTGCCAAATGTCTCTTGATGGACCTTCTCAAGGAAATTCTTAGTAGGATTATATTCTAGAATGACAATACGTCCCGAATCTGATCCAACTACAATGTAATCTTCAGGGGGAAACAAAATTGAAGAGATTAAAAAATAATTCCTACGAGAATTTCAATACAAAAAAAATTAAGGAAGCGCTAATATTTCTCCATGTTTCAGTTCGATATGAAATAATTGATTCACATCGAATGCGACGCAGAGAACTTATTGCTCTCGCACATAGACCGGAAGTCATATCAGATTATCTCATAGAATGAGAATTCCAATATTTTTAAGTGCTTCCGACAAAAAAAAAATACTTTTCATAAATAAATCCTACCTTTAGTTCCGCCTGTTAAACGGAAAGACATTAAAGCCCGAATACATCCAAAGACCTCAGTGGTCAAGAGCGTGTGAACTTTTCCGGTGGTTGAATCTGGACGTAGTAATTCCAAACTTTTCCCACGTGAAACGATAATTTCTTGGACCTTTGTCCCGGAAAAACTTCCATGGATAGCATGGGTTATGCCTGTGGCACGTTGTAAGGTAAGATTATACAAATACATATTGATTTCTTTTGGGGGTACACTTACGTCATTTTCTAGAATATCAGGGAAATTATAAAATTAGACTAAAATTATACAGAATTTTTTTTTAGAATTTTGTTCTGTCTACGATTCCATGTGCACAGTGAGAGAAATCAGTGTGTCCAAACGATGCTAATTCAACAGAAAATTTTTTATTGCACAGAAAAAATTGCGACCAAAGCACAGACATTTCTGTGACTCTGGAGATACGTTGTGCGGAAAATATTGATTAAAGTACAGAATCAATATTTGGATCTACAAGAATGTAAGCTTACCTTTATATTTAATTTACACTCTCAAAAGATGAATGCAGATTATTTTTTTCTATGAATCTATTAACTTGGTGATATCATTTAAAACTTTCGAGGAAATAAATAAGACCATCAACGAACGTCCGACCCCCGAGCCGGTTGAAATAGAAATGACAGATTGAATTGCAAAAATGGACGAAGAGGAAGTTCATTTCAACTGAGCACACCGAGTGAAGTTGGATGTGATTTGGGAAATAAATTGGGCTCAAACGAATGCGTTCAGGAATTAATGTACGCAAGTCGTGTTTACACTGTCACACTTGAATGTTTTGGAATGCTTTGGAATCATGGTATAAAAAGAGAAGGTATGATCATTAGAAAAAACTCAGTATCGAGAACTGTCAAAACTTATGGCTGCTTAAGGTTTTGACAGCCCAGCCCATTGAAATTGTTGTTGTGAACAAATTTGTCTTAGAAATTGTTGTTGCTTTTGACTTTGCCAAATGCCAAACGTCAAAACCTTATTACCCCATTTTGTAAGATGGCGGCTCTAATGATCATACCTTGTCTTTTTATACCATGCTTTGGAATGATTTCAGAAGATAAGTGCCAGTTGTACAAACGTGGATCAGCCTTGGTTCAGGAATTTAACCCATCGATTTCGGTGGATTAGCTGCGGGTCAACTTCGGTTCAAGAATGAATGTTTTAGGCTTAAGGCTTGACCATACCCGAAAAGGTATGTATGAACCAAATTCCAAATTATAACGTCAACGTTGTGGTGTGGATTTTGTTCATACATTTACCCGTACCGCTACTGCATACCTTCCGGTGTATTCAAGCCTTTAAAGGCTTGGCCACACCGGAGGGTACGTGGTAGAGGTACAGGTAACGGTACGGGTATTTGTATGGAAAAAATTCCAAACTGACACATCAACGTTCGGGTGTGGAATTTTTTTAATACAAATATCGTTGCCGCTACCCGGGTAGAGGTAACGGTACTTGTATGAAAAAAATTCCAAACTGACATATCAACGTTCAGATGTGGAATTTTTTTCATACAAATATCGTTACCGCTACCCGTACCTCTACCGCATACCCTCCGGTGTGGCCAAGCCTTTATAGGCTTGGCCACATCGGAGGGTACGCGGTAGCGGTACGGGTAGCGGCAACGATATTTGTATTAAAAAAATTCCACACCCGAACGTTGATGTGTCAGTTTGGAATTTTTTCCATACAAGTACCCGTACCGTTACCCGTACCTCTACCGCGTACCCTCCGGTGTGGCCAAGCCTTAAGGCTTGGCCACACCGAAGGGTACATGCGGTAGCGGTACGGGTAATTGTATGAAAAAAATTCCAAACTGACACATCAACGTTCAGGTATGGAATATTTTCATACAATTACCCGTACCGCTACCGTATGTACCCTTCGGTGTGGCCAAGCCTTTATAGCTTGGGCAGACGGACATGCGGTAGCGGTACGGGTAATCTGGCAGACGACAACTATTTAATTCTTATAATAGGGGTATTCACGATCTGGTGCAACAGGCCTAGTAAAAATGTAAAATTTTATTTTTTTACAATAGATCGTGAACGCCTTTCTTCTTAGCGACAACCATTATAAACAGAATAAAAAAGACAAACTGTTTATCATGGGCGACGCGACGGTGAGCTGCCATCTGTCAAAAATAATTTTACTCGATTGTATTTTTATTTTGCAATAGGGTTAGGGTATAGCAAAAGTGCAAGACCATTGTAAAATTTCAATCCATATAGGGGTATTCACTATCTGGTGCAACAGGCCTAGTAAAAATGTAAAATATTATTTTTTTACAATAGATCGTGAACGCCCCTTTTTTTATCTATAGTACCTAAATATTGAAGCATGAATGAAAATGATGTTTTTTTTTTAACAGGGTTGTTCCTCCACTGTTGCTTCTTCTTTTTTTCCATTTTTTATAATTTAATTCTTTGTTTTGTCGGGTTAATTAATTTTTACAAATTATTTTACATCAAAAGAAACTAAATTACGGGACATGAGTACCGACAAGCCGACAACCATAATTAACAGAATAAAAAAGACAAACTGTTTATCATGGGCGACGCGACGACGGTGAGCTGCCAACTGTCAAAAATAATTTTACTCTATTGTATTTTTATTTTGCAATAGGTCTAGAGTATAGCAAAAGTGCAAGACCATTGTAAAATTTCAATCCATATATTTTGTTGTTGTAGTGTTGTAAGATTTTACACTTTTGCACTTTTGCAATGATACAAGACCAGTTGCATCGGATCGTGAATACCCTTTATATTTTGTTGTTGTAGTGTTGTAAGATTTTACACTTTTGCACTTTTCAATAGGGGTATTCACGATCCGATGCAACTGGTCTAGTATCATTGCAAAAGTGTAAAATCTTGCAACACTAAAACAACAAAATATATGGATTGAAATTTTACAATGGTCTTGCATTTTTGCTATACCCTAACCCTATTGCAAAATAAAAATACAATGGTGTAAAATTTTTTTGACAGATGGCAGCTCGCCGTCGCGTGTCGCCCATGATGAATAGTTTATCTTTTATTATTCTTATTCTTTTTTTATTTTGTTTCTTTTGATGTAATTTGTGAAAATAAATTAATAGCCTGTTTTCACTACAGCCCAAATGAGGTAATTTAGCAAATTACCAAAAAAGTGTTTTCACTACAAATTACCTCATTTCGAATGACAAGAAGTGTCAACACTGAAATGACTGAAAGAAATTTGTTTGACACAAAAAATAAAAAAAATAAAACAAACTGAAAATTTTTCAAAATACCTATATATATAATAATTTCGGAATTATAAGGTTTATTTTTAACTTTTATTTACCGACGCGACACAAAATAACACAATTTAATTTTAACCGCTATGTGCTATGTATTTTTTTTATTTTTTTTAGTTTGACGTTTTGTAAAAATTCATAATTGTGACCTATTCACAATGAAATTTTATGAGCGTTCAGGTGATTTGACTTAATTTCCCAGCTAATTTCGTTGAAATGAGATGATAATTATCTCATTTCAAATTTGAAATTTGTATGGGAAATCATCTCATTTCGAACCTCATTTGGCAAATTTGATCGAAATCATCTCATTTGCTCTAGTGAAAACAGGCTATAACCCGAACACAACAAAGAATGAAATTATAAAAAAATTGAAAAAAAGAAGAAGCATCGGCGGAAAGACAACTCCGTAAAAAAAAAGAGTGAAGCTGACATAAATCATATCATGGATTCCATTCACTATTTACTATAGATAAGAAGAGGTGCGTTCACGATCTATTGTAAAAAAATAAAATTTTACACTTTTACTAGGCCTGTTGCACCAGATCGTGAATACCCCTAATGATACTAGACTAGTTGCATCGGATCGTGAATACCCCTAATGTTTATTTTTAAGGGCCAGTTGTACAAACGTGGTTCAGCCTCGGATCAGGAATTTAACTCGCCGATTTCGGCGGATTAGCAGTGGATCAACTTTGGTTCAAGGATGGATCTATTTCAACCTATATGGACCTAGAACCAGTGCTAAAAATCAATTTTACCACCGAATTCAGAAGATAAAAGTTGCTGAACCACGGATTAAATATTTGTACAACTGGTCCTAAGAAACAAGAAATGTATTTACGTTACTGGAATTTTAATAAATATATATCTATCTATCTAATTGTATGACAAAATTTCCAAACTGGAACATCAATTTTTTTTTCATTTAAAGGCTTGGCCACACTGGAGGGTATGCGGTAGCGGTACGGGTAGCGGTGAGGGTACTTGTATGAAAAAAATTCCAAACTGACACATCAACGTTTAGGTGTGGAATTTTTTTAGTACAAATATCGTTACCGCTACCCGTACCGCTACCGCATACCCTCCGGTGTGGCCAAGCCTTAAGTACACATACCGCTACCCGCATACCTTCCTGGTGTGGTCAAGCCCTTATGTTGTTGCTGTCCTTGCTTCCGCTGCAACCGACTTATTGTGTTTCCTGCTTTATTTTTGTATGACAATTAAGTTTTAGTACTTCCCAAACTGTAAGCTCTGACGTTTAATTTGACAGAAATAGGAAATTTTTATTTTTCAAAAACAAAATTGTACTTTGTTTATCCAAACAAATTTAATTTTTCAAAAACAAAACAATGGAAAGCGCTCCTCTCAATTTGGTAAATATATTAAAAATGATTTAAGTGATACTACTTTAATTTTGTGAAATTAAAACTCTTGATAATAGGCACATTTCCACGAAAGGCGTGCAGACAAATACCTAAAACGCAATCGCTATGATGAAGCTATCAAAGCAATGGAAACTGCTCTCGCTTACATCGAAGATGCTTACAAAATAATTTCAATTCCAAAAGCCATCGAAGTTCTCGATGCCGAGAAATGGAATTGCTCACGAAAACTAAAACAAATCAATATTCGTCAGTCCCAGTACGAAGTTCCCAAGATTCCAACCATAGCTCCTCAACCAAGTGAACTACAGCAGTCCGAGACGCGACAGAATGACTTGACACAAGCTAGCGGTGTGTCCATACATCAGGCTATTGAAAGCTTTGATGCCAAGTACACATCCTCGACTTTGGAAAGTTTATATGAAATGAAACAAGATTCGGAAAAAAGTGAAAGAAATAGCACATCCAACGAAGAATCGAAAAATTGGATGGCAGAGTTGGAGTGCAAAGACTTCCCCTGTCTCGCTCCTTTGGAGCTTCCAGCTTTTGACTTAGGATTTGATACGCATTAAAAATTGATTGAAAAATAAATTTATCTTTATTATTCTATTAAGTTTTGTTTTAATTCTATTTAGCCAAAAGTCCCTGCAACATTTCTTCCATATCAGTTTCGGTCTCAACATCCTTAAGAATCAACAGAACCTGTGCCTCCATTTCGCACAAGAGCTGTGGCTTTTTGTACGTGATTATCAACGTGTTGTACTGATGGTGGATTGAAATGTTGTCTTGTTCAGGTAGCAGACTGCATCTCTCAAGTTCGGGAACTTCAATAGTTTTGTAGTACTTTTTGTTTGTTGTGCGAACTATTATTGCCCTTTTTGTTTCGTCAGCTGTAACTTGATACGTTTCGATTGGGTGTGGCAAATTTCGGATCCTCCATTCAATATTGTGTTTGGTGACACGTTTTGATAGAATTGGTTCGGTTTCACTCTGGCGCACAATAAAACCTTCATCGGGATTTTCTGTATTGAGTTTTAGGTTAGGCACTTCACCGAGTTCAAGCTCCCAATCGGCTTCACCCATGAGATTTTTTGATTTTTTCCATGCTCTTTTCTGAATAACTCCTGTATCTAGGCTGTATTCTTCAGCCATTTGGCGACCATCGACGAATTTGTAAAATACTTTGCGTACTCTGCCGCTGATCATGGAATTTTTTTCTGCATCGCGTATATCTTTTAACCAGTTGGTGTAAGACATTTTTATTTAATTAAAGATTTGTTTTTTTATATTTTTGGAAAAAAAAACACTTCTTTTATTATTGATCAAGCAACAAGCCTTCTGTTCGAAATTTTGTTGGATTTTGTTTATTATTTTTTTTGACCACGAGAAGTTTCCAGTTTCATTGGAAGTTCCAGTGGAATTTCCAGCTGTCAAATTATATGTGGAACCTGGAAGTTGTGGAATCTATTGTTTTACTATAAGGTGGAAACACAAAATATTTAGCGTTCGATATTTTAGTTTTGCGATTTTCAACAAATTGATTTAAGGGCCTAACGACATTGGTCACTTTTTGAAAAAATAGAAATGTAAAAACATTTTTTTTCTCACTTGCGTAGTTTTTGGTGGAAATCAGTGTAGAAATAGTTTTTAAACCAAATTTTAATCTTAAGTTGATGGAGAGGGATCGCAACTATGTTTCCACCTACGCTATATCCTTAGAGGATATAATAGGTGTGTTTTTTATTACAACCGGTCTTAACTGGATAAAAAAAACGCAGTCTGGGCTAAGCAATTTACATGTTAAATACAACAACACCTTAGCCCCTTGGGCTTAGTTGTTTAGCCCGGAGATTTCTCTGGGCTTAACTTTTTGAAGAGTTTTAAATCTGTGCTACCAAACTATTTTTTTCATAAATTGTTTAGAATTTGTTTAAAAACGTGAAAACTCACGTTTGGAAGGACAAAATGTATTAAAATAGTTTTGCTAGCATACATTTTTGTATCTCTTTGTAAAACATACATGAAAAATACAAGAAAATGACGAAAGCGAAAAATATGACAACTCTAAATTTTTGTTGTGTCTGCTGTTTTCGGAACATTCAATATACAGTGCTGCCAAGATTTCAGGTTAAGCCCCGAGGCGTTTTTTTTGTCCAGTTAAGACCGGTGGTAATAAAAAACACACCTAATATATGGAGTGCTTGTGCTGATAGTACCGTGAAGCTTTTATAGAGGGCTCTAGTTTCTTTAAGTTTTTCGATGAGTGCATGCCTCCATTTTATTTTCATTTGATGGCTGTCATCAACAAGCGTGTTTATTTACAGCTGCGGAACCGGACTCGCACTGAAAAACGAAGGCAGTGACCCCTATCCATGCTTATGGCGTAACAATGTATTAGGTATAGAAACAAGCACTCCATATATTATATCCTCTAAGGCTATATCCGAGATTTAGTTAAGTAGATTTACCATAAATCTCGAGATTTATTCTAAATCTCGGATTGAGAGTGGGTGAAAATCTTGGATTTAGGGTAGGTGCACCCAAATAATAAAAAAAACACACCTATTATATCAAAGTAGTGGGTGAATTGCGTTTAAATTTAGATTAATATTTTCAATTTGATTAAAATTGTATCCTGCTCTACAGTAGGATAAATTTTAACCGATTTGCGTGGCTGCATGGTGAATTTTCAATCGTTTAACCAGTCAGGTTGTAGGCAAAAGGGACAAGGATTTTTCTATTTTTGATTAAATCTTCGAAACTAGGCAATTGACATTCGAAATGAGACAACTTGCCAAATTATCATATTTCTAAATGTGTACGATTTGACATTCGAAATGAGTTAATTTCCGAAATTATCTCATTTGGGCTCTAGTGTAAACAGGCTTTCAGGGTGTAGTGAAAACAGTGGCAGTGGTCTGGCCGTGTAAACCTATTTTGAATTGGAATATATTTTGTGGATTTCATTTGTTCCATTTCCACTTCCACATAACAGAATTTGAGTTGTCAAAATCCAAATCGCCATTTAAAAAGAAAATATTTCTGACTCAGATTTATTTTGCTCTCAGTCCCTCAAAGCTCAAATTGATTTTAAACTTCTGTGAAAGCAGCCAAGATAGAACCACGTAAGTGAAAAATATTTTCAATTCTATTTATAAACTATAAAAGGCCGTCATCCATAAAAATTACAAGTTAATAATAAGAAATACTCACTTTAAAACACTCCTGTTTCCTTCACAGGGTTCACATTAAAAATTAAAAAAAAGTGTATTCCAATTGGAAACTACCAATAAATTTCTCAAAATGAGTCTTGTCTGGACTTTGATCGCCTCCTTTTTGTATGCAGAAATTGCAGTTGTCCTCTTATTGGTTCTGCCAGTTGCATCTCCATACAGATGGCAAAAATTCTTCAAATCACGATTCCTAGCAATGCTGGGAAAACAAGCACACACTTATTTCTTCCTTCTTTTGGGTGTGCTTGTTCTATTCCTTCTCGAAGCTATTCGCGAGATGCGTAAATACTCAAACACCGAACCGGCTGGTGAAATGCATCTTAACGTTGAAATGCAACACAGCATGCGTTTGTTCAGAGCTCAGCGTAATTTCTACATTTCCGGATTCGCCATCTTCTTGGTCTTGGTTATTCGTCGTTTGGTCACACTTATTTCGGCTCAGGCAAGTCTTCTCGCTCAGAGCGAAGCCTCATTGAAGCAAGCTCAAAGTGCCACAGCTGCAGCTAGAAACTTAATGTCCAGCAAACCCGATGAAAAGGCTAAGGAAGCTAAAGAGGCTGAACCTGACAACACCGTTACAGAGGTAAGAATTTAATTTTCTCCTCTCAATTTTTCGAGAGTTAACAAATAAACCATTTTCAGATTACCGATTTGAGAAAGCGCGTCCAGGAACTAACATCATCACTTAACAAAGAGAAAAAGGACAAGGAAGCCATTAAGTCTCAAGCCGAGTCTCTGAATAGGGAGTACGACCGACTGACAGAGGAGTACAGCAAACTGCAAAAGAAAGTCACAATTTCTGGTGGAGAGAAGAACGACTAAGAGTCTTCATCTTCTTCCATTTGCTTTACTTTTCTAATTTAATTAATAATTCCCTTCGAAAAGACTTTCCTTTATACACTTTGCACGCTTCTCTGTCTTGTTAACTAACATTATCAGATCAGATGCTGCTCTAACCCTTAAGTTTAGTTATGAATTACGATATAAATGTATTTTTCTACAGTTTCAGGTTATAATGGTAGAATTGATGAAATAATAATTTTGTGTATTTATGTATGTGTTATTTGTTTAAAAAACAGTCCAAAACATCATGAATAAATTAAAGAAAAAAAAGTTAAGAATTAATAATCAAGTTTTTTGATATTTCACTTGTTTTTGCCAATGTTTTGTATAAATTTCGTCACCAAAAATAAAAATGATGAATCATCATCTACTCAGCTGGAGATAACTTAAAATTGTGTGTAAATATGTTTGTCTGTATTTATATTGAGTGTTAAATCCACACATAAACGAAATCTTAATTTACTAGGTGATTGTGATTAAAAATAGAAACACAAATGAATTTCGTCGACACGGCAGCAGCAGCAACGTTTAGTGGAAATATGCGTCTTGATGTATTTATCATTGAACACTTGCGGCAAAATTGGGGAAAATGGCAAAATGCCCAAATATTTGGGTAAGTGATTTTAATTTTTAGGTCTCCATGCAGTTTGTAAGTAAAATTGTTTTATAGTCCAGAGTGCAAGGTCTACGACACAAACATGATGTTGCTTAAATTTTGTTAACATTTTTTTTATGACAGAGTTCATCGTTTGTTAGGTTGATTAACGGTGCTCTATCCATGATTATATATTTTCTATGATACCAGAAAGTATGTATTTAAGAAAACCTACGTGCTGTCTAATCAGTTGTATACACAGGCAATACTCAATATCAAGCAATATCATCAGAAGAACGTTGCTTAGTATAACTTTAAAAAAATAAGAAACCACAATGCTTTATTTTAAGGAGCGAAGGTCAAATCATACTTATTTTATGCAATAAACATTTAAAGAAGTAGGCGCTCCACTTTTTTTTCTTCCTGTATACCGAAAATTGTCATGATATCGAGTGGGATGAAGGTTTAATGCTGCATCTTAGCGCTTCACAGGTGGGGTTTATTGCTCGCCGTCCGTAGAATTCACTACTGATAAATATTTTTATCAACTAGGAAAATATAGCTTTACAAATTTGATAAAGGTAAATAAAATGAAACTCTTATCAACCCAGTCCTGCTATATGGTACAGACGAAGGTTAAGACTTTTTCGAGAGGAAAATTCTTCGGGCAATTTTTGGTCAAGTCACTCACTGGTGGTGATTGGAGATGATACAACAACGAACTATACTGTACACAACTTACGTTGTGTAAGGACATTAACCCAGTCAAGTAAAAGTGCAGCGACTGAGGTGATGAGTTCGTCTACTGACATAATGGGTGGTATGCAAAAAGCTTTATCCTGAGATTGAGCTCTGAGCTCTACATAGTAAGGAAGTACATTTGCAGTGAGACAAATCTCAATTTGGTATGCAAGGGGTTTGTCTTATCTTTTTCCTGTATCTCGGCGCTGCTATGATCTCGATGTCGAGGGGATCATAATTCTTCCACGTAACTGCTTCACACTAGTGATCCGCATGGGTTCACCAGTTTTAGCTTTCTCCTTACTTGGAGTTCTTCTTTGAACGCCTTTTTGGCGAGTTTCTTAAGATCTCTCCTTTGAACATGGCAATACCGACTGAAGCGGTCACCAGCCAAGAAATAAAAAAAAGCTTTTCTTGACACCAATAAATTTATTACTGCCACCAAAAGCTTACTGAAAAACTTTTACTTTCCGATCTTATATAGTGCCACCACTTTGGCGGCAGATATAAACATTCACCCTCCTGCAGAGTTAGATGATAAAATTTCGCATTTCTAGCCAAGGGAAATTCATCCAAATCCAAGTGATCGGCATCGATTTGCGAAGTATTATGGAAGAAATCGGTTTCATGAGGATACAAATATTCCGAATCATCTGGCGATGCCAATATAATTCGTTTTGTGCCAAAAACTTGACAAAGAATATTATGCTTAGGATCTTGATGCATTGGCGAGATAGTTCCTTTTGGTCCTAGCCATGCTTTTATATCAACTTTATCAGGTTCTTCTCCGAGACTGCAAAAAATCGGACAAATAATGTCTTCTTTGAGAATAGGAACATGATTGAATAGTTCGTGTTGTGCTAAATATTCAACTTCAAATTCCTCATCATCGTTGTTGTCGGGAGGTTTCTCGCCAAATTGCCTTTGCAAGAAGTCTCTTATTTTCATAAGTTGCTGTGACCAATCATCTGTTGTATAGTTGTTTCCAATTTCAATCGGAACTGTTCTGTTTCCTGCAACTTTGAGGATATAAGATAGATCTCGCCATTTGGTTAGAGCTGGCCAATCATTTATTGTTCCACGAAGAAGGGCTGGTTTCAATGGAATGAAGTGGTTCTCTTTGAATTCTTCCACTGACGGAGACTCCAGAATGGTTATATCACATGGAATTTCCTTATGCTCTATAGGATCAATATAAGGCAGCTTTATTAGTTGTGATAGATCTGAAAACATTGTTATAAATCAAGTTATCATTTGATTTCAAAAGTAACAGATATACCAAGATATTCATCTAAGAAACTCATCATTGTATTTTTGAATAGATTGCATTTGTCAGAAATCTCTTCAGAATATCCAATGAGTAAAGCTTGATCCAGATACTCACTGCATTTTTCCAGCTGTTGTTGATCATGGCTAGAAATTAAGCTATATGCAATCTGTGTAATATTTTTGCACTTAGTTTCAATCAAATTTTATGATAATTGTGTACTAACTTTGAAATAGCAGGAAATAGTGTAGATTTTACGTGTTTCTAAGGACACTTCGCTAAATATTCCTGTATGAATATGTTCCCAGAACTTATCGTTCAATGATTCTATGAGGAATGAATTTTCTTCGATTTCATCTGTTGAGAGATCTGCATTGGAGGATTTTTGGTATTCTTTCAGAATTTGTTGGATATTTTCACTGGCCATGGACAAAATGTAATTTGCTTCAATTTGATCTTTAGTTAAATGTTTAATTTCTTCATAATTTGGAAGATAATTTAATAAGTTTATAATTTGCTTTTCCATTTTTATAAAAACAAATCAACTTTTTAAGATTTTTTGAAATCATTGTTCAATGAAGATGCCCTGGACAGTTCCCGGCGTGTTTTTGTTTTAACTGTTCTACTATTTTGGTGTCCAAGAAAATTGTCTGGAACATATTAAAACACGATTTTTTGACATAATTATGATTCATAAGTTGTTGAAATAGATTTTTGAAAGCTATGCATTTGTTAATTGTAGTTTTTTGAGCTAAATTTTCGTTGATGTTTGTTTTTAATCTGTTCATTTTTGTTCTGACTAATTCCATACTGACGAGTGAACAGACCTTAAATCATTTGATAAGGAAAGTGTCAAAATAAATTCCTTACGATTGAGCTAATAGAAATGTTATACGACTTTCTCACAACTGAGCTACGCAAAGGGTAGTATCATAATATAAATAAGATCCAGATGTCGCTAGTGTAGGTAAGGAGTAGCTTGGGCTCAACCAGAATGATATACTGTTTGTCAGATAGGTGGCGCGTGAGTAGGAACATTATGAGGTTTTTGTATAGAATAAACGAAAGTGTGTCCGAACTAGATTCGTTAATTTCAATTTGAAATTGACAACGTTGAAACAGGAAATGGGAGCAAAATTGAATTCTTTGACGGTTTCCAAGTTTAATAAAAGAAAATCTATTCACAGGAAATAATGTTTTTTATAATATATTAAAATTTGTTTTTTCTCCAGTTTAATTTTTATAGATCAAATAGAAGTTTTTTTTCAATTATGTAATTATTGAAAAACGACTTGAATATAAGGCCGTGTGCTTCTTCTTCTTCTTCCTTTTTCTCGGCGCTGTTATGATCTCGATGTCGAGGGGATCATAACCTTCCCACGTTACTGTTTCACACTAGTGATCCGCCTGTGGGGTTCGCCGGGTTGACCTCAGAAATCGGCGTCAAGCCTCCCGGTTTTGTATTGTTCCGTTTCTGAGGCCAACTGAATGCTGGTGTTTTTGCATTTGCTTGTACCAGGAGTTTTTAGGCCTACCTTTCTTTATATCTTTATATTTATATTAATATAAGGCCGTGTGCTAATTGCGTTAAAATGTTGGGTTGAATTTAACATGGCACTAGCGTGTCGAATAAAATATGTTAAAATTTACATGTGAGTGGATTGCACACGAAGTCGATAAGACCTCAAAAGAAAAGGCCAGGCATAAGATATATGCAATTTTGTAGAACATTGGCTAACAAATTTGTAGTAATTTTGCCATTTATTGTCATTAAATATAATATATGACACTAAATAAACAGGTTGTCATCCGTTCAAATCCGAAAATGAGTCATCTGTTTTTTTTTCTCAAAAAATTCGCCACTATCAAAAAAACAAACATGAGGCCACGTGTTCCTCAGCTGTTCAATGAAATGTCTTTCCATACAGTCAAATTCTCGTCCCTTCACTTAATGCCATCATTAGAGATATAGCAAACAAAGACTCGGCGACACTGATAGTAAGCACATGGTCCTCAGGTGGTGCTTGCTTCCTAAACCAAGCTCACTCATTTCCTCGACAAGCACGAATCCGCATTAATTTTGATGATTTACTTCATGCACCTAAGTTGACACTCGGCAGCGATATTACACCTAACACAAACTGATCTTCTTATACACAGCAGAACAACTTTTCGCCAACAGGCCGTATCGTGAGAAGGTTCAACGCTCACGAGGCCTCTACACAAAAAATCATCCGAATGAATGGCATGGTTGTTGTGACTTTTGATTGTACATTAAAAAAAAAAGAAGAAAAAACTCATGGTAGAGAGGGCGAGCGGAACACCACTTTATCGCAACGTTCTGCTGCAGTGATTCCAATCTCATGCATCATGCCAGCAAAGCGAGGCCCCCACCTCAATTTGAGGGAACAACGATCGCACAACTGCTGTGCTGCTGAAGCTGATGCAGTATAGAGTGGCACAAAAATAGTCGACTTCTGTGTGAGTTATGTGTGGAAGCTTATGTTCAAAGCGGAAGTCGGCACTCCCTCGATACAATGTTAGTCTTTTTTGTATTTTTTTTTTGAAGTAGCAGAGAGGCAATTTGCAGTCAATGACTGCGCGAAATCACATCAACTGTTATTATGGCAGCTGACTAAATTGGATTTAAAAAAAAGGGAAAACAGTTATTGTCGTCGTTCGGTCATTCAATTGAAGATTTCCTGTCAACGCATTGTGGAGGCCTTGGGTCAGTAATGATGCATGCGAAATGTGATGCCAGTGCGATTTATCGCAATTAACTCGAATTACCCCTCAAATATGACTGTATCTAGGCTGGATGGATGCGTCTAGTTTTGATGTTTTAAACTACTGATTTGATAGAATTTACTCGCCCATCATTAACTAGATCGTAAATACTACAGCCACGTTTATTATGTGATGGTCTCTTTTCTTAGGTCTAAGGTCTAGATTTAGAATCATGCCGCGTTTATATTACCAACAAAATATTGCTTCCGTGGAATACATAAACCATTAACACTTCAGGTAGAATGTGAGCTTTCCGCGGTTGCACTATAGTACGTTCTTAATCGTTTGAGGGAAAACGAAATAGATCCTAACAAGCTAATACGAGTATGGACGGATATAGGTTAAATGGCACCCAACAGTTTACCCGTTGCAGGTTTTCTACTTTTCTTTTCGTGTTATTTTTCCGAATTTCATTAAATTCTTAATAAAGAGAACCTGGACATCCTGTTTCCAAATCAACAGAAAGTATAAATTGATGCAGAAGCACATTATTTACCTTAAGGGCGATCCTAGAAGAACAAAAGAACGAATAAACTTTAAAGTTTTTGACGTTAAACTTCTTTTCTGGTGTGAAAATGTACTTTTTGACAAGAATGTAAAAGAGATTAGCTAATGGCACCATCTAATAGGGCTTTTAAGCAAAAATTGCTCAAACGTTAAACTATCCACTTCGATGACACTGACATTTGTTTTTCTATTAGAAAGCATTTATGAAAATTGTTAAGTTATTTTTGTAATAATAAAATCAATTTAACAAGAGTCTTTAAACAGTCAGCAACAGCTTAGCTAATAAATTCATACGATAATTAATTTAAAACCAGTGTTTTATTAAATTTAAAATTTGTATCTGTCATGTTCATCAAAGTTGTCAGTAGAGATGCCGCGAACATTCGGCCACTATTCGGTATTCGGCCTATTTTTCTGGTATTCGGTATTCGGCCGAATAGTTTAACTATTCGGCCGAATACCGAATACCAAATAAATATAATAAATATTTATACCAAAATGTGTGTTTTATTAAAAAAATTGTAATCTTAGTACTTATAATCTACTAAAGGCAAATTGTGGTGAATGAAAACTATTTGTTCCGCATTTGCTGTGTAGTAAACAATTACATTTATCTTTATAGACTATTCCTGCTTCGAAAAATAGTCTTTTACTGTAAACACTTGTCCCAAGAGAGGAAAGGTAGACCTAAGCAAATGTTGTCAAAATTGGAAATTTTGTAGTATGTGTTGACCACCACTTGTATGGGTCCGCTGTTCGATCTTGGCGAACAGTCCTCATATGTAATTCGATTTTAGATATCTACCTTTGCAGTAGTAGGTAGTGTGTTCAGACATTTATCTTAAAAGTAGTTCAGTTATTCATCGTTACAATACGATGTTGTTGGGAATTTTTAAGCCACATCTATTCATGAGACAAAGTATAAAATTTTTGAAATTAATAACGTTTTTTTTTTTTGAGTGTCTTTGGCCGAATATTCGGCGGCCGAATATTCGGTATTCGGCCGAGGAGCGTGGCCGAATATTCGGTATTCGGCCGAGGAGCGTGGCCGAATATTCGGCCAAATCAATGTTCGCGGCATCTCTAGTTGTCAGATTTGGCTGTGACAGATTCGGTTACATCCCTATTCTCATAATTTTAATTGTTTGTTATGGTGTGAACCTACTTAATGAATTTTAATGAGTGAGAGCTGATATAGTTCAATCGCGTGTACATCAGAAACTATTTTTTTGTACAGCTTCCAAATCACTTATTTTTCAGGAAATATTTTTGTGTGTGTTAAATAACATGGAGGATTGCTGATTACCTTTTCTTCACGCATCATTTTGAACTTGAATGAGAATAAAATGAATTACCTAACTACCGCTACTACCTGACATTAAAAATATTAATTTCCGCAATCATTTATGTTATATTATAGGTACTTCAACATGCGTCGTCCAACTAACTAAACGATGTGCGCCAACGCTTGTAAAATAATTTAAAAAAATGCAGTCAGATAATGAGTCTGGCATTTAGACAGAGAGACTGCACCTACTCATATCCCGCCATTACTTTACAGGCTTAAATGAAATATTATTTAGTGAGTGGTATAAATATCTTCAATTTCAGGCTAATTAAAAAGTATTGCATTCCAATATCGTGCTCACAATTTACTTGTATGACACCTCTTTGCGCATAGGCGTCATCCCTCTTCTGGATTAAAAAAAAAAACGTACCTCATGTCACTCCTAGTCGAGAAGCTGGACATTTAGCTAGTTTTATAGCTATATTTGCAAAGTTTGTGGATATAGCGTGTGGGTGTCGCACGTTCTGGTTAAAAGTAAAGGAGATTAAGATAGATGTGGAGACTGTGAAATTAATAAGTAACACGCATATACGAATCTACACAGTTGTTGTGAGGCGACCATTGCTGGTTTTTCTGCAGAGCGCAAACACTGTCATTCTGTTCGTCTCATAGTCTGATCATTTGTCTTTTTCTCCATACAATACAGACAGTCTGGCTCTCGTGAGGCGATTAAAATCGCGTTGTTTTTCCAGCGCGTTAGCCACCGCAAATTGTGAGTAATTTATGGCCGGAATAGTGCACAACCCAGTGTGGCCTGTGGGGACTCGACCTCCTTGTTATCCTGGCTTGTGGCTATCGACAATGCGATACCGGGACTTGTTTTGTCTTAGTTTAGAGGTACACTATAGAGCGACGCGTAATATCTCATTGCTAACAATTTAATTTAATAATTTATCGGTGAATTTGCGTCGTGGACAAACGCCTGACAACGGTGCCTAATTGGTGGCGTCGCGTCGCGTCGGTGGATGGGTGGTATTGGGTAGACTTTAGTTTCTGTATGTTAAATGAATGCCTTTTGTGTAGGTTTGACAGTAAGGTATAGAGTTGTATTATTGTGTTTGGGTGCAATTAGATTAAGTTATGTTTTAATTTGAATAAAAAGTTATGATAAATAATATAGGAAATGTTTTAATAATATTAATTCTTAACGTTTTTACATTTGAATCATTATAGAAAATCAACTCAGTAGAAGTCGTGATTAGTCTACTTTTATGGAGTACAAAATAATGACAAGCCATCATAAATGATCCTGCTCGTGCTTATTCTCTTTCATTCGAAGGTTTTAATGCAGATTAGATGAAATTAAGGTCTGTATTTTTATAAGCTTTGATTGGTTAGATGACATATAAAGTTAAGTGACATTTAGGTAACTTTGGTTCTGACCAATCAGATACTTCTGAAGCCCAGTTGTACAAATATTTAATCCGTGGTTCAGCAACTTTTATCTTCTGAATTCGGTGCTAAAATTGATTTTTAGCACTAGTTCTAGGTCCGTATACATAGGTTGAAATAACTAAATCCATCCTTGAACCAAAGTTGACCCACTGCTAATCCGACGAAATCGGCGAGTTAAATTCCTGATCCTAGGCTGAACCACGTTTGTACAACTGGCCCTAATTCAAAATATTTGACAGATGAGTATGAGCTACAAAATCAATGAAAATTGTCGCTCATATAAATTAGGCATTAGGAGTTCACATTAGCCTCACTCCAGGGACTAATCCACAGAATCCGTCACGTGCATTACGTTGAAGTTTTCAACTGACAGCCGGATAAAATCTACTGCTCTTATGACAGGGTTCACATTTGCCTAATTGCGCCGATTCACTTTGACGGCTACGGCAGCCCGAAGATTTAAAATTGAAATTATCGTTACTAATAAGCGGAATATAAACGCTGAGTGTTTTATACTAATTTCTGACGCACGATATGTATATTATGATGTTATTTAGTTGAGAAATGTAAAAAACAAAAAGTATGTTCACAGATATTCTTTTGTATAAGGCATTGACAGAGGTCAACAATCCAATATCAAGGATTGTCTTAAACACCACCTTGAGCGAATGATTAAACTGAAAAAATATGCATTTTTTACTATCTTAATATCTTCAATGACTGAAGGTATAACGTATAAAACGCACATTCAAGCCTGGTACATTCGTGTTTAAAAGCTTGACAAACACTCATACATACACTTTTAACCAAGTGCAGACAATCTCTAAAAAGCTACCTGAATCTGCACTTGTGGCTTGTGTGCATGTGCATATGCATATGCATGCCATCATGCGATTGCATGTGCATATTGATGATGAAACTAGTGCAGATTTGCAAATCACCGATCTACCCGTAGATACTTTCAACGAGACGCATAGATTCACTATCGTGCCGCTTTCGATAAGCTGCAGTATAAAATCCGTCCGCCCATTGTCGGCGATAAATCTCTCCGCTGTTGGCATCAACGCCATGGATCGTGGACTGAGATTTCACTCTATAAAGGATCCACAAAACTCCTCACCGCACAATTATATGAACATTGTACATGCATTTTACTAGAGTAGATACATATAAACTCTCTTAAGCGCATGCCAGGTGATGAATGTCTATGTTACTCGATCTAATGATCCAGAAATAAAGTTAATAAATCGTCTAAGTAGAGAGCCTGTCTCCGAGGTTTTGCGCGTCTCTCCGATGATGGAGAGTTAATCGGAAAGTTGTAAGAGAGTATTATTAGCACAGACCACAGACACAGAGTTTTAATATTAAACGGTGCTGGCGTTCCATAGAGTAATCTCGTAAATTGTGGCTTTTGTGATAGATATATAATTGCAAGCGCAATCCTGACCGACATAAGACATGATCTTGGAGGCATATCTTTGACAAAAACCTGTCCGTGGAATTTTGAAATAAAGTTTAGTTGTTTTTCTATTGCTTTCTTTTCTTATTGCATTGATAAGATGACTGCTACACTGTATGAAGATGGTAGATGCTTAAATATGAGTACTCCTTAGTACTTTATTACCAAGTTTGAGTGAAACATAAATTAAAAACAGTTTCGAATTAAAAAAATCGTTTTCATTAACTCATGAGTTCTTTGTCAAACATCTAATTCAACACGGCTAATATCCAAGACATTTAATGAGTGCGTTCCTTTGGAGGTGCAGAAATCTAGTACCACCAATCTCACACTCACATCCTTTCTATTCGAGCTGCAGATCATGTGTTAATTTTAGTATTTGATTTACTAATCATCCCCGCATAAGTAGTTTACTACTTCCAAATAAACGCGGCTAATTAGGTTATGATAGTAATATTTTTTTTATGTTCGAAGAAGGTTCCCGCTCCACGATTTACGTTTTTTTTTTCAAAAAAAAACTCAAAACTTACACATTATCTGGTTATTTTAAAATGATCGCTCTCATGTCTGGGCGATGCATAAAAAGCGAGTTTCTCATGTGTTTTTTAATTTATAATTTACATTTCGATCACAGATCATCGGACGCACCTAAATGCCATTTCATACACAGTGCTGCCAATTTATTCGTTTTTTGTTGTCCAATTTTCTTCAGGCTTGTAGTAAAATCTACATGATAACAAAATCATCCACCCAGCTAATTATGTCATTCATAAAACAGCATTCAAGACAAAAGCACAATCAACAATGCAAATCGCATACCAAGTTGAATGCAAGCAAACAATTGACAGATACAGGTGGGATCGACTCACTACTACACCACATGGTGTTTGGCTTCTCGATAGACTTGGTTTCCAAAATTGGCAACCAATGATATTCTCTTTTAATTCAGTGCGTAAATCACAAATGGATTTAAAAACGAAACCTGACCAACAGAAATTGACAAATAAATTTTTTAAATGGACTGCATTCATGTGTCATGCTTGGGTAACAGAACACTTTGTCAGTGAATGGTTCACATTTCTACTTGAATTTGTAGTTCGTGTGTTGACATCTTTATAATACCTCATTAAATAAAAGAAAACTATGGAGATCAGGGATGGAAAATTACATTTTTTAATTGTACTGAAAATTTAATTTTGATTGTACTGAAATGGATACAATTGTATTGAAATATATTTTTCACACGAGAAATTAATATAAAATTTAATCAAAATGTTTTATTTGCAACAACTCTATAATTTTGCGTATACATATCACTATTTTCTTCGTAAGAGTAATTTTTATTTAATTTCGGTATGAATAAATATGGAAAAAAGTACATAATTATTCACAAAAGACTACAAGTATTAAAAAATTAAAAAAAAAAAATGCAAAATCGTGGGGACCAAAAGTGCAATTTTGGTTTTCAGGTAGTGGCTCAGTTTTGAACTTAACCCTCTGTAGGCACACCTCTTTTTCGTGACGTGATAGGCAGACGGGTGCGAATTTGGTTTGTACTTTTTAATGTCGCTAGAACTTTTTTCAGTCTCAATATTTTATGAAGAATCATACATGAAATTGATGTAGAATTTTCCGAAGAATTCGAATATTGTATTCACAATTCCAAAAAAGTATATTTTCACCATTATAAAGAGACTTTTTTTCGACCACTTTTTTAAAAAATCCTTATTTTTGTATTTTTGTCTTGCCAAATTCGCATTCGCAAAACTCTATGAAAAGACATAAAGAATAACGTGTTTTCTTTGATTTTCATGAAATTTAATCTACACTAACATGCCTTTTCCATATAAAAGTTTGCAGATCTTCGGACTTAATGCTGTACTTTGAAAATTGTTTTCATTTTCTTTTCTGAATTTATAACAGAGTGAATTCAGTGTTTTGCATTTCGACTTTATTTGTCTCTAATTTGAACAGCATTTTCAATATTTGCTGATGAATGTAAAAAAAATGTTTACAATCAGTTTTATAAATATTAAAAAAACAAAACAAGTTACTATACTCAAATTGTAACAATTATTTTGGTTAAAAAAATCTGAAACTAAATTAAAATTTAAACAAAAAGATCTTTCGTTTTAAATACTTTCGATTTCCTCTTTTTTTTAAATATTAGATTGCAAAAGAATTTTTAAGACACAGATTAAAAAATTATATCGAATTTAGACAAATTGTATTTTTGTATACTCGAGCAAACCCATTTGTATCGAATTCGATACAATTGTATTGACTTTTCCATGTCTGATGGAGATGTTAGAATATGGAGATTATATTTCGTAGATTTTCTGTAATTACCTTCAAGCGAGGTGTATGTATGACAGCTCCATATTCAATCATCTGATATCTTAAAGTTTCAGACTTTTTGAAATCCCACAAATACGTAGTTAAAATTCTTCCCAAGCGAAACAAAATTTACCTTTTGCGGAAAAATGCCTCAGCTCGAACATGATGCTGTCATTAAGTTTTTATCTTTTCTAGTCCTGTACTTGATTTAAAATTATGGGGTTATGGCGCCACACACATTTTTATCTGTCATTGTACCTTCCAGGGTTGTTTTTCGTCAACTGTGCAGGTACAACAACATCAGTAGTCTTTTATACCACATTCCTTGAAATGGTAGGTAGGGGGAGCCTCACGGCTGTCTCTCTACCCATGGTTTATGGCCTCGTTCTGTTCTCATTGCAGCTGAAGCAATTATTATTAAAATATTTCATTGCGAATTGTAAATGGGTTTGCATTTCATTACAACAACCCAGCAAAGTTGGACCACCTTGCAAGTGAAGAGATTGTTTTCTTTTATCATCTCTTGCTTTTTGTAGTTTGCCTTCATCCAACCTCTAGGCAATAAAAGATAAAAACAGAACACGAGTGAATACTCCTTAAATGGAATTCGATGAATTGTTGTTTATGGAAGTGCTGCCCCGTTTGGGTTGGGTTCTTCGTTTATGATGATTTGGATCGGAGAGATGTAAAGCACACCATAGGAAATGAAGAGAATGCACATAGTTTATGTATACACATACCTGCAAGCTCCAGCTCCATCTCAAGATGTGCCTGCTGTAACGCCTTTAAAAAAATAAAGAAACAAAAATTCAATAATTTGTTGTTTTTGTTATGTTAATATATTCACAATGAAGCCTTCGGATAATAAGCTTTAATATCAGTGCAGGTGTTATCCTCTTTGTCACATTATTAAAGAGGAAACGATTATATTTCAAATTCAAACGAGTTTGTCAGAGTTATAACTTCAACGATAAAGCCTTTAGCCTTGCATAACCTAAGAACAAATAGGTATAACTTTTCTTGTCAACGATACTGTCAGACAAAAAAATTATCGGTGTTTAACCAGAAAAGTGGCAGCACTGTATATGCAATGACATTATTTGGGCGCGTTCACATCTTTGAATAAGCAGTACGGGAACAGGCAATAGCGGCGTTAACATTGATTTACTAAACGGCCAGTCTGTTAAGCCGGTTTAAAAAAAAATTATTCGGTAGTCGTACGGATATCGACTTGTTAGTCAATTTAAACATTTTTCTGAAATATCAAATCTGTTATCCTAGAATATCTTATGAAAAAATGTAGGTATTCATAAAAAAAAAATTTCATCCCCAAAAACTAAAAACATAATTTGAACCATACTTTAACCACTCTTGCGGACCGAACAACTTGTTGATTCTTCAAGGATATCAGATTTTACCTCTTTTTATTGATGCAAAGCATAACTCAAATATGACATATAGCCATATGGAAACACGTCGTCGTCTTTTCTATGGAAAAACTATTTTTAAATTATTATGAACTCAAGCTATTTTCACCCTTTTATGATGATACCATCCGTCTTCACTCATTTAAAATGCAGCAAATATAATAACTCTTTTCAAAAGGAAATGTGTACACATTCCCCATTCCACTTTACTGTCACCACACCGGTTGTCTCGTGTCACAATTAAAAAAAAGACATTAAAAAAAAAAACATTCATCCGTTCTTCTCTAGAAGATTATTGCATTGTTTTTCTTTATTCTCTTTTCTAATCAAATTCAATTCTAATTTTAGTTACGAAGACCACCATCACCACACATGCTTAGCAGAACACGAGTTCAACATTTCCGGTTCCTGCAATGAATGCAAATTAAACTAAAAAACACACAGCCTATAAGGCCACCAGATAGATATACGCTTGTTGTTTACCTACCCTCTCGATGTCCAATAAAATCCAATCTACACCCACTCCAGCAATTATCACCCAATTGACTACATACATACACCACACATACCTCTACAAACTCTACTCAAAAAATTTTTTGTATACGCGACGGATTTAACCGATCCTAATGCAAGAGCATTGAGTATGCGTTTAGTTTACCATATCTAATCGTATCTATTTTTAAACCTTAAGCCCAGACCTCTGGAACATGGTCTGCACTTGTGTGTTGTTTGTTCATACTCCAGCCATGGAGTTCTCTGGAAGTCTTGAGCCGAGCTCGTACTCGTAGCCATGTCAACTACGTGTTTTGTAGAGGTGTCCAACAGACTTGGGGCACCGAACATAGCGCAAACACCGAACAGTTCGCAGCTATCAAGAGGCGACGCATTCGTTGTAAATAATCAGCGCTAATCACCGCCAATCAACGCTGGACTTTGAAGCCTCATCACGTACTTTGTGCGCACAGGAAACGTCTCCGCCATCCAAACCAAAAGACTCCAAGACTCCGCCATTTACCACTGGAATATTGTTGTTTTCGTCGTATACTTAGTCGTCGTAGATATGTCGTTGCGTTGTCACTGTGCCGTGTATATGAGAGCCAAGTCCAAGTCGTGGCTGAAGCGAAGTTGTTGTCTTTTCTTGGCAAAACGTGCTATCGTCTGGGGGCGATAAATTTTCATTCGCTCGATAATAGGAATTTATGTCGACATCGACTGACGTCGCGTCTTGGAGACACGGACGACACTTTGGATCTATTATATGTAGTTGAGTTGGGCCCCAAATAGGAGCAAAGGGGGTAACAAACAATTGTGTGTACAATGTGTAGTGTATACCTATCATACCTTTGTACACAGTGGTCTATTTTAAAAGGTGCGCTATTGGTGCGCAGAGAGCGTGACCGCGCTCTAGGCGGCAGCAACGTGAACGTAATCGATAATAATCGGAATATTGACGGTGATTTGTTGGAGACATTTTTCCATCTTTTGTTCTCCAAAGTTTTAACAAGGCGGCGATAATGCAAAACAATCAATTAAAAGAGCCGCCGATGATGGCCACGACACTGATACTCAGGCAAGACATAGCTTCTTTGTGTGATGGTTGTGGTAGTTCTGATGGTTGGATTGAGAACGAAGTTTTTTCTTTTTTGTTTCAAATTAAAATGTGTATGCTTGTGCACCTGGGTTTTTAAAAAGCTTCAGATCAATTCTTCGATTTTGGGTAGGCTTAATTGGACACAGAGAGAAGAGAGATGGTTGATTTGAATGAGAATCGTATTTAAATTGGATTTTTTTAATGAGGTTGATGTGGGTTATAAGGTTTGAGCGACACACGATCAGTTCGCCAAGTATACCTAAGAAGAAATTCAGATCCGGGATTGAAATGCTTGCGTCAGAGTATATAAAATATTTGACAAATAAGCTGTCAGCGCTGTCAGTGAGTTCAATAGCAGCTGAAAATGATGCGAAAATATAATGAAGATTTGGTATGAAGATGTAAGACATTAAAGCACTCAAATATTTGTTCTAATTGGAACTCTCTAAACCAGGTCAATTAAAGAGAATTGAATTTTTTTGTATCGAAGTGTTTTCGTGTTTTTCCGTGCTTCTTACGTCCAAGTTTTGACACAGAAGTAGCTGATAACTCACTGATATTAGTTTAGTTTATATATATTTTGTCAAAAATATTTAGTGTGACGCCACGCCACTTGCAATTGAGTTATTTCACATCCATAATGTCAAAATGGTAGGTATGTGCGATTGACCGTTACACGATTATAAGCGCCTATGCCAAATGTTAGCAGGTTGTGAATTTGTCAGAAGTTTAATGTGCATACAAATATTTGGAACGAAAATCTAGGCTTTTCCTTTAAGTCTTACAAACCGTTTAGAACTAAGTAAGCCTCTGTGTTTTCACATATTTTTGTCGGTTCGTACACAAAAAAAAAACTTATGTTTCCCTGATCAAACAATGATTGCTTCAGTAGTAGATATTTCTCTCTGGCTGTGTAAATTGAGCCAACTGAACAAATACCGTAACGTAGCTAAAACTCTTCGCATCTGGTGGACTCTGTGATTCATGTCCGCAAATATTTTTATGTTTTGGCCCACAATGGAATCAGATAGTTTATCGTCCGATCAGAAAGGTTTTAAATCATTTCGTTCTGTTTTGTCTTGTTTAACGCAGAGTTATACCAGTTGGCAGCCACAAAAAAAAAATGGAAACCTTTTCCCTGCGCCAGTTGCCGCTATGTGGAGCCATAACAAACACTTCGTGCCCAGCAGGGGGGTACCTACAATATACTGTATAACCTAACTCTTTGATTCGGAGGAGAAACTCCACTTCAACAAGGATTATACGCTACGAAGTGCTTTCTACAGCGTGCGACACACTTTGAATAATACTGGACACAGATAAGCCAGAGCCAGCCCCAGAAACCATGCACTTTTTTGTTCCCAGTCATGCAGAAGGAGCCAGCAGCCCCTCCGTGAACCTCTCAAAGGCAGCTGGGGTCTTTTCAGCGTAACAATATTGTTACTCTGGATTATTTCATATTGTTGATAAAAATCGCAAATCACGAAAAAGTCACCTTGTCCAACGATGGAGTCGCAGCAAATCCACAATCCACGTACAACAGTGGACAAAGTCTTGTCTCCCAATGTTGCCATGTCAACTGCATTTGCATGCAGCAGGACCGACCAAGAGATTCAGCCACACTCTCGGATGATTTGCATTTTCTCTCATGTCGCTCAGACTCAGATGCTGTAGCTGGAAAGTCTCCCGATTTGAATCTCCCCCGACCAGTTGGCAGGCAGTTGTTGTATGTACTCGTTTCGACGAATATAGGGAGTAGGGAGTTGTGGAAAGTTTTTGGGCTCCTTATCGATGCACGTGCTGTTGTTCTCCTACTACAACTACGTCTGCTGCATAACTTCTGCATGCTATCCTATCTTAGATGGTGCTGCATGCAACCCTGGCATGATCCCTGGCAACCTTCGGTGTCCAGTTCAACTGTCGGTTTGTAGATTTATGGGCGCCGTTGAATTCTTTAGTTGTGTCGTGTGCTGATTTCTATCTGTATTAGGGCTTCTGGAGTGGAGTCCGTTTGTTAAATTAAGCTCAAATTGTTCAGGCTCTGTCTCTCTCTCTATGAGAAAAGATAGATTTGAATGGAGATGGGAAGTTTGTATGTAATACGGAAGACAAGCGCATGCAAAGGATAACGAATAACTTATCCAGGATTACCTGAAATTTTGTGTGTTTAAGATGGGCGTTGGTTATAGTGGGGTGGAAGCGACTGTGATGCTGGCGAATAATTGCGTGAATCAAAGATTCATATCAAAATTGAATGGACACGTGCAGTGAAATATTTTATTCGAGTATTAAAGAAAGCCAACTGTTTACATGTATAGGGTAATGAAAGAGAAATAAGAGGGTGAAATTAAACATTTATCTTGAAAGTTAAGCGTGTAGGAAACGGGTATTATGCTGTGAGATAAGGCAAAATTGACAAGTCTATAGTCACATTTATTGTATGGAAGCAATAACCAGGAGATGGAATGATAACATAAAGTTTGTTTGAAAGATGGATGAATTCATGAATGATAAGAAATGAAAACAATACTTTTTGATTGGGACATACTCTTTTGTTAAATGAAGTTTTTTTTTTTATCCAAAAACTCGAATTTTTGCCCTTCGTTCATGAGCAAATACATAGTTAAAGTTATTGGAAAAAACTATAGTGAGTTTTAATAGAACATCAATACGTATTATCTATATTTACAAACAAAAATAACAATTCCAAATTGTTATTGAATTGTTCGAAAAATCACAATAACATTGTCTATCTTGGTAACGCAGTTGTTTTTCATATAAAATTTTGCTGTACCAGAGCTCTTCTCATAAAATAATGAAAAATTTATCATAATATCTCGCAAAATATTTAAATACATAAAAATATACTATATATTTGGTCCACAGCAAGGAATAAATCTAAGCTACCCTACGTTACCATGGTACAAAAAAAAAAACTTTAAGTTACTGTACTTTAATTTAATGGATAAGAAGCTTAACTAACTTCAAATTTAGTTTAGTTGGGAATTGGGATTTCGATGTTTAGATTCTTGAAACATTTTTGGAAAATTTGCAATTTTTAACATTCACAAAACTAGTTTTGAAACTTAAGCCTAGAACGCAGATCGCGCTTAATTTTGGCTGACATTTTTGTCTCCATTTTTTCACTAATTTTTGTGATTTTTTAGTTGGAGCTGCCCACAACTCGGCTGAAATTCTTATAAATAAATTGTAGTTCGGCTTAATTTTTAAGAGAATTTTTTATGGGAGCTAAAATTTGGCTTGATCTACATTTATCAACACTATGGTCGTAAGGGCGTAAGCAGAACTTTGCTGAAAACATGGTGGGCACTAAGTTCAAAAACTTTTTTACCTAAAAACTGAAGTATTTTCAAAAAGATGTAATTAGGATTATGTAGGTTTTTTCTCATAAGACAAAACGATGGATTTATTAGAAACTTATAGACGGTATCAATAACTTTCACACTGCACAGTTAACTAATTTAAGTTTCGAGTTTTTCTTGTAATTTTAATTTCAACTCATATATTCAATATGATTATTTTTATAATTCGCCTTCGAAGAGAATCCATGTCTTGTATTGAAAAATGGCGCCCAACACTAAACTAACATTTATTTTCAATCAATTAAATTAATTATAATAAAATGTTACACTTTAAATACAAATAAACAGTAGTAAATTAGTTAAGCTACGTAACTATCTTTTTGTCTAAAATACTTTATAACCAAATTAAGTAACTCGGTTCTTATTCTTAATAGTTTGTTTTCAATTTTCTGGACATCAATATAATAATTGTAACAAATGAAGAAACATAAAGTACCTTTAAAAATATCAGTGTTAAAAAAAGTAGTTATTTTGGTTAAATAAAATTCTTTTCAAACAGCAGCCATTGTTGTTAAGGCGCAGGCTTTCGATCAATATCAAAAATGGGCAGCCATTTGTATTCCTCTCTCATATCGGTTGGAAGATATACAATCCAACCCCAAGTATCCTTATTTGGAGACCATTAACGAAGCTCCAAATTTGAAGTTGCGTACTGAAACATAGAGTATCGAGTGAAGAAGTGGAGAATTAAAATGACACGCCTTTTCTCATTCCAAAAGAAACAAGTTTAGTGTTGTCATGAAATATTTAGATTTTGTAGGTATATGAGAAATTGAGCTTTTAGTCATCCCCCTATTGATTTTATTTTTTACCCATTTTGTTACCCCTACTATTTTTCTACATCTACCTAAAAAAAAAACATCCATTACCTGGTCTAGTGGCAGCCATTTTGAAATTCCACTTGACTTGAATGTTACATAGCTACACTTGTACAAACTTTTGTTTAGGTTTTGGGGGCTTTCTGAATGGGGTATATAACAATAAAGATGTCTTATTTAGTTGCATGTCGCTGATGGGTTTTTTATGTAAATAATATTTGAAAGCTACTTGTTATTCTGTGGATGAGGTTTTTATTGATTTTTCATAATGTATGCTGTGTGAGCGTAAATTTTATTTAAAATCGAATAACTTCTTAAGGGTAGCGGAATAAGAGAGGGTTAATTTGTTTATTTTTTTTTGTTTGAAAATGAATAATTTAACTTTTCTTTGCTGGTTCAATATTTGAATACAATAATAACAAAGATTTTTATTTTAATGTTTGGCTGGAGGGTAATTAAGAGTTGAGTTTTCACTCGTTATCTTTGCATCAACAACATCTTCTTGACGCAATGCATTTTTTGTTCATCAAAATCTCGTTAGGCCTATTGGACGTTTTGAATTTTTCAACACCTTCTTTGGTTGGCAACTACAATAATAAATTAGTTATGGTGAAGATAATTACCTAGGCAGAAGCTAGTTTTTGAAATTATGTGTATGCCTTTTTCGTTAGGAACAAAGTAGGTATATAATCACTTTGAAGAGTATCCCTTTAACTGGTGCTAATAAATCAACACTTGAGGTAATTTATCATTTTTCAAATTAGTTTGTTGCGAGATCAAGGAACAAAAGAAAGCTCAATTCGTTTTGGTGTTTTTAAAAATGAAATCGTGAAATATTTTGTTAAGTCAAGCTGTTATTAGATATGAAATTGTTAATTTATTTTTACATGGGAAGGGTGATTTTCCAAATATAATACTTTGAGGGATAAAACTATTATTTAAAAATAATGATAATTTTTACAACAAAATATTTACTAAAGCGTTGTGAGAGAAGAAATTCATTGAATTTTTTTAAAACAAGATATTCATAGAATTCGTTTTCAAAAAACAACACTTTTAAATTCGAAATTTCGAAGAAAACTTGAAACAAATTAAGTAATGATTTTATTTAAATTATGAGATTTTATCCTTGTGTCCCATATTTTTCAATAAAACATTAAAAATCTGCTGTTTTAATGCCAACTAGTTATCGAAAAAAAATTTTTGTTTTTTATAAAATGTTTATTTTTTGAATTAAAGTTTAAACGTTTTGAATTTTGGAACAAACAATAACATCACGAAATTGATACCAGCCAGATGGTATCAAAAGAAACTTATTTCAACAAAATAAAAACAAATAGTACGCATACACCACAGTGAACTTTTAAGTTTATTGAAAATTGATACAAAATTTTGTACGGAAACATAAAATGAAACTGATTGGGCGTATTGGTAACAAAAACGATCTCTAAAAATTTGAAACAAATATTTGTGAAAACGTCCAAACTACATAAATTCGTAATGTTTTCAATGAAGATTGCGTCCATTTTTGACCATTTTTTTTTAGCCTGTCGCTTGTTGCATATGGTTTTCTTGAGATTTCTCCTAACCGGGTCATGTGAATATTTTTTTTGAGAGAAAAATAACATAAAAATAAGAAAGTGTGAGAAGTTCAATAGTTCGTGATTTTGATTTTTTTTTTGGCTTAAATTTCCAACTTTAGGCATTGCTACCGAGTCTATGAAAATTGATTTCAATCTTGAATTGAAGCTTACAATTTTGTATCACTTTATTCAATATTTTACACATTTATTCACAACGGTATACTGCACTGCATTCACACAGAAGTTTATCTCATAATCGTCAATCAACATTTAAAAAATTGATAATTATCATAAACTCAATGGTTACAGACACGAACAATAATCTTGTTTTAAGAACAACATTTTCCAACGATATCTCTATATCTACTACTTCTACGCTACATCTTTGAGTCTTAATTAAAACTGCAATATTGATCAAGAGAAGTAGTAGCTAATTAATGGAAAACTTCATTTTCCATATTCAGCATTACTTCTCAACATAATTATTGGATATCGTAAGGTTACGCTTGCAATAGCACAAATGTTTGTATAAGTATCCTGATCACAGATTTCTCCAACTATGCTTCGATCGTAATTTCCGTGTTTCATTGGCTGCGGGGCGCATGAAAAGAGCACGTTCGTACCAATGTGTACATATACAGCACCGAATGGCATGGGCAAAGTCATTAATGCGTATGACCAGAGTTACCGTAGTCATAAAGAATACTTACACTGTTAATCGGCAACAGCTCTATGACTTGCAATTTATGAACAATCCAATGAGCAAACTTCATAGTGCAGAGAATTTTCTCGGGTGCACACGTTAAATGACTTGACTATGACCAACTTAGGTTTTTACACATATAAAGGTGACTGCTCTAAGTGAAAATTGTCATAATTTAGTGAAAACTATGGCGTGGCCAGGACACATATTTAAACATAAAATCGAATAGAGTAAGTCCCTCTAAAACTGGGTAAAAATTTATTATTTTTTTAGAGGAGAAATATACGTGAAAATTGGTGGCAAAATATTTGTATGTTTTATTATTTACAACTTATTTTTTATTGATAACTTTTGTGTGTTTTGTTTATGTCGTGGATTTGTGGGAGTTTGAACAGGATAAATTAAACAAGTTTCTATAAAATTGACTCTTATGTGTTCCCTCAAGTGTTTGTAAACACTTATGTCCATCTTACTCAAGTTCGTATTTTTAGTAGTGTACTAAAAATTTAGTTGTCCTGATCTCCCTCTACAATTTCGTATTTATATCCAAAACTGTACTTCTAGAAAGCTGTAGAGTTTTCTTAATTCGTTAAGAAAAGAATGTTCCTGATAATTCTCATTCTGTTAAAAGCTTTCGTAGAAATTTTAAGTCTTTCTGGTGCTGCTGTCATTAAGGCTTCTTAAGGGTCCGTTTAGATCACAAAAATAAAATTGGTTGACGGGTCGGTTTACGGACCATAATTTTGCGTGATAACGCCATAAAAAAAGCAAAGTATTGGGCTGTCTGGTGATGCGAACTCCGGACCTCTGCTGCTAAAGAAAATAGAAGAATGGATTCTGTATTATTTACTCTGAATGTAAATGAGTATCGATCTTCCTCTACTGCACTGTTCTGTTTTTGATATGAAGTCAAAAATTTCCGGCAGATCATTGTTCTTCAAGTCGTCACTACCATTCTTAAAACTATCACTAAAATCATTCGGGCATTGTTTTCCTTCGTATTCCAAGTTAAATAGTGCAATCTTCAATCTGAGAACAAATATATATGCCTTCGTATTCGTACAGTGACAAAACTTCTGAACGATATGCTGACCCTGTAGACGTTGAAATATCTCAAATTGAATTTCGACTCTACATTTTTGAGTATATGTTAACAAATTCATTTTGCAAATGTTTTTTGAACCACATTATGTACAGCTAAAATGTATTTATTTTTCTTTCTACAAAGAAAATGAAAATGGAGACTTCCGTCATTCACTCAGGGGGTTGCTTTATGTCGTTTAATTTAACACCCCAATGAAACTCCACAATTTTCTCCATATGGCATTCCCCGTTGCCGTCGTCGCCGCTAAGTTACAAAAATGTTCACTAAGGATATCCTGTTGTGATTCTGATGTAGTTCGCTATCGATTTCTGGGATTGTGTATGTACCATCCTTCCGAGAGATGTCAAGAGTAAAATCCATTAAAAAAAGGAGCAAATAAAAAAAAAGAAAAACAGCAACCAATGGCAACTTTAATGGACGAAGTTCCGGTCGTCCTTTTATAGATACACGATACACCCCCACGCTGTTCTTTGCTGTCTATCAAACAATTCAAGGAATTTCATTAAAATTTTCTTTACATAACTCATCGTTCACGTGACCGGAATTAGATACCCAAATGCCAAAGACCGAGGGGGATTCACTTATTGGAACACGTGCAAAAGGACATTTATTGGATTTCTTCTCATTAACGTTTGCATTGTATCAACGTTCGAAACGTACGTAGGTATCTACTTCTTCTTTTCTACATACTACAAACATTAAATAGGAATGAGAACTTTAACATTACTTTGGCTTCATCTCGCCTCATTCGATGGATATTGTATATGAAATTGCTTCTTGAGCACGTAAACACGGGCGCAACGTCCTTATTTACATTGTTTCACTCTATGGCTCTGGGGTTATAATGATGAGAGCAGAGAATCGTGTATGGCTTAAAGGACGCAGCAGAATGCACACGTGCGCACCTACAGGGGACGAACACATAAAACTGATTTGCGAACTTATGCGCGACATGGTCGTTTTAATATTTTTAATGGAGTCCCTGGGGGGCGTTTGTAAGATACGAATTATTGCGTTCTCCTGTTGCCTATGCCTATAGTCTAAAGTCGTAGTGCATTCGTTCTCGAATAAGATTTTTATTACACTTTAACTAATTGCAGACGCACGGTACGGTGCGCGGACGAACAGCAATTTTGTGCTCTGTTGGTGCGAATGGATAGTCAAGGAAATAAACCATTTGCATTGGATGTCGAAATGGTGTCTGCTTGTTGTGGCTGCCAATATTAAAACGTGTGTAGCCTAAAGTGAAGATTGTCCTTCGTTCTTTTTGATTGTGATTTAGATGCATATGTAAGTTTTAGTCTAATGATGTGATATCTGAAGCTGGATTCGATGTGGATAGAAAGGATTCTTGCAAATTGAGATTTATAATGCATTCCTTTTGAAAGGCAATAAGCACCACACGCAGAACATATCCCGTAAGCCATTAAGGGTCAAGTATGAAGTAATTTCCATTTGTTTTTCGAACAGACCGTAGTTTAAAAATTTAAAGCAAAGCGATGAAAAAACACTACAAATGAACATAGGATCAACGCCAACTATAAAAGAAGCATCATCCTCTGGATTCGGGTTTTATCTTCTCAATCGGATTAAAAAGGGTTCCCCGGACTGGTTTTTTAGTTCAAGAAATAACTTCCTAGAGCTAGGAACTTAATCAGGTTTGAGACTTGAAACCCAAAATGTCATTTCAAACTGTTTTCACTAATCGTTTTGAAATTTGAAGCACCAAAATTTTGATTTATGGTGTGCAGCTAAGACTTATGAGAGTGAAAGCAAGTAGTGATAAAGGTTCTTCTTGTTATCCCAAATAACATCAATCTTTTGCAGATAAACCTGTGTTTTTTTAACCGACGAGCACCGTAATTTTACCCCATAGATCCACTATTTTACAGAGGGGACTTTTGATTTTACCTATGCAACTCGTTATTTTACCAAAGAAACCCAGAATTTCACCCAATTGATCCCTGTTTAAAAACGTAATCTTTTTTTGATCCAAAAAATTTAAATTTTGTTTTAACGCCCACTTTAAAAAAAATGGTTCATTTGATTTTCTAAAATTTTTGAACATCCAAATTGTCCGCGAGTCTTTCTTGGGAAACGCGTTACTATGTTTTACAAAATGGTGGAAATGTAACCGTTTTCAAAAACGTAAAGTGGAAGAGGAAGTGAACATTTTATAAACACTAACTTAAAATTTATATCCTTTCGGAAATTAAATCCTTAAGAAAATATTATGAACATGAAGTTTTTCCTATATACACATAAACATCCCTTTGCAACAGATGTCCATCTAAAGTTTCACTAATCTTGAAAATCAATCAACATTGTCCAATATTTGCCCATTTTCATGCGTATTTAACTTTAATCAAGATTAAGTCAACAGAAATTGCTGGTTGTTCATACAGACTTTTTTCTAATCTTCACACACATTTTCTATTGCCTCAGCTTCATAAGACTTCTATAAAGCGAATCTTCATCATTTTGTATGCCCAGTATAATGTTTCATTTAAAAATATAAAAATGAAATGTTGGGAAATTGTGTTTGCCAGAAAGAGAACACGTGTCCAAATATTTCGCTGAAAAGTCTATTTTTCAATCCTTGAGCACGAAAAAATGTTTTCAATATGAAACGAACATTTCTGGAAGCGTTGCATCCGCAAAAGGGGGAGAACAGAGAGCTCATCGAAACCGTACATATGCAACCCTGTATGCGCCTAAAATTGTCTTCTTTTCCGTTCTTTTTCCCCCGTTTTGTGTGTGTCTGAACACTTGAACGCATATTCAAGATTCAAAACGAACAAAATTGAGATTTCGAAGAATTTTTCTTACCATGTGTGCGATTGTGTTTATCTTTTGATTTTGTGTTTCCGAGGGTTAGACATTTTTATTGCATCAAAATTGTAAATCACAGGATATTCGATTTGTATTCCATTCGTCCATCAAATTGATGTGAATAAGTTTTATTCACATCGCACATATGAAAAAGTAGCAATTTATTGTAATTGTTTTAAGGTTTCAAACTGATTCTATAACAGCTTTTTAAGTGGTTTTTGAGTTATGTTGTTGCTATTTGTTGGTGGCAACTTGAGTTTTCTAATTGTCACATAATAATTGATTTCATGGCTGAAAAATCTGAGTGTTTTATTACAAATTTCTTCCTGTTCTCACTTACTCACCCCTTTTGTTTCAAATTTTTCATTAAAACAGAAAACAGAGAAAAAAACCCTTCTCTTTGGGACAATTATTGGAAACAATTTTATTCCATTGTATTAAATTTTACACATTTGAATTGCATGACTATTGAGAGTGAATAACAATTTGCTATGCTTACGGGATCATTCGGCAGCGGTAGCGTTGTCTACATTAGCATGGAACTGATTCAATCACAATATAACACAAAAAACCAAAAGGAAAAGTGTCTCCAACTCCATTTCCATGGCTGAAGCCACGTGCAACTTAAAAAAAACTTTCATACCCCTACAAACCACTATGAACAGCTGGAGCTTAAAGAAACATAGAATGTATTATTAAGTAGATCGTAGTTCGCTGTTTTTTTGATGATTATTGACGAATGGAGACATGACCTCAGCTTAAAGAGGGGGTGGCCCTGATGCATTATTCACCGCACTGGCACGTGGCTTCCGATCACGAATAACACACCGCGACGACGACAACGACGTTGGCGGCGGCGGCAGCTACGGCTGTTGTTTCGTTAGTGGCCCGACCAAAATTCAAATAATACATGAACTGGCGGCTGCCAGTTTGTTTGACAATGGCGGCGGCCGGCAGCTTGCATTGAGTTTTTCGGAAGAACAAGGCATAAGGGTGTTTCGGTGGGTGGTTCGTTTTTGTTAATTTTGTTGTCTCTAGATTCAAGTTGAGAAAAAATGCTGACAAAAGGAGGCAGAAAGAGGTTCATTGTTAGTTCAGCTATTATCCTTTATTATGGAGGACACGTGACTGATATTTTATATTTTATTTCAACTAATGACTAAAATTCCCAAATCAACAATATTGTTCACTCATTAATTGGAAGATCGTAAAACTTTAATAAAGAAAAGATTTAGTTGCTATGAGGGTACCAAAACACAAATTAATTCTCTTGATGAAAATATTAGGGACATAATTCCCTTATCAAAGCTAGATAGATGAACAACATTCAGACCGAGTTAACTCGCGTTCTTCGATGGTTGAAGCATTATGCTGACCTCAAAAATCCGTAGTTGAGTCCGATTGAACCTAGGGAAATAATTACTAAGGTTTTAGTTGGGTTAGGGTCAAAATTCTGCCGGGGTCAAAATTCTTCTTTCATAATTCTGTTTTCAAAATTCTGCTTTACAAAGTTCTGCTTTCAAAATTCTGTTTTTCAAAATTCTGCTTTTCAAAAATCTGCTTTTCATAATTTTGTTTTATGAAATTCTGTAAAAAATTAAAAAAGGGTTTGGAAAATGTTAAAATGTTTAAAATATTTTGCAGAATCTTGTAAAATCATCTCCTCGATGCTTATTTGATTGCTTACTCACTTTGTCAATTTTTTGATGTTCATTATTTGTTTGATAAATCAATAGATTAAAAAATATATTCGAAAAAGTTTTAATGTTAAATATTTAAAAATTTTAAAGAGCAGAGTTTTCAAAGACATAAAAGAAAAAAACAGAATTTTGTTAAAAAGCAGAATTTAGAAGAGCAAAATTTTAAAGCCAGAATTTTAACCCGCTCCCGTCTTAGTTGTACAAACTGCAAATATTCGAAGAGTGCTTTGAGAAATCCAAAAGGCCGCACCTATTAATATTTAAAGTCGTTGATGTAGGTGATGTTACTGTTGTAGTTAGCTGTGGAACAAGCCTCAAAGCTATACATGTTCACTACAAACGGAAGTGAGTGCACAGAAAAATATCAGCTTCTTAGAAGTAAAGAGAGATAATATTGGTGTATTAAATCTTGTTACGCTGTTAAGCTGATGAAGAGCCGAGTTTGCCCATCAAGGGACTCAGTGAGGAAGCCTGTGATTGTAGATATTCTTGGACTTATTGCTTAATCAATGTAATTGGACCTATTGCTGATGGAGATGCTGAATTGTATCTGATGCCGTCAGAATGGCCAAAATATTGCAATAGAAAAAAAAAACTCCTGACCAACAAACTTTTTTAAGTTTAAAAATAATCTTTAAAAAAGGTTGGATTTATGTAACTTAAAGAGGTAAGAAAAATACTACGTCTTAAATTTTTCGACCGAACTGAAAATATTGTCGATCTTATTCTTGTAGGGCTTTAACTCTTATATACCTACTATACATGAGTACAATATCCCCCACCACACCCCATTCAAAGTATCCAACAGGGAAATATATCTTTGTTCTGTAGAATCCTAAAGTTAATCTCCCTCGTCAGCACAGTATCCATCTTTTCTGTTCGTTCACCCTCTTTTAAGCTCTTGAATTCACCAAGGAGAAGAATTCCAATAAAACTTCTCCCCAATGACGCCGACCGACGATGAAATTCCTTTTGATGTCTCTAATTTGAACACGTGCATTTTAAGCGCAGATATGTTACATTCAAAAATGAGTCATCTCTCATATAACTTTCTTTTTAATATAACATCCCTGGTGCAGCATACAAAACAACCCCACAAATGTTGGGGTGTGTCAAAGCTAACGAGCTACCATCCATAGACACAATATATACATATTCATGACCTAAAAAGTCAATGAAAGTGGGTGGTAAAACGGGGTATTTGAGATTGGGTGGAATTGGTGGTATTTCATTTATAATAAACCACCCGTTGTGTTGTGTATAGAAAGAGAGGGGGTTTGTATACGGATGGGAATAAAAATGTCCTGGTATTACTTTTTTTGGCCTCGGGTTGGTTTGCTTTTAGCCGGGTGGATTACATATAGAAAATGATTCCAAATCTGAGACAGAAAAGGTAAGGGAAAAGAAGGAAATGAGCTTCGAAGAATAATAGGGTGACTAGAAATACACCTGTAATGAAATTTAATATAAAGGTAACCTTAGAAATGACTTTGACATCTGTAAAAGTGTTGGATTTTAGAGATGGAGGGTCTGAACCTGAAGAAGCTTGTTGTTGAGGCTTTAATTAAAATTCAATTTTATTGAAAAATTAGGGAAAACAAAATTTCCAAAATGGCATATCTTATACAGGGTGTCCGGTAGAAAATGGATAAGCCTGAAATGGCTGATAGGTGCACTTTTGACTGTTCTGACACCGAATAGAAAAAGTTTCTATCGCAACCACTTTAGAAAATATTAGCTTTTTTTCGTTCAGTGTACTTTAAATTTCATCATCTTACGTTTTCTTTAACCACAACCACGAATGAATGAATTTTATAAATTTCTTATTTTTATAATTTTCTACAATAATTGGCTCACTACATACGATGTTAAAAGTTTTTATAACTGTTGCATATTTTCTTTAAACAAATTTTGAAATTTGTTTTTCGATGCAAAATGTGAAAAAAAAATTTTATGAAAATTTTCAAACACCTGTGGTATAAAAAAAATCCATAGGAACGTAGGTGGCCAACTTTTTTAAAAATATGCGCGTCCAAAGGGGATTGCAGAATGGTAAAAGTTTTTATCAAATCTAGAGTTACTAGGAAGTTATTGGTACCAAAGTGCAAAAAAAAGCCTATTAATTTAAAAAATTATTTTATCTGTAAGATCTTAAGTTTTTCACATTGCTGCCACAAATGCATGGATTCCATCAGTTTTTTTAATCAGTCATATTTTACAATAATTCTTCTTACACATAACTATTAAAAACGCGTTATAACCATTGAACAATGGCTATAAAAAAAATAATTTAACTTTTTTTTAATGCAAAGTAGAAAAAAAAATATTTGTTTGCTAATAACCAGTTTAAAAGATAAAATAAGAATTGGCTCACAATATTAACTGTAAATTAAATTGCATCTAACAAATATTGGATGTTTTTCGTAGCCCAATAAGATTGGGAATTGAACACAAATTCGAAAACATTGCAACATTTTTGATGAGGTTGCATTGGGCCAACGGCACCGAAAATCTCAATTTTTCTTTAAAACGAAATCATTAAGAAGTCAAAACTCAAAACAAGCTGTCCCGATGCACAATTGTATGCCCATGCTTAAACTGAGCAAACACATTTTTTTTTTCTACTTTGCATTAAAAAAAGTTAAATTATTTTTTTTATAGCCATTGTTCAACGGTTATAACGCGTTTTTAATTAATTAGTTATGTGTAAGAAGAATTATTGTAAAATATGACTGATTAAAAAAACTGATGGAATCCATGCATTTGTGGCAGCAATGTGAAAAACTTAAGATCTTACAGATAAAATAATTTTTTAAATTAATAGGCTTTTTTTTGCACTTTGGTACCAATAACTTCCTAGTAACTCTAGATTTGATAAAAACTTTTACCATTCTGCAATCCCCTTTGGACGCGCATATTTTTAAAAAAGTTGGCCACCTACGTTCCTATGGATTTTTTTTATACCACAGGTGTTTGAAAATTTTCATAAAATTTTTTTTTCACATTTTGCATCGAAAAACAAATTTCAAAATTTGTTTAAAGAAAAGATGCAACAGTTATAAAAACTTTTAACTTCGTATGTAGTGAGCCAATTATGGTAGAAAATTATAAAAATAAGAAATTTATAAAATTCATTCATTCGTGGTTGTGGTTAAAAAAAAACGTAAGATGATGAAATTTAAAGTACACTGAACGAGCTAATATTTTCTAAACTGGTTGCGATAGAAATTTTTTCTATTCGGTTTCAGAGCAGTCAAAAGTGCACCTATCAGCCATTTCCGGCTTATCCATTTTCTACCGGACACCCTGTATATTATAATGGCGTTCGATATGACAGATGCTTATATTGTTTCCAGCCATTTGTCAAATCATTTTTTTCCGATTTTTCCATAGGTTTTTTTTTATTTGAGTTTCAAGAATCCCCAGAAAACATTGCAATTTTTAAGTTTTATTTTCAAAAAATACTGTAAACCCTTTCGTTCCTCGTCTAAAACAGCGTTTTTGTATGACAACGTTTTTGATTAAAAAATATTCCACACCGGAACGTCGACGTTCTGGTGTGGGATATTTGTTCATACAAAAACTGTGATTGTGACGTCTTTTGTGTTCTATTATCTTTGGTTATCGTTGGTTGCCTTAAACGTTTTCATTTAAAACCTTCAAGAAATTTTAAAACTTTGAAATTTTGAAAGCTACTTAGTTCGATACTAATTTAAACGTCAATTAAAACAAATCTTGTCGTATGCTTTAGAATGCTAAATCAGGAATTTTAATGAAAATTCCTTTGCCCACTGAAATCTTTTCAAAAACGTTCCAAAACATATTTATAATCTTCTGATTTAAAATTTATTGACAGCCTCATGATGAAGTGATCAAGCTTTGAACTTATTAAAAGACAAACAAAAAATTATTTTCGGAGAGTAAAAGAAAAAATCTTGAAGCAGCTGAAAACATTTGTCGTCTGATAAATTTCCCGCCCGACTCACATGATGGTGACAACCAATTGGTCTCTTTAGCTTTAGCTTGTTGTGGCTGGCAATTGCTTGTCATTTCAATCTCTCTATGAGACCAGAGCATCGTTGCGATCGCAACGTCACTCTTGTTTGTACGGCTTCACTTGAAAAACGATCTTTTCTCACAAAGTGAAAGAAAAGAAAAGGCAAAACCACTCTCGCATCTAAAGATAACCTAGACGGGTATAGGAATTCTTGAGATTCCGTGAATGAAGCGCGCCAAACATTTGTCCCGATAAATCATTTACACAAAACAAAAAAAAAATAGGTGAAGAAGAAGACAAAACACGACGAGGACGACATTCACTCGGGAAAAACGCAACCTAGCCGTTAAGGCTTGCGAAACTTAAGCTTCTTCTAGAAATGGACAAATGATTGCTCTACAAGAATGCTGCTCACCTGTCGCTCACTTTGCAGAGAGGAAGTTGTTCTTTTTCTGCTAAGGTATTTACCGCACCACGCCGTACATATGCCTCCCGCCTATTTCACATCCACACATCTATCCTTTAACTGTTTTCATCCGTCTTTGATCCCTTCAAGCTATAGCTAGCTAGCCAAGCTATAAAGAATTGAAGGATGCCTCTTTGCCATGATGGCATGTTCTGCACGAACAAATGAGCTTGTAGCATCTGATGTGTGGTTAATTTGTTCTGCATTTGCTAAACGCGTCACGCTCACATAATACTCGCAACATCAAGATAGATAGATATATGCTGTCTGTGCGATGCGATCTGAGATGCTTAGAAGCTGAGATGATTTTAATCGCTCCCAAAGTAGATGGATGCGACATGATGGTGGTGATATATTAATAGATGGCCGCGACAGTCACTGCGATGTGATGCATAGTTGTCTGCTGCAGCCAGCATCAGCAGCTATACAGCCAGCTGCATTCAATTATTTATTAACAGACTGCATCCGCGCGGCAGATATACAGCAAAAGAATAAAACCAGCCAACAGCAAATAGCAAGCATATATAAACTCGGAGGATGAAGAAGATGCTGCAGGAATGCGCCGCGCCGCGCAGATTTTGACTTATGCGCGAGGCTCAAGCGATGGCCTTGTTAAACATGGCTGGATGGATCAGGTGCATCTTGTGTCTGCAAATAACTTTGTTACCACGTCGTCATTGTCGTTGTCGTCGGTCGCATTGGCGCTCAACGTTGTCAATGTGGCAATATTTTTTGTTGTTATATTTCAAATTGATTGCATTTTTGCACTATTTTATTTTAAATGCAAAATAGTTTCGCAACTTATACTCACTCGTTGTTGTCGCAGCCGAGGGATAAACAGCAGGTGATAGAATTTGTCTGAAGAAAAAATCTGTGTGTTCTAATGAATGATATTAAGGATTAGTGTTGTAGAGGAAATTCTTGCTGGATTTGTTGGAATAAGAAAGTTATAAAGATTTAAGGACTGTCACGCTATTTTGCAACAGATAAACTCAAATTTTCCGAGCTGACTGGCTGGCCAACACGCATCTTTCTTCTTCACAAGTCGTGTTTTTATCTCTTGGGATCATCTATAGTGTTCCGTACTTGTTTCAGAGCTTTTCAAGAGTTTTCAACGATTTTATGAAAAGATCTTTGCCAATATTTTGTACGGGATGCAACCTTATAATTCTCAGCCACCGAACTGTCAGAAAAATGTCTCAAGAGAACTTGGAGGTCTCCAAATCAATGAAACGTTTTGATGTCTGAAAGTTTTTGGGATCCTAGATATCACTCAATATCTGATGATAGTAACTATCCAGCTTCGCTGTTTGGTTGGTTTCACAAGACTACCGAAACGAAACCAAAGATCGATGATAAATAATAAAGTAAATTAACAATAAACCGGGTCTAAAATTAATACAGTTCACCACTCACAACTATAACTTTAACTATTTCCAGTAACTTTGACAACGACTTAGTCGCAGGTTTTATTTTTTAAGAATTGATTATCTAATTAATCGTTTAAAACTCATTGTCCTATAAAAAATGTAAATCAAGATGTGGCGAAGGAAACTCATGTCGAATAATTAAAAAATTCAACATTAACTGGCGCCCAACGTAGGCATCAGTATTGTATTTAGAGTTTAAGGGGACATTGTAACAAAGTATATATAATACAATATAATAGGTGTGAATTTTGGCAATAAAAGTTTAGAATTGACCGTATCACACTAAACTTTTATGTAGGGTTTGCTGTTAAGCGAGCAAAAAAGATTGAAAGTAGTTTTTGTTTCAAATTTTCAACTTTTCAAAAATTGCGACTATCACAGCAACTCCAACTGTACTCGTAAAAGAAACAGTATTATAACAATTTGATGGGGTTTCATGTAGTATTCAATAAATATAATTGAATCATTTCGGTTGTTATTGAATCATTCAACACTTTCCAGACAGAAATTCTAATTTCCATTGATTTATTTTAAGACTGCACTTTGCCATGAGAAAATAAATAGATTTCATTCCACACAAAAATGAATGCGTTTGTTGAAAATGTAATAAAATATTTCTATCCACACTTGCATTAATATTTTCACATTCCATAAAAACTTTCCCCTCTCAAAGCTCTCGGCGTTGTGTGGTTTTGCTTTTTCTCCAGAAAACTTAAAAATGCACTTTTATGCCAAAAAACACCTACAAATTTTTATTGTTTTCTTGCCGCCCGTCAGTCGGTCGAAGCCACAATATAGAGATTCCCACGCCTGCAAAAATAATAATCTCACATGTGTGCACTGACGAAAAATAACCAACACTGCTGCTACCGCCTTTCCCGTCCCGCGGCGGTACGATGCTGCATTATTTGTTCATCGTGTTCAGGCTACAAAAGATCAACAAAAAAGTTAATAAAAATAATGTTTTTCTATTTTTAAACAAAAGAAAAATCAATTTTCATTTCATGATCAGCAGCCAGCAGCAACATTGCCACCCAGATATCCAAAAAGTGAGGGAAAAATTCCCTAACTTTATGGGGCTTTTGAGGCAAAAGAGATTATTGTCTCATAATTCTCGGTTTATTGCCCGGACATGCCTTAAGGAGAGAAGTGTATTGCCACATGGTGTGGCCTTAGACCGCTAGCTGCGGTGGTGACTTGCGCTGCACCTTTACGTTTAGTCAACATCAGTTCAGCTATATGTAATGTAGAGCTCTTTACTCCTCTCCCATTGTGGTGCATCCAATTGACGACGAATTGGGAATTTATGATGCCATTGTTTCTCTGTAAAAAGCCTTACAACGACAAATTACAACCTAGGATCGAGAGTGCGGGAAGGTAATTCCATTCCGTCCTTTGCGTTTCACTGCGCTCTAGCGATCAGTTTCATTTTATTTTAGCTTTTTTTGTCGATTTTGTATGTCTTTGGGATGTCATCACTATCACTAGTAATGTCCAAAGCAGCTGCTGTCTTCACAATGACACAAAGACTGATGATGCAATGTTATCTTTAGAAATCACCATACAAAAATCCTTCACCGCGTGGTCTTTGAGCGAGAGCGCACACCTAGATTCCGAACTTTTGATACAATAAATAAGAAGAATTCCACACCAGACTAGACAGGTGGTAATTTATGAATTTGTTTCTCATAGAAAAGATGCATTTTCGGTTATTCATTCAAAGTATCTATCTATTCATCCGCGAGTTCTGTAAAATAAATTGATTCTGTTGCCAAAAGAAACAGCAGTTTTTCTTATATGTGAGAGAGTCTTGTCCAGCAGCTGCTGCTGATGATAGTTTTGAAGGTGGGTGATTTGGTGACATTTAAACATTTAACAGCTTAAAAAATGTATATGCATAGTTTCTATGACAGATAAGATTTAAAGGACTGTCATTAATGTTTATTTTTCTTAAATCGAAAGAAACATTAAGCTGCATGGTGCTATAAATTAATATAAAAGCTTCTACCTATACAGTTTTTGTAGGTAAATAAAATGAAAAATAAATATTTTTATGGGCAGTTTGTTTAATTTATAAGTTTCATTTAAAAATATTAATTGCGGTCTTGGTAATAGTTGCCATTAAAAATAACAGATGGCTGTTGTGGGATTTTAATTGGTCTGAAACAAATTATTTTAGGATTGGAAATAAGTTATTGTGTTGGCAACTAATAAAAGCCATTTCAAACATTCTTGTTTTTCAGATTTAAAAGGAAAATCAACATTTAGTCTAATTTTCAATGTGGAATTTATAGAATTCATAATGCTTTAATATCTGGCGCCCAACGTGGAAATATTAAAAATCTACATTATATGCCATATTAATGTAGGTTTGATAAATAAGGTTTGAAATACATACCTAAGTTGGAACAAACTTTATTAACTGGCGCCCAATGTGGGAATTTTAAAATTAGCAGACCTTATAAAACTAGAGACATGTTAATCTTTTAAAAGCATTGTGTCACGAAAATTAAATACAATGATTTTGGAGACGAAAGCTTATGGTGAATAAAAAAATCTGCATTAATTGGCACCCAACGTGAGAATACTAGATGTCTATGCAGTATGCCTTAATAACGGTTTAAGATAATAATAAATGAATAAGGTTTGAAATAAGTTCGATTAAGTAAAACTATTTTCGTTTTATCAATATCGTTAAACATTTTTTTGTAACTGGCGCCCAACGAAAAATCAGTTTTGAATGTTACAAAACATTTTGTGAGTTACTGGCCCCAAATTGGAATTTTTGAGAAAACATAGCTTAGGCCAACTTAGGCATTAACAATAAGTCATTGTAACAAAATATAATAGATACATTGACATTAAAACAATGACAAGGAACCCAGTAAAATGTTTGATAACTGGCGCCCAACTTGAGAAAATTATTCATCTATAAAAATTCCAGTTAGTAGGTTTTTCCCAAGCTGTTCACGGGTAGCTTTTTACTTGTATGATCCATATTTCTTCTGAAAATGCTGTGTTTATAAGAATTTTCAATCCAATTTCAGTGACATAGTAGGAATGAAGTTTTCTAAACATCCTTAATTTTTTTTGTGTAACTGGCGCCCAACGTGAGATGATGTTTTTATGAATTGATTGAATCTATACACTATATAAGTTCTAGGTTTTTGTGAAATATGGTTTGGCCAACATCCAATTTGCGTAATGATTATAGCATCTGGAAAGATTAAAGTTTTAGAACTGGTGCCCAATGTGGAAATAAACACCATTTTTTTAATGAAAAACTAAGAGTGTTTTAATTGGTGGGTCCTTAGAGTGTCTTTCTTTCAATCCTCAAGAATTAATAAAACAAATCGTATTAAGTTAAAAATGTGAAATATAATTTTTGGGATATTCAACATGATGATAATAATATATATTTTGAAAATTTTAATATGTATCTCATTAATTTTTGGTTCTTCATACAATATGTTCTATACATCAATTTAAAAAGAATTTTTTTTTAATGAAGAACAGGAAAACAACTGGCGCCCAACGTGAGGATACTGAACGAGTGCTTTACAGCCTTGTTTTTATAAATTGTAATATTTCTAACTGATGTATAGGTACTAATGAATTTCAAAAGAAAAAAATTTTCAATTGATTTACGAGAATTTTTGCAATAAAATCAAACTTTAAAAGCTCATTTCAGCTATTCAAACTGACAGCCAAAAAAGAGTTATTACATCCTGTATTGTATGAAGTGTTTAATAATAAATTGATGTTTATTTACAAATTCCATCTGTATTATGTGCTTCCTTAGATCTTAAAAGAACTACTAATTTCTTTCAAAAATTTCACAACATCCTGTCTAATGTCTATCATTTTCGACCTCCTGCCATGCAGGTTTTCAAACAACAAAAAATATATTCAAAACTCTGATCAATAAATCTAATTAACAGCAAAACTCATCACTTCAATGTTTTTGAATGATTAAACGGAAAATATAAAAACATATTACAGCCATGTGCAAGAGTTAGTTCCAAGGAATGTGTGGGGTAATGTTTCGAAAACACTCGAAACACTTTTTTTTCGTTTTTCAATTTTGTTTGATGGCAACGGTAAAATAAACCCTCTGCATATTCATATCGCTCTCACATTATTCAAAATGTACTCGTTTACCAGTTGTTAAAAATATTTCACTGTATTTATAATCTTGTTGTTTTATTGAGTCTATCTATCTTGTGTGTAAGATACATTGGTGGACCACCTGTGTGGCCGATATCAGCTCAATTGCCAAAAAGCAATTTTTCGCTTTCGCTCGCATTTCATCGTCATAATCTAGCATGGCATTTAAAACCTATCGAAGCACGGTGGTGTGGCAGCCTTTGCTTCGTCGTCGTCGTTGTCGGGGAGTCATGATTCCGCGTGCTTCTACACAATTTTGTTTAGCCTCAAATATTATAGTTTCAAACAGCCTATAGAAGCTACCCCATTCATTGGCGTATATATCAATCTTGACCAAATGTTTTTGGCTTAAATCATTGACACATAATTTTTAACACAGAACAGGTGTGTGCTATGTATTTAGTTCAGCAGACAAATGAGACGGGTGTAAAATATTTGGATGATGCGAAGAAGGAAAGTCTATACATTTTAGGTGGGATGAAATAATGAAATGTGTACGATGGTGAAATTATTATGCTATGCTCAATTGAGAAGCTTTCGGGTGAAGATGGAGTCTCTGGGTGGGGTAGAAATCAGTAGAGAGACTGTCATTGGAATGTTTTTGGATGTGTTTGTGGTTTGTTTTGAAACAAAATGGACAGGTGTTTAAAATTTTTGTTGGCTAAGATTTATTAAATGACAATGTTATTTCATATTCCGCTTCGATTAACATTTTGAAATTATGTGAATGACACACAAATTTGTGTATACATAAGTTCTGTTTTTATTGCAAAAAAATAAACAATCAAAAAAAAGTTGACTCATTTTATAAGAGAAAACTGCGAAAAAATATTGCGACGCAGACTTAATTCATCATCAACTAAATACGCAACGTCAGTCAAATGAAATACAAAAATTTGTATGAAGATTTATCTTTCGTGTGTTATAATTCACACTCTTCATGAATTGTGTTAATGATCAAAAGCCTTTAGAAGGACTTTTTTATGAACTTTTAAATCACTGTGAAAGTGTCAAATCACCCCGAGTATAAATAGATTTAGCCGCGATACCGCCGCAATAGCACCACACGGGCTTTGCACCACCCGCCGAAATATCAAAACACCGTCGCAAACAACCCGAGTAAAGTAGAAATACTACCGCAACACTCAATACAATATTTTGTAAAAGATAAAATATTTTGTCAAGTGTTGTAGCGGTGGTGTTGCGGCGATTAATAATATATTTTTTGATACGTTTTCATATTTACTCTGAGTTTCTTTGTATCTAACTAAAATAAATTAGGCGGTGGCGGTGGTTCAATGGAAAAGCCTAGCTAGAAATACAAATTTTGAGTGCGACGGTTTTGCGAGGGTGTTTTGGAGGTGTTTCGTAGGTGTTGTGGAGGTTTTGCGGAAGTTTTGAAGAGGTGGTGCAGTGGTATTGCGGAAGTGTTGGGGAAATGTTGCGGTGGTATTGCGAAAGTGTTGCAAAAATGTTGCGGAGGTGTTGCGAAGCTGTTTCGGAGGTGTTGCGAAGATGTTTCGGAGGTGTTGCGTAGGTTTTGCGGAGCTGTTGCGGAGGTGTTTGGGAAGTATTGCGGAAGTGTTGTTGAGGTGTTGTGGAGGTGTTGCGGTGGTATTGCGTAAGTGTTGGAGAAATGTTGTGGAGGTGTTGCGAAGATGTTTCGGAGGTGTTGCGTAGGTTTTGCGGAGCTGTTGCGGAGGTGTTTGGAAAGTAGTGCGGAGGTGTTGCGGATGTGTTGCAGAGGTGTTGTGGAGGTGTTGCAGAGGTGTTGTGGAGGTGTTGCGGTGGTATTGCGTAGGTGTTGGAGAACTGTTGCGGAGGTGTTGCGAAGATGTTTCTAAAGTGTTGCGAAGGTTTTGCGGAGCTGTTGCGGAGGTATTTGGGAAGTATTGCGGAGGTGTTGTTGAGGTGTTGTGGAAGTGTTGAAGAGGTGTTGCGGTGGCATTGCAGAAGTGTTGTTGGGGAAGTGTTGCGGAGGTGTTGTGGAGGTGCTGCGGAGGTGTTGCGGAGGTTTTGGAGAAGTATTGCGGAGGTATTATAGAAGTGGTGCGGAGATTGGTGTCCATTTTAAATCGATAAATCACCCGAAACTGTCTAATTACATCAAAAACTGGTTAATCACGTAAAAATTGCTATGTCACAGTAATTGCTAAATCACAGTAAATTTTTCAATACTAAGCTATATTGAGAGCTGGTGAATCAAGGCCGAAACTTGTAAATCACTGCAACTGAAACTAATAAATGCAAGCTATATTTGTTTAATATATGTGCCCTTAGGTTAAAGAATTAGCAAAAAAAATACTACTTTCTACTTAAGTGCATTATTGCAATATTTTGCTTTTCTGACTTAAGAAAACAATGTCTTCTATTGAGTAAAAATGTTTCCTAAAAGTAAAAAAACAAAACTCTAACATTTTAAGTGAACTTAAAAATACCAAACACATGTTGTTTGTCTTCTTAGAAATAGGTACCCACTTAATATAAATAATATTCTTTCGTATAGACGGTGTCTGATTTCATGCAACATTTCTAGTTCCAACAAACAAACAACTGGCACTCTACTTAACAACTGGGAGCCACGCATTTAAAGTTGATTGACATTTCATTTCTTAGTCCCAGACAAATGCGCGAATGTTGCATATTTATTCTCATATCGCGCATTTAGGCCAGTCATTATGTCGGAAAAAACGGCTTAGAAATGCAAAATGACCGAGAAAGCTAAATTTTGGATATGTTGTAGAGGATGCTTAAAAAAGCTTAACTTGAAGTTTTCGACCAAGATTTCCTATGAGCTTTTTCCGCCATTTTGAAAAAAAGGATAAAATTGGTTTTTTGACAATAACTCGGCTATCTGACGAGATGCGAAAATTTTACAAGGAGCTTTTTTGTAGCTTTAAACGAGTTCTACAATTCATGCATACACATTTTTTATGTATCATGAACCGTTTTCGAGATATCGATTAAAAAAGTCAAAAATTTAGGACATGCCATTTGTTTTTTGACATAATCTATTTTTGGGTGATGAATATCGAAAAAATTATTAACATAAAATTTGTAGACCACATTCAGACCTACAATGTCGTATTTTTATATTTTTTTTTGGACAAAAATTACGACTTCCAGCCGGCCGCAAAGCCGTTTAGTCCGCTCCCACCGCCAAGCAAGCTGCCCGTTCGGTTGTAAAAAAAACAATCATTCATGTTTTTTTTAATGTTTATATCATTATATCAGTAACACATACATACAAATGTATGTATTTATTTAATAAATAATGAGAAGAAGATGGTAATGGTTTTTTGTTACCCCAATTTTATTAACCCAAATTTTGTAAATACAGTATACCGGCTTTTTGTGTTGATTGTGCGTTTTGTAATTTGCTTCAATCTCTATATTATTTAGTTCATCAAAATTGCAATTAGATCAGTGCCAATAATTTTTTAAAATAAAAAAATTATTAGCAGCATATGGGTGGTTGGAAAATTTGGGATAAATGGTATATGAAAGCGGAAAAATAAATTGCCCACAAACTAATTGGTGGAAAAGGGTGGGTGGGCGTAAAAGGTCTGTCAAAAGTAGACCTCCTATCAAAAAAAGTTAAATGCAAAAGTTGTGGGTAATAAAAGTGTCACAACTTTTACTAAAACCATTTTATTTATATACTCTCAAAAATATTGAAAAAATGCAAAAAATACTATTTTTTTTTTTATTATTTTTATCTTTTACCAAAATGGTTTGATTTTAACAAATCTTGGTTAAAAATTACTTTGTTATGTTTTCTATGTATTTTAAATGTTTTTTGAGCAAAAAGTTAAGTTTTGGATTTTTGACGAATTTAATTTGATAAAATGGCCTATTTGTCAATCCAAAAAGTTTTTGATTTTTAAAAAGCTTGGAATGTAGTTACTTAGATTAAAACCTTTTATTTAAGATTGTATGGAAAACTATACTTTTGATTTAAAAAATATTGAGAAAAATTGAAAAAAAAAAAAAACGATTTTTAAGATCGATTTTTCCGTAAATGACATAATATTGGCGAGAAATAATTTTCCATAGAAACCAAATTATACTTTTCTAATGGCCTTTGACCTTCTTAAATTCAATCTAGCATTAGAATAGCTCTAACGTGCAAAGTTTTTGAGATATTGAATTTTGAACGTTCAAAACACTATTTTTGTGATGTATTGGCATGGTTATATCTCAACGTGATAGAATTTTTCTGACTAAAGATTCGAGCTCAGCATACAAAAAATCATTAGAAAAATATACTTTGATTTCTATAAAAAAAACTTTTTTACTAGTGAAATCGAACAAGGCATTCACCCGCCCCCTTTCCACCAATTAGTTTGTGGGCAATTTATTTTTCCGCTTTCATATACCATTTATCCTAATTTTTTTATTTTAAAAAATTATTGGCACTGATCTAATTGCAATTTTGATGAACTAAATAATATAGAGATTGAAGCAAAATGCACAATCAACACAAAAAGCCGGTATACTGTATTTAAAAAATTTGGGTTAATAAAATTGGGGTAACAAAAAAACCATTACCATCTTCTTCTCATTATTTTTTAAATAAATACATACATTTGTATGTATGTGTTACTGATATAATGATATAAACATTAAAAAAAAACATGAATGATTGTTTTTTTTTACAACCGAACGGGCGGCTTGCTTGGCGGTGGGAGCGGACTAAACGACCTTGCGGCCGGCTGGAAGTCGTAATTTTTGTCAAAAAAAAAATATAAAAATACGACATTGTAGGTCTGAATGTGGTCTACAAATTTTATGTTAATAATTTTTTCGATATTCATCACCCAAAAATAGATTATGTCAAAAAACAAATGGCATGTCCTAAATTTTTGACTTTTTTAATCGATATCTCGAAAACGGTTCATGATACATAAAAAATGTGTATGCATGAATTGTAGAACTCGTTAAAAGCTACAAAAAAGCTCCTTGTAAAATTTTCGCATCTCGTCAGATAGCCAAGTTATTGTCAAAAAACCAATTTTATCCTTTTTTTCAAAATGGCGGAAAAAGCTCATAGGAAATCTTGGTCGAAAACTTCAAGTTAAGCTTTTTTAAGCATCCTCTACAACATATCCAAAATTTAGCTTTCTCGGTCATTTTGCATTTCCAAATGTATATAATGACTGGCCTAATTCTATACTCGCCTCATCGCTCATTTCATGGAAAATGAATTGCAACTTGCAAATTAACACATGCTATTGTCTCCTCAGTCCATGACTAACAGCAGCCAGCAACATAAGAAGTGATCCTGTTGCGCGTAGAGGCACACTGATCTGCTGCTATACACCAACACAGCAGTGCTAATGCTGTATAGTACTGGGGCGGTGCAGCAGCCAAAAAAGACTAGTTCATATAACTTTAACGCAGAATAACTATACAAAAGCCGCAGCATGTGGCACGCGTATCGTAATTAATTACACGCAATAGACAACCCATGCAATGGCACAGGATGCCAGTACCATGATAGAGAAGTTGGTGTTGGTTGGCCCTGATTTAGTGTAACGATCAAAATATCTCGTAGTTTGAATTTTCTGCAAAATGACAGCATAGCTCGACACCGGCGAAGGATACGAGCCCCAAACGCACATGTGCGCAAAAAACACCATCAGGCTCCAAACTTGTATAACAGCTGCTCTATACATATTGGTCTATGCGATCTTTGCAAAACAAAACTGAGAAGCGTTTTCAGATTGCAGCAATCGCTAAAACGTCTCATTTCGTAAACAAGTGCTTCGTTCGGTTTGGTAATTTACTACTACTAATGTTGATATGGATTGGAGGAGAAAGATGCAGGAGCAGGAGCAGGAGCTAACTGAAGCGACGCCTCTTTGACGAATGACTCAAGTGCTTGGGAGTGGTGTATCGTGTTTTGTACCATGTCATGTGTAATGATTTTGATGGATCACGACTGATGGTCAAGTTAATGTGGCACGATGATTGGAACTAAACGCACAATCTTGCACTGTGTTGAAAGTTATATGAGTTTAGTCATTAAGTTTGATGCATATTATGTAGTGAATAAATACAACTTCCGGGTTAAATTCTTTAATTTATGTGTTGAAAATAATATATGATACCAAATAGTGTTACATGAGTGTTGGTAAGTTTAGGACAGGTGTTATTGGAAAAAAGTGTGTCAAAAAGTGTATTTTAGAAGTTTACCAGTTCAAAAATAGTACCTTTCCGAATATGGTTTTCTAAGTTATCAACAGCTTTCCTTAAAAATTTACTTAAAAGATCTAGGTGTTCAAGCTTAGGTTCATAGAAGCCTTTGAGAGATTTTCTACAAATAAAAAATCTCTCAATACGAAAACTTATGGAAATGAATTTTTATAAGTCTTTTCACTATGCAAAATTAAATGAAATAAAATCAAAGCTCATTTAACGATGAAAGGCACTATTTTTACTGTCTTCCAAATAGGAGGAGGTTTCGTCTGTATTTTTTTTTTAATGTTTGTTACCTCATAACTTTGGACTAAGTGAACCAATTTTGATAATTCTTTTTGTATTGGAAAGCTGGTGTGAAATCCTATTTCAATTTTGTCCAGTTATTGCTATAGAAATTATGAGAAAAACCATAAAACCCAGTTCTGATATATGGAAGTCGGTTTTGTTTTTTTGATACAAATGATTATGATCTTAATGTTGCCAAGAATAGTCCTGCGATATTACTTTGGACTATGAGTAAGTAGATCTTCTCTGTAGTTCTGACATGGAAATGGCTTTTATTTCAAAGAATCATGAGTCCTGGCATTTAACCTTTATCTTCCCATTACCACAAAATCACATTCTGGTAATCATCAGATTGTTTAATGATTTGTCTTTTGTACTAGAGGCCTGGGGTTCGAGTCCCAAGTCAGCAAAATAAATAAATTATCACGTAAAATCATCGCTGTAAACCGACTTTACAGACAACTTAATTTTTGTTAGCTTTAAAGTACCTCATTACATAAAGGTAAGTGAGTTAAACTGCCTAAAGTGATTTCTCACCTTGTCTTGCAGAAAATGTATATATTTTATATATTTTGGGGTATGCGAATACCTGAATACCCCAAAGTTTGACCAAATTGGAATTAGAACTAATCATGAGACCGTTGATTCCATCAAGAAAACTTGTGAGTTCCTTAGGGTATACACTCTTCGTTGCGGGGTAATAAGCAGCAATAACCTTCTCCAATTCGGCCTACTTTACAAACCACGTGTGGTCCCTTGATGATGCATATGTAAGCGATCGCTCGGCTCTTACATTCATAGTGGAATTCACCGTTGACTCCTCCACCAAGTCAAGGCTCAACTCAATGATGACAGCACCCAATTTTACTGATGTGAAAAGTACTTAAGAGATCTTAGGAATCATGAGTTCTTAAGACACAAATATAACCTCAAGTATTTTATTTCGAAAAATTTCATAAACGCTAATTAAAGCAGATTTTTCCGGACCAGATCTTTAATAACCAACGTCATGCTTGCGGGCTAAACAATAGGTATACGTACCATTTCTTAAATTTTCATAACAAAAAAAAATGAATCACGGATCATATCAAAACTAAATTCCCCTGAGGCATAATTCAACCATACAATATACCTAATTGATCTAATTGATGATTGTTTGAGTCGAATTTTAATCACGTTTTGTATGAAGCAATTACGTGCACCTATCTAACCGACGATGACGATAGATCAATTTCTATGAATTTCCGCCTCACGGCAGGAGATTTCCATTCAAATTATTAACCTATAACTTTCACTTGTAAGCAAAAAAAAGATTCAATCGCGGAAAAAGCTCCCAATATACTCACTCGGTTACATGTCTACGCGAATTATACGATGTATCCCTCTTTTCTCTTCTTTTTTGGTAGGAGGTATCTATTTGATGATAAATGCCAGAGATCTTTTCAATCCACCAACCATCATCATCGGAACTTTCATCGCGCGGTTCAGTTCCATCACGATCTTCATCATCATCATCAGGATCATTGTGAATTGTGATTGTTTGACATTGTGAATTCGCGAGAGCAAATCAAAAGAAAATAAACCCGCACACGAACTAAACACAAAGCAGCAGCAGCAACAATCTACAGTCGATTATCTTTGTACATGTACATGCATCGATAGTCACCTCCCGCACCGAATCAGCTGGATTACAATCATTGTAATGTTTTATAAAATACACATCTCTAAGTACATGAACATGATATTGCTGCCTCTGATCGCTCTCAATGCTTCTGCGAATGTGCCAAAAACAGATGCGAAAAATTTTTCCTTTCAATGGAAATTGCCTGCCAACACATCACGCAGCGCTATCCAAAGTTATCGGCAATAATCGATTTATGAATGATTTGTTGAGATATTTTATTTTTTCTCTTCTGCAAGATACTTTGTATCGATCTGTGTTGCGGAGGCGTGTCGTCATCGACATAGCTTAGCTATGAGAGAGCTCAGGGCACACACAGCAACCAAGATCATATGGCCTGGATGCTTCCACCAACTCCGGGGGCATGGTTCTTATCAAAGAACAGATGCACATAAACAAGATAATTAATGTTGTGGAGTTAAGTTTTCACGCAGCATGATCATGTGGTAATCTTGGCTACACCCGCTGAGCAGATACGCCAAAGCGGGTGGCCTGGCTACTCTCTCTGGATCGAATCCAGAATATGAGTAGAGAGATGTATGCAAATTGCGTATGAGAAAATTTATGTTGTTTCATTCAAACAGATGCGATGGATAATGGTCGGTTTTTATGGTATACTCTCGGAGTTAGGTTGTGTTAATGGAAAACTTACTCACATTTCAAAGGTGTGGTTTAGGTGTGAATCAACACAAAATCCATCCAATATTGAACAGATGTTGGAAACATTAAAATTTGTACAGGGAAAAGCATTTTATAGACAAATATTTTGTGCTTAAACATAAATCCGGAAACTCCCCCACAATTCCAAATCAAAGTTATTTCATTGAGACATAAAATTTGGTGCTGTACACACTTTTGCAATTCATTGCCGTCACGGCGAATAAATCGCCACAAAATCTCGGTATCATCATTTGTATAAATGCGTAAGTTCTCCTCATTCTACATCTCTGTGCGCTTGAGCTCATAAAATCACATCCTAATCAAGATTGATTGTGCGAAACCTATTTAACCACCCCACACTACCCCAAGAGTTTATTTGAAAATATTTTAAACAGGGTTGTTATATCAGTGAGAAAGAGTAAGCTGATTTAGTTTGAAATAGGCCGACCCTTATATTTGGAGATGTGGCCGTGAAGTTACATAGAAATAAAAGTAAGTTGACAGTGAAAAAAATAGGGTTGCCACTTTTAAAATTGGATTTTCTATGCAATTTTTTCATATCTTTGATAAAATAAGAAAATGTTTTAAATGCCAAACAGATGCCTTAATATATAGTTGAAAAACAAATTAAAAGGATAATGTGAGGAATGTATTCTCAAACATTTATGGCAACCCTATTCAAATGAAAAACCCTACCAATTTTTTTTTGGAAAGCAAAAGTATAATTTTTAATACACTTAAGTGCTAAAATATACAACAAACTTTAGCTAACACTATCTTCTATCAGAAAAGTATAAAGTGCCATCTCTCAAACAAAATAAGTGCTCGGCAACCCTACCCCAATCTTAAATGTAAAGTTGCTAGGAAATACATCATATTTTTAGTGAGACCCAATGTCAGTGAAAGAAGAGAAAGCGTTTGCAATGAAAGCTTTTCATTTTGGTTTGAGAATTTTTGGACAATAAGACTTTTTGCTTGCTAACAGAGCCATTAACATATAGACTTCATTACAGGAGAAGATTTCTTTAAGAAAATTAGGAAATTTTTCAAACTTTTGGACTGCCTGATAACAGAAGCATTAATCCTTTAAAATATCAAGATCCCTTAGTTCTTGAGTCAATTTCGTCTTGTTAGGGCTATGGCAGGGACTTAGCAATTTTTGACAATTTTGATTTTGACAATCGGACTCGATACACTGAAAAAACAAATTTTAATTTTTAAGAGGTTGGTAATTTGAAAAAAGTTTTTTTGCAATAATTTTTGAACTAATAATGGGTTAACGAAAAAAAGTGATGTAATTTGTTGGAATTTCCAAAGTTAATTCAGAAAGGTCTAAAAAATTTTATTCGTGTACTGAAAAAGAAATCAAAATTTTGTATATTAATTTGTTGTTACTTTTGAAAAATGTTTGGATAGATTTTACTAAGCATGTAGTTTTTCTTAGGTGCTTATATGGCAAACCAAAAAAATTAATGATTTTTAAACTTATTGAAAAAATATTTGTATGTTGTGGTTTTTAAGGTGAAATAAAACAAATGAACTTAAGCTTATGTACTAAACAATCAAGTAAAAATTCTTAGTCAAATAAATAACATTTGAGTCACTCTGCCCACACCAGTGGATTTCATTTTTCTAAATTATAAATTAAAAAAGTCACTGTGGTGTATGCGTACTTTTTTCTTAACAAATTCTTCTATTTTTTGAACAAAGCGTAGGATAGCGAAAATAAAAGTTGGGCTATCCTGGGCTTACCTCGGGCAGACAAACTACGGTTTTAAACTAACGATTTTTTTAAATATTAATACAATATTTTCGGTTTCTGATATGAAAAAAAAATTTTTTCTTCTATCTTTTGAAAGAATAGTGGAATAAAGAAAAAAAAATTTGGGCTATCCTGGGCTAACGTTGGGCAAAACACAGTGCAAAACCAACAATTTTAACACTGAATAAAAAGAAAATATTTTTTGTGATTTTTGAGGTAAAAAAAAAAATAGTTCCGTTATAATTTTAGAACTAAGGATGGGCTAGCGAAAAAAAATCTTGGGCTATTATGAACTAACTTTATGCAATCGAAACAGGCAGGTTTGAAAAAAAAAAATTAGCATTTGGGGCTGCCAACTTCACATAGCCGAAGTCTTGGTATATTAAAAGGTTAGGAAACTGCAAAATTATCACCGAAATGCTTAACAAAGTCTTTATTTCCCGTTTTTTTTTAATAACAACCCTGGTGGAAATCTAAAAGCCTTTACCAAATTATTCGATTGCCATCTGATAGTGCTCGAACAAGTTTTCCTCATTCCAAAACTCATTTTGACCGACCCCATTAAAAACATCCCTTCTCTAGCAAATATCCCATAAAAAGCTTCATAGCTTAGACAGAGGGTAGAAACTAGAAACAAATGAATGCATAAGCATGTTTACCAACACAAGGGGTGGTGTTGGGTTGGACACAAAAACCTTTATATTCTTGTGAAGATGAGTCGTGTCGTCGATCCGCCGCCGCCGCGCCGGGAGATAAATATACGTCAGATTGTCTTCCCTTGTCTTCCACATTTCATTAAAAAGGTTCTATGGATGTTTTTCTTTTTCGTGGTCTTGTGGTAATGCGAATACACTTTTACCTTCACACAGAGACACGAATGATCATCATCGTGTGTTGATGTTGTGTTGGTGACTTTTTAGCGGGTACATAAGTCTGTTATTATTAGAGTTGTTCGTTTCCCGTTCCTATTGTTTGTGGGTGGATTAGATGAGAGAATGGGGTGACTTTTCAAGAGGGTGTCGACGAGTTGTTTTTTTTGTATCTCTTCCCATCAAAAAAATAAAATGAAAAACTGGGAGAAGTGGAATGATAAGGTTTCGGTGTGATGGCTTTTAGGAAAATTAAACGACACATGGATGCATTTGTATGGATTGAGATATTGTTTCGTTGCTATACAATGATAGTGTCTAAGCGTATTGTTGTTCAGTCCTTATGGTAGTATTTAGTAAGGACATTAATATGAAATGAAATAACATACGGTTAAAGAGTACAGAAAGTAGGTAAGGAAGGACAATTGGATTTATATATGCGAACGAATTGCATGCCGTATGGTTGGTCCTGTGGGATAAAACCTTTTTCAAGAATTTTAATGAGTTAAACTTCGATTTGAAAATTAAATCGATATAGCATCTGCATGATGATGGTTCACAGTATTTCTTATTCGCTTTTTTATATTTTATATGAATTTTAGACGAATAACCAAAATTTTTAGAAAAGTACTTAACTAACTTAACCTATCCACTTGCTACCAGAACATCGACCTATACATCAAGTGCTCGTTGCAACGACATAGAATAACTGATGTGAATTTGAACCCGTCTTCTCATTATCAAGAACTGTAATAAAAAGTGTAGGGCCCATGACACTACTCTGGTGTACACCAACTTTGAATATAAACTCTTCGTTGACTCCTGCGAGGCATCTTACCTTCGTTTATAAATAAATGTTTATTCTATGTCTATTCCTTTTCTATTCCATGTTTATTCTTTGTCTATTCTATGTCTATACTATGTCTATTCTATGTCTATTCTATGTCTATTCTATGTCTATTCTATGTCTTTTCTATGTCTGTTCTATGTCTTTTCTATGTCTATTCTATGTCTATTCTATGTCTATTCAATGTCTATTCTATGTCTATTCTATGTCTATTCTATGTCTTCTATGTCTATTCTGTGTCTATTCTATGTCTTTTCTATGTCTTTTCTATGTCTATTCTACGTCTATTCATTGGTATTAAATTAGTTTGCCATATTTTCAAAGTTTTTTTTACAAACTTGAACAACTATAAAAAAGGGCTTTTTTTCTCCCTAATCTATGAACACTAAACTATTTTCATCATCACAAAAGATCTAAAAATATACCTGCCTCATATCGCATGAAATGAATTATAACGCACTTCAAATTAAATCAACAAAACAAACAAATCACCACCACCTGCGGCCATCAACAAGTCGTCGGCCGTGCCGCCATATCATCGACCGTATAGTGCCGCATTTATGTTCCAATAAATTTGATTAAATTCATCTATCCCTTCTCCCCCCGATTTCTCTTCTTCTCTTTAAATAGCTGATAAACTAAGTACAATCAAGTAAACAACACAAAAAAATAATATCAATAACTTCTAGGTGCAAATGAGAAGGGCCTTGTCTTTATCTAAATCTTGACTACTTTTCTGGTTCTTTGGGTACATTTTGAGTGCGACTGTACTGAATAGCCTTAGGCATATTTATTATCAGAAACTTGTCAAGAAAAAATTCTTAAGATAACTTCAACAACAAAAAACCAAACAGGTGGATGCACCTTTCATGGTGAAAAAAATAAAAATATCTTGAATGCGAATCGAATTGCGCGAAGGCAATAAAAAGTCAAATATGAACTGATTAGGAAATAGATACGGTTCTCAATTTGTGTGATATAGCAGCCTAGCACATAGAACACCTGGGAAGCACCTCTATACCTTAGTATAGCTTTATAATGTTTTCAATATAATATGTTTTCATACTTATAAGCGAGAATGTACTCAACAGGATGGGGTTTTATCTGAGGTTGAATTGTCATAATGTTGGTTTGTACTCGTTTTGATACTTTGCCCGCTTTTTAGTTATGATTACGACAATAACGTAGCGCTTTTGAAAGAGTGTCAGGTGTTTGTACCCGGGATATCTGAGTCAATATTGTTATCGCTAGCAATGGAAATGATTGTGTGTGGTGTTGCAAAGTAAATTTAATTTTTCTTCTCGAAAATTTTGTTATCTTGCAAATGTACTCGTTATTTTGTTTAATTAGCGTTAATCATCTTTATTTTTTGCTTTTGTTTAAATTTAGCAAGATTTTGATAGTATTTAGGTACATTCAGCTGTCATACTTACTTATTTAATTTTTTAATGCGCATTTTTGTTGAATTGAAAAGAGTATAGGTACCGCAAAAACGTTTATTTGACTGCGGTATCTTCTTATTTATTTGATTAGTTTAATTGAAGGAAACATTTTTCTCCTAAATTATATTTTCTTCATGAATACAATTTTCTTTGAAACAAATCTAAACTTTAATGTACATAAAACAAAGTCACACTTATTCAGTACAGACAAGTATGTACTCATTACAGAGCTTTACTGAATATGAACATGTTGGTAGTAAAATCAGACTTTTATGAAATGAATGCATGCCACATTTTCTTAGGAACAGTTCTCAGATTTGTATACATATAGCACAGTCTTTTATGTACTCAGTAATGAATAACTTTAAAGATTCGGAAATCAAAATATTGTAATCAGTACTTTTTTCATTTTATTGATCACAGTAATTGATATATAACAAACAGAAATCTTATTATGCACCTACTTAAAACATAAAAATGTACAAAAAAAATACAAATCTTTATCAGGTACATAAAAATGTGTATTTAGTGCATTAGTGTTCGTGCTGAACATTTTTCAGTAAGTATATTTGCCCTATTTACACATACATTTTGTAATTAAATTGTGTTAAGTTATTGGCACGATCCATAATGTTCCGTAGTTTGAATAGTCCAATTTTCTGTAGGAGAATCGTTCGCCAAAAACAAATGACTTGAAATAAACCGAGATCAAAATAGGGAATATTGTACTCATTGCACGTTTTTTCTTTTATATGGAAAGATTCATTCAGCAGAGTAATTAATGTAATCAATACATAAAATTGTATGTAGGTACCCAAACAAAATACATATACAAATCTTTACCGGGTACATAAAAATAAGCTCTAATAAGGGGTTCACTGGGTTGACCTCATAGATCAGCGGCAAGCTTCCCTGATTTGTATTTTTCCATTCCTGAGGCCATAGCCCATACTGCATTATTTTATGTTAAGATTAAACATATGTACCAATATCAGGTATTAAACCTTAAAAATCTTATTGAGCATTTCTAACTTCAAAAGGTACTAATAAATATTATTTTTACCTTAACAATATTTTTACTCGTTTGTGTTTTGTAGAATTTTGATAAGGCAAAATACACACCCAACAACTGTCAATTTTCAATATTTACCATAAAACAACTATAAACAATGTTCTCTTCCATCCAACCCCTAAAAGACCTTTCTTAAAATTTTGTCATTGAACAAATGTGCAAATTGTGTTACATACTCAAAACAAAACACTTTTCAAACATCCAACACCATCAACATCGCACCGTATAATGCTTCGCTTATCGAAAAACATGTAAATTAGTCTTTTCGGACCATTTGCTCGATATTTGCACTAAATTAAACGCAAGTCTGTTCGAATATTTTTTGTGTTGTTTTGTCTTTTTTTTTTTTTTTGGTATTCCTCTCAAAAATCCTGCAAACACTTTGTATTAAGGGATAAAACAAAAAAGAATGTTTTTATCGACATTTGGTTGATTGAGTATGCCATATGATGACAAATGATTGGGATTGCCATAAAACCAATGTGTTCCGTACTTTATATGAGTACATCCACTACATTCACCACCACGATTATTACCACTATGACAGGAGGTGGGTATTAAGGCAATCGAATATAAAAAGAAGGGGCTAAAAGGGAGCTTCCTTTAATTAACTTAATTAAATTGGAATAACAACCGACATAGAGCAAATAGTATCTCATTTGTAATATCGTTCTGCCTGTTCAAATAAGGGGTTGCCGCACGCACTCAAGTCGCAACATATAAATTAATGAATGTGTTATCTGAGAGACTTTGTATCGGATTATAGTCCTCGCATTTCTATATGCCTTCATAAAATATCCATAAATGTAACAAACCAGTCTTGAGATTTTTACATGCATATTATATTGCCATAAAATTAATATGTCATGTGCGATGTGTGTTCTCTCACAGATTCAATCCAATCTATGATAAATCTGTGCACATTTTCTGTCATAATTGCGCACTGCACTAAATGACATAAGGTGAAAATCTTTTATTGACAATTCTACCCAACCAAACAGAATATAGACTAGTTTTTTTTTGTGTGTTTCGCAACCCAATCAGGTAAGTAAACAGGGGCTGTGTTTCTGATTTATTTGTATCTCAAGAACGAGAGTGACAAATGTTCAAACAAAAGCAACACAAAAGGCATACATAACATAACACCACCACCGCGTATAAGCTATATTCTCGTCCGTTCCTAAACGCTTTAACAACCCTCTTTGAATAGTCCTGATGTCATGAATTCAGCGGCCTTCTCTATTAGGGGATATTATTGATACGAAATACGAGAAGAAGAAAAAAGGGGTTGAGAGAGGGTGATATAGGAATAGGAATTGTTCCAATATGCAGTCAAGAGTTTTAAATAAATTTACAAATGTTATGTTTTCCCGTTTATTAGGTTTTATGTCATCATTGTGTAGGCTTTTAATATATATACAAACCAATGAAAATGAGTTAGGCTATTGCAATGATGCCACATTGTTTGACAGTTGGACAAAATGTTTCACGGGTGTTCTCTCTGTATATGAAAAAGAAATTATAATTCGTTGAATTGCTAAGAGGTTTTTAATGAAAATTGGTATATTGCAGAGGGTTGATAGGATAGTACAAAGTTCAGTTCTAGATTGTGTGAATTATTAAGGAAAAAAGAGAACAGTTTTTTTTTTTTTTGTAATTTTTCCTAATAGATCTGCTAGATATTCATAGAAGATATGATAATAAGATTAGAGCTCTTCGTAGTTAATGGCATAAAAGGATATATTGTGTCAGCTGACAAAGAGAGCATATGGCTGTATTTTTAGTTGTACACTTTCTTTTATTAACAAAAATTATTAAAACACTTTGATTAAACTTTTCTAATTTTGATAAAACAGAAAGTTAAGTAGTACCTACCATAAAAAAGAACAATTCTGAAGTTCTTAATAGATTGCAAGATGTTGAAATTTGAAAAATGAGTGAATGAAATGGAGGAGGGGAGAAAAGTACTGTATCATGAACTGACTACCTGCACATAATTTTTATTGTACTCAAAATAGCGTCACATAATAAGTACAACAATGATGTAATGTAATGAATACATATGTAATGTATTTATGAACTGATTTATGTTTTCAGTACAGTCCGAAGTTTTGAGTTTCTTGTATCTACTAAGTACATACTTTTATGTGCTCAGTATAGATCTTCATGTAATCGATCAAAATGAATGTATAAGTACTCAATACAGGCATTTATACCGAAATATGTACTCGTTAAAGTCAAATGTACACAGGCATATTAACTCAGAAATGAGAAATGTACTTAATTAAGACAGATGTACTTAGTACAGAAATTTTCTTCTCTGACTTATCATATGGTCGAAACTAACAGTAATTTTGCAGGATCACTCCTATTATTTTGAACACTGCTGCATTTCGTAACCCGAAAAATTTACGTTAAAACAGCCCAACATCTTGTTTAAAAATTGTATAAATGTACTGATAGCTCAAAACATACCGTATGTCGCCAATCTGTCAAACATTAAAGTGTGTACCTTTTCTTCACAATGCTCTCCCCATCAACCATAATGAAACGATTAAAAGTTTTTTTTTCCTCGTAATTTATTGAATATTCTTTGAAACTCATCACATCTTAAAAAGGTATAATTTTGTTGTTTCTCGTGACACATAACCCCATCCCATTTTTATATGAACATCAAAAGTTTAGAGAGTGTCTAGAGCCATATGTGTCACTTCATTATATATGTCGGGTGAATTCTATTCGAATCATATATCTGTGAAACACATGAGCCACACGTGCTCAATCGTCATTTCATGACTCCACTGTATAATATGATGCACAAAAACGAGTTCAAAAATGACAACACAACGGAACACATCACAAACAGAAAAAAAAAAACTCAAAACCATCCGGAAGCTGTACAACTTCAAAAGCGATTGCATGCTTCACATAAAACGATCCTCAAAACTCATTCCTAATCGCTACCATACCCAAAAACACCAAACGGGATGGCCAAAATGTATCGTATAAGATAACGCACGTGTGCGTGCAGCCGCGCCTAACAAATTCGTGTCCAAAAATAAAATTTCATTTGATTCCAAAAGTGAGATGACAAACTCTGATTTCAAAGAGGATATGAATGATAGCTGGCCACGTGTGTTAGAAGATCTTTCTGATCGCATGTAAATTCTGAAGAAAAATATACTATCCCGCATAATCAAGATGTAGCGGCAAAATCTAAAATATTTCTTTGATCTGTACTCGGGGAAATACCATATGGGTCATCATCAGTTTAGTAATTAAATTAGCAAACACACATTAAGGTTTACCAATTAGTTTTATTGTTAAGTTGAGCGATCAACTCGTTATTTCAGATTAAAACAAAACAAAAAACCTATATAACTAATCAAAAAACACTTCACGTACAACGAACGAATAACGTTGTCGTCATCGAAAGGGCTATGTTTACAAATCAAAGCTCATCACTTGTCTTTCTTATAAGTCAATCGATCAAAAACCAATCATAAATGCCGCAATCGACAATCCCCTGGGCTTTAATTAATTGGACAACTTTACTATATATTACGATTGAGTGTGCCCTTCTTGCACCTTATATCCCCCCGCTATTCACCAAGGCAATTTATAATTCTTTGAAATAGTCTCTTGTGCGGGGCAATAAAAAATTCAACAACAACAAAACAAATAGAACCAAAAGCAATAGACGACGACTACGAGTATATTTATGTAGCAATACCACTACTCACTAGTCTGTTAGGATCTGTTACTTGAACGATATTGACCGGTTCTATGCACTCTTAGGTCTCAGGTGTAAAACTACTCACCTGCTGCACATAATACAGCCGGTAGCTAGTAAAGTAACTAGTTACAAGTTACAGTAAAGTACTTCGGTTTTTTTAGCGCCCTAGTCTTTTAAGATTATCTTATCACAAATCTGTTAGAAAAAATTGCAAATCAGTTTATCGATTGCAAACTAGGTTAAATAAATTTTGAACTAAATTAAAATTGTAAAAAAGTTGCAAGCTATTCTGATATCTGTTAAAGACTTGAAGTCCCTAGTTAAATTAAAAGGAAATCTGTTTAGAAAAGTTGGAATTCAGTTTGAGATCAGTTGCAAACTAGTTAACATTGCAATATCACCTGCATAGTTAAGGTTTTATAAATTTACTGAGGAATCTTTTTAAAAGAATTTGCCAATTTTTTGAAAATGGATTTCAAATTGGTGTCGAAAAAAATGTTAAGCTTGAATGTATTTTATCTTATCGAACGTAATAAAGAGTTTCTACGTTCCACAAGAACTTCAAACCTTAGTGGATGGTTCTTCTTTTAAACAAAATTGTTTCATTGTCAAATGTTTAACTTAAAAGCTTTTCCTCTGACTGAATAATTAGCAAAAGATCCATTGGAGAGTTGTGGAACGCATTCAGTTCTACTCTTCACGGGAATCTAACAAAAAACAGAGCTAGCTAAGGCTAGTGATCACTTTTCCTGGTATAGAAAATTAACACACAACAATTTGGATGAATAAAATAATTTTGTTCCACTCATGAGAAATACGTTCCACAAGCCTTAGTTCAAGTTTATTGTTTGACATGAATATTATTAGATATATGCAAATTTTGTAACTTAAGCTTCACATTGATTTTATTATAATTTTTGAAACGCATTTATTTGTTCATTCTACGAGATGAAAACAAAAGGCTTAAGATTTCCTCATTTTCGCCGTCGTAAAACAATAAAATCTTGATATCCAGATTGTTTCCCGACGAGTTTTTGTGCCAACAAGATGTGGAATGTAAGTTTTATGTTCACGGTGGAATTTTTTAAAAATCCTGTGACAAATACAACATAATTTTTTAACTTGTAAGGCTTTCAGCCCTATTCTGCTATTCGATTCACGTGAAAGTCTAAAATAACATGCGTTTAAATGGCGGCTAAAATTAAATTTTCACAAAAAATTTTGTCTGAGGATTACTAAAACAAGCAGAATCAACGTCTTACTATCGTAAGACATAAGTTTATCGAAGACAATTCGACGTGGTTAATGAATTAAATCTTTCGATTCACGTGAATCGAATAGCAGAATAGGGCTGTTTGTCATCGTTTTTCGTGAATGCGTTCCACAATATTTCATGTGATCAATAAAGAAATAATATTTCATTTTTTAAAAGATACTGTGGAATGTAAAATTAATACACAGAATTAGAAAATCTGTGATAAAAGTCCGACCCTGTAACAACTTGTTCATTGATCTATCATAAAATCGATTTCCCATGCCCACATTTGGTTTGATTTTTATTTTTATATTTTTCAGCGTGCATTAAAGTCTATTAAGTGCCAGTGCTCCCCTAGCACTAATTAAAGTTTCTGGTATCTGTATGTTTGAACTTTTACGCCTAAGCTATAACGTAGATGCCGACGATGAAAAAAAAACGACGAAGTTTTTTACTGCTGTTTAAAATCAGGTGCATAACACCTGTGTCAACTTAAAAATCAGGCTCACGTCTTATCAAAAAAAGCAAGTGTGTGATAGATAGAGTCTCTCTAAGCTATAGTGGACGTTGAATCTTTTTCTGATGTTGGTGGCAGCTATATGTTGGCGGTGAATGAGGTAAAGTTTGTGTTGGGCTTGGGAGTATAGACACTATGAACACGGTCTGTTAATACACTCTGCGTGTTGGAATTTGGAGCAATGTATAGTGTGTATGTGATAGACGCCATTATCAGTGGAATGTAAATATTTGCCATCAGAGAGCAGCACTAGTTGTATACTATATGACGATATGGTAACGATAAAATAAAAACCAACAACCATGCGGTATCTAATATAAGCTTAATATGATATTGAGGATAAGCATACAGGAGGTGGTATAGGCTGGCTGGTTAAGTACAGGTATCTATAAAAGTGGCATGGAGGCGACTTAACTTAACTATCTACTATTAAAATAGTTTAAAACAATTTTAATTGCAATTATTTTGTACCGGTAACTTTGGCGGTGGCGGTGTGTTGCAAGAAAATGTGGATCGGTAAAGATAACACGAAGAATTTTTGCTAAATTAGAAAATCTACAACGACTAATGCTATTTAGTCTTGGGTCATAAAATGTGAAATCAGATAACACAGATTTCCTACTAAAATTTTTGAAATGAAACTGACAAATTGCACTGAAGGAACCAATTCAATGTGAATTTCAGTGGAATTCATTCTTAGAAGAAATTGGCTGGGTACAAATTTAGTATTATACCATTTTTTAAGATTCATTTCTTTCGATTCGGCAAACTATAGCTTGTAGGTATTTGATATGTTTAAGGATTCTCGAGAAGGCTTTCTAGAAGTGCTCTGAGAATGCCTTGTATATTTTAGTTAAAGAAGGTTTTTTTAAGACCGTTCTAAGAATGTTTTGGTTTTAAGTGAAAGAAGGCTTCAAATACCTATTTGAAGAGGTTTGTTGGGAGTTAATATTTCAACTGTTGAGAAAGAGCTCATTATCGATGGAATAAAAATAAACACAAATTAAAGATTAGGGTGCTTCTTATATGGTCGAAAAAATCTTTTTTTTCGATTTTTTAATGGGACACCCCTGCATTATGTTCTACCATATAAGCATAGTGTATGGATTTTTTTTCCGATTTTAATATTAAAATTTAGGGGTCGCTGCCATTCACTAAAGATTTAAGTAAAAAAAAAGATCAATTTCAACAAAATTTTTTTTGTTACAATACAAAGTACGTTTAAGACCCGATTTTTCAATCTTCTAATAAACAGTCAGTTAACTGTCTGTCGAATAAAGATATTAGGCTCATAAACAATCAGATAAAATCATTGAATTTTTCAATTAAGCTATTCTACAGAATAACACAAAATAATGTCAAATTCAAAATATTCAAAATTAAACTTCATTTTTATTCCGCTGTATTTTTATCAAAACTTCTTTCAAAACAGTTAAAGATTTAATATAAAGTACTTAATTCTGAATACAAATTTTTAAATTTTCTGAGAAACAAAAACAAAATTTGGTGTATTTTTCAAAACTTTGAGTTGTGGTAGCGACCCCTACAACGTGTTTAAACTGGACCAAATTTTACCCAATTTATATTTAAGGCAGGAAGAACAAAATGAAAGGGTGTCCCATTAAAATTTCGAAAATTGATTTTTAAGAAGCACCCTAAAAGATGGCATGTTAGAAAAACTATGGCTTATTTGATAATGGATCTTAATACTATGCAAGGTCTAGGAACAACTCAGGAACTTCAAATTCATATTCAAAAACCGCGTTACACGTCATCTGAAGACACGAGTTTCAAAGAGCAATTGCTAGTTATTGATCTAAGGCTAGTTGACTTTTGTGTTAGTTAAGATAAATGAATTTGAAGTCTTAAATGGTTTCAGAAAAACCATCGAAGCGCTTCTTTAATAAACCACAGTCACAATCTTTCAGCAAGTCTTCCAAATTTTAGCATTAGCTGACGTCTTTTTTTTTTTAATTTTGTTTGTTATTGCGGGAAAGTGGCATAAATCATTTTTTTTTTTCAAAAGCTTTACAATAGAGTATTTCTCTCATCTCTCTTACCTTTATAAAAAAATTAGTACCTAACGGTTAACAGCTTGCGGTTAAGCAATACTTGTAAACGAGAAAAAAATAAGAAACAAATTTTCTCTTCATATAATTATCACCTTCACACAATGTCTTCAATTTATGGCATGCAAAACTATATTTTTTTAAGACTTCCACGGTTATCTTCGACATCTGAAGAAAGTTTTCAAGTTACCGTTTCTCATGGAGCAAAGCCAACGAAACTATAAAGTAGAAACAAACCACTATCATCACCATCTCATCATCATCATCTTTAAACAGCCAAAGCAAAAGGTATAGAGTTTTTTTTTTAATGGGAGTTATTGTGTTATTTATTCACCTGAAGGGTATGGAAATTAAAAAGTTGTAGGTACTTAATACACAACTCCATAGTTGCTCCACCTTAATATACATATATCTACCGCCACGCCAAACCATCGCACCGTTGATATTGCTACTTTCATTTCAAACCGCAACGACAGCTACGATCACCGTGTCCACTTTCCATTACCAACCATCATGGCAGCAGCATGGCACACTGTATATCTCAAGATGATTCATTACCCAACCGACTAAATAGAAACTCAAATGAGCACGAATGAGTGTCCAACTTGATTAATCTTTCAACAGAAGCTCCATTAAAAATTACAACCCATCCGGCCGCCAGACTAAGTCAACCAGTCATTCAGAGAGCCCAGCTATATAGTCAGCAGCAGCAACTATAACCTACCTTCCAAGCTTTCAACCTTCTCTCCGGACCGATGCGATTGTGCGAATCTGATTCCACATCAATCTGAGAGATCGCACAGAGCCGTATCTGCGTCTTGAAGGCTTGTTGCAGCAGCAGCAACAACGGCAGCCAGTATAAGTACCAACTTGCCGCAGAAAATTCACCATGACGAATGGATTGCGTTGTCTATAACCGGCAAAACGATATGATGGAGAGATGAAACAGAAAGCTAATATTAAGTTAGAGAGAGAGAAACAAGATGTGTGTGTGTGCAACCGTACAAATCATCGGACCGCAATCAGGTGTTAACTGACGACCTAATTTTCAACCGTAGTTCGTCGTCGTCGGTTTGGTTACTGTTCAAAGCCTCATGTGCCATAACCAAGCTGACTCTACCACGAAGCGATTGTACTACAATCCGTGCGTGCTGCTGCGTGCACCACTCTCCGCATCGATCGTGTTTTTTTTGATGTGGCGATGGCGGAGCGGGAATGTCGATCAAATGTTGTACTTTTTCAGATACACTCCACATGGGGCTTCCACTAGCACCATCGCATCTCTGCGAGTATGGGAGAGAAGGAGGCTTCATCAAACTCTACGTTACACTCCGCTCTAGGCTATATAGAGAGGCTTACGCAAAAATGTAGCAAACAGCTAAACAGGTGCAGCTGGCTGACTGTTTATATTCTAGCCTTTGGTGTGGCGGTTTTAAAATGAAATCAAATCCGTTAGAGAGTTGGCTGGCTGTCCAGCAGCTGATCATAGTTCATTTGGCTGGGCAGTGGGCATATCTATAGATAAATTGTATTGCGCATATATCGACTAGTATAAGTTTACATTGCTGTGTTTCGCTATTTTTTTTTTTCTAATTATGGGTGTGTGTTTGAGAGGTGGCTCTAACATAAGTTGTTGACGGCGCATAGAAAAAGCAACTGACATGATTTTTAACTCCAGATATAGCAGTTTTCATGAAATTTGTGTTTTTCTAAACCCTTAATTAAAATATGAATTTCATATGAAATTTTATTGCGTTTATGACATTTAAAATGTCTTACTTTAATTGGAAATTATGTTTAATCAATAAACTTAAACTTTAGATGACATTTCAGTCAAAAGAACCAGTTATCATGCTGACGGCTGATGGAAGTTTAAAGCCACTTTACTTTACGTACGTAAATGTTTTGTTTTTAAAATTACGTAAAATCTAGGGAAGAATGAAAAATTTTCCATAAGTTCTTTTCATAGAGAATTTCCGATGTCCCAATAGGAAATGTCCGATGTTTCAATTTTCAAGGTCCTCTTGGGACACGTACCATGAGAAGTTTGCATTGTCGTAATGAGACATTTCCAATGGTACAATTTCTATGCCACAAAAGGACACGTTGGAAGGAACATTTTCGATGTCCCAAAAGTCCTAGTATGCTGACCCATGCTCAATAGAATGAGGGATATATATCAAATTTTCTTAGGGGACTTGTACGATCTCCTTTGGGACATTTCGGACGTCCCATGGTAAATTTTCTGTGCCCTAATGAGATATGTCCCATGTTCCAAGTTGGTATATGGTATATTTTCTATGCTCCAACGGGAAATGTCCCAAAGATACATCCCCGATGTCCCTTTCCAATGGTTAAATATCCCATTTTCCAAGGGGACTTATCCAATTTCTCATGGACTTTTCCGTTGTACCAATGCGGCATGATCCAAGGTACTTATTTCTTGTCCCAATTGGACATGTCCCATGTTCCAAGAGAAAAAGGGCAATGATGTCCTGAAAAATGTCATATGGAAAATTTCCTCTGTCCCAATGGCATATGTCGCTTTTTTCGATTTCCCAAGGGAACATTTGCATGGGTGTTTTTCGATTTGGATTGGGACATGTAAATGGGAGGGTGCAAATATTACAGAATTAAAAACTTTCAAATCATCAGTGCATTTTGACAGTTAGCGGTTCCGATATACTGATTTGAACATTAACATTAACATTTAAGAACTTCGAAGCTTGTTGACTTTCTTAAACTGGCAAACATCTCGCAAGTGAAAAGCCTCATGATTATTAATTTCAAATACAAAAGGTTACTTAAAGTAACAACGCCTGTAAAAATAAATAACTTTTGCATAAATTCATATTTTTTGACGTTTAACTCATCAAAAATTTCTCCGCATTATTTAGTAGAAAACAACTTACTTTTTAACCAAGTTGAAAATCAACATCATAAATTATTTTATTACATACTCGTCAGAAGTCATAATTTTTAAGAAGATGGAAAGTCTATTTAAACATTTAAACGTGAAACATCATTAACCTCTGTAACAAGAAAACAAAATAAAACAAGGGGAGGTGACTCTGTCAAAATCACCATTATGTCTCCACACCTCTATTAACTCTGCCAGCCAACTGAATAACATCATTATAATTGACAGTTCTGACTTAGAAGCAAACCAGCCGACGACGCACGACGACGAGACGAGACGACTGCAACGATCCACAACAAAGTCTTATGAAAAATCTCGCTTTAAGTTGAAGAAATTATATATGTGCCCATTATACACGACCCCACCAAAGCCATATATTTTTGTACGTAACGTATTCATTAGTGTGTGACACATCCCTCTATTGGAAAAAAAAACGCAACCCACTTGCATAATGACTTGGTTTGTCAATTATTATTATTATTGTTTACAGTTTAGTTTCTGATGTTTAGTTGGTAAAGCCACTACAATGCCGCCATTATACTGATGCAGCTGATCTATACCCCTCTCTAGCTGTACCGCTAAGCATCATTATATTAGATAATACAACGTTTATACACGACTTCCTGACTTCACGGCACGCTACGGTGACATCGATCGACAGCCAAGGTACATTGACATGTCATATGAGCCAATGCCAGTAATTTATTCACATAATACCGACGATGTCGACGTCGTCGCGTCGGTCGATTGTCGTTGTTGTAAGAGCCAATTTATTTCATTATCGCAGCCAACAACAATCGCGAGTTTGTATTCATAGATGGCAGTAGTTGTCTAAATTGTACCTACTCCAACGACAAGTGTACCCGTGTTTGTAAACCTCTCTACCTAATAATCTTTTTTTTTGTCCTATCACCACAAATGGAAGTCGAAATTCAACATCCGTCGTTAAGACTGTTGTTGTCACTAAAGCTGTAAATCAGGCGACTTGTCATCGACAAAGCGGCAGATCTAAGCGCGCAAAAATGAAAATGGAGAGAGATGAAGAAAAAAAAGTTGGTACATATAATCCCCCAGACAGTCGCCAATATCTACCTACAACAATCTTGGAGCAGCAATGTACTCGTATATATTGAAAATTGGTGCAAGCTCAAGCCGTGGGCAGTTAACAGCTGTGTGAAATCAATGAAGCTCAATTGACATGAGCCGATGAACATTTTGTGAAAGTGAACATGTGTTGCGCATGATTTAGGAGATCAACTCTCTATCTTTCAAGTCTCGAACTCAAGTCTCAACTCAACCACACCAACTAACCGCACCAAGTTAAAAAGTCACCAAGTGGGATGTACAAATTATTCGCATTCGCAGGTGGTAATTGCGATTGAAAAACTCATGGTGTGAAATTATTTTTGTTTTGTGTTTTTTCTTTTTCACGGAAGAAAAAAAAAAATACGAATTAATTAATTGAAAAAAAAAAAAAAGAAAAGCTCTTGGTGAAAAGAAAAAGGCAATGTATATTTCAATACTTTCCGTAAATGATATTTATTTGTAAATTGAAGATTGACTGAAGATTTTTGCCAATTCAAATATTACCTAGTTAATCCTGCACTGAAAAACTGCCACCGAGTTACGTGTGGTGCAATTTTTTTAGGCAGTCTTTACTCAGGTCAAAATCTACCCTGTACTTTCCCTTAGTATATTTTTAAATTGAACAGGGTTAAGTTATTTATGACTTATGAAATCAATACGATTGGATTTTTGAATATTGAAAGCGCGTTTATTTGTTTAAAAAATACAACACAATGAACTCAGCACGAAAATAATTTTACTTATTTGATATGATTATCAAGTATTGTTCAGATGTGTTAACGATGTACTTGACGGAACACGAATTTGCACTTTCCATCATCAGAAGAGAACATTATTTTGTATCACGATATAATTAATGATGAATTTTTCCATAAGGTGTGATGTTATTTTTTTTTTCTTAGGTGTATTTTTGTGTGTACCTACTTATCGTCAGATTTTTTATGTTCTCCTATAAAAAAAAAAAACAATTTTAATACTTTATTTTAATCTTCAAAATATGTCATTTCTGGTTGAAATTGAAGAAATTTAATAGATTATTACCTAAGAGCCCTTTTGTCATGCTAGCTGTCAATTGTGTGCAGTTGTTTTTTTTTAAGGAAAAGAGTGGAATTCAAACTAACTCTTATTTTGAATATTAAAAAATTGTTATTTTGTTATCAAAGCTTGAAAGACCTTGCCTTTAAAAGTTCATAAGGACTACCTCATCATATGGTGAGTTAACTGCTAAATAATCTGAATGGTCAAAAAAAAGTGCATACAAATCAACTTGTTTTAGTACGTTTTTAGTTTTTTACTAAATCTTTCTTAACCAACAATAAATTCTAAAAAAAAAAATATTACTCATACACCCCAGTGACCGTTTAAGTTTTAACTTTGAAAATTGATATACAATATGTACAGTTATTTTTCCTTAAAGAAATTAAAAGATTGTTGAGTATTCTTTGCTCCTATAAATGAAAAACTAATAATAATGTGCTGCATCGGCATACTAAACTAGTAACTGGAGTTTGCTAGAAAATATGGGTTTTCGAAGCGATAGCTTTCTAGTGTCGAATTCAAAACCTTATCCAAAGAAAAGTTAATATTCAATAAATAAATAAATACTGAAATTAGTTCTTCTTTAAATTTGACATTTCATTAAGTCTGTGGGCGTGTGCTTCCATCTTTACACATTTTTACAGTTTATATAACTCGTAGACGGATTTAAAAAAAAAAATTGATACAGCTGGTTTTTATGGAATTCTGAGAGTATGTTTGTATATTTGATACTTAAAGATATCAATGTGTGTGCTTTTTTTTAAACTATTTTAAATAGACCGAATTTCTTCCATAAATGACACTTTCGAGGAATTGAAATTAAATCAAAAATGCCTTTGATTTTGAAAATCATTGTAAGAGGTACCTCCCATACCTATAATCTTTTTTTTATTTATTTTCTGACTAACTCCCAAACGAAAACTTCAGTTTCCACGAATTTGTTAACACAAAAGCTTATAACTTTAAATAAATTAAAAATATATTTTCAAAAAAATACATTTTTGGATATTCAAAATTTACATTGATTTTTTTTTATTTTGGTTCAAGATGCATTCAATCTTTATTTTATTAATTTTTTTTCAAAGAATTAATTTTTTTTTTACTGCTTTATTTTTTTGTTACATTTTGCTCCATTAGCTTTATTTCTCTTAAATGAAAATAAATAAAATAATCAAAATTAATAATAAAATAAAAATAAATAAATGAATGAAAAAAATTAAAAAAAAAAAAGCAACCAATGCCGAAACCCGGGATTGAACCGGGGACATTTAGATCTTCAGTCTAACGCTCTCCCAACTGAGCTATTTCGGCGCACATCTCTTTGGTGTCTAAAGTTTCATACAGCGTTGCCTGCCTATGTTTTGTGACATAACTAATTTCTCATTCATTTTTACTTGCTCAATAGGGCAAGTATTGGTTTCGTGTAAAAAAAAAAATTCGAGGTTTTAATCAAAACTAACATTACGATGATGGAGAAGTCCGAAAAAGTAGTTTTCGACATGACGTCCGTCGGTCTGTGCGTCGGTGCGTCGTCAAAAAAAGCTGTACATGAAGCTGCAGCCTAAACGGGTTGAGGGATTTTTTTGAAATTTGGTACAGATGATTTTTTTGTAATTTTCAAGGTTGTTTTTTTTTGTTTTTTAATATCTCGCTTTAAACGTATACCTCCTATACAAAGTTTTGGAGTTATTGCAACTTTCTCGAAAACGGCTCTAACGATTTTGATTAAATTTAACATACGTAATGCTGTTTGCAGTTCTAACATAACTGCGTTTTTAGTTTTTCTCAAAAAATGCGGATAGTGAAAATATGACATTAACTCTTTTTTAAATCGCGGATGTCGGCTCTTCCCGTACACCGTTAATGAGTTATTACAATTTTCTAGACTAAATTTGACATACATAATGCTTTAAGTGATTTTAATATATGTAGCTAATTGCGTTTTTTATTTTTGTCAAAAAAAAACACGAGTAACAAAAACATGGCGTAAGAAAAACTAAAACAAAATAATTTCGTATTTTTGCATTTCTTATGAAATTCCTTAAAAAAATCAAATTTTAACTAATTCAAAATATTTTTTTTTTAAATCTTTGACATAAAAGCTACTTTTATCATAAGAGCAAGTACGTGCGGCCCCAGTCGTGCATTTTATTATCTTTGAATTTCGATGAATTTTTATGGTATTTCTAGATATTTTTTGTATTAAATTATGGAGCTGTGTACGTACCGCAATCGATTTTTTTTTAATGTACCTAAGGTAATTATTTTTATATATTAGTAGCTTCTTTATTGAATAAATATATAAAAAAAAAGTTAGACCAATATTTAGTAGAAAAACAAATTACAAACGCTCATGACATTTTTACAAAATCAAGTGCAGATATATCATTTAACTCTTCTGAAGTATAAATACAGATATTTTCAGAATTGAATGTAAGTTTTCGGTTGAAAAACTTCTCAAAACCTCTCACAACTTCCTCATAAATCTTAATTCTCATAAGTGAATGAATAAACAAACTTAAAGTCAGCAACAATTCAAACATACAAAACATACAAACAAACTGAAGGTCTTAAAACATTGACAATGCTGTCAATCAAACATCAACCATTTCAGTGAGTTCTCTCTTAATCATCTCTAACCATCATCAACGGAAATTCAAATAAAAACAATGAAAAGAATATACCCACCTAACGAATCAACTCAACTCAAAGCAAATAATTCTAAATGAACTTTCAATTCTCACTCGCCACCCAGCAATCAACGGAGACCTCCATTGCTGTTTACACATTGTTTGCCTCCAGCATCACCCAGATACGCCCGATCCTGATCCAATAACAACAACAACACCCATAATAACATCCAACAGATGTGAGACTAGTCCATTGATATTTCCTTTTCTTCTGCCTTTCAAAATCGTGGAGGTATACAGTGTGCACGGCTCCTCAATCAGTTTCACGGAACCAAAAAATGCGCTTGAACAAATATTTGATGCTTAGAACAACAAAATTAGAAATACACACAGACATTGGGAACGAAACGAAATGCAGACATGAGAGGCGACTATCGCGCCACCGTATTCTAGTTCTAGCGGAATAACACTGTAACTTTTGCTCAAAGAAAAGACCACCACGAGCTAGTTGAAAATTCACAGGCATCACAAACAAGAATGCAACGAAAGAAGGAAAAGACTGGTGGAGACTTCCTTGGCAGGGAGGCATTATCAATGCTTTCCACACATGACCTGCAATCACTCCGACTAAACAAAACACACACACACCGATACCACCATCGATCGTTGAAGATGACGCTGCTATCCATCTTCTGTATACTAGCTTTACCGCCAAAGAACAAAAAATATGGGCCACTTGGAGTCTAGGCAGACTCTCACCTCTTATATGAGCTGTCGGTTGGCTGTCCTATCGTCATTAGCACCACCACGGGAGTTTGTTTTTGTGTGTGATCGAGATGATGTTTTCTGTTTAGATATTCGGGTGCCAGACACTAGTCGGACTAGATTTAGGTATTCGCGTGTATTCTGAAATCCAGGCCAACTGAAAGAGAATCCACATCATCACCGCGCCTGTATTAAGCTCCTATAGAGCTTCTATACGATCGCAGTGAAAATTTAACATGAATACGCGCATCGCGTCATCCATACGTCCATCATACGATGGCAATGTTTGCACAGATGTCGACTGTTATGCTTGGAACTGAATTAAAATTGCCCGATAATTTTGTATTTATAATGTGCCGCTGTCTGTCAGTTAAATAGTAAACCATATGACGTGGATGGATAAATCTAAAAATTTGTTACCTTGTAGCTTTTTTGTTAAATGTGGCGGTGGCCTTAGTTTTGAGAGGAATATTGTTTTTTTTTAGTTGATTTTATTGGTTTTTGACAGTAGATTCGAAAAACTGACGAATTTCCTAAGGCTCAGTTTAACAGACAGTAAGTACCTACCTTTTTAAATATAAAAATGGAAAGGCAGTGCTCATATAAAAAATTATGTGAACTTAAAGAGCTGAATAGAATGCGTCGCTCGGCGACTAAAATGACAGCTGTCAAAAAATTCGCTTTCCAAAATCGCCGAATAATGAGTGAACAGAGTGCAGTCGCGCGACGGGCTGTCATATTACATATGAAAAAAAAATGCATGGAAAAAATATTTTTTTATTGAGATATTTATTATGATTTTTTGCATTTTTAAGTTTTTAAACAAAAAGTTCCACCAAGAAGAATACAAAAAATGAGAAACAGTAAACAAGATGGCTCGACGAAGTTGAAAAAAGTGCAACTTCCATATAAATTTCACATTTTTGACAGCTGTCATTTTAGTCGACGAGCGACGCATTCTGTTCAGTTTTTAATTCTTCAATGTTGAGCACTGTAATTCCGCTCATTCGACAGTGAATGCGGTGTCTGAATACTGCAATTTAATGCATCACAAACAGACCCATTACGAAAAGGTAAGCATTGCAGGTAATGTACATAGTCTTGTGTCCTCAGCTGAAAAAGGCAGTTTCGACTGTGCCATTTTATTTTTATCCAGGAATTCACCAACTGTGTTTAACTTCTCTTTGTGATTTTTTAAAGACGGATAATTTAAGGAGTAACACGTTGAGAGCTTTGAGGAAAATTAACATACAAAACTTATGTTTTGGGATGGATTGATAATGACTTCTTCAGTATTCCATCCTTAACTACGCTTTCATTAAGAATTAAAAAATCGAATAGGATTTTGAAGATATTTCTCTTCAAAATTCAATAAAATTTTAAACTGAGTTCACTGAACGAGTGCGCGAATCAACTCTGTCGAAATCAATCCCTTTTTCAAATTTTTGTTGGGCTTTTCATGCGTTTTTCTTTCTTGCTTTGTAAACTATTTCATCGTTGATCAGAACTATTGTTGTTGTATTCAACTTCTTCCAGCTAGAATTTGACATCTTGGAGTTAAAATTTCACATCTACCCCAAAAGTCCAATTCCATGATCAACTGTATAACGCAATGCTTTAGTGTTAATTTTATTGATTGACATCTGCATGTAGATTTGTCAGATAAATAACTTTAAGTTCTGTTTGCTTACTTACAAAAAAATTAAATTAACCACGATAATAGCAAACGTCAAATCAATGGTTCATAACAAAACGATTTAAATTTAAGCAAAACTTTTGCCCCCAGTTCACATTCGTCATTTTTTTCGACACTATTCATTTATAAGAAAAAAAAAACTATTTAACAGAAACAAACCCTCTCTCGAATGTCAAGCATATGTCAAATTGAACGTCATTTTGGCAGATTTATGCGCCAACTAGGTGCAGTCAACAAATTGTTCAACCATAAACCAGTCAGCAGCAACAGCAGCAAACATAGACTTATGAGTCTCTCAAAACGTGGGCACACAAAAAACATTCACCTTCTACATAATATATATTCCACATATTTAGAGCTGGAAGCGGACTGACTCAAAAAAAAAACCACCTGTGTCTGTCTCTGTGCTGTATGTCAAAGCTGAGCTCAAAACTCATTTGCAACTAAGTGCCAGCCAACGAATAATATCCAAGTTTATGGTTGGCACTGGCATATACACACTTAAACCCGCAAACAACAACAATAAACACTTTGTGTGAAGTTAATTAATGCCCTCAGAGGTTGACCTCTGCTTGGGGGTTAAAGTGACTTATTCGTTTTATGAATAACTGACGCGCGAACGCATTTTAAAAACTAATTTGAAGCAAAGAGGGTTTTAGAGGTTGAGTTGGTTGAGTTGGTTGATTCGCCGCAAGCCGCAAGCTCGCTCTCTCTCATTCACAGTTAAGTGGAAAAACATGTGCGGTACAAATTCCATTCGAATTTTCGAACTTTTAATGCACACAACAAAATAAAATATACAACACAAAACGATCTTGGACCACACCACATGTGTGTGCTCTGTGTAATGCATCATGTAGTGTATTAGTGCATATATGGATTTCACAATTCAATGCGTGGGATGAGGATGCAGGTGGCCTGGCCTTTTGTTTTGATTCCTCCATATTCCCTTGTCAGACTTACATCATCACTCTCTCACAGATGCTATGAGATTTATTGCATTGCACCCAAGTGTCGGTTCGGCGGTGGTGGCGGTGTTGGGGTTGGCTTGGCATCACCAGAGTGAAATCGAAATATGGTGCTGCGGCTGCCACCGCATAGACACTATAGCAACTGCATAGGTACAGCACACAGTGGCAATGCATGTGGCAATGCTGCAGCAGCCGTTTGCAATCAATAATGTGAGACGATCTGTGATCTTTGGAATGAACTTGCAAATGATTTGCTTGAATAGGCTTTATTTTTTTTTTTATTTTTATATATATTTTTTATTTTTACTTTGTGTTGAATTTAACTTCTTTTGACGAGTTATCGATTGAAATTGATTTTTCGTGAAGTTTTATTGGATAAATTACGTAACTTTTAAAATCAATAAAATAGATTTGTGTGCTTGTATAACCTTTTTTTTTTATAAAAGCGCCTTAAATTTGGAGGTGATATACCGAGAGCTTCTCATCTAGAAAATGTACTAGATTATCGACCAGAAAATGTACTAGATTATCTACTCATGAGTATTTTACCACATCTAATGGAACACGGTTATAAAATTTAAGATCAATTCCAACCTTTTAATATCGTAGAAACATTTGAAGGAATAATTCCACAAAGGTTCAGTTTTCTAGTACGAGATCCGTTGTGTGTACTATCTTGACGGACCTGCGAGATCATTCTGTTATCAGGGTTTAACCCTCATTTTGACAGTTCTGTGAGTCCAAAGTATGAAACACCTTGCCTCCTTTGGCTCTTTCTCATTATAAAGTGCAAGTGAAAAAGCAACACAGAAATGTAAAAATGTGTGGGCGGAGTAACATTTACTAACAAACAGAAACATCAAGGTGACACCACCGTCATTGGGCTTTAAAGCTAGATGTCAAACTCTACTTTGAAAAAGTTAAATTCTTCTTCGAAGAAGTTGAAAATACCAACAATCTTATTTCGAAACGACAAAGATAAATGCTTAAAAAGTTTGATCATCAAAAACTGCCCAGTGTTCGATAGAAAAAGCTGTTTGATAGCTCAAAAGGAAGTTCTGTTAAATCTGACTCTAAGTTAATTCTGGTTTAATTTATTTTGCGGACCTAACTGATTCCGAGCAAACTCAGAACTTAATTCACACTTAAAGACTTAAAATCAGCGTTAAATGAAAGTTTATATTCTGCAGATTTGACAAAACCAAGGTTACGTCACTTAAGTAACGAACAGCGAATCGTTACTTGCTTCTTCTTACGCCTTACCCTATTAAGCACCAGTTTATATTTAAAAATTAACTTTATTTTAAGTTAAATAAAATATATAACATATAAGTTGATCTTACTTTTTAAAGTTCTTGATTTGGAGGTGTTGAGATTTGTTGTTATTGTTAAAGGTATTTATCTATAGAATAATAAATTATACTCGTTACTTATCAATTATTATTATTGTATAGTAGAGCTCCTTAAATCCCAAAGGCTTTGTAAAATTATTATCAAGTGATTGTCAGCCTTAATTCTCCCGCAGCGGCAACCAATTGAACAAATAATATGTTCAATTTCAAAAAGCGAATGTTGGTACTTAATATCAATCAGAATCAGTGTCATTTTCGCAGAGCAGCTCATGAATATACAAAATCATTGCCGCCCGCTGCCAGCGCTTTACAGCGACATCTATAGATTTGTATATACATCAGGTGAAGTCATTTAACCAAGTTGATCGCTACCCAAAAAAATATAACCAGCAGCTACTGCAAACTCTGTATGCAGTCGGCAATGCAGTTGAAAGAGCAACGCCATCGTCCCTCGCTAAATCTCTGACAACCTTTCACATTGACTTTTTGTCAATTTTGTGTGGTGTGGCTTTTGTTTCGTTTATTTGGAGCAACACTACCGCTGCTCGTCGTCGTTGTCGCCACCACCAACGAAACGATCGTTTTACTGCGCTGCTTATATGCAATGACGACCAACGACGACGTGCAGGTGTTTGAACTCAATCGCTCGCTGCATGACAAATCGTTAAATGTATTCTCGTCAATGCTTTAGTACTGGCAGGGATTGAGTAAAAAATCACAACAAACAGCAAAAAACAACGACAAACAAAAGTGTGTCACCACGAATTGTGGCAACACAACAGAACACACAGTGGGAGCCGGAGCTGAGCGCTGGGGTCAACGGCAGTTGGGTGTTTCAGTTGCAGCACAATTGTTGTGTAGGGCACCGGTGGTGATAGCCCACTATAGTCACCAGTCAGTCATTAGTTAGTCAGCTGCTTGCGCCCAGATCGTGGTTCAATGGGGCGAAAGGCGACTTAAAATTCCCCTGGAGATTTATGTCACATAAGTGGGTGGTTGGGGCCATACAGTGCACACAAAAAAAAAAGGGTTGGACACTGGACGCCTTGCATATAAAGGGTGCGACCAACGCGCAATCGAGCGGAATTGCGCACGAATTTAGCGCTTGTCAGATCAAGTCGAGGTGATACACAATTACATGCACACCAGAACCTACAAACAAAAATGCATTTGGGTGCATTGACTTTGACGCTTTGCCTGAACGACGTCGTTGTCGTTGACGACGGCAACAAGTCGGCACGCAGATTGATTGCCTGTCACCAATCCGCAAATTTGCGAATGTGCTATGCCTCAGATTCTAATTTGCTTGAGGGACTGCCACATTAATTCGCCTTGAATTTGTTTTCTGTTCTGTATAATATGGCCATGCAAAGAACATATTGTTTGGCAACACAGTGTCAATTGAATTGTTTTGCCATGTGACATATCTGCTTGTAGATTTGGGTTTGTTTTGTTTGTGTTCTCTATTTGGAGCAGTGATTTGCAAAATGTCGACAGTTTGACATGAGTACTTCAGGCCATGATAAATATATGATTATTTGGATGTAGGCTTAAGGATAGGCAAGATAAAAGAGATATAATTCGAAAGCTTTGTTTGTTTAATTTTTTTGACATTGATCCTAGTTGGAATCTTAAATATTTTTAATATTGAAATTAGAAAATAGAGACAAAAATATGATTCAGTTCATGGTTTTGAATAAAGCACATGTAGCAGATGGGTTAATATAGGTAAATGTCATTTTGACACTTGTTAAAAAAGTCAATTTTCAATCTGATTTATACGCCCGAAAAGAATTATAGCTTTCAAAATTTAAAAAGAATGTGATTTATGTCGTTTTCGATTGGCTCTCCGGAAGCGTCCCGAATCATTCAGAATGCCTTCTGAAAGCGTTTTATTCGCACGAATATGACAAGCAGAACGCTTCTCAGAAGAGAAATTCTCTTCTCGATTTAAAATCGGAATTCACTCGAGAAGCACTAATACACGAATATTTAAAAGTCAAATTAATCACTCAATCAATATATTTTTTATTTTTTGAAATAAATTAATTTTTTTCCGAAACAACATTTTTAATTCATTTTCAAACTTACTTAAAATATTTTGGAAACCAAATTCCCTATTAATTTCTTGGACATTACCAATTTTTAAAAAATTTAAAACATTTCATTTTAAAGAAAAATAAATTAATATAAATATTTGACATTTGAAATTTAAAAGAAAAACACACAAACACAAAAAAACAGAATTGAGTGGAAGCGATTTGAACTGTTCCATTCGATTTTAAAATGAGTGAATCCTTGAGTGAAACCAATCAAAAACGACATTAGTTTCACGATACTGATAAAATTTTGCTTAAATAAGTTAAAAGAGTGTAATATTCCCACACAAAAATATAGCACATGTAGCAGCTGGTTTAATATAGATAGTTAAATGTCATATTGACATTAATGTCAAAAAGTTCATTTTTACCATGACTAAAACGCCAAAAAAGAAGTTTAACTTCAAAAACTTAAAATTTCTTACACGGAATACACTTTATGACCATCCAACAACCATTTAAAAGTGGTGATATTTATTGACAGATATTTCTGCTTTAAAAATACACACGCGTTCAACTCATACCGTGCACGCATTTAAAAAACCATTTGTAATTCAATTAAAGTCAATCAAATGGTAATAACCTTGTTTAAGCGGACAAGTGTTTTGTACACACCCTTAAATATCTAATTCCAACATTTTACTGTCCGACCCATTTTACCATCCCTCGCATAAATTTTTCATAATTCATATTCCAATATCTAAAAAGATGAAGTTAAAATACAAATAAGTTGTGGCATACAATATTCTGCCATGTGCCTACTCAAAAGCCAATCCGGAAAGCCATATTGAATGAAAAAACAAAAAACAACCAAGAAGAAGTCACAGCTATGGGTTCATCCACTGTTGTTCCCATTTTGCCATCTGTCATATCATACAGAGTCATATCGTGGCATTTGTGGGAAACGTATAAAGAACATCGGATTCGATTAAGCTCGCAAAACCTTAAAAATGCCAGACACACATTACACGACAACAAAACTCAATATACGATGAACCTCTCAATTCCCCATAGAAAATTGCTCAACTCTATTAGTGCACGTCTTGTTTCGCTCTTGTCTCGTCTCCCCCGATTGATAGACACTCTTTTCGACTTTAACGATGAAGCTCTAGCAAGAGCAACCCATCAGGCTCTGAGCTGATGGAAACCCCGTAAAAGTGCTTCTTTGTAGGAAAAACATGGAATTGGATTAGGTTGCACCATCTCACCATCATCATCAGTTGATATGGGGTGAGAGTTATGAATAAAATATGACACCTCATTCGGCAATCGTATAACTGACACTGACACAAGGAAGGGTTTTGTATTTTCAGGTCGACGTAATTGGAAGAATTTTGGTATAAGAGATTTCAGTGTGATGATAAATTCCCCATAGAGTTGTAAAGTGTTGCAGTTTTAGATGAAAATCGAAAAAAAGAAGTAATGTTTCATGCTCAGGTTATTACATACGGGAATTCCCTGAAGAAATCTTACTTTGGGTTTCATTAGTGCTTTAGTGTCTTTTGCTGTTTGTATGGAATGGGAAGGTACATACATAGCTTAGGAATGGGTTGCTGTGAAAACTTAATTTGCATCTGTGTGTTTTTCTTTGCTATTTTTGATAAACATACTTTCTAAAAGACAGGTTAATAACGCTGGTATCAGTCGCTGAGATTCCATTTTTTGGTGCTCTAAAAAATCGATTCCTTGAGGTTGATTTTTGCAATAAAGCATTGCAACGTACAGAAAAATCGAACTTTTTTATTTCAACCGTCTGGTTTTACAAAATTTCTTTGTCTATTCATACATGACGTTAAATAAAGCATTGCAACGTACAGAAAAATCGAACTTTTTTATTTCAACCGTCTGGTTTTATAAAATTTCTTTGTCTATTCATACATGACGTTAAATAACGCCATTCGAAATAAGACCCCATTGAAATGCGGCTTTATTACCCGGACTTGTCCCGAACATGTCCCGGGCTTCTCCCGCGTTGTTCAGCGGTTCTTGAGATATTGATGGTTTAAGACAAAAACGTTCTTATCGAACTTAAAAAAAATAATAATAAGCTGAATAAATGAGTTATCCGAACCATATAGTGGTTTAGCTGAAAAATGTTTTCCCAAATTTTTAGACCACAAAAAAAAAACGAAAAAAATTTCGAAAAATAATTTTTTCGGAATTCAAACACATAGCTTGAATAATTTTTTTCATCTCAAAATTTCAATACTAGAAAATTCCAGCTTTAAAATCCTCTTTTTAAAATTCGTGTACTTAGCCATTTTTAAGGAAAATACAATCACAAAAAATTTGGAATTTTTTTGTATCCCTTAATTTTTTGCGCTAGTACCTATACAAGTTGTGTTCATATTTTAGTTCAATTTTTATTCATAAGTATTTTGCTACATATAGTTTTTCCCACACCACTGTCACCGCCAGTCGCCACCATGACAATAATATGAGTTTTTTAAGTAATTTCTTGTGCTAAGATAAAATAAGAAACACAACACAAATTTAGTAAAACTGTACAAATCTTAAAATTTATTAAAAAAATGGTCAAATTATCAAATAAAAAAGGATGTACCTACTTACTTTTTGTCTCCGGGGGGCGCCATATTAGAGGAGATTTCATACCCTATAGCCAACGGTCGAGTAAGATGTTTCCAACGATACATCATGTGCCAGGTAAAGATAAGTAGTTTAGCTTCTAAACATATTAGGTACATTCATAGATAGATATAAACATACCGTTCAAAAACATAACTTACACCGAAATCAATGCATACAATAGGCGTAGTCTGAAGACACAGACCCTATTTTTCATACTTATGTGCAAAAATGTATTGTTTTCGTTTGATAGATACCTATCTCGAACTTCAATTCAATGATACATTTTTTAAAATTTTTCTTATACTGTTTCTACCTACAGACTTTGGAAAACCAAAATAGCTCTTTTCTTTCGCATCATTCATGAACGCTAGTCCATTAAACGTTAGAATGTAATTTGACAAGCAATTCCCAACAGTTTCCGTAGTGTAGTGGTTATCACGTGTGCTTCACACGCACAAGGTCCCCGGTTCGAACCCGGGCGGAAACATCAAAGGGAAAAATTATTTTTTTTATTTAATTCAATTTAATAGAATTTTTTTTATTGATTAAACGGATTTGCTTATACACCAGTTGTTAAAGTCTTCTCACATAAATTCCAATTAAACAACATGTAGTTGACGCAATAGCCAACTGCTTGCTGCTGCTGGATGTGAACATACCACACATGGTTTGATTTGTATAATTTTTTTTTTCATGTAGGTACGCCTTGTCAGTTAGTTTATTGCAAAGATATTTGTGTTTGCGCAGCTGGATTTAGCGCGAGTAGAAATGTCAACCTTCAATGAGAACAGCCGGTTAGCTGTCATTTTAAACTAAAGTATGTTTTTCTTCTCCTCTCAGGGTTCCAAACCACACACATACTCAAACCAAACGAGAAGTAATTACTACAAAAAAAAAGAAGTAATTGCTGAGACAATGACAAGCACAATCAGTTAACAATCGCATTCAATCACAGTGCATATCCATTACACTGGCTTTTATAAGACGGCCGGCTCAACAAACTATTAATCGTCACCACCACAAAAATTGTGAGCACACAAAACTATGAGAGTAAGTTAAGCTAGTGACTGTGAGTGTTAGTGGCGCTTACAAGTCAACGACTCTGCTGGAGTGGCACCACTGCCATGGCATGCACAATTGCACACAACTAACTTCGACGACGATCGGGCCCGGTAAAATGACAATCGTAGAAGTTGTTGTTGTTGTTGCCTATGCGCCAATACCTACTCCATCACCAAAGCCAATTCTAGCAAACGTTAGCATTATAATATGAAGCCAAAGTCGCTATCTGGACGATACCACGAGAGGGCAATAGAGTTGGAGAGGAAGTTCCACTAACCACCGCCACTATTGCGCGCCGCAGCGCTGTAATACCCAACTCTGCCGCATTAATATCAAAGCCGCGCACAGCATAATAGGAGACAAGTCCGACTCGCAAATGCGATTATTTATTGGCGGAACTAAGCAAAAGGGGCAAATGCTTTGCCAGTTTGTGAGTTGTTGTTGTTGCTATATGCAGCCATAGCAATCGTCTTTGTCGCCAATTCGCTCAGTCTTCACCGGCATGCTTTGGACTTTGGGCACAATGAACACATGTTTTGCTGGCTCTCGGTTCAAAACTCCGACAATTCGGCTTCATACAGTGCAGAGTGCATTTTTCAATGTCACCACTGGCCACCGGCGGAGCAGCAACAGCGGCAACTGCGCACGAATGATGGTCATTCTAATGGTCCATGCACACTGATCCAATCCGCGATCGGCAGTATTGTTGCACGCTGGAAGCAAAAAAGCAGATCTGCATTGCTAGATAGGTAAACTAGCGTTTTCTATACGTTTGCGATCTCAACGTGCCGCTTCATATTGTCGGCGCAACTTATTTAGTTTTGTTTCAGGAGTACCGCCTCTTTTCGAAAGCCTGTCTCCGCGTGCTGATCTGTGATGCCAGATCAATGAATCAATTAAGTCTCTGCCGAGTGCGATTTTCGAGTTCATTCGTATATTTCTGTGTCTATTCACAATGGAGAATATTCACTCGTCGTCGTGCTGAATGCTGTGCGAGATGCAAAGGAGAGAACCATTAATGAAAAGGTGTGGGATGATATTTATCAATGTCTGTCCGCAAATGGCAGTTAATCAAGGCGGGCAAAAGCCGGCATTGTATTGGTCTAGGAATTCGAAAGGAGCAAATTCATGCATATTCATCAATGGCAGGCAATACACAGAGCTAGAGCAGAGTAAAATGCGCGGCAAAATACGCGACCAGACAGTTATAACGGAATAAGTGGATGATAGTATGCGCTAGTTAAGGATATTTGCTCTGCGTTAGCGGTATCTAGTGGTGGCGATCACACAATTATTTGAAAGCCAACTACTGTCATGTTTGCAAGTCCATTGAATGCGCTGTTAGAGATTGCATTTGTCATGATAAGGTTTATTTTTTGTTGCATGAAATGCGCAGAGTTGATTTAAGTTTCAGCGAAGATTTTTTATTTGGTGCGTTTCAGATTTAAATATGTCGTGGACGGCTGCTGTTGAAATACCAAACACGAATTTTCTTATTTGAAATGAGAGGAAGTTTGCTTTTGTGTTGGTAGAGTTGTTTTGAGTTTATTGGTTTTAGAAAAGAAAAAAATATCTAAAAATTGGCGAAGATCGGATTTCGAGGTATCAAAGAAAATTTTTTGCGGTTTTCCCATTGTTCCCTTGGACATTCAGTGTTTTTTTTTTCGAGATTCCCTTCCAGTGTTTCTGTGATTTTTAAAATTCTCTTAAAAAAGCTATTTAAGGAACATAATGGATCTCAAAACGAAATGGAGGAACCCCTTTAAGAAGAGATCAACTGTATGTATCCCTCCAGTGTTTCTGCTGTTTCTCTCCAAAAAAAAAAAACAAGTTAAGGAAGTTCTATGAACCTCTTCAAAGGCAGATTTAGTTGCAAATAGCATCATTTCTGTTTTACTTTGGCTAACTCCAAACCGAAACTAGTTGCAAAATTGCTAAAGTCATGTCAGTGATGTTGCTGATCACGGGTAAAAAGCTTCCTGACGATAGAATAACAAGAGCATCTCTCAAGGACATTGTTCAATGACAAGCAGCTATAAAGAAGGGGAGAAAGAATGCCACCCTGAGGTGTACCTTTGTATAACACTAGTGCCCCTACAGGAAACTGTAACTTCAATTGAAATTACTGATTTGGTTTATATACATACATATATCAAGAGTTGCAATTCATTAAAAATGTGTCTTGAAAATTAATTAAGTACAATAGCTACTAATACATCTACGTTAAAGAATAATCAATGATAACACTGAATGACGTACGATACCTACACAATTTTATTTTGCAATCATTAAAAATTAAACAGCAATTTATATTAATCTTGTCACCATAATCTAAGTGTTGTTTTTTTTGTTTTTGTTTTGCTGCTCCGTTACATATTAAAATTATTATTAATTCACAGCATCAATATAATGACATTAAAACGTTCCACCCGATGAATTTAATTGCCTCCTAAGAAGCGGTAATCAGATGTCCCTCACCTCTTGATCGCTTATGCACTCTCTGATGGCAAGTACCCAATGGGTATGCTCACTCAAGAAAGACTCGCAAGGCATACCTACCGGACAGTCAGACAAACAGTCATAATAGACCAATATGCAATGCAAATGCAATAATATTGCAAATTGCAATTCTCATACTCATTGTCCATTCTTTCATTCATTGATTTTCCGGTCATTAATTGTTTTAATTATTATTTATTGCATGCGATTTTTTTTAATTCAATTGATCGCATTCCCATCAAGCAAGTCCCCAGCTGTGCGCTCTGCTGGCTGATATCTATACGAAATATACGAATATGGTGGTGGCACACTGGCAGCCATCATCATTTCTCTGCGCGCTGAACTAGGTATTTAACGCTTTCCCGGTTCGAACAACTGTTGATGTTGTTTGGTCTTGACTTGAGAGTCTTCGGTCTTGGAAGGTTTTGTGTCTTGACGTAGCAGTGTTAATATTGACTGACTTGAATTGACTTGAGTTTGTGAGTTGAGCTGAGATTTCACGCGAACACCTGATCAAACTTTTTACGCCTGGGATGTTTGCTTATCTCTTGGTTAATATACACGAATGAAATCACCATAATTACCACCAATACTTTCAGCAATTCGTTTCATCAAACACATACACACATTAAGAGTTAAAGCAATCAGAGTTTTTTTCTGTAGTTTTTGTTGTTGTGATAGAGGTGGGGTATTGAATAATACCCGATCCAATATGTGTCTGTGTTAGCGGCGGCAATATCTATGCTGAAGATCAATTGTACAAACTTGTGTATATTGGATTGGAAAAGGTATTTCTTCCGAATGGCGCCGCCGCTACTTTCTGAAGCCGATAGAGTTTGTAAGCTAAAGGGGGGAAACCGAAAAAGGCACATTCATTAACCGCTGACTGACTGACGTCATCGCTGCTAAATGTCAGGTGTGCGGTATTATTTATGAAGCGCTTATTTTTGTTTTCTTTAATTTTTTTTTTCTGTTTGTTTTGTATTTTTAATGATCTCTTGAGAATTTCTCGCATTTGGAATGGCGATGAATGACTATATGGGGGCTTTCGACAGGGTTTTCTCTCGAAAAGTTTCGTGAACTAAATGAGATTTTTGTTTGGCGCGGTAGGTATTTCATCGTCGTCGTGTTGCTGTTGTATAGTTGATGGAGATATGAAGAAAAGCAAACCGTGTGAATGTTAAATAATGTTGACATGGATGAGACTTTTTGGTAAAAATTTTGTATTTGTACAATGAAATAACGAAATGAAAAAAAAAAAATGGCGTACATGAAGGTAAAAAAGATAATACGAGTTATTGTGATGGAAATTATGCCTATACTCTGCCTTTTTATTGTGATATTCGTGTCATTGTTAATACTTGTTGATGTATAACCTTCTCAGGTGGATGGGATTTAGTCAGAAAATAAATATGTCACATCTGCTAAAGTTACCGCATAAATTAAAAAAAAAAAAATAAATATAGATTTATGAGGAAACTTGTTTGACCTAAAAATCTTAATGTAAATATAAATAAAGACTTAAAAAAGTATGCTCGCGGTATTTCACTATTTTCTTAATAAAAGCCTCAATATTTGAAAGATCGGAGGACCGGACTAGATTAGTCACTTAAGGCAGTATCGGAAGCATCTGTCATAAGATTGACTATTCCCAACTAACACAAGATCTTTTGTTAATTGAAATCTTACAATAGAGCTTCGGTAAAGCTTCGTTTAAGCTTCGTTTAAGTTTCATATAGACCTTATTAGAACATTGTTGAAAAGGGTCCAGCTTGTATAAAGTTCTTCTTTTTCCATTTCAAACAACCTTACTAAAGTAACTTTAGTAAGTAGTTTTTTCTTAGGATTTTAACGATTTAACGATATTTTTATTGAACAGTAATTATATAAATGTACATACAATTTGCTTAAAGCTAGTTATCTAAAACTTTACATTGATTATATTAGTATTATGTTGGCACAAAAGGAGCCTAACGTTTTAACATTGTTTTTTTTTTATAAGCTAAATTTACAGTTAATTGTAATTGTAATTGTTTTAAATATTAATTCTGCTGGCAGCTTCTTAACTCAGGTTGTTCAAGACCGGTTGTCATTGTGAAGGTTGTAGCGTAGAAGGAGATGTTCTCTTCGTCGTTGGTTGATATCAAATCCTCATCCAAAAGTTCCTTAGCTTCTAGGAAAAGTAAGTAGTAAGTAGCTTCGATAATATAATGTTATATAATGATAATGTTAGTGAGGTTGGAGTGACATTTTCAGTTAGCTAGAACTTACTTACAAACTTATAACTTCGTCGTTTAAAACCTTTTTGAACTTAAGAAAAACCTTTAAGATAGAATATAGAATATTAAAAAGTCGGGAAATATTTTCAACTCAAGTCAAAAATTACATTTTGGATAAAAAATAACAAAATTTAGGGCGGTTAAGTCCCCAAAATAAATTGAAAAAAAAATATAGTGAAAATATTTCTTTAGAAAGTCTTCTAATTCACATTTATTTTTGAATTTTTTAAAAAAACATCCACCACCTCATGATAATGCACTTTGAAAATGCCAAAAGCAATAAATTATAATACCACCAACCACCAAATACCTACCCAAATACCCAAAAAACACTAAATCACAATTCATATACAATAAACACCTTTTGGACATTACTGTAATAAAAATCATAGCTTCATCAATTATATTTTACATCTATATTACTACATAGGTACAGACTGCAACTAAAACTTTTGAACTGTTTTCTTAAAAGATCACGAAAAATGTATCTATCTGCCAAAACAAAATGAAAAAAATAATTATTAACTGAGTGAAAATATCTTTGAAATAGAAAATAAATGTATTTTTGCATGTACTAACCATTTGCAAGCATATTGCACACAGCAGCCGCCCAAACGATCAATGGACTTTTGCACATTCACAAAAGCTGGACGATGTGCAATACACCGCAGCACCACCTCCACCGTCGTCGGTCGCTTTCTTTGACGAAAATGTGTGGCTATGAAAATATAATTAGATGGATAATAAAAATTCACAATAATAATAATTTTGAAAAGCCGACTGTTTAATATCGTCATAAATATTCTTTGCGAATTTTTACTACTCCAGCCAGGCAGCGTTTGGGGGAGGCTAACTTAAAGGTGTTTTCATACTTTTGACATTAACCGTAAAATAGAAAGAAAGATTAGGTAGTCTCAAAAAAAAAATCCTAGGCGAAAACATTCGCTTCAACTATTTTAGTGTAGAAAATTTCTGTCTTAGAAATATGACAGTAATAAAACCATAACTTTAAGGAATGCTATTAAAATATCTTTAAAAAAAGCAAAGGCTATAAAAGCCCTTTCTTAAAAGTTTTTTAAACGTTTTATAAACTTTTAACTTTTAGGTCAGTTGATCCCACGATCTTAGATAGTCCCTCCTCCAAGTTGCTTCTATAAAATTTTACAGAAGCTAAAGTTGCATTTGTAAAGCTTTATAGATGCAAAATTGTTTGTTTCTTCTTCTTAAAAGCTTTACACGAGCTCCAATTGCATTTGTAAAGCTTTATAGGAGGAAAATGGTTGGTTAAACATACTTTTTTTGGGAATCACCAAATTTATGTGACTCTGGAGGTTCGTTAAGGTCTTGAAGAATCTGAAATCTTTGAAAAATCTACTATTACAAAAGCCACTTCCATTTCTAATCAAACTAACAAGACCTTTTTCAAAATTTAAACAAAGAAATATTGAAAATATTAACAAGACTTCATGGTAAATTAGTGTTGCAACTCCCTTAGATGTCGCCCATTTCTTTTCAAAATTCAATAAGAATCAATTGAAATTATTACTTTCAAGAAATTTTACCCAGAAGAAAAAACAAACATCTGCAAGCAACCGTTGTCCTGTTTCGAAATAAAGCAATTAGACATACCTACCAGATTATATCAGTGCAAACCGATCTTAATCTTTTGCCTTTTATGCAGACATGTCCTGCCAAAAAAAGACACATCCATCCTACAAGAAATGATTTACCTTAACACCACACTGCGTGTGTTAATGATCACCTCAGATCACAGACGATAATGACAGCAACAGCAGCCACAGAAATGAAATGATGGCGACTCTTTTGCCATTTGATCGTTAACAATGTCTGCAACATACAAACAACAAAACCACCGTACAGATTTTGACTTACAATCCGCATCTAATTGCGTTCCGAAGAAAATATATGCAACCGCATCGCAATGCCTAGAGCCGCCATACCTGACACTGCAAATACACACCTCAATTGACACTTGAATGCATCGAATGTCCAGCCGCAGTAGACGACGTCAGCTTAATCATCGTATATCCCGATGGGCAGCAGTTATAGCAGCTCTATAGCAGCAACAGGCATCAGGCGCATAAAACAAACTGGAATCCCAGCCCCGTTGAATATCAATTATTTGCTCGTTCGTTTGTTTGACAGTTTGCGAATGCGCGCATCGGAACTGTTTGCCTAGATCTCATAGTTTGTCTCTATAGATAGTCCCCTCTCTCTCTCTCTGTCTCTATCTATCTGTGCACAGGTGCGTCTAATTATCATTTCCTTAATCGCCATAAGCTACCCACCAAGTGGTTTGGTTAGTAGCAACAACGGTGCTACGGTGACGGTGCAGCATTAGCAGCTCACACACGTGCAAATAATCTGGAAAACCTGAATCCATCACAAGTATTAGCGCAATCTCCATAGAGTCTTTAGAAGTCCGGTCTGGCAGCTACCTGCAATATGACCGTGGACCCGATACAAGGCCTCTCTCTATATCTTTATGCCCGTAAATGGAAAAATTTTCCAAAGACAATCGTCTATATCGTCACCATACCAAACAACACCAAGCTGAAGCCGAGGTGTGTATTTTTGGGAAAATATTATTGTTCAACGGCAAATTGATTCATTATCATGGAGATTGCTTTTGGAGAGTTCATTGTTCTTCCATTGTGTACAGTGTACACTACCGAGACTACCTGTTACTGTTATTTGTTGTTCTGTCCTAAAACTAATTTACGGCGACCTAGTATCTTGGGTTGAGAAGCTATCTACTAGCTCAGATTGCCCGAGTGTGTGAATGCATTTTCTATTTGCTTTCCATAGAAATTAGACGAACACAAAAATTTACTCCTATAACGAAAACAGACACAATATACAAACGATTTCGATTGTCTGGTTCACTGAAGCGGTTCGCGCTGGCTTTAACTCTGCTGTGGTAGTAGTTGGTGATGGTAGTAACTACCTAACCTAGCAGGTATTGATGATGCCGGTGTGCATTACAGGTGCGTCGCAGGTGTTTCCCACACAATTCGTGTGAAAATCGCAATTAAATGAGTTTTTCATGGGTTTTTTTTTCTTAACTCGCGTCGCGCCGCGACTCGATTTTCATTTCAACAACAACAAGCACATTGTAGGTAAGGTATATCTGCATTATAGAGTGTTAGAGCTTTGTGCTGCTCAGCAGGCAGCACAGCGCTTGCTGCTGATATGGTGAACTGTGCGCTACCTTTTGTGGCCACCAGAGCCAAGCAACCAGCCAGCTGGCTATGTTTGACATTTGTACGATGACTGGACGTGACGTTATGTGAACGCAAATGGCTAGTTGAAGTTTCAAATTCGTATTCATGTGAGTAATGTGTTGTTGTTTGTTTTAGTAGAGGAGTTGATACGACTTGGGGTTTTCATTGGAGATTCGATTGAAATTTGAATCGCGGCGAGCTTGAGCGCTCATTCGAAGGTGAATCCACACTATACACACTATAAACATGAAAATATGTAATAGAATTGTGGTGTAGATTTTTATAGTTTGGAGAAGATGGAACATAACACGAGGTTGTTTCAATTTGATCCCGGGCACTGTTAACGGTCTTATTTTGACAGATTATCTATGACATTTGCTGTCAAATTTAACTATATGAAGTTTAAATTATTGGGTATCTCTATCTATAAAGCGAGAGCTTTAAAGTCACGAGTAAACATTTAATTTTAAGCTTGCTCATTTTGGAGGAGGTTGAGAGGGAATATTTATTTTTGTTTTTATTGTTGATTATAAATTTGAATCGATTTTGTATTCGTATTGACTTAATTGAAAGTATACACGCCATGAATGGTAATTGCGACGATTGAATAACACCAAATTGTAGCTTATAGTATGTAACTTGTTATTAATGAGTTAAACGAATTTAAAACAAGTTTTAAACAGAGTAAATATATACTTAGATATTGACGACTATTGGAGGAGATGGGTATGTTTGTTTATAGCAAAAAAAAAAAAATAAATGCTGTGCGAAAAATTGATTTGAAAAAAGTGTGTTTGAATATAGAAATACTGTAGGTATAGGTACTTGCTCGAATGACATGATTGACATTGATGGAAATAAAATTTTATTACGTTTTAGATATTATCGTATCTACATTTTGATCGATTTTGTAATAATGTGCTCAGCATAATATTGAATTTCCATAGAATTAACAAGGAATGCTTTTGGAAATCTTTCTTACTTCATAATTTAATTTTAATTATGCTATCGCAGAAAAAAAAAATGCAAACGTTTTGAGGTTTTATACTTATTTTTAGAATTATTTTGACACGATGAAGCGATGGTTTAAGGCAAGGAAAATCTACCATCGACTAAGATTTAACGCTTCAGTGGTAAAAACAAGAATATCAAATCGATAAACACTACCTTTTTATTTTAAAAGTTGACTATGATAGTGTAAATTAAGACGACTTGAATGGAACCTTTTTGTGTCTCGGCTTTTCAAAATTAAGTTCAATTCCTTAGTTATGCCATAATCGTAAGAATGAAGCGACCTTTACATTTAGTGGAAGTAAAAGCAGTAAAAGAGACCGAAACTGAGTTTGGAGGTGAATGAAGCAAAATCAAAGTATATGCTATCATCGAAAAGAGAGCCTCAACACATGCGACTCGATCACAATGAACATCATTAGAAAGTTACAGTTGAAATCGTTAGAAAATTTCAGAATTTTACAATACCTACAAAATTTCCTTAGAAATGTCATTCAGAAGAAAATAAATAAAAGTGGTGCAATATGGCTCCCTTGTGGTACTCCAGATAAAACATCAATTTACTGAGATACACTTTTAATAAAAATGACAAACTGTGTTCGTGCTTGTAAATGAGACTAAATCCAATTAAGGTTCCACTCTATCAAATGCTTTACTAAGTCGAACTTCGCCATCTTTTGGTGAAGTTAATTTTGATTACAATCGCAGATAACCAAACCTGTTGAATTACTTTAAAATTTCACATCTCAAATTAAATTAAATGGTGAGTTGAGAGTAGAGTTTTCAATATAAAAAATGTATATCATGAATTTCACGCTTATCTTTTATCTTAATTATCTTTTAAAAATTCAGTTTTCACTCTTATTATAAAATTTGATACAACAAAAAAAAAAAAAACTGAAATTTTGAACTGATCGCATAGCTAATTGAACTTGTTTGCAACCCTGATTGACTGCTATTAATTCTTCAAACTTCCGACGGAACTCCAAAAAGAAAAGAAAAAAAAATCTCAGAGTTCCAATTAAGCCTGCGGCAGCGACCCAACTTTTACAGATTAACTTATTCACATTACACACACTGGGAACCCACCTAAAACTTCCTGCTCTTACTTACTCTCCCTCTGTCCCTGTCCTGTCCATAACAATCAACGTCTTTACACGTAACGATCTTATATTTCAGAGAGTGTTGTAAAAATTCTCAGGTGTGCACCTTACCACCACCATTTAACATCATCAACAACCAACTGAACCTAACAACAACAACAACAACAAAAAATGAAAATTCAGACGAAAAATAACAACGACGACGATCGATTGTCATTCAAAAAGGGGCCAGAAAAGCATCTCCGAAAATCCAAAAAGCGGATCAGTCATCTGACTGGAATTCCTTTACCATGGCGGTTTGATCTTAAAAAAAAATTTATAAGAAAAATTAATAACAACAAAAAAATGAAGAAAAAAATCCAAGCCAAAAAAAAAAAAATCACCACACAGAATTCATCTTTGCTTGTTCTTTCTTCTTGTACTCACATTGTAACCAATGCCTCTACTCAATACAGCAACATCAAAGAAGAATCACGGATCGGATGCGATCGTTGCAGCAATGCAACCATCTCACACACTAGGAGCACAAAAGCCTCAGGTGTTATTCAAAAGAGGAATTTAATGCCCATCACCAATTGCATTGCCACACAACAGTCACTGGGACTGGGACTGGATGCTGTTGCTGTGTTACCGTCCTATCCGATCTTTGTATTCATCTTCTTCGTCGATCGTCCCACAGAGTGTGGTTCTCATTCTTGGTGATGTAAAAGAACAAACCATTAACAACAACAAGAAGTAGACGACGATGATGATGACGACGACTACGAAGAATATAACAAAAGACCGGGTTAAGAATTCCAAGAATCGTTTGATCCAAATCCAAGTGTTGGGATCTTTTCATGAGATGCACGTGCACGTCCAAGCGGTGTTCATCCAATATCTCCTCCAACTTCTTTTTGTTTTTTTTTTCTTCCATTTTTTTTTGTTGTGTTGTTGATGAAGAAGGAAAAAAAATTTCTTTTCGTTTGTTTGTCCATCCGCTTGAGACTCTGTTTCTGTGGCTTAGTGAGTGGGCCTGGGAAGAAGACGAAAACTTCGTCCAATTCAATGAGCGAATCCATTCGGTGCGACACTTGACTGGTACCCAAAAGGAATTTTAAAGGCAGCGAATGATGATGACGAAAAAAAAAATAAAGGAGACTCCATATCCACTCTGGTTGTTGTTTGTTGGTTGCAGCAGCATTTACCTGGCTAGCCGTGGAGACAGGATGTTTTGGGCACATTATGTGGGAATGTCTGTGTCCATTAGGTGCTGTCGGGCCACACCTGAGTAAAGGTTTTTTTTTTTTTTGTATTCGTATTTTGCTCTCCAATATTCTTCTTCTCCTTTAATATTATGCTGGCTCTGTGTTGTATGTATATCCTGTGATCGTGTTTTTTATTTGATTCGGATTCCATTGAATTGCAATTTAGTGATCAATGCATTCGGATTGTTAATCGATTGAGAGGGAATTGATCGTGATGTTATCTTGCAATTAAGGGCTTTTTGGCTGTGGGCGATCTCTTTGGCCGCGTCATGTTATTATGTTGAAGAGTGTTTTATTTTTGTTATGTAGAAGGGATTTTATTTTTTGTATTTTTTAGAAGAACGAACAAAAAATAAAAATCGATGATAATTCTATAGAATCATTAAAGTGGATTGTAAGTAACAAAGTTACCATAAAATAACTTTAAAATATAACTTTTTTCCTTTTTTAAATTATTTTCATTTAACGGTTTTTAACAAAATTTTTGCTCAATTTTGGTAGAAAAATATTGAAAAAAATATTTTTTGGAAAGTTCGTAAGATTTTGTGTGTTAAATTTTTAGTTCAGTTACAGGCCAGCAAGTTCCTGCTTCAATTTTCTTGAGAATATTCGTGATTATACTATACCTTTTCTTAAGATTATGTCTGAAATTTAATTTTTAAGTAGTGAGTAGATTCCTTTGGAATTTTTCTCATGACCCACAACGAGAAAAGTGGTTTTAACGTACAAAGTGTACAAACCTCAACATGGCGTTAAAAATTCTCTGAGGCTTTAAATTAGCCATAGGACATGAAATAAATTGCATGTCATCAATATCAAACTTCTCTTGCGAACCAAGTTTTGCAGATCACAATTATTCTTCATTTCTTGTTTTATTTTTTAATTTTACTGCCACGAAAAAGTTTCCAAGAGTCAGTTTTTGTTTTCAATTTGAGGAATAAATAAATGAGGAATAAATAAATGATAAATAATAACAATCAATTTCAAGTTAATTTTTAGTATCGTCATTTTTAATATCAAATTTTAAGACCCCGAGATCAAGAGTATTTTTATTCAATTTATATTCAACCATTTGAAAATATCATATTTTTATTTACCCATAATAATCACTACAAACTAAAATTTAATTTTTTTAGGTACACTGTGGTGTATACGTACTTTTTCAAAGAAAATATGATACGCTTACAATTAACTTCTTTCAGCAATAAAAAATTTATCACCACTTAGATATAATAAATTATTGTTTACATAATTATTGCTGAAATTGGATAAAAAGTACATTTGAAGGTTTGCTTTTGCTATTTTCTTAAATGTTGAAAATGAACGTTTTTACTTTTAAATTATATACATTTTGAGGTGAATGAATTATAAAAAGACAGAACTTATAGACTCTAAACAAATTTTGCACATGTACATAGGTATAAGATTTTTTCTACTGCGCAAAAATGGAAATTGAAGTGTTATTAGTGAAATTTCATAAAAAATATATCACAAAATGTATTACAAAATGGAGTCTTAATATATCTTTAAAAAATAAATTCGTTAGCAAATAATTCAATCAATTCGAATTACATATTTTTACTTTAAATTTGGTATAAATCTTAAAAATATATTTCCGCAATACGTACAGAATTTAAAATTATTTAAATTTCGCTGAAGTAAGATTAGCATTAAATCATATCATATATCATACTTAAGAAAGTCATACCCCTAGAGTGGGCTAACCCCTAAAAATCGTTTGACTCAAAGTCATGTTTTGGTTTTTTACACTGTTTTGAGTTGCTCTCAACATTAAAATAAAGCTGTAAGATAATTTCATATTATAAACCATGCGAAAGTTAGTACAACTTTATCGTAAATTAGTCTTTTTAAAATTGGGTCACTGTGGCGAACACTTACTTTTTTTTTAAATGAATATTTTTTGGCTATAATTCGTTAATATGTGATAGATATTACTTGGTGGTGCTGAGATCTAAGCCAAAAACAGATGTTTTCAAAATAAAATCAGTTTTGATTTGCATCATTGAAACGTTTATATATTTCAAAATATATCTTGTATGATGAAATTAGTTACTTGAAACAATTCTTTGATTACTTACCCTCTTGATTTCTTTTTCTTAATAAAGACAATCATTTAGTTTTTAGTCTATAAACGTCATAAGAATAAAATAAGGGAGGGATTCCATTCATCAGAATAAAATAAGGTTGTTGAAATAGCAAGCATTCTTCCTTATCTCAAATTTAAATTCTTATCAACTTTCCGAGGTAGTGAGAAATAAAAAACCAGATTCATTTATATTTTTTCAACTTAAATTTTATTTTTTGTTTTATTTGTTTTTATTTTTTCAATGATTATTTTTTAAAACATTTAAGAATTAAAAAAAAATTTAAATCATAATAATTCTATACACTTTGTACAAAGTATTCTACAGATCACAGAACATATTTTTTTACACATCAAGATGTAGTTACAGTTAATAATTTTTTTTCATTTTGTTTTTAATTAAAATTAAAAAAAAAATAGTAGAAATTATATAAAATTAAAAAAACACAACAAAGCTAAATTTTTTTCTTTTAAAAATTAAAGAAAAAAAAAACCTCTAGGATACACACAAAAAAAGGAGAATTTATTTTTATTATTTTTTTTAATTTACTTGATTTTACTTATTTCACTTATATTGAAGTTTATTATTTTGTTTTGTTTTGTAGTTTATTGCTAATAACTATTAAAATTACAGGTAATTATTACCAACGACGACGAAGAAAAAAAAATATTAAATTAAATGTAATAGGATAATTTGTTTTGTTTTTAAATAATGTATATTTAGTAGGAAAAATTAATTGTTAAAATTAATGCAAAAAAAAAATTAATGATCTGCGTAAGAACTTGTTCTTTTTTTAAATAATTACTAAGGTAAAGCTTTGCCAAGTTATGAGGTTGTTTTTTGACTCAACAATTTTTTTTTATATTTTTTTATTTAAACAATTTTTTTTAAATCTAAAAGTTATAATTAAATTAAACATCATTAAAAAATTTGTTTTTGTTTTTAACCATAACCAAGTAGTGTTTTTTTTTTTGAAGTTTTGTATTAAATTGTTTATAATAAAAAAAAGGATAAAATATACAACTACAAAAAATTATCCTTTTATTTTTTCTAATTTTTGTGAAATGCTAATGCAAACATTTTAAATTAGACTTCTTTAGGACGATTGCATCTGTGCCTTTATGAAGTTTTTTATATTTAACCCTAAGTTTTGCATTTTATAATTGTGTTTTTTTTTTCTTTACAGTGAGTTATTATATTTTATTAGTTATTTTGTTTTATTTTTTTGTTTATAAACTAGAGTATGGGTATCTATATGCATATTATTATATAACTTTTTTTTTGTAGTTTTTACTTGAAAGAAACGAAACAGAGATCCGTTCAAATGGTGATAGCCACACATCTAACAATGCTGCCGACTGTTTTTGTTATCTGTAGTTTGTTTTTCTGTTGACGCTGGTGCAGTCGTCTGTAATGAAAAAGAAGAAAAAAAATCATGAGTATTTGAGTATAAATTTTTAATAAAAAGACATAAAAATTAAAAACTTTGACTTTTTTATACAGGGTCAAGAGAAACTGACTGTAAATTCTACCGAAAATGTCACAATCATCAACAACAATAAAAACTAAAAAAAAAAAAAACTTGTATCTAGATACTTTGACCTTAACTTTCATTGTTGCTTTGTGTTTCAGTTTATTTTTGTTGTTTTACCAGGCCAAATCAGAAATACATACATGAAAGCCACAATAACTTGCCGGTTCGAGGGTGGTCGGTAGTTTGTGGTGTCATCATTTTTTAAAGGTGACTAGCCAGTGTCAAAAACAACAACAACAATAATGAGAAAAAAAGTATCTATCTATCTATCACTCTGTTTGTTTGTTAATCATGTTGTTTTTCAACACCAAGGTCTAAAGTTCGTGTGCGCTAGATAGATCACTTCACACAGATACCCCGAACGAGGCACAGAGATACATTCTCCCTGTCTCTCTTGGGATGAAAACGAGAGACAATTAATTACTGTTTAATTAACATCACTGATAAGCTAGTTTTTTTTTTTTTTGTTTGTCATTGATTTCAGAATACATTTCTCTCTAAAATTTAGATTATTTTCTCTCTTTTGTGCACAGTTATAGTCTATCTATCTATCTGAGGGATGTGGCAATTAAGCGCCAACTCACAAAACAAAACAAGCTGCGTTGTCGTGATTTCGAAATTTATTTATTTGTACCTTTTTCTTTTTTTTTCTTGTTGTTGTTTTTGTTTTTGTTTTGTGAGTTTAGCGGATGAATCTCTGTGTTGTGTATAATATAGCCCCCGCAAAGCAGCAGCAAAAGTTATATAGGAGAAAGAAGAAAAAACAAACGGAGGGGAGGTAGGTAGTTGGATTGGAACAAAAAGGCAGAAAACAACTTAAGTATCTGCAGGTGTTCATAAAATCCGCACACACGAAATTAAATTTAATTTACTAATGGTTGAGATTTTTTTTTTAGATTTTTTTATTTATGTGTCGTTTAGGTATTTTTTTGGGTTTTTTTTTAGAGTATTTGTGTGGCATGTTGAAGTGTGTGACACGAAGACGAAAATGTCACACTGTACCAGTTTTTTTTTTTTTTCTATCTGTTCTTCTGTCCTCAAATTAAGCTCACCAAAACCAGCACAAAATATAAAACAAAAGCCGGATTCTTTGAAAAAAGTTGGAAATATTAAGAGATTCATACTTATGACAACAATTTATGTTGACATGTGTTTTGTGCAAATACTCAAACTCGCTAAATAAAGATATCAAATTTGAGCAAATTTTGAATTCTAAGAATGCAGAATGATTTATAATCGCTTACCGCAAAATAATAATAAACTTTTTCTATATTTAATCGTTTTTTTTTTTTTATTTTTCTTTCAGAATAAAAATAAAAGAAAAATTCTTTCATCTGGGATTAAAATAAATGTTTTTATATTGATTTAAACACATCACAGGTGTTAGTCAAGTCATTAATTAAGATACTTAATGATTATTATCTATTGAGGCTGTATATAAGAATTTAATGATCTTCTTGTCATTTTCTTCAAATGTTATGTGATTTTATGCAAATGTTTTATTTTATTTTTTTTTTTTTTATTTTTATAAAAGAATTTAATTTAGTGATAATAAAACACACGTGAGAAATTTTGATGACGTGTTTGGAAATTTGTATCATAAAATAAATTATAACAGTTTTAAATGAATTTTTAGTCTATGAAAAATTCTTTTGAATTGAGTAATTTTGTGGGTTTATGATTTTTACTTCATTTTTCAAAATAAATTAAAGTTTTTTGTGGCTTAGAGTTTTTAATTCATGAAATGTGTTTTTTTTAGCTGGCGCCCAACAAAATAATTTTTTCTAAGTTTTTTTTTTTTAATCTACTCGTTATTACTTTTTTTCCTTAAGAACTATACTGTGTTTTCTTTCGATTTTTTTTTTAACTGGCGCCCAACGAAAAGATGTTGAAATAAATAAAAGTTTATTTTAATATTATTTGAAAATCTAGAAAAACTAAAAACGAATAAAAAAAATATTGATAAAAGTTGGAAAAATTCGAAACTCAAATGGAGATAAAATTCAATTAGAGCTAGGCTTACAAATTCTATCAATAGTTTCCATTTGAAAAAAAAAAATGTTTAACTGGCGGGCAATAGAAAGATTTTTTTTTTTTTTTCAAAAAATCTTGGAAAGATTTAGGGTCAAATCAACTTATTTTGAGATGAAAGTTCAAAAACCAAGTTTCATCATAACAATTTCTTATAATTTCTGATTGGGAAAGTATTCACCTCACTATCGGTTGGCCAGAAAATTAATTTCAATCAGTTCAGTATGAAATCCGATAAAGATTTGTAGGTTTCAGAATGAAAAATTGAAAAAAATGATTGTAAAAGTGGCGCCCAACGAACAAATTTTCATTCAAAGTAAATCTTATGTTATTTTTCATAGATTTTGTTTCGTTAGGATTTTTTTTCTACAACAGAGTTTTAGTACGAAAAATAAAACGATAGATTTTGTATACAAAATAATTATATCTGCTTTTCTATGGATTTTGTTGCATAGCGCTCAAGGAACGAATTTTCATAAACCTACAGTTGAACTCAAAGGATTCTCTAATGATTATGCTGATTAAATCCCCTCTTTTCTGTTCAATTTTTATTCCTTAACATCGTCTTAAACATTTAAATGCGTTGAATTTGGAGTCTAAAAACTGGCGCCCAACAAATGAAATTTCTTTGGAAGATAATTTTTAAAGACATTTTTCAAGACTGTGCAAAGAGAATTGTCTTTTTCTTTTAAACTAAGAACATTTAAAACAATTAAAGAACTTCGAAATGTTGAGATAAGAGTAAACTTGAACAAAATTCATAAAACTGGCGCCCAACGAAAAAGTTTTCTATAACAAAGTAGTTTTAAAATACTTTTTTGGTACGAATTTTTAATTTTCCATCAATTACTGTTATTTTCTAAGTCTAAGGTTCTTCCTTGAAAGTATTTCAACATCTCAAACCCTTATCCCAGCTTGATTATAACATTTTAATCTCAAATTCCTCTACATCTTATTTAGAATTGAAATTTTGAACTTACCGCATGCGAGTACTGTTGTTGTGGTTGTTGTTGTTGCACTGCAGGACTATTATTCAGAATAACCGAATTATTACTTGGTGAACTATTTAAAATAGTATTCGGACTTTGTCGTGTAGCCAAAGGCTGTCGAATTTGTACCGATGAAGCTGTATTTTGCAGATGAGCAGCTAAACGATCTTCCATTGACATTTCATCATCGTCCATTAAATGTGATGAAATATGATGATGAGATCCATTGGTTAAACTTAAAGCTGTAGCAGCATCAAATGTATTAATATCAGGATGTGTTTCAAGTTCACTTTGTAAATCGCAGATATAATCAATAACATGTTGAATAATTTCCAATTTGGATAGTTTACGATTTTTCGGCATAAATGGTACTAAATCTTTTAATTTTGATAGGTACATTTTCATTTCAGCATTTTCACCATCTCGATGATGATGATGTTGATGATTTTGTCGCGAAATGCGACCCGTTGAATTAATAGCTGGCATTGCAGATGCACCCGATTGACAAACAGCAGTTAGAGATTTCATTTTTTGGATAATTCTTTTACGATCTTGGGGAAGAATTTTGGCGGTTTTTAAACAATTTGTCAGAGATAGAATAGGTATTTTTAGCACAAAAAAAATTATGAAAATACACAATTTTTTTTTTTAACTCTTTAACAACAAAAACACTGTAATCCTTGTGTGATAATTGTTTCACTTTTATAACTGCGAGGGGTTAACGTTCTTTAAAGAATCTTTTCTTAAATATTTTTCATCAAATGAGAGACGATAGATAGACAAGATACACGGTATATAAAATTAATTTTTAATTTTTGTTCAACAAAACACCGTCCGTAGCTATCGACTTCTAGACACGAAATAACATTCCTCATCCCCGTTTGCTGCCATTTATATACCCTTGGTTCGGCTCCGCCTGTTAGCCAATGAAATAACATCTGTTTGGCATTTGTCTTCGGTTCGGATTTCCCCTTCGAGCCGAAGTTATCCCTACTCTAAGCAATTTTATGAGAGATTTTATACTCTTTGGAGAGTTTTGTTCAATCAATTTTTGTAAACATTGTAGACTTGGAGAGAGAGCGCGATTAAAATGCCATGAATGAAAATTCCTCTCGCATATTTGTATCTCTTTTCAATGCAAAGTATCTGTATGTTGTTATCTCAAAACGTGGCGCCTTATCTTTTTCACTTGCTGTGGTTTTGCTGTCGACGATTAAGTTTGACGACGACGACGAAAAATATGAGATAATGGTTCTGTTGTTTTTTTTTTTTTTTTCTTGGAGAGAGACTTTAGACTTTTTGAGAGATATCAGTTGAGAGAGTCAGTCTATTAGATGATGGAGGAAAATACCTAGCTTATGGAAATGTGACCTTTTTTGTAATTAAATGCGTTTATGTGTTTAGGGTACGATTGTTGCACCCTGCTGTGCATTTAGTTTTTTTGTTTGATGAATTTTCTCAAACAGTTGAGAGTTTTTAATTTGATATTTAATTTTATTTGTATTCGAGAGGTGGGTGAAATGAAGGTGTGACGTGTGTGTGAGATACTTTTTTTTTATTTTATAACAAATCTCTGATTCATTTGACGAAATCTCAGCAACACTTGGTGGTTCGTTAAGTGAAGAAATGATCATTATATGGCCCAGGGCGGGCTTGAGGGTATCACGGATATCACATATAGGCAACTATACTTGATTAATTGCGGTCTCGAAGAGAGTAAAGCGGGGGAAGATTCATACCGAAACAAGAAAATGAATAAAAATCTTCTTGTTTTTTTTGTGTGATATTCTGGTTTTTTGTTTATTCGTAAAAAAATGTTTTTGTTCGTGTATATTTTTTTTCTGGTTTCAAGTGTTGTCTTGAGAATTTGTCTGATCAGCAAGAAGAGCAACCTGTTGATTAATTTGTGTGTTGTGTTTTCAGGTTTCGTTTCCTTTTTGGAATTCTTGAAGTGAAGAAGAAAAAAATCTAAAAAATTGCATTTTTTTTCTGTGATACCTATCCGTAAAATTGTTGCTCGTGGTTTTGTATAGTCTCCTCGGATGTGTAGGTAGGATACCTACTTACTACATCAAATTTCAGTTTCAGATTTCTGATTATAATTTAGCTTGTGTGGCAAGTGACTGACTTGCTGACCAATGTGGGTAATAAATTCTTTACTGTATCACATTCGACACATCAATATGTACCTACAACATATTTTTTCTGATGTTTGTTGTATCCACTTGAAAAAAAAGTAAAATAACTCAAATCTCACACAAAAAAATGTGTACGAGTTTTATTTAATGCAGACGAAATGAAGTTTGTTTTATGGTTTATTTTCAGGCTTGACATTGAGCGTGGGAACGATGTTTATAATTTTTTTGTTGCTGGGATTATTATTTCAGATTTAAAAAGTAACAAGTATGTATAGTGTGGTCATGGAAAGTATTACGGACGGATGTTTTGTAAAACGATATGATATGGTTAATTTTTTTGTGTGATTTGTGAACTGTGAATGAACATGGTGTTTGAATTTATTTTTGTATTGAGAAAATACGGTTTTGAAAGGAGTAGGTAATTAAAGGTTTGATTGGTTTCAAATGAACTCTCCATCTCATATTTTTATTAATTTATAGCTGAAATAGGATTTATGTTTTTAAAATTCAGAAATCTAATCGGTAAAAGTTTTTCACTTTCGCCATGTGATAAGCTTAGAAATACCTAGAAAAGCTTTAATATTAAATCTGGTAGATGAGGATGTGTATACTTCACTATGAAAAAAAAAATGTTTGTTAAAAGTGGCGCCCAACGAACGAATTTTCATACAGAGTCAAATTATGTGGTTTTCCATACATTTTTTTGAACGAGGTTTTTCTTTTATGATCATTTCTTGTATTATTGATGATATTTAAAACGAAAATAAAAAAATAAAAAAAAAAAAAAAAAAAAACTGGCGCCCAACGAAAGAATTTTCATATACAATTTAATTTGCGGAATTTTTTAATGATTATGCTGAGTAAATTTACTCTCTTCTCTTTGCTTTTTTATTCCTCAATATCATTTAAAACTATTTAAGACGTTGAATTTGAGTTTAAAAATGTAACGTTTAAAAACGAAGTCTTGAAACTGGCTCCCAACAAACAAATGACATTTTTGAAGACTATATCACGAGAATTTCCTATTCTTTTTAAATAACATCGTTCGTTTAAAGCATTCATAAAACTTTCAAAGTTTAAAATATAACTAAATCATTTGAACAAAATTCATAAAACTGGCGCCCAACGAAAGACTTTTCTATACTAAACAGTTTTTAATTGCATTTTTGGCAGGAGATTTATTTTTTTTCATTGTTTACTGGGTTTTAGGTTCTTCTTAAAGAGTTTCTCAACCCCTCGACATCTTTGTCATTCTTATTTTATAAAAAAATCAAATTCAATTCAAAAAATCAAATTATTATAAAGAAGTAAGGAAATACTTTGTGTGCACCTAAAAAGTTCTAAAATATTAATCAATCCAACCGACATTAACATGATTTTTCTCATCAGCTTGTAAAATAAACTCCACGATTTGTTGCATTGTCTAGGTAAATCACAAACACATATTTTTTTTCATATTTTTATCTCAAAAAAAAAGGAAGTAAGTAGCAAATAAAAACAAATCCTGGCAATAATCAATAGAAACAATTTTTCAATTCCATAGCACTTCAATTTCAACTGATAACCTTTATTATATTATTTTGTTAATGGAAATTCTTATTTCATTAAACTATTACCTACCCAAAACAACAGGTAGATATTATACAAAGTATTTGTATTCTTCTGATAAAAGATCCCGATAAGAAATGGAAACATTTATTTTTATTTTCTCGTGGTAAGAAAATGGTTGACCGGCCTACCGACCACCTGCAAGGGTAAAGTTGAGGGTGCATGTTTAAGGTTATGACTTGTTTACTTACTTACTCACCCTGCAATTTATTATTATCATCTTGAAAAACGAATAATTCATCCATCAGGTGTGTACATTTCCTTGAAAAAGGTACCTACTCTCTTTAAAACATAACAAAAATAAAGAAAAGAACAAAACTAAACAGATACGCATTCAGTGTAAAATTGTAAAAATGCATATTTTATGATCGTGACTATTTCTGTCTGGAAAAAAGTCATTTAATTTGCATTAACTGTCTAGACGTGCAATAAGGCAATTTTTAAAAACACAATATATTGGTACCTAGGTGAAATTTCATTCTTATTTTTTCTACCTAATTTTTAAGAAAATAAGTTTCAACTAATTGTGTTGTAATGTTTACCCATTTAAAACAAATTTCTTTTTTTTTTATAAATTTCAGTTCGTGTCTGATTAAAATAATTTTAATTGCAGGTAGTTAAGAAGTCTTTAAAGTCTGATTTTTTTAGATCCTTTTAGCTAAAAACTTAAAGCAAAATAAGAAATTTTATTTTTTCTATTGAATTGTAGAGAAAATTTCAGTAACCTTTACAAAACTCTTCTATTATAAAGCAGTTTGTTGGTAAATGAACCCAAAGGATTTACATAAATAAATCCACAGACATTCTGTTAAATCATACTTGTCTCAACATCACCACCCGTAAAGTAAAAAAAACTCTTAATTAATTGACAAATTCTACTCCTAGTACTATAAAAGTCTTTGTAAATTTTTGGGCTTATTATGGGTAGAATTTCAAGGAGAAACAGTTAATTATTTAAATAAGTGTCCCACCCGTGACGATAGGATGCCACAACTATTCATTATTCCTTCTTTATTAGATTGTCTTTTTCAATATCTTCTGGACCTAGCACTGGCGGGTGCCTTTTATCATCTTAATTTGAGATTAAATTCTTCTTAAAGGAAAATGTCGCAAGCGCTTTAAACAACTTACAAATCCAAGACTTAATCGATTTTTGTAAGTAAAACCGACTTTATAATTTCATAAGCAAAATTTGTTAAAGAATATTTTTGTCAAGAACTGTATTGAAAGTTCTTCGCATAGAATAATTTTTCAATGTTTCAAATAGATAACCTTGTTCAAATCAATTACTTTAGGTATCTATTCTAGACTTTCATCATCTTAGTATTCTATAAAATTGATCCTATTTATAAACAAACAAGCATCTTGACTTAAAAAAAAGCAAACTAACCTATAATAGCAAATAATCCATTCTTTTTCAAATAAAAAGTCAATAGGTGTGTTTGGTACTTTCCACATAGCTAAAACCCATAACCATTATCGCATAAATGAAATCAAATAAAAACCGAAACTGACAAAACAATCTGCCGTTCATATTGCTGACATGATTGCCATACAATGCTATCATATTGGCAGATAGTAAATTCTCTCGTAAAACAAGAAAAGGTGTAGAAAATCCAGGTGATCAGGATTTACCATACCATTGGCATAGATTAGGGATTAAAATATCGCAGCAGTGTGTCCTTTTTTTTTTCTTCTAGCCGCCGTACTCGCACATTGCCCTTAAAATTTGTTACCTCTCCCCTAGAATCTTACGGTGGAAAACCAAAAAATCAACCCTCCCAGAACCTCTCTACTCTAACTGTATAGCATCTGCGCGCCCTGATGCGGCTGAATGTCGTTCGACCTTTGACGTTCTCACATGTCCTCCAGATAATAATAATGCGCCGCCGCTGCTGCTGCTGTCGATAGAAACCCAAAAACCAGAAACAAAACTCCCAGAAGACCAAAATGTGTTCGCGTAATAATTCGAACATTTGTTCGTCACATTTACAGCTAAACAGGGGCTGAAATTGGGCGCCAGCCATAGTCAGTGAGAGTGTTCTTCTTCACTTCCTTGTTTGTTGATTTGTATTATATGCATTTGCAAGGACATTCACTTCACACATGCGATCGCATTTGCCATCGGCTTCTCGGCGCAATCGGCATATGTGTCGTTTTTATTGAAACAAGCATGTGTGCGCTTATTTTCGAGCTAAAAAGTCCTCAATAATATTTTGTGTGTGGTGCACACGTGGTGCTTCTCTCATTGAAATTTACAACAAAATATTATATATTGAGTTCGCGTCCTTCTTCCTGGGAGAGAAAATAAACCGTCACACGGTCATATTTATCAGCAGCGCAACGCGGCTGTCGTTTGGGATCGATTCAAATGAGTTAACGTTTGTTTGTTGCTTGGTTTAGTTTCTGTGTGTTTTGTTTTTTGTTGCTGTTGCTGCTGCAGCATGCCACATTTGGCGGATATACAATTTAATCTAGTCGATGACAACTATTATATTGGCAGGCTATAATGCCGCCGCGCTCTAGATACAACATACACAACACACACTCGATCGACTTGCACTCAAAGTGCAGCTGCAACACAGAATTTCTTCGCGAGAAATTGGCATTCCGCGCTGGTCGTTTTGATCGTGTTGATCAACAACAAAAACAGCAAACAACATTATGGCGTCTATGTGGCACGAGATTTGAACCAGTTACTCATCCGGGAGGTTCAGTTAAACATATAGGAGAGATAGGTTATATGCATCGCATAGATATATCGATAGAGAGGATAGATTATGTCTTGAATGGCATATTATTTAGCCAGTTTGCCCACAACAACAGACCAAATAATCCAATCTTTGCGCGCCAACCACAGCCAAGTGCTGTTTTGCAGCTGACTAAAATACTTTTAATACCTGAAATAAAGCTTGACAGTTTTCACAAAATGCAAATTTTTTGTTTAAAAGATCATTGAACGAATGTGAATTCTTTTTTGTCGTCGTCGATAAAAATAAATCTATTGGCACAACAAGTTTGTATGTTGCTATTTTGAAGAAGTCTGTTTGTATCAATGAAATTCGGCAGGTGCATTAGTTGAATTTAATTTGTCAAAACAAGCTTGTTTTGCGCTATCAGGTTTTACACAAAACAGTTTATTAATTTAGTTATTTTTTTTTTTTTTGGGTAGGTAGAGGAACTTTAAGAATTTAAAGCAAAACATTTAATCACACGTATTTTTTTGACACAAGCAACTGATAGCGTTTGAATGTTCACAAATTTTAACAAAGTAGATACCTATTTACATAAATTATGAGGTCAATTTAGTACTTTATTTCACAATATTGACAGTTTATAAACCGTTACAAGAACAAGAGATTCGTTCATAACAGTCAAAAAGCAATTTCCTATGTATAGCATTTGCAAATTATATCTGTGATACATGTAAAATATTCCGAATAAACACAAGCCGTGATATCTTCTTGGTCAATCATTGATACTTACTGGAAAATCTGTGATACTACTGGGAAAATCCATGATACTAACCAGAGAAATCTGTGATACCGTCCACCACAAACTTTGATACTTAAGTATGAAACTTGTGATACTTACAAGTGTAGCTCGTTATTCCTGGGGGAGCACGTAATACTTACCGGTACAATCCCTGACTAACTAGGGCAACCTGTGATACTAATCGGGTAAACCTGACAAACCTACCGCGATGACGCGTGATGCTAACTGGATACTGGGTAACCTGTGATACCAACCTATGGAATTAACCAAACCTAATTTTGATAATTAGCAATGCCACCTATGATATACATATAGTAGGATGATCTGCGATACTTTCAAAAGTAAATTTCGGTTTTTACCAGAGTGATCATATAAATACTTCTCGGGACAGTTAGTGGTCAATTTGTGACCAGATAGCATTTTTAAGCGTGATACTTAAAAATGAATATCAATGATTTCTCTCGAACACGAGTTGAATTGTGGAAACATATCCTTCATTCCTTCACATCTTTCAATTAAAAAAAAATTGTCTTTTAACTGACCGTTTTGACATCATTGCAAACATTCTAATACGCTGACTGTTAAAAGATGTCTCGAAGGCGTGTGAAGTCTGTGCTCTGTGATTGTGATATTCGCTTTAAATTAAGTTTCTTAGCTTTTTATTGATATTTGGGATTCTGGAACTACTCATATAGTCAAAAGCTGAATTGACAGGAGTCATTATGCACGTTATCGAAACCTGACATTTCTTACCGAATTCCTATCTTAGTTATCAATAAATAATGAGGGTCTTATATATCTGCCTTGAGGAACTCTATATCTTTTCTAATGTTTACTTATTATTTCTTCGTTCTGTTTTCTAACTATAATTAAATAAATAAAATTACGTTTTACAAAATTAAAAAAAAAAAAAATTATGATTTTTTTTTTCTGTAAAACATTGAAATTGATTTCAAGAAATTTGATTGTTTTTTTATTTTTTTTTTTCTACAAAAATCAATAAACTCATCACTGATATCGAAAGACTTTCTGTTTCCAGTTATATCGAATCAACAACTTTAACAAATCAATTGTTCCCAATAAGCATTCATTTTATAAAAGTATCTTTGAATAAATCAGCAGAAAAACTTGAAATCATCATTCCACAAACGATATTACTTCTATCCGCTCCCACATTCGTTACAATCGATAAATCGATTATTCCAATGTAAATTTCAGCAAAAAAACGATAAATTCATCAAAATGCTCTGTGTCATATGGATTAACTTTATACAAACTCGTCCAACATGCGATTCCTTTTCCATACGAGTATAAATTATGCAAACATCACCAACATGTACCGTACCGGGATGTGATGCTGTGCTGCTGTGAGCTGTGATGATGATTATGTTGTGGCTATCTAGTAATCGGTTATATTCCATTACACACATTGCCCGCTAACCCATCTCTAACCTACAAATACTCGTACATTGCTGGTTCTTAACTTCTAATCAATCTCAACGCGCATGTTGTCAGGCGACTGCGAAATGGCCACTCAAATGAAGATGAGCAATTCCTGGCTCATGAAGAAACATGGAAGACCATGCGATGATGGCTTGACTTCAGATGGCATACACGGATAAATTGTACAAGTACCTACTACACAGCAATATACAAGTCTCTTCGTATAGAACCGCAAAACGGCAAAACAGGCAAACGTACAAGCCGCAGAAATCCCAACAGATTGTCATTATGAAATGAAGATGTCAACAAGTTACCAGCGTCGCTTCTGTGCCCGTCCGTCTATGAGATATACCTTGAATGTCGCGTTAGCGTCATCATCATCGTCGTTGCCGTTGCTTGGCCGTATTGTCGTCGTCGTCGGACCGTGGCTAGCTGTGCGCAACCATGTTTGCCATTAGTTCGCCTTGGGGTCTGACTTTAACTCCAAGTCATATGCGAACACGCAGACAGAATCTATGTCGACTCCGTCGCAATCCGAAGTCCGCAATCCGCACCATGAAGGATGTTATGATAGTTTTCTCAACAATTTAAATCGGGGAGAGAGATAGAGAGAAAAAAAGAGAGAGAGCTAAGTAAACATGCCAACTGATTTGGCATTTTGATTACACATAAATACACAAAATGTTTAGGTCTGTCTATCTGTCTGTTTGTCTGTTCAGCTCTATCGATCGAGCGTCGCATTTCGCGTATATGCAAAACTCTTGGAATTGTTTAAAAGACTACTTCCGTTGCTTTGTAAGCACTATAGGAGTAAATTGTTTATGTTTCGAAATTCGAAATCAATATGTCACTTTCAGTCGAATTTCATGACAGCTAACTGTAAATAACTATTTGGTACATGTGCATGGCATTGGCGGGAATATATTAGCTGACTTGGCTTAATTAGAACATCATGATGGCGGCGGCTAAAATTTGCTACATAGCACTCTCGATAACCCATTCGAGTAATATTCCATGTAAACCGATATGCAAGCAGCTGAAAACCCACATATATGCAGCCAGCGAGCCACCCAATGCAGCAATTACACAAATATTAGATAAAAACTGACTGCAACTGTCAATTGCAACAGAATTGATTAGTAAAAAGACAAAAACAACAACAAAAAACATGAAACCAGTTACGCATGCTTACGCATGTTTAGAGCAAACACTGTAGCTGAGGGCAATTACCGTTGAATTCCAATGCGGTTGCACGACTGGCACGACTCGGGTTCGATGACAGACCAAATGTCAAGTAAGTAATTTTCATAATCGCACAGTCTGCGAAAATGTGTAAGCTTAGCACTGTTTGGCTATGAAGTCGATGGTCGGTGGTTGCTGCACTAGTGTTTTGGTTGGTAAATAAGTAGAGTAAGCTCATACCAACGAAGCACTGACACTTGAGCCGACTTTTCAGTCGCTGCACTAATTTACTTGACAAAGCGAAGTGTCCTACCGCAAGTTGGCCGATTAGACAACGGCAGCAGCAGCGGTGACTATGACGACGGCGGCAACTACGACGACGACGGGGGAGAGACTAAAAAAGTGTAGGAGGGGTGTTAGATTTATGCACTTGCTTGGCGCTCAACTTGCTTGCCAAAACGTTGACAGTGGCCAAAACATTTGCAGGTGCAATGTTCCCGTTTTTGGCAGTGGGTCAAAATGCAATGCAAAAGAGTGAAACTTAAAAAGCAAAAAAAAAAATAATAATACAAAATAAATACATTAAAGATATATATAGAGAGATAAAAGGAAAATTGTTAATGCCAGGAGACACAAGTTGTTGCAAACTTTGATGGAGGTTGGTAATCGTATCGAATTCAATACTCGTAGTTGTTATTTGAGGAGTAGTTTGCTTCTTTTGAATTGAAGGTTATTGACTTACATAAGTTTTTAGATGATTATTTTGTTTAATTTTTCAACTAAATTATCTTTTGACGGAAGAGATTGACGGTTACAAAATAAATTTAAATGAAATGTTAGATAACAAGATCTTCCATTCAGCGAACGATGTTTTGATTCGATGGTAAATTAAATATACCTATGCTTTGGCTTGTTTATTTACAAAATATATAGAATTTCTAATAAATAACTGTCCAAATAAATACATGAAGGGTTAAAGGAGAAAATTGATTCAACTCTCTTAACATTGTTGTCAAGTGTGTTTTATCACCTTTGGCATCACTGACTTTACCTACTTTCACATGATAGACAAATGTCGTTTGGTGACAGTTTGTTCTCAAATCTATTTCAATAATAATTCAGAACACTCAGAACACGTTCAGTTCAGAGAATGTTCAGAGCGTGCTCAGAATGTTCAGATTCTGTTCAGAGCGTTTTTCTGAACTAAAAAAGAAAAGCGCCTAGTGTACAGCCCGGGTATTGTCTGATCAAAATTTTGAAACCATGATGATTTATGGATATTCAAATCACCCCTTCAGTGGCGATTTCTAAGAGCATCTCATCTCACCTCTTTTTGCAATGTTTACTTAGTTTCAACTATCTTGACCCTATTTTGATGGTTCGGTGGTTGCCATATTAGAAAAGTTTAATTATTCAAACAATTCTTTGACATTTATTATCATTTCTGCTTGCTAAATTTTTATGAATAAAACATGTACCTACCTAGAATACAAATATCCAAAAAAACATCAATATGCTCTTGACATCTGACATTTAGTTTGCCCTTGTCTATTTTCATTTAAACATATAGAAAACTTTGTATTACTGTACTTTAAGACACAAACAATACATTGTAGTTCGCATTTGATTATAAAATTTATTCAGATATTCCCTTGAAATCTGATAAATCAATGTAAAAAAAAAACCTTTTCAATTGAAAAACCACAACATCCACCTGCAATTATCGTCATATAACTACTATTAACCGCAATACGTCAGATTTGACCTGGTCCAAAAGTGCACTCATTCATTGAAACACAATCCGATGCACACGATTCAATGACACACTCTATATGATCATCATAGCTATATCGTTTCTGACTCACACTCTCGATCTCAAGTTCAAATTTCAAAATATGAATGAAATGCAATGGGATTGCCATTGACACTTTGTAACAATATAAAAAATGCAACCTACCCACCCACGCCAACATAATAAAACATTAACACTCTCTGTCATCAAACATCAATTCAAATCACCAATGTTTATACAAACAACCCTTGACTTGACTCATCGTCATCATCATCATCATCATCTGCTGTGTTGTTCTTCACCACAAAAATTTATTCCGTCACATAAAATGCAAATTCACCTCATTCCGTCGCCGCTAGACAGATCACACAGAGATCACCAAGAATTATCATAAACGACGATGTCAACATCGTCGATTGCGCTGAATAATGCAATGGCAATCTAAAAATTACCATTCGTGTCGATATGTTGACTTCGACTGTCGACTGAATGCGTGTTAAGAAGTCTTGGTCTTGGCGCATATTTTTGGATCTCTCGTTCTCAGTGTTTAGTTGTTGGAACTTGAAAGATATTTTTGAATATTTTCCCCGAAACAAAAACAAATAGAAAAAACACATCTTGATGTGTTTTATTGGCGGCCATGATGATGACGATGGCGATGACGATGTCGACGACGACGACTGGCGGCCACATGTTGGAATGCATCAACACAAAACGTGAAAATTGGCGTGTTCAATAAAACATTCAAACGAAAATGGAACAAATAAAAATATTTAAATCGAAAATCAAAGCAAAAAAGCAAAAAAAAGAAACAAAAACCTAATTTAGTCTAAAAGAACGCTAACAGCTGTCACGATTGTGTTATAGAAACTTTGCATGCAATTATAAACGTTGGACATGTGTGTGCCTTGTGCGTCATCGGATCGTGTTTTATTACCCTTTTGGGAATTTTTATTTGTTCTCGATAAATATTTTTCAGATAAATGTTTTGTTGGTCAAAAAAACTTTCTAGCAGGTAAAACACAGGTTGAAAAGGTGCCTTATAACAAAATTTACCAATCGGAAATGCATCGAAAAAATTCAGAGGGAACGAACATGACAAAAGCAAGTGAAGTTCTGACATGGAATTTCCATCAATGCAATTCTCAGTCATTGACACGTTCATGCGACATTTGTCACATTCTTTTGCTTGTTTCAGCAAATTCACTGTAAAACATTCCACAACACGTAGTTGTATATTGCACGAATATCGAAACAGAGTACAACAGCAAAAAAACAACAGAACTGTTTTGATTCTTGAGAAAGTAATGCGGTGCAATTAGCACCTTGTCGCCGCCGTTGTACAATAAACATGCATATGGATATTGGAGTGTAAGAAGTACCTGACTTCTTAACACAACACAACTCGATTCTTATAAAGGTGTGAGAGCCAGTGCCGACAATAATTTCCTGTTAACAGACACCCGATCTTTTTTCTTTGCAATAAATCACTGAACCATAAAACACGATTTTATGAGATTCTTATATTACACCAATATACCTTCCATAAGCAGCCCAGCCAAGTCAATATAATATGCATGTTTGTACTGGGAACGTGCTGAGAATATTTTTTGCATGTTGTATGTAGTTGTTGTGTAGTTTTGTAGTGGAAAAGTTAATTCTGGAGAAAACAAAAACGATTTGTTTATAGATCGTTTAGTTATGATATTGAAGACAAAAATGAACAGCATCATGTTTAAAATATGTCAAGTTGAACTGAACTAAAATATAAATGATCATTTTCTCAAAAATTTGCATTCAAATTTAAAAAAAATCAATATGTGGGTAACGTTTTTTATTGCATGAATGATTGTAAAGAAGGTTTCTTTATATATATATATTTTTTTTTAAATTAGATTAAGGTTTTTATATTTTTCAATTTGTTTTATATACAATTGACTTAAAACTAAACTTATAAGTATATTATTCATGTCGGCTCAACAACAGGGGCCCGACGTACTTTATAAATTTCTAACAATTTCTTCCATTTTTATGAGAAAAAAATTAACTAATCCGCAACACTGCGACGTACGGGCTTTGTAAAACCGCCGCATCATAGCCGCAGGTGACAGTACATTCAAAATTTAACCGCCGAAATACTGCCGCAGAGCAGTAAAAAAATTTGGGGATAAAATCTAATTTTGTGGAGTTTTGTGGCTGTGTTGTGGCCTTATTTCGGTGGTGTTGTGGCAGTGTTGCGATGGGTTTGCGGCGATGTTGCAGATCTCAATATTTTTTTAAATACATTTTTGGGATTGCACAATTTTCGATTTTAGTTGAAGATATGTCTTGTGGTAAATATTATTTAAGTTATAAGAGAAGGCGTCCCCGTACAGAAGGTCATCAAAGATGATATTTATAAGGGCTTAGACTTCAACATCTTCAGGTATTATTATAAAAAAAAAACATTTTCATTGATGTTAATTTTCATTCCATGAATGAACCCTCTACATCTACATCGTTCCTTAATAAGCAGGAAGAATCTGTCTAGCAAATTAATCTTGTAATCAATTTGAAAAATTTACCAAAACTCTTTAAAAACATCTTCCTTTCTTTAAGTGTCCCATAGTTCATGTATAAAACGTGCTTCGCAATATAAAAACAAAAAAATTATCTAACTTTTAAAATTTATTGTTTGTTTCTGGGTAATTTCAAATATTACACTCTGTATGCACTTAGCAAACAGCACGACATACATACCGAAGAAATAATGTCTCCCATCACATTTATCAACATCAAATTTACCTTAAACGACTGTGACACGACGTGTTACGTTAACATTCCTATGTCCCACAGTGTTTCAGTGATATGCAATGAATTTACCAATAAACAAAATAAAAAACCCTACTCAGTGGCACTTAAAAGCAATTCGTCGCTTAACCAATTTCTGAGATAACCCAACAGGTAGGTTACTTTTGTTGTACCTACCAACTTTTACCAAACGATCATTTCTTCCTCGTGATTCATACCTCCGTTGTATACCTTCAAAATCAAATCAGGGAAAGCAATAAATTCACTTGGGAAGACGATGAAGTAAAGAAAAAGGTTGCATCAAAGATCCGAATTCAAAAAAAGGATCTGCAAACAACGAGAGACCACCGTAGAGTCTCTTATCGCCTTTACCTTTTTTTTCCTTATCAAAACAAACAACAGAGTCATCATTTTTTCTTCAAGGCAGTTCAGGGGCCTAGAGAACAAGTTTGTTGATTTGTTTCTTTTTTGTTGAATCATTCAACCAACAAACAACATACAATCAATGCAACAAGTCTGTGTTCCCACAGTAAACTCAAGATTTTTGGAGGAACCCATGGCCATTATGAGAAGGATTTGGTTCCAAAAAATTAATATGCCCAATGCAGGGGTAAACACGTTTACTTTTGTGGACTCATACCAGCACCAAGTGCATTGCACGTGTTCATCACTCGACATGGTAATTCTCGGATGACATTCTTGGAAGAAAACAACAAAAAACTGGAAATTTTCTTTTGAGGATTCCGAATCCGATGGTGCGGCCAGTTTAAAATTAAAAAAAAAAAAAAAAAAACAAAGAACGAAAAAAACACTTGCGTAGTCGTAACGCAATGCAATGGACCCATGCAGACTTGAGACTTGAGAGACTTCTTTATAACAAGCTCCCAGTCCGCCCATTTGTCGCGGACAAAACACAACTTATTAGGTGTTTCATAATTTTTTATTGGGGAACCATTAAAATCCGTTACGGTTTTATGTGTTTTAAATTATTATTATTTTCTTTTCTTTTTTAATAAGTATTCCCGAGAAAGAATTGGAGTTAATAAATGGAATGATAAATGAGGAAAAAGATTTGTCCAGAAGAAGAAAAATAAACCTCGAATTCGTGGTCCATTTGTGTTGAAAAAAAAGAGGCTAAGAATTTTGTTTTTAATGAATCACTGAACGTGTCGTTGTCGTCGTTATTTTTGTTGTTGTTTTTGTCGCCATGTCCGTCATCCTATCGTTTATGAGGAATAATTTTGTGTCCATGAACCATGAGACCAGGCGGGTACTCGGCTTTTGTTCGATTTAATTGTTCTGGAACTGGTATATTGAAGAGCAACAAGAAACAATTTCTCGGAATTTTAACGCATTGATGCAGTCAATGAACTAATGAGATTTAATTTGTGTTTGGGTTTTAGAAAAGCAAAAGGATTTTGGGTTGGGATCATTTAAATTGAAATTAGAGTTGGAATTTTAATAAAAAAGGGATATCTACGGAGAAATAGTTGGGGAAGGTTATTTGTTTTGTATTCAAATTAATTGGAAAATTTCTAATATAAACAAGTTCGATGGACTATCAGATCCTTTGTTCCATATTCTCAAAATATTTTTTGGGTTAAGTCTGAGTTTACTTTTTCTAAATATTTTATTCAGGGCTAATTGTATAAAGGTGAACCATTGGTTAAACATCAGTTAATTAGTAGAAAATCGAAGACAAAATTGCAGGTCAATTGAAGTTTACAAAAATTTCTGACAAGTGCGTACAAAATGTATCAAAAAGTGGAGCGATTTCCATAGCGGGACTATATTTTCATTTACATAAGTCTGTTTTCATGTTTTTATCTGTCAAAAATACTTTTTCAGTTAAATCATCATGAACAGTTTCCAGAGTTATATAGGGCTTAACTCCGAAATTAAAAAAAAAACGTAATGAATATCCGTGTAATAGCACTGAAAATAAAATAACTTTCAAAAATAGTTTTGAAAAATCGAAATTAGGATTTTTGTCGAGAGCTTTATTTTTGAAAACTTTATAAAGTAGTTTTCCAAAGTTTGAGCGAATTTAAAAAAAAAAGTAATTCACGTGAATTTTCGAAAGCAATTTTTTCGAAAATGGACTCGTGTTTATTTTTTTGAAAACTAAATTAAGTATTTTTTTTATTCGCACAAATTTTTGAGAAATACTTTATTATGCTTTTAAAAATAAAACTCATGTCAATTTTTGAAAAATTCTTCATTAAATGTTCAACCATCAATTTTTGATATGATATAAATCGAAATTTTGGGTTTTTGAAAATCTAATGTAGAATGTTTAGAAAGTAACCACGATTATCTTTTAGAAAAATTTACAAAATCATTTTCAATGCTTGAACCAGTATTATTTCATTAAGTTTTAAAAACACTAAGAGCGGAATTCATAGTTGTTACTCAAGTTAAGATTTTTCTCAAGTTGACCATTGACTTGAGAAAATATTTTTCTCAATCAAACTCACAAAGAAGTTTGACTAATTTACGTAAACTGTCATCTAAAAATGTATTTTTCTTAATAATTCGGTATCGATTTCATTTTGTGTTTGACGCGATTTAACGATAGGTATTTAACATTAAAGGAAAAAACTGATAGCGAATAATTAAAAAATTTTTTATTTTAGATGACAGTTTACTTAAAACAGTCAAATTTCATTTTAGTTTGACTGAGAAATTGGGCAGGTTCAGAAACGTTAGGCACTAATATTTAGGTAATTTCTCGGTCTGTGATTGGTCAGCTGTCAAAAAAAATCTTTCCAATTTAGGTAATTTTATTGGAAAGCTAACTGGAAAGTTAGGCAAGAAAATTTTCCCTAAAAATTTAGGAAAGTTTTTTTTGTCAACATGACAGCAGATTGTTTTTAATTAAAGAATAAATTTAGCAAAATTAAATTTATTTGTGGGAAAAATGAGTGAAAAGTGCATTATCGGTTATAATAATTATTATTTATTCAGTAAAGTTAAGTGAAATTTGTTGTCTTTCCGGTACAATCGGTAAAATACCTAAGTAAATTTCGAAATTTGACAATAGCATCATATCCAAACTAATTTAGTCAATTTGCTCAAATTTCCGTTCAGAAAATGACGTTGCCTAAATATCTAGTCCCTAATATTTCATGAACGTGCCCATTAATTTCCTCAAGTGAATGCTCAAGTTGAGAAAAATCTTAACTTGAGTAACGACTATGAATTTCGCCCTAAATTTATGAAATAATTGGGTACATATAAAAATCTAGTTACAGGCGTTCTTCTGCATTGATTACAAATTAATATTTCTTAAGCACCTTTAACCCACAGCCTTTTGAAAATTAGGGAATTCTGGCTCACTTTTATTGGGATTTTGACGCTATTGGGTGGGTTGTGCCTATGTTAGTCTGATAACTGCTGATTTTTATAAAAACGTTGATTTGATTTCTATTTTTGAAAGTGACCTTACTCCACCTGAGCTGCTATTCCGATTCTTTGAAAAACCCGATTAATATACACTGAGGGAAAAACCGCAACGTAAAATGTTCAACGTTGATTTAGGTCCAATTTATTCACACTCCATTAAATTTAAAGTCGCCATTAAAAAAGGGAAATTTTAAAATTTGTATGCGATTTGACAGTTTTATAATTTTTAATGGAGCCTTTAAAAATAATGGAGAGTGAATAAATTGGGCCTAAATGTTGAAAAAATTAACATGAAACTTCTTCAAAATAAAAGAAGAAATTTTTTTATTTTTTTGGACTTCAGCTTTTGTTGCATTTTATCACTCTAATATTCAACATTTATCACTCTAATATTCAACAGTGAGATAGCACGTTGGTAAAGCATTCGCCTGGTAACCCAAGAGTTCTAGGTTCGATCCCCAGCGGCTGTCCAGTTTTTCTTTTTTTTTTAATAAATTGATGCTTTTTTTTAAAGTTGAAACAACTTTGATGTAAAGATGTTTTATAACGGTAAACCACTTTAAACTAACGATATTCTACGTTGATTTTAAAATTTTCGTCTTCAACGCAAAATCATTCCGAAAAATAGTTGAATCAACGTGGTTTTCGTAGATTTTAAGTTGTTTTTTCCCTCAGTGTAATGAAATCGGAATTGGGACCCTGTACTTTAGGACTTATTAAAATAAAAAATTTCTGATGTCATTCTTTTCGTCTCATCTTTAAGCTCGTAAGTTCTACCAATCCTAATAAAACATTCAAACTCGCAACTCTCAGGCTTTGTCTTTATAGCGGTCTGAATTGTTTTCCTAATCCACGAAATTCTCGAGAAATCTTCCCTGAAACCCAAAAGTTCATTGTTTTGTTTGAGAAAATTATTTGTTACCCAATCAATTATTTGGGTATCTTGAATAGAATATATTATAGGAGTTAATTTGTATAATATAACAATTCAAACAGCCCAGAAAAAGACAAGATCTTAAAAATAGAAAACAATCAAATTAAACGGATTCACAGAATTACTAGACAAATGGAATACAAATCCTTCATTAACTTCACATGTTAATGAGTCATTTTGAAAACACGTGCACACAAATTTCTCTCATAAACAACATACAACACGTTTATTCAATAGTCTTATCTTAATAACATAATTCCCTCACTCACTCACTATAGCTGCAGTCAGGAAGTTTCAATTTTTTTTTATTTGCTCACACATTTTTCTCTAATCCGTTTTCAACAGCATTGTATCTTAGAGCCTTTTCAAGAAAGAACAACAAAAAAAAACAACATTGCATTCTTTCAAGATCCTAAAATATAATCTCATTCTAATGTGCAGGTGTCAATGGGAAGATCACGCAAAGAAGAATTCCTAAAAGCTATATCTAATCCACTCCTACTTTTCTCGGGCCGGTTTTGTTGATTATGCGTCAACTGCAGCGCACTACCGATACCGATTTCGAAAACTATCATGTTGACTCTTGGTCTCTTGATAAATGATTCAACTCGTACATAGTCATCGTCTTCGTTCACATCATAAAAAAAAAGTAAAATACCAGAAGAAGAAAAAAATCCCGATCTGTGTGTTTCTTGGTGATCTTGCCAAAGAACACCACATACCTCTTTCTAGCAGGTCTGATTCTGATTCTTTCGAATATTTTTCCCTTTCCCAGTTTGTTGTTTGCCTTTGTATATAGGCGACCGCGCAGCACACCCAAATTCGTGGAATGAATTGATTTACTCAGGTGCGTTCTCAGGTGTTTTAATCTGATCTCATGATCACCCGAAGGCTAAAATAAACACATACCCAATGTTTGCCTACTTGATTCCGTCAGTTTCAGTCCATAGAGACTTTTGCTTGAATGTGTATGGTCAATGATGACGATTTCGAAGAGTCAGGTATGTAGAAGGCCGTAGCCAGGAAATTGATATTTATGAGGAGGTGGTCAAAACTTCGGAGTTCAAAAACCTCTTCTTTATTAAAATTTCGAACACAAAACATGTAGTTTTAAATCTTATAACTCCCTTTTAGGTTTTACAGACCTTTGTTTTCAAGTCGCATAGCGATTTCTTAAGCGCTGAAACCCCTTTTGTTCTTTCTATTCTACGGCCTTGGGAAGTCTTCAAGGCGCAAGCATACTGTGGTAATGCTCAACTCATATACTCGGCACTTGGACTTGGACGTATAGACAAGTTTTCCTTGTTCTTCATTCAAGCCCTCTAGGTGAGTGTTGAGGCTTTTTTTTGTTCCTGATGGTGATGATTGGATTGTTCGGCACTGCACAAAACCACCATCACTAGTTGTACCCGGCACAGCCATCAATTGCTTGCTTAGTAATTAGCTCCAGAATGGACATAAAGTATAATTTCTTGTCTGATGGTGGTCCAATCGGTTTGGTTTTCTGGATTTGTGCTAACAAAAGAGTTGTAAGGCAACTTCATTTCTTTTCATCTCTCAATACGAGCTATTAAGTTGGGACTCCCAAGGTAGATTGGAGATTGAGAATTGAGACCACACCGTCGTGGTGGGTTTTTCTTTAAGATGACACCGCTATTTAAATGGAATAGGTACAACATTCATTCTTATAGGTGTGTCGCTCCTCAAGACCATATAGAACCGATTGGTTGTGTAAATATTGTTGTCAGCTGCATATAGCTAGTGACTTTGAGAGTTTGTCTCTGTTATTTTTGTTTGTTGTTCTTGGACGTGACATTGCACGTGTTTGTAAAATAGAAAGAATGTGGAGTTTGTTTAATGAAACAAAAAAAAAACTAAGAAAGAATTAATACCATGAGACAGGCAACAAGTTGTTGTTAAATTGCAGTTTGTGTTTTGATTGCTTTCAACTGCGAATAAATTAAGCGAAAAAAGTATTTTTTTTTTGTTTTTGCTAAATGAATGTTCATAAGTATTGATGTAGATTTAATTATTGGTAATCAATGTGACAGACAGATGTAAGGAAATTAACGGTTTAAGGAAGTGGTTTTATGTTGCAAATAAAGCCATTTTTTTAATTGATCTCCTGGTTAGCTGAAGTAGGCTTTAAAATATCACTTATCTTGTTCTGAATAATCATAGCTTTGATGGCGAGAGAAAGAAGACAAGGATTATAATTGATGGACTGACGAAACAAATAAATCGAATCTATTGGGACATTAGTCTTATAAAACGTTAATGAGGCAAGATGACGCAACCAATTGATTCCATAGAAGTCAAACACATTGTAATGACGATTCGGCAATCTACTGATCGATGTAACCTCTCAATCGGTGTGGCAGCGTTGTTTTGCGCACCTGCGTGTCTTTTTTCCCACATGAATGACGTGTCGCCAGGGGCGGATCCAGGATTTTTTTCTGGGGGGGGCACAAGGGACGGATTGGCAAAAAAAACAGCAATAACAGTTAGAAATAAAGTGAAAGTACCATACGACTGACTAACAAGCAGAAAATTTTAACGACCCACAGTGGTCTAAAACCTGGCCAAAAATATTTAGGCACATTTCCCACATCAAATAGGTACCAAATGACCAAAAAGTTATTCGGAAGGAAAAATTTTCATTTTCTTGTTACAGTAAAAGCCACTTAAGTGCTAACCCTCTTACTCCTGGATTAGCCGGAAGAAAAAAAATATAAAAAATCAGAAAATGCACGTACAATTCTGTGCTATATTAAAGTTAGTAATCTATTCTTTGTTTAATTTTTTGACTTAACTTGTTTCACCAAATAGATTTTGAGAAATTAAGTTTTAAAGATGAAATTTTGAAAAAAAAAAATGTTTACGTTTTTTAATTGATTTTGTATAAAATTTTGCAATATTATGGACATAATTATACCATTAGTTAATGACCAAGTAGTTTTTAGTCAAATACTAAAGACTTCATTCTAATAAATATTAAAGTTCCTAAGAATAACAAAAAAACTGAATCATACTTTTTTGCCGGGAAACCCAGTTTTTTTTTATTTGCATTAACCTTTTGTAACCCAAGGTGGTAAATTTAAAAATTAATAAGTCAATCGATTGGCCTTTATCTTTAATAAAACACGTATTTTTTAAAAATTCAATAAAGTCATTATTTACTTAGTTATTTCGATATTTTGGGAGTAAAAAAAAGTTTAAATAATTTATTTTTATATAAAAATTCAAAAATTCAAGCAAAAAACTATCTAATATTAATTTTTAGGCACTTTCCTAAAATCCAAAAATAAAACCCCGTGGGGTTTACTAACAAAAACTATTTTTTTTTTCTGAATTTCGTAGTTTTTATACAAATTTGCTTATTTTCAAAAAAAGCCCAACTTTCAACATTAACTGTCAATTAAAAACAATTGGTGCTATTTATTAGAAATTTGAAGTACTATTTCGATAAAGCAATACTTAAAGATTATAATATTAGAAGCTTCAAAAGAAAAAAAAATAGTTTGTAGAGCTTTTATGCAATCTTTTTCGGTTTGTTACAGAAATGTCACATGGGGCTACAAGGGGTTAAATTGTTTTATACCTCAAGAATATTGTGTTCAAATCGTAGGTCTCTTGGAGCCAAATTGACCAAGTTATAAGTATTTTAACACTACCCTTAGGAACGTTTTAGTCTTTTAGTCCAGAGTTCAAAACTTTAAATCGTTATCCCCACAACTAATGTTTTCAACGCCGGTGCTCCTCATAACTTCAAAACTACTGCACCGATTCTTTTGAAATTTGGAACACTATTATTTTTACATATTTTTAGAGGTATCCCTGGAGAAATTTTCTCAATAAAATAATATTTATAAAAATCTATAAGTAAGGGTCGCTTTTGAGGAGTTTTTTTTCAAGGGGTCTTTATTTTCGGGGTGCAAACTTGGGCAAACTTCTGAAATGCAAGTTTGTTCTACATATATTGCAGTTCTATAATGTATAGTTTATGCAATTTTGTGACGTGTTCCGCTATTTTAAAAACACTAATGTTGAAAAAAAACAACGAAAAAAGTGCAAATTTTTTAACCCCTCTGTATGAAAAAATAGAGTTGCATATAGGTACAATTATTTTTTTTATATCATTCAATGTCATTCGATGTCCATATCAAAATTTTTCACCAAAATCACTTTGAAAATTCACTATTTTTTAAACCGAAAAATCGTTTATTTATTTGTGAGGTGGAGCTTTTCATGGGAAAGGGATGAAACAATCAACAAAATTCGCATTTTCAGCCAGAAATAGACAAGAATTTTACTCAAGTTCTTTCTGTTATTATTCATATATTTTTAAAACTCTTATAGTTTGATTTCCTTTAAATATGAACTTTAAGTTCTGGGGGGGCACGTGCCCCCGTGCCCCCCCCCTAAATCCGCCTATGCGTGTCGCAACAGCTTTACTGCACAAGTTTGCATACCTATACTCAATTTAAGCATAAGTAATTAAAGAATCTACTTACAGCGTCATCGTGCGTCAAAAACGCATATTTGCACCAGGGCTTACCTTCACCTAATTTTTTTCAAGATAACGTGTCCCGAACGTGTTCCGAATGTGTCCCAAACGTGTTCCGAATGTGTCCCGAAAGTTTCCCGAATGTGTCCCAAACTTTGTCCCGAATGTGTCCCGAACGTGTATCGAATGGGTCCCAAATCCCGATACATTATCAGCTTCGCCCTTGGGAAGATTGCTTCATTTTAACTTTAAGTATTAAAGCACCTTTATCTTAGTTCTTGTTAAAAATTATCACAACAAAAACATTACTGTTAAAAAAGGAGCCAAGTTCTCCTATGTTAAAATTATGCTGGCACAAAAAGTACTGAGATGTAAAAGTGTACCAAGTTATAAAGTTTGAGTTCAAATTCGTATCAATAAAATTTTGATTGTTCTCTTGACAATTTTTCTTTTAATTACCGATTTTTAAAGTTATTTCAAAAATTGCCAAGTAAACAATCAAAATTTTATTGATACGAATTTGAACCCAAACTTTATAACTTGGTACACTTTTACATCTCAGTACTTTTTGTGCCAGCATAATTTTAACATAGGAGAACTTGGCTCCTTTTTTAACAGTAATGTTTTTGTTGTGATTTCACTACTTTTTGCAAGGTATGGCTGTAGAATTGAAAATCTCTATATTTGATGAAAATTCAGTGAAAATGGGCGGTTGCCACGCCCCCTGGCTGAAATTCTCAAATTTTAAATTTTTTCCTTTGTATAAACTACCATCTCTACCATTCTACCAAATTTCAAGATTCTACGATAATCAGAAGTGCTCTATTATATTTAATGAAAATTCAGCGAAAATGGGCGGTTGCCACGCTCCCTGGCTGAAATTCTCAAATTTTAAATTTTTTCCTTTGTATAAACTACCATCTCTACCATTCTACCAAATTTCAAGATTCTACGATAATCAGAAGTCAGAAGTGCTCTATAATATTTAATGATAATTCAGCGAAAATGGGCGGATGCCACGCCCCCTGAATTGAAAATCTCAAGTTTTCGATTTTTCCCTTTGTATACACCACAAACCCTATCACCGTGTAAAATTTCAAGTTTCTACGTTAACGGGAAGTTCTCCATAATTTTGATGATCTGTCAGTGAGTGAGTGAGTGAGTGAGTCAGTCAGTCAGTCAGTTACGGTTTTTGCGATTTTTGAAGCCCTATATCTCAGAAACTACTCATCGTAAAAGGCTGAAATTTTGTAAGGAGTTTGGTTTTGACAAGCTCAATAAATGTAGCGAGTATGAAATTTCTAGCATCTTTGGTGGTGGAAGTTAGAGGGGGGTCGAAAATGGCCTGAGTTGTTTCCTGTAAATAAGGGTGTAGTGCCAAAGTTGCTAGAGAACTTGGCTGGGCACTACCGTGCCCCTTGATTAAGTTTTTAACAATTCTGTCAACAAATGGACAAAAAGAGTTAATGAAGGAAGACAAAAACTAAATAATTCCATTAAATTTAATGAGTAACTACCAAAAATAATGTAAACAAAATAAACACCTGTAGTTACGATTGTTTGCTTAAAGATTTAACTTTTTTAATAACAAATTAAATGCTTATTAAATTTGTTTCTAAACTAAACTTGACATTAATTGCTTTTACGTTACCCAGACTGCTCACTTCCTGTTAAAATTGGCTGATGATTATTTTTTTTGTTTTTTTACGAAATCAGCCAGGTAAAAAGATTGTTTCTCACTTACTTTATACCAAAATCAATGATCTTCAAGATAATAAGTTCCATCGTAACGACTACGACAAAGCAGTAGCCGCAGCTGAACACATTAAATGACGTTCTCAACGTTGATGTTGTTTTTAAAGTGGCAAAACACAGTGAGTACCAAATTACCCATTAATTGGCATTTAGTTTCGCAGTTCGCAGCAACTACTCAGAAAGACCTTCTTAAAAGCTACTTAACGCGGTCAGTCTGATGAAGATTGGTTACCGCCTGACATACTCTCTGAGGTCCAATCAAAGTTGTGGACTTTGAGCCAATCCCTGACTGAAGAAACCATAGGTATAACTGGGTACTTCAATGTAATTGCGGCCACGACCTCTTTCATTCTTCTCGCGCCATCAAAGCATGTAACAAAACACTCGATCTCACATGAAAGACTCAAATGAGTTCAAAATAATCGTGGTATCACCGAAAACCTCGGCGCGGCGGCCACTTGTACCGCGAACAAGAATATCTTAGGCCCAACATTTTAAACGGTACGCTGGCGCTGTTGTTGTTATGTTGAGGTGCTGCGGCGCTGCTGTCGTCATCGTGTTTTCCCTTCGTCAAGCTTTGACACGATTCTTCCCTGATTACGTCTCTGTCCGTCTTACCGTAAACAATAACATTAAGCTGGGATTTTTATTATTTTCTTTCTTCTTTTTTGTTTTTTCTTGGTTTATACCTCCTCTTTGTTTTCTTGAATTTTTTGTTGTTGTTGTTTAATTTGGCCTTTGCCTCATCATCTCGTCTGTCTGTCTGTCTGTCTGACTGTTTAGCTTTTTGAAGCTTGGAGAGTCTTTTGTGGTGACTTGACTTGTTGCAAGACAAGACCCGTGAAATCGAGGTCTTCTGTGAAAGAGTATACAATATAAAAAAGAAATTAACGAAATAACAAAACAAAAAAACAAAAAAGCGCGAAAGATGTTAAACAACGCGACCCATGAAGGGGGTGGAAGGTGAACAAAAATCACGGATCGACGTCGTAAAATGGTACAAAAGATAAAATGAAGCTCTTTTTCGTCTTCTTCCATTGCTGCCGCTGTTACCGCCACCGCAACAGTCGACGCTTCGTTGAATCTTCGTCATCGCTGCTGTCAGAAGTGGGAGAGAAAGATACTTGTCCATAGGTGAAACGAGGCTTCATTATCTTCATAATAGTTGGTGTATAGGCTGCAGGTGTTCAAAATCTCAAAAAACCCAGAAATTCCATTCGGAACAACTGACAACGGAGACGCGACGTGCTAACAGAAAAAATGTATAAACGTCAGTTCATCTATCCAATGGGTTAAAACTTTTTTGTGAATTCTGCGGTTGCGCGACTGACGTAGATTTTTAAATTTTCTGTTAAAATAGTCTTGGAGGTAATGTTGCTAAATTATTAAATTTATGGATGCTATTGGGCACATTCACAAATGTATTGACTACGTTACGTAGTCGAATTTCAACTAGCTTTTGAAATGCGAATTTGCACTACAAAGCTAGTTGACAGATGAAATAAAAAAATTGTGTTTTGAGTGGTTTTAATAGCTTTTTTCCTTGTAATTCCTCAATTTCATAATTTATATTTACATACCTACAACACAATTAATTTTATTTTATATGCTTTTTTCATCAATTCCACCACGACTACGTAGTCACTAGGTTCGTGAATAGGCCCATTGATTCATCTTATAAGACATTATTGCCGAAGAAAGAAGTGTTAGACGGTGGAAGAATTTAAAAGACAATTACCGACAAGACCATTAAGACCGAAAGGCCGACAAGACTGAAAAGACTGACAAGACTGAAAAGACTGACAAGACTGACAAGACTGACAATGACTTAAAATAAATTTGGCGGTTATTTAACCGAAATCTTCAAGAACAAGAAGAGATAGGTTAATGCCTAGTATCGAGCTATATGGACAAAATGTATCGATGGAAAAAAGGAACAAATTACACAATAGATTTGAAAAAAAAAAACAACTTTATCCCTCAGCCTATCAGTTTTAACTTCTTTGCCTTATTCCCATATGATGATGAGGTTCACATGGTTATATTCATAGAAGCATGGGAAATAATTTGCTCAAACGATGTATTTTTGATGTAAAAGTTGGGATACAAGAACCGAAAAATTGTAGAACAATGTTGTTAGGTGCCATCTTTTGATTTGTAGAAAATTGACAGAGATCCGTAAGGTGGAAGACTAACAAGAACAAGGAGAGTAAGTAGGGTTTCTGGCTCTTTGAAAAGTACGAATTGAGCTTAAGCTTGATTTCACTAAATTTAAAGTAAGGAGCATTGAAGCAGTATTACGTTCCTCGAGATATTTCTTTAGTTTTTCACAAGAATTGTTGTTTATTATACGTAATTTGACGATGTTTCCAGCCAAAATATGAAAGACAATCAAAATATTTCTTTCTAGAACTTGCAAACTTTTTGCTTGCCTGCCACCTCAAAGATTTAATATTATTCCAAATGTATTATCTTAAAAAAAAAAATATGAATGTAACCTTTCATTTCCAAGTCTGAATGGAAACACTTTTGAAATTGAATCAGCAATAAGCCATATGGCGTTACATTCACTCTAATGAACGCTCTAAATTGACGCCATAATTGACCGTCCTAATTGGCAACCACTGTAACTAATTAATTAATTTCATATTTTTTTTTTTTGAAATTTGATACACATTCACCCTGGTGCTGCTGGCTACTGCTGTTGCAAGAAAAAAAAGGTAGTTTACGTGGCACACTTGTTAAAGCAGCAGCCACTGAAAGTTTGAGCCTCTTTTCAAATTTAAAATCACAGTCAAGCCTTCTGCTGGAACAGCAGCCACAGCAGCTGCTGTATACACGACACAATAATGCTTAGTTTAGGTCCATACTTGGTGGTGCCCCTTTGATTCGAAACAAAATTGGGAGCTACTCTTTGGGTGCTAGGTTCCTCTAAGGTGTGACGACAACGAAGAGGCGACAAACGTTACTTTATACCTATGTGTTTTGCCATTTTCTGCTTCTAGGTAAAGAAAATGATAACTCATCTGTGCTCGCGCAGCTGTGCCCCTAGCTTGAACGAACACAGCAATTGGATCTTGCCTACAGCATAGACTCTAGTACAAAGATGAAATTCCAATCTTTCTTTCTCTCTATATAGCTTCAGCTAAGCTGCATCATCTAAGTCAGTACGTATACACAGTAGTAGTTGCAGCGTGTTTAACTGCTAAATGGGGTAACCCATGACCTGGAGCCCACCATCCACAACCACCACCGCACCGGTTCTATTTCACGAGGAATGGAATGCTAATTAGTTTGACGTTGTCGTTGTCTAGCTAATGCTGCGCGGTGGGACGTGCGGAAGTGGTTTAAGTCTCAAAAGATTTTCAAACCATTTTCAAGCTAAAATGGAAAGAATTGGCCAGCGGGTGGGTTAGGGGTGGAAAGTGAATCAATTGCTGCAAATTTAAATGAGTTTTTGCTCGTTGGTTTGCTTGTTTGGGTAATCGTGACTTATGGGTCAGTACCATTGTTGTCGCCATGATCATAATATTTTGTCGTCAAGAGAAGGCAGAGAGAATTACAGCTACTGGTAAGGAGCAAAAAGGCTTTGAAGTTTATGTATTTTTTAGATTACATATAACAGTTTGTTGTGAGGTACAAATTTTTCTTACAAAGCTAACGTAAAAAAGTTTCCGGGAATAAATTGATGTATATTTTGAAATACCTACCATGCAGCTGTTAAAAGATTAATGGTTCTTGTTGGGAATAAATCTAGAGACTTTTCATTAAGGTTAAGTAGCCAATGAAAATGGAAATAAATTAAAATATAAAATTGAGTATAAATAGATTAGTGTTATTTGTTAAGAAAAAAACTTTTAGGAATTCCAAATGTTTCAACGAAAATATCTGATTTCACGGAACTGACATGACCGGATTAAAAAAATACGAGAAAAAACTTTCCAATTTAACTTAGGGAATAATGCCTTTATAGTGGGAAGAAATGAGTCCTTCCCTACTATAGAACCAAAATTGTTTGTGGGGTTTGCCTCTGTCTCCAGGGGACATGTTTAGGACATTTGTCTCGGAAAAATGTGCCATGGGGATATTTGTCTTGGGGACATGCGTCTCGTGGACATTTCTCTTGAAAAGATGTGCTTTGGGACATGTACTTGGACTTGGAGCCAATTTCTTGGGAACATGACTCTTGTGGACATGTTTCTTGGGCTATTGGGGGAAGTTCTTCCCGAGAATAATTCTCTAGAGATCATTTGTCTTGGAAACATGTCATAAGTCGGATAAGTAGCTTGGAAACATGTATATTGCAAGCATCTGTCTTGGGGATATATCATTTGGACACATGTTTCTTGTACCTAGCTTTTTCTCTTGGCGACATTTGTCTCAGAAACATGTCTCTCGGAGTCATGTATCTGAAGGACATGTCTTTTGGGGGCATGTCTTTCGGAGACATTTCTTTTTTAAAGATATTGTTTGGGGACATATTTCTTACGAACATATCCCTTGAGGATGATAGAAACATATGATTTGATATATACCTAGACCTACCTATAAGCGATGAATTTTTGGACAAAGAAACTTTTTCATTGAACTTCAAAAGAAACTTTTTTATTGAAACTACCATAATTTCCTGTCCCTAAATTCTTCTAATTGTTAAATATTGATTTTTTTAATTAACACTTGAGATTTCAAGATGAGTTTTTATTGAATGTTTATTTAGCAAGACCAAATCTTAAAAGTAAACAAAGAACCCAAAATCTTAAAAACATCAATCCACACGCAGGCAGTTTCAATAAAAAAAATTTTGAGTCCCAAAAATGTTATGATATGACGATTATTTATGACCATTACTTCACATAGTCTCCCAACCAAACAAATATACATTTGACATAATTTATGTTTTTTGATCTCGGGTTAAGTCATCGGTCTGGTTTTGATTGCACCGAAAAAATGAAGATACGATGTGGACCTCAGAATGTTTATTTTCAATTCGACGCAACTTACTTTGGTTTTGATAAAAAAAAACTCTTATCAAGTTATGGTTCTATAACGATCACTGGTGTCGGTGTTGAATTTCATAATCTTTATTTTGAAAATTATTACTGGGCAGTTTGTATTATGTCGCTTATATCTCGTTCGAAGATCTTATTTTACACTTTTCAAACTTCATGTCATGAGGGATCAATGACATAATAAGTGCAATGGGACAGTGATATTAAACGACTGATAATAACATTTCGTGTGAAAGAAATTAAGAGTTTTAAGAGTTAAAAGAGCGCGGCAGAAGTGATAGATGGGATATATTTCTTGATTATTCTAATAATTTTTATACTACTGCTTATGAAAGGAGAACCCCATACTTTTTTTGTTTTGTGGTGACCATCAGTAAAATTTAATAAATAGGTACTATATTTTGAGTTTTGTGGCTTCTAGGAAGTTTAGAATGTTAAACAAATTATGGAAGAAATCAATACTTTCAGAATTAGTACTATTCATTTTAAAAGTCAAGTTTAAAAAAAAAAATTTGAAATTGTAATAAAACGATATTTGTACGGTACGGTACTGCTAGGCTTCTCGAAGTTTTACTTCCCTCACTTAACTTCTAATTAAGTACATGAAGAAGGCTACCAAATATTAAATTGGTCACTGTGAATTGCATTATCTTCGAAAAACAAGTTCTTGTTATTACTGCCTTGTTTAAGACCTAAAACTCTAATGACCTATTTCCGGATTTCGGCACCTTACCTTCTTCCTGTCTTTCAATAATTCAGTTTCTAAGCTTATGTTTTGTTTTCTAAACTATGGTCACCCTAACTAATCTAGACGACATTCTGACGCACTACCGTCATAAATGTGTTCGCAATTGATCAAAGTAAATACAAAAAAAAAAACCTATAATAATACCAAATGTGGGTTACACGTCAAGATCATGAAGAAGGTCACCACCGTCACTTATTTTCGCTTTAAGCTGTGCTGTGCGTATATAGCCCGAATCTTGTTTGATCCGCATCTCGCATGCATTAATGCCTATACTCAATCGTATACAAGTCTCATCATTTGAATGAATTAAAATTAATGAATTCGAATGTTTGAAGTGCGGATGCTAAAATAAAAAAAAAAAAACAATGTGCCTTGTTGCACAATCCAAGGAAAGGCGGGTTATATTGAGCTACAAATACCTACATATAGGGGCCTTTAGGTTTGCGTGTCCAAAAACGCATTTAATATGAGATGAATTTTTTCGCCTCAGGGTGGATCGATCGATTGAAGAAAAAATAAAAAAGAAGAAGGAGGATGCTATGCATTATTTATTCGCTTTCTTGGCTTCGAAAATTGATTGCACGTGTGCGAAGATGAGGGCTCTCTCTCTGGCGATACATTTATTATAATCGAAACATTGGCAGAGTAATTTAGTGGCATGGACAGTAAAATTTTGATTTTTTTTTATGGGAGATGGGAGTTTAATTAAGAAAAGTAACGCATATTACTCTGTATTATGTTTTGAAAAGTCACCGGTTTTTTTTTCTGTGTTAATTTAAATTGATGAATCCCCTTATAAGTGAAAGCAATGGCTTTTCAATGGAAATGGAAGATCTTTACTAAGAGGATTACAAACAGTTTTATGAATTTATACCCTCAGCCCAATTTCAATTCACCATGTTCAGCATGCTGGTTAAGCTGCATGGCGACATGGTGACATAGCGAAATATCGACATGGCGACATAGCGACATGGCGACATAGCGACATATCGTCATGGCGACATAGCGACATGGCGACATAACGACATGGCGACATAGCGACATGGCGACATGGCGCAATATCGACAAGGCTACATAGCGACATGGCGACATAGCGACATGGTGACATGAGCGACATGGTGATACGGCAGTTTTTAAATGTTCCGCTTGAAAATGTGTATAGTGCAACCTACCAAATGTTCAAATTACAGTAATCTGAAGGTTTTTCCTTTTCTGTTAAAACTTCATTTAAAACCTATAAGCTTGAATTAAAAAGTTGAGTCACGCAACGTAGTTTTTAATTATTTATGTCTTCATAATGAATATGATTGTTTCATTACGTTTCTTGTTAAACATTTGCATAAGACAACAAGTTGTATCAAACAACTACAACTCTAATCTTTATGATCTTAAAAAAAAGCTAACATGAAATTCGTAATAAACTTTCACCTTTCTCTAAGTTCCATAACATGGTAATTTTTCTACGTCAGCAGTAGTGGTGGTGGTGGTGGTGACGGTGTTAATTCAATAACCAGGAATTTCCCAGTTTACACAATAATTAGAGTGATTAGTTTTTAGTTGGCATGAGACATGACAATGGCACCCTCTTTTTCAAACAAAAAAATATACAAACAACAATAACACCAAACAACCGTTAGTTAGTTCCAAATTCAATTCATTAGCTAAAGTAACCTCACCTCAATTAGCCACAGCACGAAGACAACACATCGTGAGTCTCATTTGCGGCATAATCACTATTCGAATACTTCAACATGCACCGGACACATGTTGTTACTACAGCCAAATTCTCCTCCTTCTCCTTAAGCCTCATCTTTCCATACACAGCAGTAACAACCAACGGAACAACAGTGGTATCTAATTAATTGAAAAAGTCAAGGCAATATAAGACTTGCTGAATGTATTAGGGGCTATCATCATCATCATCCACTTTGGCATCATGATCATGATGATGCTCAAATGGCGAGGATCGTCGTTGAATAGAGGAATGACCTTTTGAACTGATGCTCGTCGTTTGGTTGGTGTTGTTGGTTGTTGGAATCTCTCACAGAGACTTAGGCGCCAATAAAAATAACTACAATCGAATGGGTTTTGATTGGGTTTATTGCAGTTGTGCATGCATATCTTTAAATTAAGAATTCCTTATGGTTCAACACTATACCAAAGTAGTGCCCCAGAGGCCCTCGGAGGATATCTTGGTGGACTTTGATTCGCTTGGTCACAAGGATCACTATTCGGTGCCACACTGTGATTATTATTAATAAATAAAATGGCCAGACTGATGTTGCCTGTCGTTTTATATTTTGTTGTACAAAGTTCAGATACACAACAAACAAAGAAAAAGTCTCAAAAAGGTATATGACTTTCAATGGAGCCTGGCGACAAGCAGTTAAGACTATCAACTTATAAATAAGAGCAACGACGGCGAGCATACAACGGGAATACGGCTTCATATCAAATTAGGGGCAATTGAATGATTGACAACGTGAACTCAAGCAGACGTCATTACATAAAGACGAAAGACCCATACTTACTTATACCTTCAGTTTACGATGAAGCCAGAATGTTATATGGTTTGGTGTAGTAGTTTATAATAAGGAATCAATATGGAATCAATAAATTTCAAATGAACACAAACACTTGGCCCTGCAGCTATAGGTCTAATCAATCAACCCCATTCGGCCTAAGGGTTTGCGTGCATTTAAATTGTAATTGATTTCTTTTTATTTTCATTTGGTTGAAATAAATATACTTTAGAGAGGTTTCATGTACATTATAGCCTTCAATTGGGTGGGTTTGGCTGTTTCATGTTTATAACACCTTTAATATTCTATTAGTCTAATGGTTTTTCGAAAGCACTTTTTTTGGTTAACCAAAGCACATTAATATGGAAGTTTATTTTTTATTTAGATTTGTATCAATATTTTACCCTAGCGGAAGTAAATATTGATGGAAATATTTTCACAGAAATATAACGGAAGGGGACTTCAAGGTGATATAAAATATAAGGACTTACTTTGTTTAAGGAGTTACAAAAACCCGGGATTAGTTTATTGTTTAAACAACCTTGTATTTTTCTAACTGATTGATCAACAACTTCATGATGAATCGATTGAGATCCCCATTTACGTATGTGAACCTAAAGTATAGGTAAATAAATACAAAATAAAGATTTGTTCCGGATCAAGTCGGTAATTTCGCTCTGAAACAGACTGGCCTTTAACACTGAACACCCTGATGACTAAACTTTTATTTTAAAAACTCCGATTTTGACTGTTATCTTAATTCAAGATGTCGATCTAATCCGACAAGCTCGAGGAAGTGTCGGGAAGACCCGACACAAATGACAGTTTTTTTTTCCAAAAGCCCGTATAGTACCTACTATCCGACTTTTTTAAGAAGACCAAAAAATGTTTCTCCTAATACGCCGCCGGATTTAATAGAAATCATAGGAACCTCGAAAATGCGTTTTTAAAAATCTTTAAAAAAATCTTGAAAATTACTAAAAACATGATCTATACCAAATTTCAAAAAAATCCATCTATTCGTTTCGGCCTTAGCTCGATGTACATTATGGAAGCACATACGCACGGACGGACGGCACACAGTGATGTCTAAGGTCTTTTTCTTGCTGATAAAATCATTAATTTCGGTACATTGAATTTTTGGAATGCGTATTTTAACAACACTTTAGTAAAAAGTAAATTAAGTCGCTTTTTTCGCTCTTCTCAATTTTGTCGTTTTTTTCAGTTTAACGTTCTTATATCGCTTTTTATCTAGTGAATGATTGCCAAATTCGCAAAGCATTGTCATGTTTCCTATTACAAATATGATAACATTGAATCTTCAGTTCACAAACTCCAAATTATCCTTCAACTTGAACAAATACATATAAATACAAGTCTATCACTCTCCTTGATTTTGTTTTTTCTTTGTACAACGACCTGAAAAGTATCTACTATTTGTTCAAGACTCCTCTTTTTTTGACACAATGAACTCCAATTGTATGTTTCTGCCAAGTTTATTTTTTATTTTTGTTTGGTATTATCGAAAACATGTTCAAAATCAAAGAGAAACCGCAGGTGGTCGATTGTTTGTGTGTACATTTCCATCGGATTCGATATCGTACACGATATACAGAGTCGCCATCCACTATCAGCAGCCACTTATAATAGGTGCTCGCAAAGCCAACCAACCGTGCGCATCGCATCGATCTTTTGCGTGATCTTGTGAGAGATCCTGCAACTTGCGATCAACTACCAACCAAATACATACACCATGCAACCACCTGAAATGGAATTTATCTAGTTGGCCGTTAATGGAGTGAATGGCCTGTCCTGGCTTGGCTTTAACTTGACTCGGCTTCAGTTAAAGCTTGTCTTCATCCTAGAGTTGGAGTTGGAATTTTGCAAACTCCCTCCTGGGGGCACCATACTTGAATACTTGCATGTGCTTGCCACCACCGCCACAGCCTCTACCGCCCGTCGAACCCCTTGCAACACAGGTGTAATCCGATAGAAAAATTTATGAGAGTATCCACTTAGGATATTACATTGAGTTAACAAGGCTTAATTGCGCAAATTTATTATGTCAGGTGGTGGAATTAATTTCGCCGCTCTCAGCCATTTTTGGTGGGAAGGATGAGTGCGCTTGTATTCGCTTTGGCGCGTTGCAAACTGCACAAATCCACAGCTATTATAAGCTTCAGATATATGGTGGCGATCTATTCACATTTTGCTTTAGCAGCAGCAATATTGCCGACAGTGCTGCCACCACAACTGCCAAGCCAAACATCGATTTCGCATGTGACCAAGCAAGAGTGCTGCCTTTCAAATGCAAAACGAATCCCCCAACATTAGACCGAAATAGTTGTTCGTCTTTCGGCTAAATATTGACCCGTGGCATCCACATGTGATGTGAGCCAGCTGAAATCGGGTAACTTACACTTCTATTGACCAATTGACCGATTGCATGCGTCATGTGCTGTGCCGGCGCAGTGCAGTGGTGTATCAGCCAATATCGTATAATTAAATGGTTATCCTCGTGTTTGGTATTTTTTGTTTTTTTTTTTTTTCGGTGGCACAATGACGTTTCTTCGTGTCGGACACACATTGACATTATTGAAATTACGCAGGCGGTTGGTTTAGAGTGGCAACTGGCAACATTATTTGATCGCACACACGCGATTGAATGTTATGTTGAATATTGGAAATGAGTCGATATCGTGCAGGGTGAATATTATATTGATTCCGATAGACGCACGCTTAATGGGGTCTACTGGACTATATGGACATTTTGTGGTGCGTGATAAACATACGGTGCAGCCAAAGATGGTATGACCAAGTTTGACCAGGAAAAATGTTAACACATTGTGACAATAACTGTAATTTTTTGTATCATTCCAAAAGTAAGTGTGTAAGCAACGCGTGACTTCAATGAGTTTAATTAAGATAATTGAAACCGAAACCTGTTAAATTTTAACCGAAAATTGCATAACATCCATTCGTCTAATTTTTCCATAAGTTTTAGATTCATGCCCCTAAAAGGGATTACAATATTGTTAAGGCAGATGACTTTAAGGAAATTAACAAAATTTTCTAGTTCCAAATTGTTTTTAAAATAAGCATCTGCACAAAATATGAGAAGAGCGATAAAAGCGACGGGATTTACTTTTTTCTAACTTGTTTAAATACGCACTTCAAAGCATTCAAACGAATAATAAAATACTTTGCGAATTAGGCAATCGCAGAGTACAACAAAAGTGCCAAAAGCGTTAGAGACAACAGAGCCACAAATGTGACAAGAACAAGAAAAACAAAAGTGACACGAACCACAAGAGCGACAAAAACGTAGAAATGTTTCAACACTTTGCGAATAAGGTAATCATACAGTGCGATATAAGCAACAAAATTGACAGAAGCGACAAGGAAGACAAGAGCGAATAAAGCGATGACAGTGACAAAACTGACAGAAACGAGAAAAGCGAAAAAAGTGGGAAACGCGTCAAAAGTGTTTAAAACGACAAAAAGTGTTTAGAACGACAAAAGATCCACAAAAGCGGAAAGTACGTCAAAAGTGACAAGAGCGGCTTGAGTGACAAGAGCGGCAAGATCGACAAGAGTGACAAAAGTGGCTGGATTTATTTTTTGACCAGTTGTTGTTAAAAAACGCACTCCCAAACAACTCTCAAATAAATCGATGAGAGTGACAAAATTAACAGGAACGATAAAAGCGACAAGATTGACAAAAGTGGTAAATACCGTCAAAAGTGAGAAGAGTGACAAAAGAGACAATAGCTATAAACTTGACAGAAGCGAAAAGATTGACGACAAAAAAAAAACTCCTCCGGTAGGTAGTGTATGAAAAACTCCACACTGAAACGTCGACGTTCAGGTGTGGAATATTTTTCATACAAAAATGCTATCAGCGGCATATTTTGTCTTCGGTTGTCGCTCTGGAAAGCCTTAAAGCTACAAACGTAAAAAATGCGTAAAAACCGAGAAGAGGGACGAGATCGACAAAAGTGCCAAATCCATCAAAAGTGACAAGAGCGATTTCTCAATTCTCTCAAATTAGATTTTTTTATTACTGTGAAACTTCAATCAAATTATAATTTGAGTTGTTTCATCATTCAGTAGATAATTATTCACCACAAATAACCGGTTGACCATATATGTAAAAAATATCGTTTGAAAGCCATTTATTTAAGTCTTGCAAATCTATTAAACAGTTATGACATCAAACGTTTAGCTTCTGTCAAACTAACAAGTCTCATTCATTTGTCATAAGCCAAAAAAAAAAACAGACAAAATTATATAGCTTTGCTATTCAATTTAATATTTCCAAAATAAGCTAAAACCACCAACGAATGAATGAAGAGTCGGTCATCATTTGACTTGTTTCAACTTTTCCGCTAGCTGAATGGTATGCTCAATGCTCATATGTTATTAGATATTTAATTAAACTTTCAATCAAACTATCAAAATCTTCACCCAGGTGGTGTGTAGAGAGGTGAAAGGATGATGTTCACCTGACAACGGCAGTCAGATAGTTTTCTAATTTATGATAGTAGCTTCTTTGTTGGAGAGACGCGGATCGGCAGCGTTGGAGCGGAATTTTCAGCCACAAAAGAAGCTATACGCAGTTCCCGCATAAATAGACAAAAACTAGTCAAATGACAACTTTTCCATAAAACAATATTGAATGGTTTTGGGTGATGTGGTGTTTATTACGTCGGGTGGGGTGCGGTGTGGTTGTGGCGTTCGGTCTTGGCTGACAAGAAACAACTTTGTGTTGTCCGGGTGGATATCATTCGATTAATCAAACACTTGGCCATCTGAATAAAAAAAAATAATTTTTGTCCGGTACCGGTGTTGTTGCATAGCTTTTGATACTTCATAGTTCGTTCCGCAAACCCATATACATCTATTCATAGGTTAACATTTTAAACAGTGTATGGTTACAATATTGCATAATGTGTATGCGCCTGTAGCGCTTAGGTACATAGGCAGTGGCGCCCAACTATATAAGACTTGTAATCATTTAATCAGTTTAATGGTAGGCTTATAAGCTTATAACATACAAAAAAGCTATTAGGCCACCACCGATTCACGAAAAAAATAAAAATCTACTTAAAACGTGAGATTTATGAGAAAACAGTTTCAAATTTAAATTATTTTAAACCACACCACACCTTGGAGCATAATGCATACCATACTAACACACAACCTATATGTAGGTACTTTGCTGCACCATGTAGTGTGTGATCGCCCATGTTAACTGCTAATATCGGTGCACGTTTGAAACGGCTTGTAAGTTATAAAATTGTTAAATTTGTTGTCATTTTTCAAAATGTCATCGTCGGTAGATATTGAATGTTGGGTGGCAAAAAGGAAGTTAGGTATAATTTGCAAATAAATATTTAAAAAAAAGTAAACTTGGAAAGCCCGAGAAGTTTTAATTTTGTATACTCTTAAAGACTTAGAAATAGAGTTAAAGCTTAGTAAGGGGAAGCGAGGAAGAGAACAAATTAGATTCTTTCAAACAAGACGAGAATTTCGGCAAATTGAGCAAAATGTTATAGTTTAGAAATTATACTTTGGCATTGTTATAAAATCAAGGAGTAATTTAATTAATAATTCTTGTCAGTTTATTTTTCCTATTTTCCATTGTCTTCGTTTTTTCATGTGTTTTAAACATAATATTTTGTACCTGAAGAAAATGATAATTGAATTTGAGCTAAATATGTTTGCAGGAAAATGATGGAAGTTCAAAGCTTATGTTATTACAACTGCGCAAGTTAGAAAAAAAAAGTTTTTGATACACTGAAAAAAAAAAAAGCTAAAATTATGTCTTCAAAAAAAAAGAAATTCTTTATGTGATGGAAAATCTGAATTGCTACGTGCAGTATTACAAGTTAGAGCCCAGTTTCTTTACAAAATAAAGTATTCGGATTGCATTGCTTTGGACTGCAAGAATGCAACACAAAAACAGCACACCCTTTGTTGAGCAAGCTTTAAGCTTAGAAGAGCTTTGACACTTGATTTTGCGCAAAAAAAAATTTGTTTTTCCTTTTCATTGAAGAATGATAAAAAGTATTCATAACAATGAAGCGACAAAATTTAAACCACGAACATTGCTAATCTCAAATGGTTTTCTATAGGTTTTCGTTTCCAATGAAATGAGACGATAAATCCGTCAAAAATTAAAAAAGCTGGGTCGGCTTATCTGACATCTTAAAACTATTTTTTTTTTTTAAGGAAGCTCAGCCACGATGAAGAAATTTGGGTTGAGCTGTGGCTTGTGTCGTGTGTAGTTTTTTTTAATGGCCTTGAACGTTAGTAAATCCCTGCAAATATAATTAAAAAGAGTCAAACTTACTTGCACTTTAAAGTTGCTTTATCTTACTAAATTTGATATTTTGTTAAGTTATAATCAAACATTATAAATAGTAACAAGTAAAAGATTAACTTTAGTTTTCATTTTTTTTTTAATTTTTTATTTTTTTTTTTTTTTTTATTTCATCTTTTTAATTGAAAGGACTAAAATTAGGATAAAATTGGTTGAGCTTTTAACAAGATATGCACGAAAATAAAAAATATCTCAGTTTGTGCAAAAAATAATATAATTTAGAAGTAATTTTTTTTTTAATTTTCCATAATTTTAAAACTAGGGATACTAAACTTTTCTTTCGAAAATTTTCTTTTAAATCATTTAATCGCCAATTACATCGTTAAACTTTGCAATCCTCTGAAACACTTTAATATTGATTTAAAAAACGCAGATTAAGTAAAAAGTCAAACAAACACCAAGTTAATGAAAGCAAAATAGCTACGTATGTATAAATTAGGAACGAAATGGAAGAATCCCATTTTTCAAATTTCGAATTACCAACTACATACTTAGGTATTTAACTTTTAAATTCATTAAATAAACAAAGACAGAAACTTTAATCAATTAAAATTAAACAAAATTTAATTTAACCAATTAAACTTTTTCACTAGATTAAAATAGTACGCATACGCCACAGTGACCGTTTGACTAAAAACTTAAAATCGGATAGAATAATGACATCAGTTGACTATTTTTGGCTAATAACTGGCCATTAAAATTATAAAAGTAGTTATTCGAACTTTGACATATGCGGTGGTAGTACATACAAGAAAAATAAATGGACTGATAAATTTAAAATTGTTTCACAAATACTCGTACAGTACAGTGAAAATGGTTTTATCCCCTTTTTAAAAAGTCACTTCTCACTTACGCCATTTACGTCCTCCTATGTAGGTACTTAAAATAATTCACATTGCATTATTCAAGTTATGTTTTTGCATGATTTTTAACTTTCAACACATCAAAAAAAAATAAAAAACTTTCTCATACATCGTTTAATGAGTTTCATTAAACTTTATACAATGTCTAAGGAAGAGAAATCAACACTTCGTTAATAACCACCTCCAATCATGCAAATTAAATTGTTAGTTTTCTTTATTTTCTATCCACTAAAAGCAAGTAAAAATTTGCCATTGACCTGTAATTTTATCCTGTGTCTCGTAGCGGTCTCGTAGAGTCGTCTTCTAAAAGTCGTCAAATCATCAAGTTTTATCTCTCCCACTCTCTCCCTCTCCCATCCATTCAACTTAAGACTCATCTTGAAGATCATAAGCAGCTATAAGAACACAACATTACACGCTTACCATAATAATAAACCAAGAAACTACAACGTTGTCGATGAAGATGACGATGATGGCGATGATTCCAAAAAGCCTTAACATGATTGTCGTTCTTGAATAAAAGGCTCTCAAACGGAGCCACCTGCATCAGTCATTTGCATAGTACTCAACTATTTCTGAGTGGCAATTTATTGGCCCCTTCTCTCTCTCTCTCAGATTCTTTTTCTGCTTTGATGCTTTGACTTAAAACAAAACAGAAATTCAGAGTTCAGACACTTGGGGATTGCAAAGAAGAATATATCTTTCTTCATCAAAGTCAGAAGAAGAATGGATGCCTTCTCTCCAATTTCGACTGCCTAGAGGGTCATAAAACTTAAGCGGAATTTTTTTCTTCAGAAAAAAAAAACAAGCAGAAGAAAAAAAAAACTTCTGGGAGGGAGTAGGTACCTTTGCAGAGATGATGAGAGAATCCCCACACGTTTTCGTGGGTCACGACTTTTCTTGTTGTTCAGCGTATAGAGTAGTTGTCGTTCCCAAAAAACATACTGTCGAAATGAAACTTCAATCGCGTCTTGATCTTAAGAACCCAAACATAATGTTTCACGACAATCATCGCATCGCAAGAATACAAAAACAAAGTTGAAAGTTTTTTCTCTTTGTTTTTATATTCGTATAGAAGGAGAGTCTATAAGTCTACTCATCGATTGATTAAACCATGAATGCTTAATTTGATGGCAAATAACCGACCATCAATCCCAATGCAAATTCAACCCCTCGGCTAAATTGAGCTGAACCAAAAATTACCATCGCTCCATCATCAACATTTTTGATTTGCTTTGCTACACAAAAAGAATTATTATTTTTTTTATGTGGAGAAAGAGAGTTTTCGTAATCGAGAACAAATGCCGCCGCCGCGCTACATCGACCACCAGCAAATGTAGATTAGATGCAAGTGGCCCTCAAGTTTGTTCTTTTCTAAAGTTACAGTGGGGGCAAATGATTGCTAAAAGGTAAAAGTTCTTTTCTTAAACATTCTTTGTGTCTTCACTTCGGGAAACGAGGTGCCAGTATTTGGTTAAAAAAATCAATTTTGCCTGCCCTTACATTTTTAAGTTTCGCAAATGTTTCCTATCATTCGGTTTTAATCCGAATCAGACTGAAATTGTAAGACGTTTTTACTCTTCCTGAATAATTCATTGATCTTGCGAACACAGTAGAGAAGTAAAATTAGCCGGCTTTTTTTTTAATTTTTCAATGGAGAAAAATATTACGTATACGCCACAGTAACTGTTTGAACTTAATTCTTAAAAACAGATACAAATAATATTCTGATGTCGCTTCATTAAAGATTTCTAACGCTATTTATCTTACAGAAACCGAATCTTAAAGATGAATAATATGTATCCAAGTTTATCTTACAGGTGTGGATGATTCGTTAGTCAATATCTCCGATACCTGATCTGCAACCTAAATTCCATCCATCTTGTGGTTCCCCTACTTCAAAACATGCTTTAAAACCTACTTAAAATGTAAAGCTCCAAAAGAAGCAACTTATTATTATTTTTTTTTTTCTGATTTTAGCCTCCACTGTGCATCAATTACAGCATCGCCATTCACGAACACGTGCAGCAGGCAGGAAATCTTGCTCATCATTTTTTCCCATCCCACCGCATATACAAAGGACGGAAATGAGTTGGCTTTGGCTCACAATATAATATTTTACTTTTGTTCGTTTTAAAGTCGTCTCGGTCGTCAGTTGTTGTCGGTCGTCGGCATTGCCGCCACTGCTTTTATTGTTTGCACCTCTGTGTGAAGAATGTTGGTCTTAATTACCGAGGGAAGATCCAAATGGGTCAAATTAGAGAAACGCATATATGCGGTATGGATAGCTCGTTTTATAGCCGGGACGGGAAAATGTTTTGCTCCATTGTCCCCAGGTGTGAGCTCCATATATGGAGAACACACATAAAAAAAAAGTGGTAAAGAACTGAATGGGGGAGCTGCTATAATGTTGGCCACTAAATCAATTCACTTGATCGATTTGATATTTCATCAGTCAGCCACCAGCGTGGTGACGGCAGCAGCGTCGAGAGAGAATATAGACAGCAGCAGCAACCATGCGGCAACCATAAGCCATGAACCATTATGGACTTGGTCAGACTCTCGGTCTCTCTATTGTTGTTGTGTTGTTGTGCTGCGAGGGACGGGATATTGGATCGTGCACATGGTAAGATCTGGTGCAGGTGTGCATTGGAATTCGACCACCATCGCACCGCCATCCATCGCCACGGAGAGGGCTTCAACTTCAACTATGGCCTGCGTGCCATATATCCACATGGCCGAGGACTTCTCATTCTCGTGTCGAAAGCGTATTTGGCATATGATCGTGCAGTTGGAAGTTTGTTGGTTTAATTACAATGGACAGACGGACAGACTCATAGAATGCGACCAACCGTGTGTGTATATGTATGTCTGTCAGTTCAAAGCAAGGCTTTTCAAAGTTTTCCAATTCAGTATCTCTCTATAAGTACGTTTTTTTGCTTCTTTTGAGTACTGGACTGGCTGCCGTTGTCGTTCGTTACCGTTAACTGTTGCTGCTTCGGCTGCTGCTATAATGATTGATTAATGATCGTTGGGGGCTGCGCGAGCGCACAGAACAAGACCGATTCGATAGGCTTTCGATTTGGACAGATCGATTGATCCGAGCTGTTGGCTAGTTGGCATATGTGCGCGGTGTCTTATGAGTTATGAGTTTGGCAGAGTGAATCGGTGTGGTGGGGAGGTTGATGGAGCTTGACCGCCGCCTGCCACAGCTAATAATGGAGAAATATCAATAATTACTTTGTTATAAATGACCTGTCATATGAGTGATCACCTGAAGTTTGAGGGGGTTGTGTTTGTGTTCCATGGACAACATGCGAGTTGTGTAGTTGCAATCATAGATAGGTTTGCCTAACGCTGTTTTTATAGGGTTTGGCGCTGCTGCTTGCTATATATTGTTGATCAAATCACAACGACAACGCCGCTGCCGCCGATGACGACAACTGCAACAACGCTTGAATTGTATAGTGTTGGCTTGCTCAGAAAGCGTGTTCTAAATTAACTGTTGAAAACATGCGCCAAACTGATTGCAACATAGAGTTTGTTGTTTATTCATTATATTGCCCTTAAGGCGTCCAAAAGTTGCGTTCGTACATGTTAGAAACATGAGTTATGGCACAGTATTTTTTCATTCTTATTTTTTGTTTTTTTTTTTTTTTTCTCAGGATATTGCGTTATGACTGTGTGACTGGGTGAAATAATAGATTGCTGGGTGCAGTCTTACATCAACAATAAAGTATTTTTTACCGCATGAAATTTTAAGATGTCAAGGGTACACCCATGGAGTTTAATGTATTAACAAACACTGAAAGTGTTAGGCCAATTAATTAAAAACTCGATTTCAATGAATACACGTAATGTAAAAGTATTAGCTGACTTAATGTAGAACGAAAAAAATGAATTTTTTTAGACAAATCCCTGCTAGTTTTTCAGTTAGTCCTTTCACATCTTTTTTCAATATTCTAAGCCATTGTTTGTGGCTTATACGTTATACCACAGCTGGAAGTGTAACATAATGCGGTTTGAATTTTTGTGTAGACCAAAGAACAAATTCAACCATAATTAATATAACTGATAATTTTTTCCCGAACATTTCTACACCAACTGTAAAACTTTAGAAGGTATGTATTTTCAAGTCACTAAGGCCTGATTTTATTCGAACTGTTGTACCTTTTTGGAAGGAAATGCTCATTCAGTAAAGAAGGTATATTTCATACGGAGAAGCTACATATATAAGTAGAATGTTAGACTTTTTCACCCCTCATAAAAATTGGTTTAAATCAGATAACGGGACCCTAATATCCATAGTTATTTAGTTTTTCGCCGTGGTTTAGGAGCTTCCCGAATCTACCATCGATTTTGATACCTCTTCTTTTCAAGACTATTTTCAGAGACTTCACTGATAACAACAAAATTTAATGGAATTAAATGTTTCAGCATTCAACGTACTTACTCCAATTTCCAATTTCGAGAGCAGACATTTTTTTTTGCATTCGTATATGAATGTGTACCTTTCAATCACTCTGGCTGCCACTATAACCCGCATGTTAAACTGGCAATTGAAGTGAAAGGCATTGCAGAAGACATGTTCGTTAATTTGCATCCCAAGCGAAACGAAACGAACCGAAGCCAGCTATATCTACAACGCGACTTGCAACAACATCGCCATCGACATGACCCAGTTGAAGATGTTTTTTGTTGTTGTTTTAGTTGTTATTTTGTTGTCCAATGTAGAGCTTTCGCTAAAAGATAAATCTCTTTTCTCCAGCTGCTCTGCTGATCCCTTATTCTGGCTTTCAGCTTCTTTTTAAACAAAAAATAAGTAAACACAGAAAAGGTATAAAGCATTTGGAATTAACCCACTTGCGTCGGTCGGTCGGTGTTTCTTGGATAAGTAACGCACCATATCTGACATTGTCCAAGTAAAGAACAGAATACACAACGAGCTAAAGATGAATGCCGTTCACCGAAGACGACGACTCCGACGAATACACGTTGACTACCTTTGCCCATTACGCCGTAAATGGTAATGGTAATCTGCAGCAGCAAGAAGCAGGAGCAACTGCAGCCAGCAGATATCAAAGTAACCAGAGGCCAATAAATCTCCGTTTTTTGCAGGAATTCACAAATTCTATGCGAAACGAGCCCGCGGCGGGCAGCAGCAGCATCAGCAAATCGGATATTTATCCGCGTGTTCCCAGGTGATGTTGTACATAGCATGTCGCAGCGCAGAAGCTGTAGTAGCAAGCATGGATGTGGAAAACACTGCGCGCTCGTCATTCGGTTGCAATATCGCAATATCTCACGACTTCAACAAACGTCCGATCTTCCTGATCCAATTAAAAATAATAAAGCGGCGTTGTTCCCGCCACCGCTGGTCGTTTTTGTTGTCAGTCAGCCAAGTCACTCAACAACAACAACTTAAAAAAAAAATCCACAATGCCATTGCCAAAGCGGCACAAGATGCAGATAAAGAAAGCAGTTGACTTCCAGTGGTCGCAGAGTTGACTGTAGTTGTCATGGCAGAGATTAATCTGAAAGGAATCAGTAGCGACTCTCGGCTCTGGGTTCAAGGGTTTTACAATGACTTATAAGTGAAGGACTTTTGTGCCGCTTTATTCTCTCTCCATCTCCATCTCCAGCCAACAAACGAAAACAATGGACCATGGAACACGTGTGCTTCAAGTTATAAGCACATAGAGAGTATTGGCATTATTTTGCATTCATATCCAAAATAGAATGAAGAGGCCTATGCCTTTGCTTATTGCTGATTCCGTCCGGCTTCGGAAATGTACTTTGAATTTCAAGAAAAACGTCACAATTGTTAAGGTTGTTAGTTTTATAGTTGCAAGAGGTAAGGTTGATTGCCGGAGTGACTTTGTTTGGCTATATTGTCCTTATATGACCTCAGCAGCAGAAATAAAACAAAATCAAATGAAATTGCGTTCGCAAATACGGAAGGAAATAATAAGGCTTCGCGGTTGATTTTGTTTGCATTAGTTCCCACGGAGTCACATTTCAGCTGTTAATAAGGCGAAATGTGCGAACTGGTGGTAAACATTTCGCACATTGCATCCTTATGCAAGGAGAAGGGTCGCGTCATCACTATGGTCGTTCTTTTCGTCAATTTAGTCTCAATTAGGGGTTGATCGATCGGGGGTATAATAAAATAATTTCAGGGATGAAGTACTAAATATTTTGTGATTTTTTAATTCAACGTGAGTGGCATTATTGTGACCAGCATTTGTCGCGGAAGTATGAGAAGAGTACATCAGGAACAGGAACTTTGACGTATACATGAAAGAGGAAGATCATTCCTCTAGCCGCAGCTGAATTGCCATTCGTGTATAAGTACTTCCGATTTTTGTCGAATAGACCGAACGAGGGATTATTTACTTTGTGTTGTTCCAAATGCAGTTTAATTGTTTTAAGGACAGATGTCAAAAATATATATTTTTTTTCAAGGGATGTATGAGTCCTCTTATAGGAACGGATATATTGTATGTGAATTGTGAATTACCCATGATTTTTCTTTTAATTATGGGAAAAATAATTCGCATAGAATTTTAAATTTCATATTCTCAGCTTGTTTTATTTTTTTTTTTAATTAAGAACTCTGTTAGAACTTGATACAAAATAAGATCCAATGGTTGTATTACCTTATTTGTATGTAATGACAAAGTCCCTATATGTAAGTGCTGAGTATGTCAAGACCATGTGTCGAGATAGGTAGCTTAAACATTTGGCTAAGTTCTTCAGAATTTAAGGTTTTCGGGATTTTGAATCGTGAAATTTTCTGCAAATTTTTCATTTTATATAATTTTGCTGGATTTCGATTTCGGTATTTTGTTTTTCTATGCCATCGGCAGAGATTTTGGATTTTCCGAATTTTGTTTTTTTTTTTGGGAATTTGATTTGCGATTCTGACCTCAACCAAAAAAAAAAACAGTCTTTTGCACGTGGACACAATGATTCAAATTTCTTCAAACACCAAATTAAAGTACTAGCTAATTACCTCTCCCGCTAAAGGAAAAAACTTTAAAATTACTCTTCCAATGGCCGAGAAATCTTCTCGAGACAGAAGCGAATAAAATATTATAATATTATAAAATATTATAGGTAATCGAAAAAAGCCGCTTCATATAAAATGGACCTATGAGAAAATAAAATGTTCCCTTGCATTTTTGCCGTTGCTTCGATTTTTGTAAGATGAAGGTCTACTACTATCTACTATAGTCACCAAGTAATATTTGTATCTGCGTGATACTCCTTTTTTACCGACTTCCAAAAAGGAGGAGGTATTCAATTTGTCTGTATTTTTTTTGTTTGTTTGTGTGTTACCTCATAACCAGGGATAGGATGTTGTGGAATTTGCCTTTTTTTCTTGTTCAATCCTACGACATTATAGATTGAAAACAAACACGTTTCACGTCCCCCTCGTTCCAAATATATGTATGTATTTTATTTTGCCTTTTTTTTGCCTTTTCTTTCGTTATTGCCTTTTTTTGCCTTTTCTCTTGTTATTGCCTTTTTTTTGCCTTTTCCTATATTTTTTATCTTTTTAGTGTCTTTAAAGTAAAGCCTACACACAAAACACTCAAATATACAAACAAAAAGCCAACTTACTCAATATATTACTTACTCCATATAAATTCACACAAACAAAATTCGAGTGAAAAGATCTACCTATGCAACTTGTTTGTCTTCTATTGCTACCATTTATTGCCTTCTACGTTCTATTGCGCGACCGGCAACCCACTCGTATGAGGGTTCAAAAGCTAACTTACTCATGCACACACACCCATACCGGCACGTGTCAGAGTTCAAAATTGAGAAAGAAAAAAAAAAACAAAACAAAACTAAACAAAAAAATATTAGGTACCAGAGATACCCAAAGGAGATGGGAAACTTTCGTACGTTTTACCCCCCAAAACCCATTTGTTTATTTCGTGTTGTTGTAATCTCTTTTGTATTCGTGAATAAATGTGAAAAACACACATAGTGTAGCCACAGTGTTTTTACGCACACCTAAGCAAAAATGTACGATTTTTCACGCATACTTAGCCAAAAATGTATATTTTTTCACGCATACTTATCCAAAAATGTCTAAAGCAGCTTGTAGGCAAACCCGTATGACGTCAGAAGTTTCTCATCTCTTTTGGGTATCTCTGTTAGGTACCTTCCTACTATGTATCCACTTACACTTACATGTTGAACAAAAAATTAAGTTGTCCTGATGTATGCATGTGTGCATCAACAAAAGAAAGAAACAAAACAAAAGAAGAAAAATCTTCCTATTTATCTACTTCTAGGTAGGGGAGAGTGGGGCTAAATGTAACAGGGGTAAGAATTAACAGCTAAAAAAAGCGATGTTCCTTTCAATATTAAGAAACGCGTAAAGGAGAAAAATGCTCAATTTTTGCATATCTACCGGCACATTTTCTTCAGATGAAGATTAGATGATAGGGTGAGAAGTTACACTAGTGGTGCCCAAAAAATGCATGTTTGTAACTTTTTTTTTTAATTTTATTTTTGGTCTACCTCTTTACCCGAAAAAGATAGAGTGCTAAGTGTTTTTTTGTTATATGCAACTGTGTTTTGGCTCAAATTGCGTGTATATGTTATGTCTATATCAGTTTCGCTTTTTTTTAAATTGATTTTATGTGCCAAATTTCATGCTGGGGCTAGTTGTAACATTTTTCCGGGGCAAGTTGTACCATGTAAAAACCTACCTATGCTGAAAAATTGTTTACCTAATATAATTAACAACCCTGAATATGAATGCTTGTAATTGAATTTGTATTTATTTTGAAATTGGAAACACATTTTTGAACCACCACTTGAATTCATAAAGCTTTTAAAACAATTTATGAATTCGAATAACTTTTATTTAAGACTACTGTCAAATTTTCTCTGGAAATCTTGGATTTGCTCCACTTTTTACAAATTTGCACCAAAATTTCATGACTGAGGTTTGTTTTTATTGTTATTAATTAAAAATAAATAAATATAAACAAATAAAGGTATTTTTCTCTTATTTTTAGTTCTTGGTACAACCTACCCCGGTATGTGTTACACTTTGCCCCGTATGTGGGGTAAGTTGAAACAACACGATTTTTTTTTTGGAATCTTTATTTTTCAACATTACCGTTATGTTTTGCTAAATTTTTATGATGGATCTTGGAGCTAAAACATGGGTCTTTAATTTAAAAAAGGTCTGGTTGACCCACTTTCAAATTTGTAGGAGAACCATCGATTTTAGAAAAAAGTGTTACATTTGGCCCCACTCTCCCCTACATACATGCAATTTCGCATGTTCCTCTGCGGGCAGTCATATACCGTTAGGCACATTTTAGGAGAAATTTGTTTGCAGAAATACGTATATGTGTGCATCTTATTGTTTTATTTTGCATCATTAGCTCTTTAATTGTGTAGACGTAGAGTGTGGTGTGGTTTTTCGTTTAATTTCGTCAGTTAAAAAAAAGAGTTAAAATGCCTAAGATCCCGTGTAGAGAATCGGTAAAGTTACAAAGTTTTGTTTCAATGTTTGGGGGAGATTACTTTTCTACAGATGGCAAAGTCCTTTTTTGTAAATTGTGTGGTATAAAAGTAAGTCACGAGAAAAAATATTATATCGAGCAACACATAAAACGAGAAAAACACAAGCAAGCAGTGGCATTGAAAACTAAACACAAAAATCAAACCATAACATCTCATGTGACTGGGATTAAAAAAGATGAATTCAGTGCCGATCTAACTAAAATGTTTTTGGCGTGTGACATTCCTTTATATAAACTCAACCGTCCAGAGTTCAGTGCATTTATAGAAAAATATGTTCAAAAAAAAGTTCCAGACGAGTCAACGCTGCGAAAAAATTATGTGGATGACTGCTATTTAGATGTACTAGGCAAGATCCGGGCTGAAATTGGCGAAGAAAACATATTTGTATCCATAGACGAAACAACTGATAAAGCCGGGCGATGCGTAACAAATGTGGTAGTCGGGCCCTTGCAAAAAGATGGTCGTGTTTATCTACTAACATCTGAGGTCTTAGAAAGAGTTAACGCAACTACAATTGCTACTTTATTTGACAATTCAATGCGATTGTTATGGCCCGACGACATAAAGAGAGAAAGGGTGTTGCTGTTTGTGACTGACGCAGCACCCTACATGAAAAAATGTGGAAAATCTTTGGAAGTTTTGTACCCCAAAATGATACATGTCACTTGCGTAGCGCACGGCTTACACAGAGTATGTGAAACCATCAGAAGCAGCTTCCCGAAAGTCGATTTATATCAAATATGAAGAAAGTTTTTTTAAAATGCCCTTCTCGGATTGCAGTTTTCAAAGAAAAAGAACCAGGGTTGCCTCTGCCTCCACAACCGGTAATTATGTTTTAAATAAACAAATAAAGCTTCAATAAAAATTTTATTTTGAACAGGTATTGACTCGTTGGGGTACTTGGTTGGCAGCAGCGTCGTATTACGCGCAGTATTTTGAAAAAATTAAAAAAATCATCGATGAAATGGTAGACGATGCAAGTTGTGTTAAATTCGCGAAGGAGTTAATTTCAGACAGAGAAGTACGAACGCAGTTAGCTTACATTAAAACCAATTTTGGGTGTTTAGTTGACCCAAAACAACACATTTTTGAAACCTTGCAAAAAAGAGGTAATTTGAAACTAATATTTTTTCTAAATTCCAACAGTACCTAATTTTCTTTTTAATCAAGGAAATACGATTGGAGAAGTTCTCCAGATTTTGGATAAAATCAAGGAAGAGTTGGAAGCCGCAAGAGGGCCAGTCGCAAAAGATGTTGCGACTGCGAAGTTCCAATCAGTTTTTTCGGCAAATAAGGGACTCGAGAGAGTTGAACAAATAAATTGTGTAGTAAATGGGGACACAAACCAAGAGCTCCCGGAAAATGTTGAAGTGGGTGATGTCGAGAGCTTTAATTGGGCTCCACTCGTCTCTACAGATGTAGAGAGATCTTTTAGCTCCTTTAAAGCACTCTTAAGGGACAATCGCAGGCGCTTGTGACCTGAAAATTTTAAAAAACTCATGATTGCTCAAAATTACTACAATTAATTTTTATATTTCATTCTTTCGCTGAATAAATGCCTTTTTATGCCTTTTTGTGAGTTTTTTTTTAGGTCCACAAGATCCTATCCCTGCTCATAACTTTGGACTGAGTGAACCAATTTTGATAATTCTTTTTGTATGGGATAGCTGGTGGCTTCAATGTGGTTCCATTTCAATTTCGTTTAGTTCTTGCCATAGAAACTATTAGAAAAACCATAAAACCCAGTTTTAGCCATGGAAGTCGGTTTTGTTTTTTGATAAAAATGATTATTCCTTCGAAAACTAATAAAATTTACCCAGATTAAAATAGGTAACACCTGATATCTTTATGAATATCAAGCCACTGTCAATTGAAAACTCTCCAAAATAATAAATCCCACAGCGTCATAACAAAATATTCAATCTAAAAGTTAACATAAACATCTTTTCACCATACCCTACTTGAACTATAGATTATAGAGGTCGGTATCTGTGACTTCTTTCTTCCATGTCGACAAAACAATAAAAAAGGAAACCAGTGTTTCTGTTCTGTTTATTCCTCAGCTGCAACATAAGTTAGGTCTATTGAATCCGAAAATCACTTCGCGGAAACAAAAGACCACGTGCACAATTCGAATAATAAGAATAAGTAGCATTGATATAATAGAGGTACCCAAACCTTAAAGGTGTACAGATTTCCGCTGCAGTAAGCATAAACCTCAGAAGGAGAAAAAAAAACTAGAAGCAAAAGAAGAAAACCCTTAAAAAACGCAACAAACACCTTTTGCTTCAGCTTGGTAACTTACCCATAACCGCGATATAAAACTTAAAAGGGGAAAATCCATGGGAAAATTCAAATAAAAATTCAAAAACTTCTCTCACACCGAGCGCAGCGAGGGAAAGAAAATAAAAACAATTGCTATTTAAATGAAACCCTCTCTCTCTCTCTTTCACTGATGTCTATCGTTTCGATTCGCTGATTTGGAACACCACACCACCTTACGCGAAACTAAAAAGTCGACTTCTATCGTATGATTATGATGACGATTACAACGACACGACGCGACGTACGATACGACAACGATGCGTTGCAATCAATTCAAATGCGAGGCTAACAACATACGGCTTTAAGGTCAGCTGGCTTTTTGTATTGTTGCCAATGCGTAACGCCGCGTCACCGTCGAAATAGTGTGGTGCGGTAATCGTGTTACTTTTTTGAACGAAGGGAAAAAAAACAAGAACTTCAACAATTTCTAAGTTTTTCCCGTTTATATTATTTATTGGTATGCAGATGTCCAGGGAATCACGCAACAGCGGGCATTTGGCAAAATTCCACCCTATGACATGGAAACACGATGTCTTTATCGACGTTCAGTCCAGTCGCAGAGAGAAATCGTGAAAATCACAGCTGCACGATTTTTGTTGCAAGCAACGAGCAACAAGACCAATTGGCAAAGTTGCAAGCAAGGAAGTCCATAAGGCACACACAACCAATGTTGCCACAATGTTACAAGTGTAACAAAAGTGTTACTTTTTTGAAATATTAAATAATTTTGTTACCATGTTACTTTTTATTCCGTTTTGTTACACCATTTTTTAATAAAATTTTGTTTGTTTTTCGTTGAATAGAGTGAAAATTTCAACCGGACGCACTTTTTTATTCGACAATTTATGCAATAACTTTGACTATTTTGCAGGTAACAATGATCTGTTTATGGTAAAAAAGTTTTAAATCTATTTTTTGTATAGATACCTATTTGCATTCGCTAAGGATTAAATGGATTGGAGTTAATGAATCGAAAATCTAGCCAAGAAATTCTTCTCAAAAATAGTTCTACCTTTCAATTTTTAAATTATTCTCCAATGATAAAATAATATAATATAAAATGCATTTAGTTTCGAAAGTAACAGTTATCAATCTTAAAATGTATCTACATATAATCTAGAAGCTCTTGAGGATTTATAATATCTTTTAACAATACACAAGAAGAAAAAACTGTTTAAAATGAAGGTCAATTTTTTAGAAAGATATAAAACCTAATAAATAGTTCCTCTCCGCCTCCAGTAGAACGTTTGTTTTTTAAATTTCATTGATTAAAACCTAGATGAGAAACGAAAAATACTACACAAAAATGGCACAACTAAAAATAATAAATTAAAATTAAATTTTCTAAGTCCTCAAAGTCGACAGCGAAAGTGATAACGAAAAAATATCATTGAGAATTCTGTCAAAGTAAAAAAAATAAATTAAATTAAAATCAAGAAAAAATATCGGAAAATATGTTTTTGAACAAAAAATTAATACAAAATAAAACCGTCAACACAGCTCTTTATAACAGAAAAAAGGGCCAGGAAAACCCTCCACATAATCCGGAATTCTTTTCTACAGCTATGTACTGAAAAACGGAAAGCATTTAGCAGTTTTTTCCCTGCAGCAAAATAAAATAACACGGGCTCTTATGGGAGAAAAATCTGCATGCAGCGCAGAGCTGCATCATGTCTCTATTTCTAAATTCCATGCCAAGTTTCAACAAAAATACAAAATACTTGCTATTTGGCATTACTGATATTGGCAGTTAACACAATCTATCATTCAAAAATTCAAATAACGTTCGTTTTGATTTTCTTAAAATGGAAGAACTGATTGAATTCATAACAAAAACTTAACCATCTTGTTTTGTTTTATAATTTCAATTATTTCTTCCATTTTAACCGCATTTTTATCGTTTTCTTACAAAAAAAATTATAAAAAACATCAAGGTTATCAATTCTTTTTGACAGAAATCGGCATCAATAATTTAAAAAGTGATGCACATGTAATTTGGGTGCAGCGCTGCAAGCAGCGATGCCTGCAGAAGTGCCGCACATCTGTTTTAGCCATTAGGCTCAAACTGAAAATTTCATTCTGCTTTTTGAAAAGTGAAAATTCTACTAGTTTTTTTATTTCACCTCTTTTTCGCTGCAGCAGCCTGCAGACTTGGTAAAAATAAGCTTTCAAATAAGATAAGATTCGATTTATGACTTTTTTTTTTTAATTTGTTACTCTTTTTTCCCATTTGTTACGCTTTTTAAAAAATTTTGTTACTTTTCTGAAAAAGCCTGCGGCAACACTGCACACAACATATTAAGCATGATCTTAAAAGGAGGGAATATTACAAAAGGAAAACGAAAGGAATTCCTTCGTTTAAGCAGTTGTTTTGTTTTTTTTGTCTTCATTGATCGACCTCGATCAATTTACGCAATCCATGGCAAAAGGATCGATCAGCTGAAGTGAATAAATCAGATCTGGCGGGAAATATGGTTGCCAACTTTGAAATTTCATAATAAATAGAAAAATGTTCAATAATGTTATGGATGCAGAAAACCTGGTTAAGATATGCCTGTGCATGCTACGATGTGTGTGCTTTGGGAATTAACTAAAGTAAAATGGAACTGACGCTTTTTACAACTTAAACCAAAATCCCTGCCTTCCCTCTAAATCAGCTTAACGGCCAAGTGTTAGGTGTTATTCTGAACACCAAGCATTGAAGAACGGCTCAAGAAGGCGAACATTGGTTATATATGCCTGTAGGATTGTATCAAAACCTTTTAAAAAATGGGGTCTCAAATTAAAAATGATTTTATTAACTTATATGCAGCGGTTGTGCGACCCATTTTTTTTTTCGTACGGCTCCATTTATGTGGTGGCCCGCATTCAGCAGAGTATATAACATCAAAAACTCTCGACAAAATGCAGAGAACAGCAAGCAATTAACGAATGGAGCTATCCGTCGCTCTCTTTCTTCTCTAACCTTTAGACCTCTCAATTTTGAGCAGAATCCTCATGATCTCTCTTATCTGGATTTCAGATCACAATGGTTTTGAAAGTAACGAAAAGGGTTAATATCGGAAGGACCCATGAAGGACAATATCTTTTCAAATAACTTAACAAAAGCAAATAATAGGAGACACAGCTTGACTTACTGCGCTAGGAAAATCTGGCTAACCTATAAAACATTCAGAACAAATTATTTGCTCTCCAGACGCAAAAAAGACAAAGACATGCAGGATCGTTGCAGTGTTCACATCAAACATGGGCCGATAGGAGAACATGCGGCACGGAATGTAGTAGTTGTTTTCCGGGGACTAGGACATGCCACTTCATTAGGATAATTTTAATTTCTATATTACCTTCACTTTGCAAATTCACTGACTACTTAAAGGTTTCATGAGTTTTTCATCAAAACAGCGCAATTCACATTAATTGGATAGTTTTAAATTTATTTTCAGGTCACAAGATATGTCGTGTATGAGCCTGTCAATTCATCTCTCCAAAAAATGTTCACCTGCACCAGGAAAAAAAGTTATACAATTTTGAATTTTCCAAGAATTCCCACAAGATTGGCAACCATGTTTATCATTACCGTGCGTTGTCACAAAGTCAATTCAATGGCTTTGGTGTAACAATGGACTTTGAAAAAGAGATGTGCAGCTTTTTTTTGTAACAGCTGTGTGATAATCACTCAATACCTTCATATGTATACTCCAATATTCAAAGAAAGTGTCATTCAAGAATGTATACGAGATCTAATCAGAACTGGGTTCACCACACCAACACCACTCGTGTTTTATTTTTTTTTTTTTTTTTTTTTTTCAGAAAGAAGGGATGAGAACACGGAAGTTGAAGTCAGGATACATGTTAGGTGTGTCCTTTCTTTTTTAAATTTAAATTTTTCACAGCAATAGTGTCATGCATGCTTGGTCTTTATATGAAATGAATCCCGTGTGACCGGTATAAATACACTTGACTACAACAACGGATGAGTGAATGTCCGGTTTTTTGAATAACAGGTGTGCTATTGATGCAATTCGGTTTGTAATAGGTCATGGTAACATTACAGTGCGGCGATCAATTAATTGTTGACTTTTTTTTTGTTTGTTGAATGATTTATGAATGAAAAATGAGAGGAAGGTCAGATTTCGGTTACTTTTAGTTGTTGTTTTGTCAGAGGCCTTCACATGGAAATATAATATTTTCAGCTTGATTGAGCATTTAGCTTTGGGTCTTTTTTGGGTGTAAGAAAAAAAAAACGAATTGAAGCTTTTTTATTTTACTGCAATTCAACAACAGAACACAAAAACAGAACAAATGTAAAAATCTATCAAAAATTTACACCTGGATGTAAAGAAATTTAAATGTCAAAAATAAATCCAAATCCATAATATTCATTATTACTTAAATCCAATTTTTTTTTAATCCAATCTCGTTAAATCCAAATAGTAAGTTTAAAGTTTAAACTGCTCTCTAGAAGTCTGTTTAACTTTATTCATTTAAATCCATTTTCAGTGTTCATTTGTTTTATCAAATATTTTGAGAAGTAAAGAAAGATAAATGCAAAATTTACAAAATTTATTGAATAATCACATAATTTTCTATGAGTGATTTATGAAATTCAGATTTAAGTGGACGTCTTTGACGCGTCTTGGACGCGTTTTGTAGGCGTTTCGGACGAGTTTCTGATGCGTTTTTGACGCGTTTTTGACGCGTTTTTGACGCATCTTGGACGCGTTTCTGACGCGTTTTCGAATCGATTTTGACGCGTTTCGAACGCGTTTTGGACGCGTTTTGGATGCGTTTTGGACGCGTTTTGGAAGCGTTTTAGACGCGTTTTGGAAGCGTTTTGGACGCGTTTTAGGCGCGTTTTGAACGATTTTTGGACGCGTTTTGGACGCGTTTTGAAAGCGTTTTGGACGCGTTTTGGAAGCGTTTTGGACGTGTTTTAGACGCGTTTTGAACGCGTCTTGGACGCGTTTTAGACGCGTTTTGAAAGCGTTTTTGACCCGTTTTGGAAGCGTTTTGGACGCATCTTGCAGCCCATACAAATTTTGATCTTGCTGTTTTGGTCCCTAGTAACAATTGAGTTTGACATGCCTGGTCTAAATACACAGAAACAAAAAACTGTAGACCCATGTACAAGAAAAGGTTATCAGAAAATGTTTAATAATCAATTTGTTGGGGGTCTTATATTTTGGGGGCAATTATATTTTGGGGGCCCCTATATTTCGAGATCCTTTTTCATGGATACACAGCTATAGCTGCACGCCTGAAGTAATTATTACTTCACTTGCCAGTACTATCAAAGCTATTGTTAAGTTCTTAAAAGTCAGCTTGCAACATAGTCGTTCTTTGTGATGGATAGCCGCTGTCCAAGATTTACGCACCACTGCTTCCACAATAACAAACTTTAAGATTAATTTACCCCACCAAGTTATAATACTCTACTACGTCAAACTTCACATTACATTAATTATATTATTTTGTTGTTTTTGTTGTTTTTTTTTCTTTCTATTATTATACTCGATTGCATGCAAGTTTGAATGATTTTTAACTAACTGATTCATTGTTCTATATCCAGCTGCGTGAACCGCTCCTACTCCTATAAGCAGGTCATAAACCCAAGTCGCCGCGTTCCGAAGTTGGGTGCGCGCGTGCACACTTAATAATAGCCCGCAATAACATCAGACAACAATAATATAACAATAATGGAACGCCCACGAAAGCCTCACAACAAACAGTCGCGCTCATTCCACCCACCTCCTGCCAGTTTACTAGACGTTTAGCCTTTGCAATCCACGACTTGGGGAGTAATATTTTTTTATGGGCTAAGCTCCGAAAAGACAGCGCCACTATTATATAGAGTCGAGTCCAGCAATGTATAGAGTCACCACAGCCAGCAGTCACCAAAAAATAACAAAGTTCCGATCCGAGCGCATATATTGTTTCTAAATTGAATTCCATTGGCGGGCGTGGAAATTCGCACAGCAATCACTTATTATAGTGTCGGATCGGGACTTCCACATCACATTTGACCACATGCTTAAAAAATCCACAACCGGAGAAGCATTCCAAAGTCATGATGTGTTACATGCGAAGCTCAGCTTAGCACAGCACGTGGTATTGCGTTTAGACGAGGTGGTTTCACAATTTTTGGAATTGCCAGACACATCGACGGACATTTGCCTGCTGGCAAGACGAAATCGCGTACAGACTTATAAAAAAACTTGCAAGCCTGCAGCATCTGTATATCCGATCGGAGTATGGAATACTGATGCGTGGGCTGTACCCGTGGAGTGCGTGATTTTATTTTTTTTTTTATTTTCTGCTTGAATACGAGCACACCTCTCTCTAGGGTTGCCAACTTTTTTAAGAAGGAATAGAGTATATTTGATTTCAGAGACGAAAAAACAGAGTACATTTGAAAAAAGAAGAGTACCATTTATTTCAAGTCCTGAAAACGAATTTTGTTTGCTTCTTGCAGTACATAACAATTTTTTGTTGTTTTTTAAAATATGTGTATCGTGTATGATTAAACGTTCAAATTCAAAATTCATATACATTAAGAGCTCATTTTTGATCAATTTCAACGAAGCCCTATTCCTCTCCTCTCGCCATTTCATATTCAAGACCGAAACTACTCCCTCAGTGAATGCTGAAGTGGCTTACAATTTTTGCAGTTGTCAACATAATTCATCGAAATAAAAATATATAAGAAAGTTAACTCAATTTTAAATACCTTGATATTTACCAAGATAAAATCTAATATTTTTAAACAAAACAAAGTAAAATAGAGAACAAAATTTGAAATAAAAAAAAAAAAAAAATTTTAGTGACAAAATTAAATTTTAAGCTTGACTAAACACAAAACAAATAGGTCGTACTAAAACAACGAAAAAAAAATTAAAGTGTTTTGTACTCTCTAAATTACAATTGTTCAAATTTGGAAATTATAAGGTCGAATATTTTAAGCCTCGTTTTTTTTCATTCAATTCGATCTTTAGAAATATGAAAGTTATCCACCAATTTGTAAAGGTTAAGATGACTATGGTTATGTGGTGGTACACTCAGCCTTATGTAAAAAAAAGAGTATTTTGACGTACTCTATCAGAGTTATAGATTATAGAGTACACATACGTGAAATAGAGTACAATACTCTTTTTTAGAGTACGGTTGGCAACCCTACCTCTCTCACTCAATAGGTATAATTTTTATGATCTCATAAAATGTATATCCGAATTGTTACACGTTAAACAAGGACTTTGTACTTTTTGTGTTTGTTTTCATGCGATTGGGTATTGTTATGGTGTCACTGGAAATAAATTATTACTGGATATCAACTCAAGGACAGAAGCACGCTGAGCTTTGATTGAACAGCACAAGGTCGAAATTATTGAACCTTGTTTGATTAATTAAACAAGTCACAATTCAAAATTTAATAAGGAAAAAAAAACTACACAAAAAGTAATATTGATGTATTGAATAGATAAACACATGCGGCGCGGCGCCCTGTTTTTAATCAATTTAATTTTATTCACTATAAGGTTTTACCGGGCAATATTGCGTCATTAATGAGTCAAGCCCTTTAAAAATTAATTTTGCTGTGAAACATTTTTATTGCCTTTCAATGATATTCTAGGCTTTTTTGCTCCAGTTTCGGGAGACTTATGTCTTAAAATGTTACAAAACAAAAATATCAGCTATATTAAGTATGCCTATACACTTTCTTACTGCATCTGATGATATTTCCAAAAATCTATAAAATCGCATAAACATTTTTAAAATGTCCTTTCAGGTCTAGTTTGTTCACATTTCATTAAATTTAAAGTCGCAATTTTAAAAGAAAAAGTTTTAAACAAATAATGTCATTAGCCTTATTTAATTTTAAAAAATGCAGCTACAACGTTACAACAGCACAAAACACGATGAAAAGCAAGTGTAACGGCCATTTGAATATAAATAAATTTAAATCCTAAAAATAAATCCAAATCCATAACATATTTAACACTATTTAATTCCAATTTTTTTAATCCAACCTTTTTAAATCCAAATTAATTTTAACTGCTTTCTGGAGCAGTGTTGCCAGAGCCGGCTATTAATCGCCAATCAGGCTCCTTAAAATTTGATTTGATTTTTCATTTCATTTTCATTAAAACCCTAATTTAACACCCCTAAATGAGTATAAAAACAAGGGGTGGAACTACGGCATACGTTCGTTAACGTATTGACGCTTTATGTCTCTATCATTTTCTTCTGATTAAATAGAGAGAGCAATAGTCAAAACGTTAACGAACTGAAGAAAATGAAAAAAAAATTATACTTGAAGTCTGATAAGCAAGTTATTTGAAAATTTAAAAAATATCATAAATTTTATACATTTTTTGCGTTTTTTTAACCATTTTTGAAAGCGGCTATTTTTTGTTCCAAGGTTTTTCAAAATCTAATGTCTGTCTAGCTCTAGGTTTATAGATTTATAATTTTGCATATTCTGTTTACTCCCTTATTACTTTCTAATTACGTTAATTGAACCTGAAAATAGAAAAGAAAAGAGCAGATTTTTCAACTTTAATTTTTTTTAGGTTAATTAATATCAAAACGATGCTAGGCGTTTAAGGCACATACAAAGATGTTCTATAGTAGGTAAAACACTTTATCTACTTTATAAATTGTTTGAAAGTTTTGCGAGATCTAGAAAGCTTTTACTTCTTGCTACCTACTTATTCCACGTTTTATGTAAAATTTCCGCTTAATTAGCTGCATACCTATATCTTCCCCAAATTGTATGTTAGGGGAACGTATCTCTAAGGAAGACGGCGAAAATTCCAGGTCTCCAACGACCTGGACCTTCCCTTTTTTGGGCAAAAACTTCATGAAAATAATTTCATCATCAACTTTTATTTCTAAACCCCAACAGACCACCATATAACCCACAAAATAGGTATACATACATATATGAACATACGTACAAAATCACTCATTTCTGCCTAACTTTCTTACCAACCCAAATGCCAAAAAAGGTTTCCCATTCGGACGGAATTCAATCCCTTTAATGGTACTCTGGGATTTTTGGGAGTCGAACCGAGCCAAACAGCACTATGAAGAGCCACATTCAACCGACCGACCCTCATCAAACGAATCGGGGGAATTAGAGAATATAATGCCTACGGAGAATTAAGAATGATAGCGACTTCGTTTCGAAATCTCCTCATAGCCCACAGGCTACACAAAACTTAGAAGCAAAAATTAATTGTATTCACCTAACATCTCATCTTTGCAATGAACGACGACCAAATGGATTGAGATGAGATTTTTTTTAATGGTCATAAACATTTGGAAAGGCTATACTAGTTTTTTCATACCTTAAATAGGTGTAGTGAAGTAGTTTAATTTGCTTTGAGTGTCGCCGTTTATATCAGTGATGCCACTTTTTTATATTGAATTGCAAAGTACATATAAGTTAATTCAATGTCACATTTTCACTTAAAACTTTACTGAGGGAAAAGCCACCATAAAACTACGTAAAATAAATGAAAACCACATTGATTTAACTATTATTCGGAATGATTTTGCGTTGAAGATGAACATTTTAAAATCAACGTGGAAAAAAGGTTAATTTTTGATGGTTTCGTATCTTAAAGACACATAAATCAAAGTAGTTCATCTTTGAAACAACTATGTTTCAACTTCAATTTATTTTTTACCTCAGTGTTGCCACTATCTTGTCACAATTACGAACCACTTACTACTAACCACTTACTGCTAACAATTTGCCCCTTCTCCTCATACACTTGTCGCTTCTCAATTTCTATACAAAAGCAAGAGCTACCGCTATTTAATTTAATAAAAGCCTGCTTAAATTTAAAGCTTCACAAACGAACCGGAAAACTTGTCCCTCGAAACATTTTTGTTCACTCGGAATTTAAATGCTATTGCGATTTTCACTCAAATCAAATTCTTTTTTCTCGCTAGACTGAGCTTCTTCCCTTCACAGTGAAAAAAATAAATTACTTCGGAGTTAATTTCAAAGTCTATTTCACAGTAAGTGAATTTTTCAAACAATTTTTCATCAGGAACTCAAAATTTGGAAAGTGAAATAAATTTGTTTTTGAAACAATGCACGAAAAACCATATTTTTCGCTAGACTGGCATTTTGTTCGCCTCAAAACTTTTATTGAAATGAAACCGGAAATGAAAATATTCGAACAATTTTTCGCTCGGAATTAACGGATGGGAAAAATGAAATAGTTTTTTTTTTCAGGTGAAAACTTACATTTTTTCTCTAGACTGATTTCTTGTTCCCCTCACAAGCTTAAATGAAAAAAAAAAATCTACTTAAAAAATTACTTCAAATTAATGCAAAATTTTCAAACAATTTTTCACCCCCAGAAAATCAACACGAAAAATTAGCTGTCAATTACCTTCCAAACATAAGGGGAATTTGTCGAAAGTGAAAAACTTTTCGAAAGCAATTCATAGCATGAGAAAAGTGGGTTCCAATTTTTGTGAAAAATTCTACACGTGAGTCTCACAAAAAACAAGGCACTTTAAAATACGTATCGCAAACTTACAAAACGACAGTTAAACGCTGACCCTTTATCCTATTCTTCCACTATTTACAATCAAAATTGTCCACTTCTTTTTATTACGTTTTACTAAACTTTCCTTTCAAAGAAGCATTGTACCAGTAATGCCACGTTCCAAATCGCACTAAATTTTTTGCGATAGGTAGGCACTTTGCAGAAAATGATGCCAAAAATTTTCTTCATCAAATCAAGCCAAGCACAAGTGCCAATGACAAGTCACAAAACTAATGATACAAGACAAGCCTTTATCACAATAAAATTAAAACAAAAAATTCAAGGGAAATCGAGAAGTGAAGCAACTAGCAAGCCCTCACAAAATTATCAAGGGACAGAAAAGGTAGAGATAGATATGTACTTTCAGCAGATAGGTAATAGGTCGGTCGCTATAATATTGCAAACAAAGCCAACATCCAACAACACAAACTGTATATCTAGTGAAGCAGATTATGTGTGTCTTGCCGGTGCTTCTACAGGTATACATATCGACACTTCTATATATATTTTAAGTTGAAGTTGTTTCAGTGCCATGAACTAGAGACGAGACACAGCCAGGCAAGACCGAGACGAGACCCATGCGATGTGCCTGTGCTGTTTTATATAGAAAAGAACCAGCTCTGAAGAGCCAACAACAAATTTCACACAAAAAATCCATCAGAATGAATATACGATGACTGTGTGGACTGACTATGGACGCAGTCGAGTCGTCGTTGCCCTGTCGGTTAACGTCGACGCCGAGCAGGTCTTTCCTTTGCCAGCGCAGCGCACATCGTGCTTCGAAGAAATCATTTCAGGCCGGTTGTGCACTAATGTGGGTTTATCTGACTCGGTTCGGGTAGCTGGCTTCGTTTACTTGGTCGTTTGGCTGGCTGCCTGGGCTTGTTTTTTTATATCAGAGACACTCACACAAAGATGAGGGCCCCAGCACACCAGCTTAAAATAAATGAGGTTCGGTCGACGTCAATGTCGATGTAGGTATGTACATGCCAATGCCCGATGCCGAGGCCTGTTTCTCGGTTTTGTATTTGAGAGTTTAGTAGTCTGAAAGTAAACATGAATGAGGTAAGTGTGGATCGCTGCGTTTTTGTGTTTTCTTTTTTGGTTATTTTCCGTTCTTTGTCTACTCTGCTTTAGATAATCTTGAAAAAATTATAGAAACCTTATCTTTTATTATATTGTTAATATTTATTGATTTGTTTGTTTTTCAGCACGGATTATGGATTGAAAGCGGATGTCGCTCTCGCAATATTTTAACGCTAGAAGAGCGGGTTAAAGCGATCAGAGAATTTGATCGTACACCTGTTTATCAACGAGTTGCTGACTTAATGAATTGCAGTGCCAAACAAATAAGAAACATCGTAATGAACAGAGAATCAATTTTACTGTACTATGCTAGCAAGACTGGAGAATGTCAAGGCGGGTTTTCAAAACATAATGACCGTCAGGAAAAACTCGAACTACTCAATCGGGTGATGTTTGAATGGATTCAGCGATCTCAAGCTAGAGAAGATATCGGAAGGATTTCGACAAAACTTATTCGGACAATAGCTCTTGATGTTAAGAATCAACTTAAGGTCCCCCGTTTCTATCCGAACGGCATGTGGCTTGAAACTTTTATGGCACAATACGATATAACCGAAGATGACTTGCTATGCCAAAATGTCTATAATCGTTCCAAGGAGCCAAAAGAAGGTCTTTCATTGAAAATATCGGATATTGTTGATGACGTCAATAATATGGTTGGCGAAACAGAATATAAACTGTATAAGAAGGAGCCAAAGGAAGCTTCATCATATAGTGGCATGAATGTTGCTGTTGATAATAGTTCCATGCTGTTTGAAAATTCAAATTCTGAAACGGGAGATGATTATGATGAAGTGCGAGTTGTTATTGAAGAAGACGATGGCGAGGATGAAGAATATGATTATATGGTCCCGGCTGCTAAGATAAGAAAAGTTGAGACCACGTCAAATTCAAAATCTAACAACGAGAGAACTATCGATACTTATGAAGATGCTCTGCGGCACTTGAAACCTTTGGAAGATTTTGTACTGTTGGAGGAGAATTTTCGAGCTATCGGCGTTATTTCTCAACTGGAATCGATATTCAGAAATCCAAGTCGATTTCAAGAATAAGTTTTTTATTTGTTGTAAGGAAAAGAGAATTTTGTAAAGTTTTTTGTTTTTATTCTCTCTGTAAATATTTATTTTATGTTATTTAGTGATTGTTGTACTTCTATTTCGAATATAAGGTACCTACTTGTAATTAGCAGTAAGTTTTTTTTTAACCATACAATAAAAAATGAATTGAAAATATATTTTTGTTTAAACTTTTAAGGAATTATTTAGTTAATCCCTATAGATATAAGAAGGGGTAAAATAGATCTTACAGGCCGCAGTTCATCTAACACCCCAAATATCAATCAATCAAATAGATATAAGAAAAACAGAGTCTCAAATGGCGGTGAATTGAACTTCATTAATTTGATGTCTGCTAAAATCTCGTTTTTTAATTGTCTGCTTTCCAATAGAGGGCGCTATAGCGGCAGAGCAGCATTTTAAAAATCAAACAATCTATGCATCTGAGAAACAGCCCGCAGAAATGGCATAACTATGATTAAAAAATGCAAAAAAGTGCGCACTGCGCAGCTTTCTAAATACTCTGCCTTATCACGAATTCCATTTGTATCGGAAATTGCTACGATTCCCGAAAAAAAATCACGGAATCCGTTCGTAATGAAAAATTTCATACAAATCGCCCATACGAACGGATTTTGTGATTGTTTTTTTATCGATACGATCTATCATTTCGAAGATTTTGCAACCTTCAATGCAGAATTTGAAAAAAAAACATTATTTTCGATATATCTCCTTAGGACCCCAAACCACCTCTGTTTTAGAAACTAAAGGAACTTGAAAAAACCAAGTTTAGATTGAAATTAAAGTTTTTACTGCAAATATAACTCGTATTTCTTGCAATTTTAACCGGTTTAAGTTATGTAAGGACTATAATCAGAAATTCGAATATTATTAAAAAAATTAATGCACAAATTTTGCTATGATATTTTTAAATCGAAAAATTTTTTTTTCAATCTGCCGGGAAATGCTCCATACTTTTGATGCCAGGTTAGCGAGTCTGTTGGTCTCTATCAGTGGGTCAATTACGCTTTTTGGTATTTTTGAAAGCTTATATCTCAGACACTTATCATTTTCAGTAATTGAAAGATGATCGTGGTTAGCTTAACAAACACGTCGAACTCCAAGTTTTTGGATTTGTTAGTTTTTAAGTAGGGGTCTAATAATATGGCCAAACTTTTTTTTTTACTACAGTTTTGTAATAATTATTAGATCGTTTTTCCTGTAAAAGTAATCCTTGGTACCTACCTATATATAGGTATTTATACAAAAAAGCAAAAAAAAAAAGTTATTAAGCTCACGGAAAGAACTGTAAAATAACCTACGTCTTTCCCATATTGCTTTTTTTAATAAACTCACTAACTCAAAATTTTTTCAGCGACCCATAAACCCTTAAATGCTTTTGATTTTTTGTTGATAGTCCACTTTTTGACTTCATGGCCATGAAAAACTCTTCATCAAGAGCTCCAGGAGAGAGATTAAAATACTAACATTTTGGATTATTTTACCAAGTGCAACTTTCCATACAAAACGTGAGCGCTCCTTCCATAAATACAATTTTTTTTAGGGCAAATATTCTTTGAAAATGTTTTGTATCCACTAAAACCTAGTAGACATGGAAAAAAATATTGAGCCTTATCAAGTATTCCATTGGTATCGTAAATATGCTACGAACAAAAATAAATTGAAATAAATCACTTTAATCGAATGATCCGAAATCCGATCGAATCGTATAACAAAATTTTGGTGATATCTGACCCAAGAAAATTAAGCCGTATATTCCAGATTGAAAATTTCACAATTAATCCTATAACAAACACTTGGAAACTCCAGCTAGCACCTACCTAAAGTTTTATAAATTTATTTGAAAAATAAGAATACCTTAATGCGTTAATTTACATTTTTTATTTTATTATAAACTTCTTCAACAAAAAACTTATGCTATAAATAAAAACAAAAAAAAAATAAAACTTACATTAGTTGTTAAAAGTTTTGTATTATTTTTCAGCGACTCCATTTAATGCTTCTTCCAATCTTTCAATAAGTCCAATTAATCTGAAATTCTCTTTCAACAAAGCAAAATCTTCTAAAAGTTTAACACAGCTAATAGCGCCTTTGTGCGTGTAAACGGCAACCTTTTCCAATTCTGACTCTGCTTCAGGTTCGGGCTCAGCCTCGGGTACGGGCTCAGGTTCAGGGGCAGCTTCTGGTTCAGGTTCAGGTTCGGGCTGTGAGTCCATTACTTCTAGTTTAATTTCTTCAGGCTCACTTATTTCAGTTTCCATTGGCATCGCTATTTCTGGCTCCGAAGCTAAAGAAGAAGTATTTTCATGAACCTCAGGAACTTCTGGCCGTAGTATAGCAGTTGAACAAGACGGTTGACAATCTTCTTCTTCAATTTTAACATCGTCATAGAATTCATCATCGCTCTCTGTCTTAATTTCCCCAACAGCAACTCCAACATCAGAAATAGGATCAGGGTTTGGACTTGTTACAGAAGCACCACTTGAATTCGAATCTTCATCATGCACAGTGGTTGTTTCACAAGCTTGCTTAACATGACGAAGTATATCAAGAATTTGAACCGAATGACTCTCCTGATAACCAATTGACATGGTTTTTGTATTTGCATCTGGCAACTTATAAGTTGCTCGAAAATGAGCAATCCAATCTTTGGTCGGATAGAATTTCTCCAATTTCAAAACTTTGGAAAATTCCAAAGCCATTGTCTGAATAAGAGTATCATTCAAATTGAAATCCGTATAGTACATTATCCGGCGAATCCATTCATGGACAGCCTTGCCCAAAAACGACATTCGTACAGTTTTGATTTCGAGTGAAGTTGGAGCAACAGATTTTTTAGTTCGATTCTCCCATTCTTCCATTATTTCATCTTTTTGCTTGACAATCCGTTTTATCTGATCCGGACTACAATTGAACATCCGCCCGATTTTTTTATAAACCGGTTCAACTTCATAACACCGGATCGCAGCAACTTTCTCATTTAGAGCGAGAACGTTTTTTGGTTTAATGCGATCGTCAAAAAGTGGTTTGGTCTAAAAATAAATACAAAACATTCCATAGTTTTAGAATAATGTATAAGCAAAAATCTAATATGGCGGCTCTGATAAATTTTATTTCAGAACCAAATCAAACATTTAAAAATATTCTCTTACCCCACTCATTTTGTCATTCGTTGAGTAGCGTTGAAATAAAACTGCCACACACAGAATTAAATTGTTTCGCCAACAGTCGTTGCGGAGAGGAATTCATACACACATAAACAACCACCCAAAAATATATTTCTCTTCAATTATGTAGAAGCGTTCTCAATAATTCTGCGCCTGCGTCGTCGCCGCTACGTAAACGTACTATGCGCTTGTTGACTTGAACAAAAGTATGATTCTGTTATCGATTTGTCTACTTGTCGTCTCCGACTGGGCAGATGCAAACTACAGGAAAAAATCAATAACACCAACGAATTGTTAAGAGAAGCAAATAATACTTCTGCGCAGCGCCAAGTTTTCTCTTTATTTAGAAGAAAATTAACCATAACAACATAATTTTCATCATTATAAACCAAACACATAGGAAGTAGGTATACATAAAGATATTTTTATATATTAAATATGTGATGACGATGAGATTACGACTCATTTCGTTACACAGCTGACATCTGCTTTTACTCTGGGATTGTTTTGTATATACATATAAAATTTAGCTGTGTGGTGTTTATTTTTATTTATTTGATATCAGCTCTCTGCAACGCATATATACAAAAGAATAAGAGAGTAAAAAGTTATTTTTAGATTGTGGTTTGGTTTGTGTGCGTGTTAAGAGTTTTGTTCACGTTTGCGCGCCCGCTAAACAATTGACCCTTGACTTGAATTAAAATGAACATTATGTAAGTACATCTATGCTTAAACAACAAATAGTAAATAAACAACCTAGGTATGTTTACTTATTTGCAGGTAGATAAAAATAATTTCCAATTTAAATAAAAAATCTCATACATTGTGTTCAGGATTAATCAACAATCAAAATCATTTAATTCATTTATTTTAATTTAAATCAATCAATTCATTCAAATTTACCTTTAAAATCATTCATACTTAAATTCATACAAAAAAATATCATTTATACATTTTGCCAAACATTCAAATCATACACTATGTTATTTCTACAAATTTAAAACTGTCCAGTTATATTTTTTGCCTACTTAAATCTAATGTTAAAACTCATGCACACACACCATATCAGTTACACAGTTAATTCATTTTCACTCAAGTTAATCTTGCATTCTCTTTTGTTGCCATATTCTTTTGTGCATTGTAAGTTGAATTTTTTGCAAGCATCGTTCACTTGGATTCGATCGCTCAAGCTGTTAAGAAGTAAATTGGTAAATTGTGTCATCTCAACTATATATTTTTTTTACAACAAATAAAACCATATACAGTCCATTGAAAATTATTTCTTTTTTTTTTTTATTCCCAATCATTGTGATCCTTCACGCCGAATAAAAATTGTTTGTGAATCAAAGTGGTATAAAAAGTGGTTGCAATTAAATATAAATACATTCGTCTTTGCTTCACTTGAATTCACACGAATTAAATTCAGAAAGATTATTTAACTTTTCAAATTGTGAAATTTGGGTGAGATTATTATAATTAATATACATTTATCTACTCCCTGTTGGTTTAATTGAACAATTGAACATTTATTATTTTTTTTTTTTATTGACTACAATATATATATATACATATATTTTTTTTTTTAAATATATATTTAACATTGATTGTGCAATGTCGAGTGCATTGAAAGTTAAATGTGGCAATGCCAAAGGGCGTTTAACTCGGGCGGCAGCATTTGTAGAGACAATTGACGAATCTACACCGATAGAAATGCTCGAAATTCGGTTAGGCAAATTAGAAACCGCGTGGACAGAATTTTCTGCACTTCATAATGAAATTCTCGAACAAACCGAAGAAACGGAAGTTGATGAAATCGAAAATGAATTTTCGGCATACGAAACAAAATATTTTGTAACGAATTCTCAAATCGTCAAAGCTATTCGCGAAAGAGTTAATTCCGATGAATTTCCTGCTAAAACATCTGACGCTATAGATCGTTTAGCTGATCAGCAATCTAAATTTCTAGAAAAATTAGAATCGGTTCCGTCGTCTTCCAATGATTCGAATAATACAAAACTTCCTTCGATAACTGTGCCACCATTTAGCGGTAGCTATAAGGATTGGCCCTCATTTCGGGATCTTTTTTTGGGATCCGTTGATACTAGAAAGAATCTTAGTCCAACTCATAAATTTCATTATTTAAAATCCTATTTGCGCGGTGATGCAGCCAATCTTATAAAACACATTGCTATTAGTGATAAAAATTATGAAGAAGCATGGGATCGGTTAGAAAAACGATATGATCGGTGTCAATTAATTGTACAATCATTTATAGAAACTTTTTTGTCGCTTCCTTCTGCAAGTGTCCCTAATGTACAAACCTTAAGAAAAATTTCTGACGGTGCCGATGAAGTCGTGCGTGGGTTAAGTGCTTTGAACAAATCGGGCCGCGACCCATGGCTTATTTATTTGTTATTGAACAAGCTTGATTCCGATTCAAAGCAATCTTGGGCAGAACATATCGGCTCTCGGGAAGACTGCACAATAATTGAATTTTTAGAATTCTTAGAAGAGCGGTGCGATGCTCTTGAAGCATGCCAATCTTTAAATAATCGTTCGGTCATATCGCGTTCAAAGCAATCGAATAGCATTCGGGCACATCTAGCCGGGCCTTCAGATTCATCTTCGCCTTCAAATTCATCTTCGCCATCCAAATGCCCAATGTGTCAAGACAGTCATATCCTTCCACAGTGTTCCAAATTCGTCGCGTTAGACATTGAATCTCGTCGAAACTACGCAAAGACAAATCGTTTATGTTTCAATTGCCTTCGTTCTGGGCATTCGTCTCACAAATGCCATTCGTCGTTTCGTTGTCGCGTGTGCAAATCACGCCATCATTCGCTGGTGCATCAAGTGGAAATCAATACTTCACAATCGTCTTCGAGTTCTTCTAATCAACTTCAATCACCGTTATCAAATATCGCTACATCTAATATACCAGTCATTAATAATCATTCGCTTGAACTAAGCTGTCGTAAGAAGACTCTTCTACCAACCATTTTGGCTAAAATTCAAGACATTCAAGGAAACTTTGTAGACTGTCGGGTGCTTCTTGATTCCGGGTCACAATCTACTTTTATTGTTGAATCTTTGGTTCAAAGACTCGGTATTAAACGAACTCATTCGAAAATTCCTATCCTCGGTTTATCATCAACGGAAGTGGGATATACCAAAGGACGCATATCCTTAAATATTCATTCTCGTTTCAACTCGTCACATTTGTTCGTTGATGCCTTTATTCTTGACAAATTAACTTCAAATCTACCATCTAAATCTATTGACATTTCTTCTTGGTCTTATATTTCAAATCTTGAACTCGCTGATCCAAGCTTCCACATCGCTGCTCCTATCGATATTCTTCTTGGTGGTGATAAGCTTTGGAGTATTATTAAAGATGGACAAATTCGAGGTCCTGATGGTTATCCAATCGCCCAAAGTACTTCGTTTGGGTGGGTCATTACGGGACAGTTCTTCGAAGCAGAAGAATCAGACCACTTTATTTCGTGTCACTCAACTATCGACATAGATGTCGCTATGCAACGTCTCTGGGAACTTGAGGAAGTTGCCCCAGCTAATCTTGCAATCGTGGTCGACCAAGCTGAAGAACACTTTCGCCAGACATTTTCTCGTTCTCCAGATTGGAAATATGTAGTTCAGCTTCCATTTAAATCACCAAACCCGTCTTTTGAAAATACTCTTTCACTCGCTGTTTCTCGTCTCTATGCAATGGAACGTCGTTTTAATCAAAATCCAAAATTGCGAGAGTTATATTCTAACTTCATGCGAGAATATATTGACTTAGGTCATATGACTCGAATCCCTCGAGAAGAAATTAAGGTTGCCAATGGCAGGTGTTTTTATCTCCCTCATCATGCGGTCTTGAAACCGGACAGCTCGTCCACAAAACTACGTGTGGTTTTCGATGGCTCAGCTAAAGACTCAACGGGAAAGTCTTTGAACAGTACTCTGTTAGTAGGCCCTCCGATTCAGCGCGATCTGATAGGTGTGTGTTTACGCTTTCGACAACATTCTTTCGTTTTCACAGCAGACGTGGTTAAAATGTTTCGCCAAATTTGGATAGAGGATCAACACGCTGATTACCAGCGGATTGTTTGGCGCGATTCTCCTTCCAAAGAAATTGAACACTACCGTTTATGTACCGTTACATACGGTACAGCACCCGCTCCGTTTTTGTCTGTTCGCATTCTAAAACAGCTTGCAGAAGATTATAGATCCCAGTATCCAAAAGCAGCCCGTGTTCTTTTGGAAGATGTTTACGTTGATGACGTGATGACAGGGGCAAAATCCACCAAGGAACTCATCGAATTGCGGTTGGAATTAGTTGCTCTTTTGTCAATGGCAAAACTTCAGCTGCGAAAATGGAGCTCTAACTGTTGGCCACTTCTTGCTTCCCTTCCAAAGGAAGATTGTGAGTATTCTTTCTTTGATACAGAACGCTCAAAATCGTTTGTTAAGGTACTTGGTATGCACTGGAACCCTTCAAGTGATGAATATGCTTTTCGTATGTCAAAAGTACTTCCAACCATTTCATTGACGAGGCGTTCATTGTTGTCAGAAGTGTCGAGGATATTTGACCCATTAGGACTGTTAGCACCGTCAGTCGTGCTTTTCAAAATCCTATTTCAGGAACTCTGGTCTTCAGAGTTAAAATTAGGATGGGACGACCCGCTGCCTTCGGGATTAGCTGATCGATGGGCAAAGTATAGAGAAGAGCTTCCATTTTTTGAGCAGGTTAGAATCCCGAGAAACTTGTTTGAATCTTCGTTCAACGACATAGAGCTTCACGGGTTTTGTGATGCATCCTCGCGCGCGTACGGTGCTGTTTTATATACCCGGTGTAAAATTGCTGAAGGTGTCTACCAAATAACCATAATTGCAGCCAAAACCAAAGTCGCTCCACTGAAGCCGATTTCAATCCCTCGTCTGGAGCTCTGTGGAGCCCTTCTTTTAGTTCGCCTGTTCAACTTAATCAACTCATCGCTTTCGTATAAATTTTCAAAAACTGTGGCTTGGTGCGACTCTGAAATTGTCTTGCACTGGCTCTCTTCTCCTCCTCGTCGCTGGGTTACTTTCGTCGCCAACAGAACCGCTGCTATACTGGAAGTTACACCAAGAAGTTGCTGGCGCCATATTTCATCAGAGTCAAATCCAGCAGATTGTGCGTCGCGCGGTGTTATTCCGTCTAATCTCCCGAACCATCCCCTTTGGTGGACTGGCCCATCATGGTTGTGTCTGGAGGAAAGTGCATGGCCTGAACAAAAATTCGTGACCTTACAACAAGAAAACAACGATATATTACTCGAGCAAAGACTATCTCCGCTCCAAGTGCTTCAAACCTCAGCGGAAAATTTTGATGTCATCGATCACATAATCAGCAAGACCTCGTCGTGGTTTCGAATGCAAAGAATACTCGCGTACGTCATTCGCTTTATATTCAATTATCTGTGTGAAAAATCTAAACCTAAACGTCAGCGTCGTACCTCGTATCTAACTCTTAAAGAAATTCATGTCGCCAAAACAACCATAATTAAATCGGTCCAACTAACATCATTCAGTGAAGATATTCGTACCCTAATACTCAAAAAAGAACTACCCCTAAAATCCAGACTTCTCAAATATGCCCCTTTCCTTGACAACAAAGGTCTTCTAAGAGTAGGAGGAAGAATTAAAAATGCTAACATAAATTTTAATATAAAACATCCTTATATTCTCCCAAATAATAACCTTTCCTCTCTCATTATAGAAGATATCCATAAAGGTAACCTTCATCCAGGAGTTTCTGCAACATTCGCCATAGTCAGACAGCAGTTTTGGATTTTGGGATGTCGAAATTCTATCCGCAAGATCGTTTTCCACTGTAAAAGATGCTTTAAGTTGCGTAAAGGTACCACTTCGCAGCTAATGGGTGATTTACCGTCGCAAAGGATCTCGCAAAGTCGTCCCTTTTCGCATACTGGATGCGATTATGTAGGGCCATTCAACATCAAATTCTCCAGGGGTCGCAATCCAAAGACGTCGAAGGCTTACATATGCCTATTTGTGTGTATGGCCACTAAAGCCATCCACCTCGAACTAGTGAGTGACCTCACTTCCGAAGCGTTTCTTGCCGCCTTTCGTCGATTTGTGTCTCGTCGTGGCCTTTGTTCGAATGTTTACTCGGACAATGGAACCAATTTCCAAGGCGCACGTCGATGTCTCAACGAGATGCACAAGTTGGTATTATCTGAAGCTTACAATGAAGATGTTGCAACGTCACTTGCTAAGGACAACATCGCTTGGCACTTCATTCCACCATCGTCACCCCACTTTGGTGGCCTTTGGGAGGCTGGGGTGAAGTCCGTCAAGTTTCACCTTCGACGAGTCGTCGGAGCAACGATTCTTACATTTGAAGAACTGTACACTGTTCTCACTCAGATCGAAGCTGTTCTGAATTCTCGTCCTCTTTGTGTTATATCAGATCAAGATTTAAACCCTCTAACTCCAGCTCATTTTCTTATAGGTGAACCATTTACCGCTGTCCCGGAGCCAACCACTTTAAACACGCCAATAAATCGACTCTCACACTGGAATCACCTTCAAAATATGGTACAAGGGTTTTGGAAACGGTGGCACATGGAATATATCACCACGCTTCAAGAACGGCCAAAGTGGAAGCAGCAGACCCCAAACCTAAAACCAGGGGACCTTGTCATAATAAAGGAGCCAAATCTTCCGCCAACAAAGTGGCTACTTGGCAAAATTACAGCAACAACTCTAGGTACAGATGGTCGAGTACGAGTTGCAACCGTAAAAACGAGTGGTGGAACCTTTGTTCGAGCAATCACCAAGCTGGCAGTTGTACCCATGTCCTGAAACTCGTTCCAGGGGGGCCGGGATGTTCAGGATTAATCAACAATCAAAATCATTTAATTCATTTATTTTAATTTAAATCAATCAATTCATTCAAATTTACCTTTAAAATCATTCATACTTAAATTCATACAAAAAAATATCATTTATACATTTTGCCAAACATTCAAATCATACACTATGTTATTTCTACAAATTTAAAACTGTCCAGTTATATTTTTTGCCTACTTAAATCTAATGTTAAAACTCATGCACACACACCATATCAGTTACACAGTTAATTCATTTTCACTCAAGTTAATCTTGCATTCTCTTTTGTTGCCATATTCTTTTGTGCATTGTAAGTTGAATTTTTTGCAAGCATCGTTCACTTGGATTCGATCGCTCAAGCTGTTAAGAAGTAAATTGGTAAATTGTGTCATCTCAACTATATATTTTTTTTACAACAAATAAAACCATATACAGTCCATTGAAAATTATTTCTTTTTTTTTTTTATTCCCAATCAATTGTGATTAAGTGAGTATTATATTTATAACTTAAGTACCTATTTGCTCTTATCTCCAATACTCATATACCTATGTATCCATTTTTTTTTTATAATTATTAAATTCATTATCATTACTCATTTTTTCGCTGGCTCCGATTTTGATAAGCAATTTGACGAAGAGTTTCATGTCATTTCATTCATGCCAGAGGAAACAGGGTGGTTTGTAAATGTTTAACAAATTCAAGGTCGTTTATTGTTTATAGAAGAAATATACATTATACCTACATAGTACCTATTTAGAGGTTAGTGGGATAATGTCACGGAAATAGGTAAATACAAATAAAAAAACACGTAGGTACATACAAATTTGCATTAGGGTATTTCCATTGTAACGGGTGTGACCTGTGACACAGTTACTTCATTTTTTGCTCCTGGTTTGCGTACTATTCACTAAATAAGGTAGGTATGTATTTAATAGCTTCAAAACCTTATATATTTAGTTGTTAATATATTTTTTAAATTACATTTTGCTAACCTGCCTTTCAACATCACAAACTCTTAAGTTAATATGTAACGGGTGTAAAGTTAGAAAATCGATTCAGTCTGCTTCGGTGACTTTTGGAATCCATATTGATATTATAGATTTTTGTTCAATAAAAAGTCGTATTCAATATTAAAGAAAATTTTACTACGTTTGTGATTTTATATCAATTCAATTATGTAACGGGTGTGACAGTTGCATTGAATGTGACATTGTATGAAAAAATATTTGTATAATATGTAAACATTTTTTTCGAGATATGATTTTTCAAAGTTGTTTTTGCAAGCATAGTACATAATTAGGATAAGGTATGTTATATCTTGAGTAATAAATGACCTATCTGAGCAGAAGAAAAATTACCTGAAAGTTGAATGAATAAGCAGGAAACGTTTGAATGTATGTAGTAAAAGAATTTAGAAAATTTCAAAAACTTTCAGATCCTTGGAGTTTGAAGTTTTGTATATTTAGTCTGACTAGTTATAAGGTTATGTCTTTTTGTTACTTTGCGATTTTTGTCTTGAACTTTAAAATTAAACCGAGTTTGAAAATTTTAACCTCGTAACTTTCTGTTGAATAAAAGAAATTTCCTTTCTGTATGGGTTCTAACAAATTTGAGAAAAAGAATACTGTACAAAATTTAAGAACAACTATTCAACAAAATAGAAAAAACAATGTTTTTGCTGTTTTTTTTTTTTCATTAATCATTAGGTAAAACAAGATGGTCACGAAAATTTAATGCGAATTGCATGAAATATGGACTTTTTCAACGTCTTCTGTTTTTTGGTCTTTTTGAACAATTTTTCTTTATTTTGTAAAATGTTTACCTAAAAATAAGTTGCCGGATGTTACCAAGCATTTTGAAACTTTATATGCAATTTTATGGATCACCCTGTATAAATACTAAACTCCAACCATATACAAATACATTTATGTGTTTGATTCACAGAAAACCCAACTTCATATGCAATTATACACACAACCCAGTAAAAAACCCACACATAAATACATAACCAAAGCACACACAAAAGTGCGAAGAAGGTCAAAGTATTGATTTTTTTCCAGCTAGCAATTAATTTGCAATTTGTTAATGGTAAAAAAATAGAGTCTAAACACCACTTTCCAAGTTCGAACTCTAAAATGATAGCATGCTTCCTTAAAATATTGTTTGATGCGGCTTAGCGTCTTTGTTTTTATATTAGAAATTTGATTATTTGGTGTGGCCATAGTTCTTTCGATTAAGTTTGTCTTATTTACCTACTGTATTATTTGACTTAAATAAATCTGTTATATATTTTTCTGATATATGAAACTAAAGATTGGCTCATAGTTCAAATTGTAAAAATTACTTCGAAACCAAGTTCAGTTGCAAAAAAAAAACAAATAGGTACATGTTCTGAATTTAGCCCGGAATCGATTTTAACAAAAACTTACTAATAATAAAATATAAAACTCATTTATTAACTAACCAAAAGAATCTATAATTTTATATTTGATTTTTTTACAGGTAAACAATGTTTTTAGCTTAAAAGTAGTGAGATGTACCTACCTATGTATGTTTTATTATTTACTACTCAGTTTTTTACATTTGGCTTGGTTAGTATCTATTACTAAGGGCCTATGTTATTATTAAAGGCACATGAAATAGAGAATTTATGCAACGTCGAATCCTTAATAAATCAGTATACACTGCGAAACTTTTCATATGCTGAGAGCTTTTTTAATAAATTCTATAAGATTCTTATCTATTACAGCTGGTCACACTAATTGTTTTGTTTTCTCGGACTGGGACAGCAGCGTAGCGACTGGTGTTGGCGTGCTGGTGGTATGGTAAAATTTTCCTACAATGTCTTTTTAAAGGCGTTCTAGTTTAGTTTGTGTATATTTGTTCCTCAGTTCTCTTCAGTAGTGCGAAAGTCTTTTTGTGGGCAGGGTGAAATATTTATTTTAGTGACAGTGCATCATCATACATTGAAATATTTAAACGTGATTAAAAACATAAAAGTTGTATATTTATAATGGGTAAACATTATTATAAATGTTTAGCATGCGGTCGGGAGGAAAGTTGGCGTTCAGGTGTCAAGTTTTTTCGTCTACCGGAAAATACTGAAAGGTAAGAAATGTTTTAAGAATGTCCTTTTTTAGCTGATCGTTTTTTTTTTGTTATTGTTATCGGCTATAAGGCAAGCATACCTACACAAAGATCTTAGAAGTTTTTTCTTACTTGGTATTCGTATTGCTCATATATGGGATAGGGGAGAATGGGGCAAGAAAAACTAAGCCATCCAACAATTTTATGATTAAAATTAACTGTACATAAAACCAAAATTGGTTTTTACCTTTTTTTCAGAAGACTAAATTGGTTAAATACTATTCACCAACCATATTTAATACACAAACCGATCTCATCAGATTACAGGGTTTGCGAAATCCATTTCTCAGATGACATGTACGCGATATCTAAGAAGCGGTTAAAACAAACGGCTAAGCCTATTTTAAATATAACAATAGATTTGAAAAGCGTGGAAAAAGGTAGGTATTATCTGAAATCATATCTATTTTAAATGCAATTACTTAAAACTGATACCAAAGCTTAATTTTGTATCTTTTTCCCTATAACAGTCAAGAAAAGCTTAGTAGTTCAGAAAATGCGTGATAGTTTGGAAGATAAAGATAAATCTGAAGATAATCAATTGACATCCATGAACAAGGAAAAAGCAGAGGTAAATATTTGTCTAAATACCTCTGTTAACCTGTCAAATTGAAATTGTCATATCAAAAAAAAATATTTAAAAAATTTTTTTTTTAATTTTAAGAACTTGCGAAATTCACCTTTTGGTTACAATGTTGGGTTTTTTTCTAAATATCTGAGTTTGTATTGATTTTAGAAAATAATATTTAAGGCAAAAAGTGTAGTTATGAAATTTTCTAATTGTTAAGTTATCAAAATTATTCGATATTATCGATATTAAAAAAAGTTACAGGTGACAAAGTTTAAAATAATTAATTTTTCACGTATTTTTGAAAATTTAGGAGTTTTTTTGGCCTGCAGCAATCTTTATATCGAAAAATTTGTTAAACAAAAAATATAAGAAATTTAATTTTTTTGCCTTGAAAATTGTTTTCTAAAACCAATACAAACCGAGATATTTGGAAAAAACTAAAATCCAAGATGGCGACCAAAAGGTGAATTTCGCAAGTTCTAAAACTAATGGTTTTGGTTTTCCACCAATTCTCTATTGTGAGAGAAAAAATTTTCATAAAGCACTAGACTACTTAAATTGTTGCCTTTTTCAGGCACCTACGTAATAACCTAAAATACAGTAACTTATGACTCGCGTTATCGTTATACAAATATTCTTAAAAACTCACACTCCCTTAAAAGCACAACACATTCAAACATTAAAATGCGGAACTTTTATAAGAAATGAAATGTGTTCTCAATCTTTATAGGAAATACACATACATAAGTATTTTTCCTGATATACTGCAAAGGTATGTGAATTCTGAATTACCCAGAAACAAACCAGATGTTTTATTCAGTATTAAACGAACACATATCTATGAAAGTATGTGGCTGGTTAAGAGATACAACGTAAAGCTAGTAGATACTTTAATGGTTAATTTGGATTTTTCTGGTTAAACTTATCAAAGTGTAAAATTATATCGATCTTCTCGGTAGCGGTGAAGTTTTTAAAATCAATTAAAATTCAATTTATTTGCAATGCAACACGCATTATAGTGTATCTTATACATCCACATACAGGTATGTATATCAATCCAAATGCAGAAAGAATAATTTTCTTCTTTGAAATTGCTATAAACCATGAATCTCCATTCCCATACCAACCATTTGTGTAGGCACTCTGTATTCTAACACAAACTTGTGTGTCTATTTTTATATTACCGTTGGCCTAGAAACTTAAACGAAACACAGATTTCTTCGGATTGTAATTGTGTAGGTGATTTGTGTTGTTGTCATACAATCAAATACAAATTCAATTTTGTATACATATTTAGTTCATTTGTAAGTGTAAGTGTGATGTTAGTTCAAGTTAATTTGTGTGTGTTTACAATACAAGTGCATTCATTTATTTTCCAATTGAGTAGTAGTGAAACATGAAAATAACAAAACACACGTAACCACTTACCCAAGTGGCTGTGTTTAGTCAGTTTATCAACAACAATTTACTATGCCACAAGTAAGTACTGACTTTAAATATTTACTATCTATCTAAATCATCAAGTTAATATAATATTAATAATATGTTTATTCCCTAGTCAAGCAACAACACAACTTTAATATCCAATATTAGCCGTAAGGACCGAACGAAAATCTCAAGAGACTATAAGAAGATCAAATGCCTTGATACACTGGCAAAAAAGTACCAATGCACCATAGATCAGATACAAATGATCGTCAATGAAAAGAAGAAGAAAAAGACGAATACACCTGCAACTGTAGAAACGAATTCTCATTTGGTTAGCTTGCTGGATAAAGTTGTATACGAATGGTTTCAGAGGGCTCAGAGACTCATTGAAACGGGCACCATTACTGAAGAAATGTTTCTTCAAAAAGCTCACGAAACTTCACAAATTTTTGGCATTCAGAATCTAATACCCGATCATGAATGGGTAAGGAATTTTCGAAAGAAGTACAACATAACAAATTTGGACATGACAATGTTGAGAATTGATAATAATAGCAAACCTCTATCGGCAGATATTAAAGAAGTTGTTATGCATGTTTTGGAAAACAATCCAATAACTGAATACTTCACAACAAATTCGAATCTTCATCAGAATACCGCAGAAAGTACAACGAGTCTCGTGGCAGTGAGCCCTAATCAAGATGATAGAAGTCGAATTCAATATACTAATTATGAAAGTAACAGTGAAATTATAACATCTGATAATATGGAAATACCAGCTGATGTTCAAATTGAAGTATTGCCACCATCAGGAGCTGTAATAAGAAATGATGAGGAAGCTAGGCAACATTTGAAACCACTGGAAGAGTATGTTTTGTTGAAAGAGAATTTTCGAGCTATAGGACTTATAAGTCAGTTAGAGGAAATTTTTGCATCTGAAACGAATAATTTTCAGCAGGGAGAATAATTAGTACAAAGAAGAAATAAATTTTATTTAAGATATTTAATAGATAATTATGTTTATAGTAAAATAAGTTATTTGATAAATAAAAACTTATTTTTTAACTATTCGAAAATAAATCTTTTTTAATACTTTTTATTTCTAGCATATAAAATGGCTTAGACTTTTTCTTAGCACTTTTCGGTTCTTAGTTTTCAAAAGCTGGATAGCTGGTAAAATCTCAAATTCGGAAGATGTGAGTTGACGAAATAAAACACAGACTTGAAAAAGTACACAATTTTCATAAGCGACAGCACTGTTTTTTACACTTTAACTAGTTGATTGCAGTGCTGCCATAAGAATATTTTAAGAACACTGCAATTGCGAAAAAAATATATTATTGTAATTATTTTTATTTACAATCATACACAACAATCAAATAATTATATATATAGAAGAGACAAAGGGAAAAATAGTCACTATAAATGAGATGTGCACACAGTCACCTTACAATAGGTGTGTTTTTTATCACCACCGGGCTTAACTGGACAAAAAAACGCCTCGGGGCTTAGCGAGAAAAAATGGCAGCACTGCATATTAAATGTTCCGAAATCAGCTGACACAAACAAAATATAAAGTTGTTATATTTTTCGCTTTTGGGGTTTCTTGTGTGTTTTTGAAAAAAAAAAGTTCAATTAACTGTTAAATAAATATTAAAAATAATAATTGTCCTTCCAAACATCAGTTTTGATGTTTTTAAACAAATTCTAAACCATTTACAAACAAGTTGAGTTGGTAGCACAGATTTAAATCTGTTGAAAAAGTTAAGCCCAAAGAATTCTCCGGGCTTAACAGCTAAGCCCAAGGGGCTAAAGTGTTGTTGCATTTAACATTTAAATTCCTTAGCCCCGACTGCGTTTTTTTGTCCAGTTAAGACCGGTGGTAATAAAAAACACACCTATTATTGTGTATTCGATAGCCAAAAATTGAAATTCCCTGAAAAGGACTTTTTGGTTACAAAGAAACCAAAACTTTAATAAAAAATTCTATTTATATTAGCTGCGTTCCTTTGGGAATATTTATCTACTGCTTAGTACTTAAAGTTGCTTTGAACTACTTTTTTAGTATGGCAAAAGTAGTTCAAAGTAGTTTTAAGTACTAAGCAGTAGATAAAAGTTCCCAAAGGAACGCAGCTATTATGTTTACTTTCTTGTTTAGTTTTTTAATTCACGGAGGAAAAAAGGGTGAATTAAAATAAGATGATACCCACCTTAAAACAATACGATTCCACTTAAACTCTGTTAAATTTAAGGTGAACTTTCATTTCATTTTATTGTGAATCTTAAAAAATAGACAAAAAATAAAAACCTTAAAATTATAGTCAGACTTTACTTTTAGTTGCAAGTTTCCATACTTATTTCCAACAGTGAGATAGCACGATGGTAAGGCACTCGCCTAGTGACCCAACAGTTGTAGGTTAGGTTCGATCCCCAGTGGCTGTCACTTTTTTTTTTATTAAAATGTTTCCACATAAAAATAAGATGATCTCCCGCTGAGATTAAGTGGATTTCTTTTTAATTCGCGCATTCAAGAAATTTATATGATTTGTCTGCTTAATTTAAGACGGAAGTCATCTTAGAAAAAAACCATGCGCTTAATTTAAGGTATTTAAGGCATCCGCTTATTTTTAGGTGGTCTTTTTTATCGGTTTAGGTTCGTATTTTTTTTTAATATTTTAAATGAAGCAAAATTTTCGAGACTAAAGAATAATTATTAAATTTTTAAATACATAGTAAGAAAAGATTCTGTCTAAATAAGACTGAGGACAAAGAAAATTGAAGATTTTCACGTACACTCTGCGGATGTGTGCTCTAAATTTTAAAAAATTTTGTTAAAAATCTGAGGATTTTAAGTTTTTTTTTTTATATTGTTTTCAGTTGGATAAACACTGTCACAAGCTTGAGCCAATGAAACTCATCGTTATGGAAAAACAACCACCTAAACTACCAGTAGAACGTTATAAACTTAAAACCGTTCAGAAAAAAATGCCTAAAACTCTTAAGACACAAAAACATAAAATGTCGAAAAGTAATATAACCATTATCGAACCATCATCGACAATATCCAATATTAGTTTAGAAAACCAAATGCGCATAGTAAATGATCATAAGAAAATTGAATGCCTTGAAGCAGTTGTAAGTTACACAAGTCAGATGCAAAATATTGTTACGGAAAAAGGAGATCTAGATTCTGCCATGCAGGCGAATTCACATTTGGTAAGTCTGTTGGATAAAGTTGTTTACGAATGGTTTGAACGGGCACAAAAATGCAGAGAAATTGGTGTAGTAACCGATCAACTAATTATTAAAAATGCCCAAGAAGCAAAACAGATATTTTGTATTCAAACATTTACTCCAGATTTTGAATGGTTGGAAGAATTCAAATTAAAATACAACATAACAGATTTGGACATGAGACTGTTGAAAATTGATAATAGTATGCCTCCACCTAATTTGGATATTAATGAAATAGTTTTGGATGTTTTGAAAAATAATCCAATAACAGAATATTTTTCATTTAGTACAACTCCTACTATTATTGAGACTGAGAATAATATGATGGATAATATTGGAACGATTTTTGAAATGGAGGAACCAAACAAAATTACTACTGAAATGAAGGGAGTCACATCGATTTCGAATGATGAACAAGCCAAACTGCATCTTAAACCATTAGAGGAATACGCGTTGTTAAGGGACAATATTAGAGCTGTTGAGCTCATTTCTCAATTAATGGAAATATTTTCCACGGAAATAAAAAAAGAAAAAACATAAATTTATATTTTTTAGATTAACTTTAGTTTATTACAAAAATATTTTAGGAATCTATACGAGAAAATAAAAAAAAAAAGATAAAAACAAAACTTTATGTTACTGAATTATGAAAAAATCGGAAAACATAAATCCCATTATTAGACCTAAGGAGTAAATTCCAGTATGCAAAAAAAAAACTTCTTCCAATATTTAGGGCTTTAGGGGAGAACACCAATTCATAAATTGTCCAAATTTTGGATACTAGTCCAAAGCAAAATTTTACTTATTTTGGTCCTTATTATTTTTCTCCTGATTAAAAAAGTTGCAGAATAAATTAATTTAGAGAGCTATTTGAACCTATAGACCAGTGCCAATAATTAAAAAAAAATTATTAGCAACATAAGGGAAAAATAAATTGCTCACAAACATGCCAAAACATCAAAAAAACAGTGCTTTTCGAGGTTCAAAATTCGATATCTCAAAAACTTTGTACCTACGTTGATTCAAATTAGGTCAAAGGCCATTAGAAAAGTATAATTTGGTTTCTATGGAAAAATATTTCACGTCAATATTATTTTCATTTACGGAAAAATCGATCTTAAAAATCGGTTTTTTGTTTTTTTCAATTTTTTTTAAATATTTTCTAAGACAAAAGTATGGGTTTTCTACATAATCTTAAATAAAAGGTTTAAATCTAAATAACGGCATTCCAAATTTTTCAAAAATCAAAAACTTTTTCGGTAACATTTTTTTTAATGAAAAATAGCCTATTTTTTCAAATTAAATTCGTCAAAAATCCAAAAATTAACTTTTTGCTAAAAAACCATTTAAAATAGGTGAAAAACATAACATAGTTTTCAACCAGGGGTTTTGATAGGAGGTCTACTTTTAACATAAATCGTAAGAAACCACGATTTTTGACACCTACGGCACTTTTTCGCCCCACCCAACCCATTTCCAAATTTGTTTGTGGGCAATTTTTGTTTCCCGCTTGCAAATACCATTTATCCTAAATTTTTCCACCACCCTTATCCTTCTAATAATTTTTTCAACTTTTGCCCTCTGAAAACCGAATTGGCACTGGTCTATTTTGCGCATCGAACGAAATACCTAATTCCCTATGGAGACCCACAGCCGATACCATTTCTTACTTCATCTTTTCCAATATTTCTGAGCAAATCTTTACTTGATGTAAGCGATTCTCTCACTTATTTATGTATAATATTTTGTATATAATGTACATCCAGTCATCATGGGGAACTGCGTCACAACTGTATGCCACCAAATTAAGGTCATTATCTCTGTGAAGAAACAAGAAACTTAGAGTAAAAAGTTGCTACAAAAAATCCCCAAACTTGAAGAAGACCAACTCATCTCACACGTAACGACTAATTTTAGGTGTGCTCTTTGGTGCTCGAAAAGACCTTTTCGTTCGGTCGAGGTTACTTTTGGGAGATATTTCTACAACAATGTTATATAGGTACCTACAATACCCATGGGTAGTATGCCAAACGTACAGTATCTACCTGTTGAATTCATCGGAACATTAAAACTTGAATCTTGAACCAAACAGAGAAACTGACAGGCACAAGAGTAGTCAGGGCAAAATAAGCAGCAATCCAGCTGTTCGAATAGTGGTCTTCCATTTACGGTGAACTCTCTGCTCTGGTGTATGCGATGACGCCGCGCCGCTTCGAGTCGTGCCTAAAGTACTTTGAGGCCAGTTCGCTGTGCGATTCTACTTAGAGGCTACGGTGTGTGTGTAGGTAGGCTATATTGCGACGCTGACTATAATGCTGGTATCTATATAAATTCCGTTGAAGCGATTATTATGGTGTTGATTGGATCGCTGCAGACTTATCTCGTTCCTCTCTCTCTTTGGTTCAGAATTGTTTTTACTGTGTGCGTTCGAATGAGACCAGTTTTCATTTTGAATGAGTCTCTCTTTTGGAGTTCAATAAGCAATCAACAGTTTCTCAGCAAACATGTGGAAGGTAAGAAGTTTTGTTTTGTGTGTGCTCCGCTCCCAGGCTTTAAAAATAGGGTCTTAAAATGATACCCGGGCATTTTGCATTTTTAAAGCCTAAGTTAAAAAATTACATAAACTAAATAAATATTTTTTTTTCAATTACAGTTTGACGAATGCAATGACTCCAAGGCCCGTAACCGGCTCCCTTTGGAGGCAAGAGTTCAAGCCATTAAGGCTTACGAAAAGACCCCTAATTACTCAAAAGTCGGTCTTATGTTTAAGTGCAGTTCCAAACAAATACGCACCATTATACAAAATAAAGAACAAATACTGGCCATGTATGAGTCTTTCCCAAAACAAATGACCGACGAAGACAAGCCTAGAGATAAAAGAAGACTTAAGAAAATCGGTTTACTGGGAACGGTTATGTATGAATGGTTCTTGAGAGCTCGTCGCAATCCAAGCATTTGCATAATTTCATACAAACTAATTCAAGATGTTGCTCTGGAGGTGAAAAAAATTATGAATGTCGAAAACTTCTATCCAAACAGTGCTTGGCTGTTGAATTTTCGTCAGAAATATAACATTACGGATACGGACATGAAAGTCCAGTCTAATGATCCAGGACCAATGAAATTGGATATTGAATCAATTATTGCTGATGTTGTGGTTAGGGAGAAAAATAACAATAGATATGCTGGGTCAATCTCGTCATCAAGTAGTACACACAATGAGGGTCGAAATAGAACAAGTGATTGCTCATCGATTGAGGACAATGATGACAATGGACCTCCCGCGAAAAATCCAAGACTTGAGCGAATTGGTGTCATTGAAATCGATAGTGATGAAGATGAAGATGAAGATGATGCTGATGTCAATGATGAAGATGGAAATTCTGTTATAAAGACTATCGATCAGGCATTGGTGCATTTAAAACCTTTGGAAGATTTTGCTTTGATGAGAGAAGACTACCGAGTTATTGGATTGATTTCACAACTAGAGGTTATCTTGAGAAGTTCAAAAGACAAATAGAACTGGAAACGGTTACTCAAAAAATTTACAAATATTCTTGTCTGTAATTTAATTTTAGTCTTAAAACTTAGATTTAGTACATACTTAAAGATTTAATAAAAATTAACTACTTTTAAAGAATATCTAATTGTTTTTTTTACATCTTGAAAAAAAAATCACTCGAAAGAAATATGCATTTCACTTTTCCTCCTTTCTGAATCCCGAGCGAAAACTTGGTTCATGTTTGAAAAATTGGTTTCTAGTTAATTATTTTATATTGGTTATGTCTTATGTACTTGTACAAAGAACTTTGTTCACTCAAATTTTGGGGACGAAATGGTTTTAAAATATCAGGTGCAAATATTTTTTGGAATTGTTTTAAGAAATATCTGTAATTTTTTGTGAAAAATTATATTTTTCGAAACCTCCCATTAAAGCTATTTAATTTTAGTTTAGGTTTTCTCGGAAAGTCTAGACCGATTGCAAGAAAAAAATCATAATTTGTTTTTTTATTTTCAAAAATAAAGATTTCGAATCGAATTTTTTTTTTTTGTTAAAAATGTACAAGTAAATGTAAAATTTCTAAGTTTAATTTTTATATTTTGTGCATAAGTTTTTTTTTAATATAACTAATAAGGAAAGTGTGTTTTTGTTTTTTTTAATAAGAAATAAAAATAAAATATTTTAATTTTCAAATGCATTTTATTTTATGGGCCCATTTAAAGGAGAATAATGTCCACAATTTGGATACGGGAAAATACTGGAAAAAGTTTTTTTTTGTTTTTGAAACCACGAAAAATTTTGTTTTACATGTATTTATATCCTTAGAATATCGAAAGACTGAACAAAAAATTGAAAAAAAAACATACAAAAATATTAACAATTTAAATTTTAATGAATGATGAACATACAGAATCAATTTCAACGAAATTTTAATGAATCAAAAATAAAATTTTGAAAAATAAAATATATTTTTAGAATGCTAAAATTTTGTAACTTCAATTTTTAGATGTTGATTAGTAATTACTACAAAAATAGTTTTTCTTTAAAAACGATTCGAATGATTTACAAAAATAATAACAAAAAATTAATTATAAAATAAAAATAGAAATTGCATATTTGTTTTGTAGCTGAATTTCTTTTAAAAAATTCTTTTGTAATTTCAAACTTTTATTATATAAAAAAAAAAAAAAACAAATTAATCATTCTTTCCCGACGTTTCGTTGAATATTTTCCAATTTTTCAAGAGTATTTTTTAGTTTTTTTTTTTTAGACTATGCGGTTTACATTTATTTTGGTCATGTGGCAAGTATCGTTAATTTTGGTCCTTTTAATTTTCCGAAACCCATTTTTTTGCATTGTTTATCATCGTAGGTAATTTCAGGTCTCATTGATATGGGAGAAGGGGGTATCGGGCACATTTGACTTTGAAAGGGGTACATTTGACAATAGTGGACAAAATCCCGCATCGTGTGCATTATATTTTTAAAACTATCAGCGGATCTTGCTCGTCTATTGTTTAATTAGAAAACAAAAATTTGGTTTTAAACAATCTACTAATCAATATAACGAAAAAAATAAATCAAAAAATTCATTTTCTAAAAAGAAGAAGAAAAAACAAAAAATCATTAAATATTTCAAAAAATCCCTCCATTTAAATCTTAATCAAAATTAATCGATGTCGATTTATTTTTAAATAATTTATTTAATAAATAATTCCCCAAAATCAACGTTAAACTGTGCCCACATTACAAAAGTCAAAAGTGCCCCGAAGGAGCCTCATAACTGTTTTTCTTTTTTTTTTCAATAACTAATACTATTTTTTTACAAAGCTGGTTTTAATTTACTTAACTTTAAGCAAAGTGCTATCAAAATATTGATTCACCATTAAAAAAAAATTTTTTATTAGGTTCTGAAATCGATTACATACCGGTGGTCAAAAATTAGATCAGATATACAGAAAACACGAAAACACGTGGTACTCCGCGAAAAGTTAATGAAAGACTGCGAAATTTCACAAAATTTCTTTAAATTAAATTAAGCTTCATTCTTCATCCAAACTTTTGTTTATTAAGGACACGATCATACCGAAAAACGCAAAGTCAAATGTGCCCCGGTGTCAAATGTACCCCCGCTTACCCTACCTCAGTTTTATATTAGGAAATGTTTACGTTTGGGGTATTCCATTCAAAAAGATTACCTACATAAATATTTCGTGAGCTAAACTAATTTTTTTTTCACTTAAGTAATTATTACCTGGAACAACTTCAAAAATTATTTAGTGCTTAAAAATAACTCTAATTACCTACCTACCTACTTTTTTTAAATTTTTTATTCGAATACCTACTCTCGTTAGTTAAAGTAGGTATCTACTTATATTTTTTAAAGAATAGGTAGGTAGGTACTTAACTTATAGTTTTATAAATTATTATGGCTTATACATTTCTACCTACACCTAATTACATAAGTACCTAGACCTACCTACTTATAATATAACTATAGTAACTTAAATATGGAATTAAACCCTAATAAAATTCACTTACAGTGTAAAACACTCCTAAATATCCTTAAAGCTTAAATAATAAAAGCAAAGGCAAGCATTTTATACAATTTATTTGGAAGATTACTAAAATCTGTGAAGGTTCATAAAATAAATTAAATGCATATTCGACTATTTTCATACTTAAAACCACTATCTACTAAAGCCACCCTGTGCGACCAATTTCCAACAAACCAATCAACCCTCAACCCATTACGATAAAAAAAAAAACATCTCACCATCACTCTGTCTATATACATCAAGCACCAACAATATCAACCGGTATGTTATGAGAAACGTCATATAGCTGAATAGCTGGCAATCAAATTCACAAAAAAACAAATACAAGTCACCTATAAAAATAATAAAAAAAAAAACAAATCTACTACACATGGAAAACAGATGCCTATGAAATGCAGATACAAATATAAGAGTAACCCTCTCTGGCTCTGCATGATTCTCTCTTGTCATTTAGCTGAATAGCTGACTAAATGAATTTGTATGTGCGCCAGTAAAAACAACACGGTTCGCCAAACGGTAGACACATAGACATATTCAGTCATACAGCTAAACTCTTCTTGTGTGTTGTGTAGAGCCTCCTGTAGAGCATTTTCATTCAGTTTGTTAAATTTTTGTTATTATCATCACGAGTGTGTGAATGTGCATGCAAGTATATATACCAACATACATATAACAAGCAATTTAAAATGCAAATAGTTATGGACATTGATATGGAAAAACGTAGCCTTCTGCTACGGGATTTCCAAAATGGACTTACACGTTTCCAGGCAAATGCAAATCTTAAAGAGAAATTTGGTGATTGTGTGGGGTATGGGGTTCGAACTTGTGAACGATGGTTTAACAAATTCAAAAAAGGAGATTTTGATTTGACAGTAAAACCACGTGATAAATGCTATAAGGATAGAACGTATTCAAAGAGAAAGAGACCAACAAAAGCAATTAAAAAAGTTGATGAAGTCACTTTTAAGCAACAACAACAACTAGAAACAACAACAGAATTGCAACCTGAAGCTGCAAAGAGCAATGAACAAAGTGCAAATGTTGAAAGTTTACTTACAAAAAAGCGTGAACTAACTGTATCTAAAGTTTCAGCTAAAAGTGGAGCTGCTGTTAAAAAACCTAGTACTGAACCGAATATAGTCACAAGACGACTTGTTAAAACTTCACTTCCGAAACTAATACCTGTTAACGATTCTCCAACTGCCGTACCAGCTGAAATGCCTAAATTAAGACCTCGGAGACCTCGATCTCAAGGAATTGAAATTAAGCTCCCTGATAGTGCGGCCAAGCGAATGTCTCCTCAAACATTAACAGAAAATCATAATATTGGAGGAGGGAATAGGAGCTCAAATAAGTCTGAAACAATCAAGAACACTCCCACTAAAGGGTCCAAAGCGGTTACAGTTCAGTTTCAGAATTTATCCCCGGAAATAGCAAAGAATACAGTCTGTACAAAATCTAAAGTTCAGAATCGAACACCCAAAAACTCTGTTAACAAGAATCCTAAAGTTGACAATAACGGACAAGTAGTCAAACCCAGCCTTTTGAAGAGTCAAAATCCAATAACCAAAAGATTGCCCCCCACAAATGGGATTTCGACAAATCCCAAAGTTACTAACAATCGACAAGTTGACAAAAGTCGTCTCTTAAAAAGTCAAACTCGAATTACTCCTCAAGGATTTGCCAATACCGATGGAATGTTAAAAATTACAAATGTTGCTCACATCGACAGCATGAGCCCAGAGAAAAGAAAAGAACAAACAACTCCAGATAAACGTTGCACACCTCCCCAGCAGACTCCCCTTTCGCCGTTAAATAACCCAACGGGTGTTATTTACCTTAATCCACAAGAAATATTTCGATCGAGTTTTGGCGGTTTTGGAAGTCTACCATCGAAACGACAACTTCCCTCTGAGAAATACTATAAAAATCCAAAACGAGTGTCACTACAACCAACACCACTTCCTCCGGCACCAATGACAATGCCAACTCCGCCGCCAGAAGATTCTGTTGTACTTAGCGACAGCGATGGGGATGATTTGGTTTTTCCTGAAAATACTGCTCTGCCTGCACCAAAAATAAAAACCGACACATTTACAACATATTGGGATTTGGAAAGTGGCAAACCAATACCTATAAATGGAGAAGTGGAACCGGTATGTTTCAAAGAATTTATTATTTTCAGTGGCAAGAGTATTTTAAGATTTTTGTTCTTTTTTCATCCCTCTAGGTTTTGCCCAAGGCTACAGTTCCCTCTATTATTGAAATCGACTGAAAATGGGAGTGAGAAAAATGATTGTTGACGAAATCTATTGTTTTCCAGCTATTAAGTTAAAACAGGGTGTTTTTTGTGATTCCTTAAAAAAGTGTTATTTTTTGAAATAAAGATAAATTTAATCGTTGATGTTGTTACTTGTTTTTAGTGTGAAGTTTAACAATTACAATGAGTAAATAGTAACTTTTATCACTGCTGGTATGGGCTCGTATGGTAATGGTTCTGGACTGGTATTGCTTGCCTACAAAATCAAATCACTGAAATGACGTTTCTCTTTTTTATAATTTCTTATGTGATAACTTCTTTGAACCTCGGCTGCATACACGAAAAAGCATGACTCATCTGAATCTGATCTGGTATAAAATAGATTGCAATTTCAATACTGAGTTATGAAAGGTTTCTTAAAAACAATGCACTTCGACAAAATGTTTATTATAGGTGAAGGAATTTTTTTTAGAATGGAAAGATAATGAAAAAAAATTAGAGGTTGATATGGATTTTTTTCTATGGCCCAAATATTCAAAATAAGAATTTTTGAACAACACAATATATTTTTTATATTTTAAGAATTTAAATTCAATCCTAAGTGGGCTTGAGGTCTTGTTTAATTTTTGACTATTTCTTACTCCGAAGTTTCGACTGTGTTTACAGTCTTCTTCAGGGCTAATTATTTAGAAAATTAAAAAATCGTGATAAATGCTAAAAATCTAATTTTCTGTACTTACAGAATATTTTGTCTTTTAATCTTAAGAATTCAATCTTAAGAACTTCTAGCTTTGGTTGGTTTTTCTTTGCTTTTATTGATTATATTTTAAGGTTATTTTTGAGTGGTGTTTTTTCAGATGTCTTATGAAATGTTGAAGCAATTGTTAGGACGGGACGGTATGAAAACCACAAATACTGTGCACAGTCAACAAAATCTGCTACATGCCAAGACGGACTTGTAGGCGCCATTTTTTTCTTATTCATTAACATCGTAAGGTCATTTTTAGTTGTTATCCGAACTTTCTTTTTACGAATACATAACTTTATACCTACATCTTCATATAACGCAAGTAAACATAAATCTCGGGTTGGGTCCGGTATCTCGATTTTCATAATCCTGGGGTCAAATCGTCTTATACGTTAACGAGTAACTCGTGAGCGGAATCTACAAACGGGTTTAAAAAGTAAAGAAAATATAGGTATATCTTATTTTAATATAAATTAAGCTGTTTGAAATCACGAAAACATACATTAGGACATTATAGGTATTAATAAAATAAAATTTCACCAAAAGAGTTGAAAACACCAGCATTGCATACCATTGATTTAAAAAAAAATAATTCCTCAAATTAGAATAGGTAATATGGGAATAAAATTAGATGTTATAATTAAAACGACGTTATTAATAATAAAACTCTTAAAATGTATAAAAAAAAATTTTAAAAAAATCTTGCCAAAAGTTGGACTCGAATCCACGCCATTTTCAATCCCATATCTTTTATGAAGCAACATGCAACATTGCTCCTTGAGTCAGACGTCTTAGATCGCTCGGCCATGCGCACATAGGGATTGACGAGGTCAAATTTGTCACGCAATTACAATTACGTTCTGTTTGCTAACGTATGTATGCCGTCATCATAATCTCTGTGCTCGTTTAATGTATCACGTAATTGTCTTTCGTACACTTGAGGTTTCGTCAACGGATGCGACGATTTGGCTGTTTTTTAAATTCCCGCTTTTGAAATCCCGTTTTTTACCATCCCGTTTATTAAACTTTCGTTTTTATCACAGTACACAGTGTACTTTGCGTTTTTATAACCCGCTTTTGGAATCAACACAAGTTGTTTTATTTTCAAAAACCCAGCAATTTTTTTGGAAAAAAAAAACAAAATTTATAAAAAATTCTTTTCTTTTATTTAATATTTTTAAAATTTATTTTAATTTATGCTTTTTTATAAAACCAATAACTATTGTAGCAGTACCTAAATTTGGACTCCATAAATGCAATACAAATTAAGTTTTTTTTTTCTTTTTATTATAAAAATTTTAACAATTATAATTTAATTTATTTTAACATCTATTATTCTAGTATTTGAATGCAATTCGCTGCAAGTGCATTCTTCTTTTGATTCTCAGCTTCTTCTTCTGCCTCGAGTATAGCTGAAAAAAGTTTCATCTTTACAGTCCGCTGCAAAGCTTGTGGCAATTGACTTGTAGACGCATACATGGCATCGAAAAACATTTTTAAACTATTCGTATTACTATCAACTTTTTCGTTCTTAGGGTCAATTGCTTCAGGTAAAATAATATCTTCATAGCTTTCTACATCCGATCCGGTGTTAGTTTCGACATCAGTTTCGATTTTTGTTGGCAAAGTTCCATTTGTTTCAAGTTCTGTAACATTCTGTGGTAAATTGTCTTGGCTATCACTCCAATATTGTATTGTAGAAAATTCTCTAGTTGATGTTGTGTCATTTAAACTCGCAGTATTAATTTCATCTAAATTTTGAATTATACCTGCTTCAATGGTAGTGGGTTTAATACCGTTTTCGGTATTATTGTGAGATTTTTCATCATCCTTTCGGATATTTAGATACGGATCGAGAAAATTCATTTTTCTTAAAAACCATGTATGCGTTCTTCTAAGATTGTGTTTAGGATTTTTTCGATAAGCGACGTAAGTGTCGTATAATTTTTGCCAAGTAGCTCTCGCTAATGCACCTTTATTAGATAAAATTAAATATTTAAGTAAAAAGTTAGTAAAATTAGTAAGTTTAGTTTCAGTAAAAAAACTAAATACAAAATATAATTTATTGCTTAAAATAAATTATAAATTGATGGAGTAAAATTTTATATTCTCATTAAATAATTTTTATTTCTAACTTTAAAAAACTAAAATATCTTTAAATACTTAATTGTAAACTGAAACACCCTGTTCTTTTTGTTTTTAAATACACACACACACACACAAACCCACATAAACTTACCATTTTTAATTCCACACTCTTCAGCCACCTGAGACCAAATTCTGTCTCTTGATTTTAAATTTTCATACGACAAATGTATTGGATCGTATAATGATTTATGTGCTCTAACAGAAGCAATAATTTTGTATTTTTGTTTTGTGCCATCACTTGCTTTCACACGCGGCATATTTGTTTATTTTACAGAAAAAAAATCGTTTAAATTAAATGTTATAAAATGCAATTACTTTAAAAACAAATACTATTCAGCTGGAGTCTAATACAATAATAAAAACAAATCACTCTCGCCAACTGTGTGAAGTGTGACAGTGTGCCTCTCTCAAAGCAAGCGATTCGAGTAAGTTTAAAGTATGTATCTCGGGGATGCTCTTTTTTAATATTCTTGGTGTCGAAGTGCTGCCATTGTGTGTATAAGATGTTTGTAGTTTTAAATTTTTTTTTTGAATTCGCGTGATTGTACTTACAAATTCTCAAAGTGTGAAGATACCTATCCCATATAAAAAATCCGAACATAAAAGTTTTAATAATAATATAATAACGGCATTGTAAAGAAATATGGTGATAAAAACCTCTGTATTACTTCCTACCCCAAGTTGGGGTAGAATTATTTTACTAAAAAAATTCTATTGCTATGGCAACACTGAGTTCACATATTTCTGTGGTCTCTCTTTTTATTTTTCAAAACAGTCTGCAGGTCTGCACACCAGACGCCACACATTGACGATTTTTTGAAAATAAACGAAAAAAAACTCATGTATTTTTTCTCTTATAATAAACTTGAGTATATTTGTGTTAGGTATGATTGAAGAGATTCATTTGGAAGAGACAACAATCAACAACTGGTATGACGTTTTTCCCAGAGATACATTCTGGGTATCTCTGGGTTTTGCGTTCCTTTAATAAGGAGAAAATCAATTTAATATTGATATCAAATTAATATCTATGTAACTACATGGATTGATGCTTAAAAAAACAGTTGAATCAAACTTTGATGTGTAATATTCTTTTGAAATTTGGGTAAAAAATGCATTGAGTAAGTATGTATTTGTTTGCCTTTGAAGAAGTGATCGATTTTAAAATTACAGTGCCGTCGCTGTGTACTGTTTGCTTAACATAAGCTTGGTAGGTAGTTACAAACCACAGTACACATTATGTGTACTTTGGTTACAAACTTGTGAAGTAGGTAGTGAATTAATTATAGGTCTATGAAAAAAACATATTTGTGCAGATGTATGGGTGTAATAAGTTAAGGTGGATTGAGTCAAATAAAAAGCCTAATTAGTTTTTGTTTTTGGAAGATCCTAAAAATGTGACAATCAGTAGGTTCTGCAACAATGACGGTCACTAATAACCTTAGCCAATTCGAAAGGAATATTTCTTCACGAGTGGTGAATTAGTTCACGTAAACTTCGTATTAAAGCACGAAGAATTAAAGAAAAACGATATACATACCTACCTATAATTTAGACTTTTATTATCACAGGTGCAAGAGATTTTACTTAATTGAAATTTATTCAAAAGAAGAGAAGACAACCTTTTCAGAAAATATTATTGCTTGGTCTGGAATAAGATAAATTAGCTGTCAGTAGAAAAGGTTTAAAACTATCTATAATTTTTTTTCCTATATAGACGCTGTGAACGGGGTTTCTTGTGGTTGGTTTTGACAGATTTTAAGTATAAATTTCATAAAAATTTGGCACCCATGTGAATTATAAATTTACACTTATTCGGCGCTGTGAAGAAAGCAATCATAGTTGCGTTTCCACGGTCGCGTTTTTTTACTTCTTCGTACTTAATGCTGCTACTTTTGAAATCGAGTTATAGTAGTGGAAAGCAACTTTTAGTACTAAGCAGTAGATAAATGTGCACAGCTCATATCAGTCGGTGCTGTTGATTTTGTTTAAACTTTTCCACAAACGACAGCCCTGATAATTCCTTTCTCAATTTAAACTATCCTATGCCTGTCATGCCTTCTCTTTTTATCTTCTTCAATGAGATGAGAAATAAAGAGAAAACCAATAAGTAAGAAAGAGATGCAAAATTAATAAAACCTTTCGTTTCCACTTTTAAATGTGATATCTGTAGTCCGTTTCATAACACTATCTTGCTCAGTTACATTTTGAATTTGAGAATTTGCACTACTGTCTCACAATATTCAACAATTTATCATCTTGAAAATTGTGTATATATTCGATTATTATTTTTTCAGTGCTCCCACTTGTTTAAAAACAGATATATATATTGAAAGTAAAACTGAAACAACACAGGCGAATATCAACACGTGAGTACTGATTGCATTAATTTTAGTGATTTTTTTTAATCAAAATTTATTTTAACTGTGCAATCAAATCAAATAAGGGTGCATACTTAAGGTTTCTGAATATGGATTACATTTCGCTTTCAAAACTATGCATAAGTAACTTGTGTTAAGAACTTTAAGAGACTAGAAGTGTTTATTTTAATGAGAACAAATCAAGCAGGGCCTATAAAAGTTTGAAATTACATAGAGATCAGGGGTCGAATCACCGCACACGATTACGATCATACGTTTACGTTTTGACATTTGCTCTCTCTATTTAATCAGTTGAAAAAGATATGAACAAACAGCAACCATACGTTAACGAACATATGCCGTAATTCGACCCCAGATTTTGTATTGATTTTTACAGATGTATCCTTAACAAAATCTAAGCTTTCTGCATGATATTTTAAGTTTTCCAGCCAGAAAAATTACTAAAATAAGTTTGAAAATGTTCAATTTTGCATTTTTACGCGATCTTACTTGAAACTAAAATTCATAGGAATAAAGTGGCACCACTGAAATTTAATTGTTCCTAATTAGATATAATTTAAGAGAGAAAACAAAATCATACATATAGACAAGACATAACTTCTTAAAACTCCGTGCTTTATTTATTATCAAAGACCAAAGCTGCATTTTTGAAGTTTTAAGTTTAAAATAACTTCACTTGGATTGGAAGCATGCAAAAAGTACTTTTTATTTCATTTTGCAAGTGATTTATTAAGAAACAAAAAGTGTGTAAATCTTTGTCAGTAGGCAGAGATACTCTGTCAGTAGGTATACATATATGGTAATGGTAATAACATGAAATAAAGAGATGCTAAAGAGAATTTTGCATCGTGGTCGTGGCTTACATTTGGTAGTTGTATTGCCAGCGGTGCATACTTGAGAAATATAGTAAGGTAAACAACTAAATATCTTTTCACTGAGACTTGCAGTTTGGTATCAGAAACTTAATGGTACTAAATGAATTAATTAAAAACTAATACATTTTTTGGAATAACAATAGAAGGCCACAGTACTTAGGAGGAAAGATACTAAATTAATCACAAAGTTGCAGTATTCCAAAACGCAGCTGAAAAATCATGTCGAATTTTCGACACAGACAAACTGACAGAGTTGTGGCTTGTGGACAACATTTCGATCGTTTATATTGTTTAGCATTTACAAAATAATTTCAGTAAACAAAATACTTAAATAGTTTCAAGGGTAGTTTCCCTATTTTAGTAATCATTTCAGGGCCTTAAACGAAAAATGTACATAAACCCATTTCGGCAATTATCATCATGTATGTACATAACAAACACCACATATGGACAAATTGGAAGTTCTTTATATAAAATTTAACCCACAAATATTATTTTTTTTTACATTCTCGGAAATAACTCAAACGTTTTACAATTATTAGACCAGGGTCGATAATTTTTGAAACCAAAAAAAATCATAGTAGAATGAAACCCATTGGAAAAGGAGGTGAATATGATGAAAATTAAAGGAAAAATAAATTACGGGCGAGCCGAGTTCGGGAAGTGGGTGGGTTGAGTTTTTAATGGTAGAAAATGGTATATCTCGATTTCCGACAAAACTACAAATCCTGTAGAAAAAAGTTGTATCGCAAAGTTATAGGTAATAAAAAGATCTACAACTTTTGTTTCAACAATTTTTTCACATAACCTCAAAATTTATGTAAAAAATTCAAAAAACCGAGTTTTTGGTTTTTTATTTTTATCTTTTTCAAAAACAAAAATTTTTCTACGAAATTTGGTGAAAACTTACCTTATTATGTCCCAAATACACTGTAATTTATTTGATTTAAAATATTAATTTGTTCACCTTATTTTGACTTAATACCAAAAATACACCCTAATTTTCAATCGAAAATTCACGTGTCAAAATATCAGCTTTTTTCAAAAAGTCGGTGAGCATGACGTTCATTAAAATGTCTATTTTCTGATGATGTAAAAAAAATCTAACATTAGTATACTATAGAACATGTTCTAGTAAAATTCAAAAAATGAAAAAAGCTTGAATTCGAAAAAAAATTTTTATCTTTATTTACAATTTTGGCCTATTTATTCAAATTTACACTTTAATTACTCAAAAAACGTAAGATTTCATGTAACATTGATTAATCTTACGTTTTTTGAGTAATTAAAGTGTAAATTTGAATAAATAGGCCAAAATTGTAAACAATGATAAAAAAAATTTTCGAATTCAAGCTTTTTTCATTTTTGGAATTTTACTAGAACATGTTCTATAGTATACTAATGTAAAATTTTTTTTAACATCATCAGAAAATAGACATTTTAACGAACGTCATGCTCACCGACTTTTTGAAAAAAGCTGATATTTTGACACGTGAATTTTCGATTGAAAATTAGGGTGTATTTTTGGTATTAAGTCAAAATAAGGTGAACAAATTAATATTTTAAATCAAATAAATTACAGTGTATTTGGGACATAATAAGGTAAGTTTTCACCAAATTTCGTAGAAAAATTTTTGTTTTTGAAAAAGATAAAAATAAAAAACCAAAAACTCGGTTTTTTGAATTTTTCACATAAATTTTGAGGTTATGTGAAAAAATTGTTGATACAAAAGTTGTAGATCTTTTTATTACCTACAACTTTGCTATACATTTTTTTTCTATAGGATTTGTAGTTTTGCCGGAAATCGAGATATACCATTTTTTACCATTAAAAACTCAACCCACCCATTTCCCGAACTCGGCTCGCCCGTAATTTATTTTTCCTTTCATTCTTATCATATTTCCCTCCTTTTCCAATGGGTTTCATCCTACTATGATTTTTTTGTACTTTTTAATGTTTTTGAAGGCATCGGCACTGGTCTATATTTTATGTGAAAGCTTTGAAATTTGATTGATGTAGGTAAAGAATTTCAAAGAATAGGAAAAACCTCTTTTTTACTATTTTTCCAAAATGTAATCTTTTATAATTTGTATGTTATGACTTTATAATATATCTTTTTATTAAACTGTATAAAAAGTGTAGAATTATTCCTCATATGTGTACACAATAATCATATTGAACTGCATAACGTATTTCTTTTGTTTTTTTTTAATATTTCAGAACAAAATGCATCTTAGATCTTCAAAGCATAATATTGAAGTTACAAGTTATGATGTTGATTTTTTGGAAACACTTATATACGAATGGATACGACGTTCAATGTTTTTTACGAATTTCCGTCTCTCAAGTACATTGCTTAAGGCAATCGCATTTAAATTCAAATCAATTTTAAATTTAGAATCATTTACTCCAACCGATGAATGGATAGAGAAATTTCGAATAACTTATAATTTAAAAGAAGTTGATACATCACAATTAGATGATATTGGTTGTAAAATTGGAAAATCTGTAGGCCCGGCAGATATTTTCAATGATTTACAACCTCAGTGGGTTGCTTTAGATCCTAAATCCATTAATGAAACATTCGATGCGACAAAGCTTTCTACAAGTATTTATAAGCCAGCTGTTGATGTTAAAGCATCTACTCCAGTTGAAAAAATAATTAAAAGAACAGAAGTGATAAATAAAACTATGACAAAGGATTCTAAATCAATTAAAGGAACTGATAAATTAATTATGGATTCAAAAACAACATTAGCAGCATCACAAAAACAACCAACAACTTTAGCTAAAAAAACTCCAATACTAACAAGGTCATCAACAAAAATACCAACAATTTCAGCCCAAAAAACTCCAATACTCTCAGCACCATTACAAAAAATATCAGAAACTATGAAAAAAGATCCTAAATTGATTAAAGGATATGATAAAACGTTCGTTCTGACATCAAATAATAATCCAGGTGATGATGTTCGAAAAGCGGCTCCTAATGAAGATATAATAAAAGCAACAGCAGTGATAAAAACAACAGCTATCAAAAAGGGGGCACACGGAAGTATTTCTGGAAACGAAGAAAAGAAAAATGAAATTATGAAAGAAGATGTTTCGAAAGATAAGTCAAAAGATAATATCCCACAATCTTATAGCTATGAATCCGACAGTAGCTTAGATAAATTTGACACAAACGAAGAACAAATAATGGATATTGAAGATGAGCTCCCAGTGTGTACTATATTTGGAAGAAAAACCGTACAGAATGTAGCCAACATTGTATCCGATAACAAATCTAAAAATGAAACATTTCAACCAATGATAGTGTGTACTGATCCTAAAAATCCAAACCATAATACCATAACGCTTACAGAAAAAAATCAAACATTTACAAGTATTGTAAAAGAGGTAGAAAAACCTAAAGATGTTATTGATTTAAAACAATTGGAAACTGATGCAAATACTTCAAGTCCTGGTGAATTCATAGACCAATATATAAAAGTACTTTCGCGTGTTCCCGATGATAAGGTCACTTACTCTTCAAATAAACTATTCAGACCGTTGCCATTGAAAGCAAGGAGAACAAAATGTAAAATTGTTAAGCCTGATTTAGACAGTTCAGATTCAAAGCCAATTGATTTGGAAGATTCAGGTTCGGTCGCTGAAAACTCAAAGCCGATTGAATCGGAAGATTCAGCTTCAGTAGCCAAAAAGCCAGTTGAAAAAAATAAACGGAAGCGAAAATATATACAAACTTTGGCTGCTGAGTCAACAAAAGATACGAATGCACCTACAAAAACAAAAGCAGTTGATCAAACCCCCACAACAGGATTGCCAATATTGAATTCACCAGTTAAATCACAACCAAACATACAAACAACAACAACAGAATCACCAAAATTGCTTATCCCACAGCCACAGCCAGTTGAATCAGTACCAACCGAACAGACAATAACATCAAATAATACACCTGCATCGCCAATACCTTATTCCCCACAGCTGCAAGTTCAATTTCTTCCAAACAATCAAACGGAAATATCAAATGAAATGGCTTTACAAACACAACAACTATTGTGGAATCCATCGGTTTTTCCAATAAATAATACAACACCTAATTTTGCAGGGGACACAATATTAGAAACACAACCAGGGGGAATATTCTATACCATTCAAATGCCACCATCTGATCAAAATCTACCACTAACAATGCCATACATTTCATCAATACCAACAAATTTCCAAACTCAAGCAATGGCAATGCCAATAGTCTACCAATTGAATTCACCAATTCAATTTCAAACAACTGGTTCAGAAATTTCACCAACATTTTTAAACTTACAACAATCCCCATTAATACAACAAACACCTTTTGTACAAACAATAGATACATTACAGCAAACATTACCAACAACAAATTTTCCAAATTGTACTCAAAATCAATTTATACCAACAATAACAACGCAAAGTCAACAATCTTTATTCACAAATATACCAACAACTCCAATTAAATCAATACTCGAAACGATATCATCAAACTCAAACATAACAATAAAACCAATAGAAACTGATCCTGTAAAGAACATACCACCAAAAACTCAAAAAACAGCCCACATAACTATCACACCGATGGTTACAAATTCAACAACAACTTCTAACACAAAAAGAATAACACCAATTCCAGTCGAGAGGTTATTAACAAAAAATCATACGACACCGAATACTGGACGTTTGCAAAATACTCCTTCTCTACAAACATCAACAATATCAGCGTCACAAAAACTGGCAACAATTCCTGTCCAAAAAACTCCAATACTATCAGGGCCATCAACAAAAATACCAACAATTCCAGTCAATAAAACTCCATTAATTTCAACACCAACACAAAAAATACCAACAATTTCAGCCCAAAAAACTCCAAATTTTTCAGCACCATCACATAAAATATCAACAAATGCAGCGCAAAAAACTCCAATACTATCGGCGCCATCAACAAATATACCACTAACTATCGCCCAAAAAACTTCAATACCTTCAAGGTCATCACCAAAACCAATACCATCGCCACCATCAACACTAAATTCAACAACGAACTCAAATGCAACAAACACAATGCCAGTCAGGTGTGACAGTTTAACAAGGAAAAACCAAGGAACACGGTTCGCTAAAAGGGAACCGCTAAAAACTAAAGAGGAAGCTATTAAATATATAAAGCTGATGGAAGATTTTGCGATGTTAAATGAAGATTTCCGTTTGATAGGTTTTCTTGAAAGGCTTCAAAAGCAAGTATGAGTGAAGAAAATATTTGTTACTTTTATTCTTGTAATTAAATAAAAATATAATTTTATAGAAAAAAAAATTTAGTTCGAGTTTATTTTCCATAAAAAAAGAAAAACTTGTGGCCATGAGTTATTTTACAATAAAATGTATGTATATTGTTTTTCAGGTTTATTATTTTTATTGTTTTCTGACTAGGATTTTAAAAGCTGACTTGTGTTATTGTTAAAAATATTATAGCTGCAATTTTTATGAGACAAAATTCATGAAAATACCCCTGTCAAAAATACCCCTGTTACAATTAAGTTGCATTTTATCAAACAAAACAGAGAGAAGTTTTTTTTGTTTGCTAACAATGGTTTTGGTTCACTAAGAAAATGCTGAGATAGTTCTCGAATCTAGCGACTAGAATTTTGTATTCATTTATTCCACGAAGGCATATCGGAACTTTTTAAAGGTTTTTTTTTTTTTTGTTTTCTAAACAATAGCCTTGTTTACTTTTCTAACCTTTTTATTTTTAACTCTCACTGTAATGTTGCTTCTATTGTCATATGTATATTTGAAATTAAGAGGACCTTACTTGGCTTGCACATTCAAAAAGAAGTCTTACAAACACCGTTTAGATAGGTTTCGTTAGGATTCGAAAACTCCTTAGAATAGCATTTGAAAAAATCCTAAGCAGAATTAGCCCTGCTACTTTATTGTCATAGTAAGATTTAAAATTAAGCTCCCCTGCAATTTAGCACCCATCAGAGGTCAAAATTAAACTACATTGCCATCTCCTCAATAGAAGATCGATAGCTGCTAACGGCAGTAATGGAGTTTTAGAAGACTGATTCAACGGTCAAATGTTGCGATTCCCAGTACTTTCAACGTCAGTCGTCTCGATGGCTCTTAGCAAGAACTTGAATATACCCAATTAGCAACCATGATATACTGGCCAAAATGATACGTATTAAAATGAATTTTTAAATAAGATGCATTAAATATTGTTGCAGAATTTTGATGGACAAAACTAATTTTCTAATCACAAATCAAACTGATTCCTGTTTTATGAAAATCTTGTTTTTTTTTTAAACTCAATTTTTAACTTGAAACTTTATAGATCTTGTTTTAACGCAGAACAAGTTTTATAAAAAGTTCTGTCTAGCATGTAATAGCCCACACAAAGGAGAATGGGCGTTTTGGACGTTGAGCGGCCATTTATGAAATTGGTATCAAATGAAAGAGCTAAATCTTATGAAAAACTTTTACATTGGAAGTTTCGCTGTATTGCTTTAAGAATGCAAGATATTGCAATATTAGTATTGTTAATACATCGTTTAATGTGTGAAAGAAAAATTAAATTATATTTTCGTTTCAAAAAATCTTGAAAATCCGACCAATATAACTCATAATACAAGATTTTTAAGACAACCACTTTTGTTTTGGTTCGACAGTTTTTCAATCGATTCAAACTAACAAAAAATTGAACAACAAAACTCTCAAAATTGGCTTGAAATTGTTGTTTAAAACAGCTAAAAGTTTGGGTTCTAGTGGTTAGATATTCAAGATTAAGGTCTTCAGAGTCAGGGAAAAGGACAGAATATCATAGTATGCACTTAAAATACATATTAAGTTAAAACATAGAGACAATCTGCATAAAGTGCATTTTTTCGATATTGTTGTTTAATCGAACTCTTTCGCTTTTCTCCTATAAGCTACAACTTCAGAAATTCATTGAATACATAAGAAGACAGCACTGATAAACATTATCATACTTTTTTAGATACTAAGCAATACGTTCTCTATATCATACCGACTATATCAACTTTAGCTTGAGTTTGCGTACCAAAATAAACAAACCGTTCGTTGGGAGCAGTATACTCTGTCACTTTTAACTGTTTAAGTTAAAATAAAAAAAAATTATATTTCTTTGAGTCGAATCAAAATTAAATTAAACAATTAAAATAAACAAACTATTCTGCATTAAATTAAATTCATCAACCTTGTGGTCACCTACCAAGCACCAACGCATCACAAAACAAACACAACAATCATCATGATTAATGATATACTTTATCATGTGTTTTGGGCAATCATCTATTTTCTTTTTATTTTATTAATAATTGGCATGATACATTTTGATTGGAGCAAAGTTATTGAACCGAGTGCAGTAATTGGAATTGTCATACTATTTGGCTATGCATTTTGGCCAAGTTTTGAAATAATTAAACCAATACCTATAGCTGGAATTGTTTATATGGATGAAGATGGGAATTACTTTTGCCATAATGAAGTGGTTTTAATTTAAAAAGAAATTTTGTGTCTTCCATGTACCTTCTTTACTACCTCAACAATACAAATGCCACCATAACATTACACTGATAAAAAAGTACAAATTTTCTTTTAAGCATAAAAATAAACATGTTCCTGTAAAACTTACAAAATCGAAATAAATACCTATACATAATCAGCAACAAAATTTGTAGTTTTATTAATTTATTTCACAAAAAGAGTTATAAAAGACAAAACAATTTTAATAACTTTTTTCAAAATGATTCTGCAACCTGTCAATAAATCCAATCAAACGAAGGTTCTCTTTGTTTAGTGCGAATGATTCCAACTTCTTTATTAACCCCAGAGCTTCATCTTTCGATTTTATTGGACCCATTTGGGAAAATTTTGTCCCCGAAGCAAAGACTTGCGTCGATGTAGATGGAATTAGTGACGACATATCATTTGTTGCTTCATTTTCTTGTTCGACAACGACCATAACCTCTTCATTCGTTTCCATTGTTGCTTCATTTTCTTGTTTGATTTTCACTTCGTACATTTCCATTGTTTCATCATTTTCTTGTTTGATTGTCATCACTTCATTCGTTTCCAATAAAACACTATCGCAATCTATTTCGACCTTGACTTCGGCATCGAATTCTATATTATCATGAGCATCTGAAATAATTGTATCTTGATTTTCCTCAAGAGTTTCTTCTTTAACGATAGTCTGCAATATATCAGCAGGTTCATTTAATAATTGTCTCATTAAAGCAAAACTCTGATGCCAATCATCGTTATTAACGGCGGTTTGGTTTTCTAGCCCTGCCGTTTCATATGCAGTTTGAGTTCGATTGTATCGTTGTTTGTATATTATTTCTTGTTTTCTTTTTGATTTTCTTGGACATTTTGATAAAAGATTTTTTTTCAATCGCAATGCTCTTTCTTCGGGAGTTTCATTTTCTCTTTTTAGTCGCAACATTTCATTTGTTTTCTGTAGTCGAAGTTTGCGCTCCTCTTCTGTTTCATGAGCACGTTTCATACGTTCTTTTTTTGCTTTGCGTGTTAATCTGGATAAATTAGTCTTTCGACGACCCATAAAGTTTAAAGCAGTTTTTTTTTAAACTTGGTTTTGTACAGTAAATTCAAAATTTTGAACTAATTTTGACTACGAATGTTGATGTTATTTTCTACACGAAAGGAGAACACACACAACTTATACCTTTTAGAGACTGATATTTTACTACAAACTAGAATCTAAACTACACCGCATACGTAATGAACAAATACATCTTTAAGATACGAAACGAATGAAGAGACTGGTGTATTGATTTTTCCATGTTAATTTAAGAGATTTCGTTTAAAGTGCAGTTGAGTGACACATGCAGGGTGACGCAAATAATGTGAATTTTGTAAGATGTGAAAACATGAGCCTTTCTTTTATGAGAAGCTTATTTAAAGATGCAAAATTGATTAAATCAAATAGATTCTTATGCCTTATTCCGTGACCTATCTTTATTAAATAAATGTTAGCATTTAAATCAAATAGAATTGCCGATTTCCGCTAGAGTATATTTTCATATGAGGGTGTAACTACCAGAGCACAAGCATTTCAGCATCTTGAATGAACAAAAACAACTTGTGTGTGTTACCACCAAGCTTATAGGCTGTAGTTAAAGCTATTGCACGGAACGTACCGGATCGGGTTCAAAATTTAGCAAAAAATTGGCGAGTTTCACCTTTTTCAAAAATAAAAGGAAAATAACCAAGCGGATTTTTTAAAATTTCAGAACCTTCATGTCTGAGTAGTATGTTTAAAGTCTAAGAACCAAACAAGCAGTTTTCTTTTACCAAAAAGAAATAACTGGTAGAAAAGTACAATAAAGAAATGTCAGTTGATTTCTGTGAGCAACTAATTGCTCTAAAAATATGCTTAAAATCAGAAATAAGGTAGGTTCTACATTGTTTACATCAGCTACATCAAATGACTTTAAACATTAATTGCTGCTGCCTTTTGGACTTCTGAAGCAATTTTTTGAATATTTGCACTATTTAGACCGCAACAAGTTTTTTCCCACGTTCAATCCGGCTCAAATATTAATTTTTGAGGACGCTGATGTAATTAATGACGTTGATGTAGTGAATGTAATAAGCTCTGAAACAGACCCTAGATTAATGAAAAAATCGCTTAAAATAACCAGCTCTTAGTCTATTTGGAAGAAATCACCAATTCTACTTAATATCATCAATTTTGCATTTTTAAATAATTTTTTTTTTTTTATAAAAAAGGCTCATTTGTTTTCATATTTAACAAAATGATAGTCAATTCCCATTCGGGGCACCCTATATATGGTGCACTTCAACTAAACAACTCTCTTAATTTGATTAAAAAAATGTAAACAAAAACATTTATAACATAAAAGCAAAAAAAAAAACATTACACCAGTTGATTTCTTCATTCGTTTCATAATCTTGAAGATGTTTTTGTTCATTGCATACAAATGTGTATTGTGTGTAGTCGTGCAGTGTAATTTCTAGTTCTCAGTAAAATGTCCATCTAGAAACTAAGATGGATTAGTTATGTTTAGTGTTCGTTAAACATCGATAGTTTAAGATTTCGATAGTATCGATAGTTTTGGGAAAACCCTATCGATACTATCGATACTATCGATAGTTTTACCAAATTTCCTAAAAAGCTTTAAAAAGGCTTTTTTGAATAATAAAAAACGTTTAATAATCAGAATATTGCAATTTAAAACTAATTTTTAGCAACTGGAAATGTATTATTTCAATTGTTTACTTGCAAAACATTTTGAAAAACAAAAAACCAGATGTATTGAGGTCCGAAAAAAAATATTCGGTTCGATACGGCCTGCGGCAAGCTTGCCAAAGATAACAGACAATTATGTTAAATGAAAATATTTAACGCATATGTGCACGAGTTTATCGAGCACAAGAGAACATTTTTGTATAAATAGATATATGTATAATAAATACATACATCTAGCAGAACTGCATACTCTTTAAGGTACATCAGCAAATAAGATAATGTAACCTTGTCGATTCCTACATATACATATTTATTTGACAAAGAGAATAAAGGTCCTACATTCTAGTAAGTGCATGTATAAATACTAAAAAAGGGCTAAAAAACAAAGTTTAGTCGTGTTTCCACCGACCGACCGGCTTGACAAAAATACTAAGCAAGCAGATGATTTTTTATTTGGTGTTGTCATAACGAACCAAACTATTGCCTTGAATGTATTTATGAAATGATACAGCTAAAAACACAATACCTACAATAAAATAAAATTTATTGAAACAAATCGCGCAGCAACCAAAACCTAAAGTAAACAAAATGCAACAGTGACATAGTATGACAATGTTAACAATTAGTATTATAATTCTGTGGTTTCCCAAACGAAAAATCATTCATAAATAATTGAAATGATGAGAAATGAAGATTTCGGGTTGGGGTCAAAATTCTGCCGGGGTCAAAATTCTTTTGTCAAAATTCTGCTTTCAAAATTCTGTTTTACAAAATTCTGCTTTCAAAATTCTGCTTTTTAAAATTCTGTTTTTCAAAATTCTGTTTTTCAAAATTCTGCTTTTCAAAATTCTGTTTTTCAAAATTCTGCAAAAAATTAAAAAAGGGTTTGGAAAATGTTAAAAAGCGCGCGCTTTTTAACATTTTCCAACCCCTTTTTTAATTTTTTGCAAAATTCTGTAAAATCATCTTCTTGATTAATTGTCTGCTTATTTGATTACTTACCTACATAATTTGTCATTCTTTGAATGCATATTAATTTTTGTTTTAATACTAAACATTTCCGAAAATAATTCAAATTTTTTTTAATTTATCAAATAAAGATGAATAATCAAAAATTTGAATAAGAAAAGGAATATTTTGTATCAAACAACATCGGTTCCAATAAGTTATAGATTTTATTCGAAAGAAAGTCAGTCTATGCATTTAAAAAATATTTCCGACACTTAAACAAAAAAAATTAGAAAAGTACCAATGTTGAATTACATTAATGAGGTGTATTTTTCTTTAGTCAGCACATATGCTATAAAAAAAACAGAATTGGCAGAATTTTTTTGTTTAAGTATAATGCTGGCAGAATTTTGAAAAGCAGAATTTTAAAAAACAGAATTTTGAAAAGCAGAATAGAAAAAAAGCAGAGTTTTGAAAAACAGAATTTTCGTTAAAAAAGCAGAATTTTGAAAAGCAGAATTTTGAAGCCAGAATTTTGACCCGATCCCGAAGATTTCACTAAATTTTCAAAAGTTTTTCAGTGTTTTAGGAGTTCAAAATTAAAAAGCTGGTGCGTTTAGAACGAAAAGCTTGGGGTAAACTGTTAAGCTTAAAACTATCGATAGTTTTGTCGATAGTTTTTTAGAACTATCGATGTACGCGATAGTTTTTTACTATCGATACTATCGATAGACTATCGATGTTTAACGAACACTAGTTATGTTAGATGTTCTCCTTAAATGTAATTGCATTTTTAGTTCGAAACTAAATTTTAAAAAAATCATTTCAAAAGTTTCAACCGTTGTGCTAGTTCTATTTTAAATAGAATGGCTGGGCGGAAAACTAATTTATCAAGATTAACATACATAGCAAGAAGAGTTCGCAAAAAATAGATTATCCAAACATCCAAGAATTAAAAAAAACGATCTAATCATTTTTATCAAAAAAACAAAACCAACTTCCATGGATCAAAACTGGGTTTTATGTTTTTTCTCATAGTTTCTATAGCCATAACTGAACGGAATTGAAATGGGACCACACTGCAGGCACCAGGTTTCCAATACAAAAAGAATTATCAAAAATGGTTCACTTAGTCCAAAGTTTTGAAGTAACAAACATAAAAAAAAAAATATATACAGACGAATTAAATACCTCCTCCTTGTTGGAAGTCGGTAAAAAATACCAATGTTCATGTTACCTGTTGCGAAGTCCCCGGAAATGCCTAAATTGTCTTTTTGTATATCCTACTTTAAAAAGAGGTATTAGAGGAGGAGGTCATAGTTTTAAAGTTAAGAATCTATTTTTTTTTTTATTGTTTGAATTAAAATTAGGTATCTTTTTAATAAAACATTTTTAAATTGACTTTGTATTTTTTTCACGCATTCGAACATTTTCTGATTTTCTTTACTTTGGTATTTGGTAAATGTATTTGATCTTGTAATTGATTTTTTTCTCTGATGATACTTTTTATTTTTTTTGTTTGTAAAAATTCAAACAATGAATTGTGACAAGCGTTTTTATAATTTTGATTTTGTCCTCATTTCAAACTTAAGGGGGGGAAATCCCTCTGGACGACACCTTTTTCAATATTTTTTTATGCAAAACTGAAAGCACTTATTGATATTTGGAAAAAGACAAGATATTACTGACATTATTAAGTATTGAAAAAAAAATTTTTGAAATGAAAAAATAACAAAATGGCGGCTCTGGAGCCTTTCAAAGTTGACGCCTCTAGTTTACGCCGTGCAATGCACAGGTCCAGGAAATCATCTTAAATCAAAAAGGAAATTTTTTTCCGTTAGATGATATTAGTACGCATTGCATGAACCTAAATTTATTTTTTTTAAATGAAAAATAAAAATTAGAAATCAAAAAAACGAAAAAAACCATGTTTTTTTACAAAGAAGAAGTTAAAAAAAATATTTACTGTACAAATTTTATTCAACTTTTAGGTTCAGGTTATGGCCAATAAGATAAGGAGTAATTTGCTTCAAATTTCAAGTCGATAGCTTCATTAGTTTTTGAGTTACATTGCACGGCGCGGAAAAAAAACGGGTTTCGAAAAAAATGCTTTTAAAGTTTTCGTTTTCGTACTATTGTAGGTTCGGAGCGCATTGGTTTCGGCACTATCTAGGCACTTTTGAGGCTTCATTTAAGGCTAAGACCACTGAAAATAGTTTCTTCGGTTGATAAATAAATTTATTACGCAAAAACAAAATAATGCAAAAATAAAAAATTCCAGAGGGATTTCCCCCCTTATGATAAAAGACATGTGAGGCATAATCGAACTGGCTATCTTAGCTTGTCATTTATCTTTATTTTCCCTTCACAAAATACCTGACAAAACAACAGAACACTGTGAAAATGAATTTTACATCTGGATTTATAAAGTTAAACAGACCTCCAGAGAGCAGTTTAAATTTGTTTGGATTTAATGAAATTGGATTTAAAAAAATGGATTTAAGATTGGATTTAAGTAGTGAATATTATGGAATTGGATTTATTTTTGACATTTGACATTGCTTACACCAGATGTATTTTTTAAACTAGTGAATAATATGGTCGTAAGACTTTAATTTCAGGGAGCAGAAACAATATTCATTCAATAGTATTAAAAAGTACTCACTAATAAAATGCACTGAAAAACGCAGCCCTGGAGCGTAAATAATAGAACTAAAATATGAAATCTTTTCTCTTCTCTTTGATAAGAGTCAATACATGTTTCTCTTTAAATTTGTTTTTTTTTTTTTTTTTTTTTAATAAAATACCTAAATTCGATATACAAACAAATCAAAATGCAACAACAAATGTGAATGCAGGTGTATTAGTTAGATGAACAATTGTTATTATAGTTGAATTTGTGCATTAATCGTCGATAGAAGTTTACTAATTTATTACTAAACTTTTTGTGAAGGAAGTTCTATTTCTCCAAACTATTTGTCTAGTTTGTGTTTTAAACTTAATTTGCTAATAATTATGTTCACCCGACGACGTAAAAGGATAGCAGAAACACCTGAGCAAAGAAGCATCCGTCTGGCAAAATGTAGAGAATATGCCAGGATTAGAAATTTAAATGAAACTCCTTTACAAAGAGAAAGACGACTGTCTTATAGCAGAAAATATTCACGAATGCTAACAAGAAGAAATAATAGACGAAGGAAAATGCAAATTAAAAATGATGCATTGTTCAAAATTAAAATTGAAGATAAACCATTAAGACAGCATGTCGCAAGAAAACCGAAACCTAAAACACTTCCATATGAACATGACTTTAAGACAGTTCCACCTGAGGAAGATGTTGAATTCGATTGGCAGGATGTGTTCACTACCAGACTTGGTCTACAGGAAAACTTAATGCAGGAACCTGAAATCGAACTTGATAAAGGAATTGAAGGATGTAAGAATTGTGGTAAAAGGCTAAATAAGGGAGTCAACATAAAACGAGAAATAGATGATGAATTAGACTTCACAAGTATACCTCTTCCTTCTCTGAGTGTCCTATTTACCACAGAAACAGATGAAGAATCCATTGAAGTTGAACCGGAAGTGAAGCATGAAATTGATAACTAATAATTTTGTGCAGGCGGAAGTAAATACTGTACAAAACTTATTTAAATTTGGAATTAAAATGGAAACTGAAACAGGATCCAAAGCAGTTTGGAAATTATATTATATCAGAGTTAAACTCTAAAACTTAGCCATAAGTTATTCCTACTTTCTAATGTTTTCTTGTACATATATAAAAAAAAAATTCTAGTTTTGTTGGCCAAGGCCTTCAAGAAATTTTGAAATATTTTGAATTATTTTATACGAAGGACGTAGGTATTATTTATGTTTTAACTTTTTATGTTTTGTTATTTATATTATATAACTTTATTTTTTTAACAAAATATTTATGGTCTATGTAATACTTACCAATGAATTAAAGTGTGTTACTTAAAAATGCCTAAACGAACAAATTTTTCACAGAATGAAAGTAGGTACTTACCTACATTGAGAAGGTTGGTAATTGGTATCATCGTCAAAGTAGGCAAGTAGAATTTTGGTGTTTAACTGTCTAAAAATTTGGAAATAACTTTTCCTATTCCTATAATAATACTATGCTTTCATTAAATATGTTCATGCTTTGACGAAGAGTCAATTGCCAAACATAACTAGAAATTTTGTAGGGAATTTTAAAAAGATATTGGGGCATATTTGTAGTTCTTGTCTAACTTAAACTGGAGTTTATCCAATGTAATTTAAATGGGATAAAGTCGAGTTTTTCTTAGAACTAGCTTAAACAGTTTCTATGAATATGCCCCATTATTGTATGTTATAAAATGCATTACTGGTTCTCGTGTAACTATACCTACTCGTATTTGATTTAAAATTTTGAGTTGCTAAAGATTTTTATTAGAGGAATGAAGTTGGTAATCCGGCAGCTAAACATTCTTAATCGTTTGAGTGTTTGACTGCTTCCTAAAATTAAATTTTTCAAGGTCTAAATAAAATATTTGCTGTAAGCGTAAGCGTGATTTGAAAAGTCTTATTTTTAAAGAAAAAAAAACGTTGATTTGTGAGTTTGAGTTGAAGATTTGTCAAAAAAAGAGGTTTTTCCATTCCAATTTTTTAATTTAACAACAACTTTTAGATGATCTTATCGAAAATGTTGTCATGAAATTGTAGGGAAGAAGTTTGTGCAATTTTGCTGTGCTTTTTCTGACTAAATAGCAACTTTTTCGAAATTTGAAGTTTCAATAAAAATAACTATATTTTTTTAACCTAAAAAACTCTAGAAGAAAATATATTATGTAAATTGTTTATCGTGAAATGAATGCTAATTGAAAAATTTTCATTTGGGTATTTTATAACCTGCCTAAAAAGTCAAAAAAATCTCATATCCGCAAGGCGCAATTTTGAAGGTTAAACCACAAAAAATTCACAAAATTAGCAAAAAAGACTGCAATTTACAATTCGGTGTACTCGAAAGGAAATTACTTGAAACAGCATTTTATATTTTGTCGTTGCTTACCACTTTTACGATTCTTGAAAAAAATGTTTGTATTTTACGGTTTTAAAGTTAAAATAGACAAATCCGACTGAATTGGTTATATATACATATTTTAGTATTTGTTTGAGTTCTTAATAAATTTCTTTAAAAAAAATTATGAGAGAATTTCAACAACAAGGGAATTTTAAACAATTTTGTTTGTATTTTTTGACTGGGAAATAGGATGGAATATAAAAACTGGAATGTTGAACTGATTGATGCAACTGGCCAGCAAAATTTTTACACAAAATATACTTTTCTAAAAGTGTTATTATTAAGTGATGAATTACTCGAATTTGAAGTCAGAAATATTCAATTAGCCTGCGTTTTTTGAAATATTACCGTTATAAAATGCTTAAAAAATGTTTTTTTTTCTATCGGCAATATTTCAAAAAGAGAGTCCAGTAAAATTTTTCTTTCGTACTTGAGGTCAGCACTAAAACATTCAGAAAAGTATATTTTGGTTCTTGTGGTAAAAATTTTGATGACCAGTGTAATGGGAAACCGAAATATGGACCATTATCGATAGACAAACAACATAACTGACTTACAGAATTGCATTGTGAAAATGAATAAATTGTCTTTATTGAAAAAAAAGTATTATACCTATGTAATTTTAATTTCTTTTCCATTTTTGTTGATGATCAATGTCTACGTTGAAATAATCGATCTTCCAAATCATTTTCTTTGTCACTGAAATATTATGTGTTAAGCTTCACTTAACGTATACAAATCTCATCTATAAACAAAAAATTTGCTTGCCCATGCATCGATACAAAGCAAAGAAAAATTTTTTTTTTTAAATTATGTAATAGGTAGGTACTTCTTATTATTCATGAAAATATGTGTCTCTTCAAAAAAAAAAAACTTAACAACTATGTATGTAAATGTTCAATACAAACTTAATGACAAACAAAAAAATCAAGTTTTCGAAGGAGGATTCTTAAAAATAATCTCCAATGTCGACAGCAGACCAATAACTCTATAGTTCTCTTCACGCAAAGCAAAATCTTCCAATGGCTTTAAATGTTCCAAAGCTTGTCTATAAGTTTCAACGATCGGCTCCGACATCACCTGCGGACCACCACCATCTTCTGAATTCACATCAAAACACCCATCATCGTCTTGACTCAAATCCACAAGTTTATCCCTCTTAATCTCGGTTTGCGAATCCGAATCATCATCGTCGGCGTTCTTATTTATACCATAAAAATCTTCTAAAGTTTCCTTAAATGATCTCTTTGAATTCTTTTTTGGATTAATAACTGGAGGGAAATGTTCAAAAGGTTGTTTCAAAATAACTGTCCTTTTTACTTTACGCGCATTAATTATCGCTTCTTCTTCAATCAAAGGTGCCATTTCGTCATCATTTAGTATAGTCGCAGTGGGATCTATAGAATGTATCAGCTCCACCAAATCCAATGATAACCTTGTTTTTTTTCGATCTCTTCCACGTAATTCATCCCAACTACCCAAATGTGATCTTCGAAACCTTCGCAACCAATAGTCATCAATAGCTACGGTTAATGTGGCGCCTAATAGATTTCGAACATCTGTAGCAATCCGCTGCAGCTCACGTCTTGATGTACACAATGTATTACCAAATTCTGGATGATATTGGGCCCTCTCCACCCACTTGTAAACGGTATCATTGATCAATCTGATAACACGCACTCTTTCCTCTAAAGCGGCAGCTTCTTTTTCCAACCTGGCCTTTTCTTCTTCTTCGAAACCAGGTGGCGCCTTAAGTTGCAATTGTGGTATAGCTCCAGTGGCTAAGCGCCTGAAGCCAACGTGCCACGGATAAAAATGATTCGAACAAATATAAGGCCTTCGTATAACTTGAAGTGCTTCCTTCGATTCGTGACAAATAGCTAGCCAAGTTTCGTAGACTGGACTATCACGTTGGGGAAAGTTGAAAAACTTTAGATCTCTGTTATCGCGAGAATTCGATCGACAACCGTATATTGCGCACTTTCTTACATCGGGCATTGTCGAAAAGTTTTATTTTATTTCAAAACGGCAAGAGAACCTGTGATACTTTAAACAATAATCTTCAAAATCGACTTTTTTCTAACAAACCCTCGCCAGATTTTTATTAAAAACAAAAATAAATTGAAAAAAAAATTAAAATCTCCAACCACGCCAGCGATGTTAACGAACACAAGCAAGTAAGTGAAACAAACAAATTGCTTGGGTCTAGGAAACCGCACTGACTCTGCTCTCTACAACAAACCTGAATAATACAGTCCGCTGGCGCTGGCTGACGCTGGCCCAGTACCTACGACAGTAGTTTGATCTCCCTCTTGCACAGTATTTTCCCTCCGGATTCAGTCGGTCCCTCTACAAACTTGCTGTTCGTGCAGGGGTTATCGTTTATTGTCTCGTTGTTCAGCCGGGGCTGTTACATGCAGAGCAAGTTTTTTATGTGCGAGTGCGATGACGGCAGAACTATATTTACTGCCTATGTATAGTTATATGAATGTGATGTAGGTATATTAATAGAACAACCGTTGTGGATGAATATATAGACATACTATATACAACAAACAAATGTAGGTATAGGCTTTCAGACTTGAGAAAGACTGGTTTCTTCGGAACTGATATAGCAACAGCACTTTAGGTATATGACAACGACGACGAAGAAAAGAGGCAATAGTTGTTGTTGTTGTTGGAGAACTATATTATGCTAAGGGAATTCAGAGTGCAGACTTTCGGAAGTAAAGAAAAAGTATCTTTTGGATTCTTCATCTCTCTTTAATCGCCACCGAGCAGCTGTAGATGGATAAGCAAATGTAAAAGAAAAAAATATTGTAAGATGAGGAACATTTTAAACACTCGATTTCATACGATTTAGGGTGGTAATGGTGATGATAACGATAGAAAATGGGATTTGAAGTAGGTTAGTTGTAAGTTGTTTTTCTTGTACCTATTTTTTTAGTGTATCAATTTATTTATATTTTATAGGTACATATATTTTAAGTGACCTTCGGCTTCGATACTTATGTATAAGAGATATAGGTAAGTAGGTATATAAAGAGAGGTAAGGAACAATAAATGTCAAAGAATACAATTTTATAACAAGATTCCGATACATGTGTTAAGGGATGTTTATACTATACCTGTTGATATCATACAACAATGGTAGTGCAAATTATGGTTTTCCTGTTAAGTGGGTGTGTAATGTGTATAGGTAGGTAGATTATGTGTGTAGGTATTTTGCAGGATATGAAAATAATTCGGTCAAATTTAATAACTTTATAATTAGACAGACTAGGTACAGTGAGTTGCACTCGATTAGGTCCAATTTTTTTTGTCTTAGTTGATTTCGGCTCTTAAAAACAAATTTTTGGTTAAAATCATTTATCGCAAATCAAATATAACTTATTAACAAAAAAAAAAAAAAATAAACAATTATGGACACCAAGTGCCAAGTGTAAATGTATTTTTTTTTTTTTTAATCAAAATCACTAGAGGCGTTTTCGAGAAAAAAACTATTTTGTTCGAATGGCAAGTACCGTTAATTTTGATCGTAAGAAACAATCAATTTCCTTTCTAGGGAATCACCACCTTAACCCTTAACTATCAGGTATAAGGTAAATCGCTTTAGACAGACAGAAGAAAAAAATTGTGAGACCCACTTTTTTCCGCATTCTCTATCATCGTAATGTCATGTTTGATTATTAACCGATTTTTGTTACCAAATCGAAACTTACCTACTCTATAGTGCTATAGTACCTATATCGCAAGTCAAATGTTATAATGGATTAGGTTTTCGAGATATATTATTTCAAAGTATTTTGTTCTTGTTAAGTAATAAATGATTTAATTTTATAAAATAAAATATTGCACGACTGGGTCGCACGTACTTACTCTTGGAATTTAAAATGCTAAAATTTTTACGACTTATTTATAATTTGGTACATTTATAGGAAAATAAAAAAAAATTAAAAAAATACAAAGTTCGATCTTCAAATGAAAAACACATCTCTTTAAAATTAAATCAAGCTCCAAAAAAAGTATGCAGTTAAATTTCTTTTATAAAAATGCATTCTGAGGTTTAAAAAACTTCAAAAACTTCTAAAGCCAAAATTTTAGAAATATCTAATGTCTCGTTTTCGAAAATTCGATTTATAAAAAAAAAAACAATTTTCAATTTTTCAAATTCCAAAAATAATTTGTTTTTTAAATTTAATTTTTGATTTATATAAAAACTATAAAAGTGCTTTTGTTTAAAAAATTTCTTTGAAATGAAGCAAATCGCTTGGGAGAAAATAGGACTAAAAAAAAAAGATTCTATGGCAGGTACCGTTAATAACGATTTTTGAAAAAAAAAAACTTTTTTCATGAAAGATAGAACTTGTTTAAGTTTTATTATGATTCGCTTGGAGGTAAAAATCACTCAACCCCAAAAAACACGATGCAGTATTGTTATGTTCTTATCTTTCAAATTTTCAATGTCGTGCATTTTAACTGGTTTCGTTATTTTGCCAGTAAAATGTTGTATCAACATTTAATTTTTCTTAATATGAGAAAATATTACGTATACACCACAGTGTCCGTATTAATTTTAAAAATTGATAAAAATGATCCATGGCTTTTCAACCATTTTATAAATTAATATACGTATACGTTTAGATTAAAAACGTCATAACTCAAAAACAATACTTACTACAAAGTCGGTAAAATTAATTTTTTTTATAGGTACCGTATAGAAACTACGTGTGATTTAGGTGTTATATATAAAGTAGGTTTATGTATAGACTGTATATATGTACATGAAACATGACACTACCAATGTTTACGAAAACCACTGTAACGATTTATTGTAACCAAATTTTTTCATCGGATTAATTTACTTATACTCCAGTCAAAGCGTCATTTGACCTTGCGCTGAGACTGAGAGGCACTGTCAGTTTTTATTTCATGGATCGATAGGGGTATATTTAAAAGGCTTAAACCCAATTTCTCACCACCTGATCATTCTTTTTAGCGGAGTTATTCACAAAAATGCATTTTTTTGGGATATTTTACTTCTAAGCTAATATCTTTGCTCCAGATTGTCGTAGACCAAAAAATAAACATACATTCTCTTCTTTATAATATTTTCTATCGTTATATGTAATTTCATTGTATTTGAGTGAGTAAATATAAAATGGCAGCCATTTAAAGTCAAATTCTTATTGTTAAAAAACACATTTTTGTCATTATTTCGAAAAAAGCTTATTTCATGATTGACATTTTTCTAACCAATTTTGTAGCTCTGTCCATGTCCTGCATTTTAAAGAAAAAATGAGCTCTTAATCACCAAAGATGGCCGAGCAATTGATAAATGAACGCATGCAAAACCGGTGCGAAAACACCCAAAAATATCGTTTTTTGGGAATAACTCGACTTCAGAATGTCCTACGGCAAAAAATAAAGCAATGAATTGTTCGTTTCAACATTTTCTATCAATTTAGTGCACATTCTTTTTGTTGAAACAAATAAAAAATAAGTAATATTAAGTCAAAGTCGTTTTTTTTGTTTAGCAAACTCTTGCCTTATTATTTTGCAAACGGTTTAAGTATTGGCTAAGAAAATAAAATATTATTGCAGTCCTTTAAATTATCTAGAAATTAGAAATTAGAAAACATTTTTATTCATTCTTTTTCCATTTACAATTTAAACTTATAGTGCAAAACAAAATAGTGTTAAAAAGAATAAATAATAGCTATCATTCTTTAACTTAAAGTTAGTGTTGAATGATACATTTTTTAATTAAATTTTACAATAATAGGAAACTGTTGTGGGGTGACAATCAGTAATATGATAATAAACAATAATTCAATAAGTTAAGGTATTCAATAAATATTTTAGTGATAATTCAAATTATGTAGAAAAATAAACAATTCATCAAAATAATTCGTAAAAAAGAAGCAAAATGATACAAATTATATAGAAAAATAAACAATTCATCAAAATAATTCGTAAAAAAGAAGCAAAATGATACATATGTACTTATATTAATATTATGATACAATTTTATACAATTTTTAACAATAGTTTTCAATAGAAATTAAGTCAATAGTGAAAAGCCAGTCTTTCAATTTTTTCAAGAAAGAGTTTAAGTTTTGAGTTTTTCTGATAACCAGAGGTAATTTATTAAACGATTTTGGTGCTGTGGCAGTATAAAAGTTAGAGAAATGAGTTTTGTGGGCAGTAGGTTCATTTACAAGATGCATGTTGTTTATTCTAAGATTGTATAACTGCGAGTTCCGACTAGGAATATTACCACTTTGTTTGAAAAATTCTTTTAGCACTTTAAAAATATAAAGATGTCTCATAGGTAGAATTCGCAATTCCTTGTATAAGGGCCAACTTTCTGTTAAACGATTTTTGTTGCAAATAATTCGAACAAGATGTTTTTGAGCAATCAATAAAGGTCTAAAAGTATTTGCATAGGAACCACCCCAGCTAGATAACCCGTACTGTAGTTTAGAATGTGCAAGACCATAATAAATTGAAGTTAGAACCTTTCTAGAGCAGAATGGTTTTAAAAGATACATTTTTCTCGTTATGAGCATCATATGATTTTTGATGTTGTTACTATGGTCTTTCCAATTAAGGTTAGAATCAATTGTAACACCCAGATATTTGAAACTATTCACTGAATCAACTTTGAAACAAGAATCGGAACAAGAATATTTATGTTGGAAATTAGGTTTACCACAATCGTGAATTGGAAATGTGAATTGTCTACAGCTTGGAGCATGAAAAAATAAATTATAGTTACAAACACGATGACCAGTTGTTTTAAAATTCATGAACTTCGTTTTTTCACTTATAATTAACTTGTGGTTAAAAAACCAAGTTCTTAGTACTTCAAGATCCTCTTCAATTTGCAAAACACAATTTAATTCCGAATTTGACTGGTAGGTAAATGATATATCGTCTGCAAATGCCGTCGAAAGGCCATTCAATCGCAGCTCAAAAATTGAGTTTATATACACAAGGAAAAACAAAGGACCGAGTACAGATCCCTGTGGAACTCCACTTTTTAAAAATCGGGCTTCACTATGTGTACCGTTAACAACAACTTTTTGAACTCTTTCATTCAAGTAGGATTTTAACCATTGAAAAATTACTCCTCTAAATCCTGCATTATACAACTTATTTAATAATAACTCATGGTCAACCATATCGAATGCTTTCGTCATATCGATGAAAATAGCCATTGTAGATTTATTTTTATTTAAGCTGCTATAAAGTTGACTACATAGCCTAAGAATGGCATCTTCAGTTGATTTACCAGAGCGGAAACCAAATTGATTTTCGTTGAAAAATTTGTTTTTATCTAGGTAAGAAGTAATTCTTTTGATCATTAATTTTTCAAATATTTTTGAAAAAGTTGGAAGAATAGAGATAGGTCGGTAGTTAAGCATATTTTTTCGATCACCCTTTTTAAAGAGGGGAATAACTTCCGCACACTTAAACTGAGTTGGAAAACAACCTTGTTCAACACTTAAGTTAAATATGTAACTTAAAACATCAGAGACATAAAATGCAATTTTTTTAAGTAAGTTACTAGATATTCCATCTGAAGTGCAAGAGTTTTGGTTTTTCTACAATTCAAAAAAAAATTTAGCTTTCTACGACCCACGGGAGCCGAGTTATTATAATTTTAAGAAAGCATTAATCCGTAAGAAAATTCAAAAAAATTTCCCTTGTTTATGATTCGAATACTAGTTCTCAGTGAGAGGGGTTGTTTTCATTGTTTCTTGTTATAAGAGAATTTGTCTTATGTTTTTTCGTTGGTCATTTGGACCTTTTTTAAAAAATTAATTTCTCGGCTCGTGTGGGTCGTAGAGTGCTAATTTTTTTTTTAAATTGTAGATAATTTAAAGGACTACAATAATATTTTATTTTAATAGCCAATACTTGCACCGTTTGCAAAATAATAAGGCAAAAGTTTGCTAAACAAAAAAACGACTTTGACTTAATACTACTTATTTTTTATTTGTTTCAACAAAAAGAATGTACACTAAATTGATAGAAAATGTTGAAACAAACAATTTATTGCTTTATTTTTTGCCGTAGGACATTCTGAAGTCGAGTTATTCCCAAAAAACGATATTTTTGGGTGTTTTCGCACCGGTTTTGCATGCGTTCATTTATCAATTGCTCGGCCATCTTTGGTGATAAAGAGCTCATTTTTTCTTTAAAATGCAGGACATGAACAGGGCTACAAAATTGGTTAGAAAAATGTCAATCATGAAATAAGCTTTTTTCGAAATAATGACAAAAATGTGTTTTTTAACAACAAGAATTTGACTTTAAATGGCTGCCATTTTATATTTACTCACTCAAATACAATGAAATTACATATAACGATAGAAAATATTATAAAGAAGAGAATGTATGTTTATTTTTTGGTCTGCAACAATCTGGAGCAAAGATATTAGCTTAGAAGTAAAATATCCCAAAAAATGCATTTTTGTGAATAACTCCGCTAAAAAGAATGATCAGGTGGTGAGAAATTGGGTTTAAGCCTTTTAAATATACCCCTATCGATTCATGAAATAAAAACTGACAGTGCCTCTCTGTACAAGGTGAGGCCTTTTTTTCCGACGCTTTGACTGGAGTATTATGAAGTAACACAAATATAAGGCTGCAAAAGAAACTTAAAAAAAAATAAAAAACACTTGTTTTTTTATAGTTTTTTTTAATAAAAATAATTTGATCAATCTACACAATTGTTACTTTTTAAGACTGTATCTATTTCCCTTATAAGTATGAAAGCAGTAGAATCTCCTAATTCTATTGCATAATTTTTCAACAAATCCAAACAATCTCGTGCCTCTTCACAAGTTTGTATCTGTGTTTCATCAAAATTTTCCGGGTTTACCGGTTCTGATTTAATAACAGTACTATTTATTTCTTCACTCGGTACAACTTCTTCTAATCTGTTATCTTCTTGTGATATCAAATTATCATTTTCAATAGAAAATTTTTGTCGTAATTCTTCGATAATATCACGCATTTCCAGAGATTTATTATTCTTTACTGAAATTGGTTGATTACAATTTTCGAGACTACGTTGCTTTGTGTAAACCCATACATCTTTGTTTGCGATTTCAGAACCTAAAATTAAAGCTGCTTCCTTGTATTTTGCACTTAGAATATAATCGGGAAGTTCAGCTCGAGGCCATGCGGCATTATAACGTGAAACAAAAGTCATCAAAACATGTCTTAGAAATTCTTCTTGTGAAATAGTTTCTTTCTCCGGATTTTCTTCCAATGCTGGAGTGTCGGATCTAAAAATTAAAGATAAAAAATGTCAAGTTAAAATCCGTATTCTTCAATTTAGTTAAAGTAAAAATAAAAAAATCTTACCCCAAGCGATTCAATGCCACGTCATTATCAGGTATTTGTATTTGATGTTCAACATCATCGTCATCATCTTCATTATCATCATCGATCACCGTAATGACTTCTTCAGTCTCCAAATCTTCAATTTCATCCATTGAAATAATTGATACATTATCTGATTCATCATTGATGTCCAAACCTCTTTCCTTGACAAATTTAGGCCATTCATCGATCATAATATCAGCAATAACAAGTGATTGAGGTTCCGGCGTTAAAACAATTCCTTTTGCATCACTCTCAGCTAATACTTTTTCAAATCTTTCATACCACAAATATCGACTTCCAATGGATGTGCTCAATAAAACAGCAGCTTCTTCAGCTTTGTTTTTTAGAATGTAATGGGGCATACCAACATTGGGTCGACCAGCGCGTGATCGACATCGGTTAAAGTAAGCAATTACCACATGATCGATAAATTCTTGTTGAACTTCAGTTTTGCTACTGTACGGATATATTGATACGTTTTGTGGGTTCTTTTCAAAAAGTTGCTGGACAGAAGAGGCAGTTTGGTTTTCTTCTTCATCATCGACAAGGATAAAAAATGAATCGATTGGTCTAGAAAATTATAAAAAACAAATATGATAAGATATTAAAAAAAAAGGTTGAAAGGATCAATTTGTATCTTCTTCTCCTACCAGACTACTTTTTCCCTACCAAATCAGCTTACGAAACACCTGTAATTGTTCAATATTAAAAAAAATATTTTTTAAGATTAAAATAAAAATATAATTATTTAATTAATATAAGTACCAATAAGAAACTTGGTAGAAATGTTTCATATACAATAAGAATAAATAAAAATGTTTTGGCAAGCTGAAATGTTTGTTCGCTACGCTAAATAGAATTACATAAATTAAAATCAATTCAATGCGATTTCACTTGAAAAAACTTTTTTTTTTAAATGTTATTAAAACCGCATCCAGAACCTTAGGTGAAATCAAGTTGCAAAAATTTTTTAGACATATACAAATTTTGTAAATGTATGTTTTTGATAAGAAAATGTTTACAAAAAAAAAATCGTTCCTTAAAGGAAAAAACTAAAACAAACATCTTAAATCAAATTGAACTTAAAAACAAGTACATATGTATAATTAATTTTTTTATTATTAAAATGCATTTTCAAAAAATAAAAATGCAAAATCGTTTAAAAAAAATATTTTTTTATAAATAATTTTTTTTAAATTGAAAACTAAAATAAGTTTGAGATGCAATTTTTTAGAAATTGGTAATCAACACCAAAAACAAAAATTTCAAAATCAAATTTTTTCTAAAAATCAAAAAATTTAGTTTGTCAAAATTTTATTTTTGATTTATAATAATACAAATCATTTTTCGTTTTATTCGTACAAAACTGACAGTTTTGTGTGAATAAAATTTTTTCAGAATGATTCCGGACGCTTCCGGACTGCCAATCGAAAACGCCAATAGTTAGTTGTTAAGGAGAAATTCAGAATATAAAAAAACAGGTACCTTTAATAATGATTTTCAAAAAAAAAAATATCGAGCTGCAGCCTAAACCAATGAAGCGATCAACTTCAAACTTCGTAGTTTTTTTTGAAAAATCAATTTTAGGAAATGAATCGTTGAATTTATTTTAAACCTTGTTTTTATGTAATTTTTTTTTTGAAACCCCTCTTTGAATAAAAAAAAATTAGGCAACCTAAAGAATCAGCTAGAAATTCATACATTTTCAATATTTTTTTGTCAGAATTTAGCGGACAAAATTTTATGTTATTTTTAAGTTTTTGTTATTTTTTATTAATTTTTTTTTTTAATCTTAAGTTTTTCAAGCAACATTTAATATAAGAGCAAAGATACTTTGGAAATACGCAACAGCTTAATTTTCAACAAAAAAATTAAATAACGGATATTTTTTCAAATAGGTCCTTAATATCTCATCTTTACCAACTTTTACCAAAAGAGGAAGTACGTATACGTACCTACCTAGAATTTGCTTTTTTACCTAACCTACAAATTCTCTTGCAAATGATCTTGAATATTGTACCTACCTGCATACATAGATAATTATGCCACATTAACAAAACAGATTTTTAACACGATACACGAGAAACTTTTAATTATAACATCAATATCGGTTAAACTTAAATCCACCTACCTTTCAGGCTCTTTTTTGTATGCCTCTGGCGGGAAAAGAGTTGGTACGTAATTTACTTTCATTGGATCCGTCGATTTGCGTTTTTTATCGAAATGATGGCAACATATTATTGAATCACTATTCGGTGTCCATCGATTTCCATCGGCATCGACACCACTGGAATACAAAAATAGTAGTGATAAAGTACTTATTTTTGTACGAAAGGAGTTAGAAATAAAGATAAATTTCCACTCATGTCTCTCATCATGATGGCTATTGCTTACTTTATCTTTCTAACTGCAGCAATCCATTCTCTTCGTTGGTGTGGTACCCCGGGGTTGGGAAAGTAATAGAAAAGTTCATTTTCTGAAATGAAATTATGATTAACACATCCAACGACACAACAACCAGCATCAGGATGTGGTTTTATTGTTTTTCTTCTTCCTTTTAATGCCGACATACTTTATTTAAATTATTTAAGATTTTTGTAATGTTTCACAATCAACTACTGATTACAAAAGAGCACACAGCACAAAACCAACTGAAACTATGACTAACATGTTAAAAACATCGGCAATATTATTCCGATGGGTATGTTTTTATTGTTGTCTTGCTTGCTCATTTCTGTTGAAGAGAAAATGTGTATTCAAATCTGTGTTGTTTGGTTGTTTTTTTTATTGCTTTTTTTGATTTTGTATGTAATTTTAGATTTTTGTCGATGTGTTCAAAGTTTGTATTTAATGCGCACAGGAAGAAAGAGAATATAAAGAGCAGAAATATGTTTGTCGTGTTCTTTCGTATACAACTTACTCAATTTTTAATTTGGTTGAATTTTGTGTGGTAAAAAAGTATTTTGCTACCTATTAACGTTTATTATGTTAAGGGTTTTCGATTTAAATAAACAAAAAATGATTAATAGAGGTACCTAGGTACCGAAATTTTTTTTAAATTTAAATTTAAGGTTGAAGGTTGATTTTAATCTATTTTCTATTAGATAAATTTATAAGAAATTATAAGGCAGGGTAGTAAGGTAAGATAGGTATAAATAAAATGCATGACTGGACTACTTTTATGACCTCCTACAAATAAGAGCTGAATGTAAGGAACCTAATGTTGGTCACACAAAAATGTGCCACATTTCCGAAAAGTTCTTAAATTAAACAGGTGGAAATATCCAATCTATAGGTACGAAAATGAAAAAAAAAAAAAATAAATTGCACGACTGGGGTCGCACTAACTTGCTCTTATGGTAAAAGTTACTCAAATGTTAAGGCTTTTCATTGAACAAAATAAGGGAAAATTCCAAATTTGATATTTTCACGGAATTTCATAAGTGGTACAAAAAAAATAAAATCTTTTCTTATAAATAATTAAATACCGTTTTAAATGCTCTTTTGAAAAAAAAACCTAAGTATGCCATTTTATTTCTTGTACAAAAAGGAATTTTTAGAAAAAAATTTTCGAAAATCGTTAGAGCCGTTTTTTAAAAAAATAATTTTTTATATATAAAAAATTTCTAACATTTTTCAAAAAAAAAGTTGGCATGCCATTTTGAAGAAATAATTAGTTTACATATAAAAACGGGACTTCAAAATTTTTTACCAACCCGTTTCCAAAAAAATTGATTTTTAAAAAAAAAATTTTGAAATATTTTTTGAAAATTCATAAATGTGTTTTTTGAAAAATTTAAAATTTTTTAAAATAACTATAGTTTAAAAGTTTCTGTACAAAAATTCGAAATATGGTTTGTCGTTTACGAAAAATTCATAAATCAAAAAAACCGTTAATAACGGTTCAAAAAATATTTTTTTTTATTTCCAAGGAAGCTTTTATGTGAACACAAATTTTAATCAAAATCGTTAGAGCCGTGACAGGTACCGTTAGTTTTGGTCCTAAAAAAAATTTCAATTTGTCCTCTAGGGAATCACCCAAAACTGTTAATTACCAAGTTTGAAGGAAATCGCTCCATTAGTTTAGGCGGTAGCTCGAGGTACACACAGACAGACAGACAGACAGAATTGCCGGACCCACTTTTTTGGCATTCTCCATCATCGAAAAGTCATGTAAAATTGTTATCTCGAGTTCGATTTTTTTTACGACATACCTATATCGCAAGTAAAAATGCTTCAATTTAATCCTTATCGCCAAGTTCAAAATTTAAAGAACAACATTTTAAGGAGCGAGTTAAATTTTCAAGGAGCTTGTTTGGCCATAAATAGCCGGCTTTTTCAACACTACTAATAACAGACACAGACAAAACCATCTGGACTTTTTAGATTGAACATTTCCTTGTCGGATAAAAATATTTTGCTCCAATTAATTGTCCAATAAATGCAATCCATTTAGCTAATAAATTTAGATTTTTGAGCAAATTGTTGATAGTAGGTATTAAAATAATACAAAACATAAAGTTTATTTTTTCAATTTATTTTTTCTCTTATAAAATACCTATTTATTATAAAAAATTAAACAATATTTACGTAATATTTAACTTTGCTTAAAATTCTTAAATACCTATTTGAACAAACAAATTTATTAAAGTATCTTAAAAATTAATGAAAATAGTAACTTAACTACACAGTACACACCCTTTTATTTAAAACTTCATTGAGTCGCTTAACTATTTCTAAAGCTCTCTTGTTTTTCGCTCTCTTACAATATTTTTTCAAAATTTCCACTCTTTTCAGTGCATCCTCATAAGTTCTAATTGAATCTTCAACAATTTCTCCTCCATCCGTCGTAGATCCCGTAGACCCCGCTAACTCTCCTTCTTCTTCTTCACTTTTACATCCGTTATGATCATCATTTACTACATCTGTTTCATCTTTAATCAATGGTCTGTTCCAACTTTCAATTCCTCTTTTTTGAAGATAATTCTCAAAAATATCTAACCACCCAAAATCAACATCAAATTCAAAGTGTGGCAGTTGATAGACTTTTCCAATTTCTACCGCTTTTAGATACACATCTTCGTCATTTATATCTATATCTAGCATGTGTTTACGTGCATGAAGAACCCACTCTGCAACACAGTGGTTAACACGATCGAGATCTTCTTTTAATACTTCAATATCCTTTGCTGTCAAATATCTTTTTGGCGGTGGAAGATTATTGCGAAAGTGCAGCACACATACCATTGGATTTTCTATAGAAATAATATTTGCTTTAGACTCTTCGCATGAGCTTAGCCAGGTATCATACTCTTTGGTGTGTCTTGGTGGGAAACGAAAAAAATTACTTGTCATTGATGGGCAGCCTTTGATACAACATTTTGTTTTTTTGGTAAGCTGAATGAAATTTTTATAAAAATTTTAGTTTGTTTAAAATTAAATTTGTAATCAAAAATTATTATACCTGTTTTTGTCGATGAACTGTAAATGGGTTATTCTTATTGTTCTCCATGACGACACAAGAGATCTGCATTGAAAATTGTTATACGTGTTACGTGTGGCCTATTTGGACTCCGATTGAGAAACTGATATTGTGAGATCGTCTCGATGAGTGCGATCTCTGCTCTTTCTCATATTATTTTAAGAAAGTGTTCTCTTTTGTTAAGCCGGAGAACTGGTTTTATGAAATGAAAGATGACGATTTTGAGAGACAAGTATGTAGGTAGGTACATATGTACATTTATACATATTCATGCAGTTAAAACAATAACAACACTCAACAAGTTATAACTGTAGATGAGAAAGAATGATGTGATGAGAAATTGAGAATGTAAAATTTCATTGTTTTGTTTTGAGTTCAGAAAAAAGAGAAGACGAGCAACTGTAGTAGTAAATGTTTAAGTATTGTTATGAGAATGTACATGCATTGATTGATCTTTGTTAGCTGCGTGTGGGGGGGGGGGGGGTAGTTTTAAGAGAATTATGCTAAATTATTTGTTTTTATTTTTTTGACAAACTTTCACCTGCAATCAGGAGCAAAGCAGTTATTGGCAGCTTATAAAATGGATAACTAATCAAAGCATACTTACTCTTAATCTGTCATATTGTTTTGAACTACATACTCGTTTGGAAATGTAGTATATAGGTTAAGTTAGCTAAAGAGTTTTTCTCTTCTTGATTCTTATTGTTGTATGATTGCGAAATTGCGATCAGTGTTGCCGGAAAGAAATTCTAGAGGGGAGTACAGCAGACAAAACTTAGAAGTACCTATATTGAAAAAAATAGTAGTACACTAGTTATCCAAACCAGGGTTGTAAAAATCATTTTATTATTAATGCATTTGCAAATTAATATACAAATTAAAAAAAAAAATTATTGCAAATAAAAAATTTCCATTGAAAAATTAAAATATTTATTGCAACTGAAAAATATTTGCATTGAAAAAAAAATATTTATTGCAACTAAAAATATTTTGAATTAAAAAAAATTTTATCGCAAATGAAAAAAAAATTGCATTGAAAAAAAAAATGTATTGCAAATAAAAATATTTTGAATTGAAAACAAAATTTTATTGCAAATAAAAAATTTTCTGCATTGAAAAAAAAATTGAATGCAAATACTTTTTTTAAATATTCGTCGAATTTCCTACAATTTTGAATATTTGACCATATCTACATTAGGTTCAATGATATAGTTGAAAAAGCTAATATATGGTCAAATAGTTAAAATTGTAAGAAAAAATATTTAATGCACACATTGAATATTATTTTTCAATGCAAAAAAATTTTTTATTTGCATTAAAAATTTTTTTTTTTCAATGCAAAATATTTTTATTTGCAATTAATTTTTTTTCAATTCAAATATTTTTTAGGTATAATACAAAATTTTTTTTCATGAAAATATTTTTCAGTTGCGATAGATATTTTTTTTAATGCTATTTATTTTTTGTTTGCAATATTTTTAAATCATTGTTAAACCTGCATCTTCTTCCTCATTCTGATATCGTCCATTTTCTTTTTAATTATTACGAACACATAAAAAAGATTTTCCGCGTCTGTGTTACTTATAAGTCATTAGAAAAAAAAAAACATTATCAGCTAATTTTGCATCAAATGTTCAGGAATAAAAAGGACGGGTAGCTTCATAAGACAAAATTTTGTTTGTTTTTGATGCATACTTATGTCGAATTCCTTTCAATTTTTTGAATCGCCTCAAAAAAATCGAATTTTTGGTCTTAAAAAGGAACATGAAAACAGACCGAATTCTTTTTGCGATTGTATGTGTGTCATTTGACAACAATTTTTACACGAACGTCAAGCTGAAACCAAAACAATTTCTGCAAAATAAAACCAGAGATTCCTTTGATCAATAATTTTGTTTATTTCTTCGGTAATATAGATTTATTTTAATCAGAATCAAAGGGAAATTGCAGTTATTATTAAGATCTGAGTGAAGATGAAGTAGAAGGTTATTATTTTGGCCGTATGCTGTGGTTTTACAGAGAAAAAATTTTCTGACGACAATTACGAGAAGAAAAGTCACAGTAATTTAACTTTTTCACAAGAACTATGCCAGGAAAAAATATATTTTGATCGCACATTGTTTTTTTTTATTTATTTCATATTTTTCCGCAATAAAAATAGGATATTCAATTAAAATTTACTTTTTATTTGAAGTTGGAGTTCTCAAATAAACAAACAACACGAAGAAAACTTTCAGCTTGACGTTTGAGAAATGTCAAATGTTCCAAGTGTGTGTGCAAATCCGTGTAAATCTCTCAAAAAAGAGGGATTAAAAAAAATTCGAATTCTGCTTCGTTTGAGGCGAATTTTTTTTCTATGGAACATGATTTTCAGAAAAAATTCGCTTCGAGATCGCCGAAAATTCGATTTTTCAATTGAAAGGAATTCGACATTAGAAGATAAATGTGCTAAGAAATTGAAATAACTTTGAAAACTTTACACCTTTCTACATATATGAAATCTGTTTCCATTAGGCATTTATGAAATGCCTTTCATCTTTGTTTTTAATTTCTTATCTATCCTATCCATATCGATACAAAATTTGATTCTACATAGATTCAAGTAATTCTTTAAATCGCCAAGTTATGTCAAAGTCATTCAAAGTTCAGTGGCTTCATACACTTTATACCTATGCCTTCAAGTATTTACTAAAATTAGCTTCAATATCGAAACTTTCCAAGTTTATTTTCAAAAATAAAAATAATGGCTTTAACAATTTTTTAAAATATTTTTATTTTTCATCCAATTTATAAAAAAAACGAGATTTGTTCTATTATACAATAGCGATAAACTGTTACACCTCCCGACCATATCTTCTTGCATTTTTAATAACATAAACAAGAACAGTATCGATTTCGTGAACTCGTAACAAGGCTTCATTATTTCCGATTCGATGAATGTATGTCCTTAAGGATCGCAGAAGTTTACGTGCATCACGATAATTCTCCAAACTATTTTGTGGTATGACATCTTTCTGCTCAGGATTTTCATTTTCGATTGATTTCTTAGTGTCCATTTCAAGGTTTTCTTTTTGACAGGCTGTTGTAGAAGATCTCTCTTTAGTAACGGTTTCTTTATTCAGGAAATCATCTTCGATTGCCCTTAAAATATATTAAATAGTAGCAAATAGTTTTGTAAGTATAAATGTAGTATATGGAAACTACAGGCAGATATCAAAATCAGTACTAAAATATTATATGTATGTCCTTATAAAACTATAAACTGAAATCTTTAGTCTTGAAAAACAAAATTGATACACAAAATTAAAATTGTTAAGCCTAATTTAGTCGGTTTTTCTAAAAGACATGTGCAAAATCAGCAGTACATCGTAACAAACTAACTATTGGGAGCTTATTATTTTTTAAAATAACTTGATTTAAGATCATATAAAGGTGTCCCAATCAAATATATATAATATATAACAAATTGGAAAGAAGTTTATGGAAGAAATTGTACTTTAGAGACGTTCAAAAATGTTTAACTTTAATTTCTTTTAAAACGACACTTAAAAAAAAAAGTATGCATGTCTAACCTAGTTGTTGAAAATTTATTTGAAAATAAGGAATTAATGTGGAATCACCCTGTACATTAAATCACTTCACTATCATGCGTAAGAGCAACCGCTCTTCATAGACTTTGAATTGATGATCATGTTCACACAAATAGCAGTGTTTTTTTTTTGTTTTATTAATTTATCAAACAAAAACAATTCATGTAGCTATTGATTAACTAATTTTCTGATCTACCACAATAGTCTAATAATTTGCAGTTGCCTTTGTTTTGGGTTTGTATCTTACTTGTTGTTATCTCTTTTTAGACGTTTATTTGGGTTCTGTTTTTGGCGGGTAACTTTCGACATTCTAGAGCTTATATATATATATTATTAATTTGAATTTATTAAATTATAAACACAATCCTTTATAAGACAATCTAAAACTTTGTTATTTCAAAGTCAAAAAATGATGTTAGGTATTTACTCAACTAGAAGTGTGAAACAATGAAAAATTATCACTTTTCAATAGGTAATACAAAATAGAAGAAACAACGCAAAAATTACAAATTACACTACCATACTTTGTTCTCTGTTTTGATATGCGGGAAAAAAAACATTACTCGTGGTTTACTCTTATGTATATCATTCTATTTAATCGTGCTGAGCTAAGCATGAGTGTATGAGCAAAGAGTATGAGCAAGCAAGAAGGTTTTGTTCATTTCATCTTGGGTTCTCTTTAGTTTTTAGCAGTGTTACCGTCGGAAGAGTATACTTCAGTTCAAAGATACCTTTTAGAAAAAATAGTAATTAATGTAAAGAATGATAAGGACAAATTGGGGGTTAAAACTTAAAATTGAATTATTGTAGTTTAGATTTAATTTTAGGGGATAACAAAGCAAAATCGCGAGTTTACACATTATTATTGTATGCTTTTTTGCAAAAGTTTACCAATCTTACCATCTACCAATTTTTAAGTTGTAACTCTACCGACAATATTTTATAAAATTCTAGAAAAAAGGAAAAACGATAAACAGTGCAACAATCCAAGAAAGAGAAATGATATTCATGAACCACCATTTACAACTCAAAAGTGAAAAAAATTATACATTATTTCTGCTTCTAAGTAAGTGCTGTCACTCACGCGAGGAAAAAGCGGTGCCTCGAACGAAACTCAATTCGTCAAACTTTAATTTTTTCTAAAAAAGGTCTAATTTCAACGTTTTTTAACCCTCTGTCGGCACACGGGTGCGAATTTGGCAGCACAAAAATAAAAAGTGGTCACAAAAAAGTGCCTATATAAGGGTGAAAATATATTTTTTTTGGAATTGTGAGTACAATATTCGAATTCCTCGGAAAATTCTACATGAATTTCATATATGATTCTCTATAAAATAGTGAGATCGAAAAAAGTTATAGCGAAATAAAATAGTATAAACCAAATTCGCAAAAAAGAGGCGTGCCTACAGAGGGTTAAGAACAAAAATACTAACGTAGTAATAAAAAAAAACAAAAATCAAATTTTCAAAAAAAAAAAAAAATACATATTTATTTATTTTGTTGTTTTTTTTTTGAAAAATCAAAAATCATTTGTTTTTAGGCGTTGATTTAAAATTTCTACAAATTGCTTTACAAATTTTTAATCCAGTCAAATAAGGTTTTAACCTCGGAATGAATGCTAATAGAATTTTTTTTGCTCAATATCTCGTTTTGGCATTCTATAACATACCTCAGAAGTCTACAAAAATCTCATGACCGCAAGTCGCGATTTTCAAGGTCCAAGCGCGAAATGAGATTTTCAAAATTAGCAAAAATAGACGATGGTATTATTACACATGATTTCAAGGTATTTTTTTATGCTGGTTCCAAATCTAAACTCAAGGCAATCTGACGTCTCTGAAAGAAGTTATACCTGTTTTTCATCTGTCGCCCCATATTATTATAACAGTTGCAAACTGCACTAAAAAACATCCTGGTACAATCTTGGAATTAGTGCTAATAGGCTAATTTTTTTGTTTCTATCTTTGATTGAATATTCTATAACTTATGTCAAAAATCTAAAAAATCTCATGTCCGCAAGTCCGTCTATTTATGCTAATTTTGAAAATCTCCATTTCGCGGACATGAGATTTTTGTAGACTTCTGAGGTATGTTACAGAATGCCAAAACGAAGGTATTGAGCAAAAAAATTCTATTAGCATTCATTCCGAGGTTTACCCCTTATTTCACCTTATTTGACTGTATTATTTAATGAAAAGTTAAAAAAAAAGAAAACAATACAAAAATGTTACTTTTAAGTTGGATTTCGGCTAAAACTTTTCTAAATCTGTATACTAGACTTAAACATTCAATTTCATATCAAAATTCTTGAGCCCAAATGTTAAATTTTCTGCTTTTTATTTCATTTTCTTTAGCAGTAAGGTACTACTTAGGTACAATCCCTCCGACAGCCGTGCTTAGTACTTTATTTAGTAGTAGTAATTTAAGAAAAGAGAAAAATTAATAGACGTTGGAACAGTACAATGGCGTCTCTAACTCGAAATGCGCCTGATCTTTATTTCACTTTCAATTAATTAAAAAAAACAATCATTCGAACTTTTTTATAACTTTCTAAATTTTTTGTTTTTGTATTTTAGATTTTGCCAACTTTTTTTTTATCTAAGAGAAAATTTAGAAATATGTTGTTTTATGATAAAAATAACAAAAAAAAAGAAACTTCATCGATGAGAACAGAAAATCCTTACCATTACCAATCATTGTTTCCTTTAATAAATAAAACAAAATTCGAAACTTTTTTTGACTAGTTTTAATTTTTTTTATTAAAATACTATAAGTTAAATTTTTGTCTACAATTTTATCGTCTTCTCTTGGGAGCTCTTCTTGGTTTTGTTTCATTTTTAATGGCCTGTTTGACAACAGTTTCGATTTCACGTAATCGTGATGAAGCACTATCATTTCCCGTACGCCTGATATAATCTCTCAAAGGTTGCAACAAATCGAGGGCCTCTTGATAAGTGTCCAGGCTTTTAAGTGGTACAACATCTTTACTTTGAATCGGTTCATCTACTGATTCTTCATTTTCAAAAATCGAGTTAAGTGGAATTCCTGTGGGGCCTGATATCGAATCCTCTTTATCTTCTTCTTTAATTTTGAGAGGATCATCTTCGATAGTTGTTTCCATATAATCGGCAGGCAGTGATATGTTACTCGGCATTTGAGAACGAATATCTTTAATGATGCCCAACATTTGTTTGGGCCCCTTCTGACCACACCCAAAACGAGTCCCTTTATATTGCAGATCATCTTTAAATGTCATAAACTTGGCATACCAAGCGAAACCTATAGTAAGATTGGGTATGCCAAGATAACTTTTAGCTGCCGTAGCTTTTTTAAGGAGTAAATTTGTGCCAGAGTCGAAATCAATTGAATTTCTTAGTGCCAATTCGTAAATAACTTTAAAAAGGAACGTTTTCTTCATCGGATCTTGAGCATAGCTTGTGTCAATGTTCACGGTTGGATCTGCTCTATGATAGAGTGCGCCGTCTTTGTTGAAACATTCGGCGGTAAAGTGACGACCGCATATGTAATTTTCTGCAGTTGGATGCCTGATGAAGCTATGAGGAAACATTTCCAACCATCTTCTACCACGCGCATCTTTGTTGGATGGAAATACGAACAAGGCCTCGCGTACGTTGTCAAGTATCGCAGAACAACCCCGTACACAGCATACTCGTTTTTTTGTTGTTGTAGACATTTTATAAAATTGTAGTTATGTTCAAGATGCGTGCATGTGTATGTGTGTCTGTGTGGGTAGTTTTTTTTATAGTATGTACCATGAATTTTGTATTGAATATTTGGTGTTAACTGGACGAGTTTAGTATTGTTTTAATTATTGCAATGTTTTAATCTATTAAACTTAATTCTTAAGTAGCAGATAAATGAGTGGCATCACTTTCAACAGAAATAAACACTCGGTTTGTTTATTTTTTTTTTCGCGTTTCACTGTATTCACTACTCTACTTTCGTTTCCGACACCCGCCGCACAGTTTGACAGTAAACAAATGCATGCAGTTGTTGTGAAGCAGCATTTGTTGTTTTTTTTTGTGTAGGTACTTAAAGAGAATTTTTATTTCAAGAGAACTTCAGCTGATTCTGAATCGAATTCAGAGAGAGAGAAAAAACAGTGATGTCGTTGGATGGATCTATTTCGTTCCAAATAATTATGTACATTTTCACATAACACTACATTTTCTCTGTCGTCTGGTACGTGATAGTTTTGATGGAATGCTGGTGTTACTGGTGTTCTCATTGAATTGATGGTGGATTAGTTTTCTAAACTATGTTTCGTTAGTATCTAGCTATAGTGGATTTAGATTGGGTCGAGAAATAAGAATACAAAAAATACTGTCCTGGGCATTTTGTATAGAAATAAAAATACAATCCTTAAATAATTTATTATTTATTAATAAGAGCCGATTTTTCAATCTTCTAATAAACAGTCAGTTAACTGTTCGATGAATAAAGTTATTAAACTCATAAACAATCAGATAACAACATTGAATTTTTCATTTAAGAATAATTTATTCTACAGAATAACAAAAAAAAAATTATCAAATTCAAAAATATTCAAAATTAAACGTCATTTTTATTCATAATTGTTTTGGTTTTATTGTGTTCCCCTGTATTTTTTGTCAAAATTCTTTCAAAGCAGCTTTGACAATGACAGAATATTTTTGTTGAAGTTATTCCTTAGAATAATTTTTATTCGTCTCTGAAAGAAGCAGATAGTTTTATTCCTATGAAAAAGCTATATCTGCCTGTTGAAAAATTGATTTTTTCTCTATCTGAGGAGTAAGTACTAACTGAATGTTTAACTGACTATTGAAAAATTGGCCCTAAATCAAATTGTAAAGATAAACAGTTTTTAAAATTGTTTTCAAAACTCAAAACGTGTTTACGTTTTTGTGTTTATTTTAATATTCAATCATTGAATAATTTAATTATAATAATAACAAATAACAAAAAATTAATTACACTGGTCAACAAGGTTTTCGCCACAAAAATCAAAATATACTTTTCTATAGGTTTTAGATGTGATGAACTCGAATCCGAAGTCAGAAAATTTGTATTGGCCTCCGTTTTTGAAATATTACCGTTAGAAAATGCCAAAAAACGTCATTTTGGCTGTTTTCGAGTTTATGTTTTTATGTGGCGTAATTTATTATGAATAAATTTGTAACGGTATCTATAAGTTCTGGTTTTATTCTACCAAAAAAGAGATATCAGGAAAATTTAAATAGTTTTGGAAAGTTCTTAATCACCGTTACAAATTTTTTTTATAATGAATTAACCCACATAAAAACAGAAGCTCGAAAACAGCCAAAATGACGTTTTTTAGCATTTTATAACGGTAATATCTCAAAAACGAAGGCCAATCTAATTTTTCTGACTTCAGAATCAGCACATCAAAAACCTCTAGAAAAGTATATCTTGGTTCTTGTGGCAAAAAAAAAATATCAATTTTGTTGACTAGTGTTATTATTATAATTATTAATTTTTATGTATTATAATTATTTAATATTCATTGAGTCAATATTGTAACCAATTTTTAGTCAAACATTTATAACTAGATCCATAAATGTCGTAAAGTCTTTGAAAATAAAATGCATGATTGGGTAGCACGTACTTGCTCTTAGAATTCAAACTATAAAATTTTGTTATTATTTGTCACCGAATTGGTTTCTTGATGTCTGACTTTCTCGTAAATGACACGACCGATAGCAGCCAAACATTTTGTGAAAAGATATACTTACATAGGTATTAAAATAAAAAAAAAAAATTCTATTTAAAAAAAAAAGTTAAATTTTTTTTTTAATCACATAGTACATAGTTACCCATACCGATACCCTTACATTTCCAGACACAAGTTGTCCAAAAAAAATCTAACAACCTCTAACATTCGATAAAAAATTACCATTACACTTCTCATTATAAATCATGATCTTGATGACTGCTATTATGAATCTTATTAAAAACCTACATTTGTTATGTAAATTAATTAATTCTACTAAGTTACAAAACTGTTGTGTAAAAAAAAACTGCTATTGATAAACACCTTCTGACCACTCCCCAAATTTATTTCCATTTAAAGCTTAAAAACCAACACAAAAAAAGTACAAGATGTTAAGAAGTTAAAGAAACCCCATCAAGACGTCGTCGTCTAGGAAACTATCCATCAGCCCCATACTTCTTGTAAACCTACTTTCCTATAACATTCACCCTTAAAGTTTTTTCAAACTTACAAACATTTTAAGTTGAAACATTTTCACAAAAAAAAAAAAACTAAAACTCGAATATTTCTCTCTCAGAAAAAATGTATCTTCTATACAAAAAAAAAGTGATTACTATAAAGCATCATCAGCTAAAAAATACTCGGAACATTGCATGCACATTTCGATAAAAACCCAAACAACCCCCCTGCAATCTTCATATACAAAAAATATATGTTTACTTATCTGGCACGTTGTGCTTCTATACCGATATCAAATATTATTTTCTTTTTCAGCACGAAGCCAACTACAATACAAATGTAGGTATATATCTACCATTTCTATATAGATACCGTTGGTTTGGTTAACTATACACAAAAAGTGTCTGTGTAGCTTTAAGCTATCTATAACCACCATACTTTTGTGAATAACGTTCAAGTCGGTTTAGGTAGCGGACAAACCTGCCTACCCGCATCCGCACCCTAACCCTCACCCGCCTCTGCTCGACCGCAAACCGAAAGCCACCATATTGCAGTTTGGCATTTGGCTTTGTCCGACACACAACCTTCCCGTTGCCATAGCCGGTCGCATCGCTGCCAAGTTTCTCAGATATAGACACATATTCGAAAGTTTTTTTTTTGTTCCAAGTAAACGTACTTGTACCGACCGACAGAGAGCGCTTCAGTGCGCATGCATCAGTCTACAATTTCCCAGCTCACGGACAAGAATTGCTTGTCCGACGGCGACGCTCTGTCGACAAAGATGACGTCACCCCAACAGTTACAGACACTAAACCAGTTCGGGCAGAATTTTTATCAGTATACTCCCAGCACCAACATGAACAGCAGTACTGAAGTTGATTACGAGCACATGGAAAAAGTAAGTTTCGATTTTTTGTTTCTTTGTTTACTCATGTTTGACGCTTCCATTTAAAGTTTTTTTCAAATGAAAAGTTTTTTACCCGTTTTTAGAATATTTGATTAGATAATCATTTTTTTCTTTGTTTCATTTTCAGCAGAACAAAAAGCGAAGCAGACGAGTTCTGTCGCTGAAAGAACGAATTGAAGTTATAAAAATTGCTGAAACTCGACGTGACACAAGGGAACTTGCATTGAAATTCGAGTGCGGTCGAACGCAGATACTGTCGATTCTGTCGCAAAAAGAGCGACTTTTGAAGGAATGGGCCAACGATGGCGACCCGAACAGGCTTCGGAGGAGGCCTTCTGCGATGTCGTTGACTACCAACAAAGTTATATACGAATGGCTGTATAGATGCAAATGTGCTCAATTACCGTTAACTGATATTGATATCTTGGAGAAGGCTTACGAAGCCAAGCATTTATTCAAATACAGCGAATTTAGACCGAACCGAAGATGGTTGGATCGGTTCAAGAAAAGATTCCGTATCCAACCGGATGAACTGATTTCGCCAGATCCGACTTTCTTCGATGGAGTTGAAAGATCACTCGAGCTGAGAGATATTTATGAGGACATAAAGGATACTATTGAACTCAATACAAGTGATGATCAACCGATCGAGTTACCTAGTTTGGATGATCAGCGGCAATGTGTTAGCTATGAGAGTATGATGAACTATGATCAAACAATGAGCAGTTCGAATGATATTTGCGAGATTGAAGATAGTGAAGATGATGAACAAAATTATTCACCACAAAACTTTTGTGAGACCGAATTTTCGTCCAGAGGAAAAGATTCTAGCAAAAGTAAGGTGGTAGAGGATGATGACAAACCGATAGCTAATAATGAGCAGGCTTTGGCTTGCCTGAAGAAATTGGAAGAATACTCAATGTTGAAGGATGATTTCAGAGCTATTGGCTATATTGTACAGTTGGAAAAGATCTATAAGGGAGAGATAGAGTCTTAGATATAATATAGTTGGCTCGAAAATGGTCAATGAGTACAAACAAAATTATTGTTAAAACTTTTACTTAAAAACCTTTTGTCCACTAGAATTTATAAACAGAATCGTCTTTTACAAAACTTGGAGAAAATATTGTTATATGAATTTTTAAAGAAGACCGATCTATTTAACTTTTATTTTTAATTTTTCAAATTTTAATTTATTTTTTTTAAACCAAATGCGTGTGTTTCATGAATGTATAAATATTTTTAAGAATTTTATTGAAATAAAAAATATTTTTAACTTTATTTAAAAGAAAAATCGACTTTGAATTAATTTTTTTTTTTTTTGGTTAGAAAATATTAAAAAAAAAAAAAACCAATAAGAACTTGAAAAATTTCGAATACATACACGGAGAAAAAAGTGTCACCTTAAAATAAGATGATGAGCACATTAAATTTCATACCTTAAAATAAGGTGATTCCACTTAAACACAGTTAAATTTAATGTGAAATTCATCTTATTTATGTCTATGTGAATGTTCATCTTAAAAAAAAACCGACCAAGAATAAAATTTTTAAAATTATAGTCACACTTTAGCTTTACTTGCAGTTTATCATACTCATTTTAAACAGTGAGATAGCACAGTGGTAAGGCACTGGCCTAGTAACCCAACAGTTGTAGGTTCGATCCCCGGTGGCTGCAAGTTTTTTTTTCTTTTAATTTGCGCATTCAAGAAATTAATGTGACTTGTCACCTTAATTTAAAGTGATGTCACCTTAATTTAAGGTGAAAGTCATCTTAGCAAAAAGCCATAGGTACAGAAATCCGCTTAAATGAAAGTGCGATCCGCTTAATTCTATGTGGTCTGTTTTCTCTGTGTAAGGAAAATAGAATGAAAACATATTAACAAAAATTACATATTTTGAAATTAGACTGTAGATTCTAAAAAATAAGACACAATAGATTTATTTTCGTTTTTTACTTAAATTAAGAGTTTCCATCTTTCTATTTGAGCCTTGAGTGCGAACGAAGCAATTGGTGCTTCATAAAGAAAAAAAAAAACAGTAATAATTATAGATTATTATAGCATCATGGTTACCCTGTTCGAACAAAAATACATATTTTTCACCCAAAGTGTATGAGAAGAGTTGAAGACATAAAAAAACATCAAATGTGTAGTAAAATGGTGACTCTCTTCTATCTAAAAATTTGAGGCGGTTGTATTTTTTTCATCTGAACAGGGCTACCATAGTTTAATTTAAAAATTTAGCAAATTAAAAAATTTTTTTTTTACTTATTGAAAAAAGTTATGAAAAAGAAATATAAAAACGTAACCAATTTTGTTGCAAAGGGTAATCAGGTACATTTGTTTTTTTTTTTCAGAAGCTATTGATCTTTTATTTGACACCACCATACTTTTATTTTTAAGAACTAAAGTTAGCCCACCCACCGTAATCGAACAAATTGTAAATTAAACAAGCAGAGCTCACTTTTTCTTTAGTTCTTCATCCCATTTGAAAATCTTGAAATGAGCAATAATTATAAAACCATGTGAAAGTTCACAAAATTTAAAAAAATGTTATCTCGTCTAAATCAAGAATAGGAACAATTGTTATTAAGATTTGTCTATAAAAAAGGTTACGCATACGCCACAGTGTCCCTATTAAATTCCTTATAATTTAATCACTAAATTAATGGTGAAACTAGCAGAGTCTTTTACTACACGTAGGAATGCCATTTTTAAGAAAATTTTAATGGACATTTAAAAACGAAATTTTAAAAATCATCGAACCGTTTTCATAAAAAAAATTTATACTTTTTTTTAATATAATCCAAAAATGATTTTTTTTTTTTATTTTTGTAAAGACTTAATATTAAGGATACGCAAAGGCTTCGGTACACAAATTTTCGCTAAATCGTTTTTGAAAGAAAAAATAGGTTCTATGGCACGTACCGTTAATAACAGTCAAAAAATATTTTTTTGTATGACAACTGTACCGACTTATTATGCTATTACACATAAAAATTTTAATCAAAATTGAACTAAAGAACTAAAAGTTCTTAAAAAATACATTTTCAAACGAAAAATTTCGAAAAATTGATTTTGTAACAATTAATTAAAACAGATAAGTATGCCAGAAAATTGGATGGCAACTTATTACGTTCTCAGAATTTCAACCATATGCCATTAAAAAATAATGTTTTTAATGCAATACTAAAGACGAGTTAATTTGTTTTTCAGTCATTTTCAGGACTTTTCACATATGTGAAAAATAGCCTGGTAAATGATGTATTTTTCAAAATATCAAACATGACACAAGCAATCAAATATGCTGAGAGTCAACCCTTCTTCAACAATCGACTTAAATTTTGATGAATGACAACTCTTTTTCTGATTTTACATCAAAACATTATTCATTTTTCACCGTAATCTATTTTTCATTTCAACAAAGTTCAAATTTGTTCCTAATTGCACCTAGGTACTTCACTCAAGTAGGTGCTAAGGAAGGCACCACCTTGACCTACTTTCATCAATACAATATTTATTGATCTGATTTGCGAATAAAAATCAGCGACATCGGATATCAATTTATTTACTTTTTGTTATCCTTTCTCCTTCTTGTTCGAGATAAGAGTGACAATTATCATATTATTCACATACCTACAACCTGCATAACCAGTCAAGTTGTCTTCCAGATTTCCTTTAAGAAGCTCACCAATACTAACAAGAACAACTCAGGACATCAAAGTTCACTTGCACACAAAAACATCCTTTCTACAAAAGAAATTCCTTTCTCAATAGCAATAGCCCATGGACATTTGTTTTTAACTCTCAAGAATCATACCATACTTCCTTCCCCATTTCTTCTATGAATCCTTTGTAATTCTCAAAAGGCAAAAAAAGTTCATTATATACTAAAATACCTCAGGACATTCATTCGACCAACCCCTATTCTATTATTGAAGAGATGCTATGAAACGAAAATATGCTTCTACTGCTGCCAACAAATGAACGAACATAATTTTCAACAAATTCAAGGCAACTAAATACTCCGAACCGATGAAGGAGCTGTATAGTATACGAAGAAGTTATCCCTTACTTGTGTGTTTCCCTTTTGCCAATTCAACAAACTAATCTTGAATCATCCATCCGTCTTCCCTTTCCATTGGAAACAGCTGTGTGTGGGGATGGATGACAGGAGGACAGAGGACAAGACACTGTGTCAGTTCAGTTCATCGGAAATCTCACTGAAATCCTCCAGCAAAACTCCAGGTATCATCTCTCTACGTACATATATAACCTCTCTACTACACATAGCATTCCATGTAACGAACAACAACAACTCAAAACTCAAGCAGCCGTCACTTCAGCCCGTCGTTCGTCGGTATCAGTCGTCAGGCAGAAGAAACAACCATCCAGTCACGGCCGTTAGTTGAACATTTTCAGGTCTGTGAAATACAACGACGAACAACTACTCTAGAACCACCCCAAGAATAACTTTTCATCGAGATTCGAAACGAATTCGAGACGAGAGACTCTACAGAGAGCAAAACCGGATGAGGCAACAACAATAGCATAGCAGTAGCAGATAGCAATAGTACAGCAACAGCACCGATACCTCTACTACGTAGGAAAGAATCCATACCAAACCAAACACAAGCGCAAAAAGGAAAGGCTGTGTGAAACCATTTTCAAGTACGCCATCGACCGAGAGTCACGCCAGCCTGAAGCCCGTCGTCGTCGTTGTTGTCAGCCAGCTGCTGCTCTTCAACTGTGTGAGATATATCAAGGAGAATATTATAACAACAACACTTTGCGTTGCGTCGGACTCGGTTTTGGTTTTTGGTTCGTCTTCGAACGGTTTTCAGTGTTTTGGAGTCTTTTGGTTCAGTTAGTTTTGATATTGACGAGACGAGAACAGCACGTGAGTAAGGAGACAACGTTTTTGAGAGAGAATTTTTGAAAAATTGTATACAAACAAAATGGAGAAAGGACACAAGATGCCGATGCGCAATAACAGAAGATGCATCATCTATGGCTGCAGTTCATCATCGGTCACTAACCCCGATTTGAAGTTCTTTCGTTTTCCGTTACCGGAATCTCCGGATTATCAAATATGGCTGTCAGCTTGCAAAGATTCTTACAATCAGATAAGGATTTTAAAGAAGCCTCTTGTTTGTTCGCTACACTTTGAAACTCGGGATGTTGGAGGTCGTCGACTTAATCCGAGGGCCTATCCCAAATTGAGGCTTGTCCCATCCGAAGAGTACGTGACAATTCAGGGCGAAAAACAAAAAATGCAGTTTTTAAACAAAGTGATGGAAGAATGGCTCTTACGGAACCGGCCTTACCGTGATATCTACGGAAGGGTCCTTCTTTCAAAGGCTAAGGAGGCGGCAGACCTTTTGGACATTCCAAGCTTTAATCCCAACAAACTTTGGTTGCAAGATTTCAACGAAGAAATTGCTGCACCTGGCTCAAAACTACTGGGAAAAGTTGCACCTTGCGGTTTATCATTACAAATGGCCGACGTTATTAGAGACTTGAGACAGCTTGAACAAGACCAAAAGGCCGTACAGGATCATTTGGCGGCGGAAAATTCAATCGAAATCAGCGATGACGATGATTACGATGATGGTGACTTTAGTGATAGCTATGCCGACTTATCTTCAAAGCTTGAGGTTTCTGTAACGGTTGACGAAGAAAGCAGCGATTATTATGAACCTGGGGCGAAAATGCCAAAACTCCAATCGATACTTTTGGATCTTGACGAAGAAGAAGCTTCGGAGAAAAAGAAAAGCATCGCCACATACCGAGAAGCCTTGAAATATTTGAAGCCCCTTGAAGATTTCGCCCTGCAAAAAGAAGATTTCAGAGCTATAGGCTTACTGACGCAGCTTGAAGCTATTTTTAAGCAACAAGAGTAGAAGAAATATATTTGTTCTTATAATTTTGTTTATAACAAAGAAAAAAACATTTATGTAAATAATTTTTTTAAAGTTAAGTCCTTAAATGTAAAATAGTTTGTAAGTTTTACCAAAAAATAATAAGAAGCTATTTATAGAAAACATATTATCTGAAATTGTCTTGTCTTTGTATTTCCTTTTATGTGTTTTCAAGAGTCGAATTTTTTTCTGGCAGAGATTTTCCCTCGATTCAGGTCTTGCGCAGAATAGATTTGGGGCTCTCTCCCAGCTACAGAGTTTTAGTGGGAATCTTTCCTCGAGCACTTTTCAAGGCATTTGTGTTATGTTCGTAGTTCGTAGAGCTTGAGATTTATCGACCAGGGGTTGTTTTTTTTTCGTTTCTATGTGCTATGTGAGCATTGGGTCGTTGTATGTATTCCTATTCATAGAAGAAATCTACCAGGATATTTCTAGAATTTTTTTTATTTAGGTACATAATGTATGTAGTATACGTAAACTGGGATTTCCAGAAATTCAATATTTCGAAGGAAAAAGTTATTATGGCATCACATAGTCTTGAGATTTGAACAGTTTTAGACAGGTAGTAGGTAGTTCAAAGAAATAACCTTTTATAAGGGATTACCAAATGCATTGTGGATTGGTGTGGGTTAGGTATAGATACTTGGAAAACTTTATGACATTGGAAAAAGGCAGATTGCCAAAGGTTTTATCTGTCGAATTGCTTGTGGATTATGATTTCAGGTCATTATTAGGGGACAATTCGATTATAATCTGAAGTTTTTTCACAGCTTCGAGGGTGTGTGTGTATGTGTATGTAGGTTGTTGAAGTATCGACAATATTTTCAATTGGTGTTTTATGACACTCTTTATGATAAGTTCGTAGTAACCGGACTTTAATTACTAAAATGGAGAAGAATCAACTCCTAAGGCGGTCTTTTTCAAGTTGGATAATGACTAATATACATTATGTATGTAAGAATTTTGGAATATAGATACAATGTAGTATTTTTTTTTTAGAGAGAAAAGTTTAATTTTCGAAGAACATTTCATCACGACTTTTCATCAAAAATCCAATGAATTTTAATTACCTCCAGTAAATCTAGGTGATGTGATTCATTGTATTTATTGCTCGGGTAATTAGGAATAATAAATTATTATTTTCAATTTTCAACAACCCAATGAAAGATATTTTTTTTAAATTCTAAGAGGTAGGTATTTTAATAAGCTTGACTATGTAAATTTGAGTTTAAAGAGATATTATTTCCCGAAAACCTTTCCAGTAGTTTTAAAATGAAAGTATTACAATACATATTTTCGAAAGTACTTTACTTTACCGGACGAATATTTTTTTTTCCGGAGAAATAATAAAAATTAAAATAGGGACTGCAGTTCAATCCTGAAAATCCATAGTAGTTTTTGACCTTGTGCTTTTCACTATCTCATCTCCTGTGCCTTTATTGTTCATATCAGTGCTCTTAATAAATATGTTAGCATCTCAACAATTTGGGGGGACTTTTCCAATTTATCTGATAATGTATAATGAGGTATTTTTTTGTATTCCTGGTAATAGTCAATAACTTTCTTTTAGTCAAATTTCAATACTATTAAAAACCTTTTTGTATAATAAAATATGGTAGCAGGTAGGTACGTATGTAATGTATGGAGATATTCGTGGCAAATGGAAAAAAGCATAGAATTGATTTTTTTTTTTGAAAATGTTAAATCTATCAACTTGATCCCAAACTTTTTTTAACTACTCTTTTTTTAACTATTTAATTTTTTTTATTTGAGAATACCGAAGGGTTTTAGAATTTTTTTTGTTTACAAAAATGATAATGGGGTAATGAAGTGAAACGGTGTGTAAGTACTTGTTCTTGGTTGTCCTCAGCAATCAATAAATTTTATATGCCCCATATTGTTTTGAGTTTTTCCTTTACAAAATTACTCTAAAGGTTTTTTTTTCAAATCCTGATAAGTTAAATCCAAAAGTAGTGGTCCAAATGTTGAAAACCCTATTTAAGGGCTCGCAGAATTAGGTTACTGGTTCATTCCGTACCCTTAAGACTCTTGATTAAATGAATTTCTTTTGAAATTTCGAAGAATTTATAGAACTCCCTCGAGGAATCGGGCGTTAGTGATTTAACTGTAGACTTTTTTTTTTAGAAAATAAGTTCATATGCTGCACGACCCCGTTAGTCAAATTTTTTTTTTTAATTTCTACAAATTCTTTTAAAGCCACCTTGTATAGACCCTTATATCGATGTAAAAGTAAGTACTATCGGGCGTATCATTACGCAATAGTTTATTTTTGAGCTTAGTACAAAGTTTCGACTAAAAATGTTTTAATTTTCCTTACACATAGAGTATGTGACGAATGATTGTTCCTGATGTTTTGCAGAATTTTTCTAACGTGACGTAACGTAAGGTAATGTAAAGTAATATAACTTAATGTAACATACATATTTTTTCATACAAAATCAAAGTTTCAAAAAACTTATCATCATTTTTATTTTTGAAGCCGTGTTGTTTCTTTTATTTTAAATTTCTTTATTAATATAACCTTATATCAAAAACAAAACAAAAAATGTTTGCTTGAAGTCTCATAAATTTAAACTATAAATTCTTTAAAGGCGATGCACGTAGAGGTATATCACTTAAGTATATGTTTGGCCTTAGAACCTCTTTTGTTTTCATTCGAACTTTCTCACCTCCTGTCGATGTAAATTCTGAAAAGACTTTATAATAAGACATTTACTCTTTATAAATTTTGTGCCATATAACTAAGAACAGCAGTGTTGCATAGTTCACTCTTTGCAAAAACAATCTTACCACTTCAAAATCTATTTTAAGACAGTATGCGTTCAAAACCTTTTGCGTTTGTGCTGGAATTTATTTTTATTAGACAAGCAAACAAACCACAACTTTAAACCTATATCAAACATTTTACGGTAACTTCTTAATTTTGGTTAAAATTGAAATACAGTCAAAACCCTTAAATTCGATTTTTTTAAAATAATTTTAATATTCCTTAAAAATTTAAAGCGACATTACGATGATTTTGGACAATACAAAAAAAAAGAATTCTGCAATTTCACGCTGAAAACTAAACTTTTAGATATGTCTAAGATTCGCTAAATTTGAAGATTAATTGGAATATTATGAGCTTGATTCTAGATCTAAAAAAAAAAAGAACTAAGAAAAACCTTACAACACAATGTAAACTAGTTTGTTACCTTTTTGAAACTAGTTTGTGAAACTACCTCGAAACCAGTTTAAAATTGACTCAAAATTGTTATTAATGATTTCAATTATTCAATTATTCAATTATTCAATGATTTTATTCCCGCGTCAACAGGGGGAAACTACTTAAAGGTTTCGGTAGTTCTTGTCACTATTTTCTATCAAAAATGGCTATATTTATTCTATATGTTTATGTAACTTGTGAGATAACACGTGATTTACTAATATAAGCTGTGAGAAGATAATCTATTTGCTTATTTATTTGACGAAGGTGTTTTTTCTTTAACTTAAATTTTTCTTTATTAAAAAATAGTTCGAAAATTGAAAAGTTTGAAGTTCAAAAATCGAAGTTAAGTTGATGAAAAAACACCCTTTTGATACAAAAGCAAAAAATGTTCACTCTTCTTGAAATTGCTTTGCTATCTATCCACACAAAACATCACTCTTTTGTTCCATTTTTGTTTGAAAAAAATAAATAAACAAAATTATTTTTTTTTTTTGTATTCATATAAAAGTGCATTTCTCTAAAATATTAAGTTTAATATTCATATTTACTAATCAACTAAAAAAAATAACACAAATGTATATTTAAAAAAATAATTATGGTAATGAATTTATGTCTACATTATTATACTTATTGGTTTATACACACAAACAACTCTATGGAAGTGAATTAAAACGGAAGAATTTCAAAAACAAACTATGGAAGCATACTTTTTTTTGTTGGAGACATTTGACGACTTCAATCAGTAATTTTTCTTTTTTTAACAAACATCTCCGGAAGTTCTGATCTTCGCCCGAAATATCGCTTCAAGTTGTGATATAAGGCCTATTGCACGAAAATTATCAGTTAACATTGCAAACTCCTCCAGGGGTCTCAAGTAATCCAGGGCATCGGTGTTGTCCTTTATAACAACCATTTCATCATTATTCTCGGATGATGGAAATTCTTCTGATGACATATCCCAACTTTGATCCTGCATAATTGGGACAAGAGGTTTCGTCTCGATAATTTCTTCATCCGGTTCAGGAATGTTATTACAGCCTTGTTCTCGGATCAATTTAAGTTCAGTGGCACGTTTGACATTATAATCGAGCATATTTTTTACATCTTCAAATATGTCTGCGATTTTGAGGGATTTACTAGTATCTACTGGAACTTCGAGAGAGCGCAGGTCAATTCTGTAGTATCCATGTCGACGTCTGAAAGATCGAAGCCAAGCTTTTGTAGGTTCGAATTCTTCGTAGTCAAGGAAACGCTGAACTTGAACTGATTTTTGTAGAATCATTTCTCCACTTACTCGAATTTTATGGCCCAAGGCCCGTTTTAGCCATTCATCTACAATACGATTAAGGGCCAAAAGGATTGGAGGTACTTTTCGGCGTACTCTCTCCGATTCTGGGTCTTTATGGTATTCCTGGAGAATTTGCCCCTTTTGGCGGAGAATATTTTTGATTTGGCTACGACCACAGTTGAACATTTTAGCTAAGGTTTCATAGTTCGGCCGAGGTCTGGTACTGTACATTTCGATAACAGTAACGCGTTCTCGTAAAAGCAGTGCTCTGCGTTTTCGAGAAGTCTGCTGAAATACACAATTTAAAAAACAAAAAGACAAAATTTACAAACAAATTCACTTGCTGAAGAAAAATACGAACTTACTCTTTGCATGTTTTCCCCCATTTTTGTCTAGTGGTTGTGGTTTGTTTCCAGGGGGAGGCAGGTTGTCCTCAAAGAAAAATTCGACTTGTTCTTTGTCACAAAAAAGGTTGCACCCTCTGCAAAACATATATTTTTCAAATTAAACAAACTTATTCAAAAAACTCAAAACAAAAATATTATTTTATTTGATTTTTATTACATTTTATGTTAAACTATTTCTGTTGTCTGCCGATATTCGTATAACAACCCGCGAACACTTTCGACTGCCAAGAAGGACAACCCTTGAACCACTCTCTCCGTTATTGGAGTACGACCAGGTGGATAGTGGATAATTTGTATATAATATCGCGATTCTATACCCAGAAAAAGAGATTCCAGTGCTCTTTGCGTGTGCGTTCTAAACAAACCCCCCGAAAGTCAGCCAGCCAGAAGTAAATGTAGGTGGGTAGACACAACCATAGAGAGGATTATTGATTTTTCCAATATACGAGGCAGACCCAGCTGCCAATGTTTATGTTTACCCTTAAAACTGATAAAGTTACAAACAAAAAAAAAAAAAAACAAAAAAAAATACGGAAGAAACCCGTAAAGTAACATAATTCCTATAGTTACTTACACTTTACACCCAGTTTATTGATTCTCTATGTTTTACCAAAAAGAAAAATCGACATAGATATAAAGTTCCATAATATTTTCGTCGTCTTGTAATCTTTTGAAAACAATCAGGAATCATTTTTCTTTTATGCATTTCAAGAGTATCGTCACTCAATAATATGACAAACGAGTGCACTTTACATGCTTGAGATATCTTAGATATGGATACTTTATAGACTTGAGTGGCAAAGCAGAGGCCTTTGAAAAACTTGGTATAGTGGTTTTTTTGTTTTTCCTTTTTCTTCATGACTTGCGGCCATAAATAAATCGATATATCGAGAGGCGGTATATGACATTAAGCTATAGTTAATAAAGAAGGAGTAGTAGTATTCTTTGATAAACCTAAATGTGTGGATATTTTTTTTTGTGGAAAGTATTGACGAAAAAGTTAAATGGTTACATACACACAAATTAAGATTAAGAGGATTAAGGAGATTATAATACCAGCCAAGCTTTTCAGAAAAACTTAAACTTTTTTTTTTTTTGAAAGTCTGGAACCATTGAAACGATATTTTACGAATTTTAGTTGAACAAAGTTTGGAATTATAAAGGAAATAAAAATCGACCTATAAAAACAAAACTTCAAAAATATTCGTCAGTCCATTTTCGAGAAAAGTTGAACTGAACATTTTTCTGAATACATATTAACGTTTGTACAAAAATTTTCGAAGTCGTGAGAAATTAACAAAACAGTACCTTATTGAAGGTTAAAAAAAAAATTTATATCAAAAGTGCCACTCTATTTATTTTTTAAAATCCAACAATATTTTCCCTTTTTGTCATTTGGCAAGTACCGTTAAATATGGTCAAGAAATGTTTTTATTGGCTATAATTGTAAATTACTTTATTTGCAAATTGCTCATATACACTGTGGTGTATACGTACTATTTTTTAGGTTCATGCTAAAATATTAGGGTTCAAGCAATCTGGCGTATTATTTTAAAGTATTTTATAATGCTGAATTATTCAATGAATATTTTTGAACAGGGGTAAAACAAACACTGTTCCTCTTAATATTAAGAATTCCGTGAGATAGAAAAATATAACATTTCTTCACAAAATTAGACGCGATAACTTTAAACTCATTTTTCTCGAAACGCGTTGAAAATTTAGTGCAAATTATGAACTCGTTAACTCATTGGCCATTGCATAAACCTACACCGAAAAAAAAATTTGATAATAACAGCTATCAAATTAACATTTTTCAGTGACAAAAGTCGTCCAACAATTAAAATATCAATTTTGATATTTTATCATATCATTTTGACATTTTTTTAATTTCAGGTGGGATAGTGAAAATTTCACTTTGACAATTAAAATATCATTTTGACATTTTTTTAAGTTTAAGTGGGTAGTAAAAATTTCACTTTGTCAATAAAAATATCAATGTTGTTTTACGTTTTAGTTTATTATAATGAAACCTATTTCTTTCCTTTTCATTTTATATTATTTTTATTATTTTAAGAATTTTCTTTCTTTTTTCGAAACATTACTGAAAGGGAATATTCTTTACAAAATACTGGTGATATTATTTTTTCTATTATAGGTGATATAGGGTAGAGTTGCCTATTTTCGGCCGTCTCCAGTTTCCGGCCACCTTTCGAAAAATCCTTATAACTAGTGATTTCGAAGGGGTTTATTCCAAATTTTCGCTCGTATGCTGTTCTAACAAATAAGAGAACAGCATAAGAGTAAAATTTTGGAATAAACCCAATGAAATTCATAGTTATAACAATTTTCTGAAAGGTGGCCGGAAACTGGAGACGGCCGAAAATAGGCAACTCTACCCTAATTGTTTTGTTATTTTATCCCAAACTATGTGAAGTAAAATCTTAGTGCCGATCAAATTTTCTCAGTAAATCATACATTTAACTTCGAAAAAACACAAAGCGCCTTTAAATTAGTACACATTAAGAAGTTTTTATTTAATATTCAATAATTTGGAATGAGAAATTTATATGAAAAAATGATAGTAAAATATCAAAAAAAAAAAAAAATTTCCAAAATGTGACATTTAAATATCATCCTGATAATAAAAATGTTGTTTTAACATTTTAAATATCATAAAACACATTTTATAGAGCATTTTTGGCTGATATTTAAAAAATGTTAATTTGATATTTAAAAAATGTTAAATTGATATTGGTTTTTTTTTTCGGTGTAAGAGTTTAATATAATATTTACAGTAAATATTGTTTTTTAACAATTTGTTTATAAAAATTGTGATTTTTCGTATTTTGGTCTCTAATTTTGATTTTGAACTTTTTTTTTACCAAATTTAGGTTCATGTAAAGCGTACGAACATAATTTATTGGGTTTTGATTGAAAATAGTTTCCATGTCAAAAACTGCACCAGGGGTGTTTAATTGACACCATTTACTGAATTTTAAGAAATAAAATGTATTACCCGAAAATACATCTATTTACAAGTAAAAATATCCAAAGATCAAAGATATTCAAAAAAAAATATTTGGTTATTTGAGCGTTCCAGAAAGATTTTGGAACAAGTGTCCTAAGGTGCCCCCTCTCCTCTTTTTATAATGTAAAGGTTTTCAGTAAATATCTATGCAATATAAGATCTTTTTACTAAATTAAAACAAAAAATCACTTACCCAAATCTTCGTTACCGTCTTCAAAACTTCGTTTTTTGTAACTATACGTATTTTTTTTCAAAACTTGCCCGTCCACAAATCATAAAAGTTAACGTTGAACTGAATTACTTCATATACAAAATTTTACTGAATCCAAACGGTTGTTCTCAATTTTTTTTTTTAATTAATAAATTGAGTAGAAATGGTCGGCCAAGGGAAAATAATCCAAGCTATGAAAGATGTTCATTGTATAGTGTAGGGGCACAAACATACATTCATACAACCATTTCATGATGAAAAGCTATAAAAAGCAACCCCACATATAGGAATAGCATTTCCAAAGACAAATTATTATTATTATGCTGATGATTGTGATGATGATGGTGGCAGCCTATTACTGCAATTTATTTTTTCTTTATACGACCCAGTCAGCTATTCGAAATATAAAGACTTATCTTGGTGCAGTTGTTTATAGTATATTGAAATACATGGATACATTGAGGCTGTACATTTAAAGCGTTTTTACAAATCTCTTATTATAGGAGATACAAATTTGACCATCAAAAGATCAAATTAATTTATTGATGATTTTGTGATCAGCAGGTATCGAATCATTGCAATGATATATTTGTTTAGATATTTCAAAAATGATCAAATGTAAGCAAATTAGATAGATACATCAATCGTCAATATTTTTTATGATGGATCGTTTTTAATTTTGCTTTTGAAGCTTTTTTGAGTGAAGTTTTTTTTTTTTTTTGAGTGACCTTAAGTTTTTCTATACGAAATTGTTTTGACTGGAAAAAGTTTTTTGAAAATTAAAATAAAGTAGAACAAGTGTCACTACTGTAAATTGCACAAAATGAAACTACTCTAAATTCTAGAAACAAATTTGGGATAAAGTTACTATTCTTAAAACAATAACCAAAGTTCAAAGAATGGCACCAGAGGGAAATAAGGACCACCCACACAGCCGGTTTTGGAAGCTATATTGATCTTTCAGTTTTGTATACAAATTAGCAGATATCTAATAGTGATCCAGATCTAAGTTGATTTGGAAGCGAAAGTTCAAAGAATGACATCAGCGGGTAATAAGGACTGTCTCACAGCGGGTTTCAGAAGCTATATTGAACGAAGATATTTTTCTAAAGGATCTAACAGTTAACAGTGATCTACAGCGAAAATGGCTTGGAAGAATATAACTTTATAGGTTCTGTCTGCAAAGATTACATAACACCCCACTTGGAACCCCTTCTATAGTCACGAAGACAGAATACATAAACCCTTTCAGCTCTTAACCCTAGAAGAAGAATTTTTTTGATTTCGTTCTTTTTATTTCAATAGAACTACTATTATGACCTTATGTCCTTAAATGGTAATTGCTCCCACCACCTGGAACCTGAGCTCAATATCATCTGCTTGTAGCATACATTGCCAATTGGTATGCGTGGTGTTTACAGAGTTCCCTCGCAGACAAAGCCAGATCGTGATTCCAATGGCTATATGCGAACCGCATTTCTTTGATTATGCCTCTGCCTCTCAATTCCATATAAGAGCAATAGCATCCTAGAAGAGTTGGGTTCATCACATCGACATTTAATCGTCTGACAATCCACTCCATAAGCTAAAATAACTTAATGCACCTGCAAATAGTTATTGCCAGACTCCTATCCCTCTCCATATATTGAGAGTGTTATGGTCTCTCTCCCATCACTACTAGATTATTTGTGATTTAGCCAGCCTATAAAGGGTGAAACTAAATACGGAACATCTGTCTAGAATGGAATGCCATCAAACGTCTCAACTTCCCGGCCGGCCGGTGAATATAGCTAAACCGACAACACGAACCTGCCTCTAGGAACACCTAGTGTCGCTGTCGCTGCTTAGTAGTCACCGTCGTCGTCGTCGTTGTTAGTCGTTTTCTTTGCCTATGAAAGCCGACTTCCCATTCCCATCCCAATGCTAGTTCGCGCATCCAACGAGGCAATTATTATCATTATTATCAAAGTTGCAGAAAAGCCAGAATAAATAATCGCCAGGCTCGATAAAGGCGCGCAAGCTGGATGGGAGTAGAGAGTGGCGTTCCACGAACAAACGTCGCGGTCGATTTCGAGGCCGTCTCTGTAGTGCGCATCCTGTCTGAAAGTTTACCTTTTTTTCTCACTTGGTGTTATTAGTTTTATGAGCAGGTGCAAGAAGTTATTCATTTACTATCGTCTCACAGCACAGGTGAATTTGTGTATAGAGCGAATAGAAAAGAGAGGATCCTCCGCACGAAAGATTTTCGTTAACTAGGATCGTGCGAACGACCGAATGATGCGATGCGACGCTCGAATAATATAATCAATTGTGGTGGGTTGCTTGCTGCGATTTTACAAAAAGGTATGGACTCTACAATGAGTCGATAAATTTACGATATACGAGCAACCAGACATCCAAATGTTTGTCTGGCACTGATCCTGTGATGATAAATGGCTAAGCAATTTGCTCAAGACAGAGTGATTAGGTAAAATATATTTTCTACAATTGCACTTCTACAATAATCGGAGTTACTGACTGCAATGCATTATGCGGTTGGACCGAGGATAGCGCATCCATATAGAATTAGTTGAACAAGAGAATCTTCCAATTTGCACATTCGTATAGGTAGTTAAGGGTGGGATAATGACTGCTCACACTCTTTTCTTTATAAGTATAAGGTCTAAAGGTGTGTAATCAGTGGATGTTGTTAGCAAGTTGCCTTGGTAAGACCTTAATCACTGTCATGTTCAATGTATTGCGCAGACAATGGTGCAATTAAAAGATTTGCAACAAAAAGTCTAGAATTATCTTATGTTTTCTATTTCTCGTGTCATTGTGCTGAAATAAAGGAAGTTTCTCTTCTATAGTTTAAATATAAAAGTGTAAGTTTTGAATGATTCTTGAGTTATCGTTAAGTTTTTAGGATATCAAGGATATATTTAAAAACTTTTCTAAGGTAGAAAGTACTGTCCGAGTTTATATCACAGAATCTTCCTGCAAGCATCAGTATCACAAATAGTTGTGATAAATATCATGGGCTACAACAGATCATATAACAGATTGATAAATTAAATATCATAACACGGTTCGATAGGTATCACTCGATAAGCAACAAGGATTTCTTCATCAAGGATTTCTTCAGTATCCGATAAGTATCACAGGCTTATCTGGTGTCTATCATATAGTTTATAGTAGGCATCAAGAATATATGCAATTTTTATCACAGGCTACCTCAGTATCTTAGTATCCGATTTTATCCTGTGAGTATCTCAAATAGGAACGGTCACTATCACAGATTGTTCCAATAGAATATCATAGACTACTCTGGTATGTATCATTGATTGCTGCTATTATTATGCCAGTATATATGATATTGCATATTTTCTGGTTTATATGACGGGCTGACACAGTTTATATAAAAGATTGGTCCGATAAGTATCATCTTCTAAGTATCATATGAATTTATCTAATCACAAGCCTTGCATATAAAACAGATTGCTCCTATATGTTTCACGATTTGGGGTGAGTGACTCCCATAACTATAACGAATAATTCCGGTATATTATCATAGACCACTTATGTGTATCGTGTATTTAACGAAAAAGTCTGTTCTGGGAAATATCATGAGCTGCCACAAAATATATAACAGATTCATGCATTAAGTATCACAGACTGGGCAGGTATATATCAATTCGTAAATACCTATCACAGGTTGCTTCAGTAAAAAATTGCTTCGCTATAATAACACAGAGTGTTCTGGTAAGTATCACGACCTGCCAGGATATATATCAGTTAGAATCACAGGAACAAACATTGCTTTAGTAAATATCACAGAATACACCTTTGTTTGCCACGTATGACTACAGAAAATATCACTGATTACTACCAATATTATAATGGGTTGTTTCAATTTTTCTCAGTTTCAGTGTCAAAGGTTGTTCAGGTGTATTATCATGGATTACTTTAGTGAATGTCAAAAATTGAACCAGTACCATGTATCTCAGTATCACAGGTTGGTCAGATGTAAATGTTAACTCTGTTCATATTGTGGATTGCTTTAGTTTTAGATTAAGACATTAGGTTTGAAGAGAAAAAACTCAAACCATCCATGGGGATCCGCGTTTCAGTCAGACAAACTGACAAAGAAAGTAGTGGAAACTAAAATTTTGAATTGCAAATCCTATTTTATGAAAAAGAAACCCTTAACACTAAAAAGTATTACATTTATTACAATTTGAATAAGCCGTTTGTCATTTCGTACCATGGCTTCTTTCCTTCAACAGGGATCTTTTAAAATTACATATACATACATGTTCTAATTAATAAAAATATCAAAATACAAAATTAAGTACAATATAGACTCGCAACGCACCCACACATTTTTATACAACTAATCAAATTAATATCAATTAAAACTCGATCCCACATGACATTCACCCACATGACACACACGACACACAGCTCCTAGAAAAAACATGGGTGACAGAAACTATTGAAAATGACAAACACATGGTTAGGTCATAAATAGGCCGATATCATTACACTAGTCGTGTCACAGTCTACTGCAACTATACAATATCTACAGCTCCTGCTCTGAATAAGTACAATTTTCAAGAGTCTAATCCGACAGTTTTGTTAATGAGTCGTTCACCGAAAATTCATACAACAACTTATCAGGGGGTGCTCAAGTAGTGTCAGCCTATATGTGTGCGAGTACATCGAAAAAAAAGGACACTTGAACAAGACTCGAGTGTTAACTTTCAATTACCTACATATTATTGCAGTACAGTAATAGTAGTTTAGAAGCAAAAATTTAAACGAACGCAACAACAGCAGTATATCAAAAAATATATATGTCTTGTCTTGGTTGCGCCATGTCATTGATCATAGCGACACAAACATGGGGTGAACACTGAACATATGTTTTGGCAGAACTCTTTATATGCTGCTGCTGCATGCGCGAGTCTATCCATGAGAGATCTTCATAATAGAGATCTTGTTTTTGACAGCTAAGCTTAGCATGACAAGATATAGTAGACAAACTGACATATAGCAGCGGGGTGAACAATGAACAATTATATTGGCATTGGTATACTATGTACTGGGCGATGCCATGCACGATCAGAAACAGCTGACAGAAACTGGAAGCCATGAGTTTTGGATCAGTTCCTTAGAGCCAAACATGTGATATACAGTAGCTGACGCATGAGAATCTATGTTCCTACAAATATAGAAGAGATAGAATCTCCTAGCAGCTGGAATATGCCGATAATTTTGTAAGTGAATTAAACGTTGTTGTGTTGCCCCAAAATGGTCATCAAAGCTTAGCTTGAATGACGAAATCATAAATTGTTTGAGAGCTTTTAACTTTTTAAATTTAAGCAATTTAGAATATCAACTGAGGTAACCTTTGTGATAAATTAATCTGTTTGATACGTACACCGGGCCAACCTATGATATTTATCAGAGCAATCCGTAATAAATACAGTACAACAGAGCTGCTCGAAAATGTCTTATGACCCTTGTCGGATCGAGAAAGGGGGACTTGGAGTCCTCAAGGCGATGCTGAAGCCAAATAAAAAAAAGTCAGGAAAAAAATTGCTTATTTATGCTTATTTGTATTCAGAATTATTTTTTTCACCTCAAAAATCACAAAAAATATTTTTTTTTTAATTCAGTGTAAAAATTGTTTGTTTGCCCAACGTTAGCCCACCTTTGTATTTTCTTTATTCCACTATTTTTTCAAAAGATAGAGGTAACAAAAAAAACTTTTTTTCATAGCAGAAACCGAAAAAATTGTGATTTTTTTCCTATGAAAAATCGTTATACTGTGGTTTCCAAGGTTAGCCTAGGATAGCCCAACTTTTATTTTCGTTGTCCTACGCTTAGTTTAGGCCGTGTGTGAATTGCGTTAAATAGTTAACACCGTGTAAAATTTTTGACACTATTGAGGTGAATAAAAAATTTTCAGCTGTTAAAAATTTATTGGGCTCTGGGACCTGGTTAAATTTGAGTTAAATTTTTTTTGCAGATGGTTTTGTTTTTTTTTTTATTAAAAAGGAGTATCATGGCAGAAAAAAGGCAAACAAAAATTTTAAAGAATACATTTTTTTTTTTTAAATTTTTTTGTTCACCTCAATAGTGCCAAAAATTTTACACGGTGTTAACTATTTAACGCAATTCACACACGGCCTTAAAAATTATAGACAAATTAGTTTTTACTCACCACACCAAAAAAAAAGTACACATACACCACAGTGACCTTTTTAAAATTTATAATTAAGAACAATTAAATCCACTGGTGTTTGCATTGCGCCTCAAATGTTATTTATTTGACTTAGAATTTTTACTTGATTGAATAAAGTCTATAAGACATTCCTGTTTAGAAGCTTAAGTTGACATTTCAACTTAAAAACCACAACACACAAATATTTTTTCAAGTGTAAGAATCATTTTTCGGTTCGCCATATAAGCACCTAGAAAAGCTAAATGCTTAGTTAAATATATCCAAAAGATTTTCAAAAGTAACAATAAATATAAAATGGTATGAAGTGATTTCATTTTCAGTACACGAAAAGAACTTTTTAGACCTTTCTGAACTAACCTGGGAATTCCAACAAATTACATCACTTTTTTTTGCTAGCCCATCCTTAGTTCAGAAATTATGACAAAAAAACTTATTTCAAATTACCAACCTCTTAAAAATAAAATTTTGTCCTTTTTCCACTTTTTCATAAATTAAATATGCTTCCAACAAATTACATCACATTTTTTCTCAAGCGCATAAAATTTTTCAAATTATCCTTTCTACGCATTTCTTGAATTTACGGTGGTAATTCCAACAAATTCCGTCACTGTTTTTGTTTATCAAAAATTTTAACACAAAAACTTATATCAAAGTATGTATACATGCATTACAGAGAAGTAAAAGTTATTTGTTTTTATTTTATTTTAATTAGTCAAAATTTGACTGTGGGGCTCATACAGAGGGGATTTTCAGTACATACACTGTGGTGTATGCGTAACTTTTGTTGGGAATTTTGAGAACTTTAAAATTGTTCAGTGCAAATTTTTTATTTTTATTATTTCGTAAACGTAGGGTGGACAAACGACGATTTTTTGTTTGTGTCAATTTCTCGAGGTGGACAAACCTTATAAAATAAGCAAATCTTAAAACTTAGTACGAACATGTTGAAAAAAAAATTTAAAAACTAGAGCCACATGAACCCAAATCCATAAAATTTGATATAAATCTTTTTGAAAATTTTAAAAAGTTGAAAATTGTTGGCCAGTGAAATCTTTATTTTCTTGAGTCCTGAGTAAATTAATCCACAAGTTCTACCAACCCATACCTATATATAATAAGCCTTATACTGGGCTAAAAATTGCTTATGCTCAAACTTTATTTGTTATTAATAAATATAAATCTAAACATTAGAATACAAAATTCATTTACATAAATCAATAACAAACGAATAAATATGTATATATATATTTCCTCGAAATAATCGAAAAACAGCTTTTGTTGATTTTCTTGACTAATTTATGCCCATTATGAGATGTGTTAAAAGTAAACAAACAAAACATATGAACATGCACTACTGTATGCTATCGTATTCAAAAAGTATTTCTTCAATTGGAAAATATTTTTTCTATGAGTACCTGACTCACACTTTATTAGAAAGAAAATGGTATTTAATAGTTCTTATTCTTTTGATCTTGATTTTTTTTTTTTTTTTGATCAGAAAGAAAAACATACAAATGCTTTTTTCTTCATTTAATTTTATAACCTGGCTTTCATAAAAGAATGCGTTCTCTTAAAATAGCTTCCCTCGCATCGCAATACCAATCATACCTAATAGAGAATGAAGCACTTATTTTTTTGTTTTACTTCAAAATCGAATTAAATTACTTAGCTATGTACTCTGTTATTATAAGATCATTCGAGTAAACAAGTTCAAACTGCCTTAATTAGTTGAATACATTAATTGACGCCTCTAAATTGTATACAGACAAAAAGTGACTTCTTATCATATTTCACTGTTGTCACAAACAAAAAGTACTAATACCTTAAAAAAAAACAAGTTTACTATCAAGAAAGATTTATACACAGTCTTAACCATATACCTTTTTTTATTTACACAAACAAAACTAATATAATAACAACTTACCTGTCAGCGCTAGACCGTAACTTTAAGTAACAAACACTCAAGCAAAGTAAAACAAAATCTCAAAACTATTGGGGCTGGGACGACCTGTTGCACAGAACAACTTGAAGTAAACTAAACGAATAGAACAGGTTGCCCCACTCAAGACTTTTCAGAGAAGAAGGTTTTCTTATGAATGAGAGACTCCAATGTTGGGGATAGAATAAGGTCGGACTAGAGATGCCTTGACTTGATAATGTAAACACGGTCGGACTTTAATTTATTTTTATATGCATTTGCTTATACAAGCCAAAAGGGTGTACCAGTTCAACAAAAAGATCATCACACCAATTTTTTTTAGTTTTTGCCTTTGAAATACTAATGCTTCAATGCACAGAATTGTCTCCATTTCGTAAAATGTAAACTTGATCAGCAGTATAAGGCACTTGGTAAGCAGACAAGCGGTTTTGGTCGCACGATTATTCAGTCACAAAAATGGATCACAAAAGGATTTCATTGCCCTGCTGTAAATCAATATTTCCATGACAACTCTTCTCAAATTCGGTTTCATTTTCATAGTCGATTTTAGTGCACTGTCGGAAATTTTCTATTAAAATTTTTGGTTTCGATATTTTGTTGGGCAATTCATCTGTACAATTTTAAGATTGGTGTAAAATGTAACTTCTAAGATCTAGCACTTTAGAACTTGTCTTTGAAATTTTTAAGTATTTTTATAAACGTATTAATTTAAAAAATTAATATTAAAAATTAAAATGTTTAGACCAAAATGTATAATATTAAGCCTTCAAAATAAGGGCGAAGTAAGTAAATACATACTAAAAACATATTGATACATTTTGAAAATAATAAGTGAAAATATTATTTTCTGTGTTTTTATTTTTGTTTCCACTAATAATATGGTTGCCACATTCTTAACCTTACATAAACGCTTCGTATAATATTCTTTCTTTTTTCTTACATTATTTTTGTCAAAAACTAGTCCTTTAAAACTAAAATCAACAACGACATTCAATTGTTTTTCTTTTTGAAATTTTAATGAATTTATTTTTTGATAATGATGCGTTCGACACATTTTACTAAAATTTAACAACTCTGCCAAAATTCAAAACAACCAGATTTAAAGCTAGGTCTGATGTTGAAGCTTACTGTATTAAGTCCACCATCCTTTGTTCTCCTCCATTTTTATGGTTGTTTGGATTTTTTGAGAAAACTTAACTCAAAGCCAATGAGAAATTAAGAAATATTTTTATATTTTCAATTCCATTCAAAGAAATTTGTCGAATCTTTTATTGGTAGCTCGTAGCTCTTCTAATTTTTTTTGTGGTTTATAGTTATGGTTCTGCTTAAAGTATGAACGTCGAGGTTAAACTATAACCACAATCAAGTTTTTCAAACGACAAAAAATTGCAAATATTTTTTCATAACATACTTTCTACTTTTTCACTGTCGGCAGCCCTGAGCTTTAATACTCTACCTCAGAGTACAATCAGCTATTGCTATTGGTTGAGTGCGAGGAAGAACAATTTATCATATGTACATCTCCCTCGCACTTGAGCGAAGCGTTACCGTGTTATAGCTCTGAAGTGAGTACTACTTAGTACTATTTTTATGTCCAATACAACTATGCGTTCCCCATTTGAACACTTTGAAAAGATAAAAAACGAAACGTAAGATTATGTAGGTAGGCAGTTCTTAAACATTGGTGAAAAAGATTGTAGATATCTGGTTCAAAATATTGAGGTTACTTCTATATTTGTATTAATAAAAATTATTTGCTAAATTGACAAATTATTCGATAGTACGCTTTGTTAAACGACAGCACTGGTCTACTTGCGCACTTTAATTACATATTGCCATGGTGTGTGTGAATTTCATTTCTCATTTCTCTTTCAATTTGTCAACCATCATATGTAAATTCGAAAAGAGAATCCTTACATAGCTCACAAAAACAAAACTGATAAAGCAGAAAAAAGAGCGTTTATTTTCATTGCAATATTTTAACCTCCGTATGAGAGTAAGTAGATTAGAGTCCAAGTCGGTGTGCGTTCTCAGTTTAGTGAGAAAAAAAAGTTAATAAATTCTCATTTTATCAAAACAAAACAAATACTTTCGGTAAGTACTTATTTTTCTTAGTTAGTTTCAAACTATTCTTCAATCTTTATGTACTTTTTTTCTAGAAAAATCAAATAAAATGGCAACAATAATCGATTTGAGTTCAGACGATGAAACACAAGACAACAAAAACAAAGAGACAATAAATGCTGTTTCCACCGCCACTTCTGCCACTAAAACTAATACAACAAAATCTCCATACCAGAGTTGCCAAATGTCATACATAGAAACCAAAAGAAGAAAAATTGACGATTTTATTGATCATGTCGTCCTAATTTGGTTAGGTCGTGTAAGATTAGGTTTCAAAAATCTTGAAATGCCTCATAATATTTTAAAGTCAAAAGCTAAAGAAGCAGCATCAATTTTAAACACATCTGATATATTTCATGAAGCTGAATGGCTAATGCGATTTCAGAAAAGAGTCAAAAAAATGCAAAATGATGGAAAAAAAATCCCCATAGGAAAAAGTAAAGTCTTTAGAATTAAAGATATCATAAAAGAGGAAAGACCAAAATTCTTTGGCAATATTGCCACAAAAGAAACTACCCCGTTGGATGAAAATGTGTCTGTGGATTTGACAGAAAATAAAGAAACTGAAAATATAGAACAAATTCAACTGTCCAAAATGTTGGAAGAGCAGAAAAAGCATTTGGAATTGATCAAAGAAGCACAAAGACAGCAAATCGAAAAAGTAAAAGAAGCACAAAAGCAGTTGGCTGATAATTTGAAGAGGCAACAAGAAGCTGAGGCAAAAAAACTGCAGACATTGAAAAGAGTTGCAAAAGCTGTTTCAGCTACCAAACCTTCAGACCAAGAGCAGGTTATTCTGAGATCAGTAGATGTAAGTGAAGCTATATCACCATCTTCACTTTCTCTAGCACCTTTACCTGCACAAACATCTGTTCCTGTTCCAAAATCTCTAACAGCACAAGAAGTTATAAATATTGATGATGATGATGTTCTGGATGATCCTATTCACTCTTACAAAGAGGCTCTGGACTGTTTGTCGCTTGTTGAAGATTACTTTTTATCTGTGAGAAACCTCCACGCTGTTACGATGATAAGTCAAATAGAACACTGTTTAAAAAATAAATCTTAAGTCGTAGCTGTTTTGTTAACTCAATAAATAAGATTTTTAATAAATAAATGTAATATTTTTTTAATTTTATTTTTCAATGTTTGTTTTTAAATTTTGGAAATAATGTTATTTCATAAAAAAAGTCCATGTCATGTGAATATCTTAATAAATTCAAAAAGATAATATAATATGGCAATACTGTTCTGATTCAGTAGAAATAATTCAACAGATTCACATTCATGGCGGATGTTTTATACAGCCAAAATTGCATCGTGTAGACGTGTACGCACATCTGCATACACACTCAAAACGTTTTGAAGAGAATAATTATGATTTATGATGCTCTCTTCGGCAGCGACATTGAAAATGTGTTTATATTTTTATTCTCTTTCAGTGTACAGTGCTGTCGTTCTATGAATTAGTTTGATTTTTAATACGATTTTTTCTTAGATCCATGCAAACTTGATGTTTATTTTAATATTGAAATTCTAGTTTCTGTAAAGTTAATTTAATTTTTGGATTGAATTTATTTGCTAAATAATTGGCGACTTTTTTAAGAAAAATATTGAATTGATTTGATGAATCGGAATTAATTGGAAATTTTACAGTGAAATTTTACTTGGTTAACGTTTAAAATCAGACTCAACTTGTCGTGTCATTTCCAATTTGGGACACGTTCGAGACCTTTTGGAGACACGATCGGAACTTCTCAAGACGCATTAGGGACTCGTTCGAGACACGTTTGGGACACGTTCGGGACCCGTTCGAGACACGTTTGGGACACGTTCGGGATATGTTTCGGATACTTCTGCAGGACACGTTCGGGAATCATTTGGGATGATTTTGAGACATTTTCGGGACACGGTCGATGAACTTTACCTTTCAATCGGGTTGGGTTAACAAAAGTTGAGCAGCCTAATTGATCAACACGTCCACATCTTCTCTACTTTGTTGATCATACATTTTGATCATCATAAAGAAATCTTATGGTAGACTAAATTTAACACTTTCCTGGGGAAAGAATGTGAACTATGTAAAGGTCCTAAATTTCCTTGTGCGAAAAGTCATTTTAGAGATATTGAGACTTTCACGTTTTTCAAAATGGCGCACTGATTGATGCTTCGAATAAACATCTCTTTAATAATGCACTGAAACCTAGCTGACGTCTGATTTTTACCCATTGAATTAACTATTCAGAGTACCCTAATCTTTTGAACCCCACAAGACTGCAATTTGAAATTAGAAAAAAAGTCCCAAGAATTAATAGTTTGTCGAACACGTGTTCACACAAAATATTCTTACTCCTCACAGAGTCTTTGCCTGCCTTTTTACATGGTTTATGTTTTCTATCCATCTTGAAATCACGAACACCCGTGTGTTTAAAGGAAAACTCTCTAAAGAACACTCTGTGCAATTTGTCTTTCGATTTCACGCCCCTTGCGTCTTTTATTTGAAGTAAACAACAACTCAAGCTCAGCTGTGACCTTCTTAAAGTCCGACGATTCATCCATCTTTTTTTTGTAAACAAAAATTCAGTTGTTACTCTTTTTCATGTGGTTGCTTTCTTGCAGCTGAGCAGAGTTCAAGTTCTGCAATTGATTTGGTAGTTCTGCTGGTTGCCCGATGGTGCTGCTGATGTTCCCGTGGGTTTTGGTCTTGGTTGCTTACCATTTCTATGAATGTGTCATTGTGATCGGGAACAGAAGGGATCTCTTGTGTGGCCAAAATAAACGATCACTTGAAAGAATTATTCACAATTGAATTGATTGTCGTATTCGATATGAATTTATGAATACTATAAATATCTGTCCTTGGGGTGGTGTTTTTTTTTATCATAAAATGCAGGGAACTTCGGGACAACAACTGGCATCGCCGCCGTTTTGCTGGTAAACAAAAAATCAAAACTGGATATTGAACTTGGATAAATTTTGATAATTTCTTGTATTTAAACATTAAATTTTTTGTAACACCTGGATCGCATATCACGATCTTGAGGTACAATGTTGCGGTAATTCAAAAAGAACTGCGGTTAGAAATCTGAATTTTATATGAAGGGACCTTACCGATGGAAACAGACTAAGAGATACTTTTTTGACATTTATGGAAAATTCAACAGAACGGCGATAGTTCCATAAAATCATTAAATGAAGTTGCGATTTTAGGCAAAAAGCTTTAATATTTACAACAAGCCTCCACCGCAATGAAATAGCCGAATAACAATTTTGCTTCTATGAAGCCTACATAAGCTTATTTTGCTTATTAAAGGTTTAATAGAAGCAAAATTATTATATGGGGTTTGGGGGTCGGTTAGACGATATTTTTTTATGAAACCAACGATGCCTCGTAGACATACCACCCAAAACTTGTCAGCTAGCAAAATGTCAACATTAAACATTGTTCGATATTTTTTGAAAATTTGCAGATGTTAGGGTCTTACTTTTCCATTTACTCTGTTGATTCTTAAAAACTCGTTAGAATATACAAAAATACCGCGTGAATTTAAATAATTTTTCTATTCAACTGATTTTCTTTTTTTTCCAAAACAATGGATTCTTAAGAAAAGGAATTCAACTACGTTGCAAGTTCTCAAAGAAAATCTTACCCCTATTTTTATGTGCGAGTACATTTTCACGTGCACAAAAAAAACAATCAAGTATTAAGGGAAGTTTTTGACGTTTATTTGCAATTATGCGCCGAACTTTTACTTTCAAATGGGTTTGTTTTAAATGCAAGTAGGTTCACCTTTATAATTATACAACGCAACGGTATTTTGTACCTTCGTTGATCAGCTGCACCAATTTTTTCAGATGGGGTGTTGACATTAAATGCGTTTCACCGAATGCGTAGAATACAATTGAGAAAGGACATTCCTTCATTCATATGTTTACTCTCCCTTTTTTTTAAATGTAGTTGAAATAAACACGAAATTACACCGCACATATGCTATTCCATTAGAATCCCATATTTTTTTTGGCAGATGTCAAATTGAGTGAGTGCAAACCGCGCCGCAAATGTCCATGTGCGCATGTTAAAACGCAATATTATTACTTTTTATTTTTATAATGCACCCCACGGTAGCTCTTGAATTGAATGTTTATAGGCGCCAGATGAAAAGATCATCTATTAAGGGTGAATATTGATAAAAGCGAACACCTTTGATCGAAAAATATGAAAGTGACGATATTCACAGGTGTTAATTACAAGTAGGTAATTGTTACTTCTGAAATGTTTTAAATATTTAATTTGTTTTTTTTTTTGGGTAATGAGATGTCTATTTTAATGGCAAATAAAATACTACAAATTAAATAATATAACTGCAATCTTGATTGTTTATTAAATTTAGGTACCCAGATACTCACGATATGATAATTAAAATACATATATTTTTTTTCGAAATTCCTCTCAAAAATAAAATTATTACAAGCAATACTGTAATATTCTACATCGTGCTATGTAACTTATTAATTTATGATGATTTTTGAACTTGGGACATTTTTTGCGAAACGAGGCTTAGAAAAATATCATTTTGTTTTTTGTCAAAAATTAAAAAAATGGTTCAAATGTTCGTATTATTGGTATTGTGAGTGTTAATAAAGATAAAAACAAAAAATGATTTTGCCCGAGAAGGATGCATCTGAAAAACCAATAAACCAAAGCCAAAAAAAAAAACAACGAAATCGTCAGCTTTAATTTTTTGTAAATTTTCGAAATCTCACTTTTTTATTAAAAGTTTTTCAATTATGACGCAAATGGTTTATTTGCTGCACAATGTGAGTTGTTATAAATGAGGAAATACTTTTGTAAAGAAGATAATAAAAATGTTGAGCAATTTGCAGAAGATTGAAAAAGTATGCATTAGCTACACATTTTTGTCAAAAGAGTAGGTAGGTATTTCCGACGACAAATTATGGCTTTTTGAGATTGCATTAGCAGTTGTTTAAAGCAAAATTACCCAAAAACGGAGTTTTTGACATATGTTTGTAAACGTGACGTTAGAAAACTTTAGAAAACTATGGTTTAATTCAAGCTCTATTTTCGTCAAAACCAGTGTAACCGGGGAGATGCTGCAGAGAATTTGTATTCAATCCTTGTTAATTAATAACAGATTTATTTTTGAAAATCGGACTGATATTATTCCGTTTAATTTTGTTAATTTAAGTTTAGATCTCCTTTCTTAAAAAATGAGATTATAATTTAGTTTTTCTGAATCAAAAAACCTGAAAGCGTTAAAAAAGTATAACATTCAAGTATGAATTGATAACAAAGTCAGATATTAGTGCATTTTTTAAATTACATAGGTAGATACATCAATTTTATTTATAAAGTTCTCCATTTGCATTAGAATTTAAATGAATTTCTTTTTTAATTTTTGCTTACTTCTGCCTATCACATCTTTCAATAAGAAAAAATGTCAGTTTAGCAACTTATCCATACCACAAGTATGCCAATGAAAAGAAATTACTTATTAATTGTAATCAATTTCTTTGTCTTGAAAAAATCTATCACACACAGCTGGATATGAAAACAAGTAGCAACACACCTGCTTCTGATTAGAAGATCAATGCCACGGATCGACGGAGCGGGGCCATGAGTGATGTGAACACCATTTGATTGGACAGCAACTAATAGTTGCAACATCTTCATACACCTCATCCTGTTTGGCTATGCAAAAATATCGATCACATCTCAAGTCAAGACCAGGATCCAGGTGTACATGTACCTACTAAAGTAGCCTCTTGTTTTTTTCTTATGGTAGAGTGGCTGTTATAAACTTTTAATAAAGTCCCGCTGACTTGGAACCCACCATCAACACTTCCATCATCATCATTACAATCATCATCATCATCATCATCATCATCGTCGTCACCAATCCCATGTCGTTGTTGACGACGAAGTCGCTAGTTCGACTCGGTAGTTGGAAGAAGAAGTAATAACACACTGCTAAGCACGTTGTGACTGTTCCATAATTGGAATCATCAATTTTCACAAATCGACACGACACAACACCACGTCCATCTATCCACAAGAGACAAAGGAGACCGGGAAGGACGCAAGATGCTCTAACATCCAACAAGAGATGATATGAATGCAGCTTCCAAACCAGATATCTTGTAACGCTTCGCAGATGCATCTACTGTGTCTGCTGCCGAAGCTGCAGTGCGGTTGCATCAATTGGCGATAGAGAAATTAATTACGAGCAATTAATTTCCTTGACAGCAATGACGAAAGGTATCGGAGCGGCCAGAGTGGGCAGAGATACCTTCCTTTTATCATTTCCTATATACACTACCCAGCCCCCGTGCAAAATTCAAGATTTATTTGTGTTTATTAATTTGAAACTTTTTTGTTGCCCCAACGTATTCAAAGATTATTATGAGGCGAAGTCGAAGTTGCATTAGAGTACAGAAAAAAATTCGATCCGATAGGATTGAAGTGAAGATTTGCATGGGGACGCATTATGGCCACAAAACGACGCGACTCGATGGTTCCTCTTCCTCTCTACGGTAATGGAACTCAATTCGCTCATATGACATATCTGTGCGTGATAACCGATGGGGTCATTAGTCATTGGGAAGTGGCGGTATTCGTATAGTCTTTTGTGAATCGCGTTACTCGTTCGTCGCATGCACATGCACACATGTGATTTGGCTTTGGGCTGGCTGGCGGATGCAGTCGCTGCAAATGCAGAGCTCCATGCTATAGATAGTGAAGTCAGCACTTGACTCTAGCAATAAGTCAAATTCGGTTCGGTGAGATAACCTATCGCGCTGAGTATAAGGAATCTTCTGGGTTCAGTGGGTGCTTAACATCTGTTCGCTCGCTAGAAATGTGATTTTTCTTTTAAATCGACTTGGAATAAATAACGATTGCATGTCGTTAATTTTATGACACATGTTTGAAGGCGTATTTATCAACTGGAATAAGTATATGGAGAGCATTATGATTGGAAAAATAAAAAATAAATAAACAGAAGTTATTTTAATAGGAGCGATTTTTCATGTTTTTATTAGTTTTGATTAAGATAAGGAATTAGTTTTCCAATGTAATACGAGTGAGTCGGTAAACAAACACCTTTCATACGGTTTAACATGAATGAACCCTACGCTAGGGCTCTATTACATTTCAAAGAACCCGTAATTTAACATCTGCAGTGATTTTCGATTCTATGAAGACTGTTTTATCTTTCGTTTCTCCAGTAAAGTACCCGCAGACCAACCCACCTTCAGTTCTGAGGGGGATTCATAAGATGCATAATAGAGCTCCATCTTTCCATTGGTCCTCTTTAAGAAAGAATCCCTTATTTCCAACATGTGACTTAAACTTCGATGTCTCTTGTTCCACAAGTTTTGAGTTCAATTAAGAAGCTTTTTAGACCAGCAATCATTTTTCTTTGTATTTTTCTTGAAAAAAAACGGCTTTAGTACTGGCTTGAGCTAATTCATCACTGAGCATGACGAAATTATTTTTCTCTCATTTTTCCCAAAGCTCCACACAGATTAGTTTTAAGATCCACTGAAGTTTTGAACCAATAACGACGATTGTACGCACCAAGAACGGTCGTCTTTTTGGCCTTTCTGAGCCTTGCTTTCTCGCAGTCTCACGATATCTTTTTTTTTCAATTTTCAATTACATTTTTGTTGAGCAACATTCAATCTTTAAGAAATACTTTCACTATTGCTAACAGGAGGAATTTCCCACAAAATTCTACTGCTATAAGAGAGTCACAAAGTTTTCTCTCAAATTTCCCCTCCTTCAAACTCTACAAACTCTCCAATTCAAACTACAAAGTACAAATCCAAGTTCAACAACAGTATTACATTGTTCTCACAACAATTTTCCTTTTTCCCTTCATTAACGATTTGATTTGTCTGAATTCTCACCGGAACTTGCAGCTGACATTGTTCCTGTGGGAAGTGAAATCGCGCACATGTGTACCGCTACTTCAATCCACAATGCAATGAAAAAATATCTATTTACGCTTCTTTACATTTCAAACAATGCATGCTTTTATATCTAGATAACAACAACACAGTTGTTGTGCTCACTGCGTATAGGGCTTTGTGTTGTCTGATTGATGTAAATCGTAATCGGAAGCGTTCTCATTTTTCCCACGCACACGTGACCCAGAGACACGAGCCATATAATCGGTCACCCTAATGAGAAAAATAAATCATCCCTCTTTCTCTATATAACTCTTAAACAACATAGCCCGAAAAAAGGATTTATGATGGCTCTATTCTCTATATTGAACTGAAAATGGTAACGATAGAATAGTGCACTTCCCTTGTCGGAAAAGATAGGGGTTAATGTCGGTTTAACTATTACAGATACGCGACGCCATTAATCTCCGTAAACAAATCGGCAGACGCCCTTTTTTCGATTAACTAGCCAAATAAACTGCTCGTTTTCCTTTGCCATCAGCAAGCCTATAGTAAACTTTTTAACGAATATGAAAGAGTATCAAAACGACGAAATGACAGTGTTGAAAACATTCCAAACGTGTGAACCGTCATTCTTTTATAATGAGGGTGCAATTATGTGTGCCCATATAGGTCCAATTTGTTCAACTTATATTCCACTCTTAAACTGTGTGAGAACTATAAGAACGATTGTATGAGAGGCCCTTGATGAGGAATTCTGATTCTGAGCTGGATTTCAATTGAATTGTTTATTCTCACGGCCACTTTTGGTTTGGATTCCCACAAAACTTCAAACTTAAAAGTGTGAGACTGGGAACAAGACCACTTGATTGCTATGCCTCTCTGAACTCGATGCTCTTTCGTTTTCGTAATTATTATGATATCCCAAATATGGAATCAATCAAAATTTCATTCATTCCAAGTGGTCAGTGATTTTATTATAGACTGTTTAGTGTTTTATAAGAAAGAGCATGTAGCGTTTTTATATAGATTTAATGGGTTCCCATTAACTGGTCCGCCATTTAATTTCACCCAGCATAAAAGAGTTATTTCAAATAAATGAATTGACCTTATTTATTTATATATTTTTTTTTTTCTCTTCTCAATCTCCTGTTTATGATGGTTATGATGGCTGAGAGAGCTGGCCACCTACGATCGCGCTTTGTTGTGGAAACGTCGGAATTCACTTGGCTTGTCTTGACTTTGGTACCAGACAGGAGTGTTCGCTTTGGATTGGATTGTAGTAAGGAGTGGAGTAGCAGGAAAGATCGGTCAAAAAGATCACCACCATCATTGTGCGGTTATGATGCCAACATCACGAGGAGGCATTAAATGGGCTTTCCACTGCACGAAAATATTTCTATTGTTAGAGCTTGGGTTGCTCTGCTCTTTATACTTGTTGGAAACGCCACCATCACCATCACTGTTGCCATTGTGGATTGCAACAGAATTTCATTTCATTTCATTATGCTTGGGATAGGTTTGTTGAATGAGATCACCAAGAGGTTACAGAGTTGTTGTGGATTTTGGATTTTACAGGGGAAAATACAGGCTACGTGATGAAAGTTCAAAAGTCAACATCAATTGTAATTGGAAAAGAAAGTTTGCCACTATTCTGTGAACCCTTCAAAGCTTGAGAATCGCAATAATGAGAATATTGGTTGTGCGAATCTTATTGCAATGAAGACTAAATTGAAGCTACAGGAAGTGCCAAAAGGCAAAATTTCCACAAATATTCTGACTTTCTTGAGGCTTTTCTTAGTCTGGTTTTCATCAAATCATTTTTGCAGCAATTGTGTAATTTGACACAAAAAGGTGCCTATCTACTCCTTAGGTCAAAATTTTGATAGTAAGCCCCTGTTTTAACCTTTGTAAATCACCGGGACTGTATGGCAAATATGGATTCGTTTAGGGCAAACACTGGTGACTAAGCGTTTCAGGTGCACGACAAATATTTGCTAGTGAAAAAATGACATCGTGTCTCGAAAAGTAGGTATATATTTGTATTCAATCTTTGATTACCCAAATGAAAAGGAATTATTCACTACTCAGCACAATAAATTAGATAAATAAACAAAGACCATTAAGTTGCAAGGCCTAAAACAAAAACGTACAAATGAATTCGACGTTGGGCGCCATTGTGCTCCCAAGGATGATATAGTTAACAGTGAGTCCTTCAGCAAATTAGCCTCATTTCGTTTACAAATATATTCGACATTGGGCGCCATTTTGCCTCTGAAGATGCTCGAGTTACCAGTGAGCCCTTCAGCGAGATTGCCTCCCTTGTTGACAAATACAAGCAAATTAGTCCATTATGTTTTAAGGTCTAATAACAAAAACTAACAAATAAATTCGACATTGAGCGCCATTGGGCACCTGAAGATGCTAGAGTTAGTAGTGAGTCATTCAAAGCAGAAACACAATCACGCTTTGCCGTCGATTTTGACAACTGCCAAAAGTTCAACCATACGAAACCTGTGTAACCTCACACAATGACGTTTTTTCTACGTACGCTTTTTTTGACAAACGTAAGGAAACGTAAGAAAGCGAGCAAAAGTTCAACCAGACTGAACTTTTGCTCGCTTTCTGACATTTATCAGACATAGTTACAGTCACCCCCATAATTATTGGGCCAAATGTGAATAAAAAAAAATAAATTATTACAAAACTAGGTGTGTTTTTTTGTTTCTCCATATAGATTTTGCACAAAAAAACGACATCGAGATATTTTAAATAAAAACAATTTACGTATTAAAAACAACAATAATTTAATGATGTTGTAGACTGAGTTTTATTGTTTGTTCTGTTTAAAAAACAATTTATTTTGATTGGTTTTGTTTTTATTACTATAGGATTAAAGAATAATCTAATTTCTATGCATTTTTTAAACACAATAATATCCTTCTTCATTTTTCCACATTTAAATCAAGATAAAGACTTGGACCAATAATTTTGTAAGTGACTGTGTTTTTTTTATTTGACAGCAGATTTTATGTTTCAGTCAGCTGTTCGAAATCAAAGTGACAGAAGCGCGCTTTGAGGATTTCTCAACGTAACGTGATGACGCGTCTGGCAAAGCGTGATTGTGTTTCAGCTTTCAGTGAGACGGCCTCCCTTGTTTAAAAACCAATAGGCCAGACAACTGTGTTGTTGGGTCGAACAAGAATGCTTACTAGGAATTACTTCGACTTTCTTTTTTTTTCAGTAAAAATGAGTTGGAATAAATGCTTTGGATAATTTTAAAATTGTGGATCCATACTAATAAATTAGCCTTGAAGCTTCGGGGCTTTTCCATGAATTTATTTATTTATTTCCAGTATTTATTTTGGCTAACTTAATTTCGAAGTCTCACGGAAACACGCCTTAAGTCGTAAAATTCCAACTCAACTACAAATTTGGCTTGCATAAATCTTTACAGGAGCTACATTATCATTTCTAAAGCTTTATAGAAAGCAAAGTTGTTAGTGGAAAAGTGTTAAATTGAATGAAGGGGTTAAAATTTGGGGTAACCATTTTCAACCTGCTATACAGTAGGATAAAATTTATACTATTTTATTAACGACACAAGTGTTAAAATTTAACCAAAGTGAAAGTTTCAACCCAAATTTTAACGCAATTGACACACAGCCTAGCAGTTATTATTTTGTAGGTAAATTATAATTTGCTTTTTTGGACTGCGTTTTGATGAAACTGACATTTGTTTACATATTTGTTAGCAGAATTACTTCTTACAGAAAAACATCTTTCATAGACAAATACATATTATCCGCTGACAGATCGGAAAATGTTGTCAGATATGACAATTGTCTGTAATAAGCTGAGGTGAAAAATGTCAATTGGTATAAACTGGTCTAAGACTTCTTGACTAGAGATGTAACTCATATTACTGAAATCTTAAAACTATATGGCTATGGACGAGTGCAACCAAAGCAATTTGAGTTAACAAATTCATCCAATAAGCAGACATCAAGCAATAATTTTCGTGTTTAAACTCACCACAATGTTGTTGATCAGTGGCAGCAATTTAATCGAAAAGGCAACAAAATTCATAAATCACTCTGCAATCTAACACGGTAGAAATAATTTATAGACATTAAGGTAGGGTACAAAATGTATCGGGTATACTCAACTTCCAATCAAAGTACAAAAAGTTTAAAGCCTTCCCCAGCAATTATTATCTTCCGCATTACTGTGTGTACTCAGTAATCATGTTACGCGATGTGAAATAGTTAAAGCTAAAGGCACACAGAAAGATGAAACAAAAAATACAAAACCATATCCATACTCGCGCTCTAGCAATGTTGGAGCGGAGCTACATGATCAACAATTTCTCCTCCTGCCACGCGGCACTCTCAATAAAGGATCTGAATGCGCGTAATTACATTTCCATGTCGGTGATAAAAGTGGAAAAAACCGTCGAAAACTATACAGACGTGTTCGGTCCATTAGGTATTTTTGCTGCTGCTGACTGGAGGAGTATACCCGCCTATATGCCTCCTTAAATTGGCTGGGATAGCTTCTAGAATCGCTCGACAAGATTACTGTTTTCAAAGTGGAGATGATGATGGCGGCTGGGGCAGCTCTTGGTCGCCATCATCCTTGTTGTGCAGGTGTTTTCATTTGCTTCTTCGGACATGAGTTGAGCAGTTGACTGCTACGACGACGCGATGGTAGAGAGTGCCTACTCGTTGCAAAGCTTGGAGACTGTTCAACAAATGCACAGCAGGCTGGTAAGCCTTATTGGTGCTTTATATGGTCAGCAGGCGTCTGTAGATGGCAAAATCGGATTATCCCAAGTATACGATGAAGCATTCGCAACAACACCTACATACGTTTGATGTTGCGGATTCTGGTGCCGTATCAGCATGCGGGCGGTATGCTTGTGGTTCCACACAGACGCGTCCTACGACGAGCAAGAATCGCGATTAAAATAATTGTGCCATGTGTGGGCAGAACAAACTAAGAAGTACAATGCAGGGGGAAACAGGCAAAGGGCCGGTGTCGCGTCGTCGTTGTAGTCATCGTCGTTTGCAAAGGATATGTCCAAGTGCGGTGCAGTTGGTCTCAAATGCAACACTCGGTTCCAATGTTCCACGCTCACTATAAAGGAACAGACAACGACGCAACGCAGCACGAAGGAGCAAACAACAAGAACTCCACTCCACTCGATCTGTAACCACATAGAACATGACACAGAAATTATCGCATGTGCGGAGGCTGTTGCTAGAACAAACTACACCGCTGAAGCGTGCAGGTGTTCTCCAGACTCAATGGCGCCAGACGGCATTCCAATTTTGAGCTCTTGTCCGCCATGCAGCCACCTAAGCTAACTATTATTAATGTTTGTCAGAAGAGATGGGGCTCCTCTGTGTGGCTCCGCTTCCTTCGACTTTTGTTCGCTGTAAACTCTTTGTGGTCGTCGTAGTCGTCGGTCGCCCAGAAAATAAAACGACAAACAACAACGAAGACAAAGGCGACTTGAGCTTTGTGCTCGCCCGTCGAGATTGAATTATTAATGAATATCATCGGCATATGGCATCTTGGTGAGCTTCATTTGCTGAAACTTCTGGTCCACAACGAACGACAACCGACTGGGATGACGGTTAGATGCATGATAACTCTGGTGGGGCATCACCTTGATGGAACCCTTCTAGGTCTTATTGTCTGCAATTAGAAACTGGTCAGAAGTTCTGTGTTGTTTGTCTGAGTTGTGTGGGTGGAAGATGGAAATAGAAGTGATCAAGGCACAACAAACACAAGGCGGGAGTGTGTCACGATGGACGTGGGCTTCATATCGTGTTGAATTATTTATTTTGTGGGCGCTTAATCGTAGATTGGTGCGAAAAGAAGCAACATCTGCTGCAGATAGGTCCAGTTTAAAAGTTCCTCATGGATGTTCTTACTTTGTTTTGAAAAGATAAAATTCTTAACTAAAAACTGCGACTATAGTCTTCAACTAGAGTATAATATTTCACATCTGCGACTCAAATCTGCGACTCGAATTTGTGACTCGAATCTGCAACTCAGGTCGGCGACTCAAGTCGGCGTCTCAAGTCGGCAACTGCGACAAAAGTCGGTGACTAAGGTCTGCGCCTCAAGTCTGCGACTCAAGCCGACGACTAAAGTCGACGACTAAAGCCGACGACAAAAGTCGACGACAAAAGTCGACGACAAAAGTCGACGACAAAAGTCGACGACAAAAGTCGACGACAAAAGTCGACGACAAAAGTCGACGACAAAAGTTGACGACAAAAGTCGACGACAAAAGTCGACGGCAAAAGTCGACGACAAAAGTCGACGACAAAAGTCGGCGACAAAAGTCGACGACAAAAGTCGACGACAAAAGTCGACGGCAAAAGTCGACTACAAAAGTCGACGACAAAAGTCGACGACAAAAGTCGACGACAAAAGTCGACGACAAAAGTCGACGACAAAAGTCGACGACAAAAGTCGACGACAAAAGTCGACGACAAAAGTCGACGACAAAAGTCGACGACAAAAGTCGACGACAAAAGTCGTTGACAAAAGTCGACGACTAAAGTCGACGACTAAGGTCGACGACAAAAGTCGACGACAAAAGTCGACGGCAAAAGTCGACGACAAAAGTCGACGACAAAAGTCGACGACGAAAGTCGACGACTAAAGTCGACGACAAAAGTCGACGACAAAAGTCGACGACTAAAGTCGACGACAAAAGTCGACGACAAAAGTCGACGACAAAAGTCGACGACAAAAGTCGACGACAAAAGTCGACGACTAAAGTCGTTGACAAAAGTCGACGACTAAAGTCGACGACAAAAGTCGACGACAAAAGTCGACGGCAAAAGTCGACGACAAAAGTCGACGACAAAAGTCGACGACGAAAGTCGACGACTAAAGTCGACGACAAAAGTCGACGACAAAAGTCGACGACAAAAGTCGTTGACAAAAGTCGACGACTAAAGTCGACGACTAAAGTCGACGACTAAAGTCGACGACAAAAGTCGACGACAAAAGTCGACGTCAAAAGTCGACGACAAAAGTCGACGACGAAAGTCGACGACTAAAGTCGACGACAAAAGTCGACGACAAAAGTCGACGACAAAAGTCGACGACAAAAGTCGACGACTAAAGTCGTTGACAAAAGTCGACGACTAAAGTCGACGACTAAAGTCGACGACTAAAGTCGACGACTAAAGTCGACGACAAAAGTCGACGACAAATGTCGACGACAAAAGTCGACGACAAAAGTCGACGACAAAAGTCGGCGACAAAAGTCGACGACAAAAGTCGACGACAAAAGTCGACGGCAAAAGTCGACTACAAAAGTCGACGACAAAAGTCGACGACAAAAGTCGACGACAAAAGTCGACGACAAAAGTCGACGACAAAAGTCGACGACAAAAGTCGACGACAAAAGTCGACGACAAAAGTCGTTGACAAAAGTCGACGACTAAAGTCGACGACTAAGGTCGACGACAAAAGTCGACGACAAAAGTCGACGGCAAAAGTCGACGACAAAAGTCGACGACAAAAGTCGACGACGAAAGTCGACGACTAAAGTCGACGACAAAAGTCGACGACAAAAGTCGACGACTAAAGTCGACGACAAAAGTCGACGACAAAAGTCGACGACAAAAGTCGACGACAAAAGTCGACGACAAAAGTCGACGACAAAAGTCGACGACTAAAGTCGTTGACAAAAGTCGACGACTAAAGTCGACGACAAAAGTCGACGACAAAAGTCGACGGCAAAAGTCGACGACAAAAGTCGACGACAAAAGTCGACGACGAAAGTCGACGACTAAAGTCGACGACAAAAGTCGACGACAAAAGTCGACGACAAAAGTCGACGACAAAAGTCGTTGACAAAAGTCGACGACTAAAGTCGACGACTAAAGTCGACGACTAAAGTCGACGACAAAAGTCGACGACAAAAGTCGACGTCAAAGTCGACGACAAAAGTCGACGACGAAAGTCGACGACTAAAGTCGACGACAAAAGTCGACGACAAAAGTCGACGACAAAAGTCGACGACAAAAGTCGACGACTAAAGTCGTTGACAAAAGTCGACGACTAAAGTCGACGACTAAAGTCGACGACAAAAGTCGACGACAAATGTCGACGACAAAAGTCGACGACAAAAGTCGACGACAAAAGTCGACGACTAAAGTCGTTGACAAAAGTCGACGACTAAAGTCGACGACAAAAGTCGACGACAAAAGTCGACGACAAAAGTCGACGACAAAAGTCGACGGCAAAAGTCGACGACAAAAGTCGACGACAAAAGTCGACGACAAAAGTCGACGACAAAAGTCAACGACAACAGTCGACGACAAAAGTCGACGACAAAAGTCGACGACAAATGTCGACGACAAAAGTCGACGACAAATGTCGACGACAAAAGTCGACGACAAAAGTCGATGACAAAAGTCGACGACAAAAGTCGACGACAAAAGTCGACGGCAAAAGTCGACGACAAAAGTCGACGGCAAAAGTCGACGACAAAAGTCGACGACAAAAGTCGACGACAAAAGTCGACGACAAAAGTCGACGACAAAAGTCGACGACAAAAGTCGACGACAAAAGTCGACGACAAAAGTCGACGACAAAAGTCAACGACAACAGTCGACGACAAAAGTCGACGACAAAAGTCGACGACAAATGTCGACGACAAAAGTCGACGACAAAAGTCGATGACAAAAGTCGACGACAAAAGTCGACGACAAAAGTCGAAGACAAAAGTTGACGACAAAAGTCGACGACAAAAGTCGACGACTAAAGTCGACGACTAAAGTCGACGACAAAAGTCGACGACAAAAGTCGACGACAAAAGTCGAAGACAAAAGTCGACGATAAAAGTCGAAGACAAAAGTCGACGACAACAGTCGACGACAAAAGTCGACGACAAAAGTCGACGACAAAAGTCGACGACAAAAGTCGACGACAAAAGTCGACGACAAAAGTCGACGACAAAAGTCGACGACAGAAGTCGACGACAAAAGTCGACGACAAAAGTCGACGACAAAAGTCGACGACAAAAGTCGACGACTAAAGTCGACGACTAAAGTCGACGACAAAAGTCGACGACAAAAGTCGACGACTAAAGTCGACGACTTAAGTCGACGACAAAAGCCGACGACAAAAGTCGACGACAAAAGTCGACGACAAAAGTCGACGACAAAAGTCGACGACAAAAGTCGACGACTAAAGTCGACGACAAAAGTCGACGACAAAAGTCGACGACTAAAGTCGACGATTTAAGTCGACGACAAAAGCCGACGACTAAAGTCGACGACAAAAGTCGACGACAAAAGTCGACGACAAAAGTCGACGACAAAAGTCGACGACAAAAGTCGATGACAAAAGTCGACGACAAAAGTCGACGACAAAAGTCGAAGACAAAAGTCGACGACAAAAGTCGAAGACAAAAGTCGACGACAAAAGTCGACGACAAAAGTCGACGACAAAAGTCGACGACAAAAGTCGAAGACAAAAGTCGACGACAAAAGTCGAAGACAAAAGTCGACGACAACAGTCGACGACAAAAGTCGACGACAAAAGTCGACGACAAAAGTCGACGACAAAAGTCGACGACAAAAGTCGACGACAAAAGTCGACGACAAAAGTCGACGACAAAAGTCGACGACAAAAGTCGACGACAAAAGTCGACGACTAAAGTCGACGACAAAAGTCGACGACTTAAGTCGAAGACAAAAGTCGACGACAAAAGTCGAAGACAAAAGTCGACGACAAAAGTCGACGACTAAAGTCGACGACAAAAGTCGACGACAAAAGTCGACGACAAAAGTCGACGACAAAAGTCGACGACTAAAGTCGTTGACAAAAGTCGACGACTAAAGTCGTTGACAAAAGTCGACGACAAAAGTCGACGACTAAAGTCGACGACAAAAGTCGACGACAAAAGTCGACTACAAAAGTCGACGACAAAAGTCGACGACAAAAGTCGAAGACAAAAGTCGACGACAAAAGTCAACGATAAAAGTCGACGACAAAAGTCGACGACAAAAGTCGACGACAAAAGTCGACGACAAAAGTCGACGACAAAAGTCGACGACAAAAGTCGACGACAAAAGTCGACGACAAAAGTCGACGACAAAAGTCAATGACAAAAGTCGACGACAAAAGTCGACGACAAAAGTCGACGACAAAAGTCAACGACAAAAGTCGACGACAAAAGTCGACGACAAAAGTCGACGACAAAAGTCGACGACAAAAGTCGACGACAAAAGTCGACGACTTAAGTCGACGACAAAAGTCGACGACAAAAGTCGACGACGAAAGTCGACGACAAAAGTCGACGACAAAAGTCGACGACAAAAGTCGACGACAAAAGTCGACGACAATAGTCGACGACAAAAGTCGACGACAAAAGTCGAAGACAAAAGTCGACGACAACAGTCGACGACAAAAGTCGACGACAACAGTCGACGACAAAAGTCGACGACAAAAGTCGACGACAAAAGTCGACGACAAAAGTCGACGACAAAAATCGACGACAAAATTCGACGACAAAAGTCGACGACAAAAGTCGACGACAAAAGTCGACGACAAAAGTCGACGACAAAAGTCGACGACTAAATTCGACGACTAAAGTCGACGTAAAAAGTCGACGACAAAAGTCGACGACAAAAGTCGAAGACAAAAGTCGACGACAAAAGTCGACGAAAAAAGTCGACGACAAAAGTCGACGACAAAAGTCGATGACAAAAGTCGACGACGAAAGTCGACGACTAAAGTCGACGACAAAAGTCGACGACAAAAGTCGACGACAAAAGTCGACGACTAAAGTCGTTGACAAAAGTCGACGACAAAAGTCGACGACAAAAGTCGACGACAAAAGTCGAAGACAAAAGTCGACGACAAAAGTCGACGACAAAAGTCGACGACAAAAGTCAACGACAACAGTCGACGACAAAAGTCGACGACAAAAGTCGACGACTAAAGTCGACGACTAAAGTCGACGACAAAAGTCGACGACAAAAGTCGACGACAAAAGTCGACGACTAAAGTCGTTGACAAAAGTCGACGACTAAAGTCGACGACAAAAGTCGACGACAAAAGTCGACGACAAAAGTCGACGACAAAAGTCGACGACAAAAGTCGACGACTAAAGTCGACGACTAAAGTCGACGACTAAAGTCGTTGACAAAAGTCGACGACTTAAGTCGACGACAAAAGTCGACGACAAAAGTCGACGACAAAAGCCGACGACAAAAGTCGACGACTAAAGTCGACGACTAAAGTCGACGACAAAAGTCGACGACTTAAGTCGACGACTTAAGTCGACGACAAAAGCCGACGACAAAAGTCGACGACAAAAGTCGACGACAAAAGTCGACGACTAAAGTCGACGACAAAAGTCGACGACTAAAGTCGACGACAAAAGTCGACGACAAAAGTCGACGACTAAAGTCGACGACAAAAGTCGACGACTAAAGTCGACGACAAAAGTCGACGACTAAAGTCGACGACAAAAGTCGACGACTAAAGTCGACGACTAAAGTCGACGACAAAAGTCGACGACAAAAGTCGACGACAAAAGTCGACGACTAAAGTGGTTGACAAAAGTCGACGACTAAAGTCGTTGACAAAAGTCGACGACTAAAGTCGACGACAAAAGTCGAAGACAAAAGTCGACGACAAAAGTCGACGACTAAAGTCGACGACAAAAGTCGACGACAAAAGTCGACGACTAAAGTCGTTGACAAAAGTCGACGACTAAAGTCGTTGACAAAAGTCGACGACTAAAGTCGACGACAAAAGTCGACGAAAAAAGTCGACGACAAAAGTCGACGACAAAAGTCGACGACAAAAGTCGACGACTAAAGTCGACTACAAAAGTCGACGACAAAAGTCGACGACAAAAGTCGAAGACAAAAGTCGACGACAAAAGTCAACGACAAAAGTCGACGACAAAAGTCGACGACAAAAGTCGACGACAAAAGTCGACGACAAAAGTCAATGACAAAAGTCGACGACAAAAGTCGACGACAAAAGTCGACGACAAAAGTCGACGACTAAAGTCGTTGACAAAAGTCGACGACAAATGTCGACGACAAAAGTCGACGACAAAAGTCGACGACAAAAGTCGACGACAAAAGTACAAAAGTCGACGACTAAAGTCGACGACAAAAGTCGACGACTAAAGTCGACGACAAAAGTCGACGACTAAAGTCGACGACTAAAGTCGACGACTAAAGTCGACGACAAAAGTCGACGACTAAGGTCGGCGACTAATGTCGGCGACTAATGTTGGCGACTTAGGTCGGCGACTTAAGTCTGCGACTTAGGTGGGCGACTAATGTCGGCGACTAATGTCGGCGACTAATGTCGGCGACTCAAGTCGGTGACTAAAGCCGGTGACTCAAGTCGGCTGGATTTTAGTCGCAGATTTTAGTCACAGACTTGAGTCGCAGATTTGAGTCTCAGATTTGAGTCGCAGATTGGAGTCGCATATTTGAGTCGAGATTTCGGTCACAAGTTCGAGTCGCAGACTTGAAACGCAGACTTGAGTTAGAGATTTGAGTTGCAGACTGAGCCTCAGATTTGAGTTACGATACAATCAAGCCTGTTTAATAACTCTCTGCGAATTATGCCAATTTTCCATTCGTCCTGCTCTTATCTCTGATATTTTCTTATTCTTTGAACGTATTGAGGAAATGTTTCAGTCCATCAGAACACCATCATCAAAGAGTTTAGCAGAAACGGCGTAATAAAACGATCACCTAAAAAATGTATAGGTAACAATCCCTTGGCCAGCCAGCATTCATGAGTTTCTTGGAAATCAACTGAACTCATCTTTTCACTTCATCATATCTTTGAATACCTGGAATTCACTCTTTTACCATCGACATCAAGACGGTTAAAAGACATCTGAGTGAGAGAGGAGATCAATGGAGTATGGAGGAGGAGAAGTAGGTTCCAAAACGAAACTCAATTCCAAAGAGGACAGAACGAGACGTGGGTACTTACTTACCCACATTCTCCTTTTGGAAACGCTTTTGGAATCTCAATCGGGAGTAAATCAGTGAATCAGCACACAGAGCTCTTTTCACGTCACGAACACCTGAGAATTTTTATACTTTGGTGCTTCACCTGAGCGCTTATCTCACTGCTCGTTATGTACCTGAGGCGGCAGGCGGCAGTTCCAGCCCCAACCATCACCATCGCGCACTATTACAGGACTGTGAATCCATTTGCAGCGATTTATCTTCCGTTTGCCATCTCAATAGCACTTTGTTAGAGTTGTGTTGTGTTATGGATGGGTTGACTCTGACTCTGACTGGGCCTACGCAAAATGGATACCTTTTTTTGCTTGAATTTGGATGTACCTTTGCGCGCAGTGCAAGTGAGAAAGTCCATCAACATACACAACACTTCCCAGATTTTCGATTGAATGAAGATTTGTTTCTGTGCGATGATGTGACCCTATACCTGGGGTGATGATGAGCTCACTTCACACCATACGTGTTTGGAATATAATGTATCCCTCTGAATGTCCTCAGGTCAAAGTTGCCAGTTTTCAGCATCTTGACTGATGAAGAATCCCTTTTTTTAGGTTTCAAAAAAATAAAAGCAGAAAAAATCCAAAGATTAAAGCCAAAATGCCGCCCTGTTTGTGTCGTCCTTAACGATGTTTTGATCATGATAATCCTGTTTGTTATTTTTGAAGGACAATTACCAAATCGCTGTAATGAATGGCGATCGGTGTTAACGGCTGTTGTCTTGTTATGGTTTAACGCATGAAATCAGGTAGAAAAAGTGTTTCAGATTATAAAAATATAAAGTTGAATGCCTTCAAGCATGCATGCGACGAGTATTTTCCGCTCATTTGGGAAATGTCCGTGTTAATTAATCGGTCGATCAGTTAAAGAGGTCGTTGAATCTTTTTTGTGGGTAATCTGATCCTGACAGTGGGATGGGATGATTCAATGTTCATTTAAGTAGTTCGAGGAAGAGTTTTTTTTGTTTTTTTTTTCTTGGCAAAAGTTGTCAAAAATGCCGCAAAGTAAAAATATAAAAAAAGGAAAATAAAAACGAATAAGAATTTTGATGAACTGGAATCCAAAGATCTGTTAAATGCATAAAGTGTTAAGATCTTAATTTCGTGATTACGGCTAAAAAATAAGGGTTTCTTGACCTTTTTACGTGGAGAGGAGTAATAATAATTGGCACATTGGCAGAGTGGATTTTTAATCTTCCTGATCCCATCATCGGTATGTCATGGGTATTGCCATGACACAGCTCAGACTTCGTCAACAAGATTTTCAAACGAAATCCTGTGAGCAAATCAAAGGGTTATTTAATTACTTGGGTGTGACATAAAAGATCAAAGATGGTTGGAATTTATTAGTATTTTATGCTTATAAAAGATTTTGTCGCAAATTAAATGTCATAAACCATGCAACAGCTGCGTCAATTAACATGGACGCACCGTCACCGCACTTGTGTGTGATTCCTGTAGAATCAAATGGCATCAAAAAAAACCCATGTGCGCACGGGGCCTAAAACTAGTTTTATAAAAACTCAATAGAGGTGATATAGTTAACTACTGGTGTGACGCAGGGTTCCATTCTATCACCGATTCTTTTTCTTATCAAAAGCAAACATCGTAGCAAAAGGTGCAAACAACTATACTTCCAACTACACACCAATATTCTTTACTTAAGATCCCGCATCATTTATCGTGCAATAAGAAGCTTCGTGTAGGATTTCATTTCCAATAAACATATCCCATAAAACTTAACATTTAATTCTTTATTGCTTATGAATAAAATTCCAACAGTTGTTATAAGCTGCACCTGCGACCTCAATGACATCGAAATATAAATTCTTAAAATTCATTACCAAATCCGCTTTACTAAAAGGTAAACCACCCACACAAGAAAAACCAACAATATACTCGTTCTTAAACACTGCTGCAAATTCCCCACAAACAAGAATTATGCATAATGACAAACTTCAACAATCAAAAAAGTGCATCTGCTCATATAGAGTCTGCTCACATGTATGGCAGCTGCTGACTCATTTTGACCAAACCCAGGCTAAAAGCAGTCAAATTTTATTACCAATTTCTCGGTTCAATTTAACGCCACTTAGCTTTGTTCGTAGACAAACAGTGCACCCACTCTCTCGACTGCTGTAGTCTGACCGACGATCGCCTATTATAAACGTTTGGTAAATCCATCGATCGTATAATATAATAAAAATAAAATGCGCTAGCAATTACCAGCGCGTTTATTTGCCTCCATGCCACGAATAATAACCGAAAACAAATTATTGTATCCACCCACGTTAAGGTTGAGCACAAAGATCACTCCTCCCGGGCTAAAATCCGTGTGCAGTAGTTGAATGCAGAGTTGAATTTGCCTAGCTCGATTGGTAGGCAATTTTCATAAATCGCCACACGCGTCAAAATATTGCAAACGTTATTTTTTTTCTCGCGCAGAAGTCCAAGCTCCAAGTGTATGAGATGGAGACTTCAATGTAGCAGCGAGATTGTTTGGCCTATCGCGCCTCGCGATCGAGTAGCTATAGCTTTCTGAAAATGCGAAGAAGCGTGCCCACTTCTGAATACACACTGTCTTATAACTCGTATCTAGCTGCGGCATAAAAGCGATGCGTGCATAATTCATATCGCGGTATCTGTGCGATTGGATCTACATATCGAACGTTCGTTTACGGTTGTGTAGTTGCGACGATCGTAGTCGTCGTCATCATCATCGACGACGCCAATTGGTTGTAAGAGTCCGGCTTCAACTTTAACTTCGCCAAGTTGCACCAGACACTCCTTGTGGTGGTGTTGGCGGCTGTGGGCTGACAGGTGAAAATAATAGATCGGACTTAAATTATTACATTTGTAAGTACGCGGCGAATTGGTGTTTGCAAGTTGCTTCTGTCTTCTATTTGGAATAACACCAAGTATCCAGCAGTTTCCAGTAGCGTTGCCACTTTAATCTATTTCTACGGCATTTTAAAGAAACAAATTAAAAATTCTAGTACAATTAATGTGTGGTTTATGACTCTGTAGAAAAATACAAGCAGGTAGAAATCTGGCACAGGTAGAAATCTGGCACAACATCTAAACATTCCTATCTACTCGAGCAGAAGATCATGTGTTGTTTGTTGTACTAGATCTACTAATCATCTACTTCTGAGTAGTATACCACCAGTATTTCATAGCTTTATTTGATAAGAAAATGATCTTAGTCTCTCATCTCTATCGTACCTACACACTAAATGTATCACCGTATAACAGTAGCCGCGTTATCTTCAACGCAGTAGACTACACATGAGTAGATGATTTATAAATCTAGTACAATCTTGTACAAAAGGACTAGAATTCTTAGTTTTCATCTGCCTGTTAATTCGAGGTGGTAGATTATTCTTGAGTGCAAATCTACTACCATCACCCACACATTTCCATCTACGAGAAAAATATCATGTGTATATTTTGTACTAGACCTACTAATCATCTACTTATAAGTAGTATATCTCCTCTAAAGAACGGGGCTTTCGTGTGTAAAGAAAGAGAGAAAACAGAATAATTTAGCTGTTATACAAAACATTGTATAACACTTTCGTAAAATTCAGAAGAATTTTATTATAACACCTCTTCAATGGAGTCAATTTTTTTCCGTGTATTCGGAGATCAGAGTACCTGACACGTATGGCAACGCCACCTAGCACCTACATGCACAAGTATACAACCAACAAAAAATATTATATTATGAGTCTTGTTTTGAATAATTTTTTTCATATCTAGAAACGTACGTTTTAACGGTTGATTTATTTTAAAATTATTTATCTATTTATTAGGTGCATTGTATAGTAGACAAGAGAACGCGATGGCGAACAGGATAAATCGCAATTTTATGGCTTCTACTTAATTGAATAGTAAGATGTGTTCTGACAGATTTGTTAGATACGACAAGAGATATCAAGTATCTCTGACTTTAAGAATCCCCCCAAAGCAATCTTCCAAATAGATCCCCATACCCCAACGTTTTTTATAAGAGTTTTTTTTTAAGATGCAGGTGGGCGATGGAAGGACCAAAGTCATAAAAAATCCTCGCATCATTGATTGAGACTAATTCGTTTTGAATTTATTTTCTTTAAGAATCACACCGGATTTGCGGCTGGATTGGTTGGTTTGGGCGACGACGACCAACCGACACAGGGCTTGACCACCACCATCGGTGGTGCCGGCCGGTCGGTCGTTCGTGGTGGATCAAAACTGCTTTTAAAAATACCTTCTGGGTGTAGTCGTAATAATGGTTGATGGCGGTGCTTCTTCTTCGAGTCCATCTCTAACCAAAAATGATAAACCAAAGTCGAGTGTGGGATTTTTATCTTTGTTTAATGTTAAACACTTTGAGAGAGAGACCTGACTTGGGGAATGGAAAGATTCATAAGATTGAATTCTCGATATAAAAGTTAATAAAATTGTACTTTGATTTTCTTCTCTTCACCATACCTACTGAGTTTTTTTTTTTTTTTTATTTTATATGAATTCCATTTTGGGTGGGCCAATGTGTTCAGAGGTTTTTTTTGGATTTGTTAGTGCAGCTCGAATAACGATACAGATACTCCAGTCAAAGCGTCATTTGACCTTGCGATGAGAGGCACTGTCTGTTTTTATTTCATGGATCGATAGGGGTATATTTAAAAGGCTTAAACCCAATTTCTCACCACCTGATCATTCTTTTTAGCGGAGTTATTCACAAAAATGCATTTTTTGGGATATTTTACTTCTAAGCTAATATCTTTGCTCCAGGTTATCGTAGACCAAAAAATAAACATACATTCTCTTCCTTATAATATTTTCTATCGTTGTATGTAATTTCATTGTATTTGAGTGAGTAAATATAAAATGGCAACCATTTAAAGTCAAATTCTTGTTGTTAAAAAACACATTTTTGTCATTATTTCGAAAAAAGCTTTTATCATGATTGACATTTTTTCAACCTATTTTGTAGCCCTGTTCATGTCCTGCATTTTTCAGAAAAAATCAGCTCTTTATCACCAAAGATAGCCGAGCTATTGATAAATGAACGCATGCAAAACCGGTGCGAAAACACCCAAAAATATCGTTTTTTGGGAATAACTCGACTTCAGAATGTCCTACGGCAAAAAATAAAGCAATGAATTGTTCGTTACAACATTTTCTATCAATTTAGTGCACAATCTTTTTGTTGAAACAAATAAAAAATAAGTAATATTAAGTCAAAGTCGTTTTTTTGTTTAGCAAACTCTTGCCTTATTATTTTGCAAATGGTGCGAGTATTGGCTAAGAAAATAAAATATTATTGTAGTCCTTTAAATTATCTACAATTTAAAAAAAAATTTAGCTCTCTACGACCCACACGAGCCGAGAAATTAATTTTTTAAAAAAGGTCCAAATGACCAACGAAAAAACATAAGACAAATTCTCTTATAACAGAAACAATAGGTGTGTTTTTTTGTTTATCTATATATAGTCCAGTAATTTTAGGTTTTATCTGCGGAAAAATTCCTACTGGGCTGAATTTTGGTATACAGCTTAATGACGGCTTTGTTATGAAGATGTGAAAAATCGACATTGATATCGTGTCCGCGTTAAGAGTTATATGGGTCAAAAGGTCACAAAAACTGGTTTTTCACGATTTTCAGCAAAACGGTAAGTCTTATCAAAAAATTTTCAAAGCAAGAATTGTAGACCAGATTATTATATATAAAAAGTGTCATGACACTTTTTTTCCTAAGACCCACCGTTTCTTAGGTATAACGATTCAAAAAGTTGAAGTTTAGTTGTAATCGTCATAATCCTATTCCTGAAAAAAAAAACTCCTAACTGAAAAGTTCCTGAAATTTCATTATTTTTTTAGCTTGAATTTCGTTCCTCAACTGTTAAGAATATGGGGAAACCAAAAAAAAATGGAAATTTTCGCCATTTTTCCGATTGGGGCCCTTCTCCCGAAACCATTTCCCTGGGAATTTTTGTTTAGAATATGTCTGAAAATATACAGGGTGTGCAATAGAGAATGGACAACCCTAAAACGGCTTATAGCTACACTTATGATTGTTCTAAAAACAGATAGAAAAAAGTTCTATCGCAACCAGTTCATAAAATATGGACTTTTTTTCGTTCAGTGTATTTTAAATTTTATCATCTTATGTTTTCGTTCACTACAACCACGAATGAATGAATTTTATTTATTTCTTTTTTTTATAATTTTCTACAATAATTGGATGAGTACATAAACACTTTAAAAATTTCATAGCTATTGCACATTTTCGTAAAAAAAATTTTGAAATCTGTTTTTTGATGCAAAATGTAAAAAAAGTATTTTATGAAAAATTTTAAACACCTGTGATATAAAATAAATCTATAGAAACCTAGGTGGCCATCTTTCTTAAAAATATTCTCCTTATACCAGAATATTTTTAAGAAAGTTGGCCACCTAGGTTTCTATAGATTTATTTTATATCACAGGTGTTTAAAATTTTTCATAAAATACTTTTTTTACATTTTGCATCAAAAAACAGATTTCAAAATTTTTTTTACGAAAATGTGCAATAGCTATGAAATTTTTAAAGTGTTTATGTACTCATCCAATTATTGTAGAAAATTATAAAAAAAAGAAATAAATAAAATTCATTCATTCGTGGTTGTAGTGAACGAAAACATAAGATGATAAAATTTAAAATACACTGAACGAAAAAAAGTCCATATTTTATGAACTGGTTGCGATAGAACTTTTTTCTATCTGTTTTTAGAACAATCATAAGTGTAGCTTTAAGCCGTTTTAGGGTTGTCCATTCTCTATTGCACACCCCGTATATTTTCAGACATATTCTAAACAAAAATTCACAGGGAAATGGTTTCGGGAGAAGGGCCCCAATCGGAAAAATGGCGAAAATTTCCATTTTTTTTTGGTTTCCCCATATTCTTAACAGTTGAGGAACGAAATTCAAGCTAAAAAAATAATGAAATTTCAGGAACTTTTCAGTTAGGAGTTTTTTTTTTCAGGAATAGGATTATGACGATTACAACTAAACTTCAACTTTTTGAATCGTTATACCTAAGAAACGGTGGGTCTTAGGAAAAAAAGTGTCATGGCACTTTTTATATATAATAATCTGGTCTACAATTCTTGCTTTGAAAATTTTTTGATAAGACTTACCGTTTTGCTGAAAATCGTGAAAAACCAGTTTTTGTGACCTTTTGACCCCTATAACTCTTAACGCGGACACGATATCAATGTCGATTTTTCACATCTTCATAACAAAGCCGTCATTAAGCTGTATACCAAAATTCAGCCCAGTAGGAATTTTTCCGCAGATTGGGCTTAAAAATGACTAAAATGACTGGGCTATATAGATTTTGTGCAAAAAAACGACATCGGGATTTTTGAAATCCATGCAAACATTTGGCACCACTGTACATATACTTTGGCAGCTGTCTGTCAAAAATGTTGCTTTTGTTTTTTTTTTTTTATTTTAACTCCGAAGTGGGAAGGCCATTACATCCATGTTGGATGCAAACAAAAATTTTCATATGGCCATGGCATCCATGTTGGATTCAAAAAAATTGTTTTTTCACATAAAACCAAAAATTATCTGTATATTCTTAGCTACATTTTAAGACCATGACCATTAACATTAGTTGCGTCGTTCTTGTGTTATAAGCGTTTGAAGGTAGCCATATTGAATTTTTTTTCGATTTTTTAAAAATCAAATGTGAAAACTTTTTTATTTTTATTTCTAATTTTTCGAAAAAATTTTGGTAATTTTATATACATATCTGTTCAACAATCTTATCAGGATCCATTTAAGACTTTTATCTGAAAAGTGCATTGCGTATATCTCGAGATATTAACATTTCAATGCAACCATGTCAAACAAATTTTTGATTATTTTTTTCTATGAGAGTTTTTTTCAAACCTCGTTTTCTCCGCTTTTTTTTTACTTGCGATATAGGTACTATAGGGCAAGTTTAGGATTCGTAAAAAAAATCGAACTCGAGATAACAATTTTACATGACATTACGATGATGGAGAATGCCAAAAAAGTGGGTCCGGCAATTCTGTCTGTCTGTCTGTCTGTCTGTCTGTCTGTCTGTCTGTCCGTCTGTCTCTATCTGGAGCTGCAGCCTAAACGAGTGAAATGATTTTCTTCAAACTTGGTAGTTAGCAGTTTTTGGCGATTCCCTAGAGGGGAAATTGAAATTTTTTTTTTATGACCAAAACTAACGGTACCTGTCATATAACGGAAATAGAAAAGTTAATTTTTTTCAAAAACGGCTCTAACGATTTTGATTAAAAATTTTGTGTGTAATACTACACATAAGGGCCAACTTTTTAAATAAAAAAAATATTTTTTGTACCGTTATTAACGGTACCTGTCATAGAACGGTTTTTTTCGTTTCTGAATATCTCGTACAAAATTAACCCGATTTAAATGAAAATTTTTATACAAAAGTGTGTAAGTAAAGATAATATTAAAATTTTAGAAAATTTTCAAAAAACGCATTTTTGGTTTTTTAAAAAATATTTCAAAATTTTTTTTTGAAAAATCAATTTTTTGAAAACGGATCAATGAAAAATTTTGAAATTTAGTTTTTATGTGTAAATTAATTATTTCTTCAAAATGGCATACCAACTTTTTTTTTGAAAAATGTTAAAAAAATTTTATATATAAAAAATTATTTTTTTAAAAAACGGCTCCTACAATTTTCAAAATTTTTTTTCTAAAAATACCTTTTTATACGAGAAATAAAATGGCATATTTGTTTTTTTTTTTAAGATATTTTAAATCGGAGTTTTATTAATTATAAAAACAGATTTAATTTTTTTATACTACTTATGAAATTTCTTCACAATATCGAATTTTAAATTTCTTGAATAAAAAGCTTTAACATTATAGTTACTTTAAGCATAAGAGCAAGTACGTGCGACCCCAGTCGTGCAATTTATTTGTTAATATTTTCAGATATTTCTATATGAACACAACAATTAAACTACCTTGGCACTACTGTTTTTATCGAGAGAAAGTAAAATCTGGATAATTATCTGGATTTTTAAAAAATCTATACAGATAAAGTTTTTGTTGTTTTTAACACGTAAATTGTTTTGATTTAAAAAATCTCGATGTCGTTTTTTTGCACAAAATCTATATAGATAAACAAAAAAACACACCTAATGAAAACAACCCCTCTCACTGAGAACTAGTATTCGAATCATAAACAAGGGAAATTTTTTTGAATTTTCGTACGGATTAATGCTTTCTTAAAATTATAATAGCTCGGCTCCCGTGGGTCGTAGAAAGCTAAATTTTTTTTTAAATTGTAGATAATTTAAAGGACTACAATAATATTTTATTTTCTTAGCCAATACTCGCACCATTTGCAAAATAATAAGGCAAGAGTTTGCTAAACAAAAAAACGACTTTGACTTAATATTACTTATTTTTTATTTGTTTCAACAAAAAGATTGTGCACTAAATTGATAGAAAATGTTGTAACGAACAATTCATTGCTTTATTTTTTGCCGTAGGACATTCTGAAGTCGAGTTATTCCCAAAAAAACGATATTTTTGGGTATTTTCGCACCGGTTTTGCATGCGTTCATTTATCAATAGCTCGGCCATCTTTGGTGATAAAGAGCTCATTTTTTCTGTAAAATGCAGGACATTAACAGGGCTACAAAATAGATTAGAAAAATGTCAATCATGATATAAGCTTTTTTCGAAATAATGACAAAAATGTGTTTTTTAACAACAAGAATTTGACTTTAAATGGCTGCCATTTTATATTTACTCACTCAAATACAATGAAATTACATACAACGATAGAAAATATTATAAGGAAGAGAATGTATGTTTATTTTTTGGTCTACGATAATCTGGAGCAAAGATATTAGCTTAGAAGTAAAATATCCCAAAAAATGCATTTTTGTGAATAACTCCGCTAAAAAGAATGATCAGGTGGTGAGAAATTGGGTTTAAGCCTTTTAAATATACCCCTATCGATCCATGAAATAAAAACAGACAGTGCCTCTCTGCGCAAGGTGAGGCCCTTTTTTCCGACGCTTTGACTGGAGTAAGATTTAAATTTAAAATTGCTTTGATCATTTATCTTCATTTGATATCAAAATAGTTTGTTGTGTGTTTTTGTGTTTTTTTTTTTATTGGAGTTGTATATCAAATGCAAATGGGTGGGCTTGAAGAATGTTTGTTTATTTGTTTATCTTAAGGCTTACGATATGTGAGGTCAGACTTTTCAAAAAGGTATTGATGATTATTATCAGGGGAAGAATGGGTACTAATAAAATGTGTGTATTCTTTTCTTCTTTGAATACGATATAAGATTTAATAATGTCATTTGTTTACTTCTCTTAAGAGATTCTGTGGCTAAGAATATACGTAATTTTAATACAACTTGTTTGTTTCTTCACATAATTCGCATTCAGTTCGGGCAGTATACAAAAACAGGTGTTAATATACGCTTGTACGTTTAGGTAAGTAGAAATAGTAATGATGGTAACCTAATAAGCGGAGAAAACTACACAGAGAAAAATAGAACAAAAACAATAAGATTTCTCTATGGTTTTCATCTAAGAAGGAAACCTTAATAAAACAATCGATTTTCCTTATTTTTTTTTTTAATTTACACTTGAAGGGTTTTTCCAAGAAAAAAAAAACCACGACCAGGCCGGGGATCGAACTGAAGACATCAATCATTAGTCGCATAGAACCAACCTGCTATACAAATATTGATCGCGATTTTCGTTCTAGTGCCAAGTTGAAAAAAAATCAACTTTCCACTCAAATTTTAAGAAGCTTTTCTCTATAGAAATATTTAGAAATCTCCTTAAAAAAACCATTTTAATCGTCGATTTAAATAAGATTTCCTTATAAAATTAATAGGCAATAAAACAATCTGTTAGTTTTTAGGTGGTAATATTTTTCTCTGTGTATTTATAGCCATTTTGTCGTATTTAGAAAAGTGTACAAATCTTAGATCAACGATTCCGATGGGAGACGGATACAATCCCGAAATTTTTAGAACGGAAAACTTTTGCGAATTTGTTGTTGGCGAATTTGTTGTTTGTACCTAATTCCAGGTACTGAAATGGCAAAAAGGGCATCAGTTTTCTTTTAATATTACGATGCGTTTGGAGTTTTCAGCTGCAGAGTTGGTAAAATTCGAGCTTTGTGGCAGATGTTGAAAAATGATCCTTTTCACCTTCCTAAGATTAGTGAGATCTTCATTCAACTGATAAGACCTTGGGTTTCTTAAAAAGATCACTACATTTTTATTAACAAGGCACTTTTATGTTTTCAAAAGATTGTGTTTTTTTTCTATTGACAAACTGATTAAAAATTATGAGCTTGAATAGCCACAGAACAGTGAAAAAAGCATTGCCTCTTTGAAAAATTTCCTTTCTCATACTTATTTCTAAATCTAAACTGCACCATAACTACCATATTTAGCTAAACATGAATACAAACCATACACCACATCTAATGTTGACGATGACATTAAAACACGATAATGGACCTTGTCAGTTCCTTATATCTAAAGAAAAGTACCTATACCTACACTATCTGCACATAATAACCGATGTGATGCGACGACCTTTCACGTTCGCAAAGTTTCGCATCGTAAAACCAGCAATCGCACACAAAGATCACAACCTATGGAAGCATAACAACTTTGTAGTGTAGTGTGTAGACTTTTAGTTTTGCACATCCTTGCTATCTCTTTAATTTCAAGGAAATCTCATTGCCATCTCCAGCCACAGCCACGCAAAGATCATGATCATCTCTAAACCCATAAAAGGGCAACCAAGACAGCCAGACCAAAACACTGGGAAAACAATATTCTCCCATGGAGCACGTATAAAATTCAATTCCACAAAGTCGCCTCTGTCTCTCTGGTCTCTGGTCACAATTATGCAGAGTCGTCCATTCGTGCGCCTGGTGCACATGACTTGGGAAAAAATATATAAGTACAAACAAAAAAGAAAACCTGAACAAAAGTGCGTGGCCATAACCGTTGTTGTCGGTTCGGTGCCATGAACGAGGTTCACCTTGAGGGGGACGATCACTCCGATATAATCACTCCACTGTAGTTGCCCTTTTGAGGTAAAATCGTATTTCAACACAAGTAATTCTCGTAATCATTTGAGAGCTATGTACACTCGTAGCGAGAAGAAGAATAAAGAAACTGGACAGAATGAGCATCAACCAGTTCATAAGGTCGACTTTGACTTCCATGGTGCACACTGCACAGTGCATACAGCTCTCCAAGACAAGATTACTTCCGCGTGATAATGTCGACATTCGTCCAGTTAAGCTGATCTTATTACACAAATTGCACCCAGATGAAATCAAATTGGACGTAGGAGCGCCATGGTTGTTATTGGTTGCAGCTTTAACATCAACAAACCGTATTGCACCACACCGAGAGACCGACCGATCGGATCAAAAAGATTGTAATTTCATACCTCTTGATGGTGGCGTGCAACGTCAATGCACCTCTAGAGACTTCAGCATCACCAACATCTCCTCATCCAACAAAAGAATGGGAAACGTGATTGCAGCTTATTGCATTCGATTCGATTATGCGCGCTTTATAGCATTTTGTGTGCACTGTGCACCACTCGACTTGCAGTTGCAGGAGTGCAAATCCTAATTTAATATTCTGATCCTCATTACCTTCATCTCATCTCTCTTCCATAGTCTCTCTCTCTCTACTATCAATCGAGTTGCATGTCCACTCGTGCGAGACTAAGGTTTGATGATTTTTTAGTGGCATTTAACCTCAATGGGGTTACATGAAAGGTGCAACTCACTTGTAGCTCTATGGGTCTTTTTTTTTCTTCTCATAATATTTCTCATGACCTCCTCAGCAGGTTTTTGTAGCAAAATATGTAATGCCAGGGTTAGGAATTTGATCGAGCACCTTGTTGCATGAGTTGCAGACATCAATTAATTTCGAGATGTTAGGATTTTTTTATGGAGCTGAGCTGGTAATGAATCAATTTGAAAGCCTGTTGTTATATTAATGTGGACTTGAAGTGCATCAATCGTTGAGATGATGAAGAGCAATTAAATGATTGGATTCAGCAAAAGAAGATATGTCTGTTTAATTCGTGAGGTTCGTGTTGGAAGATTAACAACATCTTCATAACTGAAAAGTGTTATACTAAGTATGTTACTGGACGTAGAAAATTTCTTAGCATTGGAACTTAAAGATTGCATGTTAAGATATACATTATATTCTTCATAAAATGCTGGAAACAAATTTCCAGGAGGACAATGAAGACATTATTTATTTTTCTATTTTCATTCCATAAGACAAAAAATGAGAACTAATCCTATCAACTTCAAAACCCATGTTTAAAAAAATATTAATTTTAAATGTATCTGAAATTTTCGAGGCCTTTCCAATAATCACTATGGTCTACAACAATGGGACGCAACGAACATCAAAGTCATTATTCTCCTTCCCTTCAATGAGCAAAGCAGTCAATATGTTCACCAGGGTGTATACGTGATTTTATATTATATTTTTACTTGCATTTTATTTTTGAAAGTATATCATGAAACACTAGAACACAATTTTTTTATGGATAAAACAATATCAATAAATACATTTTGAACTTAACCTCTATCTCAGGACTGAACCTGTCCACTTTTTACCGACTTCCAAAAAGGAGGAGGTATTCAATTCGTCTGTTTTTTTTTTTTTTTTTTTTTTTTATGTTTGTTACCTCATAACTTTGGACTAAGTGAACCAATTTTGATAATTCTTTTTATATTGGTGGCTGCAGTGTGGTCCCATTTTGATCCATGGAAGTCGGTTTTGTTTTTTGATAAAAACTTGTTTAAAATATTTTGAATTATTTAAATATTATGTAAAATAAACAATAACAGGTAATGGAATAAAGTTGAAAACTTTAAAAGAAAGACAATACTGTTCTATTGTTACGCCGAATACGACATATTATGGACAATTTCTCTGGGATAGTTAAATTTTTTATGGACAAATCCCTGCATTACTAAGATAGACCACAACGTTATCGTGATACGTCAACAATTCAATCAAAATTTGAGTTATATTCTATTTTGTTGAATACGTAAATAGTGTACTACATATTTTTTACTAAATATAGTTTTACATTAATTGTTCTTTTTCCTCTAGAAAAAAAATTTTTTTGTGGCCAAAACCAAATATTTAGACAATGATACAATAATAAAATAAATTGAGGAATCTATAGTTCATGCCAAATTCTAACACTGTACGATTTTTTGCCAACATGGCTATTTTGCCTACATGGTTTTATTTTTTGCCTTGAAAGCTTTCCCAAATCACCTTTAGAAAAAAAAAAAAACATCTTTTTAATATTAGCTGTGTTTTATTATTCATGTGATCCAGATCAGAACAATCTTTTTATTTGTTTTACAAAAAAAGCAGGATCTCGTTTTGTTATTGTAACGCTAACAATTACAATGATCTGATCTAGATCACGGGAATAATAAAACACAGCTATTATAAGGTTCCAGTTCCTTGAAACATTTTTCTTAACAGCTCAGGTAATGAAACCTTAAAAAGCACATCACTACAAAACGGTAAAATATATACAAGTTCTGACAATCGTTTGTACATCTGAAACCACAAAGCATCCTGTTACGACACATTCCATAGATAATTCTCAGCTCTTGACAACTTCTACAAGATTGCTCTTGCATTCTTATTTAAATGCTGCAGTTTGTTTTACTTTATCTAGTGTCTTAATGAATGAAATGTTCAATCTGATCGCCTTAGGTTAAATTTTATACTACTCAAGTCGTTGAGAAAACCGCAAATTCTTCATTTATTTTCCAAAGATCACATGAATTATATGTGAAAACAGAGACGGCCTTATAGTAAAGGACTATAATACTCGCAGTATTCACTTCTATTCATCTAATAAAATTGCGAAAAAGATTCTCACGAGATATTGCGCGACTTCGTGGAAATGTGCAACTCTGGACAAAATCGTTAAGGGAAATCTAAGAACTAACATAGGTAGTGTAGTAGGCACTCTAGCACTACTGTGTGTGTAATAGAATAGGTTTAGCTCAATGCAAGGTGCTGCCATTGGCATCAGGCACCGAAGGTAGGTTTATCTTTTCTACAGAGTCTTTTGTCTTGTCCTTATGCTACATGTACACCACAAAAGGTCGGTACTTATTGTGGTCTAAGTCGTATCAGATGGTTGTGTTGCACTCTTCCCATGGGAACCTTTTTGCCGCAACATGACTTGAGAGAGCTCCTTAGTGTATAGCTTTAATAATAACAACATTATATGTACTTGGGAGTCATTGCGGGAACTGCAAATAGATAAGCCACACAATGGGATGTATCAACAAGTACAAAGTTATCGCTAGAGAACAATACAATTGGACGACCGACTGACTACCGACCGAAGTACCTACATTTCCAATTAACTTAAAAGTAAAAGAAGCGATTACTTCGAGCCTTCAAGCTTCAAGAAAACGACGACAGAGAAGAGAGAGATGGAGTCATTTCGATAGGCGATGTGTCATCATCAGAGAGTACATCACTCTCCGTTGATTGCCATTAAATGCTGCCTAAAATGGTTAAAGCAAGGTTTCTTGGTGTCTGGAATGTTGCCATTTAGTTGAAGATTATGTACGTTTTCAATGGTCTTGAGGCCCTTTTTAAGCAGCCCATTGCCGGCATTGCTTGCTGGTTTGTGTCTGACAACAACGACGACCCTGACAGGGAATCAATTCGATATGAACAGTTTAATAAATTTTCCAGAATTAAGCGATAACCTGCAAGCGGGGAGGGGAGCAGCAGAATAAAGGTAGAAGTGGGTACGGAATACAACAAGTCCGGGTAGATGGTTTTATGGCGGTAATGGCTGATGGTTAGTTGACTGGCTGTGGATGGCCCTGGAAGCTAACAACTGACATGGACTGGACATGGACATCCCACCTGAGAATGCTGAATGCCTAACTTTTTGATCGTCTTGGTTCGTCTGTCTTCTCTTTTTTTTTGTTTTTATCTTTGTGTTGGTTATTTTATTTTGTTTTAGCTTTTAGTGATCGTTTGACCAAAGTGAATGCCGCACTTGCGGGAGAGTGGTAGAATCAGTGTTGTCGGCATTCTGTCGCTTAATGGCATTCACTAAAAGGACGAAAAATATATATCTAAAGAACGTGCAAAGAATATGCCCGAAGGCGAAAAATGCACTTTAGGACATGATTTTTGTTCTGGAGGGTAGAATGTGTGTGCGGGAGATATGCTATGTTCTTCGGTGAATTTTTTTTTTTATAAAATATTTTTTTTCCTTCTTGACTGTTAAAATTAATGGCCACAAAATTTGGCGCCTGATTATCATTTGAAATGTCGTCGAAGGGTCGTTATAAAATACAAATAAATATTTTCCAATTAAATGGTTTTTGGGAGGAAATATTTTTGATTTTAATGAGACCTGTCTTGGAGATGATGAAATTACAATTCACAAACAATGCTTTATTGAGGGCTGAGTGAGTTGTTATATTTTGAGTCCAAACGTAAACGGAATTTGAAGAAGGGTAAGATTTCCTTCTAGAAATTAGGAATTTTATAGAGTTAATAGTTAACGAAATGTATGTGTTCATCAAACTGTATACCCGTTCGAATGGAGTATTTAGAAGGAACTACATTCAATTTAATGGAAGCTCACAAAGCTTATAACTAGCAAACAAAGATGTTGCTTTCAACGATACCTCATTTATAAAATTACGATTAGTAGTTTAGAAGTAACGACGGAACTTATGAACAGTCACACATGCATACAAACCATTTTCTTAAAATTAAATCAACATAATTCGGATCAAATGAAAAAATAACATCGATAACTTTGCCCATAATTTTGCTGAATATTATTCTTGTATTTTGGTTATTAGCTCATTTCCATAAGAAAACATTTTTGAATACAATGTTTTTCTTACAACAAAAACACTAAGAAAAAAACAAATTCAAAGCAAGACACTCCTCCAAATAAACATCTACAATACCTTTTATGCGGTATAAAGTACGACTAATAAATGTATTCAAATTCAAATAATAATAAACCATTGTCAGTCCTCGAAAACCACCTGTGCCAGTTTCAAAATGAAAATTGAAATGTAAGTACTTTTATACCTCTCACTTTGAAAAGGTATATTGTTGGTAAATAAGGTTCAATTAAAAGAAGCGTGGGAATCATTAACAAGGATTAAATAAAAGTAGATCACACAAACAAATAAAAACGAAGAACCTCAACAATAAGAACAACACTATGGTTGGACAGACAAAACCTGCCGGACGTGTCGTAGGAAAAAAAAAGACAATCGTTATGGAAGAAGCAAGATCTTCTGACAGACAACAGACGCTTTGAGCTATTTAATTTTGCATACACTTTGGAGAGCTGCAAGTGCGTGGGAACATCTTCATTTGAAGAAGACGTAGTCAATTCACAAAAAAAAACACAAAACAACAACAAACAAACGTGAGCTTGGGAAGGAATAGGTACTTCGCTTGAAAGATAACATCCGCATTGAATAGCAATGAAGGCATCTTATAGCCTTTGAGAATACAAAATATCTTAGCCTTTAATGAAGAAAGACATTGGGAATGGTGTAAGAATAAGTTATAATATTGTAAGTTGTAATAAGTTGTACTTTCATTAGCAATTAAGGGATTGACGATAAACTTTTGGAGAGGAAGAGGATATTTTTTTATTATTTTAACAAAACGAAAATTTTTTTTTATATCTAAATGAATATTGTATAGTCATTTTAGTAATCAAAATCTTACTTCCCTTGAATGAGTGACATAAAGTCAAAATGTAAAGTGCAGTGTTACTACACGATAAGAAAAAACATTAAACCAAGCAGATTTCTGCATGGTTTAAATTAAACAGGAAAATCATCTTATTTTTATGTGGAAACATTTTAACTTAAAAAAAAACTGGCAGCCACTGGGGATCGGTCCTACAACTGTTGGGTCACTAGGAAAATGCTTTACCATCGTGCTATCTCATTGTTGGAAAAAAGTATGATGAACTGCATCTAAAGCTAAAATCTGAAAAAAATTTTAAATTTTCGGGAAATCATATTGTTTTAAGAGGGTGGGATTTAAAGTGGGCATCAGCTTATTTTGGAGTGCCCCTTTTTTTTCCGTGCATACATAGAGAAGATTGAAATCTTCTTGCAAATGTGCACTGTAATGCTGTAAGAAATACATAGTAATATTCAGAAGGCACCAAACGATCAAATTACAATGAATTAGTTGATATGATTATGATTGAACAGATAAAAATCGATAAACATCGGTCAAACACTTAATCCTTCTTTTGGCTTTGCCTTATTCGGGTAATAAATGTGACAGAATATCCTTTCAAATCGAGTTTTGAATGTATATGTTTTTACTTCACATAAATTTATAAAAACAATCATTCACACTTCACACCCAAAAATCAAAACATTTTTTAATCAGACAAATCACGCATAACTCCCACTCACTCTTTTTTTTCTGCTTTTAGAATGGCACGAACAAAGTATTTGCCGATCAGATTTAAAAAAAAGAAGTTAAAAAAAAAAATAACTTATTAACCTTTCTAAAAACCACACCGCATTACCTGCCAAAGTTCACACAACATAGCAACACCATACATTTTGCCATAGCGCACACTTGGTGGTGCACCCTGCAATTTATCTGATTCTCTCTCAGTCGTCTATTTACATTATACCTCTCCTATGAACCCATTCAATATTACTACATACATTCGCCGCCACCGTCACTACTATGCCCCATAGTTGGGTATATAGTGTCAAAAACGTGACTTCATTTGGCCACCAATCCTGATCGCCAGTAAACTTTGTATCCATAAGCTCTACAATTTTATAAAAACAAACCAATAAGAAGGTATAACCAGGAAAAAAAACTATCTCGGCGAGCAAGCATATAGAAATCTTGAAGAATTCCAATCCTGACTTAGTGTCTATAATTTCACTTCGTGCTCCCCTAAAGCCAAAGTATAACGGCTGACTATTGCACTGGACCTCCACCAAGTTGTACACGAGTATTATGGTATTCTTCTCTGTGCGGCAAACATCACGTCGAACCAGCAGAGGCCCCATTAACTCTATTGCGAGGCCTTCAAGGCGAAAGAATAAAATTAAAGTTGCTGCAACCTTTGAGCGGGGTACTTATGTGGTTTATGTTACATTAGCCACATATGCCTACAGGTGTTCGGGAAATTGAATCACCAAGCGCAACCAACCAGTCGATGAGTTGTTTCCTATCTAAAACAGAGAGAGAGAAACTGCACCTTTTTAAAGCTGCAAATAGACACAATGCACCACATTGTTGCATTCTACCTCAATCATTGTGTTAGTGGCGACACCTTAAACTCACTTCACTTGCATGCTTGCACTCAGAATGTGCCGAGTGTTTTACTTCATCCAGTTTTATCTGAATATCAGATTCTGAGATTTTTCTCCCTGCAACATACAACACAGCTTTGCTGTCCGCCCCAAGTGTCCACACGTGATATCGATAAATCCGCACATATAGACACTCCGTATTATAGCCCAGCCCAGAATGGAATCGAGAGTGGGTGGATGGAATTTGCGAAGTTTAAGTTTCCTGATAAGACACAGACCTCTCTCATGCGAAATGGTCCCGAGCAGCTGCGATCTAGACAAGAAAAAAGTCCGCTGAGTTGTCAAGATTCCAGAACTGATTGGGAAACAGAATCCGCACTGCACACAGAAGAAAAAAAGCACTATGGTATTTGGTCGGTCAGTCTCCACTGGTGGTCTCCAGGTGCCTTTACTTTAAAAGGATCCTCATGTGTGGTGCTGCGTTCGTTACATTTATTCGTTAACCAAATAAATTCAAGAATTAAACCGTGAAGCGAAGGGATTTATTTCCCAAGGGATTTAGCAAACAGGTACCTTTGTATCAGTTTTATTCTTCATATTCCCCAAAGAGAGGCGTGCAGTAGGTACACATACATCAGCTAAGAATATTCAAGGATGCTGACGATTTTGGTGGTCTACGTTTTCCAATTCGTTGAAGTTTTTATGACCCATGAAATTTGTTTTTGTTTTTTTTTTATACATAGTTGAGCTGGTGTTTTGTTTTTGTTTTATCGTTTAGACAACAAGTTTTGTTGATTTTTTTGTCTGGCTACCTGGAAGGCAATTAATGTCGATTAGCCATACAAATATGAGGCAGAGATTAAATCATAATTTATTGAAATATTTTTATGTCTACTCAAGACAAGTTTCTTAGCATTTGAAATGAGTTTTATCAATAAAACCGAAATATGGATATGAGTTTCGGATTGGAATAAAATTTTAAATGAATGAAATATGGCTAGTTATGTGCTTCCTGTGATTTGTTCTAAACATGATAGTTTTCTTCAATCGCCGACAAAAAATATATTTAGGTACCAATAAAACAAATCACTCATTTTTAACACACTCTTTTCACAATTAAGCAACATCTAAGTGCAACAAATAATAAATCTCAGCACAAAAATCTAGTGTTTTCAGATTATTTTTGGAACTAAAATCGAATTCTAATAGGTCACTATGGCGTATACGCAACATTTTTAATTTTTTTTTTATAGTTTCCAAATGTGTAATTTTTCTTCGTATACCTATAAAACTTTAAGTTATCATAGTATATTGTAAAAGTATCATCATTAACAACATATTTCACGAATCATTAGATATTGATAGACTAAAGCAGAAAAATAAAATAGACGACTTAGAATGCTAAGGCTTATGTAGGTATATAAATATTCATAAAATGTAGAAAAAACTGTTGCTTTTAAAATTATAAGGAAAACAGTTTTTTAAAAGGCCTTGCCCTCGAAATTATCTTGTACAACAAACAAAGAATTTTTGGGAAAAAAATTGTTTAAATTGTTTAGTTCCCAAAAAAAATTAAAACTTTTTTTAAACTTAAATTTGCTTGACGTTTCTGATGAAACTATTTATTCCCACTAAAAACAAAACTTTTAAGAAATTCAAGGGGAACTTTTATAAAAAGAAATAAACTTAAAAAAAATATGAACTTAAAAAAATTCAAAATTGTGTTTTTTTTTTCAAAAACGGCTACTCAAGCAACTCTATACCTACTAATTTTTTTATTGCAATTGGTTAATTGATTTACGAGAAATTGAGAGATAGGCAACTGTGTCGCAAGAACTTTTTTTTTAGCTAATTTTTATTTAAATAACACTGGTCAACAAGGTTTTTGCCACAAGAACCAAAATATACTTTTCTAGTAGTTTTTAGGGTGCTGAATCAGAAAAATTTGATTGGCCTTCGTTTTTGAAATATTACCGTTAGAAAATGTCAAAAAACGTAATTTTGGCTGTTTTCGAGGTTATGTTTTTATGTAGAGTAATTAATTGTGAATAAATTTGTAACGGTGCCTATAGGAGCTAGTTTTATTCTTTCAAAAAATGTTTAAATCTTTCCGATATCTCTTTTATTGCCCGAGATATTTAAAATTTAAGTAGCGGTCTTTGAATCAGAAACAACACTGGCCAACCAAATTACACTTTTTTTGCCACAAGAATCAAAATATACTTTTCTGAAGGTTTTTGGGTTGCTGAACTCGAATCCACAATCAGAAAAATTTTATTAGCCTTCGTTCTTAAAATATTACCATTATAAAATGCAAAAAAGGGTTTTTTTTTATAACGGTTATATTTCAAGAACGGAGGCTAATAGAATTTTTCCGTTTGCGGATTTGAGTTCAGCAACTCGAAAACCTTCAGAAAAGTATATTTTGGTTCTTGTGGCAAAAATTCTGTGTCCAGTGACTTAAACTTTAGATTAAGTTTAGTTTCTCTTTGACTTATTAAATGAAACTTAAGATATCTCAAGCAATAAAAGAGATATCGGGAAAATTTTAAAAGTTTTTGAAAGAAGAATATAACCGTTACAAATTTGTTTATAATGAATTACCCCACATAAAAATAGAACCTCGAAAACAGCCAGGTTGACTTTTTCTAACGGTAATAATTCAAAAACGAAGGCCAATCAAATTTTTCTGACTTCAGATTCGGATTCAGCACCCCAAAAACTACTAGAAAAGTATATTTTGGTTCTTGTGGCAAAAAAAGTTAAAATTTGTTGACCAGTGTAATTTATTGAAAAAAAAATTTATTAAAATTGGTATGCCCATTTTGGATTTTTTTGTTAAAATCCAAAAATTAATTTTTTTATTCAATTAAAACTGTATAACAGGTTTCGTATACAAAATTTCGTTGAAAACGAATTAATAGTCTGGGAAAAAACTCAGATATAAGAATAAAACGGCTCTCTACCAGGTAACATTAACAATGATTCTCGAAAAAAAAATATTTTTTCAATTATTATTATCTATTATTTTCATTAAAATATGGACCTTGTCTAAAAACTAAAAATTGATTTTTTAAACGTTGGAGCCATTTTTGAGAAAATTAAACTTTTCCAAAATTGGTACCTACATACAGGGTGTCCCAAAAGTTAACGTCAAAACGAAAACGGTAGATAGGGTAGGTGGTGAAAGCTATTAGAAAAATAATAAAAAAGGATTTCTTAAGAAAAAAAATTGTATCTCGGTTATTTATGAAATATTCCCAACAATGTTGTACCATTTTGAAAAGAGAATTGAACACACCAACTTTTAAGGCAACTTGCCGAAACATCGTAGTGCATTTTTTTTACACTACGGTTCATTGAATTAGAGTCACGTAAAATTTTTTAGTACTAAGTTGGGTAAAAAAGTAATATTTTCTTTAAAACTGATGCAGCTGAGTTAAAATTTTTGAATGCATTTGATAGCAGGGTTATTCAAGGTTTCGTAACAAAAGAAAGAAATGAGAAAAATTAAGATTTGTAGTCACGGCACATGAAAAACCGTCACAGAGTGACCATTTTTTCGACTTTTTTTCAAATGCCCAAAATATATGGCTGCGATTTTTTTTATTATTTTTCTAATAACTTTCACCACCTACCCTATTTACCGTTTTCGTTTCGACGTTAACTTTTGGGACACCCTGTATATGAAAGTTTTTCATTATTGGTTATATGGCAGGTACATGTTATTTGAAAAAGACAAAGAAATGACGCTTTCAAAAAATAAAACTTTCTAACTGTACGAAATTTCCACCTATTACAATTTGTATACTTCAACAACATATTGCAACATTTTACTTAATCTTGTCTGTCTTCAAACATAAGGCGTTAGACATACAATCAAGCTAAATGAAAGCTAAACAACAACCACAAACCCAATTAACGTGTCGCATTTCAGAAATTCTAGACATGTTCGTTTTACACCTCTGCAAACTATTGCCACCAATGTCTTGTCTTGTATATGGCTACTGCTGCTGCTGCTGACACGCCATTCAAATGTGAAGCACTTCTTAATTATTTTGTTGTTGCTTGTTTTATTATTGCTCAATTAATTACCTACCGACTCCGCACACTGCATGTCAGCGTTGCAATTTAATTACATTTGATTCACTAATTATGTGTTGGTCGTTGAATATGCAACCATGTTACCATGTGGCAATATTGACAGATATGTAGCTGCAACAACATTCCTTCCAATCAGGATTAGATCTTCAGGAAAAAATAAAAATAAAAATCATCGATGTTGAACTTTAATTACAAATAACACTCTGCATACCATTCTTGACATCGGCAAAAAATTCCATTGAAATCTGAAACTGCAAAGGAAGGCTGATCCGTGTGCTTAAAAAAAATTCTGACACTCATCCGACTGCACCACAACCAGTTTATATTGTTGTCATTTAATTGAACTGTGTGCAAAAGTGCAAACTTCAGTGACCTTCGTATCGTGGTTAAACTTAGAAGCAAGTTCGAAGTGATTCCAGTAGCTTAACCGGATGTTGGGAATTGCTTTAATCACCTTGATTCTCTTGTTTATATTTTTTTTCTTCCAGTTGTTTAGGCCATGTCAATTGGGGGTGCCCTGCACCCCTTGGAGCGGTTTTATACTCTTCCTTTCCACACACCACCGGATAAAAATAATTAAAAAATATAAAGAGAAAAAAAAAACCATAAGTAATGATGGTGAGAAAAAGAGCAATCCCAATGAACAGGTGCTGCATATCCAGTTCTGATTTCTCTAGCCCTGGCATAAAGATGAAGATAGATCAATGAATACAGAATAACTTGCATATATGTATACACATATAGTGACTGTTAATTATGATGACGGGGTATAGGGAATATCTATAAGAATATTAAATGACTATGACTAAAAGTCCCTCTGGTGTTCTTATTGCGAAATACCTTTCGGAAATTGATCTACGAACAGGTGCAAGTGGTATAACGATGGTCTAATTCGTATGAGAATATATAAAAAAACAAAAAAAAAAAAAATAAAGGGGGGAAAAACTCTTGAGCCTAGATTTGATGATATCAGCTTCCTGTGAACATGTTTTCTAGAATGTCTCTGTTAAAATAGGATGCGTAGCGTATGTATGTTTGTAGAAAAAAATAACCAGATGTCTAGCTAATTTACGCATTAATATCAAACAGAAGGGTATGCAAGTAATTTTGCTTACTCGTACGCACCAGAAAGCGTAAGAAAGTTAATATGTTTTTAAAGATGTTTATCTGGTTTGGGCCTCAGTAGCCCTCTCACTGTCTTAATATTATTTATATGATTGAAGAGATATACAATCAATTTTTGTGTTCAGATTTTATGATGCTGGAAAGCTTACCTAGAGTTTTTTAAAATAAAAAAAAAATATTTAATACATTTATTTACATTAACTTTATATGTGCCGTAATTTGGAACATGCCAAATTCGAAAACAATATAAAATATTTGGAATACAATATTTGAATTATGTATCTAAGGTCAAAACAAAATTAGTTCTCTGATTTTATACTGTTTAATTCCATTGGAGGATGGATATAATCTCATTGGATTAAAAAACTTTGAAAAAAAATCTAATATTTTTCAGACTTTGTTTTCTGCTCCGGAAAAAATAGTTACTTGCGGATGGTCATGGTTAAATCGAAGTCCTTGGGAAGTTGAGTCTGGTTTCTAGTTCACAAGCCTTCGATAAGCTTTTTCAGAGCTCCCAGTTAGGTATAAATATAAGCCTGTAGTGTAGCAATAATACACATTCGCTAATTTTGAAAGTTTTTTTTTTTTCTAAAAGGCTTTAAAAAGATGTATAAGGTATCTTTAATCAACTTGCACATGCCTCTTCAAAAGCTTATTAAGCTTCCCGACTATACAAGCAATTTTTCTGAATTGTAAATAGTTTCGTTGGTCCTCAATGGAAGAAAAATTGTTAGTTAGGATTAATTACCAATTTGGAATTACTCCCTTTTTTAGAAACTCGTGACTTTACCAGAGAAATCCTTCATATTAATAGGGCAACCCGTGATTTTACTGAGGCGGATTGTGATGATTTTACCGATAAAACTGTGATTTTACCAGAGAAATCTGTGATTTTATTGGGCAACCCTTGATTTCAGCGAGAAACTCGTGATTTTACCGGGGTGACCTGTGTTTTTACCGGAGTCCGTGATTTAATCGGGGAAACCCGTGGTTTTACTGGGGCGACTCGTTATATTACCTGGGTAACCTGTGAGGAGCGAGTCGTGGTTATACAAATACATGTTAATTTGTATCAAATTTTTAAATTCCTATAGATAATTTGAGTATTTAGACTTTTTCAACTTAACGGCCGTTCCGTGGTATCAAATCATCAAAATACTGTGAAATTCGGGTTTTTCGCCTTTTTGAAAAAGTTGCGTTCGATCCTCGTGTACCACAAACAACTCTATCATGCAACTCTATCAAAAACCAGAACTACCGAATTTAACGCACCGTAAGCAAAAATTAACGTGAATGCTACAAACTAATGTTTTCTTTTTCTTAACGAACTTTAAACAAATTAAATAAAAACTCCACCCAAATAATCAAAAAACAAGCTGATGTACATAATAATTACTAGGTATCTACCACAAAATTTTCGTTGTAAATTTTGACCCTTTCCATGTACCACACCATATAATACCGTCACCCTATATTCAACAAAATCTAAAAACATTTAATAGACCTAATGGCCACTTACACAGAAATTATCTGTAGCAACTACTCTTCCTGGTATCTTATTTTATTCGATGCAATTAGCAAGTTACAACTCTTATTTTACAAACTAACATTCATTCCAATCCAATTGCAATTGCAACTGCACAACTGCTGCTCCACCCATAAGCCAGCGCTCTCAAGCTTGTTGGCAAATTAACATTCAAATAAAAAAAGCCGATAAGCTGAAACATAAAGTTCTCCTCACACCCATGTTTGCCAGTCACTTTGGTATAAAAAAAAGTTCAAATCCAAACAAAACGTCACAACAGCTATAAAGAAATAATTTCCATCACTATAGCTCCTGCATACAAACACCAGCCCATAGCCAGGCTCAATGTAATAATGGTCACCAAGTTCTCCTCTCCTCCAATCTCCAAGCTTTAAACTTTGAGAACCAATATACTTGCTGGCTGACTGCTGTTGTTGTATGCATACACTCCATTACCCGTAATGGGACACATTGTAAATTAATTAGTAAAAATTTGATCGCTGTCATTGGAAGCAACAACAAAACAGTCGATTATCAAAGTCTCGTGCGCTTTTAGCTTACTTCATGTCCCCACCGTCAACCATCGCCACCCAATACACAGAGCACAGGTCCAGAAAATGGATATTGAAAAGCGATTTCCGCGAGGTAGATCTGCCGCAGCGATAGTGTTTCCAGATTTTTTATTTTATTATTGCCGACAACCGAAACCCGTTTATTACCAATTGATATTTATTAGCCAAACATTAGTCGAATTTTGTAGAGCTCTCTATAGAGCTGGTTCTGGCGGTGGTGGTGGTGTAGCATAGTGGCCTGGCCAGATCTTATATAGCCGCTGCTAAAGTTGGTAGCAAGTTAAGGTGTGCAGCAATGCATGTTATTTGAATGGTTGCAGTTTGTTTAATGGGCACCCGCTTTGTAGACCTATCGCTCTGTAACAGCAGACTCCAATTTAGTGTTTTGTGGTATAACAGAGACGTGTTTCCATAGCCGCCATCACCCAGCACCACCGTCACCGTCGCTTTTCTGCCAGTGGTAATAATTTCATTTAGCGGGGGATTAGTGCGGCGCAGGGCAGTGAATGCGAAGTGTTCTCTCTGTTTGCATGGAGTCAGCCTGAGGCGTGCTGTTGTTAGATAACAATTAAAGTCGCGTTTAGTGGGTGGTGCCAGCAATCCCAAAAAAACCGGGTCTAAGTTAATAGAGACCTTTTGCCAATTGAATTGATTTATATTTCAGGAAGACACAAGTGGCATTTAAATGTCTTAGGGCTCGCCATCATCGCAAAGAAATAAACAAATTCTTCCTTTAGGCTAGGCTTACACTAACATTGTTGGGTTATCGAAAGATAAATATTTAAGTTTTCGCTGTTCAATGAGGTGAATTAATTCTTTGTAAGATTGCAACCTGCACGACTTTTAACTATGCAATATTTTACTTATTAACACAGTTAACTTAAGGAAGGCTTTAGGAGTAGCTAAGACTAACTTATTCTTAGAAGACCGAAATTATGATAAAAACTTATATTTTAATAGTATTTTTATACTTATTGAAGTAGTTTCCGTAATGTGGAAATAACTGTTGGTTCTATAAGGCCTTATAAAAGCAACAGTAGCATCTATAAGGCTTCATAGAAACAAAATTGTTATCTTGGTCTCTAAAAAAACAAAACCATATCTAATTCTTGAACCTGAAAGGACTTTCAATGAAGCAAGTGAGATTGATGAACCTAAGTTTTTGCTGAGTGTTTTTTTTTTCTATTCTGTATAATTTTAGTATAGACTATGCCTTAAAGAGGTGAAAAAAACGATTATTGCATTTCCGATTTAGCTCATTTGAGTGACGCAAAACATCATTACTCACGACTTCTGATTCTGACTAATTGATGACAGCGTCACCGCCTTGCATTTTAATTGAAAGCATCCACAGTAGCGGTGGCGGCGGCAGCGCGGCAACGAAGTCTTCATTAAGGTATCTACTTTGTGTGATGGTGCAGCACTAAAAAAAAAAAGCCAATGAGCCGACAAACGAAGCAACTTAACTTATGCTATAACCGCTTTTAATTAATTTCCAGCAAGTCTATAAGATATAATCGGTATGAGACTTTGTGGTTGCTTGGTGGACGGACCTTTTTTTGTTGTTGTTTTGTTTAAAAAAGACATACAGTAGTAGGGACAATATCAGAGCTTCTGTTCTTGGAAGAGAATATCAGCGCACAATTAACCATGATGTATAGGTACTCAATTCCATAAGAGGTATGTTGCAAAAGCGGCACCATATTTGCGGTGAGTGGTTTTTTTTCTTTTAGTTGATGATGGTTTGGTTTTGCTGCAAAATTCTCACAATCTCATAGTGAAGAAAAATAGAATTCACGACGTGAGTAGCAACGTTTTTTGAAATGACTAGCACTAGCTTATTAAGTTTTTAATGTTGGTGCGTAGGGAAACAACGCAACGAAAGAAATTGTACTGTATTGTATATAAAAATCCTTTAATTTTTGGATTCTTTAAGTGGTTTAGAGATGCTTCTTTTACTATATTTGTATTATCAACAAGTTTCCGTAGTGCAGTGGTTATCACGTGTGCTTCACACGCACAAGGTCCCGGTTCGAACCCGGGCGGAAACAATATGAAAATACGTTTTTTTTTATTTTTATTGAAGAAATAAATAAAATAGTTTGGGAAGCACTTAATTTTAATTTTAAATGTTGAGTAGAGTTATCATTTAATAGACAGGCAGTGGATTCCATGATGATTATGTACCAAAACAATAAAAAAAACATTAAACTGAAGTTTATTCAGAATTTTATCATTAGACTGAAATCGAAGGCAAATATTTTATTAAAAATATCGAATACAGAACCGAAAGAGGTTGAAATCATTTAGTTACATATTTGTTATAGTTCAAAAGCGTTCCCAAATTGCCTATATGAAATTAAATGAAAATGTAGTAGAAAATGTATACTTAGACACTTAGAGGACGCTTAGGAGATTTTTTTCAAATTTTATTACCAAAACTATAAAAACTGCTAAAGAAAAAGTAATTCTCAGGTGGGAACGTTTGATTTTTTAGGTGTATCCATAATCTCTATAATTAATCATATTAGGTAAGGATTCTGACCAAAAATATATTGAAAATACTTAATTATATCAAAAAAAGTTCCCAGAATGTCTATATTATTTTAAACTTAGAACTTTTTTAAAGAAAAAAAGTACACTTACATAAGTTCTGGGTTAAATTTATCATTCAACGATTGATGTACAAAAGACATACCTACAGACCTAATGGTAATTTATTTTAATACATCACCAAAATCAGAAAAAGAGCCAAAAGGGGTAATTACGGGAACGCTTTTATAATTTTTTTTTAAAGTGTGTCCTTTATTTTTTCCATAGATTTTTATTTAAATTCATATTTGTGAAGGATTCTGATAAAAAAAAAAAACATTTTGAGCTCAAATCATGGTGAAAAAAACCTGATCTCAATCTATCAACTTTTACTGGAGGAGGAAGGAAGCCTTCAACATAACCTGAGTTGAGGTGTTCATCAGATTCATCTCTTGTCATAGACATCCTACAAAAGTTTAACCCCATGAAACCCATCAAAGCCTATTCACGATTTCTTTCTTCATAATGAATATCTCTTTATGCAACACATAAACTTTGCCACTAGCACTGCCAGTTAGCATGATCCAACTGTGTGATAGTATAAAGTGTGATGAAGTGGACTTGAGTAGGACGATCAGTTGTATTTTTTTTTTTTTTTTTATTATTATTTTGTTGAGTGGTTTCGATTGCTTTTACTTTGCACCTTAAGAGTTAAACTCCACAATGTAAAAGAATATGATTGACATGCATGTTTAGCAGACTTGATATACGTACCAGCCTTCACTATTTGGATATCAATCATCAGATTTTTGCATGGCAGCCATTTGGCAGAATTTGAAGTGTTGAACAGACACTTCAGTTGTCACGTTGTATAGACATTAAGTTTATTGTAAATTTTTTGAAGAATAGAATGTTATTCACAGAAGTCAATAAAGCTAGTCATGACAAAGAATGAAACTTTGAGTAGTTTGTTTGTGATTCGTGACTTTTTGGTAGCCAAAAGAGTTATCAACACTTTGGCAAGATTATCAAAATTATGAAAGCATTTATAATGGATTTTTTTAGAGTTTTTAGAGATTGGAATGTTTACTGAAATAATAAGCATTTATACGTCAGACATATTTTAGATCTTTCAAAAACAATATGGTAGAAGTTAAGGGTAAAGGTTCGGATGGAAAAGCTTCCCAGATTAAAACATTAACATCTCAACCACTTAATACGAGGTTTTCCTATACACATTTGGACCTAAGGACAGTGAGGAACGGATTGATCGGGCTTTTGTATTTGGGGTTATTGAATTTTCTGATTCGCTAGATAGTCGACTCCCCCCGTTGGGGTTTTGACAAACTTACTGATAACAAACATTGCAAACGAAATAAACGGAACAATCTTCGATAATGTTCATGAATTGTAAAGTTCCTTAATATGTCATGTTCAGCAGAGGCCCTATAAACCTGCTGCATTGCAGAAAAACGATAGGGAAAGTGGCGTATAACAGTTTGTTTTGATATTAAGAAGTTTAAGTTTAATACTTTTTTTTTAAGGTTTCGACATACGTTTTTATTATTTAGTTCAAGACTTAAGGCTTTCATTTATTGGATGATATATCACTTCTTTTGGATATTTTTATGTTTTTTTCATAAAACATTCCTCTATCTCAGAATCATGTACTTCAAGCACCTGTTGGCCTGATTTTATAACAACTATCATTCTTATACTCTGTCCTTACGTTGGCCTTTCACCAAAGCAAACAAAAAAAATCTCTGCTGTACCATATTTTAAGTCCAAAGACTTTTTACACAAAAGGTATATGAATATTGAAGCACTTTACTTTAATAATGTCTGCAATAAAAAATGTCCCTAGTGATCCTTATCAACACAACACACAATCTGCGCACAACAACAACAAACATACATACATACATATATAATTAAAAGCCTCGTAATTTCATATCAGCCGCACACATTTTCCAAGACAATTTTATTTATGTGACCAGAGTCGAGCGGCAGTGTCGATCGATTTGCGTTAACATTGCGTGCCCGATCTGATAAGAAAAGTTCGCTTAGCCAACTTTAATCTTTGGCCATAAAATATAATGTTTGTGCTGAGAGTGTTGCATATTGCTTGCACTGCTGGGTCGGCTGTATAAAACAGCCTCCAGCTATATAATAGCAGCAGGAGTATTATAGAGGTGGATATAAAATTCAAGCCACTGAAATGGTCATGTTTTCTCACGGCGATACCGATTCCCAGAGCAATAAATAAACGACATAATGAATTTTTCATTTCCATCAACATGACTCAGCTCTGTAAATCACAAGATCGCAATTAAATACGCGCGTGCGTTAAAGCGATCAATCTCTATTTATAAACCAGTACCAAATCTAAAATTGGATTTTGAAATAAATGAATTAACCTAGAAATAGCTGATCACAGTAGGGAGGGAGATTTGTTGGGGGTTTGATACATTTGGTGATCTATAAGAGTGAATTCGATATTCTTAAAACTGGTGTAAAGGTGTTAGTTCAGGACTTCTTAGAAGTTCAGAGCCATTTGTAAGGAATTAATTGAAGCCAGCTTTTATAGTTTCTAACACTAACTTATTTACAAGTTCCTATAACATTATCCTCAAGACAATCTGTGTGTTTAAATGGTAAATAAAAAGCACCAATTAAGGGCTGCCACCTCCAGCAGAGACTCCCACTGGAATTCTTTGCAGGTGTTTAAGAAATTCTTTGTATTGGCTGTCCGAGTCGAGTCTATGGCGCCACACCCCATTGAGATCCGTCTGAGAATTTCGCAAGAGAATAATATGTATTGTTGGTTTCATGGGATTCTTTAAAGCCCCATAACATATTATTCTTCCTTATTCCCAGATCCCGTATCGTCGTGTTTTTTACAACTTCTTTTGCGAATATTGTTTGTGTTGCGCATACACGTTAAGTGAGCATAGTAATTTTAGCAACCAACAACGCGAAGACCCCTCTTTGACCGATCAACAAGTGGCGTTGTATAGGTTTCTTCCACCGACACTTAAGCTGTATAGTTATTATTTATTTTTATGCTTTTATGACCACCGACACATACACCATGAATGCGGATCGCACTGAAGCATGCCTACCATTAATCAAGAAATTAGAATTTAACACTCTCAGCTGGGGGCTAACCAAACACGTTCAACGTTCATCCCGAAACAAGTGTTCGAGGATTTTTATGTGTAATGTATGCTAGCTAGTTAGGGGCTTTGCTAATAATGATTTTTTCCACCCGTTAGATCCAACAAGCTGGCAAAATGTACAAATTTCCTACATTAATATGATGTTCACAAGCTGATGTGTAAATTTCAACGGATGCTTTGAGTTGAATGAATTTAAACGTCTTATGAGCTTGCAATGGATACATGATGACTATTGGAATCCAAAATTGCAGGATGGAAGTATTTAAGATGGAGATGATAGTAATATGTTTTAAGCTGACACAACATACATTTTAGGTAGTAAAATGTGACTTTCATTATGCTGGTAGATCGGGTCGCAAGTACTTGCTCTTGGTTTTGGATGATTTAATTTTATAGCGATATAATTCACACTCACTTACGACAAGTAAAATTATATGCCAAAAGAAAAATTTGAAAACCTAGAAAAAAATACTTTTTCAGCCTTTTATTTTTGACATTAATCACGCCAATAAGCGCAAAGTCTACTGACGCCAGTCAGAACAATAAACAAAATGTTTTTCCTGCGAAAACAACATCATCCCACGCACTAGATCTAGATATCGCCAAGTATTTTTTTTAGTTTATTGGACAAATTTTTTCCGGAACAGAACAGACCACCTACCAATTCAGCTTGCATGCAAGATCCAAGAGAAGTGATCCAAGCTCGTGCCTTATATGCAAATACATTGTTGCTACCATTTGAGTATACTGTCCAATATACATACTTAAAGCGTCACATTTAATATCTCAAGTAATTGCGCCCCAACACATTCCCGTAACGATTTGCATTCAAATTGAATTTAACTTGCCAGCAATGAGCCGATGACTATTATATGAGCGCGAGGTGTCCAATTGCGGCAAGCCTCAGCCCCAGCTGTCCTCAAATGCCGCCATATGAGTTGTGGAGTTGTTGTAAAGTCACAGAGAGTTAGAGTTGGGTGGTTGAAAGTGCTGAAGCATAAATTATGAGACGATACTCTTTTTCTCTCTCTCTGCATTGGCTGCATTTAAGCTACACATTAAATGGCTCATAGCGATGTCATATTTGGTATCAATTTAAAGACTCATCGATTCTGGACCATATAGCCGCTAGCTAAATGACCGTCATCGTCTTGTCGTCGTGGTCGTGGTCGTTATTGTCAGCGAGCTTGCGTTGTCTTTATGTTGTTTGTCGTCGTTGGCGCGTATGACGTCACTGGCGACTGAATGTCGGCTGAACACCTGCATCCAATGCGAGAATAGCATTCCATTCGTGATTGTCGTTGTTCGTCCTAAGATAGACTTTAGCTCTACCAATATCTTTTGGTTCTCTTTTTTTTAATTTTTTTTTTTGTTATGTTTCTTATGTTTGCTTTGTTTATTTTTTTAGCATCTTGTTGTAAAATGCCTGCGTGAAGAGACATATCCTTTTTTGGTATTCTGATGCTGCTCATCTTCTGCCAAAAAAATTGATATCGATTTTTTATTTTTTTCTTTTTTAAAGCACATCCACTCTCGCCAACATCAACCACATCCTTCTCGGTAATTTGAGAATCAAGTTATTTGAAAAAAAAGAACTAACAATCCAGACATTATATAGAAACCAGTTGACCATAGTCCAAGAAATATATTATGATGGAGGATACAAGGTGCTAATGGAATTCCAATGATGATGTCTTAATTAAACGTGCAGAGATTTTTTGGTAGCCATGGCGAGTTTTAAGTTAAGAAATCTGATATTTCAAACAAAATAATGTAATACAAGAAGTTGTCTTGCTGCTTTAAAAGCATCAACGGAAGCATATTATTCAGCATGTTCTTTATACTACTTGATTTAGTAATTAGAGATTGGCAAACTTCTGGAAACAAAAACCTTCTGTTTAAAGAAAGTATATGTACGTTTTAGCCTACGACAAAACACGTGCTAATAACAGCAGTGATGTTCATATTATGTTACAGAAAGTGAGAATATGTAAATTTTAACATAAAATTCGAAATTTGATCGAAAAATTGATTTTCCGCAGCTAACAAATTAATTTTGTTAAGAATATGTTTGCTCTTTTCTTTTGAAATATAATTGCATTATTAATCTTTGCCAAGTAGACTCCGTTTCCGCAGTTTTTGGAAATGTAGAAAAAAAAGTTCGAACATCAGCTCTTTCGTTTAAAATATCTTTTTTTGAAAACTTCGAATATTTCAGCCTATTTTTTATTCAGATTGTACCCACAAGTTTTTATTTTCTAAAATAAGTCCTTAAACGAATAAAAACCATTTAAATTATTATTCTCATAAGTTCTTAAGCTTAAAAAACAAAGTGTTAGTGTCTCAAAGTCGACTTTTTTAAAATTGCTTTAGAATTCTTGCGAAAAATATTGCTAATCAAAACTCCGTGGCGCCACTCTATGACCTCTGCAAACAGGATTGTAAGACTCCAACCAGAACAAAAATGTATTAAACGCTAAATAACTCTTATTCTTTTTTTTAATTTATTTTTCTGTGAAGTAAAAAAAATGACGAAACAATTTTTTAACTTTAATGTTGATTATATTATTAAAATGATTTGTACTACGTAATCAAGGCCCCTATGTCGTTATACATTCATTATCAATCATTAGGGCTTCGAGAACATAAAACAACTAACTAAATAAACCCTCCTCTTTTTAGCTTTTTGTTGTTTTTTTCTTCTTTTGGTTTAAGTCTAATTGCTGCATTTTGGCACAAAATAAAATTTAACCTTTAATTTAGCTGAAACTAAAGTGCTACGCACACTCCTTCAGATGGGCTCTTATTTCTTGTAGGTACACAATTTATGATGAGAAAAAAAAATCCTGAACAACTAAAACAAAACATCATTCGGAAGAGCCATTTAATTTTATGGCCAAAATTAAAACGTTTAACGCAGCAATTTATGTCCGAGAAAGATCCTTTTATAAATAAAACAAGAAAAAATCGAAGTAAGCGAAAAGAGAATGCCCCCTTAGGGGTGCATTTTGGATGCAATCAGTGAATTTTTTCGTTTGCAAATGATCTACGCTTGAAGCGTTCTTCAACTGCATCCATGATGTTATTGCTATAAACATGATGCAGCAAGAAGAATTCTTTGTATATACGTGTGTTGTGCGTGATTCAAGTTGTTCATTAACAAAATCTTAACCTCAAGTGCATCTCCTGCTTAACTATATAGATGATACACTCGTACACCACACAACAACAACGGAGTGGAGCTCATATCAGAGCTCAGCAATAAAAACACCATAAATTATAATTGTTTAATTACACTGGGGTCCATAAAATAACTCTCTCGGGACAGGATTGGTGAATCCTTTACTTTGCTTTTTTTTTTCTTTGAGCCAAAAAAGTTAACATAGCGAGCGGCAAATGAAACGAACAAAGATTCTTCAAGAGATACGAGATCGGCGCATGCTACTCCTTTGCCTTGGTAATTAATTGAGGTTTGCGTTCGCAGGCTAAGAGCGCATCAGAGCCAGTATCCAAAAGCATTTGGATGGCGGAGAGTTGGGATTGGGATTTAAATTTATGTTTTGGATGCATGTAGCCGGTGCACAGACACTTACTTCAATTCTCGAATAAGGTTATCTGAATTACGACGACCGACAACGACGACGACGTTCCGGCAATGTTGTGCCAGTGCGCGCATGTTAGTCTTAAAGGAAGATATCTCGTTGAAACGCAACATTGGCAAAGTAGTTAGTTAGTACCTATAGAAGAGAGTCAGCTTATGGTATTTTCAAGTAAAAAGATTGTTGAGATTGAGACTTTGGAATGATGAGACTGATTATCGCAGCGCAATAAATTTTATTATGGACTAATATCTATGTTTATATAATGGATATGTTTTCTGCGAGGATAATGATAAGGAACGAAGAACTTAACCATCTGCACATGCAATAGTGCTAATGAGTTCAGGCAATTGAAGTTTAAAAAGAAAAAAGAAATTCAAGGTAAAGTAGTATTTCTTTATTTATACTAAATTAATGAACGCTCAAGAGTTTCTTTATTAAATGTTGTATTCAAGTTTGAATGATAATTGAAACGAGATGACTATTATTTATTTGTACATTTTAAAAATGATCATATCAATAGAACAAAAAAATGTATTCCAATAAGAACCTGAGTCTTTTTACCTGTTAAATTATTAGTTCAGCAAAGCTGGGAGTTATTTAGAAAAAGTCACAAAATTTTGATAATTATGTTTGCAGTTTTTAATAAACTTTTGCCAACTTGAAAATGAAACCACCGCTATTTTAATATGCCCAATCAAGTCTTAATGAACGCTCACAGGACATGAGCAATTCAACATTTTCTTTTGTTTTATTCCTGGGGATTTGGTTTTGGGCCATTCAAATACTAAAGGTTTTTTGCATAATATTTTGTTAAAAAGGTTCAAATTTCGATCTAAAAGTATAAAAAAAATAAAAGCTTGAACTCGAAGAACATGTCTTTAAAAAGTTTTTGAGGTTTTCAACAAAATTTGTTGGCAAAGTGAAGAAATGTTTGAGCTCATCAAATATGTTGAGGCATTTCTTCAAACACTTTTTGCTATCCAACTATTCAACCCTGCAATATTTTAAATTAAATTTAGTACACCCCGATTTGGATGAAAACAAACTTCTCCTTCAAAAGTGCCTTTGAAAACGCAATAAAAATTTTAAGAAAAAGGCTCCAAGATACACTCGCGAGAGCATTCTTCATAGGTCCATGACCAACATGAATACCTCATACCCCAAAGTTGAGATCCGTCTCATTCTGATCTTGCCTCATTTTTTTTTAACGACAAATTAACATTTGGCCCGTCCATAGACACTTGAAGAAGTTAATGTTTGTTTAAAAACCGAATCGCGTTCTAAAAGTGTTTTAAAATATTTTCAAAACCCATAAATTGGGTTATTACGTGCTTCACCGAAACAAATAACATAATCTTCAGATTCATGTCGTGATTGAAAAGATATGAAAATTTTGTTTTTCCAAGCGAAATTTTAAAAATATGATACTTTCCTGGTTTCCTTTCCTAGTTTCCTGGCTTTCCCTCACCAAAATTGTGTTCCCTCACTTTCCAGTTAAGCGGACATCATGGATTTTCTATTATTTTAAGAAATAGAACAGTAACCCGGTGCCAAACGATAATTTTCAGAATAATTTGGAAGTGTTCCGAAATCCGAGCCACTCTGGATCACCAAACGAAACCAGCTTCAATATAGCTTCCACATCAAATGCATTTTTGTATTGAATAAAAAATGTATATTTTTCGTATAAAAAAATAAATTAGAAAATCACAGTTTTACAGTGTCCAACACTTTTTACATTCAATATTATTACTAAGATACAATTTATGACCATAAGTCAGTCGCATTTGGTTTTGAATGGCATCGATGATAACATTATAAGCTGTGTGCCAGCCACAACTTCCAAATCGATTGATTATCCTTGAAAAGAAAAAAAATAATAAATAGACGAAAGTTTAACAATTTTTCATAGCATCTATACATACCTACACAGATACACCAATGGATCATATAAATCATGAATCTTCTTTGCTCGAACATATTCCGTCGCATGCTCACATATCAATTCAATGTCATAATTCTCTGGCTCCGTCGAACTTTTCACCCATTCGAGAAGCAATTGAATTCGTTCTTGCTGATGAAATATATTCTCAGGGGAAATCGATGTAGGTGGTGGAGGTGGTTTTATTTCTTCAACAAAAGTTTTCCCAATTTGCATTTGAACTTCCATTTGTAGTTCTGGTGGCATTGCTCTAAGAAATTCTTCTTCCATTTTCGAAGGACTTATTGGGGCAGGTTTTTTTCTCGGCGATGGTTGCTCTTTTGCTGTGCGTGCTTGCTTTCGAGCATGATCCCGTAGAATTTCATTACGAATATCATCAGGTAACTCAGCAAATACTGTAGCATCAATGCCATCGGGAAGATCAGTGGTCGATGGCACAGGTCTCTTATTTGCGGCAGCACTTTTCAACATTCCCATAACATCCGGCATTTTAGGCGGTTTTTTACGAGGTCGCCCTTTCGTTTTAACCTTCGGAATTGCTCCTGTGGATTTTTTCTCGTTGGATTTTTCTTCAACTTTCATGGATTTATCTTCCACTTTTGCTACCACCTCTTGAGCCTTTGGTGGCTTATCCTGTTGCTTTTCGGCAACTTTACTAAACATATTCTTTATAACATTTTCCTTCTTCTCTTTTGGCTCATTTGGTTCATCCAGCTTTGTGATTTGAATACCAATTCCTCTTAGCTCATTTGGAGGCACATTCAAAGCTTTCGTTGTTGCAAGAACAGTTCGTGTAATGACTTCCAGATCACAAGTGTAATCTGAAAGCGAGACTGCTTTTGTAAGATTATCACATACACCATGACCCATAAATTTCGATGTCTCCACAGGTGCTTCTTTAGCTCTAACCATCAATTTGAGGGTTATACATTTGCCTTTTCGTTTTATGTTCGTAAGGCGAGTATGCACCTCGGTGCAGAGTTGCCGTAGGAATGTTTCCAATTCAGTTTGTGTCTTGAACCGAATTCCATAATTAACTTCAGCTGAAACTGACTTTCTAATTTGACCATACGCCAACGGACGAGGATCAATTCCTCTACAAAACTGATATAGAGTCTCTCCAAACTTTTTACCAACAGCAGCTTGAATTTTACTCAATGAAATAGCTTGCAAATCCCCACAAGTCGCCAGTTTCATCTCTTCTAATGTGTACATAGTGCTACTACCGACTCCCGGGAGGTCTCTTATAGGAATACTCGCCATATACTCTTCAACTTTATCAGAACCAAGGTAATACTGCCCATCTGGCTTGGCTTTCTTTGTTGCCATTCTCGCTTGAAGTCTATAAAATTACATGAAAACTCAAAGAGATCTTCCTTAAAGGTCATAGAGTAAAACTTACTTATTCTCTCCAACTCCAGCCGAGCAAGGACATGAAGTCTTATCACGTACCTCCTGTCGAACATGAGTTACAAAATCCATTGGATCAACTTGTAACTCGTTGATGAGGTCTGTGAGGTTTACAAACATCTCATCACAACTGACAGCCTCAATGTCTAAAGTATACATGGCAATTGTGTTGTACAAAGTGTATGCCACTTCCCTGTAACCCTCAAAGTCATAAGGAATTGTTTTCAGATTTGGACAGAGTTTCAAAGCGTGTCCAACAAACATCCCATTCCGAATGCCTTTCTCTCGAGCTTCGTAACTGCATGAGGCAATCTCAGACAGAGACTGTTTACCTTCAAATGCCCCACGAACTTTGTCCGAGAGAATGTTGTTGTGAAGTTGGTTTTCAAACTTCTTTGTGAACAGATCCATTTCGACTTTTCGGTCGGCACCTGGGTGGACAGGTACATCACCACCGCCACCCTTTGAATGGGTCACAGCAATTGGTTGACCTCGAAGGTAGGGATGGGAACGCAGACCAACAGAGACGAAGAAGCAATCCATGTCGATGTGCATTATGATTTGACCTTTTTTGACAAAGTTTTCTGCTCGGGGAAGACTCTTTTGGAGTTGTTCACGATCTGGAAACAATCCCGTGGATGTTTCACGAAGATCGGATACGTATTGCTTAAAGCCAGCTCCCAATGTGGCTATATGATGCAACCTCGAGTTATTATAGAATTCAGAGAGAAACTTGGGATCGACTGCAGTTCGAGCTAGACCTCGAGAAGTGGAGGCAGTTGATGTGTCAGCCTTGACACTCGGTTCAGAAGGTTGCTGAACTGGTTTGTCGGTTGCCAGGCCTCGAGAAGTGGAGGCAATCGATGTGTCGGGCTTGACATTCGGTTCAGGAGGTTGCTGAACTGATTTGTCGGGAGCTGGGCCTCGAGAAGTGGAGACAATCGATGTTTCAGGCTTGACACTCTCATCAGGAGGTTTGTCAGGTTTGACAATTGTCTCAGAAGGTCTCTTCATCTTTGCATTGAGATTTTCTAGATCTTTGAGTATGCTAGCAACTTCTTTTTCATCGATTTTGCTAGTTTCCTTTGCTTCTTCCTTCTTTTTGTGGACACCACGACCAAATGATATTCTTGGTTGTGATTTATTCTGATTATTGTACAACAAATATTTGGTATAATCTACAATTTTTTGTTCCTTCAGACAATCAACCACCCATTGGGCACTTATTATCTTCGATGTGTTCATATTGCGAACCTTTACATCGGGTAAATTGGCGGCAATAATATAAGTTGTATGAGATCGTTCGTACATGTGAAAGATTCCACCATGAACCATCATAATTCTTTTTAATTCATCTGCTGATGGATTGGTATGGCCATTGACAAAGATAGAAATTCCAGAGAAAAGATTTGTTTGACGAAATGGATTACTGGCAGCAACAAATTGTTCTTCCAATTTGGTTATTTTTGCTTCCATATAACCACCCTTTTTTTGATTGAATTTAGTTATTTTAATAAATAAAAAATATATAAGTTACTTACCCATTCATCGAAACCATTATTTGCCATTTTTGGAGTAATTTAAGTAATTTTTAAGGGAATAATTTTTGTATTTTAATTTTGTGATGAAATTTTGTATTTTTAAACTTGCGCGGTTAAAAAAATAAAATAAACAAACATGTATTTGTCAAAGTCAGCTGTGCAAGTGAGCTTTTACCAGTGATGCCAAAATCTATGCAATATAAACTGGGTTTACACAAAAAGCAACCCTCAAGTAAAGTTAAAACCGGTGGTTTAAGTTTAATTTTACGCCAAGTAGTAAAAAAAAAACAGATAAATTCATGCGCCATTTTGTTTATGTTTTTTATCTCTGAGGCCACTACAAGAAATGCAAACAAAACTTTAATTCGGTGCATCTTACAAAGAAAAAATCTTTGAGCGCTTTATGACATTTCAAAAAAGCAAAATAAATATAAAAAATAATTTTGTGGGACACTGACCGACCACTGCAAACAGCGAGGTTGTATGAAAAAAATTCTACACGTTCCAGTTTGGAATTTTTGTCTTCAGTCATCATTGGTTTGCCTGCTTTAAAGGCTTGGCCACACCGGAGGGTACGCGGTAGAGGTACAGGTAACGGTACGGGTATTTGTATGGAAAAAATTCCAAAGTGACACATCAACGTTCGGGTGTGGAATTTTTTTAATACAAATATCGTTGCCGCTACCCGTACCGCTACCGCGTACCCTCCGGTGTGGCCAAGCCTTAAAGGCTTGGCCACACCGAAGGGTACATGCGTTAGCGGTACGGGTACTTGTATGAAAAAAATTCCAAACTGACACATCAACGTTCATTTTTTTTTCATACAATTACCCGTACCGCTACCGCATGTACCCTTCGGTGGTGGTCTAGCCTTTATGGCTACTTTCCAAGAGTCGATTTTTGACCTGCCGGCAACACACGAATACCCAAAAGCGTGAGACGCATAAAGAACAAGGGAGAAAGAAAGTTCGAAAAGCATGATTTTCAAACCTGTGAGTCTCGGTTAAAAAATGTTAGAAATCATTTTGACGTTTCTCTTTGATATTATTTTTCTTTTTTTGTTATTTCGCTTTATTTGATTTCGTCGGCCGTAGAGTTCCCTTTGTCGGTTGTATTTTATTTGAGTGTATAGGTATTAACTTTCTTTAATTTACTAAAATGTTTTCGTTGCACATAGAGCCCACAGGAGTTGTTTTTATTTTTTGTACCTACCAAAAAATACTACACTGCAACAAATATCAAAGACAAATTCAAAGATAATTTTTGCGTCTTAGTGTAAAAGCAGTCTATACAATTCACATTCGAAATGAAATAATTTACGAACTTAATTTATTCGGCGTTATTATGAACTCCATTCGTATTGGAAATTTGCTACGATTCCCGAAAAAATAATCACGGAATCCGTCCGTAGTGGAAAATTTCATACAAATCGTCATCACAACCGGATTTTGTGATTGTATTATTCGGGAATCGTTGAAATTTTTCGATACGATGGAATAAGTGATAAGACCGATTATATTATTTCTAGTGAAAAAAGGCTCTATCAAAAATAAAAGGCCAACCTTAAAAAAATATTTCTTAACATCCCTGTTATTTTACAAACAAAACAGAGCTTTTGAAAGCTCTCAGCGACTACTGTCAAATTGACATTTTACAAAATATGTAAACAAAACCACAATTTTTGGAAATTTCTTCAAACTAAATTCAAATCGTAAAATTTCCCAAAAAAAACTTTGTAACAATGAATCTACAAGTCCTACCCCTCTCCGATTTGCAATCATTTACTTACCAAAAATGCCTTTTACCCAAAGAACTCTTTCCCAAACGCACTCTACCTGGTGCATTGGCCAAATGTAAGTTATCCTCGGGAGCTGAATATATTTGCAACATTTATCCCATGGAAAACCAAACACCACCATATTTCTGTTGGTTAGATGACACTGTCAAGGTAGGAGCTATTAAGAATACCATAACAAGCAGCTTGACATCATTGGAAGTTCTAGATAATAGTATCCAACCTGCTTCCCGGGTGAATCTTATTTTTACCATAAATGAAAAACTATTTGAAATGAAAAATGCCAACAGACAACTTTTAATTGATTTAACTAAAACCATCCTTCAGACTTATAGTTTTGTTAATAATTCTTTTATTATGTTGGAAGAACTCCAAGAAATTGGAATCACTGAAATACACATTCAATCCAAAGATTCCCATGTCTTTAAGTTTACAGAAACAACCGAAATTATAGTTTCAAATATTAAACTACAAACTTCAGGTGAAGAATGCTTCTTCCGTAATTTAGTTGCAATAGAACAACCTCAAGAAGAACTCCAACAATTGATGGAGAGCATGTCAATCTATGAAGAGCTCAATTGGAAGATGAAACCATCTTTGAATGCTCTTTTGATTGGTCCTCCCGGTTCTGGGAAGACCTCAATTTGTATGAACTTTGTTGTTGAGAATAATTGCAATTGTTACATTATTCGATCGGCAAATATTCTGGGGCAATATCCTGGCGAAACTGAAGCCGAACTGAGAAGAATCTTTAATTCAGTAAAGTTATTCATTCAATCTTTTCAACCAAATGGTATAACTTCATCAAATAACTTTCTTGATTCTCTTTTGTTAAACAACAAACTTTAACTTACAGATCCAGTTGTAATTCTCATCGAAGATCTTGACCTAATTTGTCCAGCAGTGAGCAAGAAGAACTCCAATGACTCTGGGAATTCAACACGAGTCTCAGGACAATTGGTATCCCTGCTTGACAATTTACGTCATTCGACGGAATCATCAAAAATAATTGTCCTTGCAACGAGTTCGCGATTAGAATCAATTATGCCAGCTTTAAGACGTCCTGGACGCTTTGGAATCGAGATTAATATTCCAGCACTTAGTGAGGAACAAAGAGCTGTTATATTTGCATCAATGTTAGAGCATTCTTTCTACGGGAAGACCTTTGATCTAAACACTGAACTTCTACAGAAGATTGCCAAGCAAACACAAGGTTTTGTTGCTTCTGACTTGGAACTTCTCATCAACTCAATTGGCCAGGAGCTTATTCGTACTGAAATAACTTTCGACAAGTTTACTGAGACTCTTGAAAGACTTTTGAGAACGGTAAGAGTGTAATTCCATCATTTCTTTAATCATTTTGTTTTAAATTAATTTCAGATGAAACCAGCATCATTTGGTCATACGGACGTTAAAGTCTTCAAAACTGATGACAAATTTAATTCAGTTGGTGGCATGGAACAACTTAAGAAAGCACTTGAGATCTCAGTGTTATCTGGTTTAAAACAGAAAGCAGCCTTCGAAAGATTTGGATTGTGTTTGCCGAAAGGAATTCTCCTCTATGGTCCACCGGGATGTGCAAAAACAACAATAGCCAAGTGTTTGGCAACTGAAGCTAATATGACCTTCATTCCGACATCGGCAGCTGAAGTTTATTCGCCATATGTTGGGAATTCAGAGAAATATATTTCAAAAATATTTGACACTGCACGAAAGAATTCTCCGTGTTTGGTTTTTCTTGACGAAATTGGTAGGGATTCAGTTGATCCTTCAAAATTTCTGTTTAAAACTTGATATGTTTTCTTTTTTAGATTCTTTAGTTGGTCGACGAAGTGCTGATGCTAAAAGTGATGTTCAAACTCGAATACTTTCGACTCTTTTAACCGAAATGGATGGCATTGGTGTAAAATTATTCTCATCAGCTCCTGGTGGTAATAGTATATTAGTTGTTGCTGCAACAAATCGACCGGAAATGATTGATGATGCTTTAATGCGACCTGGACGTTTTGATAAACTTATTCATGTTCCAGCGCCCGATAGAGACTCACGATTACAAATACTTAAAATGCATGCTGGAAAAATGCCATTCCATAATGATGTTGATTTGGAAAAGATTGCTAAAGCAACTGAACTATTTTCTGGAGCAGATATTTGCAATTTATGTAATGAAGCTGCTATGCATGCATTCACACAAGATAGCGATGTGGAATATATAAATATGGAAGACTTTGAGAGTGTTTTGAGATACCAAAAGTCTTCATTAACACAAGCTCAAGTTCAGTGGTATAGGGATTTTGAATGTTCACACAAGAGGTGATTGATTGGAGGGGGAGGCTTAGAGAAGAATTTTAAAAGTTCAATAAAAAAAATGTGGTTTAAGAAAAAGGTTTTTGTTCATTTTTCTTGTTTTTCTCACCAACTTCAAAAAAGAAGGATCTTCTCAATTATTCGTCTATATTTTTTTATGTTTTTTAGCTCAGAAGTTTCAACTGGGTCAACCGATTTTGGTGATTCTTTTTGTATTTGAAAGCTGGTGCTTTCTGACATTTGCATCCAGTTGATAACCGTGATACAAGTTTCAATGCATAGAAGTCGCTTTTTTTTATAAAAAATAATTAATCAAGGGTCGAATTACGGTATAAGATTAAGATCATACGTAAACGTTTTGATTCTATTATATCTCTATCTTTTTCTATTGATTAAATAAAGACAGCAATAGTCAATTCGTTAACGTATGATCGTAATCGTATGCCGTAATTCGACCCAGGTCTATTCATCGTTACTAATCGGAACAAAATTTTCTCCGATTTCTACAAAATGTACGGATTTTTTTTTATCGTTTTAAGGGTTAAAATTGACAAATCGCATAGACTTCCAAAAAAAAATTTTAGTGCGCCTCGAAAATCTTGAATACAAATAAATTTTTACTCATTCATTGCGTTGTGTTGCAATTTTCTCTCTTCAAGTCTCGTTGAAGATAAAATTTTGGAGTGGTAGAACTTAACTTGGTACAATCGACTTAACTTGATACAATCGACATTAGGCTGCATTTAATTCGGCTCAGTCGACCGATCTCCATTGAATCAAATTAGATACTGCTGATACCCGATTATAATCAAGCTACATGCTTGGCCCCTATCTTTCATCACCAAATAGTTTCTTTGTGAATAAAATTAAGCGTTCTTTTACTAACAAAAAATAACCAATTCCTTTATTTTGTATAACAAAAATTAATAATATGTATTCAATACATAATAAGTATTCAATTAATTCAAAGAAAATTCACTTGTTGAATCATCACCAAAATTCTCCAACGTTAACTTAAAACGATCAAATATTTCATCCACCATGTCTATGGACAACTCACGACCTTCATCTTCAATATCTGAAAAAATCGACTTCAACAGTTTACTAGAAGTTGAATAATCAAGAACATCCTCTTCTTTGCATGTAAGTCCATCGGCTGTTTCTTCAAGCTTCTCTTTATCGACTTTAACCACACCAACTATTTGCTTATTTTTTCCAAACATAAACATCTCTCTGATTTGTGGTTTCTTTTGCGAAACCAATGAAGTTGACGGCAGATTTATTTGTTCAGATTCTTCAGTGCCTTTTGATGATAGGACTTCTTCAATATCTGAGTTTTTTGTTTCAATCGAACTCAAACAATTTACAATTTGCAATAGATCTGGTCTTTCTTCGAACGTTTTCGACATGAACATTGTGCAATTAAAGTTAGTGTCTTTTGGTCGTTCCTTATCTCTTTTTGCTTGCAATAGAACTTGACTGCAAGTTTCACATGTGTATTGATTTTTGGATATCAGCGCGCTACCACATTTCTCATGAACTCCTGATGCTCCACACATACAACAAATCATCAACTTCCACAAAGTGGCGGTAAAGTAATCGCGACCTTGCGGACAAACACACCTTTTAGCATCGCATTTTGAATAGCCACGATGTAAATCAGTGTATCGTTGGGTTTCATTATTATCCCAAATTGCTTCACGATCTGGCACAAAGACTCCATGCTTGCGCATGTCATCGCGAAAGTCTTTCCCAGTGCACCAAATGCAGATCAAACGATAGCCAGCATTGAGGGCATGTTTGCGCAAACAATGACGATGGACATAGCCATTTTGGCAACAATAAGATCGAAGAGTTAGAATGGGATTATATTCGCCAAGATCTTCCTCACAAATCCAGCAAGTACTTTTCTTTTGTTTTAACATTTTATCATTTTTAAATGGAACGTGATAGTGGCAATAGGAGCGAAAATCATCGATAAATTCAGAGGAGCAATTATTTTGATTGGCACAAATGTTATGGAAATAGTGTTTGCATGTGAAGCATGCTAATGAGGCATTGGGTTCTTTGCAATAGCAACAAATCTGCATGTTAATGGTTGATGGTTGTTTGAAAAATTTGTTGTTTTTTTTTTTTTAATTTGCAAAAGCACTTACCCTTTGGGCACATTTTTTAATTTCATTGCGAATGTCACGCAATAGAAACCCTAATATTCCAGAGGAATCTGATCCGTTTTGAGGAAGATGTGTCGAAAGGAGCTTAGTTTAAGAATAAACAATGAAAATTTATTGGTTTTTTGGGAATTAAAGATTTCCAGGTAGCATACTCACAAGGCAATAGTAGTGGACACATATTCCGGATTTATTCATGAAATCTCCATAATCAACAGGATTGTCATCTTCTTTTTTACAAATAGAACAACAAGGCATTATTGTTGTTTGTTTAAAAGAGTATATTTTTACCAGTTAATATTTAATTGCTAGGAATAATTTAATAATAAATTTTTAATAAAATCCACAAACCACAACTGCCATTTTTTGTAAACATTTTTTATTGAGTGATGCCAGAATACATTTGTAAAAACACCTACTGTGAATATGTGAATGAATGCATTCAGTGAATATGTTCTGAAATTTCAAAAAAAAAAAATCGAGAAATATTTTAATTCACAATTATTTGAAATTTAGAATCACCAGATTTTCCATTTTACCAGGTTTACCCAGAGTTTACACCTTTCCATTAAAACTGGTGATGGGAGCTATCGAATGATTTGAACTATCGATAGTTAGTAACTGCAGGACTTGAACTATCGATAAGTTCATTCATTCATTTATTCATTCGAATAAAAACTATCGAATAAAACTATCGAATAAACTATCGGATAAAAACTATCGAATAAACTATCGAATAAACTATCGAATATAAAAAGTATCGAATAAAAAAACTATTCGAATGAAAATAGTAAATAAATGAATAAGTGAATGATTTAAAACTATCGAATGAATGAATATTTAAAAACTATCGATAGTTTGATAGTTTTTATTCGAAAGTTCCCATCAGTAATGAAAACCCCTAATATTTTAAATTTTGCTGTCGGAAAATATATCATAAAATGCGAACGACAACGTATCTACACAGCAAATTTTTTTCAGTTCTTAAAAGAAATATACATTTTTCTTGAAATTAAAGCCATAAGCCTGGTACGCAGCTCGCGCTAAATTTTAGCTCCCATACAAATTATCGAAAAATTTTAGCCGAGCTAAAATGAGTCCCATACAAATTATCGATAACTTGTATGGGAATTTTATCTTGGCTAAAATTTAGCGCGAGCAGCGTACCAGGCTATAACTACAATGACCTAAAAAGTGAAAAAGTGGAAAAGTGAAAATTTTCAAACTCATTTTGTGACAGTTTTTTCCTCCACAAAATCAAAGCGCTATTTGTTTTTAGAAAAAAAAACTACAAAAATGGTTTTTTAAACCAAAAAATAAGCTTTCTGCATCATTATTTTAATTTTGCAAAATGAGTTTGAAAATTTTGACTTTTTGCAAAAAGTGGCCGTTGAAGTTATACCTTTAAGCCATAACTACAATGACCTAAAAAGTGAAAAAGTGGGAAATTTACAAATAAAGTAAAAAAAATTTATTTCTTTGTAGCGCTATTTGCTTTTAGAAAAAACTACAAAAATTGTTTTTTTTTAGCCAAAAAATAAGCTTTTTGCTTATTTTACTTAGGAAGGAATAAAAAATGTACTTTTGTAAATTTCCCACTTTTTTAGGTCATTGTATAGTTAAGCCTGGTACGCTGCTCGCGCTAGATAAAATTCCCATACAAGTTATCGATAACTTGTATGGGATCCATTTTATCTCGGCTAAAAATTTTCGATAATTTGTATGGGAGCTAAAATTTAGCGCGAGCAGCGTACCAGGCTTTATGACCGCCGTATAGTTAGCAGCGAGTTTTCACGATTTTCAAAAATTTTGATGCAAATAATTAGGTGAGAATTAGGTGAAATTTGGTTAACGAATTTTAGAATTTGGTGAATCCTAGTTTAAAAGTTATTAACAATTTAAGGTTTGGCGTATAGTTAGCAAACGATAGTAACAAAAATAGGGTTTTTTGGTATCAATCGATCGGAAATCGCTTTGTGAAATTTGGTTAATCAGTTTTAGAATTTGGTGAATCATAGTTTAATAAATAATTAACAAAATGTGAAAAAAATGACAGTTCTATAAACAATTACAATTTACACACATATTTAACGTTACGCGACGTAATGTTATGTAACGTAGTAAAATCTGTCATACACGTACACAAAACCAACACACATGAAACAAAATCTGTCCCAAACAACGTCAAAATTTTTGACAGCCCATAATTAATTTCACATTTTTTCCCGCGTTTCTTTCTATTTAAACAAAAAAAGGAAAAGTTCTCTTATTTAATCGACATGTAACTTTTATGTACATCCTAAATATACATATGTATATTTTTTGTTAATTATTCGTTCTCCTTTTATGCTAAGTGCTAAAACCTACGGAACTTATCCATCGTTGGTTGTGTTAAATGCATTTAGGTGCTTCAGAAAAAAAGAGTCCAATAGACTTATATATTGTAAGCCGCCATCATCAGTTTTTGTTTTTATTTATAAACAAATCTTAAGCATTTTCTTAAGGGAAAAACAAAAAAGAAGATTTTAAATGATGGCCAACAGAATCATTCAATTACATATGTGCAAGCTATCCTGGACTTTAGGCTGCAAGGGTTGAGTAAGTAGTATTGCGATAAGGTGAAGTACGTCTTATGCTGATTGTACCATATTATATATATATATATACAAATAACATTTTATTATAGTGAGCGTATCAAGCAGATGCCAGGCCAAAGAAGATTAATATGAAAGTGCAACGAAACGAAAAATCAACGACGTGCTCTAGTCTTAACAGTAATCAAGCAATTTGATGATCAAAATACACTCAGATGCTCTACATCGCTGACAATTTACCTAATTTCCATATGTTCCAGATGCGCCCCTCTGATCTGATTTATCAAATCTGTAAGCCACATTCAAAGAATGTCAAACCTGCTGAAAATGCAGACTATATTCTTGAAGACCATGAGGAAGATCCACATGTTTTCTTTAAACGTTTACCGAGGATATTGGCGACATTTGGAAACGTATAACGTCAGTGTGGGCGTGTATACTGAAACAGTATTTGAAAGATATGTACGCCGTACAGGCTGAGGAGACGGTAAAATATCAAATAACACAAACATTTTACAAAAAATTGTTACGACGAAAACAGTGCATAATTTCAATTGCAGAAATTAAGGAATTGGTCATAAAATCAAGTGATGTCTGTTTAAATCCAGAAGATGAGAAAGATTTATTTATATGTATGTATGTTCTTTATGATAAATGTAAAAGAATTTATTCTCTTTTAGTTTTTCAGTTTAAAAAACTTATACATAAGTTTGGTCCAGATGATGCATATCTGCTCTTGATAAAGTAAAAAATAAACATGATCAAGCTGGTGAGAGTAGTATAGGAGCAAGAGCGGGCAGTGCGACAACGCCACATGTAAATAGTGTTAATCATACGATGGTTTCAAGACCATCCCAAAGCAAGGGTAGTCAAAGAATGTTGTCTTTGTGATTTGCTTTCACAAGTTATTTTTTTTATCGATAGAATGCAACAAAAAATTCTTTCCTATAATCTTTCTATTTTCTATTCCTTCTGACTTGTGCCGTGCAGCATGCATTTAAAAGACCTTAGGTCCTACAAGCATATAGTCAAAATTATTATTGTTAATGCTCCTGGAGTCAGGTGCTTCTATTAATAAAGTACCTACAAAAATTTAATATTATTTTCAAATGCAAAGTTTTCAACATTTTAATTCTTATAGGTATTTGACAAAAATGTTTGTCAGATCTATGCTTAAACTAATCAAAATTGCACCTCCTTGCTAGCATGCCTTCATTACACGGCCAGTAAAACCCAGATTTGTGAAAACAGTCAAATAATTATGTTCTTTGTTCTGACAATTTTGTTACATATGTATTATGTTTCTCTTGAAACTGTTCTGCTATGTTATAATTTTTTTAGCGTGTCTAATGCAAAATTCTGCCAATTACTTGTGTATATGTATGTCTGTCTTCAAATGGGTAGGATTTTGCTATCGGGTTTCAACTACCTTTTTTGTGATCTACAAGTTTCATCAGACAGAATCGCATAACAATGTTTTCTTGTGTGAATATTATTTTTTTTTTGTTTATATGGAATCTTGCAATCTATTTTAAAGTATAGCACTACCACAAAATTTGTTAACCAAAATGTAGGCTTACATGTACGATGTACCTACCTAAACCCAAATATACAATTATTATCTTTGGAATCGATATCTTAAGATATAAAAAATAGTAAACAAAAACAATACCGTCCCATTGTAGCACTTTGCTTTTATTTACCCCTAAAAAACTAAAAAAAAAACATAATCCCTACGAATGTCGTAAGAGTAGTTACTTTTTTCTTGTTTTACACGTTATATCTCATTGAATGGTCCAGGGAAAAAACTGCATTAGTCTAATCAAACCCACTCCTAGAAAAACGCTAAATTTTGATTTGATACAACTTATAACTAAAGATCCATTTTTTTAAATTAAACTGTATTTTTTTTCAAGCTAACCATAAGATATTACTCAAACACTAGGAGTTTAATTTCCACAAAAAGTAAACAAATGCAGTTTTAAACTTAGAGCCTCCTTCAATTGTATTTATTAAATCATAGTCTTGCTACCCAATAAATGTTATAATTATTTTAATACAATTTTTTTTTTTCAGAGAATCATTGGATAGTAGCAGTGGAAAAATTGCACCCAGCATAGGCTTTGGAACGCCAACATTACAGAACAAATGAATCAGAAACAACTATTGGAAAATTGACCCAATGAATAATAATAATTAGTTTTTAACAAGTCTTGTTATTTAATTAAACAATTTCGCGGAAAATTGATGAACAAAAAACAATTTTGAAGAACATAGGTACCTTTTGTTTTGATCTGGATTTGTTTTTATGTCAAAACTGTTCTTACTTTGGTTCGATATATAAATATATTTATCAATATATAAATGTTCAATAAATCAATAGTATAATAGTATCTGGTTAATAATGAAAATGACTTTTTTTAAGTTTTGAGAATCACTTTGAAAATTAACACCACACAAACTAACAAGTTATTCTTTAGAAATCTCGAATAAACATTATATATTATTTAATGTTATCACAAAAGCAAAATTTCTTGAACAATATATTTATATATACAAATAAATTAATAATTTTTTTTTTGTTTTTTTTTTTTAAATTGAAATTTTTGAAAATAAGTAAGTATGTTCTTAGTTGCAAGTTAGGTTAGTACAAAATTAAATGCGTACTTCCTCCTACAGTTCAAGGCTATAAAAAACCGAATTAAAGAACTGAATTTAATCAAAATCGTAAGATCGGGAATATTTGAATGAATCAAAAATGTTATATTGGAGTTATTCAAAACTAGCTATTTGAGTAAATTATTTCTCCGTATTTCAAGAACACCAGTTTGTTAGCCCCTGTAGCCGCGTTTCTTCATGCATGCATTTCGCACGTTGAGAAAGATAGTGTCGCAATTCAAAAAGTGATTTTGAATATGATTTTCTTATTTACTTCGGCTGAAAAATCGTTATTTTTGAGTTGTGTCACTATGCTTCTGAACGTAAGATAAGGCAGTATTTATATTTGAATCAGAGATTTTTTGGCAGATCCAATGATCTTTTGTGGCAAATTGGCCAAGAGATTTATTTTTATTCGTAATACTATGTTTCCACCTACGCTAAATCCGAGATTTAGCTAAGTAGATTTAGAATAAATCTCGAGATTTATTTTAAATCTACTTCGCTCAACCTCAGATTTGGGTCCAGCTACCCTAAATCTAAGTTTTCACCTACTTTCAATCCGAGATTTAGAACAAAACTCGAGATTTACGCTAAATCTACTTAGCTAAATCTCGGATTCAGGGTAGGTGGAAACGTAGTATAAGTAACTGTGTGTGCACGATTTTTTTAAACATATAAAATCATGTGAGAGTTTCGTGTGCAAATAGGTGTAAATCTCGATAAAAAAGGCAATGAGTATTTTATATAATGGGTTTGAAAGAACTTTAATGGTTTATAACATCGCTAATAACAATTTCCGCTAAAAGAAAGATTTTGTGTTTAGGTACATCAATAAAATTGAACTTTCCAGCTAAAAATAATTCAAAATGGCATTTAATACATATCTATCTTTATCAAAAATGCGTTTATATACAATATGAGTTTCTTTGTTTTCTCAACGGACTTTTTTGTTTATAATTAAAGAAAATCGTTTTAAGCATTTTTGTAAATAAATAATATTCAAAAAGTAAAGAAAAATGATTTAAATAAAGAAAATCTATCTCCGTTTTCATAAACAAATTAATCCCCTTCTTAACAGTTGGAATATCCATTGATAATAGTAGTAGATATTTCTATTGTTTCATTTTAAATTTCTTGATTCGAAAAAAAGTGTATGTGTATCCTTATGCTACTGATGAGTACCTCGCTTAATATTTTAAATTTCGTTCAGTCCACTGAACTGAAACTTCAGAAATTGGGACATGTGACAGGTGTTTGTATGTATCAAAAATCCTTACGTTACGGGTTTCAAAAAAGATCTGTTTCCTTTAACTATTTGCATTTTAGACAAAATTCTTCTCCTTTGTTACATTATTTAATTTAAATTGTTAATAAAATAAAAGGTATAGCACACCAAGTTCTGTAAAGCTACAAAACTGATAATACATAATTTCTAAACATTAGGTTCAAGTTTCAGAATTTGGTGAATCATATTTTTTTAGTTATCAACACTTCAACCAAAAGAATACACTAAAAAATGAGTCGCGACAAAAGAAAATCGCATTTATTTAGGAATTATGATTCACCAAATTATGATTTATGTACCAAAATGTTTTTGAACGTTTTCTGAACAAATGTTATAAATTTCAGAATTTGGTGAATCATACTTTTTGAATTACCTTCTTCGAAAGTTCAAAATTATTCGCAGACACTTGCGAAAAAAAATACAAAAGTCCATATAACTCTTGAACTAAGATTCAACAAATTATGATTTATGTACCAATATGAAAAAATGAAAAAACACTTTCGCAACTGTCTGCGAATAATTTTGAACTTTCCAAGAAGGTAATTCAAAAAGTATGATTCACCAAATTCTGAAATTTATAACATTTGTTCAGAAAACGTTCAAGAACATTTTGGTTCATAAATCATAATTTGGTGAATCTTAGTTCAAGAGTTATATGGGCTTTTGTATTTTTTTCGCAAGTGTCTGCGAATAATTTTGAACTTTCGAAGAAGGTAATTCAAAAAGTATGATTCACCAAATTCTGAAATTTATAAAATTTGTTCAGAAAACCTTCAAAAACATTTTGGTTCATAAATCATAATTTGGTGAATCTTAGTTCAAGAGTTATATGGGCTTTTGTATTTTTTTTGCAAGTGTCTGCGAATAATTTTGAACTTTCCAAGAAGGTAATTCAAAAAGTATGATTCACCAAATTCTGAAATTTATAACATTTGTTCAGAAAACCTTCAAAAACATTTTGGTTCATAAATCATAATTTGGTGAATCTTAGTTCAAGAGTTATATGGGCTTTTGTATTTTTTTCGCAAGTGTCTGCGAATAATTTTGAACTTTCGAAGAAGGTAATTCAAAAAGTATGATTCACCAAATTCTGAAATTTATAACATTTGTTCAGAAAACGTTCAAGAACATTTTGGTACATAAATCATAATTTGGTGAATCTTAGTTCAAGAGTTATATGGGCTTTTGTATTTTTTTCGCAAGTGTCTGCGAATAATTTTGAACTTTCCAAGAAGGTAATTCAAAAAGTATGATTCACCAAATTCTGAAATTTATAAAATTTGTTCAGAAAACCTTCAAAAACATTTTGGTTCATAAATCATAATTTGGTGAAGCTTAGTTCAAGAGTTATATGGGCTTTTGTATTTTTTTCGCAAGTGTCTGCGAATAATTTTGAACTTTCGAAGAAGGTAATTCAAAAAGTATGATTCACCAAATTCTGAAATTTATAACATTTGTTCAGAAAACGTTCAAGAACATTTTGGTACATAAATCATAATTTGGTGAATCTTAGTTCAAGAGTTATATGGGCTTTTGTATTTTTTTCGCAAGTGTATGCGAATAATTTTGAACTTTCGAAGAAGGTAATTCAAAAAGTATGATTCACCAAATTCTGAAATTTATAAAACTTGTTCAGAAAACGTTCAAGAACATTTTGGTACATAAATCATAATTTGGTGAATCTTAGTTCAAGAGTTATATGGGCTTTTGTATTTTTTTCGCAAGTGTCTGCGAATAATTTTGAACTTTCCAAGAAGGTAATTCAAAAAGTATGATTCACCAAATTCTGAAATTTATAACATTTGTTCAGAAAACGTTCAAGAACATTTTGGTACATAAATCATAATTTGGTGAATTTTAGTTCAAGAGTTGTATATGCTTTTGTATTTTTTTCGCAAGTGTCTGCGAATAATTTTGAACTTTCCAAGAAGGTAATTCAAAAAGTATGATTCACCAAATTCTGAAATTTATAACATTTGTTCAAAAAACCTTCAAAAACATTTTGGTTCATAAATCATAATTTGGTGAATCTTAGTTCAAGAGTTATATGGGCTTTTGTATTTTTTTTCGCAAATGTCTGCGAATAATTTTGAACTTTCGAAGAAGGTAATTCAAAAAGTATGATTCACCAAATTCTGAAATTTATAACATTTGTTCAGAAAACGTTCAAGAACATTTTGGTACATAAATCATAATTTGGTGAATCTAAGTTCAAGAGTTATATGGGCTTTTGTATTTTTTTCGCAAGTGTCTGCGAATAATTTTGAACTTTCCAAGAAGGTAATTCAAAAAGTATGATTCACCAAATTCTGAAATTTATAACATTTGTTCAGAAAACGTTCAAGAACATTTTGGTTCATAAATCATAATTTGGTGAATCTTAGTTCAAGAGTTATATGGGCTTTTGTATTTTTTTCGCAAGTGTCTGCGAATAATTTTGAACTTTCGAAGAAGGTAATTCAAAAAGTATGATTCACCAAATTCTGAAATTTATAAAATTTGTTCAGAAAACCTTAAAAAACATTTTGGTTCATAAATCATAATTTGGTGAATCTTAGTTCAAGAGTTATATGGGCTTTTGTATTTTTTTTGCAAGTGTCTGCGAATAATTTTGAACTTTCCAAGAAGGTAATTCAAAAAGTATGATTCACCAAATTCTGAAATTTATAACATTTGTTCAGAAAACCTTCAAAAACATTTTGGTTCATAAATCATAATTTGGTGAATCTTAGTTCAAGAGTTATATGGGCTTTTGTATTTTTTTCGCAAGTGTCTGCGAATAATTTTGAACTTTCGAAGAAGGTAATTCAAAAAGTATGATTCACCAAATTCTGAAATTTATAACATTTGTTCAGAAAACGTTCAAGAACATTTTGGTACATAAATCATAATTTGGTGAATCTTAGTTCAAGAGTTATATGGGCTTTTGTATTTTTTTTGCAAGTGTCTGCGAATAATTTTGAACTTTCCAAGAAGGTAATTCAAAAAGTATGATTCACCAAATTCTGAAATTTATAACATTTGTTCAGAAAACGTTCAAGAACATTTTGGTTCATAAATCATAATTTGGTGAATCTTAGTTCAAGAGTTATATGGGCTTTTGTATTTTTTTCGCAAGTGTCTGCGAATAATTTTGAACTTTCCAAGAAGGTAATTCAAAAAGTATGATTCACCAAATTCTGAAATTTATAAAATTTGTTCAGAAAACCTTCAAAAACATTTTGGTTCATAAATCATAATTTGGTGAATCTTAGTTCAAGAGTTATATGGGCTTTTGTATTTTTTTTGCAAGTGTCTGCGAATAATTTTGAACTTTCCAAGAAGGTAATTCAAAAAGTATGATTCACCAAATTCTGAAATTTATAACATTTGTTCAGAAAACGTTCAAGAACATTTTGGTACATAAATCATAATTTGGTGAATCTTAGTTCAAGAGTTATATGGGCTTTTGTATTTTTTTCGCAAGTGTCTGCGAATAATTTTGAACTTTCGAAGAAGGTAATTCAAAAAGTATGATTCACCAAATTCTGAAATTTATAACATTTGTTCAGAAAACGTTCAAGAACATTTTGGTACATAAATCATAATTTGGTGAATCTTAGTTCAAGAGTTATATGGGCTTTTGTATTTTTTTCGCAAGTGTCTGCGAATAATTTTGAACTTTCCAAGAAGGTAATTCAAAAAGTATGATTCACCAAATTCTGAAATTTATAAAATTTGTTCAGAAAACCTTCAAAAACATTTTGGTTCATAAATCATAATTTGGTGAAGCTTAGTTCAAGAGTTATATGGGCTTTTGTATTTTTTTTCGCAAGTGTCTGCGAATAATTTTGAACTTTCGAAGAAGGTAATTCAAAAAGTATGATTCACCAAATTCTGAAATTTATAACATTTGTTCAGAAAACGTTCAAGAACATTTTGGTACATAAATCATAATTTGGTGAATCTTAGTTCAAGAGTTATATGGGCTTTTGTATTTTTTTCGCAAGTGTCTGCGAATAATTTTGAACTTTCGAAGAAGGTAATTCAAAAAGTATGATTCACCAAATTCTGAAATTTATAAAATTTGTTCAGAAAACCTTCAAAAACATTTTGGTTCATAAATCATAATTTGGTGAATCTTAGTTCAAGAGTTATATGGGCTTTTGTATTTTTTTTCGCAAGTGTCTGCGAATAATTTTGAACTTTCGAAGAAGGTAATTCAAAAAGTATGATTCACCAAATTCTGAAATTTATAACATTTGTTCAGAAAACGTTCAAGAACATTTTGGTTCATAAATCATAATTTGGTGAATCTTAGTTCAAGAGTTATATGGGCTTTTGTATTTTTTTCGCAAGTGTCTGCGAATAATTTTGAACTTTCGAAGAAGGTAATTCAAAAAGTATGATTCACCAAATTCTGAAATTTATAAAATTTGTTCAGAAAACCTTAAAAAACATTTTGGTTCATAAATCATAATTTGGTGAATCTTAGTTCAAGAGTTATATGGGCTTTTGTATTTTTTTTGCAAGTGTCTGCGAATAATTTTGAACTTTCCAAGAAGGTAATTCAAAAAGTATGATTCACCAAATTCTGAAATTTATAACATTTGTTCAGAAAACCTTCAAAAACATTTTGGTTCATAAATCATAATTTGGTGAATCTTAGTTCAAGAGTTATATGGGCTTTTGTATTTTTTTCGCAAGTGTCTGCGAATAATTTTGAATTTTCGAAGAAGGTAATTCAAAAAGTATGATTCACCAAATTCTGAAATTTATAACATTTGTTCAGAAAACGTTCAAGAACATTTTGGTTCATAAATCATAATTTGGTGAATCTTAGTTCAAGAGTTATATGGGCTTTTGTATTTTTTTTGCAAGTGTCTGCGAATAATTTTGAACTTTCGAAGAAGGTAATTCAAAAAGTATGATTCACCAAATTCTGAAATTTATAAAATTTGTTCAGAAAACCTTCAAAAACATTTTGGTTCATAAATCATAATTTGGTGAATCTTAGTTCAAGAGTTATATGGGCTTTTGTATTTTTTTTCGCAAGTGTCTGCGAATAATTTTGAACTTTCGAAGAAGGTAATTCAAAAAGTATGATTCACCAAATTCTGAAATTTATAAAATTTGTTCAGAAAACCTTCAAAAACATTTTGGTTCATAAATCATAATTTGGTGAATCTTAGTTCAAGAGTTATATGGGCTTTTGTATTTTTTTTCGCAAGTGTCTGCGAATAATTTTGAACTTTCGAAGAAGGTAATTCAAAAAGTATGATTCACCAAATTCTGAAATTTATAACATTTGTTCAGAAAACGTTCAAGAACATTTTGGTTCATAAATCATAATTTGGTGAATCTTAGTTCAAGAGTTATATGGGCTTTTGTATTTTTTTCGCAAGTGTCTGCGAATAATTTTGAACTTTCGAAGAAGGTAATTCAAAAAGTATGATTCACCAAATTCTGAAATTTATAAAATTTGTTCAGAAAACCTTAAAAAACATTTTGGTTCATAAATCATAATTTGGTGAATCTTAGTTCAAGAGTTATATGGGCTTTTGTATTTTTTTTGCAAGTGTCTGCGAATAATTTTGAACTTTCCAAGAAGGTAATTCAAAAAGTATGATTCACCAAATTCTGAAATTTATAACATTTGTTCAGAAAACCTTCAAAAACATTTTGGTTCATAAATCATAATTTGGTGAATCTTAGTTCAAGAGTTATATGGGCTTTTGTATATTTTTCGCAAGTGTCTGCGAATAATTTTGAATTTTCGAAGAAGGTAATTCAAAAAGTATGATTCACCAAATTCTGAAATTTATAACATTTGTTCAGAAAACGTTCAAGAACATTTTGGTACATAAATCATAATTTGGTGAATCTTAGTTCAAGAGTTATATGGGCTTTTGTATTTTTTTCGCAAGTGTCTGCGAATAATTTTGAACTTTCGAAGAAGGTAATTCAAAAAGTATGATTCACCAAATTCTGAAATTTATAAAATTTGTTCAGAAAACCTTCAAAAACATTTTGGTTCATAAATCATAATTTGGTGAAGCTTAGTTCAAGAGTTATATGGGCTTTTGTATTTTTTTCGCAAGTGTCTGCGAATAATTTTGAACTTTCGAAGAAGGTAATTCAAAAAGTATGATTCACCAAATTCTGAAATTTATAAAATTTGTTCAGAAAACCTTCAAAAACATTTTGGTACATAAATCATAATTTGTTGAATCTTAGTTCAAGAGTTATATGGACTTTTGTATTTTTTTTCGCAAGTGTCTGCGAATAATTTTGAACTTTCGAAGAAGGTAATTCAAAAAGTATGATTCACCAAATTCTGAAATTTATAACATTTGTTCAGAAAACGTTCAAGAACATTTTGGTACATAAATCATAATTTGGTGAATCATAATTCCTAAATAAATGCGATTTTCTTTTGTCGCGACTCATTTTTTAGTGTATTCTTTTGGTTGAAGTGTTGATAACTAAAAAAATATGATTCACCAAATTCTGAAACTTGAACCTAATGTTTAGAAATTATGTATTATCAGTTTTGTAGCTTTACAGAACTTGGTGTGCTATACCTTTTATTTTATTAACAATTTAAATTAAATAATGTAACAAAGGAGAAGAATTTTGTCTAAAATGCAAATAGTTAAAGGAAACAGATCTTTTTTGAAACCCGTAACGTAAGGATTTTTGATACATACAAACACCTGTCACATGTCCCAATTTCTGAAGTTTCAGTTCAGTGGACTGAACGAAATTTAAAATATTAAGCGAGGTACTCATCAGTAGCATAAGGATACACATACACTTTTTTTCGAATCAAGAAATTTAAAATGAAACAATAGAAATATCTACTACTATTATCAATGGATATTCCAACTGTTAAGAAGGGGATTAATTTGTTTATGAAAACGGAGATAGATTTTCTTTATTTAAATCATTTTTCTTTACTTTTTGAATATTATTTATTTACAAAAATGCTTAAAACGATTTTCTTTAATTATAAACAAAAAAGTCCGTTAAGAAAACAAAGAAACTCATATTGTATACAAACGCATTTTTGATAAAAATAGATATGTATTAAATGCCATTTTGAATTATTTTTAGTTGGAAAGTTCAATTTTATTGATGTACCTAAACACAAAATCTTTCTTTTAGCGGAAATTGTTATTAGCGATGTTATAAACCATTAAAGTTCTTTCAAACCCATTATATAAAATACTCATTGCTTTTTTATCGAGATTTACACCTATTTGCACACGAAACTCTCACATGATTTTATATGTTTAAAAAAATCGTGCACACACAGTTACTTATACTACGTTTCCACCTACCCTGAATCCGAGATTTAGCTAAGTAGATTTAGCGTAAATCTCGAGTTTTGTTCTAAATCTCGGATTGAAAGTAGGTGAAAACTTAGATTTAGGGTAGCTGGACCCAAATCTGAGGTTGAGCGAAGTAGATTTAAAATAAATCTCGAGATTTATTCTAAATCTACTTAGCTAAATCTCGGATTTAGCGTAGGTGGAAACATAGTATTACGAATAAAAATAAATCTCTTGGCCAATTTGCCACAAAAGATCATTGGATCTGCCAAAAAATCTCTGATTCAAATATAAATACTGCCTTATCTTACGTTCAGAAGCATAGTGACACAACTCAAAAATAACGATTTTTCAGCCGAAGTAAATAAGAAAATCATATTCAAAATCACTTTTTGAATTGCGACACTATCTTTCTCAACGTGCGAAATGCATGCATGAAGAAACGCGGCTACAGGGGCTAACAAACTGGTGTTCTTGAAATACGGAGAAATAATTTACTCAAATAGCTAGTTTTGAATAACTCCAATATAACATTTTTGATTCATTCAAATATTCCCGATCTTACGATTTTGATTAAATTCAGTTCTTTAATTCGGTTTTTTATAGCCTTGAACTGTAGGAGGAAGTACGCATTTAATTTTGTACTAACCTAACTTGCAACTAAGAACATACTTACTTATTTTCAAAAATTTCAATTTAAAAAAAAAAAACAAAAAAAAAATTATTAATTTATTTGTAGGATATAAATATATTGTTCAAGAAATTTTGCTTTTGTGATAACATTAAATAATATATAATGTTTATTCGAGATTTCTAAAGAATAACTTGTTAGTTTGTGTGGTGTTAATTTTCAAAGTGATTCTCAAAACTTAAAAAAAGTCATTTTCATTATTAACCAGATACTATTATACTATTGATTTATTGAACATTTATATATTGATAAATATATTTATATATCGAACCAAAGTAAGAACAGTTTTGACATAAAAACAAATCCAGATCAAAACAAAAGGTACCTATGTTCTTCAAAATTGTTTTTTGTTCATCAATTTTCCGCGAAATTGTTTAATTAAATAACAAGACTTGTTAAAAACTAATTATTATTATTCATTGGGTCAATTTTCCAATAGTTGTTTCTGATTCATTTGTTCTGTAATGTTGGCGTTCCAAAGCCTATGCTGGGTGCAATTTTTCCACTGCTACTATCCAATGATTCTCTGAAAAAAAAAAATTGTATTAAAATAATTATAACATTTATTGGGTAGCAAGACTATGATTTAATAAATACAATTGAAGGAGGCTCTAAGTTTAAAACTGCATTTGTTTACTTTTTGTGGAAATTAAACTCCTAGTGTTTGAGTAATATCTTATGGTTAGCTTGAAAAAAAATACAGTTTAATTTAAAAAAATGGATCTTTAGTTATAAGTTGTATCAAATCAAAATTTAGCGTTTTTCTAGGAGTGGGTTTGATTAGACTAATGCAGTTTTTTCCCTGGACCATTCAATGAGATATAACGTGTAAAACAAGAAAAAAGTAACTACTCTTACGACATTCGTAGGGATTATGTTTTTTTTTTAGTTTTTTAGGGGTAAATAAAAGCAAAGTGCTACAATGGGACGGTATTGTTTTTGTTTACTATTTTTTATATCTTAAGATATCGATTCCAAAGATAATAATTGTATATTTGGGTTTAGGTAGGTACATCGTACATGTAAGCCTACATTTTGGTTAACAAATTTTGTGGTAGTGCTATACTTTAAAATAGATTGCAAGATTCCATATAAACAAAAAAAAAATAATATTCACACAAGAAAACATTGTTATGCGATTCTGTCTGATGAAACTTGTAGATCACAAAAAAGGTAGTTGAAACCCGATAGCAAAATCCTACCCATTTGAAGACAGACATACATATACACAAGTAATTGGCAGAATTTTGCATTAGACACGCTAAAAAATTTATAACATAGCAGAACAGTTTCAAGAGAAACATAATACATATGTAACAAAATTGTCAGAACAAAGAACATAATTATTTGACTGTTTTCACAAATCTGGGTTTTACTGGCCGTGTAATGAAGGCATGCTAGCAAGGAGGTGCAATTTTGATTAGTTTAAGCATAGATCTGACAAACATTTTTGTCAAATACCTATAAGAATTAAAATGTTGAAAACTTTGCATTTGAAAATAATATTAAATTTTTGTAGGTACTTTATTAATAGAAGCACCTGACTCCAGGAGCATTAACAATAATAATTTTGACTATATGCTTGTAGGACCTAAGGTCTTTTAAATGCATGCTGCACGGCACAAGTCAGAAGGAATAGAAAATAGGAAAGATTATAGGAAAGAATTTTTTGTTGCATTCTATCGATAAAAAAAATAACTTGTGAAAGCAAATCACAAAGACAACATTCTTTGACTACCCTTGCTTTGGGATGGTCTTGAAACCATCGTATGATTAACACTATTTACATGTGGCGTTGTCGCACTGCCCGCTCTTGCTCCTATACTACTCTCACCAGCTTGATCATGTTTATTTTTTTCTTTATCAAGAGCAGATATGCATCATCTGGACCAAACTTATGTATAAGTTTTTTAAACTGAAAAACTAAAAGAGAATAAATTCTTTTACATTTATCATAAAGAACATACATACATATAAATAAATCTTTCTCATCTTCTGGATTTAAACAGACATCACTTGATTTTATGACCAATTCCTTAATTTCTGCAATTGAAATTATGCACTGTTTTCGTCGTAACAATTTTTTGTAAAATGTTTGTGTTATTTGATATTTTACCGTCTCCTCAGCCTGTACGGCGTACATATCTTTCAAATACTGTTTCAGTATACACGCCCACACTGACGTTATACGTTTCCAAATGTCGCCAATATCCTCGGTAAACGTTTAAAGAAAACATGTGGATCTTCCTCATGGTCTTCAAGAATATAGTCTGCATTTTCAGCAGGTTTGACATTCTTTGAATGTGGCTTACAGATTTGATAAATCAGATCAGAGGGGCGCATCTGGAACATATGGAAATTAGGTAAATTGTCAGCGATGTAGAGCATCTGAGTGTATTTTGATCATCAAATTGCTTGATTACTGTTAAGACTAGAGCACGTCGTTGATTTTTCGTTTCGTTGCACTTTCATATTAATCTTCTTTGGCCTGAGGTGCGTTCTTTTACTAACAATAGTCAACGATCGTTGTTATGTCAAAAATTATTGTTGAAGTGCCATTGTTAGAAATCGTTGGATTTTTTACAAATCATTTAGGAACGATTTATTGTTAGAGATTGTTAGACTGTCAAACCACCAGCTAAATTTCTTTTGAGAATACTTTTATTTCCATTATTATAACAAAAAAAATTGTTTTTTATTCACAATAAATTATCTTTCATCAAAAAATTACAAAACTCTCTTTTTATTTTCATTTTTTCCGCTTTTTTCCAAAAGAAAAAAAATCTTTGAGTTTGTTTTGTAAACAAAACATACACTTTGACACATCAACAATCTCATGAATGTTCAACTTATATGATGGAGGTGAGTTGGAAATAGTTACGATTTGTAACTATTTGACACTTCAAAACGAGTTTAGGAACGATGTTCATCTGTCAAATAGTTACAAATCGTAACTATTTTGTAGTTTAGGAACGACAAAAGTTAACGATTGTTAACAATAGTTAACTATTGTTAGAAAAAGAACGCACCTCTGGCATCTGCTTGATACGCTCACTATAATAAAATGTTATTTGTATATATATATATATAATATGGTACAATCAGCATAAGACGTACTTCACCTTATCGCAATACTACTTACTCAACCCTTGCAGCCTAAAGTCCAGGATAGCTTGCACATATGTAATTGAATGATTCTGTTGGCCATCATTTAAAATCTTCTTTTTTGTTTTTCCCTTAAGAAAATGCTTAAGATTTGTTTATAAATAAAAACAAAAACTGATGATGGCGGCTTACAATATATAAGTCTATTGGACTCTTTTTTTCTGAAGCACCTAAATGCATTTAACACAACCAACGATGGATAAGTTCCGTAGGTTTTAGCACTTAGCATAAAAGGAGAACGAATAATTAACAAAAAATATACATATGTATATTTAGGATGTACATAAAAGTTACATGTCGATTAAATAAGAGAACTTTTCCTTTTTTTGTTTAAATAGAAAGAAACGCGGGAAAAAATGTGAAATTAATTATGGGCTGTCAAAAATTTTGACGTTGTTTGGGACAGATTTTGTTTCATGTGTGTTGGTTTTGTGTACGTGTATGACAGATTTTACTACGTTACATAACATTACGTCGCGTAACGTTAAATATGTGTGTAAATTGTAATTGTTTATAGAACTGTCATTTTTTTCACATTTTGTTAATTATTTATTAAACTATGATTCACCAAATTCTAAAACTGATTAACCAAATTTCACAAAGCGATTTCCGATCGATTGATACCAAAAAACCCTATTTTTGTTACTATCGTTTGCTAACTATACGCCAAACCTTAAATTGTTAATAACTTTTAAACTAGGATTCACCAAATTCTAAAATTCGTTAACCAAATTTCACCTAATTCTCACCTAATTATTTGCATCAAAATTTTTGAAAATCGTGAAAACTCGCTGCTAACTATACGGCGGTGGCTTTATGGCTTAAAGGACCAGTTGTAAAAACGTGGGTCAGCCTTGGTACAGGAATTTAACTCCGATTTCGGATCACAGCCCTGTTTTGGCAAACCTCACAAGTCACAAAAGAACCTCACAAGATGAGCTGAACTTGATTTTGTGAGGTTTCCTCATCACAAAAACTTTCGAAGTTGTGATCTGCTTTGAAGGAGGTCACAACTCACAAGTTGTACTTTAGCTTGAAAGAAGTTTGTGGGAAATAAATCTTTCCAAAATCGAGTTATGATCACCTTATAAGGTTTTTGTGAATACTTGTGAGGTTTGCCAGAAAAGGGTGAACTGCTTCCATATTTATCCAGATTGTTTTATTTTGTAATCATGATCTATATGGGTTTTATTGGTCATAATAAAACCATGGTAAAGTTTTTCATGTAAAAAGCACTTCTTTGGTTCTTAGGCCGTTTGTGAATTGCGTTAAATAGTTAACACCGTATAAAATTTTTGACACTATTGAGGTGAACAAAAAAATTTCAACTGTATGGCTTATTGTTTAATATTTTTCTCTGCCTCTTTTCTGCCATAAAACTCCTTTTTAATAAAAAAAAAAAAACAAACCCACCTGCAAAAAAAATTTAACTCGAGAAATTATCTCGATAATTTTCTTACAGACACAGTTTTATTCACATTTTTCCAGTCTGTCAAGCATTTTGATTCAGAAATGTTTCAAGGCGAGAAAATTTTGTTTATAGAAACAAACGAATGTGAGAAAATGATTTTTGTGTCGATTCACATTATTTTTGTTCCGATTTGCGTGTTTCATGCGAGAAATTTCTCGATGCGAGAGTTACAGAACGTAGGCACAGGTCCCAGAGCCCAATAAATTTTTAACAGGTGAAAATTTTTTATTAACCTCAATAGTGTCAAAAATTTTACACGGTGTTAACTATTTAACGCAATTCACACACGGCCTTAAAGCCTTAACTACATTGGCTCAAAAAGTGAAAAAGTACAAAAGTGAAAATTTTCAAACGCATTTTTGTATAGTTTTTCGGCCCTCAAAATTCAAACAAATGATGCAAAAAGCTTATTTTTTGGTCTAATAAACAATTTGTAAACTCTTTTTCACAAAACAATTGCGCTAGCCAGAAAAAAAATATTTTCACTTTTGTACTTTTTCAAAAAGTGGTGTATGTAGTTAAGCCTTTAGAATTCATTCACAAACAAAATGTTCTTATTTTTTCATTGAATTCGTCCATTAAATTTCATTTTCATTCCATTTCGATTAAAGTAGAATTGGCATCACTCTTGTTCCAATTCCTGACAGCGGCACACACACCCCCTCCACAAAATTAAAATCATATAAAAAAATTTTTTCTGAAGTGTGTGTGCGGGTACAAAAAAATCATTCTACATTTTTAACGTGTAATTTGTCCATAAAATCATAAAAAAACTAATCAAATAAATTGTAAATTAATGAATAGACAACTACAAAACTAAAAGGTACTCCCCACAACCATTTTCAACATCATTTTCAATCACTTATTTGCAAAATCATTTCCCAATAATTTGCCCTTAGCGTATACAAAAGAAGCGACAGAGAAAAAAAACCGAAACCGACAAAAATGGCCGATCTCGATGCCGTCAACCTCGGTCTCGACGAAAATGAAGCTGATATAGCTGAAGAATTGCAGGATTTCGAGGATTCATTTGATACTCGCAGTGAAGCATCTGCTGCAAGTTCAAGTAGTTCGGCATCCCAACCAAGTATAAGTTCAGTGAGTACCGCAGATTCGTCGGTAGGTGGACCGAAAAGCAGGCGTGGTGCCGGAGGGGCAGGAGGTGGTAATAAAGTTGGTAATGCTAAAGATGGTAATCGTAATAAACGTGAACGATCCAAAGCTAAGTCATCGGCGTCAGCAGCTTCCAATCAAAAAGCTAAAAAACTTAAAACTAGCGAAAACTCAGCCAAGACCACCAAAGACAACTCGGAGAAGAGGTCTGCCTCGATTGAGAAAAAAACTACCATCACTTTGAAGAAACCCAAAATCGAGCCTGCTAGTAGCGACAGCGATAGTGACCACAATGACAAATTGGACAAGCGAAATGGTCGCACTGCTAGCAAAAGCAAGAGTAAGTCACGCAGTCGCAGTAAAAGCAAGAGTGTGAGTCGCAGCCGAAGTCGGTCGGGGAGTAGCGACAGTGATGTTGGGAAGCGTAGGAAGCGTAGCACTAGCAATGAAAATAATACTAGTGGCAGTAGTGCTGGGGATGGGAAACCCGCGAAGAGTTCTTCTTCCAAGTCTTATGACTATATGACGAAATTGAATTATCTCTTTAGGGATACTAGATTCTTTTTGATTAAATCGAATAATGCTGACAATGTTGCACTGTCCAAGTCGAAGAATGTGTGGTCGACACTGCCGCAGAATGAAGCGAATTTGAATCAGGCATTCAAGGAGTCGCGCAATGTTTTGTTGATTTTCTCTGTAAATGAGAGTGGTGAGTATGTTGATTTATTTGTTATTGTCTTGTTTTAATTTATCGTACTGAACTTTATAAATTTTTATCAGAAATTTACTTTAAAAATAAAACTACACTGAACTGAATATCTACAAAGGATTAAGAAATAGATTTGATATTGACCCAAAATGTTACCAACTTCTTTAATTTTATAGATTTATCGGTGATTTTTTTGGTTTATAGTTTAAATGCTATGATTTGTTCGGATAAGACAAAAATGAAGCCTTTAAAGAATGAAAAAAACTTTGTGTTAATGTCTAAAAAAACTATATCAAAAAACTCATCTCTGATGATTTCTAGATCTCATTTAACACTTTGATTCCTTGTTTTTACACCACCTACTCATTTTTTTTTATTTTCCAAAAAAGCATAGTAAAATTGAAACAGAAAAAAAATACAGACGAATTGAATACCTCCTCCTTTTTGGAAGTCGGTAATAACAATGATGATTAACCAATAATTTTATAATTTTAATAAACTCATGTGATAAAAAAAAAAACTAAAAAAAAATAGCACCTACGGATGTAGTTAGGTAGGTATAAAAATCTAAAACACTACAGCTCCTAAGAGAATTATCTGAGCGATCAGAACAATATTCTCTCTGTGAGCGCTCATATTTAATTATGAAACATACCTGAGCGCTCAACTGTGATTTTATATAAAACTTAATTTTTTTCTGTTTTATTAAAGAACACCCCCAATTGTCTTGTTATTCAATTTTAATTTGTATGTGTTTCGTTTCTATAAAACCACAAAAAAATAAGTGAAGTTTGCTTTGCTCAGCATTTTGTTCGATTTGCTCGGTCGTTTTATTCTGAGCAAATCGATGAAGCTCAGAGCTTAAAAAAAATTTGTGCTCTGATAGATCTGAGCTAAAAAACAAAAGATTTTTTTTTGACAGTTCCGTGATCTACTCTGAAATAAAATTAGAAAAACGCCATACCTAAATTATTATAGGTTAACTGAACTGAAATAGTTAAAATTTTATAAATTTTTTTGTAGAAAATTTTAACAAACGCTTAAATAAATATGAACCTACCTATCCCAAAAATGTGAAAAATGCATCCATATCTATAAAGTTTCATAAACATTTTTTTGGATATTGTTAAAAAGTTGTGAAAATTAATTTTCTACCAAGTTCAGTTGCCTTCCGCTTTCCCAACAAGCGGATCATTAAAAAAGTACATCAACTAAAATCTTATTTTCTTATATACATACCTACTCCCAAAACTTTGTTATAAAATTAATGTTTTTAAGACATAAATACATAAGCGTGCATCGGATTGTAAAGAATAAGAAAGTCCAACTCTATGCGGCGTTTAATGAGAACAGTATTTTCTAACAGTGGACCAGTGAATTTCGTTCATTACTTTTATTATTAAAATTATGCACAAATGTCAGTTTTATGAAAAATTGTTTTTTTGTTTACAATTTAATAATAGCTGTGTTTTATTTTCCTCGTGATCCAGATCAGAACATGAATTTATTTGCGACACAATAACAAAACAAAATCCTACTTTTGTTGTAAATCTAATAAAAACAATGATCTGATCTAGATCATGATGAAAATAAAACACAGCTAATATATCATCAGTGAGAAAGTTAAAGAATAGAGGTAGAGGACGAAGAAGAATACTTATAGCCTTCACCTTACAAAACTTATTAAGTAATCTTAACTAGGGTGTTGATTGCATTTTAACTTTTTATATTTTTTGATTTCGGCTATCTATAGAATATTGTCACAATCAAAAACACAAAAATATACTAATAATACAGTCAAATAAGGAGAAAAAAGGGGTAAATCTCGGAATGAATGTTAGTAGAAATTTTTTTTGCTCAATATCTTCCTTTTGCCATTCTATAACATATCTCAAAAGTCTAGAAAAATCTCATGTCCGCTTGTCGCGATTTCAAGGTCAAATCGCGAAATGGAGATTTTCAAAATTAGCAAAAATAGGCTATGGTATTATATACACATATAATACATGATTTCAAGGTATTTTTTAATGCTGATTCCAAAAAATCTAAAATCAAGACAATATGACGTCTCTGGAAAAAGTTATACCTGTTTTTCATCTGTCAACTCATATTATTATAACAGTTGCAAACTTACTGCCGAAAAAACCTTAAAAGTTATGGTAGATGAACCAAATTTTGCATGAAGATTTTAGAATCCATCATTATTAAAAATCAAAACAATCCATTACAAAAAATATATATACCTACGAAATAATGGTATTTTTTGATGGAGGGGCAAATTTTAGGATATGTACTAAAGAAGATTCTTGTTCATCTTAGGAATATGTGCTAATAAGATAATTTTTTCATTTTAATTTTTTTTTTGATATTCTTTAACTACCCTCAAAAATCTAAAAAAATCTCATGTCCGCAAGTCCTAATTTTCTTGGTTTGAAGATAAGGTGCAGATTTTAAAAAATTGAAAAACTACACTTCAGATATTTGTGTCAGATCAACATGAATAAGGTGCATTACTTTTCAGGGATGGTCAGGTTGACTTGTTTGTGAGTTTTGTTGGAATAAATGTTAGAAAATACCTTTAAATCATGTCGCTTATGTTGGTATACATATAAAAATTTAAACTTCTCTTATTAATTTTTTAAAATCTGCACCTTATTTTCAAACCAAGAAAATTAGGACTTGCGGACATGAGATTTTTTTAAATTTTTGAGGGTAGTTAAAGAATATCCAAAAAACAATTAAAATGAAAAAATTAGCCTATTAGCACTTATTCCTAAGATGAACAAGAATCTTCTTTAGTGCATATCCTAAAATTTGACCCTCCATAAAAAAATACCATTATTTCGTAGGTATGTATATTTTTTGTAATGGATTGTTTTGATTTTTAATAATGATGGATTCTTAAATCTTCATGCAAAATTTGGTTCATCTACCATAACTTTTTAGGGTTTTTCGGCAGTAAGTTTGAAACTGTTATAATAATATGAGTTGACAGATGAAAAACAGGTATAACTTTTTCCAGAGACGTCAGATTGTCTTGATTTTAGATTTTTTGGAATCAGCATTAAAAAATACCTTGAAATTATGTATCATATGTGTATATAATACCATAGCCTATTTTTGCTAATTTTGAAAATCTCCATTTCGCGATTTGACCTTGAAATCGCGACAAGCGGACATGAGATTTTTCTAGACTTTTGAGATATGTTATAGAATGGCAAAAGGAAGATATTGAGCAAAAAAAATTTCTACTAACATTCATTCCGAGGTTAAACCCTTATTTGACTGGATTATAAGCTTTTCAATGCTTAGAAAAAAATCCTTTTAAATACTATGCTTTTGTGTATGTACAGTATAATGTAAAAAAATTATTATTAGGCCCAGAGAAAAAATACATCTTGCTGCCCAATTTTTAAAGTTTTTGCCAAAATAGCTCACATTTTTCGGTGTCATTTACTTATATGAGCCATTATATTTGAAAGTGGTATAAGTCCACGTAAAAAAAACTATAAGTTGCCTTTAAAATTAACCGCAACAAAACAGTATTGCTTTTCTAAACAAAGTATTAGAGTCAATGGATGCGTTAGATACTCGTTACTAGTTTTTGATATAAAAAATTGATATTTATGTAAAAGAATGCAAAATGTGACTTATACCACTTTCAAATATAACGACTCATATGTAGCTACTTGAATTGAAAAAAGTAAACAAAATAACAAATTTTAATAGAAAATAACGATATACAGAAGAAACCACTTTTTTGGAAATTTTGTTTTTTTTTTTTATGTTCTAATTCAATTTAAATGGAAAATAAAGTTAGGCATAGATTTTCTTTTAAATGCATGTTTAATTGAAACATAAAACAAAAATCACTGTTAGCTTTAAACACTTTCTATACGAATATTTGATTACACTACTGGCTTTAGAAAAAAATTGGTTATGCAAGCACCAGTTTTAGCGAAAAAATATTGTTAAAAAACTTCCAATTTGTGTTTAGTGACAACAAACACTAAAAACAAGCCAATAAAAACTGCAAATTACTATTTTAAGGCAATTCTAAGAATTACAATAACAACTGTCTAGAACAATATTTTGCTTGTAAACCTAGAAATTAAAAACAAAAAAATAAAAAAAGCACCCTCGTGTAAGAGGTCCTTAAACTTAAATCTCTATTTTTCTTTCCTTTTTTTTCCAGGAAAATTTGCTGGATTTGCTCGCATGAGCGGTCAATCTCGTCGGGATATCCCTCAAGTGGCTTGGGTATTGCCACCTAGCATTTCTGTCAAAGCTCTGGGTGGTGTCTTTGAACTAGATTGGATTTGTCGCAAAGAACTATCATTCACATGTACAGCGCATTTGTACAATATTTGGAATGATGGCAAACCCGTCAAAATCGGACGAGATGGCCAAGAAATCGAGCCTAAAGTTGGAGCCGAACTTTGTCGTCTATTTCCAGAAGATGAAAACATTGAAATGACACCAATATTGCGCAAGTCTAAGGAGACGGCCAAAATGATGCGCGAAAAGGGTATCCGAATGCAGTATAAGGTACCAACGCGTGGCCTCTCTTCGATGCGTGGTGGTGGCAGTGGGAGGGGACATCATTCCGGTGGCTATGGTGGTGGAGGTGGTGGTCCCATGCGTGGTAAACGCCCTTACATCCCTGGTGGTGGTCCTCGTCATCACCAAAAAATGGGTGGTGGTATTCTTCCCTCGGGTGGCGGAAGTTTTAAACGCTCATCGTCGCCCTACAATCGCTCAGATCGTGTACCTCCATGGGAAAGGTATATGACATCTGCTGCCGCAGCAGAGGCATATGTAGCCGACTACATGCGCACCATGCACGGTCAATTGCCGCCGTTGCCTTTTGTTCCTCCATTTTCGAATATGATGCCTGGTGCACCAGCCATGCCCGCATCCCTACCACCGCCCAACATGCCTCCACCCATGTATGAGCAAATTCCGCCGCCAGTACGCTACTACGATGGCCCTCCGCTGCCGGACTATCCACCGCCGCAGCCAACTCGTCCTCCTCCACCAGGAGGCTACGAGAAACACTCGCCCTATGACGAAGCCGTTCCTCTATGGAAAGGTGGCGGCGGCGCAGACAGAACTAGCATGCCCATGGGTGTACCACCCACAGTTCATCCCTTCTCAATGGGCTCAGGTGGAATGCAGATGCCTGGTGTCAATCACAAAAGCAGCAGCAGCAACGGTAACGTTTCTTCACCCATGCCACCCTATCGTAATCGCGACTTCACAAACAGAAACCGTGAGCGCGGCGGCCGTGACTACCATCGCGGTGGCGGCGGCGGTGGCCGTGGAAGCGATCGGGATCGCCAGTTTCGTGATCGTAGTAATCGTAGTAGCTATAGAGAGCGCCGTTAACTGATCGCTCAGTGACAGCGCCCTCTATAAGTTTTTGTTTCATTTCAGCTAATTATAGATAAAACGAAAAAAAAAACCTAAAATTATAAATATGTGTGTGCGTACCGATCTTCAGTACTAAAGTGGTTAATAACAAACTACTCTCCCAACAATTTTTTTTTTGTTACAATTTTATTCTACTAACGATGCAGTGACCATGCTTCATCTTATTTAATTATATTGAAACTTTCAAATTGTAGTTTGACCATTTATCATAGTGACAAAAGAGCAAGCAAGCGAAAAAAAAAATAATAATGTAATCCTTTTATTAAAATACAAACTTATTTAAAATATATAAGATTATTAAAATAATTAAACAAAAAATTAAAAAAAAAAAAAAAATAAAAAATATATGAACTTTGTTCTTTTGTAATATATTGCCGATGTGTTGTGGAGAGAAATGAAGAGAGCAGTTGATGGAGGGGGTTAAAAAAAATTGGACTGACGGACTTCTTTTTTCTAGATCCCATTTGAACTTCAAGCTCTGTGTTTTTTTGGTTTTTAAAAATCCCTAGTGCTCGAAAAAAAGTGCTTAATTGAAAAAAAAAAGAAAAAAAAATGGAAAATCCAAAATCAAAAGTGAAAGTGATAAAAAGAAGAAGAGAAAAATGAAAGTCTCAAATCAAATCCCTCTCTGGACATTACAATTGGACAGTTACTCTCTCTCAAAAAGTGTGTTATTAACCCCAACCAAATTAAAATATTAAAAAAAAAACGAACAATTTCTTAATCAAATGATCCAAAATGGTTTCTTCCCCACCAAAAATCTCGATGGATTCAAGCTTTAATTTTTTAAACTCCAAAAGCTTTTGAGTCTACTACTTTTTGTTGTTTTGATAATTATTTATAATTAATTGTTGTATTCTTTCAGACCTGACCAGCAATGGCAGCTAAAAAAAAAAAACAAATATTTTCAACTCTTTGACGGAGTTGTGCTTCACTGCTTTAAGTGTGGAGACTGTTGAAATGTGCTGTGCTCTCGTGTCCAAGCTTACACCACTAATTGTATGTGTATATTGTGTACATTTGTTATTATGAACTATTCTAATTTTGGAAAAAAGTTCCTTAATTTTTTTTAATGGTGTGAGCATGAGAGCAAAATAAGCAAAAAACAAAAAAAAAAACACACTGACAGAAGATGAGTCCTTTAACATTTTTATTCAAACTAATTTAAATTTGTATGTGTGTGTGATGTCAAACTTAAGTTAAGTGGACGAAAATAACCGTTTTAAAGCTTTTTTTTTGTAGAGGCAAATCAAAAATAATCGAAGATGCAAGAAGATCATTTTCTTTTTAACTGTAACTTTTCTTTTTAAATAACTAGGTGCAACATCATATCACATCAATATCATCATTATTTACCTTTAAATATTCAGGCATAATTACACTGAAGTTGCAAAAATTACAAAAATGAAAATATGAATTAATTTGTTAGAAGGGGTTTAAGCATGGTTATGCTGCATGTGAAATCAATTTATATTGAAGATTTTGAATGAACAACAACAACTTGTGTGTGTTACCACCTTGTTCCTAAGCTGCAGTTATAGCTTTTTCACGGGAACCAACCCGATCATCAGACTCCTTTTTAGTGGTGCTAAATAGCTTATGTTCAATTAAATTTGAAAATTGCCCGAGCGAGATTTGAACTTGGCTGATTTATTTCAGCAGTATATTTAATTTGTATTTCAAAACCAATCTTCCAACAAATTTTCATTTTTGTACATTTTGCAAGTAAAATATAGTTATTTAGTAAGGCATAAGATATTGAAGTTCCATCATTCATTTCAATAAATTCACACATTCAAACATACATACACATTTACATTTTTTAAATAGGTCAATTTTAGTCAAGATTTTTCCATTATTGAAATACGCTACAGAAGCCGTAGAGAGGTCTCCTACTTTTCTATGCTGTAAATTGCATTTAAGGGGGGGTTTCCATAGCATTTTAATGGAAGATGGTTGACTAATTGTTGTATAACTTTTGCAGTTTATAAGATAATCTTATGAAACGTACTTTTTTGAAAAGGTAATAAACGTACGAATATTTTTGCATCATTTAAATTTTAGAAACATTTCTTGTGCGATTTTTATATGGGTCGAAAATGATTTTTTTCCTGCAAATTTAGATTGAATCAGAATTGTGGTTGGGGCACCGTTGTTTATAAACTTTTTATTTTTTTTTTTTTTGTTTTATAATGATCAAATGTGTTTTCATGCAACGCGTGAAACAGATTTTTTTTTTTTTTTTTTTTTTATTAGAAAAAAAGCTTCGTTAATTTGTTGTAATTTCATGTTTTTTTACTCACTCTTCTTAGAATAACTTTACCGTTTATTAGTGTTTTTAGATGAAACAAAAAGAAAACAATAAAGGGAAATTAGGAGAATCCAATAAAATTTCTAAAATTTAATTTGAAGTTAGTTTGAACGGTTAATTTGAAGGAAAGGTGTCAAAATGCACTTTTTTAGCATTTTGGTCGTGGGGCAAAGCGTGATTATTTTTTAAAATGTTTTTGTATTTTTTAATGAGAAGTTAATAAAGTTGTTCATGCAACCCGTTTGCCAAAAAAAAATATTTTTTTTATTTACACACTAAAAATTTGATTTTAATAAACCAATATTTGCATTCTGTTTTTGAGGAAGGGGCAGTCAAAGCATCCACAATTTATTTTTATTATTTTTTTTCATTATATTTCAAATCAGTTTCAAAAAAAAAATATATATTTTTGCTCACAGTATTTTTAATATAAATTGTTGAAAAAGTGTCTATTTTAGCTTTTTTTACTTTGAAAATTCCATTGATAACGCACACATGCAAATTTAGTTCAAAAGAATGCCACGCATAAGCTGGCGCTAATGAACTCTTTTTTTCTGTTTTTTTCTATTTATTGAAAAAAAACTTGCTCTTGCGCTCTCATTTTCTCGTTATATTTTGTTTTTGTTTTTTGTGTTTACATAATATGTACTTTTTTTTTTTTGTTTCCTATTTCCTCACTCAGGCAGGCAGAAATCATTCATGAAATTATGAAGATGCTGCAGAGAGTAGGTAGATAGTAGATATTTTTTGCAAGATCATTATCTTTTGTTTTCAAAAAGGGTTGTTTTGTTCTTGTTGACTCTTGGGTTTTTTCTAACAATTCATTTCGTGTTTATAATATCGCACCCGCGGTTGCGAGTTGACACTTTTGGGTTTTTTTTTTTTGGTGTCAGCGAAATTCTTTGCATTGTGTAATATTCACATCGCTCGTGCGGGGATATAGGTAAAGGATTAGATATGTGGTATGCATTTGTTTTTGTGTAAAAATGTGTATTGACATTTGACATGTGCTTGTGCACAATGATTGATTTCTATATTTAGGTTGATTTCTGGGTTGTATTGTTTATTATACTACACTCGCGCGTGCGTGCGGGGTTATATAATATAAATATGTCGTTTTGTTTTTCATTGTCTTTGTTTATATGTTGCGGATTCGGTTTTTTTTGTAGGTTTGTAGGTATAATAGTTATATTTTCGCGGGGGAATGGGTAAAGGGTTATATAAGTGTATTTGTGGTTAGAATGCACTTGATGGTATTTATAGAAATAGTTTTGAATAGGTGAAGATGCTCAGTATGTTTCCTTAGCAAAAAAAGTTTTTAAAATTACACCTACTGAGGAAACAAGCAAAAAAATAGCTAATGCCTATCTGAATTTATAAATAAAATATCAGTTTGAAAAAATAGATCATTTTTTTTCAAAGTGTTGAGCTTGAAAATTATTTTTGAAAACTTCCCTAAACTTTGATTACATAAGGCGTGTTTTTTCTATTACTCAGTAGCTACTCATTTTTTTATTTTATTGGAAAAACAATAAAAACAAATACTTACTTGTGTAATTTTTATTATTGTTTTGCGAATAAAATCAAAAATGAGTAGCTACTGAGTAATAGAAAAAACACGCCTATAATTGAAAAATTAATTTCAAGGTTTAAAAAAAAGTAACTTATAAGTTATTAATGCTGCCTTATTTTTGTTTCCTAATAATGTATAGGTATAGGTAAATAAAAAACAAAATCGATTCAGTTACGAACTGAGTTCATTGCATTGGTGACTCTAAAAAAATCTTTATTAAAAAGGTGTTGAAAGTAAATTGGATTGATATCGAGTCCATCCTCAAACAACATACACATTAGGGTGGGTCAAAAAAATCGAAATTTTTTTTTTTGATTTGGTACTCCGAAAAATCGATTGCTAGACCCCTCTAGAATATACACACCAAATATGAGCTCTTTATATTAATGGGAAGGTCCTCCGCTTTGCAATTTTCCATTTTTACATCAAGCTTCTACTAAAAAAAAATAATTTTTTTATTAATTGACTTTTTAGCAAATTTCTTTTCATATTCTTGTAGGAAATTGAACGCTCTACAAAAAAGGCCTTATACACTTTTTTCGTTTATCTAACCGTTGAATAGATATTTGAGGTCCAAAAATCGAGAAAATCTTTAAAAATTCGTTTTTTGTTCTTAATTTTGTAACAAATTGAAAAATTATAATGATTAAACGCGCAAGACATATTCTTGTTGGAAATTGATTGCTCCACAAAAAAGGTCTTATTAACTTTTTTCATTAATCTAACCATTCTAAAGATATTCGAGGTCAAAGTTAAAAAAAAATATAAAAACATTTTATATTTTTAAAAAATTTCTAATTCACTGAAACTTCATTATTTTCAAATTAACAAGATATATTCTTGTAGGGGCTTAAATGTTCTACAAAAAATTCCTTGGAATGAAATTGATTGCTTTAACCGTTTAGAAGATATTCGTATCCAAACCAATGCTCACTGATTTCAATAGTTTTCTTATGACCCGTATGCATTGCGATTTGGATACGAATATCTTCTAAACGGTTAAAGCAATCAATTTCATTCCAAGGAATTTCTTGTAGAACGTTTAAGCCCCTACAAGAATATATCTTGCTAATTTGAAAATAATGAAGTTTCAATGAATTAGAAATTTTTTAAAAATATAAAATGTTTTTATATTTTTTTTTTAACTTTGACCTCAAATATCTTTAGAATGGTTATATTAATGAAAAAAGTTAATAAGACCTTTTTTGTGGAGCAATCAATTTCCAACAAGAATATGTCTTGCGCGTTTAATCATTATAATTTTTCAATTTCTTACAAAATTAAGAACAAAAAACGAATTTTTAAAGATTTTCTCGATTTTTGGACCTCAAATATCTATTCAACGGTTAGATAAACGAAAAAAGTGTATAAGGCTTTTTTTGTAGAGCGTTCAATTTCCTATAAGAATATGAAAAGAAATTTGCTAAAAAGTCAATTAATAAAAAAATTATTTTTTTTTAGTAGAAGCTTGATGTAAAAATGGAAAATTGCAAAGCGGAGGACCTTCCCATTAATATAAAGAGCTCATATTTGGTGTGTATATTCTAGAGGGGTCTAGCAATCGATTTTTCGGAGTACCAATTAAAAAAAAAGAATTTCAATTTTTTTGACCCACCCTAATACACATAAGAACCTAAACGTTCTATATATTGTAAGTAAATACATTTCCATGTCAGCCGGCACGCGCGTGTGCGAGACAAAAAATTTCTCAACGAAGAACAACTCAAAAGTGAGCAAGAACCTGAAAATCAATCCTTCTGCGCATCTACTCATATTTTTATACAAACTACACAAAGGATACTGTCAAGTATATTATATCAATGCACCCACATAACAAATCCTCTACCTGCTTCTCCGCTGAACAACTATAATTATTATTATAATGCAAAAAATTTCTCTGATACACAAAAAAGTCAAATGCCATCCACAACAGCAACATGGAAGCAAGTTTCTTTTTCATTTCAAAAATAAATAGATATACACTCCAGAAATCTTTCATGAAAATATTGAATTTCAAACCAGTTTTCGTCCACAAAAACCATATCTATATAAAGATCTATGTATACCTACATCCACTTGCATGTCACCCCGCAAGCGTGAGTGCGATGGCGATCTCACAAAGAGACAATGAATGAAAACCCATAACCAACATCCTGAGAGTAAAAAACCAGAGAATTCGATGGCGAGAGAGCGAAACACATTCACTAATACACACAAATGCTTTTACATGAGATTTGACTTTGCTGAAAAAGGGAACCCAGTCTTAAAGGTTAGGTTTAAGAGGCAAATATTTACATTTTTAAGGAAAAAACGAATGAGGTTCCTATTTTCTTTAAAAACAAATGCATTTTGATTTCTATTTGTTCATTGCTTGTTAAAGAAAACATAACATTAATTTGGTAAAAAGAACGATTATTTAACTTTTTAATCTGGTTTTAAACATCAATTCGCTTTAAATCTTTTAAAGTACAGCAAAATATTTCAATTCGCGATTCTTATTAAAACTCGGTGCAAAAGAAATATTTCTGTTGAAAATATTAAGTTATAATTGATGAAAAAATAAGAACAGTTTAGCTCTTCACTAAAAAGGTTGTCTGCCTATATTTTCGGGGCTGGTCCGTCTGTATTCATACGGTCCACCTCTCCCAGGCATTTGCATTAAAGTAATAGGCGCATCTTATCTTATCGAGAAAAAAACCGGATTCAAATTCAAAACCGATCGGAACTGATTTCATTCAATATATCCTTATAGAAGAAACTAACTACAATTTTTGTTAACAAATTGCGTTACTGTTTTATTTTGGTGGATTTAGAATGAAATTTAACGGGTACCTAGAAAAATTCTTGAATTGCGAAGTCCAAAAAGAGCCACATCGAGTTATCCGTTCGGCAAAAAAATGGGTTGCTATCGTTCCTTGGACACATATAGGGTGTAACACCCCTATTTAAAATACTGTGTTAAATAAATCTTTATTTGTAAAAGCAGAATTTTTTAGAATTAGCTCTACAACGACTTATAAATAAACGTACAACTGATCAGGCTAAAATATTGCGCAAAAGAAATGAATTTAAAAATCGCCTTTTCACAACTTAAAGAAAAACGAAGTGGCAACATAAAACCACCATAAATAATAAATAATGGCCTAAATGCAGTTCATTCAATAAAATAAGTTTAAAAAAAAACATTCATTCACTGAAGTCCGTAACTGTTTGGCGGATCTGTCTGTTAGTTTTTCAATTCTCTTAGTTGTTAAGTTTGGGACACTTTTTTAAAGGGTTAGATTGAAAATACTTCTTGTTTCTTCGTATTCCCTGCCTACTTCTTTTTACAGTTCAGACACCTGCAAATGTAATTAATCTAATAAATTCATCAATTTAAGTGAACTTAAAACTTTGAAGAACTCATAAAATTGAGCTTTTAAAGTGCTTCTTGCATCGAAATTTGTACAAAATTTAAAATCAAAACCATTTATTTGTAAATGTCTCTACTGATAAATCAAGCCAGACAAAAATTTTATTTCACCATAACACAAAAAATCGACATGACCACTTTCGATATGAAAAAAAAGCTGCGAACCATCAATGTATGTACCATTTTTCTCCAACTAAAATAAGGATTTTTCCAAAGACTGACTTAGGCATTAGGCTAATGACCGAAAGACTGACAAATTGACAATCCAATACATGATTTCATTAACTGAATTCTCATTATCACGAGTTGTTTCCAATGAAAGCACTAGAAGAAAAAGGATAGTTGTAATTGTTTTCCTAAATAAATATTTCTTTTAGTGCATTTTTATTTTCAGAACCAAACCCAAGGATAAAACAAGGACCTCGGAAAATGCTTACCATCGATTCATATTGAAATCAAAGAAAAGACTGAAAAAAAAAAAAATAAGAAAAAATAAAACAATAAAAAAAAAATATATGTATATTTGTTGTTGCTTTGTTGGCTATGAGTGAATTCAACGTCCTGAGTTAAAAAGTTCTGTAGGTAAGATTCATGCTTTTATCAACAACAAAAAAACTTGAAAATTTGGTTCAGTCAAATTTTATGGTTAAACCAAATCAGGCCTATTTATTTTTAGAAAACCAAAATCAAGATCCTTAGAGGCCAGTTATAGCTATCATTGAAACGATTCATTGAACATTTTTATTTCCGTTTTTAAGACAGTAGGCCTATTCACAAAGTCCATTCGTATCGGTAAATTCCTACGATTGCCGAAAAACAAACACAAAATTCGATCGTAGTGATGATTTGTATGAAATTTTCCATTACGAATGGATTCCGTGATTGTTTTTAGGGAATCTTAGCAAATTTCCGATACGAATAGAATTCGCGATAAGGCCGAGTGAAGTGGTGGTATGACAGTATCTACCATAAAATCAAAAATGAAAAGTTATTTTATTTTAAAAAACGGCTCCAACGATTTTGATTAAAATATTTTTGTGTAATGCAACAAATAGGTAAGACTAAAATAAAATAAATAGGTATTTTACGAACCGTTTTTTTTTATTTCTGAATTACTTGTAGGTATATTTTTATATATCTTTATATGTATTTATATTTCCAAAAATATTGAATTGAAATACGTACTTTTAACTTTTTTGAAAACGGGTTGAATTGTATTTCGAAATTTTATTTTTTAGTGTTAAGCCTACTACGCAGATCGAGATAAATTTTAACTCCCATACAAAATTATTTAAAAATTTTAACCAATTTTCGGTTTGCAATATATGCACCATTTCGAAATTTAAGAAAAAACATGGGGTCGAATCACCGCGTACGTTCGTTAACGTACTGACGTGACGTTATGTCTCTATCTTTTTCTTATGATGAAATAGAGACAGCAATAGTCAAAACGATAACGTATGATCGTAATCGTATGCCGCAATTCGACCCATGATTTCAGTTCAAAAACATAAAATAAATAAAAATAAATCATTATTAATGATAGAAAATGAACAACCACATCGTTACTAGGGAGAATAAAACAAATTATTTAGTTTAATTTACAAAATAGTATTATAGTCCATTGAAATGTTACAAAAATTTGACCGAACCTTGCATTTTGGGTAGGACAAGATTTTTTTAATTTGATGTGTAGGGGAGGTTAATGTGAGTATACAATCTAGTTTTCGGGGTTGAAAGCCCCCCATTTGGCCGCCATCTTGGAAAAAAGGGTGTAAACTGATTTTAATCGATATCTTGCGAACGGTAAGTCCCACAAAAAAATGTCTAAAGCGATTTTGTAGATAATTTATTTCTCTACAATTTTGATTAAGGTACTTTTTTCTGTGAAATTGAAAATAAGAAAGTTATACTTGAAAATAGATGTACATTTTCAAGAAAAAAATCTTTGAAAGGCCATAGCTTTTTTTCTACAACTTTTATTGAAAAAATACTCATGACAGTTTTTAAAGATCATTTAATTTCCAACAATTTGATGTGCTCATTTTGCAGATTTCGTTTATATAAAGCTGCTGCAATGGTTTTACAAAAAAAGGTAACAATTTATTTTCGTACTTTTATATGTTCATTTTATTTTTTTTTAACTTCAATACAGGCTGATTCAAAAGGATATGTAGGTTGGGTTGAAACAAGAAAAAAATCATGAGGTATAGGAGGGTCCATTCCCTACCGTTTAGTCAGATCAATTTTCTAAAAAAATTGTCTACAAAATCGCTTTAGACATTTTTTTTGTGGGACTTACCGTTCGCAAGATATCGATTAAAAGCAGTTTACACCCCTTTTTCCAAGATGGCGGCCAAATGGGGGGGCTTTCAACCCCGAAAACTAGATTGTATACTCACATTAACCTCCCCTACACATCAAAATAAAAAAATCTTGTCTTTTTTTTAATGAATATTAATATTCTGCGATTGGAAAATACGTTTCCATAAGTTTAATTCTCAATTTGTCCATGAAAACAAAAAATAAAAGGGTTTTTGTCACGATTTGCCATCAAAAAAAAGACAAAAATTTGAAATTTCACAGTAAACTCTGAGGTTTGCTGCCTCAACTTCTACTATTTTCGGAAGTTGAGCAAACCAGAAGTTGACCAACTCGAGAGTTGAGAATAAAAAGTTGAAACTGTCAACTTTGAGTGAAGAAAAACAAAATCACAAGTTGAGAGTAAAAATCCTCAAGTTGACTCATGTCGTTTTCTATTGACTTTTGAGATTTTTGTGTATAATTCTCAGATTTTCAACTGCAAATAGAATATGAAATCTAGTTTTGTAATTGTGTGCGAAATCTGTGCGTATAAAAAAAAATAAAACAACAAAAAATGTTCAGACAAATGTCAAACAGAGGAGTGTCTGTGGAAGTGCGTGTTTGTATGCGTGAATCTTGATAAAAATCCAGAATCAGATTCTTGAATCTCAGATTCATTTTTTTGTCATTTTTTTGAATCTCAAGACGCAAATAGATCATGAAATCTGAGATTTGTCCACTATTTCCCCTCTTCACCCCCCCTTTCAGCTGTCAAATTCACAAATCTCATTCTGAGATTCGTCAATAGAAAACGACATTAACTTTTAGTGAAGAAAGTCCGCTTACCGCCACCACTGAAATATTTAATACTATTGTCCACCAGACGTCGCCATAATCGTGTTCACTTGTCAAAAAGCACTGCCTTACCATTTACAATTGGAATTCAATACTTCTCCAGTTCCAACTAGAAAAAAACTATACAAAAAACACCAACGAAATATTAAAAGTTGTTTGAGAAAACTGAAATAATTTTTTAATAAGTATTAAATTACTATGAGAGTAAAATATAAAAAGTCATTTAAGAAACTATAAATACGAAAATCCATTTCCATAACCAAATTCCAATGTTATTGGTGAATGGTTCACCACTCGTCTACTACAACTTCATTCAGCCGGCGAATTTGAGTTTGCATTTTTATATTTTCGCTTGTATTTTTGTTGTTTTTCATTGTTTTCCTTTTGACAGCTTCTTCGTGTTTGTACATTATTTTTTCTGTTTCTTCTTCTTTCTACCTTTCTAACTATTTTCGTTCATCAATTCTCCGTTATTTTCATTTTTTTTTCTTCTGTTGTTCATTTCGTTTATTCCTTCTCATTTCATATTCTTCCATTTCAAAACACACACTTTTCCCCGACCCGTTTTGCGCTTGTATTTCTCAACTCGAGCCGAGCGCTGCCGGAACTTCGCCAGTTCGCCTCAATGTTGTGAATCGACGTGGTGTCTGCGTTGCGTCTCGCGAGGTTCTTCTATTTTTTTTGTTCCCAACAAAAATCTAAAACGAAAAGGATGTAAATGTGTGAATTTTGTGTGCATTTTTCACAGTGAATTTATATGATTACAAAAAATTTACTAAACAAAATTTTATAACAAATATAATACACACACATTCAAAACAAACAAAAGGAATTATTCTCTTTTCTTGTTTTAAATATTCTACTTTTTCCCACTGTGAAATTCTATACACAGCAGTTAGTGTGTATAAATTTTTTTTATATAAAAAAAAGTAAAAAAATAGAGAGAATCCCTACCCATTTTTTGTGTGTTTCAAAAAATAAGGAAGAAAAAAGAGCACAAGTGCATAAATGAAGTTTTACAAGTGCCGCACAATTTGTCAAATCTTTTTGCCATTTTTTCGCGTTGCAATTATACAAAATCCATAAAAAGTTAGGCAAGAAGAAGAAAGTTGAAAAAAAAGTAAGAAATACAAAATTACGAAGTGAAGTTTTTTTTTCTACTTTACTTCCGCCACGACTCTGCTTCTCTGCTGACTATCAATTTTGAGAGAATATTGATGTACATCAGGAGTTTTGCATTTTTGCATTTTGGAATACAAAATATTGGATTATTGGAAAATAAAATAAAATAAAAGAAATGAAAAGTAAGTCCAAGTGTGTTCTTCTTGTTGGGATTCTATATTATTATTATTTAAAAAAAAAGCAAAAAAAAAACTTTTGACTTTGATGAAGAAATGTTGAGAAAAAAAATAGATTTTGCTTTAGGGTGGGACACTATACCTATATTTTCTTTTTGGCTCTTATTCTTGGTGTGTTCATTCAGCAACCCACCCGACCTCAACTCTACAACTCTACCTACCCGCCACCCACCCACCGGCCCGAACACCAACACACAACACATTTATACCCCCAAAAAACCACCTCGATGGAGCATGTCTCATCCTTTTTTTATATATATCTCCATTCTCTCCACATTTCCACAACAACAAACTATCATTGTCGTTGTCGCTCTCGTTGTCGTCCGTCTCCACTCCGTCCGTAGTCATCGTCAACAAAGAACAAACATATCCAATGGGAATATATTTTCCCGTTTTTAATACACCATTTACACAAAATGTATAATATACAGTGTGTCAAGAGCAATTTTATAGTAATAACTTCCTTTTTTTTTGTGCAAAATTATTTTTGACAAACTTCATGCCTATTTAAGTTTTTGAGGTTTAAAAAAAAAAAAAAAACACTTAAAAGTGAAATGGTTGCTCTAGTTTGTTTCGGATTACTTAAATGGATGTTGGTTGGTATGTTATTAAAAGTATTAACTATGTGGGTTGGTATTTACATATTTTTGGGAAATGTGACTGTGAATTTCTGTATTATCTACAAATTTGTTATTCAATTTTAAAGTTCAAGTGACCTCAACTCCAAAGCGTTTCGCCCAGGTACGACAGTGGGCTCATCAGTTAGATCTGTCGTACCCTTACTAAGATTTTTATTATTTTTTCTTCGTTAACAATGACAGAACCGCATGTTAATTAAATGAGAATAGAATCATTTTATAACAAAAAAGTTTAATGCAAATTATATATTGTTAATCAATTTTTTTTTTCAAATTTTCCATTTAGAACAGAAGAGTTTCTATGATATTCGGATTAATAGCCCGATCCTTAGGAGTTGGACCTGGTAGTTTGCTCATAAAAAAAATGATCTAGTACATTAACTAATAGAACTACTCTTTAGTTTAGATTGCTCCATCAAATATATACCTCTCCAAAGTTGCGTATTCAATACATACCTATCAAATTACGAAAAAAATACAAATAAAATATTAAAAGGTACTTTTGGGTTTCTACCAGGCGTTGAAATTAAGAAATATTTTTCACTATTTATTTAATTTTTTGTTTTCGTTAGTTTATGTTTATGGTTTATTATTTTTCATCTTCATAATGTGTTACTTAAGTTGTCACAGAAATACAAAAAACCTGGGGAGTATTCTGGCCCAATCGGTAAGGCACTAGGAGATTGTGAAAATACTAGTGTTGTTGAATTTTCACCTGTTATGTGATATGTACATAATATTGAGCAAAGAATCGTAGATCAATTGAATACCGAACAAAAATATCATTTTGAAATGAGTCGAGCGGATCAAATAATGGTATTGTGCTCCCGTATTAGCAAATTGACAGCCTAGAAAAAAGGTACAATCAAGATAGGTCACAACTGCGAACAGAATGTTGAGAATATATTTAGAATCCTTTGAACCATTTGAAAATCTAAAAATTCTTTTAGAATACATAGTCAAAGTATACACACCAATTTGGTTTTCAAATAAAAACAAACCGCTTTTGATAGATAGAGCAAATCACGTATTTGAAATCTCTCTCTGAAGAAACGCTTTTTTTTGCACACCCCAATAACATTTTGTCTAATTAAAGGAATTTCTATAAGTAAATTCCAGTAATATTTTTTAACTTAAATAAGTAGGTATATGAGTTTTAGAGTTTTAAATCACGAACAAATTGATACCTATCGGAAAAATTTAATTTTTGAAACTAATGGATTTTTTACATTGAAAGTTTAGAATTTGTGCATTTGTGTTTTTTTTTGTAAAATGTACGCAATTTATAATTAAATGTTAGCCAACTTAGTATCCGAACTAGCTAAAACATGTACTAACTCTGCTACTCGATATATGGTACATGCCGGTATTATAGCGAGAATAAAGAAAAGTACGGTAATGAATTTTTGTTTATTACTATTTTTTAATTTATTATTGTTTGTAAATTAGTAAAAAAAACTATGTTAACAAAATGTCCACATTGGCCTCAAAGTCAAAAATTATCATAAGCAAACAAATGGAATAGATACATATTTAACATCTGCGAAACCAAAAAAGATATCAACATTTTTTAAAAGCAGATACAAAAAACAACATTTCGTCGAAAAATAAAGAGCTTTACCAAGTTCTTACAATTAGTAGGTATTAACAAAGAAATTATCATTAAACGTCTACCTAAGTAAGCGTTTTATTAAATCAGCTCTAAATGGTATCAACATTGCAGAGCGTTACTGTAGAACAATTTATTTCTTAAATTATACCCAAAAATTACGTCTTATCTTATTATTCGTTGTGTCTGTTAAACAAATTTATAGAACTAAATATATTTAGGGCAAACTATAAACTACCAAGCAAATAAACATTACAAAAACAAATACTGTGCTAAATCTATAGCGGATGGGTAGAAAACTTGCCCCTTTTGAGGCAAGTCACTACAACTATTTAATTGACCTCTTAAAATCTGGCGTTAGAATAGAAATAAAGTACTTAATTTTCGTTTCTGAAAGAACTATTATTCACAAATAAAAACAAAAACTGAGTGAACTCGTGCACTCTATTCAAAAATGTAAATATAAATATCTTAACCATGGTTTTGTTAACTGAAAATCAACAAAGTACCTACATACTTTTCTTAAGACTATTATAACAAGTGTTGTTCATTAGTTTGGTTCAATTAAGACTTGTGGAATATTTCATTGTAACAATGTTTCGAAAGCAGGTCCCTCAGAACATTCAGCTCAACATATTTAATAAATATAACGATAACCAGTCTCGAAATTCTATATACACAGAATGTTTTAATAATATGTCAAATATTTCACGACAATTCAAACAATTTCGAACAAGAGGAAGCGATAGAAATCGGTATTTGTCTGGTTTTTATGTCAAAAAACATGTTTCACCAACTGACAAAGTCCTTACTTTATAGGAAAACAACCGTTATTTTGTTCAAACGAGAGTGTTGAATGATTAAATTTTAATAAGGATACAACCACAATTTAAAGTCATGCATTTGACAATTAACTAAAAAAGTTACAGGCCATACAACACCTCTCTCCTTATAAAAAACACACTTGGAAAAGGACTGGTTTTTGAAAAAGTTTGTATTTAAGCTAGAAACTCAATTTAACTATTTTTTTTTATTTTTCTGCTTTATTCTATTTGATAGCATTCTACTCCCACAAAAAATCATTAAAAAAAAACTTTTTTATGTGCATATCCAAGCGGAAGTGCTCCGATTTTTAAAGTTTAAGTAAATGTTGGTAATAAGACACTTGAACTTTTATGGAATTTTTAGCCAACAATGCAATGTGTTTCAAAACCACAAAAGAGACATTGTTTTCTTTTCATAAGAAGGTATATTTTTTAAATTTTATTGTAAAATCGAAAAAAAAACTTAATTTTTTTAGTTCAAAGTTAACAGTGCTCTTCAATATATCAGATGATTTTTTATTCTGTTTAAGGGGGGAAATCCCTCTGGAATTTTTTATTTTTGCATTATTTTTTTTTTTGCGTAATAAATTTATTTATCAACCGAAACTATTTTCAGTGGTCTTAGCCTTAAATGAAGCCTCAAAAGTGCCTAGATAGTCCCGAAACCAATGCGCTCCGAACCTACCATAGTACGAAAACGAAAACTTTAAACGCATTTTTTTCGAAACTAGTTTTTTTCCGCGCCGTGCAATGTAACTCGAAAACTAATGAAGCTATCGACTTGAAATTTGAAGTTAATTACTCCTTAACTTATTGGCCACAACATGAACCTAAAAGTTGAATAAAATTTGTACAGTAAATATTTTTTTTAACTACTTCTTTGTAAAAAAAACATGATTTTTTTCGTTTTTTTTATTTCTAATTTTTATTTTTCATTTAAAACAAATAAATTTAGGTTCATGCAATGCGTACTAATATCATCTAATGGAAAAAAATTCCTTTTTGATTTAAGATGATTTCCTGGATCTGTGCATTTCACGGCGTAAACTAGAGGCGTCAACTTTGAAAGGCTCCAGAGCCGCCATATTGTTTTTTTTTTTCATTTCAAAAAAATTTTTTTCAATACTTAATAATGTCAGTAATATCTTGTCTTTTTCCAAATTTCAATAAGTGCTTTCAGTTTTTCATAAAAAAATATTGAAAAAGGTGTCGTCCAGAGGGATTTCCCCCCTTAAGTAGGTACATAAATATTTTTTTAACACACTGTAGATTCTGAAAAATAAAATAAAAAAGGAATAAAAATAAGGAACTACATAATAGTGTACAACAAATACAAGCAAACACAAAATGGGCAAAAAAGAGGAACATTGGGGAACACTCTCCTCTCACTAAAGCGCATGCATTCAAAAGAAATGTTCTCTCTTTAGTTGTTGGCTGTTCTTATATTCTGAATTACCCTACTAAATCTTGAAAAAGTCATCAGAAAGGGAACGAAAGGGAATTACAGAAATCATAAAAAAAAATACAAATTCTTTCACACAAAATTCACTTCCTGGGGGAGGTTGGTCTGTTCTCTGTTGTAACGTTATGTTCTACTACATTATTATTTTGGTGTTCTACTAAAATATTACTGTTTTTTTTTTATAATACACTGCATCCCCCTTGAAATTCGTACTAAATCATCTTTTTAAATCCCATTCATATTCCCAATTCCCGCATACACTTACCAAAATGCGGGTTGGGCTCATTTTTGTATGAATCAAGTGAATTCTTTTTTTGATGTCACCCCATTTTGTGTTGTTGGTATTGTTGTTGATGTTTTTTTTTAGGAGATGTGTTTTGCAACCTTAAATGACCCAACTCGCTGGTGTTGAAAATTAAATCCAGACATTTTTAGATCAAGCGTATAGAATTTTTTATTTTGAATTTAAGCAAATAACAATAACAACAACAATAAGAAGGCTGTTGGCTATGGCGGGTAGTTAATATGCACCGAATGTCGTCTGGCGAATTTGCGTGTAAATTATTCTTCCCAATCAGACTTACGGTTGGGTTTTATTTTTATTGCCTAGGGGCTTGTTAGTGCGAAACTATTATTACTTGTGTGTGTCTGATTGGGTTGTTTATTTTGTTTTTTGTTGGAACTTTCATATAAAAAATGGTGCCTTACATTTATTGGTTTGTCTTAGTTTATTCAAAATAAGGTGTGTTATTAGGTTTTATATTCAATGTCAAAAATTGATATTCCAAAATTTACAAAAGTATGGATTCTTTTAAAGCTTCCTTCAACCAAAAGAACGTTTAATATCTTAAATACAAAGCAAACTTAATCAGAAATAAATGTACTTTTATATAAATTACAAGGAAATGGAACCAGATTATCAAAGGAACTATAAGTAATTAGTTTTATAGTTACAGTTACAGCTTAATGTGTTCAAGTACCTATTCCTATACAAAGTTCTTTGATAAGCAAAATGATTCAGTTTAAAATAATATGTACATTTCATTTAAACGTGGTCGCGCTGATGCAAAAGTAAAAGCCTCGCACATGTAGAAACGCAATTAAAAACCCTTTGTGTAACATAAGACGTGCTTGTATAGTGAATACTTTCCCAAATAGGTTCATTAAGTATAGCCAACAAAGGCGGGATATTATTATTAAAAAAAAAACAAAACGGCAGCATTTAAATGTAAGCACTTTTATAGGCTTACTCATTTTTTGCAAGAACAATAGAATGAAAAACGAGTCAAGTTACTACAAATCTTCGTTAATGGAGTTGCGTATAGAAGATTTTAATCACAACTTTAATTGAAAAAAAAAAAAAAAAATGCAAAACCTTTAATGCATTCCCCTTAGATTGACAAAAATTATTTAAGCTTATTATACGCAATTCACAATCAATAACATAGTCGTATTAATTTATTTGTGTTTAATTATTATTTCAGAGACCTCCAGCAAGTTAATACTTGTGCGACGACAAGTGCACCATGTTTTGCCATAATAGATTGTTTGGGTTAGCAAGTGCATATCATTATTTGTTCGCAGTTGTTGATTTAATTAATTAGCAACAACCAGACATGTGGCACTATCTCTTATGGCTTTTCTACAAATTTATCACAGAAAAATACTTGTACCGTTAATATGCAAAAAAAGGTTTTAAATTTTCTTTTTAAAGAACAAAAAGAACATGATGTATCTATGTAAAAGAATCTTATGTGGTACAAATGCAGTCAAAATACTTTATTAGTTCGCTTCTTGAATTTATATCGTGGGCACAAAGCTAAAAACATGAAACTGCAAATTTGTAGTTTTGATAAAAACGGCTTCAAAGTTTTGGAAACTCATGCAAAATTATGAAAATTCGTGCCACACACATTGATAGTTTAAGCTGCTAGGAGACAGATGGAGGATTGGGCTCGCAGTGAATAGAGGGACCGATAACAAGTTAAATGACGCATTAAAGTGAAAATATCCAAAAATGCAGAATCGTGGTTTTGGCTTTATGCTTCCGATACATGGGTTATTTTAGGGCCAGTTGCATAGTCAAAACTTAAGTATATTATGCATATGATACACGGAGAAAAAAAGGGCACCTTAAAATAAAATGATGCCCATCTTAAATACCACCCTTTTAAAACAATATAATTTCCGCTTAAAATATGTTTAAATTCTGTTAAATGTAAAGTGAACTTCATTTCATTTTAATATGCATTTTTTATCTTAAAAAACCGATGAATAAATTTTAAAAATTATCGTCAAACTTTAGTTGCAGTTTATTATATTATACTTATTTCCAACAGCGAGACAGTTTTTTTTTTTAATAAAATGTTTCCACATTAAAATGAGATGATTTTCCTCTTAAATTAAGTGGATTTCTTTTAAATTAGCATGTTCAAGAAATTGAAAAGATGTGTCGGCTTAATTTAAGACGGAATTAATCTTGGCAAAAAACCATGCAGACATCCGCTTAGGTCTTTTTTTCCGTACAAGAAACAGTTTCTTTACGTGGTCGAAGATAGATACGATCCTAGGCCTCTGGAGTCATAGTGCAACGAACTAACCATTGTGCCACGGGGTACAACAATAACACAAGGAAACAAACAAATTTTGCTTAAAAATATGGTCTTTTTCTCCTGCTTATGCATTGAAAGAGTAGATAATGTTAAAAATGGATTTTGCAATGAAGAATAAGAAAAGAAATTAAAAAAATAAAATTTATAGCTTTGAAAATAACGCGATTACTTATAACCAAAAGACCAAATAAACTTTAAACCTACCAAAGCCATAAAAACCTGCCAGTTTGATAGGATTCTACCAAAAGATCAAACCGTGATCATAATAGCACAAAAAAGGAAACAAGAATATTCAACTTAAGTATCCTTTGATTTAGATGCTTTATACTGTAAACTTTGTATTACAAAACACTTCCTTTTCGCAAAAATCCTTTTATGACACTTTAGATAATAAAATTGTCAAAAGCAAAATAAACTCCCATGGTGTACTACCTACATGTTTCTTTTCTTTATTTTTTTCTTTTCGGATGCTTTATATTTTTAATGATTTATTTTATTTTCCTTCAAGTGGGTGAGAAGGTTTTTTTTTTGTTTTTATTTTTATTTTTATATCCGTTTCATAATAAGCAGAAAATGAGACAAGCTGCTACTTTACATTGAGAAAATGTGTAACGTTAGCGCAATTTGTTACCACATTTTATTTTTATGAATACTACAGACTTGTGTGAATTTTTTCGTGTCATTTAAAACCAAATCATTATTTTTAACTGTCAAAATTTAAAACATAGAAGTTTGTTGCTTAAGAGAGTGTTTATTTATGAAGTTATGAGATAACCGTTTTTCTGCCTACTTAAGTCACTTTGGGAACATTTAAATGTAGACACTAGTAACTGGGTTTGTTTGTTTAAAATAATTTGGTATTTTATTTTTCAAGAGTTGAATCATGGTAATGAAGAAACTGCCCCAACAATGAGAAACTATGTAACATACACTAGGTTTTGTGAGAAATAATTTACAAAAAGTAGCTGAATTCTTAAAAAAAATTGTGAGAATTTACAACAATTTTCAACTTTTTAAAATTTTCCAGAAAGATTTATATATAATTTTTCAGATTGGGATTCTATTAAGCTCAAAAATCATACTGGTTTCTTTCTAGCAGCTCTAGTTTATGAAATACTTCATTTTTAATATTTGGGGAATATTCATATAATCCAGTCAAATAAGGGTTTAACCTCGGAATGAATGTTAGTAGAAATTTTTTTTGCTCAATATCTTCCTTTTGCCATTCTATAACATATCTCAAAAGTCTAGAAAAATCTCATGTCCGCTTGTCGCGATTCCAAGGTCAAATCGCGAAATGGAGATTTTCAAAATTAGCAATAATAGGCTATGGTATTATATACACATATGATACATGATTTCAAGGTATTTTTTAATACTGATTCCAAAAAATCTAAAATCAAGACAATCTGACGTCTCTGGAAAAAGTTATACCTGTTTTTCATCTGTCAACTCATATTATTATAACAGTTGCAAACTTACTGCCGAAAAACCCTTAAAAGTTATGGTAGATGAACTAAATTTTGCATAAAGATTTTAGAATCCATCATTATTAAAAATCAAAACAATCCATTACAAAAAATGTATATGCCTACGAAATAATGGTATTTTTTGATGGAGGGGCAAAATTTAGGATATGCACTAAAGAAGATTCTTGTTCATCTTAGGAATAAGTGCAAATAGGCTAATTTTTTCATTTTAATCTTTTTTTGGATATTCTTTAATTACCCTCAAAAATCTAAAAAAATCTCATGTCCGCAAGTCCTAATTTTCTTGGTTTGAAAGTAAGGTGCAGATTTTAAAAAAATTGGAAAACTACACTTCAGATTTTTGTGTCAGATCAACATGAATAAGGTGCATTACTTTTCAGGGATGGTCAGGTTGACTTGTTTGTGAGTTTTGTTGGAATTAGTGTTAAAAAATACCTTTAAATCATGTCGCTTATGTTGGTATACATATAAAAATTTAAACTTTTCTTATTAATTTTTTAAAATCTGCACCTTATTTTCAAACCAAGAAAATTAGGTCTTGCGGACATGAGATTTTTTTTAGATTTTTGAGGGTAATTAAAGAATATCCAAAAAAAGATTAAAATGAAAAAATTAGCCTATTTGCACTTATTCCTAAGATGAACAAGAATCTTCCTTAGTGCATATCCTAGAATTTGCCCCTCCATCAAAAAATACCATTATTTCGTAGGTGTATATATTTTTTGTAAGGGATTGTTTTGATTTTTAATAATGATGGATTCTTAAATCTTCATGCAAAATTTGGTTCGTCTATCATAACTTTTAAGGGTTTTTCGGCAGTAAGTTTGCAACTGTTATAATAATATGAGTTGACAGATGAAAAACAGGTATAACTTTTTCCAGAGACATCAGATTGTCTTAATTTTAGATTTTTTGGAATCAGCATTAAAATATACCTTGAAATCATGTATCATATGTGTATATAATACCATAGCCTATTTTTGCTAATTTTGAAAATCTCCATTTCGCGATTTGACCTTGAAATCGCGACAAGCGGACATTAGATTTTTCTAGACTTTTGAGATATGTTATAGAATGGCAAAAGGAAGATATTGAGCAAAAAAAATTTCTACTAACATTCATTCCGAGATTTACCCCTTTTTTCTCCTTATTTGACTGTATTAATATTATTTTTTCAGTTTTCCTTATTTTGAGCCTCCATTGAATTTTTCAGAAAAATTTATATTAAACTTAATGTATTTAGCGTCAGTAAACCTAAAAATGACACTACCTTATTTATTTCTAGGAGCTCTATTTTTTTGAAATATTTAAGTTTTCCAGAATTTGGGGGTAATTTCGTACTAATTTTAAAGTTATGCTTATTTTAACTGTTTAACATTTTCGAGAAATTTTTTTGTCATATGCATTTGGATTCACTAAGCCTAAAAATCACTTGAGCTGCTTAAAAAAAACTAATGTTGTTTTCGGAATCAGCACCCTAAATTTAGTAAGAAATCATAAACAACGGTCTGGAAAATTGTTGTGTGTTATCATTTGCTACACTGCATTACCGACATATCATTAGCTATTTGTATCAGATTTGATTGTGATGCAAATGCAAAGTAACACTGCACTTAGAAATGCAGCCCAGTCATTCTATCATTAACTTGAAATGATTCCCTTCATACTCACTTCGACAGCCCTAACCACTAGGTATACCACTGCACCGGTTAGATTACCATAATCTTATCCCGTTTCAAAAATTACGAAAAAAAACAACAACATTTAGACATTAATGCTATTTATATACCTAAATGGCCGACTGCAGCTGCTGTGGGAGAGTTTTCGCGAATATTGACCATGGTTAGTATTCATTTTATATTTTTTCAAAGAAATCAAGAAATCAAAATAAAATAGAAAAAAAAAAACAAAATCTGCTTCAACGCATATACAAGTAGTATATATGAAGCAAGCAGCATCACAAAAATCTAGTCCAATGACTTGAAACTGCCCCAACAGAGAAAGATTCGTGTCTGCATGTTCCTCTGCATCAGCATACTATACCCTGAGCTATTCAATTCATGTCGAGAGTAACGATTAAGAACAGCAATAGTGTAGCACAGTGCAGTGGCGTAGATAGCTTTTTGCTAAGGGGGGGGATAGATCTAGTTCGCAAATTTTTTTTTAAGTTTTAATAATGCTTCTTTGTATTGTTTTTATTCTCTTTAAATTGGAGAAAGTTCTTTCGGTAGTTGACGTAGAAACCAGCAGTGTAGCTAATATCTTTAATAAAATATAAATACCAGGACAACTTTTTTCGGTGCAGCTTTCGAGCGCTTTCAATGAGTTCATAGAGGAAGTATTTTTCTTTCAAAATTTTTTGTAAAAATTTCATATTTTTTCCAACTTGGCACTAGAACAAAAATTGTGACCAATATTTCTATAGTAAGTTGGAATAGGTGATCCCGTACATGATCGTATTTTTTTTATTAAAAAAACAAAACCGACTTCCATTGTCAAAACTGGGTTTTATGGTTTTTCTAATAGTACTGAACAGGCACCAGCTTTTCAATACCTACAAAAAGAATTATCAAAACTGGTTCACTCGGTCCAAAGTTATGAGGTGAAAAACACAAAAAAAAGTACAGACGAATTGAATAACTCCTCCTTTTTGGAAGTCGGTAAAACAGTTAGGAAATCCCGATTGTTTAAATAATATTTCCTTCTTGGATGAAAACTATAAGGAAATCTTATTGTTTTTGTTCTATTTTATGTGGTCTAGTTTTTGGTAAAACTCAACAGTTTCATTAAATTTTTTAGCTGCTTTGTCTATTTCAGACGAAGAATCCTTAGAAAGAACCGGAAACCCTTCTAGTGTGTTTTCATGGTTTGTACATTTTTCTCCAAGGCGCATTACATAGAAATCGAGAAAAAGATTGAAAACAGTAACACGAAAATATTCTTTACTGTACTTTGAACCGAAGGGTTCGAACGATTCTTTTGTCGCTTCACTATTCTCTTATGTTTAACGCCTATGTCAAGGATTTCAGCTAATTTTTCCCATATACAAAAAACTTTCGAAAATGAGTCGTCTTCTGCCCGTTTAATTTTTAGTTGATCCCTTAAATCTTTAGCGAGCTCCATTGCTTGGACCAAGTCTAAATTCACTCTTTGAAACACCGACTTAATGGGGTTGGGTACGATTGACCGCATTTTAAAATCTTGTTCTTAAAACCTCGCATCTTAAAATCTCGCATTATGAAATCTTTTTTATCGAAATCTCGCAATTTCAAAATCTCGTTTACCAAAATCTCGCAACATTAAAATCTCGAAATTTATAATCTCGCATTGAAATAAAATATTTATTAATTCGCGCGCGCGAATTAATAAATATTTTATTTCAATGCGAGATTATAAACCTACATGATATTGCTAGCTTAGGAAAGCCCAGAACCTCCCTCTTCTGTTTTTTCGTTTTGTTTTGAAGAGATAAATAGAAAAGGAAAAGGTTAGTGCACTGTCAGACGCCTATGCCAGTTTTTTAATAGTGTTCAGGGTCAACTGTTGAATGTTGGAGTCAAAAGGACTTAATGCATGTGAATTTGTTGTATTCGACCTTCTCTTTTCTTATAATCTTTTGCTTATACATTTTGCTGCCAAAAAAGCAATTTAAATTTAAGATACTTTACGCTCTTCTTTTAATGAGAGATTTTGATATAGAAAGAATTTAATGAACTTGCGAGATTATTTCTAAAATGCGAGATTTTAATATGCAGGATTTTGAAAATGCGAGATTTTGCTATGTGAGATGTTAAAAATGCGAAATTTTGCTTTGCGTGATTTTTGCAAAAATGCGAGATTTTGTTATAAGAGATTTTAGTTTGCGATCAATCGTACCGCTCCCGACTTAATGGCAACGAAAGTAGGTAAACCATATTTATAACATTTAAGCTAATCAAGAACTCGAAATCCATAGCGTTTTTTTTTTTTCAAAGTGCGCTTCTTCAACTTATTTATTCATGACTGTTTATACTGCACAATTATCGATCCCAATGGGGGGGGATATATCCCCCTGATCCCCCCCCTATCTACGCCACTGGCACAGTGCATATCAGCAGAGCAAAGCAAAGCACCTAGCACAACCCCATAGCGCATATTGCATTGTACTCGTTTTTATATTCTTCGTTGGTACTCGTACATATACGAGACCAAGACTAGGTTCTTTTTTTTGAAAGGTAAACATCGGCACCCAAATGCTCCCTTTTATTTTTATTTCTATAAATGTATAGATACATAGGTATATAAAAATAGCAACACTAGAAGCAGCATCCACTTCACGTCTGGGGCTTTGGTTGTTCTTGTTGTTGATGATGATGATGGTGTCTTTGATTGTAGAGGCTGGCTGTGGTAGAGTGTAAGACTAGTTCAGTTCCAGAGCTATTTCAAAAGCATATATTTCTGCTTGGCCGGATCAAGTTTAGCTAGAATCGGTTGCGTTGTTGCAATGCAACCAACCCACTTTAAGATCGCATGCATACGACAGCAAACACATAAAACGACAACACACGGTGGCTCCACTTCAACTAGACAACTATACGTAACGTATAACGAATATAATATACGAATGGTAATGGTGGCATTTTTTTTTGTCAAACAGTCGAAATGTCATATCTGAATTTTTGTGTTATATTTTTTTTTCTTAGAAAAGGATAGAAAATGAAGAAGCTGGAGGAAATTAAGTAAATACAAAATTCATGAATGCATTGTAGCAAAACAAATAAGGTAGCTTGGGGTCGATAATAACTCTAAAAGTTGTCTAAATTCCTTACTGTAGTACTTCTGTATTAAGCTACACTATACCTTTCCTGCATTATTACCTCCTTTCATCAGTTTTGTTTGTGATGCAATGTAATATTGTATTTAGAAATTCAATAAAAGGTTGTAAAGTTCAAAAAACTGTAGCAGAATCAGAATTCTTCTATATACGAGGTTTTTACTGTCCGTCGATGATTTGGTGTTGAAGAGGTCGGATCAGTTAAAAAAAAAAGTGTAGAACAAGTTTTTGGAGTTGTTTTTGATTGTTTTCTTTTTTTTTTTTTTTTGTTTTTTTTTTTTTTTTTGTTTAATTTGTATGCCTTCTTGTATTTTTGTAGTTTGTTATTTTGTTTCTCAGTTTGTTTGTTATTAATTTCCTGTACATAATGTTGTTGGTGCAGCCGCCAGCACAGAAACCCCAACACAATTCACAACACATTGAGATAAGTATGCTGCTGCAACAACGTGAGTTCAAACAATTGTCTGTTGAAGCTACACACAAAGTATGGTAAGTAATCTTAACCATCACCAGTTCTGGGTCGTGTCGTCGTCGTCGTGGGTCTCTCTAACAACAACAGACCGGACGCAAGACTAGCCAGTAGCTATAGTGGCGGTAGCAACTTTGACTATGTCGACAACGACAACAACGACGACGCGACGACGGGTTATGTAAAATTTGCAAATTATTACGTTTGAAGGAGTAGAGAAGTTAGTGGTGGTGCCCGCTGGTCAACACACAACAACTCTATATACACCATAGCACAGCAAAACTTAAATGGCCTTTGTGTTAACAAATGATTTGAATGCCAACAATGTTGTAAATTGCAATGTAAACGCTAACGGGGGGAAAAAATAAATTTGAACAATTTATTCAAATGATTAATCATAAGCTAAAGTTAAAGTTGATTATAATGAATGATAAGTGATAGCCTCGAAAAAAAGGTGGGTTTTATAATTTTTCTTACCTTAATAATATAAACAGCCCTATTCTGCTATCCATCGGGGGGAAAAATCGCTAAATATTCACCAATTACCATTCTGCTATTCATCGGGGGGAATCCAAACTCACGTCGGTAATATCGGTAATGTTGTTCAGTATTCCACTAATCACGTGAATGAACTTTCTCCATACATTTGCAATCCGCATAAAAAATGTTGCGGATCTGTCACTTTTGTTTGTAAAAATAAATTCACCATCGTTGAAATTAAGCAAAATGCCACTTTTCATAAATTTTTAATTATTTCTTAACATTTAATCGGCTGCTTTTATTTTTTCTATGTAAATAAACACAAACACAAAATTTTTTTTCCTTTCAATTTACTTCGTCGCCATTTTTTTTTTTTAAATTTGACGTTCACCTGGACGTCAAATTGAGGGATGATAATGCAGTTTACCCGATGGATAGCAGGATGGCAAGGTAGAGTTAAAGTGAACCGAATGTGTGAATCGGACCTGAGATTCACGGGAACAGCAGAATAGGGCTGAAAATCACATTGTGTGTGATTTTTTTTTTATTTTGAGACTTTCAAGCAAATTAATTGTCTATTATATCTTCTAACATAAACCTTGAAAAGGTGTTGTTTCTTTTCTTTTTATCTATGGGTAAAATTTCGTGCTTCAAACACCTCATTTGTTAAGTTAACGAGCTGGATTTTGACAGGAGCTGCGTGTCATTTTTGATATAATGTAGTATCATTTGGTACGTTTTACGTTATCAAAGTTATGTTACACAATTTAAACTAAATCAAATTTGTAATACAATGCTTATAAAGTAGTGTTTTTGTGCTCTTGAAGGCGGAAATAAGAGGTTACGATTAATTAATTCCATATATAAATGGAAAATGAGTTCCTTGTTTTATTACATTCTTAGAATACTGACGAGATTCTGGCACTTTCTACAGGTCCTTAGTAGAATTAAAGTCAATACATTTAGGTCCTGTTTCCAAGTCAATAGAGTGGTACTTAACTTAATGACTGAATTCGCGAACGCATCACTGCTTTTGCATTTGTATGGAATGATAACACTACCTTACCTACAAAAAGCATCACGTTTGCACCAGTAATATTTTTGAGGCAAAGTTTTGATTCGTTAATGAACTCAGCTAATATAAGATATTTACATGTATTACGATCCGCAATGGTACAAAATTTCGATCCGTTATCGATCTACCTTGAAACTACCTTGTTATTTATCTTAACTACATACCGACATATGCCATTGTTAATATGTATTAATAAAGTCAAATGTCATTTAAAAAAAAAAAAACTAGATTCCGTACTTTTAACTTATAAGGTTTATTCTTCTACTTCGTCCTGAGATTAAAAAAAATCAACAAAATGAACTATGTTATCGACAGTCTATCACTTCGGTCTGCTCGGTAGTAGAAAATTTGACTAAAGTGACTCACTCCTGCCGCAGTTCATCTGTGTCTTCAGTAAAAGGCATCATTAATTGAGTATCAATTGAAATGCGAACTACCTTACCCCCTGAGTAATGACTGGCCCTGAGGAAAGGAACATGACTGTTGTTTTGCAAGGGGATGATTCTGTGAAACTAATGCGGTGTAAACTACTTTGTATCACAATGAAACTGATATTTTTAGGGTAAGGTAGTGTTGGCAACTTTACAAAAACGTATAATTTTTCCATGGTGGGTATTTATTATTAAACACCAAATGAATTGAACATTGCCAACTGCGTTAACATTGTAACAGAAATGATAAGGTAGTTTAATATTAACATTAAATGCGTTTGACACCGTTTTACTTTTTCAACGAAAAATAATATTTGACAGCTAATGTCAATTCATCAGCTTTCACAATTTCCACATCCCCACATCGAATCAACAGAAGAATATTTATTTTGTTAAAACTTCCACTCGTGTCTTTTCAATGCAAACAAACCTTTAAATTCGTGTTTTATTTCTTTTGTATTCATGTATATGTAGGTATAACTGTACATTTATTTCAATCAACTTGAAATTGTGATTTAACAATCAAAACCATTCACCAATCCATTCGTTCTCGAACCTCATTTGTCTTGTTTTAATGAGACAATCGAATGACATAATAATTCTACACATGTGTACCTACATACTCGTACAAAGCAAACAAAATGAGGTGTAGGTGTCAGATGATTTAACAAAAAAGCAACCGTTTCTTATCATCAAATAACAAAACAAAATAACATCAGTGTGCCTAATTTGAGTTGCGACTGTCACAAATCGACCTTGACTAAACCATGCAGTCATGAGTATAGAGTTAAGTCGCGCCGCCATTATATAGATAGCTGTCAAACGCCTTTGTCAGTTGTCACAATCTAGATATCGATGATGCTATATAAAACCTAACTTTTCCTAACCGTAAATAGCAAAAAAAAAAACCAACAACGACGCAAGCTGGAAGATCTTATTAATTCAAAAGATTTCTTCATTTAATTTTTTTTTTCAATTCTGTCATCTTGTTGTTTGTTTATTTTTTTTTTTACTTCATATCAACTGTCGGCCATGCCGCACCACCATACCGGCCGCGCTGCCGCCACTGCTACCATGCCGCATCGCGTCGCCTGTCAGACAACTTTTATGCACGCTACATTTATAATTTGAGCTACTAGCAATAGGTACACAAACAAAAACAAAAAAAAAATCGAAAAAATACGAGACTCACTTTCAAGGTTCGTTGACTTTGTGCTTGGTTTTGGTGCTTGACAGCTTAAATGCACAGCACACACACTTTATGATTGTGCGCTTGCGGCAATGCTGCTGCGTGTGTTTTTTCTGTGTTTTAATTGAATAATTGTTTTGCTCTCACATTGCAATTGAGATGAGATCTATTTGAATATGATTTTTGTGTGTTGTTGTATTAAAGGGTGTTTTATTGGCAGTGAAAGGAAATTAAATAATTCCAGACATTCACTTTTATCAAAACTTTTTTCGTACTCGTGTGTGAACATGCCTTTTAATAATTCGATGTAAGCGCTGGGTTAGGTAGATAAATATCATTTTGACGCATATATATACATATATGTCAAAAAGTAAATTTTCCATCTCTTGTAGGTAAGGTAGTGTTGACTTGTTTGGTGACAGTTTAGCAGTCGAGGAAATAACACTAATGTAGGGGCCAGATTTGGAAAAAATGAGTGACACTTTCTACTACCTTACCATCTTGATTGTCAAACTGGCCCTAAACGACAGTTTAAGTGTCAATATTAAAAACTAAACTGGGTTGGGTGATCATGAACAGATCTTAAACCAAGATGCTATTGAGATTCATAAAAAAGACAGGTGATGTGAAATGAATGAAATGAATGAAATGAATGAAATGAATGAAATGAATGAATGAAATGAATGAAATGAATGAAATGAATGAAATGAATGAAATGAATGAAATGAATGAAATGAATGAAATGAATGAAATGAATGAAATGAATGAAATGAATGAAATGAATGAAATGAATGAAATGAATGAAATGAATGAAATGAATGAAATGAATGAAATGAATGAAATGAATGAAATGAATGAAATGAATGAAATGAATGAAATGAATGAAATGAATGAAATGAATGAAATGAATGAAATGAATGAAATGAATGAAATGAATGAAATGAATGAAATGAATGAAATGAATGAAATGAATGAAATGAATGAAATGAATGAAATGAATGAAATGAATGAAATGAATGAAATGAATGAAATGAATGAAATGAATGAAATGAATGAAATGAATGAAATGAATGAAATGAATGAAATGAATGAAATGAATGAAATGAATGAAATGAATGAAATGAATGAAATGAATGAAATGAATGAAATGAATGAAATGAATGAAATGAATGAAATGAATGAAATGAATGAAATGAATGAAATGAATGAAATGAATGAAATGAATGAAATGAATGAAATGAATGAAATGAATGAAATGAATGAAATGAATGAAATGAATGAAATGAATGAAATGAATGAAATGAATGAAATGAATGAAATGAATGAAATGAATGAAATGAATGAAATGAATGAAATGAATGAAATGAATGAAATGAATGAAATGAATGAAATGAATGAAATGAATGAAATGAATGAAATTAATGAAATGAATGAAATGAATGAAATTAATGAAATGAATGAAATTAATGAAATTAATGAAATGAATGAAATGAATGAAATGAATGAAATGAATGAAATGAATGAAATGAATGAAATGAATGAAATGAATGAAATGAATGAAACGAATGAAATGAATGGAATGAATGAAATTAATGAAATGAATGACGATAAACTAGAACCCCTGAAAGTTCATTATTAACACCGCAAAAAACACCCTTTTATTTATTTTGTGTCTCTTTTTAAATTAGCATGTGCAAAAATTGAAATCAAAACCACATATATGTGTCAGAGGTTTCCGAGAGAGGTCTTGAACGCCATATGATGATTTCTTTGGTTTTATTCTCGGGGATAAATTTCATCATCATCATCTTCATCACGACACGCGCGCCCGGCGCGAATTTTAATTAAAAACTAGCAAAATAAAAAAGACTATAACGATGGCGGATGATGGGGCGGTGTAGTGTGTATCTGTGGCTGGTGTGGTTAAAGTTTTTTGTTGCCCTAGATTTCTGTTGGCGTTCTTGTTTATAAAACGTTTAACTGTTGTATCTTCGCCCACTGATGTCACATTGTTTTGCATGTAAATTTTGACATTAATTGCAAGTTGCTGCAAGTTGTCATTGCGTTTACTACACAAAACAAAATACACAACCAGACCCAACACACCGCTTTTCATTTGCAAGACAGAAGAAAAACGAGATCTATGAATATTTATAATTTGAGAAAGAAAAAAAAAATAGCGAAAGAAAATGTTGTTACTTCCAATCCAATTAATCGGAAAAAATGTTTCTGTTTATTTGAACGTAAGCACACTCATGTAAACAGGAAACTTTGCCAGGTGGTTGGGGTTTGTTTGATATTTAAATTTTTTGTTTCAATTTTTTTTCTAGACTAGAAGAAATGATTGAGTTTGCGAAAAGTGGCTAGACAAGGCCACTTTTGAATTTAATTGTCCTTTAGGTCAATTCTGTTAAAGCTTGCTTCCTGATTCAAATTAAAAACTTATTATCGACTTCAAGCTACTTTACCATTTTTCTTTTCAGTTTTATTTAGAGCCAGTTTTATTTAAAACTTATGTTCCGGGACGGTAAGGCAGTTTCCATTTTAGCTTTTAAGGATGAGTGTCCGATGTCCGACAACAGAACGCGCCTCTATTACTCAGTCCCCGGATGTTACGGGGGAAGAGACGTACTCCAGTAAAAAAAAACGATAGTAAGAAAAAAAAGCCGTCGGTAATGTAGTTACCAACATTTTCACTGTGTCATAGATTTAAATATGTTTTTGCCTGACAAGTGTCAATAATTACATCAGTCGTCAGGTAGTTTTTGTCATATGGCAAGGTATTTTCGTGAAAACGATTCCCAGGGAGTCAAATCGTAACGTTAATTCACAATAAAATTGCCTTGAAAAAGTTTTAACCATTAATCAAGATAAAAGAAACTTTTAAATTTAATAAAAGTTTCAATAGTATCATACCTGCGACCACACTTCTTTAAAGATTAGACCTTCTCTTTTGATACTAAAACAAGAAACAAACACAAAAAAATGTATCAAAATCATCTGCGGTTTTAACATTTACTCCGACTTAGAAACAATTAAAAAACTAAATACCAACGGGAAGAGTATATTTTCTTCGCTTTTAGTTCACAAGTCGCTGAATTAAAGATATCAGTTCTCCCCTTTTGTACTGTATTTCTCCCCAATACAACTATTTAATCCCAACCAAAATCCTTCTTCACAACTTAACCTAATCGGATTAAAGAGTTTCTTCTTTTCCCGTTATCTTTTCCACTGCGCTGCGAAAAGTTAAAAAAAAAAACTTCTAAGACTTCTTTAACGTATTTCTTGGTATCCGCCAACTCTATTTTATTGTGTTATGTAAGTATGGACGCCTTTTTAGAGATTCCTTGCGCGAACTTAACACCTTGGACTTCAGTATTAACTTATACATACTTATACATTCTGAATGTATGGAATTTGTTTTGCGTTTTCCTTCGGGAAACGTTTGCATTCTAGCCAGTGTTGCCATTAAAATATTTTGAAAAATCTGCAGAATCGATGAAAAAAAATCTGCAATGCAGATTTCTGAAAATTTGGGAGACACGATTTGAAAAAAATTGCGAACAGGTGTCAGCTAAAATTAATTTCGAGAATAATTTTTCTCGCTGAAATTGTTTAATTTGTATCAATATAGCTTCTTCCCTGGAACCCTGGTAGTGTTCATAAATAATTATATCGTTAGGCTTTTTCCTCTATAAAATCAAAATCATACTGAGTTTTGTTACAATTTGAATTTTAGAAAATGAAATCAAGAAGTCAAGAAGGAAAAAAATAGAACGTTATGAACAAATTTCAGCTGATTTGAAAACTAAAGTTAAATAATTATACCATTTTACTGGATTTTTTGAAATGAAATCTATTTTTGTTATTGAAACGTTAAGTTTCAGTTGCAGATAAAATCTGCAGTGCAGATTTATGATTCTCAAAAGTCTGGGAATGTGTTGAAAATCTGCAAAATGCAGATAAATCTGCACTATTGGCAACACTGATTCTAGCGCTGCTGTCTGTAATCATATGCAATTTTTCATTCTCAGGTTCAAGAGATAGGTATATATTTTTTTTGTTTTTGTTTCGTTTTTTTTCTCTTTTTTTTTTCCTGAGGGAAATTTCCATATCCTTTTTGGAATGGAATGGTTCGCTTTGTAATACGTAACCATCTCAAAAGCATAAATAGATAGGGAAGGTAGGTAGGAGCAGGGTACTTAAGAGTATAGGGTGTAAACTGTCAGACAGGTTCATTGCGATAAGAGAGAAGCAAAACCCTTTTCGCTTCTCAGTGTTGGCTTTAGGAATTTTTATGAAAAAATGGAAAAGGAAAACGGGTAAAAGGGATAAAATAGAGAAAAAATGTCTACACAAAACAAAAGGAATCCTATTAGAAATGGCTGCCGGTGTTGTAGGTACATGTGAAGAACAAAAGATGCTTATATTTTGTTCGCATTCACGTAGGTGGTGTTTCTATTTTGTCACACTTTTATTTTATTTTGCGAATTCTGAGTGGAAAAAAGAAGAGGATTTTTTTTAAGTCAATCCAATGAGGTTCTTTAAATCAGTTTTTTTCATCCAGTTTAATTGTGAAGAAAAACACATGAAAATATTTTACATCCATGCGAATAAAGGTTTTTTTTTTATTATAACAACTCCTCAGACACGTGATTTAAATTTATATCTTTTCTTTTTTTAAGTTTGAGTATGGAATAATATAACACAGCTGGTATTCATTCATTTTTTTTTTTTCAGAGTTTCATTTAAAATATAATATCTAGGAATTGCTTCAAATCTTCCATAAAAAAATTGACATCTGAAACTAAGAGACTACCTCAATTCTTATTTATATCAGTAATCAGCTTTTCAGCACCTTATTTTTTTGTCTGATCTGTTTTTGATGCAAACAAGTATCACAATAAACTTACCTTTCCGACTTGATAAGACACAAAAATGAAATACACAATTGAATATAACATTCAAAATTTATAAATAAATCAAAAATCCAAAAGAGAGGCCACTTTCAAAATCAACTTGTCCTTTCGAATAGCTAAATCCTTGTGTTGTTTACTTGTGGCTGCCATTGGTCCCAATCAACATTGTATACTGAAAAAGGAACATCACCTTTCTCGAATATGTTCAAGAAACCCTCAATGTCGCTGTAAATTCTCAAATATAAAGCATTAACTAGTATTTCAGTTTCTATAAGATATTGCAGAAGTAACATTTTAGCTTCGTTAAAGCTTCCATAAGGTTTATATATAATTAAATAAAAGTATGTATAATGTTGCATGTATTTTGCATACATGAATTTCAAACTTAATAAAAACATTCACCATCTTTTAAGCTTTGTAACTACTAATCGTTATAAGGTCTTACCGAGTTTTTCTATGAAGGCACCAAGAAATAGTTAATTGCTTCATTTAGATTCTATTTACCCACTTACTTCGAAAGTCTTCTGTAAACACTTTTAAACATTTTAATTTTTAAGATATGGTAGCCTGAGTCATGAGTTCTATAAAAAAAATTGGTTTTGAACTTAGAGGATATAATATATGGAGTGCTTGTGCTGTTAGTTCCGTGAAGCTTTTATAGAGGGCTCTAGTTTCTTTAAGTTTTTCGATGAAAAAACGAAGGCAGCGACGCCTATCCATGCATATGGCGTTACAATGTATTAGGTATAGGAACAAGCACTCCATATATTATATCCTCTAAGGTTTTGAAGAAAACTGTAAAGAAGACTTATAGAAGCTTCAATCTGTAGGATAATAATACAATTCAAATCATTTCAGGTAAATAATAATAAAACTGAGAATTTGTCAATTAAAATTATTTACATAGAAACCTGTCTGGCTGCTGAACATTATGTTTAAGTAAAATATATAGGTCTCAAGAGAACAATTTTTTTAACCAATTAAAAAATCATTCCTAGTCCCTTAGAAGTATTTACTCTAATCTTCAGTAATTGGCAGTAAATTTTCAAACTTGACAAACGGAAAAAAAATCTCCTTCAAAACAACACCGGAAATCATTAATTCTTCAAAAAAATGACAAAGAGAATTTATAAAGCTTTGATAGAGAATAGCTAATCCAACAATAGGCTGTTGCCGTTTGAAGCATCTTAAACAATGAACAAAAAATCTCTCTAAATTCGCACGACTAGCAAGCAACTCTCTTTAACAACTCAAAGCTAATTGCAAACAATAATCACGACGCGCCGGCCGGTTGGCCACGCCATTCCTGACTTAGAACTCATTTTCTTCTTTATTTTTTGTATTTGTCCATATTAGCGCTTCTGTGTGATGTTTAGACAAGAAGAACGCAGGGGAGAAAATAAAAAAAAACTCAAATGGCATTTTCCCCCTGATTCTCATCTCAAACATTCACATGCACATGTTTGTCATAAAATAAAAGGGATAACATTATAGCGTATCTCCTCTTAAATCAAAAAAGCAAATATTATACAAAAAGAATTGAGGGTTCCTTAAAACAAAGACCATCAGCTACAGCTAGTAATAAACTCGAAGGCATCACACACTATAATATACACTATATGACATGCTGCATGGTAAGATAGGTGGATGTAGAGCTAGACGTGCGCTGCGCACAGCCCTCAAGTGCCATGTCTCTAACGACAGGAGAGATTCAGAGCTATACGTAGTAGCTCCTGCTGCCGCCTTGGGGCGCCTATTCAGATTATGCATCCATTCCTGGAATTTGGCTTTCATTGAAAGAAGCAAGCAAAAGCCAAGTACTAGTTGTTATAAAACTATGTATATGTTTGCTTTAGGAAACGGTTGCACGTGCAAGCAACAACAACAACAAACAACCTTTACCCCTGGCCCACCAATCAGACTGGAAATAATCTTCACGTTATGTCAGACACTAATTCCTAACATCTTATCCTAGAATTAATTAAGAAACGTCACAAAAAAAAAAATAAGAAAACAAAAAAAAAAAAATGAAAAACGGGGAGAGAAATTCTCGCGAATTACGTGATTTTTCTTAAATTCGCATTGCCAAGGAGTTTCATGTTCTTCTATGCTGCATTATGTTGTTTAACCCTATGCAATGCACTATACTAACACCAACAACTTCTAAAAAAAAGGAAAATAATATGACGAAGACGGAAAAAAAGCAAGAAAAGGTCAAACACCAGCCATTGAATGCGAACACTTGAAGAAAGGAGACAGAAAACACAACACAACACACATTCATAATAATTGCCAATGCACAACAGCAAAAGAACTAATAGAACAAAAAAATAAACACGAAGAACAGAAGCTGTTGTAAGCCGAGGGATATTGTGGATACGGATATGGATACTGAGATCTCTCGAGACTTGAGTATTTAGTTTCATTTCAATCAATAATATAAGTTTTCCTACTAAAAACCTTCTTCTTTGGCGGCCGATGTTGTGGAAAGATAAATAGATTTGCATCGCAGAGATTGCAAATGCACTCGAAAAAAAAGAAAAAAAAACAAGAAAACTGATTTCAGTTGCAAGATTTATTCAACAAACACTGAAAAAAAATTATTAAAATTTTAAATTTTACATTTCCTTCTTGGCTTATGGCCACCAGAAATCCTTTATAGATAATTAACTGCAAACAATTTCTAACTTTGACAGTGATTTTGGATACAATCTGTGTTAAAAAAATACACTGCCTTACCGACCTATATTCAATATCTGTGAATATGACCCTTAGAATCAATCCTTAAAATTATCATGTCTTCTCTCATATTTTTGGCATGAACACACTTTAACCAATGATGCGGATTGTTTGCCCCCAATTAGGACCAAAACATGGCCGAATTAATTAATAAAGTGATGCTTTTTCATCAAAAATAATACTGGTGCAAAGCTGATGCTTTGTTGGTAAGGTAGTGTTTTGATATAAAATGCTGCAAAGGCAAAGTGATGATGCATTTTTTATTTTAAACTATGACAGTTCTTTTGTTATTCAGTTTATTATTTAACATTTCGCCCAATAAATCGTTATGTTTGTTTCTGCATAATTCATGTGCAATTAAATATGTAGTCTATATTTTTAATACACATATACCTATCTATGTTTCAGAATAAATCAATAATTTCATTTCTTTTTCTATTATTTTAGCACTGCATCATTCTCGTTGAGAGATCATATCACATTCTATTAAATGCCATGATACTAAAATATAATAATATATGCCAGACATAAACTAGACAGAACTTAAGCAATGACAACATTTCAACACGACACACAACAAAACAATAACAAAAAATTGGCCAAGCGCCATTTTTAAAGGAAGCGTTTTATTAATTTGCATTCTTCATAGATGATGACATATAAATGACTAGACAGACTATTTAAAATATAATCTTTTGCATAACATACCCTAAATTTATAGAAACAAATTGTTTTATAGGAATAACACTAGCTTGTAGAAGATGTTTTATGCTTATTGTGTAAAGAAACATAGCGATTTACCCCTTTGGTGAAGCTCTATCTTTTTATCTCCATACAATATCCTCTCTGACTTTGTTTGTCTGCACGTGACGTTTCCTTATTTTTTGTTTAATATGTATCTTAATAAAGGAATGAAGTGCCATTTGCTGAAAAGAAACTTAAATATCTAAGTTGAACCTAAATTTGTATCTGTACGTGACGGACGGCTTTCTCGTCGAAACTTGTTGGTGGAATGCACTTAAACGTAAATTACATAGTTTGATACCTACTTCTTTACTTTTTTGTTGGCAACAATCCTAATTTAAACTTTTTTTTCTATCAAACATGTATTCTTATTTTGATGGTTTCATTTGGGCGCCAGTTAATGCAAGGATATTTCTTAGGAACATAATGCAAATGATTGAATACGCTCATTAAAAATTAATTTTTTAAATTAACAATTTTAAAATTAATTTTTTAAATGGATTTCTCTATTTTTGTTTACAAAATGTTTTAGAAAATACACTGGACTATTAGTATAAGAACAAATCCAACTATACTTGAACAAACAGCTACCCCATTTGGTGCAACGCACTTCAAACTCTCATTTTTTAATGCAATCAATCAGTTTTTGATGGACAAAAGTAATTGCATTCAATTCACTAAAATCGTAAAATTAAAACACCAGAAGTCGTCAGTAAAAGGCTCTCTACATAAAAAAAAAAAACATAAAAGAAATCACCCCCAACTGATTTATTTATTATTATAATTGCTCTCGTATTATTATTGTTTGTTTACAAAGAATAAGAAAATTCTTTATTTGATATTCGCGTTAAATAATTAATCACTTAATTAATTGCTAATTTAATAGTTAAACTGCGTGCTGATAGGAAAATGTGTCATGTGAATCAATTGATAGCGTAGGCAAATAATGATACATTGTATGCGAGTTCGATTGTGTTTTGAACCTGAACATGAAAACAAATTAAATGGTCGATTAAGTTGCATGAAGTTGCTTGTTAAAGAATAGAGTTTCTTATTTTTTTTTAAATTTGTAGTTGTAAGCAAACGCAAAAAGACTAAAAAAAAAATAAAAGTTACACCAAAGATTTAAATTTATACCGTTTATATTTTGATCCCCAATTTCGAAAAACTTTTTCATCAAAAGATCAATTTTTGTACGACTACTTACCTTTCCTTAAAAAGATGGTACCCACATAAAAATATCGGGAGTAAAAATAACGCAAAACTATTAGTGGAATTATGGTCATTCACCTTTTCCAGTTTTTATTGTTTTATAAATATAAATTTTGTGGAAGAGAAAATATTCAAACAAACTATCTGAATAGAATAAAACGGATGTGGCACACAACACACACATGATGATGATCCCTAATTTTTTGGCTTATTATTTATTCAATTATATCATTGTGGGAAATAAAACAAAAGCTGTGGGAAACAATTTTTTTTTCTGACAATCTCAAATTTGCTGTCTAATTTTTCATAATTTTTTTTGTTGTTTCTGTTTTGGCAAGCAAGTAGCGCATAAATATTTCTTTTTTTTTTGTATAATTTTGTTTTTGTTTTGTTTTTATTTTGTGATTTGAAAGGGTGATTGTTGTCTGTTGCATTGTATTTTTGTTTTGTTTTGCTTTTATTATTTTAAATATTAATATGTGTGATGGTACTGCAGGGTACAGTAGTTGATGGTTGATGATTGAATTTTGTTTGCATAATGCGCACTAAAATTATCATAGATTACGAAGTATCTTTGATTTTTTTATTTTTATTTGTTTTCTGTTATGTCTTTTTTTTTTATGCGGAAAAGAGGAATTATATGGAAGTTTTTGTTAGTGGCGTACCTCTGCCATTATATGTAAACATTTCTTTATATTTCTACTACCCAAAGACTTGCAAATAGAGTAAGGAAGAATTGCTATTTTTTTTTGGAAAATACTGACGAAAATATTTAATAAAACCAGTGTTTTTATTTAAATCAACAAAATCGAAAATTCTGAGGAAATCTTTATTTTTCATATTGGGTCTTCCTTAAGCAAAATTTCAAAAGCTTGTGTTTTTGTTGTTTGTCTCTTTAAGAGATCGATTTAAAAAAGAAATGAAATTTTTAAAATTCAAAGCTTAACATTTGTTGCCTACACGCCTTTATCCGACAAGCAGAAATTAAAATAACTTCAAAAGAGTAAACTGGGTCAAAATGGGTTATGGTTAGAAAATGAATATTTATATATGTATATTCAAAATAATCATATTTTGGACTCTAGAGAGTGCCATTTGTAAAGGGTTGATAAGCTATGACGGAACAGATGAATACACAAACATTTCCACGTACCTACATATGTAGGTACATATATACAATAATTATCTGATTTATTTTGTTCACCATTTTAATTGAAAAATTGACGATAAAGTTAAAAAAAGGCTGGCATAAATATGTCCGGTCTCGGTACTTTTTCCCAGTACACCTGATTGGGATCTGTCTTAAATTACTGTGATTTTTTTGGAAAGCTATTAGAAAAGTATTTGTTCCAGCTTCTAAATAAAAGGACTTATTTGTTTGAATAAATAATGAAAATTTTATTTTACAAACATATAAATATTAAGTTGCTTGAACAATATAAATAAACAATAAAGTAGATTCTTTAAACAAGTACAATTTCAACATTTTTTAACCCCCGAATTCAAGGAACGACTTTATTTTATCATGAAAACATCAATTTTTATTTGCAAAACAACATTGAAATAGATACAAGATACTGTCTGTTTTTTATCGTGTTAATTACTTTGAATTTCTTATGTCGGACAGACCTCATATAACTTTTTTTTTTATTACAAAGAACCAGCAATAGTTGTAGTTCTCATTTCGTTTGCAAGGCCTATTCAATTACTTACAAGCTCAAAAACTATTGTATTCACCACACACAACGCAATATCTCTATTCCAATTCCATTAACAGTCAAGCTCTCCATTTCAACGCGCAATAACCTGAAACTTTTTTAAAATTTTTTTTTATGATGTTGATATTACTCTTATGTATGTCGTCAATTCCGACTTTGGTTGTTCGTTTCAAACTCCAAATTCCCTGTAAATCGGTCATAACGATCGGATTACCATGAATGGAATAACATACAATCGTCACTTAAGGTCTCAAAGCTAGCAGCATTTTCTGCAAAAGTAGCAGAATACCGGTTCGACATACAAAAAAAAAAACTAAAATACAAAAAAAAGACAAATAAAAACAAAACAAACAGCACCACCCAAAGCCAAACAAACGAACGCCTTTCGACGCGTCATTGCGTTGCGGATTAAGATTTGCTGTCTACCTACTTCAAGTTGTGGACAAACTTATGAAAAAAAAAGTTGATGGCTCAGATACTTCTTTTTTTTTTTCTTTTATATAAAAAAAGATCGTTGGCAAAAGTAGTTTTTGCTAAAAAAAAGTCATACAAACGCGTCGCCGTATAAGGAAAGACAGGGAGAAAGAAAAAGAGACTTTGAAACAACGGCCTTGATACCAGCGACAGTTGTCATTTGATACAAGCTTGCTGATATTTTATAGCAGCGCGTAGCGCGTTCACCTGACGGACGTGGTGATCTGCCAGGTTGATCAAGTGTGGATGACTTGGATTGGATTTTAGTTATTTTTATTTGATTTGATTTGCTTCTCGGTGGGTTGTTTTCTTTTCTTTCATTTCCAACCGCGTCGCCGGATAATGAATTAAAAAATTTCACCTTTAAATTTGTTTATTTAGGCTGCAGACTATGGTGGTGAAGAGTCTCATATAGACCTGAAAGAAGTGGGTGGAGAAATTCCACACAGAAATTCTACTTTTCGTTATTCAGGTTGGCAAAGTCGTTTTGGAATTTTTCATTACGATGATATGAATACTGAACAGTTCTCGAATGACTCATACATCTGGCAGGTATAACAAACTCTGTTTTGTGCTTATATCGACTAGAGGCTTTGAAAAAAAAGATATAAAGGTCAGGGGTCAGTTTCATATTAATGACTTTTTTAAGGACAAAAAGCATCGACAAAAAGAGGTTTTGATTTTTTGTCATTGAGACTTAAATTAAACGCGATTGACATTTTGTGTAATGGAATCGATGACGTTTTTTTTTCGTTTTCACTCCGATTGACAATGACAGATGGTTTATTAATTAAAAAGCTTTATTTCCACATTGTATTTACATATACATTTGCTCATAGTAATAACTATTGCGGTGCTGTTAGGGAAGATTTTCTGCTTTATAAATAGAACACACATCTGTTAGGGCCATTAAATAAATAACTTTTGCAATATGATACTAGGTCACGTATTTATAGAGTTATTGATTGTGAAATATATATCTAGACACAGAGACAGTATTTAATATTCCACATCATAATCAAATTAACAAAAAGTTTTTTTTTTTGTTGAGATAATTGCTTTTTCTTACATGGCACCATTATTGTGTTTGTAAAGAAGAGAGCTACTAAAGTTGTGTTCTTTAGAAACAAACAATCAGTGCCTAAATTAAGATCAATATAATAGTTTTGACAGGTGATGTACAAATTTGGTTGCTGGGCCAGATTTGTTTAAGTTTGTTTTATAAATAGCCTGTGATGATTAATTGGTAACTTAATAGAATAAATGTTTGGGACAATATTGTTTCTTTTATGTGAACTTTTGATTACTTGTCTGTAATTTATTGTTGAGAACAGAATTCACAACAAATGCTTACAGTCAAAGCAAAGTTAGAACGAGATCGAAAATCAAAGAACGGAACGGAAGTGTTTTCAAAGTGATTCGAAAGGGGTTTGGGAGTCTTTCAAAATTGGTTCTTATGTGGTTCTTATGTGTTTTGGTAGTTAGTCCATAATGGCTTAAGAATTCTATCAAAATCGTTTGGAAACGGTATGGATGTGGCTCGGTACTGGTATTCCAAAATTTCCGAATTGGTTTCCGTGTGGTTCCGAAATATCTGCAGAGCAGTTTATCAAATGATTCGAAAGTAGTTTGGTAGTGGTTTGATATTTGTTTGGAAGATGCTTGGTAGTGATTTTTTGTTTGGTAGTTGTTTCGTAGTGTAGTGGTTTAGTTGTATTTTTGAAATGTTTTGATTATGGTTGTGTATTGGTTTAGTAGAGATTTTGAAGTCATATCGAAGTGGTAAATAAATTACCTTTATTTTAAACCAAATATACCTTCTAATGGAAAATGCTTTCTCAATATTAACTTCACAAGGTAATACTGCACATACTTTGTATGCATTAGCCTTCAACTTTGATTTCACACCAATCCCATAGCTGTATGCCTTTGGTCGAAGTTCAATATAATTTTACCTAATCTACTTTTTGGAAAAAAAATGTTAAAATTTTGGAAAAGAAGTGTTTGAATCTACAGAAATGTGGCTACTTTCAAATTATGGTAAATTGTATCTTCATTAAAATTTTCCCATAGCCTTTTTCAATAATTTGCAGATTTTGGAAAATATAAGCCAAAAACTGGGAAAAGTCTTAAAATTTCGCAATTTTTCATGCCTAACGGACTTGGCACAGGGCTATCGAAGCTGCATTATTGGTTTAGAACTCCCGATGTCTTACAACAAAAAAAAAAAAACAGTATAGTGCAAATTTTAACGACCTAGGATGTCTTAAATGACTGCCTCAAAAACAAATTCTTTTAGTGAAACAGCAAATTCTTTCTTATTCTTTTTCTTTACCATTCCAAATAGGTTGCTCTTCAAAGACATTAAGACTCAGAGGGAAAGTTAAATTAAAAAAAAAAAAAAACACACAAAAGAAAAAAACAAAAAAATTTAAATAGTACTGACCTGCCCCAAAACTTGATCAAATGCAACAATAACACATATCAAACATTAAGTCATTACAATATTTCTAATGCAATTACATGCTATTAGCAATGCCTGCACCTAATGTGTTGTTTTATTTAAACCTATTTCCAAAGACACCTTTGGTGGCATTTTAAGACGACATCGTTTGAAGAACCAACCCCTGATTGATGTTTAAATGTTTTTTCTTCTTAAGCTCATTTTAAAGAGAACAAAAAAATAATATATAATAATAATACTTTTGTTGCGCAGATTTTATTTGACCCATTGTGCTACTAAAAAGAAAAAGCTGGTTAAATGTTTGTTTTTTATTCCTTTTTGAAGCTCCCATTGGTCATTGTTCTCAGAAAATGTCGGCACCCAAAGAAAAACAAACAAGAAACTTTTATGTTAATTATGATGTCGAAATGTACATATTTCAATATTTGACGACTCTTGATATTCATCATAACCCAGAGGTACAAGGTACATATATAATGCATTTAATTTGCAGTAATTTTTTTACATGAAAATTATTTATGCTGTTTAAACTTAAAACAAAGGATGGCTTTCAGTGGGACAAAATAATAATGAAACTCAGAACATAAAGAGTATATTTTGGAATGGTCCTTGTTTCGAAAAATCTAGAATTTGAAAATAACTATGTTCTTAGAATTTCCTACTTATTTTTCATTTCTCTGAAAAACTTGTATAAGAACTTAAAAAAAGGAACATACTCAAAAAAGTTCACTATCATATATTACCAAAAGGGTTGTGTTATTTAGCCAATTATTTTCTTCCTTATACTAAAACAAGTCTTAAATTTCAAAACCACTATTTCGATTTCGAAAATCGATATCTTAGGTAATTTGAAAATTCATTTAAATTCACCTTTGAAATTCTTACATAATTACCACAAACCAACGTAATTATTATTAAATATTCAAAAGGAATTCAAAAGATTCATCCATCCATCAATCATGTTTGGTTTGGTAGCCTCAAAACCTTATAAAGGCTATAAGCTTATGCAAATGCGAGATTATTCAACTTTAACCGCAATCCAGATCAGAGCTACATCTTATTTGTAGGCAGGTAATACTAAAATTTCGGTTTTCCTTTCGTTTTAGACTTGCAAATTTAATAAATATTTTCATTTGTTAGTGATTTTTTTTGTTTTGTGCAAAAATAAAATAAAACTTTCTTCATCACTCTCCCTAATCTTTAACGTAAAGCCCACATTTGTATTCCAAAAATAATCTTTGAATTCCAACAAAAGAATAACTTATTCAAAATTAGAATGTCTATATTTTTTTTCTGTCAGTGCCAAACATATCAACAATGAGTCGTGTCAAAGTCAACCCAATTTAGAATTTTATCTTGAATTGTTATGTGGTGTTTTTATATCGCTACTTGTCAATTGCCACTGAATTCTCTAATTTTCATTACATCATCATCGTTCTAAGACGAATCTTGATTCTGATTTCCAAGAAAAAACAAAAAAAACATGAAAAGATTTCATGCAAATGTCCAGTTCATTGATGAAATCACCATACTCAGCAATTTGTCGTCTGTTCACATATATGTAGCTCATTACATGAAGATCTACGGGTTGGCTGACCAGACAAACCCGTATGCCTACTCATGTAGTCTAGATAAAATAATGGTAGTTTTTTTATACTCTCGCAGATAGATAGAGAGATACATTCTTTGCAAAAACCTTGTTCGATTGGATTTTATTGCAGAAAAAATAATAAAAAGCAGAAAAAGAAAAAAAAAACTCTTTTTAGTTGCACTTCAACTGTCAATGTTGACATTCTTTGAGAGCTGCTTTGTGTTTGTGGGTAAACATTGACGAGATGATAAAACGAAAGGAGACAACGATGATAAAAAATAAAATAAATGCCGACTTTAACCAATAACCTCAACCAAAGTCAAACACACCTTCAGATAAAATAAAGAGCTTGTCCTCGATTTCCGTTTCTTCATAATCCCTGTGCATCATCATCATCATCATCGTGTAAAATGGTGGCCATATCCTATTCGAAAAAGGGTATCATCTGTTCATCTATTAAATTGGCTATAAAAATAGTCTTCAATGTCACGAACTTAGTTTCTCCATACCAGAGGAGATTCTCTCTAGGAGAATCTTTTTTATAGACAGACTTAGTCCTTTTGCCTGCCTTTTTCATAAAGAAACGAAAACGAAAAGAAACAAAAAAGAATATCCTATTTAGAAAATTGACTTTTGTGCATAACTTTGTGCAAGAGGTTGCGATGAGGCTTTGTCGTAGATATATACCAAATGGCTTATCTATTCGGAAACATACGGCGAAAGCTATTCTATGCAAGGCAAAATTTTATTTCAAGCTGACATTGACACTGTGTGATGTTGTGGTTCAAAGGACGAGAATAAAGCAAAAAATTTATGTTTGTATGAGGAAATGAATCCTTTTTTATTTGTTTTTATGGTATTTTTTCATTAAGATAGGATTTCAAAGGATAAAAAAACATAAAGACATTTGAAGTAGAAGTAGAAATAAAATTTTGTAATTTTTTTTTTCATAGTCACGTAAGTTGGTTACAGTATTAATTGATCAATAAACCTTTGAAAAATAATAATCCAGGATTATAAAAAAAATCTCCAAATTTTTAACCCTTGCTTTCCACAAAATAATTTGCAGGATTAAGATGAGTTTTAATTAACTTTTAACTTTTATATATACACAAAGTATAATTTTTGTATTGAATTTTATTTGTAATCCCAAATCTATTTAGTATAGGTAAAATAGTACAAAAACGTTGAGTTTGGGATAAAAAGCAAAGATAAAGAGTTTTTATAAAAAAAATGTAGATGAAAGGGTGTTTTTTCGGTTTCGATGACAAACCGAATGTTTATACTTGAGTTTTAAGACGTTTTGCACGAATCATTGGCTTTTTTCGACCTTTCGAATTTCATCAATGTATCTTGTTTTTCACACGGGTTTCGATAATATTAACCTGTTGAAGTAAAAAAAAAACAAGCACCCTTGTTTTTCATCGGCAATAACTTTTCTTAGAGCAATCGTATTGACTTGATTTTTATGTCATTAGATTCATTATCAAAAAATACCTTAAACACATGTCTCATAATGATGATATTCCACAACCAATTTTTTTCACTATATTTTTGACCTTCATCGCCTCCCTCTTGTCATCCCAAAAGAAAACTTTTTGCAAAGTTTCATAAATTTTTTTTTCCAATGCCTATTTTACCAGCACTAATTAGATTTATAACAAATGTTTGTTTGAAAAATCAACTTAATTTTGGAAAATTGATTTTGTCATGAGTTTTCGTATCAAAAACGTAGAAGACCTTTCTTTAAATAGGGTTACCACGTACCTACAACTTCTCATTTTTAAAGTGATAACCCTTTATTTTCATTTTAGTATCTCTTTATCCATCATTTAATACCATTTAGTTAGACCATAAAAAAAATCTTTTTATGGTTGGCTAGCAAAGTCAACTTGTTTTTCAAGGAAAAGAATCATAAAGATATGTTGAGCATTTAAAACATACTTCACTGTGGAATTTACTGACTATAATTTTCCACTATTATACTAATATGTACTATTAACACTTTCATACCTCAAGAAACAGCCACCAGAGCAGTTTGCGGTATGTTTGAAGAACCGGAAAATTTTACCCTCAATCGACTGTAACTGTATCCATTATATACTTCTCTTCGGTATAGCTAATTTAAGTAAAATATTATGTCTAAATAAACAAAAACATCTATAATACCGCTCGCAACGACCGACGACGTGGATGTTGCACAACATCATAATCATCCTCGCCAAAACGAAAGTAAATCTCTGACAATAATAATTTTTTTTTAAATTCAAAGTTAAAGAAAGAGAGAGTGAAAGTTATGTCTAAATAGAAGAAGAAAATAGGGGGCCGGACAAAGGAAGGAAAAGGAAAGAAAAGCCCATCAAGCCGTCAAACATTTACGTACTCTATCCGTCCGGGCAGTGTTCTTTTCGGTATGAAAAACAATTAGTTGCATGAACACCAAACAACACCAAGTTGAGGGGCTATTCCGCAAGTCATGAATAGCACGTTTTGTTTTCTTTATTTCTTACCTTTAACTATTTTTCAATTTTTTTTTTATTACTTTTTAGTTTATTTTCATATACAATTGTATTTTTTTTTTGCAACTATTATAGTGCTAGCTAATTATTTTTTGTTGAGTATAGGGGAATAATAGGAGGCAGCAAAAAATGGTGCTAAATGAGAAAATTGTTATTTATGATTAAGCTTATAGCGCAAGGTAGATTCAATTATATATGTACATTCGTTATGCCACAAAAAGAGAACAGAAAACGAAACGAATACACCACAAAAGTTAACCAGAAAGAAAAAAAATATAAAAAAAGAAGGAAAAGAAGAAAATATTAACAACGGAAATGGGTTAATGCATTTCAGGTGTACAAGGTTCATTAATAAAAAAAAAGAAGAAGCTAATTATAGTTTATTTTTATCTTTATGACAAAAAGAAGCAAACAAAAAAAAATTGGACAAAAATTTTAATGTAAACATAATGATGAAAAATAGTTACATTATACCACTAAGGTCACTGCGGTGTATACGTAACTATTTTTTAACAAGTGACATTAAGACAAGTCACATAAGTAGTTAGGTTTTAGGGTTTGAACTTTTTAACAATATAACTTAAAAGTGTATATAACAAATATAAAATATATAATATATATATATACTTGACATCTTCATTGTCAGCTTTTCTTTGCAGGTTTGCAGACAAAAAAACTGTCCAAATTGAAAACGCTTTTAATTCGTCATATTTTGTTTGCATAAACACCTTTTAGCAATCGAAATATTAATTGATGACTTGATCACTGATGACGAATGCACTTTTCCAAGTCATCACTATTTTCCTTACAAATTAATGATAGACAACATTCTTTTGCGTAAAGAAAAAGTAAGACGCTTTTGAAAACTCAAAAGTATGCTCTGATGCATTCAGAACTATAAGGATCCCTTTGATATTTGCATAAGCCTTCTTCAAAACATCTTCACTGTGATTTTAAGTAGTACGAGTGGGAAGTATCTTGCATATGAACTCTTGTGAATTGATGATGACAAGTTACTTATTTTTTTCTTCTACATCAAGTGAGTTGAAATGTCAAAGTGGTTGACTGATGATGTGTAGATGCAAGCAAAAGACTTCTTAATCGATATTTGTGTTTTTTAGTATACAAAACGAAAGTGACAAGTCGTGCACTATTTCTCAAAACTTGTGTGTACAAATAGATCTCTTGACTGATTGACTTTATAAAATTTGAACAGGTTGTTCAGTTCTCAACACTCTCAATTGGATCATAAAAATAACACAATTTTGATGACCATGACATTCGTTAGTTCTTCAAGGACAATTCTAATAATAAAAATACATATAACCATCATCATCCAGGGACAAACTGAATTGGTATACTTATAATTTCTTTATGATGAGGAGGAGAGGTTAGATAGAAGCTTGTTTTCTCCAAAAGGCAAAAACAGAAGAAAACTTTTTACTGCCACACAGAAGAGATCTAGGTCGAATGAGAGGAATAAAGTGGTTGTTTGTTTATATTCGCATGTGCTGCCATCTGAGCAATTTGTGTCTAAAATAAAAAAAAATAAAGAAAAATGTCAAGTCAAGTGGTGTTTTTGACAGCAGCACACTTTAACTATCAATGACTTCAGAGTTTGACCTATTTATGTGTATATAAAGTATGTGTAACTTTGTTTACTACTTTTCATCAAATTACTATATAAGAAGTACATCAATAAATAAAAGATGATTTCTTTCGGAAGTAACGAGCATCCTTCAATATTTTTTTTATATTTTATGATAATATTCAGAATTTCAAACAAGATACCAAAAACAAATATATCTAAATGATAAATTCTTTACTCAGATAGAGGGATGGCGCCACATTTACTATTTACACACATTTACTATTTTCGGATGAGCGATTTCAAGAGGAATTTTCTTTTTTGATTAAAAACAAAATTGATAAGAATCTTGTTTTGAAATGTTGAAGTCAGAAAAGGGAAAGTATTTTTTTATACAGGGTTATTTTCTTAAAATCATTACGAAATGGGTGTCGAAGCAAAACGATAGTTTTTCTCTGTCTAGTAATTATTCTAGGTCAAAGATAAATAGTAAATTAGTATTGACTATTTTGATCAATTATAACCCATTTTTAGATACCTACCACATAAAAAAGGGTCATCTTAAAGGAAAGAAATTACTTAATCATAAATTTATCAAACGATTGTTGTTATGCAAATATTTTTTGATACTTATACATAATTTTTAAAATATTGCAGACTTTTGGGTCTCACAAATGAAACTTTAAAGTACTGGTACTTCTTAACGGAGAAGGTTATGTAGAAACTTTAAAAAAGATTTTATGCAAAATTAACTCAGCTTTAAGTTTGTGTAAATTTATGTTGTTGTTTAAAACCTTTAGTTTCTATGACCTGTCTTAGCAGGATGCAAAAGGGTGCAGATTTATTCCCAGACTTAAAACCACCCCACCTGACTTTAAGTTAGAAGAAATAGTTTAAAGAAAAACTCTACATAAAAATTCAAAAAATAGTTTAAACAATAATTTTTTTTTTTATTAATTTTTTTTTTTTAAATAAGACTTGTAGATTTATATTTTGATAGGTAGGCTATTTTAGTCAATGCGAAAATACGTAAATGCAAATTAAAAAAGCGACGTATATTTGTAGAATTATATTTTAATAGTTGGGCTATTTTAATGAATTTTAAATTAAATACAAATTAAAAAACTTTATTTCATATTTTCCCAACGTTTTGTTGTTATTCGCGACTTCTTCAGGGGTTAAAATAGATCTTTATTTAACATTATAAGAACATTCTTTAAATTTTTTTTTAGTTTGTTACTAAAAGACTCCCAAACAAACTAAAACTGTAGTAAATCAATAAAAAATGTCTTATAATGTTAAATTAAGATCTAGTACGACCCCTGAAGAATTCGCGAATAACGACGACTAAACGTTGGTAAAAGATGAAATAAAGTTTTTTAATTTGTATTTAATTTAAAATTCATTAAAATAGCCCCCTTATTAAAATATGATTCTACAAATATACGTTACAAAATTGGTCGCATAACAAATTAATCCAAACATTTTTTTAATAAATCAATCTTAAATTAAAATAAATTAAAGAAATTAAATTTTATAGAACTATAAAAAAAAATAAATTAAAAAAGATTCAAGCTAAAAAATAAAATCTAAGACACCTTTTTTCAAGAGCCGATTTTTCAATCTTCTAATAAACAGTCAGTTAACTGTTCGACGAATAAAATTATTAGGCTCATAAACAATCAGATAACAAACATTGAGTTTTTCAATCAAGAAAAATCTATTCTACAGAATAACAAAAAAAAATGTCAAATTCAAAAATATTCAAATTTAAACGTCATAATAATTCATAATTGTTTTTGTTTTCTTGTGTTCCGCTTTTTTTTCATCGACATTTTCTTCAAAACAGTTTTGAAAATGACAAAATATTTTTGATGAGATTATTCTTTAGAATAAATTTTATTCGTTTCTGAAAGGAGCAGATAGTTTAATTCCTCTATGAAATGTTTTAAGCAAAAAGCTACATTATGTATGTCCGACTGTTGAAAAATTGATTTTGTCTCCATCTGGGGAATAAGTACTAACTGACTGTTTAACTGACCATTGAAAAATTGGCCCTAAGGCCCAATTTATTGACTCTCCATTAAACTTAAATCGCCATTAAAAAAAGGAATTTTAAAATTAAAAAATCAAATTCGCTTAATTCAGTCTCTTTTAAGCATTTTTTTGAAGTTTGGCATAATTAACTAATTGAGCATTAAATTTAAAAGTCGTTTTAGTTAAAACTCCAAATTCGACCTTTTAAGAGGGATTTTTAGAGCAAATGGAGGTTTTAAAATGAATTTCTATTTATTCACTCTCCATTGGCGTCAAATGTCATTTCAATTGTTATTTCATTATTATTTTTTTGAAAAAAATTTGTTCATGAAATGAGCTAAGGAATCATTAAAACAAAATCAAAATTGTGTATGTAATAGTCCAGAATAGAGCATATTTGTTTGGAATAAAAAGTATTTATACCATAAATAAGTTACAATTTAAAATGATTGCGGCTCGCCAAAAATTGTTATCTATGGGTATGAGGGATAAATAGACAACACTTCATTTAAGATTTTTAATAGACTCAAAATTCAAAAAAATTAATGCATTTCTCATCTATTCGCAGAAGAGCACATAATATATCTAATAGATTATCTTCTCTACTTCAAAAGAACCACGACGTAAAAATATTTTAAATGGAATTTTAAATTTAAAGTTTTCATTAAAAGGAAAGACTTTAACTAAAGCAGAGTGAATTAAATGAATTTTTAATGATGTATACTTATAGGCGTCAATAGTTTAACGACGCTGTTAACTAAAACGATAAATTTCAAAATTTAATGAAGGGTCAATAAATTGGCCCAAAGCCAAATAAAAAATAAATTTTAAAAAATAAAAACTAAATTAAAAAAAAGCCATAAATGATTTTTTTCCTATAATTTGTTTGATAAAAAAAAAACTTTTCCAATTTTTGTCTTTAAAATCAGAAAAAAAAGTTAAACGGGGAGTATCGTTAATAAAGGTCAAAAGCAGAAAAAGAAAACACATCATACATGTGATACATTTTACAAATACAAAATGTATGCAAGCAATTCGTTAAACATCCGCATTCAATTTTCAATAAAATGGTGCCTGTCTTCTTATACGAGCGTTAACGAATAACTATTTTATTTATGTATCCTTATTTCTGTAAGTTCATTTAAAAAAGCTACTTAGCGTATCCTCATGACGAACATGTATCACCGTCATCGTGTCGTTTCGTTGCTGCATCAATATTGCCCCAAGCAAGTATACAATAAAAATGCTAATGCGACGCTCCCTCGAGAAGTATAAAAAGTGAACTAAAGAAACAATGAAGAGTGATTGGAGAAGAAAAAGAAGAAAAAAAAATTAAAAGAAAATACTTCAAACATTGATCATCTCATGCATGAATAAAGAAAAGAAACAAAATGTAAAGAAACTGTCAAGAAAACTAAAACGAAAAGTAGCAACATTAAAAAAAAAGCAAGAACACAGCTTATAACAAGACTTGCCTACATCAGCGATGCCAATGAAGAAACCTTATCAATGTCAAGTTCATTGGCATATCCCATCAACTTCAATGCTATGTATTTGTATATGGCTTGCCTGTATGCCTAGGTGCCAATAGTCACCTAGCCAACTACAGCCATCAACTGCAATCATCATCATCGGTCATCGGCAGTCGATATAGTAGACGGTAGACGGACAGATGATGGTTCTACGTTTATCCATTCGCTGTAGCAACAGCATCATCTAACTCCCAAGAGAAGTGGAAAATTCTTTTTTATCTCTTTTTTGTTTTTCAGTTTTATTTTTTTTAATCCAATTTTCCAGCAAACCCGTCGTTGTCGATTGATGACTTTCCACTTTCGCAAAACCAAACGCGAAAGGCGTAGATAAATGACATTGGAGGAATTGCCTTGATGCAACTATAGATGGCGTTGGATATTGTAGTTAGTTTGTTATAATGTCGAAGTCGATGTCAGTTCTTAAGGGATTGCCAGCACAAACATGCTGTGCCAGCTAGCTAGCTTATTACCTTAATGTGGGCAATTAAGCTAAATGGGTTTTGATGGCGTGTGGCCGATGTTTCTATAAATAGGACGCTCACGCAGTATGCGGCGAATGCAGTTAAGATTCCGATGTCACTTTATAATGCCAACAGAATCCGGAGTTGGGACTTAATGCGGCGGTGGATGGTGGATGGCGGTGTGGCAGTGACGGACGACAAATGAGACTTGCTAACTTGTATAAGATGAATATTAATCATGTGCTTAGAGTAATTAAATAAATATTGATGAATACGAGTGCTTGACATGCATCAATCAGTTTAAGTGCAGATTAGCAGTAGGATTTATCATAAAGAAATCATAATTATTTCGTGTATGAATGATTTTTTTTATGTCTTCTTTTGCACAACATTTTAGGGTCAAGTTGTCTGCGAGACAAGTAGTATTCAACTGAAAAGTAGGTAGTGTCCTTGGATCAGAGACAAGACCCAGACCAAAAATGGATAGTTAGAACTCGAATGACGTGTCCTTGTGTTGTTAAACTTGAACGTTTGACATTGGCACAGAAGAGAAAAGCCTAACTCTTGACCCATATAAGAATTTAATCACACGTAAAGTAGATTGCACAAAAAAGTTAAAAATAAAATACATGGTTAAACATTAATGATACAGAAATGTAATCTTAAATCAGCAGCAGGGGACTTAAAAAATAATCTCAGAAGAAGAAGAAGTATAAAGTTGGATTTTAAATTCAGAATTAATTGTTGATCGTTGCTAGAAGGAAGGTTATGACGGAGTAACAAGTACAATAGACCATTAGACAAAAAAGACCCCTGAACTAAAAATAATATTTTTTTGGGATTTAAAATGAAACAGACATAAGGAATTCATAAAGTCCTTAAAAATATTTTTGGTGAAACTGTGTTTTTCTTATAAGTTGAGTAATGTGTCTAAAAGGTTTCATAATTTTGGTCGAAAGATTGTTATAAGAACTAAGAGTTTAAAAAGTCCACAAAATTATCTTGAAGGAGTGTTTCAAATTCAGTACAAAAAAAAAAAAATTGATACCCCATTACAAATTGTTAAAAATGTTTCATTTGCCACTGAAACCAAAAATCAAAGCAGTGAAGTCAAGAAGTCAAAAATATTTAAGGTCGAAGAGTTTTTTTTTGTTTTAGTTAATAAGAAAATTCTGCCATCTTTGCCAAAAATCAATGATATTAAAAAATGGTACCCTTATGAACTTTATTAAAATTGTTGTCTTTGTCATGCCTACATTTATTTCATGTGAAAGGTGAATCTAAAGTGCTTTTAAAAAAATATCATGGTTTAAAGCATGTTTTTTTATTGAAAAAAAAAAAAACAATAATAAATAAATTTGGCAAATACTTTACATTTGGGATAGAAACCAAGAATAAAGAGACTTCATAAAATAATTGGCTTAAAGGTTGCTTTTTTAAAGTTCCAAATAGTTTATTTTCTGTAATAAGTTCTAAATAGTCAATTTCATTATAATCATTATAATTAAAATAGAAAAGGTTTATTTTTTTTCAAAAACGGGTCTAGCAACGGTAACTGTAATACAAACGTTTATTTCTTTCTGCACTTCAATTAAACGACCAAGTGGATTTGAAAGAAAATTTTTATACCGAAAAGTTTATAAAATTTGTCAAAAAATATATTTTTGGATTAAAAAAAAAAGAACAATTTTTTTAATAATTGATAAATATTTTCTTAAAAATAACGTACAATATTTCGTCTTGAAAAATGTTAGTGAATTTTTATCTATATATCGTCGCCTTCAGACCAAAAGTATGAATTTGAAAAATTTAAATTGTAATCCTTTATAAAAACGGTGGATCGGTCGCACCCTCGCTGTCGGAAAATTGTAGTTTTCCAGTAAACATTTGGAGGGTGAACTGCAAATTTCTAAACTTTCTGCGGAAAAAAATCTAAGAATTTCTGCAGTGATTGAGTTGTATACGGAGATTTCTTTATTTATTGCGGCGGGTGTAAAATTAATTCTCGAAAACGTTAGCTTTCTCTTTTTTGCTTTGGTCTTCTTGAACACTCTTGGATGCAGTTGGTTAAATTCTTTCCTGTCACGTTCTCCGGTTAATTTTTCTTAAAAGTAAGAAATATTCGATGACAAAACGGAACCCTGTAGCACATTAACATCTTTTTAATTTTTTCATTCAAGGCAATTTTAAGTGGCCGTATGAAAGTATCTTTATAATAAGACCATCTTCCAATTTGTTCACCCACCTTTCTTTAATTTTTAATCACAATCATCATAAAAAAAAACTTTTTAAAAAAATTAATAACTTAGCGTTCTTCTTCGATACCGTACTTGACTAATCCTGCTATCGGACAATAAATCTCACGAGTATACAAAAAAAAAATTAGAGCAATCAAACAACTCCTCCAGTCTTGGTGAAAGTATCAAAACTTCTCCCTCTTTTCACAAAGAATTTCGTCGTCGCCGTTGTCAGATGTATATAAACAAATACTTTTGGTTAGGTCAGTTGGCATTGTGCTGAATACCTAACAACCCACAGTGGCTTATTAAAACTTATTTGACCGCACATATCACAAAAACCCCAACATCATCATCATCATAGATGCATATGGTTCCAAAACAAATTAAAGGTTCATCATCGAAGAAGAGGGGAGGGAGGGGTTGAGGTTGATTTTTCTGGCATTTATTCATGGATAGAGAACACAACCGTCTTGTCCCGTCTGGGTGTCGCCATTACTTTCATCGCCGCCACCGTTACCAACCGTGTCTTTTCTCTGGAAGGAGATATTTTTAAATTCCTCTTAAGTTTGAAGGTACATCGTTACAAAGAAATGAGTGTTGTTGCACTACCGTTAGTTTATCTATCTGCGGTTCGTTAATTCTTCTCAGTCAATTGCTTTCTTGGTTGACTTTCTAGGAGAGATAGATGGTATTTATTCTGTTATATTCTCGTTTCTTTATAGTATTTGCCACTTTTTTCACCAAGAGAGAGAAATTTAATAATAATTCGTTTCAATTTTTTTTAATTTCAGATACTCATCTCAAAATGAAGACTTGAAGAAATTATATCCCGCATCGTCGTCATAATTCAAACACCAGGAACCAATCTTTTTATAACATTTTAATATAATAGTTATAGTTAGTTGGTAAGTGTATACAATTTGTAATGTGAAATAATAATTCATTTTATTTTTTTTTTGTTATAAACAATAACAACAATTGCAACTGTAACTCTAATCCAAGACACCTCTTGTTTCATAATAAATGTATTTAGAGCAGTCAGGTAAAATATCTGTTTCCACTGGATCGGAAACGGCAAAACCATCCCCATCCACGCAAAATATTTTTCCATTTATATCTTGAATGGATTCATAATTACCATTGCCACTGCATGTCAGGCGATGTATCATTCCAGCTTCGCTGAATATTTTCTGATCACGTGCACAGTCTTCATTCAGCAAGTAGATAGAAAATAAATGAATGAAAAAAAAATGAGATAAATGTAAATTAATTTATTAGAAATGTAATAAATAATTGAAAAGAAATATATTTCAGTATGGAATTCAAAGAATGATTGACTTACAGCAATTCATCGATGTCACTTTGTTGGATTGTACTTGAAACGAACCGAGTCTTGTGCCATCTCTCCAATAACAAGATGCTCTGGAAAAGTGATAATTGTATGCTTTAAATATAGAGATACATTACATTTTTAAATGCTTTGAAATTTAACAAAACTGCTAAGCTAAGAGACGAGTTTTAAAATGCAATTTGTATTAACTGACCGTCTTTACAAATAGGATTTTAAATGTGTCATACCTATGGTAGAGTTACACAAATTCCTTTTTTCCAAGACTGATAAAGTTTAAAATTGACACCCTTCAGGTTTCAATGAAGGTCAATATTCGCAGGAAACATGCCAAGTTTATGAAATGGCAATGGTGCAGTGGATGTAGTACATGACTGCTAACCTGGAGGTGTGGGTTCGAGCCCTACCTCAGGCAGCATTCTTTTCTTTATCCCCCAGTTTGGAAGCCACCCGTGGGATTATATGAAATAATAATCATCTTATTCTCAATTCACTGTACCAACAAAAAATTCTTTCCTATCCATCTATTCCTTCTAACTATAGCCGTGCAGTGCATTTAAAAGACCTTAGGTCTTACAGGCATATTAGTTAAAATTATATAAAAAAAAATATTTATATAAAAAAAATACTTCCAACAGAAAAGGGCTTCAAATCTTTTGAAATACCCTCATAATCTAACTTTAGTATGTTAGTAACAGTTTAAAACAGAAATATCGAAACTCCTAGTAGAGTCAAGGAGGTCCTCCCAATCAGCTCCGATTATGTTTTTATAAAATGCATGTTACTAATTGCGAGACTATGTTTCTTTTATGTTTTGAAAACACATTATATAAAACAATTTTAAAGAATTATTATTTTTTAATTGTAGGTACGTTAATATGTATTTTGACTTTAATATTTAATGCTCTTTTAATTTTTAGTCAAAGGTTTAAGGTCGAAAATGTCTAGTTTTTTTGAGAAGATCCAAATTAAGTGAATAAAATTAATAAAATCTTTATTATTTTTTAAGATCTGAAACTAAAAGCCTTTACTTTATATTAAACGTATTCAAAATTAGTGCGTTTAAACGTTGAAACATTTTGCTATAGCTGAACCGATATGAATTTTTTTAATGACCCAAAAATCAAACTTTACATATAGATTGACCACAATTTTAAAATCGTTACACATAAATATTTAAATAATTTACTTAGGGTTATATACCTATATTATTTGTAGAAATGTATAATTATTTTGTTATTTTTTTTTTGGAGTTTGCAATTTGATCGGTGATAGTAAGAAATTCCTAAACACTTTTATAATATCCAATATTGCACCCAAAAACGAATAAATTCAAAAACAACAAGTAATCAACTATATATTTGATGTTTCTTGAACCTACGTGTCTTTCTACTTTTACATAATGTTCTTTTCGAAAGTTTTCGAATGAAGAAAGATGATTTTCAAAACTAGTTTTTTTTTTTGTTGAGAAAAACGATAATTTATAATGAAATTATTTCCAAGTAATTTGCATAAAATGAGCTACGAAAAGAAGTTACTGAAGTGATGAGACTTATTAACAATAAAGTACTGGATGCGATCGTCAATATTTACTCCATATCCGAGGTCATTTCGTGCAAATGAGGTGAAATTATCTCATTATAATAGTTAAATTAGCTATAAGATCGTCTTTTTGGGCCTAATGCTCTTTAAAAAATTGAAAATGAAGAAATCTACCCTGAATCGAAAAAAATATAAAGATACCTACCTTTTTTTGAAGCTAAAGATTTATACCAATATTCAATTTTTAACTAAATCGTTGTTAATAAAGACTTTTTGTGAAAAAGAACTTTAAGAACTTGCTTTTCTTTTTCATTAAATTTGCATTCCAAATAAAAGTTGCTTTAAAAATAATTTAATTTTGGAAATAACTACTTTTTCTTATTTCAATAGTTTGTCAAATAACCAACTTTTCCACAAGGTCACTATTATTGATTAATCTAAAAGATTAATAAAGTCTTTTATTTTCCATTTCATGAAACGTTAGCAAACTACTCATTAGTAAAAAATATTTCTATATTGACAACAAAAAATACCAAAAGTTTCGATTGATTGATAAATAATTGTTTTTCATCAAACTGATGAATACATACATTTCCTATGATGTCAACGTTATGATAAAAACAAGGGTAATTTTGTTTAGTGGCACCTTTCAACTTTCATGAATTTTCAATATTCACTATTAATCACTATTAATTTTTTGATGTTCTTCTTTGTCGATTAAAAAAAGAAAATAATAAAATTCTCACTCACATGCCATTAGAAATAGAATATCTTCCATAAGAACCATCATAGTCACACAAAATGTTATTGAACTCAATTTCCGTTGTGCCATGCGCCGCATATGCTTTCTTTAATAAATTCTGTGCATAAGCAGAACTCTCACATTGTCTTAAATATGTTGAACCAAATTTGCTAAAATCATCTGTATATTATAATTTTTTTTTTGTAATAAAAAAAAGAAAATAAGAAAAATAAAAAACATTAACAAAAATGTACTCCGCCGAATGTCGTCGTCTAAGTATACAATAAAGCTTGCAATAATATGAAAAACAAGAAGAAGAAGGCAAAAATGTACGATAGTGTCAATGTTTGGATTATACAATGGCAACCTTCAACAATAACACAAAAAAACCAACAGCAGCAGAAGCGCACTACTAAACCACAATGAAATACCACTAAAACACAGAACAACACAAAACCATACATATTTTGTCATCTTTTGTTGTTTTTTTTTTTTTTTTATTTTCTTCTTTTATTTTTGTTTGGAATCTTTGCAATGTTTGGCCTGAATGAAGTGGTAACGATGATGATGAGATGGTTGGAAATAAAAGAAAAAAAATATTGCAAAAAAAATCTGTCAACAAAAACAAACAAAAAAATGAGGCCAACACTCGACATCAGCATATTGTGATTTTGTTTGCTTTTTTTTCATTCATAGGTTATTGGACTTACAACACGGCAAAAACTTCCACATTGCTTCTGGAACGGCTCGTGTTCCACTTAGAATTTGGCCAGTTGTCGGTTCGGCACACCAACACACACCCCCTGTGCATTGGAGGGCTTCGAAATTGCCCATTGAGTCGCAGTGTAGGGTATTATCACCCAAGCCGTCTTGAATCATTTTATATTTCATACGACTGCAGGCACACGTCATGCCTTCAGATTCGCGCCACCATGACCAGCCATGGATTCGTTTTCCTGTCTCTGAGTAACAAAAGCATCTAAGACACAAAAAGAAAATAATAGAAGAATTTGATAGTAATCCCCATTTGATGTTAATTCCAAAATTGTGTGTCTTTTAGTTTCCAGACTTTTCTTTTGTTAATGTTGGAAAAACTTTTAAGAAAGAAACATAAAATTCCGTCACACACAAAAAAAAAAAACACCCTGTCTCTTGATACCTTCCACTTAATCGATCGCCTTTACATTGAACCGCTGCAAAGCTTCCATCTACTTCACAACTCGGAAGGCGGGTTACGCCCGCCAAGTGATACGAATAAGCACACGTATCTATAACACAATCACAAAAAAAAAAAATAAGAAAGAAAAGAAAGAATAAGAAAGAGTCACTTTAATCCTGTGATAAGTTGAAAGGGCTGTCACATACTTTTATCCAACTGGCAAGTCATTGTTTTGTCACACTTTAAGCCCATTGCACAAGGACTTTGTTCGTTGCACTCTTCATGAAGTCCTACAAAAAAAAAGAAACCATTTTCAAGACATTGTGTGGTGACTGTGTGTGCTCCAGCACATTTCTTGAATGAAAAAGAAAACTTACCACCCAAACCACCAACACATAACGGACAACAATTGCAGATGCCTGCATTTGGAGTTATATACTCGTTGGGAGCACAATCTTGCTGTGTCAAAGATGACAGACACAGGTTGTGACTACTATCCTTACCATCACCACATATAGCAGGACAGTTGTTGTTGTTGTTGATGCTGACGCTGTCATCGTCGTCGTCGACTTCGTTATTGCCATTGTCAGCCCTAAGTTCCTTGTTGGTAATTGTTAAAATTGAAAATACGTAAAACCAATATCGTAATATCTTCTTCATGATGTTGTTACATCGATACTTTTCAGAGAAAAACTGTGAAGTTTTTTTTTTGTTGTGTGAACGATATTGGTCTTTTGGTTTGGCGTGTGTTATCTTTGGCTTGTTTTTTTTTTTTTTTTTTTGTATGTTCTGATAAATCAATTGATGTCAATATTGTTAAGTGGGTTGTAGGTAAGAGTATAGAAGTACTCTGTTCGTTTCTGCGATTGTGCGGAATTTCAAGTCAAAATAAAATAAAAAAAAGTTGTGAATTGCGTTTATGGTTTTCTTATTAAATTAATTTTTATGAAGGCGTGGCATATTTTTATACTGAAATAAAAAGTAATACATTTCTGATAACCGTTTAAGGTTTGTGTACCCTTAATGAATAGCAGGTCCCTAAGACGATGCTATTTTTCACCAGTCATCACATTTTGAGACACAAAGTATTTGCAATTTTTTCTTCTTTTAGTTTAGGTATACAAACTGTTTTTGTAAAAAAAAAGTTTTCAAAAAATAAAGGCAATAACAAAAAAAAAACACCTTTTTTTTGGAATATTTCGATAAAGACTAAAGAAATCCGATCATCTACGACGCGTTCTCAAGAAATACCTTTCCTACTATTGTTTTTTTTTTTTTTTTTGCTACAATGTAAAATAAATTTCTAATGATATAATGTTATAGTAATGTCGATTGTTTATTTAAACAAAGATAAATAAAATGGTGTCCACGGAGTGATGTTTTCGCATTTCTGACTCCTCATACCCGCAATTCGAACTTCTCATTTTTTTTCAAACGAATTGATAAAATTATTCTGTAAAAAAAAATTGGCTTTGAACGAAACCATAATTTTCTAAAGGATTTTTATATCCTTTTTCTGTGCCTGAAGTCGAAATTGCCCTGGAATGCAATTTTTAAAACACTTGAATATTAACAGGTAAAAAAGGCGGCTTTGAGTACTTTGTACGTCAATGTAACACCGTCAAATTGGTTTTTCTTTTGCAAAACTACTTTTATGCAATTTCAAAAATCGCCTCAAATATACATATTTACTTTTTTTCAAATCTAATATTTTTCTCTCGAAGATATTCAAAATAGAAATAAAAAACGTTTGGTATTTAAAAATCTTTTTTAGTCATGGGTTAAACTAAATCACCCGCACTAAAAAACAAAAAGATTTTTAAATTTGCAGTTTTTGACAAGAAAATTAGGTTTTTTTACTGAAAAAATTGTACTTATGCCTACTGCCTATACATATGTCATTGTATTATTTCTGAATAGAATATTTCTGAAAGCATTATTTTTTTCAACGAAAATAATCAAAACGCTTTAATTTGCAACAGCACACTAAAAATATAATTTTGTATTTTTTGAACACTTTATTTCCTTCTAAAGTTAATTTTTCGTTTAACTTTTCTTTCACCGGTTTTTCTAACAATTTCTTTGATTTTTCTTATCAATAAAAATCATCAATTAATGAAAACATTATCTTGCACGCAAAAACCAGGTCAATATTTATTTAACAAAAAAAAAAAAATTCTTTCTATACTTTACTACGTCAAGGTTGAATTATTATTTATCGTTCAATCATAACCATATTCCAGCAATCGAGTTCAATTATTTATTTAGGTATGTTTTGTGAATTTCATTCCCATCCTCCATGATGATAAATAACAATATATAAAAGAATAATCAAAACAAAAAATTGAAATTGTATATAGTCTGGGAAAATATTGCTGAAATCCTGCGAGTGTTATTTGGAAGGTAAATATTCTGACTTACACCGTTTGAGTATCAATGGCTTGTGTTTCTTATATCCCAAAAATCCAATAACTATCACTTGCAACTCTAATTACCCGACTATTACCATCGCATCAGCGCATTCCCCAGTTTTGATCAAAAATTGCTAAGATAACAAAATGAAAAAAAAAGAAGAAAAAAGATTTTAAATTCCACAACAATCAAATGGTTTGTTTCTCCGCGACCCCACTCTACTAGTAGAAGGGTAAGGCAAAAAGTTTTCACTGGAAAACAAAAGAAAATCCCCGCTTATCATTTGTTTGCATACAAAAAACCTCTTCATCCCCTTGTGTAATTTTGTCATCAGCAGCGATAAGATAGTAAAAATACTTTAACATTCATTTAATTACCAAATCAGTGTGAACGGTCACATCAATCTAAAAAGGTTGATGTTCTTTTGAAAAAAAAAACTAAAAGGTGTAGTTTGAAAAGAAAATAAAAGCTGTGGAGAATAAAACAAAGAGTATGTAAAAGTAATTTCTCATAGAACGAGAAACATTGCAAACAACTAATTATGTTATTTAGTTTTTTGAAATTTATATTTCTTTGCCTTATCATCATGGGCTGAAGTGCGTCAATGATACCAAAAAACATATACAAGTTCAATACAATTTTATATTTCTTTATTTATTTTCTTGGTAGTTCCCAACATTAAAACATCGAATATTTTTTATATCGGCAGTAGTTATAAAGTGTTCAAGTGGTATAACTGCGTTAAAATTGATTGAAAATTTATTTTCTTATCATTTTATCAGCAAATAACTTTTCTTGAGAATATTGCGTGGAAGTTCTGATAAAATAATGTTTTATCAATTTTAATAGCCAATAACATTTTTTTCACGCCTCTTAACAGAACGTTCGCAATTTGCTAATGGTTCAGTTCGGAAGAAATAGAAGTGCAAGTGAACCTTGAAATTTGTTTAACACAATTCTATCGGGATCTTTGAAGACAATATTTTTATAATGGTGATGTTTTGTTTTAGTTTTTTTTTTTGTGTTTAAAAAAAATCATTATAAAGTATAAAGAAAAGAGAACTAAAGCGATAAGCCCTTATAAAATCGTAGATAATGAAGATAATTTTGTTTACTTTTTGACAAGCGGCTTGTGATGAAACAAAAAATAATAATAATTGAGCTCCAAGAAAAAAACCGAAACCCATAACAACACGCCTTTGTGAAGTACATTTTCATGAAACGGGTTGTGTTTACATTATAAGTGTTTTGAACCTTTGAATAAACCTTTTTTATGTACTTTTTCAGTTTTTTTTAGAACAAAAAAGCTAGAGTTGCGATAGCAATTTTTTTTTACCGACTTCCAAAAAGGAGGAGGTACTCAATTCGTCTGTATTTTTTTTTTACATTTTTAAGTGTACTGTGAGAAAAATTAAATTTTTTTATCTGCTCAAAAATTTTAATAAATCGGCAAGTGGTTAATGGTACTCTGTAGCTCGTTTTTCTCTGCCTATGTTTTTGTACTTGCAATATAGTTACTATGGAGCAGGAGCAAGTTTAAGATTCGTATCAGACGTGGAAAAATAGAATAGAAATGCAAATATAGGACCAAAATAAGCGGTACTTATGTAGAATATGGATAAGGTTATTTTTCTCAAAAACGGTTCTAACAATTTTGATTAAAAAAATGCATGTATTGCGGAAAATAAGGTCCTTTTTGTATATCATTTTTTCATTTCTTTTGATTTGACTCCAAAACCAAGCCTAATTATAAAATAGTTATAGGCACTTTTCATATAAAAATTAGTTTTGAACTGAACTTTTGCAATAATCGATATGTTTTTGACTTTCTAAGTCAACTGAACTGGAGAGATTGATATATACTCGTAATGCCAAACAAAAAATTTAAATTGTGTCCCTATGTGTTCAATTTGGTGTATGTGTAATTTTATAAATACGGAACGAATACGGGTGGACCTATTGCCATTATTGCATAGAACATTAATTATAAGAAAAGTCACATAAATTATAAAAGAATTTAATATTAACTCTGAGGCTAGAAACACACATGCGATTTTGGTCGCGCGATTATTCAGTCGCAAATTAGATGACAACGATTTCAATGACTGTGGACACAGTTTTCAAATTTTTAATCGCGGGAAGCATGCGTGTTCACAGAAATTGAAATCTTTGTCATCCATGTTTGCGACTGAATAATCGCGCGATCAAAATCGCATGTGTGTTCCTAGCCTTAAACTTTTTCAAATACCCGAAAATAACAATTCTTGTCAAATCAAAGACCAACGAAAAGTTTCTCTTGAAAAAAGTAAAACGAGCGCTAATGGGTTTTAAACGAAACAAATGTGCAAACTGTGAGTAAAAATTGTACCTTCTTGGTTAAAGAAGATAAAATTTGATATAATTTGATGGTAGCATCAGCTTCTGAAAATAATTTCTCCAAACGTTAGTTATTTTTTTCACAAAGTAGATTAGACAAAATTATATGGGACTAAGACCATTTTGCTTGGTTTCATTTTTAGTACCGTGGTTATGATACGACAATTTTATATCTCACAAAAACATGCCAAGACATTTCATTTCTTTCTTTAAATTTCATTACCAAGTGTTTCGACCTTTTTCAATTTTCAAAACTTTGTAGGAAATTTTTTTTTTCGTTTAACCTTCATTTATTGTTCAAAACTAAAAGATTCACGGTATCGATGAAATTGGCAACTTGTTGTTTAAAAAACTTTTATTTTTGTTAATAATAGAATCGTTTTGCAATTGAAGTTTTTAATATCTTACCTTTGATTTTTCATTTACGAGAAAATGTCTCTATTCTTCAAATTTATTTTGCAATAACATTATTCTTTGTTTATTTACTTTCAGGCATCTCTAACATCATATACAAAAACACACCTTCTAGGTAAACATGGAGAAGCCGATACATCCATCGGCCGTTGGGCCTAAGGTTTCGCAAATAGCCAATCTATTCCAGCGAAAACAACCCATCGAAGTAGCTAATCCCGTAGAAGTTCAAATACCACCACCAACTAAAGAAACCCAAATGCCCCAGGCCCCAACCGTTACTGTTGTCCGTACCGAATCCCATTCGACACGTTTCAATCATGCTCGATCTCTATTTGAAAAGCTATCCGTAGAAAACAATTCAAATAATCCGGCAGCGCTAAGTGTTAAAATGTCTCGATCGGGTAGTCGCGAAGATAATCTCTGCAGCGACATAAATTACATCGATCGACGTTCACCATCACCAGCAAAGCATCGCAACAGTAGTCCATTCCCGCCTGGGCAGGCATCATTGATGAACAATAATTGCCCTACAGCAGCATCTGGTCAAATAAACGGAACAAAGTTCATTGAACAACAATCCAAATTACATCATAATATTTCACGTATAAAGTCCGAAGAGACATCTAGCGGTGGTGAAAAACCGGAGAAACCTGAAAGGAAATTTAATTCCCGTGAATTGATTGAAAAACAAAAAAAGTGGACTTCACATTTCACAAAGACAAAGACGAATCGATCGCATAGCGATCCGAATCGTTGCGATATAATTCGCACTGGACCTGGTACCGCTTTGATACCAGGCAGTATTATCCAAATGAAAGATCCTGTCATGCTTAATAACAAGAATGCAAATAACAGTAATAATTTAAGTAACAATAGTGTTAGTAGTAATAATATCATAACGGGTGTTTCCAAGTCATTGGATATGTCACTGGACGAGGATATGCCTCCAAGTCCACCGGTGCGTCATTCAGTTCATCCGCCCGAAATTAAACCTCGCAGTACCGTCAAAAATGGTAGCCCAGTCAAGAGTCCTCCCTTGCCGCCCATTCCGTCGTCCAAGCCAAAAATTATAAGCCCCGTGAAGTTCCATCCGGAACGTGTTCGATCTCCGACAAAAGTCTCTGAACCTCCACCACCACCGCCCACGTTGCCAACATCACCGCCACCACCTCCGGCCAAGTTGGTTAGCAAATCATCGATTGAAGATATTCCACCAGAATTGCCACGAAAGCGTTCGATGGATATTCTGGAGGATCAACTGCAAATGATTGGCGGTGGACTGGAGCGAAAACGTTCATCTGTGGATAAGGATAGTGGAATGTTTTCGCCAGCTCATGCGGTCAGCTCGTCGCCTAGCCCAGCACCAAGTGCTTCGTCTGGGCCATCGAGTCCCGTTCACACCGAGGACGAGAAGCAGGAAAATGAATCCACGGAAAAATCTGAATACTTCAGTATGCCGAGTGAAAATGAAGGTAAGTTTATTATTTTATTATTTATTTATTATATTTTGTTGTAGCTTCAAAATAAGTTCAAGGTCACCCTATTCTCTTCGTTCAATCTTACAAAGTTAGTTTTGTAATTTAACGTCTTGACACAACAAACCACATGTAGTTAATAATTTTAAGTGAAGCTTCCGAACTTCGTTAAACCTCTTCTACCGCAATTTCATCGACTTGAAGAAGTTAAAAATAGATACGAAATAATCCAATTAAGAAAGGAAGACATCATTTTGTGCGCGGTGTGTGCTCTTTTAACAAGTCTTTGCGTACAACGCCGTGTATCATTTCTGTTTCTGTCCGTATGCCGGAAGATACAATTATCTTCGATTGTTTTCATTCCAAAAACACACAGATAAACACAAAGAACATACACAATTTGAGTCCTTCTTTGCCTTTGGAAGCTGCTGCTTCAATCCTCCTCAATAACCGCTGCTATAATATTGAAAAAAAAAGTAAACAAACAAATCAGAAAGAATACAACTACGACGACTGAGCTTGTTTTTTGGAAGACGAACATATGTTTGCCTCTCTGACACACCCAGTTTATATGCCTCCCTTACGTAACCATTCCTCTAGCAGCAGCAGCCCGCACCTTATGAATGCCCCATTTCCACAAGCCATTCGTGTCGTATACCCGACGAACCGAACCGTGTGTATAGAGTAGTTTTGAGCATTTTGTGCGCTTTTCCGCATGAAGTATCTATCAAACGTGCGTCGGGCTGGGCATGTGGATATACCTAAATCCAGACTGATTTTACGGGGAGCACTCTATCTAAAATATTTTCTTTTGATGAAAATTTGAAAATTTTACTACTCCTCCGCTTTGGTGAGAAATTGAAATCTCGTATAAATCAAAGTGAGCTGCAAATTTGTATGTAAGAAATCTCATAGCAAAATGTGGGGCAGTTTTATTAGGATTTATTTTTAGTTGTTTGCAGTTTGCACACCACGATTGAATACGTAGTATCTTCTTGCTTGCAATTCCGAATCTTATGAATTTATGTACATCGATATTTTTAAAAGGGATTCTTTAAAATCCAATGCAACCTTTATCTTTTGACAACTTTTAAAATTTTTTCTTTTTCTTCTCAAAAAAATGACCAACAATCAGTATTATCATACAGTCACTCAACATGTTTGAGAGAGAGAATTTGAAAGAAAAGTTTTCGAACAAAAAAGAGCTTTTTGAGAAAAGACAAAACAATTAAAAAACTTTGAACTGAATGGAAAATAATAAAGGGGTGAATATCTCTGTTGGTGAAAGTTTATACAAAAGCTTTGTGTTTGTGTAATAATAGGTGACTTTTCTTCAAATATTTGTTTTGTTATTTTAATTGGTCAAGTTTGTTCAGAGATTACATATGGCGCTAAATTTAAATATGAATTTGAAATATTTTTAAAATAGGTAGAAATGAGAGTTGGAAAAGGAAAACATAATAAAGCTGCAATTGATTTTTATAATGGCTCAAAAATTATATTTTTTTATAAAATGTGAAATTTTAAAACTGATTCACAACTTCTGAACCCAGTTTGAATATGACCCATTCTAATATTACTCAAACACTGAACTTTAAGTTCGATATTCAAAGGTATAAATAAAGTAATATTTGAAAGAAAATGCCTGTTTCTCTAAGCCTTATCGGGTTTTTAAATATTTCTTAAAGTGATTGGAGTTTTTTTTAAAGACCAAAATGTTTTTTATGTTATTGTGGTTTCCAAAGGTTTTTTTTTTTTTTTAATCTAGTTTTACAAAACTCTGAAAATAATACAACGATAAACTTTTTTAAAACAATTCTAAATCTTTTTCAAAAATTATTCTTGTTATAAGATACTAAAATTCTAAAATGAAATAAGTTATATTTTGAAATCTTTTGTTTCAAAATTTCTTAAAAAACTCTGATCCGTTTTCGAAAAACTTTTTTCCCAAAAAATGAAATGTAAAAAAATCCAAAATGATTTTTTATAGAAATTGGCTCAGGAAAACTGTTCTATATTTTGGATAACATGTACTATTAAATATTAGAACCGTTTATGCAAACTAAAAAAAGTTTATAAAGTTAAGAAGATAATTTTTGAAAGAAATTTAATTACACCGGGCCAAAAAAAAAAAAAATTGGTCTGTACTTTTGATTTTTCTTTATCTATTTCGACGCGCTGAATCCGAATCTGAAGTCACTTAATTGCAAAAAAAACCATAAAAATCGTTTTAAAATTATCAGCTGTTTTTTTTTCCACTTCCTGACAATTTTAAGGTTGTACGGGTGAAACTGATTTCAGATTCGGATTAAGCGCGGCAAATTACATGAAGATTTGTAAATCCATCCAAAAGTACATAGATGGGCTATAAAATTTAGCATGCATTTTCAATGTTTAAAACGGTCACTGTGGCGTATGCGTACTTTTTTTTTAAATTTTGTTCTTGTTTAGAATATTGTTTTGCTGAACAAATAATTCAAACAATTGACTTGTTTGAATCATTATCTGACCATAAATATTACTAGTGGTTGCTCAAAGTTTGTAAATATTCTTTTTAAATTTATCACAAGAGGCAATATTCCTGACAAAATGTGGAACTGCTGGAGGTCGGATTTGAACTGAGGTTCTGAGTGACAGTATATCGTACTAACCATTACTTCATGGTGTACTCCCATGGTCATTAGAATAAAGAATAAAATAATAATCTTAACTAAATTAAATTTTTTTTTCCATAAATATAAAAAGTAATTGATTCTATTTTGTATTTGGTTGAAATCCCTAATGCGACAACATTAATCAATATTAAATACAACCCTTTTCCGTTCTTGTTTTCGTTTTTATGAATACACCCAACATAGTTGGCCAATCCAGTCTTATCATTTTTAATTCTATCTATGACTGTCAAGAGTCTTGAAGTAAAACATTTTGCTCTAAAAGTGGTTTCGTTTTTAGTTTGGACATTGGACAGTGATGTACATATTCAATTGCCCGTCATGGAGATGCAGAGAATAACAACTTAGTTGGGGTGTCGTCTCCAAAAAAAGCATTTTTCAGTCCCAGAATGCGCGCAACGCAGCGCATTCTTCAACAACTTCTTCAATCCTTTCGATTCGTCTACGCGCGCGTATATTCTAAGAAAAATGCATGCGATTGCACATTGCTGAATAGTGCAGTGCAGAGCAGAGTACCGGGAACCGCGCGTCCACTTGAATTAGTAATGTCATCCACATAGCGGCGTCCGTCTGTGGCAGACCGGCAGACCACTCATGCAGTGATATTAAATTATTATTTATGGTGTACGACTCTATATATCGAGGATCATTGTCCCACCACAGCAAACGACGAACGAACATGACGGAGCGATTTGCCGGCGCTCCTCATAGCTTTTTCCACATTCGACATTCAGATCCATATATACAAAGTACGTGACGTGACGAGTACAGAATTGAATTGCACACGCACTCATCATCATGATGTCGTCTGCCATGCCATGCCATCAGAGTGCTGAATTTTTAGATGAAGAGATCACCGATCATGTGCGCACTTGTTACGAACTTGTCACAGGAACATTGAGGGCGTACTCGGCCAAACTCTCGCTGCATTCCTTCACTTCTCATGTCCTGTGGAGTATTTTCTTTCTGGTCTTGTCATTTTATAGAGAGCTTCAGCAGCGGTGATGGTACTGCTGGTGCCCCTCCTCTCTGTCACCTTTGCTTTAAATTCTATGCTCCTTGGACAAACGACAGGCGGACAGCTAGCCAGTAGACCAAATGACAGCTCATAGTAAAGAACCATGGTTCCGTCCCTGTCGCTGCCGCCACCGCCAACGCCCTGCGTCGTCGTCGTCGTCGCCGCTTAGACTTAACCGCTCGAAAAAGCTGATGGGCTTATTGAGATTTTACATTTATTTTATTTTTTATAAAATTTCATTTTCAATTGAGACGAGCAAGAAGCGACGACCGAAGCGAAGACGACAGCTACAACCAAGAGACTATACAACCGACGACGAGCAGTTAAGCGAACAAATTTCGCATGCGCATTTTGTAGACGCTCTTGCGCCAAACGAGGCATCGCGTAATAGTTGGATGGTGGATGGTTGCTTTGGTCTCTTTTTTTTTTTTTCATTTTTTCGTTTGATTTTTTCTGCGGATTTGTCTTGGGGGTCTCTATTTGAGGCAAGATCCGAGAATCCGAGAGTACTCGACACTGCTGCCGGCCGAACACAGAGATGTGGTGTTTTTCTTGAAAATAGTTGAGATCGGTCGGGAAACGATTACGGGCGTGTGAGATACTCGTCTTATCATCATTGTCGTTCGGCATCATCTCTTCATCACTCACATGTTTGGGATATTCTAAAATTTCGTTTTTCGTGTTTCGGTTTTTTGAGACTTTTGGTTTCGTTTGATAGAAGATATTTATACTGCCTCGTTTAGTATTATTTCCAAGGATATCATCAATTTATCAATCACAAAAAATATTTGAATAATAAAAAAAGGAATTCAATAATAAATTGTTTTGAATTAAGAGGTCAGGGGTCACCAACCTGTGGTGACTTCTCTTGTGTATATTTGTGGTCTATATTTGTAGTTTGAAAGCGAAATATAGCTACATTGAATTATTATTGTAGTAGTTGCGTGGCGCGAATTTTTGGTTTTTTATTTTTATTTCATCGGAATGTGATTTTATAAATAAAACAGAGTTTTTGTGTAAAATGTTGTTCGCATACGCATTGGCCAGCACCAAAAGAGACTGTGTCTGTGTGTATAGTTAATTTGGAATTTAACTCAAATTCCAGGAAGGGAAATTTATTGCAAGTGATTGAAAAAAAATTACAAATGAACGAAGAAAATTCGACGAAAAAGTGTCGTAAAGTATAAATAATTGTGTTTTTGCAAATTTATGAGTAAAAATTGGTGCACGAGTAGATGGTGTTGATTGTTTTGTATTTATAGTGTTTGATTAAGAGAAACGTTTAAAGAAAAAGGAATTTAGTTTCTTAGCTGAATCGACTATCCAAATGAATTTCAGATACACAATTAGATGTAGTGAATAATGTCTCAAAGAAATCTTAAATGGGAAATTTTATGGTCAAAAATTGAGACCGATTTTTTTTCTCAGATTTAACTGTGGCAAAAAAAAGCCTTTGTAATTTATAAAATACATATAAGTCGTGATATATTTGAAAGTGGTATAAGTTCATGTAAAAAACAAACGACTAAATTATTATAAATACTTAATTTAGTGAATAGGGAATATTTGTTCTCAGAAATTACTCTTATGTGGTTTTACTATACCGGAAAATGGGAGGCACCTACCTCTTTTTTAAGGTTTTAAGAAAAAATGCTTTATTGTTTTTGTTATTTTTATTGTTTCTCAGAAATATTCTTCATACTTAGGTATTTGGGCTTTTCTTGCTTATTTTACAGCTGCACGTAATCAGAAGGCTTTCCATTTTTTAGTCCTTCATCTTGACCCATAGGTTAATTTCTGCAATGAATTAGGATTAAGGGAAACTAGTCGACCTCTTTCATCTAGAGAAGCATCCCCAAACCATCACACCTTAAGTTTTGGGCGGCATCCATAAGATGCATTCAGATATCAGTCTTTTCTTAAGTTCTCTTCACGCAAGAATCCTCTCATTGCCAACATGCAGCTTAAACTTCGATTCGACCGCAAATATAACATTGTTCCACTTGTCTTTAGTTCAAATAAGATGCTCCTGAGCCGAGGGCAATCGTTTTTCTCTAACTCACTTTAGAAAATACGGTTTCATTTTTGTTTAACTGAATTTGACGAAATTTCTTTCCTTTTACTTTTCTTGTAATTTGACAAAGATCTTTTTTAAAATCTACCGATGTTTTGAACGGATACCAACGATTGTTACCTACTTACTAAGGGTTTACAGGGACTCAGTCCTCATTCAGAAAATGCAGTTCAACTGATAAAAATACTTTTTGTCTGTGTTCCGCTAATTTTGTCTAGAGTGTATTTTCTTGAAAAAAAAAAAAAAATATATAGGAAAGCAAATTACACATGAAAATTTGTCTTACAAGTTTTCTTGTATCTCACATAATCAAAAAAAAAAAAAAAATTGCATAATTTTAGGATGCATATGAAAGTTTGAAGTGCTGTAGTTTCTCAACTACTGTTAAGTTGTACAAAAAAAAAAAACTTTTGTCGGACAATTTTATTTGTTGTTTAAATATTTTTTGTTTGATCGCTTCATTACAGACCACAAATTGCTTACCACGTCAATACCAACCTAGGTTAAAAAAATATTAATTTTTTGCCTTGAAAAAATCTACTTTAATGGGCTTCAGCCCTTATAAGACATAATGTGGCTGAATTTCTAAGGAAATTTCAACCATGGTGGTCTCATATATAAAAAAGAATTAAGAGCCAGAAGCAAACATTCAAAAAGAAAACCTTCTTTTATAGCTGTGTGCCAGATTAATACATACTTTAAATGGAATTAATCTATTCCATCTTGAGTTTCGTAGTATAGACATTTTGCAGACGAATAAGTCATCATCTCCGCAAAAATTAATTGACCTTAATTCATTGAACTTTGCAAAAATAAGTTCAAACTTATTTCCTTCTGTTGTCTGTATGCCAAGAAGACAATCTAATTAAACTCTTAAACAGAATTGAATAATTAGTTTATTTAAAGAACAACACATGTAAAATTAAGACAACAAACATTAACCGCAATTGACAAAGAGATTTGATTTTTTTTTTCTTCCAAGCTGAGTCACACTATTCTTCAACTCTAATGGACTTATTTTTATTTCTTCGTCCAATCCATTTCCAGTAACACAATTCAACCAAAAACCCAAAACAAGCTATACCAATGCCAATAAGCCAAAGATAAAAAGCACCCTGCAAAATGTCCATAGTCAAAGCAATAGCATTCTTTTCACTAACACTGACATCATCCTCCGACTCATCATAAACATCCTCATTAGTGTCATAATAATCATCACCCTCTGTAGCCTTAACACTAATAGGTTGTTCTGTGTCCACTTCCTCTGACCTCGCTATAACTTCCCAATGCTTTAACAATCCATGTTCATAGAATCTCATTACAAGTCTTTCAAACTTTTCCACAAATGGTGAGCCCTTGGTTACGATGTAAGTCATTAGCATTGTAATAAGATACTCTTTAACCAGATGGTACATTGGACGTTTAGCATCGTTATCATATGTTCTAGATATCAAAGCAGATGCTCTTTCACGTCGAAGAAGAAAGGCATACTTGTTGCATGACGAACTGGTCATTGTTTGAACGTGAGCTTCATAATTTTGTGGTAGAAATCGATGTTTTGAAACTATAGTTTCGAATATTTGAGAGTTTACTGCTGGTTTCATAACTCGTAAGAAGTTTGCATGCGAATAGATGGGGGTTTTGAGACGCCAAAGTTCACTAAGACTATCAATGTCATTCTCGAATTCGGGATTAATGAAGACACTTTCCATTTTGGCAACATAAATCGAACTCACAATGTAGCAGAAGAGTATCCATGAAATCAGGAATTGACGAAGAGAACTGAATCTATGAAAACCATCTATCGGATTGCCAATTGCAGTCTTGAAAAACATATCCAAAATATTCCAGAATCCAATTTTGGAATTCCGATTGGCATTCGGAAGTCTAAGTGCCAAGGTCTGGACAAAAGCAAATACGACTGCAACTAGGATGAAATTCAGCATAAGTAACCACCAAGTTAGATTGTTGAAAACTCGAATAAAGTTTGAATATTGTGGAACCGTTTTAGCCTTGGGAACAACCAAGTGCAGAAAAAACCTTTTTCCAATGGGATACAGGTATTCGTAGTACTTGATTTGACCTGGAACCAGATATCAAATATTCCAACTTACATTAGTTGCACCTGTTGCGACGTATTTCAAGGCTCCACTTAGAACTCCATTAGAATCCGATCCATAAAGTTCGTCATTTGGTGGTTCAATAATCTCCATAGTTGCATTTAAATGTTCAATAATAGTCTGTCCAAGAATGCCATCAACACCTCGAAATCCAGGATGATTTGGTATTGGAATTGATCGGATGGGGTCAAAAAATTGAGAGACTTTTAACTCGTAATGATGGAAATTCTTCAATTTATCGTAGAAAAGTTCACTAGTTTTTGACAGCTCTACAACTTCAAATCCAATTTCGGTGAAAGGTTCATAAGTGTAAATGTGTTCATTGGCACTGCATAAAGCTACGACATTAAGAAATCCATGTTTCCAAAACATTTTAAAAGTTTCTTCCAGAAATTCTTCACAAGATTCTTTAAATATCAAAACATACTTGGAGAGTTTTTTGTTAGCAGTTACCCATGACAGCATGACATCTATTTCTTGTAATCTTTTTCGAGTTTCCTTAGCGATTGTTAAAATTTGCATTGTTGTGCAAGTTCGATTAGTTGGCTCTCCAATTGATTCAATAGTTAATACTGGAACATTTAATTCAAAAAGGCATTTCAGAAGGTCAGTATCGGAGTCTTCTAAGTAGACAATAGTAACTCTTGCATCATTTTCAACTGCAATTCGACATGCAAAGTCGTTGTTCAAGTCGAAGGAATCGTTTGAAATCAATAAATCGCCTTTCACTGAGGTGAAAATTTGAAAAACGACAAAAAAGACCACGAATGACATTGTGCTCAAAAGTCAACTGGAAAGATTGACCGAAGTACTGGAGGATTTTATACTGTGAACTTTATTTGTACAGCAAATACAATATTGTTTGTTTTGTTAATGAAGAAAACACAATTAAGCGTATCACAATTATTAATGCTTCTAAATTATTAAAAACAAAAAGTTTAAGCAAGGCAATGTTTTGATATGTTAGAAGACTGACTTCCAGTTGTAAATCATATAGAATTGACCGACAGACATCATGAAATTAAACATTTGGTTAATTTAGAAATTTCAATATCAATAAACCCTTTATTATTTAAGAAAAAAGAAGGGGTTGGCAATAGATAGAACTAAGACTAATATAAAGATTTTTAGATATTTTCAAAGTTTTACTATTTTTGATGTGTTTCTATGTCCATTAGATTTTTTTTAATGGGAAAAAGTTAAAAAGTTAAAAGTTATGGAAAAAAGTTAACGGATCAAAATATCAAAAAGAAAAAGCGAATGAAAGCTTTGAATAAGGGATTTTTTTAATCCTTATGCATAAGTGTGTATCAAAGTGCAAAACTATGAAATTTTCAAATGTAAAAGCATTGCATTCCCGACAAACAATTTTGGTTCTATAAAGCTTCACAGATGCAATTGTTGCTTCTGTAAAGCATTATAGAAGCAAAATTGTAGTAGGGTTGCTTATCAAAATTAAATTCTGTGTTTAAAATTTTCATTCTAATTAATATCTTTGACTCGCTCAAAATAAAGGAAGAAATCCAAGAAATTTGGATTCTTCGAAATATGGATAAACGGTTTTTTAGAGCTTAGGTCTTTTTAAAAACTAAACATCGTCAATTTCCAACAGATTTTTAATTCCTAAGATCAAAAATAAATATAGTTTTCAAAAATGTTTAAAATTTGTATGTTCTACTTACATAGTTCAAAATTTTATATGATTATATTTATAGATTTTTAAACCGAGACTACAGATTTTCTTTTTGCTTTTTGAAACATCTACAAAAATCAAAATCGACTGAAAACTGATGTAGTAAGAAATCTTGCAACGACTGAAGGTTTAAATAAATAAATTGCACGACTGGGGTCGCACGTACTTGCTCTTATGCTTAAAGTAACTATAATGTTAAAGCTTTTTATTCAAGAAATTTAAAATTTGATATTTTGAAGAAATTTCATAAGTAGTATAAAAAAATTAAATCTGTTTTTATAATTAATAAAACTCCGTTTTAAAATATCTTAAAAAAAAAAACAAATATGCCATTTTATTTCTCGTATAAAAAGGTATTTTTAGAAAAAAAATTTTGAAAATTGTAGGAGCCGTTTTTTTAAAAAATAATTTTTTATATATAAAATTTTTTTAACATTTTTCAAAAAAAAAGTTGGTATGCCATTTTGAAGAAATAATTAATTTACACATAAAAACTAAATTTCAAAATTTTTCATTGATCCGTTTTCAAAAAATTGATTTTTCAAAAAAAAATTTTGAAATATTTTTTAAAAAACCAAAAATGCGTTTTTTGAAAATTTTCTAAAATTTTAATATTATCTTTACTTACACACTTTTGTATAAAAATTTTCATTTAAATCGGGTTAATTTTGTACGAGATATTCAGAAACGAAAAAAACCGTTCTATGACAGGTACCGTTAATAACGGTACAAAAAATATTTTTTTTATTTAAAAAGTTGGCCCTTATGTGTAGTACTACACACAAAAATTTTAATCAAATTCGTTAGAGCCGTTTTTGAAAAAAATTACCTTTTCTATTTATGTTATATGGCAGGTACCGTTAGTTTTGGTCATAAAAAAAAAATTTCAATTTCCCCTCTAGGGAATCACCAAAAACTGCTAACTACCAAGTTTGAAGAAAATCACTTTACTCGTTTAGGCTGCAGCTCCAGATAGAGACAGACACACAGACAGACAGACAGAATTGCCGGACCCACCTTTTTGGCATTCTCCATCATCGTAATGTCATGTAAAATTGTTATCTCGAGTTCGATTTTTTTTACGAATCCTAAACTTGCCCTATAGTACCTATATCGCAAGTAAAAAAATATATATGCAGTTATACTATGTTCAATAAACCCTACAAATAATAGATCCTGAGAAAAATATTTAAAAAAAATTTTTTTTGCTAAGCAGTGTATTTGAAATACACAATTTTGAGCTTTTTGACCATTTTCTAAATTCGTTTATATTTAGCCTACTCAGAAGTGATGTTGTTGATGTTTTAAGGTTGATGAATTTTAAGGTATATTTTGTACCTCAACTCAAAAAAATTGAGTCAAAAACAGCTTTCCGAAAGTCTTTGAATTTTACAATATCGAAAAGAAAACAAAAAAAGAATGCATCAGATCAGCCGAGTCCTTTGATCGATTTGAAAAAAAATATTCCCTAAACCGGTAAATAAATAATTTTTGGATTTTAAGTACACGCAAAATAAAAAATTGGCCCATTGTGCAACACATCTCAAAGCAAATATTGACTTCAATTAATGAAAATGATGTCCCCTGTGGCTTTTTAATCTAAAACAGTAATAAAATAGAAAGAAAGAAATTTCTTGGCAGCACACGAAAACCAGCGGGAATTTCCTTGCCTTTTACACAAAAAAACAAAAACAAAATTTACTTTGAAATTGAAAATACTTAAAAATATCAAATCGATTTTTTCAAAACCATGCGTATCTATGTCTAATAAGTCTAAAAATATACGTTTTTTTCTTTTCAAATTCACATCGTGTTAAACCATCTCAGCAATTTCGAATAACCTTGAGAACGATAAACGTCTACATACGAGTATAAATAAAATAAAAATGTAAATAGATTTTGGGAAGTATTTCGAAAACTAATTCGGATTTTATTCTTTCCTCGCAGTGTCGTTTTTCACACATGAATATTGCTAATAAATGAGTGTCTTGGTTTTGCAACAGAAAATAGAAGACAATTAGATTGAAAGATAGTACACTGAATTGTTTGTTTGGCTTTGCCAATGCTAAAGGCTGTTTTTGTTTAGGGTGACGAATGGTCAATGAAGCACAACGCTCTCATTTTATAAAATTTTTTAATGTAAGTAGAGTGTGGGACACAGGCTATACTTGGTGATACTCTAACTTAAGACCCCTTTGCTCTAGTCACTCTAATACACTTCTATACCAAAAGAAGGGATATAGAAATAAATTTTATTGCAAAGAAACATTCATGTGCACCATCACATTCCCAAGGAAGAGGAGACAATGACCGACCATTGATGAATTCAATGCTCGGCAGAATGTCATGTTGAATGTTTTCCATTTCAGTTGACGACGACATTGCATGGTTGGCTTGAGAAAGATGTGATGTGTGGTTGGCATAGCTATTGCTGCCTTTGAGTTGATGGTCGTCGTCGCTGTCGTCTTCGTTGTCGTCGTGCTATTGCATCTTAGAATGTTATTGTGTAATGAGTCTTCTTTCCCTATACTATATCCCTCTCTTAAATCTTCTAGGCTATTTTTATATAGATTTTGCTTAAAGAAATTGTTTGCATCTTATCTTTCTTTTTGTATCTATGGCAAACTATAAGATGGCATTTGATGAGGGAAAATTTCAATTATTCAGAAAGTTAGATGGGGCAAATGTTTAAGAAATGCATTATATGTATTTTTTTTTTTGTTAGTTGGTTGAGGGGTTCTTTTTGAAATTGGCTTTGAAAGAAACGTTTTTTGAAATGTGAAATTTATTAACGAAGGAAGATAAAAATTCAACTCAGACAAATCGACCTAGATGCAAGTGGAAAAACTTCAAAATCTTAAATAGGTAGCTCTTCCAAAAGAAAGCAGAGTATGGCAAATGAAGACAACATTTAGTTTATTCAAAATAGGTATTTGACTTTGCAACAGATCATAAGTAAAAATTTATCATCTAAAATAGTAATAAGGTAGGTATTTTTCTCTTTCTCTTCCAAGTAAATCTGACCACTTGAAAAGTCCTTTTTGTTCAAGATTGCTATTAAAATCTGAAGATATTTTTCATAGAAATATCGTCCGTCCACACAAACTTTTTGATATTTTAAATTACGAAACTAAAGGACCACTGATAGTAGCCAAAGCACATTAATCCATCTGATGCTTTTTTGCGTCAGCAATCATTTGTGCGGCTATATTTCTACGAAAAGTAATGAAAAATCTAACATAATATTAGTATGGAGAATACGGAAAAACTTTTTTTTTTAACTAAAATAGCGCTATCAAAATGGCAGGCCGATTATAATCGTTTAAATTGAATTTTCTTTTTCAAAACAGTCCACTAGTTAGAAATTTAGTTAAATTAATATCAAAAAGTTTTTTGATTTTTCATATTCAATGAACGAAATTCTGAAGTTTTGATAAAAAAAAAAAATTCCAAAAAAGTGCTGGATTTGAAAAATAATGGTCAACAAATATTTTTTTTTTATTAACCTAAAAAAAATTTGAATAAACTTAATTTGAATCCGAAATCATCAGAAATATATGTCGTCACCTTTATGAGATACAAAATCAATCTTTATATCTTAAAAACTAGATGTCATAGGTTTTTTTGACCTTGAATTCGAATTTAAAGTATAAAAGTTTATTAGAAAAGTACCTACATATACTTCGTTCAAAGAAAAAATAATGTCAAATATTAAGTTTTGTTGTAACGCTATCAACAGCTGCCGATAGAATAGAAGCTTAACCAAGCAAGTAATTTTCAACAGTGGAACAGCCTGGCGGTAAAACACTTTCCTTGTAACCTAGTGTAGCAAAATCGATCCTCAATGGCTTCAACTCTTTGTTTTTTTATTTTATTTAAGCTATCTTCCAAGTTGATACAACCTTGATTTAACGATGTTTATGTTTCAAAATCCACTTAAAATAATGTCGTTCTACTTTGATTTTAAAATTTTCGTCTTTAACGCAAAATCATTCCGCAAAATAGTAACATTAAAGTGGTTTCGTTGATTTTAAGTTGTATACCATATTTTGCTATCACTGAAAATGATAGATTAACTTTTATCATTTGAGAGAAAATAATGCTGGGATAACCTTACTTCTGGTATATTTAACTTTATTTATGGTACATTTAACTAATTTCTGGTATATTTTATTATATTATGATTGAATATTCCAGAAGTAAAGTTAGTCCCTGTCTTTTTTTTTTTCTCCGTGCAAAGTGTTCCTTCCTTTGTTATAATGGAGTCAACATTTAATAGTATTTGAGTTTTTACATTAAAATAGTTTTTTCGTATAAAGTTTGAAGTAAATCTTTCCAAGTAAACTAGCCTTGAGGCAACATATGTGACTTCATTATGCATTTAATTATTTTAATCAAAAAACAAAGAGAAGAGAAGTCTCCATCACCTTATTGTGTCAATAAAAAAAGCCCATTTAAAATTATAGTTTTGAAATCATTTTTTTTTAAATTTATGTACACAAAGCTAATAAAAGTCATTCAGCTGTCACATTAATACACCAGCATGAACCTGCTATTAAAGCACTCTCTGTGAAAACATCATAAAACCAATAAACGAGTATATGTTGGTTCCACCAAGACGTCTCATAAAATATCGTTATTACTTAAATCTACAACAACACCATCTACCGGCATCCGTCGTCGCACTAAAGAGAAAAAAGTGTGCGTTTTTTTTTTCTTCTTCTTTACTATTAAATAAATTTAAATTGCATTTATCTTGTTTTCCTTGTGTGATAGATAAATTAGTGCTATACAAAAAAAATATATCACTTGCATCGCGATTCAAAGTGCAAGTGTATCTATTAAATTTGTTTAAATGAATTCTATTGTAAATTGAGATAAAAATAAAATTAAAAAAAAAGTGAAAAGAGTGACTACATAAAACGAATAAAAAAAAAAACACCTAGCAATGTGCATTTAACCCCTCCATTCACTATTAAAAACAGAAGAAGAAGCACACCAATACCACAGTGGTTGCATCATTATTCTGAAAAAGAGATATAATCCTTCTGTAAACGGTTAAGATACTTCTTGAACGCGCCTCAAAAAATATATAAAAATCACTACCATGTGCCTGAGTATTCGCAATTTGTGCACTAGTTGCAGAGGTTTGTATATGTGATTTTCCATTGAATTAAAAAAAATGATGCAGTTTTTTTTATTTTCTTTACTGTTTGTATGTTTAGTTTTCTAGAGAGAGATTAAGATCATCATTATGAGTTCTAATTGCATTACGTGTGGTTGCCTTTAGTCTTTTGGCCTGTGAATTCTTCTTTCGTCGCTGCTCGTCATCAAAATCAGAATCACACCGACTCGACTGAATAAATGAATGAAATTCTTTGTTTTCTTTCCTTTTTGAACTCTTTCTTTTTTTATTTTTACTTCGAGATGAACTTTTTCATTTCATTTCATTTCCTTTCTTTTATTTTCTTTTCTATTTTTTTTTTTTGTATTTGTTATAAAAATAAAAACCAACGGATTCAATCGCTTTTAGAGCATTCAACACCCCCAATTTTGTATATATTTTTTTTTGTTTAGAAATAATATTTTTGCTGTTTGGCATTTCGTGGCTTTCAAAAAAGGGAAATATCAAATCAACGTTTTTGTTTTGTATAAATCGAAAACTATAAACATTAAAAATATGACTGGAAAGATTTTATTTTGATTCGATTATTTAAAACTACGACCGCGCTATGAGTTGCATCGGATTATGCATACATCCGAATGTTTTAAAAGAAAAACTGACCAAAAGTGACAAAAAACTATTGTTTTTTATTAGTCATATTTTTTGCCACTATGATTTTTATTGCTATGTTTTTTCGCTGTGATTTTTAATACTTTGATTTTTGTCACTGTGATTTTCGTCACTTCGGTTGTGATTTTTTGGAATTTGGATTCCTTGTTAATGCTGTTCCTTTTTTTTATACTGTGAGTTGTTGTTACACTGATTGCCTCACTGATTTTTATACATGCTATGATTTTTTTTCACTCTGATTTTTGTCATTATGTTGAGTCACTTTGGTTTTTATTTCTGTGATTTTGAACTGATTTTTGCCGTTTGTTATAGTTACTTTGATTGTATTTCCGCTGTTTTGGGCACTCATCTAATTTTTGGCCAAATATTTCATAAAAAAACCCCATTGTATGTAAAATCAGTTGTGTGAATGAATGAATGAATGGATAGAAATAAAATAAGGTCATTCGATTAATAATAATAAACTGACACATGGGTAAAAATAAAAGGGATTACATATAGTTTTATATTTGCAGGGTGTTAGTTTTGGAAGAGCTTCATGGATTTCTTAGTTTTGAAGTGTTTGTTTAAGTGTGAAGAGTAAAAATTGGTATTTATTATTCTTTTGAATATTGTGACTAAGATCTTTAAAAGAAATAAGAATACTTTGTTGAAAATAAGTTAGTAGAGGATTTATTAGGTTTAAACAATCAGCTGATAAAAAATAAAGTAAGAAAAGTTTGAGACGGGAAATATATTGGTTTGGCAATTTTTTTAACATTAACATTATCAAAAAATGATTCACAAATTAATGCATTATATATAAAATTAACAACGTTTTATACAGCACTTAAAGCGAACAAAATTCGAAGCAACTCCAAAAATTAATTTTTACCTGAAAAGGTACCAATTGGCTTATTATTATTTTATTCAAATCCATTTCTCGAGTTTGTTGTATATAATAAATGTGTGACAAACAAGGAAATCACTGTCAGTCTTTCAAAAACATTATTGGATATAAAAAAAAAAAATCAGACAAAAAATTCTTCAAAATACCTACATAGTTCTGAGAAAAAAGTATTATCGATTCCAGAGTCTAGTCATCACTCAGCAAAATGACTTTGTGTTTTTACAAATGATGTCTAGACACTATTTTTTGTTTTCTAACCTTGACCAAAATTAATGAATGTATATTTTTTTACATTTTTCGAATGCCCCATTTTTTTAAATAATTTACATTTACTATTCAAAAAATAAAAACAAAAAATTAATGACTACATCATGTGTGAAATTTTCTTTAACATGACTTAACCAAAATAAAATACGTCACAACTGTCATGATTCAGAAGTGATGTGATTTATTAAAAACATCCAGAATTATGGTATTTTTTTAATTGTATATACACACTTAGTATTGTTTATTAGAAAAATTTCAAAATCAAAGAATTTTTGAAAAATTTTATGTCTAATGACTTGTTTAAAACTAGAAAACTAGAAAATAAAATGAAAAAAAAAAAAAAAAACAATTTAATGGAGTCATAAATTTTAACTTTTGCAAAGTAGAACTATACTGTCGAAAAAAAAGAGAAAATAAAAAAAATTAACCCCCAGATATAATTAAATTAAAAATAAAGAATTTGGTATAATAAGTTATAAAAGAAATGGAGATGAAAATAGAATTTTTGGGGAAACAAATAAATTAATTTGTCATTAGATAATGATTGGAGCTCTTAATAGCATTGAAATGAAAAGTTCACCATAGCAGTTGTAAATATTATTTATTAACCAAATATTCTGGTGAAATAAAGCATTCAGTGTTCACAGTGTAGAAAACTGCAGAGATAAAAATAATTGTTAGGTTTTCTAACCGTTTTAAAAGCGTGATATAGATATACTTTTGAATTGAATAACTACACTTAGGAGCAAAAAAATGGAATCAAACTTTGAGTTGTTATCGTATGCATTTTTATGTTTTTACCAACAATTCAAAGTAAAAATTTGAAGCTTTAAAATCAGGCCATGAGACTTTAAAGAAAAAATATTTTATCCATTGCAAATTTTGTTTTTAATATACGATTTTATTTGATTCCGTTTTTTTGTTCCTAAGTGTAGTTTTAATTATCAGGAAATGGCCTTTAAAAATCTATGTTTTTCTACTTTAATTTTCACAAAGGGTTTCTCAACATATTTTCAGGCATCATTTGTTTCAATTTGTATGTTTGAGTACATCTGGCAACCCTTTCTGCCCTTTGACTTCCGTAAATTAATATTTCTTTTGCCTGCTGCCAATTCATGTCAACTAGTTTCATATTTTGGTCAGCGGTATAAAAATCATTATTAGCTGCTGAAATTCTCCAATATAAAAACTATTCCTCATACGCCACAGGTAGGCTACGTTTTTACCTTTAAAGATTGAAAACAAAAATCCTTTCTTTGTCCGGTAAATAACTGAAACCATTTGTTTCTCAATTTTTGACAATAATTGGCATTAATTGGAAGTTTCTGTCATTAACCATTTCGATAAAAAAAATTAGTTTGCAACATGAAGATACTAAAGTAAAGTTGTTGTTAAATTGGGTTGATTGTGAATTACGCCCATTCAATAACAATAACAACAACAAAAATTCTTTTACTTGGACCTTTTATTGAAAAAATTTTTTTTATAAAAATAAATCTTTCCTGATGATTATTTACTTGAACCGCTGAAGTGCATGCAACAAATCCGTTTGAAAGTTCATAAGCAAAAATGTTCTAAACTCACTTTTGCTCAAATGACATGCATCAACTCCAATATCGTAGTTCTTGATAAAATTTTCATAAAGTTGTAGTTGTTCTTCTAACAAAGGACACTGACCAGGTTCTGCAAGACCTGCAATCTCATTAGCGGTGTGATGTAAACAAAGTTCAAGAAATTCCAAATTGACTTCTTCATTATCATCATCATATGAATCACAGTCTTCCAAAATATTTTCCTCTTTAATGTTATTAGTTTGAAATGATGATCCTTTATTTCCCATTTCCATCCAAATTGGTCCATCTTTGGGATCTCCCAAAGAAACCGCGAGATATGCACAAGCTCCTTGATTGTTATCAAATAATTTTGTACTCATGTGAGTTTGATAATTTCTCGGACTCGAATGTGGAATTGATTCCTGAGCAGCAATTTCCATTTCACCGACAATTAACTTAGGATCGATATTGATTTTGAAAGGACTCTCCAAAGGTTTAAGTTTACCTTTGGGTGGAAGTGACATAAAAAGTTGATTGAGTTCTCCATTTTTTATGCATCTGGATAATTGAAGTAAATAAAGATTCCTTGTTTGTTTTTCCTCATTTCTGCGATAGATATCGTTGCAAAGTTTTCTTAACCAAGCAGTAGCAAATGATTTTTCTCCAGGACTATCTTTGAATGCCTCATCGGGGTCTTGACATTTCTCAAGAATCTCAAAATAATCATTCATCAATTGTAGATCAGACATTTGATGTTTTTAAAGTTTTTTTTTTTTTCTAAATTTCAATCATGACAATTAAATTGATTAATTTTTCATTTTTTTTTTAGGACGAGCTAACAAATCATTAGAACGAAGTGAAAACGATCCCTCAACACAATCTGTGCAACAGCAAGAAGTTGTGCCCAGAATCAAAAAGGTCTCATCCATTTGTTTGAATTTGCCTGCAGCTGGATTAGGTTCACGTCCCGCAAGCATTATCAGCTCAGTTAGCACAGATGAGGGAGGATTTAATGAGCCATCGCCAGAAATTAAAGCCAAACTTAAGCCTGCTTATGATTTTGATACAAAATATATAGCATCAGCTATTGAACAACAACAACATCACAATCCAACACAAGAGGAAGTAGAAGAAGTTGACAAATCGTCAATACAATCGCCAATATTGGATAGCAACCAAGTGCAATATAGCAACGATGACGAAGAGAAACCATCTCTGAATTATGTAGACGTTGGTTATAGGTTGAATCCAGATGGTAGCGAAAGTCGCGAAGTCTTTGGTGAATCAGAGCTGTACGAGACTGCAAAAATAGATTTGCACAAAAGTTTCCATGCCAATGGCTTTGCTCAAGAAACAACCACAGTTTATGCTGTGATTAAACCAGATGTTCCACCACCAGCTGAAATGTTTTACCATGGTGGTGGTGCAATTGAGCCTGTTATTCATCAGGAGATAACATCTTCTTCTTCTTCGTCACCAATTCATTCTCCACCAAAAATACCGCCTAGTCCTTTGCGGCGCCGAAGTTCCGATATAAGTGGTGGCAGTTCATCGAAGTCACCTCCACCACCACCACCATCGTCGATTCCCAGTGTTACCACATCGCCGACGACGAAGAAACCACCAGTTGCGGCACCATTAGAGACTCAAGATGAATTCGAGAGTCCTGAACTGCCGGCCTTGCCACAAAGACCACCACCACTGCCCGAAGGACCACCACTCGATATGCAGGATATTGAATATGCTGATATGAGTGGTGATGAAGATAATGATATATTGGAGGAAGACATCGATGAAGAAGAAGAGGTAATTGTGAATCGAAATAGAGCAGGTGATTCACTTGAAATGGGGCGAGAGGATAGCCTACCAGATGCTATGACTGCCGATGAGGCTGAGCGGTTGTTGAGTTCAAGGTATGTTTTTTTGTTAAATTTATTATTTTGTTTTGTTTTGAGTTTGAAAATAAATTTTGAAATTTAGCTTGCATAGAAATGAATTTGTTGTAAAACGCATGATAGATTGTTTTTCTTGTCATTTTGAGTGTTTGTCTGATATATTTTTAGTTTCCTTTTGAGTATGTAGTTGTATTTTATTAAAATGTGCCAAGTCTAAAATCAATTAATTTAATGTTTTTAAAAGTTAAAGTAGGTGTAATATGCCAAACTTGGCAGCATTGTTTTTGTTTATTGGATCTGTCAAATTAAACCGATATAAACTTCAGGTTATGTTTTGAAATCATCTTGGAACTGTCGGGATATCTCATTTTAAGATGAAAATTAGAATGAAAGGAATACAATTGAATTAAGTTTTTCACCAGATTGTACTGTCTTTTTTCGCTTTTTTTTTTAGGATTTGTAGAGTTAAGGTGGAACAATTTAAAAATCGGTGATCAAAATTCCTCCGAAACGGCAAGACCGATCGGTGTAAAATTTTCATACAGTCTTCTTAAATACTTTTATATTGTAATAATAGAAAGAATAAGGTTTCTTTTAGTTATTTTGCAATTTCATGGTGTGCATTTACTTGAAAAAAAAACAATTTTTTTGCCTTCGGGAAGCTGCTATTTCGTCAAAACTTAAAATTTTGACCATTGCGTCAATCATTATTCTTCTATCCTTAAAATTAATCTTTTTTTTTTATTTCCAATTTTTGCTTTCCGACTACATGTCGTAGACACAAAGCCAAAACCACAAATATGCAGAATTGTAGTTTTAAGAAAATCGTCTTCAAAGTTTTTGAAACTCATGCAAACTCATGGAAATTCGTGCAACGGACATTGATGTGATTTTTTCTGCTTACACTGCGTTTTTCCCTCGTGAATTTTAAACTCAACAATTGTTCCTTTAAAGTGGGGCTGTCCCAATGACAAAAATTGCCAAAACCTATTAAAACTTCATTTTTTTTTTCATTCATCACTTAAAACTCGTCTTCCATCATAATTCAGATTAGAAAAAAAAACACACCCATCTACAAAAAGTCTTTAAACGACCAAAACCACTCAATGTTGCCTGCCCCATTTGAAGTTGACAAACTAAAATGAACTCATTAAAAACCCACCAGGAAGTTTAAAACTTGTGTACTCTATTTTTAACATTTAACCTATCTCTCTCTTTTTCTTTATTTTTTTCTCTTTCCATCTTTACCGATCGCCTATCTTTATTTAAAGCTAAAATGCGAATGAACGAACGTTGATGAAATATTTATTCTTCTTCAAAACCTCAAGTCAACCCTCGGCTCCTTCTGTTTTGGTGCCAATTTCTCTCACTTTTACTCTTATTTCTTATTTTTTTCATTTGTCTGTCCAGTCCCCTGCACCATACGCCGCCACTCACCAATCTGTTTTTCAATTGACAATCACAGCTTGAGGTTTGGATCTCTAAAAGATGATTAACAAAACACACTGTCCCACTGAACGTTCTCATCATCATGGATGAAATGACGATACGTTCTCATTAAATATTCATCGATTAAAAAAAAAAAAAAGGAAAAAGGAAAAAAATCCTGGTTCGTAAACGATAAAAGCATTGCAAGAGAGTATATAATATATAGGAATACACTTTTTGTATACGTGTTGGTGGATGATGATTCAAAAAAAAAAATACAAACATCAGAGTGGCCTCGGGCTATCTTAGCATTTCCGTGTTTTCCTCCAAGTAATCATTTTCTGTGTTATCCTTTTATTTTAAACTCATTCTGAAGCTGCATCAGTTCACAGTTAAGTCATATTACTCTCATCCGAACGACCGACCGACCAACCAACCAGCCCAGCCATCAAAGCAACCAACCGTCCGAGATCGGAGCAATGTAATGCTCAAAAATTATTTCAGAGTGTTTACGTGCACAATCACAAGCAACTAAGGGTGGGTGGTTAAATGAGGTTACGCCTGCTGACAAAACAGTGGGACAAAACGTCACAAAAATTTAAAAGTGATGTAAATTGAGAAGTGAAAAAGTTGACGATAAATCCATCCAGATATGTATGTATTTTTCCAAGCTAAAAATTCTTTTTTTTTAACGAAATTAAAAAAAGCATTACCAAATGTACTATGTACACTTTTTAGCTGTTTTACATGATTTGAACTAAATTTCCAAATTTAATTATTTTTTTCCAATTTTCACATATTGGTTTTCCCACTGTTATCTCTTCGTTGGTCGTTATTCGCACGTCTATCCGTAAGACATTGTTGCACCCGCAAGGGACCAGCTGAGCAGATTTTTTTTTTTTTACGTTTTTCTAGTGCAAGCTTTGGGGCATTCATTGTATAGATGTAATTGTATGTCTGGAGAGAAAAATAAGTCTGGAGAGGGATTTTCTTGTAATAGTCTCCAACCAACTTTGGACGCCACAACTGTGTCGTTTGTAATGATTTTTTGTTTTTTTTTTTATATTTTTACAGATTTTTTTTTTTTATAATTTTACACATTACGTATATTTTTTTAAGTATTATTATTGCTGCCGGAACGAAGAAGATTCTCCATTTGAAAATTCAAGCAGAAAGTTCTCAATCCAACATGGAAAAAGCTATCAATTGTCATTTAAATTTTGAAAAATAATATCAGTGGCAAAAATTTAATTTTCCACTTCTTAGATACTAAAATCCTCGCCATTTTATCCTTTTTAAGACTTACTAGAAATAAAACATCTCTAATGAAAAATTAAGCGACGTAAACTGCACTGCGGATGCGCGTATCACAAAACAAACATAATTTGTTAGAGTTACCAAAATTGCATGTTAAATGTGAATAAATTTACTTATTCTACAAATTTTTGTATTTACCTCAAGTTCAAATTAAAATTTTAATGTTGCCCATACGCCACAGTGACCGTTTTTTTGTTTGAGCAATAACTTCATTGATTTTTAAGTTATGAGGTCTTAAAATTTTGGAGGCCAATATGAGGATTAAAAGCCCAAAATATTTTCTAAACTTAGCTGATCTAAATTTCTAATAGTATCGAAATCGAATGAACGAAAAGTCTTACATTCCAGAACCTGGATTAGGGCTCTTTTATCTTTATATTAATTGCTCACAGCAATGCAAAGTTTGGTATTGAATTTAAGTGGGAGGCAAGGTATTTAAATTTTGTGTTTGCATTTTTTTACTGCCTCAAGGATATTGTGTCAAAATTTTAAGTTAATTGAAGCAGAAATGACGAAGTTATGAGCACATTATTATACTTCACTTATGAACGTTTTATACCGAAACATGAAACTATAAAGCGTTTTCCCCCATAACTCACGTTTTCAAAGTTGTCACACCTCATTATTTCGAAATGGTAACGGAGTTACGAATAACAGAGTTACGCGCAACAGAGTTACGGCCGTCAAAGTTACGCGAACCCGAAGTTACGAAAAACTAGAGTTACGAATTCTAAAGTTATGACAACGAATTTCAGTATTTATCATCAATTAATACCTGACAATTGCAATGAGGATGACCTATCCAATCAAAATTTTACAAAATTAAATAACACCCATTACTCATTTAGTTCTGACCAATGAGAAAAATGTTAATCTCTTGTTTGTATTTCCATAATTCCATATCGTTCCTCGCAATTGTTGCCAACCCAAAAATCACATGTCATAGCTCAACATAACTTTAGAATTCGTAACTCTAGTTTTTCGTAACTTCGGTTTCGCGTAACTTTGACGCTCGTAACTCCGTCGCCCGTAACTCTGGTATTCGTAACTTCGTCGGTTTCCCCATTATTTCTAAATTACAACGTTTCTTTTAAACACTTTTTGCTTTACAATAATAAATTAGCATTTTTTTTTCGCTAAAAATCGCGTTCTTCCACTCAAAGTGTTATTAATAAGTGCAAATTTGAATTAATTTTAATGATGAACCTGCAAAAAGTTATAAAGGGCACCATAATATTCTCCTTCTTTTGTCTATAAGAAAAAATCTTATTTTATTCTTTTTGATTTTAAAGGATTTTTTACAAAAAATATTTATTTTTAATTTTTGAATTTTTTTCAGAAATGTTTTTATAACATTTTAAGTAAACTGTCTACCAATTAATACTCTGTGCAAGTCAACATATTGAATACTTAAAACCTTTAAACTTAGTCGATTCCAAATAAAAACAGAATTTTTGATGGAAAAATGAATTTTAATCGAAATTTTTACAAGATTTTGTTGTGGTTAAATAAAACAAAATTGTGTTGTCTTGATCTTTTTCTGGTACATGTATCATGCTCCATTTTATTTGCAAAAGAGAAAAGAACTTTTCCCTTTGATTGAGGATATTCTGATCCAATACAAAAAAAAAAAAAAAAATAAAAAATTAAATATTAAAATCCGAGAAAAACGTTCCCCTTTTTTCCCGATTTTATTTTATTTAATCTGAAACGCATATATCTTTTTGTTGTACGGCAAAAATCATGCGACCAAAAAAATCAACATTAAGTCCAGATGCAACGTAAAAAGCCAACCAGAGAGTGGTAAAAAAATTCACTTCTTTTGATAGAACCTACTTTTTTTCCTACAAAGTTGCTCCAGAAGAGCCTTTAATTTCGCCTCAGATTTTTATTTTTGCATCACGATGGTGATGGTGTTCGAGGTGGTATGTGGTAGTAGTATGGTGGTGGTTGTGGTTCGTCCTTCGTGATTTTTTTTTTCGTTTTGTTTGTTTGCTGTTTGCATGTCACGCTTTTCTCTTCTTATTATTATTAATATTTTTTCCTTTGGAAATAATTTTCTCTCCCTGTGGGAGAACATGTCTATACATACTACGACACAAGAAACAACAAAACAGGGTTGGTATGGTGTTTTAGATGTGATGATGGCTTTAGAGAGCTCTATGGCTATGATGATTTTGATGGCTGGCTATAACACAGCAAAAGCGATATAAAGCGATGCAGATTATGAATCTGTGTTGTTGTTTTTTTTTTTTTTAATACCAAGTCCAAATCACAACAAACTAGAGCGCCATGTAGGACTTTGAAAGGGTTGTCGTGGGTGGCAGCAAAAATATAAATGCAGCAAATATGATGAAACTATAAGCATAGGCGCTTTAGCGCGAATAGTTAGTTCTCTTTCCATCCATTCTCGCAAATCTCACCCCTACCGCATGGGAATGCAATTTGCTCTCAACAGGGTTGCCAATTTAAGAGTATATTGATACTTTGTAGAAATTTATCAAAAGAACTGAAGGGCAAAATGAATAAAGCTCACTCCTGAAAAACGTTATTTTTTGATAATCTTGAGATGATCTCTATCTGTTCCATCATAAGTTCAAAACTACATAGCGTAGTTTGACATGAGGTATCGTTGGAAGCGTCATTTTTGTCCGCTGGTTATAGGCTAGGTAAATTCACAAATAATTGAATTTAGCACCCTTTAGAGGTAAAAGTCGTGAATTATTGAATTCGTCGGTACAGAAATGCAAAGAGTATCTGGGATGCTTCTGACCAACAAATTGAAATTCTTAAAAGTTCACACCAATTCGTTATTACTTTGTTTCCAAAAAATGGCAATACTGGTCCTCATAGTCAGCTGCTGCCTCTGCTCTCTTCCATTTCAACCAACTCGGAGCGTGCAACTTTTTCGACTATTTTTTTGTATTTTCCAAACTTACATGACACATGCAACTGTGTGTCACTCTTCTCTACTAGAGTGCGAGGGTGGTTGGTTCGCTGTCGGACTATAGAAGCATTCTGAAATAGTTTTTCACTGGCTTTTCCTTAGCAGATGTCGCCTATATCCGCGCGACTTGTGCGTGTTTTCTTCTTACTCAGCAATTTTTCGTAATACCTATAGTTTTTTTTTTTGCTCGTGTAGTTTTTAGTTCTGTCGTATAGTTAACTGGATTGGGTTTCATAAAAGTCTCATTAACTGGTCGTCTTTAGTCGTCAATTGCATCCTTTAGTTTTTGCAAAAAAAAAAAAAAAAAACTAAAAAAGAATGAAAGAAAATTGCATCTCCAACTGTCACTCTCGAAAAGCGTTATCGACGCGTTGAAGTTTTTCTTTCATCATTTGTCGGGTGGCATCGTGTTGAAGTGATGTTCAGTCGAGAGTGCTCCTCTCTGAAATGTGCATTGAGTTTTGAGTAGTTCTTAAGTGGCGGTGACAACTTATAGGGTGCCTTTTTTTGTGTCATCATCTTTAGTGTTTATAGTGCGGCGGGTGTCATTATGAGTGGAAATTAATTTATCGGCGGTAAGGATATGGCATGATATTAATTTTGTTTGTGTATTCTTTTTTTTAATTCACGGGGAGAAAATGTTTATTTTTCGTTTAAATAAATCATAACCCTTTTTTTAACTTCCCCCAAAGGGATGATGATGACATACAAAAATGCTATAACCCACACTCCTCTCTCTCTCCTCAATCCGTCGTCGCTCCCCCCAATTGAGAAGAGTGAAAAAAAAGAACCAAACACAGTCCTTGGCACAGTTTAAATTAAATTTCTATTTTTGGTATGAAAAAGAGTCCTTGATGAAAAGTTGGTGGCGAAAAGAAAAACTTTTTTTTTCTATTTTTTTAATTTTTATTTTAGATTTTCTCGTTTCGGGGTTCGGGTTTTGGGATTCGGGGTTTGCATTCTCGTCGTGATGTTGTCTATGTTATATTTTCGGGACGACGACGAGGAAGGATTGTCCTTTTTTTTTCTAGTATGTGTATTAGGGTGGGTCAAAAAAATCGAAATTTTTTTTTTTGATTTGGTACTCCGAAAAATCGATTGCTAGACCCCTCTAGAATATACACACCAAATATGAGCTCTTTATATTAATGGGAAGGTCCTCCGCTTTGCAATTTTCCATTTTTACATCAAGCTTCTGCTAAAAAAAAATAATTTTTTTATTAATTGACTTTTTAGCAAATTTCTTTTCATATTCTTGTAGGAAATTGAACGCTCTACAAAAAAGGCCTTATACACTTTTTTCGTTTATCTAACCGTTGAATAGATATTTGAGGTCCAAAAATCGAGAAAATCTTTAAAAATTCGTTTTTTGTTCTTAATTTTGTAACAAATTGAAAAATTATAATGATTAAACGCGCAAGACATATTCTTGTTGGAAATTGATTGCTCCACAAAAAAGGTCTTATTAACTTTTTTCATTAATCTAACCATTCTAAAGATATTCGAGGTCAAAGTTAAAAAAAAATATAAAAACATTTTATATTTTTAAAAAATTTCTAATTCACTGAAACTTCATTATTTTCAAATTAGCAAGATATATTCTTGTAGGGGCTTAAACGTTCTACAAAAAATTCCTTGGAATGAAATTGATTGCTTTAACCGTTTAGAAGATATTCGTATCCAAATCGCAATGCATACGGGTCATAAGAAAACTATTGAAATCAGTGAGCATTGGTTTGGATACGAATATCTTCTAAACGGTTAAAGCAATCAATTTCATTCCAAGGAATTTTTTGTAGAACGTTTAAGCCCCTACAAGAATATATCTTGCTAATTTGAAAATAATGAAGTTTCAGTGAATTAGAAATTTTTTAAAAATATAAAATGTTTTTATATTTTTTTTTAACTTTGACCTCGAATATCTTTAGAATGGTTAGATTAATGAAAAAAGTTATTAAGACTTTTTTTGTGGAGCAATCAATTTCCAACAAGAATATGTCTTGCGCGTTTAATCATTATAATTTTTCAATTTGTTACAAAATTAAGAACAAAAAACGAATTTTTAAAGATTTTCTCGATTTTTGGACCTCAAATATCTATTCAACGGTTAGATAAACGAAAAAAGTGTATAAGGCCTTTTTTGTAGAGCGTTCAATTTCCTACAAGAATATGAAAAGAAATTTGCTAAAAAGTCAATTAATAAAAAAATTATTTTTTTTTAGTAGAAGCTTGATGTAAAAATGGAAAATTGCAAAGCGGAGGACCTTCCCATTAATATAAAGAGCTCATATTTGGTGTGTATATTCTAGAGGGGTCTAGCAATCGATTTTTTGGAGTACCAATTAAAAAAAAAGAATTTCAATTTTTTTGACCCACCCTAATGTGTATAGTTAGTGTATTTTTGAACAATGAACCATTGTGATGTGGCAGATGAGTGAAAAGTGCATTTTGTTCTTCTTTGCATTGATGTCATTTCAATGGTGTGTGCAAGTATTTTTCTTGTTATACTCAAATGGATTTAGCAACGTGGAAACAGAGTTTTTTTTTGTATTTTTTGTTATTTAGTTTGAAAAAAGTGCTTTCAAAAAAATATTACACATACGCCATAGTGTCCCAGTGATTTTTTTTTTTGTTTTGTTTGTTTTTGTTTTATTTTAAGTGAGTTGCTCATTGTATTTACATACAATTTAATCACAGTTACTTTGTTTTAATGGTTGAATACGAATTTGAATACGATTTAAGTAATTTTAGATTATTTATCAGTTGAATAGACATTGGACTCGAAATGTAAATAGAACAAATAAAGGATTGGATTTAATGGTAAATTTGAATAATAGTTCGTTTTTCTAATGGTGTCTTTGTAACAAGTATTTATTGTTCAATGATTTAGCTTAAACGTTCAAAGTTTTGTGATTGAATATTTAATATTAATGTTTGCTGGTTGGTTGGTTACATATTTTAAAATAAAGATTAAAATTAATTTTCAACATTTTCAACAAATTTTTCGAATTTTCAATCCTGAGAAGTTTAAATAATTCATTCAAAAGAAAAACAAAACGTGAGAAGATCTTATGAAAACTGGATTTTGGTACATTCATTCCTCACTGTGGTCTTAAAACAAAGATAAACTCCCCACATCAATACGTCTACCAATTTTAACAAGTGTCAAAGGCCTCCCAAAACGAGTTTTTAAGATTTTTTTTCATTTTGTGTGCTTGAAAATAATTAATTCCAGAGGATATTTTCGGGTTTTAACCCTAAAAAAAATGTCAAAATAAATGATCAAAAGTTAGGAAACTTTTCAAAAAGTTTTTTTTTTTTTCTCAGTAAAATCTTGATATTGATGGTCATAAAGAATTTTAGCATTCTTGATCCTCAAAAAATTTCTAAAGAAAATCAATCTTTTTGTAAAAATGAATTGCTTGATATTAAAAATGTTTTCGCTATTTGTCTTTTTTTTTGCTCTAAAATGAAGTCACTTTCGTATGGCGGTACAACAAATTTACATTTTTTGTTACCTATTTTAAATTTTTTGAGTGAGGGCATATAATTATTTTCAAACAATGGACTTTTCACCATTCAGAAATGTAATCAAAATGTATTTTTCTATGTAAAAGTCAGGAAAAGCGACAGTTTTATTATGAAAACTTGAAAATCTAGCTTGGGAAAAAGTTTCAAATTGTCAATTTATTTCTTTTTATATCTAAAAAATGTCATTGTTTTGCTGTCCCGATTTTAATAAAATGGTATCTTGCATTTGTTAGGGAAGTGTGTTAGAAATATTATTGATAAATTGTATAAAAAATGTAAAGCTATAGTTGCAGATGTTTGCAGAATATATATCAGTCACACTGTAGCTCATTTTGGTTAATCATTGCTAATAACTGCTCCATTATTTCTTAATGAAAACTTGCAAAATTCCGCTTGGTTTTCAGAAAGTACAGGCCGACTTTGAGGTATTCTATAGAACAATGTTTCCTTAATTTTTTTTGTGACATATCTCATCAAAACGTTGCAAAATTATCATGTCTTCTGATGTTTTGTGCCTAAAAATCTTAACATTAGAAATCTTTAATATTCAAATTCAAATCAAATTTCTTTACACTCACTCATAGCACATTCCATGAAAAAGTAACCCACAAAAAACATATTTATTTAAATCCATTGGTTTTTTCACTAATCTAGCCCAATTTTTCATTCCCTAAAGTAAAGTAGAACTTAAATATTTAAAATTTATTTAAACGAATTGATCTAAGTCAGTCATCTATTGTAGCATCATTGTTTTTAATATTACCTATAACAAATTGAAAAACAAAATATATAAGTAGACATCATGTGTATTTAAGTAAATTATTATACCTAATCCCTTTAAATCTAAAAATTTCACATGCGACTAAAATTACATTTATAGTTTTAAAATATTTGTTTTGCAAAATGTAATTATTACTGATTTTATCCATAATTAACGATGAAATTTGATTTTATTAGTTTATCTTGTGAAAGGTAAATACACAAATAACGAAAACACTATTAAGCTCACAAATCACTTTATTTCCCATGATTTTTCATTCACCTATTCTTGGGGTTGTATACTGGTGACGCTAAAAAATTGAATTTTAAAAAATATTCTAAGTAGATACACAATGTTCTAAGTAATCAACAATCTTACAAACAACTTTTATTGCAGCATAAAGTAATTAAAAAAGCAATTTCAAAAAATAGTTAATCTCAGCTTTTTGACTGAAAAAATGAGAAACTTCTGATCAAAAATCATGGTTAACTTTTGCAATTACTAAGAATTTTTTTTTAATAAAGAGCAACATCGTGCAACTCAGTCGTGCATTCTGAATTTAGGTTATTATTTTTCATTTCGATGCCATCAAAAATGTTTTACTCATTTTTGATAGTATCGCTTAACTAAATCGCACTAATTGCACTTGTTGGGCGTGCAAAAGTCACAAAAGCAAAACTAAACCGACTTCCCTCAACACTCTTCGCCCTACAACAACAACACTCTCCATGCTCGTCAAACATAATAATCCTTCTCTCATTTCTATGCCTTCCTATTTGTGCAAGTTCAAAAAAAGCCTTATAATAGGCATATAGACATGGCACACACAAACTATAGCTCAAATGTGTGCAACGAGAATAAAAAAAAACCGCACCTGAATGCATTCCTTTACACACAGTAGTACCTATAGCAGTTGTTACAGCGGCGGCAGCAGTGTAGGGACAGGTCCTGAAAAATGTGATCAAATAGCAAAAAGGATACAGCTCCGGAACAAAGCGACACAGCATACAAGAACTAAACATAAAAAAAAAAAAGATTTATAATATGACTGTTGGTCTGCTTGCTTAACTCTGCCACACCCCCTCACGTTCACATGAATGCAATTTAAAAATAATTAAACACAAAAATAGAACATTAAATTATACACAGTACATAGTACACTACCCAGAACACACACGGAATTATTGTCGCTTGTCCGTCCATCCGTGTTCACGTTTTGTTTGACTTAACCCAAGCAGACATTCATACATAAAATTGTGACACTCATACAAGCTTATAGTTGTACTGTACACCTACAATCGCAGTTGTTAGATAAATAATTTATTTTTAACGAGCGTTTTGTTGGCCAACATTTGCACTAGCAACAGCGGGGATGAGGATAGCTCTTGAACAGGAAGACACAGTTTTTGTAGGTGATGATGGTGTACAAGAGAGCAGGGAGGTTGGGGGGATGGTTTTCGAGAATAAAGTTCAGGGTTAGTCTGGCCAGCTGCGGGTGACGGCCTTTCAATTTCAATTGCATTTTTTCGAGTGTTGAGAAATATAATGTAACATTCCCATGTCCGTATAATAAGAAATACTGGTAAAAGAAACTTGGTTAGTAATCTTTGAACTTTTATAGAACCAAAAACACAGTGGGGATTCCTTTGAATGAAATACCAATTAGTGACTTGAGTTACAGTTAAGGGCGTGTTTTTTTTTACTTTGAACGATTATGTCATTTGCACTAAGTATTTTGAAAAAGGCAAACATTTTTTTGTATACAAAGTTGTCAAGAAACTTAATTGTAGGTCACAAAATGGCTAAATAAATTTTATGAAAAGAATATCGCAGTTAAGGGAAAACAAATAACGCGTGAGACAGCGGTTTGTTTTTGTTTTGTTTTTTTGTTTTGGAATCAATTAATGATAACAAATATTTGTTTTCCTAGACAGAAAGAAAGCGAAATAAAATCGATAATTTAGGTTAATTGTAAATGATAGTTCACGGTTTAAGGGTGTAACCGAAACCAAGCCCAGTCTTGTGGTGACCAATAAGAAAAACATATCCGTTAAAACAAATAAAAACAATAATTCGGAACAAAACAAGAGAAAGGTTAGATTTTGGTTTGTATTGACGTTGGTAGGTTTGTAATTGGGTTTTTTTTGTGGTGATTAGTGTCAGTGCTCTTGTGAGATTCCAATCCTTTAACAAATAAAAAAAAGTTATCTAGATACGTGTTGACCACCTCAATAATGGGTGTTATCGTGAATAACAATTTCCTGCTATCGGCAGTAAATTTTCTATTTCATTAGATTTTTTTATTCGCAGGAAATAAATTCCGAAAGAGATCGCACATTTCCAGGACAAAATTCTCCTAAAAATTCTTGGTAGGAACCACTGTTTAGTAGAAATACCTAGTTTCATTCTTGTCACACAAAATTTACAATTGAAAAATGCTCATCAAGTTATTTTGAAGTCCAATTTGTGAAAAATGGGTGAAAGCGATCCAAACTGTTTTATTGGATTTCAAAATGAGTGAATCATTGAGTGAAACGAAAACGACCAAATCGCGTTTTTCAAAATAGCGAATTTCCCCAGGTTGGTAGCTTCCCGATTACCAGAACTTAAGCTTTTCTAACACCATTCTTTGAGATCTGTAAAATCATGCTTCCTATATCTCGTTCCACAAAACACTCTATCTTTCCTGTACTACATAAGAAAAACAGATATTGTGAGACAAGCTCTAAAGCCAAATTTAAATAGGGTAAAAGAAAAAAGATAAAATTGCAGGAACCAAGTGAATTTAAGGGTTTTTGCTTCCAAGTCAAATAACTTAAAAATAATTTTTAAAAATTTGTTGTGACTGTAATCAAACTTTAAATGCAAATTTGCAGACCTTAAGTTCTTTACATTTGAATCACTTAACTTTTAAGTTTTTTTTTTCAAGAATAAAAAAAATTACACATACACCGCAGTGACCCTTTAAGCAAATGAAAATAGACGACAAATTGCTGTATCTTTGGTTTAATAATGAAACTAGTTATTGATTGTCAAAATTTTACATTTTTTTGCTTGCTTGAATGAATGAATGAATGAATGGATGACATACGTCGCTTCTTCCTATGATCAAGTAGCTTAACTTCTTGTGTTAATTTAATTTTATATGTAAGTTTAATGGGCACAACCTATGTTAGTAAAGCCCAATTTCAAGAATCGAGTGCTTTTTAAAATTGTAAGGATCCGATTGGGATTTTCCGCATATAATTTTCTGTTGATTGAGGTCTAATATTAGATAAGCTGTTTAAGATACGATTTTAACAAAGCTTCTCCCAAAAATTAAAAAAATTAAAAAAACATATTTTTTTTCAAAAATCGTACGGTTTATTTTCGCAATTGATAAGAAAATTTGTTAGACTTAATAAATTCGCTTTCTCCTTTTCATATCAAATCCTATTTTTAAAACTAGAAATTAATTAAATTGTTCCATCCAACTGCCTTATACAAACAAATCAAAATGACAAGAAAAACACATCATTATAAAAAAAGCTTTTTTGTTTTGTCATCGTTTGCATTGTGCATCCTTATTTTTCTAAGTTTATAATATATATAACAAAAAATATACATTTTCTTATTCGCTTATTTCTTCATAAATTGCATTTTTTTTTCTGTTTACGTTTTCTCATATTTTTTTTTTCTTTTAATTATGTCCTCTAATTAATACCAACACTAAACGTCCTGTATATCTTTGCTGATATGTTTAACATACAAACATACGACAAAAAATAAACTTCATTACACTCGGACGATCTGTATGCGCTTCTTCTCTTCTTCACCATGTGTCTATGTGTGCTTTTTCAACAAAACAAAAAAAAAACTTTGCTTCACCTTCAACTTTAACATCGAAAACTCTTTCATAAAAATGCTGTTTGTATGCATATAAATATGCCAACAACGATGACGTCATTCTTATATTGTTCTTCGCGCATGAACTCAACCCAATACACAAAACTTAAAAACCAATACACCTATAACATCCTGATATGTGTTCCTGTAAAAACTACTATTAATTAAAATTGTATGGCAAAACAATTATACTGCTGCTACTGCTCCTTGCAATTGCCTGGCGCGCTCTGCCCTACTCCTGCTGCTCTTAACTGAATCCTGTGTGATGCTATGCTTTTGTTGCCTGCTACTGTACTGTGATGTTGACCTTGTTTTGTGCGAAATGCATATACACATACTAATCGATGTCCCTTTTTGGTGCTGCTTCGGCTTTCATTCTCTCGCTATACACAACACACTCCACCTGGGAATGACATTCGGTCGGCACCTGTCGTCGTATAAACGTTCTATCGTCGTCATCGCCATCGCTACCATCACACACCATCGTCATCTACGTTGTCTTCGTTTGTCCTTGTGCATCTTTATTATCCTTTTTTTTTGTTGTATCGTTGCATTTTATATACTTTACTGCTTGCGAATATAAAAATATATTACATTTAATTTATTACGTGTTGCTATGTTTTGTCCTGTAGAATTTTGGAAAGCAAAATAAGGTTTGCATGAGACCTTTTGATGCAATGGTTCCTATTTAACTAACGATATGTGTTTCTTTTCCAACAGACAACAACCACTACTATCGGACGAGCAAGCGAAGGAAGTCGAGCAGATTCTATCTGCACCAGCAGCTGCATCACCACCAGTTACTGTTGTTGCCACACCAATTGTTATTTCTAGTCATCATCATCAGTTAGTGGAAGACGAGCGAAGAATCGAAGAAGAACCAGAAGAGGAACCCGTCGTCATCGTCACCAAGTGTAACAACTACGACAGAGTCGACGATGAAGACGAACCCGAATGGTTACGTGATGTCCTCGAAGCACCAAATCGCAGTTTAGAGAATTCCATTCACAGTGAATCGGCAAGCTTCCTTGACATCGACAATGAACCTCATCAAGTGGATCTTGGTGTAACGGTAACTGCCAGTAAAGTTGAAACAACCTACGACGAAGAGGTAAACTGCAATACAACCTTCGACGTTGGCTCAGAATACAACAACAAACATGACATCTTTAATCAAACCTATGTCCAACAAGATACCCTTCATGATAGTATTGTCTCTGCTGAATCTGCTGATTCCACGACTCACAATAGCTTACAAACAACAACTATCGATGATAGCATTATCTCGAGTAAGCACAATTCGAATTACTCATTAGCTGATCATGAGACCATCACAACAACCACACAGCTAGACGAATCCCAATTCTATATACCAGAGTATCCTCCGGTACGAAGCAAAGAAGTCTATGTCGAAAGTGGTGTTCATTACTTTGAAGATGGCAATTTTTGGATGGAAGTACCCGGTCTACTAGAATCTGACGACGACGATATAACTTATCCGCCCATTGCAGTTAAAAAGAACAATAAGATTCGATTTAGCTCAGGACCGATTCAAGTATTTTCGACATTCTCTGTTACCGATTACGATCGACGCAATGAAGATGTTGATCCGGTTGCCGCTTCGGCGGAATATGAACTTGAGAAACGTGTGGAAAAAATGCATGTATTTCCGGTGGAATTGATGAAAGGACCCGAAGGACTTGGATTGAGTATAATTGGTATGGGTGTGGGAGCCGATGCTGGCTTAGAGAAATTAGGAATATTTGTTAAAACAATTACCGATAATGGTGCTGCAGCTAGAGATGGACGTATTCAAGTGAGTTCGAATGAATTCTAAAAGAAGTTCCATTAAAATAATGACTTTTTTGTTTTAGGTAAATGATCAAATAATTGAAGTGGATGGAAAAAGTTTAGTAGGTGTTACTCAAGCCTATGCAGCGTCAGTTTTGCGCAACACATCTGGTCTAGTCAAATTTCAAATTGGTCGCGAGAGAGATCCAGAGAATTCTGAAGTTGCTCAATTGATAAGATTAAGTCTTCAAGCCGATAAAGAAAAAGAAGAACGTCTTAAGAGGTAAGTCTTCAACAAAATATCGATTTTAATAAATCGTTAATGCCATTTTTACCAATTACAGACAACAAGAAGAATATCTTCGTCGAACTCTCGACTATTCAGAAGACTCAACACAACCGGCTTCGGCCAATTCAAGTGTTTCTGAGGGACCAACAAGTCCCGTTCAAGTTGAACATCCAATGGAGGTCGAAGCAACACACTCCCAAGAAGTGGAGTCTCTAAAGAGACTCCTACAAGAGGTACGAATTTTATAAACAAAAGAAAAATCCTTGAAAAAAAAAACATACATAGTTGTTTCTAGAATATATTATATATTTCAAATTTTAAACATTTAATTTAATTTTATTGCGTTCTTGGTGGATATGTGCTTTAAACAAATAAAAATACAAAAAAATAAAAACAACAGCATAAAGCGGTAATTAGATGAAATTCGCTGAAACGAAATTATTTATATTAGATATAATATTTGCACACTTTTTTGCTGGCGTTTTCGTTATTTAATCATTCTTCATCCACTGTATATTGTTTTAGTTTTTTTTTTGTGTGTTAAGTTAAGTTTAGTTTCTTTTTTCTTTTGAATTCAGTTTCAAGGGATATTATATCACAGAGTTGGTAACATGCCCTTTTGCAAAAAAGAGGAAATAATTTTTTATTCTATTTTTATACTCATCTCATGCTTTACTCGTTATTATTATAACACCTTTAAGGATATTGACCAGTCACTTGTATTTTTATTCCAACGTTCTTTTTTATATATATATATGCACCTTTCCACATGATTTTATTTGAGTTTATATTGCTGAACGAAAAAAAATGAAGAAAAATAAAAGTTAAAAAGCTGTGTGTCATATCAAGTTATTAGATGTCTGAAAAGTTTGTATAGAATTTCTTCTATACAACAACTTATGCTTATACTATCTTAAAACTATACTTTTAAAGTTCTTCTGACCGATAAATTTTGAATTATATTTTTTTTTATCTTATATCCTACAAGAACCAAGTTTTGAATCTTCAAACACTTCAAACTATGCCACATGCATACTTTATACCCATTATTTAGAATTGATGCAATTTTCAGATGCACTCGCCATCGCCAGTAGGGGTGTATTATGTTATTGGTATCGTAATATTTTGAAGGAAAAGAAAATTTATTTTGAAAGGTATCCTATATTTTAAACAAATAAGTTATATCTTATAGATACATAGTATACCAACACGAATTCTTGCTCTCTTTGTTTAGCTAACTTTTGGAAGTCCCTATTTAAATTTAATTTTTGTAGTTATTGATATTGGAGTAAAACAGATTAATACAGGATTCAAACACAAAGCTGTGTGACGTCTAAAAAAATTAAAAGATTTTTTTCGTACAAGAGAGTTACAAAGAAGTATTTTTGAAACGAGGTTCAAATGCAAATTAAAGAATACAGCCCTGGTCTGCTATTCACGTGATCTCGAAATCGTTTCCACTTTTTTGGCATGAAAGTTTTGTTTTTAAAGAAATACTCTACTGCGTCTGAAAACCAAATTTTACATTGGAAATATTTGCCAATATGTAAATAATATGTGGATTGACCTTAAAAAGGTTTTAAGTTGTTCCATTTCTGATCCAATTTCATGCTGGTATTTTTGCATTTACTTAACGAGAACTCCTCTACCTAAAAACACATGTGCATTTTTCTTTTAAAAAATCCTTTTTCCAGAATAGATGTTCATATGTATAATACAATTCATTTTTTTTTTTTTCAAAATTATAAGTTGTGGAAAAAAATCTGAACCCGTTTCTATGAATATTTTCCTACCATTGTGTCTTGATGGACCTACAAATATTGAACCCTTCTACGTGTTATCGAAAGCATGTGGTTTATGGTGCATTATTTGCAAAATATTTTGTTTATTTTTATGAAAAAGCTTCTATATAGCCTTGAATTTCGCTTAGATTCTACAACATAATCTAGTGTGCATGATAGGGTCTTAGTTCCCTATACATATAAGCAAAAGTTAATTAGTAACTTTCAGGAATTTTTTAGATGCATTCAAATCTCTTAAAATAAGCCCGCGTTTTTTGCGATTGCTTAGTGAAAAGAAATGTTAAAATGCAATCTAGCTGATAGTTTAGTTAGTTTTTGAGCTGCGTGGCTTTGTTATATTCTTTTATACCCTTTGCAATATTTATTTCTATTATTTTTTATTTATTTTATTTATATTTTTTCTTATGTTTTTAGAGTGAAATGAGTTGCCTTTTAAAAGAAGACATAATCACTAACTTAAGAAGAAAGGTGGGTGTTGTGTAGTCTTTTTTTTATTTATTATAATTTATCCCTTTATTTATTATTATATAACTTTGTTTGTTTGATTCTTTTTTGTATACTCTGTCTACTTGTTAATTAATTCGTTTATATATATGCAAAACCTCATTAATATATATTCTGATGTTATGTTCTATACAGCTTGTAAAACTAGAAACAACTGGCAATGAAGATGAATTACTCAACGAACGTTTACGCCAAACCGAACGTGAATTAACAAATATTAAAAAAGAAGCTTCTAACCTACAAAATATGCTTCAACAATCCCAAAGTCAGTACATGGCTTTGGATAAAAAATACAACAAAGCCAAACGATTGGTTCGAGAATTCCAACAACGTGAAGTCGATATGGTACATCGTGAGGAATTCTATCAGCAGCTATTGCAAGAAAAAGACACCGAATACAATGCTCTGGTAAAGAAACTCAAAGATCGAGTTATTAATTTGGAACACGAACTGCAGGAGACACAACGCAAAGCTGGTTTCCCAGTTGTTCTGCCATATGATAGTACCACGTTAAAATTAACGCCACAAATGGTTCGTAAGGCACCGCCAAAGCCGCTGTTCCACAAACTAGAGACTGAACTCTCGGATACTGAGATTTCTGATTTGTCACCTGATGGTGAGGGTGTTAAGACTGCCACAGTAGAGAGAAAGGTTCCTATTAAGGACGAATTGGATGCAGCTGTGCCGCAACATGAATTACTTGATAATTCAGCGACTAAGACTAAGATTGATCTTGGTAGGGGTAAATACATTATTATTCACTTAGCCAAGACTTTTCATATATAAATTATGTTTTTCAGCTTCACGTGGAGGTTTAGCTAATCGTCAACTACCAACTGGTAAGAAGAGCCTGAGCAATAGTAGCTCTGATTGTGGCTTGGACAGTGAAGACGATTTGGGGACAAATGATACATCATCAACGGGCACCACTATGGTATCCAATGGTAACCACCAGAACGGACATCATAATTTGCACAACAGTGACAAATATGTTCGGGAACAACAAATCAATCAGCTTTACGCTCAAGTGCACAAGGACCACAAAACTCATTCCACTATACCAAATATCTTTAAAACCACCAGCAGTGATTCATCGTTTGGTGTTAGCAAGGATCTCAATAGCTCATACGACAGTATACTTGGTTCCAATGATAAGCTCTCAGAAAATGATCAAACTGAGAATTGGATGTATCCAAGTCGTCGGAGAGGCAACAAAGCGCCACCGGCATCTTTTACCGATCAGTTGAATCAAGTGTTATCTGATCGGGAAAGGTATGTTAAACTCCTAAATGAGCTAACAAAAAATTGATTAAATTCTTATTTTGTAGACGCCTCGGTGATGGTTCATCCCGACATTCCAGCGATGATTACACCGAAATTAATAAAAGCCAAAGTTCAGCGGCAATCAGTGCCAAAACGTTGATTAATGAAATTCGACAGGCCGTCAACGAAGCCCAACCAAAAGGTAATTGCCATGCATTTTGTTGCATTCGCTTTGATTGTTTTATTCTCTTCATTTCTCAAATTGAATGCGTTTAGAAAACAAAATTTTTAAAAAAGTATAAAATATACGCGCTTGCTATTGCTACTTCTTTTTGATGTGGTTTTAGATGTGTTTCTAAGTTTTTGACCGTTTAATTTCTTTTTTTCTTTTTCGTTTCCTGTTCCAATTTAATCGAAACAAACAAAAAATACAAAACAAAAAAATACACAAACAAACAATGTCAAAACACCTAAATGCCTTATAGTTAAAAACGTTGTTCCTCAATCCCTTTCTCCGCCTGGTACAGTTCCATGGCAGCAACAATCACAGTTGTCGCATCAACAAGGTCCACCGTCCCCCACAAGCATGTCGTCTGGTTCGACATCGCCCGGCTATTCGCCAAGTCGTTGTATGGATTTATCAGGATCGAGTAGTAGTTTCTCAGAAAGGAAATCCACACACAATTATAAAGGCGGACCTGTGCATGAGTGGACCAAAGAACAGGTAATTGTTGTTCTTCTGTTTATGTGTATGTGTTAAAAATCCTTAAAATTGAAAAAAAAAAAAATTTAAACCTTTCTCAGGTGGGACACTGGCTAATGGGCATCGATCTTGATCGCTACATTCCGGTATTCAAAGAGCACAATGTCGAAGGCGGTGCTCTACTAACTCTAGACTCCAAGGACTTAAAAACTCTTGGCGTTTCTGGCGATGATAAACAACGCCTCAAACGTCGATTGAAAGATCTCAAGGCAAGCATTGAAAAGGAACGTAAAGATCAAGAACGTGAACGACGTGAACGTGAAAAAGCCATACGTAAAGCTGAAAAGAAGGCTGCTAAGAAAAAGTAAAATTACAAACAACAACCAACAAAAATCGACCTTTACTGTACTACATTGATAGATATGATAAAAGAGAAAAAAAAAAAAAACACACAACATACACACATACAATGGACTGATTTAATTAATTTATTAAACAAATTAAGAAGAAAAAAAAAACAGCAAAGAATTTAATTTTCTATTTTTAAATAAAAATATAAACTTTGAAGGTATTTAAAAAGAAAACATTTTTTTTATATAAAACTAAAAATTATAATTAACTCTTTCTTCTTAGTTACAGTAAAATTTAAAAAAATAACAAAAAATACGATAAAGATATTAAAAATTAAACTATTATCTAAGGACACATTTTTAAAAAAAGTATCTATAGCTATATTACCACATCATACATTACAAATAGTACATTGAAAGTAGAAAAAAAAAGTAAAAGAAAAAACAAATGAAATGAAAAATTCTTGTAACTGTAGTAAATACCCTATCTCTCTAGTTGTTTCGTATAAATGTTTGTGCATAAAAAAAATACTAATTACTATTAAAATAATATTCATAAATTAAAAAAATTTTTGAGCTAATATTTAAATATATAAAAAAAAAAAAACAAATTCATAGACAGTGTCCGCAAAATTATATAAAAAAAAAATTATTGATTGAAATGCATTTAAAAAATGACATAGTTTGAATGATTGTTTTTTAATTAATTATAAACATATTAGCAACTAAATTTTGTTTGATATTTTTTATAAATAATGTTAATTTTGTTATAAATAATTTTATTTTATTTAATATTTTTTGTTTGTTATTTTTCATTAAATTTAACAAAAGCTTATTCTGTGAAACCCATTGAAATCAATTATTTTTTTTAAATTAATAAAGAAATTGTTTTTATTTAAAATTAAAAAAAAAATAGAAACAATTTAAAAAATGTTATTTTGCATATAAAAAGTTGCCAAAGCTTATTAGATTTCTTAATCACTCATTTTTAACAAGAAAGCAAATATATCATTGAATAAAAAAAACCTTTCTTTTGTAGTATATAGTCTCCCAATAAAAAAAAGGCATGGAAACAGGCTTCGACTTTAGGGGAGAATGGTCTTTTGACCAAAGGAGTGACCAATGAATAACCTGACGAATTTTTTGTTAAGATTTCGGCATAGTACCTCCAATTTTTTGGATAAAATTTTTTCAATTCAGTCGTAGCTCTCAGAACTCGACTACCCTTAAAAAAATAAATCGATTGTATTTGTACATATTGGGGGCTCAAATTCACAAATTTTTGTTCTTGGCAGAAAAAAAATTACAGTTCCAAAAAAGCGTTTTCGGGATATGAGCAAAATAAATAAAGGGTCGGGGTAAAGAAAGTCCATTTTCTTAAATAGTGATTTTTTTTAATATTCATTCAAGTATGTAATGAGTAACTTCAATTTAGGTTTCAAAACATTCTTTCTTTTTTCAAAAATGTGCGACACAAGGAAATTCTATTCATACAAATTTGTCGCTCAACTTTGTCATCTAACCCCGAACCTGTTTTCGATAATTTCTCATATGGATTCGAGGATTACCAAAGTTAGCATACGCGGCCAGTTGAAAAGACTTGACTTTTTTGCAAGCAACAACTTGAAGTCAATTGATAACCGAGCAATATTTTACAACGTCTTTATGTTTTTTTTTTTTTCAGAATTCAAAGCATGGACTTGTAAAAGTTTATCCATTGCCAAACTAGGCACAGATTCCACGGTGGATTTTTAAAATTTTCCCTTTTCATTGTGGTTCATATAAAAAGTTAATAGAATTTCACTTAGTCACTATGAGGAAGGACATGCCTGAATTAAATTTCTTACTTCTTTGCCTATTCTTGTTCTCAATTTGTTGAATTGTATTTTTGTTGTAATTCATTTATTTAAATTTATTATCAGTTGAACTCAGTGATTTAAGAAGTCTTAATGATTCATAATTGAAAAACCATGAGCAATGTTTTAATTTAAGACACTAATTTTTGACTTTACTTTTCATTAAAATTTGTTATTCATTTCACATTATTTACGTTTGAATTCTCCTTCTTTTTAAATTTGCTTTGAACTAAGGTTTTGTTTTTAAATTAATATATTAAAATAAATAAAAAAAATAACGAAAGTCCATAAAAAAATATCCTTAAAATCGTAGTTAAAAGAAAGTTTATAGAAATAATTTACCACAAGCCATAACCACACACATTAAAACACTCATCATTTATAAATAGAAAAATCACCAAGCAATTGTAAATGTAAAATAAAAATACACACTCATAGAAACTCAACAGAAATCGAAAAACATTTAAAAATATATAAGCATTTTACATTTAATACAATTAACAAAAAAAAAAACTACAATCAATTTCTTTTTCTATTACAATACAACAACAAAATAAATACACAAAACAAAAAGAATACAAAAATGATAAATTTAAGGGAATGTTAATGGAATGAATGTGGTTTAATTAATTTAATTTATAAAAATTGTGTTGAATGAATATGATTGAGTTTTTTTCTGATTGTTTAAATAATTTTCGAAATACAATTGTACATTTTTTTCTTATAATATTTGTTTTAATTTATTATTTATACACAAATTAAAATTTATTGGATATTTTCTAAAATTATAATTATTATATAAGGTTTTTACTTTAATCTTTTTTATAATATTTAAAAAATATTGTATTTTCTTATTGTTTGTTTATTTAATTGGCAGATACATACATATAATGCATAAAACAAAAATGTTTATTATTTTAAGAAATTACAAATATTTAAAACAAGTTGAGTTATACACAACATTTATTAATAAATTATTTTAAAAAAAAATATTGAAATATAACATATATTTATTATTATTAAAATAAAACAAAAAAATAAAATAAAACGGATATATTAAAATAATATATTAAAATAATATAATGATTAATATATAAAAAATAAAATATTATTACTACTGTACTTAACTTTTTAACTAGAATTATTAATATAGAATTAATAAATATTTAAAAATATAGTATTTAATTTGAGAAAAATGGATAATAAAGTAATACAAATATGTAAACTTCAATACGTGTTTTGAGTGTTTTATTCTTTCTTTTTAGAATATGAATGATATAAGGACAAATTTATAATATTCGTTTATTGGATACATCAAATTTTTATAATCTTACTTCTAATGGTAGTAATACTATCCTCTAATGGAAAAGACTTTGTAGTCCACTAGTTTTGCCACGCGCTTTTGTTTAGCGTACCTATAGCTTGCATTATTGGCTGTACCGATTTAATTCAAATTTTACAGACAGATATTGCTCATCATTTTATCATTTTTAATATGTATTCAATTAAAAAAAAAAAAGGTTCGGAAAGAATTTTGTATCGATTTTTGTTCTGATAATTTAACCAAAATTTTAAATTTACAATTGTCAGCTATCAAATAAGTTCTTTGAACTACAAAAATAAGTGCGAGCCATTCCCAAGTTATAAAAGGACTGTTTTATCTACAAAAAAAACAATAGATATATGTAAAAATATGGTGTAATTGTTACCTCGAGGTCGATTTTCTTTACGAATAATAAACATTCTTTGTAGTCACTAAGATAAATAAATCTTTAACAACTTATTTGGCCTTTTGTCTAATAATAATGGAATAAAATACCAACTAAATTTTTTTTTTCAATTACAATACATGTTTACAAAAATTAATTAAAAAAAAAAAACAATCTTAAGGATTTTCTTAAAAGTGGGTTACATTTTAAAAAATCAACTCATATGGAATACAAAAAATTTGTTATTCTTGTATCGCATGTCCTTAAACCAAAACTTTGGTCCGAAGATAACTCCTACCAAATGTAAGAAACATAAATATTGCAAATAAGTGAGCTTAAAGTCAAAATAACTTTTGAGCCTTGCAAAAAGAACTAAAACTTTTATTTTACTTAATTTAAACCAGGGATATTAAACAAAATTAATAACGAGGGTTTTTCTTTCTTCTTATTGGATCTTTATTTAAAAAAAAATCAAACAGTTTAAGAAACCTTTTCGTCATGCATTAAACTTCTATCTACTGATCATTTTCTATTATTCATGTTTGCGTCATTAAAGTCATAAAACTTTATGCGAAAATCATAAACATAGATAAGCCAGCAAAAAATAGACCTCTTAAAAATAACTGTTCCATTTTTAATTGATTGTGAGATGAAGAAATTTTTAAATTCTCACCAAAGAAATATTTTGTCATTTTTGCGTCACTTACTGTCTATTACTATCAATTTCTAGATCTCTCTGTTATTTATTATTGTTTCCTTTCTTAAATAATCATAATTATTTTGTTGTTTAACAATTCTATTTTTTTTTTTATTTTAAACACTTATACGTGTACATTATTATATAGTTTATTAATAATAATATTTATACCCTCAAAAGATCTTCAATAATGGTATAAATAAAAACACAAAATTAATCTTTCATGACCCTGAATATGTGAAACGTACTTAATCGGTAGGTTTCCGTCACTTTGCAAGTTTTATAATCTGCATGCAGTTACCTAAGAAGCTATAAAATAAAATACCGACACCCTTGTAATTTTTCCTAGCTCTCATATAGGTAATTTTCCTTGTATCAATTTTATTGTGCAAGGGTGATTGTTTTCTATTAATTCTAATCACCATAATTATTATCAATTAAATAAACAAACTTTATTTATTTATATATTGCAAATGCTTATCAGTGTTCATCGGAAATATATGAAAGTATAAACAATCTGTTGGGGGTATTTTTTGAAGTCGTAATTTTCTTATTGAATTAATCTGGAATCGGGTGATAGGACGCCCTGCTAGATGCTAGAAGGAATGTAGGACGTGTAATTTTACTTTTTATACCAAAGTTCTTATTTAGAAAATAAATTACGTAAGCAACCAAACAAGATGGATTTTTCTAGTAAATCGATGTAAAATTTTTTTGTAGAAAAATATTGGAGATTTACACCGACTTCTAGTGATTACTTAAAAAAACATAAGATAGTATTTTCTTTTAGGTATAGGGGGAATAGGGTGTGGTATACAAATTTCTTTCGAAATTTGGGGATCGAGACAATGATAGGTACTCCCTTCAGAATAAATTGGTTTGAGTGTGAATTTTTTCATTTTGATTTTTGTTACTAATCAAATCGGTAAAGTGAAATAATTCTAGAGAGACTGAAATCCCCTGCAGATTCGAGATAAGACCGATGATTTTTTTTTTCTTGTCAAAACTTATCAATCTTTTAATGAAAATCAAGCAAAGCGCAATAGAAAGTTATCATTTCATCACTTTTCCAGCTATAATGAAATAGACAAAAAAAAAATCAAATTATATTTTGTTGCAGTTTATAATCCAAAAATGTCTAGTTTTTGAATGTTTAATGAAGTGATAACAGACTTCAAAAAGGAAGAAGTATATTTTTTTTAAAATTTTTTAAATTTGTTTGTGATCTCAGAAGTTTCGACTGTGTTAACCGATTTTGATGATTTTGATAGCTGGTAATTCCAGCATTGTCCCATTTCAATTTGATCCAAATTTTGACTAGGCATCCATGAAAAAAAAACCATATAATTTTAAGCTTCGATCCATTCCATAGAAGTCGGTTTTTCTGTTTTGATAAAAAGTATTATTATAATAGTCAATTTTGATCCCGGGGTTAACTCTGAGTTAACTCATCAAATATACTGAATTAACCCTGAGGTTAAATGAAGGAATCTATTTGAAAGATGCGTGTGTGAAATCTATGAAAAATAGATAAAAATGTTTGACACATGTTTGAAAGCAAAGTGTTGCTTTTTGCTGGCGATATGTGAAAGTTATTATAGGGTAAATTCGATATTATCGATAACAATCAAGCATGACTTTTCCTTAAAGTAAAAAAAATCGATCCTGCATTCTCTCTTTCTATCGATTTTTTTTTAAAGTTTGTAATGAAACAAAATCGGGTAATTTTCTTGCGGAGAAACAAAAAGGAGAATGGGCATTTTGGACGTTGAGCGGCCATCAATAAAATTGGTATCAAATGAAAGAATTATAGCCCAGGAAAAACTTTTACTATGGACGTTTCGCTGTATTCCGTTAAGAATGCAAGATAATGCAGTATTAGTATTGTTAATGCATTGTTCAATGTATGAAGGAAAAACTGATTTATATTTTTATTTGGAATATAAAATATGATGCTCTGTCATTTTCCCTGAGCATGAAGACATTAATCTTGAAAATCCGACCAATAGAACTCATAATATAAGATTTTTAAGACAACCATTTCAGGTTCGAAAGTTTTCAAACAATTCAAAGTAACAAAAAATTGAACAACAAAACTCTAAAAATAGGCTTGAATTTGTTGTTTTAAAATGCTTATAGTTTGGGTTCTAGTGGTTGGATATTCAAGATAAAGGTCTTCAGACTCAGGGAAAATGACAGAAAATAATATTTTGCACTTAAAATACACAATTGAGTTATAACATTGAGACATATATAAAGTGTTAAATGCAAAAATGCATTTTATCCGTTATTGAAATACGTCACAGGGATAAAACTTCTGCACAATATATGTAAACCTTAATTACATCAAAAAATAACAAAATCATTCCTGGCCGCGTAACGTCCACGTTTCATACAAACTTGCCCATTCTCCTTTAAATTATTTGCCTTAAAATCTACCTGATGTAAATGTTTCTTTTCTATAAAAAAAAAATATTGAAAAACCTTTTATTTTAAAACTTTACAAAAACTCATTTTTAAAATTTTTACAAAAAAAAATTAATTTTTTTATTTAGAAAATTGTTTTTTTTTAACAATTTATGATTTTTTAAACTTATTGAAAAAACGTGTTACATATGGCCACCAAAGCTGACAACTTACATATATCTTCTTAAATATTTAAAACTCAAATAATTTTTAATAAAAATTGGTGAAAATTAAATTCGGTCCTGAGGAGAATTTTGTGAGGGATAAAGGATTTCCTCAGTCTGTATTCTAAAGTTACATGAATCTCAAGTAACAAAACCTGCTCAAACCATCAACCTTCGATTTGATCCTACTTAAATCCTTCAAGACAAAAAACAATTTTAAACAATTTAACGCATCTGTATGCTGTTGTAATTTATTATTGAATTTATTAACTTGCTTATACCTATTTTCCATTTACAGAATCATTGGAACGTGATTAATTTGTATATGAATCTTCATTAGGGGTCTTTTCAACACGTTGTTAGTTAGCGTGTTTGTATGCGATAGTCCTCATTGCAAAAATCAAAAATAAAAACAAAAACAAAAAAACACTGATAAGAACACACATTATTGGGTATTTTTTCATCAATTAAGCTCATCAATTGTTATTGTTTTTGATTAATTTCATTGCTGAAACTGCGTCAGCAGAATATGGTCCAACGCTCTTGGGGGGCAAGCCATTACGTATAAAAGTATTGCTGATAATAATAGTCCATAAACCAGGGAGGAGAAGTAGTAGATTGAATTTTATTTAAATCCAAGTAGAATCTAAATAATAGGTATTTAAAATAAAATTAAATATATTTAAATTTTTTTATTAAAACAAAATTAATCTTTATGGGATAATCTAGAAAAGTCGTCTCACGGTTGTCAAGAGAAATATATTTTTATTTAAATCTAAATTCTATAGTTAAACTAAATGCATCATTTTAAATTTTAAATTTGTTGATTTTTTTGTTTGCATAAGCAAAATGGAATTTCAATTTGAAATATATATTAAGTATGAATAATTCTACAAAAAAACTACATTTATTGCTTCTATGTCCATTAATAGACAATTTTAATTGAAGCCAATATGAGTCTCATGATTTACACGATGGATGAAAAAAAGGTTAATTTTACACTGCGTAGACGGTTTGTGAATTTCGTTTAGATTTGGGCTGAAGTTAGTTCAAAACTATATCGGTTTTCTTGCTTCGTTTAACCGATTTTTTTCGTTTATAAATTTTTTTTTGTCAAAAGCACTGAAACAAATTTTTTACTTTTTCTAATTTTCATTATACTGTTCATTAGAACTATCTTCTTTAAGGCTACTTATCAGCTGGATACGGCCAAATAACTAATTCTAAACCAGACTCCTTATCACACAGTTATGTTTCACATTCTAAGAAAAAGTGTATTCACTTATACTTACTTGACGGAGGAAATTCCCCTAGAGTGCTTCAACCTGAATAGGGGTATTTCTTAAAAAAAAAAAACTAAAAGATCTATGAGATAAATAATAATCAAATCTTAACCAAACCAAAAGCACCGTTAATTACGTACCCACTTGTTCACTTATAAAAGCTTCTAATATCTCAATAAAACAAATTAAGCATTCAGGATAACAGCTAACCTTTATTCGAAATTTGAATGGTAGGGTAGGGTATCATGTTTCTCACTAGCCCGATTTAGAAATAAGTAGGTACCTAAATTATGATGCGTGAATGCAACCCAAAAACAAAGGCAAATACTTACTTACTTAATATTATCAAAATAAAAAATGAGTTTTACTCTGTAGCAAATTGCATCATCTTACAACATCTACTTGAATTCGACTTCTATTCTAAGTAAGGAGTCCCTAAGCGTGAAAAATTTTCCATCTTTGGATTTTCTATCAAATCAACACATTCAAAATATGTTGTATTCACGTTATCTGTCAACAAAATTTTAATCTCATCACTCTTCTGGAAAACAAATAATAGTTTTTGTGCAACCAAACCAAATTTTGTTTTGGATTGGGAAATAAACCTGACGAATTTCATCATTTTTTACAATCCTCATTCTAGTTCTCATGGAAAATTACCACGATCCGAAGACTATTTAAAGAAACAAGATCAACCATTGATGTCCGATGATGATGACCTTTTTTATACCTGATTTTCAAAGATATTCTTTAGAATTTAATTTTGGGAATTTTCCTTTCGGGAATGTTCTTCCCATCCCAACACACATTTATGTTTTTGTCACAAAAATTTTCCATTGACAATTTATTTGTCTTTTTTTAGGGAAACCAAACAATTTAACAAAAAGAAGGTATAGAAGAGGAAACATTCCTATAAACATTTTTTTTCTGATTGGGATTCTTGAATTAGGTTTATGTGACGGTTACCTATCATTTCATATGGAACAAAAATTTTGAAAATCAAATAACTGAGATTGAATATCACATTTCTTTTCTATCCTCTTAATAAATTTTTGCTACAAACAAATTAACCAAGTCAATGTTCCAATCACTTGATTTCTTATCTCAAAAGTCTTGGTTACGGAATAATTTCCGATACATTTGACTGGATTTATTATTTTTGTTTTGTTGTTTTTTTTTTTTTTTTTTCAAAGTAAAAAAAATCACACATGACACATGAGTGATAATATAATAAAAATATTTATAAATTACAAGTCAATTGCTAACATTGCTAAAATGTAGGTAAAATACAGGAGAAATAAGTAAATTTTTCTAGAACTTTGACTTTGAGAAGATTAAACAGAGGATTGAATCGGTTTTAATAAGAAATTAATGAATTTAATTCATTTCTTCGAAGGAAACCAACTTTGAAACAAAAGAAAGAAATAAGTCAATAAATTGATGCAATTTTTTAAAAACCTTTGCAGAAACCGGATCCCTACTGAATGCATCTTCTCCAGAATAAAAATATCTAAGAATAAATATTTACATTAAAAAACAAGTTCGCCGGTAACCACCAATCATTCGTTCTATGCAACAGTTAGTCTTATCAGAGAAACGAAGTCAATATACAAGAATAAAATGTATCTTAGGAATAATTATAGGTATTGCACATCACATCATCAACATGATTCCATAAAAAAAGATTCATGCATTTTGTATCCCAGTCCGACGTCAATGGATAATCTAGGATTTCTTCAGGTCCGTAGTTTTCAGAAGGATTGTATGTGCGTGCAAGAAATGTGCAATTAATAAGAAAAAAATATCGAATCTTGCTTAACAAGCTGATTAAGTTAGAGTCTCTTTTATATCTTGCTTAAGAAACCATAATAGTACTATAGACCTGTTCCATTGGAGGTGGTGTTTTATTACTAGTAGATGTTTTGGTTAATCTAGTACTATCATCTACTCATGCCATGCTCTTCTTCCCGAGTTGATAGTAAGTAGGTCTCATTTTTCGATTACTTTGGTCTTTGCGGACATTTTTAAAAAATATCGTCTTGTAATTTATTATAAAATCAACTGTTTTCAAAATAAATTATACAACTCGAAACTGCTTTTCCTTTTTTAATAGTAATAACTAAAATTCAGGAACAGCAGTGTACTTTTACTAAAAACTAGTTTCTGTTCACACCAACCAACAGTCTAATGTAAAGTTACTTCAGAAATGGGAAAAAATAGTTTTTCTTACACTTACGGCCATATTATTCACTCTGGATTTATTTTGGATTAATGTTAATTTTAAATCCAATCCCTCAAATCCGAATTTCATACATGCAGAGATTTAATTTTTTGTTCAATTATGTGATTATTCAATAAATTTTGTATAGTTTGCATTTATCTTTATTTTTCCTTCTCAAAATACTTGACAAAGCAACTGAACACTGTGAAAATGAATTTTACATCTGGATTTATAAAGTTAAATAGACCTCCAGAGAGCAGTTTAAATTTATTTGGATTTAACTAGATTGGATTTAAAAAATTGGATTTACGATTGGATTTTAAGTAGTGAATATTATGGATTTGGATTAATTTTTAACATTTCAATTTCTTTACATCCAGATTTATTTTTTAAACTAGTGAATAGTATGGCCGTTAAATTCGAATATGATGATATGAATTGGATCAGCTTTATAATATCTGTGATGTTAAAACGTAAGTACATTCTTTCTATCCATTTATTAAAAGGTTGAAGATCCAATAACCTTAAGCAGTTGGCAACAGTCATTGTATCTCGAACGTTCTTTGACATCATAAAATTGTATTAATCAATATTATCCCATTATTCAGGGTTGGATTTTTGTTGAAACATTAGTCTCATCTTAAAGGTTCCTTTTATTTGTATTTATATTATTGTAGAATCAACTTCAATAAACTAAGGGCCATTTTTTTCACTCGGAGTTGAACATAATAGACCAGGGTCGATAATTTTTGAAACCAAAAAAAATCATAGTAGAATGAAACCCATTGAAAAAGGAGGTGAATATGATGAAAATTAAAGGAAAAATAAATTACGGGCGAGCCGAGTTCGGGAAGTGGGTGGGTTGAGTTTTTAATGGTAAAAAATGGTATTTCTCGATTTCCGACAAAACTACAAATCCTATAGAAAAAAGTTGTATGGCAAAGTTGTAGGTAATAAAAAGATCTACAACTTTTGTATTAACAATTTTTTCACATAACCTCAAAATTTATGTGAAAATTCAAAAAACCAAGCTTTTGGTTTTTTATTTTTATCTTTTTCAAAAACAAAAATTTTTCTACGAAATTTGGTGAAAACTTACCTTATTATGTCCCAAATACACTGTAATTTATTTGATTTAAAATATTAATTTGTTTACCTTATTTTGACTTAATACCAAAAAAACACCCTAATTTTCAATCGAAAATTCACGTGTCAAAATATCAGCTTTTTTCAAAAAGTCGGTGGGCATTTCGTTCGTTAAAATGTCTATTTTCTGATGGTGTAAAAAAAAATTTACATTAGTATACTATAGAACATGTTCTCGTAAAATTCAAAAAATGAAAAAAGCTTGAATTCGAAAAAATTTTGTTATCACTGTTTACAATTTTGGCCTATTTATTTAAATTTACACTTTAATTACTCAAAAAACGTAAGATTTATCAATGTTACATGAAATCTTTCGTTTTTTGAGTAATTAAAGTGTAAATTTGAATAAATAGGCCAAAATTGTAAACAATGATAAAAAAAATTTTTCGAATTCAAGCATTTTTCATTTTTTGAATTTTACGAGAACATGTTCTATAGTATACTAATGTAAATTTTTTTTACACCATCAGAAAATAGACATTTTAACGAACGAAATGCCCACCGACTTTTTGAAAAAAGCTGATATTTTGACACGTGAATTTTCGATTGAAAATTAGGGTGTTTTTTTGGTATTAAGTCAAAATAAGGTAAACAAATTAATATTTTAAATCAAATAAATTACAGTGTATTTGGGACATAATAAGGTAAGTTTTCACAAAATTTCGTAGAAAAATTTTTGTTTTTGAAAAAGATAAAAATAAAAAACCAAAAACTTGGTTTTTTGAATTTTTCACATAAATTTTGAGGTTATGTGAAAAAATTGTTGATACAAAAGCTGTAGATCTTTTTATTACCTACAACTTTGCCATACAACTTTTTTCTATACGATTTGTAGTTTTGTCGGAAATCGAGATATACCATTTTTTACCATTAAAAACTCAACCCACCCACTTCCCAAACTCGGCTCGCCCGTAATTTATTTTTCCTTTAATTTTCATCATATTCACCTCCTTTTTCAATGGGTTTCATTTTACTATGATTTTTTTGTACTTTTTAATGTTTTTGAAGGCATCGGCACTGGTCTATAACTTGAGAATTTTTATATTAAAAATTCTCAAGTTATGTTCAACTCTGAATGGCCCTAAATTGGAATTTGATATGAAATAAGCTCATTAGAATGTGATAAACAAATTTGTTTGAAGTACATATGCTAATCAACGTTTTGACTTCTATAGGGCTTTATAGAAATTACATTAAGCTGAAAAGTAAGCAGCTGGATAGTAACTATCAAAATCTATTGAAATGATCGATCATAAAAAATTTTCGTCCTCAAAAACTCTGGATTTAACTATTACTGTAACTTCTTAAAAATAGTGATTCAAAATGGCCCTTACATACAAAACTAGTGCGGCCCTGTATACTTTTTTGTTTCTATAATCTAAATCTAAACCATAACCAATTCTTATCGGCTTCAACAGGCGATTCTATAAAAATTCCAAACATCTATCTATAGGAACACTGGTACACACTGTGTATGTGTATAGTGTATATGAATGTATCTGGAATTGGACAAATGTTGCATGTAAACAAAAACAACAAGATGGTACACATAAAGATTAGTTTAGCTGCTGCTATAAAATTACAAAAACAACCATCAACATTATAAATATATCGCTCGAAACAAGTTGAGGCAACAGTTTAATACAAAACGTTAACAAGTTCACATCGAACACTATCCGAAAACATCTTTTCATATTCTCTGAACAAGATCGCTGATATTTGAGCAATATACATAGATTTGAAAGATCAATTTTGAAAAATACTCAATTTGGAAAAAAAAACTATAACAATTTTTATATCATCTTTAAAAAAATTTTAAATACAAAAAATAATAACAATTTAAATCAAAATGACTGGATACACAAATGGAAACAGCGTTATAAGTGCAAAGAAAGCAACTACCAATGGCGCCACAGGAAATGGCAATTCCAGCGGAACATACACTGCAACTGAAAATGCATTGTAAGTAAACAAAAAAAAAAAAAAACGTTAAAAATGTGAAAATCATTTTTTAATTCATGTTAACGATGACTTTTTAAACTACTTAATTCTGCAAGTGCTTGTTATTTTTTTTTATCCAATAAAATGTACTTCAATGTAATAATTGCATGAGCCGGTGCTATGTTTACTTAGCGATCCATAATGTAGCTAGAACAAGAAATAAAACGCAAGAATGTGCCCTATTTGTATCTAGAACCATTCTACATACTAAGGGGAGTCATGTTTCACTTGCCAATGCGAATTATTTCTTAAGGCCACAATTAAGTGCAGTGAAAGAAATTGATGTTTAATATTAAATTCTATATAAATTTATTCGAACAATTAGTTCTTTTAACAAAAAAATGTGAGTTAAATAGTTTAATTTGATAGGAGGAAGAGTTTAGTTGGGCAAAACATTTTTTAATCTATATTTTGTCTGTCATGGAAGGTTTTCAAAGTGTTGTGAGAAATTGCATTCATTTACAAAAGTGGTAATGTTTTTTTATTTCTCAATTTTATAACACAATGTTTTCGGATCCAAAAGATTTTTGATCTAAGTCTCGTCAGAAGGGTGGTTTTCAATTTGGCATCCAGACCTTCGGGCCTATTTTCCTTTTACCATTTGCGTTAGTTTAATGCAAATAAGTGTTAAAAATTGAAATTAAAATTCTTCAAAATTGAAAAAAAAAAAATACTACGAAAAAATTGTTAAAAACTTGGAAAAATGAGTGCGTATTGCGATTGCGTGAATTAAAGTCTAACTTAAGGTTTAATAGAATTCCGAAAATAAGAAAAGTGATATTACTTAAAGCCTTTACATTTTTCAAGAAATAAGGCCGGAAAAAAGGTGATTCTTTAAATTGGTTTGAACGGAGAATTCTCTAGGAAATACAAAATTTCACCTATCGTCCTATGGTATTTCTTTGTAAGAAATAACATTTAAAAAAAAAATTGTATTGCAATTTTCTACGCAAAAGTCAAAAAAAGTGCAAGATTACCTAATTAAAGTGCGAAATGCAAACATTTTTGAAAAGTTAAAAAGGAGAAACGTGATAGAAGTCATTATTTGGAACATTTTTGGCAATTTTCCATCAATCGTTTCACGTTTTTTGTTTTTCAATTTGTACATTTTGCACAAATTTTGTTCGCAATATTTTAATGAGCAAGTTTTCTTCCTATATAACAACTTCGCCAAATCATTATGTAAAGCATTTTTAACTTTTTATTTTTAACAAAATTTGAATGAATTCAATTAGCAAAATGGTGAATAGTAGTTTGCAAAAAGGTTAGTTAAATTGGTAAATGGTTGCCATCCAAAGTAAAAGTTGTCCGAATAGACTTAATTTTTTTTTAAATCGGCTCTAACGATTTTTATAGAATACATTATGTTCTTTTCAAAACTTTAAATTCGCCCTTTTTCAAATCAAATTCAACTATTTGCAAATCAAATTCACCTGTTTTCATAAGATACATATATTTTCGATTACATACCTTTTTTTGCTCGATTAGTCTGATACCTACCACAAAATTTTGAACATCATAAAATATTCTGATGTTGTTGTTATTTTCTTTTTGTACATTTCATGTAAAATTAAAACAATTGCGTCAGAAAATTATCAAAAATATAAATATATTTTATATACCTAGATGGTTACTAAATAAAAACAATCCAATAATGTCGTCAAGTAGGTACGTAATTTTCTTAGAACAATCCATAATAAATTGTCATTCTTGCGATTGTCATGCTTTTTAAAACAAAATAAATAAAAACAAATATTATTAAACTGTTTGGTCATATTCTTATCAATTTTTGGGGTCAATTAAGAGAATGATTACATTTATTTTTCGATAGATTTAAATTTTTATAAAAAAAAAAAACATCAAAGAGACCTACAAGAATTCAAGGTCTTATCTTGTATATAAAATTCTGTTAAGTTACTTATAATAATAGCTTCCTTAAAACAGAAAAATTCAAAAATCTATTTATTTAAAACTATTTTGTTTTGGCTTTGTTAAAAAAAAAAAAAAATGTGCGTTGTTTCTTTTTCTGCAAAAACAATTTTGTCACTTTTTGCTATTTCGCACTGAAATTCAATAACAATCTATTAAAAAAGTTAAAGTTAATTGATACAAATGTGCGTCAATTTATGTTGATGGTTCGGCATCGGCATCATATTTCTTTTTATCATCACACGCTCATAATAAATTGTCACTTCCTAACATAAATTGCTAAGTATCAATTTCTTTTTTTTTTTTTAATAATTAACAATGCGTTACAATTATTATTATTATAATAACATGACAGTTGTCTGAGGGTCTCAAATAAAATAATTTGAATGTGTATTCTCATCTCTTATCATCTGGTTCCGGTCTTTTTTCCATAGCAATAATGATTCTTGTTGACAAGTATTGTCACTACTTAAATGGATGTCACTTGTTAATTAACGGATTAGACCATCTTAAGGATGATTTAACACTTTACTTTGCTAGGGGATAATCAAGGAGGGAAATGATTATTTATTTAAATAAAAATCAGTGGGTGCTTTATTAAACAATTATGGTATTATAACTAACTACTAGTTGTGATATAGTAAATAATAATCAATTTCCTGGATTCAAGATACAACTAAAACAAAGTGAAAGTAATCAAACACTGAAAGTTGACAGACGATAGTGGTGAGTAATTTAAGACCAGTACAATGTTACATTCTACTTTCAGTTCGAATTTCTTTGGATTTTTCTTTTATAATAATTTTGTAGTTAATAATTTCACATGTTTTGTTAAAGTTTCCCAAGTGGTCATATCATAGATTCTATCAAACATTTAGTTATAAAATCTTTGAAAATGCTATAAAAAAAGTTTTTTTTTTATAAAAAACTGTGTTATCTTCTAAGTCTTCTGTTTTAACTATTTTATTAATCGTAGGAAATTTAACGAAAGATTACATTTCTAAGAAAACCAATTCAATCGGAAATAGTTTGTTGAATCATGTCAACAGTTTTTGTAAACAATTTAATTTCCTCATAAAAGAACTTAGCGCACGTTTTGTTTTCCAATAAACATTATTATAAAGTAATAAATTAGAATGCAATTGAACTTTGGGATACTAATAATGATAAATATTTAAAACAAAAAAAAAATAAACAATATTGTTATCCAAATCGAATTAATAGCAACATTGTCAAAATAAAAAATCTTTAAATAATTAGGTATTACCAAAATAGGTTTTTTTTTATTATCAGCAACAAAATCGGAAGATAAAGAGACCAGCCCCTTTCTTATCAAAATATTTATACAGTTATGTATGTATTTATGTATTAATAACTTGTTATCCAACTTGCGTAGATGATAAACTGATAATTTAAATCAGTGACGTATTTTTGCTTTAAAGGAACTAAATGTTTTTGAAGTTTTTCCAAAAGTTCTTATATAAACAATTTGTCCTTTTTGCACAACAACATCGATATCAAAACAACTAATATGTAAATTGTTAAAAGTTCTGAATTTTCACTACCAATACTGCAGACGACTTGAATGAAATCTTTTGCGACCTTTTCTTTAAGAAAAAAATGTGGAATTTTAACATACAAAAATGAATTGGTTTTTTTTTTTCTTCAAGCTACAAAACTTAAAAATATGAAGACCTTTCTAATTCAATCTCTTCGACTTGTAATTGTTGTAATTAATTTGTAGACATTTAATTTGTGTACAGTTGATAATAATTAAAAAACCTACAAGTATATTACTAACTAATTGACATGATGCATGATGATGATTGCTCTGTTCTATATCAATCTCATTCTAAATTGTGACACAGACATCAGATTCTTTCATGTTTAAGTTGCATAAACTTCAATCTATATTAATATGCTTTCCAGCATGTTTCTGATGTAGATGTTACATGATGATCTCTATAGGTCTAAATAAATTGAATAATGGAAGGGATAGTCTGTATAATTTAATTCTGAGGTATACAATTAAAATGTTGATATGAATAGGGAGTAGGTATTAATGTAAATATTGCTGATTTTGACTATTTTGAATGTTAGTTTAAGTTTTGTTTGCTATTAAGAGCGGAATTTATAGTCGTTACTCAAGTCTTGCGTTTGGCCACTTCAGCTACTCGTTAGGTTTGAGGAAAACCAAAGTTTTTCGTTAATTTTAGCTTATTATAGGTAAATACCCGAGGAAATATGCTGAAGTAAATGTTTGAGCACAAATTCTTCACAGACCGGAAAGTGAACATTTTCACTTGTGTAACACTATGAAATCCATTCTTAGTCTTTGAAGTTCTGAATTTTTATGTTACGTTCTTTAAAATGTATACCTTGTCATAATATATAATACTTTCCTTGCAAAAAGCATTTGTAAGATTCCAAAAATTATTTGATTCTTTTTCAAAATTAAAAAAAATAAAAAAAAAACAACAAAATTTTTAATTACAGACAAGAAGGCCAACAACAACCACAACAACTTTCACCCGATGAACAAATTCAGCTTGTTTTAAACGAAGAAAAGTTAGTAAAAATTATGAAACAAAATAAGAACATAAAATCATTCACCCCATTGTAAGTGTCCCACACAAGTATTTTTATTCAACCTTCTTCCTTTTTCCGAGGATGTTATTTATGATAAATGAGTAAAGAGAAAGTATGTATACAAGGCTATCAAAGCCCGAAACTTTACTGTAAAGCTAATTTAATAAAAGCTAAACTGAAAGTCTCTTATGTCCGCAGTTCTTTGGTCTTTAGCTTTGAGTTCTATAAAAATCTTATCAAGTTTCAAACTTTTTGAAATATTTTCTAAATGTACCTTCTTTAAGCGAGAATGTCCTGCGTACTTCTTCGAACGAATTCTTAGACATTTTTCGCAGCTATTGATTGTGTTTAGCTAGCGAACCAACAACACATAATATGTATTCATAATCATTTCATCCATTGGAAAACGTATTTTTTCATTTATTTCCATTCTTTCGCGACAAACACAATTTATTTTAACATTCTTCTTATTTATTCTTTTTTCCTTTTAGCTACTCTTATGAAATTATTAAAGAAATTGCCGATTACCTCACAGCTCGTACTCAAATTCGTCCAAAGATTGGAATAATTTGTGGTTCAGGTCTGAACTCTTTGGCTGATCACCTTGTGAACACTGATTCATTCGACTACGAGGATATTCCTAATTTCCCAGTTTCAACAGTTGAAGGACATGTTGGTCGTCTGGTCTTTGGATACTTGGAAGGCATGCCAGTTATGTGCATGCAAGGACGTTTCCATTACTACGAAGGATACCCATTGGCCAAATGCTCAATGCCAGTTCGTGTGATGAAACTCGTCGGTGTCACTGTTTTGATTGCCACAAACGCTGCTGGAGGACTTAATCCAAAATTCAAAGTCGGTGATCTTATGATTGTGCGAGATCACATCAATATGATGGGCTTTGCTGGAAACAGCCCCCTTCAAGGACCAAATGATCCACGTTTCGGACCTCGATTCCCACCCATGACCAATGCCTATGATTCGAAGATGGTTCGCAAAGCTCGCAAAATTGTCAAAGAAATGGGCGTTGAAAATGATGTGCACGAAGGTGTTTACACATGCTTGGGAGGACCGAACTATGAATCGGTTGCTGAATTGAAAATGCTGCGTACCATGGGAGTTGATGCTGTTGGCATGTCAACAGTTCATGAAGTCATCACTGCTCGTCATTGTGATATGACTGTGTTTGCATTCAGTTTGATCACCAACAAATGTGCTACCGACTATAATAGCAGTGAGGATGAAGCTAACCATGAAGAAGTCGTTAGTGTTGGAAGGATGCGTCAGGATACATGTGGAGAAGTTGTTTGTCGCATGGTTAGAGCTATCGGAGAAGATCTTAATTAAAGAATACAAAAATTGGAGATTTTAAAAGAAATAATTGTTATGTGTATGTCGTATAGAAAAACTAATTGTCAAAACTTTGTTTGTTTTAAGTTTTTTTTAGTCTTCTAGTGCCTTAGAATAGAAATTTTATGCAATCTTTTAGAAGATTTTGTCTAATCTCAATTTCATCATATATATAATTTTATTTATTTAACAAAAAAAGAACAAAAATATGTATACAATACTAGTGTAGTGTGTAAAAGAAAGTATTGCCTTCGGGCCTACTTATGTGAAGACACTGTTATTTGTGTATAGTTTTAAATTATTTTTTTATCAAATAAAGATGCGCATCATTGGTAAAATTAAATAGTTGTTTTTTACTCAACTACGTGACATTTTATAGATCAAAGAATGGTTTACTCATCCGATTTTATTGTTAAAAAATGGAACAATTTGCATTTAAATTACGATTTTGTACTACAAAAAAAAGTTGCGCATACACCTCAGTGACCCCCAGAGTTAAAAATTTAAAGAAATACAAATAAATCGCTGGCCAAATATTAGTACTTGCTGGCTCTTTTGTTGTTCATTTGTTGATTGTCAAAAGTTGAAAACGGTTGGGTTCTACATGTAAGATCTCACATATCTGATGGGGAAAAGCAGTACCAAATTTGGTAATTAAAAGGGCTTATTTATATTTTTTAACAATTGCGTACTTCTTTTTCAGTTCTCAATAGCTTAGCACTCTCAGATTAATTTAAAAAAAAAATACAAAAAAGAAATTGGCTTAGATATATAAAAAAAATATCTTAAAATAAGTTAATATTCCAGTACAAAAATCGGGTTTAAATATAAGAGAAAAAAATACCGAAAAATCCTGATTAATTAATGAGAGCGAATGTAACTTGTTTCTTGGAACTTGTTTCTTAAATAAATACGGCTCTTATGATTTCGATTAAAGGAGCATGGAGCATTTTGGACGTTCGGCGACCATTAATGAGATTGTAGCTACTGTAACTTGGGGATAATTTTTACTAAGTTCGTTTAACTGTATAACTGTATTACATTAAGAACTAGCTGACCCGGCGGACTTCGTTACACCTCTTCGGCTATTTACTTCCAATTTTGGAGTGTGTCAATCTTTTCCAAAAAAAAAATCGGGTCACAACATCAAATGTAGTATAAAGGGGTCGAACTACGGCATACGTTCGTTAACGCATTGACGCCTTATGTCTTTATCATTTTCTTCTGATTAAATAGAGAGAGAGAGCAATAGTCAAAACGTTAACGAACGTTTGCCTTAGTTCGACCCCAGGTCTTTATAAATAAAAGAATGTGTTTTTTTGAGTTCTATTGATCGCATTATCAAGATTGATGTTTGTAGGCTTAAAGTTTCTATAGGCGTGTTTTTTTCTACAACTCAGTAGCTACTCATTTTTTTATTTTATTCGAAAAACAATAAAAACAAATACTTACTTGTGTAATTTTTATTATTGTTTTGCGAATAAAATGAAAAATGAGTAGCTTCTGAGTATTAGAAAAAACACGGCTTATATTATTTAGAATATGAAATATTACGAATTTAGGCTATTCATATGATTTGGAAAGCTAACTTTTTTGAACCCCTTGAAAATAACATAAAGCCAGAACTTGAAAAAACCGTTAAAAAAAATTTGGAGTGGACCACGCTAACCATTTATGGTATGGAAATAAATTTAGACCGATTCTTAGACTTACCCGATGTACCCACATAATTTCATAAAAATCGTTCCAAAAATATATAAAAAATTTTTGGTTGGACCCCCCTAAATATTAAGTGGTATAAAAATAGATGTTGACCGATTTTAGACTTACCCGATATACCTAAAATTTCATAAAAATCATTTCAATAAAATATATAGAAATTTTTTTGATTGGACCACCCTAGCGATTTAATGATATGAAAATTCATGTTGGTCGAATTGCCGATTCTCAGACTTCCCGACATACACAGATGTACAAAATTTCATAAAAATCAGTCTAGCCGTTTCGAAGAAGTTTGATAACAAACACTGCGACATTAGATTTGTATATATTAGATATGTGCCCTTAATTATGAAAGTGGACTAAGGTTTATTTTCTTCACTCGGAGTTGAACAAAACTTGAGAATTTTTATATTAAAAATTCTCAAGTTATGTTCAACTCCGAGTGAAGAAAATGGACCTAAGTCACTCCTAAAAATGGCATCAAATCTAGCCTAAAAATAATTATTATTAAAGGGGTAAAGTTTATTTGAAAGCGAAATTGCATTAAATAAACTTCTTAATTGCTCCTCTAGGGAGTTCATAAAAGAAATATAATTAAATCGTTATAAGAAAATTATTATGTAAGTTTTTCTTCAAACAATGCAAAAAGTGACTTAGTCAACTTTCATAATCATGGGCACATATAAGATATTGTAATATTCGTAAAGTGTCAATGTATCTTGCAATGACTAAAAGACAAAATAATCAACTTTATATATGAAAATAAATAGGAAAGATGTTAAAAAGTGTGCTAACTTAAACAAAAATCCAAGAAATAGCATGAAAAAGGTCTTAAAAAGTATTTTACTACTTTGGTACTTTTTGCCCTCCCAGAGCCATTGCCCGGGCAAATGATATTAACCGATTTTTAATATTTTTTAAACCCTTCTTCGAAAAAAAACTGTTTTTCGATCCACCTTGCTATGCATTATGATAGCTATCTTACTTCGGTTACGGTGACACCGAATGTATTCGCTAACATCCCAATGTAATTGTAAAAGACAATCCAAATATTCGTAGGAACTCCAAACTTACTTTATTCTGAACTGAAAATTATACCAACTAAAAAATAAATCAAAGAATTATTAATTCAAAATAAAACACAAAAATGCATGATTTTTTTTCTAATTATAATTTCCAGTGACTAGAATTCTATTTTATTTGATCGTTTTTTTTTGAAAGATACTTTGGTATAATAGCATTGTTCTATATATTTTTTTTTTATTTTTTTTTTTGTTTTTCTAAAATTTTATCCTACTTAAATATTTTTTTTTTTAATTTTTTCATTTATTAATCTAATTTTGAATTATTTTTTAAAAATGTATTTAATATTAATTTAAATTTAAATATTTTTCATGAGTAAAAAAATTGGTGGCATATTTATTTAATTTTTATTTAATATTTAAACAACTTTTCTCAACTGTTTTTTTGCCAAAATAACAAAAAACAAATTGAAATTAAAAATAAATTCAAATAAAAATAGTCAGCCAAGGACAGACTCACGCCATGCGTCTTTAATAAATTCTATTGCACAATCCACACTTGTTTTGCATGTCAAATTACAAAAAAAAAAAAATATTAAGGCAAGAGATTACAAAGATGAAGAAAACCTTTTCCTTCCATCCTTCTTCTGAGTTAATGAAAATGTTTAATATTTTTTTTTTGTTTAAGAAAAAAATACAGCAGTGCTGTGTTTCCATTTCTTAAAAGGTGCAGTTTTTTTGTTTTGTCTACGTTTCTACGAGTGTGTTTTTTTGGTGTGATTGAATATTTTGTTTTGTTTTAAATGAAAAAAAACCCTTCCCCAACCATATTCTAATTACGCTTTCCCTCGCCATAGAAACCCGGCAATTCTGACTCCAATCGAAGCAACTGCACATAGGTAACCAACTTCCAGTCTTTTGTTTGATCATCTTCCTTAAATGTCGAATAGTACGATACTAATTCTTGAGATCCATCCTGATCCAAGTCAGCAATGAGAAGAGAATTCTCTTGGTTATTCAAATCTGGCTGACAGACAACTTCGTTTCCTTCATTTCGGCAGAATTGAATAATGTCGCTCTGGCTGGTGTTTTCAATCCTTGTATCCGATCCAATAAATATAACGAGAACAACCGTTTCAGTGATCATTTGTCGTTTGTAACTATTCAGTAGAAGACTACTGCTAGTTTTCTTCCTCGTGATATTGGCAGTGCTACGTTCCACACGAGCTATCTTCTCCGGAATCGTGTAGGTATGACGTTTCTGAACCAAATGATCAAAGATATTAAACTCGCTGGTGGGGAAATCCGATTCATCTTTGTCCTCCTCACGCTTCTTGCGATGACTATGCAAAGTCGAGTCATTATTCCATTTCCAGAATTTCATCACAAATCCAGACATCTTGGATTTGCTATTCTTAAAGTGCCATTGAGCTGGGACCATCCCATACATTCCAGGATTGGTGAAATTACGAACTACATTCACCCGTCCGTTACGCTCCTCACTGAGAATAAAGGAGACATTACAATCATCTGGACATTTTCCACGATTTTCAACAATCAACTCTCGACCACTCAGCGAGTAGATATTCCTTTGAGCTTCTGTTTCTTTTCGCTGCCCATAATGACGATGTTGAGAGATCTTTAAAGCAGGAGTAAGTTTCTCACTCTTAATCGATCGATTTGTGACCAGCGAAAAGAGTTCCGTGAGTGCCTTGGAGCGTTGGGCTTCTGTGCTATTACGAACACAGTTAAAAGTGATTATGTGATTCTTTTCCAATTGGAACTTCCTAAGGACATCACATTCATGGACTTTGTATCCATCTCCTATGGGTTTTCCAATTCTCCCCGAGATGATTCGAAGGAGATTTCTAGCTCCCGATGGGGCATCCCCATGGAAGTCTATATGAGGAGTTATAAAGTTCCTCGGTTTCATATCGAGAATTGGAGATGTGGTCGCCAATAGAATCTCATATATCCCATCTCCGTCTAAATCAGGAAGAATCACAGGGAAATCCAAAACATCGACTTTAGTCAGAGATCTCACCCTGAATTTCCAGTGCCATTGTCCAGAAATCGGATTAATGACACCGAGTTCGCCAAACTCATCAATGACCAAACAATCTGGCTTTCCATTCTTGTCGATATCAATCAGAGTACAGTCGATTGTGATGGGTTCATCGACCATTTCATCGAACCAAGCGATGGCTCCAGAGCTTCCAATCAATGAAATGATTCCATTTCTTTTGGTGTTTGATGGTTCAAACTCAGGAAAGAAGGCATCACCTCGATAGAGGAAAATGAGATTCTTTTCCCAGTTCCTTAACCCATCAACGACATTAATGACACCTTTCAATTCGATCTTGGTATAGTTATTAAGCCAGTTGTGGGTTTTAATGCGATCTGGAGGAGCTGGACAAGTGCCTTCTTCGCTACACGGGATAACCCAGAGAAAGATGACGACTGTCAGCACACAGAGAAGAATCGAACCGATGAAACAACACTTTCGAGTGGTTGTCATTGGTTCGTCTTTGGTCTCTGGAGGTCCCAGAATCGCGACATTATCGGCATCGGTTTGATGACGTTCTTCGCCGTCGCTATTGAAGCTGGTGAAATTACTGCCACCGTCCATGACACTGCGGAAAGAGTTCTGCAGAGACATGCTGCTGCTGTGATGCATTTGATGGCCGTTCGGATACTTTTGGTGGTATTGCAAGTTGGTGCGAGTGTGGAAGCCTTGTTGTTGGTGTCGTTGGCTGTTTCTTTGTCTCGATTGACGCTGTTGTTGTTGTTGTAAATTGTTATGATTGGTTTGATGATATTGTTGCTGTTGTTGGTTCTGCTGTGGCTGTTGTTGACGACGAGAAGTGTGACGACTTGAATTGTGTATTTCTTCTTCGCTGTCAGAATCAGACATTACTTGACTTAATGGCGCGTATATGCCCTGCTGTGAATCACTGCTGAGCATTTTAACTAGGAAAAGCGAAAGACAAAAAAAAAACAAAGGTTCTTAAGTTCGCAAATAGAAAAATCAATAAACTTGAGACTTTTTCTTTCTTGTTGATAGTTTTCTGTGTTCTGTTTTATTTTAGATAGGAGCTTACCTTAAATTGAAAACGTGTAGACATGCAATTGTAAGACAACATTTTTTAATGCATAACACAAATTGTTTCAAGTAATTTTTTTGATTTTTTTTAAACAATTTTAATTTTTCTGTGAAAGCCGAAAAAATACAAAAAATTTTTCAAGGAAAAATATTTGACAGTTTAATTAATTTTGGAAAGATGTCAGTTTTTTTAGTACTGGAATGTTGGTGTTGGAATGTTAGTACTTAAGGGACGGGTTTAACTATGGTCCGTTCTTTTATTGAACAATGTTAACTATTGTTGTTATGTCAAAAAAATCGTTGTATTTGTTTTTGTTAGATTTTGTTACAAAATGTCAACTTTGATTTAGGAACGACTAAATGTTACATTTTGTTGATCTGTCAAAACAAAATTTTTTGAGATTAATTTTATGAATGAATAAACAAGAAAGAATTAATTTGGTACTGAAATAATTCTTTTTAATTGAATTCTAAGCAAATTGAAACAAAAATATGCATTCAATAATTTCAAATATGGAAACAAACAAGAAATTCTCTTCTCACATCATCCCCTCTCTTCCCCATTTAGTTGTGTTTGACAGATTAACATTGAAACTCAAGTCCAGGAGCTGAGTTGGAAAAAGTAACAAAATGTAACTATTTGACACTTCAACACTGGATTTAGGAACGATGTTGTGACGTCACGATGTTACACTTTGTAACTTTTTTCTCATTTAGGAAATGAAAGTTAACTATTGTTAACAATAGTTAACATCGTCGAATAAAAGAACGCATCACTAGTGTACCTACTTTTAAGTATTTGTTCAAAAGATTTCAAGACACCATCGTGCCCTGGGACAATATTTTGAAATAGAGAAGACTGGTATTTTTAAACCTTTTTGAATGGCAACTAGAAATAATTTGAAAGGTTTCTCAAAAAGATTTACCAATCTTTCAAGCTAGGCTTAGTTCTGAATATAATTTTTGCTTCAATCGCACACGAAAGTAATAATTGTGGGACAAAATTGGGAATTCACGAGCATATTTAACTTAAGTTCACTTTGATTTTTTCCAATATAACATTTTTAAAGCCTAGTACGTAGCTGAAGCGAAACGAAATTTTCCGTACAAAAATAGAACATCTTGAAAGAAATTAATTTTTTTTTTGTTGACAGCCCTATTCTGACAAACCTCACTGATACCTCACAAGTCACAAAGAACCTCACAAGGTGAAGATAACCCGATTTTGTGAGGATTTATTTCTCTCAAACTTCTTACAAACAAATTTCAAACTTGTGAGTTGTGATTGTGACCTCCTTCAGAGCAGATCACAAATCGAAAGTTTTGTAATTAGAAAACCTCATAACATCAAATTCAGCTCATCTTGTGAGGTTCTTGTGACTTGTGAGGTTTGCCAGAATAGGGCTGGGTAGCTATTTTGGAGAGTAAAGTGAGTCGTCTCGCCAACTTGCCTTTCTCATCTCACTTCACTCGCAAAATTGATTTGTTAAAGCCTGTTTTCACAAATTATCTCATTTCGAATGTCAAATTCTATAGAAAAAAAAATTGAGTTTGAAATCTGAACTGACTCTAGTGAAAACAGGCTATTTGGCTATTTCAGAGAAATGAGAAAAGCCTAAACTACATTGGGTCAAAAGGTATAACTAAAACGGCCACTTCTTGCAAAAAGTCAAAAAGTGAAAATTTTCAAACTCATTTTTTGACAGTTTTTCCGACCACAAAATTAAAAATAATGATGCAGAAAGCTTATTTTTTGGTTTAAAAAACAATTTTTATAGTTTTTTACACAAACAAATAGCGCTAGAAAGAAATAAAAATGTTTACTTTTGTAAATTTCCTACTTTTTCACTTTTTAGGTCATTGTAGTTATGGCTAAAGGCTTAACTACATTCACCACTTTTTGAAAAAGTACAAAAGTGAAAATAGTTTTTTTCTCTCTACCGAAATTTTGTTGTAAAAAAGGGTTTAAAAATTGATTTTTTGACAAAAAAAAGCTTTCTGCATCATTTGTTTTAATTTTCTGTTTTCACAAATTATCTCATTTCGAATGTCAAATTCTATAGAAAAAAAATTGAGTTTGAAATCTGGGGTCGAATCACCGCACACGATTACGTTCATACGTTATCGTTTTGACTATTACTCTCTCTATTTAATTAGTAGAGAAAGATAGGGACACATAGCAACCATTCGTTAACGAACGTATGCCGTAGTTCGACCCCTGAACTGACTCTGGTGAAAACAGGCTATATTTGGCTATTTCAGAGAAATGAGAAAAGCCTAAACTACATTGGGTCAAAAGGTATAACTAAAACGGCCACTTCTTGCAAAAAGTCAAAAAGTGAAAATTTTCAAACTCATTTTTTGACAGTTTTTCCGACCACAAAATTAAAAATAATGATGCAGAAAGCTTATTTTTTGGTTTAAAAAACAATTTTTATAGTTTTTTACACAAACAAATAGCGCTAGAAAGAAATAAAAATGTTTACTTTTGTAAATTTCCTACTTTTTCACTTTTTAGGTCATTGTAGTTATGGCTAAAGGCTTATACTATGTTTCCACCTACGCTAAATCCGAGATTTAGCTAAGTAGATTTAGAATAAATCTCGAGATTTATTTTAAATCTACTTCGCTACATCTCAGATTTGGGTTCAGCTACCCTAAATCTAAGATTTTCACCTACTTTCAATCCGAGATTTAGAATAAAACTCGAGATTTGTGCTAAATCTACTTAGCTAAATCTCGGATTTAGGGTAGGTGGAAACGTAGTATTAACTACATTCACCACTTTTTGAAAAAGTACAAAAGTGAAAATAGTTTTTTTCTCTCTACCGAAATTTTGTTGCAAAAAAGGGTTTAAAAATTGATTTTTTGACAAAAAAAAGCTTTCTGCATCATTTGTTTTAACTTTCTAGCCCGAAAAACCATACAAAAATGCGTTTGAAAATGTTCACTTTTGTACTTTGTCACTTTTTGAGCCAATGTATAGTTAAAGCCTGGTACGCTGCTCGCGCTAAAATTTAGCTGAGATAAAATTCCCATACAAGTTATCGATAACTTGTATGGGAGCTAAAATTTAGCGCGAGCAGCGTACCAGGCTTTAAGGCTTAAAAAGTGAAAAAAGTATAAAAGTGAACATTTTCAAAAACATTTTTGTAAAGATTTCGGGCTTGAAAATTAAAACAATAATGATGCAGAAAGCTTAATTTTTGATCTTAAGCCTGGTACGCTGCTCGCGCTAAATTTTAGCCAAGATAAAATTCCCATACAAGTTATCGATAATTTGTATGGGACTCATTTAAGCTCGGCTAAAATTTTTCGATAATTTGTATGGGAGCTAAAATTTAGCGCGAGCAGCGTACCAGGCTTTAAAAATAATTTGAATACTTTTTTTTAGAAAAAAATTGCGGTAGCGAGAAAAAAATACTTTCGCTTTTGTACTTTTGCAAAATGTGGACAATGTAGTTAATAGGTGGTTTCCATTTCCACTGCAGCCCAAATGAGATAATTTCGCAAATAAGGTCAGTTCAAATTTCAAATTCAATTCTTTTCTATACGATTTGACATTCGAAATGAGATAAACATCTTACATATTCATGAAAATTTAACATATTTTGGTAAAATTTCTTACATACAAATTTTGTCAGCTCTTTAACCACATTTACCATTTCACCAGGCATACCACGATCACGCGGGTTCATGAATACCCCTGTTATATTTTTTCTTTTAATTATTTTATTTTGTTTTTTCTTTAATTGTGAAAAAGAATATAGTTGAAAGTAATGATTTATTAACTTATTTATGTGACCATTATTATTGAAGCAATGCACAAATGTGATAAAACTTAATTTTTAATTTTTTTTTATACAAATATTCGATAACGAAATCTTGAACGAAATTAAATTTGTTTTGTTTTTGCTCTGAAACTTATTTTCTGATGTTTTTTCTTGAATTTTTTTATTTGTAATTTTATTATTTTTACTTTGCTCTAATAACCGATAATATTTTTTCATTAAAATTTTCGCTTTTAGAGACTTGCAAACATTTTTGTTTCGCTTCAGCTGCGTACTAGGCTTAATATAAAAAATATCATGAGAATAAATTCTTCCTAGTGAAGGCTCAACCTTAAAGAGAAAAAAATTCCCTCATCGAACACTGTGATGAAAATCATCCCTTTCCTGGAATATGTTTCTTTGACATTTAATTTTCCAATTAGAATTCCATTGGTTGTGTCTCTTTTGTGAAAAGTTGTGTGAAAACGAGGCGCCGCCACCAAAAAAATCCACTCAAGGAAAAAGAAAAAAAAAAAAAAAGATAAACTAGGGCAATTGTTTTGTAACTTGCACAATTCCTCGCTATTGAAATTCATTTAAATCAGTGAAATTATTTTTCATTAACATTATAAAATTCATTCGTGAGTCTGCACAAGTACATTAAAATCCATAAAAAAAAACTCAAATCCAAGTCACGACGAAAAAAGTAGTGAAGAAAAAAAAAACAAGAAAAAAAGGGAAACAAAAGTGATATCGAATCGAATCTCTCTTGAATCGCAATGTCCTCAAACATGGCGTCGACCCTGGAGGAGCAGCAAAGCCTTCGCGAGTGTGAAAATTACATTCAAACGCATAATATCCAGCGCGTATTGAAGGATTGCATTGTCCAATTGTGCGTTAGTCGTCCGGACAATCCTGTCCAATTTTTGAGGCAATATTTTCAAAAGTTGGAAAAGGTAAGTTTTTTGTTTTTGTATAAAATTTGTGTTTTTTTCTTTCTTTTTTTTTATCATGATGTTGGATTTTTCTCTTGGTAAAATTTGCTATTGCCGTTAGAAGCCGTTAGTTAGAGGGAGATGGTTATATGATTATGGGGCGGTAATGGAAGAGAATTTTTTTTCATCATTCCAATGGAAAATTGACAGGTGGAAGAATTTGACGTATAGCTTATTGGAATATTTTTTGTTTACATGTTTTTTTTTCTTTTTGAAATGAAAAAATTCCGATAAGAAAAAAAAGTTACAATTATTTTTGGCTAATATTTATGCAAACATTTTGCAGAAATAAAATAGTTGTTAAAAATGAGAGAAGAATTATTATTTAATAATTTATGTATCTTTTTTTATAGAATTATTTTACAAAAAATACAAATTTTTGGTAAAAACATTTTTTCGTCGTCCTGGGAAATGGCTGATATGTATTAAAATTATGTTTTACAAAACTCATATAATTAAATGCTTTCTTGAGCTTGCAAGAAATTTTACATTCTAGAATGACAATGACCCAAAGCACAAAGCCCTTTAAAATGTACATAAACTAGAATGTGTGTTGGCAATCTTTTATTTTAAAGATAGAGAAATCATAACAGAATTTTCAAAAAAATATGAAAAATTAAGGTTTACTTTATTTAATAAATGGGTGGTATAGTTATGGTGACCATATTTTTAAATTTGAAATAATGAACTCAAACAAACAGTTCACCGAGTTTCTAACTACTGTTTTTTTTTTTTATTTCAAAAAGTTGCACAAAAACAAATCTCCAAAATACAAATTCCACATTTTTTAAAATGTTGAAATTTTTGTTTAAAGCTTCCCGTCCAACTTGCTTCTTTAGTCCTCTAACTTTTTTCCCGTAGTGCAATTTTCAAAAAAAAAAAAATTTTAAATGCTCGAATATTCGTCAAAAGCCTCAGGGTCACAAGGGTTAAAATCGCATGTAATTACATTATGATTTTTGTACATTCAGAAAACTGGGACACGTTCGCATTATCATGAACATTTTTATGTTTTTTGGCACAAAATAATTCATAATGAACATGTCCTTCAAATAACCCTTTGTTTTCCGGTGGTTACAATAAGAAACCACCTTTTAAACTTTAATTTTTTACTTTTTGTCCCAATTAAATATATCAGCAAATACCTGGCTCAGAAGTTTGCTAATATAATGATATTTACTAGTGCAATGGATATATTTTTTTCTGGTACGATATTCTAGAAATATTTAAAGTTTTTTCAACGTTTTTTTAAATTTTTTTGAGAAAAAAATTGATCCGGGCAACAAAGGGATAATGAACAGTTCATTATTATAATGAACGGATGGTCACCGTTAGTCACCGTATAGTTCAAACCAAATTTTTTCAGAATTTTCAACATGGTAATTGCTATACGCTCTTGCGCAAATAAATACAAAATATAATATCTACTTTGGGTATCTCACATAAACCAAAACCACCCACCTGTAGAAGAAGCTAGAATTACCAGGAATTATATCCGCATTCATAGCAATTCCATCCAAAATTTTGCTTGCCTAACTCCCTAAACCCATAAGTTGGAAGCAATTTCATGAATACAACAAATTTGAATGCAACACTCACTTTTAATTTGTTTTTATCCAATATAAATCTATTGCTCTTTGAATTAAACTGAAATACATATTCATACAGAAACGTTTTCGTGGAAATTTTTAGGATTATATTTTGTAGATTCTATTCTTAGTTTAAGTGTTTGGAAAATTATAATTTCTTCAATACTACTCATATATGTATCATACATTTCCGAGAACGCACACAGAAATTGGTAACATAGCTCGTTACACGTTGTTAAAAGCATTAATTTTTAATTTCACGAGAAATGAGTAGGTATGTACTAGACTAGGTATAGAGCGTAAAATAAAATATTCACTTAATTTTAAACAATTCTTATGTGAATGTGTAAACAAAAACCAAATTTGGTAATCAAAATCCAATTTTATGAGTTGAATTTTATCAAAATTAGATGAATTTAAATGCTTACACTATTTTCATTACTTCGTCTAGCTTTTTATTTCTATGTTGGTTACGGTGCCCTGTAAAGCACTGTTCAAATGAAAGCGAATGAACGAACAAATGAAATTTAATGTATTTATAAAGTATTTTTTTTTTTTTTAACAAAAACTGTATTTAACAGTGGCAAGCTAACTAGTGTTTGATTTTTTCAAAGAAAATTAGGTACAACATTTCAATTTCAAAAATAAGAAAAATTTGAGAAAATCAATAGTTCGTACGAACCAATTTGTTTTTTCATTGTTTACTTATTTTAGATATTAAAACGTTTTTTTTTTTTTGAAAAATTTAAACTGAAGTTAGCTTGCTACTGTTTGAAAGATTTTTTATTAAAAAAAATACTTTAGAAATACATACATTAAATTTCATTTGTCCGTTCATTCGTTTGTCGCTCTCATGTAAACAGTGCTTAAGGGTGCTTTCATAAATGCATGGTTGCGCAAGTCTGACGAATGCATAGCTTTCATTAATGCAAATGACAAATGTCAGGTGTTCATAAATGTAAAACGCAAATATTTGCAGCGCAAATGTGCAAATGAAAAAATTCCCATGCGCAATGAATTTAAACATGAAAAAAGAAGGAACATGACGTAAAAAATGATACAGCTTTCCTTTATTTCTCAATTCTATCAAAATTTTGAATGGAAATTCAAAATTCAAGTCAAAATAACAAAAATAGCCGCAAATTTCTTGCATATAATAAATTTGTAAACATTTGGAGAAATGTTTAAAAAAATTATTTTTTTCTTAAAGGGTGGAATTGGTTTATTTTGGAGAAGAGGCTGAATTGAAACTTCAAACTTTTCACAAAAGACCCAAATCAGAAAAATTGTTCATAAATTCAAAGTAAAATACATGCGCAAATGGTTTTTCTGACATTAGTCTGATCGCAAATGACCGCATGTAAACAAAGCAACCATGCAATTATGAAAGCACCCTAATTCAAAGAGATAAATAAGATGGTCACATTTTTAAACTTTGTTGATTATCTTACATGCAGGTTATCTGAACAAATTTACTATTGCAAATTTACAAAGAAGAACTTATAAGAAGCAATGTGATAAAAACAATAAACCAACACTATTACCGTGCGGCTATTACCGTGCAGTATTTTTCACAAAAAATACTGCTGTATGTGCGTCACTAGAATACATATAGTTTAGCAGGCTTTTAAATTAGGTTAAAATGATGAAAAAAGCGTGGACAAAATTAATTTTAGTTTAGAAAATTGAAACTTTGAAATTAATCGTACATGCAAAAATAAAAGCACTTCCACTATGCACAACCGCGAAAGGTATTAGAAAATACACTATAAAACGATAGGCGAGCAGAGAGAAAATTAATTAAAAAACTATGTAGTTGAAACTTTAGAGGTTTTACACCTGAAATCGAGCGAATAAGTCGTTTCAATGCGAGGGTAGTGTGATGGTTTTGCACCATCATTGAAGTTTAAAATGTGCACAGCATATAAAATGCTAAAATGAAGAATAAGAACATTATATGGTCAAATAAGATAACAACAAGATAAGATTGCATTTGGCAGAAAGAAAATGTTGTTGAAAGTGGTAATTCGGATCGAAAATAAACCAACTAAACCCTTCCAGATGGATATTAGTTCTATTTCCTTGATTAAGGAAGGAAGTACGTTTTTTTGGTAATTTTTGGTCTCGAAGAACGAGAACGTATGTTACCTTCCGAAGCCCTCTTAAAAAAGAAAAATGAAAATTCCTTGAAACTATTTTATTTTTATGAAAATAAGAATACATTTTATTCTAAAAAATGATAGCAAATGTCTGTCAGTGAGTTTTGAATAAAATTGGTTCAGCCTTATATGAAATATACGCGATAAACCAAACAAAATATTTCAATTTTTGTAAAAAAAAGGCTACACCATATTCAGTCATCCGAATTTGGTGCGAAAGAAATAAAAACGTATTTTTGACAAGAGCACTTAGACCTTTGCACATTTAATCGAAATCCTTAGAGCTGTTCAAGAAAAAATGCAAAAAGAAAGTTATATGAAAGTTATACGTTATTAAAGAGATATTAAAAAGATAAAAAAAAAAATATAATATGAGTCTTACCTAAAAACTATCTAAACCGAAATTCAAGCCGATCGATCACAAGCTAAAACAGACCACTGTTTTTAACTTCTCCATCATCTTTAAACAATTACATTGCAAAATAGAGTAGAAAAATTAAATGTAAAAAAAAAAAACGTAATAGACAGCTTAAAAAAAGTGTATTGATACTAAGATTTATAAAATTTGTAACATTACAGATTAGTACCTGGGTGACCGAGCTTTGCTCGGTATCTTTAAATGTCATAACTTTCAGTGAAAAAAGTCAAATGTAAACAGCAATTTTTTGGAGTGGGTTTGAGTTTGCAATGACCAGTTTTTTCGCGGGTTACAAAACACCACATTCCCACTTTATAATCCAGTTTATTTACGTTTGAATACACATACGACGATCAGTAATGGATAGAAGGGTTACAGGAATCTGCATTATCGAAAATGCCTACAGCAATGAGATCCCTTTTTGTTCAAATTTTAATTTACGGGTCAGAAAGTTTTGGATAGTGTACATAAAGTTAATCTTTTTTTCAAGTTAAGCCTTGTCGGCTTGTTGTGAGTTATTTTATTTTTATACGTTAACAATAGTTGCATTTAATCAAAAGAAAAACGTAAGACAAAGGTAATGTGTGATACCTAATTAACAAATTACTTAAAAGTTTCAATACATGATCAAAAAAGTCATGATCTAAAAATTTTTGTTTAGTTATTGTAACAAAAAGAAAAAGAACAATGCGTAAAATATGGAACCATCCTTCAAAATTTTATTGAAATCGTTGAATCTGTCTCCGCGAAAAAAAACTAATGTAAGAGAAAATACTTTCAAAATGTTGTATTTGCCTAGAGGAAAAAACCCTCAAAATTTTATCGAAATCTTTAAAGCAATTACCAAAAAACTAATATGTGAGAAAAATAAGCGTAGCTGTGAGCGGATGTTTCTAAAAGTACTTCCAAAACATTTTATTCGGCTAGGGGACCAAAACCTTAAAATTTCATCGAAATCCTTAAAGTTGTTACCAAAAAAAATTCCATGTTAAAAAAGTGGGCGTGGAGGTGGGCGGATTTTTCCAAAAATACTTCCAAACTTTTTACTCACTTAGATAAACAAACTCCGAAAATTTCATCGAAATCCTTAAAGTGGTTACCAAAAAAAAATTCCATGTTAAAAAAGTGGGCGTGGCAGTGGGCGGATTTTTCCAAAAATACTTCCAAACTTTTTACTCACTTAGATAAACAAACCCTGAAAATTTCATCGAAATCGTTAGAGCCGTTCCCGAAAAAACTTATATGTTAAAAAAGTGGGCGTGGCAGTGGGCGGATTTTTCCAAAAAAACTTCCAAAACTTTTGACTCGCTAAGATAAACAAACCCTGAAAATTTCATCGAAATCGTTAGAGCCGTTTCTGAAAAAACTTATATGTTAAAAAAGTGGGCGTGGCAGTGGGCGGATTTTTCCAAAAAAAACTTCCAAAACTTTTGACTCGCTAAGATAAACAAACCCTGAAAATTTCATCGAAATCGTTAGAGCCGTTTCTGAAAAAACTTATATGTTAAAAAAGTGGGCGTGGCAGTGGGCGGATTTTTCCAAAAAAAACTTCCAAAACTTTTGACTCGCTAAGATAAACAAACCCTGAAAATTTCATCGAAATCGTTAGAGCCGTTTCTGAAAAAACTTATATGTATGTTAAAAAAGTGGGCGTGGCAGTGGGCGGATTTTCCAAAAAAAACTTCCAAAACTTTTGACTCGCTAAGATAAACAAACCCTGAAAATTTCATCGAAATCGTTAGAGCCGTTACTGAAAAAACTTATATGTTAAAAAAGTGGGCGTGGCAGTGGGCGGATTTTTCCAAAAAAAACTTGCAAAACTTTTGACTCGCTAAGATAAACAAACCCTGAAAATTTCATCGAAATCGTTAGAGCCGTTTCTGAAAAAACTTATATGTTAAAAAAGTGGGCGTGGCAGTGGGCGGATTTTTCCAAAAATACTTCCAAAATTTTTTACTCGCTTAGATGAACAAACCCTGAAAATTTCATCGAAATCGTTAGAGCCGTTTCCGAGATCCCAATTTTATATATATTTATATATATATATACATATATATAAACAATTTTAGCTCGTTTAAAGTTATAAGATTTACGAATTGTTGTGTGTCCATTTGCGATCAATCTAATTAGTTTTTTTACAAACAAAATTTTATTTAAGGAACAAATTTCCATTCTACTTTGATGCACTCCAAAAAATTCTTTAACGTGATAACTTGTTTTTCAACATAAAATTTTAATCAATACTCGTTGCAGAAAGATAATAATTATTAGGATGATCGAGTTTGTCCTCGTTATAATAATAAAAGATATATGTATAATCAATTTAAGTTCCAAAAAGCAATCACTATTTATATTGCTCAGCTCTAAAAATACCAATTTCATTATTAATAATATTTGTAACGGACCGCGGCTGCTGTGCGTCGTCGTCGTATTTTCATCAAGTTTCACCATCTGATAATTTTCTAACAAAAAAGAAACACGAACAAGAACAGGAGTAAAAAAAAATAATGATTACTACTAAATCCCCAACAAGTTAATCCACATGACTGCTCTTATCAGGGCTCGCGTAAAAAAAAAATCAATATGAGAGTATGTATCTCTATCTATCACCATCATATCTGTGCTTATCTGTAATAGCGCAATTCGCTTCTTCGCTTCTTCTTCCTCCTATTGTCGAATGGGTGTGTTGATGATATTACACACAAAAGTGTGGGTGACTAAATTGATACAGGAGTTAGAGGGTGTAAAGATGCGAGGAGGGGCATCAAACTAGTATACCGATTTCATTAAAATTTAACAGCACAACGCACACACCGGAATGGAATCTCCACCAACATAAAAAAAATAAAAAAAAACGTCGGTCGGTTGGTAGTCTCCACATCCTCATCTTCGTTTCGTGTTGTCGTTGTCCTTCTATATACAGTACACATAGAAATTGCTCTTTCAGCTACTTCTTCTTTCCATCTCGATTCTCGACCATCATGGCGAGATATGGTTTTTGTGGTTATTGATTGATCCTTAAATAGTATTCCAGCACAACGATGAAAGTTGTGGTTTCCTTTTTTTTTTTTTGATTTTTTTTTGTTGCTCTATGGTTGTTGTGGCACTGGCAATGGTTAGTTGATAAAGGTGACTTGTTGCGGAAAGATAGTAGTTAAAGGACGACCGACACGGTTACGGTAACACGCGAATAGCAGCAATGGGTAATACAATAACGACAGCTAACTATTGGCACGAAAATGTCTTAAATAAATTCAAATTGGGAAATGTTGTTAACACGACTAATGACTCTGGTGATAGTGGTGGTGGTGGAGATGTTGGTGATGGCAATTTGCGTGACCGCCCAACGACGATGTCTACATCACATTCACAATTGCCACAGCAACAATGGACACAGGAAACAGGACAGGAAAGACCAGCAAAGGTAGAAAGTAATCAGTTGACGATAAATGTACGACAATCGTCGTGTGGTGCTATTAAGGAACACAGGAGCAATGTGAGTTGGAATTGTGATGAATATTTAATAAATTTTTGTTGAATAACTTGAAAAAGAACACATATTCACTTGTTGCCCAAGAAGAGTGGCAGAAGATTAAAGTTAAATTTGTTTAGTTCATTTTTTTTTTGTATCGATGGTATCTTGAAAGGATCTTTCTGTCACAACCAACAATTTATTGACAATAAATCTATAATAAATGGGATATCATTTTAAAAGGATTCTCTTTTATAAATAATATACAAATCGAAAGTATGTCTTGAATCATGCTAGATTTCAATCTAATCGAAAAGCCAAGGATATCACAATACAAATGTGTTGGCAAGGAGTCAAAGTTTGTTGTAGATCACAATGGTTAAACAATTAATCAGTGTCAGTGTAAGGCATGGATATCTTCAAGAGTCGACTAAGTTGAAGTGTTTATTGTTTGGTTGATGATATTTGTTTTCCGATTTTATTTTTTTTCTACTTCAATTTTTCTCTCGTCATGATATAGCTTCTCTGTGGATTCTTTAATTAAGGATAATTCAAAAGGTGATCTATGAGGAAGGAAATCAGAAACTTTTTCTAATTAATTAAGTGTGAAAAGAAACACTTGAGTGACAGACTTATTAAGAATTTTTTATTTTTTTTTCATCTTGTTGTCCAGTGTTGTCATGGGAGTAGTAGTAAAGGTGCAGATGAGGTTGTTCAGAGAGGGCAAAGAGCTTTTTATAATGAATACATAATTACAAGAACAGGAGTATGATTTTTTTAATACAATTTTCTTCTCCAGAGAGTAAATTAACACAAGGAAGATACATAAAAACCTTTATTTTTTTTTTCATTGATAAATAGGGTTGAACAGAAGAAGAATTCTATTGAAATAATTTGTATAAAGACTTTTACATTGTATATATCTTTAGGTATGATGGTATAAAAAACAAGTCGTGGGTTTGTTAAATTATGCAAGGAAATTATTATTATCATGTTCTTGGAAACTCCTTTTTTTTTACTCGAATGCAGAAATAAAAATTAATTTTGTAGGGATTAAACCCTGGAAGAAGGTACTTACTTTCAACTCTTGAAATAAAAAAAAAATTAAATCTTTCCACAACCTTTAACAGAGAATATTTTAAAATGTAACCAAGTGTGTAAAAGTTTAAAAAAAAAGGGTTTGAAAAATTTTCAATTAATTAAATTTGTTTTTTTGTTTTTACCAAAGCTTAGTTTTTTATTTACTGAATGTGTGCCAAGGTCTCAAGTTAGATTCCTATCTGTGTTGGTAATATCCTTATCCTGTATAGCTCGATTAAGTCGCAAGGATCGCGCTGGTGTTACGGTTGAAAAGCAAGGCGGCAAGGTGGGATCCCTGGGGAAACTCGTTCTTTAACTTTCTAACTTTGCTTTTGTCATCATTTATATGAAGTTTAACACCTGATATTCTTAAATAGGCAACTACATTTAGCAACTTCATACATAATTGATTCTTCCTTCCGAAAAGTGTTATATATGCTGCGGTTAAATTGACAAAAGCTAAGAATGTTTTGAGCTAATTTTCAAAGCCAAGATAGTGCAGGGCTAAATGCTTTTGTTCTCAATTTTGGCCCTGAATCCAGTCTTTATTTAACTTTGTTATATAGAAAATAGAAAATAAGAGTTTATGTTCAACATATTATTATTTAAGTTTCGATTCAGCAAATGGTCCTTAGTCATCCGAACTTGTCCAATTGTTTATTCTGAAATTGATTTTATGAAGGATATCTGAAATTGATTTTATGAAGGCGGTGAAAAATGTTGTCTTATAAAACTTTTGAAGATCCCACCAAAAAGTTTTAGTGTTTTGTTTAATTGCAATCATGCTAAAAATTCAACCACATACTAACTATACGTCAAATAAAATTCATCTTGTGTCGAATAAAATTCATCTAATGTGGCAGTGATTTTATTAAAACAAATATTATTTGATAGTTTCCATTCTTCTTCTTCTTCGAAAGTCGTGCGTCGTCGTTGTCTTCGTCATTTCAAAAGAAGAGTTGATTGTTAAAGTTGTTATTAGTAAAGTTTTCAACATAAGTTCCACTGCATTGGGTTTACTTTTTCCTCCGCACTTACTGCTTACAAAATTCTTCTCCTTTCACTCTATACAGTAGATCTTTGAAAACTTTTTCCAACAAAAACAAGGAAACTCGAGGAATAAGTTCTGCGAGAACGTCATTCATCGACGTCCATAGAAGCAGAAATAAAAAGTGAAAAAAAAAGAAGAAACAACATCTTAACACTACACACAAGGCAGCAGATCGTCCTTTTTAAGCCTGTTAATGTGAGAGAACATAAAAAATACTGTCAAGTTTGAAAAAAAAAAGTAAATACACAAGTAATAAATTTACAACACACCCAGATTTCAATTTTGTGTTATTATTTTTTTTTTTTTACTTTTTGGCAAACACTGATTCACAAGCTTTGGCCTTCATCAGCTGTTCTTGTTTTGTTCTTTTTTTCTTCTTTCCAAAAGACCTATAGCGTGACTTGATGTAGATAGAAAAAGTTTTCTTTTGTTCTCACTTTATTAATAAATCAGTTATATTTTCCATATAAAAACAAACTTATAGTATTATTTCATTTTGTGCGTCATAAATCCTTAATTATATTGCTTATTTCATATTTCTCTTAAATATTATATCGATTTTCTTTCGACACACAAAATTGGTAGCCAATATTCTCATTCTTTTCACTCTCAGAAATTAATATGGAAAACAAATAGAAAGGCTTGGCATCAATAATGGCAACTTAGAGTTGGCCAATAAAAGGGAGAGTCTAACGAACATTTTAGGAAATTATAATAAAATAATTCAAAAAGTTACGCAATTGTCCTGGAACATGCTGGCTGGGCCAGTTTATGTTGTTGTTAATATCGGTTAAATCTCATATGGTAATATTAATTCCTCCCTCAAGGCGAATATCTATTTCCAAAAAGAAGTCGATTTTACCTTACAATAAGTTGGTGGCAGGAGGACCTATTTGTATTCTGTTTTGATCATAAAAACAAATAGATTCATGAAAAAGCAATCTTTAAGAGTTGGTTTGGTTTTCTGTATAGCTTAATGGTTAAAGACTTAACACACATAATATATACAAAAATAAATAAAAGGCATACATATAAACCTCTTGAAAATGAGTCCGCACGCAGTTGTGCCAACAATAACCACAATGTAACAAAAAGCAATGTGCTGTATAGAAACTCAGTTATAAATACAATGATTCAAACATTGAATGAGCGTGAAAGAGATATGGAAGGCATGGGAAAAATGTTATAGGGAATTGCAAATGTAAGGGTTATATTTATTAGGGTCGTTTGGAGAAAATTTTGAAATTGTAACCCGAGATCGTTCATATTTGAATTGATTTTTTTTTTTTTTCAAATCGAATGTTAAAAGGATGAATTTGAAATAAGGACACACACTTTACTGCCCATTTTTAAAAGGCAAGGCATATTTTGTATTGAAGACTAAATGAAAGTTCTCAAAGACAGATTTATGTATTAACATGCCTTTTCGAAATATTCTTGTAAGATAGAGTTTTTTTTTTTTTTGTTAAATACAAATTTATAAGAGATTTAACTGTTGATGATTCAAAGTGAAATATGTGATGGATGTGATCTTAGTGCCTGAAATTAATGCAAAAGCTTTTGCAATAAGAATCCTATCTTTAATGAAAAAAAAACTGACAAAAATGTTACTTCATTGAAAATTCGTAAAAACGTTTCATTAACCATACAGGTACCAAGAATCTATGCGGCGGATAAAAATATTTTAGGTGAAAGGGTGTTTTTTTGGGAAGTAAGGAAAATCTGGGATAAGGATGATAAAATCAATGCTGGCTTTTTCATGCAAATCAAGAATAAAATAAGTGGAAGGGTGTTTTTTTTGTAGATGTAAAAGAAAGAAAAATCCAAAAAGAATGCAGATTTTGCAAATCTTATCTACCAGCTTCAAATAGTCTGAGAAGCATGAGTTGTCAGTCTGGAAATAAAAAATAAAGAAAACATCACGAAGTAGAATTATTGGAAGCTGCGTTTTCAATAATATGTACAATTTGACCCCCCATTATTATTAAAGTTCAGTAAAAGTTGAATAAAGGTCAACTGATAGCATTTATTGGTCGGAAATATCTTTTATCAGTTTATAGTCACTGTGGTGTATGCGTAACATTTTATTGATAGCAAAACTGAGTTTAAGTTGGCCTTTCTTGACCACTAACTGACCTTTTAAATTGTATAGTATAGTTAGGTCTTAACATCTCGCCGCCGGAAACTTCTGCTCTTTCTGTTGAATGGTTAAAAGACATTTTATTCGGAATACGAAGTGTTGTTCAGTTTAATCAATTGTCATGCACTTCAGTGATAGAATGAAAAGGTGTTGTTTTTCTAAAAAATACCGAAATGCCATCCTATTTGCATTACAAGGCAGACAATTTTTTGCAAATTAAATTTCAATTTCAGACAATATTTGAGCTTACTATTTTTTTTATTTTTTATTTTGAACTTATCTACACTTTTTAAGGGGGGAAATCCCTCTGGAATTTTTTATTTTTGCATTATTTTTTTTTTTGCGTAATAAATTTATTTATCAACCGAAGAAACTTTCAGTGGTCTTAGCCTTAAATGAAGCCTCAAAAGTGCCTAGATAGTCCCGAAACCAATGCGCTCCGAACCTACCATAGTACGAAAACGAAAACTTTAAACACATTTTTTTCGAAACGATTTTTTTTCCGCGCCGTGCAATGTAACTCAAACACTAATGAAGCTATCGACTTGAAATTTGAAGCAAACTACTCCTTAAATCATTGGCCACAACATGAACCTAAAAGTTGAATAAAATTTGTACAGTAAATATTTTTTTTAACTACTTCTTTGTAAAAAAAAACATGTTTTTTTTCGTTATTTTGATTTCTAATTTTTATTTTTCATTTAAAAAAAATAAATTTAGGTTCATGCAATGCGTACTAATATCATCTAACGGAAAAAAATTTTGATTTTTGATTTAAGATGATTTCCTGGACCTGTACATTGCACGGCTCAAACTAGAGGCGTCAACTTTGAAAGGCTCCAGAGCCGCCATTTTTTTCAATTCTTGATAATGTCAGTAATATCTTGTCTTTTTCCAAATTTCAATAAGTGCTTTCAGTTTTTCATAAAAAAATAGTGAAAAAGGTGTCGTCTGGAGGGATTTCCCCCCTTATTCGTCACATACAAATACTACACAAAAATTAAGGAATATAACAGGTAAGAAAAACACTTCTAACCATTAAGATAAAACAACTTTTCAAAAGCCTAGCAAAGCAAAAGTTCATTTATCATTTAAAAAGTGGCCCGTATGTGAAGTTCCTTCACACATAAAAACAACATTTTCCAAACTCATTTAAATGATTAATAGCTCCTCGTTAAAACTTTTGAATGATATCCCGTTATCCAAGAGCAAACATGAAAAATGAGAAGAAGGCTATTAAAATTCTTGTGGTGCTGTTTTTACCTTAATCTTTCAATGGTTTTAATTCATAGATCAATTTTTTTTCTAAGAATCTATCATAATGACGATGTTTGTGAAAATCATGAACACCGACAAAAAACCACTCATAAAAACACTCACATCCGAGTTATTTGCATTTTAAGTTTTCCTACTAATTAGAATAAAAAAAAAGTCTGCAAGATTTATTATGAAAAACTCTTTGATTTATTGCTTCATTGCGCGCACTTGAATTTCTGTAATCAAACATTTAATTTTCTTTTTTTTTATATAAAATATGTAAATATCTATCTCTCTACAAAGAATTATAAACATGCAACTTGTGGTGTTGAATGACATCCCCCAAGCCCTGAGGCAATGTCATGGTTTTTAATTAAAAAAACTTACCAAGCTCCATCCATCCAAATCGTTAGTAAGAGTATACAAGTAGTTGATTGATGAGTTGTGGTTTTTGAATGCACTTTGCCACTTTATTAAACTAAGCTAAATTTTCCATTTAAAATAGTGTGACAAGTTGAAGTTTTCGTTGCCTTGTTAAGAGTGTAGTAAAGATTTATGAAAGATGACAAAGAAAGAAGAGGCAACTTAATGGATTATTTTAATCCCCAAAGTCCTGCCATAATCATAAGCATCAGCATCATGGAAAACCCACACAAAACGAAGTAAGAAATAATGAGAATTTATAAAGAGAAGAAGCTTACACAATTTTGCATTTTTTTGTGTTTTTTTTTTTTTTCTTTCTTTATTCTGAAAAAAATTAGGTACCTACTTTGTATTTTTTTTTCAAATGAAGATACGAAAAAATTATATTTATTATTCCAATTTGAAAGAAAATACATGAATCTCTATGAAACTCATTTTGAAAGAAGGAAAGGAAGAGGGACGGATTTTGAAAGTAATTTAAATTAGATATTTTTTTTAAATTTTAGACAATCGTACAGGCAAGTTGACCGGACCACTAATAAGAAAAAAAACGAAAAGTCAACGTTTAAAGAGAACAAATTATGATACTTAAATACTTTAATTTAATAATTTCATATTGTTGAATACCTCAGAAACAAAATCCCCAACATAAAATGTCCAAAACAGCATCCCAAAATCTCCAAAACCAAAATCACAAACAAGTTTTAATAAATAATTAATATTTATAGAAACACTCAACAATAAGCCGAATTTAATTAATTTATATAAAATAAAATGCGGTAACGCCTTGGTAACGTTGTGAACTCCCGCACCTCTTTCAGTGACTTTGAAGCTATTAATTTGTCTAGCTTATTTCTCCTGACCGATAGCTATAATTTTTTTAAAGTTTTGCAAAAAGTCGAACTAAATGAGGTACATTAAATTAAATTACAGCACTTTATAGTTTATTTTCACATGGTAACGCTATAGCTAAGACTTTACTCCTAGCTGGGGAAACAATGTAAAATAGTAGTGAAAACTTTCTTCAGTAAGAATAATTATCTTTCTATTCCGCCTACTTCCTTTCTTAAAGAAATGGAAACAACTCAAATAAATGCATTTCTAAAAGGGTCAACTTATTCATTTATGATTGTCCATACTAGAAAAGTAATTATAATAATTGAAAGCCTAAACAAAATATTTAATATGAAAATAAGGCTCATTACTTTAAGTGAAAAATATTCAAACATAACTGGCTGGTAATTAATAAGTTAATCTATTCCAAAAAAGAATAAGGCACTTTATAAGGAATGAAGTGGTAAATGTGGTAAAGGAAGGATTGCTGTTCAATTTTATTTGCGGAAATACTTTAAACCTATGGAGTACTACTTATTCATTGTAGACTCTTTGAAAGCCTTTAAGTAAGAAAATACTGGACAGAAATAAGTGGTTTTAATCTGTTTAATTTTTGTTTTAGGTATCTCTATCAATTATTTGAGGACAATCCCTATGAAAGACAGTTTCGTTTTTTGATAACACTGGTCAACAAGGTTTTTGCCACAAAAACCAAAATATACTTTTCTAGTAGTCTAGTCTAGTACTGAATCCGAATCTGAAGTCAGAAAAATTTGATTGGATTTCGTTTTTGAAATATTGCCGTTAGAAAATGTCAAAAAACGTAATTTTGGCTATTTTCAAGGTTATGTTTTTATGTGGAGTAATTCATTATAAACAAATTTGTAACGGTGCCTATAAGAACTAGTTTTATTCTTTCAAAAAATGTTTAAATCTTTCCGATATCTCTTTTATTGCCCGAGATATTTAAAATTTAAGTAGCGGTCTTTGAATCAAAAACAACACTGGCCAACCAAATTAAACTTTTTTTGTCACAAGAATCAAAATATACTTTTCTGAAGGTTTTTGGGTTGCTGAACTCGAATCCACAATCAGAAAAATTCTATTAGCCTTCGTTCTTGAAATATTACCGTTATAAAGTGCAAAAAAGGGTTTTTTTTATAATGGTTATATTTCAAGAACGAAGGCTAAAAGAATTTTTCTGATTGCGGATTTGAGCTCAGCAACTCGAAAACCTTCAGAAAAGTATATTTTGGTTCTTGTGGCAAAAATTCTGTGGCAAGTGACTTAAACTTTAGATTAAGTTTAGTTTCTCTTTGGCTTATTAAATGAAATTTAAGATATCTTGAGCAATAAAAGAGATATCGGGAAAATTTAAACAGTTTTTGAAAGAAGAATATCTGTTCTTATAATAACCGTTACAAATTTGTTTATAATGAATTACCCTACATAAAAACATAACCTCGAAAACAGCCAAAATTACGTTTTTTAGCATTATATAACGGTAATATTTCAAAAACGGAGGCCAATCAAATTTCTGACTTCAGATTCGGATTCAACACCCCAAAAACTACTAGAAAAGTATATTTTGGTTCTTGTGGCAAAAAAAAGTTAAATTTTGTTGACCAGTGTAATTTTAACAAATCCAAAATCAGATTTCTTTAATGTTATGCATGAAATTTTTTTACTCTGCTATAAATTTGACGTTATCGATTTAAATATTGTAACACTTCACCAACCAACAAAAGATATTCACATGTACACTTACTTTTTGTTTTCGGAAAACATTTGTCGTCGTTGTGTACCAAAACTCTTGTACAATTTTAGTGAAGGCTTTGAAACTTTAAAAACGGTTTTTTCCGAAAAAACTCACAAATTTCTCAAATGTCCATTTAAGATTGCAGCCCGTATATATCGTCCCTATTTCACATTTGATGGGAACACAAGTAATCCAGAACCGGTAGGAAATTGGGAAAATATATCTGGTTTGGAAGGAAATGTTTTGAAATTTCTAGCCATGGCATTGAATTTTACAATTGATTTGAGACCTTTCTCAAAAAAACCAAGCTTTGTTTTAAAAAGGTTTGTACTTTCTTTAACTATCATTATGATTCATTGGAAAATGATTGCTTTTGCAGTTAAGAAATCATGAAGTCGATATTGCAATTGGAGGCTTTATGGATTCAAATGATGGCCGACAAATTTTTTCTCCAACAATAGCCTATCACACGTCAATATTTGTATATGTGGTTCGAAAAAAAAGTAGATTAAGTACATTAGGTCGTCTTGCCCAGCCATTTACAAATGAGCTATGGATTCATGTGGGTGGATTTCTTTTCCTAACCATACTTTTTACATCCATCTTGAAAGTGATGCAGCTTAAAATTTATCAATTTGTCTTTGGAAAAGAAAATCACACACCAGTGACGAATTTTTTGGCACTTATCCTTGGCTATGCAGTTAGTCGAACACCACGTCGCAATTTCGCCAGATTTATTTTCGTACAATTTCTTTTTCCCACTTAAGTCTTGCGGAGTGCCTATCAGGGTTCTTTGTATGATGCTTTTCGTAAGGATAGCTTTGATTCTATGCCCTTTTACTTCCTCCAGAGGCTCCAACTTTCTCAAGCTATGAAAGCAAAACTTGCTCAGCTAGTTTTAATAAAAGAATATGAAAAGGGATTAAAAAATATGGAAAAGATGGAAAACAGATATACAGCATTAGTTGTACTAGATGCATTTTATTATTATTTACATGAAAACTTGAGACACGGAACTGAACTCTTTTTAGTACCGCAAATTGTTAGTAATTTTCAATTAGTTATGTTTTTGTCAAAATATTGAATTTATTTGTCAGTTTTTAATGAAAAGTTAAAGGAGTTAAATGCTGCAGGAATAACATCAAAATTTAGCACTCAAGCTACAAGTATTGAAAATATAAAATGCGAGATAGGGAGAAAATACCATTGCACAATGAAAGACTTTTGGCTTTGTAGAGTATTTGTGGTATACTGATTGGAATTTCTGTAGTTGTGTTTGGTTTGGAAATACTTTCTATTCGTAGTAGAAAACTTCAGACATTTTTTTTGTAAAGTTAAATTTTTATTTTTTATATAATTTATATAAAATTTAAAAAAAAAATGCCCAAAAAATTAACTTGAGTTTTTTTTTATCAAAATCGTTTGGGCCGTTTTTCAAGAAAACTGTAATTATTAAAAGTAAAAAAAATAGAAATAATAAAATAATTTAATAATAAAATAATAAAAAAATTAAATAAAATAATAAAGTAATACAAAATCGTTATAATCGTTAAAATAATTTTTTACAAAATAATCCTTTTAACGTAAATTTTATTTCTTTATTAAAATACACATTTTACTCTCTTACGCAAATCGAATTAAAATTGCAAAACAAATTATAACTGCCTTTCTACCTTGCTCTTATTTAATAACTGAAAATGATTTAAAATCCATTCAGAAAATTGCATACAAACCACATCATTTGCAAACGCACTCAATTCTGAATTCTCAATTTCTGTCCAAAACGAGCAGCAATCACACATAAAATATAAACCACCAGTCATTACCAGTGCTGCCCCTCTCGCCAGATAAACCAACAAAGGAAACAGCAAATAATTGAAAATTCCACAATTTTCTCCCGCACACAATCAGAGTGTTCCTTTTTGGAATTTTCAATTGGACAAAACTTTTTTGCACGTAAAACACGAATATAGAAATCTCCTGTTTCCAAACTAAACGAAAAAAAAACTAGCAACAAAATTTAAAATTAAATTGAAAGAACAAAAAAGAAACAAAAAAAAACTTTCAAAGCTCCTAGAGCGCGTCAGCAACATTCTATCTTCTACGAGCATATATACCTCCTCCGGTGACTATTAAATACCATCTTTCTCTTGTGTTTTATTTTTTTTATTTTATGCCTCCTGAAAAGATGTGCCGTGAACAAAAGGCTTTATTTTTTTTTCTCTTATCTATTCCGCAGTCAGCAAATAGAATGCCATTTGTCTCACTTTCAAAAAGGTTAAAATTGGATAAAAAGAAAGAAAGTTTTTTTAAAACACTAGTCAAACTAGTGGTTTCAAATCGAGTAAAAAATAAAAGATCGCGTATACGCCACAGTGCGCTGTCTATATCTTAACTCAAAGAATAGCATAACACACAAAAAAAAAAGAAGATTCAATGTTGATGACAGTATACATGCTGGTGGTGTATTTTACTACAACAAAAACAAAAAAAAGAGAAAAAAAGACTAGAACCGTATTTCCACAACACGCTCTTTAGTTTCTTTTGTATATTATGGCCTTTTCATCCTTGATGGATGTTAGTGACTAAGTTTGAATCTTTTTTTTTTATTGAGTGGAAGGGGGTCGAGTGAGTGTGAAAGCACGTCATAGAAATAAATTTAACATGAACCCATTTTATTCCGACAAAAGGAACAAGAAGAAACACACAAAATTAAGGATATATAGTACCAAAACCTGCCTTCTATTCGCCTGTGTGTCGTCGTAGTCGGCTTTTAGTACCTCATAGATACCCAAAACCAAGTAATCACAGTACAAAAAAAAAAAAAAAAAAAAAACAACCAAGTCCTTGTGACGCCATCATGCAAAAGCGAAACTTAAAAGCTCTCCTGTTTTTTGGTTTAAATGTGTATGTGTGTGAGGCTATTGGTGTGAAACTTTTGCACATGTTTGGCAAAGATTCATTTATTTTTTTCACCAACCCTAATGTGCAGATAATCAGTGTGACCATGCTGTTTTTTTGGGCAGTTTAAAAAACAAAAAGCTAACAAATCTAACTTTTAACAAAAATTAACTTAATATGGATTGCAAAATGGTTTAAATTCGGTTGCAAAATAATTTTAAATTAATTGCAAATTAGTTTTCATCCAGCAGTTTCAGTCTAGCACATGGGCAAGTTTAAAACCGATTGCAAAATAACATTAACACAATTGGTTACTTGTTTTAAACTGATTGCCACTCTGTTTCAAATCGATTGCCAATTATTTTCTAGTCAATTGAGAACTATTAAACAATTTCATTGAGTTATGAACAATAGTTAATTTTTAAGTCCATAGTGTTGTGTGAGTCTTGAAACGGCTAGAAATTCAGAGGAAGAAGATGCAAGGTTGCAAACAATTGAATACTCAAAAGTCCATTAAAAAAATAGTTTTAGGTAATTGATTCAGAGGATTTTATTAAAAAAAACATCAAAAGTAGTTTCAAAACGTTTCCAAAATAATTTGAAATCGATTGGAAACTACTTAATGTTTTTATTTAGTTCTGGATTTCTTTAAAAGTTAAATCTTATGAACTGAGTTTAAAAGCATTTAGAAAACTTTTACAAGCAAATGAAAATCAGTTTCAAAATAGTTGCAAGCAAGTTCATATTACATTGCCAACAATTTAAAGCCCAAAGCTTGTGTAAAAAATATGAATAAAATAGAAATAAATTCAAAATTGAATAGTTCCAAATCGGTTTCAAATTAGTTTCAAACCGATTGAAATGATGTAACTCTAACTTTTTCGACTGATTTTGAGTTGTTTTGAAGTCTATTCATTCGGCATTAATTTATAGCTCATTAAAATCAGTTAAATAGGTGGTGAAGAAAAATATTGAAATAAGTTTTTAATCGGCTCGCAAACACATAAGTTTCAAATTGATTGCAAACATGCAAATGTCGCATTTCTAGTATACCGAAGTAATTAAATAAATCTTTATTGAACAAATCCATTCAAACCAACAGATTATACAGAAAAAACTTAAAAACTGGTAACCATATTAAAAAAGCTATGTGGCAATGCTGTTCTCTCTCATTTTACTCTCACTACACAACATTATTATCCCTGAAGCTTTTCCTCCATAGATTGAACTTGAAATGACATAAAGAATGAAGAAGAAAACTCATTCTAAAAAAAGCTCACGCAAAATATTTCTGAAGGTCGTTCGAACACGAACACAAACCAACAAACGACCACCACCATCACATCCACCCATCTAACAAAAAAAAAACAGCCTGCCTCAACAAAACTTTGTAGGTACTAGGGCAAATCCGAGCGGCGACGACGTCGTCGTTGTCGACATTTATGTTGGTACCTACGAGTTATACCGACCGACAAGACAACTCTATACTATACAACAATCCTATGAGGAGGACATCATCATAGGGGCATATCCGAGAGTTCAGTTCCGTTCCTACGCTCTGGTCCGGTAGTTGCTAGGTTTTGAATTTCGGTTGCGAGCTCTGTACGTTTTGCTTTCGGTTGCTCAGGTTGCTGTTGGTTGGTGTATATACGCGCGCAAATTCCATTGCCGTCCAATATTATTGTTTATTCTTCATAGGTGAGGTGTTTGTGTGTGTTGTTCGTTTTTTTTTTTTTAAATTCCGAATCCTCGTGTAAGGTGAGAGGAGTCTTCGATACGACGAATTTTTGTGTTTTTTTCTGGAATAAGGATAGTGTATGGCATAAATTTGTTAGTAAACAAAAGTGGCCATTTGTGGAGTGTTGGACTGGTTAAGGTCCAAAACACGCGCATCCTGCCCGCCGCAGAAAAAAATAAAACCGAAGAAGGATTTCCGTTTGTACTATAAACTTCCATTCCTCTGAGTGCCTTGTTTAATGGTACGATTACACTTTTTTTTTCATTAAAAATAAAAACAATAACATTTTTGCTCTTCTTTTGTTTTTTGTGTGTGTGTTAATTCAGTCAGTCAGTAGAAATAGTAATTTTTTTTGTATTAGAAATGTTACTCTTCTTCCTTTTTGTTATCATTTTTATGATTAAAAATTCAAATTTTTTTATCCGCTTCTCTTCTTTTGTCCTCTGTGTTTTGGAACTGTTTTTCAAAGGTCATAGGGTGGACCTAACGTATATTAATGTTCTACTCGTTTCATTCTTGACATGAGCTTGGGGATCCTTTTTTTTTTTTTTTTTGAAATCTTTTTTTGTTTATTCCATTCTTCTTCGTTTTGCCGAGAATATAAATTTGTGTGGTAAGAGGATCCTGATTTGGAAGGAACCTAATGTTATTAGATTGTCAAGTCTAAACGAAGGGAATTCATCCTTAAAAATAAGCATGTAAACTTTATAGAGTTGTGTGACTTTAATACAGCTCTGGGTTATGTTGGTTTATGTTTTTGAAAAAAAAGGACTTTTAGATAGGATTGTGGTTTATGTGACTGGAATTATTTACGTAAATTATAGCTTTACGTGCCTGTGATTTTTAAATCTAAAAAAAAAGAATAACAAAAATAGACTTTTAGAGATTTTATTATGTTAGGATTTGTGTAAAAACAATGACCTTTTTTCATAATATTTGTGGTTGTTATCATTTTTTGATAAGAAAGATTCTGTCTTCCGGTAATGATGGTAGAAATAAAGGAAATTAAGGCCATCTGAAAAAAATTAATATAGCTTTGAAAATCTATTTTTATAAGTTTTTGTAAATTATAAAATTTATTAAATAAATAAATTGCCGGAAAATCCAAAAAATTGTGTAAAAATTCATGGAATTAAGAATAAAGTTTAAACTAAAATAAAAAATTAACTACATAGGTATATGTTTTTTTCCAATTCTTTTTTAAACGCAGTTGCAATTTCACTTAGCTTTTGAATTCGAATTATCATATGCATTTCTAGTCTTAAATATTGATATTAATATTTAAAAAAAAAGCACTCAAAATTTTATCAAAATCGTTAGAAGCATTTTCAAGAAAACTGTTATAACTCAAAAAAAATTGTAATCTAAGTAATTAAAAAACGAAATGATTAATCTTTAAACACCAAGAAATTCGGACAAAGTATTTTTTTCCGAAATCAAAATCATTGGGTTTTAGATTAAAAATTCACAGCATTAATTTTTTTTGGTTTTGTGTTCAATTTTATAGGGTTTTGGAAACCTCCATCTTTGAAAATTTCTTTTTCAGCTTTTATGACTTCGAATTTAACGAACTTCAAGTTACCGAGATTTTTAACTTTTTAGATCAAAGTTTTATTTTGGGGTTTTTGGCATTTGTGTATCTTTCTGTGGTGGTTTTTATATTTTTTGTTTTATGTATTCTTTCAATATTATGTATTTTCCGAATTTTCAAGTTTTTGGACCTTTATTGCGTTTTGAAAATGTTTGAACATTTCTCAATTATAATATTGTATGAACTTTGGGTTTTCGGCATTTGACTTTCAGGATTTCGAACGATTTCAATAATAAATGTATGAAATTCAGAAATCTTCTAATACCAAAAAGTCGGAAATTTTGGTCCAGAAAACCAAAAATTCCAAATATCAAGTTTAAAAATTCAAAGAACATAATACATATAAAAAAATTCCTCTTGCTTTTCCCCAAATATCGTTTTTTTAAGTAATGAATCGAAATTCAGTAACAGAAAAAAAAATTTGGGGATTCAAAAAGAATCTCAAAAATCGGAAAATTAAATAAAAAATCGAGACTGAAATTCCGAAATGGCTAGAATCTGAACCAAATTGTTATTAGAATCTGAACTAAAAGACTTCTTCAACCAAAATCGAACAAATCGATTCGGCAGTTAAAAAAAAAAAAACACAAAACCCCTACAAAACAAAATCTACAAAGTTCCTCAAGATTAAGGCTGAAATTCAAAACAATAGAAAATCCCGGAACTCCAAAGTCCAAACGTAAAACCCTTCAAGGAATACTGGATGTTTAACTCTGAAAAAAAGTAAAATCCTAACAGTTTACACCATGTCTCAATTGCGTAGATATCGGTTTCCTTTTCTGTCAAAGCTTCAGAAATATGTATTAATTCCAAAAAGCCAATTTAATTAATTAAAAAAAAAAATTATCGTCCACAATCTCTTAAGCAGATAACAATTTTCTCATAAAAAAAGCTTACATTTCATAGGCTGTTTTTTTTTTTTTTTTTTGAAATCGGTTTATTTAAATTAAGTAAAATCCTTTCAACAATTATCCCTTTTCAAACCTTAATTTCGATATCATCTTCAACCACAGCTTATTTCGTATTGTTGCCCATAACTTTATCATCTCATCCCTTTTTTATTTTCATCTTCTGAGAAAAAAAAGTCAAAAAAAAAATCCTTTAAGTTACACAGCACATACAAATACCTTGTGGATTAAATATTCGAAGGTTTCCTTCACGTTTGAGAAACTTTTAGCTTTGGAGAAGATTAAATAAAGTCTACCTCCGAAAAAATCTCCTCTTTTTCTATCTGATTTAAAGCACTAGAAGTTCAAACTTTAAACTGCTTTATTGATTTTTTTCTCTTCAAGATTTAGCTTTGCATTGTTTTGTAGCTCTTTTTTTGTTGTTGTATAAATCCCCATTATCCTGAGTGTAATTATTTAACAAGTCATTTTTCTTTTCTACATTGATGAATCCTTAGTTAAAATATTCTTAAGCAAAAAGAAGGATGGCAGCCAGTTGTGTGTCTTTGTCTATTACTCATTGAAAATCCATCAATCCCTTTTTCTTAAGACAAAATACTTGAGTTCCTGATGATACCTTGTATAAAATTTTATGTCTGTCTTCCAATCTTAATAATATACGCTTTCAACTTGAGTACATTTTATAAAGATTTCTAACAAAAGATTCCGGAAGTAATTTGCCACCTTTAGCAACCCACAGTCTCTCTTTTTCTCTGCTATGACTTTTAAATTTGCCCTTTTTATTGCCTTTTATTGGTGCTTTTGTCGTTGTTTTTTTTTTTTTTTTATTTGGTGTGGTGTGCAGCAGTCGTGTCGATAGACTCCAGAGGCCTGAGACAACTTACGACAGTGATGACGTTGACAACAATTGCACCAACTAAAGGACGATATCCTTAGAGACTACTTAGGTTTTATTTCTTTATATTAAAAATGCATGTAGTGTACCTTTTGTAAAACACTTTGTATGTGGGGATGTACAACTGCAATTTAAAGAGCCGGATGTAGCAACCGTTGTGTACCTACACCTACTTCCGCGAAAGCAATTAAAACATCGAAAGGGAAAACACTATTTGCCATGCAAAAAGTATACCAATTTCCAGATGTTTTGTTTTGTTCTTCCTGGATGATTATATTTTTCTTTCTTTTTCAAAAAACCAACTATATGATGGTTTGTAATTACTTTTGAAATGCATATACAACACATATACTTCACCTTATGATTAGGTATAAAGTTTCAAAAGGTCGAATGTTTGCGCGCGAGAAACAGCAATAATCAAGTTTTACATATGTTTTAAAAAAGTTTATTCAAATGTATCATTTTACTAGAAAACAAAAGAAAATGAAACTGTCTCAGGACTTGAATTGGTGGAGGAAGGAAGAAAGGATTCAGTTTTGATTAAGGCAGTTTTTGTGCTGCGGTGGTTTATATGTTTTAAACTCATCTAAAATGAACTATGTGCAATAACGTTGAAGTACCTAACAGCTTGTTAACATTTTTATGAAGTTGAATTTGTACTGATTAACATTTTATTCAAAAACTCTAACACCAGGCCCTGTTTGAGATACATAAAATATTTATTGAATAAAATATTGTTGAAATGTGAAGTATTTTTAACGAATCGTAAAAATTAAACATTATTTTATGTCCTTAAGGTTAACGAAGTACATTTTTCCAAAGTTCCAAAATAATTTAACTTTTCAGAATTTTTACTTTTTAGGTTTTGAGATTTTTGGACTTTGGAATAACTCCGAAAAAAATATTCTTCACTATTTTTGGCTTAATATTTTCTGAATTTTGAAACCGAGGACTTTTCACTTAGATGAGTTTTTTGAGTTAAGATGAATTTTAGGTTTTTCGCATTTCTACAATTTGAAATTTAGGACTTTTGGCAGATATGACAAATTTTTTGAAAATTTGGCCATATCAAAAAATTTTTTTTTTAGTTTTGCGTTTTTCGTATTTCTACAGTTTTAAAAATTTAGGATTTTTGACTTCGTTGGGATTTTTGAACTTTTGGTTATCATGATTTCGCAATATTGTCGCACATCAAAGTTTTCCTTGGAATTTTCGACTTTTGACTTCAATAAGATTTTTGAATTTTGGGTTATCAAAAATGTTTGATTTTGTCCCATATCAAAATTTTTTCTCTGATTTAATTTTAGAAATTTTGGGTTTTAAGTATTTGCGGAATTCACAAAGTCACCGGAAAAATGTTTTTGGAACTTTTTATGGACTTTTTTAAACAAAACTTTTTGTTCTTTAAGATTTTCTCTGGCATCTAAAAGAATAATTTTTCAAAATTTTGCGGTTTTATATTAAACATTTTTTCTGTATTTTGTAATTTCCATTTTGAACGATCTTGCCATGATTTTTAAATTTGGTTTGCTGGTAAATTTTTGAAGATTTTTGGAAATTTCATCTCCACCATCTTATTATTTTTCAGCTTTGTTGGGTTTTAGCTTTTGTTTGCTTCGAAATTATGGTTGAATATCAGGTTGTAGACATTTTCGATGGTTACGACTTTGATTTCAGGGTTATGTCTAACTAAATAAAATGCACGACTGGGGCCACACGTACTTGCTCTTATGATAAAAGTAGCTTTTATGTCAAAGATTTAAAAAAAAATATTTTGAATTAGTTAAAATTTGATTTTTTTAAGGAATTTCATAAGAAATGCAAAAATACGAAATTATTTTTTTTTAGTTTTTCTTACGCCATATTTTTGTTACTCGTGTTTTTTTTACAAAAAAATATTTCTCAAAAAACGCAATTAGCTACATACATTAAAATCACTTAAAGCATTATGTATGTCAAATTTAGTCTAGAAAATTGTAATAACTCATTAACGGTGTACGGGAAGAGCCGACATCAAAGATTAAAAAAAATGTAAAATCATATTTCCATTATCCGTATTTTTTGAGAAAAACTAAAAATGCAGTTACGTTAGATTTACGTATAACATTACTTGTGTAAAATTTAATCGACATCGTTAGAGTCATTTACGAGAAAATTGCAATAACTCCATTAAGATGTACGGGAAGAGCCGACATCCGCGATTTAAAAAAGAGTTAATGTCATATTTTCACTATCCGCATTTTTTGAGAAAAACTAAAAACGCAGTTATGTTAGAACTGCAAACAGCATTACGTATGTTAAATTTAATCAAAATCGTTAGAGCCGTTTTCGAGAAAGTTGCAATAACTCCAAAACTTTGTATGGGAGGTATACGTTTAAAGCGAGATATTAAAAAACAAAAAAAAAACCAACCTTGGAAATTACAAAAAAATCATCTGTACCAAATTTCAAGAAAATCCCTCAACCCGTTTGGGCTGCAGCTTCATGTACAGCTTTTTGTGACGACGCACCGACGCACAGACCGACGGACGTCATGACGGAAACCACTTTTTCGGACTTCTCCATCATCGTAATGTTAGTTTTGATTAAAACCTCGAATTTTTTTTTTACACACTCAGAGAACAAATCGTTTGCCGCAAACGGAAAAATTGCCCAATCGACTTTTTCGTTTGCTGTAGATATTTTCGACTTCGTTTGCATCAAATTCTTATAATCTTTGGGTTAACAACCATTTCACGTTTGTTGCAATCGTATCTTTGCGATTGTGGCAAAGAAAAATAACATTCAAATGCAGTTCGTTTGATGCAAACAACCATTTCACGTTTGTTGCAATCGTATCTTTGCGATTGTGGCAAAGAAAAAGAGCATTAAAAAGCAGTTCGTTTGATGCAAACAACCATTTCACGTTTGTTGCAATCGTATCTTTGCGATTGTGGCAAAGAAAAAGAGCATTAAAATTCAGTTCGTTTGATGCAAACGACCATTTCACGTTTGTTGCAATCGTATCTTTGCGATTGTGGCAAAGAAAAAGAGCATTAAAATGCAGTTCGTTTGATGCAAACAACCATTTCACGTTTGTTGCAATCGTATCTTTGCGATTGTGGCAAAGAAAAAGAGCATTAAAATGCAGTTCGTTTGATGCAAACAACCATTTCACGTTTGTTGCAATCGTATCTTTGCGATTGTAGCAAAGAACAATAGCATTTGGAGGGAACTACAATTCGTTTTCCTTATACTTACGTTTGTTGCAATCGTATCTTGCGATTGTGGCACAGGACAGGAGCAATTGAAGGGACCATATATTTCGTTTGATTCAAACAAATAACTCATTTGAATCAAATGATTTTGTTCGTTTGTGGGGTATACGTTTGTGGCACACTACCTTCGCGTTTGGGAACATCGATTCTGCTTTTTGGGGTAGACAAAATACACGTTTATAGAAAACGTATTGCGTAAAAAAATCCAAAACTAAAACAAATCAAAAACCAATTTTCTGAAATACAAATGTATTGATCGTTTGTTAAAGCAATAAATTAACTGTGGAAAATAAACTTATTGCTTTAACAAACGATTAATACATTTGTATTTCAGAAAATTGGTGTTTGATTTGTTTAGTTTTGGATTTTTTTACGCAATACGTTTTCTGTGAACGTGTATTTTGTCTACCCCAAAAAGCAGATTCGATGTTCCCAAACGCGATAATAGTGTGACACAAACGTACAACAGTTTCAAAATAACTCCAAAATTCTAATTCTCAGATTTACGCATTTTCCATTCAAAAATATAGATAAAATTTCATTTGTATCTCTTTTTTTATTTAAACAATAAATATATATGTATTAATTTACAAGCTTAACAAAATTTACTTAAAGTTAACAGTTCAAAACATAGACAAGCGAAATAATTAATTTATTGAATTTTAATATAGAATTTAAGTAGTGGGATTGGAATGTATTTTAATAAAAAATAATATTTTTAAAGTATTTATGTCCGGGGGCCCAACTATGTAATTCGATTCTACAATAAGTGTTCAAATTTTTATTTTTATAATGTATTCGCAAGATTCAGATACATTATGTAGTTTGGATAAAAATTTAAATCGAAAGTAGCTTCTAAACAGATCCGAAAGTAGAACAGAGTTACATAGAAGGGCCCCTATATATTTTGTAAAATGAAAAATTCAGTTAGTTATTTCAATGTTTTTACCTGAGCATTGATTTTAGTTATAACGTATTCTTGCACGTCACTTATTCTTGAAGTATTATTTCTGAAGGATGTTTCTTCTTGAGGAGTTGTATTGTTACTGGAGGATGTTATATTTTTAGGAATTATTTGTATATTCTCGATGCCGGGTTCCTTAAGAGTCTTTAATTTTCTGCACTCGTATCACTTTCACGTATTAATAGGGAACTTCCTTGGGAACCTGACCATTTGAAAAAAAAAAAAAAGAAATTGATTTTAATTAATAATAAAAACAGAACAGATCAGATCAACAAAACTTATTGTCTGTTAATTACATGAATATAATAAAAGTTACAAATAAACAAATTGAAAACTTTTTATCTTACGAGTAATTGTTAGTTTTGAGTTCGCATTCTTATTATAATAAACTTGCCATATAGTACCTACTCATATTCGAAGAACTTTTTTTTTTTTATTTATGAGCGACTTTATAAGAGTTTACTTTACTTTACTTTTTTTCACAAAATAAAAAAATAGAACATGAACTTGAAATGGTATTTTTTTTTATATAAAAAGCTTAAATTTTGTTTTGAAATATTGTTTTTCTTAAATTTCAAGTACCCCATGATTTTAATAAACTGTAATGCCAAGAGCGGCACTTTTAAATCCATAAAACTTGAATTATTTTGGAAAACCAATATTAAAAAAAAAATTATCGAAATTAGAGTTGCTCGGATAAATTCTGAATAATTTTCTTTAGTTACTACACAAAAAAAATATAAAATACATTAGTTCATACGACTATTATCAGATATGTAAACCGCTACTTAAATTATAATGAATCAATTTAATCAACTTCAAAGGCTTTACAAATTTTTAGATCGAAATGTTATCCTGGATATAAGGTTTTTTTTTTACTGAGACTGCACTTCTGCATTTGTCGTTTCCTTTCTGCTCCCTAATTAATTTGATTGGGCTTAGTTGTGCTTGAGATAATTATGTATAATTAATTTGACTTCTAAAATTTTAAAATTCTTGCAACAGCTCAATACACCATTTCAACAAGTTAGTAACAAACTATCATTTAATTTTAATATTTACACATTAAATATTTATTATATGTATGTTAAATGCACCTAAGTCAAAGTGATATTAGGTACTGTTTTAGTCACAAAAATAAGAGAGCGCAAAAAGGTAAAGATAAATGCAAAAGAATATATCGTTGGTTGACAACCAAAACTCGTTAACTGCATACAAATTACATTGCAGATAATGAGTTTTGGTTGTCAACCGATGATATGTAAAGTATAATTAAATTTAAATTTTGACTTGTATTTGGGATGTATTTTAATAAAAAATTAGACAGACTGAATTAAATTTATTACTGAACAGAATTTTAACTCTTTAAAAAACGTATGGCGGGATGTATTTTAATAAAAAGTATAATTTTAAAGAATTTAAGTAGTGGGACTGGAATGTATTTTAATAAAAAAGAATATTTTTAAAGTATTTATGTCCGGGGGCCCAACTATGTAATTCGATTCTACAATAAGTGTTCAAATTTGTAAAATGGTATCTCCGTGATTCCGTAGAAAACGAAAATTGAATAAATTTAGTGATGTAAAATTTTTTAATATTATCTATTCGCAAGATTCAGATACTTTATGTAGTCAGACAAAAAGTTAAATCGAAAGTAGATTCTTAGCAGATCCGAAAGTAGAACAGAGTTACATAGAAGGGCCCCTATATATTTTGTAAAATGAAAAATTCAGTTAGTTATTTCAATGTTTTTACCTGAGCATTGATTTTAGTTATAACGTATTCTTGCACGTCACTTATTCTTGAAGTATTATTTCTGAAGGATGTTTCGGTGGTGGCGATGGTGTTACACTAATGTCACTTATAGAAGATGAATTTGCTACAGTAGTATCACTGTCACGTATTGATAGGGAACTTCCTTGGGAACCTGATCATTTGAAAAAAAGAAATTGATTTTAATTCATAATAAAAACTGATTTAAATGGGTTGTTAAGATTTAAGTAGCCCATACACATCACACAAAAGCGCTCACCGGAGGTAGGTAATAAAATCAATCTTTTTTTTTCATGAGACCGGTGCTGGCACAAATGTGATGTGTATGAGCGACTTTAAAAAATACTAATTTCACATGAACTGGCTAAATGTTTACCTGGAATTTCAAGAACGCCATCGTCTAGCACTCCTAAGGTCCAGCTTGGAGAAGATTTAAACTGGATTGCATACTCAACTACGTCCTCATCACAAATAAAAACGTTAGCTTTTGCATCGTAAAATTTAATATTTCCGATGATTTTAAATTGATCTTTGACTATAATCATACGAAATTTATGTTTTTAGACAATAATTATGCTTATATTGATCATAAAAACACAAGTAATAACTATGCAAACTTTGAATAAACAAATAGGTACTCACCAGCTTTGGCCAACTCTAAGTATGTTAATAAACTAGATTGTCCTTGGACTTTTATTATTGATGATAACCCTTTATATACAGCAGTAATGAAAAGAATCATTTTCTCAACAATCAAAATGTATCCAATACAAAGTTATTTGCTTTTGCTTCCTTAATTTATCCCAGAGCCAGCCTTTGGAATTAATATATATTTAATTTAATGTGGACTTCGATTTAAAATTGATCTTTGGCTGTAATCATAAGAAAATTATGTTTTTAGACAGTAATTATGCTTATATTGATCATAAAAACACAAATAATAACTATGCAAACTTTAAATAATAAAATAGGTACTCACCACCTTTATATCAAAATGTATCCAACACGAACTAACTTGCTTTTGCTTCCTTACTTTATCCAAGAACCAGCCAGACTGAAAACTCAACGCAACAATTTTACCGTTTTCGTTCGACACACACACTTACTGCGCATGTGCGATAGAATTGATGCGATGACCGATGAGTTTGAAAAAAAGTGTTGCCGTGTAGAAATTTTTAAAATGTAATGAAACTTTTCTTAAAATATACCTTTGGAATTAATATATGTATATTTATTTTAATGAAACTTATTAAAACTTAAAAAATGTGTTGAAAACCTTTCATTTTAAGTTTTAAAGCAATTTATGCACTTTTTGCACGCGAAAAAACGGTGGGTGGAGCTAGTAAGAGAAAAATATTTTTACTTTTGCACTTTTTGCAAAAAGTGGCCAATGTAGTTATATCTATAATTTAAAGTGGACTTCGAACAAACATTATACTTACGAACATGTTTTATCGAAATGAATTGTTTTTTTTTTTTTTAAATACCGTTTACTTAGCAACATTTTGTCACTTAAACAATTACTTGGATTCAATAATTCATTATTTCCACGAATGTTAAGTTTCTGTTTGATTTTAACACTTTTTTCTTAACAGAGGTAACACTGATATAGCGAACATAAATGCAACGCAAAGCAACGCTTTCAATGTGATCAAATAAAACGCGGTTTTTTTGCATTACACCCTGTCTACACATGAAACAATTTTTCTCAGGATATTTATTATTACCCGCTGTCTTTTGGAGGTAGATTTTCTGTTTGAGTAGATATTCTGCTTTTACTGTGGGCTGAAATTTGTTGTTTGTTTAGTACTTAAACAGACCTAACATTATATATTCTCTTTTACACTAAATACTTAACGCGAGACTTTTTTCGATATTGTGAGTCGCACTGATTTTACCCGCGACTGACAAGGCCAATTTGTTTTTTCATCTTTTCGATATTTCTTATTCTTTTACTATTATGTAAATCGAAAAACGTCTCGCATGAAACGTCTAGGTATAAAAATGAGTCGCGGGTTAAATCTGTGAACCTCACAATATCGAAAAAATCTCGCGTTAAAATTCTTAAGTGTCTAGCCCTAAAGGCTTACCCACACCGACCTCAAAGCGACAAGACAAGAAAGCGTCTTAAGAAAAACGCTTTCTTGTCGTGTTGAAAAACACCGTTGATTAAAAGGAAAATAACAATGGAGAGTGCAAAAATTCAATGTGAAAATTTTTGTAAAGAATGTTTGCGTTTTAATTAAATTTTTTATAACGAAAACGTACAAAAACTGAGACAATTCAAAGAAATGATAATTAGGGTAGGATGTAAGTCAGCGTTTACATTCAACGATGTTTCCAGTGACGATTTTTGTTTATTTTTGTTATTTTGAGAAAAGAAGAAGGAAAGAGTTTTGCAGTGGAACGAAATCTAAAGTGATTACAACAAAAAAAAATCGCCACTGGAAAAATCGTTGAATGTAAACGCTGACTTAGCGATTTTTCTCTGTAACTATATCTCGGGTGCAACGGGTAAAGGCTGTCCCACAACAAAAAACGCACGCGATATAATCGCACTTTGCCTATGCCGTTGAGGAAAAAAGTCTTCAACTTGTTGTTAGTTTTTTCCTGAGCGTCATTCGAAAAACGTGATTTTATCTTGTCGCGTTTTTTGTAAAAATTTTTATTTTGACAGCAAGAAGACATTTTAGTTCAAATCTAGCTACAAAGTGATATAAGACGTTTGTTAACTCTGTAAGAAGTTTTCATTACTCTGAGAGAATTTTCTTCATTTTTACTTATTTGATAGATTTTATTTTTTTTATCAAACATCTCCACTCTGCCAGGCAGCATTTTTGTTTCTCCTTTAAAAAAATAATTCCCCTTTGAGATTATGTGAGAGAAAGAGTCAGCATGCTGGGCACAAAGTGTTTTCCATTTTTGCGTATTTTTTGTGTTCTTTCATACATATAGGTAAGTTATAAAATTTTCACCAATGTTAAGAAAATTACTAATAGGAGGTATGGATCGAAATAGAAAAAAAAGAAATAAGACCCCACCACCGTAGTTCTACGTTTGGTAGAGATACTTTTATTTATTTATTTATAGTGTCCCTTTAATACAAAAAAAAAAAAGATATTGCAGATTCTTTGAATTGTTTCCTTTTATAAAAGAACATAATTCTAGTCAGTTATTTAGATAAAGAAACAAAAACAAATCATATTCAAATGGATTCTTAAAGAATTCACACAATATTGTCTTCCATTTATGAAAATATGAAAGCTAGCTAGTGCGAACTTACCTTTTTTGTTTAAGAAAATGTGAAATTCAACGCGATGCATCGCATCGCGCATGCGCAAGATAATACTGTCTGCAGCGCATCGCACTTGCGCAAGATAATACTGTCTGGCGCTTAAATTTGTTCAGTGTTGCCCCCTGAACAAACAAATTAATTTATTTTTGCTATGTAAAATGGTAAAGTATTTACTAAAAATTATTTATCTTACAATCCCGAACTCATTTTCTACTCTTAAAGGTTGTTTAAAACAATTATACTAGGTATATGAATACTCAGTGCCTACGTTCTGCAACTCTCGCATCGTGACAAATTGTGGAAAAACAAATGTCATTTCTTAGCTATATGAATTTCATTTCGATTTAAAATGTTTCTCGACAAATTATTTCGACGCGAGAGTTGCAGAACATTATGCAATGTGTCTTCATAAAGCGATAATATATTCTTTCCAATAATTTTTTACCTAAACAAAAAGTATTTCTGTTACTAGGATAGATAATGAGTTTTTGTACACTTTCAAGGAAAACAAACAGTAAACCACTTTACGTGTTATGGATAATATTTAAACTTGAAAATATATTGGAATTAAATAAATAATACCAACAAGTTTGTTTTTCTATATAACCCAGTAAAGACCATATAACTGGCATAGTGATGAAGTTTCAAGTCCACCATTCTACACTCTTAACCAATTGGGGGCAACACTGAATTGATTCCCATGAATGCATCTCAACGCACTGAGCATTCCTGTTTGTTCGTGTTAAATTGGTAGTGTTACCTTACCATACTTTTTAACTGATCTGATTTTTGTATAAGTCAAAAGAAACCAAAATTATTATGAATTTATAGAAATTTCTTCCTCTTTATTTACATACTAAAGCCCGTTTTTCCTTCAACTCAGTATATACTATTTTTTTTTAATTTTTATTGCAAAAACAAATACGTGTGAAGTTTGTAACTAATGTGCTGTAGAAAAGACACGGCTTATATTATACAAATGTACATGAGAATTTTCTATGATTCTAAGACTACCTACCTTACAGTTCATATGTATGCACTTTACATCACAATCGTAGGCCTATTTTTGAATCTACATATAAACTTAAATATCAACTTGCATATTATTCTTTAAAACAAACGCAATTTATTACACTTTCTTGGAACAAAAATATTCGGGTCCAATTTTATAAAATCATAATACCTATACATAATACATTCCTCTTAAGGTGGGTAACCCTAATATTGAATTGGATAAAATGCTTCAATTCGAAAAGCAGGTTTTCCCTCCAAAAACAATTTCTTCAGTCAGCGCATCGCATCGCATATGCAATTTTTTTTTTGCTTTCGTTGTTTTCTCTGGTGGAGGTTTAACCGTAACGTACATATGTGTGTGAGTATGGCTACTTAGACGTCAGACAACAAACAATTGCTTTGAATTAGTTCTCGCTCATCTAAATATGTTTCATATACCTACCTTCATTATGTTAACTTTCTTAATTTTTATTATTGGAATAGGTTAATAACCAAGATTACAAAATTAGTAGAAAATTTGATTGATTTTTATTTAAGCAAATAAAAGTTATTCCAATGTTTGGCTGTTTGGTGTGGAGCTGCATAAGAAATATACGTTTGAGCAAAAATGTATCATATTTCATCAGTAAGCGCATGGCCTCGCATATGCAATTTTTTTTTGCTTTTGTTGTTTTCTCTGGTGGAGGTTTAACTGTAACGTACATATGTGTGTGAGTATGGCTTTGAATTAGTTCTCGCTCATCTAAATATGTTTCATATACCTACCTCCATTATGTTAACTTTCTTAATTTTTATCCAGGATTACAAAATAAGTAGAAAATTTAATTAATTTGTATTAAAACAAATAAAAGTTTATTACAATGTTTGGCTGTTTATATACATATATGCACAAATATTAAAGTGAAACAAGATAGACATGCGTAAAATTAAAATCCTTGTTTTCAATTGAAAAGTTAAGTTGGGCTTAAACAACTTCAGTTGAAAATAACAATAAATTATATTGCTGCTATCGAATTTCTTCTGTAGAAAACCAAAAAAGGGAGACATTTTTGTTCACAAACATGGAATGAATTATTAAATATTAAATAGAAGAAATGTTTCCCGCAACCATTCATTCGTTTGCATAAAAATAATTATTTCTTATTCCATGAAAATAACGATTAAGATTTTTATATTCATTTGTAGTAAATGAAATGTATATTGAAAGAAACAACATTCTGGAAATGTTGTTCGAAAAATATTCATTCGTTTGCTACAAACTGATGATTCGCTTGCGGAAAAATAATTTTCTTATTCCATAAAAAAAACCATCAAGATTTTTGTATTCGTTTGTAGTAAATGAATTGAATATTTACTCCAAATGTAAAGTTCTTTGAAAGAAACAACATTCTGGAAATGTTGTTCGAAAAGTATTCATTCGTTTGCTACAAACTGATGATTCGCTTGCGGAAAAATAATTTTCTTATTTCTTGAAAAAAACGATCAAGATTTTTGTATTCGTTTGTAGTAAATGAATTGAATATTTACCCCAAATGTAAAGTTCTTTGAAACAAACAACATTCTGAAAATGTTCTTCGAAAAGTATTCATTCGTTTGCTACAAACTGATGATTCGCTTGCGGAAAAATAATTTTCTTATTTCTTGAAAAAAACGATCAAGATTTTTGTATTCGTTTGTAGTAAATGAATTGAATATTTACTCCAAATGGAAAGTTCTTTGAAACAAACAACATTCTGAAAATGTTCTTCGAAAAGTATTCATTCGTTTGCTACAAACTGATGATTCGCTTGCGGAAAAATAATTTTCTTATTCCATAAAAAAAACGATCAAGATTTTTGTATTCGTTTGTAGTAAATGAATTGAATATTTATACCCCAAATGTAAAGTTCTTTGAAAGAAACAACATTCTGGAAATGTTGTTCGAAAAGTATTCATATGTTTGCCACAAACTGATGATTCGCTTGCGGAAAAATAATTTTCTTATTCCATAAAAAAAACGATCAAGATTTTTGTATTCGTTTGTAGTAAATGAATTGAATATTTACTCCAAATGGAAAGTTCTTTGAAACAAACAACATTCTGAAAATGTTCTTCGAAAAGTATTCATTCGTTTGCTACAAACTGATGATTCGCTTGCGGAAAAATAATTTTCTTATTCCATAAAAAAAACGATCAAGATTTTTGTATTCGTTTGTAGTAAATGAATTGAATATTTACTCCAAATGGAAAGTTCTTTGAAACAAACAACATTCTGAAAATGTTCTTCGAAAAGTATTCATTCGTTTGCTACAAACTGATGATTCGCTTGCGGAAAAATAATTTTCTTATTCCATAAAAAAAACGATCAAGATTTTTGTATTCGTTTGTAGTAAATGAATTGAATATTTATACCCCAAATGTAAAGTTCTTTGAAAGAAACAACATTCTGGAAATGTTGTTCGAAAAGTATTCATATGTTTGCCACAAACTGATGATTCGCTTGCGGAAAAATAATTTTCTTATTCCATAAAAAAAACGATCAAGATTTTTGTATTCGTTTGTAGTAAATGAATTGAATATTTATACCCCAAATGTAAAGTTCTTTGAAACAAACAACATTCTGAAAATGTTCTTCGAAAAGTATTCATTCGTTTGCTACAAACTGATGATTCGCTTGCGGGAAAATAATTTTCTTATTCCATAAAAAAAACGTTCAAGATTTTTGTATTCGTTTGTAGTAAATGAATTGAATATTTACTCCAAATGTAAAGTTCTTTGAAACAAACAACATTCTGGAAATGTTGTTCGAAAAGTATTCATTCGTTTGCTACAAACTGATGATTCACTTGCGGAAAAATAATTTTCTTATTCCATAAAAAAAACGATCAAGATTTTTGTATTCGTTTGTAGTTAATGAATTGAATATTTACTCCAAATGTAAAGTTCTTTGAAACAAACAACATTCTGGAAATGTTGTTCGAAAAGTATTCATTCGTTTGCTACAAACTGATGATTCGCTTGCGGAAAAATAATTTTCTTATTCCATAAAAAAAACGATCAAGATTTTTGTATTCGTTTGTAGTAAATGAATTGAATATTTACTCCAAATGTAAAGTTCTTTGAAACAAACAACATTCTGGAAATGTTGTTCGAAAAGTATTCATTCGTTTGCTACAAACTGATGATTCGCTTGCGGAAAAATAATTTTCTTATTCCATAAAAAAAACGTTCAAGATTTTTGTATTCGTTTGTAGTAAATGAATTGAATATTTACTCCAAATGTAAAGTTCTTTGAAACAAACAACATTCTGAAAATGTTCTTCGAAAAGTATTCATTCGTTTGCTACAAACTGATGATTCGCTTGCGGAAAAATAATTTTCTTATTCCATAAAAAAAACGATCAAGATTTTTGTATTCGTTTGTAGTAAATGAATTGAATATTTACTCCAAATGTAAAGTTCTTTGAAACAAACAACATTCTGGAAATGTTGTTCGAAAAGTATTCATTCGTTTGCTACAAACTGATGATTCGCTTGCGGAAAAATAATTTTCTTATTCCATAAAAAAAACGATCAAGATTTTTGTATTCGTTTGTAGTAAATGAATTGAATATTTATACCCCAAATGTAAAGTTCTTTGAAAGAAACAACATTCTGGAAATGTTGTTCGAAAAGTATTCATATGTTTGCCACAAACTGATGATTCGCTTGCGGAAAAATAATTTTCTTATTCCATAAAAAAAACGATCAAGATTTTTGTATTCGTTTGTAGTAAATGAATTGAATATTTACTCCAAATGGAAAGTTCTTTGAAACAAACAACATTCTGAAAATGTTCTTCGAAAAGTATTCATTCGTTTGCTACAAACTGATGATTCGCTTGCGGAAAAATAATTTTCTTATTCCATAAAAAAAACGATCAAGATTTTTGTATTCGTTTGTAGTAAATGAATTGAATATTTATACCCCAAATGTAAAGTTCTTTGAAAGAAACAACATTCTGGAAATGTTGTTCGAAAAGTATTCATATGTTTGCCACAAACTGATGATTCGCTTGCGGAAAAATAATTTTCTTATTCCATAAAAAAAACGATCAAGATTTTTGTATTCGTTTGTAGTAAATGAATTGAATATTTATACCCCAAATGTAAAGTTCTTTGAAACAAACAACATTCTGAAAATGTTCTTCGAAAAGTATTCATTCGTTTGCTACAAACTGATGATTCGCTTGCGGGAAAATAATTTTCTTATTCCATAAAAAAAACGTTCAAGATTTTTGTATTCGTTTGTAGTAAATGAATTGAATATTTACTCCAAATGTAAAGTTCTTTGAAACAAACAACATTCTGGAAATGTTGTTCGAAAAGTATTCATTCGTTTGCTACAAACTGATGATTCACTTGCGGAAAAATAATTTTCTTATTCCATAAAAAAAACGATCAAGATTTTTGTATTCGTTTGTAGTTAATGAATTGAATATTTACTCCAAATGTAAAGTTCTTTGAAACAAACAACATTCTGGAAATGTTGTTCGAAAAGTATTCATTCGTTTGCTACAAACTGATGATTCGCTTGCGGAAAAATAATTTTCTTATTCCATAAAAAAAACGATCAAGATTTTTGTATTCGTTTGTAGTAAATGAATTGAATATTTACTCCAAATGTAAAGTTCTTTGAAACAAACAACATTCTGGAAATGTTGTTCGAAAAGTATTCATTCGTTTGCTACAAACTGATGATTCGCTTGCGGAAAAATAATTTTCTTATTCCATAAAAAAAACGTTCAAGATTTTTGTATTCGTTTGTAGTAAATGAATTGAATATTTACTCCAAATGTAAAGTTCTTTGAAACAAACAACATTCTGAAAATGTTCTTCGAAAAGTATTCATTCGTTTGCTACAAACTGATGATTCGCTTGCGGAAAAATAATTTTCTTATTCCATAAAAAAAACGATCAAGATTTTTGTATTCGTTTGTAGTAAATGAATTGAATATTTACTCCAAATGTAAAGTTCTTTGAAACAAACAACATTCTGGAAATGTTGTTCGAAAAGTATTCATTCGTTTGCTACAAACTGATGATTCGCTTGCGGAAAAATAATTTTCTTATTCCATAAAAAAAACGATCAAGATTTTTGTATTCGTTTGTAGTAAATGAATTGAATATTTACTCCAAATGTAAAGTTCTTTGAAACAAACAACATTCTGGAAATGTTGTTCGAAAAGTATTCATTCGTTTGCTACAAACTGATGATTCACTTGCGGAAAAATAATTTTCTTATTCCATAAAAAAAACGATCAAGATTTTTGTATTCGTTTGTAGTTAATGAATTGAATATTTACTCCAAATGTAAAGTTCTTTGAAACAAACAACATTCTGAAAATGTTGTTCGAAAAGTATTCATTCGTTTGCTACAAACTGATAATTCGCTTGCGGAAAAATAATTTTCTTATTCCATGAAACAAACGATCAAGATTTTTTTATTCATTTGTAGTAAATGAATTCTATATTTACACCAAAAGTAAAGTTCTTTGAAACAAACAACATTCTAGAAAGGTGCTTCGCAAAGACTTCATTCGTTTGTTGCAAACATTAATATTTACTAGTAAACAACAAAGAGTTTAGATGTAGGACGTATTTTCGTTTCCCGCAATGAACACACGAAAATTGACCTCCAAACGAATGGGTTGTTTTGCATAACGTTTGCTGCTATGGAATTACTATTTGGGTCGAATGCAATACAATTGCTGTGAACTATTAACTATTGCGGCTATTGTATTAACATTGCAGCAAATGATTTTCTTTTGATGCAAAAGATATTCTTTAGCCGCAAACGGAAAAAAAAAATTTAATTCTCTGAGTGCACGAAACCAATACTTGCCCTATTGAGCAAGTAAAAATATTTTCTACCTTTCAAGTTTTTTAGCTTTTAGGACTTGAGAAATTTTGAGATTCTTAAAATATATTCTAAGAACTTTTGGGTTTTCTAGAGTTCATTTTTTTTTTTTTTTTACAGTTTTCCACCAAAAAGTTTTGGAAAAATAATTTTAATTATATTTTATCCAAAAGAATTAATTAGTCTTGAATATACTACTTTTCCATGCGATTTCTTCCTCAAAATATAATTATGATTCATCAACAAAAGAGGTAATTTTTTTATTTATTTTTTTTTTTTACACAAAAGTGCAGGCATTGTTCCTTTTTAATACAAAGAAATAGTCCTTATAATTATCTCTTTGGAGCCTTGCTTTTTTTTTTCTTATAATAAGAAACGAAAAAACGCACAATTACCAAGTGATACACAACTATAAGCTCTTTATTATTATGATTCCTCAGCAAAAAAAGAAAAGGCATTATATTATTATAAGAGAAAGAAGAATAGGTAAGGTAAAAGTATAACAAATAATTCAAAAGGACGAACGAACACAAGAAATATAATGAAATAATAGCATTTATAGCAATTCTGTAGGAAACAAATCAAATTATTCTCTGCCAAAGCACCTATTTATATCGTTAACGAATCATGACAAAAGAGATTCATGCTTCTCCCCAGCAAGCAATTCGATCATAATAATCTTTAAGAATTACCAAGCGTATCAATCTTTTCTTTTTGAGTGAAATTGAGTTTGGCGCTTGGCGTGCTGGAAATGCCACTCCTTATCAAAATGACCTTTACTCAATCATCACTTTTATTTCACTTTATCATGATATTTTTATTTTATGCTTGCAACTATTTGTACTTTAAGGGCAAGGTATTTTGTCGCAAAAAAAAAAACTGATAGGAATTCCCCCTTTTTACTATTAAAGATATAAAATGTTATACACCACGCATTAAATGCTTGGAGAGCTTTAAGGATTTCATCCTTGCCTGCGTAAATGTATCTTATCTTCTTGTTTAAATCAATTTACAAACTTATTACCCTGAATATTAGCATTGTCTATTAAGACCATTACGTGCGACCTCTTTGTTTCTGGGAAATGTTTTCTTCATGTTCATGTGGATAAATCAGACCAATGACTATATCCATTACGAGATACTTTGTTGCTATAACTCTGTATCTATATCATAGCACTTAAACCACACAACTGACGTCATTCACAATAAGCTTTTCTTTTTCCTCCACTGCTCTCTCTCTACTAGCTTATTATGGCTTCTCGAGACGTGTCCCAAAAAAAAAAGAACGTTAAGTGGTTCCTTCTCAGATTTCATTCTCACTCTGACTTGCATGTTCTTTTTTTTTTTGTTTTGTTTATTGCCACAAAAAAAAGAAAAACATTGCGAAAAACACCCACAATTAAGTGAAAAACTACGAATGGCCAACATAAGTTGTTTTTTCCTTTTTTTTTGTCCAAAAAAAGGTATCTTCTTCTTTTTTGCCGATTAAGTTCTATAATTGCCACTTTTGGGTATTTTGGAAAAATCTTTTGGAATTTATACAATTTTTTTTGTCTGTAGCTTTTTGTAGAGAATAAGATTGGAAGAGGTATTAAACGAAAAAAAGGAGATTTATGATGTCCTTTTGCTTAAAGGGGTTTTCTTTATAATTTGTTTTGCTTTGTGTTATGACAAAAAACGTAGGCGATAAAAGAACGTCAATAATCAACAAAAAAGAAAAAAGTATCTATAACATTACTCAAATTTGCTTGGTTTTATGTTCATTTAATTTATTGGTTATTTATACGAGATTTTTTATATAGATTTTTGTTTTTCTGTTTGGATGGGATTTCAATTTTCATAAATTTATCACATTAATTTATATCATAAAGTTTTTATTTTTTATAATAACCAAAACATCAGATTTTTTATATTCACCCAAAAACAAAAAAAAAACTTTGAAAGTAATAAAAAAAAGAAATAAGTGATATACTTTTTGGGTTTTCATGGTCCAATTTATTGAGGGTAAATATTGTATGTATTTTTTTTTTTGGCTTTGTCATGAGTCTTGTGTATCAAGTTTCTATTTTATTTCCTCCGAGGGAATTTTAAAATCAATAAAAAAATGTCTTTGCAAAAAAAAAATAAACATAAAAAATTCATAATCCACTCAAAAAAGTATTCAAAACTGAATGAATGCTATTAGAGTAAATATTTTGAAAAAAAAAACATTGTTTTGACATTCCTAAATTGAAATTGATTTGAAAGTTAAAAAAAATGTATCCATTTTATAGTGGAGTAACTAAAGCTAAAAAAAATAGCAATATTAGGGAACCCGACCGAACAGCTCTGATTTGATGATAATTTTTTTCAAACGTCGGTAATTAAAAATACTTTAAATTCGATAGATTAAAAATTGCCGGTGTTGCCGTTTTGATTTTTTAAATTTAATTAAAGATTTTTGTGAACAAAAACAAATTTTTTTTTTCAAAAATTTTGCTTAAATTTCATAAGTTTACCAATGCCAAAAGATTGTCTAGGCTATAAAAGGAAAACAACTACACTAGCCCAAAAAATTAAGGGAACAAAAAAAATCGTGATTTTTTTAGTGATTTTCGATAGGCTGTATCTCAGTAAAAAATGACCGCATCGTGATAAAATAAAAAGGATGTGAAAGCTCTATTCTTCTTGTTTTAGGATTAAATATTAAATTATTTTATTTCTAACGGTAAAATAGCAAAATTGTTGCAAATGTGCAAAAACCAAAATTTTCTAATTTTTTTATGTTTTTACTTCTCTCGTAAGGAAGTGGGAAAATTTTTTCTGATAAAATGATTATTATTTTTAGAAAGGCTTTTTATTTGGCTTTTGAATTCCTTTTGTTTCAAACTTCTACGATTTTTTTACACTGCAATATCAGTCATCAAACCAAAAACCATACTTTTGACTTTGACTGTCAATATCTCAACAACGGATCACTAAACAGAAAATTTAAGGACACATTTAAAAACTTCATTCAATTATCTACAAAGAAAATAAGTTTGTTTTGTAAAAAAAAATGTTTTCTTATTTTTGAGATTAATTTAGGAAAGCTATCAAAATAGGCATTTTTACGGTTTTTTAGAAAATGTACCGCTATTTAATTTCTATGGGTAAAGAGATTAAACTGAGGCTTAATTATTGAAGCTTAATATACCTGGAATTAATATGCAAAGTTTCAGGCTTATTCATCAAGCAGTTTTTCTGTTGTGAAGGTTTGAACATTTGAGATGAAGTAAAACACCATATTTCTGCAGTTCTAAATGACTTACTTCTTGTTACTTTTTTATGAGCAAAATCAATTTTTTTTGAGTTTATTCGCACATTTAATTCATAAATATCGTTTAAATTTAAGATAAACCAAGAAAAAACTAAAAGTTTTCAAAAAAACTTAAATTTTGAAAAAAAGCTTTTTATACCATTTTTGGATATTTTTCCTAATTTTGAAATTTTTTCTGTTTTTCTTTGGTTTATCTATAATTTAAACGATATTTATCAATAAAATGTTCAAATAAACTCAAAAAAAATTGATTTTGCTCATAAAAAAGTAACAAGAAGTAAGTCATTTAGAACTGCAGAAATATGGTGTTTTACTTCATCTCAAATGTTCAAACCTTCACAACAGAAAAACTGCTTGATGAATAAGCCTGAAACTTTGCATATTAATTCCAGGTATATTAAGCTTCAATAATTAAGCCTCAGTTTAATCTCTTTACCCATAGAAATTAAATAGCGGTACATTTTCTAAAAAACCGTAAAAATGCCTATTTTGATAGCTTTCCTAAATTAATCTCAAAAATAAGAAAACATTTTTTTTTACAAAACAAACTTATTTTCTTTGTAGATAATTGAATGAAGTTTTTAAATGTGTCCTTAAATTTTCTGTTTAGTGATCCGTTGTTGAGATATTGACAGTCAAAGTCAAAAGTATGGTTTTTGGTTTGATGACTGATATTGCAGTGTAAAAAAATCGTAGAAGTTTGAAACAAAAGGAATTCAAAAGCCAAATAAAAAGCCTTTCTAAAAATAATAATCATTTTATCAGAAAAAATTTTCCCACTTCCTTACGAGAGAAGTAAAAACATAAAAAAATTAGAAAATTTTGGTTTTTGAACATTTGCAACAATTTTGCTATTTTACCGTTAGAAATAAAATAATTTAATATTTAATCCTAAAACAAAAACAATAGAGCTTTCACATCCTTTTTATTTTATCACGATGCGGTCATTTTTTACTGAGATACAGCCTATCGAAAATCACTAAAAAAATCACGATTTTTTTTTTGTTCCCTTAATTTTTTGGGCTAGTGTATTTTGGAGTGAAGGACAATCATCCATCGTTTAGGCGATAAATGCAATTTTCTCACAAATTGACTTCAAACACTAAAAAAAAAAAATATTTGAACACAACGGCAACACCTACAATTTTTTAATATTCATTTTTAAAAAGCTAGAAGCTCATTCATATTTTTAAAATTAGAATTAAGTAAATTGAGGAAAGGGTTTTTGATAAAATGGTAATTAAAGTCAGATTTTTGAAAAAATTTTAACATGTCCTTCTTAAAACTTTTTCGTAATATAAAATGCATTTATTTTTCAAATTTTTTTGGCCACATATTATGACTTGAAATTATAAAAGGAAATGTCAATAAATTAAAATTAAAAAGTATTTGATTTTCGAAGAACTTTTTTTAATAAAAGTTTTGAAAACAAAATTAACTTATATTTTTTTAAGTTCAACATTTAAATATAAATTTATTTTTTCTTCATTCAAAAGCCCTTAATGTTGAAAGTTAAATAGCAAAAGTTTAAAGTTCTTATTTGCCAAAGTCTTTGAGTAAATCAATTACTTAAATGCAAAAATTCAGTTTTTACCAAAAAAAAACCCTTGAAATTGAAGTAATTTTTATTTTTTTTTTTAAACTATAATATTACCTTTTCCTCTTCGGAATTCAACTTTTTGTAAACCAAATTCATATTTTACTACGAAAAGGTTTGAAAAAAGTCATTTAAAATTTTGTAATAGGGCAATTCCATGGTAACTCACGTTACATTCACAAAAAATTTCCAACACATAAATAATTTTTTTTTTTCAATTTTAATGTAAATTGATACGAAATTACTATCCATGAATGGAGCATAACTATTACTTTCATTATTAACTAAAAAAATTGTCTTTATTTTTAACATTTGCTTGGGAAAAATAAAAGTTTGATGGTAACTCACGTTACAAAAATCGGACACGAATTTTAAGAGTCCGACAGTATGAAGTTTTTATGTGATAATTAAGAATCTTAATTTGTTTTCAATGAAGATTCCATACATACAAAATTACAAGCTTTTAATATGAGTGACAAAACCAAACATTTTTTCAATATTTCGAGGAAAAATTTTAAAATATTTAGGTAACTCACGTTACATTATTTTGGTAACTCATGTTACCTGCGATTTGTGGTTCCAAAAGTAAAGAAAAGATGCATTTTCACTCAAGTTTTTTTTAATCGAATAGTGTGTAACGAAGCTTGCTTAAATGTTAACTTATTTTAGCACTTATTAGGGGATATTGTCATTGTCACTATTAGACTCATCATATTTTAAGTTTGCTTGTTTTTCCGTCATTTTCATGTGAAATTCTTCTGTTGTTGTCAAGCTTATGCTATAAAAATGATTTAAGATTATTAAACTCCCTGAATTTTATGTCTATCCATAAGGGAATACAATAAAGAATCTTTTCTTGCAACTTGCATAAAGAGTTGCCGTTTGTAAATAGTAATTTGCTAATAAAAAAAGACTGCATAATTTGTTCAAAATTCGTGTCCACTTTTTCATGGAATTACCCAATAACATTTTTTTTTTCCAAAATTCTGAGTTGAGGACCATTCTTTCAAAAACTCTTGATTAAATTTAGTAGATTTAAATTTTACAGATAGAAATTAGATTCTGGCTTTTTAAAAACGTGTATGTAAATATTGTGGGTGTTGCCGTTGTGTTCAAAATACTTTTTTTTTTGTGTTTGAAGTCAGTTTCTGAGAAAATTGCATTTATCGCTTAAACGATGGAAGATTGTCTTTTACTCCTATATATATTTTTTTCCCTTAAATTACCTAGAGAATCTTTTGGTATCATTTATTTTATAAAATTATGAAAAAAATAATGGTTTTATTAAAAAAAATTAATTTTAATTAAAAAAAAAAAAAAACAATACAGCAACATCGGCAATTTTTAACCTATAGACTTTAAAGTATTTTTAATTAACGACGTTTGAAGAAAAAGATCATCAAAATCACAGCTGTTAGGCTGGGTTCCCTAATAATTTGCTTTAGTTACTCCACTAACATAAGGGTCCCAATTTTTTATTAAGAGTTGTAGTTGAAAACTCTCTTTTGATCTTTTATAGTGGAGCAAAATTAAGCAAAAATAAACTCGGACTCCGTTTAGTTCAAATTTAGGTTTTACTTTCTAAACACATTTGAAGGATATTTTCAGAAATTAAGTTTAAATATTAGATGTACAGTTTATCATTATCCTTTTGTAGCAAAATTAATCCTTCTTACGTACTGTATATTTCAGATAAACATACTTAAATATGTTTACCTATAGCTACATAATATTTCATTCTATTATGTTAATCAAAACATAAATTTCCGTTTTTCAAAATTGTTAAGTACAGGAAACAATCTATCTAAAATCTTACAAAACTTACAACCATCACTTACTTACTTGTACGAACTACTTACTATAACCACCCTTCAACAAGGAACAATCAATAAAGAGACAAAGGACAATGTCATGTCTCAATTTGCTTTTTTTCTTGTATTTCACACACACATACATGAACATGCTTTCAAACATGTGCAAATATCCAATCCATTCATTAGAAAATCCACCACATGGGAAAAAGATAGATTTTTTTTTATTTTTTGTTATATTCGTAACAATACCTACATCAGTTATCTTCCTGCTGCTGCTTTACTCCTCTCTTAGAAAATTGCCAGGTCAGAAAATACAAAAAAAAATAAAAGAATTTTATTTTAAATCGAGTCCTTGTTAAAAATAAGCTGTGTCGTTGATGCTTTTATAATCTCCTTGACATTTTTTTAAAGAATATATTATACGAGTAACTATAACTTAAAATAAATTTGAATAAAATACATAGATCGTAAATTATGTCAATGTTGAATAATGATACTTTTGATTTAGGTAATTTTGTCTTGTCTTGTTTAATTTTTTTAAACTATAGTCTTTGATTGAAGTAGTTGCTTTGCACAGCAATGACCAATAATGGAAAAACATTAGTTTTTCTCTAGCAGGTCTAGTTTTTTAATTTTTTCATACATAAAAATGTATTAAAAATCATATTTTTTTGTTTGTTTTCTATTTTCTATTTTAGTTGAATTATTTTAAAAATATTTATTTTTTTTAGTAAAAAAATTTTCAGTAAAACTTTAAAAACTCATGTGATAAGAAAAAATAAAAAAAAAAACAATATGAAATTGCCCACAAAATGTAAGAAAAATTAGAGCTCCTAAAAATGAACCAATGTGATTTTTAGGCTTACTGAGCCCAAATACATTAGGTTTAATTAAATTTTTCTGGAATATTTTAACAAACGCCTAAAATTAGGAAAACTTAAAAAATTAGTATGAACACAAGTATGCCCTTGAATTTGAAAAATAAATATTTCAAAAACTGGAACTGCTAGGCAGAAACCAATTTGATTGTTTGGCTTAGGGAACAAAATTTCATACATCCGGACACCAGACCTGGGAAGGGTACTCAAAGAGAGGTCTTGCAAAATTATTTGAGAGTGATTATACTTTCTTTTTTATTTCTTTTATGTGAATTTCATTACTCAGGAAAGATGCCATACTTAATAGGTATTCTAAACAGTGTTTCACACAATTCTTGAATTCGATAGCCAGTATCCCATCAGGTCCATCAGATAATCATCTTTCAATTTACATATTTTCTTTTTGACCATGGTCGTTTAATAAAAAAAATGGGACACTGGTGCGTATACGTACTTTTTTCTTCAAATAAATCTACTTGATTTTTAATGATCATTTTCTTATATTTTTGTAATTGCTTATTGTCTTGTTTCTGATACCTTTTTGTGTTTAAATAATACTTATTTCTCGTTCCTGAGTGAATCCTTTTAATATTGTAATATCAACTTTTCTTATTTTGATAATTCTGTCAAAACTTGAACTTGCCCTTGCCAATTCGAATTTCAAACAAAATCAAAATCCAATTATGTGTTTATATCCTCTGAACACCCTTTTGGTCATGTTCATTTTCAATTGAATTCAGTTGTGTTTTTTTGTTATCTCAAAAACACATTTGAAATTCAAATTAAAAAAAAAAAAAAAACAACAAAAAACAAAAACCCAGAGGGAACTAACAACAAGTTTTCTTAATGAATAGATTGCAGCATTTAATGGCAATTTCCTCAAATTAAGAACATGGATAAGATGAAAGATATGTGCGATGTATTCTCGTATACTTACTTACTTCAACAGAAAGACTTTTCTTGAATTGAAGAAGAAAATCAACAAAAAAATCAAGTAAATATAGTGTAGGAGGTAACGGAATATAGACATTTATTGAGCGAAAAAAGAAGACGACAGAGTTAAGAGTAATTTAGAATTCTTGATGAGTTTTGATCAGAAAAATTACATTAAAATTCTCCTTTAATGGAACTTTAAATGGTTCCTCTCTCTTACATAAAATAGCTGCTTCTGCTACATCCGATTCAATTCGAACAACAAAACACATATGTTTGTATATGATGAAAATGATAATGATGTTACAAGAGGGTGTGCTTAAATTTTAATTGAAAATGCAATTGTTGGATTGTATTGATGAAAACACGTGTAGGTTGGTATGTGTGTGGGCTGCTATGAGCGATGGGAAATGAGAAAAAGAAAATTGAATGCAGAGGAGCATACCGATTTTGAAATTGAACAATTGGTGCACGCTTTTGGTGCTATTGTTTGGCTACTACGTATTCTGGGAATATGTATCTTTGTTGTGTTTTCTGAATTCAATACGAGAATTAGTACATGTTTTCGAATTATCTTTGAGATATGCCAAATGTGTCACTGCTGGCTATAACCAGCCTTTGTTTTATTTTTTGAGGAACTTTATTTGGGTAATTCCATGAAAAAGTGGACACGAATTTTGAACAAATTATGCAGTCTTTTTTACTTTTTTTATTAGCAAATTACTATTTACAAACGGTAACTCTTTGTGCAAGTTGCAAGAAAAGATTCTTTGTTGTATTCCCTTATGGATAGACATAAAATTCAGGGAGTTTAATAATCTTAAAGCATTTTTATAGCATAAGCTTGCCAACAACAGAAGAATTTCAAATAAAAATGACGAAAAAACAAGCAAACTGAAAATATGATGAGTCTAATAGTAACGATGACAATATCCCCTCGTGAGTGCTAAAATAAGTTAACACTTAAGCAAGCTTCGTTACACACTATTCGATTTAAAAAAAACTTGAGTGAAAATGCATCTTTTCTTTACTTTTGGAACCACAAATCGTAGGTAACATGAGTTACCAAAATAATGTAACGTGAGTTACCTAAATATTTTAAAATTTTTCCTCGAAATATTGAAAAAATGTTTGGTTTTGTCACTCATATTAAAACCTTGTAATTTTGTATGTATGGAATCTTCATTGAAAACAAATTAAGATTCTTAATTTCACATAAAAACTTCATACTGTCGGACTCTTAAAATTCGTGTCCGATTTTTGTAACGTGAGTTACCATCATACTTTTATTTTTCCCAACCAAATGTTAAAAATAAAGACAATTTTTTTAGTTAATTATGAAAGTAGTAGTTATGCTCCATTCATGGATAGTAATTTCGTATCAATTTACATTAAAATTGAAAAAAAAAAAAAAATTATTTATGTGTTAGAAATTTTTGTGAATGTAACGTGAGTTACCATGGAATTGCCCATTTTGAGTTTCATTATTAATTTAGATACTATTTTTAGAACTATAATTACAAACAAAATTGACACCATGTAAATATTCTATAGTAATATAAAAGCTACACAAAAAAGTTGATTAAAAAAGTTATGACCACATCAACCCTTTTAAATATTTAAAACTCATTAACTTGTGTTAAATAAAATTCTGATAAACAAAAAAACTTTTTAACCCTCTCCAATTTAATTATATCTGCCAAATACAAAATTCTAGGTACAGGAATAACAGTTCATGTATTTAAATGTTTGTCTTCTTTTTTATCCTCTCAAAACACCTTTCCCTTGATAAATAGAATACAATTAAATGAAGTTAGTTCAGTGAAGTGAATAATGAAAAGGATTACATTTTATTCGTACAAAATACTGAGGCAGTTGTTTGTCAAATTAAATGGGTTTAATTGGTCATTGAACAAACAAAACAAGTTTTTTGGGAAATCAAATGTTTTTGATAGTGTTGGATCTTTGTATCTAATATCTAAGAATTTTGAGAGAAATATCGAGAAGCTTTTGATGAAAAATGATTTTTCTTTATTTTGATTTAATGAGTTTAGCAGAGTTAATTTTCTAAATTACATTAGAGCAATGAGTTTGTTGAAAGAGATTTATGACTTCATTTTAGGAGCTCAAGGTTCTTTTTTATATTTTTTATTTTCATTCGGTATCATCAAAAATAATAACTTTGTCAAAATATATATAAATGTTTCATTTGTTTTGTTTTCTTGTAATATATTAATTATACCAAAAAAATGTAGTTATGTGTACCTACAAATGAAAAACTTGAAACGATGGAATCCATACAATATGTGTTTGGAGAGTTATTAAAATCGGACTAGACTTAATGAATTCCGAGTTTATTTTCGCTAAATTGTAATTGACTTCACTGTTAAAAATCGAAAGATATTTTTCAATTTCTACTTCTTTTAATAAAAAGATGGGAAACGGGTGCGTATACGTACTATTTTTATCTTCAACATGGAAAAACATCTAATTTATCATTAGTAATCATTTTTTGACCTATAAATGATAAAAATTATGAGAGTATGTTTCAGATTAAGAGTACTCGTTCATAATTCTCTCTAAATTATTCAGATTTTAAAGTGCTAATAATAAAGAGGTACATACGTGAAATATCGTTTTTTTTTTTTTTGGTTAAAAAAGCAACTCATGGTAAAAATGTCAGTTAAATTGCAAACAATAACTTAAGCAATCCATTCAATATAACCCACGTTCTATTTAAAAGTTGGTAAATCTGATAAAAAAAAAACGCTTGAAGAAACACAAATCTTCGTTTTCTATAAAATTTTAATCACCATCCATCATCTTTCAACTGAAAAGCTGACAATGACAAAATGAATGTGGTTATATTGTACCTCTACCTTCACCCCCACTCCCACAATAAACTACACCCACAATCATTTTTGAATGAAAAAGCTACAACGGAAGGTATAATCTCCCAACCATGAGCATAATCTACAAAAAAAAAAGTAATAAATAGTTTTATTTAATCCGTTTGACATTTTCTGCTGCAACTTTGTAACGACTTGTTGTTGAAGGGGACTTAAGCTACTAGTACTTTGAACAAACGATGCTGATGTACTTTGAATAGGATATAAATGCGTTTGCACAACAACCTGGCGTACAAGGGTGTTTACAAGTTTTAACGCCATGCGAGACAGAAAAGTCTTTGTGCATATTCACCAATTAAAATTGAATTAAACACTAAATTGTTTCTGTTTCGTCTAATAAACTGTGTATATATTCATAATAATAATTTGAGCACTAAACATTTTCAATTAAATACAAAAAGTGTCATAGCTGCATTAGCCATTTTATGCCAGGCGCCATGTCAAGCTTATTGTTTGCTGCATTTTGTATTTGAAAGACTGATTTTGTAGTAAAACGAACACGAGGAGAGCTGAAGCTCTCTCTCTTTATGGCAACTGAGATGATGATTACGAGTGGGTGTGCATTTAATCGTACAAATTGTTCACGACTGAGACGACGACAAACAACAGCACGACCGACGTTATGATGAATGAAGAATTGTTTTCCTTTGTTAATTTTATATCGCAATGATTAAATGAAATAATAATAAAATATACAATGCATATAGCATCTTCTGCTAGATGTCTAGAAACACTTAGTTTTATTGTAACTTATGACCTTTTGGGTATTAGGAGGGATTATACACTTGACATGTGACTTTATTGGTATATGAATAATTGATTCTGTCTTGTAATCTCTCCTACAAATACACAATAAACAATTTAATACTTGAATTGTTTGTTTTTGTATTATTTTTAATTAATTTTGTTTTTTGTTGCTCAACATGCAATTAATTTGTTTGGGTGGCTTTCATTGTATGTCCTTTTAAAAAAAAGTGCGGGTAACAAATGTTCATATTTATGAAAGTCCAAGGCTGTTAAAATAAAAAAAAAAAAATCGGACACTCGGGCGTATACGTAACAAAAAAAAATGGAATGAAAGAACAGTAACATACCATTTCGTATAAAGTTCTAATATGAATGCCGAACTTTTTGTGTTGAACACATACATCTTTGCATAATAATTTTAGAAAACTTGCAAATTGGGAAAAATGCGATTCTACAAAATTCTGGATTACGCTTCGTATAGTTTTTGCATAACAAATTTTAAATCCGAAGAACTGACAGATTCAGATCACAACATAAGTTGGGGTAAAAAACAATGGAAAGAGTGTGAACTTCAAACAACAATTAAATTAATTTAATGAGGAGTAGGATACGGATATATTTTAAAATATTAAAGCAACCGATTAAATACTGCGGAAATTTATTTTTCAGAACTTTTATTTTCTACAAAAATATGTCTTTCAAATTCTCAGTAAATTAAAAATATTTAAAAAAAATAGTTAACGTTTTCAAACTCTGACCTCGAATTTCGTTCAAATGGGTTTCTTTAGAGAAATATGTTTCTCTCGAGAAAGTTTAGTTCATTTCATTATAATTACTGCTCAGTTAGTAACAATATTAAGAACAGACAATGAAAGATTTTTTAATAATTTTTTCAAACTCTGGCCTAACCTTTAAATGATTAGGTAATGAAAGGCTTTTTTGTAGAGCAATAATTTTTTTCTGTGTCAGAACTTACAAAAAAAATCATTGCGTTTTTACCCACCCTAATGTTAAAGACCTTCTTGATCATAAGATCATTTGAGGAGGTTATTTCCAAAACCAGCTATCTGACCTGAAGGTAGTTTTGAGTAAAATGCCAAAAACCTTTACTTCGTAATACAGAAGATATAGAGCAAAATAATCTTCTACAAATTTATTCTTTACGAAATTTTAATAAAATTAAAGTTTTCAAAATACATAAATATATCTTAAGTCTTTATATTGAAAATTTTTTTGCAGGTAAATTCACGATTTTTTTTTTAAATTTTTGTAAATAAAAACCTTTATGAATATCAGTATTTTAGTTTATACAAGAAACAAAAATACATTTTTATAAATGATATTGAATTAAAATGCGTTTCTGGATCGCACGTACTTACTCTTGTAATTTGGAGTGTCTATTTTTGTTATTTGAATAGCTCTACCTATATTTCATTTTTTTAAATGATAAGAAATAACAGTCTGCAAATTTTGAAAAAAAAAAAAATTGGTACGAAATAAGCTAAAAAATAAGTCAATTTTCGCAAAAAACTACAACGCCATTTCCATTATCCAAATTTTTGAGAAAAACTAAAAACACAGATTCTTAATATTACTAAAACCCTTAAGTACACACAATTTAATTAAAATCGTTAGACCGTTTGGGTCCTAGCACGGTGTACAGATGGACGGACGGGACTAAGTAATGACGAAAACTACTTTTATAACTCCTCCATCATCGTAATGTGGCATTTTATCATACGCGCTTTGAAAAGACCTAAAAAAATGACATGCATATCTCATTTTCCGATTTTTTTCCGATAGCTGGTTTTGGAAATCAGCTCCTCATTTCTCATTTTTTTTTAACCTAAGAAGGTTATCTATTTCGCATCAAAACTTTGAAGTTGTTAAGAAGCAACAACTGTTACGAAGGGGTCTATAATGTGCTTTTCTTACTCTTTTGACTGGCAACCCTATTCACTTGAAAAAAAAAACACTACAAAAAATCCCTTTTTAAAAAATAAGAGTACAATTTAGCTGATACATTTTTCCATATAAAAAGTACTCGGCAAACCTACTCAAGCGCTAAAAACTCTTAAAACAATTATTTTTTAGGTTTTGAGTATGGTTGCCGAATACTTATTTTTTTGTTCACAAAAGATTTTTTTAAATTTGAATAGAGTTTCCATATAAATAGGTTTACGTTTCTTGCAATAGTTCACTATTTAGGCTTTTGTTTGCCATTTTATTAATTTTCTTATTTGATGAAACTACAATGATATGAAAAAATTAGTCATGTGACAATTTTTCTTTTAAAAAGAGCTGCCAGATAGAATTATCCATTTTAACTTATCTTTCATTTAACACCAATTTTAACATCTAGCTTTGAGTTCAGTAACTTGGTGGTCGCCGCTTGGACTATTATTTATAATTTTTAATATTACTATTTTAAGAAACATTACACATTTACTTTTGAAAACTAGTTAATATAAAATTTTGATTGCTTATATTATATGACATTATTACAAGAGTTTTTTATTTTTTTTCTCACACGTGGTCATTAAAAAAATAAATATTAAATTTAATATAAAATATTAAATTTAATACTAAAAAAAAACACCTTGTGAAAGTGTATGGAAAGTATTCGTAAAAAAACAACAATTAAAGTGATGTAATCTAAAGCAGTAGAAGTGCGATACATGCAATTCATTTCTAAGTCAAACACTCTAACTACTGACTGATTGAAATTGAATCCAAAACAATGCTTGTTTTGTTTTTATGTAATTGAATATCATAAACATTTTCAATTTCTCTTTGAAAAGTTCGTCTTCTCCAAATGACCAGAAAGAATAAGAACAAATAAATAAAAAAAAAACAAATTCCAATCCAATGAATGTGCGGGACAAATATAAACTTGATATTTTCGAACTTAAATAGACATTTTTTTTTGTTTGTTTGTTCTATAATAACAAATAAAAATGAAACAAATAAAATATTTTATATATGCTCAGCAATAATCTTGGCATCATCTCAAAAAAATTATTATTAACAGAAAAAAATAAATTTAATAAAATAAAAAAAAGCTTAACTTATAAAAATAAATTTCCAATCTTTACGACACTTTCTCTCGCTCGTAAGTAGCCAAACAAAATTTTCAACCACTGCCACAGTTAATCGTTCACCCCCACCAAGTGTAGAGAGAGAGTTCTTTAAATAAGAATATTATAAAAAAGTACTAGTACCTTACATCAAAAAATAAATAATAAAAAAAAAAAAAAATAAAAATCCAAAATAAAATCGAACGAAAAAAAAAATATGTCCACAAATATGCTGTCTCTTAGCCTGGTAAGTTCATTTCTAACATAAATAACTTGAAAAACACTCAAAACACACTTACACGCTTGTTGTTATTGCAAAAAAAAAAAATAAATTTAAACAAATATTTCTCTGTCGTCGTCGGTTGTCGGTTTTCAGTCGTTTCGTCGGTCAACCCCCTACACACACGTAACGAAGGCTAAGGATGCGCATTGATGCAATTTAAAATTGCGAACGCTTGGAACGAACGAACATTTATTGAATTTTTATATCTGGCAGATAAAATTTTTAAAAATACATTTTATATCTGAATTCGTGTGTTAAACCGTTGAGGGTTAATTAAGAATAATTGTCGTTAAAAATAGAGAAAGAGAGAGAAAAAAAAATTATCAAAAAAAAAAATATCTTTTTCAAAATTATCTTACAGATTGATATTGGAAAATTTTGGCACACATATTCATGAGATAAAACCATAAACATGATGTTTTCTTTTTTTTTTGAGGTTTTTTTTTTTTGTTTGTCTATGATTTATGGGATTTTTGCTGCGAGCATATAGAAATGAAATGAAATTTTTTGTTGTTGCATAATAAATTGATGGTTTTGAGAATGTTTTCCGAGATGAAACCAAGGTTCTATTTTTTTTCAGTGTGTAGTTGGGTGAAATTTTCACTTTCGATTTTCTTTGAGCTCTTAGGGATTTTGCTTCAGGAAAATTTGCTTTTCTTCACACCATCATGTTTACTTTATTCCTTCAGTAGATATCTTATGTTACTCTAGGTTATTGATGGTTTAGAAAGATTTGAGTTTATTGAGCATTCTAGATAGAATGATAGAGAGATGATTTATTATGTTGGAAAAATGGTTTTGCTTTTTCTATGGCAAATGTAGAAAATATTTCTATATAAGTAAGTAGAGAAAAATGTGGGCATAATATTGTAGGAAAATTTGACATGTCACTTATCACGTAGGAACATGTGATAAGGACAGTTGAATTGATGCTTTGCTTTGAAAAGAAAATAGGTAGCACTAGGGCAATGATATGAAAGAATTCTGAGTAGAGTGATAAGAAATTGTAAAGAAACTATGTATATTTTATCAAAGTTTACTTTAATTTTGCCTAAGCAAACACAACCATTCGTCAAATTCATACTTTTCTTAAATTTATTATACTGCCTCTGTCAAGTCTTTAAAGGTCATGGTTAGGTCACTCTGATATGAAAAGTGTGATTTGTTTTTAGATTTGAGATTTGTTATCTTCCTAGGCCATAAGTTCCATGTTCTTCAGCTAATATAAGACGATTTTTTTTGTAGAAAAGGAAATGTATGTTGTTTTTTTCATAAACTATTTTTTTTTTTTTTACTTTTGAGCAACTCTTGTATTATTTTAACTCAAGACCCTTACTCTAAGTTCTTTGAATACTAACTTGTAGGTGTTCAGTAGACTGATTCAAAAAAAAATTTTGTTTGTTTTGTTCAAAGCATTGTTGAAAATATTGTTGGAAATGACGATACAAAAATACTGTAAAAGTTTCAGCCCCTAATGTTAACATTTAGTACCGCCGCATCGCAAATTTCTATTTCCCATACGATTTGTATGTGAAAAATTGTGTATTTGTGTTTAGATTTTTTTATCTTCATAATGGTTCATCAAAAAGGCTAGATGTAATCATTTTCTAGTATAAAATTGAACGCTCAACAAAATTGCATTTATAAAATTTAAAAAAAAACGAACGCGAAAAATTAATTAAAATAATTTTTAGTTGAAAAAATGAATAATTCAAATTTATTGAAGAAATCTAATATGATAGTATAAGGGGTTTGAGAGTTATATAAAAGGATCTGTGAAACCAAAACACAACATAGAATACAAATATTAGAAAATTTTGCCAAATTTTTTGAAAAACCTAATCATTTCGTCAAAAAATCGGAAAAAAATGAGAAAAAATTACTTTTTATAATTTAAAGTTGAATAACTTCGAAACGCGGGGGTAAATCAAAAAAATTATTAAGAGCTTTTTTGTAGAGCGGACAATTTTATAATAGAAAATGATTTTGTCAAGCCTTTTGGATGAATTATTAAAAAGATAAACAATTCTAAACACAAATACACAATATTTTCTATACAAATCGTATGGGAAATAGAAATTTGCGATGCGGCAGTACGAAATGCTAACACTAAGGGCTGAAACTTTTACAGTATTTTTTTATCGTCATTTCCAACAATATTTTCAACAATGCTTTGACCAAAAAAAAAAATTTTTTTTGAATCAGTCTAGTGTTCAGTGTTTACCCCCAAACTCTGAACCTAGGGTCAAAAAACTGTCTTTGAATCATTCCTTCATCCATTAAAAAAAGTATATTTTCGTCAAATTTTCATTAATTTTTGATTTTTACTTTAAAACATGCGGTTTTGTAAAACCTCCTAGGCTGAACAATTTAAAAAATCGCATTTTTTTTATTATTTACCAAACTTCACCATCAATTTAAAGCATATGTTTTAAAAAACCATGCTGTTTTAAAAACTAATTCTAAAATAATAAGATTTTTTGCAATGAATGAAGGCAAAAAATGGGCCTATGTCCAGATATTTGGGTTTTTTTGAAAGTCAAAAAATTGTTTTGGAGAAACTCAGAAATTAGGTAATAATGTAAATTTATGAACTTTTTTTGTATTTTAACACATGTTTTTTTCTATCATATAACCGATCCTGATTATGAGGTGAAAAGGTCCTCGAAATATATAGATTGTATAAAATTAAAAAAAAATGCGTTTTAATGGATTTAAAGAGGTAAAACAAAAAGGTAAAATAATAATTATAAATAAATAATCCAGCAAACGGAATGTTCCTGAAATTAATTCACTTTTTATCTTTTAGTTAAAATGAGTTTGTATAATTCTTTGATTTGCATAGGTAATTCTCACGAAAACAGGACTAATGTCAAAAGTGTATTTCTTCAAACTTTTATACTTTATTTTACCCTGTACTTATTAATGTTAATATACCCGGTCGTAAGATTTTATCGTGTTTATTGAGAGAGACTTTTGTTAAAAACTGGTTAAAATAAAATTTATGAAATATAAAAAAAAATTGGATTTCTTGAAAATTTCTAGTTTAATATAATTGTTCGCCTCTCAAAGAAGAAGAATAAAAACTATAATTTTACAGGCCCAAACCAAACCAAAACATCATTTACAAATTATTGAAACTATTTCGATGTTTTAGTGCGAAATTCCCCATTAAAAAATGTATAAATATTAAAATTAAAATTATTCAAAGTACGTGCGATTTAGTCGTGAATTTAACTATGTGAATTTATTAAACACATTGTTTACCCAGAAAGTAAATCACCACGTGTGGCACTCGTAAACCTATTTATTTTTAATTTTCTTTTTATATAATTTAATCCATTACAAATATTTTCTCGCAAATTTTGTGTAATACAAAGCCCAGTTAAGTCAAAATAGATTTTCATAAAAAACAACAATCATGATACGATGCGATAAAAAACGTGGAATAATTAAATTGTTATTATATAAATCCTCTTAACTACGAAGGACTCTCTGCTTTGAATATTTAGTTTTATAATTAATTTTCCTTTGTTTTGGGTAACTTTTCGCCTTGTCTAAAAAATATACATATTTTATTATTTTTTCTCCTCTCTACGAAACAATACTGCGCAACTTTTCCAATGAACTTAAATACGATATCTTATCTATACAATTCACAACAATAATTCTAAATTACTACAAAATACACACAATTTTATTTATACGTGTATATCTTCTTTTGTTGATCTTAAAGTTCATTGAAAAAAAGATAAGTTGGAAATAATTTCAAATTTATTACGACAGTCTACTAAGAAGGCAAATATCGAAGAAGTAAAAAAAAGGTATGAATAACTGAGGGTATAAGAACTTGAATTATTCAAACAATTTTTGCTACTTTGCATTATTTGCTACTGCTTGACTTTTGAATACAAAAAAAAAAAAAAAAACAGACAAAAAAGTAAAAAAAAAATATTATCACAATCAGTAAATTTGAATTATACGCATTTATATCATTCCATAAGTCACCTGGCAGAAAAGAAAAAAAGAAAATGTAGAAGAATGTAGGAGCAAAAAAGAATTGATAAATGGAAGAATTCATCTTTTCGAGAATTGGCAATTTTGGATTTTTTGTTGTTTTTATTTCTTTCGCTTCAAAAGTTATTTTGTTCGGGAAAAATGATTTATTTTTTTTTAAATCACAAGTACAACATAAATAGAGATGAAGAATTTTAAGGATAGTTTCTTCAAAGGAAAAAAAACTTCATTCACAAAAGTATTTAATCAATATTCTCTTATTTATAGCAAGAAATTTGCATTTTAAGGCAATGACAAATGTCAATAATAATGATAGAAGATTTAATGAATTTAATAGAAGCATAAGCACAGTTCAGCAAGAATAAGGGCAACCTCTATCTTGTACACTGATTAAAAAAAAATCCCTCCCTATTTATATTGACTATAAATTAAAGAAATAGAATAGGTTAAACTTAAGAGTTCTACTTTGAAAAATGATTTAATTTGTAAAATTTAGTTTGAAAAAGTACACAATTTAGATTTGTTGGTTTCCATAAGCTATAGACATATTAAGTTGATATTTTCACAACAGTAATTTTATTACTTCAAAAATTAGTTTTTAATTTTAATTTTTTTTTTTTTTTAATTTTTATCTTTTTTTTTTAAATTTTCTTGTACATTTAAGGAAATATTCAATTTATAAATATTTTTAATGCACGTTAACTTTACTAATTTTGTTTTTCTTTTTTTTCTAGGTAAGTCGTCTAATGTGCTTTTTTATTATGGTTTCGGTAAGAAATGATGGTAATGTTAAAAAATCTCAAAATTGTGTGAAAGAATTTCAACTTCGATCAACCAAAAATTACTTAAATACAAATTATGATTTAGTAAAATACTGTAGACAAGAGCCTTGTTTCCGATAGATCCTCGAAATCAAGCATCACTTAGCACTGTTAGTTGAAGGGAAAGGGACCGTGAAAATGTTTATCTCTCATTTGTCTCCTTTGTTATATTTACGTCTTGTGTTGTATTAGCTAATAATCTCATTTTCAAGTGCTGCCGTGTTTCTAGTCAGTAAGCTTTATCTTACATCGATGCATCCACAAAAATCCTACAAATTTTCAATTTCATAAAACCAACTATATTACATTAAAAGAGGAAGATAAAACTAAGAGAAACACTTCACCAATTTGTTTTATTTATTTTTTTTTACAATGAAAAAAGTCAACAAATATTCTCATACTAAGGTTTTGGCTTACTTTTTTAGCCCTGATTTTTCGTCAGTTAGACTATCAGAAGAATAAATGTCAATATAAAAAAAAACTTTTATTCCTAGGAATAAGCTCTAACTGAGGTTTATCTGACTATTGAAAAATTGGCCCTTAAAGTACACTGAACCAAATCCTTACGTAAATACAACGAAAAAATTCGTTGAGCCAACGAAAATTTAATTAATTTTCAGCCGATGAAAAATTTAATTGGCTCAACGAAATAGCTTTCATACGTTAATGAAGAACTTCATCAACTAACGAAAACTGTCGTATTTTAATGAAATTTTTCATAAACATTTTTGATCGCGAATTAATGAATTTTTACATCACTTTACGAAACTTTTTCATTGATTAACGTAAAATTTAATTAACCACGGTCATATTTTTCGTTAGTCAATGTATTTTTTGATTAATTTATGAAAGAACTTTCGTTAGCTAACGATTTTTTTCGTAAATTTAATGAATATTTTAATTAAATTACGAAAAAAATATTCGTTAGCTAACGAAACTTTTCGTTGTATTAATTTTGTTTTTTTAGTAGATTATAGTATAAATATTTATTGGACTTATTAAATTATTATTAATTTAATACAGTCCAAACAAAAAAATGGCGTTTCGACCCGGTGGAGCTCACTTGGACTCATCAGTTGACTTATCCGTGAGACACCTTGTCAATACGCAAATATTTTTTATATTCAGCTCAACTTACATAGATTTTTAAACAAAAACCTAATGTGAACTATATCCAGCAAGATTCAATTTTTAACCATTAAAACAGAAATGCACCCAAGGCAACGATTTTTTTCGTTAACTGATGTATTTTTTCATAAGCCAATGTAATATTTCATTAGTATATGAAGAATTTTCATAAGCTTATGAAGATTTTCGTTAGTTAATGTTGAATTTCATAAGTTAATGAATTTTTTCGTTACTTAATTAAAACTTTGATTAAGTAAGGAAAAAAATCGTATTTTTGTTCTTTAAAATGAATATGAAATTTTTCGTTAATTGATGAATCTTTTCATTGAATTGGATTTTTTGGCACTAAAAAGGGAGAAAAAGTGTATGAAACGTTTTCATTAATTGATGAAGGTTTTCATATTACGAAAAATTACATATTTTCGTTGAGCCAACGAAAGTTTTGTTGGGCCAACGAAAATGTAGTGTATGAAACGATTTTCGTAATTTTACGAAATTTATTATTTTCAGTGTAACACTCCGTTTAGTTATTAGAAACAACTTGTTTGAATGTCTTGTTTTTTAGCCACAATTAACCGTGTCGTTGTACGGCTTCTTTAGATACCTTCACCATCTAATGTTCTCTTTAACCAAAAAATTATTAAAAAAAAAAAACACCAAGTAGGTACGCCTTTACTTGGTGTCTTGCCTTTTCATTCCATTTTTTTCTTCTTTAAGTGGTGTTAAATAAAATTGCAATTGAAACTCAACTCAAACCACCCGGCCTGTCACCACCAAATCATCTTGACCTTTGTTCTTTTATCTCACATGTTCATCGGTGTCTACTCAAATGTTTCATAAGTCCAAAGTGGCAAATATGTACAAATGTACATATACATACGAGTATAGAGCAATAGCACAAACCCTTATGTTTCTTCAAACCACAACCCCTTTCAGGCTTTCTTGTCACAAAGCAGCATAACACCTGTGTTCTATTCAACCATTTTACCAGAAAAAAAAAAACACACAAATGTGACATATTATTTACCAGTCGCGTATCTAACAAAAAAAAAAGGGAAATATAAAAAAAAACTTCTCAAAGGCAAATCCTTCTTAAATCCTTCTTAAAGAAGAATACAAAAAGTGCTTCAGGATTATTAAATTCTTCTTTTAGTAATTCTGTACTACTTTTGCTTTTTTTTAAAACTTTCAAAGAGTTTCTTCAAACCCCTGAAAACCCACCCTTAGTTACGTTCCTGGTCTCGTGCATGTTATTCTGCACGTTTCAAAAGCAAACTTGAAATGAAGACGTTGACACATAAGCCAAAGACACATCAAGTAGATGAATTAAAAGGCGTAGGGGTCGAACAATATTACAACAGTACAAAAACCCAACTACATATAGACACTTTATGCACACAAAACAGTTATAAAGTGCATCTGTGTATCGTTGTGAATGAGTTTTGATGAGAACTGAGAGAAGAAGACCAAAAGCAAAGAATGCCTGCAGATGAATCTGTTTGTGTTGTTACCTCTACCTCGTATGTATATATGCCTTTTCAGAGCATACTATTCCTCCCTTGAATTGGAATTATAACTATGTACGGCTGTGACTTGCTTGGATGTTATGGAACTTGGAAATAACCCTCTATACACACACCTACTTGAGTTTAAGTCTTGAATCGCTCGCTCTCTCCCACACCCTCTAAAATCTTAGTAGCTGTAGGTACTTTTGATCGCCTTCAAGTTTTTCGACATCACCATTAAGCTTTTTTATTTTTGTATATCATTTTATTCTATTTTGTATCTTTTTTTTTTTTATTTCTAAATATCTTTTTCATTTTCCTCCACTCGTAGTAGATACTTTTGTAGCGGCGAGAGTCTTGTTTTCGCACTGTGTGACTGTGTCGTTGTGTCTTGTTGGTCTTGGAATTATATGAGCGACTTTTATTTTCCGTCTTCATATTCGTCGTAGTCGTATAGTCGTTGTCGTAGTCATAGTCGTCATCATTTTGGTGTAATTCTCAAGCTATCTAGGTATATTCAGTGTGTTTGTTGTTGGTGGTTTTCGTTAGCATTTTTAGTAGCGCAAAGAAAAGTCACCAAACTATGAATTTCAGTTAGTCAGTATCGCGCATTTGAATGTTGAATGTCGTTGGCGCGTTTTTTTATTTATATTTAATTTTTTTTTTAATTCAAAAGCATTTTAACTTTGTGAATTTAATTGAATTTTTTAATTTAAGAAAAAAAAAAAAATAAAAAAATAAAATTTAAAATTTCGATCTAAACGATTTTATTTATTTAACGAAGTTTTATACCTTACTACCCTTTTTTAAAAGGGAAATAAGTGTCAAAGGGTAGAATACCTTTTAACGTTGTGAAGTGTAAAAAAAGCAGTGGAAAAAAGGAAGCAATAGAATTCCACTCGAAGAAGCATAAAGTGCTGTTACATAAAAAAAAAAAAAATATATATCTCACTTCGAAAAGTGCAATTCCAGTGAAACACAAAAAATACAAAAATAAAAAACAACCATCGTGCATGTGTGGTTAAAGTATCTTGCGATAGTACAGACGGCTCTTGAACCATAATTGGATTAAAACCAACGGAAAAAGCTACTCTCCTCAAACCTAAAAGCAGCAAACTACCCTCCTACACTACCCTGTTCTACAAAAAAGTAGTATCTTCAGTTGGGGAAAATAGCGTAAAAAATGTCCAAGGTAGTAGTTTTGATTTATTTATTTCGAATTTTTGCTTGTAGGTATTTTATTTATTCAAAGCTTTAAACATAATACCTTTGGATGACCTCCTTAACAATTTGTCTGAGCCAATTAAGAACTTTAGAATACTAACTGACTTACTGACTGACTGACTGACATAAACCTAAAGAGATCAGTAACAATTATATTTCAATTCAATTAAACTATATTCAATCAAAAAAATTAAGGTGATTTTTTTTTAATTCTTCCTTTAAGCTCTAAGCTTATAAAAAATCGTGACAAAATGTGTTCACACATTTTTTCGCCTTTTAATATAAATTGACACTTGGGAGTTTGACATTAATGGAAATAAAAAATTAAATATCTATTGAAAAATCGTTCAATCGTTCGTATATTCCCTCGTTTGATATGTTATTCAGCGAACAAAAACCAACAGGTGGCGTGCCTTTTATGGATTAGTCTAATTACTGTCATTTAAAGCGGTCGGTATGTCGTCAGTTAGAGGTAGCTTTTTTACGTGACTTATTTCTATCGTTGTCACTTGAAATTATGGATTTTTAAAGAGAGATGTCGTCAGAACGATTGTGTGAAGTGGGTGTATTTATTTAAAATACATTTTTGTGTCTTAATTATTTTTAGATGATTTTTTCCGTTATACAGAAAAATTGTAAACATTTTAGCATGTAAGTGTGATTTTTATCATCGAAGTCGTAAATACTCAGTTGTATTCCTATTGTAACTGACCTTTCCTTCGTGTTGTTAGTAATTTTATCAAATATTTAGTTCATAAATTTAAGGGGGGAAATCCCTCTGGAATTTTTTGTTTTTGCATTATTTTTTTTTTGCGTAATAAATTTATTTATCAACCGAAGAAACTATTTTCAGTGGTCTTAGCCTTAAATAAAGCCTCAAAAGTGCCTAGATAGTCCCGAAACCAATGCGCTCCGAACCTACCATAGTACGAAAACGAAAACTTTAAACGCATTTTTTTCGAAACTAGTTTTTTTCCGCGCCGTGCAATGTAACTCAAAAACTAATGAAGCTATCGACTTGAAATTTGAAGCAAATTACTCCTTAACTTATTGGCCACAACATGAACCTAAAAGTTGAATAAAATTTGTACAGTAAATATTTTTTTTAACTACTTCTTTGTAAAAAAAGCATGGTTTTTTTCGTTTTTTTGATTTCTAATTTTTATTTTTCATTTAAAAAAAATAAATTTAGGTTCATGCAATGCGTACTAATATCATCTTAAATCTTTTTGATTTAAGATGATTTCCTGGACCTGTGCATTGCACGGCGTAAACTAGAGGCGTCAACTTTGAAAGGCTCCAGAGCCGCCATTTTATTATTTTTTCATTTCAAAAAAATTTTATTCAATACTTAATAATGTCAGTAATATCTTGTCTTCCAAATTTCAATAAGTGCTTTCAGTTTTTCATAAGAAAATAATGAAAAAGGTGTCTTCCAGAGGGATTTCCCCCCTTAAATCAATTTTAATCTTTTTGTTGTAGTTTAAGTCCTTTTTATTGTAGTTAGTTCCCTTATTTGTCTTACTTGCCGAAAATTTCTTATATTTTTTTTTATTTTTGAACCGATCGATAATAAGGAACCAATGCTTTCTTCAAAATGCTTTTTAGAGAATAGTCCAATTTTTGGATTGAAATCTTACGCGATATTATTTTATGTTTTAGTTCTATTACAAATTTCAAAGAATGAACAAAATAGAAATATCAAAAAAACTTGGACCAAAATGATTTACCAAAATTTCGATATTTTCATTTCGTTTCGTCATTTTTTCATTGAAGATTATTGCAAAACTGAAACCTAAACTGGAAAATTGTATTGTATCTCTTTTTTAACAATTTTGCCCCCAAAAATTAGATTTTTTTTCGTTAAACTTGTAGATTTTTAAATTTTATATTCCTTTTTGAATAAACGAGTAAACAAAAGTACAAAAATTGTTTCGTTTTCAAAAATTGTCAATCTTTTATTATATTTTTAACAATGCATTAATCAAAAATAAGTTCAGACAATTTCGAAAAAAAATATAAATTTTTGGCAAATATTTAAATATTAAAAGGCCTCTATATTTAAAGAAAATTCAACTAAGCATCATAATAAACTAAATTAAATTAAATTAAATTAAACCAAACCTCAAACTTGTGTCACGATCATGTTTTCCACGAACATTATGACGACGCTGTGGCGCACAGTGTGGGAATTTGCTCATTTAGCGGAATTAAATTAATAGCGCTGACAGGCTTAACTTTTTGAGAATTCTTTTTTTGCAAGATGTATTATAAATATATCAATAATAAAATATAATAACAATTATTTAAATATCTCGTCAAATTTTTTATATACAGAACTCTGAAAGTACAAGTTTGTTGCCTTTCGGTGGACTCATTTTTAAAAGTACTGTACGGTCACAAAAAAAAAATTTTACCATTTCTTTTTTATAATATTATTAAAAAATATGTACAATAATGAGTGAAAGTACGATCAAAAACATATTTACACACATTTTTGATTTACAGAGTTCTAAAAGTACACGTTTTTGGCATCTTGATAGACCCTCTTAAAAAATTAATTTCGCGCAGAAAAAAAAACTTTATATTCATTTTTGTTGGTATTATTTATATTATAACTATTACAAACGAAAATGAAATAGAACTAATTTTGTATGCATAATTAGCCAATTTTTTAATTAGCGGAGTTCGGAAACTACATAAAGGTTAACTGGAAACATTGGGTTTTTTGCCTTTTTTGCAGGACTCATCAAATTCTTTTTTGTTTCATCTTATGATGGGCCGCTATCATAATTTGAGAAAGTACTAGACTATTTACAGTAGTCTTAAATTCTCAATGAGTCGGGAAAAGTATGTGAATTTCATATTTCACTGAATCTTTAACAAAGCGTTCTCATAGTTGCCAAAAATAAATTTATTCTGTCTTCAGAAAGCAGCACATTGTCTAAGCCACGAATTATAAATGACCAATCACTTGATTATCAACTTAGGTATGCAAATATGAAAACCCTGTTTAAATATCGATAAAAGTTATGAAAATTTAAAAATTTTAAATTATTTAAATTTTTTTATTATTACTGAAACACCCTTTATCTGATATAATCTTTTTTTATTCCTTGCTAGTTTTCTTTTTTAATTTTTCAAATTACTTAGTTCTTTTTTCTCTTACTCTAAATTTTGGATTTGAACACCCTGTATTTCTGTTATAACTATTATTAAATAAATTCACTAGCCTATTGTTTTTTAAGCACCCTGTGATATAAAAAAAAGTTCTTAAATTTATAACATAGCTAACCAATTCCTAAGAAATTATTCAATTTTGACGGTAGGTCATCTTTTTTTTTGTTGAATAGTCACTTAGAAAAATCGAAATAAATATATTATAACATAATTGGGGTGCAAAATTTTAGTGATTCTTGATAGATAATAAATCAAGCTTCGCATTGAATACTGTCTCTTAGCGGAATAACTAAAGTTTTGCTCTAACAAAGGTAAAAAAATAAAAAAAAAAAAAACACATTTTGTTTAACTTCAATCACCAAAACAAAAATGTGAAACACCCTGTGAAATAAAAAATTACTTACATAATAATACCTTGATATTAAGGAAATATAAAAAAAAAAATAAAACTTTTATTAAAACACACACCAATATCTCACAAAACATCAATATCTCATTCCGAATTATTGAAAAATATTAAATTAAAAATTCTTAATGTGTACTAATTTAAAGGCGCTTTGTGTTTTTTCGAAGTAAAATGTATGATTTACTGAGAAAATTTGATCGACACGAAGATTTTACTTCACATAGTTTGGGAGAAAATATCAAAACAATTATATCACCTATAATAGAAAAAATAATATCACCATTATTTTGTAAAGAATATTCCCTTTCAGTAATGTTTTGAAAAAAGAAAGAAAATTCTTAAAATAATAAAAATAATAAAAATGAAAAGGAAAGAAATAGGTTTCATTATAATAAACAAAAACGTAAAATCTAGGCAACATTGATATTTTGATTGTCATAGTGAAATTTTCACTACTTAAACTTAAAAAAAATGTCAAAATTATATTTAAATTTATATTTTAATTGTTGGACGACTTTTGTCACTGAAAAATGTTAATTTGATAGCTGTTATTATCAAATTTTTTTTTTCGGTGTACACCAAAATATTTTTGTTGGGACAACTTCGAATTTTGAATAAAGTACCACTAGATATGCAAAATTGCACACTTTGCGTCGAGCGTATTTCTTGCAGAAAAGAAGAAGACGCAAGTTTTATAAGAAACGTCCTGTTCTGCATGCAGTTATGCTTACTGTTACCTTCATATTGATTTCAGGGTAAACAAAATCTTTCAAAATCAATGGCACTACTCTTGATACTTAAATAAGATCAACAAAATAATAGTCCAAGATCCCAGGGCCGCCAGACATTACTTATTTTCTCAAGAAAAAAATGTATGGAATTACGTAGTGCTAGGACATACTATTAGTGTATGGATACTGGCTATCTTGTGCCGACGGCCATTTTACCACTAACAGGTGCTGAAGGTACGAAAAATACGTAGTTAGATTTCTTATTTTCTCAAGGCTGATTTTTATATATGATACTCAGGGAACTAATACATTAATTTTTGTAAGCTGCCAGACCCGTCGGATGGGCCTAACACCTTGCCAGACACGCATAATAGGAATCAGGAAAGTTAGATTTTATTATATGGGGGTCTGGGAAAAAATTTATAAAATATTTTGACTTCAGGACTCGAGAGAGTATCAAGACACGCGTCGAAAACCACATTTTGCACAATCGCATCCAGAGTCATTTGGCCGCCATTTTGTTTTTTTAATAAAAATTGCAATTTTTCACATAACTCACGTATTTTTGAATCTACAGAAAAAAATGTATTGCAAACTTGAAGATAATTTAATTTACTACAATATATGTTAAATTACTTTTTTCGATTATACCTTCGGTTTAAGAGTTAGGGTGGTTTTTTTTTGAAACCATATTTTCGTCATATCTCATTTATTTGAGCTTTTTTGAAAATTAACTGGAAGTAAAAGTTGTAGATTTTTTTATCACCTTCAATTATTACATTAACGGTTTTTAGATTTGACAGTCCGTTTTTGATCTGCAGGAAAAAAACTTCAAAAAGGTTCCAATTTTTTAATATAGGAAAAATGTTCTAGTACAGGGTAATTTGCATTAGATATAACAACAACCTAGGCGTGTAGGTTGCACTCAGACAAGAAAAAATCGTATAACTAACACTGCCAGACCCATTCCGACAACCATTTTTTTTGCCAGACACCTTAAAGCTTTAAAAAAAAAATTTTTTACTTTACTTATTTTCTCAAGCTTCATTTTTATACATGATACCCATGGAACTAATTCATTATGAGTTTAAAGGTAGGTATATATTTTTAATAATGTAGTAATTATTAGTATTATTAAGCATAAACATTTTACTTCAATACTACGGAAGACCCATTAGATTTTATTAATAACAAATCTAGCAAGCATTTGTGCGTGTCTGGTAAGGTGTCAGGCCTATCCGATGGTCCGGCAGCTAACAAAATAATTTTATTGAATTAGTTCCCTGAGTATCATGTATAAAAATGAAGCTTGTAGTCTATTTAATAGACCCGAGCTCCAGAGCAAAAATAGAACAAATTCGTTCAAGAGTTTTTATTGGCCATTATGATTCCTTGGCATACAAGAATACTCCAGCCAAAAGTGCTACTAAATCCGTTGGTGCATTTCTGAGAAAACGGCAACACTGGTCGGTTTTCAGTTTTTTTGATTTAACTCGAAAACCAAGCCTGACTTTGAAATGGTTCAAAGACACTTTTCATAGAAAATTAAATTTTCTGTCAAGTTAAGATGGTTAAAAAATTTTTTAAATTATTTTTGACTAAAATTCTAACCTAAAATCAAAGAAAAAAAAGTTAAAAAATTGACAATTTTTTTTTTTTTACTAAATCAAGGGGCATTTTGTGTATGTAGCCGGGACGTCCAAACTTTGTACTAATGAAATAAAGTAGAGGTAAAATCCTTTGATAATATGCAACTTTTAATTTTTTTTTGTCAAGAAACAACTTAAATGTACCTATACAAAAATTAGCACTTTTTCTAAATTTTTGACTTTTTTAGTTAAAAGCAAGTTTTTAAAACTCGATAAAATCGTATTAATTGGTAACTTTCAGACTTTTAAAGTAAACATACTTCGAGGGATTGATTTAATATAAACTAAATATGACAAACAAAAAAATTTATTTGCATCCTTATGGCCTTTTGTGCAATTTTGTGTATGTGCATTTTTATAAATACGGGTCGAATGGATGGACGGAGAGCCATTAGCTTTGGTCTATTGCATAGAAGAACATTTAATACCAACTCTTTTACTGTTTTCAATGGCCTGAAAAACAATTCTTGTAAAATCCGCGACCAACGAAAAGTTTCTCTTGAAAAACGAAAAAAATACTCTAATGAGTTTGAAACAAAATAGCTCAGGCAAATTAGTAAATCAAATTGCATTTTTCGCGGGACAAATTTTTTCCATGGAACGTGTTTAGGTGAATGTCCTTATCGTAAAAGTGAATTTTTTGGGATGATAAGATATCGAGAACAGCCGCCATCTTGGAAAAGAGGTCGGTGCCGTTTTTATTTTATAACTCCATTTTTACTCATTTAAACCAAAAATGTCCGAGGATAGACTTATTATCAATTAAATTATCTAAAAAATGATATACAAATGAATTCCGTGAGTTAGTTAAATTCAATTTTATAGTCGGTCAAAGTCCGGGTTCTTCTCGCAAGGTTAGGACAATATGACATTTTTTCAAATATCTGAAGAACTTTTTATTTGTTTGGGATTGTCTTAAAGAATGAATTATAGCACTTTTAATTATCTATGAAATGAGCCCTTTGTTGCTTTTGTAACCATCACATTGTAAAAGCAACCAAACGTCGAAGTCATGATATACGATTTTTTAACTGAACATATTTGGGATTTCAATAGTTCAAATAAACAATCAAAAATTAAACACAATAGTCTCGAAAACATAACGGCTTACACATCTCATATCTTGAGTTATACTTATCGTAATGCTGAGATTGAGGTGTTCGTGTTTAGGAAAAATGACAGGGCATCAGTTCTTATGTTTAGAATTTCAAATAGTGCCACTTTAGCTTATTCACATTAATTGGAAAATTCACTTCATTTAAAACCTCGAAAACCATATAAAGGTTAACATTAAAGATTTCAAACTTTGAATTCAATATTTAGACGAATATAGTTAAAAAACTGTTTACTTATATTTTGGTTATACTTCCACTTCAAAAATTTGCTCGGTCTAATAGAAGAAAACTTGTTATTTTCTCACTTTTGACTAGTAGAATGTGAACTTCGACGTTAGATGGCTTATACATTATGTTGGTTACAGTAACGATAAAGGGCTCATTTTATAGATAATTAAAAGTGCTATTATTCATTCTTGAAGAAAATCCTAAATAAATCAAAAGTTCTTCAGATATTTGAAAAAATGTCATATTGTCCTAACCTTGCGAGAAGAACCCGGACTTTGACCGACTATAAAAATGAATTTAACTAGCTCACGGAATTCATTTGTATATCGTTTTTTAGATAATTTCATTGTGAATAAGTCTATTCTTGGACATTTTTTGTTTAAATGAGTAAAAATGGAGTTATAAAATAAAAACGGCACCGACCTCTTTTCCAAGATGGCGGCTGTTCCCGATATCTTATCATCCCAAAAAATTTACTTTTACGATAAGGACATTCACCTAAACACGTTCCAAGAAAAAAATTTGTCCCGCGAAAAGTGCAATTGGATTTACTAATTTGCCTGAGCTATTTTGTTTCAAACTCATTAGAGTATTTTTTTCGTTTTTCAAGAGAAACTTTTCTTTGGTCGCGTATTTTACAAGAATTGTTTTTCAGGCCATTGAAAACAGTAAAAGAGTTGGTATTAAATGTTATTCTATGCAATAGACCAAAGCTAATGGCTCTCCGTCCATCAATTCGACCCGAATTTATAAAAATGCACATACACAAAATTGCACAAAAGGCCATAAGGATGCAAATAAATTTTTTTGTTTGTCATATTTAGTTTATATTAAATCAATCCCTCGAAGTATGTTTACTTTAAAAGTCTGAAAGTTACCAATTAATACGATTTTATCGAGTTTTAAAAACTTGCTTTTAACTAAAAAAGTCAAAAATTTAGAAAAAGTGCTAATTTTTGTATAGGTACATTTAAGTTGTTTCTTGACAAAAAAAAATTAAAAGTTGCATATTATCAAAGGATTTTACCTCTACTTTATTTCATTAGTACAAAGTTTGGACGTCCCGGCTACATACACAAAATGCCCCTTGATTTAGTAAAAAAAAAAAAAATTGTCAATTTTTTAACTTTTTTTTCTTTGATTTTAGGTTAGAATTTTAGTCAAAAATAATTTAAAAAATTTTTTAACCATCTTAACTTGACAGAAAATTTAATTTTCTATGAAAAGTGTCTTTGAACCATTTCAAAGTCAGGCTTGGTTTTCGAGTTAAATCAAAAAAACTGAAAACCGACCAGTGTTGCCGTTTTCTCAGAAATGCACCAACGGATTTAGTAGCACTTTTGGCTGGAGTATTCTTGTATGCCAAGGAATCATAATCGCCAATAAAAACTCTTGAACGAATTTGTTCCATCCAAAAGGGTCTATTCAATAGACTATTGAGAAAATAAGTAAAGTTAAACTATTTTTTTCAAAGCTTTAAGGTGTCTGGCAAAAAAAATGGCTGTCGGAATGGGTCTGGCAGTGTTAGTTATACGATTTTTTCTGGTCTGAGTGCAACCTACACGCCTAGGTTGTTGTTATATCTAATGCAAATTACCCTGTACTAGAACATTTTTCCTATATTAAAAAATTGGAACCTTTTTGAAGTTTTTTTCCTGCAGATCAAAAACGGACTGTCAAATCTAAAAACCGTTAATGTAATAATTGAAGGTAATAAAAAGATCTACAACTTTTACTTCCAGTTAATTTTCAAAAAAGCTCAAATAAATGAGATATGACGAAAATATGGTTTCAAAAAAAAACCACCCTAACTCTTAAACCGAAGGTATAATCGAAAAAAGTAATTTAACATATATTGTAGTAAATTAAATTATCTTCAAGTTTGCAATACATTTTTTTCTGTAGATTCAAAAATACGTGAGTTATGTGAAAAATTGCAATTTTTATTAAAAAAACAAAATGGCGGCCAAATGACTCTGGATGCGATTGTGCAAAATGTGGTTTTCGACGCGTGTCTTGATACTCTCTCGAGTCCTGAAGTCAAAATATTTTATAAATTTTTTCCCAGACCCCCATATAATAAAATCTAACTTTCCTGATTCCTATTATGCGTGTCTGGCAAGGTGTTAGGCCCATCCGACGGGTCTGGCAGCTTACAAAAATTAATGTATTAGTTCCCTGAGTATCATATATAAAAATCAGCATTGAGAAAATAAGAAATCTAACTACGTATTTTTCGTACCTTCAGCACCTGTTAGTGGTAAAATGGCCGTCGGCACAAGATAGCCAGTATCCATTCACTAATAGTATGTCTTAGCACTACGTAATTCCATACATTTTTTTCTTGAGAAAATAAGTAATGTCTGGCGGCCCTGGGATCTTGCTCTATAACAAGCGTTGTTAAAAATTCAATCTGTGTCATGAGGTAAATCTCATAAAATAGTTACTACCATGCAATTTCGTGCCCTCTCATCATATCTTTCAGTTCTTATTCAAAACTATTATTTTAACAGCGCATCGGCTTAAGTTAAACATCATCATACGAAAGTCTTAAATCAATAACCTTTTAACACAAATATGTCAAACCTGAGGACAAAGTTTACTTAAATATAAGAAAGGACATCCTTTTTCATTATCGGTCCCTTTCTTCGACAAACAAAAACATACGCTCTACATCCTCAGAAACCATTTATGTGCACCAAACAACAATTTTACCAACATCCCAAAAACCAAAATAAAGAAAAAAAAAAAACACAGAAAAGAGTTTGGTTAAAAAAATTAAATTAAAGACTTCCTCTGACCCCAAAACGTGCAGGTTAGATTTATTGATTTTTGATGGAAATCAGATGTGACTGGGCCCACTTTATTTTCAGAATTAATATTGACCTTCCTATACTCATATAGCTAAAAAAGAGCTAAGCAAAAAAGAAAAGAAAAAGATTGGGAACCACCTGGTGGGTTGTGTAGGTGGAAGTAGTAGTGGAAGCTGAAAGTTATGTAGAAAGTTCTTTTGCCAAAGTTGTGTGGCTAAGGAGATAAAAGGATAGTTTTTGAATTTTGTTTCTGTTGTTTTTTTTTTAGTGTTTTGTATTTTCTGTTGGTAGTTTGCTTTTCATAGAAAGAAAGATAATAGATCTGACGATAGCATAGGACTCTTAGGTATTGGAAGATGAGAAATGTTTCTGTGAGTTTCGTCGTCAGGTTTAAGAAGAGTATTCCCCCTGTAGCTGTTTTTGTTCATTTTCTTGAACAAGGTACATAAATTCATTACTCGCAAGAAATTGTTTTTATTTTCTTTTTTATTATTTTCACAAAATAAATACCATAGAAAACTATCATATTGTTTGTTATGTTGGAAGATAATAATGCAATTCAAAATAGATATTCCTTTGTTTAAAGTTTTTTTTTTAGCTTTAGCCAATAATGTAAAAGTTTTTAAAAGGAAGCGATATGAATTTAAGAACCTTTGGCGTTTTGGGAAACTTTTTCTTTTACCTAAGTCTTTAGTTCCTATCAAAAATTTTAACCTTAAGACAGGTATTCCAATATGTTTACGAACTTATTGATGACTTTTTTTTACCAATAATTGTGGAAAGTCCTAAAAATTCGCATTTACAAACGGGTTGAACAAACTTTTTACCTGATGCATCGAATATTCTTTGTTCGATCTTCTGAATTCTTTGAAAGTTAGAATTTATTTAAAATTAATTTATTGCAAAATCCATATTTCGATAAAATATGAATAATTTCCGGTGATGTGAAAACAATTCACGCTTACACTAGAAGTGTTGCAAAAGTTGCCTCGCAAAAATAAAAACCAGGGGCGTCCAGTAATATCCAGGGTTTTTTTCTTTAAGATTAATGCTAAAGTTTATCAGCAGACTGCCGCCAATGTGGTCCAGTAAAATGACGAATTACTCAGATTAATCACATCTTGCTCACAACTTTGCTGGTAAAATCAAAAGTCACTTAGGTTAAATCAGACGGTACCCCAATTTCTTCGAGTTTGGGTTCCTCAATCAAATAACGGGTGTGCGTAAAATCAGGAGTCACCACGGTTAAACCACAGATGTTTTCCTAAAATTTCGAAAATATTGGTTAAAATAACGGGTTTCCCTTTAAAATTTGCAGTAAGATCGCAGGTTGCCCCCAGTTAAATCAAGGGTTTTCTCTGTAAAGTGACTGCTTCCGTTCAAATAACAGATTTCGAAATCAAGAGTCACTTAGACAAAATGACGTTTTCACCAGCCAAATCACGGAAAGTTCTGGCAAATCGTGGGTTTCCCTAGTAAAATCACATTGATTGTTTCAAATACATATTAGCTTTATTAGTTCTACTCACGTAAAAAGTCTAAAGAAACGTGAAGGTTGAAAAACAATAATACAAAAAAATTCGTTTGTAACGTGTACATTTTTCTGTTAGTTATTTTTTTGTTTGTAACACTGTTAAAAATAACAGTTTCAAATTACATTAAATTGAAAATCACAGTCGTGAAAAATCACGACTTAGATCATCTCTAAAATTTTAGAAATATGTGCAAGTTTATGTGACCCAGTCGTGCATTTTTTTTTTTTTTTTTGAAAAATAAGAACAAATTTGGTAAGTTCGTGAGTCAACTTTTAAAACCTTATCTCTGATATCCTTTCATTTTATTCTACTTAAGAAACACAAACAAAACTTTGAAAGAGTACACTAAAACACTATGTGTTATCAGCAAAAACGATGTAATTTATTGCCCGCACTCAGTAGTTCAATGAAAAAGTTGCACAAACTTGGCGTGCATATAATTATTATTTTACAAAAATAGATACATCTTGTACACTAAAAGATTAATAGCTTATGGGACATCAAATGCTTATTTAAACATGAATTTCAAGTATTTTACACACTTTTCGTTTTGTCTATGCTGCTGCTGCTGCTAACGTTCTCATAATACAAATATCATTTAATTATGCTAATGACAAGTATGTAGTTTGTTTTTCTATTTTCGCACAAGTTGTTTAAGGATGATCTTGAAAAAGAAAGATAGAAAATAAGATGAAAAAAAAAGAATATTTAACATCAATGATGCGCGAATAATGTGAAAAAAATTTAATGAAATGGAAATCATTAAATTTAAAAAAAAACATTCTGTGAAGGACACTTGAACATTTTGATCCTTTCTTCAATTTAATTCTGCTAAGTTTTGAGTTAATAAAAAAAAATTCGCTGTGAACATTGATTTAAAAAAAATGTCTATCTGACAATCTTTCAATATTTGTTTGATACAAATTGCATTGGAATTGAGCCAATTCCATGCATTCTTTTAAAACTTCGCATATCTTGTTTACTTATCAATTGGTCTTCTCCTCTTAAACAAACCCTATAACATATAAAAAGTCTATGCTCTATAAAAATGTAATTATTAACACATTAGTTCAAATAGTGTTCCTAATTATCAAAATATTCACGCTATTTTTTTATTTTCTTGTATTCCAAAATTATGTAAACTATTTTCATTTGGAAATCAAATTTTATAAAGAAAAAATGTGTATTAAAATAGCAGCTGTCAATTAAGTAATTTGTTTTTACACAAATTCAAGTGTTTTATGATGGGAGTCCTCCCCTAATTAATACAAAATACTCCAACCATTTAAAACGAAATTATTTTCTTTTGATACAAAAACCCAAAACGAAATAAAAGAAAACAAAGTCGTACAAAAGAATCAATTGACTTGTATGTGAATGAATACAACGACAATAAGAACGAGTATAAATTTTACTGATTGTTGACGATGACTTTTGATGAAGAAAAATATTTATTTTTTTTTTTTTCACTTTTAAATTTATTTTTTCAACTTAATTTAATTTATTCAGGATGCGTGGATTTTCAAGATTGCGTTCTCGTAGATAATAATTTTTTGTACTTATATGTCTGATGATGATATACACTTGTACGTGCGTGGGCTGTGTTTGAAGATACATTTATGTGTTTTTTCTTCTCATATTTTTTTTTTGTATATGAGGTGAAAAATATGAGATAATATAAAATTAATACCAAAATATTCTTATTTATTTTTTTATATGAAAAGTTGAAAGGAAAAAAAGAAAATATTTTTGTACTCGAGATGATTTAAGAAAATAAAAACCAATTTCAATTCTTATATTTATTCTTTGCAAAATGGAACTTGGAATGATGTACATTTTTGGTTGATTTTATTATTCGCTCATCGCCTACCATAATTTTTCCAAGAATTCGTACAACATTCTTTTATAAGAACAAAAATAAAATGTGTGACGATAAGAGATAGACACCAAGGTTTCCAAGGTACTTTAACATCATGAGGCATCCAAACGGTTTTTCGTTTGGAGAAAATTATACGAATTTCCTTGTTAGGTACTCATTATGTCGTTAACTGCTTCTGTTGATTTTCAAGCACCAAACAAAATTGTTTCGAATGTATTTTCTTTAAATTGATCTTCGTATAAAAAGAGTTTGAAAATACTTGGCTTTTAAGTGGTTCTATAATTTTATGGGCTCTGGTATTAAATACGCTCACTTTCAATAAATACCTATGTAGTTAAATGTTAAGTTGTTTTTTTATAACTATTCAACAGTACTCTCTTTGGTCTTAAAATCATAATTATTTCAAAGCTGTTTTTCGATACAACCTTTCAATTCAATTTTTCAAATTTTTGTACTCAGCCAGTTCAGTACTCAGTTTTTATACGACTTTTTCGTTCATTTAAAAGCGGCTCTGGACCATATTAATAGAAGATCCTTTATAAACTCTCAGCGATTGATTTAATTTCTATGATTCTTCAAAAAAATCCTCGAACACATGACGGCATCTCTTCAGAATGGTAGAAAAATACCAAGTTAATTTATGTAACTGTCAAGTAGGTGTCACTCAAAGATGAGTTTTGAGCCCTATCATGTTTGCAGTGTTTATATGTATGATGTGGAAAATAATATTTCTGGGAGGACTTAGTTTGGTGATATGACCCATTAAAGTGTTGTTGATTTTTGTAATCTTAAAATAAATAGGTACCGGAAAAACGTCAAAAAAATGTTTTTTTTATATATCAAAATAGCTTGATTTTCAAAAACAAAACGGTCAAAACGAAAATGTATTAAATTTCTTAGCATTTTGTCCAATATAAAAGGAAATCCGAAGATTTTACTTTTATTCTCAAAGACCTATCCTCAAAGAAATAGGTTGGTATTTTTTTAAACTTATTAATCAGAATAAAATTCGATCTAATTATCTTTTATAAAAACTGTTTCTAATGTACTCTAAGTGTCCTTTTTCAACTGTCATACCAAATTTTTGAAGAAGATTTAGAAAGTAAATCCAAAGCTGAAGTGGCAAATGGGACATAAAATCTGAGATTCTACCATTATGCTCTCTCTATTTTAGTTGTCGTTAAAAAAAAAAATAACGATCCAAAGAACCCAAAATCCCGAAAATGCTGAAACCCAAAAATTTTAGCAAATTTTTCATTTTATTTAATGTTGGAGATTTTGGGATTTCAAGTATTCGGGTTTCCGGGATTTTAGGTTATCGGGATTTTTAATTTTTTGGATTCTGACCCCAACCCGTCTTACTATTTTGACATTTAAATAATTAAATTAAGGGTGCGTTCACAACGAAAGTTGTCAAATCTTGATTTATAAGCTTATTTTAACCTATTTCGTCCACATACTACACAGAAAATATTGATACAAAAATTATTTCGAAAATGAAAAAAAAAAAAAAAACAGTAGGTATTATTTTCATATTGTAAACACGTTATTTTTGGAACCTTGGAAAGGAAGAATCGAAATTTCAAAAATTTTGATTTGCAATTTTAAGGATTGTGTATTTTTTTTACAATTAAATAAAAAATAATACCACGTAAAAAGTATTTCGTATCGCAAACATTAAAAAGAAAAAATTAAATAAATTTTAATTATTACACGTCTACCAAAATAACTATAAGGTATCCAATTTCATATTTTTCAATCCTTAGATCTTTTCCATTTTATTTTAAATTTCATTTCATTTTCAACACATGCATTTATGTATTTTTGGTTTTATTTTTAAATATCTACTATTTAATCATTTATCTATTTCAAAACAATTTATTTAAATTGAATTCCATTACATTCCGTTGTTTTTCGAATGAGAATTATGAAAGTGATGACTGCTGGCAATTGATTCTCAATCTGCAACACGTGCAGAGAATCGACTGCTGTAGTTGCCTTTATGAAGCCAAAAGATAAATGCTTTTATATTATTTTTTGTATAGATTTATCTACGAATTTAAGAGATCACACAATTTATAATAATTTGAAAAAAAAAAAAAAAACATGAATATAAATAGAGTAGAATTATTGTTAAATATTTATGAGTCGTTTTATGGTGTTTGAATAGGGAAGAAAATGTACGGATTGAATTTTAAATTTTAAAACAAATGTTTTGTGTAGTTTAAATTTTGATTCAGTCTTGAAATATCTTAAATTTCACCAAAAATTCTACCACTTAAATAAAACTTCGAAATGAACTTTATCTTTAATTTGGAAATCATAAATTTTCCAACTTTGGTTTGAACAAAATGTATATTATGTGTGTATTTGTATATTCCACAGAACTTAACCCACACATCATCTTTTATAAACTCTCCTTTAAGCGTTCAACAAGAAATTTCTCAGAATAGCTTTAGACGTTGCATTTGCAAAAATTGTTCACATGACTTTTGAAATAAGAAAAAAATTTCCTTCTTATTTCTCAATTTTTTCCTCTCAGAAAAAAGAAAGAAGAAAAATAAAAGAATTTCCTTTATTCCAGGAAATTCATAAAAATGCATTATGCTTTGTCAGAAAAAAAAAGAAAAAAAAATGTAAGTTGCAAGTCAGTGTTCCAAGAGAAGCAATATGAATAGAATTTTCACTTTCGTATAAATGTGTCTTCTGTCGGGAGGGGGAGCGTTGTCAACTGTGAAAACATGAAGATTACTTGTAGCGTGTCAGCTTAATAAAAATACCAAGAAGCCCCAATTCAGTATACACAAGGTATATTAAATTCTGTGTTTTAGTCAAAAATAACAAAACAAAAAAAAAGCAAAAACACATTCCAACAGAATTCGTGTATATTCATTTGTTTGTTTTCGTCAAATGAACTCGTGAACATGACATTTGATATTTTCATGCTTAGCACTATGTGAATTTTATATTTTTATTTTTTGTTTCATTTTGATGACGTGCCAACGAGCACAGAGTATTTTCTATATGGACTGACTTGACTACTGAGTTGCAAATTCCATAGCAATCTCACATAGTTCAGTGATTTTATGTTTTATCCTCATATTTCCTCTTTTGTTATCTTTATTTCTCTCTAAAAATAAACAAAGTAAACCACATTCTTTCCATCAACCTGAACCATTATCGTTTAGAGAACTTGCTAAGTTATTAACACTGTCATGATGTTATAAGCAGGTTACCTCTATAACAAAAAGGTAGAGCACACACCTCAAGAGAGAGTGTGCATGCATAGTACACAAAACACAACATACCACTCGAGCTAATTGCTTACGCACACATAACATCACTCGAGATCCCAACTCCATTACCACTTCTGTTTCAAGGTTAAAGAGGGAATAATAATTAATATAAAAAAAGAGTCAAGATATCGTTTTGTTCGTTCCTAAATTTCCACCCACCTACTTCACATATAGCACGAGGGATTGGAGCTTTGAAAAAGGTTTCTTCTGCGCGTTGTTTATGTTTTTTACTAAAAACACTAAAAGAAAAACATAAATATAACTATGAGGTTAATCCTTAGGCAGAAAGTAGGGTAGAATAAAGAAGGAAGCTTTCTAATATTAAACAGAATTAATTACAAGTTAATAGGTTCTCTTAAACGGATTTAATGTGTGACATTATGACGTAACCTTTATTTACTAGGTTTGTCTTGCCTTTTAGCCAAATAGGTTACTGTTCATATAATATTGAAGGATAACAATGATAATGCATTTCAAGATTATCTTTATTACTATACAAAATTTGTTTGATTTCAATAAAAGTTGATTTTCGTGTGGTTGTTGAATGTATATATAATATAATTCCTGTGATGACTTTCTTTTTAAGAATTAATAATTAATATTTGATTAAACTTCAAACAAGAGTTTGTTAAAAATCATTAAACTCTGATATGATGTTTTGATTTTAATCTGCAGTATAATTCGTTAGTCATTTTGCCAATTTTTTTCCATTATTTTGGAGAGTTTCGCTTTGTCGCTTCGATTTGTACCCTATTTTTTCTTTAATCAAATTCCCAAATTGTACATGCTTGTTTAAAAATTAGCACATGATAATTTTTTTATTTTTATTTTTTAAAAGTAATTATGATCCCATCTTAAGCATTTAGAGCTAAAAAAAAAGTTACGTTTTTTTTTTTCAAAAACGGCTCTAACTGTTAACTGTTAAAAAATTCATGTAATTTGTCATAATAAGGTCGTACCTTTGAAATAAAAAATATTTTTTGGACCGTTATTTACGGTACTTGCCATAACTGTTTTATATAATGTCTGACATTTTCGTGAAAGAAAAAAATCATTTTTGGCTTAAAAAAAAAAAGGTTCAAATTTGTTTTTGAAAGATCAATTTTTTGAAAATGGAGCAATGAATTTTATTGAAACTATGTCGATTATTTCCTTTTTAATTGCATACCAAATTTAGTTTGAAAAGTTTTTGAAATTTTTTATATAAAAAAAAAACGACTCTAACGATTTTGTATTTTTTTTTTCTCATACAAGAAATCAAATGACATTCTATGTTTGGAAGTCAAAACCATTTAAATATATATTTTTATAACTTAAAACCAAACTCGACATATTTTTTTATTTATATTGTAAAATTTGTAAAATAATTCTCATATGCATATTTTTTTTTTAATAAAAGAGCAAGTACGTGCGACTCAGTCTTGTATTTTATTTAAAAGTGTGTTTCTGATAATTTTTTTCCAAAACCATGATTTTATTGAATCATGAATGAGTTTCAAACACAAATAAAAAAAATATACAATGATTTTTCTTGATTTCTAATTTTTTCATAAGCGGCACTTAAATGTTTAAATTAAGAAATTTAAAAATAAAATAATTTAAAAAAAAGTTCGAAATTTGTTTTGAAAAATCAATTTGGATGAATGAAATTTTGTTTTGTATATAAAATTTTGTTTTTATATATCGATTATATTTCCTTTTTATTGACATGCCAATTTTTTTAAAGGAAAGTTATTTGATGAACCTTGAAAACCTTAGCTTTGTTGAGTTCTATATTCTTTTTTTCCGAAATATTCGTTTCTATTTTTTTGTATAGAACCCAAAATCGCATCAAAGTAAGTGTCAATTATTTCCAACAAACATTTTTTATTTGAATAATTTTATTTCCATGAAAATTGTTGTTTTATAAAAGTTGAGCTTAAATTTAGTCATCAACACACGAAAGCAAACTAATTTGAATAAGCTATGAAATGATTAGACAAATTGACATGCAAAATGACCTTACTACAAAACGAATCCTTGAATAAAAAATAAACATAATTTGTGTTGTCTTTGTTTTATCATTTCCGTGAAATACAATGTAATTCCATTAAATTGTACAATATTCATCTCTGAAAACTCCATCAGCCAGTGCAAAATGAAAAAAAAAAAAAAAATTTCCTATTTTGTATGTAAAATCAATTCGAATAACTAACCAGATGACAAAACGCCCACGATACGATTTTATTTACGACGACACAATACCAGCTATCGTACAGAGACAGCACACAATATTGATGTCCTTTTGTGTTGTTCAAAAATTTAATATTCAACACACGCACACAAAAAACAAAAGAACCACAAAATTAATGTTGAGTGTATGGCTATTTTACACTACCCCCAACCTCTCAAACCACAACTGCTAGCTAGATTCATTGTTGACCTTTTGCGTGTTTAGTTGGTTCATGCATCAGCAACAGGCGTTTTGACATAAACAAGAGAAATACCTCGTTCCTTCATTTTAGAAGTGAACCATCAACCGCAAAGGTTATTTTCTATAAATATAACAACCTCTCTCCAACACACATACAATACAAAAAATATATCCATAAACAGGACTTTTGTTTATAGAGAGACCGAACTTTTCCCACGGTTCTATTAATTAATTTCATTTCCCTCTGTTTTTTTGTATAATTTTTTTGTTTGAACAAAAGAATTTAAATTACAAAGATATATTATCTATCACGTTCAACGGTTCAACACCATATCACCACCTACAGGCGGGAACTTAATTGCATTTAAAATGCGTGTTTACACTAAAATGCAATAAAATGTTGATTTTTAGGGCTTTTGGTTTTAAAAGTCATTTCGTGTGACCTTTAAATGTGCCAGCTCCACCACCACAATACCAACACGACCGACACAAGGATATTAACTTACCAAAGAAGGTATCGCATGTCTCTATAGTTTCGTTTCAAGGATCCCTCACTTCTCAAAAGGATATATTCTCGCATCTCTTGAAGTTTTCTTTTATATAGGAATTTACATTCTTGATGCTTTACGTCATTTCTCATATAAAATTGCATAGACTTACATACATATTGCCAACGAAACAAGGACTAAAATAATTTCATTAGCATACTGTCAGCTGCTACTGGTGCTGCAGTTTATTAAATGTTTCACATGCAATCAACTCAAATAGGTTTTCTTTTTTCTTGGACTTAAACGATGACGTCGAAAACTAGATTTAATGGCTGCTTTCACAAGAGAAATACTGCAGAATTATAAATGCAGATTTTTTTTAATTAAAGGCGTTTTTTTTGCTCCTTTAGGAAATAAGGCGGCTAAATGTAAGTTAGAATTCTGTAATTAAGCTTCCTTGACTGGTTTTATTGGTTGTGCGTGCAAAGAGCTGGTGCTATTGTGTAGATTTAATTTGTAACACGTACACAGTTTGACACCGTGAAAAGCATTCAGTTTTGTATGCATATACAATTTTACTGTTTATTAGCAGGTACAAAAACCCGATTATAAAATTTAAACGATTTAAAAAAAAATTAAAGTTGTGAATAAGATTCTAATGAATACAAGAAAAGAAGAAAAACACTTAAAAGAAACGTTTTAAGCTATTTTTCTGGGAAATTAAAACCCATTTTCTAAAACACAGAAATTTGGCTCCAATTTTATATCCAGGTATTTGAATAGTTTAAATGTATAATTCATGAGATTTCTGAGTTTTGAGAATGGTTAACAAAACTCAAGTTGATTTATTTTTTGGTCAACGAAAGAATTTTTATATTTCAAACTGTGCGTTCACTGTGGCGTATGTGTAACTTTTTTTTTATTGACAAAATAAATTTCGAAAATCAAATGTTGATTCTTTAAATTTAAAAATCAATTTGGTACCTACTTTTATTTCTAGTGATACCAAAAAATTCAGTATTTTTTCTACTTGCGAGTATAGGATTCTTAAAAAAATATAAAGTACCTGCCAATTTTGTTAATATAGATTTTTACTTGTTCTGCAAAGCAAGTATTGGTTTCGTGAAATCCCATATTATAATGATGGACAAGTTCAAGAAAGTGGTTGTCAATTTGCCGTCCGTTGATCTGCGGAGCTGTGCCTTTGTACATCCATGTGTTCATCAAGCTAGGGCTTAAATAAATTGATTTAAATTTTCATACAAAAGATTTTTAAGTACATTTTTCAAAACAAAAAAATCTCACACGAACAAAATTGGATGAAAATTCTGAACATACTCGTAATTAAAACTTTTCGTTGAGGGCCAAAATGAAGAAATTTTGGGATTGAATAAAAAACCAGGTACATCTTGCTAAAAAATAAACATTTTGGTATATTTTCCATTAAGTTCGCTCTTTTGAAATTTAAATTAAATAAATTAATTTATTTCGAAACAAAATTCACCCTTTTGCAAATCTAATTCACCTTCTTTTAATCGTTGAATTTTTTAAATAACTCACTTTAAGTCACATAATAAATACAAAAATTGAAACTTTATTATTTTTCCTTCCATTTTGATTAATTAATTGTTCCTAATTATTTGGCAATGTTTTTGTAAAAGAATTTTAAAAAACAAAAATCAATAATGGGCGCAGGAAGCAAAATACTGTTGCAAAGTAGGGATTTTTCTAAATTTCACAAGAATTGCATTAAATCAAAACCCGTAAGGATTTGCGATGAACAAGTTACCATATTCTGAAAGCCCTTAAGTAGACCAATCAGCATATTTCGTTTGATCCATTACTATTGGGACACCCTGTAATTAAAGCTCAGTTTTTCAGTAGTTAATTAATGGTTAAAAAAGTCAAACTAACTTTTTATGTTACTCTGCAAGTTTTTTCGACTATGAGCCTATTTAATTATGCATTCTTCAAAAATTCAGCAATTCAAAGTGAATCGACAATCGTTCATGATTGGGTTTTCATTGTAAACTAAACTATATAGATTGAATCACCACATGAATAAAATTGAGAGTGGAATGAAAATGATTTAAATTACATTATTTTGGCCGCCAGGATATTTCAAACATCAATACCTAATCCCTTTCAACCTTAATTCAATTCAAAATTTCCTGCTAAAATACACATTAAATTCCTGAAATGCGTGTGTCATGCACAAATACATAATTTCGTTTTGTATCTTAATTTGCTTAATGAATCTTGTTTACACGTCATAGAATAATGCTTCGAGTATAATAAATGAGTTCCTGTCACTTTTGTTTCTAATCTATGGGCTTTAAGTCAAGTATGTTTAGTATAAATATACATTGTATACGGTATACTACCTCCAATTAATTAATCAAACTATTCATATAAGCACATTATCCGTGTAGTACTTGTAACTTTTGTTTTTTACTTAATGTGAGTATTTGCGCATTTATTTATCTAAAAACAAAACTATTCTCTCATTCATTTCATTGATTACCAGCAGCGAATGTGGAATAGTTTAAATGGTAAAGTTAAAAATGAGATGCATAAACTGGTAATTAGTATTTTTTTCAAATGGATTAAAAGCTCTTTTAAAATCGGTTTATAACTTTTAAATTTCATGAAAAGGTTAATTTCAAAATTTACCCTAAGATACAAAATATACAGATGAAAAACCTCATTAAAATACATTTAGTTGAAAACCCAACTTAACCGTCCAAACTATTAATGTTTATGACATATCAAAGACCGGCAGGGAGCACGATTAATGTGTCAGGGTCATCACGACAGAGAACGAGAATCAACTTAGTTGTTTCTGCAAAATTATGCTGCTATTACTTTATCGGCGACGACCATCATAGTAACGACAACAAGAACAAAAACAACAACAACCAGAACCAACGATAACGATGAGTTTTTGTGTTTATTTACTTTAAGTCGTAAAAATAATATTGCAATTCGCTTAATGGCAAATGTCAACAGCTTAAGTTTGAGTGGCTAAGTGTCGGCGTGAAAAGGAGTGCCAACAGAACAGCGCACCTAACAGCTTGATGGTTTGATATACTGAAGAGTTGTTAATGATGTCTTGCTGTTTTCTCATTTCGCACCAAGCAAAAGTGCTCCAGGACTTGTGAATTACCCATAACCAATTCTTAGATAAGAATTATGGATTTGGAATAAAAACAAGCAGCTAGTTTGCTTTCAAGAAAAAAAATATATTGATAGTTCACATTTATGTATGCTCATGTTCATATTGAGAGCAAGAGTGTGTTCGAGGAGGAAATTGATTGGGTGTTAACAGGATACACAAGACATTTAGGTATGAAAGTAATGATAATGGGAATGGCAAACTCTTAGAAAGTAATTTACATTATTTAAGTGCAAAATAATTTTATTACATGGAACACAGAGTATGCTTGAAAGAATACTGGATAAGTACTCGGATAATAACGTACACTGAGTACATGAAGACCATTTTTACTTGCGATATAGGTACTATACCTATATCAAGTTATGCATTCGTACAAAAAAAAAGTTGAGATAACATTTTTAGATGACATTACGATGATAGAGAATGCCAAAAAATTGGGTCCCGGAAGTCCGTCTGTCTGTCTGTCTGTCTGTCAATCTGTTTATCTGTAAACGAAGCTACAGCCTAAACAAATGGACTGATTGATGTCAAACTTGGTATGTAGCGTTATTTGGCGACTCTCCAGAGGGGTTTTTGGAATTAATTTTTTTGGACCAAAAATAACGGTACTTGTCATATACCGATTTTAGTTAAGTTGAAATTGCTCAAAAACGGCTCCAACGATTTTGTTTAAAAAATTCAATTGGAAGTTTTAAAACAAGGTCTATCTTCTAATGAAAAAATTTTTTTTGAAAAATCAAATTTTCGAAAACGGGACATTGAATTTTTTTGAAATTTTGTTTTTAGATGTTGATTAGTGATTTCTAAAAAATGGAATACCAATTTTATTTTAAAACTTTTTTTCCAAAAAACTATTTAATTAGTTTTTAAAAAAACGGCTCTAACGATTTTAAACATTTTTTTTTCTAAAAATGCATCTCAATATATCAATTAAAACTGCATACTTGTTTTGGAGGGCAATTTGATTTCAGATTTTGTTTTATTTTTTTTTTTTTACGAATTTTATGTTTTTTTTTATTTTTTTTTTTAACGAATTTTATGGTTTTTTTTATTTTTTGTACCTAACATTTCAACATTTCTAAAATTTATATATAAAAAGTCTTTAACTAAGCCAAAAATAAAATGTCGAAAAAAAAAATGTTTGGACTTTTAAAAAAATTTTGAAATTTTTTTTTTGAAAAATCAAATTTTCGAAAACGGGACATTGAATTTTTTTGAAATTTTGTGTTTAGATGTTGATTAGTGATTTTTACAAAATGGCATACCAATTTTATTTTAAAATTTGTTTTCCAAAAAACTATTTATAAAAAATTAGTTTTTTAAAAAACGGCTCTAACGATTTTGAAATTGTTTTTTCTAAAAATGCATCTCAATATATAAATCAAAACTGCATACTTGTTTTGGAGGGCAATTTGATTTCAGATTTTGTTTTATTTTTTTTAAACGAATTTTATGTTTTTTTTTAATTTTTTTTGTACCTGACATTTTTCAAATTTATATATAAAAAAGTCTTAAAAATTTAAGCAGCTTGAACTCTAAGATCAAGTTCGTGCGACCCAGTCGTGCATTTTATTTTTTATTGTTTTGAAATTTTATTCTCAAAGAATTTAAAAAAATTGAAATGAATTTTGATATTTCAACTGTAATATTAAGCAAAATGTTAGACCAAATAGTCTAATTCGACGAATATTATTATTTATAATTGATATTTTTACAACCCTGGCAATGATATGCAGAAAAATGAATTCAATAATTTTTTAATAATAATTGAATCCGTCATTTGAAAAACTACTTACGTCCATCAGTTAAAGTTTTGCAGGAATCAACCAAAACTGTTTCATTCTCAAATAAAATTTTAAATAATTTTTTGAGCTAAATACAGTATTAAAATTGTACGCCATTGATATATGCAGCTCAAAAATCCTTAAATCTCATTAATTTGTGAATGAAAAAGTTTTTATTGACTCCTTCTTAATTTAATTGGTATCGAAGCAGATTTTCCTCCAAAGTTTACTTATTGGCTTTTTTTTTTTTGAAAAAGGACAAAAAGAAAGGTTTTATCGATTAAGATTTTTTTCAAAAATTTATAGATACTAATAGAAAAAATAATTAAATGGAATATGTATTTTATTTAAGTTTTAACAATAAAAGCAATTTTATCTATATAAGCAACTTATAACAACCTATCATCATTGTAAGCATACCTTGCTTTAGTTTGATGTCTTAAATTTCTCTTAGGTGATAGTATTTCAAAATATCTGTTTTCATAACCCTAGAATGTGAAAGTTAAACTTAATAGTGACAATGAAAACAAAGCTCAAATCTTATATCTTGATGTCTTAATAATGCTGAAATAGATTTCTTTCAACCACTATTAATCATAACATAAGCATGTTTAATCAATTATTTAATTCCGAATGTCAGCCTCGAGGTGTCAACACTTATATCGACCTCACATTAAATAAGTGACAAATTATCTCGTTTTTTTTTTTCTCATAATTTTTTTGTTTGTTTGCTGTTTTTTCTGCTTTTACTTCTTCTGATTGACAGTTTAGGTAACATAATTTGATTGCAGATCAAGAAGTCAATAAAAACAAGCACCTCTAGCTTTGTTGCATCATGAACTTATAGCCTGTTTAATTGATTAATAATTCAGGTGATGACAGAAAAAAATATGACTCCGTCACGAATTATTTAAAACTAAACAAAAAAAAAATAAAACTCCACTTGACAATTTTCCACGCAATCAATAAAACTGTTAAGTGCTTGTTGCTGGATGTTCAAAAATACTCTAGCACCTTTTTGGCCAAATCAAGATCTTGTTTTGCCAATTAGGACAAACCACTTGATTATGAATAATGCGTGTGCTGAGGCTTTTTATGGAGTCCAAAGTAAGTTGTTTCTTCTGCAATAAAATTCTTGAGGGGGCATAGAAATGTTGTTTATTTTTAAATCTTTTTATAGAGAACTTGTCGTGTGCTTAAGTATATAGTTGATAAGTTGTATATTTACATTTATAACTTTAATTGTTGCGAAAAAAGAATGTTTACAAGTTTGTAATAGTAATTTGCTTAAATTGAAGTGTTACACAATTTTTCTAACTTTTCTTTATTTTTTTTTTTATTTGCAGGAACAGGTAAAACTTGATGCCTCCAAACAGGCAACAAGTCCCGATGATTGTGATGATCTGAGTCCAATGCCACAGACTGCTGCGCCACCAGTTCGTCGGCGTGGTGGTATTTCTGCTGAACCTGTTACCGAAGAAGATGCCACAAGTTATGTGAAGAAAGTCGTACCAAAGGACTACAAGACTATGGCTGCCTTGTCAAAGGCTATTGCCAAAAATGTGCTCTTCTCACATTTGGACGAAAATGAACGATCAGACATATTCGACGCAATGTTCCCTGTCACACATTTGATGGGCGAGAACATTATCCAGCAGGGTGACGAAGGTGACAATTTTTACGTGATCGATATGGGTGAGGTCGAGGTGAGTCAAATCAATTATTTTAATTTTTTACAAAATATAAAGATTGGTAGGACGGTATTACAGTGTCTTGAGCTTTAAAAAAAAATTTGAGGTTACAAAGTTTTTTATCAAAAACTTGCATTATGCACCACAGAAAAAGGGAAATATAGTAGTTTGAACTAAATATGAACTTGAACTTTACACAGTCGCGGGACAAAATAGAAAATATACAAAAAAGAAATATAAACAAAATGTTTTTAAAACCCTTATATCGTTCGTCTTATCGTTTTATTGCGAAAAAATGACAATCAGCTGCAATTAAAACTGTTGAATCAGTTTTGCTACATATCGCATATCGAAAATATCGCATTTTTCGCATACAACTTTCAAATGGTGGAACTGGTTTAAAATGACATGTGCCATTTTCCGTGGACACTTCAATTATTTTTCCAAATTAATCACATGTCGAAAAAGGGGGTTTCAGCTCTTTTTGGGATTAAATAAGATAGTTTTTGAACAAATATGAAGAAGCATACGAAAACGTGACATATGAAGATACAAAATTGTTCTTGTAAACTGTTTGAAATAAATTTAATGATGTTAATTCTTACTAGAGAAGGCATATTTTCGTATATTTTTTGTGACTACACGGTTAAAATCTATTTACTAAAACCAATGGTTCATTAGAATATGACATTGCAAATAATTGTAGAATTGCCGTGCCCCTCATAACTTGTTGCTTGATCATGTTGAAATCAAAAAATCAAAATTCTTCTTTGATTTTGTATGTATGATAGAGTCCGTTTTTGTTATTTATTTGTGGATATTAGTTTATTCTAACTGCTGCCCCCTTTTCGAATAAGAAATGCGGCTGAGACATCTTGCAGGGCATTGAACTGGCCCATTCCTCCCATCCAAAAACTATCGTACTGTTCATCAGCCAATATTTAAATTCTAGTCAGTAGTGGGCTGGAGCCCTATCTTGTTGGTTATATGATGCACCTAGTTGAATCAGTGAAATACCCCAAATTGGTAAATTATTTTTAAAAATAAAATCCTAAAAACGGGGTCTCTCATACGCATACAACATCAAGGAAGACACTCTAAAACTTTCCTTGTTTTAAAAGAGGACACCGTGTAGAAAAATTGTATAACAAATTTAAAAAAAAAGGAGTAGGCATGCCACTTTTAAGAAAATATTAAAAATACTCAAAAACGACATTAAAAAAATCATCACCACATTTTCAAAAAATTGATTTTTCAAAGAGAAAAAAAAATTAAAATTTTTTTAAAAATACAAGAATGAGTTTTTTGAAATTTTTAAATTTAAAATAACCTTAAAAGAAGTTTTTTTTTATCACCAATCAACCGCCTTAGTTGCTACATTACACACAAAAATTTTAATTAAAATCGTTAGAGCCGTTTTTAAGAAAAAAAACATTTCTATTTTCTTATGGTACGTTAGTTTTAGTTCTAATCAAAATTTCAATTTCCTCTTTAAGAAATCTTCCAAAACTATAAACCATCAAGTTTGAAGAAAATTGCTCTAGTCTAGGGGCTTAGGTATTAAGATATTGTAAGACTACCTACTTGTCAAACTTTGTCCTTTTATAATTCTTTGCTTGCAAATCATCATTAATTTAGAAAATTCCCTTACTGGTCGTTTGAGAACATACTTTGTAAATGTTAACATCATATAGCTACATTACCTATACCTACGCACTGTTTCTAATAAAGAAAAGAAACATCATTTAAGTAAAATCCTGGCGTCAGACAGTCATGCCTCCAATACCTATCTAATAAATATTTATAGATACACAAAGATCTTATATAGTTTCAGCCATTATTTAATATCATGGTCAAAGTTTTTACAACAAACAAGAATCTTATTATTTTGAGAACAAAACAACAAAAAAGATATTTGGCCAATATTGACCTTCTCATATTTAACGACATCGAAACTTATTGTTATTTCGGTTGTATCATAAAATTGTTTATATATAACCTATCGATGAAACAAAACAAAAAAACAACAAACTTTGCTCCAAATAATTTATTAATGAAGCATACAAGGGGAACGTAATATTATGTACACACAATTTGTAAATTAATTATTCAAAGCCTTAGGAGGTGGGGCATGTTTGATAATATAGTTTTCGTTCAACTTGAAATTCATTTGCCTTAAGTCTATACCTAGGTAAATGTTTAAGAGCCTTGGAATATGTGAACGTCTTATCTTGAAGATATAAGTTTGTGCTCTGTTGAATATTTATGAATCAGGTGGCGCCAAATCATCAATACTCATAGAAAATAAAAAACCATGACCTAGAAATTATTATTTTACTATACCATAATCGACAAAAATATAAGTTTTTCTAGACAGTCTTCCATTTTGATTGTTCTTTTTTCGTTCTGATAGAGAAGAGTACATGTTTCGATTTCTCATTCCGATATATTTTCTGAAAATTTTACATAGCGGTGTAATACTCTGTAAGTAAACCCCCATCTATTTGGTCCACCAGAAAGCAAAGTTTGTTATGTGGGTACTGTGGTTAGGTTATATCCTTCAATAAAAGAGAAATCTATTTCAAAGGCCAGACATTTCATTCCATTTAAGTGAATTTCGAACGTACTTGTTCATTAAGGACTCGAGATTGAACCCCTTTTTTTTGCAAGGATGAGTAAGTTTTATGTTTTTCTTTCACTAATGAGATCTCTCTGTGGTAAAAGAGGTAAAAGAGAGTTGAGTATTTGTTTTTGGTTATTTCACTTTGAATGTCATGCTATTTGTAAAGGTGCTATGCGCGCCACAGAATCTATGGAGGAATTCATTTAATGAGCAACCATTAAAAAAATATATAAACCCCTTTAAATTGGACAAGCTTTGGGAAGAGAAAATCATTCAAGACACAGACACAAATTGTTCTTAAAGGAGAATGGGCAAGTTTGTATGGAATATGGACGTTGCGCGGCCAGGAATGAATTTGTTATTTTTTGATGTAATTAAGGTTTACATATACAGTGGAGAAGTTTTATCCTTGCGACGTACTCCAAAAACGGATAAAATGCATTTTTGCATGTAACACTTTATGCAGATTGTCTCAAAGTTGTATCTTATGTGTGTATTTTAAGTGCAAAATACGATACTCTCTCATTTTTCCTAAATCTGAAGACCTTTATCTTGAATATCCAACCACTACATTATCCAACAATGCATTAACGATACTAATACTGCATTTTCTTACATTCTTAACGCAATACTGCGAAACGTCCATAGTAAAAGTTTTTCCTAAGTTATAGTCCTTTCATTTGATACCAATTTTATTAATGGCCGCTCAACGTCCAATATGCCCATTCTCCTTTCTTAAAACTCAGAACATTCCTATAACATTCCTGTAACAGAACAGTTAATGAATTTTACATCTAAAATTGTTTCAAGAAATATTGGAATATAGAACCCACCAATCTTTGAAATGTTTAAACATAATTTCCATAATTTTCCCAAAAAAAAAACTTGTGAAAACAAATATTTAATTGGCATTTTCTTTCTAGGTATTTGTAAATTCTGAAATGGTTACAACAATTGGTGAAGGTGGCAGTTTTGGTGAATTAGCATTAATTTATGGCACACCCCGTGCTGCAACAGTTAAAGCTAAAAGTGATGTCAAACTGTGGGGCATCGATCGTGATTCCTATAGACGAATTCTCATGGGCTCAACAATTCGCAAGCGAAAAATGTACGAAGAATTCCTGTCACGTGTATCTATATTGGGTATGTTTTTTTTTCTATTTTTACATAGAAAACATTATGAATAAATATATTATTAAATATTCTTCTAACCATTTCTTTTGTTTTTTTTTTTTATTTCAAATAGAGAGCCTTGATAAATGGGAACGACTGACAGTTGCTGATGCTCTAGAGATGGTGTCATTTGAAGATGGAGAGACAATTGTAAAACAAGGTGAAGCCGGTGATGATTTTTATATCATTGTCGAGGGGTGTGCTGTTGTATTGCAGCGAAGGGCAGAGGTAAGTTTTGTTTCAAAATCCATAAATAAAACAAAACAAAAAACGCATTCTAAAGAAAGAAAACAACATCAAGGTTTCTAAATTTTATTTTTGAATGGAAAATGAAAAAAAGAAATGGAATTGGAAAGTATGAATAGGAAGTAAAAGTCTAAAATGTATTTTTGTTCATCTAGAAAGTATTAGAAAGTAACTTAATAACAATGCTCCTGACAATCCTAATAGAGAAGTTTTAATAAAAATGTAGTCATCACTTTTTCTGTTTAAGAAACAACATTTGAATTTTCCAAGTGTTTTAGTATGTCTAATTCTAATCTTAAATCAGAATTGAGCTATCACATCATAATATTTCCAAGATACAAAATAAATTTTGTAATATTTTACATATTTGTCAAAAGTACCATTTTAAAATTCATTATTAACTTACAAATATCTACCCTTAATATACATACATTTATCATTATTAAACTGACAATACTTAGATATAAAAAAAATCCATCTGTCGTTTAAGAGCACTGGTCGGCAGTAAGTCGGCAGCGACGTTAAAATTACCCATAACCCGCGTTTTTGATTTGTTTATTTTCAAGTTTTTTAAAAACCTGGCGTGCCAGTGCAATTTTGACTTCGGATTCGGAATCAGCACACAAAAATCCTTCATTGCATCCGTCTCACCACCGTCAGAAACTCCCAGAAATTGTTTTTGAAAAAAAGTCTTCCAATGAAAAACTTTTCGGAAAATTCGTTTGCGTTTTGATTTTTCAGTTTCTGAACCAAAAATATCCTAGATTCATGTGAAAAATCATTTGTCTGCAATAATACAATGTAAGAGGACAAATAAACTTAGCGTGACAAAAACTTTTTCTATATTTCTAAAACTTTAAACTGTAAATGATTGGTCACATTTGCACCAAAAATTGAAAGATGTATAATACCAAAAAAAAGGTTCAAATTTCGTTTTCTAAAAAAATAACTATTTTTATGTAAAAGCGGGTTAACAATTTCGCTTTCTAAAAAATAACTATTTTTATCTAAAAACTTTTTTAAATTTGTTATTTTGTTCAAAACTCATTTTAATAATAATAATTATTTTTTGAATTTTCAGCAAGGAGACGAGCCAGCAGAAGTTGGTCGCTTGGGCCCCAGCGATTACTTTGGTGAAATTGCACTACTTTTGGACAGACCAAGAGCAGCCACCGTTACTGCTAGAGGTCCTCTGAAATGTGTTAAATTAGACAGAGCGAGGTAAATATTTTACAATACATATTTCTTATAATATATTTTAATACAATCATTATTTATCCATTTAACAGATTTGAACGTGTATTAGGCCCATGTGCTGATATCCTCAAGCGTAACATTACGCAGTACAACAGTTTCGTGTCACTTTCCGTCTAAATTGCATCAACAAAAACAGATTTATCAATATGCATCTTCAGAAAACGCAAACCTCATTAAAAAAATACAAACAAAAAAAAAAAAAAACAAAAAAACTTTTTGCATGTGTTTTAAGAAAAAACAAGAGAAAACTAAAATAAAAATTCTTATATTTTTTTCACAATATTCATATTCTCTATGAACAACAATAACAAAAATAATAATCAAATAAATTTGTTACAAACTCAACAAAATTTAAAAATACAAAAGAAAAAAAAATTGAATTTTTAAAAATGAAATAGAACAATAATTACACTGGTCAACAAGGTTTTTGTTACAGACACCAAGATATACTTTTTTATAGGTTTTTTGGGTGCTGAGCTCGAATCCAAAGTCAGAACAACTCTACCACATCACGTTTTTGAGATAATCCCGTTAGAAAATCGAAAATGCCGCTTTTTTACCAGTTTTCGAGATTATTTCTTAGCTTTTATTTATTTGTTTTAAATAAATTTGTAACGGTTTCTAATAGAACTAAATGTTGTGTTTCTAAATCCGTTTAAATCTTTTAAAAATCTCTTATCTTCTTTGAGAAATCTGAAATTGAAATCAACGTGTTTGGTATATCTCATATTTATTTGCTTTTAATAGTAAATCTCGAAATGTTCTTTGCCAATCGCTTTCAAATTTTGACACAACGTTTCATTTACATTCCAGTAAGTTCTTATCTTGTTTTTAACAAGAAAAAAATTATATTTTTCTCACTAGTAATTATTTAGTATAAGTATCTGACACGGTCACTCTTTGATGTATCTCACTGCGATTCACCACCTTCGCAAATATAAAAACTTGCAAGATTCTAAATGGAACGTTGTGTCAAAATTTGAAAGCGATTGGCAAAGAACTTTTCGAGATTCGCTATTAAAAGTAAATAAACATGAGATATACCAAACACGTTGATTTCAATTTCAGATTTCTCAAAGAAGATAAGAGATTTTTAAAAGATTTAAACGGATTTAGAAAGACAACATTTAGTTCTATTAGAAACCATTGCAAATTTATTTAAAACAAATAACCAAAAGCTAAGAAATAATCTCGAAAACTGGTAAAAAGCGGCATTTTCGATTTTTTAACAGGATTATCTCAAAAACGTGATGTGATAGAATTTTTTTGACTTCGGATTTGAGCTCAGCACACAAAATCCTATAGAAAAGTATACCTTGGTTTCTGTAACAAAAAAAAAGTTTAATTTTGTTGACCAGTGTTATTTAAAAAAATAAAAAATGCATAAAATTGCCAATTTAGTTGATAAAAAATATTAAAATATAACATAAGAACTATTTTGTGCAAAGTATGTGTATGTTGAAAGAAAATATCCTTTATATTCTTTTTAATTCAATTTGCTAAATTAATAAAAAAAATATTGTAAAACTGGTAAATATAACGAAATAGAATAAAACACATGAAGCAAAAATGACTATGCATAGAACTGAACAAAACAAAAAAGTGGTGTAATAATGTTTTATTAGTTTTTCTTTTTTTTTTTAATTTTTAATTATTTCATGGTTTTATAAATATAATTAAAAAAAAAATAAAAAATAAATTACCCACACAAAAAAATTATAATAATAAGTGTGTAGTTTCTTTTTTTTATAATTTATTTTATGAAAATCAATTTTTTTTGTCATTTAAGTGTATTTTTGTTCTTAAGCGCAAACAAAAAAAAACAAAAAAAAAAACAAAATGTTATAAAAAAACACACACATTATTTCGAGCTTTGTATTTAGCCAATTGTTTGTAAATTGTAGGAAATTTAATATTATCAACAAATTTAACTATTTAACAAAAAAAACTATAATTTAAAATAAGCTTAAAAAAAGTTGGGAGAGATGTATCATATATTTTAGAAGAGCTATGGCTCTAGTGCTCTAACATCGCATGGTTCTATTTTAATTTCTCGTATTCTTGTTTAAATTAAGAAATGATTTTTATTTTGCAATTGCCACTTTCTTAGTTTTTCTGAATGAAAACAAAAAGAAAGATTTTTGAGACACATTATATTGCAAAGGAGTAGTTTTGGTTTTCTTTTCTTTTAAATTATTCATGCTTCATTCAGAGCCGTTTGCTGAATCGAAACTTAAGCATTTATGTTCTACATAAATCCTTATGTGACAGTTTACGCAGAGAAAAAAGAGAATACGAGCTTATGTTCAACTTAAATTATTTAAGTTTCGTTTCAGCAAATGGCCCTCAATGTATCAAGCTATGATCAAGTTTGATTATTATAAGATGTATCAAATTCATACCTTTGATTTCAGATGAAAGTTTGGCTAACAGGTTGCTTATTCAATGGTTAGGTTTAAGCCTCCCTCATTTCTGAAACAGTAGAGTCCAATGACCCCGGTAGACGAAAAAATCCTCAAATTTACAGCCAAAGCAACTCTTTCAATTCATAAATTCATTTCTCCCAACATAAAAAAAAGAAGAAAAATTAGACACAATTTTTCTATAAAAACAAAAGTGTTTGCATTAAGTACCAAAATATTTTAACTTTTTATTTTTATAGTTTAAAAAAATATACAATTTTATATTATTTGGCAAAATGCATTTTATCATTTTATTTGAATTACCCAAAAATCTTTAGATTAATTTTAACTGCCACTCTAAAAAAAAAGGTCATTGGCGCAAAATATTAAACAATTTAGTAAAATGCTAAAATAATTTTAGTAAGTAACTATGTTAAAAAACTGACTACTTTTTAACTTAATAAAATGGCTTTAGCATTTAATTAAATAGTTTAAAATTTTGCGTCAAAGTTCATAGTCAAGACAAGAAAAGAGAATGTTGAAAAAAACGAAAAGTCATTCATGCAGCATACAACAAAATAAACCACCCCCAAATACTAGATAAAATGATAAAATGCATTTAAAATAAATTAAATCATAATTCTTAACTATTAAATGTAGAAAAAAAAAAAAAAAAAAAAACAAAAAAATAACAAATAAATGCGCACTGGTGCGCGATCCATTGTTTTACTGAAGTTTTGATTTTTTTGTAAACAAATAACAAAATAAAAATTCAAAAATTTAACATAAAAACACCATATAACAACTTAGGTGAGCAATGGATATACCCGCCGGCGGGTTAGGTGAAAATTATTTAAAACAAAAAAAAAAAGATATATATTTAACAAAAAAAAAAAAAAAACTGAAAATTAAATATTTATATAAAAAAAAACTATATTAATAAAAAATAAAACAACTATTGTATTTAAAATAATAAAATATGTAATCAGATAAAAAGTATACCAACTATTATTGTAGAAGAACAAAAAAAACAAATAAGTGCGTTTGGCAAATAAAAGAAAAATGTTTCATCTTAGCAAAACAAAATATATTTTATTTTATTCCTTTTTTATTATATTATTTTCATCATTTTAACAAAGGAAAACAATGCAAAACTATTCAATGAGAGATTGTTGTGAAGAAATTTTTTATTTTATTTTTTCTAAGCAATTTTAGGATAAATGAGAAGAGAACGTATTTTAAGCCAGCATTTGTAGACTTTTACATCGTTGTTATGTGAACAAAAAAAAAAAAAATTAAATAATTTAAAACAAAGAGCAAATAAATAAAATACATAACTGATTAAGATTACAAATAAAAACATTTTGTTTAATTGTAATTATAATTGTGTATTTGGTGGTACTTAATGTCTTAATAAAATATAAAAACAAAAAAAAAACTGAGCAATGACTTATTTTATTCAAGCTCTCACTTCAGCTTGGCGTGTGAAACTGGAAGCAAGGAGGTAAGGATAGAGATAGCTGGAGAAGCTTGTTGGTTGTGGCCCATTTGTGGCTAGCATTTACTTCCATTTCATTTCCAGGTTTTTTTTAGAATTGTAATTTTTAAATTAGAAATTTCAAAAAAATGACTTCTTACAAAAACTCATATAACAGGTTTGCTTAAGAAACTCAAAATATTCTATACAAATGTAAAGTTAGAAAAGAATGTGTGCATTTTTAGCTGAATCTGAATCTGCGCACTACTTGCATAAAATTCTTAGTAAAGTTTTAGCTCGGCTAAATTTTTGAGAGAATCTCGTATGGGAGTTAAAAATAAGGCTTATAGATAAAGATTGATTGCTTGCAGTTATGCAGTGTAGTAGGTGCATCTCTTAATTGAAATTAAAATAAATAATAATATACCTAATGTAGAGTAAATTATATTTTGTTACAAAACATACAAATTGCATTATTTTTCCTACATGCCATCATAGGGCCTTTCCGCATGCTGCATTGTTTTCTAACCATAATAATAGTTTGGGCCCGTACCCTAAACCTCTGTCGGCACAAGGGTGTGAATTTGGCACGACAAAAATAAAAACATAACACTTTAAAAAAAGTGGGTGCAAAAAAGTCTCTTTATAATGGTGAAAATATATTTTTATGGAATTGTGAATACAATTTTTGAATTCCTCGGAAAACTCTACATAAATTTCTCTATAAAATATGAGTTCTAGTGAAATGAAAAAGTAGAAGCCAAATTCGCACCCGTGTGTCTATCACGTCGCAAAAAAGAGATGTGCCTACAGAGGGTTAATTGGGTCCTGAACAAAAATAAATGTTTTGGGCCCCCAAAACATTAACTACAGTCGTCGGCATAATTATTTTGACTAATTTACAATTCTCGATCTAATAAGAATAATTTCTTACGGTTAAACTTTATATAGGTAAAGTTAGTGGTTATTTATTAAGTATGTTATGGTGAATCTCATGGTGGTCAAAGTAAGTCATATAAGTGAAATTTGACTTTCAGGCAGCTTTTTTTGTATTAGAAGTGCTATTTTTTGAGCGGCATAAGTATTTTGACCAGCATTCTTTTTCAATTTTGGTAAGGTAAAGTAATACCTTTTGCTTATTTTAAGCATGTATCAAGCTGTTGAACTTGTTAAGGCTCAGATTCATAAAAAAAATTGGAAACATTTCGCAAATAAATATTAAAATTAGGGCATTTATTGTTACAAGTTAAAATTATCGTTACCTGTTAAACAAATCAATGGAGAACTGATTTGTTTGCGTCAAATTATGTCTTAGCTAATAAAGAAACACAAGAGTACGAGTACTGAGTAGAATTAGCCATGAATCTGTACAAAACAAAAAAATACACAAAAAAAGACTATTTTTTGTTTGCGTAGTTCACTTTGAATCCTAGATTGAACCCTTATATCATGGAGCTGGAAATGAAATCCCTCTTGAAAGTATGTTGAAAACTATGGAATTTGCAAAAAAGCACGTTGGTAAGCCTAATTTTTTCTGGATCAAGGTTTAATGGACCGATGAAAGTTTTTTTGCACTCCATAAATCACCAAGATTGAATTTCGTTTGGATGCGGTCTAGAATTTCATAGTTTTCAACATACTTTCAAGAGGTTAACTGGTGCTTTTCTTGATGAATAAGGCCCAAAATTGTGTTTCCTAAGTCTCCTGGGAATCTTTGCTTTCCGAGGAGGAATTCTTCCCTAGGGATTTCATTTCCAGCTCCATGATATAAGGATCTAGGATTCAAAGTGAACTACGCAAAAAAAAAAATAGTCTTTTTTTGTGTATTTTTTTGTTTTGTACAGATTCATGGCTAATTCTACTCAGTACTCGTACTCTTGTGTTTCTTTATTAGCTAAGACATAATTTGACGCAAACAAATCAGTTCTCCATTGATTTGTTTAACAGGTAACGATAATTTTAACTTGTAACAATAAATGCCCTAATTTCAATATTTATTTGCGAAATGTTTCCAATTTTTTTTATGAATCTGAGCCTTAACAAGTTCAACAGCTTGATACATGCTTAAAATAAGCAAAAGGTATTACTTTACCTTACCAAAATTGAAAAAGAATGCTGGTGAAAATACTTATGCCGCTCAAAAAATAGCACTTCTAATACAAAAAAAGCTGCCTGAAAGTCAAATTTCACTTATATGACTTACTTTGACCACCATGAGATTCACCATAACATACTTAATAAATAACCACTAACTTTACCTATATAAAGTTTAACCGTAAGAAATTATTCTTATCAGATCGAGAATTGTAAAGTAGTCAAAATAATTATGCCGACGACTGTATGTACTTTAATTTCAAAACCACTGCATGACTGCGCAGGTGGTCTTTTGAAGGATTTTCTAAAGAGTTGCCCAAAAAATACAGTGCTGCTAAAAACATTCCGGATTTTTTTGTCATTTTCATCAATTGAAATTTTATAACACAAAACTGGAACAAAATATTGTTTTAATATTTTTTCTAGGTCGTTTATATATCAGTGAAGCAGTTTCAACAGAAAATAGTGATCTTTAAAGTATACACAAATTTAAAAAATTGAAAAATGAAGTAGAGTCAAAATTTCAGCTGTGAAAAACTAACCGGATTTTTTAATGTTAATTTTCAAAGTTTATATTTTGCTTAGTAACCTTTCTTTTTGAAGACTGCTTGGCACCAACGAGACTTGGACTAGGACAAATTAAATAAAATAGAACTAGGAATATGCTCTCAGTCATTTTTCAAAGCTATACAAGTACGTTAGTTGCTGAGGTGTGCTTTTTCTTTTCTACTCATCACTTAAAGATGGCCCACACATTTTTAATCGGGTTCAAGTCGGCTAATTGTTACGGATATTCTAAGCCAGGAGTATTGTCTACCCTAAACTACTATTTAATGAGCTTTTAAGAATTTTTGGCATCATAACTTGCAGAATGAGGTGACGTAAAGCATTTCTTTCTACTTTAAAGGAGACATTATCGACTCCAACATCTCGCTATTCTGGAAATGATCCATAATTCCGTTGATTTGGTGTAACGGGCTAGAGCCTGCAGCTGAAAAACCCAAAACCATCACTGATTCTCTGCTGTGCTTCACGATAGGGAGCATATTTTTTTGGTTTGAAACATGTCAATGTTTGAGCCATTTCACAATCGGAATAAAACAAGCTAGAATTGCTTTTATCACTGAAAAGCATATTTTTCCGTTTTGTTGTCGAGCAGCTCAGATGTTTTTTTGTAAATACAACCATGATGAAATATTTTTATTTTCAAATTTAAAGTGTTTCTTAAGATCCTTTTATGCCCTACCTTGTTAGACAATGCTCAGTATACAGAAATGGCCTATTTTCGAGCCGAAAGACATAAAGACCATATCTCTCAAACCCTTTCTTACTGTACTTGATATTAAAGGCAGATAAAGCTCCTCACAAATCGTTTAAGAAGTCGCAAAAGAATGTTTTATCAAAAAACTCTTTATTCCCCTATCAGTTTTTAGGGATATTTTGTGATGGCACCCACCCAATTGAACTACTTCAACTAAATTTTCGCATTTTTACTTTTTGACGATATCAAACTCACTTGACGTTGCAATTTCAACATCCCAAAGGGACAATATTTTGTTTTATTTCGTCTTGAAAATGTTCTACAATTCAGTAACGAATTTGATGACTATAACGCGTTTTTTCCGTTGTTCCATTAAATAATTTATACAATTCACAAAGCTAATAACTTTGTTTGTCAGTGCAAACAAAAATTGTATTGAAGTGACGCTTAAAACCGTTACCTCAACAACGAGAATCGGAATCCTTGAAAAATCCGGTTAGTTTTTCACAGCTGAAATTCTGACTTTACTTCATTTTTCAATTTTTTAAATTTGTGTATACTTTAAAGATCACTATTTTCTGTTGAAACTGCTTCACTGATATATAAACGACCTAGAAAAAATATTAAAATAATATTTTGTTCCAGTTTTGTGTTATAAAATTTCAATTGATGAAAATGACAAAAAAATCCGGAATGTTTTTAGCAGCACTGTATAAAACAATTAGTTACATACAGACATTTATGTAAGACTGAAAATTAATATTCTGTTATCTCTCCTTTTAGGGGCGCAAGAAAATAAATAGGATGTGTTGCTAGGAAACAAGGTTTGCTCAAGTCAATGGAGATATTTGAAAAGAATATCTTTTTTTTTTTTAGTAATTGCTGACCGATAGGAGCTACAAAATGTTAAATAAGGTAAACAAAAATAAAAAGAAGCTTATTTTTGTTTTTAAAAATTTTTCTTAAAAAAATTGCGGGTGGCAATGGTGCAGTGGATGTAGTACTTGACTGCTAACCTGAAGGTTGTGGGTTCGGGCCCTACATCAGGCAGCATTCTTTTCTTAATCCCCCAGCTTGGAAGCCACCCGTGGGACTATATGAGATATTAATCATCTTATTCTCAATTCACTGTACCAACAAAAATTCTTTCCTATCTTTCTATTCCTTCTAACTATGGCCGTGCAGTTGCATTTAAAAGACCTTAGGTCTTACAGGCATATAGTTAAATTATTATTATTATAAAATAAAGAGAGAAAAGGCCTCCAAATTTACTCTTGCCCCAGGGCCCCAGCAGCTCAACGTACGCCACTAGAGCTGTGATAGAACAGATGATAAAAACTATAACTCACCCAGTTAATTTTATATTATTCTGATCAACTCAACGGCTCTATTAAAATATGAATAACTTTCTGCTTTTGTTTTTGCAAAAGTTACTTTTTAATACTAAATAAAAGTATTATTTATCAATAAAGTCAAAGTGGTATCACTGCTCGGTTCTCACTCAGAGGCTTTCAACAAGTTTCAACGTCCACAATTTGATCAGTTATCCAATGGATAGTATCTAGAGAAGTTCCTATTCGATCCAAAGTGCTCGGTCGGTGTTAACATTTCCAACAACAAATAACGATCTCCAATATCCAAACCAACACCTCAACAAAAAAAAACTTTAATTAATATAGAATTTATTTAAATCACCAATGTGACTTTCTTAATTCAACTTTCAAAATAAATAAAACATCAAAATAAATAACCATAAATTCTAAATTATTCTTTGGAAAAATAAAATAAAAATTCAAAATGCTCGACACATTAATTTATATACCAACAGTTTTGGCCTACACCTTTATCAGTTTACTGGTCGTCATTTTATGCTTCATTGTTGTTTATGTCAGCCATAAAGTTTATCTCAATATCTATGATATTCTGCCGGTCACACCAACGAATGCAACAAAATCCATATACAAATCAAAATCTGCCCCCGGTAAGTCCCACCAATCGACTTGGAATAATTAACCCCACCATTGACTGTTGGCCAGTTTATGTATAAATAATGTAAAACACAATATTAATTGGATTCTTCTTCTCTGTTCTGGCTTATTATGTCAACAACAACAAAAAATAAAACTACAAAAACGGCAACAGTACAGCACTAAGAATTTACATATGGATCGGACGAAGTCGCTTAGCTATCTTGGTATTGGAACCAGTGGGTTCAGCAGGTACGCTTTTATTAAAATATACTGATAGTATTTCGACAATACCATGGAATGAAAACAACAATAATTCTGGAAGAAACATACAAAACTGCAACAAGTGCATTTGTCGTGGCATCGATCACTATGGCGTATACGTAACATAAATGCAATAAAGTCACTCTGAGTGGTTTTAATGAATAATAAAATACATAGAAACTTAAAATACATTCTTGAATAATTTAATTGCTATAAAATAGAATGTGAATGTGATTTTTTTTAAGTAGCTTGTCATTACTTTAAACTAAAAAGAAAAACACGTTACAAGTGTGATAAACGTTTATCTAACAAAAACTTGAAACTAGAAACATGAAACAAGTAACATGAAACACTTTAATTAAAAGCTCGTGCTGTGGTATTTTTTTTTTCTGTTCTTATAATTTAGTACCGCAAGTAGACGGACGAACTCGATTGTTTTAAATAGAAATAAATTGGTGATTTGCAATACAAAGATCCATAAAAAAAATATGTAAATATATGAAGGTTAATAATAAATTTAAATCTCATTCTCAAATGATTGAAATTCAAAATAAGTTTGCATTTTTTTTTTGTTCTCGTCATTTTAATATTTATTGATATAAATATTTGGTCAAAGCTTTGAGTTTAATTGGAGATGAAAAGAGATAAAAGCCTTAATTTAAATGCGGAAATACCATTTTTGGTGATAGTCATTTGTTTATATTAAAAGGGTCGTTCACTGTCAAGGTGAAAATATTACTTATATTTGTGTGCTTATTTTGAATACGTTTTGTGGTGCGCTTTTTAAAAGATTATAATTTTTAGTGAATTAATATTGAACAATTTTACTGGGTCAATATGCAATATTTTTCTGTAAGATTGTAAGGTTGATGAAGGTAAGCTTAAGAGTCTTTGAATGGCAGTAGCTAAAAGGTGTGTAGGTGGACTTATTCTTCTCTGTAGATATATGATTCAAACCTACTTCTTTTGACCTTTAAACCATTCGGATGCTAGATCAACCAATGATACCCTTATAACATAAGAGGTTCTAGTATTTTAAAATACAAGGTTTAATTATTAAAAGTACTAAAGTTCTTTGGAGTGGTCTAATCTCTATTCAATTTTCACACACATAAATTCATACATTTAATGATAAGGAAATTATGAGTAACGTTTACCTATCTTAAAAAAAAATTCAACATAAATGGGGTGATCGTAGCTTATCTTATAGTTAAGTTATGACGAAATAATAACGTCCATTTCCATTGACCGGATAGATTTCTTTTTATCAGAATCAAAAACAAATTTTTGTGTTACTGCTGCATCATGTTAGAGCTATTAAACAAAATATGTACATACTTAAGTCTAAGTATACTCGTACGTACCTACAGAAATTAAAAAAATAAATAATGATATATTGGCGTTATTTGAAACTTCGTGCACTTGCTCTCATTTACGAGTAGGTATTTATTTTTATATACCTACCTTTAATATGGCGCAATTGATAAAAGAAAAGATAAGTATAGAGGAAATCCGACAGTTCAGCGATACACAAATAAGAAAAAAAAAATATTTTGCGTATTTTTTCGTGTTTCGTTATTATAAGATAAAGTTACATTTTATTTTGTTCATTATGAAAAAAGTTAAGCACACGATTGGGTCGAATATTCTTATTTTTAAAGCTGTTATGAAGTATGAAGGTTTTATTAATCAAATTTGTTGAAAGTTGGCGTTTTTTTCAAGAGAAACTTATCTTTGGTCGTTGATTTGATTTTTTATTTGAGACCATTTTAAAAAGCTTAAAAGTTATTCTTGAATGTTGTTATATTTAATAAACAAAGACTTATGGCAATCAGTCTACCCAATTGCTCCATATTAATTGAAACACTTACACACTTAATTAGAACCAGAGCCATAAGATTGCAATTAAACTTTTTTTTTAGTTTGTACGAATCTCTCGATTTCAGTTGACTTCAAAATTCCAAAACCTTTTATAGCATTTTAAAGCTTTTCTTCAAACCTAAAGTTAAAATAATGAAAAAGTGGTAATTTTTGAAGGGGTACACTTATGTCATTTAAAATAATAGATAGTAAACAAAATGATGCATATTATCAAAGGATTTAACATCTACTTTATTTTATTAGTTGGTACAAGGTTTGATATGGATAACGTCATAATACCAAAGTTAAAAATCCCCTAAAACTATTATCCCCACACTTTGAATAATTCCCAAATAAACTATCCCCAAGCTCAAAATATCCAAACAAAAAATCCCCAAGCACATAAACAAAAAAATTTCCAAAATTCGCAAAGAAGAAAAAATTCCAATTTATACATTGATAAGAGATTAATTAATTAAAAGAGATCTCTATATTGAAATCCAAAAGGTAAGCTGTGGCAAAGAAAATAAAATGCACGAACCTGCTAAAATTTTGAGAATTTTTATATAAAATTAAAAAAAACATGATATATGTTCAAATACGTCAAAGGAAAAAACAAAATCTCCAATGAAAACCTCCAGAACAAGTACCTATCCAATTTAATTTTCTTATTTAGGTGCATTTTTAGAATAAAATTTCAAAATCTTAAAACCGTTTTTTTTTTTTTAACTTGTAAATACAGTCGACTCCCTCAAAGTCGAACTTTAACGGGATACAAAAATTGGTTTGAGTTAGAGAGAAATTCGAATAAGACGGATTAATATTAATATATCCTTTTTTCTTCAAAAATTTTCATTGAAAATGGTGAAAAAGTTTGAGTAAGAGGGAAATTCGACTTGAAGGGAGTTTACTGTAATTAAACAAAAAAATAAAATTTGTTTGCCATTTTGCAGCACATAACATAAAAAAAGTTCAACTTTTTTTTAAATCTAAAAATTATTTTTTTAAGATTATTTTTTTTTTTAAATATTGTGTGAATTGCGTTAAATAGTTAACACCGTGTAAAATTTTTGACACTATTGAGGTGAAGAAAAAAATTTCAGCTGTATGACTTATTGTTTAATATTTTTCTCTGCCTCTTTTCTGATATGAAACTCCTTTTTAATAAAAAAAAAAAAAAAAAAACAAAAAATAACCATCTGCAAAAAAATTTTACTCAAATTTAACCAGGTCCCAGAGCCCAATAAATTTTAAACAGCTGAACATTTTATATTCATTTCAATAGTATCAAAAATTTTACACGGTGTTAACTATTTAACGCAATTCACACACGGCCTTAAAATGTTTTTAGTCGAAAAAACACGCAATCATTTTATGTTATCACTAACATCCATATAATTCCAGTGGGTCCTTTGTGTATCATATGCAAACAAACAAGGTCATTTAAAAAATCACTTAAGCTTATGGCACATGATCTTAGGTGATTTTTCGATAATGCGTGCATGTAACCAAAACCAAGATAATCTGACTTTCTTGCAAAAAGTTTTCCAATTCACGTGAATATTTTAAGGAAACATCAAAACTAAATTTAAACAAAGAGTAAAATAATCGTCTCGTTGTTAAAATGATTAATTTTTGTTTTACCCTCTATAAACTTTCAAATAAAGCTGGGATGACATTCTGTATCGCATAAGTACGGTGACCATCCGTCCCGGTTTACCCGGGACTGTCCCGTATTTCAACAGCTTGTCCCGAGTTTTTATTTAAGAAACCCGGGACGTATTTTAAAATTTATCCCGTATTTGCACATTTTCTGATTTTTGTATTCAAAATCTTAAAAACTTTTAACGGAAATCAAGAAAAACAGTGGCTGGTTGGTTTAAATTAAAAGTTTTTCTAATTTTTCCTATAAAAACATTACGCTGCTGAAGCAAAACGAAAAAAAAAAGTCTCCAAAGTCAAAAAACTCTTTTGGCAAAAAAAAATTACTTGGACAGTTAAATGTCAGTGATAAACAATTGAAGACTCTCCAAATATTCAAACACAATTAAGAATTTCGTTGGTTAAGTTGCATAAATGCGCAAAGACAAGCTAAATTTTCGTATTTCCTTGTGCTGGTTTTATATAAAAATTTTCGTTTCACCTTCAAGACTAAGCTGTAGTTTTTAAAATTTTGTGTCAATTCCAGCTTGTATTTGTAAAGTTGAAAAGCTATATCAGGAAAAGTTTTTTCGAATGATGAACAACATACCTCCTATATGTTAGAGTAAAGAACCCAGCTAAATTTCAAAACTTTTAAGCACATGTTAAGGGGGGAAAACCCTCTGGAATTTTTTTATTTTTGCATTATTAATTTTTTGCCTAAAAAAATCATTTATCAACCGAAGAAACTATTTTAGTGGTCTTAGCCTTAAATTAAGCCTCAAAAGTCCCCTGATAGTCCTGAAACCCTTGGGTTCCCAGCCTACCACAGTACAAAAAGGAAAACTTTAAACGAATTTTTCTCGAAACACGTTTTTTTCCGCGCCGTGCAACGTAACTCAAAAAATAATGAAGCTATCGACTTGAAATAAAGTGCAAATTACTCGTTAACTTATTGGTCATTGCATGAACCTAAAAGTTTAATATAATTTTCACAATAAATATTTTTTTTAACAATTTGTTTATAAAAAAACATTGTGTTTTTTCGTTTTTTTGGTCTCTAATTTTTATTTTACACTTTTTTTTGCTAAATTTAGGTTCATGTAATGCGTATAAATATATTTTAATGGATACAAAATTCTCTTTTGATTACAAATAATTAAATGGACCTGGGCATTGCACGGCGCAAACGCGAGGAATCAACTTTAAACGGCTGTAGAGCCGCCATTTTGTTTTTTTATTACTTCAAAAAAATTGTGTTAATACTTCATGATGTCAATAATATCATGTATTTTTCCAAACTTTATTTAATGCTTTCAGTTTTCCAAAAAAAATTCTTGAAAAACCCGTCGTCCAGAGGGATTTCCCCCCTTAAAAGTTTAATAAAGATGATACAATTTCAAAATCATTTAAAAAAATAAAATGCCAAAAAACAGCTCTCCCGATTTTGATTAAAAAAATATTTTTCTTCGAAGTTATTAACAGTACCTATTATAAATCCGCTTTCTTGATTTTGAAAACAGCTTAAATGATTTCAACGAAAATACTCCCATCAAATCGTTTAAGAAATCATGATATCAAAATAAGGAAAAAATATGAAAATTCATTTTAAAAAAATTCCATTTTTATTATTTTTTCTTTAAATCAATATTTTCAAAACGATATAAGGAATTTTTTATCTGTCCCGGGTTTCGCTTCTAGAAATATGGTCACCGTACGCCTAAGTGAACTTCACTTATGCGATACAGAATGTCACCCCTGGATCAATACCTTAATTGAAAATTATAAAATACCATACACAAATACGACAAAAATAGTTATCTCTCACTAAGTTCTGTAAACTATTGAAGTGTGCCCCCGCACACTACAAACTTTCTATCGGCCGATAGTTTAGTCGGGTTGGGCTCCTAGTGTGCGCACAGGCAGCCGACTAAACAGTCGGGTCGCTAGGAAATATTTTAGTTTGAAGGCAATTGTATAGCAAAACAAACTTTTTTTTTCGATCAAACAAACTTGTTGATCCGCCGATACTTAATCGTTGTAGTGTTAGTGTGCGTACTCTCATACATTTTCATTCTGATAGAAAGTTTGTAGTGTGCGGGGACTCTTAGCACCTTGATAGATCAATATTCTGTTTCTTGAAATTATGTTTGGTAGCACTTAAGAAATCGATTTCAAGCTTAATCAAACCCACTTTGTTAAAAAAAAATGTATTGAACTATTGATGGCCTCAATGTCATAACCTGGTCAAACTTCTTCCAACTGGTGTATGTAAATCTCAATCATATGTTTATGCAAATTACATATTTAGCTGCTACAAATTTGTTTGTATCACCACCATCCAGCTTTTAATCGAGCAAAATCCAAACGAACTTCAATTATTTTTCTGCATAAATTAACATAGTTTTTGTTTTGTTTTTATTTTTTTAAAGAATTCTTATGATTTAATTACAAAAAGAAAAAAAATTATATTAAAAAAAATTAAAATAACCAAGGAATTTTGCAGTGAAGTTATGTTGTGGGTGTATTTGTGTGTGCTATTTGATTTTATTTTTTCATATTTTTGTTTAATTTTTCTGTTAGCTATGCATTAATTAAATTGTTTGCCTCGAGATTTATTTTATATCGGATTTCTTCGATTCACGGTTTAAAAAAAAAAAATTAAAAAAACAATAATAATACTAAATGATAGAAAAACATAAAATATTACAATTTTGTTTTGTTTTTTTTTTTTATTTTGCCGAATAAACTGGCAAAATATTGTTTTTTTTTTTTGTTTAGCACTCTTGCAACGAGATATATAATAGTGTACATTCCTTCATTGTTCTTTTAAAAATATAACGCAGATTTAGAGATGATAATGGATGAACTAGTTTGTAAAATTTATTCTGCAGTCATGACAAAGCGTTGAAACATCATTCTGCGGGATCTCTGTTAAGAAAATGACACACAATTTTAAATTTGGTTTTGAAATTCAGTTTTTGAGATGTACTACTTACCCGGAATATGTTTTTGAATGCTGCCCAGATGCAATTTCTTCCTCTTGATTGCCGATTGCCTTCTTTACATACTTAAATGAAAACAAAATAAAGTCATTAGATGATATTCGTTAAAAGAGGTAACTTTTTTTGTATTACCAAAGGATTTAATACAATCTCTTCTTCCATTTTATTTATTTGTTTTATAATTTCCATTACTCCAGACATATCTTCTTGTACTTTAAGGAACATTTCTGGTGTATTGTATTTCTCTGGATCATCCTTAAACACGACCATACCGTCTTTTTGATTGATTGTAGCATAAATTTCTCCAGCCTTTATCTAAAAAGAAGATACCGGTTTTATTTATTTTTTTTTTTTTTTGAAATAATACTAAGAAATTGTGCGTTTTACCATATGTAAAATATATTTCTCTGCTTCGGCTGCAGTGGTCAGTTGGACTCTACTGGCTACGTCCGGTAGTGATAGAGTTAAAAACGTTTTGGTTAGTCGTTGGATATTTTTCTTATACAATGAGGATTGGACCTGTGAGAAACAAACATTTTTTTAAGTAAAAAAACTTAATGATTATACCAAAAAATATTTATTTACCTGTTTCACTAAACCCATATTAACGTCTCTTATAAAAACTTCACTATATTTAATGACTACTGTTCGCAATTCATCACTGGATGAAGAAACATACGCCGTTGCTAGATCGTGATAGCCTTGACTAAGTGGTTTCATAAATCTCGACACAACTTGTGATGAATATTTGGGGATTGTGAGAATCTATAAACAATTACATTTTTAATTATGTAAATATATCTATTTTTGATTAAGTTTATACCTTTCCATGCAATATTAAAGAAACTAAAATAAATTTCTTATAAGCCTCAAGCATAATGTGGGACATTGCCATGGCAGGTGTTGAAACAGCGACTTCAAAGAAATACAAGGCTCGTTCGTAGTTTTTGACAGCCGTATATATCATACCGCCGTAATAATAGTAAAGGAGGAAATATTTTACATCATGATTTGAGTCCTGTATGGATGCAAAAAACTAAGAAATTCGGATTGTTTTTTATATTGAACATAAAGCACACCATAACCAAACACAGAAAAATAAAAGAAATATTCTTACCGATCCTCGATTCGATGAGCCATCAGTGGCTATTGATGTGATATCGATGTCTAAGAATTTTAAAGCCGTTTTAAAGCATTTAGCTTGTAAACTTAGCAAACACAAGTCCGCATGTACGGCGGTTAATTGCGAATCAAAGAGACGTATTTTATCTACAGCATGGGCTAGAATCTTTATACCGTGAATACACGATGGCTGACGTAATATGAAAGTTGTGAAAAAGTGGCAGAGTTCATAATCTAGTTTTGATAGAAAATAAGTTTATTTATTTCAACTTCAATCAAAGTAAAAAAAAAAAAAAACATACAAGAATGGCTGGCAAAGCGAACTTGCTCTCCATTGCAAAGCGTTATGAAATCTTTAAAGAGTTTAATTAAATGAGCAGCATCCGTTGTTGAATTTTGTGCATTCTGAAATATAAAAATAATATTAAAATATAATTTATAAAAATTCGTATGGTGATTGGGAGCAAAATACATAATTATATCTCCCTACATATCCTTAACCCAATATTATGTTTGTTTGTTGAGTTTTATTTAGCAACTTGTGCCATTAAAAAGAAAATATTTGCAATTTTACAAAATTTTTACAATCATCTCGCGAACACTTGTGAAAACCATTTTTTCAGGTAAGAACTCATCTTAGCTGACCAAGGTTAAAGGAAACGTTTTTTTATAGGCCACAAATACTTTTTGTTAGTACCCCGTGGGGCAGTTGTAATTGCGATGTACTATGTTAGAATTTCAACCTATACCACCTAAAAACATTTTTTTCATGGGTACTGCGTATAACGAGTGATTGACAAAGCTTGAGTAGCATTATCATGAAAAACTGCATCGCTGCTTGGTCGTTTGGACTCGGAAGAAATTGGCCGCTCGTCACTCTGCGACTAATTAACAGGTATCAAGAATGAGAAATTTGTATGGTCGCTTATCGAGAACAGAATGCAGTCGCTCGTCGCTTAGCGATCCACGCAAAAGTTGAACTTTTTTCAACTTTATATTTTTGTATGAGCTGGTTTTTGTTTAGCTTCTTATTTTTTTTCGTTCTTCTCAATTGACTCAGTGAAATTAAATAAATTATAATAAAAAAAAAATAATGTACGAAAGTACACACCGCGTCTCTGGAAAGTTGGAAATTATATTTTTTTTGCTATTTTTAAAATAAAAAACTGGACTGAACATTTCATCGAAAAGAAAAACGGTTTTTTGAATTTAATTTTTAAGAGCGTCGCGCGACAGTATTTTAATTGTTCAGCGATTTTGAGAAGCCCGACTACGAAGGAGGCTTTCTGTTAAACTCTATAAATGTTTTGCGTTTCTGAATGTCTATGGGGTTAAAGAACTTTTGTGTAAAAATAAGCGCTTTGAAAATACCTATACCTTATTACAAAGGGAGTAAGCTTAGAGCTTTCTAAACGGTAGCACTTCAAGTCGTTTCATATCAGTTGGTACATTGATAGTTTTTTTTTTTTACAATATTTGTGATTGCTTGCTAATTTATGCTTTAACCTATTTTTTTGAATGCTGAAGTTATTTGAGGGATCATCGCGCGCCCAAAGAAATTAATCTTGAGCTTGATGTTGTGTTTTCAATCTCATTTCTATAATCCTAAACGTGATGGTTTTGAATTCACTCAACAAAATTATTCGTTTTCAATTGAAAAATATCCAACAAGATCCACCACTCAAATTATTTTTTCAAAAATTTAAATTATAAACAGATGTGCTTCATAAGTGACAACGAAATATAAATGTGATTTTTTATAGAATTATGCAGCGATGATTCTTAGATAAAAATGGCAAGTTAAGGTTAAGTATTAAAAAATTCCTATGTCACTTTTGAAATAGTTGTAGACATCTTTACAATTTATATAACGCTGGAACAACCCTCAAGAAAATAATATCTTTTAAAAAAAAAATCATAGTCATATTAATAAATTTAGGTTTTCTGACTAATTTGCGTTCAGATCTCGAGATTCATCATAACCAATAACATAAACAACTCAAAACAAATCTCGAGACCGTAGAAAATGAATAAAAAACAACAAATTTTTAATAAATTTGTTTTGCTTCTCAGATTGTCGAGACCTCAGAAACATTCAGCCCTCTTCTGAAATGAAAAGTGCTCCCAATCAAAATATTAATGGAAATTTTGCGCATTTTTTGCTTTTTCATCATTATTATTGGCAAAGGAACAAAATAAAAAAGGACTTGTATTCCCCGGGAGTTTGCATTCTGATTACCTATTTACTCATAAAAACTTAATTTCAATGGTACAAAATTATGAACTGAATGATGCGAAACTAAAACCGATTTAGTATAACAATAGGCTAAAATTATGCTTTTTTGAATTTCAGACATTTTTTTTGCTTAAAACAGTCTTCTAACTTTAAAACAGCAAATCTATATTTTATCTTCTTAGTATAATATTATGTAGGTATCTATGAGAGGATTATACTTTTCTCTGTCAAAATCTGTTTTCTGGAATAAATCGGCACATAAATACTTTCTAAATACAACAACAAAATCTCTCACTGGAAAAAAGTACTGGAAATTAAAAGAGTTTGCATCTTTTCATTTAAGCAAACATTTAAGAGTGTTTTAAAGTCATTAACTGGTGTCGTATTAATCCCTTTAAAATAGCCTTACTATAATTTTGCGCCACTATGTAGGTGTTGCAGAAGTTGTGAAATTCTGTCTCATTTTACTCCATCAATTTCTGCGCAGTGGAAATTTCCAAGACAATGGTAAGCAATCAATCCAATATATAGATTTAATAATCTTTGCTCGGTTTACTTGGCAATAAGAACCCAATAGAATTCGCTTAAAAACGCATACCAAAAAGCTTATAGCAAGCTAATTTGACAATACTTTGGTTACAAGGCACAAGTACAGACCCAGTACCAACTTTGAGTTTTTAAGGTGTGAACTAATGATTGGAACTCGAGTATTTTCGTTGCAATAAACTGCAACGACGTATACTACCTGTCGGTAATACAAACCTGGACTAAAGAGCAATAATAAGAGCAGACAAAAATGTAGAGTTCAAGTAGAAAAACGAGAATAAGAACTAAGAACCCTTTAAGACGCCACGTAAACTCTAGGAACGAAATAACTTATTCTATAACAACAAACAAACTAGACATAGGACGATTTACGAATACAAAGCAGAGGGTTATCATTACTCATCTAATCTCTGCTTTTAATTAAAAGCTGAATTTATGATATTTTTAATTCTTTGTTCGCTTATCTCCCCTCATTCACCGGTCTTTTTGTCTGTGTTTCCCCCCAACAAAAAAAAACAACAAATAAATCAAAATTTCAATCAAAATCTATTCTACTTACCAAAGCATTTGAGAATTTAGCCAACAAAACATACATCACTCCCAACGAATGCTGTTGGATATCCAGGGTCTCCAGGACATTGTCCAAGATATTCGAATTCTTTGTTAGCAATTCAATCGAGTCATTCAATTGCTCAACTAAAACATCGAAATTTCCTTATCGAAAAAAATAGACAAAAAATAAAAATATCAATAAAATAAAACACAAAAAAAAATAAATTGCATGTTAATTTATTGTAATTTGCATGTTTTTGTAGAGAATAGGTAATTTATATCCTGTACAATTGGAATTGGAGGAATTTTTATTATCCTTACCCGATGCACTTAAAGTACGAACAACATTTACGTAATTTTCCAACGCAGATGCCATAATTTCCAAACTAACAATTGATTGCAATTAAATTAGCATACTTTGAAGTTGTCGGTGTTATAAATTTGATTTAGTATTTTTGGATAGTTTTTGCAAAAATTGACAAAAAATTTCCGCAAAATTCTTCCCAACTGGTGGTGTGTGCAACAAAAAAAAGAGACTTTTTGCAAATCGGCCGTCAAATTCAATATGCACAAATACATGCATACATTTTCTGGCTATGCATGGGTATGAAACGTCAAAAAGTGGAAATTTGTTGACGGTTGAGTTTGGTGTGAAGTTGGTTGTGGATGGGAATAAGTTGGATGGCAGAGTTTAGGGAAAATGAAAAATAAAAAAAAAGTTTATTTATTAACACAGCGTCTCCACTGAGCATACAGCTGCCCAACAACACAACCGCAATCCAATAAACAAACAGAACAATTTTTTTCGCTGGGCAAATTATGTAAAATGACTCGTATTACTTCTACATTTAAGCCTGGTACGCAGCTCGCGCGAAAAATTTTAGCTGAGTTAAAATGGATCACATACAAATTATCGATAACTTGTATGAAAATTTTATCTCGGCTAAAATTTATCTTGAACAGCGTACCAGGCTTCAAGAAAAAACCTTACACGAAACGTCAGAATCATGCCCTTAATTTGAACAACGCTCATGTCATGTTCGAAAAACGAGATTCTTCGACAAGATGTCGGTGTGGGCATGGATTTTTCTGCCTCCATTGGATTTCTTCAAAACATGTTCATGAACTGGGCATCGTTCATGCCCAGTGGAGGCGGCCTGTAAAGCCTAGTACGCTGCTGAAGCGAAAAGAAATTTTCCATACAAAATTTCGTTAACGAAATATTGAACATAAAATTTCGTTTTGTTTTTCTTTTTTGAAAAATTGAAGAGTTTTCACTCATTTGTCACTAATTTTTACTGTCCTGTGCATTTTTCTTGACTCCAAGAGCAGTGTTGATGGTTTTTTTTTCACTTTTAATTCATTTATTTCTTGTTTTAAAAACTATTTTCTGTTGATTTTTCTTGATTTTAAATTAATTTTGAATTTTTTTATTTTGACTTTGACAGAATACTCGATGATATTTTTTGTTTAGCATTTCCGTTGTCGACTTTGGAGACTTGAAAAAATCAGCAGCGTACTAGGCTTAAATTGTGAATTTTAAAAATGTTTTGATATAAATTTGGTGTTTGCGAAACTATTTTTCACAAACATCTGACAAAAAATTGAAAAAAAAACCTCGTATACGAACGTGTTTAACCTTGGTTTAATTTTTTTCTCACCAATTTTGATGGATTTAGTTGTGGTTCAACTCTGTTTTGGCGTCTTTTTAGCATATTTTGTATGAAGCCTTGAGCCATAACTTTGATTTAAGAAAATATAAATTATTATGTGCCAGTTTAACAAAAGTGGATCAGCCTTGGTTCAGGAATTTAACTTGCCGATTTTGGAGGGTTAACTGCGGGCCAATCTCGGTTCAAGCATGGATGTGGCTATTTTTACATATATGGACCTTGAACCAGTGCTAAAACTCCACTTTAATACCGATTTCAAAAGATAAAAGTTGCTGATTTACCGGATTAAATATTTGTTCAACTGGCCCTAAGGGCCATTTGTACCAATATTTAATCCATGATTTAGCAACTTTTATCTTCCGAAGTCGGTGAAAAAGCTGAGACTAAGCAATGGCGTTTGAATGAAATTTAAGTAATAGCGTCTTATAAACGTGGTTACACCGCTACTTTGAATTTTGTAACCCGATTTTGATGAATTATTTGTAGTTAAACTCTGGTTTAATTCCATTATTGGATATTTAACCACAAATTAACCATGAGCTACAAGTCAGGTATAAAATTGATTTTAATTAATTGAATGTAACAAAAATATGTTGAAAATTTATATGTAGTAAGCGAGTTTGTTTTTACTTTTCACATAAATTAGTTAAATTTGGGAGCGTTCCAAATGGCCTTACCATTATGAAAAGGGAACGAAAAAAGAAAAAAAAAAAAACAGACACAAATTGCATGGTTTAAAAAAATGTATACGATAAGAAAAATATCATCATATTCGCTGAACCTGATCATCAAAAACCACTAAAAGAAAGACTGAACTCATCCATTGTTTTTTGTTGCTGAATGCAATCAAAATAATGTTTTGACAGCCGACTTTTATATCTTCGTTGTTTTGATTCCGAAACTTGTAATTTTTGTTCTTGTCCTCTAAAATGCATGTTTTTTGTGTTTGTCCTTAACTATTTGATACAAACAAATGTTGTAAATGATATAAGAAAGTTAGTTTTATAAATCTGTGTACAAAATGGAAGTAGATAACATTTCTCAAGAAGAAAATCCTGATGTAAGTAAAATGGCATTTTGTTTTATGTTGACATTTAGCTGTAACATAATCCTTTTGGTTCTTGTACTAACTAAATTCTGAATTCGCCATAATTTCGGAGTAAATAAAATGCTTAGGTTATCTAATACAAATACCAATTTTTATTTTAATAGGGCTTTTCATTCGATGAAATTATAGCATTTTCACCGGAAATCGTTGAAAACCCCGAGAATGTGAAACAAATCACTGCTTTTCAATGTTCCAAATGTGATTTTATTGATTGCAAACATGAAATTGTCCAACAACATCAGAAATTACATGATAAACCTCAAGAAGATTACACAGAAGTTGTTGTCTATGTTTGTAGTTTGTGTTATGGTCAATATAACTCAGTTGAAGACCTTCGTGGTCATATGATTGAATTCCACAAATGCAAACCAATCAAAGCCGATAGTAACAAATCCAAAAGAGAACAACCAAAAGCTGATCTTTCTGAATCAATTGAGAATAATCCAAAAGTGGTTGTTGGAAAAGATGAAAAAGTAGAAAAATCTCTTCCTTTGCTTCCAGTTCCATTAAAAGAATTCAAACTGATTATCAGAAGAAATCTGGTTCTTAAGTATGAAATCCTCATTTTAAGTATTTTTGTCCTTTTTATGAATATTGGGTTCCTTATAGATGCACCTTTAAAGGCTGCTCCTATAAGCTAGAAAGCGATGAAAAGCTTCAATTACATCTCAAATGCCACAAAGAGGGAACACCGACAGAATTCAAATGTTCCGAGTGTGGTATTGATGTTGAGAACTGGAGAAGATGCTCCTTGCATCTCCTTAAGGCACATAGAACCTCTGTTGGGCTACTTCAGTGTCCCTTATGTTCATATTCATCTTCAACTTCGGGTAACTTAAACTCAAGACTTGAAACAGAAAAAAATATTTGAATATTTTCATTCTATGTAAAGCTCGCATTTGGCGCCACATGATTACTCATCGCAATTGGAAGTCCAAAGTCTTGAAATCCATGAAGACGAAAAAGAAAGAAGAAAAGCCACCTCCGCCTCCCAGGACAAAGTATTACGCCGAAAAGACTTGTGACATTTGCAATCGAAAGTTTGTGAGCAGCAAAACGCTTTCGAAGCATGTCAAAAGCGTTCACAATAAGATCAAGCCATTTATTTGCAATGTTTGTGGTTTAAAGACAACAAGGAAGTCAGTTCTTGCTGTGAGATTATGAAATCCTTATAAATCCTTTATTATTTCTCACAAAGAGTCTTTTCTAGATCCACATGCGTCAGCATACAGGTGAGAAACCTTTAGCTTGTAAGGTTTGCAAGTTTCGAACTCGTGATCCAAGTACTCTGAGGAGTCATGAGATGCGTCATGGAAAGGTAATCTTACCCCCAAAACTATTCCTTGCCAAGACATGACACTTTTCTTCTTCCTTTCTAGAATCCAAAACAAAAATGCAAGTCTTGTGATAAGTCTTTTATACAAGCTGCTGCCTTAAAACGTCACATTCGTACAAATCATCCCGAGGAATACAAGAAAATCTCATGTGAGCTGTGCAATTATGTGACAATTAGTGCTGAGAAGTTGGCAGTTCACATGGGGGACCATAGCAAGGGACTAATTGTTAATAATGAAGGTGAATCGGTTTGTTTTCAATTTGTTCTATACTAACAATCTTTCTCTTCTTGCAGATTCATTAGATGCATCACGACAAGATTCATTTAAGAATCCGGGAAAGTTTAACGTGCATGGCAAGCATATTGGTAATGCTGAGGTAATTAAAAATGTATTAAGTTGGAATTTAATTTAATCAAAGTGTTTTTTTTTCTATTTTTAAAAGATTTCTTCAGATTGTTTTCTACCATTAGATAGTGTTGACTCAATGCCACATGTACCGGCTGTTGATACGGGTGGGGTAACTATTCCAGCGCCATCTCATTCGGAAGACACACAATTTCCTACATTTTTAAATAGTTAAATTTTAAGATAGTTTTTTTTGAGTATTTTTATCGTGTATGTTTTTTTTTTTATCTTTTAAGATTTAAGTTTTATTGAAGTTAATGTATTGTAGTTTTTTAAATATTTATTTAAATGTTTATACAAAAGAATAAAATAACAGCTTCATTAATTGGATTATAGGATATTAATTTGTGAGAAAATTGGATGTCTTGGATTCAACTTTTTCTTTAAGAACGATGAGATGTTCCCAAGTGGGACAGATTTTTAAAAAGTGATTATTAAAAAAGTATTAGGTGTATTTAGTAAGAAAAAAAAAATTTGTAGACATTTTTCAAATTTCAAACGTATTCGTTTAAACTTACATAAATAATATTTTTGGTATCAGGGATGGAAAATTTATATATAGTCAGCAATATTTTTGGTATCATAATGATTAAAAAAAAAACTGCAAGTCTTTGTCAAGTTACATAGTGTTAACAGAACTTCTTAGATATTCATCCATTCCCCAAATCTGGGCAGAATATCACAGTTTTGTTTTTTACGACACTATTCCATCCACTTGTACGGTAAATTTATTGTGTCTTTTTAAAATTCTAAACATAATTGTACAAAAATTTTGTAAAGTCTATATACATTTAATGTATATAGACTTTCGTAACAACTAAGCAGATCAAATTACTTTAACTCAATTATATTAGAAAATAGGGAGGTTATTTTTTACTTTCACCGGTGGGACAAAAAGGAGGCTGATTTGCTTACAAAATCTCTGCGAATCTACATATTTCAAGTTTAAAACACTAATAGATTTTTAAATAAATGGGGTGTATTACTTAATATGAAAACGATTGTCTTAATAGAAAAAAAAGAGTTATAAATGTTATGGGTGAGACAAATTTTTGTCACGGATGGACACGTGCGAATTGCACTGCAAGAAGCTAGCATTTTTTTTATTAATTCAAAACAAATTTGCACATGAAAAATATATACATAACTAAAACGCCCGTTTTTCAGGCCTTTTCAATTATAGTGACGCGTGATTTTGATGATTATTTAATTTTTTTCTTAATCCGAGAAGAATTTAAGAAAACAATTATTTAGGGGCTATCCAGTTCATATTCGAAGTTCTCAGAGTGGCTGCAATCAATTTGAAAAGAATACCTCATAAAAATCAAGCATAAGTAACACCGTTTTCGTATTGGAACTCTCATTTTTTTTTCTGAGAGATCTAAACAAATTTGAATAGATCAATTTTAATGATCGAAATGTTGCCAGGTTTGATGCAGTCTTTTTTTCCTTTTTGGCAACTTTCATTTCTTTTCAGGGTCAAGTTTATTCTTCTTTTACAGTCTATCAAATTTGCTTTGACTCGTTATTGAATCAATTGGCAAATTGAATCAAAAAGAAAAATATAAAAATCGACAGTTTGCTCAGTTGACAATTAGAAAAATTTGTTGGCCACTGTGGTGTATACCTACGTAAGATCAGGAAAACGGATCGGAAAAATTCTTTCATTCTGCAATTTCAAGCCAATTGCAGACCTATCCATAGGAAATCATATACAACGTATGTATGTATATTATACATAGGTAAGAATAGGGTTTCCCAAAAAAAAACTTAAGCTGGGGGTTCTATGATAAACTAAAATGATAAAGGAGATGGCACATTTTTCTATGGAGCTTGGGCACAGTGTGTTCACTAACGAAATTGGTATCAAATGAAAGGTGACGGTAAGCACATTACGTGGGTAAAATATTTTCAAATTCGTTAGTGGGGTTTTGGAGATATTTGAGTTTGAAGTTTCGGATTTCACAATCAAGATTTCAGCTAATTTTTCGAACAATTAATCGTAGAATGCGTAATAATGGGTGTACAGAAATAATATTGGTATCAAATGAAAGGTATTTCTGTTGTCTATAAATCTGTATCAAAAGTTTTTTTCTTTGTTAAAAAAAAAATAATACATATTAGGTATTTACTTCTCAAAAGGTGATTTTTTTAAGCGAGGCATTTGGCACATCGAAATATCAAAATATTCAGTGGTGACATGCACTTTTTTTTTGTAATTTTTCGATAGCTTAATGTGTTACCTTTAATTCTATATATAAAATAGTTCTATAAAACATACAAAAACCTTATAATAAGCAAAATACACAAAAACGAGCTGAAATATGCCTATTAAATAATAAGAATAGAAACTATAGTTCAGTCAATGGGGAAAAATCTGGAAAAAGCTAAGACGTCAGCTAAGTTTGAATGCAGTATTGAAGAGGGGTTTATCCCAAGTACAAATCTCAGATTGCGTATTGTTGGGTCTTGTGGGGCGACCGCCATTTTGAAAAACGCATTTGTCTCAATATCTCGAGAACGACTGGTCGGACAGAAAACAAGAAACAACTTTTTAGATTGGAAATTAGTTAATTTTTCTTTTTCTAGTACATCATTTTTCTCTAGGAGTTATAATTTCAGAGTTACACTACCGAAAATTGTGTGTTTTTTGGTATTTTCAATATTTTAAACAACCCTTAGAGTTAAGTGCGGAATTACTGAGAATGAGATACTTTGCGGTTCTGTTACTCTGAAAGTATAACTCCTAGAGAAAAATGATGTACTAGAAAAAGAAAGATTAACTAATTTCCAATCTAAAAAGTCCTTTCTACGCATTCTACGATTAATTGTTCGAAAAAATAGCTGAAATCTTGATTTTGAAATCCGAAACTTCAAACTCAAATATCTCCAAAACCCCACTAACGAATTTGAAAATATTTTACCCACGTAATGTGCTTACCGTCACCTTTCATTTGATACCAATTTCGTTAGTGAACACACTGGGCCCAAAAATGTGCCATCTCCTTTATCACCATTCAATTTAAATTATGAAAAGTTTTTTCATTGAGCTTATCAGAGAACCAGAATAGCCCCCCTGAACAATTATTTATTATTAAATATGAATTTTTGTATTTTCTTGATGAATGAATAGTTGGTCAATTGATAATTTTCCTTGCACAACATATTCTTTCAGTAATTTACTACTATTATGTGTGAAATTTTGTTCTTTAATCACATGAAATACAGTTTATTATCGGTTTAAATTTTTTTCCTGACTCGTTCTCATGGTCGCTATAACCATTCCCTGATGTAAATTTTTATCGCTGATCAAATGAATTAACCAATTTATTTTGTATGATATTATATCAAAAATTATATGCATAACTGGTCACTAAATTATGTTATAAGGTAAGTATTTAATTGTACCCACAAACATTTTCAAAAGAAAATATCATAGTAAATGTAGCTTGCATTTTCCCAGTGCCAAAAATCGAGATATAATTTTCAAACGATTCTGTATCATATGGTTGGTAGAGTTTGGTATTCCCCAAACTGTTGAGTCAACCAATTTTTTGTATATAGTAAAAAGACAAATTTGTTTTAATTTTTAAATTATTTTCATTTTATTGATATGGTTTCTTTTATTTAACTTTTCATTTAAGACTTTTAATTGTTTTATTTTCTGTTTTTTTTTTATCTTTAATTCGAACATTTTTTGTTTGGTTTTTGTTATTAATTCTGTTGTTGTTTAATGTTTGTTTTCACTTTTCATTTAAATTTTTAAAGATACAGTGTTTTTATCTAGTTTTTTTATTTTTCTTCCTTACATCAACTTTTATAAATAAAAAAAGGTTTATTTTTTTTAGTAACAATAATCACTTCTCTTCTCACACCCACCATTATCATCATCATCATAAACTTCTATACCTATATTCTAAAATACTCTAGTCGTTGGAAGAATTTAAGATATCATCTTCATCCAATTTTTGTTTTCTTTTATTTTTCTTTTTACTATTTAACATTTCTTTCTCTCTTGTTTTTTCCTATATGAGTTTTTCCTTACTATTTATTAACGATAAATTATTTTATTTTTTTTGTCTAAATTAATTTAATTTAAAATTTAACTTTACTATTTACAAATGTATGTACTCGTAAGATATAGTAATTTGATTTGAATTAAATAGTTAAGTGTTTTTTTTTTTTGTTTTTCTTTATTTTAATTTTTATCTGACACTCTTTCCATTTTAAAAAATAAATAAATTCATTAATTATGTTATTATTATTCCTTCTTCCATTTTTTATATAAACTATTCTCAGTTATTTTGCATTTTTCTCTCAAAATATTTTAAATTATTTTTATTTTTGTTTTAAGGTGTTTTTATTGTCTGTTTGTTTTCTTAAGCTTTTTCCTTTCAATTTATGTTTTGTTATTATTAAAATTAATAAGAAAAAAACTAAATGTTAAATAATAATAGTTGATGGTTTTATTTATTATTTTGTTCTTATGCAGGAAAAAAAATAAAACATGCGCGTGGAAAGAAAATCTCACTCATTTTTCGTGTTTTTTTGTTGTCTTTTGTGAAATATGAATGAAAGTTTTTTTGTTTTGTTTTTTTTTTGTTTATTTTATAGCAAAAAGGAAGAATTACATAAATTTATAAAATTAATTTTTCTAGTAATAAATATATATTTTCTTTTTTTTTTCAATTTTTGTTTTTTTTTTTTTTGTTTTTGATTAGAATCAAAGGCAGTGTAAAGTTGGGAAGTGTAATAATCGTATAGCACTTCGATGATGAAAATTAAATTTTCATATTGAATAAGATTTTACCTAAAAATCTTTTTCCAATTAAATTTAAAACGCGTTTTTTTGGTTTTGATTTTTTTTATGTATAAACACAATTTTACATTACATGCATACATATATAGTGGCAGTTTTTGGATGTTAAACATATAATTTCATTTATCATTTTCGATTAATTTTGAGTGGGTTTTGTTTTTTTGTTGTTGTTTTTTTTTTTTAATTTTTTGGCAAATAAGTTACTTTTTTTCCTATTAAAATGATTAAAAATGATTTGTTTTTTTTAATGTATGTAATTTTAATGATTCCAACTATCTTGCCTGTTGTCAGAGTTTTTTTTGTTTATTTGTTGAAAGAAACAAAAACAAGAATAGTTAACAATAAGAGAATAAAGATTTTTAAAAAAGATTAGAATTTAACACAAAAATTAAGAAAATTATTAAATAATTTAGCTACATTTAAAATTCTTTGAAAACTTTTAATTATTCTACAAATTTTTTATTTAATTTTTTTGTTTGTATCAATCTAAATTTTCTTAGTTTTAGAAATTGTAAATAAACAATTATTTAGCCCTGATTTTTCAATCGTCAGTTAGACTATCAGAAGAATAAATGTCAATATAAAAAAAACTTTTATTCCTAGGAATAAGCTCTATCTGAGGTTTATCTGACTATTGAAAAATTGGCCCTTAGTTTATTTTGTATAGAAATTAAAATATTTTCTAGGCTTAGTTTAAATTTAAACAGTATTACTAAAACGTAGTACAAAATTTCAGTTGGTTGACGCAGAGATTTTTTTTTTGTTTTTTAATTTTAATTTTTCTATAGAATTAACTTCTTTTTTTTTGTTTAAACATTTTGTGCGTCATTTCGGTTGACTTTCGTGGTTTTTGTTGTTGTTTATAATTTTACCTAAGGACTAAAAAAAACGAATCCTGGCACATTATATTGTTTTTTTCTTTTATAATAATTAACCTATTTATTTTTTTTTAAGAGTTAAATTTGAATGTAATTTATTTTACTTTTATTTATTTTCTTCTCTGTCACTATCTCTCGTGTGTAGGTACCAAACCGTTGGTCTTTAATTGCAGTTTTTATATCTTTTTTTTGTCTTTTTATTTTTAATTTTTTTAACAATTTTTAACTAGAAAATACACATCTTTTTTAATTTTTTTTTGTGTTTTTAAAATTTTTTTGTTTGGTAAAAAAATTATTATTTTTAAATTTATATACTTAAAAAAGAAAACTTAAAAAATAAACACACAAAATTTTTATTTATTTTTATATATAAATACAATTTATACAATGGAAAGACCATTGATAGTTGTTGTTGTTGGTTTTGTTTTTTTTTTTAGTCAATAGTTGATAGTTTAAATGGTATATATAATTAGTAGTTTTAGTAGTGTGGTTGTTGTTGTTGGTTTTTGTTTACATAAAGTCTCTAGTTCCGGGGCACAATTCTGTACGATATTGATTGAATGTGGTCAGACCGTTGTAACACGATCTATTTCCACATATCGTACAGAATTGTCGCTTTGTCAGCAAATCACATCTTTTTCATCGAAAACGGCTGTGTCCATTGAACTGAGAGATTTTAGGCGGGTTTGCAGTACCGATGACCCCCGAAGTTTTCGTTTGATTTTTCTGAAAAAAATTATTTATGTAATATTCGTTTCAAAAGAATGTAGGTAATTTACTGGAATTGAAAGCGTTTTATGATAAAAAAGTACAAAAACTAAGGTAGAAGGTATGAAGAAAAAAAATGGTCTTCTTCAATTTTTTAAGTTTCTATTTCTTTAACATTCCATAATTCGAAAACTACTCCACACTCTTTTTGTGTACTTTTTTTAATTCACATGATATGACTAATACTTTGTGGAATAGCTTTGCTGAAGTTCACTCTCTGACCCACAAAATGTGAGCCCATTGGACCCATTCCAATTCCGCACGATATATAAAAATGGGGAAAATTGAATTTCATGACATTGATAAGAAAAGTATGTCTGAAAGCGGAAGGATATCTGACATTTTATAATCTTGATGAATAAAATGGAATTGATGAACTTATTTTTTTTTCTGTGGAGGTATAACGTTCCATGCATGGATGTAACGTGAAAAAAAAACATTCTACAAATTGAATGAGCTGTACCGGGGAATAATTGGTGTTGGATGTCCAGAGCACATCGCACACAATACTTTCAAGATACTTGGAACCAAGTAATATTTAATTTTGAAATGTCGACCTGAACCTGAAAATATACTAAAATTAATACTTGAATGTTGAAGAGTCAATCCGGAAGGAACTACCAGAGTCACTTTTTTATGAAATTGCGACTTTGATCTTTCTTTCTACTGACCCTTCACGTGTTTCATGGGTGATTGCAGGAGCAATAGAGTTTAAACAAGATTTTGACGAAATTATTTAATGGTAAACAACTGGCGAACATTTTGTTGTAACCTTGCCAACTGTTAAGAGGAAGACCGTGCGTCAAATCATTTTTAGATTTTTGGCACAGTTGTTTTTTAGTTATGGCCCGATGAATCAAAAATGCAAACAAAAATGTATTTAGTCATTTTGTCAGAGTATGCGATAAATCATTTACGAGTAGATCCTTGTGATTCATTTTTGCGACTTAATAATGACGTGACCAAAATCGCATGTCCCTAGCTTTAAGTTCGAGTTCTAATAAAAGTCTGAACTCTAACGAATATAATTGAGATATTTTTTGGGTTTTTAGAAATTAAATAATGACTTTCAAAATTATTTAAAATCAAAGGCTTTGGATTAAGATCGTTTTTAAGCGGTTAAAAAAACCCTGTTTTTTAATAAATATTTTTAAATCGTAACTAACGATATTTAACATAAAACCGTTTTTTTTTTTTTTTATTTTGAAACTCTCGTTAACGACTGAGCCGGAATTTACAAGAAAATTATACAGAAGCGTTTGAAAAAATCCAATCCTAAACTTTTGATGGTTGTCAATTTCAATTATCTCAATGAGAGATATCGTGTTTAAAAATTTCGAACACTAAACGACTGCAATATTTAGGAACAAGAACATTTAGTGTCTCAAAAAAGTGTTTCTATGCGCTTCGGAACTTTTTACTTTCGACTAGAATAGTTTTGAAATAACAAACATTTACGATCAACCAACTAACATTTTAACACCTCTTGCGTTGCAAAAAATTGGCGAGATAACAGATATATTTTGACAGGAAAATAAAGCCACTACAGGCGGTCGACTTTCTTTCTTTTGCGATTATCTCGAAACTTCTTTTTTTGACATGGTACTTTCGTGATCTCGAAGTATCCGTCCGATTGCTTTCAAAAATTTTACTGGATATTTTAACATTATCTAAAAACTACAATGTGATAAATATGATTAACATTATCTACATTATTATTTATTTAAAATAATGCTCTTGCTTGAAAAAATTTCAGAAAAAAATATTAAATATTTTGAAACCCTTTATATATTTTGATAAAAATATTCCGGCCTATAGTTTCGAATTCATTAATAAAAAAAGTGAATTTTTCGGTCCGGCGATGCCTATGACTCTGATTAAAAAAAAACTTACACATAGAATACATAAATTCTTGATCGGTTAGGTACGCCGAATTTAATTTCGTCCGAGTTTTTACGTACACCAGTTGAGCCCTTCTGAGGTTTATGTAGGAATTAATCTAAATCTGACCTCTTAATTCCTTCAAATGTAAATTTTCATGGCGTGAGTCGATAGGTATTTACAAATGGAAAACATTTCAGAACAAAATCTCTTCCATTGTTGTTTAAAAACTGGGCTAAAGGGATCAAACTAGATTTAAAACCTATCCACTAATGGGCAATTATATGTAAAAAAAAGCCAACTTACATAACCTGACCCCATTTAAACAAATGCACAGTTTCAACCTAATTCTAAGCTTTTTAAGTATTTATAATCACTTGCGGAATGAATGAATGAATGAATAAAACTTACTTGTATGCGAACGCAACAAATCCACAGCAAAACAGCACCATTAGGATACACAATGTGGCTAAAATTTCAGCTGGCAGTTTCATGATGGCAGAACACTGCAGGAACGACTCATCGTCGCCAGATGGACAATGCACAATGCCATCACACCACACGCTGGCATTAACGCATGCCCCCAATTCGGAGCACTTGAATGTACAGTCTTCTGCAAATTAAAAAATAACAAAAAACAGCCACAGTTAAAAATTAAGGCTTTAGAATTCTCATTAGGGTGTTCCTTTGTTTCGCAATTCGTGTATATAATCAAAAGCCCATCAAAGATATACCCACACTAACACATACCTACTAAGCCCAAGGCTGGTCTAGGAACCAATTCCATCCAATTGAATGTGAAATCACCATTATCCGGTCTGAGGAACTCGACACTGATGGCCTTCGATCGGTTGGCTATAGCATAATTTGGTCTCTCGTTCCAGCCGGCACTGAATATCTCTACAAACTCATATGCATTTGAGTTCTCACCCAAAGGACATGCCGTTATTGTGAGTCCTGTGTAACAAAAGAGAGAGTATAAGATTTGTGTAATGAAAACATAATAACCATCACTCTCTGTGTCTTGTCCGAAACCCAAACCCAAAACCGGAATTGACACTCTCTCTCTTTATACTTTACCTTCAGATGTTGTCAGCACAACTCTGGCCTTGGTTTCGCACCGGTATGAGCTGGTGCCTATCACTGTCGCATTAATCGTTTTGTAAATATTCGGACTGTACTTTCGCAGGAAGATGCCCTTCAGTCGGACATACAAGAACTTGTTTCCATTTGAAGGCTCGATTAACCATGGTCGGGTTCGGCAATCCATCTGTGATGTATACCAACATGTTGTAAGAAAGCCGGAAGGAAGAGAGAGCGGGGTTGGAAAGAGGGAGGAAAAAGAGTGAAAATTCAATTTGAATTTACAATGAGAGGATGAAAGGTATCCTTACGTCTCCGAACGTCATGTCAATGGTGCCACTTGGACCGAATTTCCTTCGGCCATCCTTGCAGCTTGTTGGTCCCTTGACGAATTCAAAGAGTCCTTCGAAGTTCAATGCGTCCGGGTCATCGAGTGTGGTCATGTTGAGGGCAGTAAAATGCACCTCTAGGTCTCTGCTGGTTGAGGTGTATTCAACCGGTAAATGGGATGCATTCGAAGAATTGCACAAACAACCACGTGGCAAAAGAATCGAATCATGATAGGGCCTTTCGAAAATCTGAGAACAAAAAAAAAATGTTATATGTTTTTTAAAAGTGGTTGGGTGCTATAGATACAGTTAATGAAATAAGTTTTTCAATTAAAAGTTGATAATGTTGCCAACTGAGTAGTTATTCAAATAAAATTTAGCAAACGTTTGGTTGATGTTTTGAAACTGTTATAAACAAAATATGTTAAATATACTCAACAACACAAATAGAAAGCACAACACACAATAGAAAACACACAAGAGACAACACACAACACACAAAACACACAAAACACAACACACAAAACACAACATACAACACACAACACACAACATACAACACACAACACACAAAATACAAAACACAAAACTTAACACACAACACACCACACACCACACACACAACACAACATAAAGAAATTGAATATGAAATAGAATGAATTTAGTTTCAATTAGAAAAATGTCTGCTCCAAAACGAATATTGTAAAATTTCATCTCAAAACCGGAAGGTTATGTAAAAAGTTTATTAAAATCTAATTTTTACCTCACTTGGCAACAATAAAATTCCACACACAAAGTCAGTTAATCTCTTTACTCACCTCAACACGAACATTGGTGTTACCATAGCAAAATGACCTATTGATATCCTCATCCACTTTCGATGTGCACATACGATTCATTGTGGTAACCTTCCTTAACTTAATACGAACACGTTCACCTCGTTGTCCTTCGAATTTGTAAATGCATCTGAGATTTCGAGTACCCCCACGACCGAACATGAATATGTTACGAATGCTGCGAAAGATAGCTGGGTCCTTGCGATCCATTTGGCTGCTAACGAATTTCCGATTGCAGTCATGTTCGCCAGCCATTGGTATACCATCCTGATGCAGGTCAACAAATTCATACTTGAGCTTGAAGTCCAGTGGTCTAGTGGTTGAAAAAAAAAGAGTATAAGTAGGTAAGTTTACAAGGCTACAGGTTTGTAAATTTTGCAATTTTGGGTGCATGGAAAGTCAATGCATACCTTAGAACTGTAGATTCGGTATTCCTTAGTTCGAGGGTTATAGTATCACCACTCGATACATAGCTTTCACTAACCATACAAGGACGTGCATGGGTTTCGTTGATGTTCGCTCGGTCGCAGGTTCTCGGTACAGTCCCTCGGCAAAAACGAGCTATGACGTTTGTGTAGTTTTGTCCATATTGTGCCAAGACAGGATGGTTAGGGATATCACGTTCACTGTGAGAAATTTGAAACAAAAAAATATTGGTTACTTCCGAGAATAAATTTGAAGGAGCTCCTTAAACAACTTTAAATATTTTTGTTTTTTATAATTAACAATTTTCAATATTTTCAATTTGGATTTATTTACCAATTCAAATCCTTGCAGACAGGAGGTTCCCTTAAGGCACCATCCCAAATTCTCAACATCCCACTGCAGTCCTCGTGCGTTTGAAGGACTCCAATCGCCCCAACCGATGTCTCATCCTGAAACCCAAACGCCGGATCCAAATTGAATTTCAACATCGATATCCAGACCTTGAATCGTGACAGTGGCATTTGATATTGCTGCCCCGAGCGCCGGGGCAAACTTAAATGGTCGTAGGTTTTGAAAACTCCCGTTCCTTGTAAATGATACAAACAAGTAGTGTTCGGTGCTAGCGAATGTTTTGGATTCTCCAATATACCACGCCCCGAGCCACGAATCCAAAATTCACACAATTTCTTGTTCTTTGCATACGTTGGACTTTGTATATCTACGAACTTTACTTCAACCTACAGGACGAGGACAAAAACAACAAAAAGTGGAAAAAAGGGTCAATATATAGGAGGAAGAAAAACAAGTTATTAATCGATCCAACCACCCACCTCAAGTTGGAATCCATGCAGAGGCAGGATTTGGGATGAGGTGCCAGTAAACGTTCCGAACGGCGATGTAGTAAACTCAACTAATAATTGTGGGCCACTGGAGACTGCCGCTGGCACGCTCTGTCCACCGCCACAAAACTTTAGGATTACCGGATCCCTAATGGTGTACCCGTCGTACACGGTCACGTAATCCTGCAAAATATCGGAACGGAACTTCATAAAATTTCGTGTTTTCGAACGACGACACAAGGACGTCGAGGACGACGACGATGGTGAACAGTAGTTCAGTAATTTGCTTGTTTCGATTTTTGATTCCAATCCACTAAATGGAACTGGTTGATGGGGAAAGTTGTGTGCAGGAGTATTATAACGAAAGGATTCGGCATGGTTTTTGGGATGTGGAATGAAAGTGTCGTGGAATGGCAACTTGTACATTATACTAGGGAACTACTGAGTAGGTTTATGTGCGGGGTTGTTTATTGAAATTGACTTTGTTCAATTATTTACCTTAGGTTTTTGCAATGAGGAGGGGTGTGCCTGAGCAAAATTGGGAGAGTGCATCGTGATTTCAGGATATGTCTATAGGATTTGGTTGGTTTTGGAGAGAATTGAAGTTGTATAAAGCACTGCTGGATGCAATTATACACGGTGACTTTTTTTCCTCTGTTTCATGTTTATTTACATTTAAACTTGCATTTTTGGTTTTGTTCTATTGATATTTAAAATTGTGGTTTTTGTGGTTACCTACATGTTGGGAATATCACAGAACTGCAATGTTTTTTTAAAGTGCTTTATAGGTAACCAACCTAAAATGCAGGGTTATTGTGCTCGATTGGAATCTCTCTTTCAGGTGAAATTGCGGTTCTAATGTGTATGTGCTTAAATTTTAATAAAACAACGAGGGGGTGTTTTACTCGAAATGGGGGGCTTAAAATGTAAGGGATAAGTTTGAGGCTAGTGCAGAGGGAGTTTAAAGTGCAGAGACATTGAACTTTTTAATTTAATTTGTGGTCAACGATGTGTTAAATTGTGGGAACTTTGGTGTGATGCTGAAATTTTTACTATGTTGTCCATGAATTTCTGATATCATCGACGTGAATAAAGTTAGTAATTAGTTTATGGAAAGGTTTAAGTGGGTATTTTTGGTGAGTGAAAATTGATTGTTAAATTGATTTATTTAGTTAAATTTTATTTTTATTTTAAGTTTTTTTTTTCCTATTCCTAGAATGTAATGTAACTGATATACATGTTTTGAATAAATATTATTTTGCATTTTAGAAGCACGCATTGCAGATTATAGATAGTATATAAAATTTATTGATTTTTGAAATGTGATAGTAATTTCAAATGATTGAATTATACTGAAAGAATGTATGTATAGGGAATTAAATAATGATTTGGTGTTTGAGGTTATCTTTAGTAGTTATCGATTATTTAACTTTTTAAAAATGGATTGGAGCTATGTATGCTTTTTAAGCAAAATTTATTAACAGTCCTAAAAATGTAGGAATTAGCTATGGCAACTTTTTTTTATGGATGCTTAATATTTTAGGCCAGGGCTGTATAATTCTATTTTGAAATGCAGTTTTGGTTCCAAATAATGATTTGAAAAAAAGGGTTCAGAATTTCTTTCATTTTAAAAAGTTTGTCCAATTTTCAAAACAAATCTTTCTTGCGGAAGCAAAGTCAAAAAGCGAACTTTATTCCAACAAATTGGAAATTATACTGAAGAATTGTCAGAAGTGAAATAATAATATGCATTTATTTTAAAAATATGTCAAAATATGCAAATAAATGCAAAATATGCTTTTATAGTAAAATATGCAAGAAAAAAAAAAAAAAAAAAAAAAAATAATGATTGAATACCATTTTAAAGGAAATCTCTCGATTCGTAATCATTGATTACGATTGATGACACATTGTTTAATATGTTATTGTATTAAATAAAATGAGTGACTTGGAATAAAATAAACTTCCAGTTCAATTTGAATTTAAGGACCCCATCAATCTTACAAGTAATAAAGACTAAAATATTCTCTATAATAACACACTGGTCAACAAAATTAAACTTTTTTTTTGTTACAGAAACCAAGGTATACTTTTCTATAGGATTTTGGTGTGCTGAGCTCAAATCCGAAGTCAAAAAAATTCTATCACATCACGTTTTTGAGATAATCCCGTTAAAAAAATCGAAAATGCCGCTTTTTACCAGTTTTCGAGATTATTTCTTAGCTTTTGGTTATTTGTTTTAAATAAATTTGTTGCTTTTAATAGTAAATCTCGAAATGTTCTTTGCCAATCGCTTTCAAATTTTGACACAACGTTCCATTTAGAATCTTGCAAGTTTTTATATTTGCGAAGGTGGTGAATCGCAGTGAGATACATCAAAGCGTGACCGTGTCAGATACTTATACTAAATAATTTCTAGTGAGAAAAATGTAATTTTTTTTCTTGTTAAAAACAAGATTAGAACTTACTGGAATGTAAATGAAACGTTGTGTCAAAATTTGAAAGCGATTGGCAAAGAACATTTCGAGATTTACTATTAAAAGCAAATAAATATGAGATATACCAAACACGTTGATTTAAATTTCAGATTTCTCAAAGAAGATAAGAGATTTTTAAAAGATTTAAACGGATTTAGAAAGACAAGATTTAGTTCTATTAGAAACCGTTACAAATTTATTTAAAACAAATAACCAAAAGCTAAGAAATAATCTCGAAAACTGGTAAAAAAAGCGGCATTTTCGATTTTCCAACGAGATTATCTCAAAAACGTGATGTGGTAGAATTGTTCTGACTTTGGATTCGAGCTCAGCACCCAAAAAACCTATAGAAAAGTATATCTTAGTGTCTGTAACAAAAACCTTGTTGACCAGTGTAATTTAAGTGTACAAAATTTTTGGTGCTACTGGTATTTTTATTGAAAACATTTTCCATTAAAATATTCATATTATTTTATGATCAAATATCAAAACACCCACTAAAATTGCTTTCATTTAAAATATTGATGTTGTTGAATTTTATTAATTGCTTTTTCAGAGTGAAACAATAAACAAAAACCTAAAGTATCAATAAAGAACACAATTTCGCAGAGTTAAAATCATTGTAAACTTTAAAACCGTCTCTATTTTCTCTCTTTCTCTCAATATAAAGCACTATTGTTCTGTTTTTATTCAAAAATATACTTTACACAATTTAAATATACCTACAAAAAATAAACAAAAGACAATCTCCCACTCACATTGAAATAAAGCAAAATTTCATTGTTTTTTAACGTTTTGAATAATATTTTACAACACAACGCGGATAGCACTATTCATAATAAAACAAAAATAACAATAAAAAAACAAACAAGTTAATGTTGCGTAATGGAAATGTATATAACAATTTATAATTGCCTTTTTGAAACAGTGCGTTTCACACGTTTTATTTCCACTCTCTTGTTTGTACAAAAAACGCCACCAATTAAAAGTATATACCAATTTTATTTTCAAAATAAAACAAAAAAAAAAAATCCATAAAAATAAAAAAAAATTAATTTCAACCAAAAGCTTCATATAAAATTTTGAGTAAACATCAAGTGCTATTTTATGAATCATCTGCAAACAACTTGTGGGCCTTGGAGAAGCGCGTTAAAATTAAACATAAAAAAACCCAAATACATAAAGTGCTGCTCATAAGGATACAGTATTTTTTTACTGCCCAAGGACTTCCATCCATCCCAAACACATACGTTTTATACTACTTTACAGGTTAAGAAACAAAAAAAAAAAAAAAAAATAGCCTTCAATAAACCGTCACGTAGCCATTAAAATCCTGCGGCATTTAGGGTCCATAAGTGTTTGTTAGCGCCCAGCAAATTAAGTACCACCTCCCCACGATGGGCTGCATATACGCGTGTTAGCGGGTTAGTTTTACTCATCTCTAGAATTTTTCAACCATAATCCACCGCCGCCGCCAAGCAAGCAGTTTAGAATGCATCGTCATCCATTAGATGATCACTTCCGAGGAGTCTTTAATTTGAGTAGAGGATATTATCCTGACGAAGGATAAGTGGGCATTTTAGCCCATTAAAACGATTAAACTAGAAAAAAAAAGTGCTGCGATACTCCTCTTCGTCATCATCATCGTATCGTGTGGTTGAACGTATATGCAAATATTTTTTTTTTCATTTCGAGGAGATAAATGGACGAATTGAGTGGATTTAAACACAAAATGGATTCTTTTCGCACCAAAAAAACTAAAGAGTAACAGAAAAAATACTGAGAGTGATTCTGGACTCAATGTCATTATACACACTTACTCACACACAGTGAAGATGACATCTCTGTTCTTGTAACCATTTATTACAACGAGGATAGATTCCCACTCTCTTGAGATACAAGGAACCCTATATAACAATGCCTTCAAATCAAGGACTCAATCAATTAAAATCAAATTTCAGATGGCAGTTACCCCCGAAGACTCTCAACAGAACTTTCCAAACTGCATGTAAAAGCAACAACCCTCATCCATCAGTTTGCCGCCCGGGAAACGGAAACTAGAGCCAAAGGGATAATAACAGACTTTTCTACCCCAACCAACAGTCCCTATACTCGCACTTTTAGTCCCTATTCAGTTAGTCAAGGAGCAATCCTTTTTCTAGAGATGTCTACTTGGGTACCTATGTGTGATATCTAGAAAAGGGAGAGAGAGAGTTGTCCATTAATCTGGAAGAAGAAAAGGAAGGATAGGACTTTTTTGTTGAAACTTTTTGTTTTTATATTTTTCACATCCTTTATATGATGCAGGCAAGGCTCTTCCAGCGTTTCTGTCCCGAACATTGTCGGATTTTAACGCGACTTGCTGCTGCTTCTGCCTAGACAGCTATAGTGTTGTATAAAGTTGTTGCAATGTGTGTATAATATATCATCATGTGTCTCTTTATTATCCTATGTGAAGTATGGTGCCATATAAATTCGTATATTTTAAGTGAAAAAACGTGCTGAATTGGTATTTAATTTTCAAAAGTGCCTTTCTAAATGTGTCTAACAATCTGCAAACACATTCACACACCAACAAACATACACATTCAAGTGTAAAATTTTCAATACAAAAAACATATACCAGAAGTGCGATAGGAGAAGAATAGTATTGCAATAAAAAAAGTAAAGAAAAAACAACATATTTTCAAATACAATACAACAAAAGAATTATCAAGAATAGTAGTAAAGTTGTACAACGGTACATGGTCGGGTGTGCGGTTTTAAAAAAATGGTGGTGTCCTGTGCGCGCCAACATGCGTTCCTGGTTTTGAAAATGAAAACGGAAGGGTGCCATAGACTATATAAAAAAATACAAAAAAATGGTGGTTGTGACGTAGTTCAGGGAGGTTAGGGTATTTGGGGGGTGTAGAGATACTCTTTTCCGGATTGTGTTATCCTTTCGAGTGTAACACGTCAATGGGTTGTGGTTTTTTTTTTTTGTTCTTTTGAATGATCATCATAAGCTACTACACAAAAAAAAAAAAAAACGATCAAAAGAGGTTTTTATTGTTTTTCTACTGGCTACGAAAGTTTAAGAACAATATTCTAGGTGAATTTTTTTTTTGTTATTGTGGGATTTTTGTGGTTTAAGGCTAACAATAACAACAGGACTTTGACCTTTTTTTGAATGAATATAACTAACTTCTTATATTTCAAAAATGTCTATATAAATGCTGAATACAAAAGACATGTAAAAATGTATTATGCAACAACATTGAATATTAAATTAAAAAAAAAGAGGAGTGAAAGTTCAATATTGAATAATATTTTTTTTTGATGATTTTTTTTTGAAAGAAGAAAAAAAAAAAATTCAAAAAAACATTGCAAAGGAGAGAGAGATATGGTTTTGTATACATTACGTTACCGTTGATTTCCATTTCGGGTTTGGGCTATCCTATTTGAAAAATTATTTATCTTTTATTAGTATAACTAATAATAAGATTAGAATAAGTTTTTTTTTTGTATATTTGAAAATTTTTATAGGCTGGGGGTGAAATTTGACGGAATTTAACTTGTAAAATGTTATGTGTGTTTTATTATTTTGAAAGGGGGGTTAGATATGATGAAAATATAAAGAAAATGGAATAATTGTAGAAAATGTTTTAAACACGAGTGGGTTTTCCTATTAAAAAAAATTATTTTTATTTTTTTCCCTATTGCAGGATATACAAAAAAAAAAGACAGATGGATCGCACTTTTCGAAGCAGATAACTTGAATGGTCAAATATAATTTTTTATTTTTTATTTCATTATTTCGTCATTTAAAGATACAAAGGTATGAAAGAAAAAAATAAAATAAAAAAGTTACGTATACGCCAGAGTGACCATAACTTTAAATGATTTAAATCAGTATTTTCAATACGCAAAGAATACAAGTGCAATCATTTGAGAAGACAAAGTTGATTTAGAAAGGATTTTTTATGAATACATCAGTTTTTGTTTTTTTTTTCCAAAGATTACTGCATATTATTATGTTAATTCAATTTGTTAAGTCATTATTTAAACCATTTAATTTTTTTTATTTTACAAAAAAGCTTAAAAATCTAATTATTATTTTTTTTAAGTTAACAGGCCAGTTCATTCGTATTTCAGAGCATCTATTAAAAGTTTCATGAAAAAATCGAGTATATTACGTTATTGACCAAAGTTGAAGCCTATTTTTAGTCAGTTGTGAATTTCTTTTAACTTTTCATATCGATCCTTATTAGCATTTAAATATCATCTTTATGTGTAAAACAAAGTCGTAACATAATTTGTTTCGCATGAAATTGAATATTTTCTGGGAAAAATATTAATCCTTGCACTACCGTTGATAAACCAACAAGAATTGAATAACTGCAAGCGATAAATTTATTTATGTTATTAAGGACATAATTCAACAAATGATTGAATAAATGGTCTTTCAAGTAGTATATCCCAAAATCTAGCTGTAAAATAAAAGTTTGAAGTTGACTACTACTTTAAAGTCTAACAGTGAGTATAAGTATTTGCTTGAAAAAAATAATCTGCCTGGACTATCCAAAGCATCAATCTGATAATTTCTGTGTTGGAATCAAAACTTTTTTTACTTAAAAATTTTTTTTTTAAATGAATAAATAAAATTAAATTTTTTTTCACCCAATCTATTTTTTTTTTTTTTTCAAAACAAGAACCATCACTATGCATATATGTAAAAACCAGTAGTGTATTATATTAACTGTCGATTGCCTCAGTTTTGAGTTTTTTCTATACCAATTTGATTTGTATCAACTTCCCAAATATGTATAAACGTGAAAAAAAATCCACCGTGTTTTTGCTTAGAGTAAAAACAAAAATAAAAGTTAAATCTTTTAATGTTGTTACCTATTTCTTTTTCAAAATCACCTAAAGAAAATCTAAATTTTAATCCCAACAACGTAATTGACATTCTTAGCGTCATCGGTAAAAATTTTTTTTAAATCACATTTTTCTATTTAAATGCAAATGTGTTTGTAACGAAGTTATAAAAGTTAAAAAAGTTATGTAAAACGTTTTTTTGTAGTCGACGTGATGCCGAAGGTGAATAAATATTACAAAAAAAAAAAATTTTCGTCCAGGAAAATTAATTCAAAAATTGTTTCCACTCTGGTGTATACGTAACTTTTTTTTTCTATATCAACCAACGAGTATATCCCCTGCTCCACAATCGTAAACTTCACTGACGTGGGAATGTTGTTTAGTCATTTGTGTGCTTCGCTAACATGCCATTAACAATTAACACTTCATTTAACATTAATTAAACAACAACAGCGAAAAAAAAGTTTATATATATGCTGTTCCCCCTTTGCTTACTCACTCACAATAGGAGGTATATCTCACAAGTAAATTCCATTCGAATTATAATATGTATCATATAGACAAGGTAGATTGTTTCCCTGTCTTCTAAATGTACGTTATAGCTAAAAACACCCCCACTTATCTGCACATTCTACAAAATTATGCTTCAATTTCTAAATTAATATCTAATTTCACAGGAATACCGCTGCTTCTTCCACTTCACATCTTTCCACATGTCGTCACTGCGCCATACCGCGCACCGCACCGCATCGTGAACGAGCAGAGTAATTTTCCTCCATTTAAATTCCTCTCATTATAATTCATGGATGCAAGCAGAGACACAGGAATCACATTGCTGTGTGTAACCTAATTTCGGTAAAGTCAAACTCAATAAACCGAATTTTGTTTGTTTGTGTTGTTGTGTTAATGTTGAATTTTCCATAAACACATAGACGCAAACATTAAATAGCGCAATAGAGTACCGGTAATGCCTTTGTAAATACCCTACAACGACAAACCGAACGTAATGGGGAATTTAATTTGATTGCACCGATTCATTATCTTGGAAAAAAAGGACACCATTAAAGGACGAACTAGAAACACAGAAGAAAAAAACGAGGATTGTAGGAAAAACGATTTGCTTTCCCGGAAGGTAATCGAAATTACAGAGAAAAAAATTCCTGCAAGATTTTTTTTTTTTTTTTTGGTTTGTAGTCTTTGTTTTATTTTTATTCGTTTTCTGCTTTATTATCCTTGGAATCAACGACAAGGTAATTATGTAAAAAAAACAATTTATATTTTTCTTTGTAGACAAATAGAAAGTTTAAAGTTTTGAACTTGCGGTGTGAGAAATCACGAATAAAATCAAATTAAAAGAAAAAGAGATTAATAAATAAAGAAAAGCAGGACAAAAAAGGAAGAATATAGTACAGTATACTGAAATTGTTTATATATATATATATTGGTTAACAAGGACACAATCTAATTACCTGAATGTAGTCACAATCGTTCCAGGTCTTGAGGCGAGGTTCAAATTTCTTATCCTTTTCATTTGTATTCCCTATCTTATTACCAATCGTCTCTTGTGTAGATATCCAAACGAGGTTTCCTTTTGGCTGGCGTACAAGGATGAGGGCATGTTTTCCATCAGGCACGTCGTGCTTTAAGAATAAATCAAGAACAAGAAAGAAGAAATGAGAATAATACGAGTTACGACAACACAGTAAATTAGTTTGGTACAATAGGTTTCCTTTTTCCGGTTTGCATTATTGTTTCTGTGTATGTGTGTGTGAATAGATTTTTATTTTTATTTCTCTAAAATAAAAAAAAAAGTCTCTGTTTCTCTTTTAAGATCCATTCATTTGTTTTGTGTTAGTTTTTATCCTTTGTACTTTATTTTAACTGGAAGCAAACTCACAGAGAGAGTCCTTATTTTTGTTGATGATGAAAAATGAATGGACCAATAAACTTAATGACCAGTACTTCTCTTATTTGGTTTAGGTTTATATATAGTAGAAATAGAATTCTAAGACTGTGAGGTATATTAATGAAGTGAATTAAATATCTAAACAAAAACAGACAGAAAATCTGGAAATATTGGGTACTTTTTTGGGAAGTTAAAGTGATTCTATAAATGATGATGGGGACTGTCATTTGGATTTTAATTTTAGGGAAATAAAATAAGTGAGGAAAAGTTGAATTAATTTAAGTACTTTTAATGTCCTTAGAATTTAAATGAAAGATAAAATTATTTTTGTAAAAAGTTTTTAAGGAATCAAATTAATAACTCTTTAATTGCGTATTGAGTATTTTGAATTTGATTTTAAGTTTTAACTCATTCACAAACGAAATAATTAAAGCACAGTTTTCTCAAATAAAACATAAATATACTAACGTATTTTTGAACAATCATAAAATGTACATAATTTCTTTCATATACATAATGTACATATGCGGTCATGAAGTCATTTGTAAAAACCAACCTTTTTGAAGAGAATTTTGTGTTTTAAGAAACGACTTTAAAAATTACAATAATATTTTTGGAAAAGAAAAAATTAAAACATAATATTGTTTCATGAAAAATAAAATTGTTATAAAATGATAGAATTTTGACCTCCAATTTTATAAAACCATTTTTTTTTCAAACACTGTGGATGGTCACAAAAATCTATTCACCTTCAAAACTAATCATTTGAATGGTCATCATTTTGGAATATATAGACAAATTTGACACTTTTTGGGGCCAAGCTTGTGAAAATGAAATCTGTTTACAGTCTTTTGATATTTATATTTGCTTAAAACAAAATGAATGCCAGTTAATGGATTGAACATTTTTATGTAAATAATCATAAAATGTTAATGATACAGAAAAATTGTTTTCGAAAAATAATTCTGCATTGGCGTTTTTAAATCCCAAAAATAAAGTAAAAATATGCACTGTATATGGAATTTGCAGTTTCATCGAAACAAAGACAAAATTGCTTGAATTGTGGAAATCTTTTCAAAAAAAAAAAATAAAAACTTTAACACACAGTTCAACAGCAGAAAAACGAGTTTTTTGTACCTTCATTAGTATAGTAATGAAAAGTTTTCTTTTTGTTTGTTACATTTTTTTTTCATTTGTTATCCTTTTTCAAAAACTTTGCTACACTTCCAAAAACGCTTGCTGCAACACTGGTTCATTGTTGCTTATTTAAAATAGAGCAATATTTCCAAAAAGAGTGTCGATACATTTTTGATTATATTCTAAAATAATCAATCGTAGGGTTTGTTTTTCTGAATTTGTAAGGGTGCAACATTTGGGCTCATAAGTTTCAACATTTTAGTTGATGTTAAGGTCATAAGATAAATTTTTAAATTGAACTTTCATAAAGAAAAACTTTTCACAACCTATTTATTTAAAATTTGATCATAATTTAAGACCCAGATCCACAAGTATTCATTTAAAGTTTCATTTTTTTTTTCGAAACACAATAATATGAAATAATCACAAGAAATTTTAAAATAAGACAACTTGATTCCTTAAATGAGATATAATACGTACAATAATTCAAAGAACTTACACTTAAACAAATTTTAAGGACAAGGGTATGAACAATAACTAAAAACCAAAAAACCTCAAATGTTTGCGGATTAAAGAATATCTATCTAACTTGTGTTTGCTCAAGTTGAATTTCAAAAATAAATAAAAAAAAAAAAAACAAAATAAAAACTACCAGACATACCATGAAGCAATTTAGATATAAATTCTTTGGTTTCACAAAATAAGCTAATTTTCCGCTAGTCCTTTTCATAATCCTTAATTTGTTTGAGAGAGTTTTTAGGGAAAACTTTTCTCTCCATTCAACAGTTTTGGTTGGTTTATTTTCCTTCCTCTTCATTTTCATTTCCTATTTGTTCCCTCTCTTTTACTCTCTTGCTGTACTATCATACACAAATGACAGACTTTAACAATGAAAATCATTAAAGTTGTCAACGAAAATTTTCATTTGAACTTACCAAAAATAAAATTAACAAAAAAAAGAAACAAAACCAGAAAACAAAATGAAAATTGTTCTTCTCTTCCGTTTATAGAAATATACATACACTCGTACACATACACCAGAGAAACTTAAATGGTTGGAAGATAACTTTGTGACAAACAAAAGTTATGATCCTTTGCAGATTTCCCCAACAAAGTTGTTTTAAAACAAAAATATTTTCATTTTGTTTGTCTCTCTCTCAAAAAAAAAAAAAAAATAAAATAAAACTTAAAAAAAAAAACGAACAACTTGAAAGTAATAAAATAATTGATAGAAAAATAAAACACACAGAAACCCTAAACTTTTACAACACACCCAGAAATTGCAATTGTCTCCGTAATTACGAAAGTTTTGTGTGGCGAAAAGTTTTTACCCTACACATCACACACATATGGACCCAAAATTGGAAGGATACACACATCCTACCAACGATTAAATTACAAAGCTCACCTGTCGCACCGCATAGTAGCAAGTTAAATTTCTGGGATAAATTCCTGGATAGTTTGGTGATTGAAGACGGCAAACTTTTTTATCACAGTCGCTGAAAATCCTTGAACAATAGGTCCCTGGGATTAGATCTCCTATAAAAAGAGAATCAACAAGAAGAAAAAAAAAGGAAATAAACAAATTATATTGCCATTTTTGAAATCCTTTTCATTAAAAGTTAGAAGATTTTTTTTGGGTATTTACCCAAATAATATTTCGGTTCGGTGTAATTTTGGTCGTCCTTCATCACAGGCCTATCCAAGATGCTCGTAAAGGACTTATCGTTAACATACGAACTAAACAAACTAAAATCCTGTCCATAGCGATCCGAACGTGCACTGGAATTCGTAAAATCCTCGATGGCATTTTGATGTAAAAAATTGCTGACATTATACCAAGGAGTAAAGTCTGAAAGGATCACAAAAAAACAAAAAAAACCAAACAAAGAAAAATTAAATATTGAAACTGACTTTCTTGTAGTGCAGACCAAACAAATGGAATTGACCAAAGCACTCGTGTAAATATGTGTTTTGGGGTATCTTTGTATATGGTTGAGGGTTTGAAGAACTCTTTTTTGGAAAACAAATCCTTAAAAAGGGACTTTAGTATGAAAATCCTTTGGTTCCTTTTTTATTTTTTTGGGGATCAAATACCATTGTTTGTGAGTGTACTTAACCGTATCCATGGTTCGGAGACGCAAAATAAACAAGTCATAGCAACAACTTACCTTCTAGTTTAATCCCACCGTAACGTGTGACTGCACTATCTCGAGATAGGACCTTGTAACGTATACGAAAGTCGAAATTGTATCCACTTTGATCTCGAGCAAGTCTATGTTGTGTTAACCGGAAAAGAGAAGAAAAGAAACAAAATTGAAATAAAACAAAAGAATAGGTATATTGTGTTCGAAGAATATACACATACACATACACATAGTAAGGTAATAGAAGCTTTGTTATCGGATTTGAATCAGAAAAAGGTTCTATTTTTCTGTAACAGTACTTATTAGGTAGATAAGTTATTTGACTTCTTCTTAACAAGAGTCTTGAATTAATTTTGGCATAAAATAAGCTTTGGTTCTTTTCATTTTTCTAAGAAAAGCAATTTTTAAATATTAATTTGGAGGCATGATCTCAATTTGGCAATAATTGATAATTTTTCTTGTTTCTGCAACACAAATTTGAGTGAATAATATAACCGGAACCAACTTAAAACTTTTTGCAAGGGCTAAATTAAAACAAGGGGAAAGTGAGGCTGGAAAAAACTGATTAAGCCAAAGTATCAACAAGTGAAGTTTAAAATAAAGACAATGTGAACCAATTATATGTTTCTTAAAACTATGTTAGAAAAGTTGATTCGGCAAAAAAAATATGGTATGTTTTTAGCTGTCAAACGTTATTTCTAAACTTTTTGGTTTTTCAATATAATTAATCTTTGAACCTTTTAAATTAATGTTAGGAAAGTAACAAATCAATTAATAAATAAAATAATGTGATAGAAGATAACACTTCAGAGGAAAATTCATGCACATTCATATGTACATTAGGGCTTTCGTTATTTAGGTTTTTTTTTTTCGTGAATCAAGTTCGGAAGTGAAAAATCTGTTTCTAAATAATAAAAAAAATTTATTTTGACACTAGATGGCGCCCCAAGAGGGTTAAAGATTTTTCTCATTTGAAAAAAAAAAAAAAAAAATCAATGAAATAATTGTATGTTCTGGTTTTTAAGGTGAAATGAAACAAATCAACTTAACGAATGTTATATCTACTACATTCAACCAAGTAAAAATTCTAAGTCAAATAAATAAATAACATTTGAGGCGGAATGCAAACACCAGTGGATTTAATTTTTCTAAATTATAAATTAGAGGAGGTCACTGTGGTGTATACGTACTTTTTTTTGTGGTGAATAAAAACCAATAATTCCATAATTTTTAAAATAAGCGTGGGATCGCGAAAATAAAAGTTGGGCTTTCCTGGGATAACCTACAATTTTTTCACAGCAATTTTTTTTCGGTTTCTGTTATCAAAAAAAGTTTTTTTTTTATCTTTTAAAAAAATAGTGGAATAAAGAAAAAAAAGTTGGGCCATCCTGGGCTAATTTTGGGCAAAAGAACCACAGTGCAAAACCAACAATTTTTACACTGAATAAAAAAAATTATTTTTTGTGATTTTTCAGTTGAAAAAAAAAAAAAAATCTTGGACTCTCCTGGGCTAACCTTGGGCATTTGAACCAGGGAGGTTTGAAAAAAGAATTAGCATAAGGAGGTGCCAACTTCACATAGCCGCTAGACCTGGGCCCTATTTCACCAACTACAAGTTACAAGCACAAATTTGTAACTTGTAGATCACAAGTACAAATTTGTACAATGGAATTCTGTTTCACAAAGTACAAATAAGTAATTCACAAATTTGTGATTATCGAAAAAAAAAATTACAACTAACTTTAGAAAACCACAAGTTTGTAGAATTACCGTTTCACCATATATATTTTTTTCTTGTAAACAACAAGTTTATCTCACAAACTTGTAAAGCTCTTTGTAGTCTTAGCGGTGACCGTTGAGTTACTTAACTCATAACGACAGAGGTTAAAATTGGTTTCAAATGAAAATTAAGTTGATAACGAATATGAAAAAATAGGATTGCCATTTTTAAAACTTGAGCTCTTATTTGACAACCCTATTTTAAACGGAAAATTGTCAAATAACTAATACTGTCATATCTTAATAGTTTAATCAAATCAGAAAATTTTTTTGACATGACAAACAAAATTGTAAATATATATTAAGATTTTTGTATTGCTGGATTATTTTTAGGTATATTTCTATATATCCATGGATTTATAGAAGTAAAATAAAAGGTAAAATAAAAATATTGTAAATATGTAGTGAGGAAAATTAATAAAATAATTTAAATAATGAAGAACTACAAATATGAGAAATAAAAACAAGCCTCTTTGATCAAAAGAGAATGAATTTTTTCATACTTAAGAGGTAGGTTATAGCAATCAGGAAAATTTTTTCAACAGATATTTTGTGATGTTTTCATTCGATTTGAAACACAAATGCTATACCAATTTTTAAAGCATTTGTTTTAGATTACAAATTTAAAAAAAAACAAATATTTATTACAAATAAAAAAAAAATGCATTAAAAAAATATTGATTGCAACTGAAATAAATTGCATTTAAAAAAAATATTGCAACTTAAAAATACTTGCCTTAAAAAAAAATATTTGTTGCTTTATTGCAAAAAAAAATTTAGCATTAAAAAAAATTGCAGCTGAAAAATATTTGGATTGAAAAAAAAAAATTTTATTGCAAATTAAAATATGTATACTAAAAACAAATTGTATCGCAAATAAAAAATGTTCTTAATAGAAAAAAATCAAGGCAAAATGTGTGTGCATTAAATACATTTTCTTAATATTCGGTGAATTTCTTACAATTTTAAGTATCTGACCATACCTACATTAGTTATTTCAACTACCTATACTATTGAACCTTATCTAAGGCCAAAAAGTCAAAACTGTAAGGGATTCGACGAATATTAAAAAAAATATTTAGTACATACATTTTGCATCTATTTTTTTTAATACAGAAAATGTTTTAGGTATTTGTAATATAATTTTTTTGTAATGCAAAATATATTTATTTGCAATAAAAATATTATTTTCAATAAAAATATAATATTCAATGCAAATATTTTTCAGTTGCAATAATATTTTTTTTAAAGCAAATTTTTTTATTTGCAATAAATATTTTTTTTTAATGCAAATATAATATAAAAAAATTTTTTTAATGCAATTTTTTTTTCATTATGAAATTTTTTTACTTGCAATAAATGATTTTTTTTTTTTTTAATTCAAATGCATTTTTACAACCCTGAATAATAATAACATAGCTTTTCTAAAAATAATAATAATGGCCTTCGGCGTAAGGCCATTTTAAACACTTTAATCACTCTAAATATGGTTTTTACAAACTTGTAACAAAAATGACATACGTCTTGACTCTTGTAAAAATTTTTCACAAATAAATAGAAACTTGTAACTTTTTTTTTTGGTGAAACAGAAATCCACAAGAAACTTGAAAGCTCACAAATTTGTTACTTGTAAAATACAAGTTTTGGTGAAACAGGAAATGGATTTTTTCACAAATTTAAAATTGTAGATTACAAGTACAATTTTGTGATCACAAGAAACTGGTGAAACAAAATTAATCGATTTTTTCACAAATATTGTGAAAATTACTTGTAATTACAAATTTGTAAGTTGGTGAAATAGGGCCCTGAGGTCTATTAAACATTTTGCACAAAATCGTTTGGGCTAAATTTTCGGTCTTAAATTCATCAGCTTCTAATTGCTATAAAAATTGCTAAATAAACAAATACTAGGTTTTTGAAGTAACACATTAAACTTTTTCTTCAAATAACAGGTTGCAATGTCTATTCATGGGGGATAAGTAATAAGCTAAACCGGCAATTCTTATTATGCAAACTGTATACCTTTTAACATAAAAAACTAGTTGACAAATATATAACGCCAAAATAATCAACTTTATGTGAAAATAAATATGAAAGATGTAAAAAATGTGCTAATTTAATCAAAAAATCCAAGAAATAGCATAAAAAGGGTATAAAAGTGTTTTTTACTACTTTGGTACGTTATGGTCTTTTTTTTAAATTTTTTTAATTTTGTTTTTCATTGAATATGAACAGTTCGAAACAAATCCAAGAGCGAACATCTTTTTGACATCAATTTAGCTTAATTTCTAGCTTATATTCAGTTTTGTAAAAGAAAATTCTATAAACGCTTATTTTGTCCGCCATTTTGGAACCACCATTTTGAAAAAATAAAAGTTGAAAGATTTTTCGTATTTCTCATACTAATATGCTTTTTTTACATATGCGAAAGAAAAGGACTTACCTGTTGAGTTTAACAGTAAATACTAGCGATCTGGTCTCACTATAAAACAATACTGGTCCCCATGATGATCCGCACCACATCCCACCAATGGGAGTTCTTGCCGATTCAGAAATTTGCATATATCCATCAGGACACCCATCATGCACGTAAGATGTAAATCGTCCAATTGTAAAACTGTCTAACGTTACCTGAACAAAAAAAAATAAAATACAAAAGAATCAATATCAAACGAAAAGATTGTCAACAGTTGGTTGCAAGAAAAATGAAAATGTAAAAGAACATCCCAAAGCTTCTTTCTTTGAAAAACAATTTTGTGACAGAATGATATAAACCCTATAGCTCTGTTGGTGAAAGGACCAAACTTATATCCGTATATTATACATTGTTTACATGAGGTAGTTTTTTTTTTCTTTTTTGTGTTTTTGTTAAATGTAAGTTATCGCCAGAAATTGTCATTTTTCTTCTTCATCTGGAAAATGTCACACAAAGTAATACTTGCAGAATAGACTTCCTGTTGAGGTGGCAGGATAATAAAATGACTTTAATATCCGTTTCCTTCCCAGAGTAGTCCCTCTATGTGTGTGTCCAAATGTATAAGAATCTAATGTGATGTGATCTGTATAAGTAGGTATATCTGCCTAAAGCGGATTGGAATGTGTGTATGTACGAAAAAAGTACTATATTCACCTGACCTTTTCCATCCAGGACAAATCTTCATGTTGCAAGAATTGAAGAATGAGCTTTGATGTGTGGCATCTCATATCCCCTAGTCGGTGATATATTGTGTTTCCATTCAACACACACACACACAAACAAACAAAAGATCAGAGTCGAGAAAAATACGAGCATAATAAGTTTTGAAGAAAAACAAACAATATAAACTTGTGGTATAGCTAGTTGACAGTGTAAATAATTTTTCCTAAGGATATTTGCTTTTATAGCCAACATCGCCCCAAGGATGCAAGGATCAAAAACACTGAGGATAATATTAATGGCAAAATGTTATCTCTGTGTCGGAAAATAAGTAATGTGCGCTACGAAAATTAAGTGGTTCAGAAAGGAGACGGAGAGGTTTTAAGAATTCAATCACCACCGTCGAGGGTATAAAACCACATCAAGGAGATAGTCCTTTAGGGATTTTTTTTATTTCGCTTTAGTTCTTTTTTTAGATGTTTTGCAAGAAGAATACAAAAGAAGAAAAATAACAAAAAATAAAAATAAAAACTTTCAATTTTTCAGCTTAAAACAACACACCTGCACAACGTCGCCATGAATCCCGCCAGCGGCAGTGAATGTCAGGATACACACGTACGGAATCTTATCCTGTTTTGGTCGATGTAATTCCAGGGAATACGTTAGTCCGATGTCGCCATAGTAAGTCTTGTTACATCCTGCAAAAAAGAGATACAAATTAAATTTTATTATTCTTGATATCCATTCGAGTTTATAAGGATACAAGCAAGTTGGTGGTCTTGCGAATTGTACAAGACCAAAAAACTAGCAAAAAAAAAAAATTAAATGCTTGTGCAAGGATATATATTGTAAATCCTGGCTGATGTGAACACAATCTAGCAAAAAGGATGTTTTCAGCTGAATTCTGTGTGGTACGTGATGCAAACAAAATGGAGTCATGATATTGCGCTGATTCGTGCAAAAGCGCTTTAGCTGGAGCGTTAATTGAAAATTGCAGCCAAGTTTTCAAGACTGACACGACGACGACATGACATGACCGACCACCACGATACAGACCATATAAATAGTTGTACTTGTACTTTGTGTGTACGCTTTTATTTCTGAGAATATTATTCTGGAAATTCTTTTAGTTATTTTTCTTTTATAACTTTTTAAATGAAGCTCACTTATGATGTGGTAGAGAGTGATGTTGGACTTTAATAGTGCCGGGTGCTCCGGTTGTTGAGGTTGTAATTAAGAAAGCTTTGTCTATTTTTGATGGATGAATGATTTACAAGCACACAAGAAGGGTTGAAAAACTGTTTATGAAATTTAATATCAGAGAAGAGATAAAATGTTGGGTACGTACGTACGTTATATTAAAAATTTAAACTTTTTTACGAGCAAAGATTGTGTGAGTGAAAAATTAATACTTTGATGTACAGAAAAAGGGTTCATTAGTGCCATTGAAGTTATTTGAGAGAGAACCGAAAGGATGTTAGGTCATATTTTTGAAGCAGAAAAGTAAACGAGTTGTTTATGAATTCAAATGAAATTATTTAGTCCTAAATGATTTTAGGAATTTTCTAATTATTTTTTCTGAGGTTTTTAATTATTATACGTTATTGTGTTAATACATTTTTCCATAGAGTTATTTAAGGAAGTTGACTCCTTTGGTTGCTGATTTGATGATTTCTTCTACATAGTTCATGTCTTTAATATTTAAATAAAATTTACATCTTATGTAATGTAAATTCGACAATATTGAGAGATTAAAGCCTAAGCTTATTTTTTTAATCAATAAACGAAATCGGGAAGCATCCCAAAAATGCACATTTTAGCAAAATTTGAGATTTAAATTTGTTTTCAAAATTCCGCCTGAATAACTTCCTTTTAAAACCCGTTAGTATTTTCTTTCTATATCCGAACCTTAAGGGCTGTGAAGGATCCTAATTTATTTTTTTCCAATGATGGCGTCATTTATATCTAAGGTTTTTAAGAAAACCGACTTCCATGGATCAAAACTGTTTTTTTTTTTTTTTGTTTTTTCTAATTGTTTCTATGGCCAAAACTGAACGATATGGCACCAGATTTCCAACACAAAAACAATCATCAATTAGGTTCACTCAGTCCAAAGTTATGAGGTAACAAACACAAAAAAAAAAAAATAAAAAAAAAAATAGAGACTCCTTTTTGGAGGTCGGTAAAAAGCGTCGAGCGCTTTTTTCAAGCTTTATAAAATTACACGCAACAAAAATGCGCTCTATGCTTTTTGATCTAATCATTTCCAATAGGTCAGTTAAATTATTTTATAGTTTTTAGTGCCTAATAAAAGCGTATTTTTAGTTTTTTAAACTATACATATATTTTATTTTTTACATTTTAGTCTTATCTGAGATAATTTGAAGTAAGCTAAAATTGAGTTGGGGTGTTTCGACCCCCAATGCTCTTCCCCAGGGTCCGGACCACTAAAATATAGTAATGTCATCTGAGCTGCATATATGTACATTGATAAATACACAATTAAAAACTTTGGAATTTTCTAAAATAAAAAATATAAATTATTGACATTTAATAAATTAAAGTTAAATAAAAACATACAGCACAGCATTTTTAATGAAAAACAATTTGAAATATCTATCAATAATTATAATTATTAAATGTAACAAAATAATAATTCATGTAAGTTTAAACAATTTTTTGTAATAGTTTAAAAAGTTTTTAATATCAAATTTAACAGATTTAGGGCCAATTTATTGAGCCTCCATTAAATTTTGAAATTTCTCGTTTTAGTTAAAAGAGTTGTTAAACTATTGACGCCTTTAAGTACACACCATTAAAAATTCATTTAATTCACTCTTCTTTAGTTAAAGTCCTTACTTTTAATGGAAACTTTAAATTTAAAACTCTGTTAAAAATATCCTAGGGAATTTTAATTTTTTGAAAAATAAATCTGTCAAACGCTTCGATTTTGTCAAATCAAAAAATATATTTGTACATATGTACATAGATTTGAAATTAAAGATTTGAATGACGAATAATATGACAAACATAAAAACTGGTGCGTAAGCAAGGGTATCAAAATGCCAGTGTTAACCAAAAACTGAAGGAATTGATATTTTATGAGATGACAATATTATGCAGCATCGCAACCTGGCCGTGTTTCTTTGGAAGTGGAGAAGATGATTTTAGTGCATTGTGCATTTCTGCGTAGTAGATGCATTTTTTTTATTTGTGTAAATATGTATGAATCTCAACCGATTCTTTGCAATCGCCCGCGTGACGATAGGATACACCATCAAAATCTGCAATATAAATCCCAATAGATACAGGTACATTAGGGTGGGTCAAAAAAAATCGAAACTCATTTTTTTGATTTGGTACTCCGAAAAATCGATTGCTAGACACCTCTAGAATATACACACCAAATATGAACTCTTTATATTAATGGGAAGGTCCTCCGCTTCGCAACTTTCCATTTTTACATCAAGCTTCTACTAAAAAAAAATCATTTTTTTATTAATTGACTTTTTAGCAAATTTCTTTGCATATTCTTGTAGGAAATTGAACGCTCTACAAAAAAGGCCTTATACACTTTTTTCGTTTATCTTACCGGTTAATAGATATTTGAGGTCCAAAAATCGAAAAAATCTTTAAAAATTCGTTTTTTGTTCTTAATTTCGTAACAAATTGAAAAATTATAATCATCAAACGCGCAAGAAATATTCTTGTAGGAAATTGATTACTCCACAAAAAAAGTCTTATTCATTTTTTTCATTAATCTTACCATTCTAAAGATATTAGAGGACAAAGTTAAAAAAAATTATAAAAACATTTTTTACTTTTAAAAATTTTCCAGTTCTATCTTCTAAACGGTTAAAGCAATCAATTTGATGTCAAGGAATTATTTGTAGAACGTTTAAGCTCCTACAAGAATATATCTTGCTAATTTGAAAATAATAATTTTTCAGTGAACCGGAAAATTTTTAAAAGTAAAAAATGTTTTTATAATTTTTTTTAAATTTGACCTCGAATATCTTTAGAATGGTAAGATTAATGAAAAAAATTAATAAGACCTTTTTTGTGGAGTAATCAATTTCCTACAAGAATATCTCTTGTGCGTTTGATGATTATAATTTTTCAATTTGTTACGAAATTAAGAACAAAAAACGAATTTTTAAAGATTTTTTCGATTTTTGGACCTCAAATATCTATTAACCGGTAAGATAAACGAAAAAAGTGTATAAGGCCTTTTTTGTAGAGCGTTCAATTTCCTACAAGAATATGCAAAGAAATTTGCTAAAAAGTCAATTAATAAAAAAATGATTTTTTTTTAGTAGAAGCTTGATGTAAAAATGGAAAGTTGCGAAGCGGAGGACCTTCCCATTAATATAAAGAGTTCATATTTGGTGTGTATATTCTAGAGGTGTCTAGCAATCGATTTTTTGGAGTACCAAACCAAAAAAATAAATTTCGATTTTTTTGACCCACCCTAAGGTACATACAAGCGATATTTAATCAGCAGTAGACCGATTCAACAGATATAACTTCATTGAAATCGTATCACAAAATTTGCAGGACTAAAAAGTTATTTCAACCATCCTTTGAAGACATTTCATTATTCTTATTTTACCTTTTTGTTTTGCTTCTTTAATTCCATTAAAAACGCAATTTTTATTTTTATATTATCGATATATTTCGAGGGCCTTTTTGCCTCATCCTCAGGATCTAGTAATAAAAACATGCGTTTAATACTAAAATACATTAATAAATTTACAGTTTTACCTACCAAAAATACTAACAATAAATTAATGATATAATTCGTATCTCTTTCCTTTTAAAAAATTATACAAATTAAATTTTAACAGACATTTGTTTTGAAATAAAAAATTTTAAAAAACATTAAACAAATTTTATAAAAGTATTTAAAGTACAAAAATATCTTAAAAATTTTGAATTTAGCTGTTTCTTAAATTGGCATCGACTATTAAATTGTAATATGTATTTGTGTAATCACGTTTATCAATTTTATAATTACAAGCAATTTGTTCATTTTTTATAATTTGGTTTACCTCATGTATTTGCAACTTAAATTTATTTCTTTCTAACTTTAAAATTTTGCTTCCATCGAAATCAAAAGAATGTCCACTTTCTCTGACATGATCAGCCAAAGCAGCGAAGTTTTTGTTGATTGACCCTTGAATAATTTTTTCACATTCGTTCTTATGTTGGCTCATTCTTGTTCCCATTTTTTGAATTGTTTCACCTATATAAACTTTTTCACAATTATTGCATTTTACCGAGTAAACTAGTCCACTATTTTCTGTTTTATTAATTTTCTGTTTAGTATTTAAGAAAAATTTAGATATTGGTTCTGTTGGTTTCATTGCCGGTTTAACATCTGGTACAAAATATTGGCACACTTTAGCTAGGGACTCACTTAGTTTTGGCACATACGTCATTGTTGAATAAATTTTATTATTACTATCTTTTGTCCGATCATTATTATTAGATAAAAAACTGTAGTTGCTCTGGTCAAATCTTTGTGGTGAAATAATTTTGGCTTGTAAATTTTCATTTTTAACTGCTGAAATAAGTTTTTTTATAATGTTTTCTGGATAGTTGTTTTTTCTCAATATGCTTTGTATCCTTATTATGTTTTGGTTAAAAAAGGTCTTATGGCTAAAAGAAAATACTTTCCGAATGAAGCTTTTCACCATATTGTATTTCATTTGAGTTGGATGGGCCGAATAAAAATTTAACAATCGATTGGATGCAATTGGCTTATGAAACCAATTAGTAATAATATTACCATCATCATTTCTCTTGACTGTGACATCTAGATAATTAATTTCATTGGTAAGTGTATCCTCCAATTCATATGTAAAAGTTATGTTTTTATCAAAAGATTCCAGAGCTGATTTAACTACCTACATCAATTTTGTTTCTTGGAATAGCTGTTAAATGATCATCTACGTATGCTATCCAAAATTGTGGCGTAAAATCAATTTTGTTAAAAGCATTTAATATCACTTCATCCAAAACCCATTCCACAAGAATTGGAGCTAAAGATGATCCCATGAAAAGTCCAGTTTTCATTCTTATGTACTGATTTTTGAAACAAAAATAGTTGCAGTCCGAAAGGCAAAATTTTAACATGATCATAAATGTTTGTTTTGGAATTTTAGTTCTAGGTTTGATACGTAAATCAAAGTGGCGTTCAACAGTTTGTAGTGCCAATTCAGTTGAAACATTATTAAAGCAATTAGATACATCAAAAGATACAAGAATGTTTCCCGATAGAATTTTAGTATTTGTTATTGTTTTCACAAACTGTTTTGAATTTTTTAATGTAAATTTTGATTTGTAAGATTGCTTAAGAATATTGGCTAAATATTTTGATAACTTGTAACTTGGAGAATTTATTGTTGAAATTATAGGCCGAACTGGTAAATTTTGTTTATGATATTTGTATTGTTCAGACAGTTCCAACTTTAGATCTAATTGCTGATATAGAGTATATAATTTCACGATTCGCTGCAGAACCAATTAAAAAAGTTATGAGAGCTCAATTAACATATCTTATCACAAGACATATTAATTCAAATCAAAAACCAAACAGAATCACAATATTTTTGACTAGAGCAGCAAAAATTACAGCAAAGTTTCTGAAAGATAATGCTAACATTTTTGTGTCTTTAAGTGATAAAGGAAATGTGACTATCATTGCTAATCGTACAGATTTTGATCTCAAATTAGTAAACTTATTTAATGATACCGATAAATTTGAAGTTTTGGCTTCAGATCCTACGTCAGCGCTGCAAGCTAAAAATAATCGATTAATTAGTACTATTTTCAACAAAACCAGAAAATTAATAAACCAACAAGAGTCTAAACATCTTCGCACTTATATTGCTATTGCACCTCGTGCATTTGGACAATACAAATATCATAAACAAAATTTACCAGTTCGGCCTATAATTTCAACAATAAATTCTCCAAGTTACAAGTTATCAAAATATTTAGCCAATATTCTTAAGCAATCTTACAAATCAAAATTTACATTAAAAAATTCAAAACAGTTTGTGAAAACAATAACAAATACTAAAATTCTATCGGGAAACATTCTTGTATCTTTTGATGTATCTAATTGCTTTAATAATGTTTCAACTGAATTGGCACTACAAACTGTTGAACGCCACTTTGATTTACGTATCAAACCTAGAACTAAAATTCCAAAACAAACATTTATGATCATGTTAAAATTTTGCCTTTCGGACTGCAACTATTTTTGTTTCAAAAATCAGTACATAAGAATGAAAACTGGACTTTTCATGGGATCATCTTTAGCTCCAATTCTTGTGGAATGGGTTTTGGATGAAGTGATATTAAATGCTTTTAACAAAATTGATTTTACGCCACAATTTTGGATAGCATACGTAGATGATCATTTAACAGCTATTCCAAGAAACAAAATTGATGTAGTTAAATCAGCTCTGGAATCTTTTGATAAAAACATAACTTTTACATATGAATTGGAGGATACACTTACCAATGAAATTAATTATCTAGATGTCACAGTCAAGAGAAATGATGATGGTAATATTATTACTAATTGGTTTCATAAGCCAATTGCATCCAATCGATTGTTAAATTTTTATTCGGCCCATCCAACTCAAATGAAATACAATATGGTGAAAAGCTTCATTCGGAAAGTATTTTCTTTTAGCCATAAGACCTTTTTTAACCAAAACATAATAAGGATACAAAGCATATTGAGAAAAAACAACTATCCAGAAAACATTATAAAAAAACTTATTTCAGCAGTTAAAAATGAAAATTTACAAGCCAAAATTATTTCACCACAAAGATTTGACCAGAGCAACTACAGTTTTTTATCTAATAATAATGATCGGACAAAAGATAGTAATAATAAAATTTATTCAACAATGACGTATGTGCCAAAACTAAGTGAGTCCCTAGCTAAAGTGTGCCAATATTTTGTACCAGATGTTAAACCGGCAATGAAACCAACAGAACCAATATCTAAATTTTTCTTAAATACTAAACAGAAAATTAATAAAACAGAAAATAGTGGACTAGTTTACTCGGTAAAATGCAATAATTGTGAAAAAGTTTATATAGGTGAAACAATTCAAAAAATGGGAACAAGAATGAGCCAACATAAGAACGAATGTGAAAAAATTATTCAAGGGTCAATCAACAAAAACTTCGCTGCTTTGGCTGATCATGTCAGAGAAAGTGGACATTCTTTTGATTTCGATGGAAGCAAAATTTTAAAGTTAGAAAGAAATAAATTTAAGTTGCAAATACATGAGGTAAACCAAATTATAAAAAATGAACAAATTGCTTGTAATTATAAAATTGATAAACGTGATTACACAAATACATATTACAATTTAATAGTCGATGCCAATTTAAGAAACAGCTAAATTCAAAATTTTTAAGATATTTTTGTACTTTAAATACTTTTATAAAATTTGTTTAATGTTTTTTAAAATTTTTTATTTCAAAACAAATGTCTGTTAAAATTTAATTTGTATAATTTTTTAAAAGGAAAGAGATACGAATTATATCATTAATTTATTGTTAGTATTTTTGGTAGGTAAAACTGTAAATTTATTAATGTATTTTAGTATTAAACGCATGTTTTTATTACTAGATCCTGAGGATGAGGCAAAAAGGCCCTCGAAATATATCGATAATATAAAAATAAAAATTGCGTTTTTAATGGAATTAAAGAAGCAAAACAAAAAGGTAAAATAAGAATTATAAGTACTTAATCCAGCAATACAAAAAACGAAATATATACATTTCATTATATTTTTCGTGGTTTTTTTTTCAAATAAAACAATAAAATAATTACAGAAATGACATTTAACGCTAATGGAGAGTGAATAAAATCATATCATGTTTAAAACCTCCATTAGCTCTAAATATCCTTCTTAAAAAGTCGAATTTGGCTTTTTATCTAAAAGGGCTTTTAAATTTAATGCTCTATTAGTTAATTATGTCAAACTTCAAAAAAATTCTTAAAAGAGACTGAATAAATGAATTTTTTTTTGAATTTAAAATTCTCCTTTTTAATGGAGATTTAAAGTTTAATGGAGAGTCAATAAATTGGGCCTTAATAAAATACCCCTGATGAAGTCGAAAAATTACGACGAAACGTAGGGAAAAAGTATGAAATCAAAATTTTTATTTGCCTATAGAAGGAAGTGACCAAAAAAGCCCGATTCAACATAAACAAAATCTTATAATGTTATACCGTAAAATTAAAGTAAAATGGAATGTGAAAACAAGCACTTTTTAAGAAAATTGTTTCTCTGTACAAAATATTCCCTGTAATGAATTGTTGTTCTTTGATGGTCTGTTAATGATGACTTGTCACATTGTTTTTTATAAACTATGAAAATACTGCTGTCCAAGAAAGAAATCAAAAATCATAGTTCCTTCACTATTAAAAGTTCAGTGACAATACTCATATATACTTCCTCAATTTTCAAAAAGAATCCAACTTTTCCCATTGTTCATTCCAAAAACTTCTGATTACTTGAAAAACCTATAACATAAAAGCAATTTCATTGAGCACTTATGTGTTATTTTTTACTGAACTAATCAAAAACTTTATTGTTTTCAATAGTCACAATCAGAGTAGGTATGATCTTAAATTTTCCCAAAAAAAAAAGCAAAAAATAATTTCAATACAAAAGGAAACAAAGAGAGTATACACATAAAATCGAAAATGGAAAATCGAAAACAATTAAATAACAATTTCATTTTGCAACAGTTTGCTGTATTTTATATTTTCCCATTCAACTATGTGAAATGATTTCCATTTAAAATATTTTCCAAATATAACATTCACCCCCTGTCGTCGTCGTCGTAGTCGTCCTCGACAACAACAACAACGACACGTCTGCTGCTCAGCTTGAATACATTCCTCTGGAAATACTATGCAAATGTGAACCTTTCACCAAAAAACCCAAAAATAAAAAAAAGCAAAAAATAAAACAAAAAAAAAAAAAAAAATGGAAAATTTTGTGCAAAAACAAGTGGCAACAGCTGTAGGGACAAGGAATCCATCCAAAAATTCCAGCGTAGCAATCACACATATCCTTTTAAAAGAGAAAATTCCCAGAGCTCATTCTGAAAATTTCAATGGAAATAGTTTCAAAATACTAGATTCAGGGATTCAGAGGGAGGGATTCATTGTTGTATGGTTGGTTGATGAGAAGGACGAGGACGAGATGAGATGAGATGGGTTGAAAGATTTCTTGCTCTATAGTAAGTATACATATATAAATCCTCATCCTCACACTCTATAGCTTTCTCTTTCAAATACAAACACACACACATAGAAACATGAACTAACATTTTGGTATAAAACTGAATGAAAATTCAAACTCCCGAAGGATTAAAGTAATTATTAACAAACAGTGAGGGATCGCGAAGTTTTCTCGGCAACCCAGAACAAAGGCTGTGGTGAAATGAGTTTCGTTTATTTGTGGCATTGAAACACTCCGGGGAATGAATTCTTCTAATGGCTGACAGCAATTTCAGTTTATAAATGGATCTGTGTGTGTATATGAGTGGCTTTTATTTTTTTTTCCTTTTTTTTATGGAAAAGACAATTGCAATGTTAGCCAAATAAAAACCAATGTGGCAGTAATTTTAGTTTTATATTACAGAACTCATACAGATTCAATATTTAAGTTTTTGAATTAAATATACAAAAGTTTCCAGCCAAAGAATGCAAATAAAACGAAATTTCAAACTTTTGTAGTTTTCCGATTGATGTTTGATGCGGCGTTCTACAGGGTGTCCCAAAAGTAATGGATCAAATGAAATATGCTTATAGGCCAACTTAAGGGCTCTCAGAATTTGGTAACTTGTTCATCCCAAATCCTAACGGTTTTCAATTTAATGCAATTTTTGTGAAATTTCGAAAAATCCCGACTTTGCAACAGTATTTTGCTTCCTCCGCTCATAATTGGTTTTTGTTTTTTACAATTCTTTCACTAAAACATTGCCTAATAATAAGAGTTAATTAATTAATCAAAATACTTTTTATTTCATACGCCATTTCGCTGCAAATTAATTAACAGTTCCATGTTTTATAAAAACTCAATTTCTTACTTTTATTTCAGAGCAACATCCCGAAAAAAAAAATTGTAAAGTGTGTCACTGGTTTATTATTTTAAAAACTTGCCCTGTTATTGCAGTTTTCAAAAATGTATAAAAGTTTCCAAAATTGAAATTAGAACGAAAGATATTACAATTTGAGTGCTAAAAAACAGGGGTTTTCAGAGCAAAAAACAAACAAAAATCGAGGCTTTTATTCAAAAAGAAATAAACAAACAACAGTCGACAAAATTTGTTTATTTTTCTTTGTTATTTTTCTCTGAAAAGCCCTGTTTTGTTGCATTTAAATTGTAATATCTTTCGTTCTAATTTCAACTTTGGAAATTTTTATACATTTTTGAAAGCTGCAATAGCACGGGAAGTTTTTAAAATAATAAACCCGTGTCACACCATACAATTTTTTTTCGGGATGTTGCTCTTAAATAAAAGTAAGAAATTGAGTTTTTATAAAACATGGAACTGTTAATTACTTTGCAGCAAAATGGGGTATGAAATAAAAAATATTTTGATTAATTAATTATTTCTTATTATTAGGCAATGTTTTAGTGAAAGAATTGTAAAAAACAAAAACCAATTATGAGCGGAGGAAGCAAAATACTGTTGCAAAGTCGGGATTTTTCGAAATTTCACAAAAATTGCATTAAATTGAAAACCGTTAGGATTTGGGATGAACAAGTTACCAAATTCTGAGAGCCCTTAAGTAGGCCTATCCATTACTTTTGGGACACCCTGTATATTCAAAGGAATATATCGTCTCTGAAAATTAATCGAATATTAAGGCTTTGTTTGAGTAGATTGCTTATTATCGACTGCTTTTTAAGCATTTAAAGTCTCGCATTGGACTCCAATTGTTGTTTGTATTATACCCAACCAATTTATCGATCAAACCTTTTGAAATTAGTGAGGCCATGATTCATAAATGAAGAGAAAAATAACCAATTTAAATTTAAAATGCAAAGGTTTAAGGTGTTGGTTAAGCTATTATATTTTTAAGTAAGATAGATAGCAAAAGATAGTGAAAAGAATAATTTTTGGTAATTACAACGAAAAGAGACGAATTTTATGATGGGCTGCACGTGATGAGTTGTCTTGTGATGATATATGTATGCTGTGATATATTCAGTTAACCCGGGTAAAGAACCTTCTCAAACGAGTATAATGTAATATAATTGGTTTGCTTATTAGATCATTCGAAGAATTATCAGCTTACAAAGTTTTAGCAGAAAACCACTTTTCTAACAAGTTAGGTATCTGCAATACCTACACGTTAGTTTCCGTAAGTAGCTCTTTATAGTGGAGTAACTAAAGATCAAAAATTGGCAATATTAGGGAACCCGGCCGAACAGCTTAGATTTTGATGATCTTTTTTTTCAAACGTCGGTAATTAAAAATACTTTAAAGACTATAGATTAAAAATTGCCGGTGTTGCCGTTTTGATTTTTTAAATTTAATTGAAGATTTTTGTGAACAAAAACAAATTTTTTTCAAAAATTTTTCTTAAATTTCATAAATTAATTGATGCCAAAAGATTGTCTAGGAAATTCAAGGAAAAAAAATATATGGGAGTGAGGGACAATCTTCCATAGTTCAAGCGATAGATGCAATTTTCTTATTAATTGACTTCAAACAAAAAAAAAATATTTAAACACAACGGCAACACCTACAATATTTAAATATACATTTTTTAAAAGCAAGAAGCTTAGTCATATATGTAAAATTAAAATTAAGTTAATTGAATGAACGGCTTTTGAAAGAATGGTAATTGAACTCAGATTTTTGAAAAAAAAAATTTTTTTTAAAATTTTAACATGTCGTTTTTTAAACTTGGTCGTAATATAAAATTCATTTATTTTCAAATTTTTTTGGCCGCATTTATTATGATTTGAAATTCTAAAAGGAAATGTCAATATGTATTACGGTTTATGAAAAAAATTAAAAAGTATTTCATTTTCGAAGAACTTTTTTTAATAAAAGATTTGAAAAAAAATTTAACTTATTTTTTTTTAAAGTTCAACATCTAAACATAAAATTATTTTTTATTCATTTAATAACCCTTACTGTTGAAAGTTAAATAGCAAAAATTTAAAGTTCCTATTTATCACAGTCTTTGAGAAAATTAATTATTTCAATGTAAAAATTCAGTTTTAATAAAAAAAAACCATTGAAATTGAAGTAATTTTTCATTTTTTTTTTCAAAAGTGTGATATATTTTACCTTTTTTGCTTCGAAATTCAACTGATAATATTTATGGCCAAACATTTTTTTTTTAAATAAATTCATATTTTATTAGAAAAAGTTTGGAAAAAAGTCATTTTAAATTTTTCTAATAACATTTTTTTTTTTTTAATTCTGAGTTTGAGGACCATTTTTTCAAAAAGTCTTGATTAAATTTAGTGGATTTAAATTTAAGAGATAAGAATGAGCTTCTGGCTTTTTAAAAATGTATTTTAAAATATTGTAGGTGTTGCCGTTGTTTTCAAAATATTTTTTTTGTGTTTGAGGTCAGAATGTTAGAAAATTGAATTTATCGCTTAAACTTTGGAAGATTGTCCCTTACTGCCTTTTATATATTTTCCTTAAATTACCTAGAGAATCTTTTGCTATCATTTGTTTTATGAAATTTAAGCAAAAAAAAAATGGTTTTGTTAAAAAAAAGTTTAATTTTAATTTTAAAAAACAATACGACAACACCGGCAATTTTTAATCTATAGACTTTAAAGTATTTTTAATTACCTACGTTTGAAAAAAAAAATCGTCAAAATCAGAGCTGTTCGGCCGGGTTCCCTAATAATTTGCTTTAGTTACTCTACTATTATTTGGGATTTTATTTAACGAAGGCTCCATTTTAACAATTATTGAAAACTATTTAAAATAATAGTAAAAGCATCAGAATATTGACAAAACTTAAATGTTTAAAATCTCTGAGTTGAGTGTCACCTAACTAGATTTGAATTTGCTACTTCATTATTATTTCGATTACTGAGTTAAGTTATTCTTCCTCTTATTTAAATATTAAAGTGCTTAATATGAACTATTTTCATGTTTTGCTTGGAATTTTCAAGCTTTTCAAAACTCATTAAAACTTGAATAATTCATCAAAAGTCATCAACATGCAACAAGCTCAATATTAATTAGAGTCAAATATCAAATCCAATTTCCATTTCCATACAAACACTATAAGAGCCCTGTACATTATATTATTTGCTTGATTATGTTTTGTAATATTGTAAGATTTTTGTCAACAAATAATATTGAATAAACAACAACAATCTCAATCCCTACCTATTACTAGCAACGATATTCAAATAAATTTGTATGCATTTCAACAAGTATATCATACAACCTATAAAATAAACATAATATTGATACTATTTGCCCATCACTATTTATTGCTTTTGATGCAATTTCGAGAGCATCTCTCGACTCTCCTAAAACAGAATTTTACATTCATCAAGTCAAGTTTCATTAGAAAATTTGACTGGAAATTGTATCGAACACATAAAAACAAGCTCCAGGCTAACGCACTTAATCATCTCAAAATGTCAAATTTAAACTTAAATTCTGTCCATTTTGATAAAGCCAATATATTTAATATTTTATATTTTCCTCTCTCCAAATAAGGACCTCTTCATTTTGTGTGCCCTTTTGTAGTTCGATAATGTTAATAAACAATTTTTCAATAAATTATGTTCAATCTTCGAGATTAATCTTTTGTTATTAAAAATCTTTTTTTTTATTTCTTTTTAAAAGTTGGATGGAAAAAAACGAGGATATTTAATTTAATTGGATTTTTTCACTCACGTGTACAAAATCGAGGTTCGTCGCTGCCATCGCCACAATCGTTAATATTGTTACAGAAATTATTTAACGACACACACCGTCCATTGGTACATGTGAATTCTGACATTCTGCATTGGGTGGGTGGTGCCAGTTGGGAGGGTTTGGTTGTCGTTGGAGTTCCGGCTCCGGTCACTACTGATGAAAGTATTGGCACTAGAGTCAGCACAACAACGAACATTGTTGTTGGTCGTATTGATGAGTAGGTGGTAGTGATGAGGGTCCTTTTTGATATTGCATCGATGAAAACGCTCGAAATGTCGCTTTTTCGTCGCCATTTCGTCATTATTGAATCTACAAAGAGAAATAAAAAAAAATGTATTTATTTATTTTTACCAAAAAATTATTAACATGTAAATTGTTAAATGACTGATAGAGAAATAAAATATTTTAAAATTGTTCGATTAAGAAAATTGCTTTACGAGTGTTAAGTTTAAAATGGAACCATTTTCCAAGTCGAAGAGTTTGAATACGAATAAACTTGTTTCAACGTAATATTAACCCTTTTCTGAAAACGTAAATACTTAAAAAACTCATGCTTTCAATTTAATGACATTTTTTTATCATAAACAAAAAAAAAAAAGAAAAAATACGACCACAAAGTCGGAAGAGTATAAATAAAATTTGATTCCAATCCTTGGTGGTTTATTTAAAAGTGCCCAATGGAGACCTCGAATTCACACAGTATGAGCGATAATATTGTGAAAATTGATAAAAATGAAAATTTGTGATTCTGGCTTATGAAACCATTTTTTTTGGTTTTCATTTTCATTAATAATTTCATGAATATATTGTAAGTTTGTGGAGAGCGTTGACGACGGATAAAAAAGGTCAAAGGTTAAACAGAGGGATATACATATAGCTACGTGAGAATCGCTATGCGAGTGGGTATTAAAAAATTGAAATAGCCTTTATAAATAATATTTTACATAAAGACAAGGTAATTCTGCAAGAACTATGGTGATTGGAAAGTTTTTTTTTATAAGAGTTTTGGTAAGTAAGATAAATTGAAAAAAAGAAATATAAGTTGGTTAAATTTATCTGTATTTTAGCTTTAATTTAACTTTTTGGCTCTGAGAATATAAGCTTTTTGCCCTTATTTAGAGACAGAGTTCGATTTGCAAAGCAAGTACATTTTTTATGCATCTTAATAAGGGTTGTTAAAAAATCATTTTATTTAAAAAAATGCATTTGAAATTAAAAAAAAAAATATTTATTGCAAATAAAAAAAACTACATTGAATTTTTTTTCAATGCAAAAAATTCTTTATTTGCAGTAAAATTTGTTTTCAATGCAAATATGTATTTTTAAGTTGCAATAAAATTTTTTTTCATGCAAATACATATTTTCAGTTGCAATAAATATTGTTTTTTCAATGCAATTTTTTTATTTGCACTAAATTTTTTTTTTTTAATTTCAAATGCATTTTTTTTAAATTGATATTTTTACAACTCTGATCATAATGTTAATTTGAAAAGTTTTTGCTTATCATAAAAAAGAAGAACTGATTTTTTCCTTTTATTTTGCTAGAAATGGGTTCAGAATAGTCGCATTATTCTTCATACAAATTTCCTTTGAATGTATAACAATTATTCAGCAAATAATTTATTACATCAAGAAATAAAATAAAAATTAAATAAAATGCACGACAGGGTCACAAACGATGATTTAATGTTATAAGAAATATTAAAAAACAATATTTTTAAATGAACAAAAAATGTTCCTATTGAAATCGTTTTTACCAATTAACCAAGCATGCATGTGATTATATCTGTTTTGCAACAGTGAATATTTATAAAACAAAATTGTTGGAGCAATTAAAAAAAATATTTTTTCTAATACCTACAAAAATATATATATTGACATACAAAAAGACATCGATTAGTTTTCAATAAGAAATTTTTTAAAATCCAAAAATGTGATTTTTGAAAATTTCATTCATCGGTTAAATCGCTTGCGAGTAAGTCAAAAATGAAGAAAACATTTCTATGACAAGTACCGTTACTAATAGTGCAAGAACTATTTTTACTTCCTCTACTGGAAAAGTTTTTGTTTCGGATCAAAATAAATTTCAAGGTTTTAATCAAAATCAATATAACAAATGGTGACAACGTCCGAAAAGGAGGTTTTCGTGCGTTTGTGCGTCCTATTGTAAACATTTCCACAGCCTAAGAGCGTGATTTCCTTTGCTCAGATGATTTTTCTAGAATTCTGAAAGTTTTTTTTTTGTTTTCTGTTTCTTTTATTTTTGTTTGAAAGTGTAGGTATCTCCCGTATGTAATTTTCAAGATATTGCAATTTTTTTAATAACGGCTATAACGATTTTTATTAAACATTGCACACGTTATATTTAAAGAAATTATGTGCAATAAAATTGTTCTACTATTGTTCCTATTGTTCTACTCTTCGTAACTCATTTTTCAAACTTTTTGTTTTTAAATCTATTAAATGCAATTACAATCTACAATGATAATTTTTTCAAATGCATAGATGCTTAAAGTTGATATCTACTTACGTTAAAAATACATACGGAGCAAAACATTAAGCAAATTTTTTGCAAAAAAATGTTCACTTGGAAACGATTTAAAAAAATCACCTTGCAACGCTATTTTTTCAAGTGGGCACTTTGTATACATTTAACATCTATTCCTTTTGGACGATAAATTTTAACATGTGATTCTTTACTTTATGGCGCAAAGGTACTGGACAATGAAATTTTTTTTTAATTCTACCTTCACACATTATCATTTATTTTGACCTAACAAAGCAAACAAAAGTATTCAGTGAGCAACAATTTAAGAACGTTCATCTATTAAAAATTAGGACTTATGATCCGTCGAGCATAAAGTAAGTTTCAATTCGTGTAATTAAATGATTAATTTTAACTATAAACAACCAATCTAAATATTAGTTTGAGTTAATTAAAATTGAATTCACCCTGACCTTTGAAAACAAAGCGTGCCACTAATTAGCTTTTTAAATATTTAAAATCTTATTTTACTATTTTCATTTTAATTATCTATTTTCATCGAGGTTAAATTATTTTTTAATTGAAATTAAAAAAAAGTACTTTTCTATGAAACAACTTAAATGTGAAATTTTTCATAAGAAACATTCATTGTAAACTAATTAGAAGAGAAACAAAAAAAAAAAATTGCGCATACGCCCCAGTGGCCAGCTTCATTTTTGTTATAATTGATGAAACTTTACAAAATATACACACAAACAACAAGAAATTATTCATTTTTTTTTTGTGTTGTTCTTCATTCGAAAACGAAGCATAATTAATCACCCGTTTTCTTTGTTTCCTTTCGGTCCTTCGAGCACAATTAAGTTTTTCTTTTCAACATCTTCTTTGTTGTGAAAAAAAATCGTCTGTCCATATTTTAAGACGCGCAAAAAATAAAAAAAAAAATATCCAAGAGTAAATACTCGTTCTATGTAAGAAATTACTATTACATAAAAAAAAAAAAATAACGATAACAAAAAATAAAGTATCAAATTTAATAACTTTGTGCTAAAATCACTTGCACAGTTTTTTTTTCTTTACAAATAACCGATTTAATATAAAAACTGAAAGAGCAAAAATAAAAAAAAAAAAAAAATAGCTAGCAAAAATCTAACCACCCGTCGATCATTATTTTGGCTCAGATCGAACTGAAAAATTGTCTTGATAAACCAGCGACGACGACGTTCGACGACGACGTGGATAACGATAACGACCGGAAAATGCGGGAAAATCTCTAACAAAATGCATTGGGGAGGAAAATATTTTTGTAATGGTGGTTTTTGTTTTTTTTTATTTTTTAGGGGATGCGAAACGAGATGCGGGGGATGCAAGAAATTTGATTAATGCATGTGCTTGCGCGTCTGGTCGGACATCAGGCGACCAATGATTTATTGCTTTTTGCAACGGAAAACAACATCGTTCCGGCTGTGGATGGCAGCAGCGATATCTATATGGCATACTCAATATGCTATATACTCGTTCATATTGCTGGTACATTGCAAATCCCTTTTACTTTGTGTCACCAAAAACATAACCATGACATAGGGTACTCTGTTCAGTTATTGTGCTTTGGATGCTGACGACGACGACTGACTCTGGTGATATTTTAGCTTACAGTGTGTTGATGGGTAACAATTGGTAGGGTTAGCTTGCCCGCAAGTCGACGTCCGTCGTAGTCATTTTGTTGTCGTCGTTCGTCGTCGTCGTCGATTGGATGTCAACCAATTACACCACCTGGAATTTATATTTGTACTATGTTGAGGTTTAAATCGAGGAATGTCACATTTATATTTGTGGGTAAAGTTCAACATTCATAATTGGATTACAATGTGGAGATGAAATATGCGTAAATTAAATTGTTTAATGCACAAACATCAAGCAAATAGTGTATTGGTCTTGAAAATTGTAATAAACTGAAATTAAATACAATAATAATAATTGCAAAGCTTAATTAATGCAATTCACATCTGTACGTTTTTTTTTTTTGTTTTTAAACTATTAGGAAGATAGAGAATTTCAGCTTTCACTTAAAAGTTCCTTAGTTATGAGTATGCCATAAGTCAGAAAAAAAAAAATAAATAAAATGCACGATTGGGTCGCACGCACTTTCTCTTATGGTAAAAGAAACTCTTTTACCATCTTTATCAAAGCTTTTTATTGAACAACACGAGAAAAAATTTATTATTTTGTATTTTTAAGTAATTTCATAAATAATGTAAAAATAATAAAATCTGTTTTGATAGCTAATAAAACATCGTTTTAGAGCCCCCGCACACTACAAACTTTCTATCGGCCGACAATTTAGTCAGTCTCTTAATCAGAATGAAAATGTATGAGAGTGCGCACACTACAACGATTAAGTATCGGCCGATCAAAAAGTTTGTTTGATCGAAAAAATAGTTTGTTTTGCTACACAATTAATTGCCTTCAAACTAAAATATTTCATACCCAGCCGACTATTTAGTCGCCTGCCTGTGCGCACACTAGGAGCCCAACCCGACTAAACTATCGGCCGATAGAAAGTCTGTAGTGTGCGGGGGCTCTTAAACGATCTTTTACAAAAAACTAAGTATGCCATTTGAATACTTCTATAAAAAGGAGATTTTAGAAAAAAAAAAAAATGAAATTCGTTTGAGCCGTAATTTTTTATACCAATTTTCTAAAATTTTTCAAAAAAAGAGGTTGTCTGTAAAGCCGGTTTACGGACGATGATTTTACGTGATAACGTCGTCAGAAAAGAGGTTGTGTGCTTTTGCTTAAAATGAGTCAATTGAATCGTTTACTTTTTTCAAACAATTATATAATTTACAAGAAAAAGCTTAAAAAAATATGTACCTTTTTATTTTCTCATTATATTAATTTTTTTATTTTAAAAGCTTACAAAAAAAATTATGCAATTTTAAAGCCAAGTATTTATTCTTAAGAGTTAAACAATTTTTATATATATTTACAGTGCGCAAAAAGTATAAAAATAATTTATTGAAAACAATCATTTTCATCAAAAAAAGCAAAGAAAACATGAATTTTTATCTTCTCATGTCATTAATTTCATTTTGTTCCCTAACAACCTATAAAAAATAAATACCATCTTATTTTCTTATTGTCTTAGCTCAAAATATATTTATCAATCAGGTCAATGAGACATCTACAAAAAGAGCTAGAATTTTTTGAACTCGATCAAATTTCATTAAAAAAAGCAAAAAAAAAACATTTATTTTTATGTTCTCAGGCTATGGAATCAATTTTTTTGTTTAAGAATCTTACAAAATTTATACCATGTGAAAGCTTATTATTTCACCTTTCATATGACGTATCAATCTCATTTCAAAGATTCCTACAAGAGAAGTTAGAATATTTTAAAGTCAACCATGTTGAATTTCCAGACTGAGATTTCGGTACTTCCCACACTGGTGGCTGTTCGGGGGGCAACAGATCTCCACTGGTGTTTTGAGGTTTTTCGCAAGTTTCTTAACATTGTGTAGCTTGTAGTTAGTCTACCGTTATGTGTGATATACCAAATGAAAGGTTATCAGGATGTTCATAAAAGTTTAATAAAATTTCTATCTGCTCTTGGTCACTTTTGACTTTTGACCAACTTGTTGAAATGATTGAAACTTTGCACACATTTAATCGTGGTCATGGTCTATCATTACTTCATATACCTACTTTATTCCTGTATCTATTAAAGAAAAAAAAAAAAATAAAAAGAAAAAACGATGAAAATCGGTTAAAAACGGTCAAAAAACGTGTTTTTTAAAAAACTTGTTTCTTCCTTTATTCAGTCAAAACTCACTAAATGATTCTAATTTTTTGCACATGTAAGGCCAAAACCTACATGCCCTATAAGTTTTTTGAACGCTCCAAAAAAAAAAACTAAAAATCAAAAATTACCCAAAAATACCCCTAAAAAACAAGGTGATTTTCAAAAATTCATATTTCGAAACGCAGAGTGTTGAAAAAAAATCCGTATGAGACGCTTAATTTTTTTTCCCTCATCTTTCACCTGGCATCTTTAGAATTGTCGACAAAAATTTCCTTTACCCAAAATCATCATTTTGTCATAGCCCCAACACGTGTACAACGTTCAAACAAAACGTTATAGCTTAGTTATTAGCAGTTATTCTTAAATTAGTCTCATCTATCTATAGCAGAAAAAAACAACTCTCTACAACTTTGCGTTTAGATTTTAGCTCAAATTTCATCTTTACGTTTTACCCCTGTTTACCCTATTCAATGATGGAATTTTTTAAAATCCTTCAAATATATTGAACTTTAGGTTATTATCTTTCAAATAAACTATAGAAGATTTTTCTATCTCTAATAGTTTATTTTTAATTTTTAATTGAAATTTTTTGCCGCACTGCGAAAGTGCGAGAGTGTAACATTAGAAAATGGCGTCACTTTTTTGTAGTGGCTGCCATGGTTCATCGATTTATAAGACGTTATCACGTCAAAAGAGTTGGTAAGAAAATATTATTCAACACATACTTTAAATCCTACCCAAAAATGTGTTTTTCCAAATTTTTTTAAAATTTCTATGTAACCATTTTTTTTTTAGAGTTTTCCTATGTATACAAATTTTGGTTAAAGCAAAAAACCTGTTCTATGACAGGTATCATTAGTTTTGGTCCTAAAAACTAAATTTTAATTTCTCTTCTAGGGAATCACCCAAAACAGTTTAATACCAAGTTTGAAAATCGCTCTTGTAGTTGGAGCTGTAGACAGGATTTTCGGACCCATTTTTTGGGATTCTCCTTCATCGTAATGTCATGAGTGACTGTTATCTCGAGTTACATTTTTTTTTTTCAAATTCTAAGCTTGTCCTATATTACCTGTATCGCAAGTAAAATTGGGGTCACAGTTATTTGTATGCATATCTAAATTCCTTTTGAACAATTTTTAGTTACTCCAAAATTAGCTATTTACTAAAATTTTATAAATTAAATTTGTATAAAAAATGTTCTAAGAAGAGGGAACTTTTCAACCTCGCCTTGTCTAAGTGGGATATGCAACTTTTACATATGCAACGTCAAAAATACCCCACAAATATTTCAACTACTTTTTTTTTTAAATGGAATATTTCCAGAAGAAATTTTTAATAGAAAAATGAATTTGCCTATGTTACATATGCATACATATATAAATGCTTTGATTCGGTGGTATATTAACAGTCGTCAGTTGACCCGATAAATAGCACAATTAAGCTTGAAAGACTTTATAAACACTAAAACTTACTAAATGAATTTTACCTGTCATCCATAGAACCCAAAGTATTGTCAACCACCGATATTGTTTCTAATATTGTTAAAAACCAAAATAGTAGTTGATGTTAAGAGACCAAATTATTCAGACAATTTACAAATAAATGTTAGTTAAAACTGAAACGTTACAAAATTGTCAATATCTTTAACGTTTCTTCTTTTGTCTAAATGTATAATCTTAATTTAGTTCCATTTTAAAATTAAACCTCAAGAACTCACATGCATCTGTCAGTCTTCCGCAGCAAATGGCAGCTGATGTAGCAATATTATGTTAAAAAGATCCAATATCATCAGCAGTCACCCTTCTCTGTGTTAAAAAAAATAACAAAACTTTACGAGTATTTTCCTTGGCTTTTGGGTTCTTCTGGGAAACCAATTAAATTGAGCAATCTCATTCGAATAAATTTGACAGAAGTTAAGCTTCTCTTAATAATGAGGCATCCACCAGTGTGTGAGTGTTTGTGTGAGTCTATATTATGGATAGGTATATCTTTGGAATATGTTAAAGCCCTCAAATATCTACGTTGTCATCATCATCAAAACATCCTTTTCTCATTCACCTTCATATACATAAAAGGCTTTTCTACAAACACACATAATCATCATTTTGGCTTAGTCAAGGCATGATGATGGTATAGAAAATGAACAAGAAGAAGAAAAAGAAAAAAAAAATAGGAATCTTCTTTTCACTGCGACAGCAAACATCCTGTCTGAATGAATGAATTCATGAATGGAAAGCACAAGCATCGCATCTCATCGTCATCACACTCTCACTTCCTAAAGGGTGCGAACATTTGGCACACCATCCCGTGGCATTATATACTCCTCCAGCATCAGCACTCATCTTTTATCCACTATGCCATCATCATCCTTTATCCTTTCATTCTTTACTGCAAAAATAAACAAAAAAAGGACGAAAAAAAAGGACGAACGAAAAAAAAAACAACAACTTTTTGCTCGCACTAACAAAACAAAGTTGCTCAGGCTCAAAAGGAAAGTCAAGTTCTCTTCCGGGATTCTGGGAATGAATCTTGTGTTGTGGCTTACCGTTACCACACCCACAAAACCTACTGGCAGCCTATTCATTTCTCACAAGATAGTATATATCCTTTCCCGCCTACGATCCTTCTATAGCTTTTGAGTACGGCATGCAAAATTAAACTTTTCATATTATTTGATGAAGAGATGTGTCATTTTGTGTTTTGTGCCGTGTATATCACATGTGCAGAAGAGGTCCTTGCCGTCGTCGTTGAGATGAGAAATGGGTATAAGTTGGGCGGAAATAGAGATCCAATACTATTTTGTGAAACTCCTACGCTCCTTTACACCCTCAAAACCACACCACACAACAGCAACATGGAAAAAAGGATAGATGGGAAATTGGTCCTATCGTGTGCCATCTTCGTTTGCATCTTCCATCAAAGCCATGACACAAACCAAAACCCTCGCTTCGCTCTAATTTGGTATCTGTTTCATATTTATAATATTTTCATGGAGCATAATTTTAAAATAAGGAACAAAATTAGGAGAATGATTTTGAGGAAGCTAGAAAGCAGCTAAATTATACGCTCTAACCAAGTTGATCATCATCGTCTCCGCGTCATATCACACACATCAGGAGCAGCAGAATCAGCAAGACTCTCTCCGAATGGGGGGCACGTTCTGCGTAAATGAGCGAAGCCCCTTAAATTAGGTTCGTTAAACTTATCTCGGGAATGCCATCAGCCTTTGGTTTTGGCTTATACAATTTTTTTTGTCGTTTCATTTCGTTTGTTCTTGTTCTTATTCTTCATACGTGTAAGACACGTTGTGTGGTGAAACATTTCGGAGAAAATAAAGAAAATCTTTCATTTTCATTCTTCTTGAAGAACGAGCAGAACATTTTTCAGTTGTGTTAATTTTATCTCATTTGGTTTGGGTTTTTGTGTTTATTCAGTTGGCAAATGATGTTCAAGGATTTCCTGACAGCAGCAGCAGCAGGGACTCCATGTGACAGTTTGATATATTTTATTTTCTCATTCGGACCAAAAAATGTCTGAAAAGGTATACAATTTTCTTAAAAAAAAAAACATGGCGAACTGGAACGAAGGTAAATGACATGTGATTTTGAGATAATATGTACGTGTACCGATGAAAATTTCTTTTTTTTTTATGGATTTTAGATAAGAAAATTGTTTTTTGTGTTTTTTTTTTTAAGGATGAATGGAGGGATATTATATTTTTGAACGTTGTTAGATGGCAATTTGTAACACATGCGTGTGTGTTGAATGAACACAAATTTTCAAAAGCTTATGAAAAAGATACAAGTTAATTTTGAGAAAATATGTCAAATTTGTTAAGCTTCGATGGTTTTTTATAATCTCATCAGTTGACTGATTTTTGAAAAGATGGATCATTTGGAATTAAGTTTGACATTATGACGTGCAGGATACAATGTGTGTTGTAGTTATACACCTGTTTATGATTTATGTTGCTTGGGAATGATGCTTTGTACAAGAACATATCCGAATTTAGCTTTTGATAAATTTTTCTGTTTTAAATCCTGTCAATTTGTATTAAAAAAAGATATTTTTTTTACAACTATAAAAACCTCATCTTCCAGCCGTTTTTTTTCGCAAATTGGTTCATATCTTCTTCAAGAACGTAAATATTTTTCATTTTTTAGATAAATAGACGAGTTATTACAGCAACATATTTTTGTAACTGTTTATTTCCAACCAATACAGAAGATACAATGAGGATTATGTGTTTGACGAGTATGTTCCATCATAACTTCTAAACTTCATTTTTGACTGATAACGTCTTATAAATCGATGAACCATGGCAGCAAAAGTGGCTATTTTCTAAATGCGACGTTGTAAAAAGTTGATGTTTTTTAATTTATTTGAAAATTAATTGTAAGGCTAACAAAGGTTTTGAAAAATTTTTAGAAAATTTCAAAATTAAGTTATAAATGGTTTTTTAAAACATGTGGTAGACATTTGACAAAGTAGTTATTAGATATGGTTAGTGGAATTTTTTTTTTGACAATTAGAAAAATGCCATTCAAAAGATAATGAAAACAAAATTAGGATTGTGATAGGGATTTTTTTAAGTATCTGCGTTTCGAAATATGAATTTTTGAAAAAAACCTGTGCGAAGTTCTTTTGACCGTTTTTAGTCGTTTTTTATTTTTATATTTTTTTTCCACAGAAAAACAGGATTCTATTATTTTGTACACACATTTTTGAAACAGCGGTGAAATAAAGTTCTATTTTCAACACTTGCTTTTTTTTGATTAAAAAATTCGAACTTTTTTTTTTTAACATCGTAGAAATATTTTATAAGCACCATATAAAAGGTTAAATAATAAGCTTTCAGATGATATAAAATTTATTATAGAATGTCATATAAGAAGATGGATTTAATGGTGTTAGAAGATAAATAAGATTGATTCCCAACTAACAATTTTACTTCCACAAGGGTCTAACGAAGCTGTTTCGATTTTAGAAATATTGCTTGTATACGACCATAGAGAAGCCCTTTTGGCCCACCCGAGAAGCTTGATAGGCTTTAGAAAAGTCATATGCAAGTTGATTAGAGAGACTCAAAACATGTGTTTAATGCCTTATAGAAACAAGCAACATTCAAGATTTAAAAATCTGTATTACTGCTACAGGCTTTTAATTTTATTTAGAAGCTCGGAGCAGACTTGTGGAAGGATTGTGAAAGTCTAAACGAGGTATATCCCAAATAGAATAAAGAAAAAAAAATATTTTTTTTTCATTTTTTTTTTTGTGTACCTATTACATTTTATTTTTTCATTTTTTTCTTTGTTTTCCATCCAGACAAGTTTTGCTTCTGAAATTAAATTTCCAAACTCAATTATATTAAGAAAAAAACTTCTACTTACTTGACGCATTTTGCTGGATTTGAACCTCGTACATCCTGATTGAAAGTCCGGTACCTTAACCATCGAGCTACTCAGGTGTATAATAAAAGGGTTTCAAATTTGGACTAGTTGAAACCAGAACTTTCTAAGGGCTTCTACTTAATTCCTGATGAGTTGCACTATCTTAAAGAATATGGTGACCACTTGTGTTTTTTTTTTTCAAAGTTATTATTTTTGGTTAGGTATTTTCTGATTTTTTTTTTATCTTGTAAAAAATTATTTAATAAAGACTTAATAATATTATATTCTGATTGTCAAATCTTATCATTATTGAGAAGATGAAAGAGAATAACTTTTTACTCAAGAACAATTTTTCTGGAGCAGAAAAAAATATCTGAAAAATTCGGTTTTTTTAGACTTTAGAGGTTTCACCTGGATGCCGTCAACTTGCATTTTTCCGAAGCAGAAAAAAATTTTTAATTTTTTTGGGCTTTTGGCTTTTTCTTAAAAATAAGAGAATTAACTTTGTTTTGAACTTAGATAAAAAATCTAAAATGTCCATCACTATTTTATATAATATGAACTCCAAATTGGTCAGTAAACCATTTTTAATATCACTATTTTAAACCAATTACCGATATGAAAAGATTCACTTTTTTATTTATTTCTTGATAACAATGAATAAAAAAACCAAAAATGGTCACCATAATGGCACTTATCCAAATATTTCTTATTCTCATGAGTTTGCCTGACAGTTTAAAAAATTTAGCTTGTACTCACTTTCACAGGGCTTCTAGATATAAAATTAGTTCGCTTAGGCAAACTTATAAAATTAAATGCTTTTTACAATGTTTTGCTTGTATACTTAAAGGATCTGTACAAATATAAATAAATGTCCCCTAACTTCGCTAAGGCAAACATATAAAACTAAAAGCTTTTCGCGCATGCGCCTGAAATTGAACTTCTTTTTTTCTCATACAGAGATACAAAATAAACATTTATGTAAGTCGTTATTATTTGAAAGTAATATAAAACATACTTTGTAATATTTTCAATCAAAAACAATGATTCAACAATTTTTTAATTCAAATATTAAAATGCAGTAACTATAACACATCTATTTTGTGGAATATTTGTTTAAAAAGGCAAAACCGTTTAATGCGGTTTATTTGAAATTCAACGTAATGTTTTTTTTTATTTAATGAATATCACGACTCATATACTATTGACATAATTTCAATAATATAGAATTATAATAATAAAATGCATTTAAGGCAATTGTATAAGTTGTAGGTACTTCTACCATACTTAAATACATACCTAAGTCATTTTTGAGTCTAATAATTTTCGAATTGGATAAAAAAAATACAAAGCATTCATAAAGATTTTGTAAGCAGTTCTAATACAATTTCTTTTGCAAGGCCATTTAAAAGAAGTCAGTTATTGGCTTTTATTTCTTGTGCTTCTACAATGAAATTTCATGTGGCCGTATTGAAATTTAAACGAAATGTTTACATTAATGCTTGTAGAAATTTTTAGATTCCACTTGCACTAGGTTTCTAGGAAGCGGTTAACGAAAGTTAAGCCTCGAAAGTTTGAATTTTCGATTCACAAACTAAATACAAGCCCTGTAGAGATAATAGCTGCAAGAAATTAAAAATCTTAACCTCGTGGAAGTAAAATTGTTAGTTGGGATTGTTTGGGTTTTTTAGATGAAAATTGATTTTGTTCAAAAAATTCTAGCCATTTTTGCAGATATCGTGCAGACATGGTTGATGTGAATATTTTGATCATGAAAAATGATTGTTTTTAATAAATTATTTTTTTACCTTTTACGCATTGTTAAAATTTAAATATGGCTTAATTCTTTAGAAGAAATATTTAACTTTTTAATGGTGTAATTTTTTTGCAAGATTTTCATATGAAAAATTGATATAATGAGAAAAAAAAGGTATTTTTTTTAGCTATTTTCTTGTAAATTATGATTGGATTCAAAAAGTTAAGTACTTTACTATAAGAATTATTTTCTTATAATATTTTTTACAAGAAAGTTTACAAATAAATAATTTTTAGATCATTTTTTTTTAAACAAACGCACACAACCTGTTTTCTTATGACGTTATCACGTAAAATCATCATCCGTAAACCGACTTTACAAGCAACTATTGTTTTTTATTTTGACAAATAAGGTATCGTTGGAATCGGACTTATTGTATTTATTCTAAACACCAAAATTCTTACGTAATTACAGTCTAAAAATGGAAGTTAATAATGTAAAATTTATTCTTCAAAATTTTTAATAACTTTATATACAAATGCAAGTACACGCAGAACAATAATGGACCTACCGAGAGGTGGGTTAAAAAAAATGTGTTAAAATAACGTAGTCTTGGTTAAAAACTACATAGTTATCGTTGCTAAAATCAACGTAGTCGCCTCGGTTAAATTAAATTGTTTAAAATTACCATTTTAGAAGGTTATTTTAACCGATCAACTGGTTTATATTGATCAAAAAACTCGGTTAAAATTTGAGATTTTAGTAAAATTTAATCGAAAAAGTGGGTAAGATTAAACAATTTTAAAATAATCGAGTCGACTCGTGTAATTTTAACCGGGGTAAGTTTGCAGGTGCTATATTAACAATCTTCTCTGTTAATTTTAGACGAGTTTTACGTTGTTTTTAACCGATCATTTTTCTGCGTGTACGTTCATTGTTTGCTACTTTTATAAACATCAAAGTCCCGAAAATATATCGCCTTTAATTCAGAATTTGGCTTTAATTCAGTCTATGTAATTGTTAACGACTTCGTGCTCTGTGCAATTTACAATTCATAGTTACGAAGGCTTAGAAAAAGTAGTTCCTCACACTAAAAGCCAAAATTTAACATTATATATTATACATAGGTATACTACGTTATAAATGTACTTTAAAAATTCAACATTATGTTACATTAAAAAAGGAAGAAAACCTCCTAAATTCAAGAATGCTTTCAAGGTACAATATTCCCTTAGAACGTGACATTTTCTTATTGATTTTATTTAATTATTTCTGTTTTCCCAAAAGAAAACTTTATACACCATTAAATACTTAAGTATTAAAGTTGAACTTACTCTGTATGGCGTAGGCTGTACACTTAACCATAACACCCACAACGACTTCCTCATAAAATTAGACCATTTATTTGCAACAATAAAATCCACTTGGGCTATTTTTATCCTAAAATATTTCGATCACGCATTTTCTTCTCTCGCAAAAAAATGAAAGTATAGCAGGTATGACATTTTTTTTTGCGTTATTCCCTCCTGGCGGTTTTTACTTTTTTTTTTCCAAAAAGAGTTACAATATTACAAGCTAGAAAATATCCACCCACGACCAGAAAAAAAAGTCACAAAGTACTATAGCAACAGTCAAAACACGTATCTACCCTTAAGGTCTATGTAAGAATAGCAAAAGTAAAAAATAAAAAAAAATATGATCTAAGCGCGTTTTGCACTTTTCGGAAAAACCTTGTGTACAGGTGATTTACTTTCATAACAAAGACGCCAACGCTAAACGACCTTGCAGAAAGGTTACCTATGTCCTTTCTATACTATAGTCGTTGTTATTTCATCTCTAGGATAAAGTTGTCATGGCTTCTACATTTTTTTTTTTTATCTTTCATCAAGTTTATGGCTGTTTGTGTCTGATGATGGTTTTTTTTTTATTTTTGTGTGCTTTTTTTGGGAAATAAATCCCTTTTTGAAAACTCAAAGAATTTCGGTTCAGCGCAGGATATAGGGTGTGTGTGGTAGGTTATGTGTGAGTGTATTGGTCCAAGGACATAATATGAAACTCTTCTTTTAGAGAATAACTTTAGCATATTATATGCACGAGAACATAATAATAATAACGAGGAATTTGGACGCAAAAAGAACTTTTGCTTTATGCATCATTTTGTAGCAAAATAGAAACAAAGTGTCGTTGTGCAGAATCCCCAGCAACCAAATAGAATGCCAAAAATCTTGTGCACATTATACCCCCATCATGGTTCAGGTGGTTATGAAGGTAGTTAGTTATACAATGTATATGTATTTTAAAAGGATATAAATTTCTATCCGTTTATCTTTTTAATGTCACTTTTTGCTGTTGTTTTTGAAATCCTTTGAATATTCTTAAATTTAAGAAGCTATTTTTCGAAGAGAAAAGTCATTAATTAAGTAGAAAAAGTGATCAAAAGTTTCAAAATTAAGGGTACGTGGCAAGTATTTTGTTTTAAAATATATTTTGTAAGTAAAAAAAGGGTGAATTTGATTTGCAAATGCGTTTTATTACCAAACGAATGGATTTATTTGGAAAAAGAATGTGGATTTAGTTCGCAAATGGGAGGGCGCATAAAATGTGAAAAATCTGAAGCATTTTTGAAAGAAAATTCCAATTCTTTTCAACAACTTTAGTTGTTTAAATGTCTTGTTTTCCTACATCATCTCAAAGAAATCAGATGCCGAACATTGTTATTAAGAACTTTTACCCGTTTTTAACATTTAATCCTTAAAATAGGACAATACTTTCAAACAAAAGAAACAAAACAACAACAAAAAATCAAGAAAAAAATATTGAAATATAGTGGTTCTTATGTTCTTATTTATTTCAATAGTAAAAAAAAAAAAAACAAATATAAATGTGTGTATAGGAATTTTATTTTTTTTTTCAATATTTCTCTCACTCAGTCCAGGAAAGCAATAAACGACCCATAAATGTACAACTAGCGGGTATAGAGCCCATCAGCATACAAAGGGCTTCACGTCCGCACGGTAGGTAGGTACTTCTTTTTCATTCACAGAGCCCTGAGAGAGAGTAATGCATCCATCCATCCATCCATCATGCAAAAATATCTGGAATACGTTGAGGAGCACTTTTGATTGCTTTTCTGCAAGTGGGTGCTCCCATCGGCCCCATCACCCGGCATCACCCATCAAATACACACATACACACAAAGGCTTGAAAGGAAGAGATGAGTGATGGCAGGAGTATGGATCGATAGAGTTATAGTAGTGCTCTGGTATTTTGACTCTAATAAGTATTTTTCCCAACACAAAACATCTGGGCTGAGGCTGTTGGATGTTGGAGCTTAGCACTGGGCTAGGGATGAGATTGGTGTTGGTGTGTTTATTGAAATAGGCAAAATGGATACATCTCTCCCATTATAATTCCATAGCAAACAATAAATTACAGAGAAGCAATAAAAGTGGTATTGAGCAGAAAATACAAAACAAAACAAAAAAATCCATCACTCGGTTCGTCCTAGTTATGACGTCGTTGAAACCTTCAAAAGCTTCACCTACAAAAGTGTTCATTTATTTCATAATGCCCTACCGCCATCGTCGTCCTTTCTTCTTCTTCTCTCACTCACTCTCTTCAAAACGGCATTCCATATTTCTTACAAATGAAAAAAAAACGAGAATAATATTTTTCTCATTTTTTTTATTTTTTGCATTCGAGGAGTCATGACACAGTTTCCTTCTCATTTAGATTGCAAGTGTGAAAGGATTGTCGTAGAGAGAATCCCTTTCTCAAAAGATTGAAATGTGATTTTTTTTCGACGTTTTTTGGTTTTTTTTTCTTTCATTTTTTTTTTTGTATGAAATAGGTGACGACTGACGATAAACAGAGTTTACAGAAAAAGTTTTTTTTTTTTTTTTTTTGATAAAGTCCTTTTGAAGTATTCATTTTAGTTTAAGTTTGGAGAATTTTTGAGTGATTTTTATAATGCATTATGAGTTAAGAGTTATGAGATGTGAGTTATATGAGTTATGACCCAAAAAAAAGTTAGACATGCAAAATATGAAGTCAAAAAAGTGTGCTATAAGAAAGATTAAGAGTATAAAAGTGATATGGAAGAATTAAATTGATTTTTTTCTTTATCGTCTGCTGGAGGTAAAGTTTTTTGTAACTATTTTCTTTTTGTGAGTGCGAGACAGATACAAAGTAGAGACGTCTGAGTTGCTTTAGGCATAAATCTTTTTGATATGCCGGCAAAGCAAAAGCTTTTGAATAAGTATTGACTTCGTTGTACCTTTTTTAATTAAAAATTCAATAAAAACTTTGGAAATCGGTTTTAAAGCTTTATTTATTTAAAAATTAAAAAATTATTTTTTACATTTTCGAATCAAAGAAGTAATTACCTTATCCACGGTTCTTAAAAAAAACATCCAAATTGACGTTGTCAATAAAATTTGCTCGCTTTGATTGGAGACAACACTGGAAAGTAGTGAAAAATCGATTAGAAATCTCTATATCCACCGCATTTTTTACTTGCGATATAGGTACTATAGGGCAAGTTTAGGATTCGTAAAAAAAATCGAACTCGAGATAACAATTTTACATGACATTACGATGATGGAGAATGCCAAAAAAGTGGGTCCGGCAATTCTGTCTGTCTGTCTGTCTGTCTGTAAGAACCTCGAGCTACAGCCTAAACTACTGAAGCGATTTTTTTTTAAATTTGGTAGTTAACAGTTTTGGGTGATTTCCTAGAGGACAAATTTAAGTTAATTTTTTAGGACCAAAACTAACGGTACCTGTCATATAACGTTAACAGAAAAGTTGATTTATTTCAAAAACGGCTCTAACGATTTTGATTAAAATTTTTCTGCTAACTGTTACAGATAAGAGCCTCCTTTGATAATAAAAAAAATATTTTTTGTACCATTTTTAACGGTACCTGCCATAGAACGGTTTTTATGGATTTATGAATTTCTCATAAACGACAAAACAGATTTCGACCAAATTTTTAAAACAGAAACGTTTAAACAATCATTATTTAAAAAAATTTTGAATTTTTCAAAAAACACATTTTTGGATTTAAAAAAAAACAAATATTTCAATTTTTTTTTTTTGAAAAATAAATTTTTTGGAAACGAGTTGGTGAAAAATTTTGAAACTTTGTTTTTATGTGTAAATTAATTATTTATTCAAAATTATATATCAACTTTTTTTTTGAAAAATGTTAGAAAAATTTTATATATAAAAAATTATTTTTTAAAAAAACGGCTGTAACGATTTTCGAATTTTTTTTTTCTAAAAATTCCTTTTTATATTAGAAATAAAATGGCATACTTAGTTTTTTGTAAAAGATCATTTAAAACGGTATTTAATTATTTATAAAAACAAATTTTATTACTTGCTCAATAGGGCAAGTATTGGTTTCGTGTCGAAAAAAAAAATTGAGGTTTTAATCAGAACCAACATGGAGAATTCTGAAAAAGTGGGTCACGCAATTCCGTCCGTGCGTCTGTGCGTCCATCTGTAAACATTTCCACAGCCTAAACGGGTGGATGGATTTTCTTCAAATTTGGTACAGATGATTTTTATGGAATTCTGAAAGTTGGCTTTTTTTGTTTTTTTATATCTCGTTTAGAACGTATACCTCCCATACAAAAAAATACGATATTACGAATTTCTCGAAAAAAGCTCTAACGATTTTGATTAAACTTTTTATACGTAATATTTAAAGCAGTGGCAATAAAATTGCATTTTTATTTTTTGTCAAAAAAGTCAAATAACAAAAAAATTTCTTTTTCATTTAACAAAATTTTGCCCTAAATGTCGGCTCTTCCCCAATATCAATTTTTTTTGAATTTAGATCCAGCTTTTAAAATCTACAAGTAGACAAAAATAAAAGTGCTTTGAACTGCAAGAGCAAGTACGTGCATTTTTTTTTGCACCACTAACGAAGTTCCGTGAAAATATCAAATTTTAAATTTTCCCTTATTTTGTTCAATGAAAAACTTTAACATTAGAGTAACTTTTACCATAAGAGCAAGTACGTGCGACCCCAGTCGTGCAATTTGTTTAAAATGACTTTGATGAGTTAAAACTTAGACAGCACATTTATTCATGTTATTCAGATGTTATTAAAGTGGTAACCGTTTATGTTTTTCTATGTTTTACAATTCACATTCACTTGAGACACAAAAATCATACCAAAACCCAAATTTATCAACCAAATATGTAGGGAAACAAAACATTTGTCTTGAGGGTGAATACATATTTTTAAAAATATTTTTTATGGAAGTTTTCAGAAGTAAGTGGCAGTACAGGGTTTCAGAAGAAATGAAAAACGGTATGGATGAAAAATAAGACCAAATAAGGCTTGAGCGTGAAGATTTTATTATTTTGTAGGTCCACAGCAGCATTATTAGATTTTGGATTTTATAAGACACTAGCCCAAAATCTACCGAACTACCACCGCACGGATTTTTGAGCGCTGAACCACTACCCTACTAATATCAAAAGTTACTTTTTCCTTGAAATACCGCCAAAATACGGTGGAACCCTCATTTAACCATTTTTTTGCAGTAAAACAAACGGACTATGGATTACAAATTCAAACACACAATTCACAAAATTGAATTTTTGAAAAGCTTTTTTTTTGTGACCGCCGGATTATCGCCGATCCAACGCCGAACTACTGCCGTTTTGTTTAAAATTTTGCCTCACGATAAGCTGTGTGCAGTTGTGGTTCCGCGGTGCTTCGAATAATTAGTAATTTTAATAGTATTTTAATGGTGGGAAAACAATGGTTCGACGATGGTTTGGCTAAAAAGCCGCGAGGATGTGCTTCAAGCATTTTCAATGCAAAAAACCTAGTTTTTTTTTTTCAAATTCATCACAGCTTTTCAACAAAAGCTTTTCACTAAAACTCCCAAGGATAAAAAATAAATTAAAAACTAAAACAAAATTATCCCGTGTATTTGAAAACTAATTGAAAATTCCTAATCCCAAAGTCAGTCATTCTATAACTGGGGCTTTATATTCATGTCACTTTGCTATTTATTAAAATTCCAGTAAATTGAAAAATAAAAAAAAAAACTAAACTATACCCTATATATCTCTAAGATTCGTCCTTCAAACTTTTGTCGTCATCGAAATTGACAAGGACATCTTCATTGCTTTGCCAATATCCATGAAAATGCCAGCCTAATTGCCTTCTGCTTGACGGAATGCCAAGCACCTGAGTCTCGTTGTTTCTATCCCTTTTTTTTTTATTTTCCACCATTGAGCTAGAAAACAAAGCTGCTCTAACATCATCAATGCAAATAAATTAATTTGTACGTCTCAAGGACACACAACCATCACCACGGAACTGAACGATGGACTACATAATACACGACTAGCGCATACCAATCACGCTTCACCAGAAGCAGACGGTTGTATTTTTCAATCTCTCATTCTGTCGACTTAAATTTTCAAGAAATTAATTAGTCAGAAGGGTTAAATGGAAAACAGTTTGCCATTGGATTAAAAATTCAACAAAAAAAAAGAGGAGAGGGGGTTTGGAAGAAAAGGAAATAGAAGCGACAAAAAAGGTGCAAAATCATCCGCAACGGCACACCGTTTGAATAATTGATTGACCAGGCAAAGAAACCGGTTGAAAGTTTGCACAAAATAATCGCCTTCTAAATGAGTAGATCATGTCAACCACCCATCTTGACTGGGCATGAGTTCCCTCTTCTGGCTTTTAGTAGTCTAATGGTGATTTGTCGTTTGACAAAGTTTTCCGCCAGAGGGCGAAAATAATTAAAATACATAGAAAAAGTATTGTCATCTTGAGACGAGTTGGATGAGATTTTCAATGAAACAAAAAGAAGAGATTAAATTGCCTGAAAGGTTTCTCTGAAAATTTTATTATGTGACGCCATTGTTTGAATGGATGACCAAACCCGGAAATAGCCCATCACTAACCTCCTTTCTAATGGAAAACTCTGTTGGATTCTCTTTAAAACATTTAGTCCTGATTTGCCATCATTCTGTTTCACCTTTGATGGATCAAATCTCCCTTAACACCTTCGTGCTCCTGTCTGTGTTTTACCTTCTTCTATGAAGTCGAATCCTTTTTATACAAGGGTGGAGAGTTATTTGCCCCTGATGGGCAATCAGACTCCTATAAATGTCGCAGACACATGGACCAATTAGTTCAATGTTCAAGTGAAGTTCTATCCCCGTTTGATATTTCTTACTCTGATTGTTACCTGTCTGCCATCACACTCTGTATCTCTCCTCTCCCTCACTGATGATGAGGGCGAAAAGGAATAAAGGTTTATGGTTGGCAAAGGACTGGTTTCATTTGCCGCACTTGACAAATTTAATTAATTCAACTCTCACCTTGTAATAGGTTAAGTAATGCAAGTTAGCCGGGCAAATCGTGCGAGTCAAGTCAGGTACAATGAGAGAACGAAGAACAAGAGTAGAAGTATATGTTACACCAGGTAGATGATGGTTTAAGTGTGGCAAACCAGCAGCGCCCTCTTTTGTGTCTTCTTCGTTGTCTTGCAACTTTTATACGACAATGATGACGATGACGAAGACTAAGGCCGCCTACTTCAAATGAATCTGTGTGATGTGGGGGGCGTTTTTGTATTCCAACACTCGACTCGACTTGACGACGAAAAGTGGAAGAAATTCTCTTGCTCAAATGGATAGAAATTAAGAAAGGTATACTGCAAAACTTTGTCTTTCTGAGCTAATTAAGAATGGACATTCATGAGGGTCCTTGATATGGGGTTTGGTATAATTTCTCTATATTTTATGGTTGATTCTATGTTTTAGCGCTTGTATAGAAGGGGGAGGGGACTTTTATTGAGATCATTCTTGATGACAAGAGATTAGTGTTGAAACATCGTTCAACGAATGGAATGTCAAAGGCTGAAAGACAAAAAAAAAAGGTACCCTTTTTGATTTAATTAGAGCTATTTAAACTTTTTTACATTTTTCAACCACAAAAATGTATTCGGCTGAGTAAATTTAAGACAATTTTTGACAAAGATAAATTCGTGTTTTGATTTTTAAAAAGTTTGAAGTGATTTAGTCAAAGTAACGATTTGGTCTTTAAATGAACTTATAAAACTTTTATATCCATCAGACGGTTTGATTACTTGAATTTGAAAGGAGTTAGGAGTATCTGTTCAATTGGGTAATATAATCAACAATTGACATAAATATACAAAACCAAACAAATCACAAAATTGCAGGATTGTACGGTTATACTATTCTTTGGAATTTACTTTGCTATCTTTTCAAAAAGATTTTACGTTCACTATGGCGTATGTGTAACATGTTTATAAAAAAATTGATACAATTAAATTAATGATGTACTGAATTCAGTTTGTATGCATTTTCTTAATAAAAGAAAGTTCATAACTGGTAGTTCAAAGTTTAATATGCAATGTCCAAATACGTACACTGAGGGAAAAAACAACTTAAAATCAACGAAAACCACGTTGATTCAACTATTTTTCGGAATGACTTTGCGTTGAAGACCAACATTTTTAAATCAAAGTAGAACTTCTTTAGTTTAAAGTGATTTACAGGTACTTAAATCAAAGTTGTTTCAATTTTGAAAAAAAGCATCATAGCCCAGTAATTTTAGACATTTTTTAACCCAATCTGCGGAAAAATTCCTACTGGGCTCGATTTTGGTATAGACCTTCGTTACGGCGTTGTTATGAAGATGTGAAAAATCGACATTGATATCGTGTCCGCGTTAAGAGTTATAGGGGTCAAAAGGTCACAAAAACTGGTTTTTCACGATTTTCAGCAAAACGGTAAGTCTTATCAAAAAATTTTCAATGCAAGAATTGTAAACCAGATTATTATATATAAAAAGTGTCATGACACTTTTTTTCCTAAGACCCACCGTTTCTTAGGTATAACGATTCAAAAAGTTGAAGTTTAGTTGTAATCGTCATAATCCTATTCCTGAAAAAAAAACTCCTAACTGAAAAGTTCCTGAAATTTCATTATTTTTTTAGCTTGAATTTCGTTCCTCAACTGTTAAGAATATGGGGAAACCAAAAAAAAAAAAATGGAAATTTTCGCCATTTTTCCGATTGGGGCCCTTCTCCCGAAACCATTTCCCTGGGAATTTTTGTTTAGAATATGTCTAAAAATATACAGGGTGTGCAATAGAGAATGGACAACCCTAAAACGGCTTATAGCTACACTTATGATTGTTCTAAAAACAGATAGAAAAAAGTTCTATCGCAACCAGTTCATAAAATATGGACTTTTTTTCGTTCAGTGTATTTTAAATTTTATCATCTTATGTTTTCGTTCACTACAACCACGAATGAATGAATTTTATTTATTTCTTTTTTTTTATAATTTTCTACAATAATTGGATGAGTACATAAACACTTTAAAAATTTCATAGCTATTGCACATTTTCGTAAAAAAAATTTTGAAATCTGTTTTTTGATGCAAAATGTAAAAAAAGTATTTTATGAAAAATTTTAAACACCTGTGGTATAAAATAAATCTATAGAAACCTAGGTGGCCAACTTTCTTAAAAATATTCTCCTTATACCAGAATATTTTTAAGAAAGTTGGCCACCTAGGTTTCTATAGATTTATTTAATACCACAGGTGTTTAAAATTTTTCATAAAATACTTTTTTTACATTTTGCATCAAAAAACAGATTTCAAAATTTTTTTTACGAAAATGTGCAATAGCTATGAAATTTTTAAAGTGTTTATGTACTCATCCAATTATTGTAGAAAATTATAAAAAAAAGAAATAAATAAAATTCATTCATTCGTGGTTGTAGTGAACGAAAACATAAGATGATAAAATTTAAAATACACTGAACGAAAAAAAGTCCATATTTTATGAACTGGTTGCGATAGAACTTTTTTCTATCTGTTTTTAGAACAATCATAAGTGTAGCTATAAGCCGTTTTAGGGTTGTCCATTCTCTATTGCACACCCTGTATATTTTTAGACATATTCTAAACAAAAATTCCCAGGGAAATGGTTTCGGGAGAAGGGCCCCAATCGGAAAAATGGCGAAAATTTCCATTTTTTTTTTGGTTTCCCCATATTCTTAACAGTTGAGGAACGAAATTCAAGCTAAAAAAATAATGAAATTTCAGGAACTTTTCAGTTAGGAGTTTTTTTTTCAGGAATAGGATTATGACGATTACAACTAAACTTCAACTTTTTGAATCGTTATACCTAAGAAACGGTGGGTCTTAGGAAAAAAAGTGTCATGACACTTTTTATATATAATAATCTGGTCTACAATTCTTGCATTGAAAATTTTTTGATAAGACTTACCGTTTTGCTGAAAATCGTGAAAAACCAGTTTTTGTGACCTTTTGACCCCTATAACTCTTAACGCGGACACGATATCAATGTCGATTTTTCACATCTTCATAACAACGCCGTAACGAAGGTCTATACCAAAATCGAGCCCAGTAGGAATTTTTCCGCAGATAAAACCTAAAATTACTGGACTATCAATTTAAATAAAAAAAAGAAAAAATTGGCATTTACTGGGGATTGTCCCTACAACTCTTGGGTCTCTAGGCAAATGCTTTACCAACGTGCTCACTGTTGAAAATTAGTGTGATAAAATGCAACAAAAGTATGTAAGTAATTTTTTTGTACGTTGTTTCAAATTTAATTTAAAGATGTTTCATGTTAGTTTTTTTAACGTTTAATCAACGTTGACCATATTACATTTCACGTTGCGTTTTTTCCCTTAGTGTATAGCAAAAATAATTGCATTTTATTTTTTTTTTTAGTATGTAAGCCGTAAATTCTATATACAAGTTAAATTTTTTTGATTAGCTTTGTTGTTCATACATTAAGGAGTCTAATGTCTATAAGATATTGACAAAATCCCTCACAAAATTGTTAACTTTAAAACAAAATTTAGGGGGTAATGAGTTAAGGGGTAAATATGCCAATGAACATCATCGGATCGAATTTGATTTGGAACTTTGAGTTGTTTTCCAGTACACTACTGTGTTTGAGTAATTGGCAGTTATTTTGTAATTAAACTTAAATCAACCATTCCTAAGCTCTCAAATTCACAAGCATATTCTAAAATAAAAAAAAGTATAGTTAAAAAATTACTACAATCACTGCAACAACATACATTGTATTCTCACAACATAAAGCTTTTGACCATAAAATAAAGTAAGTACTCAGAGAAAATTGCGTGTCAAATTGAAAATCTTCACCTTTCTAATCTAACATTATCCCACCCCATCACTGCTATAGAACTTTTTATTCCACACGCTCTAAAATTACCAAAACAATAAGTCATTTTCTTAAAACCTATTTTTTAGTACCCCATTAACCCTCCCGGAATAAAAAGTTCACGTTCCAAGTCATCAAAATAAATACCCGGTATACGTACGTGTGAAGTTAAATACTTTCTATCACGGAATGGCGGGGTCATAACATGGAAAAATCATGAATGCCCACAATAATATACAATATTTACTTCGCAGCTAACCATTATTTATATCAACTATGCAGCTTTTTATGCATTTTGTGGTATATTTTATGAAGTTATTCTCCATCAGCTTAGCTTAAGAAGTTATTGCTAGTTTCACTCATATCGGCAAGAAAAATTTACTCTTAAACAACTTTAAAATATGCGATAAGCGAAATATAATTCCATTGACTTGGGATAAAAATGTGGAACACCCTACTTTTGCTAGCACACACATGATGGTCGTAAAAACCTCAACTAACGCACACGAAGAGCTTCTTAAGAAGGTCCTATCAGTTTCTTCCAGGCAAAAGGGCTTAGATGAGATATGCCGCCCCCGAGATTCAATGAGCTTCGTCTGCTGCTTATGCAGTTAATGGGGCAAATTAAAATGGCATAAATTACGAAGCAAACTGCGCACTTAACGCACCCAATACCCTCTCCTGAGACACATACACTTCCTTCCACATATATGAGTTTCTACACAATATAATCTAATATTTGCCCAACTCTCCCGGTTGTATGTTAATGAATTCCTTCCCTCTGAACTCTCATCCTAACAAATATTTCCCTCGAGTGTGAGGTTAGGGGTCGGGGATTTGGACTGTTCTCGAATACAGGGGATTTAATAAAAATGCAAATTCTTTTTATACTTTCATACAAGCAAAAAAAGGAAGTAGGTGTCGCCATGCTGCTTTCTTTCACTCCCACCATAGCACTTTCATGATACATTCTCCATATTATTATATCCTGACATTTTATTGGGTCATTATTTGCATAAAATGGGGGTCTAAATCGAAGAACAAACAACTGGGATTCCATGTTACTTAGTTGAACCATCACTTAACCGTTACTCAACAAAGAACACATGCAATCAGAGGGGGTTTACCCCATGTACCAGAAGCCTAACGGTGACTCAATTAGATCGGTTTCGATCTTTTGAGAACACATCACCAGCGAGTACCTATATAAACTCACCTGTTTTACTTAATATGGTTCTCTCGTATGAGTATACTTCCGGGACTCGGATTCGGGAGCTGGGATAACATTGTGTGCTTTTAAGATAAAATGCACTCGGAGGTGCTTAGCGTATGCTAATGGATACATTGCCAGTAGCAGAGCACTTGACGAGGCCAAAGAAATCCGAATTGTGCTTAGTAGATGGAGGTTTGTTTTCATTTACGATTAGGGATGAAGGATTTTTTTGCTTTCCCTTCCTGATTTTCTCATTAAGGCGATAATGGAAAAGTCAATGAGAAACATTATTAGTTACTTCTATGTAAGTGAAGAGGGAATGAATGTGAGGTTTCTTTTATGTAGAAATAGAATAAGGAAAAAAGAAAGATAGTTTAATGGAAAAGTGTGCTATGTCCGAAGTGATTTGATTAGGATGTCAATGCTTTGTTAGCAGTATTTCTATTGGAGTATAGTAAAAATAAAAACCCTTGAAAATAAGAAAGAAGAAGTGACATAAAGGGCAACATTTTAATAATAGTCTGCCTAAGGTTTGTCAATTTTTGTTTAGTTTCAATTTAATACAATAATAAATTATTTTGAAAATTATTTGGGCCTGCAACAAAATACGCTATAAAACCAAAATCATTTCGAATTGTCTCGTTCTTCCTTTCATTGAATTTGAAATTTTTCTATTTCACAAAAAAGCACAACTCATTCGGACGAGAACCGAACTACTCTGATTTAATTTTTAATCAAATAAAATTTAATTTGTGGTTTTTTTCATCCAAAAATTGAAATAAGGTTAATTTGACTGAATATTGATTTTTTTTTTGACACGCACATTAATTTCAACTAAACTCTAAGTACTTCCACTATTTTTTGCAACAAAGTTAAATTCTGTTGACGCTTGCAATATTTAAATTTATAAAGTTAATTATGTAAAAAACGAATTTAATTATTTCTTAAGTTCGAACATCAGCTCTTTCGTTTAGTATGAAAATGCAAATTGTCTTGTAATTTTGGAAGGAAAAATGTTTCCAATCAAATTAAGATGCAATTTCGTGTACTTTCAGAAAGATTACGACGTGGCTATAAGCTTCTTACATTAGTTTCTGTATGTTTAGTTAAGGAAAACTCAAATAATGATAGTAGTTGGATAATCGATTTTGATATTTTTTTTTTTATTTTTCTTACGCATGTCACATTTTTTTAAAATATAAAATAATAGCCATATAATACAGACATTTTTATATAAATGAAAAAAAATAAAACCTAAGTAACTTGAACTTTACGACAGACTCGTTTGACCTTGTCGTGCATTTTATTTACTTTTAGGTATATTATATAACATTTTTAAAATACTTGTTTTAGAAAATACTATTAACTTTACAAAAATAATTTCTGTAACTTTCTATTACGAACTGAAAGTATTTCCAAAATAAATACCACTAAAGAAACTCCTAACGATATAAACCAAATTCCATATAATGCCGAAAGCCGTGCATTGTGCAATGGTAACTTCTCTCTTTGCCGCATTAAATATGCTTTAATTATTTGATCAATACTTGTAGATTCACTACTAAATTTTGATGTTATTCCTGCAGCAGCTAATTCCTTTAATTTTCTATTAAAAACTGACAAATAAATCGAATGTTTTGGCAAAAACATTACCAATTGAAAACTATTAACACGTTCTGGGATTAAAAGAAGTTCAGTTCCGTTTCTTAATTTTTTTTGTACATAATATAAAAAAGCATCTAGTACAACTAATGTTGTATATCTATTTTCCAATGTTTCTAATTTTGTAAGTCTCTTTTCGTAACCATGTGTTAGAACTATGCTAATAAGCTTATTTGGATAGTTAGGTAAATAAGGAGCTTCTGGAGGAGATAAAAGTACGTAGTTCGATTTAATTAAATCATCATATCCTGAGAGCTTAGAATCAAAGCTATCTTTACGAAAAGCATCATACAGAGATCCTTGATAAGCACTTCGCAAGACGAGAGTGAGGAAAAGGAGCAGTACGAAAATGTATCTGGCGAAATTGCGACGTGGTGTTTGACTTACTCCATATCCAAGAAAAAGTGCAAAAAAATTCGTCACTGGACTGTGATTCTCTTTTCCAAAGACAAATTGATAAACTTTAAGCTTCATCACTTTCAAGACTGATGTAAAGAGCATGGTAAAGAGAAGAAATCCAGCCACGAGAACCCACAAATTAATTGTAAATGGCTTAGCAAGACGACCCAATGAACTTAATATACTTTTTCCTCGAACCACAAATATAAATATTGACGTGTGATAGGCTATGGTTGGTGAAACAATATGTCGGCCTGAATTTGAATCCATAAAGCCTCCAATTGCAATATCGGCTTCGAGATCCTTTAACTGTAAAATACATCATTTTTATTTCTAATGAATTATAATGAACTTCAAAAGTATAACTACCTCCTTAAAGCAGCCATGTGATTGATTATCTTTAACATAGCTTGGTTCTTCTGAGAAAGGTCTCAAATCAATTGTAAAGTTCAATGCCATGGCTAGAAATTTCAATACTTTTCCTTCCAAACCGGATATATTTTCCCAATTTCCCACCGGTTTTGGATTACTTGTATTCCCAACAAACGTGAAATAAGGACCATACAAACGAGGTGAAACCTTAAGAGGACATTTGTGAAAATTTATGAGCTTCTTTGGAAAAATGATTTTTAAATTTTCAAAACCATCACTGAAATTGTACAAGAGCATTGGTACACAACGACGACAAATGTTTTCCGAAAACAAAAAGTACGTAAACATATGGATATCTTTTGTTGATCGATGAGTTGTAATGATATTAACATCGATGACGTCAAAATAATAGCAAAGTATAAAAATCTCTTCCATGACACTGATAACATCTGATTTTGGATTTGTTAGAATTATCAAAAATCGAAAGTGTCTTTCATAGGGAGTGTCATCAAACAATTTATAGAGTACCCTAAAATAGAAATAAAAAAAGTAAAACCGCTGATTACTTTCCAATATTTTCTTACTTAAATGCCTCTAAGGAGTCTACAATAAATACATAGTACTCCCAAGGTTGACTAGAATAGTCACGCATGTAAAATTGAACTGCAGTTTTTCCTTGAAGGTGCTGAAGAATGTAGTTTAATAGCTGAGTGTTTGTGTTTGCTGATTCAGGCGTTGTGCTTTTTTCAGCTATTACAATAGTTGACGTCAATTTGCTTATATGTTCTCGGATTATAAAAAGTGCCACATCCGACAAGGATTTATTATCTAAAATAAGAGTCGACGTCTGGTTTATAAAGACGATAAGCCAAAAAACAAGTAGACAATTCACGTTAGCCATTGGAAGGAGACAACTAAAGGACTTTTTCTCATTTAACACTTAATACCTAATATACTAGCTATTTCTTGACTTTTATAGATAAGCTTATTAATAACGAGTTATGTTTGAATAATTTTCACTCAAAGTGATGAGCTTATTTTCATAATCAACAAATATGTTGACAAGACATCAGAACTGTGGCCATACAGATGATAGGTACATTAATTTTTTAGGATTTCAATTTATTTAATTACTTTTCTATTTTGAGCAATGATTTATAAGTAAATAAGCTGACCCTTTCAGTAATGCATTTTTTGGAGCTATTACCATTTCTTGAGTAATTTAAGAAATGAATTATAGGAAGAACAGTAAGATTATTCCATTAAAAACAAGTGTTTTTTTTTTCATAAGTCTCAGGACTATAGAGAAACTTGAGTTAGTATAGCTACTTTAAAAAATTCTTCTTGTCAGTATCAATATTAACGTGAAACTTTGAAGGAAAAATGTTTTGTGATATATGTAGTTTTGTAGATAAACACTCCTATTTTTGAAGTTTTTTTTTAAACAACTGTCAAAACTGATTAAAATCTTAGCTTTAAGAATTTTTGTGTTTTGCCATTAATAAGCCTAATAATTCTTTTAGAATTTTGTTAAGAGTTTAGAAAAAGTTTGGGAACTAAAGTATCAAAAAAAAAAACAAAGAATGGATGCTTTGAAAAAAGGTTATTTTTTTTAATCAATATTTTTAAATAAATTAACATAAGTTTTTATTAAATTGTTGTGTTGATAGAAATTTTAACTTAAACAAAGTGTTAAGAAATGTTTAATAAAAACAAAATAATTAAAACTAGATTTTTGAAAACCCTCGTCTGAAATCGGGCAGAGTTTTGATAAGCTTATGATCCCTAAAGTGAAGATGAGTAGTCCGATGAGACTGCAAGCATTTGAGAAAAATCTTCGTACTGGCGAATTCTTGAAATGTTACATGTATTTTGTTACCTATATTTCTTGTAGTGATAGAAAAAAAGAGCCAAGTTCTCCTGTTTTCAAATTAAGCTGGCACAAAAAGTACTGTTATGTTAAAGTAAATCAAAGTTATAAGAATTGTTTTCAAATTTGTATGGGTGGATACCACGCCCTCTGGAGAGAAAATATTCAGTTTTTAAATTTTGTACTCCCAGCTCTACAATTCTACAAAGTTTCAGGATTCAACGATAGTCATAAGTGCTTTGTTATATTTGATGAAAATACATTGAAAATGGGCGGATACCACGCCTCCTGAACAGAAAATTTCAAATATTCGATTTTTTGTATGCACTACCAGACTTCAGATACTTTGTATTTTTTAGAATACAATAATAAAAAAAAAAAGACTTTCGAATTTGAGCTATAAATGAATAAAAAACACCTTTTTCTATAAAATCTCTCTAAATCAAATTTGCAAAAAATGGCCAGTTGAATTTTGTCCGTGGACTTTCTTGGGAAATTTTGTATTTCAACTCTCAATCAATAACATTGGGTCAAAAATAACTTTCCCAAAATCTTCAAATTTTACAATATTGAAAAAAAAAAAAAAAAATATGGATCATAATTGTTATGAAATAATTCCTTTTTTCAAGTTCCGAGCTTCAATCCATTTTGGATTCGGGCCTCAACGAAAAAACTTCTCCACTTCCACTTTCGCACGCAAAGTTGATAGGTTGTTGGTTGAGACCGAAATGCGCCTGCTAAAATAGCTGGGCCACTTTAAGCAAGTAAGTAAGTGATTTAAGATAAATGATTACATAACAAGCGTTTATCAGACATAGTTTTTCCGTCCTGCGAGATGTTTTTCAAAATATCCTTGTTAATATTAAAGATGATTTCTTGACTTTTGAGTTTGTTTGATTTTTTTAAGGTCGAGTGATGGACATTTCGACACGTTTTTTAATTTATTAAAGTAGAAACTCCAACTTAAGCAACTTTAATCAAAACAAATTGCCTGAAGAGTTAAACTCATTAAATTGATTGCATTTATCAATTAATTTAATTTGAATAACAAGGCTACTTGTTATGTGTGTGTTGTGTATACTGTTTATGTTATTGGAATGTGATGTTATTAAAAATTCATTACTTCGCCTGATAGGCAAAGGAATGTCAATTAAATTCACTTCTCTTCCAAACAAGTCGTCCACCAAAAACGCATATTCAATAATCCTCAAACAAAATGTGATATTCACGTGTGACTACCATGAACTGTGTGTTGATTAAACAAACATAATAGTATATGTATACAAAAGTGAAATACTTAAAAAATAATATTAATTTAATTTTTTTTTTTAATCAAAAAATTTCTGTCAGTTTCAAAAAAGCGCATAGTGACAACGAGACAACTACCCAAACGAATATTTTTTTGTAATTCACGTCGATAGGAATTCCGGGTAGTTAACTCAAACGAATACCGAAAAAATAAAAAAAATCATTTAGGAGTCAGGAGTGAATTTTGTATAAATGGCAGAGAGATAAGGTGACAATTTCAGGGAGTGGGTTACAATTCAACAACAAGGACGAAAAATGCCATTCCTACTAAATGACATAAAATGAATGTCACACTGCAATCCATGTTAAATGTTTTTTGTTTTTATTTTTACATATTTTCACTTACAAACTACGAAAAATGTTGGTGTAAGTGTTGTGCCATTATTTACAAAATAATGAATCAACAAAAGTAAAAAAATAAAAAAAATAAACATGACGTTATTTGAAATTAAATCCATGGAAATGTGTTTTATTGAAATCGCAGTTTGCTGGTACTGCAAAAAATAGATAACACACAACTTAAATTTTTTTTTTATCAAATAGCTGCCTGGTTTATACAAGTTTGTTTTCCTTTTAACTCGATATTAATTGCTTTTGAAAAATGGTTTTACAATAAAAAAAAAAATACTTAGTTTTTGTGACTACTCATAAAAAGTTTGACACCTAGACAAATAATTGCTTCCAAATGCCGCCTGTAAAATTACAAAACTTTAGTCAGTATTTTGTGTTTTTTTATAAGAAGAAAAGTTTTATGCGAAATAAAATGCGATGAAAGAAGAACTTTTTCAAGACTTTCTATAACTCTTATTGCATCATGTATGTATGAAGGAAGTGAGTGTCCTTGTCCTTTTGGACCCTTTCAGACTGGACCGCGGAGAGTATACTAGTTTTGTATAAATTCTATGGTCTATAATAGCTGTTCAATGATTGCTGACTCTTTGGGTACAATTTATTATTAAATCGATATGAAGACAAAGTGCTCGTATATACCAGCTCTAGCATGCCAGACACGCCCACAAAGTTCCAAATGTGTGCCCAGGTACTAATAATATTGATAAATGGTCCTCTCTCTTTGCCTGCCGAAAGCTAGGTGTATGCCAATGCAAACTTTATCCTTTGCTTCAGACCAAAGTTATGAATGTAGCATCCGAACATTCGAACAGGACATCCAGGATGCTATGGAAGGAATTCTTCTCTCTCTCTCTCTCTTTCACTTTTACATTTAAGTGTCTGTATGCTATTTGAATTGAAAATTTATATCCATGGCATATATTTTGGCAGTTGAGTTTGATGATGAGAAATAACGATATTTTCTTTTAAAAGTTTTTTTTTTTTATTTTCCAAGGTGTTTATTGTTAGAATGTTTCCTTGGGAGAAAAAAAATGGAATAATAAATTTAAACGATGTAGACAATTTAATTCTATCATGTTTGTTAACACAATTTAAATGGTAGATAAAAAAGGATTACAAATTTAGATATTTATCAAAAGACTTAAGTTCTGTTTACATACCAATTACTGTAAGCAAGGTGGATCTATTTATTGTGGTTTCGTTTTCTTTAACCTATAAAATTATAAAGATGCCTCAGATCAAAAAATGAACATACTAAAGTCGCCTTGTCGCCATTCACCATGTCACCATGTGGATTTGTCGCCTTGTCATGTTGCCATGTCGCCTTGTCGAATTGTCGCCATGTCACCTTATCGCCTTTTCGTCATGTCCCCTTGTCACCATGTCGCGATTTCACCTTGTCGCTATATCGCCATGTCGCTTTGTCGCCATGTCGCTTTGTCGCCATGTCGCTATGCCACCATGTCGCCCATGCCACACAATTGTTTGCGTCTTAGTCGCTGCTTGATCACGTCCTGCTTTTAACAGTTTGCTTTTTTTAAAGATTTTTAATTAGGGTGTATGGAACTATTAAATCATGTTCATATAACCATTTCAGTCACGCATTTTAGTTTTTCTTTTGTCATGAAAAATGAAATACTCCGTCCGCATTTTTTCATTTTGTGATTGGGATATAAGTAACTAAGATCCTACTCCTGTATTCTTTCATACGCATATTACATTTTCCAAGCTATTTGTCAATTGTTATAAGTTTTCAGAAAATATGATGCGTAAGTTTAGGAATAGAAAGTAGAAAAATAAAACAATAGCCCCTGTATGAAGTCACCTCATCCCCCACTCAGTACCAACTGGCACGTGAAAACACTACTTAAACCAAACAAAACGCTAAGTAGCTTAGAAACGATAATGAACAATACCCAAAAACATCATCACTTCATGTGCAATGGGTTTATTTAAAAAAAAAATGGTCTTACCTAGAAACTATACGACTATATGCTTACTTTCCCATAAAAAAAAGCAATGTTTCCTTCTACACAAACCATCACGAAAGAGATTGTTCCTTTATAAATTGTGTGTAAGTCCCTGATGTAGTGAAATAGTCACTATTCCGTGATTTGAGTTTTGTGCAAGTTTTATTGTTACTCCAAAAAATAGTGAGTGCCAACTTTACTTGTTATAGAACCAAATGACGTAATAGTGAGAGCAGCAGCTCCGCGGTTGTGGGATAGAAACAGAAGAAAATTGTTGCAAGGATGCTCCTTCCTTTCAAGTGGAAGTCGTGGATGTTAAGCCAGCCACGGAGTCGAGGCATAGCATGGAAGTGTATAGTTCTTGTTGAAAGGTGACACACAACTGGCATCAATGTGTCACCCAAGGTACCAACTATTTTCTCGCTATACAACATGATTTATGCTCTGCAATGAGTAATTTCAGGACAATTCCTGGTGAATTTTCCTGGCAGAAGATACTCTTCTACACTTTTCAACAACCAAACCATGGAGATGATGATGAACTAAAAGGACTATGGGTCTTTCTTATTTTTATATATTTCGAGAGCAGCAGCGAGAAATCGCTGACTTAATTCCCCGTGGGGTGTAAGTATAAAGTTGTTGTATAGTATGCTCCTTTCATTCAGTGTTATTGTGTTGGCAACGAAGAATGAATGATTTAAAATACTTTGCTATTGTTTTGTTGGGGAGAAATTAAAAGCTCTGCCAGAAAAAAAAGTTTTTTTTTTTTATTTTCATTTTATTTTTGTTGTAAACTGTTCTGTGCAATATGCATGCACTAAAAAACAAGAGAACAACTACTGTTGTTAATGCGAATACTTTTGGGAGGTAAAATGAAAGTTTTAAAAACAAAAACGAAAAAAAAAAATTTTTGAAAAAAAAAACAAGAAAGAGAAAGAAAAACCATTGAGTAAAAGAAGAAAGTTTAGTATTTATTTTTTTTTATTTTGTCTTATTTGTGTTAGTTTTGTTGCAAGATTTATTCAGTGAAATTATGTTCACTCAAATCTCAAGTGAAGTTTTTTGTTTTATTTAAAGGTTTAACAGTCTAAATCATTTGATTGAACTGTCTGAGGTTCAGTCAAGAGATCAATCAATGGTATCTGTCTTTAAGAAATTTAAGCAATCTTCATAGTTGCTTTTTGTAACTTAAAGTATAATTTGACAAATTTTGGTAAACAGTGTTAAAAAAAACGTGTTGATTCAGTTTTGTTCATAAAATTATAAAGATTTTAAGTTATTTCAATACAAGCATTTGAGAATAAGAGTGTTTTTTTTACTCGAACTCGTGAAAAATATCGGTCTTTATGGTATATTTTTTTTTTTGAATTCATCAAAAAAATTTGTTCGGTTTGAATATTTTTTATAAAAACTCGTCTGATTTTCTAAAACAAGTGTGCCTTATCAAGAGAACCGTATTGTAGACATTTTTTCACTTTTGTACAAATTAAGCAATTTAAATTAATTTACATGCAAAGTGCACTTTTTAAGTTTTGCGCCAAGAAATAATCATATTCAATTGTATTTTATAACTTTTTTCAAGCTTTTATTTTATATTCTTGTTAAATCGTAGTGTTAAAAGTTTTCTCGCATAAATTTTATGATTTGAGTTTGATATGAATTTTGATATTAATCATATTCAAGAAACTGGTGTGAACCGGACAGGTATAGTTGATTAAAGAAATCCATTTTGTATCCGTTTTTAATTTAAAATTTCGGATCGAGCATGCAGAAAAATTGAAGACACAAGAGATTTTTTAGATTTTTAAATCAGATTTATTTTTCTCAAAACGATTAAACATTAAATATAATATGTTAAATGTAAATTTATTTATATATACTTTTTAAGTCCAAATTTTTTAGTTTAAGGCCTGTGATACATCATTTCTGTAAATATCTTCTCATTAAGATCTAAAATCACCAACGACTCGAAAATTCGTATATTTTTCAACATTTTTGACAACGATTGTTGCATTCGAGCCCGAAAACCTAGGATGTTCATTGAGCCGTTACAACCAAAATACAATACAACCCAAAAAAAGTTAGAAATATTCAAATTTAAAACACGAAATGATACATAATGTTACTGTTCGATTAACGTTTTAAGATAAATTGATTTCACTGGTCGGCAAAAAACAAAAAAAGGCGGGAACAAGAACTTTGTTGGGTGATTTAATCGACTAAAGTGAACTGAATTCAAAACTGTTTACACATTTATTCTATCACGTCTGGTTTCAAGTCTCAAAAACTAATGGCGTTTTCGATTGGCAGTCCGGAAGCGTCCGGAATCATTCTGATAGCGTTTTATTCGTACACAACTGACAGTTTTGTGTGAATAAAATTTTTTCAGAATGATTCCGGACGCTTCCGGACTGCCAATCGAAAACGCCATAATTTTCAATCAAGTTGTTTTTGATGTTTAGTCAAAAATATAATTTTTCCATTATTTTGCTTTTTTAAGTCCAAATCAGAAGCAAACTGGAATTTTTTTCAAAAACCATTCATTACTTTGAAAAAAAACAATCAAGATTTTGAGATATGACCATAAATTTCGTTTTTCAATATTTTGAAAAAATAAATTATTTTGAAAAAAAAAAATACCCTAAGGAAGTTTAAATATGGCAAAATAAAAACCCTTAGGAAGTTCTTGTAAGAGATTGCATAAAAAGTTTTGCAAAAAGAATTTAACGGTGATGTGATTTGACGTCTAATTTACCCAAAGAACGCGTTTTCGACCTTTTAATATTGAAACATTTCAAAAAAGTGACGTGCCAGTAAAATTTTGACCTCGGGTTTGAAATCGGCATACACAAATCCTTTAGAAAAGTAGGGTTTGGTTCTATTTTCGTTGCCGACCAGTGTTTTTGAGTATAAACAGATTTATGTAAATGGATTTTTAATTTCCAATAACACTTGAATTTTATGTATCAAAATCGTTATAGTCGTTTTCGTGGATAATATCTCGAAAATGTTAAATGAATGGTTTCCATTTAAAAAAAAAAGTTGATACGTCATTTAATACGGAATAATAAATAGAGACAAAAAAAAAATTCATAAAAAATTTTGTTAATTCGTTTTCAAAAAAAAAATTTAAAAAAATTAAATATTTTTTTAAATCCAAAAAATAAGTTTTTGATTATTTTTAATTTAAGCATAAAAATTGAAAAAAGTCCTTAAGTCCTTAGAGAAAATTAATATTGATCTAATAATTACAAAAAAAAAATATTGAGTTATTTTTATAATTCACTTAAAAAAAGGAGTTTTCCCTCAACCCTTGCGCTCTTCCAAATAAAATAAAAATTCATAAAACATAAAACACATCCGTTCACACATTAAATTCAAGTAATTTTCTTTCTTCCAGCAAACACCGCTAATCCATTATGAACACATTAATTCTCAACATCCGCCACATTGATGGTCGGTTAATGCCACAATATATACCAAAAAAAAGGACAACAAAGGACGAGCACTCACTTCACACTCTCTACATCGCAGGTTCACACAGCCAGCAAAAGGTGCGAGAAAAAACACTTAATCAAAATTGGTTTCACTTTCGCACCAAATCCTTACTCCTGAGAATGAACACTGCTACCTTCGTCATCGTCGGAGTTGTCGTGGCAGGAGAAGGAGCAATATCAGATACGGTCAGGTCAGCACTCGCAGGAGTTTAATGCAAAAACCAGCAAAATCAACCTGCTTTTCTTCCTGGCTCTTACTGATTGTTCTTTTATGTGCGTCATTCATATCCAATGCTAGCGGTGTGCGGTGCAATTTCTTATTCATAAAGCATTTTCCGCACTTAACTTCATAACTCCATTGCGCGAGGTGTTATTTAATTTTTCTCTCTCACGCGAGCCACCACACCGACACAACAAGAACAAAAAACAATCTGTTTTCTTTCCATAAAACCCCCTTCATCCCCCTCGAACAGGTAGTGGGTTGAGTTGTATTCGTTTAAAGTTGAACCTACCTTCAGTTTTTTTTTTTTTGCTGTATTGAATCCATAAGCAATCCGGGTTGAACTCTTGATAGTACCCCAACGCATTTTCAAACATCAGACGCAAATCAAGGATACTCAAACGATTTAGAATGCAAATGTTGCTGTGTGGCTTTTGACGTTTTAGTCTGTTCTATTTTTTTGCTTCTTTCTCACTTTTATAGCCCCTGCAGTGTAGAGCTTAAAACATCATTTCATTCAGGGGGAAATTGCTGAAAAGACTAGAGAAGTGTTGCCATACTGTTTTTTAATTATGTTGAACATTTTTGTGGGGCTTGTTTAGAGGATTTTTAATGAAAAACTTTACACCCATCGCCATGGAATTCGATAAAGGTCAAAAGAGTTGAAACTCAATAACAAAACACCCTACCACAGCTAATGCCTTACGCTTTCCTCTTTAGTGGAGTGGTCGTTCAAAGAACGTCCCGAGAAAATGGAATTCCGCCGAACCACCAACCGCCGCCGCCAAACGGTTTTTGAAGAAATAAACCAACGCCGCACCATATTGAGAAATTATTATTGCACAGCACCATGATCAAAACTTTCTATTCCGCCGCACCACAGCCGAATAACAGCCGCAAGTCATCTTTGACTAGATTTTCGTATTTGACAATTGTTTTAACCGTTTTTGAAGTTGAGGCTGAAATGCTCTGCAGTTCCGATAGTTTTTTTTTTTTTATTTACAATATTGGTGCGGCTGTGGTGCGGCAGCCAAGAAATGTTATTTTTGTTTTTAATAATTTCTATTTTTACTCGGTCTTTTCACAGTCTTCTTGAACCTTTAAGGACCATTAAAACAAAAAAGCCCGAAGGGAAATTTGTTTTGTTTTTCTTTGATTTTGAAAACACCTTAAACCCAAACCCACGGCAACACTTTCCCATCAAAAGTTCGTTTATTTGCCATAAAGAGTGATGAATGTTCAGCCAATTTTCGTGCCGATTTTTTTTTTCGTGTTCTTCGCCTCGACACAACCAGAGCTCAGAATTGTAGTCAAACGGACAATTTATGGAAATACCCTGCCGCCATTTGCATCAAGGTCATAACGGAAACCGTCGAAATGGGAATACGAAAGTACTTTTGTGTATAGTACGTGTGCAGTTAGTGTGCATAGTTGGTTTGGTTGATGGTGTCCTTGGTTTTATATGGTGTGGCAATATGAATTGACGTCAATTCCCCCGTCCCGCAGGCCAATTATTGCAACTTGGATTTCCTTTTCAAATCTTTCAATGTTTGTCGCTTGAAATACCATAAAGTGGAGCAGGAGGTAGGTGGAGTCTTTTTCAAAATTGCAAACGATGAGAGTGTTCTTGAATATTCATCGAAGCTGCTGTCGAATTTTCGAAAAAGTTGACATCGCAATTTGTGCACCCTTAAGCACGTAGGCAAGATCAACTTTTAACTTAAAATCTACAGGGAAACTTTTATAATTTCATTTTGTTGAAGAGGGTAAAGGAGCAAGAAGGATGGGGATAAGGATTTTCATCAAATGCGTTTTATTGATTCATAAATCTTATTTTTAGAATCTATAACCCCATAGTGCAAAAAAAGAGCACACTCGTCGTACAATATTGTAGCTCAGTTAAACTTCAAGTCGACCTTGACCTTATTTTTTTTTTTTTTCATTTTTTATATAAATTATTTGCACGTGTGTGTTGGATGGTTGTTTTTGTATCAATTTATAAATATGAATATAAATTTCGTGGAGCTCTCTCTAGAGATTCACTTTGAATACAGAATTGTGAATTAAATTGTTTTGGGATGTGCGATTTATATTCTGGGGGTTTGGGTTTATTCGGTTTTTTTTCAGAGTCAGTGTCATATTTTTTTAAAAAAGAGCATTCATTTTAAAAAGGGGCAAATAAAAATATGAAATGGTTGTTTATTTCTTTTCAATAAAATTTATGTATGGAAAACTAAGTGACACTTAAAAAAAAGTATAATTGGAAAAGGATTGCTTTTGGTAAAAAAATATCGTATTATGATGGAAAAATTGTAGATTTTGGGTCTATGGAAATTTGACTGTTAATGGTTATCCTAAAAATATTCGTGGCATTGAAAAAAATAATATTATTGATTTAGTGATTTTGTTTGACGTTTTGTGGTTTTAATTTGTTTTTAACAAAGGAAAAAGCTTTTTGTACTGCTGTGGTCTGGATTTTGAGATACCTAACAATCAGACATGATGATAATTGGACCAACAACAACGATAGATGCCATGTAGCAATTGTAAAAAAAAACTTAATTTTATCAAAATGGATCCTTAGATTTTCTTAAAAAAAAATCAAGTGCTATAAGACATTATTTATAGTATTTTTGTGGCATACCATTTATTATTTTTTTTTTTTTCAAAAAATTTTTAATAAAAAACTGCTCTAACGGTTAAGAAATGTTTTTTTTTTTCCTAAAAATTAAACTGCCTCCTTTTTTTTTGAGCTCAATTTGATTTAAGATGTTGTTTTTTTTTTATTTGAATAACGATTTTTATGTTTTTTTTTAAATTTTATTTTTTTTTAACATAGGTACATTTACCAAATTTGTATAAAAAATTCTTAACAATTTTAGTAATTTGCGTTCTAAGAGCAAGTACGTGCGACCCAGTCGTGCATTTTATTTATTTCTTACTTCCCCTCAAACGACTAATTCAATTTCAACTATTTTTTATAAACAAAATTTTTAATTATAATAAAAATTTCCAAAAAATATTGTATTTTTGGATTAAAAAAAAATAAATTTTTCAAAAAAGTGGCTGAATTTTTTTTGACCTTTTGGTTTTTCTAAATATTTCTAACAAATAACATATCACCTTAATTTTGTTTAAACATATACATATTATTTAGTAATCAAGGGAAAAAATAATGAAAATTACTTTTATTTTTCAGTGGAGTGATTGAATTTTGAGGTCATTTGAACTTTTTAGAGTTAAAAATTATTTAGGTAGGTATATAAAAAAAAATAATTTTCGGTAAAAATGGCAATGATTTAAATACCTATAATCTTTTATTTCTTGCATATATCGTTGCTTTTCCAACGAATTGACACAATTATTTCTTTTCATTTAATTTTACATAAATAAATGTGCAATTTCCGTTTTTTCATGCAAATTTTTGTTGAATGATATGCCATACCTACACAAATAAACAAATATAAATTTTGGCTGAAATGTCACGTTTTAACTTTATATGTATTTAAAAGCTTTCCATGTCAATCAACTTAGTTAAAATTAAAAAAAAAAAAAAAAAAACAATTAAATAAAATAATTACGTAGCTTAAATTTTCATTTCTTCAAATTAAAATGTTAATCAATTTGCTATACAACCACTTTTCAAAATATTCTTTTTCGTCCATCTATATTTTGCTTCTGCCCTTTTCCTTATCGTAAACAACAAAAAAATGTATTAAGAAAGAACCAAAAATATTAAAATTGTCTGCCTCTGGCAAGAGAAGACTACTCCTTGTCAAACAAAAACAAAAATATAATATTACATCTTCCTTCTATTTTCGGATTTCTCCAAAAATAAAAAAATGAACAAAATGAAAACTGAACCGAAGAATGTCGGTCGGTCGGTCGGTCTTTCCTCACAAACTTCCTTCCTTTCTTGTTTTCTGGCTCCCCAAAAAAATGGTGGAACGCAAGTCATCGCATGCAAACCATTATCTTCATATCTCATTGTAAATATTTGCTTAAAAATTAAAATTACAAAAAACTAAAGACAAAACAAAATAAAAAAAAAATTAATATTTTCAGAGTGAAATGAAATTTGCGTAAAAAATAAAGTGTCCTGTCATTTAATTAAGTAAAACACAGTAGCACGTGCAACATGAGGACATTGTATCCTTCATGTAGAGAAAAATACAAAAAAAAAGCAAACAGAGAATAAAAAGAAATTCCAGCTTTAAAATTTGTATTTATACCTACATTTTTTTTTATCCTGCGTGTGTGGGAATAAAATATTCTGTGTCACAACCAATGCATGTAACTGGAATGGGACACAAACGCGTATATTTTTAGTAGGAGCTACTCAAATTCAGGAGGACTTTACACCCACTCATTCTCATATAAGTAGTAGTGATGTCATTAAATTACAAGCCCTCCAGTAGGTACCTATTTTCATTCTCTGTGTAATTATTCGTCTTCTTTTTATCTGAATTTTTATATTCATACTCACATTCTTCGCAATGAATGTGAATGAAATGAGATGAATCCCTGTTTACTTGCACTTTATTTAAATTAAATTACACACGGTACACCAACACAAAACAAAAAAAAACACTACAAAAAACGTATAATACAAAAAAAAAACTCGACTCTCGAAAGGTAGCTTGTAGTATATGGTTTGGTTATGGTATATCCTTGTGACTACTTTCAACGAAGTCGATCGTATGCAAAGAGATAATCCTGCTTTCTCGCACACAGTAAATGCAGTTGGCATCATTAAAGCAAACCATAATCCGCCTCAACTTTTTAATAAATTAATTCACACCCCTCGAACATCACACAGCCTCTGCCTCTGCCTCATGCCATCAGCCTATATTATGCTTCTCGTTTTCCAATTAACATGAATCCTTGCTGTGGTTTTCGTGTGTAAGAGTGAAACTGGTTGGGGAATGAGGGAGGTTAGTGATGAAGGAAAAAATATCAAAGGAGGAGTAATTTTTTCGCCAACTGTTTTTTTTAATAGAAGCAAACCATCACCACATTAAGAACGACTCAAGTTAATGTGTTTCGGCGGAATGATACTGCGACGAGTAATAAAGCTATCATCCAGATAGTAAGTGATAAAATAAGGACATGATATTCAATGGTGGAGGATTTTGTGAGTTGGATGGGAGGAATTCGGGACATGATTTAATTATTATATGACTTTGTGTGTCACAGTGTAATCAGTGTTGATGGGATACTTTCACTTACCTTAATTTGAGTTTGAGTTTTTGTCTCTCTATGCTATTTAGGCCTTAGGGGGGGTTATGAATATAAAGGCAACATAGCTATTAAAGTTTTTGCTATAAAATTTTATCTCGTTGAGGGAATTTTCTGTCTTAGAGAACTAACTTTAATGACATATAATTTGGTAGATGTGAGGAGGTGGCATTTTATGACAAAAATATCAAAAATCTTTGCTTACTTAACAGTCCTTTTGCGGGATTTTCGTTTATATCTGTAGTCATTAACAAAACCAATTAACTAAAACATTTTTCACTTCGTAAAATTATTTATCGGTAATCTTATATATACATCAGCCCATGCGTCAAATATAATACTTTTGATTTTTGGCAGAGTTTTTATGGGTATGACCCGAACATCATTGCAGTTGAAGCGTTATATGCCTCCTTAGTTTGAAAAATCAAACTGACAATTACTGCTCATCCATGTGCATTAGTGTGGTCCAATTTACATTTTCGTTGTTCCCCACAAAAAAATTGGATGTATATGGGTGTGGGTATTTCCATTGTAACGGGTGTGCCACAGTTATGTTTTGTTGGTGGCTTATGTACTTTTTACTATATATTATTTAATAGCTTTAACACCCATTTAATATATATTTTTAAAACTACAATTTTTTAACCAGTCTTTCAACATCATAAACTCTTAAGATTACGGATGCGACGTTATAAAATCGATTAAAGGCTTGGCCACACCGGAGGGTATGCGGTAGCGGTACGGGTAGAGGTAACGGTACTTGTATGAAAAAAATTCCAAACTGACATATCAACGTTCAGATGTGGAATTTTTTTCATACAAATATCGTTACCGCTACCCGTACCTCTACCGCATACCCTCCGGTGTGGCCAAGCCTTAAGAGCGGAATTCATAGTCGTTACTCAAGTTAAGATTTTTCTCAACTCCAGTAAGTTGAGAAATATTTCAAGCAGTCGCTCAAGGGAATTGAAAATAGGGCTGTCACTTGAGTAAAGAAAAATCTTGTCTTGAGGAAAATTTTTTCTCAAACTCGAAAATTTGACTAATTTGAATTAACTGTCATAAAAAATAAACATTTTTTTTAATAATTCAACTTCGGTTTGATTTGTCGCGATTAAACAATTTTTAGAAATATATAAACTCAAACAAATATTCGCGATTCATTTATTTTATTATAAAATTAGTACAAATTTCAATTGGTAAATACAAAAAAACAGACTCTCGCAATGACACTTGCGTTTTAATGTCAATTGACTCAAAAAAAAACTTAAGCGTTTCCTCAAGTAAAAAAAGCCTCCTCAGAGGTTCACTTGAGAAAAATTTCGACTCCAGTGAAGACTATGAATAAGGATAAGCTTGAGCGAGTGCTTTAGATATTTCTCAACTTGAGTGACGACTATGAATTCCGCTCTAAATCTGCTTCGCTGACTTTTAGAAACCATATTGTAGATTTTTAAATGAAAAATATTCAATATGAAAGAAGATTTTATTACCTACGTTTTTGGCAAGCAATATTTGAGGAAAATTTGTAAAACATTTTTGTATTATAATAATTAAAAAATGTAACGGGTGTGACTTTGAATGAAAAAAACGTATTTTTACTTTAGGTATACATAAACATTTAAGAAAAAATCAATAAGTTAAAATTTTAAATATTTGAGCATTATTTAAACAATAAATAAATTTATAAGGATCAGAATCGTAGTACATACTTGTATATGTACGAGTGCATCAGAATAATTGACACGAATTTTTTTTTGAAGAAATTTGTTTAAAAATACGCGTCCACCGACAAAACAGTCTAACGTAGGGTTTTTAAAATCTTGGTAACCTGGCGAGCGTAACCCTGTCTGGAAAACAAAAAGGACAGAATGTCGTATACAACACTGTCTACAATTTCTAAAAGTACAAGAATTTTTCAGTGGTTTTGTAAACAACTTTAAGAGCAGGCTAGTTGTTGACAAAAACGCCAATAGAATTCCCTATAATTGCACAAAGTAGTCGGAGCATTCCGGTCAGTCGATCAGTGAGAAATTTCGTCTTCAAAATCCGGTATTGGATATTGACTTTTTTGAAAACAGCATATTTGAGGGTCAACTCGTTTTCGTTTCATCATTTTGAATTAAAGAAGCACAAAAGTTTCAACAAATAACTTGAAAACAGTATAAATGTTAAGAAAACCAGTAAACTGGCAAAGGTTTTAGAGCTTAAAATAAATTTTATCAGACCAAAGTCTCAGAACTGGATTTTTCTGAAGAGCAATTCATAAGAAACTAACTAGTTTCAATACTAAGGTACCTTGTAATTCGTTTTAATTTTTCCCAGACCTTAAAACCAAAACGATCTTTTAATTTTTTTTATTTCAAGTAGAACTGCCTTAATTTTTTTCCTTTATTACCAAACTATGTCCTTCTTCATGCTTTAAACTAACTGGAATTTAAATTTAAACAAAAACGTAATGATATCCCTTCTGAAAAATTATAATTTTCCTCTTAAAATTGAATATTTCCTACCAACTTACGTTTTCCATCTTGATTGATTTAATTGAAATTTAATCTTAACACACTTTGTACTCTTGGTATCACTACCCCGACACAAAAACAGACACCGATTTAATTTTAGATACATAAATAATAGCACTCACCTTTGAACATTGCCCACGCCCTCAGCCTCTCTCAGTCACCAGCAACAGAGATCCAATTTCGAATTTCGGTTACACTTCCGACATTATATCAAACGTTTAGAGCTCTTCTCGATGTTCTATTAGTAGATTGCTGCTCTTCAACGATATTGTTGACACTTTCTTGTCTATTTTTATCTAATTCCGTCTTTTCGTCACTTATCACAATTTTTCTCAAATCTTCCTTGTCGTCAATGGAAACATACCTGAAACAATACCAAAAACAACATCCATAAGCAAAAAATGCAAATTGCAAATTTCATTCAATTTATTACTACGCAAACATTCAACAGCATTCCTACAGACATTTCACTCTGAGTGATATAGAAGATAGAATGAAAAAAAAAACGTGATGAAAACACAATATCCAACCACAAGGACAACTATACTCCTCCACAATCCACAAATATGTAGAACACGTAGAATCTTTTTCTTTTGATCTCCCTCAACAGATTACCACCTTAATACTGCTGACAAAAATATAAGAAAAACAAAACAAACAGAAGAACAGAAAAAATGTATCCCATCACAATAAATAGATCCTGAGAGCCTGGAAAGCCTAAAAGGATAAATGACAAGAGCAGCCAACAACAACAAGAGTGTCATCGAATCTATCTCTAAATGCGTATGAATCTTTAATGACAGCAAATGTGTTGAGTTAGGCATATCAAACATTTGGCGAAGGAATATTTAAGGACATTATCCGATATTCAAGTTACACTGGATACGGGTATGTTTCCTTTTGCTCACCATTTGTCAGCCAGAAATAGAACCAGAACTAACAATCAAATATAGAGAGAGGAGCCTTGTGTTGTGGCTACATAAAACACATATCCTTTCATATGTATGAGAGAGAGAGAGTAGATACAACAATGGAGTCTGGTTTCGCGCTGTTTGGTCTGCTGTTGGAACATGAATACTCTGGTGCCACTTTGCCACAAGATTCCATTAGTCTTGATCCTATTTCTCTCCTCTATAATTGTGTTCACATCGCATATCGGTTTGCTAGGAGTATTTTAGGGGGCTATTTTTGGGTGTGTGATGGTATTGCGTGTACTGGGTCTCTCTATTATAATCGTTTCTTTTGCGATTATCCTTGTGTCCGGTTCCGCAAGAAAAATTGATGCTATTCATTTCTTTTTGTTGGTGGTGGCGGAACATGAAACCGGACCTAGACGACGAGAATTTGCATTTTTGCTGCTTCCATAGAGCGGGGCAATATGCGTACACGATAATAAATGAGGGAGGTTCTTAGAGAGAGATTATTTATTCTTGAGCCTTTTTGCGAAGCTTTGCAGAGTATATGCACGAGTCCTTAAAAGTAATTTTTGGCAATTGTTTATTTAATGCCGCAGTGAGTGCCTTAATTTATGCATGAGGTCAATAACACTCTGCAGGAGGGCATATCGCATGCAGAGGAAAAACGAAAAGCAAGAGAAAAACAAAAAACAAATGGCGTCGTTTTTGTTGTTGTTGTTCAATGCTCCACTCTCCACTGTGTGATATAGGGGGCATTATTGTATAAGGATCGTTAATTGGATTCGAAGCACATGAGAATCTGGAAAATGTGTTTTCGGTCATAAAAATGAATAATCTACCATTATCTGGTTTGCAGATATAAATTTGATTTTTATTGAGTTAAATGAGGCAACAAGATGTGACATCAACTTTATATGAAAGCACATTTATTTTCTTTTTTCAATTTTTTTTTTTTACAATATTTACTCTTAATCTCGTTAAAATGTGGGAGAGACATGAATGAAAATTGTGTGTTTGTTGATATATATTTTCATTATATAAATAGAAGATAATACACACACGAGTGTGTTAGTATATTTATTGTTAATTTGTTAAATAAACACAAACAAAACACCCAAACAAAGTTACACAATATATAAATTCTGTAATTTCCAAGAAAACTCATTTCACCATAAACAATTTAATGTAATAGCCTATGTTCCTTTAGGCTTTGTGTGAGAGATATTTGATAATTTAGTTTACACCATCTATTGTAAAGTAATTGTGTCGTTTAAGTGTGTGTGAAAAGTTATGTGTCTATATCCTTTCAGGGCAAGAGTATTGTAAATAGATATAATAATATCTAGGGGATAGTTTACTATTAAAAGGTTTGTCCAGGGATGGATTGAAGTTGACGTGGGTTTAAAATGGCGCCCAATGAGCAAAAATTACTGAAAACATAGAAAAAGATTTAATGCTGTGGAAAATTTTTATTCATAAATATTGATTTTTCAAACTAAAAACGCGAAAATTTACTTCTAGGAATTTTCAGTCGTTGAACTTACAACTGTTTTTGTTTGGAGTAGAAACATTTTTTTTTTTTATCTTTAGTTTTTCTAAAAACTAGTAAAACTAAAATAATTTCACTATAAGGGTTTTAAAAAAATTCTTTTATATTCCAGTCTTTAAATAATTTTAATGGAATTTTATTTTTTGTTTCTCCAAAAAAAATTCTGACTGCATTTTACCTACCCCACTCGCTTAGAAGTTTTAAAAAATTGTCTACATTGAATGTTGTTTTATTTGTATGTCTTAACCTCTTAAATTATGAGCAAAGAATTATGACAATCATTTTTTTTAATCATAAAATGATATTTCAAATCAATTGGTTCGATTTATTGGTCATCAGCAATAGAATTTATTTTTTCTACAGAACAAAAAGTTACGCATACGCCACAGTGACCGATTTTTCACATAGAAGATGTACATTTTATGGTAAAAATTTCTCCTTTGCTCTTAAAGACTTATACTCAAAGAACTGGCAGCAGATATTTTGTATGGACGGAAATATCCTATTTGCTTCTTAAGGCGGACAAATTAAAGTATGAAATTCAAAAAATTTCATACTAATAATGACAGAAATTATTTGGACGTGAAAAAATTCGGAAAAAGACATTTGGCCATTTGGATCAGTGCCACTTTTTTAAAACGCTTCTGGAAGCTAAACGCGTGGAGGCAACAAAATGCCAGTAGTGCCAAATGAAAGCTGAGAAACCTGTTATTCGAGAATTTGTTTTTGTTTATCAATTTTTTGACATGGCTTCATGTCCGTTAATTTTGTTGGATGCTACAAAAACTGCAGGGGTATCAAATGAAAGGTGAGGTTCTCAGCTACAGCATGATGGCATAATAGCATTATTTGATTTTTTTATTTTGAGAAAAAAACATTTTTTTGGTGAATTTGTTTGGTGGATTTTGAGAAAAATTTACTTTTTGGGGGATTTGCGCCATTTGTTTAAAATGCTTCTAAAAGCTTAACGCGTGGAACTGAAAAAATGCCAGTGGTGCCAAATGAAAGTAAGTTATATTTCCATTGAAATTCAATTTCTAATTGATTTACATATGTTTGGGCTATATGAATCAGTATGTTTCATTTGGTCAAATTAAAACAAACACCTATTTATATTGCGTTGAAAATGTCTCAGTTCAGCTTTCTCTTACATTGAAACCAGCACCTTTTATCGAAATTTTAAAATGTTAAATTCTTTGGTTAACGAAATATCACCTTTTCCAGAAAATTAAGTTAGAATCTTAGTCTTGATAAATGCATTTATAAATTATCACGCCTTATTCCTTTAAAAATCATGAATCAGATCCTGTACAAAAAGCAAAGACATAATACCAAAAGCTTTTCCTATACATTTTGCCAGGTTTGTGTGTTCGCTCTTTTTGTGGAGCCACACAACAAGGTGAGAACTGTGTTCTACAAAATTTAATGTGCAAATATTCAAAATGAAAAGACAAAAAAAAAAAAACATCAAACAAACAATGTTTTCTAGAGAACTATAGTATCAGGTAATATTAAAGTTTATAGTACTTTTATGTAGAAGAGGGAATACAAATACAAATAGAGAAATACTATTGCAGAAGAATTATATGCACTAATTTTGTTGCCAGGAATATAATGAAACCCGCAGGATTGTCTGCCAAGTGCGCCATTTGTTAGCATTCACTATACATTATAGTGGTAGAGTGGTATAGTGGTAGGTAGAGTTCTATTATACCTCTATATATGGTTTTGAATACTGCAAATGGGACCTAAACTGAACTCTTCATAGGATTTCTAAAATTCCTTCTAGACTCGAAATTTAAACAGCGCACATAAAGATTCTAGTTTAAACATGAATGGTTTTAAAAATGTTAATATTTACGTTTAAAAGCCCTTTTGAATGAAGTGAAATCTAAGAGGGAAGAAAAATGAAACATTTATCCGAAAGCCTTCATGGCACAAAATTTAAAGAAATATTTTCGTAAAAAAAAAACTAGTTGTTTTAGAAACTCAAATTTAAAAAAGAAACCATTTGACCATTTAAGAATAAAAGTAAAGCATTTATTCAAAATAACACAAAAACGAAGATTTCGTAGCTGTTTTTCATTAAATTATAAAAAGTATTTTTAAACCCAACAAATTTTCAAATAAAAAAAACCTACCCATACTTCTTTTACTTTTACCAAATACAAATTTTCATTCCCACAAAATGTTCAAATAAATTCTAATTTCAATCAACAGGATTGCCATTAAATTTTGTTTCTATCTTCCTACACAAAGTGCCTCAAAGAAAAATAAATAAATACCATAAATATTTAAATAATTTCTCATCATATGTTAAGCGCGCGTCTAAATTTGAAAGTCAATATGATGTGGGTACACTTAGGCGTATACGCAACATTAACATCACAAAAAAAAAACTATAAAAATGAAAAACAAAAAAGAATAATCCTTTAACACAAAAAGTTGTGCTACCTTTTATTCCCATGAAGGCAAAACATTTATATTATGCTTTGAAAAACCACATTTCCTCCACTCCTTCGTCCCTACTGGAAAAAAACGAAATACTCAGCTAACTTAATAAATATGTGGTAAGCAAAAAAAAAAACTTCGACAAACGCGCCTGCTTCTATATAAGCGTACCCCTCATCACACATAACAGCCACCTATTCCCAAGGTGATGGTAAAAATTATTCAAAATTATTCAACACACACTTGCTGCTGTATCCTTTAGCCTACATCAAAACCCCAGCTACACTATCTCCTTCTCCACTCTCTATGCCTGTGGAAAATCACTTCCAAAGTCAATATGCTTTATATTTTCGAAGGTGTTATGTTTTTTTGCCATCTTTGCCGTCACTCCTTTATTCTGATCAAATATTAAATGAAAACGACACCATTTTGATCCTTTTCACCAAACGGCTGAACTGAGTGTGGTTAAACAGAAAAGGATCAAAAGGACAAAAATACACACACACATACACAAAAAAACGAGACATACACAACAACAATGGGACATGGAAAAAAAAGTCCAAAAATTGGCGAATATGTAGAAAGACAATCACTGCCAGGACAAGATAACAACAGATGCTGACATAGCACACAAACCAACTATAACCATAGAATATAGTAGTTCTATTGAGCTTGTGTCTATGTGTGTGTGTGTTTGTGTAAGTAAGTGTGTCTATAATGGATGAGTAGGAGTACTATCATGGAATAGCAAGGAAAAAAATTGTGCTAAAGCAAAACCTAAGAGGAGTTTCATTTTCATTAAAAAAAAATTCTTTTTCTTTTTTTGTTAAATATCAGAATTTTTGTCCTCATCCTTGCAAAGGACTCAAACTCGCCATAGAAACTCTTTCATTATCCACTTTTTCTACTGGTTATTTTTTTTTCCTCTATTTGTACATTCCATCCATGTTCGAGTGGAAAAGACCATTGTTAGCACTTAACTGTAATTTACTGATAAGATATGCACACATAGTTGAACACTTGTAGGACTAAACTTTTTCCTATATACCAACCGAATGGATGGTGGTCAGCAGAGTAGTATTATACTGAGTTTTCCCCGAATTTCATCAGGGATGAAAATATCATTAAATGGTTTTTGTCTATTCTCTTTAAGTACATTAATCGTGAGTTGAATTAATCATGAAAGAAAATAAATTAGGTGTTAGATGTTGTTGAAACATGAATCAACAAAAATGTGTCAATATTCTGGTACATTTATGATGTTCTAGTATTTTTTATGTTTTAATTTTTACAAAGAAAGTTGATTTCAGTTATAATATTTCGAACAATTTTAGGCATTAAAGTGTTTTTAAGAGGAATTCTGTAAAAAATCTATTACTTTATTGAGTTTATTGAGTTAAACATTTATTAAACCGATGGCTTCATTGTTCAAATCTATCATTTTTCTTAAATTTTCTAGTGTTCTCATAAGATTTGTGAAAAAAGTTGACTATTTAGAAAATCTAGTACTTTTGCCATGTTTTTTTTTTAATTAATCAACTAAAACAATAAACTAGTTGTTGATTGATATTTTCTTTTAAATCAACATATAACGATATTCTGGTACTTTTTTTTTCTAGTACTTTTTGTATTCTAGACAGAAAATTGGTGTAAGTTATAATTTTTCAAACTGAATTATTTAGCCAAGTGTTTTTAAGAATAATTTTTTGAGTAAAAGGCTTCTTTTGATACACTTTTTTCAAACCGATAACTTCATTATTAAAATCTATGATATTTCATATTAGATTTTTTAAATAGTCTACCAAGATTAATGTACAAAAATGTTGACAATTTAGAAAATCTAGTACATTTGGTATGCCCTTTTTGAATCAATAAAAAGGATTTTGTTTTCTTATTAACCAACGAATGCGTCGATAATCTGGTAATTTGATGATGTTCTAGTACTTTTTAATTAAATTTATAAGTACAAAAATTGGTTTGAGTTATAATATTTCAAACAGATTAAGGTACCCAAGTATTTTCAACAAAAAAAAAAAAAAAAAAAAAATTGCTAAACATCTATGACTTTTTTTTTATTTTTTGAGTAATAATAGATTTCGTTTAAATTATATTTATCGAAACGGTGACTTCATTATTGAAAATCAATCATATTTTTTACAAATATACAATCATTCTCTTAGTTTTCAATAATGTACTAGAGTGTCTGAAAATTTATTCAACCAAGATTTATACAAAATTAAAGAGCTGCAATGAATTTTATTTGAGAAATCTAGTACTATTCGCTAGTTTTTTAGTGTTCATTCTTGTCATATTCCGGTCTGCAAAAGTTTTTTCTTTAAAAATTGATGATAGAACAAAATCCAAAGTACCTTAATCTACTACATTTTTAATTATCATCCCTGATCTAAATGAAATCGATCTTTACACTGTAAAAGGCCTTGAATGATACGTCCACAACGATTTTCAACCACTACCTAACTGGTACTTCAATTAGACAATAATCTTGTTTGTTTTGGCTTGAATGAACAGCTTAATGTCCTTTAAAATTGGTGTAAGTTATAATTTTTCAAACTGAATTATTTAGCCAAGTGTTTTTAAGAATAATTTTTTGAGTAAAAGGCTTCTTTTAAAACATTATTAAAATCTATGATATTTCATATTAGATTTTCTAAATAGTCTACCAAGATTAATGTACAAAAATGTTGACAATTTAGAAAATCTAGTACATTTGGCATGCCTTTTTTGAATCAATAAAAAGGATTTTGTTTTCTTATTAATCAACGAATGCGTCGATAATCTGGTAATTTGATGATGTTTTAGTACTTTTTAATTAGATTTATAAGTACAAAAATTGTTTTGAGTTATAATATTTCAAACAGATTAAGGTACCCAAGTATTTTCAACAAAAAAATAAATAAATTGCTAAACATCTATTACTTTTTTTTTATTTTTTGATTTCGTTTAAATTATATTTATCGAAACGATGACTTCATTATTGAAAATCAATCATATTTTTTTATAAATATTCAATCATTCTCTTAGTTTTTAATAAAGTACTAGAGTGTCTGAAAATTTATTCAACCAAGATTTATACAAAATTAAAGAGCTTCAATGCATATTATTTGAGAAATCTAGTACTATTTGCTAGTTTTTTTTAGTGTTTATTCTTGTCATATTCCGGTCTGCAAAAGTTTTTTCTTTAAAAATTGATGATAGAACAAAATCCAAAGTACCTTAATCTACTACAATTTTAATTATCATCCCTGATCTAAATGAAATCGATCTTTAAAAGGCCTTGAATGATACGTCCACAACGATTTTCAACCACTACCTAACTGGTACTTCAATTAGACAATAATCTTGTTTGTTTTGGCTTGAATGAACAGCTTAATGTCCTTAAGGAGGAGATATATCCTTACAGAATAATGATTACGTAACCAACAAAAAAAAAAATTCAAAGACTTTTAATTTCTTGTTGATTTTGTTACAAACTAATATAAAAGCGCCGAATAACTGAGGTAAACAAATCAATGAAAAAGATTCAATTCAAAGTAGTTGGTAGCTATGAGTCCTTTTTTTGTTATAGGAGTTCTCTTCTTGCAGGACATTTGTGTGGCTTAGATTTTTTAAATTAACTTTACCAATGAAATTGCTATGCCAACCAAACAATTACGATTGCATCATCATCCTCTTTCAAAAGTCACCAAAGAGAGCCCATCACAGATGCCGGATGTGCTCTAGAAAGGATCTATATTGGTGATGAAGAATAACCAAACCATCAACCTGAGGTTAAAAAAAGAGCGAAGGACGCCTTTGGTCGGCAGCAGTGGCAGCGGTATTGGTCGGCAGCAGCAGTGATGGCAGTGATGTTGGTTGGGTTGTGCGGTTTCACACAGCAGAAGGTTACTTTCTCATTCGAAGAATCGTTTTGGGAATTTTAATCTCAGATTGGATTCGAGCCAACCCGGCGCATTCATTATGCAGGCTATGCAACCGTGATGTTAAAACGATTGAGGGGAGATTTCCACTAAGTAATCACGATGGATGGATCATCAGGAAGCAGGACACAGGGTCTTCTCTCCTCTCTACATCTCCACATCCGACTGTCTCTCATGTATGCGGATGTGGCACAGCACTCGCTGCCACTGTGTTCGGTGTTCCACTATGCGAGATACGAGGATAATAGTAAACTACTTGCGGTCTTACATTTAGAATATGGTTTGCATAATGCGAGCGCAGTTGCACATCATTCATGTAAAGAGGTCGGTCGATGGATAGATGCAATGCATCCATCCCATCCTATCGTCCTTTCGTCCTCTATATCATCATCAACATCCTTGTCGTCCTCGACGTCGTCACTATATATCACCCTTCGCCATTCTATTTTCAGCTTTTGTATGCACTTCCTTTTCGTTTTCGTTGTGTTGTCGACCATATTGCTCATCTGTTGGAGACCCTATCTCTTTCTCTTTCACTCTCTCTCGCTCTCACTCTATGATGCTTATTGTGGAAAAAGTGATTGAACCAGTTTTCTGCTCCTTCATGTTTTCGGGTGAGTGATAATTTCGTGTAATCTAGGCCGTTTCATAAATTGAAAACAATGCGTGACCAACTGGGGATTTGGATCATTTCATTTCATTTTATGGATGAGAATTCAATGGTTGTCCTGTGGTGGGTTCGCCTTGTGCAATTTCAAAATGTTGGATTGTAAATACATCTACGTCAGCCTTAGTCAGTGACTCGTTCAATAACAGAGAGTGCCATCATCATAAGGATTCGGAACAATAGCCCGATCATCCTAGACGAAATTTCACTATATATCAAAGTTAATTTAAGTACAAGATTTTTTGATGCAGTTAGGTTCCTTTGATGGAGTAGAATATGAAACCACAGTTTTACACCAAAATTTGATATGGCGTATCCCCGAAAATGACCTCTGAACCCTAGGAAGTTCGAAAAAGTGATTTCAGTCGAATTTAACAGAAATTTTATCAAAGTTAATGGAAGTACACGATTTTTTGATGCAGTTAGGTTCCTTTGATGGAGGAGAATATGAAATCATAGTTTTACACCAAAATTTGATATGGCGTATCCCCGAAAATGACCCCTGACCCCTAGGAAGTTCGAAAAAGTGATTTCAGTCGAATTTAACAGAAATTTTATCAAAGTTAATGGAAGTACACGATTTTTTGATGCAGTTAGGTTCCTTTGATGGAGGAGAATATGAAATCATAGTTTTACACCAAAATTTGATATGGCGTATCCCCGAAAATGACCCCTGACCCCTAGGTAGTACGGAAAAAGTGATTTCACAATTTTTTGATGCAGTTGGGTTCCTTTGATGGAGGAGAATATGAAATCACAGTTTTACATCAAAATTTGATATGGCGTATCCCCGAAAATTTTTTCCTACTTTGTTTCTTTTCCTTTTTTGGAAATTCCACAGCTTTTTCTGTTGTTCTGAAATGATGAGAATATTATTTTAATTGAAAAAGAACACATTTTTTTATTTTCATCACATGGGCCGACCAGGAATCGATCCCACGTACCTCTGCATACCTAGCCAGCACCTTACCAGTAGACCATACTGGAATATTAAAGATGAGTGGAAAAAAGGGAGCTAATTGAAACCTCACATAAAAATGCAATGTTTTTTTCTAAAGCGTTACAAACATTGCATATCTGCAGGATAAAAGCTTTGCATACTTATTGGTGAAAAACATTGCATACTTGAGAGATGAAAACATTGCATACTTACAAGAACCTCTTGAAACAGGTCTTATGAAAGCCTTCGACTGAAATCACTTTTTTCGAACTTCCTAGGGTCAAAGGTCATTTTCGGGAACACGCCATATCAAATTTTGGTGTAAAACTGTGATTTCATATTCTCCTCCATCAAAGGAACCCAACTGCATCAAAAAATCGTGAAATCACTTTTTCCGTACTACCTAGGGGTCAGGGGTCATTTTCGGGGATACGCCATATCAAATTTTGGTGTAAAACTGTGGTTTTATATTCTCCTCCATCAAAGGAACCTAACTGCATCAAAAAATCGTGAAATCACCTTTTTCCGTACTACCTAGGGGTCAGGGGTCATTTTCGGGGATACGCCATATCAAATTTTGGTGTAAAACTGTGGTTTTATATTCTCCTCCATCAAAGGAACCTAACTGCATCAAAAAATCTTGTACTTAAATTAACTTTGATAAAATGTCTAGATTGATCGGGCTACAACCCATTTATGTGCATGAATAGAGATGACATAGAAGAAGATTCATTATAACAAATGGCTTTCCATATGATTGGTAGCTCTTTAAAAGGACTTTAATTATTTCAATTTTTATCAGGAAGTATCAGTTCAGAATTGTCGGAAACCAAGACTTCTTAAATGAGAGTTCTTTTCTTATAGATAAATCAACGAATGTGTTAATAACCTAGTACTTTTACGATGTTCTACTAGTACTTTTTTGTTTAGATTCTTACATAGAAAATATATAAAATAAAATATTTCAAACTGATTTATGGAAATTAGTTTTTTTAATAAGAATTTTTTTAAACATCTATTACTTTTGTCTTTAGTTATCAATTTATTTTAATATACATTTACCAAACCGATGTCTTCATTTTTTCATCCAAGATTTGTGATAAAAAACTGAATATTTAGAAAATCTAGTACTTTTGTCTTGTTTTTTTTTTAAACAAGCCAGTCACCAAACTAGGTAATCAATACCTTGTTGTTTTCTTATAATTTAATCTATAATCTAGTACTTTTTTATATTCTAGTACTCTTTTTGGATTTCTACATACAAAGTTGGTTTCAATCATAACATTTCAATTGGATTTGGATAAACAAGTGTTTTTGTGAGAATGTTTTGAAAACATCTATTCCTTTTTTTTGGAATATTTGAGTAACAGATTTCTTTAATACTCAAATATTCATGACTTCAATTTTAAAATCTATCTTGTTTCTTAAATATTTAACCATCCTCTAATTTGTCCATAAAGTATAAAACACTAAAGAACACTAAATATTTAGAAAATCTAGTACTATTGGCAAGTTTTTTTTTATTCAATTCATATATCAGTGTTCTTGTTTATTGTTTGCTTTTAGTTTTGTATTTTTAAATCTAATTTAAGATATTCTAGTACAATCACCAACTATTTTATCTCTTTAAAAAGACATTAATTATTTCATTTTTCATAAAGAAATATTAGTTCAGAATTATTGTTGAAAACCAAGACTTTTTAAAATTCATAAAATAATATTGGCAAGCAAATAATCAATGTCAAACGTGTTCTTAGAAATTGTTGAACATTAAATTCTCAATAAACGATTTTTCTTCGATATTGTCAATTTTAGTGATTTACGTTTTAATAATGTCAATATGTCAAGAATTTCGAAGCTTCATTTCTTGTAAGGCACCATCTTCTTTTTCTTACATCGAATTTGTCTCAAATTAAACTAAGGATTTAATGAACCGAAAAAGACTTACCTACATTATTCCAATCTTTCACAGATCCCGTATATCTATTACAACACCACAAAAAAAAAAATATGTCCCATTATACACCATCTTGATATCGCATGGATAAACAATTTTAGAAAATACCTTAAACTTCAAAAACTATATCATTAGCTTTATAGTCAAGGGAAAATTGAAAGACTACCAAACAATATCTATCTAAGTTCGCGACACTAACCCTGAACCCCGCCATCACTTAAATGCACATCACACAACATTGTGAACTATTTCTCAAAATAACGGTTTTATATGTTGTCCCAAGATTATGGTAAATTGACATGTTGTGTTTGTGTGCTCTACACAGGGTTTGCCTTGAGGGAAGTTTAAATCTTTTCGTATGTCAATATTTCCTCAAGGCTATATTCTCCTCTAACCATAAAATATGGTAGCTTTTCCCATCCCCCATTTCACCCTTATTCCATCAAGTGAATTCTATCTTAATCGTCCTTGCTCTTGTTTCAGCCCTGAAACTAAAATTCATTACGTTAGCAGAATCTTATATTGAAGTATAAGAAAAGTAGTAATCGTCAGCAAAATCAATTCTAATGGTTATGTGTGTGAGTGGTTTACTATGTTTGTCGACGTCGAGATGGTGGGTGAACATATTGATGTACTTTACGTGTACCTACATAAAATTGTTTGTGTTAAAAAAGGGAACCTCTATCCTCTATCGTCACTAATAAAAAAAAATGTTCAAAAACTTCAATACAACTCAACAACTGCTAGAATTTTATACTCGTACCTCACAAAAACCACTTGTACATCAACTGTTTCGTTAAAAATTCTTTGTCCACATTTTTTTTTTCATTTTTTGTTTTGCCTCAAACTTTTTAACCACAAAGAATTTGTACGTTTCTCTTAAAACAGAAAGTAAAGAGGAATATAAAAATAACTATACACATACACTTATCTATACATGTATGTGTGTGTAGTTAAGTAGGTATATGTGAACTTAGGAAACAGGAAATCGTTTGTAGTTGCATTCCCCTTTTGTTCTTTCACTTTACAAAGAATGAAATCCTCAAATTGTTTTACACGAAAAAAAATTTAATTTTTCAAAAACACCTTTTTGTAATTTTCATTATTTTAAGGTTACTTCTTTATTCTGTTGAATTTTTGAAACTACCATAAAATAAAGCGAAGAAGTGTTATTAAATGATTTCTATTATTTAATTAGGCTTTTTTTACCATGAACTTTGTCAAGTCTAAGTACAAAATTGGTATTTGGTTTTTCTAAGTTCACTGGACAATATTAAAAAAAAACGTCTTAATATCGCCACAACACGACTAGTCCAGTGCATTTATGATGTTCATATATGGGCGACCCAGCAGTTTGTAAGACCCCCAATTTTTTTTTACTCATTCGATAAAGAATTGGGTGAATATCATAAAATTGATTTTTCGCACTCGAAAAATTCACCTTTTGGCCGTCATCTTGGATATTAGTTTTTACTAAATATCTCGACTTTTGTTTATCCTAGGTAAAAGTTGGTTATACAAAATTGTAGACAATTAAATTTCGCGTCTTTTATGTTAAGAACACTTTTTCGATATTCTGCATATTAAAAAAGTTACAAGCCAAAAAAATAAATAAAAACAAAACAAAATTATAAATGCACTGGATTATCAAAATTGGTTCACTCAGTCCAAAGTTATGAGGTACAAACATAAAAAAAAAAATACAGACGAATTGAATACCACCTCCTTTTTGGAGGTCGGTAAAAAATACCATAGCGGAGAGTGTAACCAAAAATGGGTCTCACAATTTTGTACTTGCGTATATGTAATTCGATCCAAAGCCTAAACTACAGGAGTAATTTTCTTCAAACTTGGTAATAATTCTAGGACCAAAAATAATAGTTTCTGCCATAAAACCAAAAGAGAAAAAGTCATTTTTTTTTCAAAAAAGATTGTAACGATTTTGTTTAAAATTTTTGTGTATAAAGGTACAAATAAGGCCAAATTTTTTAAATAAAAAAATCAAAAAAAGTGTTTTATGCAGGACTAACTGTAATATAAAAATTTCATACAATTCTCGAAAAATTTATTTTTCTTTTTTTTTTTGACATGTATTTCGAATTTATTTTAAATCAATTTTTTGACAACGGGTTGGTAAATTTTTTCTGAACTTCCTTTTTAAATGTGATTTATATTTTCTTAAAAATGGCAGAAAGCCAAATATTAAAGCCAATTAAAAAACAAAAATAAAGGATTTTCTTTAAAAGTGGTGTTTTTTTTTTCAAATTTCTCGAAAACGACAAAACATTTGTGCATCCCGTTTTTTGTTTTTGACTAAAAACTAATACAGCAGTACATTTAAGTTTGAATCCGGATGAAATTATATATGTAGAGCATTTTAATTGGTGGAAATTATTGTTATGGTAGAAATACCCTTGCTAACATACCCTAAGTCCCAACGAATGGGATTTGGCCAACATCGTCAAAAAACTGCATCAGTTTTAGATTTATTATGTTTTAACCTTTTGTTCTTGAGAAGTCATTTCAAAGCCAAAACAAGTTTATTTGTATGCTGAATCTATAACAAAATTTAAACCAAATTTGTACCATTACTCCACGTGACTATCAAAATTCCTTTATATGTTTTTAATATTCTTTAATTACGGAGTCTTATTTTCACGGTACTTGAAATTTTTGGGTGCTTCCCAAACTTTTATCTTTCTCAGATTAAGTTTCGAATGAACATAAATCCAATGGGCCAAACTCATAGTGTTGTTGTTTAACTTAAACATAATTTATCCAATGAAATTTAAATTTGATAGTCTCTAGTTTTTCTTAAAAGCTGCTTAAACAGTGTGTATAAATACGCCAAAATTTCTTTGATTTAAAACGAGTGATCTCTTTTTTAAAAGTTGTTAAAATATACCTACTAGAATAAAATAGTACGCATACACCACAGTGACCCGGTTTATGATTTTTTTTTTAAACTAACTCTTATCGTTGCTAGTTGATTTTTTAAAATGAAATGGGTAAATAATGCTAGAAAAAACAACTAGGATTTTCAGTTTATGTATCTTTATCACAAAAAAGATAGGTACAAGTTTAAAAAGAAAGCTGAAACAAATAATTTTGCCAATTCCAAATGTCTCGTAAACAGTTTTTTTTTGCTGGTCTCAAACGTTCTGCATCTTAAGATTTACTGTAAAAGTTTGCTGAATATTTGCTTTTCCTCTATTTTTGTAACTGAAACTTCTACCTAAATTTACCTGATGCCAACTTTAACTTCCACCCACCTTTATTATATTGCTTTGTTCTTTTTGTTTCTTTACTGTCACAAAAAACTTAACCACAGACAAGACTAAATCCTTCTCATTGCCTTAACCTTGGTGTGGCCTTACGTCTGCAACTCTAACACATAAAGACAAAAAAAAAAGAATAAAAATTATAATCCGAACAACTTTAGTCGGCAATGTAAAAAAGTTTTAAGCTTCAAGTCACACAAAGTGCGTCTACTTATGAATTTTTTTTTCTGTGAAATCCCTTGGTATAGTTTTACGTGTCAGCGCATGTCACCGCATTTGGCTTCACTAGAATAAAAAAAAAAAACATGCATACAGAAGGATCTTCTTTCCTTTCGGCGAAAGCCTTACGTAAACATACAAAAAAAAAGAGGTGAACAAGAAGACACATCATATTGCAAAAGCAAAAAAATACAAAAAAAAAAAGAAAACAAACTATGTACCTACAAAAAGTTCGTTAAACCGCTTTTGAAAAACACTTGCACAATGACAAGCGACTGTCAACATATTATCCTTGTGAGTTATGAGCAAAGGGTATTTATGGTTTGCCACACAACTCTCACAACCCAACCGAACCAAGACAGGGAATGGATGCATCCATCGTGTGCGACTTTTCACCTTAAAGCAACTAAATGCTTATTTTTTCATCTCTTCCTTTTCTTTGAACCTAAGTAGTCGTAATAAATACTGGCTTGAATGTCCTGACTCCTTGAGGTTACTGACTTCAAGTATTGCACTTATCGATGGGGTGGGTCTCGGGTATATCTCTGGTTTATGTGTGCATTTGTTGGGATGTTGTTGATGGTTTTTCTTTTTTTTTTTGCATTAAAATGAAGTTGAGTGTCCTTCTAGAAATGTCATCAAGAGTTCTCAAATTTGTTTACTCATTAAGTCTGATGCCAGCTCTCCTCGACTATCATCATGGGCCACACATTCAACACACGATGACATGTCCGGGTTGGAACCACATCCATATACAAACCACAAAACTCACCCACAAAACATTGAAACTTTGAAAAAAAAAAAAAATAGACGTAAGGTACACATCTCATCACACACAAACAAACACATAGAAAGACAATCTAAAGAGGATCTTGTTGAAAGAACGAGAGATGAAGGACTAAAGAGTTGCAAATAAAAAAGCCATTCATCGGATTCTGGGGAGATTCTGTATTGGGCATAAATTAGCTGTCAACACCCTAAGGACTTCGTTGAGGCACTTCTGGTGCTCAACTCAAAAAAAATATAGAAGTTTTGTTGATATCCCCAAACGGAAAGATGAGATGGATGGATGAATGGATGGATGGATGAATGGATGGATGTTTGTAGGTTAGGAAACATGAGTTCCAGTTGAATTCAGTTTTCTCTCTCATCCTGTTTGGGAAGCTGTGTCTTAATTAAAAAATCCTTTACCATATGAGTAGGTATATCTCTACTCTATGATGATAAAAAATTGCATTGGATGCTGTGTGTCCCATATTGGAGACGGAGAAACCTCACTTTGTGTGCATCGTCACAGAGAAAAGACGATAACCATTTTGTGTGATGGCAGCATGCTTTATGTTCTGTTCCAGCTCATATTCTACATTCCAGTTTGGTTGCCAGTTTTGCATCCTGGTAAAAATAAACACAAATACTTACAAAATAACTCATACCAACACAACTCTACTATATTCTATATATGATGGTAGAAAAAAAAACCATTGGTGTGGAAATCTATATGGAACTCATTCTTAATGGAGCGGATTGACAGAAAATGGTTTTAACCTATTTACGTCCTTAGCCTGATGTTGCAATTTTATATTTGTGTCATTTCCGCTATATTATGAATGTCTGAAGGTACTTTTTTGGTTGTCTGTCTATTTTTGTATGAGGGTGGGGGTTCTGTTTTAAGTATTTTTTTGGAATTGATTTTTGGCAAATGATTTAGTTTTTTTATGGAAAATTTGACGAAATTTTGTAAAGACATTATTTATAACTTGGAGAATTTATCACAGTAGTTTTCAAGACAGGTCGAAAGTAAGGAGCTATAAATTGTTGGACACTTTAAAAAACTAGAAAAAAGAGATGAATAATTCCTATTAAGTATTAATTAGACTGCTTACAAAATTTGGACACGCAAATTTCAAATTTAAGTTAAATTTAAAATTTTCAAACTAAAAAGAAAATTTGGTATTTTTTTTAATAAAAATCTTGTTCTTAAACGAAATGCCTAATTTTTTCTTGATTTTTTTTAAGATACAAATTTAATTTTTTTTTTTTTGAAAAATAATTTTTTTGCAAACGGGTTAGTGAATTTTTGTTTATGTAGAATAATAATTTTACAAAAATGGTTAAACATTTTTTTTATTTGAAAATTGTTAGTAGACTTTTATTTATAAACTATTTAAAAATACAAAATGCAAACAATATAATATTAAAAAAAAAAAAAAAAATAAGACAAAAAAAAAATTCGAAGAGTTCTTTCTTTTGCAAAAAAATTAATTGTTGGAAAGTCGAAACGGTTCAAAATGATGTTTTGGTAATTTTAAAGAAAGTTTTGTTTTGCTTTACATTTCTTTTAAAATTGAATTAAAATTATATTCTTTTGTGAATTTTTAGTTACAAGAGCTTGAATGAAAGCAAATTTTTCAAATAAAAATTGAGTTGTTGAATGCTTTTTTCTAAGAAAATCTCTGCCTTTAATCGATTACTTTCAGCCGACTTGACTAGACTTCATCACCATTAACTAACTTGCTGATCTTTTCATTCATCTGACGAAATTTTGCATTCCAGCCCTTCTTATTGGCATCTACACCTACAAAGTACCTACAAAGATTCAATAAAATTAAAAATACGTCCTCCTGTGAAATTTGCACTACATTATGTCACATTCATAATGGTGTTCGTGAAAAGTTACATATCGTATATTTCAAAAATTAACATGATTTATTATAAAATTAAAAACCCTTAAATATTGAAACAACATGATCCTTTGTTAAATCAACTCTCCTTCAATGTTAAAGTTAAAGGCCAACTGCAATATCAAGTTTTTTTTTATACAAAGACTTGATTTACTTGTTAAAAAAAAATATCTAATCAATAAGTTTTGATATACAGGGTGTCCCAAAAGTAATGGATCAAACGAAATATGCTGATAGGCCAACTTAAGGGCTCTCAGAATTTGGTAACTTGTTCATCCCAAATCCTTACGGTTTTCGATTTAATGCAGTTTTTGTGAAATTTCGAAAAATGCCGACTTTGCATCAGTATTTTGCTTCCTCCGCTCATAATTGATTTTTGTTTTTTACAATTCTTCCACTAAAACGTTGCCTAATAATAGGAAATAATTAATTAATCAAAATATTTTTTATTTCATACGCCATTTCGCTGCAAATTAATTAACAGTTCCATGTTTTATAAAAACTCAATTTCTTTCTTTTATTTCAGAGCAATACCCTGAAAAAAATTTGCATGGTGTGATACTGGTTTATTATTTTAAAAACTTGCCGTGTTATTGCAGTTTTCAAAAATGCATAAAAGTTTCCAAAGTTGTAATTAGAACAAAAGATATTACAATTTAAATGCAACAAAACAGGGCTTTTCAGAGAAAAATAACAAACAAAAGTCGAGACTTTTATTCAAAAAGAAATAAACAAACAACAGTGGAGAAAATGTGTTTATTTTTCTTTGTTATTTTTCTCTGAAAAGCCCTGTTTTGTTGCATTTAAATTGTAATATCTTTTGTTCTAATTACAACTTTGGAAACTTTTATGCATTTTTGAAAACTGCAATAACACGGCAAGTTTTTAAAATAATAAACCAGTATCACACCATGCAAATTTTTTTCAGGGTATTGCTCTGAAATAAAAGAAAGAAATTGAGTTTTTATAAAACATGGAACTGTTAATTAATTTGCAGCGAAATGGCGTATGAAATAAAAAATATTTTGATTAATTAATTATTTCCTATTATTAGGCAACGTTTTAGTGGAAGAATTGTAAAAAACAAAAATCAATTATGAGCGGAGGAAGCAAAATACTGATGCAAAGTCGGCATTTTTCGAAATTTCACAAAAACTGCATTAAATCGAAAACCGTAAGGATTTGGGATGAACAAGTTACCAAATTCTGAGAGCCCTTAAGTTGGCCTATCAGCATATTTCGTTTGATCCATTACTTTTGGGACACCCTGTATATTGTGGTTTTGAGTTTGGTTCTGCTCTAAACGAAATAGCAGATTTAAATAACTTTTCTGGTTAAATGGCAAAGGGCTCACCATTATCCACTATTATATACCGACTGAATGCTTTTCTAGGAGTGGCTACCAAGTTAATAGAAGGTTTTACTTTACATCCCGTATAAATCCTTATAGCTATAACTTAAGACTTTTAACAGCAAGCAATCTAGTTCTCATTTTTTAGATTGCTATTGGAATATGATAAACATTTTCTTGAAGCTTTAAATTACAGAAAATGACTTTTTAATCCCAAAGGTTTATGTAGGTAGGTTTGAAGAAAGTTGTAATAACTTTCTCTATCGTTTTTTTCTGCTCCTGATTGTTATTGTTGTTTTAAAAAGAAGTACAAGGATTGTCCTGATTGTAAAAATTTTCTAGCACAATATCTATATCCTTTTGTTTTTTTTTCTTCTTTTTCCTGCGGCTGGAAACAGTAGAAAAAGGACATCATCTTTATCCTCCTTAGAGACACAAACACCAACCAACACTCTCTATCTCATAATTTATATTCCCTCAGTGGTGTAAGACAAGATAATCCACCTCATTTTGTCTTATTTTCTCATATTGTCTGTTTTTTTTTTATCATTTTTTTTCTTTTGTTTTTTTTTATATAGGTACTCATGTAGCACAGAGTGTAATAGGAAAGAATAGAACAAAAAAAAAAATAGATAAAAAAATACATCTAAAAAGACATTGAGAAAGTGAACGAGGAGGAGAGACATTTAGGAACTTGTTAGGATAATTAAATTGCATTTTTATGTTTGTGTTTCTGTCTCTTTCGTATATGAAAGTAAAAACACAATATACATAACGAAATGAAGAAAAATAAAGAACAAGAAACACTCTAAAGACAAAAAACACAGTCATTTTGAAAATTGAACTGGTTTTTTGTTGTTTTGCTTAAGTGAGTATGTGTGGGTGGGGGTGTTAGAGGAGGGGATAATAGTTAAGAAGATAGCAATTGCTGCTGGCTCACATGAGGATGTGAAGAGAATTTTCAATTTTCTCAGATAAACAGGAAAAGGAAATGAAATGATTTTATTTTTACAACTAGATACGTTCCTACTTGTACTGTAAAACTCTATACTCATGTTAAGAGAAGGTAATACACACCCACATGGTGACTAGAAACGTGAGATTGCAAACTTCAGAGTCTTTATTTTATGTTCTGTATGTGTAAGGGATATAAGGAAAATCTTTTGACATTTTATATAGGCAAACACAACTAACTTTTGCAACTGAGTGGGTTATAGTATTTTGTACCGTTATATATAGAGAATTATTTAAATGTCATTATAAAATCTAATAAGAGGAATTAAATGCACGACTAAGTCGTTCTCTTTTACAAAACTAAAACTTTTAAGAAATGCATAAAATAATTAAATACTTTTAAAAGGATATTACAGACTTTACTAGGTAGGTACTTTCTACATGAAACTATACCCTAAAACCCACTTGAGACTACCTTTGCTGTATAGAAATTACTGCACACTCAAATGGTTTAAAATTAGTCTGAATAGAAGCATAAATAGGTTTTTAGAAGTGGAATTAATAGTTTGGATTCATGGGGCATTGCTTTCAGTGTTAAGATAAAATTTGTGTTTTGGTTTTAGAATTAGGCTTACTTTAACACCTTTTAATTTTAGCAATATTAAAATAAAATAAATAGCACGACTGGGTCACACGTACTTGGTCTTGGAATTTAAAATGCTAAAATTTTTAAGACTTATTTATACAAATTTGGTAAATTTATTTGAAAATAAAATAAAATTAAAAAAAAAAAAACAGAAAATTCGTTCTTAAAATGAAAAAAAAAAAAAACTCTTTAAATGAAATCGAGCTCCAAAAAATATGCAGTTTAATTTCATTTTTAAAGATACATTTTTAGAAAAAAAAATTTCAAAATTGTTGGAGCTGTTTTTAAAAAAAACTAATTTTTTATAAATAATTTGTTGAAAAAAAAATGTTTTAAAATAAAGTTGGTATGCCAATTCTTACAAACTATTAATCAACACCTAAAATCAAAATTTTAATATCTCGTTTTCAAAAATTTGATTTTTCAAAAAAAAAAAAAAAACAATTTTTTTTTAAATCCAAGTTTTTTTTTTCAAAATTTAATTTTTAATGTAAAAAATTTCGTTGAAATTAGGCAAATCGTTTGGGAGAAAATCTGATTAAAAAAAATCCCTCTGTACAGGATCCAAAAATTTCTACATACCAAGTCTGAGGTAGATCGGCTTATCCTGACTGACTGACTCACAGACGGACTTTCGAGGCCCACTTTTTCCGAATTCTCTGTCATCGTAAAAAAAATGGAAAATTGTTATCTGAACTTTTTGTTTTTTACGAATGCATAACTTGATATTTAGTACCTTTATCGCAAGTTAAAAAAGATGTCTAATTCTGTTATGAAATAAAAAATTAAGAAGACAAATTTTGTTTAGAATTTTGTATTTTATTCAAGAGCATTATTTTATCCAAAAAAAAAAAAAAAACCCTAACAAATACTAAAGTCCATCACATAATACAAATAGCATAGGGAATTTTAACGTTGGATGTACGACATAGTTTATCGTTTATAAAAACCATTCAGAATTCATTTTGCAGGTAATTCAGTCTTCTTCAAATTATTCCTTAAACATTTTCCAATGGTTTTCCCACATATTTTGCCCTTCACCATACTTCCAGGTAGATACCGACTCTTTCAACCTTGGACGCATGAAAGGCTGAAGCTTGCCTATCTAGCACATTCATTGCCTTGAATTTCATTATGCTCTCTGGTACCCAACCTATACCCAGGGTGATTTTAATTCTATTGGTAGTTTTGATAACTGCTTGAATTGCGAATAATTGTATCGGTATTGTTATTAAGTATCCTGCAAGCCCCCTTAATTTCAAACACGTTCATGATTCTTTAATTTTCATAATGCTTGAAAACACGTCAAAATCAGATGAAGATATATTTTCAACTTAAAATTTTTTATACTTTGATATTAAAATTGAAAGATTAAAAGCTAGAGAACTCTTAAAAAATCCAATATATTTGAAAATGTGTTTATAAAAGATACTTTAGATTATCTCATGCGCACATAATTCCGCATACTTCCATAAAAATTGTGTCAAATTTCAATATAAAACTCGTCAAACTAATCCTACATCGCTCCATTAAGTCTGTCATCATTATTATCTAACAGCTTCTTAAAAAAAAAAATGTGAAAAAGGTAAGATATAGCTTCAACAAGATATAACAAAAAAAAATGAAAAAAAAAATTATAATAATTTGAATATTCCTCAAAGAACAACGAAAAACAATTTCCATTATCTTTCGACAGAAAAAAAGTAAAAAAGCTGAAAAAAATAAAACATAGTCAAAAGGATGAAAATCTCATTTAACTAAGATACACCTACACTTCTTATAGAAATTTTTCCATTTTCCTTCTCTCACTCTTTTTTTTTTTTTTGAAAGATGCAAGACAAGATACCTACAACAAGATGAGATGATGGATTTCCAAGCTAATGGATATTCTGCATAATTACGCATTCATTAAAACGAAAGAATTGCCAAGGACTTCTTCTTTTCATATATCTAAACAATTTGTTTTTTCTCATCACATTTATATTGGAGTATATTCTATATGTCACTCACTGTTCCACTGAACCTTAATGACACAGCATTAAGTCTTTTGTCCCAGTTTGATGTAAGGAACAACAGCATAATATCAACTTTGAGAACTCGAGAGAGAGACTCGCATTCAATTCGACTCTTGGCTTCGACATTGTCATCATCTCATCGCATGCCAACCATTTGATTTTGATGAATTGAATACATTTTCATTTCTCATTTTTTTTTTCCCAAGGACATTCGTCTTCTTTAAAACTCATTCAAAATAGATAACAATATGAAGGATGAAGAAATATATGTTGCCTTCCCCGCCATCTTTAATATTCATTTAACAATGACTTTGCCCTCAAAGTCTAAATTTGTTTTGAAAATTTATTCTTCTTCCTTAAAAAAAAAAGGATTCACGAAAAAAATGTCCTTACAGAATTCAAATCCAATGAAATTTCATTTTCCATAAAATTTACTGAAAAATTTATTCAAAAACAAAAGATATGACAATCGGTAAGGAAAGGAAAATAAACAATTCCACAAAATAAAAACCCAAAAAAAGGACATTCACCTCGAGATAAAAGTCGCAGGCTATATAATATTCACTCGTAATAATATTCACAAAAAAAAAAGAAAAAAACTGAAAAAATAACAAAAAAATGGAAAAAAGGAAAATTTATTTGCGTATACGTTGTCGAGTTCCTCGGTCGTAGTCGTCGTTGTTATTGTCTGTAGATCCTGAGGGCATACATTTCCCGAAAGAATATACCACCCAGTTGTGTCATTCCCAACACCCTCCCCCATCCTCTTTTATTCCTTTTCATAATCGAAAGAGTAAAGTAAATGTATTTAAACATAGAACACTCGAAGACTTGTGAATTCTTGAACGAACACCCAAGGTGCCACACAGCAAAAGGAAACGTTTATTTTTCAAAATTTATATTACCACAGGAATATTGACTTAGAATGATGGAGGAAGAAAGGTTATCCTTTTAAAAAGTATATAAGAAAAACCTTCTTCAAGGAATTGAAAGGCAGCCATATTTCAATACTTGTCTTTCTTTAACTTAAAGAAAAAAGGAAGCAAACCAAAGAAATAAAAAGAAAAAGAAAGGAAACAAATTGAAATCTAAATTTAAATCGTGCACCTCGCTTTCTTGACATTTAACATGAGTCTAGCGAGAAGAAAGAAGAAAAAAAATCCTATTTTTTTTTTTACTTATTGACTCGTTACAGTAAAAATCTATGTCTGTATAAACTCTCTTTTCGAAGAAAGTACTTATATGGTTCCTTCAATTTCACTCAGTTACTGTTATTTTTTTTTTGGTTCAACTCCTTTAAGTGCTTTTTTTTCTATCTGAAGAAGAAAGGACATTTTGTCTTGGGATATATTCGAGTATTTATATTCAATTGATCCAGAAAGAAACAATTTATTTTAATTTTATCAAAATCATTTCATTTTTCTTCTCACTCCTTCTTCTTCTTCATCTTCTATTACATTTCTTCAAAATTGCTTCAATTTGAAATTTGTGATTTGAAAATAATTTGGATTTTTGGTTTATTTTCTCCTTCGAAGGATGCTATTTTTGATGTTTTGTGGGATTTTGTGTATGTGTATATCCATTTTACGATCTTCGTTTCCTTCATTTAGAAACAGAGAGTTCCTTAGTTCAACTTTTTGAAAGGAATCGAGAAAGAGCCCTAGAGGCTAAACAAGCAAATGAAAAGCAATGTTATAGCTGCTTGATATCATCGTGATGAAGAAATAAAATCCAATCAACGTTTCAAGTTTTCCTTTGAAAAGTACAATCGGATATAATAAGCTTAGGAGATGAATCGATATGTATACACTATACATATATAAGTTCAAAGTCTGATTGATTAGGATTGAATGCCAAAGGGAAAAAGGAGAGAGAGAGATTCAAGGGTTTGGCATTTCACAATCACAATTAAGAAGAAAAAAGAAGAGGAATTATTTTCACAGAAAGAAGAACAAAAAATCAATGGAATTAAGAGATAATTTATATTTTATTTTTATTGAATCCTAATAAATTTTATTTTGTTTTTTTTTTTGTTAAAAAGGAATAAGTCATGGCAAAGTCAGTATGACTGTGATGAATACCTACAAATGGAGTGATAGAGTTTTTAACTTCAACTTTTTTAATTAACTCTCTTGACTTTTCTTTATTCAATTATTTTTCGATGAATAGAATCCATAAAAATGTCTTTTGGATAATTTCGATAATAATTTTAAGTTTAAAAAAAAATCTCTCTTAGGTATCTTATTAAAGATAAAAAATCAACCAGATAAATCGAGGAATGTTTTGAAAAAGAATTGGAAATTTCATAAAATGATTGATTTAAAGAAAAATGTGCCCTGCTTTTGAAACAAAAATATTTTTGTTTTCATTTTTTAACGGTAGTTAGGTACTTCACATAAATCATTTGTGAATATTTTTATAAAAAAAATTTAAGCAATCTTAATGTTCAAATTAAGAAGAATTAAAAAAAAAAAATTTTTTGTTTTTTTTTTTTTAATTTTAATTTTTTTTGGACAGCAAATGTTTGAAAACGCACTTATGAAACATTGTTTTTATGCGTCGATCAATAACACCGGCACACAAAAAAAAGTGTCATGTAGGTACTTGAGACCAGACCTACAACTACATATCTTTCTATATGTTTCTGGACCCTTTGAATCCGGGTTTCAAGTCCGTATTTTTGTTTGTGTTTGCTCCTAAAAACCCTGTTTTGTGGAATTCAAATTGTATTATTTTTCGATCTAACTTCAACTTTGGAGACTTTTACACTTTTTTGAAAACTGCAATAATGGGGCAAGTTTTTAAAATAATAAATCAGTGTCACTCCGTACAAAATTTTTTCAGCGTGTTTGCCAAAAAACTTGGAACTGTTTTTGTGATTTCGTTTTATCCATTACTTTTGTTGTACCCTGTTTATTTAAAAAAGGCTTTAACAATTTAGGTAGAATTTTGGTTTTCCAAAAATATTTTGTACCTAATACAAAAAATTAAATGGCATATACCTACTTAAACATCTTTCTATTCCTTAAACAAATTGTACTTTTAAAACGCTTGTTTAAAGCAATAAAAATTCTGAGATTTTCAAATATTTATTGCATAACATCTAAAAATTACATTTCTACATAAAAATTGAAATTTAAGAATCGGTTGACTTAAATTAAACTTTCAACAATGAATGCAAATCTATTCTTGCCAAAAAAAGATTTTAAGGATATGCAATCATTCAACGGAAAGGTAGGTTCCTACAGAGAAATAGTTCGAGGGAAAAAAATGAGAAAAAACACATCTGAAACATCTGGGACCGGAAGCAAATATTGTGAGAGTTGGAGCAGATCAAATTCCCTAAAACATATCACCAGCAAATTGAAAGTCTTATGCAAAAAAAGAAAAAAAAAAGGATTCAGAAAAAACGCAAACGAACATTGACGAAAGGACGAATTCAGCGGAAAATGTATAAAATGCTTTTTCTCAGAAGAGAACAACCCCATACCTACCTCAAGCATAGGTAAGAATAAAAATTGATTTAAATTTTACCATTCCACCAAGACCAACAAAAAAAAAGGAATATAACGGAAAGAGCCAAAAACAGTAAAATCGATTCATCTGAAGGATTATGTAAATTTTTCCTTTATTTGTGAATTTTTCATAAGGATCACATGGTAGTGGGTGATATGGTAGATTTACTGTTGTTTGGGGAAGGGAGGAGCTTTTTGATTCCTTCATTTTAACCGGATACGGCAAAGGACTTAGTTAACACGTTTTGAATTGGATGGAATTTGCTTGCTCGTTCCGTGAAGCGAAAATATGGAAATTTATGTTCGCTCTCCAGCTATGAATGATAGTCATAAGGTATTTTTTTTTTTTAAGGCGATATCATATCAATGGAAGGTTAGGGTGGTATGGTATAAGTGATGAGGGAAGATATTTTTAAACATTTCATTTTCTTTTCTTCGTATAAAACAATGATGGTTGTTCTTTTGATATGGAAAAATAGAAAAGTGAACGTTGATGTTAGAGGAAGGAGATAATTTCGTTATTTTTTCTCCTGGCAGTCATAGGATTTTGTTAAGTGGGTTGAGGAATTTTATAGACAAAAGAACAAACGAACGAATAGACATTTGTTTTTTTCTTTTATATTTTATTGTAATACGACTTGAAATGATGTTTAAATTAAACGATCGAGAGGTACAACAACAACAGAGTCAAAAAAAAAAAAAAAATAAGAATCAAGAAAGCAAATAGAGTTTTTAACTCAGTTTTTTCTTCTTTCTTGTCATAAATAATTCATTGTGACAGTCAGAAAAAAAATGAAAAAAATAAATGACAACCAGTAACTTTCCTGACAAACAGAAGAAGTTAATGCAACCATTTTTGATAGAACACTTGGGAGTTGTTATTTAAAAAGGAGCCGAAATAATAAGGAAGGAAATGTCTAAATGTAAATAAGGACTTTTTTCAGAGTGTCAGTATTTTTTTTTTTTTTTTGTTTTATAAATGTCTCCTCTTATTTATTATTTATAGGTTACGATGGTAGAAAATTGTTTATGTAAATTTATATTTCTAGAAATAACAATTTTTTTTTACATCAAAGTTTTTAAAATATCAATTTGAAAAAAACAAATGTCAAGAAATACTATATAGATCCTTTAGGAATGGTAGTAATTCTACTTTATGAACTCGTATTAATGATAAATTAGTTCAATTTGAGAATATTTTGTACGGAATAAACTTTTTCAAAAGTTTCATATAGGTTATGTCTTTCTCCTTATTTGAGCATAATCATAAAATCTTATTCAGTATACAGTGTATACAGGCGGAACATTTTATGGGGTTCCCCCGACCAAATTTCGAAAATCGATTTCTTGCGGTCACTCTAGTATACATAGTTAGGTGTATCATATGAATAAAATTTTACTTTTCCTTTTTCACCCCAAATGACACAATTAACATTAAAATTTAAAAAAAAACTGCGTGACCGGGTGGCATGTGCTTGCTCTTATGGAAAAAGTAGATCTTCTATTCAAATTTTTTTAAAAGTGAATTTTTTGATTTTTTTAACGAATTTCATATGAAATATGTAAGAATATAAATTTTTTTTCATAATTTTTTAAACACTGTTTTAAATAATTTTGGGCACAAAACGCAGAATGCCTTGAGATTTCTTGTATAAAAAAGGTAAAAAGGTAAAAAAGGTAGGTAATTAAGTCCATAGTTGATTTTTTGTATGCTATTTTTAAGAAAATACTAATCAACACTTACAAAAAATCATCTACATTTTTTCAAAAAATTGATTTAAAAAAAAAAGAATATTAAAATAAAAGTAAAATGTGTTATTGTAAGTTTTGTCAAGTTTTAATATTTTTGTTGTTTTAACACTTTGAAATGGAAAAAAAATCTTTAATGCGTTACTTTACTACACTTCATTTGTATTTATAAAATAAACAATTCAGTACTTTTATGAAAATTTTAAATCTTAGCACTTACGTTACCTTCCCAAAAAGTTCATTCACAGAAACATTAATTTCAACTGAGTATTTTTTTAACAATTTACATCATTGCGTTACAAATTAATTTAATTTGAAACTTTCAATCCGAACGTATGAAAACATTTTTAAGCAATAAGAAAACCCAAGTAATACCACAAATGCTATAAGATAAAACTGATGAAAAAAGTAACGCAGTGGAGACAGAGTAGTAGAAACTAACTCACAAACTCTTTGTAGGTTGATGTAACAAAACCAATCTCAAACAGTACCTTAAATTAACAATTTAAAGAAAAATGAGGATAATGATAACTTAAAAACAGTTTGACAACAATTGCGTTACTTCTATATGGCCACCGTAACTGTAACGTAGCTAAGTTGTAATTATCTAAATATGAAATTCTTTTTAAAAACTATTCGGTTAGAAACTGTGCATAACAATAACAGTAACACAAAACTTGTCAATAATTATCTCTCAAATGTGACATTCCAGCGGTCACGCAATAAATAATCGTCATAAAGCTTATTCACCCTGACCAATGTCTTTCATTTATCTAAAGAGTTGAACTAAATGAGGTTTATATTAAATTATAAAAAAGTATTTTGTATGTTATTTTTTCACATGGTAACGGAGGGTAGCACTCGGAAAACAATTTTTGCTATAAAAAACAACTGCGTTACTAAATTAGAGCACAAAACTAACGTAATATTGTAGGCTTTAATTAATGTAACCACAGTGTTACTCTCGCTTATTATCATGTTCTTTATGTTTTTAACGTATAATATGTAAACACGTATTCATCTATCGTACGATTCTATTTATTCTAATTATGCTTTGTCTATTTACCATACATTATCGTATGACCTATTTTATGTAAATATGATTTATCCAAATTACCGTATGACCCGATCATGCACTCTAGTTGTTAAGCTTCAAAATTGTAAAATATTTGTATAATAAAGAGCAGTTCTTGTCCATCGTCTGAAGCGATAACATCGTGTTTTCTTTTTAATTATGTTATATGTTTGGCCGTCTTACATATCAGAAGTGCGATCTATTAAACCCCGTTTTTTTTCATGTCACATTCAAAGTTTTTAAGTACATTTTATGTTTTTATGTTTAATGTTTGAAATTAAAAAAAAAAAAAAAAATTCGTGCGTGATTACTGAAAATTAAAGTAATGGCTAAAGTTCGAGCACAAAAATCTAACAAGAGACAACAGTGGCTTCTCTTAAAGAAAAACTAATCCGCTTTAATCTCAGCACTGATGGAAACAAATCGGTGTTGAAAATGAGGTTGCAAGACCATGTGGACCAGCTAGAAGAACCTCAAATTTCAATTCATTTTCCGGAAGATCCAAATGAGGAGTCACCCAGTGACGATCAAGACGATGACCTTCAACTTCAGATCAATGCGCTTGCGGAAAAAACTAAAAAGCAACGGGAAATTTTAGAGCTCAAAGAACACTTGCAGCTCTCTGTAGTACGAGAAGCTTTGAGGAGACAGAGCCAATGCTCAGGTGGGACGAGCAACCAGAACATACAGCTTCTGCTTTTACGAAATCAGCTACGTCATTGGACAAGTTAAATGTGTTATGTGAGTGATCGTTATTTATGTGAGTTAAGTTTTATGTTGCATGTACCTAGTTAAAAATGAAAAAAATTGAATTAATAAATTATGATAAATTTTCTGATTATGTTTATGATAAGAATTATGATACCAATTTAATAATTAGTAATAAGTTTTATACAAATTATGTTTTATGCAAATTATGTTTTATGTAAAAATGTTATGATTATGATAAGCTTAGTATGAAAAGTATGAATTTAAAAAATTCTGATTTTATCTGAAAAAAAATTATGCTACAAATTGTGTGAAAAATTATGAAAATTTTAGCGTATTTGATTTTACTAAAACCAATTGTGATGAAAATTTTAAAATCTTAAGTGACGAAACTTTCGCTACAGATATTTTGAATACACATTTTTGTTGTGATATATGTAAATGAATTTAATTTGACAATAATTAATAGTAATATAACTTTTGAAAAAAAACATGGAGTTTATAATATTATAAAATGAATTAATTATGATTAAAAAAAAAACTCCTAGTTCGAATGTTCTTTAAATCAATTTTTATAACTTTAATACAAGTTTTAATTTTGTAATTTTGTTTTAATAATTATATTTTGTTCAGTTATCATTATCGTTTGTTCAATTTGTTGCTATTTTAAAAATGTAAAAATCGAATTATTAGAAAATACTAAATGAAAATATGTACTAGAAAATCGAGTCGATTTTATGTCAGGATTGGCCGAACTGTAGGCTTTAATTAATGTAACCACAGTGTTACTCTCGCTTATTATCATGTTCTTTATGTTTTTAACGTATAATATGTAAACACGTATTCATCTATCGTACGATTCTATTTATTCTAATTATGCTTTGTCTATTTACCATACATTATCGTATGACCTATTTTATGTAAATATGATTTATCCAAATTACCGTATGACCCGATCATGCACTCTAGTTGTTAAGCTTCAAAATTGTAAAATATTTGTATAATAAAGAGCAGTTCTTGTCCATCGTCTGAAGCGATAACATCGTGTTTTCTTTTTAATTATGTTATATGTTTGGCCGTCTTACAATATGCTACCAACAACAATAAAATTTAAGTTATATTCTTGCTTAAGAATATAAATTTATGTTTGGATCATTTTAAATTTTCCACAAAACAGTGTTCTGTTTAATTTTCGTGAACAAACAAATAAAGGTCTTAAAAACTAAAAAAATCCCAAAAACAGTCAACTGAATCATTTAAAAAAATTATTGTCAAACTTAATACAAACAGTCACTATAAAAACAAAGAGAGAAAATAAAAAAAAAAACAACACAAACAAAAAAGTAAAAACTATTCATTTGAAAAAGTATTACAAAAAAAAAAAAAAATAAATAAACTTATAAAACAAGAAGCAAGCATTTCCAGTTGTTTGCATCCTGCAGCAGATCCAGACAAAGCTTTCAAAACTATATAGTTTTGTATTGTGATTTAAGACTCCTTGCTCTTACTTCTTTCAATATGAAAGTATTGGTAATGGATATAATGTGTATGCCTCATGTCACGCAAATGTTGGTAATGTTTTCCAAACGAATGCAGAGAAAATGGAAAAAGTTTTATTGTCGTCCATTTTAAGCAGCAAAAAATAACTGGCAGCATCCTATTAAGCCATTTAGAAAAGGATCAAAATCTTTTAGTGTCAAAACTTTTATTCTCGGCGACAATAATACAATCAAAGTCCGAACAAAAAATGTGTTGTGTCGTTGTCATTGTCATTGTCATTGTCATTTCGATATGCAAGGATATACAATCAACAGAAAATTGATGCAGTAAAAAAGAAAAACACAAAAAAAAAAATCAAGAAATTTACTGGAATGGAGTGAAAGAATATTTATTTTCTTGTTTTTTTTTTTCTATTTCTATTTTCAAACCAATCTCCCTATGAATCTATATGGTTGACAATTGAAATTGAAAATTCTACATATATCTGCATCTGCATCAATGCATTTAAATGTCCATTGTTACCATCAAGAGAGCGAGATGTGGTGCATATGTATAGAATAGATACCAGCATATCACAAGTTGATTTGTCTCATGTTGCCTTTAAATTTAATTAATGCAGCAAAATGACAATGCAGTCCAATGTTGCAGCACAAATTGCATTAGTATATCTAATTGATTGCAATTTGTCATAGACGTGCCAAAGCCCTCAAGGTGCATACATCAATTGGATTGATTTGTTGCAGGTATATGAGGTACCTCTCTGGCTGATTTCTACTATATTCGTAGGATAAATATGTAGCTATCTATATTTAGAAGCTAATGATTTAATTGTTTCCATACAATAGAAAGGACCCAATCAATAAAATAATTATTCATAAACGACTGTGTTTTGAATTGAAATTGTTGAGTTTTAATCTTTTGGTCGAAAGGATATTTTTGTTCTTTAAAACAAAGGATTATGAACCTCAATATAAACAGCTTCTTTTTATAATTGGGAACAGAAGGGAAGTTTTAGGTTAAGAATATAGCCCAGCATATGATGAATTTAAGCTGGTTTCTAATAAATGTTTCTCACACTCCCCTCTCGCTTTTGAAAATGATTTAAATTATTTATATTTTAGGGAAAGAGTTTCCGAGTGAAAAATATTCACCTTAATTTTTTAATCATTTAATAATGAATTTTGGGAATGTTGTCACCAATCAAGGGGCACGGTAGTGCCCAGCCAAGTTCTCTAGCACCCTTATTTACAGGAAACAACTCAGGCCATTTTCGACCCCCCTCTAACTTCCACACCAAAGATGCTAGAAATTTCAAACTCGCTACATTTATTGAGCTTGTCAAAACCATACTCCTCACAAAATTTCAGCCTTTTACGATGAGTAGTTTCTGAGATATAGGGCTTCAAAAATCGCAAAAACCGTAACTGACTGACTGACTGACTGACTGACTGACTGACTGACTGACTCACTCACTGACAGATCATCAAAATTATGGAGAACTTCCCGTTAACGTAGAAACTTGAAATTTTACACGGTGATAGGGCTTGTGGTGTATACAAAGGGAAAAATCGAAAATTTGAGATTTTCAATTCAGGGGGCGTGGCATCCGCCCATTTCCGCTGAATTATCATCAAATATTATAGAGCACTTCTGATTATCGTAGAATCTTGAAATTTGGTAGAATGGTAGAGATAATAGTTTATGAAAAGGAAAAAATTTAAAATTTAAGAATTTCAGCCAGGGGGCGTGGCATCCGCCCATTTCCGCTGAATTTTCATTAAATATAATAGAGCACTTCTGATTATCGTAGAATCTTGAAATTTGGTAGAATGGTAGAGATGGTAGTTTATACAAAGGAAAAAATTTAAAGTTTAAGAGTTTCAGCCAGGGGGCGTGGCAACCGCCCATTTTCACTGAATTTTCATCAAATATACCTAGAGATTTTCAATTCTACAGCCATACCTTGCAATAAGTAGTGAAATCACAACAAAAACATTACTGTTAAAAAAGGAGCCAAGTTCTCCTATGTTGAAATTATGTTGGCACAAAAAGTACTGAGATGTAAAAGTGTACCAAGTTCTAAAGTTTGGGTTCAAATTCGTATCAATAAAATTTTGATTGTTTACTTGGCAATTTTTGAAATAACTTTAAAAATCGGTAATTAAAAGAAAAATTGTCAAGAGAACAATCAAAATTTTATTGATACGAATTTGAACCCAAACTTTAGAACTTGGTACACTTTTACATCTCAGTACTTTTTGTGCCAGCATAATTTCAACATAGGAGAACTTGGCTCCTTTTTTAACAGTAATGTTTTTGTTGTGATTACCTTCTCAAGCAATAACTACAGAGCATCAAGCACATAATACAAGCATGGAGATTGGGTATTATGACAATTTTAGTTTTATACTTTAAGTTTTACAAAAACGTACCTTTTACGCCATAGAAAACTTTAAAAATCCTTGCAGTCTTACCTGAAAATACAGAAAGAAAAACATATTTAAGAAATCACTTTACACTTAAAATATTTTGCTAAACGTTTTTATTTTGTTGAGTTAATATAAAATATTAAAATAAAAAAAGGTTGAAAAAAGTTATAAAAAAAAAAAAAAATCATGTGTGCAATTCACACGTGGTAAAAGTGAAACCTTAAAAAATCATTTTTCCTGCAAAAAAAAAAAAAATAGAAAAAATCTACCTATTTTTATTCTATCACCTTCAAATCCATGTTTTTTATATGACAACCTATATAAATTTTATATCATCTGAAAGCTTATTGTCTAAGCTCAAAATATATATATCGATCGGGTCTATGAGACATCTACAAAAAGAGCTAAAATTTTTTAAACTCAATCAATTTAAATCAAGAAAAGCGAAAAAACACGTATTTGTATCTTCTCACGCTATTAAATCCATTTTCTTCCCTAACAACCTATAACAACCTACACCATCTGAAATCTTATTGTCTTAGCTCAAAATATATATATCGATCAAGTCTATGAGACATCTAAAAAAAGAGCTAGAATTTTTTAAACTCGATGAAATTTCATCAAAAAAAGCAGAAAAAAACATTTATTTTTATGTTCTCATGCTATTAATTCAATTTTTTTGTTTGACAACCTATATTGAAACAAAAAAGTTATAGCAAGTTGAAGTCGTGTCGCGTTTTCGTTTCATCTTGTTTCAAATCACTACGATACTAAAGAAGTTTTCACTTCAAAAATCAATGACAAGTAATAACAGAAACAAAACGACCAATAGCACCATAAGAAATTATTGCTTAGTAGAGACACATACAAAGCCCTTTATGAAACAAAGTAAGAAATGTTTTTTAAGTATACACTGTAGTTGTCATAAAGAACGGAGGCAAAAAAGTTCTTTATAAACAACGACATAAAACATAAGTTAAAATTGTTAAAATTGATGTATGTATGATCTTTCTTTATCCCTCAAAAAGGACAGAAAAAATGGACTTCGGATCTTCTCGGACAGCCAGCTCGCAATTCAATCTCTTGTTCAATATCATTTGTACATCTGCCCAGCTCTATCCAATTAACAAAAACTCCATAAAAGAGAGTTCTTCTATGAAAATACTAGTGATCTACTTTAAAAAAAAAAGAGTGTCACGTGACTGAAGTTATACTTCTCACTCAGTATATTAAATGAATTTCATTTGATTTAATTTTTATTAATCAAACGTATTTTTTAATAATGTCAGCTTATGGTGATCTTAGGAAATTTTTTTATGCTATCTCCGTACCTTAACCCAAGACAATCTGACTTTCCTGATTGGTTATGCATGAAAAAAATCTTTATAATTGGAAATTAAGAACCTTCATACCAGTTTCCGATGCTTAAATTATATTTTATCTACGATGGCCTTTATATCAATACAGGTATACTTTTTTCTTTTCCTTTTATTTATGAGTATTTACATTTTTGGTTTTTTTTTTTTATACCGTACTGCATTTTTAAATACTAAAGTACTACCAACTCTAAAGGTCCTGCTGCACAATTGTCTCAGAGATGGCGATCGCGTCATAATCCTTTTGACATTCTTGTCAAAAGACAAATTTTCATACCCACCGTCCCCTAAGAAGTATAACTTCAAAAACAGAAACGTCGATTCCAATTCTTATGACGCTTCGACTGGTTCTACTAGGAGGTCTAAGTGAGTCTTAGTCACTTTTACCAACCGTAACCTTATGTCTACAAAACCCATTTTTTGCTTTTAAATTCAGATTTTGGGATTAATTGATAAACATGCAGTTTTCCTATGTTCAAAAATCAGTACAAAACATACTAGAAAAGTATTTTTTCAATTTTGTCGTTTTGTTAAACAGTTTAATTTCTAATAACATAAAAATTATTTCAAATACCTTGTAAGTTGATTTTTGACGAATTATTTCTCAAACAGCGTATTTGAATTTAAATCGACCATCACTAGAATTTAAGAAATGAGCCGTCATATTTCATAGTGGTATATAAGTCCATTTTTTCATGTTTCGAGATATTTAAGGGTTTGCATTTTTTAAGTTTTTAAAAATATAGCTAAATGTTATGGAATGTAGGTGATGTATTTCAGATTGTTAAAATGTAAATTTTTAAAATTCACTGCATCAAAACTCTCAAAGAAAATTAACTGTTTTTTATCCCAAAATGGACCTTAACCATTTTCATTAATAATAAAACTTATAAAAAATAAAAATAAAAAAAAAAATAAAACAAAACTTAAGTATAGAAATTATTTTACTATAATTGGATTTTTTAATTGTTAAAAGTAGAAACAAATTAAAAACAACTTATTTTTATGAAAAATCTAGTTTATTAGGAACTGACAAAATAAAAAAAAAAAAAAAAAAAAAAAAAACAAAAATAATAGTAATGCTGTGTTGAGTTTGTGAATAGTAACCAAATAAAAGGATGGAAATATCTTTCTAAATTGATCATTAACCCATTTTTTTTTTGCAAAAGTGGACACAAAAGTGGAAAAAAAACCTTTAATGCTGGAATTAAATTGATTTTATATGGATTTCATGCTTATACTTTATAAATTATGTATGCTAGAATATGTATTAGCTTAATTAAAAAAAAATTAAAAAAAGTAGATAGTCGAAACTTTGTTCAATGCTTTTTAAAAACAAAAAATCACTCTTTAATGTTAAATAATTACCACTGCAATGTTTTTTTTTTTTAACTTTCACAAAATTCTAACCCAAATTTAAACAAATTTTATAACCGCTGACTGCAAAAAGTTTGGGGATATTTATTTTTTTTGCATCTTTATTCGGCTTTTAATTCATTTGAAAAGAAGTACTCTTTTTCACGCTATCTTCTTCATTTATAGAGTTTGTAACTACATTGTGAAGTACATTTCCGTCTACAACTACTCACAGTTGATCTTCCAAACCAATCCTTTTGTTCACAAGAACTTAATTGCTTTATGTATCAAAGCAAACCAGCAGCAAGCACCAATGTGCAGCTAAATTCCACACAAAAACAAGCCAGAAGCAATCCTTTTGTATTCGCATTTAATGAAAATAAAAAAAAAACCAAAAAAAAAAAACTTATCGTGTCCTGCAGGGAAAATAAGCACAACTCTCTCACCATAAGTCCTTTTCAATTTCTCAACTGCACTTATGAGCTCCATAAAAAGATATTTTTCTCTCCCAAACTCACATTGTATCAACGACGACGTAGACGTTTAGTAGACATCCTTTAAAAGCCCCGAAAACAAAACCGCTAGATTTATTTTTTTGGTTTTTCTTAATAAAATTCCATTCCATGGGCGACTATAATATAAGGAAGGACTACGACAACAATTCAGAGACTATTTCCATTTGGGGCTGACACACAATTGGCATGTCTTTGCCAAATTGGCATCCGGCATTCCTCCAGCACTCTTCTCTCCCAACCAAAATATCATAAAGACACCATCACGACTGCTGCTCTGCATTTTCCAAAAGAACGACATAGGGACAGCCATAAGGAAACAATATCCTTCTGCAAGCATGTTCCTATGGCTCTACTCTGCCATTGAAATAAAGACAAGTTTTATTTTTTTAGTTAGAAACGAACCGACCGAAGGAATACAATGAAAAGACACTCTGTAAGTAAATCGTATACGATAAGAAGACGAACTACAATTCCGATTCAAGGATAATATAATGCGAAGCTACTTGGTTTCATCCTGCTCATCACTCTTCAAGGAATGATAATCTCCTTGACACAAATTTGAAAAACCAGGAAGATAGTCGAGTCGCACAGTCGAAAAACGTAGACATCATCATCATTATGATCATCCTAGAGACGCATCAGAATGGCTACTTCCTCTCGGAATGGTAGTAGCTTCATGTTGTGTTCTCTTCAAGGACTTCTTCCATAGAGGATTTTCTTAGAACTCCAGTTGTGTCGTTGTCGTCTTCGTCTTCATCATCGTCATCTTGAAAATATAGCTTCGTCCTTGCATTTCATGATGATGTAGATGATGACGAAGATGATGAATGATAGCGGCTTTGGGGAATATTCCTTCAGGACTGTTTATTCAATTGAAACCAAGCCGAAATGAATGACAGTCGAGAAAATTTAAATAAGACCAGGCCAGGGTATTGCCTTCCATTGGGACTACTAGCTTCTAGCAGCCTCTACACCACATAGATAGCAGATACAACATCCGTTCATGACCAAGGACAATGGATGACACAAACTTACTGGCTTATTTTGTTTTCTTGTTTTTTTGCCTCCAGAGGGAGCAGAAGCCCATTCGAAGAAGTAGAAGTAGAAGAACAACGATTCCACTTCGATGGTAACCGGTTGCACTTTTTGCTTCACTTCCTCTTGAATAAAGTTGTTTCTTCTTCTTCTTCTTCTCCAGCTCATGACCTGATGATGTTAGCTAACAGCAGTTTGTTGGTAACTAGGAAAAAAAAAGGACATGCTCCCTTGGGCTGCGGGTGGAGCAGCTCGGGAGTTGTTGTTTCATTTCGACAGTTTAACCTGCTAAAAGTTTGTTTTGGACTTTGATTTGTGATAACATAGCAACCTTCCGGGGGAGCAAAGAGGAGTTGCAAAATGTCGATTTTCAACACTGACTATCGTTTTGGTTACTGACTTTCTCCCGACTGCTTTGGTGAAAGGTAGGGGTGACTTTTTCTGATTTTTTTTTAGTGATTACGTGTGTTTTAGGGGAAATATAGGTACTTTTTTTTTAAAGTGAAAAATGAACCTATATTTTCCAAGTTATTTCACATCCTTATTTTTCCTTAATTTTTTTTTTTTGGTAAAAATTTATATTTTTGTTGTGAGATAGGAGTTTATTATGCGGAAAAGAAAATTTCCAAACAACGTAGTTGCACTTTTTTTTGTCAAGTCGCGAAGACGTTTAAAAAAAAAAAAAAAAATCAGCAAGGTTTTATTATTGTAGATTGTGCTTTCGCCTGGAAAATTTTCTGTATAAGTTTGAATTATTTGCTTTGCTCGGTTGGGTTTGGATGTTTTGGGGTATGAGCGAGGTGGATGTATTTGGGGTCGTGATAGTTCAGGAAATATATAGTTTTCGTTATTTCTTCGTTATTTATATATTTATGGTTATTATTTTTGGTTTTAAATAAAATTTATCATAATAAATTGAGGGTAGAAGGAAGCTTCTTCTGTTTGGAGGGAAAAATAGTGCAACGTAATAGTAAAACTGGAGTTGATTATAACTACAACTATTCTCTTTACTTATGGAGATTTGAAATCTTTTGAGGACAGTTGGCTGGGTCCGGAGTTTTTCGATCTTTTTATTTTTTGAATAGGAAACAATCTTAAAATTTTAAAAATATGAAAAGCTTTAGGAGAATATGAAGAAATTTGAAAAAGAAATCGATGAGTTTCATAGTTCTGGATTGTGAAGATTTTAACATTCGCAAAATGGGGATTTTTGACATGTTAAATAGTAATGTAGAAGCATTTTTAGAAGAGTACCTTTAAAGAATTGCAGTTAGATTATTTTTTCAAGCTAAGTCAAATAGCTATATATAATCCTGCTCAAAATAAATGTATACAATACCTATATGTGTGAATTAATTGTGAAATAAAAAAAACCTGTCGCGCTGGTTAAATAATCCACGGGTTAATAAGATCTTAACCCTTTCGGACCCATCAGCGTTACTCTCATGTAACATATATATTTAAAAATTCGTAAGAAATATTCCATTAAATAATGTTTTAGGTTTTGCTCAAGTAGCACAAAAGTCTTAAATACACCAAAATATTTGGTGTATTTTTTGCACTTTCGTGATATACATTTTTAATATAAAAAATACACCATTTGCTCGTATATAATAAACTCCGGTGGTTAAAAAAATATACCGATTTTTGTTGTATAAATGGCGCTAGTGGTATATTAAATGATCTGGTTTTTGGTGAAAATTATCCCTTTGAAATTGAAAAATACACAATAAATCTATGGATAAAATACACCATTTAAATTATTCTGATTTAAAATTTGAGCCAAAGTTTATTTTTTACCTCAAACAGTTTGATGAATAATTCTAATTCACACCATTTCTTATGAAATAAATGAAAATGAATTTTTATTCACTTTCATAATTTTGCCATAAGAAACTAATGGTTAAATATGAATTTGTTTGCCAAATTTAAAACGAAACACATTCTGTCTACTAATTTTAGATACTACCCCCTCTAAAAATCGAGCGCCTCAAAAATTTCAGTGAATTAATGATTTTTTTTTTCGATTTTAAAAATCAGTTTTTCAAAAATTATAATTTTTTTGTTGTTTTTACATTTTTTTAGAAGAGTTCTTTTATAATATAATATACCGAATCGAAAAAAACCAGGAATGCGAAATAATTAGGTCGATAAATATACTATTATAGTAAAATAATTAATCGCTGTCTTCTTTTTTCTAATGGCGGCCATTGAAAAATATGTCGTCTCCCACTTTTGCATTCTGGTGAATTTTATGTCCACAGGGTGTACTTCCTACACCAAAGAGAGTGTACAAAATATACCGTTTTGGTTGATTTCAGAATCGAATAATTTTATGCACCATTAATGGTATATTATAAAAACAACTGAATATAGGTGTATTTTTTGCACTGAATCTTAAAAAAATGTTTAAATTTTTTACAGAAAAGACAGTGGTATAATTTTTATACCAATAATTTTGAGAAATACACCATATTTTTTCAATTTCCTCAATTTTACACCAAAATTAATGAATTTACGCCAGTTTATACACTAGTGTGCTACTTGAGTGATGGCTTAATTGAAAGATAACAATGTGAAATTTCATACTTTTAATTTTTTTTATCGGACTGAAATTCATATTTTTTTTTGCAAAATATTTTTTTTTATATGGGCCTAAATACTATTTAGTGCCTAAAAAAATGTCCCTTTTTTAGAATTTCATTTTTCTTGAAGAAAAAGTAAAAATTAGTAGAAAAACTATATATGGAGTTATAAAATTATCAACTGAAACCCACATTTGGATCGAATTGTTTACAAATCACGGTAACATTGTGGTTTATCTTGGTAACGCAGTGGTATTTAAAGTTTTAAAGCTGATTTTTGGTAATAAACTATTAAGAATATTTAATTAAAATTAATTTTTCTCATAGGAGACTTACGTTGTTAATATAGTTTCAAATAAAAATATCAGAGAGTTTAATGAATATGATTTTACAAATAAAACTGAAATTAGCAGTAAAGTAACGCAGTTGATTGGTTTTAATCACATTCTGTTTAAACTGTCATAAATATATAGAAATATCATTCCAAACATATCGGTGCAAATGTTATTTTATAATAGATTAAACAAAAGTATAACCATTCTGTCAACTAAAATATATTGATTATATTGATTGACTATGTTCAAAAATCAGTACAAAACATACTAGAAAAGTATTTTTTCAATTTTGTCGTTTTGTTAAACAGTTTAATTTCTAATAACATAAAAATTATTTCAAATACCTTGTAAGTTGATTTTTGACGAATTATTTCTCAAACAGCGTATTTGAATTTAAATCGACCATCACTAGAATTTAAGAAATGAGCCGTCATATTTCATAGTGGTATATAAGTCCATTTTTTCATGTTTCGAGATATTTAAGGGTTTGCATTTTTTAAGTTTTTAAAAATATAGCTAAATGTTATGGAATGTAGGTGATGTATTTCAGATTGTTAAAATGTAAATTTTTAAAATTCACTGCATCAAAACTCTCAAAGAAAATTAACTGTTTTTTATCCCAAAATGGACCTTAACCATTTTCATTAATAATAAAACTTATAAAAAATAAAAATAAAAAAAAAAATAAAACAAAACTTAAGTATAGAAATTATTTTACTATAATTGGATTTTTTAATTGTTAAAAGTAGAAACAAATTAAAAACAACTTATTTTTATGAAAAATCTAGTTTATTAGGAACTGACAAAATAAAAAAAAAAAAAAAAAAAAAAAAACAAAAATAATAGTAATGCTGTGTTGAGTTTGTGAATAGTAACCAAATAAAAGGATGGAAATATCTTTCTAAATTGATCATTAACCCATTTTTTTTTTGCAAAAGTGGACACAAAAGTGGAAAAAAAACCTTTAATGCTGGAATTAAATTGATTTTATATGGATTTCATGCTTATACTTTATAAATTATGTATGCTAGAATATGTATTAGCTTAATTAAAAAAAAATTAAAAAAAGTAGATAGTCGAAACTTTGTTCAATGCTTTTTAAAAACAAAAAATCACTCTTTAATGTTAAATAATTACCACTGCAATGTTTTTTTTTTTTAACTTTCACAAAATTCTAACCCAAATTTAAACAAATTTTATAACCGCTGACTGCAAAAAGTTTGGGGATATTTATTTTTTTTGCATCTTTATTCGGCTTTTAATTCATTTGAAAAGAAGTACTCTTTTTCACGCTATCTTCTTCATTTATAGAGTTTGTAACTACATTGTGAAGTACATTTCCGTCTACAACTACTCACAGTTGATCTTCCAAACCAATCCTTTTGTTCACAAGAACTTAATTGCTTTATGTATCAAAGCAAACCAGCAGCAAGCACCAATGTGCAGCTAAATTCCACACAAAAACAAGCCAGAAGCAATCCTTTTGTATTCGCATTTAATGAAAATAAAAAAAAAACCAAAAAAAAAAACTTATCGTGTCCTGCAGGGAAAATAAGCACAACTCTCTCACCATAAGTCCTTTTCAATTTCTCAACTGCACTTATGAGCTCCATAAAAAGATATTTTTCTCTCCCAAACTCACATTGTATCAACGACGACGTAGACGTTTAGTAGACATCCTTTAAAAGCCCCGAAAACAAAACCGCTAGATTTATTTTTTTGGTTTTTCTTAATAAAATTCCATTCCATGGGCGACTATAATATAAGGAAGGACTACGACAACAATTCAGAGACTATTTCCATTTGGGGCTGACACACAATTGGCATGTCTTTGCCAAATTGGCATCCGGCATTCCTCCAGCACTCTTCTCTCCCAACCAAAATATCATAAAGACACCATCACGACTGCTGCTCTGCATTTTCCAAAAGAACGACATAGGGACAGCCATAAGGAAACAATATCCTTCTGCAAGCATGTTCCTATGGCTCTACTCTGCCATTGAAATAAAGACAAGTTTTATTTTTTTAGTTAGAAACGAACCGACCGAAGGAATACAATGAAAAGACACTCTGTAAGTAAATCGTATACGATAAGAAGACGAACTACAATTCCGATTCAAGGATAATATAATGCGAAGCTACTTGGTTTCATCCTGCTCATCACTCTTCAAGGAATGATAATCTCCTTGACACAAATTTGAAAAACCAGGAAGATAGTCGAGTCGCACAGTCGAAAAACGTAGACATCATCATCATTATGATCATCCTAGAGACGCATCAGAATGGCTACTTCCTCTCGGAATGGTAGTAGCTTCATGTTGTGTTCTCTTCAAGGACTTCTTCCATAGAGGATTTTCTTAGAACTCCAGTTGTGTCGTTGTCGTCTTCGTCTTCATCATCGTCATCTTGAAAATATAGCTTCGTCCTTGCATTTCATGATGATGTAGATGATGACGAAGATGATGAATGATAGCGGCTTTGGGGAATATTCCTTCAGGACTGTTTATTCAATTGAAACCAAGCCGAAATGAATGACAGTCGAGAAAATTTAAATAAGACCAGGCCAGGGTATTGCCTTCCATTGGGACTACTAGCTTCTAGCAGCCTCTACACCACATAGATAGCAGATACAACATCCGTTCATGACCAAGGACAATGGATGACACAAACTTACTGGCTTATTTTGTTTTCTTGTTTTTTTGCCTCCAGAGGGAGCAGAAGCCCATTCGAAGAAGTAGAAGTAGAAGAACAACGATTCCACTTCGATGGTAACCGGTTGCACTTTTTGCTTCACTTCCTCTTGAATAAAGTTGTTTCTTCTTCTTCTTCTTCTCCAGCTCATGACCTGATGATGTTAGCTAACAGCAGTTTGTTGGTAACTAGGAAAAAAAAAGGACATGCTCCCTTGGGCTGCGGGTGGAGCAGCTCGGGAGTTGTTGTTTCATTTCGACAGTTTAACCTGCTAAAAGTTTGTTTTGGACTTTGATTTGTGATAACATAGCAACCTTCCGGGGGAGCAAAGAGGAGTTGCAAAATGTCGATTTTCAACACTGACTATCGTTTTGGTTACTGACTTTCTCCCGACTGCTTTGGTGAAAGGTAGGGGTGACTTTTTCTGATTTTTTTTTAGTGATTACGTGTGTTTTAGGGGAAATATAGGTACTTTTTTTTTAAAGTGAAAAATGAACCTATATTTTCCAAGTTATTTCACATCCTTATTTTTCCTTAATTTTTTTTTTTTGGTAAAAATTTATATTTTTGTTGTGAGATAGGAGTTTATTATGCGGAAAAGAAAATTTCCAAACAACGTAGTTGCACTTTTTTTTGTCAAGTCGCGAAGACGTTTAAAAAAAAAAAAAAAAATCAGCAAGGTTTTATTATTGTAGATTGTGCTTTCGCCTGGAAAATTTTCTGTATAAGTTTGAATTATTTGCTTTGCTCGGTTGGGTTTGGATGTTTTGGGGTATGAGCGAGGTGGATGTATTTGGGGTCGTGATAGTTCAGGAAATATATAGTTTTCGTTATTTCTTCGTTATTTATATATTTATGGTTATTATTTTTGGTTTTAAATAAAATTTATCATAATAAATTGAGGGTAGAAGGAAGCTTCTTCTGTTTGGAGGGAAAAATAGTGCAACGTAATAGTAAAACTGGAGTTGATTATAACTACAACTATTCTCTTTACTTATGGAGATTTGAAATCTTTTGAGGACAGTTGGCTGGGTCCGGAGTTTTTCGATCTTTTTATTTTTTGAATAGGAAACAATCTTAAAATTTTAAAAATATGAAAAGCTTTAGGAGAATATGAAGAAATTTGAAAAAGAAATCGATGAGTTTCATAGTTCTGGATTGTGAAGATTTTAACATTCGCAAAATGGGGATTTTTGACATGTTAAATAGTAATGTAGAAGCATTTTTAGAAGAGTACCTTTAAAGAATTGCAGTTAGATTATTTTTTCAAGCTAAGTCAAATAGCTATATATAATCCTGCTCAAAATAAATGTATACAATACCTATATGTGTGAATTAATTGTGAAATAAAAAAAACCTGTCGCGCTGGTTAAATAATCCACGGGTTAATAAGATCTTAACCCTTTCGGACCCATCAGCGTTACTCTCATGTAACATATATATTTAAAAATTCGTAAGAAATATTCCATTAAATAATGTTTTAGGTTTTGCTCAAGTAGCACAAAAGTCTTAAATACACCAAAATATTTGGTGTATTTTTTGCACTTTCGTGATATACATTTTTAATATAAAAAATACACCATTTGCTCGTATATAATAAACTCCGGTGGTTAAAAAAATATACCGATTTTTGTTGTATAAATGGCGCTAGTGGTATATTAAATGATCTGGTTTTTGGTGAAAATTATCCCTTTGAAATTGAAAAATACACAATAAATCTATGGATAAAATACACCATTTAAATTATTCTGATTTAAAATTTGAGCCAAAGTTTATTTTTTACCTCAAACAGTTTGATGAATAATTCTAATTCACACCATTTCTTATGAAATAAATGAAAATGAATTTTTATTCACTTTCATAATTTTGCCATAAGAAACTAATGGTTAAATATGAATTTGTTTGCCAAATTTAAAACGAAACACATTCTGTCTACTAATTTTAGATACTACCCCCTCTAAAAATCGAGCGCCTCAAAAATTTCAGTGAATTAATGATTTTTTTTTTCGATTTTAAAAATCAGTTTTTCAAAAATTATAATTTTTTTGTTGTTTTTACATTTTTTTAGAAGAGTTCTTTTATAATATAATATACCGAATCGAAAAAAACCAGGAATGCGAAATAATTAGGTCGATAAATATACTATTATAGTAAAATAATTAATCGCTGTCTTCTTTTTTCTAATGGCGGCCATTGAAAAATATGTCGTCTCCCACTTTTGCATTCTGGTGAATTTTATGTCCACAGGGTGTACTTCCTACACCAAAGAGAGTGTACAAAATATACCGTTTTGGTTGATTTCAGAATCGAATAATTTTATGCACCATTAATGGTATATTATAAAAACAACTGAATATAGGTGTATTTTTTGCACTGAATCTTAAAAAAATGTTTAAATTTTTTACAGAAAAGACAGTGGTATAATTTTTATACCAATAATTTTGAGAAATACACCATATTTTTTCAATTTCCTCAATTTTACACCAAAATTAATGAATTTACGCCAGTTTATACACTAGTGTGCTACTTGAGTGATGGCTTAATTGAAAGATAACAATGTGAAATTTCATACTTTTAATTTTTTTTATCGGACTGAAATTCATATTTTTTTTTGCAAAATATTTTTTTTTATATGGGCCTAAATACTATTTAGTGCCTAAAAAAATGTCCCTTTTTTAGAATTTCATTTTTCTTGAAGAAAAAGTAAAAATTAGTAGAAAAACTATATATGGAGTTATAAAATTATCAACTGAAACCCACATTTGGATCGAATTGTTTACAAATCACGGTAACATTGTGGTTTATCTTGGTAACGCAGTGGTATTTAAAGTTTTAAAGCTGATTTTTGGTAATAAACTATTAAGAATATTTAATTAAAATTAATTTTTCTCATAGGAGACTTACGTTGTTAATATAGTTTCAAATAAAAATATCAGAGAGTTTAATGAATATGATTTTACAAATAAAACTGAAATTAGCAGTAAAGTAACGCAGTTGATTGGTTTTAATCACATTCTGTTTAAACTGTCATAAATATATAGAAATATCATTCCAAACATATCGGTGCAAATGTTATTTTATAATAGATTAAACAAAAGTATAACCATTCTGTCAACTAAAATATATTGATTACTTTTTTTTTTCAAAATTAACTGTCCAAAGGGACAATTTTTTAGGTACTTAATAGTATTTTGGCCCATATATGATCATAATATTGAAAAAAAGATATAAAAAATGTTAAACCAGAAAGTACCTATTTTGTTTTTTGGCTTAAAAAATTAGCATACATTATTGTTCTATAAAAAATTATTTTCCCAGTTGTCCGACTTTTTTTGGTGGCCATAGGCAGCGCATGTTACTAACATGTAGCTAACATGAGAGTAACACATTAGTTTTGCTATTTTTTATTTTGGAAAATATTTGTTTGCTATTCATATTTCCTAGTTGTTATGTTTTTGACACCATAAAGTTCGAAAGGGTTAATAAGAGTTTAAAATCGAAAGAAAATTTGCAAATATGTAATTGTCTTGATTTTGTCGTATATATTTAAACGCATTTTTCTCAAAACGGCCTGCTCAAAGTCAGTTGGACCGATTGGCTTGAAATTTTCACACGAACTTATACTACACTTTTGCCAGGTAATGATCAAAGGAACAAGGTTTCTGAAAAATAATTTAATAATAAGAAGCCACCATTTTGTCTAGAATTTAAATTTTGACTATTTCATCGGTCATGACTTGTATTCATCTATATTCTTAAAAATTAATGTTTAGGTTTTTTTTTAGTTCAAATAATTTTCATCAGAGATATATTTTCCCAACGAGACACCTTTTTGTGTAGGTAGGTCCTTTGAAGATCTACTAAAGGAACAACGGAACCCAACATTTTTGTGAATACACCGTGAATTCTTAAAAAAAACGTTAAATTCGCTATAATTTTCCTTTACTCTAAAAGTTACACATACGCCACAGTGACCAGAGAAATTTGATGTATAGTATAGTTTCAAAAGTACAACACCGATAAACAATTTACAAAATACAACTCTCAGAAAATTAAATTTTAGATAAAGGGCTCAAATGGTAACCAAAATCAATTATTAGCATGAATGTTACAAAGTAAAATCTTAGTATCTCCAAATTCATTCCATAACACTTATATTAAACAAAATCAATATAGTCCATAGAGGACCCCCAACAAAAAAATAATAATAAAATAATGAACTTTAATCAACGCTTGTTGATTGAAAGTTATTAAATCAACTGTATAACTATACACAAGCACACAATACTGTCCGGTAGTTTTCCCAAAGAAGAAGTTTTAATAAAGGAAATGAAAGAAAATCATGTTCCTTTGTCTGATTCCGATTCTGACTCTGTCTCTGTATCATGTTGTATAGGCTGGACTTTTTCCTCCCTCATTTTAAAAACATAGGAGAGTTCATGTGTGTATATATAGTACCTACCTATACTGTCGAGAGTATATTCCATCCAATTACCGTTATTGAAATCCACAGGCATTTATCGATCTGAATTCAATATTAACTGAATGACAATCGAAATGAAAGAGGGTCACACACAACACAAGAGACAAAAAAAAATATAAAAGAGAAAGTTAAAAAAGAAAAAGGAGACAAAAAAATGAAACAAAAAAAGGTGTAATATAAACGGAGAGCCTCGCTTTTCTGTACAAAAGACTTCGTCGTCGATGCTGGATGTTGGAAAAAAAAAAGAGTGAGGAAAAATCATTTCCACACGTATCACTGAATTTGTGGATGGATGGTTGAACATCACACCCACACATACATAAAGTCGAAGCTGTGCTTTAAACCAACAATGTACTGACCATCAAGGGAGATGACACGTCTCCAATCCAATCCAATATTCTGTGAGGGAGAGATGGGTGTAAAAAGGACTACAAAAAAATGGAAAGATATTTTATCCTTTATGTATACACACACAAATACCAACACAAAAACAGTTACACACTCTTGAAAGATTGTTTCTGACATAGGGATTCATTTATGTTTAATATTTCTGTTGTGTCTTGAAGTTTTTCCTTTCTCGATCCTTGTTGTGATGTAGGAGTAATAGTCAAAGACAGATATGCAGTCAAACTTTAAGTCCAAAAGGTCCTTGATCAAGGGCCAATTTGTTTGACCTTTTTGACTGTTGGTCTTCTCAAATACTTTAAACTAAATGATGATTCTTTTTGAAATTTAGAGAACATTTTGGGGTATTGCAACCACCCTGATAAGGAGAATATCCTTGACCTTATGGGTTTGTTGAAAAATTAGCCTTTGATCATAACAAATGTATATCTTTTGAAGACAAATGCTGGTTGCTTGTGCGGTACGTGGCAGTTATTTTTTTTATTTTATTTTATTTCTATAAGGACAAAGATATTTATTACATTTGTGTGCTCTGCTGGTTCTCCATTGATGTCCTGAGAGTCCTGTTTTTCTAAATTGCTTCGAGAATCGAGAGCGCAAAACAACTCATTCATCATCAACAAAAGCAGAAACAGAAATACAGAAACACACAGAAGAGAAGCAGGTTTTGTTGCTTCTTCAGCTTCAGTTCCAGCTCCCGACTGCTGTTGCTTTTTCTGCTGCTTCTGTTGTTGTATGCTGAAAGGATATTATAGAGACATGATGGTTTATAACCATCACTATACAACAGTTATAGTGGCATAGAGGGAGTATGGTGGCAAAAAGAGGTGGTTAGTGTTAAGCTCCTGCTGGCCTGAAAGCGTAAGTGTAAGCTTTTCCTCTTATTTTCTTGGCTCAGAGTGAAAGAAAATGAGGGTATACCAGTGTTGTATACACTCGTATAGTAGTTGTATAGAAGAAGATGAAGATATTTCATATCAAGTTGATAGATTTAGGACATTAGACACAGTTCTTTATATTTTGAGGGCGACATGTTTTCTACGAAATGTATTGTATTTGATTTCAATGGAACTGAAGTGACTTTTAAATGAATTTACCCCCACTTCTACCATCAGCACCGCCATGTTTGATGTTGTTGTTGCTGTTGAAATGTTGGTTTGGTTTGATGTTGACCTAGAAAAGACAAAACACATCACCAGATGCGATGATTTTGTTATTTTCTGTTGTGTGTGAACCGTCTTTGGGCTCATTTTGGATTAAGATTGAAAGTGCTCTTTTTCTTCTTGTTGTTATTTTGTTCGTTTTTGTTTGTAAGAAGATTTGGTGGAATTAATTATTGATACTTTATAAAAAGGAGTAAAAAACATGAGCAATACCCGACTTAATTCGGTCTGTTTTTGTGAATTATCACAGATGATGTATTCTATAATCTTCTTACTTCTTAGGACTTTATATATATTTGTTGAAAGCGCATTACTGTTTGTGTGTTGATAAATAAAAGATAGATACTTATCCTCACATGAAATACTTAAGAATTTTATGGAATAAATGTATAGTATATTTCAGATATAATGACAGTAACCAATCAAAATATAAATCAATTCAATATCTTTTTGAATGGTGTTGGAGAGATATTCAAAGAGTGTTCTAAGAACATCCAAAGTCTTATCGAAAGGTGATCGATTAGTATTCAAGAGTGTTAAATAGTATTGTAAAAATGTTAGATAAATGTTAAAAAGATGTTTAAAAAATGTTGTAAATTTGTTTGAAGAGTGTTCAAGGGTAAAATACCCTTGTCGTAAAACACGACTATTCGGATGATTTTCGCAGTGATTTCGTAGTGAAGGAAATATATTTGTAATTATGTATTACAAAAAAATTGTTTGAAAGAAAGGTAAACGATTCAAATCTAGTAACAATGTTACATTAGGATAAGTGTCAAGAATCTATGGAGGTCATACATTTGTAGTTATTTTGTATAATGTATAGATTGTGAACAGAAATTTTGTTCGGATGTATTTTTGTTTGCTTCACTAAAAAACAAAACACACTTTAGCGAAATGGCTTTTTTAATTTTTGGTATTCTTTACAAAGAGAACGTCTATACACTATAGTTCTTATAGCCTTTTTGGACTTACCTATTACGAGTTTACTTTCTCTTTGAAAAAAAAAAAAAAAAAAAAAATACAAGCATCCACAGTCCACACAAAATATATATTATAGACATTTCTAGCTTTTATTTTTATTCCAAAAGAAATTTTTTTGCGAAGGGGAAACAGTTTTTATTTACTGATTTTTTGGTTTAACCATTTCAAATCATATCTCATATCAAAGTACAATGCATCAAAATTTGTTAAATTAAATAGTGGAGTAACTAAAGCTCAAAAATTGGCAATATTAGGGAACCCGGCCGAACAGCTTAGATTTTGATGATCTTTTTTTTCAAACGTCGGTAATTAAAAATACTTTAAAGTCTACAGATTAAAAATTGCCGTTGTTGCCGTTTTGATTTTTTAAATTTAATTAAAGATTTTTGTGAACAAAATAAATTTTTTTTCAAAAATTTTTCTTAAATTTCATAAATTAATTGATGCCAAAAGATTGTCTAGGAAATTCAAGGGTACAAAATATACAGGAGTGAGGGACAATCTTCTATTGTTCAAGCGATAGATGCAATTTTCTTATTATTTGACTTCAAACACAAAAAAAAATATTTGAACACAACGGCAACACCTACAATATTTAAATATACATTTTTAAAAAGCTAGAAGAATAGTCATATTTGTAAAATTAAAATTAAGTTAATTGAATTAAGGGCTTTTGAAAGAATGGTATCTGAACTATGATTTTTGAAAAAAAAAAAAATTATTGAAAAAATTTTATAATGTCGATTTTTAAACTTTTTCGTAATATAAAATGCATTTATTTTCAAATTTATTATGATTTGAAATTATAAAATGAAATGTCAATATGTATTACGGTTTATGAAAAAAATTAAAAATTATTTCATTTTCGAAGAACTTTTTTTAATAAAAGTTTTGAAAAAAAATGTATCATATTTTTTTTTTCAAAGTTCAACATCTAAACATAAAATTATTTTTTATTTATTTAATAACCCTTACTGTTGAAAGTTAAATAGCAAAAATTGAAGTAATTTTTAATTTTTTTTTTTCAAAAGTGTGATATATATTACCTTTTCTGCTTCGGAATTCAACTGATAATTTTTATGGCCAAAAATTTTTGTAAAATAAATTCATATTTTATTAGAAAAAGTTTGGAAAAAAGTCATTTTAAAATTTTTGTAATAACATTTTTTTTTTATTCTGAGTTTGAAGACCATTTTTTCAAAAACTCTTAATTAAATTAAGTGCATTTAAATTTAAGAGATAAGTATGAGCTTCTGGCTTTTTAAAAATGTATTTTAAAATATTGTAGGTGTTGCCGTTATTTTCAAAATATTTTTTTTGTGTTTGAAGTCAGATTGTGAGAAAATTGCATTTATCGCTTAAATGATGGAAGATTGTTCTCTACTTCCTTCCATAAAAAATGTCATATTTTCTATTACTCAAGTAAAAATTTAAATTGTGTTTGATTTTCAATATAAAGACAAACGTGAAAATTTAAAAAAGAGTTAAATTGTTTGTCTTTTCAAAAACTTTCAGGATTGAAAAGATTTTGAATTTGTTGTTGACTATTATTTTTATTGTAAAAAATTTTCTTTAAAAAAGGTTTATTTTTTTTAAATGTTTTGACTTATTGCACTGGAACTTTTTAGGTTACCTAGACAAGCAGTGGCGTACGTTGAGTCACCGGGGCCCCGGGGTAAGACTAAATTTTGGGGCCCCTTTGATATTTGGGGGCCCCTTAGTTACAAAAAAAAATCATGTGTGCAATTAACACGTGGTAGAAGTGAAACCTTAAAAAATCATTTTTCTTGCAAAAAAAAAAAAAATAGAAAAAATCTACCTATTTTTATTCTATCACCTTCAAATCCATGTTTTTTTATATAACAACCTATATAAATTTTATATCATCTGAAAGCTTGTTGTCTTAGATCAAAATATATAGGTATATCGATCAAGTCTATGAGACATCTACAAAAAGAGCTAGAATTTTTTAAACTCGATGAAATTTCATCCAAAAAGCAAAAAAAAACATTTATTTTTATGTTCTCATGCTATGGAATCAATTTTTTTATTTGACAACCTATACAAAATTTATACCATGTGAAAGCTTATTATTTCACCTTGTATAATGATGCATAAATCTTATTTCAAAGATGTCTACAAGAGAAGTTAGAATTTTTTAAAGTCAACCATGTCGAATTTCCAGACTGAGATTACGGTATTTTCTACACTGGTAGCTGGTCATCGCCAACAGATCTCCACAGGTGTTTTGAGGTATTTTTAAATTTTTTTTCAATTTAAGATTGTGTAACTTGTAGAGCACGTAACGTTATGTGTGATATATCAAATAAAAGGTTATGTTATCAGCATGCGTATTAAAGTTAAATCAAATTTGTATGAGCACTAGGTCAAAAGATATAACGTGTGTTATAAAAGAACATCTTTTTTCCTTTATCTCCGAATTTTGAATATGAAATTAATTGAAATTTTGTACAATTATAATTTTTTTATTTAATTACCTATCTACAGTACAAATTTCATTTATCTATCTATTAAAACAAAAAAGTTATAACAAGTTGAAGTCGTGTCGCGTTTTCGTTTCATCTTGTTTCAAATCACAACGATACTAAAGAAGTTTTCACTTCAAAAAAATTACGTATACGCCATAGGTTTTTTTTTTTGTATGGCTTATTTATTTTTAGGTTCATTTTAATGTTTTAATATGTTCGTAATGCACTTTGCTTTACTTACTTAAAATGTCTCTCATAAAAGTAGTAAACACTTGTACTAGGGCCCCCCAAAATTAAATATTTAGAGACCCCTAAAATAAAAATTGTTTAGCTAAGAATTGATAGTTCTTGGGGCCTGTGTTCTGAAGTAATAAATACATATTTTATTTTCCATCATCACACATAATTTTTTTTATTTTGAAAAATTATTTTAGAGCCTCAAAATTAAGTGCTTAGAGGCCCCTAAAGTATAATATAATTTTTTTGGAGCCAAGAATTAATAAGTATTGGGGCCTCTTTTCTGAAGTAATATTCGGAATGCCGTCAATAACGCAATGTTTTTATTTTGGGCCCTGATGTATTTATGTTGGGGCCCCTGAATTTATATTTAATTTTCCATTTGATTGTTTTGAACCACTTTTGAGGATCCTCAAAAATTATTTTTTTTTGCTTTTTTCGGGCCCCTAATGTATTATTTGTGTTGGCAAAGATTTTTCAAGTAATATGTTTTCAAGTAATATGTTTTGGGGCCCTAAAATATAATTATAATTTTTCTTTAAAAAAAAACAGTTTATTTTTTTTGGGGCCCCTAGGGTAACCTTTTTTTAAAATCAATATACATATATTGTGTGGCTACCAATGCATTATACATTACACTGAATGACATAATTTGTCTCACTGGTTACTTCGTAACTCAATTTATGCTAACAGTTTCCTTCTCTGCATTGTCTCCAGTGGGGGCCCTGGGGTCGGTTGGGGGCCCTGGGGCACCGCCCCGCTTGCCCCAAGGGAGTGTACGCCCCTGTAGACAAGTATGCTTGGAGAATAAACTTAATAAAAAATATGTGCCAAACGTATTTATTATAAAAACGTATTTATTATAATTTTTGTATGTGATTTCCCAGGTCAAGAAACAGAAAGTGTTACTACGCATGAACAAATTTATTAATTGATTTCTGTGTCCATTTTGGTTGTAAGCTAGTTTAATTTATTTCAATGGCTTATTTTATTTTTTTTTTTGGGTGCTGAATCCGACCGTATTTGTGCAACATATTTTTTCACGTCACCTATGAAAAATTACCGAAAAAGCAAAAAAAAAATTCTTTGTGTCTGCCATCATGAATCAAAAATGCCTTTTTCATCCAATAAATAGAAACATGGTCCATTTTTTGCGAAAAATATTTCACAAAGCGCTAAGAGCATTAAATAAATCTTTTATGATTAAAACTTTGTCGGCTTACAAAGGTTTTAGAATTGGCCATTTCATAAATTTGTGTTTTTCGAAAATAATTCAAATTTTTGATAAATGCAAGGGACATTTAATCACGTCCCTTGTGTTGATCGCTTAGCATATTTTCGTGGAAAAGGAAAATATTTTGGCATTAGATTTTTAGTTTCTTAATAAATATACCATCAATAAACTCGTTACCTTTCGACTGATAAGTTTTGATGGCTACGGTTGATAAGGGTTTGTTATTGAAAAATGTATGAATTTTTTTAACGAAATATACTAAAATATTGAATACTATCGCAGCTTCCAACGCAACGTTATTTTTGTCGTTACTTTTGTCGTTTATCTAACTTTTTGTGATATAAGGTATTAATTCTTTTGAAATATTTATCCTTTAATAGCACATTTTATTGAATATCAATGAAGTATCTTAATGCCACTAAATTTTTTTTTCTTTTAATTAAATTCGTTTTGACATATTTCTTATCTTTTCCTCCAATTTCTAACCGCATCTTATCTTAAGAAAACCCCATGCCATCAAGAGTAAAAAGGAGGGGTATGAGATAGTATATACAGAGGTTAAGTGTCAATATACTCTTGTATCTGCATAATCACTATTCAAAATTATTCCACAAAATTAGGATATTCAATCAAAACAACAACAAAAAATTCCGAGTATCACTTGAGGGTTTTCAAAATTAGCCAGTTTCAAATTACATGACACACCCAATAACTAGTTTTTTTTTTCTTCTATTTTAAATTATTTATGTCACCATGGTGAACAAGCATTCAAGAGTAACTTTTTACTTATTTAAATTCCAGAGAAATTATTTTCGATTATCTATGCCGACACCCGTCAACCACAGATTTAAATCAGTCCACTCTCTTTTTCTCTCTCTCCATATATGACATCGATAATGCAAACTAAACCGATTTTCACATTTTTTTTTTTATTATTTTTTATTTCCTATTGAATAAGTTGGTAGTGTAGGTAACCCATATATGACAGTTTTGCTTGTCCCAATTTACATTGCGGTTATACCAAATCCGGAATAAATTGTAATGCTATCATCGCAACCCTTAGAACATTCATTGTGTATGCCAGCTACTCCATGTGAAAAATTAATGCACATAATTTAACCGGAGATTTTAAACTCTTCAACTATTTTTTTTTTCAATTTTTTTTTTTCATATTTTTTTTATGTGTGTATGTGTGTGTTGATTTTATTCATTTTGCTAAATTTGAAATTTGATTTTTGTATAAATTAACGAGTGCACTGTGCGTTATAAAATCATCATCATCATCATGGAACATCATCCGAGGGCAACAATTATTTATGCAGGGGAAAAATCAATTTACAGCATAAACTTTCAACCCCCTCCCCATTTTTGTGTGTGAAGGTGTGGGTGTATGGGTCCAATGACGATGGCGATGATGATGATGATGGTAATGATGATGTTGCAAAATCAATTTCCGAAGTGGGTGCAAAGTGTGTAGAGATTTGGGGCATGCTGCTGGAAAATTGTAGGTTAGTGTGCACAACCCTGGTTAAAGCCCAGGGTACCGGTATTTGATGTTATAACCGTATGCCGTATAGAGAGACGATACAAGATACATATATATACAAGTCTGAACAACATCAAACAAAAGTCGATTGTTACCCAGCTTATTTTTGTTCCCTCTCATTCTCATTTCTTTTTCTGGGTTGGTTGATGCTCTTAAGGAAATTCCAAAGTCGGTTAAATCCGATATCCGGGACCAACAATGGTGATGGTTTGCTTCTTCTTGCCTCGACAAATCCAGGTCAGGGATGCACACAAGAAACTTAAACTTACATTTATAAGTTTTGGCAAAAGTGTGCCATTGACAGTTTTTGGGTAAGTTTTTATATAACAACCTTAAAACTGCGTCGTCAGTCGAGCGAACGAGTGGTTGTTCGATGGAGGCAATCGGGTAATGTCCTTTTTTCCACCGAAATATAAAGTGGACTCTTTGATTTCCGAATTCAATTTGTGTGTTTGTGTATTTTTGTTTGCAAAGAACTTTTATAACCATAGCTTCACTTTGAGGAAGCTACATTTTTTTTTTAATTAAAAGCCTTTTAGCGACGACATTATGGAAGTTATTCCTGCTCTTTGGTATCCTTTTGACCAGAAAACTCATCACAGGGGGATGAGAATTTTCATTTATCAAAAAAGGTATCCCGATCCATTTAGTTGCTAGGCATTTTCAAATAACCATCAGTTTTTTCAACATGAAAGAGATATTCTCCCGCAAATTAAAAGACTCAGTGAAGATAATAGAATTTCATTCCAGGGAAATTGAATACCAAGAAAAAAAGACTGAGTTAATTACAATGAGTAAAGTTATGATATTTTTGGATGATCGGAAATCATGTTGGAAACTCTTGCTTTTTTATCGAAATGACTGGAAATGATGTAAAAGTTTTTCTAAGAACTTGAAAAAAATGCAGACTGATTTTTTTTAAAGAACTGAATTAAAAACCAATATTCTTACTATAAGCAGTTTAAAATGGTGAAAGATTTGAGAAAGCAGATAAAAGAGTTCGTTGTTCGAACATTAATATTGATAAATTTTATAATATTTTTGAGGAATCCGGTAAAGATATTGAAATGAATTGATATTTTTATTTAAAAGGGTGTTTTTTTTTTTTAGAGGGATACAACTTTTTTTCAAAAACGGAACAAATTTCGGCTTTAATAGCTCAGAAATTTAAAGGCATTTAAAGACAGCATAATGGGTTTGACAGCTTGTTTGACAGTTATCCCTTGAGAAATCCTGAACCTCAAAATAAAACACCCTTTAATATGCTAGCTCACATCTTTTTTTATTGGTTTCTTTTGATATACCTTTAAATCAAATCTCAAAAAATATTTAATATTAGGTGTGTTTTTTTGTTTATCTATATAGATTTTGTGCAAAAAAACGACATCGAGATTTTTGAAATCAAAACAATTTACGTGTTAAAAACAACAAAAACTTTATCTGTATAGATTTTTGAAAAATCCAGATAATTATCCAGATTTTACTTTCTCTCGATAAAAACAGTAGTGCCAAAGTAGTTTAATTGTTGTGTTCATACAGAAATATCTGAAAATATTAACAAAAAAAAAAGCGGAGAAAACGAGGTTTGAAAAAAACTCTCATAGAAAAAAATAATCAAAAATTTGTTTGACATGGTTGCATTGAAATGTTAATATCTCGAGATATACGCAATGCACTTTTCAGATAAAAGTCTTAAATGGATCCTGATAAGATTGTTAAACAGATATGTATATAAAATTACCAAAGTTTTTTCGAAAAATTAGAAATAAAAATAAAAAAGTTTTCACATTTGATTTTTAAAAAATCGAAAAAAAATTCAATATGGCTACCTTCAAACGCTTATAACACAAGAACGACGCAACTAATGTTAATGGTCATGGTCTTAAAATGTAGCTAAGAATATACAGATAATTTTTGGTTTTTTGTGAAAAAAAAATTTTTTGAATCCAACATGGATGCCATGGCCATATGAAAATTTTTGTTTGCATCCAACATGGATGTAATGGCCTTCCCACTTCGGAGTTAAAATAAAAAAAAAACAAAAGCAACATTTTTGACAGACAGCTGCCAAAGTATATGTACAGTGGTGCCAAATGTTTGCATGGATTTCAAAAATCCCGATGTCGTTTTTTTGCACAAAATCTATATAGATAAACAAAAAAACACACCTATTATTAAATTTTTAAATTATAAAGTTTTAATTAAAGATTATTTTTCATTTTTCAAATTGTTTTTAATTTTTAATTTAAAAGGTTTTTGAACTAAAAATGAAAAATAAACACACTCAAAGTTTGCTCTTGAGACGAAAGGATGCCAGAATATTTATGTATAAAGGCTGCTGTTTTTAATTTTTTTTTTTATTTTTAAAGATTCTTTATCTATTTCCTTTTATTTTTCGTCGTTCTGTTTATTTTTAACATTTTTAGGAATTCAAGTAAACAAAGAAGCTTTAATATATAAATTACACAAAATGTACTTTAGCCCACACACAAACTATAAGATAGTCTTCCATTAATTTTTTTTGCTAAGGTATCTATATTCCTATTCATGACATTACCCAACATATTTCTGTGGCTTTTGAAAATTGTTTTGAAATTAAAAATATGAAAATACACAGAAAAGATGAAAAAAAAAACAAAAAAAAAAATAAATAACTTTTTTGAGCAATAAAATTACATCAAATTAGGCTAATAGGCAGCTTTTGCTCCAGGGGAATATGATGATAAGAGGCGAGGGTTGGTTGGTAGTTGGTTGGTTTGCCTACTTATGGTGAATACTTATGGTTAGGTTATATAGAAATGATGGCATAGAGTTTTATGTTGAAAGAGAACTGCTTTTAGAGTGTTTGTATTTTTTTTTCTTCTTCTTTTTTTTTTCTTTTCAACCATCATGATGTGTAAAGAAAGTCGGTCTTAGGGGGTTGTTTTTATTTTTTAAATAGAACGTTGTTAATGCCTGTATATAGTGACAGAATAAAATATTTATACTTTTTTGTTGCTCTGCTTTTGGAAAACAAAGCTTCATAATGATAATGACAATTATGTGTTTTAAATGGCTTTGTGTCACGAGCACATGAAGTCACTAGCTCAACAAAACTCACTAACTCACTTGACACATTTTAGGGCTCATTTTCAATTGTTGAAAGGAGGTTATTAAGTCTATGTTGCTTTCAACACAAACAAAAAAAGGTGTTAAAAAGATTTTAAACTGCCACGGTTAGAGGAGGAACTTGGTTTTTAACTGGCATATATGTAAATGCATGTATTGTCATTTTTTGGTGTCAAATACGCAAGTTAGTCGTTTCTGAGTTTAACACGTTGTTCAGGTGAAGATGTAATGCTCAAATAAATAAAAAAAAATAGCGAAATAGATAGCTTACTTCATATTTAATATTTGCTGATCTACATACAATTAAGCATTTAATTTGAATATTCAGTAATTTTGTGACACTTAAAAAAAAACGCATTCCATGAAAATATGAAACTTGGATACTTCAGATCTGAAGATGATCATTTAAACTTTCAAATACATGGTTTTCAATATCACACCCGAAACATGATTAATAAAATTAGAATGGATTTAAGAAATACACATATTTTAATTTTTTTAATTAGAAGAACATCATAGATTTTATATATAATTCGAGTGTCACCCCCGTGTTTAACCATGGAAAAACTCTCATGCAAATAAGTAAGCTGAAATGAAAACTATTAGGAAATCTGAATCTTATCCATGATTAAATATAAAAACGATTTCAAGAGCTCTTTAATTCCTGTTACAAATGAGAAAAAAAGCTTTTAAACACAAATTGATATGTCACGCCCGCAATGCCATACCAATGTAAAAACTTTAAGGAAAAAATTTTGATTCTTTTACACAGATTTATTAAACCATTCAAAACAGATCTTAATATAAAAACGTCACACCCGTAACAAAATATATTATAAATGGATATTTGTACTAGACCAATTATATTTCTATTTTTTTACGAAAAACATCATTTATTTTATAAATAGTCGAGTTTTATTTAAAAAATGATAAAATGATTTGCAAAACTTAGTATTAACTTGTTACACCCGTGTCACACCATGGGAAAACTGACGTGCAAATAAGTAAGCACAAATGTTAACTTAAAAAATATGAATCCAAGCAGATTATTTCATATAAAAATATAAGAGCTTCTTAATTTCTGGTAGAATCTTGAAGAAAAAGGCTTGTAAACAATTTAAGGGGGTAAAAATAAGGTTCTTTATAAACTGGTAAAGTGGATGAAATTTTTTATTTTTAACTTAGATGAGTGGCTTGACGAGGTACATTTTTTATTCTTTTTCGCATAAATTTGCAGACAAATTGTTGAATCATTATGAAATATAATTAATATAAAAAAAAAAACGCCTCTGGGTTTATGGCCGGAGGAGTCCCTTCCTTACGAATGACCTCACCATTCTACCTACGTTACTTAAATAAAAAAGAATTTTTTTTTTTAAGTAACAAAAATGGATACCAATCAAAAACATTCATGTGAAAATGTTACTCCTTTAATCTTTTTTCATCATCTAAACCGGATTTTCATTCCTTTAACACACACAAAAGTTTCAAAGGAAGTGTTAACGAAGTTTATTTTTTTTTCCTATTCATTTAGCTTAAAGGTACATTTGAATATTACTTTTTCGTTTTTCATAAACAATTTCACTCCCTTCGTGTAACATAGAAATGTCTCGCTCAACAAATCCCAAAAGCATACAATTTGTTTATTTTTGCTAATTTCCCTAAAGTTTATTTATGTACGTTACAGTAAGCAAAGAAGAAGCAAAAAAAAAAAAAATAGAAATAAAGTTCAAGAATAATACTTCCGGCATTTTGTTTTAAGGTCGATGTTTGTTGTTGAGAGTTAGAAGGGATAGAGTTGAGAGATTGCATGGGCAGATTCTAAAAGTTGTTAATTAACTTTTCACTTTTAAAGGGAAGGTTTCTGTTTTATTTTTTTTACTTAAACGCACCCTTTTGGATTTTGTGTCAGATTAAGTTTTGGTAAGTTTAAAGAACTTTTTGCTAAAATTTACATTTTACCGAAATTCCAATAAAATATTAAAGACCCCAACAAATATTAAAAAAGTTAATACATATTTAAATCTACTCGTCTATTATAAACCTTGCCTTCCCAAAACAAACAAACAAAATTCGAGGTAAATGAACTTTGACGTCTATAACATGTGACATAAAAATAAAACAAAATCTAAAAACAGTACATCATTGAATAGGAAAAAAATATAATGGTGTCAAAAAACTTCCTATTTCATAACAACCCCCAACTCTTATTCTATGCTACATGTGTTTTATTTTTTTGTTGTTTAACTAATCTCAGCAAATGCAAATGCTAAAATGAAATATACGTTTGAGTTAACCAATGTGTTTTTTTTTTTATTATTTTTTTTTTTTTGTTTTTTTTTGTTTTAGAACCCATCGCCACATGGCGGCGGTAGAGAAGGAACGAAAACTCTAAAACAAACTATGTGGTAAAAAGTCCACCCGCGCTTCACCACGTTCTCATTCATTTTGTAGTGAAAAATAAAACACCGAACAATCAAAAAAAAAAAAAAATAGAAAACAAAGAGAATTCCAAAAAAAAATAAACAAAAAAAACTATTTCAACCAAAAACAAAACTAAATATGTATAAAAAAACAACTGAACAACTATTTTAAAATTATGAAATACATTCGGAGTTATTTACTGAAATCCACGGATTCTGGTTTTCATTTAGAGAACAAGCCGACTTCAATATATACCAACTGAACAGTTTTTGTGCTTTTGGTGTATGGAGTTGGGGGATTTTTATATAGAAATGTGGAATTTGGAATAGTTTTTTGGGGAATAGCAGTGCTGGACTTTGAGTTGGATCGAGGTTAATATAAGTTTGCACTGTAATTTCACTTCTAGAACCCATAAACATAGTGTTTAAGTCTAGCTAAATTTTCTAATACCTGATTAGGAATAGAAAAGAGAATTTTCGATTGCGTTACGTTACGTATTTTTACGTTACGTTAGGTAAAGTTACGTAACGTAAAGTCACTTTTCGTTTTATAACAAAAAGCTAAATTGAATACATCAAAAAATGACAGCTTACAAAACTAATAAAACTTCATTACATTCAACTCTTTTTTTCCCACTTAGTCCGGTCATGTGATAGTGTGGGAGTACGTAGTTGGTTTTGAATACAAAAAAAAATACAAAAAAAAAAAGAAAGAAAGCCTGCATTAGTTTAGCTTCGATGGTTAGATAGATCGTTGGCGATGGTTACAGGCAGACCTAAATAATAATGACGATGAAAAAGCTGCCCGAGGGGAATGTTAAGGTATAAAGAGGTGTTTTTTACTTCCTTCTTTTTTTTGTTGTTGTTGGTTGTTGTTGATGTACCATCTCCCTTTTTATGGTCTAGTTTTTTTTTTATATATTCACATTCTTTACATATATATTTTTTTTTGTTTAAATCTGGCTATCAAGGGATCTATCCGTGGACGGATTGTTTTCAACCTTTATTTTGTTTTCTGTTTTATTTTTTTGTATTCTATTTGACTTTTGTGTCCATTTTGGATTACATATATATACATAGTGTTATTGGAACGAAAACTTTGTATGTTTGTTTGTATAAATAAGGAAACAATCAAAGTAGGTGCATGATGATGATTTAGGACATTTTAAGGTAAGGCTTTTACTATTTTTTCATTTATTTGTTTTAAAATAGGTTTAATTATGTAAAAGGTTTTTATTTGTCAGCTAGGCAAAAAAAAAGTTTTTTTGTAGGAAGATAGTAATTTATTCACTTTCACTGGTTGCCAGAGAATTATTAGAAACTCTTTTTGCTAAAACCAAAGTGAACTATATTTAATAAAACACAAAACGCAGTTTTAAAAATTTTAACACCAGAAACTCTTATTTAAAAAAATAAAATTACTCTTTTATATAGCAGTAAAAAGTTCTGGTTTTTTTTTTGTTCGTTAAAAAGTCTTTTTTGGCCTATTCAAAAGAGGGATGCGAAAAAATCAAATTCACAGTGGTGCTTTTCATGCTTTATGGCGTCCAAAATCGTTTGCATGGCCATTTCTTGAAGAAAATGTGTAGTAGATAAATTTGGTGCACTGAAAAATATTAGTAGGTATGAAAATGACCAAAAAGGTGCTATCTTTTATTTAATTCAAAATGCGGCTTCAAAATGGCAACCAGAATAATTGTTTCATTATAATTTTCTTTTTTAAAACAAGCTAAAAGTTACAAACTAAGCTAAATTGGTATGAAATATAATGCACGACTGGGTCTCACGAACTTGCTCTTAGAACTAAAAACTTTTTATATAAAAATTTGGTAAATGTATAAAAAAAAATTTAAAATTCGTTCTATAAATGTAAAAAACAACTTTTTAAAAGATGAAATTGAGTTCCAAAACAATATGCAGTTTAATATTTTAAAAATTTGCATTTTTAGAAAAAAAAATTTAAAATCGTTAGAGCTGTTTAAAAAAAACTATTTTTTTATAGTTTTTTGACAAAAAATTTTAATAAATTTGGTTTGCTATTTTGTAGAAACTTTTAAATCAAAACTTTGAAAAAAAAAACTTTTTGCAATAAATGATGTATGTACCTCATTTAAAAACTAATACTTAATTTTTTTAATAAAAATCATAGGAGCCATTTTTGAAAAAATTAAACTTTTCCAAAATTGGTACCGTTATTTTTGGTCCAAAAAAATTAATTTCAAAAACCCCTCTGTACAGGATCCAAAAACTACAATCGAAATATTTTATGTATATACAGGGTGTCCCACAGTCACCACCCCAAATAAAAACCATGGATTCCTGAGGTCATTTTAAGTCGAAAAACTTAAGAGGTAATTTTCTCGTTTTCGTCCCGTTTTCGAGTTACCAAGGTTTTTATGATTTTTGCTCTCTTGTCCTTTAACTGGCCTTATCTTTGCCAAACTACGTTTGATTTGAAAGATTTTTTTTACGACCAATCAAGAATTTATTACAGTTTTAGTTTGTCTCAAAACTTTTTTTCCTGCGGACAACCGTTTCTCCACAATTTTGCATCAAACACAATTTTCTTCGTTTTTTAAGTTGTTTTTTACACTTTCATATCATTTAAGTCAAAAAAACACGTTAATGAGTATTAATTTTTTGTGCTTTTTATTAAAGCCCCGTTTATTTTCATAAAGAAAATAAGTTTTATTTCATAAAAAAGGCTACTGAAAGTAATTAAAAAAAAAAAAAAAAACTGAGTGAATTAAAAAAAATAATAATTTTTAAATAAAAAATTAATTTAAATGAATTAAAACTTTTTCTGAGCTTTATCTATTTGTTCTTTTCTTAACCACAATAGCTCAGAGAAAGTTTTTAATTCATTTAAATTAATTTTTTATTTAAAAATTATTATTTTTTTTAATTCACTCAGTTTGTTTTTTTTTTTTTTAATTACTTTCAGTAGCCTTTTTTATGAAATAAAACTTATTTTCTTTATGAAAATAAACGGGGCTTTAATAAAAAGCACAAAAAATTAATACTCATTAACGTGTTTTTTTGACTTAAATGATATGAAAGTGTAAAAAACAACTTAAAAACGAAGAAAATTGTGTTTGATGCAAAATTGTGGAGAAACGGTTGTCCGCAGGAAAAAAAGTTTTGAGACAAACTAAAACTGTAATAAATTCTTGATTGGTCGTAAAAAAAATCTTTCAAATCAAACTAGTTTGGCAAAGATAAGGCCAGTTAAAGGACAAGGTAGAAAAAAATCATAAAAACCGTGGTAACTCGAAAACGGGACGAAAACGAGAAAATTACCTCTTAAGTTTTTCGACTTAAAATGACCTCAGGAATCCATGGTTTTTATTTGGGGCGGTGACTGTGGGACACCCTGTATAATATATTTTTATCTAAACCTATCATTTATGAACAGGGAGTGTTGGTTTTCTTAAAAAAAAAAAAAAAACAAAAAGAACAATTAGAATTCACTTAAATTAAAAAGCTGTTCCTAAAAATGCATTATTGATGCACTTTTTTGACTATCGGTGGTGACAAAACCCCGAATAGTATTCGTTTTGACTATGGGTATTTGCGTAAGGATATTTCTTCCAAAAATGTCCACGAATAAAAATGCTTTCTGAGTCAAAACCTAAATGCCACGTTGTATTTGGATAACAGTTTTATTTAAAAAAAAAATTGATCAATTTCATCAAATAGGATTAATCACGCATAAAAACTATTTTACTAATTTTCACAAATTAAATTCCCAAAAATTTGATGATCCATTTCTTCCCAGTTTCAAAATTCTAATAGATCATTTAAGTTAAAGATTTATTTAACATTATACAATTTAATTCTTTAAAAAATTGATTAAATCATTAAATCTTTAAGAAACACCAACACAAATTGAAGACGTAATAAATTTCTTTCCAATCATCTTCAACCCACCCACCTTCCAAAAAAATTGTCATTTTCAGACAAAATAATAACAAAAAAAAAAAAACCTAACAAATTCGCTTGAAAAGATTTCCTGTCACAATCAGTTAAAGTCGTCTCCCTTGGGGCTATAAACGTAACTCAATCTTACGCCTCTTTACCCTTCACATAACACAAATTCAAACAATACACACACACACAAACATGCACAAATATTTTATTAACCAATCGAATTATCTTCTTGTTACGTTTGTTGTCGCTGAATAAAACCAAATACAACAACAACAAAAACAAGAAGAATTCTTCTCGTTTTGTATTCAGATCTTCTACAAAACATTTTCAATCAAATCCATAGTCTTTGGCATAGAAAATGTTACTTATCTCAAATTACCATGATTGTCACATAGAAATGATGTTTTTGTATTCATTCAACAACAGAACATCCTCCGTAGAGATTCATTAGACTTTATATTTTTGTCTGTGTGTGTGACTGAATGTGTATAATCCAGAAGACTGAATAGAATTTCTTCCCAAAATCCGTATTCTTGGGTAAAGATGTTCCCCATTTTGGACTCAACTTATCAAAATTGTTTAGACAACAGATATCATGGCTTAGAGAATTTGAGAGATAGAGATAGAAATATCATGAGAACCTGGCTTTTACATTGAAATACAAGTAATATCGTAATAAAATTCGTATATCTCCCTACAAATGGATCCTTTTCTAAGTACACATGGAACATCAAATTCGGGATATTCAATAGACAGCAGAATGGCAAGTTCAATGTCCGTTTTGTCCAGACTTTATATCTCTGCTAATGCATCGGGGACTGTAAATTTCATTTACTACTTTCACACTATACCCGCATTTGTTAGTTTAATGATGCGATAGTAGCAGAGCAAAACTTGAACTGGACACGAACCCAATCGACCCTTAGTTGAACGGACTCGATACGTGTATGTGTCCTCTCGATGCTCTTAAAACATGACTCCATCAGAACATTCAGATATCTAGTAAAACAGGACATTGGACACAGAGATATGATGGAAGAAGTTAATGCGGATGTCGAACAGAATCAATACTTAGAAAACTTATACAAGCAATAAACAACTGAATTCAATTTGTGTCATCGATTTGTGTTTTTAGAGAGAGAGAGAAGAGAAACCCGAACCCAAGTCGAGTTGAGTTCGAGTTGGAAAACACTGATGCTTCGGGAATTTCTTATTCAAATCCGGATGTGACACAAATTCATATGAAAAAGGGATGTTTACATTTGAGAAAGAAGTCGCCTACATGTTGTTTGCAGTTAGAAATAGAAAATAGACGATAGAGAGGTTGTTGCAAAAAACACACAACACAATGGGAACGTTCGTTGGTAGAACTGAAAATCTCGTTTTTAGGGTCCAACAAAGATAACCAAAGAAAAGCAATAGAAATATGGGGTGTAGGGTATGCACAACCTAAAGCTGTTTGTTCGAATAACACCGCCTACTATACATTTCGTGTTGGTTTAAGTCAATATTGAAGAAAATTTCATTAATATTTTTTTTTATTTCGGAAAATTTTTATTTATTTTTTGAAAATCGAATTTTTTCCTGGAAATTGATTTGAAAAGAGGTTTGGGTTTTATTGGAAATATCCGGTGAGTTTTTTATGTTTATTTGTTTGTTTAAATCAAGTGGAAAGTAGGAGTTTTTTTTACTTAAAGCTTTTTTAAAAGTAAAAATTGCAAGCAAATAGGCTTCAGGGGTTTTTTTAAGAAGCATAAGAACTTATGAATTTTGTCTTTGTTTTGAATTTTGTTAAATTATATTAATTTTTATTTGAATACATTGATCACACTATTTCATAAAAAAATTCTTTAAAATAAGAAGCATTTCCAATTTTCACAATCAAAAAATCCAAGCATGCATTTTTAAATTCTTAATAAATTAAGATTTATCTTTAATTTTTTTTAACCTGTTTTATGAAGCACTTGTAGAAACGAAAATACCCAATTGATTCATTAATTGAAAACCATTTTGTTGCGAGAGTTAAAATAAAAATCTGTTAATTTGTTTAGGAAAAATAGTTCAAAAAGACCAAAAAAACATAAGATTTTGAAAGTCCATAACTTAACCAATTTTTAGCCATATTCAATTTTTGTGGCTTTCGTTTTAAAAGATAAAGTATCTTTTCTTTCCTGCACATGTTCAATACCTTTACCTAAAGCTTAAAGCTTAAAAATAAACATCAAAAATGTCGTTTTTTCTGTTTTTTTTTTTTTTTAACAGTCTTTCTTAAGTTTTTACAACATTTTAATTTTTAAATTTTTAAAAAGAGTCCAAATCGATAGAAAATGTATGTACAAAAATTTTCAAATTCAGCTGGCTTTTCTAGTTATAGGCAAAAACTCGGAAAAGGAGTCGAAAATCTTGATCGTTATGAAAATAATAATATTTTTAAAACTTGTGCAAAGATTTTGAAGAAAAGTATTTTTTTTATCTTTTACACATACAAAATCTAAAACTGCGAGGATTCGATAGACTTTGAATTTTTCTATCAGTAATAAATTTTTTTGTCAAAAATTTTCTTTAAAATATCGATTTTTAAAAGTTTTTTGATACATTGCACTAAAACAACTTGAGTGATCCAAAAAAGTTATACTGGCGTTTCTTGCTTATTTATTCAGCTTTTAAATTCAAATTCATATCTCGAAAACCTATACATAAACATTTTTTTGATAAGATTTTCGAGTTTTCAGGGTTTAAATCTATACGAAAGTATAATGGCAAAATTTTTTTTTTTTTGTAAACTAGCGTAATCTCTTATTTTTATAAGATTTTTCCGAAATTTGCCAGTAATTTTTTTTTGTTTTCAACTTAAATCCACGGTCTGCCAACTTGAATTTCGTTTTTCTCAAAAATTTATTGGAAAATTTCGGATTTTTTTTGGAAAATGTGTCATTTAATTCAAATAAGTCGAGCATTAAATTATATTCAAGATACATTTTTTTCGAAAAGGATTGAAATTTCTGAATGGAAAACCAAAACATTCATTTTTATTTCATAATCTCGAAAAATTCTCCATAAAATTTTGTAAATAAGTCAAGTACTTAACCCTTTGTCGGCACACGGGTGCGAATTTAACAGGACAAAAATGAAAAGTGTCTTTATAAGGGTGAAAATACATTTTTTTGGAATTGTGAATACAATATTCGAATTCCTCGGAAAATTCTATATCAATATCATATATGATTCTCCATAAAATAGTGAGACCGAAAAAAGTTCTAGAGCCATGAAAAAATATAAACCAAATTAATTATCCAACATTTTTTTACAAAATTTTTGCTTTCGAATATGATGAACATGGTCATCCAGGACAAATGCAATTCACGTGTCTTTAGGGTAAGAAAGCTATCAAAAGGGTTAGACCACTGGTATAGATACTAGGCGTTTTTAGGATTTCTATTTAATTGAAATATTCTTTCTTCTGTGTTATAACATCGCAGGAATTTAAGTGTATTTACAAAAAAAAATTTACAGAAACATTACAAAATGGCATCTCTACAGTAAATCTCTGTACGTGCTCGTACAGTTTTGATAAGTTCAACTTAAAATTGAGTACACATCTTTATAAAATTATTCCGCAACGAAAAAAATGTTGGGTATGTAGCATGCCTTTGAAGTTACTAGCAAGATTTCAACTTAAAATATAATAATAATTGCTTAGCGGGACAATGCTTTAAAATTTTGACAAAAACTTAAAAAAATACTTACAATTTACTCTTAAACTCCTGGCTAATAACATATTTAAGAAGTTTTTGCTACCACTTTTCTTTCAATTAAAAATTTTCTTTAAAAATCGCACCTTTTTTACAGCCCTTTAAAATCAATCCTTATTTCGAATAACCAACCAGTATGTAGAAAAACCCATAATGTAAGACGATAGCATGTGTCCAAAATCAAAAAGTGTTTCCTCTTTTGAGGAAAAATTAGTTTAATGATAGGTTTCTTGAGTTTTCAGAATTTAACAATTTTATGTATTCACGAGAGTTAAAGTCAATAAATTAAAACTAAGATTCATGAATAAATTGGTAAAAATTTTGAATCTTGAAACTTCTTTCAATCTTATTTAAAGTGGGTTTAAAATGAGATGCTTTTCTAAAAAAACTATACATTTTCTTTAAATTTTAAGCACAAAAAAAACCTCTTGAATTTGTAATTTTTTTCTCTAACTCAAATCCCTCTTCAACTGCCGCTAAACAAACATGCTCCATATGTTTGCTTATTTTCCTTCATCGAAAGTTGGTGTGTAGAGCTTTGGCTTGTGTGTGCCCTAAAGTGCAAATGCTCACATCGAGCATAAACACTCTACTCTCGAGTAATTCCTTATACAAAAAAAAAGTTACACAAAAAAAAACTCTAAAATCGCGAATGAAAAAAAAAACAGTACTGAAAAAAACTAAGTTTTTTCTCATAACACAGACGTTCGCGTACTTACTCTTGGGAAATTCCTTAAGGGTTTGCCTATACTATATTCCTGAATTATTATGCACGGGGAGGCATCAAAAAGAAAAAAGAACTCATTATTCTCGGATAATCCTGGTTGTAGTAGTTCTGTGTGTGGTTGCTGCAACCATTACTTGGATGATGAAAGTGATATCAAAGTTTTCTTTTTCCTCACAACCAACCAATTCCCGACAAAAAAACACAGGGAATGCCAGTACACCAACATAAAAACTGAACTAAATTTAAATTCTAATTCAACTTTATGTAGGACAAATGGATGAGTGTTTATAAAAAATACAAAAAAAAAAAGAAAAAGAAAAATCGATTTGACTCGTATACTCACTCATACCTTCTTTTTGTTGTTGGTCGTCGTCCTTCGCGTTCCAATCTGCTTTAATCCTCCTCCTCTGCCACCTGAATCTCAATAATCCAATGACAAGGTTTTTCTCTCTTGGTATTTTTTCCTAACGATCGATTTAGGGGGCGAGTATGTGTTGTTGTTGATTCAATAGGGGGCCGGGGGAGGGAAAGTACTTCACAAAATGAGAAAAAAAAAGAAAATTTATAAGCGAGAAAAACCAACCGGCTTTCGATTTAACTCTTCACTTGATTCTTTTTCTATCGGAGTCGATCAAAATCCCCTTCGATTGCTATCGATGCGATTACGTGAGTCCCATAATCTGTTTGTGTACGTGTACCGTTTTTCATTATACAGATACTAATACACTAAATTGAATTACTTTATTTGTTATTTTGTTTTGTTGTTGTTTTTTTCTTTTTTTTATTTAATTTAAATTAATTGGATAATCTGTGATTGTTTTTTTTTTCTTGATTTTTAAATTTTATTAATATTATTCTATTTTCACTAAATTTATTATGATTATTATTATTTTTGAATTATTTAAACTGAATACACATCAAAATATTTTTTTTTTTGTTTTGTTTTATATTTTATTTATTCTATAAATGTTTAATTAAGTTTAAACGTTCTACACTATTTACGCACATTTAATTTGAATTGCTTTTGGTTGAGGCAGTGTGGATTAAATATTAATGCTTATTAATTCTTATTTATTTTTTGTTTTTGTTAAGTTTATGTGAACACTTGTGTTTTTTTTTTGGATTTTGAATTAAATTATAATTTAATTTCGTTTTTATTTATTTATATATATTTTTGGTGTAGAATATTAACATCTGCAGGAAAGGAAATAAAATTAATTTGAATAAATTATTTAAAAAAAAATAATCATGGTGATAATATGCATTGGGGGAGTAACATTTCAATATTTATTTGTGGTTAATTAAATAAAAAAGAATATTTGTTGTTCATTTAGTTTTATATTTAAATTCAATTTAAATATTTTTTTTTATAGGTAATGCGTGATTAGCTTTTGCTGATCAATCACATTTGTATACCTACAATTAATATGAAATTAATGAGTTGACATGTGTTTTAAATTATAGTTTTGTTCTGGCAATTAAGCAGCCAAAGTGCAGTTAAATGCAAATTAAATATGCATTATATCAGTTGTTTGTTAGGATTCATAGTATTATGTTCAATTCAAAAGGAAATGAGGAAGGATGAAAATGAATTTTTAAATTTTGCTTTCACTTCTGTACTTTTTTCATATAATGGTTTATTAAAAAAAAAAAAACAAAAAAAGAAACACGAATGGATGCTTCTGATTCTGTTACATAGTAAAAGAAATCTCTTGTATTTAACAAATGCATGACTGGATCGCTATTATTTGCTGTAAGCCAGTTTCTCAAATGTTTTTGAATTTGATTTTCTTATGTAGGAAAGAATTTTTTAGAAAACAAAAATTGAATGGATAATGCTAATTAATTTATCAAACTCAAATACCTTTTTTCTGAATTTAATTTAATTTTGTTTATTTAATGATTTCTAAAAATAATTAAGCTGATTGACGTATATATGCGGTATCTTATATCAGATTTTTTGTCCTGGTTTTGTCCAGAACTCCCTTTTCGTAAATATTATGAACTTCATTACATTATATTTTTTTAAATTTTAATTTTTAAATCCAAAAATGTATTTTTAAAAAATTTTTTTAATTTGCTACAAAAAAAAAAAAAAAAAAACAAATTGGAAACTTTTTATATAAAAAATAGGAAAGTATGCATCAAAAAAATAAAATAAATTAAAAAACAAAACAAAACAAAACAAAACTCAATCTTTAACCGAAATAATAACATCTTAAGTGAATTTGAGCTAAAAAAAAGTATGATATTAGATCTATTTTTAATACAAATTTTCAAAACCATTTAAGCCGTTTAAGGAAAAGTAATATTTTTTTTTTCATAAATAATTTAAATTTTGTATCCTATAAAGAAGGTATGCCATATTGAAGTTATTATTAAAGAACACCTTAAACAAAATTTTTAAAAATTTAAGAGCCAGGTTTCGAACATTTAGTTATTTAAAAAAATTAATTTTTTTTAATCCGAAAAATTCTTTTTTTTTCTCGAATTTTAGTTTTGGTTTACCTACATCAAAAATATTTAAATTATTTTGCATTCAAAAGTTCGTTGAAATTTAATTAGTCATATGGAAGAAATTTCCATTTCAATTTCGTTCAGTTATTGCTATAGAAACTATGAGAAAAACCATAGTCCATATTTCATGGGAGTCGGTTTTTTTTTTGTTTATAAAAATGAATAAAGAATTTTTATCAAAAAAACAAAACCGTTATTAAAATAATTTTTTAATAATTTCCAAATAATGGAAATTTGAAAAGAAAGAAAAAAACTTAAAGTTATTTTTTGTTTCAAATAATTTTTACAATAAAACAAGCTACTTTAAACCTTGGTAAAAAGAAATTAGTAAATAGTATTTCTTATTTTATAAATTTTGGTATTTTTAAAATCTTCAATCCAATAAATTTTTCAAAGCAAAAAAAAGTATAAAAAGAAAGTACCTAGTATAAAAGAAAAAACTAGTATAAACATAAAATCTCATTTTAAGAAATTTTTTCCTTTACAACATTTTATTATTTCTGGTTTTTTTAGAAGTAATGGAGAAACTTTGAGAGTCCCTTCCTTACATTTAAGTTCAACAAAAATAGCTGATTCCCTTTCAATTAATTGGATTTATTTTTTTTAAGATTTGAATTCATTAAAAATAAAATGCTGAGAATTTAATTTTTCATTTTAATTTATACTAATACATATCAAGTGATTCTCTATTTATTAGCAAACAATAAATTCATGAAAATTCCACGAATAAATGAGTTTCCTCCAAATTGACCTCAAGGAATTATACAAATTCAACTTTTGTTCAGGTCACTATGGTGTATACGTACTTTTTTTTATGAACATCTAAAATATCGTTGAAAATGCTAAAATTACAAATTGCTTTATAAAATCAATTCAATTTATCTATCATCATTTCCAAGACATTAAAATCATTCAAATATTGATATAAAATTCTTCAATTTGAAATCAAGAACATAAATATAACTCTTGAAATTGCCCATTAAATTTTCTCTTCTCGACAACACATTACGTGATAATTGCCAATTCTCATTATCATATTTGCTCAATAAACATAAATAACAAATTTTTCATATTGGTATAGTCCAATAAATAACACTGTCAAATTCATTGATAGGGCGGGTGGAGGATAAGGGCAAGCAATTGAAATAAATACCAAAATCCCTCCTCTCTATTTGCTTTCAAACATAATAAATCCTCTTATATGCATACTATCACCATAATCATATAAAAAGCAAAAAAACCACCATCATCGCTAGTGACATTCTGGAATGAAAACGATAATTAATTGCAGTATATCAAAGCAAAGTGGAAAGTCAATTTCATTAAGTTCACACTCAGACACAAACACACACACAAACATTCAGCTCACTCTGTTCCTAATTACATCACATTGATGTAAGTGATTTTTTTCGCCATCATAGCATATTATTCGCACTCACTGATGCTCTGTGCAATGTATAAAAATAGCTTGAATAAAAATGGCAGGACTAAATATTCTTTTTAAATTTATACAAAAATAAAAAAGAAAAACAGGAAAACCTTGTGCACTATTTATTTTGAAAGCAAGGACCGCGACAACAACCGCACACTTAGTCGAACTTTTAACCTAATTTTTTGTAGAGTGTATATTCTTAAAAAAAAGAATATAAACACATAAAGAAAAATGAAGAAAAAGAAGAATAAGAAGAAAAACTCGCACGCGAAATCAAACAGATTCAAAACATTCACAGAAAAAAAAAAAAACACTTTACACTGTTTTATTTTTTTCTCTTAGTCCTGCTGTGTTGGCTGCTGCTGTTGCTGTTTAGAGGAGCTTGAAGCTCTGGTGCTGATGATGCGATAGGAGTCAGAGCACCAACTTTTCACAAGAAAAAAAAAAATCTGTGCCGAGTTTTTCTTCTTTAGAAACAAAACTCCCGGTGAGTTCTCTCTTATACCCACAATGTAGCACACGGCAGGACTCATAAACTTTTTTATTTTTGTTTCGAAACGCTGAAAAGCCTGCACTTGGCACAGAATCCCACCCAGAAATTATGTCCTGCCGAGCGAGAACTTTCCTAAGCACTAGCTCCAGTTTATTTTTTTAAACAGATATCTCGTTTGCCATTGTTATTGGGTTAGAATGCTTAAGGCAGATAAATATTCTCTTTTTTTTAGTGAAAAAAAAAAAAAACATCACAACAGACACTCATACACAGATCCTAGTTACATAACATACACCAGGAGTAGCCAAATGCTACGACGACGAAGAAATATCTATATAAATCCTGTCAGAGGACAAACAGAAACACAATTCACAGAGTGAGATCCTGTGACTACAACAACGACTACAGGACTCTATACGTTCATTTGTTGTATCTTTCTTTTTGAATTCTCTTTCTTCAGTAAACTTTCACTGCTGACACATAAAATATCCTTTATTGTTGTTTGCATGGCGGGCGTCCCCGTGAAACCCCTTTATTTTTTTTTAAACAATCCATTCTGTAGTAGGTATATCCTTGCACACAAAACAGTAGAGCATAATTTTTATATATGAGTGTGAATGTGTGTGTTTTAATTAAAATACCTTGTGACCTTTTACGTGAGAGGATCACATGCAAACACACGCGATGAACGGCAAAACGTATCCTTGAACAATATTTTAACTTTTCAATTTCACATTTTTCATTTTCATTTTTTTTTCTCAATTTTTTTTTTATTATTTTTCTTTTACTTCACTCACTTTGGCTTATACGAGGCGTATAAATTCAGTTGGGGTTTTCGTTTCGGTAGAAAAAGGATTAAAATTTATACATGCATATTTTTTTTCATTTTTTTTTCATTTTTTTTTCATTTAGTTTTTTTTTTTCTCTCGTTCTTTCTCTTTGTATTACGTTGTGTTCTCACTTGCTCTTTCCTTGCTATGATTACTAGTTCAAGGACACAAATCCCATGCTAATTTTCACCAAAGGACCTACATTCAGGCGTACACATTGAGAGTACACACAAACACCACGTTCCTGACATTGCCTGTGGTCGTACACAAGGATATGGTGTGTTTGTTAAATATAATTTTTTTTTTAGGATTTTTTTTACGCGAGATTTTTCGCAAACAAAGGATATAATACACACAAATTAGTTAGCTCGGGGTATACATGTTAGCGAGAGGAGTGAAATAAATGTCAAACACAAAAGCTTCTGTTTCGCAGAGTCTTTTTGCTTTGACTCAGCGAAGCAAGATAATTTTTGTGTTTGCTGAGGCTTCAAGGACAATTAGCTCGACATGTTGTATGCTGTGAGGCTGACTGCATTTGCACAAAGGAAAGACAGGATTATGCAACTATTGCCAAACAAACACTGGAAAACCCACCCATACGTTGATGCTGCTGCTGTCGTTGGTAATTCTGCTTTCGAAATGTTACCAAACAAAAACGACACGACGTGAACGAACGTTTCAAGATCACAACTACCGTCACGGGGCGTCTCGTTGACGTCAGAGAGTAGGTAAACTCTTGTCGAGAGTTCGTATAAACGTATATCCTGTGTTTCCCCAACACTTAGACAAGACAATAAAAAAAAAAATTCACGGTCACTGCGAATATACAATTGTTTCGTTTTTTTTATTCGTTTTAAAACACAAATCCTTTTTCCGAAGGACGAAAGAATGTGAAAGAAAAACAGAAAAACTAAAACCCGTTTATAGACACACAATTTATATTACAAAGCAAACAGGAAACACAAGGATATTAAAAGGCAACATAGCCATAACCGTTTTTCACATTTACCAACACCTGATGCAGAACGACGCGTTGCAGCTCCTTGATTTGCGGAAGCTTTCAAAACCATAACTCGACTGACGCAAATTCCAGCTATCTTTCTAACGTTTCCCAATAGATTTCTGTGTGAAGTTTTTTGCCAAAGATTCCGATTTCATACTCCGAATACAAAATGAGAGAGGATTTATAAGAAAAAATAAAGGGAAATTTTTGAGTAGGGACATGCGCCATTTTGACAATGTTGGTTATGGTAATGGTTGAAAGACAGCTGTGATGTAAAAGTGGCTGCGTAAAAAGTTGGTTCGGTTATATTTTGTTTTGTTAGTTTTTTTTTGTCTTTTTGTTTTTAACTCTCTTTATTACATTTTTTCGAGAGATTTTCTCTCTTTGACCTGCATAGTGATGCTGCGTGTAAGATGATGATGATGATGGCAACAGAAAAAACAGGTTAGGCATATTACGTTTTTGATTTTTGTTTTTTTTTCTGTTTCTTTTTTGTTGTTGTTAAGAGTTTTGACGTCACATAAATTATGAAGCTTGGAGTGGTTCTTACGTCAAATGTAATAATAAGAGTGTTGCCATTGTAGATGAGTTTTTGGATTTCTTAAATTTTTTTTTTTGTTAAAATAGTTTGAGTGATGTTATTGCTGTCTTACATCTTTAAGGTCAGATGGAGTGATATTTTGATCAGATATTTTGACCACCAGAGTTATTTTTTTGAATTTTTGTTTCGACAGTAAAAAATATTACTCATACACCACAGTGACCCATACAGATTAAAGTTTATACAGGGTGTAACATAGTGTTAAGTTGATACAGGGCTGATTAATTGGTATTTTCTAAGGAAGAATTGTTCTACAGTGAGGGTGTACCATGTATCCACACCCTAATGACCACTGATTTCAATAGTTTTTTATGACCAGTGTGCATTTGGATTTGGATACGAATATCTTCTAAACAGTTAAAGCTATCAATTTAATACCAATGAACTTTTTTGTAAAACGTTCGAGCTCCTACAAGAATACATACATCTTGATAATTTGATAATAATAAGTGAATTAGAAAATTTTGAAAAAGTAGAAAATGTTCTTATAATTTATTTTAACTTTGATCTCGGATATCTTTCAAATGGTTAGATTAATGAAAAAAGTTTACATGAATTTTTTTGCGGGGCATTCTGTTTCCAACAAGAATATGTCTTGCCCGTTTGATTACCTACTACAATTTTTCAATTTGTTATAGAATAAAAAATGAATTTTTTAATGATTTTCTGAAATTTTGGACCTCAAATATCTTTTAAAAGTTTAGATAAACGAAAAAAGTGTGGCTTTTCTTTGTAGAGCGTTCAATTTCCTACAAGAATATGTAAAAACGTTTGCTAAAAAGTCATTTGGCTTTTATGGTCACTATGGTGTATGCGTTTTTTTTTTATAAAAAAAAATAAATGGTGAATTAAAAAAAAATATAAATTGACAGTTTGACCCCCAGCTTTAAAATTATTAAGGTGGTAATGGTTATTTATAAATAAATATGTACATATGCATGCGGAGCTTTCGTATTTCGAAAATTCATTTATTTAAGGCAATTTTCTCCATACAATGAATTTCAGATTTCACCTTAAAATATTCTGTGAAACTATGGATACTTAAGACCATAAATATACAAAAACCAATTTTTGTTTAGCTTTTCTGAATTCTTTTCCAAATTTTCAAAAACAAATTTCTAAACAATAAATACGAATAAAATTCAATTTCAATTTGTGCGGATCTTCCAATCCAAACAAAAATAATAATATTCCAAATAAATAGCTGCCATTTGGTTGTCATAATAAAATTGAATGGATAAACATATCTGACATTTATAACCTACTTTCCACCACCATAAGCAATGGCTCTATCTACCTAGGAATATCTCTTTATTTAAGCGGCAGTCTTACAGAAATGCCACTTGAACAAATTGTTATGACACATATCCTTTTTATATGCAAAACAATCATAAATAAAAACCAAAAGCTTCACACCAAAAAAAAAGGCAAACAAAAAATATAAATAATTTCCCATCACAAAGAAATCTGATTTCATAACGCAAAAGGAACAAAAATACCCAAAGGACTAGAGAATATCCTCTGAATCCAATGATTCTATAAGGATCTCTATAGGCGGTGGAGGATTGTTTATTTCTATTCAAAATTCAGGCATTAACACACTCTTGGTAGATTGGAGAGGCGCGCAAATACGACTATATCCGGTAACTGAAGTGCACCTTTACCATACTTCCTTTGAGCCATTCTCTCCTGCTTTCACGATAGCAAACTCGTTTTTTTTACTTTGCCAAAAATACAAAAAAAAACAATCCTTCCGCAGGAAAAGCCTTTCACACAAACGTGTAGTAGTTATGTCTTCTGAGTAAACGTTAAACTACCAAAACTGAAGTACCACACGGAATTTACGGATATATCTCTCGTATCGTTCATTACTACTTGTGTCTCTGTTGGTGTGTGTGAGTTTGAGTGTGAGTGGGATGCATGGACGGTATTGTATAAAAGATAAGGATAAGTGTTTTTTTTCTTCTTTTTTTTCAAACATAACCGGTTTCCTTTTACAAGGACGAAAACATTTCGGAAAAAAAAATAAAAATGAGTGTGTTTGGCATAAAGTGCCGACTATAAATTCTTACTATATGGCCGATGGAGGTAGAGAAATGCCTCTAACCGCTTTCCTTTTTAGTGTTTGCATATTTGAGGGGTTTTTTTTTGTATCTCTTTTGGCAAAGGCAGGTGGGTGAATTTTGTTTTTCTTTTATTTTGGGGAATTTTGAAATCGGAGGTTCCACTTGAAAAGGATATTTGGGATGAAATTGAAAACTTGAACGATGATAGTCTTTGGGAAATAGATGTGAAATGTCTAAAAGTGAATATAGAATGCTTAGTTTTGTTTCTATGTATTTCTTGGGATATGTTTGAGTTATAAAATAAAAAACTCTAAATTGTCGAGAAATGGCATACAATTATGATACAAAATCTAGGAAGTTAAAGGTATCGATAACAAAAAAAAAATTAAATTATAAAATTCATTTGTGTTAGTGCAATTATTATTAGGTATCTATATGATTATTTAAAAACTTTGCTTCATTATAGTTTTCGAGAGTCGGGAACTTAAGTTTTTTTTTTGGTGTGTGTTTTCAAATTTTTATTGGTGCAAATTTTATTTTTTTATAACTGCTTTCTTGTGATATTTCTTGTTTCGGCTTTTATTTTAACCCACCCAAAACTTATCAATAATCAAGAGGTTAAAATTTAAATTAATATTTTTTGAATTTATTTCTCAAAAGTTAAAATACCATATTATTTTTGCTAGCAAAAATATATTGGCCATTTTTATAGAAAACAATTCGGTCATTTTTCATTTTTTGTAAAAAAAAAACGAAATTGGATGTTATTTTTAAATGACGTTTTTGGAGAAAAAGAAAATAATAATAATTTTTGTAAGATTAAAACTAGATTTTGGAACAAAGTGTTTGGCCTTTTTTTGCACAGATTGGATCTTTAAAAAAATTAAAGTGGAATAATTTTTTAGAAAAATAAATAGACTGTTTATATAAAAAATAAAATGCACGACTTGCTCTTATGCTAAAAGTTACTTAGAATATTAAAACTTTTCTGATATAAGATATATTTTTTTTAAAGAAAAATTAAAAAAAAGGGTGTTTAAAAACTTATCATTTTGACCTCCAATTAAAACATGCCATTTAAACTTTGTTTGTAACAAAAATTAAAAAAAATAATTTTAATTTTTATTATTTATCGATCTGCTCATATAAAAATTAAAAAAATGATTGTTTTTAAGATTTGTCTTAATTTTAACATTGATTTAAATTTTTTTTAAATTATTTTCGGTTGGGAACTTTAAATATTAAATTATAACCCGTTAATCCAACGATTGAATTCAATTGCAAATTGTATAGCTTCCCTTAATTTATTTTAAGTACCTATTAGTACCTTGGGAACACAAAAAAAAGCACCCCATCCTATCGATCTCTTTAACCTATTGACAATAACTTTAATATATCCTTATACTTTAAAGCATTATTTATGTCTCTAAACCTTAACTACTATATTGTTCTTTAAAATATCAAGATAAAAAACTCTTTCTTCCTACACGTTTGTCTCTCATTGTTTAACAAAGAAAACATAACAAAAAAATTAAATTAAAAATAACACAATTTTCTTCATTGTTAACGAACAAAAAAAAGAAAAAAAACTGATGTCAACCCCATCAATTTCCCCAGGGTTAAGCGCTGCTTCATCGCCCAATAACTTCTGCCTCTATAGTTGAAAATAATGTTTCAAAACGTTCTTAAAGAGATCTAAAGAACATCCTTCCTTCTATCCTCCTTCATCTCCTCTGTATACTCTAGCTTGTATATATTGCATCGATACCTTTCATTCATGTCCATTTTGAAATCCTTTCAGCTTTCAAGCTCCCTCTATACGACATTGAGACTCAAAGTGAATAACAAAAAAAAAAAAAAATAGAATCTTCCCTCTAGGATACATTATATCCTGGTTGTGATATCTTCCTATTCATCGATAGATGACACAAACCTTCTTCTCCCTATAGGACTAGAGGAGACCTTTTTTGCCACCACAACAGGATTTATATAAGGCTTTAAGACGTTATTTTAACCGCACTCGCACATCACACAAGACTTTTGAGATTGTGCATTTCAAACTGTTAAGGCTGCTACTACTTCAATCGGACTTTTGATTACCTATTTCAAGTTCTTTTGTTACAAAAATAAGTAAAAAAAAAAACATGGCTTCAAACTAGATTTCAGCCACATCCTGGCAATTATGTTTGTGTAACGGTGCACTTTCAAATGCACTCCTTCTTTTCTATATTCTTCAATAGGATTTTCCATGTCAAAATAGGATTTTTACACAAGAGTCACATCCTCCGAAGTGTATCCTCTCTCAAAGAACGACACATGCAAGACATACAATTTCATTACACAAATCTCATCCCTAAATCCTGCCCAACCCACCCAACGCCGCCACAGCTTTTATATTCTCATACAGATCCTTGCAAACGGAAATTTGGTTTTCACTAGTGAATTGCCATCGATTGCGCTAGTAGTGGGAGTCTGTTAAGGAAGACATGGCGGCGGCGACGCGTCGGTGACAGTGGCGGTGGTGTTTTCGTCCTCGCCCTCGTCCTTGTACAACATAAAACCAAATTCCCAGTTTATATTCATTCCCAATGAACGACTTCGACGGTTTAGTAAAAGTTTCAATATTTTTTGAGTTTTTGTTTGGTTTTTGTTTTATTTATAAACCCAATACTCTTGTAGTTTTGTTGAAAGGATCTTTCTCTCTCTGTTCGTTGCCTATGTCGGAGTATTCAAAAACTTAATTCAAGTGCACGATGGGAAAATTGAAATGAAAGAAAGAAAACCCTAGGAGGTAGGTACTTTTGTATGTTTGATCGGTGTCGAAGCGAATTTACTAAGCGATGAACAAAAGCTTGCAGAGGAGCACATAGCCGTCGTTTAATACATAACAAATGGTGTACCAGTACTAGAAAGCAGAGCCGGCGGTAGGTGGATGCAACAAAAGGACCTCAACAAACACTTTGTTGCGTTGCTGGTTGTGTGGCTCTCTATGTGTGGAAAATATATGGAAGTGCAAAGCAAAGCGAATTTTTCGTTTATCGGGCGCCAACATCATTCAAAGCGCGGTAATCGAAGTTGTATGATGTGTGAATTCAGTATTGCTGCTGCTTTTCTGCATGCACTTGCACATACATTAACTATGTTGAAGGATGTTTTTTTTATCTCTTCATCGTGGGTACCAAACTCTACTCTGGCTGGAGTTTATTTTGTTTTATTTATTTCGTTTTTTTTGTTTGGAAAAGGGTTTTAACTGTACGTTTAAGCAGTTTTTAGTGACTTTTCGCGTGTTAAATCGTGTGGAAAGCTACGATAAACTTTAATCAGAATTTGAAATACGAAAATGTACAACACGTCTGGTTGTGAAAAGTGTATCTTTAAAAAAGTTAACGTTCGAGGGATTTATTATTTTTTAACTTTTATGGGAGTATCGATTTGGTGTAGCCCAATCGATTGTTAGAGATTTGACGGGAAAAATGGTTTTATCTAATGCGATGGGTAATGAATAGCAAAGATCAAAAATATATATCTTCTATTTATTTTCGATGAGTAGTTTGGATTTTATAGGGTTTGAAACTTTGAAAAATTTGACCCCAAAAAGACGAATTATGGCCGATTTAAAGGAAGCATAGCATATTTTTCTAAGTTGAATTAGTCTCTGTCCAGATTGTATCCATTGCAATGAGGACTTAGCTTATCAAAATTTGCAGCGTTAACTTTTAGACCTCAAACAATTTATGTATATTATTAGGGTCCGAGATTCATATTTTGAGATTTTTTTTTTTAATGTATCCACATTATACAGGGTGTCCCACAGTCACCGCCCCAAATGAAAACCATAGATTCCTGAGGTCATTTTAAGTCGAAAAACTTAAGAGGTAATATTCTTGTTTTCGTCCCGTTTTCGAGTTACCACGGTTTTTATGATTTTTGCTCTCTTGTCCTTTAACTGGCCTTATCTTTGCCAAACTACGTTTGATTTGAAAGATTTTTTTTACAACCAATCAAGAATTTATTACAGTTTAAGTTTGTTTCAAAACTTTTTTTTCTGCGGACAACCGTTTCTCCACAATTTTCTTCGTTTTTTAAGTTGTTTTTTACACTTTCATATCATTTAAGTAAAAAAAAACACGTTAATGAGTATTAATTTTTTGTGCTCTTTATTAAAGCCCAGTTTATGTTTATAAAAAAAATAAGTTTTATTTCATAAAAAAGGCTACTGAAAGTAAATAAAAAAAATAAACAAACTGAATGAATTAAAAAAAAAAAAAATAATTTTTAAATACAAAATTAATTTAAATGAATTAAAACTTTTTCTGAGCTTTATCTATTTGTTCTTTTCTTCTTTCAGAAAAAGTTTTAAATTGATTTAAATTAATTTTTTTATTTAAAAATTATTTTTTTTAAATTCACTTAGTTTGTTTATTTTTTTTTTTTAATGTCGTGAGACATTTATCTTGAGACAATTATCGTGAGACATTTACCGTGAGACATTTATCGTGAGACATTTATCGTGAGATCTTTGACAAATTCGATTGGATTGATTGAATAAAGCATTATTTTTAACTTTATAGCATAAAAAAAGTAAAATAATTTCACTAAGCAAAAAAAAAAATTCATTAATTAAACCCTAGAGCTCTTAAAATTAAGAGTTAATTTGATTTTCTATAACTTCATTCTTAACCAAAAGTTAATTAATTTTGATTTAAAAAGAGTTTCATCAATTCAAATCTAATGCTTTGTTCATAGGTGTGAAGCATTATAAAAGTATTTTATGAAGAAGAACCAAATAATATAAAGACAGGATTAATTCCTTTTGATATCATAATATTTAATCCTCAAAGCATTAAATATTGATTCACATATGAATTGAATTGTACATCTCCCCATTTTAGTGAAAAAAATGTTCCTTTAACTTGAAAGATTCTCGACTAATTACCCACCCCAGGAGTAGGGTTTATTAATCCTTTTCATTAGCACACACATCTTTCATTTTTTGTCAGCGGTGAAATACATATATAAAAAAGGGTTGTTCTTTAATTACAACCCACAGCTACATTCATATTAGCAGCATATATTAAATTCTCTCAAACATGCGAAACCCCATCTATTGGGTTTTTTTCTTTTACTTTTTTGTCTTTCTTCGTTTGACATCTAGATTGGGAAAACAAGTATGATGACCTTTTCCAGTTCTAATAATCATTTTGTTAACCCAGAGTTCGATTTAAAAAAAGCCACACAGACACTTCATCCCAAAAAACAAGTTGGAGTTTTGAAATTCGTCATTAAATTACCTGAGCCTTGAAACAAAATCCCTACATTTATAATTAACCCTTAGATTCATCCCTCAAAATGCCCAACTTAGCCGAAGTAAAGAGCACCTATTCCACCTAGCGTGTTTAATTGAATTATACAATTTCAAGTGTGCTGAATGAGAAAATTTAAACCCGTTTGCAGTGTGCTTCAGAACTGATGGAGAAACACGCTATTATCTTCTCAAAGCTTTCAAAACATTTTCATCCTTTGGCCTAGCGAAAGTATCCTGCGGGCTGAACTTTTGTACTCTGACTGTAGTTTATATGTGCCATGGAAGTATCTAAAAATTTTATCTGAACTTAACTTCCGTCTATCTATCTCGTTTTAATTCGTTTTAAAATGATGTACAGAGTACAAGTCGAGTCGGGTGGGGGTAGCGATGTGTTAATTTAACTTTGAAACTCATAGTTAATTTTATTTCACTATTTTAACACATACATGCGAGTAGAAAAGAAGATTACTGTGTATAGCCGTTAGGACTTTTCTTGTCTTCTAACTCTACTTTCTGACTTTAAATCAGTGAACCATAAAGAAGTGAGAGAATTCTAAATGCAATTTCATGTATCTTCTGCAGAAATGCAGTCTTTTGTTTTAGCGCGTTCGTTACTTTTGATAAAGTTAGGAAACTCTTCAATCTTCATGGTTTGGTCTGCTGAAGTGTAACACTTAATTGGTTAAGTTTTTAATGTTTCACACGCACTCAGAGAGTGAAGGAATTGTTTAGGTAATGTATGAAAGTGTTTTATTTCACTCTTTAATTGTGACAGTTGTAAGTAACAAAAGAGACGAACTTACGTCCCTTACTTAAGCGGACACTTTGTGGCGGAATAAAAAAAAATTTATCTCATTAATTGTAGCTAATTAAATGCTAATTGAATTATTGAATTTTCCGCAAAAATAAGTCTGAAGTTAGCGGACAAAATCTGAATTGATTGAAATTAATGAGTTTAGTTGACCTCCAAATTTGTATTTTTTTAAATGCTTTTCAATTACATAAACTTGGTTTTTGTAGCTTGAACAGTTTTTTTTGTTATTTAAAATTCCGCTAAAATAAGACTGAAGTTAGCGGACGAAAGTAGGAAAATTAATATTTTTTTGATGCCCGAAATTGTAGCTAATTAAATGCTAATTTGTTGCGCAAAAATTAACTTTGTAGCTCCTCTCAGTCATTTTCTATTTCAATTTCAAGTTTAAAAAGTGCACTTCCTGTTCGCTATGCCAACGGACGAAACTTTAAAAAAGACTTTTTTAAATTTCAAGCTACAATTAATGGCAAAAGAAAAAAATTTTAAAAAGTCTTTTTTAAAGTTTCGTCCGTTGGTACAGCGAACAGGAAGTGCACTTTTTAAACTTGAAATTGAAATAGAAAATGACTGAGAGGAGCTACAAAGTTAATTTTTGCGCAACAAATATTGTTTTTCAAAGCTACAATTTCTAGAAAAGAAAAAAAAAAATTAAAAATTCAACTTTTTTGAAAATTTTGACCGTTACATATGAAATAGAGTCTTATTTTAGCGGAATATTGAATAACAAAAAAACTTAACTAGCTACAAAATCGAGGTTTTTGGATTTCGTCTTAGTCTAGGTTACTTCAAATTGGTGCAAAAAAAAATTTTTGAATTTCGCATTTTTTTGGATTTTGGAAGGTCACTTTTGAGCTATCTTTTTAAAACAAAATCTTGAATATTTCAAAAACGACTTGAGCTACAAAATTGAGGTTTATATCAAAAATAATGTATTCAAAAGCTACAATTAATGGAAAAAGAAAAAACTTAAAAAAGTGAATTTTTAAAAAAGTCTCCACTGGCCTCATCAAACCGGAAGTGCACTTCTGAAACTTTAAGTTGAAATAAAAAATGACTGGGTGGAGCTACAAAATTAATTTTTTACTCATCAAATTAGCATTTAATTAGCTACAATTAATGAGATAAATTTGTTTTGATTCCGCCACAAAGTGTCCGCCAAAGTAAGGTACGTGACGAAATTGAAAAAGATACATTAAACATACATTTTTTAGGCAATTGGTTAGCCTGTTTTTTTTTTTAATTTGGAGACTTAAAAAGCAATTTTTTTTACTATTCCGAAAATCTAAAAAAAAAAATAACAATGATTTTGAGAAATTTTTTAAAATGCAATTTTTCGATTGGATTTTTTTCGAAAATCGGAAAAATTTAGATTTGTATTAAATTTGCCTTAATTTGTAAACACCATCGATTTCTCAACTGATCTCATAATAATGTTAAAGTTATTTAACTTTTATTAACTTAGACTTTTTTAATTCCAACAAAAAAGTACGCATACGCCACAGTGACCATTTTTAATGTAATAGTTCAGTCAAATTTATTTTTCTATTGTAATTGCTAACTGACTTTCTGTTTGAAAATATGGTATTTAATGTAAAAATGAATGAATGAATGACTCAATAAAACTTATTCATTCATTCATTCATTCAATGTGAAAACGTAAATGAAGTTCATCAAATTGATCAATTTATACCTGTTTTTGTGCATTTTTTTTTTACAACCAAATCACGCAGACAACATATTTATATCCTTAAAACAATGAACCTTAATTCTCTGATTTAATACCTTTATAACCAAATCAACGACAAAAAAAATTGCTACAGAAATCCTTTTATTTTTCTCTCTTGAATACAAAGAAGATTGTAGTCGTACATATTTCATTATTTTTGTTAAATTCGTATTTGAAGAAAAGTCCATGTTTTGTTTGATCAAATAACAACTTAAATGAATATTTATCTTCATTCTGTCTAGACAGTAAATGATTGAAATTAAGTTTAATGTCCTTTCAATTTAATTTCGTGTTTTTTATGTTTTGTTTTTATTTTTGTTCCCCATTTATTTTTGAAGGATTCTTCAAGTAAAATTTCATTAAAATAGTCACGCATGTAACTGAATTAGTATCTGTGGGTGAATTTTTGTGTTTGTGTGTGTATTTGCTTTGAATTTGTAAATATTCGTATTTTCTTGTATTTATTTTTGGCTCATTTCACTCCACAGGGGATAGAAAGATAAAACCCAAGAAGCTCACTTCATTCGTCGTCGTCATCACTCGCATTCGCATGTCCTTGAACTCGATAAAGAATTATATTGCATGTCTGATGATGGAAGATGGGGGGTTCTCTATTTTTCTAGGGCCAAAGGTTAAGTACGAGCCTTGGGTTTGTGTGTATTCTTGAATGAAATTAATACATAACTATGAAACATGGGCGTTTTGTCTATGTTTAGACTTTAAGAACTTTGATAGTGCGAAATCCTGATTGAGGAATTTTATTTTCTGGTTGAATTCGGGGGTGATATTATGAGTTAAAGTCTGCTGGTGTTTTTCGGATGGGTTAATGGAAACTATGGTTGGCAAATATGGTTTTATTTTCGGTTTATGAAGAAACAAATTGTGTGTTCTATGTGAAGTTGAGTGTGAATTATGGAATGGAGGCAAAAAACTTTTCTCAACATGACACACAGCATGGGGATACAAATTTGGCATTATCATAATTTCCTGAGAACTATTTCGTTGTATGATGACTGTTTTGTGTCTGTTCTTGCTTTTCATTGGTTTAATTGTGATAAATTTTGCAATTGAGTGTGAAAGTTATGCATGTTTGCCTTAAGTGGTAATAAATTTTGTGTTTATATATTTCGTGTAACTAACTGAAGGCTGGTGTAAAGGGAGATTGAATATTTAATTATAAGTTATTTGTCATACATTTTGGGCTTAAGAATCTAGTTAATCGAGGGTAATAGATATGAATGGTATTTAAGTACGTTGTGTTTTGTAAATAAGTTTGTTGGAAATACGCCTGTATTTGCAAAGCTTTAAATTTAATTTCTGCGCTCCTAAGTTTAAGTTTTTGGAAGCAAATATCTTTCTACCATAGTCTCGAAACAAGTTTTGAATCATAGTTACGAGGTCTATAGGATAAGGTACAAAAATTACAAATTAAATTTTTTCAGAACTTCGCAAAAAACGCATTTCATAAAATTTTTCAGATTTTCCAAAAAAAAAATCCAGTCTTAACCAACATTGGCCAACATTGGGCTTTTTTCGAAAATCTGAAAAAATTAGGTTGGTGGAAATTTTTTTAAAATGCATTTTTTTCGGCAAATCTGAAAAATTTTGATTTGGAGGAAATTTTTGAAAATATATTTTTTCGACAAGGCCTTAACATTGCACTTTTATTTGCGAAAATTTCAAAAATTAAATTTGGAAGAGATTTTTATGAAATTAATTTTTCGGTAAGGCGTTAAAGTTGGATTTTTCAAAAATAATAACAATCAAACATATCGTTACGATAAAAAAAGACAGAAGAGAGACTGAAAAAGCATTATGGAGCGTGGGTGTCAGCTTTTTTTTCGAAAAGGATAAGAATAAAATTTGTGTTCATAAATATGGTGTTCCAGGTTGGAGAAAGGATTTTTAAAGCCTATTTAAGAAATATGTTTTCAAAAAACCGAAAACTATAATAAAAATAGACGTACAGCAATTACAAAACAATGAGTTTTTACCCATTTTGTGACTACAGTTATTACAAGTAATATTTTGTTAATATTGGCTATTCAGGTTACTAATAAGCCTAAGCTCGAAATACAAAAATTGCAATCTAATTTTTTTTTTACTAGTTTTGTGACAAAACGTAAATTTTTTTTTCAAAAACCAGAAGGTAAATGACTTTAATGACTATAATGACTTTACTTCTTATTAACAAGAACAAAAAGCTTTCAATGTTTAATGAATACAACAATACCAGAATTAATTTAAAATGAAAAATAATACCTAAATTCCCTATTCAAAATTCTGTTACTGTCTAAATTATCCACTTAAGAATTCCTATTAAACTGTGTCCTTGAATAAGAAAGCTATTAAAACCCTTTAACTAAAACATTAAATAAACTTACACAAAATTCTAAGAAAAAAAAATAACTGAGACAATCAATTACTGTTGACGAAGATTATTTTAAAAATTAATGCTCGAGTAGAATCATTATGTTTGTAAATGTCATCTCTTTAGGTAGAAATAGATATACATCAGTTATAGGTATACAAGATAGTATACTTTTTTATCTATAAATGTATCTTTTTCAAAGAAAGAAACTAGGTTAAATATCTACAAGAGAACTCATGAAGTAGCTTGAGAGTAAAAGAGACGATTTTGCGCCGTGTTATGATTTTTCAAACACTCCGAATAATAAATTCCCCCTAAATTTCCCATTATTTTTCATGATTATTCTCTCAATTCAAAAATCCAAAATTTGTACACACATTTTCATGTGATAAAAGAGCAGCACATGATACCTCATTACCGGAAAATTCTTTGAACTAAGCGGATTGCCCTTAAGCTTATGCTATAAATTTAATGCTCACGCTAACACATGAACGCACTTTTGAACTTTTCTCATTCTTAGATAGTTATCATCCCCTCTTTACCTTTTCTCAACATTGAACCACCCCATAAGTCACCCTTCATCGAGGAACCTATCAACCACCCCCAAAACCAAAAAAAAAAAGCACACACAAGAGTATTAACAAGAAACGGGATGAAAACACGTGCAAATTTCATTCCATCTGCGAGTTCTGAGAGAAAAAGGTTATTTACGTAGGTTGAAACTGTGTATGTGATGTGTCTTTATTTTCACCTCCCCCAAATTCACCCCCAAGAAAAAGAAAAACAAGACAAAAAAAAGTTATGAGAAAATTCTTCGGAATTCTTTGAGAGTATGTATGTGTTGGTGGTGGGCCCAATACATAAATGGGTAAGGGTGGCAGGAGTTTTTGTAGCTGCCTCTGAATCTTATAGCACTCGTGTCGTATATCACTGACAGATGTGACCTTGAACAGGTCTTGAAAGCTATAGCCTATAGATGGGATGATAAAATGTATTTCACGAATTCCCAGCCCGCCCCAACAGAAGGCCCATACTCTTACACACAAATACACATTTTTGTCCAACACCACTAACCGAGTTACCCACAACGATATCGGGTGAAAAGTTATCGTAGAGTCAGTAACCGTTAGATGTTTTAGTGGGAGTTTTTCTTCTTCTTTTTTCCCATTTTTCTGAACAAAATGAAATGTTTTTCAAAGAAATAAGAAGAGGGCGACAAATTTAGCTGTCGTACTCGTAAATATTAAGTTCAAGAGTAACTTTTTTCTTGGCCTCCTTGCTACTACCCACTGTCCTAAAGTTTTCTTTCTGTTCGTTCTTTCGTGATCTTTAGTCGTATTTTTGTGTGTGTCTTTTCGTATATCTTCTTTTTCTTCTTTATGTTTATCTTAAGAATATAAGAATGCTAATGAGGCTTTTTTGTCAAAAAGAGCGAGGGGCATATTACTTTTATTGTCAAATGAAGAGTGCAAAGTGACATGGTCCTTTTTTTTTTTGGTTGTTGTTGTTGTTTGTGTGAAGGAATATGGAGTAGGTTTTTCCTTTTTTTTTCATCTATTTTTGTTGTGAGAGAAATGAGGCTTATAAACATTGATAGCTGCCAAATTGGGCAGTTAATGGGTTGCCATTTATATCAAGGGTGTCAGTAGGTAAGGAGGTCTGGTGATAGAATTTGTAGTCGTGATGATGACTTTACTTCTTTGATTAAGTTTTTTGGCGTAGAACTTTTGTTTTTCAGTTATTTATGTCCTTTTAGTTTTAGGATTTTGTTCAACTATTTTTGGAGAGAAGTTTTGTTGAGATGTAATCATTAGTGAACTCATCAATTTTGGTGAAATTGAAAAAAAGAAATTCAAGTGTAGTTTTTTGTACTATGTTCGCATTAATTTCCATAAAAGCATTATGATTTTGTAAAGAAGTTCTTTGTAATGTTTTAGAAATTTTATTTTCGCAAACATAAATTTTTGAGTACGAATTTTTTTCTTTTTTTCTCATATTCCGTGAGATTTAACGATTAAAATATGGACCCAAACAAAAATTTTCAATCTTAGTTACAAAATAGCTCAGGTTAAAAAATAACTGCAAAAAACTAAGCGCATAGATTAAAAGACAGCAATATTTTCCAGAGGTTTATTTCTGGCAAACATTTTATAAAATAAACTTACATTAAATTTTGGTGATTTTTAACCTATTTTTAACAATTTGGTAATTATTTATTGTCATAACATAAGTATTTAACTAAAGTAGGTTTTAAAATTAATATTTTTTACGATGGGAATGTTTACAGGCTATTGAATAATAATTTGAATAACTTAATTTTTAACGAATAATTTTATTTACTGGTTGTTTACCCAATGAGCCCAAGTTACATTTTGGTATTTATTTTTACACATTTTTTTTTTTAACTATTTGGGAGTTTTTATTGGTTGCAAATTAACTAATTTAAACCTTAGTGTGAAAAAAAATTTAATTTTTAAGAATTGTATATCTATTTTGGTTACAAATTAACCAAATTTGGTAAAAGTTTTATGTAGGTACCTATTTTAATAACTTATTTTTACAGAAAGTTATTTATGGGTCACAAATTTACCATATTCAATGTTGAGTTAGAAATGAGTGCTTAAATTAATCATTTTTTAATGATTAACGGTGTTTATTGGTTACAAATTAACCAAATATGTACAATCAAAGTGATTATTTAAACTACTTATTTTTAATATGAAAGTTGTCTATTGGTTAGAAAATAACCAATTCTACTCTATAGGTATTTAATTCTTCTTCTTCATTTTACTCGGCACTGTCACGAATTCGATATCATGAGAAAAATAAATTTCCCACGAATCTTTTTCACACTTCCTTCTAGAACATCCAACCATACGTCAAAACTTTGTTGCAGGTATATAGGATCCTCATTTATAATGGCTCCATTGACAGCAAAGAATATCATCCTAATTTTCAGCCCTTCAGTTATTAATTCAAATTAATAAAAATATATAAAACATTTTAAATCAAGTAAAGTTCTTAAAAAAAAAAAATTAATAAAATGAACTTAAACTTAATCCAGTTCCATTAATTTCATACCCACACAAGACGATACACAAAAAAGAAACAAAACCCAAGGTAACATTTTGTGGTCATTTTCACACACACACATAAACCTCAAAGTGGTTATATTCATATAAAAACCCATAAAGAAAAAAAAAAGTAAAGAAAGCATGAAAAAGCAATTAAAACAACTTTTCCACATTTCTGGGCAGAGTTTCAAGTGAACTTAATGACTGACAAAACCTACCCAACCTTACCCCACAATCCTGTCCAGCCTGTCCAAGTCGATAATTCGCCGTTTAACACTTTCAACTTGCAATCATACATCTCTCTCTCCAAGAAAATATACTACAACTTATAAACTGGGTCAAAGAAAAAAGAGCCAAATGGCAATTGGCTATCCTCCAAAAAGATATACACAATAACTTGAAGGTTATCACTTATCATCCAAAGTGAAACTGTTCTCATTTCCAAACTTGAAATGTCTCAAAAACTGTCAAAAAACATGAAAGCCAGAGAAGTACTGAACAGTAATCTATTAATAAATTTAGTGGACTGTATAATGTATCTATGTATATATTTAAATTATAAATAAAAGACGAATAGTTATATTTGTTCTTATTGGACTGCGTGTCCTCTTTATTGAGAGATCTTGTTAAGACTGACTAGAAGAGAGGGAGGGAAGAATAAGGAATAAGGAAACACACACGATCGTTGGTTGGTGTCGTTGGTTGGCATGTCATGCGTGTGTGTTGGTAGTCTTCTTCTCCGTGGTAGGCACGGATTATTGAACATCCTGCCCACTTTAAACCTTCGGTTTAATATCTTCTGATTGTTATTTTGCTTGAAGTTAAGTTCTGCTTTGGGACTCCTTCCGAATAGCATTTGCTCAAGGACATTGGGAAAACCATTGACGCCCCTGAGTGTTTGTCAATGCCAATGGAAAAAACCAAGTCGATTCGGGAATTATGTACAGAAGTGACTATAGTGACAGAGGAGATCGTTGTTCAAATGAATCTCCAGACTGAAAGCCTGTTAGATGCCTTGGAGAGTTTAATTTGAGAGTCGTGAGAATGTCGTAGTTGGTGGTTTTCATGAACCAGAGTTTTGAAACTTGACAATGTCCAAGGCCAGTTTTGTTGTTGTGAAAGCTGTTTATGTGGTGGTGTCATATCTGCCATTATTGGCAAATAGATATCTGGAGATTTCTTGGTGTGTTTTCAGTGTCTGCTTAACTTTTTGAGATTAAAATTTGTTTACTTTGTGAGTGGAAAAACTTGATCCGTTTTATTTTGCAAATTTTTGGTGATGATTGTTGTGAGGCTTGTAGATACTGCTGAATGCTTGTGGTCAAAATTGAAGAGCTACTGAAACTTGTTGGTGTATTCTGTTGATGGTTTGATGAATCACAAGTTGGTGCTGTGCTGTCGTTCTTATAGTTCTTGCTGCTGCTTTGGTTGTTATCCTCGTTAAAATACTAATGTATGACGAAATATTGCTGATATACTGCATTGTGTGCCTTGTGTTGTGGGTTTGATCTATGAACAGATGTCCCTGCCCACTTTGATTCTACAGAATCAAGAGAATTGAGAAAGCTGTGTCGTGTCTCATATGGCTTTCTTAGCCATTTCTCTGTGTTGGAAATGCTCGGAAGAAAAAAAAAAATAAAGAAGAAAATTTTTAGTCATGCTTCCTACTTGAAGGAATATATTTTATAAATGTATGTTTGAAATGTGTATGTTTAAAATTTTTTTTTTTATTACGTTTTATCTCGTGCGCCTCTTGTGGGCTCATACTTCTAATTTACTGTTAAAAGGTTACCCATTGTAGGTAGGTCCTTTTCTGCAATGTCAAAAGGTTACCCATTGTAGGTAGGTCCTTTTCTTGAATGTCAAAAGGTTACCCATTGTAGGTAGGTCCTTTTCTTGAATGTCAAAAGGTTACCCATTGTAGGTAGGTCCTTTTCTTGAACGTCAAAAGGTTACCCATTGTAGGTAGGTCCTTTTCTGCAATGTCAAAAGGTTACCCATTGTAGGTAGGTCCTTTTCTTGAATGTCAAAAGGTTACCCATTGTAGGTAGGTCCTTTTCTTGAATGTCAAAAGGTTACCCATTGTAGGTAGGTCCTTTTCTTGAACGTCAAAAGGTTACCCATTGTAGGTAGGTCCTTTTCTGCAATGTCAAAAGGTTACCCATTGTAGGTAGGTCCTTTTCTTGAATGTCAAAAGGTTACCCATTGTAGGTAGGTCCTTTTCTTGAATGTCAAAAGGTTACCCATTGTAGGTAGGTCCTTTTCTTGAACGTCAAAAGGTTACCCATTGTAGGTAGGTCCTTTTCTTGAATGTCAAAAGGTTACCCATTGTAGGTAGGTCCTTTTCTTGAATGTCAAAAGGTTACCCATTGTAGGTAGGTCCTTTTCTTGAATGTCAAAAGGTTACCCATTGTAGGTAGGTCCTTTTCTGCAATGTCAAAAGGTTACCCATTGTAGGTAGGTCCTTTTCTTGAACGTCAAAAGGTTACCCATTGTAGGTAGGTCCTTTTCTGCAATGTCAAAAGGTTACCCATTGTAGGTAGGTCCTTTTCTTGAATGTCAAAAGGTTACCCATTGTAGGTAGGTCCTTTTCTTGAATGTCAAAAGGTTACCCATTGTAGGTAGGTCCTTTTCTGCAATGTCAAAAGGTTACCCATTGTAGGTAGGTCCTTTTCTGCAATGTCAAAAGGTTACCCATTGTAGGTAGGTCCTTTTCTTGAATGTCAAAAGGTTACCCATTGTAGGTAAGTCCTTTTCTTGAATGTCAAAAGGTTACCCATTGTAGGTAGGTCCTTTTCTTGAATGTCAAAAGGTTACCCATTGTAGGTAGGTCCTTTTCTTGAACGTCAAAAGGTTACCCATTGTAGGTAGGTCCTTTTCTTGAATGTCAAAAGGTTACCCATTGTAGGTAGATCCTTTTTTGCAAGAATGTGCGTGTTGTAAGGACGCACACTCTTAGTCCAACCCAATGTCAAAAGGTTACCCATTGTAGGTAGATCCTTTTCTGCAAGAATGTGCACCTCGTGTGGATGCACACTCCTAGTCCAACCCAAAGTCAAAAGGTTACCCACTGTAGGTAGATCCTTTTCTGCAAGAATGTGCGCGTTGTAAGGACGCACACTCTAGTCCAACCCAAAGTCAAAAGGTTACCCATTGTAGGTAGATCCTTTTCTGCAAGAATGTGCACCTCGTGTGGATGCACACTCCTAGTCCAACCCAAAGTCAAAAGGTTACCCATTGTAGGTAGATCCTTTTCTGCAAGAATGTGCGCGTTGTAAGGACGCACACTCTAGTCCAACCCAAAGTCAAAAGGTTACCCATTGTAGGTAGATCCTTTTCTGCAAGAATGTGCGCGTTGTAAGGACGCACACTCTAGTCCAACCCAAAGTCAAAAGGTTACCCATTGTAGGTAGATCCTTTTCTGCAAGAATGTGCACCTCGTGTGGATGCACACTCCTAGTCCAACCCAAAGTCAAAAGGTTACCCATTGTAGGTAGATCCTTTTCTGCAAGAATGTGCGCGTTGTAAGGACGCACACTCTAGTCCAACCCAAAGTCAAAAAGTTACCCAACCCAAAGTCAACCTAAAACACCAAAGTCAAACCCCGAACACCAACCTTGTGTACCTTATTTTATATATGTACAGGTACCTAAATTTTTTTTTTTTTTTAATATTTCTCTTGCACAATAAACCCATAAATAACACAGTTTAAGTTAGTAAATACATACATAGATGTAAAATGTAAATGTACTAGGATTTTTGTTCTGAATGATACTCTTTGAAATTTTTTATGATTTGATTTTGCTTAGTTTGTTGAATTTTGTTTATTGAGTTTGCTTTATGACTCTGCTTCCAATGATTTAATTCCTAAGTTAATTTGTGTGATTTGAAAATAACTAATTGAACAAGTCTCTTGCATAGGTGTGGATGAAGAACTTTTGTTTTTCTTATAAATTTAGTATTTTTCAATTCCTAAACCTTTTTTAATGAGTGCGATCGATCTGATGTAGCTGCCTTTTCTTGTGCAGTTTTAATGGATACTGATTTTTTTTATTATTTACACACGTGTGTGAAGTGTTTTGTATTGTTGAACATTTGATATCAACTGATGTTTTTGGTTTGAATTTAGTCTCTTTAACAAATGCTTCATCTTGGTTTCATGTTAGAATGTACGCCGGGATGAATTTTGTCTTCTGAACAAATGATTCATCCTGCGAACGCACACTCAAAATTGAATTGTGAAAAGGGCACCCTATGTAGGCGATCTGCTTTTCGGCAAGAATGTACGCTGGGATGAATTTTGTCTCATTAACAAATGATTCATCCTGCGAACGTACACTCAAAATTGGAATATATTATAAGAATTAAAATGTTATCGTTTGTAACAACTTGTCTGCAAGAATGTGCGTTTTGTAAGAACGCAAACTCAGTAAGAGATATCAAAAGTGCATCCTTTGCAGGCAACAACTTCCCTGCAAGAATGTGTGTTTTCACACTCCTAGTTCTATATAGGCAAATCCTCTTTTATGAAATGAATTATTTTGTTTTGATTGTTAGTCTTTTATTAACAAAAATATGAGTTCCTTCAAATGAAAAATTAATTGAGTTCAACTATTTGTGCATTCAGAAGGTGGGTTTTATTTATCGATTTAAACGTTTGATATGATATGAAACTGTGATTGTATAATGGTTTTCTACTTGTTCCGGACTCTTTGCAGTTTTTGTTGTTTTATTTCCTTCTGAGACAATTTTCTTCTTAACCCCAGAAATTTAACATATACACTTCCTTTTAAGTGCATAAGTGTGTAATAAACCTTTAGTTAGGTCAAGAAACGACTTAGGTAGTGAAATATGGCAGTTGTCTTTATAATATTATTGCTTGCTTTTGTTTTTTTATTGTTTTTTTTTTTTTTTTTTTTTTTTGTTTGATTTGCTTTTGAATGAGGTACAAGCGATCAAGTTTTGTATGCATTACTTCAAACAACGAAATGAATACATTTGCATAAAGTTTTATAGCCTTAAACTATAAAACATTAAAGGTTTTTTTTTTTTTTTTTTTGTTAAGAAAAGTGATATTGTTTTTATTGTCTTGTGTCCAAATCCTACCCAAGGAGATACAATAACTGAAAAAGCTTACAGCCACTATCTATCAATCGCTATAACATAGGAAAATGTATTTCAATTGGCTTTGTACCTAAGTAGGTAATTGAATTATGACCACAACTCAATTAAGCCTTGGCACATCTGAACTTCAAACTCACCACGATACCTACCTAAATCAGAACGAAAATAAAATACAAATAGGTGTCATAAAATAATTCTTAATTGCCTGTGATGTGGCTGTCTAAGATTATGATTCCTTCCCTCATAAAAGAATTTCGCTCAAAAATACCTTCCTACACCATCAAACACGAATTCTCAATCTGAACCGACAAAAAATGGTAATGATCTTACTGTATAGTAAAATGTGTGGTGTGCAACCAAATGTATGCCTGCCTACCTACTTGACTGAACCAATGACGAGAAAATTCTTTTTCTACAAAAAGGGCAATAAACAACCTAACGGAATTTTCTATTTCAAAAGCTGCATAGATTCTTCACACCAACAAACCCTAAAACAAAGGAAAGGAAATTGTTCGCACAAAAAACGAATTGGGCTACATACATACTTTTGCAAAACAAATAGACAAATGCGTAGCGCGTAGGTAAATTCTCGAATAAATAGATATATTCATCACATTGGTGTAGAACCGCTATTTCTATTTTCTTGCAAATAGTTTGGCGGGTCAAAAATGGTATTTTAATGTGAGAATTATAATTTAAATTTATTTAAATTAATCTTCTTGTTTTTCTTAATAGGTACATAATGTAGATATGTTTTTTTTTATAATTTTCTGTTTTTTTTTTTTTTTTATATGTGCCAAACCTGCCACAATAGGACAATGTAGGTACCTACTACCTACCTACATAGACAAAGAGAGATGGTCCTAATTGTTATTCGTGGCAGTGGATATTTTTATTTGCTATGTTTTGATTCATAGGGACCTAGTAGGTACTTTACTTATTGTATCCGCGATCATCTCATCGCATATTTTGTGTGTGGAGATGTATATACGTTGTTACTTGGCACTTCTGTAGGTACACAGACTCATCACTAAAAGAAAACAAATCTTCCTAGGTACCTGCACCATAAAAACAATTCGCGATTTGAACGAAAAACAACCATAAAATTAAAAAGAGTATTTAATGTGTACTCAAGTGACCCCGACACAAGCAACGCATCCTTAAATTACTGACGAAAACGAAAACAAAACTCTCTTGCTACCTATACAAATTAAAAGGGTAATAAAGATGACCTAACGGGTTTACTTTCTTAATAGCTGCACGACATATACCACAACAACAAATCGATGCAAATAGATTAAGAGTGTGCATATTTACCACCCATGTTTTTGGTTTTGTTTGTTTTTTTTTTTTTTTGTTTTTGTTTTATTTTTTTTTATTGAGGGCACAAGAAGCGTAGGTAGATAGGTACGTACACCAAAAGAAATTTAACTTGATGAAATTTATCTCCACCAAAAAGAAATTTAACTTGATGAAATGCGTCTTCTTTTTATTTCAGTTTCATCATAGTAGGTATATTACATACACTATATCGGTACATGTGCAAAGTAATGTGTGTTTAAATAATGTAGGTACCTACACCAATCGTTCATCATGTTTTTTTTTTTTTTTTTATATAAAATCGGTACCTTGATATGCGTACCTAATTCTTTTTGTTATATTTATCAATGAATTATACCTAGATAGTTCCGTACCTACTACAAAACGAATTTGCATTCCTTTTTGTACCTCTCGGCTGTCTCATGCATTCGCTCAAACATAATTAAATTTAGCATTACTTTATTTGCTGGGCATAGGGACCCAGAATCAGAATAAAAACTTGGACGTCTACCCAAAATAAAGAAAAAAGGCAATATCTACAAATATCCGAAGCTAAAACGGCGCGAGATTATAAGTATCTAATAAAAAACAACATCATCTAGACTTCAAAAAGAAATTCTAACGATCCTGTGCGCCTTCCCATGTGCTGGATGGAAGGATCACAAAGCTACCTGCGGGCTGCGGCCGGCATAAACACAATTTTCTATCGGAACGAACAACAACAAAAAGGGTAATGTGCAGTGACACGCGACACAAATAATGTAGGTATCGCTAAATGTATGACGAAAACAAAATTATTGCTACACACAGAAAAAAGGACTATGGAGATGACCTAACGGCCTAACGGGGTTTTCTTTTGCCACAGCTGCACAACATCAAGCATACAAAATATAGAGAAAAGAATAGATCTTGAAGGCATGAATGTTCAAGCAAATATGGAGATCATTTGCGTATATGTAGTGCAAAAAATATCAAAAAATCCACTTTCATGGAAATATGTGTATACTTCGGTGGTTGATGCTTGTATTGTGTAACTTGTCTCTTGTTATGTGAATTTTTTTATATTGAACCGCGGCGGTGTTTCCTTTTACTAATTATTTCTTTCATTATTTTTTTATTGTAGGTATGCGTTAATTTCATTTTTTTCTATGTAAAGGTATGCAGATGTACATATGTTTGCACGTCTTTATGCACCTAGGATATATTTTTACTCGTCATGATTTTTTACTTCTGATGCCAGGTAGGTGTATAGTGTATTAGATATAACCAAGAGGTAGGTACCAACCTAGGTATGTCTATATATATCAGTGAGAATTTTGTTTGTAGGTAAGCCATGGAATTAATATCCAATAAAAACTAAAAATGATCAATGTGCCTACACGCTCGCATGCTAAAACTTAGTTAGATTATTAGGTAGACTACCCACATTTTTTTTTATTGGAAATCGAATTTGGATATTCTCTTTTTTTTTAAACATCTAGGTAATTGGGATATTTCTCCCATGTACAATAGGTATACCATTTGTAAATAGGTTTGTTTATTATTTGCCTGAAGAGATTTGGTTGGATGGTCCTATTTGAAATTTTTAATATCATGAATTTGCAAAGACTGTTATGTACCTATGTAAATTGATATTAATGACTTGATATGACACATCCTTTAGTTATGCATTTGTATGTAATGTATGTATCTTTAAAATTTTTTTTTTTAATATTCCTCAATTAAAGCAAAAGTAAATGTCAAATGGTGGGAGCGCGTGGAAGTGTTTTTTTTTTTTAATTAAGCTCATGATAGGTATGTACATAAGTATGTAGTACATATTATACATATTATGGACATATGTATGTATTTTGACAAATAAAAATATGTAAATGGTGAATTGCATTGGAACATATTACTTACTTGTATAGGTATAGGTACCTATCTTGATTAATTGTCTGTAAAATGATTTAAGGAATTGTTCAGTTGATTTATCCAAGATCTGCTTCTTGAATTTCCCTTTCGATTGACCTCCTTTGAAGATCCACGTGTAGCACAATCACATTTATATAAGTTTGTATGTATTGGCATTTTTTGTTCTTATGTAGGTATGCTTGTTTTTAATGTTTTTTTTTTTTTTTTTTTTTTTTTTTTTTGTTATTATTCTTGTTTGTCTTTTTTCTGCACACGCGAGGACTTTTTTTTTTGTTTGTTATTCCTTTTTTTTTGTTTTATGGCGGTATTTCTATTTTTTTTATTTATTGTTTTTTTTTCTGTTTGTATCTTTTTTTTTTTTTTACTTCACTTGCGTGGAGTTTGTATCTATTTTGTTTTCAATAAATTTTTCGCACACTCTCACTTGAACAAAAACATAACTACCGATAACGATCGTGGTTGATTTGTTTATTAGTATTTTTTGTTATTAACGGCACTGTATTATACTAATGAATGTACTTTTAAGAGGTGCATAGCTCAATATTGGGCTACGAAGGACCGTGAACAGTAATCTATTAATAAATTTAGTGGACTGTATAATGTATCTATGTATATATTTAAATTATAAATAAAAGACGAATAGTTATATTTGTTCTTATTGGACTGCGTGTCCTCTTTATTGAGAGATCTTGTTAAGACTGACTAGAAGAGAGGGAGGGAAGAATAAGGAATAAGGAAACACACACGATCGTTGGTTGGTGTCGTTGGTTGGCATGTCATGCGTGTGTGTTGGTAGTCTTCTTCTCCGTGGTAGGCACGGATTATTGAACAAGTACATTGACCGAAATTACGCTCAGAAAAAAAAAAGAACCAAAATTATTATACGCAACATAAAATGTTTTAATGTTTCGCAACAAGAAATATATAAAATTGCTATCTTCCCAAAAAAATGACATCTCTCAGCCGAGGAAGAAGAACTGCTGTGTACCTACTCTGCTGAAAGATGTCAGTTCCATTTACCTAAAGACCCAGTTCCCCCAGAAAAACACAAAAACACACAGACACACGACACAACACAAAACGTGCATTGTGTGGAGGAAAAACATTTGGGCCGCTATCGAATTCTAAGAAGTGCACAGCTCAGTTCCAAATGTAGAACAAACAAGGATCTCCACATCTAGCAGCTTGGGAGTGAATTTTGGAGAAGAAAACTCACAAGAGAGCCTCGGGTACGACAACAACAACAAGACGGGGAGTCCTTGAATCCTTGACGCGAACAGATTGGGTTACGTTGAATTTTGTATTTATGTTTAGTATACTTTTTTTCTGCTGAGTAGTTTTTGCTGTGCAGATGGACGGACAAGATTTGCTAGTTTTTTGGGGGCCGACAGAAATTGCGGTTATGTCTGAGTGTGTGCCAAAAAGGACTTCAGGTATAGGAGGTGAAATGGAACATGAAACGTTCATGATTTCGGAAACTGCACATTACGTTCACTTTTTTTTCTATTTTTTTGTAACAATTTTACTAAACAAGACCTGACCTAACTAAAGACATCACTTGCATTTAAGAGAAGAGCAAAAATAAGGCAGAACACATCAGCAATTGGAAAGCGGACTGAAAAGAAAAAATAATAAAAAAAAAAAAAATAAAAAGTGAAAGGATACGTGCGGTATGTGATGGTGCAGGATATAGGAAAAGGATAGAAAGGATGGCCGACGGCGTCGTGTGAAAATGTTGTCGTACGTTTTCTGGGTCAATGGGAAGTGTCGGAAGAGATATGTAGGTAGGATTTTTTTTTGCTGTTTTCTAAGTGCATATGTGGTTGGAGGAGGGAGTCGCCTCCTGCTGAGTTGAGGCAGTGTTTTATTATTATTTGTGGCAAAATTATGTTGTATTCAATTCAGCTGATTAGATTTCACATTTGAGAAAAGAAATATAAAGTGTTGTGTATGTTTTTTGAGGTCGTGAACGTGTGGGAAAAATGGTTTTTTCTACTTTGGCAGTATGGTGACTGCAGAATTTTAATCAGATGGTGTCAGATGTTAAATTAAGTTTTCAAATTTTTGTTTAGCCATTTTTTGGCAAGGAAGAAGTTTTAAGTGTTGGGTAAATAAATATTTTTGGATGAATTATTTTGTTGAAATTGTTATTCATGAAAGGAAGTCTCGTTGAAAAAGAAGAAGAGCACGATTTTAATGTAGAAAAAAGAAAACAAGAGATCTAATGACCCATTAAAAATTGTCACGAAATTTTATTATCTAAGTTCTAAGGGATTATTTTTTATTTATTTTTTAGAACTTTACTAGTTCGAAAAATAATAATGACTGTATTTTAATTTTAAGTTCCTTTATAAAGTTCCTTTTTATTACTATTTAACAGTTATCTTTTTGATCAATTAATATAGATAATGATACCGAATTCATAATTTCAAAGTCTTCTTTTAATTTTCTCCATAACTTTCTGTAATATTTTTATACAAATTTTACCTTTAAGAACTATCAACCATAAATTATACAGATTTTATACAATTCAAGAATACCTAGAAGAAACCTTTAAAGTTGATTAAAGCTATTTCCCACTAGATTATAAGAAAAGGTGCTTATTCTTATGCCTGAGTTAATAACATCTGAAATATATATTTTTTTGAATTAAAGTAGAAAGGAATCTGTCACTTCATGTGACAACTCCTTATCTTCTCTTCAATATCCAAAGAAAAAAATAAGAAACCTTTTTAAATCTTTCAAATTTCTTACACATTTATTTCGAATCAGTGATTCAAAAATATAAGAAATAAATATGATAAGTTCCACCCTTTCTATGATTTTCAATTACATTTCATATTCCTCTTTTCTGAAAATTCGGGTATTTTATTCTTAGAAAAAGGAAGCAAAAGAAATGAGCATGATTCTTTGTTATTTTTCTTTTCCATTTCAGCAATTCACACCCTTTATTATTAAAATATACTTTTTTTCAATATTTTGGTATAAATCTATAACCAAACCAAACCCAAACCAAAAAAAAAGGACTTTCAAAGAATTTTCAATAGAATTTCTTGAACAAAAAATCAAGCAAATATTGAATTTCATAATGCTTTTTCAAAGCCCTAGCATCAAACAGCATCAAACAACAATAAAAACAACAACTGAAAAAAAATATTTGAAAATAAAATATCTTAATATAAGTGCGCTATAACAGTTTTTGGCATAGGGCGATACTTAAGTGTATTGGGGGAATGTCCTTTTTGCTCTCCAGAACTCACAACTTTAAAGTGCCTCAATTTATTATCAAAATTTTTCGTTCACACAAAAAATAAACTCTCTTTTTTTTTCCTCTCAAAAAATTTTATTACACTTCAAGCGTTCGAGCGAAACTGGAGGTGGTTGTTTTTTTTTTTAGCTAACAGAAAATTTTCAGTCCCAATGCTTTGAAGGCTTTTGGCATTGGTGACAATGACGACAGGAACACTATTTCGCTGGCTGCCATGATGGGATTGTGATTTATGGCCAAAGTAATGCAATTTATAACCCAAAAAATGCGATCTCGTTGAATCTTGTGAACGTTGTCAGTTTTCCAGGATAGTTGTGTGTTGTTAAAAAGGATTTATAGTTGCAAACATTCACATCCACAAAAATATACCCTCCAGGATATGACATCCCACATGTTCAATTTCGCCTGTAACCACCACCTACCTAAACCAGTTTTGATTAAATTTTCTTCTTAAACTCTAAAAAAAAATCCTTATTTTTATATCCTTTTGTCTCTATAACGAAAATCCGTTAATAAATACTCGAACATAAGTAAACCGTAAAAAACACACTTGCGTTATATATTTTTGCCCTAAAACAAATATGGTTCAATATTGAAAGCATGTGTAGTTGGATTATGGTTGAATGTATGGTAAAGAAAAGGGTTGCCGCAGGCACTACTACCTCATCCTGATAATGCCCTTTTCTTAACCTCGTTTGGAAGGAATTTATGGCAATTTACGCGTAGAAATTGTTCCCTTGACAACGACTGACGATGGCAATGACGGACGAAGGAAATAGTTACGAGTATAATGTGCGTGGGTTGTGTGTGGCTGGGATATCTTGTTTGGGTAAGAATAAGCTGACAAATGAAGGGTAAGCTCATCAATCTTCCTTGCATAGGTCAATTGGGTTAGGGAAGGTGGACACGAGAGATTTTGTGAGGAAACTCTGTAACCATAAGCTTTCAATACATTCTCACATAAATTTTAATATCCATTCTATTAAAATAGCTTAAACATGTTTACAGTATATAGTTTAGGAAAATATGAAAATCTGAGGGGTAAATAGTGGGAGGGGAAAATTGTAGTAGTTGCCTAATCAAATATGAACAAAATGAAAACAAATAGCATTCAAATTTACTCACATTTATGTTGTTTTTCGAAGTTGTCGTTTATAATTAAATGTAAAAGTAGTCAAAAAACAGTGAATTCCTTTCTTTTTATGCTTTTTTTTTCAAATTTTTTACAAAAATTGATATGAAGTTCTAGAATCTAGATTTTATGACTTCTTCAAAAAAAAAATTCATAACATCAATAAGGGTTAAATACCAACAACAAAATTTTGTTCCAATCTTTTTATTCCTTCAAACTAGTGTCGTGCAGTTTGCATTTAAAAAACCTTAAGTCTTACAGACACATAGTTAAAATAAAAAAAAAAAAAAAATTACGTATACGCCACAGTGAACACTTGAGCTTAGAACAAAAAATTATAAACATTATACCAGAGCTAATGATCAAATGTTAAAAACAGTTGACGTTCGCTAATTTTTTGCACATCCTTAAGAGGTTGCTACTGTATTGAGACTTTCAATCACAAGAATTATTACCCCTTAAAAAAAACTAATGATTGTTATCCACTGATGCCTTTCTTCTGGATATACAGAAATACCTAAGTACACCCACCAATATCAAAAAAAAAAAACTTGGAAATATCATCGTCGAATGGATTATCATTCATCTAGAAGTAGTCTATTGAATAGACCCTTTTGGATGGAACAAATTCGTTCAAGAGTTTTTATTGGCGATTATGATTCCTTGGCATACAAGAATACTCCAGCCAAAAGTGCTACTAAATCCATTGGTGCATTTCTGAGAAAACGGCAACACTGGTCGGTTTTCAGTTTTTTTGATTTAACTCGAAAACCAAGCCTGACTTTGAAATGGTTCAAAGACACTTTTCATAGCAAATTAAATTTTCTGTCAAGTTAAGATGGTTAAAAAATTTTAAAAATTATTTTTGTCTAAAATTCTAACCTAAAATCAAAGAAAAAAAAGTTAAAAAACTGACAATTTTATTTTTTTTTACTAAATCAAGGGGCATTTTGTGTATGTAGCCGGGAAGTCCAAACTTTGTACTAATGAAATAAAGTAGAGGTAAAATCCTTTGATAATATGCAATTTTTAATTTTTTTTGTCAAGAAACAACTTAAATGTACCTATTCAAAAATTAGCACTTTTTCTAAATTTTTGACTTTTTTAGTTAAAAGCAAGTTTTTAAAACTCGATAAAATCGTATTAATTGGTAACTTTTAGACTTTTAAAGTAAACATACTTCCAGGGATTGATTTAATATAAACTAAATATGACAAACAAAAAAATTTATTTGCATCCTTATGGCCTTTTGTGCAATTTTGTGTATGTGCATTTTTATAAATTCGGGTCGAATGGATGGACGGAGAGCCATTAGCTTTGGTCTATTGCATAGAAGAACATTTAATACCAACTCTTTTACTGTTTTCAATGGCCTGAAAAACAATTCTTGTAAAATCCGCGACCAACGAAAAGTTTCCCTTGAAAAACGAAAAAAATACTCTAATGAGTTTGAAACAAAATAGCTCAGGGAAATTAGTAAATCAAATTGCACTTTTCGCGGGACAAATTTTTTTCATGGAACGTATTTAGGTGAATGTCCTTATCGTAAAAGTGAATTTTTTGGGATGATAAGATATCGGGAACAGCCGCCATCTTGGAAAAGAGGTCGGTGCCGTTTTTATTTTATAACTCCATTTTTACTTATTTAAACCAAAAATGTCCGAGGGTAGACTTATTATCAATTAAATTATCTAAAAAATGATATACAAATGAATTCCGTGAGTTAGTTAAATTCAATTTTATAGTCGGTCAAAGTCCGGGTTCTTCTCGCAAGGTTAAGACAATATGACATTTTTTCAAATATCTGAAGAACTTCTGATTTGTTGGGGATTTTCTTAAAGTATGAATTATAGCACTTTGAATTATCTATGAAATGAGCCCTTTATCGTTACTGTAACCAACATAATGTATAAGCCATCTAACGTCGAAGTTCACATTCTACTATCCAAAAGTGAGAAAATAACAAGTTTTCTTCTATTAGACCGAGCAAATTTTTGAAGTGGAGGTATAACCAAAATATAAGTAAACAGTTTTTTAACTATATTCGTCTAAATATTGAATTCAAAGTTTGAAATCTTTAATGTTAACCCTTATATGGTTTTCGAGGTTTTAAATGAAGTGAATTTTCCAATTAATGTGAATAAGCTCAAGTGACACTATTTAAAATTCTAAATATAAGAACTGATGCCCTGTCATTTTTCCTAAACATGAACACCTCAATCTCAGCATTACGATGAGTATAACTCAAGATATGAGGTGTGTAAGCCGTTATGTTTTCGAGACTATTGTGTTTAATTTTTGATTGTTTATTTGAACTATTGAAATCCCAAATATGTTCAGTTAAAAAATCGTATATCATGACTTCGACGTTTGGTTGCCTCTACAATGTGATGGTTACAAAAACAATAAAGGGTTCATTTCATAGATAATTAAAAGTGCTATAATTCATTCTTTAAGAAAATCCCAAACAAATCAAAAGTTCTTCAGATATTTGAAAAAATGTCATATTGTCTTAACCTTGCGAGAAGAACCCGGACTTTGACCGACTATAAAATTGAATTTAACTAACTCACGGAATTCATTTGTATATCATTTTTTAGATAATTTAATTGATAATAAGTCTACCCTCGGACATTTTTGGTTTAAATAAGTAAAAATGGAGTTATAAAATAAAAACGGCACCGACCTCTTTTCCAAGATGGCGGCTGTTCCCGATATCTTATCATCCCAAAAAATTCACTTTTACGATAAGGACATTCACCTAAATACGTTCCATGAAAAAAATTTGTCCCGCGAAAAGTGCAATTTGATTTACTAATTTCCCTGAGCTATTTTGTTTCAAACTCATTAGAGTATTTTTTTCGTTTTTCAAGGGAAACTTTTCGTTGGTCGCGGATTTTACAAGAATTGTTTTTCAGGCCATTGAAAACAGTAAAAGAGTTGGTATTAAATGTTCTTCTATGCAATAGACCAAAGCTAATGGCTCTCCGTCCATCCATTCGACCCGAATTTATAAAAATGCACATACACAAAATTGCACAAAAGGCCATAAGGATGCAAATAAATTTTTTTGTTTGTCATATTTAGTTTATATTAAATCAATCCCTGGAAGTATGTTTACTTTAAAAGTCTAAAAGTTACCAATTAATACGATTTTATCGAGTTTTAAAAACTTGCTTTTAACTAAAAAAGTCAAAAATTTAGAAAAAGTGCTAATTTTTGAATAGGTACATTTAAGTTGTTTCTTGACAAAAAAAATTAAAAATTGCATATTATCAAAGGATTTTACCTCTACTTTATTTCATTAGTACAAAGTTTGGACTTCCCGGCTACATACACAAAATGCCCCTTGATTTAGTAAAAAAAAATAAAATTGTCAGTTTTTTAACTTTTTTTTCTTTGATTTTAGGTTAGAATTTTAGACAAAAATAATTTTTAAAATTTTTTAACCATCTTAACTTGACAGAAAATTTAATTTGCTATGAAAAGTGTCTTTGAACCATTTCAAAGTCAGGCTTGGTTTTCGAGTTAAATCAAAAAAACTGAAAACCGACCAGTGTTGCCGTTTTCTCAGAAATGCACCAATGGATTTAGTAGCACTTTTGGCTGGAGTATTCTTGTATGCCAAGGAATCATAATCGCCAATAAAAAGTCTTGAACGAATTTGTTCTATTTTTGCTCTAGAGCTCGGGTCTATTAAATAGACTAAAGCTCGAAGGTTAACAGAAAGAAAAAAAATGGTACGTGGGAGCTTGTACCTTGGACATTTAACCTTTCGGTTATTTTATTGCGTGGCGTGGGTGTGCTCCAGTGCTCTCAAGTTTTCCCCCTTATTAAGGATTAAAGGTAAAATTCCATTTTTATTATTTATTTTCATTGAGTGAAAACAATATAGTAACAAAAAAAAAAATCATAAGAATGCAACATTGCAAATAATTCACCGTGAAGCTCAAACAAGACCAAGGCTGCTTGCTACTCACCTGAATTTCGAACGAAGTTCTTCCTTTGCACCACGACCATCGCCATCATCGGCATCACCATGATTTTCCATATAATGATGCCAGGCCTGTAAAGTTTAGCTTTAAAACTATGAAATAAAATAAGTAATTTATTGGTTTTAAGGTTTATTCAATCGGAAGGTTATAAATCAACTGACTATAAATCTTAATCATTTAGGAAAGAGCAAGTACACAGTATACAATACCTACATTATAATGGTGATTGGTGGTGGTATTGGTGCTTACATAAATTGAGGTGGTTTGTTTGACTACATTATTACACGCTTTTTTTTTTTTTTTTTTTTTTTTTTTTTTTTTTAACAATATAATAAAATATATAATATAATACATTTCAACATTAAGTAATATTATTATTAGGTAATATAATTTAAAAATTATTAAAGTAACAAAATCTAAAAATAAATACAAATTCAATCAATGCCTAATCGATTAGGTGGAGCACTTACTCGGCCACTTTTTGTGCGGTAAGGACTATTTATTACATTTTCAGGAATATTTGCCCTCAGGGGCTCTTCACGGTTAGCACTGCCAGCATCACGCAAAACACTAGTATCAGATGTTGTTCGCAAATTATTATTGTTTAAGGATGGATTCGATTCTAATCCCGAATCTAAACGCGGTATTTCCATCTTGTTGTTTGTGGATGGTGTGATGCTGATAGGTTCTAACTGATTTGCATTATCTTGTTCGAAAGTTCTTACGTGATCTTCATAAAGTATTTCACTTGGATTATACTTATTATTTTTTGTTTTAACAATAAATCGTCTATTTCTTCTGAAATAATTTTCATAATTATCTTTTATAATATATGATCTTCCATTGATATTCTCTACTATAATTCCATAATTCCATTCTTCTTTAGTTTTTTTAAAAATAATCCTATCGCCTATCTCTAATACAGGTAAGTTTCTTGCATTCCTATCAAAGTAGAACTTCTGTTTTTCTTTTTTCTTTTCGAATTTTGTTTCAATTGTGTCTTCTTTTATATTGATCCTATGTAAAATTTGTTCTGTCATAGGTAATTTTGTTTTAATTAATCGACCAAAAAATAAATGCGCTGGTGTAAGGCCCATAGACGCGACTGGAGTTGTGTTATATTCTAGGATTCTATATTGATATTCATTTACTCTGCCGTCTTCCAAACACCTTTTAAGTAAGTTTTTTGCAATCGCCACGCCTTTTTCAGCAAGGCCATTGCTTTGAGGGTATCCGGGACTGGAGAATATAATTCTAGTGTTGCATTCCTCCGCGAATTTTTCAAATGCCATTGAACCAAATGGGCTGTTGTCACACCTGATAACTGTGGGATACCCCATACGATCAAACAATTGTCTTAAACGCTCTACTATATTTTCTGTGGTCTTAGATCTTAAGTTTTCAACCATCAAATAACCAGAATAAGAATCAATGACAGATAGAAAATATTTTCCGCTATATTCAAATATGTCCATAGAAATTTTTTGAAATGGATAAGTTGGGGAATCGTCCTGCTTCAATGTTTCTTTCGTATTATTTCTTCTAAATGTTTCACACGTTGTGCACTTTGCTATAATATCTTTGATTTGTTCGGTCATTTTTGGCCAAAAATACAGCATTCGAGCTCTAGCTAACGTTTTCTCTATACCTAAGTGGGGTGCATGTAACCATTTGATAATAATATTCTGTAATTCTACAGGAATAACTAGCTTATGATTTTTAAAAAGAAGACCATTTTCAAAGTGTAATTCCGATTTATATTTGTGAAAAGTTTTTTCCAATTCACTTAATCGTTGATATTGTGGCCATTCTTGTTCCACATAGTAACAAATTTTCTTCAACGCATTATCATTTTCTATAATTTGCCTATACAAATCAAAATTTTCTTTTGATAAGCAAACATTCCTAGAGACAGAGTGAATAACTCCAGTAAGATTAACTATTTCCTCTTGGTCCGGAAGCTGTGCACGGGAAAGACAATCAGCAACTAACATCTCTTTTCCGGGTTTGTATACAATTTTCATGCAAGGATATTTAAGGAGAAACATAAACATTCTCTGAAGTCTAGGAGTCACATCATCAATATCCCTTTTAAAGAGATTTTCTAAAGGTTTATGATCACTATGAACGGTGAACTCACGACCGTATAAAAATAAGTGAAAACGGCTACACGCAAAAACTATAGCTAATAGTTCTTTCTCTATCTGCGCCCATTTTTGTTCGTTGGAAGCCAACGTACGTGATGCATAAGACACTGGGTGTCCATCCTGTAATAATACGCAGCCTAAACCATCCTTGGAAGCATCCGTTTGAATTAATACTTCCCCATTTGGATTATAGGGTTTCAATACTGGCGCAGACGAGATAATTTTAAGTAATGAGGACAATTCGGTTTCATGATTCTTATTCCAATTAAAAATTCTATCGTTTTTTGTTAAATCTCTAAGATAAGCTGTCATTTGAGATAAGTTTGGTATAAACCTCGCCAGATATTTGAAAAGACCCAGAAGTCTCATAACGTCCCCTTTATTTTGTGGTGTAGGCATATTAAGAATTGCATCACAATGTTTGTGACAAGGCCTGATTTGATTGGCAGATATAATGTGACCCATAAAACTAACTTCATTCTTTCGATATTGTATTTTCTTGGCATTAAACCTCACATTATGTGCTCGCGCACGGTTTATGACAGCCAACAATATTTCATCATGCTCTTTTTCATCGTTAGCTACTATACAAATATCATCAAAATAAATTATAAGTCCCGGAATATCACCAAAGTGTTTCACCATCTCCCTTTGAAATATTTCAGGAGCGCAATTTAATCCGAATGGGACGCGATGAAATTTGTATCGACCGAAAGGGGTCATAAATGTCGTTAAATCCGAGCTAGACTTATCAAGCTCCATTTGCCAAAATCCACTTTTCAGATCAAGAACTGTAAAAATATTTTTATTCGAAATTTTTGAGAATAAATCTTCGGCAGTAGGAATTAAAAAATGTTCCCTTTTTATGCACTCGTTAAGGGGCTTGGGATCCAAACAGATCCGTAAAGTTTTATTAGCTTTTTCCACTATTTGTATATTATTAACCCAATCTGTGGGATACTCCACTGCTGAAATTATACCATCAGACTCCATTTTGTTTAGTTCTAATTTGAGACGATCAACTAAGCTATGCGGGATTCTTTTTTTGTAATGCAACACAGGTTTAGAATTTTCTTTCAAATGAATAGATACCGTGGCTAAATGACCTAACCCCTCAAAAATATCACTAAAAAGACTTAAAAACTCACTTTCAGTGTTTGGAAGCTTTTTAATATGTTGAACATCAAGTCGTTTAATGAGCCCAAACTCAACAGAGGTCTTTAGACCAAGCAGTGGTGTAAAACAATTGTCTACTACTAAAAATTCAGCTTTATTTTTAATTCCAGAAATTGAATCAATACAAATTAGCACAATAGTTCCAAATATTTTGATTTTGTTATTGCTATAATCAAAAATAGAGAAATTAATATTCGAATTGTTAACTTGTTTCTTGATTTTCTTAATAACGTTGATAGGAATGCAGTTTACATCAGATCCGGAATCTATCTTAAATTTAACAGGTTCTGACCCAATCAAGTATGTTTTTGTCCACTGACTTGAATTATCGAAAACAGAATTTATTCTAAAAACAGGACGAGAATTAAATAAACCAACCAAATCACCATTACATTGACCTATTTTACCTGAGCTATCCCATGTTAAAGTATTGACTTCTTTGTTATTTCCAGTTCTCTTTACATTATATCCGCTTTTGTCTTGATGTCCGTTCTGGCTTTTATCTTGATGTCCATTGTGGCTTTTATCTTGATGTCCGTTGTGGCTGGAGTCGTCCTTCTTTCCTGGTTGCATTTTTCGATTACCTCGACAGAACTTAGAGAAATGTCCAACTTTTAAGCATTTGTTGCAGGTAACACGTTTTGCACGACATTCGTCCATGTGTCCGTATTTATATGGTCCACCGCAGTTGAAACATGCACGATAAACCGCACATGCTTGACCATCATAATCAGTTGGCTCTGTCTTCACTTCATTGAGTGTTTTCACACCTTTATCGAGAATGTTCTTGTTTGCAGTTGCAGCTTCGAATGTTTTGCACTTCTCCACAACATTTTTCAATGGATCATTTTTTCCATCTAACAATTTGAGTTGCAAATTTTTGTCACAAACACCGATGATAATGCGATCTCTGAGCATGCGGTCTTCATAAGAAACACCACACTTACAATTGAATTCACAATAACTTATCTGCTTGCGTAGTTCAGTTTCAAATTCCGCAAAGCTTTGTTTGTCTTTTTGCACAATTGTGTTGAATTTGAATGTTTCCATTGTGGTGTTCTTTCGGGGCAAGCAGTACTCATCAAACTTCTTCAAAACGAGTTCCAACGTTAATTGCCCATTCTCGTTACCCACCACCACCGTTGCTACACTTTCTGCATCATCATCTGCTTCCTCTTCATCTTCGTTTTGGTCGGGCTCTTCATGTTCAGGCTCAGGTTGATTGGGATGGTGATTGACAAAAATTGATTCCAGCATTGAATCATTCGGGAACAAAGTGTTAAATATATCCGATGCTTTTGGACCAACAAGCCACAAAAAAGTTGCTATTTTCCGTGCTTCTGTCTCCGCGATTTTGTTGGTGGCTATCATGTACATTAAAAAATTCCTCTTCCAATTTTTCCATTCTGAAGCGAGGTTGCTGCAGTCAAGCTCACATGGTAGACGATCATTTGACATTTCCGCTATTTTTTCTTATTAATTCCGTTTAGTTTGCACAAATACTGCGTCTATTCCGTGACAAATATTATTTTCTAATCAATTTTGTTATTAATTAGACCCGATGGTTGTTCTTTTCTCGTATATTTTCCGATTTGTTTTTGGTTTTTTGTATGCATGAACAAAAAGCACTTGCACAGTAGATTTTTTTTATTTTTTTTTTTTTACCGTTTTCTTGCGATGGTCTTTTATTCATAGAAATAAAATATAAATTTGTCGGAAAATGTTTAATTTTTTTTTTTTTTTTTTTTTTTCTTTATTATTTTAATTTCTTTTAGTTCTTTACTTCTGACACCATGTAAAGTTTAGCTTTAAAACTATGAAATAAAATAAGTAATTTATTGGTTTTAAGGTTTATTCAATCGGAAGGTTATAAATCAACTGACTATAAATCTTAATCATTTAGGAAAGAGCAAGTACACAGTATACAATACCTACATTATAATGGTGATTGGTGGTGGTATTGGTGCTTACATAAATTGAGGTGGTTTGTTTGACTACATTATTACAAGGCCAGGGAAATCTGCCTGTCCCTCTGTCATAGACCAAGCAGAACGGTTTCCTACTTAAGCATACGAAAGGACAATAACGAAAGAAGCGGAAAATTTATTCCACCCCAGGATTGTGACCAGGGTTTTGAAAAAACTGGCAACAGTTTTCCGCTATCCACCAAACGGGATTTATATTGTTAAACAAATAAAATGGCTGGCAAAAAACCATCATCATCATCGTGCTCTTCTCACACACATCCACAACACAATCCACACTGAATTAAAGAGTGTGCAAAGTGGATAGATATAGTGAGAATGCGTTAAGCAAACACAGAATCAAGTCCTTGGAACAAAAAGATGCAGAAGGAGTCAGGGCATATAGTGAATAAGAAGAATAATAAGAAGCAACAAAAAAAAAAGGGTTAACTTTGAAATAAAGAATCCATGACAAAGCTTTGAGCCTGCGGCATGGTTTGGCTGATGTTTTTGCTCTTTTGAATGTCTCCTGAGTCCTCTACTGCTGAGCCTGAGTTGCTGCTTTTCTGTGTTCTATGTCCATCTCCTTCCATCTTCCTTTCCTCCTTATATTTCATAGAGATGTGGGTCAAAGAATCTAGGTTTTCATTTCGAGTCGAGTTTTAATAGAAAATCCAGGCCAGGTGAAGAGGGTGAGTGAGATGCACATTACTCTATGGTCAGTGTATATTACGCAGTAGATTCAGGATGATACTGTTGATGGCTATGTTCTCTATCTATCTCTTGCAAGAACCTCCAGGGTACATACCGGTATCTTGTGTTAACCTCGTTGTGTTTTTCAGCCTTACGGATGCTGTGCTTTGACTCCATAGAGCATGATTTTCATTTTCAAATTCGTGGACAAAGTTTTCATAATTAAATTTATGGAAAAACTTTTCTTGTTTTTTTTTTAAGCTTGTGTCAGATCAGAAGAAGAGAGGGTGCATAACGGATATACTCTGTTTCAACCAAGGTAGAGCTTTGGTTAATTAATTTTTTTGTTTTGTTCTTTTGGTTCTGGTGCTATGATGATGATGAACAGAAAGGTGCAAATGCACCCAAGAAGTGAAAATTGAAAAGATGGTTGGTGAGGTAGTTTTCCAACCCAAGTGAATATCTTCCAAGCACAGAGTTGCAACCTAATTTTTGGGGAATATCAAAAACCTTTTGATAGGTGGAATATTCTTGGTGAAAGGACTTGTTTTTTTTTTTTTTTTTTCTTGCAAGTTTAAGAGAATTTTTAACGAATATTTAGGAACAGGTACAAAACTTAAGAATTTGAGGAAGATTTCACGACAACTTTAATGCAAAAGTCACTGTGGTGTATACGTAATCTTTTTTTTTTTATTTCAAAACAGAGCTTGTTTTGTTAATAGCTTTTACTTTTTCTGTTTTATTTTCGGGATTTTGGCTTTCATGGGTTTTGGGTTTCCGGGATTTAGGGTTTTCGGGATTTAGAATTTTCAGGATTCTGGGTTTTTTGGATCTAAAATTTCAGGATTGTGTTCGTCCGACAAGAATACACTCTTCCTCCGCAATAAACCACCTTATGTTCCTTTAAAAGCTGATAAATTTCATCCTGTTAAGTTCGAAAGAGTATTAAATTAAAAATTAAACTTTTTCAACTCCATCCTTAATAAACATCCTTAAAATTATTTTGTTGAGCTATTATTTACCAAATGCTTCTGGGCAAAATGTCTGACAACGACGACTAAAAGAAGAAGAGGAAGACCAAAAAGTACTTAATGTAAAGGTACAACCTTTTTGACATCCTTTTTCCTAAACTAACAACAACAAAAAACGTATATTAAACTCCGTTCATGATAATATTTCATTAAAATCACGTTAAACATGGCCTTTATTCCAATAAGCATTCCAAGCAAAGTTCTTTGCCATTGCGTTGTCGTTACGTAAACACAATGGAATTCAAAGTACTCTCATATTGTTGTTGTATCAAAAAGTCACTGAAAATGTATTTTTGGGAAGGTCCTTTCTTACAAAACCGAAATAACGTTAACCCCGGCACATTAATTAAGGCAAAAACTCAAGCACGCAGCAAATTTTGAGAGAGAAACTCAAATAAGCATCATTTAGGATGGGCAAGTATTTTTATATGCGAGACAGAGTGGTGGAGGATGGTTGTTGAACCCCCTCCCCCATTTGCTGCTCAAAGGAAAAACTCCAATTTACTTCTAAAGTATATACTCGGAGATGGCAGAGCAAAAAAAGGATATATTTTTTTTTGTTGGTCCTAAATAGTTGAACGCACTTTCACTTAATTACCCCAAGGCAATTGACGTTGACTTCTTATCAAGTCAAGCGAGAGTTAATTCCTTTTTGGCTTGAGATCTCCCCATCAGGGATTGGATCACTCCGCCAGTCGGGACTGTCACATAGCTAAAGCAGGAGGCAAGGTTTTTAGAGTTCTATGGATGGGTGACTCTATTCTCTTTGGGTTTGATTGTCATCCTCTTTAGCTCGTCCTGATTATGAATATTTATTTTTTTTCTTGTGAAGGATTTTTCTGTTGCTTTGTTGGGCGTTTATCCTTGTTTTGTAGATTGACAATAGAATTAGGTACAGCTGAGCTTCCTCCACCACTAACACCGCCAATTCTGAGGTGTATCGCTGTGTGTTACGAGGGAGTATAATTTTGAAGTAGAAAACTTGGTCCTTTCATATTTGACCTAATCTTGATGTCTTTTGTTTACTTATATTTTTAAGATTCTTAAGTTTATTTGAGGAAACTTGGCCGCCGCGCGCTAAGGAAATTCTAAATTGAAGGATGTAATTGTTGAAAATGATGCTGCCGCCAAGCTTATGATGGGATATAATGGTGTGCAAGATGCAAGACGAAAGATGGTTTGATGGTCTTGTTTAATTTTAAATGAACCAGTGTCTTTGCGAAAAGAAGAAGAATAAAATTTCTTTGAAAGGATTTCATGAGTTTTGATGTGGTTTTTCTTGAAAAGGACAGGAATTAGATAGAAAAAATTATTTGGAATGAATTTAATGAGAGAACAAGGAGATGGGTACTAAGTGCTTTTTGTATGTTTTGCTGAGTAAAGGTATTAATAAAGATTAGTTTGGCCATAGAATTAAGGGGATCAAAATTCGTTTGAAGAATTTTTTTTTTTTTTGTAAATGATAAAAGATGTCAACCATTTCTTTTACAATTACAACATCAGTTTCAAATGAAAATGCCAAACTCAGTGGTTAATACATGCTTCTTGAGCTAAGCTACGATTACTAAAGAAATTGATAAATTCATGCATCCGCATAGTGAAATTTTTAGAAAAAAAGTTTGAAAATCGTTAAAACTGTTTATATATGTATATAAATAATTTGTTTCTGCTTTTTCTCAACCAGTTTTCAAAAAAATGATTTTTCAAAAAAAAAAATGTTTGAAATACATTTTTTTTAAATCAAAAAATGTGTTTTTAATTTTTTTAAGATTTCCCAGAAACCTAAAAGACAAAAAATTGGTTCTATGGCATTTGACGTTAATAATGGTTCAAAAAATATGTTTTTTACCCAAACAATTTGCTTATTTGAGAATTACCAAACAATTTTAATCAAAATCGTTAGAGTCGTTTTTGTTAGCCGTTGGTTTTGGTTATACAAAATTTTCAATTTCCCCTCTAGGGAATCACTCAAAACTGTTAACTAGATACTAATTTTAAAACAAATCTCCAGAAGACTGTAGTTCAAAATAGTTAAAGACTGACAGTCAGAGGGATAGAATCATGTCTTATTGATATCTCGAGTGTATTTTTTTGACGAATCCTAAAGTGCCGTTAATGTCTCTAAATCGCAAGTAAAAAAAGGTGTTCTTGCGATACATTTGACTTTAACGACAAGATAATTGCGTTAAAAAACCTTTCAAATCATTGCCGTCCACGTATATGCTCTTGGCTGTAACTCAACTATTTATTGATATGATCTTCAAATTTGAGTAATGTCGTTGGCACTCTTTATGTTAATTTGGTCAAGGATGAATATTTATTAATTTAAATATTCACTTATTTTATCATTAAGTCAGCGGTTAGCTGTAATAATTGCAGCTTTAATTTAAACGATCACTATGGCGTAGGTATACGTAACTTTTTTTTGACAAATCGTAACGATTGAAATTTTATTCTTTAAAACAAATAGGATGATAAGACCTTTGTTAACTATTCTATAACCATTATAGAGGTTTAATTGGTCACGTGAAGCTTTCAATACTGAATTTTATTCTAAAAGCATACATCAATAGGGATAAGGGTTCGTAATTCTTTATGTACCAAAACTCGGTTTCTAATATCTTGTAATTCAAAATTCTTAAAATTCAAAATTCTGTGTTATAAAATTCAGTAAACAAACAATTAAGTTTGAAATACATACATATTTCTAAGAGTCCACAAACCGACTACACCACCCCACAATTGGTTTTTGGCAATAATTATGAAGTCACCATAATAGATCAGAATGGGAAAATGCCGAGTTTCTGAAAGATGATTCAATTCATTTCTACACAGATGGTTCTAAAACCAATGACGGAGTGGGTGGCGGGGTTTACTCAGATAGACTTAATGTTAGTCTCTCCTTCCGTCTCCCTAATCACTGCAGCGTGTTCCAAGCCTAAATAATGGCGATTAAAGAAGTATTGACTTGGCTCAAAGAAAACGTGATATCTACATCGGATATCCGCATCTTCTCTGATAGCCAGGCCGCCCTTAAATCGTTAGCTTCAGTTTCCACAAACTCCGTAACTGCCCGCGACTGTCGATCATCTCTCATGGAGATGTCAGAACAGTTTAACATTCACGTCTTTTGGGTGCCGGGTCACAGAGATATTCTGGGAAACTGTGAAGCAGACGAACTCGCCAGAAATGGAACTCTAATACCAATTTTACCCAATAAGGCAAATATTGGTATACCAATAGCAAGGTGCAAACTCATGCTGAAGCAAGAAGCTATAGAGGCAACAAACATACGATGGTCAAACATTATAACTTGCCAAACGACCAAGCAGATCTGGCCTAGGCTAGATCCAAAACGTTCAAAAAATTTATTGTCTCTAAGCAGATTGCATATCAGCTCTGTAATAGGTGTCTTAACAGGACACTGTCTCATAGGTAGACACGCCATAAGACTTGGCGTAATCTCTAACGACTTCTGTAGAAGTTTCCTTGATGAGGAAGAAGAAGAAACAATCCAACATCTTCTCTGCTCATGTCCTGCCCTTTCCAGTAGACGTAAAAAATACTTGGAAAAATATTTCTTAGAAGATACTAGTGAACTAATCAATACTGACATCTTCAACCTTCACCGCTTCATTAAAAGCTCCAACTGGTTTAATTAGTGAGGAATTTCCTTACAAAATCAGGGTATCACAACGGACCAATAAATGGTCTAAGTGTGTCAGTTGTTTTCCTGACAGCCATTTCTACCTAACCTAACCAAACCTAAGAGTCCACAAAACACTCATAAAAGTTACTGGACATCATTTTCCTTTTTTGAAATTAATGAAAATGAAACCAATATATTTTTCAGAATCACCTAAAGGTATGCAACAAATTTTGTATGACTGATTTTTTTGTTCGTTCACCAAATATCAACACCTGATTATTTTAATAAATTCCTATTTGACTCTAGATGGAGCTGATAGTCCATTTCACCTTGAAAATTAACTTAAAAAACACATTGTCATTGTTCAATGACAAACTTTTCCACTCTTAAGCCTTTGCAATTTATTCTATTTTTCAATATCTCACCATCATTTTGCATATTAATTTAACCATGAGTTTTTTTTCACTCGTGTATCCAACACACAGAGTAACCAAACGAACCTCTTAATACTTTGCATGTCTCTTCTCATTATTAAATGCAAAAATGTGTGGCTAAACTGTGATAATGATCGTTAGTTATTTTTTTTTTTCTTTCTTTCTTTTTTAAATACCCTCATTACCAGTTTTAAGCTTAAAACCTCCATGCAGATTAAAGATAAGCCATCATGTTGAATGACATGTCTGCTTGCACATTGATGGCGTTGCCCTTTAGCTATAAATATATTTGCAAACCACACACACATATCCTTCCACCACATTCATTATCTGATTGCTACTACTCTGTCTGGGGGCTGTAAAAAAAATAGCAGTAGCCAACCCAACCAACCCGAAACGAAACAAACTAACATCGATAAGGACGAAGCTACAATCACAGTCATCAGTGCTCACTGCTCACCAACTGACCACTAGATGTGTACCTTTGGCACTCGTTTCCTTGCCCCGACCTCCTCCTTGTTAATTTTAATTGATGAGCATCAACAAAAATCGACAAAGACCCGATCATATGGGGACATCCAGTATAAAACCGATCACATGAGATGCGACGACGACGACGATCATCGAACAAAGACGACGAACGACGTACGACGACGACCAACCAATGTCAGGAATTTGCTTCAGTGCATCTCTTTAGGCGAATTAATTATCATAAATTAAGCCTTTGGCCAGAATGGGTAGCCATGATCAACATTGTGTCATGTTGGGTTGTTGTAACTGCGCCCCAGCGACAACAAACAACGATGAGAGGAATCATCATCAGTTTCCAAAGAGATAACATGTCCCTGATGTCCTCTCTCTGTCCTTTTTGCAAAGCAAATGTCGCGTTTTAAAGTCGAAAGTCGAATGGTCGGGAGCGCGAGCCCGAGCCCTCATCAGCCCCCAAATGAGATGTTCAATGTTCATGCTGTGGCGATGATGGGCACTGGCCGGGCGCGATGAAATCCATGTTTTAGCTGGGCACATTCATTAGATCAGTTTTAATTGATATAGCAGGAGACAGCCTCAAGCAGAAATGGCCATTCAATGTCATTGAAAGGAGAACTGCAGGAGCAGCCCTTTACTTTGGGAACAGAACTGCCAACCAACTGCCAGATTCATGATCATGATTTCGTTTTATCACCTTTTGAAGAAGAAGAAGCATAGAGAAGGGGAATAAAAGAAGCTGCAACTTGCAACTCCAGCACACACGCAGGATTTAAATCTTAAAATCAGAACTTTTTGCTGCGAGCTCAGAAGAGTTATATAGTTTATAGGATCAGGCTGATGTGGGATTTGTTGTGGATGAAACCAGTTCCAATAAACGCGCGCGCATTCAACGGAAGAGCAAATTACTGCGAGATGTGGTGCATGCACCATTGGATGGTGGAGACACAAATCTAGTTTTCACACCTTGCGAAAGGAAGCCAATTGACGACTTCTTCTCTCGATGGGCATATAATGGAGCGGGATTTTGCCAATTAATGCATGAAAACTGGTTATCCTCTTTTCTCTGCTATGGTAGTCCCGTGAGTTTAATAGCAGGCAACAGGTTAAGTGGTTTTGAATAATTGTCTAATTAAAAGATTGTAACGGATTCAATTTATTGTGGTATGGGAATAAAGAAGAAGCTTCGCAATTTGGAGAGTTTATTTTTCAACAAAGATAAATGGAGCGGAACAACTACTTCCGGAAACTTGTTTTTTTCTTATGTATTCCGGATGTTTGTAATTGGAAAATGTTCAAGTTGGTAGTTATGTTCACTTTTAAGTATGTTATTAGCCTCCTATGGAATACAATACTACTACGTTCCACAATTTTATATGATCCGTATTAAGTCAGAATGTGTTCACTCTTGAAATTTCGACCATATCGCCGGAAGGTATGATTTAAAAAACATGAAATTTGCAAAGGATATGTTTTTTCTTTTTAAAGGAAGCTGTGGAACTTAAGATTTAAAATTTCACAAATATGAATATTGGAACAGAATACCTTAAAAAAAGTATGGTTTGGGAGAAACATTGTAACTTGTAGACTAGACCCCATTACAAATTGTACCTTTTATATGAAGTTGAAATGAAATATAAAACACGTCATTATCAGTATTTACTTGAAAATCGATCCCGATTCGTTTTTTGGTTGTTTTCATTTTCCGAAAGTTTATTTCTACAATACTAAATAATTTTTTTTTATCTTAAATTAAAAATTCTAGTAGATACTGAAATTTTCAAAGGTTATAAATTATATCGAGAATTTATATTTTGCTTTAAACAAAATTCAAGCTTACTTGAAACATGAAACGTGAATTTTCACAAATTTTTATCCAAATACAACCATTTTTGTTTAAGATAAAAATAAAAAACAATAAATTAATTTTTGTAAGTTTTTTTCAATGTGTTTGAGGTATTAAATCAGTTTATTATTATTATATTATCTACAACTATTGCATATAAAATTTTCCGATGAAATTTGTACTTTTGCCAAAAGTCGTTATTTAGGTACACCGTTTTTTTTTTTCACCCCACTTCTGGACATTTAATCGTATTTTCCCCTTATCTAAACCATTAAACCTACATAAATGTGAATATCGTCATCACAAATTTTCTGCTTTTTTTTTCAAAAATTATTTTAAATGGTTTATAAAGATAGTTTTGGCATTTTCCCTTATGAATTCCCTTGCAAAAGTCGATACGATTGTACTTTTTTCTAAACACTTGACTTTGCTTAAGTACACAAATACACTTTTACTAATTCGATACAGTTTTGCCCTCCTGCTTATATCAATATACTTAAAAGGTATTCTGCCTCAATTTTTCCTTTTCGATTTTTCGAAGATTTTGTGAAAACCGCAATACCTATTTGTCAACCATACCTTCTATTGATTTGAAAAGAACATTTAAGGGTGGATTTAAAGGCCATTTTGAGGCCATTTTGTACGTGTGAGGTTTATTAAAAAAAATTGATAAAATTTTAGGCTCTTTCATTCGTTTTTTTTTTTTTGTTCAAAAATTTACCTAAACTTTTTATGATTATAGCCTCAATTTTGAAGTTAAATACAACTTCTATAAATCTGCAAATTTTGATATTTACTCACAAAATGCTTGTTCTCTAAAGTAAGATCAAACTTTACTTGTTATATATAAAACATTTATGTTTTGCGTTGTAAACGAACTATTACTTATCACTGTACCTAATGTATTTTCCGAATTTTTGAAAAAAAAAAAAAAATATTTTTTCGCTAATCTTAAGTAAAATTATTTGTTCATTAAAAATTTTTCTTTTTTATTATTCTTCAATTAAAGTTGAAAGAATCAAAAAGTACAATTTGATACACTTTTCATTTCACTTTCGATACAACGCTGAAAGAAGATTTTCCATCCCTGATAAGAGCAAGCGCTGCCACCAAAGCAATAAAAATTATGAATTATGAAAAAGGGAGATTAAAAAAAATTTTTACTCCTTCCAAAAAAACATTCTGTCCAAATTGTGTAAGCTCATTTATATTTTTTTATATTATATTAGTTAACCCTTTGTTCCCGGAGTAACTTTTTTTTAAAATTTTTTTCACGAAAAATTACAAAAATCTTGAGAAAAATACCAAAACGAAAAAATAATGATTGAACTAGTAATTCCATTGTATAAGGAATGTTTTGAGCTAAGAGTACAAAAGTTGAAGTCCATTTTTAAGTAAAAAAAACTAAAAGATAAAAATGCGCGTACAAACAAATGTGTTTTACCAAAAAGTCTTATTAAACTAGTATTAAGATTGGAAAAGCAAATTTTCTGATGAAAAACATGTTTACATATTCCATAGATTGAAGAACCATTATAATCACTCTCTTTTTTATAGCTCTAAGGTTGAGGCTACTTGAAAAATTGAGGAAACCCTCACAAATCCTGCATTTTTTTTAACTAAATGTTAACTTTTATACAGATATTAAATTTTTTGTTGGTCGTACTACTCATGATGCAATAGCTCATGCAATAATTTTCAAATTTTGGTTATTGCAATAAAAAATAAAAAATAATTAATAGGTGGTTTCATGGTGAAACCACTAGGAAGCAAAGGGTTAAGAAACAAAAATTGAACTCTTTCCACACCTGCAGTCGTAGTCCTGACGTAGGAATGACCGAAATGAAGAAACAAATCATTCCACTTGCAAAAATCAAACAAAACCTTAATTTGGAAAAAAAAAGGTAACCATAGATAACTTTACTTTATGGAAGTCTTTTGTCTTTATTTCACTCTAGGTAATGACTATAAATAAAGGGTATTAATTCACCCATACATCCCACTGCTTCTAAAGCAAAAGACTTTCAATTAAAGATTCAGCTAGAGTCTAGCTCCTTGGTTTTCTGAGGTTTCAGGTAAGAGATTAAGGGATTTCAAAAATTAAAAACAAATCCTTCTCGGATAAAATCATAAAATAACATCAATTTTACAGGGGTCAATCCCTTTCGTAATGTAGCCTGGATTTTCAAAAGCTACTCATTTCAACCGAAAAATAGTATATCAATAATAGAATATGTTGAAGAATTAAAAACTTTTCGGTCGCAGTGGATACAAATTAATACCCGAGTTTTCCCCGTGGAATCTTGTTGAGTGGGTTGATTATCAAAACTAGGATTTGCAAAGAAAGTATGATTGGATCCGTCCAAGAAATCAAGAAGGTATATTTCTTCATATATCAATATTGAAGTTTGCTATGAGCATCATTATTTCTTCACTTGAATTTACATTAAATCTTGTTAAAAGAAACATTTTTCCTTTAAAAAATCCCAACAATTTCCTTCTTAAAATATAAAATCCAAAACTTTGTCCCCTCCAATCTAGCATAAAACCATTCTCAAAGTCTTAAGTGAAACCATCAAAAATCTCCATATCCCACCACCAGAGTGACATAATTAAATTTATAAATTCATTTTTGTCAACACGACACGATGAAGACAAACTCTATATAATATGCACGAGACCGAAATGAATTCCTGCATTTTGTCATTGCCATTTTGGGGAGAAGTCCTTTTTTTCTACCAAAAATGTGTTCCATATCTCTTCTTTTATGTAGAAAAATATATATCTAGGGACTTGTAATGTCTTCTCCATTCAACTTGAAGGGTATCTTTTGTAAAAAAGGGAATTTCCATATAGCCACCAGGAATGCACCGAAATCTTCATCCATCATTGTCAAGCATAAAAAAGTGACACACAATCAGGACACAAAGACCGCAGACAAGGCGTTTTTCTTCCTACTTTTTTCCTTTTTTTTTTGTTGAGAGTAAAAGATGTCCCCAAATGGTATAAAAATGTTGTAACTTAAAAGTACATTGCACCGACTTTAAGGAAGTGAGGAATACATCCTGATGAATTTTTTCAAAAAAAATTCAAATGCAAATAAAATTTTATTTCAACTAAAAATGAATAAAAATCAAATACCGGAAAAAACAAACCTTAAGGCGGTAATATAGCGACGGCGCAGTGTATATCCCTTTTTTGATGATTCCATCGAAGCAAATCCATAACTAACCCGCAACCAAAATTTGATTATGCCCACAGTCCAGCAGCGTTCGCTGAGGCGACAAATGCAAAGGGACATCCTCACAACAAGAACCACTTCACCACTATACAACAGACACAGAGAATACGCGACTGAAGTGAAGTGAGTTCTATTGAACTGTGAAACATGGTCATATCCATTGAAGCCTTCAATATATTGTTGAAGTTGAAATAGAATCCAATGCTGTCCACTCTGCCATCAGGTCGTCGTTGCGGACATTGGACAATCCAGTCTCCAATATAACAGCAACCAGTCCAGCCATCATCACTGTTCCCCTTTGGCACGCATTTTTTGTTATTTTTATATTTGCGGCGGCGTTTGTGTTGCTGTTCATTGTTGCAACGAACAATTTATTGAGATGGCAAGCAAATGAATTGGAAGTGATTTGAGTTGACACACATAACGATTGTGCGGTATGTTGGTATTGAATTTTTGGATTAAAGGATGAACACTCTTTGAGGAAGTAGCTACACAACTTGCATAGATTGGTTTTATTTAAAAGCTTGAACTTAAACAAAATTCTTTGCTTTTCGAAGCAATTCTTCTTTCACTTTCTTATCCATAAATTTAGAAACAAAAATAGCTATGCGTAAAAATTCCGAAATTATGATTTTCATAGTTACTGAGGAGCTCTAATCGTCTTTTCGAAATTACCAGTGTTTTACAATTTCTTAGCAACTTCTCATTTTTGAGTATTATCATTTCTAATTGAGCAGGGAGTGACTCTGAAGGAGTCAAGTGTCTGAAAACTCGCAAGTTACAATATCCAAGGAAGCACGTAGAGCCAATTTTCTACATACATTTTGATCTAGCCTTGACATAGCAAAAAGGAAACAAAAATTTTAATTGAAATTGTGATCAACAAAGATACAGAAAGTCAGGTTACTAAAATAAACTTGGTAATGATAATTTTCAAATTAAGATCTGTATATTATTAATACCATTAGTGAATGTGAATCTTGAGAATAAAGAGTAAAATCGTCAACAAAATTATAAATTAGAACACAATATCAAATTTGCAAGAACATGTGAACTGTGATATGGATGTGACCGTGCGGTAGTTGTCATTTTTAATCTAGTTAGTACAGCTGTTGATTTTATTTTAGTCTGGGCGGAAGATACCGTTGACGACTGATTGCTAATGACGTTCATTAGGTGTATTGTGCTCAGTGCTCACTGATAGTTTATTTACTGGGCTTAGATAGCAGAATCTACTACAAAACTACAGCCTGAGGTAGCAAACGTCACTATAAAATCACAATCACAATTTGTTGATCACAATTTCAATTAAAATTCTCTTATCTCTATAAAATCACAATCTGACTAACTTTAACTCTCTTAGAACTAGAAACTCACTTCTTGGATCCTTAGTCCTTTAAAAATTGCAAAAGTTCTTCGTATACTCGATTTGAATTGGATTTTACTAGGTGCCTTGTTTATATTTGACTATTGAAAGAACCACACGTGAATTATAAGTGACAGAAAAAATCCAGCACAAATAGTTATATTTTTATTTGTGTTTGTCTTTTGTTGTTTACCTCTCGTTATTTGCTGATTACAGAGAGAGAAAAAAACGCAATAATAACTTTAGTTCTCATGTATTTAACTTTATTTCTAGTATATTCAACTATTTTCTGGTTTATTCAACTATTTACTTTATATTTAGTTATAATAGAAGTAAAATTATCCCTGGCGTTATTTTTTTTCTGTGTACCTTTAGATGAATTTGAAAGCCTCTTTTTAGAAATAAGTTGGGCACTTTCAATGGTTTCAAATTACTTTTTTTTATAATTTTGACCATCGATCGTTTCTATTTTATTCCAATGAATCTAGTCATTGTTAGAATTTTAGTTCTATAATTTTATCAAACCGATGCAAGCTGAGTCGGTTTTTTCTAAAATCCAATCCATCTCTCGCATTACATTTTAATTTTATGTTTTAAAATGTTTTAACCACCTCACAAAAAAACTGATGGTGAAACAAATCAAAAACATTCCAAAATGGATCGCTAATGTATTTTGCAATTCTTTAAGCGACAAAAAACCAGACACTTCCATCAACATATTCAACTAATTATAAATTTCGCTTAATTATGATGGAAGTTCTGCTGGCAGCTCGTGTCGGAAGCTTATCGTGCCGACATGCATCGCACTCCGCAGCCACCATCAAAAGCGTTGCATCTAAAAAGGATTCATCGTTTGAGCGGCAGCGCATTAGCACTCAGTTCCGCTGTCAATCCTTCATTTCAAATGGAGTATGTGTCTGTTAGGTGTTTATAGGGTTCCCTCTGTAAACCGTTTATACGTTTTGGATTTTGTGTTCCTTATAGTTTCGCGATTTAGGGCCACAATTGAATTTTACCTTTTCGACATTGCAACGCCTCGCCCGTTTCTCCAATTCGTGCCATCAGCTTTTGATTGATGTCTCCGCGTAACACTCTTACTATTCCTTAATCCCTTTCCCCCTTGTGACTCCTAAAATACCACAAGTGAATGTTAGATGGTTTGGCTCTCTGTGTTGCTGTTCGGTCTTAATAAGAACACGACACATTTCATCCGCGGTTGGTTTAATGTGTTAGGATTAAGGATCCACGACCGGCACACTGTGATTCGAGACAACAACCCAACAAAACAACAACAAAAAAATCAAAATCGAAAAAAATACAATTTGACACTTGATAAGGTGATGTGGATAACGTGCTGTGGAAATTCGATTCAGGGATTTTCGTCATCATCGTCATCATTGCCAATGCCATCAGCATCGTTTGCACGCAACAGATTTTTTGTTGTTGTTAGGGGAAGTTGACAGGGTACCGAGGGAATCAGAGGAGGAGGAGGCTCACTACTTGTTGAATTCTAATTGAAAGTGTCAACGTTTTATGTGCTTACAACCTGTAGCTATCTCTTCTCAGTCTTTCTTTCTTTCTTTCTCTGTCGCCCTTTTTTGGGGGGCAAGTATAGGTATGATGTTCTTTTGGTCGTCTCCGACCGATGTCATCTTTCTGTGGGATTTTCATCATCAAACTGTCGGCCTTTTTAGTTGCGGATTTAGTGTTTGGGCGGACATTTAATTGGGTTGGGTATTTAAAATTAAATTGTTTTTCTTTTTTTTTTGTTTGATTTTGGTATCAAAAAATACTCTTGGACATAGATCTGAAGTCTGTGTTGGGGCAAAAGTGAGTGAAGTAAAAGTAATCAAGTTGAACCTTTCAATTTTGTGTGCTTAAGCTGGTGGTTTGGTATTTAGGAGACCATGATTCAAAGATTTTGTTTTTTTGACAAATTAAATCCTCAGTTGTATTTCTGAGGCTTACTATCACTTTCGTTGTGTTAAACCTAAGAGGATATCTTCGAATCGTATGAAATCATGATTTTTCATAAATCTTTCGTGTCTTTTTTTTTTATTTTGATCAGACTGTTTAAAATTTTTTTAAAGACTAAAAGGTATAATAATACCTAATTCAAAAAAAAAAAACAAAACGAAAAAACTCAAAAAAATGCCCTTTTTTTAGTTTTTTGCATTCTGCTCAAATTTTAATTTTTTAATTTAATTTAATAATGGAGGGTGACCAGGCCAATCGGACTAAAAAATTCGGATTCAGCTGTATAACTTATTCCAAAATGTCCTTTTACAGAACTTTGGAATATATACAGAATTTTAAAATAAGGATTTACGATATACAAAATTTTGAAAACTTAAATTTCGCACATACAAAAATTGTGACTCCAAGCCTCCTTATTTAATGAAATAATACATAATGCTACATTAAACAGTTAGGTTTAATAAATTACAAGTTGGAAACGATCATACTGAAATTTCTTTCCAAAATTCTTTCAAACCTCTCGATTAAGTTTTTTTTAAACAACAAAATATATCCAATTTAAACCCCACAATTATTTCCAAATTCTCTTCTAATATCGATGATTTTGAAATATCTTAACCTCTATCATCTCATTTGTTTAAATTAAAAAATCTTTAATTTTCTCACAATAAATTCAAATTAGTCCACTTCTAGTTTTATAAAAGTCTATTATCAATTTTCTCTGCTTATGGGCTGTTCTCAGATTAATCAGAACACAAAACCCAAAGTAGAAAACAAAAAAAAATATTATCTGTAGGTGTTTTCAAACCGTCAATCATATTTCCGAATATTGATTCCATAACCAAAAACCTATAAACTCACCACATCCTTTGTGTACCTATATCGGCTTATAAAATTTATTAAAGGTTTTCATTCAAAGACTTACCAAAGTTCATTCGCACCATCTCATCACTATCCCAAAAGAAACCAAAAATAAAAAAAAAATAAATAAATCTCGACAATCGATTAAAGATCAAATATTTTCAATTCAATTTTTCAATCAAAGAATACAAAATAATGTATTGGAAGAAAAGCAATTAAAAAATAAGAAAAGATCATAAATTAGTGTATGAGGGGGCGATAACAGTATGTAATGTTAATTACTTTCAACAAGCCTTTATCATGCTCCAAAGATTATTGATTGAAAAAAAAAATCTCCGAAATAATAAATGTATCTAAAAGAAAAAGTAGGTACAACGAAGACAAAAAAAAAATACAACAACGAACCATTAGATATCGTTACGAAGCAGTATTTCAATAGCGAAGAAGGAAGTACAGTGGGGAATTATAGGTTTAAACTTGAAATAAAACTGCACAATTTGTTTTTTAATAAATAAAAAACTTTCTAAGCTTTCCTCTTAAATTCAATGTAAGCAGTCAATATTTCTTGCTAATAAGTAAAAACTGAGGAAAACGCCCAAAGCCACGCCCACTTTTTGGTTAAGTTTTTATGTTTTTGCTTGCAATTCCGATTTTAAAGAAATAAAGACTAAATTTTAGACTTAAAACATTCCAAGGACCTTTGATGGCTTTTTTCCGGTTTTCTACATATTATTTATTCCAATTTTTGTCGAGTATTTGGTTCACTGTTTGTTGGTGGTGGCGATAGAAATATACATCACACGAAGAAGAAGCTCCAACATCCATCGCGGGAGAGTATTTAATGGATACATTTTTTTTTTTTAATTTTCTTAGGCTTAATGAATCACAGCTCAGTATACAGATGAATGAGAACACAAAGATTGTAATCGCACAATTGGTTTTCGCTTTGTGTTCGTGCATAATACAAATTTCAGTTCTAATTGTTACAAACGTTATAATAGAACGCGCGTAATACTAAGCTGCTGATGAAAGATGTCATGATATATGAAGAGAAGCAAAAAAAAAAAAAAACAAATTCAAAATGGAGAATAGAAGACTATTCAATTCAGTAGAAAACGGTTTATACACGCAACCAAACACACTCACACTCATACTTACAAAAACATTCAAATGAAAAGGGATATAAAATTTGATAGAAATGAAAGCGTTAAATGATGTCATTGTGTGTGGATGATGCCAGGAAACGGATATAAGGATCTTTCTCTCGTTCGTATTCATGAAACGTGACAAGAATGAAAGCATTTTCAGATGATATGGAAGACAAAGTGTTTCAAATTCGTCAAATTCAGGCGTCACGTGTTGAGATATAAAATGAAAGGATTACACTAAATCATTTTTGTTAAAATCATTTTTGAGGATCTTTTAGGAGATTGTAGTTTTTCAAAAGAATTTTTTTTTTCTTGTGTGTGTTTCAGGAATTTATTGGCGTGAAACTGATTCCTTTTGTTACTTATTTTCATATACAAAAACAGTGGTGTTTTGAGCTCATATCCAAATATGAGCTGGAGTTTTTTAAATGAAGCAAAATATTCAGTCTTCAAACATAACAATTCCCATAATTTTCAGCCAGAAAATCTTTAATTTGCAAAAGTTTGGTTTCCTTAAAAAACAGCTCCAAGCAGTTTGAAGAACAAAGAAAGACGCAAAATGGGCAAGACTCACAAAAGCGACTTGTTTCGCTTGTTGCACTTGTGACACGTGTCATACATTTCGCACTTGTCTCACATTTCAGACTTGTCGAAACTACACTTTGCACATTTCGCACTTGTGGTGCATCAGGATCTTATAACTAAAGGTCTACCATGATCACATTTCTATTGCGCGGCACCACGTCTGCACCATTTAAAACAAAAATTCTAAGCCACAGCACCACGTCTGCACCATGATCAAAGGTGTAAGTCGTCTTCAAAGTTATTTTGACTTAAGCAACAAGTTGCCAGTTTGTACAAACATAACTTGGTGGTCGAGTGGTCAAGGCGTTGGACTTCTAATTGAAAGTGCTTTGGATACTCGGGTTCGAATCTCCTTCTTGTCGAATCTCCTTCTTGTCGGTAGTTTTTTTTTTTTTATTTTTCAACAATCCAAAATTATGTATCATGGTGCAGCGAATTTTTCATACAAAATGAAATGGTGCGGCGGTGGTGCACCGAAATTTTCAGCCAAACGGCAGTGGTGCAGCTGTGGTACGGCGGTCAAGATCTTTTTATTTTTTTCTTTAAAAATTCAATTTCTATTTTTACTCGGGTATCGAAAATTTAATGTATGGTTTTTTATTGTCTTCTAAATTATAGAGATCCTTGAATTATCCCAATACGCTAATGTGAATGATTCACTTCACAAAAAATTTTCTTAAATTCAAGAAATCAATTTTTTACCGAATAATTTAATTATTTTTCAGTTAGAGGAATTTCATCTTCTCATATTTACTTTCACATACTTGAAGTGTCAAAAAACTAACAATATGCAATTGCTTGTTTTTTATTTTTTTGGTATTTTAAAAATAAAAATATCCTCCATTTCTCCATTTTTCTTCCCAAGACCTTCATCGACACTCTAAACACAAAAAAAAAAAAACCAAAGGGCTCTTTTATTGTGTCGCTCAAATCGCTTGGAATTAATTCTATAAGCTGATTCAAATTAACTACATTTTAGCTGAGACACAAAACATGATTCGCTCGCTTGCTCACTAACCGGAACCACTTTGGAACCACATAATGGTTCCAATTTTAAGTACGCTATCAAGTTTCTACCGGTGCGGTGGTGGTTTTAGTGTGGTACTGTGGCGGACCAAGGCATAGTAGATTCATCGTTTTCATTTTGCTTTGCACCGCACCGAATCGATGGTGAGTGGAGAGTTAGATACATTTTCAAGCACAAAACAGTCAAGATTATGTCATCCAATCTCATTTTGGGTCTCCTCCAACGCATTCTCTTTTTAGTCTTGGTCCTAAAGTGGTGATATAAAATTATTTCAAGTCTGGGGTTTCAAATTCTGGGGATTCTATGTGTGTGTGTGTGGTGGAGGTTCCCTTTTAGAAATTTGGTCCATCTGGTGACAACAAAGTTGGATGGTGATTATTTTTAAGTTCTTTCTATACTCTCTTTTGAGGATATTTTTTTCGTTCTTCTCATTTTTTTGCTAAAGAAACTTTTGTTGTCCCTGATTTTTCAACCAAAAGTTGTGAGCCAACTCAAGGGAGAGAATGACACAGGGATCCAAAAGAAGGCAAACACAACAAGCAAAAAGAAAAAAAGAAAACAGGAAAAAAAAAAGAAGGACTTCAAAAGCCTGTGTCCTTGATTGGAAATTAAATTGCTGTTCGATGGACCAGAAAAGTGATAGTTTGGTTGATGAAATTTGAAACTATTTTTGTTTTTTTTTTCTTCTTTTTTTCTTTTCTAACAGAAAATGGTCACTTGAGGAAGTGGCGAGGACTGCAAATGAGGAAATGAAGTCGATTTTATGAATTCTATTGAATTTAAATTATGAAAGAGATAGTTTTTTTTTTTTTGTGTTTCTTTAAAAAGGGAAGTTATGGAGTAACAGCTTTTTGAAATATCATAAAACTTTTTTTATAGTGATTTCTTACGAATGGACGTTTCATCTTGGACTTGTTGTTTTTGAATTATAAGGAAAGGGCAAACTGGGAAGTCTTTTAAATGAGCTGGAAGAAAATAAAGAGTAAAGTATCTTTCAACTTAAATATATACTCATTTATTAAAAGAATATTCAAAACTTTGAGAGACGAACTTAGTGTTGCGAATTGTGACTTTTCAATGAATTTAACAAAACTTTTGAGTTTTCTTTCCCGAGTAAAAATGGAATTCCGCCGCATCAATATGCTGCGCCACGTTCGCACTATTATCAGAAATTTCTATTGCACCGCAACACCGCTGCACCACGCCCGCACTGTTTTATTTTGAAAATATGAACAAAATTCGCTGTACCACCGCCGCCGCACCACGACTGCACCACATCCGCACTATTTCATTTTGAATGAAAAAAATTCTTTTCTCGTACTTATACAAGTGTTTAAGTGGTTTTCAAAAATATTTTGACTTAAGTAACAAATTGCTAGTTCGTACAAACACGACTTGGTGGTCGAGTGGTTAAAGCGTTGGAGTCCTCCGAGTTCGAATCTCCTTATCGTCGATAGTTTTTTTTATTTTTCAATAATCCAAAATTATGTATCATGGTGTGGCTAATTTTTCATAAAAAATTAAATGGTGCGGACGTAGTGCAGTCGTGGAGCGGCAGTGGTGCGCCGAAATTTTCCGCAAATCGGCGCGCGGTGGTGCAGTTGTGGTGCGGCGGTCAAGATTGTTTTCTTTTGAAAAGCCTTATAAAGGAGAATTGGTGGTTTCTTTTCATTATTGTAATATACATAGTGACTTATATATGACTGAAAAGGTTTTAATGTGTGCAGTAATTCTTCGTAAATGCATAATTCTGTATTTTGTCAAGCGAAAGTTCTATGGTTTTTTGAATTAAAAAAGCACAAAACTGCATGTCTTTGTATAATTTGCGCATGTAAACTTTCGTTTTCGATTTTCTATTTTGCCCTCTTGAAAAGAAGTCAACAGAAGGTACAGATATCTTATAAGACTCCAATTGAAAACCAATTACAAAACCCAAACGTGTCTACTTCTTAATGTCTTAGTCCTCCATTTACCGAAACAATCCCAGACAGATGTTGTTATAACCATTTCAAACCCATTTCAACTAAAACAACATCAACCTTCGGCAATAATATTTGTCAGAAATTGAGTTTTAAACTTTCCAATCATTTCGAAAGCCTTGTTTAAATCAGAAAAACACACAACATGCTATTATAAACCACATGTCCTAGCTCATGTACTTGTACCTACATTTTGTTTCATTCTGCCACCATGTTGTTATTTTTATGAAGCAAACTTCCTATACACAACCTACACTTTGTCTAACAAAACCTAAACGATTTCAATATGCAAATGAAATCCGCATTGAGAGACGAAAGACGACGGAGACGATGTTCCTTATGCCGATGGCACACCAAAAGGTACTCGTTCATTCAAATTGGCGTGTGTCTTGCGGCTTTGCAGAGAGTATAGTTGGCTGTTTCGATTTTATTGGTCCACTCTTGAACGATATAATCACCCGAAGCCAATGAGCTCATTTAATTTCCATTCTCTCTCGCTAGCTCTCTGGAGGATATAGTAATCTTGTGTGCTGATGATTGTGATGTGCAGCTGAATATTGCAAATTGTGTGGAGGTGGAGGAGAAGATGCAAAGTCAAAACCACCGAGGCAAAGTTAACGATCCTGAAGCAAACAGGCCTTAGATTCTTATTAATCCATGAAACAACTATTTTGACTATAGGAAGGCAGCCCTACACACAGAATGCTCCAAATAAGGTTGATCTCTGGTTGATTTCTATTGCAGCGTCACGTCATCGTCATCGGCAGCCGCAAGCCAATCCATTTTTAGAACTCGTAAACCAAAAATCTAGGAGCAGGTTCTGGTCATCCACAACACACTTACCTTAACCATTATACAACCCCCAGATTTTGAGATACCTTCCCGGTTCTAAAATCTCATTCTGGCGAGTTTCAGTACTTTGGTAAAAATAGCAATTTCAGCAGATTGGATGAATTTGGATTTATCTACGTGCTAGGCTTGCAAGTTTTGGACTGGACTGGACTGGACTATAGTGAATTATCTCCAAAGTTACTATACATGTGGAACAAAAGCTAGCTGAAAAAAAAAAGTAAGAAAACAAACAATCTTTCATCCGTTGGATATGTACGCTACGTGTAGGCGAGAGAGTTCTTCTCTTGGTGAAGTTGCTATACAAAGTTGCTTGCGGAGTTATGTTTTGTTTTCCTTTGGAATTAATTTATGCCTTTTGGGCTATGGGGGGATTAGTTTAGATAAGGACTTGTTGGTGTGCTTTGCTTTTCCGTTGTTTTCGAGGTTTTTCTTTTTTCCAGTGCGAGAGTGTGTGGTAAAAAACACTCGCATTGTTTGTTGCGAGAACGTGGACGTTATGCAAATTATTCTTTAAAGTGCGAACGCAAAGTTTGTTTGTTGTGGGCGGATATGTGGGTTTTTTTGTAGTCTTGTGCATTTTTTTTATGGGTAACTGCAGAAGGTTTATCCACTAACAGCACGAGTGAATACCCTTTGTGATGGAAAAATAGAAAAAACAACTCCCGGAGATTAAAATTCAAATCCAAATCTGATACGTTTACTGTGAGTTGTGTGGTATAGTGACGTTTTGGCGCCATGTAAATCCATCTTGGCTATGGCGTGTTATGAATTTTAAAGAAGATAGTTTTCAGCTAAACATGTAAGATAAATTGATGTTTTTGCTTGAATATTGTGTCAGAGATAAATATGAAGTACGCTCTTTTATCTATAGATACTCATATGATCTCTTCACTTTTTAATATTTTCGGAAATTAAACTTAATCTTTGTTTTAGAGACAGTGCAACATAATTCAAGATTTTATAGTTATAGGTGTCGATGTTGATTAAAAATATAATCACTGGGCATAAATTATTCAAGTTTGCTGCTCAGCTCTTTTGTTTAACTGCTTTAAAAAATTTTCAAAGAAGCCAATACAAAACAGATGGAAATATTAAGCTGGGTTAGAAACTAACTTTGGTGCCGTTAAATACAAATCATATTAGTTGCATTCAAAACTGAAACGCGCATAAGACGCGTTTTGGACGCGTTTCTGACGCGCTTTGGAAGCGTTTCGGACGTGTTTCTGTATTGGACACGTTTTGGACACGTTTCGGACGCGTTTCGGACGCGTTTTGGAAGCGTTTTGGACGCGTTTTGAACGCGTTTTGGACGCGTTTCGGAAGCGTTTTGGAAGAGCTTAAATGCGTCTTGGAATGCTCATTAGTTTACCTTCGAGTCCTATTTCAGACAATATCTGATTTCAGCTATACACGAATGTGGAACACCTTACCCGCCCCTGTTTTTCCATCCCATATCATAACTCAGAACTTCAAAAATTTTGGTCATCGGTATCTTCATCGGTAACCCTTCCCTATTTTCTTAACGCCTACTGTGTTCACCATATTTATGTACAATCTAAAATAAAAACAACAACATTTAATAATAATATGTTTTTTTTTTTATTTTCTTATTCGGGTATTTAGTTAATCAATATAACAATAATAATATAACTCCATCACTTTCTTTTTTTTTATATAAATTCACATAAAGAAACTATATTTTATTTACAACAAATTCTAATAAACTTATTCTATACAACACATTTTTATTTTACACAAGGATTTAATTTGATATTTTTATTTTTGTATTTATTTGATTTTATTATTATTTTTTACAAAACATTTTTCTTCTCTTAAAGAGACTAGATAATATACATATAAAATTTACAAAAAAAAAAAACGTGTATTTATTTAAATTTTCTATAAACAAAAAGGAAGCACAATTAATAAAAAATATATTGATATTTATTTAATAGTTTTTTTTTTTTTTTTTGTGGAAGAACTATTTATTTATTTTAATTTTTACAAAAATGTATTGCAATTTATTGCAATACGGATATTTCTTATTATTTTTTTTTTTAATGGAAGGCAAGATTTTGTTGTTGTTATTTTTAATCATTTTTTATATTTTTCTCATAAATAACAAAAAAAAATTGAGAAAAACAAATATATTTTATAAATTAATTTATCTTATTTATTTACATTTTATTTAGTGTTTATTTTTTATTTTAGCAAAATCTTAAAATTTTAAATCACAGATAAATATTTTTTTTGTTAGTTTTTAACTAACTTTTATCTTAACAATTTTTTTATAGTTTGTATTGTATATTTTTATATAGTGAACTTCAAGAAGTTTTTAAAAATAATGTGACATTTAATAATACATTTTTGAAATAAAAAAATATAATTCTTTTGTTAAAATCGATAAATATAGTTGCACCCAGGAAGCAAAAAGGATACAGTGTGAATTATTAGGACTTGAAAGTCTGCACCAATAAGAAAGGGAGGTAAATATTTTTTTTTATATAAATTGTGTATGTTTTTTATCTTTTCTTAATTATTTTTTAAAATTTGTTAAAAATACTATTTTTTTTACATTTTTTTTTACAATCCACACTGTACAGGAAGTAATAGTCTCTATTTTAATTCATAAACTAATCACCTTGGGCGACAAAAACTAAAATATGGAAACAAATTACAATGCAACGAGTAAAATCGTTTTGGATCCGTTTTCAAGTCGAACCCGTCGACCTTGACAACATTCCACTCGTTCTTCATGCGAGCATAACTAAACGACACCTGATCATGGAAAGTATCTGGCCTGATAAACTCCATTGGTTCCAAATGCGAATGGAAATTGTCCACAACTGTAAGAGGGACTTTTAGCAGGTGTTCTGGAAATAAAAACAAAAAAAAAATATTTTTTATAAAAAATCAATAAAAATGAAGACAGACAAAAAAAAATAAGTAAAACCTGACAAACTACTCACCGATAATGAATCCCATTGTAACATCGTCCGGGAATCGTATCTTATCCCCGATACTAATGAACTTTCCTCCACCGGCGATCGGTAGCATTTTCAATGTGAGCGCTCTGCTGAGACAGAAGCCAGCACCGCCAGTTGCAAACCAAAATGTGATCTTCTTATTTGTTGGTAAGGATGAGTTTTTCTGTAAAAAAAAAAACACAAAAAAAGGATCAGTAAAATGGGTGTTAAAACTTAGTTTTTTGATTAAAAAAATGTTGTTTATTTTATTTTTTTGTTCAGGGCAAAAAACACGATGAAATAAGGGCACGTAATATTTCTTTTCTGTCAAAAAGAAAAAAGAAAAAAAGAGAACAGAAAAATGTAGGCAGCCTGAAGGATTAATTGTGCAGAAGATTATACCAGATTACAATTTTTATTTTGGCACCGCAACAAGTGCAGAGTTGATTGTGATTAATGAATCGACGCGAGTACCAAGATTGCCGAATGATTCCAAAGTTACTTTCGAAATGTACCTTCATTAATAAAACGAGTTTCATATGAAAATATTTCAATTATCTTCTGTTTTATTTTTACTTGGTCATCTTGCCCCTGAAGGTGTTTTAAATGCTTCACTTTGCACTAAAATATTAAAATAGTTTGGCATTCATTGATTCTTTTTTCGTTAAATAAAAAGCTAATACGTTCCACACAACATTTAATTATATTCATACGAGTACCTATATAGGCACAGTACACATAAAAAGGTAATATCTTCCAAACTGACATTGGTCCTGTTTACTGCGATTAAAATATAAAAATTAAATTTTGGAACGTATTCAAATACTTTTTAAGAGAAAACGAATGATTTTATACTAAAGTGCTTCAAAAAGAACTTTAATCTTATTTGTGGAAAGTTTTTGAATAGTATACTATTCCTTTGATATTGTGGAACGTATTTGTGTATTAGTGGAAACAGTGGAATTTAACCTTTAACTCTTTTAAATTTAATACAAAAATATGTGAAATATGTTAAAAATCATTGGCGTTAAAAATATTGTGGAACGTATTCATATTAAAATATACGAAGAACTGTGGAATATAAGATCTACTTCATACAAAAAAGTTTGATTGGAAATCCTAAGATGCAAAATGTGGAAATATGAGAAAAAATGGTCGGGTAGACATTGTAGAACGTATTATTTTTTATCAGTGGAAAACGTGTAAGGCAACTTTTAAAAGCTTCTTCTCAAAAATAAATTCAAAATATATGAAAAAATTGCTGAAACTATTCATTTTTCCATCTTACTGACAAAAACTTTATTCAATCGGTTACCAAATATAGTTAGGAGTCTGTATTTTATTTTGTGAACATTCAAAATTCACGCTGTTGTGCTTTATTTCATAAATTCAAAATAAATACTTTCCGCAACCTATCTTATTGGATCAATAACGTTATGCTCCACAGATAATAACTAATACAGAAGAAAGCAGAAGGAAAAACTAGCAACTACCTTACAAGATATAATATGTGGAACATAAGTATTTCAATTGGCCTCGCAAAAATTGTGTGAGTTTGAGAAATTAGTCCTCAAAAACTTTAAGTTTATGTAGGTACTATGCTTCCAATACGAAAATTGTGGACTGTAACTTTTTTACTAAAATGTCATCAACAAGTTGTGGAACGCATTCGTTTCTTTAATTTAATTCTGTATTTCAATACAATTATAGCAAATAAGCAAAAATAGCAAATAATACAAAAAAATTCCTTGAAATGTTGTGTGGAACGTATTTAATATTTGTTCCTAAAAATTGTAGAATAAAATTCTTGTAACTTCAAAATGATAAATCTTTGTAAATACTTCGTTTTCTGTTATATCTTGTATCCACTGGCTCCACTGAAATCTTATGGAATTTACATCCCTATACGTTCCACATTCGTTTTAACCTTATAATGTGATTTTGTTTCAAAACTTATAACAACTGAAAATATTTAATGAATTTAAAAATTTTCATCTGAAACGTTTAAACTGGTAAAAAAAAAACCGGTTAAGTGATACATTCCACAACTACTTAAACGAACGAAAGTTGTAATTAGCTTTCAAAAAAATATTCAGCGATTAATATTTTATCGAGATTGACATATTATACAACTTATTACATTTTTATTTCACTAGAATTTTATTTATGTAATTTTTTTTTAATAATAAAGGGCACAAAAACTCCATCTCTTTGTGTTACTACTTTTTGTATTATTTTTTTTTTTCAATGTAACCTCTTAAAATTAATAATATTCGTTAATTAATTTTATAATTGGTTATGTAACCCTTGTCTCCTGTTGCTGTTTATTTTTCAAAAATTGATTAATTTATTTTATATTATTTTGCAGGGTAATTAAAGTTCTTTTATTCCACAAAAACCATACAAATGAACAACAGCAGAGTCGAAATAAGTTCATACACAAACAACAACAACAAAATAACCAATCACTCACTATTAACTCACCTCACAATAATAACAACAACAACTTTAGCGGCGAGAGTCTGTGGTACACGCTGTTTGTGGTACATTTAAATTAATTGAAGCGAAAAACAAACCGTCAAATTGTGTTGTGGACGTTATTGGCCCAAGCACCCAGACAATCAGAACAATTTTTCATATTCAACTGAAGAAGAAGAATGAAAGAACGAACATCATCGAACCACAATAATGAGAGAGTGGCCTATCGAGAGGACGTACGTTCGTGGTTTCCTACTCTCGTACATATACGCCATCCAGCCGGTCGCGGCATGCGTCTGAAGGCTCACTTCACAAATACAATGGGTCGTCGTGGTCGGTGTCAGTGGGGAAACTTATCGTTCCGCACATGAATCTCTTTTTTTTCAATTTAAAAAAAAGAACACATATTTAATTTTCCATCAGCAAAGAAGAAAAAACCACAACCTGACACTTTGTTTTCAAAACACGGTTATTTTTTTGATTAACGCACTTACGGGCCATGTCCGGGTCTACCTGTTGGTCGCTGCAAACAAGAAAGACTCACAAAGCGCATAAAACATGGTGGATGATGGCAGCCGTTATACTAATTGAAAAGATCAAATGAAATGACAGTTGACGTATGAACTGTCATTTGTCATCACCAAAATGACAGAGTGGAGGCGGAGGTGGAAACGACGATGGAAATGTTTTTCCATCGTCGTCGTCCGTCAAAGGAGTCATCGATATAATGAGCAATGAATAATGAAGCCCGCAATTCTATAGACCAAAACACCAGGAACGTTTTTTCTTTACCGGCCACAACCGCCGCGGCTGATCATAACCATACGATTGCTTCGATCATATCAATTATTAATGACTCGATTTGGATTATCACCGGTTACACGGAGATTAATAGCATGTCAAGGAAAATGTGCAATTTAAGGGGATCCTTCTCTCTCTTTATCTCTCTCCCCCTCAAAATTACATACAGAATAGCGAAAGATCCTTCGATGCTGAACGAAAAATCATGAGAAGAGGATAATAACCGGTAAGCGGTTTACCATCGGTAGCCAAAGGAATATTATAAGTGATTGCATGTTTGCAACGCGCTGAATATAGAGGAAATATATATTGATTTTGCCATAAGTAACATTCAGTTGGGGGGAATATGGTCTAAAAGAGAGGACTTAAATTATGGTTGAGCTCAATGAATTTCCATAGACCATGCGCTGCAGCCATAGAATCAAAGTAATCCGAAACTAATGGTTCCGAGTTTGAGAGATGCTATCAAAAAAGTTCAGTCTATAGGACATAACAACTGTACCATGAGCAGCAAGATAACTTCTAGAAAAGCTATTAGTTTTGTTTAAAAAAAAAAAAAATACTCTTCGATTGAGTTAGCATGATAAAAGAGAAGAAGTATTAAGTGTGCACATTTAAGTTTGCGGCAGTAGAAACTAGAAGCGATAAGTTTAATAAGTTGATTTTTGAATTATGATGAAACAGTGAATATACAGGGTGTCCCAAAAGTAATGGATCAAACGAAGTATGCTAATAGGGGATCTTAAGGGCTCTCAGAATTTGGTAACTTGTTCATCCCAAATCCTTACGGTTTTCGATTTAATGTAATTCTTGTGAAATTTCGAAAAATCTCGACTTTGCAACAGTATTTTGCTTCCTGCTGCCATTATTGATTTTTGTTTTTTACAATTCTTTTACTAAAACATTGACAAATAATTAGGAACAATTAATTAATCAAAATATTTTTTATTCCATAAGCCATTTCGATGCAAATTAACTAACAGTTTCAAGTTTTATAAAAAATAAATTTCTAACTTTTATTTGAGAGCAACACCGCAAAAAAAATTTCTATGGTGTGAGAATGGTTTATTATTTTAAAAAGTTGCCCTGTTATTGTAGTTTTCAAAAATGTATAAAAGTTTCCAAAGTTGCAGTTAGATCGCAAAATATTACAATTTGAATTCAACAAAACAGGGTTTTTCAAAGCAAAAATACAAACAAAAATTGAGGCTTTTGTTCAAAGAAAAATAAACAAATAACAGTTCGAGAAAATGTGTTTGTTTTGGTTGTTTTTTGCTCTGAGAAACCCTGTTTTGTTGAATTCAAATTGTAATATTTTGCGATCTAACTGCAACTTTGGAAACTTTTATACATTTTTGAAAACTACAATAACAGGGCAACTTTTTAAAATAATAAACCATTCTCACACCATAGAAATTTTTTTTGCGGTGTTGCTCTCAAATAAAAGTTAGAAATTTATTTTTTATAAAACTTGAAACTGTTAGTTAATTTGCATCGAAATGGCTTATGGAATAAAAAATATTTTGATTAATTAATTGTTCCTAATTATTTGTCAATGTTTTAGTAAAAGAATTGTAAAAAACAAAAATCAATAATGGCAGCAGGAAGCAAAATACTGTTGCAAAGTCGAGATTTTTCGAAATTTCACAAGAATTACATTAAATCGAAAACCGTAAGGATTTGGGATGAACAAGTTACCAAATTCTGAGAGCCCTTAAGATCCCCTATTAGCATACTTCGTTTGATCCATTACTTTTGGGACACCCTGTATAGTAGATTGGAAGTTTTAGATCAAATTCAGAAGTCTGGCACAAGTAGTGAGCAATAAATATTGTAATGAGAACTGGTTTAATTGAGTGTTTGGGAAGATTTACCGATGTTTAAGTCTTTCCACACCTGCAGGCAATATAAGGATATCGGTCAAGAGAGCATTTTTACAGTATTTATCGCTGATAACTTTATTTTAGATCAACAAACAGGTTTAAAGAAGTTTTATAGGATCCTTAAAGGAGTTTAATCAATCGTTAAAGAAGCTTCATACAAAGAAACTTTTAATTTAGTTTAAAATAAAAGAATCCTGTTCTAAATCAATGAATTAAATAACTTTTTTAGAAGTCTTACAGAAGCTAAACAGAATCATTAAAGAAGGTGGACAAAAAATAAGTTTCACACAGTTCTTTTTCTTCACAGATCTATATTCAGAATGTCATAAAAGAAAAAAAAAATATCAAGGGTGAAAATTGCATAGAGAAATTGTATAGAATCTTTGATGAAGCTTTATAGAAATTTTAAGGAAGCTTGGTTCATAATCAGTCAAAAGAATGAGATAGGCGATTTTTTCATCATATTTTGAACTTAAAATTAATTCATTGTCTTGTGACGATTATTAATTATTTATTAAAGTCATTGAAAAGTTCAATTTCAGACTTCTGTCTTCGAGAGATAAGATTTTGTCAGATTATCAAAATTATTATTTTAAAGCAATAAAAATTTCGTATACGTTTCCGCTATTCAATAGCTTTAAAGGCGGCTGATTCTATATCAGTAAAATCATGGAAGAAATAAAGAAATTATGATTCGCCTTCTAAATTTTTTCAAAAATCGAAAATTTTTAAAAATTAAAAGAAGCTTTACAGAATCGTTAAAGAAGCTTTTAAAGAGATTGACTTCTATTTTCCAGAGAAAATATTTTGCCACATATTCAAGTTGTTATTCATACTTTAAAATAGTTCACGTCGAAAGAAATTTATATAGGTACTTTCCGAATACCTAAAACCTACCTATCTAGTACGAAAGGTTTCAAATAATCGATAAGTGATCCAGCTGACAACTGGTACCAAAAAGTTGAAAGTCCTAACCAAACATTTTTTAGGTAATGACTCCTGAAAAATCACAAAATCAGCAACTTCCAAAAAAATATTATAAATGAAAAATACGACAAAGAATTGTACCGATTGGAAGGTACTATTTTAAAATTGGTAGCTGGTCCTGTAAAAGGAAAGTGCTAGCTAAATGATTGGTAGCAGCTGAAATTTTTTTCTTGTCAGAAAAAATCATCCAAAATATTAGAATTAGAATTGGTTACCGAAATATTGGTAATTTCGAACAAAAAATGGGTAGAACTTTCTGAAAAATCAGTGGAATAGAATTATTATCGAGGATTTAGTTGTTCTTATTTTTAACTTACAAAAGATTTAAATGGTAATAACTAAACCACTTCAAATTTAAAGATTTCTGTTATATAATCTTTTTTAAATACTTACATTATCCAAATGAATTTCCAACGGTGACGAAATGCTAGGTTTTCCCAAATACCAATCAACTGATGGGCTATATTCATCCAATAAACGTACCAAACGTGGAACATTCACATAATTGTCATCGTCAAAGTGGCAAAACCATCTGAAATTAAAAAAAAAATATTTAAATTAACTTAGTTCGTCAAACATCAGCATTTTGAAAAAAAAAAAAAAAAACATAATATTTCAAAAACTCAATTGAACCGAAAACAAATTTTAACAAAATGTCGTGCCTTATAATGACTCTGGATGAAATGCTTAAATTATCTTTGGGTACCAGCCCCCTAACCAATATTCAAGTTGCAATTCTTCACAGTTTCCTCAAAATTCTCATTCAAAAGTTAAATATTCAAACTGATTTTGTTGAAATCTCAGGAACAGAAGTTAAACATCTTCGAGAAATGATGTGTAAAGCTCATAATCCTTTGGTTGATTTTACAGTTTGTTCCGATGAAAAACTTAACCGTGATATCAATATTTACCAAATGGAAGAAGATATAAATAAATTGACAGAAATTGTAAACAAACTGGAAAGTGATTTGAAACAACATTTGGAAGCTATTGAACGCTGTAAACGACCTCCAGCTATGAATTGTCTTCAACTGAGAAGACCAAAAAATCGTCCATTACCGGAAGATGAGTCATTTAGTTCAGATTGTGAAGACTTGTGTACACCATGTGACGAAAAAAGTCTCATTGCTTGTGATCTTCTTCAAAACCAAACTTTTTTGAAGAAACTTATGCGTCGTATTACTTCGCCGGTTGTTGATCGTATTTTTGAATTTGAAACAATGATAAACATGCTAAATGAAAAGTTTCAAAATTTTTTGAACACAGCTCAGGATGAGTATCAAAAAGTTCCTCTAATCGAAGACTGTTTAAGAGAAACTAGATCTGTCAAAAAGCAACTCGATAAACAACATGAAGAGTTCATCGAAACAATGGAAGAAATTCAAGAAATGATGGATGGCAAATTAGACAAAATGCACATACCTGCTTTGAAGAAGTACATAAGTGATAAAATGTCAAATATAGAAAGAAAGTTGGAGGCAGTTATTCAGAAAGAACAATGTCCAAAAGCAGCTGGAGTCATTATGACCAATTTGCAATGCCTTTGTTGTACAACAAAAGTTTGTCAAAAAGATAAAGTCTATCCAGTTCCGCTTTTGGGTGATGTTAAACGCTTTAAAGTCAAGTCAACAAGTCATGATCCAAATTTTTGTATTCCTCAAGACCGACCTAGAGCGTGTGGTGGAGATCACACTGTAATTCGACCGAATGAAAAAACTCTCCAGAAATTGAATCTTCTTGAGGATTTCGGTGATCAAATGAACTTGCCTCATGATCTAACCAACAATGTTAAATATTTCAAAGGTCTTCACGGTCGAATGTATCGTCAGGGTCCCAAGACTGATATTTTGAAATAAATTTTCTCATCTTTTTTTTTTTTGTTTGTAATCTCTTCATTAAGCTCATGTTTCAGGCACTGGCAATGGCGTGACGATGGAAGACCGAATGCGATTTGTCGTTTTCAGAGGCTTCGTGATGCTGAAAAAAGATTTCGTATTCTCATTCGCTTTAGACTTTGTCTTCATGCGATCATTGAATATGCCTCATTTGAGCGACAAATCCGATTAACATTTTTTTTAGCACCCTTTCTTCGTCGTTTGTCTGTACTTCGATTGGCCTTGCATGCCTTTAACATGAACATAATTACAACAAAGACAAAAAAACAACCATTTTTCTGTCAACTTTTGGATTAAAATTTTTAAAAAGAGAGAAGCGTGATGATGTCAGAAGTTGTTGTTAACTTTTTATCATCTCTTTGTTTCTTTACTCAATTCAACCAAAAACGAACAGCAAAATATTTTCATTTTGCAATCGAAAGTCCTTTCGGCAATTCTTATTCGATTTTGACAGTTTTTAATTGAAATTTATTATTTACTGAAGGAATATTGGTGAACGCACAAAGTACTATCAAATTGGATATTTGTGTTTTGAGAGATGAATTCGAACAGAATTTATGACACATTCAGGCAACAGTCAGTATCATGATTAATTTTTCGTTTTTTTTTTTCTTCGATTTGGTGGTAGATTTTTGCATCGAGTGAATGATATGTGAAAGAGATATTTTCAATTTGTAAATTTTCGGTTTGCATAGAATTGCAATTTGCAATCATTTAATATGTTTTTGGGATAAAAGCACACAAATAGATGGTTGCAATAATGAAATATCATTCAAAGAAATATTTTCACTGGCAAAAACTCAACAATTTGTATGAAAGAGATTATGGTTACCATGTTTTCAATATTTATAATCGATAGTTTTCAGTAAACAAAGTTTTAATCTTTCGTTAAGCTTTTACATAATATTTTTAGTAAAAAAAAGTGGTATTAACTTCAATACCTTTGTATGTTAGGCCATGCGTCAAAAATCCAAAATTAAAAAAATTACGAAACAGTAATTTTTGTTTGCATTTCTGCCTTGAAAGACTAATTTTTGTTTAAAACACTGATTACAGTTTAAAGCTTAATAAGTTTGTCTACAATTTAAGACCAATGACCATGTGTTTGAAGTCAATACTTTCTAAAATGTTTTTGTCCAAAGTTTGTAATTTTTTTTTGTAAAAACGATTATTTCGATTTTCGATTCTGAATTTTTTGTTGTTGTGAAAAATACTAATTCTACACAGGGCCGTCTTTAACTATCTTGGGGCCCTTGGGCACACAAGAATTTGGGGCCCTTTTGGAAAGTAAAATAAGTACAATGGTTGGCTAAAAGGCAATGGTTGGTTATAAAGGGGTGCAAGTATATCGTTCCATATAAAGTACCTAGTGTCTTTATTATTGGCAGGGGGTGTCAATAATACGTGCATTGAGACATCAAACGTTGCCACTGCCAATAATTGTACATTTTATATTGCCAATAATTATACCGTGTATCCGTTATAAGTTTCAGTTTGAAGAATTGGAAAAAAAGAGCTCAAACGGATTGATAGATTTGCTAAAAACTCGGTACAAACTATTTGTACGTGATTTCCAAGACCCGTTATTTTATTTTAATGTCTCCTTTTTAACGTATATATCCAATGTAAAGTTTTCGAGATATTTCTCAAAAACGGATAACGATTTTGCTTTGAAAAAAATCCATGTAATGCTGCAAATAAAGTCGCACTTTTGATAAAAGAAAAATGTTTTTGGACCGTTATTAACGGTACCTTTTGCCATCAAAACGATTTGTTAATGTAAACGACACAACCGATTTCAATAAAAATTTTGACATAAAAAGGTTTATACTAATATTAAAATTAAGAAAAGTTAAAAAAAAATATTTTTGGATTAAAAAAAAAAATTTTTTTTTTTTTTGAAAAACAATTTTTTTTTTAAAGTTATTTAATGAACTTAAAATACGAGAGCAATTCGCAATTCAAATTAAAAAATGTTTGGGGGTGCCAACCATTGTACCATGGCGTTTTCCATTGAACCAAAACATTGATGTACCGTCGATGAGCCGGCAATAGTTTTTTCTTAAACGTTTTCCAACGGAAAAAGTATTGATGTTTTTTTTTTTTTGCCGACGAATTGATTCTTTTTTCGTCTTTTAATACGAATCTACACATATTTTTACACTAATTTTAGCACGCACTACAAATTTGACAGTTTTGCAAACCTCAAACGAAATTATTATTTAATGAAAAAGAAAGTGGAAGAGAATTCGTTGTTTTTATTAATAAATAAATAATCTTACCTTCAGTGAAAAAAAAAAGATATTTTTCTTGTTTTTTGAAAATATTGTCTTATTTTTTTGAAAATATGAATTTGGGTTTGGTCGTTTGGATTTAAATTTTAACCGCATACGACGCCACATAATTTGTTTTCATTTTGAAAACATATATTTTCCGTATAGGTGTAGAAAAAACGTTATTTGGTTGCCATATAAAAACTAAAATTTTTGTTAGATGGTCTGCCCGCCAAAAATGTTTTGAGAATAAATGTGTGAGTGAAATTTTCGTTCCTTCGGGGCCCCCCTCATAATGGGGGCCCTGGGCACGGGCCCTGTGTGCCCTTATGGTAAAGACGGCATTGATTCTACATTAAAATGGTGAAAGCTGTTAAAAGTTTATAGAACAAATGAACCAAAAAACGAGACTATCAGTTTTTTGTAGATTTTAGGCTTTAACAGTTAATAGTAGATTGTGAAAGGTTAATCGATTGGTATAAAATTGGTCTAATGGAGCATATTCTCTGATGACATCGCTTAAAATATTTTTTTTTGTACTCTGTGTAAAAGTTCATCATTTTTAACTCCTCTCTTATTGACACTCACTTGATTATACCAATCAGTCGCACTAGAGCGTTTGAATAAAAAATTTGATATGAAACAAAGTTTCATTTTTCTTCATTTTTTTCCATTAATTTAAAACAAAAATCCATTACTTTAGATTTTTTTGTTTTATACCAATCTGAAAGAATTAATGAATGGTCTAATATAGTGCATTAATTGGAAAAATGGACTACCCACAACCCAAATACTGTATTGTCATCTCATGACGTAAAAAATAAATGTAAGTAAAAAAGTTATTGGTAAAAATTTAATTTATAAATTGGTCTAAAAATTTTAATTTATTTCTTTACCAATCATCAAGATGAAAAAAGACTTAAGAGTGAACGTTTTTTCATTTGACTAAAGTAAGATTTTGTATTGAACAAAAAAACCTCATAAGACTTAAACAAAACAAAAATCAATAAATAAACTTTAAGCTGCCAAGTCCATTTATCTTTCAAATTTTTTTTATTTTTTACCTGACAAATCTAAGCCGCAATCATTTAAACACTTTACTTTTGTATTCGTTTTGTAAAAGTTTCACCACTCTACCGCCTTTGATCTGTCATAAATTTGCGAACAAAAAACTGCCCACATTCCGACTTGCTGTATGTTGTAAGATTTTTACTTATTTTTTTGTATCTGTTTCAAACGCCTTTTTTTTAAATGACTGTCCGAGGCACAAAGTGTTGTGATCTAAATTCGCAAACGTTGCACACTCTCTAATATTATTCCAATTATCCCCCAGGTAAGGTAAAAACATGAAATATATGACACTCTCGAGGTAATCATCTCGGACATCAATTAAAAACATAAATAATTTCCAAAGCAATTTTATAAGAAACTATGAAGGAAGTGACTGCAACAACCAGCAGCAAAACGGTGGCTCGCAAACAACAACAACACATTCAAAGCAATTGAGTGTAAAACAAGCGCACTTCCACTGCGCATGTGCACCATTCGCACAAAAAAAAGTCCAGTTTTAGTTCAGTGGTCATATATTTTGAAGCTCCAACAGCAGCAGCCAGCAACAAACAGCACTTCTTGTATAATTATTAGTTCCATGACAGATAATGACCCCTCGTTGCACCACCACCGTGCAACACACCTGATTTTATATTTTTTTGCAGCGATTTTATTTTTATGATTGGAGTTCTGGTTTTAAGACCACAAAACTGTCAGTCTTGCCAGGTATAGCAGAGAGCAGTGGTTTGGCATCTCCCGAGTAATAATATTATGTTGCACTTACAAGTTGCAAGCAGCCATACATAAAGGCTGAATGCACTCATTCTGTTTAGTACGTACATCGACCGACCGGTGGTGCAGTGGTGTCGTAAATTCTCAACTTGCAAGCAATGTAATTACAATTTTTATGCGTTTCGCTTTACAAGAGCACAAAACTGCGCGAATTCCAGAACTCGATCTGTCTCTCCCGTATAGACTGCATAGATACAAATAATATGGTAGCCTCCCTGAGACTAAAATGCATCTTCTTCGTTTCATAGAACGGATATCAGTGGCAGCCGCAATTTTTAAGGGGCTGGGGATAGGGGCAACTCTGTGGACCGCAGGATGACATTGGACTAATTGGAAATTACGAGTTGAACTATCATCTTGGAGACGCGACGACGCATTTGTGTCGACGACGTTGATTGTATATAAATTGCAATGGATGCAAGTCTTGATGATTCTCTAGGCCTCCCCTTAGGGTGCCAAGATAGAATGCAACAAACTATAGCAATGGCGGCAATGTCTTTCCCTCTGCCTGTGATTAATACTCTGGAACAAGTTGGAAGAATTCAAATGACTTGCCATTGCCAGTCGTAAATCTAGAGCGTTTCTTTTTTGATGAGATTGAGGGTTTTTTGTTGTTATGCGTGGTGGACAGATGGAAAAACTTTTTATTTTTTAAGGTTAATGAATCTTTAAGAACACAATTTAAAATCTTAAGTCTCTCTCGGAGATTCACTTAGTCAGTTCCGCAGCTGGATATCAATACAATTTTAGAATTTTTCTTCATTTCTTTTATTTTATTGTAAATGATGAAAATTTGTTATGAGTTGATTATGATTAATTATTTCAGGTGCGATGTGGGTGTCTTTTTTTTGTGGTGAAGCTTGGACCTATTTATGTACATTTTTGGAGGCACACCTTGTGAACCGTCAAAGCTGAAAACAAATTGGTTTTTGAGTTATTTGTGAGGCTTTGTTGTCTGGGTTTTTTTTTGTTGTTGTTTTTGGTTTGTTTTGTAAAGTATAAATGAAGTTCTCATGAGGTTTATTGTGTTTATGTGGATTGTCATACTAATCCCCTCATGTAAATGAAATAAAACATAATTTATCTTGTTTTAAATGAATCCAAGACAAGACCAACAACGGTGTGATATATTAACTCAACTTACGGTTCAATTCATTTCTTTTGAACAAAAAAACGGTTTGTTTTTGTTATACCTACCATCGTTGTTGTCGTTTGTGGTAAAACCTTTGAAAAATATTACTAGCCAGAGTGAGAGGAATATGGTAGTTATTAAAATAGTTTTTCAAAACATCATCTAAATTCTTTAAAAAGGCACAAAGATAATAAACAAATAACAAAAATTAGGTCATTAACTTTAGCGAAACACCCACTTCCAGTTTATATGCAAATAATTTGTGGGTAATTAGTAAGACCAATTTGGAATTTGCTGCCCTTTCATTATTTTTAAACACTTCGCTCACTTCATGAGAAACTTAACGAAAAAATTTGTCTCTATAAGCGCTAACTTTATTTCTAGAGCAACTAATTGGTATAAACAAACCGCCTCTGATTTAAGTCTTGAAAATTAATAACTTGCACATGCACGTACTTGACGTGAATAATTTTGTAATATTAATGTGTGATATCTACATTTAGACCAGTTTATAGCAATGATTTAAACACTCTGTTTTTGTGCTGTGGCCAGTACAATTTGCACGTTCATCAGTTTATAACTCATGCAACTACACTATTACCCAAAAACTGGAAAATTAGTTCAAGGATTGGTATAAAATTAAGTATAATGTGAAAACAGATAAATTTCAAATTAAATAAGATTATAAAACTGTGATGTTCAAAAATATGCAAAACCAACTGAAACTTTGTCAAATTTTCAAATTTATCGATTAGTCTATTAAAATTGAATGGTATAAATAAGTTATTGACCATAGCAAAATCTTGAAAATGAATTGATTTTAGCTAACACAAATGGTTCTATATATGTATAAGAACCGCATTTTATACCATTCATGGGAAAATAAAAGCAATCACCTTCATTTCTTCGCAAAGGTATCATAATAGATTAATTTTTATTTTTATCTAGTCCCCCAATCACAATTGAATAATGAAGAAGAACAACAGGAAAAAAATAATTTTTTTTACCAATAGATTGGTATAAAAAATGAAATACACCAAATTGTGAAAATTTACTTCAGTTAAAAAAAATTACATAATAAAAGAAAATTATATGAAAGGAGAATCAATTTTCTATTAAATTTTTCGAATTAGACTGATTGTTATAAAAACATTATCCTAGTGAGACTGATTGGTATAAATAATTTTCTGCAGTGTTAAAATCAAATTATAATTTACAGTGAATGCGGGTAGGGTACCTGCATTAGACCAATTTTATACCAATCAAGAGAAAATTGTATTAACTTGTGTATTGATGAGTCTAAACTCGTTCATAAAACAAAATAAAAATAATTAGAAGTTCTTTTCTTAAAAATCGAACCATTAATCGTAAGGGACCGACCACTTTAGCTCACGAAAACCCTTAAACATTATTATTATTTTACACCAATGTTTTCTATTTGATGCTTTTAATGTTAAAATGCTTTTGAAAGTAAACTAAAGTTGTTTTTTTCTTTCTAAGATTAAATCAATTTATTGTCTTTAAACATTCTAATCTTAATACTCTAATCTAATTGGTCTTCAGTTTCAAGCCTGTTTTCAAATAAGAATTCCATTTTAATGTGTTTACCAATAAATTTTCAATCGTTTCAATCGATTTTTTTTTTTGTATTTCTAAACTGATTTCCCATTAAAAGTAAACATGTTTCCTTAACATTCCAATGAACTATAACTAATCAAATTTGGCAAAACACTTAATTAGCTTTTTTATCAGAGACTTATTTATACGAACCAATCCATAGCAAACTCTATAATAAAACTAAGGTAATCTCAAGAAATCAACTATTTTTTTTTTTTTTAATCACTTTAAATGTTCCACTACAATCATCATTTGAAGCCATCAGCGCGATCATTCAAATGCCAATATAAAATACCAAACATGTTCGAGGTTTCACCTTTAATGGGCTTCATTAAGGCTCCTGAACTGAACCCGCCAGCTTTTGGCTTTGTGTTGTTGGCTTTTCAACAAGAGTGTTACAAAATAAATCCACAAAATTACGGCCATCAGTTTGTATTTATATCTTAATTGCCGTGCAGAGAGAGAGAAAAAACACAGAGAGGGCTCTGTCTATGTAATGAAGTATGCAGCTGACCGCGACTCTAGGAATCTATGGGTAGAAAAAGTCCTTTACTACATCCCACGATCGCCATCACAATCACAATCATCATCATCATCATCAAGCCTTTGCAAGTCTTATAGGACTACGGACGTTAACGGTGGCGATAGAAATCCTACACACTGCTTCGCTGCATGCATATTAATCTGGCATTTTATTGCTACCATTGCTCTGCCAGCGAGTGTAATTATTTTCTCCACAAGATCTGTCGAACTATTTGCAATCGATTTAGTCTCACAGAGAGTCCAATCGACTCGAGAGGAAGAAAAACCACAGAGTTAGTAATTATTTTCCAGAATTTATTACCCGTCGAGCAATAATTAAAACATTTCACTCTGAATTTGCAAAATCAACGATCGTCGCAAAAGATTGCCATCATTAAGTACCGAAGAAATGACTGTTGCATGCAGTAAAAAATTGTACATGTAACCCAACAGGAGTGCGCTGCATATCCTTAAATTTATTCATATTAATTATATGAGAGTCAGCAAAAACAGTTTGTTATTATTTTTTATTCTTCATCAAAAATTATGACAAAGTGGAAAAGAAAAAAAAAAAAAAAAAAGCAGCCAGGTTACTTTAGTTTGACATGCGGACGCATATAACAAAATTTGCATGATCACTTTGGCAGAGCGTGTTTGTTCACTTTTAGTTCGTTATTAATCCGCAGACAAATTCTGACATTCCACTACATACAGAAACTCGTCGTACTCGTACATACATAAAAATACATTTTACTTAATTGAGTAGTTCCATTTACTGATTGACAGTTTATTCAACAGATAAGTTAATGGACTGAGTGTGGTTCAGCGCGAATCATGTTTCTTGATGTTTAACGATCCGCCTTTTTTGATAAAAGTGTAATGGTAGATTGACATAACCAACAACAACAACTACTAAATATTTAAGCAAAAACATCACTTAAAAGTACGATTTTAATCGTGCAAAAATCTGACAAGTGGATTTTTTTGACTGTGATGGAATTTTGACACATTTTGTTGGAACGACCGACGAGATTATCGTTAAATTAAATCACAACTCTGGGCATCGTCATCGTGATGAGGTCGATCGTTGTGGATGATCGCAGTGGACTGACTATCCATGTTTTATTTACAGAGAAAAATAAAATGATCAAAAGTTTGCGATACGAATTCTAAGTGCAGGTGAATGAGCTTCAAACTTGGATTGTGTTCATCATTCAAAATTATATCAAAGTTTCAAGGATTAAAAAAAATTAAGTAACTCCTTTTTACTCCTTGACATTAAGTTTGATTTTATAAAAATTGTGAAAGTAAGCTGTGTTTTGTTTACTATTCAGTTAAAAGAAACTGTTTAATGGTTGCAATTGGGCGCCAGTTAAGATTTTGTATGGTTTTTACTACCTTATAATACAAGAATTTGAGAGTAAAAGGAGAAAACTTTAATTCACTTGTCAATCAGTCGTTCTGTTTTTTGCTTCAGTTGGGAGCCAGTTAACACTTAAACGGTTCAAAGTTACCAAGAACGAAATGTTAGTTATTTTTTTACTAAATATTTTTAGTATTCCTTCTTGAGAGTAAATTCTGAGAAACATTTCAACTGAAAGAATATGGTTTGTAAATTTTATAGTTTCAGTTGGGCGCCAGTCAAGATTTCGTTGCTAGGAAAAATAGGTATTTGAAATGAGAATTAAGCTTGCTATGAAATTATTGTGATTATGATCCACAATATTCTACCTTTTATCTTGATAATTTGCCTGATTCACTGCTGTCGTATTTTGTGTCATGTTGTTTTAGGATCTCCAGTTACAAAAAAAAAAAAATTGTTTAGAGAATATTCCATAAATTTATTACTTTTGATGGTAATTTTAGAAAACATTTCGAGCGGAGGGGTCAAAAACTGAGGTTTCCGTTGGGCGCCAATTAACCTATGAGATTAACTTCGTGTCATCTTATGTTCTGGAAGTACTTGAAACGTTAATTAATGTGATTGGAGAATTAGTTCGTGTTAAGTTTTCAGTTGGGCGCCAGTTAAGATATTGTTTTGCTTTGATTGAGCACAAAAATAATGAACCAATTAAGGTTTTTCACATAAAAATGCCTTTCTATACCTACTTCTTTTAAAGCTGTCCCCTAGATTACTCATTAATTTCCTCATTTGCAAAAGTACATAATATACAAAAACCTCACTTTCCTAGTTTTCATTTATAAAAACCTTACCAATGCTTCGTCTAATTGAAACAAAAATTTGTTGAAATTCAAAATAGCTGACATCAGAGAGTGAAAATATGTAGCCCGCCTACCAAGAACTGCGGGACACTTTTAGTTCCGTCATTTGGGACCACAAATTGTTTACCTTTAGAGCACTGCAGGCTTTGTTATTTTTTTTTTTTTATTTTTTGTTTTTCATCTTTGCTTTGAACCACACGGAACCAAAAGTGCAAACCAAAGAGACCACCAACTTGATTGTCTGTTTGCAGCCTGTATCGCCGGTGTCGCCAGTTGCCACTATACCGATATGGCTGCAAGCTTTAGGAGGAGTTTTTGTTTGCTCTGATTGAGGGAGGGTATCCACTATGCATGGAGTCTCCACGTCGTCATTGTTGGTGTCGACGTTGTCGCCGCTGCCAAGATCGAAAGGAACAGTTCCACGGAGCTGTGCTGTGTGTGTTTCGGCTGAATGTTGCCGCAAATGGAACTTAATTAATGGTGGGTGTGAATGTTTGATTCAGCCCAACTGCTGCTGCTCTATTTGGCTTCAGGAATGGACTGCTTTTTTTGAAGTTAAAAAATACCAAAAACAGTTGGTGGATGCTGCAATTGACTCGCAGCGTCTACTGAGTAAATGGTGCATAGTTGTAAGCTGTCATTCGAATGTCGGAGATCGCATATCTTTTAGCCTGAAAGGGAAAAACACATTTGCCACACCATACACACAAGCTATTTAATATTTTCGCAATCCAACTTCTGGGAACTACTATCATCGATTTTTGGCCATAAAGCAGGAATATCTAGACCTCAGACCCACGTTTGCCAAAAGACGCAAAATGGAATTTTATTATTATGATGAATGGTTGTTGTGTATATGTGTGTGTTTGCATGCGTTTTGCATCATTCTGCATCGTAACAAACTTTCATAATGAAACACAACATCCGAACGCAATCCATTAGCGTTTTAGGCCATATATACATTGATTAAAGTAGAGGCATCCCAGATCACAAAGAGTGCACTAAATTTTACGGTCCATCTCCGACAGAAAAGATATTCTCCTGCATAAATTATATTTTTACGATGACGCATTTAAGAGAGATAGATGGAGTGTCGGATGCTGGATATTGGTTAAATACAAAGGCCAATATATTTCCTCGATATACTCTGCACCTTTTAGGTCCAAGAAAGAGGTTTAGGTTTGCCGTATTCAACTGGTGGAGTTAATAAATTTACATTCCATCAAGAGTGAACGCAATAATTCAAAAAATCATTTCGGACGATCGTAAAAATGAGTCTCAAATGGGTTTGGCCAAAAGAATAATATCAAAAGATATATGATGGTATATGTCTAGAGGAGACTGACCTTTGTGTTAACGTTCGGTATAAAATAAAGCTCTAATTTTTTTTTAACGATAATGCTTGAACGTACTTTGGAGATTAGTTGACCGATTGAGAGTTAATGGAAATATTCTTTTTTGTTACATTTTAATTGTAATCCAATCATATCATAAATTTAAATCTAAAAAAAACAAACAAATTTTACTTCTTATTGAAAACCTAAAAAAATCTTAACTGGCGCCCAACAGAAACCTTCAAATTCACAATCAGTATTCCTTTTTTCGAGTCTAAATGAAATCTTGAATTTTGTTTAAAACAAAGAAGAGGAAGAAAAAAATTAAAGCAAAACCACTTTTTTTCTTGTTAATAATCAGAAAAAGTCTAAACTGGCGCCCAACGTAAGACTTATTGAAATGATATAATAAATATCATAAATTTAAATCTAAAAAAAAAAACTAATTTTACTTCTTACTGAAAACCTAAAAAAATCTTAACTGGCGCCCAACAGAAACCTTCACATTCACAATCAATATTCCTTTCTTCGAGTCTAAATGAAATCTTGAATTTTGTTTTTAAGACAGAAGAGGAAGAAAAAAATTAAAGCAAAACCACTTTTTTTTCTTGTTAATAATCAGAAAAAGTCTTAACTGGCGCCCAACGTAAGACTTATTGAAATGAACTTGTCTTGTATACTTGTACATTCTGTTAAAATACTCAATTTTTAATACCCTCCATGACTCATTCTCAACAACAACATCAAGAACAAACATAAAATTTAAATGAAAACGCCCTATTCATCAACTTTTTAATCATCATCTTCATCATCAAAACTGGGCCTAAATAGAGATTTATTACTCAAAAGCAAAAAAAAATTTAACTAACTTTCTACTTCACTCATCCAGCTATAGTAGGTAGTCATCACTCTTGTTCGTTTTTATCTTTTTTTCATTATTTCTTTTGGTTCTATAATAATAAATTCCATAAAAATTACCATCAATTAAAATGAGGGACAAAGAAACTTAACCCCAATTTGTGTGATGGTGAAAATAATTTTCAATTGAAAAGTATTCAAACATAAGACTCTTTAAGAGACGCATTCTGTCAGCACCATTATTTTTAATTCGCAATCAAACACCACCAACAAACACATAATGACATCATCATCCTTTTTCTTCTTCTAAACTATTGTGTGGCATTTAATTACTTTGAATTTTTACTTGCATCTGATTAAATCGAGTACCAAGCATATTATCATCTTCTTGGATCCTGGATCACTCACTTAGAATTTCAATAACAATGGAACATATGGTCGAAATTCTTAAGTTTTATAACCATGAGTTGAGTGTGTGTCATTTGATATGGATCTGATATTTCATTTCAAGCAAGAGTGAGTGAGAGGGAGATAGAATGCCAACTTAACCATTTAGTCGCATCACTTGTCAAATGTGTACACAAGTAAAATTTGAAAGATAAATAAAAGATTCTGAGTATATGTATTTTTGTCGTCTTTGGAACGTAACTTGTAGAGCGCCCTCAAAATTTGCCAACATCATCGCATCGTCTTCGATGCAAATAAGAAAAGAAGGCGGGCATCCACACAGCTTCCTTGCTCGGCTCGAAATATGTATTGTAATCGAATACTGGCGATGTCATTCAATTTTTGCGTGCACACTTTTTGTCCGCCAGCATCAACGTTGTCTTCCTCGTTGCCGTCGACAGTGGGTTAATTCATTGTAAAACATGACGAAAATCTTTACAGAAATGGTATATTACTAGTTACTACCTTTTGTTTTAGATCTGCAACTTGTTGGAAAATACGGTGTATTAAATATAGTTGCGTTCCACAACCTCAGATTTTTTTACAAAATTAATTGAATACCTTCCACAATCTTTTTCGGGTGAAATATAGAGTTTTTTAGCTTAAGCGAGGTTTTACATGTCTCAGAGAATTATTTTGGTATCAACAAAAAGTGTGGAACTTAAGGTTAAACATTTTTCATCTTCAATTTTCTATGAAATTTCATTGAGACTATTTTGTGGAACGTATTTTTCTAAATTTCACTATAAGAATTAAGACCGAAAATAATTGAGAATTTAAATTACTTTTGTCCTATTGCTTCGTTTTCAAGAAAACAAACAAATGAATGCGTTCCACAAGATTTCACCGAAAAACTGTGGAATGCACTTGGCTTCAAAGTAAAGTCTTTACTTAACTTATAAGGAAAATCTATTACCGATGCTATTTTTACTCTCAACAAGCCCACTGTGCACTCTGTACCATCATCATTGTTCCAAACAATAACTCTCTTGATCTGTATAGTGCGGGTGTTGATACTTTTTTTGGTCTGTTCCAATGATATAGACCGACCATTCTGCACGAAGGCCGCTTACAAAAAAAAAAAAAAAGACGAATAAAACTTAAACATTTTGGTATTGAATTTCATTTTGTAATCAATAGAAACTGCTGCTAGGCAAACGATATAAAGAACTTTTCTCTCTTTCTCACTCCTTCTCTTGTCCTTCTTTTGATAAAAAAAAAGAGAATAGAAAAAGTAACTATAAGGAGATTAAATGTACTACGTATCCATTATTTCTTTGAATCCTTATCAAAAGCCATCAATCTTGTTGGCCATCGGCATTTTGCTTGTCGTTTTTGTCTCCTTCCTTCGACACAGCACCGTTTTTCATCACCATTTGCCACCTTCTCTCTTTCAATCGATGCACCACTTTTCATTATTCTTCTCCCAACTTCAACTACAACAACCAACTTCCAAGTAAGATACTCTCGCTTGTTGAAAGCTTTATTCGTGAGTAAGTAATTAGGGAAATTTTAATTGAAATTTTTCGTTTCATTTTGTCCGAAAGGAAGATTTTCCGCTTTAGATTTTTTTCATTATACAAAATTTCTTCTTCAAGTTTGTCACGACAACTTTTTACTTTTCTTTGTGTGTGTTTGCATACAGTTCAAAGTAGAAGTTTTAGTTAGGAGAGTCGATATAGTGTAACAGTTGAAGATCGAAAGAAGAAGAATTACATGAAATCCAACTGTCAATTGCAGAAAACATGGCCATCTATCTTTTCTGAGTATCAAAGGGGTCTCTAGTGTCCCCGAGTGCATGTCATACTGTCAATTTGGTTCATTTCATCGAACATAAAAAAGAACTTTAATTTGTTTGTGTTGTTGTTGTTACTCATTTTTTTATTTTTATTAAACCTGTTCTTGTTTTGAAATGTGTGTTAACAAATAAAAAGTGTCATTATGATCACTGAACAGAGCTACTGGGCTTATCAGAACATGGGGACTTGGACAAATATCATTGCAGTGTTTTTGGACAGTTTTAGTGTTTTTACCGACTTCCAAAAAGGAGGAGGTATTCAATTTTTTGTGTTTGTTACCTCATAACTTTGGACTGAGTGAACCAATTTTGATAATTCTTTTTGTGTTAGAAAGCTGGTGGCTGCTATGTGGTCTCATTTCAATTGCGTTCAGTTCTGGCCATAGGAACTATTAGAAAAACCATAAAAGTCGTTTTTGTTTTTTGATAAAAATGATTATTCCTTCAATCTTTTTTACTGATTTCGTGGACCGTAAGATAAAAGTGAATAAGCTTGCAGTCAATAAAATTACAGTCAATAAGTCTCCGGCCAAAAAGTCTGCAGTACCTAAAATTACTGTAAGCGCTTATTTTTTGTGCTTAGTTTTTTTTTAATCAGTGATAAAGTTAAAAGAAGATGTTTTCTTAATTTCATTTGACTCTTTCAAGATTATCTAATGCTCACGTTGACTCCAGTAACTTCTGGTTCCAGAACAGTGCTAAATCACTCTTAACTGGACACATTAGGTCTATGCTTATGCCTTCTGCCCACATGAATCATTCCATTAACTTATCTAGATTTTCAACAAAATCAAACGAAAAATAAACAAACTAGCTGAAAAAACCATTGATTGTCTTCATTAATTTCAATACTGATTTTCTAGTAATTTATAGACTCCAAATGTCTCCGGACAATCTTCACACTTCCTCGTCTTCTTCTTCCACTAAACAATCTTGTTTTCTTCATCTCTCTATTAGCATCGAGAAATATAAATATATTTATCATGACTTGTTAACTGGGCTTCCATCCATCCATAAAGGCAATATATCTTACATACAACAACAACAAGACCTTATGTTTATATACATTTTGTGTCTGCTCCAAATCTTTGAAAAACACTCTTGGAAAACATATGTAATTTGTAAATGATGGAGACACGAAGTACAATTCAATTGAAGTGCCACTACAGATAATGATCGTTTAACTACCGAAATACAAAACGACATTTTAGAGAGAGAGAGAGAGAAAGAGAGAGGTGGAAAACAGCTAGTAACACCAAGAGGCACGACGACGACCGACAACCAAGTAGACGACAACCACAAGATAAACAGCTTTAAGGCTCCAGTAAGCCTCTACAAATCGACAATGACGCCGCCAGTCACTGCTGGCTGGGAGGTAGCGAACTAGTTTTCGTTGAGCCCGAACTCACACACAATTTCCAATTCAATACGATAATTGAGATACACTGCACCGGCATTACCTAAATCCTCTTCGGGAAGACAGTCTGTAAACGTAGATTCATTTCGACAAACTCACAATGAAAGCACACACACACAACCTCTCTGAAGAACCCGACTTACATATTGGGGGGGCTTGAGTTTGGACATTTTGAATTATTAGCGCCTTCGGAGTAATTCCAAGTGAATCATGGTGAGTTTGGAGCTGTGTGACAACACGGTCGCAGAGCGGGCATGTTAATTAAGTGCATCGTTCAGGGAATAGAAGGAAGTTCAAAACCTGTTGACGGTGCAAGAGGTCGAAAAATTTCAAGTACTAGTGTTCTGGATTCTTATCCCCATTTTTCTCTTTCACCAAGAAGAAGAAGCCTGCTGTCACCCTGCACAATCAGAATAAATTACTCTGACAGAAAAGTTGTTGGTATTGAAGAATGAAAAGAGTAGAAAAAAACCATAGTGGCACACTTAGAAGTCCAGAGTAAAACCTGGGGGGCTAAATTTTTACAGGAAGTTCTTCTAGCGAGCACGGGAAATGGAGGAGTTTCCTTCATTCACTTTTTTTTTTTTTTTTTTTTTTTTCATTCTTTAGCTTGGTTTGATTTTTTCTTTTCTTCTGCACTCTCTGGTGCACATTGTTTTCGCAATGCAAATGCAAATAATTGGAGCATCCGGTGGTTGTGATTAGAAGGAAGTGCGGTGGACTTTATTATAGAGTGGAGGCTCTTTAATGGAACATCTTTTTTTTTAGCTGCGATGCTCTTTCACTATGCAAACCTACCTACTCTCAACTACTTGTTGCAGCAGCAGCAGGGTTTTGTGTGTGATTTGATGAGGGTTTTTGCAGTGTTTTGGTATAGTTTATGATCATAATCATCATCATTTTGCATGCTGAGTGAATTCTGGATTAAATAAATCACAAATTATTTTTCTCTATTTTTTTTTGTTTGTTTGATTATGAAGTTCTTCCGGTTTTAATAATTTTTTTTGTTTTATTATTTGTATAATTGTGTCGGGGGTAAGGTATACTATTTCATCAGTGATTGTTGGACTTTGAATAATGGAAAATGTCGAAAGCGTGCCATAATGAATAATGGAAAAATAATGAATGATTGTTGAAGGAAAAACAAAGGAAAAAAAATATACTAACACAAAAAAGGGGAACGAAGAAAAAAAGTAATTTTTGTTTGAATTGTGTTTTGAATAAAGAAGTGATGAAGGGTCAATAATAAATTATTATTATTTCAACAAATATTAATTAAAAGAAGTGAAAACACGGTTAAGGAGCTATTAGACACCATAATTTCTGATGATAGGTTAGATACTGCTGGGGTAACAATTTCGTAAAATAAAATTTTTTTGTTCTAGCTTTTTTGAAGACTTTGGTTTCAATTAGATGATATTGTGAATAAAATTGTAAATATATTGAATTAATATTGAACAGTGAGCCTTTGAGAAAAAAAGCAGGATATCAATTTTAAATTTTTTCTGTTGGGCGCCATTTTAGTCTGATTTTTGTTTCTTCCTACTAATAAACTCAATCACAAGAGGTGGACATTTGTTTAAATCTCAATAAAAAGTAAATAAATAACAAGTTTTTTACGACTCGATATGAATAAATTAATTTTCAGCTTGGAATTCATTTGTGTTTTAGTAAAAAATATTGCAAGAACTAACGAAAAAAATATTTTGCCGTTTAAGGAAGGAATAAAATTAAAGAAGCATAATTTAAAAAAAAGGCATAAAAACTATAAGTTTTTAGTATTTTTATCGAAGGAACGTAATTCAGCTTTAAACCATAATCACACGTTGGGCGCCATTTTAAACTTGATGTTTTTTCTTTTAATTGGAAAGAAAAAATTTCTTTGATTTACATGAAACTTATTGAACTCCTGGCAAAGTTGTACTTCGGTTTTCTGTTTATTTCAAATATCTACTTTTGAGAAACCACCACAGCGATGAAAAATTCTCAAATCTTACGTTGGGCGCCACTTATAAATTATCCATGTTTTAATTGATTGTATTTTAATATAAATCATTTGGTTCTGTTTTAATACATTACATTAAACAAATTACATACTTTCAATTAGTTTTTAATAGCTCTCAAACTTTTCATTGGGCGCCATTAATAAAGAAATTAAATCACCTATATTCATTTTCTTTTTATGCAAATGAGCTGAGTTATTTATCAGATTCAATAAAAAAAAAACAACCAGCATTTTTGAATTCCTTACAAGAAAATTTTTCACAAAATTCTTTTTTTACACCTTGGAATAAAACGAAACGATTGAGAGAAAATAGTTTTTCATTTATTGCACAAATTGGCCTAATTTAATATAAAATAAAGATAATTCTTCTAGTTGAGAATCTCGTTTTTGACGAATCGAACGTTGGGCGCCATTTAGAAATACATATGTTTTAGCCTCATTTATTTTTAGGTTTATTTATATTAGGTAAACAATGAAAAATATTTAATTTTTGAATGCATTATAATTAGTTAAAGCCTCCAGAATTTTTAGTAATGAATGTTGTGCGCCATTTAAAAAAATGGAATTTTTCTTATTTTATATTTAAAATATAAAAGTTTTGCTTTTTTACATAAAACAAAATCTAAATTACAATAAAAAATCAGTAATTTGATATTTTTATACCAACTTTTCATCTCTGTTTGACTTTAATAAGCCATAACTTTCCCAGAAGAAAAAAAAAAAACAAGAAAAAAAATATCTACAAAAATATTTATTTTCATTCAAACATGCAAAATTTATTAACATAATCCTATTTAATTCCACTTATTCTTCCAATAAAATCCCATTAAAAAATATTAGCTTCTTTAAACCCCGTATCCGAAATAGTTTTAATCTTGACAGCAACAAAAAAAAATAGAAAAGAAAACAATACATTTGACCTGTGTTTGTGTTGTTCTTGTTGTTCGGTTAAGTGCCTTTCTCAAATTACTTCTCTAATTCTCTGATCAATATTAATTAAAGTTTCCTCTGCGAGGCCCTCTCTTCTACTTCGTCTATAAAATCAAACTTAATCCGCAGAAAACATCATCGTGGGCGGTCTTAGAGCAAAATAAACAACAACAGCAAAAAAAAAAAACCTTAGATTCAAATAAATTTGTTGAAACAGACATTCATAGAAGATACACACAGAAAAACGTGGAACTTTACGAAAGTATATCTTGCTTCAACTTCTAACGTTGTGCCTTGGGTCGACGACGTAAATCGTAATTTATTGTTCCAAGTCGAATGACATTAATCAGTTTGTGAATTTGACTTCGCAAATGTCTAAGAGAGTTTGCTCGCTATGAAACAAACCGTCAGCATGTGCCTCCTCAAATAACCCTTCATCTTACCTAACCTTACAGCAACAACACGCGCGCAACCATCAACACCTGAATTTTGCAAAATCTAACCGAGTGCATTGCAATTTGCAATTTTCACCATGAAATGGATAACTTTCCATGCGGAGATGCGAGATGCACTCGGTAATTCAATAATTTCGCGTAAAATTATTTCTTCTTCAAGTCGTAGTTGGTCGCTCGCTGTTCCAATTATTTCTATACGAGATTCTCTTGTGGCAGACAATTGCATCTTCTTCTCCATCGCCGCCGCCGCCAAGAAGATGCAAAAAGAATATATTCATATTTTTCTTCTTCTTTCTTTTTTTTCGCAAATCAAGAGAAGGTGCGAATATTGAGCGCGATAAATTCGAAGACGTTGTAAATCCACTTGGCATTGCCACCACACCGCAAATGGAGTTCGTATAGGAGTCTTATAGAAGACATATCTGTCAGATTGTGGAGGTTGGGTTGGGTGTTGACGCGCGGGAAACGTCATGTCGCAGATGAAACTATCTTCCGCCTCCTAATGGAATGGAATAGAGTTTGCACCTCTCCAAGAAGTGGCAAAAAGTATATAAATTTGTTCTGAGATTTTGAGTGCATACTCTGGTGGCGTTGTTGGTGGCGTGGGTCTTGGCTGGGATATGCTTCATCTGCAAGTTATTAGAAGGAACACGATTTTCCTGTCATCGAAACGACTCGACGACGACGCTGACGGTTGCAAGGAAGATTGGAGTTACTCGTTGTCGTTGCAGAACGGTAGAACATGGCCTGTCAGTTATTACGGGTGATGGTGACATGATACCCTCGCAATCGCGATGGAAGAATATTGTAAGTAGAGAAAGGTGCTTCTCTATAGACAATAAATGCATTTGGCAATTCAAAACCCAAGACACGAGTTTTGAATTGAATATGATGCACCAAGCAATCGATTGGAAGTCCTATTGGATCCAATTACTGATATAATACCCAATTTCAGCACCTGCATCAGGAATATAATGAGAATTCTTTCATCAAAAAATGTACAAGACAACAGTTGACTTTTGTGACCTGGATGATGATGATGATGATGATGGTGAACTTCCTTACCATCATCTTGTCTAACAGAGAACAACACTCTGCCTGTCAAAAATTGATGATTCTCTCATGATTAGTCGAATACGTTATTGGAATGAATCCATTTACGTTCTTCAATTGCGTGTAAAAGATATTTTTCTTTTATTCAATTGCCTGATGCCCAAAAAAAAAGAACTTTTTTTCTTATTTTCATTTCGGCCACTCACTACTGTGGATTGAAATGGAAGAGGCGTTAGGATAATAACATGGTTTGCTGGCGTATCATTTTTTGGGAATGTAATTGAATCACGTATAGAAAAGAATCTTTTTTTTTCCTTTTTTGGTAAATTTGAAACAATTTTTCAAGGCAAATCATGGTTCTCAGTTAAATTGAATTTGATTTGGTTTTTTTATTTTACTTTGTTTCGTGTTTTTTTTTTTTTTTTTTTTGGGTAAATAAGAGATAAAAGGTTTAAAAATGAAGGTAAATTGAAACATTTTTCATTTATAAGATGATTGTTAGGCTTTGTTTTAAGAAGAAAAGTTGTTGAGCATTAGTGTCAATCAGAATTTAAATTGACATTGATTGAAATCGCAAGCGAATAATCTAAATCCGTCATCTAATTGGAAAGGCTTAAAATTGATTAAAGAGTAAGTGTAACTAAGAAGGGTTAAGATTGATAAATTGCGAGCAATCAATTGGCAGTTTTGAAATTATTTTTTTTTTAAGTAAAAACTGAAACGAGTTGTTGGGATATTTTAAATCTTTTTCTATTGCGTTCATAGTGAAAACTTAATATAAAAAAAAATAAGGGGAGTTGGAATATCGATGAAAATGCTACAAATAAAAAAGTACTGGAACTGGCGCCCAACGAAAACCTTCACAGAAACAAATAGTTATCTATTCTTTTACTTGAAATAAGTTGGACTAAAAAAAAAGTTAGAAAATATTCCAGAGGAAACTCACTTTTCATTCTTGTTTGGAGAATTTAAGATATCCGAACTGAAATCCTAGCCTGAAATCATTAAACAAAAGAATTCTGAAGTAAGTTAAATATTACTCAACTTTACCCCAATTTTTCAAAGAATATAGGAAGAATAATGTAAAATTGAGTCACTTGTATATTAAAAGCAATCAATCCACATACTTAATTTTCATTTCAAACGTTTTTGGTAACAACTACTTGTCACTTTTAACTGGCGCCCAACGAAAACCATTTAAAAAATTGAGAAAAAGTATGTAATGTAAAAAGATCTTAAATGGCGCCCAACGATACCCATTAAAGTAAGAAGCTGATTTCTTTTTATCAAATGCAAGTCAATTCCAGAAGTAACTCAACAAATCAAGTAAACGTATTGCAAAACTAGGCGAAATTTTTTAGTGGCGCCCAACAGAGTGTATCAAATTTCAAATATAGCCACGAACTTTATTCTCGGTTTTGAAGAAAATTCTAGAATTAATTTCCGCAAAAGAATAAAGTAGGAAATATCGTAATATAAAATAAATTTACCTTTAATTTTATTTTCAACTTAAATAATCAAAATGATCACCTATGCAATTAAACATTTCCAAGATAATATCAAATGTCTTAAAACAATTAACTTAAATGGCGCCCAACAGAAACCTCAGATTTAGAAACAGTTTTCTATTCATCCACTCAAAATGATTTCTTGAAAATCAACTGAAACCATAAAAACGAACAACGTTCAGTAAATTTGGAAAACATATTGCAGAACAAATTTACTTATATATGACAAAGAAAATAAGAAAGTCTTGATTTTTCCCGATTTCTATGGATGTGAACATTTTTGTGTTCATCCATTCTATCATAGTTTTTGAACTACTTTTTGTAATTTATCGATTGAGATATCAACGGATGCCTCTTATTTGTTCACTGAATAAGCTAAATAATTTTGCATTAGGTACATTGAATATGGTGCGTTCTACAGAACAAAAACTTTAACTGGCGCCCAACTGAAACCATCAAACAAAACATTTCCCCAGAGAATTAATTACACAAAAAGATTACCTCTCTTTTCCTGAATATAATGTAAAATATGGTACAATAAATTCAATTTGATCTATATATAGGTCCTTTCAAGAAAGCTATTATCTTAACTGGCGCCCAACAAAATTCTATATGAATCAATTTTTTGATTATTTTTTTTTTGGAGACAAAGCTTAAATACATTTGTGTAGGCCTTTTATTAGTCTGACCAACTTATAATACTTTTATTTTTTTTAAACAATCCACCCTCATGAGAACGATTTAAAATTAGTTAGTGAGTGTTGTTGATACACTTCAATGATACACAGCATCAATTTGGAAGTATCATATCTCCTGCAGCTCAACACTTCATTTTCACTAAACCATTTTTTCAATTGAATAATTTCTATGTTGCTGGTGCAAGGGAAATTGTTGATTGCTTCTCTGTTTTTATGCAATGTCCCACCACAGTTCTGATGGGATAGTCACACATAAAAGTATCCCAGTGCAACATCGTGTAATTGCCTGAGAGTTTTATTTGTCTTTTCCTCTCTCAAAAAAAAAAAACAACCAACAACTTTTAGAAAAAAAAAATTAGAGCGGAAGACATATTATTTTATATCATTTTTATGGGAAACTTTAATTTTGCTTTAACCAATTTAAAACAGCAAAAAACCCTTTGATTATAGCAAAAAAAACAATTTCCAACAAAAAACAGTTTAATTGCACTCGCGGATATAAACTCGCAACTCTCTACTCACATCATGAAATTAGTGCACAATCTGGCTTTCATAATAATTGCTACATCAGATTAGCTTAGAGCTCAAACGCGCGCGTCCTGGCAAAAAACAACAGGTTTCTATATATGCTGCAATCAGCCGAGTCGCGGCATGATATAGCTGATGGCAGTGCAACTAATCTCTCGCATCATCAGGTGTTGCACTCTCATAATGACCCATCGCACTTTATTCCATAAACATAGAGCTACAATGTATAGAATAGAGGCACTCATGATGATGCGAGTACTATAAAATATCTGGCAAACGCATTCGGTATGTGATATGTGTGTGGTAATAATCACGGTAGGTGGATGGTGGACCTCTCGAAGAACCATCCTAGCGAAATAGTTCAATCCAGTTTATCCAGGCTATCAAGCCAAAGCAAGGTGCACAATGTTCATACGGATGAATGGGTGCGTTCGTGTGGATGGATGAGTGAACGCGTTCAGCATGCAGTAGCAGTATCAGTGGCCGCTACCAGATGCTCCTGCTCTCTGTTGCTATTGTTGTTGTCCAATTCAAACACACAAAAAAAAAAAAAACACAACACATACCAACCATTGAGACCACAAAAAGTTTAATCCCATAAAGCTGGCAACCGCACACAAGTCTCGTGGCTACCAGTTCGAGTGTTATCATTTTTGAAATCGGTTAATGTAAAAAACAGAAAATTTTCAACTTTTCCCTGCTTCACTCTTCTCGTCTAAATCAGAGTTAAAGTATCTTTTTGTTTTGTCTATGGCGTAGGCAACAATATGATGGTGGTATTCGTGGTCGTTATAGAAGAGCTATAGAACCAAATAGTAACCAACCAGTAACCTATGCGCCTTGTGTTTGTCTATATGTCAAAGCTATTTAAGCGCAAACCGCACACATACATGAAATTGTAGCAAAAGTAGGATTTTATGTTGCGGCAGAGGCAGCAGTAGCGGCAGCGGCATCGGCGGCGGCAGCCCCTGAGCGCAGCCATAGAACCTTAACCACTGATTTTGCCATAAATATTTTGCCAAAGGTATTCATTCAAAAGAAGAGATAGTGATAGTGAGTGAGTCTCTCTGAGCTCTGCTGAGCAGCATTGTTTAGAGTGTATTTATTTGGAACACAAGAGTTTGTGTGTTTGGATAGAGATATGGACGCAATTGCTGAACTTAATTTTACATCGAGGTCTTATGGATTTTGTTTTTTATTTTTTTTTTTTTTTTGTGATACGATGGGAATTCGTTAGGTAATAAGTTCAAATAAGCGAGTGGTATATTGAAGAATGTTGTGATATACCTAATCAAAAGTATTTGGATCTCATTAAAAGATTTTGAAAGATTTATCAATGAGATTGTAAACACTCGGGAAATTTGGGTTAATTTGAGTTTTTTTTTTACTTGACAGCTATTTTGTTTTTAATTTGTCGATTTTTGTGGCCATTTTTTGGGCGCCATTTACGGTTTTTTATAAAAAACATGAAGTCAGGAAGGTTTGAAGAGAAAAGTGAATATTTGATTAAACACATTCGGTTTTATTCCATGTCTCGAGCAAATTCTAAAAAAACAGAAAATTGCTTTTATTATTTATGATTTTTGTTGGGCGCCAGTTGACACATATACGCTACTTTGGAAGCAAAACTATATGAAGTGAAAATACATTGCTATATATTTGAAATATTATTACATTTTTGTAGGCATTCTGTACTGTTTATTGGAGTGTGTTTAATTTTAAAATTTGCTAATTTCAGTTGGGCGCCAGTTAAGGTATTTCAAGTTGATAGTAAGAAGTTTTTAAATGTTAATGCCAAGGTAGAAAGACTTTTCGAAAAGCTTTTTTTTCTCTTTTTTATACGGAAAAAACTTGCAATAAAAGACCGGTAGCATGGTGTGGAACGTATTCGCCTTGTTTTTAGAGCCTTACATTAAAATTCTTAATTCTGGAATTGAATTTTATTTGTGAGTATTTAGCTTTCTCGTATTATATAATTAATTTTTTCCCTCGATTAACCTAATCAACCTTTTCCTTATTTATAATGCATACAAAATACCAATTGTTAAAAGAAGATTGTTGTGGAAGGTATTCCTTTTTATTTTGCGAGCAATTAGGACGGCGTTTAACTGATGACAAATGAAAACACAAAGAACTTAAATTTGTGAAATTGTTCGTTTTTATGTAAAAATTAGTGTGGAACGTAAAGGTAAGGTAAGTTATAAGGGAGGGCATTGTATAAACCATCATTGTTTGGGAAAAATAAATACATTTATTTTTAAGCTCAATAAAACCAATGTCTAAAACTTTGATCTGAAGGGAAAATTGTGTTCATGATGTGTGGTTACTTAGGTTCCACAAATTATTTCCCAAAAAAAATTATAAAATCTCAATATATTCTTAGTTATTTCAGTCTCCTTTTATGTGGATCGTATAAATGTCAGTTCTTTGATGTAAAATTTCCACGTAATTTTAGTCCCAATTCAAGTCTTCTGAACCGTGGTTCTAGAGAAAGAGAGGTTATTATTAGATGAATGCTGCTTACTTCTGTTTCATATCTATTCCCTTTTCCATAGTCCAGAGGCACATACAAAAGACTTAATAGGGACGTGTCCAAACTAAAAACAGGTTCCACCATCATTAAACTCATCTGCATACTATCCTGCATTCATGTAAGTATGCTTTTATGCAAAATGCATAGCCCTCCCTAAGGGCAATGCTGATTTTCTCCAACAACAACATCACAATTTCTAGAACTCGACCTCAAACCATCAGCCTCATTATAATCGATCAAATGCGCAACAAAAGAACACAAAAGTAATAGTAAAGTGTGTTTCCAGTTTAGGTTAAAGTGTGTGGAACGCAAAAGAGATGAAAAATAATGTGTATCTATCTCTGCAACACAGAAGACCATAGAAATTACATATAATTTTCTTCGGACAATGCTGAACCAGAATTTATATTTCTCTGAATCGATTTTCATACAAAACACAACTATCTACTCTCCCCACAGAGAGCAAATGTATATGATTTGACACAAAATATGGGCAAAACATATAAAACTCAAATTGAAATTCATAGCCCAGAAAGATAGATAGATACTCTCTGCTTTATTGTAGGATCCACAAAGATTCATAGAGATAGATATTTTCACCCATTTTACTTGCTCACTCATAGAGTGCATGTAATCAATTGCTGTTTGCATCAGTTTAATATGAATTCAATGACACAGCTAGAGAACTAGAAGACGAGAGAAGACAGATCGTCAAGAAGTTGCATTACCATAATTTGATGCATTATTTGCGAACGAGTAAAAGAACGAGATGTCTTGAAATTGAACGCGAACTCGCGACATATTGCGGGCGAAAACTATCAACAACTTCAAAGTAGACACAATTCTACGAATGGCGAAGAAGTCGAGAATGACTATGACATCCAGAACAGGCAAACGAACAATGGCATTAGATATTTTGAATTGATTCCGTATGACTTTGAGATTGCATGTTGCACAATTTTTCCATCCACAAATTCAGCAGTTGTGTTGTTGATGGAGGCGTGACTCTGTGGGCTCTGACTACATCGTCGTTAAAGCATCGTCGTCGTTGTCGATTTCATCGTCTTATTCGAGAGTGTAAGAGAGATGATTGAGCAAAAGAAGTCCAAATAAAGGTTTTATGCAAGTGACTTGCAGTTTTGGGTGATTTTTTAAACTGAATTCAATTGAATTGAAATGTGTGCGGAGTGATGTGGAGTAAATAATATAGGAGCACAATTTATATCTTCTACTCGACTCGGTTTTACATATATTGATTGATTGTTGGGTGTGTGTGTTGTTAGATTAAGGATTAACAAGGTGTTGATTGATTGATAGTACAGTACGGTTGTCGACCTAGCGCATTTGATTGTGGTTATCAATTAAGGGTAACACACATGTGATTATATCAGTTTTTCGGTTCGTTCATTCAATCAATTAGGGAAATTATATGGTGGAGGATATTAATGAGAGGAAAATGAAGGAGACTTTTCGATGAAAGGAACCCAACATTCATTGTGTTTTACAACAATACGAATTACTGTATATGTTGTTGTCAGATAATGGTTCCAAATTTTATTCATTTCTTTCGGGTGCCTTTTTTTATTTCAAACAAAAAATTGTTTCAAAATTTAATAGTTTTTTGTTGGGCGCCAGTTAAGGTTTGTTACATGTTAAATATAGAATCAATGTGTTTCATAATTTTTGTTTTTGAATAAATTTAATAATTCAATTCAAGTGGAAGAATATATTTTTATTGATGTTTGATGTTTTCAGCTGGGCGCCAGTTAAAGATTTTAAAGTTGATGTTTACGGAATGAAATGTTTACAAAATATGACTAGTTTTCAATTGTTTAATGGATAAATATAAGGTTGTTGTTTTTAGGTCTTCGTTGGGCGCCACTCAAAAATCTCGCACGTTTTTTCTAAAGAATACTGACAACTAAACATTTCCATAAATCGTTTTTTAGGCTTCTTTTGAAGTAGAAAAGAAAGCATTTTACAAAACATTGCAAACCACATTGTCAATTTGTTACATGGACAATAATATAACTTTAAGTGGAAATAAATGTTTTAGAATCCATTTTCTTAACTCTTTATTTTGCAATTCTTTCTTTTTTAACCCACTTTTCTGCTCAAACATGCCCTGAATTAAGTTCAAATTATGTCCCCCAATTAAATTGTCATTTATCAATGTCTGTAATACTCTTCATGATGATCAAGTTCTTTGTTCTTTCTCCAAACTACTCACGATCTGTGTCATACAACAGAGACCAAAATCGTGGCCAATCATAAAAAATGTGAAATAATCTCATTCCTAATTACCTTGCCTTCAATCAAAGTGCCAAAACATACACTTGGATTAAATTACCCAACATCCGTTATTTTATACAAAAATTAAAAAACCTAAACAGACAGAACCCCACGACACATCAATTCCCCCACATCAGACACAAGAATCAGCCAGAACATCAACCAATTCCACTTGATGCAATTGTCATCGTCATAAACTATATCCCCAATCCACAGCATCAAAATCAGCAGCATGCCCCTTTCTCACTTTATATTGTTAAATCGACGTCAACCAACTTCTGATTCTTTATTCACATCAGAAATAAAAATGTCATCTTGATCATCATCTTCTCTATACAAAAAAAAAAGTTAAAAAAAAAAACCGACGTCGACGACGTCCGTCCGGTCTGGAGATGGAAATTCATTCACCCAACCCCTTGCCTCTACCAAGCAATTCAAGTAACAAATTCAATTGAAGAAAAGAAAGAAGTATCTAAGTATATCTTTTATTATTTGGACACGAGACATGCTGCTGTTGATGCTGATCTGGATTTCCCCCTCCTTCCTCTCCGATTATACCATTGCCGACAACAAACGTCGCGAATAATGACCAGCCAATTAAGGTATTATACACCCATTACGACTGATGGCGATGGCGGCCAAGCTAACTGATCTCCGGTATAAGTTTTGTGGTAGTCCCGTTCTGTTCCGTTTTCAAACTGATTGGGGTGTAATTATATTTAGTGCCACTGGTAATTGTGGCAACAAAATAATTTCCCTCTACCTCACCTCTCTACCTTACCGACCGACCGACCAACGACGAAGACTATTGTGATACTTGTCAGCGAATTCGTTGTTATAAATCAATCGAATGCAATTGGCCATTGATATGAATTATACACATAGCCCAAGTGCCCCTGGCGGCCTCAGCCCAGCGCCATCGCCAGAAGACCTGGAACGTATCTTTATATCCGTATCGGTTTAACTAAATCTCTGAGAGCGAGAGATGCGGACTTCGTCGAGACAACCGACCGACCGTCGTCGTCAACGGTGGACGATGAATGGGGAAATATTTCAATTAAATTTAATTACCTGCGACGACAAGTCAGTGTCTCTGATGTCTTTGGAAAATAGAATTGTATTCTCTCCTGCTGACTCTTTCAATTTAACAAATGGACATGTTGCACAAGCCATGCGAATATAATCGGACAAAATGGGCTCTCTTATATGAAAACGGAAAACGGTGGCTCTCTGTACCACCTTCATCTCCACCACCACCATCGTCCAGCACCTCACATCGTCACTATAGTGTGTTTGTTCAAATGTCGAATGACATAAATTTAATAGCATTATTGACTTTATATACTAATCCAATAAAGAAGTATTTGGCAAGCAATTAAATTGGACTAAACGCAGCAGCAACAACCAACAGAGAGAAGTCAATTGTCGATTTGCCATTGCATAGGTAGAGGGCGCTCGCTCTTGTGTGGCATTTTGGATCAATTTTGTATACCTATAAGTTTTGGAAGATTTTCTTAACATGCGAGTATCTCTATATGTCAGGCAGGCATATGCCTTAAAGGGAGGATTTTGGTTAATTTGTGAATTGCTTTTGTGGAAATCGTAAATCAGAGCAGGTTGATGTTTGTTTGTTTTTTTTTTTTCAAAAACATCAGACAAAGTTGTTTTGACCAAATTTGGAAATAAGTTGTGATGTAAAAGGATTAAAAGACTTTCGAATTGATATATACAACACTTGTCCATTTAATGATCGAATTTCGCATTTTGTTATTTGTTGCGATGATGTTGTGAGAAATGGAAAGTCAATACGTTCCACACGATTAAAAATCACATCATTATGAAGTTAAAGCGCATATCAGTAATGGAGTTTGTTAAAAAAAATCATGGAAAATTAAAAAAAAATGTATGTATCATTGGAAAAAATTTTTAAAATATAAAATCGTGGGACGTATTTAAGGCGGTGGCATACTTTACGTCTTTATTGAACTTTTCCATTGAACTTTTACATTCCATCCAATTCAATTCAATTCAAACTTCGCAAAAAATATTTAAGACTAAAATAAAAAGTATTAAACTAATTTAGAGCAGGTATTTATTTTTGACAGGCTTACTTTTCATAAAAGTGGCTGTGGAACGTATTCAAATTTACAATTTAAACTTGAAATTATTACAAAACTCGAGTTTGAACTTGTGAAACCTATATTATTTATTCCTATTTTTCCCAAAAGAAAGGCAACACAAAAATATGTAATGAAATCGGAATACCTTCCACAATATCAATTTCTGATCAATTTAACAAAAAATTGGAACTTTTTCGTTAAAAAGAGGAGAAATTTAATTAATATTATCACTAAATACGTTTCACAAACCCTTTTACATCCATTCAGGATAAAAAAAGTGTACAATATGTATGAATACGAACTAAGAACACATTAATTTCACAGATAGATTAAAAAAAAAGACTTATGAAACAACAAACATATAATAAGGTGATATCAGAAGAATGCGTTCCACAAAAGAGTAGATAGTGGGCATCTACCTTGAAGAACCGTCAATTTTGTCCCACAACTTATGCAGTTGTCTAATAACAGAATATAATTTATTTGTCATACAACAAAAGGCTTCTTGTTAAACAAAAAAAAAATACGATCCATATTTGAAATAAACGATAATATTGTTATTATTAAATTTGTATATTGGCTAACTTAAGTCCAAAATATATTTTGTGATTTCAAAGAAGACCAAGTATGTTCCACAATGGTTATGTACGTTCCACAATACCTTTAAAATGTGTTCAAAAAGAAAATCTTTCTGTAAAATAGGTACGTTCCACATTCTTAACATAGATACACTCAATTCGAAGACGTTGTTAAAGTTAGAAATTCGTCTTTTCGTTATATCCAAACATAAATTGTGCAATGAAATTTAAAAAATACATTGCACGTTCCATAACAAGACCTGACATATAAAACCAGATTATGTGGATGTAATCGGCAAAGGAAAGTCCTAAGATAACATAGTAAAACTTAACACTCATAGTCAAACAACTTTTAATTACTACTAAAGGCTGTGTAATGTAAAACTAGAAAACGATTTTCTATAAATATTCGCAGTAATCAATGTGCTTGGAGAAAAAAACCAACCCAACCTTAATGAGAAAATAAAAAGAAAAAACTAAATCCACTGATTGTTCCTTTTTAATTGCGTTCCTTAGCTACAATTAGATTTAGATCTAACTAACTCCCATTACAGAAACACAAACAACAAAAAGCGTAGTTATACAACCATCAACTGCACATGTGTCTCAATAAAAACTCTATCAATGGTCATTAACAGCAATCAAGCAAGCTCTCCAAACCAACACAACCTACTTCCTCATCCACTTAATCAGAATTTTCTGTTGGTTTTTTATTGTTGTTTTTTTTTTTTTTTTGCTGTGCGAGGAGAATCTCCTCTAGCCATCTGCCATACTGACAACTTGCCAACTGAAGAAAAGTGACTGACTTTGGCTTTGCAAAAAGAGTAAAACTTCCTAATAAAAAACCCCGCCTTTAATTACGAATGTAATTATCTTTAAATACGACAGTCTTTTTGTTTTAATTTTTTTTTTTAATAATAAAAATGAAACCAGAGCTTGGGCATGTTGTTCATGCTCATCGTCGCGTCAACCTAAAAATAACTGCTACTTGTCATATCGTTGACAACCAACAGAAGCTGTATACAAGTAGCAGAAGCACGACTCTGATGATGACTCCGCGCGGAACCCGTGTGTCCAAAAAATTTGTGTACCCAATTCCAAGAAATTACCAAAAATGTAGCTTCATTATGTTTTACAATCCACAAAAAACAAATGAGACTAAAAAAACCTCCACGAAGACCAACGTGGACGTCGACGATGTCATGATTAACCGCTTCCTCAACTTTTTGGACACAGTAGCAGCAAATTCGTGGTCATCATCAGCGAAAAGAGTTGGGTAATCGAAATAAAAAACAAAATTTTGGTGTCAACCCAAAAGGTCACCAACAAGAACTCATATAATAAAACGACAACAATTCTTCGCCACCAGAGTTCACACGACTGGGGCATCTACTCGAATATCTTTTGGCATAATCTACGACTTGTAGGAAGCAGTTGTACTAATTTTGACAAAATTGTTTCGCTTTTTTTCTGTTTTTTATTGTTTGTTTGTTACTTTTTACGGTGTGGATGGTAGGTGCACCTACCGTCTTCATTTCAATCCAAATCCACACAACACAGCACCAGCGTTACCACTTGCAGAAAAAAAGTCGAAGTAGATTTGAAGAAAAAATGGAAGTAGATTGAGAAAAATCGAAGTAGATTTCAAAATATCATTTTTTAATAAAAATCCATCTTAAAAAAAAATTATTTTCTTAAATTTATTTAAGTTAAATAATTTAATTAGTAAAAACAACTTAAACCAAAAATTTGAATTCCTTCAAACTCTATATTTTCGGTATAAATATTATTTCAATACATTTTTTTATAACAATTTTTAGTCAAATATTTGGTTTTCTGCAAAAAGAAGTAGAATTGGCTTATATTTTGATAACTTGAAGTAGATTGTAACAGAGATTTTAAAATGAAGTAGAATTCGTTATTTTCGTGATGGTGCGAAGTAGGAAGTAGATTTAATTTTTTTTTGAAAAAAAGAAGTAGATCTACTTCAATTGAAGTAAAGTGGTACCACTGCACAGCACTTTTTGTTTTTGCGCCATTTTTTTTTATCTGATTTAGTTTGCTGGAGCAAGAAGTTGTTGGAAGACCGCATCAACACAATAAAAAAAAAGTACCAGAATATGGCGTTGAAGCAACAACGTTGATGAATGACATGAATTTCTTTACTTCACTCTTCTTCAAATCATTCGTGTAATCGCCTTTTGCTGAGATATTCAATTTTTTTGTTGTTGTTTTCTGTTTGGTTTGGTATTCAAATGAGATTTTCATCTCCTATCTTGGAAGAAGAAACAAAAGTACAAAATGTGAATTTCACCAAAAAGGTCAAAATTTGGTTTTGTTTTCAGTTTAATGAGGATTAAAAATGCATCAACTTGTAGGAAATGCATTGTTTTAGGAATCCATTTTTATGGAGAAAGTCACTGATGGTAGCCAAGAGTTTTGAATCAATATACTTGAAGACCTCTAAAAGTTGGTAACAAACATAAAGACAAATGCACTTATCTATTTCATGTGTAAAATAATAAGAGATCAATACCTTCCACAATCTATTTCACTCAGAACTTTAACAATCGCAGCAGTTCTTAAATGATTACAGACTAGTTCTTTTTCGATATTAACTTCTTACCATTACAATTTTGGTCATAAGCTTATAACAACCTTTTCTTTAAATGAAAACCAAATGGGTTCCACAATGTTCCCACGGTGAAATAAAGCCTATTGCGAAGCGAAAAAAGGCCTTAATGTAGCATTTCCGCTATTTCCTGACACCTGTAATGATAGACGCCAAATCAAATTGCGTCGCATAAATTAGTTCCTCAGATGTATATCTTCCAATTTTTTCCACACAAATCCACTATATGACACATATTTCTCGCCTCGTAATTTCTAAGATTTTTATATGTCTAAATTATAACAGATATGCAAGTCATTTAACAATAAGATGGCACTGAGAAAAAAAACAAGAGACATAAATTCCCTTATAAACTCTTTAAGCAGGTGTTTTCTTTTTTGTCTAAGTTCCACTGTCTCCATCCACAATGATTAATGACATGAACATGTAAATCAACTTTTTTTCTTTCTTTAATATTGTTGAACATTTTGAGCCAGTTTGGAATTTTTATCGGTTTTTTTACTGGTGTTGTTGTTTGGTACCCTTATAATTTAAACTTGATTTAAAGAAGAGAATTTATGTTTCTATTCTATATAAGACCCGTATATTTGGAATCATTTTGTATAAAGATAATGAAAAATAGATTCTCAGCCAAAAAGGGATATTTGAATAATTTTAAATTTGTGATAAAAGTTAACAAATCATTTTAATTTTGTATTTTCTATTTTTTTTTTTTTTTTTTTTCTAAAATTTGAATAATCTATTACTTATTTAGTTCATTTTGGGTAGAATTAACAAAATAAAGCACTTGGAATGGGTTTATAAATGTAAATAATGATATATCTATGGAATAGAAAGAAACACAATCTAAGAAAAATTTAAGACAAATGGTGCTTTTAAGGTTAGGACTTTGTGAACATTTTGTATTAGATTTAAAATAACAAATCGGTATTTGTAGTAATTATAGGTTATTTTAAATTTTCGTAGCAAAGAAATGGGTGGGGCAGAATGAAGTCACAAATCTTGAAGAAGCGACAGAGTGTTACCTTAATGTGTTGAAAGGTTAGTGGTATCAAGTTGAATTAGAAATCAAAAATAATTGAGAGATGAAATTGGTTTCAAATTCTAATTGTCTAAATTTTGAATGGGTTTCTTACATTAACAAGATTATTACATACTATCAGTAAAAAAGTACTGCCAACTTATAAAATACAGAAAACAGACCGGTCAGCGGTATGTTTCTAACATTCTTTTAAAATTTTCACTTTCGCTAATGGAAGCAGTATTCCAGTTTTTAGTTTGTACTAAGTTTTGACTTTGTCTTCAAAAACTTAGAACCTATCGTAATAGCCCCCAAGAAATACATTGGTCAAATTTTAAGGAGTGGCTATTAAAAAACTTGAATTGGAGAAGAATATAAGATCACTGCTATATGCATTGAGTTCTTTTTGGAATGGTTTTCATAATGCATATTATCAGAATAGTGTTGTTAAAACACATTTATATAAAATTTTACAGCATTTAAACCCATTTGCTGAAACAAAGATTAAATAATTTAAGTAGAACATAAAATCTTATTCTCTACTTTTTCCTCTGCGTAAACTGTTCCATAAGGTTTTATGTAGGGATGCAAACGATACATCGATGTTTTCAAAACATCGATGTTTCTTAAGCCGATACATCGACGTTAAATCTGCAAAACATCGACATCGTTCATTTTGTTACTCGTTTTTCTTTTTTTGCATAATAACAGAACTTGAACTCTCAAACTCAATCTTTTTTGTCTAGTGTTCAAAGCTTCAAAGTTTTTTTTAATGTTTTCATTCAAAAGACTGTTTCTGTGTGTTCAGAAATCAGAACGCGACCATCAGAGGCGTATGTTGAGTTGCCGGGACTCCGGGACAATATTAATTTTAAGGGGCCATTTCGACATTTTTTTAAAAAGGATATGTATACGCCTTTCTCTTTTTTTGGGGGCCCCAGAAGTATTGTTTGTTGGTCGCTTAGATTATTTTAGTAGCATTTTTTGAGGTCCCTGAGGTAATATTTTTTCTACTTTATTTATAATAACAGTTTCCTTCTCTGCATTGTCTCCAGTCAGGGCCCTAGCGTCAGTTGGGGCCTCGGGGCACCACCCCGGTTGGCGCAATGGTGTGTACGGCTATGGCGACCATTATTGACATGCTTGTGAGTTCCGTTCAGAGCTCTGAACGTTTAAAAAATTGATTCCATTTCATTAGAATTGATGGTATTTATATATAAATAAAAACGAAAATCGTATTAAGAAAATATGTTTCATTTTGTTGATAAATTTGTCTGTTTTGTGGTACCTAAAAATTGAATTCAACTTAGGTTTTTGGGTTTTAAATAGATAAGACATAAATATTTTGTTCTTTAGATACAGTAGAACGTATTTATGTCAAAAAAAGTACATCGGGAAAACATCGATGTATCGAAGATAGAACCGATGTTTTTTTAACATCGATGTTGTAAATAAAACATTGATGTATTCAAACATCGATGTTTTTTTTAACGATGTTGCATCCCTAGTTTTAAGTAGATCTTAAAACCTTGACACAGCTCTTATTTACTGAAGAATTGTCAAAATATTTTTACCTTTATTCATTCAAAAATTCAAATGGTACCCAAGAGCACTAACAAGTTGCCATTTTGCCCTAAAAAGTTTTCTTGGCTCGAGCACTTCTACGAGCTATTGAATCTCTTCTAGAACGTCCGTTGATATATTTAAATAATAAACTGTTTATTTATTTATTTCGAAAAGAACTGCTCGAACATAATGCCTGATTCACAATATTGCGAGACGACGAGACGAGAGCGTTGCTAGAGTAAAATTGATATCCAGTTTTCGATGTTTGGCCAAATAATTACCTTCTTTTTTGACACATTCTTCTATTTCCTGTCAAAAACAAACAATTACCCAAAAAAAATCGTAATATTTTTACATGGCTTACGATTTAAATGACCAAGAAAAAATCTCGTCTCGCTCTCGTCTCGTGGTCTCGCAATGTTGTAAATCAGGCATAAAGCAGTTCAGGTAATGATAATTTCAGAAACTTTAGTTGATATGAAATATTTGTTTCTTGAATTTGCCTTTTTTGAATTTTTAAATTCGATTTCGATAAAGTAATTTCTAAAGATTTCGATAAAGTAGTTGAAAGAATTTTCTATCGATTTCTGAAAAAAATCAAAAGTATTTTTCTAATCAGCATCGCGTGACTGGCAAAATTCCTCCATCGATGCTGAATAAGTATTACTTCAAAGTGTTCTAGATTCCTTTTAGTTTTGTTGGTTTGTTTCTTTTTTGTTGTTACGTATTGCTTTGTTGTTTTCGCTTCTGTGTTTACATAATTTTCTTCTCAATTTTTTCTGCAAGTACAACATATTTCAATATAAAAGAAAAAAAAATTACCACCACCAACAACAAAAAACAAACGACAAAAAATAAAGAAATAAAAAAAAGAGTAATAAACCACAATGTGTAAGAAATTTGTAACTGCATTTGAAGCATGAATAATTGCGACTGTGGGAACATGGTTTTTTTTTTGTATAAAAATGGCGCCCGGCTTTTAAGTATATAGCCGAGTCGAGCCGGTATGCTTTGGCTTTGCAGAGAAACGCAAAATATTGTATCTATAGATACTCCATACTTCTACTACTACCTACTTGATGTACTCTAACATTACAAAACCAAAGAAAGCTGCACGAACAGTTAAAAGTAATTAACTCCAGGTTGACTGTATGCCTTTTGCTGGGCTATATTATAGAGTTCTTTCTTGCTGTTTTATGGTTGGAACTCTTGATGGACTCCGGACTCTCCGATTTCTTGTGTGACTGACGGATACCACGGGCACATTTGTGACGACGACGTTTTACTCTTAGTCGCAGTAAAGTAAAAATAAGTCTGCAATCATATAGCTTCTCTGGCATTGCACGGAGATAGCCCGATCAATCTAGACATTTTATCAAAGTTAATTTAAGTACAAGATTTTTTGATGCAGTTAGGTTCCTTTGATGGAGGAGAATATAAAACCACAGTTTTACACCAAAATTTGATATGGCGTATCCCCGAAAATGACCCCTGACCCCTAGGTAGTACGGAAAAAGTGATTTCACGATTTTTTGATGCAGTTAGGTTCCTTTGATGGAGGAGAATATGAAATCACAGTTTTACACCAAAATTTGACATGGCGTGTTCCCGAAAATGACCTCTGACCCTAGGAAGTTCGAAAAATGTGATTTCAGTCGAAGGCTTTCATAAGACCTGTTTCAAGAGGTTCTTGTAAGTATGCAATGCTTTCATCTCTCAAGTATGCAATGTTTTTCACCAATAAGTATGCAAAGCTTTTATCCTGCAGATATGCAATGTTTGTAATGCTTTAGAAAAAACATTGCATTTTTATGTGAGGTTTCAATTAGCTCCCTTTTTTCCACTCATCTTTAATATTCCAGTATGGTCTACTGGTAAGGTGCTGGCTAGGTATGCAGAGGTACGTGGGATCGATTCCTGGTCGGCCCATGTGATGAAAATAAAAAAATGTGTTCTTTTTCAATTAAAATAATATTCTCATCATTTCAGAACAACAGAAAAAGCTGTGGAATAAAAGCTGTTGCCCTAACTTTATAGTACTCCCCCGTTTAAAGGGTAAAATTGGGGTAAAAAATGGTAAAGAAGGGAGTTTAAGAAGGGGTATAGTTGGTGCAATGGGGTTGCTCCCATAGAGAGTTTTTATGAACATGATGTGAACTTCAACATACTAAAAGGAGATGGGGCGTTTTTGGGCCATGAGCGTACATTAATGAGACTAGTCTCGTTAATGTACGCTCATGGCCCAGGTCCCATATAATTTTGCCCCATTTCCTTTTATTAAATTCGACTGAAATCACTTTTTCGAACTTCCTAGGGTTCAGAGGTCATTTTCGAGGATACGCCATATCAAATTTTGGTGTTAAACTGTGATTTCATATTCTCCTCCATCAAAGGAACCTAACTGCATCAAAAAATCGTGTACTTCCATTAACTTTGATAAAATTTCTGTTAAATTCGACTGAAATCACTTTTTCGAACTTCCTAGGGTTCAGAGGTCATTTTCGAGGATACGCCATATCAAATTTTGGTGTAAAACTGTGATTTCATATTCTCCTCCATCAAAGGAACCTAACTGCATCAAAAAATCGTGTACTTCCATTGACTTTGATAAAAATTTCTGTTAAATTCGACTGAAATCACTTTTTCGAACTTCCTAGGGTTCAGAGGTCATTTTCGAGGATACGCCATATCAAATTTTGGTGTAAAACTGTGATTTCATATTCTCCCCCATCAAAAGAACCTAACTGCATCAAAAAATCGTGTACTTCCATTAACTTTGATAAAATTTCTGTTAAATTCGACTGAAATCACTTTTTCGAACTTCCTAGGGTTCAGAGGTCATTTTCGGGGATACGCCATATCAAATTTTGGTGTAAAACTGTGGTTTCATATTCTACTCCATCAAAGGAACCTAACTGCATCAAAAAATCTTGTACTTAAATTAACTTTGATATATAGTGAAATTTCGTCTAGGATGATCGGGCTAAGATATTATTACGTGCGGTTTATGAACTATTTGCTGTTTATGTCCGCACTCTGTATCTGTATCTGCTGGCTGGAAATTGCATCCATATTTATGAGGTTCAACATGTTGCAGCAGCAGCAGCAAAAGTCTTTGATAGGCATTTGATGGATATTGCTTGATGATGACTTTGCTTTGGTTGGGCGAACTAAACTAGTTTTTATTACTGCCGCCAGCAGCAGTCGCATTTGAAAAACAGGATAAGCACTCTACTCTGAGTTCAACAACAATTCTCGGTTACGCATTTCCGTGGTTTTATGGATGACAACAACAACAACACAATCCACACGGTTTCAAAAAGGTACTTTGTCATAAAGTACAAATGGGTTTCAGCTGTTATTTCTTTTAAAAGAAGAGACAAAAAATATGCGGAAGTCCAAATTAGTCGCGGTATTCCACGAAACTCGCAGTTTTCATTTCTGTTATCTTGGTGGAATAAAATCCTTTAGGGAATAACCAAGACTTGAAGTGGAATTCTTTAAACTTTTTCATTACCCCCGAGTATTAATACCACCTCCCTAATAATTGATTTTATTTTCTCTCTAACTCACCACCACCAAAAACATTGAACTTGAAAAATCCATATAGAATATACCTTTCTTTTGGCTTTAGCACTAACTTCCAATTCCAGCCTTATTTGTTTTGCTGGTAGCCTGTTGAAATGACGGTTGTGACGGTTTTATGAGCCCATCAAGTCGGACAGTTTTATGGCCTGTTGTTATGGCTTAACGTGCGACATCCGTATAATTTTTATCTAAAATAAAATCGTCCCCATGTTTTGGTTTAGGAAAGGAATTTCCCTTTTTATGAAGGTTTTATTGCCGTAATCGCAGTTTTCAGTATGACTCTCAACTTGTATGACTCTTTTGGGGGTGAGTTTTGGTCTGTGCTGGGCTGCTGTCGTCATTGTGATCTAAAAATCATGAGCTCTTGGTTGGAAAAAATTCAAAAGCAATTCATCGGGATTGTTCTCATTTTTCATAGCAATTTTAGTTTTTTTTTTCGGTGGTAGAAAATACTCTGGCAACTGGCATGGCAAATAGTGCTTAAGGGGTTGAAAGTGTCAGCTGCTCTCTATTGTATACAAAAATATACTACTTTTGTGTTAAGAGTTGGAAGTATTTTTTTTTTTTTTATACTCAACTCAGCTTATATGAATGGAATAGAATGTTTGGATTATATACTTTTGTATTTTGCTGAACTCCTGGTTGGAAAATTGATTTATTTGCGGTTTTTACTGATTCCAAAAACTTTGTGTGCGATGAAAGGAAAAGAGTAAATAAATGTGGGACGAATATGCCTGGAGAATTTATCGATTTAAAAATTTATTTATCGAGTTTTTTTTTTTGTCAGTGAGTGTATTTAATGCTTCATTCAGAAGTTTTTTAATTCATTTTAAATGAAGAAGGACATTTGAAAATGAAGAGATGACACTTGGGAAAAGTTGTTTTTTTGGAAGCATCATTTAAAAGATATTAAGAAGTAAAATTATTAATTTTCTTTGGGTGGTTGGGATATGGTACAAATATAACTTTAGCTTTTTGAAGGATTTATGGCAAAAATGTGATTGAAACGAATTTAAATTAAATTCAAATTTGATAATTTTAACAAATTTTTTTTAAGTCAAAAATCCTAAAAATGAATTATATTTAAAAAAAAACCCAGAATAGTGAAAATTTAAAAAATTTACAAACTAGCCCAAAACTCCAAATTTTGATTTTTTTTTGAATCAAAGTTCTTGTTTTCAATTTTAAATTTTCGAGATTTTAAAACAACAAAATTTTGGATCTTAGTGATTTTAATTCATCAGGCAGATTGTGACCCGTTTCTAAAAATTAAAAATTCAAAAAACTGGAAAAATTAAACCCCAACATTTTTTTTAATATAAAATTTGGGTTAGGTAGTCAATTTTTTTTTTTTGATTTTAGAGAAATGTTTTTTTTTTAGATACTGACTCTTATTCTGAAAACTAAAATTTAGAATATCAATACCCAAGTATTTCAGATTTCAGTTTTCCGAATTGGAGTTAGTGCCGGTTTGTTCATAGTCGATTATCTTTTAATCAAGGATTATTCCATACAAAAATCCTTGATTAAAAGAAAATCGAGTGTCAACAAACCGGCCCTTAGAATCTCAAAAATCCTAATTTTTAACTTAAAATAAAAAAAAAAAAATTAAAATTCCGAAAATCTAACTTTCAAAGTTCTGGTTTTCAACTTTAATTTTCGAGATTTTAAAACAACACAATTTTGGATTTTAGTTATTTTAATACATCAGGCAGATTGTGACCCGTTTCCAAAAATTAAAAATTCAAAAAACTGGAAAAATTAAACCCCAACATTTTTTTTAATATAAAATTTGGGTTAGGTAGTCAATTTTTTTTTTTGATTTTAGAGAAATGTTTTTTTTTTAGATACTGACTCTTATTCTGAAAACTAAAATTTAGAATATCAATACCCAAGTATTTCAGATTTCAGTTTTCCGAATTGGAGTTAGTGCCGGTTTGTTCATAGTCGATTATCTTTTAATCAAGGATTATTCCATACAAAAATCCTTGATTTAAAGAAAATCGAGTGTCAACAAATCGGCCCTTAGAATCTCAAAAATCCTAATTTTTAACTTAAAATAAAAAAAAAAAAAATTAAAATTCCGAAAATCTAACTTTCAAAGTTCTGGTTTTCAACTTTAATTTTCGAGATTTTAAAACAACACAATTTTGGATTTTAGTTATTTTAATACATCAGGCAGATTGTGACCTGTTTCCAAAAATTAAAAATTCAAAACAACTGGAAAAATTAAACTTTTTTTTAATTTTTTTTGATAGGTATAAAATTTGGGTTCGTCCAATTTTTTTCTGATTTTAGAGAAATGTTTTTTTTTTTTTGAGATGCTGACTCTTATTCTAAAAACTAAAATTTGGAATATCAATACCCAAGTATTTCAGATTTCAGTTTTCCGAATTGGAGTTAGAATCTCAAAAATCCTAATTTTTAACTTAAAATAAAAAAAAAAAAAAATTAAAATTCCGAAAATCTAACTTTCAAAGTTCTGGTTTTCAACTTTAATTTTCGAGATTTTAAAACAACACAATTTTGGATTTTAGTTATTTTAATACATCAGGCAGATTGTGACCTGTTTCCAAAAATTAAAAATTCAAAACAACTGGAAAAATTAAACTTTTTTTTAATTTTTTTTAATAGGTATAAAATTTGGGTTCGTCCAATTTTTTTCTGATTTTAGAGAAATGTTTTTTTTTTTTTGAGATGCTGACTCTTATTCTAAAAACTAAAATTTGGAATATCAATACCCAAGTATTTCAGATTTCAGTTTTCCGAATTGGAGTTAGAATCTCAAAAATCCTAATTTTTAACTTAAAATAAAAAAAAAAAAAATTAAAATTGCGAAAATCTAACTTTCAAAGTTCTGGTTTTCAACTTTAATTTTCGAGATTTTAAAACAACACAATTTTGGATTTTAGTTATTTTAATACATCAGGCAGATTGTGACCTGTTTCCAAAAATTAAAAATTCAAAACAACTGGAAAAATTAAACTTTTTTTAAATTTTTTTTAATAGGTATAAAATTTGGGTTAGTCCAATTTTTTTCTGATTTTAGAGAAATGTTTTTTTTTTTGAGATACTGACTCCAATTCTGAAAACTAAAATTTAAAATATAAATACATATATTTTAGATTTCAGTTTTCCGAATTGGAGTTAGAACCTCAAAATCCAAATTTTTAACTTTCCGAAAATCTAACTTTCTCCTTATAATCCTAAATCCAGGAAAAAACAAAAATGTGGTGAACCCAAAATCCAGAAAACCCGAAATTTTGAATTTTAAAGAAAAAGGAATATTTAATTTTTACTATGGGATCTGGGCAGAATCCCGATTCACAAAATACGATTTCTTAAATCTATGTTTACAAAAATGTATGTGTAAAATATGTCGATATTTGAATTTTGCTTCTACGTTTCGGGTTTTTGGGGCTCTAGGTTTTCGGAGTACCTACTTAAATGGAACAAAGCCATGAAAGCATTCTCTATTTTTTTCGGGAATTTAGAATTTTAAAATATTTAGGGCTCGGGTGTTAGTTGTAAAGTTTTGAGTATTCGAAATATTAAATTTTTGATTTTGGTTTTTTAGACTTTTTTGTTTTTGTTGGTTTTTGGTATTTGGCTTTTCAAGGTATTAAATTTCTGAGAGTTCATATTCTTGAAAAAAAAAAAAAATGTTTTGCTGTTTTGTAGTGTTCTCAATACGACATTAAACTGAAATTCGAGACTTGTTCCTCTTAGATCTTTTCATTTACAAAGATTCACTTAACTTCACGTACCTACTATGTATTGGGGGAAGCTAAACACAAGACTTTCAATCCAATATTTTTAACTGATTCTACTTTCACTTTAAGAAAATCAATTTAATAAAACGAACATTCTTCGTCAAAAGAAGACCGAAAAAGGCCAAAAAAAAAGGTCGTTTTTACCTTCAAAAATAAAGCAACTTCATGTCAAAAGAAATTCTTTCACTCAACAAGAATTTTGTATCTTTTAGGTCAACCACCATTTACCAAACCAAGCTCAATTTAATTAAAACCTTATACCCTATTCGGGGAGAAAAGTATTTCTTTTAACCCCCCTTAAGGCACAAAATCCACTAACAAAAATTCAATTCAATTTAATTTCAATTTTTATATAAAAAAAAAAAAATATTTTTTGTAGGTACTCACTTCTTGCCACTTTCCAGGAACACATCCAATTCCGCTGACATCTTACAGCAAAGCGCTTTACGAAAATGTCCAATCGAGCAATTTGTGTTGATGAGATGTCCTTCTGTAAAAAAGATATATAATACAAAAATAAGAAAAAAAATGGAAATCCAATTCATATAAGTAAATAAGGTCTCGCGGCGACTTGGCTACAAGAAATATGTGTACGAGAATGTTTATTAAGAAGTATTCTGCAGCTCGTTAAGGAGAGTTGCTCCTTCCTCACATACGCGACCAAGTCAAGCAAAGCAAAGCAAGCTCCACATACAAATCCAAAAACGAAAAACCAAACCATCCATATAAAGTCTTCCAAGGAGAAGAAGGCTCGCGCTCTACCACACGTCTCCAAGATGAGACCACTGCGCCTTAATTGGATGAAAATTTTTCAAATTGCCCAACGAAAAAGTCCCCAAGGAAGACGACGACAACGATAACACACAATGAGCTGAGCATCAGAGCGACAAAAAAAAAAAGAAAAGATTGAAATTCGGTAACCGCGCGTCTCCAACTTTCAAGACTTGAATATTTCAAAAAGGTCGACATTTATATTGGCATCGCAACACCCAGGGCCATCGCGCTTCCAATGAGCGCATGAGACATTCTGGTGTCCTAATCAAAATTCCGATTGCCATTCCCTTTGATATCAATATACATTTGGTACCCCTTTGTTAAGTAAGTTTTATAGCAGTCTTTTCGTTCCGTTTTCAGTCAAGTCGGAGAAAATGGTATAAAACTCTTTCGTTCTAACGAACGAAAGTCAAAGAAATATTGAAAAGTTGGTTCATTAGTTGTCTAATTATGGAGGACATTAATCAAAATGCCGACTTTTAAGAATGATTAACTCACATAGTTAACATGATTCAGGTGACCGAGACTGATACCGAAGTTGCGAGACTAAAAGGTTTTTATATCGGAACCGTTTTTCATTATTTTTTGTTTTTTTAATAAAAGGTGACTCTTCTCATTAGACGAAATTTGTGCTCCTGGAATTTGAACTTTTTTTTTTATTTCTTCTTTTTCGTTATTTTAGTGGAATCAGATTCACAATGATATTAAATTTCGATTTTTGATTTGATTTTTGCTTCTTGAACTTTTTTGTAGAAATCAATAAAAAACAACAAAGATCAAAATCTTTCTCTATTCGAATAAAAAAAGGACACACGAAACCATGTTAGCTCAATGAAGGTTATGTCAATTCGGGTATAAAGACAGTGTAGTTAATTAATTGGATTTAGCGAACCAATTTGGGGAAGAAAACGCGCTGAATTGGATATTTTATTGGAAGATTATTTGTTCTTTTGTTCTATAAGATGATTTTTATTTTTTCTAATAAAATGTAGGTATACGAAATTTATAAAGGAAGTAAAAGGCTTTTTATGGTTGATTGATTTAAATCGAAACAAATAAGAGGATACATTTGGAAAAGTATATTGATTCTGATAACATATTACATGACCTTGTCTGAATGGTTTTTGTTTACTTGTTTTTTTTTTTTTTTTTTCTTTTTTATGGGAAAGGAAAATAAAACTTTTACTCAGATTTGTGTATCTGAGATTGAACGATTTTACCGTCGAAAAGCTCAGATATAGGTAAGCAATAAGCTAACTTTTTTTCTTTAGTTCACTTTGAAGAAATTTAGCCCTTTTTTAAGTCGAAAAATAGCTGATAACCAACGAACTAGCAAGACGTTTCTAACTATACTTTAGTTGTCTAACTTTTTTAATTATTTTAAAAGTTGTGTCTCTTTGAGGAAGACAATAAAACCACTATTTATGTTGTGTGGCTACAGAGACTACCTGATAAGCTCGAAAGAAACTCGATGACAGAATCAAAGAATCTTGAATAAGGATGGTTATTATCTGTTTCAGGCAATAAAATTTCAAATCCAAACTACTAAATCCCAAAAATGCACAAAAATAAAAACCCAAAAATCAGGAAACTCAAAAATCTGAAAAATCTTTGGTCCGAAACACGAAAAACTCTAATTTTTCAGTTTCGAGATTTGTTTCAAGATTTAGGGTATTTTAAATCCATAGATTCTTAGAAAATTTGACTTTCTGCGTTAAAGTTTTTGATTAGCCTTAATCTTGAAAAAAAAACTCCAGGAAAATCGAAAATCCCCAAAAACGAAAATCAGACAATTTAAAATTCTGAAAAATTTTGATCCTGAAAAAATACTTAAATTAACAAATGTTTCAGTTTCGTGTTTTCTTTTTTTTTTAAGGACATTTTGAATTAAGCGTTTTCAGAGGGTTTTAAGTTTTGAAATTTACCATTTTTAATCAAGTGTGCTGAGTTGAAAAGACTTTTTCATTTTATTTAAACTTGTTTCAGAATTTAGAAGATTCAAAATTTTGGGTCATGGTTTCAATGGAATTTTAAGAAGTTATCTTTGCCAAAAAGCTCACTTTGAAAATAAAACAAAATTTCTGCATTGGGGTCGAAAGCTATAAAAAAGCTACAAGGTGCCTGGAAAACTCAAAAACCATTTAAAAAAATCAACAATTTTCACCAAACCCACTTATTAAGTTTTTCTTAGAATGAAATTTCTAATAGCTATTTTAAGATTGATCCTTCTTACAAGTTTGTATTCTTCTTTGATTAGTGATTTAAAGAAACGAATTTTAAAACAACATTTAATTCATCCTTTGTTCCAACCAAACTTAAGATTTAATTTTTTGTGACTCAAATAAATTCATAGCTTTTGTTTAGGTTGTCACTGTTTCCAAAATAGAACTAGTTTATGTAACTTGTAAGTAATAAATTCTTTTACAGTCATTAATTTAACCAAACAAAAATTTAAATAACAAGAAGCTTTTTAAATTGAATTAAATCATTATTGACATTTTTAAATTTATAGCAAACTTCATGGTTAATTAGATGAAAGGAAAAAAAAATATTGTTTTTTTTTTTTTTATTCAATTGTTAATATATATCTAGAGAATCCCCAACTTCTATATCTTTTCTGTGAAGAAAATCTATCATTCATCAATAATCTACACAATCTAAAGGGCTTTGTTCACATCCCGCGCGACTTATATACTTTCTCAAGCTATCTGCCGCAAGTCGCACACACAAAACAACTTCATCAATTTCATTTATCTTCTTCCGAATAAAAGCTTCCAAAATCCCCCCATTTTCTACCAAATTAATACAAAAACAAAATAAAACAAATTATAAATTTAATAGTCTAGGAAATAATGTTTTAACCTAAGAAAAGTGTTTTGTAGATATATTAAGATGCACTTCACGAATGTGGTTTTTGTTTATTTGATTTTTGAACTGGTGCAGTTTTTGTTGCTTGTCAGATTAAAAAAAATGTATTAAGACCGTGGATTTAGGAATTACTGACCAAATCTCTCAAGTAGGAAAAACTTTCTGCAGCCGCACTTCACGAATATAGAAATGTTCCCTAAAGTTTGTACATAGATTGTTTGTTGCTTTTAAAATAAAAATTCCACTATAGCTATATCAGAGGTATAATCATCGGATCTGGCAAGAAGAGTTTCCTCTTTGAGCCGCACTTCAAGAATGCAATTTTTTCGGATCATTTTGGATTTGGATCATTTTATTATCTTCACATAACAATTCAAAGTGACAACTTTTAAAATACATGAAAGATAATTCGATTTCATGAGTAGAGATTTGATTTTAAAAACCGAACTACACGAATGTGGAACCGTTTATATTTTTAAGTTTTTACCTTATTTCTGATTTTTTTTTTTTCGATAAAGCACGATAAAGCAAAAATACAACTCTTCCTCCTAGACTCTTTAACGTGGACTTCTTTTATATTACTACACTGCTGCTGAAGCCCTGAGCTGAGACACCATCTACGACTTTATATGCCACTGTTGAATGATCGATGGCAATTCATTAAAGCTACATCACCAATTAGAAAGGTCTTTATCTACTGTATGGACAGAGGCAGAGAGTGCCAAGACCTATTCCCTGTGATTTTCTAATCAACAACAAAAAAAAAAGTGGTAGTGGTTCGAATCTGCCACTTTATTGAGAAAGACAAAAATAAAACGAAGAAAAAAAACCTAAAGATAAGACTTAATATTCATTAGGAACACCTTAAACACACAAAAGACATTATTGATGGAGACGCGCACCTTTTTTTTTCAATTTCCGAACAATTCTTGAAGATTGATAGACTCTTGGCGATAAGGTGTAACAATTTTTATAGCGTAGATACTTTTTTGTTATTTTCCTTCCAGAGGTGCTTTTCTATCCTCTCTCTAGAGTGAAGTTGGGAGTTTTTGTGAGTTTATTTGGTGAACAAACAGAAGAAAAAAAAGTAATAAAACTTAGAGTAATGGGAAGAAATTTTCACCTATTCGATAATTTTACAACTAAATAAGTGATAAATTTATAGACCCTCTTAGACTTGCACGGGAGGAACTTTTTTTCTAAATAAATCGTTAAATTACCTACAATGGTAATGGATGGACACCTTTTCAATGGAATTCGAATGTTTATTCTTACCGACTGATGGTTTTAATAGCTTAAAAGTGTAGGATTTGTTGAAAAAGATTAACTCTCTTAAAAAGGCTATTAAGTGTTATTTAAGTGGCAGGGTGTAGTTTAAAGGTTTACTCGTAATTCAATGAAATACATTTAACAAAAAATACCCAAAACTATTAGGCCTAAAATCCCGATGTGGTGCAATCAATATGTAATGACCATTGTTAACGTTACTTCAACCTTTTCGAAAAATTCTACAAGAAGAACAGAAATACGACTTATATATGGACTCACTAATGACTCATTGCGCTACCGATAACAACATTCAGTATCAAGAGAACTTTTAAAGCCGGTCCTGTAGCAAGAAAACCCAAAAATTCAAAAATGCAAAATAATAAACTCATCTCATTCTCACATTAGGGTGTCCGTTATTTCCCAAAGTGATGTTTTCGGTGGAGACACCCCCCAGATCGAAAGTTTAGGGCCTACATAAGGGGAAATTAGCAAAAAAAAATTTTTTGGAGGTCATTAACCCGTGCCTCTAAGGTCATACTTTCCCCATACAAATTTGTATGGGAAATTTTTATCTCATACATAAAATTTTTTTTCTCTCGAGTTAAATCATCTATTTTTAAAATGTTTGTTGATTCTGGTTGGAAAATAGTTAATTTAAAAGATTACATTCAAAATTTCCCGTTAACAATTTTTTTTATATTTTATTTCGGTTTTTGAAATTATTAGCTGTTTTCGTAGTTTTTGCTTTCACCCATCACATAATTTTAAATGCAGTTTTATTGGTTTTTAATTCTTTTCAAATATTGCATTCAAAAATTTGTGTATAAATCAAAAATTTTAATTTTTTTAATTTTTTTTTTGAAATTTTTGCCGTTTTTATATTAAATAAATATTATTAAATACTTTACCCTTTCTTGTTTGCAACTTTTTTGATGTCATTTTTTAGGTGAATCATTTTTAAACAAAATTCAATAAAAATATTATAAACATATCTTTTGTAGTTCGAGAAAAATAAATTTAAACGTATAAAAACGGCAAAAATTTCAAAAAAAATTTAAAAGAATTAAAATTTTTGATTTATACACAAATTTTTGAATGCAATATTTGAAAAGAATTAAAAACCAATAAGACTGCATTTAAAATTATGTGATAGGTGAAAGCAAAAACTACGAAAACAGCTAATAATTTCAAAACCCGAAATAAAATATAAAAATATTTTTTAACGGGAAATTTTGAATGTAATCTTTTAAATTAACTATTTTCCAACCAGAATCAACAAACATTTTAAAAATAGATGATTTAACTCGAGAGAAAAAAATTTTATGTATGAGATAAAAATTTGCCATACAAATTTGTATGGGGAAAGTATGACCTTAGAGGCACTGGTTAATGACCTCCAAAAAATTTTTTTTTGCTAATTTCCCCTTATTTAGGCCCTAAACTTTCGATCTGGGGGGTGTCTCCCCCGAAAACATCACTTTGGGAAATAACGGACACCCTAATGCACATGTTAGCAGATAAAATTTTTGAACAAATATGGAATAAAAATGTTGAGACCCAAAATCTGGGTGTCCAACATTTTCAAATTTTTGCTTGAAGTTTCAACATTCAACAACAACCAAAGATTCAGAAATTAAAAATATTTGTCAATTAAATTCTTTTAACTTTTCAGAATTTCGACTTTTAGGATTCTGCTCCCACTTGAATACCTGCTTTCGATTTTCCGGTATTTAATTTAATTCTAAATTTTATGTTTTTTTTTTTTTTTATTTGAATTTTTGGTTTTTGGGCTCAGTAACTTTTTCCGATAATTTTTTCTCGTGTTCGGTAACTGTGAATTGGGATTGGCCAATGAGTTTTCCAAATTTTATATTTTTGATATTTTAACATTTCGAAATTAAGAGTTTTCAGAATTTTGATTTTAAGAGTCTTAACTTTTGGGAACCAGAAAACTGTTTTCTGATTACTGGAATTCTGAACCTAATATTTTGAAAAACTTTGAAATTTTCGAAATTCTTTTTTATTTTTATTTTTTATTCTTATTAAACTAACGATATACACTGACCAAAATAATTTATTAGTACATGTGTACCCTTTTTTGGAAATGCAAATTTTTCGAAACTTTGAGTTTTGAGATTTTCGATTCATTGATTTCTGACTATAAAAATTTAATTTCAGACATTTGATTCAAATTGAAACATTGAACTTGTAGGTTTTCGATATTGTATAAAGGATTGCTTTTTTGAAGATTTGGAATTTGTCTCAAAACTTGGTCTTTAGAATTCTTACTTGTAGCCAAAAACCCTCAACAAACTCCTTTTTTTCATTTTTTTCTCCAGAAACTTTTCCATCAAGAAGCTTGATAAAATAACAAAAAAAAACTTCCACAAAGTATTTAAATTTATTTGTTACACAAGTTAAGAATTATGGTAATGGATTACAATAAAGTATAAATCATTTGGTACGATTAAAATGAAAAACTATGAGTGATGTTAATGAAAATGGACTGAAAAACATTCGACTATACACACCATGCTGCCAAAAGTGAAATAATTTTCGATCGAAACTGTCATTGTCATTTTGCATTATTACAGAGAGGCTCTTCTCTAAATAGATGATAGTTTTTGGCACAGAGTTGTAGACGAATACTTTTTTCCTGATTAACGTCGTTTCGTCCTTGTTCTCAATTTGCCAAAAAAAATATTCTATAGAATTCATCTGGTAAGCTCTATAATCCTATTTGGACTATCGCCATGCGCTACCCCCATTCTATAATATTACCCTCCAATTATTCACTCCATATCCCAGTCCCAGTACATGTTATTTCCCTTTGCGAACATCATCCGGTATTAGGCCAATCGAATAGTCATAAATTCATTAGTGATGATTAAATTTACGGATTGACTTTGTTTTTGGTTATTCGAAGAACACCGCTACCAACCACACATCGTCACATTCAATCGTCGTGTGTCCTTTGAGTCGAGATTATGAGAGGGAAGAGTATATCATTAATATTCATTGGATTACCTGTTGAAATGTTATTGATTGTATCGTATCTATGTGTCTATATCGACCTTTATCTATATTTTGGTTTGCCAGAGGGGAGAAACAAAAATCTTAATACTTAATGAATAAGATTTTACGCCTAATTTAGGCGTTGTCACGGATGAATTAAGTTATGTTCTCTCTCTCAAACTTCGTTATTATTAGGACATTATTTTTTTTTTTTTTGGGGAAAGAGGGAAAAAAATAAATTGTCGATAGATTTCAGTGACGACTTTCCCAGAAAAAAAACCTATCTCACATCGACTTCGACCTCCATAGGTGGTCTCTGCTAATTTTAGACAAAATAAAATACACAAGATTTTGTGTGGTTTTTGGTTATGGGTATAAGACTTCAAAGATTTTTATTTACTTTTTTTTTTTGTGAGGTAGTTAACCTATGGAGTATGGAAAATTGAAATAATTTACGGTAGCTTATTGACTGGAAATCTAGTGAAAAAGTTTAAATAAGCATAAAAAGGTCAATTGAGGGTTTGATTGGATTTTGTGGGTGTGTTGTTCAATATTGCTATTTTTGAATTTTAATTTTTTATCTTAAAATAGAAATCTGTAATGTGAAAATGTTATGAATGAATTTTCAAAAATTTGTACAGGTTATCAGCTTTTTGGAGTAAATCTTCTGTTTTGAATTGATAAACAAAAATACTTGAATAGTCATTAGGGACAAATTGAAAATGAAATTCTTGAAATTTTCAAAACGATACTCAAATTTACAATGGTGTACAGGATATTCAAAAGATTCTCATTGTTTCAAGATTTTGAACAACTTTTACCAACTAATTGAAATACAATAAAGTTAACTCTTGATGAATTTTCAATATTCTTGCTTAATAAACAAGAGTTCTTCAATACATGAAGTGAATGTTGTTATAGGAGTTTCATGATTTCGACCTATGTTTGTTCCATCATAACTTTTAAAATACATATCACAATTTGGCAAAAGAAGTATTATTGGGCTTCTTTTGCTTATCTTTTAGTCATAGGCTATGTGATGAAATATTAAATTAAGCATGTATAGCGCCCTCTGGAGTTTAAGTACGGACCAATTAATTTATTAATTAAATGTTAATTAAATCGTTAGTATGCTAAATGGTTGGAGTTTTTTCTAGATGGTTGACTTTAACGAAAGTAGGACTTTTATGAATTCTTTAATATGAATTAGGCCATTGTTTATACCAATTTCGAACAATTTTCGGATTGCAGTTGAGTAAATTGTATTTGAATGGTCTGTTTAATTTGCCTGAATTAAGTTATGTTCCAATGTAAGCCTAAGAAGACTTATTAATTCTTAGGACATGGCCTTTCAATTTTGAATGTGTTAAGGAAGAAGTCTTAAACGGTTTAAAAAAAAAAAGAAAAATGTTATGATAAACCATTAATTTTTGTATCTAGCTTATCTATTATACCAATAAATCCAACCCTAACCTAAATTGTTCAAGTCTCCTGTGGTGATTCACACTTAAAAAAGAATTTAAATGAACTTTACCTATTGCGTGGGCTTATTTAAAACTTATTTCAATACAAAAGTCATCACTCACTGCTGGCCGTATCTAGAGCTCACAGAGTTAAAAGCAAAACTAAATCCTATTCAAAATATTTATATATTTTTAATCTTCCATAAACCACACGCACGTTTTTTTCTGTGATATCTGACAAGAAATTATGGTAACCCATTAAAAAAACCCACCGCAGCTTTTGAAGAAAAGAAAAGCACTCCAATTTAACACTCCCAAGTCTATCTCAAAACCTCATCGCACTTAATGTAACATCAACATTTATCCGACAACAAAAGAAACAAAATCCTTTAAAAAGCAATAAAATTAAATAGATTCCATTTTGTTCCATTTGTATATTATTTCTTTTACAATCTCTTTCGGAAATAACACTTAAATGTTAAATGCTTATAGAAAAACAAAAGATAAAAAACACAAAATTTCAGAAGCTAAACTATAAAATACACAAACAAACAAAAAAACATGGTGTGTGCCTTCTGCTTGGTCATTTATGCAGCTTTTGAGTGTTGTTCCATCTCTTCTAGGTTGACAGTAAAAAAAAAATACAACAATTTTAAACGTCAGAAAACTATCAAAATGTCATTTCGATGCCACTACACTCTATACGCCATCGCATCAACTTGTTGCTGCTCTAGAGCCATCAACTTGCACGCCCACATTTATTTGTGTGTTGCTCAAAACAAATGGACAGATATTTTCCACTTTTGAACACGAAATCTGAGATAAAAGACGACAAAAATCAAACAAAAAAAGACACGAGAGTTGTATTTTTTCAAGAACGATTTTGAGCCTCCTACGTGATCGTTTTACATATTTCCATTTCATTTTTTATTTTATTTCTTTTTGATATTTGATGGTCATCATAAGTCCATCAAAAGCATAGATTATACAAAACGAAAAGAACACACGGATGGTTTTTCTTCAGTTTGATATGTGAGTGAAGCGAGGATGTTGATGAGTATCCACGAGATACCACTTTTCGAGTGAAATCAAAAGTGGCCGAAGATACTAAACTGGCGCATTCTCGTTGTTTTACACATCTTTTATGTTATTCTGGATGCTGCTTCTGCATTCATAAGAATCTTTGATCGCACATTTATCTGACGATCAAGGACGCAAACACGTGAAAAGAGAAGATTCTGTCTGTCAAAAACCACTTGAAACTGTCAAAAAACTGATTGATAGTTGCTGCTAAAAATTGAAGATACCTACAACAACAAAATTCTCATAATAACGAGACAAATTTTCATGTGGGCAGACAAAAGAAGGAATCTAAGGAGCACATTTGATGTGTGAGCATAGAAAAGGCGCTTTAGAACCGAAGGTTACAAGGCCCTTCAGGATTAACTTATTCCGAAAATTAAAGACATAGAAGAGCCAGTTTCGGAAATGACTTTAAGGTATCAAATGACTTTAAAGTGCAAAATGCACTTTTTAGTTTAGTTTACCAAATTTAAGCTGTATTAAAAATGTATGCGTGCTAAATCTTCCGCGTTCAAAGTTCAAAGCAAAAATCTTAAAAGTTGGACATGCTTAACTTTTGTACTTAGCTAAAAACATTTAACAACAAAATTATTTGAAAAAATTCTTGTTAAATATTCGAAAAAAAATGAGATTAAAAATTTTTGGCAGGTCAAAGATTGTTTTTCTTAATTTTTCAGTACGACAAAATTTCAAAGATTTTTAGGTTTTTTGCGCCTATTTCCACGAATTTTTTAAAATCTCTTTTCGAATTTGCATATTTTGGCGTACCTATGCTACAAAAAAAAATAAACTAATTTTATCTTATCGTATCTTCGAAAGTGGAACTATTTTTAAGTACAAAACGCAACCTATTTTAAATACAGTAAAAAGTTCTTCACAAAGTTAAAACTTTTTCTTTTTATTTATTAAGAACTTAATAAATAATTAAGCTCTTAATTTATAAAAAATTAGAATTTTGAAAAGAAGTTTATTTTACAATATTCTTGAAAGATTTTGACTTTATTTTTCCGAACGTTTTATGCTTATTTTGTTAGAAACACTGTAACGAATTCTAAAACACAAAAATACCGAAATTAAAAAAAAAATTAAATTTTGGATTTTCTTCAAGACACGGAATCTGGCAAATTAAAAAATTTGGCAAAAACCAATTATGGTTTGAGATTTGCGCGCTGAACTTAACATCTAGGTAATTTTTAATAAATATAAACAGAACTGAATAATTTTATCTTTTGGAGAACTGAAAAAAAAAAATGCATAAATTTAAATACCTTCTGATCTGTACCAAAATTTTAAAATCTTAATTTTATAAATTACAATTCAAAAAATTTTAAACAATTTTTTATTGTATATCCATGTGCAAAATGCAAACCTATCCACTAATAAGATTAAAATTTTGAAAATATAAATTTAGAACTAACAAAAATTGACTCCTTTTACATGTTTTTTAACTTTGGTTTCAGTTAACCAAATTAGAAACAAAAATAAATAAATAAAACCATACTTTTGGGAAGCAGTTTGTTTGAATTTTTTGCACAAGCTATATTAACAAATTTTAAAGTAAGAAATTTTGATTTACTTTTAATTTAACGTCATATAGGAAAGAACATAATTTCCTAAATCAAACATTTTTACAATATTTTGAACAAGTTCCTATTTGACATAGTGACTGAATTATTATTTCAATCTAAACAAAAGTGTTATTTTCTGTTCAAAAACTGTGTACAAAATTCTTAAAACATTTTTATTATTTCAACGAAATTCTTAAATTTTGATTTAAATTTTTAAATGATTTTTTTAAGTAGGTATTTATTATATTTTTAAGATTTTTTTGTTAATTGTTAAAATTTTGTTCTAAATTTAAAAAAAGGGAAGAAAAGTAAATAATTGAGCAGGTAATTTTTTTTTAACTCCATTTTTTTTTTAAATTCCTGTATAGATTTTGATAAATACAAATTCTATATTTAGAATTTTGGTACACGACAAATTTTGTATATAATACAGAATATTTTAAGAGTCCGGCATTTAAATTAAGTACAAAATTTCCAAAATAGATCATTTGGCAAATATAATGGTTTATATCATTTTTAGTCTGTTTTCAAATATTTAAATCTATTTTGGTAGAAAGTTTTAGAATTCAGTAATATAATCAATTTTTGATTTACCAGTTTTTTTTACAAGCAAAATTTGGCATATACTAAAAATCATAAGAATCGTTTGTCTTTTTTCAGGCTCCTGTCTTCAACTCTAAATCCACCACTGCTTCAATGGCATTGTAAAAAAAGGATCGAGCGATTTAATTAAAAATGCGAGCGCGCACATGCGCACGGTTTTACACGGGCGCGAACTGGTTTAGTAGCACTTTAATCAGAATTCTTTAAAACCGACAACGTTCGTCCGATGGACTACGGCGGCGACGATGAGTGAATTGAAAGATGGGAAAAAAGAAGATTGGATTGCCGTCGATTGGCAGACAGAGGCCAGAAACAAAAAGACAGACAGTGGCCAAAATAAGGCGGTCAAGAAGGCGGTCCTGATGGATGATGAACTAAATTGGAAATTTATCCAAATCTTTTTCTTTTTTTTTCAATTTTTTGCTTCTTCAGTTAAGAAAGCAATTTCAAAAAAAGGGAGGAAACGCACTCTCATAGAGATCTTTTTCTTCATCATCATCTTTTTCTTAAATGCAAAAAAAAGGATCTTAAAGGATTTTCATTTTGTATAAAAGCATTGAAGATTTATGTGGCGGCAATGCAGCCAAACCAAAAAACCGACCATTTTGCATTGATTGAAGTGAAATAGAATTTAAATTTTAATATTTTTATTTTTTTCCGGTCTTTTATAGAAGAAAGATGATGGTGTTGGAGCTCTCTGTATAAAAGATTTATGAGGCGATTTTGCAAGAAGAGAAGAACCAATTTTGTCGATTATTATTATTCTTTACGATGGACGATGAGGATATAGAAGGACGACTTGGGGGCATATCTCGCTTCAAAGTGTTATAGAACAATGAACTTTCTGGCGGGAAATTTCTATTTAAAATTGAAAACTCTTATACTCACTTGTCTTCTCCTGATAGTAAGCATCATCAGTGTCAGTAAAGAACCATGTCTGAAAAAATAAAGATAAAAATTTCAGGATTATTATAATGTTTATTATTCGCACTATATTATAATATATTTTATGAGTGTGTGTGTGTTTAGAGAGGAAAGTTATATTACAAAGTTTCTATAAAAAAAGAGAGAAAAAGGTTGAGTTGGTTTTTCATATATCCACAATATGAAAGTGGAAAAGTTTTTCTATTACAAATTCCAGATTAGTTTATGAGAGCTCCATTCCTACTATTCCATATCCTTTCCTTCCCAGTTGGCTCGTTTTTTTTTTTTTTTGTAGATTTTTCTTAGAGCAATAAAGTGTCAAAAGGTGTCACATATAAAAGAAGGAAATTGCTTGTCAGGACGACATAATACGTGTTGTAGATGTGGAGTCTCTAAGAAGGTTGGGAAATAAAAATTATGGCACATGATTGGCATTGTTTTTTATACTCTCAACTCATATGAAAGTTTATTTTGTTTTTTCTTTTTTCATCTTTTTGTAGATTTAAGACATAAGTTTTTTGTTGTTGTTTTTGTATAGCATGAGATTGAAATTGAATTTCGCTCGTATAATATAGTTTTGCATCCACAGGTAAGGTTTGAAGATGAAGAAAAGTTTCAAAAATTTCTGATGATATCTAATCTTGAAAGTTGTAGAGAAAAACAGATGAGTAAACTGAAAGAAAAACTTTTTTCCTCCTGTAAAGACTGTGAACATCATCAAATGTCATCGTTAAGACTAATTTGATGTCAAGACATAAAAATGAAGTGATATGGTATGTTTTTTATTGAAGATAGTTTTTTGTTATGTGTTCTGTTAACACATATTAAATAGATTGTTATGTTTAAGGCTTTTTGCTGATTGGGCAAATTTATTTCGGTTAAGAATAGCTAAGACTAAAAATAGAAGCTGAAAATTGAAAGTTGTTGAAAAAAGTGTTTTTGACATAATTTTTGAACTAAGGGTGGGCTAACGAAAAAAAAGTGATGTATTTTGTTGGAATTAGCATGGTTAATTGAGAAAAAGTGTAAAAAGGACAATTTTTACACTGAAAAAAAAAACAAATTTTGTTTTTAAACAGGTTGGTAATTTGAAACAAGTTTTTTTGTCATAATTTTTGAACTAAGGGTGGCCTAACGAAAAAAAAATGATGAAATTAGTTGGAATTACCAATGTTAGTTCGAAATGCTCTAAAAAGTTCTATTCGTGTACTGAAAAAGAAATCACTTCAAACACCATTTCATATTTGTTGTTACTTTTGAAAAAATGTTTGGATAGATTTTTCTTAGCATGTAGATTTTCTAGGTGCTAATATGGCAAACCAAAAAAATCAATAATTTTTGCACTACTTGAAAAAATATTTGTATGCTGTGGTTTTTAGGGTGAAATAGAACAAATCAACTTAAGCTTATTAACAGGAATGTTATATGGACTACATTAAATCAAGTAAGAATTCTAAGTCACATAAATACCATTTGACACACACGAGTGGATTTACTTTTTCAAAATTATAAATTAAAAAGGTCACTGTGGTGTGTGCGTACTATTTTTTTTTTTTTTTTTTTTGTGAAGTGAATAAAAACTAATATAAAAGTTGGTCTATCCTGGGCTAACGTTGGGCAAATGAACCACAGTGCACAACCATTGAAAAAATAATTTGAACACTGAATAAAAAAAAATATTTTTTGTGGTGCATTTTCGATGTGAAAAAAAAAATAATTCCTTTATAATTTTAGAACCAAGGGTGGGCAAGCAAAAAAAAATCTTGGGCTATCCTGGGCTTACCTTGGGCAATGGAAACAGGCAGATTTGCATAATAGCATTATATTTTTTTTTATTTGAGCCGAAATAATTTTTTTGTTTGAATGTTTTATGTTGACATATCTCAAAAACGGCATATGATAGCATAAAATGGGCAACGTATTTGAATTTATCTTTCAGAAAGACACAACATATATCTCTAAAGCTTGAGTGACCTTCATAAGCAAATGAGCAGTTAATTTTGTAAAGAATAGTCAAAAACTGAAAACAATGACAAAATATTGACGAAATTGTTCAATGTTTGTCTTGAGATTTTTCGAAAACGGCAAATGATAGCGGAAAACGATCTATGGATTTGAATTAGACTTTGGAAAATGCAGAAAACAGAAGTATACAGAATTTAAGACTAAATAAGTCATAAAGTAAGAAGTTTCATATCGAAATTCTACTACTTTTTGCGACTTGTGATGTTTGTTTACAAATTTTTTAACAAAGTAAAGTCATTCAATCTTCAAATTTCCCATATGAAAAGCAGGTTCTTTATTTCTCATTTTAATTTGAGCACTTTGTTAGCATTTCCTTATGATGTCATATTACTTTATTCTTGTTGCATAAGAAAATTCCATTCAATTTGCCTCCGTATCTACATAACTCGGAGTTTCAAATTAAAATAAAATTCCTCTATGAATTTTGTTGCTCCTGTTCATTTCTAAAGGACAAATTACCTTAGAACCAAAAATATGCCTCCAGTATGAATTCAAGGAAATATCTACAAAAAATACACAAAAATATGTCAGCATTTTCTTCATGCAGTGTTGAGGTAAACTTGGCAGCCATACAGTAGTTACAAACCATATGCAGAAGCACGTTTTTCTATTGAAAAGGAAGAATCAACTTCACACCAGAAAGTGTAATAAAGAATACCTAAAGCCTAGATAAACAGAAAATCTCGTCAGTATAAACACCTTTTTGGAATCGTTTCAATATAGAGCCCACGTTTCAGGTCACCACACCATCAGTCGGCATCATCATCATCACACTTAGCCTATATTTTTCTTCCTTATTCAACCTACACTCCCACTTCAACTGTAGCTAGGTTACTCCAATGGTCATGTTCAAAGAATCAAATTTCTTCTTACACTACCTGAAGTCCATATGGCAGCCGAAGCGGTAAAATAACACACTCGACCATGTTTGTAATTCCTCTCGTGTTACTTGTCCATGAGAGCTCATAATCCCAAAAAAAGCGAACGGTCCCATGACAATTTTTCAATATACAACAAACAACCTACGACGACTTGGATTTTGAACGACTTGGAGTACCAAATGTACACAATCACACACAAAAATAACAACCCAGAACGTTTTTAGATCCCCAGAAGAAGTACCTTTACGGAAATCATATGGCCCACCTCCGGTCTATATACAAATATGGAGAACATGTTAGATTCTTTGTGTCATATCTCATAATGGACCCAGTAGTGGCAATGATATGAATCTTGTTGCAACATTCAAAATGAACATGAGGTACCGCATTAACATGACCCCTGGTATAGAGTCGTACCGTTTTCAGTAAAAAAAAGGTAGGTTAGGTTTATAATTCTATAGAAGATATGCTTTTGGGACCATTGTATTTTGTGTGGGTCTCTAGTGCTGTGGGCATGGTAAGAACCATGACACTCTCGTGGGGATAAACATCTCTCATGGAGAAGAAAAGATGAATCTAAATGCGTTTTATGAGGTGCATGTATCTGGTAGAGAATATCAATGTTGCTGGAATGGATGAAACTGCTTCATGAAAATGTGATTAAAATATGAGGGGGGAGGGGTGGAGGAGGGGTAGATAGACTGCGACAATGTTTTTGTTCTTTTTTTGTCTGACGAAGAAGAATAAGAACAAGTTAACAACAATACTGATGTTCCGTTCCAGGAATAGAGTGACCGGTTGAGAGATGACTATGTCTGATGATAGGATATGGGTCTTTCTCGAGGAAGTTTAAGCGCAATGCGGCTTACATTTGTATATTTGATGTCAGAGATAGATAAATTCATGCGTCCAGCAGAAGCTGATAAAGTGTCTTTTTAGATCTTTTGTTATATGAAATGATAAAACCTTTAGAGCTCCTGTAAGGAACTGTCAAAATCGGTTCTTTGTTTCATGGGAGTTTGTATATTCTTTTCTGACCTTTCTGGCTGTTAAAATGCTAAGAACATTGTTGTTTTCACGAAGTTTTATTTTTTATGTCTCATGAAGTGAAAAATGAATGGGTTCTACAGTTATTTTCGAGCCTTGTTATACATTTTATGAAGAAATCTTAAGAAAAAACTTGAAAGTGTTCAATATTCTTCAACCATTTTATTTCAATTAAAATAACAGTCAGCTTAATAAAGTAAATGAATAGGTTCCACATTTGTTTTCACGAGGTATTTGACATTTTGTTGCATAATCTCAATTAAAATGTTCAATATTCGACAACAATATTACTTGTATCAGTATTATCAACTAAATTAATAGGTTCCACATATATTTCCATGACCAAATTGATATCTTATCGCATATTCTTAACAGAAAAATGAAGAAAAGCATGTCTAAGTTCAACATTTGTCAACAATTTTACTTGTACTAGAATAAAACCCAGCTAATTACATATAGTAAGTGAATAAGCTCCACATTTAATTCCACAATCCATTTGCCAATTTATTGCATAGTCGCAATTAAAAAAAGTCAAAATTCGTGAAATAAATCGAACTTCTTCAACCAATTCACTTGTTTCATAATAAAAGCCACCTTATTAAAGTGAATGAATAGATTCCACATTTATTTCAGAAGCTATTTGACATTTTATTGCATTTTTTTTCTTTTTCAAGGAAAAAACTACAAATAACGTGAAAACATTTTAATTGATTCAATATAAATGTAAACATTTTATGGCAAAGAACAAGTTCCACATTTATTTCCACGAGGTACTTATTCATTTACTTTTTTTCATTGCTCCAAGAAGAAACGACGAAAAGCATGAACACATTCGCAAGCAACTTTACTTGTATCATCATGAAAGTCGTTTTATAAAAGTAAATGAATAAGTTCCACACTCATTTAAACGTGAAATTTCACGAAAACGATTAAAAATCTTCAAGCTTAGTTTTGCTTCAAAGTTTACGATTCGACATCAGAGTAATTCCACTTTATGATAATAAAACAAATGCGTTCCACAATCACGAGTTTTTAACTGATGTGAATTCTCCAGCTTAAATCGCTTCATTTATTTCTCTGTCTGATTTTTTTTTTGGCTTATCAAACCAACACTAAATTTGCTATGAAGAATTCCTTAAAAATTTAATTTATCTTTCTTATCGAACAAAAACTGTGGTCAGGCAATTTCTCAATTTTTCATTCACAAAACTAAGCTTAAGTAAAAAATAAGAATCAAGGAATACAAATTTTCTCTGTCCCAATTCCTTTCATTGTATATTTTCTTTTGCATTCAGTGTTGCAATTGGAAACTAAAGATAAAACAAAAACAACCAAAAGAAAATCCTAATTAGCATCGCACCTTTCTTTATTACTTTTCTCTCCATTTTGAGGATGACTATCCTCCTGAAATCGCATTCCAAGAAGAAAATGTTTTCAATTTCCTTGCAACCCACAGAAATCTACCTCATTTCAACCTTGCCACCCATTTAATCTGAATTTTGTAATAAAAAAATTTCGTTTTTTTTTTCGTTACAATCTACTGTCTCGTCCTCCACTTGGGTACTTTGAGTTCTATACAAAAAAAAAATAATACCTCACTATTCTTTACTGCCACTTTAATCCTTAATTACATCTGCAACACACGAACAAAAACAATTTCACATCGAATCGCGTCATTGGCGACGTTACGTTGCAACGTTACGCTGCTGGATCGTTCTTTGTGGACGACTTTCGAAAGAGATTTTTTTTCGTTAAAATTTTTGTTTGTTTTTTTTTCCTGTTTTTTTTTTTTTGTATTTTTATAGTAATTGTGACTTGTGTATAGGGTTGAACATTGTATTTCGTTGTACAAAAATGTAACTAGCTACTTTGTATCGGATTACGCCAATTGAAATGTTTCAACAGCACAGCAAGCAAGTATTGCACCGCGACTTTTGCCGCCACCGCACAGTGGGGTTAGAGTTTAGTCAAACCTGGAACAAAATCAATCTGAAAATAATTTTCTCTTGTTTGTATAGAAGATATATTAACAGAAGTTTTCTATACAGCTGTAGACACAGTCTCCATTTCAAGTGAAAATTAAAAATTCATACGAAATCGAAAATTTTAGTATTACATTCCACAACATCTTTTATCATCAAAAGTTGTTCATTTTGATATTTTAAGTTCTTCAATAATAATATGGTCTTTATCATTCCAGATCACATATACAGAAATTGGTAATTCGTTATTGTTTTACGTATTTTGCTTTGTGGAACGTATGCACATTTTATTTCAAAAGTACTTGGTTTTATTTTCCACAGTGTCTATTTCGAATAAAATTTGCTTGGTTAATAGATAATAGGCTTTCTTATATTACATTAACCTTTGTCCCTTTGAGTGTTATACTTAAAATTGTAAATAGAACTTTTTAATTTTGTGGAACGCATTCATTTTTCAATTCATGGAATTAAGTTTCTAACCTTTAAAGTTAAATTTTATTAAAATATTGGCTAAGTTTAATTAATTTTTGACATTTAAATATGTATTCCCATCTGACAGATGTCAAAAATCCAACAAAATGTCAAATTTAATGGTTTCAATAAAAAAAATCCAAGTTTTTTGATAATTCTGTTCCATTGTACAATTCCTGTAAAGCACTATACCGATTCCAATGAATTGCATAGTTTCAACTTCCCCTAAAAGTACTACGACCGCGAGACCACTCTTCCAACCAAACAATATATATTGCCATTGCACTTCATTTACCGGGCTTAATTGTTGCATTGTGAAGGAATGTAGAATAAATTGCTTGGTTTTCTTTTATTTTTGGTTTTTCGCTTGGATTATTTTTTTTTTGTAATTTTTTTTAAATTTTGTTCTCTAGAGAGTCGCGGTGAGAATAATCAAGGATATTGTTTTTAAAAGAATGCAATGTCGTTATGTGTCGTATTTCTTTTCATTTCTACTTATATGAGATCATTTATTTTTTTTTTTGTTGAAAGTTGATTTATGGGTTTGAATGCAATAAAGTTGATTTAAAAAAAAAACAAGAAGCATTTAACAAGGTATAAATTGGTAGCTTAATTTTTATTTTCAGATTGATTTGAGACATATTGTGTGACCTAAATTGTTAAAAGTTAAAAAAAAAAGGACACAAATTAAAGACAGTTTCTGGACCCAAATGTTGTACTTAAAGACTCTATAAAAGCTCTTTCAAAACTGTTTAAATGAAATATCAGTTGAAAATCGATTTTACCAATTAACTACAGTTCCACAAAAATGCAGTTTTTTTTGATGATTTTTGCTATAAAAATAAATAAAAACTCTCATATTTAATTCTTCAATTGCTTGCATAAATTAAAATCCATATAAGCGCCATTCAATACAAAAATTTACTCAAATTCAATGCACATAATAATGAATTGTTTGTGAGTCAAATTCATCAGAAATAAAAAAAAAATCCTGTCAAATGCTTCCTTTTTATTATATTCTTTTATTTTTCACTCTGTTGTTTTTGCAAAATGTATAAAAGATATACAAAAATATAAAAAAAAAAAAGATTTAATTTATTCAATAAGAGTTTTAAGGAAATTATATAAAACCTTGACTGCATTTAAAGTAGGCACGTGCCGATAATGAATTGTATTTTGTATGTGTACATGCCAAATTTTTTAAATGATATCGTCATGAATTATTCAATGAAAAAATCATTGTTCAAGTCTTCTTGCATGCGAGAGGCAAAACAAACATAAACAATGAACATATGTTTGCTGTTTGTTAATTTATCTATTCAGTGATAGTTTATTTTAGCATCAAAAGAAAGGAAAGGACATCTGTTTAGCTAAAATTATTGGTACTTGTCAAGAATTTGCAGAAATGATGCAAACAACTACTACGAGAAATGACTTCAATAGAAATATAGAGTCATCAGAAAGATTTTCACTCAACTAACAGCTCATTATAACTTTTTGAAAGTATATTTTTGAGTAACAACTCAAGTACCTACTTGAGAACCTTCTAAAGTTTTCGAGGATTTTTTCAAATTTTTAATAATAACTTACTTAAATACTTAAATTTTTGAGTAACTACTCAAATCTTTAAGTAACGACTTAACAAAGTTTTCGATAAGCTACTTACTTTTTGAGTAATTTCTCAAATTTTTGAGAAACAACTCAAGTTTTGTAGTACGGACTCAATTTTTAATAAAGACTCAAGTTTTTGAGTAACTATTCAAGTTTTTTAGTACCTAAGTTCTCTAGTTTTGGAGTAATAACTCAAATTTAATAAGGTTTTTGACATTATTTTTTGAGTATGTCAAGTATTTGAGTACCTAAATACTTAAAGTTTTTAGTAACTACTAAAGTTTATGAGTAAAACTCTAGTTTTTGAGTAGCTACTAAAATGTTTGAGTAACAACTCTACTTAGTTTTTGTGTAGTAAAAAAAGTTGTATACAGGACCTATTTTATCAAGTTTTCTTAACAAACACACAAGTTTTGCTTAACTTCTTTAAAACAATACACGAAATATACTCACGGGCAATTCTTTAAAATAACTCTATTTCTTTCTCAACTTATATTAATTTAAGGGAAACAAAATTATTCAATTTTGAAATTACCGTCCTAAACGAAAGTCATCAATTTCCCAATTTCCAAAAAAAAAAAAAAAATAAAAAATAAAACCAAATTAACTTCTCAAGCATGTCTCTGTAAGAAGTTTTATTGGCTTCACAATCTACACCCACCAGCAAGAAATCTCAAGAAATTAAATCATTTAAACACTAAGATCATCGTCACTGATTGTTCCATTCGAGTGCTGTCGAGTCAGTGGCGGCACCGAGTTGGCTAAAAGAATTTCCCACGATTTCCCACGAAATCTTTTTCCAAAATCAGAAAAATGCAAATTGGCTGCCGACCACTACTTTAGTAAGGGCAAGTGACGCGCATCGTTGACTTTTACTGTCTTGGGAAAAGAATACCAAACCAGCTAAAACAATACGCATGTTCTTTTTGGTCAAGTCGCGTAATATAGCTTGTTTAACCTTCCGGCAAACTTATAGAACCCATTCTTGGTAGATTCCATTTCCATTTGAATGGTTCCATGCTGCCGGAAGGAACAAAATCCTTGCAATGCAATGCAACAAACTAACAAACAGACAAAAAGTATCTAATAGATGCAATCAGCCATTAAAACCGGGTTGAACCGGTGGGTGTACACAGAGCGGCGGCGCCCATAGACCAAAACTATAATTCAACATCAAAAGTAGCAAATACCCTCCACGTAATTTGTGTCTTATAATGCAACTATACCTTCATGATGACGGGCCACAGTTAGATATTGAAACAAAAAAAAAAATAATTTATCTGCAAACGAAAAAATATCCAAACACAGTACCTAACCTAAACACAAAAAAAGATACATTTGCAATAATTAAATTTAAGTTGAATTCGGCCCCCTGCCGTTAAAGTTGGGTGAACAGCTGCTGCTTGCTGATGATGAGGAGAGATGTGAACTAAAAAGAGTTGCAGCTGCAGCATCCAAGCTCTAAACAAAAGCAAAACGATGAAAAAAAAATCAAAATTGAAAAATGTATCTATCGAATGCAGCTTAAGACTAAGCCTGGCCAAGATCAACAGCCATAAATCATACCAACCGCTTTCCACCCGGATAGGTTTTAGTTTTTTTTTTGTTTGTTTGTTGTCTTCAAGTCTTTTTTTTTCTGCCTCCAATTCTTGAGATTTAGACACGCATCGACCGAACGTGAAAGGGGCCATTCTCTCTACGGATCGTTGGCTTGATCCAGGAAAAGACTATTTTTTTCCTTAAACCAAAAGATCACCTGAAAAGAAATAGTCAAGGCATGCAACTTGCAGAAGAGTATAACGGCAGCACAGAAATAGGAAAAAAAAAATAGAGAATCAAGAAATAGCTTCGACGATCGATGGTTAACCATGCCAAATGTGCTGCTCATCGAATTGGAACGAAACGATTCGTCTCGAGACGTGTTTGCCATCGATGCGGCTCCTCCAAACTCACCAAAACTCTTCGAGACATCGACTCCGCATGTCGAAGGGTTTCCAATGATTTAGAACTCGTGCCGACCACTCCTCTAAGACATGAAATGAGCGATCGTTTGCACAGTTCAAATGGAGGGCTATAGAAAGAGATAGAACTGCCAGTGGATACTTCCTGCCACCGTTTGTGTGTTCAATGTTTTTGTGGAGTTCAGAGCAAGCTGTAATAATTGCGCCAGATTACAAGGAATGCGCCTTGATTCCGGGAGTTGTTGCAGCAGCAGCAGCAGCCAACAAACCACGCTCTGTTTGGGTGAAGCAATTCAAAAGAAGTACCAACATTTTTAGGTTGTGTTGTTCGAGAAGTTGTACAAGAGTGGGTGCGACTGACAAGAAACAACTTCCAAAACCACAAAAAAAAAAACTAAGTACGAAAAAGTTGACCGACCACGTGAGGGCAAGCTTAGATGTATCTAGCGGAATCCACGTCTTCTCTTGAGCTCCGGATAGATTGCCTTGGAGTATCTAAGCTACTGCCGATATTGCACTAATTTCATCAGCTTTTCTGGCTTAGAAATGTTAAGGAGAAGAGGTAACAGCGAGGTCAGAGAGGAATGAACATACTGTTTGATCTGTTTTTTTTTTTTCTTCTGTTTTTTGTTTGTAACAAAAAACGTGATGAAGTTTTATTTCTTTTTTGGGTGTTGCATGGATTTTTCTATTTTATTTTTTCCTATAGTTTTTTTTTTTTACTAAATCGCGAAAAGAGGGTTTCTTTATGGGTGGCACGAGCTGTTCTCTGCTCTTGTCCTACATTGATGGCAATTTAAGTTAATGATTTAACAAATTCACTGGTAGGAGATATTGTGTACCTTTTAGTTACTTACAAGCCACAATGTAGAAGTCAGTCGGGGAAGTCGTATGGCAGTAGTAGGTGGTAAAATCTGTACCTACATTTTCTTGATTTTTTGAACGATTTCTGTGGTGTGAATGTGAAGTCACAGTGGTTAGAGAAAGTTGGTTTTGTGAATTAATAATTAAGGGAGGTGTTGGAATTTTAAATCAAAAGAAAGCCTCATAGCTGAACCCGCATTTCATCTCGGAGAACGGTGTGCTACGATCCACGATTTTTACTCATTTACTTGTTGTATTATGCTTCTTTTTTTAAAATATTTTTTGGAAACGTCGATATCTAAGCTTTAAGAAACCTTTTAAAGGAGTTGTTTTTCGGTACCTATTTTTAACATTTTTGTCCAGAGTCACCGATTTCCAACAACAACTCTACCCTTATCTAGATTTTGTAATAGCCAAATCCAACAAAAATATAAAAAATAAAAAATAAAAAAAATAATTAAAATTTTTAACCGTATTTTTTAACCATTCATCAGATAAGATATAATTGAAAGAATTTTCCACTAGTAAGCCAAAAGCAACACTGCCTCATGTCATTTTGTCTGCTGGTTTTACTGGATAAATCCTTTATTTAACTTATTTAAGAGGAATAAGGTGATTTTTCGGGAGTTACACGTAATTTTATAGGAGCAAACAAATAAATCGATATTTTAGCGGTTTAACAGCCACGATTCGTGAAAATCCTTAATTTTTTCTTAGGCGACTCAATTAATTTTTTTTTTTTTTTTTGGTCTTATAAAACACCAGTGATTTTTGCGTTAATAGGTGATTTAACTGAATTAATACGTGTTTTGTTACAGCAGCCAGTGATTTTTCATGTTTTTTTAAACAATTGATAATAACATCCAGTGTCAAATTTAGCTAACTTCCCGATATTTCTGACAAGATTAACAAATTATTTCAATCAGCAGCGGTTAAAACATGTGGAAAAAAGCGAGTAAAATTTTGTATTGATTTTCCACATGTATTAATCAAACTTTCAAAACTAAATAAATGGTGTCACTAAATTTTCCCCCGAAATAATACAAAACATCTGTCTCTGGATTACCCCTTTCTTTTATAAAACACCCCCTATTTGAAAACTTTCAACAACACAAAACTCCAGTCTTGTTGTTAATGGTGCATTAAAAAACACTTGATTTCCATCAATTTGATGAAGCAACAACAATTTTAAGAATGGTGACAAACTTTAAATGGAATTCTGGGACTATTTCCTTCAAAAACAAAAAGATACAAAACATCTCTACTCCCTACCATCTGTAAAGTATTCACAAAATTATGAGTTCATCCATAAAAAGTCATAACACACAGACAGAAAAAAAAATGAGACACAAAAAATAACATTGAGGACAGAAAAATAGAATAACAAAAAAAAAAAAAAAAAAAAAAATGGATGTAAATGACATTTTTTTTCGTTTATATTTCCATTTTTTTCGTGTTCATTTTTTTTTTGTTCTGTTCTCATTTTTATGACAAACATCTCAAAATGACGCCTGTTCCACAATCAAAAGGGGCATCCCTCATCTCTTTTCTCAAAATCAGTGAAACAAACAAAAAATGACACTGTACCCTATCCAGACCAGAATCCGAGTCGAGTATTGTAAAAGACCACCATCAGCTCCAAATGGTGTTTATCTCAATCTCGCAAGTAATATGCCGCATGTGTATCTTTTTTGTGTCTTGTGTATCTTTTTTATGTTTCTTTATGTTATAGACCCCCTCTTCTTCTTCTTTTTTAATATAATCAAATCTTTAAAAAAAAAAGACCTGTTGTCCTGTTCATATCAAGATTGTATCAAAAAAATGATCTTTTCCTTTTCTCATTTTTTTTCCGTCGGTCGTGTGTCGTCTTCGGCGGTCTGTGTACTATCAAACCGTGTGCCCTCCCGAATCATCGCCATCGTCGTCGACCATGGTCTTAATGACATTAGTTAAGTGCAAAACTAATGACACAAACATTTCCCAAATCAAGATATACAAATACAAAAAAAAAAAAGAGTGTGTGTACACATGTACACGCGACTGAAGTTATACTTCTCATTCAGTATATGTAAATGAATTTCATTTGATATTTTTAATTTCTATTATTAAATTAATTATCCACACTTCGTTTTTTTACATTTTTATCAAGTGAACAATAAATTAATTCTTTCATCCTCCTTGCGTCCATGTAGTTTTCAATTTATTCTGTGAAATTTACACAAACATGTTGTGCGGTTCAGAACGTACGGTATACGCTTAACGAAACTAAATGAATTGCGCATAAAATGTGCGATATGGTAATTTTATGAGAATTGTGTGTGCTTCAGCACTAGTAGTAGCAATATGGAACTTGCAGGGTTGCTACAAAGCTCAAAAGTGAGCTGAGCTGAGCTCACAGCTCAGCTTAAATTTTGAGCTAGCTCACTTTTGAGCTATGTACCTATGAGCTGAGCTGATGGTTTTTTACCAAAAAGGTAAAAAAACGCATCAAAGCCGAAAATTTTTTTCATTTTTTTTACGGAACGAGTCCAACAGTGGAAAAAATATAAAAGGCTTAACAATGAGTGCCGTTACTACAGCACCTTTTTGGTGAAAAATCGGGTGACACTCTAGATTTTCGCTATTTCTTCCTCTGCCAATAATTTTGCGTGACCCATTTAAATTGAAATTAGCTAAAAATTACTAAAAGACATTGGAAAACATTTTTGCATTTCCACCTTCTTTGATTTGCACACGAAAACCAATTAAAAAGGGGGTGTCCTATTCAAGTGAACAAAAATAGGAGCACTTTTTTCACAGTTGTTTCGCAAAAAATTGAAAAATTAATCTGACGGAACATTGAAAATGAATGATTTTGCTCAAAGAGAGAGTGCATAAGGGGACATACAAAATAGTAAAATATTGAACAGTTGACTATTAAGAGACTGGAGTTATATCCACTTTATTAAAAACAAAAAGGGTGTCCTATTCAAGTGGCGAGGAGTGTATTTCTATTTTTTAATTAAATTATTTCGTTTTTTATCATAAAAAAAATTAAGTACAATCCGGTTTTACGACTTTTTTCAAAATTCCGAGAAAATCGCGTTTGAAAGTTGGAGTAAATTTTTTCGAAAAATTCCCGAATCTTTGAACGCTCCTGGAAGCTAAACCGCTTGAGAGCAATTTTTTAGAGCGGTGCCAAATGATAGCTTGTGTCATGGGCCTACGCTTTGCACATTATCAGATTTTTAAAAAATCGCCTTCCATGTTAAACCGCCACATCATGCCTTTTTTTTCAGAATCGTGTCTATTTTTTTTTACTTTTAAGTTCTCCCGGTTTGAGAACGCGTGGACCTACAGGGATGGGAGTTGTACCCAAATGTAGGTTAGAGTCCCCGCTACCTTTTGGAATCAAAAATTTTATTTTCATTTTCTTCAAAATTCCGCGATATAGGCGTTGGAACGCTTTGATCTAGAGACAGGGGAGTGGTGCCATATGAAAGCTTATATTCTCAGCTACCCGAAAGTGGTATAATCCGGTTTTTCGATTTTTTTCAAAATTCCGAGAAAATAGTGTTTGAAAGTTGGAGTAAATTTTTTTTTCGAAAAATCCCCGAATCTTTGAACGCTCCTGGAAGCTAAGCCGCTTGAGAGCAATTTTTGGGAGTGATGCCAAATGATAGCTTGTGTCATGGGCCTACGCTTTGCACATTGTCAGATTTTTAAAAAATCGCCTTGCATGTTAAACCGCCACATCATGCCTATTTTTTCAGAATCGGGCTTAACTTTTTTTTTACCTTTAAGTTCTCCTGGTTTGAGAACGCGTGTACCAACAGGGATGGAAGTTGTACCCAAATGTAGGTTAGAGTCCCCGCTACCTTTTGGCATCAAAAATTTTTTTTTCATTTTTTTCAAAATTCCGAGATATAGGCGTTGGAAGTTGGGGCGCTCACTTTCAGCTCAGCTCAAATGAGCTAAGCTATGATACCTAGCTCAAATTTGAGCTGAGCTGAAATGTTAGCTTTTTGCAACCCTGGCAACTTGCCACATGTAACTTGCCACATGCAACTTGCCACACGCAACTTTCCACATGCAACTTGCCACATGCAACTTGCCACATACAACTTGCCACATGCAACTTGCCACATGCAACTTGCCACATACAACTTGCCACATGCAACTTGCCACATGCAACTTGCCACATACAACTTGCCACATGCAACTTGCCACATGAAACATGTAACTTGCTACGTGTTGTGTGTTTTATGTTTTCCGTACTGCGGCGTACTGCATTTTTAAATACTAAAGTACTGCGTACTCTAAAGGTGAAACGACAGCCCTGCTACCCAGGGTGATCGCGTCATAATCCCTTTGACATTCTTGTCAAAAAGTAAATTTTCATACCCACCCTCCCATAAGAAGTATAACTTCAAAAAACTGTAAATTGTTTAAAAAGAAAATGTGACATATTTTGAGTTTTGACAGAAGAGTGGGGGCAGCATTCAGAGACAAACAGATGTCAATGACGTTTTGTTTGTCTTTTTAGAATCTAAATGTGATCAAATAAACTCACAGGAAAATTTTATTGACCTCAATAAGACCGATATGGGGATGGGAAAATGAGTTTTATATTTTTTTGAAAAATGCCGCCCTAGAAAATTTTTGAACTGTGTGCGTTGAAAACTAGTTTAGTTTGATGGCAATATGTTGTTAATTAAATTATCCGATAAATAATGAAGAAACATTTTGTTGAGTGAGTGCGACTCATTTATTCGTTGGTTGTTTGGTAATAAAATTGTGAGAAACTTTGAAGAAGCGTTGGTGGCGGTTTGTTGTCATCTTTTTGTCGTAATAATGACAACGGAAATGTTGAGAAAATACTATTGCACTTTTGATTGTTAAAACAAAACAAAATAATGAATTTGAAAATAAAGTTTCGATATTGTAGACTCAACTTAACTCGATAATACACTGTTGGCCCTAGGACACTTCCTTGTGGGACAACGACTTTTATGTTTTCCAGTTCTGAATTTTGTTAATGATTTCGCAACCCAATGAGGGTTAGGATGTAACCTTTAGATTACGAAAACCTCAAACAAATTTGGAACTCAACAATATGAAAGTCGGTGTCCCACAAGGAAGTGTAATAGGACCAACACTGTTTTATCTATCTATCTATCTATCTATCTATCTATCTATCTATCTATCTATCTATCTATCTATCTATCTATCTATCTATCTATCTATCTATCTATCTATCTATCTATCTATCTATCTATCTATCTATCTATCTATCTATCTATCTATCTATCTATCTATCTATCTATCTATCTATCTATCTATCTATCTATCTATCTATCTATCTATCTATCTATCTATCTATCTATCTATCTATCTATCTATCTATCTATCTATCTATCTATCTATCTATCTATCTATCTATCTATCTATCTATCTATCTATCTATCTATCTATCTATCTATCTATCTATCTATCTATCTATCTATCTATCTATCTATCTATCTATCTATCTATCTATCTATCTATCTATCTATCTATCTATCTATCTATCTATCTATCTATCTATCTATCTATCTATCTATCTATCTATCTATCTATCTATCTATCTATCTATCTATCTATCTATCTATCTATCTATCTATCTATCTATCTATCTATCTATCTATCTATCTATCTATCTATCTATCTATCTATCTATCTATCTATCTATCTATCTATCTATCTATCTATCTATCTATCTATCTATCTATCTATCTATCTATCTATCTATCTATCTATCTATCTATCTATCTATCTATCTATCTATCTATCTATCTATCTATCTATCTATCTATCTATCTATCTATCTATCTATCTATCTATCTATCTATCTATCTATCTATCTATCTATCTATCTATCTATCTATCTATCTATCTATCTATCTATCTATCTATCTATCTATCTATCTATCTATCTATCTATCTATCTATCTATCTATCTATCTATCTATCTATCTATCTATCTATCTATCTATCTATCTATCTATCTATCTATCTATCTATCTATCTATCTATCTATCTATCTATCTATCTATCTATCTATCTATCTATCTATCTATCTATCTATCTATCTATCTATCTATCTATCTAATATCTATCTATCTAATGAGACTAAGCAAATCTTCTAATACCTTTATCCTAAAAAGTAAAAAGTACTTTATACTTATTATTTCCTAAAGGAGCATTTAGATACTAAAAAGAAACTACTAAAGCTAAATGCATAAAGACTAATTTGTACAAAGTAACTACACCACAGAACTCTCATTTCCACAAAAAAAAAGGAAACAAAAATGAAAAACTAGATTTCAAAACCATGAACTGCCATTTAACATCGTATCCCGAGTATGTTACGTATACGCCATACACAACATACTGTCTAAACTCTCTCTCATTTCCTATGTAACAAACTCCTTGATGTGGCTCATATGCTAAACGTGTTAAACTCGTGTTAAATTTGTGTTTGAATTACAAATTTTTGAAACCAGATGGTCCACTCCTCGGATAGAGCTAAAAGGAATACTCATATAAAAGGACATAGACAAACCTTATCTTTTTCCTCAAAAAAAAAAAAAAAACAAGAAAACTATACCTACCTAGAATTCAAGCCCCTCCGAAATGTTACATGGTACCAAAAGTGTTTTTAGTGGTGACTATGGTGGTAGCGATGATGTTGGTATACTGGTGAAGGCGAGTCGGCGACTGTCTGTCTATTCCTGGTTAACACAAACCAACACCATGGTTTTTCATATGAACGGATGGAGATAGGATATGATTGTGCCCACCACCTGTGATTTAATTTGCGATTTTAAACACAACTCGATTTTATCCTAGTTGTTTGCTAGCTTTTTTTGTAAAAGAGCCAGGAGCCAGGAGAGACGATCTGCAAACATTTGCATATATGATGTTTTCTACATCGCATAGTGTTGAATTAGTTTGTTTGTAGTTCTGTTCGAATGGAAAATGTGTATAAAAACAAAAATCTTATGAAGCTAACAGTCCCTAAACGGAGGTGTTGCTCTGTTTAGTTTTTCGTATGTTTTGTTCATTATTTTTACACTGAAAGAAAAATTTTATATTTTGAATTGAATTTTCTCAGAATCGTTACAACTGTTTGTGAAAAAAGCTGCTGTAGGGCACTTTATTTCAGTCAAATTCCACTATTTTCTTATTGTGGAATGAAAAATAAATAGGTTCCACAGTCAGTTTTAAGCAAAAAAAAAGGAATTTGAGTGAAAGCCCACAACTTTATTTGTGTGGAATGAAAAATCAATGCGTTCCACAATCAGTTACGAGCCATATTAAGAACTTTAAAGTATCTAATAAAAAAAGGTTAAACTGAAAAAAATCGAAATTTCAAAAAAAACTAAGAATATTTTGCTAAAATCTTCACACAAATGTTCGAAATGTTCTTAACATTATTTTTTAAGTGTATCAAATCGATACATTTCTGCACAACATTTTGAAATTCTCGTACACATTTATGTTCGTTCAACAACTACATATTATTGAGTGCGTTTTGTTGCTATCCTATCATCCTCGTCGTCGACGCCATTTAGTCGGTAAAGTAGTTATGTAAAAGACTCTTCTTATGCTATTATTCCCTGTAGATGCTGCTTCTATTTTTGTATTCTCTCTTCTTAACTTGTGGTGTCAATAGTGCTAACGTGGCTATAACACGGTGTATATTGTCGTGTATCTATTTTGTACATTAATGATATTAGTTACGTGTGTTGTTGGAATAGAATTTATATACCGACCGACTACAGGGAAACATTATATTCTATATATTTTTAAGAAAACTTTCAACATAATTGAATGGAAATTGAAAATTTATATTCGTTTTGAGAGTTAAAACGGGGGATATTTAAAATAAATTAATTTATAAAAGGTAATAGGGACGATCTTATTGCAGATAACTATGATGCGACACAGCTATCTGCGTAGTACTCGTTATATTAATCCTTGTTAAACTCATTCAAAGACAGGCTTAACATCTTTGAACCAAAACTTTGTTTAGTAAAATTAATGCAGAGATGAAGTTTTTGATGATGATGACTTGCTCTATGATAAAATGTCACATGACAAAATTTGTGATGAGTTGTCCGTGATTGACTATGAATTGTCCTCAACCTATTTTAAGTCACCTAGCATCTTTTGATGGTCTGTTAACATACTCTTGAACTATTTATAAGCCAAAAATTGAGGCTGTTAACAAGTTCCGTTACATGCGGAATACTGAATTTCCATCACGTTAGGCAGCTTTACGGTGACTTAAGCTGTTTTCGAAATTCACTTTGCATAGTCGAAATACCAAATTTTGTGGCAGAAAAATATTTTTTTAGTTTTAAGGGTTTTCATCATTGCCAAAAAGTTGTACCTTCTTAGGAAGCTACTATCCGCACTCCCCTATATAATCTATAATTAATCTTAATCCTTTTGCTGTTTCCATATACAACACTCATCTTCAGCAACAAAATTAAGTTCGAAAAAAATGGGTGTATCTAGTGGGTTAATCCCAACCGAAACCACAACTGCTGTACACATTTTCATATTTAGTAAAATCCTACCACTTTTGCTCCTATACCACTCAGGTAGCAACAACTCGAAACAAAACAACACAGCAGCAGCCAGAAACAGCGCCTATAATTACTATGAATGTTTTGTAAATGGAAACATCCTCCTGGCGTGCACTACTTAATATCCTTTCGAACAAGATTTTTAATTATATGATTTCCTTGTGTGTGAGTTAAGTTCCTTGAACCTTTTCAAAAGGTGTTTTTGGGATTGATTTGTATATTTCGTTTTATTTCTCATTCAACAACTTTAACTCTAATTATAATGTTTTTGTGTTTTTTTTTTTTTTTTTTTTTTTTGCTAATCACACATTTTGACTACCGAGTGTTGTATTGCTAAATTATATATAATTTTGTTGTTTCATAATAAAGCAATTAATTAGGATCATTATGTCAATGGATTGGCTCATTTGTCGGCCCATGGTAAGGTTTTTTTTTTGCCATTTCACGTGCAGATAGTTCTGTCATAAAAACTCCCAAATCGAATGAATTATGGTACATATTTTTTTCTGAGAGAGAATAGTTGTGGTTGAAGTTTTATGTATAAGGAAACGCCACTCATGAGTCGATTAATCATCCAAGATATGACATTTTTTCTTGTTTTGTTGTTGTTTTTGAAGATTTTTTTTGTCGCTGGTTGTATTTGTGTTTTTTTGGATTTGGATAGAAAACTCTTTATAAAGTAGGTAGTACACAGGTTCCACATTATAATACTCATAAATATTTATGAGCAAAAGTTCTTGAGGTTATCTCTACTTTTTGCTGGTTTACTGGTGGTGGCAGTAATATGTGCTGACACGATGAAATATATTGAATATTTTTGTTTTTTTGTTTCATTCGTCTTTAATTATAGAGAAACATAAAAAAACACCGAAAGTTTTTTTTCCTTAATTTTTTTTTTGTTGGTATTTGAACTCGAGGAAAAAGCCATTCTTATATGGTATTAAAAGTTTGGCATTAATTTCACCCGAGCCAAAAGAATACCTGATTAAGAGGTAAACAAATGATTGGTATAATATAATTACCTGAAGGCACGATTAGGGATTAATATGCGTGCCAGAGGGTAACAAAAACCATTAAGTTGTTAATAGACATGTTATTAATCAGCGTGTTTGTTTGTTGAAGAAGAAGAAGGGGAAATATTTATAATAGAAAAAGTTGGTTGTTAAATAAAAATTAATAAATTAAATATTTAGCTTATTTAAGTATGTAATTAAATTGACACAAAAATAAAACGATTTAGACGGATTTAAGAATTTGGTTAGTTTTAAAATTCTGTAAGCTTCTTGCGTGAGACCGAAACCAATTTTGATGAAGTTAAAAGGCCAATTAACGAAAGACCTTCTAAAAAGTTCAAGGCAAGTTATTTTCAGGTTTTTACAAGAACAATAAGCAAAATACCCTTAAAGCCTCCCTCCATAGGCATTATAGAAGTAAATGGTTTTTAAAGAAGATTCTTCTTTCTTAAAGAAGCTTTATAGAAGAGTTATAGGAAACATTACTTGTGGAATATATCTTTTCATAGTTTTTCTAGTTCATAGTTCCAGTTTTCTTTTTTCTAGTCCCACACGAATAATATTGACTTTAACTTTTTTTTTTCTTGAACAAATTTTGGTCCTTCAACCCGGATCATTTTACAAAAAAAAATTCTAATTTAAACCTACTATAGGATATTATTTTGTATGCTAAAACATATTGTTCGTTCATTTTAATCAAATAAAGGAATAAAAGAGAATTTCATAAAATAATCTGCATTAAATTCATGACACCAAAATTAGATAAGGATTTCTATCACAGACCATAGAAAACCTTTCTATACATTGTTTTTGTGTCCCAGAAAGAAGTCAAAGCAAAATAAAAACAAAGAAAGAAGAAAAAAACTTCCAATCCAGGACAAAAGAAATGTCCTTACATAAATAAATCGCAGCCATTTATCTTCTTACATGCAACACTGAATATAAAACACTGAAATTTATCAGCGACTCCTGTTTATGATGTGCTCTTTCACAGTGTCTTGCTGTTGTTGGTTGTTTATCTGTTTTATACGACTTGGAACGTTATTTTATTATATTTTTGAAAAGAAATATAAATGATAAACTCTATATATTTTGCCACATTCCTGCCATTTGTAGAAGAAATAGAAAATAAAAATAAAAAGCTTTTATACCTACCTCATATCATATTGTCGGGGAAAGAAAAAGGAATAAACTGTCCAAAAAAGGTGAGGACGTTACCTTATTTTTTTTTTATATTCCTCAAGTTTTCGAAAAAAAAATGATAATAAAGCATTTTTATCTTCAAAATTAAAATTTAATTATTATTTTCTTTTCTTCTTTTTTCTTTCATTTCCCTTGGCCTTTTGTCGTCATCCAAGCACCATACCACCATTACTGCCGTGTCTTGCATGTAAAGCAATAATGAAAAATATAAAAAAAAAACACAAAGTTTTTCCAGTGAACTGGGTGCCATGAAAATTTATAAAAAAAAAGAAAAAAAAAACACGAAGAAAAATATTGTTCCCAGTTGGTTTTTTTTTTTTTGTTCTATCCTATCCCCCATGTGTGCATAATAATCATCATTTTTCATTCCTGAATATGTGTGCAAATATTTGGGTTGTTCCCGGGATTCCTTTTTTGTTTTTGTTTTTCTTTTTTTTTAAGTTTTTTTTTTAGGTCGTCCTTACATCGTTTTAAAAGGATCTCTCCTTCTGTATATTATTTTTCTTTTTTATAATTACATTCTTCTTTTGGTTTATTCTTGTCATCATATTTTTTCCTTCGTTGCATTTTCATTTTGTAAAGTAGGAAAAAAGAAATATATGGGGGATATGTGAGAATATGGGTGGGATAAAACATATCCAGAGAGATAGAGGATAGCCTAGCAACAACACAACACATATTCAATTGAATTTTAATTATTGTGGGAAAAAAAAATTTATAATTTTCTTGTACTTTATTGTGGTAGGGATTTAAATATACATACTTTCGAGTTAGGGATTGATCCTTTATAAAAGGGGGAGCAAAAGTCAAGTCTATTTTAACGCACATGTTGAGTTGTCATATCCGTCGTTTATTTTAATCCCAGACTCTCGTTCTAGTCTCATCGAATTGATTATGGGAAATTTCTTTGAGAAAAATCTCACAGATTTACTGTCAAAGATCATTTATTTTGTTATTTTAAGCATTACACATGCACATGACTTAATATAGTCTTGTAAAATATTTGACATTTTTAAGGAATAACGGCAATTATTGTCACATAGGATCTTTCATATAATTTGTTGAATCATTAATAAATACGATTTACATTCATTGTCACATAAAACTTGACATTTTGAAGAATAAAATGACGCAGAAGAAACTGTACAAAAAGAAAGAAGAGAGAGTTGATATGTTTTCACAAAAAAAAAAAATATGTATTTCCACTTTCGTTTTAATTTTAAATTCCACAACTTCTCTTCTTAAAAACAAAATTTCAATTTTAAAATTTTCACATGTTTTCACACTTCTTGATCTCTTTCCCTTCTGTTCTCATGACTAAAATACAACTTTATCACAATTTTGGAACATAAATCTAGAACTCACGATTCGTGTGAAAAAAATACTATGTTCCACAATAAATAACGGCCCATGAAATTAGTATTTTAACTTGTGATTTAAGGCCAGAAAATAAAGGCAGTATGAGAACGTACAAATTTGTAAACCAAACACACTCAAAAATTACATATAGGGCTTGTAACATGTTGTGGAACGCATTCGAACATATGTGGCTTCATAGATTTAAAACTACTCATCGTAATTTGACAAATGAGGCATCGTTGATCGAATGTACAAAAAAATAATAATGGCGCCCTCTGGAGCCAAAATAAATGAAAAACCAAATTTGCAATTTCATCACGTTCCACAAATTTTATTTAACAAAAAAAACTTCATCCCACTGCTTTTTTTTTGTAGTAAATTTGTCAAATTAAAAGTATATGGCATTTGAAGAACTGTGGAACGTATTCATTTTGATTCCAGGAAAACGAATCAAAAAAACTCAAATGTCAAATCATAATTTTGGCTCATCTTGTATTTCATTTCAAATAATTTTTTACAAAAACTCATTCCAGGAAAATGAGCTAGTAATCTAATCTCATTTGCATTGTCAATGATGGTCAGTGCGCGACAGAAACAACTTTTCATCCTTCTATACACGACATGATCTCATGTTCAATATTCTTCTCTCAACAAACTCATCATAATAGAAATCTAAATTCGATTGTTTATGAGAGTTAAAGTGTGTTTGTCTAAAAAAAAAATTAAAGAAGAAGATGATTCCAGGTAAAATGCAGCTTTTGTCAAAGTTGCATTGTCTCTAAATTGGATTGTCTCTCTTCTCTGAAGAAGAACCTTACTTCGCATCATAAACAATATAACAAGGATTTGTGCGGTCAATTGTGAGATCTGTTGGTCAAATATTCAAATGCATATACTTATAACTTAAGATATATGTAGGTCGCTTATAACGAGAACAAAAGAAATTCCAAACAAGAATTCAGTTTTGTTAGGCCGTTTATCATGTTTAAGCTATAAATAAACAAAGGATACGCAACGTTACCCTCTCGCTCTCGATGACCATCGCAGCAGCCAGCCAGCATATTGAAAAGAGATCAGGTTACTTATGGTCTTGTTTTTTGGATGGAGCTATGGATTTCTGTGTTGTCATCGTATGGAGGAGGAGTAGCAGAGTATTCATAGTGGGAGTAATACCAAATTAATTTCTAGGAAAAAAAGAGGTGATTTTTTGTGTTGGCTGGGGTCTTGAAGGATGAAAGAAAGAATGAGTTTTATAAAAGCGTTCCATTTTTTGATGAAATATTGTTCTAAGTACATTGCCTTCAAGAGTCTTATTCGTATCCCTTCACCATAGACCTTGATTTTTCCCATAAAAAACCTCAATCTTTAACCCTTAAACGTCATTTCAAGACGAAGTGAAAGTCTCTGATTACAGAATTTCAAGGCACCTTCTTTCATTCACAACATACCCTATACCTATCCTCCAAGATGACTTTAACATACACACTATATAACATTGTTGCTCTACCATAAACCAACAAATCACTTTAATGCTCATTATGTCCTCGTTGCTTCACCTTAAATGTCGCCTAATTGCCCAATTATTGTTTAAACATCGTCTCCGGCCTTACACACAGGAGCCTTGCTGCCATCACTCTCTACCCGATATAACATTCTACCTCACCTAAACACATCTTTTATGTCGAGACGATGTTATTACATACATCACCTAAACAAGGAACTTTGTTGTAAGTCAAAGGGGGTCGAGGGGGGTGATAAAGTTTGTTGAAGTCACCCGCACAATTCACGTGGTAATTAGCTTCAAGAGACCTCTCTTGCTCGACATGGAAGCGAAGAAAAAAAGAAATCCGAAACCATGACAAGCACAGCATCATCAGCAACAACGCTTGTTCTCTCTCGTCTCCATATAAACCAAAAAGTCAAAACCAAGATGATGATGAATTTATTTTTACGCGCGGTACTGGCTGACTGTTTCGAAGTAACAATCTAATAGCAGCGCAGCGTCTCGCGTTCTCCCTGTTAACGACCCACAGAAGCCCACTTTGGCTATTAGCAAATACTTACAAGAAAAAAATATATACCATCCAAAACTCTCTGGAACCTGCTGTGTGACTCTGATGACTGCTCTTGGCAATCCCCCGGTGAAACCGTCATCAACATGTCAGACCAAAACCAACGAAATGTTAGTTGGGTTCCAAATTAAGCTTAACACACAGTGAGCATAGCCAGAGCACAGCAAGCTGTTGCTTTCTTATAACGCGACGCGGTCGGTGCACGTGAGATGGTGCATTATGTAAAAAAAATACCCACCAAACAACGAAAGAATAAAAATGAACGCTAAAACCGTTTGTTATATTGTTAACATTGAAGAGACATGCAATTAGGCTTTAGAGTTTGGTTTATTGTTAACGTTTGTTGTTTTCGAAGAAGACAGACACATGATTCGTGGGTAACACAACAAATTTTACAGGGAAAAATTGCTAACGAAATAATTTAAAACTTCTGTAAGTTGGGGTAAAAATTTAAGGATTTTTAGCGCGATAACGATGTCAGCTTTGAAGCTGTACAAATTGGTCATTAATTCGATAATTCTGATAACAAGTTTTCTGTTTCAATTTGTTCCAGGTTGCCAATTATATTTTCTGTTTGAATCAGAAACTTATCAATCCTTAGCTATAAGCTGTGGAACACTGTGGAACGTATTCAAAAAATCTAAACAAAGATATTTTCCAAATAAACTAGACATTTATGACTTCAATTATGACTTTATTCGTTTGAGATTTTATATTCCACAGTGTCTATTCGTATTTTAAGTTGTTCTCTTGACAAACTTTAATTTCTTCCAGTCTGTCAAGGATTTAGCTTTGGATCAAATATTTATAAATACAAAATATCACTTGTAATGCGCTGTGGAACATTGTGGAACGTTTTCAAATTTATGTTTAATACAGATTTTTTCGAAACAATTTTAGGTAAATTTATCCAATTCATGCACCCGTACTTGTTCTGGAACATTGTGGAACGCATTCCAAAACATTAAATACAGATATTTTTTTGAAACAAACTTTACCATTTTTATGACTTAAAGGGATTTATACAATTTTGTACTACACCTATCTATTAAATTCCTTTAAAACTTTAAACATCAGAGAAGGGACTCTTTGCGTTAAATGCTAAAGAAAGATACCACATTTCGTTGGGCGCCATTTTTCGTCACTAGTTAAAACATATATGAAAAAATTAAACCTGCAACATTTCGGGGATTAAAAACAGAGAATACAAAAAACGAACACTGATCTAATACAAAAGAACCGCCTTTGTTCCTCCTTAATAAATTCATGAAACAATAAAAGACTTTATGTCTTCATCAAATGATATGTATAAATCTCGTTTATGCCCACATACAAAAGCATGAGTTCCGTTTTTATTAGAATTTCAACTCAATCAACGTTGAAACAATAAATTATTTTGTCTTTTATTCAATTTTAATTCCTATAATGAACCATAACATCGTTAAAGAAATTTTGAAAAACTTTTCAATGAAAAAAAAAAAAAATGTCCTCCATAAATTATTTTAATTTTTTTCAACCTACATTTAAAGACATATTGGTTCCCATTCAAATATCAATTAGAAAAGCATTGCCAACCTTTACTTTTGTCACTAATCCGTTCCACTCCGCCCTGAAATTTGGACCCTTGGGAATATTTACTAGATCATTTCATCCCAAAAATTTACATAGGCACATGAATCCCAAATGTATTTCAAATATAGTCCACTAGTCGTTCACTCCTAATCCACCATTACGGAAGGGAATAATAAATTTTCCCATCCGGTTCATTTTCCGTTCGATTTTAGTGAGTATTTCCCAGAATCTGTGATTTGTCCCACACCTTTCCCAAATCGAAATGTGTTTTGTGTGGGCGCCACACGAATGTACTCGTATCCATGGATTATATTATGCATAAACATTAATTAGACAAAACAAACTGAACAACATACCGAATAATTAATAGGATAAATATAAGTTAATTTTTCGTTAAATCCATATAAAACGATGTTGACCATAATTCATTTAAGCTGAATTTGCTGTTTTTGATTTACAGTGCAGTGGCAGTGGTAATAAATAAAATCGATGTGTGTATTTTTTGTTAGTTAACTGTTTTATATGTCCGATATGATGGTAAATATTTGTCGTGGATTCGAAAAAAAATTGCAATTTAAATAAAATTTTGTGGTTTATTTTGGCAATAAAACATGAAAATTGCATTAATTTGGTGGAATACCACAGGAGAGACAAACGGGACCGCAACTTTTTTTTCGCTTGTATAGTTTCTTTCTTTTTCTGATGACATTTAACTTATTGCAGTTCATTTGAAATTTATTACACATGCAACTGTATTAACATACAAATGAACCTTGCTTTTTTGAGAGTTGAAAAATTATATTCCGACTGCTAAAGGAGTGTGCTTCCCTAATCCTAAATCAGTGTTGTAGCTACATGGCTTGAAGCAGCATGCGGCATCGGGTAATCAATTTCCTGAGCCTGATTTAATGATATGCCTCAATAAATTGAAAATGTAATTCTTTACCCGAAAAACGTCAAATCAACAAGCACAAATCGGGGCGTAGGAAAATTTATGACGGCTTCTAGTTCCTGAGCAGTGAGCAGCAGCAACAAATAGCAGTTGGTACTTGCGGTACCACCATCAACTCTATACAATGGCCTTTTGGTTGGTATAATCTTTGACCAGGTCGACCGAAAAAAAAAACACAACTACCATCATCATCATAGACCGACCAACAATGATGATGATGGTATAGAAGAAGGTTGTTTGCAAGTTTCGCAAACAGTTATTAATAGTCCGTTCAATCGCAAATCGATTTAAGTCAAAACCTGCTTTTTGCGATGTTGTATCCTGAAGATACACATTTTGTGTTGTTGAGAGCCTATATTCCCTACCACCGTCATTGTTGCTGCCTCTTGAGAGATGACCATCGTTCGATGGAGCTACTTAAAAATTCTGCTTCGTTTTTCTTGTGCGGTGAGAGTAGTTGTTGTGTTTTGTGATTGTGAGGGAAAATGTAAATTTCTGCTTGAAAGGCTGACGTAATGGTTAGAAATTGTACCCGGGTAAAAAGAGATTGTGGATGGTAGCATAATAACAAATCGGAAAATCGTCATGCTACAAGTGATACACTTTTTTCCAAGGGAACATGTCTCCGACAGACGAAGAGCCAGCAGATGGGAGAAACCAGATGATAAAGAAGTTCTGTTCATTTTTCAGTCTCTTCACTTTTTTTTTTTTTATTCCTTCCGTGGTACCCGTAACTCGTGTTGGGGTATTCTACTCTTATATCTTTCTATCCATCTCGTTGAACATGAATTCTGGAAATGCTTGCCATTCCGAACGAACATGTGGGCCTGGCTCTGTTATTTTATTTTCTTTGATGATGACAATGCCTCTCTGTGGGGGTAAAGGTTTTTTTTTGTTAATTTTCTATTAAATTGCTCCCCTTTTTTTTGAGACTTGCGTGAGAGTAATATTGTAAAGGGTTCTCCTGATGCATATCATCATCGTCACCACTATGGTGAATAAAAAAAAAATTAAATGACCACCAAGGGTTATTGTTCCGCGACAATTATTATGATGTAAGCTTGTGAAAGGTTTGTAATAATAGGTAACTCCTGAGTAAAATAGGGTTAAGATATATTCTAAGAATAGGTCATTGCCTTACTCACTTCATCATATAAGGTGGGAGGTGATACAATTAAAATGGACTATGCAAGATTGCGCCAAAGGAAATTATGTTAATTTTTTGAATAAACTCAAAATCATTAAAAAAAGTTAATGACTGCCCCACCATGATCATTAATTTTTTAAAAGGGCTTTTATTTCTTTGTTTGAGTTTTACGAGTATGGGTATGATTGTACTCCTACAGCCTATACACTTGTTAACCTGATGGTAGAAACTTGGATACCAAGTTGGTGAAAATGTTGATTTTTAAGAAATTTGATACAGTTGATGATTTAAATTGTAAAAGCAAGGAAAAGAGAAAGAAAAAACTGTAACGCTATGACACATTTACAAGTCTTACAACAAACAAGAAATGCGGGATCCCCTTTTGAATGGAAATCAGCTTTGAGAAGTTCGTTTCACGTTTCAACAAATTAGATCAATTGGTCATAGAGACTGTCATTAGATTCTTTATTTCAAAAAGTCAAAGTGACTTTTAATAAACTTATAGGGGTTTTTTTAGCACTTTTTAAGAATGTAACGAATTTTTCAAGAAACAGTCTTGGAATTTGGGTTTGATTTAAAACATACAAAAAAACTCTTTTACAGAATCCAACATTGCACATTTTTCAATTGAAAGTGACACATAATCCAATCTAAGCTTCAAGTGTCATCTCTCTGTGAAAACATAGATAACACATACTTGACAAGCAAATTGAAGAATTTAAATGATCTTATAAGTTATCTTAAGGTGTTTCCAGATTTTCGGTTTTTAGAAATTTAATTTTAACTAATTTGTACCAAAAAAGATCTTTTTTCGCACATTTTTCACCGATAGTGTTGAGTTATGTATCCTTTTCGAATATTAAGCATTCAATTAATTAAATGAATGATCTCTAATTTATTAAATTGTTGCCTTTCTTTGTATGTTCTTTTCGCAAAAGCTTGTCTTCAAAGCAAAGCTGGGGTCAGATATTAGTTATATACCTCCTGCTGTTTAAAAGATTAGTAAAAAAAAAAACAACAAAATTATAATCCTCATTTTCAGCAACCATTTTGCTTCCAAAACTTTAGACCTCTTAAATACCATCAAATATTCATAAAAAAATTTCTTATTATTTTACACCTTTTTTTCTCATTTGATTTATTTCCCTGTATTTAATTATAATTTTGACATCTAAAAATGTTATAAAAAAAAAACACACCTTAATAGAGTGAGTATAAAAAATAATCCAAAAAGAAAACAGCAACAAACACAGGTATAAATATAATGAGCCCTTGGTGAATAGCTCATCGTTGGCATTAACATTCTAAGTAGTTTTTATCTCCATAATTCTCTTTATTAGCTGTTTTGGTAAAATTTTTATTTTTATTAGAGAAATCCATGAACACACACAGAAACTTCGAAAAAAAAATGACTCAATTAAGATTCTTTTGTGATTCTAATTGGTCGATTGATGTTGGAGAATGTGTACGCCTACTGCCAAAATGTCAAAATTCAATCTGTCAACTTGATTAAGATTTGAAATTTATTAAAATATTAAATTAACTTGAAAAGATTCTCTTTTTAAAACAAGAAAATGAGAAAGTAACCTCAAAATAGAAATGATTTCTGTCAAAAGAAATAACTTTGTCTATAAAACAAGAAATGACAATCGACATGACCAAATGTCATTGTGACTTAAGAGGAAAAAGCCATATTTGTGTGAAATCTCATTATTTTCTTCTACTCAATATCAATTGGATGAGCAGAATAACCATATTGGTATACTTTGAAGTAATTTACACTTTTCACCGAGAGAGAAGTGAGGTCTATAAGCATGATGTGTCAAACTATCTTGTTAGCCATATCTATCAACAGCAAATGATCCAAAAACAAACTTTTGATGGCGGACATTCTAATACCAATTTGGCATGCATTCAACCAAGAAAAACACGAAACATATAGTGCGCGCGGGTTCATTAGCCCCCGTGACGCGATCTGGTTCGATTTCCCATCCTTATATGTCAAATTGAAGAAAGATTTCCACTTCGGACACAATAAAAACGTAGCAAAAAGAGAACAGAAAATAATCACCTACTTGGCAACGAGACGGTACACGAGATACGGACATTCTCGCACACTCATCACCACAAATGGTAGCCAGCTTCCATTTTGTGATGGAACAACAATAACACTTGTTATCGTCATCTTCATCTGTCAGTAGTGTTTGCTGATAGTTTGCAGTAGTTGTCAATTATTTTATCTGTGCATTGTGCACGACGAACGATGCGCAATGCCAGCGACTGAAGATGGAACGACGAACGCGAACCTACATAATAATAAATGGTTACAATGAATCGACGATCGACTTTGGATACCCATATTGTCTTGCAGTATGCCATATCGATCACAATTACGATTACGATCAGTGATCGGTTGGAGGTAAATTGATCACGTCCCAAGTTCACCACAGCAACACAACAACTGTCAGAATGAAAAGAAGGATAGTTTGACAGTTTGTCGTTGTTCGTTGTTTATTTCAATATCACTCCCTTTGCCAGTCAAATCATAAAATTAACAATAGATTACTTTATGATGATCATCATCATTATAGGATCTATTTTTATATATTCACCATAGTTATCGCCTAAAACTATAAACTCACCTGATCCCGTGCTAATTGAAACCACGTTTTGATAATCAACGCCAATCGGGTGTCGTGATAATTTTTTGTCGTCTTCACACTAATGAAAATGTCATCGAGTTCGGTGATCGGTGGTTTTGGTGTTGCTGTTACGGCCCGTTGACTCAGATCGTGCAACAGTTCACCGTTACGACCTCGCCGTTCAATATCATCTAAAATCGATGGGCGCTCCGACACTTCGATGTCGGAGAAATTGAAGCTAAGTATATCCTTGCGAATGATCACAGTTGTTTGTTGTTGGGTTGCTAGGTTATAGGGCGGTTGAGGTGGAACTGGTGGTGGAGGTGGTACTACCACCGCCGACGATGGTGGAGATTGTTGTTCATGTCGTGATGATGATGATGATGGTAATGGTTGAAATTGGAGCAACTTTAGTTGCATGTTATGTCGTCGAGGTTCTTGCTCTTGTTCTTGTTGCGGTTGAATTGTTTGTTGTTGCTGATCATATTGCGCCGATGCAACTGGTGAAGAAGACAACAACGACAATGATGATGGTTTAACTGCCACCACCGATTCAGCCGATGATGTTGAGTCTGGATTACTGTTGGCGGCATGGGCATATTGGCTGTGAGAGCTCTCTAACCGAAGTTCTTGTGATGGCAACTGAAATAAGAAATAAAAAATTGTAGGTTAATACAGAAAAGGGAAATAAGTAAAAGGAGGTGAAATTTAGGTCCAGTGATCAGAAACTGAAAGAACCCCAATTGAAGGATGACAGTGTAGATTTTCTCCGAGTCAGGTCAAAAGCACACTGTCAAATCAACCGCATTTAAAAAAATCATAAATTTTAGACTTTTTCGTACCGTGTGAACATGCGTTTTAAAATAATGCACATATAGGAGCTCGGTTAAAATAGGTAAACGTCATTTCGACATACATCCAAAAGTATGTCACTTTCAGTGCTGCCACCCCAAAGATAATTGAGCGCAGTATATTTTAAGAATAAGCGCAGTAGATTGCAATATACCGCAGTAGATTTTTAAATAGGTATACAAACAACATTCAAATCACAGAAATATATTTTACTTCAACACAAATTAAAAAATTAGCTCAACAGTAAAAAATACAAAACAGCTTTATCTTCGGTTCCACGTCATTTCACATCATTTTGTTCGACCGAAATCTTAACAAATATTGCGAGTTGCACTTTTCACCAGTAGCCAAAATAAAACTGAGCAAAAAGATGTCGGTAACTTCTCAAATTACCTAAAAAGATTTAAAAATACGGCTAGTTTCCCGAACATGAACAGCTTTTCGCCCGGAACTCACAAGTAACAAGTGAAATTCAATTTTTCGTTTGGAATTTTGTTCACGTAAAACTCACGATAGGGCTGCATTTGAATTTTTTAGGCAATACATTTAGAGGGAGTGAACGTGGTTCAGTATTTAAAATTTTGAAATGGACAACAATCAAACTTTGGTTAGGTACTATTAAAATTTTTAATAGGGGAGTTTCGTTTTGCTGCGCAGTAGATTTTCATTTGGTCTTAAATGCAGTAGATTTACTGCTAAAGGAGTAAGGTGGCAGCCCTGGTCACTTTATGATAAAAACGCCAAAAAAGGTGTACAAAATATTTTTTCATGAAAAGACTGCCACCTGTCAGTTGCTTGTGCGGCACGACAGCACCTAAAAAATATCATTTGGAAGACCTATTCCCCTCTTTTTCATTTGCTTTACTTCACATGAATAAATAAAGCGTTGATATAATTTACATAAATCAGAGGAAAAAGTATAACAACAATATATAACAAAATGAGTTTTTTCTAATCAAAGAAAAAAAAAATTAAATCGAAGAAAAAAGACAAAACATTTGGGGATATTGAGTTCTTATAAAATATTCAGAAGTCAAACACAACGAACTTGATATTTTTTGTGTGTCGAGACAGTGCTCTTCTCTGTTCAACTAAATTGAGTATTATTGTTTTGAAAATGGGTAGAACCTAATCGATTTGCATTGAAAATGTTTTAACTTAATAAAACGTTTAAATATTCAAATTGAAATGCAGCCAACACAAAAAGATTCTTTTTTGTTTTGAATAAATGTGATCTTTTAGAAGTTAAAGATAACGTCATTGAATGGAGTCCATTAAATGAAACATGGTTTGGGTTTCATCTTTTTGTTTTTTCTTTAATACATTTTTTTGACATTTTGAGATATTTAATAGTTTTGTATAACAATTTACATTGATATTACTTAAAGAAGCTTTATAGGATCAAACTTGTCATCGATCGAATAACATAATCTGAGACTTCTATGATAGAGCAAGATCCCAGGGCCGCCAGACATTACTTATTTTCTCAAGAAAAAAATGTATGGAATTACGTAGTGCTAGGACATACTATTAGTGAATGGATACTGGCTATCTTGTGCCGACGGCCATTTTACCACTAACAGGTGCTAAAGGTACGAAAAATACGTTGTTAGATTTCTTATTTTCTCAAGGCTGATTTTTATATATGATACTCAGGGAACTAATACATTAATTTTTGTAAGCTGCCAGACCCGTCGGATGGGCCTAACACCTTGCCAGACACGCATTTTAGTATACGGGAAAGTTAGATTTTGTTATATGGAGGTCTGGGAAAAAATTTATAACACATTTTGACTTCAGGACTCGAAAGAGTATCAAGACACGAGTCGAAAACCACATTTTGAACAATTGCATCTAGAGTCATTTGGCCGCCATTTTGTTTTTTTTATTTAATTTCAATTTTTCACATAACTCATGTATTTTTGAATCTACAGAAAAAAAATGTATTGCAAACTTGAAGATAATTTAATTTACTACAATATATGTTAAATTACTTTTTTCGATTATACCTTCGGTTTAAGAGTTAGGGTGGTTTTTTTTTTGAAACCATATTTTCGTCATATCTCATTTATTTGAGCTTTTTTGAAAATTAACTTGAAGTAAAAGTTGTAGATCTTTTTATAACCTTCAATTATTACATTGACGGTTTTTCGATTTGACAGTCCGTTTTTGATCTGTAGGAAAAAAACTTCAAAAAGGTTGCAATTTTTTAATATAGGAAAAATGTTCTAGTACAGGGTAATTTGCATTAGATATAACAACAACCTAGGCGTGTAGGTTGCACTCAGACAAGAACAAAATTGTATAACTAACACTGCCAGACCCATTCCGACAGCCATTTTTTTTGCCAGACACCTTAATGCTTTGAAAAAAAAATAGTTTAACTTTACTTATTTTCTCAAGCTTCATTTTTATATATGATACTCAGGGAACTAATTCAATAAATGTTTGTGAGCTGCCAGACCATCGGATGGGCCTGACACCTTGCCAGATACGCACAAATGCTCGCTATGTGTATCAGCGCCAGCGCAGCGTGAGCATGTTTGTAAAGGAGTTTTATAACAAAGCTTCGTTAGATTTGTTATTAATAATCTAATGGGTCTTCCGTAGTATTGAAGTAAAATGTTTATTCTTAATAATACCAATAATTACCACATTATTAAAAATATATACCTACCTACCTTTAAACTCAAAGCTCATAATGATATTGAGGAACAAATCGTTGTTAAGTTAAAAAGTGTTTTTTACTAGATATACATGGTTTCTGAAGTGAGTGAAGAGTTCACCAAAAAAGGAGTTAAGAATTTTGATGCGAGCAACTTACCACCGAGCAAGATTGAGCTTTTGCAGCAGTTTAAACGAACTTGTTATATTGCTAGTATCTGGTGCAATGCTCATATGAAGAAGCCAACTTTATTAAGGCCTCAAAATAATGGCTGGACGTTGGAAGACAATGAATATAATTTTTACTGGTTCGATGGGGACCAACTCCCTAGCTATGTTATGGAATCTCTTCAGGCCGATTCAGGTATTTTAATTACATACATCATGAAATTGTAATCTTTTGATTCTGGCAAGGTGTCAGGCCCATCCGATGGTCTGGCAGCTTACAAACATTTATTGAATTAGTTCCCTGAGTATCATATATAAAAATGAAGCTTGAGAAAATAAGTAAAGTTAAACTATTTTTTTCAAAGCATTAAGGTGTCTGGCAAAAAAAATGGCTGTCGGAATGGGTCTGGCAGTGTTAGTTATACAATTTTGTTCTTGTCTGAGTGCAACCTACACGCCTAGGTTGTTGTTATATCTAATGCAAATTACCCTGTACTAGAACATTTTTCCTATATTAAAAAATTGCAACCTTTTTGAAGTTTTTTTCCTACAGATCAAAAACGGACTGTCAAATCGAAAAACCGTCAATGTAATAATTGAAGGTAATAAAAAGATCTACAACTTTTACTTCAAGTTAATTTTCAAAAAAGCGCAAATAAAAGAGATATGACGAAAATATGGTTTCAAAAAAAAACCACCCTAACTCTTAAACCGAAGGTATAATCGAAAAAAGTAATTTAACATATATTGTAGTAAATTAAATTATCTTCAAGTTTGCAATACATTTTTTTTCTGTAGATTCAAAAATACATGAGTTATGTGAAAAATTGAAATTTTTATTAAAAAAACAAAATGGCGGCCAAATGACTCTAGATGCGATTGTTCAAAATGTGGTTTTCGACTCGTGTCTTGATACTCTTTCGAGTCCTGAAGTCAAAATGTGTTATAAATTTTTTCCCAGACCTCCATATAACAAAATCTAACTTTCCCGTATACTAAAATGCGTGTCTGGCAAGGTGTTAGGCCCATCCGACGGGTCTGGCAGCTTACAAAAATTAATGTATTAGTTCCCTGAGTATCATATATAAAAATCAGCCTTGAGAAAATAAGAAATCTAACAACGTATTTTTCGTACCTTTAGCACCTGTTAGTGGTAAAATGGCCGTCGGCACAAGATAGCCAGTATCCATTCACTAATAGTATGTCCTAGCACTACGTAATTCCATACATTTTTTTCTTGAGAAAATAAGTAATGTCTGGCGGCCCTGGGATCTTGGACTATGAGTTGATCAGCTCAATGTTTATTTCATTTTTAATTAAAACTAGTTTTGTAAAGTCGGCTTTAAGTTAATAAAGTGTCTTCTATAAACAATTTTACTCAAAGCGGTAAAACGATAAGGTAGTGGACATTTTTCAGGAAAATAGTAGTAATTTCAGTAAGGAACATTTTAGTGATGGTAAGGCAGTATAAGTCTTAACATTTGTGTCAGTTAGAGCACTGTAAAACTAGGTCTGAAGTGACCACAGGGTAAATCACATTTTTGACAGGAGAAGCATATTTCTTCTCAATATATTTCGTGTCAATTATTTGCTATAGATCTGTTTGATTTTAACGAATTTAGCCATGTTTATATTCACCTTGTATTTTTAACAGTTTGTCGGTCATGTAGTTTAATATTCATATGAATAACAAAATGCCATGTCATCTGTCATTTTTCAGACATTTACATAGATATTCTCAGTATTGTGACTTATGGTGAATAATAAGGTCAAATGTCAGAAAATATGGTAATGGAAGTATAACATTATCATCTTTTCAGTTCTAAATCAGAAAAGTGTGTACCAGACCTTAAAACCGAAAAGTTACAATCACGTACTCCTATAAACAATTCAAAAAAAACATTAAATCATGTTTACTCTCTGCCCTCACAATTTGATCCCGTATAGTATTCAAAGTACCCAAAAAAGCAAAACCATCTTAAAACATCCTTATAAAGCCGATAAGATCATCATGCCGTACGCATTTGTAAATATAAAAAAAATAAAACAAACATTTCACCACGCAAATAAGTAAAATCCATTTTAAAACATTTTTTTTTTTTGTAATCAAAATCCAAAATCTGTTTTCACCTTAAATCCTAAAACGAAAAAAACAAACAAACAAACCTTCCCATATTCCGCTCATGAAGCAACCAACAAAATGATGATAAAAATCTTTCATGTAATAAACGTAAACTCTCTTTCAAAATCCCCCAAACAAAAGATATGCAGGGGTTTTGGACAAAAAAAAACCGCCAGAGCTCTGACAAGATCATATTTATCCATAAAACCTGGCATAATATGCGCATGCATATCAAATAAGTTGAGAGGTTTCGAAAAGAATAGAGAAAGAGAGAAACCCCATCACGATCTGGAGCACTCCCTCTCCCGGCTTTGGCACACAATGAATATTATCACCGAGAATTAATCAGGAAGACCATCTTATAATTCGTCCATTCATCCATCCCGTCCGTCTTTTTTTAAAGAAATAGGGTCTTTTCGTGCTGTGCGACTGTGGTACATTATCATCAACATGATGATGATGACGCTCTTTAGTGTTTTTCGCTTGGTGATAACGTCGCGCCGTCATCATCATCATCTTCACCGTCGTCGTCGCGGTCGTAGATTTCTTGTTCCATCATCATTCGTTGTTAGTCGTCGCCGGTTAAGTAAATATTAAATGCTTGCGCAATGCTTCGCAGATAAATGTTCTTTCAACGCACAAGACAAACAGACAGAATATACATTAAAAATGATCAAATGCAGTCGAAGCCTTTAAGATCGCAACAAGAATGCCGCATGCTTCGGGAATACGCCGCACGAGGCTTGAATTTGTAAACATCATACCATCGTCTTACTGACAAAGAGTCCATCTTCCATTTATTTATCCGATTTATCCGACTCTCTACCTACTTCGTCGTTCTCTACCTTTTTGTCTGTTTTTATTTACCTTTTTTTATGACATTTATCAGGTACATTACCTGTTTGTGTCAGTTAGAGGCCATCGCCATGGTATACCTCAGAATTGCCGCTGTGGACCTGTTTTGTTTACATTATTTCCTTGAAATTACCTCTCTGCCTGCCACTTAGCAAACACACTAGAGGTTCAAAGTTGAAGGTGGGGGCAATAAAATTTTCTTTAATATGCTAAAATAGTTTGAAGAATACACATCAAGTGAAGAGGGTTGGTTTGATTTGGCCACTTTAATTGGCTTTTAATTTGAACCATTGCGAGAAATATAAGAGAGGGCTTTTTAAGTGTTCTCTTCATCAACAAACGATAAACTAAATAAATACTGCCTGTTTGTTTGATTTTCATGAAGAAAAAAACCTATTTTCTCACCCAACACAAAAATGATGGGGATCAGGACCAGGAATTCACTTGGTTCTGTTTGTGTACTTGTTGTTCCTATATTACCAACCGTGTATACAACTGGGATAAACATTAATTAACAACGTATTGGTAATTTAAAGAGAAAAAAACAACAACAAGAAAAACTCTGAACAACAAGATGAAAGAAGAAATGGAACAAGCACTAGCGATGCAAGTGGTTGTTGTCAGTTTAAAATGCTAACAACAGCTGCTGCTGCCGATGATGTTTCTTCTGTTGCATGTTCTTCTATAGAGAGTAGATATTCTTCAGGAAGAAAAGAGACATGGAAGCAATGTTTAGAGTTTCTGGATGATGGTTATATGTCGATGGTTGGATGCGTGTTGCCCCCCAAAAAGATTGTTTGTAAATACCATCTTGAGAAAAAAAAGTGGCCGAGTAGGTTTTTTTTTTTTCTTCTTTACTCGATTGAAGTATTTGTTTACACGATGTTTGTAGTAAATCGAAAATAATCCGAAAACATTCGATTTTTTTTAGAACAGGTGCAACTTGGGGAATTCCATAAAAGAGATGAGGCCAATCGAAATAGTTCAAGTTTTATATTGGAAGAGGAAGAGTATTGGACCAGTTTTATCTACCTAGGTACATTCATATTTTTTTTTTTTGTAACTGTCATAAATTTTCGATGACATTAATGACACTGATATCAAATCGAATAGATATGGAGTTCCAAATGAAATAAGATACAGTTTCAATGTCAAAAGTATGTCAAACGTCGTGTAGATATGTTTTGAAAGATCACACAAGATGTCATGATTAAAAAAGGATTTAACCATAAATTTCTAAAAAACACTTCCCTTACAATTTTGCTTCTATTAAGCTTTACAGAAAGAACGGTGTCTTGTGAAGAGCTTTAAAGAAGTAAAATTGTTGGTCGAGAGGAGGTGAATTCCTCACAAAGTATATTTTTTTACTCTCAGTGAGAATGATAGTAATTTCTCCATTTAAAGATACGGAATAGTTGGACGAAACTTAAAAATTTGGTCCCTGAATGAGTTTTAAGTGCCTAAAGTCTCCATAAAATAAACAAATTTGGTCCTTCATGCCGGATTTATTTCAAATCGAATGCTTTGAAATGCACCAAAACTTGATAAAACATAATAATTCGTTTCTTAGCTGAAAGACTTCATAAAATATAAAAATTCTCAGACGTATTTTCAAAGATTTCATAAAACATATAAAATTGGTCCTTCGAGCTGGATCTTTGTTAGATTTGTACATTTTCTGATTTTTCAAAGACTCATTCTAAAAAAATCAACTTGATATTAATGCATTTTTAAACCTTTATTTACCTGAATTCAGTGTCACCTACATAATCTCCCATAAATCCAAATGCTATCAGGTAAATTACCCTCTTAAATATTTGATTTATGATTTCAAACTAGAAAATCTCAAGAGTTAAACTCATATTTGATTACACAATTAGACTCTCTCATTCAACTGCACTTAAATTTTAACAAATCTATTACATTTTCATCAAGCTAAAACTGATTCATCTTCTTATGAATGAATGAAAAACAAAGAAAAAAACCAAAGCGATACTTAGAACCCTTTTTATTCATCATCGTGATTTTGTTCCCTCTTCTATGTTATCCATGTCTCCTAGGGAACAGTAAAAATATTTACTACCCTACCATAAACCTTGTCCACGACCATCATCAAGCTGAAGCTATAAACGTGATTGACTTTTGTGGTGCGGTATACATTCCAAGTTTAATCATAAATTTTATCACCCCACGACATTTTATGTCACACATCGTCAAAGTATGAAGAAAAATCAACTTTTTCTATCCCTGTCTAGGGTTTTTTTGTATTTGTTTTTTCTTAATTTAAAGAAAACACATGACAGTTTTTTTCTCTAATGCAATGTTTTCATTCTGCATCATCAAGTGGCTTCTCAAATGAATTTTCGGCGTCTTCAAGTGGTTTCCCTTCTTTTACTTAATTTATCGGTTTGCATTCACACGTACAGAGGGCATACCTTTATTTGTGGGAAGAGATTAAAACTTATCTCTTCATCGGCACTTTCAACAGAGCCATTATAATCAGAAATGTCATGTTGACATTTGTTGAAAAAAAAAAGAAAAGAAACGTCATGTTGCATTTAGATCGGGGATAAACATAAATATGAGTAAGCAAATTGAAGTGGATTTATTATTATTCTGACTCAAAATTGCTGATAAAATCAAAAAATTAAAAAAATCACAAACAAAGATGATTGAATCGAGTTTGTTTGTTAAAGGTCTTTGTTTGACAAACGACGTTGTGTGGTCTGCTTAAATTTCATTCTTTTTTATATTGATTTGTCCTTCGCCCACTGACGCAATATAAAACTCGCTAAATCATCATATGATCCGATTTAAATTTTTCTGCAGATCAAACTAATATAAACAATTAATGCTGACATTAAATATAAACTTAAATTATTCTCAGAATTAATTGCTGCACACATCGAATGAATATGATGATGATGATGATGACACACGCAAAGTGACAGTTCGACCGCACACAACGTGAATATCATAGTCGAACAAACCCAACCAATTCCAATGAAAACTGACTCCAGTGTCAGTCAGTAGCCATAGATAGTAGTTGTGCAATCAACAACGTTTGATTTGACGTATGAGTAACTTCTGTCAAAGACCTATATCGTTACTATACAACTGTCAGCAAAAAAAAAAAAGAACTGTTTGAGTGTTCTTTTTTTTTTGTTTATGATGGCTTTTTTTGTATATCTGTTTGTTTAGACTGGACAACATCAAAGCTTCCGGTTGGTCGTTAGTTCTAGTTTCAGGGAATTCGTCGCTTATTCATTTGTTGTTGATTTGTTCAAGACTATACTGAGTCGAGTATATCATATTTTTGTTTACACATTGGGACGTTTTTGAATTAGAAAAAATTGTTGTTTATTTGTATAGAATGATGATGTGTTGCGCAAAAATGAATTTCTCAAAAAGTAAACCGACAGAGAACAATAAGAGAAACAGAAAACTAGCTATATATGGGTTTGTTTGAAAACGAATTGGGTGGTGACAGATTGGCCCACCTAGTTTTTGCTATCAGTTTTGCCATTTGCTTGTGTGGATATATCGATAAACTTTGTTGGATTACGAGTTGGGAAAAAATAAAGGAATATTATTTCCTCATTTTTTTCCGACTTAACTACGATGAAACTGGTGAATAACACACACAAACCGAATGTGTATTTATTGATAACACTAAAATGGAATGGTTAACCTACCTTACCGACCAATATGTTAAGCGCAAACCAAATATTTTGACCAAAAACAAAAAATGAACAACAAAATATAAAAGCTCTGTGGGTTATGTATTTCGAACCACAATAAGGTTTTGTATTTTTTTTTTAATCCAACTTTTGGTATTTAGTTGCCATTAAATTTGCGGCTTTTCCACCCGACAAAACCTCACAAACAAACAAACCTACAACAAATAAAATTAACAAGTAAAACGCAATGAGATCAAAAGTGGCTTTAATCTGCATTAACACCTTCCGAATAATTTAAAAAAGGTTTAAGCACATTAAAAGTGACTTCTGATTTACACGCTGACGCTCAGTGAGAGATACAGCCTTAAAATGCAATTAAATTAAAAAACATTCATGATTTCATTAAAAATATAATGAAATTGTTTAATTCGATAAATGATTGCTGAATTTAACAGAGATTTTTCACTCGCTTTCTGAAAGGTTGATGACTTTTTCTGAAAATTTGCAAAATGGCTTTGGGGGATTTTTGTATTAAATTTTTAAATTCTCAAAAAAATTAATGAATAGCTTTGAACAAACAAAAGTTAAATGAATCACTATTAAATGTGTGACAAATGTTTGTAAATAAAAAAATAAATATTTTGTTAATAAAAAAATAGATAACAATCGAAAAATATTAACATAATGATGGCTTTATTTTTATATGTTTTTCAAAGGAAAGTCTCACATCACATCTATATTAGGTGTCAGAATGAGAAATATAAAAATAAATAAATAAATGGAAAATGTCTCTATCATTAAAGTAATCGATACTGGATCGAAGTGGTTTGATCCAAAATTGGACACAAGAGTTGTTATAATACTGAATAACAACACAACTTCTGTTCAAATCGAATTTTATATTTTGTTCTGAGAATGGAAGTGTCAAAGCTCTTTTTGGGATGATTATTATAACTTGGGGAAATTTGTTTGGAAAATTATTGCCTGTATTAATTTCTTTGTGGAATTTTATTACTTGTTTTATAGTTATGGTTTCTAATAAAGAAAAGTTATAAAAATCAAACTATTTGAGATATAGAACAAGATTAAACATTTAAAATTCTATACTTGAGTAGTTTTATTGATACCTTTAGATTTGACACCTATATAGCAAGTGGAACGGTGTGCAGATTAATATCTAATATACACTTGATTATAGGCATCTACAAAAAAACAGCGTCGGATCATATATTCAGTCTTTCGATTTACATTTATAACAGACTATGACAGTCTTGAAAAAAGTAAACAAAGTGAACAAAGTGGTTACGTTCACGATAATCGAATTAGGGAAATTTTTCTTGCCTTACTTTCTAGTCAACTTTTCAATTAAATTACCTGAATTGGAAGAATTTTTTTGACGGCTAACCAACTAAATTTTCTGAACCACTGAACGTAACTTCGGCACTTGTCACATGTCAAACGGTTGCCAACCGTGATCACAAAAATGAAATAGGATAACCAGCTATGGTGAACTCTAATTTGGTCTTTCGAGCCGGATTTTTTCATGTAATCTTGACAATCTAGTTCAATATTCCACTTTTCGGTTAAACTCACTTAAAGTTCCATCTAAAACCTACATAAATCTTATTTTGAGTAATTTAAAATAAAATTCACTCATAACTTTCAACCAACTCGTTGTAAATAACGACTCCATTGAAAGTCTACTTTATGTAACTTGCAAGTTTCATTTTAAGTGCATTTTTAATTTCTGCAATGGCTTACTTCTTTTATTACAGCACCAACCTACTCACTTGGAATTAAAATATTTTTCTCACCGAACAGCTTTTGTACAAATTAAAAAAAAAAATAACTCCCCTTGATAAGAAAAATTTAATAACTTTATCATTTTTTAATTGCACAAGTCCATTGCACGTTTTTCTCTCGTCCTTTTTTTTGTATCCAACCAACTTAGGGTTGGAAGAAAGTCTCTACCACACTTTGTATGCTCCTACCCAAAAGATTGAGATAATATTTAGTGCTTCCTCATAAAACGTCATCAACGTTAAAGCCCCCCCGGGAAGGCTATTATATCTGCAGTGATGCAGTTCTGGTTCCTTTCAACATCTTCGATTCGTGACACTTTTTTTTTTATCTCTCTGTTTCAATTTAAGAAAAAAAAAATGCACCTGCTGAGCGCCAACCATAAGAAAAATCGCTTCTGTATCTTTATCTGTGTGTCTTTTAAGTCCACAACTTGAATTAAGATCAAGGCAAGCAGGAAACCTGTATTAAACATTTATGTCCAAACAGTCAAGAGCAAAAAGAAGGAAGGATATATAAAAGTGGACTTGCACGGACAAAGTCCTTCTTTATCCCTTCTATTTCTATCCCTTTCTTTCTTTTCTCTCTGTGATGATGATAAAATGGGAATTCCTCTTAATTGAGTCGAGTCCAGTGTTACAACCCAGCTTATCTAATTTTTTAATCGAATTCACTTTCAGGGTTTAAATTGATTTTTTTCCTTGTTGTTTCTTTTGTTTATATCACATCGAAGGAGCAAATAAGGATAAGACCTGAGTGATGTTTTTATTGATTGAGTTTGTGTCGTCTTTCTAAATCTTTCTGGTCAAGCAAGGACACAATATTCCTATCTGCCTTTGATGGCCATGAATATTCAATTTTTGTTGTCAATTTTGTTGTTGTTGTTGTTTTTGTATCTAAAAATAACTTTCTTTTGTTTTTGTGAAAGATATTTAGTTAAGATTTTAAGGTTTAATCTACATATTGTTTTTTTTTTGTGTGTGTGGGTTCGAAAATATTATCAAAAGACAAACAACAGAAAGGAACTCAATTAATCATAGATAATGAAAAAGAGAAAGAGAAAAGTCCTTAAGGTTATATTATAAAAGAGGGAATTTTCGGTTGGGTTCAAAAGATTAAGTCTTAAGGTGGCATTGATTGGGGTTAGTTTCACATAATTTATCAGACATAAGGGATCACACAGACAGACATTGTAGATAGAGAACAGGAATAAAATCGGGATCTAATGGTGCCGAAGTTTAATTTATGTTTGGGTTGAATAAATTTTAAGGGTTAAGAGAAAAAAAGTTTTTTTTATTATTATTTTTAGATACTTTCTTTTTGTTTCATTTTGTTTTGCTTAAATTTTTATGAGAAGTGAAGAAGTAAAGAGGATTAAAAGTAAATGGAAAGAGTTTTGGGGTTAATTTTATAGAACACAGCTTTTAATTGTTGCATTTCATTAAGTCGTTGAGTGGGTTTGTTGTTAATCTCTGATGTTATTGAACCCTTTTTTCTTTTTATTTTTGGTTTAGTGTGAGGTTTGTTTATGGTGAATTAAATACAACAAAAGAAGGTATTTTCATTAATTGGTTTTATTGGCAAGGAGTTGAAACTTTGCCACAAAAGTTTCGTTTTAATGGAATTTGAATTTTTAAAGCGGAAGAACTGAAGAAAATCAATATTGGTGTTTATGGTCCTTCGAGCCGGATTTCTACATTTTAAATGCTTTTGAATGTGTAATAGTTCTATAAAAAATTTGGAATTGTCTTTCATTCTTCATTTCTTCACGAGAAATACTTTTAAATGCTTAAATATTCGTAAGAATTTGGTTCTTCAAGCCGGATTTTTTTACATGAAAGAGTTAAAAAGCGAAAAAAAAAATTCTACATTTGAAAAAAAAAAAAATAAAAAGTTCCATATCCGGGCGCCACATAATTTTTTTTTCTTTTCTTGTTAAATACATTTTTCAAGGTACAAATTGTATTATATTAATTTTACATTTTTTTAACATTCTTGATTCGTTTTACTTGATTTTCCTTTCATATTGTTTATTGCCGTTTCATTACCCGGGCGCCATTTTAAATAGACATTTCTTTCTTCTTTTGGGATCTATTTCTATTCCTCTATAGATTTTGTATGTATTTATTAACTATTCCTTATTCCATAAATTGTTTCAAATAAAAAAGTGAACTTATAATGCTTAACCCGGAACACCTTTTCTTGATTAAATTTTGTTAAACGTCAGTTGAAAAAAACATATATTTTCTTCTCTACTTTGTGTTGTGTTCTACTCAAAGTCAAAATTGAAAAAAACAAACCCTGAAAGCCAAAATGCTATCGGTAAAGATAATTTGTTTACATCATCAACCGTTTGAATTGGGAAATATTTCACCCATATCGGCCAAACCGACAACAACAAAAACAACATGACAACCTAAAGTGAAATAATTCCAACGGGCATAAAAGATGAAGTAACTACCAACCAGGTCTCATCTGATAATATGCGCGCTCGGGGAGTGAAAAACGTTCACTATCCAAACGTGTTGCATGGCTCCAAAGTGCGCGCAAGACTATCCAATTTAACTATACTCTATAAGCTCTTTCAATATGAATTTCACCTGCAATCATGGACACAAAACGTTAAAAGTGCCTAGATCCAATAATGAACCTCCGTCCATCCACACTTTAAGTGGCACGATATGGAGTATGGAGGGCAACACAGCAACAACAGCATATTCCCCGCAAATCAAATCGATCGTTGCGCGCGATCAAATTAACCCGGCAGCGAACTCATTTTCCTCGCAAGCAAACTCCATGTATAGAAAAATGCATCTACTATCTCTCTCACTCTTTTTGAGATGATGAAGTCTAAGCTAGAACTTCATTGCAGCTGACACATCGAGAATCAGAAAACGAGTGCAAATTACTTTACGGATGCTGCACTCTGCACACTCAAGCACAGAGCCCCCTGTGTGCACCATCAGCAACAGGTTTTCTTTACCCCGGGTGTGGTTTTGCCATCATCATCATCACATGACACATAGAGTACACAGAAGAGAAGGTAAGGTAGTAACCCATCATGCACTGTATTCTCCATTAGCACAACCTGGAAGCAAATACCGAATAGTTTCAACTTCAACCTGCTACGGTACTTGGTCGACTAAAAGCGAACAGGAACACCACATATTCATAACTCCTTTCGCCATCATCACCATCGCCAGCCATTGCCATATCTTGCCACACGAATGTGCTCTCACCTTTGGGCCATAAAATAGCATTATGTTACTTACATTTGGCGCTGCAGTCGCATAGTGAAATAGAAGGAACCTTCGAGCCATATTGCAACGCAGTGTGCATCAGAAAAGTTGCAACTTTAGCCTCAAGGTGGCAAGGTAGAGTGAAATTTTTCTTCTTAGAGTTGGGAGCCATGTGTAGCTCCTCGACTCGTTTATGCGGGATTCGCTTTTGAATTGATTTTTATAGCTCTATCCAGGTGGGATTAATTAGATTAGTTGTGTGTTGTTGTTGTTGTTACTGAAGTAGGCAACGTTTCTTTTCTTTCTTTTAAATCAAAAAGAAGAGAGAACGGGGGGGGGGGGGACATCCACATGGATGGATTTTCTCTCTGTACGATGCGCGCAAGCAACACACGAATAATAGGTCGTATCTCCTTTGAGGGCAAAATGGTTATGAAAAGAGGTGAATCTAAATGGAAGATTATCCTCTCTCTTGTGGGTATTATCGCCAGGTAAAAGGTTGTACAAGTTCATGGTTTTTATATGAAAAAAAAGGGATGCTTTCTGGACAGAAAATGGTATAAAAGACTAGCAGGTGAAGTTTGTAAGCGGTTGATGTCTGATGTGGACCTGGACATGGGCTATCTCTATATATTCTAACCTTATCTTTGCAGGTTTATGAAAATATGAAAAAAGTTAATAATTTCCTTGTAACAAAAATTTTATAGAGAACCATAAGCATCATCATCATTATCAAGAGAAGATTTAAAAAGAGATTTTTTAATGAGAATTAAAACTCAACCCGAGCAATGAATATACAAAACATTTTTACTACTATTTATGTTGATTATCTTCTTTTTTAGTTTTTTTTTTTAGAAAAAAAAAAAACAGTTTTACTGTGGAAAATTGCCAAAAGGATACTTGAGTTTATGGGACTTTTCTGTGGCATAGTAGATGGTACAGTTGAAAATTTTTGATATCCGGAACGATTGAGTTTCAGCAGGTTTTTAGTTAATTATATTACGGAACTCATAAAAGAAATTTTAATAACAAAAAGCATACTTTGCAGATCAGTTACAAATTACATTAAAATCACATTCCTCAAATCCATTTAAAACCTTTGGATTCAAAGAAATGTCAAAATGAGTCGGCAGAGTGAGACCAATGTGGATACCATCTATCAGAGTATGAAAATTTGCTGTTTGACAGATGTCAAAATGACATTAATGACCGCGATCAACGAAAGTTACTTTTGATGGTTAAAACCAGGGCCATTATTTAGGAAAATTAATTTTTAAAAACACATAATTCTGAAGTATCTTTATAAGCGAGCGAAACAAATTTTTGAAGTGATAATTATTCTTCGGCATTGATGTCAGAATGACATTTACCTAAATGTGCAGTATTTAAGGAAAACTCAAAATGTAAATGATATTTCTCCGAAACATCTAAATTCCACAACAAAGTGTGAGGATATGCTTTCCAAATTTCCAAGAAGAAGATAATTTAACTTTCGGTAAAGGCTAATGTAATCTTATTGTATAACAGTTTTTAAAGGCAACTTTGTCCATCACACTAGTTAAAACCACTGTTTTTTTTTTAAAGCAGTTTTTACACTCCGTGAGGTGCTATTGTAAATCATTAATTTTTTTGTATAACAGTGTATAACAGTTTAATATTTCATATTGAAGGTTTTTGAATGAACAACAACAACTTGTGTGTGTTACCACCAAGTTCATAGGCTGGAGTTATAGCTATTTCAAGGGGACCAACCCGATCATCAGACTCCTTTCAGTGGTGCTAAGTCAGTTTCCTAATTTATTCATATCTTTTTTTTATTTTCATTAAGAGCGAGATGCCATTCTGATCCGCACTCCTAATTTCATCTGCTATTCGAGTTACAAACTCTTATACTTTTTAAGGAACAACCTATCCATTGTGTTTTTTTTTTTAGAAAATACTGCAATTTACTACGTGTCTGATATGTTATCAAAAATGTAACAATTGCTATCAACTAAGCTTATTGATGTAATTTTATCTTTTCTGTCATTGAAAATTATATGGACAGCTGAAGTGGTCTTTTTGTATTAGATACAGTTCTCCAAATGTATTTTTTTTTCTGATAGTTATAGTTAAAAACACTGTTTCTTCGAAAAAAAAAAGATTTCCCACTGAGTTAGTAGCTTTTGTTTATCCCTCTAATTTGTCGTATAACTGTATAACAGTATATAATGGTATTACAGTATGATTTTTTTCTCTATCTTTTCTAACTTATTTTATATTTTTATTTTCACCATGGCATCTCACGCCATTGTGCGTTGCACTCCTAATTTAATCTTCAATTGATGTAAAAAAAACTGTTATACTCACTTCTTCAAACTTGCGTTACTATTTGGCAAAAACTCTGATGATTTTCAGAAATGACCGTGACGTTTCGGTGAATTTGTTTTAACACAGCTGGTTCAAAATTACTTTGAAGAGCACTTTTTTTTTACCTAAATTCATCAAATTCTTTTGACAATCAAATACTTCAATATTGACAGTAATGACAACTAAAATCATTACCCACAGATTCTTCTTCTTTTTCTGCAGAAAAAACACCCAGTACTCTCTATCTTTTGTTGCATAAATCCCCTACTGAATCATTGATGTGGAAAGTAGTAATGTCTAAATAGCGTGCAACTGTGCGTAAAATAAAAATTCTTCCAAATCCGCATCATAAAAGGCATGCCGCTACTATCCCATCCCATCGACACATTCAAAAACCATGATGCAAAAATGTATCCCTACAATTATTTGTTAATAATCATTTGCCCAGATTGTGCAACAACACACAACTCAAACTCAACTCATTCCAATTTAATAATATCAATTTAAGCGGAAAACCACTTCGCTTTTAAAGTGACTTAAATTATGAGGTCATACAACTTTAAATCGAAATAAATACAATTCTCCAACACATATACAGATACTTGCTGAAAAAAAAGCAAACGAAAAAAAAAATATGAAAACAAATTCTGGGCGCCCAATTAATTTCAATAAATTTGTTTACTGCGCACACAATTTTCCAGCTAAATACTCAAATAGCAACATACAAACTGGATAACTATGACCACCACAAGCTGTATAGGAGCATTATAGAGCGAAGCACCCAGCAGCAGCATGTCCGCTCACAATTATTGCCAGTCGGCCATATCTCGTCGAGTGGACATTCAATTCGATTAGCGTGGTGCTCATATCTATTAGTTGGTGTAACTGCGAATTGGAAATTATGTACCGCACATTCTAAAACCAAAAAAGTAGAGTTACATAGAGCTACTGTTGCGAGCTGGTTGGAAATCTCTTACTTGGAACTCTGCCCTCTTGTATACCTCTTATACACGCTCCAACTTAATCGAAGCCTGTAGAAAATGGCAAACTGAGTCATTGAATTTGCGGGTAAGCAGCGTTACAGTCGCCGATGATGCATATAAATTCAAATGGCTCGATGGCGATAGCCATGAAGTGTCTGTCCGTGTGTGTCACCTCGGAGGAGCAAATCCTGCCTTTGGTCTCATTTCAGTCTAGGATTTGGAGTTGATACTTATTTTTTGATGGGTTATCGCTATGCTCCAGAGAGCGTGAGTTATTTACTCTTTCATTGCCACAGCAACATTACAATAACGCGACGCGACTCAATATCGCCGCGACTAACTCGTCTCCGATTGTGTCGTGTGTGGAAGAAGGAGTTCTCGTTTTGTAAAACGTGTAGGTAGATCCCGGTGGTAAATTAATTGCGATCCACTGGAGCGGATAAGGGCTGCCGTAACGGCGCAAAACACATCCAAATTCGTAAGTAGGCGAAGAAGGATTGCGTTACGCGTGCACCATAAAGAGTGATGGGCGAGGATATCATATGAAGTTATACCAAAAAGAATAAGAAAGAATATTCTTCGCCCGCAGAAAGTGGGCGAATACGGCAGACACACATTGGGCGGGATAATTTATTTTCATCAAAAAACCCTTGAAGTGGATTTATCGGGGATAAAATAAGTCTACACAGGGCTTATAGGGGACTTTGCTTCTATAATATTTGTGTGTGTGAATAATGTAAAGTGTTAATATAATTTTGGACATATTTTTTTTTCGAATTTTGTATTTATCTTTCAACCCAAGAGTTTTTTGTTTTTTGCGTTCATTTAAGTGAACGTGTTTTTCGGAGCCTACATTTTCATAGGGGATAGGTAGATAGATAGTGTTAAATTGCTTAGGAAGCAAAATACGTGTTTGTCTTATAGAAGGTCTCCGGGAGCGCCTTCTACTTTTTTTGTTATCTACTTGCTTTGAAATTGATTGATGGAAATAGATTTACCACATCACATGTAGCAGGCTCTCTTTCGGTCCTCTCTGTATAACTGGCATAATATACAAAAGTGTTTAACCGCCATACGAGATAAGATTGATTGGTTCTAGGTTTTTTGTATAAGAATATTATATCAAATGGGTTAGTTTATAAGAAGCTATATTGTATGTTATGCTTAAGGCATTTTGAAAATGTTTATTTAAGGCACTGATGGGAATAAAATTAAAACAGATTTATAAGGGTGCGTGGAGCGCGTATTATATAGACTAATTTAACTTAATAATAAATGACCGCACCTACATGTGAAATAGAACCCATGATGGAAATAGACACAAGAGTGATTGGTGTGTTTAATTAAAGAGACGCTGTCTATGGAACATATGAATCTTGTCAAAAATAATTTAAGTGACAAAATTAATTTCATACCTACAATGTATTTATAGCTAAGTCAACGAATTCAAGCTCTGGAGATTACAGAGTTTTCTTCTTTCTCAGATAGTAAGGCTGTATACGATTTCAATCTGTAACCGTTTTTATTATATCGTGTTGTATTTTTATCAATATAACAATTTGATAATAACCGAAACCCATTTTAAAAAAAATTATTAAATGGCGCCCGGGCTAGGAACGAAGAAAGAAAAAAGAATATTTAAGGCGCGTTAGTGTATAATAAACGATTTGCAAATAAACAATTTGCAGATGGTAAGCCCAAATAAATTGTTTCCTAAGTGAGATAAATTTATTTAAAAAAAATATTTTTTTAAATGGCGCCCGGCTGGATGACCCTTACTTACTTAGATGTAGCCAACAAGGCCTCTACTATTTTATATTAGCCTCGACAAATTAAAGTGCATTTGTACCTTTTTTTCCACGTTTGGCACCACTTAAAAAAAAAAGTATAAAGCAATTCGCGTTGGGCGCCACTTAACAAAAAAAATTGTTTCTAACCTTAAACTGATTATGCTGTTGTTCCTTACCTTGAGCCAGTACACCATATTGTCATTGTTTTCTCATTTTATTTTGCAAGTTATTCTAGTTTTATTTTTTTAACCTTTTATAAATGTCACATTCGTACCTATGTATGTAAGCTTTCTTAAATGATAGCAGCCATTTTTAATTTTGTTAATCAAAATGTATGATGTTTTTAACTAACTCAAAACCCGTTGGATTTCAAAAATCTAAAAGTGTTATACCAATTTATTAATTAGTGTGAACATTAAGTTATCTACTAGTAATTTCTAGCCAAACCGACATTTAACCCATCAACAACTGCTGAATAGTCGTTGACGAGTTAGTTGAAATTTTCTTTTAAGGTTGTCAAACCTAACATTTTTAATCTTCGCATAAACATAGGATTAAAAAACTTTCCAACAACTTATAGCAACAGCAAACAAAAAAAAAGAAACAAGCTTCAATTAAGAGTCTTTTCATTAAAGACACCTTTTAAGTTAACACCAAAACTCAGATCTTCACATCGTTCAAACCCACGGAAAAACAAAAAAACACAATTGTTTATTTATTCAATATAGTCACTGACTTAATTTTATTTATTTTTAGTTTTCAGGTTTTAACTTAAATTTTATTTTATTCTCAAGAAAACAACAAAGCTTCCGACATGGCCATTTTATTGCTTCGCTACTGTTATAGCTATCGAAAAAAATAACAATGCTACTGTAATTTTCACCTAGTCCAATCCAATCAAGACCCATCATAAGCTTCTCCAGAACTCAAGTCTAATTCTAAAAAGGCTACCTTAAAATTACTCTCAAAACATAGTTCGAATGTAGGTTTTCTTAAATGACAACATTGCGCTTATAGATAGATACATTTCCATTTGACTTTAGGAACCAAAAATGAACATGAGCTCCTAATGAGCCAGTTTGACCATTTGCATTCCATAATCATTCCATTTACATATAAATTGTTGGTTAAAACAAATTTCCCAGCCATCATCATCATCAGACAGTAGGTATAAGTAAAGTAATCAATGAAATGAAAGCCTCCCGTTAATTCGGCCTTAACCTAATATATGATCGACAAATATTCTATTGCCAACATCACTTGGAATATTTTCGAATCCAAAAATTTATATTCTCCCCCGACGCACATTCCCAAAATCATTCTTAAGTAAATTAACCATGTCGAATGGTGTAGCATCAACATCATCAGATCATCATCAAGAGTGTCATAAAAATCGGTCAATAGCAGAATTGTGATACCCATTGTCCGAGAGGATAAGTTTTTTTGTTCGATGCACAATGACACTACTTCTCACTCAAAAAAGACCCTCGAAAACCCACTCAATCTTGTCATGTATGTTTTTCGTTTTTAAATAATACTCCTGTTCATTTTAAAAGGAACCAAAAACCGGTAATATTGTTTCTTCCCGATTTCTTCTTAAAAGCAGGTGACCCCGACTTGTGAATGGGATCAGTGGGCTTCTGGTAGTTATAATGATGTGATCACATCATCTTACATGAATTTCCAATAAAAATTTAAATTAAACCCTGAAAACTGTTATATTCGAGAGGATACTTTGAATCAAATTAACGTTAATTATTCAAAATAATGCCTTCGATTGTTGTGTTTTCGATAAATTAATTGCTTTTGTCTGCTAAATTTATTGCCAAAATGGTGAATTCGAGCAAAAAATATCGAACAAGACCCAACTGTCAAACCCTCGCTGAGCCCAAATGACAGATGATTACCGCTATAACTTGGCGGTTCATTCAAATGACACATTCACAAGATCGACAACATGATGTAGTAGCTGATGATCTTTCTCGACTATTATAGCATCTATTAGCATTTAAATCGATTAATTTGGCAAATTTTTGTCCAATTTAAATCCACAAATTGAATTAAATTTGCATTTGCCAAATCCGGCCATGTTTTTTTTATGAAGTTATGGCTTGGAATATACAACTTGTCAATGTGAAACATTAACAAATATTTTCGATTAGTTTTGAAAGCTTTTTGCAATTAAATTAAAAACAAGCTAGACACCTCTCCTCCTACATTTTGACGTGGTTTAACTATTGTCAAATTATTCAAATTTGATCGAAAAGAATAAAAATATCATGTTCGATTCAAATTGCGCCCACTAAATTAAAATGTATTGGTATTTCATTTTGTGTCAAAGTCAATTAATATGGAAATTTTTTTTGGGAATATAAATTTATTTATTTTTTTTTTTTCTATTAAATAAATTGCACTGCTCTCTTTTTTGTTTTTCGATTAAACAATGGGAGGAGGTGATTTAAATTAATAACTAGCTTTATTGTGGTTAAGGAATAAAGATTCATATCTATCAGGTTTTTTTTTTTTTAATTTAAAGTCATCAGTGCCAATTTAAATTTATTTGTTATTAATATAAAAAAAAAATATAATTTTGCATTCTGAACTGGAATATAAGCGTCTAATTTGTCTGAGCGATAGCAATCGGTGACATTTTATTTTTTTTATAATTAGTGGATTTGGAAGTTATTATATGATAGTGATTTAGATATATTTAAATTTGGTGACTTATGAATGTTTTGTTTAAAATTTATTATAGTTCAATTAACGAACATCGTTTTGGAACATTTTAGCTGTTTTGGTTTTTTTGGTTGATGGAAGGTTTTGACATTTGTAAATTTTGTATCAAATAAATATGTTTTAACTGCTGTATTGACCTTTAATGAAAAGACAAATAATTTTAGAACATTTTTAACACAAATTCGCAAAATACTTGACTTTTAACATTTTTATTATTTTTACCCGGGTTTTCTAGTTTTAACATTTCTTCGGAAAGAACAACAAGATACTCAAGAGTCTCTCGGAAAGAACAACAAGATGCTTGTTCTTTCTGATAAAAGAAAATATTTGATTTTGAATATGTATATAATATTTTTACCCGGGCGCCATTCTGCAGATTTTCAAGTTTTAACATTCTTTAGAGAAAAGTGTTGAAAATCATTAGCTGAGCAAACTAAACAATAGCATCCCTAAGAATTCTTCCAAACATATTGAACAAGGATATCATCTTTGTTCTTTGGTGACATATTGATCAAAACCGGGTCTGGGGGACCAATAAAGATTAAAACGACTTTTCTTATAGTTTTCAATGTTCTTAATTGAAGTTGTGAGACTGTATTGATAGTTAATAGTTTGGAACCATTGTTTGGTCCTTTTTTTAAGTGGCACCCAATGTGCATCCATTTTATTTTTATTTTTTTTTTTTTTGAAAAAGTGTTGACTAATCTTTTTGTAAATAAGACATTAAGGTGCGATCATTGCCTTGCCGAGACCGGTGTTTTTCGTCATCTGCGATTTACGGTGGTGACAACCATAAATGTCAAGTGGCGCCCTTCTTCTTGAAGTTTTCGGAACTCCCCAGTAGACTTTAGTCATAAGATACAAAGCAAAATAAGAACCCTATTTACCCATGTTTCCATTATGGATTTAAACACTACGTATACGTATCAATCAAACAATTTTTATAGGAAGTATATTGTGTGCATTAGAAATGGTTCTATACAATAATTTCTTTATGAATTCCCAAATAATAAACTACTCCTGTAGTGATTACATCAATAACACACTACTAAACTGTCATAATCCCTCGTATTTTAGTCATCATTTTTTTGCTTTGCTATAAAAAATTAGTAACAGCAACAAAAAAAAAATCAATTTCATACAACAAAACACATTTATATACAAACGCACAACACTAAGCGCCATCTCAACTCATCGCGCCGCCAAGCCATTATCATCATGTATCGTTTCATATCCAAGAGTTTTCAAAAGCCTTTACTCAACCTACAATACAAAATCCCGCGCTATAACCAACCAAGACCAACCAAGACCAACCAACACCAAATGAAGACACTTATTCTTGATCTCTTGTTGCAAATTGGCAAAAGCGACATGAAAATTATCTGAAAAATTTCGATAAGACCGCATTACTTAGCGCTCGTCCAACAGCACCCAATAACACCATCCACATAACATGGCAATGGCAGCATTCCGCATCCGATGAACACTCTCAACACAACACACACAGAATCTTAGACTTAAGTAAGAAAAAAAAAAAAAACATAAAAAAAGACAAGACTTTAGCGAAGATTATAACAACAACAACAAGAAAAAAAAGAAGCAATGTGGAAGATGCTTGTTTTACCATGATCTTCAATGCAAGAAGCAGTCGACCGAACCAAAAGACACAACACGAAGACTGCATAAGATGATGACGATGGTCTTCGTCGTCCTCGTCGGTCGCATCAATATCTTCTTCATTCCACATTTTGATGGCCAATGGCGCAAAATAAAACCAGACATCTACTTTTGATGTCGAGCTTTTAAAGTGGCCTTCACGTAATTACCACCAACTTGAATCGTGACTATGTACCCAGCAAAGACTTTGTGGACGATCGATGACGAGGAACATAGAAAAATTCGGATATTACATGGAATCTCTCTGTCTGAATGATTAAATCCAAGTGTCATTTATGACATTTTCATTCATATTTTGACAGTTCAAATTTAAAGAATTTCACTAATATTTTAAACGAACTAATCTAAGAACCATCAATCTGTCAATATTGACAGATAAAGCTTTCCATATGCAAAATGGTGTCATATTTGACAGCTGTTTTTTAATGAGCCATATTTGATAGATGAACCAAGTGATGATTACATTTTGAAGTAAGAGTAGGAGATATGAACACCATTCTGACAGATACAACACAGTGGGGTAATTAAGTTAGTTCTCCAATAGACTAGACGATTGGCAATTATTATTTTTTTAAAATTTTGATCCTAAGTGGGCTGTAGGTCTGTCTTGGTAATTTTAATAAATTTCGTCGACGTTTCGGGCGTGATTACACCCTTCTTCAGGACTCTAAAAAATTTAATTCTAAAAATACTAAACAAATTAAAATCTATACTTACAATATTTTAAAATAATAAATTTTAAGATGTTTCTTAAAATTTGTGGTTGTTAGTTTTCTGGTATCTCTTTTATATTTTTGTAAATATTTCAAAATTCAAAAATTGAAGCCTTGAAAAAGACGTTTCAATTAATCGAATTTCAAAATAATGAAATCTAAATTTCACATTTGATAAGAAAATCAAAATTTGACTTTCAAAATCAAAAACGATCTTCAGAAATCAGGTCAAATATAAAATTTAGCCTAAAATATTTCTATGAACAAATTGGCTATATATACTGCTTAGTCCTTCGCAATCTGATCGCCTATTAACCGTATTATTAGTATTTAAAATATGCAACATTTCCAATAACATACGTTTACTATAGTGTTTTTCTGTCTGTAAAATGTCAACATTGTTATAGTCTGGCCTATGTCCTTCATCTATACAATGTAAAGCTAATGCTGTTTTTTGTGAATGTCCGCTATTTATGTCTGATCTGTGACCAGCTAAACGATTTTTTAGCTTTTGCATAGAAGTTCCTACATAAACGGAAGGACAATGGTTTATTCCGTCACCTAAGCATTTTATCTTATAGACAATATTTGATCTTTCACTTTTCAAAAATTCACCTTTTAAATTTGAAAACAATGAACTTCTTAAGATATTTGACGATTTAAAAGCTAAACGAACATTGTCTTTATTTCTTATGGGGGCATTTAAAATTCTATTTGAAAGACCTGGAATGTATAGAATACTTTTGTATGAAAACTGTGTAACATTTGTTACTAAATTAGTTTGAACCACGGGATTGAAATATTGATTCAATATTGTTCTTATTATTTTTAATGGAAAGGAGTTAGAAAGTAAAGTATTGGTAATTATTTTTATGTTTTTTTGACGAAAGACAATGTCACTGATATCCAATACTCTGTTAACAAAATTTTTTTGCTGTGTTGATAATAACATGCTTCGGCTGTTTTGAATTAAAATTAATAAGACGACCTGAAGATGTTGGTTTTTTATACCAATCAAACACTAATCTATTATTTTTTCTTTTCACTAACACATCAAGATAAGGAAGTTCTCCGTTATTTTCTAACTCAACAGTAAACTGAATTTTTGGATGAAAGGAATTTAAGGCAATTAGAGTTGAACTAACATGATTCGATTTGAGAATAATAAAAATGTCATCGACATATTTTGTAATTAGCTTTGGTTTATTTGGAATTTTATCAAATACGCTATCTAATAATGCTTCCATTACGATATCTGCTAATATTGGAGAAGCAGGACTTCCCATAGGAACTCCTTGTTTTTGTTGATAAAATATTTTATCATATTCCAAATAATTGTTGTCGATTACACAGAATCGCAAGATTTCTAAGAATTTTAATTTTGGAATTCTTGTATGATCTTTGATAATATTCCAACTTTTTTCAACCAATTCTAGAGCCAATTGAATAGGAATATTGGTGAATAATGAAACAACATCAAAAGAAACTAAAACATGGTCTTGTTCTAAAACAACTGGTGAGACTGTTGAAATGAACGATGATGCATTTTTTACGTTATATTTAGAGTTAACAGTAATGTTATTTAAAATTTTAACTAGGTATTTAGATAACTGATAACACGGAACATTCATAGAAGAACAAATTGGTCTTAGAGGCATGTTTTGTTTATGAATTTTAGGTAATCCATAGATTTTAGGACTATTAGCAGTATATGTCGTCATATTCTTCTTTTCATATTCATTAATGAAATTATTAGTGAACAAGTACTTAACTAGATTATTATTGCGACTTTGAACCTTATTTGTGGGGTCACTTCTCAAAATTGTATAAGTGTTCCTGTCAGCCATCATATCTTTCATTTTATCAACATAAGTTATTTTTTCTATTGCTACCGTAACATTGCCTTTGTCAGCTGGAACAATTAAAATTACCAAGACAGACCTACAGCCCACTTAGGATCAAAATTTTGATTGAAAAAAGGTCACGAAAATAGGATAAATTGGCAATTATTATTATTATCGGTCCACTTTTGGGGTGACAGACACATGCGGAAGACTCTTTACTCTTCTGGCTCTGGTGGATATAAATTAACTGGACGAATGGAATTTATTTTCCGCCTCTGTTGTTGTCGCTCTGGACTTGTATTTAATTACTTTTCGTAGGCGTATCGATGGTGTTCGGTATAGTTACTTGTCACATAAATTGAAGTTTTACTCGACGGACTTTCATCGTCGTCGTTGTATCCTTGTGGATGCTGTACAGTACTTCGAACTCGAACCATCATCATCGCCATCAATTGTAGATAGTAGAACAGTTGTTGTTGGTAGGTACATACCCTTAATGTCACATCCACTTTTGTGTGTGCGCCAAATTAATGGCAGAATATTCATTTACATTTGGGGGATCGAATGCTAATTGACAGAAGGAAGGTTTGGCATTCAATTTGTGTTGACGCGTGTATATATTTGTGTAATGCATACGCACGACATACAAGCTCCTGACGTTTATTTGGACTGTAATGGGATTTGATAATTAGTTTGAGATAAGTCAGACAGACAGCTTGTAACTCTAAACTGAATGCTGGCTGAATTGTGGGTGCACCTTTACCTGTCAATATTGACAGATACAAATAGAAGTTTTATTTAATAAACAACGATGTACGAGTATTATGGATGTTGTTTTTCATTTTTTTAAGAAATTACATAAATGTAAACGATACCTTAATTTCTAATTCAATAAAATTTGTTATTTTGACTTAAAATAATCTCATCAAAATTTATTGATATCCTAAGGCGATATAACCATTTAGCATACAATACGTCATATAGAGTCGCCACTTTGCTGTGAGTGTTACCAAAACAAAACTTGTAGCCTGGGCTACAACTCTTGAGTCTTGAGTATAGACTAAGTCCATAACAAAAAATGAAACAAAACTTTTTTTAAAAAAATAAATTTGTAGATTGAAAAGCTTGGGGGCATTTTGTCTGCGTTTTGACCACTTAACTCCAAAGAGTTATTGCAAATTAACACGATTTGGTTTGAATTTTTCGTGGTTTTCATACACATGATGGGCGTTGTTGCATATGTGAATGTGGGTAATGTAACGTGGTCGTGAAAAATGTTACAGAAACTATTTTTCATGCAAGAGAAGGAGAACCAGTTGGATCGTAGATAATATGTAAATCATATAAAGTCTAGTTTAAGTCAGTCTGAGTGTGTATAATGATCGTGATATTACTCTGGAAATAGGTTTTTATTATTATTTAGTTAGCTATACGATGACGATATGTTGAAATAAAAAGTTGTACTAGTTATTAAGCACAAAAACAATTGGAAAAACTCTACTTAACGTCCTTGATTTACAACCATGTAGTAGTCATGAGAACAGAAATAAAGGTGCAACTTGTTTACAAAAATTGTTTCATTAGAATTAGTTAACTGGTTTAATATATAAGTACTATTAGTTGGTTGGTATGGTATATGATTCATTAAAATTATCGGAAAATAGAAAGTCTAATCTATTTTTATATTAAAGCTGTTTTCGCTAAGTCGACTGTTAAGCCGGATCCAACTTTAATATTTGAGAATGCTGTTCATTTAAATTAGACTTTGTTTTGTTAAACTATGTAAATCTGTTATTCCAAGTAAGTATGGGAGTTTTAAGTAGAAGGAACAATAAATTAGAACGTATTGCAAAAGCAACTATGTTTTTTGATAATACTCTAGACCTTACAAAAGTTATGCACGAGGTTCTGGAGTACAAACTGCAATCAATTTAAATGACTTCCTCTTGAGACAAAAGTCATGAACTAAGAATTTTGATTCAAATATACAGTAGCTTTACAAGTATTCTATCAAATTATAATCTCAAAATAATTTCAAGGAAAAAATAAGTTTAAAAATATAAACTGAATAGTTCATGTTTTGTGTTTTCCGCTAGAGGGTATCATTTTATAAAACATTTTACATTCCTTAACAAGTGGGCACGTAAAAAGTTCTAAGAAAACCTCATTTATTTATTTTCGCCTAAAAATATTTTTTACCTTTAGACTATTAGAATAAGGATAAATGAATTAAAATTCGTGTTTAGTGTCTTACATGCACTTAAATCCTCATTTTTAACCCAAAGGTTCTTTTTTGCTAGTATAAAACCAGCAAAATTGAACCAAAACTCCTTTTTTTATTTTTGGTTTTTTGTAAACATTTTCATACCTTTTTGTCTTAAATCAAGGTACGAGACACTTAACTAAAATTTATTACGCAACCAAGTTGGGTCAACGCGAACCGTTTAAAAGACAGTTATGGCTTGGTTTTATTTTTTAGTTAAAAACAAAATTAATTTAATAATATTTTGTAAACAGAATATTTGTATCCTTATTTCTTACATGCTATTTGCTAACGTGCGTCGTTTGGTTCTTTCCAGTCCGAAAAGTTATGAAATAATCCACTATACGTTAAAATGGGTCTACAAGGTAGGACAAATCAATTAACTGACCAGATAAACCAAAATTCTTAAGAATTAAAGAAATTTTGAACAATCGATAAATCGGTCATTGTTTTTGTTCACACTGTGTCAAGCGATTCTATTTTCTTTAACGCCGTCCCCCATATTATTAGATATCAGACTGAAAACCAATTTGCATTACTTTTAAAAGTATTAAAAGTCATATTCAGAAAATAAAGCGTATGAACCATATTTCTAACGGATTTTTCAAGACCCAACTGGTTTAAATTGTGTAGCAAAAAAACAAAATACACGGTTTTCCTTCAATTATTTCGCATATATTGGCTGAATTCATAAACTCAACGCTACGATTCCATCGCTGCTTTTTTTTGTTTGGTTAAAAAGCACTTTGATAGAAAATATTTTAATAATTCTAATTTTCTGTTAACAACAAATGAAAGGATTTATTAAAATCAAGATAATTTTTTTTTGAAGAAGAAGCTTTTGACTTGTAGATTTTTAATAATTGCTCATTCAAAAATTAACTTTTTAAGAATAAGTTATTATCAACTTTGCATGTTTATGAGTTTGAAGTCATAAATAAATTTACCATATCCATAGCACAAATCATATGTCAACAGTGTGGAAATGATATGCGAAACCAAATTTTCAACACAATATTGAGATTGACAATCAAGTAAAGAATTCTAACTTGATTACATTTTGACATGCAGAAATTGAAACATTTTTGTTTCACCAGGACATATTTCCTTCTACCTGCTATCTTTCTGGTGAGAACACGACTTATGATTTTTAAAACAAAAGTTTTTTTCGATTCCACCGGCAGAATTTTTTAATAACGTTTGAGGTGACTTACAAGTTTTATTTCTATCATTCACTTTATAACTACTCTTTAACAGAAAACTTTGAGGTTGAACCCAAATTTAATAAAATCTGCTATCAGTTACGATAAAATGCTAATTCGAGTTTCGTTAAATAAAACTCAATTTTTTTTTTATTTTAAATCAAAAGTAACACATGTCGTGGTCCATATGTGTAGATAAATTTTAACAAATTCCCCCTAAAAAAAAATGCCCATTTATCAAAGTCAACTCATCAAAAAACCATCTTTACCTACTTCAATTACGGCAAAATGATTTTTCAACAACATTTTGTAGATAGGTAAGAGATTTATATATTTTTTACAAATCCAATTGGTAGGTAAAACTAGCTAGATTGAAACTAAAAAAAAAAAAAAACTGGAATTTTTTCCTCACAAAATATCCATTTATTTGAATATCATCCATATACGCCCCCATATAACCCTCTAGAATCCATAAACAAATAAAAAATCCTATATTCCCCCGAAAAAACAAAAAAAAAGTTGTTATTATGCACACAATAAATCTGCAAACCGACCGAGTGAACGACAGTGAAAAATAAATTTGGAAAAAAAAAATACAAAATAATATATTTCGTGTATAATCTTCCATAAAAATCCGACAGGCAAAAATGTTGTATTCATGAATTTGCTCGCTAGCTGGCTTGCAGACGTGGAGACGAGAACGGACGGGACTCGTAGTCAGCGCAACCATACGACAAATTCTGCCCACAGCCGCCCGTGACAAAAGTCCTCAAAAAAAAACAATCGAGTCGAAGTCGTCGTTAAAACAAAAAAAAAACAACAAAAAATTGCAAACAAAAAAAAATCTACTGGAAATGCATGTGGCATGTCCCGTGTGTGCAACACCCACATATGGAATGACAAAAGCCGACAGGCATATAAAAAAATGGCGCACAACCAGCGCCCAAAACAAAAACGAACATTGCCGTTTACGCAAAAAACAATGCATGATGTTCGCGTTCACGGTTAAAACAAAAAACAAAAAAAAACTATCTGCATGCGAAAAAATATTTATTTCTCCAAAAGTATTTGCATGTCAATAAATTCAAAATTTCGCATTGTTTTGTGTTCTCCCTTTTCCCCCTTCGCATGATGGCAGACGGAAAGGGAAACTCTCAACTCACCTGGATGCCTGGACCGGGATATCCGTAGGCCGTTTGATATAGCACCAAAGTGGTATAGACAATTACCACAGCGAGTGTCATTGCTTGCAGAATGCGCTTGTATCGTTGCGGCAATGACAGCGTTATGCTCATTATTTAATAAAATTTAGCAATTTTAGAATTTTTGTTTGCAAATGCCTCCCCACGACGAAGCATGCTCCTGTTTCATTAACTTTTCACTCAAAATTTCAATTTAAAATTCACAATAGGTAATAATTCTCACTTCAGAGGGCGGGCGAAACAAAAAGTAGTAGTTTGACAGATGAAACAATGACAAACAGACCGTTAATATGCAACAATTTTATTTTTCTTTTTGTTTCGTTCACAATAATAAAATAAATTGATTGATTGAAATGAAACTAGCTCGAGGCAATTTTTCACTTAAAACTCATTTAAACCGCGAATGGAATTGTTTTGATTGATAAATTATTGTGATATAATAGCTCGATCTCATGCAAAAAAAAAATTATGCGTCTGTGATATATAAATGCGCTGATACACTTCTTTTAGTTTGATCGTGTGTCGAATGGGAAATCACGTAAAGAACATACAAGAAATTGGTTTTGGAAACTTGGAGAAAACTACCGTGAACACTCCCGCCACATTCAAATAATACGAGTCGACTGATCGTCTCGAGTCTCGTTGAGTTCGCTGCTACCTCGAAGACCTCGCGCATTGATCGACTGATCTAGTTGGAAGAAAGAGAAGGGAATATGAAAAAGAGATGGTTATAGGGTTTCCTATTGGAATTCCGGGTAGATCACTATCGACGTCAACAGGTTTCTCTCTTTCCTTCTGTTTACATTTTGATATTGCTTTGGTTTGTTTTTGTTTGTTTTGTTGTTGTTTTTATGCGTTTTTCTATTTTGCGATTATTTTTTGTGTGTTTTTGTTGTTGGAAAAGGATGGAAGCGGAAAGCAAGTGACTTGCTTTTGATGTCATTTTTGACCGGCATTTCTATTGTTTACTCTGTCTTTTTCTCTCTCTCTCTATCTGTCTCTTGTTATAGTTTTGTTGTTGGTAAAATTGTTGTTTTTCCTTTTTAAGATCTCATTTTAATCATATTTTTCGCTTGCTTTCTCTCTTTTGTTGTTTTTGTTTTGTTGGTTTTGTATTTTTTTTTTTTTTTGATCTGTTGCCGAGGACATTACGGCGACACACGCTTTTCAATTTTCCGGTGAATAAGAAAAATGTGCTTGCTAAGGAAAAAAAAATATAAAAATAAAAACTATGCATATTGTGAATTACTTCTACACACGGAGGGTCAACAAACGATAAAGGTACGATGACACCTTTGTGTTTTCTATGACATAGGCATTATTATTATAATCAGATGGATGACAGGTTCATGTGCGCTTTTGTTGTTGTTGCTGGTGGATAGGTGAAGTTGTGTGTATTTAAAAATAAAAATGAAGAATTGCTAGAAGAAGATTAAATCAATTATTCTTGTCAGGTTGGAGGAGTTAAACATGGCTCAGGGTTAATAATTATGACTTCTCGTTAGTTTTAGATGTTCTTTTTATTTTGGTTTGTTGGTATTTTTTTGTTTTTGTATGAAAGTTAAGAAGGATTTATTGCATTGAAGCGTGTGAGTAATGGAATTTGTTTTTAGAAAATAACAGGTGGACTGCTTTTCGGTGTAGGAGAACGAAGTTTGTTTTGTTTTATTTAAGTTGTGTTATGACAATTTTGACAGTGGTAGAAATGAAGTCCTGGGTTTAACTGAGCTTAGTATAAAGAAAGATACCTTTGAACAAGTGAGAGGTACACACATACCTAGGAAAATAAGCTACTTTTAATTTTTTTGTGAGTTTGGTCAGTTATTTAACCAAAACTTAAGAAAGAACTAATAGCAGCTTAGTTTAATAATATTTGTGATCGAATGGTTTACAATCTATAGAAAAAAAAAAGATATACAAAATTGGGATCGATTTCTGATTTAAAGGAAAAAGTATATTTAATCCTATATGTCGAATAGTGCTTTCGTGTTGACGATTAAAACATGTAAATATCCCAGTTTTTAACTGTATAGACACTCTTTCGCTTATTTTCCCTGAACTCTGCCTCAAATATATTTCTGGTCGAGTTTCTATGTTTGAAATCAATCAAAATTGAATTTAGAGAAAAATAAAATAAAATTACGTATACACCGTGGTGAACATTTTTTATTCAAGAATATCAACTGAATTGTAGGCATGTTTTCAGCTAAAAAATCACATTTTCATTTCCAGTTGTAAATTTTGTATCTGTCACAATAAGGCACATGAAAAAAAAAGTGAAGAAAAACGGAGAAAAAATAAGTTAGCTAAAATTTAGCGCGATCTCATTACTAGGCTTATTGAAAAATATAAAAGATACAAAAATTCGAATTTTTAGAGTTATGTATTTCAAAAAGCCATATCTTTGTTCAAAATGTTTATTTCAGAGTGATTGATTTGAATTTTTTTTATTTCAATAACTAAAGACGAACCATTTCAAGTGATGTAATGAAAAGATATGTTAAAAAACCGATTCGATTCTTCTGATTGTTCTTTTGACTTGGAAACATTTTTCTTCACTTAATTGCCATGCGGACCGGATATTTAGGTCCAATTTCGATTTTAATTAAAGTTTTTGTGCATAATTTTCTTAAATTAATACAAATAATAGTAGGTAATTTCTGAAAAAAAAAAAAAAAAAATAGAAATATTTTTTGAACCGATATTATGGTATCTGCCATAGACCCGTTTTTTTTACTTGCGATATAGGTACTATAGGGCAAGTTTAGGATTCGTAAAAAAAATCGAACTCGAGATAACAATTTTACATGACAGTACGATGATGGAGAATGCCAAAAAAGTGGGTCCGGCAATTCTGTCTGTCTGTCTGTCTGTCTGTCTGTCTGTCTGTCTGTCTGTCTGTCTGTCTGTCTGTCTGTCTGTCTGTCTGTCTGTCTGTCTGTCTGTCTGTCTGTCTGTCTGTCTGTCTGTCTGTCTGTCTGTCTGTCTGTCTGTCTGTCTGTCTGTCTGTCTGTCTGTCTGTCTGTCTGTCTGTCTGTCTGTCTGTCTGTCTGTCTGTCTGTCTGTCTGTCTGTCTGTCTGTCTGTCTGTCTGTCTGTCTGTCTGTCTGTCTGTCTGTCTGTCTGTCTGTCTGTCTGTCTGTCTGTCTGTCTGTCTGTCTGTCTGTCTGTCTGTCTGTCTGTCTGTCTGTCTGTCTGTCTGTCTGTCTGTCTGTCTGTCTGTCTGTCTGTCTGTCTGTCTGTCTGTCTGTCTGTCTGTCTGTCTGTCTGTCTGTCTGTCTGTCTGTCTGTCTGTCTGTCTGTCTGTCTGTCTGTCTGTCTGTCTGTCTGTCTGTCTGTCTGTCTGTCTGTCTGTCTGTCTGTCTGTCTGTCTGTCTGTCTGTCTGTCTGTCTGTCTGTCTGTCTGTCTGTCTGTCTGTCTGTCTGTCTGTCTGTCTGTCTGTCTGTCTGTCTGTCTGTCTGTCTGTCTGTCTGTCTGTCTGTCTGTCGGTCTGTCTGTCTGTCTGTCTGTCTGTCTGTCTGTCTGTCTGTCTGTCTGTCTGTCTGTCTGTCTGTCTGTCTGTCTGTCTGTCTGTCTGTCTGTCTGTCTGTCTGTCTGTCTGTCTGTCTGTCTGTCTGTCTGTCTGTCTGTCTGTCTGTCTGTCTGTCTGTCTGTCTGTCTGTCTGTCTGTCTGTCTGTCTGTCTGTCTGTCTGTCTGTCTGTCTGTCTGTCTGTCTGTCTGTCTGTCTGTCTGTCTGTCTGTCTGTCTGTCTGTCTGTCTGTCTGTCTGTCTGTCTGTCTGTCTGTCTGTCTGTCTGTCTGTCTGTCTGTCTGTCTGTCTGTCTGTCTGTCTGTCTGTCTGTCTGTCTGTCTGTCTGTCTGTCTGTCTGTCTGTCTGTCTGTCTGTCTGTCTGTCTGTCTGTCAGTCTGTCTGTCTGTCTGTCAGTCTGTCTGTCTGTCTGTATGTACCTCGAGCTACAGCCTAAACTATTCGAGTGATTTTGTTCAAACTTGGTAGTTAAGAGTTTTGGGGACAAATTGAAATTTAACGGAAATAGAAAAGTTAATTTTTTTCAAAAACGGCTCTAACGATTTTTATTAAAATTTTTGAGTGTAGTAGTACACATAAGAGCCAACTTTCTAAATAAAAAAAATATGTTTTTTAAAGTTATTAACGGTACCTGTCATATAACGGTTTTTTTTATTTATGAATATCTCGTTCAAGAATACCCCGATTTCAACGAAATTTTTAATACATAATAGTTTAGGTAAAGGTAATGTTAAAAATTTAGAAAATTTTCAAAAAACTCATTTTTGGATTTTTAAAAAATATTTCAAATTTTTTTTTTGAAAAATCTATTTTTTGAAAACGTGTTTATGAAAAATTTTGAAATTTCGTTTTTATGCGTAAATAAATTTTTCCTTCAAAATGGCATACCAACTTTTTTTTTGAAAAATGTTAGAAAATTTTTTATATATAAAAAAAATATTTTTTTAAAAAACGGGTCTAACGATTTTCGAAAAAAAATTTCTAAAAATTCCCTTCTATACAAGAAGTAAACTGGCATACTTGGTTTTTTTGTGAAAGATCATTTAAAACGATATTTAATTAATTATAAAAAACAGATTTTATTTTTTTTTATTTCTTGAAAATATAAAATTTTAAATTTTCTTAATTTTCTTGAATAAAAAGCTTTAACATTAGAGTAACTTAAAGCATAAGAGCAAGTACGTGCGACCCCAGTCGTGCATTTTATTATTTCTGAATTGCTCGTAAACGTCTAAACTGATTTCAACTAAAATTTGTATAGGTGCATTTGGTTATTTTTTTTTAATATTTTTATTTTTTTTTTTTTTTTGTGAAAGAAAAAGCAGTTTTTTGAAAAAAAAAAAAAACAAAACGACTCTCACTATCTTTATTTTTTTTCTAAAATATTTTTTTATGTATACAAGAAATAAAATGTCATACTTCTGCACATGGTCATTCAAAACGATGTTAGCAATGCCTTAAAAATTAAAATTATAATAATTTTTTTTTTTCATTCAAATATTATACTTTAGGAGCTAATTTTACTATAAGAGCATGTTCGTGAGTGTAACGCAGGGATAACTTTACTTCTGGTATATTTAACTTTATTTCTGGTATATTTATCTATATTATGATTAAATATATGTGGGTTCCATAAGATAAATTATTCCTGGGGTTATTTTTTCTATGTGGTGCATTTAATTTGTGTGCGATTAATGGCTTCACTTCAACATACCATTGATATATCCATTAAAAAAACAAACCAAACAGTATTATGCACTTTTGCTCTAAACGCTCTATTTACCCTTTTATATTATTGCATTGTCTCTATAAAGAATTAAAAATAAAATTTGAACAAAAATACTATGGTATTGATGTAAGTACTAAAACAATTTTTACTTTAAACTTAGAATCAGGACATCTTTTACAAAAATGTCTTGGTTCGAAGGCATTTTTTCTTTGAAAACGATTGATATTACCGTGTGTTCTCATTCCAACGATTTGTGATAAAATAACAAATCGATCAACAATTTCTCAAACTATTTGCTAGCGGTTCCGGCCAAAAAAAGGCGTTCAAACATATATGTATGTATGTAAATGTGTACAACCAGAAATATTTTGGAATTTTTATATTATCGGACTTCAAGTAAAAGAGAAGGCAAAAAATGCCATCAGACCCAATTTCAAAGTGATTTTAGGAATTCATTAAAACATTTTTCAAAACTTCATTGACTGAAAATCAAAAACATTGGAATTTCCTCATCATCAGGAGAAAATTTTTTTTGAATATTTTCGAAGAGTTTTGAATACATTAATGCGCCGTAATTCGACCCCTGAACTACATAGAAACACAAAGTGAAAAAAGTACAAAAAAGTTTCAAATTTGTCAAATAATTTTAATATTTTAATGTCACATCAATAAATTTGTTTTTGTTATTTTGTACTTTTGTTAACTGTTTGTACTTTTTTTCTTTTGTGCTTCGATGTAGTTCAGGCTTAATTCTAAAACTTAAACTCATCCAAAATTCAAAAACGATTTTTTTGTATTAATGAAAATTACAGGCAAATGTGCATTATATAGCTGAAGTTGAAGCTGATTTTTTGAAACTCCTGGAATGTCGTCATCTTGATTTCAAAACAAAAACATTTATCAATTTTTTGTAAAAAATTCTTAAAAATGTCATTAAGGAGACGTTATCTTAGCAAACTTCACTAAAGAGTTCAGACACGCTTATAAGGATTCATTTCAAAGTATACCTTTTCTGAACCCCCTTAATCCGTTCACTCTCTTAGTAATTTGCAATTGTGCATGCAGCTGCACCAATTTCCATCTCTAGAGGGGCTAGCTGCCCTCTGTGTATTTGCCATATATGCATATCGCATCCTTTCACTTCGCTCCAAATTGTCTCTAGAGGGTCCTCGTAATTCTGCTGTCTTTTCGTTTGGACCCATTTGAATTGAATCAGCATTCGTATACGATGAAGGTATGGTATACAACCCAACAAACCATCGACGACGCCCATTGTCGTATTTGGTTTTCTGACTTGGCGAGTTCGCCTTATCTTCCACTCGCCATATCTCGTTAAGGTAAAAACATAGCTCTACAAAAGAAAAAGGCCATTCCAAACCAAGACCCAAGAGTATCCAATGCCCATTTGGTTTTTTGTTATGCCTCTTGAATGGGTTTTGTCTTGGGGTTTTTTTTCTGCTGCCTTCTCTATCTGCATCCTGAAATTGGAAATTGCACTGCTTCCATTGTCTCAGTAATCAGAAGACTATAAAGCTATACGCGATGCAACGACGGACGGAGGAGTAGGTAGGTTATATGCAATGCAAGCAGCCTGGGGATATGAGGCTCGTGCACTCGGCACACTGCCAACTGCATGATCTTGTAAATTGTCAGCCGGCCGGCGCGGCAGCGCTCCATACTTATTCATATCTCCATTCCTTTTGGGTGCACCTCTACCTCTCTATAATATGCTGCTGGTGTTTACCTCTCTATAATATGCTGCTGGTGTTCTTTTTCTGTTTTCTAGCTCCAATCCCCCTTCTTCCCGAATACACATATACTCAAGCCCTGTGGTTAGGCGTGTCCCTATGCTTTTATAGAACGAAAAAGTATCTACGAACACATACCTTTTGCGAGATTGCACGATCGTTTTTCACTTCCATCAAAAGGTGAGCTCGAATTGCCATAAGAACTGTGGGACGATGGAGACGAAGCCTTTTTTCTGTAGCAGCAACAGCGTTAGAATGGGAGCATCGCATAGCACATAGAGATGCTGCAATGCCAGGGCTAGAGATCCATCATCGAGATATACTTGTAAATCGCAAGCTTCGATGCTGTAGGCGGTCGATATCGTAGGTATAGTCAAGTCAAGTCTGTGTCTGTATTTGCTGGTTCGGACTTGAAGCGATGCACTTTTTGGATCATGATGAAGCTTGGGCGATATAAATAATTGTCCTGATGCCGAGGATCTGATAGTGTTTTAGTGCAAAAGGAAACAAGATACGGAGTATGCAATTGTGTGCCAGAGGGCGCATAATGCGAGAATGGTGTTGGTGTTGTACACTGTTGAAGCTGGAGCACACCGCATCATCAGATCAGCCAGAGATCACTTCGACTTCGGCGGCGGTAACTGTGGCGGTGGCGGCTCTACGACTGATGGCTGATATTTGTGACAGAAGGATTACAGTTTACCTGGCAAATATGGCGGTGGGTAATCCTCTCAGCGTGTGGCTGCTGTGTGTGGTTTGTTTGTTTCCAACATTTTCTTCAGTTGTGCAGGAGTGATGGGATGAAGGGCGGTGTGCATTGTGTGCAGAGATATCCTTTTACGGTCACTGCACGCTTTTCAAGCCAACACCACACCACCTTTGGTATGAAATATGATTCGGTAGGGTTAATCTGGGCGAATAAGTGGTCTCTGGAAATAACATACGCTCTTGTGTGTGAGGAGGTTTAATTGGGATTTATTGCAGGCAGGTGTTTGAGAGGTGCAATTTCTGATATGCATAAAAACACTCTAAGTAAGATGAAGAGGATGTGGTCGAGATTGTGTACAATTTAAGAAAGTTAAAGAAAATTAGATCGGAGGGTTTGCAAAAATTGTATGTCTATGAAACATTTCTATGGTTTCTTCATTCTCTATTCTATTAAGGATTATTCTATAAGACTTCTGGGAATCATTCAGCTGACGGAACTAAACATTTCTCCGTCTTCTTCCCATGGCCATTAGATATGTTAAATCTCTTCAAGGGTGTTAATAATATCCAAACAAATTAGAAATTGATGGACGGAGGCAATAAAACTCCAATCGAAGATTTTTACAATAGATTTCTTTCATCCCTGGGAGTATCAATAAACAAATAAAAAAGGTACACAACTGGATTGGAAGTTCCTGCTCACGTTATTTTCTCTAGGAATAAACAGTATAGTATAAAACCAAATTGTCTTTAAACTTCAGACTTCATATTTCCTCTGAAAAAAAGGTCGCTAGTCAAGTTTGATTAAAATCAAGCAACGGTTTGAAAATTCGGTAGCCAGATTACAGCGGTAATTTTATTACCTGAAATAACCGCGTTCATAAACTAGTTAGAAATTGGTTATTATTTAACTGGGGGTAATTTTTTGGTTAACAAAAAACCCTAAAATCAATTCAAAGTTCATTTCCAGTAATTTCGTACCCTTTTTGCTCAGTATTTTAATAACCTAGGTTTAAAATTGGTTTAAAAAACACTTTTTTTAAATTGAGGAATTTTTTTAAAACTGAGTCCTGAATTAGGTTTTTTTAACCATTAATTAACTTTTTTTTAATTTTCGGGTTAATTAATTACCAATTCTAGCCATCAGGTTGAAACCTAGCTTTAAAATAACTTATTTTACAGGTTAAATAGAAACCATTTTTTACTTATTTTATTAAAAAATGTAAAACTGGTTAAAAAAAGAAGCTTATGTTATTGGAAATAATTTATACAATTTAATGTTAAATGCGACTTTTTTGATGACTTCTTTCATGGAAATAGAGAACTTTTAAATTTCCGAACTATTTTTTTTTACAAATCCATACCCTGCCTTAACATCAAACAGTTCTGTATAGCAAGTTCCATAAACATAGAAACTCTCTTAAATCTTGATTATGGTTTATGATGGTTGCTTTAGTTTGAATCATAATTTTATATAACAAATTTGACAATTTTTATGTTTTCTTTTTTAAACAAATAAAGGCGCCATGGGAAATTTTCTAAATGACTATATGGCACACGTTTTCCTTAAAAAAAAAATATATCCCGCAGCTTTTAAAGATAGACTTGTGTACATATCAAATGTGTGTTGTAGGGTCTTTTTACTAATTATTGATTCACATTTATAAGAATGTTATTTTTTCTTTTGTATTGGGTTATCAATTAATATTTGAATACATTATAATTTTTACTATTGGTTTTTAGACCAGGGTCGATAATTTTTGAAACCAAAAAAAATCATAGTAGAATGAAACCCATTGGAAAAGGAGGTGAATATGATGAAAATTAAAGGAAAAATAAATTACGGGCGAGCCGAGTTCGGGAAGTGGGTGGGTTGAGTTTTTAATGGTAAAAAATGGTATATCTCGATTTCCGGCAAAACTACAAATTATATAGAAAAAAATTGTATTGCAAAGTTGTAGGTTATAAAAAGATCTACAACTTTTATACCAACATTTTTTTTACATAACCTCAAAATTTATGTGAAAAATTCAAAAAACCGAGTTTTTGGTTTTTTATTTTTATCTTTTTCAAAAACAAAAATTTTTCTACGAAATTTGGTGAAAACTTACCTTATTATGTCCGAAATACACTGTAATTTATTTGATTTAAAATATTAATTTGTTCACCTTATTTTGACTTAATACCAAAAAAACACCCTTATTTTCAATCGAAAATTCACGTGTCAAAATATCAGCTTTTTTCAAAAAGTCGGTGAGCATGACGTTCGTTAAAATGTCTATTTTCTAATGGTGTAAAAAAAATTTTACATTAGTATACTATAGAACATGTTCTAGTAAAATTAAAAAAATGAAAAAAGCTTGAATTCGAAAAAAATGTTATCATTGTTTACAATTTTGGCCTATTTATTCAAATTTACACTTTAATTACTCAAAAAACGTAAGATTTCATGTAATATTGATTAATCTTACTTTTTTTGAGTAATTAAAGTGTAAATTTGAATAAATAGGCCAAAATTGTAAACAATGATAACATTTTTTTTCGAATTCAAGCTTTTTTCATTTTTTGAATTTTACTAGAACATGTTCTATAGTATACTAATGTAAAATTTTTTTTACATCATCAGAAAATAGACATTTTGACGAACGTCATGCTCACCGACTTTTTGAAAAAAGCTGATATTTTGACACGTGAATTTTCGATTGAAAATTAGGGTGTTTTTTTGGTATTAAGTCAAAATAAGGTGAACAAATTAATATTTTAAATCAAATAAATTACAGTGTATTTGGGACATAATAAGGTAAGTTTTCACCAAATTTCGTAGAAAAATTTTTGTTTTTGAAAAAGATAAAAATAAAAAACCAAAAACTCGGTTTTTTGAATTTTTCACATAAATTTTGAGGTTATGTGAAAAAAATGTTGATATAAAAGTTGTAGATCTTTTTATTACCTACAACTTTGCCATACAACTTTTTTCTATAGGATTTGTAGTTTTGCCGGAAATCGAGATATACCATTTTTTACCATTAAAAACTCAACCCACCCACTTCCCGAACTCGGCTCGCCCGTAATTTATTTTTCCTTTCATTCTTATCATATTTCCCTCCTTTTCCAATGGGTTTCATCCTACTATGATTTTTTTGTACTTTTTAATGTTTTTGAAGGCATCGGCACTGGTCTATTTTGGTTAAAAAACAAGCACAAAACATAAATATGTTTATGGAATGAAATTAAAGTCATGAGACAAAATATTAAAAAAACAAATCATAATTGGATTTTTTTTAATGTCTTTGTTTTATATTTTTAAATCAATCAAGAATTTTTGACAAATTTTGATTCGTTTATTGGAATCAATAAAATTTTAATGGTTTCGAATGTTGAATAGTTTTAAAGGGATAGTTTGTTGGTTTTTGTTTTTTGTTGCTGTCATATTTAATGGGTTCGTATTTAACAGTTATAGTTTAAGAGACACTGGACAAAATTGTTATCTTGAATCTTTTATGAATGTTGAAATATTAAATAGCAACATATTTTAATTGAATTTGGTTTTCATCTCATTTTGACTATATGGCTTAACTTATTTGATTGAACGATTTTTATTGAATTCAAAGGAAAACATGTTAAGACATTTAACAAGGGCACCAAAATTTTTATTGAATGGGTTTATTTACATATTTTGGAAAAATATTTATGTCGTTTTGGATGATATTTTATTAAAGAGCATAATAATTTGTTTGATAGAGTAGTTTTTTACAATAAGTGTACACTCCTGTATGTTTGTTTCACTTTTTCAACCTAAATACTAAACCGTTCTTTATCAAACTTGGTTGAGAACGGTGTTGTACAATGTACATAGGTTATGGACATAAGCTAGATTTTTTTAAGAAAGGTGAAAAGACTGTACTTTCCAAAAATTTTTAGTTTAATGATATTGTTTTCCAGTATGCCGCCTTAGTTTCAATTGAAACCAAATACAGTGGTTCAAAAGTCTGAAAATCTACCAGTCTGCATTTCCAATAACTTTGGTATTCACAGTTCAGAAAAACTGAATTGTATGAACTTTAAGATGGCGCCCAACGTGGAAATTTTATATATTTTTTTTTTTTAATTCTGAGGTGTCCAGTCATCTGTAGTCATTTGATGTCAATTTGTGTTTTCAATATACAACTTTTGGCCTACTTTTTTCTAGAGAAATAGTGTTGAAAACTTTTAAAACGGCAACAAAAGTTCAGATATCCTAAGCGTTGAAAAAGTTATTTAAATTTCGAAAGAATTATGAAAACTTCTTAAATCTCTTATATTTAACGAACAATGCAAACTTAATATCAATTATTTAAATTAAACCTTTTTATATTCATGCGTTGATCTATAATGGAATTTTTCTTAAACTACTATTTTCTTTATACTCTCAAATTATCTCACCTTCATCTACTTGAAACCATTCAATTAAGAAAACACCATGCAATTATCTTATCAAATATGTTCCTTTTTTGTCTATTTTTTATGGCGCTTTGTTCAAAAACAAATAGTAGTGGCCTAACGCTCTATCATCAGCTATCATTTCCATCAATCAAAAACTACTCATAGGTGAGCCCCTTATAATCAAAAAGACCATCAAAAGTTCAAACTTTAAATAGACATCATCGTACCATCAGCCTCAAGTCACACACACTCACACACACAAACACACAATTGATCCATCAAATCCCACAAATCCATTAGATTAAACACCTAATAATTAATCAGTGTTGCTTGCTGCTAGATGATGATGCTGTATTTATGCTTTATGCTGGGATGCTGGATGTTTCAATTATCCGGGCACGCATTCAATATTTCATATTATACATAGAGTAAAAGGTAAATGATGGCCTGTGATAACTCAGGTGAGAACTTATAATCATCGCTAGTGCAGAGCGCCAGAGCGTCAATATCAGCCACGACAGTAGTGACGACGCCAACAACGATAACGAAGTGTATTGAATTCCACGGGAAATTCTCACATTAAATTGATAATTACATGAACGATGAGGTTTCTTGCTCCGTAAGTATCGGCTATAATTACTCCACAAGTACTCTGAAAGAAATTCATTTATTTGTTGTTTCAAGCTGGCGATGTGATGGGTTGATGGGAGCTGAAGCCACACGTCGTCGCAGTTGTCGGTATGGTAGTCAAATAGAGTCGAGTGTCAGTCGACAGCCAGGCAGGCAGTTGGCGTATATTCATCTCGGCATATTCTCAGATCTTGCAACCTTTGGACTGGAGGAGAGCAAAGAGATGCGGAGTGCAAATTATTAAACTTGGAAGATATTATTATACACTTATGCGCACTGTTTGGTTAGGGGGTTAGGGTCGTGTGAGTTTTACTGATGAAAAGTTTCTATTGCAATTGCACGGGGCGATTGACATGAAACTGAACGGTGTGAGATCGGAATCTTGCGGTTGTTATAAATTCGATGACACAGCTTTGGTGTTGATGTCAATGAATTTAAATCTCTTCTGTGAACCTAAGTTATCATTTATAACTATAACATGTCAATGCTCCTTCAGTGAATTGAAAACTCAATCTTTAAGGATCGCAGAGAATCAACTTCACTATACAGTTGTTAATTAATTTCCTAAAGTGACAAAACAAATGCAAATTCGAAGCTGCATTGAGCATCAAATTTTTTTGCGTTTTTTTTTTTTGCAACATGTGATTATTTAAAAGGGCAGGGAAGGAACTTACATAATTATAAAGTCAGTTTTCTTGTTGGTACATATACATATCTATCAGAATGAAATATTGTGCCGCTCATTTGAAAAGCATCCCCTAAGTGAATATAATTCTAATCTTCTTATAAGTAACTGTTCAGTATTTTATTCATTTTAATTGTTTCGTTGATTTAATTTTAAAAATTTTGCGGAAGAACTGGGAAAAAAGTGATCCTATTTTCGCTCACTTGAATACCTTACCCCTTTTTTGTTGGTTTTATAGTGCAAAGTCGAGTAAAATTCACATGACTCTGTCAAAACAATTTTGTATGCACTAGCGGACCCGGCGAACGTTGTCCCGCCTTGGAGCAAATAAGGAGAAAATTAGGATAATGAATATACTAAAGTCGGAAAAAGAATTTTGACAAAATGAACATTCTCGATCTGATGAGAATATAACGGTTAAAGTTAAAAGATCCAAGTAAACGGTCATTTATATGGGTGGTATAATGCGTCGGTGTTGCCATTTTTGTGTTAGCAGTGCGAATTTCTGAGTGGAAAAAGTTTTTTGACAAACGTTCTTTTTCAATGTTGGCAAGGTTGGAACAATACGCAGAAAGTTCAGGGAAGACAGTTTTAATAACTTTACCTGGAGATAACAATGTTTTACCTCATAGAAACAAATTTAAAAAAAAATTTAAGGGAAGTCAGATTGTTTTGGTTTTAGTGTCATAAGGTCCATAAGGTTATAAAAAAACCTAAAATTTAATAAAAATCATTCCAAAAAATAATAATAACAATTTGTTTGGAGTATTGAAAACAGATTTATGTTGAACCTTAGACCTACCTGATATGCACACAAAATTTCATAACAATCGTTCAAAAAAAAACTATTGGCCCACCCTAATGGCTTTCTAGTTTAGGCTGTAGCTCAAGATAGATACAGACGGACTGACAGACAGATTTAAGTAAACAAATGCATTTATAATAAACTTAGCTTTTTTTTAATTTATTTGCCCTTCTTTGATTTAAAAAAAAAAAATTTTTTTCAATGATTTTTATTTCAATTTATTGAGTTATTAATCATTCGAAAATTAAAAAAAATTATGTGAAGTATTTAATTTGATAATCTCACAATTTTCAAAGCTGAATCATAAAAAAAAGAAAAAATTATTGCACCACCCTAACCATTGTGTGTGAAAAATAGATTTTGACCGAATCTTAGACCTACCTGATGCTGATATGCACACAAAATTTAAAAGAATCGTTAAAAAAAAATATGTTTGTTGGACCACCCTAACTATTAAAGCTAGGCGTATGGTATGACCTTTTAAACCTTCCCCGGACTTGCACAAATAATTCAACACCAAAATTAGGAAAATTTGTCAAGCCGTTCTCGAGTTTAATCGAGACCAACGAACAGCATTTAATTTTTGTATGTATATAGGTAGATAAATTTTTTTTGAAATTAAAAAAAAAACACATTTTTGGATTTTTTAAAAATATTTAAATTTTTTTTTATTCCTAGGAATAAGCTCTATCTGGCTATTGAAAAATTGGCCCTTAATGTTAGAAAATTTTAATTAATAAAATTTTTATTTTAATCACTCTAAAGATTTTGAATCATTTTAAAGAAGATAATTTTATTTCAATCTAAAATACTTTGACACCAGTGTGGTGTGATCAGCATTTTTCATAATAAGCCCTATTTATCGATTTAAATATTATGCAAGTTCTTATTTGTTCTTGTTCTCAACTATTTTTCAGGTTAAATTTAAATGAATTGAAAATTCTTCTTTTAAACTAACAAGAACAAGAAAGTAGTTTAGTACATAAAAAATAAACTTCATTCGGCTGAAACTTGCAAAACCTTTTAAAATTCTCAGCTAAAAAAAAATACGAATCGAACATGAAATAATATTTTAAACATATGTATTTTAAAAGGCAATGAAAATATCAAATGAATTTTGTGGAAATCTATCATATTTCATGGTAACAGTTAATCGCTTAGCATAAAAACATGAAAGTTAAAAGAGAACTTTTATAATTTTTTTATATTTATCGATATCTTACTTTCATTTTTTATGATTATGGAAGTTCTTTAAAAACTATCACTGCCTCATGAATACATACTTTTGAAATGTTCAAATAAATAAAACTTTCGATTCCTATACCTACAAATATTTCCATAATATTGCCCTTGATTCAAAACTAAATTGGAAACACCAAAATACCATCATAAATTTGTTTTCGTTGTTGATTTTATGACAAACGACACACACAATGCAACTCTACTTCAAGAATGTCATGCGGGTTAATTTCTTATAGTTACAATGTCACCTAATTTACATTCCAAATAACACAAGTTGTTCTCTTGATCTATCTTCATCAAACTATAACAACAACTCCACCCACAAAAACCAAAAAAAAAAAGTTATAACCAAAAACCCACATTTTATTTGACATAAATAATATTAAATGCCCACACCCTCGTGTCAACTTGTAGTTGATTCCTTAATATGTTCTTGAGATCGAGATTGTAATCTGATAAATATTCTACCCATCTTGAAAGCAACCAAGCCCCCTGCCGGCAGTTCATATAAGGTAGTACCAATTCATTTTGACTCTTGATGTAAATTGTGAGACTGAGGTTTTTGAACAAATTTTAGCGTTAATTTTTAAGTCTAAACTATAGACATCCACCCTCTTAAACCAACATGCATTTTCTTGGAAACCGAAACAAGTACTTGGATTGTTAATAATTAATAACAATTGGCAGAGCGATGAAGTACCATCAGCTGATTACATATTATAAAGTAAAAGGCAGCACAGCGGTCGAAATTAAACGAGAGAAACAAGTTTGTTGAAAATCGTCGACCATGCAAAATGATGATCACCTCTTCTGCATCAAAAGACCGGTATTTTCTGCAGCTCTATTGACTTGCAGTCCATCCAGGGGTTTACAAAAATTATGTTTGCTCTAAGCAAGCAATCATGATTGCTAAAAGGTGAATTTCACCAACATTAGATACATATTTCTAAAGATCATGGAACTCAAAGTAAAAAAAAATATATTACACTGGTTTACAAGGCTTTTGTTGCCGAAACAAAAACATACTTTTCTGAAGGTTTTCGGTGCACTGAACTCGAATACGTTAGAAAACGCAAAAAAAAAGTTTTTTTGAGTTCTTCGGACCTTATCCTTTTTTATAAGGAAAATTGTTTGAGCATATCTATTAACGGAACTGTTTTCCATCTTTCGATACCTGTTTAAATCTTTTCAATATCTTTTGTATTGCCCGAGATATCTTTAAATGAAGTAAGTGGGATTGGCTTCATAGGTATATCATAAAGGAGATAATGGCGTTATAAAATTTATAAAAATACTAAACAACTGAGCATATCTCGGGCAGTAAAAAAGATATCGGAATTATTTAAACAGATTTAAAAAGGTGGAAATAGTTCTTATAAAAAACGTTACTAAATATGCTCATACAATTTTCCTTATATAAAAGAATAAGGTCCGAAGTACTGCATTTTCTAACGGTAATATTTCAAAAACGGGAGCTGATTAATTTTTTTGACTTCGGATTTGAGTTCAGCATAACGAAAACCTTCAGAAAAGTATATTTTTGTTTCGGCAACAAAAAAAAGTTTAATTTTGTTAACCAGTGTAATGATTTTGGGAATTATGTTTTATGGCTGGTTTTATAAAGATAAGAATTATTGCTAAAGTGGGACAAACTACCTCAACTGTCAAACTTGTTCAAATTTCTTGAAGTTCTGACTTTTCAAGGCATTATTATTTCGGGAGATTATTTTTGAGGGTCGCGGTTACCAAATACATAGAATAACTTAAAAAAACTGACAAATTGTGACAGAAAAAAATGTCAAACTAATTTTTTTTTTTTATTTTAAAAAATTGTTCGACTGGTGAAATTCAACTTACAACTTTTAATCTTAGTATACTATGAACCACAACGGCGGCGTTAGTGATTACTGATTAGCATCATCTATGCTTGTGGCCGTAAGGGCTGTGCATAGTCTTCAGAAGTGGATATGAAATTAGCCATCGACGACGCGACGTCGCGCGGTCAAGTCAAATAGCTCTTGCTACGAAATTCCATGTAGGGAGAGAGGAATTATATGCATTCAACAATTATGCCAACGATCGGGCATTTAATTCTTTTCTTTTGGCAGAATGAAAAAAAGGAGTAGGAGTTGTTAGTTCCTTTTGCTAGGTATGCAAAATGGCTTGTGGCGCACGCGATGTGTCTTGTCTTGTATAACAGTAGTTTTGTTTTAAATCAATAGGTAGGTGTTATTTGTGGCCTTGTGTTACGTTACGGGGTTGCCGATATATTTAAGGTTCCTGATTAAGAATAAATAAATTGCTTTTGACTGTTGATTCGTTATTTTCAAAAAAAAAAAAAATAACAAGAAAAACATAGAAATCATGCAACTGCAACATTGATTTGGTGAATACCTTTCTTTCGTCTCATGCATGCTAAAGACCGATTATAATCCTTGAACGAGACTTTTCGTAGGTTTTCACTTCATGTGAATAAAAAACAAAACATGAACACACACAAATGATTGGCGACGCTGATCCACGAAAAAATTTATTTAATTAAAGTCGATTTAGATTTAAGCCAACGAACGGTTTGGATTTTATAATAATTCGCATTATCGACACGCAAAGTCGCATGCTTTAGATGCATTGTGGTTTTTTTTTTTTTTTTTTTTGTGTTGTGCTTGTGACGCATCCACCCCAGAGTGACGACCATCAGTGAAGAGAATGTTGAAGTTTTAAATTTGTTGTTAAATATAGGTGTTTAGAAGTTCAAAGCGGAGTTTTGGGAAACGAGAGGTAGATTTTTGTTAACACGTTTAAAGATTTAAAACTAAATCAAGATTAGAGTTTTCAGAAACAGTTGTGTTTTTGTATCAATTCTCACGAAAAAAATGTAGACGGTAAATGATTGAAAAATATTTATTTTGTTTTCGTCTGTAAATTGAGGATTGTGAATTAAAATATTGATAATGGTGACTTATCATTTTTACCTAGAAACTCCGCAAAAAAAAACCAAAACATTTTCAATTGATTTTAAAATGATAAAATGTGTTAAAATGTTCTATGCGACCATTAGGATGGTTCTTATATTTTTTTCAAATTTGAATAAAGAAAAGTAAGTCAACAAAAAAAATCTAGCAAATTGATAAGAAAACAGAATTTCAAGGCTCAGATATTGTTTATTTTTGTATTGCTCTGATTGTACCCACAGTTTCGCGCTCCCTTTTTTTCTTACTCTCTCTCCCTCTTTCTCTCTCTCTTTGGTTTTTATTCTTGGTGCAGAGCCTACAAGAGTATCACAGGGCTATTTTTAACCGTTGCTTATGTTATCCTTGAGATATAATTCGTAATTTTATTTGAAGAATTTTTCATCAAATGAACTCTTGAAACTTCTATTCTTTACTAGATTTTATTAAATCCATTTTTGTTTTAAGTTAAATATCTCAATTCTCTGAGAGTTTTCTTAAATTGTGTTCTTTTTATTTTGCATCGTGAAAAAGAAGTCAGCTTTATAGATATTCGGCTACAAACATTAAGTTGTCATTCGCCCAATAATGAATCACCACCGGTAAGTGAAATAAAAAATAACTTTAAATTTTTTTTTTTTCTTGAGACTATGAATTTTTATTTAGCAGGAAAAAATCAATATAAATATATGGGCTACGTGACTTTTTGATAACTTGACTGTAATAGAGGAAATGCAAAATCAGCGCCACCAAACAATAATTGTGAATACATCTCACTAACACCTAACAAACCTAGATAGCTTCTTCATAGTTACACACACGCTCTTTGTCACCTTCTTTTAATATTCCAATTAAAAATAATTTTCTTAAAATTGTCCATGCATATTAATATCACAATTAATGTACCTAACTATTTTATAAACGTTTGTATACCTGCTTAATTAATAAGCATTTAATGACAATAGTGCCATAATTCCAGATAATAACTAAAAGGCGTTTTTTGTATTTGCAACTAATTCAGCAAAATAGAAGGGATCGGCCCTAAGTTCTTATTTTTCATAGCATAGGGATAAGTTAAGTTTATTTCTCAGAATCAGTTTATATCTCAGAATCAGAATTAAATAAAAAAAACAATTCAATAGTTTTAAAGTGTGTTTATTAACAATAACTTTGATTAAGGTTCGTACCTCAACTCTTTCGTTTGAGATTTTTCGATATGAAATTTCATAAAAATAACACTTACAAAACTGTTACATCCCAAAATCTTTTTATTTTCTCTTTAAATTGTTTATTACAAGTAATGGATCAAGTAGCAAACTGTCCATATCGGCTGAATTTAAAACCTGTAAAATTATGAGGTCAACAATCATTTTTCTGAAAATTTTTATTAGGGATACAAACATAGTTTATTTTGTTAAACACATATAAAAACATTTAAAAAAGAAACAATTTGTATACAAATAATGCCCCTAAATATTTATCATATTCACAGACAAAGTAATGTTCTTTGTTCTCATATTAGAAATTATTTAGAGAAAAACATTCAAACATTTTTATAAAGTGATATTTGTATAACTCTACAAACAATTAGCTTCATTTAACACTCAACTTCGAAATACCTCAACTATCAACTTTTTTATATTTTATAATCACATTATCAACGCATGTGGAAATGGGAAGGCTTACATTCAATTCCTTTGTTAAGTGATTAGACCTTCGAATGAGTGTAAACATTTGACAAACGTATTATTTTTTTAGGAGTTTTTTTTATTTTTCTTAAGCCAAACAAAGAGTCTTATAAGAAAACACTGTGTGTTATGAGTTGATCATCTTAACCCCCACCTACACAAGTTAAACATTTTACGCGTATTAAAGAAGTTATTAGATTTTTCAAGCTTACTCCAAAATCCGTGATCGTGATCACCGTGAAATGAATTTTTCGAACCAAGAAAAACAAAAACAACTAAAAAAAAAAAACACTTTTTTAATATTGAGCCAATGGCCTATGAAGAAAGGTTTAAGGTAATCCCATCAAAAAAAAAAAAAAAAAACAATATTTTGTACCATTATTGTGTACTTTTGGACTCCCGATGGGTTCGATTCGATCTTTGAATCTGATCAGATCGGTGATGATCGCATATAGTGTGGTGGAATATTATTATGATCATCATTGTGCACATTCAATGAATGCTGTAAAGAAGAACCGGAATAGGGTTTAGTTAAAATAAATTCTCGACCATGTCGACCTATAACACACACAGTAAATATAGTAAGACATTGATGCACAGTTGGTGGTCTTTATGTACCAGGGTTTTCTGCTTCGATTGCCATTCGAAATCAACAGGAATCGATGACAGCAATTGATTGGTATATCTCTATGCTAGGATCTTGATTGTTCGATGAAAGGAGCTAGAAATGTATTAAGATGTTCAAAGTGATCGTACAACATTGTAAATGGGTTAAGCAGTGGGTGCCTGTGTTTTGAAAAATAAAGTGTATGAATTCATGGAGCATGCTATCATCTTCTTTTCATAAAATATAATTCGATTTGTAACCAATAATAAATTGAAACATTTCTATTCGATGCTTGTGTTTATTGACTTCTTTTTGACTTCCTGTTGCGCTAAGGAGTTGTGAGCAGAGACCAGAAATAACAGTCAACCTTTATTTTCAATCGGTTTCTCTCTGAGAGTTACCACATTACTTTAAATAGTTTCGGTTAAGGTTTGAGATTAATTTTTTATTTTTTTAAATATCTCTCAATGGTTGAGATTTTTACAAAAAAAAGAAAAGTTCAACCTTTAACCGTTTTCGCTGAAAATAAATTAAAAATGGTCAATGCAAAGGAAAATGTCGAATATGTCAAGAATGTCTTTATATTGCAAAAATAAATATGAAAAGGATGTTTTTTCTAAGTTTATATATTAAATAATGTATGAACTAAATAGACTCTCAAAGTTCTTTAGACCCAAGATTATATCTCTTTTCGTTTAAAGTAAAATCTAAAGACGAAAATGTGTTTTCCAATATGATTTGAGTCGCTGGGACGACAAGCACAACCAATGCAATTTCGAATATTTCAGGAGAGCGATGTTCTAATATAATACCAGAAGCGTTGTCGCCCGCCCAACTTCAAACGGCCATATCTCGGAATTTTGGAAAAAAAAAAGAAAACAAATTTTGATGCCAAAAGGTAGCGGGGACTTTAACCTACATTTGGGTACAACTCCCATCCCTGTAGGTACACGCGTTCTCAAACCGGGAGAACTTAAAGGTAAAAAAAAAGTTAAGCCCGATTCTGAAAAAATAGGCATGATGTGGCGGTTTCACATTGAAGATGATTTTTTAAAAATCTGACAATGTGCAAAGCGTAGGCCCATGACACAAGCTATCATTTAGCATCACTCCCAAAAATTGCTCTCAAGCGGTTTAGCTTCAAGGAGCGTTCAAAGATTCGGGGATTTTTCAAAAAAAATGTTACCCCAACTTTCAAAAGCAATTTTCTCGGAATTTTGAAAAAAAATCCAAAAACCCGATTATGCCACTATCGGATAGCTGAGAATATAAGCTTTCATATGGCACCACTCCCATGACTCTAGGAATTGATACATTTGTAGATGAGATTTATTTTTTTCTATCAGCGATAAATCTCACTGGTTGACCGAAACATAAAAAAGTACAAAATAAAGGTTTCTCTCAGACCTTGACCGAAATTTTTCTTTTTTTAAAATAAAGGTTATTTTTTGACCTTTATTGAAAATGGCGACAAACAAGAGTTACTAAGGAACCTTTCAAAAGGTTGAGATTTATTTCTGATCTCTGGTTGTGAGCATAGGATTCTTAGGTTTTTTTGTGTTTTTTTTCTTATTAGGAATTTGATTTTTTCACATTTTCATGGTTCAGATAGATTTAAGAAATTTGTTTCTAAGAATCAAATTCAAACAATAGCCACTTATTATCAGTACCATAGTTTTTTTTTCTTGTTGATAAGTTGAGAAAGCCTAAAATGTATATCGTCATTAACAATAATTTTAAGATATTACCGAATATTTCTAAAAAGCTGCTAAAGAGCTGATTTCTTTCTAAAGTTCAAGCTTCATCTAAATTTTATTATCTCACTTACCGAAATCTCACCGAAGTTTTCTAAAACTACTTGAAACACTCATACACAAAGCAAAGCTATGGATAAAATTTTTCAATATTTTTATTGTATTAGTTTACAAAATCCATTTTTTACGAGAAACTTTTTCGGACGGAAACTTAATAACAGCTTTATACAAGCTTTAACGCATGAGATTTAAATGTTTCTATATTGTTTTTGAAGCTGTTTGGATTATTTGCTATAAACGTTAGAATAATGTTTTTTTTTTAGTTAAAAGCGCACATCAAGGGATTATGAATACCTTTAAAATGTTACATAAATACAGTGAAATAGAGTTGGAGAAATTTAAGGCTATGCACTAAAAAACATCCTGGTACAATCTTGCAATTAGTGCTAATAGGCTAATTTTTTGGTTTCTATGTTTGTTTGGATATTCTATAATTTATGTCAAAAATCTAAGAAAATCCCATGTACGCAAGTCTTTGATTTACCCAGTAGAGTTTTTAAGTTTTATCAGTTATTACCGACATGAACAAATTTGTTCTTTAAGTTCAAATTCGCTTTCAACACCATTCAAAATATATGAGCAGTCTTTCAAAACAATTACCTTCATCAGAACTTTCCACTTCAAAATATCATTCGACTGCATTGTAATTCTAAATCTTTTTCAAACACGAACCATTTTACACAAAATTTTAAAACCCATAAAGACTACTTTTTTATATCAATTAAAAATCAAAAAACTGCAATATCCCTTCAATTAGTGATATATGCAATTAAATTTAATATACCTTAACCACTTATTTTCCTTTTACGACCTCAATTGCTATTCGCAGCGAGATATTAATGTGTAAAAATCCATGTAGATTGTCGCCTTCCCCCAACATGGCAAATTTATGGCAACAAAACATGCTCTAAAATGTTGAATTTGTTCATAAAACCTTGAATCACAAAGAATTTAATATATATCTGGTGCCATAAAAAAAAACCTCTACAATTTTTACCACAAAGAACCTTTATTAAAAGCATCTGTATCTGTATAAGTATGTGTATATAGCTCGTGCCGTGTTCGCGCATTTTAATAAATAATAATATATTGGTTGCAGTACCTACGTTATATTTGAAGATACATCCTTCCGATAATACATGTCATTATTTGGAATTTATTTTGTCCCTTCCAGCTAGATGGATATTTACAGCAAAAACCCCTCCAATTCCTTCTCACAAAAACATCCTCTTACACATGTTGCAACAAATTTTCATCGAAAATTGGAACACAATACAAGATTTCCAACACTAAACACGTGAACACTGCAATGAAGAGAAAGAAAAATACAACACACCTACTCTTCCCCTTGACCATCAGAACCAGAGGAACAATCCGAACCATCTCACTTGAAAGAGGATCACTTGCTGCTGCTGCTGCTGGTGCGCGGTAAACTTTAAACAATTCCATCTGTCATATATTTCATTCTAAAAATGGTAATCGGCCATTGTGCGCGAAGTCGTCTGATCGCAACGGAACACAAAAAATCATAAACGTGAAGTAGCACTTGGGCCGCACAATGCTGCCGCGCATCATCATCATGGTCCAAAGGAGTACCTTCCTACCTTTTACATTGTTTTTAAAACCTCCGCGTCTAGAGATGCAACCGTAATATTTATTTGCGAGATTGCGATATGTTTCTTGTTGTTGTTGCATTTTGGGAAACAACTCCACATATCGTTCCCAGTGGGATGAGAGACCTCATCGTCTTCGGTCGTACAACCAGCTAACTGAAAATTACTATATTTATCCGGTGGCATTGCAGCAAACAATCGATGACCGTTAATAAGGTTTCGAAAAAGATGCTTCAGAAAATACAAAAACAATAATAAAAATGAGAAGAAAGAAACCACAGTTTCGAAGGTCTTTTTGTCGCAACACACGCCGGCCGCACTGGCCGGTCACTCATTTGCTGTCATTTATTCGGTTGAAATGTCATCCCGTTGCGATGCCATGAGGAAGGATATATACCAGCTACGTGGAGGACAACTTAACCAAACCAAACCAACCAACAGAGATGGAAAAGTGAATTTCATTTTTTTCCAAATATATGTGACACAGATATTGTCCAGAGCAAACAAGAAAATATCCGGCGGATACACATCACATCGCATATAAACCATTGCACAAATGCACACAAATATACCAGCTTCACTTGCACAGGACAGCATCATCATCATCATCAGTCCTCGCAGTGTGTCTCTTGCGATATGGGTTTGAGTTGAGCTTATACGAGTTCACTTAGTATGCATTTCGCGTGGACATCATCGTGCTTGATGATGGAAGGAAGGGAGCATAGCTTTTAACATTTTGTTCGCCTAATTGGAATCAAATTGTCCGAGACAACTGGTGAATTTTTGAGTAGCTTTGGACGAATGGGTCGCGTCGTCAGGTCGTCCCAGGCTTATGGTTTGTTTTTTTGGAGACTTTTTTTTTTTTTTTGTTTTTTGGTAAATATCCATTTTGTGGACACATTTCACAAAAAGCCCAGAAAATGTGAAAAGAAAATATTGGTCAATGATAAATTCATGTCGTGCAAAGCGATTTTTAGCAACAAAAAAAATTAAAATGCAATAAAGAAAGTAGACAAAAAATGGAAATTAGAAAATTAATAGGTATCGATAATATGTTGCGAAAAAAATTAATTTTTAGTAAACTAAAAGAAATATCTTAAATATCTGTCTGGGTTAACAAAGTTATTTTCAATATTATACTCACAATATGTTTTATTCAACTTGTAAAACCAAACTGGATTTGGGAATTGAACTTAAAAAAAATGCTCGGTTAGATTTCGATTTTCTGCCATTTCAAAACATTGATTTTTCTTAATAAAATTATATGTTCTTCTTACGATCAACCGTTTACTTCATTTAAGTACAGCACTTAAATTTTATCATCATTTTTCCAATTAAATTCAACTTTTTGTGAATGCACAGGTCAATGATTCAAATTAATTGAGAAGAATTGTGCATAAAGTTCGTACGTCAGCTCTTTTGTTTGCGATTTTACTGTATGAAATTATTTCATAAAATTGTTTGAAAATAATTTTGTTTAATTTTAAATTATTATACAAGTAATTGGAAGATTTAGAGCATTTCAATGCTTATGACAAGCCAGCTAATGAAAAAGTATAATACAACACAATCTGTGTTAATTTTATTTGATATTTACAAAAAAAAAAAAAACATTAGTTAAGTCAAGAATTTCACCTCGACATCAATTTTTTTAAGCTAAAAGCAGATAATTGATCTTGGAACCACCACTTTTATTATTATTTGTTTTATTTTTAATGAAATGCTGTCTTATGTTAAAGAATTTGTCTTCCATTTCAGGTGGGTCATATATGTATAATGAAATTTCATAAATCAACTAAAAATTGACATCCCTGTTGAATAATTTTTCCTCTCAAAATATTTCAAAGGACTTAAGATAATTTACAATTTAAACAAGAAATAACTTAAAAAGACGTCCTATTTAATCTACCCACAACCCAAAACAACTCACTGTGGGATATCAATCTTATACAAAAAAAATAATAATTTATTAATTTTGATGGCGCCTCAACTTATTTGTCAAAGTCTTTTCTTAAATGATTTCGTTGTTCAAATAATTACCAAAGAATCATAAAGGATATCGTATACTCCCGCAGAGCTTTATATTAAAATTAAAAACTTAGTCTTCAAAGGTTCTAAAAAATAAAAAAAACACACAAACACTTGTGCTAGAGATTAAAAACAAAACAAAAACAAATTATTAAAAACCTTCCTAAATAAACTAAAAAACATTTACAGCCCAAAGTCACAAATATAAACAATCAATGTTTTACATAATTTTTATCATCCCACTCTACATTCACAGCGGGCGGTAGCGCCAGTCAAGCAATCAAAAACCCTTTCTCTATCATAACCTCTGTCTGCTTTACTTTGATTATTAAAATTCAAAAAAACAAAATCCCAAAAAAACCAAACAAGAAATATCAACAATTATGAAATATTTTTTTTTGTTAAAAAAGTATCAATTTTCATTCAAGACGTAACCCCCACGCATAATTAAACATTCACAAGTTTACCAAACAAGTTTACCAAAATTTTTTTATCTTGATGTTACGATAAAAAAGATCTAAGGAAAAATGACCAAATCAATAAATTAATTAAATAAAAAAAAATATGAAAAAAAAAATTAGTTGAGATCAATCATATTGGAAGGGTCTAACAAAAAGAGTCTTAAACAATCAGTGACGGATCAGAGAACAACACCTACTTTACGATTGGGGTACACCATCTTCACCAGGACACCTGGTGAGCCATCAAATGGACCGTTTCCAGCGCCCCAAACAAACAATCAAATCTTAATTATGCGCCCATTTGTGGCGGGATATGGGAATGTGGTCTTCTTGTACCAATGTTGAGCCTCCCTCAAGCCTTTTGTCTCATATTGTTTTGACCAAGCTTCCGCCTCTATGCATAAACCGAAAAAATACATGTCATAGCTTACAACTTGGATCCCCTGGGATGAACTTACTTTATCTATACACAAATTTACATATGAATCGAAGTTGAACTTTCCTTTATCGAAATCAATTTCAATTAGAATATTTCTGTGGAACCGGAACGCAACGTTTTCCAATCCAAAATGATATGTACATAAAATCAGATAAGATTTCTATATTGCTTGTGTAATAAGTTATTTGGCTGCCGACACAGGCAGTATCGGCGACGTTATCTTCAAATGTCATTCATATTTCTGTCAAATTTTGACATTTTATCTAATATTTGAACATTTTAATCGACAGGCGCATGGTTTGTTTTTGTTGTTTTTTTTTTCATTTTAGTTTTTTCTTTAAAAATTTGGTTATTTTTATTTTTACTTTTTGTCTTTTTTTGGAGAGAAAGAGAGAAAATCAGAGTTTTATTTTTTACCGACTTCCAAAAAGGAGGAGGTATTCAATTCGTCTGTATTTTTTTTTTTTTTTTTTTTTTTTTTTATGTTTGTTACCGCATAACTTTGGACTGAGTGAACCAATTTTGATAATTCTTTTTGTATTAGAAAGCTGGTTATTATTATTTCCAAAATTGTAGCTACTAATACTAATTTAACACTGTGGTTCAGTGGTAAAAGGTTTTACTGAGAAAATTATTTTACGATAAAATAACGTATAGAGTATATGGTTAAAGTTTTTTTTAAATAAATATAGCTATTTTGTACGCAATTCAGAAAAAAGGAAGCCCAAAGAAAAATAAGAGCATTCAATAATCATTTTTATCAAAAAACAAAACCGACTTCCATGGCTAAAACTAGGTTTTATGGATTTTCTAATAGTTCCGATTACCAAAACTGAACGAAATTGAAATGGGACCACATGGCAGCCACCAGCTTTCCAATACAAAAAGAATTATCAAAATTGGTTTACTCGGTCCAAAGTTGTGAGGTAGCAAACGCAAACAAAAAAAAAAAAAACAAAATAGACTCGAAATGAATACCTCCCCCTTTTTGGAAGTCGGTAAAAACGGTGACATTTTTTTTTATGTTTTCTAACGATATTATATTTATGGCGTTTTCGATTGGCAGTCCGGAAGCGTCCGGAATCATTCTGAAAGCGTTTTATTCGTACAAAACTGACAGTTTTGTGTGAATAAAATTTTTTCAGAATGATTCCGGACGCTTCCGGACTGCCAATCGAAAACGCCATTAATCTGTGTATAGTTATTTATTTATCACAAATAAATTAAATTAATAAAAAAAAACTGAAAAAATAAAATATTGTACATCTGTTACTATAAATATTTGCAAATAATTAGTGTAACTATTACGGCGCGGTCGGCTGCGCGATCAGCCGCAGAAATGACCCACGTGGGGCATTTCCAAATGACCCACGTGGGGCATTTCCAAATGACCCACGTGGGGCATATCCAAATGACCGACGTGGGGCATATCCAAATGACCCACGTGGGGCATTTCCAAATGACCCACGTGGGGCATTTCCAAATGACCCACGTGGGGCATTTTCAAATGACCCACGTGGGGCATTTCCAAATGACCCACGTGGGGCATTTCCAAATGACCCACGTGGGGCATTTTCAAATGACCCACGTGGGGCATTTCCAAATGACCCACGTGGGGCATTTCCAAATGACCCACGTGGGGCATATCCAAATGACCCACGTGGGGCATATCCAAATGACCCACGTGGGGCATTTCCAAATGACCCACGTGGGGCATTTTCAAATGACCCACGTGGGGCATTTCCAAATGACCCACGTGGGGCATTTCCAAATGACCCACGTGGGGCATTTTCAAATGACCCACGTGGGGCATTTCCAAATGACCCACGTGGGGCATTTCCAAATGACCCACGTGGGGCATTTTCAAATGACCCACGTGGGGCATTTCCAAATGACCCACGTGGGGCATTTCCAAATGACCCACGTGGGGCATTTCCAAATGACCCACGTGGGGCATTTCCAAATGACCCACGTGGGGCATTTCCAAATGACCCACGTGGGGCATTTTCAAATGACCCACGTGGGGCATTTTCAAATGACCCACGTGGGGCATTTCCAAATGACCCACGTGGGGCATATCCAAATGACCGACGTGGGGCATATCCAAATGACCCACGTGGGGCATTTCCAAATGACCCACGTGGGGCATTTCCAAATGACCCACGTGGGGCATTTCCAAATGCCCCACGTGGGGCATATCCAAATGACCGACGTGGGGCATATCCAAATGACCCACGTGGGGCATTTCCAAATGACCCACGTGGGGCATTTCCAAATGACCCACGTGGGGCATTTTCAAATGACCCACGTGGGGCATTTCCAAATGACCCACGTGGGGCATTTCCAAATGACCCACGTGGGGCATTTTCAAATGACCCACGTGGGGCATTTCCAAATGACCCACGTGGGGCATTTCCAAATGACCCACGTGGGGCATTTCCAAATGACCCACGTGGGGCATATCCAAATGACCCACGTGGGGCATATCCAAATGACCCACGTGGGGCATTTCCAAATGACCCACGTGGGGCATTTTCAAATGACCCACGTGGGGCATTTCCAAATGACCCACGTGGGGCATTTCCAAATGACCCACGTGGGGCATTTTCAAATGACCCACGTGGGGCATTTCCAAATGACCCACGTGGGGCATTTCCAAATGACCCACGTGGGGCATTTTCAAATGACCCACGTGGGGCATTTCCAAATGACCCACGTGGGGCATTTCCAAATGACCCACGTGGGGCATTTCCAAATGACCCACGTGGGGCATTTCCAAATGACCCACGTGGGGCATATCCAAATGACCCACGTGGGGCATATCCAAATGACCCACGTGGGGCATTTCCAAATGACCCACGTGGGGCATTTCCAAATGACCCACGTGGGGCATATCCAAATGACCCACGTGGGGCATATCCAAATGACCCACGTGGGGCATTTTCAAATGACCCACGTGGGGCATTTCCAAATGACCCACGTGGGGCATTTCCAAATGACCCACGTGGGGCATTTCCAAATGACCCACGTGGGGCATATCCAAATGACCCACGTGGGGCATATCCAAATGACCCACGTGGGGCATTTCCAAATGACCCACGTGGGGCATTTCCAAATGACCCACGTGGGGCATATCCAAATGACCCACGTGGGGCATTTCCAAATGACCCACGTGGGGCATATCCAAATGACCCACGTGGGGCATATCCAAATGACCCACGTGGGGCATATCCAAATGACCCACGTGGGGCATTTCCAAATGACCCACGTGGGGCATATCCAAATGACCCACGTGGGGCATATCCAAATGACCCACGTGGGGCATTTCCAAATGACCCACGTGGGGCATTTCCAAATGACCCACGTGGGGCATTTTCAAATGACCCACGTGGGGCATTTCCAAATGACCCACGTGGGGCATTTCCAAATGACCCACGTGGGGCATTTCCAAATGACCCACGTGGGGCCTATCCAAATGACCCACGTGGAGCATTTCCAAATGACCCACGTGGGGCATATCCAAATGACCCACGTGGGGCATATCCAAATGACCCACGTGGGGCATTTCCAAATGACCCACGTGGGGCATTTCCAAATGACCCACGTGGGGCATTTCCAAATGACCCACGTGGGGTATTTCCAAATGACCTACGTGGGGCATTTCCAAATGACCCACGTGGGGCATATCCAAATGACCCACGTGGGGCATTTCCAAATGACCCACGTGGGGCATTTCCAAATGACCCACGTGGGGCATTTTCAAATGACCCACGTGGGGCATTTTCAAATGACCCACGTGGGGCATTTCCAAATGACCCACGTGGGGCATTTCCAAATGACCCACGTGGGGCATTTTCAAATGACCCACGTGGGGCATTTCCAAATGACCCACGTGGGGCATTTCCAAATGACCCACGTGGGGCATTTTCAAATGACCCACGTGGGGCATTTCCAAATGACCCACGTGGGGCATTTCCAAATGACCCACGTGGGGCATTTCCAAATGACCCACGTGGGGCATTTTCAAATGACCCACGTGGGGCATTTCCAAATGACCCACGTGGGGCATTTCCAAATGACCCACGTGGGGCATTTTCAAATGACCCACGTGGGGCATTTCCAAATGACCCACGTGGGGCATTTCCAAATGACCCACGTGGGGCATATCCAAATGACCCACGTGGGGCATATCCAAATGACCCACGTGGGGCATTTCCAAATGACCCACGTGGGGCATTTCCAAATGACCCACGTGGGGCATTTTCAAATGACCCACGTGGGGCATTTCCAAATGACCCACGTGGGGCATTTCCAAATGACCCACGTGGGGCATTTTCAAATGACCCACGTGGGGCATTTCCAAATGACCCACGTGGGGCATTTCCAAATGACCCACGTGGGGCATTTCCAAATGACCCACGTGGGGCATATCCAAATGACCCACGTGGGGCATATCCAAATGACCCACGTGGGGCATTTCCAAATGACCCACGTGGGGCATTTCCAAATGACCCACGTGGGGCATATCCAAATGACCCACGTGAGGCATATCCAAATGACCCACGTGGGGCATTTTCAAATGACCCACGTGGGGCATTTCCAAATGACCCACGTGGGGCATTTCCAAATGCCCCACGTGGGGCATTTCCAAATGACCCACGTGGGGCATATCCAAATGACCCACGTGGGGCATATCCAAATGACCCACGTGGGGCATTTCCAAATGACCCACGTGGGGCATTTCCAAATGACCCACGTGGGGCATTTTCAAATGACCCACGTGGGGCATTTCCAAATGACCCACGTGGGGCATTTCCAAATGACCCACGTGGGGCATTTTCAAATGACCCACGTGGGGCATTTCCAAATGACCCACGTGGGGCATTTCCAAATGACCCACGTGGGGCATATCCAAATGACCCACGTGGGGCATATCCAAATGACCCACGTGGGGCATTTCCAAATGACCCACGTGGGGCATTTCCAAATGACCCACGTGGGGCATTTTCAAATGACCCACGTGGGGCATTTCCAAATGACCCACGTGGGGCATTTCCAAATGACCCACGTGGGGCATTTTCAAATGACCCACGTGGGGCATTTCCAAATGACCCACGTGGGGCATTTCCAAATGACCCACGTGGGGCATTTCCAAATGACCCACGTGGGGCATTTCCAAATGACCCACGTGGGGCATTTCCAAATGACCCACGTGGGGCATATCCAAATGACCCACGTGGGGCATATCCAAATGACCCACGTGGGGCATTTCCAAATGACCCACGTGGGGCATTTCCAAATGACCCACGTGGGGCATATCCAAATGACCCACGTGGGGCATATCCAAATGACCCACGTGGGGCATTTTCAAATGACCCACGTGGGGCATTTCCAAATGACCCACGTGGGGCATTTCCAAATGACCCACGTGGGGCATTTCCAAATGACCCACGTGGGGCATATCCAAATGACCCACGTGGGGCATATCCAAATGACCCACGTGGGGCATTTCCAAATGACCCACGTGGGGCATTTCCAAATGACCCACGTGGGGCATTTCCAAATGACCCACGTGGGGCATATCCAAATGACCCACGTGGGGCATTTCCAAATGACCCACGTGGGGCATATCCAAATGACCCACGTGGGGCATATCCAAATGACCCACGTGGGGCATATCCAAATGACCCACGTGGGTCATTTCCAAATGACCCACGTGGGGCATTTCCAAATGACCCACGTGGGGCATTTTCAAATGACCCACGTGGGGCATTTCCAAATGACCCACGTGGGGCATTTCCAAATGACCCACGTGGGGCATTTCCAAATGACCCACGTGGGGCATTTCCAAATGACCCACGTGGGGCATTTTCAAATGACCCACGTGGGGCATTTCCAAATGACCCACGTGGGGCATTTCCAAATGACCCACGTGGGGCATATCCAAATGACCCACGTGGGGCATTTCCAAATGACCCACGTGGGGCATTTTCAAATGACCCACGTGGGGCATTTCCAAATGACCCACGTGGGGCATATCCAAATGACCCACGTGGGGCATTTCCAAATGACCCACGTGGGGCATATCCAAATGACCCACGTGGGGCATATCCAAATGACCCACGTGGGGCATTTCCAAATGACCCACGTGGGGCATTTCCAAATGACCCACGTGGGGCATATCCAAATGACCCACGTGGGGCATATCCAAATGACCCACGTGGGGCATTTCCAAATGACCCACGTGGGGCATTTCCAAATGACCCACGTGGGGCATTTTCAAATGACCCACGTGGGGCATTTCCAAATGACCCACGTGGGGCATTTCCAAATGACCCACGTGGGGCATTTCCAAATGACCCACGTGGGGCATTTCCAAATGACCCACGTGGGGCATTTTCAAATGACCCACGTGGGGCATTTCCAAATGACCCACGTGGGGCATTTCCAAATGACCCACGTGGGGCATATCCAAATGACCCACGTGGGGCATATCCAAATGACCCACGTGGGGCATTTCCAAATGACCCACGTGGGGCATTTCCAAATGACCCACGTGGGGCATTTTCAAATGACCCACGTGGGGCATTTCCAAATGACCCACGTGGGGCATTTTCAAATGACCCACGTGGGGCATTTCCAAATGACCCACGTGGGGCATTTCCAAATGACCCACGTGGGGCATATCCAAATGACCCACGTGGGGCATATCCAAATGACCCACGTGGGGCATTTCCAAATGACCCACGTGGGGCATTTCCAAATGACCCACGTGGGGCATTTCCAAATGACCCACGTGGGGCATATCCAAATGACCCACGTGGGGCATATCCAAATGACCCACGTGGGGCATATCCAAATGACCCACGTGGGGCATATCCAAATGACCCACGTGGGGCATATCCAAATGACCCACGTGGGGCATTTCCAAATGACCCACGTGGGGCATATCCAAATGACCCACGTGGGGCATATCCAAATGACCCACGTGGGGCATTTCCAAATGACCCACGTGGGGCATATCCAAATGACCCACGTGGGGCATTTCCAAATGACCCACGTGGGGCATTTCCAAATGACCCACGTGGGGCATATCCAAATGACCCACGTGGGGCATATCCAAATGACCCACGTGGGGCATTTCCAAATGACCCACGTGGGGCATTTCCAAATGACCCACGTGGGGCATTTTCAAATGACCCACGTGGGGCATTTCCAAATGACCCACGTGGGGCATTTCCAAATGACCCACGTGGGGCATTTCCAAATGACCCACGTGGGGCATTTTCAAATGACCCACGTGGGGCATGTCCAAATGACCCACGTGGGGCATTTCCAAATGACCCACGTGGGGCATATCCAAATGACCCACGTGGGGCATATCCAAATGACCCACGTGGGGCATTTCCAAATGACCCACGTGGGGCATTTCCAAATGACCCACGTGGGGCATTTTCAAATGACCCACGTGGGGCATTTCCAAATGACCCACGTGGGGCATTTTCAAATGACCCACGTGGGGCATTTCCAAATGACCCACGTGGGGCATTTCCAAATGACCCACGTGGGGCATATCCAACTGACCCACGTGGGGCATATCCAAATGACCCACGTGGGGCATTTCCAAATGACCCACGTGGGGCATTTCCAAATGACCCACGTGGGGCATTTCCAAATGACCCACGTGGGGCATATCCAAATGACCCACGTGGGGCATATCCAAATGACCCACGTGGGGCATTTCCAAATGACCCACGTGGGGCATTTCCAAATGACCCACGTGGGGCATTTTCAAATGACCCACGTGGGGCATTTCCAAATGACCCACGTGGGGCATTTCCAAATGACCCACGTGGGGCATTTTCAAATGACCCACGTGGGGCATTTCCAAATGACCCACGTGGGGCATTTCCAAATGACCCACGTGGGGCATATCCAAATGACCCACGTGGGGCATATCCAAATGACCCACGTGGGGCATTTCCAAATGACCCACGTGGGGCATTTCCAAATGACCCACGTGGGGCATTTTCAAATGACCCACGTGGGGCATTTCCAAATGACCCACGTGGGGCATATCCAAATGACCCACGTGGGGCATATCCAAATGACCCACGTGGGGCATATCCAAATGACCCACGTGGGGCATTTCCAAATGACCCACGTGGGGCATTTCCAAATGACCCACGTGGGGCATTTTCAAATGACCCACGTGGGGCATTTCGAAATGACCCACGTGGGGCATTTCCAAATGACCCACGTGGGGCATTTCCAAATGACCCACGTGGGGCATATCCAAATGACAGACGTGGGGCATATCCAAATGACCCACGTGGGGCATTTCCAAATGACCCACGTGGGGCATTTCCAAATGACCCACGTGGGGCATATCCAAATGACCCACGTGGGGCATATCCAAATGACCCACGTGGGGCATTTTCAAATGACCCACGTGGGGCATTTCCAAATGACCCACGTGGGGCATTTCCAAATGACCCACGTGGGGCATTTCCAAATGACCCACGTGGGGCATTTCCAAATGACCCACGTGGGGCATATCCAAATGACCCACGTGGGGCATATCCAAATGACCCACGTGGGGCATTTCCAAATGACCCACGTGGGGCATTTCCAAATGACCCACGTGGGGCATATCCAAATGACCCACGTGGGGCATTTCCAAATGACCCACGTGGGGCATATCCAAATGACCCACGTGGGGCATATCCAAATGACCCACGTGGGGCACATCCAAATGACCCACGTGGGGCATTTCCAAATGACCCACGTGGGGCATTTCCAAATGACCCACGTGGGGCATTTTCAAATGACCCACGTGGGGCATTTTCAAATGACCCACGTGGGGCATTTCCAAATGACCCACGTGGGGCATTTCCAAATGACCCACGTGGGGCATATCCAAATGACCCACGTGGGGCATTTCCAAATGACCCACGTGGGGCATATCCAAATGACCCACGTGGGGCATATCCAAATGACCCACGTGGGGCATTTCCAAATGACCCACGTGGGGCATTTCCAAATGACCCACGTGGGGCATTTTCAAATGACCCACGTGGGGCATTTCCAAATGACCCACGTGGGGCATTTCCAAATGACCCACGTGGGGCATTTCCAAATGACCCACGTGGGGCATATCCAAATGACAGACGTGGGGCATATCCAAATGACCCACGTGGGGCATTTCCAAATGACCCACGTGGGGCATTTCCAAATGACCCACGTGGGGCATATCCAAATGACCCACGTGGGGCATATCCAAATGACCCACGTGGGGCATTTTCAAATGACCCACGTGGGGCATTTCCAAATGACCCACGTGGGGCATTTCCAAATGACCCACGTGGGGCATTTCCAAATGACCCACGTGGGGCATATCCAAATGACCCACGTGGGGCATATCCAAATGACCCACGTGGGGCATTTCCAAATGACCCACGTGGGGCATTTCCAAATGACCCACGTGGGGCATATCCAAATGACCCACGTGGGGCATTTCCAAATGACCCACGTGGGGCATATCCAAATGACCCACGTGGGGCATATCCAAATGACCCACGTGGGGCATATCCAAATGACCCACGTGGGGCATTTCCAAATGACCCACGTGGGGCATTTCCAAATGACCCACGTGGGGCATTTTCAAATGACCCACGTGGGGCATTTCCAAATGACCCACGTGGGGCATTTCCAAATGACCCACGTGGGGCATTTCCAAATGACCCACGTGGGGCATTTCCAAATGACCCACGTGGGGCATTTTCAAATGACCCACGTGGGGCATTTCCAAATGACCCACGTGGGGCATTTCCAAATGACCCACGTGGGGCATATCCAAATCACCCACGTGGGGCATATCCAAATGACCCACGTGGGGCATTTCCAAATGACCCACGTGGGGCATTTTCAAATGACCCACGTGGGGCATTTCCAAATGACCCACGTGGGGCATATCCAAATGACCCACGTGGGGCATTTCCAAATGACCCACGTGGGGCATTTCCAAATGACCCACGTGGGGCATATCCAAATGACCCACGTGGGGCATATCCAAATGACCCACGTGGGGCATTTCCAAATGACCCACGTGGGGCATTTCCAAATGACCCACGTGGGGCATATCCAAATGACCCACGTGGGGCATATCCAAATGACCCACGTGGGGCATTTCCAAATGACCCACGTGGGGCATTTCCAAATGACCCACGTGGGGCATTTTCAAATGACCCACGTGGGGCATTTCCAAATGACCCACGTGGGGCATTTCCAAATGACCCACGTGGGGCATTTCCAAATGACCCACGTGGGGCATTTTCAAATGACCCACGTGGGGCATTTCCAAATGACCCACGTGGGGCATTTCCAAATGACCCACGTGGGGCATATCCAAATGACCCACGTGGGGCATATCCAAATGACCCACGTGGGGCATTTCCAAATGACCCACGTGGGGCATTTCCAAATGACCCACGTGGGGCATTTTCAAATGACCCACGTGGGGCATTTCCAAATGACCCACGTGGGGCATTTCCAAATGACCCACGTGGGGCATATCCAAATGACCCACGTGGGGCATATCCAAATGACCCACGTGGGGCATATCCAAATGACCCACGTGGGGCATTTCCAAATGACCCACGTGGGGCATTTCCAAATGACCCACGTGGGGCATTTTCAAATGACCCACGTGGGGCATTTCCATATGACCCACGTGGGGCATTTCCAAATGACCCACGTGGGGCATTTCCAAATGACCCACGTGGGGCATATCCAAATGACCCACGTGGGGCATATCCAAATGACCCACGTGGGGCATTTCCAAATGACCCACGTGGGGCATTTTCAAATGCCCCACGTGGGGCATTTCCAAATGACCCACGTGGGGCATTTCCAAATGACCCACGTGGGGCATATCCAAATGACCCACGTGGGGCATATCCAAATGACCCACGTGGGGCATATCCAAATGCCCCACGTGGGGCATTTCCAAATGACCCACGTGGGGCATTTCCAAATGACCCACGTGGGGCATTTTCAAATGACCCACGTGGGGCATTTCCATATGACCCACGTGGGGCATTTCCAAATGACCCACGTGGGGCATTTCCAAATGACCCACGTGGGGCATATCCAAATGACCCACGTGGGGCATATCCAAATGACCCACGTGGGGCATTTCCAAATGACCCACGTGGGGCATATCCAAATGACCCACGTGGGGCATTTCCAAATGACCCACGTGGGGCATTTCCAAATGACCCACGTGGGGCATTTTCAAATGACCCACGTGGGGCATTTCCAAATGACCCACGTGGGGCATTTCCAAATGACCCACGTGGGGCATTTCCAAATGACCCACGTGGGGCATTTTCAAATGACCCACGTGGGGCATTTCCAAATGACCCACGTGGGGCATTTCCAAATGACCCACGTGGGGCATATCCAAATGACCCACGTGGGGCATTTCCAAATGACCCACGTGGGGCATTTTCAAATGACCCACGTGGGGCATTTCCAAATGACCCACGTGGGGCATTTCCAAATGACCCACGTGGGGCATATCCAAATGACCCACGTGGGGCATATCCAAATGACCCACGTGATGCATTTCCAAATGACCCACGTGGGGCATTTCCAAATGACCCACGTGGGGCATTTCCAAATGACCCACGTGGGGCATTTCCAAATGACCCACGTGGGGCATTTCCAAATGACCCACGTGGGGCATATCCAAATGACCCACGTGGGGCATATCCAAATGACCCACGTGGGGCATTTCCAAATGACCCACGTGGGGCATTTCCAAATGACCCACGTGGGGTATTTCCAAATGACCTACGTGGGGCATTTCCAAATGACCCACGTGGAGCATTTCCAAATGACCCACGTGGGGCATTTCCAAATGACCCACGTGGGGCATTTCCAAATGACCCACGTGGGGCATTTCCAAATGACCCACGTGGGGCATTTCCAAATGACCCACGTGGGGCATTTCCAAATGACCCACGTGGGGCATTTCCAAATGACCTACGTGGGGCATTTCCAAATGACCCACGTGGAGCATTTCCAAATGACCTACGTGGGGCATTTCCAAATGACCCACGTGGAGCATTTCCAAATGACCCACGTGGGGCATTTCCAAATGACCCACGTGGGGCATATCCAAATGACCCACGTGGGGCATTTCCAAATGACCCACGTGGGGCATTTCCAAATGACCCACGTGGGGCATTTCCAAATGACCCACGTGGGGCATTTCCAAATGACCCACGTGGGGCATTTCCAAATGACCCACGTGGGGCATTTCCAAATGACCTACGTGGGGCATTTCCAAATGACCCACGTGGGGCATTTCCAAATGACCTACGTGGGGCATTTCCAAATGACCCACGTGGAGCATTTCCAAATGACCCACGTGGGGCATTTCCAAATGACCTACGTGGGGCATTTCCAAATGACCCACGTGGAGCATTTCCAAATGACCTACGTGGGGCATTTCCAAATGACCCACGTGGAGCATTTCCAAATGACCCACGTGGGGCATTTCCAAATGCCCCACGTGGGGCATTTCCAAATGCCCCACGTGGGGCATTTCCAAATGACCCACGTGGGGCATTTCCAAATGACCCACGTGGGGCATTTCCAAATGACCCACGTGGGGCATTTCCAAATGACCCACGTGGGGCATTTCCAAATGACCCACGTGGGGCATTTCCAAATGACCTACGTGGGGCATTTCCAAATGCCCCACGTGGGGCATTTCCAAATGACCCACGTGGGGCATTTCCAAATGACCCACGTGGAGCATTTCCAAATGACCCACGTGGGGCATTTCCAAATGACCCACGTGGGGCATTTCCAAATGCCCCACGTGGGGCATTTCCAAATGACCCACGTGGGGCATTTCCAAATGACCCACGTGGGGCATTTCCAAATGACCCACGTGGGGCATTTCCAAATGACCCACGTGGGGCATTTCCAAATGACCCACGTGGGGCATTTTCAAATGTGGGGCATTTCCAAATGACCCACGTGGGGCATTTCCAAATGACCCACGTGGGGCATTTTCAAATGACCCACGTGGGGCATTTCCAAATGACCCACGTGGGGCATTTCCAAATGACCCACGTGGGGCATTTCCAAATGACCCACGTGGGGCATTTCCAAATGACCCACGTGGGGCATTTTCAAATGACCCACGTGGGGCATTTCCAAATGACCCACGTGGGGCATTTCCAAATGACCCACGTGGGGCATATCCAAATGACCCACGTGGGGCATATCCAAATGACCCACGTGGGGCATTTCCAAATGACCCACGTGGGGCATTTTCAAATGACCCACGTGGGGCATTTCCAAATGACCCACGTGGGGCATATCCAAATGACCCACGTGGGGCATTTCCAAATGACCCACGTGGGGCATTTCCAAATGACCCACGTGGGGCATATCCAAATGACCCACGTGGGGCATATCCAAATGACCCACGTGGGGCATTTCCAAATGACCCACGTGGGGCATTTCCAAATGACCCACGTGGGGCATATCCAAATGACCCACGTGGGGCATATCCAAATGACCCACGTGGGGCATTTCCAAATGACCCACGTGGGGCATTTCCAAATGACCCACGTGGGGCATTTTCAAATGACCCACGTGGGGCATTTCCAAATGACCCACGTGGGGCATTTCCAAATGACCCACGTGGGGCATTTCCAAATGACCCACGTGGGGCATTTCCAAATGACCCACGTGGGGCATTTTCAAATGACCCACGTGGGGCATTTCCAAATGACCCACGTGGGGCATTTCCAAATGACCCACGTGGGGCATTTCCAAATGACCCACGTGGGGCATATCCAAATGACCCACGTGGGGCATATCCAAATGACCCACGTGGGGCATATCCAAATGACCCACGTGGGGCATATCCAAATGACCCACGTGGGGCATTTCCAAATGACCCACGTGGGGCATTTTCAAATGACCCACGTGGGGCATTTCCATATGACCCACGTGGGGCATTTCCAAATGACCCACGTGGGGCATTTCCAAATGACCCACGTGGGGCATATCCAAATGACCCACGTGGGGCATATCCAAATGACCCACGTGGGGCATTTCCAAATGACCCACGTGGGGCATTTCCAAATGACCCACGTGGGGCATTTTCAAATGACCCACGTGGGGCATTTCCAAATGACCCACGTGGGGCATTTCCAAATGACCCACGTGGGGCATTTCCAAATGACCCACGTGGGGCATATCCAAATGACCCACGTGGGGCATATCCAAATGACCCACGTGGGGCATATCCAAATGACCCACGTGGGGCATTTCCAAATGACCCACGTGGGGCATTTTCAAATGACCCACGTGGGGCATTTCCATATGACCCACGTGGGGCATTTCCAAATGACCCACGTGGGGCATTTCCAAATGACCCACGTGGGGCATATCCAAATGACCCACGTGGGGCATATCCAAATGACCCACGTGGGGCATTTCCAAATGACCCACGTGGGGCATATCCAAATGACCCACGTGGGGCATTTCCAAATGACCCACGTGGGGCATTTCCAAATGACCCACGTGGGGCATTTTCAAATGACCCACGTGGGGCATTTCCAAATGACCCACGTGGGGCATTTCCAAATGACCCACGTGGGGCATTTTCAAATGACCCACGTGGGGCATTTCCAAATGACCCACGTGGGGCATTTCCAAATGACCCACGTGGGGCATATCCAAATGACCCACGTGGGGCATTTCCAAATGACCCACGTGGGGCATTTTCAAATGACCCACGTGGGGCATTTCCAAATGACCCACGTGGGGCATTTCCAAATGACCCACGTGGGGCATATCCAAATGACCCACGTGGGGCATATCCAAATGACCCACGTGATGCATTTCCAAATGACCCACGTGGGGCATTTCCAAATGACCCACGTGGGGCATTTCCAAATGACCCACGTGGGGCATATCCAAATGACCCACGTGGGGCATTTCCAAATGACCCACGTGGGGCATTTCCAAATGACCCACGTGGGGTATTTCCAAATGACCTACGTGGGGCATTTCCAAATGACCCACGTGGAGCATTTCCAAATGACCCACGTGGGGCATTTCCAAATGACCCACGTGGGGCATTTCCAAATGACCCACGTGGGGCATTTCCAAATGACCCACGTGGGGCATTTCCAAATGACCCACGTGGGGCATTTCCAAATGACCCACGTGGGGCATTTCCAAATGACCTACGTGGGGCATTTCCAAATGACCCACGTGGAGCATTTCCAAATGACCTACGTGGGGCATTTCCAAATGACCCACGTGGAGCATTTCCAAATGACCCACGTGGGGCATTTCCAAATGCCCCACGTGGGGCATTTCCAAATGCCCCACGTGGGGCATTTCCAAATGACCCACGTGGGGCATATCCAAATGACCCACGTGGGGCATTTCCAAATGACCCACGTGGGGCATTTCCAAATGACCCACGTGGGGCATTTCCAAATGACCCACGTGGGGCATTTCCAAATGACCCACGTGGGGCATTTCCAAATGACCTACGTGGGGCATTTCCAAATGACCCACGTGGGGCATTTCCAAATGACCTACGTGGGGCATTTCCAAATGACCCACGTGGAGCATTTCCAAATGACCCACGTGGGGCATTTCCAAATGACCTACGTGGGGCATTTACAAATGACCCACGTGGAGCATTTCCAAATGACCTACGTGGGGCATTTCCAAATGACCCACGTGGAGCATTTCCAAATGACCCACGTGGGGCATTTCCAAATGCCCCACGTGGGGCATTTCCAAATGCCCCACGTGGGGCATTTCCAAATGACCCACGTGGGGCATTTCCAAATGACCCACGTGGGGCATTTCCAAATGACCCACGTGGGGCATTTCCAAATGACCCACGTGGGGCATTTCCAAATGACCCACGTGGGGCATTTCCAAATGACCCACGTGGGGCATTTCCAAATGACCCACGTGGGGCATTTCCAAATGACCTACGTGGGGCATTTCCAAATGACCCACGTGGGGCATTTCCAAATGACCTACGTGGGGCATTTCCAAATGACCCACGTGGAGCATTTCCAAATGACCCACGTGGGGCATTTCCAAATGACCCACGTGGGGCATTTCCAAATGCCCCACGTGGGGCATTTCCAAATGACCCACGTGGGGCATTTCCAAATGACCCACGTGGGGCATTTCCAAATGACCCACGTGGGGCATTTCCAAATGACCCACGTGGGGCATTTCCAAATGACCCACGTGGGGCATTTTCAAATGACCCACGTGGGGCATTTCCAAATGACCCACGTGGGGCATATCCAAATGACCCACGTGGGGCATATCCAAATGACCCACGTGGGGCATATCCAAATGACCCACGTGGGGCATTTCCAAATGACCCACGTGGGGCATTTCCAAATGACCCACGTGGGGCATTTTCAAATGACCCACGTGGGGAATTTCCAAATGACCCACGTGGGGCATTTCCAAATGACCCACGTGGGGCATATCCAAATGACCCACGTGGGGCATTTCCAAATGACCCACGTATGGCATTTCCAAATGACCCACGTGGGGCATTTCCAAATGACCCACGTGGGGCATTTCCAAATGACCCACGTGGGGCATTTCCAAATGACCCACGTGGGGCATTTCCAAATGACCCACGTGGGGCATTTCCAAATGACCCACGTGGGGCATTTCCAAATGACCCACGTGGGGCATTTCCAAATGACCCACGTGGGGCATTTCCAAATGACCCACGTGGGGCATTTCCAAATGACCCACGTGGGGCATATCCAAATGACCCACGTGGGGCATTTCCAAATGACCCACGTGGGGCATTTCCAAATGACCCACGTGGGGCATTTCCAAATGACCCACGTGGGGCATTTCCAAATGACCCACGTGGGGCATTTCCAAATGACCCACGTGAGGCATTTCCAAATGACCCACGTGGGGCATATCCAAATGACCCACGTGGGGCATTTCCAAATGACCCACGTGGGGCATTTCCAAATGACCCACGTGGGGCATTTCCAAATGACCCACGTGGGGCATATCCAAATGACCCACGTGGGGCATATCCAAATGACCCACGTGGGGCATTTCCAAATGACCCACGTGGGGCATTTCCAAATGACCCACGTACGGCATTTCCAAATGACCCACGTGGGGCATTTCCAAATGACCCACGTGGGGCATTTCCAAATGACCCACGTGGGGCATTTACAAATGCCCCACGTGGGGCATTTCCAAATGACCCACGTGGGGCATTTCCAAATGACCCACGTGGGGCATTAACAAATGCCCCACGTGGGGCATTTCCAAATGACCCACGTGGGGCATTTCCAAATGACCCACGTGGGGCATTTCCAAATGACCACGTGGGGCATTTCCAAATGCCCCACGTGGGGCATTTCCAAATGACCCACGTGGGGCATTTCCAAATGACCCACGTGGGGCATTTCCAAATGACCACGTGGGGCATTTCCAAATGACCACGTGGGGCATTTCCAAATGACCCACGTGGGGCATTTTCAAATGACCCACGTGGGGCATTTCCAAATGACCCACGTGGGGCATTTCCAAATGACCCACGTGGGGCATATCCAAATGACCCACGTGGGGCATATCCAAATGACCCACGTGGGGCATTTCCAAATGACCCACGTGGGGCATTTTCAAATGACCCACGTGGGGCATTTCCAAATGACCCACGTGGGGCATTTCCAAATGACCCACGTGGGGCATATCCAAATGACCCACGTGGGGCATATCCAAATGACCCACGTGGGGCATTTCCAAATGACCCACGTGGGGCATTTCCAAATGACCCACGTGGGGCATATCCAAATGACCCACGTGGGGCATATCCAAATGACCCACGTGGGGCATTTCCAAATGACCCACGTGGGGCATTTCCAAATGACCCACGTGGGGCATTTTCAAATGACCCACGTGGGGCATTTCCAAATGACCCACGTGGGGCATTTCCAAATGACCCACGTGGGGCATTTCCAAATGACCCACGTGGGGCAGTGCCAAATGACCCACGTGGGGCATATCCAAGTGACCCACGTGGGGCATTTTCAAATGACCCACGTGGGGCATTTCCAAATGACCCACGTGGGGCATTTCCAAATGACCCACGTGGGGCATATCCAAATGACCCACGTGGGGCATTTCCAAATGACCCACGTGGGGCATTTCCAAATGACCCACGTGGGGCATTTCCAAATGACCCACGTGGGGCATATCCAAATGACCCACGTGGGGCATATCCAAATGACCCACGTGGGGCATTTCCAAATGACCCACGTGGGGCATTTCCAAATGACCCACGTGGGGCATTTCCAAATGACCCACGTGGGGCATTTCCAAATGACCCACGTGGGGCATTTTCAAATGACCCACGTGGGGCATTTCCAAATGACCCACGTGGGGCATTTCCAAATGACCCACGTGGGGCATTTCCAAATGACCCACGTGGGGCATATCCAAATGACCCACGTGGGGCATATCCAAATGACCCACGTGGGGCATTTCCAAATGACCCACGTGGGGCATTTCCAAATGACCCACGTGGGGCATTTCCAAATGACCCACGTGGGGCATTTCCAAATGACCCACGTGGGGCATTTCCAAATGACCCACGTGGGGCATTTCCAAATGACCCACGTGGGGCATATCCAAATGACCCACGTGGGGCATTTCCAAATGACCCACGTGGGGCAATTCCAAATGACCCACGTGGGGCATTTCCAAATGACCCACGTGGGGCATATCCAAATGACCCACGTGGGGCATTTCCAAATGACCCACGTGGGGCATTTCCAAATGACCCACGTGGGGCATATCCAAATGACCCACGTGGGGCATATCCAAATGACCCACGTGGGGCATTTCCAAATGACCCACGTGGGGCATTTCCAAATGACCCACGTGGGGCATTTCCAAATGACCCACGTGGGGCATTTCCAAATGACCCACGTGGGGCATTTCCAAATGACCCACGTGGGGCATATCCAAATGACCCACGTGGGGCATTTCCAAATGACCCACGTGGGGCATTTCCAAATAACCCACGTGGGGCATATCCAAATGACCCACGTGGGGCATTTCCAAATGACCCACGTGGGGCATTTCCAAATGACCCACGTGGGGCATTTCCAAATGACCCACGTGGGGCATATCCAAATGACCCACGTGGGGCATATCCAAATGACCCACGTGGGGCATTTCCAAATGACCCACGTTGGGCATTTCCAAATGACCCACGTGGGGCATATCCAAATGACCCACGTGGGGCATATCCAAATGACCCACGTGGGGCATTTCCAAATGACCCACGTGGGGCATTTCCAAATGACCCACGTGGGGCATTTCCAAATGACCCACGTGGGGCATATCCAAATGACCCACGTGGGGCATATCCAAATGACCCACGTGGGGCATTTCCAAATGACCCACGTGGGGCATTTCCAAATGACCCACGTGGGGCATTTCCAAATGACCTACGTGGGGCATTTCCAAATGACCCACGTGGAGCATTTCCAAATGACCCACGTGGGGCATTTCCAAATGACCCACGTGGGGCATTTCCAAATGCCCCACGTGGGGCATTTCCAAATGACCCACGTGGGGCATTTCCAAATGACCCACGTGGGGCATTTCCAAATGACCCACGTGGGGCATTTCCAAATGACCCACGTGGGGCATTTCCAAATGACCCACGTGGGGCATTTCCAAATGACCTACGTGGGGCATTTCCAAATGACCCACGTGGAGCATTTCCAAATGACCTACGTGGGGCATTTCCAAATGACCCACGTGGAGCATTTCCAAATGACCCACGTGGGGCATTTCCAAATGCCCCACGTGGGGCATTTCCAAATGCCCCACGTGGGGCATTTCCAAATGACCCACGTGGGGCATTTCCAAATGACCCACGTGGGGCATTTCCAAATGCCCCACGTGGGGCATTTCCAAATGACCCACGTGGGGCATTTCCAAATGACCCACGTGGGGCATTTCCAAATGACCCACGTGGGGCATTTCCAAATGACCTACGTGGGGCATTTCCAAATGACCCACGTGGGGCATTTCCAAATGACCTACGTGGGGCATTTCCAAATGACCCACGTGGAGCATTTCCAAATGACCCACGTGGGGCATTTCCAAATGACCCACGTGGGGCATTTCCAAATGCCCCACGTGGGGCATTTCCAAATGACCCACGTGGGGCATTTCCAAATGACCCACGTGGGGCATTTCCAAATGACCCACGTGGGGCATTTTCAAATGACCCACGTGGGGCATTTCCAAATGACCCACGTGGGGCATATCCAAATGACCCACGTGGGGCATATCCAAATGACCCACGTGGGGCATATCCAAATGACCCACGTGGGGCATATCCAAATGACCCACGTGGGGCATTTCCAAATGACCCACGTGGGGCATTTCCAAATGACCCACGTGGGGCATTTCCAAATGACCCACGTGGGGCATTTCCAAATGACCTACGTGGGGCATTTCCAAATGACCCACGTGGAGCATTTCCAAATGACCTACGTGGGGCATTTCCAAATGACCCACGTGGGGCATTTCCAAATGACCCACGTGGGGCATATCCAAATGACCAACGTGGGGCATTTCCAAATGACCACGTGGGGCATTTCCAAATGCCCCACGTGGGGCATTTCCAAATGACCCACGTGGGGCATTTCCAAATGACCCACGTGGGGCATTTCCAAATGACCCACGTGGGGCATTTCCAAATGCCCCACGTGGGGCATTTCCAAATGACCCACGTGGGGCATTTCCAAATGACCCACGTGGGGCATTTCCAAATGACCCACGTGGGGCATTTCCAAATGACCCACGTGGGGCATATCCAAATGCCCCACGTGGGGCATTTCCAAATGACCCACGTGGGGCATTTCCAAATGACCCACGTGGGGCATTTCCAAATGACCCACGTGGGGCATTTCCAAATGACCCACGTGGGGCATTTCCAAATGACCCACGTGGAGCATTTGCAAATGACCCACGTGGGGCATTTCCAAATGACCCAGGTGGGGCATTTCCAAATGACCCACGTGGGGCATTTCCAAATGACCCACGTGGGGCATTTCCAAATGACCCACGTGGGGCATTTCCAAATGGCCTACGTGGGGCATTTCCAAATGACCCACGTGGGGCATTTCCAAATGACCCACGTGGGGCATTTCCAAATGGCCTACGTGGGGCATTTCCAAATGACCCACGTGGGGCATTTCCAAATGACCCACGTGGGGCATTACCAAATGACCCACGTGGGGCATTTCCAAATGACCCACGTGGGGCATTTCCAAATGACCCACGTGGGGCATTTCCAAATGACCCACGTGGGGCATTTCCAAATGACCCACGTGGGGCATTTCCAAATGACCCACGTGGGGCATTTCCAAATGACCCACGTGGGGCATTTCCAAATGACCCACGTGGGGCATTTCCAAATGACCCACGTGGGGCATTTCCAAATGACCCACGTGGGGCATTTCCAAATGACCCACGTGGGGCATTTCCAAATGACCCACGTGGGGCATTTCCAAATGACCACGTGGGGCATTTCCAAATGCCCCACGTGGGGCATTTCCAAATGACCCACGTGGGGCATTTCCAAATGACCCACGTGGGGCATTTCCAAATGACCCACGTGGGGCATTTCCAAATGACCCACGTGGGGCATTTCCAAATGACCCACGTGGGGCATTTCCAAATGACCCACGTGGGGCATTTCCAAATGACCCACGTGGGGCATATCCAAATGCCCCACGTGGGGCATTTCCAAATGACCCACGTGGGGCATTTACAAATGCCCCACGTGGGGCATTTTCAAATGACCCACGTGGGGCATTTCCAAATGACCCACGTGTGGCATATCCAAATGACCCACGTGGGGCATTTCCAAATGACCGACGTGGGGCATTTCCAAATGACCCACGTGGGGCATTTCCAAATGACCCACGTGGGGCATTTCCAAATGACCCACGTATAGCATTTCCAAATGACCCACGTGGGCCATTTCCAAATGACCCAGGTGGGGCATTTCCAAATGACCCACGTGGGGCATTTCCAAATGACCCAGGTGGGGCATTTCCAAATGACCCAGGTGGGGCATTTCCAAATGACCCAGGTGGGGCATTTCCAAATGACCCACGTGGGGCATTTCCAAATGAACCACGTGGGGCATTTCCAAATGGCCCACGTGGGGCATTTCCAAATGACCCACGTGGGGCATTACCAAATGACCCACGTTTGAGCATTTCCAAATGACCCACGTGGGGCATTTCCAAATGACCCACGTGGGGCATTTCCAAATGACCCACGTGGATCATATCCAAATGACCCACGTGGGGCATATCCAAATGACCCACGTGGGGCATATCCAAATGACCCACGTGGGACATTTCCAAATGACCCACGTGGGGCATTTCCAAATGACCCACGTGGGGCATATCCAAATGACCCACGTGGGGCATTTCCAAATGACCCTCGGGACATGCTCGGGATATCTTCGGGACATGCTCGGGACATCTTCAGGACATGCTCGGGACATGCTCGGGACATGCTCCGGACATCTTCGGGACATCTTCGGGACATGCTATGGACATGCTCGGGACATCTTCGGGACATCTTCGGGACATGCTCGGGACATTCTTGGGACATCTTCGGGACATCTTCGGGACATCTTCGGGACGTCTTTGGGATATCTTCGGGACATCTTCGGGACATCTTCGGGACATCTTCAGGACATACTCTGGACATGCTCGGGACATGGTCGGGACATCTTCGGGACATGCTAGGGACATGCTATTGACATGCTCGGGACATCTTCGGGACATCTTCGTTACATGCTCGGGACATCTTTGGGAAATCTTCGGACATCTTCGGGACATCTTCGGGACATCTTCGGGACATGCTCGGGACATCTTCGGGACATGCTCGGGACATCTTCGGGACATCTTCGGGACATCTTCGGGACATCTACGGGACATCTTCGGGACATCTTCGGGACATCTTCGGGATATCTTCGGGACATCTTCCGGACATCTTCGGGACATCTTCGGGACATCTTCGGGACATCTTCGGGACATGCTAGGGACATCTTCGGGACATCTTCGTTACATGCTCGGGACATCTTTGGGACATCTTCGGGACATCTTCGGGACATGCTCGGGACATGCTCGTGACATGCTCGGGACATCTTCGGGACATCTTCGGGACATGCTCGGGACATCTTCGGGACATCTTCGGGACATGCTCGGGACATCTTCGGGACATGCTCGGGACATGCTCGGGACATGCTCGGGACATGCTCGGGACATCTTCGGGACATCTTCGGGACATCTTCTGGACATCTACGGGACATCTTCGGGACATCTTCGGGACATCTTCGGGACATCTTCGGGACATCTTCGGGACATCTTCCGGACATCTTCGGGACATCTTCGGGACATCTTCGGGACATGCTCGGGACATCTTCGGGACATCTTCGGGACATGCTAGGGACATGCTCGGGACATCTTCGGGACATCTTCGTTACATGCTCGGGACATCTTTGGGACATCTTCGGGACATCTTCGGGACATGCTCGGGACATGCTCGGGACATCTTCGGGACATCTTCGGGATATGCTCGGGACATCTTCGGGACATGCTCGGGACATGCTCGGGACATCTTCGGGACATGCTCGGGACATCTTCGGGACATCTTCGGGACATGCTCGGGACATCTTCGGGACATGCTCGGGACATGCTCGGGACATGCTCGGGACATGCTCGGGACATCTTCGGGACATCTTCGGGACATCTTCTGGACATCTACGGGACATCTTCGGGACATCTTCGGGACATCTTCGGGACATCTTCGGGACATCTTCGGGACATCTTCCGGACATCTTCGGGACATCTTCGGGACATCTTCGGGACATCTTCGGGACATCTTCGGGACATCTTCGGGACATCTTCGGGACATGCTAGGGACATGCTCGGGACATCTTCGGGACATCTTCGTTACATGCTCGGGACATCTTTGGGAAATCTTCGGAACATCTTCGGGACATGCTCGGGACATGCTCGTGACATGCTCGGGACATCTTCGGGACATGCTCGGGAAATCTTCGGGACATCTTCGGAACATGCTCGGGATATCTTCGGGACATGTTCGGGACATGCTCGGGACATGTTCGGGATATGCTCGGGACATGCTCGGGACATGCTCGGAACATCTTTGGGACATGCTCGGGACATGCTCGGGACATCTTCGAGACATGCTCGGGACATCTTCGGGACATACTCGGGATATCTTTGGGACATGTTCGGGACATGCTCGGAACATCTTTGGGACATGCTCGGGACATGCTCGGGACATCTTCGAGACATGCTCGGGACATCTTCGGGACATACTCGGGATATCTTTGGGACATGTTCGGGACATGCTCGGGACATGTTCGGGACATGCTCGGGACAAGCTCGGGACATGCTCGGGACATGCTCGGGACATCTTCGGGACATACTCGGGATATCTTCGGGACATGTTCGGGACATGCTCGGGACATGTTCGGGACATGCTCGGGACATGCTCGGGACATGCTCGGGACATGCTCGGGACATGCTCGGGACATCTTCGGGACATGCTCGGGACAACTTCGGGACATGCTCGCTACATCTCTGGGAAATGCTCGGGACATCTGCGGGACATGCTCAGGACATGCTCGGGACATCTTCGGGACATGCTGGGGACATACTCGGGACATGCTCGGGACCTCTTTGGGACATCTTCGGTACATATTCGGGACTTACATGTGGGTCATTTGGAAATGCCACATGTAAGTCATTTTTTGGAAATGCCCCATTTCCAAATTTTATTCCTGTATTAATTGAGCAATAAATAACAGCACCCCTATTGACCTTTGACCATTTAAGATCTTTGAATTCATGGTAAGAATTATTGTCTCAAAAAGTTTTAAAATCAATATCCAATCATTGGCAATAATTGTTAAATGATGTTACCAGTTTTGGTTCATTGCCCATTTTTATTTGTTGGTCATGGAATTACCACATTTGCACACATTCTTCATGTGAACACCCAACAAGTTGCCTTCAAGCCATGCGATACATTTGATAAGCCATCTTATGGTTTTGTTGTCCTGCCCACTGTGTGCTCGCATTTTTATTCAAAAAAAAAAAAAATTTAAGCAGAAAAAATCGTTAAAATTGTTTTCATATGTGGGTAGGGTTTGTTACCCATTGTCGGGCGCGTGCGAGGAGCTTCAATCCTCTTTTTACAAGTTGTTGCCTTGATTTTTATGAGCTGATAACTCTAGTTGTTTCTGCATCAATATGCCCACATAAGCTTCTCTCTTATGGTGATAGATGAAAATCTAAACGAAGAAATGAGCCAATTGTTTGTTATATGGAGAACTTCAACTTCTATATCCTCGGGGTGCTGCTATGAGATGAAACGTGAAAATGGGCTTGGACCGAGGCCAATGCTTAATGCATGCTTGTATGATGATGGCGGTACCATTGCTAAGAGTAGCAAAGAAAAACATTTGTTTATTCCGCACTCCAGTAAAATGCATCGAAAGAGAGAGAATTAACATTTTATTCCAATGATGGATCCTTATCAAATGCAAATTGTTGTATTTGGAGTAATCTGCGGTCGGAGGTCTTTCGTTTTGGCTTTTTGGTATAATCTCCTCGTTGTCGTCAACCGACGACACTGCGACGTAAACCTGTAGCAATGTAATATATTCCAAACACACATAGATTTTCGCCAGTCACCCCACGTACTTAACCACATTGTTCCGAGAAATTTGCAGGATTCCTCCGGCTTTGTGTGTAGGGTATAAAAGTTAAAGCACAAAAACGTTTGCAATTTGTCTTGAATACATTTAGATAGGTCGAGAGATGGAGTAGAAAATGAGATGGTGATTAATGGAAATGGGAAGGTTTCTATTTAATTTGGTCACTTATACGACAAGAGGAGAAATGAGGACGTCCTGTGTCCTGACGCTGTTCGTGGGAAGGTATCTTTGATTAGATTTAGTTTAATGCGGTTTTATTTTTTTTTTGTTTTGTTTTGTTTCAAACCAAATAGGAAGTGTGGACTTTCTGTGAGGAAGGGAAATAGCTACATGTAAAATCAAACAGTCATATATGGTTATTTTTAAAAATGGTGGTTACTGAAGCAAGTCCAGTGTGCTAGCAGCCCAATTTCAAGCTTTCCACTTGTAAAGAGTTTAAATTGTACGGATACTTTTAGTGGTTGCGTTACTATATTGGATAAATTTTTATATTTAACCAGATTTACATGTTACTTTACCTATGACAACTTGTCAAACTAATCACTACCTGGTTGATTTTACCACCTGTAGCCGTTGATTTACACCAACCGTAGAGAACTCTTCTGAGTAACTCGATATTTTAACCATTAGCGATTCGTTCCCGACAATCAGTCACTTAACTTATGCCTATTTTTCAAAATGGTGGCTATTGGCGCAGGCATAGCATGCGCAGAATAACAGCCCAATTCAAGCCAGCTAGCAGCCAGTAAAAAGTTCAAAGTGTACAGGTGCGCTCAGTGGTTGTTCTTCTTAATTGTACACATTTTTATAATTTACCAGATTGATCTGTTTATTTTAATATGACAACTTGTCAATCTTGTGGCTATTGGCGCAGGCATAGCATGCGCAGAATAACAGCCCAATTCAAGCCAGCTAGCAGCCAGTAAAAAGTTCAAAGTGTACAGGTGCGCTCAGTGGTTGTTCTTCTTAATTGTACACATTTTTATAATTTACCAGATTGATCTGTTTATTTTAATATGACAACTTGTCAATCTAATCGATACAGCTGGTTAATTTTACAAGATCAATCCGATATTTTGCACTCACCGTTGATAAATAAAAAATAAGTTGAAAGGCCTTAAACCCGAATACTTTAAAATTATGCTAATTATAACCGTGGTCATATGCTATATTTAAATGTTAGAATGGAAGAGAGGATAGAATGAGAATGTGATAGGATGAGAAACGAAATGTAGCATGAAACACTATGTTTTAATTTGACAGAAGGCATTATTCAAATGATACTAAACATACATTATCAGTTTTGATAAATTAATCACCTTCTCGTCTATTTACTTTGTGAACTCATAGTTTCTACTTTAAGTCCCCCAAAGTATCCTTATTTCCACGTATAGTATAAAGAATCTCGATTAAGTTAAACTCCACTTTAATTAATTAATCTACTCAATCTTTGTTAAAAAGTAAATTCCATTTCTCTTATCAAACCACGCCTTTGACCGAAAATCCCCCACTTTGCATTAATTGTTCCTCATTAATGGACACAATTTATATCCTGTCTGTCCAAATCCTTCACATCCGGAAATATTACCCATGAAACGGGTATAAAACAAACTCATTACTTACAAGACACATGCACGCGGACACCTTAAACCGGTCGCAGTGGTGCGGACTGTGGAGGATAACAAACTATATTCCGCTTATGTTGACACTCACACTCATTCTGACTACCCCCATTCAAATCGAATTGCGGCACAAGTGCCTTACATCTACTACAATTAGGTGGACACTTAAGGCGCCCACATAGGCACGCAGTCTAGTTTGTCACCAACGACCGACAAGAACAACGACCAAGACGACGAATGCAGTAAGAGAACCCACTGCAATTAATCATTTAGACAAATAATTTCCATTACCCTAGGGGCATCACTATAAATTGTTGTTTTTGTTTTCATGTGGTTACCGCGCCTACCTCTTAGTCATGCAATGTCCTTGAAATAATCATCAGTTGTTGCATGTCCCTGGAGTTCGAGTTGACTTGACTTCGCCCAACTCCCATATCCAAATCGAATTCAGTAGGCGTTTTTGCTAACGACTACATTGCTTCGGAAACTGGAACGAAAAAGTGGCATTATGGTGGGCTTATCGTCCTTATATTCAAGTTGACAGCAAACTAGATTAAAAGAAGAACTACTTACCGCATAAAACCAAAACAAAAAAAAACAAAGAAGTCCTTGCTTGAGATAAAAAAAGAGTCCAAGACCGGGTTTAAGGTAGAAAAGGTAGGTAGGAATAGTTAAGACATTGCAAGACCCAACTATCCCGATGGATATGTGTGTGTTTGTGTGTATAACTGGAAAACATATGTTAATGACTGCTGCAGAAGTGCTGACTATAAGTTCCATCGATAACGTGTTGCTGTGTTCCTTCTGTCCGTTGCCTAAATTTATGACCAAAATGATTAGGACACTCCGGATGACAGTGTTGTTGTCGGTCTTATACAATACCTACAGGAGTTATACCTCCAAGTAAGACAATTCCCAACCCAAGAGATTGGATTAATTAAGAATAGAGAATGGGCTCAGAGTATTTCCATATCGACAGCACCATCGGAATGAATTTACTCCATATATTCCCATTGCGAGAAACCGAGACTGGGGCCGCATATGATCAACCGGAGACCATTGACCACACACATGGGCCTGGCCTGACTTTGGGAGAAAGGGAAAAAAACATTCAAAATCCATCAGTGCCACAAAAAAGGAGAATAATGGTAAACCGTAGAGGGTTATGTTTTGTGGTTTGTTGTATTCCTCTCTCAGCTCGGTCTATATCTTTGTTTTAATTAAATTCCAAAAGATTCTTAATCAATTTCCTTACATTTTGTTTGTTTGGTTAGGTTGGGTATTGGATTGGGTAAAGTTTGAATTGTGCAGTCTGCAGTGCTGCTGCAGCAGCACTTCTCAGCAGTTTTTGTTCTTCTACAGATTTATATGCATAAATTGTGGCTGGTGATGCTAAATTAGCCTATAAGCGGAAATTTGATAAGAACTGGGCAATACAATTGAATAAATTATTCAATTGTGACTATGCAAAAGGAATCAAACAGTGGGTTTGTTTATAGTCGATTTCACAACAAAATTGCTTTTTTGTTTGTTCTTATTTTCAGACCAATTTTTATTTTAATATTTTTTTTTTTTATTTATTTGTTATTTGAGTTTTCAATCACAAACTTGAAGAATTCATTCAGTTTTTCTTCAAAAACGTTGTCTCTTCATTAAGAATAGCTTAAGAGCGAAAAAAGGAAATAAATTCCAATTTTTTTAATTATACACTAAGGGAAAAAACGCAGGGCAGGTAAAATGTAATATGTTCAACGTTGCCGTTGATTTAATGTTGAAAAAACTAACATGAAACATCTTTAAATTAAAATTGAAACAACGTAAGAATTTTTTTTTTTATTTTTGCCAGACTTCAGCTTTTGTTGCATTTTATCACCCTTACCTCCAACAGTGAGAAAACTCGTTGGAAAGCATTCACCTAGTGACCCAAGAGTTGTAGGTTCCATCCCCAGTGGCTGCCAATTTTGTCTTTTTTTTAATAAATTCATGCTTATTTTCAAAGTTGAAACAACTTTGATTAAAAGATGTTTTATAACGGCACACCACTTTAAACTTTTCGTCGTAAACGCAAAATAATTCCGAAAAATAGTTGAATCAACGTTTTGTTTCGTTGATTTTAAGTTGTTTTTCCCCTCAGTGTAGTTCTTTTCGCAATAACAACAAGTACTCGTACCTCTTTTTCGGAAAGTGTGAACTGTATGAGACAGACAAAAGTTTATAAAATTGGAAGTTATTTGCTCTGATAAATAGCTATCATCCACAAAATGAGAAAATAACGCAGGGATAACTTTATTTTTGGTATTTTTAATTTTATTTCTGGTTTATTTAACTACTTTCTTGTATTCTTAATCATATAATGATTATTTTATCATAAAACAAAGTTGAATTTTTGATAATTCAGACTTTAGAATTTTCCACCACCATAAAGACGATTGTTTTGGTTAAAAATCGTCTAAAACGAAATATTTGAGGGTATGGCTAGATTATTTCGATCACTTGTTTCTTTAGTTTGCCTTCCCTAATAATAAAATTTTACTGATTATAATTTGCGAAGTTCAACCATGACAGTTGGGTTTCAAAATAAAATTAACCTCTAAATCGGGCTGTTTCGTATTGCGTCATTTGTTTTCTTAAATTTTTTAAAATTTCAATAACTTTTACGTCCCACTGTTAAAAACTGTCTATTTTTAAATATCTAATCTACTCCATGACATGAGTGTAAATCAAAATGTAAGCTTATTTCTTTTTTGTTTTGCATTTAAGCATTAGCAATAGCTCTTATTCTTGAACTTGTGGTGGGATAAAACCCTCTTAATCATTTGCTGAAACCTTTCAATGCTTTACATTCGATGGATTAACATCGACATTGGCAATGGCGGTGGCAATACACATTTCCTGTGAGCGTTTTTCATTTTTGTTTTCTGTCCGGTTAATTTAACTTGTTTTTCTGTTGCGTTACACCTTAAGCGCAGAGTATTAACACAAAACAACTACAATAAAAAAAACGTAACAGTCACTTCTGGTTCTGATTTCTTTGAACTAAAAACAAAATGAAAAAAAAAAAAAATTGAAACCATTTTTCTTTGACTTATGAACAAAGTTTTTAATTGGCTTTTAAAAACTCCAATGAATCATGAGCGCATTCGAATGTTGAGGCCCTTCAACGTAACCCAGGAAAAGGTTTAGCTTAAGAAATCATTTAAAAACAAAGGAAACCTAAGTTTTACATGAAGGTATTGTATGATACCCTATGTGTCAAAACTAGCAATGATCTTATGCAAAAAGATCAAACGACGTAAAAATGATTGGACTTTTCGTCAGGGCGTGATTTAAGGAGAGTAACGTGTCACAATGATTTTGTTTAAGTAACGCCCTGTAACGCTATTATAAGACGATGGCTAAATTTTGACAGCTGTCAGTATGATACAGAACCGAGTAAGTTATTTATTTTCGATCTTTTACAGATCTCAAGGCTGAAGTCCTTGAATCTAAGCAAACATGTTGCTTCTTTTGGATTTTCTTTCAACTTCTTCTACGTACGAACATTTCTATGTGAAATATAAAATAACAAACTGAATGTACCCTATTATCGAATATAATGAGAAACGGAAAAGGATTCTATACATCATTCGCCCGTTCTGCTTGCTTGCGAAAAAGAGATTTGGAATTCCATTTCGATGCTCTCGATTCGGCGGGAGCCAATCAAAATTCCACCCAGCCAAGTCGAAAGCCTTGATTTAATATTGTTTTTTTGTTTTTCTTTTTCTGAATAACACGCTTTTGTTATTATATTTTCTCGTCTGTTCTGTTCTGTCCTGTCACCCTGTCGATGAAGAAATAGGATTTCTTATAAGTAGTCGTTTTTTTTTGTCGGTTCAATTCGGTCGATGCCTACTGGCCCGATTGTTCTTTGGTCCACAAGAGTAGCCGCATTTAATTGGGTTCTCATTATGAAAGTAGTCACATACCTTTGCATACTATGGACTGCCTCATGGATGACCACAACTTGGACCGAACTCACTCCTCGATCTGCCTACAACGACACCCAATCAGATATAAAGAGGAAAATTATGTTCAGTGATTGTTGCAGTTCAGAGGCTGAAAGTGAATGCTGCGTGCGAGTGCGAAGGATGCGAAGCGCGGTTTCTTTTGGCCAAGTAAAATATATTGAGTATCCGAATCCGATAAGCTGTGTGTGTGTTATGTGCGTGACGGTTGCGTGTCGCTTCGGTGGCAGTAGCTGTTGATGGCGAGACTATTGAAAATGAATGTTCTTTAGTGTTACTCGAACACCGATTTTCTGATAAAATTTGCAATTGCGACGTATAATGGTGTTAAATGTAACGAATTTGAATTAATTTAAGGAAGACGTTAATATCTAGTTTTTTTATGGGTTTAAAAAAAAAACCTTGGCTATTGTTTGGATCGGTGGCAAGAAGTGCAAGAAGTCTTTTGATACTATATTAAAAATTCCAGGGTTTCTCCGGTACAACCAATGATTGCTTCAGGTTAACTAAGTGAAATCAATTTATTGAATTCACTGTATACATTTTTATAATTTACCAGATTGATCTGTTTATTTTACAATGACAACTTGTTAATCTAAATGATTATCTGATTGTTTTTACCACAGCATTTTTTCGATTTACGACAACCAGAAATCGCTCGTATGAATAAACTTGTTGTTTAAACCTTCGACGATCCGTTACCGGCTAACAATTTTGCTTCTATAAAGCCTTGCACATGATACAATAAATTCGGTAAAGTCTTATAGAAGCAAATTTGTTACACACTTATAGCTAGTGGAAACCTCAATTATAAAATTATGCTGATGAGTAGTTTAGAAGTTATCTTTTTTTGGCTTTGACATATTCGAATAAAAATAGGCCGACATTAAAATACAAACAGTCTCAATACATTTCAAATATGAGACCTTTTATAACGCACAATCCAAATCAATTAAAACGAAAAGATCGTAAATAGAACACGCATTGTTTTATTAGTATTTCCAATCTGGTACTTCCTTGAAAATCAACTATTTTAAAGAAACCAAATAGACTGCCTCATAAAAACAAAAATAAACAGCTAAAGTCGACTGACACTTCTGCCGAAATCTATTATCACCATTAATCACGATCCATCTCCATTTGGCCGATATATTCATAGCATCAAGCCACAAAAACCCAACTAACAAAATAAATCCCAGTATAAAAAAGATCCCAAAACAATATAACAACTCAGCCTGGAAGACATTTACACGTTTAATACACCTCGTTTATGAGCATATTAAAAAACCATTTCAGGCACTATTAAAAATCGCTTCTAAAAAAAAATACAAAAAAAAAATTAACGCACAAAATATTCTTAATGAACTTTAAATCCAACTGTGGCCATATGTTTGATGGAGGGATTGGTTTTTTATTGCACAATAAATCGACGGGATGCTAAAAAGAGAATTAAAATTAAGAACGTTGAATACTCTTATAGATGTGGGTAATGATTTAGCCAATGATCTTGCATCTTGAAAGAACGAAAGACGAAGTCGTGACTGTGGGAGATTATCCTTGACATAAATCAGTTGGAATTTTGTGACAGTTTTATCAGGTAATAATACGAGGAAATGGACGCGTTGGATGGATTGATTTCGATTTCATTAGGATTGTTTTCAATTTGCCATGAAATTTGGATTTTTTGGAAAAAAAAATGTAAATCTTTATTTATGATCATTTTTATGTTTTTTTTTTTTTTAAACAACGACGGATTTCTTGCTAAATTTCTTGGCAGTTAATAAAAAAATTTAAATAAAAAAATTGATAGTTTATGAGTAAATAATATTAAACAACTGTGGAACCCAACAAACCATTTCATCTAGTATGAATAACCTTATGCTTTGCGCTCTATAAATTTACTTAATCAATTTACAATTTACGATTTACAATTCAACGATTTACAATTTACAATTTACAATTTACAATTTACAATTTACAATTTACAATTTACAATTTACAATTTACAATTTACAATTTACAATTTACAATTTACAATTTACAATTTACAATTTACAATTTACAATTTACAATTTACAATTTACAATTTACAATTTACAATTTACAATTTACAATTTACAATTTACAATTTACAATTTACAATTTACAATTTACAATTTACAATTTACAATTTACAATTTACAATTTACAATTTACAATTTACAATTTACAATTTACAATTTACAATTTTCAATTTACAATTTACAATTTACAATTTACAATTTACAATTTACAATTTACAATTTACAATTTACAATTTACAATTTACGATTTACGATTTACAATTCAACGATTTACAATTTACAATTTACAATTTACAATTTACAATTTACAATTTACAATTTACAATTTACAATTTACAATTTACAATTTACAATTTACAATTTACAATTTACAATTTACAATTTACAATTTACAATTTACAATTTACAATTTACAATTTACAATTTACAATTTACAATTTACAATTTACAATTTACAATTTACAATTTACAATTTACAATTTACAATTTACAATTTACAATTTACAATTTACAATTTACAATTTACAATTTACAATTTACAATTTACAATTTACAATTTACAATTTACAATTTACAATTTACAATTTACAATTTACAATTTACAATTTACAAATGAAAAATTAAAAAAATGAAAAATGAAAAAAGAAAAATGAAAAATGAAAAATGAAAAATGAAAAATGAAAAATGAAAAACGAAAAATGAAAAATAAAATATGAAAAATGAAAGTGTGAAGTGAAAAATAAAAAATTTAATAGTGAAATGAAAATGATGTTTTTTTTCAAGATTGAAGCTATGTAGTCTGGAAATCAATTGCTAGTTCTAACCAAGCCCTTGTTCAGAGAACAATGCACTTCTCATATTACTCCTTTCTAAAATATTCCATAAAGCATCACGCTTCCGGGGCCAAACTTCACCCAACTTCAAATACAGTTGCCAACCACATATTTTATTGAAATTTCAGCAACACCCAACCATTTATCAAATAACAGTTAACTGCGCCATATTAGACTCTCAAATATGACTAATGCAAACAAAAAATTAAATCACGCTTTTCTATATACCATCAGAACCTACCTACATATCCACGCCTAGGTTTTCTAAAAGTCCGCTGCACAACTAGGTATTACAATAACTTATATTCCCCACGTAACGATCTCTTCAGCTTTTTGATTTGATCCAGTTGTTGTTAGTTTAGCTACAGAAAATAGATGCTGACACTTAGAACATAGAAAGAAGAAAAAAGATACAAAACATGAACTGCAACGATCCACATTCACTAGCACCACGTATTGAAGTAAATTCTGGAGGTCTAACATTTTATCCAAAATCCTAAAGACACTGACTTGTGTTCGCTCTCGAACAAAGGCCGAAAGCAATTTATCAGCGCACTCCAATCACTTTGCATAAATACGACTTCCATTTGGATTGTGAGTAGTCCGCAACTCCACAACAACGACGACAGCCCAAGAAACGAAAAAAAAAAAAATTTCTAGAGCTGGGGTCTCAACAACGACCAACGGCCTCCCTATGGTTCGTTCAGTCCACATTAAATCAATGCGAAATAAATCAACTTCCGTGATTGCAGCGCTCAGCGACTGGTAACCACGCCCGATATATACCTCGTCTACCTACATTCAGCTTAGTCGAATGATCTAAGCACTCTCGTGGTGCGCTGTGGTACTGCCTCAACTCTTACGAGGACTGACGACGACTTTGTCTAACGACACGGACCCAATACTGGCATTAAGAGTGCACCTGGGCCTGATCCAAGGCTAAAGCTAGAGATATACAGTTGCGCGGCAGTGTTGGTTGCTTGCCCAGGTTTATTTTGAGGTTTGTTCGCGTGGCTTTGCTCCTGTCATGATTAAGCATCCAAATGGCAGGCCATAAGAGGGGGACCCAAGGGGTCCGCAATTCTATTTGCCAGTTTAATTGGGTTTTCCCATTCGGACCATGTATCTGGCATGGATCTTAGACTAATCTCATTGCTGCAGCTGGAGTTGTGGTGGTGTTGGGATTTCTTGTTTTGGGTGCGGCAGCGCGACCGGCGTGAGTCAACCCAAAGTGCACGACACAATGCTGCTGTTGTTGGTGCCGCCGCGCAAGCGCAATGTGTATGCTAAATAATTGTAACACTTATTTGCTAGGGTAGATGAATCGAGATTGATTAAAACTACAATCGGTGTTATTGGATATAAAGTAGGAACAAATTAATTTCGCAGCTGGATAGCTTATGAAGTCTAAGTCAAAGATACTAAAGGCTTAGTAGTTGCAAGTTAGACTAAAGGAGAGAAAAAACACTGCGTCTAACTCGGCCCTGGCTTAGGTTATGGAGATTGAGAGAGCATGTCGCAAGAAGAACGTGTTTCCATTATTTCTGCAATTTGGTAATGCTATTTTTTGGTGGGTCCGCAAATAGTTTGGGCTTGACCTGTGGCTCAGATTTCCATTTACTAGTGATTGTTATGATAGATAACATTTTCTTTCTTTCTGTAAGTCGTTCTTTGAACGGCAAATTGTGTGGTTATGAGTAGGTATGCTAGTTTGGAATTGTAAATAAACTTAGAGCTGTGCTCTGAAGCTTGTAAGATGTCGTTTCTGCTTCTGCTGCCGACATGGTATCATTTTGAAGTATGGCGCGACCCAACACCCAACCCATAAAAACAAGAAGTTTCAACAAATACTTTTCTTAATTTATAATCAAATTTCATAAAAACTAACCTAAGCTAACCTTAATTTACATAAATGTGTAAATTGCAACTTTGTATCCTAGTCTTTTACTTAACTGATTAAATAAAGAGCTTAAACGAACACACCTAAAGCCATGGCAAGTTTTTAACTTATCAAAACTTTTTGACGCTTGACTAGTCCCATGGAATGAGGTTAATTTTGCGTTTTGACAGTTCAGGTTTTAGAAGCACCGAGACAGACTTTAAGAGCTGTTTTAATTTCGTCAGTTTTTGGCATTCGCAAAATCTATTGCGATGAGGCCTGGTGCACACATGCGTTTTTTTTTACGTCATTTAATTCTACCGGAATCATACAAAACGCTGCGTCAATTTACCAGTCGTGCGCCGACGTTGCTGTGTTTTGTGAATCTAGGATCGGAGAGCTCTTCCGGATTACCAATCGAAAACGACATCAAACTGTCCGATATTGGACATTTAAATTTAATTTCCCATGTGAACATTTGCCCTTCATTATCATTCCTAAACATAAGTGTTGACTGTGAAAAAGACTTATGCATTGTGAAACTGACCAGACCATAAGACAGTATTTACATTTGACGATTTCTGCATGTTTTTTTTTATGTTATAGCTTCAATTTTTAAGCTTCTGTTACTATTAGCTGTTCCTTTGGAGGTGAAAACTACTCAGGAGTAGAAATATAGTGCAACAACAACAAATTTCTATCTACTCGTGCAGAAGATCATAATTGTTGGTTATAGTACTAGATTCCTACTCATGAGTAGTCTACAACCTCGCCCTGTTCTTCTGAAAGTTGGTAAAGTAGGTACTAGTTAGTGTTAATTCAATGAAACGCACTTTAAACGAAATCAATGCAATTCATGAGCATGAGTAATTCTGATAGTAAATGTACTAGATCATCTAGTCATGAGTAGGGCTATTAGCCATGTTCCATTTGAGGTGGTAGCTTACTTGTGAGTATAAATCTAGTACAACAACTACACATTTCTACCTCCTCGAGTAGAAAATCGCTTGTAGTACTAGATCTAGGTATTCATGAGTAAACTACCAACTTTAAAAGAGCTATTATGTGCCTCCTTTTTTCGTAAAGTTTTAAAAGATAAGAATATGACGAAGCAATTAGTATTTTTCTCATTCAAAAACCAACAACAAAAAGTAATTGTCTGCAATTATTGCGTATCGAGCAAGAAGTGTCATTATTCTGGGTGACCACATCAAATCAATGCTTCACATTTACATTATTTCTCAATCCATGTAACACACGAAACCATAAACTCAACACATCACGAGAACAGCAGCAACCAGCAAGTCCCAGTGTGTTGAGTAATACCGAGAGAAAGAGAGAATCCAATAAACTGTCTTCGGCATGTCTTCAGCAATCAGTAGTTGGCACTCATGTCCATGTGACGAATGTTATCCAAGCAAGAAACGAATTAACAAATCGCCTCGAGCACAACACAATTCTCGCACTTGTAGATCTGGCTCCGACACACTGCTAGCATTGGCTGTCTCTGAATCACACTATCCTGATGCTTTGGATGGAGAATATTGCCTTATTATGGTTATGAGCATGCAATGCAATGAATTAAACACTCGCGCGTCGTCGTCATCGTTGTCGTAGTCGTCGACGTCGTCGCTCCTTCCGATTCCAACACTTGCATTATAGAAGGGATTAAATGGAATTAACACGTGGACTTGGTCGACAGCATCGCCATCATCGTCGTTGTCGATTCGTCGTATACGTAGTAGTCGTGCCTTTGCATCCAATCAGCACTGCAAATGGCATACAAGCTTGTAAAGCGTGACTTTGCCGCCGCTGCGCTGCCACCAACACCGCACAGTTGAATAATTCCGATATTTTTTTCTTCATTTTGGCAGAACTGTAATTTAAGTGTCCATTGTATAGGGTACACTCTGGTTTGGTCAGCAGTGAGATCGTTTCGCAATGATAGGTACCTATTCTCGAAGTCCTCTTTTGTAAAGGTAGTGGGCTGAATGAAGAGCCTGGGCTTATCTCTTGTCCTGGCACGCACTTACATCACTTACGGTGGAGTAAATCACCATCGGGAATGTCAGAGGCTTCTTGTTGGAGCATAAATTCATCTTGAATTCTGAGAGTGCACTCTGAGTGGTGCAATCGGGTGATGCCATCTTAAGGCAAATCGATCTGTGCTGATTGTCTGGCTGCGGCACTCTATTGCTAATGTGCACCAGAAATATGGTCACTTTGTTCGATGACGATGTTGGTTGGATGAACAGACGACACACCACTCAGTTTCAAACAGACATTCAAAGCAGATAGACGTGCAGCGGATAGTTTTAAACACTTAACAAAAACAACCACCAAATCTACCAGCGAAGGGTTTTACCTGCGACGATTTTCAAAAGTTTTATTACCCTGTGGTAATAAAACCCGAAATCATTAGCAGAGTTAAGCTACCTAAGCCAACCCTTAATTAATGTGCGCATGAAAGTTTTTCTTAAAATATCGTGCGAGGATTAAACTAAGTGGTGCCATATAATAATTAAAGTAAAAACAATTAGCAGCAATTAAAAATGGGTGAGCCTTTTAATCTTGAAAGTGCGTTTATTGCCCTGGAAGAACTAATTAAGAGGATCATCAACGACCTGGGTCCTGAACACGGTTCGCGAATCAATAAAACCCTAGGAAGTTTTATCACAAGTAATGATCAATTGCAGAAGAACAAAGAAGACAAAGCCGAAGATGAAATGGAAACCGAAAGTGAAGAAAGCTCATCGACACACGCCAACGATGAGGTGCAAACCAGCCAAGATGAACCAGCCAGAGAAGAAGAGGATACTTGTGATTCTGCTTCCAGTTCGGAAATTGATGGTGAATCTCCCCAGCCAGGGCAGAAGAGGCCTAGGAAATCCGGAAAAGGAGCAACTGCAGCCAAAAAACTAATAATCACGGATTTCTACAAGCCATCAACAGCAACAGCCCAGCATTCTCCGAATAAGCAGCCAACATCAGCCAGTCCAAACAAGCCGCCAACAGCACAACAGTCACAAGCTGCAACACAGCCACCAACAGCTAAACAACCAGCAACAGCAAGTACAACTGCCGCCCAGCCAACGCCTCCAATCACCACCACCAAGACAACAGGAATGCCACCAATCTTCTGTTTTTCCGCTAACATCGCGGAAATCAGCAGATTCTGCAAAAATAAAAACATCAAGGTGACATTTAAAAACCGGAGCACAAAGACAACCATCATTTCAACTGGGAACCGCCAATCTTTTGAGGACATTAAAAACTTCCTAAAGGCGAGGAAGATCCAATTTAATACCTTTACACCCCGAGAAGATAGGAAGAACCTACTAATGCTGAAAGGACTTCACTTCACACTCGCAGCCATTGAAATAGAAGATGAACTTAGGATCGAGGGTCTCCCAGTCATCAAAGTCACTGAATTCAAGTCCAAAAAGGCACAGGGCAAAGAATTCAACAACTTCGTCGTAGAACTAAGTAAGAGCTGTGACATCGCCGAGGTCTACTCAAAGACATTGATAATGAACCACCGGGTTCATTGGGAGCGTCTTAGGACCAACGACATCGTGCAATGCCGAAACTGCCAACGTTTTGGTCACGTTGCCACAAACTGCGGCCGCCAATATGTTTGCGTTAAGTGCAAAGAAGACCATGAACCAGGACAATGTAGAAGGAAGGAAAACACCGGATCGGATGTATGGTGCGCCAACTGTAAGAAGGAAGGACATCCAGCTAGCTTCAAAGGATGCCCGACACTGAAAGCTAAGCTTACCGAAAGGAATAAGGTGCTGGCGCAGAAAAAGTCTCACCAGGAGTTTGCTGCTAAGTCAGCATGTACCATTACCCGGCCAGCAGTGAGCTATGCAGCAATGGCCCTAAAAGCACAACCACCAAAGGCAGCAACACCCAAGCCAATAGCACCAATGAAGAACCAAACACAACAACGGCAAACCAGGACTCCAGCAAAGAGCATCCCAGTTAAGACAGGGCCAACTAAGCCGACCAAACCAGCATCTACATCAGCACCACCACCGATGAATCTCAACAACGAAGTTGAGCGCCTCTTCGGAAGTGACCTCTTGTCAGTGATGCAGAAAGCCCGGAGTGCCGTTCCGTCTAACTATGGGCTTCTGAGTGATAAAGATAAGTCCGCGGCCTTAGCCACCTTCATCTACACACTATGTCATTAAAGAAGCTCCGCATACTGACGTACAATGTCAATTCATTGTACAGCCTGGAGAAGAGGACATCATTCATCTTGTTCTTGAAGAACAACAGCCCAGACATCGCCCTCATCAGCGAGACCAACGTGACACGGAAAAATAACATTGACATCGTTGGATTTAACACCTTCCGACAGGACAAAGCCGAGAACCGAAGAGGGACTGCAATTTTTGTAAAGAAAAATATAAGCACCAGTGAAACCATCATCAAAGGACTCTCGACCAGTGAAGCTACTGCCGTAATCTTAAACCTAGGAAGAGATGAGACACTCACCATAATAAGCGTGTACTTCAAATGCAATTCCACGGCCAAAAACATCCAGAGCGACTTACAGACCCTCAACGGCACACTCTCGAGAAGCACTTATGGACTCATCGGCGGTGATTTCAATGCTAGACATCACCTTTGGATGGATACAACAATCAACACTGAAGGGAAGGCAATATCCGACTGGTTGGATTTCAACAGTGCCCAACACTCGTTAGTTGTAATTTCTCAACCGAAACCAACCTACCCAAGAACACCTTCAACATTGGACTTCTTCTTAGTAACATCAAATTTTGTGCATATTCATCCTGATTTCTGCAACTTTATCTGTTCAACAGTATCCAGCGACTCGGACCATGAAGCAGTTCAGCTCAGTATTAAGCTTCATCAGCCCATCAACTTAGTGACACAACCAGCGGAACACTTAATCAACTATAGGAGATTGGATATAGACAGGCTGCAGAGAGAGGTTGAACAATCCATCACTTTCCCACCACACAACAGAAATCTCCAGAATGTTGAAATTGATGCTGCTATTGATTCTCTGGAAACGGCAATCACAAGTGCACTGGACAATCAAAAACAGCCGAAGACATCAAAGGACCGCTACCAACATCTTCCAGTACACGTGCAAAATTTATACGCACACAGACAGCGGTTAAGAAAACGCCTCCAAAGGATCCACAAGCGGGACTTAAACACATCAAATGCCAACTACCGGACAGTGTGGAGTGAGCTGCAGTGCACCAACATCATGCTCCGTAACGCCATTCAACACTTCAACAACACACAGTTCCAGAAGAGACTGCAGTCAATAAAGCCCGGACCTGATGCCTTCAAGAATATCAACCGAATTGTTGGACAGAAGTCACCAATGCCGGAAGTTATTAACACCAACAATGGAGAAGCAACAACATCTCAGGAAAAAGCAGAAGCATTTGCAGCCCACTTCGAAGGTAACTTCACACCGAACCCTTCCGCAGACCCAGTTTTCTTACAGGAAATGGAAGCATCCATCCGAAGGACCTTAGTACCTAACATCGATGTAGCAACATTCAGCAACACCAATCCCGCAAGTGATCCAGTTGACAGCCCAAACCTGAGCACCCCAGAAGAGATTGCCGAAATAATAAGCCTATCCAAACCTAAGAAATCAGCCGGACCGGATGGTATTTCCAACTTCGTCATTAAGAGGCTCCCGCAGACAATATTAATCTTCTTAACCATTATCCTCAACAACTGCATCAACAACAGCTACTTCCCGCAGAAATGGAAAACTGCAAGAATCGTGGCAATTCCTAAGAAAGGTGCGAGGAACATTATATCTAATTACAGGCCAATTTCTCTTCTCAACAACCTAAGTAAGCTCTTGGAAGAGCTGACACTGAGGAAGCTCAAGAAGTTTTGCAGCGATTTCAACATTATCCCAGACATGCAGTTCGGCTTTCGGGAGAAGCACTCCACACTGCATCCGCTCATGAAGTTCCACCAAGACATCACCTCAGCTTTGAACAACCATCAAGTTACCGTCGCATGCTTTCTGGATGTCGAGAAAGCATTTGACAGCGTATGGATAGAAGCCCTTATCCATAAACTTCATTTACTAGGCTTCCCTGTAGCACTAATAAAAATCATTTTTTCTTTTCTTTCTTCTAGGAACTTCTTCGTACAAGTGGAGGATAGAAAATCAGCAAAGAAGTGCGTTAGAGCTGGAGTTGCCCAAGGATCAAAACTTGGTCCCTTCCTCTATAGTATCCTGACGTCAGACCAGCCGCTTGCAAGTGAGTGCGAGAACCTGCTTTACGCTGACGATTCGCTCACATACTACAAGTCCGTCTCGCCAACGATAGCTGCCAGGAAAGTTGAAGCTCACATTCGAAAACTGTATGAGTTCTACAGTAAATGGGGTATCCGGATCAACTCATCCAAATCGGAATTACTGTGCTTTAGACGAACAGGAGGACGAAGCATTCGGTCAGCTGCAAACTGTAGGAGCATCACACTTACACTACCTGATGGTACTAAATTGGCAGCCAAACGCAACGCGAAGTATTTAGGGATCAACTTTAACGAGCTCCTGAGGTTCAACCTTCACTCTAGGTCTGTCCTGAAAAAAGCCAACTACGCCTTCCATCGCCTTCATCCCCTGATGAAGAGAAGAAACGGATTAAGCCAACCAACGAAACTCCTGATCTACAAGCAGCTTCTACGACCTGTCATCGCCTATAGCTTTCCGGTATGGTATACCATTTCCAAGACAGCCATGAAGGAACTTCAAATTTTTGAGAGGAAAATCCTGAGGATCTGCACCGGACTTTACTTCGATCGACAGCGACAAAAATACTACAGCAACGAGCGACTTTACGAGGAAGCAAACATCATGACGTTGGAAAAGTATCTGCTGCAATCTGCAAAGAAACTTGTCGGAAGTATCGCCAACCACCCCAATCAGCTGATGAGAAGCATGAGAACCCAACAACGACATCCCGAACCCAGATACCTTAGTGCTTTGGATATTCTGGATGAACACATAATCCCAACCGACAACGAGGAAGTAGTTTACTTTTACGCCGATACGCAATCGGCCTACTACCGCGGCTAAATCCCATACCACCCAACCCACCATTATCAATACCACAACTGGACAACCGGGACGGAACACCCCGAGGATAACCTAGTCAGCAGACTTGTAAAATTAAGCCTATTCATGTACTATATTTATATATATTTTATCTTTTATCCATTGTATAAGGTTAGGCCCCATATGTGCCAACAAATTTTATATCAATCAATGTATCTTATTAGAAATAAGTTAAGCTTAAGTCAATTGTATATAGTATGTTCAATAAAACAAAATAACTTGTAGAGCACGAACCGTTATGTGTGATATATCAAATAAAAGGTTATGTTATCAGCATGCGTATTAAAGTTAAAGTTACGACACACCACACCGAAAGACGATTGGGTAGGTATTTTGAACATTTATGCGAGTTGATTTGTTTTCATCTCTGACCATGAGTTTACAATTTACTGGGCTTGTATTCTGCGGGATGATTTCGATTTATGTGAGCGGCGTTTCTGGTGTATAAATCGTAATTAGAATTGGCATGACATGTGTGGCGGCCGGCGATGGAGAGTTTGAAGCGCATGAGAAATAGTCGTGTTTACGTGCCCAGAGTTGTCGTCGTCGTTATTGGCGTCAACGGACATCATATAGAATGTATGTATTTATGCTCGGCTTAATGGTTGATGAGAAGAGGTTACGACATTCATTACGTACTCATTGTGTGACACATTCGACACTAATGGATGTAGGTTTTCACTTGCAAGTTTTGCGCATGATGTACAGAACACAAGGTAATATACTCCAGCCATTTTCATAACGTCACTTGTGATATTTAAATGGAATGTGAACACCGCCTTACAGATTTAAGACAGTCATCCTTGAATGTTTTATCTATGGAAAGCAAAATATACGACACATGTTTGTTTATTCTATGTAAACTTTATATGAACAAAATTTGAATAAATTAATTTATTTATACACTGATGACCTCACAAAAAACTTTTGCGGCTTTAATCAAGAAATATGTTACAAGTTTCAGATTGCTGAGGCCTAAAACAATTTGTATGCCTCAGCTGAAAAATGCCGTCGTTTTGAAGAATAAGTTTCAGTGTTTACATTGTTACGGGTGTGACACTTTAACTCATCAATTATTCACAATATTAATTGATTTCAATTTGACCAATTTACAAAACGCATCGTATTCTTTATTATCAATTGATGATATACTTCAGGTTATTTCAATATCAAAATCAGTTTTATTATGGGTGTGACATAAAAGAGCAAGATTTTTTATACGTCATCAAATTTATGTAAACTACAAAATAGTGTCTAACTTTGTGAATTCAGTTTCAATTACATACCTATTTCAAAGTTTATCTTCAGTATTAAGTACTTTATCTATTTCAAAGTTTATCTTCAGTATTAAGTACTTTAACAGGTCTGTTTGGGTACTGCCTAAAACAGAAATATTTCTACTTTTTTCAACATTTTTAGCCCAAATCCTGTTTGGGTACTCTGGAATGGTGTAGTTTTGTACATTATTTTTGACAAAAGTAGAAATATTTCTGTTTTAGACAGTACCCAAGCAGACCTAACAAATGATACATAAAACAATGAAGTAATATCAACAATAATAGTTTTGAAACTAAAACGGGCATGACGAGTACCCTGTACGGGCGTGACATTATACTATAGAAATCTAGTACTACTATTATATGTATAACATTCCTTTCTACTAGAGCAGAGGAGGTAGTAGATTAATCATGAGTTTATAAGTAGATCTAGTGTAACAATTAACACATGATCTTCTGCTCGAATAGATAGGAATGTGTAGTTATTGTACTAGATTTCTACACATGTCATAAGTATTCCACCACAGGCCACAGACCACACTATGGTTTGTTGTATCTGATTTGTAAGTGTTTAGATTTACAATTCTTTCGTTTAGAAATTAGCGTTGAATTTGGATGTAATGTAAAGAAAATATGTCAATCTGACAGTTTTTATAAATTGTTTTCATTTCCACTCGAACAACTAGTAAAACCCGTCTGTTAAACGCAATTTTTGATAGCAACTATACCTATATTTACTTAAACAAACCAATGGAATTCTGAACCAATTCCAAATACGATTGAATTCCGTATCCAATTTCAATCAAATCATCATCACATCGAGCGAACGTCCATATCTTCAGTTCACTACAAAAGGCAAACAAAAGACGAATTCCCAGAGCGTTTCTTTAATGAGATACTTTTGTGTGTTACATATCCGTAAATGGAATTCCGCAATGCGATCGCCAAAGCTTCTGGAAAGTGCAGAAACAACTTGCAAATCTCTTTTATAATCATCATCGTTCTTTCTCTTTCACTCTCTCCCTTCTTTCTTTTCTTTATAAGAGGTCTCTTGAATTTTATTTATTTTCTTTTTTCAAATTGAAATTACCAGGTACGAACATAGAAGGAGGTTGGCCTGTTCATAAATTAATTGCTTCACCATGCAATGCCGCACAGGCAAAAGCAACTTCCATCCACGACAGACAACTTGCCGGGATATATTTTAGTTGTTGTTGCCGTTCGGCCCAGCTCCACTTCATTTGTCAATAATGTTAACAATCATTGTCTTCGCAGCGGTAGACTAACGATTGCCAATTGAACCAGTATAGAGAGAGACTCTTTGCGGACCGCCAGCATTTTCTTTTCCTTGGACAACTTATAGAGTTTACTTCAGATGGCATGGCATTTGTTGGACTTTGAAGGAGAGACTCTATCACGCAACACTACGCAGCAGGAGAATAAATTTGGAGCAAGATCTTGTCGTCGTGGTTTGTATAAGTTTGTCTATCCAATTCAACACGTTGAGCGAACGTTATTGGTTTTACCATAGCATATCAACTTCTTGTATATAAAGTAAACAAACAGTCCAAAGAGAAAGGAAACCTAATCAGCCAACTCCCGAATTGAATAAATAACGGTAACTTGTCTTTCAGAAATTAGTTTCAATTTAAACAATTTGACTGATTTGGAAGGTATTTTTTTTAAAGCACATAAAACTTATAATTTGGCAAGTTATGTAATTGATGTGTTTTCTTGAATTTGTTTGGATCTTTGCTTTTGAGTAGCTTACCATAAGGTCTGTTCAAACTCGTTCTGAAAATGCCCAATTTAGATATATTTAGTTATTTTATTTCCCAACTTCAAAAATTGTGCTGTTTTCGGTAGAATATCTCCCCCATGAGCGAGTACGAAAGTCTCAGTTCTGACAAATTTAGTCTTAGAATTTTTAAAATAAAACAAAAAAACAGTTAAATTGTTTTTTTCGTTGAAAAAAAATTTAATCGCATTTGACAAACCCCTTGAACTTAGGTTCTGAACCTTTAGAGGCTTCCCTTCAAGCAAGAAAACTGAATTCAGAAAAGACACTCCGACCTCCGACCGAGAAAAACGGGGTTGCACTCACACACTTGCAACTGTTTGTGTATGAACACAAAGTCGAAGGAGAAATCGTGGTGAAAAAACCAATACATATAAAATCGGCTCCGCGGTGATTATAATTTCCATACTAATTTGAGCCGCCTTCGGACCCGTTTCGTAGTCGAAGTCGGACTCAGCTCCACCTGAGGCGGAGCGGATTCGGACCCAGGTCGGACTCGTTTGCTTGAAGGGTTTGATTGGTCAAATGTCATAAAAAGTAAGGTAACTCAAGTTCAATGTCACCTGTGTTGATTTCTGTCGTTTTCTCAAAATCCCAACTACCTAAGACGATGTTCACATTGGCCTCACTCTTCCAACTCATTTTGGCAGCTATGTAAGATTTTAAATTAATTTAAAACTTCGCTATCTCTTTCCCACCATGAAGTTCAAGTGAGAAAGTGACACAGAAATGTCAAAATAAGTTGATGGAGTAATTGTGAACACCGTCTAAGAATTGATAAAGCGCTTAGGAAAACCGGCCTTTGTGTCAAAATATTTTTTTATGTGCGTTTTGACATTAGGTACTGCTTTTAAAATTCTTGATTTTAACAGCAGAAGCATGTATTTCTTCTTCAAAGGCAGACCTATGTATAAACTTTAAAAATGATTATTCCTAGCTCTCATTCCCGACTAAGCTATACAAATAAGCCAACAGACTTAGGTAAAACCTGATCCTTATGTCAAAAGTACAAAATCTATCGCATAAATCATCGAGCTATAAAAACTAAAATCCTTTATTTACCCCTAATCAAAGAAGCAATTTCTCAATGTCTCCAAAGTCCACGACATCCATACTTATACATAACTATTAACACTAACAACAACGCTTGATTGAACGTGATGCCATTACTTGCGCATTGCTCCATGAATAGAACTAATTCGAATCAGAAAGAGAAAATTCCCTAATCACATCCGCAGCAAATTAATTTCCTGTGTCCTGCAATGACAGTCCCCCAATTCTCATTCTAATTTTATGTAGGTGGCGAGATACTATCCATATAAATCCTTAACAATTTACTCGCATGTGGTTGGATTTATATGTGTAGAACTTTTATCTGTGGTAAAAGTTGAGTTATTTCAAAGTCGGAAGTGCCTTATACATCAATTTCGGCATTGAATAACTTATTATAATCCCTTTTTGTACATTATTTATATGACATACTCGTACATACATATGTATTTACATTTAGTTTTTCCTTATAAAGATTCATCTTGTAAAGACCTTTTGTAGCAGAAAATTGGACAGCTATAATTTGAAGGAAACTCGCTTTTGTGTTTGATATTTTTGTGTACCTTTTTTATGCGTAGGTGCGTGTAATGTATCATTTCATTAAGGATAAAAACTCTTCGTCATATCATAATATAACTTCACTGGATCGATGGATGTGGGAATTTGAAGACGTGACATATTGGATAAGATTTTTTTTGATTGATTTTGTTATAGATTTTTGTCGTGATAGGATATTTTTCTAACTCAGAGAAAATAAGACAAGTTTTGTTTGTGTTCATAGTTTCCAGGGGAATTATCTTTATTTTATGCTTTACTTTGCATTGATTTTTACTTCCCATTGATGGAACTATAGAAGAGCTTTAGGATTCCTAATTAAATCAAACGAAAGATAATAATAAAAAATGACGTAAGGAGAACCCTTTAATCTTTAAACATGAATTTTGTAATGGTTCTGATTTTATCGTATTATTAAAATAACAACAACAATAACAACAACATCAACAATAAAATAACAACAATTCGAATCCGAAGTCCAAAAAAAACATGACCCCACGTATCTAAAAAAAAAAGTGACGTCATAGATTTTTTTTAGAGTACCTACCAAAATCTAATAGAAAAGTATATTTTGGTTCAATGATTTAACACCAAAATAGTTAATTTGTTAAAGAAAATTAATAAGAAAGTTGTCAAAATTGTTGCTTATCAAACAAATACAAAAAATACCAAAATAAAAAAAAAGGTTACGTATACACCCCCGAGAACGTAAAAGTTTAAACTTGATAGAAGTAACTACAAAATGTGTTGCTGTTAATAAAAATTAAACCCATCTTTAAAAAAAGTGGTTGTGTGTAAAGTTGGTTTAAAAACGATAATTCTACGTGATAACGTGTGCCGATGTCTCTCTTCTACTTGGCCTCATCGGCCGATGGAGTGAAAGAGTGATAATTGTGACAAAAGCCAACACTTGGGCTATTTATTTTAAAGGCCAAGTCGTTTAACGCCATTTTCACGTATAAAGAGTCAGCAGTTCAGGGTGTTAAACCCTTGAACGATTTGTCTTTTGTCATAGAGATCCGGGGAAAATTTGTCTGGAACGTGAACAACGTTCCGCGGCTAAGAATTATTTCATTATTTTATGATGTAAAACACATCCAAAGTATAAATTTTCTTGAAAAAAAAAAAATATTTTTTATCGGGAAGCCGCCATTTTGTCAAAAATCAAAATTTTGACTATTCCATCGATCATTAGGGGTACCATTGACTTAATATATATGGACTGCTAGAAGCATATTCAGGTTGGTTCCACTTGTTTCTTCGCGATACTAGCGCCCTAAAAAAAAAGCGGAGAATAAGTGCAACATTTTTGACGAAGTGCGAAAGGAACAAATCCACAAATTTAAGAGACAAATATTTTTACTGTATTAATTTTTTGATCTTAGATCAATTTTTCCAGATCTGGACACATCTTTTTGCTGACACCACTATGCATCATAGCCACCGTTCCATTGGAGGTGGTAGTTAACTTGCGAGTAGAAATCTAGTACAACATAACTACACATTCCTATCTAATCGAGTAGAAGATCATGTGTTAATTGTAGTACTAGATCTACTTATGAGTAAACTAACACCTCCAATTGAACGGGGCTATAGTTGATAGCCGATAGTTTAACAAACTTTTGTTTCATAATAATTTTTTCTGGGCAAAATCAAATCAACGTTTGAATAAACATTTGACAACTGCGGTCGGTACCTGGTGCATAGACAGAAATATACACTAATACTATAGCAAATAATAATCAATCTGAAAACATATTTGATTCGTCACGAAAAAGATCAATTTGAAGATTAAAATATAAATTTACCAAACGAAAACCCCATAAAATTCAAAAAATTTTAAATTATTTAAATTTTGAATTCAGTAACGACTATTTTAAAAAAACCATTTCCGCCAGCCATCAATGTTTTTTGTCGCACTACCTTATCGACAACAAAACTATTATTTCCAGAGGGCGCTACCATTAATTAGGAAGATTTTTTGACATTTCTCTGCCGCACATGTTTGTATTTGTTTACAATCGCATCTTTTACTTTTTCTTCTTGAAAATATTTAATTATTTCTTAAGAATTCTAATAAAAATTTCAAACAAAAATGGACGAAAATAATAAACAAAATGACCAAAATATGAATGAATCTTTTGAAGATGTCACAACAAAAATAACAAAACGTAGAACACTTGTAGCGCCATGGAAAAATATGTAAGTACAATGCATTCACATTCCAAGAGCATTTTCACAGTTTTAATAATTTAATTAAATACAAACCAGTGAAGAATTCAATAAAGTATATTCATGGATCTACGGAGAATCCTCTACAAACGAAACCAGACAACTTGCCTGCCGACAAATGACTGTCTGGAAAATTCGTCGTTCAAATCTAACTCCAGCCGCCGTTTTGGGTACTTTAGTTATTCTTGAAATTCAATTAAAAGATCAACAAGACAAAGACTCAAACAACACTCCCGAACAAATGAAAGAATTACAAATTCTCTATGCCAGTGCATTTACACGCTTCTTCAATTACATGTCTTCCATTATGCAAACACAAACCCAAAACATGAAAACCATGTACGAAACGGCCAAAGAACTTAATCTGCGCTCATTTGTTGTCGATTTGAGACACATGTGTGCCCATGGTCAAGATATGCCTTCAATTGAAATCCTCCGAAGTGCTTCCAAGTACTGTCTGCGTTGGTTGGAGGATTTCTATTGGAAGAGTCAGAGTAATTCCATGCAAAATGTGGATATTCGAGATATTCGCTCGAAAGATACAACTAGCTTTGAACAAAGTGTTTGGAAGCTATTCCAGTTGTATGATGCAGCTTTGAGATGTTGCTTGAAAGGTGAGAAGATTAGCAAGAAAAATGCCAGATGGGAAAAGTTACTCCAACCCATCTCAGATCCAAATAAGTATAATTTGAGTCCTTTTGAGATATTGGGTATTGTTGTGAAGAACTTTGGAGTTGAAGTGATACGAGAGAGAAGCATGATGGATTTGTCGGAGGTCGCTATTGATGCTTTTCTACAAATGAGATTTTTCTTTAAATTTGTCAGTGGTAAGCTTGAAGTTCTGGGGCCCTACTTTATATTTTGTTCCGAAAGTCAATTCTATTCGAAAGTGCTTTCCGTTGTCCGTTCTGCTTTTGAATTGGTAGGTTTTCTGTAAAACTTTCGAAATGGAAAAAATAGTAGGTACCTACTTACGGATTAGTTTTTATGTAATTTGTCAAATTAAGTGACCAAAACAAATAAAAAAAACTGTTGAAGTTATTTACTACCGACTTCCAAATAGGAGGAGGTATTCAATTCGTTTGTTTTTTTTTGCCCTTATTGCGAGTATCGTATGTCTACCGATAGACGACTTTTGTCGAAAATCGATCATCGAAAATGAATTTTGGTGTTGTGAAATTCTGTTGTGAACGAATTTTTTCGTTATTTTGTTCGAAAAAGTTTACCATTTTGCTATCGACTTAAATCAAGTTCATAGTTCACAATACTAAATATTTTGTCGAAAGAGATACACAATGCCAAAGCAGATATCTATATCGATTCGACTGATATGCACAAAATGTGGATAAAAAACTTTCATACTTTACAATTTTCCAAGTCAAATCATTTTTTTATGCATATGACCCAACGTCTCAAAAACTAATTTTCAATTTAGTTCTTTTTGATGTTTAGTCAAAAATTCAATTTATAAGTTCAAGTGACCTCAACTCCAAAAATTTATAAAGCGTTTCGCCCAGGTACGACAGTGGGCTCATCAGTGAGATCTGTCGTACCCTTACTAAGACGCCTTATTTTGGTCGATGTTTACCGACACTATATAAAACTCACAGCATGAATATACTGTGAATTTTAATATTCTAAGGGAATTTGTTTGAATTCAGACCCTTAGAAAATGTATTTTAATAATTTTTTATTATGTTTGTTATTTTTTTTGCTTCGTTATTTAGTCAAAAATATATATTTTTCCGTTATATGTTGCTAAGTCCAAATCAGAAGACGCAAAGTGAAATTTGTTTTGAAAAACCATTTCGACGTTTAAAATTCATAGCCTCGTAAGTCGTTTTTGACTTTTTTTTAGAAATCGAAAAAAAACTTCTTAAAACAATTTTTTTTTTAATGAAAGAAATAGTTGATTTGAGCTTTTAAAAAAACTATTTTTTTATTTCTTTCATTTTTTTAAATTTTTTTAAGAGGTTTTTTTCGATTTCCAAAAAAAAAGTCAAAAACGACTTACGAGGTTATGAAGTTTAACCGACGATTTATTACTTTATTACCAATCAAGATTTTGAGATATGTATCACAAATTTCTTTTTTAAATATCTTTGAGAAAAAAAATAATTCAAAAAAGAAGTAAATACCTTTAAAACGTTTTAATATGGCGTTTTGAGATTACATAAGTAGTTTTGCCTAAAAAAAATTTAACGGTGATGTAATCGACGTCAAATGTACTCAAAAAAACGCGTTTTTGACCTGTTTATACTCAAGTATTTAAAAAAAATTGACGTGCCAGTGAAATTCGAATTCGGACTCTGCACACAAAAATCCTTTAGAAAAGTAGGTTTTGGTTCAAGCTCTGTTATCGTTGCTGACCAGTGTAATTATAGAATAAGTTTAATATAAAACGAAGTCAATTAGATAAGATGCAAAATAAATGAATAACGGATTGAACGGACAATTATTAAATTTTTGATAGGTTTCTTCACTTTTATTTCTGATATAAATCTCTTCCAGAAATGCTGGATTTTCCTGGCGTCGAATTCTATTAACATAGCTATTATAATTTTTTGTTGTAAATTTTAGCTTGAAGATTCCCTATAAATTAATTTTATTTGCTTAATTTGTTACTATCACTAAATTTACTTTCAAAAAAATTACATTTCGAAATATTTCTTATGCATTCCGCTATCACTATTTTTGTAGAAACAAAATTTCCATATTCGAGTACTTTTGCCATTAGAAAACGAGTTACGGGGTAGGAAAAATCCACTTTTGGAATTCTCATTTCGAAAGTAGTAGATTCCAATCCGCTTTAGAAATAGAGAGTACCAAATATTCGTTTTAGAATTTGTTTACTTTCGGAACAAGATACCGAGTTTTCCATCCAATTTTCTTGATTTTTTCGTTTTCCAGACAAACTACCCGAAACAGATGAAGAACTTGAGAATCTTATTAAACACACTCAGGGAATTTTCCGAATGTTTGCCGTCTATGATCTGATTGAGGACTTATTCCGCAGTCTTTTGGCGATTGTAGAGAATGACAATGAAGAATCACAGCGCCGAAAAGGGGCTAGTTTCTGGGCAAATCAGATTGTTCTAGGGTTCATAGCTTTTCGTCGTTGTAAGGAGATTTTTAAAATCGAAAGAGAGGAGGTGAGTCTTTAAGTCTTTCCCATTAATTATAATTCATTTTAACTCCATTTTCTTTTTTAGAATCCTGATCAAAACTTTGATTTGAATTCTCTAAACTTTGACAATACCTCGAAAAGAGTTTTGAAGTTTTACTCTAGAAGTGGCATTAATCCAAAGACAGCTTTAATCTTTGGTGATTCTGTCCGAAGACCATGGGTATGGACTTTTGACAAAGAGTTTGTTGAAGAAAGAGTTCGATTTGTGAACGAATATTCAATCGATATACTTAAAAAGTAAGAAATTAAAATATGGTTGAGAATCAATTTTATTATATTTTTTTCTTCCGTTTAAGTATCTTGCATTTAGTTGATCCACAATTAACAGAAGCTGAAATAAAAAGTCTGAAGGAATTAATGGAGTTAAGGCTTCTCAATGACACATCCATAGATTATCCAGATATTGCAGAGGATGAGTCAAGTTCTTCTGATAAAATATACACACCCACAGATGTTTTGATTCAGATTGGAACCATTGAAAATGATGATACTGAAATGCAAGATGTTACTGATGGTGGGGTTAAAAAATACGGAATATGGTCAACTGTTCCAGGTTTGTATTGAATATATTTTAAGAAAATTAAAACTAACTTTGTTTCATTTCTTTCTATTTATAGATTGTCAAGATTGGTATACTTGCCCCATTGGAAGCCTTATATGGGACTAGATTTGTATATAAGCTCCTTGTATAACTTTTCCTAAAAAAAAAACTGTTGCCTGACTATGAATTTAATATAATTTCTGATTTTTTTTAAATAAACGCTTCTTTTGTTAAAACAAATATTAATTTGGTTGTTTTAATTCTCATTCAGCTTGATTAATTAAGGGGTTTTATCCACTTGTAAGTCCGAAAAAATGTGATTTTTTTGTGAGTTTTTTATGAAGAGGTTTTTTTTTTTAAATAAATACAAAGAATAAATAATGTACATATCGTCGGTCTCATGAGAAAACCTCGTAACTCCCAAAATCAAAATTTTACAGGAGATACGAAAGAGTAAACAAACGACAGAGTAGTTGGGAAGAAACGCGCTGTGCAAAATTTGAATTTAAGTCTATTTTGAGTTTTCGGAACGACCCCAAATTTTCTGGGTTGCTCCGCTGACATATTTTCTAAAGAATGGCATTCAAAAGTCATTTTTGAAAAAAAGTGGAGTTACGAGGTTTTCTTATGAGACCGACGATATTACATATTTATTTGCAAACAAAAATTAGGTTCCGTTGTTTCTGTAGTATATCTTCTAGAGGATAGTCTAATAGCCCAAAATAGTCTAAAAGCCCACAGCAAATTTTGGGTGTGCACTGTGGAGGCATAACCAAAGTGTGCGAATTCATGTCTGGTAGCTTTGAATAGCGACTTAATATAGTTTTTGTGGTGTTAAACAACACGAGTTTTCCAATTAATATAAGTATGTTTAAATCACACTATCTTACACTCTAAATAAAGAAACTGATGTTATGTCATTTTATCTAACCTCAATCTTTACGATGCGATCAATAGAACTCAAGATAAAAGTTGTGGAAGCGAATTTGTTTCGGAGACTTTTCTGTTTAATTTGTTGTATGTATGTTTCTTTGAATTAAAAACTCTCTAAAAATAGAGCTCATATGGTTAGTTAAAAAAGCTTGAGTTCTATTTGTTGCATCGCCAAGATTGAGGTGTATTTTTGTTCTCCCCCTGAAAGCTATTGCAAATTTAATCCCAAAAGAATTTTGGACCCTGACTGGGACAGGCTTGTTGGCTGAGATCAAGATCCACCCTGGACCACCCTTAATTAAACTAAAAACAAAAGTAATCATACTTTTCATCTTTTACACAAAACACAATTCACCATGTTATAATTAAAACATCGATTCACCTTTTTTTAATGTTTTTTACTTTTGACTGTTTATTATGTTTTCAAAAAATTGTTTGCAACTATCCTTACAATTTCATGTTATTTATAGTATGTATGTATATATATATATAATTTCATTTCTTATCCAAACAATATTACTAGGTTTTGCTTTAAAATTTGTTTTTTTCTCATCTTTTATTTTTTTTTTTTTTATTTACTTTGTTTATTTTTTTTTATTATATTTGGCCTATTTTACTTGCTAACTTATGTTTTGTTTTTTATTTTATTTTACTAATTTTCCTTTAGTAATTGGTTCCAAATTTTTGAATCTACATATATTTCAAAAGTTTCATATTAAAATAAAAACTTTTGACAAACTTATAGATTTTTTTTTTTCAAAAAATGTTTCTTTTTTTTTTTATTTAAATGTTTATGATATTATATTCTAAGTTTAAAACTTAAATTAGTTTATTTTTTAAAACAATTTGATTTCGTTTAATGTTTGTTTATTTTTTATATACAAAGTAGTTTTTTTTGTTAAATTGTATTAAATATAAATAAAATTTAAATTAACTACGATTTTATTTGCTTTTTTTTGAAATAGTTTCAATGTGTGTTCCCTTTTTTTATTTAATTAAAAAACTGTCTTCCCTTTATGTTTGGTATGTAATTGATTTTTTTTTTTTTAATTTTTTGCATTTTTAAAATGATATTTTTATTTACATAATATTTTGCATATAAATATTTTTTATATACCCAATTTACAAAATATTTGCTTTTGAAATTCATATAATAAATTTTTTTAACGAGTATGTACATATTTTAATGTACTGTAATTTTCTTTTAAATGAGTTGTTAAACAATCGAATTTACAATTGATCTTTTTTTTTTTACAAAATAAGACAAATTAGTTAATTTTATTCATATTTTTTTTTTGTGTTCTATGTTAATTTTCAAAATATTTATGTACAATATTATTTTTTTAGAATTATGCCTGGTTTATGAACAAATTTTTCATCCATTTTTTTTTTTTTTAAGAAATAAATGTTAATTTTGTTGTTTATTTTTTAATTTTTGAAACCATTTTCTTTAATTAAAAAAAATTTATAAATGTATTAAAGTTATGATTTTTGTGAGTCTAATTAATATTTTATGCAGCAAAGAGATAAGACGTTGTTGTTCGTTGTGGTCCTGAAAACTGAAAAAATAAAACTGAAACACAAAAAAAAACTTAACCTTCAAACAGAAATCGCATAAAACTGCTACTTGAATGAATTGTTGTTGAATTTTAAGCTTGCTATATGAATTTTTAAAAACGTATATAAATATTACTTCTGCTATTACCTGAATTAAATAAAAAATGAGAAAAAGAGAAGTAGCGAAGCGACCCAGTGGCAACTAACCGAGGTGACAAATCGAATTTTCGAAAGATCAATTCAATTCCAAACTGAACTAAAATCGCAAAGGTAACCGTCTTTTCTTGCCCAAAATCCCTGGGCATTTAATGAAAAACAAAAATGCAACTTAACAAAAATAAAATTTAAAAAAAACTAAATAATTGCTTGTTTTTGTTTTAAAATTGTTCTTTATTTTTAAAATATTATAATAAATTGAAAAGAAAAAAAAATTAAACAATATTTCTATTTTGAAATAAAAAATTAAACTATTTTTGTTTTGTTTTGTTGTTTGCAATCTATTTAAATGTAAAATTAAATTAAAAATAAAAAAAAAAACGAAAAAAAAATCATGATTAATAATTTAATTTTTAAACTAAATTTACAATAATTATTTTAATGTGTGTTTGTCGATTGTTTGTTTTTGCTTTTTTTATTTAATTGTATTTATTTTTTGGGGAGTGCTATATATGCAAATGTATATAGAGTTTAAAAAATAAAAACATTAAAAATTACAATTTTATCTAAATATAATATATATTATAATATGTGTGTTTGTGTATGTGTAATGTTTATTTTTTTTTTTTAATTTCACAATGTGAATATAAAATTAAACTTAATCTTTAATTAATAATTTCGATTATTATTTTTGTTTAATGATTCATTTTCGTTTTTTTTTATTGTTTTTACAATAATGCTCTTTTTTGTACATTATAGATTTTTAACAAATAAAAACTTATACAATAATAATAATAATTATGTTGTCGTGTGTGTGTGGGTTTTCTCTACAAACAATAATTATATGTGCTTTAAGTGTGTGGATGTGTGGGATTTTCAGTGTGATTAAATAAAAATCTACGTACATTAAGTGTATCCTCTCTTTTTCTTTCATTTTTTATCTCTTAACGTATTTTTTTTTTTAATTTAAATAAATTATTAATTTTACACAAAAATTACAATACAAAGATAAAATATCAAAAAAAATTATTTAATATATTTATAGAGGTTAAATAAAACTAAATTTTACTAACGAAAAACAACGTCGTTGTCTTTTAGTTTGATTGTTTTTTGTTTAACTTCTTTAGTTTTTATATCCGTTCTCACAGTGACTGAAAGGGAAATTCTCACATAATTTTTTTTTGTTCGATTTAATTTTTAATTAATATTTATAAAAATAATAATGCTAATAAAATATTTTATCATAATACATAATTAGTCGTGATTGCTTCAATAAAATTATTTTTGTTTTTTATTTCTTCCATGAAACAAATAATTAAATAAAATAAAATACTTTGTAAACATCTCAATAACTTAATGCAGTGTCAGTAATATTTTTTTTTTGTTTTGTTTTTTATGTTATACACATGTTCTTAAGATTATGTTTAATTATAAAATTATTTTATATAAATTATCAAATAAACTGTTTATATATTTACAATTAATATATAGATATTTATATTTGTTTTGTTTTAAAACTTAACTACACATTCATGTTTTTTTGTTATTTTGTTTTTTTAAACTAAATTAAAAACATTTTGTGTTGTTTGTTTTTTTATTTATTTTTGTTTTTATTTTAATTTTTAACTACTTTATAATAATTATGTTTACTTGTCTGTTTTAAATGAATTTTTTTGTTTTTTATTTACAATTTAAACTATCATTAGAATATTTTTACTTGTGTCCTTTCTTTTATTTAAGTTATGAACTAGATTTTCTTTTTTAATTTAAAACTTTGTATAAAATGTGTAATTTTATTAACCTTGCTTTTGTTGTCTATGTACAAAATCTCATTTAGCTTAGGTATGTTTTACTTGATCGTTTATCGGTGTTTATTTATATTTTTTTTTAGTAAAGCAATTTATGTACAGACATTGTTTTTCATCTTAAAAGTAGAAAAAGTTTTAATTTAAGATTTTCTTTTTTGTTTATACTTAACAACTAGTAGTAATGTACAAAATATAAGTTTGATTTTTGTTTATTTCTTTTTTTTTTATATAATTTGGGATCTGTTTACTTTGTTTTTTTGAACAACGTGAATAATAAATATTATACGTTGTGGCATGGTATCGGTTTGGTTTTTATTTTTTTTTTATTAATTATTATTCTATTAATTTTTTAAGGATGAGGACTTTTTTTATTGCAGATTAATGCTATAATTTTTGTTTAACTATTAACTTAATTGATTTACGGTTGTGTTTTCAGCAAGTTTCTGTTTTTTTTTTTAACTTTTTTGTTTAATTAAGTTTGTTTTTTTTTTTTTTTGTTAGATTGGTGATGAGTTGAAAACAATACATAATTGCAAAAGGAGATTATTTGACAAAATCAATATTTCAATTCACCAAAAGTAGTGATAAACAGGACGTAGTACTGCACTCTTTTTTCAATTTTCTATACACATACAATTCCAAGAATATAAAACAAATTAAATCTTTAACTCAGTTTAATGTCAAGGCTTACAATTGAAAAAAAAAACTTAAGATTTCGCATATTCTTTGTGAAGGATATCCGTAACTTATTTTGAGAATATTAGGCCTTATCACGATTTCCATTCGTATCAGAAATTTGCTACCATTCCCGAAGAAACAATCACGGAATCCGTTTGTAATGGAATATTTCATATAAATCGTAACTAGGTTCGGACTTTGTGATTGTTTTTTCGAAAGTCGTGGAAAATTTCCGATACAAATGGATTTCGTGAAAGCAGTGTTAAAAGAGTGATACTTTATTCGAGAACAATATGAAATTGAAAGCGTTTGTATTTCGGATGAAACATTTTCTACGTAAAAATCACAAAGGGCTGATTGGGGGTTATCATGAATAAAAATTTCCGTCGAAATGTTTCCCATGTTTTAAATATGGGAGCGAAAATGATCATAAAAAGTCTCCCTCGGAATTTATTGATATCGACAATCAATTTTCCGGGGAAATTTCATACGATTTTTTGTTCCCTGGAAATAAATTCCGAGGGAGATTCAGGATCGCACACAAAATTCCGAGGGAAAAAAATATTCCGAGGGAAACAAAATTCCCCTGTAGATTCACGATAGGGCCCATTATATTTCTATGGATCGTTTCTAGTTTTCTAAATATTCAAAACGTAATGTTCCGAAAAATTGTTTTATGCATTTCGCAAAAAATTTTTATAGTTTTGTTTCTTTCAAAAATCAGAAAAATAATAATGATTAAAACACATAGCGAAATTTGACTACAAACAAGCGAATATTCGATATTCTTCACTTTGCGATAGTCAAATTTGCTAGGGTTTTAAGTTATTTCAGCTCACTTTGTTATGATGGAAATGTTAAAGCAAAACCAAATTCCTAAACGAATTATTTTAACAGCTTGTAAATGACACACAACTCTTATTATATGAATGGGTGTCAGTGACTGTGTTAACACATTTGTTTTTGTTTGATTAGAAAAAGTTTTTCACCAAAACGCTCCGAAGCAAATCTGATAATAAGGGGCCAGTTATAGCCATCATTCGAATCAATTCGGAACATTTTTTGAATGGGTATTTGAATGTGTATTCTTTCGATTAGGAGCAAATTATGTACTGATCAATTGGAAATTAACCAAGGAATTTTTTTTAATGATTTTTTTTGCACAGCAATTTTTTGCTATTAATGTATTTTTCTATTTTCCGGACGGAAATTCATTTTCCTGAACAACTGATTATTATGTCAAAAAATGAAATGAATCGTTCCACTAATTTTCGTTTCAATTTAACACAATTCCAATAATACATTTCTGTCAGAAAAAAAATTTTCGGCTAGATTTCAATATTTCAATAAGGCAACTTTTTCAATGACAGAAATTTTCATTGATTGCTAAACGCCTTCTTAAAAAAAAATTCCACAGTTTCAAATTGTTAGAAACAAGACTGACAAGACTTCGAAGTCTCACGGAAGCAAAATATGGACACCAACATCTGCCCATAGAAAAATTTCGGATTCGTCAAAGTCGAAGTTGTCACTTAAAAACCAAATCAAACGCATGACACCACTCACTGATTTAACTTTTTTACTTCGATTTGGATTGAAATTTGTTCATTATAGTTTTTTTGTAAGAAACATAGTCTAGTAACTTTTCAATATCACATATTCAAAAATTGGCTTTTCAAAGTTAAAATGCATTTGCATGATATATTTCCCAAAAGACTTTTAAAATGGGTCCAAAAATGTTGAAACTTAAGTCACATAACGTTAATTAATGTCCATCAATTTTAGAGCTTGTATAATCTTGTATTAATCCATTTAAAATTCTGATCTAAATTTTAATCTGGCAAATATTTAAAAATTATTATTGATATATTCTATCTTATATTTCATGTGTTGTGCTTCCTTAGGCTTGGCAAATTAAAACAACGAGACAAAAATATTAAAAAAGGCACATAAATATTAAAAAAAAGATATCAAATTTAAAATTGAAGTTAGGCACTTAAGATGAAAACAAGTTTTTTTTTTAAACAAATCAAAATTAAGATACAAGTTCTTTAAAATGGATAACAATAAAATAACCCCCACAAAAAAATAATATGAAACCCCTTTACGATCAATCGAATACATTGCAAAAAACCATTTCAATCACCACCAATCAAGGAATATTGCTGTTTCTATTTATACTTAAATAAATTACTCTTTTTTTGATTTTGTTCTGCTGTTTAAAACTGATAAATAAATTTAAAAAAAAGAATAATTTACAAAATTTTGCTGTATCTCTGTTTTTGTCATTGTTGTAGGATAGATAAACTATTTTGCAACAATATTTTGTTTATATCGTATAATATATTTTATATAAGAGCTCGGGATGTATATGAGTGTGTGGTTTCATTCTTTCATTTTGTATATAATAATATGTATAATATAAGTATATCCTTACAAGTTTTATTTTTTTTTTTTTTTGATAATTATGTCGTTAAGTGTTACTTTTTTTGTTGTATTTTTCTCTAATCATATAAAATCTAATATCACAGATTTTCATTTTGTTTTTTTTTTTTTTGTTTTTTAATAAGTTTTTTTCCCTACAAGTTTCATACAATTTTTTGTTGTTAAGTCCTCAACACAAATCTCAAACAAAAAAAAATATAATAAAATATAAAAAAAAAAAAATATACAAAAATGTACAATTATTTAAATATATGTAACATGAAAGGAAAGATTGACACCTGTTTGTTTTTAGACGATGGCAGCCGTCAGATGATAGAGATCCATTAGCGTTTGCACGTTAATTGGAAGACATGACAAACGATCATGGGTATTCGAATCCAATGCCAGCCATGACAGCGCATTGTAGCCTTCTAACACATAACGCAGGACATCGGCGGTTAAATTGGAATCCAAAGGATGATCATTTGCTGTTGAATGGCTATTGGAGTTGAGAATGTCATCGGTGTTTTGAATGTTTGGCACATGCAAATGCAAAGCAGTTTTGAGAAACACTGGGCAAACGTCCTCGAGATGGGGACAAGCTGACCAAAACCACGCAGGCATGCGACCTGTGGGTGCTGTTGATACGAAATAACCAACAGCAAGGGGTTGTTGAAGTACTGAACCGACCTGGAAATACAAAAAATATGTATGAGGTTAGTTTAGTATGGGTATTCTAAGGGGCTTATGGTTGTTTAACTTACCTCTTCAATATCTTGAGCATCATGTTGCATGCGTGACGAGTTGAAATTATTACCACTGGAACTCTGCCAGCTGCGATTGTCTTCCATGCGATCTGGACTGCCATGATTGGAGTTACGTTCCATTCCCGTTTGAACCATAGCTGCTGTTAACAATAATAAAATCATATTAAGTACTCTCTCCCAATCTTTAAATCTATTTTCACTTACGATCCCAGAATAAATCCATATTAACATCACTCATTGGATTCTCAGGATCTTCGTCAAGATCAAACATAAAATCATTATCGATATCCACTTGAGTTTCATTGAGTTCATTGAATGTTTTCTGGAAGGACTGTAAAGGAAGAAATTTTTAGAGATCATTCTTTACCTCAATTTTAATTTCGAATTTTTACCTGACAAACTGCGCTGGTAGGAAATACCAAGATATGCGTGCATGTCACATCTTGTGGTGTCGATAAAGGATTTTGCATTGAAATTTGACTAAATCGTTCATCCGGAGTAAATTGATCGGGCATAACACGCAACTTGGAGTCCGGCTCCAGTGTCACCAGACATGCACTCAATATACTTGGAGGATACATAAGCGAGCACTGCTTGCAAATGTCCTTTAACTGTTTTGTGGCCTTTTGCAGATATTGCTTGCTCAGCAGCCAACTCCATGATTTCAGCTCACCATGACCAATACGACCGATTCGACCTATCACCAATCGCCATGGTTGATCGGTTTGCGATATAAGTCCCATGATATAATCCATGAGTTTTTGCAAACCCACTCGCCGAGCAGGTGCTTTTCTTCGGCGTGTCCTGTTCGGTATGTCAATGTTGATGATGATTTTTTCGAGCAACTCACCACGATCATCGGTCACTGTGGCCAGCAACCATGACTGATCTTCACTCATGCAATAGTTACAGTACATGACCGAGAATTGTTGTTGATCGAAGCCATTACGCGTCCTTGAGAAGTCCGTTTTGTCGGCCTTTTCGTGCATTGGTGCGAGAATGTAAGGTGGTGTGTACATCTTATGTGGCTGTTTGTTCTGTTCGTCTTTTGATTTGAGGAAGACTTCCATATTGGCTGCCGTTCCGAAGCCAGTGAGACTCTTGACACTGCTGGCGTGCGATAGATACCGACGACATTGCGAAAAGATATTCAAAGCCAGGCACTTAAACTCATCGCTAAGACGTTTTCGATTCCGATTGCGACCTAGCTCGAGTATAGACTCCAGAGATAGAATCTGTAAGTTGATATTGGTACGTACAGATTCTGGAATGGATTTAAGAAGTTCGGAGTAAATTCGCAATAACGAGATGCATGCGATACGCTCGAGTTCGGGCGAATCGCAACCATAGGTAAATGGTTCAACCACATACAGGACAATAATGGGCGGATTTATGTCATCATCAGAACCACCCAAAAGATCGACGAGGGGAGAATTGGTTAGAGTCGCTGAACTATTCAGGGAATCACGATTCTCTTGATCTGATGAGGATGAGGCGGATGTATCTGGTTTGGGCGGTGTGCTAGGTGGCTTAATATCTATGTTGTTGTGCATGCTGCCAGTGGGATCTTGAGAATTTGGCATGGGACTGGCCATAGGGCGGGTAGCGCAATTTCCCGATGAAGTACTCTCTGGTGGATCAAGAAGAGTTTTATCATTCGGAACACGAGTGAGATAGGGAGCCAGGAGATTTTGGAAAGCATTTGCATACATTCGAATCTTTTCCGCGAGAGGAACCTCTTCAATCGTACGCAGCCAATCATCAAGATTTGTTGTTGCATTGGCGCAACCTTCCATCTTTGGACCAACCGTCAACATACCTTCCCATCCCTTCATGGGTGTATGTCTGCCCAGTTTACACATCTCGTAAGTTGTACTGAGTTCTTTGAAGTAAGTCTTGGTTTTGCTAATCACATAGTCGTTCTCCGGACAAATGATCAAATACACAATATCCCTGTGATAAGAATATGGTTCCAGCAGGAGTTTGTCCCAATAATGTATAGCAAATGGAGCAACTGATATCAACTCTTTGTCATAGCCAACTGTAACCGATGGAATTGGTTGTGGTTCACATTGTCCAGAAGCACGACCGGCCAGCCGATGGAATTGCCTCCATGTCAATGGTCCACTCACCGTGTATGTGGCGTCTTTTTGTCCCGAACTTGATTTAATGTGGAAGGCATTTTGTAGTAGAGGTTGCATAGAGTTCATGATGTGCATAATGTCCTTGTTGTTGCGAGTATAACCCGCTGGGATGTATGGCCACTTATGAACGCTTACCGATGAAGATGGTGGTGGACTATTGCTGCGATTTGTTGAGAGTTCCATGCGGTTGAATGCTAGACGCGCTTGTTCTAAGGCCAGGCAGATAATGTCATTAGCGTCTGTGTACTCGAGGACATTCGATATAAGAGTGATGGGAGCGATTTTGGGTTTTTTCCTCCTATGACGGGTCAGTGCTCGATGAATGGAGCTTGTTGAAGTCTGTATCATTGTGCACTGGTCCATAAGAAGATCAAGGATCATGTGTTGTTCGCTGTTAAAGGCATCTGCATTTGCTGGCATCAAAGCCAATGAAGAAGATTGACTGCGACCGTTCGTAGATGATGACGACGCAAGGCTGGCCAAGAGAGCTAGGAGTGACTTTTTCTTATACTTGGCAGGATCTTCTGCAATTCCGGTGATCTCCATTTCATCTTCATAGAAGAGTCCAGATTTATAGGCTAATCGCCGATTAACTACAGCACTAAAGCCACACGAGCATGAGAGTGGATCATCGTCAAGGTAACCAGTTATGTGGTTGTTAGCGCCTCCTTGTCCATTGCTACCTCCTGCCGCTCCACCCATCAATGCCGGTGAACCAAGTCCACCGAAGGCACTAAGCATTCGCATATTCCCATGTTGCTGTGATGAATTGTTTCCTCCTCCTCCAGCTGCTCCAGCAGCACCAGTTCCATTTATACTGTTCGCTGGATTGAAACTTGTACCGGAAAGCGCAACATAGACACCGGAATCAGCACCTCGAATGTTGCCAACACACTTGGCCGAATCAGCGTTACACACGCATAGCGTGCAACTATCAAAGTTGTGATCACGGAACACATTCAGCGCTGTGTCATACAGCAGAATGTTAACCATCAGTGAACTAACCTCTGGCAGACGTATGCAACAAGATGCATTGGAACCAGGCGCCGAGGGCGTTTGTGGTGGTTCCTGGGAGTGAAATTGTTTGTTCAGATAGGACGATGTTGAGTTGGATGGACTAGAAGTGGCAACTTCATAAGGTGGTGGCGGATGCAATGGTGTCCGGCGGTTCATCATGGGGCTAGGTGGAAAGATGGCTCCTGCCGCACCTGGTGGTGGTGCAATTACCCCTGGCGCGGGTGATATTGGTGACAGACCAGCACGCAGCATTTGCTGCATCATTGGATTGCTGGTGTTTGTCAGAGCTGCTTGAGGGCAATTCAGCTGATTCAGCAAGAGATTTGAGCCTGTTGATGACGGAGGTGGCGGTGGAGGTTGATGAAGTTGTTGTGGATGCATCTGCAGGGGATGCAGGCTATTAGGATTTGTACTAGACATTAACTCTTGATGGTGTTGTTGGAGTAATTGTTGTTGTTGTTGCTGTTGTTGCTGCTGCTGTTGTTGTTGTTTTTGCTGCTGCTGTTGTTGTTGCTGTTGCTGGCGCTGTGGTGGAGGCTGCTGCCACGAAGGCTTATAAACACAATTTGAAGGAATGATAAGCGGTGGCAAAGTTTGACTTGGCAAATTAGTCAGCGGTGCATATTTGGTGGACCCCACAAATTTGCACATCTGCTGAGGCATGTACACATAAGACCAATCGTCGATCTTCTCCTCCACCGGACTCCCCAGCTCGGCTGAGTATTCCTGCTTGTATTTCACCGATTCGTTAAGTTCCGTCATTGAGATTTCAATGGCGCAAGGACTCGAATTGGGATGATGTTGTTCATGACTCGGCGGAGTTGGAAACATCTTTGTCAAGTCTTCTGCTTGAATCATATTCGCATTGTTATTGTTGTTACTGTTGCAAGATGCACTATTATTATTCATCAAAGACGTATTTGTATTGTTCGTTGAGCGTTGTTTCAAGTCGTCAATATTATTGGTGCACCCATTTGTTGACTTATTGGAATCTGGTGGAGTGTGTATTTGCATAGCCGCCTCATCATCTGGATTATCAAATATTTGATCCAAGTCATTGTAGGAGGGATTTAGACCTTCGGCCGTAAATAGATTACGTCCGGTGAGGCCTTTCTCTTTGAGATCAGTACCAGAGTGTTGTTCCTTTTTGATTTCGTGCTCTTGAAGCATATTGGCGTTGAATAGATTATTGTTTGTAAGACCGCTTTCATTTGCTTGGTTGGCTGAAAGCTCTAGATTCATGAGATGTGTATCGTATATAGAGCCCGGTGTTGGCATGAGAGGTTTCATATGCGTGTGACTATCGTAGAGATTCGTGTGACGCATCGTGCAATGTGGTTTAGGTGTTTCACTGGCTTTGAAACGCTTCACAGGATGGTTTAACCTAAGGACAAAAAACATGTATTTAAACTCAGGCTAAAGTTGAGATAAAAATATAATTAAGACCTTCTCAATTGCCATAAAGCTTTAAAGGCAATTAACTTTGAAAAAAGGAACTTAAAAGCTTGTTCTAAGAGTCAAAGATGACACAAACTTATAAACTTTAAGTGAGTGTCCCTTGAATACTCTCATGTATATTAATTTCCAGTTTTGTAGAACTTACCATGCTTCAGTGAGCGAAAAGTCATGCAACATGTCTGAAGAGAAAAGCTCATCATTTCCCATTCCCTCGATTTCTTTAGCTGTCAGTTTTGGACGTTTGTATAGATTAAAGTATGCTGTTGTCGCCGCTGACGATGCTAAATTATTGCACCGGTTGTTGTTGTTATTTCCTATCTGAGTATCTGCACCTGGAATGCTCGCTGGTGGTGTATTACTACCACCTGCACCTCCGACAACACTCTCACCACTTCCCCCATTTCCGGTGGTTTCGAACTTTTTCACCGAAATAGTGCCACACTGGAGATTTGGCGTACAACGCTCGACACTCGGTGGTGGTGGGACACTTCCGGGACCTGTACATTGCATATTTTCCGCCGATGGTGGTGGCTCAACACTTGGCGTTGGCTGAACATACGGCGAAGCAGTAATGCTTTTGTTGTCATGCTGGTCCGTTGGTGTTGGTGCAGGTGTATTTTTGTCGAGTAAATGATCAATCGGCGTTGCCGGTTGCTGCAAGGGTGGCACCGATGTTGGAGGTCTAGGTGATATCACAGACATTAACTGCAAACAAATAAAATAATAAGATAAATATTCTTGGACATTATTGATGTTTTATTGAAAAATTACCTGATCCGATGGTGGAACAGAAGTTGGCTGTGATAATGTGGAATTTGGATGTGGTGATGGAGCTGCACTGCCTGGTGATCCTACCGAAGGTACTGGCATAGAATCACCAATTGAGTTTCTTGAATACGATGAACCTCCACCATGCGGAGTACCCGGAGTTGTATTTGATCTAAGAATAGAAAGATGACGAAAGACATAAATTAAATATTTGTATTGATTTGTTTGTGTTGTTTAGTTTTGAGTTGGGGTTTAATATATGTTTTGAGTTAAACCACCCAAAGTGTATAAGTTGATGAATGCAAAAACCCTTTTGCCATTTATATTAAGATAAGACTTAAAGCGAAAAACTCAAATCCAGCTTATTGAAATTATTTTTTTTTTTACAAAATATACTGCCAAACCAAACCAAATCAAATAAATCAAATAAAACCAAACTAAACCAAACCATAAAAAGAAACAAGCATACATGCTCATCAAAATAATATTCATTTACAATGTGATGTAAAAACTAAAACCTTTTTACCAAAAAAAAATTATAAAACCACCAATTTGTTTCTATTATTTTCGAAGATTTAGGGATGATTATTTCGTAGTTTAGTTAACTATGATGAGGCTCATCTTATTCTCGGTTCGTCAAATATGACTCAAGTTTCTCCATTCACCTATATATGTACGTAAATCTTTTATAACTTACCCCATTTTCATTTTTAGGAATTCTATGAAATAGTGTATGTATTTACAACGAAGGTATTTACAACGATACGTCTTAAAAACTTATATTATTTCGCTACACAGTATCCAAATTATAATTCGAGATATAATTCACAATTTTCCAGTTTTTAAGGTGAAGGAAGTGAGAAGTGAGGAAAACCCGATTTAATTTTGTTGTAAAAAAAACACGGTGATGTTATCAAGGTTCAACCAAAATTGTTTCCATTTTTCGAGGCGAAAACCAATTCTCCAATTGTTATTTATTTGTTAAAAAGGTCAATTACGACTTGTTTTTACTTCATTCTGGGCAGACATTAGCTCGGGTTCAAAATCAGTGGTTTTTCTATTCGAGACAAAAAAAATAATGAGGCCCATCGCAAAAAGATATACAGGGGAGTTATGTTGCCCTAGAAACTTTAGCTTAAACTTTATGTATATATTATCGAAATTCAATTGCATGTTTCCGATTGTGACAATTGCATTTGCCAAAAAAAGATACAAAATCTCGAAATATGGTCTAATTTTAAAAAATTATAATGTACATTTATCATTAAAATGCAGCATCAGAAATCAGGCAGATTACATCATTGGATATTTAAAAACAGTATTATCCGTTAAAGATACTATTGGTACAAAATTTAAAGCAAATCCGTTCAGTCATGTTAGAAGTTCTAAGGCAAGGCCGTCCTTCTAATGAAAATTGATATTAACGGTATCTCGCAAACGACTAATTTAATTTCAACTGCAACGCAATTTCAAGGTATTGACATACATATGTAGTTTAAATACACATCAAAAATAAAATTTTGAAAAAATTAAAAAAAATTTCTAAAACGGCACTTTGAATTTTGGTTTTAGGTGTTGATTAGTTAAAAATGCATACCAACTTAATTTAATTTTTTGTTTTTTTTCTTTCAATAAATTAAAATATATTTTTTTTATAAAAGGGGCTCTCATGATTTTGTTTTTTTTTTTATTTTTTTAATGCATTTAAATAAAAGAAATAAGATTGATTGAACTCAAGGAGCAAATTCGTGCTACCCCGTCGTGCATTTTTTTTTTTTTTTTTATAAATGCACAACTTGATATGGCCCATCGAGGTTATGAAGCCTAAAATCATGTCCATTTTAAGTAAGAAAATCAGTAAACATTTCTTGTCAGAGTATTTTGTAGGAAAATAAACGTTTAACTTTCAAAAATTTAATTACTTAAGTTCATAAATGAAATGCTTTCAAATTAATCGGAAGATTTCTCTGAGGTGATTTCTTTGAACGGATATTGCGATAGATATGAATATTTTTTTTAAATCCCGGAATCGATCGCTCATTTGTGTTAAGGTTTGAAAAATAATTTATTTAGAAAACTTCAAAAAACACCCAATAAACCTTATGTGAATGTTATTTATTACTATTGACCTTTTCCGTACATTAATAATTCAAACAATCTTTTTAATCACACTGCCACTAAAAAACAAAAATCTCCAAACCAAATAATTGTATGTAAAGAAAAAAAAATATTTACAAAATTTATGTAAAAATTATAAAAAAAAAGTCTATGTACATAATGGGACTTTAAAAAATAACAACCCTCATTAATGAAAAAAATATGTATTCACAAAATTATTAATTAAAAGTAAAAAAAAAAAAACTTAAAAAAATAAGCAAGAGAGTTAGGTGATTTTTTTTTTTAGTTTTAATTTCTTTTAGCCTCTCTCCATTCACAAAAAAAAAAAAAAAACGAGATAGTGGGATGAAGAAGTAGAAAGTGTGAGTGAATTGTGCCACCAATTTGTTTTAATTTTTTCTTATTGATTGTCTTTATTATTATTATTTTTTTTTTAAGTTTATAGCATTAAGAGCAAGTGATGACACAAACCTTTGATTTGGTATGGTGTCGACGTCGCTTTTAGACAGATCCACTTCACACTGTTCAATACTAAGATTCTTTGGTTTTCTACAACCCGCCAATGTGGAGGAGGTGGTAAATAAAGAATTAGAACCAACAGCTGTGAGGACAGTTGTTGTTGAACCATAACCAGAATCAGCGGTGGTGTGCCTTTTATGAAACGGTATACGAGTGAAACGTGTCGATTTATCGGGACGAGCACTGCTGCTGCCACCACTGCCAGTCAGTTTATTAGCTGCGGCTGAACATAAAGTTGATGACGACGAAGACGACGACGACGAACAAGTTGAACGACTTCCACTAGTCGGTTTTTTACACCTGTATAAAACGGGTTTGTTTTTGTTTTTTTTTTTTTTGTTTGTGGTTACTACTCTCGAAGTTAAATATTTTTATTTGTTTAAATAATAGTATTTTTTTGATTTTTATTGCAATTGACCATAATTTACTGTTGATAAAGTTAATTCAATATTATCCTATATTTTATAGATTATGACAGTTTTAATAGATGGCACACAAATGATCATGTTGTAAATTTTTAAGCTAATTAAAAATGTGCTCATATTGGTTGAATTTAATTTTTATTTATTATTATCTCGGGATGGTGGCTTGCAAATTATAAATTAGGTAAAATTTTTATGAAAAATGTCTGACAGGTATTATTGGGGGGATAAATATAAACAGAGAAGTGGTTAAAGTGGTCTCCTGTTGTTTTTAATAAATAAAAACATAAACAAAGTATTTCTACAACAGTTTAATTATTAAAATTTAAGATATTTTTAAATACATTTTCATAGTGAATCAGCTTAACATTGAACTTTTGGTGAGATGCTGATTAACAAGAAGTAGAAAGCTAAGTCAGCGGTCATTAGAACATTTGGCTAACAATTGTTCTTCGAGGCATTCGTTCACTGAAAGCACTGAAGGTGGAAAAATGCAAAGATTTAATTGATTACACCGGCACACAAAAAAAAAAGTGTCATGAACCAGAAACCAGACCTATCTTTCTATATGTTTTTGGACCCGCTGAATCCGAATTTCAAGTCCGTTTGGCCCTGTCACCCTCCAATTTTGAGTAATATGCAAAAAAACTCAAAAAAAGGTAGTTTTTGGGGTCTTTTTTACACTTTTCTCAAAACTGGAGGGTGACCGGGCAAAACGGACTTGAAATTCGGATTCAGCGCTCCCAAAAACATATAGAAAGATAGGTCTGGTTTCTGGTTCATACAACTTTTTTTTTTGTGTGCTAGCACTGTCGCGACATGTCGCTGTCATACCCGGCACACAAAAAAAAAAGTTTCATGTACCAGGAAGCAGACCTATCTTTCTATATGTTTTTGGACCGCTGAATCCGATTTTCAAGTCCGTTTTGCCCGGTCACCCTTCAGTTTTGAGAAAAATGCAAAAAACTCCAAAAAAGTCATAAAAATTCAAACAAAATGCACTCACAGCTCAAAACTGGAGGGTGATGGGGCCAAACGGACTTCAAATTCGGATTCAGCGTGCCAAAAAACATATAGAAAGATAGGTCTGGTTTCTGGTTCATGACACTTTTTTTTTTGTGTGCCGGTGTTATTAATGAAATTTTAAGATTCGAACTTTTTAATTCCTGAATATTTTAAGAAAACTAGAGAGTCAGGTTCCTATGTGGAAAAACTGTAAAAAATATCCCCTTATTTTTCACATTTTTATTTTGAAATAGGTATATGTTGAGTTATAAGACCATTTTTATAGATATATTTAGCCTTAAAAAAATAAAAATGGCCTTATAACTCAACTTTAATCCACTTGGGGCGCCATCTACCGTGAAAATAAACATCTGAAAAAATTAGAGAATTTTTTTTTATTATTTAAAAACAGTTTTTTTGATTCTCGAAAAAACTCCAGGTCAAAGGTTGAACTGGAGCCTGTTAAAAAGTTTTTCATTATAATATGTATACTATTTGAAGTGCTCAATAGTAAGTTTCTACAAATACTAGGCCTAGTATATCCGCTGAAATTATGCAAGTATTACCTTGTCCTGGCCGAGACCTGAGAAAATGTTTGTTTCGCATCAGCAGCGTACTAAGCTTTATGGTGGAATTTTTTCAGAAGAAAAATTGTCCTAGTTTTTATTGAAGCATTCTTTATGACATTGAAAAATCGAAAAATTGGAATAGTTTTAAAGTATACGGTTTCTTTTAGAATAGTAAATATTGTGTTGAGGGGGTTTCACCACCTTTCCCAAAACGTTCGCTGATTTTGATTTTTTTTTTTCACCAAAAGTAAATTTTTTTTTGCCGGAGAACAAAAGAATTTAGGGCGGTTACAGTGAAAACAAATTTTATTCGCTCGAACAAAGCGAAGCATTTTTTAAATAAATTGATCTGTATGTTATAATTTTATTTGAACTTCCCGCTTTTACTGAAATCGTAGTCAAAAATTAATAAGTCGATGTTTTCAATGAAATCATATGCTTGCACTGGCAGTTTTTTTAGACTAAGAAAAAGTTATGTAAAGGTGTAGGCTGCTTTCCAATTTTTCCCATTAATTTAAGCTCTTTAACGTCAATATGGTGTTTAGAAAAGCCAAACAAACAAATGAAAAAGTATGAAAAAGTTTATTTTTTTACAAGAAACAAGGCACAAGTGACAAAAAAAAAATTAAAAAAAATTAAGAATTCTGACCAATTATAATGCAAACATAATATACATTTACGTAAAATTGTATATAAATATCTTTTTCTAGTTATCTAATAGATTTGCAAGCACACCATCCAAACTGTTAAATGAATGAGTTTTTTTTTGTGTATTTTTTTTTTTATAAAAAAACTGCAAACTTTAAATTTCTTTATAAAAAATGTATTGATTTTTTTTTTCAATAAAAAAAAATTATAAAAAATATATATTTACGATACAAATGCATACACATGCCATTTTTTTTTTCTAATACAGAAACTAAGAAATTGAATTTTTTTTGGGGAAAATAAAATATTCATTTTTTTAAAGAGTTTGAAAAAATTAAAAAAATAAATAAATGCAAAAAGAATGACTACAACTTAGAACAAAAATAAAAAAAAAAAAAAGGAATTTGCAATTGTCTTACCTTGTGCAAGTACATTGCGCTTTTTGTGATGGATCAACAAAATTCCACATTGTCTTTGTGTTGGACGACGATGAGTTATTATTGTTGTTCATAGAAGAATTATCACCACCAACAACATCGGGCACTTCCATTTTAATGCCATCGCATGAATTTGAATTCAAACTTAGACTGGAAATGGGATTCGTGATGCAGTCTTGCCACACCCTTTCGGGCATTTCGGTGGAGGCCTGTGGCGGTGCGTGAGTATTATTTCTGGAAGTCCCGTAAAATGGTTGCGATTTGTGTTCGAACTTTTTCAAGATCGATTTATTATCGCCACCATCGCCATTTTGGTGTGTGACACCACCTGTTGTGGTAGTTCCACCACCACCAGCACCACCAGGCGATGGTGATGGTTGTGTAGAAGTAACACCACCAACAGTTGGCGTTGCTTTCGAAACTGGAATCAAGCCACACGCCGAGGGTGTGGGAGGTGAGATGTGATTTATTGGTGTTGCCCTCGGATTGACTAATGATGATGAGGCTGTTGCCGATGCAGATAATCCCAATCCAATGCCAGCTAGTATACCTTGTGATTGATCTGTTGAAGTTTCTTCTAGCACATTTTCCATTTCGTCTAGATCCGTGACTAGTACGTACATCGAGGGATGATACATTTTGTGGCCACCTGCAAAATGATATAAATTAGTTTTGCAAATAACAGTATATAGTCTGAGAATGGGAGAGAGGTAAATCGATTACACGTACCCGATACAACTTCAACCACAGGTGGAAGATCTGAATTTTCCTTATTGCACAGTGGAAAAAATGATGCCCAGTCTTCGAGTATCTTCTCGGCGAGGGGGTCTGTAGTCTTGTAACTGTTACCAGTGAGTGTTGCTGCCATTCCGAATGGCGCCAGTATAACACTACGCTGCCGTATATCTTGCTGGCCGGACTGTGCGGCGGCTGAAGCTGCTGCCGCATCAGCCAAATGCTCAGCAGTTAGCTGTCGAACAGCAGGATGCTCGCGAAGATCAATTGAAGCGCACACCGTATCGCCATGTACGAAGAATGTAAAAGAGAATGAAAGATGTTGGGAGCTAAAAAAAAAAACAAACAAGGAAATGCAAAAATTTTAAATTTATTGACATTCAAATACATATCTATCCTAAACCAGAAAGAAAACAGACAAAAAAAAAATAGAAAGTGGAAAGGAATCAAGAAGAATTTGTAACATGGAGAACGATGATCAATTATATAACTTCCAAATTGATCACAGAGATCCTGTTTAGTTTAATCTTGGAATTGGAAATAACTCAATTGATAAATTCTTAAATCAATAAGCCGGTATTATATTCCAAAATAATATATGCGTAGGAAAGGAGCTTACCTTTTCCCAAAAATTCGGTCATTAGTTGTACAAGGTTGGACAAACCATTTACCAAATCGAACGATATCTTTTGTTAAGACAAATCTAGAAATGATTATAAAAGATAATTTTATATAGTTTGAGGATTATAACAATTTTTTTGTTACTTACCTTTCCATAAGATTGTGGAGAGCTTTAAAAAGCAAAGATCGACATTCATAGGTCAGCCCATTCTCCCATGTTCCATTCCAATTTAATTGGTTTGCTGCAAGAAAAATACAAACAAAGTAGTAAAACCAGACAAATATTTTTTTTATTCTACATTAAATTCATTGAGAAAAGAAAGCAAATGCATAAATCATGAGGACAAAATTGTGAAAATTGGTATCTGCGTAAAAGGGTAACAGTCTCTATTGACCACAGATTGAGATTCCAGTAAGTATTGATCAGTTTGAGATATAGGGCGTCACTACTTACCAAAGACTGAGAAAACAGGCGTCACTAACTAACTACTTTGTGGGGAGCTTTTCGTCATAGACTGGAGTATACTCGTGGGATACAGGGTTTAACTTTAGTTTTATTAGTTTGAGACAGCAAACGTCATTATGAATCGAAATAGCTGGGGTCACTATAAATCACAGTTTTATATAGCAGAAGTCACTATAAATCACAGTTTGATATAGCAGAAGTCACGATTTAATAGAATCTGAGATATCAGGCGTCACTATAAATCACAGTAGATATGAGTATGATAGCAGACATCACTATAAATCACAATCTGAGAAAGCTGAATTCACTATAAATCACAATCTGAGATAGCAGACGTCACTATAAACCACAATCTAAGATAGCAGACGTCACTATAATTCACAATATGAGACAGCAGACGTCATTATGAATCGAAATAGCTGGCGTCACTATAAATCACAGTTTTATACAGCAGAAGTCACTATTAATCACAGTTTGATATAGCAGAAGTCACTATTAATTAGAATCTGAGATAGCACAGTAGATATGAATACGATAGCAGACATCACTATAAATCACAATCTGAGAAAGCTGACGTCACTATAAATCACAATCTGAGATAGCAGATGTCACTATAAACCACAGTCTGAGATAGCAGACGTCACTATAAACCACAATCTAAGATAGCAGACGTCAATATAAATAACAATATGAGATAGCTGACGTCACCACTATTAACCACAATCTGAGATAGCAGACGTCACTATAAATCACAATGTGAGATAGCAGGCGCCATTCTAACTACATACTTAGAAAATGGGATTCAACCGTCACTTCTGGATCATAAGTCCTTTAAAAAGTTGAGAAGTACTTTTTACTAGGGATGGGAAAAAACCGGCCAGTTTAAACCGGTTTCGGTTTTTCTGCTTCGGTCAACCAGTTTGATTCGGTTGTTTTGTTCTCCCGGTTTAAACCGGTTTTTGTAAAAAAAAACAACCGAAATATTCTCATTAAGACGTTTTCCACAGAAATTTTTTTTTTTATTTTATTGAAAAATGGTTGAAAAAAAAAATGGACTGAGTAGAAAATTGCACTTAAAGCCTAAACGACAGTCTAAAACAAAAACACCATTTTTTTTCTAACTAAATTCAAGATCCACGAATCTTAAATTTCAAGTGTCCAACCAGTAACTTAAAACTTGCGAAACTTTTCATGTTATCAAATTATTAGGTTTTAAATTAAATTTAATTAAAAAATATTTCCTTAAAATAAAATCTCATTTCAGTCTACAAGTCTCTTTCGACCCTTTTTGCTAAAAATACCTACCAAACATGAATCAACAAATCAAAGTGCAGAGCAAGTGCTTAAAGCTCAATGCCTACCTACCTAACCAATTGCTCCTAGACCTACCTGATTTCTTATTAGGTAGCTTATCAAAATAGAAAAAAACAGAACGTCAACGTTGTACCTACACAGAAATACCTACCAACCTATAGGTACAAATATTATGTAGACACGTTCTTACCTACATTCCAATTTGTATCCGTTTGTAATTTATATTTATAGAACAATTAGCGACTCTATATTCTACCTTCCTACCTATTTTCGAATACAATAAATTAAATCTAAATATAAGTTATTTCTAGATTAAATTTTTTGTTTTGTTTTATAAAAATAGATTGTGTGCCTATGCACAAATTAGCACTCGTGTGACTTCCAATCCAAACCTCTTTCATCTCAATCTCAATCCCCCTTATCTACAATTAAACCCACCTGCATGTAATAACAGAAACCGAAAAGCAAAAAAAAAAATAATTATATCATTGCCAATTTACAAGAAGCCGATTAATAAAAAAAAAAGGAGAAAAAAAAAAACAAATAAATAAATAACAACATTCACAGGGCCAACAACTCAACGTAAACATTACCAAATCTGGGCGAAAGTGTATCAGACAGAAAAGCAAGCAGCAACAAAACAACAAACTCGTCCCCAAAAAGAAACACACCGATAAACACGTTACGTAAAGGTAAACAGCACGTAAACAAACCTCAAAACACAACTTTTCCCAACAAACACACACGGCGGCAACAAAACACACAAATAATAATGACGATAGCAATATTATTAGATGAGCGATCATAAATGTGAAAATGAAATAGACTAATAATGCAATGTTGTTGCATTTTTCTTCAATTGTTGTTTGTCTCTGTTTCGCACAAAGTTATAAGTGTGTTGGAAGATTGTTGTTTGCCTCTGAATTGTTTATGTGTGTTTGCAATTTTGTGAATGGGAGAAAAAAAGAGGGATCATATTGTAGTGTTGGGTGGTTGGTGTTTTTTTTTTTTTATTTGTGGGCTTGTTCTTGTTAGTGTTGAGATTGGAGAATATGAAACTTCTTCTTGTCCTGCTCCCTCTATTCATCGATATGCTACCAAGGAAGACAACATTCCGATATGGGAAATAGTACGAAATACATAATACATTTGTATGTCTTCTTTCGTTATGAATGTTTATTGTGTTGTTGTAGGAAACAAGAAGTAATAAAAGAAAATCGGAATAAGGGGCAAAAATCTTTTAACTACGTAGAAAAATAGCATTTTCTTTTTTTTTTGTGTTTCTTCAATTCTTCTTTTGTGGTATGTTGGGATGAGGTTGAAGAAGTATGTAGCTATTTTGTTTTTTTTTTAGTTAGGTATTTTTTTTTTTTTTTCATTTTGGGTGACTAACTGTTGGACGACACTGGCCTAGTAAAATTAGAATTTTATTGCTCATAGCTTGACGTCAGAGAAGAATAATTAGAGATAGTGAAATCTAGATGTTGGTACTTTACGAGAAATATTTAATGGTCTTGGTACTTTTTCCGCTAATAATAAATAAGAACCTTATTATACCTAGGAAATGTACCTAGGAAATTAAAGAATTTCTTTATGAAGCTATGCCCAGATTGCATTGGGCGAAATTGAAAACGTCATTTTTTAATCTTTTAAGGACGGTGTTTACATTGGTCTCAATTTGCCAAACTCATTTTGACAGCTACGTGAGATAGTCCAAAGATTTTAAATCAGTTTAAAATGTCATGCCTTTTTCAGTAATCCCATTTTTACTATGATGTGTACGTAAGAAAGCAACACAGAAATATCAAAAAGAGTCGACTGTCATTTGGCCTGATGGCCGGATTATTTTTTGTACTCACACTCATCAGACAATTTTTCATAAAAACTCAATTTTAAGCAAATTTTTCATGTTTCTTGTGCCTCTTCTTCGTTCAATTTAAAGAAAAGAAAAAGATTACTGATGTCCCGGATAGACATTCTATTAGCAAAAATGTCCGACCCATCGTCAAACTACACCAAGACTGGAAACTGAGCTGTCAAATCAGCCTACAAGCTGCGGTTTCTGTGTGTTGCTTGTTTACGCACACATAGACACTTGGTGGGTCATTCACCACAGTGGTGTCTAAATTTTTCAGTTAAATTTGTTGTTGCTTTGCACACTTATTCATGAACTTCATGTCAAAATTACAAAAACGTACGAAAGTTTCCAGTCTTGGTATAGTTTGTCGATGGTCCGACCCACCGCCAAAATATCAATATTTTTTGAAAACCATCCGGCTTACCGGACAGACCGTCGCTTCGTTAGAGTGTTCACACTATCCGATCAGACCAAATGCAAGCTACTCTGTTTCAAGTCCATGTGAACCCCGAAAATCGTGGTCGATTCGACCAAATGACAGCTGAACATGATAAACATAAAACCATGGTATAAGAAAACAAGGTATGACCACGCGAAGAAAATCTGTATCGAGAACTATGACATGAAAGAAAAAAAAGTTTTGACAGGTGCCCCATTGAAATTATTGTTGTTAACAAATTTGCCTTGGAAATTGTTGTTGCTTTTGTAAAAGTTAAAAACTTATTACTCCATTTTGTAAAATTGCGACTCAAATGATATTATCTTCTCTTCTTATACCATGCAGAAAACAAAGTACATATGCTCGATTGGTTTTGGACAGCTCGCTGTGACGTCATCTCTATGTTACTCAGAATTAAGGTCTTACTACATTGGCTCGAAAAATGCAAAGAAACAAAATTGAAAATTTTCAAACGTACTTTTTTATAGGTAAGTTAGTTTTTCCGAATGGAAAACTTAAGGAAACGATGTAGAAAGCTTAGTTTCATACATCTCAGTAGTAAAAAAGATTGGGTAGGTGAATCTATCAACTACTCTTTTAAAGAAAATACCATCAAATGGTACACAGACGGGTCGAGAACAGCGGAAGGTACAGGGGCAGGCGTCTTTGGGCCTAGTACCAAACTCTCCGTACCTATGGGTCAATCCCCAAGTATCTTTCAAGCTGAGGTAAATGCCATTGTAAAATGTGCAGAAATAAACCTCGAATTAAATCACCGGAATAAAAATATTGCCATTATGTCTGATAGTCAAGCTGCCCTAAAAGCACTTAAATCCTACGAAATCAACTCCAAGCTAGTATTGGAGTGTATAGGAAAACTTAACGAACTTGGCAAAATAAACAAAGTCACTCTCCACTGGGTACCTGGGCACGTTGGTGTCCAGGGTAACGAGGAGGCGGACTCCTTAGCAAAAACGGGAGCAAATTCCCCTCTAATGGGACCCGAACCGTATTGCGGAATAGGAGAAAATGTCATTAAAAATAAAATAAAACTAGACGAGGAGTCCAGGAGAGCAAAAAACTGGGCAGAACTACCAAAACTGAGACAATCGAAAATGCTCCTCGGGAACTACAACCGAGAGCGTTTCAAATCATGTATCAGTCTAAGTAGGAACAATCTCAGGTTAATCACTGGGCTCCTCACTGGCCACTGTAAGTTAAGAAGGCACCTACATATTTTGGGTTTAGTAAATATAAATAGTGCAATATGTAAATTCTGTAGCGAAGAAGAAGAAACACCAGACCACATCCTGGGTAGTTGCAATGCACTAATACACCAAAGATTTAAACACATGGGTCGCTACCAAGTCGAAGAGGATAAATTGCACTCTTTGAAAATACCCCAAATAATCAATTTCATGAAAGGAATCAGGTTAGAGGAGGAGCTATAAAATGAGGTACTAACTCATTTAGCTTAATAGGGGGGTACAATAGATCTTACAGGTCGCAGTGCATCCTATACCCCAAATATCAATCAATCAATCAAGCTTAGTTTGTGGTTTAAAAATTATTTGTTTTCTATTTTACACAAAAAGTGAGAAACAAAATATTTTTATTCTCTTGCAAAAAGTGGTGAATGTAGTTAGAACGACTCAGTTGATATTGCCATGTTCAAAGGAGAGACCCTGTTATTTTCTTACGATTCGCATACTGCACCCTTAGACTCTTAGTACCATAAGCCCTACCGACACCGACCTCCCTTAAACCCAATTTACAGGTCTACCTACCTACAAAATTAGAGCTCACTATAATAATTACTAGTTGGTACCTACCTAGGCAGATAGAGTTAATTCATAATTAATTTTTTTTATACAAAAAATAAGTTGCAGTACTCAATGATACAAAAAAAACACAGGCGTTCAATACGAAAATTTTCATCATCTTCCATCAGCATAATCAAAATATTATCAGCTTCCCCCCTACGTCGTTTCGTTTCTTTGCTTTGCCGTTTGTGTGCACTTTTCCATTATTTTTTTTTTTTTTTATTTTCTTTGTTTTATTAAAGATCCTTTTTCTTCACTTCCCCACACAATTCAATGCCCCATCGCAGCATACAACTATCGTAAATCGTGATTTAATGCATCCATCTACATCTATCAATTGAATGGTGGGATGGTGTGTATTTTTCTCTCTCTCTCCAAATTTGAGTTTGACTGTATTTTGTCTACCCTTCCCATAGTTGCAATAGTATGTGATTACAATTGACTTTTGCAAAAAAAAAAAAAAAAACATAAGAAAATAAGAATGTCAGAAACACGTGTAGTCGTGCACATGTTGCTATATACAAACTTGGTATACAGCAACCAGCAAGGGGAAATTGAAAGGAGAGAAAATTCCCCTTCATCATCATCATCGATGGAATCTACATACAAACACTACCCTTTTCGGCAAATTTCCAACACAAATGTTATTCTTGACGAGGTCAAATCAGTTGATAGTGTATGTGCGTGTGTGTGTGTTTCGTGTGTGGAAATGTGACATAAGTAGTTGTGACATATATATTTTAATTGGTATTTATATCCGACTTTCGGTTGCATGAGTCTGTATAATTTTATTTGTATGAACAAATTTGGTATCACTTTTTTTTATTGTTATGACTTGCCGAGAGCTGTCAAAAAAAATAATGCTCTCGAGTGGACTATTAAGGGGGGTGTTACATTACATATTTGTTTTTTATTTTTTACAAAGCAAGCAATGAAATTATTAATGAAATGAGAGGGAGAACAATAGTCGGTAAAGGTAGTGCAGATTAGCACAGGTATTATTCCAAATTCAATGTAGCATTGTTGTCAGGCAGGCAGTGAAAAATTAAATCCAGTCAACAACAAACATGCACTTGAATTTAAAGGATAAGCGTGCGTTGTTGTCACATTTATTGTTATTATTGATTTAATATCAATTCAATAATAATAAACAATTTTTAATTGAGTTGAATCCAACTTATAAACAAACTTAGGCTTGCATAAACATTTGATACAAAATGTGTATCTACATATGTATATCGAAAACCTTCATTTCGATATCACAGTCAGGGTTGTTAATAAATGATTTTTTTAAGGCATGTACTGTAACTATGTATGTTTGTTGTTTTTGTGCTGCTTCTGTACACAAAAAATTAAGATTGTATCGTTCGCCTTAATTAAGGTAGGAAGATAGATACTGTATACAAAAGTTCGCAGTAGTTTTTGTCATGGAAATTATATCAAGACACGTGCCTCACTAGAACTAATGTAGATAGGAATGTACGTATCTTCTACCTACCTACATTACTGAAATTGTTGACTATAAAGGTAGGTATATAATGTAATAAGTACCTACTCACGTTCTTACAATAATTTTATGGGGTACAAAGTTTATTTACCTAATTTTGTTAGTTTATTTGGAAGATAATTTTCTTTCAAAGGTCTATGGCCACTAATTTGTATATTTTTTTAATGCTTAAACCTCTTTAGGATTGTTAAAACTTAGTTGTGATTATTTCATTGCGATTCAATTGGATAAATTCCAATAAATGAAATTGCTACACGGTGGTAATCGGATTAAGGGTGGATTACCCACTCATTTGAGGGTTTTAAATTAGTTTAGGGGGCTACAAAATTGTCAAAAAGCATTGTTTTTTGACATTTATTGGAATCACTTCAATGAGATATTTTTACTATTTGGAATTTCATTCAGTCAACATACGACATGAACTATGAGTCAAATGCAGTTGGCGAATTTTTGTAGGCACACCAAACTGGCAATTAGCAAAGTTGGAACCGTGCTTTATTCGCTAATGATTAAAAGACAAGGGTCACACTTAATTACCAGCCATGTTCTGAAAAAAAACTGCTACTGCTGTGAATTTGACGAAGGCAAACATTCTTGCTTTCCATGCTTCATACGCTAACAAGTACTAAAAGACCAAATTGAAAATTCGTATGAAAATATTGCAAATTGCTTCCCAAAACTTGTAAGTGTGGAGCCAAGCAATCCTCCTATTTTGTGTCCAAACCTACACGACATTCCATTTCACCAAAACTTTTTGTTCGTACAATGTGAACATGCGTGTTAAAATTAAGCACTTTCACAGAGTAATAATGCACATGTAGCAGCTTGGTTAATATTAGTAAATGTCATTTTGACATTTTTTGGCATGTTTTTCTATTATCATAAATATTTTCGTTGAACAAATTTAACCAATCTGGCAATGCCTTAAATTCATTTATTCGTCAAATAAACAAAACAAAACAAAACCGGTTAAACAGAGCATCCGACTGTGAAGTAGGTAGGTATAGGTAAGTAGGTGGATAATTTTAATTTCTTTATTCCTACGATAGGTAGGTGTACTTTTTTTCGTGAAAGAAAAATCAAAAGAAACTTCATACAATATTGTCTGGTATGAATGATAAACAAATATTTATGTACCTACCTATACCTAATCTGTGCGTGCCAGCCACCATAATACAAAATCAAAATCGATCTACCTATCTATAGACTTAGATATAGGTATAGGTGTTTTGTAGATGGCGCACGAGAGAAACCTACTAAATCGAGGTCGTTTTGCCAAAAATCCAACTGACAATGCATCTTTTAGATTATTATGTGTTTTTTCTCTTCTTTTTTTTTTATTGCTTTGTTGATATTGATCGTAATCGTTTATGTACATTGCAAAAATCAAACAAAAATAAGTATAGATAGAGTGTGGAGTGTGTAAACTGTAAAGATATCATCCCTATTTGCGCAATTTAATTCGCCGCAAAAATCTTGCAAAATCGTTGTCATTCTATTCGCCGCCGCCACCACCACTCCACCACACACTGCTGCAAAAATATTTTAACGGTGAAAAAGAAAAATATAATAAAGAAGAAAGAAAGACAAAGCAAAATCTGAACCTGCGCCTCTGTTGAATGAAATAACTTTATCAGCAGGCAGAATTGTGTGAACATGAAGAAGTGAAGCAACAGTATTGAGCCACCATCAAGAGAGGCCGATAAAAAAAGTAGCTATACGATTTGGAAGAAAGGTATTTTTATAGAGATGTGTGTAGGTAGATGATCAAAAAGAGGGGAATCCGTTTTTGTCACGCATACACCGAAATAATAGTTGCCGCTTCTCAATGTTTTTTTTTTATTTAACACAGAGTCGCTCTCTCAGCGCCACACGAGAGAGTAAATTTTTTCTTTGAATGTGTAGTATTTTATGTTGCTCCTCTCGCTCCTTAACACACCAACAAAGGGTAATGACGTCTGGTCTAATTATTGTAAAATGAATTTATGCGGCGGTGCCAGATTTCATCGGCAACCGTCTAGGAAATCAGGTTATCACACATTATTGTGTACAACAACGGGCTTGGTGTTTAAATATCGATAAATATGTAGTCATTATGAGAGAGAATGGTGAGTAAGGAAATTCCCTGAATAATTGATTAAAATTAAGAAGGAAGGATATTTTGGATATGCTTCGTTTGGGAGAGAACTTTGGAATTTTTGTTCTTTTGCATATAAAAAGCTCCCACTTATGTTAGTCCATTTTCGGAGGGAAGGTGAATATGTAGGTACTTTCCTACTTCCTACTTTTTCGGAAGATTACAGAGTGTAGGCAAAAATTTAAAGTGGAAGACACTTTCCCAGTTTCCTGATCATTCTGCATATTCACCTTTCTTTCATTATTCATTTGTTCGCATGCGCAGATTTTTCCTTGTTTCTTCCGATAATAGAGATATTCAAATCCTTGTCGGTTTTTTTCTAGGCTTTTTTCTAGGCAACCTATACCTACCTACCTCCTGTTTATTGAAAAATAAAATTTACCTTCCTACCTACGTTACCAAAGAAGGTGCAGACGCTTTGGTTTTTTTGGTTTTTTTGTTTCTTTATTCTTGTTGAAGCTATGAAATGTGTGGTGTTTATGGGTACTTCACATCGACAGGGTTTTCACCGCTGCTGCTGCTGCTGGTTGGCGTACATGTAAACATAATAAATCAGGCTGGTATCGCTCTCAAAGAAAACCAAAATGTGTTGCTAGTACTGTGTCATTTTCTACCTTTTGATAAAGGCTTCATGCTTTGTGATGTTTATGAGTGCGATAAAGATACTATTGATACTGATACATGCCGGATGGAAGAAACATCATGTTATTCACCTCATTTGAGAAAATGAGCAGAGTACCTACCATTAAAAAAAAAAGTCATTAGGTAAGTGTATGCATGCATACATGTACAATCATTAGAAAATAACGACAAAGATGATACAAAAAAGAAGAAACCAGAGAGAAAAAAGAGCAAAAGCCATCATGCGAGGAAGGAGCAATTTACATTCTCATTTTATATTTTGCAGGTGAAATGCGTGAATGAAAGTATACGTAGGTAAGGTAGGTACCTATTCTTATTCTTGTGTCAGGTATTCGGCACTTCCGCTGTTTCTATCTATCAAAATTTGTTATTGTTGGTGTGAGGTGTGCGTAAGATGACAAGAGAATACCAGGGTAGAAATAAAGATATACTTATCACAAGTGAATTTTTCTATCCCAATTATTTGACCGGTTTAGCTTGTTGAGATTTCTAAACCTCATTTGCGTGAACCTATACAAAAAATCTGTCAAAAAACTGACAAAAACAGAAAACTGTCAACAATGCATAGTTACTTGTTCGACATTTGGGCAGCAGCATTTACTGTTAAGTACTTTTTAGTACGGAGTGCATTCAAGGACCTGCTTTTTTTAGAAAAAAAAAGGAGTTGAAGCAACCAGAAATACTAAAGAGTAGATTTTGGAGCCCGATTTAACCGGTCTTTTAAAGTTGGTGAACATCCTACGTCAGAAATACATGTAGGTACTTAATAAACAGATAAACTATCAGCCCTATGATGGTAGCCGATCGGAAAAATATCCGATCGGAGAAAAGTTCCGATCGGAAGATTTTTGTATTCACGGTACCCGAATTTGAGGAGAAAAATTGACTTCAAACAACGCACTCACTTGACATCTACCAGTTTGCAAAAATATTTTTTTTATCGTGAAAATAACATTTAACAAAACACTAGAAACACAAAAACATACAATAATAGAAATTACTTGCACATTACTGTTTTGTGCACTCATTTGTGTGTTTTTGAACAATTTATTTGTTTATTATTCCAATTTTTTTGGTTTTTATATTTTTCGGATAGTATTTCACGTTTGATTTTCTATCGGAAGGAATCGGAAAGAAAAAAAAGTACAAAGCACTACCCGTCGCAAATATTTTGACAGTTCACTGCATAGCATCGCATGTATTTTGAATTTTCAACGCACCTAAGATTTTTTTCGTAAATCTGTCCGATTTTACAGTCGGAAGGGTTAAAATCATATGAAAACTGAAAAAATCGTACAAATCGGATACAAATCTCTTCCGATCGGCTACCATCATAGGGCTGTATTCTTAACTGCTTGGTTGTAATATTTATTTATCAGTTATATTTATGTCAAATATTGAGTACATATTTTTAATTTGGGCTTTTCTGATCATTGATTTTTTAAAGCAATTAAAAGATTAATCCATTAATTTTTCCGGCGTTTCGTTCGATTTTTTGCCATCAGTGTTTTTTAATTTTTATTTGACTTTAAATACAATTACAATTTTTTAGAACATTTCTTAAATTAATAATTTACTTTTGTCGTCAAATTACTAAGTTCCATTCAATAATGTATGTAGAAAGGTAAGCATAGTTTTATAAATACGCGCAACGATAATTCAGAATGCTGTAAAAAGTTTAAATTTCCAGTAATTTTGGACCCGGCTAAAATAAACATGAATGCATTCATTATGCATTCAGCATTATAATGACGTTAATTATCGTTTGAAACTTAGTGCCTGAACGGCATTTTAGTGAAATGACATTTCGAATGTCAATTGCACAAAATAGGATGTCCATTTGGTAGTACTAGATTTCTTCTACTCATGACTCATGAGTCTTCTTTTCAATAGTAATTGATCTTGGGTGTGTTCGTAACTACAATGTTGCCCAATATGAAACCTGTCAAATTTTAAAGAGTGGGAATAAAATTCTCTCAGAGAAAGAAAAATTGTCGAAAAGTTTCAGATTAGGTACCCAAAAAGGAATTGGGTTAAAAATGTGTAATAATCATTTTTAGCAAAAAAACAAAACCGACTTCCATGGATCAAAGTTTTATGGTTTTTAAAATAGTTCCTATGGCTAAAAGTGAACGAAATGGGACCACACTGCAGCCACCAGCTTTCCAATACAAAAAGAATTATCAAAATTGGTTCACTCAGTGTAAAGTTATGCGGTAACAAACATAAGAAAAAAAAAAAAATACAGACGAATTGAATACCTCCTCCTTTTTGGAAGTCGGTAAAAAATGAAAAAGAAGTAGAAGTAGTATGAACTTGAAAAGGAAAGGAGTGCGCCCAGAATACAAATTCCGCTTTAGTTAACTTTTCCATATTGACAAATTTTTTCATTATTTTATTCAATTAACCGATATGAGTGTATCTAGCACAATAACTGGCTTTTCATTAAAAATATGTAAATTATTTAGTAATGTAGGGAACTAGATTTTTACTTAATTAAAACATTTTTTGTAAGTTAAATCTTGAGATAATAAGAAGATAAAAGGTTGACCGGGCATAGTACTTTAGTTCTCAACTTTTAATAGCTCTGTAATTTTTTGTCTATATGAATCCATTATCTACATCGCAATATGGGTGCGTAAACATTAATAATGGATGACTCAACTATGTTTTTAATGACAACACAAAATATTACAAAAAATAATCAGATATGTACAAATTTTCAAATTACTTTTTAGCAACTCTATAAAATTAATCCTCAACATCTCGAAACTTCAAAGTTGATTGCAAAAAAATCAATCTAATTTCTAGATTATTCACAATTTATTAGAAAATAACTCTTACTAACGTTGGTTTTTGTTAGTGTTACACATCACCAACATAAAAAGAAGACGAAGAAATAAAAAGAGAGACGATTGCAAAACACCATCGATACAGATACATATCTATATCACCATACAGGTTAGCAAAAAAAAAAAATATATGAAGGAAACAAGAAAGAGTGGATCTTAAGATAATGTAGCTTTTTCTGGAACCAGAAAATATAGAAATCAATTCACAAACCCATTCACAAGTCTTGTTTACCTTAATAACAACATACACTCATGCTAGTTATAGAGAGCACCACAGTAATAATAATATTGTGTTTCTGATTTGAAATAAAACGTAAAAAAAAAGTGCAGCTTATGCGCTCTGTGAGATTTAGTTTCTCTCTGTCTTTATTATGAGACCAACCAAGTAGAGAGAAACAAAAAGAAAAAACAAGAATGTATACCTACACTACACAACTATTTGATCGAGAAACGAAATATAAACTCGATAATTTTAAAAATCTTCGAATGTTAAAAAATTAAAAAAAAGAGAAAAAAAACCTACAAGGCATAATAAATAAGTGTACGTAATACGTAAGTAGATTCCACAATGTAAAAATAGAAGTCAAGCACAAATAAAACAACAAAAAACGAACAGCAAAACAGTAAGCAGCAACATAACAATCAACCAGCTACGTACGCGAAAGACAAAAAGAAAGAGGAGGAGGTAGATGACCGCGGTGGAAACCATCGTCGTCGTCGTCGCAAGTCGCAAGTCGCAACTCTGGGAACCTGCATGCCTCTGCTGCGGCGAACAACACGTTCAGTCGCTCACCATTGCCACTATTCGGTTTCGGTTCACCATCACCATTTTTTATACTAGGAGGTGCGGTGCGGGAGCCGAAGCCGTGGCTACATTGCTGTTTAGTGAATGGGGTATCATCGGTTTGGTTGTCGTCGCAATAAAAACAAAAAACAACATAAAAGAAAAGATATAAAAAAAATATGCATATACTTATACATACGAGGTATAGAAGGTAAAACAAAAAAAAAAACATTCAAAAACATGTACGTATGTATTTTTGCGCGCTCTAATTCTCAGATTTCTTAAATTTGTTTCACTCATAGATGTCGCACTCTTTCCTTCCTAAAATCATTTATTTTCTGTCACTTTAAAAGGGGGCCTTAAAGCAATAAATAAAAATAACAAAAAGATACAGAAGCACAACACCGTTAAGCTGAAACAACTCGTCATCAAATACCATTCACTGCCATCAAAACATTATCAATAGATGTTATGGTATAGTATGTACCCATGTACATAAATATTTGTTTAAATCGTATTCACACGTCTACTTGAGAGTTTTTAACAACGTCACTGCCGCGGGAAAGAAATTCACTTTCAAAAGCTTGACACAATTTCGGCAAATGATGTGTTCTTTTTTTATTTTTATTTTGCTTTTGTTTTTTTTTTGTTTCCTTCATTTTTTGCGAGATGTTTTTGGTACGAAATTTGTTTACTCATTCACTGATTATAGTACAAGTAAAAAAAAAACAAGTGTAGGTATACCTTGTTCAATGAATTGTTAGATTTAAAATTATTTTTTGATCTAACAATTTTATATTATATTATGCACTGAAGTTATTTCAGATCGCATATACAATCTTCAATACAAATTAAGGCATAAAGCAGCGGTCACATTATGTCGATCAACACTTTTTGTTCTAACTAAGTACCTATAATACTCATCAAATTGACTCATCTAAACTCTCAGTTAAATTGCGTGTCACAATTGCAGTTAAATCTGAGTGAAGTGTTTCTGTAAAAGATTTTCAAACTTCATCCCTCTTTTGGCTATGTCAAAATTGAGGCCAATGTGAACACCGTCAAGACTCGATATAATCGAGGTGCGATCCCTAAATATGGATGTGAAACAAAATAGCAGTGTTCATACTCCTGTTGCTCTTTGTTACCACACCTATTCGTACTAACACCGAATAATGGTTAAATTTAAGGGATGCGGGTACCTTACCATTATTGAAAGAATTGTGTTTTTTTATTCATTTAAACAAAAAAAATTTAACAAAGCGGATTTCAACAAATTTTCGTACACAAAAGTCAATAACTAATCATAGGTATAGACTCTTAGTTCAACCGGTTTTTGAAAGCACGTGTCAAAGCTTTTGTCTACCTTTACATCTAGCGCCACCAGTTAGATTACTATCTATTACATAGTTTTACAAATTTTATATACATAAGTACCTACTAGGTATGCCTACTCAATTACCCAAGCAACACAATTAGGAGTATTAAAATCAATATTACTTAATATACCCAAAGTTAGTATGTATTGTTTTTTTGCTTATTTTTTCAGGAACAAAATACATACAGATGTTTAGTTATACCTACATCGCACCCACTTTATTCATCCCCTGTCTATATTCATCTGCCTTATTTTTTCCAAACAATAATCTGAGTGCAATCAAATCTTCTTTTTTCTTCCCTCATATACGAAAAGAACATCAAAACAAAGCACGATTTCCAGTGACAAAGACAACAAGAAAAAATATACAAAAACTAAAGAAACAAACAACAGCACACCGTTGATATTACCTTCCTATCTCTACATATTTGTATATAGGTACCTACCTATATTTGACTTAACAAAAGGGAAAAACAAACTTAAAACGGCAACTCTGGAAAAGTCACCATTCTCTAGTGTTGTTTGCAACGTACATCGTCGTATAATACACCTAACGGCAACGACTTTTTGACATTAGGTAAATGGTTCCGTAAATTTATTCCGCTTTTGATATGAATAAACAAATATACTTATGTACAGTACAGAAACCTCACACATAGGCATATCATATCCGTATTTTTTTTTTTTTGTTTCTTTTTTCCATTGAAGTGGTGTTAATGTCCTTACTTTTGAATACAACAAATAAACCCTAAAAGTACATTGACTATTAATTTTTTGTGTGTTAAAAAATACAGAAGACAAAGTAGGTAAAACAAAAATTTGTTTATGAAATTAATTTTTAAGTTTTAACTTTCTTATTATTCTCTTTGTTGGTACCAATACCTATCTCATGTCACATCATTGCAATAAAATTGGTGGTGAAAATCCATACAAAACCATATAAAATGAAATTATGAAAATATATCTTCAAGGTCATTGTAAAAATTACATTCCGAAACGCATCGATTCAATAGTAATGACGGAGAAACGCACACTTCTTTACTAAAATTAACATTAAAGTCGCTATCCAACAAATTAAAACATCTACAATCAAAAAGAAAATATATACACTCTCAAACTCATTTTTCACACCACACCACACCAACACCACTATAAAACACTTTTTAGTGTGAATTCACCACACCAGATGTCATCGAGATTCGGATTTATAGTCGGAACGGAGAACGGAGCGGCGGAGATTGTATCTTTTGTACCCGATTCCGATCTGTCTGTTGCCTCTCATCGCCTCATCCGTTCCGCGATGCATTATCATGATATTTGCTTTCGGCATAAGATATTTACTCACACAAATATATACATACTTTCATGCTTAAATACCTACCAATAATGTGTACTAGACTGGATATTATTAGGTAGGTATTTCTGTTTACCTTTTAGGTAGGCAGGCAGGTATACCCCTCTTCATTTTTTGGTTAATTTGATACCTCAAATTTGTTTTAACTTCTTATCTCGCATTTGGAATGAACATTCCTTGCTAAATAAAGTGCATTCAGTGATTATTTTGTCCAAATAAAGAAAGTTGACGTATATAAACATCATTGCCAGAATTAAACGTCACATGGTTAAACGTTGCCAGAAATTTGATTTTTTTTTTTTTCAATTTTTGATTGCGTACAAAATGTTGACTCTGAATAAAAAAGTACAGGAATGAGTGTTCATAACTTTTGTCTTGTGTTAGAATTAAACGTCATGTATTAACGTCAGACCGCTTAGTTTGACATTTCTTGATGATGTTCACATTGGTCATTCAACGCCAGCCGACTCATTTTGACATTTCTGTGAGTCTAAAGATTTTAAATGCTATCCCCCTTTTTTTGCTTTCTCTTTCTCACCATGAAGTGCAAATGAGAAAGCAATGTCAAAATAAGTCGGCGTAGTGATGCCAATGTGAACACCGCCTTTCGGTACAAACATTGCTTCTGCAGGCAATATTCTTGTATTTCCACCTTAAAGGTTCGACCAAACTTAACAGTTTTAATACCTAGTCCCTATCTACCTTCATACTTGGTCTATTAAAAAAAATAATACATAAGCATGCAAAACTAGAAGCTAGAAATTTAAATCGACCCACTTTTTTTTCCCTACAGCCGGTTGCGGTTTGTGCTTTTCAGTTACATCCGCAAACTTCTGTCTTTGAAATTATATCGACTTTCGTTGACCTCATTGACGACAACGAACGACGACGAACAACGATGTTTGAGCAACAACATCCATAGGTCTGTTGAGGGAATCTTTCAAGAACAATACTTACATAAATTAAAATTTATGTTTGAAATTGTATTCTCTAAAAAAAAAAAGCTCCTGTTTTTTTGTAATTATTAGAGACGAATCATGGATGGAGAGTGAGTATCTAACTCTCATTTTATAATTCACCACGACCAAAATATTGATGAGAAAAAAACACTAACCATCGCCATGCGTAGCTGTCAAATCACCGATAAGAGGGGAAAACAAATAATAATTGCACCAAACAAACAAGAAAAAAGCTGAAAAAAAGAGGTAGGTATAGTGTGTGCTTTTTATTATAGCTTTTATGCTAGGTATATGTGGTTGGGTTTATATCTAACCTCTACATATTAACAGCTTATTTTTGTATGTGTATGGTACTTTTTTGTGCTGTTTTTTGTTTTATGCCTCAATAAGCCAGAAAAGGCAATATTTTTATTTGTTTTTGCCTCTGGCCATCAACCAATTTATTTGCAATTTAACTGCGTTATAAAGAATAATTAGTTTATGCCTTATGTGTAACTTGTTTAAGAAAACTTGATTAGACAATTAGAAGCAAAAAAGAAGCAACAAAAATAGAATGACGTTTTATTTTGACATATTTTTAAGAACCTCGATAGATGAAGGTGTTTATTTCGAGTCTTCGAAATTACACCATCTGACAGTTCTGAATGAATCCTCAATAACTGTCATTCCAACAAAAATAATAAATAAAAGTCGTTTATCATCGTCTTTATATTTTTTTCTTTGGTTATGGTTATGGAGACGCGTTTAATAAACATAAAGACCACTTGTTGATTTTTATTGGTCAATTAAAGCTTATGGCCACTTAACAAATAACTTGGTCAACATAAAGTGTATGCTATAATTTTTATCCAAACAACTTTTCGTCATTATTATTATTATTCCAGAATGGATTCAATGAAATCATAATCTGAATTTTTTGGGGTTATAAACGACTAGGTGGTGGTGGGGTATTTTGAGTTTGGTTTTATTTTCTTATGAAGAGTAAACAAAATGTATATAAATAGATAGGAAGTATTGTTTTTTTTTTTAATGGAAATATTTGTGTATAATATTTCATTTTATTTATACATACATTTTCATGCTCTATAAAAACAAGAAGTGTCAGATTCAACTTCTAAATGTATGACAACTTCTAAAATTAATGTCAAATTGTTCTTTTGTTTTGCCCTGAGCAACACTTAAACACATATGTAACTAGTCAAGTTATTTACTATTTTTTCAAAAGATAATGTAAATCTTTTTATAATAATTTGAATGTATGAGCTAGACCAATTCAAAGTCAGCAATAAAACCTAGTATAAGTTTTTCTACTTTTATAAATCAAATGTTAAAAAAAAGAAAGTCTCAATAAACTTAAATTGAATTGAATTGAATTTGCCGGCAAAAATGAAAGAAAATTTTTTAATGCAAAAAAATGAGGTGGAATAAATTTTTAATTCGCTAAAATGTGGAACGCATTACTCATATGTATATGGTGTGTTTTAACCACAAAACTTGACAATTAATTGATTTGTTTTTATGAGCTGTCACATGAGAACGAATTGTCAAACTTCATTTCGTTTGTTCGTAATCATAAAAGCAACAAGAAGTACTTTGTAATAGATGATTGAGAATGATTCTAAAGGAACAGTGCTATAAACGTGATTTTGACTTTATGAATGAGGCGTGTTCAAATATATGTATGCCACATAAAGGAGCATGAGAGAATTAGGGATTGAAGAATATACGTATGGTGGTAGTCATCAGAGGCTGAATTAAATGTAAAGTAGTGACGGGCGGTAACCGTAGTACTCAGAATAGTAAAATCGTTTGTATGCTTACATTTTGTATGAATAAAAATGGCGGATGGATTTGTCATCTGACATTACATGACATTTGAAGCAAATTTTTTGATTGTCAAATTTACCAATCCCCATTTGGGGGAATGCTCTACTGGTGGTCAAAATGTGAATTAAATGTCAAGTATTGTTAGATGAAACTCGCCCATAAAAACTTGGCTCTGCTGCTGTCAGCTGGCAAGTATTTATCAGTCGCTGGCAAAATTTAACATTTCTAACTTTTGGTAGCAAGCAGCGGCTACCAGCTGGCGGAACAAAAAATGTTTAGCATCTGTTAGCCAGACAGCGAATCAATAAGCGGATGGCGCCAACTAGGTGTGACCCGTGCTTAAGGCTTTTTACAATAAACAAACACTTATATCGAGTTTCACTATCAAGTTAGTGAACTTTTGTTTGTGACCAATATTAGAGACACATCCTATATTTAGATGAACACTCCATTACCAACCTTTCACTGAAGTATTGACTGTAAAACTAACACTAAATGGTGCTTAGTTTCAGTAAAAGCGGCTGAAGTCATCGAGAAAATCAATTGAATAGGTATATTGAAACTGAAGATGTTGAATACATAAAAGATGTTTTTAAGAAATTAGATACCATTTTCTTAAATCTGTCTAGATATACATAAACTGATAAATAATGGATTCAAATTTTTGGATCATTTAAGAGCAAACAAATTTTTTTGATGCCAAGCTGACGAAACAAAGGAAGACACTTCCCCACTTTTCGCTAAAAAAAAAAGGGTTTCTTTCATTACCTACACAAATTTCACTTCCCTGTTGCAGAATATAGGTACAAAGAATAAAAGGGGTTTCATATTACTACGCACATACTGTGTTGTATGGTGTAGTTCCTTGTGCCAACACATTCAAACACAGAACACCCTCCAATATTCCAGAATTTACTGTGAAAAGTTCAAAATTTTGTCTGCAAAACATTTTTTCCCCTTTTTTTCTAATTTAGACCGCCAAATCACCTACAGAAAAACAGAAACTGTGAGTGGCGCGTTGAACTATTTCCATTAGTGCGCAAAATCCAAAAAAAAAAAGTTCCAGAGAGTGAGAACCACGCAGTACAAAAACATACCATATAGAGTGAATAGTAGATAGATAGATAGGTAGGTATGAAGGTACCTACCATAAGTTAACTGTATATAATACACGTGCTGTTGCTTATTCTTCTCAAAAAGGACGAAGACAACGACGTGAAAGTACCCCCATCTCAGTATGTGTACTGTAGTGTAGGCGTGCAAGGCAACAGAATTTTGAATCAGGCAACTATAGGAAGGTACTGCTCCTCATTTTTTGTATTTATCACCAGCAGCAATAGTAGGCACCAGAGCCAGCGGCGCTTTTAAAAGAGATTGCATAGTATTGGTCTCTATAGTGGTTGTTTGCAGAGGCCTAAACGAAATCAATGTACACACATACTTTGTATAGAATGGGACAAAAAAACCTTACAAAAGCAACGACAAACCAAAAAAAACGTACGAAATATTGCGAGGGTTCCGAAAAACCCAACAAAAAAAAAAAGGAAAAAAAAGACAATTCTGAATCGATTATATTTACAGCACACTTCTTCCCAAGCTTTGTCCTCACATTTCTACTCCCATTGCTCGACGATTTTTTTTCCATCCCCCGTGTCTCACATCAGAGGGATGAAATGGGTATGGTTTAGCGCACGATGAAACACGAATTTAAAGTAAAATATTATTTTCACTGTCCCATCTTGGAATATTCGGGGCGAAGCAACAAAAAAAAAAAAAAAACCAACAGAAACATAGCGAATAAGGGAAGTAGAGAGAAACACACACCGAATGTGGAAGTTTTTCTATTGAATTGCCTTTACTGTTGCCGGGTACTACATTGATGGGATAGCTGCTGCTGAGCAGAAAAAAAAAATAAAACAGGTCCTGTGTAAAATGGGAGCTGCTTTTCTGTTCGAAGAATAAAGATAAAAATCAATATTTCTTGCTAAAAAAGAAAATTCAATAGCAAAGCTAATAATTTTTTTTTTATTTTGTGTATAGATCCTAATTGAGTATGTTTTTTGCCCTCATTTCCCAAAACATACAAAACATATTATGTAAAATGTATGTAAAATGACGCTATTGTTTTATATTCTCTTCCTACCAACAGAAAATAAGTCATTTTTATTAAGTTTTAATTGAGGATTATCTGATATTCATATTCAAAATGGCATCTTAGGACAGTTTAGCAAATATTTAGTTATAAAATTTGTTGAAATATGTATGTCAATTGTCAAGACTTACATAGGTCCGGTTCGGTGCACACATGCTTTTTTTTCACGTTAGCTAACGCAGCCATTTGATTCTATAGGAACTAATCTACTACAATCTACTGATGGATGTAACCAATCATGCGTTGACGTAGCTATGTTTTGGGAACCTGCGAGTATTTTTCCCCATTAAAACGACGGGCGATGCAATAGCGTCACCGCACAATTGTGTGGCCCACCCCTCAAGCTCCCGATTAATAACGAAAAAAATACGGTATCGATGCAATTAACATTTGGGTCTGTTTGGTTTTCATTTTTCCCAGTGTTAAATAAATTCCGTTTGTTTACCCATTCAGTTCCATTTATCAGTTGTTAAAAAAAACTTTCATACGCATATTCTCGATATTCACACACATATGGTTGTTGTTTAATGCGTGCTAATTCTGATCTATAAGCTTGGCTGTTACGAATATAGGTACGGTGTTGTTTTAGGCGAGTAGCGACATTTCTTTTTGTTTGGTCATAATAAACACTTTAATTTCACTACATTTTATTGCATAAATGCCCAAAATATTAATATTATCTGTTTTGTCTTTTGTTGAACCTAACAAATTCGATAATTTGTATTTTGTTTTTAATTTTTGTTTTTAATTTGTTTCTTCAATCTTTCAATTTTTTAAAAATAATGTTGACGATTCATGTCAAGTTATTTTGTCTGTATGTTTTTTTTATAAGATTTATTGACCAATATTTCATTATAACCATATATTTTTGCGATCTGTTTTATTGTCTTAAACACTTTCATGTTAGTTCATAGCTGAAAGGTTTAAACTGCACAATACATTTCCACTCATGACAACCAAGATCAACCAATGTCGTCGTTTTCAAGGCATGTCTTTCTTCAAGATTTATGCATATACGAGTATCCTTCTCTAAAGTACTAAATAAATATTTTATTATTAAAACTTACCAGAAACTCTTAACAATTCCGTATCAACTAAACCATTTAAGTCTGGCTCCTCTCCATACCAAAATATCCATAATTCTTTTGATGCGGCAAACGACAATGGTGGATGTATTTTCGATGTGCAAATATCATATGACATCGTATTATTTGGGTCGGGTTGATCTTGTTTGGTAGATTGAACCCGACGCCATACGCATAACATATCCGCTTGCATGCATCGCGAATATGAGCGTAATATTGGATCGTCCAATGGATCGGCCGATGCATTGTGTCGTTCACCATTTACAAATTTGCGCCATTTAATGCCGCACAAATCAGTCTGTAAAAAAAAAAAAAATAGAAAATGTTAGCAACTGAATACATTATGTAAAAAGTCGATACATGCAATATTATCAAGGCGGAGGTACCAATAAAAAAAAGAGTTTGTATACACATGTACACACGATTGAAGTTATACCTTCTTCTCACTCAGAGAAATTCAATTTTATCAAAACTTTTTTCCTACTTGTGTGAACATGCCTTTAACATTTTAGTAGTAGTAGCCGCGTTCCTTTGGAGGTGGTAGACTACTCATAAGTAAATGATTAGAAGATCTATTACTCAAGTAGATAGGAATGTTGTACTAGATTTCTATTCAAAGGAACGCGGCTAATGATTCGGTGTAATCGATGAGTAAGTTAATAAAGATAAATGTCATTTTGACATGTGTCAAAAAGTAAATTTTCACTCTTATATAAATGCCGGAAAAGAAGTACCTATAACCACCTCAAAAATGACAATATAAATAATTTTATTTATGAAAATGTTCCTACAAAATTAATTGGGTAGTTAATTCGGTTTCAAAGCAGTCCTAATAACTGCCTACTCTCTCTGTCCCGATGGTACAATTAACTTTGTAATTTGCAATTTTGTATCAATCCCTTCCTCCCAAATCTGTAATGCTAATGACATTGCGCGCGACAATCGTTTCTTGCTAATTATAATTTTACCGAAAAAAAACATTATTATACATACCTATTACTTCCTATGGGTTAACTGCCCCTGAATCGGTTAGTGACCTACCTAACCGCAAATAATATCCAATCCCATCTGATATGACGATAATTTCGATTTCAATTCGAATTTACCTCAAGCATTCAGCCGGCAGCAGCAGGCAGAGTAGAAGACCTACGTCATAACAAACACACGTACAAAATAAATATAAATACCTACGTGCGGACGAAGGGGGCGATGGGCGAACAATAAAACATAAAAAAAAAAAACATGAAGTGCAGGTTTTCTTTAGCTTGTCTTTCAGGTTTCTCTCTTTATAAGAAGCAAGGTAGGTAGGTATTTTTGAAATGAAGGCATACCTTAATATGTATATTAAAGTTTTGAATTTAAACCATATAGAGGCATATGTACCTAGGTATCTACCTAATCCGTAAAAAAATATGTTCGCATGCAATTGATAGATGGGGTGACTTTATTCAAAGCCCTCGGATAGTTTTTATTTTTTTTATCTTATTTACCAACCACCCTCTCTCTATTAACAAAAAGCTCTAAGCTATTAGGTATTTCCCTATTTATTTAACTTCTTTTACATTTTTTTTTTGAGAGATTTTGAACAAAAAGAAAACAATGCCAAAGTGTTGGTCCACACCAATACCAATATAGTATTTTCAGTTTTCAAATGTGTGCGAGTTTGTATAGGTTAAAATGGGAGAACCGGCAACAGAGAGGAAAAATGCGGCAACGTCCGGACGAACACTGACAATCGGAGCAGCAACTATACCATACTGTAAGGTATGGTGAAAACAGTGTTCAATATAATGTACAAAATCTGATAGAGAGTGTAGTAGACAGATAGACTCTGTTGTTGTTGCGTTCCTTTTTCATTTTTGCCTTGTGTGTTTTATTTTTCCCCGTGGTACGGTACTTTTTTGTCGCTCTCTCTATTTTGCTGCTGCTGATGCCTATATTGTTTTCACACACATTAAAGCGAATGTGCTTTAAATTTTTTCACAGCACATTGAACATATGTTTTTAGTATGAGACAAAAAAATATAGATATATGCATTAGAATATTGGTATATGAATATAATGATGATAATGGTGGTATAAATATATTTGCTGTTACTCGCCCTAAAAGTCTGAAAGTATTGAATTACTTTTTGGAAGGAAATATGTATCAGCAATGAATACCCCACTCCCCCAACACATACATACCAACCAACCTATCTACCTCCTACTAGCTTTGATGAAAATTCACTCAGCTTGACAAGTTAGTAATAAAGATGTTTGAAGGTTTTAAGCACAGAAGCTTAGCCATTTTACGAGTTGGTTGAACTTGAAAAATTGGGATCATCTAGTACATTTCAGAAACTAAACAAAATTCAGGGGGAACTAACAGTAGGCATTAGGCAGTAGCCAGTACAAATTTGATAAGCAAGTTACTTTACAGAACAACTACCACAAACTAGAAAACTAGAAATTTTTGATTATACCTATCTTAATTTGTAACTAGGTACATTATATCAATACTGAAATGTTAATCCTACGTTGGGCGCCACTTATAAAAATCTTCAACAGAAAACCAATAAATAATCACAATCACTATTGATACCTAAATAAGAATAAACGCTTGTTCTTGCTTACAGTGTAAAATGTTTACTTACAATGTTTAAGTACACGGTTACCAAAAAAACATGGTATACATACATTTATGTCCGCTCAACAAATAAATAGAACCAAATAGGACTCTGTTGTAATTTTCTGTTTCGAAAAATTTAGATCTCAGCCATTGAACAGACCTAATGTTAAATATAAAACTGTCACTCTGACCATTTGATTACGCTGCATAGGCTTTAATTTGTTGATAGGGTTGTCAGAAATATAACAGTTTACTTCAACTTCACTTTTGTATTCACTTTTATTACTGTTTTTATTAAAATTTGAGCCCCATTCACAATTGTGTAAGCACCAAGTGGCAAGTGACAAATGATAATTGATAATGACACATGGTAATTACCAGATAGCAGGTAAAAAAAATAGGTAGCAAGATACATATATTCAATTGTTAAGAAGCAAGTGGTTTGTGCCAAGTGACAAATGGCAATGATAAATGATAAAGTACTATATACGTAACTTGCAGCGCAAGTTTAAGTATGTGTAACCTTTTTGCCTTGTTTTCCTTTTAAGGTCTTACATTAGCTTCGATGTGGTCGCTGCTGTCACCTTGATTTGACACACAAAAATCTTACTTGATGCTTTCAGCGGGTGGAATTTTAGACGGGTGAAATTAAGCACATTCAACTCTGATGCTACCACCTGTAGCTTAAAAGATAAACAAATTTCAGATTTATCAAAGAAAAACATTGCAGTTTTCTGATCCTTGTACGGTTTCAAGTTAAATTTTTTTAGTGGAAAAATAAAATACTCTTTATTTCTTTTTCATAGAATCGTTTAGGGAAATTCGTCGGATTAATATCGGTTCACGTTTATCACATAAAAAATGCAAATAGGATTGTCTCTCTTTGATTACGTTCACGATTATCATTTGCTGTCAAAATACGTATCAAAAAATTTTGACATTTTTATTAAACAAGTTTGACAAGCAAATTGGAGAATGTAAACGCCCCCTTAGAAATCTGATTGCCGAAATTCACTCCGCCGACTCTTTTTGACATTTCTGTGTTTGCTTTATCACTTGAACTTCATGGTAAGAAAGAGATAGCGAAAAGAGGCAGGAAATTATATACTCATTTAAAATCTTTAGACTCTTTTTGACAGATTAATTTTGAGTCCAATGTGAATACTATTTTCAGAACTTTCCCTCTCTCTCTCTATTTTACAAACGATTAGAATAATTGAACCAAAAAAAACACTGCTTTTCTGAGAGAAAAATCGAAAAAGTTTGATGAAATGCTCAGAAATCTAGTAACGATTACGGCTCATACAAGCAGTAGCCAATCTTTAGTTAATATCAAAATTTTACACAAGAGTTTACAATCAATAAAAATATAAAGCTTTTTAGCTCTTGTCATGCTCTTGAACTCTACCTACGTATAGAACGAAAAAAATTCCACAACAAAAATCAGTCTAGTATGTAGAGATATGTACTAACGACGAAATTTAAATCATCGAGGGTCACCAAGGTCAATGTATTCCTTCAAAACAAAAAAAAAATTACCTCAACCCTTAATAATCTTGTATAAAATTTCGTTCTGAATTTTTGCAGAATCTATACACAATACACATGAATACCACACCAAACCAACAACAAAAAAAACCATACCAATAAAATATACCTATATTTTGTATCTGAATTAAAACAACACTTCTTAACACCTGTATGTGTTTTGTTCTGTTTTCATCATTTTACCTACTATACTGACTCGCAAGTTTAGTGGTGCTTGTTCATATTCAATTGTGTCTTGTGTGCAATTTTTGTATGTTTTTGTTTTTTTTTTTTATTATTATTTGCGCTTTCAGCCACCAACAAACGCCAAACGCGCTGAAACGAGAGAAGTTTTCTCGCCTTTGGTTTTGTGTTCTCGACCACAATCGTCCGACTTGCCCGCCATGTGTTCGCTAGGGTTTTTCTTTTTTTTTTGTATATATTATTATTTTGTTCTATTTACTTCAATTTTACTCAGGAACAGAGCGGCGCGTCTTTTTCTCCGTTTTCTCATTGCTGTCGTCGTCGTTGTTGTATGTTTCTGTTTTTTTGTATTCTTTCCAGATAAGGCACGATTCGAAATCGGAAATTAACCTCATCCAAGTGTTTGGTTGAGAATACACATTCTGGTAAGATGGTTGACCATGAATGTGTCTGTGGCTCGCCGCGTATTGTGTGACTTGACAGATAATAATTCTGGGTTATATATTACGTAGATGGGTAAGGTAGGGTGGGGAGGGGCAAGAGGTGTGTGTCTACTGTATTATTTTTTTTTTTTTTAATTTTTGTGGCGGAAGACCAGCCAGTTTCTAGGTTGGATAGTGGTAGGTAGATATTCCATGTTTCAATAATAAAACAAACAAAAAAACAAAAACAAAAAACAACAGAAAAATAAAGTTAATTATTGTTGCGGCTGGTTGACCGCCAATGTTCTACTTGGATTTAAGGTCATGCTGCTGCTATATTTCGTTTTTTGCATTTTAAGTTAAGTTTTTTTTTTTTCATTTTGTAAATAAATTTAATGCAGTGTTTTAATTTTTTTTAGAAGAGATCGTGTTTGAAAATGAAAAATACATCAAGCGAATAGGTTGGGTGGGCTGCTATGTACATACCTACATACATTAGCGAGAGAATATTGACCCTGGTATTTTGTAAATGGATGGGGCGACAGGTATAAGGGCATTGAATTAGCAGACTTGCTTTTTTTTATATAGGTTGATTGGATGAATGTTATAGGTCATTAAGAAAAAGAGAAATTAAAAACGCATTAAACCGGTCTGGAATTGTTTTTTAGCTCATATTTGTTTAGATAGACGATTGCATGTTATAATTGTGACTTGAAAAACAAAGTTATTGATCGGTTTAATATTAATCATTCAGGGTGGATAATACCAATAACATGTAGTTGAGTAAAATGCGTTAAACGAGATATAGCGTGGATCCTTACATAACAAGAAACTGAATACAAACAGAACTATTTCTTTTTTTAATTTTAACCCTTTGTCTGTGCTAGAGGAAAATTATAGTTAGTCTCTAAACCTTATCAATAAAATATGAATCACACACATACATCCGTTCAACAAAGAAATAGAACCGAACAGAGCTCTATTGTGCCTATTTTTCTGTTCCGAAAAATCAAGAACTCAGTCATTGAACAGACTTAATTTCAAATATAAATCTGTCATTTTGACTGCTTGTTGTTGACAACTATCATTTTCAGAGACATTTTAAAATGGATGCGTTCACATGCTTACATGTTGATTGGAGTATAACAGTTTACACTGTTTACATTGGAGTTAAGGTTCATTGTCAAAGAAAAGTTTTTCAATCAATTTTTTTCTTGTTTTCGACGTCTAATGGTCTTAAAATTTAGAAAGTCGTATCCTATTTAAGTCTCAAGGAATAAATAAAACATTGTTTTCAAGTCTTCTTACTAACAAAGGCGACATTTGACGTTTACAGATTGGATTTTTACTGAATGCTGTAATTTCGTTTTTCAGTTTCGAAATGTATGGTGTTGTGATAAGAGCATTTAGGATTGAAAAAAGCTGCCATGAAGTTATGCTTCTTACTCACAGAGACTCATTTTTATCAAAACTTTTTTCGTACTCATGTATTAAAATATGTAGGTAAATGTCATTTTGACGTTTGTCAAAAAGTAAATTTTCACTCTGATAAAAACGACGGAAAAGAAGTATAACTTCAAAAAATACCTTCAATAAGGGATTTTTTTGTTTTGCTGTAATGCTGCAGTTCAAAATCGGGTTTAGATCTGGGCTATTAATTTAAGATAAGAAGAACGGGCGAAGTTCGGTATGGTAGAAAAGTAATAAAAAGGGTATGTTACGAAATTGAGGAAGGAAGTGTTTGGAAAATAAGGAAAGAAATGTAATGCAATCCAGTCCAATATAATTCAGATTCCAATTCCAACTGCGAACACATGCATAAGTTTTCTTGAAAGTTCAATTGCCTGCTGAAAACGTTACAGTTCTATGTAATTATCTTTCATTAATCTGATGACATTAAATAAAAAAAAAATAAAGTACATAGTTTCTCAATACTGACATTTCATATTATTTACAACACTTATTTCAATGCTATTATCTGACATATCATTTGACAATCATTATCTCTCTCTAAAAACAAACAACAACATTTCCAAATTTACAACGCAATATCTTTACGTAGTTTAAGCACGCAACAGCATTACTAATCACCCCTTGTATATAGTACAGCGAATAATAACTTCGATTACACTTGATTTAAAACGCATTGTAAATGAGAGACAGAAGATATCTCCATATTTATTAGCAACAAAAAGCTATATTTTCATTACCCAAGCAAAAAAAAAAAAAACAAAAAACAAAACAAAACTTGTGACGTCTCTTTAAGTCATTACGTAAAACAAAACAAAAAAAAAACAGATAATTTAATGCAACTTCTCCCAGTCATTGCCAAATGCGCGTTGGTCGTTGCAGTTGCATTTTTACAGTCACCAGCATCATCAACAACAAAATGAAATGAAAGAATTACAAAAACAACGACAAACACAAAAATAATAACAACAACAACAAACAATATTTTGAAGGCAGCTTGATGAGTTTCTCCTTTGGTTTGCTTCTAGCTATTGTTCGAATTCGTACCGAAGCGCTTTCGCAGGAATCACCACGAGCACAACGACGACGATATTGCAATGGAACTTGAATAAAAAAAACACAACGATGAGAGCGAGGAGAGCAAATTTCCACTTCGTTTACTTTGATTTCTTCCCTTTTTTCTATGCATTGCAGCTCAATTTTTTTTTTTTTTTTTTTGCTATTCTTATTTTGGTTGTGATGATGATGATGGGAGCTTTTTTATGTTTTGGTGTTGTTGTATCCTCTATTCCTCTCACTTCCTTTATTTGCACTTCTACTTACCTAGAGCCACCTACCCATAAACAAAAAATACCAAGACTGGAAAATTTCGTACGTCTTCCCCCCCCAAAACCCTTTTGTGTGCAGTGTTGTCTGTGAATATATGTGAAAGCCACCACGTTGGTAAATGACGTTAACACGCACACATTTATAGATTCACGACATTCACCACACATCCAACACGAACACAACGATAGATTGACGACATTCACCACATCTCGCAGCTTGTAGGCAAACGTCATTAGACCGCTCAGTTTCCAGTCTTGGTATTTTTTGTTTATGCACCTACCTTCATCAGAATGTACCTACACGACGAGAGTATAGATAGACAGAGAATAGGGACTTTTTCTTTGTTTTGGCCGGTAGTGAGGTGTTTATTTCGTTATTTACGTGTTTATCTTTTGTAATCCTTTCTTCTTGTTTACTCGGAACAAAATTCCATAAATTTGTTTAAAAAAAAATAAAGAAAAATATTGTAAATTTTATGAACCTAGATGAGCAGAGCGGAATAAATAAGAATTGAAATTGAGAGAGCGATGCAAGTTAAAGAAAAACGGAAACCTAATGACAACGACCTCATCTCATAATCATCATTATAATTATATACACACAAATGTAGGTAGATTTGTACATGTGTATATGATGGATGAAGCAACACACATTCATGCACACATCATCACATCACATCGCCCTCCTGTTATGGTTAGGCTTTTTCAACTTTTGCCATGCGTCGTCAGTTCACGAATATGTAAGGAGCAACAAAAAAAAATAAAAATAATAATATAAGAAACAAGTGGTAAGCGAAATAATGTAGATATATAATACATGATGTGAATATGATAGAAAACAAATTTTTGAAAAAAATGTAGGTACTGTGTGGATACGATGAGTATTATGTTGGTAGCACAGGTAGGTATAGATTTGAGGAAAATATAAAGCAAAGCACTTGTTTGTTATATTTTCTCAGGTGGAATATAATGTGTCGAATCTTTAGTGTTCAAGTCAGCAAACCTTAAAAGATGAACATCGCACTTTGTGTGGGGAAAAATATTGCAAGTTTTTTTTATTTGCACCTATGTATCTTCTTTATGAATATGAATAGATTTTGTTTTGGTTTTGATTTGATTTAGGTACCTACAAAATGCACGTTAGAATATGAAACTTTAGATTGACGTTTAAAACTGTCAGAGATTTGCTTTGTTTTCATATTAGAAGGTGAAATGGATGTTGTGATTAATTAAAGAGTCTCGATGAAACTTAATTTTTTGGAAAGCTTGGGATTCAATTTAAAATTTATGATTTTTGGATTATAATTTGCTTTCATTGCAAAAAAGCGTCAGAAAGTTACTTCTTTCCCGGCAGCGTTTGGGTACGAGTGAAAATTTACTTTTTGACATGTAAAAATGACATTTACCTACATTAACTAACCCAGCGTAAAATTGAATTATTATGGTGTGAAGGTACTAAATTTTAAAAGACATACTCAAACGAGTTCGAAAAAAGTTGATAAGGGTGAATTTCTATGTTATAATAGTAAGAAAATTTTCGAATCCATCAAAATCAGAAGTGCCCAAAATGACAGGTGCAAAGTTAAAAAAAAAAGTAAATAAAAGACGTTATTTTTATAATAAATACATAGGTACCTACTTTGATTTAGGTAGATTTTATCAATTTGTTTACTAACATTTGACAGCTGTTTAATGAAAGGTATGTACGTATTTGATTTGTTTTTGAATTTATATTTCTTTGCCGACGGGTGCTTTTATTTATTTGTTAAAACTGTTTTGTATAACATTCATACATATATGTTTTGGGATCTTTTTTATAGAATTTTTTCACAAACCCTTCAGCACTTGTCCAAAAAAAAAAGACAAAAACAAGAGCAAAATAATATTTTTTTAAAAGAAATTCTACTTTTTGTTTTATTTCACATAAAGAATAACATGTATTTGATCACTGTTCGCTGAACGTTCTCATCAAAATACTAAATCTGAACGCACCCAAATTAAAAATCGATTCCGCTCTCATCCCTGAAATAGTCGAGTTCATTTGTTCATTTGGATGGGGTAGACTACTCATGAGTAGAAATCTATTACAATAACTAGACATTTGTATCTAATCGAGCAACTGACTTTGTGTGGATTGTAGTACCTACTCGATCTACTAATCATCTACTCATGAGTAGAAACGAACGCGGCTAATAAAAGCCTGTTTCGACTAGAGCTCACTAGATAGCAAAAAATTTCCCCCCACTTAACTGAAAGTGTGGACGAATAGCATGCTGGTCAACAATAAAAAAAAAAAAAAAAAAAAAAAACAGTGTGGATCAACATAATGTGGACGCTGCTTTATAATATCTACATTTTCGTTAATTCTAAAAAGGAAAATTTTGAAATTTGGCTATTGGTAATATAAATACCAGTAGATTACCACACCGTCACCGCATGAGTGTCTGTCGGTATAGTTACAATCAAACCGTATAGTAACAATCAAACCTCGAGTGATGAAGAAACTCAAGTGTGCACTGGGCCTTAAATGACCATGACGACCTTTCAAACATCTTTTTCAAAGGTCAACCTTTATCGGGAATCCTTTATTTATCTAATGGTAAATAATATTTTCTCCTTTCAATTCCTACAACTCTGTTTGGTTGACATTAACATTTTTATCAATTGTATTTATATAAAGAGATATTTCCAATGACAAAAGAGAGAGAAAAAACAAGAGAGAAATATCATTTCTCCCGGTTGCAAATCTTCTACCAAAAAAAAAAAAAAAAAAAACTAACCAATGACCTATGATGTTGTTTAGATATAAATGTAGGTACTTATTATGTTCTACTTCTCGCATCGCACAGCGCTAAGAACAAGAAAGACCTACATAAAAGTAAATCTTCACCAAGCGAATTAAATAAAAAACAATACACAGAAAATATAAAATAAAATTGAAAAAGAAAATAGGTAAAAAGAATAAAATGCTAAAAACGTATACCTCGTAGAGACGTAAATAGAAATAATATTTATTCATTGTGTACATCACCTTCGCAGTTGTCGTATACGTTGGTGTGCCATACCAATGGAAATACTAAAATACAAAATACCCCAGCAATATAAAAATTAAAAAAAAAAAAAATTAAAACGAAAAGCCACCTTGGGTAAATGAGTATGGAGATTGAAAATGAGTAGTCTACGTATGGCACACATCAAACAAAATAAACAAACATACCCACATACGTACCTACCCTACCCATGAAAAAAAAAAAAAAAAACAAACAAACAGATCTTCGATGCACCCTTAGTTTTATTTAACGATTATGATTGAGCGATGTAACTTTTACCTAGATTTCCTCATCTCTCTTAACTTCTAAGGGTGGATTAATCAAACATATTTTTTTGAAAGTAATGAAATCGGAATAATATTTCAACACTGATTGTTATCATCTTTGAGTACCTAATCGAAATAATACCTACCACACTTCCTCTTGGCTTTATTTGCTATTTGTTTCTTTTTTTTTTACATAAAAACCGGTACAACAACAGACAGAACCTGAAAAAATATAATTCCACTGTTTAGTTTTGTTTCCTTTTTGATTTTTGTATTCTTCAAGAATAGAGGTTTTGTTGTAGTAGGATTGGTAGAATATGGTATACAAAAGGCGCACAAGCAATGAAAATGTAGCGCCGCATTATTAGGTTCGTAGGTACGTACGACGAGTTGTAATAAGCCAAACCATATTTGCTTTGGGGATTTTCCACCCAGAGAATTCAATGTCAAAATATATGTATAATACACACATTTTTGTTCTGCCTACTCTACACAGGTAAAATCAAATACCTACCTACATAGGTATATCTATTTATTTTTTAAGCTTAATTAGCAAAAATAGTTTTTAAGTAGGTATTTTGTTGTAAAACTAACCAAATACATAGATAGAGAATACGCAAATCATTGTCAAAATTGAGATAACGGTTTTCCGTGTTGAAAAATTACGTCTTCATTCAATTCAAACGTCACACAGATTATTGACATTGGCAACACTTATCTGATATGTTGCCTTTGCCTTGTCTCTTCTCAATTTTCGGTTGTGTGTGTTTGTGTTTTCGTTAAGTGCGCGGGTGTGAGTTATGATGAGACATGAGAGCAAAACATGATGACTTTAAAATACAAACACATACACACAACAAATATGATATTGATGTTTTTTTTGTTTTTATTGTAAGATAACCTTATCAGTATTTATTTGATTTTTTTTTTTTGTCAAATTAATAATTTAATTACGTAGGTCAGTCGTTTTGGATTCTCACTAGTTTATTTTGATTTTTTTTATTTACATTTTATTTCATTACCGCGAAGAGCAATCTTATCTCCAATTTGTATAGAAATACAAATTTGATAGATAATTGGATGGCTAGGTATTTGAAATTCTTAAACATGTTTGAACGGGGAATTTTTGAAAAGGGAAATTTTTGTATGGAATTATTTAATGACGCACATGAAGACTCAGAATGTTGTTTTGGTATTTTATATTTTTGTTTGGGGTTTCTCACGCAGGAAATCCTGATTCTAAACGAACTGTCAATTACATTAGAGTTATTTTTAATTTAAAAAAAAACTCAATTTACCCTTAATGGATAAACGAGGTTGGCGAAGCCAAAACAAGAGTCTGTTTATACTTCTCACTCATAGAAATTGATTTCTATGAAAACTTTTTTGGTACTCGTGTGAACATGCCTTTAAAAATTTAGTACATTCATACCATATTTATTCGATGTAATCGATACGTCATTTTGACATCTGTCAAAAAGTAAATGTTCACTCTGATACAAACGCCGTAAGAGAAGTATAACTTCAAAAATCTTAAAAACCCGAAAAATGGGCAATTACTAAACTGTTAGATTCCAGATTCCTACGGAAGATTACTTTGATACTAGAAAATTGGCTGTGACAAGTTCATAAACCAAAATTCTAACTAAATTCTTAAATCCTAATAAAATGAAGTTTGGCAACACCATACTATTTGTATTTTTATTACCAGAGCTGCCTACTCATAGTTATATAGAGCGAAAAACACTCGAGAGTATTATGAAGTAGTTAGGATACAACAAATAATATGAATTCACTTTTTGCTTTGCTTTATTGTGTGCTCTGATGATGATGTCGTCATTGTAGGTGCTTGCTTACCATACCCAGCTGCATGTTTTTTTCTGCTGTGTGTGCGGCGAACTTAGTTTGTAATTATTCAAAGAAAGAAAAACAACAACAAAAAAAAAAACAACCAAAGACGAGAAAAAGAATGAAGAGCAAAATCAAGTAAAATGACTTTTTTTTCAACATCGCTTGTGTTGTCGTTGTGTCGTTTCTTTCTTGCGTCGTTTACCCGGCCTCCTATCTACCCAGACAAGGTAAAACACCATCGACAACAAAATTCATTATGTCCGGTAGGAAAGTTCCTGTTATTCACCTTACTACATTTTATACCTGTTTTTGTTTTCTTTTTCTTTTTCTTTTTTTTTTTTTCATATTTTTATTTTATTTAATTTTCTTTTTGTCTTCCGTTTTGCTTAGAAAGAAAATTAATGTATATTTTTATTTGACTATGTAGTTTCTAGATTTATTTAAAATATTGCATCACAAGTATTTTTTTTTTTTTTGTATTGTACTTTTGGCAGCCACCTGTCAAAAATAAGAGATTATTAATATAAAAAAAATATTTTGTCAATGACGTTTGCTTCTAAAGTGGGTCAGTATAACTTCTTCTATAACAATTTGCTTTCATTTGCTTATTTTTACGAATAAGACAGTTGGTTAATGAAAAAAAAAATAAATAGACCGAAATCTAGGTTAACTTTAAAGTTTACTAATAAAGCTTTATAGTGTGTAAATGAGTTTTTTTTTTTTCTTTTTCTTCAATTTTATAACGGTCCTCTAGGCTATTTTGCTATTTTTTTTGTAATTAAGGAAGTATCTTCCAACTGTATCTGATATTGTCTTGTTTTTTTTTTTTAATTTTATTTAGCCATAAACGGTTCGGAATTTTTGAATTTTTGTATTTATAAATTGGTGGGTTATGTATTACTTAGCGTGATGAGCAACGTCACAAAATCAAGGTAATTTCTCATAAAACAGATAAATGCTTCACCTTTTTCTTTGCCAGGTTGTACGGCTTGATTCCCTCATAGCCTTCGTCTCCATAAAATTGATGTCAGTAGAAGACGACGCCAAAATATCCCTTTGTAATCTCTAACTACCGACTTTATATGTATAACTGGATACGAGATGTTAGTCAATCTGATATTTATTTCCACCACTTCTTATGATAAGGTGTCATTTTTGTTTTATGGACATGGTATTTAACACTGTAAGACCATGAACACGTTTAGAATTTCTTCTATAGTAGGATTTCTAGCTTTAGCTTCGTATCAAACACCAACATGACATCCCTCAGACTTTGTTGCCATTCCCGACATATCCATTCAAATCTCACTCACAATCAAAAGCTCATCCTTTGGATTGTTTTAAAGAGCTTGTAAAAGTCTAACCAAAATGCATCTCCACCTATTCACATGGAATTTGGGGAGTATAAACACTTACAGTATTCCAAATCCTTCCTTGCAGCACCAGTTTTAGAGACATCAAACGGTCACTAGACTGCGAAATAGCCAAAACCTTTCCAAGTAGCTTTTGCGCAAGATTGACACTAATTCCGTTTCTACATACCTACCTTGCTCTATCCCGTAGTTGAACATAGTGTATTTCCAGTGTTTCGTAATTTTGTTTTTCTTGGACGCAAAAGATGTTCACTTGATTTCTCTTCATCATCTCTTTCAATTCACTACTTCCGTTCATACTTCCAACGTTACAACTCACGCCTCAAAATTTTCTGCTAATCTCTTGCATTAATTTGCTAGACCCAAGAATCCATAAAGCTATAAACCGATAATTTCTAATCGATCTAGGACCAGAGTATACGTACTGTCTGGCGGGGTAGTATTGCTTGTATTACAAAATGCTTCCATATTGCATGCAAATTTCTTCAAAACTTCCGCAATTATTCGCAATTTTTCGGCGCTGACATGGTTCTGTTTTATTATAAAGAATTTGATCAATTGATTTTAAATTAATTATTAAGTATGTTAAATGGGCTTTTTGATATGTTATTTTGTGAGGAATTAATAAAAACAAATTGATCAATTTTAAAACTTTTCCCGACGTTTCGTTGGTTATTTTTCAAGGGTTATTTTTATTGGACCTATAACATTTAGTAATACTTGAATTTTCTAGTTTTTTGTTATAGATTTTGTATGATAGTAAGTGCTGTTAACATTTGTATTTTATAGGTATATGAAATCCTTATGGGACATTTAAAATTTAATAATTTAACATTTATATTGCACTTTTATATATACTTTTTTGGTTCTGTTTTGCTTTTTGATCGTATTTTACTACGCCTTACCCAAGGACTTGCATACACGCTTTATTCAAAGCTCTTAGATGTTATTGTGCGTCGATACGCCCACCTTGATGGTTTTTGCCTAGATGTGATGTTTCTCGTTATAGACCTCTACTCTGAATACTCATAGAAAGTTTTCACCAAGTAGGTAGGTAGTTCAGTAGGTACCTACAAAGTTAACTTTAAAAAATGCCAGAAACTGAAAACTTTTTTTCCCTATTGGACAAAAAATCCCAAACAAATCGATGTCTACTGAATTAATTTATCATAAGAATAACACAAATGTTAGGTAATTCGTTTTGATATTTAAATATAGTGCCTCTACCTTCCTCCCCATCTTCTCTAAGAATGGTACCGGTATGTAATATGTAAGCCTATCTACATAAACCATAGCAAAATTTACTTATATAGGAAGGTATTTACTCTACTATGTACCTACCTACCTGCCTATAAATTTATTTAATAAAACACACAAAACAAAGCTTAAAAAGTTTTTCCGCTTTCATCATACCTACTTACAAATAGATACCATCCTACCTACAATATCTAACCATCTGATGATATTCACCTATTCACCAAAATCATACCAATATCACCAAGAGAACAAAACCAATATAAAGATTTAATTAAATTTCTCTCCTCCCTGTTTATGTTTACAAATACCATTCTATACATTATATTCTTTTATCATAGGACTTAATCTTTATTAATTAAAAACCTATACCTATAATTTTTGAAGTAAATTTTATGTCACCACCAAATTACCCAAATTATTTTTGTTTCATATCTTCTTTATTTTTCAACTAAACAGTTACTATATCGTGTAGGTACCTACATCGTACTGCTGCCTACTACATTATTCCTAGTTACTGTTTTCTTCTATTTTCTCTTTTCATTCTCTCTTCTGCTGTCTTTTCTTATTTTTTCCTATCAGCAAATCTCCACAATATAGAAATCATTCCCAACTAAACATCATACATCTATTACTGCATTTTCTTCTTTTTATTTTTCAAATGAAACTGGATCCATGGAGAAGAAAAGAATTTACAAAACTTTTTCTCAATATTTTTATTAGTTTATTACATTTTAGATTTTAGTTTTTTTTTTTTTTATTAAGATTGTGTGATAAGATAGGCTTGTTTGCTATGAAATAGCCTACTCATTTAAGGAAGTTCTGCAAAGTAATAGTTCAGGAGAGTTATGATTTCTAGCTAGTTAAACTTTACTATCTTCCGGAATAAAAATAAACAACACAAACATACCTACCTACTAAAACTTAGGTTAGTTCGTGTACTTTAAACAACTTTTGTATGTATTCTGCGTGCAAATCCGTTAAAATCTGGATTGACATTTCCCAAAATTTCATCTAGATTAAATAAATGGACGATTTAAAATTGATCTATACCTATAACAAAGATTGTACTAGATGTATAGGTGAAATCAAACAGGACTAGATAATGTCCTGTCACTAAACAACATTGAACAAAATAATTCTAACAAGATCTAGTTAGGTATCTCCTCAATTTCATGTTCGAAAGTGAAAATTCTTGACATTTCAGTTTATAACATGATATTGTGTTGGTTGTTATCCCCCACAAAAAAAAATTCTTGTTATGTTAATATATAATTCGAAAAGAAATTATGTTCTGTATGGAGACGACGGGGAGTATGGATTTTCAGGTTACGATAGAATAGATAGAAGTAAAAAAGAAAAAAAATTAAAAATGTATGCGAGTTTTTATTTCTTCTCCAAGTGAGCGAGTGAGCAGTGTGTAACTATATTGTACTAGTGTTAGTGCAAAAATATTGGTACCTCTCTATACCCAACTTGACGATATACTCAGAAATGGGGGATACAACAGAGAAACAAAAAGAAAAATATAAAAATTCATTCTATATATTTACCAAGGCAAAGAAGTTTGTATGGCAATCCTCCAAACTTGCGCCGTTAGTCTGGTGATTTTGATGCGTCATAGTTGGTATATTTCACACCTCATTTTCATTTTCGAGTGAATTTTAATTCATTTAACTTTTTTTTTTTTACATTTACACACTAAGTTTACACTTTAAATATTTTTTTTTCTTATTTTTTTTAAGTATAAACTTTGTATAAAATAATTATAAGATACAATTTCTTTATTTTCTTTTAACACATCTTTATTTCGGGTAAAAAACACACATATACAAATATAAAGCCAATAACATACTTTATATTCAAGTTGAAATTGAAATAAAAAAAAAATAAATATTATTCACCACACTTTTAAAGACATAATTTTCTTAATCATCATCATCAATTCACTTTAGTAGAAGGAAAAAATATATATAAAAAAAAAAGAGTATCGAAAAAACACACAAACACCCCTTGCAGAGGATTCTTGCTTATTTTTTTTGTATATCCCGTACCGAATATTTTCCTTTTTCTTTCGATTCCTTCTTTGCACACTTCTTTTCTTTTTTATATTGTATTATACCGCCGACGACAATGAACGACACGAGTAAAATATAAGATTATTTTTTTTTTGTATTATCTATATGCATAAAAAAAAAGCAGCAAGTGAGTTTGATGGCACACACTCACACCACTTAAAAACACAACAGAGGGATTCTCGACGAAAGGAGAAAAATTATGAACACTAAAATTTTCCCCACTTTGTGTATTTTGGTTTCTTCGTCACGCAAGAGGGACAGGGAAAAGGAGACGACGAACAAGAAACAACTAGTGCACACGCACTCTCCTTGTTTTTTTTAGGCAACAACGACGGAGAGGGAGACGACGGCAGCGACGAAACGTATATCCATACTTTTTTTCTGTTTCAACTTTTTTGTTTGAATGTGTTGGTTATGGCTTTTACACACTCTGCTCTCTGCTACTGACAAACTGGTAGTACGTAGGTATATATTCTTCTCTCACTTTGTCGAATTTCAATAAATATCCGTAAATTCAATTAAAACAAAAAAATTATCAGTTTTCTTTATGGTGAAAAATTCGTGGCATTATCAATTGGTAGCTCAGATGTCAAAAACTCTTTGTAAATGCTTTTTTTCACCACACTCTGTTATAGTAGAGTTCACCTTACTCTCTACTGCAATAATAGTTTTTTTTTTTATTACAAGATCTTCTATCAGGTTCTGAGTTATATGCTTTGTTGGGGGTTTGGGTGTATACTTGGGATTTTTTTGCATTCACTTTTTTTTATGCCAAAAAAAGAATATAAATTTTTCCCGATTTGTGTGATACCTTCTCACTTTTTCTTACTTCGTTGAAGGAAAAAACTGGCTTGTTTTTTTCCTTTGCTATTTTTCAGCTTACACTTCTCCCCGTTTTCTTTGTACACACACAAACACACAATATTACACACGCACACACACGCAGGCTTCTTTCTTACACATAAAAAGAAGGATGAAAAATAACGCAAAAGAAAAAAAATATGTGGGTTGCTCCGTCTGAACTGACTTTTTTTTCCTTATTATTAAATTTTCGCTGTAAGATGCGTTTTTTTTGCTTTTTGTTTTATTAAATTAAATAATTAAACTTCTGCTCTGGGTTGTGCAATAATAATTTTCACCACGGCTCACAAAAAAATACCACACAGGATTGATTTTTTTTTATTACGGTTTATTTGATAAATGTGCGTTAAATATTGAATCAAAATTCTTGTGAAAGAAATTTCAATTCTAATATATAGTTGGTATAATAGTGTAGTCCGACGATTAAACATCGACACGACGACGTTTGCGAGCGACTGTGGTGATGAAAATGGCGACAATTGAAGATTTTTCTTTAAACCACACACACACTAATAATATGCATATACACATGTAAATATAGAAGTGAATCTTTGTTATTTGAATGCAAGAGTGTTGGCAATATACTTTTATTTATTTCACTGTCACTCCGTGTCCGTGTGTATGTTTAAACAGCGAGTTTTAAAGTTGTATTGTATAAAACGAATCTCCCCACGATTTTCATATGCTGTTGTCTCTTTTCAACACACACACTATACATTTGTTTTCCTTCTTCAACATTTGACTCTGGGAGGAGAAGAGAGTGAAATTTTTATTCAATATTCTCTTTTTTGATGGTTGGGGTTTTTATAACTTTTATATGCTTTTTTATACAAAAAAAAAAGTTCATTAGAAAGTTTGTTCATTTTTTTTCCATAATCTCACAAATATTTTAATGATTTTGCAAAATTTTTATACAAATTTTATGTTATCCTTGGGTATTTATTTTTTTTACGTTTTTTTTTTGTTGCTTTTTCGGCAATGTTATTTTTGATTCACACACGCTTCAAACACATATAAAATTGTTTCAATATATCCACAAGAGAAGAATAAGAGAAAAAAAACACTGAACTAAAAAATTTTTAAATTATTGTTTTTTTTTTTTTCTAAATAACTATTTATCATGTATTTTATATGTTTTTATCTTTAAATGTTTAAATATTAAAATTTGTAAAAAAAATTTTAAGAATTTTGGTTCTGACAAAATATATAATAATTCGCGTTATTTGGAGAAATCTTTTATTAAAGACTATTTCGCCTCGACGGGATTAGCCGCGATGAACCCAAAACTGTTATTCGATTGATTCGAAAATATAAGTGTAGATGTGTCGGTTTCTTTTTCTCGGTTCTGTCGGATACAAAATTGTATATCTTTCTCTTTCTATTGCAAGAGTTTTTTTTGTTCCTTTTCCAACTAATATGGGAAATGACATTGCCTGTGGTTACACTGCGAAGACGTTGGTCGATTGGAATTTTTTTGTATATTTTTTTTTTGTTTTTCTTTTAATTTTTTTGTGAGTGTTCATTTGAAAATGATTCACTTTGAAAAAAATTATAATTATATAAAATTCAGTTGACAACAAAAATACTTGAATATTATTTAAATAGTAAAATATTTTTTTTTAATTTTAGTTTGAATTATTACATGTATCTTTTATTAAATTATTTCTTTTTATTCTACTATAATAGCCCAGTTCCATTGGAGATGGTAGTTTACTCATGAGTAGATCTAGTACTACAAATAACACATGATCTTCTACTCAAGGAGCTATGAAGGTGTAGTTGTACTAGATTTCTACTCATGAGTAAACTATCACCTCCAATGGAACAGGGTTAATACCTTCTCTCTTTTATTGTAGGGGTTCCTTTGGAGGTAGTGGAATACTCATGAGTAGGTGATTATAGTAAACTAGTACTACAAAATGGTAGTACTGGATTTATACTCATAAATCATCTCCAAAGGAACGTAGCCGGTGTTACGTTGTCAAATTTTACTAACGAAACGGGTTGTGTGACTGCCCACATAAACACGACAAAATGGATGTGGGCTATCGCAGTCAGTAGCGTGTTCTGTCATGTCGGTTTAAAAATGTCACGTTGGTTTGGGAGAACCTTCAAAAATCAAAATTGATTAACTCATTTTTAATTAATTAGTTCCCTCATTTAAGCTGTGATAACCGATAATTTTCTTCGCGTTGAGCTGTCATATTTGTAAACTTATATAGGTACATTTTTAAGTTATGCACTTTCGCTGTTTGTCATAGATTAATATGATGGGTTACAAGAAAATTTGAATTTCCGTCAAATAAATTTCGGCAAAAGGTTGAGTTAAAGTCTTGACCACACACGCCTTTTTCTGATCAGAGTCGATTTTATTTCAAAGTCAATCCAAAGTTGCACAAAACAATAATATCCCGAAAATGAGATTTGAGTTTTTCCCAGCCTTTTGTATTGTTCCTTTCAGTATAGCATAGTAATGATACCATTTCTGGAAGCCGCATTTCATGAGTACTCATGCCGACTTTGCACTAGCCGATTTTTGCCGTGCGGCGAAGCTATTCGACTCGTGTGAACGTAAGTCGCAGGTGACTAAATTGACATTCCCCATAGATAAATCGTAGTCGACTTAACCGTGCAACATATCGTGCGGCTGAAATCGACTAGTGAAAAGTAGGCATCATATTCATACTCATGAGTAGATAAAAATGATAATCTAGTACCACCAGCTGCGTTCCTTAATAATAAAAACTCCTTTTTCAATAGAGTAAAAGTAGTTCAAAGTACTAAATAGTATATAAATGTGCCCAAAGGAACGCATCTTTTACCATCTGCTCGGAGAGAATACGAGTTGTCTATCCGGGTTATATCAAAAATTTAATTTAAAAAGTACAAATATTTTTTTTTGTAGAAAAATACTGCACTGTGTTAACGCAGAATTAAATTTCCAATTCAAACACTGATTTCGCCAGTTTTCTCATACATTTGCATTAAAAATCTACCTACACATTCTTATTATATAAAACAAAACATATACTGTCTTCTCTTTCCAACCACCATTTGAAACACTCAAAATCGAAAGAAAATAAAAAATCGTCTTTAAATTTTCACACACTCGCATTAACCCACCAGTGTCTCTTTCACGTTCACGATGGCGGGGCTTGGGCAAGTGAGTTTACGTAAAACGGGTCAACACATTTTCGCACGAAACGTAAGTTTATATGAAAAATGAATTACATAAAAAAAAGAAACCCCTCCGACTAGTGTTTTCGATGAGTTTAAAAGGAAAGAAGTGAATTGTAATTAATAAAGTGAGAATCTATATTTTTTTAAATGTAAATCATAATGAGATAAATTTCAATATTCACCACCACGAGATTTTATACCTATATTGCGAGGTTGAGAGAAGAGATAACAAAAAAATATTTGACAGCTGGTGGTGATTTGACAGTTGTAGTGGTGTAATATTGTAATAAAAGTTATCAACAGCTTCCTTCTATTATATGTGCCGAGATAGGCAGACAAGAATATTTGATCATTGGTTTTTTCATTTTCCTATAAAAACTTTTTATATCGGAAATATTTTTACACACCTATGTACATGAAATATTTTTTCTTTTCGTTTTAGATCTTCATTCGACCAACTGCTTTCTATTCATCCCAAAATAATAAAAAGGGTGGCCCTGCAGCAGTGAGTGCCCGTATTGATTCAGTGGGAAAATCATTGGCCTCTAAAGGGTGTGTATACATAGAAAAAGGAGTAATTGGTATTTTTTGTTTGTATTGTTATGTTGGATAAAACCTGAAAGATGGGGGTACATTTTTACATTAGTGTTGGTATTGCTCCCAAATGAAAAAGTAAAATGAGTGATAAATAGAAGGGGAACAGAAACAACACATCTACACATAGTTAAAACTATGTTTGTGTGTGTGAGTAAGTGAGGAGAAATCATTTTCAGCTGGGTTGGAGAAAAAAATCCCTATTTTTTTTATGAAAAAGCTCACTTCACTTGCTCCAAATTGTTGTTTTTGTAACAAGTTAAAACGATCTTTATGTTGATGTTGACTTTTGACTATTGTTTTTAAAACTAATTTTTCAACTACCTATTAAAAAAAAAGATTTTGTTTGTGTTTACATGAATATCGCTTTGCGTCATTTTTTTATTTTGTTTTTAAATAGGTAGATGAGTAATTTAATTTATAAACAAGAATTGCGATTTTGAAGCAGAAAGCTTGGTGGTTTTTTTTTTATTGAAAATAATTACTAACTGGGATTGGCGTAGGTACCTAGCATTTAATAGATTTAAGAAAAAAGATAGGTAGTTTTAATATTTCTATCAGAATATAGAAAAGATGAAAAAATAAAATAGTAATACAATTTTAAAGTTCAAGTGACCTCAACTCCAAATTTATAAAGCGTTTCGCCCAGGTACGACAGTGGGCTCATCAGTAATAATTTTTATTATTTTTGTTATTTTTTTCTTCGTTATTAAAATAGTAATAGGTAGGCTGATTTTTGGAACGTTTTGAGTCAATCAAAAAAACACCCTTTTAACCATGATATTCTTATAAACACTGTAGACTCTTGCTTCCAATCTCAAAAGTAACATACCTAATTGATGGATTTCAGTAGGATACCATTATTATTACTTAATTTATAAACTTATTCAATTCGTAATACCCAAGCAAAGACAATGGCGCAAAATTTTAAACGATATACCTAGTAGAATGCTAAAGTCATTTTAGTAAGTTACTATGTCAAAAAGCAGACTGATTTTCAAATTATTATCTAAATTACTAAAAGGGCATTAGCATTTTACTAAATCGTTTAAAATTTTGCGCCGGTATTTTTAATAAAATTCGTTAGGGTACCATTTACACCATTGATTTTGTTACTTCCCAAACAAAAAACACCCTTTCACCTAAAATATTTGTATAGACTGTTAAGATTCCTAAATTCTCACTCCGAAGGATACCTTGCTAGGGCCGCGTAGGGTAGAGGTGCCGTATTCCGGCTCTCGATTTCAATCAAGCGTTTTCTATATTCAGCCACCATTTATTGATAAAAGTTTAAAAAATGGAACAAAATAAATACATTTTTGAATCAATTGATGTTACTTATTAATTAATATTCATAAAAATGGTTTTTAAATTCTTAAAAAAAAACCAAAATTTAAACACAAAAAATTCAATGTAATTAAGCTGTACCTAATTAAGACACTAGATGGCCGAAAATAGAAAACAAAGACCGGATATAGGAAAAACGGACTTTTTAATTCCAATTTTTACATTAAATTATTTTTTTGGAACAATTTAAGACATCAGAACAAGAATGGGTTGAGTGCCAAAATGGTAGTTTTGAGCAATAGTCGTTTAAAGAGAGAGATTTAGAAAAAAGATTAAAGATAAAGAAAAAATTAAAAATTTCAAAAATGTCACTTAACCCCTTCTTCTTCTGATGTCTTCAATGATCAACTTTTTTTTTAATTTTACCGAAAAGGAAATAAATTAAGTACACTTTACTCCAAGAATTATTCGAAAACGTTGATATTTCACATTTCTGTGCTTTATTTTATGAGAAAAAAATCCTTACTACTAGCTACTCTACCCTATGTTTTACCTGAAGTTTACTTACTATCACCCAAAAACAAACTACTAGATTGTCTACATTAAAACTGAGAATACCTACATACTTTCGTAAAAAAAAAATATATACTTTATAAAAACCATTTTTTTTTTTTAGTTTTCTTCGACCCTTCAAACCATATGATGCACCCAACGATGCCGTTGACAAAATCAGTGCCATTTGTGCAAGCCTTAACATATCTTCCAAAACAGATTACAAACTTTCCAACTTAGAAGAAAAGTTTAAAATTCTAGATGCTTGTTTCAAAGATTTCAAACATTCAGTACCAAATTCTCAAGTGCATGAGATTAACACTGTTGGTAAGTTTACATATTTAAATAAAATATAAACAAAATTGATAATATTTTTTTTTGTTCTATTAGCTGACGTCATTGAATTCTACAAGTCTTCAGTTGATACAACCGTACCTTTTGATGCGCTGAAAAAAGCCGACTTACCCCCCAATCTACATATTCAGTATGAATATCTTAGGTTTAATCCAGAAACTGATACCAAATTTAATGGACAAACAGCGTTTCCTAAAAGTTCAACTCTTGTTACTGGACTTAAGTATCGTGAGAAATATCCAGGGCATATTGCTAAGCGTTCTTTTCCTTAAAAATGTTTTTTGTTGATGTTAATGGAAAGAATTATAATGTGCTTTGTTTTTTAGAAAAATAAAACTTTATTAAATTTAAATAAGTACCAATGTGTTGAATTTGAATTAAAAAGAAATAACTGTTTTTAAATTCATAATTATGAACGCAAAAAGCGTATTCACCATATTTCGGTTGTTCGATTTTCACTTGTAATACAGGTTCAATTAGGCAAGTAAAATTAAGTCGAGATGACAATCAGGCCGGTCACTGTGGCGTATGTGCAACATTTTTGTTTTGTTTAATTTCGTTTAATTCAACCATTGTTTTTTAAGTTTGCTTTCTGAAAGAAATTTAACAAAATAATAAAAAAAATATAATAGTTGTATAACAAAATTTTCATAAAAAAATCATTCTGTATGCTTTGATCTATCGTTTGTTTTCTACGCTTTTTTTTAAGGTTTCAATTGCAATGAGGAATAACCAATAGGGGCTTGTTTTTTTAAGTCAATTTTGTTTAATTTTCAATGCGAATGCGCAAACCGTAGCGATCGTTTTAAAAATAAAAAATAATCTTTTAATACTTTTTTTGGACCTAATGCATTTTTGCGGGGGTATTTTTTTATTTTTCAATTTTATTTTTTTCCCATACAATGTCGCTCCGGTCTAATGTACATATATTTACAATGATGTTTATTGAGCGAATGGACGAGAAAACGTTCGTCAAAAAAAACCTTTACCTCCCAGATTCAACGTTCGAAGCTTATGAATACCGAACCTCCGTTTTAAAGACCAAGCCATAGAACATGGAAGAACGATTTGTCTAGACGACTGGTGGGTGAGGACTCAAATAAGTAACAGCGAGCATCGACAATTTAGAAATTTTCATCGTATATTTGAACGCAAGTAAGATATATGCAAGGAAGAATACAACAATTTTCATAAGAAAAATAATACAACATAAATATTTTTCACAAATAGATTTGTATTGAAAATAAATTATTTATTTTATTGTTTTTTTATACAGCAATCAAATGACACACATATTTGTTTGTATTTTTATTTTTTAACAAAATTTACTATTAATACTTTTTTTTTAACGGAAAGAAAACGATAAATGGATAGTAACTTGCCTACCCTTGACTATTTATTTTATGACTTTGTCTAGAAACATGCCAATTAATAACAGTTTTTTTGGAAAGTGCTTTACAACGCTTAAAAAAGCAACTACAAGTGCTTAAAGTACGTTCACCGGCGGAGACCCTGTCTCTATGCGGGTCACATACAAAAAAGTACTGAAATACCCCTTTTATAAATACTAGTTCACACTGTTTACATGTCTGGAGCCAAAGTTTTTTTTGTTATTATTAGTTTTTAATATCACTGGATTGGTATAATGTTGATGAAAACATGATCAAATAAATTCGTCTTCTAGTACTTCTAACTACTACTTTGGATTATTTGCTGTAAATTTGAAGACTCCTCTTCTTTGGCTTCGGTTTTCATTCTAAAAAGAGAACATATAAATTAACATCCAAACAAAAAATAATGAAAATCTAAAACAACTTACTGCTAAACGATTTCCAAAAAGCATCTTCGCTTTATCCTCCTCCTGTGGTGATGCCCTCTCACCAGCCGAAGTAAGTGGCTGTCTTCTATGAATTTGCAACTTTTGCTTAATAGCCTGCGATAGAATAACCCTTCGACTAACTGATTTCATTGCCAACAACAAATCCAACCATGTCCATGTAACATTGTGATACTCTAGTGTAGGAATGACCAATGAAAAATCTGTAATATCTTCAAGATTCTTCTCTTTATTTCCCTTATAGCTAACACGCACAGGCACTTCGGGAATTTTAATATAAATGAAAAGTTTATTCTTCTCTGCTCGTTCTTTCATCTTTTCAACATCATCTTTTTCAATTTTCACATAAAATTCGGAGTCTTTAGAACTTTTCTTTGATTTTGATGCTTTTTTCGATGATTTTTGTGATGACGATGAACTGCCTGAAGAATTTTCTTCAATATCATCGACTGCCTCAGTCTCGGATGCATCACGATCGGGAAAACAGAATTTCAACATTGTACTGTAGAATTTTTTTGTTATTGCAATTGTAATGGGTGCAACATTAATTTCAAAGTGTTCCTTAACTGAAATACCACCGACGGGAGGTTTTTCACGACAGAAAACACGTAAAACTCGCTTGTGCGTGTCAACGGGCATATCTTTTTGAATTTCAGTCGGACAAATGACTTCTTTGTAAATTTCACGAGGAATTAAATTATTCATTCGGATGTTACCCAGTTCTAAAAGATGTTCTACGGAATCATCGCTTTTGGATTTTTTTGTATACAAAAAGCCACTGAGTACGAGATCAGCAATACCAATTTGTCCATCGGTTTCGGTGAGACGCCATTGAGCTCGTTTAAAACATATTTCATTTGCTCGCACAATCGATACGGATTTGTTTGCCCCTCTGACATTGGTTATTTTACTCATCGTTGAGAGTTGGGTTTCTTTGTAGCAAAGCAACATCATATCCAACTCTTCACTGAGATTATTTAGTTCCTCTTTACTGTCCCTTATTGACTTTTGGACTTGTTCGAAATCAATACGTAACTCTCGGGAATCACCCTCCTCGGCACGTGCTTTGCCAATTAAATGAATATCCTTTTCCAAGGAACGAATCTTCATCAGAAGACTACGAATTTGAGTTTGCAAATGTTGAATGGGTCTCTTTTGATCTTCACTCGAATATAATTGCAATTTGAATCGCATACGAGCAAGTTTCTCTAGAGCTTGTTTTCTTTGAGGCTCAACAAACAAAAGAAGATTATTGACAATGTCGAGAATCATTGCATACTGTAGGGAGTTTGTGCAAACATCCAAATCATGATGCATAAGAGTGAATGCATCAGCGGGATCATCTTGTTTCTCCCAAGGACTTAGCGTTTCTTCTGATGGTGGGGTTGGAACAGTTTCTATGGAATTCGGATCTATTGGATCGCCATAACTTACATAGAAGAACTCACATTTACAGCGAGAAACAATACGCTGGAGTTGAAGTGGCTGAGCGACGCCAGCATCTGAAGCCGATGAAGCTCCAACTGTCTCAGAAACAACACCTCCCACACTCCGGCCACTTCCAACAAGATGTGGAATATCTGGCAGATCATTGATCACAGTAGCATCTTTATCTTTCTCCTGGATATTATCGACTGTCAACCACATGATTTCCTTTTCGAGAAGAGAATCATGTTCTCCAGCACTGACAGTAGCATAGTACTGCATGCATTCGAGCAGACCTTTCCATGTTGTTTTCGAGACCAATGATCGATCTCTCCAAACAGGACTATGCACTCTTTGTAAGATTTCTGCTTTGGCTGCACTTATTATAACATAACCCGATGTCTCGCATCCTTTAAGTAAGACCTGGGAATTAACGAGAGATATTGACCAATTTTCATGCATAATGTCTTGGGAATTACAAGCTTGTAAACCCTGCAAAAGTAATTCTCTTGTCTGAGTACTCTGATCATCACTATAGACATTAAATTTGTGATCAGCCTCGGCGATTAATTGCTGTAACATAGCAGTAGCATGACTAGTTTGTTGAGGTTTCTTAATTGCCGTCGAAGCATTCTCTCCCCCGATTGGTAGAACTTCTGGGGTAGCAGTTCCACTTTCATTGCGTCGATTTTTGATAATATTCGAGTTTGCTTCTTTACGGAATCCCTTAACTGCTTCAGTTGAAAGATTATTTTTCAATTTTTGCGATTTCATAAAAGAATCAAAAAGTGCAAAGGCAACATCTCGGTTATTTTTAGTCCAGGCACCCTTCAAATCGTAAACAACCAATTTGTGAGCAGGTGTGGAGGTTTTACCTTTGGAATCCTCTTCATTGGGAATTAATGCCTCTCGTCCATAAGACACTTTATCAACACTTAGAAAGTAAAAACGCACAATTTTAAATGCATCCGAATTGGCAATATTCTCTGAACTGCTTTCGAGTTTCTCAGTTAAAATGCTTTTTAGCCAGATTTCAGCATCATTTAGTTCACAATTCATATAAACAGTTGACCAATCGGCTCTGGGACGATGAATCAATCCATCATTGATGGGACAGAGGCTCAGACAATGTTCTGAACTGAAAGAAACTCTACCGCCATTTAGTTGAAAGCCTTTATGCAAAGCATGTGACATCCAATAGAGAACTTGAAATTTGTGAAGGCTCATTTGCAAATTGGCTCGTTTGTAATGTCGACTTAGTTGTTTTTTTCTTGGTCGAACATTATTAAAGACATGTCCTCGACGAGTGGGCCTTGTTACACCTGACAATATCAATTTCAAACTCTCAAACCATCGTAAAGTACTGCCATAGAGAACCAAACTTGGAATATCTGCTTCAGTATCTTCACTAGGTACTGGTTTTGTTTCGAATGAGATCCAAATATTGACATTTTGAGATCGAAATGCACGAAAAGAATCATGAACTTGATTGCTTGAGTACTCGGGTAGTTTATCTGGAGCACATGGTATCACGGCATGATGGTCATTTGGATTGGCTAGACAAATCCATTTTAGTTTTAATGTTAATTTTAAATTTGGAAAATGTAAAAGACGACAATCGTCATAACGTGAGGCTGTCCGGACAGTAATCTGTAATTATAAATAATTCTAAACTCTTTTTGCGATGAGTACCAAAATTCTTCAAACTTACATTCAATTCTCCTTTGAAAATTATCCTAGCATTTGTCCATACAATTCCACAATTATTCCATGTAAGTTCCATTTCTTCGGTTGTATTATAGGGATCCAATGACGCATGCAAAAGTACAGTAAATTGTTTTACAATCATAGTCAATCTACCATGCAGTAAAAGTCTTAACTTATCCCAGAATGGTAGAACCGGACTGGGATCTTTTGATGGGGCTGATATTTTTTCAAAGCTTAAATTACATTGAGCCATTACTGGCTCCCAGCAAGGACCAAATGCATAGCTACAGAAATCTAGTTCGCAGTCAAAGTCATGATAGTATTTTAGAGATGTCATTCCTCTTTGAATCATATCATTTCCGAATGGATGGCCAACTTCAATTATGACATCACGTTTGGCTCGCTTTGGAGCAAGTTGTTCTGCTCCACAAAGAGTTCCAAAGAGACGCATGGCCTTCACATAGAACATTGGCTGGGGGAAATCTCTGAAATGAAAAAGGAAAAATTATTATAAGACTAAGGAGAAACAATGCGCTTGATCTACAGTTCATTGGTTTTAAACTATTTCGTTCTCAACAATTTTTAAAATATCGCAGATCAAGTGTTTTGTAAGAAAACTCACCTCAACATAAATTTCCACTCAGTACAACTAACATTGACATTTCGACACCAAAGTGTCGTGAATTCTAATCCCTCTTCTGGCCATGGACTCTCTGTATCGATTTCTCTCATTATTCGTGTTACATTTTCCGTACCATGTATAGAAGTATCAGCCATAGCCATTATTTCAACATCCGTCATTATCCAAGCTAGCAGTCTCGTTCGAACTGGTCCACTTACACTTATCTTTTTCGATCTTTGTATGTAGATTTCAGAGTTTTTCTTAACAAGATTAGCATAAAGACTCTCTATTGTACCAGCTGGCACAAGAAGACGTTCCGAACATCGTTCAGCAATTTTCTGTTCAAATAGTTTTTTACGTTTCAAACTCTCCAAATACTCATCAACCAAAAGAACATAATTATCACGAAGTTTCACTTCAAATGGATCATCACTTATTTCAACTAGGAACTCTTTGATCTACAAAAAAAATTTTAAATTATAAAAAAATAATATAAAAATAGAAATAATCTTCACCTGTATAACCATATCACTCGGTAAAGGTGATGTCACTGTAAATGGTTTCTTTTTAAAATTATGCACAAATTTCAACCATTTGAAAAGCGATATAAATTCATACTGAACTGCATCATAAAAGTCATGATCATATGGAAAAATAGCCTTAAACACTCCTATAGTTGTGACCCAAACTTTATTTGTGGGCAATACAAATCCTTCACAATTAGCTCTTTCATGTGTCAGCATTTCTAGCTTTGGCAGCGAATGAATGTCCACATCTTTCACCGTGAAAATATGCTGATCATCGATTTTTATGAAAATATTCTCGGCCGATATAAAGTTGCCCTCTTTGCGACTAACAAAAAGATTCTCCAGGAACCATTGCATTGTATGGCGCTCTGATATTTTTATTTCGAATAATGTACTCCTCTCTGCAGAGATTTCTAATATTAGTTTATTCTTTGGATCAGATGGTTGTTGGGATGGTGGCAAATTATCAGATGATAATGGAGTCGATGGTCGCGATAAATTCAATTCAGTTCTAAGTTCTCCCATATCTCGCAGCAATGTTACCACATGCATGTGTAAATTTGAATTCCACGTAGCTTCACTATTACCTGGAATATAGACTGAAATTTTGGGTCTCGAATTTTCAAATTTCTCATATTCCATTCGAATGATTTTAACATTGGCGAATATATCAGTGAAATCATTGAGTGATAATGATGAAGATCTCATTGATCTCATAATGGCCATTTGAAATTCTTCCAAACGAAAGTTTGAAACTTGATGTGACCGGGTTAGAGTGATATCGGTTAAACTAATTAATAACCAAGCATCGTGATGGTTTATAAAGAACGCACTAATATCTTTGATTTTCATTGACACCAACAGACCAGCATTGGGATCTGCTGTGGAACCTTCTAAAGCCTCACGTGGTTTCTTTTTCATATCCATTCGACCATACTGCTTGATACATTGTGTTGATTTAACAATAAACTCAGCCAAAGCTAAACTATATTCTGTTCGTAGAGTATGAACAGAGATTTCCAATTTTGTGACATTTCCATAGCTGCTTAATTTGACAAGACTTACACCCAAAAAGAATGGACTTCCAGGTGAGTGGGATTTTTTTAGATTATTTGTATCATTAATTGAATTACCCAATGACCACCATAATGATTCGATCATTAATTCTGTACTCCAATGACGTTGGTCCAATAGGAGATTAAGAATTTCTGTTTTATATCGGTTGCTTCGTTTCTCATCGAATTGTTCGAGTAGCAATCTTGTGTGACTTACACTTACAGCAGCATTTTGTTCATCAAGTTTAACCAGAGTTGAGACATTCCATAGTTCTGCACAACCTTTTATAACAACTCGTTTGAGTATCCATTCGGTGAAACTATTATTATTTGATAATGGTTGAGATGCAGCATCAGCGTCAGTAAGATGCGATAGCAATAGTGGTTGGGGTTTCTTTTGTGATAAAAAGTTATTATTAACCCAGTTGTAAATTTCACTATGATTATAAATGAGTTGGAAGGTTTTCAGTTTAAGATACAAGTTGACCATATCATTTTCCAACTGGAATACAAAAATTTCGATTAAGTGTTAGGGAAACCTTCTGCAAATGAAACCACTTACCACAGAATCAATAGTAAACTGTTCAATAAATAAAAGTTTTTCAAACTTCGTATCAATGTCAAGATGTTGAAGTGATATTTTTGTATATAAAGTTGGCAGATGAACGTTTTCATTTAGAGATTTTGAGTTGAATTTTCCTGTAATCTAAACCAAAAGGTGTTTCAATGTTATTAAATTGCTATTCATTTATGGTAGTGACTTTTAAAAAAAGGCGATCTTGATATACTCTCTTGCTTTGTCACTGCTAAAAAAAATCTAAAAAATAACTTACTGTGAATAGTTGCATTTTAGCACTAAAATCATTTTGTGAATTTTCCTTAACTGCCGAAAATGTTGCAGCTTTAATAATAAAACTAAAATTCTTTGGAATAATTGGGGCGATTTTCTGATATGCCTCATTATTGTATGGTTTTTTAACAACCATTGGTTGTTCAAGAATTTTTATTTCGGCTGGTTTTTTACGTTGTTTGGCTTCACGTAAGAAATCATAAAGGCCACCATGAATGGTTGATTTAGCATTGTTCATAGATAATGATAGTTTCTTAAAAAAGAGAAAAAAAAAAATATAAATTAATCAGCTATACAATTGAAGGTAATATAAAACTTACATCTACAGATAATGGTCCATGGGCAAAAAGTATTCCATCCAAAGCTATATCAAAACTTAATTCAGCTAAGCATGGTCTTATTTTATTTAAATTCTCTAGCGATTGTCGCCTAGAAGGACAGTGTCGTAGAATTTTGGCCTGAAACATAAGAAATTTTAAAGTAATTTTGTAAAAATAAAAAAAACGTTAAGTTGTATGAGTATTACCTGTGCTTCATTTAGAATTGCATTGACAAGCAAAGTTTTTTCATTATGAACAATACTTCCATCTAAATGAAGTTCCTTAGCAGTTGCATGGAGAAACCAGCCTGGTTCAAAGTCGTTGTTCATAAGAACTACAGAAATGTTATTAACATGAACTGCCATGAACTGAAATTAAAATTTAAGGATTCATTAAAATTGTTTATGTTTAAATGACTATAATGAGATAAAAAGTCGTGTTTTATTTCTAACTCAGTACTAAGCTCAGTAAAATTTTGCACGGTAAACAAAAATACATGATTGCTAAGGATAAACGAAATATTCGTTTGTCGTGGTTTACAGAGAATTTTTTTTCTAAACTTATACTTTTCGACTCTTCAACAACATATAAAAAAAAAGTCATCGTTATAAATCAGTATAAAACTTTTACTCAGAAAAATACTGAGTTACCACAAAAACACGGCCATAAACAGCAAGGTTTCATCCCATTTACTTTATTGATATAAGTTTAAAAAAAAAAACTCTCCTGCATGAACAAGTGAAAATGAGCCAGATGCACTACAACCTACAGATTTATTATCCTCGTTCTTGATATGAATGATTTGGTTTTTTTCATACTTCAACTCTCCTTCTCAAAACAAAAAGCGTTGGGTTGGTTTTTTATACATCAGCTTTTTCTTCAACAGAAGAATTTTAATATTTTACAACCCATGGATTCAAGTATTCGGTATATTAGTAGATTACAGATTATCTATTGCCACCACTCATTAGGCCAATCAGCAGTTGATGGTTTATTTCTAGTGGGGTGGAAGATGCTTCGAACTTTATGTATGTATACTATATGTCAAGGGGTAGAAGTTACAAAATTACGATTAGCACATCTGTTGATCAAGACATCATTCTTCAAGTCAAACTAAAAATTACTGAAATTAAGCAGTGATCCGATTTCCCTAAAGGAGATGAGATATTTACTGCATATTTTTCAGCGTGGGAGGTAAGGAATAAGTCAAGTCGGAAGTTCTAGTGGGTCATGGACTAACTGGGTGTAAGGTGGTTGTATTCCGCGAAGATATCACCATACCTCCCCTGGGGTGTTCTCTGATCAGCGTATTGATGAGTTATGGACATTGAAAGCCATGATGAGTTATGGATATTAACATGCAATGGATATTCACACAATGCCACTTTCTGAAAACGGATATTTGAAAATTATTTTGGATATGGAGTAACATTCGGTATCGAAAATGGCATAAGTGAAATTCTGATTCAAATTAGTACTTCTATACCTATAAGCAGACGTGGATGATATGTCTACGGATGTGAAATTTAATCCGCATAAAATTAAATTCCGAGTTGGGAAGAACCTGGCAGGCAATATACTTTTCGTAACATTAATAAAATGCAAAAGCATTTGCTTAGAAACTTTTCTTGATCATGCAATTTTTTGGGATTTGTAGAATTTAAATTGTGGATCGGAAAGTAGGCATTCAAGACCTTCCAAATCCCTTTTTAGGCAAACATGGCGATTGCTTCTTTAAAAACAATAATTCCCATGTACATAAGTAAATAAGCTAACTCATTGAAATAATGTTTAACTAATATGCCAATAAATAAGTAGTAGGTAAGAAGCAAATCTTGAAAAACAAATCATTAACAACATAATACATTTTATAGATACCCCCCCCCTCGATAGTATAACAGGAAATAATATTTTAATCCCCTTACTATAACAACAAATAAAATAACTATAACACTAACAATATAAGATAAAAAATAAATTCAAAGTACAACAAATACCTTACCTGAGCAAAAGTAATTATACTCGGAGGCACTTTTGCCTGTCGAAAATCAGGCATTCCTTTTCTAGCATTTTGCCTTTGATTTTGAAGACTTTCCAATTCTTTTAAGATATCAACAGGGGAGCCATTGTTTTGTTTCGTATCGATATCTTTATTAATTCTGATGTCACGAATGTAAATAGATAGCAACTTGGAGACTTCGGTATTGAAAAAACTACTTCGCAGGCATATCTCTTCAATTTGCTACAATTAAATTAAAATTATACTGATGGTTGATGAATCAGTGATAAAAATCAATTAAAAACAAGTGGTGGTGGTGCACCAATCAATTATGATAGCTTGCTTACCACTGAAAATCCACTCTTGCTAATGTTAACATTTTTCAAAGCTAATATACGTATGCTAATCCGTCCAATTCGTACTTTGGCTTTAAGTTTTCTTTCCAGATACCAACTTATGCTTGCTGGTAAAAACCTAATATTTATTAGAAAAAGAGTAATATTCATTAATCAGAAATAAATCATAAAATAAAAAAAAAATTGTTACGTCTTCGTTAGTGGACTGGGAATTATGGCCCAATTGGACCAATGTTTTACTCACCAATAAATAAACACGAGGAATAGCAAAACGCATATAAGAGTTTTGAATAGCATAATGATGATTTTAATTTATGGTTTAATCATTTTAACAAGTAATCTATTTGATTTTTTGTGGTTTAAATTTGGAAATTAGAGGAAAACAACTTTTGTGTTGTAATTTTTCAGTGTTGTCTTTTTTATTTTATTTTTCTCTTTTGATGACGTTTATCATTTTTCGTTGCAGTGTCAGCGTTCGGGAACCTGAAAATTATTCATCGTCTACAACAGACTTTTTATAAGGGTTGCTTACACTTTGATGATTTACATGAATGGCTATTTAAAAAACTTAATGGGCGCATTCACAAACCTAGGTGCTACGTAGTCGAGTTTCAACTAGCTTTTGGAATGCGAATTTGCACTACAAAGCTAGGTGACAGATGCAATAAAAAAAAATGTGTTTTGAGTGGTTTAAATAGCTTTTTTTCTTTGAAATTCCTCAATTTCCTGATTTATATTCACATACTGCACAATTAATTTTATTTTATATGCTTTTTCCATCAATTCCACCAAATTTAAAATTCAAATAGAATTTGTTTCCATCAAACAGCTGACTGAGAAATGTCAGCTAGCTTTGAAGTCGAAATTTTTACACTACGTCGGAGGGGAAATTTCAACTAATTTTTTTAGCTCTTTTCAGCCAATCAGAACGAGTCGACTACGTAGCACCTAGGTTTGTGAATGCGCCCAATGGCTAGTGTCGTGCAACTATTTTTTTTTTCAACTTTTATATGGCATAGCAGTTCATAACTAGCAGTCCATGTATTGTATGATGTCAATGTGCAGTACGCTGTTCGACACAGTGAAATTGAAAAGTCTCCACCTCTTTTTCGCACAGAAACAATTATTGCCGGGGACATTAAAGCCTAATACATACTTGTGAAGCAAGTCGTGAAGTGAATTCATACCACAGTACACATAAAAAGGTAATATCTTCCAAACTGACATTGGCCGCCAAATTGTCAAAACATGACAATTTGGCGACCAATGTCAGCTACCGTAATTCTTAATTGTTTTAAATTACCGACGAAAAACGCACGAAAACCGAAAAACCACGCACACCACTAATTTTTTTTACATTTTTTTTAGCAACAACGAGGAAAATTTGTTATTTTTTAATCTATAATTTTTTCAAATGACATTTTATAAATTAAAACAAAAACAAATTTCGTGCTTACTGCTATTGAAATTAAAGGCCGACCTGACAGATTGGTGCCGATTTGTGACAAACTAATTTTGACAACGTTCGGAAGATATTACCTTATTATGTGTATACTGTGAATTCATACAATTTTTGTTTGTTTTCAATTGTGAACTTAATTTTTTATCGAATAAGGAGAGTAGATTCACGAGTGAAAGAGATTCCCGTACATTTTGCACGTGAACTACTTCACGTCGTGAAGCAAAACTCTCCAATTTTTTTTCACAGGAACGTTCACGGGCGAAGCCTAGTACGCTGCTGAAGCGAAACGAAAAATTTTCAAGTCTCCAAAGTCAACAGCGAATATATTAACAAAAAAAATAACATCGGGTATTATAGAAAATCAAAAATAATTAAAGTACAAATCAAAAAATTCGAAAAAAAACATCAGAAAATAAGTTTTGAATCAAAAACAAAACAAATTTAATTTCGTTCAAGATTTCGTTAGCGAAATTTTGTATGGAAAATTTCGTTTCGCATCAGCAGCATACCAGGCTTGACCAAAAAAAAAATGTATCGGATTCACTTCACGACTTGCTTCACCAAGTATGTACTCTAGGTTTAATTGTAAGCGGAAAAATTACATTAGAGCTTTTTTGTTTGCCTTTCTGAGATGTGTATTTGCTTTTATGTTCTTATTTAAAGCTCAGTACGCGGCTGAAGCAAAACGAAATTTTCCATACAAAATTTTCGTTAACGAAATCTGGAACGAAAAATTTCGTTTTTGCTTTTCGTTTTTCAGTACTCAGCTATAGCGAAAAATTTGAGAGTTTTCACTCATTTGTCACTTAATTTTTACTGTCCTGTGCATTTTTCTTGACCCCAAGAGCAGTGTTGACTGTTTTTTCACTTCAAATTTATTAGGGGTATTCACGATCTGGTGCAACAGGTCTAGTAAAAATGTAAAATTTTATTTTTTTACAATAGATCGTGAACGCCCCTCTTCTTATCTATAGTAAATATTGAAGCATGAATGATGTTTTTTTTCCTCCACCATTGCTTCTTCTTTTTTTCCATTTTTTATAATTTAATTCTTTGTTTTGTTCGGGTTAATTAATTTTCACTAATTATTTTACATCAAAAGAAACTAAATTACGGGACATGAGTAGCGACAACCATTATAAACAGAATAAAAAAGACAAACTGTTTATCATGGGCGACGCGACGGTGAGTGCCATCTGTCAAAAATAATTTAACACCATTGTATTTTTATTTTGCAATAGGGTTAGGGTATAGCAAAAGTGCAAGACCATTGTAAAATTTCAATCCATATATTTTGTTGTTGTAGTGTTGTAAGATTTTACACTTTTGCACTTTTGCAATGATACTAGACCAGTTGCATCGGATCGTGAATACCCCTATTTATTTCTTGCTTTAAAAAATATTTTCTGTTGCTTTTTCTTGATTTTAAAATAAATTTAATTTTTTTTTATTTTGACTTTGACATCAGAATACTCAATAGGGGTATTCACGATCCGGTGTAGCAAAAAAGTGTAAAAATGCAAAATTTTGTTTTCTACTACTACAACTATATAGACAAATTTTGCACTATTGTATTTTATTTTTGCAATAGGGTTGGGGTACAGCAAAAGTGTAAAAAAATTGTAGTCTGTATATTTGGTTGTTTTATTTTAAGAAAATGTTACACTTTTGCACTTTTACAACGATACAAGACCACTTGCATCGAATCGTGAATACCCCTAATGATATTTTTCGTTAGCATTTTCGTTGTAGACTTTGGAGACTTGAACATTTTTCGTTTCACATCAGCAGCGTACTATAGGATTGTTGAAAAGCAAAAACAAAACAAATTTAATTTATTTCAAGATTTCGTTAACAAAATTTTGTATGGAAAATTTTCATTCGCTTCAGCTGCGTACTAGGCTTAAAACACAAGTTTTGTATAAAACCACTCAAAACCTGAGAAGTGAAACAATTTATCGCATACTTTATCGCAAACAAAACTGTCAAAAAAACTGTCACTTTTTATTTGAAATATCAAATCAAAACAAAAATTGTCGGTCAGAGTTGCTTTAAATTAAAAGGATATTATTTGTTTATTGCTATAAAATGAGTGACTGGAAGCTTTCTCATGAGGAAGTGATAAAAGAAATGAACAACTATTCGTAATTTGCAAGTTTGTGGAATATTAAAAGCTGCGTTCCTTTGGAAATATTTATCTACTGCTTAGAGTACTTAAAACTACTTTTGCTATACTGAAAAAGTAGTTCAAAGCAGCTTTAAGTACTAAGCAGTAGATAAATATTTCCAAAGGAACGCAGCTAAAAGTGCAGAGTACAAACGGCTCGACAAAAAAATTAATGATGAGCTTCCATATATCATTAAGTGTTCTTTTTTCTAAAAATCGATTTACTCCATAGCCTGCGTAATCATCTCATTTGGGCTCTAGTGAAAATAAGCTATAAAAAATGCTGAAAAACTACAACATAAAAAATAACTAGATGTGTACTTATCCTAAAAGTGTATTTTCTTCAAATTAGAACAAAAAAAAATACCAATTGGCAACTCAGCCTCAAATCCTTAAACTATCTTCCACCAGGTGTCACCCCATGCGTCATAAAGTCATAAACAAAATTTTCATACAAAAAAAAAATCCATCAACGTTCTAAAAGCTAAAAATGGCATTTCTCTTTCAATGTATTAGTATCTAGTGTATGGTGTAGAAAAGAAAAAAAAAAGAAAACCGAGCAAGGAAGAAAAAATTTTCACACACCAGATTTTCACCTTTTTTACTCAAAAAATAATACCCATACCTCTTCAATTGCCTACAAACTAATTCCTATGATGTTATAAATAAATAAAAATATAAAATTTCCAAAAACTGCAAGTGATATTCGTACCAAAAAAAAAATATATTTAAAAAAAAAGAAGAAATAAAAATACACATTCATTCCACTCCACTCTTCTTCAACTCTCACCACTACTAATTCAATAGAGAGAATATTTTATTTCGAATTTACACTTTCCATTTAGTACGGCGTGTGTGTCAAGTCAAGTGAATTTTATTTTTTCTTCATTCTAGATTCTCTCGATCGAATCAAATACAAAAAATAGAAAAAGAAAATATAATTTATTCATCTTTAAAATCATTTTCATAACAGCCAATGGCGGAAATTAATAATAACTAAAAAAAACTATCCGCGATAGTTTTTTTTAACATTTTCTGTGAGAGGTTTCAAGAGTATTTTTATGCGTGCGTGAATCCAATTGTCTGACGGACGGGCGAACCGAACACAGATTCGTAGACGCTTCTAATAAAAAGAAAAGTGTCATAAAATTGTATCTTCTCGAGAAACACTCCTCCATTTAGCTCAAACTTAGAGTAATGATTATCCAGGAGCCAGTTCAGGTAAGGAAGTTTTCTTTACCCAAAAACCCAAAAGTGGCACAGCACAATCCCCTTTTTTTTACGGAATACGGAAACCACAAAATTAAAGTGCGGGGGAAAGTCAATTTATTGATTTTTTTTCTTTACAAGAGTGCAGTTACATTTTGTTGTTATTTATTCTGTGTTTTGCAGTGCAGTTAGATAAAAAAATAGAGAAATAAATTTATATTTCTTTTTTTCTTTTTTATTCTATGTTTTGTGCTTTTGCTATGCTGCCGTGACCGTGGCTTATACAATAAATATACACCTCTTGGTTGTATATTTTACACAATATTTTACACCAAAATGTTATGATGAAAGGCTGCCATTTGGCATTGCTTGAACCACTACGATAGCAAGGATGCAGTATTTCTAGCCGAACGTCTCTGTTCTGAAGGTAATATAATTTTATATTCTAACATAAAAATCTATAACTAAACTAAATGATTAGGGGGAAAATTGCGTTTCAATTTTTAGTAAGAAACTATTGACAAGAGTTTTTTAGTTTGTTATTGACTACGTGTAGGCCCCGTTGATGACATTGAATTGAAAACGAAAAACCCAGTTTTGTGTTTTGTTTTATTTGCAAAAAAGTTGCAATGTAATTTAGTAGATTAGGTCAGCATAACATGAAAATGAAAAATTCTTTGCAATAAAACAAGAGAGTAGGTAGGTAGACATTTGATCTCTCTTGACATTATCATGAGTTTCGAGTACCTACTTTACCTCCTATTTAGGTATCTACTTTGTATTAATTTAGAAAAGTAAATTCTTAATTGTAGGTAGTTTTCTTTTGTTTTACTATCTTGTTGTAAAGTTTTTTTTTTATGTTTTATTTCATTTAAATTAATAGGCCTTTAAATTCGATAAGTTCAAAGGAGCTTAGTGTATTATTTGAGACTTTGGCCCGTATGCATAAAAAGTAGTAAATACCTACTAGCAATATGAAATTCATAAGTATAAACTAGGTTTGATATGCACAAAATTTGGATAAAAAAGGTTCATGCTTTACAATTTTTCAAGTAAAAGTATTTACTATTTTTTATGCATATGACCCTTTTTCTTGAATTATTCTTAGTTTTACGTGAATATGTACTTTGGCTCGTTGTTAAGAATCTATCAAGCTTTTTCAAAAGACCGCTTTGTATTTAAATGCCAATGACACTTATTTTTATTGTATAGCGAAAAAATTCCTTAACTCATCGACCAACATACCAAAAAAACAAGACTTTATGAAAAAAAATCACTTTCCTCGCTTCTAACCTTAAAACGGGCTGCGTTTCGAAACTGACAACCTTTGACGAGAACATCTGAATTTGAGAAGAATATGGTATTACCTTTGATTTGACACAAATATCGCACAATAGCTCTATGGCATGCACAATGCACTTTACCACGCCAATCGTTCCAGCATGCGGACTTGAAGATCTGTGCTTTTCGTAACTACTAATATCCCTCTTTTACTTCCAATTTGAAATTTTATTTAGCTATACTTTATGGGAAAAATTATTCGTAATGGAAAAAATGCTCAAGAAAGACAAAAGTGTAGGCCTTTGAAAATCACTAACTCTTTGATATGATAATATGTAGCACACACAAATAGTTATTGAAATTCAATTTCTCTAGACTGGTAGACACTCGTTAAAATAACAATTATAAAAGAATACCTACAACCACAAAACTTGAAACTGTGTCAAGTAGTTATAGGCACCTGCCTTGCAATAAGAAATCATTTTTAATGATAAACGAAAAAAAAAAACATATCCTTCAGTTTCCACATGGAAGTATGATTTTGTTCAACAATGCCTAAATATTATCTAACAAGCAGAAATAAAATGTTAAAATTGAAATATTCACTTAATTCCATTTTGTTTTACAATACATAACTTACCCTAACCACCGAACCATGAAGACTAAAGTTTTCAAGGGTTGGTCTTTGAACGAAGCAATAATTGTTTCTTAATATGACAAAATTCAAAAATATTTGCTTGGGCTCTGTAGTGTTTTTACACAAAATTTAATTAAAAAAAAAACAAATGTGATCGAAATTGACAGGTATCGTTTCGAGCAAGAGACTTGCTCAATATTTATTTTCTGATAAACGAGCAAACATTTAGCGTCCCTACTGCCACTAGACACGTCATAGTATTAATAAGCTTATGCAATATGCATGTATCTGACCAATGTATGTTCAGTCCATCCGTCTCTCAAGAGAAAAACGGCCAGGGATCCCATTTTTTTGTCTTGGCTAACTTTGAAATGACCAACACAAAAAATCCAAAACGAGCGAGAATGACGAGATTTCATATCGAGCGAATGAAATACCAAGCCGTCCCTAAGGGTTTAAATACAAAAATGCGTTTTATTTTCTTTTTATACTTCAACATATTTATTCACATATTTTTAATTGTAGTTTTTGAGAGAGAATTTTCGTAAATAAGTATTTAATCACCGGCAAACTATGAAATTAAACAATCACACAATTGACATCAACAACTTGAGAACTTGAGATATTTAACGAAAGTGACGAGGGTATCCAGTCACATTACCTTATGACAAAAAAGTTCTATGAACTAAAATTTCTGCAGCAATGCCTTTCAAAAAGTAAGAAATTTGAAAAAAAAAAAACTGTTTTAAACGGAGCCAAGTTTTCCTATGTTTGAATTAAGTTTCACATAAAAAAGCAATGAGATATAAAAGGAAACCAAGTTCTAAGATTTGGTTTTCAATTTCAATAATATTGAAATATTAGTAAAACGTGAAATATAAAAAAAATATTGTACTTTTTATTCAAAGGTTATAACTAAACAGACCATTGATACATTTCAAAACTAGATCCGTATGAAAATTGTTTTAAAGTTTAACAATTGATGTAACGTCTGAGATATTTGCCTCTAAAACTCTTGAATCTGCTTAATTTCAATAGTGTGAACACTTGGCTCAAAACAATACAACTATACAATATATACATTCACTTAATTGGTTTTGATATATAACTTATTTTGAAATTCGTCAATAATATGACCATTAACAACTCAGAACCTATTAGAACAATAAGCTTAAATAGCTATTAGAACAAACAAAGTTATTCAGGTCACCAACAAAGATTTTACAGAGCAAAATATAAACTATCTTTTTTTTAAATAATTTTTATTTTATAAAATCTATCTATACACTTTATATTAATAGACAATTTTTTCTTCAATTCCAGTGGAATCAGATGAAACTATCTTCATTCTAGCTACCAGTTATTATCGTTCGAGCATGATTCATCAAGCATATTGGCTTCTAAAAGAAAAATCCCGACGTTCACCTGAATGCCGTTTCCTTCTTGCCAAATGTGCGTTCCATCTCAAGAAATACTCCGAAGCCGAGTGTGCCCTATCGAGTGTCTATTTAGGTGAATTAAAGAACTTCGATGAAATAGCGAAAGACTTTGGTGAAATAGCATGTTTTGTGCTCCAACTAATTGCTCAGATTTGTGTCAAAACAGAGCGTGACTCCATCGCTGCCGATGCATACCGAAAAGCTTTAAAGCTAAATCCGTTCCTCTGGACGGCATTTGCTGAACTATGCAATCTTGGTGTCGATATCGATCCAAAAGAAATATTTCAAGTAACTAGTACTGATATTTTTAACACAAGCCAAGGCAACACCAACACTAACTCGATGGTGCTCTTTGGCAGCGGAGATGGCTTCCCAGGCTGCTGCGATGGAACTCAAACATTGTCTGGAAATAATGGAAGCATATTGCAACACCAACAAACCACTCTGGGAGGGGATTTAGTCAATAGTCTTAATAATAGCTCTAATTATATCCTTACAACGCCGGTTGACCAGTCAAATACCGTCAATCTGATGACACCCAACAATAACAATCTAAATAGTTCAATGACGATTCTTCGGGGTGGTAATATTGGTCTGGGCGGTGCTCCTCCACCTATTTCTAATAACCTCAATACAACAATCGAGGATACGCCTGCAGTTTTCGCAAACAACAACAATAGCAGTAATATCAGCAGTAGTGGCGGAGGCATAGCCTACATGGAGACAAGTAATTTTGATGGTGGTACACCATTCCGACGGCAATTCAAGTATCTTTCGGCAATGAGTCCGTCAACACCTAGTTTTGGCATACTACCGATTAGCCCGGGAGACACGCCCTACATAAATCTAAACACAACTATGCACACGCCATCACCACAAACTCTGGTCGAGGCGAATCAAGAGCAAAAGGCGGTAGGAAAAAAATTAAAAACACACGTAGGCAGTCTGATAAATCGCAAAGAAACCACAGCTAAACCAGCAGTCTTTACACAAACTGGCAACATAACTCCTCGTACGCCGAACACTTGCACCACAGGCGGTGGCCTGGGAGCACAGAATGTCCGACGAAGTTCGAGACTATTTAGCAATAGCAACTATTCGGTAAAAGAGAACAACAAAAGTCCTAATATAAGTAAATTCGTGCAACCACGTTCACCACCACGAAAGACCAAACAGCGAATTCCTAAAATCTCCCTCAGCAACATTGAAATGAATGAAAAAGACAAAAAAGAAAAAATTGAAACCATCACCTCCAATGACAGCAAAGTATTGCTAAACAATAGTCTGAATAGTGCCCAAACAATGGCCCACCATGTGTTGAATTTAAAACGCCAAAGTGCAGAGGGTCTAATGGCACTGCTGCGTGATCTTGGCCAGGGCTACTACCACCTGACGCGGTACAACTGCCAAGAGGCGATCAAGAGCTTCGAAACAATTCCAAAGCACCACCTCAGCTCTAGTTGGGTGCAGAGCCAAATCGGACGTTCACACTACGAGCTGCGAGAGTACGAGAATTCTGTGTCAATATTCCGTAAAATACACGAGAGCGATCCTCATCGATTGGACTCAATGGAGACCTACAGTTCATCGTTGTGGCATTTGCAAAAGGAAGTTGATCTATCTGCTTTAGCACAGGATCTAATGGCGCAAGATAAAAACTCGCCAATTACATGGTGTGTATCGGGTAATTGTTTCTCGTTGCATAAAGAGCACGAAACAGCAATAAAGTTCTTCAAACGGGCAGTGCAAGTAGATCCTGATTTTGTTTACAGTTACACTCTGCTCGGTCACGAGCTAGTTCTCACCGAAGAACTAGACAAAGCTCTGAATTTCTTCCGAACTGCTGTGCTCAAAGACCCACGCCATTACAACGCCTGGTTTGGCATTGGCACCATCTATTCCAAACAAGAAAAATACGAACTGGCTGAATTGCACTATGACCGTGCGCTTAAAATAAATCCCAAAAATTCAGTAATTCTGGTGCACATTGGTGCCATGCAATATTTCATGCAAAAGAAGGAACAAGCGCTACAAACCTTGAATAGAGCGGCAGCGATAGACCCGAAGAATCCGCTGGCCAGATTCCATCGTGGTTCAATTTATTTTTCACTTGGCAAACACCAAGAAGCGCTCCGCGAACTAGAAGAGTTGAAGGAGATTGTGCCAAAGGAATCTGTTGTATTCTATCTCATTGGAAAAATACACAAAGCTTTGGGTAATGTCGATTCGGCACTGATGCACTTCAGTTGGGCGACTGATCTCGATCCAAAAGGCGCCAATAACCAAATTAAAGACGCCTTCGATTCAATGAGTCATCCATCTTGTTGCCCGCCTATGAATGATCTTAATCTTGATCCAGATTTGGAGCCGATTTCAGAACGAAGTGATGACTCAACGCAGGCGCAACAGGATGTTAATTATGATAGTGATAGTTATTAGAGAGGAACAAAATATAAAAAATTCTGGTATTAAAAATTAGAATTGATAAAAAAAAATGATAAAGATTGAAGGAACACAAAAAAAAAAAATAAATAGAATAACAAAATAAAAAAAAAACAATGGAAAAAACAAAAATTATGAACTAATGTTTCAAATCAAGTCGACGATGTGTCCACCCTCCTCAATATTATATATTTGTCCTTTGTATATTATTTTTCTGTGGGATGGTACCCCTCCCCTCCTTCTTTGATGTTTCTATTTTTTTGCCCTTCAGCTTATATGATGATACTTAGTATTTTTTTTTTCATCTGTCATATATAAAAATATTTTTATTTTTTTAACTTAAGATATTGTAGATAGCTTATTTTTTTTTATTTGAATTATTGTACAATTAATTACAAAACTTACATTACATGTTCAAATTAAAAAAAAAAAAACAAAAAAAAAATATTCATTTGAGAAGAAGAAGAAACAAAAAAATAATTATAAAATAAACAGAGTTTAATTATAATTAAAAAAAAACATACAATTTGATGAAGAAAGTAAAAAATGTATTCTCTCGCAAATTTATATATAGTCCTGAAGTTATTGAAAAAGCGAAAAAACATGAAATAAGTAGCCAAAACGTTATGATATAAATGATCGACGAATATGTAAAGAAAAATGAAAAATGATACTAGGAATTTCTAATAAAAAAAGAAATTGAATGAAAATAATAAAAACAAAAAACAAGTAATTATGAAAATATGTAAGATCTATCTTTCATCATGTATATTTTTATTTTATTTTCTTCCAATATTATGCAGGATAAATGTGTATCTAAAAATTTTAAAGGAATATTTTGAGAAATTTCTTTAAAATATAATCATCATCATGTGCAATGAATTACAAAAATAACTTTTCTGATTTGAAACAGAATGGATATTTTTTTGATTATTTTTCTTTTTAGATAAATTTGTAGCTGGTCAGCTTAATACATAAAAGGTAGTACATACCAGAGTCCAAATCGAATCAATTTTAAAAGAATAAAAGGAATTGGGTGGATGCAAAAAGCTTCATTATTGCGCTTAAATCTGATTTTTTTTTCTTTCGCCAACAAATCTCAATGGCTATAAAGTGCCTATCTACTTTAGTACTCCTTGCAAATAATTCACACCCATACGAATTTGGCAAAATACAAAATTGAGAATGTGCGACTAGAATAGGAACAATTTGATAAGAAACCTAAAAATAAAATTAAAGACAGAACAATAGCAAACACCTTTGACAGTTTAAACTTATCTGTATTAGACTGTCTCATTAAACTTCTCATTACTTTTCTTTTCCGAATAGTCTATAACTTGTCTCTATATCCAAATTTGTATCAGCTTTTACCTAGGATTGAACTATATTTTGAAATTTTGTTAGGTTATGTCAAACAGTGAGATATATTGATGAGTGGAAAGAGTCATATAACTTCCTTGGACCCCCGGTATCACCAATGATATTTCCTTTTATTATTTTAACAAATCGTAGGTCTCAGGAGAATGACTAGTTGTACTTGGTACAGTTTTTATGAACTATAGGGATTCAAATCCCATGAAAAGATGACTCTTCAAACTACACAAATTTTTTTGTTTGGCTATCAAAGTTCAAAAAATTTGGTGAAAAAATCGAGATTTAAAGTTCGAGCAACAACTTAATTGCTGAGTAAAATTATATTTTTTTTATGATTTTTTGTTGGAACTTTTTTCACCTGTAATATTATTGTTCGCCCGGAATTTTAGAAGCTATTGCGAGTTTCCCCCGAAGGGGAATTTGTTGTTTTAGTTCTATTTTCAATTTAACCTTCATTTTTTCTTTAAATCCTTTTCTTTTATTAAAGTTATCCGTTCTGAAAGTTGACTTGGGTTTGTTTCCTTCGCAAATGCAATAATTTGGAATAAAGAGATAGAACAAAAGTAACAAAGGAAAATTGTCATATGGTTTGTTTTTGGAACTCAAATATTGAAACTATTGTTCAGATCGGAAAAAACCCTACCAACTGAAAACCAAACTAAAAAATTGACTGACCAAAAAAAAAGGAAGTATTAACATCCCTTGTCCATAACCTAGATAAAATCCCCCGCTATAGTATACATCAATTATTTCCCTTAAACCCAAAAATAAAAATTCTCCATTATGATGACTTATTTTTATTTACTAAAACTTTATTAAATGCCATTATAAATAAATATCCTGCGCAGTCAGTATTAAAATTTCATATGTTTTTCAATTGTAGCCATCAAACTAGAAGTTAAAATTGAATCAATAGCATTTTGAACACGAACATCCTTCAATAAATCCATTGCCCGATAATCTCCCTTCACCGATTCCAAACTAGGATAAAGCAACTCATAATGTGTCTCTGCCACAGATGGCTTATTGAGAATATTAAGAATTTTCTTTTGCAATTCAATTTCTGGATCAGGTTGAGCGCCAGCATTTGTTGCAGCATCACCCAATTCGAGTTTTAATTGGAATTCTCTTCTTTCTTGGAGATACTTGATGATACAATCGTATTGGAGAACTGTGAGTTGTAAATTATCGGCAAGTAAGTTGAGAAGAGTTTGTACTCCGTCCGGATGTCTTTCTTTTAAAGGTGGCGCAGCAACATTTGATGGAGCTATAACTTGAACAGCTTTGGGTAGATTGCTGTTGGCGATGTGAGGGCCGACTCGAAGACGAAAATCGTCGCCAATTAGATTGATAGCATCATCGACTGGCATGTTCCGATGTTCGGCAGGTACACCATAGAGGATGTTCACTGTGATGCTGCGTAGTTCCTCATTTTGTGGGGTAACCAGTATAGCGTACATACAGCCACGAGAAGATATGTTGGCGAGGACTTTTCCAAGGGAAACCTCTTCATTTGGAAACAATACATCTACTTGGAGTCCGAGAGTTTTTAAACGATTCTCAATGTATTCAGCGTAGGCACTGGAAGAGTTTCGAGTTTAGTAAGGCGATTTAAAGAATGACAAATATAGTAGAGTGCCGTAAGATTTATACCTCGGAATCAAGGGAAAGTCAATGAATCTTTATATAAACTTTGGAAATGTGTTTTTAAAAGTATATAGAAAAATGTTAAAACAAAATTTTTGTCCGCTCTTAATTTTTAATATTTTTTTTTTTTTTGTATATTTATTATTTTTTGGATTTTTTTATAGAAAGGAGAACTATTAAAAACTTGATCTTGAGTTTCTAAAGACTGCAGAATTGATGTGTTGTGAAGGGACAAAAAGGGACAACATCAGCTTTTGGATGTTGTTAACGCAGACCTAAAGGCAGAACTGTAAAACTAGTTTTCAAATTTATACTTTTATTGCCGCGACTAAACAACTATACTTTTCAAAAGGTTTTTGTTTTGTTGAACTTGAATATCCAATCAGCTCACGTTTCTGAAATAATAACGTTAGAATGTTAAACAAGAAATTTGTTTACTACTTTTGAGGATATCCTATGTGAAGAAATTTGTTTAAACATAAATACATCGTTCTTTGAAACAGATTATTTAATAAGAAAAAGCTTATAAGAAGGTTTACTACAGGTTTTACGAATAAAATTGATTGATATACATGAATACATCAAAAACTAGATACCTACTGTGTTAATTGTTTTTTAAACAAGCTTTAGACGAGAAGATATTTAAATAACAAAACGAAAATTCAGGATTTATAGCTAAATACACTGTAAATTTCATATTTTTTATCTTATATCAAACATAGTGAAATTATAGCTTTAAGTATGGTTTTATTTTGCTTTTTTAGTGTTTTTTTTTGGCGTTTTAGTTGTTTTTTAAACCAGCGTTTGACAAAGAAGATAGTGTGAACAACAAAACGAATTTTTCAAGATTTATAGATAAGGATTAGAACTAAATTTACTTTGAATTTCTTGTTTCTATCTGAAGTCTAAAATAGTAAATCATAGCATTTAATAGGGGTTTGTATTGCCTTTTTAGCGTTTTTTGTGTTTTTTTAAACAAGCTTTAGGTAAACTTTTTTGTGTAAAACATGCTCAGAACACTTTACGACACGTAAAACGCATTAAAATCGATAATTCTATTCTTTTTGTTGAAAAGAATTCGAAATAACGTCGGCCTCATAAGGAAACCTCGTAACTCCCAAACAAAGTTTTTACAAGAAAGACGAACGAGTAGGGAGACAGCAGAGTAGTTAGGGACTAGCATGCTGTGCTAAATTTGAATTTAAATCTATTTAGTTTTCGAAATTACTTAAAATTTTCTGGGTTGCTCCACTGACATATTTTCTAATAAATGGCATTCAAAAGTAATTTTTGAAAAAAGGTGGAGTAACGAGGTTTCCTTATGCATGGGGCCGACGATAAGTAAAATTACCAGATTTTCAAAAATTGTTTTTAATTCAGGGATAAATGATTTTTCAATATTTACTCAAAAGCTATTATGTATTTATTAGCTTTAAAATGTAGTTTCGAACAAAAACATATGTATCTTAAAAAGAAGCAAAATTATAGTAACACAAAAATGACATTTTTCAAAAGTTCGAATGCGGGTAGCGGGGAAGCGACACACTTCAAAATTGAATCACCATAGATTTACTTCCTTATATGTAGTTCTAGAAAGCATCCTCACAAAGTTCGAGCAAAATCTAAAATGAGACAGCAATTCCGATTGGACGTTTTCATATGGAATCACTAAGCGGTACTAATTTTTCAGTAAATTGTAGTTAAAAATATTGTAATCCAGAGTGGTAACTTTTTTTTTTTAACCTTGTTATTTGAGCTTTTAGTAATGAAGTCCAACACTCGTTTCATTGACTTTACCTGGATTCCTAGATTATATAAATTTTATGCTTTACGGCACTGCACTGAGTTACTTACGTATTTTGTCTATCAACAACAATAATCTCGCAATCATTGTAATCTGGGTTATTTCTTGTGGCATGATTGAAGCCTTGAACTTGTGCTGGGAAAGGTTGTTTATTAGCAGCTGCAGCAGCTGCTGCTCCTGGCGCATTTGGATTTGGACGCTTTTTATGTCCAGCATTTCGAACAGATATTTGATTGCCTTTGAATAGGGATTTGTTTAAAGCTTTTGCAGCTTTGTTGGCAATTTCTTCGGATTCAAATTGAATAAATCCATAATTTTTCTGGACAAGTGAGTCGATAGGTTTGCCATAGGGAATGGCAATACTTTCTAGTTCTTCTTTGGTGCATACCGGGATGTTGCCGATAAATATACGGCTAATAGCCAATTTGGGATCTTTTACCATGCTTCCATTATGTTCTGCCATTTTTTCAGTTTGTGGTTTATTTTGTTTTATATAATTTAATAAATTGTATTATGTTTTTTGAGAATAAAAACATAAATTTATTTTTTAAGCGCTAGCAAATAGTAAACACATCGAATGAAATGTCAACAGCGAAAAAAAAAAAACACCGAATATCGATTCGTTCTTATCACAGCGCTGTCTTTAAATTATATCTGAAATATTGGTACTAGAATTTTTTTGTTAAAAAAGTAGTATGCTAATCTTGCTCATTAATCGGCTTAAAAAAATTGCATTCGAGTTCCTTTTGGATCGTAAAACGGGATAAAACTAATTTCTCTAAAAAAAGTTTGTTTACGCACACGCTATTGAAGTTATCCTTCTCATTTACAGAAATTCACTTAGAAGGTTCAGAATTATTATGAGCACTATAGATCGTGTTACTTGTTAATCCCTTTGGCATTTCTTTTTCAAAAAGTAAATTTTCATACTCAAAGTTCCAACGCCACAAAAAAAACTTCAATAAACCCCATTCTATCTTATAGCTTGTTTTCACTAGAGCCCAAAAATAAGATAATTTCGCTAATTATCTCATTTCGATTGTTAATTTAAGCCATAACTACAATGACCTAAAAAGTGAAAAAATGGGAAATTTACAAAAGTAAAAATTTTTTATTTCTTTCTAGCGCTATTTATTTTTTATTTATTTTTGGAAAAAACTACAATAATTGTTTTTTAACCCATCATCATTATTTTTAATTTTGTGGTTGGAAAAACTGTCACAAAATGAGTTTGAAAATTTTCACTTTTTGACTTTTTGCAAAAAGTATGGCCGTTGTAGTTATAACTTTAATTTGAAAAATGAACTGCCCTAATTTCCGAAATTTTCTCATTTGGGTTGTAGTGAAAACAGGATATTAGAGGGCAACAAAGTTACGCTTATAAAAGAACAATAGCTCCGATCAATTGGAGATGGAAAATAGTTTACTCATTAGTAGAAATAGTACTACAACTAACATAGTTGTATTATATGAACACCCCTTATAATTTGCTTCTTTTGCAAGAAAAAATTGAAGTAGTTTTGGGTTCAAATGGAAGCAATATTCGGTGAAATAATTTATAAATAGAAGGCGTATTCGTGAAACGGTGTAAGCTCTGTGTAAACCTGATAAAATGGTAAACGTGGTAAACGAACTGTCAAATCCATACATCCAATTTAAAACATTTACCAGGTTTACCAAGAGTTTGCACCGCGTTTCATGAATACCCTAGAATAAAAACGTATTCGATTCGTAAAGAAAAAAATCAATTTTATAAATCAAAATATAAATTTACCAACGAAAACCCCATACAAATAAATAAAAGTCGTGTTCAAAATAAGGAGCGTTCATATTCCACCGGTTGTTTCTCTACTTCAATGTTTAATGGGTAAATTGGTAAAACTTGCAAATGTAACAGCGGGATAAATAAAATTTCGCCCATAACTAGGGATTTTCGGAACACCTACAAAAATTATATTTTGTATCGTTATGTTGGTAGCACTGCTAAAATTCACGCATAGGGTTCGGGCTTTTTACAATTGGAGTAAATGCTACTAAACTGCTGTTAAACATCAAATAGGTATGAGTGGAGGATTTTTTTTGTTGTAGCCATTTTTCAGTTACTTTAGGTCCATTTTCTTCACTCGGAGTTGAACAAAACTTGAGAATTTTTATATTAAAAATTCTCAAGTTATGTTCAACTCCGAGTGAAGAAAATGGACCTTAATGTATCTAGGAATTATTTTATTTTTATTTCAAGAAGCAAAATTATTATCTTAAGATTTTAAGCTTTATATTTGTCTTTCGAATGATATCCTCCAATTAGAAATCTTGAGTGGAAATACAACTTGAAACAACAATAGTCTTTTCATTTATTTAGGGACCTCTATAGTTTTTATTTTAAAACAAAAATTCATGCTATTCTAGTTTCAAGTTATTTTTACCTTAAAATGTTTACCTATATTTTTTTTTAAATTCTGAGCATATCCAAAGTACTTATGTATGTACCTAATTATGTACCTATCCAAGTTCAACAAATAAAACTTCCACTTATTATTAACCGTTACTTTTCATAAAAACAAACATGGCTCATTATACCGAAAGTGATGTAACTTATTGTTCTGATGCTGAAAAAGAAGGTAATATTATAATAATTTCATTATTCGAACAAGATACAATATTTAATTAATTAAAAGAAACCCAACCAATCCGTCGTTCCAAACGTCTATCACAACGCAATCTCCTACCCAGATTCCGGTCACACAAAGACCCACCAACTCAACGTCTATTAGAAATCTATCAAATGCTCAAATGTGGCAAATTATGTTCAGATTGGCAAATCAATGAATGGCAAGCACAAAGGCTTGAAGTTGAATTAATAAAAAATACATTAAACGGTAAACAAAAGGGAAGAATATCATTTATTTTAAAGGTAAGCTTAGAATAAAAGTTAATGGAAAAGTATACTCATATAAATGATTTTTATAGAAAATAAACCAAAATATTCAAAATTTAAGTTCCAAACCTTCGATAAAGTCTGCAGAAACTACTGTCAATTCATATTCAAATAATGAACAAGTTATACATTCTCCAAACATTTTAGCTGGAATGATGACAGAAGTTTTAACGGAAATTCCACCTTATCAGCCACAAAATCTATCCAAAATCACTAAAAATATAGTTAAAAACTCTGAGCCGCCAAAAATAGGACTCACACAGAGAAATCCACTTGATTTGACAAAGAAACATGGAAGACTACTTCCTTCTACTCCAGCTTTGTCAGAAATAAATTTGTCCAAAAGACAACAACAACAACAACAACAATCAGAGAAAGTAACAAGCACACCAATAAGTTTGGTTCCTTCTCAGCAAAATGAAAAAGCTAAATCATCGAGTTTTAACACTCTGTCTATTTCTAAAGATTCAATGATTGATTTGACTGACGAGAATGTTGTAAACGAAAATCAAGAAAATATCGAACCTGAAGTAATAGAAACAAATGCAAGACCAAGAAGCCCAGTTCATGTGTCCAAATGGCTTAAGTTTCTGCCAACCCCAGAGAGACCAAAATTGGTAGTTAAACCTAAGCCCATACCAGCTACTGTTACTGCTCCCAATAGAAATAGAAAAACATTTAAAGAAAGCATTGTTAGCTTGTATAAAGCTCAATCAGCTCAATCTAATGCCTCTACGGGTTTATCAAGTAAAACTGCGAACCCATTTGCAAGCGGAGGTTATTCAAAGAAATCCAAACAAACTGAAAAGTCAAAACCATCATCTTCTCCATTTAAATCTCGTTTCATTAATGAAAATGTTAAACAGACCTCATCACATCGAAATACACAAAATATCCCACCAAGACGAAATGAAGAACAACCTCGTATAACTCCAAGGAATTTTCAATCGGAACACTTTTCAAATATTTCACCAAATTTTCTACTTGATGATTTATCCGATTCAAATGATAACCTTAGTTTTAGCTCATCATGCAAAGAGGATTTTAAGAAAATGTTTGGAACAGATAATCTAGATGATGTATTCAATTGTCGTGATGAAGCTATTTATCATTTGAATGAAAATCATGTCAAACGATTAGCAAAGATATTGAATTTAAATGTTGGAACTCTTAAGAAAACTATAGACACTATTATATCGAATGATAATTATGGGATTTCGGAAGATGATATCCCGAGAAGTGATTCGTCGGTGGTGGAATGCAGTCAGAGTCCACCACAACGGCTATTGCAAAGTCAGAGGTCTCATATATCGAAGTAATTTGAAGTTCTAAATTGTTGAGTTTTTTTTCTTTTAATGTATTTATAGTTTTTTAAAATATTTTAAACAATAAAATGTTATATTTTTGAAAAAAAAAAAAAATTGCTCGGGAGTTTTCATTCAGAACTGAGCTGTATATTCTAAACAACCTTTGAAGCCTTTGAAGCGTGAAATTGAAATAAAAAACGTAACACTTTTTTGAGCTTCAAAAATACCCAATCTAAACAGGGTCTTGAATTGAAATGATTTTAGAAAAAAATTAAAATCGGAATACCCGTTAAAAAAAAAATGATTTTAAAAAATTTTAAAATTAGACCTAAAGAAAAAAAGTTATTAATGAATTAGATAATTATTAAAATGACTATTTTAAGTGATAAAAAAACTTGAAAATGAAATTTAGCTGGTTTTTCAAAAAATGATTTTGCAATATAAAAATCAATATTTTTTTGTAAAAAACTTTTTAGCTCCCCTCTGTATCAAACTCGAAGCGAGAATTCAATTCTTCACGGCATTTAACACATATTTTCCGCTATTTCTTACACGAGGAAAATAGCTTTGTAGTGATAAGAAACGGAGAGTAATTGAGTAAAACGTCAATATTTACCAACTGGTTTACTTTTTTTTAATAGAACAAAATATTCCACATACGCCATAGTGACTCTTAAGTTCAAATTTATCAATAATCAAATAATGAAGTCAGTTGAATATACTCGGTAGTTTTGATTTCGTGCTGAAAATTAAAATAATAATGAACATACTTTAATGTGTTATATAATTGTAAAGGCTCACTGCGGTGTATGTGGAACTTTTTTTGCTATACAAATTACCTATATCAGTTATCCTCATAAGAACTTAGTTGTAGAACGGTGATTTACAGTAACCTAATTTTGAGTAACTAGAAGGAAAGTTTTTACACGATCAAGGTCTACATACATATCTTATTTTGACGGATTTCCTTAGTATCAAATAAAATAAAATTCAAAAAATTGTTTGTTTAATTAAATATTTCTCTATTTGACAAAGTTTTATTTTGTTGAGTTTTTTTTTTTGATTTTTTTGTTTTGTTTTTAAATTGGTTTCTATAATAATTTGCAGTTAAATCTTTTTGTTTAAATTTTAAAAATCAACACAAAGGTTTGCCACTTACATATTTTTTTGTTTCTTTGTTTATAAACTAGAAATATAATAAAGTATACTATTTTTTCTTCTACAGTTTTTTTTGTTGTTGTTTTGTTAAACTTTTTAAATACCCAAAGGATTATTTTATTCACATTTCTATTTAACAATTTATCATTTATCTAAGAGAGAGTTGTAGTTGTTTTTTTTTGTATATTTTTTTTTGAAAATTTTAAAATCTTAAATAAGAAAATAACATTTAGAATGAGGAATATTGATTCCAGGGGGCTGTCTATACTACTTGACGCCGTTGCTGTGTTGTTTATATGGAGGCTATATTTAGAATAAATCAAAAATATATTTAGTTATTTTAGATCAATTTTTGAAAAAAAAAGTTAAACTTACCAAAACAAAAACCTTCTTGGGCATCGATCGCTGTACTAAGTGATTGAGAAGTTGATTTTGTGACTCATCTCTGCTTGGATCTGTGAGTGTATTATATTCTAAGTTGAGTTCAGGAAGATTTTGCCAACCAACTTTAAGTGGATATAAATTAAATACAAGTTCCTTTTCTGAATATGCAAAAATCGATACGTCAAGCTGCAAGAAATACAGAAAAAAATCATGTGAAATCAACAACAATTTATATTTTCCAACTCACCTGTTTATGACCGGAACACATAAAATTATCTGAATTACTGACACTAAGCGTTGAAATCAAATGCACAACTTTAGCAGTGGGATTTTTAAGAACAACCTTCAGAGTCATTGGAACTTTGACAAACATTTTCTCCTCAATCGAGCAGTAAATATTTAAAGGAGGCTCATCAATATCCAATCCAGTTACCACAAACTTTGATTCGTTTTCATCTTTACAACCATTTCGTCGCCATTTAATGCAATAAACACCAAATATTGGTGCAGTTGTTGCAGCAGCATTTGAATCATTTGTTAGTACACCTTTGATAAAACCACGACATTTTCCAGTTGGAGTAATAGCTTCAATAGCCTTACTATAAACCATTCGTGAACTTGGTTTAATCGGTTGTGGTTGATCTTCTTTTGAGGAATCTGAGTCAACTTTTAGTTTGCCATCATCGGAGATAGTCGATGTGCTTAGTATTGATGTTTGACTTGCGAGCAGAGCACAATTGCCAATTATTGTCATGTTATTGGGAATTTTTGACAAGAGATTTTTGTTCATTGCTGAAGAAGGCACAATACTGTTGTCAAGCTTACCACCACTACCACCACCACTGGCTGTTAGTTGAAGTCTTCGCAGAGTTCGAGAACGATGGAATTGTTCTTCAGGTTCGTTTTCATTATGTTCGAATTGTTTTGCTGTTATCCAATCACAGTTGGTTGAGTTTGTTCTTAGGACGATGACATCTTCAAGAGTGTCATTCGAGCGATAGCAGTTGATATATTTTTTACGTTTAAAACTGTATGTAGATTGAACCAAATTATGATCCTAAAGGGTAGGTAAAAATTATGAGTTGTTAGAAAGATTACCTTGCAATATTTTGAAAGGCGTGTTTTATTGGCCGTACTGTGCTGTCTTAACTGTACTGATCAGCAAAATATTATTCCGTACACCAATAAAGCACGCCTTAAGTTTTTTTTCAACGGTAAATACTAGTTAAAAGTCGGGATTTCTAAAAATATTATATGAACTGGGCTAAACGAGTTCCCAAATTTTGAGAGCTCTTATATTGGTCTTTAAGCATATTTCGTTTGCACTGTTAATTTTGGGACGCTTTGTATAAAAATGTTCAAAAAAAAAAAAAAAATAATAATATGGCATTTAAATCATATAATTAATCGGCATATAAAAATATTTTATCAAGCCGTTTAAAAAAAATAGATTTTTCAAAAAAAAAAAATTGAAATATTTAAAAATATCCAAAAATTTGTTTTTCGAAAACATTAATAATTTTTATTTTAAAGCTACTAAAACGCTTTTTATAAAAATATTCGTTGAAGTCGGTTCTATTCGATTATATTATTTATTTTAAGAGCCTTATCATTTGTTGTTGAAGGTTCATTAACTTATATAAGTTAACCAGACAATTTATTCTGCAAAGCACAATAAACAAATATTTTTGTTTACCCTTAGCAATAGTTTGTTGTTGTTTACAGTGTAAAATTTTTTTTCTAACCTTAGTACTCAGTTCCCAAAAAAAAACAAGGTATCTGCATCATGCGTTAGCCATCGGAAACAGTTTTAAAATCAAAAAAAGCAATACTATGAGAGGAAACATTGAACTCCTGTTTAACTACGCCCCTGTGCAGGTTTGCAGGTTTGTTTTACCTAAATTTGTATTTTTTGTTTTCATTTTTTTAAAGGTGATTTGTGTACATTACTCAGCTGCAAAATAAAGAATATTTGACTCTTGATTTGAAAACTAACAAATTTGTTTAATATTGGTACACGTTTAGACGAGTAAATAAACACTTGATGTATGCTTAGCTTTTAAAATTTTAGGTATAGCTCCGATTTTTTATATTTTTCATTTATTATTTAAGCCCCGGAAGTTTTAAGCAGCGCAGCGGTCTGGACTCAACTAAAAATATTTTTTTAAAATTTTTTTAAACTCATAAATACTCAATAATAGCTCCTTCGATTTCGATAAAAAAATAAAAAATCGTGATTTTCCCTTATTTTCACTACAGATTTTTCAAAAACTAGCAAAACGATTCAAGTCAGTAGTTTCAAATTAATAAGAAACAATTCAAAAATCTCAGCCAACATTTTTTCTGTTGATTGGATTTTTAAACTTTTTGTTTGATTCTTCCGAATGTGACCAAAATTACTGATTAAGGTATACCTCTACCAAAATATCTATATTTTCAAACTTACACAAATAAAATACGTCTCCAGTATATCCAGATCACATTTAGCTTGCACTTCAATATTTGCTCGAAACAAAAAATTCTCACCACGATAAATCTTCGTCAATGGTTGTCTGTTAAGCGTATAAAATCGGCCACAAAATTTAAACTCACTCTCACACGAAATAGAAACAATTTCATCTCGAGCCTTACTCAATCGACTATCATCAATATAATCAATACGAATCAATGAACTCAATGCTAAAGTACTAAAATCTGCAACTACAACACGTGAATTAATTGGTGAATTATCTGTAGTCGAAGGACTTTCAACAGGCGGAGGTGGTTTAGGTTTTATCGAATCTAAATTATACCAAACTTTTTGTTGCAATTCAATATTAGTTTCAATCAAACTAAATACATAGTAGGAGACTGATGTTGAGTTTAGCATTGATAATTCACCAATATCGATTTGAATCTGTGAGTGTAATTTTTGGCGGCTAGAAGAAATATCGGTGGTAAGAAAGACTGAAAAGAAAACAAAAATCAAAAAAACTAAGAAGTAATCAATATAAAAAAAAAAACATTTTTTTTGGCTAAGAGTATTTCATTTTTATTATCAAAATCTAACAGTATTTGCTGACAATTCTGTCTATAAATGGTCGCAAAAATTTCACTTTAGCATATACCCCAGGATATTCTGGACGACCACATCCAATACCATATGAGACAACACCCACAAGTGTATTATTGACAACAACTGGACCACCAGAATCCCCAGTACAAGCATCTTTACGATTTCCTTTTCCTTTAGCACACATCATTGCTTCTGTGATGTTATTTTGTCCTTCATAGGCTTTATGACATTCTTCACTGCTAACAACATTAACTTTGACTTCTCTCAAAAGATCTGAAACATCTAGAGCATCTTCTTCGGTATAACCAAACCCGGTTACTCTAACTTCTTGTCCAACTTTAACAGTGCTATTTGAAAGTTTTATGGTTTTAATGTTTTTTCCGAGAAGTTGTCCACTCAGTTTAATAAAGGCAATATCATTGTCATATGTAATTTCGTTAAAATTCTCGTGCTTGTAGATTTGTTTCATTTGTTGGTTAATACTTTTATCCGACAATTTGCTCATACCCCCGCGAATAGAAATTTTATATGGAAACATAACATTAAAACAATGAGCTGCAGTCAAAACACATGTCGGAGTTATAAGTGATCCACCACAAATAGTTTGGCCTTTATATTCTAAGACAACTTGATAAGGTGCAGTACTTATAGTTGTTACATTTCCTTCTATAATTCTATTTGAAATTTGAACTGGAATTGAATTTGCAATTGCAAAATTCACGAATGATAAAATTGCCAAAAATTTATAAAACATTTTTTAACTGCGTGCGTGTACGGCGGATTAAATGGAAACACTCGAATGAGAAATTTAGACAAATTCAATGCCAATTTATTGGAAAGATTCATATCAAAATTTTGAAATAGAACAATGGAATAAAAACACTAAAAAACAATTGTACAAATAAATTGTTTAATCAAATGAGAACAGATAATTCAATATTCAATAGATGGGTTAGTGATAGAAGTTTTTTTTTGTTATCTTTCTCATCTTTCAAAACATTTGGGCAATCTAACACAATTCGAGCAGGCTGTTATATAATTTACTAATTTTTGTATTAAAAAGTCAATATGTAAATTGGACCATAAAATATCATAATTGAGCAAATAATTTGTTTAGTTTCGTTTTGAACTTTAATTAAATATTTGATAAGATAAACGTGTCTAGTTTTTGATTGGTTAAGTTAAAAAAAGACTAAAGATAGTCAAATTTTCCTTAACTGATTTTAATCGTTTGATGTAAAAACTGTTTAGAAGAAGAAAAATTGGTAGGTATGCCATTAAAAAAGCAATATTAATCGACACATAAAAACCAAGTTTCAATAAAATTCATTTGGCCGTTTTCAAAAAATTTTTTTTTCAAGAAAAAATTTTGAACTTTTTTCTTTTATCTAAAATTATTTTTTTTTGAAAATTTTCTTAGTTTTATTATTAACGTTACTAAACATTTTTTTCATTGAAAAATTTTTTAATCAAAAACGTTAGAGCCGTTTTTAAAACAACCTTTTAGATTTTTGCCACAGTAAAATGACGGAAGTGATTACGATATTACGTGGTTTAAGTTGACTTTAGTTTGCTGAATTCAAAATTTTTTACAGAATTATTCTATTACTTCTAATTTTTTTAGCTTAACTTTACTTATGAAATTTTTATTTCCAAATACCTTAGCGAGAAAAATTAATTTTGAAAAGAAATAAATAAAGGTATAGTAAACGACAAAATATGGGCCTTATTATGACTTGCGAATCGCTAGAAAGTTTTGGCGAATCAAAGTTAGTGAACATTCAATAAGCGATTTAAAAATTATATTGTCTTATCATATTCCTTATTTTGACTGCATTGCGGACTGATCATCGGTTTTCTTATCGGAACGTCACGATATGAGTGTTTCCCAAACTGTTCGATTTCAGTCTAACGTTCGACTAGCAAGTCATAAAAGGGCCCTATCTTTTTCAGATTGCATAATGAATTTTGGCGAAAAGAAAAAACGTCAAAATAACCCACAAATAAAATGCACGACTGGGTTGTACGGACTTGCTCTTGGAGTTAAAGTTGCTTAAATTTTTAAGACTTTTTATATAGAAATTTGGAAAAAAAAATAAAATTCGTTTAAAAAAAAATGAAATCTGAAATTAATTTGCCCTCCAAAACAAGTATGCAGTTTTGATTGATATATTAACGTGCATTTTTAGAAAAAAAAAATTCAAAATCGTTAGAGCCGTTTTTTAAAAAATTTTGTATAAATAATTTTTTGGAAAAAAAGTTTTAAAATAAAATTTAAATGCCATTTTGTAGAAATCACTAATCAACACCTAAAAACAAAATTTCAAAAAAATTCAATGTCCCGTTTTCGAAAATTTGATTTTTCAAAAAAAAATTTTTTTTGGAAAAATGTTATCTCAACTTTTTTTTTTGTACGAATGCATAACTTGATATATAGTACCTATATCGCAAGTAAAAATCGTTTTTAACCTACGAGTATTTATATTGAAGTATTTAAAATGTGACCTGCCAGTGCAATTTTGATAAAACCTTAGTCGATAACAACTCTAAAAATGAAATAAAAAAAAAATAATTTATCATTTTCGACCGTTTTGCATTAATTCTACCACTTTTACTAAGCATTATTGACAAGTAAATTCAGATCGATTCAATTCGTAATCATACATATGGCGTGCTTATATTTACACATAACCCGTGCCTCAAAATTTGTGTTTCTTGACATTCCTCGAATTTTAAGTTCCGGGACAACAGAATATTTGTTAAACAAACACATCTTTAGAAGCTTTGTAAATATAAGTACAAAAAACCCATAGGAGCTGAGAAAAGCAAATACTGGGTTTTAAACATTAGGGTACAACAAAAACTAGTGTCGTTTAAATAGTATTGTTCATCTTCCTTGTGAAAGAAACATTAATAAGCAGACTTTCAAAAAATCTGGGTTTAACCCAAATTAGAAGTATCCATTGTCTTCAATGTTAATAAAGCAATTAATTAATTTTATTCGACACAACGTATAGCAAAATAAACGTTCAAAAGTACCAAATGCTTAGTTGTTGGCTATGAGATCATCAGCGAGTGTGAAATAGGTGCCAATTGGTGCCAAAGGTACATTATCTTAACAGCTGGCTTTCAGGGAAACTTCAGACACCTTAATTCAAATTATGAGCCAATTGTTATAACACAATGATCGCGAGCAGGTTTCTCACTAATGAATCAGTCAGATGTTGTTATTAAACGATGGAGACTCCAGATAGGAATTTACCAAGGAACGAGTTTTTCTGTGCCTTGTTCGCAAGACAATTTACACTATTTTTTATCACTTTTGCAAAATTGGACCCCAGGGCTAGAAAAAGGAGGTGTGGAACGGGTTTTTCCTCCTTTTTATCGACACAGCTTCTTAAAAAATCTTTTGAGAATATCCTTAGGGTATATGCTATTTTGACTTCATGGATAGTTATATTTTTAAAATAAAAAGAAAAACAATAAAAGTTATCTACTATTAAAAGATCTTAAACAATTAAAACTTACCATTATTTCGAAGATTATTCGGAACACTGATACTTATTCCAACATTTTGTAAAAACACATTAAATGGATTATTTACCACACAAACAATACTAAAGAATTCATTAACTAACATCGGCTGTACCGGTTGTGTTGTTTGTGTTACCAAATGGAATCTAAAAAAAATTATAAAAGTATTTAATATTTAAAAGAACAAAAAATTAATGAAACTTACGTCGGTACAATATAACAAGTAGGATTTGTAGTAACATTATCAATTAAATCTCGATATCTATTATGATGTTTAAAGTTACGTTTTGTCAATGTGGCATTCTTCACCAAAATTGCTGCAATCTTTTCCGTACCAATTAATGCTTCGATACATGAAACTTGCAATTGAGTATTTTCCAAATATTGTTGTGCCTCTGTACAAAACAATATTTCATAATACTTCTCTGGTTCTAATTTGAGATCACCATCGAATAATTTTGGTTCATTGGTTGCATTGTCTCGATTCCTTAGTTCGGATAAATCTTGAAATATTGTATATTTGATTGCTTTGAGCTTATATTGCTGACTTTGGTTATCGATAAGAACTACTGTGAAACTGTGTATTTTCAATGGAACATCGGTAAGAAGTCTGTAAAAGCAAAAAAATATCAAACAAAAAATCCCAGAAATAGATCAAAGAAACACTCACCTGACAACCAACCGAATATTTATCATTTCATCGTTTTTAAGTTCGGATTTATCAAAACTAACATTACATTCCAGAAGTTCAGTTATTTTATCCAAATCAATAATAGCAGGTGATTTAAAGTTTGCCAAAGAGTTTTCCCATAACGTTCGTAGTTCGGGTGCTATTTGACTTTGAGATACAGGAGGAACATTCTAAAAATATCTTTGAATATAAATCTTCCTTTTTTTTGTGATTCCTCGTATTTTTACCTGAAAAACTTTCCAGAGATTTTCGAGCACTTGTATACGCTCTTTTTGATCACATCGGTTTTTAAGCGACAAGGCTTCAAAGCTGCATGCAACATAATCAGCCACTGAGGCAGATAGAAATGCACTGCGTAGAGTTTTAAGAAGTACATCGGAGAATAATAAACTCCATTTATCTTGACGATAATCTGGTAACATTAAGGAATATAGTCTGTAAATAAAACACATAAGAGGTTGTAATACATGGATGAAATCGAGAGCAAAAAGAAACCTACGTTAAGGCCTTAGCATGATCGCCACATTTAAAATACTCTTCAGCCATATCAACTGCTAATTTTTTTCGAAACCTGAGACCTTTGTAAACTTTAAATTGAGCCATTGCTTGACCCAATAGTTGAATTATTGCACTCTGTTAAAAAAGGAACGGTTAATTATGGTTTAAATTTTAGAGAAACATCCATAATTTACTTACTGAATGATTAAAGTTTTTTTCATTTTCTTGAACCAACATTATTACTTGTTGTTCTGATACCGGTTCACCGGTTTTGATCGTTCGAATTCCAAAGTATTCACTAAATAATGCCATTGATGAGATATTTTGTAGAGTAGTTGGTGTTGTTGGCTCTGTAGGACTCAGAGATAGTGCTGTAAAATAAATAATAAATAAATAATTTTAATCGTCAAAAAAGTCATGAATAAGAACAATATTTAATTGTAATTTTTCAAATACTGAGAACGAATTTGTTTTCTTATGGCGTTTTCGATTGGCAGTCCGGAAGCGTCCGGAATCATTCTGAAAAAAATTTATTCACACAAAACTGTCAGTTTTGTATGAATAAAACGCTTTCAGAATGATTCCGGACGCTTCCGGACTGCCAATCGAAAACGCCATTAATGTGATCAACAATTTTTCAAGAATACATACAAATCTGTTGTTGCCTACGATACGTCAAGTTATACAAATTCCAAACATGATATTAGAATGATAAAAAATGTGAAAAATTGGAACTCGCAAGTCCATTTTTAACTTTATGTAGGGGCTTGTGAAGGCTCTTAAGAAACAGAAAACGTGAACAAGAATTTGTTTTTGTTTTATTAATTTCTTTCAAATTCATTTTTATTTTGCTTTAAACCAAATTCTTATTTTTAAAAAATTCAATTGAATTAAGAACCACAGTTCTTGCATTCAAAAGGTTAATTACGATTAATGGGACACCGATAGGAATTTTTTATGAAATATTTGACATTTTCTTTAGAAAAAAATGTTACACATACACCCCAGTAAACCTCATTTCTACAGTGTTCCAGTCACCGTAGTATAATGTTTTACGACCGCCGACTAAATAATAGGTATATTGTGCAGTTATAAAATATCATAGGAATACGCTTTTTGCAGGAAAATTCAACCGGAATAATTTTTACTTTCAATGTTTTCTTTTCTCTTGAACCAAAAAGCTTGTTTATTTGCATGGTATTAAAATAGCCGAGGCGTGATATAAAATTTGGTGGACGTACCGGAGCAGTAAAATTTAATGCTTACTACTCGTTAACGCATTGACGATTGTTTTTAGTTTCCTATAAAAAAAAATATTGAAAAAAAAAATTGAAAGGAATGTTGACTTCGAATTTGAATTGAACGTACTGAAGAAAGCAACGAAATATTTTAGCAAAGAAGAACTTTGGTTCTTGTAACAAGAAAATAATGTTAGGCAGTGTAAAAATCGAGTGTTTAGCTGAAAGACCGACAAGTATATAGAGTTAAGGAATTGGAAAACTCCTACCCAAGACTTGGACAAGGAATAAACAAACTATCATCCAAATTCATTTATATGCTTCGAATAAAAAAAGATTTATTGATTTCCTTACCACAACACTGTAAAAATGCTTCTTTTCTCTTCACAATATTGCTAGCTGCTTTATAATAATACATTCCAGGATGTTGTGTCTGCAGTGCTGGAAGACCATTTTTAATTGCTTCACAAAAGAGATCAGCAAATGCACTATGTCTATAAAATATAATTCATTTATTAATATCTAACAAAATACGACTTTATATGATTAATCCTTACTGAGTACTTAACCACGCATAATGTTCAAACAATAGGTCCTTAAATCCAATTCGATTTTTGTACTTCTCTATATGACTTATGAAATGATTTATCGAGTCACGTGGCACTTTTAATTTGAACATTAATCGGCAAATTTTATAATTCAGGAAGCCAGCAATAGTTTTGATTTCCAAACAATTAGTATCAACAACACGAATTTCTTCTAAATTAGCAAATGCTTGTGAGTAATGTCTGCAATGAAAGATGGTTAACATAGAACGATCATGGAATTAATTGTAATACTTACTTGAGAGCTGTACTATAATCTTGTCTCATTTCTGAAACAAATCCCAGCTTAAATTGATGGCGAATCTTAAGCACATGATGTGACGATGTCAATTGATCACGATGAGTTCGAATGCGTTTCGACATCAGAGTGTAGTAGCCCTGAGCCATTTCCAAAAGAGCCGATTCGAGGCGTGAGGTGTATCCCACCAGATGATCAGTGTGAGGAAGGATGAAGAGCATTTTACTACTTATACCACAAGCATTTGTCAAGCTAGCTGCTCGCTCTGAGGCTAACATATCCTCACCAGGAGGTAATGGAGCAGCTTTTTGGAGCAAAACTAATGCTAGACGAGTATTGCGTTCCTATCAAATGGATAAGAGTTATTGGCTATGGAAAGTCTCAAGATAGTACAGGTAAAATAGTACATAAAATCAACAAATAAAAAAAAAATTGTTACACTCATTACCAAGAGCCGACAAGAGGGAGGTTGTGAAGGTAAAAAATGTAGTGAACACATTTTTTTATGGAATATCATCATATGACATGCTTTAAAGGTATTTTTTGATGCTGAATCTAATGACATAAAAATAAAGTCAATACGAAGAGTTATAGCCGATTAAAAACAACGGTGCTTGTTTTTTTAACTTCAACTTTCAACAGGTAAAATATAACCGAAAACCCATGTGAAAAACATGCTACACTAATGAAATTCGGGATGAAGGTTTTAGATAAAGCAGGGACAAAGGATTCAAAAAGTTCTTAAAAAATATTTTTGTTGAAAGGGTTTTTTTTTATGGGTTGAGTTGTGTGTGATAGAGGTGTCATAAGAACTTAAGAATCAACAGAGTCTACAAAATTATCATGAGTGGAAGGGTGTTTTTTTTAAGAAATGATGAAATTCGGAATTAGTACCACAAAAATTGGGACAAAATTGTGATATCAATAAAAATTGGTACAAATGTTTCATTTATAACAGAACCCAAGAATTTAAGGGCCAATTTTTCAATAATCAGATAAACCTCAGATAGAGCTTATTCCCAGGAATAAAAGTTTTTTTTTTTTTTAATAAACATTTATTCTTCAGATAATCTAATATCTAACTCATGATTGAAAAATCAGGACTAAGTAGTCTATACAAAAATTTTAGGAGAAAGGGTGTTTTTTTTTTTTAAATAAGGAAAATCTGTGATAAGTCCGATAAAATCGATGGTATAAAAGGTACGCATTTGAAATTTATTAAAAATGTTGTCTTTTCTATGGAAACTACGAATAAAATTAGTCTTTACATTTTTTTCATGTGTAGAACAAATTTGGGTATATTGGAAAAAATAACTAATAAATAGTGGTACCCTATTGAAATTCAGCAATTATGTTACTTTTGAGATTAAAAACAAGAATCTTAAGTATCTATAAAAATAGCATGGTTAAAAGGGTGTTTTTCTGAGTGAAAACAAAAATGATGGCCCACCCTAATTAAATTTGGTAAGAACATTGAATTTGGGATAGAAAGCAAGAATAAAGAGTTTTCATAAAAAAAAATTAGGTGAAAGGATGTTTTTTGAGTGAACACAAAAATTATGGGCCACCCTAATGAAATTTGGTAAAAACGATAAATTTGGGATAGAAAGCAAGAATAAAGAGTTTTCATACAAAAATTATGTGAAAGGGTGTTTTTTGAGTGAACACAAAAATGATGGGCCACCCTAATGAATTGGGTAAAAACGTTGAATTTGGTTTCGATGACAAATTGAATGTTTATACTTCAGTTCTTAGACGTTTTACAGGAATCATTGGCTTTTTGGAACCAATTATAGATTTTATTGTCTCTTCGGAAAAAAACACCCTATCACCTAAATTTTTTTATATACCTTATGGCAAACTTGGCAAACTTTTTGCCAAGTTTCATGAGTATAACAATTTTTTTTGTTTTTAAATGCCTATTTTACCTGTACTAAGAGAAGTATTATAATTACCTGCAAACTATTTTTGAGACTTTGAATGGTCGAGGCACATTGCAATTGCTTGTCAGTCCACAGTGGATCGTTCCATTCCATATCTTGGAACAAGACCACCACCGATGGCAGAACATGAAGATGCTTCAACATCCAGTTGCGCTTGAGTATTCCCTTGGGATGATACCATTCATAGGAAGCCCGCTTCGGCTTTGCCACTGGGAACTCATAATTTGGCGGCAATAGCTTAAACTGCACAGCAGGTCTGAACGACAAAAACTTATGATCTACTTTTTACCAAAAAAAAATACCTTAACTTAAATACTCACCTATCAGGTTTGCGATTACTATTAAAAGCATCCCATATTGACTTGTGCACTGAATTCTTCAGCACATCAAGGCCACAAAACCCAATCAAAGGTTGTGGTGCTACAAGGAGCTCTGATGGCAGAGCTGTAGCATCGATGGACATTTTATCTTTTTCCTTATTTTAATATTTTCTAAATAATGAAATTATTACAGAGCGCTCTATTTACACAACGAGATTACACACAGACACACATCAAAGAAAATATAAAAATTTCCCCCGGAGTGTATAAATTTCTTGGTAAAATTTTTCCTCTCCTCTTCCCACAAACTCATACATCAAGATGAGGAAAACTTTGAATTTGTATGTAGCATCAATTTACATTCATTTGCTGAGATTTGAAAAGAGCAATTTAATAAGAAAATAGAAAATTAATAGATTGTAGTTTAATTTGGTTGTGGAAAATAGTTAAAAACACTCCTTGAAAAAAATAAGGAAAAAATAATGTTCGTGTGTGATGACAGAGAGGGATTTAATTTTTTTTCCTTTCAGTTTGACAGTTGAAGAGGTGGGAACAAAAACAGCTGAGAAATGTCAAATGTGACGTTGACGATTTTTTGATGGTTGTCATTTAATGGAGTGAAGTTGGTTGTGGTTTGATGTTAGTTTAGCAAGTAATCATTAGGTGGCGCTGTGATATGGCAGTTGGTTTTGAAATTATTTTAAACGGTAATGTTAAGAAATGGCAGGCTTTTATGTGTACGTAAAGCGAACGAACTAAATAACGTTACAGTTACATTATAATTGCGTGATATAATGCAAACATTATGCAAATAAAGAAAAATTAAAGAAATCTTTTCTTTTTAATTTAACACTTGTTTTTTTTATTTTAGTTATAGGTAGGGGAAAGTGGCCTAAAATGGCACCCCAAGGTAAAATGGCTCCCTTGCTAGAAATCGTAGAATCGAACATAATTAGAAAGTTTTATGACTGCGATTCTTTAGTTAATCTGGCAAAACCGACATATACGAAATTTTAGCAACTTCAAGCCATTATTTGAAATTTGACAGGTCAAACTGTCTCTAAGTTAACTGGTGAAGTTAATTTCCACTGAATATGAGAATCAACTCTACTTTTTTTGGGAACGAAATTCACTTTTGGGTAAAATTATATTAGCCGTGAGTGGGTGAGGGTGGGTTATAATCATTGAATAATTACAAATAGAAGTGGACACCCAGGGAAACTTCCGCTGTAAAATTGTAGTCGCTAGTATCGTGCGTTGAATTAAAAAAGCAAATCCAACAATCCAAAAGCAAAGCCAACAATCCAAAAGCAAATCCAGCAACCCAAAATCAAATCCTAAACAGCTTATACATATAGATAAAAGTTTTCCTATTTCAAAAAGTGCAGATAGCCTAGAGGATAAGGTGAATGTCTGTTAAGTTTACCTGCCCAGGTTCGAATCTGACGTTAAATTGAGATTCTTTTTTTTTTTTACATTACTAGAATAAAAATTAATTAAATTTCTCAAAAAAAATCTCCGCAAAAAAAAAAATTCAAATTTTACCGGTATTCGAACCTAGGCCAGTAGGAGTAAGAGGCATCGTCCTTGTTCTCTAGACTAATATGACTTTTCAAAATACGAAAACTTATATCAATATAAGCTCTTTGAAATGTATAATAATAATTATTAATTTTCTTATGAAGATTTAAAAAAATTATTAGTTAAGACTCAACTCGAAAATACATGATAGTTGAGGCGCAAACATGTAGTTCATCTATCTTCCGGTACTCTTATAGTCGCATGAGTAATCTGCGGTGTCACTTATATTTGTAATTATTCAATGGTTATAATTTCTCTTTTTAAAACTGTATGGGCTGTTGTTATTAACTTTCAAATGTTTATCTTTCAAAAATTGAGATGTAATGGCGGCCAAAAATCTTATTTGATGAGGTGTCTGTGGACAGTTTTTTTTTCACAAAAGTCTGCACTGAAAAAATAGAAAATGGTTAAATACGGCTCTTTAGACTTCAGAAAGTTTTTGAAATACGTTTTACTCTTTTTTTTCTCATACTAACTTTTAAGAAATAAGCAAAGAGCGAGCGCAAAAAAAAAATAATTTCTCCACGGTGGAATCAAATTTTGAGGTGTGAAAATAAAAAAGATTATATTTTAATCAATTTTTCTTTAAATTTGTTTTATTTCAAATTCAGTTACCAAAGAGTTTTCTAAAAAACTCTGTGTCATTTCCAAAAAATATGGAAGTGAATCTTGCGATCTACTCTAAAGTTTATCTATCCCGATACTCATTTTCAATAGCACAGCAGCAGCACTTTATTCAAAATTCGAATGAAAAACATTATGAAATACTCTTTTAACGTGCTACGATAAGAAAAATTGTGTTGTGAGCCTTAAAAAAAAGGAATACAAATTTTTGTTTCAAGGTTTATGTCCATTGTTTAAATTGCCATTTTTCTTTTATTTATGATGAGCTTTTAAAAACATATCCGTAAGTAATGTGTAAGTTGTAGTTTTTGCATTATCAAAGTCCAATGTCCAATAAGAGAGCTTTAGCTCTTAGTTGCTCAGGTTGCAAAATGGATTCGGATACGAATACGATGAATTAAATCAAAGGCCAGAAGCTCAAAGAAATCAGCCAACAAATATTTAAAAAGGTTTATTTTTAAGAATCTGCAAAGAAATGTCCCACGAACAAAAAAATACGTCGAGCACACGATTTTTTCAAATATATTTCGGAGAACCTATAGATTATTCAATTAATATAGTTCTAGGATTTACACAATTTACTCTAAGACATTTTATTTGTTTCACATGGTACTTAGAATCAGGTTAATCTAAACGAAAATACGATATTCATAAAGTTTGCCTTTTTTTTGAACAAATATAAAAAAGCAATAAAGTTCGCTGCTCAGCTCTTTTGTTTAAAGGAGCTTAATTCTGATACTTTGTGAGTCTTTGTTTTAAGAGATATACTGTTAAAAAAAATTGCCTCAATTTTGTTTTGAATAGCTTTCAATTGATTTCAAGGTTGTTTTTTTTTCTAAACGGATACAGACACAGTTTTGAGATAAAACAATTTCGAAATTTCAATAAAATTTAGTATTGCTCAAAAAGTGATTATAAAAAATTGATGTAACGGACATATAAATAGTTGTAGATATTGTCGTTTCTTTGCATAAACTGAGAAAACAGCTGTTTATTTGCGTATATCTTGTAAATGAATAAAGCGTTTTGTTCAAACATTGTTGACAAATATTTCATTTTATTTTATTATTCATTGTATTATAAAAAAAAGATAAAAGAAAATCTATAGATAAACTTTTATTTTTGAACATACATGTTTAAATAACTACTTAGGTTTATTATTAAAAAGTTATAGTGATTTTTAAACATATTTTTAAGACCTTGTTGGTATAAAAAATCAAGTCCAATTATCCATAATTTTGTTCCTGTTGTATTAAAGTAAAAAAGATTGTTAAATATACGAATTCAGTGCCAAAGCTGTTAAATAAATTGGCAAATATATTATAAAAACTCTGTTTCTAACTCCAAAATAAGAAGTCCTCATTTATTTTTCTATTTACACAAAAAATCTAACCTTCCCATAAAAACCCATCAAAAACAAAATATATTGCCCTTCGTTTAACACCTATTTAATACTCTTTGCTCTATTAATTTTAATTTCACTCCTTTTATAACCATTTAAAAGGATCAAAATGTTATTTCTTTTAAATTACTCTTCTAATATTTCAAAAAAAAACCACAAAACAAAACAAAAAATAAAACAAAAAAAAACTAAGAAAAACACAATGTATAAACATTATGAATTTTCTCGTGGCTCGTTCAAAAAAGGTTGAAGGTAAAAGCCCAATAAAATTAATTATAAATATTCACCGTATCAACACGCTATTTAGTTAATATGAAAAATGTCCTTAAGGCTTTTCAACAAACATCCCAAAAAAACAAAAAAAAAAAAATCATCCCCTCTTTTCATTAAAAAAAAATAAAGAAAAAAAGTATAAAAACTTTTCACATCTTTTTCAATATTCCCATTAAAGTTTACATTTTCTATATACCCTCTATAACATCATCTTATAAAGCGTCCTTCGTCCTTTTTTTTTGTTTTTTAATTTTTTGTCTTAATTCAGTCATTACATTTAATGACAAAGTAGATTTTTACAAGAGAAGAAAGAACCCGACATCCAAGAGCACAAATAAGGCATGAAAAGAAGCTAAAAAGTGCTAAAAAAAAGGAACAGCATCTCTCTACTATACTTTTCTATTCACAACCACCCACCGCACTAGGACGACATCAAGGATAACTAATTATCGAGGACGTGTTCTTTGTAATTTGTTCAATTTTTCTTCTTATTTTTTTTTAGCAATTTTTTTTTTCTATGATGGCTACTTCAATAGAAACAGCCATTTAATGGAATTCAAAGTATCGAACATTCTGTTATTTTTTTTTCTATCTATCAATCGATGATGAGAATGATGATGATGATGGGGGGTAGAAGAGAAAAAAACTACCCCTCTGCAAATATAATTGGCGTAGGTACCTAGAACAACCCAATATGTACATAAATCGAAAATCTATCAATAGAGAGAGGAATCGACTGATGATATGAACTATGACAGGGGCTGCTTAGAATATACCCTGGATCTAGATTGTACTTACCTACATACACTCGACTCATGTCCTTTTTATATAGGTACACCGCTATAACACACCCCTTCGGGCGCAACGGGAAAAAAATATTCAATACTCGTCGATACATTAGAGAGGAGACTGGCGAACGGTGGCTGGGCTGGTTGGTGGCATAATGAAATACTAGGATGGTTTTTTTTTTCTTGCTATTTATCGATGGAAGGAAACCACCCTCCTTGCCCACCAACCAATCCTTGGCACTCATGATTGGATTTGTAAACAGGACGAAATGTAGAAGGAGAATTGGAAAAAAATGTAAAAAAAAATAAATAAATAGAAAAAAATCGACAGGGCCGCCGTCGTTGTCGTTGAGTTGAGGGCCGCATGATGATGGATTTCTCGTAGGGTGTACTTTTTTTTGCGCGGCTCTATGTGTTTGTGTGTACTCAGGGGATGATTTTCTATTTGCGTTCGCAATTTTAGTTTTCAAATCGGAAGCTAGTCGGGGGTGTAGCGGGCACAGGGGGGCAAGGAACAAGGACTCGCGCGACCGGAGTATACAAGCAGGCAGCAGGAATTCTAATAACAATCAGCCAGGACAGGATCACCGGACTGGGGGTTGTTGTGCTTAGTTTGTTATATTATGTGTGTGTTCCTCTTGGTAGCCCTGCTTCTGCTGGTGGTGCTCTTATGTGAAAGAATAATGCCTTTGTCCTTGTTTCAGTTTATTTTTTTTTTGCGGATATATTTTGCTGTTGTTCGCTTTCGCTGTTCGCCTCGATTTATCCGAGAGGTTATAGAGGAGTTTGCACTTATACTTGAACTCGCTGAGGTTTCGTTTTACTTGTTTTTTCTTTTTGTTTTGCGTGTAGAGCTACCCCTGTTCGGGGAGGTGAGTTTTTTTTCTACCATTCTACTACCATTGTGGGTGGTAGTGGTAGGTAAGTTTTTTAGAAAAAAAAAAAGGAATTTGAAAAAAAAGCGGGGTAGTTCTATTGAAAAATAGAGGGTTGCGAAATTTTTTTAGCTTTCACAATTTGTTGAAATGAGACGAAACGATTGGTGTTTGGTGAATAGATAGAGGAAGATGTATATTTTGTGGTGGGGTGGAATAGGATGAATTTTTTTTTCTACTTGTTAATTTGCTCTCTATACTCCATGATTTTTTATTTTGTTAGATGGACGAAGTAGGAAGATATACCTTGTGTATAGGTACTATAGAGTTTTTCTTGGTTTCCTATTACGTTTTTCTTCTTCAGAATATACATACATTCACAGGAAATGAATGTTTTCGTGTTAGTATACAAATGGACTCGCTCGCTCTCTCCTCTCTGGTATGTTTAAAAATCCTTGTTTCATTTTTAAAATGTGACGTTTGATGGATTCTAAAACTTTATCTATAGATAGAAACATACATATGTAGGTGCTTAGTTTCTGGTGTATATGAAGGATGCAGAATGATTTTCAGTTTTTATTTTAATTTTTAAAGTATAGTAGAAAAGTAAAGAAATCTAGTTTGAGGATAATGGTTGAATAGATTTTGATATAGAAAATGTTTTAGATTATATGTTTCAAAAAGCTGGATTGTTGTTTCGTTGAAGGCAGAACTAAATATAACGAGTGAGAATATTTAAGATGCATATTGCATATATTTTTAAAATTAAAGATGTTTTTAAATGTTTTGGTTAAAAGAAATTTTGCATAGGTAGGTACCTTCGTATCACAAACCAACTGAAAGTAATTGACGTTCAGGATCAAAAAATATTTTATCACTACCTACATTTGAGGCGATTTTATAATAGGAACAAAACTATAATAATAAAATGTTACTAAATTGAAATTGTTCGTATAGCTCGGTATGGTAAAACCTCCCATTTCTCAATAGGTACCTATATCTTTAATCGCCCAGATCCATTTATTAAATCAGTTTTATCGAAAAGCATATAAATATTTGATTTAATGCACGTAATTAGTTTAAATTAATAAATTTATTAATGAATAATACATTTTTGAAAAAGATTTGCAAAATTGAAAAAGTTGTAGTAAATTAAGAAAAAAATAAAATAAGAAACGTTGTGATTAGAAATACTCTGGATATCAACTAAAAAGTTCTAAACATTATTCTGAGACAACAATTTTTTTAGAACTCAATGTTTAAATTGCTATATGAACAAATTTAAAGTTCCTTCCCAAAAAAAAAAATCCAATCCCGAAACTCAATTTTATTTTATGTTTTAAAGATGGAAATAATTTTTTATTTGTAGACCCCCAATTCTTTACGTCTACAGTATTTGACATAGGTACATACTTCAATTTAAGTAAAAACAAAAACATTTTAAATCTAAAAGCTATTACTTATTTTATTTTTGTGGCCATTTAAGTAGATAGTTTATAAATAAAAATTCCTAAACAAATATTAGGTACATATTTTTACTTGCTATTTTATGATTGAAATTTTGAAAATAAAGTTAATTTCCCGAGTAAAAATAGAAATTGAATTTTTAAATAAAAAAATAAAAAAATTCTTAATTGCCCGTTTTTCGGAAAATTTGACCGCACCGTCGCTGCACCAACGCCGCACCATTTCATTTTGTATGAAAAATTCGCTGTAGATACTTTTGGATTTGGTAGTGCGGCAAAATTTCATTTTTACTCGGGTTGATATCAAAGCTCGACATCGTCTTCGTAAGCTCCACAAAATTGTTCACATGTTGAACTTTTGTTGTAAAACAAACAATTCGGAAATGTTTGTTCAAGTTTTAGGATTACTTCTTATTTGGCGTTGAAATTCTGAATAAGGTTGACTTCGCGAGACTGAGTTGGCCATTTTAAAGCATTCAAAAAATAAGATTTTACCAACAGCGAAGAAGGTATGCTTGTTATTGTACACAATTTTGTTTCATTTGTGTCTTTCTTTTGATAATTATTGTCTGTACAGTGTGCTAAGAAACTGATCCACACACTATATTGCATTTCCACCTCTATATTTAAATGTTTTAAGCTTTTGTTTTAAGTTGGTTTGGTGGCAGGGTTCCCAGGTTGAGGGGAAAATCACCATTTTTGCCGATTTTCTTAGACGAAAGGGATAAAATAGGGGACGGGGATAAAAAAGGTAAAAAAATATCTAAAAGGGGAAAAATTTTAACTTACAAAAACGTTAGACACAATCTTTGAACAATCAATTTAAATAAAACTTAATATCGAAATAAACTATCGTATTCCACGCTAAGTGGATTTTTTAATTTGACAGCTCTACTAAAAACTAGGGTGCTTCCATTTTTTAATTCACTCCTCAAAATATTTCATTAAGGGAATCAGTACTTTTTTGGGTATATCAAACGAAATTTTTAGCCAGCAGCCGCGGCAGTAATAAAAATAAAATTAAAAAAAAAAAATACTTTATACATTTTTAAGACATCGATGTTAAAAAAGCCTGCTTTAATCGGCATAAATACTCTATGATTTGCAAAAATACATTTAATATAGAAAATAATATCAATTTTTTTATTAAATTAGCACTGATATTTTAGGTTTACCATCAAAATAAAATATGTATTTTTAACTTCATTTTTGTTAATTTTTTTTATTTACTTATGTCCATTATAAAGTTTTTATTTTTATGAATAAATTAAATACAAAATTAATATGTTCAAAAAAAGATTTAAGTAAAAAAATTTAAAAAAAATAAATACTTGAATTTTTTCTGGAAAAAAGGGGATATTTTTTACGAAAAAGGGGAAAAATAAACGTTTTGGTGTTAAAAAAAGGGGATTTTTATTTTGAAAACCTGGGAACTCTGTATTAGTGGTATGGTTTGGGCGCTTTACAACCTTATTCAACAAAACATCAGTTCATCATTCGACAGCTCATGAAAACAAAACAAAAATACCTATAGAAAAAAGCGTTTTTTGCACTATCTATATGCCTTTTTTTTATATAAGTCTTTGGATCGTCCAATTTCTTGCCAAGACATAAATCTTGCGTTTTATCTTTAAATATGTCTTATTTATTGAAATGTTTGAAATATGCTAACTGTCGATGACATTTGTATCAATTGGTCATCTATGTTGGAGTTAGGGGGTCTAGGGGGTCATAACGTTTAAAAATTAGAAATCGCATTGTAAATCAGCTTAATTTGAAAGATTAACATTTCTAACTCCCTCTTAATACTATATAAGGTTTTATTTGAGACTTCAGCTCCTATAAATAGTTAATTCTTTACAAGCAGAGCTATTCACACAACATTTTCCAAAAATTAAACATTACCCGCTCATAATGACATGCTTTCTACTTTCTAGAAAACACCATAATCCAGGGCCAACACAAAAAAGAGCTTGCTTTTTGAGGTTCAAATCTTCTATATTTATGCGAAATTGGGCCTTTGCGCTTGCCATAAGACTTAGAGTGCCACGTTATTCCTTAATGAAATTATTTAACTATTGGACTCGTGTCTGGTAATTCTTCGGACATGAATTCGATAGAAAACATCTTTTGGAACTTCTCAAGAGAAAAGTTACTCAAAACCTTATCACAGTTCAAAATTAGCTGCTGTATGCTTAGTGACAGAATGATAATGATAACAAGCTTTAAAACTTCAATTATAACAATGAACCATAAGTGAAATGTTTAAGGCGATTGCATTTTACAAGATTCATAATCTAAAAAATAGGATTTTCAGCCCTAAAGCTTAGCTCAATTTTATTTTGGTAGACAATTTAGATTTGTTAGAATGAATGTGGTTAAAAATTCTCAAACCATAAGTCTGTAAATTTAGAACCTCACAATGCGACGTTGACCTCTGGTTTTATTTTAATGAACCGTCTAAGCATACCCCTGAGGATTTTTAAAGTGCATTTTTTCGTTCCCCAAAAATTTTACTGTCCAAAAACCTTTTACCAAAAATTTATGGGACAGTATTAATTAGTTGAACAGTAACGCACCTTACTTTTTAATCATAAAATTCCCTCAAAACTTGACCAAAACTATGCGTAAAGTCCCAAAGTCCATTATAGGTACATATAAGTGAAATAACAGCAGCATATTCTCCACATCCGGACTATTGTACGTTATACAAATTTATTGTGAAATCTAAAACTTATGCGAAAAGTTTTAGTTTTTTTTTTTGGAAAAAATTCCGCCAAATTAAATTATACACCTCACACATCGACCACATCCGTACCGTCATTCTACATACGAGTATCTACATATACGTAAAGTTCATGAGTAGAAAGTATCCATGTTATGATGATACTTAAACAAAGAGCATATAATACGTAGGTATATCCTGTGGATGCAGCCCGGAGATACATCACATTTTCCAAGGAATTGTTGAGATACTTTTTTCGTCGTGTTAAATGAATTAAAATATGTTCACACGACGACAGCGACGACGACGAAGGACGCCTCACAGGATTTCTCTTGCTGGAGGAGTGTGGAGCTGCGGAGCTTACCTAACCTAACCTATCCTAACTCAACTTCCCCCATTTCCATATCTCAATGTCTGTCCCCACAAAGCTCCTCTTCACAGCATCCTGTTGATTGTAACTTGTGAATGAGTTTGCTCTTCCTCGCTCTCTATCGTCGTCGTGGTGCAGGCTTGAAATACTCCATAAAGCTGCATACGTTAACAACAAAATTAAAAACTTCTTAATTATATTAAAAAAAAAATACATTTTTTCTCTTAATTTACAAATTACATTAAGTAAATGGAAAAATAAGTGAAGTGATGTTATATCACTGCTGCTGCTTCTGCATACATTATTTTTCATCTTGAGTCGGTTTTTTTATTTTTTTTTTTTGGTTTGTTGAAATTGTATACATCCTTGCTAGGGAAAAAATATATGTAAAAAAAAAAAAAAAATACTGCAAGAGCAGACTTTTGGAAATGCACTTCTTGAGTGCTGTGGTGTCTATGCGATGTTGCTGACGTTTGAGCGGGGTCTTCTGGGAGTTTTATAGGGAGCTTGAAGGCAAAAAGTGAGTGCCCAACTTTTTTTTTACACTTTGCTCCTTACTGTCGTTAATTCACTAATTCTAGGATGTTTTTTTTTTTTTTTTTGTTTTATTTTTTAAAATGTTCGTCGTCGTTTCGACACAAGTTGATGAATTCGTTATAATATAGAGAAGAAGAGACGTCATGTCGGTGAAGTGGATTAATTACTCAGCTCAAGTGGGCGTGTATTTTTATGTGCAATATGATCCTTTCAGACTGAGGTTTTTTCGTATAATTTAATGATTTTGGTTTATTTTTGTTTTGTATCTCTTCAAATGGTTGACTTTCTTCTTTTTGTTTGGTTTTTATATATTTTTTTTTGAGGAAAATGAAAATGCGCTTGGATTTGCAAAAATATTATTTTCAAGAGTTTCACATTTTTCTTTTATTGCAATTTTCAATTGGTCTTAATTTTTTTTTTTTTGAAAAACCTTTAAATAGGTAGGTAAAGTAGATATAGGTAAGGTAAATAATTCAAGTTAGACTTTTTAAAATTAAATCCTTGCATTTATTATCCTTGCATTTCTTTTTTATGTTTACCTACATATATTCTAAAATGGTCGAAGCAAAATTTATCTAAAAATATTAGTCAGAAGTCTTCAATTCCATTAAAATTACACATAAGAGGAAGCAAGAGCTTTTTGTCCGGACGTGTCCCGGACATGTCCCGGATATGTCCCGCACGTGTCCCGGATATGTCCCGGATATGTCCCGGACATGTCCCGGACGTGTCCCGGACATGTCGCGGACGTGTCCCGGACATGTCCCGGACATGTCCCGGACATGTCCCAGACGTGTCCCGGACATGTCCCGGACATGTCCCGGACGTGTCCCGGACATGTCCCGGACGTGTCCCGGACATGTCCCGGAGGTGTCCCGGACATGTCCCGGACGTGTCCCGGACGTGTCCCGGACATGTCCCGGACATGTCCCGGACATGTCCCGGACATGTCCCAGACATGTCCCGGACATGTCCCGGACATGTCCCGGACATGTCCCAGACATGTCCCGGACGTGTCCCGGACATGTCCCGGACGTGTCCCGGACATGTCCCGGACGTGTCCCGGACATGTCCCGGACGTGTCCCGGACATGTCCCGGACGTGTCCCGGACATGTCCCGGACATGTCCCAGACATATCCCGGACGTGTCCCGGACATGTCCCGGACGTGTCCCGGACGTGTCCCGGACATGTCCCGGACGTGTCCCGGACGTGTCCCGGACCTGTCCCGGACATGTCCCGCACTTGTCCCGGACATGTCCCGCACGTGTCCCGGACGTATCCCGGACGTGTCCCGGACGTGTCCCGGACATATCCCGGACGTGTCCCGGACATGTCCCGGACATGTCCCGGACGTGTCCCGGACATGTCCCGGACTTGTCCCGGACATATCCCGGACATGTTCCGGACTTGTCCCGGACGTGTACCGGACATGTCCCGGACATGTCCCAGACGTGTCCCGGACATGTCCCGGACATGTCCCAGACATGTCTCGGACATGTCCCGGACATGTCCCGCACGTGTCCCGGACATGTCCCGGACATGTCCCGGACATGTCCCGGACATGTCCCGGACATGTCCCGGACATATCCCGGACATGTCCCGGACATATCCCGGACGTGTCCCGGACATGTCCCGGACATGTCCCGGACATGTCCCGGACATGTCCCGGACTTGTCCCGGACATGTCCCGGACTTGTCTCGGACTTGTCCCGGACACTCAAGTAGCACACTGGTGTATAAATTGGTGTAAATTCATTAATTTGAAAAATTAAGTGGTATAAAAATTATACCACTGTGTTTTTTTGTACAAAATTTCAACATTTTTTTAATATTCCGTGCAAAAAATACACCGATACTCGGTTGTTTTTAAAATATACAATTAATGGTGCATAAAATTAATCGATTCTGAAATCAACCAAAACGGTATATTTTGTACACTCTCTTTGGTGTAGGAAGTACACCATGTGGACATAAAATTCACCAGACTGCATAAGTGGGAGACGCCATATTTTTCAATGGCCGCCATTTAAAAAATGAAGACAGCGATTAATTATTTTACTATAATAGTACTATATCGGCCTAATTATCCCGCATTCTTAGTTTTTTCGATTCGTTTATATTATATTATTAAAGAACTCTTCAAAAAAATGTAAAGACGACAAAAAAAAAAATTATAATTTTTGAAAAACTGATTTTTAAAATCGAAAAAAAAAATCATTAATTCATTGAAATTTTTGAGGCGCTCGATTTTTAGACGGGGTAGTATCTAAAATCAGTAGACAAAATGTGTTTCGTTCTTAAATTAGGCACTCAAATTCATACTTCATCATTAGTTTCTTATTATTGTGATGGTGAATAAAAATTCATTTTCATTTCAAACTGTTTGAGGTAAAAAAATAAACTTTGGTTCAAATTATAAATCAGAATAATTTAAATGGTGTATTTTTTCCATAGATTTATTGTGTATTTTTTCAATTTCAAAGGAAAATTATAATTATAATTATCACCAAAAACCAGATCATTTTTTATACCACTAGCGCTATTTATATACCAAAATTGGTGTAATTTTTTAACCAGTGGTGTTTTTTATATACGAGAAAATGGTATATTTTTTATATTCAAAATGTATATCACGAAAGTGCAAAAAATACTCCAAATATTTTGGTGTACTTGTCCCTAACATGTCCCGGACATGTCCCGGACTTGTACCGGACATGTCCCGGACTTGTCCCGGACGTGTCCCGGACATATCCCGGACGTGTCCCGGACATGTCCCGGATATGTCCCGGACATGTCCCGGACGTGTCCCGGACATGTCCCGGACATGTCCCGGACGTGTCCCGGATATGTCCCGGGCATGTCCCGGACGTGTCCCGGACATGTGCCGGACATGTCCCGGACGTGTCCCGGACATGTGCCGGACATGTCCCGGACGTGTCCCGGACGTATCCCGGACATGTCCCGGGCATGTCCCGGACATGTCCCGCACGTGTCCCGGACATGTCCCGCACGTGTCCCGGACGTGTCCCGGACATGTCCCGGACGTGTCCTGGACATATCCCGGACGTGCCCCGGACATGTCCTGAAAAGTGCGCCATTTTTGGTAAAGAAGTTAGAGGTTGGTCGAAAATGGCTTGAGTTGTTTACTTTAAATTTAAATAAGGGCGTAGTCTGTAGAACGATAGTTGCTAGAAGACTTGTGTGTTAGGAATATATTGTTTGAAAAAGAAATGAGGGATGTCTTCGCTATAGTGTTGAAGTTATGGTAAATTCTAACTTTAAATAATTACAAATAGAAATTGGCATCATGCAACACGGCAGCTGTGAATTCTGGCATCGTAATATTAGCGTGCTTAGGTTTGTGAATTAAATGAATTAAGAAAATGAATTTTTAATAATGGTTTAAACAAATAATGATTAGTTGAAGCGAGGCCCTATATTGTGTAGTTCATCTATCTGCCGGTGCCAGTGGCGTATGAGTAATCTACGGTGTCTCTTCTACAAATTTGTAATTATTCAATGATTCTTAAAAATTAGTAAGATCATCTGTGCGCTGTTACTCTATTCGATTTCCTTAGTTTTTGAGATTTGATTGACCTGTGAAAATCACAGATTCAGAATATACTGACAATTTTTTTGTTGTCATCGGGCTTTTTTCTGCCATTTTAGAAAATTCATATTAAAGTCTCTGCCAACTCCACGCACCACACAAGCAAATCACTATAAGAAGTCTACTTACTCAGGTATAGTAGAAGTAGCGCTACAAATGTCTGCATCAAACAAAACACATAACAATATGTAGTCCGTCAGCATTAAACGTTGAACGAAGGCTCATTGTGACGTCGTCGTCGTCCTATGATGCGCGCGGAAGTTTCCAATTTACCACTCAGCCACCCTCATCACTTTATCCAACTAATACCTACTACCCAACAATACAAAGCACCCCCACACTATGAGGCCTCAAAGAAAAAAAATGGCGGTTTCCTGAAGAAAAATACAACGAAAAAAAAAACAATATGAGGGGTGATTTTTTTTTATATCAATGTTTGCAAAACCACCCTCAGTTTGGTTCACCCTCATAGCCTAGATGAGGGTGAATTTTTTTTTTGTTAAACTGGGTCTGCACCATCATTCCCACCCTCTCATCACTGACATCAAAAATTTTTTTTCTGTGTATTGTTCGGTGTGAAGCCGCGAACGAAAGAGATGGATTGAAAATGGCTGCCTTGAGAGTTCTGTGTTATGTGTGTGTCCTTTTCGCAGAATTGCTTCGCTTGTGTATATTTGTTTCTCTTTTGGCATCCATAATGATATGCAAACTATATGAAATAGCCATCATCATAAAGGGGGTGGTAGTGGTGGTGGTGGTTGTTGTTGTTGTTGGTGCGTGTGCTTGTGTGGGACAGTATAGATTTTTTTTTGTGTGTTTTATTCCATCTAGTTAAGCCTGCTACCAGGGCCGCATTTAAACGTTATTTTTTGATTAGGTTTTTGATGAACAAGTTTAAGGGCTATGTCTGATCTCTATCCACTTTTCTTCTGGGAAATGGCCGATATTTTATCTTCGATACAGATTTATCAGTTTTGTCTGCTATTTAAGAGTTTCGGTTGCGATTCACTAGTTTCGGAAACGATTTATCAATTTCAACTTCGACTACGATTTTCCAGATTCGTCTACGATTCACCAGTTTAATCTGTGATTTACGATATTTGTCTGCAATTTATTATTTTCGCCTCCGATTTACCAGTTTCGGCTGCGATTTACTAATATCGGTTGCGATTTTCCAGTTTTAAATACTTCCGATTGTTCTGGCTGTGGTCTATCAGTTTCAACTGCGATTTTCCAGATTCGGCAGAAATATAGTTTCGTTTGCGATGTACTTGTTTATGTTACGGTTTTTTTAAAATTTGGTTTGCGATTTACAAATTTCATTAGCAATTTTCCAGCGAACTATCAATTTCAGCTTCACTTTGGGATCTACCAGAATCGGCAACGATTCGGCTGTGATTTACCATTTTCGCTTCCGATTTACCAGATTCGGCTGTGATTGTATCAGTGTTAGCTGTGATTTACGTCAGTTTCGTTCGTGAATTACCTGCTCGGAAGCGAATTATCAATTTGAGTTGCAATTTATTAGATTTAGCAGCGATTTATTGTGCTGTAAATGCTAACCGGATCGATTGTGTTTTACCAGTTTCGGCTACGATTTCTTACTTTGGGCTGCGACTTACTAATTCCTTTTGCGATTTATGAGATGTGCATGCGCTTGAATTGTAAATTTCAGCTTCTGATGGAAAAATCGGCATCGATCTACTAGAATCGTCTGCGATTTATCAATTTAGTTTGTGAATTACCAGTTTCGGAAGCGAAGTATCAATTTAAGCTTTAGCTGCGATTCACCACATTAATCTGTGATTTTCCATTTTCGGCTATGATTAACTAATATCGGTTGCGATTTTCTAATTTCGACTGAGTTTTACAGCCTTTTTGAGATCTTCTATCCTTGCGAAGGCCTGATTTACTTACAAAAAAACAAACTACATCCCTGATTAAACAAATATTCATCTGAGTCACCCACAGCAATGCCATATAGCAAGAGGGTAGTGGGTTTCAACCTCTCTTTTTCTTAATGTGGTAGTATACCCTTCTGGCGCGGGACAACCGTTTATTTGAATGTATAAGTGACACGATAATGGTAAACTGTAGATTTTTAATTATGAGGGAGTCTTGGCACAAAATAGTAGAATGAAAAAAAAAAAACAACAAAAAAATCCAACAGTATCCTGTCAAAGAATAAGGGAATCCAATATGAATGACGTGCTGGTACTGCTGTGGCTATGGTTCTCCTGCTGCTAGCTGCTGCTGCACGATGTAGGTATAGGTACAAATTAATATAGAAGCATTCTATTCTTATGTACCTTTATCCTATAGCTGTCCTATTAGAGAATTTTTTCCCTAAAGCAGCGGTTCTCTTTCTCAAAAAAAAAAAAAAATATGCAAAGCCAAAGAAATGGAGTTGAAAACAAGGTTGGTTGATGGCAAAAAAAAGAAACATAAAAATATATGTACATAGGTATATTGAGAGAGCAAAAAAAAAAAAAATGGAGTGCGAACGGAAAGAAAAAGGAAAAAAAAAATGTCGGGAAAAGCTGCTGTCCTATGCGATGCTGGGGCTTGCTAGATGGAGTCTCTCTAGTTTAAGGAATGAGATATATTTTTTTTTTCTATCTCGCTTAATGTCTGGGATACCTACGCAATGTTGAAACGGTTTTTTTTTTTTTGAATATTTTGTAAGAGAAAGAGAAAGCATTGCTCGGAGGAACGATGTTAATATTTGAGAATGTATTCAAGATTATATCCGAGGGTATGTAAACAGTTATAATAGGCTTTTCTTTAGTTTTAAACGGTGAACTGAAAAATGCATTTTTAATCCTATACTTTTTTCGGATTTCTCTTTGATCTTTACAGATTTTCACTTCTCAATTTTATTTTCTGTGTGGTTTTATATGAAAAGTTTACTTTAACAAAAATGAAAGAGAGAAGTATCCAAAAAGCATTCAATTAAATCCTTTTAAAATATATAAAGGAATGGACTTGTCCCGGGCGCCATTTTTAATGCAAATGATTCTTTGAATTATGATATGAATATTAAAGTTGCTTGAGTGATACGTGATTTATATAACTAAAGAAAACGGGTCTTCAAGTTCACATTTTTCTCATTTAGAACTAGGTATGCATAGTCGAAATGGATTACAAGTTTTTTAGTAAAATTTTTACTTATGAGCATTTAATCCTTCAGCTCAAACTTATTTTCTTGAGGTTGTGCACACATTGCAAGTTGGATCTCATCTAGGCCTCCACCAACAAGTCTCTCCAACAAGTAAAGCCACTACTTTTACATCTGCAGTTGAGCCTATGAAGCTGCTAGATATTGTTCTTCACATTATTATTTTGCCTTTTAAGAATAGTTCTCTCTTCTCTAAAATAAATTGAAGTTGTTTCAAAGGTGAACTACTTTAATTTATGTACAGCGAAACCATCAAAAATTAACCTTTTTTCCACGTTGATTTTAAAATGTTCATCTTCAACGCAAAATCATTCCGAATAATAGTTAAATCAATGTGGTTTTCATTGATTCTACGTTGTTTTATGGTGGCTTTTCCCTCAGTGTACGGCTCTTTTATTTTAATAAATATCTTTTAAACGTTTTCTTTAGAAGCTTCATTTCTTTTTTTTTATTAGCTCTACCTGATTATTTATTGAACGCTAAAAAGCTTAATAAAATGTATTTGATAATGATGAGTGTGCGTTGGGCGCCACTTATAATTTGTTAAACAAAAGTTATTAATATGTTGATTCAGCTACATGCACAAACTTGATGGTATTCATTAATAATGAGTTTATTAAAAGTAAACTCATTGTATCTCGTACGGAAAAACTTCGTAATTGGGATACAAGTTTATTTACTTTTGAAGTTATACTTCCTTACCGGCGGAGTTTCATTAATTTTTTAGATGAATTTGTATTTTTTCTGTAGAAGCGTTCGCATAAGTTATAACTTATAAAATAAACAAATAAACGGTCTTAACCCGGGCGCCAATCAATAATATTATTACTTTTGTAGTATTTCATTTTTAAACTTGGAGAAATATACATGTATCATGCTCTGATGGTTTAAAGATTCATTTGTTAGGCGCCTATTAACTCTATTAACTATTTTATTCAGTTGGTATTTTTCTTGGTAAGCTTAGAAATTATTTACTGTAATGGCGGCAGATAAGTTATACTATGATTTCTTACCTTCTTTAAAGCTTTTCAAAAAACCTGTGGTATGAATTTTTTATATTAGCTAGGTAAGGGTAACGAAAAGACTTCTTTAACAGCTTCTAAGGTGCTTTATAGAGAAACTCGATTTAATCTTAACAAAGATTTACAAAATTTAAACTACCTTCCTTCCTTAATTTAAGAATAAGTTTTTAGAACTGTTTTGGGACAATAGTCAACTGCGTAGTTGGAAATTACTAAATAACAAAAGAATAAAGTTTCACTCAATTATGCTGTCAAAAACGGCTTTGAAATCGTTACAAATGTGTATCGATGTGGCTTTTCATGTCTTTTTTCTAGGTTTTTCAAAGTTTAGTAATATCTGGTCAATGATGAATGTTGCTTGCTTGAAATTGCACTGGTAAGGTTCTATTAAACATCAGTAAATGGGTTTAAAATATTCAAATAAATTTTCATAAGAATAACTCTCTAACCGGGGCAGAAAAAGTGGTCGACTTTTTTGTGAACTGCGGAGATGGTACTGAAAGATTGTTGAATGTTTAAAAACGCTTTTTCATGTTTCAAAAATCACTTAATGCTCTTGAGAAAACAAAAAAAAAGTGATGTATTTGTGTTGGGCGCCAGTTAAATGTTTCACTGAAAACAAATCACGTGGTAATTAAATTTTTTTTTAAAGATTTGATTTCTTAAAACTTGAAATTTTTAATTTAGTTTGAGGAATAGTAACAGTTTTTCGAAAAATTTTCACTTTAAAGAATACTTGTGTCGGGCGCCAGCTAAGATACACGGCAATTTTGGAAGCTTAATATCCGTAATTTCAAGTATACACAAGTGCTAAGAAAAATAAATAAATCTGAGCTCTTTTTAAAGATTAAAGTTAATTATTTCTTTAATTGTTAAAAGTTTTTATTTTATAACCTAACAATGATTGTATATGACTTTATAAAAACTGGATCATCTAGAAAAAAAACACTATAAAAACCAACAGTAACAAGTATCTTATAACAAAGAAAAGCTACACTGTATAAAAATGTCCAACCATTCAGCTTTATTTTTTTTTTTGTGATGCCTTTCACCTCATCACACACCCACACCTCAGACCACTTCCAGTTCCTTTTCATTTTAATAAGGATGTTGGGTAACAGGATCCAAGGGGATAATAGAAAATTTTATTTGCTGCAGATTGCATTATGCGCCTATATACCTTTACCAACCTTTACATCGAATCATGTGGAATCATGGTGATGGTGCTGATGCTAGTGCACCCTGGTGGTGGCAGGGCAGCAAAGCGTATAGATGTTTCAACTTTAACATGGCGCGTCGCCGTTCTCGTTGGGATAGCGTTGGAGCATTATTATGTCGTCGTCGGTCGTGCGTCGTATGGAATGAGTTCATATTCTTTTTTGTTGTTGTTGTTTCTTTAAACAAATGAGATCCTCTTTAGCATAAATGCAAGCCTATACAAACTGTGTAGTAGACATCACCGAGAAAAATATCCTTTTTCTCCATTCACAGGCTCTTGTAGTTTCTCGTATATAGCAAAAAGAATACAAAAAAAATGAAATCAGTGCAAGGGCAATCATTTTCCACCCGCATCCTTTATTCACATGCATGCACATTATGCATATGTATGTTGGTATATGAAGGCACTCTTTTTTTTTGGTTTTTTGTTTTTGCCTTACAAATATAGGTACATCCTTTCATCGGCATCATCATAATCGTCCTCTCCGCACATGCATCATGATTCTAAGTGCCTTCGTCATTATAAAGCAATCCTCTTCAACATCTGAGACTGTATATTTTATTCTTCTTGCTACAATGGCACATCCTGTGATTTTCATATGCACGCGTAGATATATATCCGCGCATAGGTACACTTATGCAACAACAGGATGTTAAGTAAAGTTAACAAAACGGATACAAGTATTTTGCAAATATTTGCAAAGAACTTTTTCCATACAAAAAAGTTATGTATGATGAGATTGAGAGAGAAGCATTTACCTCCTTCCCAAGGATATATTTGTACATATATGCGGCGAGTAACATTATGGGGACGACCAACGACGACGACGAGGACGATGGTGATGATATATAACTGCCACCGCACTGCGACGACGACGCGACGTCGGCGGTGGTGGCGGTATAGGTTGTTCCACCAACAACAAACACACCCGATTTGACTTTTGCTCTTGAATGCCAACAAACGAGGAGTACCGTGTAACAAATAATTGCATATTACTTTACAGGCAATAAAAATGAGTTAATAATATGTAGAGTTATGGTATGTAGTTGATGGATGTTTACAGCAGCAATCAAGCCACCATCATGTTCCTTGGAATAGTTGGAACTCTTTCTCTTTCGTTGTGTATAAGGACGGGGCTAGACCGGAAAAACCCTAAGTGGGCTTTTGCTAGGGATAATCTTTGACTGAATTACGAATTACAGAGGTTTATTACGATAGACTGCGTCTTTAATGAATACAAACAAATAATAATAAAAAAAAATAATAATAAAAAAGTCTGCTTCTAGAGTCAACATGAGGTAGAAATATGTATATATTTTTCTGAAAAGGCTCATTTTTTTCCGGTAGTATAGGTAGTTTACATTTCATGCTTGATAAAATAACGAAGTACACGAATCAATAGGTTTTCTCTTATTTAATGAGATGATGTTCGATTGAACTTCAAACGTTGAAAAAAAAAAAAAATGTTGCTCTGCAAGTCCTTCAGACTTTAACAACCATTTTTTTGTAATTCTTTCATGTGAGAGAAAAAAAATACGATGTACAATAATTTTATATTTATATTAAACATTGAGTTTTTCAGATAAAATATCTTAAAGATCTTCTTCATTTACATTAAAATCTTGATAATCTTATCAAGTTCTCCAAGAGAAATTAATTTAGCCACTTTTAAGAACAGACTACAGAATAAATGGAAATAAAAACAAAATAAAGTTCGCTGCTCAGCTCTTTTGTTTAAATGAGATGTGGTTAGTAAAAAGAGTTTATTAACCTATTTTAAAATTATACGGACGTGCAACTTGAGCTATAACTCAATATTATAATATAAGGTATATGAAGTGATAATTTTTCTGATTCATTAAACCCACTGTGGAATTGTGACTTGTAAAAAAAAACATTTTTTTTTGGTTTTCAGTTATTCGTTGTAATTTAAGTCACGACAATTTTCTTCGAAGACACACTTTTCATTGAGCAAGTAAAAATTTGAATTTCACTTGTAAAAAAAAAAATAATACACAACCTGCACAATTATTACTTTAACATATACGAGTATTGTAGGAAAATGAAAACTTTAAAATTATTTTTTCTCACACCCATATTTTGAATTTGTATTTTATTTTTTTTTTAATAGATATTCTTAATATTTTGTACTTTAACCTATTTTAACCAATTTTTCAAAAGTACCAGCTTCTATAGAAAACTAAATTTTATACAAAAAGTTCCATTAAAGTTCAGTTTAACTTCAAGTTATTTGAGAGAGTGATTGATGACTGATATACATCTAGTTTTTTCCGAAACCCAAAAACTGAAATTGAATTTAGCCAAAACACATTAAAATCGATTTATTTAAAGATAACTTTACACTTAACTAATCTTAGGCACAACGTTCTCATTTGCTTTACAAAAATTAAATTAGAACCATTATACTAGTTTTAATTTTTGTTTGCTTATCAGTTTTTAATGTCAAATATTTATTTCCGTTTGTTTTTAATTTATTTTAAATGTAAAAAGTTTTTGTTTTTTAATTTATTTTAAATGTAAGATTTTATTTTAAATGCCAATTAAAAAAATCGAAATGCAATAGCCCAATTTTAAAAAAGTAAGTCCAAGATAAAATAATTGTAACACAGTATAGTGAATAATTTAATGAGCCCGAAAACTTAATTTTTATCATTTGATAACTAACATATATGATCATTTACGATTAAATAATGTAGAACCATTATTATTTTTTTTAATGGAAGGTTAAATTTATTCTTACTGTATGAAAACGTCTTAACCCTCAATATTATTCATCAAGGGTATAGATGGCGCTATGAACAGTCTTTTCGGTGTGTCATTGATTTGAGTCACATAATCATTTTGCATCATCCTATTTGATTTAATTTCTGGATCCTTACAGTAATTTCAATAAAACCGTTTTATACGTTCATATCATGGTGCCTTTCCTTTGAAAGAAGTTAGACAGCACTAAAATTCTAAGTAGAAATAGTCATAGTGCTTTTAAGTGAAAAAATAAGAAGAGTTTAAAAAAATTTACAAAAAAATTAAGTTCGCTGCTCAGCTCTTTTGTTTTAACAGGTTATTAATTGGACTTTTTTTAAGTTTAAATCATAGATATTAAGGTAAAAATATGGCGAAATGCAAAAATGGTATTTTCATTCATTTTACCACAAGTAATAAAGAAAATGTGAAGAATAGGTAAAGGGTGTACAACAGTACAACCATAACAATCGCTTCTTTGGCAAAGATGTCATTTGATTGAGTTCAACTTAAAGTTGGTACTAAAATTGTTATTTATAAATTGCAGTTTCTAACACTAGTTAATGCTGAGCAATATTTGTTTTAGTATCATTGTAATATTTTTAGTTGAAATGGTAAGGACAAAGAGTTTTATCAATTTCATTTGTGATGCTTTTTTTTATGAAAAAAATATTTATTTCGTGACGTGAAGGCAAATTTATTTCACCTTTTCACAAAATATTTATACTTTTAACAAATCTAATTAAAACACAAAATGATTTAACCTCTTCAAGAAACAGCTGATTTAGAAGAGAAAACTAAAATCAACAAAACACATCAAAAACCACCATGAAAAATTCCAAAAAGTGTTAACTATACATATAGGAAAAAAAATCTGACAAAAAATTGAGACTTCAGCTAAGTTTGGATCCAGTTTTAAAGAGAGGTTTATTCCAAATATAAATATTAGTTTGCGTAATGTGGGGGACCAGCCATTTAAAAATAAGCGCGAAGCTTTCAATATCTCGAGACTTGTTGCACAGATAATTTTAAATATTTATTAAGGGGGGAAATCCCTCTGGAATTTTTTATTTTTGATTTTTTTTTGCGTAATAAATTCATTTATCAACCAAAGAAACTATTTTCAGTCTTAGCCTTAAATGAAGCCTCAAAAGTCCCTAGATAGTCCCGAAACCTACGCGCTCCGAACCTGCCGCAGTACGAAAACGAAAACTTTAAACTCATTTTTTTCGAAACGCGTTTTTTTCATCGCCGTGCAACGTAACTCAAAAACCAATGAAGCTTTCGACTTGAAATAAAGTGCAAATTACTCGTTTACTAGCCATTGCATGCACCTAAAAGTTCAACAACATTTTTACAATAAATATTTTTTTTAACAATTTGTTTATAAAAAAACATTGTGTTTTTTCGTTTTTTTTTTGTCTCTAATTTTTATTTTACACTTGTTTTTAGTAAATTTAGGTTCATGCAATGCGTATAAATATATTTTATTGGAAACAAATTTCTTTTTTGATTATAAATTATTTTCTGGACTTGGGCATTGCACGGCGCAAACTGCAGACGCCAACTTTGAAGAGCTGTAGAGCCGCCATTTTGTTTTTATTTTACTTCAAAAAAATTGTATCAATCAAAAAAAATGTGTCAATAATATCATATATTTTTCCAAATTTCAATAAATGCTTTCGGTTTTCCAAAAAAAATTATTGAAAAAGATGTCTTCCAGAGGGATTTCCACCCTTAATTCATGTTTTTAAATTTTTTCTTTAAAATATAGGAAAGCATAAGACAAAAAAAAAACCAAAATAGTCAATTGCAAAAATAGAAATTGAAAAGTTGTCAAAATTATTTCTAATTAAAAAATTCCAATATGAAATACCATAATAAAAGGTATCCATAAAATAATTTGGCGCTTTTGCACTCTTTTTCCAAAATTTTTAATTTTTTTATTGAACTAATCAACTATACCTAAATCCAGTATCGAACTAAATTTTTGTTTTTTTTTCAATTCCTTTGAAAAAAATGTTTGCTTTTCTCAAGTTAATTCTAAATGTTTAAATTTGAGAAATAAGCATTTTTCAAAGGAATTGAATAAAAAAATAAGTTAATTAAGTCATTGGATTTGTCAAACATACTCGTTTTTAGAATTATTTACATATTTGAAAAGAAAATATAGTTACGTAGTTAACGCTGAAGAAAGGACGCGTTTGTTTTGTTTTTTGTATGCTAAATATGCAATTGCAATTTTCAATGTAATATTGGATTTAACTTATTGTTGACTAAAGAAGAATACAAAAACAATTGAATACAAAAATGTTAAACACACAATGAGCCCATTTATTCATCTACGGTATGAAATGAAAAATAAATATTTTCAAACTTTTTTACACAGCAGATCAGAATGAATCAACCACCCCAGAAATCTATCAACCGACGGCAAACGATGTTCTTGAATTTTCAAATTATAAGTACAAGCCTTTGAACTGTCTTAATTGTATTATTTTTTTTGTGTGTATATTTTCATGCAAGTATAAAATCCGCATAACTTCATATGAAGCTATGTTAAAAATTAAAAAAAAAAAGGATAAATCCCTATTTTTCGATTCTAATTATATCCTTTTGAGAGGCGTAAAATAACAAGAAAATGCATTGAAAAAAAAAAAAAAAACATCCTGAAAGTCAGCCTATGCTTATCTTCAACCTTTTCACACAATCAGGATATTCATACTATGGAATTGAAAATAAAAAAAAAAAAAACGTTAAACCAGAAAAAAACATTCACATTGCTCGCACACATTTTGCCTAACTTTTAACCCAAAACGAGACAAACCGACAAAGACGAAAATTTTTAATTAAAATCCTTGTGTCAGCAGGAAAGCAAGTATTGCGGCTGTGTCGTCGTAGCCACTAAAGATATTCTTGGAGCCCCGTGTCGTCGTCGTCGGTCTGTTGTTTTGGTCTGCGACACAAATTGAATAAAAAAAAAAATCACCTCACCTAATAGGCACAAGAAGAAATTCTAATATTATTTAAAAAATATAAAAAAAGGAAAAAAAATATAATTATTGTTATCGCGACGATGCGATTGTCATGATTAAATAAGGACACTCTTTTTCTCTTCACCACCACGACACATCTCTCACATCGCGCAATCATATTGTTTGTTGTGAGAAAGAAGAAATTCTTCGTCGCTAAGAAGGATGAGAAATATTTGCATATGAATATTTATAGGACCTTTTTTATTATTATTTTTTTTATATAAATATAATTCCATCTTAGAGCACATTATTGTCCCACAGAGAGGGTACTCGAGTGGAGAGAAAAAAAAGGACGAAAAACCCGTTTCTAATGCAATTAAATAAAAAAAGGGTTGAAAAAGGACTATGCTTTGATTTAACTGTAAAAATACGAGAAAGGTTAGTTGAATTTCACATATTTTAAGAAGCGAAAAAAAAAAAAAAATTGAAAAAAAGTGTCGCTGTTGTGGGACCCTTTTGTGACACTTCCATATACGCAAATGGGACCCATTTCTAACCTACAAAACTTCCTTTCTGACAACAATTTGTGTTTGGAAATAATAATGTGTGAGCTATGATGTCCCATGTATGCAAATGAATGATGCTGCGATGAGAGTAAAAGGAATTCCAACACAAAAGGAGATATCCTTTTGCCTTTCGTCGTCGGTCTGCGTCGTCGTTGTGTTGTCGACGAAAAATGACAGAAAAAGTGTTATTCTAGTTTTATCGCTCTATTTCTCATCTGGATCTGTTTCTCATATTGTGTTTTGTGTTGTCTTGTATTTTTTTTGTCGAAAATATACACATCCTTTCATATATTTTTTTTTAGTTTTTTGTATCCTATTTGTCCCTGACTTGCATTGCCAGATATCATAGAGAGAGACTCCTCGTCATCAGTGGTGAAGACGATTATGAATTTTCCGCGCTAGTTTTATTTTCTGGAATTTTTTGCAACAGCTTTCCTGTCCCGTTTGAGGGTTTTTTTTTTTTTGCTATTGTTGTTGTATTTCAATAAAAGGAGGATGCTGGATCTGTACAATCTGGTGCCATTGCCATATTCCATATCCTATCCAATGCAGGAGGACGCGCGAGTTCATATATCTGACACATCCAGACTCAAACACCGCACTCTGTTTCGAAAAAAAAAAAAAAATCATCCCGGAGAGAGAAGAGTCTCGTCGTCGTCATCGTCAAAAAAATGTTTTAACTAACAGCAACAATGAATAATTTTGACAGTTTGGGTCTGTGTGTGCGAAATATGCATTGCCAAAGAGTTACATTCATTTCTACGAGTTTGTGTTTGATTTCGTTTCATTTTTCCATTGTTTCACCCTTTTATGAAGGATTTTTCTGTTATTTTTTTGTATTTTTTTAAAAGTCACGACAGGGAAAGTGGTTCCTTTTTTTTTTTCGTTTCTCGTCATCCCGATCCCGGAAAGGATTTAGATAATGCATCGGGATATATATATGTATATTTTTATTTTGCTTTTGATTTTGGGTGGAAAAAGTTTATTAATTCCTTTTTTGGCGGGTAAAAATTCTAGAGTTCGGTATATGAAATGACTTTGTTGATATAGAAGAGTGGATTTGATTTGAATAAATATAGACGTGAATCCTAAAAACCAGTTTTAATGATTACGATGACGGATGATGGTTTCCTCTGGATGAGAGAGAAATGGTTTTTTTTTTTTTTTTCGTCTGTCTATTTGAATAAATATCACCAAAAAAGTTTGATGTGGGTTCAGTGAATATTTTCATTCTCTTTTTTTTTTTTTTGAAATAATGAAGCCACATACAGGAAGACAGTAACTTTTTTTAATAGAGCCATACCTAAATATAAATATTTCAATGACGGTAACTTAATTAAGGTGCAGGAATAATATTTAGCTCTAAGCATTGATTTTTTTTTTCAAATATTTTTTAATCTAATTTGATTTTTAGATTAAGTTAAAATTTTGTCTTTATGTACTAACCAGGAAATAAAAAATAATGCAAGATGCATTTATAGATAGAACTAAGATAGATAGATAGATGTTTTTAAGGATTGAAAAAGTTTAACTTCAATTTTTGTTCAAATATTGTCTTACTATTCCAGTTTTTTTTTAAAACATTTCAAAAACCGACTTTGAAATCTAGATTCTATTTGAAATTCGTAAAAAAATCAAAAAAACATCAGCAAAAACATAAAAATTTCAAAAACGGTTAGAATTATTACCTCAGGTATTAATATCTTAATCTTAAGGTAATAACTTTACACAATTAAATTTGAATCAAATTTAACATTATCGAATTTTTTAAATTTGTACTAATTTTAACCTGACTAAGTCAAAGTCTAGAGAAGGGTTATTTGTTTGACTTATCTAAATTTGACAAATGTGGTATCGTCCGCTAAAAAGTAATGTGACGATGGTATGAAATGGATTATGGCACCCTCTAGAAGAAAAATTCATGAACTATATGTTTTCTAATGTACAGATATTAGCTGCGGTCCTTTGGGAATATTTATATACTACTTAGTACTTAAAGTTGCTTTGAACTACTTTTTCAGTATAGCAAAAGTAGTTCAAAGTAGTTTTAACCCTCTGTGTGCGAGTTTGGCAGGACAAAAATGAAAAGTGGTCACAGAAAAGTGTCTTTATAAGGGTGAAAATACATTCTTTTTGAATTGTGAATACAGTATTCGAATTCCTCGGAAAATTCTACATCAATTTCATATATGATTCTCCATTAAATAATGAGACCGAAAAAAGTTCTATCTTTTTCCAAATATGTACTTCGAAAGATAATTGAAGATCTGTCCATCTGCAAAACTCGTGTTTTAACATAATTTCCAGTCATCAAACAAGCAAACTATGCTTTTGCAATTTTATAAAATGAAATAAATAAATCAAGCGATCGTGCGAGAGTTTCAGAGGATATATAGCGGAATGGAAAAATATCGTCAAATCCAACCTTACGAAGTCAGCTGGACTATTTAAGTTATGCAACTTCACACAAGAAAGATTTCTAATTTTCTTCTTACAACCATCATGAACAACCGTAACCACTTACTGATGTTACTTAGTATACATGTGGAAAACGATAAAAATTGTGACAGTTCCGAAGAAACGAAGAAAATTGCTAATGACTTGATTTCTTATTACAGCCTGATATCTACCCTTACTAATAGGTATGTATCAGCGGAACTTCGGAAAATGTCGATTTCTGGAGACTTCGCAATTACTGTAACGAAAATGTTGACATCTGAAATTAGTTAAAGTATTTGGAATTTATTGGGATTGGGGAAGAGTTTAAACTATCGAATATTTACTTGACTTCTTCTTAAAATAGCAGCATTCGCCAAAAATTAAATTCATACTTCTTCGAAAATTATTCACTCAATCCGAAAACTTCAAGATTACAGCTAAAAAAAGTCAAGGAAATTTTGGATAGAAATGCAAATAGATAACTGAGTCAATCTTCTAGTTTGACTAAAGTCGCCAATTCAAGCGCAAACCAATCCTCAGTTTTTCAATTCGTTTTGAGAAGAAGGGGAAAAAAAGTTAACATGTAATATTAAAAGGCTCTCTCACTTTTTTTTACTACTTTATTTAAATTCACCATTTAAGTAAATTCCAAACAACATCCTAGTCTTATCTTTTTTGACATAAGTTCAAAGCGAAAATGGGTTATTTAATATGGCTCTGCGAAATTAGGCCCCAGGAAATAAGGCCCCAAAAAAAATGAAATAAGGCCCAGAAAAAATACAAACAAAACAACAACAACGAAATTTCTCAAATTTTGGGGTGTTATTTCATTTTTTGGGGCCTTGTTTCATTTTGTTTTTGGGGCATAATTTCATTACGAAATAAGGCCCCCATGAAATTAGACCCCAACACTTATTTTGGAGCTTACTTTCATATTATTTTAAAAACAATTTGGGGATTTATTTCATTTTTCATAATTTACATAAAAATGCTATACTAAATTATCTTTCAAAAAAACTGTTGTAAAATTCCGCTTATCAAGGACCCAGAATTGGCAAAGTACCGCATATTATGGACTCCCTGTTGGTTTGCAGCAATATCTTTACATTGAAAAGCATTATTAAATAACAGAATAGCTGAAAAAATCGCGCGATTTCTTGCAGCTATTCTGTTACTCCCTGATGGTTTGCAGTACGATGTTTACATTGGAAAGCATTAGTAACAGAATAGCTGAAAAATCGCGCGATTTTTTCAGCTATTCTGTTACTTTCTAATGCTTTTCAATGTAAACATCGTGCTGCACTGCAAACAAATGCCTTTCAATGTAAAAAACCATCAGAGATCATTGAAAAAAGCATTAATAAGTAACAGAATAACCGAAAAAAAAGACACAACAACAGTTTGAAACATCCTTGAGGAACAACTTTAAAAGTTCCGTCCATAAAGATGGTTCTGTTGGTTTGGGGGGATATTTCATTACCATCAAAAATAAATTAATTCTGAAAAAGAAAAATTTAATTTTTCTAAAAAAGTTCAAAACAAGTTGGGGCCTTATTTCATTTATTTTTGGGGCATTTTTTCATTTCGCTGGGGCCTTGTTTCATTGGGGCATATTTTAATTATGAAAAAATACCCCAATTTGGGGCCTTATTTTATTATTTCGTTTGGGGCCTTATTTCCTGGGGCCTAATTTTGCGGAGCCATTTAATATGAACTGAAATAATTTACAAAGCTGATATCGATTTTAAACGCAAATATGTAGCTCGTCAATTCAGTGAAATCGATCAGAATTGAAGATTGCTGAGTTATACAACGAAAGTTCATAAATTTTTACCAAATATATGTATGTTCAATAAATCCTTGAAAGCCACACACACACAAAAAAAGAATCACTTTTGACCTTCCGAAAACTAAAGTAATGCAATTTTCCAATATAGTTCCAATACTTTCACACAAAATCAACACCATGTGTGTGATTGTGTGGGGGTGAAAGCCATTTCACCATGGTAACATTTTGGCACAATGACCCATCGAACTTCACCATTATACAATATCCTATACCTTCCTTTCTCCTTCCAAAAAAAAAAAACTCATTGCATAAGACCTGCATTTAACAATTCGGTCATACTGATGACTTTCTTTCCCCTTCTTTCGAATGTCCTAATTTTTTGCATTCTGCCTTCTAACTCCCCCCAAAAATGAAAAAAAAAAAACAAAAAAAGCATACATGCAACACAATCGATGACGAATATACTACGCGACATAAAAAAAAACCCGAGAGGACAACTTCAACGAAACGCACACAAAAAATAAAGAATATAAACCCAAATCAAACCATGACCAACCCGACAGTAAAACAACCAACCCCCATGTGCACCATGGAATGCACAATGCACATTGCACAGGTGTTGTTCTGCTGACCAATGCTGCTGATACTAGCCGGCTGACTCTTTGGCAGCCTGGGAACCAGAATTCGAGAGCCCAGTTAACTAAGCCGCGTACACATAATGCAATTCAATCTGGACTATGGACATGGGACAGGGACAGCACAGAAAGTCCACCACTCTGGCTGTTGCAAGGACACGTCGTCGGCGGCGTCGTGGTCGACATCGTAATCCCATCGAAAAACGAGGACGAGTATATATGCACAGTGCACAGAGAGTTAATGAATGCAATGGTGGATGCGGCTGGAACCCTTGATTTGGTTGCAACCACCATTGACTTTGATTGTTGACAGCGCAATATACCCACACAGAGCTTATACAGGCAGCAGCAGAGCAGGAAGCGAGCAAAAACAAAAGACCGATGTGTGTGTGTATGCGTGGTGTAACTGACCATCCGCATTTTGGTGCATCCGGATGGACTCTCTTCCTCCTTCCTCCTTTTCCATACACATGACAGCCAACATATGCATCGGCAGAACTGGATCCACAGATTTGGACGCCGACAACGAACGCAGCAAAAAATAAAACCAATACCCTCGACTGTGAATATGGTGGACCCGACGCGACGCATGAATCAATGCATTTTCTGTGTCCCCTTATGGTCAACGTCCTAGTCTATGGAGTGGACAGTGGAGATGGAGGAGGTATAGAGAGGATATGGAAGGAGCAACGATGACAGTTGGGAAAGTGCAAATTGCATAGGAAGTGCAAGAGCCAGCCAGCAACTGGTTCAAACGATAGCGAGAGTTTCACACGATTTTGTTGATGGTCGTTCCAATCTCTATATGTACATGTCCACGTCCATGGAAAGGGATGTGCATCAGCCAGAAACAACAGCAACAAGTCAAAAAGGCCATCAGCATCCTCAATAGAGATGGCGGAGGAGGAGGTCAGTGTAGTTGCACTTGGACATGTTTATAGGTCAGCGATGATTCAATTGCATCTGGTTTCGCGGGAAGAGAAAAAAAAACCGAAAAATAAGAGGAGAATAAAACAACTTCCATGGTCATCGGAAGATTAACACAGGGATAGACCAGGTGCATTTTGCGTCACATATTATACTCATGGATAAACCAAGTTGGTATCTCCGTGGTGGTGGAGAATGGAATTGGCGATTAAATGCCATTTGGATCCAATAAATCAGCCAAAGGGCTGAATTCAATTTTTTTTTTGGTTCCGTTTTTTTTTTTTGGAAGGCATACACACATCTACAAAAACATTCAAATGGAACGCGTTAGAAGCCCATGGTCAAGTTTCTTTCAAAGAGATGTTTAGACTCGATGGAACGCGACAAGGTTTTTTTTTTTTGTTTGGTTGGTATACGCGAAGAATAGGTATGTTTTGAACAGCTGTCCCTATTTAGTGACAGTTTAGACAGACAAGAGTATTTTTGGTGTTTGGATTATGGTTGGACACGATAGAGGGACACATGTTTTTTCGCTTCGCGTATAAGAAAATTTCTCTTTCAAAATCAACCAACCAATCAAATCCGCCGCCGCCGCCATCCGCCGTCGGCATATTTGGCCGTATTTCGGGTAGACAGGACTAAGACCACCATACCAGACCATAGACAGACACAATGATAAAAAGTGCTTAATAGGATTTTTATGCGATTAAATTAAGATGGATGACGACAAGTTGTAGAAATAATTTTTTGACAAAATTTTCGCTGAAGGTCAATTTTTTTTTGTTTGGGTTGACATTAAAAAAAAAATGCCGTATTGGGGAGATACGGTCAAGTGAAATTTTCTGCGAATTAGATAATGGAAGTGACACTTGGACAAGTAAGAGGAATGTGTCTGGGAAATTTAAATATTATTAAAAAAAAGTCTGTTTGGATAAAAAAATATTTCGGTCAAAAACAGGGGTGTTTCTTTTTTAACCTTGAAAACAATATCTGTCTATTGAATCAGTTATGGTTCTGGTTGCATATTTTGGGTTGAGTGTCAATTCTATGCTTGAGTTGCTAATATTAGATATTTATCTAACAGCAGTGAAAAGGTTTCTTAAAGTTCCGACAAAGCTTAAGAAAGTTGAATTCACACACTGAGCCTTGCTCTACACAAAATATGGAAAAAGATGGTAGAAAACTCAAAATCGAAATTTATTTTTTGCAGTAAACCACAATTTTAAAACAAAAATGGAGAAAGACATCAGTCAAGTTCATTCAGTAAACGTTCTTCAAGATAAATCTAATTTTTTTTTATGATCGCAGAAGAAGAACTGCTTCCTGCCTCTATTTATTATACATTAATTTTGCAGTGACTACTCCGATGACCTTACCTGAGCGGCCAGAAAGTTCTAGCTTGAATTAGAGTAATGCACAATAGTTTATCATTCAGAACATTGCCCATTACCAAAATTTTAGCTTCTTCAAAGGGTTAAAAGCTAAGATTCAGCAACAAAAACAAAAGTAGCTTGTAGTCCGCTTACAATTTGGAGTAATTTTCACTCAAACATATAGGCTATTTTTAACCAAAGGAATAATAATTTCCTAGGTTTTCTGAAGCCCACAGCAAACAATGGAGTGATAAAAAGTTATATTGAACTTAATTCCTGGAAGTCTCAAGGACTTTCAAGGACGTCAAGGGACGGATTGGCAAAAAAAATCAGCAATAACAGTTAGAAATAAAATGACTACTTACTGACAAGCAGCGAATTTTAACGACGCACAAAGGAGTATTCTGGTCGAAAAGCTGGACAAAAGTCGATTTTCTAAAAATCAAAATTTTGAATTAAAGTTTTTACAAAGCGGATGCTAAATATACATGGGATCATATGATGCACTTCTTTTTTTTGTGGTAAAGTGTTTGGTGTGTCAAAACAAGTTCAAAGTCAGCTGTTTATTTTCTGGAATTTTTTTGTAATTTTTGCTGATTTGGAAGTTATAGTTAGAGATTGATTGTGAGCAAGCGTGCTTTTAAACATTAAATTTTCATATGAAAAATACAATTGCAGGTATTGAATAATAATTAAAGAGTAGTTATGGAAATATTAAATTTTTTTTGTTTGAGTAAATGACAGTGGGAAAAGAGTCTGCCACATATAGATATTTTTATTGCTTTTTTTTAAAGTCTAAGTGTTTTGTTATAGTATTCCCTCCTATTCTGCTTCGATACATAGATTTATGATAACTTTGACTATTCTTTAAATTTAATATCAATATTTTTTGCGATTAACAAAATAATTTGCGAGTGAAATTTTTACTTTTAGTAAAATCACTCATACGCCCTACGTTTAATTTTAACTGGTTGTTAACATTTTCCAGAAATTTTTTTACTGATATTAATGCATTTGGATTCACTAAGCCTAAAAATCACAATGGTTCTATTCTAAAAGGTCTAATATTTTAGATATTTAATTTTTTCACATTTTGGGTGTATTAAATTTCATACTATTTTTTTTTTAGTTTTTCTTATCACAAGCGTTTTTAAAGATTTGTTGAAAAAAGTTATTTCCTTGCATAAATAATAATTTTTAGCAAAAATAATTAGTTTTACTTCAAAAAATAATTTTGTCCAGGTTTTTGATCGAAATACTCCTATATGCGACGCACAGTGCGGTATTTTGGTCTAAAACCTGGCCAAAAATATTTTGGCACATTTTCCACATCAAATAGCTACCAAATGACAAAAAAGTTATTCGGAAGGAAAAATTTTCATTTTCTTGTTACAGTAAAAGCCACTTAAGTGCTTACCTACTTACCTCCTGATTAGACGGGAGAAAAAAAAAATATAAAAAATCATAAAATGCATGTACAATCCTGTGCTATATTAAAGTTAGCACCTAATCTATTCCTTATTTTATTTTTTGACTTAAGTTGTTTCATTAAATAGTTTTTGAGAAATTGAGTTTTAAAGATAAAATTTAGAAAAAAAAATGTTTACGTTTTTTAATTGATTTTGTATAAAATTTTGCAATATCATGGACATATTTATACCATTATTTAATGACCTAGTAGTTTTTAGTCAAATACTTAAATCTTCATTCTAATAAATATTAAAGTTCTAAAAGAATAACAAAAAAAAACTGAAACATACTTGTTTTTTTTTTATTTGCATTAAAATTTTTTTATCTCAAGAATATTGTGTTCAAATTGTAGTTCTATTGGAGCCAAATTGACCAAGTTATATGTATTTTAATACTTCGCTTACGAACGTTTTAGTCCAGAGTTCATAACTTTAAAGCGGCTCATAGACACCACACTTGTGTGCACACTTGTGTCGGTGTACGGAAATGTGTGATGTGTGTGGGCTGGATTCGACACCAATTTTCGGTGTGAGACACGGAGCGAGTAAAATCAAAAGATTTTGATTTTTTTATGTCGGTGTCTCAATCGGTGTGATGTCTATGGGGATGCGCGCACACAATTAATATGTTGTTGCATCTAAATTGTTGTTGAGTGCTCCGCACACCGAGGTTTTTTTCAATAAAATGTCAATTCATGATTGCGAATTCTGCTGATTTTTATTCTTTGAGATCTCTTGTGTGTACAATTTGGTGTGGCGTGTGTGGCAAAACGCCACACCGTTTTCAGTACACCGGTGTGCACACAAGTGTAGTTTCTATGGGCCGCTTAAATCGTTCTCCCCACAACTAATGTTTTCAAAGCCGGTGCCCCGCATAACTTTAAAACTAATGCACCGATTCTTTTGAAATTTGGAACACTATTTTTTTTACATATTTTTAAAGATATCCCTGGAGAAATTTTCTCAATAACATAATGTTTATAAAACTCTATAAGTAAGGGTCGCTTTTGAGGAGTTTTTTTCAAGGGGTCTTTATTTTCGGGGTGAAATTTTGGGAAAACTTCTGAAATGCAAGTTTGTTCTACATATCCAGCAGTTCAATAATATATAGGCAATGTTGTGGAGTGTTGCGCAATTTTAAAAACACACAAAAAAAAAACAACGAAAAAAGTGCAAATTTTTTAAGAGTGAACTTCAATCCCTCCGTATGAAAAAATAGAGTTGCATATATATTTAATTTTTTTTTAGAATACCATTCATACCTTGATTGTCGATGACCATATCCAAATTTTTTACCAAAATCACTTAGAAGTTAAAAAAAAGGGAAATAAGTTATGTAAAAAACCGTGACTTGAACCTTCGTTGTTTGACCTACCATTCGTGTGCCTTAACAATGATTCTAATATACTGGAAGGATACAGCAAGTTGAACTAAGCATAATCTTTTGAGCCAAGTTATCACAGCTTACAATTAAATATAAGTAAAAATAGGTCTTTCCAAAATGAAGATGCGCAAGTTGTGTACCAAGCAATCAAATCGCGCGCGCGATTTGATTGCTTGATACACAACTTACGCATCTGAAATTTTTTGATTTTCGCTCGGAGATTTTTTTTTTTGGAGATTTTTTCCTGGAGATTTTGTCTATACCCAGGTCTGTCTTGGTGGTTTTGGCTTTGGGGATTTTCTCTTTGGGACTATGGGTTTTGTTCATTCATCACCAACCCAAAAAAAAAAAAAACACGCTGGATCCGCCGGTGGTACTATGTTTTGTGTAATATCAATATGCACTCCATAAATCGAATCCGAGCATGCATTGATGACATTTCAAGAACAAAAGCTTCTTCATTCATCTTAGATCTTAGATTGCAACTTGGATAAGTCATTCATTTCATAATATTAAGTTCCATAAAAAATGCAATTGCTCACAAAAACTATTATCCTGATTATCACCGTCACTAGTTTATTGAATCACCAATTCATCTTTTCAAAAATAACTATATTTATCATAAATACCAATTAAAAATATTTCTCCTAGTGTTTATTTTAGCTCAGGGAAATTAGTCAAAATATGGGCATGAAATCGCATTTTTCGCGGGACAAAATTTTTTTCATGGAATGTGTTCGGGTGGTTGTCCTTATCATAAAAGTCAATTTGTTGGGATAATTGGAGGTTGGGAACAGCCGCCATCTTGGAAAAGAGATTGGTATCGTTTTTATTGAATAGCTCCATTGTTATTCATTTTAACAAAAAATGACAAAGGTAAGACTTATTAACAATAAAATTATCTAAGAAATGATATACAAAACAATTCCGTGAGTTAAATAAATAAAATTTTATAGTTGGTCAAAGTGCGGGTTTGTATCGCAAGGTTGGGACAAAATGACATTTTTTCATATATCTGACGAACTTTTGATTTGTTTGGATAATTCTTCAAGAATGAATTGTAGTACTTATAATTACCTATAAAATGAGCCCACAATCGTTATTGTCACCATCGTATTGTAGAAGTAATCTAACTCCGAAACTCTCCATGTACTAGTCAACAGTAAGAAAAAAGCTGTTTTTTTTTCTAGTATAGGCCGAGAAAATTTTGGGAGTAGAGGTATAACCAAAATATAAGTACGCAGTTTTGCAGCCATACGCGTATTAATGTCGATTTCAAAGGTCTGACAACTCTTATTTTGTGCTTTATACGGTTTTTGGGGGGTTAAATAACGTAAGTTTTCCAGTTAATGTGAATGGGCTAAATTTATACTTTTTGAAATTATAAATATACAAGCTGATGCTCTATTATTTTTCCTAAATCTGAACACCGCGAAAAATGCGATTTAAATTACTAATTTCCCTGGGCTATTTGGAGACTTTAATCATTTTTGTTCTGTCTCAATTGTTTCCCAAATTCAAACTAATTTTTTCTGAGAAGCATGTGGTGACCATATACATATGCATTTAGTTTTATTATTTTATTCAAAAAAAAAACTATTAGTTCTTTAAAAATAAAAATGTTATCTTAATATTTTAATCCAAATACCTAATCTTAAATAGGTTTTTTTTTGTCAGTCTTAGCCCTGATTTTTCAATCGTCAGTTAGACTATCGGAAGAATAAATCTCAATATAAAAAAAAACTTTTGTTAATAGGAATAAGCTCTATCTGAGGTTTATCTGACTATTACAAAATGGCCCTAAATAAAATAAATCAGAGAACTCGTCAAATGATTAATTTAAAATTTTATATTTTAAGGGGTAACATTGACTTGTAAACTTGATAAAATCGATTGACCACTTCGATTGTAGATTTTGAATGAAGATATATTTGAGAATACTGTCGCAAAATTTAACATTGATCTGACAATTTGTTTCTGAAAAATTAGCGTATTTGTAAATACGTCTAAATTGTAAGCTTTATTTCTTAATTAAAAAGCAAATCGTGCAAGCAAACTTATTAAAACTTATAAAAAACGAGCAAAGAATCAAACTACAAATAAAATACGAGACTTGAAATTTCATTTAAAACAGACTTATCTGTAGAAAATCTTTATTAAGACTAACTTAAAATTCTAATGCAAAACATAATCAGAAAAGTAATACTTTGAATAAGCTTTCTCAATAAAAAAAAAACAATGCAGTTATACATTAAGCAATGAGCATTAGAAATAAAACTGTTTTAACAAATCATTCGATATTTCTGTTGCGTTCAAAGAGAACACATAATACATAACAAATCATATGTTTTAAAAGAATCATAATAAAAAACTTTCTTTTCGGAGTCAATGCAAATGCATGATCGTAAAGAGTTGCCGTGTAAATGTTTAAGTATTAAATTAATTGTATGGCTATATCGTAAGAGATGAAGTCTCTTACAAAATTTAGTTAAAGTTGCTCCCAAAATCTTAAACGCATTCTTATCGAAACTGCGTTTTCAAAGCTGATTGAAATTTTCACACGATCTTGAAAAGTACTTTTGTAATGATCGAAGGAATAAGGTTTCTGACGACTTATTTAAACGGTTTAATTTTCCTTGAAAAAAAAAGAGTTTTTTCTTCGGGAAGCCGCCATTTTGTGAAAAATAAAATTTTTGACCATTTTCCATCTATCCTAAAAATTAATCTTTTGTTTTTTGTGTGTTGCAGATAATTTGCATCAGAGGGATCTTCCTCACCGTCAGACTCCTTTTTGTGGAGATCTTTCAGGAGATTTACTACAAGAACAACGGAACCCAATATTTTTGTAAATACATCGTGAATTCTCATAATAAAAAAACAACCGACTTCCATGGATCGAAATTGGGTTTTATGGTTTTTTGAAGTGAAAACTTCTTTAGTATCGTAGTGATTTGAAACAAGATGAAACGAAAACGCGACACGACTTTAACTTGTTATAACTTCTTTTTTTTAATAGATAGATAAATGAAATTTGTACTGTGGATAGGTAATTAAATAAATTATAATTGTACAAAATTTCAATTAATTTCATATTCAAAATTCGGAGATAACGGTAAAAAAATGTTCTTTTCCAACACACGTTATATCTTTTGATCTAGTGCACATACAAATTTGATTTAATACGCATGCTGACAACATAACCTTTTATTTGATATATCACACATAACGTTACGTGCTCTACAAGTTACACAATCTTAAATTGAAAAAAATTAAAAAATACCTCAAAACACCTGTGGAGATCTGTTGCCGATGACCAGCCGCCAGTGTAGGAAGTACTAATCTCAGTCTGGAAATTCGACATGGTTGACTTCAAAAAATTCTAACTTCTCTTGTAGACATCTTTGAAATAAGATTTATCCATCATTATACATATACAAGGTGAAACAATAAGCTTTCACATGGTATAAAATTTTTTATAGGTTGTCAAACAAAAAAATTGATTTAATAGCATGAGAACATAAAAATAAATGTTTTTTTTGCTTTTTGGATGAAATTTCATCAAGTTTAAAAAATTCTAGCTCTTTTTGTAGATGTCTCATAGACCTGATCGATATATATATTTAGAGCTAAGACAACAAGCTTTCAGATGATATGAAATTTATATAGGTTGTCCTATAAAAAACATGGATTTGAAGGTGATAAAATACAAATAGGTAGATTTTTTCTATTTTATTTTTTTTTGCAAGAAAAATGATTTTTTAAGGTTTCACTTCTACCACGTGTTAATTGCACACATGATTTCTTTTTCCTAGTTTATATAGCCAAAACCGGACAAAATTGAAACGGGATTGCACTGCGGGCACCAGCTTTCCAGTACAAAAACAATTATCACTCCGTCCAAAGTAACAAACATAAAAAAAAAAGTACAGACGAATTGAATACTCCCTCCTTTTTGGAAGTCGGTATTTATTTTAGGTATATTTTTAACGTTTCTGTAGACTTAATGTAAATATGTGTAGCAAAAATCTTTTAGTTGCATTCTTTTCAACCTTTATTAGCCATTAAATAAGAACTTTTGCAACGTGACAAAAGATGAAACCGTGTTCATTAAATCGGATTTAGTTAAACAAATCTATACACTGCATTCAAGATCATAGTTATAGCTTTTTTAATAAACGTATAGGAACTAGGTAAATGTAGGTAAAAAATGACTTGGGTTTTGGGTATAGATTGTTTAATCATATGACGCAATCTCTTTCATACAGATTAAACCAACAAGAAAATCAATCGCACATCTATGTTTCTACCTTTTACCTTCCAAATAGCTATAGCTAATTAAAACCATTGAAATCAGTAGCCGTAAAACCATTGCGTTGTTGTCCATCGCCTCTTTGGTACTTATACTTTGTTGTCCCTCGTTTTTATCTGAATATGCGCATCACACTAAAATCCCAAAGCAAAAACATTCAGATGCAAATCATTAAACAAAAAAAAAAAAGCGTATAAAAAAAATCAAACAAGATAAACGGGATGTTGTATCTACCTACCTTCTATTCAAATAAACACCATCCGATCGGCATTCAACCATCAGCTTTATAGGCATGGATCGTAAACAGTTTTTAACCCTTTTTGACCCGTGGCCGGTAACACACATCTGCTTTATCTTCTGTTGCGTCATCAACTATAGCATCAGCGAAACCGCAGTTTTTTTTTTGTTTTTTTGTCATGTCGAACGTTGAAATTCTATTAAGATACCTAATGCAAAAGAAATGAGATTGGTATCACGTGGATTTCAATAAACTATACAAGAGGATCACCTCTTTTATTTCTGAGAGAATAAGAGAATAAAAAAAAAAACCGATGGACAAGCAGAGATACTATAGAATCGAATGGTATTCTATTGTGAATTTTTCAAGTGGATGTACTGGTATTGGTATCATTAGTTTGTGCAATGTGGAAAATATCTTGATCTATCAATGGAAGTGTGCAAATAGAAAACCGAAAATTCGTTAAAGATTGGAATTAGATTCAGCGGTTGAATTGGAGAACCATTGAAAAACACGTCCATCGTGTTTGTTTAACCATCATCGCACAGTTTAAATATGGGGTGAAATAGACAAAGAATTAACAATTGTCCATCCATAGATTAACTTTGGTAGTAAAATTACCAATCTAGATCAGTCAGTTGAAGAAAATTTGATGATTACAAAACAAAAATTCGATTTTTGACTTTACTAAAATGAAGGTGAATAATAATAATTTTATAGTGCCTACAAATCTGTTTTAATGATCGCTTTAAAAGTGTGCCTTAAATAGCTTCACATTTTGTTCACTTTTCAACAAGCAAAATGCAGATAAAATTTTGGAATAGCAAAAAAAATATTCTTCTTTTCTTGTTTCTATTACACAACTACTGCGTACCCACAAAAATAAAATGCACGACTGGGTCGCACGAACTTGCTCTTAGAGTTAAAGTTGCTTAAATTTTTAAGACTTTTTATATAGAAATTTGGAAAAAAAAAATAAAATTCGTTTAAAAAAAAAAAATAAAATGAAATCTGAAATTAAATTGCCCTCCAAAACAAGTACCTATGCAGTTTTGATTAATATATTAAGATGCATTTTTAGAAAAAAAAATTTCAAAATCGTTAGAGCCGCTTTTTAAAAAAACTATTTTTTTATAAATAATTTTTTGGAAAAAAAGTTTTAAAATAAAATTGGTATGCCATTATGTAGAAATCACTAATCAACATCTAAAAATAAAATTTCAAAAAAATTCAATGTCCCGTTTTCGAAAATTTGATTTTTCAAAAAAAGTTTCGTTGAAATCGAATAAGCAGTTTCGGAGATAATCGGATTTGAAAAAAAAAAAACGGTTCAATGACAGGTACCGTTAATAATGATTTTCAAAAAAAAAATTGTTTCATTGAAAGATAGACCTTAGCTTAAAACTAACATTTGAATTTTTTAAACAAAATCGTTAGAGTCGTTTTCGAGATATTTCAATTTTACTAAAATCGGTATATGACAAGTACCGTTATTTTTGGTCCAAAAAAATTAATTCCAAAAACACCTCTGGAGAGTCGCCAAATAACGCTACATACCAAGTTTGACTTTAATCGGTCCATCCGTTTAGGCTGTAGCTCTTTATACAGACAGACAGACAGACTGACTGACAGACAGACGGACCTCCGGGACCCACTTTTTTGGCATTGTCTACCATCGTAATGTCATGTAAAAATGTTTTCTCAACTTTTTTTTTGTACGAATGCATAACTTGATATATAGTACCTATATCGCAAGTAAAAATATGGAACTCAATTGAAAGGGTCAATACAACGAGTGTGGTGACCAGAATAAACACGAGCACAATCCTCACTTAATTTTTAAGAGAATACCTTTCTTCAATGACTTTGAGAAACTTTTGCCATTAATTGATTTTATTTTAAAGAAACAGGCTGTTGAAACTTACCAAGACCCCCAAATAGCTTGAGCATCTATAATTTCTTCCGTTCATATGGCAATGATCGTAAAAAAAGTGGCTGTGACTTTTTAGAGATTATCTCGAAAACCTGACTTAATTTTAATTTTTTTTTTAATTTGAATTTTGGTGGGTGCAGCACCTCCATTTATTCTGTTTAATTCAACCTACAATAACTTAATGTAACGTGACATAATCTAATCTGACGTGTCGTGGGGTAAATTGTTTCGCATTCGGTTTCAGCGACCTGAAAAACATATGTACACTGCCGCTCATCTGAATAGGTTCACATTTTAGTTCATCTTACTTTTAGCCTGTCTTGGTATTTATTGCAATGGGACATCTTTTTTATGTATGTAACGAGAGAACATCTTTATGCGCTTAGTTTAGGAGAAAAAAAAATTGTCTTTGGGCCTACCGTTCTTCTCACACGGTAGTTAGACAAAATCTATTCAGAAAAACAAGTATATTTTTTGGCTCATCTGAATAGGTTCAAAAGCAAAAATGTTAATAAACGATGAGTTGCATGGGTCAGTTGGACTCAAAATTGTGTCTGTCAATAAATCTCTTTATGTTTAACCTGTAAGGACAAAAACGGTTCGGAAAAAATCTTTAAGCGCGGGGAGAAATGGGGGAAATAAAAGAAATCTTTGAATTAGGCCGAAATCAACGATGCATTGGGACAAGAACAAACCACAAGTTAAAATTTAGTATGCTGTTATTTGCGCAATATCAACGGGTACAGAAACAACATTAAAAGTCGAAGTTTCTCAGCCACAAAATGGGCCGATAAATGTGCAATGATCAGAACAGCATGACTTCGTGCTAAAAATAAAGCTGAAAACCGGTATTAAATGCAGTTTCACGACGGGAAAACCGGTTGTCAGCAGTGGTAAACATTTGAGAAGAACAAAACTTCGCAAAAATAACCACTTTACAAGCCACGAAAAGGAACTCACCTCCAATATTAAAATCAAAATGTGTTTAAAATTGCAGATCGAAGGAAATAGCCTCGCACTTAATGCCACTGCCTTTACAGTTATGAAAAAACAGTTATGCCTTTAAGGTCATGAAAATAGGAATTTAGCCCTCAGGGCCCACTTAATTAATTTTTTTCCTTTGAAAAATCACCGGTTGCAAATCCGACTTTCACGACAGGTTTTTTTTTTTTTTATTGGAGGCGAGTTTCTTTTTGTGGCTTGTAAAGTGGTTATTTTTGCGAAGTTTTGTTCTTCTCAAATGTTTACCACTGCTGACAACCGGTTTTCCCGTCGTGAAACTGCATTTAATACCGGTTTTCAGCTTTATTTTTAGCACGAAGTCATGCTGTTCTGATCATTGCACATTTATCGGCCCATTTTGTGGCTGAGAAACTTCGACTTTTAATGTTGTTTCTGTACCCGTTGATATTGCGCAAATAACAGCATACTAAATTTTAACTTGTGGTTTGTTCTTGTCCCAATGCATCGTTGATTTCGGCCTAATTCAAAGATTTCTTTTATTTCCCCCATTTCTCCCCGCGCTTAAAGATTTTTTCCGAACCGTTTTTGTCCTTACAGGTTAAACACAAAGAGATTTATTGACAGACACAATTTTGAGTCCAACTGACCCATGTAACTCATCGTTTATTAACATTTTTGCTTTTGAACCTATTCAGATGAGCCAAAAAATATACTTGTTTTTCTGAATAGATTTTGTCTAACTACCGTGTGAGAAGAACGGTAGGCCCAAAGACAATTTTTTTTTCTCCTAAACTAAGCGCATAAAGATGTTCTCTCGTTACATACATAAAAAAGATGTCCCATTGCAATAAATACCAAGACAGGCTAAAAGTAAGATGAACTAAAATGTGAACCTATTCAGATGAGCGGCAGTGTATAACCTCCAGGTCAGAACTTTTTCTACGCAAAAAAATCAAAGTTTACTAGGTTCTTTTTATCATTACGTTGATTTTTTTGCTCCTAATCCTAATCCTTAAATTTTTGTTTGTCTATTATTTCCAATCAACTTATGGTTATCCTTTTCAAAAAAAAAAAAATATGAAGCGTAGTTTTCAACAAGTGAGTATAACGGTATTTGAAAAAGTTTCAACTTTAACAAACGTAGGAGCTAAAAAGATAAAAATAATTTTTTTGGTTCTTCTGTGCAATAATAAATTTTAGAGGTTAAAGTAAATGCCCGACCAACAATTTTGGTTCTATAAATCTTAACAGATGCAATTGTTGCTTCTGTAAAGCATTATAGAAGCAAAATTGTTAGTAGGATATTCAGCAATAAAAATGCATTCATTTATTGTCAGCAAACTCACCAAACACTTTCGATAATGCCAGTGTCACCAGTAGAAGCCAAGAGTTGAACGGACTTTGAAAAATCGTGTTTAAACTGTTCATGTTCAACTTTTAAAAGTTGCTACCTCTTGGCTTTAAAACTTTTATAACGATTATAAGTCGGGAATTAACGTAAAACTGCAAATCTAATCCACGTTTCTGTCTTTCTGAGATAAAAGTAGGTAGATATTCTTCAAAAGATTAAATACATTGTTCAGATTGGGATTTATTGATTCCAGCAGCACAGTTTTGTAGGTAATAAGTGAGGAGAGATACATTTCTTAGGGGTTGGGGTGAAAATTCTGCCGGAGTCAAAATTCTGCTTTAAAAAATTCAGTTTTTCAAAATTGTGCAAAAAATTAAAAAAGGGTTTGGAAAATGTTAAAAAGCGCGCGCGTTGCAAAATTCTGTAAAATCATCTTCTTGAAAAGTTATCTGCGTATTTGATTACTTCTCTACATAATTTGCATTCTTTAAATGCATATTAATTTTTGTTTTATAAATGAATAAATTTGAAAATATTAAGAAAAGGTTTTTAATACTAAACATTTCCGAAAATAATTCAAAATTTTTTAATTTGTCAAATAAAGATGAATAATATTCAAAAATTTGAATAAGAAAAGGAATATCTTGTATCAAACAACATCGGTTCCAATAAGTTATAGATTTTATTTGAAAGAAAGTCAGTCTATGCATTTTAAAAAATATTTGCGACACTTAAACAAACATTAATCAGGACTATTTTTCTTTAGTCAGCGCATAGGTATGCTATAAAAAAAAACAGAATTGGCAGGATTTTTTTGTTCAAGTATAATGCTGGCAGAATTTTGAAAACCAGAATTTTAAAAAGCAGAATTTTGAAAAGCAGAATTTTGAAGCCAGAATTTTGACCCGATCCCATTTCTTAGAGTAACGGTCACTTGAACTATCATTACCTAATCGAATTGTATTTTATAACCTCGTTTAAAGTATTTTTTTTAAGCTCAAAGTCCAAACACAGGATTGTAAGTTCAGAATAAGATCCAAAGATTTTATGCTCAGAAGGGAAAACAAGCTTCTTCTTCTTCTTCTTCTTAATAAAAAAAGAATGCCTTTGCCAAAGAAATACCAAAAACATTGTATCACGAAAAGCTTTCAAATACAAATTTAACCATGTTAAGCTGAAACCTTTTATCGTTGGTTTATGGCCCATAACACCTTTATCTAGACACACATACTCCTATCTCATCAGTTTTTGTAACTTCATTTTTCATAATCCTTTTGGTAATGGAACCACATCCAGGACACAGATTGTCAACAATAATTCGTATAGTCGTAAGGTATAATTAAAAAAATGCTTGTTGATGGTGTTGTTGTATCACATCCTTAAAACGAAGTAAATAAGTATACTACCTATTTGTATTCGTATTGTGTTATACCCTCTGAATACATAAAAAGCTTATAAAATTCCGTAGACCTTTTTCTCGTAAAAAACATCAGGTCATTGCAGTTACATAAATCCCAGACCTACAACAGCATCATCAACGCGCACATACATTGCAGGACCTCTGAATCCTGAACTGAACATGTGGCAATACAATAATGAACTACTATACCTAGAGGAATGGAAACTGGACGGGACTGTCCCGTGGACCGTTTGTTTATCTTCTTTATTTTTTCGGTATTGTATTTTGCATGTGTGCTTCTTTAATCAATATTTCTGCCCGTGATTGTGGCGATATTACAAAAGGGGACAATATTCGCGTTTCAACCCTTTCGTTTATAATTTTTTTTTTGTTTTGTTCAATCCCATCACATGTCCTCTTATTACCTATGCACTTCGCATGGACACCGGTCCCGCTTTACTCTCTTTGTAGGTATTTATTTTTTTTGCTGTTGTTTTTATTTCCTGTCCGCTTGCGCCTGATGCCTGTTCCGGCCTTTTCCTATTCCCATTTTACGCCTGATATCACTCACCGCGTTTCTCATATCTGGGGATAAGCTACTCATATATAGCCTAGCATTTGGCGGCGGACAGCATCCCTGTTTTCGTGAAGAGAAACAAAACGTTAAAAAAAAGGGTTCGAGAGGAATTCCTGAATTAGTTATGAATAAGAAATTGAAAAATATGGACAATTGGCTATGAGGGCCGATGTCAGTCGGTCGGGTCGGTCCGAAACGGAGTTCCTCTGAATATACATGATGTGTTTGCACAAGGCAATGATCCCGGTACGGTATGGCACAATCTGAACTAACACACACACACACATTGACAGGCATAGAAATGAGCACAAACAATTTGAATCCTTTTTTTTTGCGCTGTTTCCCTGTGGACAAAGCATCACATTGAAAGGATGCTGTCGGTTTCAATTAAAAATTCTGCCGCTTACAACAGGACACACATATACACACGAGTAGAGAGGGATGACAACGAGAATGAACGCGAAGTGGCAGTGGTATAGGACGGCTGCTGCGCGGGATGGGTTAGAGGACACAGGACAGTATACGACGACGGATTATTGCCTTCATTGGGGTTTTTAAATGTGCGGTTTTGTAATAAGGACAATATGACGCGACCGTCAACGTAGCGCGTTTTCGTTGTCATTTATTTTTTTTTCACTTTTTTTGTTGTTGTTGTTTTTATGTTTCCCCCTTTTTTTTTGGACATTCTACTTGAATATCCGATCGGCTAATGCGGGCACGCAAAAGTAATTTAATACCCCTTTTTTTGTGGAGAAAAAAAAATTATGTACAAGCTATGAAACAAGAGTCTGCTCTGTTTGCTGTTGATTCTTCTGCTGCATGTGCAAGACAACATGCATCGAATTTCATCCAAAAGAGGACATTATCCTTGTCCTGTGGGTAAAAGAGATTCAATATTGTCATGCATGTGCGATGATCAAAATTTTATCAAGGTCAAAGTATTTAGTAAATTCAATAAAATTCAATACATGAAGGTCAAGATTTCTTTCTTTCATTCAAATTGGCAGTTTATTTTCAAAACCCGACTCATTTTGACAAATAAAAATTGATTTAGCTTTGTTTCCATCAAAAATTGAAACAAAAACAATTTGACCGAATTTTGAATTTGATTTTTTTCAAATGCTCAAATTAATTTTAGTTGCAAGGTCTGCCCTCTTAGGACTTTCAACACTTTTTTGTAGTGCTCTATATAATTAATACTAATAAATAGTTGACTTTAAACAGTTGTGGTCTTAAAATGCGTAACAAGCGTACTTTATTTTTTTCTAAAGTTCGAACATCAGCTCTTTCGTTTAGTATGAAAATTCTTCTTTTTCCTTTTATTCGGCGTTTTTATGATCTCTATGTCGAGGGGTTCATAATTCCCCTATTGAATTCTCCGTATTGACCTCAGAAATATACGACAAGCCTCCTGGTTGTGTATTGTTTCAACTGAATGCTGGGGTTTTTGCATTTGCCTGTTTTGAAGTTTTTAGGCCTACCTTTGTTCTTACTTCGAGTTGGAATGTTGTATGATTTTGTTTTTTTTTTTACTGGATTCTCGGAATCCATCACTTTATGTTTAAACCGTTAATAAAGAACTGTAATAAGGAGTAGAGGACTTAAGACGCTTCCCTGGTGTACACCAAATGTGATTTCGAATTCTTTCGTGAAGGTGTTAAAAGGCGCAAATTGAATACATTAAAGATTAATTTTATTATTTCTTTAATACATATTTCGGTTTAAGCTAATTACCCTCTCCGTAGCTATGAAACAAAAAATATCGATTGACCTCAATTTAACAAAAACATCAAGATAAAAAAGAAACACTGCACATTAAAACAATATCTCTCCTACACCTACATATTCTAAATAAGTTGAAATTGAATGTGAATGAAATGAAGTTGGCTTCCTTGAAATGTCTTCATAAGCTTATGCAATACAAAATGAAAAAAAAATCCATATCACATTGAAAAAAACAAAGCAAACAAAATGTTTTCAGACAAACGTTAACGAACAAAAAAAACTCGAAACAATCGATTCACATAATTAATAGCAAATTTTCTGCCTACCTACACATCAATTATTTTATATAGCACGTACATTTGTATAAACGAGTACATATTCAATACGATGGTCAAGTACCAACCGCCATAGCAATTATTTATTCTACATACATCCAATAGATACATGAAGTATAATTTTATAATGGTGTATCTGCGAATAGCTAATAGCTTCAAATTGCACTGCTTACTGTCGCGAGATATACTCATTTACAATCCACCACCAATCAAGACAATCAATATTTTAATACCCGCCCCATTAGACGAAGTGACGCTTTGGGACGCAAACGAACGACGATACAACAAATTGACGATGAATGCACACAGTTCACCAGGTTTTGCTGCATTTGGATATTTCATTGCACAAAATCATTGCCACATAGAACTTAATGCACCTGATGCCTACAGCAGCAACTGCACAGCGCGGCAGTAGTTTAATAATTATTTTTTCAAAAACTTATTTTCTATTTCCTCTCATTGCACCAGAGCCATTAGTTATTTGACTTCACAGTTCCCTGGCATTAATTAATAATTTCTATGAAAATGAAATTTAAATCAAAAACGTCCCAATGGCAATTTAATGGAATTGCAAGTTCCCTCGATAATGCATTTTTCAACTGAGCTCTGAGAGCAATTTTAGATAAATGTTACGCCCCACCACCCACCATTTTCGCTTGTCGTCGGTCGTCGTCGAAGATTGCCTGAAGAGAATCAGAAATAAAAAATTAAATTTTACCAGCGTTGTTATAACTTTCAATAATAACTTTGAATAATAATAATAATCGTTTAGGGACGATAATTTTAGGTGATAACGTCATAAGAAAACAGGTTGTTTGCTTTTGTTAAAAAAAAATTATCTAAAAATTATTTTTTTTTAACTTTCTACCAATTAGAAAGTTTAATAAATACTTAAATTTTTACAATGCGTATAAGGAATAAAAATAGTTTATTATTATTTTTCATGAAAAAAGTGAAAAAAAATCAATCTTTTTTTTCTTCTAACAGCACTAAATCCATTTTTTATGCAACAACTTATAACAAATTTTATATTTTATGAAAGCTTATTATTTCACCTTTTATATGACACTTTAATCATTTTTCTACTATGTCTACTAAAAAAGTTAGAATATTTTAAAGCCAACCATGTCGAAATTTCAAACTGAGATTACGGTACTTCCCACACTGGTGGCTGGTCATGGGCAACAGATCTCCACAGATGTTTTGAGATATTTCTGAAGTTTTTTTAATTTAACATTGTGTAGCTTGTAGAAAATGTACCGTTATGTGTGATGGGGATACCTTAGCTTTTACAAACACTTTAAAGCTTTTTGGTTTTATAAGTTTTATTAAATCATCTTCGAACTCCGAAAACTTGATATCATTATTTCAACTTTCCAGAAATAATAAAACATTCAATCAATTTTATAACAACCCTGCTTAAATGCAACTTCTTGACGAACGCAACGCCAAAAATCCACGTCATCAATACTCTCAACGGTTACAAGGTTGGTGTAATGCCAATTGACAGGATATTACTTGTTCACCGTTTAGGCCCGATGTAGAATGTCGCCGGTGGTATTTTTTTTTTAAAGATTGGCGCTGGCCGCAGCACAACATGACAGCCGATCTGGCCATATTTGGAGGTGGTAGCCAACTTGGCTGAAATATCTGTTAAATTTATATATTTCTTGTGAAAGGAACGTGCCAAATTCCCGAATGTTGTTGTTTTGCTCAATTCGTTTTAACGTTCATCGTTTTGCGCGAACGCAGACTGCGGAGGCAGCAAAACACCAAAAACATAAATACCACAATGTTCAGGTGATTTAAGTATTTTAATACTTTGAAATTATTTTTGTCCATTTTCTTACGATCGACGACGAGAGTATAAGTTGTTGGCATGGAAGTTATTTATGATATTTGCCAAACGGTATCTTAAACACCAAAAAAAAAAAAAAAATAAAAAAAAAAAAATAAAGATAGACTTTTAAATCGCAATGTGTGCACACAGGTTAAACATAGATAATAATTAATGTGGTTATAGTGGCTGGTTATTGGTGATTTAGTGACTATGACGACGACGCTGGTAATTGTGCACATATAAGATGTTGAGTGCTTTATGTCTGAAGGTGTTATATTGAGGGCGGGTGCCGATCGTCGAATGATGCAGTTATTTTGTTAACATTTTTTCGTAAAATAACTACTATTATTGACAAACATTCTTTTTTATTAACATGCCAACATTATTTTTTTAAACGACTGATGTGGGGAATTAAGTATGTGGCTCATTAGAAGTCAGAGGTAGTTTTTAAATGTTATGTAATCAGATTTGTTTTATACGGAAAAATAAAAGCAATTATGTGAGTGATATAAATCACAAAAAAAGACCATGGAAATGATTATACTTTAACTCAAACATCGTTTCATAATTCTTTACTTATACAGTGTAGGATGTAAGAAGCCATTAGCTAAATCATTAATTTATGTTAAGATAAAGAAATCCCATTCTGCACTGATTTCAAATGTTTTTGTTCCTAAAGGAAATTAACATTTTCATGCTAAACAAAAGAGCTGACGTTCGAACTTTAGAACTAATAAAGTATGCTTTTATGCATATTTTAAGAAAAAACTACACAAAGAAATTTTGTATTCATTTGATAACTACTCATTGAATAAATTCATATGAATAACTTTTTGCAAAAAGAGTAGGGGAGTGCTGGAAGGTTGACCAATCCGCCACGTGGTAACATTTTGTTTGCATTGAAATGAAAGCTTTTGACTGAAAAAAAATTATAGAGGATAAAAGAGGCAACATTGTATGTTTTTCTAGGCTGGGGTCAACTTGTTCTAAATCAAAGATGCAACAGTTTTATGCGCGTAAGCTATGAGAGCTTGATAAATTTGATTGTTTTCTGTTTAGAAAAGTGCTAATTAATTTTATTCCAGTCTCTCTAGTTAGTGAAGAGCTGCTTATCCTGCATATAGTTAGCACAGTTTTTTAATGTAGGATTTTAATTAAAAAAAAAAAAACAGTTTGAAAAATAAGAAAAGTCAGTATTGAATAAGTTAGTTAATTAGGTTTTTATTTCATATTTTTTTATTTCATTTTTGAACATGGTTTGACATAATTTTGGATTTTACTTTAATAATTCTGATTTCAAAATAATCAAATAAGAAAATAATCAAAAATTTAGAAAAAAATGTTTTTTTTTATTCAAATCAGCCCTAAAATTTTTTTTTTTGAAATTCAATCCATTCGAAATAGATTAAAAATAAAATCACCAAATTAAAAGAAAGAAACCTTTTAATCAGCTTTCATTTCTATATTCTCAATCTTCGTTTCATCGTTTCCTGCTAAATTCTCGACCCCTTCTCTTCTTCGAAATGTCGCTATTATAGCCAGCCATTATTCGTTCAAACACTCGCCACGCTCTCTGAAAATCGTTTCTTTTTCTTCAAATACTCTTGAGAATATTATTTTTTACTTATAAACTGCTTATTATTCATATAATTCCACCCCAAAATAAAAATCAACAAAAAAAAAATAAATTGAAAAAAAGAAAATCAACAGAAGAAAAAAAATATATATAAAACGCTTTCTCCCTTTTTCCGAAGCAAGAAGGACATGTTTTCTTCTCATTTGCTTAGTGAAAAAAAAATACAACAAATACAAAAAAACACGAACTTTCCAAACAATCCTTGAAAATAAAAAGGAAATAAAACATAAAGAGATACAACATGGAAAATCAGCCGCCATTATTTCTTTTTATTCGCCAAAAAAAAATTCTTTATATAAAGGACACCCCACATTGGTTTCAAGGAAAAAGCCAACGGACATCACAGAGGCCCCATCACATCAAGGAAGACGAAAGGAAGAAAGCTAAAAAATAAGAAAAAAAAAAAAGAAATAAGAAAGCGAAACCTTGTCAGGAGGTAAGCCAAAGCCATCGACCAACAAGCCAACAACTAGAAACCAACATCTTGGTCCTTACGATACCCCAACATCTTCATCATCAACATCTCACCACCATCACACCACCATCACACCACCATCACACCATCATCAACATCACCATCATGAGCATTGACGAGTCCTTGTTTGTTGCAAATTATGGGATTTCGGTTGGCAACTCAGTTCCTCTTGCTACTCAAATTATTTTTTTTTTCATCTTCCTCTTCAAATAAAATTATCGATTTGGCTTCTTCATGCAAAAGGACGAAAAATTGTATGGAGGGAAAAAAAATTGATGTCAAGAAAATAGAAACATGAAGATATCCTTAAGAAAAGAAAAATAATAATGTACACAGAATTGAAAATTGGAGTGGAATCATAGGTCGAGCTTTGGGGGCAATGTATATCGGCTTTCCATTCAACCCACAACCACCCCATCTGGGCTAAGGAGTTTTCATTTTAAATTGGGAGCAGCAGAATCTCCTTACACGAACGACCAAACGACCCTGGGTGATTGAATGAAACACTGAGAGCACATTCACTCTGTTTACCAAGTATACCAACGAACGACTGCGAAGGATGTAAATCTCCATCTTGTTACCGAATAGAGCGAAGGACATTATTTTCCACCCTCGATTTGATTTTTAAGAAGATACAAGCAATTTGTATTTAATGGATAAGTAGGGGTGAATAATTTTTTTCTTTTTTTTTTTTCTCTTAATTTTGTATATAATTTTTTTATTTCTTTTTTTTTATATTTTTTTGGAGAAAAGTAAAGAAATAAGAAGGGAATTTCAAATATGGCCGCTGATTGAATGCTTCGAGGTGGGAGTGTTCTCATTTTTTTTTTTTTAAGTTCTTGTTTTTTTTTGTCGGGCTCATTTTCTAGCTTTTTTTTTTTTTTATAAGCAGCAAGGGAATCACTTTAATTTACAGCCAAGTAATTTAGATAAACATTTTGAGCATAAAGATAAGGCATAAAGGTATACATTAGCATTAGTATAAGCAAATAATTATACATTTGGGGGTCTTCTCGAATGACTCAAGGGTCATTGGGATTTTTTTTTTTTAATTCATTTGGGATATGGATATATATTGAGATGAAAATAAGAAAGATCGTAAATTAGAATACAAGAAACAAAAAATCAAGTTAAATTAGTTTTTTTTTTGTGTAAAAAATAAAAATAACTTCTTCTTTAATTTACTAGTCTACAAAAATATAGGTTAGATCCCGAGTAAAAATAGAAATTGAATTTTGAAAGAAAAAAATAAAAAAAAATCTTGAAAATTTCGGCGCACCACCGCCTCACCACGACTGCACCATGTCCGCACCATTTAATTTTGTATGGAAAATTTGCTGCACCATGATACATAATTTTGGATTATTGAAAAATAAAAAAAAAACTACAGACGGGAAGGAGATTCGAACCCCAGTATGCAGAGCATTTTCAATTAGAAGTCCAACGCTTTAACCACTCGACCACTAAGTCATGTTTGTACGAACTGGCAATTTGTTACTTAAGTCCAAATAACTTTGAAGACGACTTAAACATTTGTATAAGTACGAGAATAGAATTTTCGATCATGGTGCACCGAATTTTTCATTCAAAATGAAATGGTGCGGACGGTGTGCAGTCATGGTGCGATGGTGGTGCACCAAATTTTTCATTCCAAATGAAATGGTGCGCACATGGTGCAGTCGTGGTGTGGCGGTGTTGCAGCGATTTTTTTTTCATATTTTTCATTTTTTCAAATCGAAACGGTGTGGACGTGGTGCAGCGGTGGTGCAGCGGATTAGAAATTTTTAAAATGGTGCGAAGGTGGTGCCGCGGCGGTACGGTGGTTTTGAAGTTTTTGATCATGGTGCGGACGTGGTGCATCGGTGGGGCGGCAGTAAAAAAGTGGTGCAGGGGTGTGGTGGTGTGGCGAAATTGCATTTTTACTCGTGATGCCCGTCAAACGATCTAGGTTTACGAACTTTGTTGTTATATTTATAATTTGCCTCAATGAAGTTAAAATACATTGCAAAATGTTCGCTAAAAACTTCCGCCATCAAAGAACTCCTGATTGCCTCTCAATTTTACGAGCAAAAATAATGCAAATAACAGCGCAATCAATTAGCGTATCACATTACATTGTTTTCACTCAATATCTCTCCACTTCCCATAATATCATGCGGCTGGGCTGTCTAACTAAGGCTGGACGCAAAGGCACTTTATTTCAATTTACCTCACGCACTCATCAATAAAATAGAAAATAATGAATAATTTAATATCCGCACCGTAATTATGTAAAAAAAAACCTTTCTGTAAGGCACATAAATATACTACGCACAACAAGCTCCTTTCTATTTGATGGAGAGAGAGTGGAAAAAAATTACAAAAATAACCATCAAACAAGCAGCAGCAGCAGCAAATTGATGAACTAAAAAAAACTTCAAAATGACTGGCAGGAAACTTCCTGTGTGCTAGCTAGCTGCTGTATAGCATACCGGTGCCGTTCACATTTTTATTGCTTGCCAATAATAGACCCGACCATAATATTTAGATGGTCATAATACCTGCGTTGCATCACGTCGTTGGTCGTCGTCGGTCGCGTCGCTAGAACCTCTAATTAAATCCTAAGTTATGGCATCAGCTTTGGCAATATTGCGAGAGAGTCTTGAGTGCTGCTGGCTGGCTGGGGTTTGGTATGGAAAGATGCCAATCAAAGTCATTCGGACACTAAAAGCCCGTTTGCGGTGAGTCTTTTGCTCTCTCTCACTCTGAACTGATTACTAAAAAAAAAAAAACTTATCGGGCTTTCAAATCATGATATGGGAAATCTTTTCACCAACTTTGACTTAAAAACAAAATCAAGTGTTCAATGCTTCCATCTGTTTACGCCTTAAGAGATTGGTAAAAGGATTTATGTTTCTTATTTTTATTTTTGGTTGATTTCTTTCATAGTTTTGTTGTGCGGATTTGTGGTCCCTGTTGGCTCAATTGATGTTGATTAATTCCTAATGACTGTCTTGCGTCCAACTTGCATACGTAATTACAGGTTTGGCATTGATTTACTCGGAAGACCGAACGTGGGCTGGTCGCGGTTACGCCTTATACCTATCTATGGACTGGTTACAAGTAACGCTCTCAACTCAATGAACGTGTGGTGCGTTGACAGTCAATCAACGTACACATACATTTGTAGTAGTACCTAGTGTATAAGCTTTTTCATTGCACTTGCTCTGACTGACTAGCTGGCCGTCCTGACAAGCACAAAATAGTACAACATGGAGAATGGACGTGCAGAATGATCGATTATGTGCGATAAAAAATGCATAACTATTTGCTTTGAATTTGATTTCAAGTTTTTATTTTTTATTTTATTCTATAAGATTGACAGTTGCAATGTGTAAGACAGCAGTGTGGCGGCAGAGAATTGAGTTTGATATATGAAATCCGCAGGTGTTAAGTTGAAATCTTTGAAAATTGAACTTGTTCAACTAGAATAAAAAAAATTACTACATAACAATTTGAAATGTACAAAAATAAATTTACATTTTATGGAGGAATTTGAATTTAAGGACAAGTTTTTAAGGAACCGCCTCGAGGTATAGAATAGAATTTGAAATCAGTCATTTCAAATGCTCTGTTATGGACTTTGTTCCGCTGAAACATAGGTACTATAAAAAGGAATTTCCAACGCAGGTGTTAGTACTCAAAGAGAACAAAAATTTATCATGAAACATAATCTTGTTAGTGGTATTACACAAATCGTCCAAGTAAACTCGAAATCTTATCAATGGAAGATATTTCTAAATATTTTATTATTATTTCTACAGGTGAATTTTGGTATCATAAAGCTTGGAACTATTACTTTTCTAAAATTTCATAAAACTCATGGAAAAAATTTTAAAGTATTTTTATGATGTAGCCCAGGGAAATTGGTAAATTAAATCGCATTTTTCGCGGGACAAAATTTTTTTCATGGAATGTGTTCGGGGGGTTGTCCTTATAATAAAAGTCAATTTGTTGGTATGATTGGAGGTTGGGAACAGCCGCCATCTTGGAAAAGAGATTGGTATCGTTTTTATTGAATAGCTCCATTGGTATTCATTTTAACAAAAAATGACAAAGGCATGACTTATTAACAATAAAATTATCTAAAAAATGATATACAAAATAATTCCGTGAGTTGATCAAATAAAATTTTATAGGTTGTTAAAGTGCGGGTTTGTGTCGCAACGTTGGGGCAAAATGGCATTTTTTCATATATCTGACGAACTTTTGATTTGTCTGGGTAATTCTTCAAGAATGAATTATAGTACTTATAATTATCTATAAAATGAGCCCACAATCGTTATTGTAACCATCATATTGTAGAAGTAATCTAACTTCGAAATTCTCTATGTAATAGTCGAAAGTGAGAAAAAAGCAAGTTTTTTGCTGTTAGGCCTAGCAAATTTTGGGAGTGTAGGTATAACCAAAATATAAGTACGCAGTTTTGTACCCATGCTCGTCTTAATATCGAATTTTCTTCTTAAAAGTCTTTAAAGGCTAAAAATAGGGTATTTATATAATCGCTGGTAGAGGCCCAAAAGTTATCTCGGAATTAAAAAGTAAGTATACACTCAGAGTCTTCCCTTCCAATATGCAAGTTTTGAGACCTCTTACGTTTAAATTTAACTTGTTTATAGAGTTCAGACAGAAGTTTTGATACCCTTTTTGAATACCCTTTTTACGAGTCTATTTTATCGTAAGAGGTCTCAAAAGTTGCGTATTGAGAGAAGATTCTGAGGGTATACATACTTTTTAATTTCGAGATAACTTTTGGGCCTCTACCAGCGATTATATAAATACCCTATTTTTAGCCTTTAAAGACTTTTAAAGCTCGAAAAGTTATGTTCAAATTAAAAAGTAAGATCATATTAAAAGCTACTCGTTAATACGCAACTTTTAATACCTCTTTCGATGAAATAAGAGCAAAAACATAAATCATCATAAAATGACGGGACACTCTAATGTACATATCTTATTAAGAGTTTATTTTGACCAATTAAAATTCGAAATATGTTAAAATTTATCTCGATCTGCGTACCAGGCTTAAGGTTATAATATATATATTCCATTCAACGCACATTCACCTCTTTTTTTTTTAATGAACAAATAAATATTAAAAATACTTAAAAACTAAAATTATAAGACCTCGTGAATTAGGAAGCGAAAGTTATGAATTAACCCAACGGCAGGTTAAATCATGAATGCCCTAGGCATGGCATTCTTTGCTTTTTTTTTTCATAAAAATAGAATAAAAAATGTCGAATGATATGGAAATGGATGCATGCGATTTTTAGTGTGACTCCGAAGTAAGTTCCAAAGTCTTTTCCAGTCAGATTTGGGACAATTTAAAACTGCCATATAAAATCGTTTACAAATTTTACAAAACCTTCCGATGCGAGCAGATATTTTTATTAATAAGAGAAATAAGATCCAGCCTAACTTACACCTTAGTTTGGTGAAAAAAATGGCAGTAGTTAAAGAAGAGATTCTAGGTATTAGGAAGAAAACATTAATGTTACAATTCTTCTTATTTTTAAAAATCTGTTTTATAAAAATTCTAGTTTTACTTTATTTGCGGCCCATACCTACAAATTTAGATCTCGCTGTTTTGACCCCTAGTAACCATTGAGTTTGACATGCCTGATCTAGGGTATTAAAAATAATGCTTGCTTTGAAATCTTTGGTTTGTTAATTTTTCACATCTTTTATTCAAAAACTCCTCATTTTTTGAAGTTTTCAGATTTTGGTATATACAAAAAATATACTAATATAAAATTATTAAAGTTTAAAGTATATAAGTATCATAAATACCATTGAATTTCTTAAACGTTAACTTTCATTTTTATCCTTGCTGGAGCACTTTTCCTTTCAAAAAGTAAACACAAATGCCTTCATGTCCAAGTTTGTGTTTTCTGCATTTTTCGAAAAAATAAAATGCACGACTGGGGTCGCACGAACTTGCTCTTAGAGTTAAATTTGCTTAAATTTTTAAGACTTTTTATACCTATAAAAATTTGGAAAAAAAAAATAAAATTCGTTAAAAAAAAAAATAAAATAAAACCTGAAATTAAATTGCCCTCCAAAACAAGTATGCAGTTTTGATTGATATATTAATATACATTTTTAGAAAAAAAATTTTCAAAATCGTTAGAGCCGTTTTTTAAAAAACTTATTTTTTATAAATAATTTTTTGGAAAATAAGTTTAAAAATAAAGTTGGTATGCCATTTTGTAGAAATCACTAATCAACATCTAAAAACAAAATTTCAAAAAAATTCAATGTCCCGTTTTCGAAAGTTGGATTTTTCAAAAAAAAATTTTCAAATTTTTTTTAAAAATCCAAAAATTATTTTTTTCAAAATTTTATTTTTGGCTTATATTTAAATTATATAAAAGCTTCTTCACAAAAAGTTTCGTTAAAATCAAATAAGCAGTTTTGGAGATAATCGGATTTGAAAAAAACGGTTCTATGGCAGGTACCATTAATAATGATTTTCAAAAAAAAAATTTTTCATTGAAAGATAGACCTTAGCTTAAAACTAACATTTGAATTTTTTAAACAAAATCGTTAGAGCCGTTTTTGAGATATTTCAATTTTACTAAAATCGGTATATGACAAGTACCGTTATTTTTGGTCCAAAAAAATTAATTCCAAAAACCCCTCTGGAGAGTCGCCAAATAACGCTGCATACTAAGTTTGACATCAATCGGTCCATCCGTTTAGGCTGTAGCTCCTTATACAGACAGACAGACAGACAGACAGACTGACAGACTGACAGACTGACAGACTGACAGACTGACAGACTGACAGACTGACAGACTGACAGACTGACAGACTGACAGACTGACAGACTGACAGACTGACAGACTGACAGACTGACAGACTGACAGACTGACAGACTGACAGACTGACAGACTGACAGACTGACAGACTGACAGACTGACAGACTGACAGACTGACAGACTGACAGACTGACAGACTGACAGACTGACAGACTGACAGACTGACAGACTGACAGACTGACAGACTGACAGACTGACAGACTGACAGACTGACAGACTGACAGACTGACAGACTGACAGACTGACAGACTGACAGACTGACAGACAGACAGACGGACTTCCGGGACCCACTTTTTTGGCATTGTCTACCATCGTAATGTCATGGAAAAATGTTATCTCAACTTTTTTTTTTTTTACGAATGCATAACTTGATATATAGTACCTATATCGCAAGTAAAAAATATGGAGAGCTTTTATCTACCATAAACTATCGCCATCCCAGAACCTTTCCTAAATGACTATGGTTATGTCTGATTTAGGATCTGTACTGATTATTCAGCTGCAGCTGTCCTGTTTTGTTTCAGCTGATGGCATTATGAGAAAAACATCATCAGAGATAAATTTCCCATAAATATCCCAAAATTGTTTTGTAAAGTGATATTTCTACTTACTAATTATTCGAACCTTATAAACCAGTACCTACTTGTATTTAAAATTACAAACACATTCTTAATTTTTTTACAGAAAATCAATTTGAAATCCATATAATATTCAATTAACTTATACCTTCTTTACATTTTTATTTAAAATTCTACCATTACCACTACTATCCTCTATCTGTCAATCAATTTAAACCACACGCGCCCAGCTTTTTGTTCCTGCTACTGCACAATCAACAACTCCAACTGCTCTCAATAAAATTATCTTCTTGTTTTGGAATTGGTAATTGATACTCATGTCATCACTCATCATATCATCGCGCAAGTGATCTTAGCAATGATCAATGACTAAAACTGGAAGCCAATCGTTGCTGTCATTATAAAAAAACCACAAGAAAAAATAAACAAACAAAAAAGTAAAAAAAAGTAGTATAATTTTCTCAAGAACTCACTCTGTCATTCTTGGAAATGTTGTTGATATAATTAAATGTCTCATTAAGTTTAAAAGAAAACTGCCAACCGAACTAATTTAGGTATAAGGATACGAGAGTATACCAAAGTTGTCAAAGAAAATTCTTTAATTTATTGTGACATGTTTTATGGATATATTCATCTCAAAGTTGATCATCTCAGGTAAAAAAAAAAACTTTCAAATCGTCAAGTATTTAGATAAATTTATTTCTTTTTTCAGTTCATGTTTAGGGTTTTTAAATTACATTCTTTTACACTTCATATTATTAAATTTTTATAAGTTAACATTAAAAAAAAGTTATAAAAAGTTCTAAACATCATGAAAAATGATAATTTTATCATCTGAAATTGTAAAGTGATGGTTATTCAATTGTCGTGATCACTCGCGATTTAATAACCCAATTTAATTTTTCTTTTAAATCAGCGATGACAAATTGTGCAACAATTCAAAAATATTAATACCAAACGGTCAGTGTGGCGTATGCGTAACATTTTTATAACTTAGTTCTTCAAAAGTTTTTTTGCTTTTGCACTTTCTTGTGCCTAAAACCATTTGGCACAAGAACCGATTCATTCTTATGGAGTTTTCGATCCACATTGATACGAGTACCTACTCCTTTGTAAACGGCTTGAGGTGTTAGCATATCTTAAGTCTGTTTTGGATTAAGCATTTCGTGTCGGTTTTTTTAAAAATTAACATATTCAGGACTATGACTTCAAATACATGATAGAACAAAATTTCTGATATTTACAAAAACTACTTTGTTGATGATAAACAGGGCAAGGATTTTTATGTGAATACATATTTTTTTCCGAATTAATAGAAGTATTGGAATAAGACAGTTTTTCGAATCAAGTAATTTCCTTTAAAATGGCATTTAGTTGTTAGTGCAATTTTTTGCATATTTTGCTTTAAATGCATATAAACTGTTTTTAGTGCATATTTTAATGATAAACACATTTTTTTGCTTCATATTTTTGAAAAATTAAAGAATTCTTTTTGTTTCACTTAATTTTTTATTTGATTCAAGGGGGTGAAGGTACGAAACTTATTCATTTTAATTTCAACATCCATTAAGAACGCATTTTGCAGCACTTAACACAATTCCAACCGTCACAGTTTCTAGTTTTACTGCAGTAAAAAACCTACTATGCAAATAATTTTGAAAATTTTGAAGAAGTTTTCAATTAATTGGGTGACTCTATAAAAAAAAAATTTAAAAAAAATGTAAAACAATGCTGAAAAATCGTTTCGTCAAAACCTGACGATGAAGAGGTTTTGGTAAACTTTTCGGGTAAAGAGATACTTGCGTTCAAAAATGCTTCAATGATACCGACTGAATTTGAACAGACCTTTTCCATGTTCAAAAGTTATGACAGGCCAAATAGGCAGAATTTTACCTTTTAAAATTTTAGGAAATATTTTGTGGTGTATACCAAAACAATTTATTCTAATGATTTGTTTGCAGTGCATAAAAATGATGATGATAAAAATACACGTTTCGGGTATTACGCATGAAAGTGTCTGTGTTTTTCTATTTTTTAACTTTTATTTATTTATTCACCAAGTAGATTAAATACGTAAAGGTGAACTTTTTTTATATCCCGACAAGTATACATCTTGCTAATTTGATAATAATGACTTTTCAGTGAATTTGAAAATTTTGAAAAAGTAAAAAAACAGTTTTTATACATTTTTTTAACTTTGACCTGGAATATCTTTGAAATGGTTAGTTCTAATACTTCGTAACCCAGAAAAGTCTATTTTTCAGGAGAGGCAAAAAACTAAGTATGAAATGTATGAGAATCAATGCTAATAATCTGGTTTTGATTAAAATTGGCTTTCTCTGGGTTACGAGGTATTAGAACTACAGCGACGATATATTAATTTATTTTTTTCATTTTAGTTAAGAAAGATTTTATCCAATTTTTGGCCTCGAAAATATTTTATAGGATTAGATAAATTAAAAAAAGGTATAAGACCTTTTTTGTAGAGCGCTTCCCGACTTACAATTTTGCTTCTGTAAAGCTTTATACATATTTCTTTTGCTTCTATAAAGCTATATAGAAGCAAAATTGTTAGTTGGGTTAAGCCTTTGGCTGCCATAGCTATCATTTTTGGGTGACACCTTATCTAAAATATCAGTGCACTAAAAAGCTGCCAGTCAAAGGGTTAAATTATAAGAATATGTAAGGAAATTTCCTAAAAAGTCGATTGATAAAAAAAATGATTTTTTTATATATGAGATTGATGTCAAAATGGAAAGCTACGAAGCTCATATTTTTTGATTATATTCTAGAGGTGTCTAGCAATCGATTTTTCGGAGCATACATAAAAAAAATCATGTGTGCAATTCACACGCGGTAGAAGTGAAACCTTAAAAAAATATTTTTTCGTGAAAAAAACCGACAATATCTAACTTTTTTTTTTTGTTTTATCACCTTTAAATCCATTTTTATGACAACTTAAAATAAATTTTATAACATCCGAAAGCTTCTTGTTTCAGCTCGAAATATTTATATCGACCATGTCTATACAACATCTACAAAAAGAACTAGATTTGTTTGAACCCAATCAGTTGTCTCAAAAAAAGCAAAAAAAATTATTCTTTTTTTCTCTTCTAACACCATTAAATCCATTTTTTTAAATGACAACCTATAATAAATTTTATAATCAATTTTATTATTTCATCTTTTAAATGACGCTTCAATCATATTTCTATGATGCCTACAAAAAAGTAAGAATTTTTTAAAGTCAACCATGTCGAAATTTCAAACTCAGATTACTGTACTTCCTACACTGGTGACTGGTCATCGGCAACAGATCTCCACAGGTGTTTTGATGAACTTTTCAAGTTTTTCAATTTAAGATTGTGTAACTTGTAGACCACGTAACGTTATGTGTGATGTATCGCAAATGAAAGGTAATATTATTGGCATGCGTATCGATGTTAAATCAAATTTATATGTGCTCTTGATCAAAAGATATAACGTGTTTAGTAAAAAATTATATTTTTACCGTTATCTCAGGATTTTGAATATGAAGTTGATTGAAATTTTGTCCAATTATAGTTTATTGTATTACCTATCTACAGTATAAATTTCATTTATCTATCTATTAGAACAAAAAAGTTATAATCAATTGATTGTTCCTGTCGCTTTTTCGTTTCATCTTGTTTCAAATCACTACGATACTAGAGAAGTTTTCACTTCAAAAAATATTCGGTTTTTTTGACCCACCCTACGGTACGTACTTCATCGTAATAAGGATATAACCTTCTTTAGCTAACAGTTCAGCACTACACAATTTTTTCACGGTTTGACAAAATCTAATTGTGATCATTTGTATCAAACAGCAGCGATAACGAATTGCTCAACAATTTTAAAACCTTAATTTAAAACGAGCACTGGGGCGTATGCGTAACATTTTTTTAATACACATTTTTGCTGATTAAGAAACTTTTTATGTTGGCGAAACTGATAATGAAACCAGTATCTGTTCTGTATGTACTATTTTGTGCCTATTAACATTACGGTTGTCTCTTGAAATTCTTAAGATTTACAATTCAAAAACATATTGAGATGAACTTTAGGATATTCACACGAAAAGTGTTAAAGTGTTCATATAGTTTGAATACTTAAGGGGGGAAATCCCTCTGGATTTTTTTTATTTTTGCATTATTTTTTTTTTTGCGTAATAAATTTATTTATAAACCGAAGAAACCATTTTCAGTGGTCTTAGCCTCAAATAAGCCTCAAAAGTGCCTAGATAGTCCCGAAACCAATGCGCTTCGAACCTACCATAGTACGAAAACGAAAACTTTAAACGCATTTTTTTCGAAACTAGTTTTTTTCCGCGCCGTGCAAAGTAACTCAAAAACTAATGAAGCTTTTGACTTGAAATTTGAAGCAAATTACTCCTTAACTTATTGGCCACAACATGAACCTAAAAGTTGAATAAAATTTGTACAGTAAATATTTTTTTTAACTACTTCTTTGTAAAAAAAACATGGTTTTTGTAAAAAAAACATGGTTTTTTTCTTTTTTTTTATTTCTAATTTTTATTTTTCATTTAAAAAATAAATTTAGGTTCATGCAATGCGTACTAATATCATCTAACGGAAAAAATTTCCTTTTTGATTTAAGATGATTTCCTGGACCTGTGCATTGCACGGCGTAAACTAGAGGCGTCAACTTTGAAAGGCTCCAGAGCCGCCATTTTGTTATTTTTTCATTTCAAAAAAATTTTTTCAATACTTAATAATGTCAGTAATATCTTGTCTTTTTCCAAATTTCGATAAGTGCTTTCAGTTTTCATAAAAAAATATTGAAAAAGGTGTTGTCCAGAGGGATTTCCCCCCTTAAATTTTGTGGTATAAAAATGCAGAATTCTTTGTTAAATTTACTCAAGAAAAAAAAAAAAAAAAAAAATAATGTGTGCAATTCACACGTGGTGGAAGTGAAACCTTAAAAAATCATTTTTCTTGCAAAAAATAGAAAAAATCTACCTATTTTTATTCTATCACCTTCAAATCCATGTTTTTTATACGACAACCTATATAAATTTTATATCATCTGAAAGCTTATTGTCTTCGCTTATATACATTTATGTCGATCATGTCTATGACACATCTACAAAAAGAGCTAGAATTTTTTGAACTCGATCAATTTTCATAAAAAAAAAACAAATTTTTACACCATCTGAAAGCTTATTGTCTTAGCTCAAAATATATATATCGATAAGGTGTATGAGACATCTACAAAAAGAGCTAGAATTTTTTAAACTCGATGAAATTTCATCCAAAAAGCAAAAAAAAACATTTATTTTTATTCATGCTATTATATCAATTTTTTTGTTTGACAACCTATACAAAAATGTATACCATGTGAAAGCTTATTGTTTCACCTTGTATATTGATGCAAAAATCTTATTTCAAAGATGTCTGCAAGAGAAGTTAGAATTTTTTAAAGTCAACCATGTCGAATTTCCAGACTGAGATTACGGTACTTCCTACACTGGTGGCTGGTCATCGGCAACAGATCTTCACAGGTGTTTTGAGGTATTTTTACATTTTTTTCAATTTAAGATTGTGTAGCTTGTAGAGCACGTAACGTTATGTGTGATATATCAAATAAAAGGTTATGTTATCAGCATGCGTATTAAAGTTAAATCAAATTTGTATGTGCACTAGATCAAAAGATATAACGTGTGTTGGAAAAGAACATCTTTTTACCGTTATCTCCGAATTTTGAATATGAAATTAATTGAAATTTTGTACAATTATAATTTATTTAATTACCTATCTACAGTACAAATTTCATTCATCTATCTATTAAAACAAAAAAGTTATAACAAGTTGAAGTCGTGTCGCGTTTTCGTTTCATCTTGTTTCAAATTACTACGATACTAAAGAAGTTTTCACTTCAAAAAAAAATAAATACCAACCTAGGAAAAAAAAAACTAAAATGATCCTAATTTTTCAACGCTTAGTTAGTGAAGCTCAAAGCACCGCAGGTTTTTCTTAGTTTTTTTTTTTTTTTTGTATTTTATCAAAACGCCACTAAAATTAATGGATGAACTATTGAGGAATGGTACAAAAAAATCTCTTTCTAACCGCCGAATATATTATACGGCGTTGCACGTAAAAGATTCGTTTAATTGAAAAGAATTTTCAAAGAAAAACACTGGCAACAAAATGTTCCTCTCTCTCTCTCTCTCTCTCTTACAGCCTTAGAATGATGGTGGAACGAAAAATTATATTCAAAACCTTTCCCCCATCTGTCTCAATTCATTCATTCATTTTCCAGCATTCGTTTTAGGTTTGGCTTTCTTCTGCGAGCGAAGGTATGTACCTATTTCTCGGTTCAGGATTCAACTTCTATAGATGTATTGAGGATGCAGATTTTGCAACTCAAAGGACCTGCGGTTACATCCTGTCTAGATTTTTTTTTGTTCATATATTTTTCTCTCAATGTATTTTCCTTCTTTTCTAAAATACAAATTAAAAAAAAAAACAATTCCCTCTCTTTAGAAGACAAAATACATTTAAAACAAAAACACAAAAAAAAAAAAAAAAACTAGAAAAATTCAGGAAAATAAATCACATTTTTTCGTATGCAATTTCACTTTTTTAAAAGCTTCCTGCAGGTAGTAGCTAGTTGCTAGCTAAATCTAGGTATGTGTTTGGATTCAAATTCAGTCAGAGATCCACCATCATCATAAAGAGGGTACAGAATGGTGCTGAGCTGCTCTTAGATGTTTCGTCTTCCTTTACAATTCTCATTTCTAGTTCTTTTTTTTTTCGTTCGTTTCTTCTTTTTTTGTTGCAACTTTTTCAACTTTTTTTCTTTATGGGTAATACAAAAGCTTGGCATGTAATTATGTCCCGTAACGATAGCTCGTTAGTGACTGGTTGCAAAATGAAGGAAAAATACTAGAAACGAAAAAAATAAAAAAGAATCAGCATAGAATCTCAAACTCTATGGTCTATTTTATAAAAGACACTGTGAGTGGCGCAACGTCCAGACATATACCCAGAGACTTTGGCTTGCGGTGGCCAGGCCATATCTCTATATAGCTTTCTGCCCTGATGTAATATGGATACAAAAAAATACAAAAAACAAGGACGATTCCAAAGAAGTGAAACGAAAGAATCCTGTCAATTTCTTTCTTGGTTTGGTTTATTTTTTTCTATTTCTTCTAGGCCAGGCCCATTGTATTTGATTACTACATATGCCAAGTTTGGCTTTTTGGTCGACTCCTCGGATGCTATAGACTCCGGTACTCACTCACTCTATTTGCGTTGAACCGTCCGGAATAAGGATGGAACTGTGTTGTTCTGTAGATCGGTACGAGAGATGGATGATGAGGACCTAGGACGACGACGACGACGGTAAAGTTGATGGTACAATGGGTTTTCTGCAGTTAGCCGCATTGAAGAGGTCCCATAATGACGACTGAGTCCACTTAGACTCAGACTTTGTTTGCCAGACGGAAACTTGAGTGGGCCTGTGGGGAACATTTCTACATTTTGTTCATCCATGATGATGTTTCCCTATATTTTATATACAAAAGGGTATTATAGTGGCTGGCTCTTGGTTGGTTTTTTTTTTTATTTTTTATTTTTTTTTCTAGGCATAGAGTCGTCGATGATTAGTATTCTTGGAAGAGAAAAATATATATAGCACCCACCTATACCTAGTAGAAAAAAAGCTAGATTTGCCGCTTGGATTAGTTCATTAAGGCCGTCAGTCAGTGTTTTATGTATGTAACCTTTCAACGTTGGAAGCAAGGGTAATGGGTTACAGCATCATTGGATTTGTTTTGTTTTTATTCCTATTTCTATTTTTATTTCTATTTATTTTGTTGTTGTTTTTTTTTTTTAGTTATGTTTTTGAATTTTAATAGGGTGGTAATTGGAATTTTTTTTGCAAGGATACCTAATCTGCGAATATTGTGGATAGGTTATAGGTAGACCAGCACTTTGAAGGTTAAAGGTAGAATTTTCATGGAATTTACCAAAAGTTGCAATTATACTAAATTTTAAAGGATAATCATTATGATTTATCAGTTTCTAATAAAAGCTTTTCAAAGAAGGTTTAAGAAAGAAAGCAAGTCAGTTATTAAAAAATAAAATCACAAAAAAACTTCTAATCTTGCAAACGTGGATTGGAAATTTCGATATTATATTAAACTCTTGAGCGGCCAATTGCATTTTTTGAGAATCCAAGGTTAGTACAATTTTCGATATTAAGAATTTCCTTATTCAAAATTACTCAATAACTGCAATTTTATGAAAACAATCACATTAAAAATAATATAGATTAATGACGTAAAAAAAGTAAAATCAAAAAAAAAACTTAATTTGTTGTTTTAAAGAAGAAGAAAACCCCAACTTAAGCTTTTCACTCAGGATTTGAAAATATTTTTAATTCGTTTATTGTGCAGGTATTCTTTTCGTTACAAATTTCAATAAAACTGGATTTTTTTCAAAAAAAAAATTAAATAACAAAAATTTGTTTTTTATTGTACCAAATTTCTTTAAAATTAATATAGTGACTGTTCTTACAATAACTAAAATAAAAAAGTTTTGAACTATAAGAGCAAATGCGTGCGAACCAGTAGTGCCTTTTATTTCTAAACATTTTTGTCTGTGTCAGAAATTCAATGCAGTTAGTTATATAAAAATAAGAATAGATGTTTTTGTTATTTTAAAAATAAAATTTTTATATTTTTTTTTACATTTCTTATAACATTATGTTAAAATTAATCTTTTATAATTCTTAATATGAAAAACTTTGATATTCAAAGCAAATTTTCCCAATGTTCGACCCGTTTTGCATTTTATTTTAATTTTATAAGGAAGAATTTTAAAAAACCTCGTATCATTTTTTATAACAAAATTTTCTTTTTTGACTTTTGATTGTTTCCCACTATGTATAATTTTATTTTTCTCTGTATTATGTGTCAATGAAATTTTTTTTACGAAAATGTACTAACATATTTGTAACCAAAAGTTTCCAAAAAAAAAATATTTTGGATTAAAAAAAAATATTTTTTTGAAAAATGTTTTATACATTTTTTAAAACTTTGTATTTACGTGTCGATTAATATTTCCTTTTTATTGGCTTACGAAATTTTTTTGAAATTTTTTAAAAATTGTTTTCATAAAAAATATATTTTTTCTAACTGATTTACAACTATTAAAATAAATTGCAGTACTGGGGTCGCACGTACTTGCTCTTATGGTAAAAGTTACTCTTATGTTAAAGCTTTTCATTGAACAAAATAAGGGAATTTAAAATTTGATATGTGCACGGAATTTCATAAGTGGTGCAAAAAAAAAAAATAATTAAATACCACTTTAAATAATCTCTTACAAAAAACTAAGTATGCCATTTTATTACTTGTATAAAAAGATATTCTTAGAAAAAAAATTTCGAAAATCGTTGGAGCCGTTTTTAAAAAAAAATAATTTTTTATATATAAAATTTTTTTAACATTTTTCAAAAAAAAGTTGGTATGCTATTTTTAAGAAACAATTAATTTACACATAAAAACGAAATTTCAACATTTTTCAGAGATCCGTTTTCAAAAAATTGATTTTTCAAAAAAAAATTTGAAATATTTTTTAAAAATCCAAAAATGCGTTTTTTGAAAATTTTCTAAAATTTTAATATTAACTTTACTTAAGTACTTTTGTATAAAAATTTTCATTTAAATCGGGTTAATGTTGTACGAGATATTCAGAAACGAAAAAAAACGTCCTATGACAGGTACCGTTAATAACTTTACAAAAAATATTTTTTTTATTTCAAAAGTTGGTTCTTGTGTGTAGTACTACACACAAAAATTTTAATCAAAATCGTTAGAGTCGTTATTGAAAAAAATTCACTTTTTTATTTCCGTTATATGGAAGGTACCGTTAATTTTGGTAAAAAAAATTTCAATTTACCCTCTAGGGAATCACCAAAAACTGCTAACTACCAAGTTCGAAGAAAATCACTTCACTCGTTTAGGCTGCAGCTCCAGATAGAGACAGACACACAGACAGACAGAATTGCCGGACCCACTTTTTTGGCATTCTCCATCATCGTAATGTCATGTAAAATTGTTATCTAGAGTTCGAATTTTTTACGAGTCCTAAACTTGCCCTATAGTACCTATATCGCAAGTAAAAATCAAAATATTTGTTGTACAAAAAATTGTATGACATACTTTGTTTGGAAATCAAAACCACTGAGGAGATGTTTTCGTAGTTAAAAAAAAAAATTTTTTTTTAGTATTTTTTGAGTTTCTAAAAAATGTGGTATAAAATTAAATTAAAAATATTCTTTTATGAATTTTTAAAAATGTTAAGTATCTTAACCAACTTTTGTAAGTGTGTTTAGTTACATTTCCTTTTATTTTAGTCTACCATATTATAATGTATGTTAAATCGGAGTTCAGGGGAGCTACCATCTTGGACAGGACATACATACGTTGGTTCGCTTTTCAAGAAATGTCCACTAATGAAATACTGCTTTGGATATAAAATTAAAAAAATCGGATCACAATTTGGCAACCTTCAGCATTTTCTTTCACCAGGCATCAATATGGATTTTTGATGCCTTAATTTTATCGCAAATGAAAAGTTTATTGCAAAAATTCCACTTTTTGTAGTATTGTTCTGTGTAGGTACTATTTTATTAGTACTAGGAGAAAAGATCTTAAGCATGCTATGAGAAAACTATTGTATGCCTTTTTCATATTTACTTTCTAATGCTAAATCCTGTTTTATTCTGAGTTTTTGGAATATTAATTTCAGAACTTTAAATGAAGAATATGAAAAGAAGGCAGCTACCACTCATAGTCTTAATATCAAAACTCCATCGACAAAATGTAGTTCTTGTTTAGCTTCTTTTCAAAATTATTAATAATCTTTTTCAATTCGTCATATTTTTTTCATTAAACAAAAATTTAAGCCTTGCTAGTCAGATATTAAATATAAAACAAAAAACCATAAAACTCCTTTAAAACCTATGGGAAGGTAAAATACCTACCTAGTACCTATACCTACTTCTATTTTTCCATCTTCAAACTTTTGGTACACAAAGTCGCTGCTCTATAACTGAATTCTCTACCATTTCTATATATCCCTTCCTATAGCTTGCACACTGAAATAATCTGGATTATTCTAAAGCACCGACCCCCAAAAAATAAAATTCCCTCTCGAAACCATCAGCAGCGCTCCAGTCTTTCCTCCCCAATTACCTTCACCTATACTTCAATATACATTCAGCATATTTTAATTTCACTTCAGTGTTATGTTAGGCGGAAAGCTCATTTATTTTAGTTCCAAAACTAAAAAAAAAAAATTATACAACCTTTCCTCAAAAAATCACACAAAAACAAATGAAACAAAAAAAAAAGCAGTAGGAAAAAACTGGATAAAAAAAAAAAAACAAGGAGGAAAAACTCCACCTCTCAACCACATTTCTGGTAGAGCAATAATGAAAGGAACCTCTCAGCGTACAAAATCGCACAAAAGTTTGGCTTTCGTCGGCTTTTCTACAATTTTTTTTTTTTTTCATTTTTTATTTTTTTAACCATCACATCATCATCCGCTGAAGGTTTTTTGTTTTTGAAAATTTTTTCATATAAATTTTTGTGTGTTCTTTTTTCACTCGCTTTCATTGTAATGAGGTATAAAAGGATTTTCCACGCCACGCGAGTGCGGTGTGGCAAGGTTGCTGATGCTGCTTCCAATTCCAACTACAGCTACAGCCCCAGTCAGAACATACTGTATAGAGAGGAAGGTAGTATAACTCGCTCCGAGCTGATGGAAGAGCTACAGAAAAACAAAAAATAATATCCCAACTTTGATTCAACAGCCGAGCGAGCGTTAGCCGCCTGATCCTAGTTGTACTACCCTCATCCTTCTCCTTCGAGAGAAAAAAAAAAAGCTATGAGGTAATTATTTCTTCGTTCCAACTGTAAAATATGTATTTTCAGACCCGAAAAAAAGGCTGAAAAAAAAGGCCGCTGCAACTCCAAAAATTTCCGCTCGAATCCATCATGAAATGGCTTTTCCCTTCCTCCCCACAGCCCTGATGATGCCTATAAACACAAACACACACACACACATACAAAAAAAAAAGCATCCATAAGATATATATTTATTTTTAATTAAAGGAAAAACTAAAATGTGCACACAGACCACACTCACAGCAAACACCCACTCTGACTGATGATGGATAAGATGGGGCATGAAATTGGGGAGAGGGGGAAAACATTCCCCAAACCATCCATTTAAGCATCTGCTGATCCTGATTTGCTTCGGGTACCCAGTTCGGGTTCGGGTTCCACCAAAGGATACACCAACACCGCTAACACCATTCCACTCCACTCTTTCGGGGAGTTTTGGGTATGGGATTCCACTAAATTATAATTGCAAGACTGAAAATGAATTATAAATTTCATGCCCATTTACTTCTCGTCGTCGTCGTTGTTAACGTTGTCGGTTGGTCCGCCATAGCCGCCGCCGCATCAATTGGAGTTGGGAGTCTCGAAAAAGCTATGGGTTTGTCGCTGGACGTCAACAGGAAATGAAAAATTTATGAATCTCTCCTTGGAATGGCATTAATGTCGTCCCTTTAACTTTAGCGTTGGTGCGGGTATAAAACACGATAGGCCTTTTGAGTCATCATCCAGCATCAGCATCATCCTCGTTGTCGTTCTGGTTCTCGTTTTGTGTTCCAAACCAACTCCAAGGATGTGGTGTTTTTTCTTCAGATTCGCTTCTTTCTCTCATGACCACCAGAAACATCATCATCATCATATCCGAAAAAGGAGAGGGTGTTTGGTCTTAGAATTGTGATGATGATGACTGGGCGAGGGTATAGAAAGGGGTCATGGGCTTAAATGAGTCTTTTCGACACAGTACGTTTATCGCTGTGTGGATCGTTGAAGTGGTACTTAAAGGAGATGATAAGTGTTATTGCAGACATCCCCATTAGGCTCAAGGAGGAGTGTCATTTTCTCTCGTAATGACTATTTGGTGTGTTGAAATCATCTGGGAATAAAATACTCTCTCGTTTGGTTCTTTTTATACTTTTTTAAGGATATGGAGTGCGGACATCAGTTGTGTATAGTGTTGTTGTCGTCGTATATGGAGAACATTTTCCGCATTTTCGGCAACCAGCTAAATTGTTTGTTAGAGATTTTTGTGATTTTATCCATGAAGAAATTTTTGTGCCTATTATACATTTTGTGGACAATTGAACACTTTGTCATAAATTCTTAGTTCGTTAATTTTTATTGCGGTTTTAATTGATATATTTTTAGAAAATAATTGGTTTTGTGGACTTTAGTTTTTTTACTGTAAATATTTTTCATACAAAATTTAGGATTCGCAAAAAAAAAAGTCAAACTCGAGATAACAATTAGATAATAGGCATGACATTACGCTGATAGAGAATGCAAACAAAAGGGTTCCGAAATTCTAAGCGATTTTCTTCAAACTTTCGTAGTTATATCAATATTCTGATAATACCTAGAAGCTAAATTGGAGTTTTATTTTTAAGGACATGTCATGTCATAACAAAAATATTTTTATAACTTAAAATTTTTAAATGCTTGCACCACCTTAAAATGATCAAATTTTGGAAAAATACCAGAAAAAAAAACAATTAATTTCTGGTATTTTTCCAAAATTTGATCATTTTAAGGTTAGGTAGGTACTGTTGCTTGAAAATGCAAACATTAAACGATTTTAAATTTTTAAGAATTCGAATACAAACTTGAATTTTTGCTGAGCTGAATCATTCCGTGTTTAGTTTCAAATTGGTATGAAAATAATGTTTTCTTTATCTCTATTTTTTCCTTATATATGTAGTATTAAAGGAGAATGCGCAATTTTGTATGAAACTTGGACGTTCCGCGGCCAAGAGTGATTTTGTTATTTTTTGATGTAGTTAAGTCTTACATACATTGTGCTGAAGTTTTATCCTTCTAACGTACTTCAGAAATGGATAAAATGCATTTTTGTATTTAACAGTTAATGCAGATTGTCTCAATGTTTTAAATTAAACGTGTATTTTAAGTGCAAGATATGGTGTTCTGTCATTTTTTCTGAGCCTGAAGACCTTTATCTTGAATATCCAACCAACAGAACCCATAATATCGGATTTTTAAAACATAAATTTCGAGTCTATTTTAAGACTTTTTTGACGTGATAACGTCTTATAAATCGATGAACCATGGCAGCCACCACAAAAAAGTGACGCCATTTTCTCCCGTTCCACTCTCGCATTTTGCAGTGCGGCCAAAAATTTCAATTAAAAATAAAAAATAAACTACAAGAGATAAAAAATCTCCTATAGCTTATTTGAAAGATAATAACCTAAAGCTTAATCCAAATGAAGGATTTTTAAAAATTCCGTCATTTAATAGGGTAAACAGGGGTAAAACGGAAAGATGAAATTTGCGCTAAAATCTAAACGCGTGGTTGTAGAGAGTTGATTCTTTTTGCTATAGATAAAGGAGACTGATTTATGGATAACTGCATTTAAAAAAAAAAATTCTGGAACTCCGCTATAACGTTTTGTTTGAACGTTGATCAGGTGTTGTGGGTATGACAAAATGTTGATTATTTGTAGAGGAATTTTTTTTTTGACAATTCTAAAGATGCCAGGTGAAAGATGAAGGAAAAAAAAATTAGGGGTCTAATACGGATTTTTTTCCAACACTCTGCGTTTCGAAATATGAATTTTTAAAAAATACCTACTTTTTTAGGGGTATTTTTGGGTAGTTTTTGATTTTTAGCTTTATTTTGGAGCGATCAAAAAATCTCAAGTTATATAGGACATGTAGGGCTGATCAATGCACATACATATGCAAAAATTGGAATCGTTAAAAGAGTTTTGACTGAATACGGAGAAAAATACATTTTTAAAAAACAGGTTTTTTGGCCGTTTTTAACCCATTTTCACCGTTTTTTATTTTTATCTTTTTTTCTTTAATAGATAGAGGAATATTATATATGGAGTGTGCGAAATTTCAATCATTTTCGTAACACAATTTTGAGATAACGGTAAAATAAAATTTTAGAATTCAACAGGTTATAACTTTTTACCAAAAGCAGATAGAAATTTGATTAAACATTTATGAGCATTCTGATACACCTTTCATTTGGTATATCACACATAACGCTAGACTAACTACAAGCCACACAATGTTAAATCAAGGAACTTGCGAAAAACCTCAAACCACCAGTGGAGAACTGTTGCGCCATGAACAGCCACCTGTGTGGGAAGTACCGTAATCTCACTAGAAATTCCACATGGTTGACTTTAAAAATTCTAACTTCTCTTGTAGGCATCTTTGAAATGAGATTGATACGTCATTTGGAAGGTGAAACAATAAGCTTTCACATGGTATAAAATTTTGTATAGGTTTTTAGGGAAAAATTCATTTAATAGAACATAAAAATAAATGTTTTTTTTGCTTTTTTTGATGAAATTTCATCGAGTTTAAAAAATTCTAGCTCTTTTTGTAGATGTCTCATAGACTTGATCTATATATATATTTAGCTAAGACAATAAGCTTTTAGATGGTGTTTTAAAATTTGTAAAGATTGTTGAAAAAAAAATGGATTTAATAGCGTGAGAAGATAAATTTACATGTTTTTTTTATGCTTTTTTTAATGAAATTTGATCGAGTTCAAAAAATTCTAGCTCTCTTTGTAGATGTCTAATAAGCATGATCTATATATATATTTTGAGCTGAAGCAATAGGCTTTCAGGTTTTATAAAATTTATTATAGGTTGTTGTATCAAAAAAATGAGTTTTTGTGTGAAGTGATTTTTTCACTTTTTTCATAAGAAATTATTGTTTTCAATAAATTATTTTAATACTTTTTGCTCATTGTAAAAATTTAAAAATGGTTTTATTATTTAGAAGAAATATTTGGCTTTTTAATGGAATAATTTTTGTTGTGAGCTTTTAAAATAAAAAAATTAATATAATGAGAAAAGAAAAAAGGTATTTTTTTTTAGCTTTTTCTTGTAAATTATGATTGTTTGAAATAAATAAACGCTTCAAATGGCTCATTTTAAAAGCACACAACCTGTTTTCCTACGACGTTATCACGTAAAATCATCGTCCGTAAACCAGCTTTACAGACAACCTCTTTTTTCTTCAATTTTTTGTTTGTTTTTCCTTTTGAAAACTCAAAAACAAAATCTTGAAGTGGTTGTCTTAAAAAGCTTATATTTTGCGTTCCATTGTTCGAATATTCAAGATTGAGATTTTCAAACATAGAAAAAATGACATAAAATCATATTTCATAATTAAATTAAAAAAATTATTCAATTTGTCCTTTGCGTATTGCTCGGTGCGTTTACAACATTTATATTGCAATATCTTCCATTCTAAATGCAATACAACGAAACGGACATAGAAAACATTTTTCCTACGTTATAGTTCTTTCATTTGATACCAATTTTATTACTAGCTACCAAACCTCCAAAATGCCCAGTCTCCTTTTTATTTCTTCTATTGTATCACCCACTTGTACCTTTTATCTATTTAACATGAACTTTAATCCTGTTTGAATATGAATGTCAGAAGCACTTCAAAGTCTCAACACCTTTTTTCTAACCATTTTTAATACCTAACTGTTTCAATAAGATCTATTTTCCGTGAAACTGCAAAAAATATTTCCGAAGAAGCCTGTTAGGAACATGATCTCTAACTACAGGTTTAAGAAAGTTTCGGGAAGAGTTGGTTAGTCAGGAAATCACTAAATAGTATTGTTTTGATATTATAGACCCATTATACACTGCAACTTTTCTAAGTTTTAAATTTACAAAAATGACAAATTTTTCCATGCAATTCTTTCTTTATACTCCTCACCTGGTGGTCCGTTTAGTATTTAACAGAGCACAAAAATGTACACAGTTTCTCGTTGTTTTTTTTTTTGCATTTAAGTCTTAGGAAACGCACCACCCAAAGAGTTTAGTTCATAGTTCTATTCTGCAAACCTAACCCATTATTCTAAGTAAAGAAACCTTTTGGTCTTTTGGTTTGGTATGCTCGTTGTTCTTCAATTGTATCTTATGTCCCTTTGTCTATGTTTGCATATTTGATATTCATCGAACCGTTGAACAGTGAATCATGAACATATCCACTCATGTTTCACATTCATGATACACAATTTCCTAGAATAACTCAAAAAACCCCCATGACAGTCCCTCCAACAAAACACACACATACAGAAACAAGAAAAAGTAACACATCCCAGACTTGATGGAGTCGTTGTTGTCGAACCTTATAGCCCTACCGCTCCCACCAAACCAGCACCAACGGCATCAACTCCCGCTGATTCAGAGTGTCAGTCAAATAAATAAAAATATAAAAATATTCTCCTCATCCCTATAGTAGCGAATGCGAAGGCCCGAATCACGAACACCACCACCCTATAGTTGCTTTGACAAGCTGTCACCTGACTATGGTGTCTTCCCGGGTCAGTTCGGTATTCGGTATACGGTTCGATTGGCCGACAATATACACAGAACCAAGCCACAGCAATGTCCGCGTCGCTGGTTATTCTGCGAAATGCCGTCGCTGACGCTACTACACTGCTTGCCGCCAACCGTTAGCCTCGGTCTCATGTCCAATCGACGGGAAAATCTTCTTTGTTTTCTTGTTGACCAACAGTGGCAGCTTGTAGGTCGGTTAGATTGAGAGAAGAGGGCTTAGGTAACCCATCTGACTCCTGCTCCAGAGTCTATAGCAGAAAGGAACAAAGCGATTATCCACCCGATGAAAAGTGATTCATACACACTTTTTCTCCCATCTCCCCAGGAAGAAGCAGCATGGACAGAAAATAGAATAATGGAAAAGCCAGGTGGACAGAGAACGATTTTCTTTTGTTTTTCAAAAATTTTCCCGCCATAATGAGTGACAAAGTTCTATTTGGTTGTAACGGAAGAGGAGCATGGAACGCGGTCGGTGGTGGTGCCGGCAAGTCTTTGAGTCGCAACTGCTGCGACACGTCACTCAGCGAAAGAAGCTTATTCCATAATTAATATGGCTTCGGAATTTTTCTATGAAACTGAAACAAAACAAAGGTTGTGCGAGTGAGTCGCATCAGGTGGTGTTTGCTGCTAAGCTTCTGTGGTTCTTGGTAGCCAGCAACACAGGTGTAGGTATACCTTTTTCCTACCTTTTAAGAATGGCCACACCACACGCGTTTATGTCATCAGAATAGAGGGGACCATTCTTTAATATAGTTTGCTTTTGGACTCAAATGTCGTACAAGGTGACTTAAGAGTAATAGTAGCCAGTTTGATTTTTTTTTGCCGTTAATTTTTCTACATCCGGTTCTCAAGGCTCAGATTCACTGCGAACTTATATACAAACGAACTTGAATCGATGTTATGATGATGGAGGGGGTAATGCAACTGGAAACCTCGACAAACGGCAATTGATATTTGCCGGACAGTCAAGACTATCGATTTCATTGTGTTGCATTATTGTTCTATGGAATGAGAGTGGTGGGTAGTTGTCGTCTATATAGGAAGCGGTGCGATTGGATCCTTTGATCGTTTTGAGAAATCAAAGAATATGCCGCCAAAAGAACTGTTTACACGGTGGATTATAATTTGAACTAAAACCAAAAAAAGGGGAGAGCTTTAATTTTTGCATTTTTTCTTTGTTTTTTGTTCGTTGCTTTTTTTTTTTCTGTTTTTGTTAAATGTTTGATGTTTCCCATCACAAGAATCAAGAATTCTATACTTTGACAATATGGTTGTTTCTGAGGAAAGTGAAGCTGATTGTTGTTGGTTAGAATTACTTGTTTTTTTTGTTTTGTTTTAGACGCAGTAGAATATAGTTGAAATATGCCGACAAAAAGGGAGGAACTTAGATACATATATTAGAAAAACAAAGAAAAAAAGTTTTTTTTTGTAACTTATAATAAAGATTGTGGAGGACGCCCAAAATGTATCAATCTACTAGATTTTATAACCAACGGATATATTTTTTTTTTATTTTTACATGGAAATATATACAAAATACCAACAATCTTATAGGTCCTTATTACTGTAGCTATACTTACTAACTTATATGTACATAGGGTGACGAGAGCCATTATAAGATCGCAACTTCTCCAGTCAGCGCTATCCTTAGCTAACTACTTCCAGTTTAGCACGCCAAAATGTTAAAGTTAAGGTGCCCTTCCACTTGATGAATTAGTAATGATGAAACGCAAACAAATGTTACTAGCAACTATGATATGAGCAACTATGATACGAGTATAACGATGTTACGAATTCAAATGCCCCGAATTCAAATGCGACGAATTGTATGGAGGCTTTTTTTTCGTGTTGTATTCGATCTGGCAACAATAAGAGGAACGTTGTGAAATAATGATAATAATGGAACATAAGAGATGTTAGCTGATTGGTCAAACATTAGTATATAAGCCAAACAGAAGGTGGGGTTGGTTGAAATTTTTTTGTAAGGTCTCAAAGAATTATGAAGTCGTTGTCGGTGCAAAGGAAAAATGAAAAAATGATAGAGAAGCAAAAGAAATAAAATTGGAGGGGTGATTGCCATTGCATGTACATATGCTTGAAAGTAAGAAAGCTGGAACATTATAAACGTAAAGGCAAAAACAATGTAAGTAGGTTTGAGCATCTTGCAGACCTTTTAGAACAAGTTTTGGTCTTGTAAGGAGTTTTGTTTTTTAGATTTTAATGAAGGGAGGTCTTTACTAGAGCCTGTCGTAGAAGTGTCCGTGCATCTGTTCAGTTAAGAGTCCATTTGTTAGCTACTGTTTTGAAGTTTGATGATTTTTATGTGACTACATTTTTTATGTTTTAGGTTTAGGTTTTAGGTTTAGACTCAAATAATTTTGTTAATATATAAATACCTACATATCGTCGTCGGTGGAAAGCAAAATTGTTCTTAATCCACTTTTTACCGTTAATGAGATAATGATGCAGTTTTACTAATTTGAGGGTGCTCTTTCCGAATTTGAAAAGCGTTTTTGTCTAAAAAAAATTTCTTTAGCAGATAATATAATTTAATTGGACATAGCACAATAAAAAATCAGGTACATATGTAAGTAGCTTTCTGAAAGTTAGACCCGAGTATTCTTAATTGTTCTAGGTTCCATCATATTTTGTTCTAAGTCCACTTTTTATTTAAGGAAAGTGCGTAGATAGGTACTTGTATAGGAATTTTTCTATGTTCAATTTTGGTTTTTAGTAAGAAAAATAGAAGTAGGTTTGTAGGGTTTCTTCAAAAGGAAAAAACAAACTTTATAAAAAATATAGGTAACTTGAAATACCGACGAGCAAAAAAATATCACTTTCAATCAAATTGAAACTTAAAAATCGCTTTTTAGTGGGGTGGCTTAGCATTAAAAAAGACCTCCATTATGCACTACTTTGTGATAAAAGCGTGAAACTTATATCTTTGGTAGTACTTAATAGAAGAGTTATTTTGAGATATTGGACCAATTTGTATTCCATCCGGTATGGTAGATCCAAAAGTTTTTGTCTGTTGCACCCGCATTGTTGCATTTTATAGTAAAGCTCAGGGCCGTCTTTAACTATCCTGGTGCCCTTGGGCACACAAGAATTTTGGGGCCCTTTTGGAAAGTAAAATATGTACAATGGTTGGCTTAAAGGGAAGGGTTATGGTTAAAAAGGGGTGCCAATATATCGTTTCATATAAAGTAAAGGGGGTGCCAATAATACGTGCATCGAGACATCAATCGTTGCCACTGCCAATAATTGTACCCTGTATCCGTTATAAGTTTCAGTTTGAAGAATTGGAAAAAAGAGCTCAAACGGATTGATAGATTTGCTAAAAACTCGGTACAGACGATTTCTACGTAATTTTCAAGAGCCGTTTTTTTTATTTTTTGCCTTTTTATTTTAATGTCTCTTTTTCAACGGATATCTCCAATATAAAGTTTTCGAGATATTGCAATTTTCTCAAAAACGGATAACAATTTTGCTTTAAAAAAAAAATATGTTTTGCCGCAAATAAGGCCGCACTTTTGAAAGAAGAAAAATATTTTTTGGACCGTTATTAACGGTACCTACTTGCCATAGAACCGATTTCTTAATGAAAACGACACAACCGATTTTAATGAAAATTTTTACATAAAAAGGTTTATACTGATATTAAAACTAAGAAAACTTAAAAAAAAATTATTTTGGATTAAACAAAAAAATTAATTTTTTTTTTTTTTTGAAAACAATTTTTTTTAAAGTTATTTAATGAATTTTATGTGTCAATCTTTAAATACGAGAGCAATTCGCAATTCAAATTAAAACCATTGTACCATGGCGTTTTCCATTGAACCAAAACATTGATGTACCGTCGACGAGCCGGCAATAGTTTTTTCTCAAACGTTTTCCAACGGAAAAAGTATTGATGTTTTTTGCCGACGAATTGATTCTTTTTCGTCTTTTAATACGAATCTACTCATATTTTTACACTGATTTTAACACGCACTACAAATTTGACAGTTTTGCAAACTTCAAACAAAATTATTATTTAAGGAAAAAGATAATGGAAAAGAATTCGTTGTTTTTATTAATAAATAATAAATAATCTTACCTACAGTGGAAAAAAAGGTATTTTTCTTAAATAAATTACAAAAATGAAACTGCCCCCACCAAATTGAAACGACTGAAAGTGAAATGCAAATTTGTGTTTTTTTTTTAGTGGGTCTCTGACCTCCTAAGCAGAGGGTGGTGTAGTTTGTATTACTCTTCTTCTATATTTTTAGCAGATATATATAATATAGATGAAAGATATCTTCATTTATGTGGTCGTATTAGTCTAGGTGGTAAGGTGATTGCCTCCCACTCTCACTGTTTTGGGTTCGCATCCCAAAAGTTACATATGTTTTTTTTTTTATTTTTAATTTTTTTTTTATTTTAAATTTCAAAAAATATTGCAATATAGCATATATGCCATATGAATTTAAAATGATTTTTTTTTTTTTAAGAAAACCTTGAAAAATTTAAACGCGCAGTCTAATTTTCAAATGCTCAGAATGATCTTCAAAAATTTTTCAGCTTCCAACGTCTAGGTATTCAAAAGAATTTTTGGGTACACTCAGGTGTATGCGTACTTATTTTTATTACTTCAAAAGAAATGATAAAATTTGAAAGCTTTTAGCATTTTTATTTTTGAACTCATTTTTATGTGGAATTAGAAGATTTACACTTTTAGTCCACGAAATTACATAAAAATTATAATTAATTAGTTTAGTTATAGGTTGTCATCGAAAAAAATTGATAGAATAGCGTGAGGACATAAAAATAAATGTTTTTTTTTGCTTTTTTTGATGAAATTTGATTGAGTTCAAAAAATTCTAGCTCTTTTTGTAGATGTCATATAAGGATGATCGATACGAATATTTTAAGCTCAAACAATAGGCTTTCAGATAGTATAAGTTTGTTTATACACTGTTTCAGAAAAAATTGCATTTAATAGGTGTTTTTTTGTTTTTTTTTTGATGTAAATGATTGTTTTCAATGATATATTTTATACTTTTTGCGCATTGTAAAAAGTTAAAAATGGTTTTATTCTTAAGAAAAAGGGTTTTAAGTTGCATAATTTTTTTTTAAGCTTTTAAAATAAAAAAATTAATAGATTGAGAAAATAAAAAGGTATTTTTTTTAAGCTTTTTCTTGTAAATTATGATTGTTTGAAATAAGTAAACACTTCAATTGACTCATTTAAAAAAAAAGAACACAATCTGTTTTCTGACGACGTTATCACGTAAAATCATCGTCCGTAAACTGGATTTTTTAATTGAATATCAATTGATAATTGTTAAATTTTCAAAGTCCATACCTACTTTTCATAAGATTTAAGGTAAAAAGTTTTTAAAAAATTAAGTGTCACTTAATTTTACACTCATATATAAAGGAGAGTGGGCATTTTGGCCCATCGGTGTAACACATTGAGACATACATCAAATGAAAGGTCTCGATGAGTGTATTATTTTTTTGTATGGGCACAAGTCTGTATCTCGTGCAGGGAAAGTGCATTGGTGCATTTTATTTTCAAAAATGTATGTAATAAAATTCATAAAAGTATACATTTTGACTAGACGTTCGATAAAATTGTTTCAAAAACATTACAAAACTGTGTTGGAAGTTCAGTTGGGCTATTCCATCACCAGTTTTCACCCATGACGCAATGCATTTTTCGTTTTTTAGAACACTTTTGTATGGGACGTGGCTCATTTGTTTAGATGCTCTATTGACTAGATTCAAAAACATAATAATAACGGTGTTCTGTTGGACTAATCCATCAACTGCTTTAATTAAAAAAAAAAATGCATTTATAGTTTTTTATAGATTGAAATGCAATAACAAAAAATGTTTGAGTAAGTATATGATCTTCTGTACTTTGAAGTCGTGTGCGAAACTACCTTGTTGGTTTTAAAATAATTTAAATATACGAAGGTTGTGACTAATTTTTCAAAAATGCAACTCAAACTACAAGTTACATATATTACTCAAAAAATGTTGGTAGGTATTATGAATTTAAACCACAAACCATACGACATGGATTTAGTCGTTTCTCCACCTTTTTTTGTTCTAAAAACACAAACATTTAAAATAACCTTGAATACATTTTTGAACATAAAATGCACCACTGCACCTTCCACGAGATAGAGTTTATTGTCTATTCAAAGAAATATCAGTAACTTTCATTTGATGTATGTAATTTTCAATGTGTTACATTTATCTTTGAACATAAAATGCACCAATGCACTTTTTCTGCACGAAGTATAGACTTTTGTCCATACAAAGAACAAATGCGCTCATAGAGATCTTGTAGGAAACGCCCATCTTGTATAGGCAAACTCATTTTATTTTTGTTAATTTCAAATCAAATTCAAATTCAAATTTAGCAACAGTCGATAAGGTAGTTTAGGTAATGATAATAATAGAGTCTTCTATTATCTTTGGTTTTTGCCTTAGCTTAAACTGGAACCTAGCTTTGTTTCAATTTGATTCAAATGGTGTCAAGATAAGAGAATAATGTGTGGATGTGGATGATGGTGGATATCGTAGACGCTGTGGTAGGCTTATTTTTTAGTACAAAAAGATTTGCTGACTAAAGAGAAACTTGTAAGCGGCAAAGTACTAAAAATACGCAGCTGATTTTTGATTTTCGAAAATATGAAATCCAAGCTCACGCATACCAATGCAATTCGGTGTCATGGAAGTGTTTCCGGGTTGTTTCTCTGAGCCGTTTTTGACTAGAAAATTATAGTTTTTGCACACCTATTTTTGAAATAATTTTTAAAGATTTTTAAGATAAAAATTGTAAATTTCTAGTCAAAATTAAGGCTAGGAAGGAACCTTCCGGAATCCATTTCTGCTGAATTCGAAAATGGCCGCACCATTTCGAAATTGGAAAGGGTTGCCGTGTGGCTATAAAAGGCCGTGGTTGCCGCGAATCGTTCTCTTTTGGTTTTCTATCTTGTGCGGGTAATATTGGACGGCTTCATTCGGTTTGCTTTTAAAAAAATATATATATATAAATACATATATATTTCGCGTTTTTTTCAAATTTGTGAAATTTGATTTTTTTTAAGTAAAATTGTTAACTAGTTTCAAATAACAATAAAATAAGTAAAACAAAAAGAAATAAATAGTTAAAACTTAAATACTAAAAATTAAGCTTAAAACACATGCGGCTTAAAACTAAGTAAAACGTAAAACTATGCATGCGGCTTAAAACTAAGTAAAACGTAACTATACATGCTAATCGCTTCGTAAAAATCTTAAAGATTTAAAACGTGTTTATTCGCATTATACTACATAAAATCTCGCAAAAAAACGACATTAAACACATGCAAAAAGTGTTAAAACGCAATGCGAAGACCATAAGCGTCAGTAAATGTGTGTGCAGTTGTGTTCTTAAGCCCCTGAAAAAAAGATATTAAACTATCCTACAACTTATATAACAAACGAACAAAAAAAAAAGAAAAAAAACATACGCGAAAAACCTAAACCCCATGAGCAACCTGAACCCCACATGTGCCCCAAGTCCAAACAAAAAAACAAAAAGAGGTCTTCCAATAAGTACCACATTCATGCCTTTCGCATAACCAAAGAGCCCGTGGACTAAAAGTGTAAATCTTCTAATTCCACATAAAAATGAGTTCAAAAATAAAAATGCTAAAAGCTTTCAAATATTATCATTTCTTTTGAAGTAATAAAAATAAGTACGCATACACCTGAGTGTACCCAAAAATTCTTTTGAATACCTAGACGTTGGAAGCTGAAAAATTTTTGAAGATCATTCTGAGCATTTAAAAATTGGACTGCGCGTTTAAATTTTTCAAGGTTTTCTTAAAAAAAAAAAATCATTTTAAATTCATATGGCATATATGCTATATTGCAATATTTTTTGAAATTTAAAATAAAAAAAAAAATTAAAAATTAAAAAAAAAACATATGTAACTTTTGGGATGCGAACCCAAAACAGTGAGAGTGGGAGGCAATCACCTTACCACCTAGACTAATACGACCACATAAATGAAGATATCTTTCATCTATATTATATATATCTGCTAAAAATATAGAAGAAGAGTAATACAAACTACACCACCCTCTGCTTAGGAGGTCAGAGACCCACTAAAAAAAAAACACAAATTTGCATTTCACTTTCAGTCGTTTCAATTTGGTGGGGGCAGTTTCATTTTTGTAATTTATTTAAGAAAAATACCTTTTTTTCCACTGTAGGTAAGATTATTTATTATTTATTAATAAAAACAACGAATTCTTTTCCATTATCTTTTTCCTTAAATAATAATTTTGTTTGAAGTTTGCAAAACTGTCAAATTTGTAGTGCGTGTTAAAATCAGTGTAAAAATATGAGTAGATTCGTATTAAAAGACGAAAAAGAATCAATTCGTCGGCAAAAAACATCAATACTTTTTCCGTTGGAAAACGTTTGAGAAAAAACTATTGCCGGCTCGTCGACGGTACATCAATGTTTTGGTTCAATGGAAAACGCCATGGTACAATGGTTTTAATTTGAATTGCGAATTGCTCTCGTATTTAAAGATTGACACATAAAATTCATTAAATAACTTTAAAAAAAATTGTTTTCAAAAAAAAAAAAAAATTAATTTTTTTGTTTAATCCAAAATAATTTTTTTTTAAGTTTTCTTAGTTTTAATATCAGTATAAACCTTTTTATGTAAAAATTTTCATTAAAATCGGTTGTGTCGTTTTCATTAAGAAATCGGTTCTATGGCAAGTAGGTACCGTTAATAACGGTCCAAAAAATATTTTTCTTCTTTCAAAAGTGCGGCCTTATTTGCGGCAAAACATATTTTTTTTTTAAAGCAAAATCGTTATCCGTTTTTGAGAAAATTGCAATATCTCGAAAACTTTATATTGGAGATATCCGTTGAAAAAGAGACATTAAAATAAAAAGGCAAAAAATAAAAAAAACGGCTCTTGAAAATTACGTAGAAATCGTCTGTACCGAGTTTTTAGCAAATCTATCAATCCGTTTGAGCTCTTTTTTCCAATTCTTCAAACTGAAACTTATAACGGATACAGGGTACAATTATTGGCAGTGGCAACGATTGATGTCTCGATGCACGTATTATTGGCACCCCCTTTACTTTATATGAAACGATATATTGGCACCCCTTTTTAACCATAACCCTTCCCTTTAAGCCAACCATTGTACATATTTTACTTTCCAAAAGGGCCCCAAAATTCTTGTGTGCCCAAGGGCACCAGGATAGTTAAAGACGGCCCTGAGCTTTACTATAAAATGCAACAATGCGGGTGCAACAGACAAAAACTTTTGGATCTACCATACCGGATGGAATACAAATTGGTCCAATATCTCAAAATAACTCTTCTATTAAGTACTACCAAAGATATAAGTTTCACGCTTTTATCACAAAGTAGTGCATAATGGAGGTCTTTTTTAATGCTAAGCCACCCCACTAAAAAGCGATTTTTAAGTTTCAATTTGATTGAAAGTGATATTTTTTTGCTCGTCGGTATTTCAAGTTACCTATATTTTTTATAAAGTTTGTTTTTTCCTTTTGAAGAAACCCTACAAACCTACTTCTATTTTTCTTACTAAAAACCAAAATTGAACATAGAAAAATTCCTATACAAGTACCTATCTACGCACTTTCCTTAAATAAAAAGTGGACTTAGAACAAAATATGATGGAACCTAGAACAATTAAGAATACTCGGGTCTAACTTTCAGAAAGCTACTTACATATGTACCTGATTTTTTATTGTGCTATGTCCAATTAAATTATATTATCTGCTAAAGAAATTTTTTTAGACAAAAACGCTTTTCAAATTCGGAAAGAGCACCCTCAAATTAGTAAAACTGCATCATTATCTCATTAACGGTAAAAAGTGGATTAAGAACAATTTTGCTTTCCACCGACGACGATATGTAGGTATTTATATATTAACAAAATTATTTGAGTCTAAACCTAAAACCTAAACCTAAAACATAAAAAATGTAGTCACATAAAAATCATCAAACTTCAAAACAGTAGCTAACAAATGGACTCTTAACTGAACAGATGCACGGACACTTCTACGACAGGCTCTAGTAAAGACCTCCCTTCATTAAAATCTAAAAAACAAAACTCCTTACAAGACCAAAACTTGTTCTAAAAGGTCTGCAAGATGCTCAAACCTACTTACATTGTTTTTGCCTTTACGTTTACGTCCAATTTTATTTCTTTTGCTTCTCTACCATTTTTTCATTTTTTCTTTGCACCGACAACGACTTCATAATTCTTTGAGACCTTACAAAAAAATTTCAACCAACCCCACCTTCTGTTTGGCTTATATACTAATGTTTGACCAATCAGCTAACATCTCTTATGTTCCATTATTATCATTATTTCACAACGTTCCTCTTATTGTTGCCAGATCGAATACAACACGAAAAAAAAGCCTCCATACAATTCGTCGCATTTGAATTCGGGGCATTTGAATTCGTAACATCGTTATACTCGTATCATAGTTGCTCATATCATAGTTGCTAGTAACATTTGTTGGCGTATCATAGCCGCTTTCCCCCACTTGATGCGCCACATAAGACGAGGTCTTCAACTTCTGCGCCCTTCCGGGCCAGAGCATTGTTTTCTATGCGCTCCAGATTACTTAGCCATCTCAGACGCTTCACATTTTCTTGGCTAGGTTCGTGTCTTTGTACAACTCGTATAGTTCACTATTGCATCTTCTTCGGCAATCACCATCATCGTCGATATAAATAAAACAAAAGAGCTGATCAGCAAACTTAATTTTTTTATCGTAGCAAAATGTACTAAATTGGTCCTAAAATACTATCTTTTGGTATCCTAGCCAAAATATCTTTGACCTTACACCTCTTAGACTGATCTTGGGGTAAAAGAACTATAAGTACGGTGACCATATTTCTTGAAGCGAATCCCAGGACGGATACAAAAAATTGTTGGATCGTTTTGAAAATAGTGATTTTCAAAAAAAAAAAAATTGAAATGAAATTTATGTAGCTGGGTTCTTTACTCTTCCATATGTTCTACATTATTCTAAAAAACTTTTCCTGTTATAGCTTTTCAACCTGACAAATACAAGCTGGAACTAAAAAATTGACCAAAAATTTTAAAAAACTAAAGCCTAGTCTAGAGGAGAAACGAAAATTTTCATATGCACATTACGCAGCTTAACCAACGAAATTCTTACCACTATTAGTGCTAGAATATTTGGAGTTTTCTGTAGTTTGTCGCTCACATTTAGGTAATTTTTCTTGCTCCTACAGAGTTTTTTACTTGGAAAAATGTTCGTTTTGCTTCAGCAGCGTACTAGGCTTAAAGCTTTGATCCGAAAAATTAGAAAAACTTTTAATTTCCAACCACTGTTTTCTTGTTCTTGTTTGCCGTAAATTTTTTTTTTTAATTTTTGAATAAAAAAAAAATCGGAGAATGTGCAAATACGGGACAATCACGGGACAAATTACAAAATACGGGACACTTATACGTCCCGGGTTTCTAAAATAAAAACGGGGGACAAGCTGTAGAAATACGGGACAGTCCCGGGTAAACCGGGACGGATGGTTACCGTAACTATAAGACACCTGTATATGAGGTTATGAGAACAAGATTGGCGTAAGCCATAAAAATCAGTTTTGAGCTACGAGAGATTTAAGAAACAGGGTTTTTTAAAACACACTTCTTTGAGTGCCATTTAGTTTTGAGTGTACACTGAGGGAAAAGCCACCATAAAACAACGTGAAATCAATGAAAACCACTATTATTCGGAATGATTTTGCGTTGAAGATGGACATTTTAAAATCAACGTGGAAAATAGGTTAATTTTTGATGGTTTCGTATCTTAAAGTCACATAAATCAAAGTAGTTCAACTTTGAAACAACGACGTTTCAACTTCAATTTATTTTTTCCCTCAGTGTATCTAACTGCATAAATATATTTTCATATTTTGTTATTTAAAAAAGATTTATTAAGAGACCCATTTTTATGAAAAACTCATTTTTGAAAAACTCATAGCCTCATAAAATGTAAGTGAGAAAATAAAGATTTCATCGAATTTTTCACTCTTTTTCAAGAAGAAGTTACTATAAAATTCAATATCGGTATTTTTCTTATTTCTTTAAATAAAAAAATACCCCCGTCGACATTCGTACGACAAAATCTGTACTCCCTACATTCATAGTTGTCAGTTGTATTTTTATTCTTTTATCCTACACTCCTATTCCAGCAATAAATTCTCCATCCTATAAAACTTATGATAAAAAAAAAACAATAATAGAAACATGAAAAAAAAAAAACATCCTCATGATGATAATATCACACATTGAAATAATTTAACAAAAAAAAAAGCTACTGTTTTTTCCTCATAAATCCTGTAGATAATTTTCATATGTCAAAAATGTAACAAACGCACAATGGAATATTCTTACAGTCAAAAACTTAACAAAAAAAAAACTTTTGTTAACGACAAAAAATATCAACAAAAAAAAAACTCAGCAACAGAGAGTTAAAAAAAAAAAACATTAAAATGTTCTCGCGTTAATATAACAACAATAAATTGAGTACGCGAATGCACACCCTATCCCGCAGTTGCACGTCCGAGCAAAAAATCCTTAAATAAAAAAATACATAACAACGTCACGGAAATTAAGAGCGCGTCAAATAAAAAGAACTTACAGAAAAAAAAAAACAGATTTTTACTAAAAAAAAAAAACTACGACCCGTCGACACCATTTTTTTTTCTTTTTTTTTGCTTTTTTGATGTTCAATTGAATTCTGACAGAACAACGAGGGGTGGTAACATCCTTTTACACTTATTATGTTAAAACACCCTGGATCTGGAATGGCTTTTTTTTTTGCTACATTTTCCGGTTTTTTCTTGCTTTTTTTTTAAACTGAAATTTATATTGTTAAAAAATAATTTGTGTTACAGTTTCGTTTGCTTTTTTTTGCTTTTTTTTTTAATTATTTTTGAACAACTTGGTCTGATTTCGATGGATGATAAAGTTAATTCGGATACAGTTTCAAGGAACCATATGTCGGGTAAAGTTTTTTTGCTTTTTTGAGTTGGAAAATTACTTTAATTTGAATTTTCGAATTAAATAAAAGAAAACAAAATAAGAAATTTTTTCGTTCAACTGCAGGTGGTGGTGATTCAGTAGTAATTGGAGACTCTACTTTCATCCTGTTTATCATGATATTTATTGTTGATGGAAAAATGGTGGACACAGTTGAAATCTGAAAAAGAATCATAAAAAGAATGAAAAAACTAGAAGAATTTGGGAAAAGTTTTGATATGTTTACATTTTCGTTTTTGATGGTTTTTTTTTCAAAAAAAAAATTTTTTTAACGAAATAACCACATTTCAAAAATATTACAAAAATACTAATCAACCCTCTGAAGATTTCTTCAAAAGGACACACATATCTCTTATTTTGAGAGACATGTATAGAATCCTTTTTTTGTTATTTTTGTAATGTGCCATATTTTGGTATGAGAATTAATGGAAAAAATAGAATCTCAAACTAGACCACTGAATAAGCAAAAAAAAAAAATAAAAGAAGAAAAATTATATTTTAAATTGGCAAAGTGTAGAAGCAAAACCCGAAAAAAATCGATAAGGTACAAATATGGAGAGATGAAAGGGTTTGCTGCCTTTTGAAGCGTGAAATTACCCAGAGATGATTTTTTTTTTCTATAAATCGAAGCTTTTTTATTAGGACACAGGCACGTAAGGTATACTTAATTGAGTTATTGCGTTGCAAAATTAAATAATCAATTAAATAGGGTTAAGTAATTTTTGGACCTATCTCATTTTTTATCTCATTTCATTTAAAATATCAAAGACTTTTAAGTAGAATATTTATTATTTAAAAGGTAAATGAAGGTTTATACATTTATTTAAGTTGGATGTATCAATGTTATATATGTAGTTGGGATCATTTCTGAAGATAAGAGTCATTTTTGAAGGCTATGTAACTACAAATACTGAATCACTGTTAACAAAATGAAATATATTTATTTCACAAAACTTCTCTAGCCAGCTACTTTGAGTTTCGCACACTAAGTTGAATGAGGTCCCCTTCCACTTGCGTGTGCCACCTAAGACGAGGTCCTTCTCTGATGCAATGATAATTTTCTGAGCTGTATAATATCAATTTTGGCTGGGTAAGGTTGCCTGGGTTACCGAAAGGTGGAGTTTTAGGTCCAAGTTGGTACATTTTGTTACGATAAAAAATCAAGTTTGCTAATCAGCTCTTTTGTTTATTTTATCGATGGCATATTTTTATCCATTCTTCGGATAATTATTTAAATATTGTATAATTTTATAATAAATGGCAATGCTATTAACGATTGCCAACGTGGAAAAGTCATTAATTGTACAGAATTTAAATAAATACCATCTATATTGTTAAAAACAATACAAAATCCATCTCATTCTAAAATATGCCCAATCAACTTAAGAAGCAAATTAAAAACAAAAAAAAAGCTACAGAATCCTAGAATCCTTATAAAGCTTTAAGTAATCCTTTTGATGGTAGTAAACATACCTTACCCACACCATGAATGCCACACGGGATGGAGTAGACATTGTGGTGGCATGGCCTCAGGTATTTCTGATTCCAGATTTGCTTTTTTCTTCAATTTTATTCCGCGGTATTTTCAGTATTTACAGTTTTTTTCTGAGAATTTTTTTGCACTCACTTCGCGATGGAGGATAATAATAGTAATTAAAAAAATATAAGAAGAATAAAAAAAAAAATGAAATTGCACAGTTCTTTTATTCTTCAAAGGGTCGTCGGTCGACAACGTTGGTTGTGCGGTTGGTGGACAATGATGACGGTGGTGGCAACAGCGGGCGTCATCGTCATCCTCATCGTTGTTTGTATATAGAGTTGGAGCTTGCATCTCTCTAAAGAGTAAGTTTGTAGAAAGACGGTATAGTCCATGCTGCTGGTGCTACTTTGTCCCATGGTACAGTAAATTATGGAATAATAGTAATTATTTGCAGTTGGTTGCGGCAAGGTCGACGCCGAGTCGAGCCGAACCGAACTGATCTGAGCTGCGCCATGCCGTGTCAACCAGCGAAAACAAAAAAGAGGTTGGAGATTTGTAAGGATTCTTTTAAAAAAAAAGAAAATTCCACAAATTCTTTATTTCATTTTTTTTTGTTGAATTTCTTCAGTGCGCGCGAGAAAAACTCCCTGAAGGAGAGAAAAATTAATAAACGAAATGCTGCACTAATGAGAGTTTATGACACAGAAGATGAGAAATGTATAAAAGAGGCTTTTTTTTTGCCAAATAGAAATGGGAATGGTTGCATTCTCTGATTGGCGGGAATTATACAGGACTTTTGTAAAGAAAAATGAAAAATAGAAAAGAATTAAATTGAAAAAATAAAAGAAAACAAAAGAAAAACTTCAAGGGTTTTTATTTCTATTTTCTTTGGAAAGGAAATTCTTAATTTGGTAAATGAATTGGGAATGTTAAAATGTGTAGATGGGATATCCTAATGATTACAATTGTATCTCTATGCCAAAAGAAAAAAAAAAAATAACAACAAAACAGATTAAATTGCGTATTTCCTCAGGGATTTCGGTCTTTTTTTCGGTGCTCGCAGTAATATTTCCGTCTAGACATTGCTTTTTTGAAAGATCAGCAAAGTTATCAAATCATAACTCAAGATTTTCTTTCCTTTTTAACAATTTAAGTTTTTAACCGACGAATAAAAAGCATCTATCTGTTGAAGGATTTCATCCGAAAGGCACCTGTTTTAAGGTCTAAACACAGGTAAACTGTCTAAAAAAACTTTTTTCAAAATTTTTGCTGTGTATCGTAGATAATAAAAATTGATTGATTCAATCAAAACAGCACACGACCAAATAATGATCGATCAATAAATAACCTCTAAACAATAGAGTCAATAGGTTCTTGTTAGTCAATAATGGTATTGATCGTTTATTCTCGAAGGTCCCTTGATCCTTTTTTTATTTTGTTCTTTTCTCTTTACATTAAATTTCTCTTTGTACCAAATCACTTTGTACCAACAAATGAGGATGTGAGTATTAATAGTTTTTGGGTAACCTAACTATAACGAGGGTAGTGAGTGATGATATTTTTTTTTTTTTTTTTATTACCTACCCATGATGAGGGGTGAATCTGTGTGACTAGGATGATGTCGGGATTATGTGAAGAGCCTTTTTTTTGTCTTTATTGTACTATCCCGAGTCGGTTTTTTGTATGTATACCAAATTAATTTGACAGTGAGACTTATTGATGTTTGATTGTTGGCTTTGCACTCATCCTGAAAAGTCATTTGTTGTCAATAGTTTATAAGAGGAGTGTTCATATAGGCTTTTGTGGTTTGCAAAAAAAAAAAAAAAACAAAATAAAAAAAAAGACTAGGCTAGAAAAAAAGGCTGTGGGGTGAATTCAGTTTTATAGTGTGACTTTTTTTTGCTGACAATAATGGAAATGGAAAAAATGTTTTATTGAGATTAAGTGAGATTTTTTTTTTAAGGTTGATACAAGTTCATTATTTTTTGATTAATAACAGGAGTTTTTTTTTGTGCCAGTCACAAGGTTTTCTTCTTTTGCGAACAATTTGTTTTATTTTTGGGAAAACCAGAAACTCTGATAAATAAAACAAATTAGATTAAAAGTGGTGTGAAATTTGAGGTATTAATTTGTATGATTGTTTTTTTCACAACTTTTATTAAGTAAACAAGATTTTTTGGGTTTTTTTTACTACAAGCTCAATGAGAAATTAAGACCTGTAGAATAAATCGGTTAAGGGGATTGTTCACAGTTGTTTGTCACATTACATAAAGAATACATTACTTATAACAAAAGAAAAAAATATTTTTGGACACCAAGTGCCGTTATTCTTTTCGTATAGATTTGAGTTCAGAAAATCAAAAATCTTATCTAAAAAAATGTTTATGAATAAGTTTTCCAGATATGATTTTTCTAAGTTTTTTGTCGTTATTTTTCTTAGCATAGGTACCTACATAGTATTCGGGCTAAATCGAAATTCACACTTTCTGTAAATAACACTATCTGACAAACTTGTTATGTTTGATAATTTTCTTTAAAATCTATGGATAAATTATAAAGATATGACCATTTTTGTAACGATCAATATTATCGACTCTTTTTGTTACTTTTTGAGTTTTTGCCTATAACATGAAAAGCAAGCCGAATTTGAATATTTTTATTAAGTACTTTTTTGTAGATAATTAGATTTCCTACCAATAGGTTTCCTTTTAAAAATTTTAAAATTAAAATATTGTAATAAACTTATATAAATAAATATATTTATTCATATTGAGCATTTAAAGATATTGAATATGAACGTTAAAAGAAGATACTTTATTTTTCAATATACCTAATATCCACACAAATTTAATACGGCTAAAATTGGATTATAGACTTTCAAAATCTACAGTTTTTTTTTTGTCTTTTTCTGCCATTTTTCACCCGAAGCTTGTTACCATTTTTCGTTAAACTGGTTTCTTTTTTTTTATTGCAAAAATTTAAGTGCTGAAAAAGCTGTTGATTATCTCGAAAATTACCTGAAAAAAAGTTAAAAATACAACGAGTTTTTGAATCGTGAATAGGTCTTGTTCATCTTTATACAATATTTTAAAGTCACTTCAATCTTATTTTTACATTTAAATATTTTTTGTATTTTGATTATTTTTTTTTTCATTTTTCAAGATCTTTTGAGTGTTTTCTTTATTAGATATTAATTTTTGCATATTCAAAACATATCATTTTATTATTTTGATAGCAGTTTACATTTATTTATATCTAAATTTAAAAATAAAAAAACATAAAGGATTTTTGACGCCGTGCGTCGTCGTGTTAAAATTATTGTGGTTTTTGTTGAGATTTTCAAGGCTTAGGTGTTTTTATAAATCACAAAGTAATAGAATATTTATATTATTGAACAAAAATTTTGTTTTTTTACTTTACGAAAATTGATTAGTTTTTTTTTTTAAATTTATTTAAGAAATAAATATACGAATGAACTTCTGCTTTTGGGCTCCTAGCATTCCTCATCTATCTAACAAGGAATTTGTAAGTTGGAAGTTACATTTTCATTTGTTTTGTATCAGTCTTAATTTTTTTCAATTTATTAAATTAAAAACAAAATACATTAAATTTTCATGGTAAGAAATCGTAATCATTGTTTAACATTTCTATAGTACTCCACTCAACATGAAAAATGAACATTTTTTAAACTTTGGCATCATTAAGGCTTTTTCTATAGTTTCGCTAATGCTATTAATATAAAAAGCACGCACATCCTTGACAAGGAAGACAAAAAAAATACATTAAAAATAAAAATAAAAATTAACTAAAAAACGCGACTTTCATACACAAAATGTCTGCTATTCAGCTGCAGCAGTGAAAAAATAACACAAAATTCTATTTGTATATGTTTCCATTTGCCACAACATAGTTACCACCCCAGGCCGGGACATCGTTACGCGCAATATCCTTAGAGAAAATTTATATCAACTTCATGTCCTCGGATAATTATAGCGCGGTAGATATGTAGATATACATTTTGTTTAGATATCGCGCATATAGTTAAGATGAACAAAAATTACTATGGCCGTTCGTGGTGGTGTCCTGAAAGCGAACACAAAAAAAAATAAAATGCACGACTGGGTCGCACGAACTTGCTCTTGGAGTTAAAGTTGCTTACATTTTTAAGACTTTTTATATAGAAATTTGGAAAAAAAAAATAAAATTCGTTTAAAAAAAAAAATAAAATAAAATCTGAAATTAAATTGCCCTCCAAAACAAGTATGCAGTTTTGATTGATATATTAACGTGCATTTTTGGAAAAAAAATTTTCAAAATCGTTAGAGCCGTTTTTTAAAAAAACAATTTTTTATAAATAATTTTTTGGAAAAAAAGTTTTAAAATAAAATTGTAATGCCATTTTCTAGACATCACTAATCAACATCTAAAAACAAAATTTCAAAAAAATTCAATGTCCCGTTTTCGAAAATTTGATTTTTCAAAAAAAAATTTTCAATTTTTTTTTTAAAATCCAAAAATTATTTTTTTGGAAATTTAATTTTTGGTTTATATTTAAATTATATAAATGCTTCTTCACAAAAAGTTTCGTTGAAATCGAATAAGAAGTTTCGGAGATATTCGAATTTGAAAAAAACGGTTCTATGGCAGGTACCGTTAAAAACGATTTTCGAAAAAAAAAATTTTCATTGAAATATAGACCTCAGCTTAAAACTAATATTTGAATTTTTTAAACAAAATCGTTGGAGCCGTTTTTGAGATATTTCAATTTTACTAAAATCGGTATATGACAAGTACCGTTATTTTTGGTCCAAAAAAATTAATTCCAAAAATCCCTCTGGAGAGTCGCCAAATAACGCTACATACCAAGTTTGACATTAATCGGTCCATCCGTTTAGGCTGTAGCTCCTTATACAGACAGACAGACAGACAGACAGACAGACAGACAGACAGACAGACAGACAGACGGACTTCCGGGACCCACTTTTTTGGCATTGTCTACCATCGTAATGTCATGGAAAAATGTTATCTCAACTTTTTTTTTTTGTACGAATGCATAACTTGATATATAGTAGGTACCTATATCGCAAGTAAAAACTGACAGTCACCCTCTGAATTTTTCTTCCATATTTAAGGCCCAAACACCTACCCGCCAATATATACCACCCTCTCTATTTTATAGTGCTTTTCGCGGAATTGAAAAGAAAAGCAAGCGCCATTTTTTATTTCTATTTTTTTTCAATTCTTCTATCTCATTTTTGTCTATTTAAAATAAATGAACTGCGGTGATATCTTCTTCCCTCGCTTGTTTTCGCTATCATCAGGCGGATTATCATAATGTTCAGTGGGGCTATCTCTAACACAGATACACACAATTTATCTGACAGTTTAAGGCAAGGACATGCAAATTGAAAACCTAAGTTATACTTTTTCCTTTGGCACATAGTTTTCAACAAGGATGTCAACAACAACAAAAACAAAAAAAGAAAAAGAATCCTCATTTTTCTTTGAACATTTTTTGAAAATAATTTTCACGTAGAACGAGAAGAGACACTTGCCAAGCAAGCCAAGTTATTTCGGCTTGGTCTTGATGGTCTGACAAAAAGATGGAAAAATGTTTCCCTTTTGCACATTTTAATAATTTATTTTCCATTTGATTCAACAGATTTTTATGTTTTTTTTTTGTTTTCACTCATTTAAAGCTTTTGAAAAGATTTGCACCACACCAAGTTATGAGGCTATGAGCTGCATCTCCTTGGAATATTTCTTTTCATGTTTCCTATTAAATATTTTGTTGAAAGGACGATAAAGTCCTTGGCTCTTGGGGTTGACAGGAGGTATTTTTTTCCATTTTTTGTCTTAAAAAAAAAGTTATTTATTTTTAATGAGAGCTATAGATTTTTCTCGAGAGAAAAAATGTACATAAACTATATATAAACAGTAAATACGCGGCAGATGACTTAAAAAAATATTAGCGTTCATCCCTGATATGGGATAAGCAAGCCAAATGCCGCATTGATACCGCGGGAAAATAATTGCATTGAATAAAACGTTCCATCTAATCTTTGAACAAGCGTGTGCAAATAACACCCTTTTTTTCCTACAAATTCAACCCTTTTTTAGTCCCCTTTTTTTTTCTGCGTTTGATCTATTTATTGAAATTGAAAAAAAAAAGAAAACGAAAACGAACGGGTTGGATTATATTCTCAAACGGGACGTGTTTGGTCTATAGTCGCCGACAAGTCTTGTATATGTTTTCTATTCTGACATGAGACACATAAATGCAGGCAAACTGAAGCGTTTTTATGTACTTTTATATATAAGTGAGTATTTAAGATACAAGTTGGTACATACGCAGTTAAAGACAACAATGCATTTATTGTGTGCTTGCTCAAATTAGGCATGGAATAATACATACATATGAGAAACAACTCTTTTTCGTTATAATCTATTGATTTATTAATGTTTATTGGGATTCAACCTTAAGAAGGAATTGTAGCACTGTCCACTTTTCAGTATTTTGTATCTATAAGATATTCGGAATGATAAAAATGGATCAATGGTTTGTTTTCAGAAAAATTAATATCGACAAATTCTTTAAACAAAATTCTGGCTTATTTTTGGGGAAAAAAACTGAATCGTTCCAGAATTCCTGACCTTTTATTTTTTTTTTGATTTTCGACAATATTGCGTTTGACACTCGAAGCCAAAAGCATAAATGAAACCGAATTTACCGCACGGATTTCCTCTACAGTGAGGATTACTAGACGGATTCTAAAAAAAAGCGTTACATGTTTTTTTTTTGACTATGGATAGTCTAATTTTGTTTATGTTCAATGTTCACTTCTTAAGAAAATGTATTTTTAATTAATTTATTATATGTATTTTTTTATATTTATTTATTTATTATATTATTACTAAAACATGAATATGAATAAAAAGTTAAACAAATTGTATTATCTATACGTTATGACAAGAATTTGGGGCCGCGTCAAAATTCAGATATGCAAAACTCCGCTGTCTTTCAAAATTCTTCTTTTAAAAATATCCTTTTCAGAATTCTGTGAACATAATTTTTAACAAAAAAATTCTCCTAATTTAAGCATATGCGCTTTCTAAGCAAAAATACACCTCAATAATGTTATCAATTATGCTACTTTCTTAGCTGTTTGTTATTCATTTTCAATTTTTTGAATATACATTTTTAATTTTTTGAATATTCATTCTTAATTGAAAAATTAAAAAAAATAATTATTTTTCGAAAATATATACATATTAACATTAATTTTACAAAATTAAATAAGCGCGAATTTTAAATGTTCGCAGAATTTTGTCAAACATAAATTTTGATCCCAAAAATTTTTGTTAAAGCTCAAAATGATTAATTTATTATATATATTATTATTTATACAGGGTGTCCCAAAAGTAATGGATCAAATGAAATATGCTGATAGGAGAACTTAAGGGCTCTCAGAATTTGGTAACTTGTTCATCCCAAATCCTTACGGTTTTCGATTTAACGCAATTCTTGTGAAATTTCGAAAAATCCCTACTTTGCAACAGTATTTTGCTTCCTGCTCCCATTATTGATTTTTATTTTTTAAAATTCTTTTACAAAAACATTGGCAAATAATTAGGAACAATTAATTAATCAAAATGTTTTCTATCCCATACGCCATTTCGCTGCAAATTAGCTAACAGTTTCAAGTTTTATAAAAAATAGATTTCTAACTTTTATTTGAGAGCAACACCGCAAAAAAAATTTGTACGGTGTGAGAATGGTTTATTATTTTAAAAAGTTACCCTGTTATTCTAGTTTTCAAAAATGTATAAAAGTTCGCAAAGTTGCAGTTAGATCGCATAATATTACAATTTGAATTCAATTACCAAATTCTGAGAGCCCTTAAGTTCCCCTATCAGCATGTTCCGTTTGATCCATTACTTTTGGGACACCCTGTATATATTATTTTATTGTTTGAGTTAGATTTTTCAAAAAATTTAAAACTTTTTGCACCCATTTTGCAAATATAAATAAAAAAAAAAAAAAACAATAAAATAAATAGAACGTGAAATTCCCCTGCATCACACGTATTTTGCTCCAATTGTAAAATTAGTTCTGATGTTAAAGCTTTTAATGAAAAAAGTCATGGAACAATAATAATTTGATTTTTTAAGTTTTCAATTCAATTAAATTTAGTTTATTGAACTTGTTATTTACAATTGACTTAAAATTAACTTATTTCTAAGATACATTGATTATTACAAAATTTTGTTGGGGACCTAACCTTATACAATGACTAAGTTATAAAATATAAATAAATATTATACATGGATAAACTTGATTTAAAAAGTCTGCTGACTAGGTTGTCCTCGGGGTGTTCAGACCCGGATGTCCAGTTGTAGGGTTGGTTGAGTTGGGTTTGATTTGTTAAGGAATGTCATACATACGTATAAGAAATGTAAAAAATATAAAATTTGTTTTTATTCGAAATGAAGTATGCCATTTAATTATTTGTATAAAAAGGAATTTTTAGAAAAAAATAAATTCGAAAATCATTAGAGCCGTTTTTACCAACAAAAATATTTTTTGTAAGGGTACCCACATTTATAACATTTTTAATCATTTTTAAGAAAATATGTATCAATTTTTAAAATGAAATTTGAAAAAATTCTTGATCAAAAAAATGTGTTTTATGAAATTTTTGTTAATCATGTTTACCATTAAAGGGTTTCATTTGCAGCATTAAAAAAAAAACTTTTTTATTTTGGTTATATGGCAGAAATTATTGGTTTGTTTGAAAAATTCACTTTAGTGGTAAAAAAAAGTGACTGCGTCTGACAGTAAAAGGAACCATGCCTTTGGGTTGATTTACTTGAAACCTATGCAATATTTTTTAATATTTTGCAGAAAGGATAACGGAATTTTATTTGAAACGACTAAACAATGTTGTATCTACCTTACAACCATTTTGGAACAAAAATTTTTTTTTCTAAAAAAAACTCTATTACTCTTTGTTTCTTTTCTATCTTTCAGTATTCACATAGAAATATTTTTATTAAATTCCTACTTTCTATCAAAATGTTAATCGTTTTTTCTATTCTATTTTAAACAAAAATTTTTTTTTATTAATTTATAATGGTGTTTTCATAAATTGATTAAAACAGAACTATTGTTTTTTAAGCAAAAAATTATATTTTATGTGAAAATTTTGATCAAGATAAATATTTAAACCAAAACAGGTGTAAGAGACATAAGATATACCTACATATAGAGCAAGTAAAAAGACAAGATCAAATGCATTATTCATTTTAATTAATTACATCTTTTTTGATGAATACAAACATACCTACCAATGATATGAAACGAAAGAGTTGATCAGCAAACTTGATTATTAAACATTATATCTGTTTTCTTCAATTTACATTAAATTTTCTTCTATAAACCAACTTATTTTTCAAATTCTTTTTAACAAAAAAAAAAAAAAAAAAAGAATTCAATTTTTAATTAATCATGTTGAACGAATTTCAGAATCACGCCAACGACATCCAAAGAATCCATAGAAATAGTGTTCCTAACAAAAAAAAAACATTTTTCAAACAACCATAAAGCATTTACCTCGCCTTTTTCTCAAATTAAATTAACTCATCATTTACTCACAAAAATACAACAAAAAATCGAGTGCAAACTTCTTCCATATCCCAAAACTTCGAGAATGATAAAAACATCATAATCGTTGCCACACCATATCATAGAGTCAGCTTGAGAGAAGAGCCAAGTTGCGCATATTGAAACGCCAACCCATCAAGACCAAGATTATTCCCAAAAGTCCAAACTCCATTTTTCATTTGTTTTCCTCACTTCTTTTGCTGGTGGTTTGAATGAAGAACATGTCCCCCGCCTCCCACATCTTCATCTGCGGAACAGTCAAGTCCGCATCTTCCTTTTCTTGCCCTTTTGGGTTTCCTATTTCAAACATGGATGATGGTAAAACGAATTTAATTGGCGCTAGTTTGGCCACGACTCGTGACAGCTTCCAAGGACTAAAAGCGGGTGGCAATGTTAGCAGGTGGGTGGATATGGGTGGTTGGCGGTAAGGTGGCTAGCGTTACACATTTTAACAAATGACTTTGGCTTTTATGGCAATTTGTAATTACATTGTCCTCAGAGGACGGCGAGGAGAATGTCCACAACGACGACGACGACGACAATGAGGACGACAGGATTGAGATGGGAGAGAAAGAAAAAAAAGTCGTCCGCACGCGAGGGAATGTGATCCTTTAAAATTGTGCATCTCGAGCATACGCCACGCGCAGGAGACCCTCCTTCTTCTTCCTTCCAACTTCTGAAGACCATCCAAGAGGACCACCACCGACCGTAGGATTCAGTGCATCACAAATGAGGCATGCCATCTGACATCAGTTCGTATATTTTTTATGTCCATTGGCCTTTTTTTCTACTCCTGATGATGGTCGGTCCTGGCTGGGTCCTTTGGGAAGGAGCAAGAAATTGAATAGAAGGAAAAACACCATTTCACCCCTCAACTCAAAGTTTTCCGTCTAAATGAATTGTGACTCAGCGGGGGCGTTGGAACTTTTTCGAACTTTCTTTCAATCCCGGTCCCGTTCTATTTATTTTTATCATTTTTTTTTGTGTGAGTCTGTTGTTGGTAGAATTGAATGAAATGGCATATATCATTAAATGGGCAGCAGGGAAAATTAAAATTGCCCCCTGATTAATGAATGGGACTAATTTCGTGTCAAATAAGAAGAAAGATTGCTTTTCAGAGCATTGGTCCTTTTCTGATTTTTTTTATTTTTTAGATTTTTTTTCTTCATTGGATGTTGCAAGCTTCAAGGAAACTTATTGAATGGCATTCGAATTGGAATAACGAAAGGTATTCCAACTTTTATAGTATAGATATACCAACATAGTGGAGCTACATATATATAAGAATGAAGAGAAAATGTGGAATGTCCTGCCACAGGCAGACTGTGGCATCATCAGGTGAATTGGAAATGAGTGAAAAGTTTTATTCAACGCGTATCTATATCTAGTTGAGTAGTGTGGAATGAGTCTAGAAGGAAGCTATACCTCCATATCTATTGGACGAGGCAGAATGATCATTGTATTTATTCTCACTCCACGTAACTTTCAATAGAATATATTCTTGCTAATTGGCCAAGTTGTTATGCTTGAGGGAGCTCCGTTGACGGAACTTCAGAAAATAATAAAAAAAAAAAAAAATATAATGGAATAGTACAGAGGGAAGGAAAAAAAATGTTGAACGTGCAAATGGCCGTCCATCCATTCAATATACTTTGTTCTATGATTTTGATGCTCTGTAGCGGCTGTTTATCGAGATTAAAAAAAAAATTATTCAGAACGTGATGATGAGGGCAAACTTTGCTAAAGCAAAACAAATAATCTTTGAGAATTTTAGCTATTTCAACTTTGGTTACAAATTGAATTGAGTTACAGATATTTTTCGGTTCTAAAAAATATCTTTTCGAAACTTTTATTTTATAACAAACTTTTTAAAATAATGAGTAAAACAAATTACAGCTCTAAATTTCAAAGAAATAAATGAAAAGCTCGTTCCCAAAATGACCTTTAAAATGATGTATCTATCGTACTCATATTCCATACACTCAGTGTATTCGTATTTGTGGTCCCATATTTGTTTAAAAACTTAGGCTTTTAATTTGTTAAATGTATTGAAAGGTTTTTTTTTGAATGACATTACTGTTCTTGTGCCGCAGTCGTTGTTGAAAACGATTTTGATTAAAAATATATGTGTTCTGTAGTAAGTAGGTAAGTAAGGTTCTTCTTTTGCAGTAAAAAGAAACCAAATTTTGTAAAACAAGTTTGTTGCAGCCTTTCTGTTAAAAATGTCAAACAAAAATTTTGTGGATTTAAAAAAAAAAGTTTCAAAATTTGTTTTTGAAAAATTCATATTTCGAAAACGGACTGAAATATTTGTTTGTGTAGATTGACATTTTTTTTAACATTTCTTTTTATTGTCTTAAAAATGTTTTGAATAAAAAGTTTTTTTTTTATATTAAACGGCTTCCAATATTTTTTAGTTTTTTTTTTCTATGAATTCTAGAAATTTAATTGCATTATTTGGTTTGGATTTCAATACATTTCAAAAAGTGTTTTTGTAATTTCTTAGACAAATTTTTAATTACTTTTTAATTTTTTTGTTAAATTTCTTATACAATCAAATTAAAAATATTCTTTACTGAATTTTTACATAAAAACATAAATATTCTAAACAATAACATTTTTTTCCATAAAATAAATATTAAATATGTGCAACCCAGCCATGCATTTTATTTTGAAGATTCGTATTTTATTTTTAATTTTTGTCTTCTTTAGTGTTCTAAATATTTTCAGAAAAATTTATTCAATTGCATTATTTCTTTAGCAAAAACATCACAAATCTTTTACGATAACGGCCAATTAACTCTTAAGTTCTTTTTTAAATTTAACGATTTTATGGTCCTTTTTTTTCATCGAAAAAAATTAATTTTTTTATAAATTTTAAAAATCAAAACAAAAATCCTACGTACTTCACTGAGTTTTGGTGTCTTCTTTTGGGAGATTTTTTTTTTTTTAGATACAAAATTGTGTGCCGTCATTTTATCATTAAGAAAATTATATTAATCTATTCTATTACCTGTGTAAAATAAAACAAAAACTAAAAAAAAAAAACAAACAAAAGAAAATTATGTTTCTCTTTGTTTTATACGCTGATGAAAATGACACGTTATCTCGTAGCTATAAAGGTGATATTACTTCTTAAGCCGAACTCATCTATAATCTTAATAATTGGAATAAGATTATATGATTTCGGATTTTAATTAATCGTACTCGATAATCTGTAAATTAATCGTACATAGTTTATTTGTACGTTAACGTATTTTGCTTACCTACTTTACTCGTATTATATCAATTTATTCTCTACAATTACATTTGTTTTATTCAAAAAAATTTTCTTATTTGCCTTTCTACCTATAGAGAATTATTGTTTTCTATATTTATAGTACATTTTCATAAAAAAATTATCCGAATTCGTTTTAAACCTCCTACAACATCTAGACCCTTAAACAACCTACTAAAAATCTTTGCAAGCAAATAATAGTAAATTTCTTTTAATTATTCTCATTCAGAAAGAAGAAAACAATTTCCCATGGGATGAAATTCTTTAAATTTTTTTTGTTTTTTTTTTTTTAATCTTGATGATGATGAACTTCTTCTTTGGAAAAAAATTGTCAACCCTCTCCTCTCAAGTGGTTCCTTATTAAAATTTATAAAAAAACATCCGTATTCACATTAAATCGTTTATAAAAAGTTGCATTCAAATCAGGAAGACATTATTTTCTGGTCCCACGTCAATCATAAAACCACTTTTTTGTACGATTCTGCACATTTTTAAGGATCAAAGATCCCTGAACGATGAAATTGTGGATTCCTAAAGATGGAAATGGAAAAAAATACCTTAACTTAAAAAAAAAAATCTTTTGAAACCCAAACTCTTAAGAATAATTTTGAGAAAAAAATCAATTAAATGGTATCGCTCCCGTTATCTCATTTATATTCACATTATCAAGAAAAAAAAAGGATATTACCTTGGAAATTACAATACTTCTTTGGAGAACAAATATGCAAAGTAGGCAGAAGAAAAAAAAAATAGTAACATCATCCTTTTACAAAGCATTTTTCACGCTCGCACACTTTATGTTATTCAAAGAAAAATATACAAGAAAAGGTCACACATTAAAAAGACGATCGCGGATATGCACGCTGATCCCGGAAGGATATGGAGGGTGAAACAAAAATAAAACAACAACAACAATAAAAAAAACAAAACACAAGTTACTTAACTTTTTCCAGTTCTTATATCCTTTTCAATTTATTTAATTTTATTTTTTTGTTCTCTTGGTCGTCGTCCTTTCAACAACAGAAGCACACAAACAAAGCGCAGGCAGAGGAAACAAAAACATAAGCTAACTTAAATAGTTTTCTCACGATGGATGATTATCCTTTTTCTGTTGAGGTTGTCACCTCTTTAAACAAGGAATTTGAATTAGTCCTTCTGTACAAAGTATTCGAGTGTATAGTTGTTGGTCCTCTGGACCAAGGATCTACAGAACCAGGTAATTCAAATGCAAATTACCAACTTATTTGTCGGTTAAGGTATTTTTTTTTTTTGTTTCTTTACATTTTTTTTATTTCACTTTTACTTTTTAATGTGTCCTTACGAATGTCCTTGTTTGGGATAAAGGTAAGCAAAACAGGTTTTTCTCATTTTTTTTCTTTTCTAAAATAAATAGATCCTTTAAGTGATTGGATTGCCCGAAAGTAGTTCAGGTTTATTGTTACAATTGTTTGCATTGTAACGGTTCGAAAGGAAAATGTCTTAAGAACCTTTACTTCTCTTATATGTATGAACAATATAGTCGCGGGAAATTAATTTTAAGAAGTAAAAATAATAATTATTTGATGAAACAGTTTTTATAATGAGAGAATAATAGAATTAGATTGGTGGGTTGGAATAGAACTTGTGCCTTATTTTTGATCACATGCTGCTTATTTAAATATTTTAATTAAATTACTTTAAAGTTAAAGACAATTTGAGAAGTCAATAGAAAAAAACTAGTTTTAAACAGTGGGACAAGAATTGAGGACCATAGTTTCTAATTCAATAAAACTGGAACAGAGTTCTAGAAATGGAAGAATAAAAATATTTAAAAAGATGCAAACCAGATTGCTGAGAAAGGTTTTTTTTATATAAATATTCCTACACTTATGAATGTAAAATAAAAAGTCCACATAACAAAACCAACACATGCCTACCTATTAAATAAATATACTAGTCCAAATCTCATATTGTTTCTAGTAGGTAAATGTATTTTGCCTTTTTTTATCCCGTGAGTGGTATGACTTAAACCTGCTCCAGATAACCAGCATTTTTTAAATCATTCTCAAAGTAGTTTTTGAAATTTTTTTCCAGTAACAAAATTACAATTCGATAATCTATCAATTTTTTGCAAGTTAATTTTTCTCAAAATAATACAGTAAAATAAGGAGAAAAAAGGGGTAAATTTAGGAATGAATGTTAGTAGAAATTTTTTTTGCTCAATATCTTCCTTTTGCCATTCTATAACATATCTCAAAAGTCTAGAAAAATCTCATGTCCGCTTGTCGCGATTTCAAGGTCAAATCGCGAAATGGAGATTTTCAAAATTAACATGATTTCAAGGTATATTTTAATGCTGATTCCAAAAAATCTAAAATCAAGGCAAAAAGTTATACCTGTTTTTCATCTGTCAACTCATATTATTATAACAGTTGCTAACTTCTGCCCAAAAACCCTTAAAAGTTATGGTAGATGAACCAAATTTTGCATGAAGATTTAAGAATCCATCATTATTAAAAATCAAAACAATCCATTACAAAAAATATATATACCTACGAAATAATGGTATTTTTTGATGGAGGGGCAAATTGTAGGATATGCACTAAAGAAGATTCTTGTTCATCTTAGGAATAAGTGCTAATAGGCTAATTTTTTCATTTTAATCTTTGTTTGGATATTCTTTAACTACCCTCAAAAATCTACAAAAATCTCATGTCCGCAAGTCCTAATTTCCTTGGTTTGAAGATAAGGTGCAGATTTGAAAAAATTGAAAAACTACTCTTCAGATATTTGTGTCAGATCAACATGAATAAGGTATATTACTTTTCAGGGATGGTCATATTGATTTGTTTGTGGGTTTTGTTGGAATCAGCGTTAAAAAATACATTGAAATGATATGGGTTATGTTGGTATACATATAAGAATCTAAAGTTTTCTTATTATTTTTTTTTAAATCTGCACCTAACTTAGTTTAACCTAGAAAATTAGAACTTGCGGACCTGAGATTTTTTAGATTTTTGACATAAGTTATAGAATATCCAAACAAAGATAGAAACAAAAAAATTAGTCTATTAGCACTAATTCCAAGATTGTACCAGGATGTTTTTTAGTGCACATCCCAAAATTTCCCCTTTTCTCAAAAAATACCATTTTGTCATAGATATAAATGTTTTTTTGCATTGCATTGTTTTGATTCCTAATAATAATGGATATGAAAACCTTCATGCAAAATTTGGTTCCGCTACCATTACTTTTAAGGGCTTTTCGGTAGTAAGTTAGCAACTGTTATAATAATATGAGTTGACAGATGAAAAACAGGTATAACTTTTTTCAGAGACGTCAGATTGCCTTGATTTTAGATTTTTTGGAATCAGCATTAAAAAATACCTTGAAATCATGTTAATTTTGAAAATCTCCATTTCGCGATTTGACCTTGAAATCGCGACAAGCGGACATGAGATTTTTCTAGACTTTTGAGATATGTTATAGAATGGCAAAAGGAAGATATTGAGCAAAAAAATTTCTATTAACATTCATTCCGAGGTTAAACCCTTATTTGACTGGATTAAAAAGAAATCTTCTAATTTGAAAAATAAAATATGGATTATGATCAGAACGTATTTTTAGAACGGAATAAGTTTTTATTGTTTGAAATCTTTGTCTCAAACGATCCAACCGATTACAATGAAATTTTCTGTGCAAAATATTGACATTGTATTAAAGAAGTTTAAAATTAAATGTTTTCTTATAAAACTAAAAAAGATATGTTTTTTTTTTTTAAGTTGTTTTTTTTTTTACGTTAAAGCCTGAAGGCTTTGTAAAAAATGACAGAAAATCAGTTCATAAAAAGCGTTTATCTTGAAATTCAAACTAAATGTCTTTAATAAGATTGAGTGTAGAAGTAGCCACTTATAAACCTTGAATACCTTGAATGTTCATATCACACGTACCTTTTATTCCTTTTATTTTTTCTCAAACCAGAAATATTTAACTTTTTAAACAAAATCAAAATGCAATTTAGGTGGAATAAAAAAGCTCAACATTTGAATAAAAATGCAAGAAACGCCATCTCACTTATAGACCGAGAGCCGACGTCATCTAAAGAATGTTGTAAGGCATTTTGGTGTGACCAACATAGGTAAAATTCGACCCAAAGGTGTGACAAAAATGAAAGAAGTCAAGTCATATAAAGAATGTTGTAAGGTATACCAAAAGAAAGCCCTTGATGCCATTTGTCAGATAATATTCCCAAAAGTGTCAGCGCAAAAAGTCAGACCAAATTTCTTTGACAAACACCTTGGCAGACAACTTTAAATGTCGATATTTCAAAATTTTCGAAGAAAAAACCTGTTTTTGTTTCTTGTTTAAGAAAACCAGTCATGTAAGAAATGTTGTAACGCATATCAAAAGAAAGGTCTTGATGGGTTAAATTTGATCCTTAGCGTAAATTTAATTCCTAACCGAAAGCACTTTGTTCAATTTATTTTTTGACGAAATTTAATACACAATACTCCAAAAAAATGTGCTCAAAAAGTGAGTCGAAAATTCTTTGACAAACACCCTGGTAGACAACTTTAAATGACGAAAAATTAGAAATTTTCGAGACAATTCTGTTTTTGTTCCTGTTTTTTTTTTTAAGTTAAGTCATCTAAAGAATATAGTAAGGCACATAAAGAGAAAGGTCTTGAGGAGTTAGACAAGAATAAATTGGTCTGGCAGCATTTTGGTATGACCAACATTGGTTAAATTCGGCCTGAAAGTGTGCCAAAAATATGACAAAATATATTTTTATTCATTATACACGCTAGAGCGTGTAGGTTGGGCCAAGGGAAGAAAAAAATTACGAGGAGGAGTGGGTCTATTCCCCCCGTTTAGCCAGGAGTTGAAATTTTCTAAAAACTTGACTTCATTTGGAAAAAAAATTTAAAAATAACGGTTATACAAATTTTGAACACATTTTTTTTTTAATTTTGACTAATTTTTTCAAAATTTTAAATTCCGGGAAAACATTTTGTCGAAAAATGTAAATCTTTTTCGAATGAACAAAATTGTTTGTAATTTTGCAAAGATTTGGCTTTTTTAATGATTCATTTGATCTATTTGAACCTTTTAACTTTCGAAGATGCATAAATTCTTATTTTAAAAATTCTGCTTTTGAAAATAGAAAAAGAAGTTTTTGAAGTAATATAAGAAAGTGAAACGTAATACATGATTTTGGTTATTCATATTTAATTGAACTTATTTCTGGAAATATTTTTGTTAGAAACAAATTCTTAGGTTTTTTCTATTTTAAAGTTTTTTTTATTTGAAAATTAATTCCTCAAACTTAAAGTCATGTGCCATTTTTAAACTTTGAAATATGAAAATTTATGTTGCATGGTAAAACTAATGAGCGGCATTATTTCGAAAGTTAGTAGCAGTACAAAAAAATATTAATGCGCAAATCCATTTCTGGAGCATTTTATATTTTTAAAATTTATCAAACTAAAAATCAGATTTTTAAATAGGTACCTTAAAAATTTTTCATTAATTTAAATATTTTGTGGGCTAAAGGTTATGCTAGAAGGAATAGTTAAAAAAAATTTCATATTTCTCGAAAATTTGAAAATGTTTATAAAAGAAAGAATGATATTTTGATAGTAAGTAGGTGTAAAATATCTACAATTTTCAACAACTTCCAAAAACTTTGGGTGAACCAAATTTTGATAATTCTTTTTGTATTCGAAAGCTGATGTCTGCAGTGTGGTCCCGTTTCAATTTCTTTCAATTTCGACTATAGAATCCAAGGGAAAACCATAAATCCAAGTTTCGGTCAATAGAAGTCGGTTTTGTTTTTTGATAAAAAGGATTATTTTTGTATGTAGAATGCGGCAATGGTACTTCGCAGATAAACATTTGAATTGCACCATAACCTTGAATGTAGAAATGCATTAACAAATTCAACGTCCTTATAGTAAACTTCCTTCCATAAAATTGTGTTCATTAAAAAAAAATATATATTATTTGTTGCATTTCAAAATAAAAAAAAATTGAGTTCCCTTTATAAATAATTCCCAACCCACAAATACGTATATGAATCAAACTTCTCTTTTCTTTTCTATTTTATTCTATGTTTTGTTACACTTCCCCTTTGAGTGAATTTAACTGAGAACACTCAAAATAATATACATCGCTTTTCTATAATTTCTCCTTACCTTTACTTCTCACTCATTTCTCCAATTTTATGAGTTATAAAAAAGAACTCAGTTAAAGTACTAAATGTGTCTTGACTAAAATGTGAGAACACTTAATATCGTGCGATGTTTTGAATAAACTATTTTTAGATAGATGGCGCTTCAACTTTTTCCATCAAGTACAAAGGACAGTAGAACGGTAGATGTCGTTGGGTGTTCCATTTTGAAAATAAATCAACAAAAAATTTTGTATAATAAAAAGATAACTATAATGAAAATTAATCCAAGAACTGTGCCGTAACTTTTTTCCATCACGTACGTAACTAAAAAGTTCATTAAACTCATTCATATTCATATAATCCTTATGCGCCGTGTTGAATTGGTGTTCTCTTCAATTTTACCATTCACACAACATCACACCATTACACGCGACTACCATCATCACCGCATTGTCCAAGGGTAACTGACCTACTCTCCAACAAAAGGATTTCTAAGAGCGAATTTTCGCAATCCTTAATCCTCCCCTTGGCGCACGTAGATATACCAACAATGGCATCAGAAACATGGCACAACATATGGAACATATGCGCCGACCCTTGCCCCTTTCCGTATGTCGTCCACCTACCTCTTCTATTTAAAATCATCATCATCGTGTTGGGGGTATCTTTGTGTATTTGTATTCTGTGGGTATAAGTATCTGGTGGGTTCGTGATATCTGAATACTTGGCACTTCCGTTTTATCGTTCAAGTCAACGGATGAGAATGAGAATATAGGCAATTGCCCTCTCGACATATCCATGATCCGAATCCCACCATCAATTCAACCACCTTGGCTAGGTTATGGCTATTGTGCAATTGTTGCGAACAAAGACGATTTGGACGCAATAAAAGGGTTGAAAATGTTGAAAGCAACAAAAAAAAAAAAAAAATTGTTATTTTCTAGTCCTAGTCACTTTTGTACCTTAGATACCCATTGACTGTATCAGAATTTAAAATATTAGGTATTTGAGTGTGTGTATGTGTGTGGGGAAGGTTTTTTTTTATTTCCTATTTCTACGATCGACGTAAGACAGATAGTGACACGGCTCACCTGTCCGATTTCATTTTAGAAAAAAACAAATAAACAGTATGAGTGGATTCAGTTGCCTGATGCCATCAAATGAAACAGGAAGGTGCGCAACCTATACCTTCTGGTTCTGGCTTCTGGGGGATTAATTATCTAGGTTTTTATATTCCCAAAGCATATGTGGTAGGTAAAGTAGTTGAACTCTTTTTTTTTCTGGTTTGGTTTGGTGTAATAGAAACAAGATAAGTGAGTAGGAAGGTGAACTGCACATTGCAAATAGACAAGGTATAGGTACTCAACTGTGAAGAAAATATAATTTATTTGACATGTAAGTACCTATCGCATTTGAATATTTAAACGTTTTATAGGTAGTTAGACTTAATCATACCATTTATAGTCGATAGACTTATCATTTATTTTTTTTTACATATCTAGTAAGTAAGTAAATAGACTGACTAGACTTGATTAGGGTCTGTTAAATAATTAAGTTTAATCAGAATACTCTTGTTCGAAATGTGTGTATTTTAATATGAATTCAATACACACGCTGAGTTCCAATCTGCTTTTTTTTTTAAACATTTTTAGGCGTTGCAACGCGTTGGCTAAAAACGGTTAGTAATAAACTTATGAAAAATGAGATAAAGCTATAAGGAATTGTTAAAAATTCGCAAACTAGAAGTTAACACCAGAAAAATCTTATTTAAGGTAAACTACTTGACTTGTTTTTGTTTTTTTTTTTTTTTTGCAAACTTTTAAGAATTTTGAAATGATATGAAAAAGCTATAATTTCATACTTTTTATGATTGAGTATATTTTTGACCGGTTTTTTTTTCTTTATTTTTTTTATATTTTGAATTTTTGTTCAATACCAAATATTAAATTTTAAATGAGCCTTTTACAACTCAACTCTCAAAAATTCAAAAAATTTGAATAGTGTAGGATGTAATATTGTTTAACAGAAATAAGGAAAAATTTATTTTTGAAACAAGAATCTTGACCTGTTATTATTAATAGGTCTGTTTAAAGAATCTGATCCGCACAAAAAAGATCCAAAGAGTACATATTGGTGTGTTCCATGAAATAAAACTTTGCCCCACACTGTTCTAAAATCTATTATTTTGTGTTTCATGAAGTTTTACAGCACAGTTTAGTTCAAGTTTGTCTGCTCTTTCTCTTTGAGCAAATGAGTGAGAAGAGTGTCAAGCAGATATGTTTTGTTTTATTCAAACAAAAATATGATAGAATTAAAATTGGAAAAATTGGAATTTCTTTAGAATTTTATAAATATGAAGAAAACAAATTTAAAATGTGAGCAATATGTTAATTAATTTTCATTTATTTGAATGAAAAATCATTACAATCAATTTTTTTATTAGAATCAAAATTGATGGGCGATTTATTAGCTTAGTACAAGTTGTACTAAGTTGTACTTTTCTAATCTCTTTTGTTCTGACAGTTTTCACATATTTGTGCTGTTCTGGGTCTGTTCTTTTCTAGATTTTCTTAATTAAACAGACCGAATATTATTTCTTGCGACTAGTCACTCATACCGTGGTTATCACTAATATGCTAGTAATTTCGTATATGACAATGTGAATAGAGATTCGTATCGAAATTAGAAAGTAAATCGGTAAAAGCCTTTTAAGTATTTGAGAATTTTAGCGTTTTAAAATTTATTTTCCGATCCAATTTTGTTTAAATTAACATTTTTTTTTTAATAGGGGGCTATAGCCAGTTTTTTAGCACTGTTTGGAATCATCTTTTCTTTTTTAACATTTTTTTTTTTCATTTAACTTCTGAATTGATTTCTTTGTTTTTGCATTTTTAATCAAGTTTGCAGATCAGCTCTTTTGTTTAAGTTTTCGATTCAATACAACTTATTCTTCTTTCTTTTTGTTTGGCCCTATATTGATCCGTGCAAGCCTCTCGGTTTTGTATTGTTCCCTTTCCGAGGCAAACTGAATGCTGGTGTTTTTGTATTTGATTGTTGGATATTTTTAATGCGAATTGGAACGTTGTATGAAATTACCTTTTTGACGAAGTTCTCTGGATCTCTTCTTTGAACATGAAAAAATTGAGGATTTTTGTGTACACCACAGTTAACATATTTTGTAGAAGCTAAATAATTGCTTATTTACTACTGGTATTATTTTTTGCTAATAAAGACTAATTTTTCTCTTTGGTGAAAATAACATAACATGTAATCATATCGCATTAGTTTTACAATGCTGTTGCAACTCAAAATATAATTTCTTGCTAAATCAGCAAAAAACTGTTTATTTACTAAATCTTATAGATTACGAGTAGAAGATAATGATTTTTATCACGGTCGTTTATAAAAATATTGCAATTATTTTAAATAATGAAGTTATTTGATGTTACTGTGTAAAATTAGATGTTACCTGAAGCTCAAAAATTTTGAATACAGTATTGTAATACTAGGGCGCTATGTATATTCGGCCAATATTCGTTATTCGGCATATTTTTTGATATTCAATTTTCACCGAATAGTTCAACACATTCAGCCGAATATCGAATATCAAATGGAGTAAAAAGAAATACTTATTATTTTGAAAAAAATATTTTTTTTATTCAAAAATTGTTATTTAAATATTTTAATTCAAAAATATGTCTTCAGAACATGCTTTTATTTCTGAGTACTCATTATTCATTCGTTAATTAGAATTCCCTTTTTTTAAAGAACTTTTGTTTTAAACGATCCTTAAAGATCTCTAAATTTTTCAACTCGTTTAAAGGTAAAATTATTGTAGTTTTTGTGAGGTAAACTCGAATCGTGCCTACCTACAAACTTGTGTAACTAATATTTAATAGTTTGTTCTTTCAGACACACCTTTAATGGACAACGCCTTAGTCCCACCATCCTTATATAAAAAAAAAAAAAACACTTGATCGAAGCAGGAAGGTATATGTAGTTATCTTACTGTTAACCCTAAAAGTCTATCAGGTATTCCTAGTTATATTGAATGGAACCTCCTTTTTTATTAATTAATCTTCCTTCCAATTTACCATCCAAAATGCATTTTCATACCTTATTTTTGTAACACCTTCTTACCTGTACCCTTGTTAACCTTTATCAGGTCCTTCCTTCAAAATTCACTTTCCTTCTAAAATCCACACAAAAACCATTTAAAATATCCTTTAAATACCTACTTGCAACTGTCTGAAGAAAAAATAAACACACACATTGGCCCCTTCGTACATACATGTAAGATATCTATACATAGCTGAAATTAAAACATATGAACAACATGAACAGCCATTTTCAAGGGAAGGTATTTTTTTTTTATATATAATTTTCGTCCTTTTTGAATGGAGTTGGAGTTATTCCTTGTTGTTGGTTGGATCGATTGTGGGGATGGAAACTCTTATGGAACAGGGACTGCATGCGTGTTTATTGGCACTAAAATTAATGCACACGAAGTCGAATAACCGTGTTTTTTTTCTTACAACGTGTGTGTTTGTATTGGGTATTGGAAGAGACCGTTGAAGGATACATTAAGACATCTCGTGACGACCATTTTGTGTGAATTCAATTTAAACCCGCATATTATTATTAATCCAGAAGTGGAAACACCATCAGGAATCTCATGAAACCTTCATTAACTTCCCATCGTTTGGTCATCATCTCAATAGAACTGTCTGCTCTGTCACTGACCATTGGCCAAAGGAAGCAAAAAATCTGGTCATGTTATTGTTTTCATTAAATTAAGTTTTTTGCTGTGTCCCGAATTCCTTCCTATATCTCTTCCACTGACCAGTCACTCTTTGGATGGCTAAAGCTTAAATAAATATTCATCAATTTTTATAACAAAAACCTAAAGCGGATTATAAATAATTTATGTCCCCCGAGGATTGATAGCTGCCGACACTTAACACACTGTACTTGTTCCATGTTCATACCTTAACCTGCAAATAAACAAAAACAAAAAAAAAAAAAAAAAAAAAATAAGAGATATCAGCGCCAACTTCCCAAACAAAGACAAACCAACAAGGTCTGACAACAACAACACTTAAACCAGAGACCTAACCATGGGTATTTAACACATTTGTGCTCTGGCGGGAAGTGCTGCTGGAAGTACCTACAACATCGACAGTATAGTGTCTGCCAGCCACCCTCCCGCTTTGCCTCTTCCCTTGGAACTCCTTTTCAATTAAATCCAAGAAATTAAATAAAATACATTTTTCTTTAAAAAATAAAAGTTAAATAAAAATAATGATAAATATTCATTTAGATGTCGGAACGAAAATTAATAGTTGGAATGCAGTTTTAATTAGTTGGTTTGGTTAATTTATGAACCGGGACGGTAGTTGTAAGTAGCCAACTTTTAACGTTTTTAAACAACAAAGGTAGAGGTATTATACCTCTTGGATGTGTATTGTACACATAGGGTGCAAACTTGATTTATTTTGTGTAAAATGCTAATTGATTGGTATATAAATTAACTTTTGATTTAATCTTATTTTAAAATTATAAAATTAAGAAAATTAAAGCTTTGGTGAATGAAATTATTTTACAGATTTTAATGCGTTTAAGAACTTATTTATTAAAATTGTTTGTTTTATATATAGATATATTTTTTTTTCACTTGCTACTTCGGACCTTTCGAGAATTCTATCTTACCTGTGATAGGTACACCTTAAAATTTTCAATGTTAGTTTTCCAAATACAAAGAAAGTAAGGTTCGCAATAATGTATGTTTTGATACTCAATAACATTTCTCCATCAAATTGTTTTTGTGTCTATTTTTTAGGCATTATTTCTCAACAGCCCTCCAATTTCCATTGCATATGAATGAGCCAAAAAATGAAAAATACAAGCATGTTCTGATACTGTTATGTACCTAAGAGTTCCATGCACGACTTGACTCAAAATATACAAAAAGTACCCGTACCAAAAGATAGTTAGAGCATCCCCAAGTGTCTGTCTGCCAAGAAAAGTCTTGACAGAAAAGCAATCTATACAAATGGGACTTTTACTTCGAAAGACCGTTTGTTGTTTGGCCCGCAAATTTCCAACAAAGGAAATATCAAGCAAGGATTGGGGTATTTTTTTTTTTTCGAAGCACATCAACTTCATACATATACTCGTACAAACACAAAACACACTAAGTGGAGTCTTCTCCAAAAATATGTGCTGAAAAAAAAGGAAAGCTTTAAGGATTCAGTGAAGAAGAATATCCACTTCTCATGGTAATCCATCATCTCTCCTGTACCTATTCTTTGTGTGAAAGTAAATAAGGAGTCTCTCTGTGTGTCTTTATATATTTTTTTTGTTTTTTTTTTTCATACTTTAGTCCAAGTGGAATGCATGATTAAATTTTAGCTCCATCTTACCTTTCCTTGGGTGGAAAAAAAAACGAAAAAAAAAGTTGCAGGAGTTTTCTAGAGTAGATTTGCAAGAACAAACAAAGCAATAGGTGGTAGAGGTATGATGGTTACTGACTGGGGTTGTTTTTCGGGCGATATAGAATTCTGAGGTTGAGGTGGTGGTACAAAATAGACGAAATCAGCTTTTCTTTTTTTTTTTGTATTTTTGGGATAAAAGAATAAAAGACAGGACATGGAGATTCTAGTCCAGAGAGGGTGGAGAATGAATTATTATTCCTTTTACGTATACTTAGGTTGTACTTCTTGTTTTTTTTTTTTTATTTATTTTCCTTCCTTATTTTGTTCCTTGAAATGTCGACTACGTTGTAGTCATCGTCTTCATCGTAGTCATCGTCATCTACGTCGCGTCTTACGACCTCTAGTTTATATATATTTTTTTGTTCATTTTCGTTATTATTCTCGTTAAAAAATAAATTCGAAAAAATAAGCGCGGACGTAAGGAAAATTGAAGGATCAGGGATATGAACTGTCAAATGCAGAATTTTGTCCGTAATTGATGAATTTGGGAGAGATGAAAAAGTTTCGGTGGGAAGATGCGCGAAAATAAACTCATTGTTGCATGATTGGCAATGAAAGGAAAGAGTAGGAGAGAGGGAGGATATAGAATTTTTATAGGTATACCGTTTTTTCTTACTTATTTTTTAGGTACGAAAAGAGGAGTGATTTTTCTGCAGGAAGTTTCGAAAAATAAAGTTGACAATGAACTTTTTATTGAATGTTTTTTTTTTTGTTTAATATAAATGTCGTCCAGGCAAGGAAATGTGTTTGTTGGTGGAGAATAAATCTTAAAAATGTCCTTTAAATTTAAATAACATGTGGGAAAGCTGGTTTAAGCGGTGTTTAAAGTTGTTTTTTTTTTAATTTTCAAATAAATAAAAAGAGTTATTGGTATTAGTGGCTGAATGGTGGTATTCCAGAATTACAAAGAAAATAGTTTGATGGGAATGAATAATTTTATCTTAATCAAAACATAAAAGCGATAAGGGCTTTAAATGCTATTCCTGTTTTACTATTTACGACTCCAATTTTGTAAATTTGAACTCTGAACCCATTAAAATAGTTGTCCGCACTATTCAATGTCATTTATATCTACTAGTCAAACATAAAGTCTTCTTTAAACCACTGAAACTATTTTTTTTGATAAATGAATCAAGTTTTCAGATCAGCTCTTTTGTTTTACTTTAAGATTACATGAATCAATTCATTTAAAAATAAAATAACAAAATATTTAGGTAGACAGAGACGAGGAAAGTGAAATAATTGTTTTGGTGAAATAGATGACCTAGTTTTTTCTTGACTTTTTCAAACGAAAAATCCTTCTTCGATGAAAGAGACCTCTGAGACCCCAATAAATTTGAACAGTTCCAATGTTCAAAAATAGCAATTGCCAAAAGTTGTCAAATCCCAAATTAAAAATCTTCCTTTTACGTATTTTATATTTCTTCAAGTTATTCCTGTATTTTTACCATGAGTTGTTGAAAAAAAAATATTTAAATAATTTATTTGACAGCGCCATCTCATCAATTCCACAGACATTTCCACCTTGCAACCCCATTAGTCTATACCCACGCAAAAGCCACTTTTGCACAGATGCGCTTAATCGCTCCTTAGCCTCCACAAACAAAAAATGTCCAAATTCAATTATTTAGTTGTCAGCATTCCAACAAACTAATGATCTCCATCCACCCTTAACCCATAAAGCAATTCATTATATCGAAAGAAGAACCTGGCGAATGCAATCGACCAAGACCCGTTTGTCATAGTGCAGTTTTCCATGAGAAATCTAGCATCCGCCTCACCCATATGAAAGCTAGCACTCGCTCTTGCGGCTAAAATAACACACAAAATCTTTGACTTCATCAATTTCTCCCAAAAGTCATCATAAACAATGAAGATGGTTGGTTTCCTATAATGCAGAAGAGATGTCTATCCTTCTTCTTCTTCTGTTTGTGTGCTGAAATCCACCCAAAAGTCCAATGAAGATTTTCGGTGAAAACAACAAAAAAGAAAAGAAAAAAACAAATTTCCAATTACAAAGCCTCTACTTGTAGTTATCGGAGTTGTTGGCGGCAACGAGTACAGTATCGCTTTTACCCAGGATGGAACAGGAAGAGAACAACATCGTCTTCGTCGAGATGCACCTCGCTTAGCCACCTCCTCCACTTGGAACTGCAAGGCACATCGCACATCTTCAAAACCGGGATCAAATTAAAAAGGAATATTTCATGTTGCATCGGACATCGGGGCACACTCGAGACAGCCGATTGTAATGGGCAATCTATTTGCCAATGTCCAGCCTGGCATGTCGACTGGACTGGACTTGAGACTATACAGACTGGACGGACGTATAGAGTGTGTGCACTCTGGGTATCTCTTTGCTTGGTGGACGCATCTGTGCATCTATGATGACACTAAATAAATTTCAGTCATCTCGCTGACATCGTTCCGTTCGTTTTGTTTGGTGAATCTGAATACTACCGATGCTGATGATGTTGATGCAGATGCAAGGTGCAATGGAACTTGTTCCATGATCATCGCTGCTGCATCTACTACCTTGTCGCCGCTTCCGGAATGTGGCAGCTAGCCAGCACACAAATAGACATTGGATATACACCGAATAGTGCGGATACACGAGTAGAGCTTGGATGGATACCGTACCGGGTGCCTGATGTCTGATGTCTGAGGATTCATTCTGTTGTGAATGTTGTGAATGCTGGATGACCAGGAGGCATATTATTTTATCATCTTCACCTTTGAACGGTGAAACGATGGTGATTATGGAATATGTGTGTGTCCATGTCCATTTGTTCAGCAGCGTCTCCACTCCGACTGCCTGGGGAGAGGACCACTTAATCGAGAGACACGGGACGGGACTTCTGGTCCTGGTTTCATATGGATACACGTTACAGTTTTACAAGTTAATTGTGACTACGTGTGATGCACACTCAGAACGAGGTTTGGTCGAATCGGTTAGTGACAGAGTCACAGTCGTGGTGTTAGTTAAAATAGGAGCCAATTATATGCGACTACGAGAAGAGTCGTGCTTGGTTGTATGTAGCAGCTATCTTTTGGTGAAAAGGTGATAAAACTCAAAATATGAAAGGCAAAAAAGGAATCTGGACAGATGACAGGTGGAATGGTGCCCAGAGAGGCTATAGTGAGCAGTTAGAGAGGTGTAACAGCATCCACAGAGTATCAGCATATCCAAGCAGTAAGAGTGTCGTGCATGTGTGTCTGTCGCCTTAATGGGACGCATGTTTGTGGCCACAACAATAATCCATGCTTTGTCAGATAATGAGCATAGGATTCTCTGGTACATTCATCCTTTCGATGTGATGAGATGACGATGACGATGGTATTCCTTATATAAAACCAAGTATGGGGGATTCTTTTACTATGATGATGATGATGATTGAAGGTATTCGTTGGATTGTAATTTAAACTTGAAAGTATCTAAGAGGCTCGGACCTCTCGGAGTGAGACTCGGACTCCAGACACTTGTGGCATTCGTTTGGAATTTAATGTTGTTGTTTTCGGAGGAAATTTTGTTAATGGAAATGTTGTGTTTTTTTTTGAATATAATTGGTATTTGTTTTTCTTTTAATATGTAGGTATATATATTTTTTTCAAATCAATTTTGTTGCGTGTTTTTTGGCAGATTTAAGAAAGTTATTTGTTTTACAAAAATGAACATTCACATGAAATGGTTAAGAAAAATACGTCATTAAATTACTAATTGAGATTTGTTATTAAGAACTGTCACAAGGCTACCACCCTGGAGATGCCGATTATTGCGCAAATGGGGCACTTTTTTTTAGGGCAGTGAATTTTGAAAAATTGAATGTTGTATTAATGTTTTTAAATTATTCATAAAGATGGTAGAAGTTTCATCTTAACATAATAATTATTATCGTTTATACAAAAAATTATCAAAAAAAAAACAAAGCAACCGCGTTATCTTCACTAGAAATTTCAGTTTTACAAATTTATAAAACCATATAACTAATTTTCCAAATAAGGCAGTTTTAAACTACAGCACTGTTAAAATTGAATAAAGTGTAATCACAGAAACATTAATTTCATTTTAATATTATTAATAGTTATTTATGTTATTGTGTTACCAAACTTCAACTTTTCTAAAAACGGTGGAAAAATGGCGAAAAATTTGTTCTTACATATCACAGTAAAAAAGCTTCAAATTTTGATGATTAATCGGGATTTATAGTCAGAAATGCTATAAAAAACTAGTGATAAAAAGTAACGCTAACTCTGCGTTATATTAGTATACTATATTAGTATACTAGAGGATTATATAACCTTCAAACAATTTGTATTTTCATAAGGTTACTACTACAACTGCGTTACCAATTCATTCAAGAATATGGTAACGCAGTAGAGCAGTAACGCAGCTGTAAATATCTAATTATATCGTAAATATGAACTGCTAGTATAAGAACCCTGCATAGGAATACAAATATGTAATACAAATTTCATTTATACTTATGCGGTAACACAGTGGTCACGCAACAAACACTCGCACCTCTTTCAGTGACTTTGAAGCTATTATAGTTTGTTTAGCATACTTCAAATGACCAATGGCTATCATTTATTTAAAGAGTAACAACAAGTCGAAATTAATGAGGTAGGTAGGTACAATTAAATTTATTTTCTCATGGTAACGCAGGGTAGCTAAAAATGTATAACTTTCTAGAGAGAGAGACACAATGTACAATATTATTTGTAGTTATTTAAATGTTATGTCAAATAAGTAATTACTGGGATTAGAATAAATTTGAGACCTTATTACTTTGGCAAAAATGTTCAAGTACATAGCTGGATATGAGATATTTCGAGAAATTTTCTTTATACCATGAGATCCTGTCGACTTGAGCCAGAGTCAGTTGGGTAGGGAACATAACTCTTTTACGTATTTGGATCAAACTAGTGATCCGCCTTACAAAACAATTGAATATTTGATAAAAAAAGTATTCAAGTATGTACAAGTTGATATATTTTTGAAAATCAATAATTTCTAAAATATTTGGCTCACAATGAAAATGTTAAACTCACAAAAATGATCAGTCCAAGCCAATAATTTATTGGTAATGACCAACTAAACGTAGATAAAAGTACTTAAACTTACACAAAAAATACAATAGACCCCAGAATCCATCCTTGAGGCACTCCAGTGCTTCCAGATAGATGGAAATGTATCAGATAAGGTCACAGCTGAATTTGCATTAAAAACTTACAATGTTAATTTTGCATATTGAGTGAATGTGAGACCATATTCTCATACATAATTTGGGATAACTCCAAAAACAAATCAGGTAACATTTTTCTATTTCGTGTCTTTAGTTTTGCTTTTAACCAAAGATTATCGATTAAGATCCTCTTTAACTTGGGTGGGCCGTTACTTAGGACCTTCTCCTAATGCACCAATTATTTCTTTAAGAAATATGCCAGATTTAAAAAAGTTGGTTTTGGTTTTAGTTTCAATAAACTCTCCTTAAAAAAATGATTAATCCTTCATCCATCAAATTGAATCCTCCGTTTCCACCGTTCTTTTAAAATTTAATTAAAAAAAAAAAATCAAAAGTCTCCAAATATCCAAATTATATTCCCCAAAATTGTTTTATCCCCCACATCCACTGAATTAACCTTCTAAAAGAGTCCCGATTAAGCGTGTAGGTTTATAATTGAGCTATAAAAACGCAGCTCTGATAAATATATATGTGTGTATGGTAGAGTGAATTAATTTGACTCTTATATAGTTAGAGGTATACCTTGCTTATATCTATACAGTTTTCATATAAGGTTGGTAGTTTATTATTACAAAACGAACCACAAAATGAGCCTGCCACTCTCCGGCATGCATCATGATGTACTCGCTGACTCTTCGGCCGGCATCAACCATCATCAACAACAACGTGATGCTTTTATGCTGGCTGGCATACAGAGACTTTAATATTCAGCAATAATTTGCCATCATTACAGCAATTTTTACTGCACCGCTGGCGCTTTCTCTCCTCGAGTTCGTCGAAAACAAAAGCTTGCTTGGATATGAATATGCGGAATGGAAAAAAAGGTATTTTTATATAAAAATTTTGCCCAAAAACTCATGCACAAAAGTTGGCGGCGGCGGTGGTGGCGATGACGGCAGGCAGCGGTAGTCTTTTGTTTTTGTCCGATGAGCAGAACAGCACGGTAGCAGTTGCAGCAACAAATACATATACCAAACGGAACAGCCTCGCACTCAGCCAACCAAAATTTGAATGCAATCACATTTGCATATGAGAACGCGGGAACACGCGCGAAGTACTTAAAACAATGGCATCCGCAGTGCAATTTTATTTTTCCACCAAATTACTCATTGTGTTTCCTAGGGCTGCCGTAGCGTCGTGGCCGCTGCCGCGTGCATATTTCGATATGGAATAGGGCCCTTCTTTCGCCTTCATCACCGATCTCTTCTCTTTTGCAAAAAGAGTGCCACACACATCCCTGAAGTATGCAATGCGACTCGCTGTTCAGCAAAATGCCATTGAAATTTCACGGGCCTCTTTGTCGCGTCGTGACGGCCTTCTAGTCTATACGACTCGGCACTGTAGAGGCGCGGTAAGGGCAACGAAGACGAACAAGTGTCATTATACACAGACGAGTACACGTAGCAGCCGAACCAGCAAACCAAACAGCAGCACTTATCATCCGCGAGGAGCTGGCAAGTAGGTATCGGGCGCGCGGATTTTTCTACGCCACTTCGCGTCTTTATATGCTGCTACTGTTCACGGGGTTCTAAGCGGGGGTGACATACACGCTCGGATATTGCACACTCGTATTTAGGGCTCAATGAAAGGCGACCCTTTCAGCCAACACTCGGCTTTAGATGTTGCGGTTAATGCTAGCCATCATATAGTCCTCCTCCGTCCGATATAAAGACAGAAAAAAAATTGTTCCTATATTCGCACAACATTCCGCGTAATCTGCAGCAGCCCAGTGATGATGGTGATACACCACGGAATCAAAAAGAGGGGGATGGAGAGGGGGTTAAAATTGGGATGCATGTTGATGGGAACAACAGTACTCAAGGTTCGCCTGCGGCTTTGCGTTGCATTTTTTTATGAATTATTCACGAAAATATGACGCGAAATGAAGGAAAAAACATTTTCAAGTGTTCGTGGTTGCCACCTCACTCCATTTCATATCAAGGACAAACAAAAAAAATTACAAAAAAAAAAAAGGAAACGAAGAGGAGGAAAAAATTAAACCAAACTCCATCATTCCCTTCAACTTCCATGTTTCACATTTTAATTTGAGCAGAAAAGTGAAATAAACAGGAAAAATGATAAAAAGGAAGAAGATGGAATGAATTAAACCCCCCATAACCAAAAAAAAAAAAACACAGAAAAGTATTCCCATATGGGCTTCCTTTTTTGCATATAAGAGAGTACACCTATAGTGCTTCTATAGTGGTGCGATGCATTTCGAAAAAAAAAGAAAAATCATTCCCGAAACTCATTTGCGGCAGAGTAGAGAGCCCACTCACTCAGAGACTCTTCTAGCTTTTATATAGAGGCTTGCAGAATGAGGCAAGAGTCCTTAATGTAGGCGGAAGTCTGGTGCATTTCCGTTTACAAACAGTTACTGCAAGACTGAACGAAATCAAAAAAAAAATATAAAAGAAAAGACAAAAAAAAAGTGTGGTGGTGCACCCATAAAGCCGATGATGATGATGACGGTGGAGTGGAGGTATAGTATAGTGGCAGTAACCGAGACTGAACGAACGAACGGGCAAAGTTTCGTCGTTCCAGGTTTTAAGTTTAATTACAGGGATCCACTTTACGATGTTGATGATGATGATGATGATTATAATTGCAGTTGCATAGGGCCTGTGGGCCGGTCTGTTGATTTGGGATTTTTGTTCTGTTTCAGTTTAATTTTTTTTTCGGGTTTGATGGTGTTCAGGGCTTTTGGGAACGAAATGACTTTGGTTCGATGGGTTCCTCTGTTTTTTTTTTGTATATTTTTTTTTCGATGGTTGGGGGTTTTTTTTTGTTCTTAAATGGGATTAATGAAGAGGAGGAATAATTTCACTTTGCAGAGTAGAACCAGAGCCAGAAAAACTGTTGGAAGATGGAGTGGTTTTAAAATTCAGTCAGTAAAATTATTTGCGGTTTGAAGTGTGTGTGCTTTTAAAATACTTTGCACTTTGCTTCCGAATTGTTTTTTTTTTTTATTTTTTTATTATTAATTCTTTTTCTTTTTGTTATATTTTTTTTTAATTTTGTGAATGGAAGTAGGTAAGGTGGCGTCTGTGCATATTGTGCAATAGGGAAAGTTGATTAAAATGCATTAGCGGTATGAAGAGAATGCTAGAGTATACCTCTACATAGCTTTATAACGGCAAAGGCGCATGTAATGATCTCGATTTAATGAGCAAAGGCCTTTAGAAAAAAGTATCCTTAGAGATTCAGTCTCTGGTTGAAATGTTAAACTAAATAGAAATTTAAAGAAATAAAGATAGACAAAAATAAAAATACTTTTTTAAATTCGAAAATAACCCAACACTTGTGCTTTACGATATTCTAGAGAAATTCGACTAATTTTAATAAATTTCGACATCAGAGAGTCTTTAGATAGTGGTCTAATTGTTGGTTCAAAGTGATGTTGGTTAAAAATGTCTAATAGACACAAAAGTCTTTCAGTTGCGACAATTATTCTTGGAACTGTGAGGTTATGACATACCCCAGTAAAAATGAAGTTCCGCCGCACCACTGCTGCACCACGTCCACACCCACACCATTTCATTTTGAAAAAAAAAAAAAATTAAACAAAATTGCTAAGACACCACCGCACAACGACTGCACCACTTCCTTACCATTTCATTTTTAATGAAAAATTCGGTGCACCACCGCCGCACCACGTTTACACCATTAAAATTCTGTTCTCGTACTTATACAAATGTTCAAGTCGTCTTTAAAGTTATTTTGACTAAAGCAACAAATTTCCAGTTCGTACAAACATGAATTGGTGGTCGAGTGGTTAAAAATCTCCTTCTCGTCGGTAGATTTTTTTTTATTTTTCAATAATCCAAAATTATGTATCATGGTGCAGCGAATTAAATGAAATGGTGCAGTTGTGGTGCACCGAATTTTTCATTCAAACTGAAATGGTGCAGTGGTTGTGCGTTGGTTTATTTTTTTTTCTTTAAAAATTCAATTTTTTTTTTGCTCGGGTATCTAGTTTAAATATTAAAAATTTTCTCAAGAGGCCCCCACAACTAGGCACCATACATTATTTCGTGTATTTTGAAAATTTTTCACTGCAGGAGATACAAAATGCTTACGGTTATTACAAAAAATTCTTATCAATGTCTTACACACTACGAATAATAAAATAACAATAAATTTGCTTCTTTGTTGGCTTCGCTGTCAAAGTATTCTCAGAAAACAAACATCCTAATGATGAAGTACTAAGCGTTGTAATTATTATCAGAATTTACAATTTTCACCCTCCAAAGTCCAGATACCGATAGAAATTGTTGGTAAACAGCATCATTATACAAAAAAATCGAATAAACTCTAAAAACAAACAAAAAATACGAAAATAATTAGCTGGCAATAAATCAAAATTCCATTGGGTTGTTGTTAATTGCGGTTCGGGACTTCCTCCATGCGAAACGCCATCGGTCGGTTGGTTGGTTGCCTGTTTCAAATCGCTATCGCAACAGTGGTCAACAAAACACGGATGCGGATGATGCATGATGATGTAACCGCGACAACGACCACGAGGAGAAGCGCGGAATTCCTTGCTGCCCTCCAGCGCCATACTCGCATATACTAACCATCAGTGAGAGGTGGTGGCGTGACGATAGCAATGGCGTTCAGCACAGCACAGCAGCAAGGATATCTGCTGATGATGGAATGATAAATCAGCACCTAAGTGGATGTGGTGGTAGAGCGGTGATTTTTCTTCGGCTTCATAGCAATTGTGATTGGATTTGTAATGATTAATTGTAATTATTCACTCTGTCCTTAATTTCATTAACTGTGTTCTGGCAGAGTTTTAAATGAGGGCGGGAGAGGGTGTAGCTATGCGATGCCATCACTCTCGAGAAATATACCAAACTAAGCTGCAGTTGAAGATTATTTATTGGATTGGGTGATTGAAAGCGATAAGGAGAGCATTAGAAGGACTTAATTGTTAATTAAATTGATATGAGTCGATCATTTGTTAAAAGAGAATGTTTAAGACTTTATTTTCTTTTTTTGTTGTTTCGCCAGAATTAATATTTAAATTTTAAGCTATGGTCTAAAAAAATTTAATTTATGGAAGGTGTCCAATGCACTGCACAGGTCGTCATTTACACACTGATGCGGCGAAGAAAACTTAATGTCATCGTCAGGATAAATTGCCAATTTTTTTTAAGTTGTTTTTTTTTTTATTTTTTTTTTTTGGCATTGGTAGAGTTTCAGTTGATGGATGTTACTTAACATAATTGAAGGGTGGCTGCAGAATTTTTAATATTTTCATTAAAATTTTGGCATTTTTAATAAATTTGTTTGTGTGATGCGTTCTTGGAAGGATTTTTGTCCTGGAGGATACAAAATATGTTGCAACTAAATTTAATTTCACAAATTATTCATAATGATTTATTTTATACACATTTTGTCAAATTTTTCGCTCTTTGATAACAAACAAGGAAAAGGAAGGATGATAAATTGGAAATTGAATGAAGAGTTACGATCTTCAACGTAAAAGTCAATAATTCAGAGATCATTATTAAACAAAAAAAAATGTGACAAATTGTTTTTTTATCGATGCAGTATTTTTTCGAAAATATTAAAATTTTTTAACGTTGTTTTTGAGCAAAATTTGGATTAATTTCATGCGGCACTTAAAATAAGTTATATGGACTGTCCTTTTTTTAAGCTTAACATCATTTTGCTTAAATACATTTAATGACTTTTGGAAGGTTTTGACTGGCAGTCACAATTGCTAATATTTAAATAATTACAATTTTGGTGCTCAGCAAACAGTTTTTGACGTGATAACGTCTTATAAATCGATGAACCATGGCAGCCACCACAAAAAAGTGACGCCATTTTGTAGCGTTCCACTCTCGCACTTTCGCAATACGGCAAAAATTTCAATTAAAAATTAAAAATTAAATATTAGAGATACAAAAATCTTCTATAGCTTATTTGAAAGATAATAACCTAAAGTTGAATACATTTGAAGGTTTTAAAAAAAAATTGATTTTTTTTTTAAACGCGACAATGTAAAGAGTTGAATTTATTTTTAATCAATAGATACATTTATTGCAAGACTGACAATGGTATTGAAAAAATTCTTAAAAATTTCAAAACCAAGCTATAAATGGTTTTCTAAAACTAAAACATGAGGTAGACCTTTGACTAAGTAGTGATGATTATAGGTAGGGGAATTTTTTTTTGATGATAAAAAAAAAGTTAGGGGTCTGATAAGGATTTTTTTTAAGTCTCTGCGTTTTGAAATATGAATTTTTGAAAAACACCTACATATTTTGGGGTATTTTTGGGTGAGTTTTTATTTTTTAAAATTTTTTGTAGCATTCAAAAAATCTCAATCTTATAGAACATGAAGTCTATAACTGTGCGCGCATACATGTGCAAAAAATTGGTATTTCAAAATGGTTTTTGACTGAATAAAGGGAAAAACAAGTTTTTTTGTCCCAAGTTTTTTCACATTTTTTAACCGTTTTTTATTTTTATCTTTTTTTCTTCAACAGATAAATAAATGAAATTTAAATTTTTGATAGATAATAGACAATCAATTTTGTAGTCACAATTTTGAGATAACGGTAAAATAAAGTTTTATTATTCAACAGGTTCTATCTTTTGATCTAAAGCAAATACAAATAACTTTGCGCATCCTGATGATGTTACCTTTCATTTGGTATATCACACATAACTGTTTATTCACTACAAGCTAAACAATGTTAAATTAAAAAACTTGCGATATACCTCTAAAACACCTGTGGAGATCTGTTGATCATGAACAGCCACCAGTTTGGGAAGTACTGTAATCCCAGTTTGGAATTTCGACATGGTTGGCTTTAAAAAATTCTAACTTTTATTCTAGGCATCACAGAAATAATATTAAAACGTCTTATGAAAGGTGAAATTATAAGCTTTTACATGGTATCAAATTTTTTATAGGTTGTCTAAAAAAATTTGATTCAATAGAATGAGAACATAAAATTATACGTTTTTTTTTTGCTTTTTTTTTATTGCAAATTGATCGAGTTCAAAAAATTCTAGCTCTTTTTGTAGATGCCTAATAGACATGATCGATATATGTATACATTTTGAGCTGAAGCAATAAACTTTCAGGTGGTATAAAATTTATTATAGGTTGTTATATCAAAAAAATGAATTTTTGGGTGATGGAAATGATTTTGTTCACTTTTTTCATAAGAAATAATTGTTTTTAATAAATTATAATAATACTTTTTGCGCAATGGAATGTAAATAATTTTATTATTTAGAAGCAATATTTGGCTTTTTAATGGTATAATTTTTTTGTAAACTTTTAAAATAAAAAAATTAATACATATAATGAGAAAAGATAATTTTTTTTAGCTTTTTCTTGTAAATTATGATTGTTTGAAACAAATAAACGCTTCAATTTAAACTCATTTTAAAAGCACACAACCTGTTTTCTAACGACGTTATCACGTAAAATCATCGTCCGTAAACCGGCTTTACAGACAACCTCTTTTTTTTTTTGTCAAAAATGTTTAAATTTCATAAAGAATAAGAGTGAAAAACTCTCTAAAAAAAAAAAAAAATTACAAAATAGTGGGCTAGTGTTTGTACGATATGTTTTAAGAATTGATGTGTAGGCAGTGGCGTAGATAGCTTTTCGCTAAGGGGGGGATAAATCTACATAGTTCGCACATTTTAAGTTTTAATGCTTCTTTGTATTGTTTTTATCTTTAAACTGGAGAAAGTTTTTTCGGTAGTTGACGTTAAAGCCAGCGGTGTAGCTATAATATCTTTAACAAAATATATATGTTTGTATATTGGGAAAGCTTTCTTTGGGGCAGCTATCGAGCGCTTCCAATGAGTTCTTAGAGGAAGTATTATTCCTTCTGATCAAATATCTTTTCCGAGTTTTTAACACAGAGAATAATATGACCATCTACAAAACTAACATATTTTCTTATTGAATTGTTTTATGAAGAAATCTTGTTAAAATCAAAAATTTTTAAGGCTTTTCCATAGAGATTTTTTATTATTTTCATGGAGAAATAATCTCTTAAAAATTTTAGAAAAATTTCACATTTTTATCAAGTTGGCACTAGAACAAAAATTGTTACCTACCAATTTTTCTATAGTGAGGTATCAGATATGTGCGACAAGAGATAGAGAGTTGAAGTCTACAGTTCGATACCCGACAAGTGCATATTTAAAAACAATTATTAAAACCCGATTGTTTAAATAATATTTTCTTCTTGGATGAAAACTATAAAGAAATCTTATTGTTTTTGTTCTACTTTATGTGGTCTAGTTTTCTCTGTGCAAGAATAAAAGATATGATCCTGCAGCCAAATGTTTGGTAAATCCAACAGTTTCATTAAATTTTTTAGCTGATTTGTCTATTTGTTGACGAAGAAGTTATCGCCAATGTCAACGACTTCAGCTATTTTTTCGCATCTTCAAACACTTTCGAAAGTGAGTCGTCTTCTGCCCGTTGGGTTTTAAATTGATCGCTTAAATCTTTGGCGATATCCATAGCTTGGTCCAAGTCTAAATTCACTCTTTAAAACTCACGACTTAATCGCAACGAGAGTTGGTAAACCATTTGAAGCTCGCACTGTGTTTAACATATTAAGGGTATTTAACTCCCTTTAGTGCGCGTTAATTATAAAAAAAAAAAAAAAATACTTAAAACCTTTAAGCTAGTCAAGAACTCGAAATCCATAGCGTTTTTTATTTAGACTTAATTCAAGTAGGAACTTAGAAACTAAATTTCGAAGTGCGTTATTAGTTCATGACTGATTATGTTAAACAATTATCGATCCCAATGGGGGGATATATCCCCCTGATCCCCCCCCCCCTATCTACGCCACTGTGTGCAGGTACCAATTTTTTTTTTACTTTTGTAGCAATAGTGCCAAAGCTTTGACCAGCAACAAAAACGAAGGCAGCCAAACAAAGACTTAAAAAAAAAAGAAATAAGAAATTTATGATAAATCTGATTTTTGCTGCTTTCAATACCTATTTGAAAGGGATTTTTCTCAAATTGCTGCCTTACTACCGAATTTTGTACTAAAGTTGGGTATAGCTAGATATGTAAGAACGACAGAACGAAAACTTTTTCTTTAACTTTTTTTTTTTATTTTATTTTTAACCATAAATTCAATTTGACATTTTCATTTGTAAACATAAACCAGTCATTTACAACAACTTTATATATAATTTTTTTTTTTAATATGAATAGCTTCCGTCCGCCTTTGTGAAGATAGTCGATCTAAAAATACAATATGACATTCATATCAGACATTTACAATCTAGAAGAACATCTCTCCTAAATCAACTGCTTAACTAGACACGCACAGGTGTAACTATCAAGAAGGCAATACCAAATGTCGTCTTATGACAGCGCATTAAAACTAAAAAAAAATCATGTTTTAATGTCATAGTCACACGAAATGAGAGTTCTACCCCCGCCGCTCTCGTTTGGGAGTCTAAATATTTCATTTTATACAGGTGGTTGCACTTGTCCAGAATAATGGTCAGAAAAAAAAACAAACCACCCAACCAAAACTTTTTACTAACTGACACGTATTTTAACTCAAAATAAACTCATTACAACCGAATGGATAGTTAAGTTTTTTTTTTGTAATTTCGTGCTGAGTGTAGAATGGCAATGGCATTGGAGTAAAACAACTCAACTAAAAGTCATCATTTAGAGGAATTTACCACCCATCAGGATGTAGGTCTTCACCATTATGAGCTTGAGAAAAGACCATGTGCTTCTTAAATGTTTTTTTAATTACTCTTGTCTTCATCGACATAAGACATTGCTGAATAAATACTCTGAAGCTATCAGGTGCTTCTGTTCCATCTTCTAGTCTTGAAAGGAATGAGAAAAATGCAATGAAACTGCTCCTGTAAAACTGCATAGTCTGTAATTAATTTTAAATAAAAGAAACTTTGTGTTTTAAATAAGTAATCGAAATACGATTCAATCAATTCGAGATCAAGAGATAAGTTACACTTTTTTTTTATTGCTGCAAGAAGATGTATTCCTTTTTTAATCCATTTTACGAGCTCCTTTTTATGATGCGCCTTTTTAAGGCTCTTTTCATTTATTTATTTTTAATTTCAGTTGGATGGGATGTATTGCTTTACTTGGTGATTAATTACCAAGGCAAACTCAAGAAACAGATACCAGACCAGAATATAGCCACAGGGTATTTGCCACCGCTTCGGATTTCATTTTGCAAGTGATTGGTGCGTTCGCTGCAAAACTTTAGAATATTTTCCACGGGAAGCAATTAATTGTATAGTTATCGTTTTCTTGGGTTAGAATGAATGATGTGGCGCCTAAAATGTTTGATTGAAGTTTTTGGATTATATCTTTTCAGAACTTTGTAAAAATAGTTTGAAACATTTTTTTAGTGATAAAAGTGAAGTATTTAGCGCTTAAACGGTTTTAGTAAAAAAATTCAGAGTTTTGAGAATATTTTAGTTTTTATGCAACGTATTGGAACGACGGACCGTGAACTAAGAAGGCTCTTTGTATTCAATTGGCCTCTGAAATGGAAAACTGGAAGGCTTGTTACCGATTTGTAAGGTCAACCCGATGATTATTATTCAACGAATTTTGTAAGAAATGTAAAAATAAGTATGTATATGAAATTTTATTTTATAGGTACCTACCTAAACTTTGCATACAAAATAAAATGCACGACTGGGTCGCACGAACTTGCTCTTAGAGTTCAAGTTGCTTAAATTTTTAAGAATTTTTTTATAGTAATTTGGGAAATGTAGGTATAAAAACAAAACATAAAATTCGTTTTTCAAAGCAATAAAACGACATTTGAAATCAAATTGCCCTCCAAAAAAAGTATGCAGTATTATTTGATATATTAAGATGCATTTTTAGAAAAAAAAATCTCAAAATCATTAGAGCCGTTTTTTTAAAAACTAGATTTTTATTAATAGTTTTTTGGAAAAAAGTTTTAAAATAAAATTGTTATGCCATTTTGTAAAAATCACAAATCAACATCTAAAACCAAAATTTCAAAAAAAAATTTAATGTTTTTGAATTTTCAAAAAAAATTAAAAAATTTTTTTTTTAATCCAAAAATAATTTTTTTCAAAATTTTATTTCTGATTTATATTAAAATTATATAAATGCTTTTGTGTAAAAAAATATCAATGAAATAAAATTAGCAGTTTGGCAGCAAATACGATTTAAAAAAAAAGCAGTTCTATAGCAGATAGAGCTTGTTTAAAAACAAACATTTGAATTTTTTCAACAAAATCGTTGGAGTCGTTTTTGAGGAAACTAAACTTTTTCAAAATTAGTGTATGACATGTACCGTAATTTTTGGTCTAAAAAAACTAATTCCAAAACCCCTATAAAAACCTAAAAAAAAATAAAGTGACCCACTATCCGATTTTATATGAGCCTTAACATAATTTGACTGGACTAACGACGGAAAGTATTAATACTATATATTTTTTAGTCTAAACTCGTTTTCATTTCTTTACACAGACGGTTGTTAGAAAAATCGATGAGGGTTAGGGTTTATTTGTTCACATTGGCTTTTCTTAGATTCTGTACAAAAGTTACACCACAATTGTTGGATATTTTGTATAACAAAGAAGTCTTATTGAATTCCTTTTACAACTTCCCTTTTTCTTTGGAGATGATCATCTGCATCTGGCAAGAAATGAAAAAAAAAATGCAAGTTAAGAAATTCTTCCGCATTCTTATCGAATTTAATTTCTTCCTTAAAAAATTAACATAACAATAATCACCCATCGATATTTAACCTTTCTTTCCTTATGCAAATAAATTCGAAATGAAAAAAAAAAAGAAAATCTGTGGGAATTTTTAACTGATAACCCGGAACTAAATCAAAATTCCTATACCAATCAGTAGCTCTATTGACAGAAAAAAGGGTTCTTATAGAATGACAAAATGCATATAAACTCATAATCACCCCTGATGACGTGGACGCACCTGATTTACATAGAAACACAATGATAATTTAAAAGGTCCATAATAAAAATATCCTCTCTCATTTGCATAGATCATGCCTGTACAATGTACATATCGACTGTGGGAATTTTTGTCGTTTTTCATACTTTACCCCTTTTGTATTAAATCAATTCATAGACAAAAACACACATACACACACATTTTTGTGAGATGAGTAAAAATGTAAAAATTATGCAAATCTCTTGATGTGAAGATGATGCGCTCAATGAATCACAGATTGGACTTTTAACCATTTTCATAGAACCAGGACTCTCATCTATATCCTTTTTTTTGTGTCTAGAAATTCGATACGCCTCAGCAATTTACCTTTTCATCTTTTTTTTTTTTGTTGTTCCTTTTTTGTACCAAGTGTCGCACATCCCTTTGTGTCTGGATCTCTGTTTAACCAAGTCAATTGTTTCGAACGAGCACCTTTACCTCATTATCCTGGCAATGATAAATTGTCAATCAATAAATTTTTTTTTTGTGTGTGTGCAAATTTTTATTATACTGAATCCTTTTTCTATTTTTATTATTTGCCAACTCATGATTCTTTGTTGTTTGGCAAAAATTGTTAATGGGTGTTTGTTTTGATTATATTAACACACAGACAGACACAAAGGGGATGATGTGAATTGGGGTAGTTGTTGAAAGGATGTTCAAGTATTTAAAGAGGACATTCTAGATTTTTTTATTTTGACAATTAATTGACAATCCGATTTTATAAAAGTTGGGAAATTTTGGTTTTTAAATCCAAAATCCATGTCCTTTAAACATTTCCATATCCTTTAAGCGGCTTGGTAAAACAACAAATTTGAATTTTGTTTTTCTTTTCAAACAAAAAATGAAAGAAATCGTTTGCAATAAAAAAATATTTAAAAACAAATCATCTTTTTGCGCTCAAACAACCCAAATGAAAATTTTCACTCTACCCTCAGTTTGTACTTTTCGCAATATAGCCCAAGTCCCGAGACTGGCTTGTGCAACAAACAACAATCAAAGCTAAAATGGGAAAAGTTTAACGTCGAAACAAGAGCCAAAGCAGCCCACAAAAAAATATTTAATTTTAATCAACGAATATAATGTAATCCCCTTTTCCTTAACCCCCTTTTCGAATAGAAGATACAAAAAAAAAACAAAAATGGAACAAAAGAAAGCATTATTGAGGAATTTGCAGAAGCAAATCCAACCCTTAAATCGTAATAAGCTCCTTTTTAAAAAGTACACACACCCAAATCGGAAAGAAAAGTTTTATGCTTGTGGCTAAAAACTTTATCCCCATCAGCCATATAGTTGCTCGTCGAGGTTCCAGCGAGAACGACCATCTAGGATGAAAAAACAGGACACAAAACAAAAGAAAAAAAAAAAGAAACAAAATACGGAAGGGGTTCATTTTATAACTATTACTGTTGGTGAAGTAAAAGTTTTGTCTAAGAAAACTTTCCAAGGATTTGCATGCGCTCTTCTTTGTAAAGTTTCTAAATAAAAAAATAACTTCTTCTTTTTCCAAAAAAGGATACCAAACGACAGCGAAGAAGCGGAAAGTCCTGACAACCAGAAGAGCTAAAGCAGATAAATATCACCTTTAGAACGACGTCATTGTCCATTTAAACAAAATCCACCACAAAAAAAAAATGGATAACAAAAGCTGAGCGCATTTAAATCTATGAATGTCCTTAACCTTTAAAAAAAAAAAAAAAAATAAAAAAAAAGAAGAAACAAAATAACACAGAACCAACTTCTATGATTTTCTTGATGTTGTGTATATAGACTGGAGAGTAGGTCGGTGTTAGGGCTGTAAAAGTAACGAAAAAATGAGTACCCGCATGTATACGTTACTTTTGGTTCTAGTACCCGCATCAACGATATCGTTACTCGTTACTTTCGTTACTTTAGGTATATTTCGTATGTTTCGCATGTTTCGTATGTTTCGTATGCTTCGTATGCTTCGTATATTTCGTATATTTCGTATGTTTCGTATATTTCGTATATTTCGTATATTTCCTACATTTGGTATTTTTGTTATGTCTCACGATTTACGTTAAGAACTTATTATTTTGGTTGTTTTTTTTATATATATTAAAAGTAAAAACGACATTAAAAATTTAATAATGCAAGATTTTGAATGACAAGAAATCTTTTTTAAAATGGTATATAAATATTCTCTAGCTCAACTAGCTTAGCAAAGATTAAAGTTTTCAAGAATCTGCTTTCAATATCAGATTTTCGATGTACCTAAAAGTAATTTTTTTTTTTTAAGATATGAATGTGCCGGTGCTGAATAAAGTTTTTACCAGAAATAGTTAAATAGAATCATAACTAACATAATTGAATCGTTTATTTTCAAAACATGATAAGTCCATTTTGAAAAAAATTCGTTAAACCCATAAAAAGGATGATTTTATATGTTCTTATGAATTCAAATCTTAATTAATAGATACTTTGATATACAAGGCTAATATTTGCATTTAAATTAAAGGTCAAAATTGTAAAATACAAAAAATGTGCTTACAGAAACTTTTTTTGGTCAAATGGACTTATCATGTTTTGAAAATAAACGATTCAATTAAAAAACCAAACAATTCAAGATTCAAATAAGAATATACGAACACGCCCATGTTTCGTTTCCTCCCGGTCCAAACTTAAAAATTGTCATTGCAGCCAACCTAAAATAAAAAACCATTCAATCATTTCATTCAATCACATTCATTCCATATTCTCATTCAAAGTTGTCGTCACTCATGTCAGACACCACCTCATCACACACAAGCAAGAAAGTAGTACCTACTTGAAATCAAAAGAAAAAAAAAACAAAAACTTTAAAGCACGAATAAAACCAAAATTGTAATTATTTGTTTGAATCAAACTAAAGAATAAAATAAATTAAACAAATCAAACAAAGGAAAAGAAAAATTCTTTTTATTAATTACAAAAGGAAAAAAGGAGAAAACAGAATACAAGTACGGCTACGCCCCAACAGATGCAGTGTACCATTTTGTTTTTGTTTCACATTTCGTATACCTATCCAAATTGGTATTCTAATTGGAATGTATCTACACTACACTCAAACACACTTTCACATAATTCACTCCACACGCACATGTCCATAAAAAACAGGTACGAAAGAGAAAGAAACAGAATTCTTATTTACCCCTTTTGATAAACATACACAAAAACAGAACAACAAAATCGTAAAATACATAAATGATGATACCGAACCGATACGAGATGCGAAATAAGGCGCACACGACAAATGCAGTGTACCATTTTGTTTTCGTTTCGCATTTCCAAATTGGTATTGGAATTGGAGTATCGTCGTTACTCGTATGTTCCGTATTTTTCGTATGTTTCGCACGTTTCGCACGTTTCGTATGTTTCGCATGTTTCGTTACTTGTTCAGTACTAGTAACGAAACATACGAGTAACGAAATTATTTGGGCAGTAACGTTTCGTTACTCGTTACTGAAGTGAATACCCGCATTTAAGTAACGAATACATACGGTTTGCTACAGCTCTAGTCGGTGTCCTTTAAGTTAGGTCCTTCCTCTTGGAAGATAACTTTCATTTTCGTCCTGCGGGTGGTCATTAATTCATTGCCTCAAGGATTCATTAAAATATTTAAGTCGACTCGAAGAGGAATTGGGAGCTGGTGATATGAGAAGAAGAAGCTAGACTGCATCAATTGGCATGTCCTTTCGCTTTCCTTTCCTAGCATGGCGGGCTTATTTATTAGAAGGAGAATAAAAGATGAAAGAGAACATAGAGAACTTGGAAAAAGTGTAAATTTTAGAGAAAGTTAATTACGAAAGCTATACAAGGACGAAGATGAAGACGATGCCGACGACGATGTGCTGGGTGGTCTCCTTCCCATGTCTTCATCCTTCTTGCTGAGTAGGTATATAGAAAGGAAAAGTTTTACACAAGCAAAAGAAGGATAATGAATTAAGTACATAGCAATTCTCAAGGATGATATAGTTTTAAGAGCTCCTCCAGCTTCTTCTTCGTCTTTTCTCTCGATAAAGTGAGACTAGGAAGACGATGACAACGGACGTCCTTGCTCCAAAAAGTCCTTTTCTAGAAATTAGTCTGGGTTATAAAAGTTAAACTTTGCTCTTAGAGACCCAACCAACAGAAAAAAACAACAACAACATGATTATGCTGGTTAAGTATGGTGATGGGGGTGTTTAAAAATTTTAAGGTTAAGTTCATGAAACCTTAATTTTCAAAATCGGGGTCAATGTTAAAATGTAAATGAGTTTTCATGTCGTCCGTCGTCGTTTGTTTTATATACATTTATACCTTTTCTCTTATTATTATATTTTCAGAGGGTTTTTTGCTTCTCTAGTGTGTGCCTTTCTCTCTGGCTGATGATGATAATGATAATGATGATGATGAAAATTAGGTTGGAGTATATATATTTTAAATGAATGTCAGAGTCCTTTCGCACTTTGAACAATACTGAATGACGGAAAAAATACTTTAACGAGGAAAGGTTGAGAAAAGTTAATGAAAATGAGAGAAAAGGCGGAAAAGCGAGCGCATCGATTTTGTGCTTTGTTCTTTTTGAGTCTTGTTTTGTTTCAGGGTTAATGGACTATTTTATATATAATTTTGTTTTTTTTTTTCCTTAGGGATAAGGGTTTTTATTTTTGAATATTTAACGGAGGAAAGGATCTTTTACGTCCAGACATGATGTTGAAAATGAGACTGAGACTAATTAGGACTTTTTTGTTTTGTTTTTTTTTTTTAACTTTGAAAATTGGTGTCAAGGTCAAGTCAGCGGGTTGAAATTTAAATTCAATTTAGGGTAAATGATTTTGAAGAGTTTAAATTTGTTAAAGGGAACTTTTTGATGAAAAAAATAAAGTGACTTGGAGTTTTGAATTTGTTTGAGGAATGCTTTTTAATTGAAAACGAGTGCTTTTGGAGGAAATGTATTGAATTTTTCGTGAGTTGTTACATTTTGATGGACAAAAGTTTAAATTGTGATGTTCTTAAAATATTTAGATTTTCTTAATTGAACGACTGTTTTTTGTTTATGTTTGTTTATGCTTTTTGTTTATGTTTCTTCTTCTAAATTCAATTAACAGTAAATATTGACAAAACAAAATTGTTTTTAATATGTTGACACGAACACAAGGATGCGATTTGGTGACAGGTTTTCATAGAGCAGAGTGGCGCAGTGGAAGCGTGCTGGGCCCATAACCCAGAGGTCCGTGGATCGAAACCATGTTCTGCTAGAATTTTTTTCATATATTTTTTTTTTAAATAAAATTTAATGTCTTATATTCTGTTTTTTTTTTTTTTTGTTTAAAGCATTAAAACATGTAATTGAGATTGAAAATAAAAACTGGTTGTCTAAAAATTCGGTTTACGGAGATAAATTTTACGTGATACGTCTTAACACGTTATCACGTCTGCAAAAAGGACAATTTTTACACTGAAAAAAAAAAAAAAATCAAATTTTGATTTTAAAGAGGTTGGCAATTTGAAAAAAAAATTTTGTTTTGTAATTATTGAACTTAGGGTGGGCTAACGAAAAAAAGTGATGTTATTTGTTGGAATTAGCATAGTTAATTGAGAAAAAGTTATAAAAGAACAATTTTTACAGTGAAAGAAACAAATTTTGATTTTTAAGAGGTTGGTAATTTGAAAAAAGAAATTACTTAACAACTATTTTATATATACTGTTACTTTTGAAAAAAAAAATGTTTGGATTGATTTTACTAAGCATGTAGCTTTTCCAGGTGCTTATATGGCAAATTAAAAAATCCATGATTTCTTAAGTTGAAAAAATATTTGTATATAGTTGTTTTTAAGGTAAAATGAAACAATTCAACTTAAGCTTCTTAACAGGAATGTTATATAGACTGCATTCAATCAAGTAAAAATTCTAAAAAATAACATTTGATGCGCAAACACCAGTGGATTTAATTGTTCTTAATTATAAATTTAAAAAAGGTCACTGTGGTGTATGCGTACTTTTTTTTGGTGTGGTGAATAAAAACTAATTCTTCTATAATTTTTAAACTTAGCGTAGGATAGCGAAAATAAAAGTTGGGCTATCCTGGGCTATCCTTGGGCAAGCAAACCACGGTTTTAAACTAACGATTTTTTCACAGAAAAAGACAATTTTCTTGATTTCTGATATGTAAAAAAGTTTTTTGTTGTATATTTTGAAAAAGTAGTAGACTAAAGGAAAAAAAGTTGGGCTATCCTGAGCAAAACCAACAATTTTTACACTGAATAAAAAAAATATTTTTTAATTTTTGAAGTGAAATAAAATAATTCCGTTATAATTTTAGAACGAAGGTTTGAAAAAAAAAAAATTATCATTTGGGAGTGCCAAATTCACATAGCCCTGTCTTAAGTTGCACTTGGCCTTATTATGACGTGATTGCTTATTTATTTCTAAAAAAAAAGATAAAAAGCATTTTTGTATCTCCTTTGAAAAGATCTATTAACCAATAAAATTTAGTAATTTTTACTTGGAATATTTAAAAAGAAATTACCCAATTTCATAAAACTATTAGGCTAGGCGCACACATGCGATTTCAGTCGCACGATTATTTAGTCGCAAAAATGGATCACACGGATTTCAATGCCGGTGAACACACATGCTTCTAAAAAATAGCCGCGATTTAAAAATTGAAAATTGTCCCATTTTTTTGGCGACGCGATTGTCGCAAATTAAAATGGAACAAATGGACCAGTATAGTTGTGCACACACTTGCGACTAAACCGAAAACGACTAAAAAGTAGCAGTCGCAAAGAGGCCAAATCATGCGCACACATGCGATTTTCCACCACTCGATTTTTTAGACGCAAGAAATGAAACACATTGTTTTAAATGAGAGCGCACAGGCTTGCGATTTTAAAACCGCAAAGTTTAAAAAAATGGATCCGGTTCTATTTTTCGCGATTTTTTTTTGTTGCACATAAGGATATATCATACAGAATATAATGCACTTGCGCGCTCGTTTGACCCTTGGAACATTTGTTTTAAGAACAGTAATGGATATAACCAGAAAGTGTTGTATAGTGGCTCTTTTGTTATAAGCAATAAAATTATAAAAGGACAATTCCATAAAATTCATAAAAATTTCAGAAATTTACCCAGTACTAAAGAATGAGTATTCAATGCTTTGGTGAAATATTGGTACTCGTGAGGTCTAAAATATGATACAAAAATACACGTTGGAGATAATCTATTTTGCCTGGAAGAACTTCTTAAAAATCCATCAATCAAAAATCAAGTAAAAATTTAACATGTATTGGGTAGGTACATCTTTGAATTTCTCTCGGTATAATTATATTTTAAAATTTCATGAAAAGTAATACAGAGATACCTAGTAGATAAAATCGAATTATTTTGTATCGAAAGAATTAAAACTTTTAAAATAAGGTGGATGCTATGCGGTTATTTTAAAAAATTTATCACTTCTTAAACCGTTTCATGAATTTACCTTATCACAAAACTTGATCGTAGATACCATTTGTATGAAATTTTCCATTAAAAAACGGATTTAGAATTGTTTTCTTTGCGGTCATTTGACCATTAGATTTGAACAGTAAATAACTCCTGGCTCTTTTGATGATGCATTTTTTTATCCAAAATAGGTCAACTATTTTTCGATTAAACATAATGTTTTTCTTGCAATAAATAATAATAATCGCGCGATTTTTTAGTCGCAAGTGTGTGCACGGTAATTTTTTGTTGCGACTGCGATTTTTTAGTAGCAACGACTAAAAATCGCATGTGTGCTCCTAGCCTTAGTCCAATAAAATTATAAACGACTATGCTTTTATTTACTCAATAAAATAATCATTAGATAGTTATATGAAATGGGGCCCAAAATCGCTGTTGTTTGAATTGAGACGTTTTGAAAATGTTCTCTTTTTAAAGTTTACTTTCAATCGAAATTAAGAAAATATCGACCAAAGGGGGTTTTTTTAGTTATACTTTTGTAAAGATAACTTCAAAATATCAAACTTTTCTTTATTTTCTCTTAGTTTATACTCGATTTCATTACGTTTTTCTTCAAAAATCAAAATTCGTCACGAAAACATCAACAAAAAGAAGTCCATAAAATTCTAGTCATGGTACAATTTTTTGTTTTGTTAACGCAAAAAAAAAAAAAAACCCACCGCGTCACTTGAAATTCTATTGACATTTATAACCCTAAGGAATACGTGGACAAAATGCTAAAATTTCGTTTTACTAAAGAAAACAAAAAATCAATATCAAAGCCAGTCGAATTCGCCACCATCGTGTCCTGACTCATCCTATTTGCTTTAAGTTTATAAAATCCATGGATGGGACAGTATTTATATGACACGGGTAGAAAATCTTCTTATACCTCGTCTCATTTCGTTAACTCCATCATCGGTGGGTGAAATAATAAGATTCATCCTGAAAGTCATGGATATATTCAGTCAAAATAAAAGAATAAACTTTTTTAATGGTACATAAGTATGTGTATGGTAGAGTACATTGTACAACACGTAAACTGCCTACGGGTATAAAGATACAAAAAAAAAATAAGGACTGCGAGACAATTGAGCACGAATTGCACCTCTCTTTTTCCATAATAATCCTTGTTGTGAATAAAAAAAGATAAGAAACACACAATGGATGCCCAATTTTCCTCCAACGACGAAGCATATGCATCAGCAATCGTCGTCCCCTTTTTCTTCTCTGTGCCAAAAAGGATATGTTCCCGGCTCGAGGAATGCTTGACTTCACCACAAGCCAAGCAACTTTCTCCTTTCTCTTAATGGAGATGGAGAAAAGTTATACTTCTTGGAGATGTGCGGTGTGGTGCGGACTTAACTATCATATTTTGCCCCTTTTGTGAATTTGTATACGAGTTGGGAACTTCTCCAGGGTAAATATTCTTCGCATACGGGATACACAACACACATCCAAGGGGATATAATGTCGTCCCGGACTCTTCTCTTCTTCGGCTGCTTCCATTTACAGTAACCGCATTTTCCTGGAGTTTATTAGTAATCGATACGATACATTTGCCTACAACAGGCGAGAGCTTCGTTTCGTTTCGTTTCTTTGTGTACACATTTCTGGCTGCTTCCTTGGGGTGTCCTTTCGTCTTTCACATGGATTCTCGGTTTTCGTTGAGCCATTTTGGATTGAATGCGTGAGCTTATCGTATGTGTTTGTTTGGTTGTTTTTTTTTTCGGGAAACAGCGCAAACTCCTTGTTAGTCCTTTCGTCCTTTGCGTCCCTGTATGAAATCTTCTTCAATTGTAAATAGTCCCACATGACAGTGTTTTTCGCTGCCGCGAACTTATAACTTAACTTTGCCGCATCCTGAAAAGTTTCTTTACTTGTGGTTTCCCTCTATCTATAGCATGTGTATAGTCACCATTTTCACATGTGTGTATTCGTTTTGTTGCCTTTTTTTTAACTACATACTAAATACATACATATTTTTGTGTGTATAGGCATCCTAGAGAAACCATGTTTGTTGAGTTAAAAATTTGCAAACTTTTCTTCGAGGGTAGGTAGTTTGCATGGGTCACGCCGCTATGAACTTTTCATCATGTTTTCCCATTTGAAGTTGTTTTTTTTTTCATGCTAACGTCCTTTTTCACTATAACGCAACTTTGTTATAAAAGAAACGTCGTCATCGTTGTATTTACTTTGCCGGATCTTCCGGGGATGGATTCAACATGTATATGCTTTCGTGTTGTATTGGATAACGGATGGTGGGTGGGGTGGTTTGGTTGATGTTGAAGAAAATATTTCAATTTATTCAAATGGAATAATAATCGGGATTTATTTTGCATCAGAATATACTCTATGGTGGTAAATAGAATGGAACAGTGGGTTGAGGTATTTTTATGTGCAAAAAGTATATAACCTTTTCGATGTCAATTTTCTTGAGTTTTTTTTTTTTGTTTGAATATTTTCAAAGTTAAATGGAGGACAATAATTGTTTACAGGTGTTGTCCTTTAAAAGAAGATTCATGTTGTTTTTTTTTTTTTTATTGAGAAAGAATTGAATACCAGAAATCTTAAATGTTCAAAAAAAAATTCAATGTCAGATGTAAGAAAAACATTCAAAGAAAATTTTCAAACTAAATATTATTATTGTGTGTGTTTTGAGCTTTTTCAGAAAGGTCCAAAATATATTATTTAGTTCTGTTTGGAACAACAATGATCTCATTACACACCAAAACGTGTACTTTTCTGTTCCGAAAAGTTCTGAACAGGCTTATTAAACAGAACTGTAAAGAGGAGTAAATTAAGTAAAAAATATATACATATATCAAATGAACGACAGATTCCAGGTTTAGAAATATATATACATTATTTTTAATGGAAATGTAATACAGCATAATGAAAAGTTCTAACCGTGTGGGTCGTGAGAAGTTTTGGGGAACCCTCGTTTAAATGAAAAACAAAATATGTATTTCTTGTTACTTTTTCCGGTATCTAAAACCTCAAATAGATTTTCTTAAATTTGTGTTCATTATTTTTTTTTATTTTTTTAGCCTTCGAATTTTTATAGGATTTAAAAAATTTGTTAAGAATAACGTTTGAGTAACTGTTATATTATATTTATCAATATTTAAAAAAAGTAACATTTTGGGTTCAAAATTTTTGAACAAAAATAGTTTTTAGAATTTTCCTTTAGTCGATTAATAAATTTTTGTTTTTTTTTTTTGGGTTCAAAATTTTTGAAAAATTGTTTTTAGAATGTTCCTTAAGTCGATTTATAAATTTTTCTACTACGGCATACAATTTTTTTTTTAACATTAACATCACGATGAGTGTTTTTTAAAAGAGTAGGTATAACTACTTATGTAGCATCTTTTGCGGTCGGAGCGAATTTCTGCCAATATGACCTTATATAAAAAATCAATAAGGACCAGCATCTCTTATGTAAAATTTCTACTGACCACCACAAAACAACTATATTTTCACTAAAGCTTGGAAAAAAAAATCTTACCTAGCAAAAATTACTTTTAAAAAAATGTTCCACATTCGCCCCAGTGACCGTTTGCGTAAATTGAAAATTGATACTATTTTTGTTACCGTCCCAACAAAAAGTGAAAGTTGTTTCTTTTAAAATAATGATTGTATTGCCATACCAACAAAAAGATTTTTAAAATTATGTATCAAAATTGACAAGCAAAGATTGGAAGGTCGCACTGAAAGTTATGAAAATTTTGTGAAGACTAAAAATTATATTAAATTAAATAATTTTTTTTTTTCGAAATAACATTTTTTTTTGCCCACAAAATAATACGAAACACTTTTTTAACTACCACAAACAAATAGTTTTTTTTTTAGATATTTTAAAAATGCCTGGATTTTTAAATCCTCTAAAAGAGCAAAAGAGCTAGATCTAGTAAATCTTTATTCATTGCTTAACCATCCTTAGGATCTCTAAAACAACCCTTGAACGCAATTATTCCTTACCAAAAATGTCTATCACAAGACTTTTAAGATCAAAATAAAATTTTAAACACATCATTAAATCCGCAATTAGCCCTTCTTCCGCCCTTTTAAATCACAGCCATTAAAAGTAAAAAAAAAAAAATAAAAAACAAAATAAAACAATTTGCAAAAATTTTCAAGAGGCTTAAAAAGCAAACCTAAAAACAAAAAATAAACAGAAGGCAGGAAATATATACAAAACTTTTCTTACAGTCAATTACATTTACAATCTTGTAATTGGCGTTAAAAAGAGGGTAATCATTATTTTATGAACGCACCGACACGCATCCCCTTCTCATTCCATATCTCTCCACCGACCGCTGCCGCATCATTCTTCTGCTCACAAGTTTGTCCATGGTGAAACAATCGTCCAAGCATGCTGCCCATTTCCTGATGATGTAGCAGTCAAATCCGGTTTAAAAGTAAAAAGCTGCACACACAAAATAATAAGTAAGTTGAGAGCAAAAAAAAATGTCAACTTTGGTAGACAATAAATTGACAATAAAACGAATGACAAAACAAATATTGAAGAAGGCGAGAGTAAGAAAAAAAAAAAATAAACCAAAATGTCCTTAGACCACTCTAATTCTTTATTTGAAAGACAAAGTCGAAAAAAGGTCCATTTTACTTATTTTGGGGTTGCAAAAATCGCAGATTTTTTATTTTTTTTTTGTTCTTAGCATTTTAAAAATTCGACCTTCTTGAGGGGGGATTGTTGGTGGGTTCTTGGGTGATTTGGGGTTTCTTTTTTTTTTTCTAAGCAAAAATAATTCTGTTCATTTTTGCAGAGTTTTGGTGTTGGCGAGAGTATGATTTTTAATTGAGCAATTTACAGCAACATCCCCTCATTAAGAGCAATATGCTGTTCCAGGATGATCTAAGTGTTGATGGACGATTTAGAGAAATAGGGAGACTGTTTATAATTTTTTTATGTATTTGTTTTTCTCATGTAAACTGAGATATTAATTCTTCGAAGGCGAGATTAGGTGAGAATAAGAAGCTGTTTTAGACAATTACAAATGAGAGGCTGTCTGTTCGAGGACGATTTGTGTTTTATGTTAATTGGGCAAAGAGAAGGTGTTTTTTTTTTTTTTTTGTTAATTTTTGTTCGAGGACTGCTGATGACAGGATAATAATGGTTTGGCCAGCAGTCATTTACAATTTTGTTTTTAAATGAGTATGAGAACTTTTTGAGATACTTTGGAATGGTAAAGGTTTTATGTTTTTTTTTTATGTATAATGTTGTCATATGAAAAATTATTATCGCTCTGTTTATGTTGATAGTTTTAACTAATACCAATAACTTATTCAACTTATATACAATACATAAATTACAAAAAAAAAAAAGGTAAGTAAAAACTATTTTTCTTAAAGCAACTTTGTACAACAATAATGACCCCTAATTTAATTTTCTTTAAGTTAAAAAAAATCAAAAATCTTGAGTCCTGAAATCGTGGCATCTCTATTTTTTTTTTGCAAGTTTAGATAATACTCTTAGAATTTTAAAATCAGAAAATTTTAAATTCTCTGAATAAAAAGTCATCGAATCTGAAATTTTTAAAATTATGAAGAACTGGGCATTTTTTTAGGTTAAGTCCTGATTTTTCAATCGTCATTTAGACTTTTGATTTTAGATTAGAAAATAGATTTTATTACAATTTAGTACCTACATTTTTGAATTCGGTTAACAAATCTTTAAAGACATGGCAAAAGCCGTCTGCCAGACATTTAGACTATCAGAAGAATAAATGTTAATATAAAAACTTTTATTTCTATTAATAAGCTCTAACTGGAGGTTTATCTGACTATTGACAAATTGGGACTAAGAATAATTATTTTCGTTTCGAGTTTCCATTTTTATATATGTATATATTTTTAGATTTTGGGATTTTGGATTTTATGATTTTGTTTAACTAATATTTATAATGATGAGATTTTAATACTAACATTTTACAATAATTGAGATTTTTTAACAAAAATATTTTTAAATGTCATAAAATTTAATTTTATTAAAGGAGAATGGGCATTTTGGACGTTGCGCGGCCATCAATGAAATTGGTATCAAATGAAAGAATTATAACCTAGGAAAAACTTTTACTATGGAAGTTTCGCTGTATTGCGTTTAGAATGCAAGATAATGCAGTATTAGTATTATTAATGCATTGTTTAATGTATGAAGGACAAATTGATTCATATTTTAATTTCGAACATAAAATATGATGCTATGTCATTTTTCCTGAGTCTGAAGACATCAATCTTGAAAATACGACCAATACAACTCATAATATAAGATTTTTAAGACAACCACTTCAAGATTTTGTTCGAAAGTTTTCAAACAATTCAAACTAACAAAAAATTAAACAACGAAACTCTCAAAATAGGCTTGAAATTGTTGTTTTAAAATGCTTATAGTTTGGGTTCTAGTGGTTGGATATTCAAGATAAAGGTCTTCAGACTCAGGGAAAATGACAGAGTATCATATTTTGCACTTAAAATACACAATTAAGTTATAACATTGAGGCAATATACATGAAGTGTTAAATGCAAAAATGCATTTTATTCGTTTTTGAAGTACGTCACAAGGATAAAACTTCTGCACAATATGCACTGAACCAAATCCTTACGTAAATACAACGAAAAAATTCGTTGAGCCAACGAAAATTTAATTAATTTTCAGCCGATGAAAAATTTAATTGGCTCAACGAAATGGCTTTCATACGTTAATGAAGAACTTCATCAACTAACGAAAACTGTCGTATTTTAATGAAATTTTTCATAAACATTTTTGATCGCGAATTAATGAATTTTTACATCACTTTACGAAACTTTTTCATTGATTAACGTAAAATTTAATTAACCACGGTGATATTTTTCGTTAGTCAATGTATTTTTTGATTAATTTATGAAAGAACTTTCGTTAGCTAACGAATTTTTTCTTAAATTTAATGAATATTTTAATTAAATTACGAAAAAAATATTCGTTAGCTAACGAAACTTTTCGTTGTATTATTTTGTTTTTTTAGTAGATTATTGTTAAATATTTATTGGACTTATTAAATTATTATTAATTTAATACAGTCCAAACAAAAAAATGGCGTTTCGACCCGGTGGAGCTCACTTGGACTAATCAGTTGACTTATCCGTGAGACACCTTGTCAATACGCAAATATTTTTTATATTCAGCTCAACTTACATTGATTTTTAAACAAAAACCTAATGTGAACTATATCCAGCAAGATTCAATTTTTAACCATTAAAACAGAAATGCACCCAAGTCTACGTTTTTTTTTTTTGTAAGGCAACGATTTTTTTTCGTTAACTGATGTATTTTTTCATAAGCCAATGTAATATTTCATTAGTATATGAAGAATTTTCATAAGCTTATCAAGATTTTCGTTAGTTAATGTTGAATTTCATAAGTTAATGAATTTTTTCGTTACTTAATTAAAACTTTGATTAAGTAAGGAAAAAAATCGTATTTTTGTTCTTTAAAATGAGTATGAAATTTTTCGTTAATTGATGAATCTTTTCATTGAATTGGATTTTTTGGCACTAAAAAGGGAGAAAAAGTGTATGAAACGTTTTCATTAATTGATGAAGGTTTTCATATTACGAAAAATTACATATTTTCGTTGAGCCAACGAATGTTTCGTTGGGCCAACGAAAATGTAGTGTATGAAACTATTTTCGTAATTTTACGAAATTTATTATTTTCAGTGTGAGTAAACCTTAATTGTGTGGATCAGAATCAAAACCCATTTTATCCACTTTTTTTGATTTCGAGTAAATCGAGAAAAACTTGTATCTCGTAAACGAAACATTTTTTAGTACTTTTTTAAATGCAGGATTGATACAATTAGGATTCCCTACAATTCAAGTCCAGAAATCGTGATCTGAGGGTTTTAGTTTTAGAGCTATACCCAAAACAAATATGGATATAATGGATTTTGAAAATCACCTCTGAATTTCAGGCCAAAATAAGAAAATATGGCATTCAAAAAAACTCAATTAAAAACGAGAAAACTTTATTTCCTTTTTTTTAACCACGCCTACTTTCTTGAACAAATAAATTCAAACCTAAATGCCGAAACTTTTTTTTCAAAAATCCGTATAAATTTTCGGATATTCCCATCTAATCTCATCCCATGGATAAAATGGTTTTTGAATTTCAAATTTATTTTAGAAATAATATTTTGAATGGATATAATGGATTTTGATGCGAATAAAATTGTTTGGATATAATGGGTTTTGAAACAAAAACTCAAGTGGATAAAATGGGTTTTGAAATTAACCTCTAACTTTGTGGTCTGATTTCTACGCCAAAAAATGTAGTTAGAGACTCAAACTTGGGCGCAACGTATGTATTTGAATACTAGAAACAAAACCTCATACCTAAGTCATTTTTTTTGAAAAGTGGATATAATGGGTTTTGATTCTGATCCACACAATTACATCAAAAAATAACAAATTCATTCCTGGCCGCGTAACGTCCACGTTCCATACAAACTTGCCCATTCTCCTTTCAGCAAAGACTGCGTTTTAAGGTTAAATTACGAGATATTGGGGTTTTGGAATCTTGGGATTCTCAAGCTTAGCATAAGTAAAAGTAATCAGTATTCAACTTGAACTAAAATTGTTACACATACAACTTTCTACCGACTACGATCGGGTAAAAAAATGTATTGTTTCATGACAATAATAATACACTTCGAGGTATAGTTAATTTTTCTGAACCGTTAAACAGAATATTTTTTTAGGTGCTACAGGGTAATGGACATAGATAATAATGGAAAGTAGGTAATGGTAGCTTGAAAGTTTCCTTTCAGAGAAAGATTCTTTGAAAAATCTTCATTCAGAGTACTTTGGTTAAGAGTGATGCAGAAAAATCAACCATGAACTATATAAACCTCACAGCGACATCTACCTGTCTTGTCTATCTACTTACGATTTTTTTTTTCACATTGCATGATGATTTGGTAATAAATACTTAACATAAACATAAGTTGCAAAACTAAATTAAAGTATAATTTGAAAGCTATGCCAACAATTAAATTTAAGTGCAAAAACAAGAAAAGTCGCGTGTCTGTGACTGCAAAACTGCAACTTTTTATTAAGTACATTCTTAACACCCATATAATTCCTGGAATTCAAGTACTTAATAAGCGTTACAGCTCAAGAAGAACACTTATACCTCCTCAAATGCCAAAGATACAAATAATTAAATATTATTACGGATTAGTTCAACTAGCTTGCACACTTTTCTGAATACCATTTAAATAAATACAAAATTGTAAAAACGAAAACACCATAATTCCAGTCCAGTCGTTTTTCTGGACCTGCTCAATTCCATGTTTTATAACTTTCAATTGAGCGCACATTCGCTGACAGGTCTAGTCATTGCATTTACAATTTCTTCTTTAAAATAAAAAATAACAAAAAAAAAATCATTAATTGCATGTTTTAGTACAAAAAACAAAATTAAAACCACAAACAATTTAATTTACTTCAGCCTGTCTTCAGTTTATTTATTTTTTTTTTTTTTCACTGAAAGATTCACTCATAGATGAGCGATTTAACGACAACAATGACACGACTCCAATGCACCCTTCTGTCAGTAAGTTATCGAAATTTATTCCGACACATTGCATGCGGGCCAGCAATAAATGCAACAATGTTGCAATAATACATTTTATTTTACAAGTAGCTGTTTAGTTGCACATCAAATGAAAATGAATACATCCAAGACCTCTATTTTAAATATATTTATTCTCGTTAATGGTGGCCCTAAATCGGCTTATAAAAGATTGCTGATAGCAGATAGCCAGACTCTGACACATTTGCATGCACAAAGCCAATAACTAAAGCTATCTGCCAAAATGTCAACGTCATCGCACTGAACTGTCTGTGGTGTAAAGTGGATCTCTTTATTTTTTCGTCATCATCCCGTTATCTTAGGGGAGGTGAAAGTAAATTGATCTGAAAATGAAAAAAAAAAAAATCGAAGAAAAAAATTAAATAAAATCGAATCAGGTGTGTGCTGACATGCCAAGAACCAGGAACCAGTTGACGAAGTTTGATTATATAGTCCCTTTTTTTTTGGAGGTGGAAGGGTTCGTCTGATGGGTAAGTAAGGCATCTTGATGATTTCGCGCATACTCCCTAAATTGCCTTGTGGCTCTGATGGAGATGGTCCATCTCCAGAGGTGGGCACGCACTAATTTAGTTTTATAACTGTTGCGACGAAAAATAATAATTTCTCAAGGAGCAATGAAGTTTCTCTCTGTTGCAAGTAGCCGCGGGTGCGTCTTTGTTCCACAATGCATTGGAATTTTTGGTGGAAATTTTAGGTTGCAAGCAACAACATCAGCGCACCTGTTTCTCTCAGGCGATTGCGATCTGATCAGATATCAAACTGCGTGATGGTAAGGATTTTATTGAATTTTCGCATGGAGGTTGCGCACAGTAGAATATAAGGAATTTGTGGAATGGGAATACAGTTCATATAAGGATATCAATTACTGGCATTTTTAATGTATTTTTGGTTTGCAAGTAAATTCAGATGAAAAAAATGTTTTTTTTTTTTTTTTATTAAAAATTCCTTCTACTTCTTTCAGTGTTAAGAAAAGGACCGATCTTAAGATATTAAGATAACATTAAAAATTCAAAAAAAAAACTCATAAGTTTGAAAGGCAATAAAATGCTATGAAACTCTTGGGAAAAAACTAATGTAATAAGAACTGCATTAAGTTTTCCTCAGAAATAGAATAACTCAAAACACCTTTTGATGTTTTCTGTGATCAAACCGGTGAACTCTTACATGGAACATTAACTTTAAGCTGTTAATTAGAACGGTTATGGTCCCATTCAAGAAAATGTCAATCGTCGAAAAAAGAATATTACACTTAAATTAAGTTTTTACGTCAGCTCTTTTGTTTGAAGCACAAAAGTAATGATATGATCATAAAAACTTAATATTTGCAAGATAAAATATCAAAATAAATAAATATTTTAAGAATTAGTCTTATATAGCATTTTTTTTTCAACCCTAGAGTGCTCGCAACGTGAGTAAAATGCTCACATTGGCTTTTAAAACTGTGTATTTTCTAAACTAAAACTCCTATTTTCTGTACAATTGATATTTTTCTTTACAATTTTTTATCTTAGAATGGTACATAGTCGTAGTTTGGCAGTGTGAGCAAAGTTCTCATCGTGCGACTTCGACTTCTCGTTATTAGTCTCGTTTTTTTTTTGCTAAACTTTAATTGTTTGAGATTTTTTCACTGAATTTATTTTATTTCTAAAAATGCATCTTTATAAAACAATTTACAACATTGCATTTATTTAAAAAAAAATTAACAATAATAAACATTTTCTTCATCCATTATGATTTTATGACTTTAAAGCTCCAGCGTGTAAAATTTGAACTTCAGGATATAAAAAGATAAAATCTTGAACCCATATATTTTTTTTATCTTTCATGATCTTGTCTGAGTGATCAAAATATACACTCCCAAGCACTTGTTCGCTTCAAAAAGTATTTTGCAAAAACACTGTTCAACAACAACAATGTCGAATTATATTCTTATTAAATTTCCAAAAAAAGAAACAAAAACCTAAAACATTGCTCGACAGCGGATTAAATTGAAAATTATTATTATAAAAATATATTAACATGTCACATTAATATACGACAACAATTTCCATCGTACTTACACAGTTTGATGGTTTTGGTAAAAACAATTTTTGTTGTTGGATTGTTGCGAAAACGCGTCATCATCAGACTCAGACTCACCAAAAACAAAAAAAAAATTAAAAATACATAAAGAATACAAAACCTCTAACCACTCTCAAAAAGATGATATCTGTGCCCCCTGGAATTAATTGGACGACATAATTGCACAGTGTTGTGGACAGTAATTACAGGTTGCAAATAATTGAGTAAAAACATGTTGCCCACTGTATACAAGGTAGGTTCTTTTTTCGCCAGGATCCGATGTACGTACATGAAGATACGCATCATATCTGTATACGTAAAAAAAAAAAAAAAATGAGTCAGTAGCGCCTTCTCTTTCGCTGCGCATGTTGCATCAAAGCAGCAGATTTTATGTAAAAACTTTGCAGAACAGCGCTTCGAATTAATTACACATTTTGTGCATAAAATGATAATGCATTAAAAATGTGTTGGAATAAAATTAAATGTAATAAAAATGACTACGGATGCGACGCCGCTTGGCGCTGCCAATCGAGAGAATGTCGAAAGAACCGATCATCGTGAAGGTTCCATCAGAGGGCCAAGTTTATTGCCATACAAAACGAATTGTGGGTCATATTCATCGCAGAAAATGGTTGTTGTTTTGGTAACTGGCCTTTCTTGCAAACACTCACAAGTCTCAAAATGCTCGATAATGATCTTTAATTATGCGCCTATTGCTTCTTGTTTTTTTCTCTGCATTCACATGGTCGAACTTGTAAAGAAGCTTCAAATGTTAAAAGGGTTAGGATACTTAAAAATATGGCCGAATATTGTGTAGCCAGTCAGGGTGGGACTTAACGACTGAGTAAGGTATTTGGTTGATGACCATTTAATGTCCGTCGTCGTCGTTGTTGACTTGACCGTTTTTGGGGGGATGGACCATGTGGACATTTTGCTTCTGTTCTAAAAAGTGCAAAATGAGCTGTTTGTCGTTAAACGACGGAAGCGTTTAGTGTGTGATGTTTTTATTTTCATTCTCACTTTGGAGATCATTATTTGGTTAAGTAATTAATGCGTTTGATGTGATAAACACTTGGGATTATTTCACCTGTTCAATATAATCTTAAAGTAAAGGGGTTGGCAATTACGAATATCATTAATTTATTTCTTAATGAGGTAATTATTATAAACAAGATCCTTTTTGCGGATTGGCAAGTTTTTAGTGGATATATTGACTGTTAAATTGAGGGATGAGTTCAAATTTATCTTTGTGAGGCTTAGTAAACAAATTCTTTAAAAAGTTATTTTTTTAACTGGGGAAAATAACATCAGTAAAAACATTTTTTCCACCAAACAACCGTCACGTTGTTAAAATTGAGTGCTTCAAATAAAAAATCAAGCCTTTTTTAACATAGCTGATAAACTTCAAAATAAATTACTTCTCCTTTTTACGCCAAAATTCGTCAATCCTTTATTTGAGAAAAATAAGCAATTTAAAATTTCTTACATAAAACAAAAGAGCTGATATAAAAACTTTATTTTGTTTATTTTTATGTAAAACCCCAAAAAAATTGGTATTCTCTTGTTGCAAACAATATTCAAAAATAAATTAAAACACATAATTTAATTTAAAACCATCAATATACTATACCATGATAAATCAGTCATTTAATTAAATCTGCCACTAAGCAGTGAAAGTTCAAGTTTTGAAAACTAAATACATCTGTTCTGTATTTTCTGACAAGTACTCTGTCTTTCTGCCTTCAAAATAAACCATAATAATTATGACAAATGCCCATCGTATCCCAAAAAACAAAAAGTCCTTTTCACCTATACACTAAATTAACTTAATTTAAGGTTGCAAGAGGCCAGACTCAGACTGTGCAAAAGCCACATTGTCACTTGTCAGAATTTCTAATTTATTGACATGTAATTTTTGGCAAGCAACACACAACACACACAAAAAACAAAAAACATAATTCAAAGGAACCCCCATTGCCACCTTATTAACCAGGCGCGTAAAAATTAGGACGTGCAAATGAGTTTATGCCATCATGCTGCGGTCGACCCGTCATGCCATCATCATCCAAAGAGTATAACCCAAAGTCGATAAACTCGAAATAAAACAAAATTAATTCACCTTCACGTTATGACAACCTGCTGCCCATAACAGCCAGGATAAGCCGGCTTAAAGTAAGCGATTATCGTCAACTTTTTTTCTGGCTGTCGCACGCATCCGCACAAATCATCCGATGATGTTGTCGACTTCAAAATATAATAAAAATGAAAAATAAAAATAAACCAAACGAAACACGTCAAAAAGAACTTATTTTTCGGTTGGCACTTCTTAAACAGAAAATTTCAACATAAAGACGAACTCACCTGTCAACGCAGTACGTGCGACAGCGGCGAATTGAACCGACACACAGACGCACCAGGCAGACAGATAGTGATACGCGGTGCAAGTTCGACGTTTTGTTATTGAGTTGTGCGTGCGTGCCCGCTGCCGCCGCCACATTCAATGCTCACGATACATTTCATGGAAACCATAATAATAATTATGAATTCGTCGTTGATCCTTGAAGGATTGACTACTACAACAACAACTACAACAATCGGCCCTCCTTAATTGTTAATTAAAGTCAGTGTAAGTTGCTTGGAACACTCGTTGTCGGATGGTGGTGGTGGTGGTAGCCATATCATCATGATGACACGCGAAATGGAGAGCGAAATTGTCCTACCAGGGTGTTGCTGTGTTGAGGTTTTCAGATTCAAGTTGTGGCAAATATGGTGAAGGTGTCTGCCGGCATTGATGGAATTGGATAGTGCAACTACTTCAAACCGAAAGACAGCTGTCGCGGGTGTCGCTCGTCCAATGAAATGCATCATCACAATCGACAGCGACACCAATGCCCTCAAGTTAGAAGTGTCGTCTTGCATTTTCGTTTCGTTCATATGTCCCGCAATGTCCATCGATCGTGTATAGCTACTTGACGAAATGATTGATTACAAGTGCAGCCCGTACACGTTTGTTTTCCAATTACTCCTTTTGGCAGGTGAATCGTGGTCAGATATTGTTTTATATGGATATGTGCCGTGGGATAAGTAGATACTGGTGTATGGTTACTTAAACATGACTTTGATAAATATAGAGGAGGAGGAGAATATACTCTGAGGCAATAGTCATTGTTTCATTGGTGCTAAAGCTGATGGTTTCGATGCGGGAATGGAAAATTATCAAAAAATTGATTGTGTTATGAACAAGGTTATACACATAAAATGTGTAACTTCCAAAACGGTCTTTAAGGCGACACGGGAAAATCTTAAAGACTGGCCTTAAGTTGAGTTCAATTATACAAAATGTTTTGCAATTTAGCTTAATTTCATTCATCACAGCTATTCGCATCGTTAAGGAGCATTAATAAGTTGGTAATGGGAAAAGTTAAATGGTTTATAGGCTCTTACGGAATAATTCCATAGTTAAAAGTTTATTCTTTCAAGGGAGATAGTAAATTTCGATCAATATTTTTTGGAAATTACGGAAAAAAAACATAAAACTAGCAGATTAACATTGAATTAAGGGCAATCAAACTAAGTTTTTAAAGTTATTAAAATATAAAAAACAGTCTTCATAAAAGGATCAAATCCATAACCAATTGTGTAATTTAATTTCTTAAAAATGGCAAAGAGTCTTAGAAAAAAATTCAAATTTGTTTTTAATTTTTTTTATATAAATCAATTTTTTCAAAAAATTAAAAAAAAAAATTGGTATGCTATTTAAAATTAAAAATATAAATCGACACATAAAAATTTATAAGCATTCAAGAAAAAAAAAATTTAATATTTTTTCAAAAAAACAACTTTTGTTGAAATCACTTAAGTCATTAAGTGTCTCCTTAATTTACTTTTTTCAAAAACTTTCTTTGCTTTCTCAGAAATCATAACCGATTCCCATGTACATATAGCCCAGGAAAAATAGATTTTTTCAAGGAAAAAATTTGTAACAGTCTGATTTTTGGTATACAGCTTGGTGTTAGGGTGGTTAACAATCTGTGAAAAATCCTTACGTTAACTCTCTCCGCTAGTCTCATTATAAGGGGTCTAAGGTCAAAACATTTTTTATTCTAAAAACGGTAGGTTTTAGACAAAAATTATGTTCTACAAAATTGTAGCTGAGTCTATTTTACAAAAAATTGTCCTACAAAGTTTTCTTTTATCATGCTGTATATTAATCAGCCTGTTACAAATTTTTCCTTTCTTTGACAATTTTTGGTCTATTCTTACTGGGCTAGTAGCATTTATAATGGCTTATTTGTTTTTTTTTTTTTTCAAACAAAATCGAGAGTCGTTTTTGATTTTTAATTTTTTGAAACTTGAGGCATTTAACAAGTGCAAAGTGAGAGTACAAGAACTTAAAAACCTCAAAGTAAAGTGATAGTTAGCTTTACAAAGTTCTGAGTGAAGTGCAGTTTTTCATTATAAATAAATGAGATTTCAAAACAAATGAATAAACCTGAACATATAAAGAATTACACAGTTAAATTTGTTGTGAACAAAAACATAGTTTTATTGAAAGGTTCGATATGGTTTATTTCTAAAATATGTATGTGCTTTTCAATGTTAACTAAAGATTCTAAAATTAAAATTTGGATGTATTCATGTAAATTAATGTATATAAGTAATCAAATTACAATATATTTACAATTTGATAGATCGAAATCATTTACAAAAATTATTCAAGTTTGCTGCTCAGCTCTTTCGTTTTTCTAGAAATCGATAGCTGAATTTCATATTAACTTTGAGTTTGTCAATTTTTAACTTAAATATAGTAAAATATTGTACAATTGAACTTATTCAAATCGAATGACTAAGGAAAATCGGATAAAAGAATTTTTTTTAATGCCATTAGAGGAATAAAAGATTACTTGTTCAAAGGTATTTATTGAAAGTATTGTAAATAAATTCGAAAAATTTGTCTTCTTAATAAAATACAAACATTTTTCAACGTTTAAAATAAAGTTTGATTTGTTTGTTTTTTTTTTTTACTTATTTTACAAAATGAAAACTAATTGAGAAACAGTTTAAATTCCACATGAATGAGATTTTTTCAAAAGTAGTTATTAGAAATTAACAGAAAACAAAGTTTAAATAATTTAATAGAAAAATATTCTTGGCATGGAATTCGTTTTTTTTTTTAATATTTATTTTTTTTTTTCTCAATAATAAAATTGATTTTTTGTTTACTTTTTTTTACATTTTTTACATTTTTATTGTCTTCAAATCATAGATAGATAGATATATATTAAATTTATTCTTATGATAAATTGTTGAGTAAATTCATCTGCTACAGTCCGCTTCATTTCATCTTTTGTTCTGCTGCCGTCCCTCCTTCTATTCTGCATCTGTGTCCCTATGGAAAAAGAGAAAAATTTAAATCATCATCAACAATATTGTTAAAAAAATATAAAAAAAATAAATATAAGCTTACAAAAATATACAAAATGGTATTTACTGGTCCGACAATATATTATCCTTGCTATGTAATCAAAAATGATGAAAAATACTTTTCCACGTAATTTTTTTTGTATCCATATAGAATTGCTATAGGGTAACTTCGGGCATTATAGCGCACCGGGCATTATGGCGCACCTCTCAACTAGCATACTTCCAATACTCGCATTTAAATAAAACCAATGCAGAAACTTTGGACTTCGTCGAACACTAGCCTTGTGACGATCGCAGGTCAGTGCTATTATTTTTGTGCCAAACAAAAAAGAAAACAAAAAAAATATACCGGTTCTGGGTTCCAATATAATATCGCTTTGTTTTTGTTTGTGTGCATCTCGGTAAGTATACAGTGCACGTGTTTGTTGTAAAGAGTGAAACGCAGAGTACAGTTTTGGTTTGGTTATATCACTTGTTATATTTTAACTGAAGTAAGAATTTTGTTTAGTTTTTGGAGTTTTGTGAATATGTGTATATTTTGCAATATGGCGCAGATGCAATAAGGGCATTATGGCGCTATATTATACCCGACTGCGCCATAATGCCCTTATGTAAAACTAATTTCAAAAGTAACTCTGCATTTTTTTAAATTTGAAAATAACCTCAATTTAACGTTAATTTTATGAAACTTATTTACAATTATATTTCAGAAATGCTGAATATACGTAAAAAAAGTGAAGGGTTCCGAAGTAAATGGGGTTCGCCATATTGCCCGTACATAGGGCAATATGGTTTTTTTTGGACTATTTTTAATTTAAATTATTTTTTGTTAAAAAGCTTAAATTTGTATTCTTAAATAATTTATTTATGTTACGTTTTTATGAAACTTAATTAAAAAAAATGATTGAAGTAAAAATTGTAGTCCGTAGTAAAGTTATTTGAGTTTGTGCTTAGGTATGCCATAATGCCCTAATTTACCCTAGAATGTAGAGAGTAGGTTCGATGTGGATAGAAAGAGAGAAGTAGGACGAGAGAGTGAAAAGGCCTGCAATCTATGGCTATGCTTAAGGGACTTCCACGTTTTGTCCCTAATCGGTTTTTGCACTATTCATCCCTCGTCTCAGGAGCCATTTGCCATTGCCATCGCCTCCACCATAACCATGCTCCTCCGCATTGTCGAGCTCACTCTGTTGGATAGAAGGATAATACCCATCGTTCTCTGTGTACTTTATATATATTTTTTATATATGACTGGGCTTTCAATTTCTTAAAAAAATATCGCCTCCGCTTAACACCATGGACAAGATATCAGAGGAGGAGATGAAATCATTGGGGCCCAACCATTCCACTTGGCACGCCAAGGTAACCATGTGGAACGATGATCACGAACCAACGAACGTACCCAGTCATCGCGCCATCATCATATTGTTGGTGTATCTTGTAATCTTCTAGCCAGCAGCGGACGTCCCGTTCTCAGGTTATAACATCAGCTATAGCGCGCGACGACGATGAACTTGTTGTTTTTGTAATTCTTGTATTTGTATCTGAAAGTGCCAAAGATGGCAATTTTACGAGATGGCGAAACTGTGCGCTTTTACTTGCTGTCATTATTTTTTCTAATGGCCACCACCGACCGCCGCCAACGCCACCACTACTCAGCAACTTGATGTTAGTTCGCGCCTCATGCAGGCCATGATAATAATATAATATAAAAAATAAGGGGGAGGGGGTTGGAAAAATTTATTTTGTTTTTCCCAAATAACGGGTGTTGGGGTGAATATTATGAATTATGAATACTTTTAGCACCGCACATTTGTTTGTTTTTCTTTTTTAATGATTTTTGTGAGAAAAAAAATACGAATACAAAAATAAATTTAGTATACGCTTGATGGGTATTTATGATCACCATAAGTTCAATTTTTTTTTTCTTCAAGTTTTTGTTTGTTTTAATAAAAATATTACTACTTCATCAAGCCAGATGGAAAAAGTCTGCGTAGCACTTAAGTAAATTGTATCTGAAATTAATTGTAAAAAAAAATAAGAAGAAAAAATGGACACTCATGCGTGTCTCAATGATTTGTAATTAGCTTTTATTCGATTACCAACAACACTTCTCATCTTAATTTCATTAAAATAAAATGTGATGGAAAAGAATAAAAGCAGATCCAAACAGGTGTACTTTTGTTTGTTTGACCCTCTTCAAGGACTCAAGGACGGAAGATGCTTAAATGCAGTGATGGCAAACAAATGGAACATGTACCATTTGTTGATTTCTACGAAGAATTGAAAAAAGAAAATAAAATAACGAAATGTGCTTCGACTTTTTTTAAATTTAATTTTTTTAAAATTTGCCTTAAAAGATTTATAAGGATTATTATTTTAAGAACAAGAAATAAATAGGTTTTTGGTTTGGAATTTTTTCATGATTTCAGAGTAAGATTCAATTTGAAATATTTATAGTTTATTGGAATATAAGTTGTGACTAGTTGATCTCAAAGGATCAACAAAAAAAAATGTCTTTACATCACGAAATTGTAATATTGGTATGATTCCAATTTTTCATTTAATTTTAAAAACAAAATTTGAATTTGCGCCTCCATGTAAAATAAGATTTTATTTTTGCGCTATCAAAAATTGCGAAAATTGAAAAAAGTTGTTATTGAATTTTGGTTCTTGATTCTGAATTTGGACTGAAAATAAAATTGATGGAGGTTGATGGAATCCTGTATGACCATTCTGCTGATTGGTACCTGAAAGAAAAAAAAAATGGAAGGAAAAATATTATTATTTTGTTTTATAATCTAGATAATTAGAATCCCTTTTGAAACTAGTTTTTTCTTAAGCGGACAAAACCTTGTTTTCTTGGGTAAAAAAAAAAGTTCAAGTTTATTTAAGTAACATATTAAAAAAATCTAAAGTGGCAAACAAATTAAGAAAATGTAGGTAAGGTGAAAAAATATAAAAAAATTTTTATTTTTTTGAATTTAATTTTCACAAATTTTTATATATTTTTTTGTTTAACTTTGGGCGTTTTTGAAAGTAATCCCGTTCTAAAATGAAATTTTATGAAAAATTTGATGACTTTAACGTTGTTTGACTGAAAACCTTACTGAAGCTTGCGTCCACGAAGAAAAAAATAGTTTCAAAAAACCCATTCTAATAAATATGCCTTAAAGTGCCCCCACACTACCTCACAAAGTATAAACACATGTCAAAAATTTACAACGAAAATTATTTACAATAGTTTGGAGAGATAATTTTTTTGGATCTTTAGATTAGCAAATTATTGTTTGGAAATTACAAAAACATTTAAACATGGTGTAAACACTTTGTGAAGTGGTGTGGAGTAACTGTTTCTTTATGATTTCATTCTTGTTTTGTTCAGAAATATGTCTGACAAGCATTTTACCACACTGCTTGAATGATTTGGGAACTTAAGCAAGTTTCTGTAAATTATACTTGTTGAGCATAAACTCAATGTGTTTTTTTTTATTTGCATTTTATTTTTTATTTAATGTAATTTTTGATTTTTTTTGTCGCTTTGTATAAAAATAAAGCGATTTTATTGGAGTTTTGTTTTGAATTTTGTTTTCTCGGACTTTTTATTTTGTAATTAATGAATTTAAATTTCTGTATTTAAAATTCAATCCGAAATACAAAAAATATATTAGTTAAGTTTTAAAAATCCAAAGGAATTTTGTTGAAAAAAAAACGAACTAAGTCGAATGACATATTTTTAGGTTTAGGTTTAAAATGACATAATTTCAAAATATTGTTATCGTCATTTTGTAAAATGATTTTTATTTTGCTGTATTGTTTTTGAAAAAAAAAAAATTAATAAATTTCAAAGCACGAAAATAATTTTTTAATGAAAATACCTAATTTTTTGTGTGTAGAACAATTGACAGTCAACACCAATCATGTTTTTGTATTTTTATAAGTAAATAAGTTTTTTTCTTCTTTTTCTTATAAATTTATTTAAAATTTAACCAAAATTTCAAATTTTACTGACAGTACCTATTTAATCACTGTTTACATTAAATATTAATAATTTTTGTTCGAGTTTTAATTTTCAGGAAAATGGTAAAATAATACAGTTAAAATATGTTATTATTTAATTTCGACTTTTTTTGTTCAAAATTGTCAATTTGGAGACAAAATAATAATTAACAATTAAAGAAAATAGCTTCCATTCTATTTGAGTATCCGTCAGAAAAAGATGTATAACACACAAGTTTAAAAATTTCTGACTCAAGCTAGAAAAGCACTATAACAACAATTAAATGTGGTTTTCAGTTTTTAATCCTGTGATATTTTTTTGTTTTTGATTTTATGGAAATATTTTTGTGTTCATGTCTAAGTTTTTTGTAAACGATTTTAAAATTATATTCAGTTGTATGTCCTATTTTGGTGAGTTTGTTTTGCTTTGTACTTTTTGTTTTGTGCTAGTTATTTATGTTGTAGTTATTATTCTGTACTATTTGTTTTAATTATATGTAGTTTTTTTTTTAAATATATTATTTAATTTTTGTTAAGTTATTTTATTTTGTGTGACGTTAGTCACCTAATGTTTTTTCTTATAAAAAAAACTTGTTGTTCTGAAATGTACACAGTTTGCCTTTGTATTTTTTATGAAAAAAAAAGAAAAACAATTAAAAGTATTTGTTCAATTGTTGTAGTTCATTCGCCAAACTATAAGAATATTATATTTTAAATGTGCCGCATCTGATTTTTTACTGTGTAACATGATCAAATTTTAAATTTTGAAAAGAAACAATAAAATTTAAAGATAGATATTATTTGCTTTAATTTTTCGTTCGTAAAATAATTTTAAACAAAACATTAAATTTTGACTAAATTTGTCAATCATACTCCTAAGAGATTTAACATTGATTTTTTGAGGGAATAATAACACCAATCACTCATTAGTAATTTACAAAGAATTTAAAAACTAAACCGTGTTTTTGATATTTGTAGAAACTTAAACTTTAAAAAAGTACTTGTTTTTGTATCCGTACTGTATTTGTATCCAATATAAACTTAATTGAGCGAAAGAACACAATCTTTTACGATTTTTATAAAAAAAAAGTTTTGGTACAAGATCTATTTATTGTTATAGTTATTTTTATAAAAATCTGTTTCGATACTTTAATTTTTTTATTTTGAATTTTCTCTTAAACGGACAATAAAATATTAAAGAATTGTTTCTTATGCGAAAGTTTTAAGCAGATATTCTTTTTTTTTGGAAAAAATTCATAATTTTGTGCAGACAAAAATTTCAATATTTTTGTTTGTTTGAAAAATCATTTTGTTGAATTTGTGAAAATTTTGAAATTTTATTTTGTAGTTTCCATGATAACTCAAAAATTGCAACGAAACTAGCTTTACCTTCAAACTATTTTTTAACATTAAATGTTCAATATTTTTGCAAGTATAATAAATTTGGTATTTATATAAATTTAAATTTCAATATAAAATTAGATTTAAATTTAAAAACTTTCAATTTAATTTAATTAAAAATTTTATTTCATTATTTAATTTTTTCATACTCCCTTTTTTGCTCAGATAAAAATTAGGAACAATTTAATTAAAAATATATATAAATTTTGATATTGTGTCTATGACAAATTTGATCTGTTTTTGACTGCTAGTGTGATAAATAAATTTCAACAATATGAAAAACCTTAATTCATTGTTAATTAACAAGATTTCTTCTTAATTTTTTTTAAGTTTTGTCTTGCCGGTCTCAAAAAAATTCATGAAAGGACACTTGCTTTTCTTAAAAATAATTTACCGAATTTTAAGATTTAGATAAGGGCACGAAAACGTCTTTGTACCAGACCAATGAATAAATCTCAAAATTCATTATGTGTGAAAATCCAAAGTTCAAGTTTTCGTTTATTTTTAATTTTATTATTTAATTTTTCTTCCTTTTTTTGTTTTTGTGAAAGAATTTTCATGTTTTTAATAATTTTTGTTGTTGTTATTTTTTGTACATAGCTGATTGATGTACGATTTTTGTTGAAAATTTGGCATAAAGTTGCATTTCAAAAGGGTTTCCCAAATCCAAGTTGCTTCAAAATTTTAATGATCTTAAAGGTTTCTCATGTTTTTGATAATTTTAAATGAAATTGATTTTTGTTTTTTTTTTTTTTCAAAATATAAATAATTAAAAAGGAAGCCGGGTATAAATACTAAAATGTTCTCTTCATTATATCCAGAATTCAATTTGTAATTCTTAATATTGGGTATTAGAATTTTCTTTTTAAGAAATTTTGGCATTTAATTTTAGACCCATTTATTTTTGTGTTGTTTTTTTTTTTTGTATAGATATGTGTATATATATTATTTTATTTTATTTTGAAATTAAATTTCAGTTTTTGTCTGTTTTCATATTGGTAGTTACCAAGTTTCAAAAATCTTTAAAGTTATTCGAAATGTATTTTATCAGTATAGTAAGTTTTAGAAAACCTTAATAGAAGTATGTGCATTTTACTTCTTTCATCCTTGTATTTTTACCAAATATTGTTTTTGATTGTGAAATCTGAAATTAATTTAAAGTCTAATTTAGCTATTTAAAAAAAAGTTTACGATTAAGTGTTGAAAATTGATGCATTTTTGATTTGCTTAATCTTTTTTTTAATTTTCAATATGATGGTTTCCGACTGAAACACTTCCTCCAAATATACAGGATTTCTTTTTCATTTAAAAAACTTGTGTTGATTTGAAATTTTCAATAAAGGAACTCAAGAAATCTCTGAATGTTTCACAAAATGCAAAAATCTTAGACTTGAAATTTTTTTTATTGATTTTCTTCTTGTCTAGTCTGGATTTCGGAATATGGGATGAAAGCAAAAACACAAAACAACCCCCCTTTTCTTTTATCATCACCCATTGACAATTTGTGTCACTGGCAGGGGTTACAAGTTAACTTATCTCGTATGAGCCCGGGAATGGTGAACTTCTCTGATGATGCAGCCGACTACGACGATGATGATTCTGATGACGATATACGCAATGCCGCTCGCCATGCACGTCTTCCTCCACCGCGGCGCATAAAGTTTTATTTGAAATCATAGTCATAGTCGTCGTTGTCGTCATCGTATCTATATTCTTGTTGTCATTGCTCTGCGCTACAATCATCCATAATGGCAGTGCCACATGTCACCCCAATAAATCGACCAGGAAGTTTGAGGCAAGGGGAATAAAACCTCTCCTAAGGATTTGCACTCACACACTGGAAATATAGCAACGGGCTTGAACTTGCCTTTTAGAAATACAGAACAGAAAGCCTGTAGAGGAATGAAAATTCAGAATTAAAACGAAAAAAAATCGCAACCATTTTGCGCGGTGGTTGTACAAGTCAAATGTGCGAGCATGGCAAGGGCACGAACCACGAACAAAGGACATTCACTTTGCCCAGAAGGAGGACTTACTTATATGTGACTAGGTACAGACTTTGCCAAGCTATATTTGATATGAATGTGTAGACATATAAATGTATATATTGTACTAAGACGAAAGAGAGAGGGTAAAGTGAAGTGTAGCTCCCCAAGCATACAAACATGAAACGAGTACAATCATTTCGCAAATAGGTTATGGCGAAACTCTGTGTTCTTCACTTTCCCGCACTCCTTTTTTCAACTTTTTTTTTCAAATGGCAGACAAAAAATTATAAAAAAAAAATGGAAGAATTCTGTTCCCAGAAGCAACGTAGAAGAAGGATACATCATTATTTGCAGTTGACTGCATGCTAGCGAAAAAATACAACCTCCCAAACACCCCCCTACACTACGATAAAGGCAAGCAAGCTTTGTTATAACAGTATGAGTGCTGCTCCACTTAGACTTTGGCTTGGAAGAAGACAATCTTGTATCTCAGAGAAAAAAGTAATTGAAAATGTTTGCTATACGACTTGAGATGAGCTTTCAGTTGCAGAGGATCAAATCGAATGGGGTTATACCAAGACGGTATATCTTCATGAATTCTTTTCTTTTTGTTGTTGTTTTGAAGTCCAAATGTACCCACTTTCTTTTATATTTTCGTTAAAATTTTTCTGAAAATTCTGGATAAGAAAAAATAAAAAATAAACGATAAGCAAAATAAGAAATAAAATGATTATTTGGGGGTAGGTAGGTAGTTTTCTATTTTTTTGGAATTTAAGTTGGTTCATTTAAGATTTAGTAATTCGTTCAGAAAGTTGGGAGTATTTTTTTGAAACTTTTAGCGTACAAGGTACCTGTAGCTTAAGAATCCGATATTATTTCCTTCTTCGGACGGAAGATGATACCTCAGTCATAATTGCATCATACTTGAATCCTCTGCGTTTCAAATGATGAATCTTCTGTTTCAAATGATGATAATTTTATGATCAAAATTATGATATGATATTTTAAAGAATCCAAATTAGTATTGCTAATTTATGTATAAAATAGTTCGGAAGAGAATTTTTGGAAATGTGGTTTCTATATTTTTCGTATCTTTGAATATTAAAAAAAAAAACTGTTAAAACGATTTGTAATGAATTCTAACATATTTTTTTTTTTTAATTCCGAAAGCAGTTTATGTTAGATTTTAGAAAATTTTAGTTTAATTTTTCGTTTAATACTTATATTTCGAAATAAGTTGATGAATTTGAATAAAATGTTTATTTTTTTAAATTAACTTTTTGAAATAAATTTAACAAAGACTTTTTTTTACAAATATTATTTTCACAATCCTTAAGTTTTTCGTTGTAAATTTAATTTGTTAACTAATTTTGAAATTCTAGCTTTTATTCAATATCTTATCCGGAAATTGAAATTTTATTCCTCACACTAGAACAAAGTTATGCTATTGGCTGCTGAAGGCCTTATAGCAAACAATGACTGCTGCAAAACCATGATTGACAATTTTGTCTGTTGATTTTAGGGATATTAACTTTTCGGAATGGCAGATTTTTTGCTTCAATGGTAATTTAGTTATCACCCGCCTTAGTGATGTCATTAGCCACCCCGAAGATATGCGATTTAAGGCTTTTTTTTTATTTTTTTGTGTTGTTTTTGGATTTACTTTTTTTCACTTGAAACTAAGATCTCGAAAATAATCGTCACGTTTTTTTTTTTTAACTTGGCAATTTTGAAAGTTAAAAGTTTGTTTTAGTGCTAATATTAAGGTTACATGTCTTAAACTCATTCAAGATGATTTAAACATTTTCAGAAATTATTCCTTTATTTTGATTAGAATTTTGTATATATGTATTTTTATTTTTTTATTCTCTTGTTCATTTTTTGGAAGGTTAAGTTGATCTTGAATCCAAACTCTCCCATTTTTTTCGGTACCCTGTTTTGAAATTTTCGGTAGGTACAAAGTTCTTACTTTCGAAATCATTATTTTTTGTTTTCAAAAAGGTATTATAGGCTCTTTTATTAAATTAGGTACTTTTTGTTAAGAAATTTGAATAATTTTATCAAAAAGCAATATTTAGTCAAAAAGATAAGTTCACTTTAAATATGTTTATGTTTGAATTTTATAAGGTTTTTGGAATTTAAATTTTCGTGCACGTATTGTTTTTTTTTTCAAAATTATATTAAAATGCATTGAAACGAAAAGAAACACATTTTTGAAATTTAAAAAATTGCTAAAAATTATCTTTTTTTTTATTGGGAAATGTACTCATGAAAATTAAAAAAAAATCTTATTCAAAGTTGTTTTCTTAAAAATGATTGTTTTAATAAATTTTTTGTTTTGTTTGTTTAAAAATTAAAAAAAAAAATAGATTTTTCAGTACACGTAAAAGTTATGATTGGAAATTCTTTAATGCTAATATTTATTTTTTGATGACAAATATTTTAATAAAATAAATTTGATTTTTATTCACTGAAATTTTGCATCAAAAATCACCAATGTAGTTTTCCAGAACAAAATTTTTCAAATTTTGTTTTTGTTTTTACAAATCTTCTCAAGACTCTGAAAATTTTTTTTAAAAGTGGGATGTCTTTTTTCATTTCTGAAAGTCTTTAAAAATGATTTACCAATAGAAACAAACTACAACATTTTTTGAGTTGTTTTTAATAATTTCGAGATTTTGTTTGAATAAACTTATCCTTTAGTAGATACCACTCTTTTTGTTGCTAAGTTTGGTTTAAAAATTTATTAGGGACATAAAATTAAAAATACTTTTTTTTTACTTATGCAATTTTTTTAGTTTTTTTCTCTGAGTATTTAATTTAATGAAAATCACAAAAATAGTTTTTGAATTCAGTTTTTAAAAATTATATGAAATTTTGTTAATATTACTTCGTAACATGTGTGAAACATTTTTTGTTCTTTAAAAAAAATTTCTTAAAAATAGAAAATAGTGCTTCTTGTTTTCAAGTTAAAATACAGGATTAATTTCTTAATTTGAAAATAGTTTTTGAAAGTGGAACTCAAAAAACGAAACCTTTGATTAATGAATAGTAAATTTCGAATTACAGAAAAATAAAATCCACGTTATTGACTTTTGATTAAAGTTGCAATTTTTTGACAAATTTGTTTGAAACCAAATTAAAAATTTTAAATTTTGATGTCAATTTTTTCAAAATAATGCCAAGATGTGGTGAATGCAAAATAAATATCGATAAAAATTATGTTTGAAAATAGCCAGTAATATGGCTGTAAAAAAAAGATAAACTTAAAATGTTGTTCTTTAAAATTGAACTTAATTAATGATTTTTTTTTTCAGCTCGACTATAAAAAGTTGTCAAATTATAAAACAAAATTGTTTTTCAAAATATGTTTTTTATACTTGCAATTCCAAAATGTACTTTATGACTATCTTGGCATTGGATCAGCAGACATTTTATGGCTCTTTTTCAAAAGTCGCTTCTGAGTCTGAGTATATAAGCCTCCAAACGAAAACAGCAAACCATCACTACAATTTGTCTGAAATTAGTAAAAAATTCAACACCCAAATGTCATAAAAGTTGATTGCTCGCGAATTCGTCAAAATTTGTATATATCGAATTTTCAATTTTTAAATTTCTAATAAATTATCCCACTGCTGCTTGATTGTAAAATAATATAAAAACGTGTGCGAAATATAAAAAAAAGATATGTAGAAATATTTGATACAAGATAGAATAATAACTTCAGCGTTTCAAACACATATGGAAATAATGTAGGTATTAGTTTAATATTTTGAAATTTGGTATTTTTGTTTTAAAATTTTTAACTTCTCCAATGGATACGAATGTTTTTAGTGGAAAATTTTTCACGACAAAAAGATCATTTTTAAAACATTTTTGAACATCTTAATTTAAAATATGATTTGCAGTGGAAACGCAACTTTGAATCGTTTGTACAATCTGAAAAAAATTATTAAATGCTTGAAATTTCAAAGCCACCAGGTCCTAGTAAAAATATCCTTTATTGTCAGCTGTTAGAATTTGTATTCTTTTTTCTGTTGGTTAGGTTATGAATTTTTCATAATTTTGATTCGTTCCATACGTTCACGTTTTTTTTTATTTAAATCGAAAAACTAACACAACCATAAATTTAGGGAGGTTACCCACATTCAGTAGCACAATTTAAAAAAAAAAATTATAAATAGAAAGAAAAAATTCAAGGTAAAGCTGCAAATTACTGCCCTGGCACAAATTGCAGTCAAACATAACTAACGCGCTTATATGCAAATGCTTCTAAAATACCGTTAAAATGTGTAGATATACCTACATCTCTACCTCCATCAAATCACACACACACATCACACATATACATTTTTATACTTACACCCAGCATCCCGGATGATACACAATTATTTATATATTTTTTTTTATTTTTTATAATTTTTCATATTTTCGTCTCTCCCTCTGCCTTCTGGATGGCTGGCTCCTGGCTGAGCCTTAGCCGATCCTGAGCTGAGCTGAGCAACCCTTCCAATTTTGAAACGAATTCCTGGATATGACGGTATGCAAATTACTATCGGGAATCCTTTCGCGGAAGTACCGCGTGACCCGTTTTATTCTTGTATTTTTTTTTTGTAATTTTTTTTTTTTATTTTTTCTATCACGTCCTTTCCCTCTGCATCTATAGAAACACACGCTGGCTGCTAGAAGAGTGTACAGGATTTTTGTTTGTATATTTACTGGCTGTCTGGCGAGAAAATCCAGTTTCTGTGTTGGCATAAAAGGGTTGTGAAAAAATTTACTCAAATAAATCGCTGGCAAACGAAACAAGTAAAAAATAAAAAAATAAAAACAAAAGAATAAGGACGAAAACTGAATGGAACGGTTAACAACCGGTCACGTCCAGGCGAACAATATTGCTCCTGGCACCACCCGACTGATGCCACGATGTCTCGGAATGGTATTATTTTTTTTTCGTTGTTCGTTTTATTTTGTTGCTGAGGTTTTTTTTGTATTTTTTTTAAATTTAAATATTCAACTGAATTGGAATCTGTGTGTGGTTGAAGGAAGAGAAAAGAGATTCTGCTGGACTATACCAAAACATATAGATGCGGATCATCCAGGAGAGGAAACTAAACCAAATCACTGAACAAATAGACAAAATTTGTAAAAAAAAAAAATATAAACGACAACAAAATGTAAATATCGAATGTGAAAGGGGTAAAATCGATGTCCTGGTGCTGAGGTCAGTGTCAGTGTTGAGTGTTGTTTTGAAAATTATTGATAGGTTAGGTTGGAAGTACCTCTTTGTGATTCGAGATGACTGCAATATGTTTGTTAGTCTTTTTTTTTTATTAATTAGAAAGAAATGAGGTGTTTTTAGTTATTTCCTGTCAATATACAGTCGATTTCGATTAACTGATACAAAAAAGAATTCTTTTTAAAGTGTTTTATTTTTTTAAGGTGATCTTTTTTAATTGTAGTTCTGATTTAAAAAGTAGAATTTAATAAAAAATTTAAAAAATAAAAGTTATTTCAAAAATTAAATTTTAAGCAAAAAAATCTTTGACGATTTTTGTTAAACCTTATCCAAATTGAAGAACTCATCAAAAATTAAGTTTAAATTTGAATTTGGATTTGAGATTTGTAAAATTTTGTGTTGAGACCGTATACTGACAATTTTTGGTCATTGCTTATTGTTTTTTTTTTCTAAATTATTCAATTTAAACTTTACGAAACTCATCACTTTTAGTTAAAAAAAATACAAATTTAATATTCCTGAAGTTTCGGTGAAGTTTCAGACTTTTTGGTCAAGGGTTCAGACTATGATTTGATGGATGCCGTTGGTTGTAAGTATTTGATTTGGATGCATTTACAATAGAAGTGGGTGGTAGGTTAGGATTTTTCATTAAATTAATTAAGCTTATAAAACTCATGATGAAAACACTATTCGTGTGTTGGGTTGAAGTTGAAGCTTTTGTTTTTTTATTTCTGTTTCTGTTTCTGCTTAAAGCTAAAACCATAACTACCTACTTTTTGCAAAAAGTGAGAATTTTCAATTTGTTTAGAAAATTTTAAACAATGCAAATGGTTGGATTTTGATGTCAAAAACATTTTTTTTTGTAGTTTTTTTCTGAAAACAATGGTGCTAGAAAGATTTTTTTTTTAATTCGTAATTTTATCCACTTTTTACAAATTGTAGTTAAACCTTAATAATAACGTTTTTAAGTCAATTTGTGTATTTTTTTAAATTTTCAAATAGACTTTTAATTTTTAAATAGAAAATTTTTAGGACGGTCCTTGTTTGATAAATTTAGTAATTTCCATATGTACTTCCAGAAGTTACAAAAATTATAATTTTGCCAGATTAAAATATAGATGACTTATTTGAATAATATTAGTTTATTTTTCGAATGTTTAATCATTGTTGTAGGTATTTATTTGTTTCTGTTAAAGGATTTTGACAATTTTAAATTTTAAATGATCTTTAAACTTATGCATAAATCTTGAAATGCATTGAGAATTTTGTGATCTTTTAGTTAAAATTTCTTTCATATGTTTTGCTGAGCTAAATAAAATTCCTCAAATTATTCATGATGATCTATTAATTTTTTTTATGGTTTCTTAATTGTACTAAATTTTAATATTTCGATAAAAGAACTGTAGAATAAAAACCTTTTTTTATTTAACCTGAATGAACAGTAAGGACAATCCTATTACTCATACTGAAAAAAAAAATTTGAATTTAAAAATATAGAAAATTAACGAGCAGTTTTTTCTTTAACCTTCCTTTAATATCAAAAATTCATATAATTATTTTAATTTTTGGTTTTCATTTTAAAATCGGAAGATTTGTAATAAAAATTGTAAAAAAAATGCACTACTGGGTTGCACGTACCTACCTACTCTTGTAGTTCAATATTACACTGACTAACAATGAAGAATTTTTTTGTTTTGAAATCACAAATTTTATAAAGTTTTTTTTAATATTTTCTTGTTTTGATTTAAAAAATTGTTTAAGATAAGAAATTAGTAATGAATATGAACTTATGCAATTTTATTGAAATCTCGTAATTTATGAAATAAAAATATTGAAAAAAACAAAATAATAGGTACAGTTGCAAATAAAGAAGGATTTTTGAGCGAAGAAGATTTTATTATTTCTTTAGCAAAACATTCGAATATTTTTATGGTTGTATAATTTACTTATATTGACAAGTGCTCAGAATTTACATTTTTATACTCAAAATGTGATTTTCATTTATTTTTATTTTCGACTTGATAATAATAATATTTTTTTTTACCGAATGTGCCAATGGAATGTTCGACAAATTTTACTCGTGTTTTTTGTTTTTGTATAAATGAATTTATATTTTATTAACAGCTTTTTTTAAAATATCAAGAGATTTTTTTTTAATTTATTTTATTTATTTTATATTTTTTTTAAACTATTTAGTGTTTTTGATCTTTTAATGCAGGAAAATAACTTTTTTTTTTAGTAGACATAAAATGTTTTATAAGATTTTTAAATAAACTTTATTTTTATTTTTGTTATAATTTAAATTTTATCTTTGGGTCAAAACTAAGTAGAAACTTTATTTTCTTCAGTTATTTGGTATATCGAGGTATTTGTTCAAAATTTTGATTGAAATTTTTCTTATATTATAATTTTTTTTTTCTTGAAGTACATTTTATGTATAGATTTTTTTTTTATTTCGGGATACCAGCCTGATAAGAATAGAAGTTATAACTTTGGTTGGATAAATGGATTTTTTTGTCAATTTGGTTACGTCCTATTACGTATTTATTATATTTTAATATATTATTTTATTTTTTAACTCATAACGTAGAATACAAATATAAAAGGTTTAATAATGTTTTAGTTTTTATCTTTATTCAAAATAACATACATTTTCTAGGAAAGAAGTGCCGAATAATATTTATTTTCTAATTTTTTTTTTAAATGAAGTGAAAAAAGAATATAAATTTAAGAAGAATTATTTTACTTCCTATTATTTTTTGATGTCAATTGTGAAAAAGGCCTTAGAAATCTTATGTTCAAATTAATTTTTTTATGTTTAAGCAATAGAATTGGTGAAAAGATTTAAATTATTTTGATTTGAATATTTGAAAATGAAATTAATTACGATTATTGTTTTCTCGTTAAGTATTTATATATAAAAAAAATTAAGTAGAAAAGTAACATAAATTCCAAGAAAAAGTTTTGAAAGCTCGTATAATTTACATTTGCGGAAAACAAATTTGGCATAGAAAAAGAATTTAAAAAGAACTTTCTTGAATTTAAATGTAATTTATTTTTTGTTTAACAATTTTTGTACTATTATTAAAAAAGATTTTACAGCTTAAGGGATTTTTAAAATGTTTGTTTGATAAAATACTGAAAGGTTAATTTTTATTAACCTATAATAAATAATTTATAAATTGTTTTTCAATTTTGCTGTATGTTCGCATTTTAAATTTAAAACGTTTTTAAATAAACATATGTTATACTAAATTTAGATACATTTTATTTACATTTAAGAAAAATTATTCCGAAGATTTTTTTTGTTGAAATTTTGAAATAAGATATTTTTCCAAATTTTGTCAGTTTTAGTTTTATTTTTTTAAATTTTATTCATTTCGTAATAGAGGCATGACAACTGACTACCAATTACCCTATACAATTTGTACACTATCAGATCCTTGCCAACCAGAGCTTTGCTTTAAGCTCCTCTTGAAGCCAAGACTTGCCAGCAGAACATTTTGGTGTTCTTTGGCTCATCACATAGTGCAGTTCACTGTTAGAAGTAATGGTAGTAGTATTAAGAAAATAAATATTCATTTCACATTAAATATGTGTGAATAAGGTATATTAAAAGTTATCATTTTACAATTTATTTAGGAACAATTCTGGCTCTGTGAAAAGTTACACTCTTTCACCTGAATTTCTGCATGTGAATGTGAAAATAATTTATTCGATTAATTTTTTTCCACAGAACCAGAATTGTTCCCTTAGTCTCACACACATAGCAAATTACCTACAATAATTTTTCAATTGTCGATTTTTTGTTCGACAGTGATAACAAACTTATTGCAAATTGAAATATGATTATGATTCCGCTTATATTTGTGGATAGAATTTGAAAAAGGAACAAGTTGATAGTCTATGCGTAGTCGGTATGTGTTTCAAAATAACACACATGCTACCGAAATTCTGTAAGTCAATCGAAAATTATGTGTGGCTTCCATTTTCTTCAACGAAAAAGTAGCCAAAATTTGTATATATTTTATTTGTTAATTTTTAAGTTTAATTTTATATTTCTTTTTTCAATTTAATTCGTTTTTCTCTTTATTTTCAAAAATACCGATTTTTAACTTATATACGATTTATGTTTTCATCACCCGTTTATTTTTATTTAATAGAAATTAGAGAGATAACAAATTTTCAAGTAACTTACAAAATTTGTGTTTAAAGAAATGTATATTTTTTTAGAATATCAACCTGATCCTTTTTAAAAGATTTCAAAATAGAAATTATAACGTTGCAGAGCAATTTTTATCTCGAAATTCTTTTTGTTTGCTTAAAAATGTATCACTGTATTATTTGAAGCCTAAATAAGCTTTTACCGATTTTTTTTCTAAACTCGTTTATATACTCGTAGTTTCTTATTAAATTTGTGTTTTTATGTTTTTTTTTTTTTAAATAATAAATTTTATTGGTAGTACGTATTTGATATGTGTGTGTATGACATAAAAGTTAACTTAGATATTCTTCATATACAAGGTATCTTGTTACAAGCCCGAAATTACAAAATTGTTTTTCCAAAAAATATTATATTTTACTTCAATTTTCTTCTTCTAGAAGTTTAAAAAGACAGACAAAAAGAGAACTATCCAATATTAATTTTTCATTAAGATTTTGATCATTGGGATAATATTTTTGCGTCAAATAAAAAATTATTAATTTCGACCGCAGTTTTTATATTTAAATTTTTGATTTTTATTATAATTAGTTTATATTAAATTTTTTTTAAATTAAAATCTTTAACAAATTAATTTTGATAATTTAGAAAATAAAATACTGAAAAAAAAATGTTCTTAGAGTTTTCAAAACTTTTCTGAATATATTTCGAATTTTGAATCAAATTAATTTAATTTTCTGCACTATAAAGTTATTTGATTTAAGAAATTGTTTTTATCAGCTTAAATTAGTAAAGCATCAATCTGGAAAGATTTTGACAGTGAAACGTTTTTTTTTTTAATTAAATGAAAACCAATAAATACTTAACTTTTTTGAATATATAGCAACGAGGATCTTTCATGTGTATAATTTACTTTTCAACCGCAATTAATTTTTTTTTTTATTTCTTTAGAATTTCATTGAAAAATGTTTTACCATTTTTTTTATATAACTAATGTAAGCAAAAAGTGAAGAAGATACAAATATTTTGTATGTATGCTAAGAAAGAAAAATTGTTTAGTTTTATGCGGTCTTATATTTTATGAACAAAATTTATATTTTTTTAAAAGAGATAAAGATTGTTTATGAATCGGAATTTAAATCACCATCGTTAAAAAACTTCTATGTTAAATTGTAATTTAGGCAAAAAAAGAAGTGTTAAGTTTGATCAAAAAGCACTAAAATCGTTAGTTTGTTTAAATTCTGTTATATTTCAAAATACAGATGGTTTAATATAAATTTAAAATTTAAAATTGAAAATATAGATAAATATTCATTTGAGCACTGGAAAACCTTTTATAATAATAATTTTGAATTTCGTTTTTCATTTCCAAGTATTTATTTTTTTTTAATAAATGGTATCTCCAGTTTTAGAATATAAAAATTTATGAGACAGTATAAACACAAATTTGACTTTATTTTTTGAAAATAATACACAAGGTATTTGCCAAGAGCCAAGCTAAAGTGTTTCTTAAAATTTGAAACGAATATTTGGTGAACAATCAATACCGATTTGTTTTTGAGAAGACTAAAAGGATTTCGACAGTTAAATAGTTTAAATATTTTGTATTGCAAAATTAATACTTAATATATGTAACTTTTTTTTAAAAACATGTCGTTAAAATACTCTGTAATTTTGTTTTATGTGTTGAGTAATAACATGACTGATTTACATGAAAAGAATAATAAAAGAGCAAGATTCTGCGATACCTACAGTAGTGCATTTTATTTTATTGAATAACTATTCTGTTTTAAAGAAAATGTTTGGTAAAACTTTTTTGTGATTTTCAACAGTTCAATGTTCATCTTTTTTGGAATTTCGATTTTACTGCAACCAAAATTATTATTAAAGAAAATCGAATTGCTTCCACGTAAAAAAAGTAATAAGAGCATTTGTTTTAATTTCTGGCGAAGTCTTAAAAACTTTTTTTTTTGTATTTGTTGAAGAGATAGAAAGTACGTTGCATATTGAAATAACAGTTTATTATGTTTCCGTTTGTTGTACAGAGTTTCTGGAGGTTTGTCATGCTTGGTTTATATTGTCGTTTTTAGTATTACACAATTTTTTTTTGTTTATTTTGTGTTTTGTTAATAAAATAAATCAAAAAATTTGGTTCTAATATCAATGTGTTAAATGGGTAGCCACATTCAAGTCAGCTAATTTTGTATTTTAATATAATAATGCAAAAATAATTTCTGTATAACATTTTTTTCGAACTTATCCTTTTTTGTATTTGAATATTTTTCTTATTTTTTTTTTTTTTGAATTTATTTCAATATGTAAGGAAAAATTGTTATAATTTTAAAAGTGCATTAATTAATAAATAATAAAATAAATTATTTCTTTGTTTTTTTTTTTGTGAACTTGAAATATAAAAATGTCAAAGCATTGAAAATGAATTTTGAGTCAGTTTTCTTTTAATGTTATTTCTATACAAATTTGAATAATATTTAATATGAGAAGGAATTTTATTTCAATTTGTCTTTCATTTGTGATTGATAAATAATTTGTAATAATTTGTTGATAATAGATTTATTTCAATCTTTCACGCCAACTATTTTGTAGGCATTTTCGAAATCTTTTTTTTTTTTAAATTTATTTTTTCACTAAAATTGTTTTTCTAAATATTTTGTTAAAACCGTGTCGGTTGTGAAGGTCCCATCATTTTTTTCATTTTTCATAATTTTGTTCAATTTTTGTATGGGTGCTAAACACTCTCAGTAAACTGCAAGGTCAAATTTTTCAAAATGTTTTTAATACATTTTAAATTTATTAGATGTCGTGTTAATTGATTTAATTTTTAAAATTGAAAAATCGTTTCCAAATGTTTTCAGTTTTTTCATCAAGTAAAGTAAATTTAATATCATATTAATTTATTCATTCGAATTTTGTTCAAAATGCAACAGTTTTTTTATTGTCAAATTCATTTTTGGATGCGTGACATTTTTTTTTATGATTTTGTTTAAATTTTAATCTTTATTAAATTTGTGCAGGGCTTTCATTTTATGTTAGTTTTTGGCATGTAATTTTGGTTATTATTTGTAATGATCTTTATTTCATATTATTTTCGTATTTTTGTATATTTGTCAGCTCTGAATATTTTGTAATTTATCCAGAATTATGTATTTAGCAAAATGTTTAATTTTTTAAATTTATTTTTAAGGGAAACTTTTTTATTGAAAATAGTTCAAAATTAATTAAAAAGAAAAAAGTATTTCAAAAAATGTTTCCTCTTATTTTTAAAACATTAAAAGCATAGGATTTCGAATCTTAGTTTTAAAAATTTTTGTTTATTATGGAAAATTTCTTGTATTTTGTAAATAAATAAAAATTTTAATAATATTTCGAATACATTTAAATTTCAAAGGTTTTAAAATGTTTCTTCTTGTATTTAAAGTCGTAATTTTGAAAACATGTTAATATTTTTTGTTAGTTTAATAATTTAGCTTTCCCTTTTTTTAAAACTAAAAATTTTTATCAGTGTATTTACACAAGTCCCCAAGAATGGTAGTGAAACTTTTAAACCAAAAAACGACAAACTAAAATATATAATTACTTTGGGGACTTATATTCATAACTTTTCCTTTGTGCTATATTTTCAGTCTGTATATATTTAAAAATGACCAAAGCACAAGGACAAGGACCTACTAACACAAATATGTATAATATTTCCGCAGTATTTTCACTTTCATTAATAAAATTCTACGATGAAAAACTAAAAACTAAGACGAAGAAGAAAAAAACTAGTTAGCCAACAGCAAGGACATCCACCCACTTCAAACTGCTTTGTATAGATATAGTAGAAAATTTATTGCCTCTCAGCTTAAAAAGGAAGAGAATAAGCTGATGATGGTCATTTTACTTAGTAGCCATGGTCCTGGGTATTTTTTTTGTATAACGAACTTTCTTCTACTCTGTGTCTGATGATGATGATAATCCTGTTGTTGTTGTTTGTAATTTAAATAGGTGACCCTTATATAAAATTTTAAGACCTAGAACAGACGTTCTAGATAGGGAATAAAAAATAAAAAAAAAAGAACAGAGCAGTCCTAGGACAAGGTCATGGTCAATTTTACTATATAATGCTAATTGCTTGGCTTTTTCATTCATTCTACTATACAAGGAGTAAGTAAGGACGAGATGAATAAAAAGTTTCATTTCGTTTTATGCACAAGAAATAAAAAGTAAGAAAATGAGGGAAGAAGAAAGTGATACAGAAGTTAATGAACATTAAAAAAAAGGACACTGAGAGTAATGAAAAGTGTTTATAAATTTGGAGATATTGTTTTGGAATGGGTAACTCAAAGGAAGATTTTTTTTCATAGAACTGAATTTAAGGATTATTTTTTGTATGATCAAGGACGATAAGAAAAACGCTTATGTTTGAAAAACAAAAGAAAATTTTAAACTAAAAGGTATTAAATCAGTAAGATTAATCGGTTTGTTAAAAAAAAATTTAAAGGACGAACAATAATGATCGATAACCTGGTGTGTGTGAATGCAGATACCTTCTGAAAAAACAGTAGATATTATAACTACCCTAATCAAACACTATAAATCAATTTGTTCAAACACTATAACATAATGATAGACTCCCCATCCCCACAGCGGAAGTCCCTATTCCACCATATTTATTGAAAGTAAAGGAGGAGTAGACGAACGAACGAAGAAAAAAAAAAAATTCAACAAAATTAATATCTGCAAAGTTTACACATAAATGTGCCCCAGAGATAAAAAATATACAACTTTTATCAATAAACTCGTCGAGAAAAATAGACAATTTCTTTCGTTTCTGAAAAGAAAAAAAAATATTTCTCCAAGGACCTGCCACACCTCTAACTTGTTTTTTTTTCTGTTCATACATACGAGTATATGCCAATGCCGCACCAACGATTTTTTATGCAACATTACAACAAGAAAAAAAAAAAAAATGAGAAAATAAAATGAGAAAAAATGTAAAACGAAAGAAAATAAATATCCACTGTCTCCTGTCGAAGGATATTTTCTATCCCAGCTAGCAAGTAAGTGAACCAGTGGTCCGCGTCCGCTGCTACTCTGTACTTGTTCGTTGGAAATATACGGGGCTTTGCTGAAAAGCCATAAATTTTCCGTTTAGCGAAGCGTTCATAACCTTCTGTCCTTTTCTTGCAAAAATATCCTTCGATATAAGAAAACTTTCTTATCCCAGGATTCAGTAAAAAAAATTGAAAAAAAAGAAAAAAATACCACCCACCCTTCTCGTCCTTTCACGCAACCACCCTCAATCGTATTCGTTATGATTTCTTTTCTTATATTCCTCTGGCATCAGGCAAACAGAAAATAAAAGTAAATCGGAAAATATAGAAGGAAGTAGCAAGAAAAAAAAAAACAGTTTAAGGATGTGTATGTGGCAGGACGACGACGTGTACACAATGGACTTAAAAAACAGGAGCTCCGGTGGTAGTATAAAACTGGGTTATGGATAATGCTATAGTCAGCTTCTCCGAGGATATTACGTTTTGGGAATAGAAGGGCGCAGCAAGCAGCAAGAAACCGTAAGACGCTCTCGCGTTCTGATCAATTTTTCTACTTCTTTTTTTTTTTTATTTTTTTTGCACGTATTTTAGTGTCCGAGCTCGGAAAAATGGAAAATGCTTTTTAAGGAGATATACACACATAAATTTTGTTGTTCCTTCGCTGTCTGCATACTTATATCAACCCCCGCAACATCAGTGATGGTTCCAGGATTATGCACGTATCTCATGATAACACCCTTCGTGTTATTCATCATGCGATACACATAATGGGTGTGATGGGTGAGAGCAGGCAGAGGTGGGTGAAATGTGGGGTGATGGTATGGTTCGTAACGGTGAGTGAGTCCGTCGAAAAAAACGAACAACGAACTGTCCTGTTTTTGTACAACTACTATAAGCACTAGGAAGGTATAAGGAATGTACACAAGAAGAAAAAACACTTTCATCCCCCTAACCCCATGGCGCTTATTATAATAATATACACATTTAGTGTGTATTTCTTATAAATTCTCTTAAGGATAAAAGAAAATACAAAAAAAAACTAGAGGATGCCATTGCCAGTGATGGATGGGTGGCTGGACAGAGAGAGGGTGGTTGGGTTGATGGTATTAGATTATAAGGGATATGGCAGTTTTGAATTATATGCGCCTTATGCGAAATTCACAAAATAAGAATAATATGCAATTTTTCATTTTCTGTACACAGTATAGTAGTTGAATAAATGTATTGTAATTTATGTTCATATCCTTTTTGTTTTGTTTTTTTTTTTTTTTTTTGAGGTAAGGGTACATTTATGTAATGGAGTGGAATTCATTTTATTTTACTGCAAATTGTATATTTTTTTAGAATACATATTTTTTTGTGATTAATTTTATTAAAAATTATAGACATAGTTGTTTTCCTTTAAAATTTTCTTTAAAATTTGATTATGATTCAAATTTAAGAAAATCTCATATCTTTTGAAAAGAAAGTTTGATATTTTAAAATTTAAGTTAATAGAAATCAGTACAAAAAATCTAGCAATAATTTGTGTTGTTGTTTCGAATAACAATTATAATAGTTAAATAAATTGATTTAAGGTTAATTTGAAAATATTTGTTTAAGAAAATATAATTTAAGTTTAAATTTAGAATTTAATCAATTTTGATGTGTTTTGTATATTTTACCTACTACTTTTAATTATTGCTTAAAGCATTTTCTGATTAGAATATATGAATTTTGTTTTGTTTTTGTAAGGCAAACGATTCAGGTACAAAATTATTTTGTTTTTATTTTCAATTATGTATTATAGCTACCTACCAAAAATGTTTCAAACCTTAAATTTAAACTAATTTTGAAAAACAAAATTTGACTGATGTCTTTTTTAAATGAAAATTAAACAATTTAAGCATATAATAGGTATAAATTTTCGGAGTGTAAAATGTTTAATAACGAATAATTTAATTAAAAATAAAGTTGAAAAGTTAGTTGAGCGAAATAAAATTAGTAGTGTTGCATTTTTTTTGCTTATGTGGCTAAGGTAATATCATGAGAAAGACAACATTTTAGTCGATGCATTTGATAAATAGGCCCAAATAAAATTTCAATTTAACTTAAAAATGAAAAAGTTTTGAATTTACTATTTTGAAATTATTTTAATATACATATGTAAAAAATATTAATGCTTGGTTTGGAGTAAGTATTTTATATAAATCAGTTTTGTTTCAGAAGTGAAATATAAACAACATTTTCTTTATATGAAATTTGTGTGATATTAATAAAAAAGGTATACAAAACGGAAACATATAATTTGGGTTTCTTTTTAATTTTATTAAGGTTTTGTTTAATTTATTATTTTACTTTACCATTTTGTTAAAACAAAAATGAATTTATACTATTTTTTTTATGGTTTTGTATTTGCAGCTTTGAAGAAAAAATGAAAGATTCCTGTAATAAACTATAAAATTGTTTTTGATTTAAAAAAGTATAGTAAATTAAAATTTAATTTGTACTGGATTTGGATGGAAATAAATATATTTTTTGGTCTTTAATGCGTATTATTTTTAGACAAAGATGTTTATTAATAAAAAGAAATACAAAAATGGAAATTCTCGAAAAGGAAACTATTACAGGAATAAATTAAATTTTGGTCATACACATTAATTTTGAACTGCTTTTTACTAAGTTATTTGCGATAGTTTGGAGGAAAGTATAATTTTGATTATGCATTGTCTTTGAAAAAGCATCTTAAGGAACGTAATGAGAACCATTTGTTTTTACTATATGTGCCCTTAATTATGAAAGTGGACTAAGTCACTCCTAAAAATGGCCTCAAATCTAGCTTTAAAATAATTATTATTCAAGGGGTAAAGTTTATTTGAAAGTGAAATTCCAATAAATAAACTTTTTATTGCTCCTCTAGTGATTTCATAAAAGAAATATAATTAAATCGTTATAAGAAAATTATTATGTAAGTTTTTCTTTAAACAATGCAAAAAGTGACTTATTCCACTTTCATAATCATGGGCACATATATTAATTTTACAATTAAGTGTATATTGTAAATAATTTTACTTTGTTAAATATTTAGGTTAAATTTTTTTGTTAATTTTTTAAATGTACATTTTTTAATTTGTTTTGGAAAATGTTTGATGTATTTTTCTTCTCTCTTAACTTTTATTTTAAAATCAAAGTGTATAAATATTTTGAATTCTTGTAACTCGTTTTTTTGCTCAATTGTCATGATAATAAAAATAATAATTAACAAAAAAAAATTTTCAGAAAATTTCGGACTAGAAAGAAAAATTTTAATTAACTTCTAAAGTATTCACAATAAATGACTTATTTTCACGATTTCTTTAAGTTTTCTTTGCCTATCTACGCATAAAAAGCAAATGGTTTGGATTCTGTAACAAATTTTACTTATTCAAAGAGGATTAATTTTTCACCAACTAATTGGAAAACTATTTTATGAAAACGATTATTTAATTTCACATAATTTTAATGTCATGTTTTTTATGAATTTATCAGAGTTACCACCAGGCCTTAAGAAATTTAATTTTTAACGGAAACTAAATGTTGTTGGAATGAAATAGTAATAATTGATATACCTAATGGATATGTTTTTAAAAGGAAATATTTTGACTTTCTTTGAGATTATTTTAACTTTCTTTAATTGTGTCTTGTTTGTTTTGTTACTTTCTTAAAAGAATTGAATTTAGAATTATTTTTTGTTTTAATTTAGTGGCAAATAAAAATAAATTAAATGAATGAAATTACAAAGTAAGTAGTTCATATTTTGAAAAAAAAAAAAAAAAAAATTAAAATCAAAAATTAGAAGTGCACCAAATTTAATTTTCGAAACTTAAATTTAGTTTGATTTTTTGATCGTATTTTGTTTATGAAAGGATGTACAAAATTGTCATTAATTGATATTAATCAGTGGCATCAGTTGTTATTCTGCATCGTTTCTTATTTTAATGTTTGTTTAAAGAACATTGTTTTCAGTTCATATTAGATAGAATTTTTGAAACAGTCAAGATTTGTAAATTAATTTTAGTATTTATTTTAGTGGAGTCTTGAGTAAATTTCCATTCTATTAATACTTCATTTGTCAAAGTAAGTAATAAGTGTTGTTGTTTAAAAGTTCAAAATTGTTTCAAAATTTATTAATTCCAACTAATTTAATTTGAGTATTATTTTTATTCAAGACATAAAAAAACATCAAGAAAAAGTTTTCTGAAACAAGCCCTTAAAATAGTTAATATATTAATATGTGTTTTTTTTTTTTAGAAGAGCAATTTGGATTTATTGTTATTTTAAAATAATATTTGTTTTTTTTTTCAAGTAAGTATAATTCATAAAATTTTTTTATTTCGTTCATTGTAGATTTTAATAAATTTCTGAAAAATCCTAAATTACAATCAATATGACGTTGCGTACGTTCCAATGATAAAACCAGTTGATTAGTTATTATATTCCTTTAACTAAAGCACTTTTAAAAATTTTTATTTAACTTTCTTCAAAAGCATTAATATTTTTTCAAGATGGAGTAATTGAATAATGTCAGTAATGTTAATATTTTTGTATGTGATTTTGAATTTTTGATTTTTTTTTTCAATTTTGTAAATGATTTTTTTTTTAAGTAGGTATTTTTTTTTTAAAGGAACTAAAAATTTTATGAAAATTTATTGTTTGAAAGGCATCCCTAAAGTTCAGTCGTTGGACGCCTAAAATATAAATATAATTTTTAAATTTGAATGATTGTGTTAAAACTTTTCATTTGAAATACTGATTTTGTTTATTTTTTTTGCAAATTGTATATTAAAAACTTCTCTTCTTTTAAAGTATATACTCAAAATATAGTATTTGATTCAAGACAACTAGAAAATGTTGTTTCTTATGTTTGGATTTTTGTATGTTACTATATCACCCTTTTAGTTTGCAAACATATTTTTGTTTTAGATTAAGTTTAAAAACAGCTTAATATCATTTGTTTGGTTATTTTTAGAAGAATTTATATGATATATACAGGAACTACTTTCAGGTAAAATTTATTTATTATTTAGCTTTTGGTAAAATACTCTTGTGTTTTTTTTTTTTGAATTATCTAGATTTTTATTCAATGCAATTAAATTGTCAAAATTTGTGACAAAAAAGGTATGACTTTGGCCGAAATGAATAATTTTTATTTTTTTTATGAATTTCGTTCTTAAAAAAAAAATTCTAAATTGATATGTTTTATAATCTTCTGCTTTTGAAAATTTCTGTTACAAGAATTTCAACATTATAATCAAAATAGGTAACTCAAATATTGGCCATTTTGTTTTTTTTTTTTATAATGAGAATTTATTTTACCAAGAGTTTGGTTAATTAGAGATTTTTATATTATATTTTATTCTATTTCTTCAGAAAAGTTTCAATTAAATGTTAAAAGTGTATCAGAGTAGAATTTTAATTTAATTTGTATTTTGTTTAATTTTGGTAGCTTTTGTAAAATTTGTAAGTGAATGATTTTTTTTTTATCTATTATTTGTAAGTGAATGATTTTTTTAATCTATTATTATTTTTTTTTCGTAACGGTATTTATAAATATGTTTTCTTGATAAGATTTTTAAACTCTTTAAATTTAAATTTCCAATGTTAATTATTTAACTAATTGTTTATTTTTATAACTTTTGATTAAGTTAATCTTTTAATTTTGCTATTTGGCAATATGACTTATATTTTCTGAGAAATCTCCTAAAAATTTTGATGAATATTTTTACTAATCCTGTAAATGATTTTCACATAAAATCTGATAAAGTATTCGTATATACAGATATATAAATATATTCTTTGCCTTTTGCGTGATTTTAATAAAATTGATTTAAATATAAGAAAATTTTAATCTTACTTATTGTTAAGAACAAAATTTAGCTTGCAATAAAATGGATTTTTGGTCTATATTTTCTTTGAAATCATTTAATTTTGAACATAAAAATTGTCTTATTATTTTGAAGACTGTTAAGAATATTTTTGACTACATTTTTATTGAATTATAAAAAAAAAACGGTTCAATATTTTTTCTGAACTATTTATTCATATCACACTACCTAATCCTTCCTTATAAATAAGTTTGCTTTGCAATTTTAACCTGTTTTAAATCTGTTATATGTGTTAAGATCTTAACATAAAACTAATGATTTTTAGAACATAATAGTCTTTTTCTTTAAATTGTATATGAGTTTGAAAAATGTTCACTACACTACCTAACTTTCATTTTGGTATGCATTGGGGCGTATTCATAGCCATTTTTTTTTTTTTTTTAATTTAATAAAATATTTGCCTATAGTTAATTTTAAAAGCTGAATATCACAATTTGAATATGAGTTAACATATTTTTTCTCCCATGAAACAAATGCTGTTTCTACAAAGTGTCTATAAAATAGTTGAAACAGACATTAATAAAATAAAATTTTAATTTTTTTTTTTTTTTGTTTAAAAGGTATTTTTTATGAACCTTCTTTTTGGTTTCATATAAGGCAACTGCAGTTGTATAAATAAATAATAATTTTTATTTAATAGAAGAAAAATTGGCTTGAACAAAATATAATCAATATATTTGGGTGAAATTATTTCGAATAAGATTTTTGTTATCTCTAAATAACTCTAAATATGTAACTATGAGTCATATATCTGGTTTCAAAATTCAAATTTTATGAAAATTCTGTTATATTTTTATTTTCTTAGATGAAGAAAATTATATAATTCTGTTTTATTTTAATTCTGTTTTAAGAATGACCCTGGATAAAGGATTTATATACATTGATGCAAGTGCGCATGCAACATGCATCCATTTTGTAAGAGAGGAAGAAAAACTATAAGTTTCACCCTTCTATTCACAAATTGATGCAAGTTGCATGCGCACTTCTATCAATGTATCCTGGGTCAATAGGGTTTTGCGTAAAAAAGCAATCAAAATATCGCAAAACTAGTTTTATGCTATTTAAAAATGCATGATAGATTTTATAATAAAATATAATAATATTTGGGAGAAAAAGAAGTTTGTGTGATGAAATCCAGTAAGTCATCAACGAAAGTAAAACAAAATTTCTAATTAATCGAAACATAAATTTCAAAAACAGAATATTATTTAAAAACAGAATTTTGATAAAAGAATTTTGATCCTTGCAGAATATCATGACATACATAAGTTTTGTTGTGTGTGATGCCTATGAATATGGCCCAATATAAAGAAATCCTAGGTTTCTAAAAACAAAAGTTGGCTTTATCTCTTTTAAATAATCATATCTATTTACTAAACTGACAGATATTATGAATAAAATTGTTTTCTAATTATTTATTCCCTGAAGACCATTTATATTTTTTTTTATTTAAACTTATAAACTGAAGCTTATATTTAAGAAAGCCCTTAAAATTTTTTTTAAATTTGTTCAAACAGAAGATAAAGACTTTCTTTGAAATAATGGCCAGATAAAAAAGTGTATGCATTTGTACATTAGGTGTATCAATTAAATAATATCGTTTTAAGAAAGTAGCTTGATAAAAAACTTGCAATGTTTAAAAAATCATCTATTCTATGTATTTTGTATTTTAGGAGGAAAATTTAATAAAACCTTTATAAATCTATATTCTATGATCCTAAGTTGAATTGTGAAATAAAATTACATAAATATCTTTAAGTTGTATAAGTTTTGAAGTTTTTTTCGAGAAATTTCTTTCGAGAATTTCGAATACGTCCTATTTCGAAAGCTCACTAAAGTTATTATTATTTTTTTGAATGGTTAAATGTAAATTGTATTTGAGTTAAAATAGGTAAGCGTATTTATATCCCCGGATATTTTTTGTATTACTAATATGTATATTTTGGTTATTTTTTGTTGTTGTTGTTGTTGTTGTAATTTTATCCGTTTGGAATAACGCAATTTTTTTTTTTTTGTTATCAAAGATTATTCAAACGTTTCGAAATTCCCAAAGAAACTATTTTTGTTGTGTGGATGAAATGATGTGAAAAGCTTAAAAACTATTTTAGTTTAGATATATTTAACATTGTGTTTTAAATAAATGAAAATATATTAAAATTATTATATTTAAATATTAAAAAAGAGAGTTAAATTGTTAAAAGTGCAAGTGTGTCTATATGTTTAGTTTTAATTTTGGAAAAGAAAAATTTTCATGGAGATTCTTTTTGTTACCGCACTTCACGAATGTGACATATATTTTTATTTTTGTCCTAGACTGTAAAACAGATTTGCACTGCGTTATAATTTTATGGCAATTTTAATTTTCAGAATGTTCGGTCACTATTTTTGAAGAACGGATGTAAAATTATTTTAAATATGCAGATTGGTTTAAAAATTTAAATTTTTTAGTTAAAAGTGTTTTTCATTTTTATTTTTTGATGATTTTGGATGAATATAATCATATAATTTTATTCTTTTAAATTTGGTTTATTTATTATTAATTATGAAAAAGGACTCAATGTATTTTCAAATTGATGATTTTGATTTTTATTTCAAAATGTATTTTTTTGTGTTGATATTGGTTAAAATATAAATGTCTATAATTTGTTCTTTTTTTGGTTCAAAATAAAACCTGAACTCCTTGGTCCTTGAATTTAAAAATGCCAAGTCCATTATTTTATTTCAGCTTCGTGACATTAATTTTATTGAATTTTGAGTGAAACAAAAGTTTTACCTTCAAAAATAGGATTCCAAAATTTTAAAAAACATTGAAACTTTTCTTTTATTATTTTTGAATGGATCAGGAATTGATAAAAAAAAAATAATGTAAACCAAACTATTGAATTTGAGTAAGAAATAAGGTCCTGTCACTTCTTTGATCACACTTCACATGCCACTGAAACATTTTTTATGATACAAATGTTCTTATATTTTTTTAAAGTCCATGTTTATTGAAGACATTCTCAATATATTTTTATAAATTTAAGTTCACTTTTCACATCACTTAAACTATAAATTACTAAGTTTTTTTGCAAAATAAAATCAAACTGATCTAATATTTTTGCTACATCTGTAGCACTATTCCAATTGAAATCCTACTTCACAACTGATCTTCAAATTGCGAATATCCTTAACGATAACTTCCCTCGACCAATCTACCTTACCGACTCTAGAATAAATCTCAAATCTTATACAATTGAAACTGGTTACGTGACGTTGCTAATAACATTACAAAAGGATCACTCTCTACACACAAGCAATATAATCGTCCCTACCTACCATCATCATCGTAATCAACAACAAACACAGAGCACACACAACAACGGAAAATCTCAATTGAATCCTTGAATACCTTCACAATACAAAAAAGAACTCTAAATTACCTTTGCATCTAATTAAAATGACAATAAAGGACTTTGCTTCTGCACACATAGTAACTGATGTGTAGATATAGATAAAATTCACTACCACACAGCATCTCTCACAAAGACATCCCTTTTTTGGAAAATGAAACATAAACATGACACGTTATAACAAAAGGTGCAAAAATAATGAATATTGCATGAGAGAGTGTATGAAGAAGTCCTTTTGTCAAAAAAATACCTAGATCCTTTTGCACAAAACCTCTTTTTACGAATATCCTCTCAGACAGAAAATAAAAGGATATAACGACGACTTTGCGAATGGCCGGTTTTGGTGGGAACTTAAACTTGAAATGAAATATATTGTTTTGTATTTTGCATAAATTTAACTAAATCTCAAGTGGTGATAACGGTTTTTAAATGTCAAAAACCTTTCAGTATTTCTTTGAACTAAATATCGAAATATGTTTATTATTTATTAATTTATATAACGGACTAAACGACTCAAAGCTTTTAAGTTAAAAATAATTCTTAAAAACCAATTATGTCATATATCCTTTTTTCAACAGGACACCCAATGGGCCATGTGTATAATTAAATTGTTTAATATACCGAGATAACCGTTAACAAGGACTCAATCCTAATCGATAATCACTTAAGTATTTTATGGTTATTATGGCAGAATGCATGACCCTTGAAATACAGGACATGATGTCCTTTTTTTTTCTTGGGTGAAGTTCAATTCATATAAGGGTGATTGTTAACTGACATAAATTTCCTAAATTAATTGTCCAATATATACACCAAAAACATGCACAAACAAAACAGAAAAACAGGACGCATGTCCTTTTAATGCATTTAGGTGTAATAATCGATAAATAATTGCAAGGAAATAGGACAGAAATGACATAAAATTACATTTTTGTTTTTCAATGGACAGGACATTTCCTCATAGATATTCATATTTAATTTTATTCATATGAGCGACTTGAGTGTGCATCAAAACGAAAGGAATACAGAAAAAGGACATCAAATTGATTGTCCTTTCACTTGTATTTTATAACGGCAAGCACCGGCTTGGTTTACTTTATTTTTTTTTATTTTCTGTTGATGATTGTGTTGTATTTTCTGTGCGGATGGAAATTAAAAACAAATTTAATTTTGTCCTGTCAAAAAGATGAGAAGGACACATGTCGCATATGTTGTATCTGTCGTCACTTCAAACAAGGATATTTGTCTTTTATTATTGTCAACCCTTTTTTTTTGTGGGGAATTTCTTCTACGTGTTTTTTCTTGTATTTATGTCAAAAATGTTTCCTAGGAAATCAACGACAAAAAGAAAGGATATTCAATTAATTTGTTGGATAGAGGACACCCATCAGAAGAATGAGTGGGAACCAAAAATGTATGACAACAGGATGTTTCATCATCGTCATCATCATCATAAAGCCAGATGGTTTTGTATATTGTGATGTGATGTTATCATAAAGTTTGAGAAATGAAGAAGGAAGAGATTTTTTTCATTTTCAAGAAAATAATAAAATAGTTGAAGGTCCTTGTAATTGTGAAGTTGTCATATATTTTTGTTGTCCCAAAAAAAGTATCTACCCCAATTGAAAACCATTCATTTGCATATGCATCCAGAAAACAAAACAGACACAAAAAAAAACAGCAATAAATTGAATAACAAAACATTGCTAAACCAATAAAGGAATAGAGGACCTCTTTTGTGAAAGTGAAAAATTCCCACAGTGCCTAAAATTATATGTTTACTTCTGTTACCAGGTACTTAACTCCAAACACAACGTTAAACAATCAACAAAATTAAGGGATGATGCAAAAAAAGGATTTTGATTAAATTATGCAAAATATTTTGCAACATCACACATCGTTAAAGGGCCTTTTCTCTCTATAGCTCCTGTATCCTAATCGCATTTGCAACAGTTGAATATAAAACTTGCACCTTACACGAAAAATTCATAAAAAGGTTGTTGTGTGAATATAAATATACGGAAGTAACTTTTTCAAATCATTATCATTTACCCATCAGGGGTTATCCCATAGGTAGTTTTGCAAAAACCAAATAACAAAGGGTGCATATACCAATACCTCTACCAACACGTTTACACAATGAGATGGAAATTACTATTATATTTGCAAAGAGAGTGAGAGTGAATTTATTCATATGAGAGGTGTTAAATTTGCATTGTTATTTGCAGTTTACAATTGTTTGAAATATTATTTGCCATTAATAGTTTAATGCTTTTGAGTTTTGACCTTTTTTGTTTTTTGGAATGCGGATACAGAGTTGAGAGATCCTGTGGTTTTAACTTAACATATTCGCTCAAAATATTTTATTTTGGGACTTTCACTTTAAAATGTAAATTTTTGGGTTTCGTTTTGGGAAAGTGAATGGGAGTTTTGTTTAGTTGTTTTGAAAAAACAATTGAAGTTATGTTGATATTTTAGAATTGTTGTTTCTAACCTGCGATTTGATTTGAAGTTTAGTTCTCCCTGGAAAAAAATGGAATCAAGCTGAAATTCGGTAGAGAACTTTGATTTGTTTTTAAAAATGGATTTAAAAAAAATTGCAAAGAAATGCATTCAAAGCGCCAAATGTGGGTTGAACAAAACTTTATAGGAATTCAAGAATCCTGGCTAGTATATATTCCAAAAATTATGTCTCCATTTTTATTGGTAAAAATGGGTATTTAAATAAAAATAACAAAACGAAAATAATTTTTAACTAAATCAAGTTTGCAGATCAGCTCTTTTGTTTTATGTTTCAATTACTTGTATTTATTCATTTATGTATGAAATATGGAAATATTTGTACTTTTCAATTGAATATTAAATAAAATAATAATGCTTAACCACATGCATACTAAATTTTTTTTTAATAAAACAGCTTTTAAAAATGTTTTCAAGAGTTCGTTTCTTTAAATATGACAAATCGTCAAATTAAAGTTGCGAAATCAAAACTCAGAAACTTCTTCAAATCTTTGCCCATCATTTGTTTTTATTTTTAAGAAAGATTAATTTGTTTTATTGAAAATGTTCCATGTTTTAAGTAATTTGTCATACAAGGCTAAAAACCAAACGAAATAGTTTTAAAACACTAAAGTTTTTTGCCCAGTGAAATAGAGTTGTTTCTTCCAGATTATTTTTATTTAATTTAATAATTTTGTAATTTTCTCGAAATTGTAGCTTTGCGTAATAAGACTTGTTGCGTAAAAAGTGCACTTTGAACATAATTCTGTATTAATATAAACATAATTCTATTATTTTTCTTTGATTTCAATTACTCTGCAATCTAAATTTCTATAAATTTCAAAATTCTTAAATTCTGTTTTTTTTTTTTTTTTTTTAATTTTGTAGATCCTTACCTAATTCGGATTGCTTAGAATTCTGTGAATGAGTAAGAATTGGGTATTTAATATTACCCATTCTTACACTAAACAAACAATTTTTCTGGACTTCGAAATTCTGTACTCCAAAATTTTGTGCATGATGAAAGAAAAACATTTTTTTGATAGTGAAAAAAAAAGGAATGCAGAGTTATAGATTTATAGCCTGTTTTCACTAGAGCCCAAATTATCTCATTTCGAATGTCAAATCGTTATATGAAAAATATCTAATTTGAAACTTAAACAGACCTTATTTGCGAAATTACGAGTACCTATATCATTTGAGCTGTAGTGAAAACAGGCTATAACACAATTTTTAAGTAAAAAAATTTGAATTTACAGAATGCAGAAATTTGTCCTCAACCCATTGTAATTGAAATATATTTTCAAGCGTTGTAGGGCGCTTTAAGGATTTTTACATTGTAATAAAAAAAAATAATACACTTTCTTTTTAATACTCAAAACTAGTTTAATGATGACTTGGGGCAGCGAGAATAACATAAATAATGCAAATTTGATCAGTGCGTATTTAATTTAGTCCCTGGGCTCTACTAAGAATTTCTTTGTTTATTATTTGATTTCGAATTTAACTTTGATAAACTCATTTGAAAATTCTTAGGGCAATGCGTAGTTTTAAGCTTTAAAAAAACTGAAATTGGTTTTCTAGAAAAAAACTATTCTTAACGGGTTTAATCCAACCAATTAAAAACCATTCGTATACCTATAGACTCATATTATCTTCCGTTTTCTTATTCTTGAATAAGTTGAATCGAGTTGATATAATTTTACCAAATCCGGTTGGGCCAATGTTAACTCTTCCCTAATTTTTTATTTATTAATTCAAGGAAACAACAACTTATTCAGTGCTTTCATAAAAAGTTTTTAGGGGTCAATTTAACTCTCATGAATCTATTTATTTGAAGCATTTTGAGGCACTCTTCTCTAAGTCATAAAAATGAGTAGGCAAATAAATCCAAATTCATTATCCACCACTTACCGTCAATTTATTCCCCACAAAAAACCTAATTATCCCTCAAATTCATTAAACAATTATTTCTGTCTGCGTACACAAAATCCATCAAAAACCTTCCTGTCTTATTACCTACCTACGAGAGGTGTTAAGCTTCAACAAAAAGTCCAACCATATTAAAACAAACAAACAATCAACGAAATTAAACCTACCCCAAGTAATCTAATAAAAAAAAAATTAAAATTATTTACCAAAACACACAAGGATCAAATTCAAAAAGTATTCGCTTTCCTCTTGTGAATCCCCATCAACCATCAGCCATAACATAGAGCAACAGCTCTTTGGCATCCCCTAATTATCATCCCTCAATTAAATTACAAATTTATATTATGATGATAAGGATAATGATGCTGTGAGTGTTTGCTTATATGTGTGTGTGTTTGTGTGGTGTGATAAAATTCGAAAGAAAAACATAAAAACACTGGCAAACACGACCAAGAAGTACAAACAAAAGGAAAAGCCACTAAATTAACTTTCTCGCCTTAACACCAATTACAATATCCGTTACATCTAATTATCCCCGACAACAACGAGCCACGACCACGACGAGAAAACTCTCACCCAATTTACACCCTCAATTCGCAGCCTAGCTCCCTCATTTAAAAACGACGACGACGACGGACGATACAGCGAAATGAATACAACACCCAACAAGCTCATCGTCCTTAATAGCCAACTCGAGTCCTTACAAGACAACCATTGTTGAGTTCTGTTTTAAAATCTATACTCGTTTCGTAACGGTATTAATTAATTTCCTCTCATTTTGCCGACAGCAAAGCTGTTTCACCGTGCTTGTGCGTGCGTACATATTCGAGATAGGGGCAGGGGGTGGATATTTAAATGGAGTTGGGGCAATGTTTACCTTGAGGCTATTCAACTTTTTTTTCTTCCCGTGTTTTCTTTCTTTTTCTGGGAAATCCCGTCACCACACACACACCTTCCGTGAAAGAAAGAAAATAAAAGTAATTATAAACCGCTTAAGGGGGTTGAATAAACGAACCACGATTTTTCTTTTGGTTTTTCTTTCAATGTGTCTCTTGATGGTATTCCAATTAGACAATCAATGACGTCATCGATTGGAAGTCCTTTTGGAATTTAAACCGCCTGGTGTCGAATAGGAGAAACATTTCCAAAAAATTTCCCCTTCCTTGAAGAAATCCATTGGAAAGTCCCAAACAATAGAGTCCTTTAGGGATTCAGATTCAAAAGAAGACGATGTAAAAAAAAAAAACAACCCCTGTTGATTATATGGCCGGCATCATCTTAGGGGTGGATTTTTTTTGTTCAAATCCCAAGAATAATCCCAGGATTTTTTTTGGTTGCTCCTGCTGCCTGACAGAGAATATAACTTTGTTGATTTTGGGTACATACATGTTGTATTTATGTGCGTGTGCAGGATGCTCGTCCTTTGGCAATGTTTCTGACAGCCGATTTGTGGGGTGAACTTTAAAAAAACCGTTCAAATGGATAAAGCAGGGGTTCGGGGAATTATATTAGGCCACACCTTTTACGGTTTTTTCCATCATCTATTTTATTTTCAAACAATTTTAATTTTTTTTTCTCGGGAAGTTCACCCTCGAATGCGTACGGACATTTTTTTTTTGGGTAAAAAATGTGTGTATTTTTTTTTTGTTCGTGTTTTGTGCGTCGTCCTTCAGAGCGTTGTTCTGCTTATTGAAGAAGGTAACGCGGGAATGACTTCAAAGAACTTTTTATTTTATTTCATTTTATTTTTTTTTTTTTTGAGATTCGGTTGAGTGCGTTTTTTAGTGGCATTTAAATTTGTTTGTATAGAAATACAACACACGGATTGATGCCATAGCAACAACGAACGTCCTGGGATGGTGTGGTTCGACGTAGAGTGTATAACCTACCTACGTAAGATTCTCTTTGAAAAGGAAAAGCTAAAGGAAAAGCGTCAAGAATCGTTTGTCCATTATGTGGGTGAGGGATTGAAGAAAAAAGGTTTGGGGTAAAAAATATTTAAAAAAAAAAAGAAAGTATACCTACACACAAAAGACGTTTACCAAGATCGTAAATAAGTCGTTTTTCTTCGGTTATCTTTTGGCTTCCATTTAGGGATGATGGTAAGCGAAGGAGAGTGGGAGAAATTTGGGTAAGAGACGGTGGGATGAATATATTTCCATTTTTCTTTCTACAGAAGATGAAAATCGTTGAGGAAAATCCATTTTTCATTGTATATTGCTTTTTGGAAGCATACACCTTACTCTTACCTACTTTCGAGCAAGCAGTAGCACACGTGAAGGCAAACAAAAAAAAAAGTTCTTCAAACTTTCAAATCAACCCTGGTTGGAGCGGATGGGGAGGTCACCCTCATTTTTTTTTTTTGTTTTTTTTTTTTCAAATAAGGAGAGCTTATGGTATCTATATCTAGCTCTGGATGTTGCTAAGATATAAGAACGTCGTCGGTTGTTCATATTGACTACAACGACATCCCAGGTGGGGGAAGGAATATAAAATTAAGAAAATTCGATTTATTTGAAAATCAACTGAATGGGGAAAGTAAATCGTTTTTTTTTCAATTTTCAAGATATACAAATATAAAAAAATACCTTAAGAAATTTTCTTAAGAAAAATTATTTATAGGTTTCTTTAGACGACTTCCAAACAACTATTATTATTTTGAACTATTAGTCAGAATATTTTTTTTTTTAACAACACAACATGTAAAATTATACCAAATCTTGCAATCTTAAATATAAACTGCAGTTTTCTGAATTCTTGGTGAATTCTCTAGTAGGCATGTCAAAATACAAAATGATGGAAGCAATCAATTAATAGCATTGTAAAACTACTTTATTTAAGTTTTTAAGAGTTTTCATCAGTCTTAAATAAAAATTGCCAAATCCGACCTTTAAAATGTATTTATTTCTTGATATGCCGGCCTTGATTTTAAGCTATACATATATGTCTTAAGAGATCGATTTTCTGAGTTATTTTTCTGAACTGGAGCTTCTTAAAACGAGCATTTTTCCGGAGAGAATAAGAAAAAGTGAAAATTGGTTTTATTCCCATTTGAAAATTCACACCTCACTTGAAATTATATTTATATTAAGTTCGATTGACTACACACTTTTGTGAACATTGTATGATTAGTTATTTGCTTCTACCAACAGAAGAAATATGAAAAAAAAAATTAAAAGGAAAAAATATAGATATTAAAGTTCGCAGATCAGCTCTTTTGTTTAAAAACTTTGTTTAAACATAAGATATTAGAAATTGCGTTTTTTTCATACACTGGGAAGAAATACTTTTAAGCTTATAAAACAAAAACATACTCTAAGAGAAAATAAAGTATCATTCGAGGTTGTATGTACCTACACTGAGAAAAAAAAAAAAACTCAGCGTAAAATGAAACAACTTAAAAAGTTTAAAAATTTATGTCAGGCTATTAACGTCGTTCTACTCTGATTTTGAAATCATCTTCATCAACGCAAAATCATTCCAAAAAATAAATAAATCAATTTAATTTTCGTTTCAAGTTGTTTCCTCCCTCAGTGTAAGTAGGTTTAGTTTCTTGCGACGTTATATGTATTTTTATTTAAATAAAAAAGTCTTTCTTCACAAAAAAACTCGGTAACAAGTTTCAGTCCCATTTCATTATTGGTTGAAAATTGGCCCATCTCTTTTCAAGGACAAAATCAGGTCAATTTATTTCTTAAAAACAAGACTTGAAATTTTTTTGAAACTCCAAAAATTAGTTTCATTTAGAATTCTAAGGCTTAGTCACTTTTGAGATATTTAATATTACAGGCAGTTATAATAACACTGGTTTACTAAATTAAACATCTTCTGAACTCGAATCCAAAGTCAGAAAAAATTGCTCAGCTGAAATATTCATCCCTGTTCTAATTTTCACTCCGAATTGAATTGCATACCGAAATTGATTTTTGCACAGATTTAAATACGGTTTACCAAAACCGAAACGAAATGAAAACATAAAAAAAATAAAATTATAGGACCTCCATAGTTTTTTAGAACACCACAGTTCGCTAGAATTAAAAACGAAATAAAATTTGGAACACTTATTTTTTAAAAACGAAAATATTGCTCTCGTAAACAAAAATCAGAACAGGGGTGATTACCGCTAGAAGCTAATAAGATTTTTCCCACAACAACAAAAATATACTTTTCTGAAAATTTTCGGTGTGCGGAATTCGAACCCGATGTCAATAGAATTAATTTTTTCTTAAACTAAAAAAAAAAACAACTATGTTCATATTTTTTTTAAAACTCTCTAAGAATTGTTAAAGTTGTAGAATTAAAAAATATTTTGAAATTGGAAACTTTTTAAAAGATTTTGAAACACCGAAATGCAAAACTGTTTTTTCCAAAGAAATACTGATCTTATTTGGGAAATTCCCCTTGATTTTTCTTTATCAAAGTCAAGAGACATTCTTCAGAAGAATTGAGCTTTTCAAAATGTACACAGTTTGTCCATTTAAGGGGGTTATTCTTCTATACCCAAAAATCATCCACTAAAATGCTCTTATTTTATTCCTGGGCACACTATAAATTACAGTGTTATAAATTCTTTTCATTTTGGCTCTAAGAAAAACACCCAAAATAAATTTTTTAAAGTCACAAAAAACGCCATAAATCAATTTTTAAATTAATTGAGCCATTCTTACTTTGGTCCTTGACAGAAATATTTTGACAGGACAGAAATACTCTGACAGGACACTCATGGTTTTGAGCTCTAGAAATGCTTACAATTTTCTTTGTTTTATTTATATTTTTCTTGCAGAGTTTCGCCTCTCTTATTCTTTTTCGTTATTTTCTTGTGGATGTTAATCACTTGTTATAATTAAACGAAAATAACATTATAACCTTAAAATTTTGAATTGTAACTATTTAACTTTTAAATAATAGAATTTGCATCATGATTAAAAAAACAAACAACAAACAACTTTAAATTTCAACCCAAAAAGTCGCCATATTGGAAAATAGATAAACAAAAATCACCCTTGTCATCATCAGAGATATCTACTTACACCCGCATTTTTCATCAGCGCAAACATTTACTAAAGTAGACACAAAAAAAAAATGGCAACCCTCTTTCTTTATACTTTCGAAAATGACATGGCACTAAATCAAATATCCATTAGGGAGTGTCCTTAAGCACATCAGTGCGTGCTTACTTTCTATTTTACGATAAGGGACAATATACATATTCCCAAAAGGGATAGTATCCCGAAAAACATCAGCAAAAACTACTTCTTTCTTCCCTCACCACCCATATATCTATTTATGTATATCTACATAAGCTCAATGCTTACTCAGCGTCAGCATATATCCTTAGAAAAAAAAACATATTTCACTATTTTTTTTTTATGAGAATTACCAATTTTTTATATTTTATCAGGACATAAGAAACAACTGTCATCGCGTCACCGATGAGTTATTATCAAAAAAGAAAAGAAATTATATATCCTAGCAGATCTGCCAAACATCCTTCACAGAATTTTTTTTATATAAATTTATCAGCAAAATTGAACATAAAAATCATCATCCTCACAAAACGAAAGGGATTTAAAGGACATTTATATCCTCAAGCTCATTTTAGCGGTCCATTTTTTTTGTTCATCTTCATTAAATATAAGTTAATGAAAACAAAAAAGAGAAAAGAGACAATATAAATGAAATAAAAAGAGGATATTCGCGTGGCTTTTGATTAATGATGTGGATTTCATGTGTTTTAGCATTTCCTTTGTCAGTTTAATCGCCAAACACACAAAATCCTGCGGCTTTATGATGAAATTGTCGCCGCCATGTTATCCTTAAACCATAGACCATAGCCCACAACCCAACCTATCATCATCATTCGCCTAATGAACTTGCAGTAATGAAAAACAGACGTTAAAATTTTTAATTTTATTACTACCAAGCCGAGGCACATCTCACAGGAATAAAAAAAAGGACACAAACATAAAAATAAAACAGTTTTTTTTTTTGGTAAAATGTCAGAGCAACATAAATTTGACGTCAAAGGAATGTTAAACGGGAATTTGGTATTCCGGTCCTTGCCGCCGAGTGTGATGCTTACTCTCATTTCTCATCGACAACAACGACTACGACGACGACGATTGTAATTGAATGGCATGTAATTACAGTTGAAGCTCTCTGGTCGCCTTACCGTCGTCATCATCATCATCATCCTTACAATCGTCGTCTCCGTCGTCTGCATAAGAAAAGTCTTAAATAAAGGTAACCTTCTCGCAGTGTATCAAGTCGGTGCTAATTTTTCTGACTGGACCCAACCCTTTTGTCGATTTTCTTTTGAGTTCGTAAATCGATTGATATGCAAATTTGATCGAGTGAAGGTATATAATTCCCCTCTGTGCGTCCAATTTTTGGGCTGATGAGGAATTAACACATCGCTATGCGAGTCCAAAAGATAGTGATTTCGAACATACCTTCTCGTAAGAAGTCTTGCAACGGTAATTTGTGTATAAGTTTATACGACGTGATGCTGTTAAAGAAATACGCGGGCTCACGCATTTTGCGGGAAAAAGTAGCCAAGCCCAAACGTTGAAAGTCGTCGGAATCATATATGTGAAATTGTCGAGAAAATTACCCAACAAAGGATCTGCGCTGTCCTTTATTATGCGCAATAAAATAAACGGATACATTGTCATTACGCTAATTTGTGTGAAGGCTGCTGCCGCTTGCTGCTGCTGTTGGTTCATTTCAATTTTATCCTTTTTTATTATTCCGTCAGATTAAATAAACGAACTAATTGTAGGGCTTGCTACGGACTGATGGCCCCGCTGAGACAGAAAAAAGTGTGTAAATCTTATACCCATGTAAATGGATGCCAGAGACCAGAGCCAGAGCAGGTGATGTATATCTGTACAATACAACTTGTTGGGCAATTGTAAAACATGACATTGCCAAGGATTTTGGTGGAGCAACAAATATATTGTAACTGGCGCTTTTATACTGATATGAAACTATTGAGTTGGTATTTATTTAAAGGCAGGTGGAAGGCGTCAAAATCGATTAGGATAAGAGTTACCCTTATCTGGTTTGTTGTCTTGTAATACTTACGGATCAGGCTAATTTTTGATTGTGTGTGGTAAAATAATTATTATGGAGACGATGAAATACGAGTTTGCAGTTAACAAGGCAAATTGAAGGCAGAACGTATAAAGAGGCTGTATATAATCTTTACTACCATAAACTTTAATTTGTTCACATGATGTTTTTACTTGATTTTTGTTTACTTAGTTTATACCTCAAGAAATACCTTAAAAAATGCGAAAAAAAAAGTAGTTCTCAAAATTTGAACTACAGGTACACATGTATGTATTTACTTGTCGTGAATAAGCCTAAATTTTCAAAAAAGTAAGCAATAGCAATATTTGTCAAAATTAAGTTCTTTTGTTCAAGAAAAAAAAGGTTTCTTTTGAAAATCGTTTAAATGAAAGAGCTGAGTAGCGAACTACATTTCTGTTGAGTTTTTTTTTTTTTTTAATCTTTTCATGTTTTTTTTTTCTGGTAATAGCAACTAGAAGATAAAGTTTACGAACACCGTTCAAAACAGTGAGTAGAAGAGCATATAGTTATTTTTATGTGAATAAATGCAAGTCCAAGTAGTGAGAAGTGAATTTAAAAAAAAGTAATAAAATCAATAAACAGCTCAAGTTTAGTGAAAAAAAAACACTAAAATACGGATTTGAAAACACATGAATATTTTAAACTGAAATTGTTTTTAAACCAGGGGGTCAATTCCCGATCTGTGAAACTGTGAAGTGATAAAAATAATATCATTTCAATTTTCAAAACGTTGTTTCATTTTATCACTTCACAGACAATAGTAGAGTAACTAAAGCAAATTATTAGGGAATCCGGCCGAACAGCTCTGATTTTGACGATTTTTTTTTTTTCAAACGTAGGTAATTTAAAATACTTTGAAGTCTATAGATTAAAAAATGCCGGTGTTGCCGTATTGTTTTTTAAAATTAAAATTAAATTTTTTTTTAACAAAACCATTTTTTTGCTTAAATTTCATAAAACAAATGATAGCAAAAGATTCTCTAGGTAATTTAAGGAAAATATATAAAAGGCAGTAAGGGACAATCTTCCATCGTTTAAGCGATAAATGCAATTTTCTAACATTCTGACCTCAAACACAAAAAGAATATTTTGAAAACAACGGCAACACCTACAATATTTTAAAATACATTTTAAAAAAGCCAGAAGCTCATTCTTATCTCTTAAATTTAAATCCAATAAATTCAATCAAGACTTTTTGAAAAAATGGTGCTCAAACTCAGAATTTAAAAAAAAATGTTATTAGAAAAATTTAAAATGACTTTTTTCCAAACTTTTTTTAATAAAATATAAATTTATTTAAAAAAAATTTTTGGCCATAAATATTATCAGTTGAATTTCGAAGCAAAAAATGTAAAATATATCACAATTTTGAAAAAAAAAAATGAAAAATTACTTCAATTTCAGGGTTTTTTTTCTATTAAAACTGAATTTTTGCATTGAAATAATTAATTTTCTCAAAGACTGTGGTAAATAGGAACTTTAAATTTTTGCTATTTAACTTTCAACAGTAAGGGTTATTAAATGAATAAAAAATAATTTTATGTTTAGATGTTGAACTTAAAAAAAAAAAATAAGTTACATTTTTTTTTCAAAACTTTTATTAAAAAAAGTTCTTCGAAAATGAAATACTTTTTAATTTTGTTCATAAACCGTAATACATATTGACATTTCCTTTTATAATTTGAAATCATAATAAATGCGGCCGAAAAAATTTGAAAATAAATGCATTTTATATTACGACCAAGTTTAAAAAACGACATCTTCAAATTTTTTCAATAATTTTTTTTTTCAAAAATCTGAGTTCAATTACCATTCTTTCAAAAGCCGTTCATTCAATTAACTTAATTTTAATTTTACATATATGACTAAGCTTCTAGCTTTTAAAAAATGTATATTTGAATATTGTAGGTGTTGCCGCTGTGTTCAAATATTTTTTTTTGTGTTTGAAGTCAATTAATAAGAAAATTTCATCTATCGCTTGAAATATGGAAGATTGTCTCTCACTCCCATATATTTTTTTTCCTTGAATTTCCTAGACAATCTTTTGGCATCAATTAATTTATGAAATTTAAGAAAAATTTTTGAAAAAATTAGTTTTTGTTCACAAAAATCTTCAATTAAAAAATAGCTTATATAAACATAAGTTTTCTTAATAAACAAATTTGAATTAGCCTAGTGAGTAAGGAGGTTGCCTTTTACTCTACCGGCCTAGGTTCGAATCCGGGTGTAGTTGAGAATGTTTATTTTTTTTAATTGTGTTTTTTATTTGTTTATTATTTTTCACAAGAATATTGGATTGTGATAAAGAATTTATCATGTGAAAAGATTTAGACATTTGTTTTATTTCTTTCACAAATCAAGAATCGAATTTATTATGAAAACGTGATAAAATTTTTCACTTCACATTTTCACAGATCGGGAATTGACCCCCAGGTATACCGAAAATCATTATTATCGGTACCGTACCTCCAATAGAACCGCTTTTTTTTTATCTGATTTTCTCGTAAAGTACTTGTTTGATTTCAACGATTTTTGTTATACGATAGCAATAATATTATTTTAATACAAATCAAAAATTAAATTAAAAAAAAAATTTATTTTTTGATTCTTGAAAAAAAATTGATTTTTTTTAGGAGAAAAATTTTCGAAACTTCGGTGTTAATTAATAATTTCTACAAAATGGCATTTAAATTTTTTTTCAACAAGTTAATTTAAATTTTTTGCAAAATGAGTTTTTTAAATTTTGTTTTGTTTTAGATTACAAACTTCAAAACTTGTAGAATATAGATACGTTCATAATGAACTTAGGTCCATTTTCTTCACTCGGAGTTGAACATAACTTGAGAATTTTTTATATAAAAATTCTCAAGTTTTGTTCAACTCCGAGTGAACAAAATGGCCCTTAGTCTCAAGACAAAAAAAAAATTGAAATCCTCCTCATGTCATTTCAAAAAAAATTGAAATCCTCCTCATGTCATTTCCAAAAAATTCTTTAATAGGATATTTTCTCTAATGGGATTTTGTATTAATTCAATAAAAAATTAACAGCGAGCGTTGGATTACAATTTAAAATAATAACGCATTGAAATCTGAAATTTCGTTTATATTTTCAAGCAAATCAAATCCATTTTAATTGAAAGAAAATGTGACAAAATAAAAAAAATTTCACTTCATTCTTATTGCACTAAAAAAAGCTTTGATTTATAAAGAATATAAAAGAATCCTTACCTTAACACATTTTTATTAATTGCTGCCCCTACTTTCTTCTGCCCTTATTATGGAACATAAAAGAGTGAAAAAATTAAAAACAAAATCACTTTTCATTTCGTGCATCATATTCACAAGTTGTTTGAAGAATTCTTTCTTCTTTTCATTAATCTGTGTGAGGCTTGTGAAGGTTCCTTGAACGCGTTGGTATAGTAAAAGAATATATACAAAACAAACAAAAACACACATGAAATTCATTAAAAATCACTCATTCCGTACTCCGTAAAATTTCATCATCATCATATGCTCATAAGGATTATGATGTGAGATATTTATTCACACACCAAACTCCCACACACATCTGTGTGTGTCCTGTTCAATCTTTAGAAAACTCATCAAAAAGACTCGAAATATGCACAAGTATAAAAAAAAAATTATTAAAATTCAAAAAACACCGGCTGAGAGAGATGAGAACCATAAAGAAAACGAATTTGAATACGAATTTTTATATGAGAGACGTCCTTATGATGAATTCTCACCTGATCCTACAGGGACACTTTATTCTCCAGCGAATATAAAAGGGTTTTGCCATCAGCAAAGCTGGCAGCTTGAGAAATCATTAGAGCATAAAAGTAAAAATGAATTTTTTTTCTTCCTTTCGTTTCGTTTTTTTTTTTCTTCAACACTCCAGGATGCTCGTTAAATAGGCATATCATTGATCACATATTTACATACGTGTCTAGGATCCTTGTCAGTTGCTGGGATACATATATATCAACATGCAGGAGTGGTATGCTCTTGTTTTCTATGCTATGGTATGCCCGGGAGCAATCTAAGTGTTCATCATATGTACAAACAAAAAATGGAAAGGATTTACATATATACACACTGATGCCACTGCCAGTAGTAAAACGGATCATTAAAACCATGAATAACATATCCACTGAAAGCGAGAGAGAAAAAAAAAAATAAAAATTAAAAAAAAAAATACAAGTGAAAAGAAGGATTCATTAAAGGAACCATGTGCACTGGCAGGATAGAATAATATAAACGAGGATAAAAAAAAACTTGAGGCAAAAGAAATCCTATTTCAGTTCTTTTTTTTTTTGTCATTTTTAATGTCAACTTCCTAGACCGCGAGGAAGTACCATGTTTGCATATGGAAAAAGGATATTATCCTGACAGAAAAAAAAACCAAGTGAATCCTTTTTCTGAGTATCAATTGATATCCATCTGGGAGGTTAAATTAGCTTGAATGGATTTCTTACTTCGTTCACTTTTATTTTTTATACTATTTTTTTTTTCGTCTTTTTTTGTTTGTTTTCTTTGAAAAGGAAGAATCCTTGTTTAAACATATGTTGAGCTCCATTAAAAAGGGAACTTTGTGATTGCATGTTCTAGCATTCAATTGGAAAATATTTTTTAGGTATACCTTGGATACGATTGTCAGATTGTTAATTTTGTCGAATAGGAATGGATTCGTTCATTAATTTACATTGGTCATCTGGCAAATTGATCTTTTCATGAAGAATAAGTAATAAAGGACATTCGAATGGATAAATATATAAATTTTCCATTTCCAGACAGTCGGTCTTTGTTGATTCTATAGGAACGATAATAATGATGATGAAAATAATCCGGACGTAATGGATGTGATGGTTATTTGGTTTCTGTTAAAAGTTATGCGTGGAGTAAAACATATTCGTTTAGTAAAAGTAAATGATTGATGAATGGCCAAAGCAAAGTATAGTCATGCAAGGATGCCAAAAAGGATTTACTTTAATTGACCGATGATGATGGCTAAGTATAGTAATTGAGAGTGTGGTTTAAATGCTTTGTTTTATAACTGATATTAATGTATGTAGTTGATATAAAAGCATCTGATCTGAGATGATTTAAGATTATTTACATTATAGATTTTAGTAAACAAAATGACTATTTTTTTCATAATCAATCTTTGTGCAAAGGGTAAAGTTCGTTTATATATATATTTTTTTAAATTTTTGAGTAGTAAAATTGGTTTTATTTTTTTGAAATTGTGAGCTTAGATAAATCGAAAGAGAGATAATTATTTTTAATTCGTTAACATTTTTACTTGCGATATAGGTACTATATATCAAGTTATGCATTCGTACAAAAAAAAAAGTTGAGATAACATTTTTCCATGACATTACGATGGTAGATAATGCCAAAAAAGTGGGTCCCGGAAGTCCGTCTGTCTGTCTGTCTGTCTGTCTGTCTGTCTGTCAGTCTGTCTGTCTGTCTGTCTGTATAAGAACCTACAGCCTAAACGGATTGACCGATTAATGTCAAACTTGGTATGTAGCGTTATTTGGCGACTCTCCAGAGGGGTTTTTGGAATTAATTTTTTTGGACCAAAAATAACGGTACTTGTCATATACCGATTTTAGTAAAATTGAAATATCTCAAAAACGGCTCCAACGATTTTGTTTTAAAAATTCAAATGTTAGTTTTGAGCTAAGGTCTATATTTCAATGAACAAATTTTTTTTCGAAAATCATTATTAACGGTACCTGCCATAGAACCGTTTATTTTAAATTCGAATATCTCCGAAACTTCTTATTCGATTTCAACGAAACTTTTTATGAAGAAGCATTTATATAATTTAAATATAAACCAAAAACAAAATTTCCAAAAAAATAATTTTTGGATTTTTAAAAAAATTTTGAAAATTTTTTTTTGAAAAATCAATTTTTCGAAAACGGGGCATTGAATTTTTCTGAAATTTTGTTTTTAGATGTTGATTAGTGATTTCTACAAAATGGCATACCAATTTTATTTTTAAACTTTTTTTCCCAAAAATTATTTATAAAAAATTGTTTTTTTAAAAAACGGCTCTAACGATTTTGAAATTTTTTTTTCTTAAAATGCACGTTAATATATCAATCAAAACTGCATACTTGTTTTGGAGGGCAATTCAATTTCACATTTTATTTTATTTTTTTTTTAAACGAATTTTATTTTTTTTTCTAAATTTCTATATAAAAAGTCTTAAAAATTTAAGCAACTTTAACTCCAAGAGCAAGTTCGTGCGACCCAGTCGTGCATTTTATTTAAAATGCTTTAGTTAAATGTTTTCAAAATTAAAACAACTTATCAAATCTTCCCATCAATTGGAATTGACTTCCAATTTTTTTTTTTGACAAATTTTTAATAAATTTAATTTATAAGGAAAAGGCTCCAACGATTTTCAAAGAAAAAATCTACAAACTATTTTATTATAACAACAAGTAATAGATTCTTAGCTTGGAAGTCAAAATCATTAAAATAGTTGTTTTTGTAATTTTAAAAACAAGTTTTATATTATTCCTTAATATATTGAATTTCTTATAAAAATAAATTTAAAAAATTCTTTTATTATATTTGTTACATAAAAAATTTTGATATTTAAAAAAAATTATTATAAGGGTAAATACGTGCAACCCAGTCGTAGTATGCTTTTAGTTCCTTGTATATAAAAATATGTAGTTTCAAAAAAATGTATTGATCCGTTAAAAAAAATTGAATTTCAAGAAAAAAAATTTGTAATCCACTTTTATTTTCTTTTTAAAAATATAATATTTTTAATATGTTTTCGTTGAAATCGACTAAGTCGTTTCCGGAAAGTCCATTCAAGAAAATGGTTCTAGCACATACCGTCCATATTCCAGACAAGTTAAAAATCGTGATAAGACTTTTAGAAAACAAAATAAAACACTTCAGGACAAATTGACATTGGAATGATTGAAAAAAATATTATTTTGTTTTTGTTCATAATTTTGTTGAAATGCCGAAAAAAATGCTGTAAAAGCTGTAGCCCTTAATATTAATATTAAGTACTGCCGCATCGCAAATTTCTATATCCCATATATAACTTACATGGAAAAGATTTTCTTTTTAATTTTGGAATTTTATAACTTTTCTTGTATTAAATTGAACGCTCTACAAAAAAGCTTTGTAAAATTAAAAAAGAAAAAATAATTTTTAGTTGAAAAAATAAATAATTCGAATTTATTGAAAGATTCTAATACGATAGTATTCGGAGTTTGACAATAAAATAAAAGGTTCCGTGAAACCAAAAAAACAACATAGAATACAAAAAATTCGGAAAGTTTGCCAATTTTTTTGCAAAACCTAATAATTTCGTCAAAAATAGGAGAAAATGAAGAAAAAATCACATTTTATATTTTAAAGTTGAATAACTTTGAAACTTACGTCATTTCCAACAATATTTTCGACATAACCATGAACAAAAAAAAATAATTTTTTTTTAATCAGTCTTTTGGACACAGTAGTGCAGTGCTTGAATTCGAAAAGTGGGAACAACTACTTTTTTGGCTCTGCTTTATTTATGACTTAAATATTGATAATCATTGTGATTTAAACCAGAGGGTATTACAAAAAAAAAATATTAATTTGCTATAGAAACGTACCTATAAGGAATAAGTCTACTCTCTTCTAATTCAATGTCAAAAGCACTCTCATTCAATTACGAAAATATATTTTTATATACAGATTTTGGTACATTGAACCAATTCGTTCATCCGTTTTTGTTGAAAATCCAGAGTTTTTTGACGTTCACGCAAATCTTTTGGGAGGTAGTATCTCCATCCCTACCACCCATTGCTACCGAAAATCCATATACGATATTGAATCCTTTCAAATTTACTCGTGGAATTCAATTCAGATGGACCTTTCTCTATATTTCCTATCGGCAAATAGACATTTCGATTTTCCTTTTTCGTAGAAAATGATAAAGAAAACAAACCATAAAACTCTGTAGAAATCCCATATACCTACACTTGCCGTTTTTTGGCTTAAGTTTAGAACATTTAAATAATTTTTTTTCTCCAAACTAAAATGGAAGAGAGAGAAAAGGAAATATTCTGCCGTCGTCGTGTCGGTCGGTCGTCAGCAGTCGTCCCGTAGCGTAGTATAGAATCTCAATAAAGCTTATAGCTTCTCGATGAAAAGATTTCAATTCACTTAAAATAGGGAAAAAGCATTCCACCATACCAGCTTTGTGTTATACAATGGGAAAACCGTAGACGGCCAAAAGGACGAATCCTGCGAAAGAAAAACAAGTTGCAACTCACTCTCTCTCTCTCTCTCTGATAAAAACTTAGACATTCGTTTTTGTACCTCCTAGCTATGGTCCATTGTACTCGTATATTTGCGAAAAGGATATTCGTGGCGAAAGTTCAACTAGGCAATTGCCTAATGGAAAACGGTCTCCGTATCCATCCAGGACAGTGTTTTTGTGGTAGGATTGAATTTTTTGGCTTATGTTGTTTTTTCCAAAATAATCCTAAATGTTGGTGAAAACTTGTCAAAACTCTTAAATAAAATCAAGGGTTTTTTTTTTTTGTTCCACATATATCCTTATGTATCATTTCTCTCATCACCCATCTGCATTCTAAATATATTCAAAATTGTTCCCATCACATATGCCACAACAAACACAACTGATATCTAAAAATATATATAAAAAAAACTTAAAGAAAAAAAAATATGAAAGATGATATCAATTACAACGGATGTTCCAGGAAGATTTTTATCAGCATCCATTCACCCATTGTTATCCGGTCTTCTCTCGCTATTGTTCCACTGATGATTTTTTTTCTTCTCCTAGACGACCAAACATATTTTGTAGATGATCAAAATTTACATAAAAAAAATCACTCTCTCATCATTCAGGCTTGTAGAGACCAACAAAAAAAAAAGGATAAATCCAACAAGGGAATGAAACCCTTTAGATTCTCACAAGCATACAAAAAAAAACTTAAAAAAAAAAAAAAACAAAACACAACGACACATAAAAAATTATATAAATAGTTTTTTTTCCTCATATTTATTTTATGTACCCAAAAAAAAAGGATATTCTCTCACAGAATTAATTGAGAAAAGAATTTGATTAATCAGGAAAAAAACAAATTTACATGCGGTAGCACAGGAGCCTTGTCAGGTCAAAGGACAAAAATACTCGGGGATAGAAAAAAAAACACATTATGGTGATCCTTTTTTTTTTGTTTTACAATTTCATTTTCATTGTTTTTTTTTTCGGTTTTTTTTGTTGAGTTTGAAACAGAACGTCTGTAGATGAATTTGGGAGAAAAAAAGTGCGTGGATGGGTTAAGGATATTACATTTGATGAAACTGAAATTATATGCAAATTAACATCGGCTGGCTTTGGTTTCAGTTTTGGTATACATATATGGAGGTTGAAGGGATTTAAGCCCATCAGAGACTCGTTGAGGTATGTACCTTTTTTAATCACTTAGTGATATTCGTTCTCACATTTCAAATTAGAGGGTAATAGGGTACGCATTGATTTTGGAAGAAAATTGTGAAATTACTTTTGGTTTCGAGATTTATACTATTTTTGTACCTAACTGTCATTATTTTGTCTCGCAAATTGAAAAAAAAAAACTTTCGAATAAGGTTCAAAGCTACCTTAACTGACTCAGTATTAGTATAATAAATTTTAATAACTCCTTTTCAAGTCAACTAATCAGTTCACACATAAACATGGGACAACTCATCATGGACAGCTCATTCCCATGGTAAAAGAAATATAAATTTAAACAACTATCACCAAAATTTGTCTCTTCTCATAAGAAAAACATTCAAATAAAATGAGCTCAAAATAAATTTGTTCAAATTGAGCTTTTGATAATTTACTTCTATGATGTGCTGCAAAATGATGAGTTGTCCTTTGAAGATTAGTTATATAGGTAATATATTGGGTTGATAGAAATTATTTTAAATATTCTTTGTTTCTGAACTTCACAATGCTGAATAAGTTTTCACAAAATGTCTATAAATTGACAATTCGGTCATTTGTTGAAAAATGTCTTTAAAGTGAAAAAATGACTATAAAGAAAGTTAAAGTAGCTATATTTTTAAATAAAATTTTCATATTGGAGAATGTATCGAATAAAACACTTACTTTCTTATGATTAAGTAAGATTTAAGAAAATAAAATCTTATCAAACCACAAAAAATTCTGTAAGTTATTCCAATGATTTTTTTTTAAATAAAACCTTCCTCAGCCCACGTGTTTGAACAAACCTTTGTGTATTCTTTTATATACATTGAGGGTTGAGGATGATAAATGCGGTAAAAGTTTTAGCCCCCACCCCAAAAAAATACTCACTATACGAAGCAAATATAAGAAAAAAAAATAAAATAAACAAAAATAAGGTAAATCAAATCCACCTTTATGTGTTTAAATTAAAAAATAAAAAAATCTAGAATTCCTTGTTGTGCCGTTATCCCATCCACGAAAATCCATCTTAAAAAAAAAAGAGAAAAAGAAAATCGAAAAAAATTAACATAAAAGAACACACACAACAGAGTGAAAAATAAAATCTAAGTATAAAATTCAAGAAAAAGAAGTACAAAAAAAAAACCTTAAAGGAGGACAAAATACTTTACAGTAAAATAAAGAAGAAGAAAAAAAAAAACTCAATAACTCGAAATAATCTTAAGGATACCTACACACAACTTTTTGAAAATGGCATTTTCTTGTTTACTCCTGAAAGCATTCAAATGGCCCTCAAAAGAATTTCTTTTATGGCTTTACTTGGCGACAACAACACTAACGCATAGCGATAACGGAAAAAAATATAGCAATAACAACAACATTGAATCCAGGAGGAAGCGATATCTAAAAGAGAGTATGCGATGGCAAACATATAAGCACATCAGGATTCTGTTTGCGACGCACCAGGATAAAACATTCAACTTTATATTATTATTTTTTATTTTTATTTTTTCTTTGCCACACAAAAACATTCCAATTATTTTCTGTTTTATCTCATTTTTTATTTGTTATATATTTTTTGTTTTTTTTTTTGGGACTTATGAAAAGCTGTAGAGAGTATATCTCAGTAGATAGACGATTGATGTTGATCCTTGTGCGTGATACAGGATAGATTTAAATTACCTTACAAAAAATGTTTCAGCTTTGCATCGAGTGTGTACCTCATAAGCTAAAGCATGACTCATCTGCCCATTTTTATTACTAAAATGTCTACATTTAAGATGTATCTTATGTTTATAGAAAACTGCGTTAGCAACATTTTGAGTTACAACAGTCTTGTAATACTAGTGCAATTTGTTAACCATTTATTTAGAATCATATTGCGAAAGTAGATAAACAAGCTTTTTTTTAAACGAAAGAGTTGACCAGCGAACTTTATTTTTTTTTAATTTGTTTCTAATTTTTAATTTTGTTTTATTTATATGCTGTGAAATATTGATTTTTTATTTTATAAGTAATATATAAATATTTAGAAAGTCTATATTTAAAAAATTGTATAAGAAAATATATAAAATTATCAAAATTAACAGTGCAGTTAGTCGTTTGCGCTCTCTAAACAACAAAAAGTACAGCAAAAAAGTACAGAATCGGACCTAGAACACTACCTTAAAGTATCCCAGCCACTATATTTTCTTATAGTCTGATTGGGTATTCGTTTATATGCAAGGACTTAAACTTATAAGAATAATATCTACTCGGAGAGTTTTTATTGAATAAATTTATCAGAGATGAGAAGACTTTCACATGGCTGTCAAAAAATGGTTAAATTTATTCCGGTTTTTGACAGACATTTCCGTTTTTTTTAATGTATGTCTAATTATTCAAGTCTGAAAATCTTTTTAATTAAAAACTGGTCCAGGGTAATTAATTCACCCCCAAAGCCGTGAAAATTTCCAATTCCACGTCATCTTTGATTTAATTTAATTATATTTTCGACCTCTTCTTAAATTTCTCTGGCTAATATATATCCACACTCGACCATCACAAGGGATTGCATTAATTTAATATTCATTTACCTATGTAAAATCACAGCAATTTTAAAGTGATCTTCTCACAATGTCCCCTAAAACCAATTTTTGATATACTCACTCTACCTACTGTCTATAGATGCCTTCTATTGTCTAATGGCACGTAGAGATCTTTTAAATTGAAAACCAACCAACATTATTCAGTCCATCCAGACTTCTTAAAACTTCCACATGGACTTTTTTTTTCTGTGTCCCTTTGTTGTGTTAAAGGGGTGTGTGATTGTAAAAACATGTTGTTCCATCATGCCTTGCATCACGCATCACCTTAAAAGAAATCAAAGTCGAAACATATGCGCGATGTAGATGTCAAAAAAAAAAAATTGTTTTCTCAGTTTTTAATTTGAATGCATGCAAGCCAGGAAGTGAATATTGTATATGTCTTTCTCTCATATGCAAATTAATTCAGTTATTCTTATGAGTTGAGAAGAAGGCCTTATGAAAAAAAAACCTTTCAATTTCATTGTGAATAAATTCTTAAGCCTTAAAGGGGCGTTTGCCACTGTCTAATAAGGAAGAAAATTATGTTATTTTTATTCTTGCGATGTATTTTTGTTGTTTGTTTCATTTTTTCACAACAAACGAACTTGTTTTTCTTGAAATCACATTTTCATATCAAATTTTACTAAGATCAGTTTACGATTATTTCATCATTATATACTGAAAAGTAGTTTTGGATAACTTTGACCCCCTAAAGTGAATTTTAAGCCTTTTTCTTCTATAACCTGACGTGATCTGGCGTTTCCATTTTAATTTATGTGGGAAATTTTTCAGGACCTTGAGATACTTCCTGTTTCAAACTGTTTTTTTTTTTTTATTATTAAAATGATAATTTATTCGAATTCCGCAAATGAGCTCCTGCGATAATTTTAAATTGTTTTTCTGACTGACCTTATTTCCCCCTACTCATACTGAAGCTCCAACGAAAGTTCCATACATAACAGTCCCAAAAACGGTAGTTCTGGGTAATACGGCCTACTCCCTGAAACGGTTGGTGTGGGTAATAAGGCCTATTTATGGGATATTGATCGTCGAAATTGTAGTTTTCAGTAATTCTTTGAGCTCCTGCAAAAATTTTAAATTATATTTCTGACGAACTTTATTAGCCTTTAGGCCCTGGTAGCCTAAAGGCTTCAGGTTATATTTCCTGCTCTTACCTTACAGAATCTTAAAAAGCTCCTACGGCAATTCCATACTGAACACTCCGTGAAAAATAACCCCAATACTCATTTTTATATATTCTCAATTTTAGTTACACAAAAGGATTTCAAAACAGATCCTTTTGTGCAGCAAATGCAATCCAAAAAGTGCGCCATTTCTTCTTTCTATTATTTTTTTCAAACAATTTACACCATTCCTTTCGATAGCATGTCCCGTTAAATCAGTATCACCAGTCAATAAACTCAATACCGATATGTCTTTGTGGTGCAAAAAGCACGTGTCTCCTTCACCCTTCATTACAAAATTATCCTATCTAGCAATCATAATAATTGGCAAAAGGACACGATCCAAAAGCAAGCAAAATCTATCAATTTACCGTAAACAATATCATTGTGCAAAAAAGAAAGAAAATTACACAAAAAAAAAAAAATAAAAGGAAAACAAAAATCCTAGACAAATAATGGCACTGAAATGAGTTGTCAATGGGATTCACGATGTCTAGGGGTTGTGTTGTGGGCTTTTGTTATTTTGTTAAAACGAAACCAAGGACATCATCATCATCGCAATTATACTCTCTCTGGTTTGCAAATAATTGACTTCAGCCAATACCCAATTATCGGGATTACCTATATCAATAAAATTAGGGGATGACGGAAAGGATCGTATTCGCATCGGATCAGAAGCCATTGCAGAAGCAAAGAACCCTTCAGAATTAATTTTTGCACTTCTTGTGTCCTATTGCAAAACTGTTGTGCAGCAACATCATCATCATCAGTGAGAGGGGATTACTACCTATTGCATAGGATTCAATGCAATTCAATTGCAGTAATCATCATCGTCCTATCATTTTCATCATCATCCTCGTCATAGAAGAGTCATCGAAGGACACAAAATCCATTGAATCGAAAATCGCATCACATTATTAGCGTTTTATTGTGCAAATTTTTGACTCTGATGCGAACTCTGTGTTCGTTATCGTTCCTGCACTGATGTAGATGCAATTTCATTCAAATCGATGCGGTATATAATAGAGGTCCTTTACACTGCATATTTGCAATGATACACAGGATAAATCAGCGTGTCCTTGCCACACAACACAGAGGGACTTGTTGATTTTACCGAGCGGAATTATTACCTTTTTTTTGTTATTATTGTTGCTGGCTATGGACAAGTGATGTTGCGGAAGTGTTTTTGGGCGCGCGCTTGTAATGCTAATTAATTTTGGTGTAGCGTCGGATTGGCATTGATTGTTGTGGTGATGTGTCCTTTGTATTATGGAATTGCAATCATGTTGATGATGAAAACGATGAAGGATAATCATTTAATTAGTCAAAATGATATAACGAGTATGATGAGAGTATAAATAAGAGGGGGCTTGAGTAGAGTAGAGAGATATTTTATAGTCATTGATGGGATAGAGAGTGATAAGAGGATCAGAGTGAGAGAGAGAGAGAGAGATAATGACGAAAGGCATGCTTTTGTTCTGGCTCATGTTGCAATTTTAATTAGCCGGCTATGGAACGTTGCAATGCGAAAAATCCGGATGTTGATTTTGGAGTTAATTAAGTTATTATTTAAAGTATTGTTGAGATTATTATGTATTCAATTAATTATTTTCAATGATGTACATTTTTTTTTGTGGGTATGATTTTAAAAATGATGCCGAACAATTTATATTTATTTTGCAGCAGGGCGTACTTATATTATAGATGTTTGTCTGCAGTTATACTTTAAGTATCTGTACAAGTGTTGATTTGTTTTAATTGATGTCTGAATTGGTGGTGTTTTTTTTTGTATTCGTTAATTAGCTTAATTGATTTCCCAGGGTTATATAGATAAAAGAGCCCTGGGTGGGGTTCCCAATCAACTCATTTTAAAACGGCAAGTGTCCATACATACATTTTTTCGATGGAATGGTACAATCTTTATTTTTATACATGCAATTTATATAAATTAAATTTTTGAATACGTTGTTGACTAAAATACAGAAAAAGTCAAAGTACGTATTGTTAGAAATAATAAATTAATTAAAAAGACATTCATAAATCCGCTTCAAAATTATGTTTTATATTTAAAATATCATTCGTCTTGCTTGATTCTTTCCTTTTCAATATAATTACTGATTTTATATTTTTCAAACAGTTTGATTATCAGCTACTATTTTGTTTTGTAAAGTTTTGAGTAAATCGTTCTTATTCTTATTCAATTAAAGAAGGTATTTTGTCATTTAAAAATGCATTAGAAAATGAGCAATTTTGATGTTTTTCATGAAATGATTATTCAAGAATGGGGCCAAAAATGAAAAATCCGCTCAGACCATATTCTAATTTTATTAATTACCTTTAAATTGACACATATATCATATGTGTTTTCCACTTCAGTTTCTCATAAACTATGCAAGAAAAAAGTGTTTTGGACTATTTATATGTTTTCCACTTCAGTTTCTCATAAGCTATGCAAAAAAAATAGTTTTTTGGACTATTTTGCAAAAACTGTTACTGAAATATTTAAATAAGGTATGAACAAAATTTAAAAAAATAAAAATGTGGCTAGACCATATTTTAGATTAAATGTCAATCTTTCATTAGCAAATTAGTTTTTTACAATAAGTGTTCTGTGGACCTCACAAACTGTGCAGAAATTTTCAAAATTTCTCGTTTTTCTTAAAATTTTGTCCGGAGGCCTCTTAAGTAAAATCTCTTGTGGTTTTATTTCAATTGATGCTCTTTTTTTAATGGATATATCTAATAGTATACTCGATTTTTTTCAGTTATTGTATTTTTCTAAAAAAAATTCTTAAAATTGAAAAAAATCATTTCCAACATTTATTAATGCGTTTTACCTATATCGTTACTAATATTCATAAATTCATTATTTCAATTTCTTATAAAAAAGCAGTTGTTTTTCGATTCGAATTCCATTACCTAATTTTTTTTTGTTGCTATTTTCAATATTTTTGTACCCTCAATTTTTTGTTTCCACGGATAATTTTAAGAGAAATTAAATTTCAAATGGTTACTTAAATTCTTTCAAAACAAGAGCAAGTACGTGTGACTCAGCCATGCATTTGATTTTAGTACATTTTACATTCTTAGAAATAAAAATTTTAAAACAAAAAATTGTTTTTTATGCAAGAAATTTTATTGGAGGTTGTTGTTTTTGTAATGTAATACAAATTTTGTATATTTTTTAAAGTTTTAAATAAAAGAGAATGAGCAAATTTGTATGGATCGTGGACTTTACGCGGCCATTAATGAATTTGTTATTTTATGATGTTATTAAGTCTTACATATGTTTTGCAAAAGTTTTATCCTTGTGATTCAGAAAAAAATGCATTTTTGCATTTAACACTTTATGCTTTGTTGTAACTTAAATATATATTTTAAGTGCATATTATGATATTCTGTCTCTGAAGTCAGGGAAAACCCAAAGTATTAGCTTTTAAAACAACAGTTTCAAGTCTATTTTGAGAGTTTTCTTAGTTTGAATCGATTGAAAAACTGTCGAGCAAAAACAAAAGTGGCTGCTCTAAAAATCTTGTACTATGGGTTCTATTGGTCGGATTTTCAAGATCAATGTCTTCAGCGTCAGGGAGAATGACAGAGCTTCATATTATATATTTAAAATAAAAATATAATTTAATTTTTCTTTCACACATTAAACGATGCATTACCAATACTAATATTGCAAAATCTTACATTCTTAAAGCAATAAAGGGAAACTTCGAATGTAAAAGTTTTTCCTAAGCTATAGCTCTTTCATTTGATACCAATTTCATGAATGGCCGCTCAACGTCCAAATTGCCCATTCAACTTTCAAATACAAAAAAGAAACGGCGAAAAAACTTTTAAAATCATATCTCGAAGTATTTCGATATGATTTTCTAGTTTTCTGAGTTGAACCCTATACGAAAATAATAACTGCATTTGGTTTTTAACTTCAAAATTTTGAGAAAAATAGCAAAAAGTATATTTTATAAATAATGGAATTGAAGGAAGACAGCCTAAATGCAAAAAAAAATATGAGTTGTTGCAGACGATAAATTTTAAGTGATAACATCATAAGAAAATAGGTTGTGTGCTTTAGAAGAGAAAAAAATTAAAAACAAAATTTATAACAAAAAATTAAGTTCGTTGGTCAACTCTTTTGTTTAAAAAAAGCTTATTTATTTTAAAAATATCATTCTAGATCAAAAATATTTGCTCTTTGTTAAAAGTTCCTTAGAATAATACAGCTTTATGTGTAAAAATTCATTAAAAAAAAAAATTATTTTTAAAACTATAAAAACATCTTTTTAAATGGTTTTGACCTATAACAAAAAGTTTTTTTGAAAAAAAAATAAAAATACTTAGAGCCATTAAAAAATAAAATCATTGGTCAGTTTTTAAAAATTGATTTTTCCAATATACTATTTTTTTTAATCTTCAAATTAGTTTTTTTTTTTAAATATTTTTCTTAATTTTGAGAAAAGAATGCTATAACTCAAACATTTTTCAATAAAATCCGGAAATTTAGGAATATCGAAAGAAAAACGTAAACGTATTTTTAATTGATCAAAATAGTTAGATTTTGGAAACTTTACTATTTTGGTCATATGGCAAGTGAGTATCTACCGTTAATTTTGGTCCAAAGAAAATTCAATTTTGTTCCTAGGGAATCATCAGAACCCATAAACTACTAAAACCTTTGTTTTTTTTTAGGATTTTGGTTTTTACGAATCCCGGGTTTTCGGTAGGCATGTATTTATTGTGATTTCTAAAATTCTATTTCTTGAGAGTCGAGGTTTCGTGGTTTCCATATTTACCTATCTTCCCTGTATTTGAGGTTTTAGGAGATATCTGAATTAAGCATCTGAAATCCCAAAATGTTACTTTCAGCTATCTATATCCGTTGAGAGTTAACAACGACAAAAATCGTTAAAAAAACAGTTATGTTTTTGAAATGAAATTTTTTTTAAGAAAGTTAAAGGAACCAATTTTATTTTCTCACTTGTTGATTTCTGAAAAGTAAATCTGTGAATTTATTGCCATTTTTAATTATTATAAATTCACTAATTCAATTTCTTATAAAAAAGCAGTAGTTGTTTTTCGATTCGAATTCCATTACCTAATTTTTTTTTTGTTGCTATTTTCAATATTTTTGTACCCTCAATTTTTTGTTTCCACGGATAATTTTAAGAGAAATTAAATTTCAAATGGTTACTTAAATTCTTTCAAAACAAGAGCAAGTACGTGTGACTCAGCCATGCATTTGATTTTAGTACATTTTACATTCTTAGAAATAAAAATTTTAAAACAAAAAATTGTTTTTTATGCAAGAAATTTTATTGGAGGTTGTTGTTTTTGTAATGTAATACAAATTTTGTATATTTTTTAAAGTTTTAAATAAAAGAGAATGAGCAAATTTGTATGGATCGTGGAATTTATGCGGCCATTAATGAATTTGTTATTTTATGATGTTATTAAGTCTTACATATGTTTAGCAAAAGTTTTATCCTTGTGAAAAAAAGTAGTTATGTTTTTGAAATGAAATTTTTTTTAAGAAAGTTAAAGGAACCAAATTTATTTTCTCACTTGTTGATTTCTGAAAAGTAAATCTGTGAATTTATTGCCATTTTTAATTAAAATCAGAAAGTCTTAAGGTGTTTTCGAGGAGCTTTTATTTTGCATTCTGGCTGTTTGGAAGAAGGAATTTTTATCCTTAACCATATCGAAGACCTTAGAACTACGTGTATAGTAAATTTAACTTGTAATGGCTGTCGTCGCAACAAAGATGGTGCCAAATACAGAATTATCTATTCTAATATTCACTGTCTGTACCAATTTCCTTGTGCAAAAACAACAACGCACATTGATACCGTGCTGCGCGTTATTACTAATTCAACCGTGTGTATACAGTGCGCACCCTTATTTTATTGACTGTCCTCCAGCCCCATCACCCACATCCTTATAAAAATATTAATAGGTAGGGACCTAAAAAAAAACAACAAACAACAACAATCTATGAATCCTCCTCCAATAACCGCATTCAAATGGAAGTTTTTCTCAATATTTTTAAAGTTTCTTCAAGCGAATCCATCAGAGAGTACATTTTTTTTTTACTACACACATAAAACCAAGGATATATTCTCTAGTAGAGGTACAGAGTGCGGTACATTTATAGTGTTCTTTTTTTGTGGTGTTGGTATAAATGAACACAAAAATAAAAAAAAAAAAAATTTACTCCAAAGGACTTTAGCGGAGGATTGAATTTATATTCGATGGGCTTGGGCTCTATGTGCGGTAGCAACAGCAGGCGAACGGCTAAGTTGTGTGTGTTTTTTTTTATCCATTTTGAGGGTAGCGTTATGAGGGTGGCTGTGGCAAGTATGGCATCGCCACCGCACACACACGCTCACTATACAACTTTCTGTCAGGGGTAGAAAGTTTATTTTTTTTTTATTTTCATTTTTACTCGTGGGGTGGCAGAGATAATGGTAATGGTGGCTTTATCGTCATAATACCTTTATAGATTTTACTTATTTTTTTTTGTACGCGCGCCGAAATATAGCAACGACGACGTCAGAGGGTGGTGATGGGTGAGAATGGAAAAAACAAATACACAACAACAACAACAACAGTAACGAAAAAAAACCAACATGGTAGGTATCCTGGAAGGGAAACATTAAGTAATGCTTAATCGCCTTCTCTTGCGACTCTCCTATGCGTCCTGCCCCGTTTTGCTGACAGCTCTTTGCAGATTCGGTTCTGCTTATACGAAGAAATGTTGTTATTTTGTTTGTTTGCTTGTGTGCTGTCATCGTCGTCGTTGTTGGAGTAAAAGTACGTGAACGTGATGAAAACAAAGATGGCTTCCTTGTGGATTTATGATACCTTCTATACTCTCTTGGCAAGGATAAAATATAAAATTTGATTGCACTGTTATCCTGCGCCATTCGCGTTTTTTGATCTCATTCCATTATAACTCGCTGTGGTAGATATTCGCGCGTGCTTTTTTGCGTTAAGTAAAAGAAAAAAAAAGTTTGAGCAGTCAGGTAGGTACAAGGTGTAAAATGTTAATAGGTTCTCATAATATTGCGTGGGTGGCTTTATTCCACAAATAAATTTCGATTATTATTAATAAATAGATGCTTTTAATGTGATCTTTATGCTTAAATCTGCCTTAATAATTCACAGTTATTCTTTTTTAAAGTCAACATTTATGACAAAATTAATCAGAAGACAATTTTGAGGATTTACGTAGGTACCAGCATTATCTTTAATTTTAATAATTTTTTGATTTAATCTTGAAAGTTAAAATTTTTAATTCATATACCTGAATTTACTATCCATATTTAAAGGCACGTGTTATAGATATCTAGTCACCACCAATGTACCTATTACAGGAAATAGAATTCAATTTTCTAATCGAAGTCAGTTTAAATATCCATATAAGTGTGTGCAATTTTATCGTTACAGATATTTTCGACCTTGCACTGATGGTCTTTTCTGTTAGGTGAAGTACTATAAAAATTTAACGAGAGTTGAATTGAGAAAATAATGAAAGGTGTGATTAAATTTAACGACACTCAAAATGCAATAAACAGAAGTATCGATAGGTTAATGTACTAAAATTGTCATTGAATCTCATTTGCTTACAAAATGTAGGTTGATAACAATTTTATGGTTACAAATGAACTTACCACAAGAACTGAAATAACTATTGTATCATTTCAATTTGCAAGTTGCGTCGATTATAAAAGAGTTCATAATGTGTTTAAGTAACATTTTTACCAACGAATTGAAGTGACTGAATGAAGATAGCATTATTTTATGACACGCAAAAAAAGAAGAGATTTTGTGTAGCGGAAAAACTAATGAAAAGAGATTGTACAAAGCAATTTATATTTTAAACTGAAATCTTTATCAAAAATACTTTGCAAGAGGTGGCTTTAATATCTGAAAGTGATTGTCGAATTCAGAAGTTGTCATGAAAGCTATTGGAGAACCAAGAATCGATAAGAATAAAAATCCTACAGTTAAAGAGAACTTTGCACGAAAATAGTTTTTGAACTTTGAGATGTTTACAAGGACAGTTTTTGATTTTGGGTAAAATTTCCAAAAGTGCTAGTGGAATTGACTATTGATATTCAAAATACGTTAACAACAACTTTATAAGGACCGTATACTGAAAAATATGTCATTCCGTATGAAATCGTTCAATTAAAATTGCTGCCTCATTTTAGATTTTGCTCAAACTTTTTCAGGATGTTCTCTAGAACTATAAAGAAGCAAATCCATGGTTATTTAGTTTTAAGTTTCGTGGTGTCACCGCTACCAGCATTCAAACTTTTGGAAAACGTCGTTTTCATGTTCTTATAGTCTACACCGAAAAAAAAAACGAATATCAATTTAACATTTTTTAAATATCAAATTAACATTTTTTAAATATCAGCCAAAAATGCTCTATAAAATCATTGAATAATTATATATAGAAGTGACACCGGAAAAAACGTCCGCTATGTTTGAGGGGTGGAGCCACAATCGTTTGAGGAGTAGCGCCACAATCGTTTTAGGATTGTGTATTCGATGGCCGAAAAATCCCTGAAAAGGACTTTTGGTTACTAAGTAACCACATCTACAATATTATTTATATTTGGTGTATTTGTATTAGTTTTGTTTTGTGCTAGTAGTGTGTTTGTTTATTTTTGTTTCTGTAATATTGAAATTGAATTTATTTTAAATTTTTGTATTATTTTGAATTGAATATTTATTTTTGAATGTTTGGTCTTATGTATATTTGGAAGGATTTTGTTTTTTGTTTTTATTAACGACAAGAAGATTTTCTTCAGTTATAGAAGTGTTTATTTAATTTTAATTAGGGTGCTTTTTGTAATTATATCTAGGCCAAAGTTGTAGTTCACATTGTTTGAATGTTTTCCACATGCACTGTGGCATATACTTACTATTTTCTTAAACCGCATAATGCAAGAGTAGGTAGGGATTAAGTTCATACAATATGGCCATATTTCACATTATTTTAAAGTATTTTAATACATATTTCAAATTATTTTTATACAATACGAAACAACCTCGTTTATTTGCTTAAACTGATTTATGTTTGCGAACAAGGATTTTTATATAAAAATTTAAAGTTTTTATAAAATGTTAAATTTTGAAAAAAAAAAATCTTTTCATACCATTTTTGGATACTTTTCTTTATTTTTAATTAAAACATTTTTGTTATCTAAAATTTAAACGATATTTATTAATAAAATGTTCAAATAAACTTAAAAGGTAAAAAGGCATATTTTGATCGCAAATGCAAGAAAATGTGGTTTTGGGATAGTTCCAATGATTTTTCTATTTCACCATTTGAAATAAAATACATATTTGGTTCTAAGATTCTAAAACTAGAAGAATGTAGCTTTTACATGCTTTTTATAAAGTCAAGCTATGCATTCTTACAAAAAAAAAGTTGAGATAACAATCAGACATGGGATTACTATAGCCCTGTTCGACTGGAGGTGGTAGTCTGCTAATAGTAGATTTTTTGTTTAATCTAGTACTATCATCTACCTACTCATGCTCTTCTTCCCGAGTGGATACGATTTGTATTGAATTTGTTGAAAGTGCGTTCCATTGAAAATCGCTAGTAAACTACTAGTAGTACTTTGCCACCTCCCAAAGGAACAGCTAAATGGATCTACCGATTAACATCAAACTTCGTATGAAGCATTTTTTTTCTAAAAATCTATCTTAGTAGAAAAAATCAAATCGAATAGGTACCTACTTGTTTTGGAGCTATCACGAATTTTCCTTTGTTCCTTTAACTTTTTGGGCTAGTGTATAAAAACAACTCAGGTTAAAAGCTAATGCTCGGTTAAATTTTATGGTTATGAAACTCAACTATTAAATTTAGCCGAGCTTTAGCCTTTAACCTGAGTATTAAATTGTTTATATTGGAAATATGTATAATTCAGTTAAATATTTAAGTGAGCCTTTAATTTGATTATTGGTAAGGCTCGTAGAAAATCAAATTTACTAATGATAAGTTTTGGTGAATTATAGTAATAATAGCGTAATAGTAAGTGAATGTATAACCGTGGTCGAATGTTCGGGATTCGACCGAATCATTATTCGCAGCATCTCTAGTTGGTACCTTTAAAAAATTTCACTTTCCCCTCCTTGGAATCAAAAATAAACAAAAAGTTTGAGCCAAATAGACTTATTGGTTTGAGCTCTTACCTGATTTAAAATATTACGTTGAGTTTTTCTTAACGTTTTTCTTTTTTTCTTTAAGGGCCATTAGCTGAAACGAACCTTAAATAATTCATGTTGAACATAAAAGTATAGGCTCTATTTTTACTTCAGGGGAAACTGTCACATAAAGATTTATGTTGTAATTAAATGCTTAAGTTTCGATTCCGCAAAAAAAGGCTCTTATTGTTACGCATTTCATAATATTCCAAAACAAAATATAATATAAAAAAATAGCAATCTCTGTGGGGATACGAACTCAGAAAGCAAAATTAAAGAGCAATCACCTTGTCACCTACGCTAATAGGACTATTGAAACAAGGGTAACTTTCATGCCCTATAAGCTATAACGTGCCTAGGATATACAACAATAATATTTAATTTTGTTCAAATTCTCGTCGTTAATAAAAAATTTCTTGTTTTTAGTTTCGAGTTACTATGGATACATTTATAATGTCAACTAACTTTTCAATATTTTTGTTTGATATTTGTGTAATTTTGTATGTATGAGTAAAATTTCCTTATTTTATTTTTTCATTTATAGGATGTCGATGTGTCGATACGATTTATTTTTGTTTGATATTTGTTTTATGTTTTATGCACTGAAAATAATAAATTTCGTAAAATTACGAAAATCGTTTCATACACTACATTTTCGTTGGCCCAACAAAACTTTCGTTGGCTCAACGAAAATATGTAATTTTTCGTAATATGAAAACCTTCATCAATTAATGAAAACGTTTCATACACTTTTTCTCCCTTTTTATTGCCAAAAAATCCAATTCAATGAAAAGATTCATCAATTAACGAAAAATTTCATACTCATTTAAAGAACAAAAATACGATTTTTTTCCTTACTTAATCAAAGTTTTAATTAAGTAACGAAAAAATTCATTAACTTATGAAATTCAACATTAACTAACGAAAATCTTCATAAGCTTATGAAAATTCTTCATATACTAATGAAATATTACATTGGCTTATGAAAAAATACATCAGTTAACGAAAAAAATCGTTGCCTTGGGTGCATTTCTGTTTTAATGGTTAAAAATTGAATCTTGCTGGATATAGTTCACATTAGGTTTTTGTTTAAAAATCTATGTAAGTTGAGCTGAATATAAAAAATATTTGCGTATTGACAAGGTGTCTCACGGATAAGTCAACTGATGAGTCCAAGTGAGCTCCACCGGGTCGAAACGCCATTTTTTTTTTTTGGACTGTATTAAATTAATAATAATTTAATAAGTCCAATAAATATTTATACTATAATCTACTAAAAAAACAAAATTAATACAACGAAAAGTTTCGTTAGCTAACGAATATTTTTTTCGTAATTTAATTAAAATATTCATTAAATTTACGAAAAAAATCGTTAGCTAACGAAAGTTCTTTCATAAATTAATCAAAAAATACATTGACTAACGAAAAATATGACCGTGGTTAATTAAATTTTACGTTAATCAATGAAAAAGTTTCGTAAAGTGATGTAAAAATTCATTAATTCGCGATCAAAAATGTTTATGAAAAATTTCATTAAAATACGACAGTTTTCGTTAGTTGATGAAGTTCTTCATTAACGTATGAAAGCTATTTCGTTGAGCCAATTAAATTTTTCATCGGCTGAAAATTAATTAAATTTTCGTTGGCTCAACGAATTTTTTCGTTGTATTTACGTAAGGATTTGGTTCAGTGTGTGTGAGTAAAATTTCCTTATTTTTTTTCTATTATAGGATGTCGACGTGTCGATACAATTTATTTTTATTTGATATTTGTTTTGTTACGTTTGTATTAGTGAAATTTCCTCTTTTAAAAACAAATTTTTGGAAAAATAATTTTCTAAGACAAGCCCCATTCTCTCTGGGGATTTTTTAGTACATCTAATTGCCGAAAAAAATAAAATTCTGTAGCGCTAGAAACTATCGGTGTCACTTCTATATATAATTATTCAATGATAAAATGTGTTTTATGATATTTAAAATGTTAAAACAACATTTCTATTATCAGGATGATATTTAAATGTCACATTTTGGACATTTTTTTTTTATATTTTACTGTTGAATTACCTATTGCAGACTATTATAAATACGCGCAGGTAGCTTCTCTTATGCCTAGGAATACAGTAATATCCATAGTTAGGATCAAAGTGGATGGCGACGGTATATGGCATAGATCCTTTGTATACATGATTCACACAGATTGGGTTTATGACTCACATCTGTGTGGATCTTGTTACAAAAAATGTTTCTCTGTTTCACACCGTCGTTATCCAGTTTGTTATCTATGTAAATAGTTTTATCTGTAGAAGTAATTTAGATATAAGACATAGCTGTAATGTAGTTTAAGATTTCCTTTAATAAAACAGTTCGTTTCTTATATTCAAAATGGAATGTTGTGTCTTGAGTTTTGATATTTCGATTGAGAATTATTTATTTACTATCATTTTTTTCATATCAATTTCTCATTCCAAATTATTGAAAAATATCAAATAAAAAACTCTTAATGTGTACTAATTTAAAGGAGCTTTGTTTTTTTTCGACGTAAAATATATGATTTACTGAGAAAATTTGATCGGCACTAAGATTTTACTTCACATAGTTTTGGAGAAAATAACAAAACAATTATATCACCTATAACAGAAAAAATAATATCATGACTATTTTGTAAAGAATATTCCCTTTCAGTAATGTTTTGAAAAAAGAAAGAAAATTCTTAAAATAATAAAAATAATAAAAATGAAAAGGAAAGAAATAGGTTTCATTATAATAAACTTAAACGTAAAATCTAGTCAACATTGATATTTTAATTGTCAAAGTGAAATTTTCACTATCCCACCTGAAATTAAAAAATGTCAAAATGATATGATAAAATATCAAAATTGATATTTTAATTGTTGGATGACTTTTGTCACTGAAAAATGTTAATTTGATAGCTGTTATTATCAAATTTTTTTTCGGTGTATTAAAGATATCTTTTGAAACTTAGTTTCTATTTAAAATTTTGTTTTAAGTATGGTGTACCAATTTCTTTTATTTTTTGAAAATCTTTGAAAAAGTTTTATTTTTATAAAAACAAGTTTTTTTTTTTAAAACGGCTCTAAATTTTTTTGTTTTTTAAAAACTGTTTGCTTCATTAGAAATAAAATGCCATACTTCTACTGAGGTTCAAAACCATTTAAAATGATGCTTTTGTAGTTTTAAAAATATATTTTTTATTTTTTTTTTTTAGGTAGGTAGGTAGGTAGAGATGGCGGTCGAAGCAAACCGTGCTTGATGACCCAATTAGCGCATTTTTTTTAGTTTATAATAAATTTCCTATTAAATTAAATGAAAAGAATTTTGTATGAATTTTTACACATAAAGCTTTAATGCTCTAAGGAACTTTTATCATAAGAGCAACTTGATCTGGAATCATATTTTGAAAATTAATGGGTAAAATAAGCATTTTTTAAACGAAAGAGTTGAGCAGCGAACTTAATTTTTTGTTATAAATTTTTTTTTTTAATATTTCTTCTTCTAATGGAAAATAATAATTCAATTATCTACCATATGTAAGCAAAAGCAAATTGTAAGCAAAAATAAAAGAACAATAAAATTCACAAACCAATGTTTCAAAAGTGAATCTTTGTAGTTTTATTTTCATTATATCTTCTAAGTTCAACACAATTCAAGCTAATTTCAGAACAAGTAAGTTTAGAGTCTTATCAACATAAAGAGTAGTCCTCAAAATATGAAAAGGCAATTTTGCGGCCTATTTCAAATTGTAGTTCCTCTGGCTGATGATATAACTATAATAAATAATAAAAAAGGGCTTTACGTCTTGGTTCATAATTTCAGAAATAATTTCAAGTTATTGTATAGATCAGCTCAGAGCTGAACAAAATTTTCTATCAATGTTTTGACTGAATGCGTTTATTTTAGTAAGAACTGTTGAACATTTTTTTGATTTTTCTACTATTTGTAAAGTCGAATCTTATATTGATTTTTTTGGTCTTCAAGTAAGAAATTGAAAAACATTCGATTTTATATTCCCTTTAATTTTACTAAACAATAACGAACTCCTTTAAAAAAGTGTCTTTAGTTTAAGAAAATACAAACCCAAACGACACTCATCCTTCCGTGAAAATGCACTGATTTTCCAAATCATCAGTACATAATCCTATTCCAAGAAGAATATAAGAAAAAATCTTTATTTTATTTTTTTTTGTATAAAGAACTTCGCGTTCTATACGCGTTTTGATTGAAATCAAATTGAAAAAGAAAAACGAAGAAAAATCCCCATAAGGAAAAATGAAAAAAATAAAAAAAAAAAAATAAGATAGAAAATTCGATTTACAACAGATTAAGATAGAATCTGCCACAAGCAGTATAGCAGCAGCAGCAGGAGCAGGAGCATAGCAGAATAAAATGTTGATAAGAACTTAAAATTCAACAAAAATATATATATATACGATATCTATGTATTTATATTCTCTTCGGACGAAAGAATTTGCAAATAAAGGACGAACGATTCCACTGCGTATATAGATAGATCCACCTCAGAGAACAAAATTTTTTTTTTATTCGTCCTTTGGAAAATAATAATAATCCCGAAATCAGTGATTTTGATTTTGAGCGACGTCATCAGGATAAAAATTGCCAACCTGGGTGGGAGGAGGCTTCGGCGCGGTAAGGTATAACGTTTTGGCTCTATAAAAGGACAATTTATACGGCCATCCTTATAGTATACATATAGTCGAAGCTGGTATACCTACAATCATACTATACGGAAGGACATTCGTCATCTTCTACTTCGTCTTGTTCTTCTATGTTGGATGAGGGAAATGGGAGGTATTTTGTGTGTGTGTACAGAAACGAAAGGAAAGGACTGTGCTTCACGGCAGATACACAGATGAGAAACCAAAATCGAATCACGGAAAATTGTAAGTTGATTTATTCAAATCATGCAGAACTCGGGAAATTTAGTTTCAATTTTCTTTCGTTTTGGTTTTATTTTTTTGCTATTTTTTTTATTTGTATATTCTTCTTTTCTTTCATCTTCTTTTACTGTTTCGTCTTCGTTTTTTCTATTCTTATTTTCATTTTGCTTGTTGATTTTTTTCACTATTCAATGGTTTGCTCTTTTTTTTCTGAATCAATTTTACTCCTCAACTTCCGTTAGAAATTTTGCTTAGGTGAGCATTTAGTTTTTTTTTTTTGTCATTTGTTTGCATTCAGCTGGCGGAAAAGAAATTGAAAGGTCCAAAATGCCATATAATTATGGTTTAAAGGCGTTTAAGTTTCAAAGCTAATAGAAGATACTTTGATGTGTAAGAATCTAGTATCTAAATTATGTTTTAAAGTTATTGGTAAAGAAAAAACAACTTTTAGCCCACAAACTTATGAAGGATTTTCTCATTGAATTTTATCCAAAAATATCTTCATTTTTTTTAAAACGATGAATTGTATCAGTTCGAAATAAATTTAAAAAAAATCTGCGATGATTCATGATTCAGCTCTGCCTTCCTTTCAAAATCAATGAGATAAATCAACAGCCTCATTATGACTGTCAATAATGACGCCGATAGTAAAAATTAAAAAAAAAAAAGAACCTATAGCTTCCTGTTGTGATTACAGAGAGAATATTTTGAAAACTTTTTACATCCAACACAAAAGAATATTCCTGAAAGGACATTTTATTATATCCAGTGTGGGTGGTAACAGTATCAATATATACCTCGGTTGAATGATGTACAAAATGATATAATACCCTTGCGGGTAGTAGTAGATATTTTCAATAATCATCGTCATTATATCTATCAAACATCATCATGAACGTTGTCAACATCAGCTTTATACTGAATTGAACAAAAAAAGATGAATCTTGTTGAAGTGAAATCCAATTTTAAGGATAAAACTTCCAAACCAAGTCATCATCATCATCATACGAGAAAATATGACAAAATAATAATAAAAAAAAAAACTGAATCGGATTCGTTGATTTCTGAAGACTTCGAGCTCGTTATTCACGTCGCGTCGCCTTTGATTGCTACGATTGGGACAAACTGAATATAACTTAATTTAGATTTTTTTTTCATTATTTTTTGTAAATGTTGTTTTTTTTTATATTTTTACTTTTATTCACATCGCTGATGATTGAAGGGGATTTATATATATATTTTTTTTCAATGACTGATTGGAATGTTTTCATTTTTTTTTCTTCATTTATTTTATTTTACAAACAAATCAAAATCATCCTTGTTATGGGTAATTGGAGATAAATTGATGGTTTATTAAAGTTACTCACCTGATGGAAAATGAGTTGAAAATGTCTGACTTACAGAATCACTAAGAAAAGTAAAAAAAAAAAATAAACAATTCAAAATATTTATATTGCATAAATATAATAGTAATTTTATTTAAATTAAGTCTATAAAATGTTTTCAGTTAAGAATAAAAGAAAAATAACTGCAATTAATTATTTTTTGCACTTAAATTTGAAAATTTCGTTTATATTAAAATTGTGGCACTAAAATTGTGATTTTGGATTGATATTTATAAGAGTCAAATTTTTAATTTGATTTTATTATTTATTTTTTTTTAAGAAATGTAAAAAAAAAAAACTAAAACGTGTTTTCTAAATTACAAAAAAGCACCTCTTTAAATGCTTTAAACTTCAAAAAAAAAAGTATACTATTAGATTTCTTTTGTAACAAATAATATTTGTATTTTTTTTTAACTGTACGATTTTTTTTTAATTTTCAAAAATTTTTGAAAAAAACTGGTACCTATGCAATTCTGGAAAAAATTAATAATAATCAACATATCCAAAAATGTCAATAATCTGTTTGGAAAAAAAAAATTGTTTGAAAAAATTAATCTAAAACGTCACTTAAACTTTTTCGTACAAAATACCTTGAAATAGGAAAGTGAGAAGGAGGAAGCGTCAAACGATTTTAAAATTAAACCGTATTATCATGTTTTTGTATGAAAGTGCTGAAATTCACAAAACAAATATATTTAAGAGAGCAATTACTAATGCGATGCAGCTATTCAATATTTATTTATTTATTAATTTTAATTTTTTTTATATAAAAATAACATTTTTTTTTGAATTCGTACTCCAACCATATTTATTGGGTCAATTTAGTGTTTTTAAAAAAAGTTTATTAATAAAAATGTTTAGTTTTAGCAAACCACTTGAGACTGCAGCACTTCTATAAATAATGATAGGTAAAATATTCCAACATTCAACAAAGTTTTTTTTTTTGCATTTGTTTTGTTGACGTAACAAAACTTTAGTTCATCAAAAGCCAAATTATAATGTTCATTTTGTTGAATCCACTTAACATATTGGTTTAATGTTAAACTCCATCAGCAAAACAACTCTTGTGATATGACGTATGCATATCCACTTCATTTTCATTTTCCCTTTATATTTATTCATAAAATTTCATTCAGCCGTAAAAATATCGTTACCATTGGAAAACATGAAAAAAAAATATGTTGTACACTCAAGTATGCTGCCATCCGTGTATATTTTAATCATCTACTTATGACTTTCGACTCACTTGCCTATAACATGCAGCTTTTTTTTTAATAAAATATCCTTTTTTTTTTTCCAGAATAAAAATCTATGAAAAGCCATTTCAAATGCATTCACAGGCAACAACAACAAAACCATAACTGAATCTCTGCATTAACTCACCTGCTCTTCAACTTTTTTATCATATACCTCCTTCTCATAAAATATATGTTTTTTTTTTATTTTAAATTTTTAATTTAAGGACTTATGTATATTATTTTTTTTTTCTTGTATTCATAGAATTTCGAATTAATCCACAAAAAAAACTGTCAAGGGAATAGAGATTTCGAACCCAAAACATTCATGCAAAATCCTTATTACTTATGTTTCAAAATTAAAATTCTATTCAAAAAATGATGGATTTTGTGGCCCAACAGAAGAGGATTACAATTTTGTTTGTTGCTTAGGTGGTCTTCGGTTGGGTGTGCCGTATTGTTCAATTACAGATTTATTCTTCTTAAATAAATTTTGATTTTTTTTTTACTTTTTTTTCCTGTGAAACATCCTCGATGCCGGATGTTGCGTTTCCTATGATGAAGAAAAAAATAAATCCAAAAATCAAAGTCTTCTTAGATATTCGTGAAGGAGATTGAAATACGACAGGATACACAAAAAAAATCAAGAAAGAAATATATCTAACATCCCGGAAGCCATTTTGCATTTTATAACAAACATATCATTCCTGAAGCGGCCATCATCAGGCTGTGTGAGATATGTTTTCTCGATAGAAACAGGGTGGAGGTGTATGGACAAGGTGGGTGTATTAGGGTGGTTTTGTAAGTTATTGCGAATCTTGTCTGATCTTTTTTTGAATAATCAAACGACTCTCGACAACAAACGACATTGATGTGCACTCTGGCAAGAATCAAGGAACCCATCACAGACAAGAAAAATACCAAATAAAAAAAAAACAAATCCCTTGGATAAAGAAAATTCGTTGTCAGTTTGTTGGGGAGCAGCCAGCCAGTACCACACAAAAATTGATGAAGGATGAGAGAATGGTACATTCATTTGATACAAAAACCATTCAAGGATAAAAGAAATTAATTTTGAAAATATTTACCCAATTATGTGTTTGTTGAATTGTGTACCACCTTGGGCCCATCATGAAGGAAGGATGTGCTGCTATTTTGCAAGGAATAAAAAAAAAGTTTAGAAGTAAGGGATGATAATACGTTTGCAAGTAATACGCATGGTTGGATATTTATTTAATATTATTATATATTTTTTTTTTTTTGTATTTTGCGTGTAACATCAATTTTTTTGTCTGTGTTTCCTTGTAAACATGTCCTTAAGGAAATCAAATGTCTATGACAGTATAAATTGTTTTATATTCTCTTTTTTTTCTGTTTGTTTTTTTTTTTTTTTTTTTATTTTTTTTGGGAAGATGAAAAAAAAATAAACTGCTATAACGAGATGAATGTTGCCATCGGCAATGCGAAATGAAATTTGAAAAATCAAGTGAAATAAAGTAGAACATGTATGTTAAGGGCAAGTAGGTACCTTCCTAAAATTTAATTTAAATTATTCGTTTTATACAATTTTTCATTCAAATTTCACCTCGAAGGCAGTTTCTCAAAATTCGTTTTTTTTTTTAAATTCACACCTGGCAACACTTTAAATTTATATTGCATCAATCAACACCAATCAGTATTCTTATTTCTTCATTTAATCATTTGGAATTGTGGAGTGAGGAACTTCAAAAAAACTAACTTTTCATCAAATCAAGTTTGCACGTCAACTCTTTTGTTTCAGGTTATTTTGCTATTGTGTTGGCATATATAATAAAAAAAAAGCTATAAATGTGTACAATTTTAACAACTCCAACATCTGCTCAATTAAATATATTTTTTAAATTTATTTTATCCACCTACAACACGAATTACAATTCTTAATGATTTTTTTTTTTAATGAAGCTTCACAGGTTTTTAATGATTTTCTTACAAAAATATGTAGTTACTCATATTTCTTTTCCCCATGCCAAACTTTAATAATTCCTTCTTAAAAATTCCCTTTTCTCAAGTGAGTATAATTTTGTATTTCATTATCGTTAACAACGCAATATACAATTTGTTATTGTCTTGCAAATAATAAAAATATGCATAAGAAAGGCATCCTCCAAAAGATATTACCACTCAAAATTACCTTTTAATAGCGCTGGAAATAGCCTAGGCACAGGTACTTGTGTATAACTTTATTTTTCTTATCTGAATGCACGCACTTGTTTCGTTTAAAATTAACATTGCTTTCCTAAGATATCTTTTAGTTTCTATATACACACCTGGCTAGGTAGAATAATGGCTACAACTGAGTTATTTCAGCCAATAAACATACCAAACTCATCTCCATACCATATTTTTCAGTGGAAACTCTCTACAGGGGGTGTCGCGTCCCTATGTCGTTATCCATGGCGCAGCAGTGTCCATGTCCAAAGTGTTTGGTCAACAATGGAAAACCAGTTTCTACTTACTGCGCTTAGGAAGACACAATCATAGCCTCGGGGAAGGTGCATATAACCCACTATCAAGCTCCGCGCACTCCAACTTAACAATTTAAGTTATGGAACTTTTTTTTTTAATATTATTTCTCTCTTTCTCTGCGTGGTGCTTCTATGTCAATTTGCATTTGGCAATCAACTACGCACTAAGTGCATGCACTTACTTTGGCAATTAACAGCAGCACTTTGTGTCTGGGCTCTCTTGGACTCTACATCAGCGAGGCTTTCCTGTGTCGTTGTCCCATCGTCGTTGTTGTTGTTGTCTTCGTTTCCACGTATCATATCACAATTCCATGTCATTAAAACTGCATCAAGGTGTTTATTAACAGATCATTTTCGGTTGGGGATCATATATACACGATAGTGTGTAGATATAGGGGCACACACTTGGGATGTATCTTCGGTCCTTCCTGGATGCATCATAAAATGGAAGCGCGCAATATTCAAGGCACGTAATTGGGCCTACCCACATGTAAATTAAGAAGTAAAATAATTGACCCACTATGGCAGCGAAAAGGAGTTCGCAGAGTATCAGAGAGAATGTTGGTTGGACTTAAATTTTCTTGGCCCTCTTGTTGAAACACCTTCCTCATTGCGTAAATTATATGGTGGATCCGTTGCAGAAAATAAAAGGGGCGACGATATATATGAAGAAGGTATCTGTGAGCCTATACGAACCTCATTGTTGTTGTTTTTGTTTCAACTTTTAAAATTTAAAAGGGGCAGAGTAGCACTTTCATTTTGTTGAAGTTCGATGAATTGAAGGAGCACACGTTTGGAAAAAGCATCAATTTCACGAAGTAATTGTGGATTGTGTTTTGCTGTAGGTAAATCGGACAAAAACACTAATTCAGCCAATTAATGTGTCAGCCCTCTTTTGCAAAGCAGCAGCGCGAGTGAAATTTATTGACTTCAAGAAGGCAATAAAAATATATATCTTGGAATAGCTGACCTAAATTTATGGTAAAGTAGCGTTTAAATAAAAAATGCACTTCCTGAAGTTATTCATTTAAGCTACATTTTCAATCTTTGTTATTTAGACTTCTACACTCAGCAACAAGTTTTATTTTTATTTAATCAATCATAATATATGTTTTAACTTATTTTCTCATTAAAAAGTTTCCAAATAAAAAAAAAAAAGGTACCCGAAAAAAGCATCTTTTTATTAAATCAAGTTTGTACGTCAGCTCTTTTGTTTTATTTTATTCGTTGGATCATAAATTCTATTTATAGAAAAATTATGAATGTTGAAGCTTCCATTTACTACGATCCATCTTATTTGCAACAAAAATGTTACAGAATTACACGCTAACCTCTTGTACAACTTGTGCATGCTTGAAAAATCAAACATAAAATCGTGTTAATTCCAAATGTCAACTATCGGTAATTTTCTCATCATTCAACAAACGCTGATAATTTATTTTCATCCACTCTTTACTAGATGTCGCTGATACTGTCATAATCTTATCAGAATTCACCTGGAAAGTAACACGGGTAGCACACGGCAAACGCACATATTACATCCAGTCATGGAATAAAGCAGAAAACTCCGCCCATAATTATGAGCATATTCTGCATGTTTGCTGACATCTGCCTGCTGAGCCCATCATTAGCCTCACTGACATCTCTAAGAACACATCTCTGTCTGGTGTGCTTGTATTTATTTTTACCAGTTACAGTGGATCAACATAATAATTTCGCAAATTTACGTTTGAATAATTTCCTTTCCGAATTTTTGGTGCTGTCATACTTTTGAGACACAGACAGAAGAGTTTTCAGAGTGCGTTTCGTCCTATCACAAGCTTGAGACAATGTTGCAAAATTATCATTATATATTCATATAAGTAATCGCGAAAAAATTCAATATACAGAAAACAACAAATACATTATACAAGTATGCATAAGAATGATAAAGTAAAGTACTTCACGCGTTCAATTAAGATGTTAGGTTGGTTTGAACTGCGCCGCCACCACCACCGCCGCCGCCGCTGATGTAACCGCATGCAACTTTGGCAGATGTGTACCTACTTCATTTTAATTCTTAAAACTTAATTCGCTTGACTGTTCGTTCTGTCGCCAATAAATGCTAATGAGTTTGTAACTCATACTTTATGCACCATCAGTGAGCGACAATTGAACGACAATCTGTTGTCATTAAGAATTGCAAGGACACATATAACATTGATGTGATGTAAATTGAATGGAATAAAAGTGTAGGAAGATGATTGAAGAAAAGAATTAAAATGTTTAAGAGTCAGTATAATGACTGTTTAATATATGCAACCTTGATCATGAATTTAAAGGTCGAAAACACAAGTTGTATTGAAGAACCTACTCGTAACTCGTCTTGGAATAACCGTATTTTGACATTTATTGGAGACGAAAAATATATTTTTTACCAAGCTAACTGTGCTTTGCATAGGCCCAAAGTTTTATTACGAATAATTGAATGTTTTTTTTGCAATTAATAAAATTAAAAATGACGGATTCGAAAGACGTAATCAAGGATTGTTACCAAATGCACCATCCAAAAGTAGGAAGCAATTAGTTATTTAAGACCATATTCAAACTTTTTTTAAAAAAGAATCTAACTCCTGGAGTGATTGGACATTTCTTTGAAAGGTTTTATATTTTTTGAGGATATTGCTATTAGTTTCGTTTTTTTTTTCTTTTCAGGTGAGCAACTTATAAGAGAACAATATATCAAGATGTTACATTTAGTATAACTGGCCTCCAAATGAATTAGCAATGTCATTTGACTCTTGTATAACAAAAAAAAAAATTAGACAAAAAATTTCAAAAAATCCGTACCTACTCTTACCTACCTATTTCTTGTAATAAAATTTTTAAGGAATTTTGCATGAAATGTAACAAAAAAAAAAACTGTTTTATAATTAAATAAACACCATTTCAAATGATTTTGACCACAGAAAGTATGCCATTTGGTTTTTTGTAGAAAAGAGAGTTTTGGAAAAAAAAATGGAAATCGTTATTAAAAAAAAAACATTTTCTTACATGTACAAATTTTTTAACATTTAAAAATAAAAAATCATAAACTCGTTTTAAGAAAATGATTTTGAAAATACTTTTTTTTTGAAAATTTTAATACTTCGAAAGTTTGTTTGTAAAAATTTTCGTCGAAAGCAGTTTACTCGTTTAGAAGAAATAATACCTAATGGTTCAAGAAAATATAATCACAACAAAAACATTACTGTTAAAAAAAAGCCAAGTTATCCTATGTTGAAATTATGCTGGCACAAAAAGTATTGAGATATAAAAGTGTACCAAGTTCTAAAGCTTGGGTTCAAATTCGTATCAATAAAATTTTGATTGCTTACTTGACAATTTTTGTTTTAAATACCGATTTTTAAAGTTATTTCAAAAATTTGCCAAGTAAACAATCAAAATTTTATTGATACGAATTTGAACCCAAGCTTTAGAACTTGGTATACTTTTATACATATCTCAATACTTTTTGTGCCAGCATAATTTCAACATAGGATAACTTGGCTCTTTTTTTAACAGTAATGTTTTTGTTGTGATTTCACTACTTTTTGCAAGGTATGGCTGTAGAATTGAAAATCTCTATATTTGATGAAAATTTAGTGAAAATGGGCGGTTGCCACGCCCCCTGGCTGAAATTCACAAACTTTAATTTTTTTCCTTTGTATAAACTACCATCTCTACCATTCTACCAAATTTCAAGATTCTACGATAATCAGAAGTGATCTATAATATTTGATGAAAATTCAGTGAAAATGGGCGGTTGCCACGCCCCCTGGCTAAAATTCTCAAATTTTAAATTTTTTCCTTCGTATAAACTATCAGCTCTACCATTCTACCAAATTTCAAGATTCTACGATAATCAGAAGTGCTCTATAATAATTGATGAAAATTCGGCGAAAATGGGAGGTTACCACGCCCCCTGAATTGAAAATCTCAAATTTTCGATTTTTTCCTTTGTATACACCACAAGTCCTATCACCATGTAAAATTTCAAGTTTCTACGATAGCAGGAAGGTCTCCATAATTTTGATGATCTGTCAGTGAGTCAGTGAGTCAGTTACGGTTTTCGCGATTTTTGAAGTCCTTTATCTCAGAAACTACTCATCGTAAGAAGCTGAAATTGTGTGAGGAATTTGGGTTCGGCGAGCTCAACAAATGTAGCGAGTTTGAAAATTCTGGCATCTTTGGTGTGGAAGTTAGAGGGGGGTCGAAAATGGCCTGAGTTGTTTCCTGTAAATAAGGGTGTAGTGCCAAAGTTGCTAGAGAACTTGGCTGGGCACTACCGTGCCCCTTGATTTTTTATTTTAAAAGTAGGTCTTAATTTTCCATAGGTAGTCCACTGATTTTTTTAATCAAAATCATTTAATCAGTTATTTGAGAAAATTTAATTTTTCCATTGTATATGGCAAGCATAGTTAATTTTGGTCCTAAAAACAAATTTCGATAGAATCACCAAAAACTTAGTTACGAAGTTGGAAGCAATTTCTTACAGATGGTCCTGTATGTTTTCGGGGTACCATTAATAACTATAATAACGGTTATAGAATAAAAAAAAATTGTATCAAAAAACTATTATTTCTAAATATTAATAACGATCAACTTAGAAGCAAGGAAGCTTGCAAGAAATCCTGTACATGTTTTCCATACGAAATGTAGTGATGAAAATTGATCAAAAGTTAGATGATTGAATATTAATAAGGTCCTAAACTTTATCACATTAATTCTACAAATTTAGTAGCAAATACTCAATATTCCTTGCACTATTCATGTTATTTCTTAGACTTTACAATCTAAACACCTTCGACAAGTTTTAGAAACTTCCTGAACTAATGAAATTAGTTGCTAAAAGGTTGATATCTTATAAATGTTTTTTCAATCTTTAGAGATTCTGTTGGACAAGATTGCCCGTATTAGATTAAAAAAAAAATACTTCTAATCTTTAAATTTAAGGTTTTATTAGAAAGCTTAAAAATAAATATAAATTAAAAAATAAATACATAGTACAACTAAACATTTTCATAAAATTGAGAGATACGTCTTTAACCTTTACAATACCCTTTAACATCCTTAAAACTCAAGTCGGAAATTATGTTCTTCCATTCATATAGTTTTAAGCCACAAAAAATAAATACCTTTTTTTCAAAAGAAAAAAAGAGAAAAATGTGTTGTTCAAATTATAGATAATTTGTGTATTTTGTTGATTGTAGGTTATCGCACATCGAATTCACATTCAAAATCCTCTCACTTCTCGATCCACAGCAAACCAAGAATTTATATCTGACCACGTTCACGTCCAACGCCACCGTCCACCGATTATAATATTCCAAAGCTAACATCATACTAAAAACGAGTCAAAAACAACACAAGAAGTTAAAGTTAATCGATCGTTTGGATGGATTTTGGTTAACATGTTTAACCAGGCGAGGATAATCGATTGGTGAACGTATTTGTATCCATAATTCGGGCATTTGGATTTCACAGGTTGCGCTTGCGCCTGATGTGCTCCTCGTGCACAGTTTTGTCCGCCGAATATTACCTGTTCGTTTAGTGCAGTGTTGTGGCACACTTTACTGCCTGCGACCTCTGAACGATCTCGACGGACGGTTAGTTGGTTGGTTAGGTGCACCAATGGGGACCTCTCTCTCATCCATGGGTTCAATTAAAATACCTACTTCAAGTTGTTTCTCATTCTATTTTCAACCAAAGAATACCTTCAATGTGATCATAAGGCATTCCGAACATGTGATTATATCGAAGTTTTTTTTTCATGATCAACAAAAATAAATAAAAATAAACATGAAGATTGCAGTTATTTTTCCTGTTTGCAAATGATACTCTGCGGGATCATGCAAGAAATTCCAAAGTATCAGCTTGGAGACAAATTGGATACCAGTTTTGTTTTTTTTTTCTTATTTTTATTTTTTTAGTTGATGTAATTTATATCCTCTCATTACTCATTGAAAAGAGATATTTTTTTGAGTAATTACTTGAGTATAAAAGTTAATAATTAGCTGATGTTATAGGTACGCACAACATACGCACTCTACGTTTTCTGTTTTTAGATTAAGGCATTTGCAATTGCCAGCCAGCAGCTAGCTTCCACTATTTGCAATTAATAATTTACTTAAGCATACCCATCTGATGAATGCAGCTGGCTTCAGGCTTTAAATATCGATGGATGTCATTTTTCTTTCTGGGAGTCATCTGGTTGGAAGAGAATTTTAACAAATTGAAAAGTATTTTGTCAATTTCAAGAATTTTGTTTTTCTTCTTTTAAAAGACCCAAACTCATTTATTTAAACGTGAGAAGGTTTCAGCTTTAATTAGTGCAAATACCAAACTTAGGAGGCTAGGGAAATGAAGTAATTGGGCTTTGAAGAACATGTCTGATCTTAAGTAGTTTGCAAATGCAACTTTTTTAAAAAAATTAAATGAAACAAAAGAGCTGACGTACGAACTTGATTTAATAAAAAGTAGTTAATTTGATGGAAAAGGGGGGCTATTTTAAATATTTTAATAGAAACAATGTCAAGGTCATCTCAATAACACTTGAATTTCGTACCATAAAAGCCTGTTTAGACGATAGTGATTAGAATCCAACGTGTAACGTTTGCCTTAAATTCTTGTAAGAAATCTTGTTGTTTTTCATGTCAGTTTTTGTACAATATTATCATGCATGAAATTCATGAGATTTTGCAATATTTAAAGGTGACAGTCTCATGCTTATTTGAAAAAAAAAGAAGCAATACAATAATTTACAATTGTTGAAGGTTACAAATTTTATTAACACCTTCGGGTGTTAATCATTCCAAGGACTTATTTCTCCAATTTTATTACAATTCCTTTCGGAATTATGACAATTTTTTTTTCTTATAATTTATTTAACAGCCAGCAGCTTGCTATGAGATTATACTTCTGTTGCATCTGCAGGCCACAAACATTACAACGGGTTGCGATGTACAACTTTAACTGCATATACAGATGCCAAAATATTGTGACAACGCGCAAAGTGCGAGAATTGAAGTCGAGAAAAGTTATAAGTATAAAGGTATTCATTCGAAAGGTATACCGAAGGCGTTTTATGTTATATTCTCTCTTTTACTCTCCTTGTGAACAACAAGTCCTATAATTTATTGCCCAACACCATTCATTAACTGTTCGCTCTGAAATTGAAAATCTACCAGCAATACATCATGTTCAATTGAAAATATAGATACAAAACCTATACTTGTATAAATACAAAAACAAAAAACCAAGTTTTGTACAAACTGGCAACAGAGCACTCTCATTGTCAATTAATTTACAATCACACATGTTTCGGGCTCAGGCCATCGTCAATTGAATGCGCGCACATGTAAATTTGCATATTAATTACGAAAATTTATTACAACCAAATAAATAACTGTCAACGGTTAGAAAAAAAAAATAAAATAGTATAGGTACATGCTTGAAATTATTGGCATAACTATAAATATATTCGAATAAGATTTTTCTTGTCCTTGTTGGATTGTTATCAGATAAATGTGTCAAAATCTAACTGGAATTAAATAAATTATATTATGAAGTTGTGTCAGATTGGTCCAATTGGATAAATCTTTTTCTATTCCTTTTTTTTGCTATGGGATATTTGATATGTGTCTAATTTGAATTGCATATACTAAGAACTACATTGCCGACTGTTGGGAATGTCCTTTTGGTTTATTTTGATTAGTTCATCTATTTGCTCATAGATGGCTAAGTTGGATGATGAAAATAAATCAATAAATAAGGACACATTTTGTGTGCAAATATAAATAGGATTTATGTGGACTGGAGGAAGAGGTGATTATTTTTTTAGGGGCATTTTCAGAGTTTCCAAATATTTAAAAATTTACGACAAAAACTGATTTTGAACGGTAAATTACAGACAAATAAAATGCGCTACAAGGTCACACGCACTTGCTTCCATATTCAAAAGAGAAAAATAGAGAAAAAATCTGTTTCAAATCCCATGGTTTTGAGTTTTGAAGTTGTTGATAGTTTTTGCGAAATTATTATAACTAAATATAAAAATTATTTAAAAAATTTATTAAAAATACAAAAATCTTATAAATTCTTTGAAATGTTCATTATTATGGAGACTTAGCAATATTTTGTTATTGATGGCTTAATTCAAAAGTTTGGAAATATTTTACTTTTTGATATTTTTGTCAGCGCATTTTATTTGGAAAGATATTTATTTTTCGTAAAATAAAACCTTCTAACTTTTAGTAAATAAAGAGATTACAGATTTATGGTATTTATAGATAGTATAAACATAAATTTGTTTATTGACAAATGAAATTTCTATGTAATTAATAAGAAAAAAAAAATGAACAGTGACTTTGACGGGAAATTTTTTTTTTAAACAGCTCTAACGATTTTTAATACAAAGTTTCTGTGTTTTGCAAATAAGATCGTTAATTTAAAATGAAAAAAAAAAAACTATTTTAGACTTATTTATAAACTTTTTATATCATCTCTGACTCAATTTTTAACAATTCCTTTGATTTCAACGAAAAGTTTTATACAGAAGCATTTACTATAAATAACTGTTATATTAAATCCCACAAACATTTTCAAAAACACAGTAGTACAAACATCTTTTTAGGCCAAAAAAAAAAATACCTTTCTTGTACGAAAAAAAAACAATTATTTGAAAATGATACATTGGCGAGCACATGAAAGTAAATCAGGGTGTATTCCCTTAAAAATGTCATCCTTTTAAAATTGTTTAGATCACCGATACCAGTTAAAAAATGTAGAAAATCTAGCTTCGAACTTGCAATGCCTGAAGGACTAAAAAAAATTAAATTTTGGAAGCGAATTGAAATCTTTTACATAACATCGGAATCAATGTTGTCAGATGTGAAAGGTCTCAACCAGTGTATTTTTTTAAGTATTACACAGTGTAATGTTATTAAAACAACTTCTATCATTATAAAAATACTATTTTTATAGTTAAAGTGCGATCTGTTAAAAAGTAGGTATATTTGAAAAAAATTGCCTTCTCTGGTATTTATTCGATTTTCATGTAAAATTGTTTGACTTCGAAAACAACAAGTACTATTTTTTTTCAAAAAAAATTCTTAAATTTGTATACGAGTAAAACTAACAAATCAATTTAAAGAAGAACCTTAAGCAACAGCTTAACAAATTTCAAAAATATTTCGAGTGGTAAATGTAGAGTAGACAATTATTTGCATAAATGCAATTTTATGCAAAGAAACAAAACAAATAAGAACATATAAAAAAAAAAACTAAATCATATCCAAACCAATGCACTGTAAACTGTTTACATACGCAAAAAAATTTCTGTAAGAATTATTAGAAAAATTCTAGAGCTTAGTTTTGTAGTAAGAACCTTAGCATTATACAAATCCACGGCATTGAAACAAAAAAATACACTTGTTCAATAAAATTCCATTTTTTATTTTGTTTTTTGCTTCTTTGTTCTAAACAAATATTTTAGGATATTAAATATGGTTATCAATATATAACATGACTATCAACTGAATTTAAGGTGAAAATGTACTCTATTTTTGTTTAAATATTTTAATAGAATTTTGTTATACCAGACTACTTTAATCAAAAAAGTTTAAAACTTTATTTAGCTTAGTTTATTTATTGAATGAATTTTCAAGTTCATTTTTAATTAATTATCAAAGTTTTAAAAATTTTAAATGCAAAATATGACACTAAAAACATTATTTTTGTTGCTAGTTTTTCGTACATACACCGAAAAAAAAATTTGATAATAACAGCTATCAAATTAACATTTTCCAGTGACAAAAGTTGTCCAACAATTAAAATATCAATTTTGATATTTTATCATATCATTTTGACATTTTTTAATTTCAAGTGGGATAGTGAAAATTTCACTTTGACAATTAAAATATCATTTTGACATTTTTTTAAGTTTAAGTGGAAAGTGAAAATTTCACTTTGACAATTAAAATATCAATGTTGACTAGATATTACGTTTTAGTTTATTATAATGAAACCTATTTCTTTCCTTTTCATTTTTATTATTTTAAAAATTTTCTTTCTTTTTTCAAAACATTACTGAAAGGGAATATTCTTTACAAAATAATGGTGATATTATTTTTTCTATTATAGGTGATATAATTGTTTTGTTATCTTCTCCCAAACTATGTGAAGTAAAATCTTAGTGCCGATCAAATTTTCTCAGTAAATCATACATTTTACTTCGAAAAAACACAAAGCGCCTTTAAATTAGTACACATTAAGAATTTTTTATTTATATTTTTCAATAATTTGGAATGAGAAATTGATATGAAAAAATGATAATAAAATATCAAAAAAAAATTCCAAAATGTGACATTTAAATATCATCCTGATAATAAAAATGTTGTTTTAACATTTTAAATATCATAAAACACATTTTATAGAGCATTTTTAACTGATATTTAAAAAATGTTAAATTGATATTGTTTTTTTTTCGGTGTACCAAATGGAAACTTCGAGCAAAAAACAGAATGTTGCTCGTTTTTGTTGTAATTTTAACAATTTTGTTTCCAAATTGTGAAAGCAACTACATATATTCTTCTTTAATATGTATTAAACAGCACGAATCAAATAATGACAAAATTTATGCGACTTACCGACGGACGTTTAAATTTTTCTGTAACTATTACACCGGCACACAAAAAAAAAAAAGTGTCATGAACCAGAAACCAGACCTATCTTTCTATATGTTTTTGGGCACGCTGAATCCGAATTTGAAGTCCGTTTGGCCCCATCACCCTCCAGTTTTGAGCTGTGAGTGCATTTTGTTTGAATTTTTATGACTTTTTTGGAGTTTTTTGCATTTTTCTCAAAACTGAAGGGTGACCGGGCAAAACGGACTTGAAAATCGGATTCAGCGGTCCCAAAAACATATAGAAAGATAGGTCTGCTTCCTGGTACATGAAACTTTTTTTTTTGTGTGCCGGGTATGACAGCGACATGTCGGGACAGTGCTAGCACACAAAAAAAAAAGTTGTATGAACCAGAAACCAGACCTATCTTTCTATATGTTTTTGGGACCGCTGAATCCGAATTTCAAGTCCGTTTTGCCCGGTCACCCTCCAGTTTTGAGAAAAGTGTAAAAAAGACCCCAAAAACTACCTTTTTTTGAGTTTTTTGCATATTACTCAAAACTGGAGGGTGACAGGGCCAAACGGACTTGAAATTCGGATTCAGCGGTCCCAAAAACATATAGAAATATAGGTCTGGTTTCTGGTTCATGACACTTTTTTTTTTGTGTGCCGGTGAATTGAAACATTTGGTTTTGTTATATGTTCGATTGAAAAGCATTGCAAAAAAGCTGGTTATAATAATATCAAACTGTTTACTTCATGAACAATTTATTCTACGTTTTTTTTTTCTTATGTAGTTAGAAAAATTTAGCCATGGCAATTTCCGGGAGAAAAGAAATTTTGATTTATTGATCAAACATTCATTTATAATTAAGCAAAACTTCAGAAGCCAATATAAAAAAGTGAGTATTTATTCGAGGAATTTCCTGAAAAAAAAAAAAAAATATTTCTGACATTAATTACGATATTTCGAAATTTTCTTTTGTTTAAATTTTTGTGTGTAACGTCTATATGGCAAAAATGAAAAAAACTTATATAGGGAAAGTATCTGTTTACTTTTACTAATTGTCGTGATGAACTTCTGAATTTTATTATACTTTGATAATGTCCTCGAAGTTGATGTTTATTATTCTCATATGTTAATTAAAGTGTTAAAAACGAGCCTTGAAAAAAGTAGTAAAATGCCTTTCTAGTAAGCTTAGGAATTGTTTAATTGCAGCAATACGAACAAAAACTGTTGCTTATACATTTAACATAAATACAAATGCCACTCGTTTCTTATTCTAACAAAAAAAAAAAAAAAAAAAAAAATAACCACATTGTTGTATTGTAATTGACAGGTGCACTACCAAAGAACATTAAAATAACATGTAGTTTCATTGTCTTTTCGCGCCCACCTGTTTCTAATAAACACACGCATTGCATCAGCCTTATATGGTTTTACAAAATTAAAAAATGCAAATACCTTCTACATATTTGATTGCACATAGAAAAAATTAAAATGCGAACATAAATCATTTCCCATAGTCACATTTTTTATGTTCCAATGAATATGTTACAAAAAGAAAAAAAAACGAAACATAATGCGTAACATGACGATAGGCAACAAGCCTTTCACCCAAATTTGCATAATTCAATTAATAAAAAAAAAAAAATTCATAATATAACTTCACAAATCGAGGGCATATCTGACATTACCTGGAGGGTTAATTTTATACCTGAAGTCATTTGATTGAAAATATTAATTTTCACAGTTTCGTATTTGTAGAGCACTCTTTCCATTAAAGTCCCTACATCTGCATATTGATAAAAAAAAAATAGCTCATCCGACATTCGATCGTCATCAATATTGATTCCCAAAAAATTCGACAAACCTTTTATCATAAATCATTGCGAAATGTCCTTTCTTTTTTCCTTGACTAACAAAAGGAAAACAAAAAAAAAAAACATTTGCATGTTTCACGTATATGCAAAATAGTGAAAGGATTTCTATTTCATCCTAATTTACATATTGTAAGATCCTTTTGAAAAAGTATTAAACCAAACTGCAAGGAAATTCGTTACAATGGAAGAACATTTTTCATTGTCATTGTAAAAGTTCGTTGACTCCGAATTGCGTTTTTGCTTAGGGGAAGGATTCGGTTTTGCATATACGCTTCCTTTTGTTACACAATTAGAGGTTATGGGTTAAGAAATCTTTTCAATCAGAAGATCTTGAAGAAAATTGTAATAAATGAAAAAAGGGTTGCCCATGATCATCTTACATTTTTTTGTCTTCAAGGATATTAAGGGTTGCAGGGACGATGGTTGATTTTTTTTTTGCATCTCGCATTTCTCACGCTGTGAAGTTATTTCTTTGAAGACTGGAGACGAGTTTTTTTGATTCAATACTAATTTTTTTTTTGTGTTAAAATTTTTACAAATACTTACTTTATCGTGTGGGATTTGTCACGCGATTACCCATTGATCCAATAAAACAAAATACAAACATTATTTTCTTTTTTTATATTTATTTAAAGAATTTTCTGTATAACTGGTTTCAAGAATCTACAGTTTAATAAAACACACTTGTTCTCTTGTTCAAGAATATATTCAACTTATGCAGGTAGTATCATTCAAGACATTATACAATTCTTGTATTTTTCAGTTAACATCGAGTGCAAAAACCTGAAGTCTCCTTAGAATTTTTCAATGATCGAGGATCATCTCTCTGGAACAACCTGCAACGAAAACATCACGAATACAAAAAAGAACAGCGAAAAAATTTTACATATTAATGCCATTCCAGCTGACTTGAGTATTTTTATAAGTTCAACATCATCTCCTGTGGACCTATAGCATCTCCTGGTTTGATGTTAGGTAATGTGGAACATTTTCTGTAAGTTTAACTAGAACACGTAATATCTGAAGTAATATAGCTACTTGTTTTGAATTTTTTTTTAAAACAATTTTAACAACATTCTTACAAAAATATTTTGCAGAAGATATAAAAAAAAATAAAAACAAAGTGTAGAACACGAACATTGCTGGTACAGTAGCAAGTATCATGCAAGCAGATGTACGTTTTGTGTAGCAAGGAATTTAAACATTTACATAATGGATGAATTTGTTTTTGCGTGATTGAATTTTTTTAATTAAAAAAAAAAGATATACGTAGTATTTAAAAGAAAAGTTTAAATTGTTTGCTAGAAAATGAAAGTATTAAACCACACATTTGAATAAAACTCAAGTTAAGATGAAACAAAAATAATTGTTACACATACACATACTTGCTTAAATAAAATTCCAATCGATTTGAGTACTTAAGATTTTCTTTAGGTTTTTATTATTATCAATTAAAATTATTCAAATTGTTTTTAAAACTACTAACAGCTGGCCTAGTATAAAAAAAATTAATTGTTTAATTTTGTGATTAAAACATATGAAATTCCCATAGTTGGTTGAATGCCATCCGAAAGGGTAAAATTTGAAAAAAAATTTTTTGTTATGGAAGAAATTTTATGGCATACCTACTTGGTTTACAGGTCTATTTCTAATTCTTGAACAAAATTTTTTATTTTTGTCAAGTTTTCATTAAATTTCTTATAAAATTAAATTTAAAATTCTCTTATGAATTTTTAAAAAAGCAAATTTAAAAAATTAATAATGTCAATCGACTTGCCTTTAACTATAATAAAACAAGTATTTTTTTTTAAACTCAATATCTTCATTATTTACTTTAATACAGTAAAATACGGAGAAAAAAGGGGGAAATCTCGGAATGAATGTTAGTAGAAATTTTTTTGGCTCAATATCTTCCTTTTGCCATTCTATAACATATCTCAAAAGTCTAGAAAAATCTCATGTCCGCTTGTCGCGATTTCAAGGTCAAATCGCGAAATGGAAATTTTCAAAATTAGCAAAAATAGGCTCTGGTATTATATACACATATGATACATGATTTCAAGGTATTTTTTAATGCTGATTCCAAAAAATCTAAAATCAAGACAATCTGACGTCTCTGGAAAAAGTTATACCTGTTTTTCATCTGTCAACTCATATTATTATAACAGTTGCAAACTTACTGCCGAAAAACCCTTAAAAGTTATGGTAGATGAACCAAATTTTGCATGAAGATTTTAGAATCCATCATTATTAAAAATCAAAACAATCCCTTACAAAAAATATACATACCTACGATATAATGGTATTTTTTGATGGAGGGGCAAATTTTGGGATATGCACTAAAGAAGATTCTTGTTCATCTTAGTAATAAGTGCAAACAGGCTAATTTTTTCATTTTAATCTTTGTTTGGATATTCTTTAACTACCCTCAAAAATCTAAAAAAATCTCATGTCCACAAGTCCTAATTTTCTTGGTTTGAAAATAAGGTGCAGATTTTAAAAAATTAATAAGAAAAGTTTAAATTTTTATATGTATACCAACATAAGCGACATGATTTAAAGGTATTTTTAAACACTTATTCCAACAAAACTCACAAACAAGTCAACCTGACCATCCCTGAAAAGTAATGCACCTTATTCATGTTGATCTGACACAAATATCTGAAGTGTAGTTTTCCAATTTTTTAAAATCTGCACCTTATTTTCAAAAAACTATCTAATATTTATTTTTAGTTACATTAATGAAATTCAGGAAAATATTTTTTCTGAATTTCGCAGTTTTTACAAAATTTGTTCATTTTCAAAAAAAACCTAACTTTCAACCTGAACTGCAATTTAAAAACTTTTGGTGCCATTTATTAGAAATATTTTGTATTTTTTGATAATACAATATTAAATAAATTGCACGACTGGGGTCGCACGTACTTGCTCTTATACTTAAAGTAACAATAATGTTAAAGCATTTTATTCAAGAAATTTAAAATTTCATAAGTAGTATAAAAAAATTAAATCTGTTTTTATAATTAATTAAACTCCGTTTTAAATAATCTTAAAAAAAAAAAAATATGCCATTTTATTTCTTGTATAAAAAGGTATTTTTAGAAAAAAATTTTCGAAAATCGTAGTAGCCGTTTTTTAAAAAAATAATTTTTTATATATAAAAATTTTTTAACATTTTTAAAAAAAAAAGTTGGTATGCCATTTTGAAGAAATAATTAATTTACACATAAAAACTAAATTTCAAAATTTTTCATTGATCCGTTTTCAAAAAATTGATTTTTCAAAAAAAAAATTTGAAATATTTAAAAAAAAAACCAAAAATGCGTTTTTTGAAAATTTTCTAAAATTTTATTATTATCTTTACTTACACACTTTTGTATAAAAATTTTCATTTAAATCGGGTTAATTTTGTACGAGATATTCAGAAACGAAAAAAACCGTTCTATGACAGGTTCCGTTAATAACGGTACAAAAAATGTTTTTTTTTATTTCAAAAGTTGGCTACACACTACACACAAAAATTTTAATCAAAATCGTTAGAGCCGTTTTTGAAAAAAATTAACTTTTCTATTTCCGTTATATGACAGGTACCGTTAGTTTTGGTCATAAAAAAAAAATTTCAATTTCCCCTCTAGGGAATCACCAAAAACTGCTAACTACCAAGTTTGAAGAAAATCACTTCACTCGTTTAGGCTGCAGCTCCAGATAGAGACAGACACACAGACAGACAGACAGAATTGCCAGACCCACTTTTTTGGCATTCTCCATCATCGTAATGTCATGTAAAATTGTTATCTCGAGTTCGATTTTTTTACGAATCCTAAACTTGCCCTATAGTACCTATATCGCAAGTAAAAATTATGTTATTAGCTCCAAAAGAAGAAAAATATAGTTTGTACAGCTTTTGTGGGATCTTTGTTGGATTGTAACAGATATGTCACATATGGGCTCCAAGGGGTGAAAGAAACTTTTAACATAAGTGCAAGTACATGCAAGTGAGTCCACATTTTTGTATAGAGTTTTCATATATTCTAATGGTTCACACTTCTCGTTGTTGAAAACCTTTGAATCAGAGAAGTGGAGCATTATAATTTCCACAGAAAAATTTTATTAGAAACTTTTTTTGATGCCAAAAGTTTTATTTTTTGTAATTTCCCGATTTTTTCTAGCTTGTGGCAGCTTTGAAAGCATCTTCATATATTCTGGGATACAAAACAAAACATCGTGTTTAGTTGAATTTATCATGTAAAAAAAGGGTTCAAAACAAAAGGAGTCAGGATGTTTAATTTATTAAGCAGGAGCGGCTATTACATACACCGAATAGCTACATTATACTCTTTTGATCATTGATTCTAACGAAAAAATGAAACAAATGCCGTAAAAAAAGGATCTTTTAAAAATAAAAACAACTACACTGGGAAACAACTACACTTTAGTTAAAAGCCAACATTAAACAACGTTAAGGGGGGAAATCCCTCTGGACGACACCTTTTTCAATATTTTTTTATGAAAAACTGAAAGCACTTATTGAAATTTGGAAAAAGACAAGATATTACTGACATTATTAAGTATTGAAAAAATAACAAAATGGTGGCTCTGGAGCCTTTCAAAGTTGACGCCTCTAGCTTACGCCGTGCAATGCACAGGTCCAGGAAATCATCTTAAATCAAAAAAGAATTTTTTTTTCCGTTAGATGATATTAGTACGCATTGCATGAACCTAAATTTATTTTTTTTTAAATGAAAAATAAAAATTAGAAATAAAAAAAAACGAAAAAAACCATGTTTTTTTTTACAAAGAAGTAGTTAAAAAAATATTTACTGCACAAATTTTATTCAACTTTTAGGTTCATGTTGTGGCCAATAAGTTAAGGAGTAATTTTCTTCAAATTTCAAGTCGATAGCTTCATTAGTTTTTGAGTTGCATTGCACGGCGCGGAAAAAAACTAGTTTCGAAAAAAATGAGTTTAAAGTTTTCGTTTTCGTACTATGGTAGGTTCGGAGCGCATTGGTTTCGGGACTATCTAGGCAATTTTGAGGCTTCATTTAAGGCTAAGACCACTGAAAATAGTTTCTTCGGTTGATAAATAAATTTATTACGCAAAAAAAAAATAATGCAAAAATAAAAAATTCCAGAGGGATTTCCCCCCTTAACCACTTTAATTGATTTTTAAGATCAACGTGGAAAAATGTTTAATTTTTGGTGGTTTCGTATCCTAAAACAACATAAATTAAAGTAGTCCATAATTGAAACAAAGACGTATTAGGTAAGTGAAATATTTGTCTGTGTCACTTTTCTATATTTGGTACTGGTTAAAAGATATACTTATATGAAGCAATTTTGATGACCTAAGAGTTTCTTAAGAACCAAGATTTTTTTTTATATTACTTTTTAAATTCATTTAAAATTCATCGCTATACAAATTGCTTGCTTTGAAATCAGAATTATCCAGTAATTCTATTCTTATACAGACACATTTAGAGAATCTATATCATACGTTATCTTGAATAGAGAAAGACTAGAATTATTTCATTGATATGTCGGTATGCACTTACCGATTTGTGTCATTAAAGTTTATTTCCAAATTAAGTGCCTTTTATCGATAGTTGGAACTTAACTATAAACGAATAAAGATCAAACCAAACCGCTGCCTATAAGACACATTGGCAGCATGGTCACTTAAAGGCCATCAGCACCTGTCGCAACTTCAATGACAAATATCACAATAACTGCAGAGAACATAACTTCCTTTGGCTTGGCAGCAAAATGGTCACTATACAATCAAGGAGACCACAGACAGACAGACGATATTCTATATATCGACTACCAACAGCAGAACCAGCTGTAAGGAACCATTTAATGTTTGTACTGACAAAGCTGGCAGTTATGGTATACATTTGTCTTAATAGCCCGATGTGTCTGCCTATCTGCAAGAGTATAAAGTCGGATGAGCTAACTTCCTTGGTTATACAGACGCAATAAGCTGTTAGCTGGTTCTATGCAATATAAAACTCCTCCTTTTGCTATTCCCGTGGTCATTTAATTAATTTCCTTTTAATACTTCAGCGATAACAATAAATAGTTGAGCATCTCCTTTGGTCAATGGTCCTCCTTTTGCAAAGAAAAACAAAAAAAATATATTGGTAAGGTAATTCCAGCAGGAATGTTTTTTTTTTTCTGTCTAACTTAAACCCCTGACCATCAACATCATCGTGTGGAATTTCAATTAGACAGGAGCACTGATTATATCCTGGACTGGGACTGGACATTTTGAAATACTTCCTCCACCGTCCACAGAGAGCGCCAATCTCTGGATTTATGATCAATTAGTTAGTCGTTGTTGCTTGTTGGTCTTGTGTGTTGGCCATCAGGCCAACAGATTCCCGCTGTGTTCGATAGCTCGTTCTGCAGTCAAATGCATATGTTAATTGCTACATTGGGGCGTTTTAATTGATTCTGCGCTGCAGAGTGAGCACGATATATTTCATCTTTACGATAGTGTTTTGGTGTTTTTTTTTTCCTGTTTTTGTTGTTGTTTTTAATTTTAGGCTTTTTGTGTAAAGTGGAAATTCATTTGGATTGAGTGTAATTATTGCCAGTTATACCACAGATATAAACGTGGATTAAGGACAATTGCAATTAAATGAGGTTCTTGTGTAAAAAATATTGTTATGACGACGACTTGTACATTTGGTAAGCAGATGTAAAAGAGCCAATTATATTGTCATTTTATGAATATTTATATTTTTTATTAATAAAATGTTATTGCAGGGTGGAATTGATACAAAAATAAAAGAGAGATATGAGATACATCTTTTATTTTTTAATGTCTACAGCAATAATGGAAGGAGAGAGATTGCTAATTGGAAAGTAAGTTTGTTTTTAAATAAGATTTATTGGACAGACAGTAACAGCCATTGAATAGAGATAACAAAAAATTATTAAAATTAAGTGAAAACATATTCGATAACTCAATATTTTATTGAGCAGATATGTAAACTTTATATAGTTATTGTACAATATACTTCAATTAAGCTAGCTTAGAAAATTTGCACTTTGTGAAAAAGTTTGAAATTTACTTGCATGGGTGTGGTCAACATACAAGTAATTTTGAGATATTAAAGTTCCAAGCGTTGTTTTTAAAGTTGAACGTTCACAATGTTTTTCTGTCAACTATGGTGTACCACAAGGTAGCCATCTTGGTTCTTTACTTATTGTGTTATTTATTAATTCAATTTATTTATGAATTTATGAAAGGAAGACTCTACACCGCAGTTGTGCGTCCAGCACTCACATACGGTTCACAATGTTGGACAATGTACAAAAAGTATGAGAGTAAGTTAACGGCAGCTGAGATGAAGATGCTTCGTATGACAGCAGGAGTAACAAAGCTTGATAGAATTAGAAGTACGAAGATCCGAGGAAGCCTTCATGTTAAAAACACCATCTCCCAAAATATTGAACACGACCGACTCAGTTGGTATTGCCATGTTCAAAGGAGAGATCCTGAGAACCCCGTCAAAAAAGCAATATCATACAACGTTCCAACACGAAATAGAAAGAAAGGTAGGCCTAAAAACTCCTGGTACAAGCAAATGCAAAACCACCAGCATTCAGTTGGCCTTAGAAATGGAACAATACAAAACCGGGAGGCTTGCCGCCGATTTCTGAGGTCAACCCGGCGAACCCCACAGGCGGATCACTAGTGTGAAGCAGTTACGTGGGATAGTTATGATCCCCTCGACATCGAGATCATAACAGCGCCGAGAAAAAGGAAGAAGAAGATTAATTCAATTTATTTATTAATGATATTAATGATCTTCTATGTTTTAAAAACTTTCTGTCTCTTATTTATGCCGATAGCGTGAATCTTTATCGAAAAATTAGTTCACAATAAGACTGTGAACTTCTGCAGGATGATTTGAAGAGGTTCTGAAATGTTTTTTTAATATTGGTGTACGACAATGCTTTCGATTAGTTAACCTTAAACAAAGCAACTAGACGGTAGATTGTTGACAATTTTGGCAATTTCAGTCTCAAATGGACAGGTGCCTTGAGAACTCATAATTTTCAAAAGAAATTTACTACTTTAAAGAAGATTGTAAAAACATATGTAGGTATTTATATACGCTCTAATCACGCACTACAGCGCGATACCATGAAATTAAATTGTAAGTGGGTAGGGGAGAGGTGCGTACAGTGAGAAACCCTTTTTTAAATTGGTATATCTTAGAATGTTTTTAAGATAGCTTAACGAAACTTTGAAGTCAGTTTAAGACATACTTTATCTTAATGTTGCAGAAAAAAAATGTAGTTAAAGAATGAATGAGAGCATCACATTGGACTTAAATGTAGAAAAAGTCAAAACGTCTCACTGTTTGCAAGGGGTGCGATCAGTGAGACATTCTTAGGTGAAAAAAAAAAATTAACGAAAACGTCAAATAATAACGTAATTGACAAGTATATAATTAATTAATTTATGTTACTTTAACCCATTTTTTCAAAAAAAAAATAAAAAAAAAAGCCAAAAAAAATAACAAAAAGCCAAAAAAAAAACGAAAGAAAAAACACTACGAAATCATATTGAAGCATGCTAAAATAATAGATTTTTTAAAAATCTATGTCTCACTGTTTGCTTTTTAATAATGTCTCACTGTTTACTTTTTGTCATTTTTGGGAAAAATATAAAATTACAAAAAACGAGAAGGAATTCTAATTACATGATATTTTAACTTGCGATATAGGTACTATAGGGCAAGTTTAGGATTCGAAAAAAAAAATTAGGATGATGGAGAATGCCAAAAAAGTGGGTCTGGCAATTCTGTCTGTCTGCCCGTCTGTCTGTCTGTATGCACCTCGAGCTAGAGCATAAACTACTAGAGCAATTCTCTTAAAACTTGGTAGTTAACAGTATTGGGCGATTCTTTAGAAGGAAAATTTACTTTTTTTTTTAGGACCAAAACTAACGGAAATAGAAAAGCTAATTTTTTTCGAAAATGGCTCTAACGATTTTGTTTAAATTTTTGTGCATAGTATTACATATAAGAGCCAACTTTCGAAATAAAAAAAATATTTTTTGTACCGTTATTAACGGTACCTGCCAGAGAACTGTTTTTTTGGTTTTTAAATATCTCGTACAAATCTAACCCGATTTAAACCAAAATTTTTACACAAAAGCGTTTAAGTAAAGGTAATGTTAAAATTTTAGAAAATTTTCAAAAAATACATTTTTGGATTTTTAAAAAATATTTCAAGATTTTTTTTTTGAAAAATCAATTTTTTTAAACCATGTTTGTGAAAAATTTTGAAATTATTAATCATGTGTAAATTTATTATTTCTTCAAAATGGCATACCAACTTTTTTTTGAAAAATGTTAGAAAATTTTTATATATAAAAAATAATTAAAAAAAAAAAACGGCTTTAACGATTTTAAAATTTTTTTCTAAAAATACATTTTTATACAAGAAATAAAATGGCTTACTTGGTTTTTCGTAAAACGGTGTTTAATTAATTATAAAAACAGATTTTATTTTTTATTTACTTTTTAATATCTAAAAACATCAAATTTTAAATTTTCCCTAATTTTCTTGAATTAAGCGCTTTAACATTAGAGTTACTTTAAGCATAAGAGCAAGTACGTGCGACCCCAGTAGTGCATTTTATTTTATGAAAGAACATATAAATATAATACATACATATGTAAAAAGAGTTCTTACATTGGTACTTCTTAGTTTCCGTTATAGTTACCAGTGAAGCTTATAAAAGCGTATTAAAAAACCTACCTATCTGCGAAAAATGAAGGGCAAGTCTCAATCTCAAAAGTTTTCTGTTTCTTCTAAAAATGGCTTCCTTTTTCTCATGTTACTAACGCAAAAGACTTCTTAGTCATAGAGTCCTAGCCATAAAAATAAAAGATGGGAATTAAAAAAAACACCTGATAGGTACTTAGATACTGTTGAAAAAAAAAAACTTGGACTGGAGGGATTCTTAGAGTACATATTCATTTAAGCAGGCCAATTAAAAATTTATTTGGATCTCGTAGGACAAAAAAATTACAATTTCTTCCTCAAACCGGTAAAACAAAATAATTGTTCAGAATCTATGTAAAACATATAAACTTCATTTCAACATCTTTAACGAAGTACAAAATTAGGTTAATCTACCTACAACTCTTCTAACTACCTCCTTCATTTAATCCAGATTGTCTACTTTTCTTCCGTTTATGTCTTCAGAAAAGATCAGGAAATGACATATCCTCGCAATAATCAATCTTGTCGCCCTCTTAAATTCTATCTGAAGTAGGTAAAGGTACCTACCTACCTTTATGGTTGGTTTCTAATAGATATTCTATTATCATAAAACACCGTCTCTTAACCAACCAAGTGACAATTATTTCTCGCCCTCTTCCTTCCACAAAAAAAAAATTACACTTAAGAAAAACAAAGAAAAAATTTAACTCAGAACATCCATCAAATTTGGAAGAAGACAAAAAACGGTACCTTCACTTCTTTATCTCTGTCACTATACTGTTGCTACTGTTATGCATAGATATTAAAAGAGCCTCTTTTGAATAAGTAATTCGCACTTACTTGGTAATACTGAAGGAGAGCTCTCCTATAATAAATTCTATATTCGCCCAATACTTTAACCCACTTCTTTGCACATCCCATAACTGTTCGGTCTTTCTATATTTATCTATAACCGTGACACCTCTTCGATCGCTACTCGTTTATCAAAAAAAAAGCATATATAAATATACAAAAATATAGGTACACCTACCAATATCTATATGTAATGAAAAAGGTAGGAGAAAAAGGCAGAAAAATTGTATCCAAACTCTATACCTACTATGTTCGCTCTATCTATCTTTTCTGTAAGATAGAAAATTTCAATTTCATATTTTTTATCAAATTACATTGATACACAATCCTTCTTCGTTCGTTCTTATCGTCATCGTCATTTTCTCATGTTGATGTCTTTCCAGGCGCAGTCAGGTTGAGCCAACACCAAGCCAGGAGTGTCTGTATATCTTGAATGGAACCAGCTCATCCATGGGTTTAAGAATTCTATCTTTACTTCGGATGCTAGTAGGTACCTACTTCTGGTCCTGCCTTCATCCACAATATAATATATTGTCTTTCAATTTTCATTTGAATATAAATTTCTTTAGCGAAATGGTTCTTCTGCTTCTTCTTCTTCTTCTTCTTCGCCAATAACACCTCCAAACCTGCAACTCCTTCTCCGAATCCTTCTTCAAATCCATCAATCATTCAATATCGATCGAAATTGATGTGGTACACTCGCTGCTGGTGTGGATGTTGGCATCAGAAATACAGATAAGGCAAAATATCGTGGGGAAAGGGGGTTCGGTTGAACCCCCTGTAGGATGGGGGACTCTTTATGTTTGTTGTCCTTGTTGTCGCCTGCTGCTCTCATTTTTCATTTATTTATTTTCTGTTTTATTGTTATTATTTTTTTTTTGCAAACAAAAAAATATTGAGAAAAAAAAAAGAATTCCAATTGAAAATTTTTATGAGTGTATGTGTGTGTGTATTTGGTGTGTTTGTATTTTATTATTCGCCTGGGAACAACCGAATATTTGAAAAGATATATGAATTGGAGTTTGGGGGGAAAAAGCGTGGGATATATTCGGAATGTTTTACTTTCTTCTTCTTCATCTCAAGAAAAAAAAAAAACAAGAAAAAAGTTGTCACAAAATATCCTTGTCCCATCGTCGTCGTTGTTGTAGCAAATTTTTACAAGGTACAGAGGTGCTCCTTCGTGTGTTGAACAGGATTCCGCAGAAAAACATATCTCTCTTTATATGTAGGTAGTTCTCGATTCCTCTACCACATCAAATATATACTCACACAAAACCCATACAATATTGGATTTAGGTACTCACTGTGTAAAGGGATTTGCATACACGACACAAAACGACATCGAAGAACATCACGACGAGGATGATGATGAGGACGACAAGGACGACGACGAAGACGACAGAGAGAAGACGTTTGTTTTTTCTTTTTTTTTTGTGTATGTGTATATATGTGATGGAACCAAGCACAAGCAAGGATACACATTATAATTTGCATATTATATTTATCCATCAAATTGATGGATGCTTCCTTATTACTTCTATTTCTTTGTGTTTCTTTTTCCATTTCTTATTGCCTATATGGGAAAATTCCTATTTTCACAAAACCAAGTGGATGTATGTATGTAAGGTAGAGATGTGAAGATATACACAAAATGGCAGCTTTATCCTTTATGTCCTTGTTTGTTATAATCCAATGGGTGTAGATACAAAAGTTTTCTTATATTCTTCTTCAAGTTTGAAAAGAAAGAAAGAAAATTCTTCCACTTCAAGCAAACACAACGGATTACGTCACTTTTCAAATTCACTTTGTCCTCAAAAAAAAAATAATCCTTTTTTTGTAATTATTTTCCTTAAATTTTAATTGCACTTTATTTTTTTCACAACACACACCCAAAATAAAATTTAGTATCCTTTTTGCATTGAAAACAAGAAAAACTATCATAAAAAAACCTTTACCGCCACTCGCACCAAAAGCAAATTGCAAATGAATGAAAATGAAAATCAACTCTGGGTTTCTTCTCTCCTGCCTGGTGAGGAACGAAAATTACCAGGATGTTGGTATTTAGCAGAGAGAATCACTGCAATTAACACTACATAACGAAGGACGAAAGCAACAAAAAAAAAATCATCCTCCATGGAACAAAACAAAGCAAAGTAAAAAAAAAAAATTGCCCTACAATTTTGTTGTTGTTGTTATTTGAAAGTTTACGCTGATGAGAATTTTCATTCATTTGTGTTGAGTGAGTGTATGGATGTTCCTTCGGTTCCTGCCGCTAACCCCTCTCTCATACTCTCTCAGTTTTGTGTTTTGTATCCTTTGAAAATATTTTTATAGCACATTTTTTGCGGGTGGAATAAGGATAGCATTAGTGATATTGAAAAGGACTTGCGCAGAAAATTTGCATTTTCCCCAAGATACAGCAGCAGCATTTTGGTGGTAGCATGTGCTATGAAACAAGCAAGGACATATAACACGAGGCACGAAGAACGATGATGATGAAAAGAAATATAACCGTAATGGCTGAATTGTGTTGAAATACGAGAAGAGAGAGAGAGGGCGAGAGAATGAATATGAGATGGGTATGGAAGGATAACAAGATTCCATTGCCTTTTGTTTCACATATTGAAATTATTCGAATAATTTCGCGAGTGTTCTTTTGTATTTTGTATTTTTTTTTTTTCATTTTTGCATTTCATTTTATTCGAGTGTGTTGTGATTCATTTTGTGTTTTGGTTAAGCGAGCAGTCGCTTTTTGGGTGTGTATATGTGTGTGATGAAAAAAAATATCATGATATTGGAGAAAAAGGTCGGGTGAGTTATTCGAATGATTTTTAATAAGCTTTTTTTAACAGTCGTGGCTAATTTTAATGAACATTAAGGATTTCACTCTTATAATTAAAAATTAATAAAAATCTGTCTATTGAAAATTCGTATAGATAAATAGATGGAGAAAAAAAAGGAATTTTTAAGAAAATATTTTAAATTTATTGAAAACAATAAAGACTTAACTTAATTTGAAAGAAGAGCCTCCTGTTTGCTTATTTTCCTATTTTTTTTATTTTGTTATAAAGACGAATTTTTAAGACAAAAAAAAATATGTTTGAAAATAAATTTTAACAATGTCCTGAAAAATTAAAATTTTGTGATTTAACAACCTATTGGTCCAAACAACTCAGATTTTCATAAATATTTTTTATTTTGAATAGGTACCCATCGGTCATTTAAACTTTTTTGAAGTAAAAAATATCCCAATATATTTGAAAAAAAATTTAAACATTTTTATCAATAAAAATGCATGAAAATAACTGAAAAAAAATGTTTTTTGTTGCATTTTGTTAAAGACTTCGTTTCATCGTTATCCTTTAGCTTTTTGCAGATTTTCAATCGAATAAAGCAAAAAGTCGGCTAAATTAACGAAATAAACCAACACATACACAACACCCATAATCTTGTTTTCTAATAAATTGAAAGTGAAACAGTATAGTTGTTATCTCTTTTGGACTTATAGAAATAATTGATGAACTATGTAGTTAAGAATCCGCATTGTTACATCCGATTTTGTGTGCGATACAAACTAATAAACTGATTTGGCTCCACCGTTAAGTTTGTTACAAAACACAAATCATTTAGTTGCTCAAATCGACGACTAAATGATTTCTGCATTTGTGCTCGGTCCCATCATACAAGTCCAAGTGTTTCATTCATAAACCAAAAAATTCAAAAAGTATCTAAAAGCTGCAAGTGCAGAACTAGCCTTATAATTATAGAAAATTTAATTCCTAGCTCGTACCTAGACCAAAAAAAGAACTGAACAAATAGCGAAATTTTTTGAAGTTATACTTCTTATGGGAGGGTGGGTATGAAAATTTACTTTTTGACAAGAATGTCAAAGGGATTATGACGCGATCACCCTGGGTAGCAGGGCTGTCGTTTCACCTTTATAGTAGGCAGTACTTTAGTATTTAAAAATGCAGTACGCCGCAGTACGGCAAACATAAAACACACAACACGTTGCAAGTTACATGGGTAATGTGGCAAGTTGCATGTGGCAAGTTGTATGTTTCAAGTTGCATGTGGCAAGTTGCATGTGGCAAGTTGCATGTGGCAAGTTGCATGTGGCAAGTTGCATGTTGTAATTTCCATGTGGCAAGTTGCCAGGGTTGCAAAAAGCTCACATTTTAGCTCAGCTCCCTAGGTACCATAGCTTAGCTCATTTGAGCTGAGCTGATAGTGAGCGCCCCAACCTCCAACGCCTATATCTCGGAATTTTGAAGAAAATGAAAAAAAAATTTTTTGATGCCAAAAGGTAGCGGGGACTCTAACCTACATTTGAGTACAACTCTCATGCCTGTAGGCCCACGCGTTCTCAAACCGGGAGAACTTAAAAGTAAAAAAAAAAATAGGCACGATTCTGAAAAAATAGGCATGATGTGGCGGTTTAACATGGAAGGCGATTTTTTAAAAATCTGACAATGTGCAAAGCGTAGGCCCATGACACAAGCTATCATTTGGCATCACTCCCAAAAATTGCTCTCAAGCGGTTTAGCTTCCAGGAGCGTTCAAAGATTGGGGGATTTTTCGAAAAAAAATTTTACCCCAACTTTCAAACACGATTTTCTCGGAATTTTGAAAAAAATCGAAAAACCGGATTATACCACTATCGGGTAGCTGAGAATATAAGCTTTCATATGGCACCACTCCCCTGTCTCTAGATCAAAGCGTTTCAACGCCTATATCTCGGAATTTTGAAGAAAATGAAAAAAAATTTTTTGATGCCAAAAGGTAGCGGGGACTCTAACCTACATTTGAGTACAACTCTCATGCCTGTAGGTCCACGCGTTCTCAAACCGGGAGAACTTAAAAGTAAAAAAAAAAATAGGCACGATTCTGAAAAAATAGGCATGATGTGGCGGTTTAACATGGAAAGCGATTTTTTAAAAATCTGACAATGTGCAAAGCGTAGGCCCATGACACAAGCTATCATTTGGCATCACTCCCAAAAATTGCTCTCAAGCGGCTTAGCTTCCAGGAGCGTTCAAAGATTCGGGGATTTTTCGAAAAAAAATTTTACCCCAACTTTCAAACATGATTTTCTCGGAATTTTGAAAAAAATCGAAAAACCGGATTATACCACTATCGGGTAGCTAAGAATATAAGCTTTCATATGGCACCACTCCCCTGTCTCTAGATCAAAGCGTTTCAACGCCTATATCGCGGAATTTTGAAGAAAATGAAAATAAAATTTTTGATGCCAAAAGGTAGCGGGGACTCTAAACTACATTTGGGTACAACTCCCATCCCTGTAGGTCCACGCGTTGTCAAACCGGGAGAACTTAAAAGTAAAAAAAAATAGGCACGATTCTGAAAAAATAAGCATGATGTGGCGGTTTAACATGGAAGGCGATTTTTTAAAAATCTGACAATGTGCAAAGCGTAGGCCCATGACACAAGCTATCATTTGGCATCACTCCCAAAAATTGCTCTCAAGCGGTTTAGCTTCCAGGAGCGTTCAAAGATTGGGGGATTTTTCGAAAAAAAAAAATTTGCCCCAACTTTCAAACGCGATTTTCTCGGAATTTTGAAAAAAGTCAAAAACCGGATTGTACCGGATTTTTTTTTTTATGATAAAAAATTAAACGTTTTACTAAAAAAATAGAAATATATTAAATATTAAAAAAACCAAGAGAAAAGATCATGAAAAATTATCTGTCTTATTTATAAAAATATCCATGTGTTAAAATAATTCCATTAATAACTAGAACCAAACATCTTAAGCTATGGTGTTTTATAAAAGTTTAAAATATCTTCATATTTCATTATACTTTCCAAATAAAAATCAATGTATCCTCTCACCCATCACAGCTCAGCTCAGCTCACTTTACCTTAGCTCACCCAACAGCTCAGCTCACCCAACAGCTCAGCTCAACCTTCAGCTCAGCTCACTTTCAGCTCAGCTCAAATGAGCTGAGCTATGGTACATAGCTCAAAATTTGAGCTGAGCTGAGCTCAGCTAACTTTTGAGCTTTGTAGCAACCCTGCAAGTTCCATTTTGCTACTACTAGTGCTGAAGCACACACAATTCTCATAAAATGACCATATCGCACATTTTATGCGCAATTCATTTACTTTCGTTAACCATATACCGTACGTTTTGAACCGCACAACATGAGTAAATTTCACAGAATAAATTGAAAACTACATGGACGCAAGGAGGATGAAAGAATTAATTTATTGTTCACTTGATAAAAATGTAAAAAAATGAAGTGTGGATTAATTAATTTAATAATAGAAATTAAAAATGTCAAATGAAATTCATTTATGATGAAGATGATGCAGATGAAGATGCTTCGCATGACAGCAGGAGTAACAAAGCTTGATAGAATTAGAAGTACAAAGATCCGAGGAAGCCTTCATGTTAAAAATACCATCTCCCAAAAAATTGAACACGACCGACTCAGTTGGTATTGCCATGTTCAAAGGAGAGATCCTGAGAACCCCGTCAAAAAAGCAATATCATACAACGTTCCAACACGAAATAGAAAGAAAGGTAGGCCTAAAAACTCCTGGTACAAGCAAATGTAAAAACACCAGCATTCAGTTGGCCTCAGAAACGGAACAATACAAAACCGGGAGGCTTGCCGCCGATTTCTGAGGTCAACCCGGCGAACCCCACAGGCGGATCACTAGTGTGAAGCAGTAACGTGGGAAGGTTATGATCCCCTCGACATCGAGATCATAACAGCGCCGAGAAAAAGGAAGAAGAAGAAGAAGAAGAAGAAATGAAATTCATTTACATTTACTGAATGAGAAGTATAACTTCAGTCGCGTGTACATGTACACACACTCTTTTTTTTATTAGTATTGAGCCGAACACGGTACTTGAAATTTTTTTTCATTGTTAGATCTAAAAATACAAATCTTACAAAAATGTTTCATGTAGGTAGTATAGCAAGATATCAAATTTTTCATAGAGGAACTGAACCTTGCACTTTCTTGATTTAATTAAAATAAATATAAATTTTAATATAAACTTTAAATGATTTCCTCCCTTTTTTCGCTTTTATTAAACAAGTTTTCTTAATTTTGTTATTTTTGAGGATTTTATGTTTGGAGATTTAATTATGCCATAGGTAGAAATGAATTGGTTTCAATAGTTTTTAGTCGTTTAAATTTTTTTAAAATTAAAATTAAGAATTTTTTAGTTAAAATATTTGTTTTAACTAAAATTTAATTAAGTAATGTTTTTCTTATAGAGCAAGCATTATTTAAATTATATTTCAATAAATGCTAAAAAAAGACTTAAGACTTTGAAATAGAGGGCTTCGGGAAGGCTAAGAAATTTCTATAAAAAAAATTACTACTCTAACATTCTAAATATTAAATAAGTTACATTTATGTGAAACAAAATGAAAAATATTTTGATAAGTGTCATCTTTCGAGGAGGTGTTTCTTTCTTAATGTGAGTGCTGACTATCGAAAATTGTAAGTGTTCCTCAAGAATACAGGATAAATTTAGTTTATATTTTTAAGAAATGTACAGATTTCTTTCGTAAAGTTAGTTATAGCTTACCTGAATAATGAAAAAAGAAAAAAAAACGCTACTTTAAATCTACTAAAGAAACCTTTTTATTTATTATTTTTTTTTCTTATCCACTATCTATCAGCATAGTATAAATCCTTTTCACACACATTATTACCGCCAAAAAGTTTTAGCGTCTTTAGACTTATCTTATCTCATCATTGTCCTCAATTTTCTTCAAGCAGACGAAAGTTCATTTTCCACGTGCTTAGCTGATAGTATTCATCAGCAGTATCCTTTCACCTCTTACCCATAATCTCCCTTTGCATTAATATATCTCTCTATATTCCTCTTGAATATAAAAACAACAACAAAAAAATGAGAACAACAAAAAAATATACAAAATGAGAAGAAGCAAAAAAAACAAAACAAAAAAAAAACTGTGACTTGAGAATATCCTCTTGTGCAGGATGCTGCTGCTGCTTCATTTTGTCTGTTGAATGTTTAAATAAGGATTAAGCAACGAGCTTCGTTGGCGGCGGCAGAGCTCCTTGGTGGAATATAATTTTTTTTTCTCTTTGCTCATTTTCATTACTTTATACACTTCGACCCCACTTTCACTTGCTTGCTGCTGCTTCGAAGTTGGAGTTTGTTGTTGTTGGTTGCTCTTGCTCTGTGCTGATGACGATGGCAAGGATATAATGATAATGACGTTGATGATGATGAGATAATGGCGCTAACGATAAATGTGTGTTTCAAGGTCAAGGTGAAAGCACCGCGCAATACGTCTCTGTCTGGCTTTTTGATTTCGTGTCTCTCGGAGATGCCTCCCGCATCTTCTGCAAGGAAAATGAAGAAAAATAAAGATAAAAGCTATAGATTAATTATTATTATTATTTGTTGTTGGGGTTAATGTCTGGGATAGATAGATGGATTTTTTTTTTTTAATCGATTTATTTATTTTTTTTCTTCAAAATTATGTATTTGGGATGAAAGAAAGTTACAACAAGATGGAAATTGAACAAGGAGGAGTTGAAGCTAATATTAGGTACTGTGAGATTGTGTGGGTGTGTAGCTGTAAACTGGTACTAAGAAGAAGGGGATGATTGATGCACACACATGATGCTGATGCCACCATATGTCAAATTTCGTTTCAAAATGGTTGAAGTGACATACGCACGTTTGCAATTTTTCCATCTCAAAACTCACTTTTGCACAAGATTGCTGGCTGCTCCCTGTCTTTGGCAGAGCCCATCAGCTCAGCCCACAGCCTCACACTCCCCCAAAAGTGACAGCAACACAAACTAAGTGTGGTGATGGTTGGATCGAGGGATGGGGTTAGGATGTCAGAGTGCCATATACTTTGTTGGTTAAGAAAGAATACTCTCACACTCCTTCGCGCCGTTGTATACCATTTCCATTTCCGTGAAGAAACTCTTTGAATTTTCCATGTCATGTGATACATACACAAATAGGTTAAGATATAGGAAGATAGGTAGGTTTTGGGCGGAAGGTATAGGTAGATATACAAAAGAGCGTCTACGTCGTGGGTGCGAGATGATGGCAAGCAACATCACACGGGTGTAAGACGGATTCGTAGAGGAAATTGTTTCGCTTTTGACTGACATTTTTCATAAAAACGATATTCGCCACACAGTTGGTGTCACAGAAGGTTTTTTTTTTTTGTACTTTTTTTTTGTTTAACAGGGGGCTGGAGATGGAGGGTTGCTGGTATAGATATAGAATAGATACATATGTATCTACCTACAAAACAAGAACACACATTTATCCCGCAATGCTGAAGAACAAAAATCGACAAACAAAGTTTGGGTAGGTACACCCATGGTTGCTACTTTCTAAAACTTAAAAACTGATTTCCGTGATTTTTAAACTGTCCTCAACAATAATGATTGGAAAATTGTCGGTGCTTAAAAAGATTCATCGGTTTCTAAAACGCTGATTTGAATATAATCAACGATTCGTTGAATGTCCCAAAGAAGCAGCAGAACGATCTGTAAAGCTTTAAAGAAACTTTAGAGAAGTTTTATATAAGCTTTATAGGAGTTTTAAATAAGTTTTATATAAGCTTTATATAAGTTTTATAGAAGCTTTATATTAATTAAATATAAGCTTTATATAAGTTTTACAGAAGCTTTATAGAAGCAAAGTTAATAATTAGAATGTCCTTTAAACGTTATTGTTTAAGAATTGAATAAAAGACCTTACATGGATTCTTATGCAATAAGCTTAACTCGAATTTATAAAAATTGGCCCTGCTTAGAACTGCTTAGATAGGATGGGAATCAAGAGAAGAAGTGAAAAATTATGTTAAATAAAAAGTTAACATCATTTTAATTTGCCTAAACCAGATATAAAATTTCTATTCTTTCCAATTTCACCTTAATTTCCAATATCCAAACTATTTTCTTTAAGTGGCAACCATAGCTATATGTACTTATACAATCTCAAAAAAAAAGGTAGAAGTTTAGAAAAAAAAAAAAACGAGAAAAGAAAGAAAACATCACGGATGACATGCGAAGCCAAAAGTCAGATCACGTCCTTTTTTACGTCATTCTTTTTTGTTGTATATATGATGAACATAGCAGAGGAGAATCGAATTGCAAATTTGATGGAAGTTGCTGTTTTTTTTGCTTTTTTTGCTTTTTTTTCTTCATCTTAACTCAAAAGCTTAAGAATAAAAAAAAAAAAACAAAAAAGAAAAAAAAACTAAATAAATAGCGATTGCACGCAGCATGATAAAAAAAACGAGGGCAATAAATTGCAGATTCTTATCACAAATGTTGACTGATGTTGAAGGGTTTTACGCATTTCAGTTTTTTTTTTTTTTGTTTCTTTCTTACACTATAGTAAAGGGATGAAGGAATTATATGAAGTGGAAAAAGAAAGGCAAAAATGTTACAAAATGATAGATTTCTTTATCGAAATAAAAAAAGAATAAAAAGAAAAAAAATCACAAGGCGATTGAAAATTTGTTAAGGAAAAAGGCTACCTATAGGAACTTTTAAAAGATTGGTATCGTAGCAGATAAATGTTGTAAAGAACTTTTGGAAGTGAGAAAAATTGTCTGAGGTATTAAAATTGTTTTAAAAAAATGGTGTAAGTTTTAAGATTGTTTCCTATGTTAAAAAATACTTAGAAAAATAAACAAAAAATGACAACATGTGAATATGCCCAAACATTCTATTCAGTACGCATCAGAGCTACAAATATTTGAACTAATAATGCATATTAAAAATGACCATGTAAACAAATACAAAATACCGTTGAATAAACTTATACATTCATATATTGCTTGCTACGTATGGAACTGTTTTTTTTTTTTATCAAAATTATAAAAATAAAACTGAATTTTTTTTACTAGCGCGATTTTTTAAAGTCGCAAAATTAATGCAAAATGAGATTGAAAATGTTTTCTTTAGCACTTTTTGCTAAGCAAATAGTAGGTATAAATATAATAAATATAATAAATATAAAATAACCTTCAACATTAAATTTGGCTGTGATAAAACGTATTCAAGAATTTCACCTGAGTTGTGCTGCTCTGCTCCAGCTTAAAAGTCAAATTTTGGTTTCCAACCATGTACATCTGTACAAATGTAAAAATCGGAGAAAAAAATGTAACAACAATTTAGCGCGATCTGCGTACTAGGCTTTAATGACAAATTAAGTGGGGAATGACGTCCATTTCTTAGGCGACTCCCACCATCTTATTTAAAATAAAAGAGCTGAGAAGCGAACTTTTATTGAGGCTAAATCTTAATTTTTCTGATCTGGCAAAAAAAAATTATTTTGCTTATTTTTGTTTTCATTAACAAATTTTATTCAATAAACTTCAAATATTATGTATAATAACAAAATACGTATCGCAAGCAGTGAGTGTAAACATGTGCAGTACACGCAATTGAAGTTATGCTTCTAACTCACGGAAATTCAATTTTACACATGCTTTGTTAATTTTAGTTGGTTCACACAATAATAATTCGATGTAACCGCTGGGTTAGTTAAGAAACGAAATACAATAATTAGAAGTTTGATATTTGTTTTGTCTAAAAAATCGTAAATTTTATGAAGAAAACGAATTTAAAATGCGAACGTTTTTGGAAAAAATGTTTTCTCGAAACAATATTTTTAAAATTTGCGTGTCCGATAGCACAATAAAGTTTTCAACCGATATTGCTCTAATTTTTAGGCTTGTTTCTCTATATTTTCTATTTGAAGTAAGAAATTTTATGATTCACGCAAAAGCGTGAATATAAATAGGCAATGAACATAACTCAGATTGCCTAATATATTAGTTAAAAAAAATTGTTTTCGAAGGCGGAATCCATTCAAAATTCTCCATTTCAACACTTTTTAGGTGGAAAATGAACGGTTTCTAGCACAAAACTGAAGAAGAATACTACCTATATTTTTTGATATTTCGACAAAACAACAAAAATTTAACATTTTACTATTTTCAGGTAAAAATTTAGACTAGAAACAAATATCATTCTGAGATCCTCTCCCAGGTGGACAATGTTTCCCAAAAAAGTTATTTTTATTTTTTGTTTAATTCAATTTTTTTTGAAAATTAAATTGTAGTATGAATTGAATTTAAAAATCGTTAGGGATATTTATAAAAAAAATTATACACAACAAAAATACTTTCCTATTCATACTGTTTTCAGTAAGAATGTTAGAAAAAAAGAATTATATAGAGCTTATTACATATTTCTGTGTTAAAAAAGTTTAATTTTTAACATCGTTATTAATCATTTTGAATTTTAATGGTCAACTTCATTTCAGAATGAATTATATTGTATAGGTATTTTTTCTTTTTTTTTTTATAAAAAATAAACATTCATAAATAAAATAAATCCTCACTATTAGAAAATTGTATTTTATTCAGTTATTTTATATTGATTGATAGATTTTAAAAAAATGTAGTTTTTGAAGTTTTTAGTTTAGTTAAATACCTATAATTAATAATTATATTGGATGGAAATATTTTTATCAATTTCAAAATTCAATTTTAACAACTTCAATTTCAATTCCATTTTGTTAAATAGACTTTTTTGATAAATTTATAGCTGATATTTTTATTAAACATTTCTTTATATACAATATACTAAAAATGTACTTCTAACATTTAGTTATTATTTAGTTCTTTTAGCAAAATCGTAAAAAAAAAAAACAATTTTAAAAGTATACTTTGCTTGAAAAATGAAGTGCATTTCTTAATTTTCTATCTGATTGTGTTCAAGCATTTAGGTAGGTATTTTCTTTCTTGTATTTCAGTAAAAATATTTTTAAATTCTAGTTCCGAATCAAAAACATTTCAAAGAGTTAGTAAAAAGAACTCAAAACATTATTAAAATCGAATGAACAACAAGCCTAGCCAAAAACCTTGCCTTGGTTAGGCCTATAAAATATCCTTCACTTTGTAGTTCATATAAAATGCATTCTAAGATACCCCATATAAATCCCAGACAGAAAATTTCAATGGATTGGAATCCTGCCATTATAGTCAGAACAGAATGTACTATAAGAGAAGAAAAGAGAGCCGAGGAGCATCTCACATTGTTAGAACTTTGTGAAAGAAATAAAAGGGTATAAAGAAAAACTACTTCAGTTTGGTTGCTTTTTGGATTGGTGCCTTTGCCTTGTCTCGTCCTTCAAAATTGGAAAATTCTTCATTCTTTAGTTCCATCGTCGTCGTCGTCGTCGCTGTTCCTGCTCCTTGTCCCATTATAGCTTTTCTCTTTATAAGTATACAAATGTATAGATATTCTAAACTTCTTGGTACCTATAGGTTTTTCTTATAACCATCCCATTCCCATCCCATTCTATCATCGTCGTCCTTACAATTCCCATTTCTCTTTGTGTGCACTCATCCAAATAAATAATACGAAAAACTAAATTTATTTCCTTCACTCTTATGTGCACATAAGTGTCTATCTATGTGCTTCTGGATGGATGTGCACGAGTCAGCACTTGAATGAGATTTCGTCCAATTTTCTTCGCAAAGTTTATTATCCTTTCTCGATGTGATGGCGCTGGCTGTACTCTCTGTATAGGTACAGCATCCAGAGCTGCTGAAGCTGATGTCGTTGTGTCCTTATATTGTTGTTGGTGTTGTTGTTGCTATGGTATTTCCGATATTCTTTGCGCTCCTCTTTTGTATGAATTTGCAGTCAAAACTAAAGAAGAAAAAAAATATACATCAGAAAAGATAGGAGCGAGAAAAGGATTGAATCCTTTTTTTTTGTGCTCCTTCCATGTTGCTGCCGATATAGACGATGCGATGGAAGGAGGGTAAAAAAACACCCAACCATCACAGCAACACCATATCACGCAGCAAAAGCTCTTTATTTCTTGTTATGGAGAAAAACTTTAGAGATTTTTTTTTCTGTTGAATCTATTTGAAAGGAGAAAATGGGAGTAGTAAAGAGATTTTCTTACAACAAGCAAAAAAAAAAAAGAAACTCCAATCTCCAAATGATGTCAAAATCATTCGTAGACGACTTTCGGATCCCCGAAAAAACAGATACTTTGGCGTCAGCTTGCACCCATTGCCATTATATTGCCTTACATAAGAATATCCAGACTATATTTTTCTGACGAATGGTCCCTCAAATTTTTTTGCACTGCATCCCATTCAATATTGTGTAAAGGTGCGCTTTCTTATATCCGTCGCCAAGCACACAAAGGACGAATGCGAGAGTTCGATTTTTGAAAAAGTTTTCCATTGTTCGCGCGGATAAGCCAGGACCAAAAAGTTTTGCTACAACAGCTTCTTGAGAAGACTTTCTTTTCCACATGTGTGCCGCCCCAAAGTGGCTTGATACAGTGTAATTCAAGTTTTTCAAACTCAACAAGAAAAAAAAAATGATCAAAGAGAATTTTGTTGTTCCAAAAATGTGTAAGAGTGTGAGTGAGTGTTTGAGTGTGTTCACAAACAATGTAACAAAAGTGCCACTTTTTCTTCTGCAATAGCAGCAATACAAGCGAACAGGAAGGTTGAAGGTAAATTTGAACCAACAAATTAATAAAAAATGTTTAAGATTAAAATCCTTAATTGCACCTATTTATTAAATGGGAAGACATGGAATTAAATGTGCGGACCCGAATATCCTTCATCTGTAATACAATATTATCTGTCCGCGTCGATATTATTACAAGAGACTAATAACCAAGGCGTTAATATGTTGGTTATATGGGAATAATGGAATTAATTTGTTAATCGTTTGTGTTGGCAAATTGGGGTCATTAGTGTATTTTGCGATTGCGAAAGTCTTCTTTGTTCACGGGGGTACCATAAAAGGATAAAGTTAAATGTCTGAATTGAATGAAGGATGCAGCAGGAAGTCATTTTTATTTTTATCAGTTACAAAGTTTTCATGGAGTTTGTAATTGGAAGGCTGACCAATTTTGTATAGGTTTTATGTATCTCCAAATTTAAATCGGGCTAATAATTTTTTTTGAAAATTATTAGTTTTTTAAGAAAGCACAAGAAGTGGTCTTCTTCGCATCATAATGTTCTTCTTTAGCACTGAGGGTATTACGTATTATATGAGGGAGTCATGTGACACAAATGTCAAATTTTTTCATAGATTTAAAAAAAAATAACTTAATTACTAATACTTCAATAAACTTTATTTAATACTAGTTGACCCGACGGACTTCGTTACGCCTCTTCTGCTATTTACTTCCAATTTTGGAGTGTGGCAATCTTTTCAAAAAAAAAAAAAATCGGGTCACAACATCAAAATACAGGTTTTTATAAATAAAAGAATGCGTTTTTTGAGTTCTATTGATATCATTATCAAGATTGATGTTTGTAGACTTAAAGTTTCTATGTTTAGAATATGAAATATTACGAATTTAGGCTATTCATATGAGTTGGAAAACTAACTTTTTTGAACCCCTATAAAACAATATAAGCCAGGACTTGAAAAAATCGTTCGAAAAAAAATAATTTTGGAGTGGACCACGCTAACCATTTATGGTATGAAAATAGTTGTTGGCCGATTCTTAGACTTACCCGATGTACCCACAAAATTTCATAAAAATCATTCCAAAAATACATACCAAAATTTGTTGGTTGGATAACCCTAACCATTTTATCATATGAAAATTCATGTTGGTCGAATGGCCGATTCTCAGACTCCCCGACATACACAAAAAATTTCGAAAAGATCGTTCCAAGAAAATATAAAAAAATTGACTGGACCACCCTAACAATTTAGAGGTATGAAAAATAGATGTTTGCCGATTCAGTCCATCCGTTTCGGAGGAGTTTGGTAACAAACACTGCGACATGAGATTTTTATATATAAGATAAAATGCGTTTATTCATTTTAAAACTATTTTTCTTATCCGGTGGATAACTAAAAGGAATTTTCTAATTTTTCAATTTGGATCCGATTTTAACGAATTTTTTTTTTTTCATTTTCTTGAACTACTTTTTTATAAGAATATCAATACAAACTTAAACACAAATTATTGATTGGACAAAATCAAGTACGAGTCTAAATGTTTTATTTTCTTCAAAAGCAGTTTTGAAATTTGTTTTAATTTTTATTTTCAAAAACTTAGAGTAGGTTTCTTGTTAAAACGAAGAATCCTTCAAAAACGGCGAAAATAGTCAGTAGATATATGGTTTTTTTTAAACCCATTTATCTTAATTGAGGTTTTACTAAATTGGCCTCTTCTTTCAAGAGTAGGTACGAAAGTAAAAAAAAGTAAGAAAAGTACAAATATGCTTTGCTTCCGGTAGGGCATTTGGTTTTTGGTTTGTGAAAAAGAGTTTAAAAATTATTTTTTAATCCATAAATTTTGTTTTCTGCATCAGTTTTTTTTTTTCAGCCGGAAAAAGTTGAAAAATTATTTTGTTGAACTTTTTCACTTTTTGAGCCATATAACTATATTCGCTTTAGGAAAATATTTTTTTTTTTTAATTTTCTTTCTAAACGTTGATAAATTAATAATGCACTTTATAACTTACTTTTCATTTTATCTCCAAAAATTTAGGTACACTAAAAAATAAATATTTTTTAATGATTAAGAAATAAAAAAAAACCCTCATGACAAAACGTCAACATAGGGTAAATTAGGGCATTATGGCATACCTAAGCACAAACTCAAATAACTTTACTACGGACAACAATTTTTATTTCAATCATTTATTTTTTATTAAATATATTCGGCATTTCTGAAATAAAATTGTAAATAACTTTCATAAAATTAACGTTAAATTGAGGTTAATTTCAAATTTAAAAAAATGCAGAGACATTATGTAAGTTACTTTTGAAATTAGTTTTACATAAGGGCATTATGACGCAGTTGGGTATAATGTAGCGCCATAATGCCCTTATTCCATCTGCGCCATATTGCAAAATATACACATATTCACAAAACACCAAAAACCAAACACAATTCTTACTTCATTTAGAATATTACAAGTTATTTAAACAAACCAAAACTGTACTCTGCATTCCACTCTTCACAACAAACACGTGCATGTATAGTTACCGAGATACACACAAACAAAAACAAAATGATATTATATTGGAACCCAGAACCGGTATATTTTTTTGTTTTCTTTTTTGTTTAGCACAAAAATAATAGCACTGACCTGCGATTTTCACAAGGCTAGTGTTCGACGAAGACCAAAGTTTCTACATTGGTTTTATTTTAATGCGAGTATTGGAAGTATGGTAGTTGAGAAGTGCGCCATAATGCCCGGTGCGCCATAATATCCGAAGTTACCCTATCATTAAAAATGAGAATTAATAAAAGATAACTTAGGTATTTCAATTTTTCAACAAATCTGTTTCGGCTTTATCGCGGAAGTAAAACAAAAACAATTGTCACTGAACAGAAATGTAAAATATTCTTTATTTGATCTTAAGTAAAAATAACATTAATTTTTAACAAAACTGTTGATTTAAGATTGTGTTTCACTATTTACACTTTCAACCACATCACCTTCTCTAAACCATCTGTTTTTCTCAACTGAAGAACAAGATAAAATTTCTTTACCCTCTTCCTCAACAAGAATTCAAATAAAAATAATACGAAGTGAAAAATTACGATTTGCCTCTTGTAGAAGATCACTGAGGCATTGATCCCTCTTTTTGTGTGTCTCTATAAAACAAAATTCACTTCATCCATGAAACATTGAAAGTGAATAATAAATCCTTATAACGATCACTTCCTGAATCTATGAAAAAAAGGATGCGCCAAAAAGGGTGCCTTTCTGCTCACACACAGGTAACATGGATCTAACCTTCTATCTGTCTGATTAATAAAAAAAAAAATCTAAATAATAATAAATAGGCATCTTCTTCCGGGCGCTTAAATTAATTTGAAATCCTTTTGTTTGCTACGACTATATCGAGTATCCCAGTTGGTATTTGTGATCAAAGTGAAATGATATCCTTTTTATATATCCCTTGAGCTATAGTTTTAAAGTTTGCTCTAAAGAAGATAAATATTGAAAAATTTAATAAACCTGGGAGGTGAATAAACGGTTGATAGTTATATTCAAATTGAAAGGAGTAAAAGGATGTAAATTTAGAAGATTGATTTGCGTACGATGCGCAGCATGTGGTGCATTTTTTTTTTCTCTTTTTTTGGAGGTGGTAACCAGAGGGATTTGCATTTGACTGTGTTGCAAGCAGGATGAAATATTTTACGATAATGCTTGCATAAGAAAAATGGGCGGAATATTGATATTGATGGAGTGTCAAATTATTGGATTAGAACAAAGTTATAGAAAATAGAGGAGTAACATTCATTCAAAATGGAAACAAATAATTTTTGAAAAGGAGTTTTTTAAAAAGAGAATAGAAGTTGATGAAAATAAAAATCTTTAATCTGAAGGAAAGATTCAAAAATGGTATAAGTTTACTTATATTCGGCTCGAAGGACCATATTTAAATTGATCTAAAATCTAGTTAACATTAAACTTAAAACATCAAATCAAATTCTAAGCGGTACCTGCATATAGTTTTCTAAACACAATTATGTCTCACACACGTTCCACACATAAAAAATAAAATTTCAAAACTCAAAACTAAATCGACCGGAAATTATTTTGCATATAAATTTAATTTGACAAAAAACACCAAATGCGAACATTTGAATATGCTACGAGTATGCATACAAAAGAAAACAAAAATAAACCTAGAACCCATTAAAAATTGAACTGAATCCTTTTTCTCTATCAAATCGACAAGGGTCGAATAGGATCATCACTTTTGTATCTCTCGACAAAAACAACAACAACAACAACACGAAAAATCAAACTCACACATAAAACAAATCCAAACCACAAAAGCCTCTATCTCTCTATACACAACTATACACAACCACTTCACTATACTATTCACCGCGTTTGTATGTCCAAACTGATTTTTCTATAGAAATACCTGAGTGAAACCAAAAAAGGATGCATTCATCCTTGACACAATCAAATCAAATAAAATCAAACACACAAACAAAAAAGAAAAAATATCTTTAACCCATCGCACAAAAGATATACAGAAGCGTGAAAGGGTATGGCACTCGTACCTATACTCTCGATTTAATGCATATTTTTCAAAAATTTTATGCATGTCGCAGGATAATAATCGAAAGTAGGACATAAATTACCCAAATCAATTGTTTCTTTTTTTTATATTTTTTTTTGCAAAGGCGTCGCGATGTTCGATATATTTTTCGATCAACTGATGTTATATTCGACACATCCAATAACATGGTTTTTAATGCCTTTGGATATTCAAAAAGTCGAGTGGTGTTGTAGTTGTTTTTGGGTATGCCAACAATATGCAAACACAGCAACCCTTTTTTTAAATTTAAAATAGAAAATCATAGAACACACAATTTCTACGCTTTACTGAGTTTATGAATTTGCGCATAAATTATTATCCTGACACATGATCGAGATCGTTGTACAGCAAATATAAAACCAGAGGCAAACAGTGACTATTAAACAGCGAATTACTATCAGGGAGCCTTTTAAGTACCTCACGTATAATCTTTTTCTATCGTACATCGGTTAAGTATAATAGGTTTTAGAGGTTTTCTTATACGAATTAAAAATGTTGGTCCATTAAAATAGATTTAAGTGTATCAGTGATCTGCGATTAAGTGAAAAATTAAAACGCTGAACATTTCAAAATATCCTACTGAATTTACTGGACTACAAATTGGAAAAAACCTTCATTGACATTTCTACTACTTCTGTCTAGCCAAAAAAAGTTTTCTCTTGTGCAAAATGATCTTTGTAAATTCCTAAACAATGACTCACTAGTTCATATATTTGCAATTTTTGGGGATGTTCTCACAAACTATATTTGCGTAATAGTGAAAAATTGAGAATTCCACTTCAAAACGTTCCCACATTTTTGCTCGTGATATACTTTTTTACTTTCGCAACCTATTCTCTGGGAATATTCTCAAAAAGAATTTTACTATACTAGTTCCTACGGTGACCAACTTGCTGAAAATACGTTCCAAACTGACATACAGAACAGTTACACATTACTGTATTATGTTGACTGATCCGGACCATACAGACTTTTAAGACTAAGTTGACCTTTAAAAATTAAATTAATAATTTGGCAAATGAAGTTCACGATTTAATATATGAAATTCATTAATTTGCAAATCAAATTCACCCTTTCAGTAACTATTCGTATTCAGTTTTAACACAATTTGCAGATAGCAGATAGTAAATAAAATCATTTACTACTTTAAAATCAGTTACAGCTTTGTACTCAGTTTAAATGAAAATGAAATGTTCAAACAAAACCCTTTTCCTGAACTTTTAGCTTTCAATTGCTACTCTTAATTAAATTTATATGTTTAAGTCTTATAGCCGAAACATACTTTTTTAATTTTCATGTTTCATTTAACGAAAACTTATCAGTTCAAGTTTTGTACTGAACTATTTCAACTATAAAAAAAAAATTGAATCGTTTTTATTAAAAGTATGAACAACAACATGTTATAATTTTCGTTTTTTAGTACAGTACAGTACAAGTAGACATTACTGTGTCTAAATAAACAAAAGTTTCTTTTTTTTTAAGTAACGGTGTTTTCTGACATTTTTAGTATGAAGCGTTTTAATGTGTTTTCTATTACTTCAGAATAGCCTCGCTGCATTTGCTATAGCAATTTTATTTTATCAACTTTTTAGAGTTAGTCAAATAATTTAACAACTTAAAGCGACCTTCTTTTTTATTTGATTTAAGGAATTTTATTTTGTTATTGTTAGTAGAAAAAAACTTGAAAATTTTAAGTTCCAAATCTACTTGTAGAAAAGCTTTAATTCTTATAGTTTTTTTTTTTTTTCAAAATGTGCCCACTTCTGCTAATGCCTTTCAATATGGTTCTTGATCGATCCAATCATCGTCAGTAATTCATATTCCACACTAAGGCTCTTATTATGCTCATCTTGAGTTTTTTTTTTTTTCATTTAAAACTTATTTCTTATAGAAAATCCTGCATGCACGTCATATCGAATCCAATCGTTCTTCATGAAAATCATTTCATTTGTTCGCACATCAACTTCCTACTTTTTAATAATATACACCGCACCATAGCAGAAAACCCACTCCTCTCTCACTATGCCTGGTGATTTAAAAGCAAATAGGAAGAAAATCCAAAATACTCAAGTCACTTATTTTACCTACAACCGCTTTTGACGTGACTTAATACCGAAGGATTAGCTCAAATTAAGTTTATTATCATCAATCTATCGACTTCCTTAAGCTGGAACATCAATTTCCTTAACTCAATAGCTGCTGCTGTTGGTTGATGATGGTGGTACTGTGTATTACCATCGTCATCTTCCCGCCATCATCGTCTTAAAATCGCTCTACATGTCTCTGTGCAATGTGGTATAAGATAGCAACTCCTGTTCCGCATGCAAGCAAGGACATCTTATCCCCTCCTCCTCCCCTGTGCCTCTTCCAATCCTTCGTGTATGCTTATTTGCGTTAAATTACCATCAAACCAAAGATCCAGAACGAAGCTCATCATCTTGGGCTTCTTATTCGGAATTGAAAGGATGTTGATACAATCACGTGCACCATACTACAGCGCCACCTACATCTACAACAAGACTATACTCATCACCATCATTTAGGATACCCAAGTCGATGATGCCTGGGATTGGGAATCCCTCAAATCTTAACGATCGCATTCCCTTTTTTTTTTATGTCATCATCAGGAAATTAAGAACAAGAAAAACAAGAATAAAAAAAAACTTTGAGAATTTTTTCCTGTGCGGCTCCTCTTTCCCCCCGGATAACTCTCCTAAAAGCAACACTTTCACTTTTCATTTTCATTACGGAAAATTTCGTTTTTCCTTGTCTTCACCGCCGCCATCGCCATCGTCTTCACCGTGTCGTGTCGGTATAGACTGTACCGAAAGGAGAGGAAATTTAATTTTCCATTTCATTTTCTTTGCAAAAATGTCCCCCCTCCTCTGCCCTCGTGCCCCTGCCGTACAATCGTTTTCATTAAATACAAATTTCATTCATAAAATTGCCTTCCCATCTTCGTTTGTACCCCGCACCACCCTGCCAACCGCCCGCATTTCACCCGACAAACGAACGTTGCCAAAGTAAATGTTATAATGAGTGGCATCGCAGGAGCTGTGTAGTGGGTGTTGCGGGGCTCGGTGGGGCAGGAAACCCGGGATAGAGTAATTCAAAAACCGGGCCAACAAAAACTACACGACCGACACGACGAAGAGAAAATGAAAGTAAACCGTTATTTTTTTTTGTTCATCTTGTTTTTGTTTCTCATTTTCATTTTCTTTTTTTTTTAGTCAGATGAGTTGGCTGCCGGGTTGTTAGGTGAGGTGAAGTAGAGGAGGTTGGGGTGAGGGTGGGTATAAAATGTTTTCGGGATGTTCGTGGTTCGTTTATTTGCAATTAATTAAAATTTTGTTAGGGTTGGTTAGGGATGGAAATCCGTGTCAGTGTTATGTCTGGTTTTTTTTTTGTTCGTTTTTTTTCTTATTTTATTCTCGTTTTTCATTGCAACTTTGATGGGTTGGGGGGGAGGAGGAGGGAAAATTAATTTGTTATACTCTGATGAAGAAAGGTGTGTGTGTGTTGATTCTTTAACAGCAGACGGAGTTATTGAACTTTTTGTGTGCCATACTGTCTGTGTTCTTATAAAAGAGAGAACGCAAAAGCTGCTAATAAGGAATGTTAACGAGGGAAGTCTTCATTTTGAAATGGCTTTTGACTTTGGGTGGGGGTATAAATGGCTGCGAAGACGATATGCCGACAACGGTTGTGTCCTTGTCCTATATACTACCTTTTTACGTCTGAGTGCGGGAATCATATTTTTTTTTCTTGTTGTTCGAGACTAATTTAATTAATTTTGGAAAAATTAGGACAAGGTTAGGTACCTATAATGGCGGAAAATGTTTCACGATTGTTGGGAAATTGTTTTTGGGTTTGTTTAAAAGGTTAATGACACGAAGGAAAGAAAACAAAATTGGGAAGCTCGCAGGTCTTTAACTAATTTAAATATTTTCTGATGGTGTTGAAGACTTTTTTTTTGGTATTTTAGCTGAATATGGATGGTTTTGTAATGTTATAATGGAAATATGTGTACAAAACAAAGTATTCATTTAATGTGGTATTTGAAGTTTTTATCCGATCAAACGAAATAGACAATAAAAATGAACAATAAAGTAGAATTGATCTGTTTTGGTTTCATCTGACATAATGACACATTTCCAGTGTGATGGAAAGGATAACTTGACAAATTGTGGCATGAAAGAATTCAAGTGCACTAAGCCAAGTAGACAATTAAACACGGCCTTATGAAAGGATTGTTTTTTTCATGGTTCATTTGCTTTAAATCAATGAAATAATGCGAAGAGAGGATATAGATTGTATAGATATTCTTTCATCCGATTTGTCAACATTTGGTCAAGAAAAACCATATTAAATAGACGAAATCACCTTTTAACAAGTATTTGCAAATAATAGAAAAGTGAAAAGATACGACAGTAAGTTTAAAAATTAACCAAATTGTATAAAATAATAAACAAAAAATTTTTTTTATAATGTTAAATTATTTAAGATCAATAAAAAAAAAAACCCTGAAGAAGTTGTGAATAGCGACGAAACGTTGGGTAAAAGATGAAATAAAGTTTTTTTATTTGCATTTAAAATCAATTGACCAAAATAGCCTGCATTACCAAATATAAATCTACAAATACGACAGTAATACCATTCAATAGAATTAGGTATAGTTGTAGAATTGAAAAATAGCAATTCATTTTTTTTATTAAAATCCTGTGTCTGAGAGTTTTACTCAGAAAACTCCACAACTAACTCAGAATTTTTTTGTTGAAAAATGTTCTTTTTTTTTAAGCTGCTCTAAAAATTTAAACTTTTTTTTTTCTAAATTTGTTTTTTTTTTTTATTTACTAAAATTTTGATGGCATTCTTTGTTTAGAGGAAAAAAACATTCAACAAGATGTTTTTGTTATTTTTAAATCAAATTTAATACTATTTTTTTAAGTTTTATGATAATTATAATATGATAATAAATTTAAATTAAATAACTCTCTCATGTCATTTTACACAAATTATTCAATATTCCAATCCAAGCAACCATAAAGGTAAAACATTTTTTTCTATTCATCGTTTTATTTTTTTTTAAATCCCGATTTTGAGGAGCTGTTTTTTAAATCAAAATGAACTTCATTTAAAACCTTAAAAAGATGTTTCCGTTCTTTAAAATATTTTTTTTTCTGTTTGAAATTAATTTTTGAGAAACGATGGAAAATAAGAAAAGCACACATACGCCACAGTGACCCTTTTTTAGTTGATCACACAAATATCTGGATAAAAAGAATAAAGATGACTTTTGTTGAACGTTCACTGACAGTTTATACAGTCGCTCAATCGCTAGTTACCGTTAAAAAAAAATACTGTCAAAAATTGATCCAAGAACTTGTAAGGAAATAGTTTAAATCTTTCTGTAAATACCTATGTCAAAAAAGAAATCAACTACAAACCAATACTCATTTAAAAAAATAATATGTTTACATTAAAGAAACTAATAAAAATCTTCAAAATTCAGCGCAATGAACAAAATTAGCCTGACTTAAGCCAGACATTCTTAAACAAAGCCTAAGTGTTTTATGAATAATTGTTTTTCATCCTTTTAAAAGGAATTAATTTTTTGCCTAATGAAACGAGACCAATTAAAAATTTCAACCAACCTCTTGTCATACACTTCAAAAGCAACGACATCAAACTTCTTTATGTGAGATATGTGAAGTGTGTTAGGACATAAAACAAAAAATATAATGAAGCTAATTTATGCACATGTGACATCCATCTCATTTGCTTATATCCTTTCATTGAAAATTCATGATGCAAATCAGAAAAAAAAAAAAAAAAAAATTGCACGGATTATGCATTTATTCACTGCGTTTTGTGTTGTGTTTCATGCATCTTGCATTTTTATTGTTTACGCGGCTCAGGCAAGGAGTATTCTTGACACCTGGTGCTCAACACATTTCATAATTACTTGCAAACACTCGAACTGCCACATGTCATCTCATAGCTATTATTATTTTTTTTCACTTTTCAAAAAATGAGAAAAAAAATATCCTTGAGATGTGTATAGGAAATCCTTGAGATTTTCAAAAGAATATTATACCGACACTCTACTTCTCCTCCCTTATATGCATAACATATATGAAGAATGTTTTAAATTAACATAACAAAAAACAAGGCGCAGGAATATTTATTCAAAAAAAAAAAAAAAATGAAAATAATAAAAGAATATAAAAATATAAAATGCGGGAACAATATGAAAGGATTCAAAGATGACAAAAATATAAAAACGACAAAAACACTCAACGGGTTCCCTCTGGCAAGGTATCCTAACGACACGTTCCCCATGTCATACATCACAATCACAATCAAAACACTCTTTCGCCGCGTTCAAGTTCTTGAAATATCCTGATGTGAAACCTGAAAGAACTAACTATACCGACGTTACGACGTGGGTTATACTCTGTAACTGCTGGTTTTGTATGGGGTTGGTATATTGGTACACCTCCGCCATTCCAAAGCAAGAAGAGGAAATGTCACGCCATTGTCACATAATCACCCAGAAGATGTACTTTCAATTTCAGGACCTCAATGCAAAACAATAAATGAATTCTCCCGCACTTGCTCTCCTTGTCCTTGCATACACACATCCTGTTTCTGTTTGTGCTTATTATTTTTATGATTATTTCTTTGAATTGTTGTTGCTTTTCTTTCTGAGGAAGGAGTTTGTTTGTTTTTTTTTTTCAACTCGATTCCATATTATGATTATTTTTTCGCAATAATTCCTTTTGTGCCATTGAATCCTTTTGATATGGGGATATGACGACGAGTGTTTTTTTGAACGTATACGATAAGTGGGATACCTACATCGTCGTATCGGTTTTTTTTTCTACATCACATCACCATCTTTCTCTCTATGGCCAGCATCGTGAGCTCATATACCGAAACCGAAACCGATTCCGTCACCATCTTTCGGCACAATAATAACTTTATGCACAGAATACATGAAGAAGGTGGAGGAGGAGAAAGTGTATATTCTTATAAATAGAGTGATATCCTTGAACCGGTATAATATTATCCGCGAGCAGCACAACACAATACGATTTTGAATTAATTTGAATTGAAGCGAATAATTTGGATATATCTTCATATAAGGGGGCGAGTTCAGCTTGCGACTCACGACGAGTATGTAATTTTGCTTTATTGTTCGCCGATATGGAATGTTATTTCATCGTAAAGAAAGAAAAAAAAAACGTATCCACTTGGGTTTGTAGCTGGAACGATGTGGTAATGCTCTAGCTCAGTTCTTCCATTCAATTTCTATACATATTTATTGTATATTAGATATGTTAATGATGTGTGTTGTTCGAAATACTTTATTTTTATTTAAATGTTAAACGTTCTGTGGGATAAATTTGAATTTGTTTAGCAATTGCTATTCGTTATTGCGATTTTTTTCCTTAAACAAAAAAAAGAAATCATTCGTGCAAAAAATAAAAAAACACGCAAATATTCTATACATAAATGTTTACAATTGAAAAGAAATTACTAAACGAGACTTGTATTTTTTTCTTAACACGTGTCATGGTAGGTTACATGTTCCACCTTCTTTAACTGAGTGGAATAAAGAATTTATTAAAATGGTTAAAATTGTTGTAAAGGTTTTAGATTTTATTTTTAATATGAATTAATTTAGTATTTTTTTTATTTTTTTTCAAATGAAACAGGATTATGTCTGTAAAGAATAAGGTATGCGGTTTTAACAACTGCTAGAATCCATTTCGTGGTAATCCATTTCAAAAACTCTAATTGTAATAAAATAATATCTAATGGTCTGACTGTGTCGCAATACAGTCAACAAGTTAAAGGTTTATTAATCTGGAACTACAAAGCTAATCGACGTGAATTGAAAATTAATATATTCTACAATGGTGTAGGAACTAACTTCTTCACGGGAACTACATTAAAATGGAAAATAAATTCACTTTTTACAGGTGAGGTTAATTCGTATTAAATACTAAATGTGAGAAAAAACTTTAATTTTTTCGGGGGAACAAAAGTTTACGTTATCGATGCATTAGAAAAGCTGGAATTAACGTTTTTAAATTCTTTAAATGAACGGTAAGAATACTAAAAAATAATTGTTCTTGCTTCAGCTCGTCAGGTATGAAACCATTTTAAGACATTTTATCCCACAGAAATCAATTCTTGAACCAATACTCTTTTGCATGTTCAACAGCGATCGCCTTCTTTATTCTTTAGTGCTTCATTGAACTTTCAATCTGTTAGATGAACATTTTTTTTCTAATTTTGCTAAGAAAGTATAAAGTTGCACTTTGCAGCAACTGCGCGATGTTGTTTATTTTTACATAATTTAATTCAATTCAATATAACAAACTTTGATTTGATTGCAGTATAAAATGTTTCATCCCTTATCTCTCCAATAATTTGAACTCTTCTCGGTTATTTCTCACTCGTACTATCAATAATAATCAAACTAAATAAAGGAATTATAAAAATTAAAACTAATTTTTTTTTGACACCTTTCGTCCCTCGCAAAACATTTTTTAATACTTTTCCCTACAAAGATTTGTTCATTGTTAACTAATTTTACTATTTCATTATCTATTTCTTAACTTATATCTTAGGTTTTAACTATAAATAAGCGTTTCCGAAAGATCATAGTAATTAGCTTCATTTAAACAAAAGAGCTGAGCGGCAAACTTCATTTAGTTTTAATTTTCTTAAAAATTCTTTTAAATATTGACTCAAAAATATTAAAGGGGGATCATTTTTCAACAGCTATTTCAAATTCAGCTAGAGTTTATTCCAGGGTACAAACTGGCGGATCTACAACTGAGTAGAAGGTCGTATTTAAAACTTCGAAATTGAGGTCCGAATAAGAATACAATTAACGGGCATTGTCTTCGTCATTTGCTGTAGCATGTAGGTACTGCCTTAAGGATGTCAAGAACTTTTCCTTTCTGTTTTTATTATTCAGTGAGCTTACATAAGCTAGTAGTCTTTGATGATTGTAATACGAAAGCACTAAGTTTGATTTTCAGCCTAAAAGCAAGTGATTTTTTTTTCACACTCCGTTGCCTTAAATTTTTCTTAATATTGCTACAGTTAAACCTGCCTTAGTTTAACTTTAAGACCCACTAAACAATTCCTTTAACTTCAAACGATGAAAAAAGCTAAAAGTGGTTTTCGGGACAAAAAAAAATCATCTTGTAGCAATCTGGGTGGGTATGTAGAAAAACCTCAATACATCATTGTAGATATGCATGTATATGTTAAAAAGAAACCACTTCCATCATATTTGCACCATAGAATCCATCGCGGAAACACCATCAGCTAAACTTTTTGACGGAAGTCAACCCTTTTTTTTTTGTTGTTGTTGTTGCTGAGCAACCAAGACCTTGCACCATCAGCATCACATCACATACGAACGACATCATACAAACGACATCCGAAAAATCACAATGCTCTTCATGCCGCCATTAGCGAGCCGAGAGGAAGAGTGCTGTTGTGGCAGTATGGGAAAACTTCTTGGTGCTTGTTTTTGCTTCTAGCATCCTGCTTGATGGAGGTTTCTTGAGCTGTGTTTGGTGTTTTTTTTTTTTTTTATATCAATTTTGCCCAGGGTACGTTGTACTTGAACATGTCGAAAAAGTCCTCGCATCCTGCAAGGATTCTTGTATTTTTTTTTTTTGTACTTGTTTTCTGTACTATATTTGTTTTGCACGTTCTTTTATTATGAATTTGAAATTTTTTCTTTGAATTTGAATAATTTCGGCAGACCGACGACGTGGAAGGATTCAATAGAAATAACACATTCACTCATACTTCTTCGAGCGAGTTTTATATCTTCTTCTTAGTGTGCGTATATGTTCAAGAATATCTTGGTTTTATTTTTCTTCTTCTTCAAAAATAATAAAAATAAAAAAATGTATAAAGAAAGGAAGGATGAATATAGAGTATAAAAGAAAAACGAATCCTTTTATCCCTTTAGGCCGCACCCACCCTGCTTTGCTTATACTTGTGTTGCCACTACAAATGTTTGCTAGGACACATATTTGCTTTAGAGACGTGTAGTCTAACATTGTTGCCTCTCCGGTTACTGTTTTTTTTTTATATGACATACACACATACTCACACAAACATTGGGTTATTTTTTTTTTTTTTTTTCAAGGAGCTCACTATAAAATGATAAAGAATTTCATTTTCCATCTCTCCGATTTGGCTTAGAGCCGGATTCCATGTGTATGTATGTTGTACTAACGTACATTGCTTACATGCATACATGTGTGTTATTTTCTTTTTCAACCCTAAAAAATTCTGCGTTAGCTCTTTTTTTATAGCATCACGAGCCAAACCAAAAAAGGACTCGCAATGTAGATTTGAAGGGATGTTTTTCTTTTTTTTTTATGCTGATGGTTGTGATCATAATAGCACACATGAAAAATTATGCGTATACGTGATTGATTGGTATTTTTTTTTTTACTTCATACATAGGTGACTTTGTTGTTTTTTTTTTTTTGGATGGGAGTTATATTGGACGATAAGGGATGATATTGGAAAATAATAAAAATTCGGAGTAAAATCAATCGAGGGATGGGGATAGTGCGTTTAATCCTGAAGGAATTTTTCGGAACTAGTTTTGTGGAACTCATGTAAAAGTCTTGGTCTTTTTTCATGTCGGTAGGGTAGTTGAATTTAATAAGAAGTTTTATTGAAAAATGAGGTTGAAGAAACTACCGAAAAAATCAATCGAATAAAACAACACTCTATATCTACCTATCTACTAAACTAATTGTTACTATGTAACATGTTCCTCAAAGTAAATTGAATCACATGATACATTCTACAACGACTTCATTTGATAAAATTTGCATTCATCCATCATAAACTTATAAATCAGTGGAAGACCTATCACATTTTGTAGGACTTGTAGCACTAATAACGAAATGGTAATTTGTAAACCTTTCATCAAATCTGAATTAAGGGACAAAAAACATTTATTTAATCTTCAACCATTGTAAAAATTCTAGCTTTGACAGTTTTCCACCGAATAAAGAATAGTATAAATACGATGATATTCTGAACATCAAATTAAATGCATTTAAACTCTATCTAGTATTTTTCAGCGAAAAGACACGGTTGTGGATTACTTGCTTGTATTGTAGATATTAGATGGTACCTAACATTTTACACACGGATAAAGACTTAAGTAAAATTAACATGAAAAAATGTTGTTTTAAGATTATTTTTAATTTTAATTTAAATTCATCATTTTTTCATTCTTAAACGAAGTCTATTTAATACGAAAACGTGTTAAAAAAAAGCAGAAAGGCACAAAAAAAAATTGTTATTTATGTTAAATTATATTTATTTTTGATAATTTAAAATTTTTATTTTTGTGTAGGTATTTAATTTTATCTTTTTAGTATCGACAATTATATATTTTTTTTTTTTTTTTTCATAAAAACTATGTTTTTAGTTCTGATTTACAAACAGTATGCATTCATTAAATATTTGATTTCTGTATTCGACAAAACAAAGAATTTGAAAGTTATGTTCCTATTTTTTGACGTGATAACGTCTTATAAATCGATGAACCATGGCAGCCACCACAAAAAAGTGACGCCAAATTCTCCCGTTCCACTCCCGCACTTTCGCAGTGCGGCCAAAAATTTCAATTAAAAATTAAAAATAAACTTTTAGAGGTACAAAAATCTTCTATAGCTTATTTGAAAGATAATAACATAAAGCTTAATATAAATGAAGGATTTTTAAAAATTCCGTCATTTAATAGGGTAAACAGGGGTAAAACGGAAAGATGAAGTTTGGGCTAAAATCTAAATGCGAAATCGTAGAGAGTTGAGAGCTATGGATAGACAAAACTAATTTAAGAATAAAATTTTTAAACTAAGCAACAACGTTTTGTTTTAACGTTGTACACGTGTTGGGGCTATGACAAAATGATGATTTTGGGCAGGGGACATTTTTTTTGACAATTTTAAAGGTGCCAGGTGAATGATGAGGAAACAAAAATTAGGCGTCTGATACGCATTTTTTTCCAACACTCTGCATTTCGAAATATGAATTTTTGAAAAACACCATGTATTTTAGGGGTATTTTTGGATAATTTTGATTTTTAGGTTTTTTTTGGAGCGTTCAAAAAATCTCAAACTTATAGGACATGTAGGTTTTTCCCTTATGCATACATATGCAAAAAATCGTTTAGTGAGTTTTGACTGAATAACGGAAGAAACAAGTTTTTAAAAAACACGTTTTTTGACCGTTTTTAACCAACTTTCATCGTTTTTTATTTTTATCTTTTTTTTCTTTAATAAATACAGGAATAAAGTATACAGGGTGTCCCAAAAGTAATGGATCAAACGAAATATGCTGATAGGTCAACTTAAGGGCTCTCAGAATTTGGTAACTTGTTCATCCCAAATCCTTACGGTTTTCGATTTAATGCAGTTTTTGTGAAATTTCGAAAAATGCCGACTTTGCATCATTATTTTGCTTCCTCCGATCATAATTGATTTTTGTTTTTTACAATTCTTCCACTAAAACGTTGCATAATAATAGGAAATAATTAATTAATCAAAACATTTTTTATTTCATACGCCATTTTGCTGCAAATTAATTAACAGTTTCATGTTTTATAAAAACTCAATTTCTTACTTTTATTTCAGAGCAGCATCCCGAAAAAAAATTGTATGGTGTGATACTGGTTTATTATTTTAAAAACTTGCCGTGTTATTGCAGTTTTCAAAAATGTATAAAAATTTCCAAAGTTGAAATTAGAACGAAAGATATTACAATTTAAATGTAACAAAACAGGGTTTTTCAGAGAAAAATAACAAACAAAAGTCGAGACTTTTATTCAAAAAGAAATAAACAAACAACAGTCGAGAAAATGTGTTTATTTTTCTTTGTTATTTTTCTCTGAAAAACCCTGTTTTGTTACATTTAAATTGTAATATCTTTCGTTCTAATTTCAACTTTGGAAATTTTTATACATTTTTGAAAACTGCAATAACACGGCAAGTTTTTAAAATAATAAACCAGTATCACACCATACAATTTTTTTTCGGGATGCTGCTCTGAAATAAAAGTAAGAAATTGAGTTTTTATAAAACATGAAACTGTTAATTAATTTGCAGCAAAATGGCGTATGAAATAAAAAATGTTTTGATTAATTAATTATTTCCTATTATTAGGCAACGTTTTAGCGGAAGAATTGTAAAAAACAAAAATCAATTATGAGCGGAGGAAGCAAAATAATGATGCAAAGTCGGCATTTTTCGAAATTTCATAAAAACTGCATTAAATCGAAAACCGTAAGGATTTGGGATGAACAAGTTACCAAATTCTGAGAGCCCTTAAGTTGACCTATCAGCATATTTCGTTTGATCCATTACTTTTGGGACACCCTGTATAAAGTTATGATAGATCATGACCAAGACTATATGTGTGCGAAGTTTCAATCATTTTCGTAAACACAATTTTGAGATAACGATAAAATAAAATTTTAGAATTCAACAGGTTATAACTTTTGACCAAAAACAGATAGAAATTTTATTAAACTTTTATGAGCATCCTGATACAATTAAGTTTCATTTGGTATATCACACATAACGATAGACTAACTACAAGCTACACAATGTTAATTCAAGAAACTTGCGAAAAATCTCAAAACACCATTGGAGATCTGTTGCCACCATTGTAGCCACCAGTGATTGATACGTCATATGAAAGATTAAATAACAAGTTTTCACATGGTATAAAATTTTTTTAAAGGTTGTCAAACAAAAAAATTGATTCCATAGCGTGAGGACATAAAAATAAATGTTTTTTTGTTTTTTTTTAATGAAATTTGATCTAGTTCAAAAAATTCTAGCTCTTTTTATAGATGTCTCATAGACCTGAGCTAAGACAATAAGCTTTCAGATGGTATAAACTTTTGTATAGGTTGTGTGGGAAAAAATTGAATTAATGACGTGAGAAGATAAAAATTCATGTTTTTTTGCTTTTTTTGATGAAAATTATTGTTTTCAATACATTAATTTTATACTTTTTGCGCATTGTAAAAATTTAAAAATGGTTTTATTCTTAAGAAGAAATACTTGGCTTTTAAGTTGCACAATTTTTTTTGTACGCTTTTAAAATAAAAAAATTAATATAGGTAATGAGAAAATAAAAAAGGTATTTTTTTTAGCTTTTCTTGTAAATTATGACTGTTTGAAAATAGTAAATGCTTCAATTGACTCATTTTAAACAAAAGCACACAACCTGTTTTCTGACGACGTTATCACGTAAAATCATCGTCCGTAAACCGGCTTTACAGACAACCTCTTTTTACAAATAGGTACAGTTTCTACAAAGGAACCATAAGGTTCTCAGTTTAAAAAAGGCACTATTTTTTTATTTTCAGTACCATCTATCTTTTATTTGAACTAAATTTTTACATCTGACGTTATGAGCCAATTCAGGACAAACTTCTTATAAGGTCTAGGTAATAATTAATTGAATCAAATAGAAATCAATGTTATGTAACCTTGCATTACGTGTTTAAAAAAAACCTGAAAGTTCTCCTACATTACTTAAAAAACTAGCTATCGTAAACTTAATTTTTGTATTTTTTATTTGAACCTATTGCTTACATCTACATTTTAGGTTTGACGTTCTTTTTAAAATTCACGTAACAAAACTAAATTTACAATACAATACAAACAAAATATATAATAATGAAATCCCCAAAAATTATGTGATACAAAACGAAAAATAAAAAAAAGAATCCAGAGCAAAGGATCAAGAACCTTAATTCAACAAATCCACTATACCATTAAAATGGAGCACATTCCTTTTGTGTATATTCCACTCTCATATCGTAATTACGCATAAGCTTCCCTTGTTGTCATCCATATACGACTATGACTACGTTGAAGCTTGAAGGGAAACCAATCCATGTTTATTTTTTTTTTTTTTTTTGTTATTTTTCTTTATTTCATTTTATTATACTTTATTTTATTTTATTCTTCAACAAGGAGTAACGAAATATCTATACTATATCAAGCTCCCACGCTCCTGTGTATCCTTCCTTGTTCGTCGTATATATATTTTTACCCACCGCATACGGAAAAACCGGGCTAATTTAATAATATTTCTAATAATATAGAAATAATAATAATAAAAAAAAAAATCCTCAACAAAAAGAAGGAAATTCCTTTCAAAATAGTTTCAATCTTTTTTTTCTTCCTTCCATCCAATCCCACCCCACTCGTCATCCCTTCTCTTCACGTCTTATTTGCCCCGCATGCCTCTCATTACCAATTCTTTCCTTCAGTTCGTATACAAATCTCTCAAAAAATGGAAGTATCCTTTCAGGATAAAAATGAAATATTTTCTACTTTATACTGCGAGAGTATAGAATCCTGCCAGAGCAGAGCAGTAGGAGCACCAAGCACACTAAACCAGGATAAAAAGGAATACTTTGCGAGTCTATGGATATTTTTTTTTGTAGATACTCCATATTCTGTACCTATATTATTCTTTACCAGAGGATGGTATAGCTGGCAGAAGAAATAAGAAAAAAAAAATTGGTAAGAATACCATCAGACCAAGCCATATCAAACCCGAGCAACAACAACAACAACAAACTATATAACGACAAAGACGAAAATAGAAAAAGAAAATATTATTGTGCTTGTATTTTTCGCAAATTGGAAATTTGGTTAGACGGGCAAATAGTGCATCGCCAAACGCCAAACAACAACAACAACAAAAAAAAAAGAAAACAATAACACAACAGCGCCATCAACTATACTCTATAGAAGAAGAGGACACGATATGATGATGGACGTTGTTTATGGAGCGCTTCAGCGGATGTCCATTGGCAGCATATGAATATATGTCTCCATTGCCGTTATGTTCATCTATCTGCCTGTCTGTCCGTGAAGATGATAAAAATAATCTCTGCGAGTTGAGAACAATTTTTCTTTTCTTCTATTTAGTTTTTTTTTTTATTATTGTTTATTATTTTTTTTTTATCATTTTTCCTATCAATGTCCTGTCCAAAATAATTTGGTCCTTTTTCACTCACTCATGTGGTTTGGAATGTCCCGCATTATCAGTCAAAGGATATCATCATCATCATCGTCGTTAGATTCATCGTCGTCATCAAACTAACAAGCAATATTGTGAAAAATTCGTATATACAAAACTTGGATTTTTTCAAGCAAAAGAAAAAGGAATCCATTCACATATAGATACTTCAGAAGGATTTTTAAGGATATTTTTTTATTCTCGTATAGAATAGATATCTTGCGTGATGTGATACGTGTGTATGTTGGAATAGAGAGATATGATATCCTTTTGCCAATATAACGAGCACCAGGATATGACTATATGTCGACCTCGGCGACGACAAATTCAACGAACTAGGATGTGTATTCATATATGAAAAGCAATGTGATCCTGATCAGTATTGAATTGGAAATTGAAATGTAGGTATAGGTACATTGGAATGCTATGTCACCAAATCAAACTGAAGACGACGAATAGATATATGCGACATCGGCTTCGACTTAGCTCCATCACACAGGATATAAAAGGACGAAGCTATTGGCATGAAAAAAATCTAATACGAGAGAAAAAAAGGATTTATCATGAAAGATATTTCATCATTTCTGTGTATGTATTCAGTGATAACTTTTCAAAGAAAAAAAAAAAAAATCAAACCACTAGTATAGCAACTGTCTCTTGTATTTCGTATGAACAAGACACAATAGGTAGCACAAATCTATACAATTTCTAAAATATTATATGTAGCGAAGCGATATACAACTTTTTCCATTCTCCCCCAACTCGCATCAATAATAAGATATAAGCAAAGCTCGGGATATATCGATATATTGTATACATGCATATATATTGAATTTCGTTGCGCATAATAAGATACCCTTCAACTCAAATCAAATTTTATTTTCCGGGGGTTTAATCCGCACAGCCTTCGAGTTTTCGATGAGTTTTTCGATTTAGGGAGTTTGGCAAAGTTAAGAAGGAAAGGGGGCGAATAAAATGGGGAGGAGGGTGAATTGGTTAGGTATTGTATTTTTTTTTTTTTTTTTCTTATTCAACATTTTTATTTCTATGCATAAAGTGTCGAAAGGAGATAATATGATTTATTAAAGATTTAAAAAAAAAGTCGTTAAAAGTAATAAAAATAAAATTGAAGAGTTTTTTATAAGACTTAAAATGATATTACGCCATGCATGTATCTTGCAACTGTTCGATACAAAATCAAAGCTTAATACATATGTAGTTAAAATACCTGCACTGAATTTGAAACCTACAAATATTTTAGTTTCAATCCTGCAATTAAAATTTATTCGTTTTTTTTTATTTCGCCTGTTCTGAAATATAATTTTTATACTAGCTCCTTCAAAAATATATTGCAAGATAGTATTTGATACTTTATGAGCTTAACAAACCAACTCTGGAAGACCAAATAAGACTCACAAAAGGAAATAGAAATTACACTTTTTTTTAATATACCAAACAAAAAATTCACATAATTGATTGATTAAAATCTACACCTCAATGAGAATCGAGGAAAGTTTTAAGACCAGAATAAACAGAAAAAACTGCAAATGTGAACTTTTGAAATTCTATAGGTAATTCAGGAAGCTATTAACTTAGAATATTACAAATCGGCAATTCAACTTTCACAACAATTCTTGGAGGATTTTCAAAATTTGAAATTTTTACCTGTGATTTATCTCATTTTAGAAGAGGTCTGAAAACAGCTAGAGATATTGGTTCAACCTAAAATACTTTACAAAATTTTCTAATATTCATTTTTATTCTTTATTTTATAGTTAACGCTTTGAAAAAAATTCATTTTATTAATATTTGGTCATTTTATAAGCTAACAAACTTTCCTTTTTAGCAACTTTACTGTAATGTTGAAAATTTTAAGTAACTGAGAATCAATTTTTCTAGGTTATTATTTCACTTCTTTCATGGAATTCTAGAACTCGGCAAAAATGATTATAAAGTAATATTTGTTTTCGAAAAACAGGCTTAAATGCATCATTATATTCATCTTATTTCAAATCAAACACTTAAATTCGACAGAATTATTGTTTGATTTGAAAGTATAAAAGAACTCCATACATATTCGGTTGATATCAAAAACTCGAATATTTTTTTTTCAACTGTTTTCGAAAAATCTTTTGCTTACTGTGAAGGTGTCCTGAATGCAATTTTAACTTAACAGCCAAAACTATTCAATTCTCTGTACATAATACTCTTCCAGAGTGTTTTCGAATATGGGAAAGATTGTGTTTTTGAGTTTGGAATTTTATAACTTTTTAACGGTTCATCAATCATTTAGATTGTAGATTTAATCATTTTCTTGTATAAAATTGAACGCTCTATAAAACTGCTTTTATAAAATTTAAAAAAAAAAACGAAAAATTGATGAAAATATAGGTACCTGTTTTAGTTGAAAAAATGAATAATTCTTATTTATTGAAAAATTCTAATATGATAGCATTGGGAGTTTGAGAGTTAAATAAAAAGATCTGTGAAACAAAAACACAACATAGAATACAAATATTCGAAAAGTTTGCCAAATTTTTTGAAAAACCTAAAATTTGAAAAAAAAAAATGAAGAAAAAATTACATTTTATATTTTAAAGTTGAGTAACTTCGAAACGGTTCGGTTTATCAAAAAAATTAGTAAGAGCTTTTTTGTAGAGCGTTCAATTTTATACAAGAAATGATTAAATTAAGCCTTTTTGATGAACCATTAAAAAGTTATAAAATTCCAACCTCAAAAACACAATCTTTCCCATGTAAATCAAATGGGAAATAGAAATTTGCGATGCGGCAGTACTTAATGTTAATATTAAGGGCTGAAAATTTAACAGAATTTTTTTTTCGTCATTTCCTACAATATTTTCGGTTATACTTTGAACAAAAAAATTTGCAATAACGTTCAGCAAAAACAAAAAATTCTAAAATTTTTCTTTCAAATAAATTGATAATATTCATAAACCATATCGAATTATAGTGTTAATGATAGTTTTTCCTTCTATTTTTCTAAATGAAAGAAACTACATTTTTTTGCCAAGACAAGTCAATGAAAAATTATTGAGAATCTGTCAATTATTTGAACGGCGAGGAACTTACACATTCTTGTAATAATTGTATGTCAGCAAATATTTTTGCATTTTGTGTGTTTTACGAATTTGAATTTTATTTTTATAGTTCCAACGTTATTCCAACAAAGTACCAACGAATCCAGCAGAAAATAAAACAAAATTTTTCTAAGGAATTCACATTGATGTTTTTAACAAATAACAGTTAAACAAACTACAAGTGGAAGCAAAAAAAAAAAAAAAAATAAAATACCTACCTACCCTGTTTATGTAAAACAAATATATATCTCAATCCTGTTGAATATTATAGAACCTCAAAAAAAGGCAAAAAACAAATCATTTACTTTTCATTTACATTTTCAATTTACTTCCCAATCAACGCAGAACCCCATCAAACCAAAATCTTATTGCTTTTCTCGTCCAAATTCCTCTACTAATCCTTTTAAGCTCAAATGTTGTAAGATATCTCCATCAAACATGTCATTAGGAACATTTAAATAAAAACCTAATCATTATCAACCTGTCCTGTCTCTCTATAATCATCAAACCTATATCATTCAGGGAATCGTTTTTCCATTTCTTCCTTAAAAAAAAAAAAATTAAAGAAAACAACCCAGCAAGCAAGCAAAATGTCATTGCAAATTAACTCCACAAGGGAAAAAATGTCATACCCAGGATATAAGTATAGAAATCGAACACCACCACCCACATCACAATGTCAAACTGATGGATACCAACAATCTTCCACCATACTGCTGTTCCACGCAAATTAGTTCCGGATATGGATTTTGGATAAAAAAAAAGCGTTTCGATACGTGCCACACATAGAGCGCCCTCTCTAAATCCCCCTTCCACCAAAAATCCATTTCAAATTTGCACGAGTAACAAAAAAAAAAAACAACCAAACAGTCTTCTTATCCATCAGTCATTTTAGCGTTTATGCGCCTTTCTTTTTCGTTTTGTTGATATAGATAGATATATAGATGTACCCTCTCTATCCTGCCCCCCTCATCCATCCCAAGAGCATAAGTAATCAAATAGTACAACACCAACAACAAAGCCAAAAGTAAATGACGTTAGCAAAAAAAAAAAAGAAAAGCGAATGTGAACTAGTGATAAGGCCACACCAACAACCGAAAAATACAACAAAAAAAAGGGTTCCCAAAGCACCCCAACATAGTAAATCTACCATCACCATCCCACACACATCCTTGCCAGCTAACTTACCACCCCCTAAACAACGCCATAAAAAAATAAAAAAAAAAGCGCCATCGTTTAAAATGTTCGCATATCGCACGCATAACTCAAAACTTTCACCCCCTCCGTTCTCCCATTCACCACCCCCTTTGACACGATATAGAATATAAAGCGAGGCAAAACAGGACGAGAAGGCTGACAAGCGAGAAAAGAAAAAAACAACAAGAAACCGCCGAAAAAGAAATCCTAAATCCACTTTCTGCAGGGGCAAACATTGAACTTGCATTCCCCTTTTTTCGTCATTCTTCCTTTTTTATATCCTTTTTTTCCAGTTTTCTCCTTCGAAAAAAAAATCCATCAATGTATTTGTGAAAAATAACAGAAAAAAAGCGCAGGACTATAAATCCTCAAAATATATAGAACAGTAACAATTTTTGTCAGCGAACCAAAAAAAGCGGGGACAACCACCCTCTCACCAAAATCCTGGAAGGACTGATGAAAGTGTGGGTGCATAACTATCCCCTCTTACGCGTTTTTATACTTACTTTGATGTCCTTGCTGCTTCTGTTGCTACTACTTCAGAGCTTCTGTGGCGCGAGGTGGTAGTGATGGTGTGGTGGGGTTGCGATAGCAATTGCTCTCCCTGTTGTTGCGGTTGTATTGAAATATCCTTCGGTTAGAGCGGGCAGACGTCAGCTCCTTGCTTTATAACACCGACAATAACGATGGGGGTGGGTGAAAAAGGACGATTTTCGTTTGGAAATGACTTTTGTCATGCTTTTCAAGTGTTTTCCCATTTTTATTTTCTCATTTTTTTTTTGTATTTGCTTCTTCTTCGTATACTTTTGCGTGTTTCTCGTTTGACGCCACTGAGTACGCGCACAAGAACAACATATCTCCTTCGTCCTCATCCTAGCACGCGATATGACACATTTGTATTCAACCATCATCGAGAAAAGCCACCATTCGATGGTGGTGGGTGGCACATTTGCGAACGAGAACAACAAGGACTAAGGACGACCGATTTTCCTTGTGGCAGTAGCATTTGATTGCTTGACTTGCAAGCTTTAGCTCCAACAAAATATTCATTTTCTATATCGAATACGACCAACGAACACGAACGACGAATAAGGCCAAGAAAGTTCCGTTTTCTTTTGGTGGTTCATATTATAAATTCTGTTACGAGAAGAAGAAAAATCATCGAACTTTTGCGAAAGTATAAAAAAAAGGACTTTAGGCAAATTCGGGTGTCTATTGAATTTTCGGTTTTTTGGTTGAATTTTTTTTTTTGTTCGTTTTTGTCGTGAGTGATACGCAGTCGTGTATTATCCTTGGAGTTCCTTTCTTCTTTTGGTTTTTTTGGAACATTTTTTTTGGAAACAAAAATTTATTGGCAAAGTAGAGAAATTCGCAGGAATATCTTTGAGCGATTAAGGATACTCGTCATTCCTTAAGTTGACGCGTTACGGATTGGACAGAACTTTGTGATTTTTATTTCGGTTTTTCGTTTTTCAATAAAAGAAAAGGACTTTGACTTGCATTAACATACAAAAAAAAAAGACTGCAAAAAAAAATATTTTTCAGTGATTTTAAAGTGCTTTTTTAATTTTTCAATTTTTTTTTTTAAATTTATTTCAGGTGAGTGATAAATTAAAAAAAAAAAAATGAAAAATAAATATTTTTCGTCCTTTTTATAGTGACAAACAAATTTTGTCTCCTCTCAAACGATTCGATCTCTTCGTTAAGCGGGCTAATTGAACACTGAGCATGGACTCATTTTCGCTTCGAACATTCCATTTTTTTTTTCTTTTTAATTAGAATTCATTGGGATTCAACATCATCATCATCATCATCGTAGTGTGTGCGTGTATATAAAATTTCTGTGTGTATAGCCGTGTCCTTGGCCGTGACATAGTATTTCGATGCCATTCATAAGAATTAACTCATTAACATATTAAAATTCTCTTAGGCTCGAGGGTAAAGGGTAAAATTGAATTTTGTTCGTTTGTCAAAAAAAGCAGATGCTCAACGAGTTCTAGGATAATGATTTTTTTTTTTTGGTTTGATATGTTAATGAGTAGAATATAACCCTATGACATTGAAAGAGAGAGGAGTCCCTGTGATTTATGCAAATTAAACTTTCAAAAAAAAAAAAAGTAAAAGGTGTGCAGTGGTTGAACAATAGTTTATAGTTACCTTAAAGGTGCACGAAGTTTTTTTTTTTTTTACTATTTGCAGTGGTTGTTGTGAAATTTATTTAAATTTTCAGTTCAGAGTAGTGATCGCTTTTTATTAAGGAATTTGCATATTTAAGGATTAGGTATGCGATAGGAAAGGTTAGGTATTTTTTTTTTAATTTTACCTTATTTTGCTCATCTGCTTTTAATGTGTAATTTTTGTAATGGGTTGGCATACTGCAAGGATTCTGTTTTTTTATTTGTTATTCAAATTAGTTTTTGCAAGCATTTGCAAATTTTTGAGAACTAAGTAGCTCTAAGTGTGTGTGATACACATATTCACATGGTTCGTTGCGTGATATAAGAGCTTGTTAAGGATCTTGTTAAGGGCTTATTTGCAGTTTATTTTTTTAATCATATGGGTTTCTAGATCCTTACCACTAAATTTACTTACAACGGTGTTTATGAAAAGAAAACAAAATAATGATGGTTGAAAAATATTATATTATATATTAGAAATTAGGAAATTAGGTATAAATTGTTCAAAGAATAAATTTCAATTTTTTCTTATTTTGTCAACAATAAAATAAAATAAAATAAAATAAACTAAAATACTTTGTAAAATTTCATTTTTTTTATATAGCTACCTAGAAAACACTTTTGCTAACATAAAATAACAATATTTCATCCCAAAATCCTGAAAATCAAATCGAAAAATCTTAGTGAATAGTGTTTCGAAAGAAAAATTAACACTAGATTTTTTGCCAAAAAAAAAGATAAAAAAAATTAATTTTTTGCTTTTAAATTAAAAAAAAGTACCTAATTAAAATAAAATAATGCATTTGAATATTTTAAAGTTTTAATATAATTTTTGTTAAGGTAGCAAAGCATATTTTCCCACATTTAAATATTTTTTTATTTTAAAAGTTAAGAATACTAAACTGAGTCTGAAGATCTTGACAAAGAAAGTTTTTCCTTTTTGTCGAAAGTTTAACTTTAGAAAAAAAAAAATGAATTTAAAAAATAGAATATACCTACAAAATATAGAACAAAAATTAAAAATTAAATTTTTTTTCTGAAAATATTAACCGCTCTAGGTAAAATGTGGTATACTATACATTTCTGGTCAAAATTAGGAAAATAAACAAAGATTTTTTCTTAGTCTTCTTTGTTTTTTACTCTCAAAGTATAAATATATGTATTACTATAAACTTTTATTTTAAAACGATTCAGAAAAGGAAGTCTATGATTATTATTGATTTTATGTATTGTAAATTTTTTTCTTAAAGAAACAAATATTTTTACATTGGCTTTTCAAACAATTTTTTTTTCACATAAAAATGTACGTAATGTTTTGAATCCTTGATGATCCAACAAAATTAAAACAGGACATCTTAATTTTTTTTTTTACTGTTTATTTACAATTAAGACTCAATATGTGTTCAAGAACTTAGGGATTCGAAAAATACCCCAATAATATAAAAAATAAAACCTCCAAAACTTACCCATAGTCTTCTTTAACAAAATTTATAAAATAATAATTCTTTACATCTTTTTTCTGGCTACAGAATATCGTTTGGTATAATTATTCAAACTGATAGGCCAATGATAAAAAATAAAAACGGTTTGGTCTTATCAAGCTTTGAAAATAAAAGAAAGTGAAATTAGTTTAAAATGTATGTAATATTACCTACAACTTTTTTAAAGCCTCAGACTATAAAATAATTGTATTTGAGATTAGAATACAATGTTCAGAGTATTTTTTTGGGTTCTTGAAAAACCCTTAAAATTTAGGATTTTCAGCCAATAGTCTATTAAAGCAACAAAACTCTATTTAAATTAAATTTTATTTTTGCAGTAAGTAGGTACCTAAATTAGTTAAATTTGTATTCTTAAAGTTTTTTGTTTTGTTTTTATAGCAACTCTAAACATTAGAGCGCCTCTAAAGAGGTGTTTTTCCTCTTTTTTTCACCCAATCCACTTTCCCACCATTTTTTAAAAATTGTCAAAAAAAAACCTCTTTTTGGTAGGTATTTTGGTTCCTATTTTTTAAAAATTATGTACGTTTGATTAAGTAAATTGACATTTTTTTTCAAGGCAATTGTGACTTTTCCACTTTTAATTATAACGACTCAATTGTAAAAAAAAGTATACTGTTGTTTAGAGCTGATTTAATTTTTATAAGATTATTTTTGATTAATTTTGTGCTGTTTCAGGTAATGTTTTTATATTATTTTTTTTATGTCCATACAATTTTAATTTAGGAAATTGTGTTAAAAGGTTTGTGTTGCGGTTCGTGAAATTCTTAAATGAGGTATTTCGTGGGACTGTCGTACTTAACTTATTTTATTTTCACATATTTTTGTTGGGGCCTCTTTTTTTTTATTAAAATCCTCTTTTTTTGCCTCCTGCCTGATAAGAGCCGTTTGAAAAAAAAAATTATATAAACCTATGAACCTATATGTAAACAAATCTTCTAACACAATGAAAATGTTATGCCGTTTCTAAGCAAAAATAATATAAAAATCATATTTAAAAAAAATGTTTTGAAAATTTTGTAAAATTTAAATATTAATTTGAACTTAATTATTTTGTATAAAAATCAGCTAAACCATTAACAAGAAATTCAGAAATAAAACAAATAAAACTTTTCTATGGCAGGTCAAAAATAGTTTTTTGCCGGTTTTTGGAAAAATAAACTTCAATCAATCTTGAGAATTAAAAATTTTTTTTATGAACATTTATTACGTTTTTTAACGTCCTATCGATTATTTTGTGGAGCTTTATCGTTTACATTCGAAAGTCTAGACTAAAATTTTGAAAACAAAACATCTTTATAGAAATTGCAAATTCCTAAATTTATTTTTTATAATATGTTTTTAATATATTTCGAAATCCAAGCTACATACAAATAAAATACAAAGTGTATTTGAATAATTATATAAAAATAGAGTATTTTTTCTGGCGTACAATTTCGCAAATTATTCGTTAACATGTGAAACTCAAAGTTCCATAATAATGTGCTAAGAAAATTGAAAATAATCAAACAAGTTCTCGGAAAAAAGTAAAAGACTTGAAAAATTAAATAAAATTCTTAAAAAATCCTGAAAAATTTGTAACATTCCAATATTCCTTAATTTCACAAGAAATCCTTTCAAAAACTAAAAAAAATAATATATCCTTTTTCAACTGCATCACATTAAGGGACATACTCTGATGGTTTTACCAAGTAAACCTATCTTACAATACTTTATGTACCTTTAGTAAATTGTATGTCCTGCCTCCTTCAAAGAGAACCATAACCCAGAACCTCAAAAGCAATATTAGCAATTGGTATAAGGTTTACCTATAGAGAATAGGTACCCTCTACCTACACAAAAAAAAATCAACTTCTGTAAATAATCCAAAAAGCCAATCCAGAGTTCTTATTTCTTAAAAAAAAGAAAAGAAAAATATATAAAAATAAAGAAGAAAAACAGAGAAAATCAAATTCAAAATGTCTGTGCTGGGTTCAAAAAATCACCTCATACCCAATTTTATTTTTCTTGTGAAGAGGATATAAAAAGGAGTAAATCTCAAATCCAGTTATACCTAACGTATGGGTAGGTACCAACATTGGTATATAAAATAAAATCTGGAATGAGGAATTTATATGTACATACGAATACGAATCCTTACATCAAGAAGAGTCTCGATGCTTGGTTTAAAAAGAAAAAGAAATCGAAAATAACACACACTCAATTCCAGGAATAGTTGAATATTGCAAAGAAAAATCCTTCAACTTGGAAAATTATGTCGCAGAAATTGCCATACACGGGGATATATGGAATGGATTGGAGTGAAGTGTGTGGTTGTGTCCTGAATCCTGATTTCTGACTTCTACCACAGAAGACTCTTCATATCCAAAGTCATACAATAAATCGAAGGATATATTTATATAATTTTTTTTTTCATTTCTTTTTTGCAAATCAAATAAAAAGGATATACTCTCGAAGGATATATATGTGTGTACCTATCTGCAGGGGTGGGTTTTTTTTTTGTGGTGCGTGGTGTACGATTGACATTTGTATTAGTTCAAGCGCCATCATTGACGACAAACAAGATATTGAAAGGTACCACTTTGGTATTATATTTGGCTATGTACCATGTACAATCACACGGGTCGGTTGCTCCTTAAAAGGGTTTATCCTGCAGAACGGATTTCTTCAAATCGAAAGAATATTTGAATTAGTATAGAGATGGAATGAGCTGATTTCTGGAAACATTATGAGGACCTTGTTAAAAAAACACATTAAAAAGGACCTCAAACACACACAAACATGATTTGTTACTTATTGCAACTTATGCAAATCACACCTTAAACATAAAGGATAATTAATTTGTCCGTTGCGTGACGTTCTGTGTGCATGCAAATTTTGTTCTCTATTTATAGTTAGCAGGATAGAATTTCACCCCTCTGAATCGATCCTGGCTTGATCTCATGCGGGTTATTTTTTTTTTGTTCACTTCTTCTGTTATTGCAAAAATGGTATCCCTTTTTTTTGCACAACGTATATGCAAATTAACTAGGAGTTTTGGCATTTTTGCTTTTGGCTGAGAGATTGAGCTCGTTACCGAAGTATAGATTTTAGCTTATCCCCTTGGCAGGATACAAAAGTCATTTTCGTTCGTTTTTTTTTGTGTTACATCTTTTACACATAAAAAACAACGATGAAGAGAGAAAGGGAGAGAGAGAGAGAGATTGATACGAAATGGATAAATTTAAATGACAATACTGTCAAATTCTCGTCCTTTCACCAAAAACATGAGGGAGGGTTAAAAATATAAAATAAACCAAGCAAACCAAGCAAAAAAACCAAGTCCAAAAAATATATCCAAAAATCCTTTTGCATTTTTTATGAGAAATTTATATTTCAAATTTTCTATCTAAATACAAAATATTCACATGGAAAATCCTTTTGCGCTAAGTGAAACTTAAGAGGAGGATAGATTCCGAATTCAGTACAGCAGAAGAAACAAATGACGAAATAAATCTTCGAATATTTTCTTCTTATTTTTTCTTGTTTCTTCTTTTTTTTTTTCTTTTTTGGCCACGAAATTGGCCTTTTTCTTTTTGGTAGCTGAGAGTATAGTTCGTTCTCGCGTTTACTCGTACCTATACCTCTAGAATTTTTGTGATGGTAAGCAATCATTGTTCTTTTATTTTTTGTTCTTTTCGTTTTTTGTGTTTTTTTTTTATGTGCCTTCATTTTTGTGGGTAAAAAAGCGGGGTCTTAGTTTCGGGTCGTTGGGTTATCGCGCGTGCACTTGACACCAAACCAATATGCAGTAAATCTGCCAAAAAATGTCTGTTCTCGAGGTTGAATAGGAAAAATAAATGTTTCCGAAAAGCTTCAAGAGAATTGAAAAATTGAAAAAAAAGAGGGGACCTTTGCCAAAATGTATGGAAAAAGGGATTTTTATTTCGCTATATAACTACAACTGATGGTAGTAAGATGTTCTTTTGAGCGTAATATTAATATGTGTTGTCGTACTCAGTTTTGTCTTTAATAAAACTTGAAGAGTATAATAGAATTCAGAAGTAATGGGAGACAAAAAACATATTGTCTACCATATGTATGAATACGTTCGTACAAACACAGAGAAAAACAAGGCACGTAAATTCAAGATTATGCTCTTTTTAAATTTATCGTCTTAAAAAAGATTTCTTATAAAAATAAATGGAGTCCGTTTAAAATCTGTTAAATTTAAAGTGAATTTCATTTCATTAAAAAAAAATTGTTTTTTTAACAAAATATACATTTGTATCTGCTAAAAATGAAAAGATTTCTCATTAATTTAATATTAATTTTTTATTACACCAAAACAAAAGGATACTAATCTTAATTTAAAAGTATTGGAATACATTGTGCAGGAATTTTCTTTGTTTAGGTCCAAGAAATTAAGCAGATCGGTCCGCTTACTTTAAGACGGCAATTTCTTAGAAAAAAACACATCAAAAAATCTGATTAATTTAAAACAGATTCTATTTGTTTCTACATGGAGAAAAAAAACTCTAGGAAAAGTATTACTTCTGGTATATTTAATAATAATATAGTCAAATGTACCAGAATTTAGGTAAATATACCAGAGATAAAGTTAAATATACCAGAAGTTAAGTTAGCCCTGCGTTTTTTTCTTTTTTTGTAGCTTGTATTTTTCTCCGTATTAAAAATTTTTAGTAAAATTAAGAGTTAAATTTTGGTCAGAATTTATATTCAAGCTAGAAATATAATTTCTTCTATATGCACTAAAAGCACAGCTTTTTCAAATAAATTACCAAAGAGTACCTATCTTAATATTTATGTTCCAAAAAAAAAATCAATCTTATCGACTATACGTCGCCACACTCCTCCATAATATTCAATTCAAAATAATATTCAAAAGAAAAACATAATAATTTATTCGAAATAAAATTCCATTTATTCCCGCATTATGTTATAGTGCTTTCAAAATATTACTCTTTTATCCTTCTGACGATGACAATTCTCCAAAGATCATCTCTCATTCCCATGTCATATGATGTTGTCATCCTACTCTATACCCACATCCTCCAAACAAGTCTCTGCATAATCTTCATCGATGCTGACAACAAAAACATTACAAAAAAAAAATAAAAATAAAAAATATATATGTATGTATATCACAGGATATCGAGGATATATATTTTTTTCTTATTTTGTTGTTTACCAATGAATAAAATAAAATACAGCATACAAAAATACAAAACCAAACCCAACAACATGGGAAAACGAAATGCCTGTCATTTCACTGTTGCGAATTATCCTAATGCTGTTTCCAATGTCTACTCGCGTTCTCTCTCTATATTTTATACAAATCTACTTGAAATGTAAAAAAAGGACACAAAAAATAATAATAAAAAAAAAAAATATAAATAACAGAAAAACAGAGAAAACATAAACGAATTTGATTGAAAACCTTTTTGAAGAAGGATGTCCTTTCGTTTCTTAAAAGCACATAGAGAGGTATATCTGTACATATATTTATATAAATATATATCTCTCTATATAAATAAATAAACAAATACATTGAGCTTTTATCGTAATAACATTTTGTACTTTGGGAATTGAAAATATACTCGCCACCTCCACCGCCACTGCCGGTACCATTGCCATACGTATATAGAAAAGGAAACATCATATCCTTTAGGAACAAGCAAAAAATAAAAAATGGAAGAACTGAAGCAGCAATGACATCAGCGTGCCAGAATATTGGATTTGACATTAGCATAATTTACTTCGATACGTGTCAATTTGCCTCTGTGACGATGATGATGAAGATGTTATCCTTTCACTCAATTTTTTTTTTTCAAAAGACACATCATAGGTGGATATGGAGTTCTCAAACACACACATTTGTGTGTGAATATATATCATTTACAAATGACAAATCCATCGAATTGTTCAAATTTAAATTGACAACGAAGTGCCACATCAAAAAGGACCATCAAATTGATATCCCTAACGTGAATAAGATCTCAAGTGTCCTTTGGAAAAGTTGTTTTCCATTTTTTTTTTTATTTTTCTTTGAGTGCAAAGAAACGAAAGCCGCACCCATCCACACACTCTCTCTTCCCTATCAGAAAACATAGGCGTATATAGATACATTTAGAAGTGTATCGTTAAATTATGCCATTTTATCGCACGGAAGAAAGATTCAATCCAATCCTTACACGTTATTTTTTTTTCATCTTTTTTTGTTGTGTCGAAGTACTATAAAAATGTATCTTTTTCAACATAAAAGTAAAAAAAAAACATCCAAATCTCAAGTACACGCGATACGTATATAGAATCTTGAAATGGTGTACCATTAAAAGAAAGCCAACTATAGAATGTGAAGTGCTTTCCTCCTTTTTTTCGTTCCTTTTTTTGGGTACAAACAACATGAAGCCATAACCTGGGCTCTCTACAGAAAGAGCAGAGGTATATCTCCCATATATGTTGTTGGAAACGATGTGTCGAATTATCGTGAAATGGTTTTGATATCTCGTATCCGTAATTTTCTTGAGCCATCCCAGGATAAAAAGATACTCTCCTCTTCTCCTCTATACGACGAGAAGGAGTATCTTCTACTTTGTTTATGTGAGTGTTTTTTAAATGCGTCAAAAATCATCACAGAGTGTAATGATGATGATGACACTTTGTGTCGACATTATATAGCTAACCTCTTTTGCTATCGTTTTCTGTTTTTTTTTTTTTTTTTTTGGATAACAACCCACCTCTTACACATCCGTTTTCAAAAAAAAAAAAATTAAAGTATCGTTCGTTAGCCTGCTGGTATAGAATTTCAATGAGCTCAAAAAAAAAAAAAAAAAATAGGTATTGGTATTGTGTGTTTATCCTAATATGATTTTGAAGATTTTAATGTGTTTTTATCTTAGACGAACACATAAAAATTCTTATTAATGTAATAGACAAGTTATACACACATATTTCGGTATACGCTATAAGAATCTAGCTGATAACTATTGCATACTGTTATACTCATCAAGAAATCAAGCATTGATTTTATGAAACAATCCTTTTGACCAAAAAACTATTTTTGAGCATTGAAAATGTTTCAAAAAATAAGTAAGAAATTTTAAATACAAATAACGAACAACTTTTTTTCTAAATATTATATTTTTTGCTGTGTTAAATCCAATTAAGACATTCTTAAATACATTCTAGAGCTTGTTTATTATAATGCTCTTTTAATTTTTTAAACTTTGACAATCACCATATATAACTATTATGTATACATACTCTACATAAAATAAAAAAATGTCGGTTTAACAATTGTGTATCTAGCTAGATTAAGCCATTTATGCTCTTTTCACTTTTTTTTTTCTTAAAAGTATAAAAGCAGATGGGAAATCTAAAAAGGTGCATTATTTTCTACAATCAGTACTTTATTTTGACCAACACAGCCCAAAAATCATCTTGTTTCATTAAATGCTAAGAAAATGAAAACCATAAAAGAAAATTAAAATAATAATGTTACGTATACACCACAGTGACCGTTTTAATTTAAATTTGATTGCTTAAAAATTGTTATTGTTTCCTACTGCTCCAACCAAAATGTAATTATTTAGATTTTTTTGAGTGTGCAAACACTAACTGGAAATATATAGGTGGTAAAACTGACGAGAAATGGTTTGAAGCTCGAGCAATTATATTTGTATAAGTACGATGATCTATAACGCCAGAATTCAGATTTCAAATCTCAGCCTCTATGACCTACAATACAGATATTTCTCTGAGATTCGAATTTAAAAAAAAAACTCGATTTAAAAAAAAAGTGGATAGATTTTTGTTTGTTTTTGAAGTAAACTATTGTTTTTTTTTTTTTAAGGCCCCACTTTAATCAACTGTCCCGACTTCACTACAAAGCTGGTTGTTGGTCACTAGACCTTGTTTCTTGATGCTGTTCCAAAAATCAATTTATTATTTCTACGAATGACTATGTCTTAAAAAACTGTCGGAAGTGTAGGTACTTTTACTGTACGTGGCACACTAAGAAAAAAAAATAGTAAGGATGGGTTTTTGAAAAGGTTTTCAATTTAAATTTTCTTTGAACTTACCAAGATTCGATAACACTGGCTTACAGCCAAAACTGGACACTCAATCCCACTATTTTTTCTTACGTACCTACTTTGACCTCAGGGAATCGGAAATCACTTTAACAAAAATTACGATGTCTACGTTTTCGAGATATGATTTTTCAAAGCTGGCTGGAAAAAACAGCGACAAAAAACTTTGAAAAAATCATATCTCGAAAACCTATCCATAAATATTTTTTTAGATAAGATTTTTCTGGGCACAAATCTATACGAAAAGTATAACGGCACTTGGTGTCCAAAAAAATTTGTATTATTTCGTAAACTACACTTTTTATAATTACACTTTATTAGTTTCACAAGAATTAAATGTTAAAATAACAATATTTTTGGTAAAAACAACAACGCCATTATTCAATTATGCAATCTACTTCATTCAATTATAAACTCTCACAACAGTCCTAATTTCTATTAAAATCATCTTCCTTTTGAACTTCAAACCTAATTATATACTATGTAACACGATAGCAGTTAAAAGTTAAACAAGGTCATTTCGCAATGCAATGAAACAAAAAAAATAACACCAACGACTTCATCATCATTATAACCTTGTCTTCATTTCTGGGGGAATCCCTAAAAGAAAAAAAAAAAAAAAAATTGCTAGACACTTGTGTAGACAACATCTTACCCCTCATTGCTATACTTCTAATTATGTGTATATGAATAATCATAAAATATACATATAAGCATACACCAGTTATTTAAGAAACACAGAAATGAAGAGAGAGACATTTTTCCTAAAAAAATGAAGAGGAAGAAGAAAATGAAGAAGTATATGAACGAAAAACCGTCTCAAAAGAAAAAGTACAAAAATTAGTTCAAGCGCTACCAATACAATTACAAAAAAAAATAATAAAAATAAACCCCTCTTCCTTCAAAGAACAAAACAAAAAAAGAGAATCAACTTCATCAAGCATGGACCAAAAAGGAAGAGCCTCATTCCTCCTTTCCTTATTAGTAAAAAAAAAAAATATTGTGAGAATGGTACACAAAAAACAAAACAGAGACGATGATTGCGCCACTTCGTCTTCGTCGTCTTCATCTTCATCTTCTTCTTGGCGCCATTAAAAAAAAACATCCTCTTCCTTGATGAAAAATACTATATACACGCCAATGAAGGTAATCCCCTTCGAAAGGGGAGGATAAATCATTAGCAAGAAAAAAGGGGAAAGAAAATCAAGTAAAATAATTGCTGACGGTGATGACGAAGCTACGATGAAAATTGTGGGTCGTGGGGGTGAAAAGTTACTTCTAAATAAAGCAACAAGTGATCAGGGTATTTTCTGTCTGAAATAATTGCAAATGGTAGAAAACCTTCCCAACACACTTTTCCAGAGAAAAAAACAAAACGATGCAACCTAAATGAACAAAAAGCTTTTTCAACCCCCACCAACACTGTTATCACCTTCATCAGCCATTGCATAATGGCAAAAAGCTTTCTCTATGCACAACACTAATGAGAATATTCCAAATGAGACCAATGTAATCACCCCACTCCCACACACTGACACAGTCACACACACACTTACACAAAACACATATTTTAGCTCATTCACAAGGACAATGATGATGAAGACTCTACGTTCATTCACCGGAATTTGTCTACCGGAAGTTTCGTCGTCTTCCGTTTTTACTTCTTCTTTTTTAATCATTTTGTTTCATGTCTGACACCCCCTTAACCCCCACACAGACGATACTCGAGAGTAAGGAAGTGGGAACTTTGGGGGGATGAAATATACGGCAATGGTAGAAATATAAAAAAAAAGAAGGATAATGAATATCTAATTTGCATTTGTGGGTGTGTCTGAGGAATGCTGGAATGAAAATGAAATTAAAAACAAAAAATAAAAAGAATAGGTCGAGCCGGTACAAAACTTTGTCCTTGTGGAAGAGAAGAGTCGTCGTCGTCTTTCGTCTGCTGGTTGGATGCTGTTTGGCTTACTCTGCTGGTACGGTGCAAGATGCTAGTAGTGCCTTTTGCTAGCTATACCTTGCCGCCACCATTATTTCGCCGACATCGCACATAGAGAATTCACAGAGTTTTTGGTGTACGTATATATTTTATATGCCATGTAGCGCTCCCCAGCAGCGTTGCTTTTGTGTGTCCTACTTTTGTGCACACAGCAGAAGAGACTAATTTCTCCCTCGTTTTCTCTAGATGGTGTAATGGCAGCAGGATTTTAATTTTTCATTTTATTTCCTTTTATAGGTTTTCTCTTTGTTTATTTTATTTTCATTGCCATCATGGTTTTTTTATATAATTTTTTTTTTGGTTTTTTTGTTTTCTTCATTTTTTTTTATCTAGGTCAGGAACTTGAGATAATTTTAATTTTGTAAGCTCAACGTTTGTAGAAAGTGAGAGTTTGTCTTTCTTTTTATTTTTTTTTTTTTGCTTTTTTGGAGAGTTGGATTTATGTGGGTGGATGATGGTTAATTGTTTTTTTGTGGAATGAATAAGTGAACGAATTTTTGAAACTTGTTGATTGGGTTCAAATATTTTGAAGGAATTTTTGGTTTGGTAATTTAAATTCTTTAAAAATACGAGTAGATTGTGATATTTTGGTGATATTTAGTGGTAGAAATTTTTGAATTTTGTTTTATTTTGAAAAAATATTATCTAGTAAAGCATCTACCTTTTGCATACATTAAAAATTCTAAATTTCCTATAACCAAATTTTTTGTTTGAAGTTTATTAAACGCAAAGTTTTATTTGGTTTGAAATTTAGTTACCAATGATTGAATTGATTTTAATCTCCTTGTGGTCCTAAATATATCTCGTGTGTAGTCCTCACAGTAGACGTTTTTTTTTTCTTAAGGGTGCTTGAAACGAGTACTGAAATACAAAGTTACTAAAATGCGGAGTCCATGAAGTTCGATTTAAGTATTCCATTTGGCATGAAAACTAAGAATCAAAAATGTTTTTTGTTGTCAAATTTGGAAGGCATAGTTGTTACAAAAGCTACACTGAGGGAAAAAACAACTTAAAATCAACGAAAACCTCGTTGATTCAACTATTTTTCGGAATGATTTTGCGTTGAAGACGAAAATTTTAAAATCAAAATAGAACATCGTTAGTTTAAAGTGGTTTACCGTTATAAAACATCTTTAAATCAAAGTTGTTTCAACTTTAAAAAAAAGCATCAATTTATTACGTACAACTCTTGGGTTACTAGGCAAATGCTTTACCAACGTGCTATCTCACTGTTGAAAATTAGAAGAAGTTTCATGTTAATTTTTTCAACATAAAATCAACGTCGAACATTTTACAATTTACGTTGCGTTTTTTCCCTCAGTGTAGTTACCTTACAATGTTTGGCCTCCAAAACATTGTTAGAGAGCATTAAATAAGAAAATACCATATTCTTTTAATAATAGTTTGTTTATCTTAACACAAATTTTATAATAAAAATGTTTAATAAAAATACTTTAGAACCTTGAACCTTTTTTCTAGGTTTTAATCAATAAAACTCCATTTTAATACACCACTATAGCAACATATAATAGAGCACCGAAGAGTTTGGGTTGAGTTTGCTAGTTATTGAAAACATAAAATGGGCAAAAGATATAACGAAGTAAACTTGAAAAAATTAGGTTTGGGATATGTGTACAATATTCTTAAGGAATGAATGAACCTTGAGTGGAAAAAATGGTCAAAGTGAACTTAAAATTATATTAGAATCCCTTTATATATTGAATAGACCTTTTATTCAAATAAAATAAATCAATTATTTGAAATTTAGATAAACATACATGGCCTTTTTGATCTCTTTTATTCATATGAGGTTTTCTTTTACCCTTCTTCACTTTGCATTTATAAAAGAATTCAATAGGATTTTTAAAATAAGATAAAAGAAATAAAATAAAAATCCTCTTTTCCAAAGAAAGGGGTTGCTCTTCTTGCCGGCTTTTCTTAGTTAAAACATTCTCCTTTTTGATGTCAAAATAAACCCTTCACATCAGACAATGTTAAAATGCTTTTGATAGGAAAATAATCAGTTTTTCTATCAATTTCCGTGTTCCTTGAAAATGAAAAGAAAAAAGGACATTTACTAAGGACAGAGAATGTGTTTCAACTCTTTCTTAGGTTTATAAATCCCTATTTAAAGCAGTATGGGCAGTCTTGTGGTTGTTTTTATCCTGTTCTTTTGCTGAAAAAAGCAAAATTTTCGTAGCTTGTTTTCTGGACCCTGCATTTAATAAATCAATCCTTCTGATTTCTAGAAACTATTACATATCATCGAGTCAATAAGAAAAACTGCGTGTACTTGCAGACCATAACTAATTTATTCCAAATGTCGTAAATTAGTCTCTCTGCTGGCTAACAAGTTGCAAACTAATTGATACTTAATCCAAAAGCTATCTTGAAGATACGCAGAAAATCTTGTTCAAACCATCAGAAAAGTGAATAAAAAAAAGAATCTTAATCAAAGACAAACATCTATTTACTTTTGCAAGACCTCTCATTACAAATATAAAACTGAGCCACTATATTGGAGGAGATACCCACAAACCAAACGGTCAGCCATCAGATTAAAAGGATAAAAAAAAAACTACAAATTGCAACACCACCTGCCGAAAAAGCATAAATACACTACTCGCCAACAACTTTGTATCTCTAAAAATCATTCAATGGAATGCTTGTTATATGTACTTTAGCCGGACATTACTTTCGGATCTTCGGGGGAATAAGCCCTGACATGTTAACAGCAATTTTATCACACATTTCGACGTCGCGTAGTGATTTGTGTTTTTTGATGCTGATTTTACCCATAAAACTGAAAAATCAAAAAAAAAAAAAAAAAGAAATAAAAACCAATCGAAGACGACGTTAAATTTGTACTTATTCGTATCTGTTGGATATCTCTCAGGCTCGCTACTCTGTGGTGCCGTTGGGAGGGACATTTGATTTTAGTACGTTTTTTTTTCAATTTTTTGTACTGGATTGGATACCTACACGTATTTGGCTTTAAGCCACCCATATGGCAACAAAAAATTTGTATCTTTCAATTATGTACATGGCATTCCGAGAGGCGAAATAGTTTTATATTGTCTGGATGGCGGTGGTGGCTGGCTGCTGTAGGACTGCGCTGCTGGAGGAACTTCACCTGAGAGCTAGCCCCGTTTATGCCTTTTTGCAGATCGAAGCTCTCTCGCACGTCACGTGTTGTCGTCGTCGTTCCATTCCGTCGTTGTTTGTCCAAAATACTTGTCGCTCCCTGCATACCTGTCGAGACTTTTATGTACCTATACAAAATGCCAGAAAGAAAAATCCCACTGAAAAAATGTGCAAAGTGCACCAGGTTCCCAGGAAGTTTATACCAATCTATCTTTTAGGTATAGGTGGTATAGGGTACGCTTGCTCCAAGGACATTCTGTGCATTCATGAAATCACGCTATTATGTTATGGTGCAATATTAGTTTGTTGTTGTTGCACATGGCGGTTGTTTGATTGTATAAGAACGATTTTGTGCCAAGCAGCAGCCAGCACATCATATCATAGAGCTCTTATAGAAGCCCTGAAAGAGAGATATACCACCGAAAGCCTGCTTCTTCTATTGAACAAAAAAGTAGGTATAGAAAAATTTCATTTGAGTTATTGTTGGGCTGATCGAATCTGACCGATTCTATGAATCCGTGAGATTAATTTCCATGCAATCAATCATCGCAGTGTATATAGCTGACAAACCTTTGGCAAGTAAAACGTAGTATAGAGTCGAAGTAGTCGACGTTGTCGTTGTCGTCATCATCATCGTCGTCGTTGTCGTAGTCTTTCGTATATTTATAGTCGTCGTCGTCCCGTCCCGTTCAATTCCAGATCGGATGGAGAGTGTGCGGCGGTAGGAGTTTCCGTTTGGATTTATTATTGTGGAATCGAAATTGAACGACAACGAATGTTTCGTTGTTGGGTGTTTTTTTGCAATAAATTGGAATGCTGTCGCATTTCCTTAGGTACACAATTATATGGAGGAGGCGAAAATAGTTAAGAAGACTATGGTAGTTGTTGTATAGTTTTGTATTGCAATAGTTTGAAGTATTGCAAAGTTTATATGGAAGCCGTGACAAGTTAAAAAAAAAAAAAGAGCTACTGGGTTCTGTGTATCGATTTATCTGATTGCTTTTAATGTCAATTGCTTACGGATTTGATAAATGTAAAAAGGCTTTATGGGAAACTCTTAAGGAAATCTATTTATTAAATACAAGAAATATTTAGATATAGTAAAAGAGCTGTCTATAACTATGGGAATTATAGGAGCCGTCTTATGGAATGGTTTCATTCAAAAATGGCATTGTGATAAGTTGAGGTCTTGTAATAGAAGAGTTGGGTGATCTTACGGAACGGAAATATTGACATTGAGAGTTTTGAAATTTGACACAAGACAACCTTAGATAATTAGTTTGGAGTATATTTTTTATTGTGATATTTCGAAAATCTATCGCCAAATGTATGCCCACTTCCTCAGTTTAAAGAGAGAGGAATGAATGTTAAATGTATCTCATTTCAAAGGTGACAAATAAAGCCTCAATCACTTTTATTTTGTTGCCTTTTATTTTACATTTCTATGAATAAAAATATAAAAAAGTTGCTTCACAGTTCACAGACATAAAAAATGTGACAAATTCTTGCAAACAAAAGAGTTGAGGTACAAACTTAATTTTAATGTTTTTTTTTTTATTTTTGTTCATTTTTACACCCCTTCCAGAGAGTTTCAGAACAAATAATATTTTTATTGAAAGAGACCAAATATTTGAAATCAGAGGTCCTTAAATTTCAAAAAATATCTTGGATTCCTATATTACTAAACATTTTGGATCTGTATACAATTCGACCAGTACACATTCAATCCTGATTTTTCGGACTTTTGAGTTTCAAAATAAATTATTAATACAAATTATGAATTAATTTTCAAAAATAGTCAAAAAGATCAAAATTTAACACTAGTCATCACCTTGCTTCCAATTCCTGAACAGTTATCATAACATATTTTCTAAGAAACCCCAAAGTAATTTATTTACAAGAAATATCCTCTCAAACAACTCAGCAACATTGTATCTCCACATTTTGCAGTATACAATTTTGCGTTGTTTCCCCTAGAAACAATGTTCTCGTGCTATTCACACACGTCCGTCGTTATGAAACGAAACCAGGTCATTTCGATCACATAACTCCCGCAGACTTATGCAACAATATTTACCCGCACAAAAAAACATATCAACATCGACCTCATAATACCTACTGTATAGGCCCCCATTAAGGATGTGAACATCCGTTCATGAAAATAAATGTTTACCCATTGGTCTAGCTTTTGCAGCACGCTGCATCACGACTAATCAACTCCACAAGCAAAAATATCGTGGCTAGAAGTCCAGCCGAGCGACCCAGACCGGCACCATCGTCCATAACATGAGATTCAACTCAATAGTTCAAGAGACTCACATCGGTCGTATCTGCTTTGGTCCACTGATGGCAAAAAAATCCACTAGAGACCCAAAGAGAGTGAGGTGAGTAATATGCAACGGTGCTGGTCGTAAATATAAAAATGCACAGGAGGCACTTTGCATATAATTACGTCCAGATGGTGGCCACAATCAGTGCACAGATGAGGTCCAATGGTCCATTCATCTTTTCACAACCTATAAGTAGTATATTCCTTTATCCATCTCTCTTTGTCTCTCTCTCTCTTTTTCTCGTGGCAATGCTTCTGGAGCGTGGATCGTGAACTGTGGGGGTAAACAAAACAACACACAAAAAAAAAAAAAAAAACAATCCACAAACGAAATCTCTCAAGCTTGTAAAGTGGACTTGCAACCAGCATCATCGTCGAGAATCGGTGTTTCATGCCTCACGAAAAGCGATCAGTAAAACGGATTTATGGATATTTCATGAGGTCCGACAGAAAGAGGATCGTGTAATAACTCTCGTGCACTGGCACACAGAAGTGTTCATTTGGCAGGTTGCAAGATGGATGCATCAGCCACCACACCACCTCCAGAGAATTGGCCTGTATTTTCTACTATACACTGATGGATCTTAACTGCTTTGGCTGATGATGATGATGATGATGCTGAGAGCTGAGCTGATTTGGATGAAGCTGGAGCTTCAAGGCTATCCACCATAGCAAAGAAGAACCTCCAAGTCGTCGCGGTATTCGCGTCGTCGAAGTTGGACGTTCGAGTCTCTCTCTCTCTTTTATACGTGAGTGATCCCAATCAGTGTTGTTGTTTATGCTGGTAATTGCTCGATGATGGTGAGTACCCAGAGCTTCTGCTGTTGTTTTCCTTGCAGTTGCAATAGTGATCGCTTAAATTATTACACAATTATATTCAAGTTGATAATCGCACGCTTTGTGCCGACTTTAGTCGCAACATTGTCATCGTTGTTGTCGTCGTTGTTGGCCGTCATAGTCATAGAGTCAAAGTCTGGCCTCCGTGGTGGCCTTTTGCTTCTGCTGGAAAAAAGTGAAATAATTTTGAAATAATTGACAGCACACAAAAAAAAGGCTAAAATAGATATGACTGTGTGCCCTCAACTCCTGGTTGATGATGATGACGACCGACTCGACGCGACGACGACGGTGGCGCTTTTGAGAGTTTTAATTGTCAATTTGGGAGATTTTCAACTGTGGCAAACGTGATATTTATTTTTTTTTTGCATTCTCGCTGTGTTTGATAGACATGCAACTTAATGATCCGGACATGGTTGCCTAGCATATAGAATTGATTCAATCGGACATGGAATAAAACATGCAAAAAGCCTGGCGATGATGATGATGATTTGAGTTCAATTGTTATTTCGAGTTATAGAAATGGATTTTTTTTCACATTTCTGTCTCAAATGGCATGTGTGGAGCAATAATTCAAATTGGATTCATGAAGAGTATTTTTTTTTTATTTTTGCAGACTTTCATATAAATAATAGGTGATTCGTGATGAATGTTTTTGTTTTTTTATTTGGAACACTATAAATGATTATTATACGGGTATAGGGGTTTGGTAAGCTATTTATCATTAACGAGAAGTGTCGTGACTCTTGTTAGTGTTTTCTGGACTCTTTTGATATCAAATAGAAAGTCTTAGAAATTCATATCTTATACATATGTCCTGTATGATACACTTAGGAGCAAAAAAACGGAATCAAACTTTTGCTTTCTGTAAAATCGATAATTGACCAGGATGTTTCAAGCTTTTTAATGGTACCATTAACGTTCATTTATGTCAATTGCATCCCGGTCAATTATCGATTTTGCAGAAAGCAAAAGTTTGATTCCGTTTTTTTGCTCCTAAGTGTAGTTAATTTTTAACTTAAATTCCATATTTTGTACTTTTCTTCTTCTAACAATTCTTGCCAATAAATGTTCAAAATTGGAGACCTTTACTAGAATTGGAAGTTTTATTTAAATACTTTTTTTTACATTTTAATGGAAAAATTCCAAAAAAAAATGCTTCAAAGACTGTAAAAATATGAAAAACTCTTACAAACAAAAGAGCTGAGGATCGAACTTATTTAAAATTTTCTATATTTTGAAATTGAAAGAGATAAAACAACTCAACTTGAAACTTTTTTTATTTGGAGAAAAAAAATTTTTTAAGCACCAAAAATTTGGGGTTAAATTCAATGGTTATTGGGACATTTTACAAGGAATTCATTTTTCCTTCAGAACCTTTTCAAAAAGGTTTTGATTGTTCAGTCAATCATGCAACAAACGGTTGACCCAAAAAAATATAAGTGCGAACCTTCTACCGTTTACCAAAATTAAGGTGTTCTTGGTGATCAAGCTTATGTCACAGTTTCAATTTTGAATAAGGACAAATATGTGACGTATGCAAATTTTAGAAATTTCACAGTCATAAGAGCATGACTGTACAACTTAAATTGTGCACTTAATTTTTTTTTTTTGAAAAACGAACTCCTGAAAAAAATTCAATTTATTCACATGCGCGTTTAGAAAATATCAATTTCCCAGCAGTGAGTATAAAATTAATGTAAAAAAAGGATACAAATAAGAAATAAAGGAATACCTCAACACGACATATATCTCGGCAGAGTGTACCCCATTCGACACCGTGAGCTGTAACTCGTAACTGTACGTTGGCGTTGTCGTCGTCGAAATACACCATCAACGACCAGGAGAGATGTAATATTTTTTGTCAGCTTCCAGAATGAGTATTTTTTTTACGATTGTCTATACCCCCACAAAACCCATCACTATATCAGTTGGATACAACCAGAGAGAGAAGATGAAAAAAAATGCACAGTGTATCTATACCTGAGGATGTAACATTTTTTTTATTTTCTCTCAAAAACCCATACTCCTTAGGGCTCGATCTTCAATTTCAATGCAAAAACCGAACATAAAAAAGGATAATAATAAAAAACGTATATATTTCTATACGTAAACGTATAAGTACAAACAGTTATACGCAAAAAAATAAGTAGAACAAAGTATGGCAGAAAGGATGCCAGATGAGATGGTAGCTTGGGTTTTGGCTTGCTATATATAGTATTTTGTATATATTGAGAAGAGAGAGAGGGGGAGTAGTATGATGGGATGGTAAAACGGATTTTCTAACAAGATGAACGAATTTATTTTTTTCTGTTTTGTGTTTTTTTTTTTTTTTGCAAATGGATGTCGCATTTCCTTTTTGTCACTTACTGTTTGATATTAAGTCCCCTTTTCTTTATTACCCCCGGGTTTTACTCTTTTTTTTATTCTGAGAACACCACCACCACCGCACACCATAACACCCAATACACACCACCATCAACATCCCATTCCTATTCCAATCCACCCATTCATTCATGATCCATCTTCATCCCTTTGAAATTTGGTTTTTAGAACACACGCCACATGTCCCAATCCCCATATATCGACTTTTGGTGTGAGTTGCGAATTTTGGAAATTGTATTTTTGTATATTCTGAATATGTTAACGCAAAAAAAGACGAACAAACGTATAACTGAGTTAACAGTAAAAAAAAAAAAAATAAAAACGAAAATAAGGGCGTATGAAGCTCTAGCAACAATCATCCCCCGTAGTGCAAAAATGATTATGTGGGATAGCAATGCGTCTTATTCAATTTATTTTTTTTTCTTTTTTGTTTCTTTTTTTATCAACCGTAATACAGTAAAAAAGCTTGATAGAATTTAAATGTTCAATTCTTGTTAAATTTCTGATTTTAAAACTTCAAAACATCAATTTATTGATCCAATTGACAAGTTCTAAAATAAAATTTCTGTATCCATGTTCATCAACAAATATTCCCAGAAAAAAATCAAAAGTGTAAGATTTCATAAATATCTCTACCTTGCTTTTATTCAAATGCTTTGAAAAGATATACTTATGTATATCGTATGTTTTCTGTATATTATTTATTTTTAAGATAAAACTCCAAATTCTGTACTTTCCTTCCAACAACTCTCAGCAATAATGTTAACAAAAAAAGACTTTAATGAGCATTTGAAATTTTAAACATTTTTTTAATTTTTATAAAATATATATTACATTTAAGTGGAAAAAATTAAAAAAAAAAAATCTAGTAAAAATGTGAAAATTCTTGCAAACAAAAGAGCTGATGTTCGAACTTAATTTAATTTTTCCTTATGATAAAAAATAAAGAAAGAAATATTACTTAGATGTAAGCATTTGTTAAATTTTTAAGCAATCGTATATAAAAATAATAATCTGTGCCATTTCTTATCAATAAAACAATCATAATACGAAATGAAATTTGTTCTTTCTAAAAAAAAAGTAATAAATAGAATCTTATCTTTCATTTGGCAAATTCTTGTTTGTCTCGTATTTCACATATTCAGCAAACAAGCTTCCAAACATGACGAATAAATATTATTATAATTTTTTTTTTTTTTTTTTTTAAATTAAATCCAAAAATAGACATAGCAAAGCCAAAAGAATTGAAAGCCTACAAGCTACGAGTATAACAAATCGAACAGAAAAGATGAAAAGGGGACACAAAAATATATATGTTATATAACATAAAATAAAATTGTGATAAATTTCAAATATACGTTTTCCAAAAAAAAAAAAAAAAAGAAACAACACCGAATTTTCATATTTATATGAGAGAATTTGCATACATATATCTTATTTTTCGATGGAATAAAATAACTTTTGTATTTTTGATGGGATTTTTCGATTGTTCTCTTCTTATGTTTATATGTGGCTATACGCTAACCACGCACGATAAAAATATGTAAGTCAAAATGGAAAAATAAAAATGAAAGTCGTCCTTATAATTGTTTTTTTTTTTTTTTTAATATACATGACAATTATTTTTTTTATTTTTTGCTTTTTTTTTCATTCCCCAGCGGATTGGAATTCAAAATCTATAGTGATGCAAATTTTGTTTTCCTTATTTTGTCAAAATATTCAAAACTCGAAAAAATACTAAATACCAATCGATAAACTAAGCCTTTTGATTACCTAAAGAAAGATTTTCAACAAGCAAAGTTGCTCCAGTTTATTCTTTACTATTTCCTTAGAATCTGATACCTCTTTTACAAAGCTTTGAATCTGCATAGACATTCCTGTTATTTCAATAATAAAAAAAAAAAAGATATCATGAATTAAATAAAATGGGAGTTGTCTGATTGCATGGTAAATGCTCATTGCTCAAAATAAACCACTTCTTGTAGGTACCATTAAAATAGTTTCTATCTCCTCCAACATCGATTATAATGAACCTCAATGTCAAGGAAGAAAATATCTTATACCTTTTGATTCTGTAGAGATAACAATCACATGCCTGAATAAATTTATCTCAATGCCCATTACAAAGTTACCTCTACGATTAACCCATAAAGTTGTTCGTACAAGCCTTTAATATAAGGTACATTCTTTATGCTTTGTTACAAATTGTTACAAAGTTGCAATATTCCTTCAAGGTCATCGTTTATTACTCTGTGCATACAAAATAGTTCCGTATTTAATATTATAACCTGCAATTGCACTCAATCAACAAACAACAACCTCTTCTGTCGAATTCTTTTGTTTTGAAAATCTATCTTTTGCAATAGGTACGAACACAATCCATATATGGATGTGTTGTGTATAGATACAATTGTTTCGCCTCATTGCTTATTCGAACTCAACACCTCGACACTATTATAAAACATCACAGAAAGATATGTAACTGTATGCCTGGAATTGGAAAATGATGGTTGCATATTGGATTTGGCTTGCTTTGGTGTAGAAGCATTTATATGATGTATGGCCCATCGCAGGCCCCCTCACAATCCCAATTGGAATGTTTAACTTGTTCGGTCCTCCGCTTTACCAATTGTGGCACAATATGCTGCCACAATATATGATTGATGGCCAGCTGGGTTTACAAAATGATAAAAGAGTGTTTTGTTTGCCTGGGTTCTCTATAAACGAGTAATAACGTAAAAACGGTCCGGTCGTCGTTGGTAGGTTGCTGGTCAGTCAGTAGCAGGTTCCATGTGTTGCTGCTGCTGGTATAATACTGTTCTCTGCTGGATGTTAGTGATGTTAGTGATATGCAATTTTGCATTCCAATCAAAGTGCAATAAAATTTTTTGTCTGATGTCGATTTCCTTTGTTGGATGTTATGATTTTTTTATTTTTCGTTGTTGTTGTAATATTAACGGCAGCAGTGGCACAACAATGAAAGAGAGAGAGCAGCTCGCACATAATTACAATGCTCACCTGCTGTGCAATATGCAATATGAGCTCGCAATTTTGATGGAGAAGACCATCTGATTTTGAGCATATTATCGTTGGCACTCTATTACAAACATAATGGTCGCCATTTGTATATTCTTTCTTTTTACAGTTGATATCGGCTTGCTTAGAGAGATTTGTGTAAAATTGCACCCACCATTTTGAGTGTGAGGGACGAAGGAAACTCAACAAAAAAGAAACACAAACCAATCAAATTGCTAACGGCTTCAAGAGTATTATAGCTCGCTTCGAGTAGGTACTTGAATGGATTTTATTATACTGTGTAGACCCTTCGATTTTTTTTGCACACCAAATTTAAGGGATAATGTATCTTTTTGTGTGCAAAAATAAGGATATTTTGTTGTTACAAATTGGATTGACCCTTGTGGTTGTTCGAGTGTTGGTATCATTGTGTGGTGACACACAGTTAATTGCAATGAAAATGCTAGATTTTTAGCAATTGAGAAGGGAGGATACGCAATAAACAAAAATGAAGAGCAACAAAAAATAGGGAAAATTACCACACAAAAATTAATCATTTTTTAACAAAAATTTATTTCTATGCAGATAAGCTTGTTAAGTTGACAATTATATGATTCGATCCCGATTTTGCTCAAAATATTTTTAATAATGGTTTTTGTCACTCTTTTTTATGTTTGTTTTGCTTTCTTTAAGGACTATTTGCTTGGAGAAACCCTTTCTACTAAGCAGTCTTTATAACTAAAGATTGTTTCTTGATGAGAAAATAAAAAAAAAAACTTTTGTGAACTTCAAACAGAAGGCGATCCTAATAAAAATTTGTATTTGTTCATAGTTCGGAGCAAAATCCATTTTAGAAACGTTTTTCAAGAAAGCGGATTCAACACGATCAAATCACTTTTTGAAAATCGTTGAAATTATAGAAGACTTCTTTTAATATTCAATGGGATTAGAATATCTTCATAAGAATTGAGAAATCTTTGATTTTACAAAAATTATTTGTTGCAATTTCTTTAGGTTTATAATTCTTTAAATTTATTTGTAATGAGTTAGTGTGAATTATAAAGGACAAATTTTAAATTATTTTTAAATCTTTTTACTATGCTCTTATTGATGAACATTGGTAAACATGGACATTGTTTACTTCACTGTACCTTTTGTTATATGTTAAATTCCATATTTTGATCCAGTTCCAACAACTCTTTTCAATAATTTCAAAAAATTTGAGACTTTTAATTGATTTTGAATATATTAAATGAATAATTTATTGATATTTTGTAATACATTTTACATTTCAGTGAAATAATCTTAAAAAAATTTCTTTAGGCACACTAAAATTGACTGAAATTTAAGCAAACAAAAGAGCTGAGTTACGAACTTAATTTTAGTTTCCATGTTTTTTTAAGTTCTTCTAAGTGATTTTTATTGCAAATTATATTTTTATTAAAAGTGGACACATATTTAAATCTAAACTCTTTGTTGTAGAATTTCCAACCAGCGAAACAAATCATGAGAAACAAATTCAAATTCAAAAGTGTCTTCATTTACAATTGTTCGATTTCTCAAAAAAAGCCAATTCAAATTATAATTTCAATGCCAAAACAGTTTGAATAGTTTAAGAAAAAGATTCACGATGTACACGACACCCAGAAGCCATCATAGCGAAGAACACACCACCAATCACCACTGGCTGCTGCACCTCTCTATTAACTGATTTTCGGGTGTGCCTTTTATTTTTCCCTCATAGTAATTTGCATGCATACAAAAAGCTACATGTAACCAAAACCGAAACCAACCAACCAATCTATTGTAAAGTCTCTCACAACATTTGCGTGTAAATCAGTTGAATGCGTTTTGGCTTAATGCACAGAGCCCATGGAAGCATGTAATAGGATGGTTTTGCCATTTCTTAATACAATTAGCATAATCACATGCGAGATTATTCACAGACCATCACTATTGGCGAACAAGAAGAGCGAGAGAGGTGCAATCAACAATCATCCGTCAACAAATATACATATATTTTGGAGTTGAATGATGGAGCTTGGCAGTGTAGCGGCGTGCAACTTCAATATAAAGCATCTCTCTTCTCGAAACGTATTCAAAATAATAGACACACAAGAAAAAATTCCAAAGCTTCAAGAAAAAGAAAGGGTTGGGTCTTTGGTGGTTTGTGCACACAATAAGTACCTACTAGCTACATCATGTTCTTTGAGTTATAAGACTGCTGTTATGGTGCTGGATTATAAAATCCATGTGGGCGGTAATTTTTATGAGAATGAGAATCTACAATATAACTTCTGTTAGAAGTTGTGCTGTGTCGTTAGATTGTATTATACGATATAGATTTAAACTTTACAAAAGAGCCCCCCGAACCAACAACCAATAAAATGACTCTCGTTTTAAAATTGAATAATTGTTTGGCCATGGAATGGCGGTTTAATTAATTATATTGGCAAATGGCAATTCAATTGTTGTGAGAAAAAATTTATGATCATTCAGAAATGCTACTACAAGTTAATGGAGGCTATGTTGTAAGTTGTGATTTGTGTATGAGACATGGAAATATATTTTATGAGTGATATTTTTAGATGGAAAAAAGATTTTTCAAATGATTTTTGTTTAAATAAGAAATTATTAAAAGCACTTTTAATAATTTATTTTATGAGCTATAAAATGTCTTGACTTGACTGAAAATTGTCGTTGAAATCAAATTCTGATCTACACTTAGGAGCAAAAAAATGGAATCAGACTTTTGCGTTTTTTTAAAACGTTAATTGGCCAGGATGTAATTGACATACATGAATGTTAATTGCACCATTAAAAAGCTTGAAACAAAGGCTTTAAATCAATACTAGGAACTTTAAAACCCGTTCACTTTATAAGGATCCAATCAACATAAATGAAGCATGTAAGCAAAAAAAGACTGAAACTGAAACAGAGAGTATCTGGAAAATTTAACATTTTAAAAAAATTAAGTGCAATTTATTGACAGATAGCTATGATACTATCGTATGCATTTTGAAGTTTTTACCAACAATTAAAAGTAAAAAATTCAAGCTTTTAAATGAGACCATAAAACTTGAAGAAACATTATTTTATCCATTGCAATTTTTGTTTTAAATAAAAATTATCTTTTTTGATTCCGTTTTTTTGCTCTTAAGTGTAGATTCTATTAATCTAATCAAAATTAATTTTACTCAGTCTTATGTTGATTGAAAGCAAGTTTCTATCAGTTTGAAAGATAAAAAAGAGGTATAATGAGCTTTAATCCACAATTTACTTCACATAGACCATGATATTGTATTTTGTTACCAATATAGTTTTTGCATACTCCCACTGTTAACCACTGGATTTCTTTAAGCACTACGAACAATAACACAAGGCTTCCAACAGAGTTGCAGTTTTTCTTTAATATTCTTGCTCTTCAATAAAAAAAAGATTAAATTACGGTGTGCAACCAAAGTTATTAACATTTTCAATTAAAAGAGTTACGTGATCCGTCGATTAGGTGGTTGTGATTGTCCGCACTATTTTTTTTACATCCAACAGAAAGTGAGCCGTTTTTGTAGACAAAATAGTAGGTAATCCGTTAAACACATTTTTTTTTTTTTTTTTTCTTGATATGAGAATCTTCATTTTCACATATTTTCTCTAAACACACTTGATTTTTATTATACTGCAGTTTGGTGTTTGAGTTTGTGTCTGCCATTATTCGGGTTTTTTTTAAGTGTTTCCTTAATTTTGTAGTCCTTTATAGACACTCATATGCAAATATAGACTTTGGGGCTGGTTTAATGTTGGCTAAAAGTCTTATAGCCTGATGACTATACGACCACATCGTTAAAACAAGGAATGAAAAAAAAAAAAGAAAATATAAATAAACGTATACGTGGTTTTGTGTGCTTTGCTACTTTTTTTTATGATTATTCGCTAATAAAATAAGGATATTAAAATTGAGAGGCTATTTAATTTGAACGAGTTTCCGGGTTGCATTTTTGAATTTGTTTCTTATGCTGTTGACTTTTTTATTATACCTACTTCAATTTTTATGTTGAGTTGACGGATGAATAAAAAAATAAATCCCGTATCGAAGTGAAAGGATACTTACTAAGTTACAAGTTACATGTGGCGATTTCTGACGAGATGCAGATTATAGAAGATTACATACATACATATGTAAACACAACAAGAAGCAGTTTATTGTGGACTTTTTTATTTAACGACCGCAACATTTTGTCGACGATGACGTGGATTATCCTTTTTTATTGAATAAAAAAAGTTAATAGCTTTTGTTTGTCGGGTGAAATTCTGAAGGTGAGTTTTAAATTAATATTTTTTAATGTGATTTTGTTGATTTTTGTTATAAAAGTATTTGTGTTTAATTTCATACATAAAAAATTGAAAGTGAAAAAAAGTGAAGTGAGTGAATCTGTATATACGTCATATTAAATCGCCTTTTTGCCATTAGCGAGGTATAGAGTTCCTACGTGTTTATTCAAAATTGTAGGAACTTAATACCGTGCTCTTGGAGGGCTGATGCTCATCAATAACAAAAGTTAAAGAATAAGTGAAGTTATAACTATTTTTATCAAACAAAAAAAAATTACATAAATTTTAACAAATAATAAAAGTAATACATAATATTGTAGTAGAAGGCCTTCAAACAAAAAGTTTAAGTTTTTTGACAAACTTTTAGTCATCAATAACACGGTGTAACACTCAAAATATACGCGGGCGGAGACCTATCACGTTTTGTAGAGCTAGTCGCTTTGATTACGAAACGGTATTTTAAAAGTCCCTAACACCCCCAAAATCTGGATTTAGGGGCAAAAAACGGTTTTTTTTTTACCTTCACCCATTGAAAAAAATCTAGCTTTGTCAAATGTTTACCCATTTTTGATTTGTTTACAGTTTCTGATAGGAGATAAATATACCTTTTCAATAATGTATGAAACATGTAACTCGGTTAAACCAACTAGAATTTATGAGCTGTCAAAGTTCAAAAATTCCAACAACAAAAATGTTGTTTTGGCGCGTAGTAGGATAACTTGGGCGCCAGGATTTGGTAACGGGTTTTTGTAGAGGAGTTCAATACAAACATTTTTTCTTTGGGAGGGGGTCTATCTCCCCCCGTTTAGGTGGGAGGGGCAGTTTTCAAAAGAAAAAAATTATCAAACTAAAAAAAAATTATTAAAAAACAACGGCAACACTTACAGTAATAAATGATACCATTTCCGAAAGACAAAATTGTACATTTAATTCTTATTTTTAAATCAATATATTATTATAACAAATAGTTTTTGAAATAATCGATTTCAAAAATAAAAATAGGCAAACAAAATTTTTTTAAAACTTATTTTATACTATTTTTGTCCAGACTGTGAATTTTAATAAAAAAAAATTACTCACCCAGAAAACTACCTCAATTCATTCCTTGTCGAACAGTGAAAACTATATGATTCTATGTCTTGTAGTTTTTGAGAAAATTGAAAAATAAAAAAAAAAAATATTTTGAAAAAAGAAAAATCTGATAAAATAATTTTTCTATTTTCTCGAAAACTAGAAGACATAGAAATATCTAGTTTTTACTGTTCGATAAGGAATTAATTGAGGCAGTTTTTTGTGTGGGTAATTTTCTTATTAAAATTCACAGTCTGGACAAAAATAGTATAAAATGAGTTTAAAATTTTTTTTCGCCTATTCTTAACTTCGAAATCGATTATTTCAAAAACTATTGGTTATAATATATTGATTTAAAAATTACAATTAAATGCACAATTTTGTCTTTCGGAAATGGTATCATTTATTACTGTAAGTGTTGCCGTTGTTTTTTAATAATTTTTTTTTATTTTGATAATTTTTTTTAGAAAACTTCCCCTCCCACCTAAACGGGGGGAGATAGACCCCCTCCCAAAGAAAAAAATGTTTGTATTGAACTCCTCTACAAAAACCTGTTACCAAATCCTGGTGCCCAAGTTATCCTACCCCTGCCCCTCCCACCTAAACGGGGGGAGATAGACCCCCCTCCCAGAGAAAAAAAAATGTTTGTATTGAACTCCTCTAAAAAAAACCTGTTATCAAATCCTGGCGCTAAAGTTATCCTAATACGTGCCAAAACAACATTGTTGTTCTATACCTAAAAGTTCGAATTTCTGTATCTGGGTTGAAATCGTAAAATTTTTTTTCTCTAAGCCAATTTTAAACTGATTTTCATAAAAAATACCTCGTTTGATTTGGAAATAAATATTATTTTAGAATATATTTTTAGAACAGCATGTTGTTGTGAAAATATATACTTTAATTTGATGTCGAAGTTGGGTAAATGACGAAAAAAATGGAATTTTTGAACTTTGACAGTTCATAAATTCTAGTTGGTTTAACCGAGTTACATGTTTTATACATTGTTGAAAAGGTATATTTATTTCCTATCAGAAACTGTAAAAGAATCGAAAATGGGTAAAAATTTGACGAAGATAGATTTTTTTCAATGGGTGAAGGTCAAAAAAACCGTTTTTTGCCCCTAACTCCAGATTTTGGGGGTGTAAATGACTTTTAAAATACCGTTTCGTAATCAGTGCGACTAATTCTACAAAACGTGATAGGTCTCCGCCAGCGTATATTTTAAAACCTCATTTTTGTAACACCGTGTAATTATTTAAATAGAATATTTCGGTCTGAAAATAGCACGTATTACTATTCTATTTACTCTTTTTGTTATAAAATTTCTTCTGTCAAAACCTCGTTAAAAAAAAGAATGGATTTTAAAATTTGATTTAAGCGTGACAAAATTCATCTTTCGACATAACATAACAAATGATTCAAAAATTTTTTCTAACGTTTTTTCTATAACTTTCTAGACTATTTAACTCTGTATTTTTGAAATTCTCCTTCATAAATTGTCTTAGGGATTTTGATTGAGAAATATTTTTCATGTACATTTAAAATTAAAAATTACACACTTGGCTCTTTAATTTACACCTTACATTTTTTAAAAATTAAATAATGTATTTCATTTTATTTGAAACCTAATAAATATTATATAATTTTCTGAAAATATAAATAAGAATATCGTTTTGAAAATTCAACCAATTTTTAATTTAAAATAATCTTTTTTATCAAAAAACAAAACCGACTTCCATGGATCAAAACTGGGTTTTATGGTTTTTCTAATAGATAGTTCCTATGGCTATAACTGAACGAAATTGAAATGTCACCTCCTCCTTTTTGGAAGTCGGTAAAAAAAAATTAAAAATATATCCTTAGAAAAGCGATCCCGAAAATGACGTTTTTACCACAATTGTATTTTTTTTTTTTCAATTTTTTATCTCACAATGTAAAACGAAAGTTTTTTAAGATTATATTGCAGTGACCTCGATTTTTGATCAAACCACACCAAAAAAAAAAAATTTGTATTCTTAATTTAAAACATTTAACAAGATTTCCCGGAATGACAGTTAATTGATCTTTGCTTCTTTTAAATTATAGAATTATTAATTTAACCATAAAACTAGGAATGCAAAAATTAATCTATAAAATGTCAACTTTAAAAACAGCTTACAGTACCATTTGTATGTAGATGTAGATGATAAAAATGTTGACACTTTAAGACAATTTGGTACAATGCATCATATTTCTTGGGTTAGCTTTTATTAAAATATAAATAATGATATTCAAGAAAAAAAAATCTCCCTTTATAAAAATAATTTAATTAAAGAATTTTTAAATATTTGTAGGTATGCACAATGCACATTTTTCAAGTTGTAAAAAATCCTTCGGGAACGCTTTCTTGAAATGAAAACTTTTCTTCCTAAACAAATATAGCTATTTCTAAATGCGTTATAATTATTGAAATGGGTAATTCAGAAATTTAATTAAACTTTATTTTTATTTAGAAAATGCTTGTTGAAATTCAACTTAAATTTAAACCAAAATTGAAATTTTGAAAAAAAAAAACATTTTTGGATACTAATTATTTTTTTTTTAGTCAAATTTTCGAAACAAAACAAGTTTTTTTTTGGTTTTATTTGTTGATTAAATAATAATATTGCAAAACAATGACACACCAACTTTATTTAATTTTTGTTTTTGCTTAAACATGTTTGTACAAAACTAATTTAAATCAAAAATAAGGCTCTAACGATATTGAATAATTATTTTGTTTGCAATATTATTAAGGGAAATCTAATTGTGTACTTTTTTGGGACTTAAATTAATTGAAGATTCTTTTTTTTTTCCTTTGAAAAACAAATTTCATGATTTTTTTACGATTTACGAGATGTGCATTTTGTACACATAGTTGTTTAATATTGTTTATATTAATTTACTTTCCATATTATGTATTTTAAAATTATATTAGCTAGTAATATAATATTTTTTTTTAATTTGCACATTAAATTAAATTTTGTAAGGTTATGTATTTTTTTTTTATTGATCTTGTTTATTTTTTCAGTTAAATTAAAACTAAACAGATTTTCATTCATAAAGCTATGTTTTTTTTTTTTTTTAGGTGTAAAAAACGAGGGAATAGTTCCTTACTAGAACAATTTTCAGAACGTTAGTTTCGATGTTGACTTTTTCATGTTGGGACAGTTTTTTTGAATTTTTTTCACAGAAATATTGATCATATGAGGCTACACCAACAAATTCTTTTGACGCTATTAAAACGAAAAATCGAAAATGGGTAAAAATTTGACGAAGATAGATTTTTTTCAATGGGTGAGAGCAAAAATTTTGGGACAGTTTTTTGAATATTTTTCACCGAAATTTTGATCATATGAGGCTACACCAAAAAATTCTCTTGTCGCTATTAAAACGAATCCTTGCATTTTTCTTAGAATGAAAGATTAAGTCAGTAATATTTCTGTTGAAACTTAATTTAAACAATTCAAGTTTCGTATAGTTCACTATTGAAAACTAGAAAATTCTTAAAACATATGTAATTAATAAAAACAAACTAGGTACTCAATGGGATTTTTTTCTGTTCCTATGTCCTTGGCGTAGAGTTATTTATTTTTTTGATTGTGTTAAACATATATTTCAAAGTCTTAAAATTCAATGGTATCACAATCAAAAGTATTCAGGAAATGAAAAAAAAAAACACAAACAAATCAGTTTTTTTTTAACACAGAACCATTTTGAGCTACGAAATATCTTACCTAAGATTAGATAAAGCACGTAGGTACTAAATTTAAGGAAATATTTTTTAAAACATTATTGTAATGAAAATCGTATCTACTGTACTACATAGTTTTAAGATACCTAAATCTTACAATTAGTGATTAAAGTTGTTCTTTAAATAAATATTTAGTTTATTTCAGTCAAAGTATAACGTCGGATTGGCAAATAGAAAAATGGTTTGTAAAAATTTTAGTTTTTGCATTCTATAAGCTACCTCATTAGTCTAGATAGACAAATGCTGACATAATCTGAAGTTTTATTCTTCTATAATATCAAAAACAAAGATTACAAATAAAATTAGCCTATTAGCACTTATACCAAGTTTATTAAATTCTCTGCATTCAAAATCCGTTTTCCTTAAATTTAAAAGATGCTAGTATGTATCTTCAAAGTAAAATTGTATTCTTTAGATCCGTTATAAAATTTTCACTTTTAAGTTTGATACCTCACTCACATTGACATTTATAAGTCTGCCATTTTCGTAATTCAGAAACAGACTCTCAGCGCACAAATCACAATTCAATTTGATATGCATGATGGAAGAAAATCCAAATAAGATTGACACACAAGTTGACAAACAGTATAACACGAAGTGTCTTCTTCAATCAAAACAAAGCACACATATAGATGATAATACCACTCTAACTTAATTATTTGTCCCATCACATCCTTTCGTTTATTTTTTTTTTGTTTTACTTTTGCCGTCAAAGAAAGAAAAATTCTTTCCAAATGAAATTGCTCATATCCTCTTCCACCATACGCATATTGCCACTTTGCTTTTTTACTTTTTTCTTTTGCAACACAACAAACCAAACTCAGTCACACTGCAATAAGAAAGTAAAAAAAAAAAACGGAACAAATTAGATTGAGGTGAGAGAAAAATGAAAGAAAAAAAAAAACAGAAAAACTAAAAAGCTTTTCCATTTCTGATTTTTCTCTTAAGAATATTCGATTATGCTCCAATCCACTTCACAACAGGCGACATCATGACGACGACAACGACAAAACCAAGGAAATACAAAAATAAAAACAACAGCAAAAAAAATCCTTTTTCCGTGTAACCTTTTTCCTATAACCATTTAGCTAATTGAAGATATGTACATATGCTATATCGCCACCGACAGAAAAAAAAATAACATACACGATTCCATTTTTTTACCCCCCCGGCCACAAGGATGTACTCTCGTTCTACAAACAAACACTACTACATTACACATGTCTGTTCTTCGCCGTTCTTCTAAATGGAAAACAAAAGGCACCCAGGATTTGTTTTATTATTCATAACTTTACGGATGAATTGAGATTTCCAATAAGGATCATTGCAAATCCGAAACAATGCTCTCGTATGCACGCACTCTTACTTCTAAATAACATCCATGCAAAAGGCAAGGATAGTTATAATAAAAAAAAAAAATACATCCGTGCATCAATTTTAATATCGGCCGGAAAATTTGCACATGCAATCAACCGAAGGACGATTTTTCATTATTTTTCTATTTTGCAACTACTCTTCTTTTCTCTATGCTTACAGGATCATTGATGCAAATGGGTGTCTTAACCCTTTTTTTATTGCAATTTATTGCCTATCCTTGATATAGGCAATTTTTATTGTCTATATTGAACTTCCCCTTTTGGCTGTGTATAGGCATGATAGATATTCGAAAGGTCGTTGCACCTTTTTTTTTAAGGCTCTTGTGAGATATCTTTGAAAAACTATCTTCATGAGAAAAATCAAGACGAACAATTGAGGTCTAACTGAAAAAAAAAGATTTTCGCTTGCAAAAAGTCTGCGATCAAAAGAAAGATCAAATGAAAGTGGTTAAGGATTTTCATTCAAATTAATGGCTTTTGTTTGGCAATGTTATCGGTTCAATTGTTCACCTCTTTTTTTAAGGGAGAAAGGGTGATCGATGACCCATAAGATATTATCCTTCAATTAATCAAGGACGAGATAATATTGTTTTTTTCTAATGTCTTACAGTAAGAGGATTTGGGTTTAAAAAATATTTAACTAATGGCCTAAGAGGTTTTAAAAATATTCATAGTGCTATCAATGGCTTTAAAAGTAGAAAATAGTTAATAGTTATCTATTCAACGAAATAGCGGCTAGGTAGTTAATAGATAAACTTATATTTATTTTTTGTTAAATATTTTTGTTGAATTTGTTTTGACCAAAATATATGTTTTTTATACCAGAAGTCACCTTGGACTCAGTATTAAACTTTACTAACGTTAAGAAGGTTTATATCATGAATTTGTTCAACTCTCCTCCTTTAAAGATTCGTATTTTCTGTGAAGAATTTAAATTATATTGTTTTTTACCATTTCTCAGAAGAAGCATTTTTTTTTTAAGCATGTGAAATGAAATAATAATAATATGAGTTTAAGCTCAAATTTCCTTCTTGAAAAATTTATTAATGACAAAAACTTCTTTGAAAAAAAAAAATAAGTTTCAATCCTAGCCAAGCAAACTGATAGTCGAAAGTTTTAATACTTTAATATTTTTGAATATTTTCAGGCCTTGGTATGAAATTTATTGAATTTACCTTGAATTCAAATAGACATTAATATGTACACTTTGTTTCACTTAAAATTTTAAATTTCACCTCAATTTTAGAATTACCTTTTCCATACATCAACCATTTATTTCATCTAATACTTTTATAAAATAACAGATGGCGTACTAGAAAATAGGAAATACAAAATTAATGTCGATAATGCAGTATGAAAAAAATGTGTCCTAGATAAAAATAGAATATCCTTTTTCTATGATTGTAATTGGGTTGGGATTTTTCTACTATATTTCTTTCTTATTGGAATTTATACTTAATATGAATTCTAATTGGATTGTACCTACCGTTATTAATTTACCTATTAATATATGTTATGTTTCCAGTAAGTGTGCAAAATATACCGTCGCTATAATATTCTTTAATAAGTTTTCATATTTAAAATAACAATATAAAAAAGGACGTATACGCCATAGTGAACATTTATTTTGTTCGTTTAAAAAAAAATTACAAATTTTTGAAAAATTGTTTTATGTAAATGTTTCTTATTTTAATGGCATTCCAAAAAATTTTGTATGAATGAAAAACTATTAAAAAAAAAACGATTTCTACTTTTTTTTTGTAGTTTAAAATATACGTTTTATACTATTTTTTTTTTTAGTTTTTCCTTTTATTAAACTATTATTTACAATTGAATTAAAATATTCTGTTTTTTATTTTTACTTTAAGAAATTTAATATTTGTTTAATGTTCATGTTTTTAATAAAATAACAATATAAAAAAGTACGTATGCATATGCACCATAGTGAACATTTTTTTAATTTTGCTTAAATTGTTCATTCATAAAAAAAAATTATAAATTTTTGAAAAAATTTGTGTTTATGTTTATGTTTCTTATTATAATGACATTCCGAATAATTTTTAAATATTTGTTTGCATGAAAAACTATACAAAAAAACGATTTCCAATTTTTTTGTTTGTAGTTTAAAAAATAATAATAATAACTATAAAAATTAAAATATTCTTTAATGATTTTTTACTTTAAAATATTAAATATTCCTTACATAATTCTATCATCAGAGCAATTTTGTGCGAGAAACCGTGCTTTGTAGGGCAAGTAGTGGATTATACAGTCAAAACAACGACGACGACGCACTGTGGGCTAGAACGCTATTTTATTAGCTTAGTTATAGAAATTCTCGAAATAGTCTAAAAATGCAGTTAAAGGTATCAAGATGATGTTGAATGATGTAATAATGATAATTTTATGGTGCAACAGACACTAAACATAAGAACAACAACAAAAATAAACGAAATATTATGTTAAATAAGGTTTTCCAATTTACAACAGATATTACTGGTAAAAACAAAAAAAAAGTTCTATGAAGTTTTAAACGCATCAAATTCGAAAATGGTGTCATTTAACGCGAACAAAAGTTTTTTTACTTAATATGGAAGGTAACTTTCAGAGATAGAGCGAAAAAAGTTTCCACTTGTAGGACATAGTTTTATATAAAACATAAAGCCATATAGTCTAGCTACTTTTTAAATTTGTTTCTAGAGTGTGCCTCCTCGTGCCTTTTTTTTAAAGCTTAGGAACATTCGTTTTAAATGAAATTTGTGCAAGTAGCATACTTTACTTTAAAATTTATAAACAAAAGTTCAAAAGAATAACAATTTATTAGCAAATACTATATTTGGTTACATTACTTATTAATAAACTAGCAAAATTTTCGCAATCTATCCGTTAAAACAAACTCAGTAAACGAATATCTGGATAGAGGAAAAAGTGGGCTTTTTTGTTTTTTTTTTTTTTTGAAAACTTGCATTTGTCTTCCATTAATTCTACTACCTAAATAGGCTGATGGTTTATATGTAATTCTGAATGTTGTTTTTATTTATTTTTTCTTGTATCTTTTATAACATCCCAGAAACGAATACTAAGTTCATTTCAATGAATTTTTTGTATAAAACCTTTTGCATTAGTTCAATAAAAATCAAAACCAAAACTTTATAGAAACAAATTTTTTATTAACGTATGACAGAAGTTGTTTATTCTTTTTAAATCAACTTTTCGCAAAGTGCGTAGCTCCAATTTTTTCCCGATACTTACCACAAAATGGCACAGTAACTTTTTTTAAATTTTTGTTTTCTATAAGTTATTAATAACAAACAAAAAATGGTTAAAAAAACATTTTTAAGAATTAGAAATTGTTGAGTATATTAAATTTCGATTCATTCAGTGAAATATTTCCTAAGGCTTAAAGCCGTTCACATTTCTTATTTTTGGTAAAAAAATCGGCTTCCACAATAAAATACAAGAAAAGGAAAAGAACAAATAAATAGTAACAGATATTTCACCGAAAAAAAAACCAATATCAATTTAACATTTTTTAAATATAAGCTAAAAATGCTCTATAAAATGTGTTTTATGATATTTGAAATGTTAAAACAATATTTTTATTATCAGGATGATATTTAAATGTCACATTTTGGAAATTTTTTTTTGATATTTTATTATCATTTTTTCACATCAATTTCTCATTCCAAATTATTGAAAAGTATTAAATAAACAATTCTTAATGTGTACTAATTTAAAGGCGCTTTGTGTTTTTTGAAGTAAAATGTATGATTTACTGAGAAAATTTGATCGGCAATAAGATTTTACTTCACATAGTTTGGGAGAAAATAACAAAACAATTATATCACCTATAACACCACTATTTTGTAAAGAATATTCACTTTCAGTAATGTTTTGAAAAAAGAAAGAAAATACTTAAAATAATAAAAATAATAAAAAAGAAAGAAATAGGTTTCATTATAATAAACTAAAACGTAAAATCTACTCAACATTGATATTTTAATTGTCAAAGTGAAATTTTCACTATCCACCTAAAATTAAAAAATGTCAAAATGATATGATAAAATATCAAAATTGATATTTTAATTGTTGGACGACTTTTACTCCAGTCAAAGCGTCATTTGACCTTGCGATGAGAGGCACTGTCTGTTTTTATTTCATGGATCGATGGGGGTATATTTAAAAGGCTTAAACCCAATTTCTCACCACCTGATCATTCTTTTTAGCGGAGTTATTCACAAAAATGCATTTTTTGGGATATTTTACTTCTAAGCTAATATCTTTGCTCCAGATTATCGTAGACCAAAAACTAAACATACATTCTCTTCCTTATAATATTTTCTATCGTTATATGTAATTTCATTGTATTTGAGTGAGTAAATATAAAATGGCAGCCATTTAAAGTCAAATTTCTGTTGTTAAAAAACACATTTTTGTCATTGACATTTTTCTAACCTATTTTGTAGCCCTGTTCATGTCCTGCATTTTACAGAAAAAATGAGCTCTTTATCACCAAAGATGGCCGAGCTATTGATAAATGAACGCATGCAAAACCGGTGCGAAAACACCCAAAAATATCGTTTTTTGGGAATAACTCGACTTCAGATTGTCCCACGGCAAAAAATAAAGCAATGAATTGTTCGTTACAACATTTTCTATCAATTTAGTGCACAATCTTTTTGTTGAAACAAATAAAAAATAAGTAATATTAAGTCAAAGTCGTTTTTTTGTTTAGCAAACTCTTGCCTTATTATTTTGCAAACGGTGCGAGTATTGGCTAAGAAAATAAAATATTATTGTAGTCCTTTAAATTATCTACAATTCAAAAAAAAATTTAGCTTTCTACGACCCACGGGAGCCGAGCTATTATAATTTTAAGAAAGCATTAATCCGTACGAAAATTCAAAAAAATTTCCCTTGTTTATGATTCGAATACTAGTTCTCAGTGAGAGGGGTTGTTTTCATTGTTTCTTGTTATAAGAGAATTTGTCTTATGTTTTTTCGTTGGTCATTTGGACCTTTTTTAAAAAATTAATTACTCGGCTCGTGTGGGTCGTAGAGAGTTAATTTTTTTTTTAAATTGTAGATAATTCAAAGGTCTACAATAATATTTTATTTTCTTAGCCAATACTCGCACCGTTTGCAAAATAATAAGGCAAGAGTTTGCTAAACAAAAAAACGACTTTGACTTAATATTACTTATTTTTTATTTGTTTCAACAAAAAGATTGTGCACTAAATTGATAGAAAATGTTGTAACGAACAATTCATTGCTTTATTTTTTGCCGTGGGACAATCTGAAGTCGAGTTATTCCCAAAAAACGATATTTTTGGGTGTTTTCGCACCGGTTTTGCATGCGTTCATTTATCAATAGCTCGGCCATCTTTGGTGATAAAGAGCTCATTTTTTCTGTAAAATGCAGGACATGAACAGGGCTACAAAATAGGTTAGAAAAATGTCAATCATGATATAAGCTTTTTTCGAAATAATGACAAAAATGTGTTTTTTAACAACAGAAATTTGACTTTAAATGGCTGCCATTTTATATTTACTCACTCAAATACAATGAAATTACATATAACGATAGAAAATATTATAAGGAAGAGAATGTATGTTTAGTTTTTGGTCTACGATAATCTGGAGCAAAGATATTAGCTTAGAAGTAAAATATCCCAAAAAATGCATTTTTGTGAATAACTCCGCTAAAAAGAATGATCAGGTGGTGAGAAATTGGGTTTAAGCCTTTTAAATATACCCCCATCGATCCATGAAATAAAAACAGACAGTGCCTCTCATCGCAAGGTGAGGCCCTTTTTTCCGACGCTTTGACTGGAGTATTTTGTCACTCAAAAATTTTAAATTGATAGCTGTTATTATGAATTTTTTTTTTCGGTGTAGGAAAATAGAGTAGGTAATGCAAAGTTTATTAAGGTTTGCAGTGTTTTAAGCATTGTTTCACTGTTTTGAAATTTGAACCACGTTCGAGTGAGTTAATTATGTGAGAGTCAAAAGTTATGATCATTTAAATACAAACAAATTAACAGGTAATTCTAAACATTTTCCCTGATGTTGCAATTTTTTGGTTCTAACAAAAATTTATTTTATTACAAACATCCAGCACCATAAAAAGAATGACAAGTACTGCATGGAAGTGTTTATGTTTTCTATGAATTTTATTGAATTTTATGACACTCGAAGTTACCAACAAGAAAGTGTGTTTTTTTGTATACATTTTGAAAAGCTTTAATACTCTAAGGGCTGTTTGCTGAAACGAATTTTATTGATTTTTAAATACTCTATATAAAAATGTATCTATATTTGAATGAAATAAAGGTATTCACAGCATCTTTGTAATTAATGAACAAAATTTTCCTATACATTACTTATTTTTCTCTTTAATATTGAAGACATTAAAATACCGGATCTATGATTAATCACATATTCAATTATGTAGCCATTGTTGTAATTTATTTATGTTTATAAATCGTCTTTAAAATTAATCAGCCCTTAAAATTCAATTTGTAAAAAAATCAAACACAAACCTTACATTTCCAAAAGATTATAAAAAAAAAACAACAAACTATTGCGAAAAGACTTAATGCCAAATATAAAACCATTACCTCATCATGTTGTACAAAAATTTCGCCAAGTCATTCATTAAATTCTAATTTAACTGTGTAAACACGATATTGTCTTTCTATATACATATCGACATCGTCGTCAACGACGAATTGACAGCTATAATGATTCTTATCCGCGTAATCTTATTGCAAAGGGTGCATAATTATTGCTCCATCAGCGGAAGAATATCTCTCTCTTTCTCTTCGGTCCTCGCTTACTTCTGGGACATGAGGTTTGACTTAATATAAAACTTCAAATAATGCACCGCAGGTGGCTTTCATATAAATAAACGAAACGAAATGAAACGAAAAATTGGCTTTAGGATTGGCTTAACTCGTGGGTATTGAATCGGCAAGATAATTATTTCGACATGGAATTTAAATTGAATGGAATTTTCAACAACATCAATTTTATTAAATCGGTTGAAGAAGAGTTATTAATATTAATTTAAGATAAATAAGTATTAAGGCAAATTGGTAATTTATATTTCAATTATATACAAAATGGAGGATTTTTTTTTTCTTAATCCAATTATAATTTTTAACAATGATGAGCACTCCTCTAATGATGTAAACTTTTTTCCTGGAAGCATTTTTCAAGGTGATATATAATTTTATAAATAAAAAATATCAAAACAAATATAACAATTAAGTTTGCAGGAGTAAACTGTGTTTATACTTTTTTTTATTATTTTAAACGTTTAACTGAAGCTTTTGCATTACTATATGGTTAAAACCTTACAGTGTTTATTAATTCAGTCCTAGGTTTCAAGAGAATGGTAAAGTTTCATATAAGATTGCTTAATCTTCTAACTAATAACTAATTTGAATATTAAAATTGTGCTAAAGTTGGTTTGTGTGATAATTAAAAAATGAGTGTATAATTTAAAAAAAAATTGTTTTAGCTTAAAAACTATTATTTTGTAAGTACAAATGTAAATATTTAAGGAAAAAATTGGTTGTCTATAAAGTCGGTTTACGGACGATAATTTAACGTCCGTCATTAGAAATGGAACTTTCGAATAAAAACTATCGAAATATTCGGTAATTGCTGTACCTATATTCAATTTTTCGATAGAACTAAACCATGTTTATTCATTAATTCTTTATGTAACTAAATTTTGAAATAATAATAAAAATAATAGTTTTAAACACATTTGATCAGGTGGTCAAAAATAAAGTGGAAACATTTTTTTTTCGATATAACGAAATATACAGTGAATTTTTTTGTAAGTGGTTGTTAATGGGATAGGCAAATATAATCCAATTGTTGTTGATGTTAGTTTAAATAGTTGTTAGAAATTCTGATGTCTGAAAAAAAAAACTTCAATCGAGTGGTCCTTTTTTGATTCTCTGGCATAACATGTTACTCCATCTCACTAGGGCTTTGCACCAATTAGCTTTAGTTTAGATCATAATATCATAGATAGGCATTTGGCCACATATTTTTGGTTTTTCCAAACAAGGACATTTTTTATGGTATACAACCCCTACCGTAATTTTCACACCCTTTCCGCTATGATTTTCTTTCTAAGTTAAAAAAAATTTAATTACTACCTATCGTTAGCTCAAATTTCAAATGATTCGATAGTTACCTTCACTATAAAAGACTGCCTACAGAAAATTTTGTGAATGCCGGCTATTATCGAAATTTGATAATAGCCAAATTTTGAAAGCATTAAGATTTTACAGACAAAAAACATAAAACGGTTAAATGGATGCAATCATCCATGTAAAAACTTTAAGAAGGGTGCAGGTAAGGAATCTATGTAATACATTATCGCTGAATCATTTACAAATTCCAAAATATATATTACTGTCCAAAACAATAAAAGGTAAAAGTTTTTTTTAATTTATGTATGAAAAAATTTTCTTAATACAAACTAATTTTATCTCAATAATTTAAAAAAAAAATCCATTTCTTAACATTAGTAGAAGGATAGAAAACGATATAACAGTTATACTGTTGATGTTAATTTAATACTTATTTTTTAATGTCATCCAAAGAGATTGATTTTAATCTGTTCTTTTTCTATCAAATACTAGAAAATTAAATATTTCAAAGGTTCTAAATTTGAAGTAAAAAACTGCATAGTAGTCAAAAAAATATAAAAATTAAATTGAGAAATTTAAATGACAAATGCAAATATTGAAAAGTATCATGTTTATATCAAACCCAACTGTCGATTTTCATAAATTTCGATGTTTACCATAACCTTACAAGATCGGTGGTTTCAAATGTGATGAATAAAAGAATGATTTACAGAGAACAAATTAATTTAGAAATTTAATTGTATCAATAATTAACTTTTTGTTTTTAAAATGTAGGTATCATAGCAAAATTTATCAAGATTACAAATTTCCAATGACAACAACAACCAATGCAATTTTAACCATTTTATGAGCTTGTTGTTGAATGTAAACCGCTTTAATTTACTTACTAGCAATGTGTTCAGAAAAGAAATATAAAGCGATAACTATGCATACGAAAACTAATCAAGTTTGCTGCTCAGGTCTTTTGTTTCCCATCGGCTTTGCATTCAGCATTTAACTAAACGCACGGCTGTGTCATATTAACTTTATCAAGTGGTACGAATCTTCATTAATATATGTAGATATTATGTTTTGGTAAGATATTTTTAAGAAATAAAAAACAAGACACATAGGAAAAACATTTAGTATTTAGAAAATAGGAAGCGATGAATTAATAAACCTTTTTTATACTAGAAAGAAATAAACTTGTTTTTTTTATCCCACACTTTTTTTTAACAATTTTGAATGATACATATCTGTGGCAATAAGACAGAATAGCTTATGTCGACTTAAGGAATTTTTGAAAATTTCGTATTCAATGTTTGGGGTTTGTAGTAACCTACTTTGTAGATTTGCAACAATTGTATGGGAAAGATTGTGTATTTGTGTTTAGAATTTTTTATCTTTTTAATGGTTCATCCAAAAGGCTTGGCAAAATCATTTTCTTTTTAAAATTTTCCGCTCTACAAAAAAGCTCTTAATAATTTTTTTTATTTACCCCCGCGTTTCGAAGTTATTCAACTTTAAAATATAAAAAGTAATTTTTTCTCATTTTTTTCCGATTTTGTGACGAAATTATTAGGTTTTTCAAAAAATTTGGCAAAATTTTCGAATATTTGTATTCTATGTTGTGTTTTGGTTTCACTGATCCTTTTATATAACTCTCAAACCCCTAATACTACCATTTTAGATTTCTTCAATAAATTCGAATTATTCATTTTTTCAACTAAAAATTATTTTAATTAATTTTTAGCGTCGGTTTTTTTTTAAATTTCATAAATGCAATTTTGTAGAGCGTTCAATTTTATACAAGAAAATGATTAAATCTAGCCTTTTTGATGACCCATTAAAAAGATAAAAAATTCTAAACACAAATACACAATCTTTCCCATACAAATCGTATGGGAAATAGAAATTTGCGATGCGGCGGTCCTAAATGTTAACATTAAGGGCTGAAACTTTTACAGTATTTTTTTTCGTCATTTCCAACAATATTTTCAACAATGCTTTGAACAAAAGAAAAAAAAAAATTTTTTGAATCAGTCTAAGGTTAATAGTTTAATACTTTTTAATATTTCAAAATATATCAACCTTTTCATACAAATTGAATATAAATTGGGAAATAGTTAAAGTTTCAATTTTCTTCTGAAAATGAGAAAAATATATTCGTGTAAGTATTAAATGTAAACTTTCAACTTCTTTCAATTTTATTTTGATAAGTAAGTTGGAACTATACGAACGGTATTGTGGGATGGAAAAAGATTCTTTATCTTCCGTCTGATATTGTCTCGTCGCGTCATCCGAGTTCTGAGTGTTATTTGAGTATTCGTAGCCAAATTTCTGTTACAAAGAATTATCTAATTCAAATGTGACAAAACATTTTTTGAACTGGTTCTTTTCTAGAATTAGTTAGATTCCATTCATCACTGAGCGTAAAAAGCAATCAAAAATACAGAATTATAATTGTTTAACTTTGATGTCAAATAAGTTTAATATTATTTTTTTATTGGTAAAAACTTAAAACTAGGTATTTAAACAAATTATTGTACGTAATAATAAAAGTTACAAAAGTTATATTGCAAATGCTATGTTTCTTACTTTGGCGAGCAAACATATCCATTCACTCAATTCTATGAAAATTTCATCGCACTATCAATCTGTTCCCATTAAAACTCTTCTCCTTCCCCTACCAAAAACTACTCAATTCAATTTCTCATCCAAAACTGTATTCCACTCATTCTATGTTCATATTTAGTACACACTCTACCAAAACAACTCTTTCTCCACGAGAACAGTCTGATACTTTCCACCATCTACCACTAGATGTCACCCATATCAACGTCGCATCTCCCCTCACAAACAAAACAAAAAAGGGCGGAGCTCATTACAAATGGAGTGAGTAACATCGCAAAACATCGCATCACATAGCATCATAAGAAAACTACATTGCTTTTCACCCATCCACAACTCGCCGGGCGGTGACAATTATTCATCCCCCTCGGAACCATTTTCCTACAAAGTATGCGACATTTTTCCTTACCTACCCCTAAGTGGATTTTGCGCGCATCCGGAAATGAAGAGAGATATACATAGTTCCATCTCATTTTTGCTTATGGAAGAATATTTATTTCCATTTCCCAAGAAGGGGCAGAGGAAATATTCTCATTGTTGACGAACTCAGTTTCCTTGAGAAATTCACTCTGAGTTGATGTTGTGTGATGTGTGTCTCTCCTCATCAACAAAAAAAAAAAAAAAGTTGCTTACAGTGTGCTTCGCTCATCGCAGTGTGATTTACAACGGTTAATGGGGATTTTCTATGCAAAAGATCGTGAGGGGAGTATTGAGGGGGTTACAACAATTCGCGAGTGAGTAGGGGGCGGCTTTTTTTCTGTTTTGTTTGTTAATTTCTGCACTCTAGAAACAGGGGAGTCTCGGTTGAGCGAATGTGCTGAGTGTGTTGGCAAGGTGTGAGTGAGTCTCACGCGATGTTATATTTTTTTTTTGCACAACGCCGCCGGCCGCGCGCCTAGGAAACAGTTTTTTTTTTTTGTTGCGGTAACTCGTGGAAAGTGGAATGTGGAGAGTAAATAATACAATAACAAAAACGAAACGTTTCTAAAACCAAGTTTGTGTGAGTTAATTTGTGTATATGTGTGTGTTTTGTGAGTGTTTTGAAGTGATGACAAGAGTGGGCAGAAGGGAAATTCGGATTTTTTTCTGTAAAATAAAAATGGCACCACAGCACCGCTGGGGGATGGAGAGGGGGTGCATTTTTGCACAGTTTTTTATATTTTTCTTGCCCTGGGGTGGGATGCGAAATGGCATGGTCGACAACACAAGGTACGCAAGCGCCTCCAAGAGGCGGAGTTTTTTTTAAGTTTTTTTTATCGCCACGAAAAAAAAGTAAGTACCTAAACCGATATTTTTTTCGTTCGGCCGCTATCCCTTAACTCAGGCCATATTGGACAATTTCTATACCTCTACCAACAACCCTCAGAAAAAAAACATCGCGGCAATCATGTTAGGGAAAGAAGGGGCGAAGTGAGGTCTGTGCAGATGAGGACGATGGCGATGATGAGGTTTAAAGGGGGTGGAAGGGTTCGTTTTTTTTTCGATTTTTTTTTTAAGCGACTTACAAGTGGAATGAGGGTGGAAATTAAATGTCTGCAAAACATATACCATCTCTGTTACTCCTTCTTGCGCGCCGGCACTGGAGAATGAGGAATCCTTGGCTGGTCGTCAGCATGATGGGATGCATTTTACACCACCCCTCTTCGTGTGCCTTCCTTGGTTAAGGTATAACCTGTAGTCGTGCATGCATTATATTCTGCTGGGAAGGAGTAGGTAGATAGAGTAGGTCTGTATGTTGGCCCACCGGAGATGGCCTTCAATGCGGAGTGAAGGTGGTTCACGATAATGATAATGATGGGGTTTTTGTTTGCTTCATGCTTATGAAATGTGCGTTGGTGGTGGTAACTGAGTGTGAGTGTGTGTGTGTTGCTTTTAACTTTATACGTATGATTTATCAGTGCAAGAGACTCCTTGGGTTATCCTGTTGTCAAGTCTTAGCCAGTTTCTAGTCGACAGCCGGTCTACGCAGTAGTTTTTCCTCCGTTACACCATAATTCATAGAAGAAAAAAAAATTTGGTCACACATTATTATTAAATTGTCACACAACAAAAAAAAAATGAAGAAAAAAAAATAAAAAAAAAATACAGGTGAATTGACAGTCATATTTGATTAAGAGATGATAAAAAAAACTGTCCAAGGATAATTCTTTTTCACACTTGAACAGAAATTTCGTCGCGTACCTATTTTATTGGTGTAACGAAAATTTTCTAATTTTTTTTTTTGTTCAATACAAAAACCCGCCAATTATATTTATTTTTTTTTTATTTTTGAAAAAAAAAAAAAAAAATATTCAAAGAGAAAAAAAGAGTAAGTTACCAACGAACGGTTAAAGAGGATGAAAAGGATGTTTTTTTTTTTTTTTTTTTTTGACGGATTTATGAGAGTAAAAGAGCGAAAGTAAAAATATATCAGTGTTGGATGACTTTTAAATAGTAATAGGCTCAATATTTTTGGAGTCATATCCGTTTGGTTAGCAGGACGTTTCGGTTGGAGTGCGCGTTATCCAACAAGAAATACAAAAATAAATAAAAACACAAATTCGTTTATATGCGCCCTGAAAGTGAGACACCTTATATGGATACAAAAAGTGAACAAGTGCATTTTAAAATGTTGTTCAAAAAATTATATAGTGACCAGTGAAATATAATTTTCATAAATATATTTAAATGGCGCCCGAGAGAAAATAATAAGTAAAATGTAAGTTTCAATTTAACTAATTCTTATCCTTTTATTTTGTTGAACTTAGTTATTAAAAATGGGTTTGCTGAATAAAAAACAAGATATCTGAAGAAAAGGAAAAAAAAAAAGAAGACAAAATTTTTGATCGTTTCCTTTGGTGACCTATTTTAACGTGAATGTTGATTCGAATAAGATGCTACGCGATCTCGATCGTGATTTCTTGTTTTGTTAAAGCAGGTAGAATAATACCTGTCTGCCAGATTTATAAAGGGGAATTCTCGTTGTAAAATTTTTTCAATCAGAATAGGTATAAGAAAGGAAGGTTGAATGATAAGGATCAACATGATGTTCAAAGTAAAGATATCACAGAAAAACGACTAAGGGTTATAAAATGTTGTGTTGTTCGGCTCGTAGCAATAAAATAAAAACCTGCTTTGAACATTCCTTAATGCATTTAGTTATCTAGTTGGAAGAAAATATAAAAAAAAACTACTTCATTGCCAAGCTTTAGCTCTAAATTAAATAGATAATATCTCCTTATTTAAAATTTACAATGAATTTCGATTTCATTAGGTAATTTCTGTAAGGTGTTAAATAAAATATAGGAAAAAGTTTTTTTTTGCACTAGTACATCATGTACCTATGTACATATTAGATAGAAAAAATTGTTTTTCTAAAATTCAAGAAACATTCTTGAAACTTTTTTGAAAAAAAAGTTATGAGTTTGGGTCGTTGGGCGCCAGTTAATTTTTTTTAGACAAAAATTCCATAAGCCCCGGTTTCCAAGCTAAAAAATATTTAGATGTGATCAACGTTTTGTTCAAGTTTCGTCAATGATTTTTTCGTTATGGGGATTGTTAAATTAAGATTGATCTTTTTGTAAAATTTCATACAACAACGAAAAGGCTTGGCACCTTACATGTTTTTTTATTTAAAATGTTTAAACTGCATCAACAATCCTTTTGACAGGAAAAGGCATAAAGTCACCTTTAATGAAGTAATATCTAGTTTCTTTTCTTATGTTTCTACCTCTATGAAACTTTTAAGTTTTAGTACCTACAGAACTCTGGTTTTATTAAAACTATTTTTCTGATTCAAAATGGAAAAAAGTATAGATAATTTCATTATTCAATTAAAATAGAAGAAATGCAGTTGTTCAGATTTAAGAGAAATTATTTGAAAATAAAGTCTTGAGACAAATATTTAAAAATAAAGAAAATCTGTACGAATTGTAGGAATTATAATTTTTCCCAAGAAAGTCCTTAAACTTGACTTTACTTTTTCATCCAAAATATTAAACTAGGTTCGCCCGATTTTTAAAAGCAAGTTTCTTGTTCAATTCCAAAACTTTAACAATCTGCACACTTCAGAATTTCTATGGTCCTACATTTAAGTCATAATGAGTATGAAAATGTATGAAAGTTGCCACACAACAGTTGTTTTTTTTAACTCATAGACAGGTAGCTATCTACTATAAAAAAGTTAAAGAATTTCGAACTCATTTTATAATAAAATAATGTTTCAAAATGTACTGTATGTCGGTAGAAAACTGCGCCTTAAGTTAATTTCTGATTATTTTATGTTCGTGCTTGGAGTTGACGTAATCTAAAAACGTGGTCAATAATCTAAAACTGGAGCTTTACATTTAACTATAAATTATTTTGCGAGCTCATAATAATTTATCATTATAACAAGAAAATTTGCTTTTATCGCAGTTTTTATTTTTCGAAATTTCATTGGATTTCACTCGCAACGTTTTAATTTCGCCAAATTTGATTCGCATTTTTACTTCCCGCTTATTTTTGAACATCACTTTACTAAAACCTATTTTAGGTAGGTATAAAAAAAAAGGTTTTCACAAAATAATAGTTTAGCAAAGTGTTCTTGATCACTGATCAGCAAAGAATTTTCAAAGTCGTTCGAAACACACTAATCGTATAGAGTTTTGTGTCTACTTTACTGCGATGCATTTTCTATCGATCTAAGTCTTTTTGCACAGCTTCTGATACTTAAATATATATTATTTAGAAACAAAGAACTCAACTCTTTTTGGTTTCTTTTGAATCAGTTGCATTGTTCTAGTGTATGAACTTCAAAAAATATCTACAAGATCTGAAGTTCCACAGGGAAATCACCTAGGACCACTAATTTTCTTTCCCTGATTCAGTAGTAAGTTGATATATTTTCTGCTCTTAAGTTGATATAATTCTGTTGGTGATCAAGCCAATATATTGACTATTGCAATATAGTCTGTTAAAAATAAAATAATAATTAGGTAGGTACTGTATGTGTACCTACTTTTGTTTAATTTATTATGAGGTGGGACGTCCAGAATGCCTTACTGCCTTACTCCTAAAAACTTTGAAGCCTTCTTTCAGTAAGAATTTTGACATTTTATCAATGCAAACCATTAGGAAATTAGATATTTCAACCAGTAGTCACCCGTTTGAAACTAAAAACTTATTTCTTTTTAATAGAAATGTAGTCAAGTTTCAAGAATTTGTCCTTATTTCCTGATAAAATCTATAAAAACTTTGGACCCTTAAAAGGTCTTAACCCAAACAGAAATCAATTTCCTCAAGAAAATCAAAAAGATAAAAAAAATAACTAAAACCAGTTCAGCCATTATAATGGGGTTTCTCATAAGTATGTTCCTCCCTATAAGATAATTCCTTGCAATTTCTGATGGCCTTTTTGATATAGGCTCACAAAAAATAAGCAGTTACTCGTATACAAACCTATCAGGCTTAAAAAAAAACTCCCATCTCCCAAGCGACCCTATTAAATCCCGTAATTTACGTAAACTAAATCATTTTTGAATTAAGAAAAACAAGCAAAAAACAAAATAAAAATAAGTAAGGAAAGACAGAAAATTTCACAAAAAAAATAAAGACCATCATTCAAAGCCCTGAATTACACATAATTACCTTGGTTCCTTTTACAGAGCAAGCGAGCCTTACGCAAAAGAATTCCAATAGAACGCAACCAAAAAAAAAAAAAAACAATTCAAAAAATATACCCATACCATATACATAGATACCAACCATTAAAGGGTCAGTTGCGCCAGTCCATCATCATCATCAGTCCAGAGTAACCAAAGCAACCAAACGACGCGATATAGTCCCAATTCCCCCCTAAAATAAAAAGGAAACACAACACAACCACGAACGCTTAAAAACTTTCTCTTTCCGGCAAAAAGAAGCAATTGTTGTTGACAAACTCATTGCTTCCCAAGTGGCCCAATTTCCAGAGAAGCAAGCAAGCCTCAAATAACCAACAACATTGGCCAAAAAAAAAGTAAAGAATAATAAAAAAAGGTTGTGGCGATTCCAGCCCCCTTCTTGGGTTGATTATTACTATGCGATTATTTTCGCTGCTGCTGCTGTTGATGCTGTAGCAACGAGTCCTTATGATGACCAGATATAGGTCTCTGCTGCAGGTAGTACTCTGAAAGCAGTAAAGGCTATCTGTGATTTCCCCGAGCTCTTATACCGTTTTTTTTTTATAATTTTTTTTTTTCTACGTCTTTGATTTAATTCGTTTTATATATAATTTTTTTTTCTTTACTTTGGTTTCTGGAGCATCAAGATGGTGTTTGGCTGCGTCCGTGTGCTCCCAATCCCAAGTAAACAGGTAAATCGCGAGAAATCTTTTCGCGAGGAAGAAAAATAAAAAAAAAAAAAATTATAAGAAACCCGTTTGCTTCTTTGGGGCTTTATGTCGAGATTGTTTTTTTTTTTTTCTTTTTTTGATCTTTTGTTTGCCTTGAAGGATTTTGTGGTATCTTAACACTGAAGGACTTCTTTTTGCACAAAACCAAAACAACAAAACGTTTTTTTTTTGTTTCACATTTTTTTTTGACAAGATTCAACGATGCACCTTAAATGATGGTTGTAAAACATTTTATAACGTTGGACGATGTGTGACGAAATGGCCAGAATAAAACGAGTTAGTCATTTATTATTTTTATTTTATTTTTTTTTTACTTTTAAGAAGGAACCACAAAAAAATATAAAAACGAGTAGGTATTTTATTCCGTTCATCGAAAATGCAAGAACAAAAAAAAATTGTCCGAAAAGAATTTCATCTCTTGGATGCCATTATTTTGTGTGTCGTATCTAAAGGTAGATATATGGAAAACAAAAAAAAAAAAGGTGGACATATATAAACAACAAGATTGTGTATTGTGCTGCTCTCATGCCACCAACAACTACCGCATATCTCTCAAGACCACAAGATGACGATGAAAACACAAAAAAAAAAAAAACAAAAATCGAACAAAGACTAAAAATAAAAGGCCAAAAAATTGAAAAAAAAGCCAAACAACAACTGACCATAAAGAGAATCTCTCAAGTTGAGTGTCCTCTATAGGTCTTCTTGTGGAGGTCCTCAGATCTTCGGGGAGGCTTTTGTGTCTGCATGGTATCTATAAGCATAGTGGCTTTTGTGTATTTTTTTTTTTTTGCTTTATGCTGGTAAACCGAAACTATAAAAGTGGGTTCCTTTTCCTACGGGCTCACAACCTCCAAACACTGATGGAGCTTATCCGCAAAAAACCTATAAAATACAATGTTGCAAAGTTGATGATATGGTGCGCCAAGAGTCCACAATCATCGACGACTTTAGCGACAGAGAACGACTTCGATATCCATGCGCCCGTTTCCCCAAAAGTCGGTCTTTCGGTCTTTTTTCTGTCACTTTGTGTGGGGTTATATGTAGTCACAAACATATATTTACAAATAAAGATACATTTTTATATATCGATAGACTTTTTGACTTGGTTTGTTTTTAACTTCGATCAACCAATATTCCAGCTACCGAATTTGATTGGGAAACACAAACAAAAACAATCTACTACCTACACGTTTTGGTGTTTTGATTTTATTGCATATTGTGGTTTAATATAAAATAAAAAGGTTTCAGTTTTTGTTTTTCTTTATTTCTTTCTTTTTTTGGAGCAGGAAATGGTTTTGGGTTTTGTTGAGAATCTTTATTTAAGTGAATGATGCAAAAGGTTTATCGAACTTAAAAAATAAAGAAAAAAAAATAAGTGAAGAAGGTCTAGTACCTAACAGTCTTATCCAAAAAGTATTTTTCAAAATATAATATTAAATAATAATATTAAAACCCTAACTTAATTGAAAAAAAAGGTCAGAAACTAAAACCCAAAGCCTTTGTCACTAGAGAGCTCAATATTAAAATTCTTTACATAACCTATAACTTCCGAGTGAAATAGACGCTTCAAATAATACCTCACTTCTCAAATGATTAACAGTTTAGAACTTATGAAGGAACATGCATACATCTGGCAAACCAGAAAAACCTCATTAAATTACAATACAAAAAAAAATAAATAAGATTCCAAAAAAATCTGGTGTATCTGTGTCCTTAGGCTAGTGAACTTAAATTTCGAGATTAAACTACTGACTATTATCAAGAGCTAAGCTTTGAATGAATTTGGTTCGCAAAAGTTCTAACAGTAAACGACTCCTGTTAAAATATAGAAAAATGCAATTCAAAAATTTGGAGCACCTAAATTCCCAAATAAAAGTAATTGAAAATGTTAGAAGCTTAACAAAAAAAAAAAAGTTTATAACGGAAATCTGAGAAAATTCTTGGGTACATTAAAAACAATGAACTGCTAAATCCTCAAATTTAATAAAATACCTAATTCAAGAAATTTAAAATATTTTAGAAATTAAAAAACCGTAAATTTTCAAAAATCGGTATATACTCCAAATTAAAAAAAAAAATTAAATGTAAAAAGCTGAAAACATTAAAAAAATGTTTCAATAACCCACAGCATATTTTCGAAAATCCGAAATAAAAATCTAAAAAATTCTGAATTTCTGAAATAAAATTTAATAAGATACTTAAACTCAAAAAATTTAAGATATTAAAAACTTAGAGTTGTTATAAATGAAGAATGTGTTCATTTCTAAGAAAATTAGAAGGTTCAATATGAGTCTGTCTACAAAAAACCTTCAATCAATTTCAGATTGTGTTTGTCAAAAACTCTTTGCTTATATGTATTTTATCTCTCGGAATTGGTAGTCAATAAATGTGTTGAACCAGCATGTTCCTACAAATACAATTTAATGCTTATCATGCATCCTGCTGAGTTAAAAAAATTACTTTATGCACCAAAATGCTATATCTATATCATACAATCTATTTAAACCCCTCCCTCCGGTTGGTGCTATAACTAACCAATAAAATAAGTTAGTTATTGACTAAAAAATCAACAACAACAACAAATAAGCCATGACCTGTTGATTATAGTTGTTCCAATTCTAATTGACTGAAATAAAAAAAAATCTCGTATTTAAAATTCATGTGCAATAATTTATTTTTTCTTATAGTTCAATGTCCTATAGATTAAGCAATTTAAATGTTGTTTTTAGTTTGTTTTTCATTAATTAATTAATTGTTTTAATATTCATGTTGTGCATATGATTTTGCGACTTTTACTTCGAAGTCTTAATTTACTTATAGGTAGCTCATGTACCAATCGACATTAGACACAAATTCATTTGAATATTAAAGTGTGTGTATGATTCGACAGCTTGTTAATTAATTTTATGAGTGTAACAAATTACACTTAAAGTAAATCAAGTTAAAAAAAAAATCATAAATGGTAATAAATAGTCTTTCAAAATTTTTTTCATATAAAAAAGAACAAGAAAATCAAAAACCCTTCTATTTAATTCAGCAGGATTGTAAAGACTATGGCTAGACTAGGTACCTTTCTACTATAACTCCTTGTTTACCATTTAAATTAGATATTTAATTTAAAATTCAAAAGAAAAATACAAAAAGAAAAAATGGATAAAAAGGAAATAAAAATATAATTTTATGAGGTTTTGTGTAGAAACTTGTTTATACCAAGTTCTCTTTGGTTGTAACAGAGTTAATCATTAACAATAAAAATTAATTAAGAACTTTATAATAATATGAAAATATTGGTTACCAGCAACTTTACATGAAAATCTCTTAAAATATCAAACTTATGAGATACATAATTTACAGGAGCTCCATGTTAAGATACTTAATTTATTTTAGGAAGTTAACAGCATTTACAAAATTTTGAAAGAATTTAAGTGATATGTTGTGGTTGATATCTATGTTGGAAAGTGGTAGGAAACTAAGTCTAACTGGTTTAAATTCTTGTTCGGACGATTCGACTAATGAGACTTAGATTCAATTGAATATAAAACTTTATCAATTGGCATTCCACAAGGTTCTGGTCTCACACCCCTATTCTTAGTAATTTTGAAATATCTGGATAAAATGTTTGTGGGTTATGGAAATTTATACAAAAATCTTAAAAACTTTAATGATTTATCCAACAAAACAAAGTATGCGACTTTTTTGTTAAAGGAATTTTTAGAAAAAGAAAATTTAAAAATCATTAGAGTCGTTTTGTTTTTAAATAAAAAATGTATGTCGTTTTTATAGAAAAAAAAATCGAATTGCCATTATTTGTAAGAAAATATTAAGGAACACTTAAAAAAGATTTTAAAATAAAAAATAAAAAAAATTAATATTTTAAAAAAATTTAATGAAAATGAAATGAAAAATTACAGATGAGGTACATTATAAAAATTCATAGATTTTTATGCCAGATTTCTGAAAATTCCAAATCATATATGTAATTTTTCTTTGATTTTAAAAATAAGGCATCTTTGGCTACCTTTTTCAGCCAAATTTTGAGATTTCAAATATATTTTTAATCCATCAAATCAATTAACTTTGAATTTTTAGAGAACAAGAGAAATGATTTTGCAACTGATTTCAAAAAATTGTTCCACATTATGCACAAACCGCCAGAAATTATCACTTTTGTTTTTAATTTTTCGACATTTGTGTTGGTTTTTTTTCAAATCTTTTATACTAAATTTAAATACAATTTTATTTAAATACAATTTTATTTCTTATTTATTTATTTCTTTCTTTTTAGGTATATCTAAAAAAAAAATTGTAAAAAAAACTAAATTAAATAAAACTAAAAATATAATAACATAAAAAAGTAATGAAAATAAAATATTTTTTTTATTGAAATATTAATCAAAAAAGAATATTATAAATAACAAAATAAACAACAAAATGTGTTTATTTTAAAATATCGCATTTATTTTACATTATTTTCATTTTCTTCAATTTTTTCAGTCACAAAAATTTGAAAAATGAATTTAAATCATTCATTTTGAAAAAAAAAAAAAAAAATTAAGGAAATTATGACGTAGGAACCTCAGTCCTTATATTATAAAAACTTCTTTTTAAAAACCATAACTTAATTCTAATTAAAAATTGTCAAAAGTCATATAACTCAAAAACATTTTATAAATAAACACACAATTGAATTAATCATTATGTCACCAAATAAATCCTTTTTAATCTCATTTTTCATACATATTTTGCACAAATAGAAACAGAAAATGATTCTAATTCATTCTCTCTGGCAAGAAATATATATTAATTTGAATCAACAAGCTAAATGATGTTGGGCTATAATAAAATTAAAATCTTTCCCTCATCATGACGCCTGATGCAATCAAAAATATACAAAAACTTTCCTCACACATATACACTCTCGTTTTGTGTATAAATGTCAATAAAAAATATACATATATGTATGAAAAGTTGACCATATCAAATTTTCGAAAAAACCACATCCATGTTTCCAGTCGTTCATCCATTCCGTTTTCTATATACCACATTTGGGATTTATTTTATATCAAAGTTTGTAGATATAGATATGTAGGTATGTCTGTATACGTCTTATCAACTTCGTCCACTTTTAACATCATCATCTCAAAACCCAACCGCATCCCCCCAATATTTGTAACCACAAAAACCCTAAAAACGAACAATATACACCCCATCACTATAATAGCACTTTGGGGGCTCAGACAATTATTCAATTTTCTAGAGAAAGTCACATCATCTCTTCATAGCTCTTGGGATATATCTAACTCCCTATCTATTTGTATAGTTGAAAGTTTTAGGTACCTATACAAAAATAAAATATAAATCATTTTCTATCACATCAAATTTATTACAAAATCCAAGGGATGAATATTTCAATTTTCTAACTTGTTGTTTTGTCATCCCCTCCCTCCGTCTCGGATTCTAACTCTCTCTCTTTCTAGCCCTGTGAAAAAACCAACAGAGAGCTATTATAAAGTAATAAAATGTGTTTTTAAAATTAGCCCTGACCTTCAAATCATCAAAATGACCAAATACACTTAGGGGCTTACATATAGATACCGAGTCAGATAGATAGAAAAGATAGAAAGATATAATGACATTTTCAACCTTTAGGATGCTGTTAATGTAATGAATTTCAATTTTTTTTTTGTGAATATGTGAAAAAAGAACAACAAAAAATTTTTAATTCTATTTTCCATTACAACGAACTAATTGGTGCGAAAATTCCCTCCAATAGCAACTCAACTCAATGATATGGGTTCGGGGTTCTATACTACTACTCCACCCAATGAACCATATCAAGTGTTTAAGTCATGTGATATTAATAGCCCATACATGTAACACCCACAATAATTTTCTTTTCTTTCTGTTTTTTTTTCTATTTGAGTTTGAGTTGTGTTGCCTTTTTTCCTTTCCTTTTTTTTCCTCTTTTATTGTTTGTTTGTACTTAATCTACTGTGTTTGTAGGTATAAAGAACGACATGAGAACATGAAAATCATTTTTCCATTTGATATGCCATTTAGAACAATATACACATACTACCTATCTCTCTATTTCTATGGGGGTTGTTGGTTGAAAAGTGAGGGGGTGAAAAGAGTTGAAAGATGGTGAATAATTACTCACCTTGTGGTGGAATTTGCGCAGTAAATATAATGAATCCCCTCTTTATTCGAATATACAGGTGACTAGTGAGAGAAATGCACCACCACACTGTAACTACCCCCAACAACCCCTTCAACAACCCCTTTGACAATTTCTTTTCTTACCAAAAAAACCGGTTTACAATTCACATTCACTCTTGGATGAAGGTATTTTTGTGTAATTAATAAATTTTTGTACTCTATAGGTGTGTTAAATGTGTATTAAAGGTGTGTTAAAGGGGTTGTTTTTGTTATTCAACCCTTTTTTCGATACAAATTTATAAATGCAGACGTGTTACGTGGTGAGTTACAATCACCCCCTCTTTTATGCTCTTTTTTTTGGGGAAAATGCATTGAAAATAATTCCGCTTGGGTGAGTTTTCCCAAACTCAACTCAACGTCACTGTGAAGAAACAACAAAAAAATAAAAAAAAAAAAAGAAGTAAAAACGGTTCCGCTTTGTTGAATTCGGTTTTGCACCGGTGTATTTGTGTGCATTTTTCCCCAAAACATTTTTATTCAAGTCGTAGAAAGTGGTGCAAATTGGCCCCCACTGCATCGCATCGTCAAGTTGAAAAGGGGAGCTCATATAATACATTTGCACACAAAGATACATCGGCGCAGATACAATTTTCATTGAGAGTGGTGAATATAATAATTTTTGCCACCTCATGTGGCGGGGCGTTGCATTTTTTTTTTTGTATTTCTTCAGTTTGTTTGTTTCATGTGTTTCTCTCGTTCTTCTTTTGGGCTTGTTTGTGTGTTGTGTTGAGTGTTCCTCGCCATCAAACAACTGGCTTACCACATAAGGTTGAATAAAATATGGGAGGAGAAGGATCACGAGACACAGTTTTTAAAAGTCGTCGGAAACCGAACAAAAAAAAAACATGCAAAAAAAAGATACTTCAATGTCCATCAACTTGCCATCAAAGTTTCAATACACCGCACAGTGACGTGGATGACGGTTGTGTGAAGGAAAAACGCGCTGAATTATTTTTTGAACTTTTTTTTCGTTCTGCTGTGTTACTGTGTTGTATTTTTTGGTGGAAATATATCGCTACCCCAAGTAAAAACCACACACCACACTTTAACTACCACACCACCACCATCATCGTCTCGCATCATCATCATCTCCTTCCAGAGATATACTCATTCCGTCGTACCGTAAGTTTGTGGTACGGGAGAGTGTTGTATAGAATGGAGAGTGTAATATTAACTTTGTACAAAGTGGATGTGGATGGATCCATGCAAAAAGGTATATTTGCTGCCACTTTTTTTTTTTTTTTTTTTTTGAAAAACAACCTCATTTTTGGGTTCACGATTCGTGCAAAATTTCATCTAAAGCCAGAATCGCAACTGCCGTCGCGGCAGCAGCAACTACTATAAACAGCAGCGAAGTACTTTACTTATCAAGTAAACCGTACAGCAAGCAACAGCAGCCAGCAGCAGCAACAAACGAACGTTCAAGGAAACAGTACTCGCACTCAGTTTAAAAGTGTATCTAACCGATACGAGAAAATTTCAATTTATATCATTTTTTTCTGCCTATTTCGCTGTTCGTATCTTTATACTTCTCTGTACTGCTGCTGCTGTTGGTGGTTTTTTTTTTTTTAACCATAATTTTGCGATACTAATTTTTTTTTGCATGCGGCATAAGTAATAGTATAAAACCAGTGTGTGAGATTCATAAAGTGTGGTGGTGTATTTTTTCCACTTTAGATACTCTGTAGAAAAAATAAAATAATAAAAAAAAACTTAAAAAAAAAAAAAAGTGATTTTTTTTTGTATCCCCCCGATTCAAAAGTGCTTATAAGACTAAGCTCTGTCTAAAGAGTAACTTTAGTTAAGATCGCATTCGCTTTTAAATGCTCGTTGTGTGCGGCGGGTTATTTTTTACAAGATTTTCGCAAATTCTAAAAAAATCTTACCACGCGATAAAAAAATTTACAAAATGACAAAACTATTAGAAAAAAAAAATAAACTAACTTATGTGACAAGAGTGTGGATTTTATAACAAAAAATAATTTAATTCTATTTTTTTGGTTTATGTAATAAAAAATTAAAAAAAAAGTAATATACAAAAAAATGTGCGATTTAAAAATAAAAATTGACACAGTGACAGTGAAAAAATCATTTTTTTGTTCCTAAAAATATGCAACACACATAAAATGGGATAAAACTTAAATCGACCCAAGAAAAGTTAAAAACCACAAAAACAAATTCAAATAGGTAAAGATTTTATTTATTTTTTTTTTTTTCCTTAAAAATTTGTACCTAATTTTTTTTTAAACTATTTTCCCAAATTTCTCAAACCCCATTACTACTAATATCCTTAGTGACTTCATGTTCTGAAATGTTCGTTTTACCTACACTCATATCCTTTTTTGTATTTTTTTTTTCAATTCTCTTCAAAAATGAATTAAAGCCAAAGGAGGGCGTTAATAGGATAAGCGAAAAAGGCGCACACGAAATGGCTGGCTCTTATATTAGGTTCCTTGAAAATAAAATTAAAACAAAAAAAAGAATTGACGGAAAAATGCCGAAACTAACCAACCCAAAAAATTAATACAATAATTGAAGCCAATTTAGTGTAATTTTCTTTTAGTTTTTTTTTTTTTCAAATTTATTTTTGCTGGTGGGTATATTCGTTTTAAAAATAAAAATACAAGAACAAGAATACAAAAAAAAAAAAAATACCTTATGCCCGATAAGCGAAAGAGAGCGAGTTTAAATTAAAATGTTGTGTTACCATGCAATATTTTTTTTTTCATACACCGACTATTTTTTTTTTATTTCTTTGGAGACAAATTGCTATTAGATTGAGAATTAGAAAGAGTTAAGGGGAACAAAATTAGCAATGGGTTTATATAGGAAGAAGAAAAAAAAATTAAATTGGTCATAGCATGTGTCACTAATTATTTAATATGAAGTTGATTTAGATATTTTTGAAGTGAAGTAGCTTAATACAATGAACTCTTAAAAAAGGATTAAATAATAATTATTTAATATATTTGGAATATTTTTAAAAGTTTTAGAATATTGATGATTTAGCTACATATATAATTTTAACAAATTTCAATAAATACGAAAAATAACGAAAGTAACTGCACAGAATTTTTTCTGTCAACGTGTTCAACTGACTTTTTTCAAAATTTCAACGATTTCGTAAAATTTTCGGTGATAAAGTAACTACATGTTAGTGTTGTTTTTGAACTTTTTGTTCAATTTATAAGCAATCAGTTTCACAAAAAAAAAATATAAAAATATACGCGAATTGTTGCATCGCCATGCGTATGCGCAGAAAAGTTTTTGAATAATTAGTGTATATTAAATTACTCCCAGATAGGTTTATGGAATCAGATAACACGTGGAAGCAATAGAAGAACACGTTTTTTAATTATTCAACATTGACTACAAAAATTTTCTTCTTTATATATTATACAAAAAATAAAAACATGAATTAAAAGATATTAAAAATTTAGGTAAACTATAGACTAAAAAAATTCTGAAAATTGTGAAATTCAACAAAATTAAATATATCTTGTATCTATCTTTTTTGGTTTGTTTTTGATAGTCAATAATGGCCTTCCAATAGTCCAAGAATTCGTTTCTTTTTTATCTTGTTGCCAGGTCATGTCCTTTAAAAAACTATTTTGTTAAGTTATAATAACTTATCTGTTGTTTTCTTTAGCAATTGTAGTATGTATTAAAACTTCTGTTAACTATTGATTTCTTAAATTTAAGCAATTTTTTTTTAAACGTTTTTGAAACGTTATTTCGTATTATATTTTAAACTAAATCAAAAGTTCGTTCTTCAAAAGAAGTAACTTTCCATTCTCATAGAAACTATCAAACGAAATTAATTTTCATAGCCAAAGGCAGGCCTCTAATAATACCGTATTGAAAAACGAGCAAAAAGTAACGGGTTGTTTCTGTATTTCAAAATTCTGCAAATCCATAATTGTGCTATTCCATTTCTTCTAATTTTTAAAACTCTGTATTCCAAAATTATGTAAATGAAAAAAAAAAAAACAAAAGTATGACAAAAGTGCGCACAGCTAAAACTATTATTCTTTTTCCATTAACAGAATTTTCAGAAGATTTTAAAATAAAGAATTTTAGATTTAAAGAATTTTAAAATACTATATCATGGTACCTATACCTAAAGAGATTTGGGAACGGAATTTCGGCTCATAAAAATTATGACCCTAAATCGTGAAAACTCCAACTCAAAACGAGGAAATCATCATTGCGTAAAATCCGTGAAATTACTTTGTTCACGGTTATTTTTCTTAAGAATAAATAGATTTTAAGATATATTTCTTGAGACAGTATTCAAATTGACTTTATTTCTCAAATTTTTTGTTAGAACCTTCTACATTTTCATCGAAATGTATTTAAATAAAAATATCTTAATATCTAAACCTTCACAGCTTAATAAAATACTTACTTTCAAAGTATTGAAAAAAAAGCATAAAGAATTATTTGCAGTTTTTAGTTTTCCAAAAAATTATATTCATAACTTTTAAAGACGTGTTTAAACGGCAAACAATTATAAAAGTTATTACTATAAATGTTTAAAAATAGAAAATCCTGCAGTTGATTTAAGTCTGTTCCGTGATCATTGATCAATAAACCATAAAACACAAGACAGATTATAAAGTGCCTTTTGATTATATTCATCATTAAATTATTACAAACAATTTAAAATTCTACAAAGTCATTAAATTATTACAAACAATTTAAAATTCTACAAAGTCAGGAAATAAGAAATAGTCAATCTACAGTTCTTTAATTTTTAGTTTCGTAATAACTTTGCTAAAGTTTTTGTATTAAAAAACTCTTATGTCTACAAAAATGTGATTTTCTAGCAATAGATTAGGCAGTTTTTCAGTAGACTATTACTTTATTAATTGTAAATTAAATAGACAAAGCTATGCAAGTTAATTGTTCAATATCAAAGAAGCGATTTTTTAAGTTTCGTAAATTTAGGTCATAACCTAAGCTTTCCGATACAATTCAAGTAGGTACAAGTCAGAGAAAAATGTTGGATTTCAGAATTCGTTCCAATTTCTGTTGCATGTTGTAAGAATATTAACTCTTATGGAAACTGCAATATTTCTACATTCAGCGATAGTATCTATAATTCGTGGTTTTGACCAAAGTGCATTTCATTAGTCTAGTATAACATAGATCTTGTGAGATCAATAGTGATTCAATAATAAGTTCTTGGTAATCGTCAAAAATGAATCGTAATTTGTATGTTTCTTATACTGCATCTAGTATAAAATATCAGCGAAAATAATAGCCGTCGGCAAATCTACAAGTTGTAATATTTCTGAAAATATAAATGTGTTTAAAACAGCAATTTTGTTGTATAGATCTTTTTTTATAAAAAAAATTCTATGTCAGTTTTAATTACATATGATTGTGAATAAAATTATGAAAAATTTTCTGATTGCTATCAAAATTTTTCTTTTGTTCTTCAAAATAATATTTCTTTTTAATAAAATCAAAATTTTTTGTCTAAAAGCTTTCAAATTCCTATAAATCATTTTGTTTATGATTGTGGTCTTAAGTAAGGAATTTAATAATTTGATAAATGTATTTTTGTTTTCTCTACCAAAAAAGTAAAGAAAAAGTTAAAGAAAGATCAAATAAAATTTTTAAAATATTCAGTTCATCATAATTTCTTTTTTTATTACCAAACTTATCTCTTCTTTAAAAGATGTCATTAGAATTATATAGGACTTAATCTCCTTGGTTATAAAATATTAAATAATAAATTCAGATTTTTTCTTTGTTTCGAATAACAAATTGATACAAATCAAAAATTTTATTTTCTCTAAAAAAATTATATTTCTTGTTCTCACACGTATTTAATTAGCATATATATTTTGTATTTATTTCAAAGGAATAAAAGTTTCATAAGAGAGAAAAAAATGATAAGAAATCAAATTAAAATGACATAAAATTTAAATTATATTCATAAAAAAAAAAAATAAAAAAAAAATAGATAAATGCATGAAAAAAGCGGAAATATTAAAAAGTAGTTAAACTTTGGATTTCAAGCTAAATCAAACTGAATTAAAAGATTTTGGGTAATTTAGTTTCTTCGAAATACAATTTTTTCATAATATTTATTTCATAAGAAACAAGCAATAAAATATCCAAACACGTGTCAGATTAATATTATTTTATTTTTATATAAATCTAATATAATATCCCCTCGCTCTATTGTGAATGTGCAATATTCTGATTGTGAATTTTATTTCAAATATTTTTTTTTTTTTTCTGTGCCAAAATGCCAAGAGTAGTGAAACTCAAAATAAATATCCAATATTAATGTCACACGAAAATAAATTAATATTATTAATCTTTCAAAATTTGAAAGTGCAGTGGCATTAATGCAATGCCATATGCAATAGCCATAGCAATAGCAATATGAATGCATAATTCTATGCATATATTTAAAATTTGTGTTTTTTTTTTTATATATATAAATGTATGCAAAATGCTAGTAGGTATATTGGCAATGGAAAATTATTTTTAATTATAAAATACACACATACACAATTGTCTATGTCCACATTTATACAGTATGAATGTATTTTTTTAAAAATTTAGCGTTAAATTAAATCTGGTGGGAAATTAGTTTTGAAAATTGCGTAAAGCGATGACAGAAATATGATAATTTATTGTATGAAAAGGAAAAGAGAGATCTTATATTATAAGATGAGACTTAGGGAAATGCATAAAGAATTATTATTGTGACTTGTGTAGTGACTTGCATAATGGAATATTTATGACCGAATTGCAATGTCCTTGGGCTCATATAAATACTATATGATGATGATGATGCTCGAGGTGAGTTTGTGCTTTTTGCGGTGATCTTCGTTTTGTGCTGTGCAGGAAATGAGGATATTTTGGATGATAGATCAATTTTTTTTTGTCTTATTTTTGCTGCAGTTTTTCATTCAGATCATAATAATTGTAATATGAAATGACAGAATTAGTATGGTTATTTATTGAGAGAGAATTATTTGTAAGAGTATGTATTTTCAAGTAAAATTATATTTCAAGTGAATTATTTATTTTTTTTTTGTGCAAATTAAATTGTGAAAATTATATATTCGCCCACGATTGTTGCAAGAGTAGATTTATTTATAGAAATCTACTAGATGGAGAAATGTATCATAACGAATCACTTAATACAATGTAGTCAATAGTACAAGGTGATTCGTTTAGAATGAAAATTATTCCAAAAAATCAGTCTGTTTGAGTTACATAATTTCGAAATTTTTCAAGGAGACTTTTCAAAACTATACGATCATTGGCTGGTGCCCTCAGATCCTTCCATTAGTTTATATTTAAATATGTTTTACGTAGAACACAAAGCTTGTTCATTTTATTACTATTAATAACAATTTTTATTGCTTTTCAATCTGAAAATTTTAATCAAATTTCTAATGAATTTTTTTCTTTCTTTTCTTTCCAGGTAAGATATCCCAATTATCTCAACTTTTCTTATTTCGAATCGTAAGTTGTATTTAAAATAGACTTGATTTACTTTTCTAATTCCTTATTTAGTTTTAAAGTACCTACTTTAGCATTGAAATTTGAATTTTTGAAAATTTAAAGTGGGTTTTCGGGAAACCAAGAAAATTTTGATCCGAAACCAAAATATTAAAAGTTGAAGTAGTAGTGTTTTTTTTTGTAATTTTTCACTTCGAAAGTGTTAGTTTTATGTAGGGACCTTATTGTTCAATTTTATAGACAGAAAGTTTTGATCTTTTTTTATACACCAAAATCATCATTGGGTTGTTATTATTATTCAAAATTATAATTTGTAACTTTTTATGAAAAAGATTTTTTACGAATGCTTAATTTAACATGAAGTAAAAAGTACAAAAATGACAGGTCCCGCAATGAAATTTAGAGTTTAAAATTTGAAGTTGTAAAATATGCTCATTCAAGCTTTCAATAACGAATCAGCTTATTATAAATCTCGCTTAAATCTAAGTTTTTTACCAAAGAACTCAAGAATTTAATTTTTTTAAAATATTTTAACAAGCAGAATGTTATTTTTCATAAGTATTGCGTATAGTTCCAATATCTGAGGTTATACTTAGGTGTGGAAGGGTTTTACAATGGTATTAGCTAATTTTACAAAAAAAAGTTACACATACACCACAGTGACCGTTTCAGTTTGAATTTTCGTTCTTTGTTTCTTCTGCTATCTTTTCTAAATTTGAGTGATTTGCAAAAGGGTTTGTTTGCAAATGGATTACTTTAATTACCAATTAACTAAATAAATAAATAAAAAACTGCAAACAAAAAAGTTGGAAATTATGTGATACAATATGACCGATTTAAAAATTGGAAAACAAATGTTTTCCAGAATTGTTATCAAGTTTAGCGATAAATATGAAAAAAAAAACCGCATGCATTCACCCTGAGACAAACAGAAAGACTCAAACCAACAATTCAAATCTCACTAAAATCTTCCTCAAAGCTAGATATTTCCAGTTTGCTAGTTAACCTCTCTCTGTAGGTATATCTAATTGATGACATTTAAAATGCACAACGAATACAATTATCTGAAAAGTTCTTCTACAAAAAAAAAACTTTAAATAGAGAAATAAAATTTAAAAAAAAAAAATAATAATAATAAAACAAAATTACCCCTTATAAAAAAATTAAAAAAAACGCACACACCTTAGTGTATTCAACTTTTAAGCTCGTTCATGCATCAAATAGTCATCACAAAAAAATTAAAAAAAAAAACTTTGTTTGTATATGTATATACCTATGTTAAACACTACCAAACTATCTATACGGGTTAGAACCATGACAAAAAAAACTATATACAGAAAAACACTTTCCAAATGAACAAAAAAACATAGAACTGCTTTCCATAAATGTATCTGTCAAGGTTTTTTTTTAATGCTGTCATTAAGCTTAACAGTCATTGTTAAGAGGTCGCCCTCTAAATACCCTCCCAAGCCTCCCTACTGCTTTTGATTGTGTTGTATCTCAATAGAAACATTTTGATTAAGTCATATACATACCTACAAATTGAATGATGAATATTTGTATTCAAAAAAATGTTAAATCTTTTTAATGAATTTAAGGAAGGTAGTGATATCTTGGTGTTCCACCTTTATACAAAAAAAAAAACAAAGATAGGAAGTACAGAGAGATATTCGAATGCATTTAAGGTAGGGCTTATCATTCTATATTCCGTTCAAATACAACACCCTTTTTTCAAACTGACTGTTGTTTTTTTTTTATAAAAAGATGCCTCTCGAATACCTCAAGGAATGCAATAAAAATGAGAAGTACCTACAATATTAAAAAAAAAAAATAAAAAAAAAAGATTAAAGAACACAAGAGAGAAAATGCGAAAGTCAACAAGTTTATAAAAGGTACTGACTTTTTATTATAAAAAAAAATATAAAAAATAATAAAATAGAAAAAAAAAACAAAAAACTGGCAGCGCAAACTGAATATAAAACTAAAAATTGCAGAGAAAAAAAAAACACAAAAGCAAACTCTAATGCAAACTAGCAATTTTATTATCAATCTATTCAAGCAAGTTTCACAATTGTGATTAATATGCAAGGTACATGCTGGGGGATGTGTGCTGTTGCTTTTTCTACTGCTACTGCTGCTGCTGCTATGTCTAAATGCATTGTTCAGATACATATTGTAGATATAATATCTATTTTTTTTTTTTTTTTTGAGTCTGCACAATGTATTTTTATGTTGACTATGCAATTTACTCCGTTCCGCAACATATACCTAGGCGAACTCATCTCCAGCTCGAGTTGAACCTTTTTTTTTAAACCCAAAACTCTGCAAAAAAAAAAATAGAAAAAAAAGACGGCATTCTCAAACCCAAAGCAATAACAGTGAATTGTCTATATTAACGTTTGTGATGTTGTTGGAAGAGATTTTTATATTAAATGCCAGCAATACTATAGTTTTGCTATACAAAACTGCTGCTGCTTCTGTATGGGGCACTCTTTTGCTCCATCATCATCATCATCATCAAACAGAGCAGAAGTAACAATTCAAAGAGCGATACACTTTGTATCTCTACCAGAAGCTGCTGCTGCTATATCGAAGGGTCTCTGGGAACAGGGCAAGTAAAAGTATAAAAAAAAAATCAAATAATAACACAAACAATCCCCCTTTTCGAGCAAATAAATAAAATGCATGGCATTTTATATATTTTTGCGCGGCCTGACTTTTACAATCGCGTTCATTTTTTTTTTTTTTTTTTCAATTTTTATTATTCTCTCTCGCTTTTTAGATGTATGTTGGTTGAAAAGTGAAGTTTTTTTTTGTTGCGATTGCCTCGCGACCCAATATTCTCGCGATATACAGATACTTCTGCATCCCCCGGATACCCTTTTTTCTCTCCGCCACTGCTGCCATATATTTACCACTGATTTTTTTTTTCATTTTTTTTTTGCAAATGTGTGAATGCAATTTAATCTATACACGATGTAGTTGTTGTATCTATAGATACAATATGTGCCTGTGTCCGCACTTGGCTTTATTAAAAAATAAAGCTTAACCACCAACAAGCCATATAATAAAAAAAAAAAAAAACAACAACAAAAACAACATCACTGTGAAAAATTGAAAAATCAAAAAAAAATAAAATAATGATACAAAGTGAACGGGAATTATATCGTCTGACCATTTTGTTTGGGGACTTTATATTTTAATCAAGCGACACACTCAGAACTCACTTAATGTGACATAGAATTAAATATAAATGGGCAACAAACGACGACAGCAAACAAGAACAACGAAACCAGATACAAATTTGTATCTGCAACTTAATAAAAGTCACCATTTAAATTCTTATTTTATGTTTTGTTATTTATATATTAATTTTTTTTTTAATTTAGTATTTTTTTTTTTAACTGGATTTTTTTTTTTTTTTTGCAATACTATTTGTGGATTGTATATATAAATTTTTTTATTTATTCAAATGGCGTTTGTTTAAATTCTCGATGAAAGGCAACAGAACTACCAGCAACAGCAGGCATTACCAATTTTGGGAGAGTTGGTTTATTTTTTTTTTAATATATTGTGGTTATATTGAGAGCTTTTTTTTGCTTTAATTGTGTTTTGATTTTTTTTATGTATTTTTGAAAGGCTCTCTGTGACATTGTTTTTCGATTAAAAAGGTCAGGATGACAGATTTTGAATGAGTGAAAAATAATTCTATTTGTTTGGTGTGTATATTTTTTTTGTTTAATAATCCTGTTGAAATAAGTTATATTTAATGATCTCTCTATTTTTTTTTATTTTTTTTTTCGGAGTGATGAAAAAAACATAAATAAATTGGATATAGTGGTTTTGCTAAATTTGGAATGGTGGCGCGTCGATTAATCCTTTTTTATATAAAAAAAATAGGCGTTATCTTTTTGAATGATTCATTTGACATTTTAAAATATGTATATTGTGATAATGTGGTTGGAAATGGTAGTCGATATTTATTTTTGATTGTGGAATAAAGAGAACAAGGAAATGTATGTATGTCGATAAATTTATTTAGGTATTATTATTTGTTTTCAAATAAATATTGGTCGATTAAAATATGTAACTAATTTAAGAAAAGAAAACTTAATTAAAACCAAATTGTCAAAATTTCATGACCTTAGGGTTCTAGAGTTCTAAGTGCACAGTTCTTACTTTTGAGAAAACAGAGGCTGTAGTTAGTCCTTTATAACATTTACATCATGATTTTTATTTATTTAGTTAAAACTGATAAATCCAAAAAGAAGTAAAAATAAACCAAAAATAAACATTCCAAAAACAACGATAAAACCTTTCTTTTTTTTATTGTAACATTTATCGAAATGGTCAACAAACTCTGTCAAAAAGTATTTACATGTAAATTAGATGATTTTCAAAAAAAAAATCGTTATTTTCGTTTTATTGCGTGTAATTTACGTTGAAAACCAATTTAATAGTTATAAAAAGTTTTTATATTTATTTCGGAAATGTGTACCATGCTATTTAATTTATTTTTAGTTTGCTGGCTTTTTGAGATCTTTCAATCAAGAAGCAGAGTTGTTTTGTTGTAATTTTTATAGTTTGAGTAATTTATTTATTTAGCTTATTGCAAGCGGATAACTTAGATTCTATTTACAAAGTAATTATTTACAAATTAATAATTATTAAACAAAAGCAGAAAAGAAAAAAAAAAAAAAGATAAATGTATAAGAAATATGTACATTTTTGAAATAAGTGTATACAAAAAATATACTCGCTAGTTGAAAAATTAATTAATTATATAGATTGATGAATGGGAGGTAAATTGTATAGTCTTCTCCTGAGAGAAGGGGAGCTAAGGGAAAAATCGAAAATATCTTGTACTGCATTGGCAAGCCGAAGCATTCTGCTCATTGGATTAAAATGGCCGTAGTTAGTGCGGTGAATAGGGAGGCGGAAAAATGGGACAGCTCTAAGGTTTCGTGGGTTGGTATTAATATTAATAAATTCAAGTAACGCCGGAGAATCTATCGCTCCAATGATAAGCTGATATACGAAGATAATGTCAGCGATACGACGACGTTCAGAAAGGGGGTATAAGCTAATAAGTTGCAAACGGTCTTCATAAGGGGGTAAAGAAAAGGGGTCGGACCAAGGTAAATTACGCAAAGCGAACCTGAGGAATCTCCTCTGCACAGCTTCAATTCTAAGGGATTGAGTGATTTGGAAGGGAGACCAAACCTGGCTAGCGTATTCGAGGATAGGTCTGACGTACGTGATATAAAGCGATTTGGTAACATGGGGGTTAGAAAATTCTTTAGACCATCGTTTGATAAATCCGAGGGTGGAATTTGCTTTCGCGATAATATTGTCAATATGACAGCGAAAATTTAACTCTCTATCACATGTTACCCCAAGATCACAAATTGAGAAAACGGTAGGGACAGGTATATTACGGAAGTGATAGATTCGAGGAGTAGAAGGTGAGCGTTTACGCGAAAAGGTCATGGATTGGCATTTATTAACATTTAGTTCAAGAAAGTTTTTGCTACACCAGGTAAGAAAAGAATTTAGGTCTAGTTGAAGCAGCAAAGAATCATGAGATGATGTAATTACTTTTATTATTTTAATGTCGTCTGCGTAGATGGAAAGATCTGAGAACGAACAGATTCTACTGACGTCATTAATGGCTAGTACAAAAAGAAGAGGACCGAGATGGCTACCCTGGGGAACACCAGAGGAGGCGAGGATCGGATCAGACTCTTCGTTTCTGAAAGCAACCTTGTAAATACGGCTCTCGAGGTAAGATTTGATCCACTTGATGAACGATGGTGGAAAACCGTAGGCTTGTAACTTTGTGTAGATGATTTTGTGACTGATCTTGTCCAAGGCTTTACTGAAATCAGTAGTTATAACATCAACATCGTAACCTTTTTCCATTGCCATGAGTGTTGAGGAGACGAACTGAGTAAGATTAGTCGTGGTGGATCTTCCCTTTAAAAAGCCGTGTTGAAGTGGAGAAACAATTGATTTGGAGTGGAAATAAAGGGAGTCATACACTATACATTCAAAAAGCTTGGGGATAGCGGAGAGTTTAGCAATCGGTCTATAATTTGAGATTTGTTTCTTACAGCCCTTTTTGAAAATTGGAAAAATAAAGGATTCTTTCCAAAGAGAAGGAAAGACAGACTGAGAAAGCGAGAGTTGAAAAAGATTAGTGAGGGGTTCGCAGAGTGCAGTAGCGCATTTTTTAAGTAATATTGATGGAATGCCATCGGGGCCAGGAGAAAATTCATCATTCAGTGAGTTTAACTTTTCAAGGACGGTCAGGGGACAAATGTTAACGGAAGACAGAGACGTGTGAGGACTATCTGAAAGAAATTTGTGGTATTCGAGGTCGGGTTCTTTAGGATTTGTGGTATAGGATTGACTAAAGAAGTTAGCGAAGAGATTAACAGTTATTTTGGGATCAGAGGAAGATGTGTCAAGGAAATTAAATGTTGAAGGAAGACCATCAGACGCCTACGGGATTTGTACCACGCACGTAAGTGGTGATCTGAAATTGGATAAGATGTAAGAGATGACACCTAATATCTTGGATACATAAAAGATCTGCTTAATCCTGATTTGTTGATTTTTATGAGAAACGCTAAAGATTTTTGGAGATAAAATGTTTATTGAATACTTTTATGAGTCTTGTGGAAACAGTCAAATAATATCAATATGTATCGATGGAGTCTTAAAAAATTTGATGTTTTGATGGGAATCTTGGCCTTGTTGTATAAATAAAGAATTTTGCAACTAACCAATACCTAGAGCATTTTTCGAACCTCTTCTAACAAAACTTTAAACAAAGATAGATAAATGAAATTAATATATTTTAAAGAAAATAGTACTAAAAATAAGCATACCAAATTTCAAGTGTCTAACTTTAAGTGTTGTTGAACTAAAAATTGATGAAATCATTAAATGAAAATTTAGAAATTTGACCAGTTTCAAGTTTTAAGGTATTAACAAAATTTGTCTTCAAAAATCTTTCTTTTTTCTTTATCATAAAAAGTGTTTTATTTCGTGGCAATAAACCAGCCTGCCAAATCTGTCAAAAATGTCAAAATTTATTATAAAATTTTTGAACCTAATAACAACTCTTTCTTTTTTTCAATTTCTATTTATATGGTGTCTCAGATGTCTCTTGCACATCCTTGTCAATAAATTCAAATTAAAAACAGAAGAAACAAAAAGTTGTAGGTATATTCACCCATAACTCTGTCTCCTTTTATATTTTTTTTTTAATTTTTTTTTTCAAAATCAATTATACCTATTTTTAGCCAATTTAAGTTGAAAAATCACCTGCAGATGTGGCGCCACTATTTATAAAGACGTCTTTTTCAATATTTTTTGTTTTTGTTCTCTGTTTGTTATTTTTTTTTTTTTTAGTTCTGTCTTCATTTTATTAGAAAAGAAACTGACATCTAAAACTATACACCTTGCACACTCTTCCAGTGCAATTTATGATCACAACTTTACAACTTTATCACCATTATTTCTACAAAAAGATAGGTACATTCAAGTAAAAAAAAAAAAAAAAAAAACAAAATAATAAAACAACAAACATTCATGACTGTGAAAAAAGGAAAGATATGTGTTTTTGCTACAGAAGGACCGATGCAATGTAGAAGCGACCTGATGCCTTATTCTAATGCAATAGAGAAGTAACAACAACAAAAAAAAAAAAAACAAAAGGAAACATTGGTTTAGGTACTACAGGTATGTTTGGTTAGATCCTCTTTCCATCATAGATACATATATCTATAGAGGTTCCTTTCACCTTTTTTTTCACTATAGTGTGCTTGATATCACCTCCCTCAACTCACTTTATCTAAAGGTATACCTATTCTAAGCAGTCAGCGGCCCAGAAAGAAGTTCAAGAACTATAAGGTGACCAAAGAGTACCATCGATCAAAATGCTTATCTCGACACTAACGATCTTCTTTCAATTACACCACAGAAGTGAAGTTTTTTTTTTTTTTTTGTTATGTCTTTTATCTTTCAACTTGGTTATAGTAGTAGAAAAAGAGGTATCCCATAGATACTACATGTTGTATCTTTTTATATGATTTGTGAAGTAAAAAGCTACAGTGAGACTTTTTTATGCTCTTCATATGAATCAGAATAGTTTACCATCCTTTAGATACGAGCTATAACTTTTTTTTCTTCATCATCATCATCTTTTGTGTATGGATGGGTTCTTCTTCTTTTAGAGCTCCAGGGATAGAAACAAAAAGACACAACAAAAAAAACATAGAAAAAAACAAGTGACGTGATGACGCTTTATATCGCCAAAGAATTATGTTTCCTTTCGTTTCAACGACGACGACGATGTTGTATCTTTTCGACTTAGATGTCATTATCTAATGAGTTGTGACTCAGTGTGCATCTCAGAGAGACGGTTAAATCGAAATAAAATATTTATCTTTTTCATATAATTTACAATCGAAGTACAAAAAAAAAATAATAAAAACTTGTATACGCACTCTAGGCCTGAAGAAACAAAAAATATACAAAAAATTGTGAAAAATAATACCAATACACAGCGGGATGTTGGACGGGATGGACAGCTCAAATAATACGCATGCATCTTATATAGGCTCCTTTTTAAATGAAACCCCATTACAGAAGATTAAAAAATATTATGGAAATAGATATCAGATATTTTTCTGTTTTTTGTATCTTTTTATGTATAGATACATCTATCCACACATATTCATTCGTTTTTTTTTTTTGTATGGATAAAAGGATAAAAAATCGTTTGCACCTGTTTCATGTGAGTCAAAGATTAGGCGATTACCGGGCTAGGTTGTTCGTCCGTCCGTCGTCATCTTCGTCAATGGAAATGCATTATACACACATGTATCTGTATCTTTTTAGAAAGATGCAACATTATTCCAGTATAAGTATCTTTTTCCTATTACGCGCTCCGTCTTCGATTTTTATACCTACACTGGGAGGCATTTAGGAGAAGTGTTGTGTTTATTTTTTTTTTATAATTTTCTCATCATGATCATGGTGTTGCGATAATTTAGTTGGAATTTTTTTTAAGGTATCTGTATCCTTCTGTCAGTTTATTTACTTTTAATTTCACAAAAGATACTCATTCTATACACGACACTCCTTTTGAATGTGTGAGTTTTTAATATTTTGTGCAAAAATAATCTCCTTTTTTTTTGTTAAAAATAATTCATATAGGAATATACATACCTACAGTAAAGAACTGTCGATTTAAAGTTAATTAAACTATCATTAGGTTTTGTTTGATGTGATGTGTCGGCTTCTTCATAATCAACACGAAGTTCAACAAATGACCAATCGACCAACGATCGACACTGATCAAGACAAAAGAATTTCTTATTTATATACGTTTATAATGTATGACAATGTGTAACGAAAGTAATTGAAGAGCGGCATTTATTCCTTTGAAGTTTTTTTTTTATAAATTTAAAATTTTTTTTTTTTTATTTTTAGAACTGGAATTAATTGAATTAAATACGATAAGACTTTTGGTTACTTTGTATTCACTTTTGAAAGAGACACTTCAAAGAAATAAATATATTTTTAAGCGGAACTAATTTTTGATTTGTTGTCGAATGTCAAAATACTTTACTTGATAAAATAAGGACTATTTAGATTGCATTTTTAATTGACATTAAGTTGACAGAAGAGTATCATTTATAAAAAAAATAGCAGCTTTTGATTTAAAGATTTTTAAATTTTTAAGCTTAATCCATGTTTTGCTGATTAAAAACGTTGCTTTCAAATGTCTGCTTTTTTTCTGACAATATGTGAAAGAAATACTTTTTTTGTGTTCAACTCTTAAAATAATTTTTTCCTTTATGGGTTTTATCAATAGTTAGTCAAATATTTACTTTTGTAAAATTTTCTAAAATTCACCAATACTTAGTGTATTTTTCAGAACTCTTCTAACACAATTTAATATGTTGACAGATACATTAAACTTTAATTCTACAATGATAATCAGTAGAAGAGTAAACACAAAAAATTTGAAGTTTCTTCTCCAACAGGTTCTTGAGTTATGGACTCTTCAACACCAGGTTTTGAATCTTGACATGTCTTAAGCCAGAACCATAATTGGCGGATGGAGTCGGAAACTACTGCCAATTGTTGTTGTTTTCCTTGTATTTTCGATAAGTTTTTATCCGCCGAGTGCGGTTCCGAGCGCTGTTCCTTAGACAGTGACACTACCATTCAAGGTTTTAAAGTTTATTGATTATTCTTTCTTCGTTCATAGAACTTCGTTTTCACCTTTGAAAGTCTTACTCATAAAGTTTTTTTTTTTTAATTGAAACTAGTCATATTCTCCAATTTTCTGAAGGCTTCCATGATTTTTTTAATTCAACAACCTTTAAAGTTAAACACACTTGAAATTTGGTATGCTAACTTTCAGAGATATTTTTCTTAAATTTCATTTATCTATCTTTGTTCAGAGGTTCTAAAAATAGTCCAGGTTTTTGGTGAGTTAAAAATAAACAAAAAAATCTTTCTGTATGTTGTTTATTTTATCACTAGCTTTAGTAAATAAGTGTTTTATATAAAGGAAACTCAAAATTAATGTACGAAAGTGCTATAAAAACAACAAGGCATCCCTGAAAATGTTTCTTAAAAATTGACTCTAGAATACAGAACTTCGAACTATGTAAGTCAGAGTACCTCTTTCCTCGAAATTATTTCGGCCTATTTCTTTGACAAATATGATTGGTAAATTTATGCCAACAGAACCGTAAAATAAACATAAGTTTAAAAGTTAGACAAACACCAGTTTCTAATGTGGTTAGAAAAACCTTCAGAATCAAAAGCTTCACGCAATGTTTCCCACACTAAAAACCACTTTGTGAACAAACTTATCGAAAAATAAAATTTTCAAGACTCCATCGATACGTATTGAAATTTTTTGACTGTTTTCACAATACTCTTAAAAATGATCAATAAACATACTATCTCCAAAAAAATCTTTAACGTCTCATATAACCATCAACAAATTAGGGTATTGGTATTTAGCAGATCTTTAATGTATCCGAGATATTAGGTGTCATCTCTTAACTTCCAATCCAATTTCAGAACACCATTAAATTTAATATTACATGCGTGATACATATCACGTAGGTGTGTGTTACTCAAAACGATAAAAATTACAACAACAAAAAAAAAACTCTTCTTCCTGGTTTAAAGACCTCAAAAAAGGCACCAACTAAAAATAAACAAATAAAATGGCATGGCACACATTTCCAACAGAAATAAAACTTTTTATAACTTTTAAATTGGTTTTCAACGTAAATTACACGCAATAAAATGAAACATTACAATTTTTTTTTTTATTTTTTCAAAATCATCTAATTTACATGTAAACAGCTTGACAGAGTTTGTTGACCATTTTATAGTTAAAATTTTACAAAGAAAAAAAAAAATAATTGAGTGAGTTCCAAAATCCGATCGTGTTTTTGTAATAAAAAAGATAAAGATATATTATCTTGGAGCAGGCTAAAATTTTAAAGGCTTTGGACATCTTTATGGATAAGTTGATGACACACCTAATAGTTGAATTGTAAGGAAAAAGAAGATCATTGAAGAAATGTTCATTAAGCAAGATTACCAACTTTTTTATAAAACCTTTCCCTGTTAAGGATTGCCAATTAACCAGTTACTTTTTTTTTTTCTTTCAGGATGTTTTTCTGGATAAAATAATTTGGACTTAAAATTAATCAAAGGTAAGCTAAACTTCCGAGTTATCGGTTAGAAGTGTTGAACTTTAGCTTTCTCTATCGCACTAAAATAAATTAGGAACAGTAATTATTTTTGTTAATTAGTGATAACGAAAAATTGAAACAACTAAAAACAAGAAAAATAACGAAAAGGTCAAAAAGTCACAAAAAAAAATGTTTCTAAGAAACAAAATCATGATTTAGATGTAATTTCTTTTGAAATCACTTTGCCGCTCAAAGATCAATAGATCCTCTTATAAACCGTCATGCATGCCGCCGCGTCGCTGCCAACAGTTAAAAATAAATATTATTTTTTTATAGTTGATACACGTATCAGATTTAGATGCGGTCATAACCTCCTTCAAAACTTATACAAACTTCAAAAACCTATAAAAACAGAGTCAAGAAAACTTCCATGTTTTCTGTTCATGTTCGTTAAACTTAAAACCAAAAAAAAAAATATAATAATAAAAATTAATTTGCATTAAACCGAAACTTTCTGTTTTTTATTTGAATCTCAACAAGTGCATTCAAATTGTTTCACTCGAATAATGATAAGCCCTCAGAACAACACAATAATAATAATAATATTCTCTGTGCTCCATAAAAATGAAGAGACCGCAATAAAATGTTAATCAAGTAAAACAATTAAATTTCTGTTTTTTTTTTTTTTTGGTTTTATTGAGTTGTTGCTAATATTATTTTTTTTTTATTGTTTGGGGCTGTTTTTTTTTTTATAATGAAAATATAATTTATCATATAGACACAGTGGCAACAAAAAATAAAACAAAAAAAAGAAACAATAAAAACAATTATTCGTACAAATACACGATATCACACTTTAATGCTTATTGCCCATCAGTCTTTTTTTCTCTGTTTGTATCTCTCTCTGTGTCAAATTATAATCACAACAAAAAACAACGAAAGGAAAAAAAAAATAATAATAATAATAATTTTTAGTGAGCTGATAAGTTCTGATGACTTAAATGGCCATAAATTGAGCTCATCATCATCATTAGTTGAGGGTTGATGACTTTTAATGGATAAGAAGATTACAATTTGCCCCAGCTAGCACACACACACAGATGCCTCAGGCGTTATTTTTTCATGTTTTAAAATTAAACAGAAAAATGTAATATGTCTTTTTTGATGCACCACCTGCTTGGAATAAAAATAGAAAAAAAACAACTTTTATAGAATAACTTCAAGGAATTAGGCCTAATTAAAATGAAGAAGTTTTTCTTTTCAACTATTAGTAGCAACTTAAAATAAAAGGCTTGTATTTGAAGATTGCATGGCTCAGATCGTTTTTATTTTTGCGAAACAGCAAGTTTGAAGAAATGAAAGATTTTTGAAAGAAAAATGTAGGTAGAAGGTACAAAATTGCACATTTTTGAGATATGACGTTTTAATTCACACTCTGTATTGTCACCAATATACCATTTGACTTGAATCGTATACTTGAATCGATTGAAATCTTCTTTTTCGAGTTTTCTTTTCTTATTTCGGTTCTAAATTTAAAAAAAAGTCGATTTTTTAAATGCACTATTATTGGTTTTTGACAATTTTTAACTCAACAACCCCTTATGTAAGACACTTGAAATTTAGTACGCATACTCTTACAGCAATTATGCTTATATGCTGTAATTTTGGTAAATCTATCTTAATTTTTAGTTGTGTTAGAAGAGGTCTGGGAAATGGTTTAGGTATTGGTGAATTTTTTGAAAGTTCTTTATTTCTTTACTAATTTCAGTCTTTTAAGAAAAGAGATGATCAAAACTTGTAAATTTTTTTACAAAACGTGTCTATATACGACAATTAAATCTCCTTCACTTGTTTCAAATAAAAAATATTAAATTGACTAAGTTTGAAAACTGAAAAATATTTTTAAAAAAATCCATTGCCCAGATTTTAATATTTTTTTCGCATTTTTATAACTTTGTAGACAAAACACAAGTCAATTCATTATCTATCCACACTTTTGTTGTAAAGTGAAATGTTTTCTTTCAAACTTCAAATAAAAAACAAGAAAAACTTATCTACAGTACATAGAGGCTATATAATATTATATTAAGTGGCAGTTAATATACCAAACAACCGTCTTACGTTCCACAAATATTTATCTATTTGCTATATAAAGTGCTGTTTGCTTTTATAGAGATAAGTTTACTAACATTTCCATGCTTAGTTTCAGGTATAATGCATGATTTTTTTTTTTTCTTAAATTTTCCTTAAAAACAACGAACAAAAAAATTAAAAGCCACTTTCTCATACAATCCTACAAATAAAAATTAAATTTTTTGACACACACCGGCTGCTGTATTTTCTTAATTTTCAAAATAAAAAAAAATGTTTGTTTTTTCTGTAAATATTGAATTATACCCAGTTTTGGCTTCTTGAGTAGCAGAAAAACAACCAAAAATCACACACATTAAGCCCCCCTCACAAAAGGACTGACTATATGATATAATGTAAATATCTCCTAATTGTAATCTTTTGAGTGAAATCAACAATTATAAATTTATCTTTGCTTGATAAACAATTTCTAAACAAGAGTGAGAGCAAACAGTAGAATAAGAAGACACAACTTGGTAGCTTTACATTTATGGTTTTTGTGTATCTTTTAGATATTAAATACATACATTTGTTTTTCATCTTACTTCCCCCCTCTGTCTGTGGTATAGTTGTTTTGTTTGTAGACACTTTTCTAGTGAAAAAGTCACAAATGAGAATATGAGTGGTAGATTGAATGAATAAAAAGGAAAATATTTACTTATAAAAATAGATAAACAATAAAAATTAAATCGATAATGGTTAATTCAACTTGTAATACACTTGAAAAATTAATTTGTTACTTATGAGATAGGTATCTTTTCTGGAGAGGGTATTTTTTTTTTATTATCAGTTAGTATTTGAGTAAGCAGACGACTGACGATTGATTTTACACTATTGGCCTTATTTGAAGAAAAAATAAATAAACATTTATATTTATATTATTGAGTGGGTTGTGTTTTCTGTTGAAGATCATTGACATTATTTTTGTTGTTGTTATTGTGTAAGGTGTTCAAGATTACGTCGTTGAAATACAAATCGTTGAAGAATTTATTCCTAGAAACTTTGAAAAACAAAATAAATACAAAAAACATTTATCTAAAACTAACCAATACTTGGAGCCCTTTTCGGATCACTTCTAACATATGTTTTAACAAAGCTAGAGACTTCAAATTTTCAAGGTTCATAAAAAACAGTTGCAAAAAATGTTCTACACAATTTTAAGTGTCAAGCCTTACAGGTTTTTGAATCATAGGTTTTTTTAATATCATCAATTTTCTTAAATTTGCTATTACTTTAAAAAATTTTCCGACCACTTCTAACACAAGTTTAAATTGAGATAGAAACTTAAAATTTTCAATTTATATGTTAAAATATTTTGAGAAAAGACATGCTAACTTTAAGTTGTCAAACCTCACAGTTTATTAAATTATAGATGTTCAAAAATCTTCATTTAAGACTTTCGACATTGTTTAAAGTGTAAGAGATTCCCAACTCTAATACAAACACTTTGTGTTCTTGTTAACTGCAGTAAATTATTCACATATCTTGTCGAAAACAAAAGTAATTCAATCTCCTTCAACCTACACAAAAATTATAAAAAATCGATATCCGAATAAAAAATCAACTTTTCTTATGCAATAAATCACAAAATTATTGACATATTTATATCGAATGAAAACATGAAAATTATACACAAAACTAATATACGTAAGGAATAGAGTGTTACAATTTCCATAGTTTAATGTCAAGAAAGTGACAATTTATTATCAAAAATTTTCAACCCGTCGTTGTTGTCATCGATTTACATTTTTTGTTCACTCCTTTCGTTTCTTTATGTTATCTCATTTGAATTTTTAATTTATTTTCTCTTTATTTAGTCATAAATCTATAAAAACCAACTTGACCAGCAACCACAATAAAGGCATATTTAATCATTAGACTTGCTTGCTCTTGATTATAATAAAAAAAAAAAAAACGTGTTGGCATAAAGAAAAATGGTCCTACACTCGGATAAAAAACTTAAGTTTTTCTTTAAGAAAAAAAAAAAAAAATCATAATAATAATCTCAAGTTGAATAAATTTTAAGCCCATCGAAGGCTTATGTAAATTATTTGTTTTTTTTTTTTTTTTTTAATAATTTCCATAATCTATAACAAGTTTGATATTTTTTTTATTTACTATTTCTCATAATATAGTAAAAAATATAAAAATTTTTATTATCATACTTTTCGAGAGTTCTTGTATATCTATGATTTTCTTAGCTTTTAAATCAATTTAGTCACACTTTTGGTTTGCTTTAATTTTTTGAACATTGTATTTTTTTTCAATGGGTTCATAAACAATAAGTAATATAATACTTGAGTTGATTTTCTATCTAAAATGCATAAATTAGCTTATTAAATTAAAAATTATGCTAAGGCTAATGGAGACGATTAAAATAAAAAACTAAAGCAATACTTTAACTTTAACAAAGAAAAACAAAACAAAAAAAGTTTAATCTATTGGGTCATCGGACGAAAAATTTGATTTTTTTTTTTGTTCTCTTTCTATTGACAAAATTAGCCTTAAGCATGAATTTCATTCGAATTCAATCGAATTTGAAATAAAAAGTCAAAGTTAAACCTTGAGAGCCTTAAGGTATTCTTTTGTCTTCGATTTAATTTTTCTTGTTTTAATGTGGAGAAGGTGTCCATATTTTATTCAAATTAAGATAATAACAATTAATTTTGAGTCAGTTTTTATCGTCGAATATAATTCATAAAAAGATATAAAATTAGGTAAATATTTTAATTTTGTACAATACTGACATAAATTTACCAATACCTGGAGCTATTTTCAGACCACTTCTAACACAAGTTTAAATAAAGCTAGAAACTTGAAATTTGCAGGCAATGTAGAAAATTATTGTGAAAGGTCACATGCTAAATTACAAATATCTAAGATTTTCGGTTCATAAATTACAGACTTTCAAAAGCCTTAACCACCGATTTCTTTAGAAATTGATATAGTTTTTTTGAAAACTCTTCTAACACCAATTTAAAAAAAGTTAAAAACTTCAAATTTACATAATGTGTAGAAAATTGTCGAAAAAAAGTGACTTGCTGAGTTTCATATTTGACAACAGTCGAAAAAATAAATTTATTCTCCCACAGACACAAATTTTAAAGTCGAATCCACAATGTCTAACTAAAAGGTATCTTTATATTTCCTAGTCTCAGCCCAGATTTTGCTTGAAAAAAAAACTGGTTATTCCAATAAATACTTCCACAATATATCTTCCTATTGTAAGATTGATATTTTTAAAATAATAAAATATAATGCAATAAAAAATTAAAATCCAATTATTTAAAAGCTCTTATACAAGAGTTCACATTCCACTTTTGTAATTCAAGTTTATGATTATTAAAAAAATATATATTACAACAGTCACAATTTCAACAAACAAACAACTCTACCTAGCAGCTGAATGGAATAAAAAAAAAAAATAAAACACAGACATAAGAAAAAAAAAGTGAATGTAATTCTATCTTATACGAGACTTAATGTCATCTTAAGCCTCATATTATTCAGCGTTAGACAATACTCTACCCACCCACTACAACAATATATTTTGCCGGCTTGATTTGCACCACAAAGGCGTACCGATATATTTTGTAAAAATAAATTGCTCGAACATAATTTGAAAAAATAAAAAAAAACTATCAAGATACAAAAGATACATGATATGAGTGTTCTATGTCAGAGTTACTCGATATAAGGTAGGTTAAGTTTTAGAGATTGTAAAGCGGCACTAAAAAAGCTTCTGTAATTACAGCTGCTGTCTGTCTGGCTAACTGGCTGAATGGCTGTATGACTGTTTTTGTCCACCCCCGAAATCGTTTAAAATAAATCTTAATAAAAAACCAACGCAAAAATATTATAAAAATCTATCAGATACCTACGATATGTTTTTTTTTTTTTGTTATTTTCAAACAAAAGAAAAAATTAAGTTTGACAAAAAAAAAGACACTCTCTATAAACGTTTAAATGGAAAATGACATCATAAATTAAATTCCTAGGAGTCATAATACCTTCTCTATAAAGAGTGTAGAGATAGCAGGCAACAAGTTTTCAAAATGTATCTGCAATTAACTTGCAATTTTTTTCTCTACCTATCCAGTTTATATAAAAAAAAGATAGAAGAAAAAAACTGGCAAGATCAAGTCTCGAGTTTTGAAAATATTGGAGAAAAAATTATTGATTATATCCTCAGGCAAAAAAAAAAAGAGATATTGACTATCTAGATGCAAATACTGACCACTGCTTGTCACTAAGCATTCATATATGAAATTCTATCCGATAGATACAATCTACATTAGACTCTAGTACATATAGTTTTCATTGGTATTGGAATTGAGTATTGGGCGTGTAGTGTCTGTGTGCGCGCGCGGATTATATTTCCTCGAAAAAATAATTAAAAAAACTCGACAAAAAACCTATAATTCCAATTCGATATTAATGAATGTTCATAATTTTTATGACAGACGTATCTTTGAACTTCATCTAATTTCAAATGTTTTGACTTTATCTTAAAGAAATACTTCAATATTCATTTGATAATCATTAAACCACCACAAAATCTACACCACTTCAGAGGGACACAAAATTATATAGTTTTTTCAACATCCTTTTCAAGACGAAAGACGTGTGGATCAATACAAAAAAAAAAACTGATATTTCAAAAAGAGGGTAAAAAAATGATATTGGCACCAATGCCGTCTTTACCATAAGGGCACACGGGGCACGTGCCCAGGGCCCCCATTCTCAAGGGGGCCCCGAAGTAACGAAAATTTCTCTCACTCATTTATTCTCAAAACATTTTTGTCGGGCAAATTATGTGGCGTTGTATGCGGACAAAATTTTAAATCCAAATGACCAAACCCAAACTCAATTTTCAAAAAAACAAGAAAAATATCTTTTTTTTTCCACTGTAGGTAAGATTATTTATTAATAAAAACAATGATTTCTTTTCCATTATCTTTATCCTTAAATAATAATTTCGTTTGAAGTTTGCAAAATTGTCAAATTTGTAGTGTGTGTTAAAATCAGTGTAAAAATATGTGTAGATTCGTATTAAAAGACGAAAATAGAATCAATTCGTCGGCAAAAGAACATCAATACTTTTGACGTTGGAAAACGTTTAAGAAAAACTATTGCCGGCTCGTCGACGGTACATCAATGTTTTGGTTCAATGGAAAACGCCATGGTACAATGGTTGGCACCCCCACATTTTTTTTTAATTTGAATTGCGAATTGCTCTCGTATTTAAAGATTGACACATAAATTCATTAAAAAGGTAACTTTAAAAAAAAAAAATCATTTTTTTTTAAATCCAAAAATAATTTTTTTTTAAGTTATCTTAATTTTAATATCAGTTTAAACCTTTTTATGTAAAAATTTTCATTAAAATCGGTTGTGTCGTTTACGTTAAGAAACCGGTTCTATGGCAAGTAGGTAGGTACCGTCAAAAAAAAAAAAAACAATTGTACTAATTTTACTTTCCCAAAGGCCCCCAAATTGTTGTGTGCCCAAGGGCCTCAGGATAGTTAAAGACGGCCCTGATTGGCACAAATTAATAGGACAACTATCATGGCTTGAGCGAGCGTATGTAGGTAGATAGAGATAGAGAAGTAGCGCGATACAATTTGTATCTGTACTTAACCCTGTGTATCTGATGGACTGTTGTATTAGCTGTAGATACATTTTCCTGCTGCTGTTGCTGCTGCTACCTGTGTCAAGATAAATTAAAAATAAAATCAACTCTGCACTATAATATTATAAAAATTGATTGGTGTGTGTTGTTTTGATGATGGTGATGTTGATGGTAAGTGCTCTTGCTACTGCTTGTTGCTTTGGAATAATAATAATAAAAATAATAAATAGAGAGGACTTGGTTCAGAGGAGAGAGGGGGACTTCAAGGAAGAAGCAAAAAAAAATCCCACCAAGCTAGAAAAACAAGACAAGCTTAAAATTAGTTAGCATCGCACTTAGGAACACACAAACATCTAGTACCTACTACTTGTTCGCACTCCTCTTGTTGTGTTCTAGATACTTTTTTGTTTTGTTTGTTGTTGTAGGTATTTAATTTTTTTTTAATTCTATATTTTTTTGTTTGTATCTTTTTTTTTTGTCGTCCTGTGTATTTAAGTGCGGAAAACGAAAAAAAAAGATATTTTTATATGCAACAACGACATGTTGTTGTTGGTTCTTTCGGATGTGAATATGTGTTGTTGCTGCTGCTGGTACTTTTTCCTCTGTTTAATTCTATGTAAGGTTTTTTTTTTCTTTTGTTATTTTTGCTGTCGATGATGCTCTCTGTTTTGATCTTGTTTTGCAGAATTTTAATTTTTTTTTTTATTAAATGATGTGTTTTTTTTTTTTTGTTTATAAATTAAAGTGAAGGGAATTTGAATTAATGCAATCAGGTTTTTTGTTGTTGTTTAGTTTTTTTTATAAAGATACCTACATGAGTGCTAATTTTTTTAATTTGTTTCCTAGAAAAATGAACATAAGAAAGAGAAAATAATGGTATTTATAATCAAAAAGGGGGGAAAACAAATTATATTTATGCAGAGAATTTGTAGATGAATATGGTAAAATTTAGTTAAGGGTTTTTAAAGATCTGTAATTGAAGAACTAGAAATGTTAGACACGTGAAATTTGGTGTGCCTGCTTTAAGAATTATTATTAGCAAAACCTGCAAATTTTAAGTTTCTAGCTCAGTTAAAAGTTGTGTTAGAAGTGATTTGAAAAATGTTCCAGGTATTGGAAATCTTACTGAATTTTAATAATTTTGATTGTTGGTTAATTTAAATATTTCATTTGTTTATATTTGAAGTAATTAAAACTTTTCTGTTTTTTAATATGTTATGATAATATGATTTTATTCACTGTGTATCAAACTTCTGATATAAAAAAATGTTGATGTAATTTTCTGTCAATGTAAATTGATGCTATAAAACAATTTTTTTAGATTTTGGGTGTACTTATTGTTGTTTTAAGGCTCAAGATAATTTTTGTTCTGCTGCAAACGATCAGAATCAAGTTTACAAAAATCACACTTAAAGAGATTTGAAAGTCTGTAATTCAGGAACCCGTTAGATGAGATATATGAAATTTGCCGAGTAACATTAAACTCTAATTCTGCATGTTTTTTGTAAATTTCAAGTTTCTATCTATCTTTAAAGTTGTGTTAGAAGTAGTTTGAAAAAAGCATCAAGTATTGACGATTGGGAAATTTGAAAATCTGTACTTCCAAAACCAGTTAGTTCAGGCTGATGGAATTTGGCCGGTCATTTTTAAGACCTGTTTTGCATCTTGCTTGTCAAGTTCAAGTTCTTAGCTATTTTTAAAGTTGTGTTAGAAGAGGTTTGAAAAATTAGTAAAGTATTGATGATTTTTAAAAAAAATTTACAAAACTTTCTTGTCCTCACTTGTATATGTAGGTATTTCAATTATAATTTCATTAACTAAGTATGTGTAGATGAAATAAATACAAAATCTGTTATATCCTACAACATTCAAGTTTCAGTTTGAAGTTTGAGGTAAATCGCTGGCTGCGCTTGTTAAAAAAGTGTTTTTTTCTTATTCATGTTTTATCTATGATCGCTTGTCGATATTTTACTCCTATCCACCCAACCTCAAAAAAACCTCAAACCACAAAAATAACCATCTTGCATCGAACATTATCGACTAAGGAGAGAACTATTTTCATAAAACTTGTTGCATTAATTTCAAAAATAACAAAAACAACAACGAAAGATACATAATTTTATCTATCTACCACCTACATGAGAAAAGATACTAAGATATGATTTTTTAGGATACCTGCATACCAACAAAGTTGCAATATTGATGTTAGGCATTCTAAAAACCATTTTGTTGGTAATTTTTCTTTTTTCGTCATTTTTGTTTGTAGTGCGTTCAACCAGTAGCTAGCTGGCAGTAGCAATGTAAGTTAAGTTTTTTAAAGACTTGAGGTCCTCGGGGGCAACATGGACAAGGTATAGAGTGTATAAACTAAGTTTATAAACGAATATTGTATCTCTATGATGGGTGCAATTTCCGTACTTTATATCTAGCAGATACTTTAAGCACATGGTGGTGATCCAATAGATTGGCGCCTAAATAGTAATTTTACCATTTAGCTGCAGATGGACAACGAACGAAACGAATGAACGAACGAACGTGTTGCAGCAAAAAAAAAACAACCTCATTTAACAAACAGCTATAGAGCCAAGTTAACACACTTTATGGCTTTAAGAGTTGTCGCTCTTGAAGTTTGTTTTTTTTTCTCCTTTTTTTTGTACAAACTGCTGCTATATGTTTGAGTAAAAAATCGACGAAAAAAAGAACTCTAATGACGACAACGACTATGAGTTTATTCCGAACGTAAAGAAGTACAATTTGAGTATATATTTTGCACGTGTTAACGTATCCATCGTACTTTATTAGCCAAAGTGGTGTTGTGTAATTATTGTGAATTGGCAAAATGCTGTGTAAAATTGCCTTTGGGAATTGGTTATTTATCAAAAGTGATTACAAATAAATAAACTACAGATAATACGACTTAAATAGGATTATTTTTTGAACGAGAATAGATCGCCTCTGAGGGACCTCATACAAATCAACAAACTTATGTTTTTTTTTTTTTTCCTTGCTTGATAAAGGAGAAACTCAACGGAGTGTTGTATAATCTTATAATTGACATAGTAACATTTATGGTATAGTGGTAGAGTGTGTAGAGAGATATTGGCCAGTTAATGAAATTTACATCTGGTTTGGTAGAAGAAGTGAGAGTGGATATGTAATTCAAAATGACATTATTTTTTTCATGTTTCATAATATCCGGTGAAGGATATGTATATACATATATTTTCACAATTTATTTTTGTACGGATTTTAAGTTTAAAATAAATAGAATAAATGTTTCGTAACTCATATTTTTGAAGTTTGAATTCAATACCTTACTACATCAAAATAGTTTGACCTTATTTAAATGTATTTTGAATCAAAAGTAAAACAATTGAAATTCAATTTTTTCAATAAAAAAAAGTTACACATACACCATAGTGACCCATTAAGTTAAAGTGAAACCACTTGAAATTTCGGAACCATTATTTCACTGTAAATTTGAACTGCAACAAATTCAAGATTTTACTAATGGCGTGTTGTTTTATAAGCCAAAATGGGCTTACAAAAACTGAGATTTAAAAAATTAACTCAAAATTAAAAAAAATTATTTCTTAATTCTTAGTAACTAAAATAATGAATTTTAATAATTTTCTTTCTATTTGTTTTTCAGATACAATAAGGATAATTTTTAAATCCAATCAAAAGGTAAACAATTTGTTTTACATATGAAGTTTATAATTCACAGTCACTATTCAATATATTTTTTTTTGTGCAAAATATTTTTAGGTGATATTTGCAATAAAAATTTAATTTTCAATGCAATTTTGTTTGGTTGCAATAAATATTTTTTTCTATGCTTGTTTTTATTTCCAATTAATTTGTTTTTTTTTTTTTAATTTGAAATGCATTTTTTTGATATTTTTAGAAAAACCGTTTTTCATAAGATTTCTGTGTAATTTCAATTTAAATTAAGAACAAATTAAAATTTTCAACAATCTTTCGACCATGTTTGTATTTTATTTTTTTTTTTTTTGTACAAGGAAAATTGTGAGCTGTAAAATATGTACGTATAAGTTTATGTTGACACAAATTTAAAACTTATGCCCCTACTTTTATGACATTTCAAGCCTGATATAAATGTATCACAGTTTTTTTTAATGTATTAATAATTTACTGCTCGGTGTCATGTTATTTATGAAACTAGTTTCCAAATTACGTTCTAAACTAAAAAAAAATACAAAATGTCATTTATCATAATTCAATAACAACTCGTTGTGTAAGAAACTACTAAACTATTCGCTTATTAAAAATTAATTTTCCTATTGAACTTTAAAAGTTTTTTAGCGAACAAAATTATTAAGTTTGCATTAAAAATGCATTTAATAAAATTTAAAATAAATTAATTAAATCATAAAATATGATAATTTTAATTACTTTCTAATTGATGGTTAAAATGATAAAAAATTCTAGCATTCCAAAATATAAAAATGCTTTGTCATTATTTGTCAACAAAAAATTTAGTAAATATTAAAAGTTGATTGAATTAGATAACATCGATATCTGATTTGAAATTTATTCAACTGCTTTTTGTTTTTGGCAAATCAAACATTTCTTTTTGTTTTAAATTAACCAATCTCAGCGTAGCGTAGGTTAAATAGTATTTTTTTATTTGATATTTTCTGTTTTTTATTTTTTTTATTTATTTTGAATCATCAATACATCTACACGTGTTTTCAATTAAGAACGCTTAAAAACTATTAAAATATGTTTAGATCTATTAAGATAAAAATATTACAAAAAAAAAATTCAAAATAATTTATTGTCATTTATTTAAGATTTATAGAAAATCGAAAATCAATACAAAATAACACAAAAACAATGAAAAAAAAAACTACTAAATAAAAAAATTAAAAATTCAAATCAGTTTGTGGAGAAAAACTAAGGCGGGTTGACATTTGATAATAAATTGTCACTTGTGACTTGATCAACTAAAAAAAAGTTGTTAGTGATTTTTATCTTAATTTTTTTGTTATTTTCTTTTTTATTTTATTCTTTTGGCTTTGTTCAATTTAACACCTCTTTTAAATTTGCCTATATGGCACACATGCGAGTGTAGGCTTGTGTCATGAGATAGTGATTAATATTGTTCGATTAAGTTTAAACTTAACTTAATGCTATTGAGATTTATTATTGTGGTTGGTTAGAGAAGGTTTTTTTTTTCTTTTTTGAAAGAACTCTTGATTTATTTAAAATAATTGAATTTTAATTTAAGTTGCCGCACGCTTTAAGTCTATAGAAATTCTAAATGTGATGGGTTTTCTTCTTTTAAGTATGTATGAGATAAGATAGTTTATAGAAACAAGATAGCCTTATAAATATTGTTAATGATTTGTCGACTAACAAAGGTGTGTCGAACAAAAGAAGGTTTTTAAAGAACTGTTTTAAATTATTTTCCATTTGTTAATACAGATAGTGTCAGTAAAATAATATACTGACAGTTCCGCAATGAGGATCTAAAATTATTAAAAAACCATTAATATTGTATATTTTTGATTGTACAAATAAACTTATAAATGTAGCAAAAATTCCCATCAATATTCCAAACCAATAAAAAACCTTCAAATTGTCTTAAAAAAATTTAAACTTTTTGTTTGGTAAAATAAAATAAAATTTATAATTAATGAGTTTTAAACGTAAAAATTATGTCAATATTTAATTTTGTTAAACTTTCAATAACATCAAAAATACAAACAACGTAAAAATAAATAAAATTAACATAATTTTTTAGTTTGTTATAATATTCTATCAACAAACCATCAATCACTATGATGCGAGTTAGAAATATTTCAATCTTTAATTGTCATTTTGTATCCGCACTTCATAAACATTCATCCATTCACTTTGATGATTGAATCTTCTTTAATTCTCTGTTTTTTTTGTTTTGTTTTATTCCATAAATTTTTAATATGCTTATAAAACGTGCTTTCACTTTATGTTTTTGTTTTTTTTTTTCTTTTTATTATTATTTTTGGCCATTCCCATAATTTATCATTTAATTCAATGCCCGTCCCGGAGGCTTGAATATTATAATGCGAAACCATTGCCTCCCTTCAATTATCCACGTTCTTTGCATGATGTTCATATAAAATGATGTTTTGGTTGGGTCTGATGGCCAATCCCTAAAATTAAAAAAAGGGATTCCATAATAAACAACAACAGCTTACAACAACAATAGCCCCCATTCAATTCAATCTCTCACATGAATTTTCGCACATCGTAAAGGCCACCGATCATTCGGCACGATATTTTTTGCATCAGATACGCATAATTTTGGATGCTCCTCCAACCAACAACTCGTGTTATGAACGAAGAACATACAACCACACACCGTATAACATCGTAATTATTATCCTTTCGATGTTGGTCGACCTAAAAAAAAGAAATAAATTGGAATGTTAAGCAAATTCACGTTCGAAAGATTTCAAATTCAATATTCTGGGCTTTTTTCTTTTCGGGGAAAGAAAATAAAATTGAAGAAATAAAAATAAAATTGATCGATTAGAATCGTGAGTAATGCTCGATCGTAAGAGTAGATTTGGTTTACAAAAAAAAAGTATTTGAAAACCTTTTTGGCCATAACACCCAAGGGTTGGCAGGAAGAAGGTTCCTACTGGGTTGGATCGCCCTCAAATACAAAAAATAAGCATTGAAATATTTCCCCTCTAGAAAAAGACCATTTTGTATCTTAATTTTGCAAAAGTCCTTTTTTTTTTTGGTTGGAGCCAAATGTTTGGCGAAATGCCGTCGGCGGTTTTTATTATTTTCTTTTTTTTTTTTCTGAAGACCAAAAGTGCAATGTGCTGAAAATTATGAGTTTTTACGATTTTTTTATTGCACTCGATCAAAATTGCAATAAAAAGAAATCATAAACTCGATTGATAGCGCGAGAAAGAAAAAGAGGACAGAGGAGTCAAGAGGAAAGTCGAGTTTTATTTTTTTTTTTTAACATTTTAGTGTACCTACCTATACCAATGTATGTAATTATGTAAATTTATATGGCCCAAGTAAAAGGATAGACAGACACCAAACTCAGACGAATGAGCACTCCTTCATAATGGTGGCTATGAAATATATATATTTTTTTTATATTTTATTTCTTTTTTTTTTACTTATTATTGGAGTGTGTGCACCTTTTGCCAGGAAGGGAGCAGCACCCATTAGCAGATGTGTTAGGAATAAGCACTGGACAAAGTGTGGAAGGAATATGGACAAAGTCGAACAATTTAGGGAATTTAGTTTTGGTGAAAGAGGATAACACAAAAGATTGGTAAAATTGGTATATTTATATTTAGATGCGCGTGTTATGGTGTCAAAAATTTAAACATTTAAGGTTTTGAATAGGGATTTTTTTCGATAATGAATGATTTATATGTACTGAAAGTACAGTATGATAAGAAAGAAATGATCTAAAATATTTAAAATATTAAGAGAATTTTTAAATAAAATAATTACCAAGAAATTAAGATTTACAAAGTTCATAGGGTCTTAAGAATTCATTTTTTGTTTTCTTTTTTTGACTTTTTGAATTTTGTCAACAATACTTTTTCCAAACTTGATTTATTAAATGCAATCCACTAGCATTAATCTAGCTTAAAGGACTTAAAATATGGAGTTTAAATGCGAAGGCCTTAAATGAGCCTTAAATACTTCTTAGATCAAACAGCTTTTCATTTAAGTAATTAAAGTTTGTTATTTCATAGTTATTTTACAACTAAATTTTGATCTACTTTGGCATAAGGTCTTAAACAAATTGTTTATATTTTTGGGGTCTATGATTTAAATTTTAAGATTATTTTTTAAAGTTTTTACTCAAATTATCTTCAAATACTTTTTGAATTCAAGTACGGAATTTCAACATTGATTTTGATAAAGAATGATCTACTTTAGAGGTCTTAAAGCATAAATTGGATATCCCTACATCTTAGTCGATCAATCAATATTTATAAAGACAAAGATTTAAGATAATCATAATAACTTTTTCCAAATAAACTGTAAAATTTCTTACTCAAGCTCTTAGAACAGTGCATTTTAAAGGAGGTCTTAGACTATTTTTTAAGATTTTCTATAAAAAACGATTTTTTTTATTAATTTCAAAATTAAACATGAAATATGAAGTATTTATCGGACAAAAATTGACATCTGTCGAGATTTTAAAAAGGTTTTGATCTTTTTTATAAAATCAATCATTAAAGTTACTAGTTTTTCAAAATCTTGTATTGGTTTATTAAAAAAGAAAGCACATAAATGAATCAGAACGAATATCTTTCTCTTTTGAAAGATTCATATAAATAAATGCTTTATACATTTTTTTTAATATGCCTTCTACATTATTTTATAAAATGAGGTCTAAGGGGGTCTCAAAATTTTGCTATTCACTAAATTTCAAAAAAATTGACGAAACTCAATTGTTTTTTTTTTTTTTTTTGGAAAACTGCATCTTAAAATAAAAACTATGGTTAAATCTTTTCTTCTTTACTACACTGTTGTTTTTATATTTAATGGACATCCTGCAAAAAAAAACTTCAACAAAACCAGCCGTCCTTTACCTAATTCCAGATTGTTATCAAATTTTAAAAAAAATATATAAAATAATTTGCATGTCTACCTTCAAGACACGACACACAAAAAATGTGTCTTCCCAGTCATTATTAAAATACAATCTAATGCATTTAATATGCAAATAAGGACCCTTTTTTGACTCCTTGTGCTGCCGGCCATCCCCTCAACCTAACCAAAAGGTGTGAATTTATAAGCCATTAAGTCAGGTGTCAAAGGATTATACATCATTATACTTTCTATACTCTCTGTGTGCTTCATTTGTTTGTGTGTTGTTGTTGTGAAGTCCTACCTTAAAAAAAAGTTGCATGCACATTTTAATTAGATAAAAGTATGCACTCCTTTCTCATTGTCATTATGTTAGAAAGTTAAAAAAAAAAAAACAATTTGTCACAGCAATCGATCAATCAATACTTTTTTTTGTTCTAATCCCTTTTTTCAAATTTTGCAAATAAAAACAACCAGTTGATATTGAATCCTTGTTAAGGATACCTACCTGGACATATTTTTGCACATCCTCACGTTGAAAAAATGTATACAATGTTTTTCTACTGCTTCCTGTTTAAGTATAAAGGATTCCTTTTTAATGTCTACTCATAATATCCTTGTTCATATAATAATTATCCCTTTTCTATGTTTATATGTGTCCCGCACCAACATTGAAAAGGGTATTTATTTATTTATTTTTTTTTTTTTTTGCACAACAATTTTATAAACACACAATAATGTATAACAAGCCCATTGTCAGGGTAATTTACAAACAATATGCGCATTGACATGTTATTTGCATATTTAATGCGCGGTCTTGAACACAACAACGTATACCTGCAAAAAAGATACAAAAATAATAATATGCAAAAAGATGGAATTAAAAAAAAGGGACATCGCATCATTTTCAATGATTGAATAAATATCTTTCAAATCTCATTAATGGCAAACAACCGTTTATTAGGATTTGTTTGCAAGAGGCAAATGTATAGAATTTGCAAAACATACAATTGTGATTTTTTTTTTGCGGACAAGAAAATCAGATAGTTTATAGAGGGGTTGGAAAAAAAATCTTCAGTGCATGACGGTTAGGCATGCAGTTGATGGAAGAAGTGAGTTAGGTAAACGCATGTTTAGGGTTTTTTGTGCTTAGAATTTATAATTTTGTACAACAATCTGATGTTAGTAAACATTTGAATTGATTTAAATAAAAAATGACTCTGTTCTTAGGAATTTTTCTTCAAATTTTCGACCCACTCTTCTCTAATTTAAAATTTGCTTATTTGGTTTCCAAAGGGTTATTTATTTACTTAGTTTTCAAACTGTTATTTTTTGAGAATTTCTGTAGGTATACCTATTTGCTTATTAATGTGAGAATTTTGTTTTATTTTGTATATTGATCCTAACCTCATTTAATTTCAAACAATATTGCATTTCAAAAATATAAAATTTTTATCTTAAAAAATACAATGTCTTTTAATCATTTTTCAAGACAAAACTTTAATATTTTTGGAAATGCATTGTTTCTCAAAATTAAAAGAGATGTCTAAAATCCATTCATAAATGAAGAATATATACAGGAATAACCGAAATATAACCCTATAGAAACCAAGTAAAAAAATAACCATCTGAAAACCAAGTAAATCATTCTAATATTAAATACATAATTTTATATACAACAAAATTTATAACCAAAACAAGTTTGTAATTCAATTTCACAAAAGTTTTTTGCAAGTCTTAAATATCTCAATCTATTTTTTCAAAATGAAGAAGAACACATATTGAGATTTCATCTGAAATAGGTATTATTTTTTTTTTTTTCAAACATTCTAACTCGATTTTCTAAAATTTTATTTTTTTTAGCTAAGTTTCCAAAGGGTTATTTTTTAACTTAAACCTTTTATTTTTTGGTTATTCCTAGGTATTTCCCTTCTTTATGAATGGATATTGTTCTTATTTCGTATATAAGTCTTTCTTTTAATGTTGAATAATACTGCATTTAAAAAATATAACGTTTTCATTTAAAAAAAAAATATAATATTTTATGTTGATTTTCAAGACAAAATTGTAAAACTTTTTGAAAACCAATATTATTCGAAAATATAATGCCAGTTTGCAAAATGAGAACAAAATTCATTCATAAATAAAGAAGATATATAGGAATAACCAAAAAATAACCGTGTGAAAACTTAGTAAATAAATAACCCTGTGGAAACCAAGTTAAACAAAATTTTTGTTACGGAAAGGCGAGTGAAACATTATTTAGAACAAAATTTAAAACCACATCAAGCTATTCAATCTCACATAAATTTGTTGCAAGTCTCAAATACATATCTCTAAAGATCTAAATACATAAAAATCAGTTTTATCAAAAATCATTGATCTTCTGATTTATAATTTTGTCATCGCTGACAGCTAACTATTTCAACTGATTTTTTTAAGATAACACAATTTAATGATACAAATTGATCATAATCTACCTAGCATTTAAGTAAGCTTAAGAAAAAGTCACCTAACCAAGTGATCTATCAAGCTTCTCTATAGACTTGATTAGCATATTTTGAAACTTTAAACTCATATGAACTCATTTCAAAGTTGTGTTAAAAAGTCTCATACATATTACTGATATCACATTGGTCTATATGATCGATTGATCAAGTTAATTTTTTTTTTTTCTTATTTGGGGACTTGTAAAGCTTTGATTATATTTAATCGATCGAGATTTGAGATTGTCATTTTGGCTTTTTTTTTTGGTCTTTCCACATAAGATCGTATTTTATATCGCACAATATTAATGAGGGCAATTTACATAATACAACCACAAAAAAAAAGTTTTCAAACTTATAGATCATTATCGGAGCTAATGAGAACTAATAGGGTAGGATTAGTTTCGTTATCAATCTATTTTTTGTTTTTGTCTTTTTTTTCAAAAAAAAAAAAGTAAAATAAACTCGAGATCATTAAAGTCCATCTATGAGGATCAGTACGATCGATCTTAGTCTTTTTGAAAGTTTTGTGTGAATAGGTTTTAATTTAAGTGTGTCTTTTTCAAACTACTGTCATTACTTTTTTTGTATATTTACATATTTCCTTACCAATTAAGGTCTCAAGATCGGTGATCGATCTTTTGATATTTTCAGCTGGAAGGTAATTTGAGAAAAAAAAATCAATTTTGTCAGCTTCTAGTTGTCAGTGTTACGCACTTTTTGTGTGAAACAAAATTGATTTAGCAATATTGTGTAATTCAGTAATTGATCATGAAAAGTTTATATGGTGTCTGATGACATTATTAGTTGAGTGATCACATTTTAACCCTCTACTGCATACGAAGCCAAATATGGTTTTGTCTGTTTGTATGCACTTTTCTCTTCTCTGTCACAAAAAAATGGTAAAGATTAAATACAATCCTCTTCTTTAAGTTTCTGAGAACCCATAGAGATAGTTTTTTCGTGTGTCCGACACAAAATAAAGGTGTATTTTATGATCACAGGTGAGTCGATCAGTCTTGTGCATTGAAATCGAAAATGTAGAATATATTCATACTTTAAGTGTTAATTACTGCGTTTGTTTGGAAAGTAAAGTGGAATTAAAAATTTATTTTTGATCGATTGTCTAATTGTGTATGCTATGAACCAATTTTTGTTGAAAAAAAATTATTGGCCTGGTCTTGGGAGGGCAAAAAGTACGGAAGCCATATTTGGCTTCGTATGCATTAAGGGGTTGTAAATCTACACAATTAGTTAAATTTTTTTGTTGGAAAATTTTGTTTCTTTACATTGTTATTTTGCTTGGAAGTTATGTTTTGCTTCAGAAATGGAGCCCCTTCGCCTTTAGAGACATTTTTCTCATGTTAATCCCATTTCCAGCGGCGTAACCTTTAAAATTTTAGGGGGAGGGGGCTCACCAATAATATTTTTCAATAATTTTATTACTTTATAGTTTTTGTAAGATCTGGGAGTGGGTGAAAATGTTGGAGCAAGACTAACTTCGACAGTGGAAAGAATGTGAACCAGAAGAAATGTTTAAAACGGACGAAAACAAATTGCTTTTCTCGTTTCCATGTCTTAAAATGAGCCAAATTTGAATTAATTCGTAACCTTTTGTAATACAATGTATTTTTTTTTACTTTATTTTGTTTTTAAATGATAAATATTTATCTTTTGATGTTTTTAATTGTATTTTTTACATAATCTGAATAAATAAAATTTGTAAGATTTCTTACCCCTTAATGCATACGAAGCCAAATTTGGCTTACAAACAAATTTTTTAAACAAATTAATTTAAACAAATTTTTTTAATGAAAACCGTTTTGAAACAACCCAAAGAACCCATGTAAAGCATTTTTTAATTTTTTCGTCCGCTAATATTAATTCATGCAGTAGAGGGTTAATTACAGAAGCAATTGAAATATTAAAATTTGTTAGAAATTGACATAAAATAGTTGATTTTAACAAAAGAAGCCTACAGACAAGCCTTTACTTTACTTTTGACCAGTTTATACCGATCACTTACGTGTTTTCATGCAAATCAATGGTTAAATGGACATACAATCAAAACACTTATGGCCCTCAATTTTGTATCAATTTTAATTATACTATTTTATGCCAAATTATACTATTTTATACCAATTTTATACCAATAATCAATAATACAGTCATTAAAGGGTATACAAATTTTTTTAAGGAATTGACATCAAAATTTGATTTTAACATAGAAGACAAGTAGTCGCTATTAAAGTTTATTCCTAGTTTTAGACCAGTTTATACCAATCGCTTATGTGATTTCATACAAAACAAAAATTGTAAACATTAATAGCAGTTTATAAGAGGACGTACCTATAACTTCAATACTGTACCAATTCTGTACCAATAAGATTTTATACCAATTTAAAGCATTTTATGCCAGTTTATACCATTTTTTAATTCATAGTAAATAATTGTTTAAAAATCGATTGCATACACCATTAAATGGTTACAACTGTCAATTACCAGTCATGTCAGTTAATTTGTTTTTATACCAGTCAGATTCCCTTTTAGGATTTTAATACTATTTTCCCAAACTGACAAAGTGTTTACTTTTTAACTATTTTTATTTGTATTCCTGATCCTATCCGACGACACGGCGCGACGCATCAATTTATGCAAATGAGGATATACAACACAACATTTCCTTCTTTTTTTTTTTTGATAATTTATTGACAAAGTTTAAAGGCAAACATAGATACCAAATACACAAACCGGTTAGAGTATTTAAAATTCCTCCATAAATATAAAAATGTCCCATCCTTTTTATGTAGATATTTTTATTTGAAAAATAAAAAAAAGGATTAAAAAAATCCTCATTCGAAAGAGGGAATACAAATTTAACATGATTTTGACAAATGCTCGAACTCTCAACAAAAATTGACATTTCTCACGGTTTGTCTTTCACTATACCTATGCATGTGATTTGAGATAGATTTCTGTGTAGGTAAGGTATGAATAAGCAAAAATTTGAATATCAAATAATACCTATATCGTTAGAAAAATCAAATAAAAAAAATTCAACTATACTGAGAAATTATTCCAATCCATGAATATCCTTATTCTTCTTCTGGATCACTCTTCTTAATTTACTTCTTCATGCTGAGCATTTAAGTGAGTGCATAGTAGTAAAGGTACTTTAAATCCAAAGAAATCCGCAGTCATATGCAAATTTTTTTAGGCAGATGTTTCAAGGATTTCTGTTTTATTTTTTATTCCAATGAATATAGGGTTGTTCTATACCATAGTAATATTTAAGTATTTGTATAGGTAAGGTAAAGGTATAAGAAGTATTAGCATTTGTCAAATCACAATTAGCATTTTTATTTTTTCTTTCTTAACCTTGAATTTTGAAAGACGTGATTTTTGACATATTTCCAGCTTCTTAGGTTACGCAAAGTAGGTAGGTACTTGAGGTATTTTTCAACTAAGACTTCCGATGACCTTTAATAAATCAAAAGGAAATAAAAAATGACAGATTACATTATTTAGGTTTGATTTCAAAAAAAAAAAAGAAACACTTGAACTTTCGTTTTGCTATGACTGACAAAAATATTCAAAAAATGATTGATGGGTTGATGTTAATTTTAAATCAATAAATTGAGTTTTATATAATTCTTTGGGAAATGAGTGATAGTAAAAGGTATTATTGCAAATATTACTCATTTAAAGATTATTTTTTATTTATTTATTGCTTTTTTTTCAATTTAATTAAAATGCAACGTGTAATGCATTTATAAAACTAGTGGAAATATAATAAAAACCGAGACAATATTACTATTTAACATTTCACGGTGGTCTTGAAAATGCGGCAGGTTTTACAAAAATGGACCCCAAAAGTAATGATAAAGATTTGTTCGAAATGATCTCAGGATTCTAAATTTTGATTTGAGGCTAATTTTTTGTTTTAATTAAAAAAAAAAAATTAAGAAAAAGATAAAAAAAAATCTTGAATCTCAAAAACTAAGATACTTTGAAACATGCGGTTTTTTGTTTTTGACTTAAAATCAATTAATTCATTGATTTGTGTAAAAAAATTTTACCCTTTATTAAAAACAATTGAATAAAATAAACTTAAAGAAAAAAAAATATTTTTTCTAAAATGATTACCTACTTTAAAATTAAATTTCTCAAAATCTATTAACTTAATCAACTTCAAATAAACATCAAATTGAAGGAGTATATTTAAGCTTTCCAAAAAGGTATAAGACATTATAATGTGCTTTTGTTTATTGTTTATTTTTTTTTTTTTTTTCATTCTAAGTCAAATGTACATATTTGTATATTATACATTGTATAATGCCTGTAACTCAAAAAAGGGATCAGGTACGATTTTGAAATTTACAAATCTTGAATCCTGAGATCATTTCGAACAAATCTGCATCATTACTTTTGGGGTCCATTTTTTTTGTAAAACCTGCCGAGTTTTCAAGACCACCGTGATTTTTGACCATTTTTTTTTTTTTGATAAAATTAATATTATGTATTATAAAAAAATTGAAAATAGAAAATTAAATTTTAATATTTTTTCTTTTTAATTTACAGATACCTAATATCGTGAAAACGGATTTTAAACCGTAATTACGAGGTAAGCAATATTTTAAAATTCATTAGTTAATAATTATTTTATGTCTTAATTTATTGGAATATTAGTGGATCAATTCAATAATTATAGAAAATTGATCAAAAGAACTCAGAAAAGAAAAAACGGTTTTTAGAACTTTGAGTTATCTTTGATTACATTATTCAATGCCAAATAACGTTTTCATTCGCAATAAAAATCCAAAGATTTCTATGAAATTTTATTTGGTGAAAAAAAGAGATTTTTGACCGAAAGCAAAAAAAAAAAAATTGGTGGCATATAATCACAAGGCATCTTTCATAACTTAAAAATATTCTTTCACTTAAAACCTAGATTTTTTTTTTTAATTTTATACAAAAAATTTAGTTTTTTTTTATTCATTGTTTTTTGGATGGTATAGTTTTTTTCACAATTTAAATAATAGTTTTTGTTCTACATTCTGCTATGTCAATGTCAGTTTTTTAACCCAAATTTAAAGACGTATTCACCGCATACTGATGTAATTCTTAGATATGTGGTTTGAAAATAACCTCATTCAAAAAATATATCTATTAGGTACCTACCTTTGATAGGAGGCCATAACGACACATAGAATTATGGATAGCTGAAGAAAAAAAAAAATCAAAATTTGTATTCTCCTTCCAACCATAAATTTTGTATTTTTATATCCTCTTCCTATGGAGAACATCGAATATCATTTATAAAGTGACGATAACTAAACGATGACTGGACCCAACCAAAAGTAAGCAAATACCTCCCATAATGGTGTAGACGAGAATTGTATAAATGGCTTAAGACATGGCATCAACAACCAAAAAAACAACATCCTCAAGATCTAAAATTTAAAGGATTCTTGTGTTGTTGTTATAATTTTTGCTATCGTTTGCAGAAAAGAAAGGAATTAGATACCTACACTCGAATTATTTTTGGATTTGTTTTCAACCAGTTCCTTGAGTTAAACTATCAGGTTGCTCTTAGAAAAAAAAAAATAAAAAAAATCCATAACACACGTATTTTTTTTTTTTTGTATTTAACTTGTCTTCTAAAAAAAAAATAAAATAAATAAATATTTCGCGCGTAGGATTTTTTTAAGACGAGATTGACTTTAGCCTGGGTGTGAACTCTGTCGATGAAAAATGTTGTCTGTTGCTCTTTTTTTCTGGTCTCAGTTTACATTTTTTATTAAAAAAAAGAACAAAAAAAATTTTAAAAAATTCATGGGTTGTCCCTTAAAAGAAAAAAAAAAGAAAAAACACAAAATTGAATAGATGATCCACAAAAACACGTTGTTGTCTTCCTTCCATTTATTTATTTTTTTTTTCTTTTTTCGTCTTAGGTATACCTACGCCTATATAGGTAGTTGGTATACTATCTACCTACCTACCTATGTCGTTCCCGAATTAATTTTGTAATCAAAATTCGACACTGACTCCATATATATTATATAGACACATGTGGGGGTATATCTCTCTACTATACCTATGCTAATCATTCCAGAATGTGTCGTCTCGACTTCCTTGCCGGTTATTCAACTTTGATTTGTCTTCTAAGTCAAAAAATTCAAACGCATTTTACAATTTTTGTTTTTTTTTTTTTCTCAAAGAAAAAAATATTGTATTTTTCTGACCTGTGAACATTTTTGACTGTGTCATAAAATTTCTCATATTGATTGTTTCTTGAAACGCATTATCATAAAAAGCATTAAATTTTATTACTTTGAAAAATCAAATTGTACCTATCTTGGTAGCCTTTTGGGTGTCTTGGAATTTTTAGAATTTTTTTTTTGTTTGTTTGTGGAAGGCTTGTGGGGATTTGGTTTCGTGTAAGAAATTTGATCGTTAATAAGGATGTGAGCTTCGATTGTTATTAGAGAGAATTTTATTAGTGGAAGTTTTATAATTTTATTCACAAACAATTTTTTTTCTACCATAGGTACGATGTGTAAGCTGATAGAAAAAGGCCTGAGAATATGTTTTTTTTAACCATAAACTTAGATATCGTTAATAAATAGATTTCGAACAAAATAGTTACAATCTTCTTTTCAAAAGATGGTTTTTTATGACTGTACCATATTTGTACAACTTCTTAGCATCAAGCGCTGAAAACATAAACAACCACTAAGATACTTAAATGCATAGGTACTTGATAGAGCATAATTCTATATAAGCCGATTTGCATTATTTTGATTTTAAACTTAATAGTTGGTAACTAACTCGTTGAAAAGTTAGTTAATGGGGAAACTATTACAAAATTTAAGAATTTTTTAAAGTTTGAGAATTGGTAAAAAAAATATGCACTGTAAATTTAAGGGTTTCTAGTAGGTATTATAAAAAAATACTGCGCAGTATATGAACTTGAGTTAGTTTATCAAAACTATCAAAAGTGCAAGTTTATAAAATTGCACTTTTCTCAGGAAATGTACCAATTCTTGAAAAAATATATTTAGAATTCTTACATAAAGTATAAATTCCAGACTAAGGTTTACAACTTTTCTAAAGCATTCCTTTATACCATTTGAATACCTGCATCTGTTCATAAACGTTTACGACTTCTCAATGATGCTGGGTTATGTACCGGAACTTGTTTTATGACTAATTATAATTGTGATTCACTGAATTCTCACAATCCTGTTTTTAAGTTCTATTTTTACTTCCTTAAACCAAGTAAATTCAGATGCTTCTACAGAAAGAAAAGGTTAACTTCCTTCACGATTATTATAAATTCTTTCAAATCCATGTCATTAAACCATCACGCCAGCTGATATAATCAGTTCTGTATGTTTATCCTTATTCTCCAGTTCATATACCTTTTTTAATCTTTTCAAACCTTTTTTTTTAAGTAAAACATATGAATAAATGTGTCCCTTTTCCTGACCATTTGAACTTCTGTCTGTTGTTCGACTGACCCTTTTTCCAAAAAAAAATCCAAAAAAGGGATGTTTCACTGACGGTTTTTTTTTCTTCCTTCTTTTTTTTTCATTTCATTTATAATTTATTCGATTCAAAGGTAATAATAACCAGTTCTAGGATATATATTTTTTTTCGAGTCCTGTTTTATACTTTTTTTCACAATATAACACGAAAAAGGACACACTGCATAGAAAACTTGTCCCGTTTGCATTAGATAATTAGTGTCATCATTACCAAATGTAAATAATTGATGAAGGTATCTAAATATCTAAAACCGAAAAAAAAAAACAAAAGTCGGTAGGTATGCCTTTTACTTTTTTTTTTTCTAATTTTCTTATCGGAACATTTGCATCTGTTAATGAAGTAAAGGCCATTTCATTAAATTTTTGTTCCTGCAGTGAAATCTATTAATTAACGTTAAATTACCAACGCTGATTGTACTATATTAATACTTTAAGAGGGTGACTGTTTTTTTTTTATTTCGTTGTTTTAACCTCCCGAATATTTTTTTTTTGGGTAAATGGTTATAATACACGCAATGTAAACACAAAAAATTAGATCAAGATAAAGAGCTCTCTATGCAAGCAGATATATCTATAATGTATTATATCTGTCTTCTAGAATTATTATGGGTTGGACAGACTTTTAATGAAATCAGCAGCTTTTCATCATTTGTCATCTTAATGTGACAGGAAAAATATACAAACATTTGACCTATGTGAGTTGTGGGTAAGTTGCTGATTAGTTGATCTTATTATTATCCTGAAAAGTTTTTTAAATAGTTCAATTGAAGGTTACGTTCCACAACTTGTTTTTGTAAGAATTCAATTTATTTCTTGGGAAATTTCAAATAAGGCGAAAAGTTTACTCATTCAACTTTTTTAAACGTGAAAAATACTGTGGAACGTATTCAGTTTTCATATGTTTTTACACTTTCCACATGAAAAATATTGTGGAACTTATACAATTTTCATTTATTTTTTTATCTATTTTCAAGAAACCGATAAGAATATGGTATTTTCTTTGCCTCAATGTCAAAATTTGAATCTAATTTAATCCGCTTAGCTCAATTTTTCTAAACAAAATCCACAAATCACTAAAATTCGTATATCTTCTTGTTTTTCATCTAACAAATAAATTCACTGAATCTATTTAGAAAACATTTTTTAAAGCTAAAAAGAATTGAAATAGCGTGGCACATCTCCAAAAAGTTGAACAAAATACAAAAAAATACCCTTCCCACATGGGGTGACACGTGAAATTCCAAATCACATCCACACCTGCTTTGGATTCAGTGAAGCATCTCTTACCTACTCGACTCCTCGCCACCACAAACAAATGAAGCTACATCGTTTTGCACCGCATCGCATCGCAAACATCCCATTGTATTGTACCTATGTGAATGTGACTTATAATCATGATTTATAGCCGTCGAACTCTCCCATATGCAAATGCAAGACTGCACAAGGCTGCACCTTAAAAATCGGTGTTTACTTTTTGTTGGTTTTCGGTTTGGTTAGAGGTAGTACCTATCTGAGAAATGACACTCAATTTGACATACAAATGCAAACTGCGTGGCCTATACGAGCACACGACGACACTAATCTAGAAAAACTTTAGCTACATTTTTTTATATCTATGTAAAATTCCATTAAACATTTTTGTGTTTTTTTTTTTCTTTTTTCTTTGCATTGATCTGACATTCGAAACCTAGAGAGTATTTAGTTTAGAGGCTCTCCCATTGATCTAGACTAGACTCTCAAGTGTGATCTTCTCCAATGTACGATATCTCAAAACATACCATCCACGACACGATCCACGAAATTCCTTGAGAAGTTAAATAAAAAAAAATACATAAATAGAAAACACACATCCTTAAGATACATTCCGATGAAAGTGAATGACGATGTCAGAAGATGTTGCATTGTTTGCGTTAAAGCAAAAGTCAAGTTTTGCTATTAAAAGTGATGGAGATGAAGAGGCACCTGGGCTGGAAACACAAAATGCACCACACATGTTTCTAAGTGGTAAATCTTTGGGATTGAATTCGGTCGGATCTTCTCGAGTGTATCTTTTGAATTAAAAGAATGTGATAGTTATGTGAAAATTTGTCAAAATGTCACAGTGAAATAGTAGGTGGATCGTGGATACGGTGTATCAAATTGAAATTAATTGAAATCCAATGTAAAACATGGGATACCTATATTCATTTTTACTAATGTTATGCTACAAATAGGCTTCGTGTTTGAATGACTCTTTCGTTTCATTCATTTGTTTGTACTAAAGCCAAAAAATAATACGACGTAACCAAAATTTTTATACGAAAACCTTAGAAAGAGTGAAAATATGAATGCGTTCCACAAAGGGTGATGTTCAGGAGCTTGAAATTTTCCGTCTAACTTTAACAAAGAATAGGAACTGTGGAATGTAATGATGCTATAGAACATAACACGTTACGGAAGGGTTTTTTTTTTTTTAATTTCACCAAAGTTGATTACATCTATAACGTACCAGATACGTTCCACAAATGAAGCAATTCTAAACTAACTTTGTATGATATAGAAACTGTTAGTGGAATCTATACTGGGCTTCATTAATATAAAATTATATAGTTAGAACTTACAGTATTTTACACTACCTTATTCTTACCTAAGTTGAGTAAATAGTTTTTATTCGAATGTGGAATGTAACTTTTTTCTTTCCACCGAAGTATTTTGTAGATTTTTTCATCAAATAGTGATCCTACAAACTACATTTTATTTGTACTACTTTGGATAACAAATTAAAAATTAGATTCCACACAAAATTGTCATTTTGTTAAAATTTGAGCTGTTAAAACTCGTAACATTTCTTTTGTGGGAATCATATTTATAACAATGTCTAAACTAACACAAATAATTTTTCTCCATGTTTGTGGCATAAACTTTTTAAATTTAATTTGACGTCATAATAAAATAATTGAATACGTTCCATTGATTCCAATTGATTTTGTACGAAATTTTCTACTTTTTTCTTTATAAAATAAGGAGGAAATATTGTTCTAGTGTATTAAAATTATGGTGTTAGCTAAGTTTATTTTATAATTGGAAATATAAGTTGTGGAATGTAAACGATTTAATTTTACGTGAAGTGAAACTTGTTTGGAAAAATCAAAGATTTTGAAAAAAAGAATGAAATAAGAACTTATTTAGACATGTATTGTAACTTCGATATCAATCCAAAATTTTCAAAAAAAAAGATTTTTCGGATTGAAAAATTACAATTATCAAAGATTTTTTGTTAAATTAGTTTTGTAAAAATACTCTTTCTTATACAAGTTTACAGTACAGGGACCATATTTCTTATGCTTATATGAATAAATGACAAACAACTACTCAAATCTCTCAAAACATGGCTAGATACATAAAAAGACTTTTCAACAATTTTTTCCATAAAATCTCCCATCGATTTATACCTACAAAATTTAACCGAAACTGTTAAGACTTCATTAGCACCTCAACTACTAAAATTGCTCAAAATGCACTTAACAATTTGTTATGACTTGACTTTAATACCAAAATGAAATACAAATTGGTTAAGCAATAACCATCAACCCGTCAAGTGCATAGTCTTCAATTTATTCCTACACCAAAACTCGAAGAGTCTTGACAAAATACCAAAACTGAAAGAAAAAAAAAAAAAAAACATATTGAAAAATCTAAAATTTATTGACACCAAAAAAAAAAGTATCTTTCATCTTCTGCCGCAACACCGCCAAGCACATCTTAAGTAATTTTTATTTATTCTTTGCCGCCCATCCATTACTTATAAAAAGATATACCTTTGCCCACTTCGGTCATAAATATAAAAAAAAAAAAAAAATTAAACGAAGACCAAAGGTAATACGTAATTAAAATCAAATTTTACTGTTGATATCTTCACACCAAATTTCTATGATGACGAGTTACTACAAGAGAACAAAACACAATTTGCCGACAACCAACGATGAAAAAGTACGTCCCCAAGGTGGGAGCCTTGTGGCACATCATATAATATAGCCCCCATCTCTCTTTCTACTTAACGTTTAACTTTAATACTGATTGATGAAGAATTTTAATTACACCCGTGATATATTAAACCACAAAACTATTTGGCATTTAGATTTTTGGTTTGGTTTTTTGATAATGATTTTTTTGGTGGTTTCGCTCGCGAGCATTTAGCAGGCCATCGCCAAACAAGTCAGCTGTCAGCCTCACCCCTATAATTTTGATTTAGATTTGTTTCTTTTTTTTTTTTTTTTGAGATTCATGCAAACTCTCGCTCTTTCACTTAATGAAAACATCAAAACCACCAGCAACAACAACGAAAAAATATATCAAACATTTATACGCAAATTAATCTGTTTATGCCTGAGGCAGGCTAAAAAATCAGTGGCAGCAAGACAAGGCATCACCAAGGCAGGCCGCGATTATAATCATTGTTGTACTTTCAATTAAAGTCTAAATATTTTGTATGACTATGTCTTTTTTTATTCTTGTATTATCACCTCGGGTGATAATTTACATTTCGCACTTCTTGAAAGTTGCTTGGAAATAATGAATAGGCCTTAATTTTGTTTGGAAGGCGGTAAACAAGAAAAAAAAAAAACATAGTTTCCCCAGGGTATATTCTAATATTTTTAAAACCCCAAAAACAAAAAATTAAGACAAAAGGTCAAAGATCTAAGTTTAAGTGAGGAAGCTGCAGTGTAGAACACCAACCCAAGAGAATTCACACTCAAATAGTTCACACACTCCTTAAAATTCAAATTGAGTTTTTAACTATCAGCAAGTTAGGAACTATCATCTATAACTTAATGCCTGCAAGACTCAACTCAAGACTCATAATCATAATTAATGGATGATAATCAATTTTAAGATGTTTTTCTGACACTTTTTTTTTGTGTTCAAGTATATAAAGAGTGTTGGAGTGTTTGAAGGGGGAAAATTGTGCAGAGTCTTGATGACAAGCTGAGTGCACACACAAAGGCTGAGTTTGTCTTGTGTTTGAAAATTAAATTTAAAAAAAAAACTATGATATGATGATGTAATTGCTAGGCTAACCAATCAATAAGACTTTGTTTCAGCTTAATAACCTAATTAATCTTTGCTGTCATATCGCATTCAAAAACTTGGTCAAAACGTTATGAGAACTGTGGTGTGTTTGGCAAAGCAACACACAAAAAATTAGGTCGATGACGATGCACATTTTTTAACTATATGAGTTATAACTTATGAACGATGTATAGATGATGTCATCTTATTTTATAATAATGATGATGATGATGAGAGTTTATAATCAAAGAAGATGAATATTGTGGATTTTTGAAGAGTAAGCATCCATAACTTGCTGATAAATGAATTATTTTTTTTTTTTTCGTAAAAATTCTAGTGAAAATATTTCCCATGTCTAAAGATAATCAGAAACTAAGAATACTTTGTAACTAAAAAGGTCAAAGGGATTAGATTTTTCTTTAAAAAAAATGGAAACATCTTTCGAGTATAATTTGTCTAAGAAATATTTATCACAAGTTTAATATTTCGACATATAAATATAAATATGTTCCATGTTCCACTTTAATAAAATGATTTCTAGGCATTATTTCATAACAGAAAATAAAAAAAAAAAAAGATGGTGAAACATTTTCATTTGTATATTTCTTCCGTTACGCGTTTGACACTTTAGTTATTATTACACTAAGCTTGAGAAATCTACAACTTTATTCCAAATCCCAGTTGATACTTAATCCGCCAAGGAATAACATTTTTAGCTACTCTGCGTTATCAAGAGAAAAACAAATTTTAAGTATTTGTTGTTATATTTAATGTTAAGTTTGACTTTTTGTAACTTTTCAAATAAATGATAACCAATGGTCAGGGGGAATAAATACCTGCAAAGTCAATGAAATATTTGCGAGTGTTAATTGCGTGATCACTGAGTTACATAGTTAATGAAGATTACCCTTGCGTTACTTTTTGTTACTTACTTTTGTTACTTTTCATATTATTTCTGATAATTTTTGGACTAATCATTACTTAAAAACGTCAGAATTTATCATCTAACCTAAGAAAGGAGCGTTTTTTTATAAAAGTTGAAGTTTTTAAGTTAGTTTTTGGTAACGCAATGATTTAAAAAATATTTAATTGAAATTAATGTTTCTGTAATTTATGTAACTGTATGGGATATTTAGGTTGCAACTTAATTTAAAAAATTGCCATATAATGTGGCATAATATGTATATTACTCAAGTTTGCAGTTAAGTAACGCAGTTAAAAAATTAAAAAATGTAAATCAAAATTCACTGTCCTTACCAAAAAGTATTTTGGACCAGTCATAGAGTTAGTTCGTCCAAACAACTTTAGAATTAAATAACTAATCTTTCAATTTCTTATAAAAATTCTACAATAATATTTTTTTCCTTTTTTTCCAGATACATGATGGATCTTCTTCAAGATTCAAATGGTAAGAATTTCGTTAAAGTTAACCAATCTTATATGACTTTCCCATATATTCCATATTTACAAGATGTGACTTTAAACTAAATAATCATTTCTAAGTATCAAGATTAACCAAAACAAAATTCCCATCTATTGACACACCACAACAACAACAACAACAACAACAACAACAACAAAAAGTAACACAATTACACGCATTGATGGTTAACGTCAGTCAATATTAGTAGATCAGCGATTATGTTTTGGTTCAAAGCATGGGAATGGCAAATATTCTCTCTGTCATCATCATCAATTCCAAATCAAATCCGTGTGATGCATAAACAATAACAACAACAAAAACACACATTCTCGAGTAAAAACAAGATGAACAAACATAACCACAGAACAAAAAAAAAAGTAAAGTATCTGTGTCAAACCAAATTTTACACCGCAATCATAGTGAATATCTTACCTATACGATAACAAAAAATAACAAAAATGTATCTTTAGGAATAGTATGAGAGTATCTGTGTATCTAATGAGGTGTATTTTGATTTTTTTTTTTTTTTTTGTAATTTTTACATTTTCAAATTCTGACGACAAAATCATGATGCACTGTCAGATACGCATATTATATCCCCGTAACATGCGTGAAGTGCAACAACCATGACAAAGCTTCAAAATGCGTATAAAAATTCATCGTTGCGTGGACTCTTTCATATGAGGCTATTTTTAATACTTTGCATGAAAATTATTATGACAACAACAAAAAAAAAAATAATTTTAAATTTATTTCTGTTACTAAACAACAAAGTATTCTCTTTGAGAGACTATGTTTCACTTTCAATCCTATATCTTTAATATTTAAATACAATATCTTTTATTATAACTCACCTGCTTTATCGTTAGTAGCGATCTCTCAGGATAGTTTTGTTGTTTGTCTTTCCTAATGAGCTATTGGTGACTAAACGATATCCGTTAAGTCACACCGCCACACTAATACTATCAAAAGATTGTTATGAATATGAAAGATAAATTGCTCAAAGATACACAACCAAAGCACCTGCCAAAAGATATTTTCTAAAAATATTAAACATATTTTTGTCACAAAAAAAAAAAAAAAAAAAAAAAAAAAACACCCAAAATTTGAAGAGAGAGAGAGGGTACTCATTTCGTGCCCCTTTACTTCGTCCCTGACGAAGATGAATCAGTTGATGGTGTTCCCCACCTTGCATTTACAAAAAGTTTATAATATGCATGGTTGGTGTTAATGACAAAGTATATTATAAATCTGCATCCTAAGGATTTCAAGATTCTTTATTGACAAAAAAAAAGTATCTTGTGTCGAAAATAAAAACTATGTCAAAATGCCATAATAGAGATTTTTTTCTAGTTCGTTTTGTTTAATTTTTGTTTTATTGGAAATGATTAAATAAATTTAAGACCTAATCGTATTTTTTTCTTTTTCAATATCTGTCAAATACAACAATCTGGATGCACTATAATTTGGTGTAGGTATCAACATTTCTAACAAAAAAAAAAAAAAATGTGTCATCGATATGAGAGAATGTGTTGCGGCTTAATTTTATTGAAGTTGATTTTTATTAGGTTGTATCAATATTTTTCAAATATTTTTTTAATGGATGTCATTAAGTTTTAACCATTTGGAACCAAAAAATAATAATAAAAAAAAATCTAGTATTTAAGTCGATTCGGGAGAGAAGAGATTATGTATAGTTTCGGCTGGCAGGTTTATTATAGGACAAGTGCAAGTTGTTTTATGTGGGAGGGATTTTTTTTTTCTATTTAGTTTCTGATATAAAAGGGAGTATTAGATAACAGAGAGTATAGTTTGTTTTTGAGGGACACAAATTTGATCGCATTTCGGTAGTTTTATTACTTCTTCTTAATTCTTATTTTAATTCAATGAGGCATTGTGGGCATTAAAGAAGTATGGAGGTTTTAATTTATAGAGACAATTTTTAAATTATTTTAAGACTACACAATCTAACGTTACAAAGTGTGACGGATAGAATGGAAGGATAGAATTTTTAGGGCTTTTTCTTATAATTCAGGGATAAATCTTGAGTAATAAATGACCAATCTGATAAAATAAAATCACCAAATGAATGCTGAGGCTCAGCTAATAAGCAAAACACTCTAGAAAAACTGTTTTGGGTCATGTCGCCATTTGTTTAAGAAAAATTGAAAATTTGTTCAAAAAGTCAAATGGAAAAGTCACATTTCACATCCAATTTTACCCGGATTTAATTTCATGACGTAAATAAATATAGTCATCATCCTTTTCATATGGTTGAATATTTATGAATTCAAAAACCATAAAAATAAGTTTTTTAGTAAAAACATCAAAACTGACGTTTTTTTTTAATTTTTTGCTTTTATATTTAGTACAATACTTTATTTGGTTAAATTTTTAAAAAAGATCGAAAAGAAATTCAATTTTCAACAAAAAGTTGCATCATTAAAATATTCGGCTAGCTTTTAAAGTTATACCTAGACAAAAACACTAAAAGTAACAAAAGTCGAAATTTTTAATCTATTACAATTTTTAAACTTATTCAAAGATTTTTATAAATTTTGCTTTGAGTTTTGGTCAAAATAAGTAAGAATAAAATGTTAGTATTGAGTGTCCACTTTCTTATTGTAACATGAAATATTTTTTACTATTGCTTTGCCTAATATTAAAATAAGTAACTTGTAAAAAAATAGTCAGATTGACATCATGTGATGAATTTTCTTATGAAGGTATTCGTTTTAGTTCAAAAGGTGCACCGTTTTCTTATAGCAAAATCAGTCAAATATGTAAGTAGATATATCAGTATAGAAGCTAGCCAAATTGTATCAGTTAGCAGACAATGTTTAGTCTCGGGAATGTGAGATGAGCAGTGTATTTGACTGCCTTGAAAAAGGCAATGCAGTAAAATTAATTATGCACTACAACGTGTCACAAGTCGTTGGCTGCCATTTCTAAATTTCGTGAATTAAGTCTTAAATATCTCCTTTTCCTACTTTTTTTAAAAGTATTTTTAGAACAGCAAGAAGAACATTCGCCCCAAAATGATAAAGAAAAGATTTAATTTACCTTCCGAGCTGAAAATCGTTTAATGCAGACTTATGACCCTAGTCTTATTCAAAATATCCAGACTTTAAGAAGCAATAAAATTTACTGAATATTTTTTGAATATTCATGGTTCGTTACATTCATTAAACCTCAGTATATTGTCATTGAACTTTCACATACCTCCATCATCAAAAATGGAGACTCTGACTTTACTAAATGAAGTCAATTGAACTCGTATCAAACTCTAAATCACATTTATTTCCATTTCCTTTCGTTGAAACCAACCACAAATTTAATTCATTTTATGATCCTTTTGCTTGCAATCCAATAAAACCTCAATAATAAGATTGTTAAAATCCTTCCACTGTGGAATGAAACAGTCTTGTGATTCTTTTTATTCGTTTAAAATGCAAAAAAAGGCGGACTCGATTGGTGGTTGCATAAAATTTACAAGTCTCACTTTTTTTATAAATAATATAAAGAACATAAAATTTATTTTTATCTTTAAGCAACAAAAAAAAATATATCTTTTCTCCATTTCTGGCTAAAAAAAGCTAAGTGAAAGACAATTGGTATCTTGAGGATTTTTTTTATCGCCATCAGAGTTGAAGTCGATATATAATTATTGTCAAGTCACACACAAATGAGAGTGGGAGTGGTGGGTGCAAATTAGTTTTTTTCACTTTATTTAAGTCTTTTTAACAGGCTGTGAAATAGAAACAATGTCTCTTAGAAGGAGAGCTAATGAATTATAAATGGGAATTGGTCATATTTCGTGGTTCATTAGTGATCGAATGGAAATATTTATTTATTTTTTTTTTTTTCTATAAATTATAAAAAATAAAGAAAAAAAAAATTAGAAAAAAGCTATAAATGGAAAAATCATGATGCTGTTTATGGTAAATTATATTCATTGGAGGCGCGCACACTGTCTCCATTTGAGACTTATAGGCGGATTAAAGATTAAAATAGAATAGTTTTATGAGTATTTTATTTTTTCATTCATTTGTTGTCTATACTACTTCGTTTGTCTTTTTTAAAACCCAGCTTAAAAGCTATTAAATTAATTTTAAATGTTTTATATCGAATGTGATATGCCATATAACCATTTTTTTTTTTAAGGAGTGATAAAAACGAAACAAGAAAACTAATATAGATTTACATATATCTCTGAATTTTTAGCATATTATCATAAAGAGATATTTTATTATACACAAATCGAATATGTATGCTATGCATTCAAGCTGAAAGTTTTTTTTTTTTATTATTTTTTGATTTAAAGCTTTCATTATTGGGAATTATGATTTATGATTTATTCATTGTTTCGAAAAAGGTCATAAAATCACAATAGCGTGGTTAATATTGTGAATATTAAAAAATCATTATAAAAACGAGATGTTTTGACTTTTTTTTGTTGTAGTTGTTGATTTGTTGGTTTATTTTTTTTTAATAATATGTGACCTTAATATTTTGAAAAAGAGAAAATTTTGTATGCATTAAAATGGTAGAGGTATATAGGTTGCATGAGATCATTTTTTGTGAGGCATTTTATTTTATCTTTAATTTTTGTTCAAAAAACTTTTCAAAATTAAGGTGGTAGGAAATACTGAAAAATCTACAGAAAAAAGTCTAATATCTCCAAAGCAATCTATTTCAAGTTTAAAGTTTAAACAACTAAGCTATTTTAGGGACTGTTTTTAAAATCAAATGACTAGAATCAAATTGTTTTAGAGGTTTGTAGGATTTATAAAAAATTCCACCTTCAACCTCAAAGGTATGTGTGGACTGCTGAAGTTTTTTTTTGTCAAAATCTTACCATGCACGACTGGACGCACGATTGTGTCGCTAATTATGATAGCGTTTTAGTTTATATGTTTTTTTTTTTTTTTTATTTAATTTTTTTTTTTCGACAACATTTAACATCAATTACAGACAAAAATACAACTGTCACGCATACCTATGTGCCATCAGTCGTTTTCGTTGTCGTCGACGTCAAATGTTGACGTGAATGTCGTCCCCCGCTTTCCTTAACTTATTATATTTTTTTTTTTTTCAATTTTTTTTTGTTAAACAATTACTTCACTCGAAAAATGAAACAATTTTACTCGTCATATTTGACCGCAAAACGTAACACAACAGAAGAAAAAAAAAAAAAAAAGAAGAAGAAAACCTGTTAAACATCTCTCACACATTGCATTCGGGTTTCTGTCTCTGGATTCGGATCGAGACCGGGATTGCATGTGGAAGAGAGCTTGATTCCCGATAATAGGTGGTTCCATTGTTATATGGATTGTGTAGGTATTCTGTTTTCCTCCTTCTTTCAGATAAACATCGTCATAGTCGTTGTTGTTGTTGAGTTTCCCCGAACCATTGGCGTCGTTTGTCGTCAGTTGCATTGTCAGAGATGGACTCCTAAATGACTGTTGACAAACAATTACAATTAATTTTCGGTTTTTGTCTGTAACAATTCCACTGTAGTAGAAAACTTTGCCTTGATGATAATGATGACGATGACAACAACAACAACAACAAGAACAAAATAAAACGTCCGCTAGAGGGGGTGTGAGTTGAAAACATGAAACTCACATTTTTTTTTTGTTAATTTTTGTTTGTTGGTTCGTCATTCGGTTTGTTGCTTTTGCTTTTACGTTCAGTGTGTGTTGTATAATGGTTGTCATAATTTTTGACAACTTGACGAGGACTACATTTCCGACGAGCCGACCATGAAAATGATGAAACAAACACGAACATTGAACACAGCAAGCAGCAGAGCAGTAAAATTGTCATGTAGAATTGTTGTAGGTAGATGGATCATCATCCTCATCATCATCATGAAAAGAGTAGAAGAACCACAGCAATCATCATCGGATGAGAAGAAGACTATCCAAACCCGAACCAATACAACAACAACTAACATGCCTCTGGGGTGAATAAAAAACGAAACATACTCGAATGATTTGTTTTTTGTTTTTGTTTTTATGTTTTTTAATCACAGGCTTTCAATTGAAGTTATACAAAACGAATAATTCGAAAAATATTGTATAAGTACATAAGTATAGGTATCTCCTGTTTCAATAAGGAGGGATATTAAAGTAGCAGACATGCTAACTTTTTTTATTCGTTTTTTTTTTATTTTTTTTTTTTTTTTGATTGAATGTCAGTTGGGTTTTGTGTGAATGTTACTGGGTTTGAAATTTTGGAATTGGTTTTTCAGTTATATTCCTGCTGTTGTGTGATGCCTAAATATACCACACACTTCACAATTTACAAAGAGATCTTTCAACAATAAAGAATTGAAAAAAAAAAAAAAAAAAAAAAAAACAAAATATTGTGTGGAAAACTGTGCTTTCACTTGAGTTGTTACAAAAGTTTTTTTTTTTTTTGTTGAGAAATTGAAATTATACAGCAGAGAGAGAGAGTCATATCCATATTGAGGTTTGTTAAGATTTTTTGATGGGAACTCATGTGGATTTGTTCAATTTACCATAATATGAAAATCTCTAGAATGTGGGTAAACGTTTTGACCATACTTTGGATTTTTTTTTTTTTAACAAAGACAACAATTATTTAAGTCATTTTCTTAACTTCAAAATCAAAATGTGTAAATACTGAAAGTAATGACTTTTGTAAGCAAATGATTACTTCGCACATTGTGTTGTGTTGAATTAATTTTACAAAGCATTTCCTCTTCTTGGCCATTTTACACCTTTAATGTGTATTTCCAACTTTTTGGGGTTCGCATTTCAGAAAGTCCACTGTACGTGTTCTTCGCAAAGTGATAAACTGAAAGTGCTAAAAAATATAATGCGAATTTCTCATTTTGCATGACCAAAACAGACCTATGATTGGAGTGCGAATTTAAAATGTTTTGTCAACATGACCGATATAGCATCAGCAATTCAAAATATGCAAAGATTCCTTTCAAGATTTGCAAATTTGATTGCAAAGCATCGCCTTCCAAATTTAGTTGCTCACTTGCAAAATAAGAACATGAGACATCAAGAATAAATATCGAAATGTGTCAGTATTTGTATTTTGTAATGCAAATTACATTTAGAGATCGATGTGATCTTTGCGTGGACTCTTTTTTTTTTTATAAATTACTTGCGAACTGGGAAAAATTGATTGCAAAACTATCATTTTGCAAAGTAATTTATATGTTTGCTTGGTAAAAATGTTGGGAATTCATTGGAAAGTATTGCACCGATTATTTTAACAGAATTAAATCTTTGCGAATAAAATTATTCCAAAGTATCATTTCGCAAACAAAACAACTTGCGAAGTTAATAAAAAGCGGACACTTAGAATAAAAGTCAATTTTTTTGCATAACGAAGTATTTAAAGCTTTGCGAAATTGCAGAGGCGTTTTTATAAATTTTATTTTGTTTTCAATGAGTTTTTATCAGACAATAACCATTGTTGAGACCTCCTAAGCTCAAAAAGCAAATGCAGGTATAGCATACTGACGGAGTACATGTTTCAAGCTATCCAACATACAACCGGATATATCCAGAAAGTAACGTGACAAATTTATTAGGTAAATAGGATACCACCTTTTTTTTATAAAACTAGTAACATAAGTTTAATATCAAAAACCATTCACCAAAAAACACACAAAACATAAAACCACGCAACGTCGCGACATTAATAAACATATTTTTTGTTGTATATAAGACCAGTGACAAATAGTCATAAAAATCAAACTACTGGACATAAATTTAATTAAAAATGTGCCCACGATAGCCATAACGATGGTGGTGCGGTCGGTGGTGCGGTAAAAAAGTCGAGTGAGCATAGAAGTTAATTACCAGGAGTAACCACTACCTACTATTCCAATCTACTTCTACGTTGACAAAAAACTAAAATACCTAACTTTCAGCCTACTATCTCAAAAGTCGATGAACCCTTAATTGCTCGCACACAAACGCAAGTGTCCTTCTTGGTTCTCGATTTTGCCACCAGATGGTCGGTCATAATGTCAATGGAAAATATTTTATTAATTAATAAACATAACACACTGACATCGCTTATCTTAATTTCAAAAACAGAGAAGGTATATCTATACCTCCTAGTCGTCGCAATCGTAGTCGTAGGTATAGATGCATTAGACACACGAAGGTGCGCTCCGGTCTAAAGCTTTATAGACTGGAGAGTTGTCTATCCCTCTGGTCTGTGTATATCGCCTTTCGAGGATCACATTCCCATTTTTATTGGATTCATTCGGTTTTACGTTAACATGTTTTTTATTTTTTGGATTAGTATCGACTTTTTGTGTTTTTTTTTTGGTTTTTTTTTTCAAAGAAAATTAAAAGCCAATTCTGGATTTTATAATGAAAATCCATTTAAATGACAGAACAGAGAAAAACAGGAAATAAATCAAGCAACATGGGGAGACTGGTTGTGTGAATTTGTGAGGTTAGTTTTGGTTGTATACTCGCATAATGCCACTTCCTCCCCTGATGTTTGCATGTCCTGTACAACACAGTTCCTGTGGGCTCTCTTTGGTGTGGTTTGTGCTTATGCATTGTGCGCAATTATGTGGCGATTTTTATCTTAAGTGAAAATTGTATGTTACCAGTCCAGCAGCATTGACATTGCCAGTATAGAGTAGAGCCATCAGAGAGAAGGTGCAGTGGTGCCAAATTAGGAAGTCTATCATATTTCTTTTTGACATGGTTTTCCTTTTTTTGTTTGCTTTTAGTATCTTTTTTTTGTAAAGATACTTTTTTGATTGGCCATGCATGTCGATGTGAATGATTATGTATTTAACACACTTAATGAAATTACATTTCAGACTTTTTGACCATGAATGTATAATTTTTTTTTGTGAATTATCCTTTATTTTATTTCCTTTACTGTAGAACATTTTTATGGTTTTCAAAAAGGAAAACATACATAGGTACTTCATAATGACAAATAAATGGAAATTAATGAAAAGGACATAATGTAGAGTCCAAAGGACATTCACATTCAATTCATTAGTCAAACTTGGCTGGAGATAGATATATTTTATATGAATTGGAAGGTGTAAAAAATCGAATAGACAAAAAAAGGGTTAATAGGGAAGTAGAGTTGTTAAAATGAATGAGTTTCATAAAAAAGTATATATTTTTTAGCGGAAATTTATAGACAAGGTGTTGGTTGTTTGATGGTTTCTATTGTAACAACTTTTTTTTTACTGACATTATTACATGTTTTTTGACGATGTTTTATTTAATGGTGTTACACATGAATACCTTTTTCTTTTGATGATATTATGTAGGTGATTAGAGAACATACATTTTGTTGGTCCCTTGAGCCGGATAAAGAAAATTGCTAATAAGTATTCAAATATTCTTCGCAAATGACTAACTTAATCAAATCTACTTCGCAAATGATTTAATTTGCGAAATTACACTTCGCAATCATTTGTATGCAAAACATCATATCGATTTGCTTTAAATACAGTTTCATGCGAAGAGACGAAATAATAAATTAGCAAGTAGGTTAAGCCATTTTTTATTGAAATATGATACTTTTGAATTGCATTTCTTCTCAAAATATAACATTGAATTCTAAGAAGATAATAAGTATGTATGCAATGATTCATATGTTTTGCCAAAAGATATTTTGAAAAATTTGTATTGATCTGTTGAAAATGTTGGCATTTTAAATTTTTGTTTGCAAACGAATGCAAACTTCGCAAACCAATATATTTAATAATTATTGCGAAATGAGGTAGTAAACTTCAATTATTTGAGAAAAATTATTATTTAATAAAATGGGAAATTGTAATTATTTATCTTCTTAAGAAAAAACAAAAATCTGCGAATTGAAACAGCGCCAGCGAATATAAAAAAGGAATTTTTTCAATAGCATAGTTAACTTTGCTAACTTTTAAATTAATAATATTCATAAAAATGAGACATAGTTTTTAGTTAAATGCAAAATCAAGCACTGAAAGCAAATTTGCGGAAAAAAAATTGCAAAAAATATTCAAATGCAAAATTGTAAAAGTAAGGAAAAAATAATTAAAGAATTATGCGAAATTTTAAAGTTGATATTACATAAAAGCCAAACAAAAATAGTGAAAAGCAAAGCAAAACATCTTTCTTTTTTTAAAATACAATAGTAGGTAATATTGCCGAATGATTTTGTTAAAGTGATAATCTTATTTAATGATGATGCAAAATCTATTTTGAATATAAAAAAATTACTAATTTTATCAGATTATAAGATTCTTGTGAGGAATTATTAAGTGATCGTGATCATAGAAAGGTGATAGGACAAAATGAAGAAAAAAAAACTAAGAGATCAACACTTGAATTCGTTTCGCAAGAAAAACAAACAAATTGCGAATTCAAAAGGAAATTTTTATAAAATCATGTCTATGACAGCTTTTCTTGAGAAAAACCATAAAATTATGATATCTCAAGCATGCATAAATGCATAAAAAATTATAGTTCACACCAAGTTTGTTTTTACATGAAAGAGTGACATGGGTGGTGGAGATTGAAATTTGTAATAAACTTTTAGTTGAATAGATACCAAGTTAAAAAAAAAATCCCAAAATTTTGTCAAGATATAACATTGTTCACAGTTTTAGTCTTAAAATTCTTGAAAAAGGAGTAATGACCCTCTTTCGAAAATAATTTCCATTTATAATTGAATTTTGGGATAATAAAGAAAAAAAAATATTTCAATACTCTTTTGCGCATCAGCTATCATAATATTCCTGACATTTTTTGTGTTTTTCAATAAAGAATCAATCCCGCATACAAAACCTGTCATTATTGTTTATCGATTGCAGATTGTGTCCTCTTTTTTTTCTCTCTTTTGTTTACCATAACAACCTACTTATACCATAAAAATATCTTTTTCACAAACAATTATATTTCATATAATAAACAAGTGTATGGCTGCAACTGCTTAAAGGTATTTTTTGATAAAAATTGATTACATTGTTCAATATCATCTCAACAAATTTAATTGTTTATCAAAAAAGAAATATTTATAAAAATAAAAGTAATTCAATTAAAAATCGAAATGAAAAAAAAAAAAACCTGCCTCTTTTCAATAATAAAATGTATAAATTCTTTTATACTTTACTTTATAACCCGGTGTCGGTTGGTTGTCGGTCGTTGTCTCGTATTTTATAAATAATTTAAAATTTCCGCGCAGTTCGATGATAAAATCGCAAGTTTAAAATTAAAAACATTTATTTTTAGCAATATTTTTATTATCACAACAATATTTTATTAACGAGTTAAAAATATATTATAAAAATATTTTAAATATGTGACGATGAAGAGTAAATAACAAAATCGTGACTGTGTGAGAGTGATGAAGAAAAAGTGGGCTTGAATTTCAGATTTTTTTTTTTTTTTTTAATTTTTGAAAAATAAATGAAAAACCAAAAAAATGCAACCCCTAATCATGATAATTTCGTGTTAATGGTAATTTTGCAACAAAAACTCATTAAAATCCTATCTTATCTCTGTGCAGTCATCCAAAATGGTGTGTGTAATGTGGTAAAATGTGCTCGTCGAGAGAGTAGAGTAATCTCAAAGATACACCACAACATTGTTTCCTTTTATGGTAATTAAATTTAGCTTCTCAAAAAAGTATCTATTAAATACACAAGAAGTATCTATACATTTACAACATAGAACTAAACAAAAAATTGAGAATGAGTGGAAGTTTTAATGATAAAATAAATCTAGATTTACAGAGCTTAAAATGGCTTGTATCTTGGTTTTTCTTTGTTTGGATTGAAAGATAGATTTTTGAATTTCAAATAAATCTACTATCCACCAGAAGTAGTGGCAATACTTTGTAGACCAGACAGACATTGTATCTTTTTTTTTTTTTAACTGAGAGTCCGGAGAGAGAAAAAAGATAGATATTCCATGTATGGTATCAAAAGTCATTAAACAAGTGGCAATGTGTATTTTATTTAATTAATCTGTGTTGTGTCGATGCAGAAGTCAGGGCTTACCACACGAAACCAAACCAAGCAAACCAAACAAAACCAAAGGTGCCAAAGAGTAAAAGAAATCATTTAAGAAAAATGATACTTTAACAAAACAACAAAGAATAATTATTTATGAGAATAATGGCGAGAGTTCCTCTATATATTTATTCTATATGCAACACCATTGACGGTCACGTAATATAAATTAAAATTAATTATAAAAAATATACAATTATTCTTATTCGAAAGGTTTTTGTGATTTTTTTTTTTTTTTTTTATTAAGAATTTTTAATAAATATAATTTACCACCATTTTAGTAGTTTTGGTATTTTTATATTTCTGGCATTTAGAAAATGTTCTTGTTTTGGTATAATTTAGCAAAAATTAAATAAAAAAAAATAAAAAAAAAAAAATGGAGAAGAAAAATATAAAAATACTTTAACGTCGATCGTATCGTATGGATACTTTCAAAGTGAAGAACGTGATAGCAATGTGAATTTTATTGTTGATTTTATTGCAATATTGTTGAAATAAAAATTGTAGCTTATAAAGTGTTTGAATTTTGATTTTTTCGATATAAAAATCAGCTGGATTTATTAATTGTATGTGATGTGTGGATGATGATGATTGCGATGATGCAAGACAGCGCGAAATGTGTGACGAGAGATGCAATCAATAAATGGCTCGTATGATTAGAATTATAAATTAATAAATAGGTTTTTTGTATTTTTTGCTTTTTGTTTTAATCCAGCTCAAAGGACCAATTTACATTTTTGAGTGACAGATTTAGTATTATTTGAGTCGTGAAGTGAATTGATAATTATGACTCTTGTGTTATTTATAACGAGGAATTAAAGTTGATTTTTATTATACCTTTTCGTATAGTTTGTTGTTAGCTCGATGCTATCATCGAAAATAATAGCAATACTTTGTAGTTAATGTTTTGGTTAAAAAAAGGGATCATATGAAAAAAGAAATATCTATCCAGATATAAGTTGAAAAAAACAATAAAAATTATCGAAATTATTGGTTTTGGCAAAGTTATTGTTTGGTCAATTAAATGTTACGGGTGTGACATTTAATATTTTATTTTCAGATTTTAACATAAAGGTTAAATAAGCCGAAAAATATTTTAAATATTCCTAACATTTTGAAAAACTATCAAAAAAAAAAACCGTTTTGGTAAGATGTGAGGTACATAGTTAAATACAAAATGTGTGACATTAAAAATTTAACTTTCAGTTACAAACCAGATGAAAGTTATATGGAAATATTCTTAACATTATGGAAAACTTTCAAAAATATTTTGTTTGGTACAAATTGTTGTGACAGTTAAATGTTACGGGTGTGACATTTGATAGTTTATTAACAATTCTTCGTGTAAAGGTAAAGTACCTAAAGTGAAAGTAATATGGAAATATTCTGAACATTTTTTGAAAAAGTTTCAAAAAATATCTATTTCGGCATCCGGACGGGTGTGAGAGTTAAGTGTTACAGGAGTTTAGTTTGATATTTTGTTTTCAGGTTTTCATTTTTAGTAAAGTTAAAATAGGAAGAAAGTTATATAAAAAGTTATTAATATCTTGAAAAAACTATAAGAAATATCCGTTTTGGTACCGTTACGGGTGTGACAGTCATTAGTAGGTAAAACATAATTCGTCATAAAAAAACTATTGATTTGGCAATAAATGTCTAAAATATGACACAAACAACACCAAATTGTTTGCTAAAGCGGAAATATATTTCAAGTATTTAAAATCTGTTGAAAATATAATAATTCCTTGTATTTGTTTAATACAATCTTAGTTACATTCATATGAAATTATATTAAAACTGAATAAATTATGGATATTTGCCAATTGTGTTAAATCCAGCAAATAACACTGACCAACTAAAAATGTGGCATCTTGAAAACATTTATTATCATCTATTTAGTTTACAAAAATATAAAAAAAAAAATAATACTTGACAACACAATTACTTATTACTTGACGTCAACTTCTTGACCATCTGTCAATAAATTCTGCACTTCTATAAATAATAATCTAGTTCGTGCGTAAATTGCATTTATATTTACATTTTTTTTTTTACTTATTTTTCAATTCTTTTCTTTTATGTATATTCCATTGGTGTGTTGTTTTGTCTTACTTTTTTTTTGATGTCACATCTCAATCATTTTTCCATCACTCATCCTTTAAAAACTAAAATCAAAAACCAAAAACGAATGTCTTAATCAAGTAGATTTTTTTTCTTTTCTTTTTAGATTCTCAACAAGTTGGATTTATTCCAGAACAAAAAAGAAAAACAACAAGAAACTACTTCATCTAATAATAATATGTGGAACTGACAGAGTAAGGCACAAAGAGCAATCATTATTATTTGAAAAAAAAAAAATAATAATTACAAAAAAAAAAAAAATCAAGAAAAACAAATAAAATAATAGAAAAACCATGATCGATTACGCAATCATAAACTTCAACTACTCTCGTCGGTCGTCGAATAGAATTATACTCGACTCAACTCGCCTCGCGTACATATGCAAGCCAATCAAGAGATAGATCTGCTGTGCAGTGTGGTGCAGTGAAAAAAATTCCTCATCGCATCTCGAATCTTGAATGTTGAATCTCACATCCAACACACTATACGAGTACACTCACGTCACCACTTGAAATATGACATACCCTAGAAGAGAATCTGTCAGATATGTCATAATTCATTTGCATTTCAATAATGCTCACTCTCTATCCACCACTACAATACGCTGCTAACGCTTGAAGCTGCTCGCTGCTGCCTGGCTTTGGTTTTGGCTTGTATCTGTGGGTACCTAGAAGACATATCTTTATCTAGGCGGCATGTATCTTTTTCTTATACCGGGTGTTTATAGTTTTAGTGTGAAAATTGTTCATCGTTTGAATAGCCATCATTGTATATATATTTCTATAGTACTATCATGAAGTCGAATTTAGTATTAGTTGATGTCGCCACTTTTTTGAGGTGGCGCTCAGTGTGTTTTTTTCATACAAATTCTGCTTTTTCAAGTCACCACTAGAGTTCCTAAGATCGTTTTACTTCATGATAGTACTATGGAAATATATATACAATGATAGCCATCTTGTGTGTAACGGGGTAACGGGTGGGAACACGGATTGAGAGAAAATGTCAATTGATTTGCATTTAACGAATCACTTAAGGAATGAAAAGAATTTTTTACTGCTTAGAAAAAAAAGCCTACCCTTTGAGGTTGAGGTTCTCTCTCTTCAAGATCGGATATGCGCCCGACGGGATTTCTATTCGTCGTCGTTGTCGGTTATAATCATCGACGGCATATTGGCGTCGTTGTCTTGGGATTCTCTACAAAACGTCAGCTGTCATAATTGAATTGCAATTTACACACAAAAGCAATAATAAAAGCAGCACAATTGTGCTTGCATATCGCGTTTGTGGAATGAACAAATTTTTACATTCAAAGAGCCAAGAACTATAGTGTGCAATATCAGAATTTAGAAGTATCTGAGTGTTCAAGAGGGCATAGATTCTATTTTTTTTTTTTTATTTTTTTATCGAGATTGGACTCAAGTTTTTGCCATCATCATCATCATCGTTGTATCGCGCTTGCAATCCTCCTTCTCTTCATCCATATCTTGATTTAGTGAATTAAAATAGCAACGGATGCGAATAAATCGCACAATATGCAACGAATTTCAATGCACATTGCATATTGCACATATACACTGCACACATTCGGCTTTGGCATTATTCTTTTTCAGCTTTGTATTATTTATTCTGTATGGCCACCACTCTGATGATGATAATGATGATTGAAGAAAGACCTTTAATCTAAAAATATGTATCTTTATGAGTAAACAAAATAAAAAGAATGAAGTTATTTTTATGCTCTCATATTTCTCATAGTCATAGTAAATGGTTGTTGTATTATGATGAGTTGTTAAGTTAAGTGCTAAATTTATATCGAATTTGATAAAAAATATTGAGAAAAACTCATATTTTTGCAAAAATTATTTTATTGCTTTTGCTTGTACTTTGTTGGGCGCCATTTAACGAAAATATTAGAGTAGAGTTTTTACCTTATGAAACAGGTCCACTATATGTGAAAATATAACCTTTAAGCTTGGAAAATTACTTTCATAAGAAAGTGTGTAGGGTCAATGTGGGTAAATGTAAACAATTTAATGTCTTTTTTTTCTTTTGACTTTAGATTTTAATATGTTTTCACGGAACAACTTCAAAGGTATCTTCAAATGCAAATTTGAAATGATGGCAATTCTTCTTTATAAATATAAACAAATATTTCCCAAATTGTTGAAATTACTGTCAAATATGGCATGTTTACAAATACCCCACCATGTTTGTGTTTTTTTACAAATTCGGGGTAAATGTGAACACTGATTTAAAATTTAGAATTTCCTCTTTATCATATGGATAACGACTTGAAAAACGTTCAAGAAGGTATTTGAAAAAAACTTTTTCAAATTCCAATAAAAGTTTTTGTATTCTTCCTTTGATTCTTTATATAGACACCAAATATGCATTCTGAGCAGCTCTGAACGTCATATTTTTTTTGTTTTTCCGTCAAAGACCGATCTTGCATCATCATCCACTGAAGATGATGGATTTGGCTACTTTAAAATGTGACTCCACGGCACTTTAGCAATAGTAATTGACTAAAAATACTTTATTTTTATTAAAACAAATAATTTCAGCAAAAATATATGTTTATATTTACCCCCAGAATACGTTGTTTACATTTTCCCATTATGAAAAATATTCTGGGGTAAATGTAAACGTATGCAAATCGACATAAATGTCCTGTATTTTAAAATTTGTTTGTTTCACATAGAATCTACATCAAAATTCAAAACTAAAAAGTATTTGCAAATTATACTGACTTAATTGAATCTGCAAGAATATTTAATATTTCTGAAAGACTCACGACTTGTTTGGCACTTTAAAAAATTATCTTTCACGGAAAATAACCTCGTCGAATTAATTCTCCTTTGACAGCATTGAGTTTGACGTATAAGTTAAAAGATACATGCGTCCGCGATTTGTACTTATGTATGCGTCAAATAGACTTAACTGAAGCTTGTTATCAGCCATGTTCTCATTTACCCCTGTTTACATTTACCCACATTGACCCTAATGGATTTGAATAATATTGATGTCCATCTCTTGTTGGGAGCCATTTAACGAAAATTTTAAAATGAAAAAAGTAACCTATCTTCATTTTTTAAATACTTAATTAAGGTCTGTTGACTACACAACATGCAATAAATATAATTTTTTCTGAGGAGGTTTCCCAAACGTTTGCTCCAGCTTGAGTTTTATCTTTTGTTGGGCGCCACTTAAGGACAACATTCAAATATAGGATCTCAATAGTTAAAAAAAGTTAATCAACTCCAGCTTCTTATTGTCTTTCTAGAATAATCCTAAATTGTTGAAATAAATTCGTTGAAAAACAGATAGCAATGCTATGATATCTGTCTTTTGTTGGGCGCCATTTAGCGAAGTAATTGTCAAGTTTTTGATAAATTATATATAAATCAAACATAGTCGAGTAATACGGACGCTCTGAAAATAATTTTTTTTTTTTTGAAAATTTCCTTCATTTTTCAATAAGCTTGAATTTTACCTTTTGTTGGTCGCCATTTAAAGAAAATATGTTTGTTTATGGAAGAATAAGATTCATTAATTTAATGAATTGGGTCCATTTTAAGTCCATGGTCATTGAAAGTGTTGAAAATCATGTCAGTACGAAGTTTATTGAAGATTTGAAAAAAAAATTTGAATTACACTTTTTGTTGGGCGCCACTTAAATTATTATTTTTTTTTTTTTTTTGAAAAATTAAACCTCTTTTAAGTAAATACAAAGTATTATTATTTACTTTAAAGAAAGTACTTTATGATTCTTGTTTAATTTTTGTTACTATTATTTTTTCACTTAATATGTTGATTATTAAGTACTGTTTTAGTACATTCGTTATTTTGAATTTCAAGAATAAAAATAGATTCAATTTTAATTGATCTCTATTTCCTCTATTTAGAGCTTTACTCAATTTAATAATAAAATTACCTCACTAAATCCATCAAACAAAAAAACTTTCTTTGATCCCCCACAACAAATCATTATTCTTTTTTAAACTTTAACAATGTACAATACATAATAATTTTTGTAGATATTTTTTTGTTTTTTGTTCAGTTTATTATTTTGGCTCACAAAAAATATGAATCGTTCTCAAAATAAATTTTAAACAAAAATTAAAATAAGACAACGTCATCGGAGCCATTAATCTTTTGCACGTCAAATATTGTTGTTTAACTAACAGTTAACGAACTTTTGTGTCCCCACAGAGATAATAACTCATTCTGAATTAAAAAAAAAAAAAATCCACACATATTAGAGACACAAAGAAAAAAGAGATTTCTAACAAGACTTTTGGGCTGTCCGGGGCTGAAAAAAATCCGCCGCCGCATAAGAGTTGTCGCACGTTTTGATGTGTATAAGTTTTGTGTGTGGGAAATAGTTGTTGATCTATTGTTTCTTTACCAGACAGATGTTAAGAATGCATAGTAGAATTTATAGTGAAAAATAAAAAAAAAATATATTTTTTTTTACCTCTCCTCCAGGATTTTGCATTTTTGTTTCTATTTGATGTGTCACTCTGGTATTTTTTGTTAAATTTAATTTGACGAAGATTTTGATATGAATAATTTGAACGTTTTTGAAAAAATATGACAAGAGATTTTTACTGATTTCTTGACTATGTCCCTACCCGGGCGCCATTTAGGTACTTATTTCCTTGTTGTAGCCCACATTTAAGAGGCTTCAGTTCCCAAAATGCTTTGAATTGTTATTGAAACAGTCAAAGAAATAAAAAAAATCGCTTTTGAATTATCATTTTATCAACATGAAGTATTTCAGAAGTTTGTTGGGCGCCACTTTAAGACATATAAATTAGCAAACAAGAATATTTTACAGATTTTTAAGATAAGATGCTCTCTTATCTGAAATTGGTTAAATATGTCTTATAGAAATAGAACTAAATAAATTTTTCCTTCAAGTCAGAAGTATCAAACTTTCTGTTGGGCGCCATTTAAAAAAAAAAATATTTTTGAAAAACATTTTAACAATAAAAATTCGAATAAAATAATTGAAAACCAGTTGATTAGAAACGATTAGCATCAATGGATATGAATTCGCACTTTCAAATTAAAATTTCTACAGCTTCCTTGTTTCGTTGCTCGCCATTTAGCAGTTTTTGGAAATGCTCTCTTTCTTGATTTCTATCTATTCTCACGAATAAACTAGTTTCATTATATTTCAAAAACCACTACTTGACCCTCTTTAAAAAAAAAAGAAACACAATTACCCCTGCCTGAAGGAATTTGGAAAAAATATTCAAAATTCACCACAAATTCGCCAAATCAAAACAAATCACTCAGAGACACTCAGACTACGTATGCGGCATCAAAAATAGATACTCGCGGTAAGCTGTTGCCGCTCTTTTTTTACTCTACACAACTATCTATATACACAATTACCATTCCGCCATTCACTTTGACAACAACAACAACAAAAAACCATCCATCCAAAAACCTAACAACAACAACAACAACAAAACACATCTGATGTCACCTCTTGGGAATGATGAAGCTAATAATTCTGTTTTTATTTATTTTTTTTTTCTTTATGTGAAATATTTAAATTGGCTTCATAGGAGTGCTATATAAGTAGTATCTTCTATAAAAACCCCAAGTGAATGTGTCGTGTATCTGTGCAATTATGTGGGTTTTCTCTTATCTATATAAATATTTTGTCTTATATATATTTATATGCAAACCTATATTTATAAAATTTGTATTTTATTTTATGATGAGAGCAAAGCAAAGTAGCTAATAGGTAAACCTCACAATTCAGAAAAAAATAACGCAAGACAGAAATCAAAAATGGGTAAAGTATCTAAAAATAAAATAAACACTTTGTTTGTGTTTAAATTAGAGCTCAACGTGTCCCGCGTAATTTTTTCGGTTCGTTATTTTATTTTTTTCTTGTGGTTCATACAATTTTTTTTTTTGCTTTTTTGCTTTACTTTTGCGTAACAATTCAAAATTGCGGAATTTCAATTCTGAGTTCGACCTTTTTTTTGTTATTTTTGTGTTTTTTTTTTTTTTGCATAAAATGAATGAGTGCGGCACGTAGCAGATTCGGATGGAAAAGATACACTTAGCGTGTTGCTTATGGAGGCAACAGCAGCAGCAACAGAACATTAACTGTTTATTTTTTTTTTATTATTATTATACTCCTTATATTGAATAGGGTAAATGATAAGTTTGATGAAACTTGTAGCAGAGAGGAAAAAAACTAGAAATTGTTTACGATGATTTCAAGGTAATTTTACAGATAATTCTCATTGAAATTCATGTCCTTATTTAAGTTAAATGCGTGCATAGTTTTTTTTAAAGCTTTATCTGTGCAGCTTTAAAGCTTTTAATAATTAAAATTAATTAGTGTAAAGGAATGTTTTCATATTGAAACGCTTTTTTTTTTTGGGGAATTGACTTTACCATTAACAAAGGATTGATGATGATGATGAGCTTTAAGCTTTTCGATAAGTCAGAACAATATACCCTGTTTTAGGACCTCTTACTTTTCAAATTCAACAAATCTTTCAGTTTTATTTACCTTGGGATATAGAAGTTTTTTGTTTAGTAGTTCAAAAAAGCTTTTCACAAAGCTTTTTTAAAGCTCTGACAGTTCTTCGTCTACAAACAAGCTTATTAGAACTCTTTAAAACCATAATTCTAAACCTGCGCCAGTAACTAAATATTAAAATCGTTTTTTAAAGGATTTAATCTTTAAGACCTGAAAACTCTATTAAGAGTTATTTTGAAGACATTTTGTCAAAAAAGCTCAATAAAGCTTTTTTGTATGTAAAGATAGATCCTAAATTTCAAATAATTTTAGAGGATCTTTAGAACTTACCTAGATTAATAAAGGAAAAACACATAAAATTACTTCTTCAGAAAAGCTTTCAGAGCTTAAAAGTTCAAAGCTTTACTGAATTTGCTTAATTGGTTCGAACAAATTCCATAAAATAGGGTAATATGAATTCTATGTAAAACAAACAATAAATTTTTTATGAAATATTGCATTCTTCCGAGATGATGTGCGAGTTCATTGACGCTGGGCATCATCATCATCATGCATATATACAATAAAGAAATACACTAAACATAGATACACTAGGATGTTTTTTTGAAATACTCTCCTAAATTATACTGTGTGTGGTTGTTTGTATAAAGTAGACATTCAGCTTGTTATAATTTGTCTCTGTAGAAATGACAAGAATTTTTTGTCAAGCACGTTAAAGTATTTTATTTTTTTTTTTTTTCGGTTTTGGTTATTGTATGTGCGGAGGAGCGAGTCAAGTCAATTATATCATTGTAATAGTATGCATTTTCTATGCATATTATTTTTGTTTGTATGTGTTTTTTTTTAAGAGATATATGTGTGTTTAAAAAATTTGTTCATATAATAAAACATCTGGGGAATGTTAAGGCTAATTTTAGAGACAAATGTCTAATTTTGCAAATTGCCATGACAAAATGTCAAAATGAACAAGTAAAAGTGTAAAATTACTGCAACACAACATCATCATGATTATCATCAGCATCATCATTGAAGAGCAACCCACATACAAAATAATATGTGTGTTTGTATGTTGGCAAACATAGGAAAAGATGACGAAGTACAATTTAGTTTTTGAGTTTTTTTTTTAGTTTTGTAAATTCTTGATGCTCTTTATTATTTTGATTGTCGGTGTGGAATTATGTTTTATGTCAAATTGTTTTTATGGAATAGAGTATGGGATAGGATACATTGTGTACTAGTCTTTGGAAGTGACTTTTATGATTGTGTTTTTTAGAGATGACAGAATTATGACAGTGGTTTAGAAAAACACTTGTTTGACAAAAGTTTGTCCAGTTTTAAGCTATGAGATCTTTGGGGAAAAACTTTTTCTGGGGCTGTTTGGTTAATAAAATTTAAGTCAAATGTCAAATAAAAACAAAATCGGTTTCACTTAAAAGTGATTAAAAACACACATTTAACATGATTTCAAATTTCTGTTGGGCGCCATTTTTTTAAAAGCTAATTAAATAAGAATTGAGAGCATACGCATGATGAAATCTTTCTTAAAGATTAAATATCAAAACTTCTATAAAATTTTAAAGAACAAGAATAATATTTAGCTTGTATCCTTGTATGAACTATTCTAGCCACCAGTTGGGCGCCATTAAAATTTTTTTTTTCGCATCATAAAAGCTTATTAGTAAGGCTTTTATCTGTTTTTCTTAATTCCTAAAGACATTTACTTGATATAAAACGGGAAAAACTTTCGAAAAGTCAAACTCTGTTGGGCGCCACTTTTCCAAAATTTCCAACTGGGCCTAATTTAGCTATGCTCTTTTATTATGCAATTATTTTCTATGAGAATTGAAGTGCATTGAATAACATTAAAAAAGAAATAGTTGTTTTTCGAAAATTCAATTATAAATTGAAAAACATAAACACTCCTTCATATTGACTTCAAACTGTGTTGGGCGCCACTTTTCAAGCAAAAATTTACAAAAAATAAATATATAAAAACTAACGCAATATGAATTTTACTACTAGACTTTAATCATTTAACTTTAAACCTTTGAAAAATTAAAAAAAATAACAAGCAGAGGAAGAACGATTTAAACTTTCAGTTGGACGCCATTTAAGAAAAAAAATAAATAAGTCTTAAGGATAAAACATTTTTGATGTAGGTATGCATGCAAACACAATATTGAATATGCATGCTCTCTGAGGAAGTATGGACTGAAATTTGAAAAGAATAGGAAAACAATTAACTAAAAAAAGAATGTTTGACCCCTCTAGTTGGGCGCCATGGCGCGCCATTTAGCAGTTTGTCCTAAAAAGCAAATGAAAATTAGATAATAGAATAACTCCAAAATTTTGTTGGGCGCCATTTTTTTCAAAGAATCTACCAAAAAATCGAATATTTTTACATAAGAAAACTGTCCACTGAACTAAACTTAAATAAATCCTCAAGAAATCACAAAGTTCTAAGCATATGAAGAAGCCGAACTTGTTAACTTTTTTTCAGTTGGGCGCCACTGAAAACAAAAATTTATAAAAAATTGAACTGTATTTTGAATAAAAATCTATTACATCCAAAGTGTAAAACGTTTCAAAAATAAAATCAATTTTCAAATTCAAAATCTTCTTCTTCTTCCAAACTCTTATCCTATTCTCAAGGACAAAACCCAATTTTCCCAAACAAACCTACTTCCACATTTCTTCACAATGTCATCATAATTCTCTTTAAATGGCTGTCTTTAACAAATCCCTTAATAAATTTTCACCAAAAACTCTTATATTCCAAACCAACAAAACTAAGGATTAAATGTCTTTACCCTCGCAAATACCTCGGAAAAAAACATACTCACGCACTTTAACAACACGAATTTCTAACTATACACAACACGACAAAAAAAAATCATTTGATTTGCATAAATATGGTCGCCCATCCTCTGTCCATGCAGAAAGAGAAGACAGAGAGGGAGATGAAGGGGGTCCTTACGTACATAAAGAAGTGAAAGTAATAAATTTTATTACCAATTTTTCATAAAGCAACCTGACAGGAAAAAGTAATTCCAAGAGAGAGGGGTCGGGTCTATACTGTGTTAACTTTCAAGTACCCCATATTATCCAAATCCGCACTCGTAGGTACACAAGAAGGAAAGTATGAGAAGGTTATATTAAAAACCCCAGCTTTAAGGGTTGTTATGTCATAACAAAGTTTCGTTTTTTTTTTTTTTTGTTTTATTTCATTTTCTTGTTATGAATTATGATTGTTTTTTTTTTTTTTTTTAGTGAAAAACACGCACATGCTGTGGCAGCAAATTCATTGTTTCAACATGCGTAGATTGCAATCCCCTTTTTGATACCCGGCCGTTAGTTTAATTTTGCTTATATGTTTCGGGGAGAATGGGTAAATCGATATGTAGCATAGTCGGAGGAATATCCTGAAAATAAAAAAAAAAAAAATCCAACTTAAGGGCTCGTTTCCTGTCATTCACGGTAGAGGAAATCGACATCCGTTTTTTCCACAATCCCGTTAGGGTATATTCTATACTAGAACTGTGGAGTATGTTACGCATGAAATTTTTGGGGCGGGACATCCCACACAATATCCTTCATATATCCTTCATAGATATATGTAAGTATGTGGAATTGTGACTTCACATATGAGGGTAACACACCCTTATTCATATGTAAGTTGCACTTGTACGCACGCATGACATGCATTTGCCACCATGTTGGGAATCTATACTTAGCCCAAAGTAGGTAGTATACATATATCTGTGGAATGTCCTCGAAAGAGGAAGGACGAATTCTAATCGATTTGGGACATTTTTGTATTTCTTTCTTAACTTTGTTTGTATATTTAGTTAGGGGGCGTTATTGCCGCCATTATAATACTTCACAAAACACCCCACAAAAAAAAAAAAAAAAATCGACCCTCACGACACTATATAAGTAATCATTAGAAGTAATTTTCTTTAGGCATACAAACAACAGAAGACATGACCTAATTATTTATCGAAGGACACCTTAATTCACAGCATTTCCTCACGAAATCAAAATATTTACTAAGAAATTTTGTATTTTATCAAAAAAAAAAAAAAAAAAAAAAAAAAAAAAAAAAACATGCTCCAAAAGACTGACCATCAGGGATTCCTTAATTAAAGCTTTTTGCTCAAAAGAGATACAATAATCCAACCACCACACGAGCACAAAACCAATAATCATCATCAATAAAAAATTTTCCCATCGTAAAATTAATACAAAGTTGCAGTTTATTGGGATCTCTTTTGCCGAATTAAAGATATTCCTCTTCTTTTCTTTTTTTGACCACAATCAACTGAATTTCTGTTGTCTGCACGTGTATGGCATCAATTGCTTGATGAGAAGAATCTCCAAAAAAAATAAGAAAAAAATATTATCTCTAGAATATCAATTGACGAGAGAAATCCATACACAAATTCAAAAAAAAAAAAAAAAAAAAAAAAAAAAAAACAAAATTGATTTCCCAAATTGCATATATCTCCACACACGCAGAGAAGTTTGAGGAGTAAGAGCGACGCGCTTCAATATAAATTCTATAGGTCTACCTACTATAAAAGGCCAGCAATCATTTTTTTTTTGAACAAATGCATCGTGCATTTCATTTCGACACCACATTCACATTGAAGTAGGTATCGATTCGTGAATTTTATGTGCGGTTTGATATTAACAAAAAAAAAAAACTTGCATATTTTTCGTAACAATTGGAAATAACTTTAAAAAAAAGAAGAAAAAAAAAAGATATTATTTAAAAAAAATGAAGCGAATTTAAAAAAAAAATAAATAAAAAAAAAGTATTAAAAAATTTGGATATCCTCGTGCCGAAGCGTTGAATGCAATCCGCTACTGCTACTACGTTCAATGACTCTCTGACATTTATGCCATCATCAGAATGTCTGAGTGAGAGGAAGAGACCATATTTTTATTAACGACCTGGAACCCTGATGCATTTTATATATATTTTTTTTATATACCTTACCTATGAATGCATTGATAGTGTTTTTTTTTTTTGCAATCAGACAGAAAATAATTTAAATTGTTCAAAAAAAAAAAAGCCTTATTTGATACACCTACACGCTGAGTTGGTTTTATTTTTACTGATATATAGCGTATATTTTTTTTTTTGTTCACTTAGTACTGAAATTGATACACAACACATTTACTCTATACCTTTGATTTTATTTTTTTGTAGATTTATAAAAAATCAAATATGGTTTTATAGTAGTGAAATCAATTTAGAAAATTTCGATAAAAAGTTAGGTTGGGAGGTCTTTTGTGGTTTACAATCTGACATATGCAGTTTTTATCTACTTTTTCTACAGCGGCATTTAAGCAATGTAAGAAATTAACTAGTTAGGGAAACTCAGTTGGGCGCCATTTAAAAAAAAATAATCAAATTGAATGAATATCTGTTCTTAATCAATTTTGATTATTAGTTTCTACCATTTTTTATTGATTTTTTTCGGTTTTTAAAACATTTTAGCTTGATTGACTTGCGTTGGGCGCCATTTCAGAAATTGTTTTAGGCCATTCAACGCCTTAATTTGAATGAATATTTGAAATTATCATTTCAAATAGTGACAAATATCATTGCTTATACATGATTGTGTAATAAGTAACAAGCATATTCACATTTTGCCTGGAAAGTCTTATGTTGGGCGCCATTTGAGAGTTTCGTTTCGTTGTATTAATACATTTTTGTTTGTATACAATAAAACTGACAGAGCTTGAACACAAGACACTTCAATAACTAAGCCCTTCACTTTTTTATGTGAGGAATTCATTTCTAAAAGTATTTCCAGGATTTTTAAAATAAATATGTATATATTTTTTTTTTTATAAATTCCCATTTATTTAAAAAGGGACAAGTTAGATTTCAAAGCTCAAACCTTGCATAGTTTTTTTACGAATATCCTGTTTTATTCAAACCCAAAATTAAATTTTTAGAAAAAACATTTTTTTCATATTTTGTCTTAGAGACCACTCCCAATCACTATAAACTGAAAAACTAGCTAATTTTAATTTGCAAATGACTGCTTGCTAGTCACATACTCTTATCTCTCGATGCAATCTTGTTTTTTTGCACATTTTGTTCACTTTTGTGGGTGTGTTCATATGTCTAATAGAAGTGATGATCAAAAAAACGACAGTTTTTCATTATCTTAAGTTGCATCAATCTTTTTTTTTTTCTTTGTTACATTGACATGGGCGTAAATTATAAAAATTAAAAAAAAAAAAAAAGTTTTGTATAAATAAATATACTAATACATGCAATAATTTATAAATCAATTAACATATTACGTGACTTAATTCACGTTCTAATCACAGTATAAAATCGTAAAAAACATTAGTCAGAGCTTCTATATTAATAAGAAAAATATGTGAAAAGAATAGAGAAACTACTATAGTAGGTATGACTAACATTCAATGGTAAATGTTTTGATAGGGTCAATGTGGGTAATTGTAAACAGGGGTAAATGAAAACATGGCTCATAACAAGCTTCAGTTAAATCTATTTGATGCATACATAAGTACAAATCGCGGACGCATGTATCTTTTAACTTATACGTCAAGCTCATTGCTGTCAAGAGAGAATTCATTCGACGAGCGTATTTTCCGTGAAAGATAATTTTTTAAAGTGCCAAACAAGTCGTTAGTCTTTCAGAAAAATTAAATATTTTTGCAGATTCAATAAAGTCAGTATAATTTGCAAATATTTTTTTGTTTTTAATTTTGATGTAGATTCTATGTGATACAAGCAAATTTTAAAATACAGGACATTTATGTCGATTTGCATGTGTTTACATTTACCCCAGAATATTTTTCATAATGGGTAAATGTAAACAACGTATTCTGGGGGTAAATATAAACATACATTTTTGGTGAAATTATTGGTTTTAATAAAAATAACATATTTTAAGTCAATTACTACTGCTAAAGTGCCGCGGAGTCACATTTTAAAGTAGCCAACACCATCATTTTCAGTGGATGATGTTGCAAAATCGGCCTTTGACGTAAAAAAACAAAAAATATTACGTTCAGAGCTGCTCAGGATGCATATTGGGCGCCTATATAAAGAATCAAAGGAAGAAAACAAAAACTTTTATTGGAATTTGAAAAAGTTTTTGTCAAATACCTTCTTGAACGTTTTTCAAGTTGTTATCCATATGATAAAGAGGAAATTCTAAATTTTATACCACCGTTTACATTTACCCCGAATTTGCAAAAAAACACAAACATGGTGGGGTATTTGTAAACATGCCATATTTGACAGTAATGTAAACAATTTGGGAAATATTTGTTTATATTTATAAAGAAGAATTGCCATCATTTCATATTTGCATTTGAAGATACCATTCAAGTTGTTCCGTGAAAACATAAAAAAATCTAAAGTCGAAAGAAAAAAAAGACATGAAATTGTTTACATTTACCCACATTGACCCTATCACTTTATTTTTGCGACTTAATTTTTTTTTTTTTTTTTCACTAGAAAAAATACCAAAGTTATCTTTGTGGTTCGTTAAAATTTTAACCATACTGTATTACGTGTGAACATGTGAAGTGCCATTGTATGCATTTATTTTAAACAATTCAAAAGAATAAAATATTTTATCGGTGATTTATAGTAATAAAAGTACCTATTCTTAAAATAATGATTCAACTCCTTATAAAGTATATACTCGATGCTGGATGATTGACAGTGATGTATTTAAATGTTTATAAAAATATATAATTGCATTGCGATGATCTTATTTAGTAATTCTGAGAAATTTTTGTTTTTTAATTTATGAACATTTCAACAAGAATGTAGAAATAAACTGGAATTCCTATCTAAATATAATCACGAATGCATTAAATATGAAAAACTACGTTTTCAAGTTCCACTTAACTAAACTACAAAGCCATAGCTTTGTGTAGTCATTAAAGATCCAATAGCAGGTTTCAGAGATGAGCATTTTCGGATGTTATTTTTAAACGTTTTTCGCTGATATTTTCAAAAAAAAAATTATATATTTTTTTTCGTTGGGCGCCATTTATTATATATTTGCTAGAGGAAAGTTTTATTTGGGCACCATTTATCAAGTTTTCATAATGCACACTCAACTCACTGTATTTAACATTATGTCCAATCTGGCATACAAAATCTGAAGTAAAAAATTTTTTGGTATACTTTATTATCTGGGCGTCACCAAAAATACTGGGCGCCATTTAACAAATTATTTGCATTACTTACAAATTTTCTTAGTTTTAATTCAATTTATGACTTTCTTTTAACTTACAATACATAATTTAATCATGTTCATGACTTAGAACTATGGGTTTCTGTAAAACAAGTTTGCTAGAGAAAGAATTGCACCCTAGTTGGGCGCCATTTAACAAAAAAAAAGTTGCATTTTTTTACAATTACTGTTTGTATTTATTGAACTTTTGAAGTATGTCCTTAATGTAATAAAATTAAAACCTTAATTTAGCATTCCTATGAGCCAATGACAATATACTTGACAATAAGTGATTTGTTGGGCGCCATTGAACGAATAATTTTTTTTTAGACGCATCCTTATTGGGCGCCATTTAACGAAAAGTTACATATTGTAAAATTGTTTATATCTTTTTGGCCATCATAGTGTAAACATATCCATAACCAATTTGCTTTCTCCTATCATACACGACGTCGAAATTAAAAAAAAAAAAAAAACTAAAAAATCTCCAGTTGGGCGCCACTCAAATGTCATAAAAGACTGACTGATTGATTATTTATTTGACTAAACGCTTCATCTCTAATAGCTTTTACTGATGATACCCATACCATTTGTTTATTCTATTTAAAAAGAAAAATGATTAACAGAAACAAAGAGGTGTAAACTTAACGCAATTTCTAAAAAGTCAACAAAATTACTCACTAATATCTATTATTTTCTTAGACCACCAGCTTAAAAAAAAATCCCATTAGCATTAGCACGTGAAAAGCTTAATTATCATCTCAACAGATGTTAATAATAATAAAACTTAAAAAATCACGCACTAAAAATAAAAACAATAAAACAAAAAAAAAAAAAAACTTAAAAATACCTAAATGCGTAAAAAAAAACCATACAATAAATAGGTAAATAGGTATCGGTAAACAAAAAACAAGAACAAGAAAAAAACATAAAAATATCTTTACCTACTTTCATCAATGTCAAAATAAAATAAATACAAAAAAAAAAAAAAAAACAGTAAAAATAACCTAAAAAAAGTGTAAATATACGTATAAAGCGAATTAAGTCAATTTTGGTTTCAACAAAAACAAAAAAAATAAAAAACCAATAAAATAGCATGCCGCTGACACCGACGCGTAAACAACAAGCGATCATCGAACTTTTACAGCGTGAAAGCTCTTTTCATAAACAAAAAATACCAAGACTGGAAACTCGGCGGTCAACTGACGTTTGCCTACAAGCTGCGAGGTGTGGTGAATGTCGTGGACCTATTGTTGTGTTCGTGTCCGATGATTGGTGAATGTCGTGAATCTATAAATGTGTGCGTGTTAACGTCACTAACCAACGTGGTGGCTTTCACATATATTCACAGACAACACTTTACACAAAAGGGTTATGGGGGGAAAGACGTACGAAAGTTTCCAGTCTTGGTATTTTTTGTTTATGGCTCTTTTTTTCTTGTTGTTGTTGTTGTTGTCTTAAACAACAGCAGTGAAAACAACAACAACAAAAAAAACTGTGTGCAAATAATTCCTCTCATCTTGATCTTTCTTTCTTCTTTATTTGTTTGTCTCTTTTATCCAGTAGCATTAATCCCGTTTTTGGTGCGCTTCGAACTTCATATAGATACGTAGGTACACGCGTACAGTGAGGCCAAATAACCAAATTTAGGCCGCCACTCTTACAGAGACGAGATGTGTGACGCGGCGAATATCACGAAAGCAAGTACAAAATGAAATCAACCGAAAAAAATCGTTATAATTGCGACCAAAAATTTAAGTGCGTATATGTCAAAGCATGAATAACACAGAAAAAATATGAAAAGAAGGGGAAAAGGGAACCAAGAAATTTGTACTTGCAAGGGGCGGGGGTGTGTTTTTGTGTCTTGTAGCATACACAAAAGATACAAAGCTACAAAGCGACAAAAGTAATCGCTCGTAAATGAGTGAGACAGAGGGTGTATTGTTTGCTTATGGAGTCGCGCGCGCGACAAACTGTAAATAAATTCAAGAATGTATGTGTGCATGCACACAAAATGCAAGGGGAAAGCAGTTAAATAAAGGAGTGTGCGTGTGCAGTTATCTCGTAGCTATTCTATATCGGTCTCTTTTTCGCTCCCCTAAAATGTAGTATAAGTGTTTTTGTGTGAGTGTGAGTGTGTACCGAAAAAAATAAACGAAAAGGGAAGAAAAAAGTCTTGTCGGCTATCAACAACGGTTTAATATTCAACAGTCGAGTCAGTGGCCGCCACCACAGTCACTGTCGACAGTCGTCGGTTGTTGTTTCCCCGTTGTAGTTGTGTCGTTTCGGTGGTGGTGCGCTCTTGTACCTACTCATTTCTTGTGCTGGTGGTTTTCCAAGTTCTAATAACTGTGCTGGTGTACAGTTTAACTTGGACCGTTGTTGGTGAATGTTGCTGCGCTTCGTTGGTGGTTTTTTCGTGTTGTATCGTCTCGTCATCGTTTTTTTTCTGTTTTTCGTTTGATTCCTTTATTGGAAGGAATATGATCGTAGTCTCTCTCTTTTTCTCTTTGGTTTTTATTCGAATAAGTGTTTGCCTTCCAGTTTTGTGATTTTTAACACTCTCCACTACGTCTCCCTAATTGGAAAATTTGTTCTCAGTAAAAAGAAGAAAAAAAAAAACCGTTTTTTTTTGTGTGCTTTTATGCCTCGGTGTGTTGTGTTGTAAGAAAAACAACTTTTCCGACGAAAGAAACGGATAAAACGGAATTAGCGTGAATTCGAGTGGCCGTGCATTTTAGTCGATTCTCGATTGTTGGGAACTTAGCGTAACGGAATGTTATTTCATTCAGTCAGTTAACCTCGGTGACTGATCGGCCATAGATCGCGGGTCGTATTAGTATCAAGTACCACGCATGCGTTTTTTTTTATTCTAACTGGATACTGGATATTAAAGCCTACTTTGTGTTCATACACTTAGTGGATAGCAAGTGTTTTTTTCGTTCATTGGGTGTGATTGAAAAGAAAGTAATAAAAAATTCGTTTAAATATAAAAAATAAAAAAAAAAATAATTGAATGTGAATTACCTATATTTAATGAACAAAAAAAAAAAATTAAGAATTATGTCTGCTTTTTGCCATAAGCGAGGTATAGAGTTCCTACGTGAATTATTTTGAATTGTAGGAACTTCATACCGTGCTCTTGGAGAGCCGATAGCCAACATAAATTAAGTATAAAAAAAAAGAACAACATTCAAGATTCAAAGTGAATATATTAAAAAATTATGTATAATATACCCTAAAACCTTAATAAATACAAAAATTAATAATAATAATAATAGAAAAAAAAAAACAAACTAATAAATTTAAAATTATACCGGTTAGTTAAATATTAAACAGATATGATCTTAAAAAAATTTAAAAAAAAGTTGAAGACCAATAAAAAAATAAAAGAAAAAAAAAAAAACAAGCTACGCCTATGATCTGCCCTAAATCAAGTGGACTTATGGTGGTGTTTTTTTGTTTTTTTGTATATTATTTTTTTAAGTTTACGTCATCACTTCGCGGCTTTAGAATAATATGTGAACATTTTAAACAACAAGTTACGCGCCTTTTTTTCTCATAAATGATTCTCTGTGTAATGCGTAAGAGAAAATGACACGTGGCATATTTAAGTGGTCCCTACCTAATAAAACTAAAAACTATTAAAGTTGAAATTTTAACAGAACATTAAAATATTTTTTTTTTATGTTTTTATTATTACAGAGATATTATAAATTTTTTTTTAGTGAAATTTTGATATTTAATAATTAATTCTCCATTTATTTAAGAAATTAATTCATAACTTGTCTGTTTTTTGTTAGATTACCGTTAAAAAAATTTTTTTTTTGGAAATATAACTTTCTACAAATTTATGTTTCAGTGGTCTTACTTGTAAGTTTTCTAGAGTTATTTAAACATTGATTAAATTAGTGTTCAAATTTTTATTATGAAAACACGAAAAAACTCTTTTGAAAGTAGTGCCTCTACTAGGTATATGGATTGGTATTTTTTTATTGCTCATATTTCTCCAAAAAAAAAAGAAAGAACGTGAAATTTTGTATCACTTTTTTAAATGAAATATTATTAGGTACAAAAATATTTGAAATTGATAGGGTAAAAAAAAAAGTAGATAATTCACAAAAAATTTGCACTTTAAAGTGGTTTCTTTTCATTAGTAATTTTGACGAGAAGTTTTGTCGATTTTCACAGTGGACTTAGCTTCGAGAAATAATATTTCAAAGTTGGCTCTTTTTTTCACAATAAGAGATAATTTTTCACGGAATCACGAGATCGCTCCAAAGCCAATTTTATTTAAAAGCTCTTTTGTATGGATGCTCTATAATTTAAATTATTCCAAAGCATTTATCCCAACTCATTTTTATTGGAAACTAATAGATGAATCTTATTAAGATTTTCTTGTTTTACTGTGTGTTAAATTTTAACTTACTGAACTCGAAGTCTTACGAAAAGACAAACATATTTCCTGAAATTATGTAAAAAGGGGAGAAAATAATTTAAAGATTAGATAAAATCAAAGTAATGTGAGATTCAAAATTCTTTTGCTACTTGAGGAGCGACTTTTCAAAAGAGGATAAACACACTTTTTATAATTTCTCAAAAAATCGAAAAAACTAAAACCATTTTCAACATGTTCAAAACATGATTTGTGGGATAAACTTGCTGTTTTCATTTAACTTGATCTGGTTAAATAAGAAATTTGAATGTGAAGAACAGAGTTGCATACTTATATTTTTGAAAAAAAGTACCCAAAAAGTGATTTTATACTTTTGTGAAATGTCACTCCTCATTTGACGAAATAGTTTTTTTTTTTTTTTTAAATTTATGATATGCTTACATGGCAATAAATAATAAAGCTTTCAAAATATACGAATTTAAAAGTGGAAAAAAATAGTTTTTACTTGATCTTTGGACGAAACAGAAAACTATTGAAATCGAGGTTTTTCCGTCGGTCTGCGAGAGGTTGGCGAATTTGCTCTACATCACTATTCTAAGCTATTTCTATGAAGAACTCTATTTTTTGTTTTCTTTCATTATTTTTTTATAAATTTCTCAAAACGTTATAAATTTTCAAATCAACCAATTTTTTAGAATTTAAATTATTTTTTCTCTTTTCTACAGCAGTTTTTTTTTAAGTATATCAAACGTAAAAAGCAAAGTTTTCTATATGCTTCACCAATATAATATCTACAGTTTTACAAGAGCAACATTTGTATAAGAATTTTTTTACATTTTTGTTTAACTTTCCAAAAATTTAAACTTTAAACGAAATCGTTTTAACAATGATTTTAGTTAAATTAATTTTAATAAATTAAAAATACTACACCATTTAATTTGAGTTAACTAGTAAATTTATTTTAACAATATTTATGCTTTGCAAAATTCAGTTAAACTGTTTTTAATGAATTTTTATGTGATACCTAAATGAAATTCGAAGCTAAATTAAATTTTAAACTTTTTACTATTTTTGGGTTCTCACAGGTACTCACATATTTGTTTATAAATTGTTTTGTTGTTATATTCAATTGATGTTATATTTTAATCATCTTGGGACAGAAACAAAATTTTACCATTTTGTGCTGAGTCAAATTATTATATTATTTAAATTCAATTAAAAATGAATTTTGGAAACTTGTTCATCCAAAATCCTTACATACGGGATTCGATTAAATGCAGTTTTTGTGAAATTTCAAAAAAATCCCTATTTGGGAACAGTATTTTGCTTCCTCCGCCCATAATTGATTTTTGTTTTTTACTATTCCTTCATTAAAACATTGTTTAATAGTAAGAAAGCATTGATTGAACAAAATTTTTTTACTTCATACACCATTTTCTTAATTTTTACTTTTATTTCATTGCAACACGCTAAGAAAAATTGTGTGGTTGTTTATTATTTTAAAAACTTGTTCCAATATTGCAGTATTTAAAAAACTATAAAATTTTTCAAAGCTGAAGTTATAGATCGAAAAATATTACAATTTGAATTCAACAAAACATGCTTTCTCAGAGAAAAAAAATTTGGTTGCAGTTTAAATTTTATAAAGATAGTAGATTATAAAAATATTAAGGTTTATTCAAACTTCAAGCTGAAGTTGAAAAAAAATAAATCGCACGACTGGGGTCGCACGTACTTGCTCTCATGCAAAAGTAACTCTTATGTTAAAGTTTTTCATTGAACAAAATAAGGGAAAATTTAAAATTTGATATTGACGGAATTTCATAAGTGGTGCAAGAAAAATGAAATCTGTTTTTATAAATAATTAAATATAGCTTTAAATGATCTTTTACAAAAAACTAAGTAGGTTTTTCACCAACCCGTTTCCAAAAAATTGATTTTTCACAAAAAAAAAAAATACAAAAAGTTGTTTTTTGAAAAATATTTAAATTTTTTAGATAATAATTTTTTAAACGTTTCTGTATAAAAATTTTGGTCGAAATATGTTTTGTCGTTTACGAGAAATTCATAAATCAAAAAAACCGTTCTATGGCAGGTACCGATAACGGTACAAAAAATATTTTTTTTATTTAGAAAGCTTTTAGGGGAAGGTGGCCTAAAATGGCCCCCCTAAGGAAAATGTCCTATATCTCGAAAACCAGTAGCATTCAAACTTAAATGCTATATACTTTTCAAAGTTTAATATATTACTCTCACATTTTTTTCATTTGCGAGTTGAAAAAGTTCCAAAAAGTATTTAATTTTTTTAATTTTCAAGACGTCTACAAATTTCACTGATCAAATTTAACCGGGTAAAATGGCACACTGTCCAAACATACGTGATTTTAAATGCAAAATTGAGTCAAAGGTCTTCTTTTCCATTTTTTTTGAACAAGTGGTGCTTAATCCCCCCAGATCTTTCATCGAGTCATTCAAAACCCAGTTCATGTTGGTTGCTCGTCTCGTTTTTGTAGTTTTTGCAACTTTGAGTGTTTTGGATGCTTTTTTCCAGGTTTTTGACGGAATCAAGGGCTTTCCTCAGTCCAGGACTTCCTCTCTGTACATCGTTCATAAATAGCAACTATTTTCACTTTAAAAAAATGAAAATGTGAAAAAAAATTTAAAATGACATGTGAAATAAGTATGCCATTTTACCCGAGCACTAAGTAGGCCATTTTGCCCATTTTGAGTTTTTTCAATTTAATTTTTACACCAAAAAATTTAAAATCGTTTTAAACCAACTTATTTCAGTAAATTAATAAGAAATACTTCATGCGTACACACATTAACTTCTTTTTCCAAAATACAATGTTTTTCATACTTTTTTTTTGCAAAAAAAATTTCACAAAATTTTAACGAGTGTACTTTTTGATGTGGATAGAGACAGTTTGACCTGTCAAATTTCAAATAATGGCTTGAAATTTCGTATATGTTGGTTTTGCCAGATAAACTAAAGAATCGCGTTCATAAAACTTTCTAATTATTTTCGATTCAACGATTTCTAGCAAGGGGGCCATTTTACCTTGGGGTGCCATTTTAGGCCACTTTCCCCTATGTGTTTCACTACACACAAAAATTTTAATCAAAATCGTAAGAGCCGTTTTTGAATAAAATGTACTTTTCTATTTCCGTTACATGACAGGTACCGTTATTTTCGGTCCTAAAAAAAAAAATTAAGTTGTCCTCTAGGGAATCACCCAAAACTGTTAACTATCAAGTTTGAAGAAAATAGCTCCAGTAGTTTGGGCTGTAGCTCGAGGTTCCTACAGACAGACCAGACAGAATTGCCGGACCCACTTTTTTGGCATTCTCCATCATCGTAATGTCATGTAAAATTGTTATCTCGAGTTCGATTTTTTTTTACGAATCCTAAACTTGCCCTATAGTACCTATGTATATCCCAAGTAAAAAATAAAAGAAGAAGGTATTCATTACGTTCGTATTCGTAGATTACAAGTCTTTTTTTTCAATTTACTATTAATGAAGAACTAAAACTAAACTCCTGCTCAAAATTAATGCACACATTTTTCATCTGAAGTTATACCCCTGCATCTTATTTTAAAAGGCTTTAAAATTCTTTGGTGCATTTTTTTGTGTTTTCTTATTGTTTAGCAAGTCGAAAAAATGCTAAAATGCAACAGTATTATCAACCAAAAAAAAAGATAAACCAAATTTAACAATTCAAGGTCTGAAAACTGATTATGAAATAATTTTTGTTCTAAGAAGAAAAATTAAAAAAAATGAAAGCAATTGACTGTTCTTTCCCATAATTGTATGCAATACTTGGTATAGTCTCCTCTAGCGCATATGACAACCTGGAGTCGTTTGTTCATTCCACTAATTAACTTTTGAAGGTTTTGTTGTAACACTTCTTTCACTGAAGTTTTCAGTTGATCAAGACTGTTTGGAGGTGGATTTCGGTCGCGAATGCATCTTTTCAATATTTCCTACACATGTTCTATTGAATTCAAATCCAGATTCCTGTGTGGTTCATCCGAAGCTGAATATTAAAATCTTGAAGATATTCTTAAACTACTCTAGCATGCATTATCGTGCATCAGACTAAACTGTGGACCAAATCTAGGGGTGATTGGAACCAGATGCTGTTCGAGGGCATCAGTCAAGTATTTTTGGGTACTTAACTTATGTCTAGAAAGGCTCGCTAACTCCGTAGGTGTTGTAAAGCAGATTTAACTCCATGAAATTTTATGACTCTTCTCTAAAAGGTTCGCGGGTTAACAGACAGACTTCAGCAAATCTCTTCCCAAATCTTCCCGACAAACATTTTATTCCATACCTTGAATTTAAGATCACTTTTGTCTTATTTGAGAAAATAACCATGATACTGTGGCATAAAGTAATAGCAGGACTTTACTTTAAAATAAATAGGATGTGCGTTCAATTTGAGCAGGAGTGTATTTAAATTTCATATGATATACCTATGCATCGTTTGTTTTATATTTTATCCTTATACCTACCAAATTTATTAAACTAACATTTGAAATTTTTTGTTTGGGTAACTTCCCCTGAATATGTTTAACAATCAGAACCGACTAACTCGCTAGTGGTTAATCGATTATAGCAACATTTTATAGAATAAGTTTTATAGGAATAATTACTTTTCTTTTAAACCAAAAGGCTATTCTGAAAATTTCTCGAATGTGATTGCAGATTTGATTATGGCGGTAATGAACATCATTTTCAATTTTTAACAGCTCTTCTCAATAATGTTCTACAAATTTTCACATTTTCATTTCTTATCATCGTAATATTTTATTAAGTGGTCGCTTGACAACTTTACTTTACGAAAAAAAAAAAAAAAAAATCAAAAATATTAGAACCCCTAGTTCTCATTCTGAATATACTTTTAAATTTATCAAATCGAACAATACCAAATATTTATTATTTATTTTTGTTAGTTTTTTTTTACAGATTTGACATTTGAGTGAAAATTAACATTTTATAAATTCTATTGTCTCAAAGAAATTTTAATTTATTATAAGATTTATAATAATGTTCTTTCCTATTTCTTTTTATTTCTTAATAACATCTCACTTTCGAAACACAGAGACAATTAAATTATAATTTTTGTCGTCTTAATTTAATTTGATCAAAATTACCAACAAAATATACATAATACCCATTAGGGTTTACCAAACCCACTTAAATCCTTGACAAAATTAGAATTTATGGTCTTCCCATTAAGTCATAAATATTAATATTTTAGTTTTGATTCTAAATCATGTAAATTGACCAAATAATTAATTCGAACTTGATTGTTATAGATCAAACGGAAACACCTTTTACGATAAGAATACTCACAAAGATCCAAATATAAACCAACATTTTGATTTATTAATCAGTTCAAAATTTCCAACCGGATGAGAAAGGGTGTATCTATACTAAAAGTTAATGTAATAAAATCAAATAAAAAAAAAAAAACGAAACACACTCTTCCATTAATTTGGTCTAAAAACATTTAATCATTTCATTCGATCCGAAAAAAAAAACACTTTATTGCCTGTTACTATGAATATAATTAAGTGCTAAAGATCGTAAGATCGTAAAAAAATTCATCAAATACAAAAAAAAAAGAAATAGCTAGTGTCCAAAATGAGAAAACATAAATAATAAAAAAAATTGTCGACGCTGTTTTTCAAACTATTTTGGTTAGCAATCACACGCATTTTTAAACTTAAGAAAATATGTAAAAATATGATTTTTTCTTCACAGAAAATATCGTTTAAACAATATTATTCATATCTTAAAGGTGTAAGAGGAATCTAAATTCAGTTGAAGCTAATAATGCATTCTTAGTGTATTGATTTTAGGATCTTTTTATTGTTAAGCCAATTATTTTAAACACTTTCATAATAATTTAGATAAAATTTGAAATTCTAGATAAACTTTCTCTATCTTCTTAATCATCCAAAAAAAATAACTTTCAAATAATTTTTTTTCTTTAATTTTAAATAAAATCCAAAAATATGAGCGATATATCATTTTTTGAATTGTCGATTTATTGTTATTAAATTTTAAAATGACTTAAACATTCCTTCTTGTCGCTAATGGAAATTCAGAATTGACACAGATTTATTCTTTGTCAAGTTTGAGAGATTTGAACGGATTCGACTTTGAACCCACATACCAGCATCAGCTGAAAATGATTCCACGTCATTTTAGGATGTAAAAAGCTGTTAAAAGGGTTTTATGAAATAGGCCATTGTGTGTCATAAATAAGTATTGTAAAAAAAAACTTAAAAATAAAAGAATTTTTCTTTCCAACAATAATTACTATCGTTGCTTTTGAAACTCCAAGAATCTTTCCACCAAAATTCCTTGTACATCTAAGCGATCTTCATGAATTCATATTCTCTTGAAATGTATTGTTTGCTTTCTAAGAAACTTTTTTTCGGTTTTTCCAATATCGTCTAACTAATATTTATACTAAATACAAACTTTGTTTATTTTCTTAAGGGCCATTCCCATCAACAATTTGTTTTATATTTCTCATTAAAAACGCTCAGAGAAATTATTGACTCTATACAAAGTTTGTTTATCAACAATAACAAGAAAAAATAACTAATAAATAAAAGATGATGCAATTCAAAAATAACGATGACCATTTCTTACAAGTTGTCCGATCTGAAAGCTATACCCAAACACAAATACAAAAAATTGTTGATTTTATTATTATTTTTATTTTATAATATATTTTTGCTTATTTTTTTTTCACAGTTAAGTCAATAAAATTGTCAACAAGGAATAAAACTTAAGCATCTTCCACTTTAACCACGTGTCCGATTGTGTCGGAACAAGTAGGAAAATATTTTAAAGGTGGGGCTCGTTGAAAAAAGCTGAAATTTCTCTAACACGTGAATGTGATTATGAGCGATGTCCATCGTGGATAAAATATTAAATAAAAAGTAGAAAAAAAAAATAATCCAGCGTGAGAGAAAAAAAAAACAAAATTTAAATTTCGTTCTACGAGTATGAGTCCCTTTTTTTTTGGCAATCTTCAAGCCTAAAAATCCAAGCCAAGCGTGCTTTGATAAAAAAAACAAAAAATTGGCGCGAAAAATAAGTCAAAACACACAAAACAATAATAACGATGATGTTGATGATGATCATTATCAAACATTGTATAGGTCTATTAACCTTAGAAAGCTGCACCGCTCATAACGTCACAACTCGCATAAGTTTATACCCTGTCCCTAGGCAAAAAAAAAAAAACTCATTCCATTAGAATGATGGAGCTCTCTATGGAGGTTTACACATCAGGGTTGGGCTGGGCATTGTGGTTAGAAAAAAATTAAAATAAATAAAAAAAATAAATAGAAAATTAAAAAAAACTGTCAGAGATAGGGAAAAGAACGCGCGCGTCTATAATGTCGTGTCGGTATGCTTGTCTTGTCCAGATTAGGATCTTCTTCTCATATAAAGAGATATGATAATAGCGCATGGAAATTTACAATAAATTTACACTCACTCGTGTTTTTTTTTTTATTTTAATTTTTTTTGTGACTTCATGCTCATAGAGTGTCCGAGTAAGATTTTTAAAAATAGATATGTTTTAATGGCTTTTTATATGAATAAAAAAATGCAAATTTATTATTACGAGTATATTTATGTTGCTAGATCATAGATTGCTTAACGGATGGAGGTAAATTCAAAAAAATAAATTTTATTTTTGCAATTAGATGAAACAGAAATTTTTGACCTTTATTTTCTTAATTTTTGACAAAACCCTTTCAAAATAACAAAGAATTTCAGAAAAAAAATCTTTAAAATTTATTTGTATATTTTTAATTATTATTTTTATCCAGTAGAAAAATCAAATGCATCAATATTCATAGAAGACTACTTATGATCAATCTATTGGGTAATAAAAAATGCCCAGTAGTCTTAAATGATAGAATAGAAAAAAAAAAATAGAAACAACAAAAATTGACATTCAAAAGATAACGCCGTAAAGCTTTTAAATACTTTTATTTATTCTAGTAGCACGTATATTTTATGACTTAAAACAATTAATTCTCATCTATATTTGATCAACACAACCAATAAAAAAAGATTTTTTTTAATTTTTTTTTTAATTTGTTTTATTTGTAGGTTTGGAAAGTGTAGTAATAAAAACTGTTTTTTTTATGCATATTCAAAAATAAAAAAAAATATCAAATGAAAAAAAAAAAGTAAAATCAAAAAATCTTATCTAAATCAATAAAATGCAAAATACAAATTTTGAGTTGATTTTTTTATAAATCAAATTTATTAGATTTTTTAGAAACAGTAGGTAGTAATAAAGTAGGTATCCTAGCAAGACAAGTAAGTAGATATACATATTTGTTTTATATTTATTTTTAATCGTTAAATTAATTAAGATTTTTTTTTATATTTCCTGAATAATCAACGAGAATGTGAACGGAAATGTCATTTTATTTAAGTACATACAAAGATTTATTGAATAAACGTGTCTCGGTGGTAAAATATATTTTTTTATCCTTAAAATAATGTGTCTTCTAACAATTAAAAAAAAAGTAGTAGAATGCAACAAGAAGATATATTATTTTTAAGCAAATTAAATTGATTTGTAAAACATCAATGTAATATTTAATATTATAATTTTTTAGTTGAAATATTTATTTTTGTTTTATGTTTTTTTTCGCAAATTTTAACCGAAATTAACTAATATAGGTACCATATTTATGGCCGCTAATAATAACTTTTACAGGTATCAAAGCATAATCACGAATATTCATTTATAAGGACCTTGGCTAAAATAAGCCCTGCTAAAATAAGTCTTAAGTTTGCGGACGAAAATATCTAAATACAATTATTTTGTTGATGTTTAAAATTGCTTGAAATTTGTTACAGAATTTTTTTCTTTTGTAATTTTGTAATATGTATTTGAGCTATTGCAATTTTCTCAAAAAGGGTTCTAACAATGTCAATTAAATTTGATTTAAAAAATTGGGATAGTGAAAACATGGCAAAGCCGTTTGTTTGCTAAAACTAACATTGTTTTTACTTGCGTATATATCTCGTAAAAGACTGAACCAATTTTATTTGCATTTTAGATGTCATATAACGAAAATGGAAAAGTTTATTTTCAAAAACGTAGTTTTTTAGTTAAAAAAAAAAAATATTAAAAAAGGAGTTAACGATGCCTGCCAAAATCACGCTGTTTTGTATTTCTGAATTTCTCGTAAGCGATAAAACTGATTTCAACGAAAATGTTTATGCAGAAGCGTTTATAGTAGGTACAGGTAAAATAGGCATTGAAAAGAAAAAAAATTGTTACACTCATGAAATTTGGCAAAAAGTTTGCTTTTGGGATAAGAGCCAAGTACAAAAAAGGTCTATAAAAAAAAGTTGGGTGGAAGGGTGTTTTTTCGCGGACAAGAGGGAGGGGGTGAAGGTCAAAAATATAGGTACTGAAAAAAATTGTTTGTCGAATATCATCATATGACACATGTTTTCAAGGTATTTTTTGATGCTGATTCTAATGACATAAAAATTAAGTCAATACGATTGCTCTAAAAAAAAGTTATAGCCGATTGAAAACAAGGGTGCTTGTTTTTTGACTTCAACAGGTAAAATATAACCGAAACCCATGGGAAAAACATGCTACACTGATGAAATTCGGGATGAAGGTTTAAGATAAAGCAGGGACAAAGGATTCATAAAGTTCTTAAAATTAGTTTTGGTGAAAGGGTGTTTTTTTGATTTGTTAAGTTGTGTGTGAGGAAGGTATCATAACAGCTGGCCTAAATTTTAATAATTTTTAAAACTTGGTGTAAATGTTTTGGTTGGTATAAGAATTAAGAATTAAAAAAGTGTACAAAATTATCTTGAGTAAAAGGGTGTTTTTTTAAGAAATGATGAAATTCGGAATTAGTACCACAAAAACTAGGAAAAAATTGTTACACCAATGAAATTTGGTTAAAATGTTTCATTTATAACAGAAACCAAGAACTCAAAACGTCTATACAAATATTTTAGGTTAAAGGGTGTTTTTTTTGGGAAATAGGGAAAAATCCGCGATAAGTCCGATAAAATCAATGGTATAAATGGTACCCTTACGAAATTCATTAAATATGTTCTCTTTCCAATGGAAATTACGAATAATGTAAGTCTATAAATTTTTTTTATGTGAAAGGGTGTTTTTTTAAGAAGTAAAGAAAATATGGGTATATTTGAAAAAGTGTGTAATACTAGAGTAATATTAGTGGTACCCTATTGAAATTTAGCAATTATGTTACTTTTAAGATAAGAAACAAGAATCTAAAGTGTCTATAAAAATATCATGGTTAACACGGTGTTTTTTTGAGTGAAAACAAAAATGATGGGTCACCCTAATGAAATTTGGTAAAAACATTGATTTTGGGATAGAAAGCAAGAATCAAGAGTTTTTATAAAAAAAATTTTGGTGAAAGGGTGTTTTTTCGAAGAGACAGTAAAATCTGCATTTGGTCAAAAAAAGCCAAGTTTTTGAGCAAAATATTTTTAATTTTTTTGTAATGATATTATGCTTTCTTTAACAATATTTTTTTCCTAAAAGCTACCTAAGAAGATATGTTAAGCAATTTAAAAAAAAAAAAAAAACGTATCAAAAATAAAGATTTTTTGTTGCTTAGCGGGATTGAGAATAAACTTTCCTCAAGTCAAGATTTTTACTTAACTTGAGCGGATGTTTAAGAAATTTCTCAATCAATGGGAGTTACATAAACAAAAATGGAAATTGAAGTGTAAAAATTCCTTCAAATGTAAAATAATTTTTTATAAAGTTTAAAAAAACGCCACGGAAAAAAAATATTCAAAATCATTTTTTTACGTATTGATATAAATTTTCCCAGCTGACAATAAAATATCCATTTGCCATTTTGAAAAAAAAACTACATTATTACATTTTATAATTATGTTTTTTTTTGAAAATTGATTAAAAAATGGTTGTTCAAAAGAACCCCAAACGAATCAGACCTAAGTAGGTCATTCAAGAAACAAATAATATTATTTACGGATCACTGTGGCGTATGTGTAACTATTTTTTAGGAAATATTTTTTTTAAATTTTATCTCAAAAAGTCAAGTGAGTTTTGGTACAAGCCGTCCTATTATCAACATAACTACACGATTATAAAGGATGTGCTTTTTTGTCAGTATCATTTGGGGGTTTAAAAAGTTTCAATTTTTTTTTAGTGAAATCACTGAAAATTCGTCTTTTGACATTTTTCATAAAAAAACCTTGCACAAATATCCAAGCTAAGTAAATAACTAGGTGCTAAAACCAATTTTTTTGGATTCTCAATAGTTCTAGGCGATTATTTTGCATGGATGGAATATACGAGTAGGCAAGATATCTACTAACATCACCCCTTACCTTAAAAAAAACGTGTGAAATACAAAAAAGAAAAAAAAAATAGTTGAAAACCAAGTTACCTTAGGTTCTCATACAAAGAATTCATTCAAAGTGGTTTAAGTGAAACTACCTAATCTAACATCTTTTCGCACTTTAAAAATCATAGCGTCATTTGCGATGGTTAAGACAATCTTCTCTCACATAGAGGCGCCATATAGAACAACCAACACGCGTTCACACCTATTTCCATTTCATAAATATTTACATAAACGTTTGTTCAAAACAAAAAGACTAAGATGCTTGTTTTGGAGATAACATACTCTTATAGCAAAATTAACAGACAGACGGAAAAAGGCACACCTTTAATTAGATAACAAGGTGCAATGCAACAAGACCACACAACATCGTCAAAGACAATAGCAACAAACCGAAACACCACACAAAAATATCGATATATTCTTGTGTCGAAGTCTGATGAATATTATGCCACAAAAGGTGCAAAGTAGGTGTCAAATAAAAATTAGTGTAAACAACGAAATGCTAATAATAAATTTATAGCAAATTGACGGATTAATGTAGGTTTTTTTTTTCATTTTTCGCGAACATTTATTGTTTTGTTGTAATCTTTCCGTCGTCGTCGTTGCACGTGTCACAGTCAAAGCCTGCGGTATCGATTTGCTAAGACAAAAAATAAAAAAAAAAAAAAAAGTAACAAATCCACTTAATCCCAGACACAAACCGCCTCCAAACTCTCTTCAACCCAACACAACAACCACACCAAGCAACCAAACAACGCCAACGCCCGACCCAAAGATATGAAATAGAGCCACACATCAAATTCCTTTCTTTTTGCCTTTTGTTTGTGTGGAATGGAAACTGTGCGGATGCCTTAAAGTTAAATGCTAAATACAAAAACATGCATATTGTTATGTCTGCTGTTAAAAATATATATGTAAAAATTAAATTGGTAAGCGTATTAAAATAAAAAAAGAGAAAAGAAAAAAAATGACATGTGGAATCCATTGCCCACCGCACACAGGTAGGTAGTGGAATGGAGGTTACTCCAACAAAAGACCGATGACGACGATCATGGTGCTGGTGGCTGGCGATGATGAGGATGAAGATGACGACACGTCCACGACGACGCTATGTCTGCCCTGATGGCAGGAACCCCCACATTGGCCGCGGTGCAGGGCGGAAAGAGAGTCAGCAAACAACACTCCAGCTCCAGGTTATAATGGTGATAGTTGATATGGGCAATGGGTATCTGTCACCCGCGCGTACCCACCATGTTACACTCTGGTTGTTGGTGGTGTTGCTTTAGGGGGTGGAGAGTCGAGAGCATATGATAGGAAGTGGATTTAGCTTTTTATTGTTGTTGTTTCTGTTATAGATGTTGGTTGGGTTGGGAGAGTCGATTTAATTTTTATTTTTGTTGTAAACATCTTTGACATTGTTGTCGCGGTTTTGTTGTCGGTTCTGTTCGGTTCGGGAAGCCAAACTGTGCATCCATGGGGATTAGCTTTCAATTGTTGTATAGGAAATTTAAATATATATATGCGATACCTGTGATGTGTAAAAAATAACAAAAAATAATACAAAACAACAAGAAAATGTCAACGTGCTTTAGCAGAATTCATTAATACTAAAGTGCTATACGGTAACAATTGAGAGTTTTCGAACATCTTTTAATTTCGATTTAGCATTACTTTTCAAAGGATTGTAAATTTAAGAAATATTGAGCGTTTTTAGTGATTTATCTTATCTGGCGCCCAACGTCAAGCTGTTTCGTTTGAGCTCATAAATTCGCATCCATAAAGAGGTCTTAAAGTCATACATTTTGCTTCGTGAAGTCCACATTCAATATGAAGACTTTTTTCTTGCATAAATTCGCATCCTTAAAGAGGTCTTAAGATCATACATTTTGTTTCGAGAAGTTCTCATTCAATAGGAAGACTTTTTTCTTACATTAATTCGCGTCCTTCAATAGGTCTTAAGGTCATAATTTTTGCTTTGTGAAGTCCTTATTTAATATGTAGATTTTTTACATGAATTCGCATTCTTAAAGAGGTCTTAAGGTCATACATTTTGTATCGAGAAGTTCTCATTCAATATGAAGACTTTTTTCTTACATTAATTCGCGTCCTTCAATAGGTCTTAAGGTCATAATTTTTGCTTTGTGAAGTTCTTATTTAATATGTAGATTTTTTTCTGGCATAAATTCGCATTCTTAAAGAGGTCTTAAGGTAATACTTTTTGCTTCGTGAAGGCCTGATTTATTATAAAGACTTTTCCTTTCATAAATTGCATCCTTAAAGAGGTCTAAAGGTCATACATTTTGTTTCTATAATTCCTCATTCATCATGAAGACTTTCTTCTTACACAAATTCGCATCCTTAAAGAGGTCTTAAGGTCATACATTTTGTTTCTAGAAGTCCTCATTCAATATGAAGACTTTTTTCTTACATTAATTCGCGTCCTTAAAGAGGTCTTAAGGTCATACATTTTGTTTCTAGAAGTCCTCATTCAATATGAAGACTTTTTTCTTACATTAATTCGCGTCCTTCAATAGGTCTTAACGTCATAATTTTTGCTTTGTGAAGTTCTTATTTAATATGTAGATTTTTTTCTTACATGAATTCGCATTCTTAAAGAGGTCTTAAGGTAATACTTTTTGCTTCGTGAATTCCTGATTTATTAAGAAGACTTTTCCTTTCATAAATTGCATCCTTAAAGAGGTCTTAAGGTCATACATTTTGTTTCTAGAAGTCCTCATTCAATATGAAGACTCTTTTCTTACATAAATTCGCATATTTCAATAGGTCTTAAGGTCATACATTTTGTTTCTAGAAGTTCTCATTCAATATGAAGACTTTTTTGTTTGCATAATTTAGCATCCTTAAAGAGGTCTTAAGGTCATACATTTTGTTTCGAGAAGTTCTCATTCAATATGAAGACTTTTTTCTTACATTAATTCGCATCCTTAAAGAGGTCTTAAGGTCATACATTTTGTTTCTAGAATTCCTCATTCAATATGAAGACTTTTTCTTACATAAAGTATTCTCATCCTTAAAGAGGTCTTAAGTTAATTATTTTTCTTAATAAAGTTCTGATCAATCGTAAAGACTTTTTCTTCCATGATTTTGCATCTTCAAAGAGGTCTTAATTTTTTCTTCGCAAAGTTCTGATTCATCATGAAGAATTTTTTCTTTCATCAATTAGCAAGCTTGAAGAGGTCTAAATGTCATACCTTTTTGCTTCATGAAGTCCTGAATCGTCACTAAGACTTTTTTCTTACATAATACATTTCTTAGCTCTTAAGAAAATATTTTTTGCTACGTAATGTCCTCATTTGTATGAAGATTAATGAGTTCTTTCAAATGTGAAATGCTATGTGAATGTGCTATAAAGGTTCACTAACTTTTGAGCCCCACTGTCCCAAACACTCAATATTATATTTATATCTCTCTTTACCTGTCGTACAAAAGTTTGTACAAAAAAAAAAGAAGAAAAAAAAATATTATTAAGTGTCGCTGCACTCGATAAACTGGTCTGATAAAAGAGATGACAACCAAATAAGTTGTTGCATTTTATTTTAATCCTTTTTTTTTGCATTTGGCGACTTGATTTCCGCATGAAATTCACATTCCCTGTCATTGAATGGAGTAAAGGTCCATAAATTGTTTATTTCATATTATCTCAGTTTTATTTCATATCGAAAAAAGAGCAATGAGAGAGTTTAAAATAGAAAGCGAGTCATGAAGAGGGATGTAAAGAGAGTGGTTGGGGGTAGTAAGAGATCAAGGAATATGCTGCTGACATTCCTTAAGCTGGATTTCTTTTTTTTTTTTATTTATTTGGAACCTCCATTACTTACTTGGCTTCTGACTTCAGCACAAATATGCTCGTATAGATATGACAGAGAACACGTTTAAAGACAAGACTTGAATAGGTACCTAACATCGGCATGGCACTTAGATATCCTATTCTATAGTATTTAGAATTTTATTTTTCAAAAATAATTGACTTTGAGTGGCTTGGTCACAGTTGGTGGTGGACAGTTTTGGCTTAGTAATTATGTTGGCTTGCTTTTTGGAATTTTTATAGCTGATACCAGTATCTTTGTGTACAGCTCCGAATGTCATTTAGATCATGTTATGGGGAATGGGTATAATTTAACATGTACATAATAGCTAAATGTCAATTTACGTAACAGTTTTTATAAATTAAAGGTTTAAAGTCTAACGATTTCTTGCTCCTTGTAAAGATTGTTAGATCTTTTAGATAACTTCTTCCGCATTTCTGTGATATTTAAGTCAAGCCATTAAGAAAATTGAGTTGTCAAAAGTTGGTATTCCAAAAAAAGTTCATTTTCAGTAAATATCTCGATACAACCACCTAACTATAGTTCTGTCTTCTTTTTGGTCTTTCTTTTTATAACTCCAACTGTATTAACGGTTCATTGAACGATGTTCAACATTAGCCAACCGAATAGCAGCTATTACACAAAAATGGGCTTCAAAAAAAAAATAAGTTATCCATCCGATTTATTGAAAGCAATTATAACAGAACAATTGTACGTGCGTTGCGTAATAATATAATTAACCAATTGCTCAGCAGGTGGTGTTGCCAAGTTAACGTATATGTCTGTTTAAAGTGCAAACTAAATAGGTGTATCGCCAGCAACCGTGAAAAAGAAAACAACACACACGTAAAAGAGGTGGAAAACTTAATTTGCCAAGATCAGCGAATTTACCATTTAAGTTGCGATAATCTTTTGTATTATTGCGGATTAAACAGCAAAAAAAAAAACTACATAAAATGTACGAAATTTTTGGTTGGTAAAGAAGAGGAGCGGGTGTTGTTAAAAGTTGATTAAGTGCTTAACTAGCACAATGTACCTACCTCCAATAGGTATCAGGTTTTTTGTTTTTTTTTTTTTGTAGGCAGGTAGTACATACACCTCTCATTACATTACAAATTTAATTTCCGGTTCGAATTGCTGCATAATAATATGATCGAAGTCAAAATTTAATTTAATTTTATTTTTTTCATTTCTTTTTTTTTATCATTTGTCGTCAAATTCGATCGTTGTCGTCGAGTTGAAGTCCGAAATTGAATATGTTTACGAGTAAGTAAGCATAAGCTGAGGTCTGAAGTGTGCCTATATTTTTGATGAGTTTTGATTTGTTTAATGGGTGTTGTATAGCATGTTTAATTATTCTTCTTCTTTTTTTTTTTGTAACTTTTTTTTTATTGACAGAAGATTGACTCAACGTCACATGACAGGTTTATCTTTTAGATAATTTGAATTTATTCATAAAACAAGGAAAGCTAGAAAAAATTTAGATAACAAAATAGAAATGATGGGTAGTTTTTAATTTATATTTTAATGGTCCCTGAGGAGAGGTAAATTGATAAAAATATAAAAAAATACGGTGGGCTTAGATAATGGCTCTACAAAATTTGAAGCAAACAGATGTGGGAAAATATTTTTTCTTAGAAGCCCTTTCGATAATGCGCCATTTATTATTTACAAACCATACAAATTTTTAGCGTGTCTTTTTAAGTGATCATAATTATCATGCAGGCAGAAAAAATATGTCTCATTTTGGAGTTAGGCTATACAATTTCTAGAAAATTAGGTATGCAATTTACAAAAAAGGAACCATTTATTTTAATTTTTGTTGAATTAGAAAGAATAATTTGTTATTAAGAACAAAAGGTCTTTTTTTTAGAATAATGAACTCTTGACAAATTGAATTGAAAATGTGTATGCCTTTGAGGTTTTTAAGTTCAAGAAAATCAAAAATGTTTTTTTTTTACAAAACCGAAATTTTCAAAAATACATAAATATTGACAATATACAAAATAAAAAAGACAGATACCATCTCAATAAAATAAATGAAGTTCTAATTCGAAAACTTGATAAAAAAAAACAATTTCACTCTCCACTATATTCGCTTTTAATCATTTTTAATATCTCAAAAACTTATTTCAACAAAGTTATTTTTGGGAGTTTTTGGATAACCGAAAATGGGTCATATGTATGTGTAGGTAATAGCGTCCTGATGAAGAATTCGAAAGTCTGGCAGGTTTATTTCACGGCATTCTATGGTTTATGGGGAGTTGAAAAATGCATTTTTGTGTCGAGTATATAACCACTTAAATTCATATAGAGCCGATAAAGGGCGATACCTTGATTGCAAAAACTTTTTGCAAGATGTATAACCGTCTGGTGGTACCTTTTAAAAAATCGACACTACCCATTGATAGAAAATAAATTAGTGCCAGACGCACATAGGAGTATTTGCAGTAAAAACCTGGCCATAAGTCCATTTTCTGAAAAATTGACACCAAAAAGTTTGGCAAAGTGGGTGCAAAATAAACCTGTGTCAATATGCTGCACTCATTTTTTTGTTTTTCGATCGTGTCTTGTTAAAAAATGAGTTCAAAGTTAACTGTTACATCTACCTCAATTTTATTTGAATTCGAAGTATTTTGGTAAGTGTTATTCTATATGCGATATCGAAGTGTTGTGATAGAAATCTAAAAAAATTTAAATGGAGAATTCTTCTTCAGTTATTTATTAACGGTATTAATAAAGTTTTGAAAATGTTAGATGGTTTTTTCTATTTTAATTCGGGCTTAGAACTAGTATCTAAAAACTTGATATTTTTGGTAAGTTATTATTTGAACTTTAATGATTTTGTTTTAGTATACCCCGTTATTCTGCGATGAATTGAAACTTATGAATTAGTTTATATATTCTTTAACACAATGCAACAAAAATTGGGTGCTCTTAGGTGCTCTTTAGAGAATTGAGGATCAATTAGTTTTTCAATTTCTGATAGAAAATACTCCTTACTTTATGCAACGTTTTTTATGTTTAAATTAAATTTACTGATGTTATTAGTGTATTTTATTTTGGGTGATCTTTAATTAAGGTTGGGGAAGAGAGAAAAGAAACTGGGAATTGCGTATTAGGGATGAGGAAAAAAATTTGAGAAAAATAATGTCGACAGGCGGAGTACATGCCATTAATCAATTTTTTTAGTTTTTGGTAAAAAAATAAAAATAACAAAAACTAGGTTTATATTGTATTTTCTTTTAGGAATACTCATTATAAACAGAAATAAGAACAAAAACCACGAAAAATAATTATGGCCAGGTTTTTGATGACAATACTCCTATGTGAGACGTTTTAACCACGGCATTACCCCCACCAGACATCCTTGAACAGTCCCGAAATAGCGACTTTTGTATGAAAATCGCTATTTCGGGACTCTTCAAGGACGTCTGGCAAGGGTAATGCCGCGAATAAAACGTCTGGGACCGAATTTTTTTGACCCTTTTTTTGTTATCCAAAAACTCCCAAAATCTGCTCTGGGCTCTCGGTGTATAAGGAATTGAAAAAAAAAAACATTAAACAAAAGAGAAAAGTTTTGATTTTTATAGTAAACAGCTTATTTGTATGTTATGAGTATTAATAGATAGCTATCAACAATAAAAAGGAAGAAAGAAGATGTTTTATTTTTAACAAGAAAATTGAATGCGGCTCAATTTGGGTGAAATATAAACTTTCAGTGACTACTTTTTTGTTGCTATTTGGTTAAGGCAGTACACGTTTGTTTCAATTTTCTTCGAAATTACATATATGCACAAAAAAAAAATGCAAGCAAATATAAATTGTAAAAAAAAAATAAAAAATCGTTGTTTTATTAAAAAAAACAATATTAACTTTGTTTAAGTTAATATTTCCTCGCAAAATGGGAATGTTTTTTTTTTATTTTTTGTATTTTTTTTAATGATTTTTTGACAATTTTGTGACTTATTTTTTATGAAGTTCAGATTTATTTAAGAAGCCATTTTTTTAATTTATTTTGAAAAAGAAAAAATTATGAACCTATTAACCTAAGCAATTTTAGCCCAAAGAGCAAAGTGTGACCCAACATCAAAAATCTGCTTTTCAAAATTCGGTCAGAATATTATGTACATATTTCAATCATTGAATAATTACAAATAGAAGTGACACCGCAGATTACTCATGCGACTATAAGAGTACCGGAAGATAGATGAACTACAGGTTTGCGCCTCAACTATCATGTATTTTCGAGTTGAGTCTTAACTAATAATTTTTTTCAACCTTCATAAAAAAATTAATAATTATTATTATACATTTCAAAGAGCTTATATTGAAATAAGTTTTCGTATTTTGAAAAGTCGTATTAGTCTAGAGAACAAGGCCGATGCCTTTTACTCCTACTGGCCTAGGTTCGAATACCGGTAAAATTTGAAACTTTTTTTTTTTGCGGAGATTTTTTTTGAGAAATTCAATTAATTTTTATTCTAGTAATGTAAAAAAAAAAAAAAACAATCTCAATCTCCCGTCAGATTCGAACCTGGGCAAGTAAACTTAACAGGCATGCACCTTATCCTCTAGGCTATGTCCACTTTTTGAAGTAGGAAAACTTTTATCCATATGTAAAAGCTGTTTAGGATTTGATTTTGGGTTGCTGGATTTGCTTTTGGATTGTTGGCTTTGCTTTTGGATTGTTGGATTTGCTTTTTTAATTCAACGCACGATACTAGCGACTACAATTTTACAGCGGAAGTTTCCCTGGGTGTCCACTTCTATTTGTAATTATTCAATGATTTCAATAAAATAAATTGTTCTGTATTTTTTATTTAAGTGTCCATAGATAATTTTTTTACGAAATTTATCGATTGTTGTTCATCTGACTATCGATTTTCGATTGACAGTACAATTTCAATGGTTTTTAATTTCATTGATTTTGGGCGAAATTGTCCGATTTTACCTTGATTTAAATTTGTGATTTAATTGTAGGTATGTTGTCTTATTACCCAAATCAGAATAGATAATATCAACTGTTAATTGTATAAATTCCATTTTTATTTCTACCTACTAATATTAAAACATTAATTGTATCAAATGGTTAAGTACCTTAAGAAGATTTTTGCATAATCTTTAGATTTTATTTACCATCATTAAATTATTAAACACCCGGTGCATCATTCAACCACACCATCTTTGTATATCTCTCTAAATCCCATCATTACAGATAGGTGTTTTCCCAAATGGCTCTTAAAACACTCAAAATAATTACATACTTGACTTCAAAGTTGTGTTTTTCTAAGAAATATAAAATTCAAATTTCATCTTTTTTCTTATTAATTTAATTTCTTTTTTCAAGAAAAATGCATGTGAATCAACATTTGTCAATTCATTTGAACATTTAACGTCAACGGCTCATCACCTCTTGTATCGTTGGTCGTCGCATCGGTATAGGTCGTTTCGACTTTGTCGTTCATCGTTCTCGGTCGTCTTCATCGTCATCGTTATAATTCATTTTCGACACATTGTGTTAAACGAACGACTTTCCTCATATGAATAAATTACAATTTAAACCACCCAGTTGACATTTATTATGGCTTTCTTCTTGTCACCCAGATCAATTAAGAAAAAAAAAAGTTATAATCACATTTTAAACTGAGTGCTGTTACTTCTCGATGAAATTAAAATAAATTTTAATTAAAAATAGATTTAATCGCATTTTCCTTTTCCACCTTTAAATCTAAATTACTCTCAAATAAAAATTTATCTAGGGTTTGGTTGCAGTTGTAGCTTGCATTTTTCTATTATATTTTCTTGCAACAGTTCAGCTATAAGGTATAACCTTTTAATGCATGCACCTCACGCAATGGCCCACAATAGGTTGTGGGTAGGTAGAGAGTATGTGAGTAGGCTTAGGACAACGTTTTCTCGATCTTGTGCGAACCCGGAACTCTCCCATCGCATAGTAATATTGCAGCACACAAAACAGCTACCACACACTCTATCTATATAAGCTGCATGTAAGCTGGCTGCAACACTGCGTGCCGCAACCGCACAAACACAACCCATTTATCATTTTTCGCTTCACCTTTTCTAATTCGCTTCGTTAAAATATTCATAATGCACCGCTTTTCGCACAAATAACATTGCGTTGAACTTTTTTTTTTGTTGTTATTAGTCATTTTGGGGAGCGTTTTTGTCATCAGAGTTTCATAGATCAATTCAATCCTTGCACACAAAATGTCCAAAATGTCATTTTTTTTTGTTCCTTGTTTAAAAGAAAATAACATTTCTGAGGTTTTTCTGTGACCTATTCTTGAAATTTGTGTTTTTTTTTTAGTTTTTTTTTTGTTTTATTTGTGAAAATGAATAAGAAAAGGATGGGAAGAACAAGAAGAATTTGGAGATGAAAAGATTTGCCGACCATACTTTGGGTTTCACAATTGCATTGTTTGACAGATTGACAAGCGTTTATACTTTATTGCTTTAGTCAAAGCAGCCAGCATACGTTTAGCCTCTTCGACGACGACCGACGTGGTAAAATTTGAATAGCTTTTAGCTTTCTGACATTGGTCTTTTCTAGGAGAGAAAAAGATGCGGGTATTGTATACATTCTGTTTTCTGGGATGACGAATGTTTATTTATGTTTTTGGATAAGTGACAGTGCTGCCAACTTTTTGCTTGGCACCAAAGATTTTTTAGGAATAAGTATCTTTAAAAATTCGACAAAAATGCTCCATGTTCTGATATTGCAATTAATAAAATTTGTTTTGAACATGGTGCAGTACCTACAAACTGCAAATTGATGGATAGTAAAATAATTTTGATAGTAAATTGTCCATAATTATTTACTAGTTTTAATATTTCGTCAGTGATTAACTTTACATTATTTTTTGCAATCTAACCAAGAGGGTCACTATGGTGTATACGTAATTTTTTTTTTTTTTAATCTGTGTTATGGAAATTTATGTTTCATGAATTAAGCCTAGCACGCTGCTGATGCGAAAGTCGACAAAGAAAATGCTAACGAAAAAATATTATTCTGTCAAAGTCAAAATAAAAAATATAAAAAATAATTTAAAATCAAGAAAAATCAACAGAAAATAATTTTTAAAGCAAGAAATAAATGAGTTAGAAGTGAAAAAAAAACGTCAACACTGCTCTTGGAGTCGAAAAAATTCATAGGACAGTAAAAAGTAAGTGAAAAATGAGTGAAAACTCTCCAATTTTTCGCTAGAGCTGTGTACTGAAAAACGAAAAGCAAAAGGAAATTTTTCGTTCAAGATTTCGTTCACAAAATTTTGTATGGAAAATTTCGTTTCGCTTCAGCAACGCGCTAGGCTTTAATGAGGAATGTTTATATTTGTTTTTCACTTTTTGTTTCTAATCACCCAAATTAAAATAAATTAACCTGATTTTAGATATAATATAGCTTTTTATTGCATTTTCAATTAATTTTTATGAAGAGGATACATTCATGACGGAAAACACGTTAAATAAAGTTTTAAATCGATTGTTTTAACCTTTTAGAAGATATTCGTATTCAAATCCTTATACCCGTCGATGTTTATAGTCTTTTTATGACTTATTGAAATCAGTAGGTATGCAAATTAACTTTATTTTTATTTAAGACTTTGTTTAGTTTTGATAAAAAAAATATTTTGTTTTATCTAAAATGGTTAAATTTGATTTAATGTCGTTTTCTAAATCTTGACCAGAAGCGTCCGGAAGTATTCAGAATCCTTCCAAAACCGTTTTATTGGTATGAAAATGACAGCTAGAACGCTGTCACAATCACGGTTTTTTTTTTTTCGTTAATTTTTTTTTTTCGTTGTAAATTATTTGTTAATTTATTTTCAAACAAATAAAAGTATTATAATATGCTTTTAAAATATTTTGCAAATCGAATTCTTCATTGATTATTATGAATATTATTTAATAATTTTTTTAAGTCATATATGTATGTATCATACATTTTAAATTTTACAGAAAAACAAACACAAACAGTAAAAACAAAACAGTATTGAGTGAAAACGATTTGATAAGTTCAATTCGATTTCAGAATTGATGGAAACCAATAGAAAACGACATAAGTTTTTTATTTTATTCTAAAAGGATTTTTGTTGTAGGTACCTAGATCTCTAGTAGAAGCACCCTTATCTAAGATATCATTAATTTAAGCTTTTGTTATCAAAAGAAAAAAGTCGAGGTAAGAAATATTATATATTTTTTATCAGTTTTTTTTTGAAAATTTTACTAAATTTTATCCTTAAACATAATAAAAAATATTAATTATGTATGAAATATATGAAGGATCCAGGAGAAAAACAGCACTAGTCTTTTCCAGCTCATTTCGAGAAAATCGCATTTTAAAATTTTGTTCTCCATACAACTTAGTACTAAAAGCACTAAATTTATTTATTTTTTTCAACAAGGCTTAAATTTGTTTTATAAAAGTAAGGATGCCATCAGATAGTGTTCAGAAAATACTACAAGACCTCATCATTAATTTATTTTTGACAAAAAGTGGACATGTGCCGTTTTTCCCCTGGACCCTTCATATGATAGAATTGCTATATGCATTTAAAAAAATAAATTAAATGAAATTCCGTATTGGGTTGCATATACTTGGCCCTACATTAAATAAAACTTAAAATAATGACGCTTTTTAAAATTTCATTAACATACATATTTTTAATTTAGTTTTATAAAAAAAAATTATTAAAAATGTAAAAATAATATAAATTTTTTTTTTTAATATTAAAAAATAACATCTCTTAAAATGGTTTTAAACAACAACCAAATAAAGAATGAAAGAAAATTTGAAAATTTTTCTTTGAAAAAATAGTATGTATACCTACCTAATTAAAATTTTATTTTCATTGAAAAAATTGGTATCCCAATAAAAAGTAAATATTAATCAACTCGTAAAAACAATTTTTCAAAAGAATTTCATTGATCCGTTTTCAAAAAAAAATTAGTTAAAAACAATTTTGAATTATTTTATTTTTATTTTTTTCAGTTCTGTGCTTAAGATTACTAAATTTTTTTCGTTGAAATCTGTTGCGTCGCTTACGAAAGAGTCATACAAGAAGAAAATGGTTCTATGGCAGGTAAAATATTTTTTCTTTTTTAAAAGAAGCAACATTTTTGCCATAATATCTACCTGCATGTATTTTTTTTAAACAAAATCGTTGGAACCGTTTTTGAGAAAAAACAACATTTTGGTCGGCAGGAAAGAACATCGTATGTAAAAAATTAAATTTATAATAGTGCTGCAGTATATTATGTTAACATAATACTAATATCGCCTTTTTGCCATTAGCGAGGTATTTAGTTCCTACATGTCAATTGAAAATTGTAGGAACTTAATACCGTGTTCTTGGAGGGTTGAAATTCAACAATATCGATTTTTTTATTTTTAAATGCCGTAATTAAAATGTGAACACTCCAATAAAACATGAAACCGAAACTGTATTTAGCATCAGTTGGCAACCATTTCAGTGATTATGTCTCCTAAAGATCGTGTTCTTAGCTGTTGCTCATGATGATGGTGATATGTTAGCCTGCCAATTGTGGAGAAAAAGGGCCCCAAAAATGCTACCTCTTCTCTACACAAATAAAAAAAAAAAAAAAAACATTTACACGAAGTATTACTAACGCTCTGCAAAGTACCTATACACACTACAATCTACAACTACAACACAGTTCAGTCGTTGTCGTCTGCTTTTTTTAAAGCGAAAAACCGTACGACGATCCATTCATTTGTCAATCAAAGTCGACAGTGCACTCTGCGGAAAGGTGTAACTCTCATGCTAATTTCGCTGAGGCCCCAAAAACAAATATATAAGACAAACCTTAGGAAAACATGTTTTCTACATCATATCTTTTCCTTTCTCTGTCTGCGTGCGTCCCGCGTCGGTCGTTTGTCGCGTCGTCTTGTTGTCCTCGTCATCTCTCTCTATGTAGAAGTCTTTGGAGTTCGAGTTCGGAGCTGGAGGATCGATGTGTTTTGCTTTTTCGTCATTATAACAGCATTATGCGCTTCTTTAAGGGCTTGACTGCATCGTCTCTGTCGTGGCACCTTTATAGTGCGTGTGACAGAATTTAACGTACAAACTAAATATAGATCCAAAGTTGGGTGCAGTGGTTTTCTGGTGACAACGATGACGACGACAAAGACGCTACGCACGACTTTGGAAAATGGATTACAGGTGAGTATCTTCCTTGGACTTGGATTCTTTCTGTGGAAAAAGGGTGCACTTGGATACCAAATTGGAGCTGTGATTTGTGGATGTTGTTTTATGTTGAACAAATACCTAAGTTTTGTTAAAGGAAAACAGAATTTGACAGGTGTTTGAGAAAAAAGAAAAGTTGCAGAGTAGATTTGACTCCTATAATGCTCCTATAAAACTTCCTTTGGACTAAAACTTCCTAAGATTGAAGAAAACTTTGACTTCTGTTTAGGTCATTGACCTCAAAATGCACAAATGCACTAAAATGCACATGCACTTCTACCAACCCTGCAAAGTAAACATACAACTTTCTGCACCATCATGTTGCTGTCCCGTTGTTGGGCGCCACTCAACTCACATATCAATCATCAACTTTGCCATGCCATTTGGTCATAATAAAGACCAATCAAGCGTGCGTCCATCGATTTATTCCCTCTCTCGTCATTCACCCATCCACCACATCAATAAACTGTAATGAAGAGGTCAATCATCCCGCGTAAAGGTTACATAACCTCTTATACTTTACCGACTCACGCGCTTCCATCTTGATTCAATGCGATGGTCATTGCGCACAACGAAACAAAACAAACAAACAAAAAAATCCCGCTTGACCGATTAACTAACTGTAAATAATCGAAATGCCATAATTGCATCGCAATTACTTTCTGCACTTGCTCGCCTTTCTTTATATCCCCTTTTACTGTAGATATTGACTAACTAACAAATTTCGGTGTTTGGGTTTGCTCAATCATAAACCTACAAAAAAAAAAAAGGAAGGGGTCCAATAAGTCAACGGTGCGGTGGTAGAGAGAGATACTAAACTAACTACACGCCCCGATGCCTCGATTGCGATAAAAATGTGCGAAATTAAAAAATAACTTAATAAAAAAGGGCGAAAGTCAACGGTAAACTGCACTTTTCGCCAAATTTTTGTTTAACTTTATTCATTCTTCACCTCAACTTGCACCCTTTATGTGTGTTTTATTTTTATATATTGGTTATTTTACCTTTCTTTTTGGGTAACAAGAAAGGTGCGATCAATGATCGGTTCACCTAATTTACATGGCCGATCATCATCGTTATTTTTTTATTTATTTTACTTTTTTGCGGCGAAAGGGCGAACAGACATTTCTCAAAAACTTACACCGCTAAGCATCCGCAATGAAGACTAACCCTTTCAGTGAATGTTGTACTTGAATTGTGCGGCTTATTGTGGTGATGATTTGCGAGTGATAACAAGCTACACACATGCCATGCCAAAATAAACAACTTAAATATCAGTTTTTTTTTCTGTATCTTTCACTCGATTATACTTTTTTTGTGTTGTTTTTGTAATTTTTTAACTTTCTTTCAATGTAGTTTCTTTGGTTTTTTATTGTTATTACAGAAGACGAGCCAGATAAGCCTCAGATAATATGGCTATTGACCCTGCTGTGCGAGCCAATGCCACAACAACTATATATAAACATGGTAACCCTAATGTAATGATATGGTGTTGTTGGTAATGATGAGATGACTTTATGTATAGTTGTTTGTTTTCTTGTTTTGTTTCTTCTTAATTCTATTTGTGTATAAATATGCTATAATATTGTAAGTTATAGTGAGGAGTGTAATAGCTTTAATAGTTCTAAGGTAACGGAACTATTAAGATTAAAACAACATGGCAAAAGGAGTGAATTAGAGATATCTATGAGTGGAGATGTTTTATGGATGGAATTGGGATATTATTGGAATGTTTTGGTATAATGTCTGTGGTTTTGAACTTTAAAAATGTTTGTCATTTTGGTGGTTTTGTACTATTAGACTTGAGTAATTCTTGAAAAACAGGTCCCGGATGAATTTATCAATATTTATGGATCAGATTTTAGGTTTATGGTTTTCTCATAGATTCTATAGTCAGATATGTCAGATATGTCAGATAGGATATGTAACTGCAGGCACCAGCTTTTGAATACAAAAAGAATTATCAAAATTGGTTCACCTAGTTCAAAGTTATGAGGTCACATACAGAGAAATTGATAACCTCCTCCTTTTTGGAAGTTGGTTAAAAAGGTAAAAGGGAATTCCGTGTCGCTTTTTCCGTAGAGATTCTATCCCAGTATACTAAGGGTGTGATTTAGAGCGATTTTTTAAAAAGCAGTGCTAGCAGTTAGCAGCATATAAAAAGAGCAGCTACTAATATATGCTATTTCATCACTTCTTAAGTTTCTTCCTGACTTGAAATATGATTGAAAAAAATGGAATAAAAAATATATTGAAAGAAGTAACCATATTTTCATGAGAAATTACTCCATGAATGCCTGCACTGAAACAATAGTATTTCAAATTTGATCCCTTTGTTTCGTTAGTCAAATCAAGAACAGAATGCTCACAAAAAAAGGAGTGAAATAATAATGTGCCAAGAACATTTTCTGAAAAAGACCAGTGAGTTTATAAAAGCAGTAGAATTTTAAAGAGCATAGAAAATGTTTACTCTTGTACCTGTTGACTTGAGTCAAGTTCATTATAGAACAATAAAAAAAAAACGCATCAAATTGGATGGGTTTGGGTTTTCTTTAAGGCTATGAACTGGATCAGTGTACAGCGGTATTGATGAGCAATCGCAAAAACTATTCTCTGCTCAGTAGAAGAGCAGAGTTATTAAAAGTAGCTATCACAAAATCAGCCTCAGCTCTACCCAGTACTTCACCCTGAATCCTCTTCTCAACTTTTCAAATCAATTTATTTTAATTTCAATAAATGATTAGGAAAAAGTGTAAATTTTGGAAATTTGATGCCTGAGTATCATATATATAAAAATTAAGCTTGAGAAAATAAGTAAAGTTAAACTATTTTTTTTTTTTTTTTTTTGTTAGTTATACGATTTTTTTCTTATCTGAGTGCAACCTACACGCCTAGGTTCTTGTTACATCTAATGCAAATTATTATTATTAAAAAATTGCAACCTTTTTAAAGTTTTTTTTTTACAGATTAAAAACGTTCTGTCAAATCGAAAAACCTTTAATGTAATAAATGAAGGTAATAAAAAGATCTACAACTTTTACTTCAAATTAATTTTCAAAAAAGCTCAAATAAAAGAGATAATTATGAAGAAAATATTTTTTCAAAAAAAAAACCACCCTAACTCTTAAGCCGAAGGTATAACCGAAAAAAGTAATTTAACAAATATTGTAGTAAATTAAATTATCTTAGATTCAAAAATACGTGAGTTATGTGAAAAATTGAAATTTTTATTAAAAAAAAAATGGCGGCCAAATGACTCCAGATGCGATTGTGCAAAATGTGGTTTTCGACTCGTGTCTTGATACTCTTTCGAGTCCTGAAGTCAAAATGTGTTATACATTTTTTCCCAGACCTCCAGTAAAGTCGGGTGATATGGCACCACGGGTGATATGGCACCCTTTCAATATCTCCCACTTAATGACTTCTTTTCAAAGCAAAAAGAGCAAAATAGAATTCAGTCTGACGTAAGCTTTCAGTGGATGCATTCGGATCCGCAGTAACCATTGCCACTTAAATTTAAAAAATGGACAAACAAAAAAGTGAGTTCAATTTGAGCGAAAAGTTTTTTTGTGTAAAATTGTTGTACGTGTGATTCCAAAAGTATTTGACGCCGAGGGTTCATTTTAACACAAAAAGAACGGTAACGGTTGTATTTTTATGTTTCCTCATTGCAATAACTAAGCAAACGTGATTATTCGTGTCATTTGAAGAAAACATAAGTGTAGTCAAATGGGGGATATGGCACCCAAAAACCTCGGGATATATGGCACCGGTGCCATTTCCCCCGCATCTACTTTTCAACCTATTTATTTTTGAACTGACAATTGTATTTACAAAAAACTTCAGCAAACCAGGCCAAGTGGGCTAAAACCCAGCTCACAGCAGCCGTTGGGGCTGCTGAATGTCAAAAAAAAGCAGGACCTAAGCATTTTGCGATTCCCCTCACACTTAACTACATTAAAAAGGCTTCTTAAATGATCAGAACATAAAAGTTTGCCAAATATCTTTCAGATTGGCTGAAAAGTGCGGAATAAGGCAGTAATCATAATGTCACTTTTGGTTTCATGATTCGAGTACGTCTTTCAACAACACATGCAACAAGTGTCACAAAAAAATATCAAGAAGACATAGGGTGCCATATCACCCTCGATTAGGTGCCATATCACCCTCCATTTTTTCAATCATGTTATTTTAAAGTTTTTTATTTTTGCAAAAAATAACAAGAAATTTTCTTTCATTTAAACTTATGTAACTATTTTGTATTTAAGAAATAGTTTTAAAATAAATCTGCTTTTGTTTGAAATAGAAATCTTCTTTATTTCTCAAGTAATAACGAAAAACGAAAATGGGTGCCATATCCCCCGACTTTACCCTATAATAAAATCTAACTCTCCCGTATACTAAAATGCGTGTCTGGCAAGGTGTTAGGCCCATCCGATGGGTCTGGCAGCTTACAAAAACTATTGTATTAGTTCCCTGAGTATCATAAATATCAGCCTTGAGAAAATAAGGAAAGTAAGTACGTATTTTTCGTACCTTTAGCACCTGTTACCGGTAAAATGGCCGTCGGCACAAGATAGCCAGTATCCATACATTATTAGTATGTCCTAGCACTACGTAATTCCATACATTTTATTCTTGAGAAAATAAGTAATGTCTGGCGGCCCTGGGATCTTGCTCTATACAGACAATTAAGTAAGTAGAAAGAAATAAAATCTCAAAATGTATTTTAATTCCTTTCTCTAAGACCCCATAATAATGTTACTCTAATTCTTGTTTATGTTGCTTTTAGTCCCTAAAAATTTCTGAAAAATTCCCTTCTTCCAATTCTTTCAACACATTTGTCTTCTAGACAGAAGCTTAATTCTAGTTCTCATATAAACAATACCATACACCAAATCCATCTCTTTGACCTAATACCCACCTCTAAGAGCGTCTTAAAAAGACAAAAAACAACAACAACAAAAAATTAACATAAATTAAAGATTTCACCACTTCCGTTTCGGGTAATTAGCCACACCTGTTTAAAATAAGATATACCTACAAATATATTGTATAAAAAAATTAAAAAAATTTTTCTCCTCATTTTCTAATTTATTGGCATAATGGCTTTTTATTATAAATATTTATAAAGTGTTAAAGGGCCTGCTGAGAGAAAAAAAAAAAAGAAATGGATTTAATTTTTTTTATTGCTTGTTACTATCTACCACAACCTTTACCTTCATTTAATTAAAATAAAAACATCCAACTTTGACAGTTGAAATTAATTGCATGTTGTTCAACAATATCTACTAATTAGTGACCAATTAAAAATAAAGAAACTACTTGGTTCGAAATTTATTTATTTTTTTTAAAGAAGATTAAAATTTATTACTTTATTTTAGTTTCCATCTTTTTTTGTTTAAGTGGATTGAAGAAGGTGTGGTCAATTTGGACCCAAATTTCAAAACAACTCTGCACCAAAAAGAAGGTTATAAATATTTGAAAAAGCCTTTGATGTGAATTCAACCCTCTGCAAATCCACGTTAGCCCTAAAAAAGTCATTGACATTTACAAAAAAAATAAAGTAAAAATAACCTCGTGTAGATATTTTTATCGGGGATTGACAAACTCATTGAACTTGTCAGAATTCCGAACCCAAAAAGTTTCTTCTTCACCAATCCATAATGTCATCGCAGGCAAGGAATGTAGATAAGATATAGATACTACATCTATATAGACGAGGTCGCTCTGTATGCAAGCCAGGCAGGCAGGTTGTTCGAGGTATTATATTTTATTGCAAACGAATTACTTCCGCAAACGGAGCACTCTGAGTAAAGTACCAGCTCAACCGCACCATATAAAACAAACCCAAAAGGAATCGTTAAATCATTAAAACATTATACGAGCTACGAACATTCAATTATACGGTTCCAATTCGAATGCATCGTCTCCGGTTTGGCTTTTGCCATATAAGTAGACACACAGAGTATTTGTACGTACACACACCTTTATAGCATAGTACGACGACACGCATATTGCACATCACCATCAGGCTCATATCATCATCAACAGGAGCAAGAGTTAACGGGGAACAGAGGGATAGAGCTCCTGTTCCTGTGCGATGGTCACCATATAGCCCCCATCCTACTTACCAGAGCTCTCCCATGTCTGCCTTTTGGGATTACAAATAGTTGCAAGTGGTACACACACATATCCATAGCGCATTTAACAATGTAAACTTAATTCTCAACCCCAAGCTATACCGACTACTGATGACTATACCGAGGCCCAACCGAGGCGAAGCAAAGCTAAGGCAAGGCTCGAATCGACTCGACTCGGCTCGGGTGTCTGCATATTTACAATACCTTGCAGCGGTAATCCAAATATGTACTTAACAAGATAATGAAAAGTCTGACATTGCAAAGTCAATAAATAATATAGCAATGTACCGTTGTATGAACAACATGGCACCGACCGGCCATCATCAGGCAGGCAGAGGGTTCTTCTGCCTCACATACAAATATCATCCCTTGTTGCAATTGCATATCAGGGCTAAGGGGGGTTTGAATTCGGATTCGTATATTCGGATTTGACAGCAAGGATAAAGGAGGTCGGTGAGTGGCATTGGGCTTAAAGAAAGTTCGACAAAAGCAAAAAAAAAAAAAAAATTGATTTCACCTGTCAGTCATTTCGAGTCGGTGAGTTGGACATACTTTGCTCCTCTTCTCTCGTCTAAGCCGGGAGAGGGCCGCTTAAACACACACTGTACCTATACAGACATTGGCCCCATGTGTGCAATTGACTTTTGGGCTTCCGCTTTTAATTCGATCAGAAGTTAATTAATTTCAACGCTTCTCTCGCTTCTCCGCCAATAAACCCAGGCCAGAGAACCCAGGTGAGTTGTATGTCAGTCGTTAGAGTCGTCGGTCGTGAGTGTATGTGAAGCCACATAAGGAAGCGACGACGTTTGCAACTACTCTTTTACTCGAGAACTCAAACCCAAAGCAATTTATCTCCTTGCTAGCCGCTTTGGATTACCATTTCCAGAGGCTACCTATCCGCGTGCTTACCTCTCTCTTCTCTAAAGGGATACACCACTAAGGCAAATAAAGAAAAATGGGAAAAAACTCACCAAAACAGAAAAAAAAGGAAAGAAGTCCCAATCGAAAAAGCGAGAAATTAAAAATTCAAATTGTTTACTCGATGTCTGTCTGTCATGTGAGCGACTAGCGAGTACTCTTCTCTCGCACACCAAAAAGGAACGAAGAGGAGTTTGTTTGTCCCTGTTTTATGTTTTTTTTTTACTCTTTTATTATTATTTGTTACCTATATGCTGGCCATCAGGATGGGTCTGATGGTCGGAAGAGAGAGCAATCTGTTTGGCCGACAGATTGCTGCCTATTGAACTGGACTGATAGGCAAATGGAGACAGATTTTCATGCAAATTTAATGCGTAAACATGGTCAAATTGGAAATCGCATCTTCTCTTCTATAATGGCAATGTGTGGATAGTGTGTGGATGTGTAGATGACGACAACTTTTGCAAAGGAAAACATGGACGAACCAAAGCAATGACCATGGCAATGATATGGTTGGTAATACTAGGTGAGATGGCTTCAACTTCAAATGTGGTGATGTTGTAGCCAACTATAGTTTGGTGTTGAATGCGGTGCGGGCTTTATATAGCGAGTGTTGGTTGGTACATCATTTTCTGATTTTAGAGCATGATGATGATGATGATGAGTTACCAAAGGACCCAATATAATCAATTATTCTCTTTTCTTGTGGAAGCTCAATTATTCCTTTTTCTTGCTTACGGAAGCTTGTATTGAAACATCTGAGGCCTACCTACCTCTGCTTTTGTTAAACAATGTTTGCGTTGTTGAAAATTTAAGGTACCTATGCAGAAATGAACCAGGTTTTGTATACACTTGCCTTAAGGCATTTCAATATCAAAGTGTTCAGTAATTTCGAGTTCAATTTTTAATGGAACTACAAATTTGTGTCAGCTTTTTTTCTCGCTTATTTTTGAAACTATATAAAAAAAAAAATATGCGAAATAGTTCTCTGGTAACGGTTATATTTTATCATTAAAATTTATCTTATCATTAAAATCCGGAAAACCACAATTCTGAAAAACCCAAAAATATAAAAATATACAAAAACATTTTATAGTGGAGTCAAATTAGCTTTATACCTCGGAATCCAGGGAAAGTCGATGCATCTGAAAAACGAGTATAGGGCTGCATTATAATAGGGTCAAATAAGAAAGTTAAAAAAAGAAATTTCACCGCTCTCGATTACAACAGTTTTTATAGACCGTTTACTGTCATTCCGTATGCAAGCGTCAATCGGAATTGCTGTCTCATTTTAGATTTTGATCAAACTTTGTAGGGATGTTCTCTAGGACTGTAAGGAAGCAAATCCATGATGATTTAATTTTAAGTTGCGTGGTTTCCCCGCTACCCGCATTCGAACTTTTTCAGAAGGTCATTTTTATGTTATTATAGCTTTGCGTCTACTAAAGATATCTTTTTGTTTGAAACGCCATGTTAAAGCTTAAGAGTAGTAATTTTTGAATATATATTAAAAAATTACGTAATAATTATCCCTGAATAAAAATAATTTTTGAAAAACTGGTAATTTTGCTGATTTTTCATGGTTTTTGATTGGCTCCAGAACCTTGGCTATTATATGTAGGAAGCTTATACTTACCAAATATTAAATATAGATATTTTTCAACAAAATAAATCTAAAATGAACTCGATGGCTGTACTCCTTATGCAAAAATTTTAAGTTCAAAGTTTTGAGTTTTTTGAAAAAATATTTTTTTATGCTATGATTTTTTACGATTTGACTAAAGATAGAAACATGAAACTAACAGTGTGTTAAGTTGAAACTTTTTACTTTAAGTCCTCTAAATAAAATTGTGTTATTTTCATATCTTCTTAGTGTACCGCTTGTTTGAAAATTCGCAAAAATGCTAAAAAGCCAAAAAAACCCTACTTAAGGCTATGATTGCACTATGTTTGACATAAGATAGAAGCATGAAATTAATAGTATATTTAGTTTGTACTCTTAGCTTAACACACTGTAAGTTTCACATTTCTTCGTTTAGTCAAATCGTAGAAAATGACAGTATAAAAATTAGCTTTTTTAAAATACTCTATACTTTGAACTTAAAATTTTTGCATAAGGAGTACAGCCATCGAGTTCATTTTAGATTTATTTTGTTGAAAAATATCCATATTTAATATTTGGTAAGTATAAGCTTCCTACATATAAAAGCCAAGGTTCTGGAGCCAGTCAAAAACCATGAAAAATCAGCAAAATTACCAGTTTTTCAAAAATTATTTTTAATTCAGGGATAATTATTACGTAATTTTTTAATATATATTCAAAAATTACTACTCTTAAGCTTCAACATGGCGTTTCAAACAAAAAGATATCTTTAGTAGACGCAAAGCTATAATAACATAAAAATGACCTTCTGAAAAAGTTCGAATGCGGGTAGCGGGGAAACCACGCAACTTAAAATTAAATCATCATGGATTTGCTTCCTTACAGTCCTAGAGAACATCCCTACAAAGTTTGATCAAAATCTAAAATGAGACAGCAATTCCGATTGACGCTTGCATACGGAATGACAGTAAACGGTCTATAAAAACTGTTGTAATCGAGAGCGGTGAAATTTCTTTTTTTAACTTTCTTATTTGACCCTTTTATAATGCAGCCCTATACTCGTTTTTTAGATGCATCGACTTTCCCTGGATTCCGAGATTTTACAAATTTTATGTCTAATTTGACTCGACTATTAATAGATAGTTAAAAAATTCAAAATTTTTTTGATTTTTTAAACAATTTTTAACTTTGTTTATTTTTTAAATATTTTTTTTCAGAAACTTCCTTGAAATTGGCATTGAAAATGTGAAAAAGTAATTCAGAAAATCTAGAATCGCAAAAACCCAGATTCAAGAAAATCTAAAATCCGGAAAACCACAATTCTGAAAAACCCAAAATATAAAAATATACAAAAACATTTTAATAGATAGTTAAAAAATTCCCAATTTTTTTGATTTTTTAAACAATTTTTAACTTTGTTTATTTTTTAAATATTTTTTTTCAGAAACTTCCTTGAAATTGGCATTGAAAATGTGAAAAAGTAATTTCTTCTGAACTGCATACCAAATTTTTATTGGCACCTATAGGTACCTACCTACCTGCAAAAAACTATTTTTTTTAACAAAATTGGCATTATTGGATGTTTAAACTATTAAACGATCGGACCCTTCGGATATGCAAGTGTTTTAAAACTCTCTTTCCTCCTATTACTTAAAAGCAATTATGTTTGTTATTTTCTTTCTTTTCTTTAAAATTAAACAAAAAAAAAATACATTTTTCTGTGAAATAAATAATCAGTTTAAGAAAATAAAAACAAAAAAAAAACACCCAAAAGTATACTTAACTTTTTTGTTTCAAAGAAATAAAATTTCTAAGTCTTCTTCTTTTAGCGATTTTCCTAGAAGTCATCAAATTACAATACAACACACCATCATCATTGTCATCGTCAAAGAGGAATTATTGTGTTTTCTCATTTTACACCATGAGCTATAAGAATTTTGCACACGTTGAAGACAACACCGCCACATAAAAAATGTGCTCTAAGTCCAACACGTTAAAGCACCCTTAATCCTCAACAATTAACCCCCATAAAAATGGACTAGACTTTTAAAAATAAACCAACAACAAAAAAAATACTGTCAACACATTCCTTTACGTTTAGATATAATGTTAGAAAAATTAGGGGGTTCGGTTAGAGAGAGGATTAAGGATTAATCGAAGAGGCTTACTTTTGGCCCATTTAGAATTGTCTGACGATGGTAATATGAAAATAAAAGAACTTAATAGCTAGAAGTATCGATTTTTCATCAAAAAAAAAATGCAATCTTAATTGAAAAATATTTGACCCATTAGCTTTTTTCACTCGAATCGAAATTTTGTCGGAGACCTAGCTATCAAAAATAACCTCGGTTTCCAATATCAAAAATGAATAATTCGTCAAGGTGTCAAATCACACGAAGAATCTTCTTAGCTGTCACCTAACACATCCAAATAAGACAGAATGGAGGCTGAAAAATTCAAGCTTCTGGAGTTTAGCTAAAAGATCATATACCTATATCAAGTTTCCAGTTTTGTCTCACAACCCGTGTGGTTGGTTTGAAATTCTTTGTCAGGCAGGTATACCAACATATCACCTCGCGGCTACCGAATTCTCAAGAATTTTTCCTAATCTCACTTTCATCTTCATCGTCTTCGAGATGCCCTCACCTATGAAAGGGGCGGTGACTGTGTGTTCTCATCATCAGCCATCATCATTATATCGATTTGGAGTATGGAACCTATAAAAATAACAACAACAAAGATCGACAAAAAAAAAACAAGAAGTAAACGCATCCATCGGAACGTTCTAGAGAGAGGAGAAGCCATCATCATCATATCACGCAAATGTCTTCATATAGTTTACACTCCATATGATGGTAAAGAAGCCCAATACAATGTTTATAGGAGGAACGAAAGAGACACTAACTATATCGGCATTAAAGCTGACAATGAAGTACCAGTGTTTTCAGGAGACCTTGAATGCTTGAGTTGAATTTCATGTGGTTTACAGAAGAGCGAACACGGTTAGGCGAAGTTGCGGGCGGGAGGACGGGAGCAGTAACGTTCGGCGGTGTCTTGGCGGTAGGGTTCGTCATTATTCAACTTTATTTTATACTTTTGCTCATGTTTTTCATTGTTTGTCACATTTTTTTAAGGAATTTTTTGTTTTTATTTCTTCTCTTCAGATGGCAGTAGTTTATATTGTGGTCCGTAAAAAAAAAAAATATGATACGTTTATAGTCACTACATTTTTAGCACGAAAATGAAGAAGCTCCTGGCTTATTTGCCCCACCTCCTGAGGTATGTTGGCGGTATGGAATACCCTAGACCAGCATAATGCATGATGGCAGTTCCAAGAAATTGTAATACCACAAACAACACAAAAATAAAGTATGCACCGATATTGTGCTGTTTAAGGAAAAATATTTTTGATGAAATAAAATCTGATGACAGACACATCGTCATCGGGTTTGGTTTGGACTCGGGGTTGGTAGAGGTATATTGATATCCTTGATACTTTTGAGCTCTGCTGGATGATGAGACAGACAAGTCGATGTTTTTATTGGCCCGCTTATTATTAAGAAATATGTCATTATACTTTGCATTGCGGTGAATATACTTGTTTTTTTTTACGGAATAAAGATAGCGATGTTATTATATTTTTGACAGTTTTATTTCGGTGACATGTTTGTGTAATCGGAGACAGAAATGTATTTTTGGAAATGGAATCTGTTTTTGTCAGCCGAAAAATGTCAAAGATTTTTCTAAAGGCTTCTTGTTGAGTAAGATGTCATTGGCCTTTGATAACTGGTATTGCATACGTTATAAAATATGCAATTCATCATGGCGAAAGGTCTGATAGTCAGACAATAGTTTTGAAAAAAGTTAAAATTCGTGCTACACAGAGAGAAAATAACTTTAGTACTGGTATTTTTAACATTATTTCTGGTAGGTTTAACTAATTTCTGGTATATTTAACTATAATTCTGATTAAATATACCAGAAGTTAAGTTATTTTTGTCATTGTTTTTTTTTCATACGGATTCAGAAATTGGCAAAAAATGGAGTGAAGCACTAAGGACAGGTCTACCTAAATTTCATCGATATTTTAGTGCAAAATTTCTTTTCGAAATTTTGAGACACCCTGTAGTTAAATTTAAATAAAAAGGGCTCTCCTCAAAACTAGCATTAAACCTATAAAATTTTCTTATATGTATAATAACTTCCCAACACTCGATGCTTAAAAAATAATGAATAGTTTCCACTTAAGTTCTCTGTGCATAAAATTATCATTTCAATTATTTCAAGCATTGATTCTGCGCCTGCTCATAACCACTTTTAGAATTAATTCTTAATTAGTCTTATTACTTTTTCTATACCGAAGCCAAAGGCTCAATTAAATCAAATAAAATGTGTTATTTTTTTTCTTAAAGATTTTTGTAGATAAAGTCTAGTGATAAAGATGTTTATTTAGAGATACTTCGTGTTGCACGTCAAATAGTAGAAAAAAATAAGATACAATTCTTGTGCAGCAAGTTTTACACTTCTATAGCAGTTAGATGCTGATGCAACATACGTACCTACGCCTTATCTATTTACACAACAAAAAACCAACAACAACAACAGAAATAAAATGAAGAAGAACTCACAGACTCAATTAACTAGACAAGACAACCCGTTATTAATAGCTTGTGTCCTAAATCATGTTCTTATCAATTAATTTATGCTCAAAAGCCATTAGGCGAGCATCGGTTGCAATTAAACTCTGAAAGGTTTGTTGATATTTTTTGTTAAAAGAATCACATTGACTGTGTTGCTGCTGTTGCTGATGCACCACCGCTAATTTCAAAACAATTTTTTTTTTTTTTTTGTTGGTTAAGTAAAAAGATAAGATACAAAAATAGAAGAAAGATCTAATTGTGGAAATAAAAATAATGAAAAATTCAAATCACACTTTATTGTTATTATTTATATTTTATTTATTGAACTTGTTTGGTTTCATAAAGTATTGATTTGAAATTGCTTTGGTTTCATATAATAATTCATTTAAATGAGAAGTTTGTTTCTAGATTTTTTTTTTGCAAATTAATTAAATTTTCCAGTTAAATGCTTTTATAATTTATAAAAAATTTGCTTTTAATAAAAATATTTGTCAAATTAACAAAATGTGTTTTAAATAACAAACTTAGGTTCTGACATATTATGATTATTTCGAACAAGATAGCCTTTTTAACATGCTTGAAAGTAAAAATTCCAGAAAAGGATTTTCAAGTTTATGGTCCTTCTGACACAGATTTAAATAAATGGGCAACGAAAATTGTCAATCGAATTCTACTTCTAATTAAAAATAAACAAAAGCAATAGCCCCATATCAATGCTTTTGATGCTTAGATTTCAAAAATTACTCAATAGATTTTATTTCCTGTTTGCAAATCTGTTATTGTAGAAAATAAGCGAAAAATACACACAAAAAGAATCAAATCTAAGAACACCAAAGTTTATGACAAAACATTTCATTAAGTAACATTTGGTCCCTGATTCACTTTTAATACCTACTCCTTTTTGTCACTACGTTTAGAAAGTACTACTTGGTAAGACTTGGTATGAGATTTTTAAGGAAATGCTAAACGACTAAGATTTCAAAAAAATATCAAATTTTTGTTGATTTTTGAAAAATAAAGTGTTTTTTGTTTTAAATCAAAATTTATCAAAAAAAAAAAATAATATCCAAATGTTTTCTCATAATCAGTTGAATGTCTTACGAATAATCAAACGATTAGTTAAGAGAGGTGCCTTCTGTTATGTTTAGTACATATTCAAAAAATACATTTTTTGAATTCAAAAATTCAACACTATTTGCAACATTAAGCTCAACTTACGGTTATGTGCGAAAATCAAAAAAAATTACAAATTCGAAAATCGTTAGAGCTGTTCTTAAAATAAATAATTTATATATTTTCATATGAACATTTATTTAACACTTTTTCAAAATCAACACTTAAAAACAAAGTTTCAAAAAAATTCATCAAAAAATTCATTTTTTTTAAATATATATCCAAAAATTATAAATGTTCGTTCTTGATGATTCTCATGAATTCGAATGACCAAAAATAAATTTTTATAAAACTTATTTTTAATGGCAGAAACAAATTTATAACGCTCAAGAAATGTCTTGTAAATATATTTTTGAAGTGAAAACTTCTTTAGTATCGTAGTGATTTAAAACAAGATGAAACGAAAAAGCGATACGACAAAATCAATTGATCATAACTTTTTTTCGACATGGTTGGCTTCAAAAAATTCTTACTTTTTTTGTAGTCATGGTAGAAATATGATTGAAGCGTCATATAAAAGGTGAAATAATAATGATATAAAATTACTCATAGGTTGTCTTTTAAAAAATGGATTTAATGGCGTTAGAAGAGAAAAGAGATTTATTGTTTGGCTTTTTTTATGAAAACTAATTGGGTTAAAAAAATCTAGCTCTTTTTATAGATGTTGTATAGACATGGTCGATATAAATATTTTGAGCTGAAACAGAAAATATAAAAAAAGTGATGGAATAAAAAAAAGTTATATTTTTTCGATTTTTTTAAAATGATTTTTGAGGTTTCACTTGAACCACATGTAAATTGCACACATGATTTTTTTTTTAATCAATCTTTTCAAACTTTTATTAAAAAAAAATATTGCAAATCTCATGATGCGTATAAAGTATCTCTAAATTTTTTTTAACTAAACTGAAAATAATACTAGTAACTATTTAAAAAAAACATAAACAAAAAAATTACTGTAAAAGATTCAAGCAATTTTGCAATACTCGGGCAGACGACAGATATTTCATGCCTTTAAAGTTTTTCTCAATGACTTTATGTACTATTATATTGAATAAAGATCTTTCTATCTGAAATAATTTGTTTATGCAATTCCCTCAAAACAAGTGGTATCTCTAGTTTGAAGATTTTTTGTATTTCTTTTCGTTAAAGTCGATTCAATCATTTGCTAGTGATTCAAAAATGAAACGGTTCGATGCCGATGGTTCAAAAAATATTTTTTTACTTTAAAGAACTATCTAATTAGCTTCATTGGTTAGAGCTATTTTTGAGAAAAATCATTTTTTTTTTATTTTAGCTATAGTACCTACAGTTAATTTTGGTTTTAAAAATAAAATTTCAATTTGGCCTCCACGGAATCTCAAACTAGGCACAACCAAGTATGGTATACATAGAATATACAGTTGTTTCAAGAGTAGACAAAATAATGTACTAATTTTTACCAAGCCACTTTGCTTAAAATACGTTACGTAGAACTTTATCCATCAGAAACCCATTTCACCGTAATTGCATGTGGTACATGTGCATTGTCAGGTTATTATTTTTGACACTTATTGTGTAGGTATTAAGTTTATTAGACATATCTTGTTATGATCTCATTTTGTGGAACTAAATCCCACATTCCATTATAAGATGATTGGCACAAATCATATTTAAGATTTTTATTTTGACATCAAAAGAATTTTTTGCTAAATATTTTCCAAAATTTATTACTCACGACTAAAAATTATTATACCCCGAACCCAATCAATCCATCACACCTTAAAATGTCAAAAACATAATAACTTCTATCATCACAGTGAATATACATAATATAAAGTCGCCCCCTGTCGGCTGTCATCGTTAAACAACAAGTGAGCTTATCTGACCTTATGTCCATTTAATTTGCAACGATCAGTTTTTAAAATGCCTGTAATTGCGTAAATCACCTATTAAAACAGCCCACGAAGTCATAAAGGTTATAATATTCTCTCTTAAGGCTTTGTTTTCTTCATTCACTGTCTTTGATTTAACAAAAAACGAACAAAAACACTCTTGAAGACGGGAAGGGGGGACATGGACACTCCGCGTGCATTTTAAAGATCTATAAACGAACAACGCCAACACGGTTCTGGCTGACTCAAAAGATCTATAGTGGAGTTGTTAGTTTAGACACATTTATTAGGATTACTACTTCGACTTTTGAGTTATCACCAAGAGTGGTTCTTTATTGTCGTTTTGTGTTGTTGTTTTGAGTTGATTTTGTTGTTTTTTTTTTCAAACTTTATTATTATTTTGATTTGATTTGCCATAGATGAAGCCCACCTGGATATATTCATTCTTTGGGTCTCTGGAGCTGGATTGGAGCTGGAAAATATAATTTCGTTTCGTTTAATTTGTATTTATTGAACCGTTGTGTCGCACTCTGGTTCATTGGAGGTGAACCGTTTATATTTCTTTTATCCTCGCACTCGCGGCGCGCGGGTTCGGTTCAAGTGGGTGGGTGTGTACAATAATCAATTTTCCCACCCAAAGAAATTAATAAACGTCATGTAGACTTGCGTGGATGATGGAAAATTATGATTTTTTTTTTCTTATTTTTGGTTTTATTCTTAAGTCACAGAGATTTAAAGTTTTATTTTGGGTGCGTTGAGAAACAGCTGTTAAAGTCACAGTATCAGTTTTTTAAAGGAGTTATAATGTGCCTTGAGGCATGAAAATGTTATTCTATTAACCGGGTTAATTGGAAAATGTTTTATGTCTCTGTCGACAGATTTTAGTAGTTTTTGGTTTTTTTTTTAATTTAAAATGTGAGAACAGAATTTCAAATGCAGTAAAATATGAGACGGTAAAAAATGTGTTTCTTAAATTACTTTATTATTCACATGGATATAGGTAAGTAAAATCTTGCTGGAACACACTTTGCAATAGCAAACAAAAAAATAAAACCATTAGCCCAGACTTACTTTTGCAACAACATTCGATTGTGAGACATATTTTTACCTGGAATGTGTCTTATTTCTTTTACAAAAAAGCTTAAAAAATCTTAAAATTAAAAAAATCGAAAAAATATCACTTTTTTTTATGACAACCTACAATAAATCGTTGAACCATCTTAAAGTTTATTGTTTCAGCTCAAAATATTTATATCGACCATGTCTATACAACATCTACAAAAAGAGCTAGATTTTTGTTAACCCAATTAGTTTTCATAAAAAAAGCAAAACAATCAATCTCTTTTCTATTCTAACGCCATTAAATCCATTTTTTAAAAGACAACCTATGAGTAATTTTATATCATTATTATTTCACCTTTTATATGACGCTTCAATCATATTTCTACCATGCCTACTAAAAAGTAAGAATTTTTGGAAGCTAACCATGTCGAAATTTCAAACTGAGATTACGGTACTTCCTCTACTGCTGGCTAGTCATCAGCAACAAATCTTCACAGGTGTTTTGAGGTATTTTTCAAGTTTTTCAATTAAAGATTATATAACTTGTAGAGCACGTACCGTTATGTGTGATATATTAAATGAATGGTAATATTATCAGCATGCGTATTAAAGTTAAATAAATTTGTTATGTGCTCTAGATCAAAAGATATAACGTGTTTAGAAAAAGAACATCTTTTCACCGTTATCTCAGAATTTTGAATATGAAATTAATTGAAATTTTACACAATTATAATTTATTTAATTATCTATCTACTGTATAATTTCATTCATCTATCTATTAAAACATAAAAGTTATGATCACTTGATTTTTCCTGTCGCTTTTTCGTTTCATCTTGTTTCAAATCACTACGATACTAAAGAAATTTTCACTTCAAAAAGTTGAAACGGGCCACTGTGTGCGTTTAAAAAACTCACGCGTTACATGTAGCTCTGTGATTTATGTTGTCTATCAATGTATTCAAAAAATTCTGAAATTTTGTTCGAATGTATCATTCAATAATTGAATCATTTATTTGCAAAACATGATAAGTCCACTTTTTTTTCAAAATTCGTTTTTTTGACTAAATTTGTACTCCAGGGATAACCACGTCTGTCTTTAAAATATCAACTATCTACTCCATCTATATCCGATTTTACAGCTACGCGAAATATTTTTTTAGCATCAAAAACAGAATAAGTCCCGGACTTATCATCTTTTGAAAATAAACAACAGCTTCTTTTTATGTAAATGGTATATTAGATTAATGGCTGAAAATCTTAAGTTTAAAGCTACTTTAAAGTTGAATTAGCAGTCCGGACATTGTATTTTATTCTCAAATACAATTGTTTGATAGACTGGGGCTAAAAGCAAAATTGCATATCCATTTAAAAACTAATTTCACATCCGTTTATTTTCAAAGTATGATAAGTCCAAAAGCGTTTTTATTTTTTATCTTTTGAGCTATCGCTCCAAAAATTAAAAACGAAACGGTATTTTGTAGCTAGGCAAGAGTTCTACAGAATATATTTTTTATAAATTTTTCTACGCATATCAAAAGAAAATAGAACGTTTTTTTCTTCTCCTGAAAAATTTAAAATCATGGACTTATCATATTTTGCAAATAAATGATTCAATTAAGAACTACAGAAATATTCGTTCTTGTTGATTCTCATGAATTCGAATGACTTAACAAAAATTATTCCAAATATTATTTTTCAAGGCAGAAGCAACAGATAATCTTTTAAACTATTAATTTCTTGGCTTTTTAATGCTTAAAAAATGGAAAATTTTTAAATGTTACATATAGCTATCTTCAGTTTATGGTATTTTATATTTGCTTTAAAAGTTTATTCAACAAATTGTACAGATTGACAGTTTAAAGTTCAGTTAAATTATGAATTGAAAAGAAGTAAGTTCTTTTTACATCATAAGGTTCTTTATGTCTTATACACCTGCCTTGATTTTGTAGAACAAAGCAAAGAAAGATTTTTATCTGTAAAGTAAGTACTCTAAAGCAATCAGTCTTAATAAAGTACATTCCCATCACCTGTTCCAATTACTCTGTATATTTTTTTATAAACTCTATTAACCAACGTAAATAAAGCTTAGCCTTGAATCCATTATAGAGTCGGTAAGTTCATACAAAATTATACCTTTATGTAGTTTGAAAACAAATGAAGTGTCCATTCCAAATGACTATACATTAAACCACGTCCTAATGACCCATCTGTACCTTAGTTGAAAGACATACCAGCCGGTATCTATACAATTGACACATCCCTTCGAAATAAAAACCAAAGTACATTATCATGATTACTCAGCAAGAGAGAGATCTTATTGCATATCTTGAATTGTTTTAACACGCCACATAGTCTAGCCTCAAATTAAGGCTCAATCAGCTAAATGACACCATCATGTTTTGTTGCGTGGCATGAAATTCACTGTCATGATACTAATTCGCCTGATGGCTGTGCGATGCACATAATCAAGAACATATCCCCGAACAATGCGAATCGCGATCATTTAACGACCTCAAACACTCTTTAGTGTAATAATTCCTCTGATCCGCATCCCTTAAGCTGATGTGTCTTGGTATCTTGAGAAGACTTTGCTGCTCTGTCATCATCATCATCATTATAAGACTCGGCGCGAGAAGTGACTGAAATCGAGTGTAATAACTTTGCTGGACTTGCAACATAAATTCTCATCTGCCACTCTCTGTGATGTGCCTGACCTCAAAAACCCATAACCTTGCGTTCAGCTTCAGTGGCATAGCCATTGGCTATATAGAGGCCACCCTCTGGTGGCACTATCTCTGGATATAGACTATATAAAAGTGACTCCCTGATGCGACTTCTTGATTTACGTTCACAAAAAAAGTTCAGCATTGCAATTGTATCATCTCGGGCAATCGTGGTGGGCATCTGGTTGGTCACTGATGGTCTCTTGGTCATTTGGAAAAAAAAAGGGGGACCTTCTATCATTAATTTCATTTAATTTCTTCAAACTGAGTCAAGTTTTGTTTTTGGTTGTTAGTTTTTTTTTGACTTTTTTCTGTCATTTCCATCAATTTCTTCTGGATCTTGCGGGGTTCCGCGTTTGGTTCATTTGAGTTGCACTTAACGCTTCGCTTTCGTAATCTTTCACATGACGCGATACCGCGCTGCGAAGCTAACATCACGCACTTTTGTCTTTGACTTTTCGACTTCGACCGTTCGTCGTCGATGATCGTTCCGTTTTTTTTTTCAGTTTCGGTTGCCGGTTCTCGCGCTGGTATCATAAATTTTCGTAATGACCCTTGATAATGAAGCGCAGACGATTAATTGGGGACACTGCAATGTCTGGTTGTTGTGGAGGCTTCCTGACTCCTTCACCATCCTCATCATCATCATCATGATGTTGAAGTGATGAACGAACATGTGACTTGCTTGCTCTCTGCTGTTGGCATCCCAAAAACATCGAAACGAAGAAAATGGTTGTGCGTTCTTGTTTTTCGGGCGAAATGAGGAGCAGATTCCTTGCCACATTGCGCAGTAAGCGTTCCGTGTTGTTAAGTTATTTTTTTTTTTTCCTTCAGCAATTCTTTTTTAATTTCTTTTTTTGTTTTGGTTGAATTGGGACTTCTTTCTGGAGATGTTAAGACGGGGCGAGAGAGAGAGAGAAAGATCTCTTGAGTAATGCGGTTGTTAATTAGGCTCTGGGCTTTTAAAAATAGGGTGCAACATAAAATTCTGCAGCTTTTGACGAAGTTGATTGATAATTTTCGACAAACATTGCTTGTGACATGTGTGTTGTTGTTATGTGGTATGGTTTTTTTCTTATCCGGGGGAGAGGGGTAAGCAAACAAGCTGCTCTCATTACGAAAGAAGATAAATGAGGTGTAGCGGGTTCTTGTTTTTGCTTAAAAGACCGATACTTTAATTAATCAAAATTGCATTAACACTTTGATCAGAAAAGTTTAAATGCGTTAAATGGAAAATAACAGACAGCTGCTTTTTTTTTTAGTCATTTAATACAAATCTTTAGGTATATATAGGTGTGCAGTTCAGGATAGTTTTGATCAACTTGAATTCCTTAAGAAAATAATTTCATTGATACTGATCAAAATCTGAAAAATGTCCTTGCATTATTAAAAGAGATCTAATTAATGATGGTTTAGTTTGAGAAAAAAACAGAAGCGTGATCAGAGACTTAATTATCTCGTGTTTTGAAAATATTTTCAAAAAATGTTCGGTAGCATTTCTTATAGTCAAACCATTTTGTATCATTTTTGTTTTACGTTTTAAGAACTTCACCGTTAATCTTGCTGTCAAAAAAGGATTCAAGTTTGAGTTTAATTATACTAAAGGTAAAAGAACTTAAAACATACTAAACAGAATACAGAATTGAAGAAATAGTCTGAAAAAATCAATCAAAAGTAAAAGCAAGATTCTTGGTCAACAGCTTCTGAAAAATGAAGTTTCGCATGTTATAGCTTGTATAAAGCTTGTATAGAGCTTGCTTCAAAACAAATCGCTGGTTATGGTGATGCTGAATGCATTTGATTTTGACGCCCTCTAGAGGCGAAATTTAGAACTATATTTTTGTAATTGTAGTATTTAAAAGAGAAATGTTCTTGTTTGTCAGGTTTAAGTTGTATTATGGAACGAAATCAAAAAAAAATTCTTGAAGATGCTCAAATTATAAGCTGGAAAAGATGAGGGTGTACCTAGTTGAAAAACCAGAAGACTCAAGTGGCAATACTCATACAATCGTAAACTAATATGAAAAAGCAATAGCCCCGCTTACCTAATATAGGACCAAGGAGCTTGGCAAGTTTTCGGATTTTTAAAGCGAAAATTGTAGAATTTCATGGGCCAAAGGTTTTACTGTTTTATGCAAAGGAGTTTTTCAGTATAAAGCTACTATTATCGGATGATCAAAAAGACTTGTTAATTTGATATCAAACTCAATTATCCTTAAAAACTACTCAACATCATCTACCTTAAAGTTAATGCACTTTAAAATGGGAATATTAAGTTTCATACCAAAAAAAAATCTTTGACAACAAAACATCGATTATGTATTGTTAAACCCTGTCTGTCATATGATAAGAAACTCAAAACCAAAATGCATTTCCAAAATGCACACAATGCACTTATCCCGCAGGCTTCTCAATGCGTCACCATCTTGCTGACTTAAGGAGCTATCTCTCGGTGTGTCCCAAACACACAAAAACACATACATTGCAGTGTGTCAATAAAAGATAAAAAAGGGTTGGGTCATTGGTCCCTGGATGTGTTGTATATGGCCCGTCGCTGCTGGCCACCACCACCATCGGCAGCTACTGCGCAAAGAAAATTCAGTCTTTTGTTTGGGAGCAATTAATTCCGAATGTTATTTCCTTTCATTAAAATTCCATAACTCGCTCTTGGGCGATAAACTAAACGGCCGTTGTCGTCAAGGAGTATAGCGTTTGACAGTGCAGTGGCTGCTGCAGCGGCGGCGGCGCTGGCTGCCAGGCGACGGTAGTTGGACAGACGACGACGACGGCTTTGGCGGTAACGTTTAAGCCCATTGGAATGCTGCCGGTGTTGTATTCTGTCCCGACACAGTACCGCACTTACGCCCAAAGATATTGGGTTACACGCAACCTGGTCCGACAATAACAAGTCAAAAATAATTTTCAGCCTCTGCTGAAACTATAGGTACCTACATACAACTGCACCAGAAAAGATCCGTGGGCCGAGAGTATATAGAGGTAGGTATATTATTTTGGGACCAAAATAATAATATGGACAAAAGGCCAACATGACATTTGTATAAGGCCCCCATGCGCATAGAGGATATATGGTGCAGCTGTGACTGCTAGGAATGTACGTTACCCTATATATGGCAGCTCTCTTCCACTGCGGTCTGTTTGATTTTCGGCACACATTACAGAATGGGGGCTGCGTGAACTTATTTCTTTTTCTTCGTTTTTCTCTCCCCGTGCGTACCTTGTCTTACCTACCGTGCTTGAAACTATTAATAAATTTAAACACCTTTTTTGGTGTAAGCGCCAATTATCCACACCCGTTTGGTCGCAACATCACATCACGATGAGTAATGACAGAAATAAGGACGAAATAAATTCTTCCAGAAAAAAAGGACTAAAAAAAAGGGTTACCGAATCAACCGTCATCATCGTCGTCCTTTAAAGTGCATTATTATTTCGTTCATTTTTTTTTTCTCAAAACATAAAAACTGAAAATTGAAAAAAAAAATAATGTCATTGGAGTCCTTTTGTTCGCGGTTGCGCCTCGACTGGCGTTCACATTTCAATTAATTTGAATTACAGGACGTTATTTGAAATTAAACAAAAAAAACAGAAAAAAAAATATGAAAAAAATTCACATAATACGAAATGCATTTTCTACGTGCACACTTCAATTTAATGATATGACGCGACATATGCGTTAGATTGTGCAATTGTAAAGGACGACAATTCACAACCAACACCAATTTGAAGGACAAAATTAAAATATTTTAAACAAAAAAAAAAAAGCGGATTCCTTGTAAAACAAGAAAAAAAAAATGATTTTTTTTTTATTAATTTCATGAACCACCATCGTGCCGAGCCAGGATAAAAAAATGGATCCTTTGTTAAAAATTATTGCGTTTTTTTTTCAACATCTCATCTGAAGCCCAAAACTTCAACAAGATTCATGATTCCAAATTTTTTGTTCTTTAGGTTTTTTTTTTACTGAAATTCAAATTTAACCCTTGCGCATTATAATATTGTTTGATGGTATAGCTGATGTGAATGCGTTTTGATATCCTGAATCCTGCTTTCTGATACTACCTTAGGGAGGAGGGTAAGTTTATAATATTTTTTTTTTTTTTGTTCATCTAGAAAGAGGGATAAGTGCACGTTTGATTCATATTTTTTTCTTAAGGATTTTTTTCTCTCTTTATAACACTATTGTCCTGGATTTGTTTGAGAGGGAATTTATATATTTTTAAAGTTTGGCCCGTATTTTTATTTATTTTTTTTTATCACGATGAACCATTTGGCAGGACTCAATTGCGCGTGTGCGCATTTACATATTTTTTTTGTAAAAAAAAAATCTTTATCAGATTTATCCCGTTGAAAGAGAGACGTATACCTATAAAAGGTATTCGTTTTAGATTTTTAGAAAAAGATATAAGTAATGAAAAATTACTCCCGACAGGCGCAACTGATTTTTTTTTTAACTCAAAAAATATGTTAAAGAGTTTTTTTGCATCATTTTTTTAGGTTTTATATAAAAAAAAAAAACAGATATCACTGAGTGTCAGAAAAGTCTGCTCGTTTTAATAAGGATATTTTTGTTTGACATCATGATGTTAACCTATTTCAATTTTTTTTTTTTTTTTTCAAATTTGAAAACCTACACCTGGGTAATGAGGCTGAAATAATCCAATCTGTTGTTTCTATTCGTTCCTAGTCTACTACACATGTCCATTTTGTGATCTTGGATTTCAATGACAAAATTAAGAGCTTAGGTATAAGTTTGCATGGAAGTTAATTGAAATTAACAGGATAAAAAGGAAACATCTCATTACTTCAACAATCTTCTGCTGAATTTAATGAATAATGTCTGGTTTGACTCAAAATAAAAGCTCCTTTATAGAAATGACCCAATATAAAACAAACAACGTAAATCGAACAATATTTAATATCAGATTCAAAGAAATCTATCCATTATAATCATTTTTATCAAAAAAACAAAACCGACTTCCATGATTCAAAACGGGGTTTTATGGTTTTTCTAATAGTTCCTATGTTTTAAACTGAACGAAATTGAAATGGGACCACATTGCAGCCACTAGCTTTCCAATACAAAAAGAATTATCAAAATTAATTCACTCTGCCCAAAGGTATGCGGTCCCAAACATAAAAAAAAAAAAAAAACTATCGAATAAAAACTACCAAACTATCGATAGTTGTAAAATATTCATTCATTCGATAGTTTTAAATCATTCATTCATTTAGTTGCTATTTTTATTCGACTAGTTTTTTCATTCGAATAGTTTTTTCATTCGATAGTTTTTTATTCGATAGTTTTCTCATTCGAATAGTTTTCTTAAACGATATTTTTTTCATTCCAATAGTTTTTTTATTCGATAGTTTATTCGATAGTTTGTAATCGATAGTTTTTATCCGATAGTTTATTCGATAGTTTTTATCGATAGTTTTTTATTCAAATGAATAAATGAATGAATGAATAAACTATTCGATAGTTCAAATCATTCAGTTACTAACTATCGATAGTTCAAATCATTCGATATTTCCCATCACTAATAATATCAAAATCTTTCAAAACATTGATGGTAAAGCTGAGGTTTAGCACTGGTTCAAGATCCATGTATATTTAAATAGCTAAATCTATGCTTGAACCATCAAATTTGAACAACAACAAATCCGCTGAAATCGGCAAGTCGAATTCTTGAACCAAGGCTGAACCACGTTTGTATACAACTGGCTCTAAGCCATCGAAGTACCCTTCATTCTTTACTCAACTATACAATGTATTAAATTAGAAAGTCAAACACGAATAATAACGTGAGTTCCACTAGGAAAAAAAAAATCCTATTCAAACAAATAATCGTCTTAATTCTCGATACTAGTTTAACACTGCGGTATCTTTTAATCAAGCTATAAAAAAAGGATATTTTTTATGACCCTATCTATTACGCTGTGTGTAAATTCGACAATAAACTCTCGCAGAGCGGTGCACAAAAGACGGAAGTCACTTTTTATAGATCTTACAATAAAAACGCGCAGCAGTGTGATGGTGACCAATGTACAACCAAACAACGTAATGCAACGCTTACAAATCACCAGCAGGCCAAACTAAAACAAACTAAGAAAAGGTGAAGAACCATTTCCTTCTTTGTTTCGTTTTTATTGACTTTAAATAATTGTATACGTTTGTGTACCTACTTGCATCAGACGACCACGTTCGTTCCTTCGTTGGTTTGTTGGTTGGTCAAGATGAACCTCATTTCCGGATGAGAATCTGATGCGAGCGAGGTGTTTTTTTATGTGTCATTCGCGTTTCGTTTCAGTTTATGACCACTCACATGAAGTCACATCGCGCGCACAAATCTCCTTCTCTCTCATGCACGCCAAGGATGTTGATTTCCTTTTAATAGCTGCAATTATCGGTTGTGCACACAAACACACTCACAACAATAATGATCCAAAGGAGGCGTGATGCGGAGCCAGAGATACTTCTGCGGACTGCCCAGTTCCCAGGTCACCATATATGGAATGGATTCATATCGCGAGAATTTCGTCCCAAAAAAAAGAAGATCGCTATGTTGCATATAGATTGTTCCAAGATTTATTATCCGGACACATATCCTTGAAAATGACGAAATTCCACCTGGGATTCCAAAATTCTTCCATTGCCAAGGATTCACATATGGATGGATTTCTTTGGAAAAGCGATTAAATCCAATTAACTATAAAAATGATGGATCTGGACAGTTGTAGAGTTGATGATTGTAACTCTCTCGCTCTCTCTTCATGATATGGATAGCAAAGTTATATGCGATGGGAATTTATTAGATTGTCATTATGGAGGTCTCGACTTCTTCTTCGCGTGCAATACTGATGATTCCATATTGCATTCGATATAAATGCCTAGAAGCCTGTCTATAACTCTGTAAATGATGAAAAACAGAACAAAAAAAAACATCTAAATGCAGGAAGATCACTTGGACATTTTTATACTTCGATCTTCCCTGTAGGTAGCTCGTAATGATCGTGGAATATGAATTTTTTTTATTTTTGTTTTTATTTTGTTTTTTCTTTGTACAGATGTACAAATGTAATGAAGTTAATGAGAAAGAGATATGTATTTATCATCACCACTTGGGAGGTTCCACTTTTTCTTTTTGCTTGATAACTTGTGGTTAGGTTAGGTCGGGAAGAGTTTTGTTGAGATGAGAGAAGGATGTATTATTTTTTTTTGTAGGATAGTTTATAATTATTATTCGGATATGTGCGAGGAAGGCCAGGAATAAGGTTTCAAGGTCTTTTAAGATCGTTCGTCGAACTTTTTTTACTTTTAAAATTCTACGGATTGCTATACCTATACTAGAATCTTTTTCTAGATATTTTCATAATAATATTAACATTTTTTCTTAAATTGGGTCTCGACTTAAATGGTGTAGAGGAGTTTGACTTACGACTTACGAAAATGAACTAAAAGTTGTCGGCTGATTGGGCATTTTCTGACACTTTATATATAATACAAAATTTTGCTTCCGCTGGCTCATAACTTAAGGATAACTGCTACGTCGGGCAGTAGCCCCAAGGGAAGGAACCCTCAACTTAGAGAACTTAAACATGTGGTGTAAATAGGTCTTAGTAGCCCATGTACGATCTTCAACATAGTTTCGGCCTTGCTGGAAATGGTGAAGCTTCCGTTGCTTACATAAATGAGTTCTTCCGCTTTCGTCATTTAATGGAAGAATCTTGGTGGGAACACTCCTTCGTTGGGAAAGGAAAGAGGGGGTAACTTGTAGCAACATCATAATCCGCTAAGACCTGTCGACCACGGGAGGCTCTTCTTCGAAAACAATTTCGCGGTCGCGTTACAGTTTCCGGCTTTTTATAGTAGAAGTCACCTTAAACCCCCTTAACCCCAGGTCAAGGTTTACCACTAGAAAGCCCTGCATAAGACTTTAATCATCTCAGTATGGGATGGAGGTATGGACATTGACAAGAGCAGATTACAACCTTGTTAAGTTAGGCTTTGAGAGAAGGTTCCTTCGGCTAATTTTTGGTCCAATATGCATCGGTGGAGAGTGAAGGAGAAAAAACAACCACAAACTACGGGGGCTTACAGGTTACAGTGCCATGACCTAGTTAAAAAGCTGATGACACAACGGTTAAGATGGCTATGACATATGTACCCGACAAACAATTTTGGTTCTATAAAGCTTTACAGATGCAATTGTTGCTTCTGTAAAGCATTATAGAAGCAAAATTGTTAGTAGGGTAGCGCACAAGCCCATCGAGTTTTCACAATGTGGGAAGTTACTTTAAATCACCACTCGGATTCCACCATCACTCCTGGGTCCTTAATCGTTTAAAAAATTAATAAGTACTTCATGAAACAGATTGGTACTCTAACTCAAGCAAAACCGGATTTTAGGCGGTGGCTATGTATTTTTCTGAAATAACCAGATGTGAATTATAAGACATAGAAAAAATACATTACTATTAAGTATTAATCAGAGATCAGAAATAAATCTCAACCTTTTGAATGGTTCCTTAATAACTCTTATTTGTCGCCATTTTCAATAAAGTTCATATAATTACCTTTATTTTAAAAAAAGAAAAATTTCGGTCAAGGACTGAGAGAAACCTTTATTATATATTTTTTTATGTTTCGGTCAACCAGTGAGATTTATTGCTGAGAGAAAAAAATAAATCTCATCTGCAAATGTATCAATTCCTAGAGACATGGGAGTGGTGCCATATGAAAGCTTATATTCTCAGCAACCCGATAGTGGTATAATCCGGTTTTTAGATTTTTTTCAAAATTCCGAGAAAATCGAGTTTATATGTTAGGGTAAAATTTTTTTTCGAAAAATCTCCTCATCATAAGAACGCTCCTGGAAGCTAAACCGCTTGAGATAAAATTTTGGGAATGGTGTCAAATGATAGCTTGTGTCATGGGCCTACGCTTTGCACATTGTCAGATTTTTAAAAAATCTCCTTCCATGTTAGTCCACCACATTTTCCTTAAAAAAAAAATTTCGTGTCTATTTTTTTTGATTTTTTAAGTTCTCCCGGTTTGAGAACACGTGCACCTACAGGGACGGGAGTTGTACCTAAATGTAGGTTAGAGTCCCCGCTACCTTTTGGCATCAAAACATTTTTGAATTTTGAAGTTTGTTCGTTTGAAGTTTGTTCGGGCGAAAACGCTTCTGGAAGCTGAACGCTATGACTTAGAGATTAGAACATCGGTCTCTTGAAATATTCGAAATTGCATTGGTTGTGCTTGTCGTCCCAGCGACTCAAATAACAGTGAAAAACACATTCTCGTCTTTAGATTTTACTTTAAACGAAAAGAGATATTATAATCTTGGGTCTAAAGAACTTTGAAAGTCTATTTAGTTCATACATTATTTAATACATAAACTTAGAAAAACATCCTTTTCATATTTATTTTTGCAATATAAAGACATTCTTGACATATTCGACATATTCGAGAGATATTTAAAAATTAAAAAATAAATCTCAACCGATAACCTTTATTTTTGATTTTTAAAAATAAATCTCAAACCTTAACCGACACTATTAAATTAAATTTTAAAGTAATGTGGTAACTCTTAGAGAGAAACCGATTGAAAATAAAGGTTGACTGTTATTTCTGGTCTCTGGTATTAATGTATGTATGATATAGATATTCGAGTGTATACCAGTAGGTAAACAGTGTTGGTAGACGGTTCGGCTGGAATTATTAATATTTAAAGGGGTTAGGCGATAGTATGTGTGTTCATCTATTCCATCATTACTTCTAAATTTCTTATCATATTTTAACAAAGGATGTATCATTTGCAGCGTTTTGCTTGTTTGCTGGTTATTGGTTACTGTTCGGCCATTCTAGTTAAATATTGTTTTTAAAAAGCTCTAGAATCAAAGGTTCAATGACGTAGGATTGGGATTTCGAAAAACAGTTTTTTCTGACCAGTGCAGTGTTCAAAATATGCTATTATTTTATTCTTTCCACATAATTTCGTTCTGGAATAGACTAAAAAGTTCAACCAAACTCGATGTCATTGTCACTTCCCCCATTCCCCAGTATATCGCATGGCTGAAAATGATGTTTTAGTTGTCTAAAAAGTTATGTAAACGAAACTGAATACAGTTTACATTCTATTTATTTCCCTTTTTTACTCGAACCCAACCAAAGCCTAATCCTCTTAGATGACTCTTGTATTGTTGTAACTTTGTACATATTACAAATCGAATACAAATCACACACGCACCAAACACCACCCCATGCCCCAAGCCTTCTATATAAACATCAGACTAATTTGCTTTTTACAATGATTTAACATTTTGTAAATTTCTCGAAAAACAATGATGGATTTGTCACAACCGCACACAACAAGAACCAACAACAAACATAGCGCATTGCAGCTGTGCTGCTTCTGAATTTAATTGCAAATCGAATCACAAACACAACACCCCCTAGTGGTGAGCTGTCACATATGCGAAATCACAGAGTCATCTTGATTGCATATGCATGAAGCAAAATGATGATGATGATGGCATATTGGTTGGTATGGATGGAAGTCATGGGGAGAAACCCCCAACCAATTTTCAAACGAAATTTCTAACTACAAGTTAGTAGTAGACACAAACATATGGGAACTTCTCTATAGAGAGAGATCTGTCACTTTATGGATGCTCTTTGTGTGTCAACAGTCAACACAGCACATACACAACATGCAGTATGGCACAGTCAACCATTGATTGTACTTTTTCGTTCGAAATCGGTTGCATTTGATGGAAACGTCACCCCCCCGTCTAACTTGCGGTCAGCCCAATGCAATGGTCTGTGTATTTTAGATTCATTATCTCTAATGGTGTATCTAACCGAGAAGATCTCCCTCCAAAGCCGTTCTGCCCCCATCAAAAGCGAGCAGCAATCGAGATATAATTAATTAATTAAAATAATCACAGAGTTCGCGATTTGCTCGAATCGCCATTCATTTGGGATTGTTTTGTGTTCCAATTAGCTTTAATTTTTTTTTATCTTCTTTTTAGTTTGGTGGAACGAAATAAAACCCACATAGATGTAGTTAGTCAGATAGTCAATTCGTCTGTCAGTCACTTCATATACTGACAGTTTTGTGTATTTTGAAATAAAACAAAAACTGCAAGCGTAAATTTGAATTGCACTCCACCAAACACCGAATAACGAATTTTAAGCCGAACACACACCAACGACCAAACATGAATTCGAATTGAAATTTGGCGGCAAATGCACGTTTGATGTTTGAAACAATAGATTCAGTCCATAGTAACAAGAGTATTGAGAGTTAATGCTCATTGTTTCACATTATTTAAGGCGTAATTATTAAAATATACCTTCGGTGATATTCGAAACCTACTGCACTTCAAGCTTATGGGGAAGTTTCTTCGATTTCTGGGTAAACGTGACCAGGCGCAGATGTTTGGGCGGACGACCGACTGACGATTTAATTCAAACAGAAGCTTGAATTCATATTTTTTGTTTCTTACTTTTTTTTTGATGAATCAGTTTTATAATGCGAGAAATCTGAGTCATTTTTAAATGAAAAATAATAATTCGGAAATTGGAGTAAATATATCAGTGACAGTAATAATAGGAGTTTTGTTTAAAGGGGGGAAAACTATTAAATTTTTAAGTGGATGATTGCTCTTTGGTGAGGCTTGGGATGACTAATTGAGAAATCAGTCAGGGATGAGACTTCATGAAGCAAAGAAGTCTTCATAAAGTGAAAATTCTTCAAAGAGAAATGAGACTTTAGCAAGAAAAAACTCTTAATTCTGAAGAGGTCTCACAAATACGGTCTCAAAATATAGATTTAATATAGATTACCAGAGTTATGCGCGCCAAAGTTATGAAAAACCGAAGTTATGAAAAACTGAAGATATCTACAGCACGTTATTTTTAGTGTTACCTTTGATTTTTAATAATTTTTTATCCTAATCAAGCAATTTTTTTTTTTAAATTGCCCCTCCTGGCTAAAAGGGGGGAATAGACACCCCCGTCCCGTATAATTTTTTTCTTGTCTTGACTCAACCTAAACGCTCTAGCTTTTTGGTACATTCCTTCCGCATATCGTTCTTCTCAATGGTTGCCAACCTTAAAACCACGTTTCATAGCTTCGGTGTCCATAGCTCTGGTTTTTCATAACTTCTGTCTTTCATAACTTCGGTTTTTCATAACTTTGACGCATAACTCTGTCGCGCATAACTCTGGTAATCATAACTTCGTCGGTTTTCCAGATTTAACGAATCTTTCGAGATAACAAAGATCATTATTTTGACATAAGATTTTCGCATAGTTGAGATATCTAAAAAGCTTTTATCTAAGGCGGAGGCCTTAACCTCAAAAACCTTAAAGTTTTTGTCGATATATGTTTTAAGTTTGACTTTTTTCTAATATATGACTGAAATCGCTCATATAAAAATCACAATATTTTATATAAATTTTAAAGTTCTACAACCCACAAAGTGCTCCTCCTTATCAAAGCCAACCCTCTTTGTCCTTATTTTGTATTCACTGTTTTACCGGATGTCACAGTACCTATTAGGAAAAAATTTTCAAAACAAACAAACGCTCATTAAGTTCCCTTTCCTCAATGCACCTTCCCATACAGTAACTCCAAACGCCCTTTTGGCTAACACATAATGAATATGAAAAAGGGCGCGTTCATATACACGAACATCGAACGCATGATAACGGCTTATTAAATTTGCAATAATCACACTTTTCTATATCCTACACACACACACACGAATGCAAAAATTATTTCTCATCACGTTGAAAAGTTTATAGAAAAAACTTTTTGTTGATTTAACAAACTTTCAGCAAAAAAAAAAAATTAAACAATAGAACCCAACACATTTCAATCCGGAAGCCACAGGTCGATATACACATATACACAACTCGACTCATTTTTGTAATCCTGGTTATTGGTAGGTTTTGGTTTGGTTTAGTTGGTTTGGTTGGATAAGTTAGTTGGGCGGTTTGCCGTTGTGGTGTAATTACTATCATCCCATCACATCAGCAAATATACAGTGAGAGGAGATTGTTACTAGTTACATACCAACCCCCACCACCACAGAAGGAGCAAACATAACAAAAAAAAAAACCTTCTCTCTGGTAAAGGCTCTAATTAGTTGCACAATTCTATGGTTATACCAGCCACGCCACCGACTTTCCTCCCAAAGACCTCTCTATACACACGTTTCGCATCCACGACATCAGCTAGCTTGCGACGAACGAACAAACGTTGAGCCTACTACCACTCTATAGAGTATGCCTCTAATGTTGCAATACTGAAATTCGTATAATTAGCAGGATTTATATTTTATGACTTTATCGTGCGCTAGAGTGTATATAGTAGTTGCTCCCGTCACTTGGCGGCCGCCACCGCTGCTGCTGCCGCTTGCTGGTCTTTCCAAGATTAGAATCTAGCCATGGGTACGGATATACCTTTATACCCTTTTCCCCCTTGTCATCTGACGGTGGCACTGTGTTACAGTCTTGTGTGTGTTACATGGTGATTGCAATGCGTAAATGAGTCTCTAACAATCTATATTCTATCATATAGAGTCGTGTTGACGGTTGATATCAGATCCTCTCCCCAGATGAGAGCGAGAGACCTCCGGCACTGTTCACGTTCTGTTGCGTTATGGTAATTTAGTGGCCAACAGTAGCTGTAAAATGTGACGACTCCTTCAGGTGCCCACTTATCTTTAATTTCTTCCAATTTGTTTGAAGGTGTTATCGAAATAAATTTCACCAGAGTTAGTTTTTATTTAGGACCTTGTTTCTTAGCTTGGGTAATAAGAATAATATAATTAGGTCTTAACTTAAAGCAATCTAAGTTTTACTGTACTACTCGCCTCAGGTTTTTCCTAAACATTGAGATTTACTCCATATTAGCGGGCTTAGTTTTTGACTGCCAAAAGTTGTAAAACTGACTACCGAAGTTCCCGACAAACAATTTTGGTTCTATAAAGCTTTGCAGATGCAATTGTTGCTTCTGTAAAGCATTATAGAAGCAAATTTGTTAGTAGGGTTGTCATATTAACTAGAAAAAGTTGTAAATTTTACTACCGAACTTGTCATATTGACTACCATAAGCTGTCATATTGTGTACCAAAAGTTGTAAAATTGACTACCGAGGTTGTCATATGAACTAGAAAAAATTGTAAAATTCACTCCCAAAAGTTATAAAATTGACTACCGAAGTTGTCATATTAACTTGAAAAAGTTGTAAATTTTACTACCGAACTTGTCATATTGACTACCATAAGCTGTCATATTGTGTACCAAAAGTTGTAAAATTGACTACCGATGTTGTCATATTGACAAGAAAATATTGTAAAATTGACTACCAAATGTTATAAAATTGACTACCGAAGTTCCCGACAAACAATTTTGGTTCTATAAAGGTTTGCAGGTGCAATTGTTGCTTCTGTAAAACATTATAGAAGCAAATTTGTTAGTAGGGTTGTCATATTAACTAGAAAAAGTTGTAAATTTTACTGCCGAACTTGTCATATTGACTACCATAAGCTGTAATATTGTGTACCAAAAGTTGTAAAATTGACTACCGAAGTTATCATATTGACAAGAAAAAATTGTAAAAGTGACAACCAAAAGTTATAAAATTGACTACCGAAGTTGTCACATTAACTAGAAAAAGTTGTAAAATTGAAAACCGAGTTGTCATATTAACTAGAAAAAGTTGTAAAATTAACTACATATTGAACATATTGACTATCATGATATAGCTGCTTCTTCCTAATTTCCTTTGTTTTTAAAGAAGCAGCAACGAGTTATTCTCCATTTGTTACCAATTCAGCCAAAAATTAAATACTTAACAAGGCCTTACGTACCTTTAAAAAAGATTTGGTGAAATTCACCTTACACATTAGCCTAGCTTGTTGCTAATTTTAGAGATGGTGTTGTTGTTTTGGTCAACTCCCTACATCGTTCCTAATAAACTAAAACTAAACTACTCATTCCTCGAACTCATTACCTAAACCTAAAAGAAAAACAAAGCCATTAAAGTCCGAAGAAATGCGTTGCGTATGCAAAGTTAGCACGCACAAATGGAAATAGAAAAATTATGTGGAAATGAGTGCCGGGGAGATTTTTGTATAAGATCGGAAATGAAAATTTATTAACTTCTCCCCCCAATAACTCTGTTCAAATTGAACATTTGATTAGCGCTCATATACTTAAGAAGGGAACAAGGGTTCGACCCTTTTTAGATTTACGAAGGCTGGGTAAAATCAAGAGGTCACTTACTTTGGACTCGATGTTGACTCAAATGTCAAAATATATGGCGAAAATGTGTCAAATTTTCTTATCTGATGGAGACATGCTAGCTGTGATTTTTTGGGTTGTACAATTGACTCCGTCAGGATAGAAAACTTATTCAATAAGCCTCATGTTTTCAAGGTGTTTGGTGACCGAAAAATTCCTGACAAAAATTTTAAAACTCTTAGTGCCGGTTTGTTCACAGTCGATTATCTTTTAATCAAGGATTATTCCATACAAAAATCCTTGATTAAAAGATAATCGAGTGTCAACAAACCGGCCCTAAATCTGAAATATATTAAAAGCTATAAGCTAAAATTTATGTTTAACCTCCTTACAAAAGGATAGAAGATTTTTTCGTCATCTAACAAGTTTGTATTCTAAAACTCCTCAACACCAATTAATTTAACTTCCTGTCTAGTGTCAACTAATTGCTTATTGAAAATCTATCCTACTCCAACTCGAATAACCCAGAACACCTTGCGGCGTCGGCGGCGCGGCGGTTTTCGTCCGCTGCCGTCGTCATCGGTCAATGCATCAGCAAAGCATCAGAGAGAACATCAATTTGCCAGCCTATCAAATTTTGATTTATTTGGATTTGCATTCCTAATTTTTCTTCCAGAAAACTTGCCCAGCATGAAAATTACCTTACACTCTGCTGGGATGTATACGGCGGAATGTGCCGTAAATCTAATGCTGCCATTTGCAATGAAGCAGTGGACATGCGGGAACAGGCTAAAAATTAGCGCATGGTAATGTGTCAAGCCAGCGGCAGCGAAATCTGAACCGGAATCTCTCTCAGGTGTGTGTTTCCATAGAACAAACATCCTAACCAGCAGCAACTCTCAGACTATGGGCATTTGTAGTTGTTGTGGTCTTCGTTACGTTTCGTTTCAGGACATGCGTGTGCTCGAATTTGAAATTCATGGACTCCAACTCGATCCATCGAGATGCAAGGCTCTCCTCTCTCAATGATTAGCATTCAATGATCTACCAATCGCCTGATTGTGGTCTGGCAATGGCTTCTGCCGATCGGGTTGATCGTTTCCTGTCTGCAAACCGTCGTCGTCGTCAGTGGCGGCGATTTGTGGTACTTCAAGCCGATTCACCATGATGATGCATCGGAGCCAAAGTGACTTCTGTCAAAGCCTGGCTTAGATATTGTTTTGTGATACGACCAAGTATATACCTGTGCATCACTTGGATACGGATCGTATGGTTGAGAGAGAAAACAGATCGATCGATGTCCATCTCCGGTGTTGGCTGTGGCAGACATTGAGCAGTTTGTCCCGCAGGAGATGCGAGGCCGAAGAGACATCATCAATCGCATCACAACCAACGAACGTAAGAGCTATAAGATCGGATGCATCATCTAATGCCATTCAACTGAATTTTTTTTTTGCGCGCCATGCATAATGGATCGAATGTTGTCTGCTTCCTGGCAGGCACACACGACACACATGGATCGCACACAATACCGGAGAAAGAGACCGATCGACGACGACCGAACCGAAGATCGAAGACCGATCGACATCTCATACATTCATGCATTGACGGATCTTGATTTTGTTTGTTTTGCTGATTTGTTCGGATTCGGTTTGGGAGAGTTTTTTTTTGGTTTTAGTTCATATTGGCTACCAAACTGAATCCAAAATGAGATACGACAAACGGACAACGGCAGCAGCGTGGCACTATATCGGATATGAGATGATGATCATTGACCGATCGACAACAAATGCAGTAACAAATGCGGACGATGGGAACATTACTGAAAGTTGAATAACAATCAACCCAGGTTTACAAGGAAGCAAATCGTTTGGGGAATTTCCAAATTTATTTTCCCATGGGAATATGTTAAAGGGTTTTTGATTTTGTTTACAAGTTTGGCAGGATTATATCAATAGTTGATGAGCTCTGTTCAAATTTGCGGTTGGTACTTTCTCCATTATTACTCTTTAATTGAATGAAGTATGTAATAGTTAGGAATAAGTATAGCTTTTGAAGATTTGAATGCTTCATAGGCTTCTTTGGAAACCTTCTTTTCTTCATGAAGTCTAATTCTTCTAAGAGGCATTTTTTTATAAAGACTTCTTTTCTTCATGAAGTCTCATTCTTCTAAAACGCATTTTTACTATATGAAGACTTCATTTCTTCATGAAATCTGATTCCTCTTTGAAGAATTTTTTATTCTATGAAGACTTTTTTCTTCATGAAGTCTCATTCTTCTAAGACGCATTTTTACTATGAAGACTTCATTTCTTCATGAAGTCTGATTCCTCTTTGAAGATTTTTTTATTCTATGAACACTTCTTTTCTTTATGAAGTCTAATTCGTCTAAGAAGCATTTTTACTTTATGAAGACTTTTTTCTTCATGAAGTCTAATTCGTCTAAGAAGCATTTTTACTCTATGAAGACTTCTTTTCTTCATGAAGTCTCCTTCTTCTAAAACGCATTTTTACTATATGAAGACTTCATTTCTTCATGAAGTCTGATGCCTTTTTTTTAAGGATTTTTTATTCTATGAAGACTTCTTTTCTTCATGAAGTCTAATTCGTCTAAGAAGCACTTTTACTCTATGAAGACTTCTTTTCTTCGTGAAGTTTCAATCTTTTTTGAAGCATTTTTACTTCATGAAGACTTGTTTTCTTCATGTAGTCTCTTCGCTGAAGCATTTTAGCTTTTGATACAAAAAAAAAGTAACTAATGACAAGTTATTAGAAAAAATTTGACTTTATGTTATTTTTCCAATGTTTTAAAAATTAAGAAAAATGCGATAAAATGCCTAAGATAACAAGCTTCCATACAAGAAATTTCTTCAAAACTTGTTTAATACATTTTTAGTCTGAATTCATTTTTCTTAACAAAGATTAAGTTACATCAATATCTCTGTCGATTTTTAAATAAAGCTTATAAGCTATTAAAAAAAAAGTCTCCATACATGCTGAGTCTTAAGATATAAGATATAATCGTTACTAATATGTAAGAGCTAAGAGATCTGGAAGTTACAGAGTAAGTTTATTTCATTTAATGGTTATGAATAAGAAAGCCTATGTTTGGTTTATTTTTCATGTTTCATGCCTAACTTAGCATAGACTTATCAGTAAAATCTGTACTCATTTGTCAAATAATGTGTCGTGTATTATTTTTTTTCTTACTTTTAAATATTATACATTTCCCGCCAAAGACAAGTCTCGAACCGACTTGACTCTTTTGAACGCCTTTTACTCTATTTTTTGTTTTTTTCTTTCTTGTTATTGATTTTTACCTACCACTAAGAAAAAAAGTCGGCAGTAAATCTTTTATTTCTATTCAGACAATCAGACCCAACCTCGATCGACATACCCTATATAGGGAAATCATAAATCTATCTGTCAAGTTTGACAGTAAAGTGGACAAATCCACCTCACGCGATTAGCAAAATCTTGCAACAATGTTGCCAAAGTATAAATTCTACCTACACATATAATATCGCCAAGCACGTCGTCGTCGTTGTTCGTCGCGTTTGTATAGTCATCGTAGTCGTCATCGTCATGGGTCGCATGTCAGTTAGATAGCTACCTAAGGTTTTGTACCTACATAATCTATTAGTGACTGTTTGATGAAGTTAACTTTGTATACAATTGCTGTCGTAATCGTAGAAATAAAACAATAAATTTGTACGACTTGACTATTCCCACGAATGGAGATAGAGAGACTGATGACGAAAGTAGGTTTCCTCCTTCTTCATTTATAGAGATATAGTGGATTCAGGTGCGATCATCATCTTTGCTATTCCTTTTCAGGAAGGACAATGTTTTAATGACAGAAATAGGCTATTAGAAGATCGGAGATAATCTAGGAATGCTATTTTTGAAGTTATACTTCTTATGGGAGGGTGGGTATGAAAATTTACTTTTTGACAAGAATGTCAAAGGGATTATGACGCGATCACCCTGGGTAGCAGGGCTGTCGTTTCACCTTTAGAGTAGGCAGTACTTTAGTATTTAAAAATGTAGTACGCCGCAGTACGGCAAACATAAAACACACAACACGTTGCAAGTTACATGTTTCATGTGGCAAGTTGCATGTGGCAAGTTGTATGTGGCAAGTTGCGTGTAGCAAGTTGCATGTGGCAAGTTGCGTGTAGCAAGTTGCATGTGGCAAGTTGCGTGTGGCAAGTTGCGTGTGGCAAGTTACATGTGGCAAGTTGCATGTGGCAAGTTGCATGTGGTAATTTCCATGTGGCAAGTTGCCAGGGTTGCAAAAAGCTCACATTTCAGCTCAGCTCACAGCTCAGCTCAAATTTGAGCTAGGTACCATAGCTTAGCTCATTTGAGCTGAGCTGAAAGTGAGCTGAGCTGAAAGTGAGCGCCCCAACTTCCAACGCCTATATCTCGGAATTTTGAAAAAAATGAAAAAAAAAATTTTTGATGCCAAAAGGTAGCGGGGACTCTAACCTACATTTGGGTACAACTCTCATTCCTGTAGGTCTACGCGTTCTCAAACCGGGAGAACTTAAAAGTAAAAAAAAAATAGGCACGATTCTGAAAAAATAGGCATGATGTGGCGGTTTAACATGGAAGGCGATTTTTTAAAAATCTGATAATGTGCAAAGCGTAGGCCCATGACACAAGCTATCATTTGGCATCACTCCCAAAAATTGCTCTAAAGCGGTTTAGCTTCCAGGAGCGTTTAAAGATTCGGCGATTTTTCGAAAAAAAAATGTACCCCAACTTTCAAAACCGATTTTCTCGGAATTTTGAAAAAAGTCGTTAAGCGTATACCGTACGTTCTGAACCGCACAACATGTGTAAATTTCACAGAATAAATTGAAAACTACATGGACGCAAGGAGGATGAAAGAATTAATTTATTGTTCACTTGATAAAAATGTAAAAAAAATAAGTGGGGATTAATTACTTAATAATAGAAATTAAAAATATCAAATGAAATTCATTTACATAAAACTGAATGAGAAGTATAACTTCAGTCGCGTGTACATGTGTGCACACACTCTTTTTTTTTTTTAGGGAGGTCTCATTGATAAAAGTTTTTAATAACAGAAACTCTTTCAATGGCTTCAAAATAAAGTCATTAGAGGACTTCTGCGGAATCACTGAAAATCAAACCAAATATAAAATATTGGTGATAATCTAGGAAAGTTGTATGCTATTTCTTAGTGGAATTTAAGGAAGGTAATATTAATAAAAGTTTTTAAATCAGTTACCTTTAAAGGGGCTTCAAATGAAGTCGGCAGAGGACTTCTTCGAAATCACTGAAAATTAAACCACGAAAATATTTATTCTATTAAATAGAAGATCATATATAATCTAGGATAGTTGTTTGCTATTTCTTGTTTGAACTTAAAGAAAGTCTCATCGATACAAGATTCAAATAACAGTAACCCTTTAAGAGGCTTCAAATAAAGCCAGTAGAAGACTTCTTCGGAATCAGTGAAAATTAAAGCACCAACAAAAATAGGCTACTAAATAGATAGCTACTAAATAATACATTGTTACTAAAAAGATATCGGAGGTAATCTATTAAAGTTGTTTGCTATTTCCTTGTCGGATTTAAGGAAGGTCTCATTGATACAAGTTTTTAATATAACAGAAACTCTTTAAGGGGCTTCAAAATAAAGTCATTAAGGGACTTCTTTGGAATCACTGAAAATCAAACCAAATATAAAAGATTGGTGATAATCTAGGAAAGTTGTTTGCTATTTCTTAGTGTATATTAAGGAAGGTAATGTTAATAAAAGTTTTTAATAACAGTTACAGTTTAAGGGGCTTCAAATGAAGTCGGCAGAGGACTTCTTCGAAATCACTGAAAATTAAACCACGAACAGATTTATTCTATTAAGCCCTGATTTTTCAATCTTCAGTTAGACTATCAGAAGAACAAAAAATACCAAATGTCAATATAAAAAAACTTTTATTCCTAGGAATAAGCTCTAACTGAGGTTTATCTGAGTATTGAAAAATTGGCCCTAAATAGAAGATCAAATATAATCTAGGATAGTTGTTTGCTATTTGCTTGTTTGAACTTTAAGAAGGTCCCATTGAAACAAGATTTAAATAACAGTAACCCTTTAAGAAGCTTCAAATAAAGCCAGTAGAAGACTTCTTCGGAATCAGTGAAAATTGAAGCACCAACAGAAATAGGCTACTAAATAGATAGCTACTAAATAGATTGTTACTAAAAATATATCGGAGGTAATCTATTAAAGTTGTTTGCTATTTCCTTGTCGGATTTAAGGAAAGTCTCATTGATACAAGTTTTCAATAGCAGTTACCTTTTAAAGGCCTTTAAATAAACTCAGTAGAGGACTTCTTCGGAATCAGTGAAAATATGATAAGATTGATATCTGACTCCCAACATCTTCACTTCGCAATCTTTTTTTTACAACTTTCAAGCTTAAAGTAGTACATGAAGATCTTCTCCCACCATTGACTAATACAAGACCATTGACATCTTCGAATTAAAATGAGTAGATTAACCCTTTTTGATGGTAAATAACCTTTTAGTTAAAGAAAAACAACTTAAAAACCGGTCCTCCCAAAGTCGAGGTATACCACTATCTCAAACTTTTTTTTATTGTATGTATTCTTGTTCGTATCGCAAACACGACATCCACGAAAATGCAGACTCCAGCCATCATGGTCTTCTCATCTTGATGCGGACCTTTCCCTTATTCCTTCAGGAGTATCTATTCCATAAAAACCTATATCTTTTCACGATGCATCATCATGATGTTATGTTTGCCGCTGTGAGTTTGTCAGCGCATTGGTACACAGAGAGAACCTCAATACTAACTCGATAGGATAACGCATTGGTTTTCAGCAATGGCACTGGAAGAATTGTTTACATCGAGTTCGTTCACATTTCCCACGTAGCAGAAGCTACAACTACCAAACCCAAACCCAAACCACAGAGTTGCACCTCGTGTTCGTAATGATGCTTCTTCTTGGCGATGCGTTGCGTAGCGGTCGTTCTTTTTTGTGACTGTGCGTTGATAACTTCGATGGGTGACTTCGACTTGGGTATAAAACAATGATCAAAGTTTGGGAAATTGGGACTCCAGGGGTGGTTTACCTATATCTACCTGCGTTGGTGTGGTAAAGCAGTTTCCCAAAATCTGCGTCAAGTATTATTTGTTTACAATTTCACAAACTGGGTGATATTTTTTGTACTCAACTTGATGAGTGCCGAAAGAGACTTACACAAGTCTCTCTTTATGACCATGAGGTCATTAAAATTACACAGTGGGGCAAATCTAATTTAATGGTGGGCAGAGAGAACACGACTATGTGACTTAAATCACATTTATATTAATTTGTTCCAGTTTTTTTATCTTCTTAACGGTTTTTAAGTGTTTTTTTTTTTGTAAGTTTATGCCCCTAGGAAGTTAACTCTAATCATCATGAGTTGAGTCATTTTCTTTGTTCTTTTTTATTTTGTTTATCACATCTTATGGCGGCGGCGTGGTGGTAATATAACGGGAGTCATAGACAAATTTAAAGCACTTAACGATTATATTTTGTTTGATGTTTGAGAGTAAATAAAATTTAAAATGATACGAGTGTAGTATGGGTCGTAAAACGGTTGTATGTGACGACGACTTATACACTCAAAAAATTTCATGTGTAAATAGTACTAATAACTGCGTACATTCTACGAATTTTATTCGTGGTTTTCAGCCACGAATATTATTCGTAAAATAGACGTATATTAGTACTTTAACAATATTTTATTAGTATTCGTAGAAAATCATGCGTATATTGTACGAATACTATTAGTAGATTTACGTTCCCATTCGTACATTGTACGAATAATATTGTAGTATTTACTAATTCATTCGTACATTGTACAGCACTATTCGTATATTGTACGAATAGAATTGTAATATTTACGAATGGCTTTACTAATAATTCGTACATTATACAGTGCTATTCGTATATTGTACGAATGTTATTTATTGTAGAACTTTCCGCCATTGAATTTTTTTCCTGAAATTTCCTGAAATATGAATTGTTGAAATAATTATTCAAGCATATAACTGTACTGCAAAACTACAAAAATATATTTCATTAATATTTTACATTTATAAATAAAATGAATGTTTTTTTATCTTAAATATTATACCATATGTAATGTATTCCACGGTGTTCATATTGTTTGTCTTGGAAGGCCACTGAAAATATACAAACATTTAACATTGAAAATCCTTCGAAAAAATGTCTACTTACTACAAATATTTTTAGAAAAGCTCCAGTAACCAGTGACAGGTTTTGATATCGTCCGCCATTTTTCAATTTGTTTAGCTGATTGTTGACGAATTTCCGATGCTAACCTTGAAAGAATATTCCAAAATGAAAGTAAAAAGGCACTTAATAAATCAATATTTATGAAATAACATAAATATATGTATATTTTAATGTAACATTAATGTTTCACAACAATGAATAATTCTTAAACATAAATTTACTCACCTGGTTTTTGTTATAATTGTAGTTGTTCGTTCGGTTTAGTAATCACTTTATATATCCACGGTAAACTTTATATTAAATGTACATAGCTATAAAGAAACAAGCACTATCTTTTGGCGCACTGAAACTAAACTATTTTTATAAACTTTATATTTTTAAATTATATTAATTTTATGTATATTTTCCACGAAATATAAATGTTATACATGCGACGACACGCGTATTGCAACTAATTTTTTGATGCTATTTAGGAATGGAAAACGTTTAACAAATAACGGAAATAACGGGTATTTCGGTTCAAAATTGTTGCAACTCAACGAATTATTCGTACATTCTACTAATAATGCGTACAGGTACCTTACGAATGAATTTTGGCTACGAATATTAGTTTTTATTAGTAAATATTACGAATTTATTAGTAAATACTACGAATTTATTAGTAAAAACTACGAAGTCATTCGTACGAGGAATTCACGAATGTTATTAGTAATATGTACACAATAATTCGTACAATGTACTCATGAAATTTGTTTAATTTTTGTTTACGAATAAAATTAGTGCATTGAACGAATAAATTCGTGCATTATACCACACTTATTAGTAAAACTTTACTAATGCATTCGTAAAAATATTACCGCACGAATACATCGTATATTTTACGAATATGCGTACAATACACGAATATTTTTTCTACGAATGCCATTCGTAGCCGTTTTACTAATAAATTTTTTGAGTGTAGGCGCCTACGCAATGCATCTATAACATACCGCCCCTTTTTCTTCAAAAAAATAATTAAAAGTCTAATTTATAGCCAATGAATTGGGAATTTACAAACAGTGGCTGGCTTTTATTTAAAAGTCGACAAAGAGACAAAGATTCTATTTTATCATTTTTATTGTGGGAGAATATAAACCTTTAAATGGTGAAGTGATAGGGGCGGTCTAGTGACAGCGTTCTGAGAACAGATGTAGTAAATTTTTAAATAGACAGTATTTTTAATCTAAATGACAAATAAAAAAGTCGTTATAATTTATAATTTTTATTGCTGCACTAAATAATTTTGATTTGTTGACTTCGAAATGTGTAACAAGTTGAAGTCTATTAAAAAAATTTAAAGTCCACTTTATGATGGGGTCAAAGATCAGTATTTGATTTTAAGCATAGCGTAGGATAGTTCGAATAAAAATTTGGAAGACCATAATGAAGAACCTTTTTCACAATGCCAATCTATTTCCCGTTCTTAATCGAAATGGTTATAGGATATTACCATCTAGATAACAAATTGTGTCTTCTACTCTAAGAAAGAAAATCGGCAGAAATTCAACAACGCGACACAACGCGACACAATGCCACACAACGCGACACAATGCGACACAGTGCGACACAACGCGACACAACGTGACACAATGCGACACAATGCGACACAATGCGACACAACGCGACTCAATGCGACACAATGCGACACAATGCGACACAACGCGACACAATGCGACACAATGCGACACAACGTGACACAATGCGACACAATGCGACACAATGCGACACAATGCGACACAACGCGACACAATGCGATACAATGCGACACAATGCGACACAATGCGACACAACGCGACACAACGCGACACAACGTGACACAATGCGACACAATGCGACACAATGCGACACAACGCGACACAATGCGACACAATGCGACACAATGCGACACAACGCGACACAATGCGACACAACGCGACACAATGCGATACAATGCGACACAATGCGACACAATGCGACACAATGCGACACAATGCGATACAATGCGACACAATGCGACACAATGCGACACAACGCGACACAATGCGACACAATGCGACACAACGCGACACAATGCGACACAACGCTACACAACGCGACACAATGCGACACAATGCGACACAATGCTACACAATGCGACACAATGCGACACAACGCGACACAATGCGATACAATGCGACACAATGCGACACAACGCGACACAACGCGACTTTTCTATTTTTTAAGTGAAATGACATAGACGTCATTCAAAACTCAAAAGGTTCATTTTAATAAAGTCCTTAAAACGCACTGCCATTTAAAACATCTGCTTAGCTGACTTTTTATAAATCGTATTAGAAATTCTCTTCTTTTTTTCGATATATTTCTCACTTAACTTAAAGTGGAATCGAATTTCATAACTCAGTGGCTTGTAAAAATTAAATTTGCATATCAAAATTCATAATTTCACAAAAACTCGTCTAGCACCTCATTGAATTGCTAAATCCATTAAATCGAACACTTCTTGTGTATCACAAAATTTTTTGAAGTCGTAAAAAAGTATAGAAAACAATATGCAACCCTCATTTCTCATTCTTTACAACCAAAACAATCACAAAAATAAAGAAACCCTTGTAACTCTCTGTGCACTTAAAATCAACCACTTGAAACATAGAAGGATATCCATTTGTAATTTGTTGCAATGGCAGGGTTTGAGTTTCCTAAAAAAAGTAGGTTGCTAGGAAAAAAAATTGTTATAAAAATGTTGATACAACTAAGCAATCTCAATCCCAACTATCAATTTTTTATTCTAAAAAGCTTTAAATATGCTAATTTAGCTTCTATAAAGTATTTAAGAAGCAAAATTGTAATAACTCCCTTTTTCTAACTAGATTGAGTGTGGGAACTTATCAAAAACCCAACTTGACAGTTATAAATGTGAAAACATCTCACAATGGTTCAAAACAAAAAATCGCTCTTAGCTAAGAATTATTAATAAATAATTTTTGCAATCTTCCAAAGAAAAACATTTACAATTCTGTCTTAGCCCGATTGTTGTTCAATCATCGACCAACACTTTATTCCCTTTTCAATTTTATTATGAAAAACCGTACCACCTTTTACATTAGAATCATGCCGCAGTAATAAATATTGCGACAATGTAACAAAGTCACGATTCTCGCTAATGCACATAGAACTCGAGTTGAAACGAACAGGAAAAGTCACAGAGCCACGTCAAAAAAACGCCAAAACTCTTTTTTTCTTCCAATTGACATCATATCCAAAGAATTCCCCACCCTATTTCTTCGCCAATTCGCTTGATGTTGATGATGGCAAAGCCAGCCCCAAAGACACCGAATATCATCGCCAATCATCGCATAGTTCGAATCGGAACGAAGTCCCCACTGTGGCAGTGGCAGTCAATTCTATAGACGACAAAAGTATGCTCAGCCGGCTCTCTGACGTAAAGACCGTCATTGTCTCCGTCAGAGCGATTTCATTTGAATTCCATGTGCCAATCGACGACGGAGCCGGTAGCGCTGCAGTAGTTTTAAAAAGTAGACAACTTGTACCTTACCTCACTCGCTTCTAAAAGCCGAGTTAAGGTGAGGCGAATGTTCTTGGTCTAGCGGCAGAAGTTCATATAGCGGTGGTGGGCCGCGACGGGAGCGCCAAGTGGCACAAAATATCAAGTACAGCAGCGACTTGGAGACTTGGACAACTGACAACTGAATTCCATTGCACACGCACAATATTGTTGGTTACGTTTGGTATTGGGACAGGGACAATATCGTAACCGTCTCTGCGCCAGACTGTCCCGTCCCGTCTGAACAAAAAACCATGCAGTCACGACGACGACGACGACCACGAGCCCGTTCTTCACAGTCCAGCTAAAGCTCCATTTCCATAGATCGACCATACAACCTACCTAATAGTTTCTATACTGCGACTGGCTTGACTCGCTAAGCCATACAAAAATGTTTTGAACGCTTTTGATTGACGCTCATAGCTAACTAATTAGCATACAATGACATTTCGCCAATTGACTCGATGCGGTGTATTGATGGACACAGCCACTTAGCCTCTTGCACTCGGGCCATGTTCTGGCTTTTGTGTTCTTGGAGAGATCGTGTTCCTCGTGAGTTGCATATCCAATTGAATCGTAAACGTTTTCTTTAAGTTTTTCTTTCTTAGGATTTTCTTTATTTTTTCTTTGATTTTATTTGTTGTTATTATTGTTTGGTAGCTTGTTCTTGTTGTTGTTGTTGTATTTGCCTCCTGACAAACTGCAGTTGGGAAAAATACTTAATTTCCCAATTGACTGATCTCCAGTGATCCTGTCAAAATGTGATTATCCGCACACTCCTATATAAGCAAAGCGAAACCACTCTCAACCCAATTCGATTTGAGATCGACAAACAACGGCAACGCGGCGCGCGGGGGGATGATGATAATCATGCCACACTATAAGAAAACTGACGTGAATCTTGTTTAGCTATTAGCCGATGACGCTTTCCATGCTTGAGTCGACTCGCGCCTAGCAGAAAATGATGACGATGATGATGATGCTTTAGCGAAAGAGCGAGCGCCTCCTGGAACGATGCCAATAAGAAGACTCTCGTATTTCAAAAAAGATGTCAAAAAATTGCTCGAACATTTTAATTTATTGTCGTCGAGCTAATTTATTGAGATTGTTGGTTGAATAGGCATTCTGGGCACAGGCACCAATCTAATGTTGTTGTGGATTGTTTGTGTGGTTCCTTAGGGCGGCTTGATCTAAGGGACGGAATAAGATAAACACTGTCGGAGTTGAAGGTGCTGCTGGCAAATCAGAAAAAGAGTGATAGTTTTCATCGCCGATTTATTTTTGAGATTTTTTTTTTTTTTTGTTCTGATTAAGATTAGAGAAAATGAGAAAGTAAAGAACCAACTTCAAACAGATTGGATTTAAATTAAAAACGCAATTTAGCTTCTTGTTTTAAAAAGTCTTGCGATTTAAGACTTTTTTCTCTTTTCTTAGAAAAAAATTGTGATTCCTTTGATATATGTATGGGACAATCTTCATAGTTTTATGTTATATAAGTGATAAGTCTAATGTGACTGGTTTGGTCAGAAATGAAAATGGGCAAATGTATTTATTAAATTATAGAAATACCAAAAAAAAGTGTCAAAAAAGTGTTTTGAAATTGAAATTTGTTCTATGCAACGGGTTTCCTCGGTGAAATCACGGATCGGTCCACTAAAATCACAGGTTTTCACGAGTTACTTCTATATAATCACGGCTTGTTTCCGTAAAATTTTGAGATCACTCCTGTAAATTCACAGTTTTCCATGGTAATCACGAATCGTTTCGGTAAAATCACTGGTTTTTAACGACAAAATTACGAATTGCTCTAGTAAAATCACGGTTTGCTCCGATAAAATCAGGTATCACTTCGCTAAAATCAATTATTTCCACTGTGAAATCACGAGTTGCTTCTATAAAATCACGGTTTGCCCCCGTTAAATCACGGATCACTCCTGTAAAATCGCAGGTTTAACTGGTAAAATCACGAGTCACCTGAATAAATCACAAGTTGCTACGTTAAATAATTATCTGAACACTGTTCAGACAGTGTTTATCAGATTATCGGATTCGGATTTCTTAAAACTGGCGGGGGGGTGTCTGATAATTTTTATGGCAGATGCTTATATAACTTTTGTATTAACTTAGTGTGAATTGTATCAGCACCGAGAATTAGTTTACCTACTAGATTTTAATAAAGAACCGATTTTCAATAGCATGGCAAAATTACTTCAAAAGAAATATTAGTTCCCAAACCAAAAGCAAACTAATCTAAAATCAAGCTCGTAAAAGTATGCAAAGATAATATTTTGACTACCCTGCTCTGTGTGGAATATTCTAAATAGATAGTGATAGTTTGTTACCTCAAATTTGCCTAGCTTTATTTGCATACCATATACCATACATCCATATACAGTCCCTCTAAGTCCAACTTTCAAGGGACACGAGCATTGTTTCGAGTTAGACAGAAATTCGAGTAAGAGAGATTAATTTAATCTATTTTCTTCAAATATTTCCATTAAAAATGGTGGAAAAGTTTGATTTAGAAGGATATTCTTCTTAGAGGGAGTTGACTAGTATTTCATCAACAGTCAAAAAACAACATAATCCACTGATAACACTGTGTTACAAAATAAAAATCATGTCAATTACTTTGTAAGTGATCCGTTTTTCAATGTTTTCAGATTTCAACGATTTTTTACTCAGTCATTTTTTGGTCGATTTCAGCACATATAGAACAGTAAAACTGTTTATAAAAAAAATTTCAACACACAAAATGTAGCTTAAAACGGTCTCCGAACTCTAAAAAACGGTGAAAAAATGTTGTACTTTGAGATTCAGTCCATAAAATCTACACCCAATTTGGTGCTTGAGAATAATACAAAAATTGACCGAAAAATAACTGAGTAAAAAATCGTTGAAATCTGAAAACATTGAAAAACGGTTTTTTGACGATAACTTGAAATTTTGAGGGTCTACGAAAAATGTCAAGTGCCGAAATATGATGTACTCAGTAATGTCAACAACCTCTGGTAGGTCACTTCCAAAGTAATTGACATGATTTTCCAGATAGGGCTAGAAATAAGTCATAACGTCTCCACGCGTCTAACAAAAATTGTAACCAACCGATTCGAGTTTTGGACAAACAACAGCCTCCAAGTTCTATTTCACCGAACTAAAAATAGAAATACAAACGAATCCAACATTAAATCCGGATCAGCGATACCTAACACTTTCTTAAGCTGCAGGTCTGAAGATGCTAAAAAAAACATAGGTACTTTCAAGGGCTTGTGGTATTACAGAAGAAGTGAAATTGGCCAATATAATTTTGTACTCACTGCTGATTAGTGACTTACTTTTGAGGTCCTAACAATGTCATCGGCCATTTCTTTTAACAGATTCAACTACATTTAATAAAGTTAAAAAGTCTTCAAGACTTCTTTCAAAAATTTATTACAAAATATTTTTGCTTTCAAAATATTAATAACTACTTAAAATTTTATAAACGAAGAATTTAATATCAAAAGTCAGTACAGAACTTCTTGAAAATGCTTCCACCTTATTAAATTCATTTCTCAAACTTCAAATAAACCTGGTTTCCTTTCGATAAAATTTTAGAAATTCTTTCCAAGCTTTAGTATGCAAGATATATGTCGTTATAGGGAGGTGAGGAGAGATAGGGAAAGAGAGAAAACCTGTGTACATTTCAATGCACCACCATTTTTGTATAATGGAAAAATCGATGGATGGGACGAACGAACGATCACATGCGGATGCGTTCAAGTTCGTATCGCATACCAAAACTGCATTTTAATTACCAGACAAATTGCTTTTATTAATTTACACCATGTTCCAGTAGTAGATGTCACGATCGTGCTGCTGTTTTGCTTTTTTCGTAGAGAGTCAGAGTAGAGGTATACACTGACACTCTTTCTATAGATATCGACAAAGTTAGCTGTGGTACGTGCGCGAATCGTCAGGGAAATGCCACTCAAAGGAACGTCAACAATCCTTCCTCTTTTATAGAGCTCGCACGCGCGCCATCTTGGATGACTGTGGTGGCAACGATGACTGCCACAACGACGACGCACGAGCACGACGACTTACCAGCAACGACGACCCACTGCGCGAATATTTTCAACCATCACAGAAAATATGTCAACTTGGCAGCTTTGGCACGAGTGCAACAAGTGTACCGTTCCCGTTCGTTGCCGGCATAAACAAATAGCCAGAGTGTTGCTCATTTTGGCCACCGCACACATCACTTAGCGAAACACCAAAATTGGCCAAACCGACAATGGCCATCACACCGACGACGAACCACACCACAACAACAACAAACAGCATGGATGGAGGACAGCGACAGAGTAATTTTTCATGGAATCGGCGGAATCCTTTCTCCGCGCTGCCATCGATTGCCCCCGAGTTCATATCGCCGGCTCTGTTCAGTTCCACATCAACATGAATTCCTCGGAGAATATCAAGAGAGAGGTACCTCTGCCTCCTATATTGGCTCGGTTTATCTCGCGGTGAATGGTGGCGGCGGTGGTGGTGGCGGCCGCCATTAGTGGAAATATTCAGCTTCATTCATCACCGCGATGGAAGAAGATTCTTCTCAGAATCAATTGTTCAGCAATTCCAAATGGACGAAGTCGAAAAGATGCCACGACGATGCGGATGTGTGTATACTGGCCGCTGCTCCGCTGGAGCGGTCAGAGCAAAGGCATCTTCAGCCAGAAACAGCAGCTTCAGCCTCAATTGATCGATTCAATCGACCGACCGACCGGACCCGGAGGTAGGTCGAACAGCTTGAGGCTAGTAATTTTCTCACTTTGTGAATTCGATTCACGATTCCTTTGGCAAGACTCCTGCGCACCTGTACTGATGAGCTTTTAAAAGTAAACTATAGTTGCTATAGAGGGGGCAGGATATGAGGAGGGGTGGACAATGTTCATCTTGGGCGCAGATCAGCAAAGGGACCAATTATACCATAAATCAAATGCATCTCTACAAAGGGATAATTTAACACGTCGTAAAGACTAAGAGCTTGACTTCTCTTATTCTCTCTCTCTCTATCTCTTTTGCTCTTCAAGTTTGTATTAGGAAGTGGGTTCCAAGGATAAAATCTGTGGAAATTTATTTTCCATTTATTTGTTCTGGATAGTTGGTGGGGTTGCTGAGGCCTTTTTTCCAATTAAATTCGATTGCTCAGTGTGGACTGTGGAGGTATGTTGATGATGGTCTTCTGGTAATAAACTTTCTATCAGTTTTATGTTATTTGAAAATGTTGAAAGGGGGGCAAAAGGAGATGTGGTAAAATTGAGGGGGGGGGCTTAATATAAGTATGGCCACTGTAAAGTATGCGCAGTGTGAGAGAGTATGCGATGCCTTTTTGTGGGCATTGAGGTGTGAAAAATCTAATAAACACTTTTGGTTGAGGTTAAACCGAGAGAAAGGTGCGATTTTCGGGTCAATTGAGTGCACACCAGACAGCTATCTTATAGATGCTTTTATAGAGATTGCGGCGGAATTTTTTGCCTTGGTGGTACCTTTATAGCTTTGGAAATGATATGGGGTGTTGTTTAGAAGGTTATAGCAAATGTTATAGGTGTGATTTATTTTTGTAAATAGAATGTTTGAACCGACACAAAATGGAAAAGATGTACCTTTTTATTGATTTAAATATTGTAAAGGGAGAAAGGTTATGTGTAGGTTGACCATGGAGTCAAAGCTTGGTGAGAATGAAATTATATTTGTGATGAAAAAATAATAGACAGAGTTTTATACTACACTAACTTTTTCACGGCTTAGAAGTTTAATCATTTTGACCCACCGAGTTATTATAAAAAATTAATATGTTTCAGGAAAATCTTCTCAGGAGATGCAACCGCTATTTGTAAAAAAAATCAAGTTAACCTGGGGTTAGGTCTTGACAAGGTGTAGGATCTTAAAGTGACTACTACTATGAAGATTTGAGCTATGCGACCGCAAAACTTGTTTTCGCAAAAGAACCTTACACGGTTAAAAAACCGGAACGCAGTACGATGTTGCTTCGTTTAATTGCCCTGACAAAATTCTTCACAGAATTGTGATTAGCTTTCAAATGAGTTTCAGAGGATATGCTCTTAAACAGCTGAACCAAATTAAGAAGAAGTAGATAGATACCCAGCCTTACAGTCGATGAAGCTAGTGTGGCGGTGAAAAATTCCAACAAAATAAAAGCGATCGTTTTAGACAAATTACATACTGAGTTTTAGTAGAAGTTGGGAGACATCGAGTCTAAATGACTTACCTTCTCGCAATCTGCAAGGGGAAGGGAGATACACGAAACTGCGAAAATTATTTTCGATTAAGTTGATGTCACACAATGAAGATTTTTTAACGGATTTTAGATGACTGACTGCGAAAAATAATACGGTAAGACGCGCAGCCGGAGTTATCGCAAGTTCCCAATAAAAATTGGTGTTCACCAGGGAAGGGTCTTGAGTCCCTTTCTTTTTATCACAGTAATTTACTTCTGTGAATGAAAAATACCCCTAAAATGAAAGAAAAGCTCATACTGCAGTTGTTCGCCTACCATTTACATACGGTTCACAATTCTGGACAACGTTCAAAACTTAAATTGACAGCAGCTCAAATGAAAATGCTTCGCATGATAGCAAAAATAATAAAGCTTGAGCGAATTAGAAGTAAGAAAATGCTAGGAAGCCTTCACGTTTTCAACCCGGAATTGAACTTCATAGCCAGGTGCCTCAAATTTAATATTGAATATCTAAAAAAGTACTTAAAAGAAATGAACAATTCCCTGTAAGAATTATTTGAATTTTCAACCTGCTCACGCAATGCCATCAAACTCCGAACATTCGCCAACCAACAAAAATTAAAAATGAATGAATCAGTTTTGTAATCGCATCAAAACGCAAACATAACTCATCTGGAATTTTCTAAAAACCTAGATTAAATTTTGCTACACCTCTAGGCAATGTTTTACAATTTCATAATTTTTTATTATTTTCTGTTTGTATTCTTTAATTTTTCATGATAGAAAGACTAAAATTCCAGCAAACATCACAAACCTAATAAATCTCCCTGCTGTCGCCCAGCGTACGTCATAATTATCGCTTACGGCCGCCGCGACAGCCGACTGGCGGTCGGTGGCGGTTTGCGTTATAAACTTTAGACTACATACAATCTGTTGTAAGCCGCCATGCCATTATGCTTGATGTCCAACAAGAGATTTTTGATTTATGATCGTCGTCAACGCGCATCGTTCACATCCACCACCATTTGGATTAATATCCATTTCCATCTTTGAGATGATGATGGAGGAGACTACTAGCCTCGCCTTTGATTCCAATTCCAAGTCCCTCTCTAAGCTTCAAACTTCAATCTTCAGTCAAACACCTGCATGAAAAATAAATAAATGTTCTCCAAGTGGAAGCCGAGAGTCGCGCGATGTTTGTGAATCGTCGTCGTCGCCATCGCCATCTGTTTGCGAATTCCAAACAGCGCTCCAGTGCTTTGTGAAACGCTAATGAATTTTCCATAACGCGGAATGTCATCCGGACAACATGCCCACAGCGAGAAATTTATATCAAAACCCCCAGACCATTTGTATCTATTTGTCAAGATGCCTTCCATTGATTTAATAAACGTTAAAAGGAAACAACGCATCTCGACCGATTATGGCTCGAGAATCAGAGAATCGTAGAATCGACGAGATTCGATTCAGAGCTCGTTGACTGGGCTGTGTTTTAAGATGAAGATGATGCAGAAGATGAAGGCCAACAGCATAATGGTGATGTTGATGCGCAATGCTGAGCGAAGAATATATTGGCTTTGGCGACTAAATGAATACGAGGAGTGGCTGGCATTGGCTTGATGGCGGTTTGCTTCTATCCATTTGTGGTTTCTAGTCGTCCAACTTCTGTGTTGGTTTGTTTTTTTTGTTAGTTCTTCACGTACTACTGGGGCTAATCCCAGCTCGCACAGTGGCACCGCAAATTCTGGGAAATCGAAGAATCTCCTGAAATCATCTAGTGGATTCGCCTCTTAGACCATAATCGTCACTAAATCGCCCGCAATAGTTTGTTTTCTGCTTTTGCCAATGTTTCAGGTCCAACAAAAATGGTTACATTGGATGGATGATTATGGCTCGGAAGATGATAGTTATGGCAGTATCGGTATCTCTAGGTAAAGTGTACAGACTTCCATATTGTGCGCACGGAAAGTCTTTGGAATAATGTTGTGTCTTCCCAGAAATGAGTGATATACACGGTCAAGATATTAAGAACTGACATTTCCCAATTTGGAGACCCACTCAGAAGGTAATGAATGGCAGCAGTTCGTTGTTGTTCTGGGCAATAAGAAAAGTATCTATCTATCTATCCAGTTGAGACTTTGACTGGCTGCAAGTATGTATTTCTGTGATCCGTCTGTTTCGCTTGGCATTTAGCTATGACAGCCAGATGGCAGGCATGACCATATATGTAGAGGGCTTGATTAGCACTCTCGGTGTGTGTGCTGATTTAATTCAGCATGTGGGTTCAGATTAGTTGAATACAGATCGTGCCAACACAGTTTTCTATAGTATTTTTGTTGTTCTTGCTATTTATCTATTAGCCAGTTAACAGCGCCAATCCAATCCAAGCCATATGATTGTACTGATTTTAAACAACTTTTAACAACAATTCAAGCGATTTGTACCATTTTTATGATGTAAAACTATGTACACCAGTCAAAAAAAATATGTGTTTACACAAAAATTGTTTATGATATGATAACCTTTATCGATTTGTAGCTAAACAAAAATGTTTAAATAACACCTTGGATGTTTTTATTTATTAATATCTAGACAGGTTACTTATTAGGGCTGATGATTCTACCCGGGTATTATGCTACCCTGGTACCCGGTTACCCGGGTAGCTTGTACCCGGGTAGTAAAATACCCGGGTACCCGGGTAAAATGTCTATTACCCGGGTAACCGGGTACCCGGGTAGTTTAAATTACCCGGCTACCGGGTAGCCGAATATATACATATACAAACCATTTTATTTCAATGTACCTACATTATATGTAGGATTGTAGGAATGTAGGTACATACATACATATTAGACTGATTCAAAAAAAATATTTTTTTTTTCGTTCATAGTTAGTTAGGTTTTTTGAATCAGTCTAATATGCACATATTATGTATTTATTTTTTAAAGGCCTTTTACAAATCCTGAAAAATATAAGAAAAAAGTAGTTACACCGATAAACTATGTGGAAAATAAAATATTTTATTCAGAAGATACTCCAAAAAATGGAAACAATCTTATATATAAAAAAGAGTTCGTTTAGTGTGTGTGGCCGATAAACTCGAGTTTGGCTGGTCCGATTTTGGTAATTTTTTTTTTGTTTGAAAGGTATTAATATGTAGATTGTTTGTATAAAAAAAAATAATACCTTTTCTCGCATCCTTACATAGCTGTCAATTTGTACGAGTAAAGAAACACTCTCGCTTTTTAAAAATTTTAACTAAGCTTAATTTGTAAACAAATTTATTAAGACAAGCTTTCAAAATAATTACAAAAGCCTGATTTTGAGTGAAACAAATAAATATTCGTCTAGTGACATTAAATCCACATTTGGACTGCACAAATAAAATGTACAATCAATCTCTGATCTTCATTGAGGACACGAATAAAGCATTGGCACAGTTAGGATTGGTTGCTCCAAATCGTGGAGACCAAGATGTTCTTGATCAGAAATACTACGTGAAAGCCAATACAATTACGTTGAATAAATTAAGAATATTTGTGCAAACCAATGTGCCGAATTTAAACGATCAACAAAAGTATGTGTATGACATCATTGTGCAAGGTGTCATCAATCAGAGTGGTGGTTTGTATTTCTTAGGGCTAAAGCTTTCTGTAAATTCCATCAGTAAAAATTTTGTTTAGCTATTTTGAATAGGTACTTTAAACTTTTATTTTGAGCAAAATATTGATGAAATAAGTTGGGAGCTTATTTTAACTATTTTTTTCAAAAAGAAGCAATGCATTTGGTGTAAATTTTTTTTCACAAATCCATTTTATAAATTTTACTGTTCAGTAAAATGAAATTTCATCAAATGAATTTGTGACCAAAATATAACACCAAATGAATTGCTTCTTTTTCAAAAAGTTAGCGAAAATGTGTTTTTAATCTTTGATCTTAAAGTATTCAAAATAACAAAACAGAATTTTTACTGATGGATTTTACTGATAGCTATAATTGAACCCGACGCCCTTTGGTACGCGAAAAACATTTTTACTATCATTAATTTTAGCATCGATACGATCTGAAAATAAAAAAGCATTGGCTCTGGCTTCGTCCGGAATTGTCTTTGAATATGCAGGTTAATGAAACACCTACATGTAATATTTCAAAAACTTCGGCAATGGCAAAAGTATTGCAACAGTGTCAGATTATTGTCTGGGATGAGAGCACAATGGCGCACAAAAAGTCACTAGAACCCTTAGATCGCATCTTGAAGGATTTGAGAGGAAATCAAAAAATATTGTACGGTACCATGTGACTTTCGAAAAACTTTGCTGGTTATACCAAGTTGCACTGCTGCAGAAGAATTAAATGCCTGTTTAAAATCTTCGATTTTGTTGACCACAAATGTTCGCGTGCAGTTACAAAACGATTATGTATCTGCAGCAGAATTTTCTAAGCAGTTATTGGACATTGGTAATTGAATAATGCAACTTGATTCTGAAGGCCGAATTACACCTCAAAACAATTTTTATTGTAATGTAAATTCAAAAAATGAGTTGATTCAAAGTGTATTTCCAAGTATAAAGATAAATTACAAAAATCACGCTTGGCTGAGTGAACATGCAATAATGGCTGGTACAAATAAAAATATTTCTAAAATCAATGCAACAATTTTGAACGAGATAAATGCACAATATTTTGCCTACAAATCGGTTGACACAATCACAAATGAAAGCGATGTAGTAAATTAACCAACGGAGTTTTTTAATTCGTTGGATATAACAGGTTAAATTTTTCTTAAAAGTGCACTCAGCGAAGCGGGTGGGGGTTAGCTAGTGTTTAATAAAAGTTAAGAATCAGAATAATAAAAAAAACATTTTCAAAAATTAACAAAACAGACATTTTCAAAAATAAACAAAAAAAAACTATTTCAAAAACAAACAAAACAAAAATTTTCAAAAATAGACAAAAAAAATTTTTTTTCAAAAATAGACAAAAAAAATCATTTTCAAAAATAGACAAAAAAAACATTTTCAAAAATAAACAAATTTCTTTGACAAAAAAAAACATTTTCAAAAATAGACAAAAAAAAAAAAACATTTTCAAAAATAGGCAAAAAAAAAAACATTTTCAAAAATAGACAAAAAAAAAACGTTTTCAAAAATAAACAAATTTCTTATGACGTATATGTATGTGCTAATCCAACAGGTCTTTGTTTTTGTTTAAAAAAACCAATAAAGAAACATTTTCTGGTGCCAAACATGATCTTTTAGCAGTGACTATATTGCCTGCCGTAGAGAAAAGCCTTTCCGAACTTGCCGAAGTTGCTGGAACAGCAAGATATTTTTTTGCCAAAGTTGCTATGACGGGCATAGCCCGTTCCCTCGAGCGCCACCACGCAAGCGGATCCAACCGATTTGAAATTCTAGGCTCTGCTATGAACTGCTCAAACTGAGATGTGTTGTCCAGAACTTGACCTTCCGTAGCAAAAAGGAATTCTAAATCCTGGTCATGGCTGCTTCCGCCGGGTTCTTCTTCTGCGGCTGTTTCAGAGCACATTCACAGAATTTTTTCCTTGACAAAAGTTCGAATTTTGTCAGCTACTTCACTGATCTCAGTTTTAAGGTCCTTGTATCTGGGGTCTAAAAACGCTGCGACCTGAGCAGGTAAAATTTCATCCGTTGGGCACATTTCGCATAGTTGGAAACGCGTTTTTAAGGAGTTAACAATATTACTTTTGAAAATGGTTGCTTCTTCACTGTCTTCCAACTTAGGGGAATAGTGATTATCAATCAGCGTTTTGACAACCGAGCGCACAGCTGAAATCGTTACTTTAGTTTCGCTACTTATAAGAGATGATCTTAGTTTTATAACACTTTAATATAGCTTAAGCACTTCTACTTCATTCAACAATTTTACTAAACAGAGCTCAAATTAGTTTTATAATTTTACCATGTCTAATATGTGAATTTAACGGTAATAGGCTTAAGTAAATTAAATTCTCTCTCTTGAGTCGAATAATTTGGCGAGCTTTGATCAAAACAACAAAACATTGTCACAACAAGTGCAGGTGTTCCATTTGTAATAACAAAAAAAAACCGAAACGTTACTCATTAATCGTTTTTTTTTATATAATTTCACTTCAATGTTTCCAAACTCCAAAAGATCGATAAATTTGTATAGCCGTGTTTTTTCTAAAGCTGGGTTCACACCAAGTTTATCTACATACGTATTTATATCATACATGTATATGCAATTATGTATTAATAAGAATATTGTAAAGTGTATTTCAAACGTACATTATGTTGTACGTGTTAATCAACCTAGTGTAAACCCGGCATATTATTATCATTAGCTATTTGCTCAGTTTTTATTCTATTCGCAAACAAAAACAAATTACAAATAGGTTGTAGAAAAAACAGGGCATTTGTAGAAATATACATAAAATTCAATCAAATCTGAGATGTAGGTACTTGTTAAAAAACATGTAATGGCTTTGGTTCGCACTCAGTTTCTTTTTTTTTTGTTTTCTGTATCAGTGAACTACACGATTTACCCGGGTAATCGGGTAGTCGGGTAATCGGGTAGTCGGGTAGTTGGGTACCCGGGTACCCGGGCATTACCCGAACTACCCGGGTACCCGGGTATTACCCGGGTAACCGGTTACCCGGGTATCATCAGCTATATTACTTATTTAACTTTAAATTGTGGCAGGTGGTCTCCTTTGCATCCTTGGCATAGACAAAGTTGGAGCTTGAATCTCTTGTTGAGTAACTACACACAATATTGGTCTAAAGTAATTTAAGTGTAGAATTCGATCTACTGGTTTTTTTTTGGTTTTATGCGTTTGGTTCCAAAGGAAATGTGAATTATATTTTCACAGAAAAAATCAAAATAAAATTTCTAGTGTTTACATAATTTAACATGGTTCTGAGTTTTGTTTCAAGCGTTGAAATGTGTTTTATCCTTATTGTACTTACTAAGCCAACAGTGTTGGTAGCCGAGTTTGTTGGAATGGTAGAATCTATGCCAGGGCTACCTTTGCGACTCTAAAGAGTCTTTTTTTTTACCCAATCCACTTTCCCTCCACTTTTTAAAAATTGCCAAAAAATCGATCTTTTTGATATTTTGGTTCCTCTTTTTTAAAATTATGTACGTTTGATTAAAAAAATTGACATTTTTTTGAAAATCAAGGAAAATGTGATTTATACCACTTGCAATTATAACGGCTCAGTTGTAAAAAAAATATACGTTACTGTTGTTTAGCTCTGATTTGATTTTTATAAGGTTATTTTTGATAAATTTTGAATTATTTCTGGAAGAAATTATGCACAGGTAATGTTCTTATACTATTCTTACTATGTTCATACAATTTTAATTTTAAGAAATTGTGTTAAAAGGTTTGTGTTGCGGTTCGGGAAAGGCGCAAATGAAGTATTTCGTGTGACTGTCGTACTTAACTTATTCTATTTTCACATTTTTTTTATTGGGACCTCTTTTTTTTTTATCAAAATCCTCTTTTTTGGCCTCTTTTTGAAAATCTACGAAGTTAGCCCTGATCTATGCTATACCTATGCAAGCAGGAAACAAAATTAAATGAACTCTTATGCTCTTATAGAAAAAGGTTGCTTAGAATATTGAAGCAAATTATTAGGGAACCCGGGCGAACAGCTCTGATTTTGATGATCTTTTTTGCAAACGTTGGTAATTAAAAATACTTCAACTTTTATAGGATAAAAATTGCAGATGTTGCCGCATTGTTTTTTAAAATTTAAATCAAATTGTTTTTGAACAAAACCATTTTTTTTTTTTTGCTTAAATTTCATCAATTAAATGATAACAAAAGATTCTCTAGGAAAAAAAATATATTGCAGTAAAAGACAATCTTCCATCGTTTAAGCGATCTCACAAAATGACTTCAAACATAAAAAAAAAGGGAGCGGGTCATAATTCTGCTTGTCAAAATTCTGTACGACAAAATTCTGTAGGGTCAAAATACTGTAAGACCATAATTCTGTACATCATTATACTGTAAATACAAAATTCTGTACGTCAAAATACTGTATGAACAAAATACTGACTTGCAAAATTCTGTTTTGCAAAATTCTGTACGGCAAAATACTGTATTTTCAATACAGTATTTTTGAAGAAATTTCCTTTGATAAATAAACACGAAATAGTAGGTTTAAATATAATTATCGACAGTAAAGTTGTAATTTTATACAAACATAATTATTAAAGTAAAAAAGTAAATCAATTCTAGGAACACAAATCAAACTTTTCTTAAACATACAAAATACATTTTACAAAAAAATGTCAAAACCAATATAAATTTAATTTTATTTTTAAACCGTTTTAGGTATGCAACGTGGTTTAATTCAGATTGTTTTTTTAAATAAGTGTAGTTTTGTTTTCTCTTATTTTTTTCCGTAGCTCCTAATAAAGTACCTAGATTAATCAGCATTAGGAGCTTGCCTCTTTATTAAGTTAATCTTTTAGAAATTAATAGTAAACCCTCTTTTAAATATATCTGTATTTCAAAATTCTGTAAAAATGCTGTAAAAAATATCGTTTTGATAATGTAAAAAAGTGCGCGCGCATTTTTTACATTATCAAAACGATATTTTTTACAGCATTTTTACAGAATTTTGATATACAGAATTTTGATGTACAGAATTTTGAAATACAGTATTTTGACCAACCAGAATTTTGCTATTCAGAATTTTGACTTTCAGAATTTTGTTCGTACAGCATTTTGCACATACAGAATTTTGACATACAGTATTTTGGCATACAGTATTTTGAATACAGAATTTTGCAACATACAGAATTTCGACCCCAACCCAAAAAAAAAAAATATTTTGAACACAACGGCAACACAATATTTACGTACACGTTTTTAAAAAGCCAGAATCTCATTTTTATCTGTTAAATTTAAATACACTAAATTTAATCAAGAGTTTTTGAAAGAATGGTCCTCCGCTCAGAATTTTGGAAAAAAACGTTATTAAATAATTTTAAATGATTTTTTTCAAACTTTTTCGTAGTAAAATATGAATTCATTTAAGAAAAATTTTGGGACATAAATATTATCAGTAGGGATGGCAAAAACCGGTCGGTTTAAACCGGTTCCGGTTTTTTTGATTAGGTCAACCGGTTTTTTTCGGTTTTTTTGTCCTCCCGGTTTAAACCGGTTTTTACAAAAAAACCGGAAGAAAAAAAAAGTCGAACAAAAAAAAGACCCGACTAGACAAATAACTGAAAACCGTCAAAACTTTCATTCCCTCTCTCAACTAACCATACAATTATAAATTTTCATTCATATTCAGCTTTAAAAATGCCTCAAAACTCCTACTAAAAGTGAGTTAAGAACTTTTATAACAAAATCTTAGGGATTTTCTTCGAAGAGTTTATTTTTGGTTGAGAAATTAGGTTAATTTTTTTTTTACTGTCAAATCAAGCAAAAAAAAAACCGAAAACCGGTTTCTTGGCCCAGTTTAAAACCGGCCGGTTTAACCGAAAGGAAAAAAAACCAGAAAAACCGAAAACCGGTTTTTGTACTAACAACCGCCATCCCTAATTATCAGTATAATTCCGAAAAGGAAAAGGTAATATATATTACCTACTGTTTGAAAAAAAAAATTTTTAAATTACTTTAATTTCATTGTTTTTTTTTTTTTTTTTGATAAAAACTAAAAACTAAGAACCTTAAACTTTCGTACCGATTAATCGAAAAACTAATGATGCCAATCAATTTCTCAGGTCCGAAGTAGGGGGAAACAGTCAACAGCGTACATGTCTAAGATTTCGACTTGCACAGTGTTATTAATCAACATTCTAAGCCAACATTTCAAAAAAGTGACCCCGTTTTCGAAAATTTGATTTTTCAAAAAAAAAAAAAAAACCTATGCTTTTCTTTTAAAATCCAATAAGTAGCTAGTTTAGAAGAAATTCTATATGGAATTTTTTTTTCGAATATCAGTAATAACGATATTTTTAAAAATAATGATAGGTATTCGAAAAAAATGGGTTGGGGTCGAAATTCTGTATGTTGCAAAATTCTGTAGGTATTCAAAATACTGTATGCCAGAATACTGTATGTCAAAATTCTGTATGTGCAAAATGCTGTAGGAACAAAATTCTGAAAGTCAAAATTCTGTATAGCAAAATTCTGGTTGGTCAAAATACTGTATTTCAAAATTCTGTACATCAAAATTCTGTAAATCAAAATTCTGTAAAAATGCTGTAAAAAAATATCGTTTTGATAATGTAAAAAAGTGAGCGCGCAAAACAGAATTTTGCATGTCAGTATTTTGTTGATACAGTATTTTGACGTACAGAATTTTGTATTTACAGTATAATGACGTACAGAATTATGGTATTACAGTATTTTGACCCCACAGAATTTTGTAGTACAGAATTTTGACAAGCAGAATTATGACCCTCTCCCGAAAAAAATTACATTTGAATTTTTATTATTATTTTTTTTTTTTTTTCATCAAAATCCTTGACAAAATTAAACTTTTACAAAATTGGTATAAGTAAAGTTCAGATATTTTAGAACCAAGGTCGAGTTGGTATCCGACATTTTTTAGATAGAAGAAAGTCTCAGCTAAAGTTTAGTGTACAGTGGCGTGAAATATTGGTCAAATATTTTGCCTTTTTTAGAGAAAGTTAAAACTTACCATTTCTTTATTTTACCACAATTTGTTTTCCTCATTTAAATTTTTAAAAAATGCGTCACTGTTTAAAAATGGAATGCGTCAAATGAGTGTTTGGACTTGACCAATTCTGCTCGTTTTGGAACATTTCTGATTTCCGACACAATACTTGAAAATTTTAGAGATTTAATTAAGGTCTACATCTAGTTGAAAAATGATATCGGAGAACGTTATAAGATGGAAGTGTTTTTTTAAATTAACGTAACTAACGTAAGAGAAGGTACTTTGAACTATACAAGAGCAACCACGTGCAACCACGTGCAACCCAGTCGTGCATTTTATTTAATTTCGGTCATAAAAATTCACCTTTCAAGTGAACTTTACAGCTGAGAATAAACCTTATTATCATGGTTAGATGAACTTTGCAACATGACAATTGTGTTGAGGAGTTGGATCAACTCATTATCACATTTCTTTCCTATATCTAATACTAACTAATGTTTATGAAGTAACTACTTTCAAGAGAATTTTAATGATCGACAACAATATTCTTACGCATACATATTTTAATTTTACATAATTGTACTACACATCTGTATGGATGACGCTAGATCGCTTGATTAAGTCATTAAATATTGCTAATATGGCGCCACTCGATGTGTATTAATTAACTAACTTTGAAGTTTAAACATCTAGTGAAACAAAACAGACATTTAAAATTATGTATTACTTTTTGTTGTTGTTGTTTTGTTTATTATAACAACTGGATGCACCCTTAGCTTAGCATTCAAGATGCAGCGCCACTCACACTCATACTCACTTCTATAGCCCCCTTTGCTGTCTTTATAGGAGTACTTCTGGGAGTGGAACCGCACTGGCGCCAACAACACAATTTCACAACAGAGCATGATCCATTTTTCAAGCTAAAGCCCTTCCTTAGTATGCAGAGGGGCAACTCGAACTCTCAAACAGAAACAGATAGAGAGCTCTCATGGTGTTCACGTATCCAGGAAGACAAATCCGCAGCTGTATAAAATGCGCTGCTCATGTTCCTCCACTGGTATCTCGTCGGTATGTCCAGGGAGTTGTTGTCTGACATAAGCCTGATGTCTGGGTGTAACTTCCAATTGCGATTTCTGAAGAAATTCGATGTTGAGTCCTCTATACTCGGAGCCAGCTGAAACGAAGAAAACTAAAAAAAATCATTAACACGATCCAAGTCAGACATCTGGAGCCACCACAATATGACGTCGAAGAGTTCCATTGCAATAAAGCACGCGCACCAACTAATACTCTAAGTGCACTCCGCACCTGAACCGAACTCTGAAGCCGAACGCGTGCCATATTGAATCACAAGCCTTCACTTTGACAACAACACACTCGCGTTTGACGGTGGCTATGGTGGCGATGGCGGCTGGTGCTGACAGATGATGATGATGATTCGGATTCCAATCAGCGAGCGGACTGATTTGCGCGCTGATTCATGCTGATTCCAACAACTGACAATGACGCTGACGTATGGATTTAGAGGCACGAATTCGAATTTTGAAAGTTCTGTGAAGCCAGAGCGCAGCGCAGCGGTAGCAATAATGGCTTTGGCTAGAGAACTTTGAATTGCTAGAACACGTCCTCCTCCTATAACCCACCCGCTGCCAACTCTCTTATATCCCCTTTAAACCTCGATTCAGATAAATAGGTTCTTTGTGCGCGGCTTAAATGGGTTTTTTCGATTTGTTTGAAGGTATCTCTGGTGCGGTGCACGTTTTTTTTTTTTTCTTCTATTTTTTTGTTTTGTTTTTTATTTGTTTAATGAATTTAATATGTTTTTGTTGTTTAGTGAAGTTTATTGTTTTGTTTCGTGCGGCATAACAATGCTTTGTGTACATTTAAGAGTGGCGCGGCGCGCGGTTGCAAGCTGTCAGAAGTGAAACCTTTCAGTCAGTCAACGGGTGGTTTGGTTTTTTTTTTTGTTTGGGATCTTTGGTTATGTTTTTTGTGTTCTTTTGTTTTTTGACTTGTGACTCACAATTATTTATCCATTTTTGCTGATGATTCGTCACACAAATATGTCTTGGTATAGAGTTAAACAATTACTACGAATTAATATTTAAAAAAAATCTCTGATAGCGAAAGGTGGTGGAAATTTAAACAAAAAGCGGGTAGTTTAAGTGTGAATGAGTATTTTATTTATTTTTACTGGAATTAAGTAAAAATTTTTACTGGAATTAAGTAAATTGTGATTTTCAACCTAGAAATATAAAGATAGTTTATTTATTTGACACTTATAAAGACTTTAATTTTAAGTTCTTTTTTTATAGGAAATTCACAGTAAAATTAGCGTACTTTTTTCTTAGAATTAAAATAAAGGTATATTCTCAGAACTTTAGTTCCCGGGGCAAGGTCTTTGTTTTTGACGCAGTTGCTTTAGTGATTGACAAAATGGCCCTTTTTGATTTACGACACCTTTTCATACAAAGTTGCTTACACATTTCAATTTACAAAATAGAACGGCATTAACTTTTTTGTACTTAGAACTTTTGTACTTATGACAAATTCAATTCAAATTGTTATATCTAATCAACTTACAATTCTACTTCTTTAAAGCCTTACAAAAGCAAAAGTAGCATATGTAAAGTCTTATACAAGCAAGTCTTCGAATACTAGGCTCAAGTTTTAAACTCAAGTAGGAACTCAAATCTGCTACTGAATCTCAAATCAGCGACTCAAACTCAAATCTGCAACTCAAATTTGTGACACGAATCTGCGACTCAATTCTGAGACTCAAACTGTGACTAAAATCTCCGACTCAAATCTAAAGCTCAAATCTGCGACTAAATTTGCGACTCAAGTCTGGGACAAATTTGCTACTCAAAATTCCAAATCAAATCTAGGACTTATTTCTGTGACTTATAACCAATCTGCGACTCAAATCTACGACTTAAACCTGTTACTCAAATCTGCTATTAAATTCCGTGACTCAATTCTGAGAAGAATCTGCGACTCAAAACCACGACTCAAATCTAAAGCTCAAATCTGGGATCAAGTTTGAGACCAATCTGCTACTCAAATCTACAACTCAAGTCTTCGACTCAAATATACGACTCACCTTTGACTCAAACACCTGTTCTATTCGAATCTGCTAGTAAATTCTTAGACTTAAAGTCTGCGACTCAAATCATCAAATCACATCTTTAGGTCTTCTACTCAAATCTGCGACTCAAGTCGGTGACTCAAATCATAATTTTTTGTTAATTCTTCAACACAGTTAATCCAATCACCTCGATTCCCCCCCCCCCCCCCCCCCCCCATTCTACCGTAACTGTCTAACCAAACATTTACTTTAACAGACACGAGATGACACTTCTATGTAACTGTTTTATAATGCTAAACTGTCATCTGAAAGGCGCGAAACTGAAAAGCCAAGTAGATGTATTTTTTTTTTTCCAGATTGGCAAAAACCTGCCCATATAGTGCCATCGCACCATCACCAACCAAAACGACACTCAATTCACTTCATCTCTGTCGTTAATTAATTCTCAACCGGTACCTCTTTCTCAGGTAGCCATTTTACACTGCCATGCTAATCGCAAATGCAAATCTTATAGCACCTTATCAGAACAAGCTAATGACAACCATGCTCAGAGAGTGTAATGCCAGCCACCATATCCCCATTCAAATGGCTATCGATCAATCAATCAAAATCTCAAATAAAAATAAAAAAAAAAGCGAAAGAAAGAAAAAAAAAGAAAGAAAAACTGAAGCACTTTGCTCTCCATCTTCACCTTGCGTGTGAGTCGAGTCGTTATAGGCTTCCAGTAGTTGTTACAGGTTCCAAACACAATACAAATCGGTTAATACGACTATTCGCACATATGGCTTGGCCATAACATAACGTTAACGACAATGCGACGCGACAACGAAAACGACGACGATGTTCGCATACGATCGCATCTATGGTCACTGCCATCACTTTATAATGCGGTGCGTGTTGCGCAAAGTACATTGTCCCATTAGTGATGTGCAAATTGCGACCGTCACTAATCTCTAAATAAAGATTTAAATTCAAGGAAAACTCAACTCCAAAACCTAAAGGACTATAACAACAAGCCCATCTATACCAATCCACAGTGGATCGAGCTTGGAGTTCGCTCGTGCGATCGGCTACACTGTTCATCATCGATCGATTCGATTGTATTATTTTGCGCGACTTCACTTCACTTCACTTTACTTGGCGAAAACCCGTTGCAGCTGTGGGCTTGACATTATCGTGGCATCTGAATCGCTTAAGTGCGGTTTTTATGAGCTGGGTATTCCATAAATCGCATCCGTTCTTTTTGCATCGTCTTCGTAGTCATCGATAGTCGATGGTTTAGAGCTTCGCATTGCAGTGGCACACCATAACAACCGATCGCATTGTGTTCGCAAAGTGCATTAAAGAATATTGACAATTTTGCATTAAGGTATAGTGTCGTCTTGCAAAAACGGTAGGTGACGAAAGTCTTTTAGGTTTTTACCACTTAGCATCAATTAAATCTTGCGAATTAACAGTTTTGGTCTTCGCAAATGATGAATAAGGACGGCTTATAACTAGCTTAACCCCCGCATAAAATAAATTTAATAATTTAACTTAATTTTAATGATGTGCTAAATGTTCGCAAAGCGTGTCCCATTACTTTAATAGAAAATCTCCTGAACAATATTGTGTCTATCATGAAGCAAGGATTTCGTCCTGTCTCGCGGTATTCCCTTCTTCACATATTTGTTCTTCGTCAATCCGACTAATGGTGTATAATATACTTATTTGCATACCTTCATCCCCTAATAGAGGCAGGAACACGATATGCGAACAACACACAATGAACGGTACAATTTAATTCCGATTGTATTCAAATATTCCTTATAGCGATACCCACAATTTTTTTTCTTTATTTTTTCATCAATTCAAGGAGAATCAGTTTTTTTTTTTCTTCTTCGAACTAAAATGTGGGTGATTTTTAGCGAGTTTTTCGCAAATACCGCGATACACAATCCTGACTACTGTGAGTCCTGAAGGAGTCCTGACTCTTGTATTCATGTTTGTTTACGAAGCTATTATTGCGTGCATTATGTTGTCATAAGTTATCGATGATGGACTTACTCGCGCAAAGCATGTATCGTGCTTTTTAAGAGATGGTTTAGAGAGGTGGTTAAGGGGGGTATGAAGAGGGTAGTGATAAATTTACTGTACAAAGAAGAAGGACAACCCTCACGACAACAATACAGCACACAGGAGTGAAATTATTGAAAATTGCAATTGCGGTAGTGGCGGAAGTTATACAGTCGTTCATGTGGCAGGTATAATTTTGCAAATGGTATGTAGAAAGTCGCGAATTGTACACGGAGAAAAAAAACTTAAAAACAAGCGGATTCCATATTAAATTAAGTAGATTTCTGCATGTTTTTTTTGAAATGATGACTTCCGTCTTAAATTAAGCGGAAAAATCTTTTTAATTTCTTTAATGCGCAAATTTAAAAGAAATCCACTTAAATTAAGCGGATCATATTTTTAAGTGGAATCATATTAATTAAAAAAAAAACTGGCAGCCACTGGGGATCGAACCTACAACTGTTGGTTTACTTGGCGAGTGTTTTACCATCAGCCTATTAACAAAAGTTAAGCGGATTCCACTTATTTTAAGCGGAAATCGTATTGTTTTTAGAAGGTAGGATTTTAGGTGGCCATCATCTTATTTTAGGGTGCACTTTTTTTCTTCGTGTATAATTTTGCAAATGGTATGTAGAAAGTCGCGGATTTATACAATGCACAATGTGTGTTTTGTATTTTTTCATTCTATTCTATTTTTTGTAATTTTAAAAAAGGGAAAAAGATTTTTGAGTTCTTAAGTTCTTTTTTTTATGAAGTGAAAGAAATGTTTACGTTAGCGGAGAATGAAGAGTGAGGAAAGTTTTAATACTTTTGTTAGCGATTATAAAGTTTTTTTTTTATTTCTTATTGTTGTTTGACTACACGAGCATTCCTACATTTTTGTTTGATTTTGTATAGAATTATTATATCTTTAGGTAAATTACTCAATTGGTTTGGAATTTTACTTGTATATATTTGTGAAAAATACTGAGGGATTAAAGTGATTAAGGGACATAGTTTGATGGTTAAAATATTGAATTGAATGAAAAGGTTTCAGTGATTTTTATGTTCATCATTTCTTGGTACATGTACTATAATATGTAGGTGCTTTTCATTTTTGATCTGACACTATGAATCGTCAGTTTTAAGAACGGAATAAGTCCATTTTGCAAAATTGTTGGGAAAACGCAAAAAAACTGAATAGCTTCTATATTTTACTATTTTCAGATGTTTGACCTTCAGATAAAATAAAGATTATGTGGATTTAAGGTTTAAAAACATTGGACTTATTCCGTTCTTAAAACTTGGGGTTTGAAATTTCACCCAAAAGCCAAATTTTGAATGAAATAAACATAATTTATTTAAAACAAAAGTTTTAATGATAGAATATGTAACGAAGCGTTACATTTTTCTTATATATACCCCCGGACTATATACACCGCTTCAATCTTAAAACTGTACGCCCAGATTATAAAATCGAAGCAACCGTACCGGCCGGACTATAAAGCGTACCAACCATCACCACACCACCGATAGCAACAACAACAACATCTTATATTTAGGAATTAGTAGAATGTATAAGAAATTACTCTTTAGTTTATACGATTCACACTTACTTTAAGTAATAATATCACTAAGTAGATGTAAGATTTGTAGGGAAAAACCGAGAATCGTCAACTTTCAAACAATAAAGAAGTAGTTCTCCCGCCGCTACTAAAGTTGAATAGCAACTTGGTTATGGTGCCAGAGGTCCAATTTTAATTAATTGTTCCGACTTTTTGAAGCAAAAGTTTATTTAGTTTTTATATATAACTCTTTCACCCTCGTTAGGAGTCTGTGCACTAGGGACTTAATTAATTCCCACTCACTTTGAGACTGGGCTTTCTCCGAGAGTTATTAGGTAGCGCTCTATTCACCCTCGCTAGGAGGTGTGCACCAGAATATTCCCTCTCATCTTGGGCCTGGGCTAATTCCCACTCAACCTGAGAACGGGCTTTTCTAATCAGAGCATGTTAGGGTATAACATTGTTTAATAAATAAAGAAGTAAATAATTTAATAATTATAAAAGAAAGTAGTTGAATGAATAAAGAACATAAATAATTGGAAAGAATTCGGTGTTTTTACTCTAACTGAGTTTTAAGATTGCTTTTCTCAGGACGAACCTTGGATTCCGGCGAGCTTACCTCAGCCTTTGAAAATTAAGCATCACAAATAGATTGATAGAGTTTGAGTAATCAAAACAAAAAAGTGTTAAATTTTTGTTGTGGTCTATTTTTTACTTGAGTAAAACTAAAAATGGGAAAATAAAGATAGGAATGGTCATTTTTCACTTAATTTTCAATGAAAAAACTTTTTGAGCCAAGCATTTTGAAGACAATTTAATTTTCTGTTTTTATTAGAGCAATACTTTATCTCAGCCCGAAAAAAAAATACCGCAAAAAAACTCAAAAAATCACTTTTCTTGACTTTATTTCATGACTTTTTCGACTGTTTTGGTATGGAATTTTTATTCAATTTAAAAAAAAAACATTTTTCCGATATTAAATTTGATTCTCTACAACAAGTTTTAAAATCAATTTACCTATCAAATGCTTTTTTTTACGAGATATATTGAAAAAACAAAAAGGAGGCTTTTGCACCCCTATCTTCAATTTCGACCCTCTCATTTAATAGCACTCCGCAATTTTATCTTCTCTTATAACCCGTTCAACATTTTTTACAATTAAAACTCGTGAACGTCTTAGTTAAGACATAATCAGGAGCCTGAAATCTTGGATTTATTCTGTTCTTCAAACTTATAAAATTTTCAAACCCTGTAACTTCGACCATCACGTTTTCAAAAGCGACACGCGTCAGTTTTCAAAAGTGACTCAAGTCAGTTTTCAAAAAAATGCGTTAAATTTTTGTTGTGGTCTTTTTTTTACTTGAGTAAAACTAAAAATGGGAAAATAAAGATAGGAATGGTCATTTTTCACTTAATTTTCAATGAAAACACTTTTTGAGCCCAGCATTTTGAAGACAATTTAATTTTCTGTTTTTATTAGAGCAATACTCTATCTCAGCCCGAAAAAAAAAATACCGCAAAAAAACTCAAAAAATCACTTTTCTTGACTTTTTTCATGATTTTTTGGACTGTTTGGGTATGGAATTTTTTTTCAAATTAAAAAAAAACATTTTTCCGATATTAAATTTGATTCTCTACAACAAGTTTTAAAATAAATTTACCTATCAAATGCTTTTTTTTTACGAGACCCGCGTCACTTTTTTGAAAACTGACGCGCGTCACTTTTGAAAACTGACGCCCGTCACTTTTTTGAAAACTAACGCGCGTCACTTTTTTGAAAACTGAAGCGCGTCACTTTTGAAAACTGAGGCGCGTTTTTTTATTCAAAAGTGACGAGTGTCACTTGTACTAACGTTTTTTACCAAAACTTGAAAAGTTCTTATAACCTTCTTTCGATATGTGAAACTAAATTCCCCTGTTTTTATCAAATACAATACACATAAACAACATGGATCAGATCACTCATAATGACAACTACTACAAAACCATTCATGTGCAAAATATTAGCGGAAACCTTTGTTATCACACAAATTTTCGTATCGATTTCAGTCATAACTCAAAGCCAGCACCCTCGCCGCAAGCGAGTACCTTTTCGTAACCAAATTCAAAACACACACAAGATTAAAAAATAATAAATCCACCAGAATCCATCAGCAGCAACAACGCGAAAGGCCAACACAAAAATCATCGACCACCTTTTTTGGTTTGACCGTCACTCTGCCACTAATTTCTTCTCTAATGGACATCAATTACATGCATTTCATAACGCGAAATGAGTCCGATATTCACGATTCGTCCATAAACGTGAGGCAAATTGCCTGCTCGATGCTGCTGCTGCTGCTGAAAGCCAGCTCCATTGAAGCCATTGCAAGATCAGCTCACAGCCACTGTTACTGCTGCTGCTGTTACTGAAGCTGTGTCGTGGTAATCTGCATAATGGGTTTTCTGCCAATCAATGGAGCAGTTCTGTATGCTACTTCTGCCTCCGCATCGCCACCATTTCAGTATCCAGCAGCCAGCTACAAAGCACCAACAGTATACAATACAAGCCTGGCCGCAAGCAAAAACGGCAGCAACTAGTGTGGTGGCATCTCGTCGTCATCGCATCGTTATGATGATGAAATTGCATCGAGCTTGCAACGGTCGTATCCCATCATCCCAGCCCAGCTCCAGGGTGTCAATATGTGTTCCAGTGATTGTTTAACTGGTTAAGGCACTTTCCGCGACCGTCCGTCGTATATATTTCCTCCATTCAGCATATTCAGCTGGATAAAAAAAACTAAAATGAAAACATCTTCTCTGACAAATGTTGTTGTGCCTGGACCGGGTCCTGGTGAATGGAGGAGCTACTCTCTAGTCGCGGTAGGTAAATGAGATATATTGTCCAGCACATTGTCCAGGGTGGGCGACAAATTCTACGATAACACACTCAATTGAATCCACACACTACATCATCATCATCAGCATTCAGTGGAGTTAGGGGAGAAGAGGGGAAAGGAGCTCCGAACACAATATGACCATGAGACGATGTCTTAACAGCCCCAAAGAGATGATCACCACCACCCGGACGTGATGGCTGCACCGCCTTGGGAACCACACCATAGAGCACCTGGGTTCGTTCCTTTGGCGAGTTAATTCCCGCTTTTGTATTCCGTTGCTATAAGGTGAAGCAGCGGCAGCGCACAGCAGCGTTACACCATTTGGAATAACAACAGATACAGTATCTAGATATGAGGTCTAGTTGGTTGCATGGCATCTTTTCCTGCTGCGATGGAAATTAGAGGAGGCAAGTTGGAGAGCGTTATAGGTTGGCGTGGCAAGTGCTGGTTTCAAGTATACCAGCCACAGCCTCGATGGCTGAGAAATTGGTAGAAAATCTTTTGAATGGCAAAGTAGGTAGGATGACGATGTTGATGGTGGTGGAGGTATAGCTACTACTACATCTACAGATGCAACTTGCAGCAAACGAATTGACATGAGAAATTGCAATAATAAATCAGATAAATTGCAAAATTCCTCCTCTCGTGGAAAACAATTCGACGTCAGTTATGTTTTCTCGCTGGTTTTCTAGCTTTTGGCTGATATAGCAGCATGCGATGCTATATACAATGGGACTTCAATGATGCCAAAGAGATTGAAGGAGGTATAACAGCAGCAGCAGCAGCCTATTGTGTAAGATGACAATGATGAGGAGGAAGGTTGTAACTCAAAATATATAGAAAATTTGCAATTTTAGACAGAGAGAGAAAAATAGAAAAGTTCTACTAGATTATGCATGAAGTGTGCATAAGAAATTTGTTTATATTTTAACTGCATATTCTAACGCTTTTGGAGTGTGACTTCTTAATTTGGTTGCAAAAGATGGTAGAAAGTTGAATTTATAATGATGACTGATAACCGTTAGTTTTGGAAGTAATTTGGAAGAATGGTGAAATTCACTTCGAAAATGGAGATTTTTTCACTAGATTTTTGGAGACTTATTCCATAAAGTAAATGACCTATCATTTTTACTTGCTCTATAGGGCAAGTATTGGTTTCGTGTAGAAAAAAAAATTCGAGAAAATCAAAAAAGTGGTTTTCGTCATGCCTTCCGTCGTCGGTCTGTACGTGTGTGCGTGTGTGCGTCCATCTGTACATCGAGCTGGGGCCTAAACGGATAGATGGATTTGCTTGAAACTTGGTACAGATGATTTTTACGTGATTCCCTAGACCCGTTTTTTTTTATTTTTTTAATATCTCCTTTTTAACACATACCTCCCATATAACGTTTTCGAGGTATTGCAATTTTCTCGAAAACGGCTCTAACGATTTTGATTAAATTTGGTGTACATAATACTCTTATTGATTCTAACAAAACTGCGTTTTTAGTTTTTCTCAAAAAATTCGGAGAACGGAAATATGGCGTTGCCGTTTTTCAAAAATTGACATATTTTATAAGTTCATAGATTTTATCAAAGCATAGATCGATTTTATTCAAAATGTACAGACATTAAATTGAAGTATAAAATGTAAAAAAAAATAAATTTAAAAAAGTTTTTGAAATAAAATTTTAAAAATTAAATTTTTTTAACTTTCGATTTTTTAAAAAACAATTTTTTTCTCCACACACAACAAAATCTTAATCTTCCAATACATATTTAAGATAAAAATACTTTGAACTACAAGAGCAAGTACGTGCGACCCAGTCGTGCATTTTATTTGTACAACTTTGACAGACATAGTTTTAATAGTGAGAAAATGGTTTACAAAGACCAAGAAAAAAAAAACAAAACTGACTTCCCCCCCACTTAGTAGTTAAATTGAAGAGTTGAGAATGAGAAGTGTTTCAGTGGCATTTTATTTTTATTTGTCAAGACTCAAGAAATAACTTAAATTTTAGGGTTGTTGCAATTCATCTCTAGTGTCATTTGTTTAGAAGTTAGCTTCAGATTGCAACGGTCCAGAAAAAAAAAGTTGCCAGTACTCTAAAAGTTTTAAGTAAATTGCAAAAAACCAAACAAATCGCATTAAAATTGGGTATATTTACAATTTATTTAAAATTTCAGAGTGTTAGGGCAAAACTGACTTCAGTTCGCAAATACAAAAAAATATGTAAGTCCGGTCAAAAGTAGGTACTGGAAACTTTTTTTTTTTTGTGATATTTTTCTAAATCTTTCTCATTTTCAGACAAAACAAATTATAAAAAAAAGAACTTTAAACGACAAACAAAAATTTCTTAAAAAAAAAAATGTTACACATACGCCTCAGTGACCGTGTAAGTTAAAACATTGAACATTGATGCAAGAGAAGTTGCAATATTTAGTACATAAATGCTTTATTCGTACTGACTTACTCTTATGCTTCATAGAACATACCTATTATATGAGCTAAACATTTAAAATTTAAGCTTTCAGAAAAATTACACCATCTGTCTGTACAAAAACGGCTGGAATTTTTTAAAGCAATCAGTTTTCATCGTAAACACAAATAATTATTTTTATCCTTCCATTAACATTTTGTTCTGCAGAAAGCTTATTATAAATATAATAATTATGCCTCAATCACATATATGTAAAAACATTACAATAAAAAAGATTTAAATAAAGAACGGTTGAAAACGGCAAACAAATTTGTAACAAAAAATAATTTTTCTCATTATTCCGTAAAAAATCATCACATGTAGGAAAGTTTTCAACAAAAAAAAAATCATCATAAAAAAGTTGTTGATTTTCAAAAATTCATATTTCAAAAACGAGGGCCTTAAAAAAATCCGTAGTAGAAAAAATGCTCGCTCCATTGAATTTCAATGACTAGTAAAAATTTTGATTTTGCCTCCCAATAACAAAAATAGTAGGAAATTCTCTGCCATTAATTTGAGTTACTAAAATCAATAAAATAAACAATTATGCGATTCCACAAAACTATAATTACGCTGTTAAATTAAACAAAAGTAAAATGGAATGCCTTTCCCAGTTTCTAAGTAAATTTTGAAGTTTTGACTAACAAGTTTTTAAAAGTTCCTAAAGCATGATAAGCTTCTTACATTGTTATGCAAGGCACAAAACGCAATCATCTTTATTTGAATAGGTACTACTGTTTGGCTAGGTCCTTTTATCTCTTGTCTAAAATTCAAATTTCCAAAATTTTTCAAAATTCTCTGAAAAACAAGCGATCTGATGTTTAAATTCCACTGCAAATAGTGCTTTTAATGAAAAATCTTAAAATAAAGGAGATAAGAAACTCTAATTTAAATGTAGATTTTGAATGCCAAAAACCCTTAACTAAACTATTGAGATGATAGATTTAATGTGACATAGGTAGAACGATTTTTGGAAAGCCGGTATTAGAATTTCATGATTTCAATGCAAAATGACTTTGAAATAAAATTTACCGTAATAAATTGTTCTGTTAATTAGTGCTGCTCGACTAAAAATTTTAATTCAAATTTAATATCCTTCGTCCTTTATATTCTCCAAATATGTTGTAAAATAATCGTTTTATTTAAAATTTTGTACACGCTCTGCTCACACTTTATAAAATCTAGTACCAATTTTCCTAACGAGATTCTCTCTATATATATTTCCAACATGAAGCCCTAAACACACATCATTTCAGGATCATTAGCTAATAGACAGCAAACACTTGAAGGACTTCGTCACATGCGAAACAACACACACACTCTGTGAGTTTTGTGTAAACATAACTACTTCACAGTCACATCGAGAGATAGAGAGATAAGAGTAAAAGAAAGAGAGAGAGAATAATTTCCCTGGTCAAAAATATCACTTGGCAAACACTCTTCAGATTTATAACGTCCCAAGTGCAAACAAACATGAGCATCACACTAGAAACACAGGACCAGGACTAGGATATACGACGACGGGACATGGGACACCCTCTGTGCAATGAGATTTTGTTTGCTCTTCCAAAATACCATGTACGCAAGCAAGAAAAGGACACTTATCGCCTCAATGGAAGACCCACCTCTTCGCTGCACAAGCTAAATAATAACAATAATTCTTCTCTTATTCACCTTTGGTCGCCATCATATCGTCATTGTTGGTCGAAATAAAAAAAAAAAAAAAACTCTTTCAGCTTTTTAGATTTGTTGGCCACTTTTGCATGAATCCGCCACTTGAATTTTCGTGCACTCGCCCAGATTCTTGAGGCTTGTCCCTTTTTAGAATCTCAGTTCATTTTTGTTCCTTTTTTTGTGTCGTTTTTAAGTGGCTCGACAACAATTTCTGCACAAGCACTTGCGGAGGAACATTTTTGTCGTCGTAGTAGGTAGCTAGTCCTGCAGCCAGCTCAATCCACAGTCCTGCCATCAGCCTTGCTTGAGATGGAAGCGTAATTCTCGAGAGCCATTGTTGTTATGCATACAAGCTGAAGAGGCGACCATCTGGGGTAGAGCGAGGTGGAGTGAATGATAGTCCTATCGCATGGCAGGGATAAACTGCAAGGACTCTCGTTGACATCTCTCATCTTTTGGGCTTGATGGTTGATGGCTGATGGCATGACATGCTGACAAAAAAAAAAAAAAAAAAATGTTTCCTTGGCATTTCTGAAAGTTGGGGGCTGCTGTGCTCTTGGTCCTTAGCCCTATACTAGCCCCCTTTCTCCCTCGATATATGTATGCAAACTCAAGTAATGGATGCCATGCACTTGTCATCATTGTGTGCACGCCAAGTGGGCTCTTGACGAATACATGCGGTGCTCTGGAAAAGAATGGCTAAAGGATAAGAGGATGTACGTGCTCAATGGGATGGATAATGTCTAGGCTTTCAATCCTGGGCTCTGAAGCATTGTGTGATTATTATTCATCGTGATGTTACCAACAACTGTGGCATGGTTGATGGTGATGGTGGGTGTAGTCTGTAGTGGTATGGTGAAACGAACAGTACATATTCACCAAAAGAGTGCTGTATGTTACTCAATCGAGAGATGACATATAGGTGGTTTCACTTCTATACATATATATATTTTTTTTTATTTTTTGAATTCCTTGCTAGGGCTACTTAGCGCAGATACACATCCTGAGGCTCTCCACCAAGGAAGGAGATGGCTTTCTTTTCTTTACAAAAATTCTATTCGCTGGTGGTGTTACTTTTCTTCTTCTTCTTGTTGTGTTTTGTACAGGGTTATTGTGCTGCTGGCAGATTGATTTCCAACAGAAGAAGTACTCATTTTTTTTTTTATTCATCACCACATATTCATAATACATAAGAGTATACACATTATGTTTCTTGTATAGCGGAACTGATGTATAAAACGCCTTTAATCTTGGTAGGCTTTTGTTAGAAACTTCTCTATACAATTCCGCTGAATATAAAAAAAAAAACCCTTTGAAATATTGAATAGATTTTTATATATTTTTTGTATCGAAGTTGAAGGAACACCATCACAACATAAAAGAAAAAAAATCCAGATTATTTTTAATGCAACAAGTCATTAAGGATAAGTATCTATCATTATTACTTCTATTTTCTTGGTGGAAGTTTATTTTTTCTTTTCTTGTTGCAAAATTGTATACAATTTTATTGAAAAATAAAAGATTGAAATAGACCAATAATGTTTCGAAACATTTTTAAAAATTAACTTTGATTCTCCAAATTTTTTAGAGTTTATCGTTTTCGAAATAAATGAAAGTGTCTTTGATAGTAGTTCAACATGACGCAATCAGCGAGATCATTGAATTCTCATTGCTTTCAGCTTGAGATTAATTTACAGTGTGCACGACACAACATTTAGACCCTTGTAAAGTGTCGCCAGGCCAAATGAAAAGTTAAACCAAGAAATTAGAAAGATCGGTTTTACGAATGAACATCAATTTCTTCATCCAGAAAATTACACAAACCCAGCTCGCATCAGATTTTGTTTGTGAAATTAAAAAAAAAATATATATATTATAAAAATTGTATTGCAAATAAAAAATTGTCTGCATTGAAAAAAAATATTCAATGCTAAATGAATTTCTTACAATTTTGACTATAAGGTTCTATATTATAGTTGAAATAGCTTATGTACGGTCACAATTATTGTAAGAAATTCGAGGAATATTGAAAAAAAAAACAATATTTAATGCACACAATTTGCATTGAATTTTTTTTTAACGCTCTGTCGGCACACGGGTGCGAATTTGGCATAACAAATATTAAAAGGGGTCACAAAAAATTGTCTTTATAAGGGTGAAATTCCATTTTTTTGGAATTGTGAATACAATATTCGAATTCCTCGGAAAATTCTACATCAATTTCATATATGATTTTCTATAAAATATAGTGAGACCGAAAAAAGTTCTAGAGACATGAAAAAGTATAAACCAAATTCGAAAAAAGAGGTGTGCCTACAGAGGGTTAATGCAGAAAATTTTTTATTTGCAAATATTTTTCATTAGCAATACATTTTTTTATCAATGCAATATTTTACAGTTACCTATCTACAGTACCTACCTATAAATATAATTTTTGACGTGATAACGTCTTATAAATCGATGAACCATGGCAGCCACCACAAAAAAGTGAAGCCATTTTCGCCAGTTCCACTCTCGCACTTTCGCAGTGCGGCAAAAATTTCAATTCAAAATAAACTATTAGAGATACAAAAATCTTCTATAGCTTATTTGAAAGATAATAGCCTTAATTTAAATACATTTGAAGGATTTTAAAAAATTTCATCTTTTAATAGGGGTAAAACAAAATTTCAAAAAATGGCTATTTTTTAAACGCGACAATGTAAAGAGTTGAGTGTTTTTTAATCAATAGATAAATTTTTTGCAAGACTGACGATGGTATTGAAAAAATTCCAAAAAATTTCAAAATCAAGCTATTAATGGCTTACTAAAACTAAGACATGAGGTAGACCTTTGACAAAGTAGTGATTATAGGTAGGGGATTTTTTTTTTTTTTTTTGACAATTTGAAAAACGTCATTCGAAAGATAATAAAAAAAAAGTAAAAAGTCTGATACGGATTTTTTTTAAGTCTCTGCGTTTCAAAATATGATTTTTTGAAAAACACTTACTTATTTTGGGTGAGTTTTTATTTTTTTTTTTAAATTTTAGTAGCATTAAAAAAATCTCAAGCTTATAGAAAATGTAGTCTATGACTGTGCGCATACATGTGCAAAAAATTGGAATTTGAAAATGGTTTTTGACCGAATAACGGGAAAAACAAGTTTTTTTGTCCCAAGTTTTTTGAGCTTTTTTAACCGTTTTTTATTTTTATCTTTTATCTTCAACAGATAAATAAATGAAATTTTTTAGATAGATAATAGACAGGACTATATCTGTGCAAAATTTCAATCAATTTTGTAGTCACAATTTTGAGATAACGATAAAATAAAGTTTTATTATTCAACAGGTTCTATCTTTTGATCTAAAGCAAATACAAATTTGATTTAACTTTGAGCATCCTGATGATGTTAACATTCATTTGGTATATCACACATAACTGTACATTCACTACAAGCGACACAATGTTAAATTAAAAAAAACTTGCGAAATACCTCAAAAAACCTGTTGAGATCTGTTGATCATAAACCAGCCACCAGTGTGGGAAGTACCGTGATCTCAGTTTGGAATTTCGACATGGTTGGCTTTAAAAAATTCTAACTTTTTTTCTAGGCGTCGCAGAAATAAGATTGAAACGTCATATGAAAGGTGAAATTATAATCTTTTACATGATATACAATTTTTTATAGGTTTTGCTTCAATAGCGTGAGAACATAAAATTGAATTGCTTTTTTTGATGAAAATTGATCGAGTTCAAAAAATTCTAGCTCTTTTTGTAGATGCCTAATAGACATGATCGATATACATATATATATCGATATAGATATATCGATATATACATATATGAGCTGAAGCAACAAGCTTTCAGGTGGTATAAAATTTATTATAGGTTGTTGTATCAAAAAAATGAATTTTTGGGTGATGGAAATGATTTTTTCACTTTTTTCATAAGAAATGATTGTTTTTAATAAATCAAGGGGCACGGTAGTGCCCAGCCAAGTTCTCTAGCAACTTTGGCACTACACCCTTATTTACAGGAAACAACTCAGGCCATTTTCGACCCCCCTCTAACTTCCACACCAAAGATGCTAGAAATTTCAAACTCACTACATTTGTTGAGCTCGTAAAAACCAAACTCCTCACAAAATTTCAGCCTCCTACGGTGAGTAGTTGCTGAGATATAGGGCTTCAAAAATCGCAAAAACCGTAACTGACTCACTGACTCACTGACTCACTGACAGATCATCAAAATTATGGAGAACTTCCCGATATCGTAGAAACTTGAAATTTTACACGGTGATAGGACTTGTGGTGTATACAAAGGAAAAAATCGAAAATTTGAGATTTTCAATTCAGGGGGCGTGGCATCCGCCCATTTCCGCTGAATTTTCATCATATATTATAGAGCACTTCTGATTATCGTAGAATCTTGAAATTTGGTAGAATAGTAGAGCTGGTAGTTCATACAAAGGAAAAAATTTTAAACTTGAGAATTTCAGCCAGGGGGCGCGGCAACCGCCCATTTCCGCTGAATTTTCATAAATTATTATAGAGCACTTCTGATTGTCGTAGAATCTTGAAATTTGGTAGAATAGTAGAGCTGGTAGTTCATACAAAGGAAAAAATTTAAAACTTGAGAATTTCAGCCAGGGGGCGTGGCAACCGCCCATTTCCGCTGAGTTTTCATAAATTATTATAGAGCACTTCTGATTGTCGTAGAATCTTGAAATTTGGTAGAATGGTAGAGCTGGTAGTTTATACAAAGGAAAAAATTTTAAATTTGAGAATTTCAGCCAGGGGGCGTGGCAACCGGCATTCCCGCTGAATTTTCATCAAATATTATAGATACGGTGACCATATTTCTGGAAGCGAAACCCGGGACAAATAAAAAAAGTCGTAAGATCATTTTGAACATATTAATTTTTCAGAAAAAAAAATAACATTTTCTTAAATGAGTTTTCATAATTTTTCCTTATTTTGATATCAAGATTTCCTAAACGATTTAATGGATGCATTTTTGATGAATTCATTTAAATCGTTTACGAAATCAGAAATCATTTTTTAATCAAAATCCAGGAGAGCTGTTTTTTAACATTTTAATTTTGTTTAAATTAATTTGAAATTGTATGATCTTTAATTCAACTTTTAACTTGTCCTTAAAAGTTTAAAAACTCTTCTTTTTTGCTCTTTCATTTGTTGTTCATTATTCGAAAAAAAAAATTTCCACGTGTAGCTTTTCAACCTGACAAACAAAACCTGGAACTAATTAATTTACTAACAATTTTAAGAACTAAAACCTAGTCTAGAGAAAATTTTCATACGTAACCAGTACAACGAAATCGTAAGGGAAATTTTTTCTTTTCGTTGCACATTACGCGGTCTAGCCAACGAAATTCTTACCTGTGCTAGAATACTTGGAGAGTTTTCAATCGTTTGTCACTCCCATTTATTTGTCCAGTCAATTTTTCTTGCTCCAAAAGTTTTTTAACTTTGGAGACATAGAAAAATTTTCCTTTTGCTTCATTAGCGTACTGAGCTAAATGCTTTATCCGAAAAATTAGAAAAAATTTAATTTCCAACCACTGTTTTCTTGTTTTCTGTACAAATATTGAAAATAGAATGTGCAAATACGGGACAATCACGGGACAAATAACAAAATACGGGACACTTATACGTCCCGGGTTTCTTAAATAAAAACCCGGGGCAAGCTGTAGAAATACGGGACAGTCCCGGGTAAACCGGGACGGATGGTCACCGTAATTATAGAGCACTTCTGATTGTCGTAGAATCTTGAAATTTGGTAGAATGGTGGAGCTGGTAGTTTACACAAAGGAAAAAATTTAAAGTTTGAGAATTTCAGGCAGGGGGCGTGGCAACCACCCATTTTCACTGAATTTTCATCAAATATAGAGATTTTATATTCTACAGCCATACCTTGCAAAAAGTAGTGAAATCACAACAAAAACATTACTGTTAAAAAAAGAGCCAAGTTCTCTTATATTGAAATTATGCTGGCACAAAAAGTACTGAGATGTAAAAGTGTACCAAGTTCTAAAGTTTGGGTTCAAATTCGTATCAATAAAATTTTGATTGTTTACTTGGCAATTTTTGAAATAACTTTAAAAATCGATAATTAAGAAAAATTGTCAAGAGAACAATCAAAATTTTATTGATACGAATTTGAACCCAAACTTTAGAACTTGGTACACTTTTACATCTCAGTACTTTTTGTGCCAGCATAATTTCAATATAAGAGAACTTGGCTCTTTTTTTAACAGTAATGTTTTTGTTGTGATTATTTTAACCCTTTCGGACCCAGCGTTACTCTCATGTAACATTTTTTTAAAAATTCGTAAAAAATATTAAATTAAACAATTTTTTAGGTAACGATGGCTTAATTGAAAGATAATAATGCCTAGTTACCGGATTATTACAAAAAGTTAGTCAAATATCATACCTTTAATTTTTTTATCGAGAAAGGGACTGAAATTCACATTTTTTTTTTTTTGCAAAAAAAAATTTTTTTATATATGGTCATAATTTTGAAAAAAAGATATAAAAAATGTTAATGCAGAAAGTGTTTTGTTTTTTTGCTTAGAAGAATTAGCATACATTATAGTTTCATGATAAAAAGTTATTTTCTCAGTTCTCCGACATTTTTTAATATTAATTTTCATAGCTTGGGTTCGAAAGGGTTAATACTTTTTGCGCATTGTAAAAATTTAAAAATGGTTTTATTATTTGGAAGAAATATTTGGCTTTTTAATAGTATAATTTTTTTTTGTAAGCTTTTAAAATAAAAAAAAATTAATATAATGAGAAAAGAAAAAAGGTAATTTTTTTAGCTTTTTCTTGTAAATTATGATTGTTTGAAATAAATAAACACTTCAATTGACTAATTTTAAAAGCACACAACCTGTTTTCTTACGACGTTATCACGTAAAATCATCGTCCGTAAACCGGATTTACAGACAACCTCTTTTTTTAATGCAATTTTTTTTACATTAAATCCAGAATTCTTCTATAGGTACCTAAACTGATGTTTTCACAAGCTCAATAAACCAGAAACTTAGGGTTCGTAGCAATTTAAACAAAAGAAAAATTTATTGAATGATACTTACATCCACTTGATTTTTTTTTATAAATAAAAAAAAAAATTAAAAAAAAAAAAAATTAAAACCATCTATACTAAAGTCCAATAGTCCACCTTTCTAATTAGCTCCAAAGTGTTATGGTCTTTGTGACGCAAAAAAAAATGACACACAAAGCAACCTATGGTACAAAGGTATTTATCAAAAATATTGCAATGAAAAACCCTTCGCTAATTGCTGCAAGTATGAAAGAATTTTTTGGAAAGCACGCTAGCATCGCTGCCGCCATCAGAGACTGATATTATTTTGATTGCTATCAACCCATTAGGTTAATTATAAATAAGTGCATTATTGCATTCCATTCACTATATTTTCTATACTACGTCTTGAGAATTAGTTTTTTGCTAATAAAACCAAGTAAAGGCAAGGTATAGTATAGATCTTAGCACTTGGCAATAAGTATCAATACCTACCTACCAATGTGCACTTTGAAAGGCTTTTATGAACTTATAACACTCTCTGGAGTCTATAAGCAGAACACTTTAGATAAATCTTCGAACGTCATCATCAAATACCATTCCCACGTTTAATTGGCTCGAATCCTTTCACTTCTTTCCAAGTCGAATAATAAAAAAAAAATTGAAAAAAAAAGAATTATAAAAAAATCGCACACAGAAAACATTTTTGTGTCAATTACACATTTTTGCAAGATAAATAAGTTCCCGTTGCTGCAAGTTGCATAACATCACACATCCGGCGCAGCGCGCCTTTGCAACTAGCACCAGCTTTTAATACAACAATCGCTGCTTCGTCCGTTGTTGTCCGTCGTTGTTGATCGTCGTTGTGGCCAGAAGCCGCTGCATCATGCAGCAGCCGGAACTATATCCACTCGACTCTGCTCTAAACCAAATAGTATCTATTAGATTGTATTGGCTAAGACGGCTCAGACGTTGTTGTTGTTGTTATTCAGCTGTCTAGCTGCGGCCAAGACAATGGTCCAACCACATTTGGATTCCTGGCGGTCACAGGTAATTGCAATCAATTTATCAATATTACAGGGATAACCTCTAGGAATCATAATTGCAAGCTCATAGGTTTAATAATTGCGACAGTGCCGTTTTGCTATCTTTTTCTTTTCATTTTTTTTTTTTTTTACTTCGTGTTTTGTTGAAATTTTTCATTTTTCATGAAGATATCGTCATCGAAGTCGTTAAAGTTAACAAAACCAACAGCTCTTAACCAAAGAAGAAGGCTTTTTAAAAACCTACCTATTCTATATGGAGAGCTCAAAAAAAGTGCTGGATCATAATACAGAGTGTCGGTCGATCCAAGGAAATGGCCAGAGTACCGACGACGATGACGATGTTTTGTTGTCGTCCATCGTCGTCGGTTGTTGGGAAAAAATGATTTGCAGGTGCTGCTTCGTTATGTGCACGCGCACACAACACCGGACGCATGCTACCGGCTATATAATATTGCTAAGCTGTTAGCGCGGCTGTTGGCTATCGGATTTTTGCCAGTGAAGACCTCTCTTCTGGCGGCAATGGCGGCGGATTAATTTTCTATGAGAAACGTCAGCTAAAATAATTGAGCAGATGTGAATGAAGACATGAAGGCTTTGTTTTGTTTGTTATTATTTATTTTTTTTTTTTTTTCATAAGTGTTGTTGGGCTAGTTTTGCAATAGATGAGCTTATCTTTTCAAAAAGGCTTAAACAAGAAGAATTATGAGTACAAGTTGACGATGGAGTTAAAAATAAACATACATATTGCCAATTTGACATGCAGCTTCTTAACACGTCGGGATAGGAAATATTAATCAAAAATTATTATGAAACAATTTAACATGTCCAAGGCTTTTGAGTAGAAAATGACAAATTTAAATTAATTATTGAAATGTTGTAAAGGTGTTTAAGCCTAAATGAAATAAGATAAACAAAGTTTTTCAATTAATTTCAGAAGTATTAACTTTTTTTAATCCTTCCTTCTTATCTTTAAATAAAATAAAATATATAATTACTTTAAATTAATTGCAAATAACGAGGCTGTCATTAAGAACCGTTAAAAAAAGTATGCCGATAAACACAACCAATTAATTTATAAGCTAAGACAGCTAAGCTCAATTTCGTTAAACCATTAATTTCGCAAAAATTTCGAAACTTGTTAAAAACCTAGAAAAATAGACAATCTTTTAAATATTTCGAATCGAAAAACAGCCCAGACATCATTCTAATCAGCTGAACGAAAAATACTTAAGGTACAACATCGTTTTCTTTTTATATACGAAGAAAGCGCCTTCGAAAATGGGACAGCTCAAAATCATTAACCAGTTAACTGAAGACCATTTCTAATGCTTATGAACGCAGTTGAGCACCAAAATAACATCTAGTCTTATGAATTTCGAAAAAAAAACAATCCAAAATAACCCTTGAACAACCTTGTAAAATTTTTTAAAATAACAAAATCGAAAAAACCGCCATTTACCCAAAGAACGAGATGCAACAATTTTTTGTATGCCAACATTTTTTAAATTTTCTAACCTAAAACTCAATAATTTCTTGAAAAGTAAAATTGAGAAAAGTAAACTTGAAAGTAGGCAAACAAGTGCTTTAAAGGAAACATAATACTTTGGCCTCGTTTAAACAAAAAAGCTGAGCAACAAACTTTATCTTTTTTTCAAATTGATTTTGGAGCCCAATTTTATATTTTGGGCCTTGGCCCGGAGCTCTTATAAATGACTAATGAGTAATGACACTAACATTTTAAATATGCAGACATAGCGTTTCATATCGCCCCGCAGGAGCAGAAAAAAAGTAACTTGATCAATTAAAAAAAACGACAGAAATTTTTTATTGTGTTAAGAGTTTGCTAAACTTTTCATCCAAATGGTACCTACTGGATAAATTCACTTTTGCAAAATACGTTAAAACAATTATCGAAACATTTTTTTCTGTGCTAGTTCTTCTAGTAAAAACATTATTTTTAGTGAAGGTTTTGAATGAAACAACAATTTATTGTGTCTTTTTTTCAAAGCTATGAATTTTTTTGCAGTTAAGGGTACCGATTATTGAATTAAAAAGTGTCGTTTGCTCAAAAAAATTCAATTAAATAGGTATCTAATTTCTTTTTGAAAAAGATTCAAATTATTCTCCCCAACTTTGTCCAAGTTATAATAACTTAATAGAACTCTTAAACATAAAATAAAAACCCTAACATTCCCACACTTAAATCAAGAAAAAAAAAAAAAAAAAAAAACTCTCCCAAAGGTGGTCCAACCTGTCATTTCTATCCTCTTCAACTCTTTTGCACGTCACCAGATGTTAACACACAGACAAAAACCTTTGAAACGATTATATTGATCTTGTTACCATCGAAAGCGGATAATGTCATGTCTGTTTTGACTTAAATGCAAACGGCATTTCTTATTTCTTTTATTTCTTTTATTTTTGTTTTCATAAAAATATAAAGGTACAAACGTCAACAATAACAACAAGAAAAAAAAATAAAATCCCTCCATCCTCACACACACGATTATAAATACTGCCCATAACCAGTGGTACCACTTTACTTCAATTGAAGTAGATCTACTTCTTTTTTTCAAAAAAAAATTAAATCTACTTCCTACTTCGCACCATCACGAAAATAACGAATTCTACTTCATTTTAAAATCTCTGTTACAATCTACTTCAAATTATCAAAATATAAGCCAATTCTACTTCTTTTTGCAGAAAACCAAATATTTGACTAAAAATTGTTATAAAATAATGTATTGAAATAATATTTATACCGAAAATATAGAGTTTGAAGGAATTCAATTTTTTGGTTGTAGTTGTTTTTACTAATTAAATTATTTAACTTAAATAAATTTAAGAAAATATTTTTTTTTTAAGATGGATTTTTATTAAAAATTATATTTTGAAATCTACTTCGATTTTTCTCAATCTACTTCCATTTTTTCTTCAAATCTACTTCGACTTTTTTTCTGCAAGTGGTAACGCTGCCCATAACATTCTGTGTCATTCATTCTTCTTCCAGCCGTGGTATTCATTGCCGATTGCCCAGCGTTAAACATAAACACGCAACACGTAATCAGACCCATTTAATGCCACATATCTCATTTAGCATAAAAAGGAAACCCCTTGAAACTTTGCAGACTGCAAAAAATAAAAAACAAAAAATGAAAGAAAAACACTCTCTGAGCCTGAAATTGGTTTCTTGTTATAAAAAACATATATGTGAGAAATCGGCTTTATATTTTCGGGACTTGAAAGCCCAAAGCACACACTGACACTCGCTCAGCACACACCTCTCTCCATCCTTTCAACACTCTCGTCCTTGCATATAGTTTATTCGCTAGTTTCTCGGTGATTTATTCGACTAGACCTTCCTCTATATGGCGAGTTCCTGGCACAATCCACATGGCTAAACTTTTCCGCCCGCCACAAAGTCATGCATCGCCTCCAAGAACTATTAAAATTTTGGCGATTTGCCGCGCGATGATGGTCTTCTTCTAGACAGTATTTTCGGCGGCAGCACAAAAAAACCGCCTAAACTAAAACAAAAAGGGTTCGAGGTGTATCTACATTCGATTAGAAACTTCTTACTGACATGAAATCTCCAAAAACATATTCACATATGCTAAAGGAACCTCTGGGATTTTGACTACCTCTTCGATAAGTAAAAGAAGACCCAAGTCGAAGAAGAAAAAGTGGATTAAGTTCCCCCGCTTTACCATTTGAACGATGAAGGAACGAACACAAACAACAGGAACTGCTGAGATGCCCTTTCTCTGATAAGCCAAAAGGAATTTTAACCTTTTTTTTGGCAGTGAATCTTGTGGTTGGTGGAGGCCAAAGGATTTTCGTGTCAGTTTTTGTGTCCTTTTTTTTTGGTGGATTTTGCGGATTAGGTTGAACCGGTTTTATTTTCGGTTTGTCCTGGTGGCACAAACAATATTTTGCATGTTGACTTGTGGAGATAGTATAAAAAGGATAGAGGGCGCTCGCGTCTCTCTCTCTTCTCGGCGATGGTGATGGTTATAGAAGGTGGAGGAATACTACATCAATCGCCTTCGTCTGCGGTTTTTTTGAGAAGACTTGTTTTTTTTTTTCGTTTCTCTCTCTCGGTCTGTTAGTTGATTAATTCACAATGATAAAGCCTTTAAAAAAGGGATTCTCCTCTGTTTGATTACTGTAATAACAACAAGCAGACACGACCTTAGACAAATAATCTGATTAATGTTTATTTGAGTTTTATATTTTGTTGAATTTGAATTCAGCAAATGACGAAGACACCGAATCACCTTGTGTTTTTTTTTTTCGGAATGAGGATTAGTATAAAATCTGAAAATAATTCAGAATTAAAGCTCCAAACACAAATCACAGTCTGCTTTTGCAGCGAATGATGGTAAATTAATTATGGAAGTTGTTAAAGAAAAATGTAAAATATGCAATTAAACATTTTTGTTTTGCACAAAAGTCATTAATTTCAAAAAAAAAAGAATATATAGACAACTTGACTAAAGGCTTGCAGTCAAAACTGACACACCGAGGCTCAAAAAATGCTTCTTCTTCTTTCTTCCTCTCTGCACAAAAGCAATGTATTAATGGCTTGATATGGTAAATGTTGTACAGACATATTATATTCAAAATGCAGTTAACTTGTTTTTCGTTTATATGTTGGTATGTTGATGGTATATGTATGTTGTATGAGCGACTTATATGAAGATAGATAATTGGCAGCTATCGATTAGATTGATGAACGATGAGTAGATGATTGATGATGATGAATAAACTTAAGTACATGCGATAGAAATTCCGGTTAACACATCAAAAAAGCTAAGATATTTTGCTGCTTGCTGCTGCTGTTGTTTGTTATGAGTGAACATACTATACATGCAACATATACGATACGGGGGGATAATTTATAACGTTAAAGAAAATTTGTTTGACAGATTTCAATTTGCTATTTTGTATGGAAAAATTAGCACAAACTTGCATGATTTAAAAAACAAAGGTTTTATTGGAGATTCATAAGAAGTTTGCACAGGCAAATGATGGAGATTTGCGTAGATTTATTTTTCTTAGTGGATTCTTAAATGGATTAAATCATATTTACAAACCCTTACACAGTTTGTCAACTTTAAGAAAAGTCTATCCCAAATTAATGTTTTATCTGAAGTTCCACAGGAAAGTCATATAGGGCCACTTTTATTTATTTTTTTCTGAATGGCATTTCTAAGGATATTTCGTATTTCGTGTAAAATTCTCAAATTCGTTGACGAATTCAAATATTTTAACTGATCTTAATGCCTATTTATTTTAACAACATGAGATTGACAGAGTTTTTGAATAATATGGATATTAACAAAATAAAATGCACTTGTTGTTATGTTAAGAGTAGCATGGAATATTAAAGCTTTTAAAGAATTCATAAAAATTTATTTAAAAAAAATTTATTTCACAAATAATTTAATGAAAAACATAAAAACTAATATAAATTTTGGTTTAACTTTTTGTTTAGGTGTACAAAATTTTCAAAAAAAAAGTTAAACAAAATGGTATGTCCTTTCAAAGTTAATATTAATCGACACATAAAAACAGAGTTTCAATAAAATTAATTGGTCCCTTTTTAAAAAATGTAATTGATTTAAAAGAATGAAGTTATTTTTAAGTCCAAAAATATTTTTTTTTGAAAATTTGCATTGAGTTTAACATTAAAAAACGAATTCTTTGGCAAGAACCGTTACTTTGGTCCTAAAAATAAAATTTTAATTTCTCCTCTAGGAAATTTCTAAAAACACTACAACTACCAAGTTTGAAGCAAATCGTTTCAGTGGTTTAGGACGGAGCTCAAAATAGAGACAAATAGAACCACTTTTTTGGCTTTCTCCATCAAAAACGTTTATACAAAAAAAAAAAAAATGCTTTTCTTCCAAAATACTTTCAGACCAAACTCAAGGTTAGAAAAAAAAATCTGTTTCCTTAATGAGTCAAACGGTTTTTTGAATGTGCACACATAATTCCGTGTTATCTGCATGGCATTTAAGACGTTACCCTTCGCCTTTCAAATTGTTCGTCATTAGAAAACGCTCTTTGATATTACCTAGTAGCTGCTGGCATAATGTAGGTATACCGTGGTATAAGAAAATGCATTTAAAATGCATTTCTGCATACATTGCCGATTGTTGAAGCAGCAAATTTCCACTTCTCATTTAAGAACCACTCTCTTTTCTTCACTCCCTCCTCCCCGCTCTTTTCGTCATTCTCAATCCTCTCCATTGTGCGCCCGTGCAATAATGACACGAAACGTAATAGAGGTCCCTTTATTCAAATATATGGAGGCACTCATCATCATCATCATCATCATCCTCTTGAGCTTCAACAACGTCATATGCTTCCCTTCTTTAAGCATCAGGTACAATTTTTTTGTATTTTTTGAATGAAACCATCATATATTTCCAACTTCACTTCCCTCTCTCTATACTACACTCGCTCGTATATGATAGGCGTAATTTTCAACGTCTAAGTGGATTCCGCCATCGACACATCATAGCAATGAGTTATGCCCAAGCTGATGCATCTCGCCCATCATCTATAGCACTGCATCATTCATGGCTATAATACTCTTGGTTATATGTTAGAAAGCCCATCATCCAAAGAGATGCCTCTTTTGTGTCACATTTTACATTCCACATATATATGCAGAGCAGCAACACCAGCGCCACACGGTTGTCCAAAATGACTTATCTCGTTGCAAAAATCATAACTTTTGAACGGATTGAGTTAGCGGTACAATTTTTTTTTTTATTTGAAGGACATTTCTAGGGCTGTTATACCAATGAATTTCAATAAAATTATTTCACAGGGTGTTTCGGAATCATCGGCCAAAAACAGATTTTCTTTAAAAAAAAAGTTTAAATTAAAATTGGTATGCCATTTTGTAGAAATCACTAATCCACATTTAAAAACAAAATTTCAAAAAAATACAATGTCCCGTTTTCGAAAATTTTATTTTTCAAAAAAAAATTTTAAAATTTTTTTAAAAATCCAAAATTTATTTTTTTTTAAATTTTATTTTTGGCTTATATTTGAGTTATATAAGTGCTTCTTCACAAAAAGTTTCGTTGAAATCGAATAAGCCGTTTCGGAGAATATCGGATTTGAAAAAAAACGGTTTTATGGCAGGTACCGTAAAAAATCCATTCGGTTCCATGCATTAAGCCGAATAAGGTATGTGTACCAATCAATTGTTGATCCAAAATAAAAATATTTAGCTGCGCATGCTTGCGCACTGCCGAGATTTTGTACTTTGAAAAAAAATGAAGGCAGAAGGAACAGATTTTCTTTAAAAAAAATGTTTAAATTTAAATTGGTATGCCATTTTGTAGAAATCACTAATCCACATCTAAAAACAAAATTTCAAAAAAATACAATGTCCCGTTTTCGAAAATTTTATTTTTCAAAAAAAAATTTCAAAATTTTTTTAAAAATCCAAAAATTATTTTTTTTGAAATTTTATTTTTGGCCTATATTTAAATTATATAAGTGCTTCTTCAAAAAAAGTTTCGTTGAAATCGAATAAGCCGTTTCGGAGAATATCGGATTTAAAAAAAACCGTTCTATGGCAGGTACCGTTAATAATGATTTTCTAAAAAAATTTTTTTCATTAGAAGATAGACCTTGTTTTCAAACTTACATTTGAATTTTTTAAACAAAATCGTTGGAGCCGTTTTTGAGCAATTACAGCTTTACTGAAATTGGTGTATGACAAGTACCGTTATTTTTAGCCCAAAAAAATTAATTCCAAAAACCCCTCTGGAGGGTCTCCAAAAAATGCTACATACCAAATTTGAAGTCAATCGGTCCATCCGTTTAGGCTGTAGATCCTTATACAGACAGACAGACAGACGGACTTCCGGGACCAACTTTTTTGGCATTCTCTATAATCGTAATATCATGGAAAAGTGTAATCTGAACTTTTTTTAGATGTGAATTAGTGATTTCTACAAAATGGCATACCAATTTTAATTTAAATATTTTTTTTTTTAAGAAAATCGGTTTTCGGCCGATGATTCCTAAACACCCTGTAAAACAATTTTCTTGAAATTCATTGGTGTAACAGCCCTGGAAATTTCCTTCAAATTAAAAAAAAAATTGTACCGCTACCTCAATCCGTTCAAAAGTTATGATTTTTGCAACGAGATAAGTCATTTTGGACAACAGTGCGCCATTAGTAATGAGAATTCAATAACTCTCCTTTCTCCTTTTGAGTACCACATATCTCGACTTACTCGTATGCCCAATTTGTGAAGTTGGTATACCTCCTAAAACTGTGTGATGGAACACAACGAAAACCATCATCCATCACTACATACTGCCATGATGGCAGAAACATGAAGTATAATGCTGCATCGGCTGCATTAGAGAGAAGGTATTTCAAAATTATTTTGTGCAGCCAGCAATACCCACTCGAGATTTTCGGGTGGCTTAAGAGAGGCTTCCTCCAAAGTATCCCAACTCGAACCTATTTCATTTCGGATACTTGAAGGATCACTAGAGATATGTATAGCATATCCACATATCTATTCAAGCTAGGCTGGTTTATTGACGATGGCAATGATTCTCTGCTCCAGTTGATTTGGAGCTTCAGGTTAATCGAAAATCCACTAAATGGGATTTCCACATGAAACCTCATTTCTTCAATGGCACACATGTACAAAAGGAACAAAGAGGACGAGAGAAAAACAAAAATCTTTTGCTGAATGGTTAGAAAAATCTTCTTAAATACTCAAAAGGTACTCATTATGAATGAGTCATCTATGAAATGCACTGGAAGAAATTATTAGTCCAAATTTTAACTCAGCAAATTTTACTTGTGGCTTGACATTTATTAATAAAATCAGTCAGTGCTTTATAAGAATAATGCCACTCAAACGAACGCAAATATTTTAAAGACAAGACTAGATTAATTTTTAGGGTTTGTCTTAACTTCTTAGATCATTCAGAAGTTTCTTACATTCTATCGCAGACGTTCCTCTATGAACATCTTTGACATCTTTTCATGTTTTGAGTTTCATTTATAAGTAGAGCTTAAAGAGATCTGTCTTTTGATATCTCACTCGGCGGATTTGATAGACATTTTTTAAAATGCATTTTATTCAGCAAATGCGTTTTTCTTTTTCAACAAAGCCATACAAAATAAAATGCACGACTTTAAATTTTTAAGACTTTTTATATAAAAATTTGGGAAATGTGAAACCAAATTGCCCCACAAAACAAGTATGCAGTTTTGATTGATATATTAACATGCATTTTTAGAAAAAAAATTTCAAAATCGTTCGAGCCGTTTTAAAAAAAAAAAACATTTTTTTATAAATAATTTTTTGGAAAAAAAGGTTTAGAATAAAATTGGTATGCTATTTTGTAGAAATCACTAATCAACATCTAAAAACGAAATTTCAAAAAAATTCAATGTCACGTTTTCGAAAATTTGATTTTTCAAAAAAAAAATTTCAAAATCGTTTGAGCCGTTTTTTAAAAAAAAAACATTTTTTTATAAATAATTTTTTGGAAAAAAAGGTTTAGAATAAAATTGGTATGCTATTTTGTAGAAATCACTAATCAACATCTAAAAACGAAATTTCAAAAAAAAATTCAATGTCACGTTTTCGAAAATTTGATTTTTCAAAAAAAAAAAATTCAAAATCGTTTGAGCCGTTTTTAAAAAAAAACCATTTTTTTATAAATAATTTTTTGGAATAAAAGGTTTAGAATAAAATTGGTATGCTATTTTGTAGAAATCACTTATCAACATCTAAAAACGAAATTTCAAAAAAATTCAATGTCACGTTTTCGAAAATTTGATTTTTCAAAAAAAATTTCAAAATTTTTTGAAATTTTACTTTTAGCTTATATTAAAATTATATAAATGCTTCCTCACAAAAAGTTTCGTTTAAATCGAATAAGCAGTTTCGGAGAAAATCCAAAAAATCCATAGGCCTCTTCACTGTTAGCTCATATCTTTTAACCAAAATTTATTTCAAGACTTCATCCGAAAATATCTGCTTCCGAATAAATGAAAAACATTATTTTCATTGCAAATATCTCACACCGTTATATAAAACCTATTATATAAATATATCATGGGATATTAACATTTTGAAAAATGAAGATGGCTTTAAAAATATTAACTGCCATCTTATAAAAATTAAACAAATCTACAATTTTTTACGGAGGCTACAAATTTAATAAGAGTTTGAAAATTCTACCCCGGAACTTCAAAATGTTGAAAAGTAAACCTCAACGAACAAAACGGCAAAATATTACGGATTCTAATAAACTGAATTTGCAGCACCAAATTATAAGTGGCTTGGAAGCACAAGATTTCCTAAATATGAACGTTACTAGTGAAGGAAAAAAAAAAATAAATAAAAAGATCTCGCGCAGAAAAAAAACAGTGGTCCTGAACAAAAACAACGAACTGTCAAAACTTTTGAACTTGAACTCGAAATTGCGGGAAAACTAGCTGTTGAAAATCAAAGTGCACCAATGTAAACTACTGAAAGATTATTTCCTCAATATTGTTCTGGAATGCAAACTTTAAGTAGCTTGAATTATTCACAAGACATCGTCATTGTGGAACGTTCCCTACAAGCTTTCAAAAAAATTGAGACAGTGTGTTTCAAGTGAGGTAATCAACGCGTTCAACGTTCAAGAACCTTAGAGTAAATATAAAGTTAAAAGTGGACACAAAAGTGAAGATCTAATAAAGAATTAACCCTAAGAAACCATTGATATTAAACAAATAAGCTCAAAACACCGTCTTTTAAGCCTAATTAATATTGACTGTTTTGTAGGCCAACTTCTTCTTAGTTTTTGTTTCAAAAAATTATACAATTTAATGTTTTCAACCCGTTTCTCAAAATGTTTCCTATCTTCACGAAAAATCCTGCTACAACTGTAAATATAGGATTTGCAATTAACTAACAATTTGTTTAGTTGATTATGACTTACAATTAGGTATAACAGAAATTTTTAAAGTATTTTTATTTGGAATTCACTAAGAAATGGGTGCACTTAGTGCATTGTACACTGAAAGAAAAATTGTGTTTCCTGCGTTTGTTTTTCAAAACCAACAAAGCTTGGACTCAAACCACTGGGATTAATTAAAAAAGATTTCAAAATGAAAATAAAAAAAAAATAAAAAACTTTGCCAATCTTTAAAAATCCTAACTTTTTTTATTTCAAATGTAAGTGATTGTCTACAAAGATGTTATTTATAATTTCTCTCAGTGCATCAATAAAGTTGAAAATCATTTTTAGGATTTGGGATGCAAAAAATATATGTTTTCCTTGTATGCCATGCGTTCACCTCTTATGCATGTCATGGCATATGCTATGGCTCCTCCAACATTCGACAAAAGAATCAACCAGAAATCCAAAGACGACGACAACGACTATGGCGACGACGGATCAAGTTTGGTCCGCTGACGCTGCTCTAAGTGCTACGGCTGCTGCTGTTAGGTGCTGCGATAAATAAAGAGTGTTCGCGAAGCAGAAAACATTAATCGCTTTACGTGTCAGCTTAAGTCAAAGAGTATAACGGGCGGTATAACAACGATGACGAGGACTAAGATGAAGAAAACAGGCGGACGCAAAGAGAACTCTTGCTGAATCTAAGCTCCAAAGATTACGTTCTCGGGGTTATGCCAAACGAAGCGGATTTGCAGCCTTTGTGTTGAATCGAGCCATCATCCGATAGGTGCCAAGGTGCGGAAACAATCTTAAGCCACGATAATTGATAACACATTGTGGTGCAGATAATGTGGGTAACCGTTTTGATGCGATTAATTGCAATTGAGCTTGAATTGGGTTAGTTAGTGCTGGAGCACACGGATTTGGAGGAGCTGGTAATAGTGACTGGGACACTAATGCTTGCAGTGCTATTTTAATCTGCTGCGACTGATTTTTGTTGGTTTAGAAAAACAGCGAATCTAATGTAAATATTTGTAGGCGGGCTAGCAAGCAGAACCGACTTTTTGGAGACTTTTTTGTGTCTGTAATGTATCCACCGGACGAGGACCTACCTACACTCAAGACTCGTGTTATTATTTGTTCATAAGAGTGCTTTTCTAATTGAAAATGCAGTCAATTACATATTGCAATGTCTTCATTTATGGAACGAAGAAAAAAAAACAATAAACCGGAAAAGCGATTAGTAGACAAGCTCAAACCAAAAGACTACTCTTACATGCTTTGAATTTGAAGCTGTCTTAAACAAAAAATTAACACGATTGAAATATTAAAAAAGCAAAAGGTTGTCTCTATTTTTTTTTTTTTTGTTGTTTTGTGTTAAACAAAAGTTCCATTAGGTAACTATAACTATCGATTATTAGCTTGACTTTATTTTTTTTTTTTTATTTTTCTATTCTTTAACAAGAAATTCTCCAATAATTAAGTGCGTTCACGCTTAGCAAAGCAATAACTTATTCCTTTTCAATGGACAGATCAAATTTCATCCCTTGCCATATACCCAGTAAAATAAATTATAACTTTGTTGCGAGAACAAGAGTTTTACATGTTTTTTCGTTGTTCAATATCGCTCTAAAGCCGAAAGAAGGTACAACACACAAGTTGAAAATTGAAATGTATATCTTTTTCTATAGAAAAAGAATCAGTCAACTTAAGGCTTCGTAACCAGTGCTGTCGTTTTTAGAAATTAAAAAAAAAATCAAACAATTTCAGCATTGTATTATAGGGACGTGAAAAAACAAAACAAGTCACAACAGTCATACTAGCGACAAAAGCGAAAGAATGTACAAGAACGATAAAAATAACACACGCGAATAAACAGAAAATAACAAAAAAGCGAAAAGAACGGCAAAAGCGACAAAAAAGACAAGAACTATATAAGCGGGAAGAACAACAAAAGTGACAAGAATGATAAGACCAATAAAAGCTACTAGAGCGACTAAATTGACAAAAACGATAAAAGTGACGAAAATAAGAGAAAGTGACATGTTCGAAAAATAGGAATGATAAAAGCGACAAATGCGATAAAAGCGACAAAAGCAACTAAAACGGCAAGAGCAAAAAGACTGACATTGGTGGTAAAAGCGATAAAAGTTAAAATAACTACAAAAGCGATAAAAACGACAAAAGCAACAAAGTGATAAGAGCTGTTGTCGCTTTTAAATTCAACCAATGTGGGATATATGTTGACATTAGAAGTGCTATCTTCGCAGCCCGGAAAGTGAGTAGATTTCAATAGTTTCAAGGACTCATCTGGAAATGTTGTGAAAGATCTGTTAACCCTTTCGAACCCAAGTTATGAAAATCAATATTAAAAAATGTTTTTTTAGTATCATCGTGTCAAAAACATCACAATTAAGAAATATGAATAGCAAAAAGCTATTTTCTAAAATAATAAATAGCAAAAATAATGTGTTACTCTCTTGTTGCATGTAAGTAACATGCACTGCCTACGACCACCAAAAAAAGTCGGACAACTGGGAAAATTATTTTTTATAGAACAATAATGTATGCTACTTCTTCTAAGCCAAAAAACAAAACACTTTCTGGATTAACATTTTTTATATTTTTTTTTTCAAAATTATGACCATGTATAAAAAATTTTTTTTTGCAAAAAAAAAGATAAAAATGTGAATTTCAGTCCCTTTTCCGATAAACAAAAATTAAAGGTATGATATTTGACGAACTTTTGGTAATAATCCAGTAACTAGGCATTATTATCTTTCAAATAAGCCATCGAAACCTAAAAAATTATTTAATTTAATATTTTTTACGAATTTTTAAAAATATGTTACATGAGAGTAACGCTGGGTCCGAAAGGGTTAAGAAACGAGGGAATGGAGTGTTGTTTCGATAAAAAAAAGTGCTTATCTTAGAGAAAAGCACATTCGACAGCATTGATAATTCATAAAGAATATCATAGGGATAGAACATATAAAGGGTGTTTTTTCTTTTATTTAAATAGAAAAATGATTTAATACTACTTTTTCGATACTGTACTCTGTATTAACAAAGATTTCTTATAAGAAAGACCATCAGAAAATATCATAAAAAGGAAACAGTTCTGCTACTTATTTTAAAATGTTTAATCACTTTAAATCACTTATGTACTTACAGAAAATATACACGTTACCTAAGTTTATTTTCTTAACATTAGAAATTTCATTTCTTAAAATAAACTTCTTTATCAGCACAAAGATCTCAGTATTCCTATCATATTCAGTTGCGGAAAATTAGTTCAAACATTTCTCTTACTCGTATAAATTCAAAAATTGTACTAAATTGGCAACACCCAAATAAAAAGGAGTAAATGCTGGCACATCAGAAACTCCATTAGTAGCAACTTATATAATATTAAAGTAGGTGTTCCTTTATTATTAAGACTTCATACAAGGTGGACCAACTGAGCGTATAATCAAGATTGGGACATCATCGTATAGGAACAATTTTTTCGATGATTTTTTGCCTTTGAACTTGGATTACATTTCAGTAATGTCTGGGACGAAATATGAGACATTGAAAATTTTCGGTTCACGTTTTTATACAGAAATTCAAAAACTTAAATCATGTTAAGATGTTATCCTTTTTTTTTTTATTATCTTGTTTTTTTTTTGATGAATAAATTAAAAAAAGATCAAGAGTTGGTATTTAAATCTGTTTCTACAGAAAGTCAACATGTTTTGAGGAATTATGGCGCCACACTCATTGAGTACCTAATGTGTATAAACATGATAGCAATATTGTATATTTTGAAGATAATCTATTTGGACTTGTGTTTTGATTTTAAAAACTAAAATAAAGATGAAATTTGAGTGCGATATGATTTTAGTGAATTCGGGAATTGTTTTGATTGACAGTGACTGTCATTAGTTTTTTTTTTTTGTCATTCATAAAAAAAATATCGTTTTAAATTTTCAAAAAAAAACATTGTATTATTAAAAATCCACATGTGCCATCTAAAAATAGCATTTATTTGAATTTTAACCCCTTAGCACCAATTAAAACAAGACGTTTTGTTGATTGTGCAGATTGATAATAAATTTTTCATTCTCACTTTTCTAATTAACTGTGCCCACGTCAAACCGTCGAAACCACAGGTAGAAATGACTTAACTATAGGTATCACTGAAATCACCTAAACAAACAAGGCGAATGATCCATTAATGGCCTAATAAATTAAACATTTTAATGAATACAACAACTTCACCAGTCAATTGTGACTAATTGCACATCACATTCTACCTAGAACAAGAAATTGAATTAAAAAAACAACAACAAACAAAGAATCATAAAGAAGTTTTTAAAAATAAATATATTTTTTTTTGTTTAATTTTTGTTTCTAAAAGAACAATGATATGTAAATTAGCGCAAATAAGCGGATCGCAATTTGTAATGACAAAAGTCAGCAGACGTTAAAAACTGACAGTTCATACGAAAATTATTACAAGGGGAAAATGGGGGCGAATGTGGGGTTGGTTAAACAAATAAGTACTATTATTTTGTATTTTTTTTTTATTTTGGAAAATCTTTGTTCATAGTACAAAAAATTAATCACCATTCGTTCCAGTCATCAGTCTCAGCCACCATACCACATCACAGCAGCACCATCACATCGTGCCAGCTAATTAAACAATGAGTCTGGAGAGGAGTCGTTTGGATGCGCTGGCTTAGCGGCTTCAGTCTTAACTTGTAGTCACACTTGCTTTCATTTATCATAAAATAATTACTATTGTTAATTTTTATTTATTTTTTGTTTTCAAAAATTATGATGATGAGTAACATGATTTGTTTGATTTTTATTTTTTAAGGCTAGACTCATTACTTTTATTAAATGCTGATTTTCGAAATTTCTTTTGTTTTAGTTTCCTTTGTTATCAAAAAAAGAATTGAAAAAAAGACGATAAGCGTTATGGGTTAAAATAAAACATTTTTAAATACGAGTACTTGCATAAGTTTCAATATAAATGTATATTTGTTACGGGTGTGACCTGATTTTCGAATTGGTAGTACAATTTTCATAAATTACCTACTAAATTTGGCATGAATGTAAGCATTTTGATTCAGACACAAAAAAAAAACAAAAAACACAGAAACGGTTGTGAAAAACGTTACGGGTGTGACATATTTCATTATTATCTTGTGTTAATGCTGTTAAAATATTTTAAAAATTAATCAGCTGGGCCAGGGAAACGGGTATTCTAAAAAAAAACAGCATTCTTATCTTAAGTAAGTTTCAGTATTTCTGATTACGTAAGAAACAAGCTGAGTTCAAAAAAAAAAATATGAGCTGAGTAGAATTTTGAAGAATTCGTGAAAAACTTGGTGCAGCTATTTTCATATATGAACATGTTTTACGACAATTGTAATAAATAAAATATATGTAAAGTTATTCTTTATTAAAATATTCATCTTATAACTAACAATTGTAAGACATCTATCATTTACCCATCCCATATATTCATAATTAAATTGTTCAACAAAAACCACGGTAAAAAGCCCTAAGCAAAAAAACAAAAACTAAACAAAAGATTATAATTTTCTCCCTCAAAAGTGTAAACAAAAATGCATAAGATTATAATAAAACTGTTAAAAGATTAATTCTTAAACCGTTTTATTCCATATGCTAAGAAATTTTGAATTCATTAAAAGTTTAGAGTATACCTACCTTTATGTTTTTTTGTTATAATATTTTATGAGCCTTGTTGCATTATAAATCATAAAGAAAAATTTCCATAAAGTTACCATATATATCCTAAACAAACTTACATACAAGATTTTTTGAAATGAGCACGCTCCAAAAGATGGTTCCGCGATAACCAAGATTTTTAGATGATCCCCAACGATAACCAAACAATTTTTTTTTTCTTCTTCTTATTTTTCATGAATAACAATAAAAAATCAAAACCAACAGTCAACGCATAAAATATCACCGCCACAATCCACCATAAGTTATAGGTATATTCCTGCCATAGGGGATAATTATAAATTTATTTTATCTATAAAATAGAAACAAATAAAATCAAGACAACAAAAAAAAAACTACTAGCAAACACGCATTTGAGGTTATAACTCATTTAATTTGACATTTGGATTGTTTTCAAAAAAAAAAAAAATAAGAAACAAAAGACGCTTGGCACTCTTGGAATAAAAGATTTTTAAATAAAGAAAAAAAAAACTCATTAAATACCACTTGGAAGTGTCCATTACAACTTTTATAATTCTTTTTGTCCTAATAGCTATGCACGCGTTCTGCCCATGTGCCTGCCTCATTCAATTTATCCACTTTCTTTATGACAAAACTATTAAAATTTACGACTTGAAACAACACACATTATTTTTATTCTCAATTTGAAGCGACAAAAAAGACATAAAAATTGACTAAGAACCTATCATGATGAATAAAAGATGTCATTCATTACGTCAAAGATATAGCAAAAAAATGTGTTTTATGTCAACATACGTCAAATAGGTATGAATAGAATTAAACACACATACTTTGATATGCGATAGGCAGCAAGCCCATATTAAAAAATTGAGTTTAAATTTAAAAAAAAGTGGAAAGTAAGCTCAAATCTATTACAAGGTCAATAATTTCAAATTCACTTTCAATTCAAAAAAGTAACCTTCCCGACCAACAATTTTGCTTCTTTAAAGCTATATATAAGCCACAGTATCATCTATAAGACTTTATAGAAGCAAAATTGTGAGCTGAGTTTTTTTTGACACATAAAACCCATAAAGACGCAGCAAGCCACTCCTCTTCTTCGTTATAATTCGTTCTTGATGTCATGATCAGAAAGTCATAAATCTCAAAAAACATTCATAACCTACTACGGATACATCCCAGGTGCGTCAAACCCCCCTTCAGCAACATTCCGACAGAACAAGGCGGACGGACAATTTACCTCGTTGTCGTCATTTGACAAGCGTGTGATCTGCCAACAAGAACACAAACACACTTCAACTCTATCGCGCATAGTGCACCATTACCGCCGATCCCACCGACCCAACCGACAGCCAACTGCTTTAATAAGGCGATGAGCAAACTTACACATAATTGGAATCGGATGCAGAAATATCACTGTCAGACCATAAAAGAGAAGGCGCAGCCCACCCAAAAGCGTACCGTCGCACACCAGCAATTACAATCCAATTTATTGTACCATCACCACACATCAAACGCACGGAGACGAAGACGACGACACGGAGAGTATATATTATGGAGGTACACTTCTGACAATTGAGCATTGACTGATCTTAGATGCCCGCTGGCGATGTGCGCCATCTCTTAGAGTCTTTGGCAATCACTCCCAATGACATCACTGCTGCCACACTAATGATGACTGTTGAGACCAATTTGACATTCTCGACTCTTAAAGTCCCGCGCACACCACTCACTGTTAGAGAAGACGCGTTCCCCCGTCAACTTTTACCGCCATAGATTTATTTGAATGCCACCAGATGCTAATGTCAGATATAATAATCCCGTAAACCGCAGTGAGCTCTGTGAGACCTGGTTAGCTGGCTGCAAATGAGCGAACGAATTAAATTGTTTGGATCAGCATAAATCGGTTCTATATGCTCTTTCGGAGCTTGTTGCAGTGTGTGGAACCTTCAAAAAAGGGAGCGGGACGGCAAAAAGGTATAAACAGCCCACATGTCACTTCGCCCGCCGCAGCCGCTCACATCAGGAATTCCATGGGCTTTAACGATGAGATTTATGGAGCCGCTGAGTGATTATCTGGCAGTGTTGTATAGATACACCACGTTGACAGAGAGCATGGAGACAATATTTACCGTTGATTTTGTGGTTTAATTGCTTTTTTGGCGGACGACTATTTTGGGCTGGGTCGGGACAGTTTACCGACCGGCTGCCTTTATGCCCATAGCCATATAGCTGCCGTTGCAACTGTATATGGTGGCGAGTTAATTTTCCACCCAGATAAGAAAGGGACCTTAATCGAGATATGGAACACTGACGTGATTTAACACCCGTGTTCGAATCGCATGGGAATTAACGTGCAGCAATTGGAGGCCAAGACACCGCATCGATGATTGCCATCGAAATTGGAATTGTGCATTTTTTTAGAGTATCGAGAGTGGGCGGATAGCTGTCTATAGCTCAATTTCGAATTAGGAACTAGAAGGTCATGCTACATAAATATAACTATAGATTTTGCAAGGAGACAACAGCTGTGGTGGGGCGGTCTATAAAATGGATAAGAATCAAACTTTCGATCTTTTCAAGTGGAACGATCAAATTGTATTTTTTATTTCTGTGAGAATTATTTCTGAGACAGGCTCCACCTGGTGCGATATGAAAGTCTTAAATATTTAAAAATTGGAAGCTATTTAATTACCTATGCTGCGACGCTACGATGTTTTAAATTTTAATAAACCAGTTTCATAAACTAATCACGTTAAGATACAAGTATGAAGAACATTTTTTCTCAAAAACTTGCCTTTCTTTAGATATAAATTATGTGAACTTGGACCCTTTATTAAGGGACAACCGAATGAAAGAAACTTCAGTACATTTCAAAGTTAACAAAGCTCTGTTTTACAAATACAAATGTGACAAAACCTAATTTGAACCTTAATGTTTTTGGAAACATTATCCCTAACAAAGGATAAACCAAAAAATTATGGATAAAACACATAATCTGAAAATCAGGCATTTTGCCAAGTTGTCGCCTTTTCACCTTGTACCCATATGATGAGAGATGTCAAAAGTATGTCCCGAGCATGTCCCAAAGATGTCCCGAGAATGTCCCGAAGATGTCCCGAAGATGTCCCGAAGATGTCCCGAACATGTCCCGAGCATGTCCCGAAGCTGTCCCGAAGATGTCCCCAAGATGTCCCGAAGATGTCCCGAGCATGTCCCGAAGATATACCGAAGATGTTCCGAAGTTGTCCCAAATATGTCCCAAGCATACCCCGAAGATGTCCCAAAGATGTCTCGAGCATGTCCCGAAGATGTCCCGAAGATGTCCCGAGCATGTCCCGAAGATGTCCCGAAGATGTCCCGAAGATGTCCCGAGCATGTCCCAAAGATGTCCTGAAGATGTCCCGAAGATGTCCCGAAGTTGTCCCGAAGATGTCTCGAAGATGTCCCGAAGATGTCCCGAAGATGTCCCGAAGTTGTCCCAAGCACGTCCCGAAGATGTCCCGAAGATGTCCCGAAGCTGTCCCGAAGATGTCCCGAAGATGTCCCGAAGTTGTCCCGAGCATGTCCCGAAGATGTCCCGAAGATGTCCCGAAGATTTCCCGAAGGTGTCCCGAAGATGTCCCGAAGATGTCCCGAAGATGTCCCGAGCATGTCCCGAAGATGTCCAGAAGATGTCCCGAATATGTCCCGAAGATGTCCCGAAGATTTCCCGAAGGTGTCCCGAAGATGTCCCGAAGATGTTCCGAGCATGTCCCGAAGATGTCCCGAAGATGTCCCGAAGATGTCCCGAAGATTTCCCGAGAATGTCCCGAAGATGTCCCGAAGATGTCCCGAGCATGTCCCAAAGATGTTCCGAAGATGTCCCGAAGATATCCCGAAGATGTCCCAAAGATGTCCCGAAGGTGTCCCGAAGGTGTCCCGAAGATGTCCCGAAGATGTCCCGAGCATGTCCCGAAGATGTCCCGAAGATTTCCCGAAGATGTCCCAAAGATGACACGAAGATGTCCCGAAGATGTCCCGAAGATGTCCCGGGCATGTCCCGAAGATGTCCTGAAGATGTCCCGAAGATGTCCCGAAGATGTCCTGAAGCTGTCCCGAAAATGTCCCGAAGATGTCCTGAAGATGACCCGAAGATGTCCCGAAGATGTCCCGGGCATGTCCCGAAGTTGTCCTGAAGATGTCCCGAAGATGTCCCGAAGATGTCCTGAAGCTGTCCCGAAAATGTCCCGAAGATGTCCTGAAGATGTCCTGAAGATGTCCCGAAGATGTCCCGAGCATGTCCCGAAGATGTCCCGAAGATGTCCCGTAGATGTCCCGAAGATGTCCCGAAGATGTCCCGAAGATGTCCCGAAGATGTCCCGAAGATGTCCCGAGCATGTCCCAAAGATGTCCCGAAGATGTCCCGAAGATGTCCCGAAGTTGTCCCGAAGATGTCTCGAAGATGTCCCGAAGATGTCCCGAAGATGTCCCGAAGTTGTCCCAAGCACGTCCCGAAGATGTCCCGAAGATGTCCCGAAGCTGTCCCGAAGATGTCCCGAAGATGTCCCGAAGTTGTCCCGAGCATGTCCCGAAGATGTCCCGAAGATGTCCCGAAGATTTCCCGAAGGTGTCCCGAAGATGTCCCGAAGATGTCCCGAAGATGTCCCGAGCATGTCCCGAAGATGTCCAGAAGTTGTCCCGAATATGTCCCGAAGATGTCCCGAAGATTTCCCGAAATTGTCCCGTAGATGTCCCGAAGATGTCCCGAAGATGTCCCGAGCATGTCCCGAAGATGTCCCGAAGATGTCCCGAAGATTTCCCGAAAATGTCCCGAAGATGTCCCGAAGATGTCCCGAGCATGTCCCAAAGATGTCCCGAAGATGTCCCGAAGATGTCCCGAAGATGTCCCGAAGATGTCCCGAGCATGTCCCAAAGATGTCCCGAAGATGTCCCGAAGATGTCCCGAAGATGTCCCGAGCATGTCCCGAAGATGTCCCGAAGATGTCACGAAGATGTCCCGAGCATGTCCCGAGCATGTCCCGGAGATGTCCCGAGCATGTCCCGAAGATGTCCCGAAGATGTCCCGAAGATGTCCCGAGCATGTCCCGAAGCTGTCCCGAAGATGTCCCGAAGTTGTCCCGAAGATGTCCCGAAGTTGTCCCGAAGTTGTCCTGAAGATGTCCGAAGATGTCCCGAAGATGTCCCGAAGATGTCCCGAAGATGTCCCGAAGATGTCCCGAAGTTGTCGTGAAGTTGTCCCGGGACATCTTCGGGACATCTTCGGGACATCTTCGGGATATCTTCGGGACATCTTCGGGATATCTTCGGGACATTTTAGGGACATCTTCGGGACATGCTTGGGACATCTTCGGGACATCTTCGGGACATCTTCGGGACATGCTCGGGACAACTTCGGGACATCTTCGGAACATCTTCGGGACTCTTCGGGACATCTTCTGGACATCTTCGGGACATCTTCGGGACATCTTCGGGACATGCTCGGGACATCTTCGGGACATGCTCGGGACATCTTCGGGACATGCTCGGGACATCTTCAGGACATCTTCGGGACATGCTCGGGACAGCTTCCGGACATCTTCGGGACATCTTCGAGACATCTTCGGGACAACTTCGGGACATCTTCGGGACATCTTCGGGACATCTTTGGGACATGCTCGGGACAACTTCGGGACATCTTCGGGACAACTTCGGGACATCTTCGGGACATGCTCGGGACATCTTCGGGACATCTTGGGGACATCTTCGGGACAGCTTCGGGACATCTTCCGAAGATGTCCCGAAGATGTCCCGAAGATGTCCCAAGCATGTCCCGAAGATGTCCCTAAAATGTCCCGAAGATATCCCGAAGATGTCCCGAAGATATCCCGAAGATGTCCCGAAGATGTCCCGAAGATGTCCCGAAGATGTCCCGAAGATGTCCCGAAGATGTCCCGAAGATGTCCCGAAGTTGTCCCGAGCATGTCCCGAAGTTGTCCCGAAGATGTCCCGAAGACATGAAGTTGTCCCGAAGATGTCCCGAAGTTGTCCCGAGCATGTCCCGAAGATGTCTCGAAGATGTCCCGAGCATGTCCCGAAGATGTCCCGAAGTTGTCCCGAGCATGTCCCGAAGATATCTCGAAGATATCCCGAGCATGTCCCGAAGATATCCCGAGCATGTCCCGAAGATGTCCCAAAGATGTCCCGAAGATGTCCCGAAGATGTCCCGAAGATGTCCCGAGCATGTCCCGAGCATGTCCCGGAGATGTCCCGAAGATGTCCCGAGCATGTCCCGAAGATGTCCCGAGCATGTCCCAAAGATTTCCCGAAGATGTCCTGAAGATGTCCCGAAGATGTCCCGAAGATGTCCCGAAGATGTCCCGAAGATGTCCCGAAGATGTCCCGAAGTTGTCCCGAAGATGTCCCGAAGTTGTCCCGAGCATGTCCCGAAGATATCCCGAAGATGTCCCGAGCATGTCCCGAAGATGTCCCGAAGATGTCCCGAGCATGTCCCGAAGATGTCCCGAAGATGTCCCGAGCATGTCCCGAAGATGTCCAGAGCATGTCCCAAAGATTTCCCGAAGATGTCCCGAAGATGTCAAGAAGATGTCCCGAAGCTGTCCCGAAATTGCCCCGAAGATGTCCCGAAGTTGTCCCGAAGATGTCCCGAAGATGTCCCGAGCATATCCCGAAGCTGTCCCGAAGATGTCCCGAGCATGTCCCGAGCATGTCCCGAGCATGTCCCGAAGATATCCCGAAGATGTCCCGAAGATGTCCCGAAGATGTCCCGAAGTTGTCCCGAAGATGTCCCGAAGATGTCCCGAAGATGTCCCGAAGATGTCCCGAAGATGTCCCGAAGATGTCCCGAAGATGTCCCGAAGATGTCCTGAGCATGTCCCGAAGATGTCCCGAAGATGTCCCGAAGATGTCCCGAAGTTGTCCCAAGCACGTCCCGAAGATGTCCCGAAGATGTCCCGAAGTTGTCCCAAGCACGTCCCGAAGATGTCCCGAAGATGTCCCGAAGATGTCCCGAAGATTTCCCGAAGATGTCCCGAAGTTGTCCCGAAGATGTCCCGAAGTTGTCCCGAGCATGTCCCGAAGATATCCCGAAGTTGTCCCGAGCATGTCCCGAGCATGTCCCGAAGATATCCCGAAGATATCCCGAAGATGTCCCGAAGATGTCCCGAAGATGTCCCGAAGATGTCCCGAAGATGTCCCGAAGATGTCCCGAAGATGTCCCGAAGATGTCCTGAGCATGTCCCGAAGATGTCCCGAAGATGTCCCGAGCATGTCCCGAGCATGTCCCGAAGATGTCCCGAAGCTGTCCCGAAGATGTCCCCAAGATGTCCCGAAGATGTCCCGAGCATGTCCCGAAGATGTCCCGATGTCCCGAAGATGTCCCGAAGATGTCCCGAAGATGTCCCGAAGTTGTCCCGAAGATGTCTCGAAGATGTCCCGAAGATGTCCGGAAGCTGTCCCGAGCATGTCCCGAAGATGTCCTGAAGATGTCCCGAGCATGTCCCGAAGATGTCCCGAGCATGTCCCGAAGATGTCCCGAGCATGTCCCGAAGATGTCCCGAAGATGTCCCGAAGATGTCCAGAAGATGTCCCGAAGAGTCCCGAAGATGTTCCGAAGATGTCCCGAAGTTGTCCCGAGCATGTCCCGAAGATGTCCCGAAGATGTCCCGAAGATGTCCCGAAGATGTCCCAAGCATGTCCCGAAGATGTCCCTAAAATGTCCCGAAGATATCCCGAAGATGTCCCGAAGATATCCCGAAGATGTCCCGAAGATGTCCCGAAGATGTCCCGGGACAACTTCACGACAACTTCGGGACATCTTCGGGACATCTTCGGGACATCTTCGGGACATCTTCGGGACATCTTCGGGACATCTTCGGACATCTTCAGGACAACTTCGGGACAACTTCGGGACATCTTCGGGACAACTTCGGGACATCTTCGGGACAGCTTCGGGACATGCTCGGGACATCTTCGGGACATCTTCGGGACATCTTCGGGACATGCTCGGGACATCTCCGGGACATGCTCGGGACATGCTCGGGACATCTTCGTGACATCTTCGGGACATCTTCGGGACATGCTCGGGACATCTTCGGGACATCTTCGGGACATCTTCGGGACATCTTTGGGACATGCTCGGGACATCTTCGGGACATCTTCGGGATATCTTCGGGACATCTTCGGGACATCTTTGGGACATGCTCGGGACATCTTCGGGACATCTTCGGGACATTTTCGGGAAATCTTCGGGACATCTTCGGGACATCTTCGGGACATGCTCGGGACATCTTCGGGACATCTTCGGGACATCTACGGGACACCTTCGGGAAATCTTCGGGACATCTTCGGGACATATTCGGGACAACTTCTGGACATCTTCGGGACATGCTCGGGACATCTTCGGGACATCTTCGGGACATCTTCGGGACAGCTTCGGGACATGCTCGGGACATCTTCGGGACATCTTCGGGACAACTTCGGGACATCTTCGGGGCATCTTCGGGACAGCTTCGGGACATCTTCTTGACATCTTCGGGACATCTTCGGGAAATCTTTGGGACATGCTCTGGACATCTTCGGGACATGCTCGGGACATCTTCGGGACATCTTCGGGACATGCTCGGGACATCTTCGGGACATCTTCGGGACATGCTCGGGACATCTTCGGGATATCTTCGGGACATGCTCGGGACAACTTCGGGACATCTTCGGGACAACTTCGGGACATCTTCGGGACATCTTCGGGACATCTTCGGGACATCTTCGGGACATCTTCGGGACATGCTCAGGACATCTTCGGGACATCTTCGGGACATCTTCGGGACATCTTCGGGACATCTTCGGGACATCTTCGGGACATCTTCGGGACATCTTCGGGACATCTTCGGGACATCTTCGGGATATCTTCGGGATATCTTCGGGACATGCTCGGGACATGCTCGGGACAACTTCGGGATATCTTCGGGACATCTTCGGGACAACTTCGGGACATCTTCGGGAAATCTTCGGGACATCTTCGGGACATCTTCGGGACATCTTCGGGACGTGCTTGGGACAACTTCGGGACATCTTCGGGACATCTTCGGGACATGCTCGGGACATCTTCGGGATATCTTCGGGACATGCTCGGGACAACTTCGGGACATCTTCGGGACAACTTCGGGACATCTTCGGGACATCTTCGGGACATCTTCGGGACATCTTCGGGACATCTTCGGGACATGCTCAGGACATCTTCGGGACATCTTCGGGACATCTTCGGGACATCTTCGGGACATCTTCGGGACATCTTCGGGACATCTTCGGGACAACTTCGGGACATCTTCGGGACATCTTCGGGACATCTTCGGGACATCTTCGGGACATCTTCGGGACATCTTCGGGACATCTTCGGGACAACTTCGGGACATCTTCGGGACATCTTCGGGACATCTTCGGGACATCTTCGGGACATCTTCGGGACATCTTCGGGACAACTTCGGGACATCTTCGGGACATCTTCGGGACATCTTCGGGACATCTTCGGGACATCTTCGGGACATGGGACATGCTCGGGACATGCTCGGGACAACTTCGGGACATCTTTGGGACATCTTCGGGACATGCTCGGGACGGCTTCGGGATATCTTCGGGACATGCTCGGGCCAACTTCGGGACATCTTCGGGAAAACTTCGGGACATCTTCGGGACATCTTCGGGACATCTTCGGGACACCTTCGGGACATGCTCGGGACATCTTCGGGACATCTTCGGGACATGCTCGGGACATCTTCGGGATATCTTAGGGACGAGCTCGGGACATCTTCGGGACATCTTCGGGACATGCTCGGGACATCTTCGGGACATGCTCGGGACATCTTCGGGACATCTTGGGGACATCTTCGGGACATCTTCGGGATATCTTCGGGACATGCTCGGGACATGCTCGGGACATCTTCGGGACAGCTTCGGGACATGCTCGGGACATCTTCGGGACATGCTCGGGACATCTTCGGGACATCTTCGGGACATGCTCGAGACATCTTTGGGACATCTTCGGGGTATGCTTGGGACATATTTGGGACAACTTCGGAACATCTTCGGTATATCTTCGGGACATGCTCGGGACATCTTCGGGACATCTTCGGGACATCTTCGGGACATGCTCGGGACATCTCCGGGACATGCTCGGGACATGCTCGGGACATCTTCGTGACATCTTCGGGACATGCTCGGGACATCTTCGGGACATCTTGGGGACATCTTCGGGACAGCTTCGGGACATCTTCGGGACATGCTCGGGACATGCTCGGGACATCTTCGGGACATCTTCGGGACATGCTCAGGACATCTTCGGGACATCTTCGGGACATCTTCGGGACATCTTCGTAACATCTTCAGGACATGCTCCAGACACGCTCGTGACATCTTCGGGACATGCTCGGGACATATTCGGGACATTTTTGGGACATGCTTGGGACATCTTCTTGACATGCTCGGGACAACTTCGGGACATGCTCGGGATATGCTCGGGATATGCTCGGGACATGCTCGGGACATCTTCGGGACATGCTCGGGACATGCTCGGGACATGCTCGGGACACGCTCGGGAAATCTTCTTGATATGCTCGGGTTTTCAAAATAAAAAATAAAATAAAACATAATTTGAAATACTGAGCAATAAAATAAAAAAAAGGTGTTTAAAATAAAATACAAAATAATTTAAAGCAAGACAAAAGTTCACAACATTTTTGTTTTAGGAATTATTTGCAATTATTTTTAAACATCACGTGTAAGGAAAATCCAAACAATCTGTGCTCAATATAATCATTGTCTTTAACTCCATAGAATATCTTAAATTCCTGAAGACTTCTTTACTCTTTGGATATAAATAATTCTCATTGCAAATCTCATCTGCATACTTGTTTTGTCTACATTTATTCTACTCCATCAACAAGGCCATTTTAATTCTTCCATAACCAAACTTCTTTAAATCGCCCTTAAGGACACTTCACAAATATTTAATCTGTGATCATTAGTTTTTCCACTTCTATAAGTCCATCTTCTATACCAAGCAGCCACAACCGATTAACTTTCTCTCAATGAAGAAGACGTATACCTACGAAACGGACGGCGACTCTGCAGGCTCACAGACAGCATCAAGTACATCAACCACTTTTCACTCCACCAAGTTGACATATCAATCAAGTGCACTTGTACACTTCCTGCCTTTCTTGGAGTCGGTCGACTCCTTGTTCAATCGATAACCATCTGCCCAATGGGGGCATTTTAAATAAATCTACATTCGCATTTATATACAAATCCGAACCAAATTCAAAAGCAGAGAAAAAAAATATCCAAGAAATCCCATATACTGACGCACTATACGTCTGCACAGACAATTTATATCCATTGACCAAATAAAGTGGTTATCCTGTGATGTGTGGTTGCATCAGCGCTAAGATATATAGGTTAACCGGAGAGTTGCAGTTTAAGCCTGGGAACTCGAACTCGGAACTGAAGAACTGTAAGAACGCAAACGTAATCTTCTTTCAACAGGCCGATTAGTTACTCACAGGTGTAATTGGTACATTGGAGTCGTGCGATAGCCCACGGTGTCCACTGCAACCAACCAACCAACACATCAAAGCCAAAAGATACAAATGCCCGATAAAAGGTGTGCAGAGGATACAAAGGCTCCGTCTTTATAAACACATATAATACGAAAAGACCCACGCACCCCGACAACGAACACAACGACTCACTTAATCCGCGCGTATTTTTGTTCCCACACATCATCGTCATCGTTGCATTGGTTGCATTCATCTGCGGTGGCGGCGGTATTGGTTGGATTCCTTTCCCTACAACCTCTGGCCTAGTCGTTTAACTGATATAAAGAAAGTAACAATCACTTAAGGTGTGTCATTTACACACAGAGTGCTGCTGCACCGAGAGCAGGTGGAAGTCATCATTGTGTCTCTTGAAGGACGACACATCATCGATGTGCATGGAGCAGCTGATCTCCGAACCCATTGCACTGGAAAAATATGCCAATCCAAGTCCCGCTCTTAATCCTCTCCCGGCCAAGAGCTGCCAGCCAGCAGAACCAAGAACAAGCTGTGTCCTTTTGTTGTCGCACCGAATTAGTTCAACTCCTACTACTCTTCTTGGTGCGGTGGTGTCTCCAGTTGCTGCCACTTATAATTAAGATTCCCGCGCATTGTGCATCGCTTATCCCCATTGCATATAGTCGTCGGTCGTCGAGTCGTCGCTTACAAGTAAAATCAAGAGACAAAGAAACGCCAGTTATGGTCATACAGGGTACAGACAGGGAGAGCGCACTCGCTGCTGTGGCACACAGAACAAAAGTGAAAGGCTCCATATCTGGAGGAGATCTGCTCTGCGTTTAATGTGTGTATGTGTGTGTGTGTGATTGTATATTGTGTCCCGACTTTGGTGCGCATGCAGTGCATTGCAGTGCAGTGGCGCTGTGCGCACGGAAAATCGCATTAAAATTGATTTATCGTCGGCGATATTTGAATTCGAGAAACGATTAATGCCAAGTGCCGGAACATAACGACTCAATCGTTTCCGCTTGTTTTGAAATTTTTTATGTTTTTTTAGATCGAAAATGGCTGATTAAACTTTATATACGTAGGTATATGAAATGGCCAGGTTAAAGTTTTTTGTTGTTGTTGTTGTTCAGTAGTTTTAATGCAGAATATAACCTACCTACTGGGTCATTGGAGATCAGACGTGAGTTAAGATTATGATATTAGATGGAGCTGTGCTCTAGAGAGAGGTGAATTATGTTCTTTTTGAAGTTATACTTCTTATGGGAGGGTGGGTATGAAAATTTACTTTTTGACAAGAATGTCAAAGGGATTATGACGCGATCACCCTGGGTAGCAGGGCTGTCGTTTCACCTTTAGAGTAGGCAGTACTTTAGTATTTAAAAACGCAGTACGCCGCAGTACGGCAAACATAAAACACACAACACGTTGCAAGTAACATGTTTCATGTGGCAAGTCGCATGTGGCAAGTTGTATGTGGTAAGTCGCGTGTGGCAAGTTGCATGTGGCAAGCTGCATGTGGCAAGTTGCATGTGGCAAGTTGCATGTGGCAAGTTGCGTGTGGCAAGTTGCATGTGGCAAGTTACATGTGGCAAGTAGCGTGTGGCAAGTTGCGTGTGGCAAGTTGCATGTGGCAAGTTACATGTAGCAAGTTGCGTGTGGCAAGTTGCATGTGGCAAGCTGCATGTGGCAAGTTGCGTGTGGCAAGTTGCGTGTGGCAAATTGCATGTGGCAGGTTGCATGTGGTAATTTCCATGTGGAAAGTTGCCAGGGTTGCAAAAAGCTCACAGCTCAGCTCAGCTCAAAATTTGAGCTAGCTCACTTTTGAGCTAGGTACCATAGCTCAGCTCATTTGAGCTGAGCTGAAACTGAGCTGAGCTGAAAGTGAGCGCCCCCAACTACCAAAGCCTATATCTCGGAATTTTGAAGAAAATGAAAAAAAAAATTTTTATGCCAAATGGTAGCGGGGACTCTAACCTACATTTGGGTACAACTCTCATCCCTGTAGGTCCACGCGTTCTCAAACCGGGAGAACTTAAAAGTAAAAAAAAATAGGCACGATTCTGAAAAAATAGGCATGATGTGGCGGTTTAACATGGAAGGCGATTTTTTAAAAATCTGACAATGTTCAAAGCGTAGGCCCATGACACAAGCTATCATTTGGCATCACTTCCAAAAATTGCTCTCAAGCGGTTTAGCTTCTAGGAGTGTTCAAAGATTCGGGGATTTTTCGAAAAAAAATTTTACCCCAACTTTCAAAGGCGATTTTCTTGGAATTTTGAAAAAAAATCGAAAAACCGGATTATACCACTATCGGGTAGCTGAGAATATAAGCTTTCATATGGCACCACTGCCCTGTCTCTAGATCAAAGCGTTCGAACGCCTATATCACGGAATTTTGAAGAAAATGAAAAAAGTTGATGCCAAAAGGTAGCGGGGACTCTAACCTACATTTGGGTACAACTCTCATCCCTGTAGGTTCACGCGTTCTCAAACCGGGAGAACTTAAAAGTAAAAAAAAATTAGGCACGATTCTGATAAAATAGACATGATGTGGCGGTTTAATATGGAATGCGATTTTTTTTTAATCTGATAATGTGCAAAGCGTAGGCCCATGACACAAGCTATCATTTGGCATCACTCCCAAAAATTGCTCTCAAGCGGTTTAGCTTCTAGGAGCGTTCAAAGATTCGGTTATTTTTCGAAAAAAAATTTTACCCCAACTTTCAAACTCGATTTTCTCGGAATTTTGAAATAAGTCGAAAAACCGGATTGTATCGGAATTTTTTTTATGATAAAAAAAGAAATATTTTACTAAAAAAATAGAAATATATTTACTATTAAAAAAACCAAGAGGAAAGATCACGAAAAATTATCTGTTTTATTTATAAAAATATCCATGTGTTAAAATAATTAAATTAATATCTAGAACCGAACATCTTAAGCTATGGTGTTTTATAAAAGTTTAATATATCTTCATATTTCATTATACTTTCCAAATAAAAATCAATGTATCCTCTCACCCATCACAGCACAGCTCAGCTCAGCTCACTTTACCTTAGCTCACCCAACAGCTCAGCTCAGCTCACTTTCAGCTCAGCTCACTTTCAGCTCAGCTCACTTTCAGCTCAGCTCACTTTCAGCTCAGCTCAAATGAGCTGAGCTGTGGTACAAAGCTCAAAAGTGAGCTAGCTCAAAATTTGAGCTGAGCTGTGAGCTGAGCTTAGCTCACTTTTGAGCTTTGTAGCAACCGCAAGTTGCATATTGCAACTACTAGTGCTGAAGCACACACAATTCTCATAAAATTACCATATCGCACATTTTATGCGCAATTCATTTACTTTCGTTAAGTATATTATATATACCGTACCTTCTGAACCGCACAACATGAGTAAATTTCACAGAATAAATTGAAAACTACATGGACGCAAGGAGGATGAAAAAATTAATTTATTGTTCACTTGATAAAAATGTAAAAAAACGAAGTGTGGATTAATTAATTTAATAATAGAAATTAAAAATATCAAATGAAATTCATTTACATATACTGAATGAGAAGTATAACTTCAGTCGCGTGTACATGTGTACACACACTCTTTTTTTTTGTAGAGGGTCAAGAAATTACAATAATGCGGAAAAAGGCTATCGGTATGATTTGATCCCGAATTATGTTATTTCTAATAGATACTTCAATTTTCTTGACTTTTTTTTTTAGTTTGTGACTTCGTGTTTTTTATTTTAATCAAAATTTTTACATCTTTGAGTGATCTAGGAGTTAAAGTTTAAGAAGTGGTTAGTGGAATGGGATTACTTTAATGAGTGCCTTAGTTTTAACTTGTGAACTAGGTAGGTTGAGGTTTAAATAAGAATGTTATTCAAGAATTTTAATTCAAAATTATAGTAAAACTTAACATATTATATGCTATTTGAAAGTATAGACATCGGTCTCCTCCATAAATAACCTTGTTAGGGCCATTTTTTTCACTATTGCTCAACTTGAAGCAAACTCTCGAGTTTGCCAACTTGACTTAATCCAGTCAAATAAGGATTTAACCTCGGAATGAATGTTAGTAGAAATTTTTTTTGCTCAATATCTTCCTTTTGCCATTCTATAACATAACTCAAAAGTCTAGAAAAATCTCATGTCCGCTTGTCGCGATTTCAAGGTCAAATCGCGAAATGGAGATTTTCAAAATTAGCAAAAATAGGCTATGGTATTATATACACATATGATACATGATTTCAAGGTATTTTTTAATGCTGATTCCAAAAAATCTAAAATCAAGGCAATCTGACGTCTCTGAAAAAAGTTATACCTGTTTTTCATCTGTCAACCCATATTATTATAACAGTTGCTAACTTACTACCGAAAAAACCTTAAAAGTAATGGTAGCGGAATCATATTTTGCATGAGGGTTTTCATATCCATTATCATTAAGAATCAAAACAATGCAATGCAAAAAAACATTTATATCTATGACAAAATGGTATTTTTTGAGAAAAGGGGAAATTTTGGGATGTGCACTAAAAAACATCCTGGTACAATCTTGGAATTACTGCTAATAGGCTAATTTTTTTGTTTCTATTTTTATTTGGATATTCTATAACTTATGTCAAAAATCTAAAAAAATCTCATGACCGCAAGTTCTTATTTTCCAGGTTAAACTAAGTTAGGTGCAGATTTAAAAAAAATAATAATAAAATTTTAGATTCTTATATGTATACCAACATAACCCATATCATTTCAAGGTATTTTTTAACGCTGATTCCAACAAAACCCACAAACAAATCAATATGACCATCCCTGAAAAGTAATGTCCCTTATTCATGTTGATCTGACACAACTATCTGAAGAGTAGTTTTTCAATTTTTTCAAATCTGCACCTTATCTTCAAACCAAGAAAATTAGGACTTGCGGACATGAGATTTTTTTAGATTTTTGAGGGTAGTTAAAGAATATCCAAACAAAGATTAAAATGAAAAAATTAGCCTATTAGCACTTATTCCTAAGATGAACCAGAATCTTCTTTAGTGCATATCCTAAAATTTGCCCCTCCATCAAAAAATACCATTATTTCGTAGGTATATATATTTTTTGTAATGGATTGTTTTCATTTTTAATGATGATGGATTCTAAAATCTACATGCAAAATTTGGTTAATCTACCATAACTTTTAAGGGTTTTTCGGCAGTAAGTTTGCAACTGTTATAATAATATGAGTTGACAGATGAAAAACAGGTATAACTTTTTCCAGAGATGTCAGATTGTCTTGATTTTAGATTTTTTGGAATCAGCATTAAAAAATACCTTGAAACCATGTATCATATGTGTATATAATACCATAGGCTATTTTTGCTAATTTTGAAAATCTCCATTTCGCGATTTGACCTTGAAATCGCGACAAGCGGACATGAGATTTTTCTAGACTTTTGAGTTATGTTATAGAATGGCAAAAGGAAGATATTGAGGAAAAAAAATTTCTACTAACATTCATTCCGAGATTTACCCCTTTTTTCTCCTTATTTTACTGTATTATTTATTTAAATTAAAATTTTAATTTGTCTTATCGTTAGCATATTTTTGTGTTTAATTTGTTAAATTGTGAAAAAAATATCAAATTATTATGACAAAACTAAAGAAGGGCACAAAATTTTGACAGAAAAATCAAAAAAAATCTGAAGTTTGCTCGGCAAACTTCTACTTTTTAGGGAAGATTACAGTTTATTAAAAGATTATACTTGAAGATAAACTTTGTCAAGCCAAATAGGGAATAAATTGAAGATTTGTTTAAATGTAAGAACTTTGTCTTTTTTTATGACCTGCGAATGTTTTCAACTATACTGAATGTTAACAGCAAGCTATGGATTACCATATTTTTAAAGCAAAAAATTAATGAAACCAAATGCGTAAAATGGGAAGTAAGTTTATTAAACAAAAGAGCTGACGTCAAAACCTGATCTTAATTTTCGTTTATTTTTAAGCTTTTAAAAAGGACTTTATTTCAAATCTAAGGTTCTTCTATGGTAAATAAGAAGAATAAGCATCAATCTGTTTGCTAGGGACATAAACGATTAACTGCTAATCGCAGTTTTCAATGTACAAACTGGAGCATTAGAAAGTGAAAATAAGCTGAAAGAAATCGTAATTCTACACACTAAAATACCTTCGTCAAGATACAGCTTGTAGTTTGGACAAATATCTGATCCGGTTGCTGAGTAAATTGATAGCAGCTGAGCTAAAGATGCTTCGCATGACAGCAGGAGTAACAATACTTGACCGAATTAGAAGCATGAAAATCTGAGGGAGACTTCACGTCAGAAATACCTTCTTGGATAAAATTCAGCACAACTGACTTAGCTGGTACAGATAAGAAACTTTGCAAACCATTGAAAAAAAAATTGAAATTGTAACTAAAAGGGAAAAAATCTAATTACGTTTATTAAACAAAAGAGCTGACGTCCGAACCTTGCCTAATTTTTGAATTATTTGTAAGCTTTTAAAAAATACTTTTTAAAAGCATTTCGATATTCTTGTAGGAGAATTGTATCCTAATAATCAAGTATGATTTTCTTTATTTTGTAGCTACTGAACTTACTATATCCAAAAACATATACTTTATGAACTTCTAAATCTATAAATAGACTACTTTTTAACCTCCAAAATTTAATAAGAAGACCTTAAGATTTAAATAACATTTTAAATTGCCAAAATATTTTGTACATATTTTCAGACACTAAAATTGTTATTCTCAGTTGTTGAAAACTAAACAAAAAATTTAGCTCAGCAACAGGAGCTGTCTCGACAAGGTTTTTTTCTGCAACTAAACACAGCCACACACAGATGCACACCCCCACATTCACTTAAGGGTCGTCGTCATCATCGTCCCGTTCTCATCTGTATCCATATATCCTAACTACATGTCTCCTCTGCACCATGAAATAAATCGTATTTTTACATCCATTTTAATATCTCACATCAGAGGATCAGTGCTTTTGCAAAAAAATATATATAAAAAAAAAAGTATTCACTTTGTAAGGATATACAAGCACAAGAAAAATTATGCACGCCAGACCCAACTAAACCCCAAATGATGTTGAACACATGTAGAAGAGTAGATGTGACGCCACCACATGGATCCTTATAAATTGCACAAAATAGAAAAATAGAGAGAGAGAAAAAAAAATCAAGTACACAGAAAAGATAGAATCCTTCAGCAAAGCAGCACAATGATGACAACACATAGAGAGAGTCGACGAGAGGGTCCTTTGTGTGAAGTTGCAAATTTCCAAAGGAGTGCACACATTATTATAATATTTTTTCGCAATTTTTATGGAGCGAGCAAGGAGCTCAGAAAAAAAGTATTGCTCCCGCTGCTGCATCATCTCTCAGCTCCAAAAACGTAGTCGACAGCCGGATTCATCACAATGTCCTGGCTGCAACACACAACAACAGAAAAAAAAAATATAAAAACATATAGAAAAAAAATACTTCTCATCACAGCAGCAAACATGATGGAGAATTATTATTATAATAACGATATCCTTCATCCTGTCTGTCGCCAATGTCTGTATGTGACATTTGTGTGATGTTTAGCTGATGGATGAACCACGTACCTATCACTTGCATTCCCTACACCCTACATCACATATAAAAAAGGCTTCATAACGCGCTTTAGGAATTCCCCCGCGCTACTGCCATTTACAAGGATTTTTCTCGACATTTCAGGACTCTTTTTTTTTAGTTGTTGTCCTTATTTTCTCATGTTCCAACACAATCCTTTGCTTCAACTCCTCGGGTTTCTTTTGGGGATTACTCGCTGTTTTCCATTAAAAAACATGGCCGTCTCGTTAAGACAACATTGCAAGTTATTCATTAATTCCAAGCCTAACCTCTTCCAGACTGCGGGGATTTTATAAATCCAGCCAACTGAGAACGGGACATGTTCAATGTGTTAGCGCACCACTCTCCGCAAGGACCCTTGCAATGTCACGTTTTTTCTGTTAATTAACGAGGTGCAAAAGGTAAGTACTTCACCCAACTCCAGGATTGAGGCTTCTTTTAAACCCTGCGACATATACCCACTCCTTTTTAACCCTTAGACATCATCCATCGTCGTCGTAGAGTAGATATGTATATAGTGTCGGTGTGGGTGGGTTAGGTTTACCACCGGTTTTTTCGTCGCATCTTCATCACAAGGATCACACTTGGTATTTATTTAAATAATAATAAATTGTAAAAACACCAGAGTTGCTGTGTGGTGGGATGGGATGCAGCGCGTAGGTAGATTGTATAGAGGATTACACGCGTGCTCACACCACGGATCCACATGTTTGTAGTGGTGGGGCTGTGCGGCGGATATGGCGTCGTGTCGTTTGTCGTAATAATTATGATATTGCGCGGGATTAACGTCGAGACACGATTTTGAATCCCCGAAGGGGCAGGATATTGCGATTACTTAGGCCTTCAAGTGTTCGTTCAACGGCAATGAACTAAATCAATATTGACACATTCTGTTTCCAGCTTAATAAATTTTTGTTTTCATTGAAATTGATGCTTATGCGGATGACAACATGATGAGATGATAAGGGGATGGATATGGTGCGATGTTTATTGTATGTGATGAGGGATTGAGGACAAATAAGATACATCTAATAAATGACACAGAAATGGTTCTATTTGAAAATGACGCATTCAAATGTTAGAAGGAGGCAAGTCAAATTATCCTTTTTTCTTTGGAAATTAATACTGAAAACGGTTTTATATTATGCAAAAAATGAAGATTGTCATGAAATTCAGTTACAAAAGGGAATAAGATAAGATATGGAATACTCTTTCATGAATAGAATTTGGTCGGCAGGGTTATTTATTGCTTACAGAAGTAATACAAAAAAAAAAACGGAATAAAGGAACTCTATAACAATCTATCTTTACAATGGTTTGGTTACTCAAAATCAAATTATGGTTTTGACCAAGCTTATATTTATTTTTGGATGAAATCAGTTTTATTTTATTGCATAACCTCCGCTGTGATAGTCTAACGCACAAACAATAATTATGCTACAGATTACTACTTCTTCTTCTTCTTCCTTTTTCTCGGCGCTGTTATGATCTCGATGTCGAGGGGATCATAACTATCCCACGTAACTGCTTCACCACTAGTGATCCGCCTGTGGGGTTCGCCGGGTTGACCTCAGAAATCGGCGGCAAGCCTCCCGGTTTTGTATTGTTCTATTTCTAAGGCCAACTGAATGCTGGTGGTTTTGCATTTGCTTGTACCAGGAGTTTTTAGGCCTACCTTTCTTTCTATTTCGTGTTGGAACGTTATATGATATTGCTTTTTTGACGGGGTTCTCAGGATCTCTCCTTTGAACATGGCAATACCAACTGAGTCGGTCGTGTTCAATTTTTTGGGAGATGGTGTTTTTAACATTAAGGCTTCCTCGGATCTTCGTACTTCTAATTCTATCAAGCTTTGATAGAATTAGATGCTACAGATTACTACTAATACCTTAAAAAGCAAGTACAAAATACTTTACGTAAAAAATTGCTTGCTTGACAAAATTGTACTAAGAAGAGCAACTTTTAACACGAAAAGAGAATGAACTGCGACTGAGTAGCAATTTACTGTTCTTATTGTGAATTAACTTTAGTTTTTAGGTTTTTTATGATTTTTTTTTGAAGAATTATAATAATTTTGATTTTACAGAATTTCTTTAGAAACGTAGGAAAATAAAGAAACTATTATTTTTAAAATTATTAAATTTTTTTTTAAAGCGGTTTTCATATTTTAAGGAAGTATTTACTTTGATTCTTGTATACTTGCTTATGTGTAAAAAAATAATGAAAGAATATTTTATGCTAATAATTTTATAATAAATTTATTAAAAACTAAACAAATAACATAAAATCCTTAAAAAAAATATATATATTTGAGTGGTTTCGACCCCTAAGCGAAATAAGGAATTAAATTTTTTGTATAACAAAGAATCTTAAGAAAAAAAATAAAAATCATTAGATATGTTTTTTTTTTTTTATACAATTTTTATAAATAAAAAATTTCGATAGGTAATATTTCGAAATCATTTTCTTTTTCATTTAAAAGAAAATATAAATTGTTAAATGCTTGTAAATTTTCAAAAATTATCGTGAGTCAGTTTTCAAAAATTAAATTTTTCTGTTTGAACCTATTTTTTTTGTGAAATTTGTTCTTTATTTTTACCAACGTCAAAGCTGCCACCATACAATTAAATTGCAACTGTCTTGGACACAGAAATTTTTTTTAAGCTTGAAATCAAAAATGAGCAAAATTCGTTTCATGAGAAATCTTGGTAGATTTTATTTATTGGTGATTGATTGCTTTAATTATACCGTATATGTTTTCTATTTTCTGGAATAACTACTGTTCAAACAACATTTTTTTAGCTGGAAATAGGTAATTGAAGTTTATCTTAGAAGTCAATTTTGTATATAAAGAGTGACTTTTCAAAAGGCGATAAAAGAAGTTTTTTCCAATTCTCAGAAATCAAAAAAAAAAACAGAGATCGTGACTTTTCACTTGATTTTGAGTTTTCAATGGTTTTAAGCGTCCGATTTGTAGAGTTATTTTTTTTTTCTTATTTAATATAACCTAGACAAATAAAGAATTTGAGTGTGGAGAACAGGACTGCATGTACTTATTTTTGAAAAAAAAACAAGGATCAACAAAATTGAAGATTTTGAATGAAAGAGCAATAACTTATGGTAGACTACAAAAAGTGCCAACTTCAAAAATAATAAAACACTACACTTTTGTACAAAAAAAATTCTTTGAAATCGGTTTAGCCGTTGAGGTGAAAACAGAAATAAAAAAAAACGGTTCTATGGCAGGAATCGTCAATAACGGTTAAAAAATATTGTTTTTAATTTCAAAAAGAGGATCATATTTTCCACAGAACGCATATATTTTTAATCAGAATCCATAGAGCCGTTTTTAAGAAAAACAAGATCTTCCATTTGCTCATATCACGAGTTTCTTCAATTTTGGTCCCAAAAAATTTCAATTTCCTTTCCTCTGAGAACTAAGAGTCCTGGAAAAGAGTGAAACCACATTTGTAACGTCTATGAAAAACTAATAATTTTCGTTACTGACACTCCCTTGAAATAGTTTGCACTAACTCTTATCAATTCTACTCATTTGCATGTTATTTTCTATAATTTTTTATAACTTTTCATAACTGATAATTTAAAATTAAATTGCGTCAGCATTCGTATTTTTTCTTTTTCTAAAATTAAACTAAGAAACATGATCCCTCTTTAAAGACCTAATCATATCCTTCAACGACTTTTCCAAATTGTAACCACAATTGTATTTATATACTACACACACCCGATACACAGTCAACAAAACTATAGTTATTGACTACAATTGAAAACATTTGGCCACAAGGCGATTCGATGACTGTCTATACTACGTATTTTACTGCTGTTGCGCATTTGTAAGCACTGCATCAGTCCTTATGTCCAAAAGATGCACCTGATTAGGTAACAAAAATGCTAAAAAGCGCATGGGAATTAAATTACACAAAAATACACCAACAGAAAACAAAGAAAACCAAAAAAAAAAAAAAATTAAATCCAAAACGGATGGAAAATTCACGCAGGGACTTCAGAGACGGTTTCAAATACTAAACAATTCAAATCCCATCCCAGAGCTCATCATCGTCGTCGTGGTCATAGTCGCCATCCAGAACATAGTCAATGGACGGTCCTCCTGTTGTTGTTGGTAATACAGAGAGCTATTGGTGGTGGTGGTAAAACATCCTAAACAGTAAGAATTGATTGAAAGGATAGTCAGCCATCGTCTCCCGGGCGGTGTCCTATACGTGATCAATTTACTAACATTGATAGTCGCGCCTGACTTGACCATAATCAGCAGCAGTGTGCAGGGAATGGGAAGAGCGAGCTCACACAGGTCTCTCCTTTTCGTATAGCTAAATACCTGGTGCCTTCACACGCTTCACCTCCAACATCATAACCATCACCATTACCATTACCATCACCATCACAGAGGAATAGAAGATATCGTCTAATGAAATCTCCTGCTAGGTATGATGTGGATATACTATATTCACGAGAGAAAGAGGATGAAATGGTGTTGCCGGCGCAATGACCCTCCAATGCTTCTCGTACAGTGTATTCCTATGCTATAAGGACTCATCATCATCATTTGAATGCATTGTTGCGCAGGGTTCTCCGGATGTATGTTTTTTTTTTTTTTTTATTTTTTTGGTTTTATCTGTGTTCCACTCGCTATTCATCGGTCCTATGTTCGATAGTTGATGAGATATTTCTGTAGAAAAAATAAAAAGAAAAACAATAAAAAAATCAAAATTGTGTTATTCTTTTGATTTGAAACAAAATGATTTAGGTGCATGACCTCACAACCTGGCACCTGATTGAACAGATATAGTTAGTTGTGAAAAGGATGTCCATATGTTCCAGCTGGGATTACCTATATTTTTTTTGTTTTTTTGTTTTATTAGAAAAAGCAATAGTTGAATAGGGGAATGTGAATGAGTGTTTATAGGAATATATCCAATGGATAATAGGTTCGTTAGAAATTTTTAAAAATGCATATTCTATTTTTTCCGAAAAACCATAAAAACTGATTTGCAAATTTTTGACCTTGATGCATAATGGCTGTTCACTGTGAACTCATATTTTTAAAGCAGAACTTATTTGGAATTTAGAAAAAATAAAATGCACGACTGGATCGCACGTACTTGCTCTTGTAGTTCAAAGTATTGATATCTTAAATATATAGTATACAATGTATACATTTATGATTTTGTTAAGTTTCGAAAAAAAAATAAAAAATTAATTTTTTTATTTTTTTTTCTAAAACTTTTTAAATGTTTTTTTTTTTACATTTCAAAATGATATGAAATACATGTCTGTAAATTTTGATTAAAATTGACTTATGCTTTGATAAAATATACGAACCTTAAAAATATGTCAATATGTCAAAAACGGAAACGCCATATTTCCGTTCCGGCATTTTTTGAGAAAAACTAAAAACGCAGTTTTGTTAGAATCTATAAGAGTATTACGTACAATAAATTTAATCAAAATCGTTAGAGCCGTTTTCGAGAAAATTGCAATACCTCGAAAACGGTATATGGGAGATATGCGTTAAAAAGGAGATATTAAAAAAATATAAAAAACTGACCTAGGAAATTTCCCAAAAATCATCTATACCAAGTTTCGATGTACAGATGGACACACAGACGCACAGACCGACGGACGGCATGACGAAAACCACTTTTTTGATCTTCTCCATAATCGTAATGTTGGTTTTGATTAAAACCTCGATTTTTTTTCTACACGAAACCAATACTTGCCCTATAGGGTCACACGTGCTTGCTCTTATAGTAAAAGTAAATCTAATGTTTTTAGAGATTATAATTTGATTTTATAAAAAATTTATAAGAACGAAGTGTGATTTTAAATTAATATAAAACTTCTTCTATAAAAATTTTCCAACTTTTTTCAAAAACAAAAAAGTTGGTACGCGATTTTTAAGAAAATATTAAAAAAAATTAAAAACAAAGTTAAAATAAAATTATTCAAACCATTTTCAAAAATTCATTTCCGCTATTCACACCTTTAGAACAGTTTCACTCGTTCTATTCACCGAACCTGAAATTTATAGAAAAAGTCCAATAAAAGATCCCTCAAAAAGAGAAAAATTAAATAACTTGAAAAAGTTATATTACTTGACACTGGAGATTGTTTACTTTTTTTTTTAGGCTCCATTCTTGCTGACCTTTACCTAAATTCCTACAAATTTCAAACTTCCGATTTTCAAATATGCAGAAACTATTATTGAAACATAAATTATAAATGATAATAAATCTTTGAAAATAAAAATAAATCTTTAATTTTATTGAGAACAAAGCGATCAAAATCAAACAAGCTGTTTTGCCTTATTTATTAAGCTGCTTTTCATTTGCCCTTGCAACATTAGGTATATTTTTTTCTCACACCATATCGAACATGGACCGTATTTCCTCCAATATAAAAGAACAAAATTTATTGTAAAAGTCAAAATCTAGGGCAATTAAGTTTTGTATCCTAAAGTTTCATGTAATTTTTCATTCAGAAAATAATATTATTTATATTTTTTTTTCTTCATGGTTTTCGACCTAGAACAAAAATCAAAATCGAATTTATCAAACTTGTTTCTAAGTGAAAGGACAATCTTTTATGTTTTTTTCAGACTTTTTTTCTAGTTGTTCTTGTTCCCATGCACATTTTCATCTTTTGCATTTAATATATACTCGCGGTCACAATAACAACATATTACGAGTTTATGTTGTCTGTCATTACCATAAGCATAATGTTACGGTCAACCAAGGTCGTCGGCTGGCGAATGTTTTTTTATAGCAAAATAAAACATCGACGAACCAAAAATTCATGTCTATGGATATATTCAATAGCAGCAGTAAAGAGAAAAATTCAGATCAAAGAAAAAGCTCTCAAATGCCCCAGAAAACTGGAATTGCAAGCATACATTTTAAGTATTTGCGATCACGCACAACCATTTCAAATCTTTGAACACAAAAAAAATATATATATAAGAAAAAAAAAAGTTAAACTTAGAAGGCAAGAATTGAAAAAAAAATTAAAAATTATATCCAAAAATACTTTGGCATTAATTAAGTCAGACTCGTAAAAGACTTAGAGTAATTAAATTATCGTCTAGCGCCGACTATGACAACGGTCGGCGCTGCAGCGGCAAAGCGTTGCGGGTCTAGCTGCCATCACAATTCCTGTGGTTAGATGTCAATTTGATTTTAGATAATTTTTTAAAGTCAAAAGAGTAGGTCTACATAGTGGCACTCTATAGTTTGGCAGCCAAAGTCACTATTATCGACATCACTACTAGCGCATATATTTTAGCATCAAATCACCCGCAGTGAAAATATATTCACAAATATCTATACTTTGTGGCTGTTTACAAAACCAACTGCATACTCGATTTGAAAGACAAATAAACACGAAAAGATGAAATTCCTTGAACGCAATTGAATTTTTGCTTTCGTGGTTTAAATGACCAATTTTTTTGGCTTACATTCAATTTTGTATTTTTTTTTTTTTTTAAGCTTGCCGGATATGTCTGGTGGCTACAACTTTGTTGTTGAAAATTGGTTTGAACTGGATTTGAAAAAAAAAAAAAAAAATCATTCATAGAAAGGAGATTAAAGCCTATAGTATTTTTGTGTCTAGACCCAGTTGAGAGCCCCTCTCTTCTAAATAGGACAGAAAATCTACAAATGACATTGTTTTCTTGGCATAAACACATTTTCTTATGATATCATTTTATTTTAGTTCAAATTTTTCCATTAGGATAAAGTTTAACTCGCATTTGAAGAAATTTGCAACGAAAACAAAAGAGCTGACGCCCGAACCTGATCTTTACTAAATTTCTGTTTATTGCTTGCTATTTATCTGTGTATGGAAATTATTCTGTCTAAATTATCTTTATATTTGAAAGGCTATCTATATAGATATATCATCACTCTAGCGGCAAAGTGGCATAAGTCGAAAAATGACTTTTTGAAAAAAGAGCATCTAGAAAATCACAACAAAAAACTCTATCTACGGCCATTCCCACTTCTTTTTGCTCTCTCGTTACTTTCTTTCACTTTACCTCATTCTTGAAAAGATGTTTTAGGAATTCTACATTTATAAAAAAAAAAAAAACTAAAACACGCAGAAAGACAAGTTTGTAATTTCCGTTCTGTTCTTTCCTGTTATTTGAAATTCAAATAAAGTGCTGATGACTGAATTGGAAATTCCTAGAATTTTACTTTCACTAGACAGGAATATCTTCCCTTCATTTTCATTTTCAGAAACCAACAAAAAAATAAAAATAAAACTAAACTAATGTCGCGACTAAAATCAATAAAATCTTTTAGAAGGAGAAAAAAAAATAATACCTGTCCATACATAGTAATGTGTCCTTTAGTGGAATTATATACGCGAAGTACAAATAGCCTACCTTTTTCACTTTCATTTGACGACAAAAATTATTCGGTCGTTGATCCGATATCGTGCATGTGTGTTGTTTTGTACGAAAATATATGGCGTCTTTGATATGAAGGGCAAAATGTGTGGAATCAGAATATGTATGGATTCGTTATATTGTATCCTTAACCTCGGCAGGGTGTCAAAGAACACATACACACCCCATATAATACATAAAAGGACATTTTTTTCCAATGAGTGGGATTTTTTTGCCTTCTACTTTATGTGCCTACATTGCTTGCTGATTTGTTAGGTAGGTGTATTTTTATTAGAGTTTGACATGATGGTCTTCCTTCAAAAAAAGGAATCTTCTTTTTGCACGAATCAAAAAATTGCAAACAGGATATCAGGTAGAAAAAGGGACTGATGTGTGTATATTTGTTTTACTCTTTATAAAACATGCATAAATGTCATGTATTACATTTTTGGGGAAAAAGGAGGAGTTTGAGATTGTGATGGTTTGTGGTTTATTATATTATTATATCATTTTATTTTGGTTTGGAAATATTTTCGAGCATAATTTGAACAATATTTTCTATCGAAGAACTAATTAAGTCAATTTAGGTTTCATTATTTGTGAGTCATACATAACTTTCAGATTATGAAATTTAATGTAATCGGTCAAAATCTGTTTTGTCCAAGAATTGATAGGATCATATAAACATCATTCAAAAGACCCATCAGGCATTCTTACTGGATTTGAACCTATGACATGATAATCCTACACATATAAAATATTTCACTTCTGGGTTTTCTTTTAAACTATCATTTTAATATTATTGATTCCTGAAAACAATTATCGAAAATACTTCACCTTTTTCCCCTATTAAAATGCAATAAAACAATGTATAAATTCTATAAACCCGAAAAAAAAATAAACAACAAATATTTTCCAAAAACACTCAAAATTCTAATTCCCTAATAACATTTATTCAAATAAATAAATTTAACAAAAACAGTGCAGTGATTATCCTCTCTTCCAACTACCAACCAATCTATTTAAATCCCACTTGTGACCACTTTATTATTATCTAATTTTCATACTAAAATAGTGAATATATCCGGGCTCTTTGCGCAAATTGAGGTCAACCCTTAAAACCGCATCAAGTTCAACACCTGGACAATCAAAATTCTGATAACATCATAATATTCTCTCTCAACTTTCACACCTAAAACACCATCCAGCACCGTACTCGTAGAAAAAGATAGATGTGATATCCTTCAAAACTCGATTTCGCCAGCGTTGGCCAGCAGCCGGCATGGCACACCGCCACCGCACTATAACACTTTATGGAAGTCGCCACCAACACCTCCACTGCCACAACCACCATAACATCCACCAACCGCACCAACATTGCCAAGCCATCAGTTAAAAAACATTTTCAACTAGGGAATTATTTTCGAAAAGTTTTTGAACTTTTACCTATGTGTCCGGAGCCGGGCGCCATCCACACATTATTTTACCGGGGTCAGAGGGAAGTGGATGTATGGGGCCATCAACAAAACGGTGCTGCGAGTTAATATGTGGACACCCAGGAAACAGAAAATAGTTCAGGCAGTATGTGCCCGTGCCCTCTCCCTCTCTTGGGAACAATCTACACATTTGGTTAGCTATGGTCTCCCTTCAACTTTGCGTCCTTAGCCCCTCCAAAACATAATATCCCACAAGGATATATTTTGCAAATGTTTTTGTGTGTAAATATTTAAAATAAACTTTTGCGGAGTTCCACATTTAACACACCATTCCGGGGATAGGATTCCGTCCGGACCCAAGCGAGAGTTTTTAACTTCATTATCAAGTCTCTCTACCTCCTCCGCTCCGTTGTCGTACCTACTTAAACCTCTCTATTGGGAAGGTAGGTCTACACTGTGTGAAATTCGCACCAGTTATTTTGAGTTTGAAAAGATTTAATAACCGCCAATTTGGGGGTTAATTGCGTTTCACTATATTTATACGTGTACGTCCTGGTCGAGCTATTCATTTTAACAAGTCTCATGCCAATTTTTCCTCCCCTCACAACCACCCCTGGATTTTGACTCTCGCTGTGCTTAAAAAATAGCTATAAATAGCGATATGGAGAGTTAGTGATGTGCATCCAAAGTTGAAGCCGAAAACGAACAACGTGTTGCACTTAGCTTGGTTTAATATTTTAATGGAACGCTTGTTGGGTTATTTCAGTGGCAGCGTTAAGTTAGCGAGGACAACCCCTAAAGGTGGGGTACTTTCGATGGCTGTGGAAGTGGAGTTGATCCATTTCAGTTGAGAGCCCTGGGGGTTGTGGAGAGTTAATTTTATTTGCTAAATGCTGAATATGAGATTATGTTTCGCTGATGGCCGTGTGTCCCTCCGCACATCCCTGACCTCAACGTATACGATGACGACCGACGTTACGGTGACGACGTGATTTAAATTCATTTCAACAATATTGGCTTTGAAAATTATGCATGCAGATTGTAATTAAATGTTTATTCATCCGGTGAAGGATGATGATGATGACGATGGTAAAGGTGAGAGGGTGAATAACTGTTTTGTGTGCGGTCATTATGGGTGGATGACGACACATATGTTGTTGCGGGTGAGTTTTGTGTACTTATTGTGGTCAGTATTGAGTTATTATTGCAAAATCTGGTTATAAATGAGGCAACATTGGCTCGGGCTCTGCTGGTGCAATCAAAATGATGAGTGTGATCCGCATGTTGCGGGTGTAGTGACATTACACCCTGGTATAACTATCACTTAGTGGCTTTGATAAATAAATGTTGTTTTTTTTTGTTGTTTTTGTAATTGAATAACGTGTAAATATTATTAATGGGATATAATTGAAATGGTTGGTTAATTCAGTTTGGATGGCATGCAATCTGATGAGGATTGTTTTTTTTTTTTTTGTTTTTCTTTTTTTGTTGTTGTTATCTGTGCCAATTTGAAAGGTTGCCCAGGGGTGTGTGTGATACGATTTAATTAAATTCGTTAAATGAACCGTGTGGAATTTAGAGATTAAATTTATATAAATGAATTTGTTATTTTTGAGAGATGCAACAGGCAATGGTGATAGGCGGCTTAGTAGGATCAAAACGGATTTAAGTGATTATATTGGCATTTAAAAGGGATTTTTAAGGTTTTTCATGTATTTGGAACAAGTATGAACTCTAAAATTTTTACCCAACGAGGATGAGTTTATAAGGGCTTTTATAGACTATCAGTCCAAGATGGATCTCACACCATTTTCTCAAGCCAGCTTGGTTCCTAGCTTGTTGTCTTTAGTTGGTAAATGCTGCCCTGCAATTGAAAGAAAAGATTATGTCTTACTTTGCCGAGTTTGATTGGGAAACTCACCGGGCTGGTGCATTGGTTCCACATGCCCAACGATTTTAGTCGTTGTGGATCGATATCACTGCATGGCCTTTATAACCTAAATCTTCTCCTGCATTCTTAACCAATTCATACTGCATTGAACATTACTCGAACTAGAGAGATGCTGAAAAGTGACTTGCCTAATATAGCTCTTCTCTACTTACGCTATCGTAAACGGCTTACAAGTCGAGTAAAAATTTATTTCACCGCAAAACCGCCATAACACTGACAAAACACCGCCACAATACCAATGCAACACTGACACAATACCACCATAACACCGCCACAAAACTGCCACAACACCACCACAACACCGCCACAACACCACCACAACACCGTCACAACACCGCTAAAAAATTTTAACAACACCACCACAACACCGCCACAACATCACCACAACACCGCAACAATACTACCATAACACCGTCATAACGCGGTCATAACACTGCAACAACACCATCACAACACTGCCTCAACACCGTCCTACCAGAGCTGTTCCACTTAATGAAAAATTCCCTGCGATGAATTGTTCTTTGATGGGATGTCTATGATGAGTTGTCCACGGATTTTGCACAGTGAATTCACTAGGTGAGACTGTTCAAACACCCAATAATAACTATGAGTATCTGAGTAAACACCAAACTATCAACGAAAACTTTTGTTTTTTTTACAGCATATTACATATTAAGCTTCCATTGAACATATTGGCAAAATTTCAGACATTTCCTGGCTACAATTCCTTTCCAAAAATGTCTTTGTTTAGATTTTTTCTCTCAGTTTCTATAAATTTATTCATGGCCATCACGATCAATAATCCCATTGCACAAATTCCTCTCCTTACAGAATTGTATTTAATTAAAGCATTACAACTTACCATTTGGAATTAATTCCCCATTGACAACAATTGACAGTAATACTTTGGGATTGTTTCATTTATTTGACATCTCCTCCTCTCGACTATACCGGAATGAAAGAGAACTAAAAATGAAAATGCACTTTGACAGTGCAGGGATTTTCTATTTGGTGTTGGTGTTGAAGTTGAAAGCCATTGAATTGGAAGTGATCTGCTGCAAATGGAGATGTAGTTGGACAATTTGATCACGATTGTTAGTTTGAGATCGTGTTGTCCTTAGGGGCACAACATTATTTGTTCGCTGTCTTGTATATGTTATACATGCTCTTGTTATACTTAAATAGGTATCAATATAAGAGAAAATGTGGGGAGTTACCTATGCTTTAAAGGTGCAGCTTTGGTGCCTTACCTACAAATAGTGTGTCACCTTGTTACACCAGAAAAGGATTTACTTTTTTGATAAGTAAGTTAGTTTGTTTGACAGAAAATGTTGAGGCGAAGGTGTTGCCCGGTACTTTATGTCTTGTACAAAAATTGTTATTCCTGACACGTGCACCAATTAGAGGTGTGATATGTTAGAGTGACACTTGTATTGAGACAAAGAAGGTCAGAAATAGAGTTGTCTTTTCTTTTGGAGAATTCGACAAAAAAAAGTCAGTTAAAAAAGTTTAATTTAGACCGAAATACTGCCCTGTTACTTGTATGTTATTAACGATAAAGAACTGATTAACAACTGTTGATTTGTGTAACAGTTCCCACCTAAGGTTTGGAATTTATGAAATAAAAACCTAAAAATTTAACCAAAATGATTTAATCCTTACCCTATTTTATACCGCCTACACACTTTTTACTTATCCTTTTCAACAAGGTATCACAAAAGAAAAGAACTTATTACGCTTTTTGATATAAACTTTCTCATAAAACGCTTAAAAATCCTTTTCATATAAAAAACTTTTTGCCGACAAAAGGAAAATCTCTTCGTTTTCTATTAAAAAAAGAAATGTTTTTCTTTTGCTCATGCAAGCACACACATACGGTTTATTGGCCTCCTTTTTTTCCCGAAAATTTGCATCCTTAAGTGGTCTTTTCATTCGTTGACTTCCTTCGTTTTCGGAAAAATACTATACGAAAGCAATATTCGCCGAGGAATTCTTTTGTGGAAGCGAGTCGGTGGAAAAAAAAAGTCCGATATTTGGAAAGTTTTTCATTCTTTTATTTCCTTTTAGCTCGTAAAATAAAGTTAAGTTTTATTTTCTTTCTAGATTGCGTGTTAGCCTTCCGAAGTTTTTTTTTCTATTGCCATCTTATTTTTCTTTGGCTCCACGCTGCTGGTTGGCATGTTAAAACATCTTGACAGGTTCTTCGCTTTTAACTCGTACTTATACTGGTCGTATACTTACCCCTCTCCACCAACCATATCAGTTATAAGAAGGTGGAGATTCCCTCTGACGGGTTTTCCTCATTTCATTTTGTTCCTTGGTATGGATAAAGTCAGAGTTTTTTTTTTATGTTATATGCCTCCACATCCCCATCAAAAAAAAGTTACAAACAACTGCACCTTATACATACTCTCTCGCTTAAACTCGGATAAGCGCGCAAATGTATTTACGGCTCGGACAAATGATTCCCGACACGAAAGGGACCACGGCATGGTCTTCTATTAAGGTAATAAATTTTCTCCCCTTATTTAGTATGATGGTGCGGTGAGCTGTAAGGAGTAGAAGGTATAGAGTCTAAGCCCACATTGACCGGTTGGTAATGTGTGTGTTGGGTTAGCTGAATTAGCACCACCAACCGGACGCTAAGGTATTTTTCCAAACCGACTACCGACTCGACCAAACACACGGGGGTGTGGGTTGGCGAATATTTTTGCGATTAATTCAATTAAGGAGTTATGAATTATTTCTTGATTATGACTAATTGGAGGAGGACTTTGTTCCTTGAGTCGAAGAGTAGTAGGTTTATATACACTTTGCACACACTCTGACGAACTTTATGGTAAGTTTACATTCAAAGTACAAGTTGAATATGAGCGGTCGGGACTTGAGAGTCGTGTGTCCAGAAGAGGAGGCAATAAATTTCAAGGTGAACACTTAACAGCAATTAATTAGGGGCTGGCGTGTTGTAATCAGTCGTTGATCCATAGATTGGAGCCAGTTGTTATTAAGGGATTTAGTGAGGATTCGTCTGTATGAGGAGTTTGTATATGAAGGTACTTAATGAAGAATCGTCTTATGCCATGAGATCATGTTTCCTTTCTTTTTATTTATTTTTTTTTTTCTTTCTTTTCTTTTAATGGTTGAATTGGTATTTCTTTTCGTTATTTAATTGCTTTTAAACATACCAGTTTTTATTTTTTTTTTTTTAGTTTTGTTTTGTATTTGGTTTGTATTTGCTAACAGGACAGCTTAGAGGTCATTCTAAAGGTTTTTAATGAGAAACTAAGGTTTCATAATTGTTTGACATAACATTGAAATTTATTGGAAAAAACACTGTTAAATGTTGAAATCTGATTCATATACATATAATGTTTGTTCTTGTTGATTCTCATTGATTTAAATACCTAAAACTTAAGTACCTTAATTGAATTCAATAAAAAACATAAATAAATGCCAATCATAAAATCTAAGAAAATTTTAAACCTTGAACAATAAAAAAATAAAAAAGGAAAAAGCTATGAAAATGAAGAAAACTTTGATTCACAGTTTTACTACGACTTATTTTTTTTATTTTTATAGTTTATGATAGAATTATAATAAAAAGAAAGTTTGAATTTCTGTTATAGCGATTAGTTTCTATATTGAGTCGTTGAGAACATTTCATTTTATTTTGGGAAATTTTTAATTTATAAGTAATCGTCCTTTTTGTAACAAATTAACAAAAAAAAAATTGTTTTTTATGTAAAAAATCATAAAAGAATATTTTAAATCTAATTCTATTAAAAATAATAATAATAACTAAAAAATAACGTAGGTACAATTTGTTTTTTAAAATTCAAGAACAAAGTTTTAACCTTTTAATCAAAAATTCTTTTTAATTTCTGGTACCTATTGCAAAGAATTTTGAGAAAAAAAAATTAAAAACTAAGGAAACTGTTTTTTTTAAGTTTTTTTTGTTTTGTTTAAAATTAAAAAAAAAATTGGTACATTTGGCAATAATATTGATTGCTACATAAAAACGAAATTTAAAAAAAATCATCAGGTAGTTCGTTTTCAAAAAATTATTTTTGTTTTTTAATCCAAAAATGACTTTTTCGCTTTTTTTTTTCGTAGAAATCGAAAAAATATTTTAAGAGAAAGTCATAATTCATGGTTGAGAAACTTTTTCATTTGTTTATATGCCAAGTACCTACCATTTTGGTCCTAAAAAAAATCATTTGCTGCTCTAGGAAATCACGCAAAACCTTGAACTGCGAAGTCTGAAAAAAATCGGTTATGTGGTAAAGACTGTAGCTAGAGAAAGGGACATAGATATAGAAAGAAATACAGAATTGCAAGACAATACTATTTGAAATTTTTGAAATACTTGAGCTTGAAATTTAAGACAATTTGTTAAATTGCTGAAATATGTTTTTTGTAACTAAATACGAAATACAGTTCCGTAATGCAGCGGCTAGATTCCTAAATACCCAATTTATGAAATGTTATGCAAAGAAATACTTCAAAAGCGTAAAAGCGTATTTACTAAATGGAAAAAATTACTTGAATCACATAAGTTTTTTTTTCCATATGATAAAGAAATCTTACAATGTAACGAGGAATTTCTATACCGCATAAGAATAAGTACAAAAAGTTCGTGTCACCAATTAATAATTATTAACACGAACTTTTTGTTTTTAATTAATTATAATTAAAAACTTAAGTAATGAACGATATATATTTATTACACACTTATGTTCAACATACCTACCCACTATAAAATCAGAAAAAAACATAAAATTAACAATCCATAAATAAAAAGCATAATAATTCCAATAACTTGACTTGACTATTTATTAATTTCTTTGCAATTGACATTATTAGTCTTTTCCGCAAAACTACAAACCACACACAATTACTGGTTTTGAAAATTACCAAAACACTTCTTACTTAATACAAATAATAATAACCACCATTTTCTATAACTGGACTTTCAGTCTATTATAATTATAGCTACAAAATCCCAACAAAATCATAATTTGTGCAAGAATCCTTCCTTGTAAGAACTTTCCAATAACAACATTGTTGTAAAAATTACCCAACATCGTTAATAAAAAACACATTTGCAATAATTATATTTAAATCACCCTAATTTACTGACCACTGCCACTGAGATATTGATTTTCTTCTCTCTGTACAATTATTACGTCATTTTTTCAAATCAAGGACACCCAGATAATGATAAAAGTAAAATTTCAGTTAGACAACTGCGACGAAAGACAAAGTTGACACAGAAAAGGCAAAAATCCCAAACAAACAAAAATAACAAAAAAATACAAAGCAAAACAATGAGAATGAAAAATCTTAAAAAAAAAATTAAACTGACCTTCCTTAACTAATAAAGAGGACAGATGAAGACAGACAGACAGATAGACTAACTAACCCAGACAGACGTCGCTCATTTCATTTACATTCATGCTTCATGGTCCGGCACCGGCACAAGTTCATTCCAAAGAAGATTTCTATCTCTTCCAAGGATGATGATGATGATAACGATGATGGCAGGACGACACAAACAAAGAGTGTATAAGAATCAAGACAAGAAAGAAGAAGAAGAAAAAAAAAACTGAAAGAATTATCGCGACTTAAAATAAAATTAAATAAAAAAGAAAAATGATGGAATCCCGGCCTGGCACGGACCGGCCACAGCAAGGACCTTTTTGCTGCCTCCTCCGCATTCTGGAATTAATTTCATTAAAGACGACGGCGACGACAACAAAAACGAAAAAGAGAAAACTCGTGTTCGTGGTCTAACCCACCTCCGTTAAAAGAAAATGAAAGTTTTATTAATCGACAAGGCACAAGGACCTTCAAAGTCCTGGTCGAAGTTGTGTCTTCTTCAATGTTGTTGCTTTGCTTCATACAAAAAAAAACTGACTCCTTCTCATCATCATCCTTAGTGTTTATTGAGCGCTTTAAAGTCTTTTTCATCTTGATCCTGTTCCAGGATGTGAATGGAATTTCTTCAATGAATTTCAATTTCATTTATCCTTGGGTCGGGTCGTTCACAGGACGAATAAGACTTAAATTAAATAAAATGAAAAAAAAATATAAAAAAAATATAAAACGGAAGCAAAACGAAGAGTAACAAAAACAACTATTTTTTCTCTCTCTCTCTTTCTATAACTCTGCAAATCCCCTCGAGGAATAAGGAAATTTTCTTGTTCGTCGTTCGTCTTTGGCCTTATTAATATTATCCCAGCAGAATTTTCTTCGTCGACTTGTGATTTGTGCAATCCTCGTTGGCAGACGAACATCCGTCTATTCCAATGGCAGAGAAAGGTGACGCGTGTTTGAACTTCAAAGTTGGAAAATTGAACACGGAAGTGAAATCACATCTCGTTAGGATCAACGTGTTGATGGAGCGACAGAAAAATGGGTGCTCTACACAGTTGTTGGGTTTGGGTTTTATATAGAATGTCCTCTCGAATATTCAATTCTAACAAATTCCTTAGTGGTTGAATTAATGCGTAACGTAAATAAATGAAGTTTAAGGATAAAGCTGTATAGCTTGAGCAATACCCAACAAGAACCAAAGTAAAAAGCTCTGAGTCTGGTGATGGTATAAAGTTCATTGGAATATTGGACAAGATAAGTAGGATTATTGCGGAGGGTTGTGTGCAAGGAGCTACATAATCTTTGTGTCTATATCGATTGTGGTGATGGCCAAGTTTGATAGGTTAGGATTTGAGAAATTTTCTTCCATTTTTCTTCGTTTTTTGTTCACTGTGAATCCTTGTCAATGCAGGCAGAGTATACTGAACTATGAGATAACAAGGATACAGATTTATATTTTGCATAGAATATTTTGTCCTGTTTGCATGGAAGATTACATTCAATATTTTACTTATTTTAAATATTTCATTATGGTTGGGATGGTTGAAAATTGTCTTTAATATAGAAAGGAATTTTTAGTATAATTTAAGATTTCTAGTAGGTAGGTAACTTTAATTTTACTGACCATAAATAAGTTAAAAAATTAACCCAAGTTAGTTAAAATTATTTGAAATATAATTTTTTTTCTCACCATAGTTTTGCTATTTTATTTGCGTCCGTCTGTACACATTTCCACAGTCTAAACGGGTGGAAGGATTTTCTTCAAAATTGTTACAGATGATTTTTATAGAATTCTGAAAGTTGTTTTTTTTATATGAATCTCGCTTAGAAAGTGTACCTATCATACAAATTTTTGAAGTTATAGCAAATTACTCGAAAATGGCTCAAACGATTTTAATTAAACTTTGCAGATGTAAGCAATCGCAATAAAACCGCATTTTTATTTTTTTTTTTCTCAAAAAAGTCAAATAACAAAAAAAATTTTCTTCCCCAACATCAACAAAATTTCTTTAAAATTGTATAGATGCAGCTCTTAAAATCTACAAGTAAACTAACATAAAAGTGCTTTGAACTGCAACAGCAAGTACGTGCCACCCAGTCGTGCATTTTATTTTATTTTGTGTTCTGATGATCCATAACAGAGAACCCAGGTGGTTTAAGGACCGCGCGTAAATGTTACCAAACAAGTCAAAAACTAAAATATTTCGTCGCATTGTTTCGAATGCATAAATTAAAAAAAAAAGTGCGTTTTTCGCTCTTGGAGGGAAGCCAGACGCCTTAAAAAAATTTAAATCAATAAATTTTTAAATACAGTAATTAAAATTAAGTTAAAACAAAAATATTTATTCTCTATCATTTTTTTGTAAAACGGTTTTAAAAATATCATTCTAAAAGATATAAATATTTGTTCAGTGTTTATTTTAGATCTTCTGAAAAAAACATGCATTACTTTTGGTATATCCAAAAAAAAACATAATATATGCATATTTTAAGCGCATGCGATTTTTTTGACAGTAAGATAGACCAACCGAAAAAAAACCTCAAACGATTTACATCACAGAGAACAGCCTACAAGGAAAACCATTACTTCAACAATTTTTTTTTTTTGGAACCAGGCTCCACATATGTCTATATGCTACATATCCTTGTAAAGTTGATTATCTTGCATCAACATTTTTTGGGTTGGTTCTTCAAAGCAGTCGTCTCAATCCAATCGCCATGTCTTTGAGTATACAACAATTTATTTTTGTTGTTATGATGTCTGCAAGGAAATATAAAGGCCTTGTAGGTGTCGAATCTTTAAGCCAACAATATTCTTTTTAAATCATATCACAATTTTCTCTATAATTTAAGCTTATTAAGAACAGTAGAAAAAGAAAGTTCAAAAATGTGTTCCAAAAATGTGATACCTGAAATAGTTGAACAAAACTTTTTTGAATACACTTCTCTAGACTTATCACGACTCAATTTAGGATGACAGGTCTAATTTTGATTTAATATTTTTTACCTCAGTGAATAGAAAATCAACTGAACTCATTATCTCTTCAGTAAAAGAATATTTCTTATTTACCTTTTATTTCCAAAAAAAAAAGTTACTCATACGCCACAGTGACCAAATATGTTTTATTTATTATATAGTATTTGAAATGCTGGCAACTCGATTTTTCTATTGGGTATAGTGTTAACAAGATTCCAAAAATGCACTCAAAAAATTAGTGAACAAATATTGTAAGCTTTCAAAACCGATACTTACCCTTTAAAAAAAGGAAACATAAAAAAACACTAAACAAATTGCGTCAGTCAGAAAATCTTTTTTTTTTTATTTTTTGTGGGGGTTCCTTTTTTTTCGTCATGATACCACATTAATGTGTGTATCCTTGGAAAATAAAAAAAGAAGGGAGCTCACATTACCAAACCATTATTGCACTTATCTTTTGCCTTCGAAATAAGGAAAGGCGTTTCCGGTACATTTTATTTATATTTTCTTCTTTTTTTTTTTTTTGTTGTATTCTTCTTGTACCTATTTCTTCCTTATTACTTTTTGGTTTGGAGTTTGATTATTATTTCTGTGTGTGATGGTAAAAAGCAAACGAAATATGAAATACAGAAAAAAATAGTATTCAAGAAAATGGAGGGAAATATTGTGTCCCATAGCGAAAAACTTGGGGCAGCAGAGGAAATATGAGTGTTGTAGTATGGACCCTCGAAAAATCACAAAGTCCAACTCTTGAATTTAACTGTTATGAATGCTTTTATGTTCTTCACTATAAAAGAAAAATAGTATAAAAAAAATTTAAAAGAAAATTGCTTTTTTCGAAAAAGAATCCTTCGACATCAATAATGGTTATACTTTCTTTTATTATTATTTCTTCAATTTTATAGAATTGCAAGACATTTTTATGACAATAGTGTGTGTTAGGTATAATGTTTGTGACAAAACCATATCGACTGTAATAGTTTTACATTAATATTTGGCATACAAATTGATTTTGTATAGAGTTTTTTTCGTATAATGTATAATCCAGATTTTCCATTTATAATGGGAAATTTCTTTAAGGTCATTGCTATCTCGTTAAGAGTGTATAAGAATTTTTGTTCCTGGAAGCAATATTATAAATTTTAAAACTAAAACGGGCACGGTGGCGTATGAGTAACATTTGTTTTATTGTTTTAATTTTATATTGAAAACGTCATCTTATTAACAATGACTTGTACCCAAAGTCCAAGAATTAGTCCTTTATGTAATTTTCGATTGGAGCTGAAAAAATGTTGAAGCAGATTCTTAAATTTAAGAGTATATCTTGTTTCAAGTAATAAGATTGGCTAAAGGATAAAAACGTACAAAATTTTACTTTCACAATTAAGCTGCAATTTAACTAATATATTGAGTTTGTTTTTGAGATAATTACACTGTGATAGTTCAAAAAACCGACAGAGGGCTCTCATGTCTACTAAAGATAATTCGAGTATGCTGAACACGATGGCGTACTCAGTTTTTCTGGATTAGGTCAAATAAGAAAGATTTTTGCGTTTGAAATTTTGTTTGCACATGCCAAAAATGATTGTATAAAACACCATATATTTTCCAATTTTTGATTTTGTATCGATGTAAAATGATGTAAAATCTATTTTTTGGAAGGATTATACGTAAAAGAAGTTATTTGAAAAAAAATCTGTCGAATGACATTTTAAATCATTATTTTATGGCAAAAGACGTCGACTTTTTTTTCACTTTTTCTTAAATTTTTTAACTATAAAGGTACAAATTTATACGAAAATTCAAAAATTTTTTTGTACACACCTTTTATGTGTTAGTACTCTGGAATATTATACATATGTAGATGTAGATATTTAATTACAAAATCAGGCATGGTATCAATATTTTTATTTAAATTTTTTTTAAGTTCAAAAACTATTTTTTTTCTTAAGGTTCATACCTTTGAGATTCACTCTTTGACAAAAAAATACTCTTGAATATCCAACTTTCATTATAAAAAAGAATAAGTTAAAAACTTTAACTATCTCACTGTTAAAAGTGCAACTTACTTTTAACATAAACTGTAATGATTTGTTGAAAAATCACAAAAGTTGCCGTAACTTTTTCGGAGTTTCAAAAAAACTTGCTCATACTTTCAGACATGGCCGATCGTACCAAAAGCCCCTTTTTTCATATTGCAAGTTTTGCCAGTTTTATTTTTTTTTGTCATACAACATAGTAAAAAAACGATTTTGCCCCCCACTTCCCCTACATATGTATTGCATTTAAACATTTTGTAATTTTTTTGTTTTATAAACTAAAAATTTGAGAAAAAATATGGTTTTACTGCTACTTTTTCACTCTCAAGCCATATTCTATCCCGAAACACAAGATCAAATCGTTGCCACCGAGTGCTGCATTTTAATTTAAGTAAAACGAAAAATACCAGAAAATTTGAAGAAAAATCGACGTTTTTTTGCCATAAAATAATGATTTCAAATGACATTCGACAGATTTTTTTTCGATAACTTCTTTTACGAATAATACTTCTCAAAAAATAGATTCTCCGTCATTTTACATCGATAAAAAATTAAAAATTGGAAAATATATGGTGTTTTATATCCTCATTTTTGGCATGTGCAAACAAAATTTCAAACACAAAACTCTTTCTTATTTGACCTAATCCAGAAAAACTGAGTACGCCATCGTGTTCAGCATACTCGAATTATCTTTAGTAGACGTGAGAGCCCTCTGTCGGAAAAATAAAGTTCCATTTTCGAACACAGTGTTATCACTATAAATATAAAAAAAAAACACAGCCTCATATCTCTTTCGAAGGTTATCTGCTCTAGATTAAATTTTTTATCATTGATCAAAGAAAATTATGAGACCTTAATTAATTACATTTTTACTTACTATTACTTTCATTTTAAATTTGCAAGGCAATCGAAAAGTTGTTTGGATTAAAAAATTTTATTTGACAAATCGATTAATTTTATTATATTTTATCTACAAAAAACAAATTGCATTTATATAAACTAATAATAATTATTTATCATGATTTATATTTAAAACAAAAATATAATAATTATACCTACTTAATATGACCTTCGGATTAAATGTCCATGGTGTGATTTTCCTGAGGCCACATAAACTTTAAATCCACTATCCGCTCCACTCGCATACATTCACCAAAGTTTTTAATTTGCTACTAATTGGCAATTTGCTCATTCAAACTATATTATGACTAAAATATATATACATAGAGATACTGATAATAAATGTGCAGTTAATCTTTTTTTCTGCCAGAGGCATTTTAAATTTTATTTTATGTTTCAAGTTTATATTATACCTACAAGAAGTTAAAAAAGCCTTAAACTTCCTGGCGCCTGGTTAATTTGTTTAATTAATGCAAATTGATAACAATTTTTTAAAACCATAAAATGACAACAAGAACAACAACAAAAAAAATCATAATTTTTATTTTTATAGATTTATGTATTAACTAATTAGACATTGTCATTAACTTTTGTAACTGTGGTTGCGTGTAGTTTACAGCTCATAAAAAAAAAGTCACTGCCTTGATAGAGATCACAATAATGGTTTCTGATTTCAGCAACGCGCCTCGAACATTATTGGATAGAAGTGTGCCACACTCCACCGCAGTCAGCTATAAGCTACGCCAAACCACTTGGCCTTTTGTCTATTTTTGGAGAATTTAACACAAAAGGTCTCGAGTTCGACTTGAAAAAAGCTTACGATGATGATGATGATGATGATGATGATGATGGTAGCTGGTGATGATGGGTGAGTTTGTAATTGGAGTCCATTTAAGTTTTATGATGGAATTATGAATCTTTCTCATAACGTTTCTATTTCAATGAAGTTTCTATTATCTTGGTCATCGTAGTTTTACAAAATTTTTATGAGCTGTTTGTTAAAAAAAAAATAAACATACAATGTTGCCTCTTGACGTGGGATGAAAAAAAAAAAACTGTTGAAGATGATCGGATCAGTTGAGGTTAGTTATTTAAGTGATTATACGATTTAAGACTTAAATGTTCGTTAGGCGTTATTGTACGCGGCGGCTCGTTAATTATTTTTCTTTTTAAACTTGATTTGATGAAAGCACTTTTGGTGTCTTTAGAATTAAATTAAAACATTTATTTTTTATAAAAAAGTGAAAGTCAATGGTTATTCCTAACTTTTGGGTTTTCCGTTCATTAAATTTGTCTGCATAAAAGAGTCATGTCTACTAGTTTTTCTGTAATAAAAAAATTATTTGCTGAAAAATAATGTCTTGTTAAAAAAAATATTGAGAGGCAGGTGTTTACTTTAACAAAGACCGCCGGGTTTTTTTAGACGCCATTTTTGATATACTGAACTAATTTTGCATAAATGTGATCCTGTGAGAAACATCGTTCTGGCCTCTTAACGTTCAATTGAAGCACAAGAAATTTTTGTTTAAAAAAATACCGAATTTTTCACCAAAAATATTATAAATAATAATATGAGCATATGTATACTAACAATATAACAAAAGTTATAGATTTAAATAAAAGTTACGCATACACCGTAGTGACCTTTTAAGTTTAAACTTAATAATAATTTTATACATTGTTGGAGTAAAAATTAATGAAATTGAATTTTATTGGAAAACAGAATTAAGGTTAATAACTGTACATTTGAGATTTTACACAGATTATGCAAATATCTCAAAAAATAGCCCGGGAAGCGTTAAATTTATTTGGTGTCATTAAAAGGTTTTTTTTTTATTTAATTTTGTGAAAATGAACGTCAAGTAGCAGTCAACGGTGATCGCTATAAAAAAGATGCATCACCATTATTAAAAAAAAAAAATCATCGTACATTAAAACAAGATAATAATGAAAAAAAAAGTACTTAAAATTGTTTAAAAATATTTTTCAAGCTGATTATCATTAGAACTGGCAATGATATTGACTTCATAATACCATTACTAGTTTAAAGGAAAACTTTATTGAAGGTTTTGTATTTTAGAAAAAAAAAATATAAGATATCAAAAAAATTTGCTGAAAAAATGATTTCTCTTCAAATATCTTGCAATCCTTTCAATCGACTTATTTTTTGTAAAGAAACTTCGAAGTTACAAGTTTTATACTCACACATTTTTTTTTTTTTTAATGAGCAAAGTTTCAAATTAACACTTTTTTTTAAGTAAAAAATTCTTTAGTATCGTAGTGATTTGAAACACGATGAAACGAAAAAGCGACAGGAAAAATCAATTGATTATAACTTTTTTGGTTTAATAGATACATGAATGAAATTTATACTGTAGATAGGTAATAGAATAAACTATAATTGTTTTTAATTAATTTAATATTCGAAATCATGAGATAATGGTGAAAAGATGTTCTTTTTCTAAACACGTTATATCTTTTGATCTAGAGCACGTACAAATTTGACTTAACTTTAAAACGCATGCTAATATGATAAACTTTTATCTGATATATCACTCATAACTAGGCTTGTGTAGTTCGCGAACGAACTAGTTCAATGAACTAGTTCATCTTGGTGAACTAGTGAACTTAGTTCTCTTACTTAGTTCAATTTAGTTCGCGAATAGCGAAAAAGATTTGTTTCAACAAACTAAACAGCCACCTAGAGCAATCGTAATATGACATTACGACGAAACAGCTTGCGCTCACCTTACATTATGATTTTTTATATATTTTTTGTATGAAATTAAGTCCCATCTGTATAGGGAATTTTCAAATTTGGTCCTTGTCTTATACGACGACAGCACCCTTTTAACCCAACAGACTTTTAAAGAAGGGGTGCAGAAACCAAAGTGCATATGAAATTGCATCCAATTCTTTGTTGAGCGAAATCAGTTCTTCTGCTCTACCTCAAGATTTTGATGCACCACTTACTCTTATTTCTGAGCAACAACAAAAAACAAGAAGCATCTTGGACCTTGCATTACTATGATTTCGATTAAATGAAAGCAAAACGTACTTCTTCTAGACTTTCGTCAGGAACCAGAAAAGTCGAAAATGTAGAAAATAAAATATGTACATATCTGTTATATAGGTTGTATTTGTTTTATTATGTAGAATGCGTCAATTTTACATAAATTTGGATACAGTTTGTACAAACTAATTTTGTTTTTTAATTCTAACAAAACTGGGGTGATTAAAAGAAATTGAACTAAAATGAACTAGTTCAGAACTAGTTCAGTAGCGTGATTTGAACTAAAGTGATCGATCACTCAAGTGAACTAAAGTGCCCAACTCTACTCATAACAGTAACTTTTTTTTTGCAAGACAAAACACAAAACAAATCCTTCATACTCTCAACTAATTACACCTAGATCTCATTTAAACCAAGCTTTCCAATAACTACATACTTTAACTTTCCTTACTTAAAACAAAAAAAAAACTGTAAAATTGATTTATGACTGATCGAAATGTCAGATATATTGCCTTATGGTTTACTAATATTATACAGCATTTTTTTCTCAAGTCCCCTTTAACAAAATATTATTTATTTAAATTTCTGACAGACATCTTATTAGTTTTCATTAACATTTACAAGAAAAAGGCGATTGAATAGTTTTTACAAGACCTATTATTATAAAATAATTATAATGTTCAATCTTGAAATGTTAATCTAATCTTTTATTGCCCATAACTAATTGAAAAATTAAAAAAAAAAATATACAAACTTCTCACTTACCTTGACTTGACTATTACTACTGCCTTTTTGAAAATTATGATGTTCCCTCTTTAAGAAACATAATAATTCATTTTTACCATCATCCCGCATTTCAAAAAAAAAAAAAAAATTGAAAAAAATTACAAACAATTAACAGCTTCCATCCCATTTAATTATGATGGTAATATCTAAAACGACTTATCAATGTGTGGCTATCTCTAATGATGAATTTTATTATTTTTTTTTTCTTCATTTTCAAGGAGGAGAGGCGACTACATCTTAAGCAACTCTTATATCCAAAGGCGTTTACCGATGGATCAATTGATTGAACATTATCTCGGTACTTAGCAGAACTATCTTTATACACTTTTCGATATAATACATATAGCCTGTGGGCGATTAAATCGGTATATCTTAGCTCTCAAAAACGTGATTAAAATCTTATTAATTGATGTTGAATGTAGAAAAGTTTAAAAATATCTCACACTGACACTGCGATGTGGAGAGCTACCGCAAAGCGCATTATCAGTAAGCATAAATCTTAATCAATATTTTTAGTTTTTTTGGTCTCCTTGAAATGCTTTTATATCCATAAATGTATCCATAAATCCGGCTTCAACGTATGAATGTTTGAAAATATGATTTGAGAGAAAAAAAAATTTTTCAAACCCACTCACAGGTATAGATACTCCCTGAGGTTAATTTTTCATAAGGAGTGTTAAGGCCCCACAAATTGTTGCAAATCAGTTAATCGGCTGATATGCGTCGCATGAAATTGTTCTAAAAATCGAAATTGAGACATTAGGATCAAAAATTTAAGACATCAATAAAAAAAAATGTCTATGCCGCCGCCGCACCACAGCCGCTTAACAGCCGTTTGGCGGAACTTTTCACAACACCACACCGCACCGCCGTAGAAGCAAAGTCGCATGCTTTCATTTTATATGGACAATTTCGTCACACCATGATGAATAATTTTGAATTAAAAAATAAAGAAAAAACGAGAAAAAACCGCAAAGCACTTTGAATTAGCAATCCAACGGCTTAACCACTCGACAACCTCGTCATATTTGTTTGGACTGACAGTTTTTTTATTAATGTCAAAATAACTTCGTGCGAGAATCTAGTCAATACTGTTGTGCGGCTGTGCTTTTGCGGTGGTGCGGCGGAGTACAAATTTTTGATCATGGTGCGTGTTTAATGCGGCAGTGGTGCGGCGAAATGTAATTTTTTAACAAGGTGCGGTGGTGGTTTGGCTTTAAAAAAGCCTTTCAGCCGGATGGTTCAGCGGTATTCAATTTTACTCGAGCTTTCAAGAACTTATTTTAAGTCTTTTCATTACAACTTTTTTGGCTTTTAAAGCCTTCAGTACTAAAAATTTTACAAATCAAGAACTTATCCTTTAGTTCAATTCGGCATAAGTAATAATATGTAACCCGTTTTAATTTTTATCGAGGGCTGTTATCGAAGGCGTCAAAAATAATGCCACACACAATCAAACGCCACTAACCTACCAACCACAACCAACCTGAACCCAACAAATCCATGGTGAATTAGTTTTGTGATATCAGAAAAATTACTGTAAAACTCTCTCATAAGTGATTTGAATCAAAAATAAAAACGAATTACCGCCATTGGATCGTAACTCAGCAGCGGTAAGTGGAAAATTTAATAAAGATTTTTTTTTGTCGATAGAAATCATTATTTAAGACTTATGGTGGTTAATAATATTTGCACCTGGGAAAGCGGGTCAGGTGGTTATAGTTTTTTTTTTTTTTTCTTTTGCATTTTGTTCATGGGCTAGTTTCAGTTATGATATGGACTGAATAAATTGCATCAATATGTAGTGTTAAGGCTATGTGCAAGAGTGTAACACTATTTTTTGCTATATGGAGATATCAGTGTGAATTGATTGAGTTTATTAATGAAAAGATCAAATACCTGATGGGATGCATATTTATGTGTGCTATTACTTAGTGTTTGCTAAGGCAGTGTTAACACCTACGGAAATTGTTATGCGCGCGAATTTTTGTATGCTATGGAGTGGTGATTTTTTTTTTTTTTTTTGTTTGCTAAATTGGTTTAACGGGAACATAAAAATTTGATTGGATTTTTGTTGCTCATTACTAAAAGTGCTAAAAAACGGAACCTTACTTCATTAATCAAGACCTGGTATATTGAAAGGATTCACATAAAAGCTACATAATTTGTTTTTTATCAGCTTTAAGTGGAACATACCTGATCAATAATAATGGAATACTGTTCGAAATATCGATATGACAACAAAGCGACCTAGCGACATGGGGACATAGCGACATGGTGACATAGCGACATGGCAACATAGTGACAAGGCGACATGGTGACATAGCGACATGGCGACATAGCGACATGGCGATATAGCGACATGGCAACATAGCGACATGGTGACATAGCGACATGACGACACAGCGATATGGTGGCATAGTGACATGACGACATAGCGACATGGCGACATAGCGACATAGCGACATAGCGGCATAGCGACATAGCGGCATGCCGACATTGCGATATAGCGACGTGGCGACATAGCGACATGGCGTGTTTCCGAAATACAAAGTATAGTCTCAACCTGTTTACAATTTTGCAATTTAAAAAATGATGACACTCTTAAACTCTTTTAAAAATTCTACCAATTATATATATATATAATTTTTAACATTTCCTCATATCGATTGAAATCTCTCCATTTTTGCATATAACTCCAACATGGTTTCATCGCTCAGTAAAACCTTGCTTAAATATCAGAACTATGTATATCTAAGCAAGATTTTATTGGGTTTTTATATATTTTCGGGACAACTTCTATATATACTTTTTTATAAACACGTAGAATAGTTGCACTTAATCCCAAAGGTGACGCCTTCAAAATTAACTAAAAATCATGTTTTGCAGTAAACTGTACAAAATATTTTTTTTAGCGACGACAACTTAATTGCTCTTAAGCTTTTGAGGAGGTAGAGGTAGGTACAGCAAATTTCAAGTTTACCACCACCTATCCCATCCACCAACGACGACGACGACGACATACACCTCACACGCATGACGACGAGGACATATCAACGACGACGACGATGCTGCACCAAGCCAAGGAGATGACATTTTAAGTGCATCTTCCAAAGCGTCCTCTCACACCAACAACACCCCCATTTTCGAGCATGCTGTAGCTATAGGGTACATATGCACATTTATTCTATTTTGAAGGACAAAATGATTTTTTTACACTTATGTACAAACATCATTTTTTTTTTATTTTTAGCCTGCCTGAAAGCAACATTCTAAGGATAATGATGAAGCTGCATATCATGATGAAAAGGTGTATGTATTTGCATTGCATATTCCCCAAAGTGCAGAGACTTGGCACATTCCATTAAGGATGAAATATGGGAGATTGGACTAAAACAAGAGGCTTTTTGGAGAGTCTCTCTTCTTCTTCCTCCTTTCCTGTTTTGCAATAAAAAAAATAAAAATAAAATCATATGAATTGGTCCACACATGTAAAAGATATCTTCCTTCAACATTTTTTAAGTATTTGTGAAAAAAAAATTGAATATGTGTGAGTGCAATTAGAAATATTTCTTTTCAAGGCTATGATGGAGGGACTCCTTCTTCTCAATCTTTCATATTTTTTTTCTCCAGATTTTTTGTGTTTAAGGGCTCTCTTGGTTCCCTTTTGAAACCTCTTAAGAATATGGCGCGAAAATAAGTCAGCTTAACCGTGATAAAAGCAACGTCATCATCCCTTTAGAAGGGAGGTATGTATATGATATTGAAGAAGGTTTGGGGGGCAAGAGGTTGCAAATACAATATAAGGATGAGAGTGGTAGCAAGAGAGAGAGTATCAATCCTCTTGAACCAAGCATCCAACAGAGGATTTTTCGTCCTTTCTTTTACTTTTTTACAAAATTCATAAAAAAAATAAGAAAAAATCACAAAATCAAGACAATTGGGGCTTGGAATGGAAAGTGGCTTGAGGTGAATTTCATTTTTCTTGTGTAGCTAAGTGAAAAACAAGTTCTCTGTTGGCGCGCACACAAGTCGACGAAAGCCTTCGAGATGGATGGCTATAAGGTCTGATGGCCTGATGAAGGGTGATACAGTGTATCGCCATTTCGTCTGTCCTCGTCGAAGGGAAATTGTTTCTTGTAGAAAATTGTCTTGGCGTGATGCACATGGAAAGTGATGAAAGTGACGACACAAAGACGCGAGGACCACTTCATAACAACAGAAATTGTTCAAGGAAAAAAAAAAAACTTATTCCTTCAAGAAAATGATGAAAAAACCAAAAAAAAAATCGAAATTGTATTGAAGAAGTTGAAGTTTGTTCTTCTTATTTTTTTGCATTTTTACTTGGATCCTTTGTGTAGGTTTTGGAATGAAAGTGATATATAAAAAAGTTTATAAGCACAATAGGTATTTATTATATATGTATGTATGTATGTACATTTATATCAGATATACTTTATTGCTTTGAATATACTTTGCGACTGAAAGGGAGTTTCTTTCAAATAAATCATTCATATATTGAAAATGTAAAAATAAATTTATTTTTAGCTGATCTCAGCTGATTTGAAATTGCTATGGGGCGACACTGCAAGCTTATTTGTTTCTGGGAAGAGCAAGATTTTCTTCAAAGTCATGCATTGATTTTGAAATTATATTAAAAAAATTTAATTTGATAAATAAAATTTATAAAATTAGAATTTAAAAAAATTAAAGTTTTAACTTTTAGGTGAAATCTAACAAAAAAAAAAAAGGAAGTTCTCAGACTTGAAAACAAACCTAGTTCCAAGCAAGGCGCTTGTTTTTTTTTAAGGGTGAAGAAGATACGGTGAAATTTTGTTCCTTGAGAAAAATTTGAAAAAGCTTAATAATTATTTAAAAATTTTTGGATCTGTTTTTTTAATACTTTTTGCTTACAAATATTAAAAAATAAAAACAAAGACTAAAAATTTACTATGCGGTTCTGCAGAATTTATTACTTATGAAAGTTACATTCCAATAAAATTTATTTATTTGTTTACAGAAAATATATTTTCAAAAAAAATTTAATTATAATTAAGGTGACCATCTGTCCCGGTTTACCCGGGACTGTCCCGTATTTCTACAGCTTGTCCCGGGTTTTTATTTAAGAAACCCGGCACGTGTAAGTGTCCCGTATTTAGTAATTTGTCCCGTGATTGTCCCGTATTTGCAAATTCTCTGATTTTTTCATTCAAAATTTTAAAAATTTTGTACGAAAAACAAAATAAACAGTGGTTGCAAATTAAAAGTTTTTCTAATTTTTTCGTATAAAAGCGTCAAGCCTAGTTTGCTGCCGAAGCAAAACGAAAATTTTTCTGAGTCTCCCATAGTCAAAAAAAAAAAAACTTTTTTGGAGCAAGAAAAATTACCTGCACCGTTAAGGATGTGTGAGAAACGATTGAAAACTCTCCAATTATTCTTGCACAGGTAAGAATTTCGTAATGTACAACGAAAAGTAAAATTTTCTTTTACGATTTCGTTGAGCTGGTTTTATAATTTTCAATTCGCCTCTAGACTTTAGTTTTTTAAAATTTGTTGTCAATTATTTAACTCCAGTTTATATTTTCCAGGTTGAAAAGCTCCATCAGGGAAAGTTTTTCGAATAAAGAACAGAAAGAGTTAAGAACCCAGCTAAATTTCAAAAATTTTAAGGACATGTTAGAAGTTTATTTAAAGATTATACAATTTTAAAATCATTTTAAACAAAATTAAAATGTTAAAAAATAGCTCTCGCGATTTTGATTGAAAAAATATTTTTTAGAAGTGATTAACAGTACTTATTAAGTATAAAAACGCTTTCTTTATTTTGTATACGACTTAAATGATTTCAACGAAAATGCCCCCATAAAATTGTTTGAGAAATCTTTATATCAAAATGAAGCATAAATTACGAAAACGCATTTTAAAAAATTTCAATTTTTATTTATTTTTATGTTTTTGAAAAATCAATATTTTCAAAACGATCCGAACAATTTTGAATGTGTCCCGGGTTTTGCTTCTGGAAATATGGTCACCATAATTATAATACAAAATTGATGTGTTTGAGACAGACAGCCAGAATTGCGGGACTTCGTTCTCGTTGATTCTCACGCTTTTGAATGACTATTTCCATTTTTATTTTATTGCCACACAGTTTATTTTAAGTTTTTTATCACGTGCGTTTCTTAAAATGTTATATTTTCATTAGCAACATAAATCGTTTGAAAACTTTTTAAATCTGGATACCAAAAAAAAATAACTTCAAAATCACAGTGTACCTTAAAAGACTCTTTATGACCAGATTTCTATGCATTCCAATTTGATTTTTTTAAAGTAGTTTTATAGGATATCCAAATTCTGTTATATTTTCGGAGATTTGAATTTCATAATTTTGAAATCCACTAATATGTATGTAACAAAGGAAGATTTCGAGAGATTTTTGTTGAGATGATTAGGATCTATCGGATTTAATGCAAGCTTTTATTGATTTTAGTAGGTATCTAAATAAAAAAAAGAGTGTGTGTACACATGTACACCCGACTGAAGTTATACTTCTCAAAAGCCCAACTCATAGAATTTGTCGCATCTGTTACGTAAAAGGACTTAACTGACTGCTCGATAAACTAGGTTCTTATGAGCATTGACGCATATAAACCGCTTGCATCGAGTTCTTCATGTAAGTATGGGTCGATTCTCAGAAAAACGTATTTTATCGAGGTGTCTCAACTGACAGCGACGTCGACGTAACGGATGCAAGGGATTCTATGGGTCCTTAACGAACATACCTTGTTTTCCGATTATCATGAATCGGACCTTTTGTCAGAAGCGATAAACACGACAAGAGCAATATGCACTGGAATCAAGTAAGTCTCCTCCCGCTCTTCGTTTATCATTGACAACCACGTCGTAACCTCCTCGTTCACGTCAATCTCAAGTTCACCATCCAGTTCCTCGGCCGACTCTCAATGAAACGAATGCAGGCAATCGAGCGTGGTGCATCCGAAATGCTGTAATTTTCGATTTTCTTGAACGTAGTATCAGGAGGTTTTACAATAATGTAGATACGCCAATATTTGTATACAGGGTGTCCCACAGTCACCGCCCCAAATGAAAACCATGGATTCCTGAGGTCATTTTAAGTCGAAAAACTTAAGTGGTAATTTTCTCGTTTTCGTCCCGTTTTCGAGTTACCACGGTTTTTATGATTTTTGCTCTCTTGTCCTTTAACTGGTCTTATCTTTGCCAAACTACGTTTGATTTGAAAGATTTTTTTTACAACCAATCAAGAATTTATTACAGTTTAAGTTTGTCTCAAAACTTTTTTTTCTGCTGCCAACCGTTTCTCCACAATTTTGCATCGAACACAATTTTCTTCGTTTTTTAAGTTGTTTTTTACACTTTCATATCATTTAAGTCAAAAAAACACGTTAATGAGTATTGATTTTTTGTGCTTTTTATTAAAGCCCAGTTTATTTTCATAAAAAAAATAAGTTTTATTTCATAAAAAAGGCTACTGGAAGTAATTAAAATAAATAAACAAACTGAGTGAATTAAAAAAAAAAATTTTTTAAATACAAAATTAATTTAAACGAATTAAAAACTTTTTCTGAGCTTTATCTATTTGTTCTTTTCTTAACCACAATAGCTCAGAAAAAGTTTTTAATTCGTTTAAATTAATTTTTTATTTAAAAATTATTTTTTTTTTAAATTCACTCAGTTTGTTTATTTATTTTAATTACTTCCAGTAGCCTTTTTTATGAAATAAAACTTATTTTTTTTATGAAAATAAACTGGGCTTTAATAAAAAGCACAAAAAATCAATACTCATTAACGTGTTTTTTTGACTTAAATGATATGAAAGTGTAAAAAACAACTTAAAAAACGAAGAAAATTGTGTTCGATGCAAAATTGTGGAGAAACGGTTGGCAGCAGAAAAAAAAGTTTTGAGACAAACTTAAACTGTAATAAATTCTTGATTGGTTGTAAAAAAAATCTTTCAAATCAAACGTAGTTTGGCAAAGATAAGACCAGTTAAAGGACAAGAGAGCAAAAATCATAAAAACCGTGGTAACTCGAAAACGGGACGAAAACGAGAAAATTACCACTTAAGTTTTTCGACTTAAAATGACCTCAGGAATTCATGGTTTTCATTTGGGGCGGTGACTGTGGGACACCCTGTATATTGATAAAAATTAAATTTTATATTATTACGTTTAAAAACGTTTTGATAACAGGGAATGGTAACAAACATTATTAATTCAAACCTAATTAAAAGTTCATTAGATTTCCAATTTGGCGTATTCCGAATGATGGATTTATGCTCTTATTTTTTATTTAAAGAGTAATATATTTGTTGTTTAAGTTATAAACTATTGAGTAAAAAAAAACACCGAGAAATCCCTTTCTGCTTTTTAAAAAATTTTTTTTTGTAACGAAAAATCCGAGTATAAATAAATGGAGAAAAGATAAAGGTTGTTGCTCGTTTTTGTTTTTTTAATTGCCTATTAACAGTTAGTAGTTGACAGAGGTAAGGTAGTGTCTAGTGTGTATTTTCAAATACAACGGCATTTTGTTGGTAAGGTAGATTTCAAATTGAAAAAAATGTAGATTACTGAAACTTGGAGTCACGGCACCTGGCGGACAGTGCCGGAACTCTCGAAATGATATAGATTTTTTTTCGATTTGACGTTCGATGCAGTTCTACAAGAAAAAAAAAGAAGACCTCGGGACCTCAGAAAACATTTATTTTACGACTTGATATTGAACACGTACCAATTTTTTTTTTACAAAATGAATAGAGGTATTCATGAAACCGGGTAAACGTGATAAAATGGTAAATGTGGTAAACGAGCTGCCAAAATTTGTATACCCTTAGTTGTGGTTAGGCCTTTAAACGTTCTTCACGTGTAAACAGTCCTACTAACAATTTTGCTTCTATAATGCTTTACAGAAGCAACAATTGCATCTGTAAAGCTTTATAGAACCAAAATTGTTTGTCGGGAGGCTCAGTGAAAATTCATTATAAAAAATTGTCTTGAATTTTAATGCTACGTCTCCACTAAACCTAAATCTAGATTTAAGAAAGGAGATTTAAAATCGTGTTCCCACCGGCATGAGGAGTTTTCAATAATTCTGGTTAAAAAAATACAACCTACTTTTTGTATATTTTCAGCTATGTAAACTGATTATTTCCCTGCTTTAAACCTTTATTTAACTTATTTAACACAAACAATTCCAATATGTCTCGAAATCGTTAGAAAATTAAAATTTTCCATTTTGAAATTTTTTTTTATAAATTGTCAAAAAAGAAAAAGAGTGCGTTGAGCACACCGAGATCTGTATGTTTGGGTATGTTTGATTTCCTCATTTTCGATTTCCAAGTAGATTTAGAGGAGATTTAATATAATACTATGTTTCCACCTACTCTTAATCCGAGATTTAGCTAAGAAGATTTATACGTAGTATAAATCTAAAATTTTCACCTACTTTCAATCCGAGATAAAAGGTGTGTTTTTTGTTTATCTATATAGATTTTGTGCAAAAAAACGACATCGGGATTTTTGAAATCCATGCAAACATTTGGCACCACTGTACATATACTTTGGCAGCTGTCTATCAAAAATGTTGCTTTTGTTTTTTTTTTTATTTTAACTCCGAAGTGGGAAGGCCATTACATCCATGTTGGATGCAAACAAAAATTTTCATATGGCCATGGCATCCATGTTGGATTCAAAAAAATTGTTTTTCACAAAAAACCAAAAATTATCTGTATATTCTTAGCTACATTTTAAGACCATGACCATTAACATTAGTTGCGTCGTTCTTGTGTTATAAGCGTTTGAAGGTAGCCATATTGAATTTTTTTTCGATTTCTTAAAAATCAAATGTGAAAACTTTTTTATTTTTATTTCTAATTTTTCGAAAAAACTTTGGTAATTTTATATACATATCTGTTCAACAATCTTATCAGGATCCATTTAAGACTTTTATCTGAAAAGTGCATTGCGTATATCTCGAGATATTAACATTTCAATGCAACCATGTCAAACAAATTTTTGATTATTTTTTTCTATGAGAGTTTTTTTCAAACCTCGTTTTCTCCGCTTTTTTTTTTGTTAATATTTTCAGATATTTTTGTATGAACACAACAAATAAAGTACCTTGGCACTACTGTTTTTATCGAGAGAAAGTAAAATCTGGATAATTATCTGGATTTTTCAAAAATCTATACAGATAAAGTTTTTGTTGTTTTTAACACGTAAATTGTTTTGATTTCAAAAATCTCGATATCGTTTTTTTGCACAAAATCTATATAGATAAACAAAAAAACACACCTATAGAATAAAACTTGAGATTCATGCTAAATCTCGGATTTACGGTAGGTGGAAACGTAGTATAAATTTTATTTTACAGAGATTTGGTACTAGATTTTTTTTACTTGGTCCGTTACAGCTGTGTGAGACCTCCATTTATTTTCGTAAATAACGTGATTTAAAGAATATTTAGCGTAAATCACTCTAAATCTAGATTAAGATGTCAGTATGAAGATACTACAAAAACAAAAAAAGAGTTTTTGTACCACACCCAGGAATCGAACATCGTATCTTCTTGGTGGTAGTCCACCACTCTACCCACTAGGCCATCCTAGTATATTCATTAATGAAATCAAAAACGTAATCAGTTGAAAAGTTAAAATAGCAGAAATGTCAAAATAAAAAAATGCCCGAGCTAAATAATTCAATGTCAAAACCAAAAAGTATCTGAGCTAGTTTATTCAATATCAAAACCAACTTTGTAATTTCTGTAAAACTTCTATAAATTCATTAAACAAGCTTATCCGAAAAACAAGTTCTTTTCGGTTGAGTTTCTTTAACAGTATTTAAACAACTTATTAGAAATTGTTAAAGAAGCTCGAACTTTTATAAGCCATTAAATTTTGAAGCAAGATCAATACAAGCTGTTAAAAAAGTAGAACCTGCGAGATTTCAATTTAAAGAAGCTGTTGTGTTAGTAAGGGTGGCGTCAGGCTGCAGGTGAAGATGATTTCCTACGGAAATACACAAAATTACTTATTTATAAAACTACTGCAGAAGCAAATTAAGCGATGCATACCTTTTTTTGGATTAAAACTTTTCCATTTTATTTATAATAATTAAATAAAACAAAGTGACACGACACGCCAGTCTTTGCACAACAAAAATAAAATGACGCTTTGTTATTCTGTTGTCTTGGTCTTTCTTTCGTCAATTTTCCTTTTCGCACTTTTCACCACACGTTTCTCCTTCGATTTTGTGTTCATACACAAAAAGTTGTATATGTGTGAGTAAAACGGCGTGTCCAAATGGAGAAACCAAACAGAACTCCGTTTTCTTGCTTGAAGGGTTTCTTCATTAAACAAACTTAATCGCTCCCAAAATTCTTTAAAAATTGAAAAAGAAGTGAATTTTTCTACTCCCAAAATATTCTGATGTTTTTCATGAATTTTATATTTGTATTTTTATTATTTTGACTTTGACATAATACTCGATGGTGTTTTTTCCTTAACATGTTCGCTGTGGACATTGGAGTCTGAAAAATGTTTCGTTTCGCTTCAGCTGCGTACTAGACTTAAAAAAAACGACCGATAAAAGAATCAAGTTCTATTTAAAGGATAATCACTTAAGTGTAGCCTCGCCTTAAATACAAAAAAGATTTTTGAGTCACCTTGTAGTTACTACCTTGCCGACGATACATAGGGAGTTGAATTACAGTTTGTACTTCCTAAAAAAAGAACTGTCAAAATTCAACCTGTAAAAAATTACTGACAAAAAAAAATACTCCATAGAACAACAATAGGGGGGTTCACATTGACCAACTTACCGGACAGACCAGCCGCCATTTGGTCTGATCTGATGTTGTTTTGATAATAGGGGGGTTCACATTGACCAACTTACCGGACAGACCACTTGTCACTTGGCCTGATGGCTGAATTATATTTTTCGTTCACACTCATCAGACAATTTTCATCAAAACCCATTTTTCATCTTATTTTTAATGTATCTTTCACCTATTCTGCTCTCAAATTCAAGAGAATGGATTATCACTGTCTGCCGGACAGACATGTCGTTCAATTGACTAACATGTCCGTCCGACCACCAAAAAATCAAAATTTTTTGAAAACCATCCGGCAAACCGGACAGGTCGTCGGATGGGTGTTCACACTATCAAAACAGCATCAGATCAGACCAAACGGCGGCTGGTCTGTCCGGTAAGTTAGTCAATGTGAACCCCCCTAATGTGAACACCCATCCGACAGCCTGTCCGGTTTGCCGGATGGTTTTCAAAAAATTTTGATTTTTTGGTGGTCGGACGGACATGTTAGTCGATTAAACGACATGTCTGTCCGGCAGACAGTGATAATCCATTCTCTCTAATTTTAGAGCAATATAGGGTAAAGATACATTAAAAATAAGCTGAAAAATGGGTTTTGATAAAAATTATCTGATGAGTGTGAACGAAAAATATAAAACGGCCATCAGGCCAAATGACAATCGGTCTGTCCGGTAAGTTGGTTAATGTGAACCCCCCTAATGTAAGAAAAAAGTGGTTGTAAAAAACTTGTAATTGTTAAAATTTATAAAAAGGAGACCACCTTCTCTGTGTTTAATTTCCAAATATATAAAATAAATGACCTGTTTACCTATAGGTACCACCGCTTAAATTATGTTTCTTGTGACGCACTTTACTTTTATTTATATCAAATTTTTCTTCCGTAGTTTCGAATTTTGGTGTTTTGTGTTTGTGCTTGTTTTATAGAAAATCTATTTTGTTTTTCTCGACAGTTTTTCTTGTCTTCTTTAGTTGGTTCATTGTTTTTGTTTTTTTTTTGTTTAAATTTGTTTTGATGTGCGATTTTACAATTGTCACTAGGTGGCGCTGGGAGCACCGTTAATCCCTTTGACATTCTTGTCAAAAAGTAAATTTTTGCTCCCAACGCCGCAAAAGAAGTATAACTTCAAAAAGGAGATAGAGAAACAAGAATATTTTCATCACAGGGTGCTGCATACAAGTGGTTTCATTTATCGGTAATTTAGTTCACCTCGTCCAACTCAAGCCTGGTACGCTGCTAGCGCTAAATATTAAGCCTGGTACGCTGCTCCCGCTAAATTTTAGCTCCCATACAAATTATCGAAAAATTTTAGCCGAGATAAAATGGATCCCATACAAGTTATCGATAACTTGTATGGGAATTTTATCTCAGCTAAAATTTAGCGCGAGCAGCGTACCAGGCTTTAGCCAAGATAAAATTCCCATACAAGTTATCGATAATTTGTATGGGATTCATTTTAACTCAGATAAAATTTTTCGATAATTTGTATGGGAGCTAAAATTTAGCGCGAGCAGCGTACCAGGCTATAATAACAATGACCTACAAAGTGAAAAAGTGTGAAATTTTCAAAAGTAAACATTTTTTATTTCTTTCTAGCGCTTTATCTTCTAGGAAAAAAACTATAAAACTTGTTTTTTAAAGCCTGGTACGCTGCTCGCGCTAAATTTTAGCTCCCATACAAATTATCGAAAATTTTTAGCCGAGATAAAATGGATCCCATACTAGTTATCGATAACTTGTATGGGAATTTTATCTCAAGCCTGGTACGCTGCTCACGCTAAATTTTAGCTCCCATACAGCTGAAATGGATCCCATACAAATTATCGATAACTTGTATGGGAATTTTATCTCGGCTAAAATTTAGGGCGAGCTGCGTACCAAGCTTCAGCTAAAATTTAGCGCGAGCAGCGTACCAGGCTTTAAGCCTGGTACGCTGCTCGCGCTAAATTTTAGCTCCCATACAAATTATCGAAAATTTTTAGCCGAGATAAAATGGATCCCATACAAGTTATCGATAACTTGTATGGGAATTTTATCTCAAGCCTGGTACGCTGCTCGCGCTAAATTTTAGCTCCCATACAAATTATCGAAAAATTTTATCTCAGCTGAAATGGATCCCATACAAATTATCGATAACTTGTATGGGAATTTTATCTCGGCTAAAATTTAGCGCGAGCTGCGTACCAGGCTTCAGCTAAAATTTAGCGCGAGCAGCGTACCAGGCTTTAAGCCTGGTACGCTGCTCGCGCTAAATTTTAGCTCCCATACAAATTATCGAAAGTTTTTAGCCGAGATAAAATGGATCCCATACTAGTTATCGATAACTTGTATGGGAATTTTATCTCAAGCCTGGTACGCTGCTCGCGCTAAATTTTAGCTCCCATACAAATTATCGAAAATTTTTAGCCGAGATAAAATGGATCCCATACAAGTTATCGATAACTTGTATGGGAATTTTATCTCAAGCCTGGTACGCTGCTCGCGCTAAATTTTAGCTCCCATACAAATTATCGAAAATTTTTAGCCGAGATAAAATGGATCCCATACAAGTTATCGATAACTTGTATGGGAATTTTATCTCAAGCCTGGTACGCTGCTCGCGCTAAATTTTAGCTCCCATACAAATTATCGAAAATTTTTAGCCGAGATAAAATGGATCCCATACAAGTTATCGATAACTTGTATGGGAATTTTATCTCAAGCCTGGTACGCTGCTCGCGCTAAATTTTAGCTCCCATACAAATTATCGAAAAATTTTATCTCAGCTGAAATGGATCCCATACAAATTATCGATAACTTGTATGGGAATTTTATCTCGGCTAAAATTTAGCGCGAGCTGCGTACCAGGCTTCAGCTAAAATTTAGCGCGAGCAGCGTACCAGGCTTTAAGCCTGGTACGCTGCTCGCGCTAAATTTTAGCTCCCATACAAATTATCGAAAGTTTTTAGCCGAGATAAAATGGATCCCATACTAGTTATCGATAACTTGTATGGGAATTTTATCTCAAGCCTGGTACGCTGCTCGCGCTAAATTTTAGCTCCCATACAAATTATCGAAAATTTTTAGCCGAGATAAAATGGATCCCATACTAGTTATCGATAACTTGTATGGGAATTTTATCTCATTTTATCTCGGCTAAAAATTTTCGATAATTTGTATGGGAGCTAAAATTTAGCGCGAGCATCAGCGTACCAGGCTTAAAGCCTGGTACGCTGCTCGCGCTAAATTTTAGCTCCCATACAAAGTATCGAAAAAATTTCTCTGAGCTAATATGGATCCCATACAAATTATCGATAACTTGTATGGGAATTTTATCTCAGCTAAAATTTAGCACGAGCAGCGCCCAACTAACATTTCAGCTTCGATTAAGGTATTACAAAAGCTACATTTCAGCTTCTTTTAAACTTTAGTAAGGTTGTTGGGCATGGAAAAAGGAGAACGCTATACAAGTTTGACCCTCTATAAGAAGTTTAAACGAAGCTTTACCGAAGCTCTACCGAAGCTTTGAGATTTGACAGATAGCTTCGGAAGAGCTTGTATAGCTCTTTAATACATGTCTTATCGAAATTTAAAAAAAAACAACTACAAAAACAAAAAAGAATTCTTTTTTAACTGGTTTTTATTTTATTTTAAATCATGAATTTTGACCTGAAATTATATATATTATTCCATTAGTTTTAAGTACCTATATCTATTGATAATAATTTTAAAAGTATATAATTTTTTTTACCACTCCCAGGAATCGAACTTCGTACCTACTTGGTGGCAGTCCACTCGGCCATCCTAGTATATTCATTAATGAGATCAAAAACTTAATCAGTTCAAATAGCAGAAATGTAAAAAAAAAATATCTGAGCTAAATTATTCAATGTCAAAACCATAAAGTGTCCGAGCTAGATTATTCAATATCAAAACCAAAAATCAAATACTAAACTTTGTAATTTCTGTAAAGCTTTTATAAAGTCATTAAGCAGGCTTCTCCGAAAACAAGCTTTTTTCGTTTAAGGGCCAGTTGTACAAATATTTTAATCCGTGGTTCATCAACTTTTATCTTCTGAAATCGGTGATAAGGTTCCGGTTTAGCACCCGTGCAAGATCCACATATGTAAAAATAGCCAAATCTATGCTTGAACCGAAGTTGACCCGCAGCTAATCCGCCGAAATCGGTGGATTAAATTCCTGATCCGAGGCTGAACCACGTTTGTACAACTTGCCCTAAGTTTCTTTAACAATATTTAAACAACTTATTAGGAAATGTTAAACAAGTTCGAACTTCTATAAGCAATTAAATTCTGAAGCAAGTTCAATACAAGCTGTATAAAAAGTAGTACCTGCGAGATCTCAATTTATAGAAGCTGTTGTGCTAGTTGGGCGTACCAGGCTTAAACCCTAATCTAGATTTTGATGTCAGTATGAAGATGGAACATAAGTTTCAAAACTGATAGGGAACATAGTCAACGCTATAAAACAAAACACTACTTTTCTAATCCCTTTTTTTCTGACAGTTTTCACGTATTTTCTAGTGAATTAATCTAATTTTATTTTCTTCATTAAAGCCTGGTACGCTGCTCGCGCTAAATTTTAGCTCCCATACAAATTATCGAAAAATTTTAGCCGAGCTAAAATGAGTTCCATACAAATTATCGATAACATGTATGGGAGTTTTATCTTGGCTAAAATTTAGCGCGAGCAGCCTATTTTAGCCAAGATAAAATTCTCATACAAGTTATCGATAGTTTGTATGGAATCCATTTTAGATCAGATAAAATTTTTCGATAATTTGTATGGGAGCTAAAATTTAGCGCGAGCAGCGTACCACGCTTAAACAAACATGATCACTCCCAAAAATTTTTACAAATTAAGCCTGGTACGCAGCTCGCGCTAAATTTTAGCTCCCATACAAATTATCGAAAATTTTTAGCCGAGACAAAATGGATCCCATACAAGTTATCGATAACTTGTATGGGAATTTTATCTCGGCTAAAATTTAGCGCGAGCAGCGTACCAGGCTTTAAAAAAGGAGTGAATTTTTTTGTTCTCTTCACTCCACAAATATTCTGATGTTTTTATAAATTTTTTGTATTCGTATTTTTATTATTTTGACTTTGACATAATACTCGATATTGTTTTTTCTTTAACATGTTCGCTGTGGGCATTGGGGCCTCAAAAATTTTTGTTTTCCCCAACTACGTACTAGTCTTAAGAAAACAAGCCATAAAATAATCAAAATCTCTTTAAAGAATAATCATTTAGGTGTAGCCTCGGCTTAAATACTAAAAAGATTTTTGAATCACCTTGTAGTTACTACCTTGCCGACAATACATAGGGAGTTGAATTACAGTTTGTAAAAAAAGAACTGTCAAAAGTCCACCTGTGGCGCTGGGAGCACCGTTAATCCCTTTGACAGTTCTTGTCAAAAAGAAAATTTTTACTCCCACCCTCCCAAAAGAAGTATAACTTCAAAAACGATCTAGGTTTTTAATAATTTAGGCTCTATTTACTGTACTTACAGTAAAAAAACAACCACCAATTTCTAACTCGTTGTTCGAACAGCAATTAAAGTTATTTTATGAACATATATTCCACACATCATGATAGTAATGAGCATTTTCACACCAAATTAACATAATATTCATTAAAAAACCGTTAAATTATAAAGTCGCTTTATTTGCCGAGCTTAATCATACTGGCGATTAAAAAAATAAAACAGAAGAATGCAAAAACCGCCTTAAATTGAAATCCTTAATGCAAAAAAAAAAAAAAAATAAAAAACAGTGTGCACCTTTATTCACACCCTTAATCTTTCATCTCTGGCGGGCGCGCGTGTACATATAGTAAGTGTTAGTGCATTTGTTTTAAACCCCCATCGCCATTTATACACAAAACAGGACCCTACCCTACTTTATAAAAATAGAGGTATGCTTTCCACCTCTTTTTTTAATGCGGCTCGGCTATTGCATGTTGAATATGTTGTTCGTTCTTCACTTTTCTACTGTTTTTAGTTCTGCATACATTTTCAAGGATATTTTTTTACATTTGAATGGATTCGCTGTTATATTTCGCGGCTTTGTTCTAAATTCATTTCAACATCTCATCGTATAGCGGCGAGCGGTAGGGAAGGGTATGGATGGGATAAAATTGCAAAAACTAAAACAAAAAAAAATATATTCAAAACGAGAAAATGTTCATTAAAACAAAAGCATCCTGTGTCGAGAGGAGCGAATATACACAATTCTTTCATGTACCAGCATGGTACCTCTATAGAGTATTCGCTTTTTTATTTATTTTTTTTTTTGTACATGAAGTGAAGGAAACAATTTGAATTTTTCTTGCCTCAAAAAAACACATGAGAATGGGGCGTTTCAGGGGGCCCAAACACATATGAATTTGTGTGAATGCAGTGTTTTTTGAAAGTCATTCAGGTAATGGGCGAGCATGTGTACAGTACAGTGTACTGTATACATAGATTTCTTTTAGGAAAGATGGAAGAGATTTTGAATTAATTGAAAAGAAGTGCAAAAGAAAAGGATCTCCCAAACGAAAGTTATGCAGATGCACTTAAGGGTGAAAGGATTTTGTGAATTTATACAATTTTTTTTTTCTCTCCATTTTTTGATGTTTTGTTTTTTTTTTTTTTTTTTTTGAAAGAGTGCAAGTCACTCACTGTATATATGACTGCTGCACACACATGGACGGGGGCAGTGCTTTATATTTGAATGGCTAAGCGATATGAAAGGCGAGCTGTGATTATGTTGACACTTGGATCTCATTACATTGGGTAAATACGATACACAAAGTACCTTGTTAAAAGCGAGTAATGCGCCTAGCGAATCTAATGACGGACGGAGCCCTTTCGTATTCATCCGTCACGTTACCATCATCATCAACATTTGTCCTTAGGAGTTAAGGATGAAGATAAGGATGAGAATCGTGATGATGATGATGATGTGGTGAATCATTAATTTCAAATGAAAAGGATTCATTTGAGTATGTGGCTAAGATATAGAGACACGCTATTCATCTAGAATGATGCATGAGATGGAAACAACGTATCGTGTCGTCGTCGTTTGCTTGATGTGTGTGTTTTTTTCAAAAGTAAGCTTCTTAATCAAAAGGAAACGTGTAATTACTGAATTTTTAATTCTAAAGTAAAGGTCCTTTATGTAAATCTAAATTGAAGAAGGTAAGTTCTGCTGCATGATGATGTGGAGTAAAGGTGTGGGTAGCTGTTAAAAAATATTACTTGACGATAATGAAGACAAAAAAAAAAAAGTATAATAAATACTTGGTTTATCCTTTAGGCATATTTGAAAACCAAATGAGCTTATGAATGATTTGAAAAAAATAAAAAAAAAACCGTTCTGCTAAGTTTGAAATGTTTTTTTTTTTTTTTTGTGAATAACATAAAACTTATGAAGTAGCTACTTCAAAGAACTTGCAAAAAAATACATACAAATATTCCAAAATAATAAAATTTAATGCACCCTTAGGTAAAAATTGATTTTTAAGACTACGCGCGTCACTTTTCAAAAAAAAAATGCGTGCAACATTTTCAAAAGTGACGTGTGTCATTTTTTAAAATAGACGAGCATCAGTTTTCACAAGTGACGAGCGTCACTTTTGGTTTCAAAATTCTAATTTGAAAATGACGCGAGTCATTTTTAAATATGACGCTCTTTTTGGGGTCAAACTTTAAATAAAAGCGGATACAAAACAGTATCTTGTGGTACGCCAGCATATATTTCAAAATAAAGCCGTCTAAATAACTTGAAAAGAACAGTCTGAGAGAGGTTGTCTTTAACTGCCTGAAGAAGGGATTTATCGAAAATTTCCATTCATAACTTTCGTCTAAGACTTGATATAGTTAAGATATTCCCACAAACTAAATCGGCTTGTATTTTTTTTTTATAGATAACTTTAGTAGTTCCAGTTTGCGAATAAAGTCGAAAGAAAAGTTACACAACCTTCCTGTGTTCCATTTTCCTTTTTTTCAATTGCTTATCATTTTAATATACCGTTTGAATCTTTGAAATACTTCACAATACCAGCCAAGTCAACGGCTTCAATCTGTGCACTTTCATCAAAACGATTTTTTCTGATTAATATTGAATCACCAGAGCATAGTACGAGTAAGTAGTTGCCTGCAAGGCTATTTTTTAGATATGAATCTCCTTCTCTCTTCCTATCTATCTCCATCTCTGTTTTTTCTTCTATTTTTTTTTTTTAATTTTATTTTTTTATCAATCTCACTGCGTTCGATCTATTGCTTTAGGTTTTGCGCTGGTTCCCTATATAATAAAAGTACGATCACTTGATTTTTCGATAATAAAAATCCAAGCACGTTGCGAATTTAAACCAAATAAATTCGATTGATATATACTTTGTATCCAAGAGACGTAACGTAGTCTCTCCAGCAGCATAATATGCCCGCTCTCTGTCCGACTATAAGTTGGTTGCGGCGATTTGTATTCAGTGCGGCAACAAGTGAATTACAGTCACTCTTGCCAAGCTAAACAACAACAGCCAGCAGTAGCCAGCTAGCAGCACTCTATCAAGCTATATAATATATAGAAGCAGCTGCAGTTTTAACTCTTAGTCTGCGCACATTTTTCCCGCATTTTCAATGCCAGCCACAATCGCTGGGCAATTCATTAGGACTGCGCTAAACCGCGTCCAATCTAGCATACTAGATGCGTTCATGCCGCTTCAACTCCGCGCAATCCGCACTCTAAACACTATAGCACCATTGCTCTATCGCCATCGTGCGCGCGCACCGGTCACCATTCAATATCGATGACAAATCCCCGCAAAACTCCAATTGACAGGTACATGAGTTCGCTGATTGCTTTCAATCGGTTAAATATTGAATTTCAAATCCGAAATGGAATACTCTCTGCAAAACTTGGTTTGTTGTTTGTGCACCAGCGCACCAGTAGATACCAGTGCGGTGGTGCTGCGCAGAAGCAGTAGCAGCATCAGCATCAGCAGCTGCAGCTTATACCGCAGCAGCAGCAGCATTGATGTGCCATCTTGGCCGTGTGCATTTAATTGCACGGCGCGCAGCTTTATGGGCATCTTAACGTCATGCTCGTTAGCAATAAAAATCAGTTTTTTGTATTGAACGCGATGAATGCCGAGCTGTCATCTCTGCGATGAGCTTGAAAGGCGGTGGTGGTCTGGTCTGGTCGAAGAATTCCTCTTAACCGAAAAACGAAAAACCTGCGCTCATATTGCCGAGTCGATTGCCGATTAATTGAAATTGAAATTCTGACCAAAAGGTGTGTGTGTGCGGGTTTGTTTGTGCAGCGCGCACTATAGAGCGCGGTAAAGCTGTTTATTGCTGAATGAATTATGACCGGGGCTTGGTCACCTTCCATTTTGTATGAGATGCGAGATCGGGCAGATCAGTAATTAGTCTGGAAGGCGCATGTATCAAAGTTTATTGATTTGTAGCTGCAGCGCCACTGTCTGTGTTGCACGCTCTGCTGACACAATGACATTCGCGTGGTCTCTCGTGTTTCCATGTTTTTTCTTTCAGTTTTCTTATTTTTTTTTTTTCTGGAAATTTATTAAATTTTAATACAAAACCGCACAACACACATCAGAGCCTATAATATTGCCGGCAGCCTATAGATTATGAAGCCTGACTCGCCTGAGAGTGTGGATGTGTATTTGCAATCGTGGTGATTGGTTTAATTAAATTCATTGCCTCCGGACGTTACCAGACGACGGATTAAGTGTGAAACGAGTGTCTTAATCGGTCTGCAAACGGAGACTCTAATAATGTAGGTATACCTTCTGAGCTGAATAAAAACTGAAATTGAACTCGAAATATTTACAGTAATAATTGTCTGGCTAGAGTAATTGATAGTCGAATTGATTGATAAAGATCGATGAAAATTAAGAAATAAAAGGGGTAAGTTATTAAGGTAAGTCTAAAGAGAAAAATGATTTGTCTTTGACAGAGCGACAAAATCCGAAATTCAGTTATGAAACTTTAGATAGACGTTTTAACTAGAGCTTTAGGTAACGCGTGACAATATTGTGTTAAATATTCTATATAAATACAATCAAGACTTATACCTTGATAATACAAAGCCTAAAATCTCAAAGCGAGCACGATGAGCTCGGAAGATGGTAAATTTATTGATAAGTCCATGAGCTAGTAACGCAAACTCGGAAGGAGTTAAATTGATAATTTCCAAATCTCACAGCAGGGAGATTTCAAAAGGAGTTAAATGATCGGTTAATCCACAGTTTCAAAGCAAGCAAAGATAACTCGGAAGAAGGTACATAATCGATTAATTCATGATACCGCAGCTAGTAAGTAACGCAAACTCGAAAGGAGTTTAATAAAATTGCCAAGTTCACGAGCTCACAACAAACAGGGAGAACTCGGAAGGAGTTAAATGATCGCTAGGTCTACATTTTCAAAGCGAGCAAGAAGAACTGGGAAGAAAATAAATGATGGGGTAAGTCCATGATCTCGCAGCAACGAACGCAAACTCGAAAGGAGTTAAATAATCGTTAAGTTGACGATCTTAGAAGAAAGAAAATGATCAATTTGTCTATGATCTCTAATAAAAAAAAAACTTGAAAGGTTAGAAGAAGTAGCTCGTAACGCGAACTAGTTACGCAAACTTTAAGGGAGTTGAAGAATCGTTAATTTAAGGAAATGATCGATTAGTCCATGATATTGAAACTAGTAACGCAAATTCAAAAGGTGTTAAGTAACCGCTAAGTTCACAATCTTAGAAGAAGTAGCTCGTAACGCGAACTAATAACGCAAACTCTAAAGGCGTTAAATAATCGCTAACTTGCCGATCTTAGAAGAAAGGAAATGATCGATTAGTCTATTATTTCGAAACTAGTAACGCAAATTCGAAAGGTTTTAAGTAACCGCTAAGTTCACAATCTTAGAAGAAGTAGCTCGTAACGCGAACTAGTAACGCAAACCCGAACGGAGTTAAATAATCGTCAAACTGACGATCTTTGATAATATCGAAACTAGTAACGCAAACTCAAAAGGAGTTAAATAATCGCTTAGTTCACGATCTCATACTGAGCGATCAGGGAGAACTCGAAAGTTATTTCCATCAAGGTCTCCGAAAAGTCACTTCAATAAACATTTCAATTTATTTTCCTAAGCCATAAGTTATTGTCAGAACATTCCGAAAGGTCTCCATTAATTTTTTTAGAGGCCTTAATAAGTTTACAGAATTCAGGTTTATCAGCCAAAAATAGTTATAGCAAGTTCTCAAAAAGGTTAAATACATTAAATCATTATATATTTCGCGGCCTTCTATCAAAGTAACTCTAAACTAATTAAGTTTCAAAACAAAAACCCAACTAACTATACCAACCTACAATCTCTATATACTTGAGAACTTGATTGCTTAACAATTTTTTTAACATCATCATCGCCTCCTACGACACCTAATTAATGCCTCATCATTTAAAGAGTCAATCAAAAGAAAAAAAAACCATTGATTTTCCATTCAAAGCTCCAACGCAATTTATAAAAAAACAAAACAATAAAAACTTACATAATGCGATCTAAGGATGTCGAAAGACCTAGCGCGCACCGCAAAAGCGACAAAATACCAAACGATACCGCCTTGAAAAACTCCCCATCAATCGCGCTCTGCTCAAAAGGTTATACTAGCACCCTTCCTACTTCTGCTAGATTCTGCTGGCATTGCAGTTGTTGGCCTCCGTCTCTAATAAACAACGTGCCAATTATCTTTCGGGCGGAATATAATTACTCGCCTCACCGCAAAAAACCTGTCATTAAAAAAAGACAAAGAATTCCACCACAGTGCAGCCCCTCCAAAGTTTCAAGCTTCAAACTCCAACACAATATACTTCAAAAAGCCAAGAAAGACAAAAAAATAAAAAAAGTTGTAGGTAAACAAAAGCGAAATGCCACTTCCAGTCAACCAGCACCAGAACCGCAGCACTACTCTCTGCTGCTGCCACATCCCACTCTCTTGCGCCCGCCTAATTAATGCACCCATTCTTTCTCCGTTCCGTTCCTTCTTTCCTTTCCGATCGGATTGGATTTGAATTCGATTCTATGCAAATCTCCCAGAGGGGAAATAATAATTTATCATCAATCGATTGACACCCCCGTAAAGTACACGATCGGTTCGATCGTCGTCGTCGTCAGCTAGCGTCACAGCTGCGATCGAAGTTCTATTTTATGGGACCTTAGAGAGAGCGAGAAACTGAAACTGGAACTGAACTACAACAACTTGGTGCATTCCGAAGGCGCAATCTTTTAAATTTGCTTACGTAACGCGCGCTCGAGTTCTCTATACAACTCTTGACAATCTCTAAGAGACTACTCTCCAAAGTAAAACTGATCGCTTTTTTAAGATCGTAGCACTGATCGTGTGGCTGCTGCTGCGGCTCGTGTGAATTTTAATCGTTCGTCGTTGAATTCGTCTTAGGAATGTGCACAAAGGTTGAATTGATAATGAGAAGGAGGAGGTTGTTTTTATCTATACTCGTTGGACAAGACTGTGTGCAACCGATCGCTAATCGCCCCACAGAACACATGTTAACGATCACACAGTTGAGTGGGTTGGCTTTGGCTTTCAATATATATCCCTTCCTTTCCTCAGATACAACCAAGTCGGATAAGATTTGACCCAGTTTGTGATTTCTGTCTTTGTGAAAAAAAAACTTGCCCTATTAACTTTGACAACGTTGCTGTCAGAGATCGAGTGTCACTGTGCTGGTTGATCGCTTGACTATAGAGTCAGCGGGAAACACCTGCGGTGATATGCAAACAAAAGTTACAACCTTTTTTTCGAATTTAAAATGCAAAACTGGCCAACAGGTAATAACCGTCATTACAAACCGTTGCACTTTAAAACAACAAAAACAATAACAACAGAGAAGGGAGGAAGAAATCACAAAAAAAAAACGAACGAAATGAAGGAGACAGATCGGTGATGAAAAACCGTGCGATCGTGAGATATCCACTTCACACTGGCGGCCATTAAAAGCTAATAACATTTCACGCGCGCCACTGCCGGCCGTAACCACTGGCTGTCCACTGCGATGTTGTTGTCTTTTTTTTAGTTGTTGTTGGCTTATGGATATTGTCAAAAGAAACCCGATGCAGTCCGGTGCCAAAGCGACTCATGTTTGAGATAGCTTATCAAGGAAATGGCTGCCGTAAATCTTGGTTATTTATGAGCGGTTAAAGTAGGTGAAAGATACTCATGACGATCATCAAATGGTGTGTACAGAGTTTGTGGCCTCAAGAAGTCAAATTAAATTGGGGCCAAAAACATGATCGGCATACACAAAATTGTTAAACATAGATTAGTACAAGGGGTAAAGTTTTTTTTTTTTGCAAGAAAAGAAAGATGGAGTTTATTGATTTCGTAACACTTGAATGGATTCTTTTAGACTTTGTAACTTTAGGGTAATATTGACTGAAGGTATCAAGTATCGGAAGGTATACACCCTTTTAGCAATGGCGTTGTTATGATTTTTTGGTATTGCGATTTGATTTTGATTAAGAAGTTATATGGAGAACAGGGGTAAAAAAAGTCTAGTCAATAAGCTTGAAGCAATCATTTGATTCTACAGGAGTTATACTCAAATGTTACCACCCGTGCGGTGACGCTGAGGGAACATGACCAAAAGATTCCCAAAACACCGCAGCGTCACCGCACTTGGGTATGATTCCTGCTAAATCAATCAAAAAACTCATGTATGCACCGGGCCTAATCTCATAAACAGCTGGAAGGTTTTCAAATAGTCCCGCATGTCAAGGTTTGAATCTACCACATTTTCGAATCATTCGCGCCTCTTTTAAAATCTCACATGACAGCTGTCAAACAATAACGCCATATAACTGATACAACTAAAATGCATTTAAAACTCAGAAATTTAACTTCCATAATCTTTGAATTCCATATTATAAAGACAACTATGTGAATTTAACTATTGGCGGCAAGGTCAATGTCAATGACAAGTGACATTTCCTGTCGTTATATGGGCTTTGCCATACCAAGTCTTTATTTTTTAAGTGTTGACTGTTAAAAGGGGGACTTAAGAAATCCAAATTGTTGAGAAACCAATAATTCTCTAAAAGTTTATTTGATGAAGTTGCTGAAAAGCTTTACCGTCATCGGTGATCTTGATTGATAAATGGATGTAGTTTCCCTACATTTAAGCTACACTTATAAGTTCCTCACTGAATGCTCCAACTCCAAACTTTAAAACTATAATCTCGAGCACTTCCATTTATGGGCCCTAACAACTTGATCACTCAATTTAAACAAACTTCCCAAAAGAAGTCCTCTCTATAAGTAGTAACGAATTTACCTTCTCTCTCTGAAATTGCTATATCCAAGATAACAAAGCAATAAATTCCACACATGTATTGTCTTGTGTTTTGTCGTGCATTGTTGTATACTATATAATTCTGTCTAACTAAACTTTACCGCTCTAGTATTGTATTGCAATGTGCACTGATTGGATTTAGGTAAAAACCGCCCGCTAGCCGTCTGATGCTGTCGCCTGTTTGGTTTAACAGTAGCAACGTATTTGTTAGAACCACTGTTACATATTTCTTGTCACCCTAATTGAATGAAAAACTCTAAAGGAAATCACAAACAAATGCTTGAGCATGCTTGAACAGTTCAAGAAATATGTTGCCAGGCTGATCTAAAAGCTATTCTGATCGTAAATTCTGTTATGTTTTTTAGGATCTGCCCAACTAACACAAAAGCTTCTGTAAACTCAAATCTCACAGGTAATAGTAAGAACTTGTATAGAAGTTGCTAAAAAAAAACTGCTTATAGGAACTCTAACTTATGTCACAACTTCTATTAAGTTGTTTAAATACTGTTAAAGAAACTTAACCGAAGATAGTTTTTTTCGGATAAGCTTCTGTAAATAAACTTAGAGAAGTTAGGAGAAGTTTTATCTTAAAAAAGACTAGCTTTTATAAATGCTGTATCTAGTTTTTCGGTAAGACTTTAAAATCTTTTGGTAACGAAGCTTGATAGAAATTTTTGTATTTGTTTTTTTTTTTTTTTTTTAACATTGAGTAATCTAGTTTTTGATTTGATCATGATATAGATAAAATCAAATCAAAACCAAACAAAAACCCTTTTGTTTTTCTGTTGTTTGTTGTTTCTATAAGACTTGTTTTAAACAGTTATACAAGCTCTTCCAAAGCTTTCTGTTAAATCTCATAAATTCGGTAGAGCTTCGGTAAGGCTTCGTTTAAGCTTCTCATAGATCTTATATGGATATTGTTATAAAGGCTCTTAATTAATTAGGATATTCTCCTTCTCCCATGTCCTGATAGCTCCAAGCAAAACTCAGGAAAAGAAGCAGGAAAGAAACAAATTTCATTCGGACTTATTTTAAACACATCTGGCAACCATATTCCCATTGTAACATACTCTATTGTAGCCATAAGGCAATTAATGTACCCAGTAATGGAGTTCTAGGGTATAGAAAAAAAAGGAATCAAAAATCGTGGGCAGCAGCAGCTCTCTCGATCGCTAGTCAAAAAGAAGTAGGTAAGTCCGTCTGGACTGAAGCATAAATAAGCCACAAACACGACCTTAACGCGACAATGTTGACAGCCCAGCAGAAAAAAGAGCAGCTGCTGGTTTTTGGTGTTTCCTTTCAAGTACTAGCAAATGACGACAACGTCAGCCGAACGACTTACAAGAGAAGAGGAAGACCATCAGACTATTATTGTATAGAGACGTGAATTCTGTGTTTGTAACTTAAATCCTTAACTAGAGATTCAATTTACAAACGCAAGGCAAGCCATCAATCAGCGCCTCCAGTGGGGTGCTAAAGTAACCTCTTTACCTTGTTTTTATTTTGTTCCTTTTTTAATACCTAGTATATCTACTCGCAAAGACGTAAACCAAAAGGTTTCAGCTTTTACTTTTCAGTGTTACAGTTCGTGCGCAGAAACGATTGCGCGCGTTAACGGTGGCAATTAAATGTGATCGTTTGATGGTAAAATCCAGAGCAAACAAAAAAAAACAATAAAACAAAAAACACTACGAAATGAAGATAGAAAACATGCCTAACGTTAGATCTACTAAACACATTTGGTGTGTAGGTCTATATAGTCTAGTTAAGATGGCCACAGATGGTCGCACCACAGTGCCAGAGATTTTAACAACTTCATTTGGGAAGCTGCAATTTAGGATGACGATGACGCCATGAGACTATAGAAACGACATTGAGATTTAATTATTTCCATATAAGTTTTGAATGTGTTTTGTTTTGTTTGTTTTCGGATTGTTTTGTATGGATGGATAAGATCGTGCGTGCTACTGACTTTAGCGCTCGCACAGTAGGAGCTTTATAATATTGATGGCAACAAAACAAAAAAAATGATAGAAAAAAACCCACGCAAACACATTTGGAAAACGTTTAAGGTAAAAACTTATCGTTATTTTAAGTGAGAGGAAACACTATAAGTCTTGCAGTGATAGATTGACTTATATATTAAATTAAGTCTGTATTTAGCTTTTAATGGAAGTAAAATGTAATTATTATGACTTTGGTTAAATTGAAATACACTCATATTTGGTACCACATACAGTCCTGGGGACAATCCAATTTAATCCATAATAAAAATAGTTGAAAAAATAAGTGTAAAATAACAGTTTTAGTAATGAGAGTCGGTATATATATTAAATCCATTTATGTACTTTCATAAATCCTTGGACTGTTTAATTTACAGCAAATTAAGTGAAAGGTTGCTAATGAAAAGAACAGACGTGAGATGTCCCAGACTTAAATTATTTTTTCTCACGATTTATTTAAGAACTTAAATAAAACTACTTTCATAAAGCATTTTTATATGTTCAAAAAACCCTAAAAAAACGTTCTTCATACCTAAAAAGTAGTTTTTTTTTCAAGTTGGTTGCTATTTTGCACAGTGTTATTAACATTAATTTTCTTAAAATCATTTTCTTGCTTTCTCTTTCTCGTGAATTTCCACAAAAAATTCTATATAGAAGTGTTTAAGTAGCCGGTAATATAAAATTTTCGAAAAAACATATTCTTATGTGTCGAATAAAATTTTCTTAAAATGGTATGTTTTTTTTTTCTATATGTGAACATATTGGAAATAGAAGAGTTGAGAACCAAAACAGTTAAATTATCCATATTAAAAGGATGTTCGCTGAAAAATAATGAAAATTTAATTTTAAAGCAATATAAGCAATGTAGTGGAGCTTTCCATTGTAACGTATATGAAATTTGTGCATGTTTTTTGGTGTTTGAAATCGATTTTAAGTGCCGTAACAGTTTTTAGATCTATTTGAACACTTAGAAATAATTTTATATTATCCCTTCTATGTAATGAAGCGTCCACAAGTCACAATTTAACAAATATAGTTACCATAAATTAGATACATATGTTGCGTAAAGTATGCGACATTAAGTCCACTACGTTTAAGCGTTTATTTTTACTTAAAACTTGATGAAAAGTTTGGCTAGGTGAATATCGATTTAGGAGCTAAGTTCGCAAACACTTGTTTACTCTTGATAAAGAGTTTTCTGCCTCTAAAGAAGTTTTTCATTGCAATAAATCCCATCTATTACTCATTTTCCTAATTATAAAAAGTTACCATTTTTCATGGAATGCCCCAGTACATGATTTGAGTATGTTTTACAACTTGAAGTTAAAAAATCTGCATCTAAGAAATAAGAAGAGAGACAATTTTTAATAAGCCTTAAATCATGGATAGCATAATTCCATTGCTCCAAATAAATTTTTTTGTTAAAATATCTAACTTTTCATTTCTGTCAAAAAAAAACAAACATCCCTTTGCCTTTGTTTATTGTATAATCTTAAACTCCTTTGGTTCCTGGTTATCATATCAATAGCAACATTTTCACTGAATTTTACAGGTGTTGCATTTTATTTATGTATATTTCTGTACATACTAGTTGCATATCCTCTCATTTCCCTCAAAAAAGTCTTTCTCACGTGAAAAATGAAACTATACTATAGTGAGCCATTATTTTTGACAGTTTTTCGCATTTTGCTTATATTTTAACACTTTTTTCCTAAACCGATACTCATCCTTCAACTTTGAAAATAAATCCGCTAATGCCCTTTATAATTAATATTTCAACTACAAAATCCATTAAAGCTGAAACACAATCACGCTTTAGGGCGTCGCTTCGTTGCGTTACGTTGAGAAATCCTCAAAGCGCGCTTCTGTCACTTTGACTTTGAACAGCTGATTGCAACATAAAATCTGCTGTCAAATAAAAAAAATACAGTCACTCACAAAATTATTGGGCCAAGTCTTTATCTTGATTTAATTGTGGAAAAATGAAAAAGGATATTAATGTGTTTAAAAAATCCATAGAAATTTGTTTATTCTTTAATCCTATAGTTATAAAAACAAAACCAATCAAAATATATTGTTTTTAACAATAAAACTCAGTCTAAAACATCATTAAATTTTTTGTTTTTAATACGTAAATTGTTTTGATTTAAAATATCTCGATGTCGTTTTTTTGTGCAAAATCTGTATAGAGAAATTAAAAAACACACATAGTTTTGCAATAATTTATTTTTTTTTATTCACATTTGGCACAATAATAATGTGGGTGACTGTAACTATGTCTGTTAAATGTCAGAAAGCGAGCAAAAGTTCAGTCTGGTTGAACTTTTGCTCGCTTTCTTACGTTTCCTTACTTTTGTCAAAAAAAGCGTACTTAAGAAAAGCGTCATTGTGTGAGGATACACAGATTTTCTATAGTTGAACTTTTCGCAGTTGTCAAAATCGACGGCAAAGCGTGATTGTGTTTCAGCTTTTAAAACTAATCAGCAAAATGTGTCCAGGTATAACTTTCAACGAAAAACTCCACTGTTACATTTTTTCATAAAAAGGATTATTATTTTTTTTTTTTAGAGTGGTCATATTAGGTCTCATTCTTTCTAGCATTTTAAAAGCCTTTAAAACAAATAGTCATATGGCCAGATTACATGAACATAGATTTCTTGTTTGATCGACCGTTTTCTCATCCCCTACTGTAGAACACGCGACTTAAAACAAAAACAATAAATAAATAAATACAACAAAAAAGTACGTATACGCCAGAGTGCATGTAGAAAACGTGCAAATAATATGGATTAAACAGAAAAATAAAGTCATATCAAATTAGAATCAAAAAAAATATTTCTAAAACAAATACAAACGTAGCAGAAAATAAATATAAGAGGAAATATAAATATACTATTTTATTATAGTTCTGGTAACCAAAAAAGTCCTATTTACAGATTTTTTGGTTATCCTGTAAAACGACTATGGCGTCACATATCGTTTATACCGGGTGTTTTTCTTCAGTGTCACTTTTTTATATGTACATATAATTATTCAATGGTTCTGCCTCCATTTCAATCGTGCGCAAACCTGCGAACTTGACATTGATATCAAATTTGGATATTTATCCAAATAACTAGCCTTTTGAAAGGATTGTTTTATCTTTGCATCGCACAAAACAAGAAATTTTTAATTTTTCTTTTTCAAGTTCCAAAAAAATTCTACTTACATAAAACTTCTGTCCTAACTTTGTCTTTCACGCACTGTTTTCTCAAAGCCAACCTGTTTTTTTAATAACTTCTATAAACACGATCATTTTCTACTATTAACATCGATCATTGCCCACGCCATCTATCGACCACTAGCATATAACCATATCAATAAGGGTTGAATTTCCTTTTTAAATAAATTTCCCATGACGAAGAATTTTGTCGACCATTCATGTCGTTTGGCAGCTGCAGGTTGCGTCCGTGCTACGATGCTGATTTACAAACAAAAAAAAATAAGAAAAAGAACTTCCTTTTGCAGCAACCAACAAATTATGTCCCGCCATCCAAAGAAATGTCATCTTCTCTTACAAGGAAGAACCAAGCACACACATTTCCAGCCATTATCCAGCCATACCCTGATCTTTAGATGATATGTGCATAAAACTATAACCTAACAAATTGATTGACTCACCATCGAACCAGCCAACTTGAAGCAGCAGCATCACCAGAGAAAACCAGCACCAAAATGAACATAAACAACTGCTCGTTCTCTTCCTTTTTTCTTCTATCTAAATCATCATGCAACTGCGGTATCTCTTACATCGGCCATATTTGGTTGATGACCATACAAAACGATTTCGTGATTAATGGTCAACGTCCCAACTGCCACCTAGTTAGGTCGTCGTTTATAGCCCAGTCAGCCAATTGACCAACACAAAACAAACGGCGATTACTATGACGACGACGACGACGGAAGACGGACGCTGACGATAACGACGACCTCATTTCCCTAGTCTCCTCCTTGCTTGCTATACATTATGGCCACCACCACTGAGCGCAAAGAAAATTCTCACCACGTCAAGATTGAAAGAGATTTACAGCCTCGCTTTTCTTGGGGCGATAAAAAACGCTTGATCTTTGGGAGGCAGCCATATTTCAAAAAACCATCATCATCGTTGAGTTCTTTTGCTGCAGACTGATACTAACACGACGAGGATGACGATGACAATTTAGTTTAGACAATGTTGGAGTAGAGCAGTAAATAGTGCGACTGTCTCACATGCGAGGATCAAGAAGCAATAAATCGGAACAAAGTTGTACACATTGACAATGATGACGATGGAACATGCCTACTGTCCTCGGGATGGGACAAGGGACACTCCCTAATTTCTCCCCTCCCCATCACACCACTCTTTCTCTCCATTCAGCGATATAACGAAATTTTTATGAGCGGTAATTACGATGACTTATGGGCCATTATAGCATTCTCGAGTTCGAGTACCCCAGCGCTTTTATGCTTCAAAGTCAAACCAACGCCCATCGTATTCGCAGCGTCGTATATAGCTTCACACGCTGGCTGACTGTGTGGTGTGGTGTGCCGTACTGCAATAAATCCTTCCTCTTCTATATTGCATAGCCTCAGGAATTCGTCGTCTGTATGCCCAAGGAGGCAGCAGCAGCCAGAGCTCTTTAAATTGGATGATGATTCCTTATACCCCCAAACTAAAGAGCATTCCTAACTCTCATAATTTTTTGCTACCCGACGATTATTTTTGTTTCCTCTTGTTCCCGATTCCATCGCTGCCACCAATATGAAAGTGCGAATCTATATAAGTCAGGATCCAGCTACTGCACCTAGAAAAGTTGGAAGAAGAAAAAGAACAAACTATGCTCCTGTATGGCCTGTCCAAGATTAATGGACAGATGAAGCGCGCTGAAATATTGGCTAATGCCATGTCATTAAACCCTGTGCGTCTAGCGCGTTGTCCATTGCACACACACCAAACTATATCTCTATGATGCGGGAAACTTTTGCCGCCATCACTGATGCTGGAGTCTCAGTCTCTCCGATTTAATATTATAGGAAGCTATTTCCAATTGACGACGTCGTTCGTCGTCGCATCGTAGTCGTTCACCAGTAGTCCGCCGCCAAATAGGCTATTGCTACCTGAAATTAGCTATTGTAATGATAGAGCCTGGAAGCCGTTGAAAGGCATTTATGCTGTAGGTTGATTGGCTGTATAGAATGTGGTGAGCGCACGCTGGCTAGAGCGCGCGATGGAATCTTTTGAAATTGCAGAGGATTCCATTGATTTTCTTAGAGCTGAACAATTTTAATATCATCAAGGAGGTTACACAGGAATCATCAAAGGAATCACATGATATTGCCAGCAGGCAGATGTAATGGGTTTTACAATAGTTTCCCAATTAAGTGATTTAACTTTGGTTCATCCTACATAAAAAAAAATTAATGAATTATTTTGATTTGCAAATTATACTTAAACAATTCTGATCAAAATGTAGGTGCTTAAAATTATTACAGTTGCGGTTAAGCTCCTTGAAGTATTAAGAAGTTAATCATGTTTAAAAATGGCAAAAAAATAGTTTTCCCTATATGTCAAATTAGTTCCAAATGTCAGGTAGGTACTTGAGTAGATAATTGCTATTTTATTAATAAAAGCTTTTATTGTTAGACCCAGTGAAAAAACATTGGATAGCATCTAGTTTTTGAAGATTTTTGTGGCCTTGAATTACTGCAGAAAAATAAGTGCCAATCGTCTCCAAAAATTTTGCTTATGTCCGTCGGCCATGGGTAGGTGTTAGGTGATGATCTTACTTACTTTTATCTTTGTAAACTATTGAAATTCTTAATAAATATGATTTAAAATCATGAAAATGTAAAACCAGCATAAAAGTGTTCATATATGCGTTTCGCCCCGATGTAATGGTTGGGCTCATCAGAAGATGACCATTACACCTTGTCTTGACTCATATTTTCATGAATAAATCGAGATTCCATATATTTCCGAGCTGCATAGAGCAACTGCGAATTATATAGTTGCTACAAGTCTTCAAATAAGATAAATTGTAGCTATTTTTATTGCCTTGCTATGGCACTGAAGAAATATTTGACTGTTAACAGTCGAATTGTTTTTTCTTGAACACAGTTTATTTTTAATAAATATGATTTAAAATCATGAAAATGTAAAACGGGGCGAAACGCATATATGAACACTTTTATGCTGGTTTTACATTTTCATGATTTTAAATCATATTTATTAAAAATAAACGGTGTTCAAGAAAAAACAATTCGACTGTTAACAGTCAAATATTTCTTATTGAAATTCGTTTCACTGTTACAACCGCAAAGTTGTCTACCACAAGTCAAGGTAAACTTAAATAACTCCGTGGAAGCTAATAATATGTTTTCGACACAAACCTTAGAATATTCATAGAGTTATATTAGCAGAATTTCAATTTTCAAATTTATTTTGTTCAATAAAATATATTGAGGGAGTAGAGTCGTGAGTGAAAGAGTTTTCTGTTCATTTTGCACGTGAACTACTTCACGTTCGTCGTGCAGCAAAGCTCTCCGATTTTTTCTTTCACTACGAAGGTTAACAGGAACTTTCACGGTTGACCAAGAGCGTTTTGAAGTTTAGTGTTTGATTCGTTAATCGTTTTGCCTATTAAAAGTATTGCGATATTGCGCAATGTCGTCAGCAAAAGAAGCTACAATGTACAAAATATATAAAACGGAACCTAGAACACTACCTTGTGGTACCCCAGCCACTATTTGTTTAAATTCTGTGTAGGTACTCATTTCTTTGTCTAACGCAGAAAATTCTATTCTCTAGAAATTCTCTATGAATTGCATAAAGTCCTTCTGACAGGACGTGTGAATTTGAACTCTTCTCGCCATACTTTGTCAGAAGCTTGCGACACATATAAAAAGACCGCTGAATAAATTTTCTTTTCTTCAAGAGCTTCCTCAATATTATTATTTCTTAGAAAATAATAGCAAACGCCATCTTTGTTGGAACTTTGAATACCTTTCAAGTTGAAAAAAGAAGATTATATTATACATAAATTGAATAATTCAGGTTCGTTGATCTTTTACAAATCTACCAACAGCATATCCAGTGATTTCCAATTATCCAACAATTTCAAAGAACTAAGTTATATCATCTTATTTAAACCCATAATAACAGTTCTTGAGATCAGTAATCTATATTACCAATACAATAGTGTATTCTGGTTAAGCAAATTTGCGTGAATATTAGCATAGGTATACTAAGATATCTTATGTATAAGTCCATCAATGTAACCGTTAATCACAGTGCATTTATCTGGCCCCACCAGAAAATACATATCTTGGGGTCGATAATACGCGCCACCAATAATCCATTATCTAGCTGTCGTGTAATGAACCTAATCTTCATTCACAAATCTTTCCGCCCTACAGCAGCCAGCATTAACCAGAAAAAATACACAACAACATCCCAATGGCCACTTCTGTACATATTGCTGCCGCTGCAAATCCGTATACCATACAAACAACGACAACAACGACAACAACGCGACAACGGCGTCGATCGACATCGCGCGATGGGCATCGAGCACCTGCTGGGAGCATTGGCCAGCAGTGGTGTGTCTATATCCTTGCCTTCAGGCAAATCGTATTATATAGTCGAGCACTAATCTTGAGGTGCTGCCCTCCAGACTTCAGACCGCTTGCAGGGCTATCACGCTTTGATGAATTGCAGTGCAATGAACATCCCAAAAGGTAATCTGCATCCGAGGTGTGTCCACCGGCACCACCATCATCATCATCATCATCATCATTATTGTCGGCGGCAGCGGTAAGAAGGACAATTTCGCTATGGCGCACGCGTATATATCCTTCTCTGGCGTTGGAGCTGAATTTTTACCTTGTGTCCTATTGGACAATCTTGTCTACAAGATCGAGATCATGTTACTATCGCGCGATCTCTTGAATGATTATTAATTTGATTTAAGATCATTGCCGGTCGGAATTGCGCGCGACATAAGAAGAGAAAGGGTATAGAGTAGAACTTGTCCTGGACCTGGTTCAACGTCCTTGATGCGTGATGTTGGGACATAAAATCACTAACATTTACATATACCTACTCACATAGAATGTGTATTCGAGTAAGTATATGGAGAGTCACCATCAATGAAATGTTGATTGGAGGGATCCATTAATTTCTTCGATGATGAATTGACGTGTTGTATAGTCCAAAGTTAAAGGCTCCCAAAGGATTTAAGCTCTCAGAAGAAGACACAAATGAGCGTGCCCAAGAAAATTCAAGATGTCTCGAAAGCAAAGATGAAATTATGACACTACCTAGACTAGATAGTAGATAAGGAGATTCCTCCAGACCACTTAATAGATGTTTAGGTTGCTTTTGAGCTGCGCATTGCTGCACTGCCCCAATACAACAACTGTGCTGAAACATGTTTGACATGTTGTTGCAAACTCTGTTATTATGTAGATTACTGTCTCTAGACCATTTTCATACAACTTTCAGAGAAATAATGGTATGATGTTGTTTTTTTGTTTTGGTTTTCGTATAGTTGGAAGTAACCGAAATAGATTTTTATGATTCATAAAAAGGACACTTGGCAAACTTGAATTCAAGTAAAAGGAGATAATAACGTAATTATTGGGGTTTTAATTTCACTGAGATGGGATCAGATTAGAGAACTATTAAAACTAGTATTCAAGCTAGTAAAGGCATTTAAACCCAACGTCAATAAAATAAACATCTCGTAAAATTGACCAATACCTGGAGTTGTTTTCAAACCACTTCTAACATGACTTTTTACAAAGCTAGGAACTTCAAATTTGCTAGACATATGAAGAAAAGTTGTTAAAGCCAATATGTCAAATTTCATCTCTCTGACATCAAAGACTTTTTCATAAACAAAATTAAGAAAAAATATAAAATTATCGTTGAATTGACCAATACCTGGAGTTGTTTTTGAACCACTTCTAACATAAGTATAAATCAAGCTAGAACCTTGAAATTTGCAAGACATGTGAAGAAAATAAATTTAAGCTTACATGTCAAATTTCATCTGTCTGACTTCGAAGGGTTTACTTAAAAAAAATATAAGAAAATTTTAATATTTTCGTTGAACTGACCAATACCTGGAGTTGATTTCGAATCACTTCTAACATGAGTTTTAAGGAAGTTAGACATTTCAAATTTGCAAGACATGCGAAGAAAAGTTGTAAAAGCTAACATATCAAGTTTCATCTGTCTAGCTTTACAGATTCTCAAACACAGGGGCCTGTTTCAAAGATCATGCTTCACATAAAATCAATAATTTTGACAGCTTTGTTACACTTATTTTGTTTTTACATGTTTTATTATTAAAATTACGTAAAAAGCATCGAAAATGAAGAGTTTTTATTCTTATTTTCTTAAAAAAATGAATAAAAAAAATGCAGGACCTTTGGAAACCTTGTTGCTCAAAATTAGAGTTTTCAAAAAGTGATAACTCAGGAGACCAAAACAAATGTTTCAAAAGAAATCATTAAATCTAAAAGATATTGCATTTTTTTTAACAGATACTCCTAAGGTTACCACATCATGCAACATTCCCATTTGAAACCGTTCGAGTCTTGTTGAATATACGGCTATCGCCTGTAACACATCACCTTAGCCATTATTACCTTACCACCCATGTTATTATCAATTATTATTATTTTTTTAGACAACCAGCCATCTCTAAAGTTATTTCTTCAAGTGGGTAGAAAGATAGCTTCATAACATATATAAAATGGCGTCAAGCTCATTTATATTTAATATGCAGATGCAGGCATATAGTAGACATCGGATCGGATGGAAGAGAAAGAAAGAGATCCCAATTTGATGCAACGATATTGTCGATTAAAAATCCATTCAACCATCACTTGGGTTGGCATTTCAATTTTAATGGTTCCTATCTGCGGGAACATAAACACGAAACAAGCATCTTTATGGAGCCCATAAAATCTCTTAAAACACCATTGTCTAGAGCTGTCCACACAGCCTACGGACAAAACGAATACCTCAAAGATCATGTGCACCAGCATCAATTCAGCATCAGTTGCATAGAGGCTAGAGAGATATTCCCGATCGATTTTTAGTGCATGATCAGCACAAAATATCTTTCTCTCTTTCGTAGCATTTCACAGCGAATAACCCAAGATGATCATTAAGCACGCGGTGTGCACCAAAACAGACAGCTAGCCGTAAAGCAGTCAGCATCAAAGTATACCAACAACAACAAAAACGAAAAAAAAATGGATATGGAAGTCCTCTCTGTATAAAGTTCTGTCCGACCGACCGACTTCGACATCGACATCATCGATGGAGCAGTCACTTGGGCAAGGTCATCGTGAACATTATGCAACGTCCAAAAGGTTAATTGCCTCACTATGGAGCGAGTTGTGCAATAATTCCGCTATGGCTAGTAGTGGTCATATGGATTTGCTTGGTGTTAGTGTTAACTAAACGCTAACGCTAGTTCTGCTGACGCTTATAGCTTAGCACACTGGAGCGTCATTAATGGCAATTAGGAGGTGATGTATTCGAGCTATTAAATTGGTTATTGCGGGATATAGAAATGGTTGAAAGGTATTTCTCTCTTGGGTGCAAAGGTGGCTAAAATAGAATGACTGGGAGTTTTTGTTTGTGATTTCTAACGTGTTTGTGTGTGTCTTTTTTTTTTCTTTGCGTTTTGTGGTTTAAAGCTTGTCAGTAATTAGTCTTTAACTCAAGGGGGCAAATTGAGTTTTATTTTTTTTTTGAAAATAAATTGACGTGGCACAAACTTTGATTGCATGCCAAAGAGGTGGTGATTTTAATGATGTTACAAATTATTTGAAACAATTTTTTTTTTTTCAAGTTTTATATTTTCAAATTGATTCTAAAAGTGTTTTATAAATTCATTATTTTGAACGCTAACTAAAGTTAAACATAGCTAGAGACTTGACATTTTTAAGCTATTTTTCAAAACTTGTGTAAAAGATAAATTTTTCAAATGCTTGGACTAACGGGTTCTTGAATTACAGTAGAACGTGAATTATCTGAAGCCTGAGACAAGCAAAAAAGATAAAACCAAAAATTGGCAAGTTTGGTACATAGCTTTAAGAAACATTTTATAAAAATATATTCAAAAATGGACTCTTTTTTTTGAACATCAAAAAATACTAATTAATGAGATTTATTTAATGAGAGACGGCCACAATCCAAACATTATTTTTAAACCAGAAAACCCTGAATACCGAAAATCCAGAATTCTGAAAACCCTGAATTCCAAAAATTCAAAATCCAGAAATGAAATGGGTTTTCGGGATTCTAAGTTTTCGGGTTTTTGGATATTAGTGATTTCGACTCCAACCCTTTTTATAATTTATATACTAAATAAACATCAAATCAAAAATCCTGTAAATTTTTTTTAGATTTACAAATACCAGGAACTGTCCAATCACTTCTTCTAACATAAGTTTTAGTAAATCTAGAAACTTCAAATTTGCAAGACATGTTCAAAACAGCATTTGAAGCTAACTTGTAAAATTTCATTTATGTGATCTAACAGGTTGTTGAATTAAAAAAATTCAAAATAATGCTCACGATTCAAAGAAATTTTCCATACTATTCGAACAAAATTTAACAGCTTAATTTCTTAAAAACCAACAATTTTCGTTATTTCGCTACAGAACAGACAAAATTAAGCACGGTAGTGCCCAGCCAAGTTCTCTAGCAACTTTGGCACTACACCCTTATTTACAGGAAACAACTCAGGCCATTTTCGACCCCCCTCCAACTTCTATACCAAATATGTCAGAAATTTGAAAGTCGCTCCATTTGTTGAACTAGTCAAAAACAAACTCCTTACCAAATTTCAGCTACCTAGGACGAGTAGTTCCTGAGATATAGGGCTTCGAAAATCTCAAAAACCGTAACTGACTGACTGACTGACTGACTGATTCACTCACTGACAGATCATCAAAATTATGGAGAACTTCCCGATATCGTAGAAACTTGTAATTTGGCACAGTGATGGGGGCTGAGGTGCATACAAAGGAAAAAATCGAAAATCTGAGATTTTCAATTCAGGGGGCGTGGTAACCGCCCATTTTCGGTGAATTGTCATCAAATATTTTAGAGCACTTCTAACTATCGTAGAATCTTGAAACTTGGTAGATTGATAGAGCTGGTGGTTTATACAAAAGGAAAAAATTTTAATTTGAGAATTTTGGCCAGGGGGCGTGGTAACCGCCCATTTTTACTAAATTTTATCAAATTTTTTAGAGCACTTCTGACTATCGTAGAATCTTGATACTTGGTAGAATGGTAAAGCTAGTAAGTTATACCAGTTTGAGAATTTTGGATAGGGGGCGTGGCAACCGCCCATTTCTGCTGAATTTTCATCAAATATTATAGAGCATTTGTAACTGTCGTAGAACCTTAAAATTTGGTAGAATGGTAGACCCAGTAGTTTAAACAAAAGAAAAAATTTAAAATTTGAGAACTTTAGACAAGGGGCGTGGTAACCGCCCATTTACTCTGAGTGTTCATCAACTGTAGAGATTTTAAGTTCTACAGCAATACCTTGCAAAAAGTAGTGAAATCACAACAAAAACATTACTGTTAAAAAAAAAAACAAGTTCTCCTATGTTGAAGTTATGCTGGCACAAAAAGTACTGAGATGTAAAAGTGTACCAAGTTCTAATGTTTGGGTTCAAATTTGTATCAATAAAATTTTGATTGTTTACTTGGCAATTTTTGAAATAACTTTAAAAATCGGTAATTAAAAGAAAAATTGTCAAGAGAGCAATCAAAATTTTATTGATACAAATTTGAACCCAAACTTTAGAACTTGGTACACTTTTACATCTCGGTACTTTTTGTGTCAGCATAACTTCAACATAGGAGAACTTGGTTTTTTTTTTAACAGTAATGTTTTTGTTGTGATTTGCATATTCACCATTCCCCCAGAAAGAGTGAATACCATTCAAATAAATCACAAATAAGATAAAAGATTTCACTTATTTTGTTTTAGAATACCATAAGAATGAATAATAACGGCTCCATAGAAATTGAAATACCTACTTTTCTTTATATCGCCGACAAAATCTCTTTAAAAAAAAAAACATAAGATGAAAACAAAAATGCTTCAATGAGTTTGGTGAATAGAAAGAAATACTTAGTCAGTTAGTGGAAATGTCTAAGAAAAGAGTTCAGCTTTCTGGATGAGTTAACATCATGGTCAAAACCAAAAAACCAACAATAAGGGTTGAAATTCTATTAATGTTTGTTTTTTTTTTTTTTAAGAAGAAAACGAAAAAATATACATGAATAAAAAAAGTCACAAAAAAGATAGACCAATCACCTTTTAGAAAAATCTCGTTTTAGGATATGTGAAAAATTTTCGAAGGGGAACTCAAAATTGTGAAAGGACTTTCTTTAACATACGTGTATCTCCAACTTCTTTGTCTATATCGACGAATAAAAAACAAATGTGAAGGGTGGCTTTTCATACCCAATGTCTTAACAAGCACACATGAGACAAAGTCTTCACCCAAATAACATTTACGTCACACCCGAATCGAATTGTATTGGAAACTCTATATAACCCTAGACAAAGACTAAACAGAAACCAAAAAAATAGGCTGAACCCCCCCCCCCCCCCCCCACACATGATATTTGCGACAAAATTAGAATAAATTGGCAGTAGTTGTTGCTGTGCATTCAACCAACCACATGAATTTCCAGCAGCCAGCGCACCCAATTCCTTTTCCTTTCGATATAAATTTAAATTGGATGAGAATATGAACTCTTGCCAAAGGTAGAGAAAGACAGGAGTCAAATCACAAGTCAAGGGTATATGTCTACGTCTTCCAAATAAAAATCAAACAAACTTCAATATCTGAATAACCGAAGAGAAGAGGATATGTCTAGGATGAGATAATCAAGACTTCATGCTACGACCTTATAGTAGAAAAGGTAGGAATCACAAAAAAAATTGTGTCTTAAAAAAAAGTCAAATTTATTTGACTTATCGATGTATGTGGTGGGTGCATGCAGATGAGGATAAATTTGATTTGATGTAAGAAATCATGATATAAGCACAAATTATGGTAAAAAATTGAATCAATCATGTTGAATTATTAAATTTTTGTGTATCGTTTGTTATGAATGATGAAGTTGATGTTAGAAAGAATACGTACTTATGGGACGAGGGCATATACCTAAGGTTAGGGGGTTGTCAATGAAGACATCATTGGAGTGCCATTAAAGAGGAAATATTTATCGATACATAAAAACAAAGATTCCGAAAAATTAATTGGTCCGTTTTCAAAACATTGATTTTTCAAAATTTTATTTCAAAAGTCATTTCTGTGTTCGTTAAAATCGATTAAATTGTTTACGAGAAAGTCAGACTTCAAAGAAAGCTAATCCTAGAATCATCAATCCACAATATTAGTCAATCCGATTTCTATGCCCCATATTAATCGTTTGAGAAAATGAATTTTGCTCATTATTTTTATTCGAGAACTTTTCTGATCTTTTTACAGTTGTTCTATTATTAGGAACTATGACAAATACGATAGAGATATAATTGTCACAACAAAAACATTACTGTTAAAAAAAAAGCCAAGTTCTCCTATGTTAAAATTATGCTGGCACAAAAAGTATTGAGATGTAAAAGTGTACCAAGTTCTAATGTTTGGGTTCAAATTTGTATCAATAAAATTTTGCAAGGTATGGCATATTTGATGAAACTTCAGTGGAAATGGGCGGTTGCCACGCCCCCTGGCTGAAATTCTCAAATTTTAAATTTTTTCCTTTGCATAAACTACCATCTCTACCATTCTACCGAATTTCAAGATTCTACGATAATCAGAAGTGCTCTATAATATTTGATGAAAATTCAGCGGAAATGGGCGATTGCCACGCCCCCTGTCTGAAATTCTCAAATTTTAAATTTTTTCCTTTGCATAAACTACCATCTCTACCATTCTACCAAATTTCAAGATTCTACGATAATCAGAAGTGCTCCATAATATTTGATGAAAATTCAGCGGAAATGGGCGCGAATGCCAAGCCCCCTGAATTGAAAATCTCAAATTTTCGATTTTTTCCTTTTTATACACCACAAGTCCTATCACCGTGTAAAATTTCAAGTTTCTATGATATCGGGAAGTTCTCCATAATTTTGATGATCTGTCAGTGAGTCAGTGAAACAGTGAATCAGTGAGTCAGTTACGGTTTTTGCGATTTTTGAAGCCCTATATCTCAGAAACTACTCATCGTAGGAGGCTGAAATTTTGTGAGGTGTTTGGTTTTGACGAGCTCAACAAATGTAGTGAGTTTCTAGCATCTTTGGTGTGGAAGTTATAGGGGGGTCGAAAATGGCCTGAGTTGTTTCCTGTAAATAAGGGTGTAGTGCCAAAGTTGCTAGAGAACTTGGCTGGGCACTACCGTGCCCCTTGATTATAAAGAAATCTTAAACTTTTCGAAATTATATTTACCTCTCAAATTAAAAAAGTATTATAAACCAAAATGGCTTCAATGGCAAAATTTGTTCGGCGAAATTAAAAAAAAAAACGCAAGGATTGCAAAATTTTTACAAACAAAATTATAATTCCAGAATAGTTTGTATGTACCAAAATCTATGAGCGTTAATAATTCATTTTATTCTGTCAAATCTTTTGGACACTAAAAAGGATCTCTCAAACAACAAAAAAACATATAATTGAAATATGTAATACTCAAAGCCTCATGTGCCTTTTATGTCACACATTGCAGCAGCAGCCTCGCATATTATTTTTACCAGTTTAATTGCAAATCCTTTCCCTCGAGTAGCGTGATACTTTGCTACTGGTTAATAGCGCTTTATAGTATTCGTTAGTCCTGGGATAAAACAAAAGATTTCCCTCTAGCGGAATTATGAGTAAAAAAAAAATAATAAAAAAAAAAGAGTGTAGTGGTGTAGAGTAGTGTGGTAAACGGCGGAAGGATATTATTTTTTCCCATTTTTGTTATATTTTTTTTTGTTTGTATGCAAAAAAAAAAATAACCAACCAACTGAAAGAGTGAGATTTTTCATCCATGCAACTCATTACTTGGGCTATTATCCTTGTGAATTTTCGTGTATATTCCACTTGAGACGTTCTTTTGTTTTCGCCTGCAATCATTTGTTTATATGTACCTACACATTTTGTTTTATATTTTTTTTTTTTTTTGGGTTTTTTGTTTATCAGGGTCCTTTAACATTTGCCGCTCAGTGTTTTTATATTTTTACACTTTTTTTTTTCTAAGGATCCATCTTTTGACGAAGGGGTTTTTGTATACACAGTAAATACACACTGGATTCTAAGATTACCATTTTACATTTTGGCTGGGACTAAACAACAACAAAAAACAGAAGAACGAAAGAGTGTCCTTTTGTACTTTTTATGAGAAAGGCCTTATAAGTATCTGAGGGATTCTATTATGTAAGTATTTCGAGTTTATTCTCTCAAGCTTCTAGACTAAGGATTAAATTTTGATACTTTGGATATTTTATGTGCACCAGATTTAGAAGGAGATTTGTATTTTAAAATATATTTATAAGTGGGTATTTGGTGACGGACGGAAGGTTTCAAGGATCAAGTTTATTATGTTGTATGTACTTCACTGCATTCTCATCATGCTGTAATTTCGAAATGCTGTCGTTTAAATTTCCAAAAAAAGGGTTTTTTATCATTAAATCCTTCTAGATTTTCTAAGGGCCAGTTGAACAAACGTAGTTCATCCTTGATTTTGGAATTTAACTTGCCGATTTCGGCGTTTTAGCTGTGGTTTAAATTTGGTTCAATCATGGATTTGGCTATTCTAACATTTATGTATGAACCCTAAACTAATGGTAAACCTTAGTTTTAGCAACGGTTTCAAAAAAAAAAAGTTTCTAAACTATGGATCACATATTTTTATGACTGAGCCCTAATTTGGCAAAACCTACATTCTTCAAATTCTTCAAAATCATTAAAAAAAAAAACGAAAATTAATTCGTTATACATTTATCAAAATTTGAAAAGATAAAAATCAGTAATTAACAACTCTCTGTCAACTATTAGCATGACAAACAACATGTCTTTATGGCAATAAATATTTGGATGACTGAAGCTGCACCTTCACAAATATCTAGCTAACTTTATGTTATGCACACCACAAAACATCAAAATCATTGGACATTCGAAACAAAACACCTGTAAGCTTGCGCACGCAAAGTTACCTACCATACCAATTCGCGCAATCCGCCACACTCATATAGCGATTAATAAATTTTGATTGAAATTCACAAATCGATTGCAGAATTGAGTTCGCCCATATTAAGCCTGTGCCAAAGACTGTCTCTAAGCGGGTGCAGGTGATTTGCATTTGCATATCACATGCGCTTTGTCACTTCGCTAAGATATTTGTCAGATAGTTGCGAATCTTGAAATCTCTTCTCGTTCAGAGCTGATTGAGCTGTTGGTATGCGGAGTGTGTCTGTTTGCTTGACGTTGTTGGCCCACACTGAAGTCTTTCTGAGATTTGTAGTTATTTTTTTGTATAACCATTTGTTTGTCGATTGAGGTTTGCGAACTTTGCTCAAAGACGTTTTGGGCAATTTGTCATGCTTACGTACGACTTTTGGGGGTTTCTTTCGAATTCGACTTGATTGCCAGAGGCTGGTTGCAACTGTCAAAAAAAATACGAGAGAAACTTGCCCGGTGGTGGCGGGGGGATGTGTAGAGAGGGAGATTTTTAACCAATTGTCACGAAGCTATTTATTATAACACCTGAGGCTGATTAACCTGCCACAAAAATACATGCGCGGCCCCATAAGCATTCTTATGCAAATCGTTCAGGTGGTCGTCTTATACTCTCTCAAAGCCTCGTCGCAGTCATCATCATCACCATCATCGTTGTTGTTATATTAGCCTTTTTGTATACATAAGTTGTTGGTATTTTTGTGTGTTTTTTGACAAATGCCGTTGTATTGCCAAATGATGTCGGCGATAAATTGTCTCATGTCGCATGGGGAGAGCAGTCGATTTTCAGGCAAAAAAACAAATTAAAAAAACAGAAAATAAAGTGAAAAAAGTTAAATAGGTATCTATTTGGCACACAGCACAGGCAACAGGAGCGCAAGCGCAACGTGGTAATTGCTTGTTAAGCTTTCAAGGCAGACATTCCTCGTAGAAGGTATATAACAAACATGTCGGCGGTTAATATTGTTGGCACTCAGTGTTACTTTTTGGAAACACCTGCGCGCATTATCTCCAAATTTACTGCACTGCAACTTGTGTAACTCCTACATTATGGTATAGGATAGGATACCTTATAGCTCTGTAAAGTTTGCCATAACTGCGCTGAAAATGATTAAGGATTTTTTCGCGCATGCTGACTATAGATACGCGAGAAGTCTTTACGGACGGAATATATATGAGCAAGTTTGTTTTGTAATTCATCTTGGTGAGAAAAGAAACACTGTTTACTTCGGTTACACTAATTTTTCATAATGACATTTTGGACATGTCAGCTGTTTGTTCATTTTTGACAGCAAGGTATTTTTTGTTTTGGCGGGAATATTGACAGTTAGTAATGAAAATTAGTTTTTCGAATGACACCTGCATGGCATTGGAGTGTTAGAGCAGTGAATTTTGCCTTCTAACAAAACTTTAAGGCAGTGTTCTAAAATTTCTTTTTTGTTTTTTTTTTTGTAGGAATCTTAAAGAAACCTTTGTTCTACACCAACTGTCAGGGTTTATAAGGCCAAATTCTGCATTCCACAATCTGCAGTTTTTTTTCATTATTTAGTGAAGTATTGGAGGAGTTAACGAATTTTCCCAGTTTTCGAAAATTACTCTTGGATTCTTATAGTTCACACATAAGGAACAAATAAAGTAGTGGCCTAGTGACTTCAAATTCTCAACCGTTCTCAACCATTCAGTGGCAGACACACTGCCTTAAAAAAATATTTTTTGGCAGGGTAGACTGGGATTCGAACCTAAACCATAGTAGCCGTTACTACAGGTTTTACTTCATAGTTCACCCTCTGATAAAATTTTCTGAATGCAGAGGCAGACCCATCATAAGTAACTAAGTTAAGAAAACGACCAAATTCGATCACAGTAATCCGACAAGCTTATCCCAACCAAAATCTTAAGACATAATCAGTTTTGAATAGCCGTTAAGGAACGAGAAGAAGAGTGCAATTCAGGTCACACATGCAATTGAATAAGGATCTATCCAATTTGTGAAAAGAAACTGGTAATGAGTTGTAGTTTGCTGAAGGAAAAAGAGGAATTGGTCTCTAAATATGTGAGGTCTTTTCGTACGCAAGTAAAACACTTGCTCATAATACTAACAGAAAAACATCAATTTTAATAAAATCATGAAAACTGTTTTCTTCGGTAGTAATATATCCAAACAAGAAATAACTTTCGTTCCATGAATAATCCAATTCGTCACGCTGCGAAGTATTTTGTATGTACTCGTAGTTGGTGTAATAATTTGCAAGCCAATAACTAATTCCGATTATATTATTACCGTTTCCCACTTTTATAGTTTCGGTCTCTTGATCATCTCTCACCAGCACTCGCGTGCTGTCAAAGTTCAAGTGGAACAAATAAGTTCCAACGATTGATTTAGTGAAAGGCGATTCATCATTCTGTATATCCGTTGTGATGTTATTTCCAATTGCAAACCAACCAAACCATCATCATCCATCCAACATCCAGCATACAATCTCTGTGATACCTATCATCATCATGGTTTTTGAGACGATCGATCGAACCATTTGCCTTCTGGCTGACTGACTGTGAAAGAAATTGCGAATCGTTCATGAAAGATGTGCGAATAAATTATGCTCGAATGGAGTTTTGAGATGAATTTTCGAACGAACCCCTTTCCCGAGAACTGATGATGAGATGACAGCAAAACAACAATGATCATCATCATGCTCATCAACCAAAAATCATGGCACGCTGCTGTCTTGTTAGACAGAACCAGCTTAATCACCTAAATCAGCTGAATTGCAACGCGATTTAAAGTTTATTCGCACTTTGTTGATGAGAATAAAAACAACGACAGCAACGAGATGACAAGATGACAGCGACAACGATGGTGATGGTGAGTGGGTCAAGTGATTACTGCGCGATTGGTCCCTATGTCTTTCCAATTTACTTTGACACGTTGTTACATCGTCTATAGTCTTCCATATCGACGGATATCGGTGATAGTTATACACGGCCAGAGGCTGGTTGTTCGCTGATACGGAGACAAAACTAGCTATGTTCTCTCTGCTGTTTGTTTTGCCCATTTGGCGTGTGATTTATGAAAGTAAAAGTAACGATCCGAGCAACAACATACCAAACAACAACAGCCAGCAGCTAGCAGCTGGTTCTACAAAATCCCAGACAAGAAGACAACAAAACTAACCCGGCTAAGGTTATGTATACCACTTAATCCCAACACAGATCTATCTATGGTAGTGTATTACTGTTTGTTTTATAATTCTCTCGTAGAGATAGATCGGTGGTGTCTCTTCGTTAGGAATTTTTAAAAGAGTGAGGGTTACATAATGGTGATATGCTTTTTTTGACATTTTGTTGTAACTGTCAAACTAGCAAACGGTTTTTAATAATTGGACCATATTCGCTGCCTACTTTAAGTTGAAACGAGTTTCTAAAAAAATATGTTAAACAATATCTTCTTTAATATATACAAGTAGTAACCAAGGAAGCTTTTAGAGTTTGACAGATGCTATTTTATGTACCTATTTTACTCTGGAGATTGTGCCCCGCACTATCGATTCGTTTTATCCCCATCGTCCCAGCTCTATTACAGAATGATAATCATAATCGATATGTCAAAATTAAAAGACCTGTTTGATTTTTATTGAGAACTGTCAAAAGTCTGTTTTAAAATCGACAGCACTGTTCTAGATGATTATTTCTTAAAGTTGGAACTGTTTTTTTTTTTTACTATGCTGCCAGATAGATATCCAATGCCGTTCTTTGCCGTGTGTATTATGGTGCTTTGAGCCCGATCTATCGATCGTTGTTACGATTATCGCTTACACGATTGCATTTTGTATATCATATCCATAATGACGGTCTATTGAATGGGAGGGTGGGCAGTAGGCGGGGAACAGAGAGCAAAAAAAATAAGCCTCTCTTTATGGTTTGATAAAGCATAGTTCTAGGACATATTACTGTGGCGGTATGGGCTGCTGCGGTGTAGTGGTGGCGGTATACTTGTTATGTGTGTGCTCGATATCTTTCGATCTCGCAACGCGATATCGATATTGTTGGCGTTCCTATAAGAGCCAGCAAGCAGCGCAGCAGCTGCTGTGGCACGAAATGATCTTCACAAATCTTTCGTCCTCGTTTCGTTTTCGGTTGTAACGACAAGGTAAAGAATGAGTGTACCTAACTTACTAACAACATTACAACAACAACAAAAAACAAAATGCACATGCAGCACGTTCAACATCCACCTTCTACACCAATTCTTTTTTTTTTTTGTGCTTATTTTTATTTTTTTTCTTGTGTATAAGAAGCTCGAAATTGACGGGTGGCTTATGGTGCAGTAAAATTAAACCTCCTCTTTTGGGTTGATGGTGGCGCTGCACTTTTTGATCGGAGTCACGATAAAACGTTCGATGTTGATTTGGTAAAAGGTCGAGGGTAGGACTTGGATTTTTCTTGTAAAACATTTTGTGAAATGACAATAGGTTGACTTGGAGAAGTTAACCTCTTTTTTTTTTCTTTTTTGTTGTTTTTGTGTATATCGATTTTTGACCTATTAAATTGTGTGAAGGTATCTATGGTATGGCTAGACGTAACAAAAACAATAACAAAAGGTTGTAGAAGAAGCTAGTAGCGATAAAGAAGTGAAATAAAAAGTTATGGTACCTAATAGAAAATTGATTGAGATACTTTTTTGGAATATCAGGATTTTTTTCACGTGTTTTACTTTAAAGAGAGAATTATTGTTGTGTTTTCGTTTCCATAAAAATATTTCGTGGGAATTTGATTTTTTTGACGAATTTTTTGTGAGACATTCATCGACATGATAAAATTCAAAAGACAAAATGGGGAATGGGTAAATTTTGTTTCTTGTATGTATATGAACCATGCATTACTGCATAAATGTTCGTTCTTGGTGATTCTCATAATTTTGAGGGATAGGAACTTACATATTTTGTATCTTAATGTTGGCTCAATATGCAAGTTTCTTTTGTTTCTTGAATGAAAAACCATGCATTATTGCATAAATATTCGTTCTTGTTGATTCTCATCATTTTGAGGGATAAGTACTTTCTTGTTGATTCCCATAATTTTAAGGAATAAGTTCGTTCTTGTTGATTCTCATAATTTTGAGGGCTAAGTTCGTTCTTGTTGATTTCCATCATTTTGAGGAATAAGTTCGATCTTGTTGATTGTCATTATTTTGAGGGATAAGTTCGTTCTTGTTAATTCTCATCATTTTGAGGGATAAGTTCGTTCTTGTTGATTCTCATCATTGTGAAGGATAAGTTCGTTCTTGTTGATTCTCATAATTTTGAAGGACATCCTATTTAATTACAATATTTCAAATAAATACGTTTCACTTCTTCCATTTACAAGTAGGTACAAAAAACATATTTAAATTGGAAAAATTTCGAAAACTACTCCTCGTAAAAGTGAATTCATAGCCACTCCTAGCATTTACGCACTTTCCTGCTTGTTGAGATCCTTCTATAATAACAAGTGACAAAATAATTTTGGTTTATAATTAAACGTTTTAACTTCGGCTTTAAACAAGCTTAGCTGATTAAAAAAAACATTTATACCATGCAAATTTGATCATTAAACCGTTATTAAGGCAGTAAATTCAATCAATTTAGTTTGAAGACCTATTTAACATGCAGAGGGAAAACTTTGAATAGCCGCAGGGTGCCCATTTCTGCATCATTATATTTGAATTTACAAAAAAAATTTCTCAAACCTCAAACTTGTTGGGTCGGGTTGTTTATTATAAAATTTTCAAAAAAAAAAAGCGTGATTTAGCCAGATTGATCATCATTATCATCACATGCACAAACCAGTACACAGTACATCCCTCTATACCTATAAAGAGCCTGCGATGCAAATCACTCAAGCGTGTCAGAGCCAAACACACGAATATATAAATCTATAGCTTATCGTCATCCAATGAAAATTATATTCCAACGATGACTAATTGGCCAGCAATATTTTCAGGTGTCACGACCATTTGCATAATTGCTCAACAGCTCCAATTATGACAGAGCGCGCTATCTCTGGGTGATGGAATGTGTGTCGAATCCCATTAAAGTCGCGCTAGTAAGATCGTTATTTTATTTTTAAGTTGAGAGTTCCCATGCTCGACGAGGATTTGTACGTCCATTTCGCGTCATGTTTCTGTAATAAATTGCCATGTAACGTGGGGGTCTGTGTATGCGCCCAAAGACTCCATTCAAGCGCTAAAGTATTCGTACATTATATGCACTCAATGCCGGAAGAGTGTGCCACAATGAAGTCGTAGACTTGTTAACAAGGAAAGATACACCCTTCGATGTAGCTATAAGAGCGCTCTAGAAGTTGTCAACGCACGCTTTAGATCGTGTCCAAGTGGGCACAGCCTTTATGCTGATGGGTTTGTTCCTTTGAAAGTCTATCTCTTCTATTGTGAGAGCCACGACACGACCCAAACGCACAAGCCACGCCACTTCACGATGAAAGTTTTGCATGTTCGCCAAATTGAAACTAAAATCCTTTCTATGTCAACCATAAATTTTGGCCTATCCTAGTGTAGGCATCGATTGTGTACAAATTGCTCCAGAGAGAGACACCAGGTGTAGGTATGCGTGTATTAAGCGTAATTCCTGCGATGATGTGCTCCAGCAAAGACATGTTATTCCTTCCAAATACCTACCCGTAACATATACATAAATGCTTTCCGAAAAGACTGTGTGGGCAAACGTAATTGTATGAAAATGTTGATCCTGTTAGCCCGTTTCATTCGAGATCGGGAATAGAATTACACTAGATCTGCATCGGTACAAACATGGCGTAGTAGTAATAATATGGTGCATAATTGGATACGTGTTATGATGCCTACGTGAAGTCTATAAAAAAAAAAGGGGAGCCTAGACACTCTCATGGTAGAGCTTATGTGAGGTATTAATTTGCAAATCTCAGGTCAGTACATGCTGATTTATTTAAGTAGCAGGGTTGGGTGAGTAGATTTGCGCGCGCCACCATATCGATATAGTAGTTATTCATATGCGTGTTCATGTTTAGCAGACTTTAAATCATCTACTTGTGGTGAGCTCTCTGATGGAAGCGGAAACACCTGGCTCTTGTGCATTGATGATGATTGATGCATTTAGCGAGAAGTGGAATAAAAAATTTCTTCAGGACAAAATTATAGATGGAACTTGTAAACGGACGGAAATGAAAAATGAGTGTCTATGTAAAGTGAAGGGTAATTGGGCATTGGTCTAGAGAGTCCAATTTATACTGATATGTGAGTAGAGAGAGGATTTTAAATAATTTCGATAGAAAAAGGAGCTTAGAAGTGAGATGATGTGAAGAGATAGTTTGAGAAAGTAACAAGTATAATTTAAAACATCCGAATCAGTGATCATTCAGAACTACTATTCTCTGTTTAAATTCTAGTTTTTCATGCTATTCTTAATCAGTGAAAGCCTCGTTCGACAAAGAGCATTTTTGACGAAGAATTTTTGTGACTCAAGGGTGCGATGGAGCGTTACTTAGGATTCCCTTCAATAAGCTCTCCAAAATGATGGTTCGAACGTCACGTTTAAAAACTCTTATCGAAAAGTAAGTTACAAAATTTAATTGTTTTTTGAGCCAGTACACAGATTTCCACTTTTTGTTTATAATTTTTATCATTAATTTATTGCTCACAATTTTTCTAAAAAAAAATTTTTTTTATTAAAATTAAAAATTAAAATATTAACTTTTCAAAAAAACTGAAAAATCAAGATTACGTACAAAACCTCAATATTGAACTGCTATCAGCACCCTCTTGCACTTAAGATAGTGACTTCAAATTTAACAACGTTTATTTTATAGATAAGTGGGACAAATTTAGCGGGTATCAAAAAAAATGTTTTTTGGACCACACTATTCTGCATGCTGTACCTGTGCCAAACTTCCTATTACCAAGAAACCTTTTTGAAAAGGTAAAAATAGTGGAAAATAGTCAACTCTTGTGATGAATTACTCAAGAATACAATAATTTGCATTAACCGATTCAAAAATCAAAAAAAAAGTTGCTCATACACCACAGTGACCCCAAAGTTAAAAGTCAAAATTATGCAGTTGTTCATTGGAAAATTTATTATTTATAAAAGAGCTGTTTAGATTTCGGAGCGATCAAGCGAAGGAGCTTGTAGCTGCTTAATTATAAGCTAAATAGATGGCGGGAAGTTTTTATTTGCTATCATCAATAGCTAAACTAGTGCAAACATTTTGTGTAACCTAACGGAATGCAAAGCACAAGCATTGACTAGAATATAAGTAAGGGATCGGCTTTTGGACTTTTAATGAGCTTTTGATCAGCAGTCTCGCATTTACTTTTAAGTAGTTAAAGAAATATCATTTTCTTCAAAGGGAAGATTTTAGTTTTTTTTATTGCTTTTTGGTTCAGATTATTTAAATTTTCCGCAAAACATCAGAATTGCTGAGATGAACGTACCTTCTAAGTAGTTTTTTTTTTTTTTTTTTGAAAAACTTTTCTTAAAAGGAACAATTCCTGCAAGTGCCTAATTTGAAGTAGTTGTACCTTTTGTTAAAAAACGCAAACACATATAATTTATTTAGAAATTTTAACTTTTAGTTCTTAAGCTCAACATATCTTTAATATTTCTGTTTTTCAATCTCATTGAGGTATTCATTTATGGTAATTACTTACCCACCTTCATAGATTTAGTAAAAAATTGTCTTTTTTAATTATTATGACCTCATTCATTCCAAGCTTGATTTAAATTTAAAAAAAAGTGAAGAAAAAAAAATCAAAAATAACATTCTTAAACTCAAAGCTCGACTTATTTGGCCCCAATTTGTATATGCGCCACTCCCTCCCAGCTTAAAATACATTTGCTATGTAACACAATGTGGCTGTCATTTAAGTTTGCCAATTCTTCGTGACGATTAATTTAAGTTTTGTGCATATTCATGTGCAGTCGCAGCAGTGCAGTGCAACATACCAACTAAGGATCTCTCATCTCGATCTCTTGTGCAACACAAAAAAAAACAATTTTCCATTCAAGACAAATCACTTAACTCCCAATCACAATCAATATTCCCAGCATGTGCATCCATTAATTTAACACACATTGCACAACGTGCATAACGCGTTGCATGCATACATACCTACTTGGCAGATTGGCACACCAAATATGTGCCCGCCATACACACAAACACACACACTTTGATGTTCATCTTGGAGGTGTGTCCGCATGTTGCTACAACCGATCCGCCGCCTGATCGCGCGCGCATTAAAAAGGTCTCAATGAGGTCACAAAAAATGTGGCTCTGCGATCAAAAACAATATTGAAGAAAATGATATTTGTTAATGCTGCCTCCGCACACGTGTCTTGATGGCTTGTTGTACGCTTGTTGTTTGGCTTGCTCGCCAAAAGCTATTAATTTCTCACACAAAAAAAAAATTAAAAGAAAACCAAACTCTGGATAGTCTCAAAGGAAGCCACTTCACGTATTAGCCTCTCTGACATTTGGGGAAAAATGAGGTCGCCCCCAGCCATATTGCCATCATCTCTCGTCTCCCAAAAAGTTCAATTACCAAAAGTCTCAGTTTTATCGTCGCTTGTCGTCGAAAAAACAGATAGCAAAGGAATAGGTGAGCCTTGATTAAAAACGTTGTTGCTTGGCACTATCGGCGAACGAATGGTGCCGAAATCAATGAACATGACCACTGATAGTCTTCGACAGCATCAGGAGAGGTTGTTGTGTTGCCTAAGCCTTTCAACATTCCTCCAATTTTCCAATCGAAGCTGGTGGGAACGAGTACAAAGTCGCCACCCAAACAGCTCGCGCGATGACTTTCACCTGATGCGCTTCGAATTTTCTCACACGACCAAAAAACAGACGTTGACCTGTGGAATTATAACCAAGCCAACAACAAAAAAAAAGCTATCAATTGGATGCACCCCGTTTGAGATTAATTTTCCTCAGTCGCCTTTACTGTACTTGTTGAACAAAAAAAGTAATTTATGAAACCCTCTCGGAAAAGACCATCGTCCACCCACAAACAAAAAAAGTTCCTCCTCGGGGTGTTTTATGGCACAATTCATTGTGTGTCCAAGAAGTGCTTATCTGTCGATCGCTGGTATAAATCCTATCAAGGCGCACACAGACCAGAACGATGCGTTGTAAATTGGACACCGCCAGTGTCCACCCGAGGTAGAAGAGGAACATCTCAGGTGACTGGGGTCAAACGCTGTCAAATGGCACCTCTAATGCTGCTTCATAAATCTACTCTGCTCGCTCAAGATGGGCCTGGTTAATGGTGGTTATAGTTCCTGTGCACCATCATCCAAGTCCAATCCACTTAGTCAAAGAGAAAGCTCCATACAATATGGAACTGTTTGGGGACACAAGGGAATTTTTTCTCTCTCTCTCTCTTTCTCTGTCGACTTCGACATGGCATTGGAGGAATCCGCTCCGAGTTATAATCCGCCTGTAATCTCTGGAATTAGCTGTAAATTGTGATGCGAAAATTGTTAGTTTCCAAAAGGTGGTGCGGGTTGTGTTGTTGGCGATTGCAGTGATCGGTGATGGCCGGTCGAAACGGATCGAATCGCATGCCTAACCGAGATTCGATCTTCTCATCTGTTCCGCATTTAAACCGGGCGGCAAAATAAACGAGAGAAATGGAATTCACAGGAAGAGCGAGCCAGAGCCACATAGAGCCTCGGCTAGAATGATAAAGCAATACGGATGCCCTCAGGGTGATTGGTTAAATCCGCACAATTTATCTGCTCGCCGATCATGATGATTGTTTCTGCGGCCATCGTCGTTGGTCGTCCCTGCGCCATCGTCATCGCATCGCCACCAAAATGCCAAACATACACCAGGCTAGAAGCTAGGAACGTAATAATTTATCCATCAGTTATCTGTTGAGGTTAAGCTGTGAGCGAATCGCGATCGATTTGTGAAACGCAATGCAACAGGCACCTCATTAGTTATGGCCATTGGGATAGACTTGGACTCTTAAGACGACGACGAACGAGAACAACCGACGACGACAACGAAGGCGACGCCAAAGACATGGAGTTCCAGTTGGGTGGGATATGAATCGGTTTACTTGTGTGTTGGGTTGTTTGTCAAGGAAGTCTGCAAGATGTTTGCACAAGGTGAATGTTTGTTTAACCACTTTGGGATATGGAGTGCGCGGGCACGTATATGGGAGGTTTTTACTCGAAATTGTATACCCATAGACAGAGGAATCACCTGAAATTGCTCACCAGAGGCTTTGCTTACTATTCTTTTGAGTTCTGTTAAAGCACAATGATCCGAACTGCAGATGAGGATTTATTTACTTTGGGGAATTTTTAAAGTGGTTCTGCGTAGTGTTCTGTGTCTTGTCAGAGAAATCAAAGATTGGTTTCCTATATCTGTAATTTAAGGCTTAGGATTTTCTAGAATTATTTTTTATGTTATCGTTGAATTATGTTTTTCGAAGGTTCATTGCAAGAAATGAATTATATGTTTTTCTTCGATATCTTAATTCGAGAATAATTTAGCCTCTATGTTCCTGATAGATAAGTAGTATTTCATATCGCTCTGGGAGCCATTATAGGATCATGACTGATTGGCATCATTCTTTGATAAGAAACTAGAAACGAAACCCAAACAAACCTAACAAGTCTCTGTGCATATATATTTATCACCTCAATAACTATTTTGTAGTAACTATTATGGATTGTTTCAGTGTTTATCATGGGGTTCTTTAATATGTATAATTAAGTATCACGGATCGTCAAAATCAGTATGTCGCAGATTACTTCTCTAAGTATCACGGAATACTCAGGTGGGTACACGGGTTGTCCTTTGAAAATACTACTAAATGTGGAAAGGTAGGTATATATCACGAACTCCATATATATCTTGTAATTCTTAGGAAAGTATAACAAATTTGTGTGACAAGAAGTATCACGGATCATGAAAATAAATATATCACAGAATACTTCTGGAAGTATCACGGATTTTTCAAGAAAGTATCACGGGATGCTCCCGTTCAGCAAGTACCTAAACATTGCTTTGGTACTGGTCACGATCCCGATGTCCATATATCTTGGTTTTTGGTAGGAATTAAGTATTTCTGTAATAAGTATCACGGATTAACATTAAAAGAGAATTAGTTCTGTGGCATACCTCCACACTCCACAGTTCTGTGAGCATCACGGATTGCACAGGCGAGTATGTATTAGAAATGGCCCCTTGAAAATATCACAAATTGTGAAAATAATTATTATATTTATTATATTTTAAATTTAAACTATATTACGAGTAAATCCTGTACGGCATGCACTGCAAAATATCAAGGATTTTTTTAATAAAAAGAAAGTATAGCAAGCTTTTTTTTTCTATATCATAGATTATGTGATAAGATCTCTAGAGTGTAAAAATATTTATCGTAAGTATCACAGACTCTCACGGGAATTGGAATTTTAAAAACTTAAAATTAGTTTTCCGATGCTAAATTTAAAAAAAAAAATATTTTATGGAAAAAATTATGTTGTAGGTATAAAAAAATTTACAGGAACGTGGGTGGCCATTTTTTGTTAAACATTCGTGTCTTTTTATAATTGGTTTACTAAAAAAGCAACTAACTTTAGTTTTGGAGATGGTCTTTATTTATTTTCTTTTTTAAAAAGTGTCTGCTATGGTTTACAATTTGATTCATTTCATAGAGTTAATACCATCGACCAACTAAACCAAGACTGGAAACTTTCGTACGTCTTACCCCCCAAAACTCTTTTGTATACAGTGTTGTCTGTGAATATATGTGAAAGCCACCATGTTAACACGCACACATTTATTGATTCAAGACATTCACCACACATCGAAAACGAACACAACGATAGATTCACGACATTCACCACACCTCGCAGCTTGTAGGCAAACGTCATTAGACCATTCAGTTTCCAGTCTTGGTACAGTTTGTTTAGGTATTTTTAAGACATTATAAAATTCAATTTTATAAGTTTAATTCTAGGTCGACTGAGATGGCAGACGTCACTTTAAATCACATTCTGAGATAACAGATTTCACTAATCTATCTACTTAGAAGTTAGAAACGGAGTTTTCCACTTCTGGAGCCTAAGTACTTTTAAAAATGAAAAACCATTTTCTTCAAGTGATTGGTACTTTCCTTACTCAAGTACAACTCAATTTTTACTAGACTAGATCCTATCAACTATCAAGTGTCATTTATATATTTCTGGAAGAAGCAGATATGAACAGTGGCGTATCCAGAAAAAATTTTGGAGGGGGCTGGAAAATTTTTCAAAATTTTTTTAGAGGGTATGTGCGAAAAAATTTTCATTTCTTCTTATTAATCTTTGATCAAGAGTTAAACGCTGTGCTGCGGTACTGAAAGTGGTACAGTAGCATTATACTGCTCTCGACAGATTCGTACTACTGTCTCCTCCTTTCACATTCAGAGTACCTAGTGTTTTTTCAAAGTTCTTGTGTCCCAAACATTTTACACAAACAACAAGGAGTTGAGTTATCCTTAAAAAAAATCTTTATTTCGTTCGAATTTTGTCAGGTGCTGAATCCAAAACTGTTTACAGATTTATACCTATCATGTCAGGAGTTTTCGGGCTATACTCATCAATGATTTCGTTATATACGCCCATGTTCCGCAATTCGAACGAAAGTGAATTTAAATCACTTTTCAATTTCACGTGAAATGAAATATCAATATTTCAATATTCTTAGTTTCGATTAGTTTCGAAAACTTCGAAATTGCTTCTAACTATCAAAACTGAAGGATCTTCCATTTTTATTTTGTTTCTCAAGTGAAATTACTGCAATTGCAGATTCATTGAAAAAGGCCCCCAAATTCACGAACAGAAACATAGTGAATTGAATTCTGTTAGAAAATCTAAAAAATGCAGAACACCTATTTCACTTTCGGCAAGTGAATACGCAAAAATGGAAATGCAGAACGTGAAAGTCTCAAAAAATAATTTTGAATGAAATTCTTTTTTATGTTTAATGCGAAATATATATGTTTTTTCGTAATATGTTGCTCTTTAATCCAAATCGGAAGCGCAAACTGCAATTTTCTTAAAGAAACCTGTTGGCCACTTAGATTTTGAGATATCAAACATTTCTATTTCTAATATCTTTGAGAAAAATATTATTAAAAAAAAAGTAATATACGATCAAATACGGCGGTTTGAGATTGCATTAGAAGTTTTGAAAAATTTAACGTTTATGTTATTGCACGTCAAAATACTAAAAAAAATTATCAAAAGAATTCGGAATTGGACTAAAATCCGAAAAAAAAAATTATCCCAACCCTCATCTTCAGCTAAGGTTCTTACTCAAACAAACCAAAACAGCCGTTTCAGAATTTGGAGGGTGCTCGAGCATCTGGGCTGCCTCTAAATCTCTAAGATTTACGAACGAGTTTCAGTTAATCATGATCTTAAATGTTTGGGGGGGGCTAATCATACAAACGAGTATAAATGATAAGATATTAGCCATTCTTATATAAAATCAACTTTTTCAAGTTCTATTAATCAAGTATTCTATCGACAAATAGAAGAAACATAATAAATTTGTATCTTTGAATGCCTTTTGAAAGTCTATATTAAGATGGCTTGAGGGAGCCTATTTGAATTTGAATCTCTGTAGACATAAATACTTTTTTCTGTAAATTTATTTTACAAACAGTTCCAACAAAAACTTGACCAATTTCTCAACCACCTTACTTTAACCATTTAACAAGCTTACCCATCAAATTACCCTGAAGAACCTTCTTGCTTCTTTTTACTCGTATATGTCTTTGGACTGCTGCTGTTTGAACGAAGTAACATCCAAATGAGATGCATACCAAACGCTTTTCTGTTTGCTATCTTCTCTCGACCATAAACAACAACTCTCCTATGGTCAACGCATATTATACTCGCATGTATAAGAAGTCCAGTCCAAGAAGAATACTTCACCTGTTGGCTTTTCTCAACCATGCCGGAGAGGGCATCTATCTTCTTCCTCATTTTCCTAACCATATTATATATAGAAAAGAAGTAAAAAAAAAGAAAAGATGCATAAATAGAAGCCTGTTTATTTAGCTCGAAAGGCAGTCAAAGTCGTCGTCCATAGCGTCTCTCTTGCAACTCAAAAACTGTTTGTGCGAACGATCTTAGACAAAACGCGTGACGTCTTGACCCCCAATATGTTGGGGCCATATTGCGCATACGCGCACGCCTTAGGAATCCTCCAACGTCGTCGTCGTCGTCGTCTCTTCGTCTCTTTGTAGTTTCATGTATGCAGTATGTTGTATATGTCTGAAAAGTGCCTGCATACTTAGAAGTGTCCATCACGCGAATGCGGATGCAGATGCGTTCATGCGATGTGTCCCGCAAAAATTAACGGGCCATAAGCCAGAGTGAAAGACTGACTGACCAACCAATGTGATTCCACAAGTGGGATGGAATGCTTTGGCTGTTCTTTTTTTTTTTTTTCCTATCCATTCGCGTGGAACTATTCCGAGAGATGCCTTAATTGGTATTAGCCTGCCTATATTGCCTAGAGTGGCTATAGTGGCTAAAGTTAAAGTTAAAGTTAAAGCTGAAGCACTTTAGCTCCTCCAGTATCGTGCTCTTTAGAGATAATCATCGGAAGGGGATAAATAATGTTAATAAATTGTCAAGATTATGCATTCCCCTAACAAAGTTGGCATACCTCCCTGGAGGATATTTGCTTTAACCATTTGTTTAACCAGCATGGAGTATCTAATAGTTGGAGAGTCTTCTTTTTAGCTAAGAAAAATGAAGAAGTTCCTTTCGTTTATGTGAAGTTGTTTGTTTGTTTGTTTGTTTATTCGCACTGCTAAATAAGGTTCTCCCATCACAACACATTATGCCAATCATACCTCTAGTTATGTGTTGCAAAGTGTAAACAAACACTTTTAACCCACATCCAGTCATCAGTTGGTGTTATTATATTTGGAATAACTGTTATTCAATCAAGATGGCTGCGATGCGGTGGTTGTTGTTTCCTTTCACTTTTTTCACACGCAAACTCTGCCATTTTGTGACTTTTTAAGGATCCAAATTAAGTGTCAAGCCGTTTCAATGGCTTCGATATAATGCCTTTTGGATCTTTTTGGACGACTTCAGATAAATGTTGGATCAAAAGACATTGTCGTATCATAAATTTACAAGTTATATTATACTTCAACCATCACCACCAAGAAGTGTTGATGATGCGATCATGTTTGATGATAATGATGACGATGATTGGAGTAACTTGGTGCAGTTGTTGTGCACTTGTGCTTATGGTGCAGCTTTGATTGTTTTCGCGCAATTCCCATGGATTTTTCTGAAATGGAAAACGATAAATTTCGGTAGATATTTTTGCTTAATTTAACACATTTTGCTTTGCTGATGATTGTTGTGGGAGCTATAGAAGGTGTTGAAATTTGTATGACAATTTATTATTTAGCCGTTCACTTTTTTGTATGAGCTTTAGTAAAAAGAGATTGTGTTGAATATTTTGTTTGATGCCTTAGTAATCTAAAAGCCAATACAAGGCTTATAGAAATATACTTTTACTGAATTATGCAATACGAGAAATTGTTTAAGGAAACAAAATCCTTAGGCTATATTCACAAGACACTCTAAAGCCTATTCAATAATATTTTTTCGGTAAACGAACTTATTGACAAAAAAGCCTAAAAATTTGTTTGTACCATTTTTTTTCCACCTTCTAACAACAAATGGAATACAAATATTAAACCAGTAGTGCAATAATGGTAAGAACAACAAATAACAAAAGTAAATTAATTATTATTATTATCACCATGGTGGGTTAAATAATCATTATTGTAAGGCGACAAGAATAAAATCTAGTAATGAGAAGTATTAGTTTAATGTTGTCTTTCTGTTTGTATGACCATACCGCCACCGGCCGCCAAGAGCAATGAGTTATTGTTAATAATTTTAAAAGTTAATTGCTGTCATTTGTTATAAAACAGTCCTAGGTTAGCAAAAAAGCAAGGAGTGGTGAGTATATTTATTTGATAAAATATGGAAAGCAAGTACTTGTGTAAATGAGGCCTTTGTGGAAAATGATTTAAACAAAAATTAAAATAAAGCAGTAATAGTTTTTTAATAATGTTACAAAATAAAATTTAAAAACTGAGGTGGCTCATATTTTTTTTAATTATTGCTTTCAAAGATAAAAAGGGTTTGGAAATCAAGAAAAAATTCTAAAGTTATAAATTTTTAATTTAATTTAATATTTGCCTTTTTTCAATGTATGTTTTTAATAAGAAAAACGTCGAATTTTTATATCTCAGAGAAGTAAAGACACCGAAGAAATTTTAAGGAAAATATTGGATTTTTTTTTTCAATATCGGGTTCTTGATTTATTTTGAAATTTTTTTTAAAACTGTTGATAAATAATAACTAAAAAATGGCACACCAACTTTTTTAAACCTTTTTTTGCAAAAATTGTTTATAAAAAATTTGTTATTTTTTAAATAACACTCAAACTGTTTTGAAATTGTTTTTCTTTAAAAGGATTTTAACAAAAAAAAAGATATATATATTTAGAGCTTATCCTTTTGAATATTTTCCCAGAGTTAAGAGCACATTGTAATGTACAAATCGTTAATAAAGGTTAGTGAGTACCTTGCAGTTTTGTCTGATAGAAAGAATACCAATAACAGAGTATTAAAATAATCGTCTTGCTAATTTTCTTACATACACTCAGTCACAAAAGTAAGTATACACCCCTAACTTTGTTTAACCAAGACCTCAAAAAAAAAGAATCTAACACATTTTCGAAAAAAAATTAAATGTGGTTTTATTTCATTAATCATTGCCTACATATTTACAAAAAAAAATTTGTCAAATAATCAATACTAAATGAAAAAGTGACAAAAAATTAAACACAGTACAAAATTTTGCATTACAAAAGTAAGTATACAGAGAAGAAAAAACTATGAAAATCGATGTTGAAAGTATACATATCTAAATTTTTTTGGGAATTAATATATTTTAGGCTACCCCCTAGACTTGACGAGGTCAAACTCACTTGAAGGCATTAATTTTACCAGATTTTTTGCAACATTTTTGCCGAATCTTATCCACTCTTCCTATAAGACTCGTTTCAGCGAATCCTTTGAATGCTTCCTTACTTTTCTCATCAAATGGTCTCACATATGGTAAATAGTATCCAAATCGAGTGACTGGGGCCTTTGGATCTGGATTTGAAAGTTTTTCATCAAAAATTCACTCAAAAAGACCGAGTTTTGTTTAGGGTCGTTACCTTTATTGAAGATAATCAATCCATCTTAGCCTAATTATTCGACACTCTGGTGCAGGTTTATCTATAAAATATCTAAAAAAGAATACCCATCCTTTGTTTCCTCAAGGATACCAAGTAACCCACACCAAAAGCTATAAGCAAAAACCCCCATACCATAAACGAATCACTGCCGTTTTTACCAGTACCTTCCTTTCTTTTCGGATCTACTTCTTTTCTCGGTTTTCTACAAATATTGGCACATCCATAACTCATATGCACGAAAGACGAAGTGTACTGCTCAGATGGACCTGGTAAAATTTGGAGAAAGATACAAAAGTAACAAAATCCTATCAAAAAGCTGGTACTGGTAAAAACTGCAGTGATTCGTTTATGGTATGGGGGTTTTTGCTTATAGCTTTCGGTGTGGGTTATTTGGTCTCCTTGAGTAAACAATGGATGGGTATTGTTTTTTAGATATTTTATAGACAAACCTGCACCAGAGTGTCGAATAATTAGGCTAAGATGGATTGATTATCTTCAATAAAGGTAACGGCCCTAAGCAAAACTCGGTATTTTTGAGTGAATTTTTGATCAAAAACTTTCAAAACCAGATCCAAACGTCCCCCAGTCACTCGATTTGGATACTATTTAGCATCTGTTGGACCATTTGGTGAGAAAAGCAAGGAAGCATTCAAAGGATTAGCTGAAACGAGTCTTTTAGGAAGAGTGGAAAAGATTCGGCCCAAAAGTTGCAAAAAATCTAGTAAAATCAATGCCTTCAAGTGAGTTTGACCTCGTCAAGTCTAGGGGGTAGCCTAAAATATATTAATTCCCAAAAAAATTTAGATATTTATACTTTTAACATCGATTTTCATAGTTTTTTCTTCTCTGTATACTTACTTTTGTAATGCAAAATTTTGTACTGTGTTTTATTTTTTGTCACTTTTTCATTTAGTATTGATTATTTGACAAATTTTTTTTGTAAATATGTAGGCAATGATTAATGAAATAAAACCACATTTAAATTTTTTTCGAAAATGTGTTAGATTCTTTTTTTTGAGGTCTTGGTTAAACAAAGTTAGGGGTGTATACTTACTTTTGTGACTGAGTGTACATCAGCTACATCAACTACAATAGTGACTTCAAAAATCAAAAATATACCTATTTTAAATGAGAAAAAACTTTAACCCTCTTGGGGCTCCATCTAGCATCAAAATAAAAATCTGAACAAATTAGGGGATTTTTTTTGTATTATTTAGAAACAGTTATTTTACTTTGGAACTTGATTCTCGAAAAAAAAGTAAATAACGAACGCCCTAATGTACATCGTACATATGTATATAAAATTTAAGCTGTCCCGGAAACCAGAAATAAATTTACCAAAAGTCTTACTTTAATCGTTTCTTATCCATTTTAAAAATCTTTCTAAATAATATATAACTGAATATTTGTTCTAAATTTTTGAAAGGGCATATTTTATGAATCCAACTTATGCAACAAATTCAATATGACGTTTTTTGTTTTTCTTTTCGTCCAAACATATTATGCACCTGGAATGCTGCACGTATTCCATTTCTGTTTCTCTATATTATTATAACTTATACCTTCATACATTAAACTATAAAACTTTGAGCTTGATTTATATATAAATTTTTTTTTTTAAATTCCTCTCACAAGTTTTGCTCTAAATCTGGTGTGTGGAAGAAATGTGGTTGGAATTTTTAATAACAAAACAAATAATAACGATTGAGGTACATAGTTGGCGCAGATATAAGTATAAATGCAATTGCAATTATTATGAAATTGTTTGCAGTTTTGAATCTTACTTATGACATTAAAGTCATCCACGTCTATAATAATAATGAATGTTGGTTGTCGCCAATACGTCTAAGGTTTACAAAAATGCAGTTAAATAGAGCTAAATAATTGCTATTCCAATTTGATTGTGGAAGCCCTTGAGATTTGTTTTTATCGCAAATCACCTTGTGTAACTGGGGGTCAGTTTTGGCTTTAAGTCCACTGTCATGCTTTGGTTTGTTGATTAATTGTTGGTTTTTTGGAATTGACCGATTGAATTGACTTAAACTAATAAGCGCAAGTGATTTTTATACCAAAAACATGGTGGTAAAAAAATGCTTCTTCTATAGAAATATAGGAAGTTAAATATTTAGAAGATAATAAAAAAAAAAAAAAAAAACAGTACCGGACCAGGCACGTTTCCTTGTGGTATACCAGCGTTTATTTATTTTAATTCTTTAAACGTCTACTTCTACAATTATTTGGTATAGTATACTAAGGTGTCTAATCAAGTTCTAACTAAGAATAGATAGGACCTCCAAATTCTACATTTTAAGATGGATGGTCTTTAATTTTTGGCGAATTTAGATTTTGAGATCTTAAATAAGCAGCATAAAATTCGGCAAACTTCTTCACATAGTTGCCGCAATTTCGTGCGTAAATTTGTATCACCTTTAGGTTTGAAGATCCCAAAATCCCTGCATCTGCATCAGCTACTGGCCTTTAAATTTTATCACTTTGGTTTCACGCGCAAACAACAACGCAGAACTTCTTCATGCCGCACATGCGTCTTTTCACCTACAACCACACATTGCACCTAGTTAGTTAAAAATATAAGTGCGAGTACGAAAGTCACCAAAAACTTCTATATTGTAAGGCAAGGCGAAGGAAAAATAAAAAAAAGTTGAGAATCTATGAATCTGTGGACAAGTCTCTTTTAGACGGATATTAATGGCATTTAATTATGCGATAAATTCATTGTGACATTGAACACAAACGCTAAATTTATGCAAAAGATATATAAGCGGTGTAGGTACCTACGAAGACGACCGACTACGACAACGACGACAACGCCCGTATCCACAATCCGTGTATAGAGTAGGCTCTATGAACGGAGCACCGCGAAGAAGAACACTAAAAGTATATTATTCCTGCTTTAGAATCGAAATGTTTACAATTTTGGTACAGATCGTTTCGGTTGTTTTGTGTTGTGTATATGTTTGTATGTTTTTTTAAGAGAGGCTAAGGACCGCGAAGAGGTGGTTAGTAGTTGGTTCTGGTTAGTCTGGCAATAGGCGATAGATTCTGCTCCTAAAAGACGTGTCGCAATTTGTTAATGTTTTCGGCTATAAATTTAGCGAATTTGTCCGACACTCAGGCACGCATAGTTCGCTTTGATGATTTACTGAACGGAATGTGGCATGCTACGTCGGTTGATCGTTGTGCAGTGAAAATATAGTATACTGAACGCCTGAACTCCTCTGCCATTTCTATCCCCCTCATGGTGAAACCGTGCATTAGTAAAAGAAAAACAGCTCCCAATATATGCAAGAGTAGAGTATAGTGTTTTTGTTGGTTTGTAAAAAGATGGGGTCCTTGGTGATCTTTCAGCAAATGCAATTATATCGCAAATGAACAGGCAAAGATTAATAACGCAAGACATTGCCATCTGCTAAATATACCAATATTGTGTTTTGCATTTGTGTGATTGCAGTGATATTACTATAGGGTTGCCAGCATTGTAAAGTCGCATGCGCGAGGGGATGAAGAGTGGAACAGAAAAAAAAGAAAAACTCTGTTTGTGCACTTTACGGATGGCACATAGTGTCTCGTTCACTTTGCCAAAATGATTAATCTCACCTGACACATCCTGATATTGGAATTGGGAGCTACAATATTAGGTATATGTGTTGCCCCAGGGAGTGCCGAGAATATTTTTTTTTTTTTTCAAGTTTTTAAAAAGACCTGCCAATTTAGTGTGTGGTTTTTAATGTTTCGTCATTCTGGTGTGATGACAGATGGCCTGATGGGGCTTTGAAAGAAATTAATTTTATTATGAGCGGATTATAGTGTCAGTGCTGAGTTTCATATGAGTTTACCTATAAGTGTGATTATTTGTATAGGCTGAAGCTGATGAAGGCTCAGTGTTTTTTTTTTCGACTATTAGATCAAGTTGATTTGCTATAGAGAACTTTTTTTAAGTATGAAATATTACACATAGAGAGTGTTAAAGATTAAATATTGAATTTAAACGTCAAATTTATAAAAAAAATATCTTTGGGGAGGTCTTGTCTTGAAATATACATACAGAGTGCCCCATAGCAGTCATCGCCACAAACAAAAACCACAGGTGCCTGAGATGAGTCGAAAACATAAGAAGAAATTATTATCGTTTTCATTTCATTTTCTGGTTAAAGCACAGTATTAATACACTCATAAAATCAAAGTTAAAAAAAAATCATTGGCCAGTTTTCAAAAACAAACATTTTTTTCAAAAATTTAAAAAAAAATAGTTTTTTGAAGATCTTTCCCAATTTTAACATTAAAGTTAATAAAATATTGTCTGCTCAGACAATAAACTTTAGTATGTAAATTAATTTTTTCCACTCGCTACTTTTGCCGTATGTGCGACGGTGTTGCGGCGCTTGTAATATTTCTCACTGTGCTTTCTGTTAAAAAAAATAATTGAGCAATTAAGGTCCTACTTTTCAAATAAAAACCACTATTAACGTTACCTCTCATAGAATCCATTTCTTGCTCTCTGAATTTCTCGTTAAAGATGAAACGACATATAAAATTGCACGAAAAAATTTAATTAATCTTAATATTATAATTGAGAATATTTTTTAATTGTTGAGGTTAAAAAAAATCAATTTTTTGAAAACGGGCCAATGAATTTTTTTGAAACTTTGTTTTTATGTGCCAATAAATACCTACATTATTTACTTTTAATAAACTGTAGGTAAACCTACCATTTTTTTAATGAAAATTGTTAAACATAAAAAATCTATTAAAAAACAGCTCTAACGATTTTTAGTTTTTTTTTCTAAAAATTTCTTGTTGTACAAGTGAATTGCATACATCGCACTCCATTATGAACTTATATCCTTATAATCACCTGAGGAAATCATGATTTTCCTCGACGAAAGTGACGTATTTTTGGAAAAATCTGATAATTCTATGATTTCAGAATAAACCTTGAAAAATGAAATCCTTCATTTAAACTCAATTCTTGATTCTTGCGTTTAAAAAAAAAAAACTGAATGTGAACTGTGTAAATAGATTGTAAATCTAGTTCTTTAAATTATTTCTAGCTTTTTTTGTATTATAAGTACCTACAATTTGAATTTATTTGTATTTTCTTCATTTTACCGTTGATATTGTTTGAGCCCAATGACTTTTCGAGTCACTAGTTTGCGTTAAAATAAACAAAATTAAATACATAACTTAACTAGACTTAACCATCGTTAAAAATCTTCTTGTGAGAGATCTTGTTTTTGGTTTGGAATTTCTTTCAACCTATTTTTAAATGCCCATGTATTCAAAAATTCAAAACTAAAAATGAAATTCCTTAAGTTTAACATTTTTAATGATATCTCCAAGAAAGTTGATCTGATAGCTGGATTTGTGCTCCTTCATTAAATAAATATCTTTGTAACCGTATACATACGAATATTCACATATCCTTATAACAATGTCTGGAGATGACTTGATAAAGTCCCATTTCAACCATCAACCTGTTCAATATTCCATTTTACACCAAGAATTCCTTATATTTTCTGCCATCGATCTGTAATGGATTTCCAGATTCATTAAAAATGAAAAAAAAAAAACCAAAAAAACAAAAAAAAAACTTCCATCTGCATTCCATTCATAACTTAGCCCAAAACTTCGACATACCACAAAAGTATCATCGATATGAAGGCTAAATATTTTTCTAGAAATCAACATGCACACAACACTGATGTGGTTGGAAAAAACCATTGATGCATAATAAATTCAACTTTTAATGCATCCCCCAAAGGAATCGCACATGGAAATCAATTCATATACGGAGGCGCGCATCACAGCAGCCAGCACAACAGTGGCGACATGCATCTCGAGGCGCAGTGTGCGGAATGTTTAAGAACCCATATCTCGCACCATCTAAATGTGTAACTGAGTCTTGCGAATAAATTTTAGCCAGCAGCAGCGGTTCCTGCGCGCACTATCTGCATAAATTAAAACCAAGATCAGAGGCGTCCAATTGCCACCATCATCGTCCATCGCGTCGCGTCGTTGTTTTGGCCATCATCGCTGCTATATAATATTGTGAAAGCCTTTAGATATACCTACTTGCCCATGACGATATAGCGACAATCAAAAAACGGACGGACGAATGCGCGACGCCACTGATGTGGAGTCTCTCTTCCTTATCCAGACCAAGGATCTTTCAGACCTCGAATTCGAAATTCCCTCTGATTGAATGGTATTTTCGTGAACGTACCGCTGCGCTCGGCTGCAATCTATGTACAACATAGGTACGCGCGCCAGCGCACTTTGACAATAAATTTGTGCCCGCTGCCATCGGATCGGATAGGTACCGGTACACCACCAATCGGGAGAGGTGTGCTTTTCTCCCATCAAGCCATCATCCATCCATATACACCACAGGGGGAAGATTGAGTTGATTTTGATGCAATCATGATGGAATCATAGAAAACGTGAGGTGACTCGCTGGCTGAGGTAGCAATTTGAATCCCAAGTGCGGGTGGCATTAAGAAACAACACTCTCTGTGAAGTAATCCGCCAGTGGCAGTCGCGGCAGCGCAGCGTGGCAGTTGGTGGGATGACGACTTGGCGCGGTATTGGCAGTTCTATAGCATTCAAATACCCAAAAGTGGCGGCCATCCCTCGAGGGGCCATAAAGAAGCTTTAAGTAGCCCACCTTTGCATACATGTATGCGCGCGAAAGTCGTGACAGTTTTTAAATATTGCATTCGATTGGAAGATTGACGTGCGCGCATGCGGGCCTGCGCTAACTTTGCTTCTCTTCCGCCACCTCTGGAGTTCGGCTTGAGGTTCTATTCGAGTTATGGGAGTGATGAAACTGAACATTCCTGGCGACTCAACACCAATATGGGAATATTCAAATGAATAGCACGATGGCTTATGAACCCATTTTTGGGGGCTCGGACCTATAGAGTGAGAGTGAGGTTAAGTACATGTGCACGTAGTCACATGAGAGACAAAAAACAACGACGACGAGTTGTTTATGTCACGTAGTTCCCTGCTCATAGGTGATTTACTCACCCGAGGGTATCGAAGGTTTGGGCCGCTATTGTTTTGGCCATAATGACCCCCTTTGGTGTTGTGATCGGGGCGCGCAGATATTATGTTCTTTTTATGGTCATTGAAGCACTCTCTGATATGTTGGCCAATATGGGTGCAGTTTCTACAAATCGCTCTGAAATGTATAAGGATTTGATTTTTTTGTGATTTGGTTGGAGTTTGTTGTAGTTGATTTTGCCTGTGCAACTCAAAAAATGGGGTCACTAAGATTCTAAAAGGTATTCAATAGCAGCCCATAGGTACCTTATGGGATTGTTTCAGTTATCGAAAAGAAAAACAAAAAGAAAAAGAGATTAATAAAAATGTGTACAACAGAGTTTTTGAGGGATATTTTTCTGCTAAGTGGATTATTGTTGAGTGATTGGAACCAAAGTCAGATTGTTTTGTAGTATGTCGCTTAGATAAGCGGTTTTAGGTATGTTTGCGAGTTATACACAAATAAACAAGCAAACAAATTAATGGTGTGGGTTGGGTTTTTTTAAAGCCATCAGCAAATGTCAATCCAATGCAAAACGACCATGAAACTTTAAGTTATACCATTAAAGGAACATGTCCGGCTGGTTGTTTTTTTGATGAAGAAATGTGCTACTTTGTTTGGGGATAATAAAAATACTGTGCAAATGTAGGTATTTTCATTAGCAGATTTGTCATTTTTAAAGGCTTATATAGTAGACTGCAAGAGCTTATAATTTTTAAAGTCCTTAATCGCTATGGTGATTTATTGTCAATTTTCTTGTTTTTTCGAGACAGATTTTTAGTGAAACAGGAATGTTTGTTAAAGAGAGCTTATTTGTTAGATAATATGTGGTTAACATAAATAGCTGATTGCGTAGGAGTGGCGCTCCAATTCTAATAGTTGCAAATATGTTTTTTATTTGATCGAGAGAACAATGTTCATGTCGAGCTTAAGCTATTTTTTTTTTTTTTGTAAACTTAATCCTTCTTGGATTAAGTTTACACAAAAATCTGAGGGTATTTAATGTTCTTTTAAAATTGGTTTGGTCGCAATCTTTCTGAACCTTTTAATAACCTTTAATAATAAAATTTCGAGATCTTAGATGCGTTTGAAGAAAGAAATGAGATAGGAAACGGCATTCCACAAGGGCCCACTTGAAAGTTATCAAAGTTGAAAAAGAAAAGTACTTAGTTTGAGTTTTAAGAACACACGTTTGATAAAATATTAGCCTTTTATTCTGATGAAACCTTAACTAATAAGACTTTTCATCACTAAGACTTTGTGGTTCGTATTTCGTACCTTGCACATCGGCGAATTTTGCAGGTGGATCACTAGTGCGAAGCAGACACGTGGAAAAATTGTCAGGCTTATAACATAAAGAACAAGACTTCGTATTACCTCGGGCGCAATGGACTGCCACAAGTAAGTATCAATTGAAACTTAGCGTAAAATGCTAGAACTCAGCGAAAAATAATAGACTTCAACCTAAATTGGAAAATTTCTGCCGAAACTAGTTAATCTCTGAAGATTATTGTAATGTGCTTCTAAAAACTAGTAAAATTCATTCCAAATTTATCTAGGAAACCTAATGGTACTTAAAAACGTATTATAAGTTATTATATAATCAACTATAGTCAAGAGCGGTTATCTAACACGCGCCGTTTCATGGAGGCAGGATTAACAATCCATTCTGCTAAAGATGTCTTCTTTTCCGACTTAACCATTGAAATTCCAAAGAAAATGTTTTATATTGTAATCGAAACAGTGTCTCAGAGGTTGATTAACTCTTTTTTGAAGATTTTTTACCTCGCCGGATATTTTTAAAAATATAGGTGCTGGAAAGTCCTGAAGCTACGTCTACCTTAAAGGTTGTTCGTGACTAGAAAATTGGTATATTTCTAGGGAATATTTTGTATATGACAAACATCATATGAACCAGATAATAATACATACACGCATAGCATTTGTTTGAATACACCAAAACACATCTTTCTTCAAAAATTCATAAAGAAAGACGGTAATGATGAATGTTATAAAACGTCTTCTTGGTTCTTCACGGTAGAGTTGTATTTATCATGACTAGCCCAAAGGAATAAAACGAAGTTGGAGGGCTTGTTTCAAAATAACCGATTTCCCTTGGAATTTAATTTTCATTTAAAAGCACAAAAAAACAAGGTCCAAGTAGCTTTCTTGAAAGAAAATCATTAAAGCCCAATTTATTCACTCTCTGTTATATTTAAAACCGCCATTTAAAAAGGGGAATTTTTAAAATGTCTATACGATTTGACAGTTTTCTAATTTTTAATTGACACTTTAAATATAATGGAGAGTGAATAAATTGGGCCTAAGTGTGAACCGAGTCATAAGGTTTTTGTGACCATCCTGAAGTTATATCTATCAAAAGCCTATTTCTGGTGAGAATTACCTTCAATTGCCTAAACATGTGCTAACTTCTAAGTCGTTCCATGACAACTAATGAAAAAACTCGCTATGAAACGTTTTATTCATGTAAATCTTGAAAGGTTCTTTCGAAGAGTTTTGTGGTGGCTAGAGAAATTTGAAAGGAATCGACAATATTTTGACCGGTTTGATTAATTCTTCAGAATTTGTCAGAAATACCCACACAAAGTTAATAGCTTGTTTTTTTCATTTCTTAATAGGATCAAACTGAAAATTCAAAAGGTCATAATCCCAATGTTTTCAGACACACCTATAAATTGTTTTGTAAGTTCTGCAATATTCAATAAAAACAAAACAAAAAAAACTGCATTGACCTGTAGCCATAATAATAACTTCAATAAAATGTTCACCTTAGCAGCAGCATGATCCCAAACGACCAAACAGAACGTTAATTCAAATCAATATTTCGATTGAAAACTTCACAGAGAGACAGAGAGAGCTTGCGGACCAAAACGACAAAGTCATTTTTCTTCCTGTCAATGGTCCGTGATCAGTTATTACTTGTTAACGACCATCTAACATTAATCAATTTTATTTTTCCATTAACTTTATAAGACAAAACGCAAATGTTTTCTGACGCCTTTTGTTTGAGCATTTCTTCGTTTGATCGGGGGGTAAAATTTTTGTTTTATTGCCTGGAGTATCGGGACACGATTAATGGTTTGAATCAAACGCTTACAACCATTAGCTCAGCAGTGTTCTGCACCATAGTGTTGCACTAGGCAGGACTCAAGCAAAAGATCAGCAGAATCGGTAGAAACATAGGAACAACAAACTTAGTGTGTTGCAATTGCTTCATACAGCTTCCGCGCTCCCAGAATACCAATTGGAATTGTAAATTAAATTTTCTTATAAGGAATAGGCCGTGGCCTAGACCAAATGGACCGCCCCGGTGCGCGAATTGCCGACCGGAATACGAAATAATCAAAACCATTTAAATGCAATGCCCCCTAGCGTCAGACACACATACTGCAAAAAAGCATCGTTTTTTTACAAGAAGCCTGCTATCAGTTGTATTTTTTTCCTTCATTCCTAACTTCCAGCCCAGCAGCGGTCAATGTGATGGTAGGCCAAAACAAAATAACCACAACTCCTAATTCGATCTTTGTAGTCGGAAACCACCAGCGCAGTCAGTGGCAGAGTCAGTGGCCATCACAGATAAATGGTGTTATCGGGCAGCGCAGCGCGGACGATGTATCCTATATACAACTTCCAGAGCCTTGTGCCTGGATACATGCGGGGAATGTGATTTTTTTCAATTCCGACAGCAAATTTGAATTGAGATTCTGCGCGGTGCACTTGAGTGAGTCGCGCGATTGGGCTAAAGGATTAGTGGGGTAAGTGATGGAGGTATATAGTGCCGTCTAATTTGCCGTCAAAAAACACGTGAGTCTCTCATTTGTTAGGTAACGCCAGAAGTGAAAGAACAATTTTGCTTTGTTTTTTTTTGCTAAAGTTGCGATTTTTCAAAGAAAAAATGGTTGTGAAGACTAAAGAAATATCAGTTTAAATAGAATTTACAAAAAAGGTTATAAAATAAATGAAAACCAACGTTGGTTGTAATTTTTTTAAACTAGTTCAGTTGGTAGGACTTTTTGTGATTCCACAAGTACAATAAATTTTACTTTTTCCGTGGGCTATAGGTCTTTCTTCAATATACTTAGTTAGTATTAGTCGACGTTTCGGGTATGCTTATACCCTTCTTCAGGACTCTAATAAAAATCATGACTTAAAAATATTAAAAAAAGGAATAAATTACCTATACATGAAATCCGTATTTTTGTGTAATATATTCGTAAAAACTCATCTTTTAAATTTGTTAAAGTACGGCGTGCCCTCCGTAATAATAATTAGTTTCTCCTTTTGTGACCTTTTTAGTAAAATAAATTTTACTTTTTCCGTGGCACGCCGTACTTTAACAAATTTAAAAGATGAGTTTTTACGAATATATTACACAAAAATACGGATTTCATGTATAGGTAATTTATTCCTTTTTTTAATATTTTTAAGTCATGTTTCTTATTAGAGTCCTGAAGAAGGGTATAAGCATACCCGAAACGTCGACTAATACTAACTAAGTATATTGAAGAAAGACCTATAGCCCACGGAAAAAGTAAAATTTATTTTACTAAAAAGGTCACAAAAGGAGAAACTAATTTCCACAAGTACATGTATGAAGGGCTTAAATTAAAGCTTAAATTTCGGAGCAAAATAATATACATATTATATAGTAGTATTTGTATCAACCGGCGAGTGGGAGAGTTGTGACCCCATCCGAGATCATAACTATCGTGGATAATGGCGAAGGAGATGAAAAAGAAATAGTATTTTTATCAATCAAATTTTGAATGTTTTTTGGCAATTTTTACTGTAATTGTGTATACCAATTTTTAAACTTGTTTGAAAACTTGCCAAGTAAACAATCAAAATTTTATTGATACAAATTTAGAGCTTGGAACACTTTTTGATCTCAGTGCTTTTTGTGCCAGCCTAATTTCAAGACTGGACAACTTGGATTTTTTGTGATTTCACTACTTTTTGCAAGGTATTGCTATAGAATTAATTTAGAATGTTTGGTTATATGTGTTGAAACTATACTAACACAAACAATATGGTTTTAGCCCAATTAACATTCTAAGATTTCGGACTGTTAAAAATGCATAAGGTGTCGCAAAATAGCCGAATTTTTCATTCTTTGATGATTTAAGCCATTTTTAACTTTATAGTTGTTGACAAAACGATGTACCACATAAAAGCTTATAACAAACTCAAAACCGTTTCTTTTTAATATTGTTTTTAATCCGAAGCAAGGTCAATAGACAGTAAGGAATTTTTCGTTACAATTTCGGATAATTACTCATATGAACCCCGCAAAATCAACCACAGATGCAATCCAGAGTATCAGAATCATTATGGAAAAACATCGAGATTCCTTGGAGGATTTGCATGTGGTATTGGTTGATTTTGAAAAAGCATTCGATCGACAACCACGAGATCTGATATGGGTGGCCCTCAGACAACGAGGAGTTCCGGAAACCTATGTGCGGATAATTATGGACATGTATGATGGAGCAGTTACTAAAGTAAGATGTGCAGCTGGAGTCACCGAAGAATTCGAAATCACAGTAGGTGTACACCAGGGAAGCGTCTTGAGTCCTCTGCTCTTTATTACCGTTCTTGATTACCTGCTTCAAGGCAAAGTGACGGACCCAAAAGTGCATCAGTTATTCTTTGCTGACGATGGAGCCATCATAAGTGAAGACCCGATATCCCTGCAACGAGCACTTGATGTATGGGTGGATGTTCTAGAAGGTAGTGGGTACCGCATAAGCGCGAAAAAGACAGAATACCTATGCTGCCCATTTTCTGATCCACACAGGCCTATTCCTGACATTTATTTGAATGGTGTAGTGCTTCCCAAGTGTGAAAAGTTTAAATATCTGGGGTCTATGATAAATAACGAAGGTACTTGTGATGACGATATCAATCATCGCGTAAGCGTAGGGTGGATGAAGTGGCGGGAAAATTCTGCTATCTTCTGTGATCGAAAAATGCCCCCTAAGCTGAAAGGAAGGCTCTACACCGCAGTTGTGCGTCCAGCACTCACATACGGTTCACAATGTTGGACAATGTACAAAAAGTATGAGAGTAAGTTAACGGCAGCTGAGATGAAGATGCTTCGCATGACAGCAGGGGTAACAAAGCTTGATAGAATTAGAAGTACGAAGATCCGAGGAAGCCTTCATGTTAAAAATACCATCTCCCAAAAAATTGAACACGACCGACTCAGTTGGTATTGCCATGTTCAAAGGAGAGATCCTGAGAACCCCGTCAAAAAAGCAATATCATATAACGTTCCAACACGAAATAAAAAGAAAGGTAGGCCTAAAAACTCCTGGTACAAGCAAATGCAAAAACACCAGCATTCAGTTGGCCTCAGAAACGGAACAATACAAAACCGGGAGGCTTGCCGCCGATTTCTGAGGTCAACCCGGCGAACCCCACAGGCGGATCACTAGTGTGAAGCAGTAACGTGGGAAGGTTATGATCCCCTCGACATCGAGATCATAACAGCGCCGAGAAAAAAAGGAAGAAGAAGATGAACCCCGCAAAACCATTTACTACAAAAAATTAAGAAAAAATTTACTTAATGAAATAACTTGGTAACGTTTTTTAAAGACAAAAAAAACTTTGTAACGCGGTTTTGATCTCATTACATAAATTTCGTAGTCTTAAAAACCCCTTATTGCCTATTGCATTGTGTTCTTACATCCTGAGAAAGTAACTCTCATTTGGGTTCCAAGGGTTTTAAGCGTTCGTGTGATTGGACATTTTTTTGCAATTTTCAAAATTGAAAAAAAAAAATGCGTTCCTACCAAAGAATGTTTACTCAGAATTATCGTCGTTTATGAAATGTTTTTACTTTATATGACATTAAATAGTGCTGACGTTGAATGGCCGCCATGTTGCGTCTTAAAGAATAATTTTCCCTTTGCAAACAACAACAACTAAAAATTCCTAGAGAAATTCATTTGAGTTAAAAAAATAAAAATAAATAATAACTATCATCACGTAAACATACCCACCTTGTTAATTCTTTTAAGGAAATTGCAAACAAAAAATTATTTTTTTTTTTAATTTTATTTCTTCCAGGTGCGAGATAAAGGTGCCATCACCACCATCTTGCAATAAGTCAGACCTCTTTTTCTCATAGGTGGTCTGGTTATTTCCCATTGCTCTCCTCCATTCTCACTTGTCGGAATGCTGAATGTCTTTGAAATTTCCCAAGGTGTTTGCAATGTTTTAAATGGAACATTTAAAAAGCTGGAGGAAGAGTTTCCACCATAACTGATGATTGTGCGGTGTGGTAAACTGCGTTCGAGCAAAAACAAAACAAAAACCAGTACACTTAACGCTCTTTACAGTCATTTATCATAGCATAATGATGAGATGAAAGAGACCAACTCCAAATTAGGTAACTGTTGTCAGTGTATCTATCACCTTTCGAATTGCGTGTCCAATCACCTTGGAAGCAATTGCATACTAAGTATTATAGTCGCGACAAGACACACCACCACCGATCGGCATGCATGGCAAACTTATATGCAACCATTGATGGATTCCTTTGAGCCATTGATTTGGTTGGTTTCCTGGTGATGGTGATTCTGAAGCAAAAATTGCTGATTGCTCAACCAAACTTTAAACCACACAGATCACATTGAATTGCAACAATGTTGCAATATAATATTAGCTGCGTGCGTTCGTTGTTCGCAAACGTTGACAACGCGAAATCTCTTGATGGAAGGTATTTTGGTGAGTGGTTTCGCATGTCAAATAAGGGCAATCGCAGGAATGTCTAGAATGTAAAACAGCAGTTCCTAATAATGGACAAAAAAAGTAGCAAAACGAGGGTTTGACAGCAACTTCCATGGGTAATAATTATTATTATTAACGATTTTGGTTTTTGCTGTTGAGTTGTCTAAAGAGAGAAGGCAAGTCCGAAGCTGAGATTTTTTGTAGAGTTTGTATTAATTTTTTTTTTCTCATAAAAATTCTCTGTTGAGTTCTCCTTCCTTACAAAAATATATTCGGTCACCTGGAAAAGTTGATAGAAGGGGTATCTAATACCCATGCTGTAAGTTATCACATCCATTTGAGTTGGCCATAGACATATATGTAGTGAATGGAGTTAAGACTCATTAATACTTATACAGTCAACCATTCTTTTTATCTATTCATATCAATAGAATATGAGTGCGGATAGGTGAAGCTTCTTCAACCGAAATAAGATCAAGTCAAAATATTTTGTACACATTTTTAAAGTAAGAAATATTTTATTTTAAACTAACCAAGAAACGGTCCCTGTGGCGTATGTGGAACATTTTTGTTTACAAAATTTGTTCAATAACAAAAAATTTGTGGGACCATTACCATTTTGCATAATAACATGATAATCCTTGTGAACTTTTTGATGTCAAATATATTAGTTGAAGAATAATTTGATGAACGCCTCCTGAATAAAAAATCTTAAATTCTCGATGTTTTTCTTTGTATGCCCAAAGTGCTAAATAAAGTTTCTAAGGCAATGGGAAGTTCTCGATAATTTTGATAATCTTTCAGTTAATTTTTGTGTTTTTGATCAACAAATAAAGCAAGTTTGAAATTCCTGGCATCTTTAGTATAGAATTTAATGGGGCTATGTGAAGTTGGCAACCACAAATGCTAATTTTTTTTTTCCAAACCTGCGTGGTTTGATTGCCCAAGGTTAGCCCAGGATAGCCCAAGATAATTTTTTTGTATTCAGTGTAAAAATTGTTGGTTTTGCACAGTGGTTCGTTTGTCCAACGTAAGCCCAGGATAGAACAACTTTTTTTCTTTGCTTTACTATTTTTTCAAAAGATACAACAAAAACTTTTTTCATATCAGAAACCGAAAAAATTGTGATTTTTTTTTTCCTGTGAAAAAAATCGTTTGTGGTTTGTTTGCCCAAGGTTAGCCCAAGGTTAGCCCAGGATAGCCCAACTTTTATTTTTTCTATTATAAGCTTAGTTTAAAAATTATAGGAGTATTAGTTTTTATTCACCACACAAACAAAAACAAGTACGCATACAGCACAGTGACCTTTTTTAAATTTCTAATTAAGAAAAATTAAATTCACTGGTGTTTGCATTGCACCTCAAATTTTATTTATTTGACTTAGAATTTTTACTTGCTTGAATGTAGTCCATATAACAATGCTGTTAAGAAGCTTACTCGTAAGTTGATTTGTTTCATTTCACCTTAAAAACCACATACAAATATTTTGTCAAGTGTAAAAGTCATTGATTTTTTTTTGGTTTGCCATATTAGCACCAAGAAAAGATACATGCTTAGTAATATCTATACAAACATTTTTCAAAAGTAGCAACAAATATAAAAAAGTGTGAAGTGATTTCTACTACCAATAAATTACATCACTTTTACTTTGTTATCCCAATCTTAGTTCAAATAATTATAACAAAAAACTTTTTTCATATAACCAACCTCTTAAAAATCAAAATTTGTTTTTTTCAGTGTAAAAATTGTACTTTGTTCAATTTTTCTCAAGTTTTTTCGTTAGCCTATTTTGATTTTTAAGAGGTTGGTAATTTGATAAAAGTTTTGTTGTCATAATTTTTGAACTAAGGATGGATAACGAAAATAAAAGTTGGGCTATCCTGGGCTAACTTTGGGCAAACAAACTACGATTTTAAACTAACGATTTTATCACAGGAAAAACAATCACAATTTTTTCGGTTTCTGATATGAAAGAAAGTTTTTTGTTATATCTTTTGAAAAATAATAGTGAAATAAAGAAAAAAAAAGTTGGTCTTCCCTGCCAAACGAACCACAGTGCAAAACCAAAGTTGCTAGAGAACTTGCCTGAGCACTTCATGTCCCTTCATTATTTAGTCGATTCCAAATTTAATGTCACATTTTATGACAGACAATCTGGGAGAATCTATGTTGAAGCAAATTGGTCTAATTCCAAAAACCTGTACTTGCTAAGAAATTAGCTTGCAAGTATTTCAACATACAGAGCATGACTCTTGATTTTTGTCTTCATTGCTTTTTAAATGAAATCTTTCTTCTATGATATTTAAGTTCCAAACATTTCAATTTTCTTCACTTTGCATTTTATGTATAATCTCGATGAACTTTAAGCTAATTAAAAATTAAAGTTTCTTATACGTCTCTATAAAAAAGACTTAATCGAAAAGTGCACCAAAAATTGGTTTTCCTTCAAATCGTGCTATAACAATTGGCATTCACTGCTATATTTTGAATCTCTGTCTCTCGTCTTTGACAAACCCCTTCAATTAGTTTCACGAATATGTTACCTACTACTTTAACCTCCCAAACGTTAATCACTGATCACCAATCCCCCAAACTCTATCAAAAAAAAACCTATCGTTAACTTAGCATGACTCACTCTAATAATATATTGAACAATTTTGTCCCAAAAAAAAAAAAATAGTAAACGAAAGAAAGATCAAAGTCTTGAATAGACAATCTCCTTCAAGAATCCAAGTGGCAACTAAATACGTGTAAACAAGCAAACAGCATATGTGCAAAAAGCAATTTTTGTCTAAATTTTTTTTTATTTTGTTGTTTGTTAAGCATGTTGAGGTAAAACTTTAAATTCGAAAAGACAAAGAACCAAAACATTATAAACAACAACTAAAACCAACACGATACATTCTATATGTTACTTAGGTACACTTTGACTATAAGACACCACCATCAAAGAGACACACCATGCAGCAGCAAGCAGAAAGGAGCAAATCTGTCGGAAATCATGCCACAGAGATATATCCACAATTTTACGGGATAATTGCCGCTGATCACGACATGCCAGGCGAAAGTCACCATAATAGAATAAACTTGCCAGCTTTAACGCGCAGGTTGGCTGGTATACTAGCATAGTCAAAATGGACAGAGAACGTCAGAAAGACAGATCGCGACTCAAGTCACAAAGATACACATAAACTCACAGATGGATGGTTGAATGCTGCTGAAGCTGCTGCTGCCTTCCAAAACAATTTCCAGCTTACAGCAGACCTTCAATCAAGACAGAGAGGGACACACACTCCAACCGCTTTCTGTGCGATATACACAACCCACAACGATTGCTCGCGCAAATTGTTTGCGCCACACCAATTGAATTCTAATTTCGTCGTTAGATCTATCAATCCCGGTCCAATCCCCAGTTCCAGACCATTACCGTGCGCACAGCAAACAGGCAATTCCAGAGCAGCGAGAATTCCTTTAATCGGTGATGGTGTTGGCCTTCAGTGGTCTTGTTCTGTTTGTACTTAACTCCTAGACCACAACCTAGGAGTGAGGACGCGGACGTTGTTTGATTTGGTGAAATTACAGTATGAGTTGGAATACAGCAAACCAAAAACCATAGAGTAACTCAAGGTGCTCCAGAGAAGGCGGGCACTGGTTCCGTTTTTCTAGAGCACGTGCCACACGAACTAAATTGATTTCGCCAGTAGGTGGAATTATAGCACTCGCTGCGCTACACTGTGGTGCTCAGATGGATGGATTGGTAGCAAGCAGTCCGCGTGCTCCTCGATCGTTGCCGTCATTGTCGGTCGTCAACATCGTAACGACCGGGGCGCGCGATCAGCAACAGCAGCAGCAGGCAATACAGCAATTCATCCAACTGGCGAGTGTGTAATTTGCAGATTTCGATTATGGTCCATTCGGAGCTAAAACTCTATACTTATGCTCCCAGGACCGTTGGCGGAGCCCTTTAATTTAAAGAATTGCGCAAAGTTAAATGATTCATTAAAATCGGTTGGTGCCCGGAATGACATATATATTCATTTGTTGGTTCAAGTAAATGGCCAAATGGAGCCATGGAACAGTAGACTAAGCTAGAGCAGCAAATGATCTTGAAGACTCCATCAGAGTAATTGTGAACTATCTCTCGCTCTCTTTCTATTTCGACGTTGTATTGACTTCCTGGATAGATGCACTGGCGCTGCTGTTTATACTTGTAGCTTGGGACTAATTTCGTTCTTGCATTTCAGTTGTTTTTATTTTTGAGGCAACATAAAAAATTCTCAAGAGTTTTTTGCACATCGCACATGTGAACCCTTGTAAAGACCTCTGGCATTCTGACCCTCTCGAAGATGTGTTTGCGGCGCGCTCAGTTTCGAAGAAAATCTCTGCAATGCGGATGGGAATATGGTCATTGAATTTGAGTTTTTAGTTTGGCTTGTCTGCCACAAGCAAACGGCAAAAGCGACCGAGACTGAGACTGAGACTAAGCCATACACTCTGGCACCATCATCAGGCTTGACTCTCTGCTGGCTAAAGTAACATTGTGATGGAATCTCTTGGCATGCAACTGGATCGGTTCGACTTGGCATTTTAATAATGCTGTTTTTATTGTTGTGGCTTAAGTTATCTGAACCTCGGGGTTAGAGATTGGCCACATGCTTGTAATGAATTTAATTAGTTCAGGTTGCATATGGGTCGGCTAATATAATAAGTGGAACTCTGGAATGCTATATGCTGCACTGTGCTGCTGAAACAATTTGATCGCGGTTGCCAAACGCAACACAGAAACGTGCGGTATTTCAAAGGTTGTGGTAAGTTCATGGTTTGTGACAAAAACAAAAAAATCAAAACAAAACAAAAAACAACGAAACATTGTAACAAACTATTTCTGCGAATGGAATCTCATGATATTTTTTTTTTTGATTTCAACAAAAAACAGGCAGATACTTTGTAACAAAGTTGTACTGAGTACAAGTTAAAAAAAATTGGCGGGAGAATGTCACACTGTCAAATAATATCTTTCATTGCGAATTGCTATAGAAACTGAGGCCACGATAAGATTGAGGTCTTTAGGTCTCAAACGACATTTGGTTCGCAACATATTGAGTAAATCGAAATCAATTTTTTTGTGTATTTCAGTTGTAGTCTAAGTACTTTAGGGGAAACGTTGAGTTTTTTTTTTTTGTTATGATGAAAAAGCTGAAGGTTGATTTAAAAAAAAAAAAAATGACTATTTTTTTTGGGGAAAAAGAATAGCAAACCACTTATTCACGAAAGCTATGAACTTTTACTCTCAAAATTAATTTTTTTAATAATGTTTCATATTTGCATAATTCTATTTGAATTATTTGTTTAGTTTATCTAAAACAAAAAAAAAGAGTGTGTGTACACATGTACACTCGACTGAAGTTATACTTCTCATTCAGTATACATATATAAATGAATTTCATTTGATATTTTTAATTTCTATTATTAAATTAATTAATCCACACTTCGTTTTTTACATAACAATAAATTAATTCTTTCATCCTCCTTGCGTCCATGTAGTTTTCAATTTAATCTGTGAACTTTACTCACTTTACTGAGCTGATGGTTGAGCTGAGCTGTTGGGTGAGCTAAGGTAAAGTGAGCTGAGCTGAGCTGTGATGGGTGAGAGGATACATTGATTTTTATTTGGAAAGTATAATGAAATATGAAGATATTTTAAACTTTTATAAAACACCATAGCTTAAGATGTTTGGTTCTAGTTATTAATGGAATTATTTTAACACATAGATATTTTTATAAATAAGACAGATAATTTTTCGTGATCTTTTCTCTTGGTGTTTTTGATAGTAAATATATTTCTATTTTTTTAGTAAAATATTTCTTTTTTTATCATAAAAAAAAATTCCGGTAGAATCCGGTTTTTCGACTTTTTTCAAAATTCCGAGAAAATCGGTTTTGAAAGTTGGGGTAAATTTTTTTTTTCGAAAAATTCCCGAATCTTTAAACGCTCCTGGAAGCTAAACCGCTTTAGAGCAATTTTTGGGAGTGATGCCAAATGATAGCTTGTGTCATGGGCCTACGCTTTGCACATTATCAGATTTTTTAAAAATCGCCTTCCATGTTAAACCACCACATCATGCCTTTTTTTTCAGAATCGCGAATATTTTTTTTTTACTTTTAAGTTCTCCCGGTTTGAGAACGCGTGGACCTACAGGAATGGGAGTTGTACCCAAATGTAGGTTAGAGTCCCCGCTATCTTTTGGCATCAAAAATTTTATTTTAATTTTCTTCAAAATTCCGCGATATAGGCGTTGGAACGCTTTGATCTAGAGACAGGGGAGTGGTGCCATATGAAAGCTTATATTCTCAGCTAGCCGATAGTGGTATAATCCGGTTTTTCGATTTTTTTCAAAATTCCGAGAAAATCGCGTTTGAAAGTTGGGGTAAATTTTTTTTTCGAAAAATCCCCGAATCTTTGAACGCTCCTGGAAGCTAAGCCGCTTGAGAGCAATTTTTGGGAGTGATGCCAAATGATAGCTTGTGTCATGGGCCTACGCTTTGCACATTCTCAGATTTTTAAAAAATCATCTTCCATGTTAAACCGCCACATCATACCTATTTTTTCAGAATCGGGCTTAACTTTTTTTTTACCTTTAAGTTCACCCGGTTTGAGAACGCGTGCACCTACAGGGATGGGAAGTTGGGGCGCTCACTTTCAGCTCAGCTCACTTTCAGCTCAGCTCACTTTCAGCTCAGCTCAAATGAGCTTAGCTATGGTACCTAGCTCAAATTTGAGCTGAGCTGTGAGCTGAGCTGAAATGTGAGCTTTTTGCAACCCTGGCAACTTGCCACATGGAAATTACCACATGCAACTTGCCACACGCAACTTGCCACATGCAACTTGCCACACACAACTTGCCACATACAACTTGCCACATGCAACTTGCCACATACGACTTGCCACATGCAACTTGCCACATGAAACATGTAACTTGCAACGTGTTGTGTGTTTTATGTTTGCCGTACTACGGCGTACTGCATTTTTAAATACTAAAGTACTGCCTACTCTAAAGGTGAAACGACAGCCCTGCTACCCAGGGTGATCGCGTCATAATCCCTTTGACATTCTTGTCAAAAAGTAAATTTTCATACCCACCCTCCCATAAGAAGTATAACTTCAAAAAACGCAATTGAAGATTATACTAAGAGCCAGTTAAAGTCAAATTCTAGTTGTTAAAAAACACATTTTCGTTTTTATTTCGAAAAAAGCTTATATTATGGTTAACATTTTTCTAACCTATTTTGTAGCCCTCTTAATTTTCTGCATTTTACAGAAAAAATCAACTCTATCACCAAAGATGACCGAGCAATTGATAAATGAACGCACGAAAAACCGGTGCGAAAACACCCAAAAATATCGTTTTTTACGAATAACTCGGCTTCAGAATGTCCTACGACAAAAAATAAAGCTATTAATTGTTCGTTACAACATTTTCTATCGATTTAGTGCACATTCTTTTTGTTGAAACAAATAAAAAATAAGTAATATTAAGTCAAAGACGTTTTTTTCTTTAGCAAACTCTTGCCTTATTATTTTGTAAACGGTGCAAGTATTGGCTAACAAAATAAAATACTGTTCTAGCCCTTTAAATTATCTACAATTTAAAAAAAAAAATTAGCTCTCTACGACCCACTGGAGCTTTGGTGTTACTTTTTTCAATTTTCTCTGAAATGACAAAAAACTCTCTTTTGAAAGGCCACTATTTCAATATTTTCTTTTGAAGTAAGGAATACAATCATAGTGATACATAAACTATGACAATGTTGAGATTGGAGTTTCAAATAATATTTTTGCGCAATATTCTCAAGCTGGCACAAGTAACAAGTCTTTATCGAATAATCTTTGAGATGCAAGATGCCTTTTGCATATTTTCCTCCCAATTTATTTTAATTTTTCATCTCTGAAATGCATTGAATGTCAGAAAAATCTTAAACCAACAAATTTCCTACTCCACCTAAGTTCGTTTAACTATTTATGTCCATGCCTCCGGGCCCGAAAAATAACGAAAAAGAAATAATTTCCCACGGCATTCCAGCACACGATGCACCAGTCCCAGCCCCAGCATGCTTGCAAAAACACACGTATTTACCCGCCTTATCTTGACACAGTTAGCATTCCTCCAGCATTCCCAAATCCCAAAAACAAATATCCAAAAAGCCCCGCATAAGACTTAACCAAATACATAGTTCATTATGTGAGATTCATGCAGACCATTTTGGATGCACGCGAATTTACTGTACCTCTATGGATAACTATAAGCAATCCTATACACCGCGACTGCAGTAGAGTGTACCTAATTAATGTCCTATTACGAAATTAATCCGTTGTAAACATGGCACAGAGCGCACGTAAGACGTAACAGCCAACAAACAACCAGCAAAATCAATAGCTTTTCATTTTTCCCTAAATAGCAAGCTAGCTGGTAGTGTGCGCTCTGCAAAAGATTTTAGAGATCTGCATCTACAGTTCTGTTTAATAAAGATTGAAGGTGATTATCGATCGACATTTTGATTTTTGGAATCCCAAGCGTATTATCCACAAGTCGTCGTGTAGTTCGGCAGTAATCTCTACCTTTACCTTATGTTGGATTGCTTAAATTGCTTGCAACAACTGCTGATGGATGTGAGTTGAATTGAAAATTGTATTTGACATTTGAAATTCGAAAAATATTTTGGCTTTTTGGCTTTGTTCCTTCATAAAGCTTGAGCTATTAGATGGTACATTATAGCAATTCATATGCACTTGACAGTTCATAAAAAAAAATTAATGATCTATTTCTATCCACCACACCGCAACTAGCTCCATCTGCCCAGATAAAAGTTCATTAAAAAATCATTCTTATATTGCAGTTACATGAGCCATTTTCGTATTAATGGCCGACCTTTACGGTACACATAAATTGCCAATCACAATTTATACCAAGCCGAAAGGTGTCATTTTTAAAAGTTCATTGGAAAGCAATTTACTATAAGACCTGTCCCAATTAGTCTAAATAAATTGGTCTCATCTCTCAGTACTTATAGAGAGCTACTTGAGCAACTTTTAGCTAAAGTGGCAATCATTACCGTTAATTGAGAAATTTTTAAGATTAATAAAAATGAATAAAGAATAACATTGATAAAAAAACGACTCTTGTTGTTTTTTTTTTTTTTTGCTTTTTGCTTTCCTCCCAAAAAGAAACATTTATTTCAACTAAATTTGACACTTTAATTGCAAAATTCGGGCGCGTTCAAAAGGTCCATAAATTAGCGAAAGTCGCGTCACCTGCGGCTGCATTCACACTACCGCACCCTCTTAAACAGACATCTAATTTAACGTTAAAATTTTGCAACATTGTAGTCGCAAAATCACATAAATTTAAAAATAAATTTGTAGTGTGATGGGGAATTCATGTTTGTTTCCCATCAAAGGGGCTCCTCTTGTCAAGATCAAGAGAATTTTTGATATATTTAAGATTGAAACGAAAAGTAGGTTGGTACTGCTGTTAGTTTGGGATCGGAGCAGTGGCAACTTAACTTCACTCATCCAGACAACATTGTTGTTTTTTGGCTAATTGAATGTGGAAATTGACTATTTATGATTATGAATATGCAAGTTTTTGAAGCCCATTGAATTATTAGGTGTGTTTTTTTAAGGTTAAGCTATAAGCTTTACAACATTCAAAAAAAGATTTATGTGTGTCGACATATCGAGATACATAAACACAAGAATATTATAACAATGTTATTTGATTTAAAAGACACGTTGATCAAGGGGCACGGTAGTGCCCAGCCAAGTTCTCTAGCAACTTTGGCACTACACCCTTATTTACAGGAAACAACTCAGGCCATTTTCGACCCCCCTCTAACTTCCACACCAAAGATACTAGAAATTTCAAACTCGCTTCATTTGTTAAGCTGGTCAAAACAAAACTCCTCACAAAATTTCAGCTTGCTACGATGAGTAGTTTCTGAGATATAGGGCTTCGAAAATCTCAAAAACCGTAACTGACTGACTGACTGACTGACTGACTGACTGATTCACTCACTGACAGATCATCAAAATTATGGACAACTTCCCGTTATCGTAGATACTTGAAATTTTACACGGTGATAGGACTTGTGGTGTATACAAAGGAAAAAATCGAAAATTTGAGATTTTCAATTCAGGGGGCGTGGCATCCGCCCATTTCCGCTGAATTTTCATCAAATATTATAGAGCACTTAAGATTATCTTAGAATCTTGAAATTTGGTAGAATGGTAGAGTTGGTAGTTTATACAAAGGAAAAAATTTGAAATTTGAGAATTTCAGTCAGGGGGCGTGGCAACCGCCTATTTCCGCTAAATTTTCATCAAATATTATAGAGCACTTAAGATTATCTTAGAATCTTGAAATTTGGTAGAATGGTAGAGTTGGTAGTTTTTACAAAGGAAAAAATTTTTAATTTGAGAATTTCAGTCAGGGGGCGTGGTAACCGCCCATTTCCGCTGAATTTTCATCAAATATTATAGAGCACTTAAGATTATCTTAGAATCTTGAAATTTGGTAGAATGGTAGAGTTGGTAGTTTTTACAAAGGAAATGCGGTTGCCACGCCAGGGGGCGTGGCAACCGCCCATTTTCACTGAATTTTCATCAAATATAGAGATTTTCAATTCTACAGCCTTACCTTGCAAAAAGTAGTGAAATCACAACAAAAACATTACTGTTAAAAAAAGAGCCAAGTTCTCCTATGTTGAAATTATGCTGGCACAAAAAGTACTGAGATGTAAAAGTGTACCAAGTTCTAAAGTTTGGGTTCAAATTCGTATCAATAAAATTTTGATTGTTTACTTGGCAATTTTTGAAATAACTTTAAAAATCGGAAATTAAAAGAAAAATTGTCAAGAGAACAATCAAAATTTTGTTGATACGAATTTGAACCCAAACTTTAGAACTTGGTACACTTTTACATCTCAGTACTTTTTGTGCCAGCATAATTTCAACATAGGAGAACTTGGCTCTTTTTTTAACAGTAATGTTTTTGTTGTGATACTATTCTCCTAATATCTGTGGGATATTATAAATCAACCCTTAAAAAAAAGGGGGAAACAATTAAACTAAATAACAAGACATGTTTAAAAACCTTAACAAAAAAAAAACAATAAATAAAAAAGAGAGCCCTGGCTCTTTGAATCATAAAAAAGGGTGAAATTATACTTAAGGTAAGAATCTGATTCTTTATTTTTTTATCTTGGTTTTTTTTTATTCTCGATGTATTCGCTTTACTTATCGTTATCAGATAATAGCAAGAGAAAGAGCGAAAGATTCAGGCCACGCAGGTCGAGCCGGCTTACTCTAATCTTAAATCACAACAAAAACATTACTGTTAAAAAAAGAGCCAAGTTCTCCTATGTTGAAATTATGCTGGCACAAAAAGTACTGAGATGTAAAAGTGTACCAAGTTCTAAAGTTTGGGTTCAAATTCGTATCAACAAAATTTTGATTGTTCTCTTGACAATTTTTCTTTTAATTTCCGATTTTTAAAGTTATTTCAAAAATTGCCAAGTAAACAATCAAAATTTTATTGATACGAATTTGAACCCAAACTTTAGAACTTGGTACACTTTTACATCTCAGTACTTTTTGTGCCAGCATAATTTCAACATAGGAGAACTTGGCTCTTTTTTTAACAGTAATGTTTTTGTTGTGATTGTTTTTTCTCAATTTGGATTAGAAAAGTAAAATTTGGTTCACCGAAAAATTTAGTAGATATTCAATTTTGTTGAACACTGGAATATTGTATTATTTCAACGACAATAAAGTTCAATTGTGTATGAAAATGTATATTAAAGTTATTAAAATTATGGTTAATTTAAAAAAAAAATATTTAAGAAATATTTAGCACAGTATTATAGCCCTTAAATTATGTTTTATCGATTTGCCACCTTATTCATATAAATTTATCTAAATTTCAAAAACATACTTCAGTAAAAAATTAAATTCTATCTAAAAATACTTATTATATCCACCGCACAGTTGTTTTGTTTGTATTGGAGAGCGGAAATAATCTGAACTATTTAACGGATTTTGATGAAATTTGACACACAGGTTAACTTAATTTGTACCTACACAATTTAAAAAAAAAAAATAACTGTCCATAAATTTTTAATAAAAGTGTACACAGTTTTTATTATCTATCTGAAAAGGCAGATTTATTGCAACTACCTTCAATATTACATCTACAATGTTTGTATAACAGTTTTAGAGCAACGGTATGTCTAGTCTTTACTATTGTTCAATTTATTCATTATTATAAATTTCAATATAATAAAACTCCTTTAGACAATGCGCTTTCCTAATTTCGTGTTTGAGTTGGATCTCATGATTTTTTTCTTTTTTTAAATAAATGTCATGCTGCAGAAAAAGCATGAGTGTGTTGCTAATCTAAGTGATATTTTCTATCAATATTCAATACACTGACTGCTTTTGATCACATCAATTAGAATTTACAAATCGTGAGAATTTATCGTTTTTTAATTTATAAGATGACATGAAATATAAAATATAAATACATAATGTCAACTATATAAAAATAAAATGTCATCAATATTTATGAATAATATATTATGTCAATATAAAGATAGAGGTAATCCCTATTGCTTCTATAAAGGCAAATTAAATGAACATTCCCAACTATCGCAGTGTTTCATCGTTAAATGCCTAGGTAATAATAACTAAGCTAAGTGAGTACAGTAATGTTCAAGAAGTGAATAGATATATTGCTGCCGGTTACAGTGGTGTGGCTGGTTGTAATATGCGCTGCTGCTGCTGCTGCCGCTACCTCACATCACTCTAAAAATACTCTTGGATAATAATAAATTATGTTGGTTTTGTCGGCTCTTGTTTGAATGTTTCTTCTTCGTTCGCGTTAGTTTATAACGACCATCACCTTTAACGATTGAAGAGATTTACTGTTAAGACGATTTACATAGAAAAAATAATGTACCTAGTTTTTGTAGAAGTCAAAACATTTAGCTTAAGCAAATGATGGCAATGTATAATGTCTTCGAGAACATACTTTTTATTGCTATAAAATATATAAGAGATGAATTTGAAAGCTGTTTCATGCTTAAAATCATGTTTAATAGTTGAGGAGGCTTTTAAAATGTAAGTAGTGGAGTTTTAAAAAATTTTGTTAAGATTACATCTTTCCATCAAATAAGAAAAAATCCAAATAAATTCGTGATCACTTTCTGCGTACACTAAAAATTGGTCACAATATTTCTGGATGCCTTAGATTTAAGAATTTAACTACGACTTAATAAAATACCAGAAAGTTTAAGTATTTTTAATTCCCTAGAAGCAATTAATAAGGTTTTCATTTTTAAATTCTTCAAACAAAAATATCAAACGAAAGAGCTGACATCAGAACCTGAAAATAATAACTAACCACTTTAACACATTGAACAAGGAAAAGGGGCGGAAGTGTTACCTTACATGAATTTCAATATTTATGTTAATACCAAACTGATTTTGGTGTAGGCCAAATCGAGAGATCAACAAAGTAAACTTTTATCTACTTTGTTTAATGTTTAATTGATGATTTCTTTTGGCTAATTCCTTGCACTTATAAAGTTAATTAAGTACTCAAATTGGCTATAGTTAAATTCTTCGAGAAGTTGTAGCAACTAATATACTAGTCGCATAACCTATCAAACTAGAAACAGGGTTAAGACGAGTTCCGTCTAGAAACTATTTTCTATTTATCGTTCAATTCTAAAGACAAAACCTCCGTGAAGCTCCGCCAAACAAAAATCTACTTAATTCAACTCTGCAGAAAACTTGATCATTGCATAATCTTTGAAAATTCTTTTAATAATGAAGATTGAACCATAAATATCTCAACAAAATGCCATTCAAGTCAGCTCTTTGCCTGCATGGTAAATTTTTTTATTAAAACACCTGTATACTTCATGGGTAGCTTCTTACATCTTTTTTCAAACCTATTCCTTAATCCTGAATTTGCGATTCCTGTTATTATTCTATTTTGAGCCTTGCCCGCCTTCTTTTTGAGCCTGTCAATGACAGGGTGATCGTAAAAATGCAAAAACTATACATCCGAGAAGAGGGCAGCCACATTGACGACGACGACAACAACAACTTCAACATCTCCAAATAACTAGATATATGAAAATAAAAACGTTCCTTCACTTGGCACTTGAACTAAATGGCGGCTATTCCAGTTCCAGCCAGAATTGGTCTGGGCAAATGACGACAAAACAACATATCCTAGGTTCAAGTTAAGTGAACAACCTAGACAAAGAAATCAATCCGCACACACATATTTAAAAAGCTAGCTGCAAGTTTTAATATGCACCATTTGCATGCGCAAAGTGTGGAGTACTTTGGTGGAAATTGCCCATGAAAAAAAAGTCTAAACTAACCAGCTAACTAACACAGGTCTTACAGTGTCTTTGCTCAACGTCCAGATAGAACTCCAAATGGCTTCACCGGCATTATTGCCAATAATCGTAAATCAATTTTCTTATAGGATTGCGCGTGATAGCAGCGTTATAGTTGAAGGTGGTTGGTGCCCGGTCGCGGCTGAATGTATACGTAAATGGTGTGGTGGAGTGTGATTTTCCTCACGTTCCGGTTTCGATGATTCTAGTCATCTTCTCTAGCTGGGGTAAAGGAAGTGAAGGAAGACGACGAAAATCGAGGTAGATCGGGCGCAATGCCGCGTGCAATAGCGCAATTCTTTGCAAGTGGTGTTTTCCGCTTGTTCAAACACACCAGTTAGACGAGATGATACGGGAGATCATTCCATGGGGGATGTTGTACTTTGGCTATTTGAGTTGTTCTAAGATTTGCCTAGTGCGCTAGAGCTAGAGTGACAAGAGGCGTTCAGGCTTATTCCTTTATGGTTTTTTGTATAGTTTTATTTCCATTCTGTGATTCTATAGCTGAGGAGGTGGACACACTATGGACATGTTGGAGAATTAAAAGTTCTGCCCAATGTTTGGCTTGTTGTTGAGTTGTGTTCTTTCACCCGTACATGTCGGCAGAAAAGGTGGACGACGACGACGAAACGACAGGCGTTTAATATCATCCTGGCAGGTTTGCGTTGGTTTTATATTTGTTTTTGGTTTTTTCTTCTGCTCATTTTCATGATGCCCGTGCCAAAGACAGGCTATTAAGGAATCGTATTTAATGATACGTCTACAAGTTGACAGTGTTTTTAAAAGCGAAACAGTTTAATGTTGTGTTTGCTCTAGGAAAACGCAGCAGGAATAATTGTTTACGTTTATGTTTGTTTTTTGTGTGTGTGTGTGTGGTGGAAGGAAAGCTGATACAGCGTAAAGTTGCCACATAAAAAGTGATACTTACTCCATTTAGAAATGAGATGTCACTGTAGAAGAAATAATCTTTGATTTTCGATCTAAAAATTTATTGAACATTCTTACATATAATGTTGTTGTTGTTGTTTAAGTTCAATGGTTTGAAGTTTTTTTTTTTGTTTGTGTGCATTTGGGATGCTGGAAGACATTAAAAGTTTATTTAATTAGTTAGAACCTTGTGCAGATGTTGAAAGAAATTAAATTAGCTGTCAAAAGTTTGGAATGAAATATCTCTTTATTAAACATTAGTTGTTAATTATTAAGTTGTAATAGTCTAGTGTAAAATTGGTATCTAAATATTGGTTTTTATTTCTTATTGAGGATCTTAGATTAAACATTCTGCATTAAATGTTTAATAAACATCTATGTAAGAGGTGTTTTAATCAATGTTAACATCCACGTTTTTTTTTGTTAATGGCCTTGTCTGAGGTGCCAATAAAACCAGATAAAACAATCAGAAGATCTGAAGACCTTATTTCAAACAAAAAGAGCTTATTTCAGACAAAAAGAAACGTTTAAAAATGTTAATTATTTCTCTTGCAACATGTCTCTATTAAGATATCTCGCAAGCAATATCCTGCCGAAATGTAGGGGACATGTCCTTAAGTGACATGTTCCCTAGTGACATGTTTCCTAAGGAAATATGACATGTTGCTTATTTACGATTGTTAGCAACATGTTCCCTAGCAAGATTTCTTTTAAAAACACTTCTCCGAGTGGAATTAAGGTACATTTATTTTAGTGACATGTCCAATGACCTGAGGATTGCATTTATCTTGTCACGAAATAATTATGATTTTGTCCCCTATTTATAAATTGGTGGTAATGGATGGTAATGAATTCACCATTACTTTCAAATCATTAAATCAGCCGACTTCCACTATTGTGTTGTTTGCAACAATGTTGCTTGACTCCTCATTAAAATCCAAAACTTCATACGAAATAGTTGTTATATTTTAGACTCTGACAACTTTCCTTAAAACAATTAAAACAAATCCTATATGCCAATGCATTCAGTTCAATCTCATTAATTTGTGTCGCTCCATTTTAAAAGAATGACATTTTAAGATCCTTCCTATTCCACTTCGTAAACATACTTAGATGCTTGGATAGTTCATATGGAAAGGCAATAACAGAAACAATCTAAACGATAACTCTCTATGACTGTCATAAACATCCTTTCACTTTGACGCCATCTACTCTTTTTAAAGATCTCGGTTTGTTATCTTTAACGATTCCGACTACGGTCGGTGATGCGTTCTCCTTTCATTCAACATTTGATCGCTGAGTCGTTTAAATTCTCTCTTTCTGCAATGGCAGTGATGGCGGTGGCGGTGTCGGTTGTTTTGTCCCTGGCAATTTGTTTAAAACCTTTTGAGCTTTCAATTGTCATTGAAAGATACAGCATGACGATTGTCAATGAATCAGTCAATCAAGCCATCTTGACGTCACAGTATATCAATCCAAAACACCATCAGACTAATGTTTGCTTGAATAATAAAATGTTTCAGCAACATTCATACTAATTGGCTTTGAAACTGCTGACAATAATTAAAAATCAATAAATAACTATGACTCCTGATCGACAGTAGTTGTTGTTTATTTGTATTGCTATCGTTCATTTCGATAACGCTTTGAAGTGTGCTCTGCGTCTGCGGCGGCATGCAGCAGCCACATGTTGCGCAAGAAGTGATCGTAGTTTGTAGCATCTCCTAAATGTGGCGCTCATATATGAGTCATAATAGTGTTCTCTCACGCTATTCGCAAGCAAAAGCATGTAAGTGCGAGCTAAATCGAAATCGAATGGAAAGTGAAGGCAATGTGAATGTTTGCGCGCGAGCGCAATTCCCTTACCTTATACCACAAAACAAAAAATATTGCTGCCTTCATCGCAATTATTGTGGTGACTTTTAGATGTGATTCGAATTCAATTCTCCTGTTGTCATGCTTTTGTAATTCATCTTTCAAAAAAAGAAACGAAACACAAAACAAAAATAAACGTAAATTGAGAAGGAGATTGTGTATTTGTGGTTATTTTGTTTATTGGCTCAATGAAGTGCACTACACTGCCACCTACACATTCAGTTTGGATAGTGCATTTATTGTCGTATGTATTTACACAGAGGGAATGCGTAGGTGGCGCTTGCCATTCACTTTACAATCAAAAGATTGTAACATTGTTTTGTTTTGTTTGGGTATTTGTTTTGTTTTTTCTAAATTTCGAAAGATACTGGCGGCAGGTATTTAAGGCGATATTTAACATTTGTTTTTTCTTTGCAAGAAAGTATTGTTACCTAAATTGAACTTTCCTTTTATTTCCATTTACTATTTTAACAATCACAAACTATATATCTAATCTTTGTCTCAATTGAAAATATTGGCAAGACTTTGTATGATGTACGAGTATTGTCCGGTGAAAGGAATAGGATCACTTAGTTACTATAAATACATCATTTTAATTTTTTAGGTTCGTAAATGAAAAGTACTAAGCAAAGTTTTCTCAGTACAAAGAAGAGCTCGATGAAAGTTCTATAATCTTTTTTGGTGAAAAAACTTCTTTCACATTTCTCGAACATGTTTTTGCAAATTTTTAAATTCTTCTTTATCTTATTTGCATTTCCCAAGTTAATTTATTTTTTTCATTTTATTTGATTCACTTTTGCCTTTGATCTCAAAAAAATACCTTGAAAAGTTTCAAAATATCACTCATACGCCACAGTGTCCTCAGATGTATTTCAGGCCGAAACTCCAGCTGCTCCAGCAATCGCACGCTATTAATTGAAGACACTCTATGTTCTTTGACCTGATTATAATGTAGTAACAAACGCATGTCGATAAAAGTAGTTGTTACAGAGTGCAAACACTTCTATCTAAAAACATGGCATACACGAAAGAAAAATAGAAATTATTGTGGGTCGCACATAACGGCTTGCATTTTTTTTAAAATTTTTTCACCTCATTGAGTTTAGCTTGAACATTCAATTTTTTTTTTTTTGTTCTGCCCCAAAACTTTAATATGAAACAAGTTTATAGAAATAGAACACGACAAACACGTGTACACCATAGAGAACGTGCAAAACAAATACAGATAAACAAAAAGAGAACTGTTATTTCAGTTTTGGTTGCTTACTTAATAACCCTAAAGTCCCCTTTAAGAAATTTCTAGCTATCGAATCCCGTAAAGCCTGCTTAATTTTTGGGATCGATAAAACAAAATTCGTTCCAAATTGTTTTACAAGTTATTTTTCAATTTTTTTTTACCTGTAACGGTAATTGAAAAAGATAAATCATTTTGGAAAAAGCTTCAATCAAAAGTGGCAAAGTCCAAACATTTCAATCCCAGTTAACCACATGTGCTCTAAATTCCTTTTGACCCATGTACCAATGCAGTCGCATGGGAAACATAATAAATTTCTGTATTTCTGTATTAATTTGCCCGCAAGGTCACTTGAAATTCCACTCGTTATTCCCACCCCTTAAAACAACTTAAGCCTCCTAAGGACACCAGGTGCAAGTTAAACAATTTATTATGGTTCAACTTATAAAGCTTAGCCATGAATTCACATTTTTGGGATACAGACACCGGCCGCGGCCGGCCCCCTTCCTCATCAGACAACCCAGCTGAGTTATATTCAGACAACCTTCTCATAAAAGCATGTGCGCATGCGCAGCACAGCGCACATTCCACATTACATTTGCACTGCTCCTGATTGTGGTCTGTGGTCAAGAGTTGTACAATTATTATTCTTTCAGTGGCCACAACTTCTAATGTCAAATTGGATTTCGTTCCGGTTTATTTTTTTTTTGTTTTTCTCTCTGCATTGATTTAAATAGTTCAATTTACTTAAATGTACAATTTAGAATGCAAATTAAATGCTTCAGACTTTATTTATGGGTTGGCACAAACTTTTCAACGCCAAGACATGTTATTAACGAGCCCAGCAAATAGAACTGGGCTCGCTCTACATACAACACAGTTGTGGTGGGAAATAGAATGCCCATGGCCAGGAATCAGCTGCATATTAACAAAGTTCTTTAATAGCAATGGCGGGTGCTTCTTGGCACAACTGTTGCTCTAATTGACCACTTTCCGGTGACTAAATCAACCACAACCGATCGCACAGGACTTATGTCCCCAGCTAAAGCTAAATCCAACCACAACCCACACGCTGCGGCTGCACTCTGATGCTGGAAATTCCAATTCCGAAAAGCAATTCCGATTCTCGACTCGACTCGATCCAGTGCCATTTGTTGGCAATCGGAGTGACTTGTTGTACTGTTTTGTGCTTGTGCTGGACAGGACGGCTTCGGCTAGTGGTAGTGGCACCAAATTTATTGCCCACATTAATGCCCGCTTGTCCGATGAAGTTGCAGCCGGCTGCGGCTGTGACTGTAACTGTTGCTGTGTGTCAGTCGGCCCTTGTTGGTTTGCTGCTGTTGCGTGGTGGATGGTGGCTGTGCAGCCTCCACAAATCTGTGTGTGTTGTGTTGTGTGTGCTGTTTAAGCCAATGAGCCATCACAAGAGACGGAGCCATTGAGCCACCTGGGCGATATGATTGATGCCTGGACATGATTATTGTTTCTCGGTGACATGCACCTCTGGGCCTGATGGTATTCAGAGAGCGACTTTGGAGGCGCGGGAGACAGAGACACACAAAACAACGACACATATCTTGCGGCAACATTATAATCAGACCATTAGTATAATGGCACAAATCATTCTAAGGCGGATGCCATGGCAATTTGATCTTTGGCCGCGTGAATAGTGAAGACATCATGATCGCGACTGCAGTCAGGTGGATGAAGATGATGATGATGATGAGGCTATGATGATGGTGTCTGGCATTGCATCCTCCAATTCACACACAATTGTGAGTGAGGCCACTACGTGACAAGCGACACTGGGGTTTATCGTTTGAAAAGATGCACGTTTCACGACGACCAGAGAAGACGACGACATAGTGTATATGATGACTATGGTTATGCTGCTGCTTATGATAATAATAAGCTGGATGTGACTACGAGAGTATTGTGTACTTTTGTGGCAAGGATAAAACTTTTAATGGTGCCGATTTGTACGGAACTCCCAAGTAATGTGGCAAAGCAATGATATCGTTTCCCAAGAAGTTGTTTCGAATTTCTAAATAAAAAGGTGAAAATCTATATGGCACCATTTTACCCCGAAATAAAAAATGACGTTATGCATGTATATCTGCAGTTGCAGTATGGTGCAATTGACAATGCATGAACAATAAAAAATTCACATGGCTCATGTCTCATGTGGCGTGAATTATGAAATTCAGACAAATTATGTTTGATGACCTTTTTTGTGATAAAAGCATGAAATATAGTTGTACTCTCAAGACATTGTAGTTGTGTCTTTTGTGCATGATGATTTTCAAGTTGATTATGTCGAAAGCTTCAGTAATTTGCTTTAAGGTCGATTTTCTGCAATATGTAGCTTGAGTTACATAGGGGAACCAGTACTAGTCATTTGGATTTAGGGAAGTCCTCATCCCCATACAACTAACTGAATTAGAGAGCAAACGACAAAAAAAAAAGCAATAACCTCAGTTAGAGCTTATTCGTGGGAATATCTATTTTGTTATACTGACATTATTCGTTTGAATAAAAAATCAGGGATTAAGAGAAAACCTATGCTACTAGAAAAAAATTAAAGGATTAAACAAAAATGGCCATTAAAACAAGTATTTTTTGGCTTAAACCATCTAGTTTTACGATTTAAAAATGGCAAGTATTGTGTTATAGTAATGAATATCGTGATTTTTTTGTCCTATTGAATTAATGTATAACTTTTTTTCGATTTAATTACCATATTGATACGTAGATATGTTGTTTATCCGTTTTCAATCTATTACTTTCTTCAAATTTTGATATGGGCATTTTCTGCTGAGTACCTTTACATTTTAAACAATTGAACTTGATTTTTTTTTTTTTTTTTTTTTTGAAAACTGTAAGAGCTTTTTTTTAATAATTGTGTACATTAGGGTGGTTCCAAATCAGGAAAAAAATGCCCTATTTTTTTTCAAATTTTTATTCCTAACCCTTCCTGACCCTATTTCATTAAGCCCTGACTTTTCAATCGTCAATTAGACTATCAGAGGAATAAATGTCAATATAAAAAAAACTTTTATTCCTAGGAATAACCTCTAACTGAGGTTTATCTGACTATTGAAAAATTGGCCATAAGAAGTTTTTGTTTTTTTTTTCAATATTTCGATATTTCATCATTTGCTTTTAAAGGAAAAAAAATTACAGTTTATATAGCCTCTTCAAAAATATAGTGGCACCCCCTTTAGTTTTATACTTTCATACGGTATCATACTATCATACCTATTATACGTATGAATGATCAAACATCCGCCATTTAGCCAACACTGGACACAGAATATCGCCCCTGCTCTAGTAACTTCTTATCAAAATAGCGCCAGGAAGGGTAAGGGATAAAAGTATGAAAAAAATAGGGCATTTTTGTTCCTCTAGAAAAAATATGTACGTTCATAAAAAAAAGAAAAAAAAAAAATATGTTCTCCAACAAAAAAATCGAATGAAAATCAAAACAACCGTTTTCAATCCCTACGGATTCAATTTCCGTTTTCAAATTGGAACGAATATTAGAACAGCCTTGATCGTTTAATTTATCATTATTGGCCTCAGAGATTGTCATATTCTATTCAAAGTCCGTAAATGGGATTAATAAATTAAATTCGTTAAACTGAAAAAATAGTTACGAGTATTTAAGCTGAATAGTGAATATACAGGCTTTTAAATCTTAATAATGGTTTAGCTCCAAAAAAAAATTCTTCATCGATGGCGGTGCACCAAAAATAAAACGGAGGGTTTTAAATTTTTTTAAAGAATAATGGACCTTCAAATTCTATTTTTGAATTTTCAATTCGGGCACTTTTCACTCATTTACAGAATTTCAAAGTGACTATAGACATCGAATTTTGCTAACCCTTCCATTTTTTCCACTAGTGTTTAGACCTTCTGAGTGGATTGTGTCTTGAAATCGACTAGAAAATGTTTTTTTTTAGAAGAATTCTCGCTGTCATTTTTGGGCGAAATCGTTTTAAAAGTCTTCTAGAAGCTTCCGGACACTTCTAGACTTTTAATTTAAAAACGACATACAAATAATCTACCCAAAACTAGAATTTGTTTGTCCCAAATCCGAATAGTTCTCATTTTTGTTTGATTTCTTGAATATACATATATGTATATATTACACTGGTTAACAAAATTAAACTTTTTTTTTGTTGCCGAAACAAAAATATACTTTTCCGAAGGTTTTCGGTGTGCTGAAGTCGAATCCGAAGTCAAAAAAAATTAATCAGCTCCCGTTTTTTAAATATTACCGTTAGAACATGCAGTACTTCGGACCTTATTCTTTTATATAAGGAAAATTGTTTGAGTATATTTAGTAACGGAACTATTTTCCACCTTTTTAAATCTGTTTAAATCTTTCCGATATCTTTTTTACTGCCCAAGATATCCTCAGTTGTTTGGTATTTTTATAAACTTTATAACGTCATTATCTCCTTTATGAAATATAAAGCCAAACCCACTTACTTCATTTTATTATATCTCGGGCAATACAAAAGATATTGAAAAGATTTAAACAGGTATCGAAAGATGGAAAACAGTTCTTATAGAAACCGTTACTAAATATTCTCAAACGATTTTCCTTATACAAAAGAATAAGGTCCGAAGAACTGAAAAAAACATTTTTTTGCATTTTCTAACGGTAATATCTCAAAAACGGGAGCTGATTAGTTGTTTCTGACTTCGGATTCGTGTTCAGCCCACCGAAAACCTTTGGAAAAGTATATTTTTGTTTCGGCAACAAAACCCTTGTAAACCAGTGTTATTTAATGTAGATCTTTTCACTAAATATTCAATGAACATTTAACTCAGACCCCTTTTGGTATAAAATCAAAATATTAACTTATTTATTAAGGTCATGCTCATAAATATTACAAATTTACAAATTTATTTTGTTTAAAACTTAATAACTAACAATTTTCCTAATCAGAACAACTATCACTACTTATCACTACAGCTTCGTTTTCTATTGATTTCCTACAAAAACTAATATCCATTGATCTTTCGAATTCATCTTCTCCACCACCATCAACACAATTCGAACCAAAGAAGTAACTCGTGTTGCAATCGGGTTGTTCTTGTTTAACCAATGAACTTCTTTTGTTCAATGAAAAGTTTTTATTCAAAAATCTATCAACATGTGTCAGAGGTGATTGTCCACTCTTCTGTCCACCCAACAAGACATCTATACTATCATCCAAGGAGAATTTCTTCGATGTTCTGTCAAGAATTGACCATGAAATATTTCTCTTCTTGTTCTTGGACTCAACAATCAAATCCAAGTCATCTACACTTCGGTCCAATTTAACTGGTTCATAATGAAGTAAATGACCATTGTGTTTGGTTATAGGTGGGCCAGAGTTCTTAATAATTCCATCAATAATCCCAGACATATCAAAGTCATCCTCATCATCGCTCTCCATATCTGATGGAATATGCTTGTTCTTTGGAGTCGAACACTGTCCGCCCGGTTTGAATGACGATGATTGTGTTGAGGGTGATGGATTTTTGGCAACAAAAAACTTATCAATCATTTGAAGTCCTTTCTTTGCTTTCGGCTTCGCAGGAGCCTTTTTAGGTTTCAAAGATTTAGCTACCTCATTTGTTGCTTCCAAAAGATCATCAAGATTATTCAATGAATCATTTTTCTCTTTCAAAATATTCTGTGACTTAACCTTCCTTGGCTTTTTGACTTTTTTTGGTTTCTCTTTGGATGCAAGGAACTCACTAACCAACTCTGGATATGATTCTTCCATGAGATTGAATGGTTCCACACTTGTCCAGAGATCTTGAATGCCTTTGGGATCATTTGTAGCGAAAATTTCTAATTGATTATCAGGAATGAGCCCATGAAAGAAGCCTCTCTGATCTTTCCATCGAACTTCCAGGCTGGGAACACCTTTCACAGTTCGCTTCTTTACAATTTCCTCAGGGACTACATAAGCTACAGAATTAGGAGGCTGTTGTTTAATAAAGCGCACCTGCCATCGAGTAAGAAGTGGAAAGAACTTTTGGAAACAATAAACCTCCTGCCATTGGAGGAGTTTAGCAATCTGTTTGATAAACTTGACCACATTCGGTTGCTTCCATCTGAGATCAAGTTTAGGAATCGAATCGGGTTCTCGAAGGAACTCATCGATTATTTCTTGTGATGGAAAACCAGGATCCAACATGGCTTTCTTGCGAAGAGCCAACTCTGATTTAAGTGAGAGGCGTTCTTCTCTTAAAAAAAGACAAAGAAGAATGATCTTGAGTACAGAATTTAGTAATGGGAGAATAGGAGTCTTACTTCCAACGACTGGAATCACATCCTCTATGGGTTCCACATGATCCACAGCCACTTTTTGTGTGGCTGGCTGTCTTCCCAATGTGACCACAATTTGAACAGATACTTTTGTCATCAACTTTTAGTTCCAGAGATGTGTATTTGTGATCATCTTGCTTCCATGATTTGAGCCTGAAAAAAAAGAAGAGAATATGAGGATCAAATTGATGTGCAATACTCCAAATATACACCTGCTTATGATGACATCGTTAGAGTATCTTTGGAAGAGTTTAAGGACTCCATCGCGGCCAACTCCACCTACCCCATCTGGACAGTAATCACATCCGCACAGCAGACCCATCACAATAATTTTATTCTGTCCAAAGTCTGTAAACTTAAATTAGTTGTGGACCCTATCTTATATCCAAAGCTTTACCAACCCATATACTTGCATATTTTATTCATGTCGTAAACATCCACAGCTCCCCCAGAAGCCGAAGAAGTTCCCTGAGTTGATACAGAAAAGTTTCTGTAGACTTTCAGAGCTCCATAAGCAAAACAATCAGAGTCCTGACTGATGACACCATCAACTAACTACAAGCTAAGCTATTAGAAACAAATAGTAAGATATACACTGCCGGTCAATAGAATAGGTTCACCTTATAAACGGCAAGGGAGAGCTTTTTTCTCTAAAAAAAAGAGCTTTACGAAAACCCTTTCCAGAATGCAGTTTTAAAGCATGTCTTTTTTTCTAACTATAAATCAGATAGAGTTAGTTGAAATACTATTGTAACGGTAAATGTATATCCTGTTTTGGAATGTTTCTAAAAAAAAGGCTTATTTTGATCGGTCAATAGAATAAGTTCACCCACTTTTAAGTACTTTAAAGTGGGTTCAAAATAACTTTGATTTGTAAGCGTTTTTTTTTTGTTGGTGTAAAGTGAGGTTTATTTGAACATGGTTTATGGAAAAATGAGACAGTTCAAGTGCCTACTACAATAAAAATATGATACAACCCTCGTATCATATTTTTATTGTAGTAGGCACTTGGAGCCTAAAAATTAAAAGAAAAGCGCACTATCCTTTGGTTGGTATTCAATTCTTCCGTATTAAATCTTGAATTAAATCTTCCCCTGCAAGTACTTTTAGTCTTTAAACTGTAGAAAGATTAATGAAAAGTGCCCAAACCTAGGTTGTATGCAAATCCTATAGGAAACTCCGTTAAAACCTCAAAGAATCGGAAATAGGTTGAATTTCGAAAAGTGTAACATGAGTTAAAAAAGAAATTTGCAGTGTGTGTGTTCTTTCCGAGGAATTAAATAAATTGTGTATATCCTTCAAGCTTTAAATCATTTCTAATTTGTTTAAGGAAGGGGCGAACTCCTTTTGCAGCGACATTATAGTCATAAGATCGAAGTAATGGTTAAAGTCGATATTCTAATATTTGATAAGACTGGCCTTGATTTTCCGTCGTCATGACTTCTTCAAAGTTTAGTGATTTATTCGGACCTTTTAGGTAGACTTTTCCTCACGATAAAGATGTATTCACACCGTCAGAAGAGTTTTTCTATAGTCTTTCTACTTATCGTACATTTAAGTTGTTTGAAAAGGTCGGAAATGTGTTGTTCGTGAATTCTATGAGTGTAGATAATAATTTGTTTTTCGAAAGGCTGTATCTCAGTAAAAAAAATCGTCGAATCTGTTCAAAAACCAAAATTTTCCAAATTTATTTTGTTTTTACTTTTCTCTTAAGAAAGTGGGAACTGATAAAATGATTATTATTTGGTCATCAAACCAAAAACCATACTTTTGACTATCAATATCTCAACAACGAATCACTTTACAGAAAATTCAAGGAAACATTTAAAAATTTTATTCAATTCTCTACAAAGAAATTGTTGAAAAAAAAATATTTTCTCATTTTTGAGATCAATTTAGAAAAGCTATCAAAATAGGCATTTTTACGTTTTTTTAGAAAATGTACCGCTATTTTATATCTATGTGTGATTTCTGTTTTGAGGGTCTAACTTTTGAGGTGAAATAAAACACCATAACTTGAAGTTACCAGACATTTTAATGTTTTATTATAACGCATAAAGCTCTGCTTATGTTCTCTCATTTAGGTTAAACATCCATTCCTAAAATTTGCTGTCAACTTCTAAAAAGGTGGAGGTTCTAAATTCGACTTTATTTATTTTTTATGTTTGTTACCTCAGAACTTTCGACTGGGCGAACCGATTTTGATGGTTCTTTTATAACATCGAGCAGATTGCGCTTTAACTACACCTTAAAAATATTTTTTTTTGAACAGATTTTGCATGCGTTTGGTTTGTTATTTGCGCCAAGAAGCAAAATCGAAAATAACAAAAAACCGGGTGCGCTACTCGTGTAGAAATTTAAATTACCAAGACGAAAATTTGTAATTTCAATACTGTCGCGCACCATTTAGTTTTATGAAAATTAATCTTGGTACAAAATTTCGTAAAAATCGTTGCAAAGATATATAAAAATAATTTTGGTTGGACCACTCTAACCATTTTATAACATGAAAATTCATATTGGCCGAATGACCGATTCTCAGACTTCCCGACATACACAACAAATTTCGTAAATACCGTTTCAAGAAGATATAAAAATTTGGCTGGACAACCCTAACAATTTAGAGGTATGAAAAATAGATGTTGGCCAATTCTCAGACCTATCCGATAAGCACACAAAGTGTCATAAAAATCGGTCCAGCCGTTTCGGAGGAGTTTGGTATCAAACACTGAGACACGACAGTTTTATATATTAGATATGTATCCTTTAAATTTTAGATTAATCAAGGAAAAATTCTAAGTTTTCAAAAAAGGTTAAATTTAAAAAAAAAAAACTTTCATACCATTTCATACCTACCATTTTTGGATTTTTTTCCTAATTTTGAAAATTTTTTATTTTTCTTTGGTTTATCTTAAATTTAAACGATATTTATCAATAAAATGTTCAAACAAACTCAAAAATATTCGATTTTGATTATAAAAGCCCTTCCCTTAATTTTTTGGGCTAGTGTATTTTACATTAACAATTTAGTCGTTTTCGCATCGTTTTCTTAAATAAGACAAGTGAACCTATTCTATTGACCGATAAAATAAGGTCGTTTTTGTGCACAGTACACATAATAAGGTAATATATTCCGAACGTTGTCAAAATTTGTTTGTCAAAAATGGGCACCAATCTGTCAGATCGGCCTTTAATTTTTATATTTCAATCGCAGTAAACAGGAAATTTGTTTTTGTTTTAATTTATAAAATGTCATTTAAAAATATTATAAATTGAAAAATAACAAATTTTCTTCGTGTTTCATCGCGGAAAATGATAAATAATTGTTTAAAAATTAGTGGCGTGCGTGGTTTATCGGTTTTTTCGCGTTTTTCTTCGGTATTTTAAATAATTAAGAATTCGGTAGCTGACATTGGTCGCCAAAGTGTCATGTTTTGACAATCTGGCGACCAATGTCAGTTCGGAATATATTACCTTTTTATGTGTACTGTGGTTTTTGTGAGCATTTCAGTTGTATTAATTTATTGTTTTAATAGTTTTGAGTCAGCTATTTTTATAAATAAATCAGAAAAAGGGATATCATCCTTGAACATAAATCATTAAAAAGGGTTTTCCTTCTTTTTCGTTTATAGGGTGAACCTATTCTATTGACCGGCAGTGTTCATTCTATCAAACTTACACCTTTTTTGTTTAGAAAAGCACAATATGCTTCGGCTTCTCCAGGTCCTTGAACACAAGTGATTCCCATAGCCATCAACAAGTTCTCGCATTGCTTCAGGACATGGTTAAATCTTGTTCGACCTTTTTCTTTATTTTTCTCTTTTGCAGCTGGAGCCACCCCATCAGTTTGTGTTTGGGTTGGTTCTTTTGGTTTGACTCCTCGAAACTGTATTTCATTTCTCTTTGCCATTACATCGGCTTTGAGTTTAGGAGCTGTTCCTTCCAAGACAAATACTGGAGTGACATCTTCCCATATAAGGTAACATGTACGAAAGAATAGATTCCTAAGGATAAGAAAAGGTTTTAGTTTGAAGGAAATTATCATTTTTTAATGTCCAAACTTAAGATGTTGTCGTGGATGGACAAAATAGTCAACAACATTCAGACTCTCACACACCCAACCGGCTAAATCGATTGCGACAGTTTTTCCACGGAGTTCATAGAAAGGTTTACGTTCGCAATATGGTGTTAAAATAGACCAAAGTTCTTTGATTCCCATGATTTATCACACTTTTTTCATATAAAAATAATTAAAATAATTTTGAATTTGGTTTTGAAATTTGACATATTTTGAAAAATATTTGAAATGTCAAATGTCAAATAAAACAAAATCGACCTCTAGTTGTGAGTTCGAGAAATATAAAACGTAACGCAACGTGATAAAACGTAATTGTAAGATAAGAAAAAAGTCTTAGGGTACATTCACACTAATAAGGTTTTCGTTCAATTTATGATTATTGTCGGCCTCATAAGGATAAAGGCTTGGCCACACCGGAGGGTATGCGGTATAGCGGTAACGATATTTGTACTAAAAAAATTCCACACCTGAACGTTGATGTGTCAGTTTGGAATTTTTTTCATACAAGTACCCTCACCGCTACCCGTACCGCTACCGCATACCCTCCAGTGTGGCCAAGCCTTAAAGGCTTAACTACATACCTACACCACTTTTTGAAAAAGTACAAAAGTGAAAATATTTTTTTTCTGGCTAGCGCAATTGTTTTGTGAAAAAGAGTATACATTTTGTTTATTAGACGAAAAAATAAGCTTTCTGCATCATTTGTTTTAATTTTTCAGGCCGAAAAACTATACAAAAATGCGTTTGAAAATTTTCACTTTTGTACTTTTTCACTTTTTGAGCCAATGTAGTTAAAGGCTTGGCCACACCGGAGGGTATGCGGTATAGCGGTAACGATATTTGTACTAAAAAAATTCCACACCTGAACGTTGATGTGTCAGTTTGGAATTTTTTTCATACAAGTACCCTCACCGCTACCCGTACCGCTACCGCATACCCTCCAGTGTGGCCAAGCCTTAAGGCTTTAAGTGAAAAAGTAGAAAAGAAGAAACATGAGCACTGCTCATTTTTGACAGACAGCTGCCAAAGTGTATGTACAGTGGTGCCAAACATTTTCCGGATTTTAAAAATCCCGATGTCGTTTTTTTGCACAAAATCTATATAGATAAACAAAAAAACACACCTAATATACATATGCAAAGTTTACAGCGAAAATAAAACATCGAGTATTCTGTCAAAACTCAAAAGGGATATTCATGAAACGGTGTAAAGTCTGTGCAAAACCCCTGATAAATGTGGTAAATGTTTCAAAATTTTGTATGGGTTTTACAGTTCGTTTACCAGGTTTATACCCACAGTTTACACCGTTTCATGAAACGGTGATGCAAAAAGCATGTGCTTTGGTTTCAAAAACAATTTTGGTAGCAATAGAATAAATACAAAAAAATTTACTTGTGTAAAATTCCCATTATCTTTTTTTTGTATATATGAACCTTGATCCAGTGCTAAACCGCAACTTTACCACTGATTTCAGAAGATAAAAGTTGCTGAACTAAGAATTGAGTGACGTTCAACTGGCCCTTATAAAACTGACTAAAATCAAAGCATTTTGTAGTGTGAACGTGCTTTTAAGCTTATTTTTTTTTTTTTTGTTTTTTTTTTTGCTGAATACTTCCATTTGTCTAATGCGTCTTCTGTTTCATTTTTTCAATCTATTTCACATTTCACTCACTCTCGCATTTTGCTTTCCGAAAATCGATTTGGTTTTTCTTCCTGTTCCCATCAAACACAGAAAATTAATAAAAAGAAATACAAAATCCAGAGAAATAATAGCAAAAACCAACGAAAATAATCCGAATTAGGTATATCAATTAACAACTTAAAAACATGTCTGATTTTCGATCAAACTCCAATAAAATGGACGAGCCTCCAATGTCTCGACTTTTCATCATCGGCAACAAGGAAAATACCGAAGATGAACTTCATGAAGTATTTAGTAAATTTGGTGAAGTCGAAGATGTCTGGGTGGTTAAGGACAAAAAGACTGGCGATAACAAAGGAATTGCTTATGTGAAATTTTCCAAAACCTCGGAAGCCGCACAGGCACAAGAGGAAATGAATGGAAAACGTATCGGCAAGTTGGATCGTCCTGTTAAGGTTATTGTTGCAGCAAAGTAATTAGTCTATATCAGTTTCTATGTCTAGACAATGAACTAATTATCTTTCTTTTTTTAGCAAAAACCAAGGGCGGACAGATAACGAACCCGACAGGTACGTTCGTCTCTTCATAGTCGTTCCCAAAAATGCCACCGAGGACGACATTCGCGAGGAATTTGAAAAATATGGAGATGTGGCTTCTGTGTCTATTATGCAAGACCGTCAAACAGGAAATTCAAAAGGTTTTGCTTATGTCAAATACGACAGGTAAGATTTACTAATGCCATTTGTTGTTTTCATTGAATATTGACCATTTTGGAACTAGCTTCTATCATGCCGCTCTTGCTTTTGAGAATTGCCCAGCCAAATACAAAGCTGTATTTGCTGAGCCAAAAGTTTCTCGAAACCGAGATGGTGGTGGCCGTGATGGTCATAGAGATGAGTCCTTCAATCGCAATAACAACGATTGGGGCAATGGCAATAATAGTAGCAATATGAATAATGCCAGCAGTGAAATGGCTTCATTTTTGAAAATGCAACACTCACATGACCAACAGACGACTACTTTGGACGTAATTTGTAGCAACAATATTAACCAAGATCAGCTTTGGCGTTTGTTTGATATTATACCAGGCTTGGACTATTGCCAGATAACTAGAGAAGGTTTGAAAAACTTGAATTGATTTTGAGATTAAAGTTACACATTTTCTGTCTTGTTTTAGATGGTCCGAGAACGAATGAAGCAACAGTCGCTTACAACACTCCAGAAGCTGCTGTTTATGCAAAGTAAGTTCAATCAGAAAAAGATCGTTCTGTTGGGATGAGCTTAGCTGCACATCGCAAGCATATTATTTTCATAACCATGAAAAATTATTGAAAGCTTTGAGTCATCCAAGTTTTTGAACCTCGCCGACAACATCTCGGTTCGTTACAAAAAGTTCCTAAACACTTGAAAGCATAAAATTTCCTCGTATTCAAACTTCAAATTTGGTTCATCCTTTGATAGACACTGAAGTGCGATCACAACTATCCCATTTTGCTTCTCCTTAATTGGAGGGTTCAAAACTGAAACAAACCAAGTCACAAAAAGTGAATTCGGAGAGTTAAAGTAAATACTCGACCATTGAATTTTATGGTATATGTTTTTCTCGAAAAGATGACAATTTGAATAGAAACACTTTCTGACCAAACTAATGGAAATTCTAAATAGAGTTAAGTCTTGCGCAGATTTTGACACCAGACTTGTTTTTTTTTTTCTACTTGGTCCGTTACAGCTGTGATACCTCGTAATATTCCTGAGATGAATCAATTCATTTTACACAAACGGTTCAAAAAATAAAGATGAAGTGGTTGACGGGGTTTACTCCGAAAGACTAAATCTTAGTCATTCCCTTTGTCTCCCAAGTAGAAATTATGGCGATCGAAGATTTATTTACTTGGCACAAAGAAAGCGTGATACCTCTTCTGAAATTTGCATCTTCTGTTATATCTGCTCGCAAATCGTTAGCTTCTGCTTTCACAATGTCCTTGACGTTTTTACCTAATAATGTTAGCATTGGAATACCAATCGCGTAATCTCAAACGACTTCTGAGGCCCTGTTATGTAAAACAATTGAAACTATGTACGATATTCGTTTTAATTCAACGATACTCGTTGAAGCAACAGTCCCTTATAACTGTCATTTGCCTATCGTTTAACTTTCGTTTACGTGCCATAATATTGCATCTGCCTATAGAATGAATTAGGACCTCAAAAAAAATGTTTTCGGTTTAGTTTGGCCTTACGACTTTGTCGTTTTACATAATCGCTCTTTGTAGTCAATATCGTTTACTTGCCGCTCGTTTCATATTACGTAATAGACCCCCTGCAGAAGTTGTATTGACTAAGAAAAAACTTCGTGTATTTTGTTGGGGAGTTAAAATTTGTTTTGTTTTTTTTTGTTTTCAGAGAGAAGATCCATGGTTTGGAGTATCCAATTGGCGAGAGAATGATTGTAAAATTCACGGTCTCAAACTCCCGATTGGACAGTTCCATGATGGATGGTCAGTATTCTAAAAAAATGTTCATTCCCTACAAAATCTATTAAAATATTTTACCTTATAGTTCGTGGTTCCTCGGGACGTGATCATAATACAATTTGCAGCGTTAACTTGCCACCAGCAGCTCCTTTGGCTTCTTCAGATGCACCAGTAGCTCGCAGGCTTTTCATTGTCCTCTCATCGGTAAGCAATGCGATTTCATCCTTGATTTAAATTTTGACTTTATTTACAATTCAATCTTTTCAGAGCATTCCACAAGCTATCTTGAAGAACGTGTTTTCATGTTTCGGCAGCCTAATTGATGCTTACTTACTTCCCAATCGTAATTGTGGTTATGTTAAATATGCTAATTCAGACAGTGCTCAAAATGCCATTGATACATTGAATGGAGTTGAGATTTGTAGTTCCAAGATTAAGGTAGATTTGTATAAAATTGTAGAAAGTAAGGTTTTAACATGTTTTATTTAAAGGTCATGGATGCTGAAGAACCTGGTGAAAACAATCGCAAACGAGTTCGTCGTGCTTAAACGTTTAATTTCTAGGTAAGTAATGACCTCATTAAACAGGATTTTTTCTTCTTTTCAGTCTTTAACTAATAAAACAAAAAAGGCTGGTGGGTGGTAAGTATAAGTGAGAAGTGCAAGAAACAGCATCACTAATGGATTCCCAAAAAATAAGCAAAAAAAACGAACCTACCAAGTTTGACTTTCGGTTTTTAATTCTTTCTGCATAGCATGTTGTGACGTTGTAATTTTATTGGTATTTCTTTTGCTATTTTTCACAGACAGCGAAAACGAAACATAGACAGAAAACAAGTGTTTAATTTGACATCAAATAACAAGAACACCAAAACGAACAACACGGGAAAGAACTACAACAACAACAACTGAAAACGACTGATGAAGACCAAGACCCAAACGGACCGAGACGACGCGACATCAATGAAAATAACCGAAAAATCTTAAAATGAACATAAAAAAAAGAAAAACAATTAAACATTAACTGATTAAATTATTATCAAAAAGACATGTATTTATTTAAAAATTTCATAGCTTCTTAAAAATTTTTCTTTTTTTAAATACATCAAGACATTCAAATATTTAATACATACTGCTAATAAAAAAACGAAGAAACATTGTATAAAAAAATAAATTCGAAATATTAACGAAAAAACGACACCAAACAAGAAACATGACTCGAGAACTTGAAATTAATTTATGAGTGATTTTTTTTAAATGAATGACCTAGGAATTGGTCAAAAACAATTATGTATAACTTTTTATCTACCCAATAAATATTTTGAAATAAACTATTTGAAGTGTTTTATTGAATTCTTTGAGTTTTTCAGATGCTTATCAGTTGTACCTATTTTATAATGAGAATGGATATTTTTTAAATGGCTTAAAATACAACCAGGATATTCAGGGAGTCTATTACGAAACGAGTCTCTTAACGAAAACAAAAGTTAAATTATAAAAAAGATGATTGCCTGAACTACATCAAACAAAAATTAAAAACGGACAAAAAGTTTTTAAACCCTTTTTAAAAGGGAAATTCCTCTGGGCAATAGTTTTTTTTTTTTCAATAAAGCCTCGCCCTTCTCACAATAATTTGAAACTCGCTTTTTTTAACCCCTGCGATTTAAAGCTGCCAGACTTTTGAATTCGCTGTAAGGACGTATAAGTAGAGATTGCAATCCCGGGATGATTTTCTGATCCCGGGATTTCGGGATTTGAAAAATTGAATCCCGGGATTTGAAAAATATTTTCAGACTCAATTTGAGAGCCAAAAAAAACAAGTTTTATGGATTATTTTTTATTATTGAATGAACAAAGTATAAAAAAAAATACATTCTTCATAAAAAAAACAAACAAAACAAGTAAAACAAAAACAATATAGCTAACAAAAACTAAAAAATATTCCTAATAGAATAAAATATTCCTAATGGAATAAAATATATACTTCAAACTTTAATTAAAAATTAATTCAGTGTACAAAGTACAAACTGAATGAAGTTTAGTTAAGAACTACTTAAAATAATAAATAAATATTTAATTAACATTAAATAACACATTAACAATTTAGTGTTAATCATCACATTTGGAATTATTTTTATAATAAAAAAAAATTTTTATAATTGAAATAAAAAAGCAAAGCATCCAATGTTTTGTCTGCAAGTCAGCTTCTAAATTTTTTTCCAAAACTTGAAGCAGCTCGGTTTCAAAACTCGTTAATTAATTATTTATGTGCCTGCTCTAAGTATTTTCCTCTTATCCCGTCTTCAAGAAGCAACATCTTTCCTCTTATGCCGTTTTCAAAAAGCAGCATCTCTCATTTCATCAGCTGCTTCTATATTTTGGTGGGTCCTATGTTTTTGAGACTATTTTTCATTTTCTAATTTTTCTGTCAAGGAAAGATGCTCTTCGCAGCTTGGAACAGCAAAAGGTTCATTTTCTTGAATACTGACAGCACGCACACGTTTGATGTAATTTGCTTTATTTTTTTTTTTGTTAGGACTCAAAAATAAATTTCTTATTTCTGGGCTTGAGTTTTCGAAAATTACTTTTTATTTGGGTTCTGTAGGTAAGCAAGAACACCAGAGAACTCGGCTCGCTGCCGGAAGCTCAAGCTATTAATTAAAGCTGTCTTCAATTGGTTATTGTTGAAGTTTTTGACTCTAGAAGAAATTTAAGAACACCACCAGCCAGCTGTACACAAGTTAGAATCTGAACGGCAAAGAGATTCAACTATTAATTTTTTTGGAGCCAGTACTTCAATAGTCTCATTTATTAAATCAAAATCTGTTTCTTCAAACCTTTTAGGGTAATTCAGATCGATAAGCGATTTTTGAAGGCTATTCCTCCTTGTTTTGCATTAAAGTAATAAGGAAAGTAATTTCCCATGTTCCTTTTCTACATATTTTTGCATAATTGTGTCATTTTTTGTATGCGAATATTTAGCCACCAATCCCGAAAATCCCGGGATTGGAGAGCTATAATCCCGGGATTTTCGGGATCAAAAACTGGGTCAGGATCCCGGGAAAAACAAAAATTATTTATTTATACTAATGTATATATTAGTCAGTTTTGGTGAAACTTGTATACATTACGTGCAAGACTTTCTGCTTCCGCCGAAGATGTTTCTAAAAATTGTTTAATCACAAAAATATTTTACTCATGTTTTAAATAATTATAAGAAGAATAAAAAAACACTGTATAGTTTTTCATTATTTTTATTGCATAGGTAAAAAGTTATATATATAATTATTTGTTTCGACCAATTCCTGGGTCATTCATTTGAAAAAAAAGTCATTCATACATTCATTTTAAGTTCTCGGGTCGTGTTATATGTCGTTTTTCGTTAAATTTTCGAATTAATACTTTTAAATAATTTTTGCTTCGTTCAGTGGTATTAAATAGTTCATTGTCTCGATATATTTTAATAAAAAAAAAAAACATTGAAGTTGTTTTAAAATACACGTCTATCATTAATTCATCAATTGTTTATCTCGTTCTTCTTTTTTAAGATTTTTCAGTAAAATGTGTTATAAGTAATACAATTTATATCATTGATGTCGCGTCTGGGTCACTCGGTCCGTTTGGGTCTTGGTCATCATCAGTCAATTTCAGTTGTTTTTCATTCCCGTTTCCCGTTTAATTTTTTGTTCTGGTGTTCTTGTTATTAAATTTGATGTCAAAACTAAACGCTTTTATTCTGTCTACGTTTGTTTTTCAGGTAATACTGTCTGTGGAAAATAATAAAAGAAATACGAATAAAATTACAATGCCACAGCATTCGTGTAGAGAAAGAATTCAAAACCGAAAGTCAAACTTGGTATAATCGTTTGTTTAAAATTCCAATAGTCGTGCTGTTGTTTGCACTTCCTCAGTCATACTTACCATTCACCCAGTCAACTCTTCAGTCAATAGCTGAAAACTAGAAAAATAAAATTTTCAAAAATCATTACTTACTTAGGTTTTAAGCCCGACGAACTCGTTTGCGATTATTATCGTTAGGTTCCTCAGCATCCATGACCTTTAAACGAAACATTTAAAAACTTATTTTCTAAAATACTATACAAATCTACCTTAAGCTTGGAGCTACAAATCTCAGCTCCATTTAAAGTATCAATGGCATTTTGAGCACTATCTCCACGAGCATATTTAACATAGCCACAATTGCGATTGGGAAGCAGGTAAACATCAATAAGACTGCCAAAACAAGAGAACACGTTCTTCAAAATTGCTTGTGGAATACTCTGAAAAGAATAGATGGAATCAAATTGTAAAAAATGTAAAATTCTAATTCAACAATGAATTCAAATTGCATACCGATGAGAGTACAATAAAAAGCCTGCGAGCAACTGGCGCATCTGCAGAAGCCATTGGGGCTGCTGGTGGCAAGTTAACACTGCACATGGAATTATGATTACGTTCCAAGGAAACGGGCACTATAAAGGAAAATTTTGATTAGATTTTAAATGGGAATTACAATTTCAAGAATACTGACCATTCATCATAGAATTGTCCAAGCGGGGATTTATAACTGAGAATTTTACAATCATTCTCTCACCAATCGGGTACTCCAAGCCATGGATCTTCTCTCTAAAACAGAAAATCATTAAAAAATGTTAAAAATCATCACTTGATCATACAAAGTGGCTCGTAAGAGGGATTTTTAAAGTAAAAAAGTAAATCACAATGAAGGATGAATACAACATGCATTTGTTGGTATTGAAAAGAAGACGACTTAAATAGGCTTTGCTGTTAAACAAGACTAAAAGAAAATATATGAAAATAAAATATATAATAATAATGAAATCAGGTTCATGGATCACTCTTCGGCCTCAGGCATTTGAGACGTAAAGCCCTTTCTGAAAGAAACATGGAAGCCCTGTCCCAGACTAACCATCCTGTTCCCACATACAGTAGGTAGGCAGGTGAGTAGTAGCAAAATTCTGATACGAATAGAATTGGTGATAAGGCCGATTGATAAAAACGGATGAAGACTGTACTGACAGATTTTTTTATGGAGAAGAAGGTGTCATACAAACAATAAGATGCTGTCGGGGAATCAAGTGGTACAACATGGAAAAGGAAAAAGGCAAAGCATTTATCTCTATTATGAGAAATTGTCTGTGCCAAACAACCAATAGACTTGAAAACAAAGAATGTAGAGTTCATAGTACATATGTGGGAATCTCAACAAAGAACTTTGGTGTTTTCATAAACGTCGGAAATCTGCGTTAGAAAAATCGTCTTTCTGCTTTGTTGCATTAATGAACACACAAATTTTGCAGAATATTTGCAGGCCTAAACGTCAGAAAAAAACTATAAAAAGTGACCACAGAATGAGTTTTGTTTAATAAGAAAAAAATATTTCCTTTTTCAGTTCCCAAAAATATAGTTTTTAATAACACGGAAAATTTGTAAATTTTGTTACATTAGGGTGGTCTAAAAAAATACATATTTTTTCTTCTACTTTTAATAGCGAAATAAAAAAACGAGTGGTTCACATTTGAAACAAATTATCGATTAAAAAAAAATATTTTTCATTAGGGTGTTCAGAAAAGTTATTTTTGCGTTTAAAAAAAATTAGTTTTTTATGTTTTACATACTTTCTCTGCAATAAAAATAAATTTTCTTTCAATAATAAAAAAAAAATGTTGAATGGAAATTTTTTTTTTCTTCGATAATTTGATCAAACAACTTTAGAAGATAACATTTTTTAGAGCCACCTTAGTATGAAAAAAAATCAATTTAAACATTGATGTATCAAAAACACAACTTGGAAATTTTCGGCCTAAAATGTCATAGACAAAACAAATGCAAAGACATCTTCATTGAATTGTCCTTATTTAGGAACAATTCAAATCCAGGAGACCTACCGACGCACGTTCCCAGAGATCAACCCAGCGAACCTAATAAGTGAAGTCATAATGTGAAGCAGTTACGTTGGAGAATTGTGATAAATAAGCTAGAAACTTAAAAATAATATGCTTGCGAGGCACGGCTCAGCTCGTCTGAACAAATTAAACTTACTTTGCATAAATTGCAGCTTCTGGAGTGTTATAAGCGACAGTTGCTTCATTTGTTCTGGGTCCATCTGAAACAAAACAAACCATTTAAAAAGCTGATCTCAAAATTAACATCATTCTTCCAAACCTTCTCTAGTTATCTGACAATAGTCCAAACCTGGTACAATGTCAAACAAGCGCCAAAGTTGATCCTGGTTAATGTTACAACTGCAAATTACATCCAGAGTAGTAGTTTGTTGATCATTAGAACTTTGCATCTTTAGAAATGATGCCATTTCGCTGCTGGCATTATTCATATTGTTGCCATTATTATTGCCCCAATCGCTGTTGCGATTGAAGGACTCATCACGATGCCTATCACGTCCATCTCGACCACCATCACGGCCACTATCACGTCCGCCATCACGACCACCACCATCTCGGTTTCGAGAAACCTTTGGTTCGGCAAATACAGCTTTGTATTTGGCTGGGCAATTCTCAAAAGCAAGAGCGGCGTGGTAAAAGCTAGTTTCAAAATGTTCAATATTCAATGAAAACAACAAATTCAATCAGTAAACCTTACCTGTCGTATTTGACATAAGCAAAACCTTTGGAATTTCCTGTTTGTCGATCTTGCATAACCGAAACAGAAGCTACATCTCCATATTTCTCGAATTCTTCGCGAATGTCGTCCTCGGTGGCATTTTTGGGAACGACAATGAAGAGACGAACGTATCTGTCGGGTTCGTTATCTGTCCGCCCTTGATTTTTACTAAAAAAGATACAAAATTAGGAATTTGTCTAGACAAAGCCAATGATAAACTAATTACTTTGCTGCAACAATAACTTTAACAGGACGATCGAACTTGCCGATACGTTTTCCATTCATTTCCTCTTGTGCCTGAGCGGCTTCTGAGGTTTTGGAAAACTTCACATAAGCAATTCCTTTGTTGTCGCCAGTCTTTTTGTCCTTCACCACCCAAACATCTTCAATATCACCAAATTTACTGAATGCGTCACGGAGATCATCTTCCGTGTTTTCCTTGTTGCCGATGATGAAAAGCCGAGACATTGGAGGCTCATCTTGTTTATTTGAACTAGAGCGATCATCTCTATAGTTTGAGCGGAAATCAGACATTTTATTTGTAATTTAAAGGCAAAGCAAGAAAATTCGTATAAAATATTGAGTTTTCAGGTATTTTAATTAATATTTGTTGAAGAAACAAAATCCGAACCGCTCAGAGGAAACGACTTGAAAATGAATGGAAATTACAAATTACAAAAATACATACAGACAGATGAGATAAAAATGGAGTTAAAACGAGAGGAAAATGATGCTTCATGTGAAAGAGAAAAAAGATGAATGGCTGTATTCAGTGAAAATGATAAATAAAATATTAGGGCATGCTTAAACTACAGTACTTTTATAAAAGTTTTTAGTTTTTATTTTCGTTGAAGGAGATGATTTCAAAAACTTAATTAAGTTTTTTTTAAAGGAGTGTTTGTTTTTTTTTTAAATAAACATAAATATTCGGGTTTTTTTGCAATAAAATTAAAATAAATACATTGTAATTGGAACAATTTAATTTGAATAAAAAAGCGTTCCCCTATTTTTGTTTGATGTGAATTTAATTTTTGACATATTCTTAAAGGCTTAACTACATACACCACTTTTTGAAAAAGTACATTAGTGAAAATATTTTTTTTTGTGAAAAAGAGTATACAAATTGTTTTTTAAACCAAAAAATAAGCTTTCTGCATCATTTGTTTTAATTTTCCAGCCCGAAAAACTATACAAAAATCAGTTTGAAAATTTTCACTTTTGTACTTTTTCACTTTTTGAGCCAATGTAGTTAATACTATGTTTCCACCTACGCTAAATCCGAGATTTAGCTAAGTAGATTTAGAATAAATCTCGAGATTTATTTTAAATCTACTTCGCTAAAACCTAGATTTGGGTTCAGCTACCCTAAATCTAAGGTTTTCACCTACTTTCAATCCGAGATTTAGAATAAAACTCGAGATTTGTGCTAAATCTACTTAGCTAAATCTCGGATTTAGCGTAGGTGGAAACATAGTATAAAAGGGTTAACTACATTGGCTCAAAAAGTGAAAGTAGTTAAGCCTAAAGGCTTAACTACATACACCACTTTTTGAAAAAGTACAAAAGTGAAAATATTTTTTTTTTCGCTAGCGCAGTTGTTTTGTGAAAAAGAGTATACAAATTGTTTTTTAGACCAAAAAATAAGCTTTCTGCATCATTTATTTTAATTTTTCATCCCGAAAAACTATACGGAAATGCGTTTGAAAATTTTCACTTTTGTACTTTTTCACTTTTTGAGCCAATGTAGTTAACCCTTTTTAACTACAATGACCTAAAAAGTGAAAAAGTGTGAAATTTACAAAAGTAAAAATTCTGTATTTCTTTCTAGTGCTGCTATTTTTTTTGGAAAAAAAAACTACAAAAATTGTTTTTTAAACCAAAAAATAAGCTTTTTGCATCATTAGCCGTTTTTTATTATCACTTGATCCATATAGATCATTAATTAAAATGTATTACAACAACTACATGAGATCTTGCTTTTCATCAGGATCACGAATCGTGATCTTGCTTTTCATCAGGATCACGAATCGTGATCTTGCAAGATCTCATGTAGTTGTTGTAATACAGTTTAATTAATGATCTATATGGATCAAGTGATAATAAAAAACGGCTATTATTTTTAATTTTGCGTTGGGAAAAACTATCACAAAATCAGTTTGAAAATGTTCACTTTTTGACTTTTTGCAAAAAGTGGCCGTTGTAGTTATACCTTTAACTTCAATGGCCTATAAAGTGAAAAAGTGGGCTTCAACATGGAGTTTTTTTTTCTGTCACCTGGGTTTCACATCAAAAAGCCTAACATTTCAAACGTATTTATTTTACTTTATTTGTACTTTTTTAGGTATGGATTTTTTTCATGCCCTCACCACTACCGCATACCTTGCCAGTGTAGTCGAACTTTAAAGGCTTGGCCACACCGGAGGGTACATGCGGTAGCGGTACGGGTAATTGTATGAAAAAAATTCCAAACTGACACATCAACGTTCAGATGTGGAATTTTTTTCATACAATTACCCGTACCGCTACCGCATGTACCCTCCGGTGTGGCCAAGCCTTAAGGCTTGGCCGAACATCTGAACGTTGATGTTTCAGTTTGGAATTTTTTTCATACAATTACCCGTACCGCTACCGCATGTACCCTCCGGTGTGGCCAAGCCTGAAAAAATCTTCAATTCAAAAATCGTCGAATTAAAATCCCGAATATGACCCTTAATTTTATACCAATCAAATCCAACTGCCATTCTTCTTTTCACTGAATGTATTCATTTGAACTGTCAAAAAAAAACCAAAATAAAATTCATAAAAAACTACGCAAAATAAATTTCACAACAAATAATTTTTCAATTTTCATTTTATTTAAACAAAAATACCTACATTTTTTTATAAAATGCCAACAGAAATTGAAAATATAAATCCAAATGTCTATGGCAAGTGCAAGGAAAGAGAAACAACAGCTGACGAAGAAAACGAAAGCATTCCCGATCCATTTGATTCGCGTGAAATTTTTGGTAAGCCAAAAATTACTCCATTTGCCTAAAAAATAAAATAAAATAAAAATCTTCCCAAAATCAGATCTTATCCGAAGCATCAATGACCCTGAACATCCTCTGTCCCTAGAGGAACTCCACGTCGTCCAAGAAGATCTCATCAAAGTCAACGACGAAGCCAACGAAGTCTCTATCCATTTCACACCAACAATCCCGCACTGCAGCATGGCCACCCTAATCGGCTTATCTATCCGAGTCAAACTTCTTCGCTCGCTTCCGCCAAGATTCAAAGTCAACGTTGAAATAACCCCTGGAACTCATGCTTCCGAAATGGCTGTCAACAAGCAGTTGGCCGACAAAGAAAGAGTTGCCGCCGCTTTGGAAAACAAACACCTTGCCGAGGTCATTAACCAATGCATTGCCACTAAAGGCTAAATCAATTGATTTTTCCTAACAAAAACGCAAGCGTAACAGTTTTTTTTATTTTCTGTACATATACAAGTTTTGTTATTTTGAATTCCTTAAAAGCTAATTAAAGTCCACACCCGCGCGGAGGTTCTATTAATCCTTTCTTTTCACTTCCACCGTTGTGGCGGGTGGTGCTTTGGTTGGATCGTATTTGAATGTCTTCACTAGAGGGCCTCTGCCTGCCTTGGCAAAGCGTATCTGATCAATTTGTTGTCGTTCTTCGATTTGTCGGGTAATTTTCATATTGCTCCAAGCTGAAATGAACCAAAAACAGTAAAATGGCATAATCTTTGGGGGTTGGGGTCAAAATTCTGCGGGGGTCAAAATTGTGCTTCCAAAAATCAGTTTTTTAATATTCTACTTTTCATAATTCTATTTTACAAAATTCTCCAAAAAATAAAAAAAATAAGCGCGCGGTTTTTAACATTTTCCAAATCCTTTTTTAATTTTGTTCAGATTATTATAAAATGATCTTCTACTGCTTATTTTGATGAATTCTGAAGTCAAAATTTTACTGGCACCTCACGTTTTTGAAATATTTTAATATTAACAGGTCAAAAAAGCTTTTTTATTTGTACTTTTGGCGAAGACGATAGTAACATGGAGACTGAAGAGCAGGCCAGCAGTCAAGATGCCCAACCCGCAGCCGTAGTTGAAAATCAAAAATGGTGCCCCTACATCTACATCACAGGTTTAAAATCTAGTGTTATACGTAACTTTATTTTATCCGATTTTGCTAGTGAAATTAATAATAATAAAGTAGTATTAAGAACTGACGGGTATGGTAGAGTTCAAGTCCGTGTCAAAAACCCTGATTTACATTCCGTCCTTTTTAACAATTTTAAAAAGTCAAAAAATGTGGAAGGCCACTCCTTCACTCCCAAATCCTTACGTAATCCATCTATTCTTCTCAAAGGCCTTGCAGGTTGTTTCCCTCCTTCAGATGTCAGAGAGGAATTACTTAGAATAGACAATTCACTAAATATTATTCAAATTAAACCCTTCACCACCAAGTGGTCGAAAGATAATAAATATGACTTAGATATTTTCCTATGTACAGTTAACAGCAATGAAGACATCGTTAAACTCAGAAAAATCAAAATTGTTTTACACCACAGAATTTGGTGGGACTCTATTAAAAGGGAGGGCCCGATTCAATGCTTTAATTGTCAAAGATTCGGACATGGTAGCAGATACTGTGCCTACGAGTCTCGTTGCGTTAAATGTGGGAAAAATCACGAAGCTAATCAAACCGAAGATTGCACAAATAAAGCAAATGATGAGGGTTCTCCCTCACAAGTCTTTTGCATTAACTGTGAGCAAGCAGGTCACCCAGCTAGCTTTAGCCAGTGTCCGAAAAGATTACTACATATTAAAAATCAAGAAATTAAAGCTGAATCTAGCAATACTATAAAAATTACACGTTTCGCTGAAGTTAACTCTTCAGCAACACCTTTTATTACATCAAACAACTCATATGCTGCTACAGCAAAAAAAGTTCTTCAGCCTCGAACATCTGGGCCTCGTAAATCTTCTGCTGGTGTTGGAGAATCCTCTATTTTTGGGGACTTCTTAAACGAATCAATCAAACTTTTCGGTGTCCCTATTAACATTCTGATTGGTAAGGTTAAATCCTTTTGGCCAGAGTATAAACAACTCAATGAACAAGACAAACCGGGGGCGTATCTCGGTTTCATTGCCTCTCTTTCACCATGAACATGAAAGCCCTCTCTATCAACATTAACTCGCTAATCTCTACAGAAAAATGTTCCGACCTGCGCCTTCTAATTGAAGACATTAGACCCACTGTGGTTCTTATACAAGAAACTCATTTAAAAACTTTTCATAGAAGATATTTTGATAACTATAAATTCATTAGAAATGATTCAGGTGTTGGGACTGGAGTTTTAATTAAAGACTCTATTCAACACTCAATCATACCCTTTAACAATAATGTTATTTCAGCCACAATTATTAGCATTCAATCTTATGATTCCCATGGTCAGTTAGATAAAATTGCTTTAGTTTCGATTTATATTCCAGGTAATTCTGGGCAATGTTTACAACAAGCCCTGGATGATCTGTTTGATGCGTTAACAGGTTACAGTCACTTTATTATTGGTGGTGACTTTAATTCCCGTCACCCTTTTTGGGGAGATAATGTCACCAACGTAAACGGCCACAACCTCTTTGATTGGTATCAGAATAACCTCTTTCGCACAGACATCACTTCGCCGGGCGAACCAACTTTTCCAAGGTCATCATCACATATTGATTTTTTTTTAACCTCTCCAAGTCTTACTTCTAGCTCTGTCCAGCAACAAAATTATTCTTGCGTCACTCTAGACGCCATCTCTGATCACTTTTCGGTTCTTTTAGCTTTAAACATCATCAATTTCAACCCCATCCCTGATATACAAGAGCACCCTATTTCATTTAAAAACACTAATTGGAACCACTGTAATAGAGAATTAGTAACTATTACCAATAGTCATTCCATCCCAAATGACGTTAATCTCTCAAATTTTGAAATAGATAATCAAATTGAGTTTCTCACAAACGCCCTTAACACCTGTATGATTAACCACTCTTCTATTCAAAAAATCAAAAGCTCTTACAAAAACATTAGTTCAGACACCTTAAACTTTATGAAAACTAGAAAGATTTGGAAAAGGCAGTTGAAACGCATTTTCCATAGCAATGGAAACCGTTTAAACTCTAACTACCTAGAACTCTCTGCTCGTATTTCATGCTTAAGTAAAATCATTAAAGATAAAATTCGAATTGATCTCAACGAAAACCTTAAAACCAGACTTCGAAACCTTAAACCCTCACCTATGGTTTTTAAAGAAATAAATCAAATAACTGGCCGTAAAAATAAATCTAATCCATCTGAAATTCCAATTGTATTCAGAAACAGCACTCTTTCCACTGATTCCGAAAAAGTAATCGCTTTTCAAAATTTTTTCACTGATCTGTATTCAAATCAAAATCTTCGTATCAATCCGGTCACTGCTGTTGAAATAGCTACTTCAAAAAATGCATTTTTAGCTTGGAATAATAATCCAACCATCTCTTTCTTTTCAATTACTAACAAATCTGATCTTCAATCTTCTAGTGAATTTGTTTCTACTGACTTTATCAAATCAACAATCATGAGTTTAAACAATAAAAAATCTTCTGGTCCTGACAAAATTTCAAATTTCTTTTTAAAAAAATGTTGTAATTCAATTTTAAAATTTTTGACTATTATCATTAACAATTGCCTAAATAATTTCTACTTCCCAAATATGTGGAAAGAGGCTATCCTTCTGCCAATCAAGAAAAAAGGTTCTTCCAATGATATTGAAAACTTTAGACCAATTTCACTTCTTTCCAACTTAGGGAAAATTCTTGAGAGAGCTATATACAGACAAATCGAAACCTTTTGCCAAGATAATAACATTATTCCAAACACCCAATTTGGGTTTAAGAAATTCCACTCTACGGAACACGCCATCATGTACCTCGAAAATATAATACTTGAAAACCTTCGAAAAAGAGAGTGCACTGTCACTTGCTCATTGGACTTAAAAAAAGCATTCGACTCAGTGTGGCATGATGGCCTCATTTCCAAAATGATTTCCCTGAATTTTCCAACTAACTCGATAAAAATCATTTCTAATTTCCTGTCAAACAGATCTTTTAAAGTCAAAATTGGTTCGACCTTTTCAGAAGCTATTCAAATTTTCGCCGGGATCCCTCAAGGTTCCTTCTTGGGCCCCTTTTTATACAATATCTTCATTCATGATTTACCCTCTTCACTCGGACATTCACAAAGCATACAATACGCAGACGATACGGTTATTTTTGCCTCTTCTGAAAGACCTCACGATGCCTTAAATTTTATTAAAAGTCATGTCGAAAGACTTGTCGACTACTTTAACTACTGGGGCATATCCATCAATTATCAAAAAAGCGAGTTGATTTGTTTTAGAAACGCTTCCCCTCGTGGTCATCACTTAGCAGTGAGAGAAAGCAAGCAACTCAAACTTTTTATTAATGGAAATCTGATCCCACTTAAAAAACAGATAAAATATCTTGGAATTAACTTCCATGAGAGACTAAGAATGAACCCCCACGCTCGTATCGCTCTTAATAAAAGTAAAGCTGCAGCAGCTCAGCTTAAATTTCTCTTCAGATCTTCCTTTGTGGACAAAAGCACCAAACTCCTCCTATATAAAACACTTATCAGACCTATCCTCTCATACGGCTTCATTTCATGGTTTAAAATTTCTCCAACTGTAGCTAAAGAACTTCAAATATTCGAAAGATATGTCTTAAGATTCTGTATAAACAAACATAGACGACCAGGTGGAAAATGGTATAAAAATGCTATCATATATGGCGAGTCAAATACGATACCTTTACTCTCATACCTTTTCGACCTGGTTACGAAAAGAATTCGTTCTTTTAGTTATCATGACAACCCCCTGATTAGAAATGTATATACAGCTAATATTGAATTTGCCATTGAAGATAGGTATTATGCATCTCCAATTAGCTTGGCGAACCCCTCGTCTTCCCAATTATTTCAACTTCATGACAACGAATTCCTCTCTGACTTCTATGGGAGGGGCAATCCAAATGTATATAGAGGCTAATAGATGGAACTCAACTCATTCAAACACTTTTTGTGGCTTTTATTTTCAAATTAAAATGTTAACACACTTGAACAATTCCAGATCTCAAAAATTTTTTTAAATAATGTACAAATTTTAAACTTTATGAAAATTCTAAATTATTTGCTTTATTTAACTAAATGAACAATGTACAAATTTTATAAAACTAAACTCTATACCATGTATAATGAAAAATTTATGTAATACCTTTTGTGGTATGATGCATTTATCGACTCGTGTCAATGAGGGGACTTTTGTGTCCTTTTTGGCACGAGTCGATATCTGCCTCTTGTTAATTTGTTAATTTTTTTTTATCTAGTTTTAAGTACTCAATCACAATATGTACATTCTGAAAAGTGCCCTGAGCAACACTTAAACACATATGTAACTAGTCAAGTTATTTACTATTTTTTCAAAAGATAATGTAAATCTTTTTATAATAATTTGAATGTATGAGCTAGACCAATTCAAAGTCAGCAATAAAACCTAGTATAAGTTTTTCTACTTTTATAAATCAAATGTTAAAAAAAAGAAAGTCTCAATAAACTTAAATTGAATTGAATTGAATTTTGTACTTTTGGCGTCGAATTATATCTCCGTTAATTTTTTTTTTTTTGCAAAGGAATCTCAAAAAGTCATATTTTATTGCCTTAAGCCTAGTACGCTGCTGAAGCGAAACGAAATTTTCCATACAAAATTTTAGAGCGGGCGGCCACTGCACAAACGCTCAACTCATCGAGCTAAAGAAAATTTCAAATGAGAAGTGAAAGAGGGCTATTAGTAGTTACGAAAACCACAGGTCTTCCCGTTCGCATCCTGGCACGATTGGCGTGGTAAAGTGCATTGTGCATCTCATAGAGTTAAAAGACAATATTGGTGTCAAATTAAAGGTGATATTGTCAGCTATCAAAATTCAGAGGTCTTCCTGGTGAAAGTCTGGCAGTTTTGTCATGCAGCCCGTTTTAAGGTTAGAAGCGATGAAAGTGAGTTTTTTCATAAAGTCTTGTTTTTTGGTATTTTGGTCGATGAGTTAAGGAGTTTTTTCACTATAAAATAAAAACAAGAGTTATTGGCATTTGAATATGAAACGATGTTTTGGAAAAAGCTTGATAAATTATTAACAATGACCCAAAGTATATACAAAACTACGAATAATTCAGGAAAAAGTCTCAAATAATACGCTGCGCCCCTTACAACTTACCGAATTAAAAGGCGAATTTAATTTCAAATTAAAGCTAATAATGTCTTTTTTTGAAAACCAGAGGTCTTCCAAGCCAAAAATTGGACGTTAGGTCACGCAGCTTGATTTAAGGTAAGGATCGTTTTTCACTTGTAACGTTCCTCCAGGCTGGGGGTGAAATGTCAAGACTACGATAAAATAATAAATAATTTTTTGTACTAATCCAGTAACTAACTAGGCATTATTCAGCCCTATCGAGGTATCCGTTCGGAGAAATTTTTTTTCCGATTTGTTCGAAATCGGAGAATCTTCTATCGAGGTATCCGTTCCGATTGACATATCGGAGAATCTTCCGATGAAACATGACGCCCATCAACGCATTGCGATGAAGTGTGCTCAGCAAAGACTTTTTTAAAGTTGTGCTTTGAATTTCATCGGAAATTCTCCGACACAAAATAGTTGCGGAATATTTTCACAAAAATTGAATTTCACAGAAAAAAAAATATAAAAATGTAAATATAATTTTGATTTTTTAGTGTAGATTAATAAAAAACAGCGACAAAGCCTCAGCAAGAGAGGTTGGTTGAAATTAAGAAGACTTGAGCATCACAAGGATTTTAATTTATTGAAGTAACTAACTAGGCATTATTCAGCCCTATCGAGGTATCCGTTCGGAGAAATTTTTTTTCCGATTTGTTCGAAATCGGAGAATCTTCTATCGAGGTATCCGTTCCGATTGACATATCGGAGAATCTTCCGATGAAACATGACGCCCATCAACGCATTGCGATGAAGTGTGCTCAGCAAAGACTTTTTTAAAGTTGTGCTTTGAATTTCATCGGAAATTCTCCGACACAAAATAGTTGCGGAATATTTTCACAAAAATTGAATTTCACAGAAAAAAAAATATAAAAATGTAAATATAATTTTGATTTTTTAGTGTAGATTAATAAAAAACAGCGACAAAGCCTCAGCAAGAGAGGTTGGTTGAAATTAAGAAGACTTGAGCATCACAAGGATTTTAATTTATTGATCACGCTGACACATGTGTCAAATGAATGCGATTGTATAGGTACTTTATTTTTTTTGTTCAGAAGTGGATACCTTAAAAGAAATGTAAATGAAAATAACGCTGCTGGTACCGAAAGGGATTTTTTTTGTCAATGAATTTTAAAAAAATATTTGCGACAGGTAACAAAAACTTATAGGAAACTACTAATGTTGAATTACTTTAATCAGGTGTGTTTTTTTTAGCAAACGCATATGCTTTAAAAAAATAAACAGAATTGGCAGATTTTTCTTTTTTCAAATATAAGCTGGCAGAATTCTGTGGCCACAACCAATAACCGCTTAAAATTTGAGTGGTCTTATGATTCTTTCCAATTCTAATTCTATATGTACTTAATTTTTTAACTATAAAAAAAATTCTCTAGATCGAGTTAAGAAAAGATTAAGTTTTTGTTGTTGTTTAAAAAATGCAGCATTATAAAGTAAAACTAATTTTTTGTTTTTTTTTTTTTTTTGACCTTAGCGGTTATTGGTTGTGGCTACATAACTTTAAAAAGCGGAATTTAAAAAACAGATTTTTAAAATATAGAATAGAAAAAAAGCAGAATTTTGAAAAACAGAATTTTCGCTAAAAAGGCAGACTTTTCAAAACTATAATTTTGAAGTCAGAATTTTGACCCGCTCCCAATCTTTGGTTGGATTTGACTTACATTCTTTAATTCCTGAGACGAATCCAGTTTTCTTCTTTTTCATTGGTAGATTCTCTGGTCTGTGGGTAATCAATTTGTCGATTTTGAAGTATTCTCTTACAGCGGGAATCTTCAAAATGGCAACTTGTCCAAGAGAAATGAAATTACTGCAAGTCCAGTAGCATAGAATGGCAGCTGGGAAGTTCATGGTGAAGGGAAAGATGACAACAGGCAGAGCACGCAGCACGTATTTCATTACGTGCATGTTTTGTGCCGACAAACGTGCACTGTCTGTTCCAATTTCGATGGTTAAATAGAGTGTAGCACTCGTGATGGCTGGCAAAAGAAAGTAAGGATCTGCAATAGTCAGATCTGTGAACCACCAGAGACCACCATCACGCAGTGATTCCACAGGAGTGTTGGCCATTGCTCGCAATCCCATGAAAAAGGAAATGAAGAGTGGAGCTTGTGCCAATGGCACAACCATATTCTTCAGTGGATTCAATTGCTTTTCCTTCATGAAAAGCATCATTTCCTGTGCGTAGCGTGCGCTCTCGATGGCATCGCCCGTTTGACGGGCTTCGGTCATCTTCAGTTGCAAGACCTGCAACTGGGGCATGTGATTGTTCATCTTTGCCGCGTTTCTCTGTGAAACTATGACCAAGGGAAAGATGAGTGTACGGACGACGGCTGTGCCGATAGCGATTGCCGCCCACCAAGGCACATCGAGACCAATGTGAAGGTATTCCATGCAGTTTTGGACCATGCCGACTGGAGACCATCCACCTAATCCCAATGAGGCAAATGTTGGTTCTCCAGCTGCATTAAGAACCTGTGTAGCCACTTCACTTAGCGACTGTGGCTCTGGAATAGGAGGAGCCTCTGGGATTTGTGTGAGGTCGATGATGTTTTTACCAGCAGCATCTTCGCTGGCAAAACGCACGCTAGCTAAACCATAAAGAGGTGTCAACTTTGAGACAATAGCAGGATCGATTGTCCTGATTGGTTGTCGACAATGTGCGATGTGTAGATCTCGATTGTTAGCCGAGGACAATGGTGTAATAACTGATCGAGTTGCCTACAAGAGAACACATAGATATTTGGTGATTATAGGTTAGGCGGGTTTGAATGGGTTTTTGTGTGTTAAATTTCATAATACTAACTTTTGATTGCATGCACATAAAGGTGGCATTTTTATTATTTAATACAATACGAATTTTGGTAGATAACATTTTATTTTTTTTATTGTTTTTTTGGTGTGTTATTTAACTTTATAGGATTTTTTTCAGCCGCAAAATGTTTTAAAAGGAAAATTTTTACCAGATGTTATTTGACAGATGACATTTCTTAATTGGTCGAAAAAGTTTTTGTGGAAGGTGAGGTTATGAAATTGTTAGAAGTTTGTATTGAACGGAACTTGAGGTGTTTTTGTCATAAGGGTGTAAACAGAGGTAGAAAGTGCGTTCTTTTACGAAGCTAGTAGTCGATTGTGGAAAATTGTGACGTATAGAAATTCAACGTGAAACTTTCCTTTTTTTACTAGTATAGTGCATACTTGGCTAGTATTTTCCTTTTTCTTCACTTTTTGTCTGTGTGCTAAATTCAAAGTTAGAAACAAAAATGATTTTGAGCTGGACCTGTCCAAATGTCGATTGATATTCTTGAATACATACGTTCGATCTGCATGCTAGCGCTAGTCTCTATAGTTTGTTTCAAATAGAGCCCAAATGAGATAGTTTCGCAAAATTGTCTCATTTTGCATGTGAAATCGTATTGGAAATTATTTCCTTTGACATTCGAAATGAAATATATATTTTGCGAAATTATTTTATTTCGGATTCAAAGTAAAAGGGGTAATCATGAAACGATGTAAGCTAAGGGTATACGTGGTAAAGTGGTAAATGTGTCAAAATGTTGTATGGGTTTGACAGATATTTACTATTTTACCAAGTTTACCCATAGTTTACACCGTTACATGAATGCCTCAATATAAAATGAATAAATATTAGGGGTATTCACGATCCGGTGTAACAAAAAAATGTAAAAATGTAAATGTAAAAATGCAAAATTTTGTTTTCTACTACTACAACTACAAAAGACAAATTTTGCACCATTGTATTTTATTTTTGCAATAGGGTTGGGGTATAGCAAAAGTGTAAAAGTGTAAAAAAAATTGTAGTTTGCATATTTGGTTGTTTTATTTTAAGAAAATGTTACACTTTTGCACTTTTACAACGATACAAGACCATTTGCATCGAATCGTGAATACCCCTATTAAGATAAAATCATGTGGGAAAAAGCCTGGAAATAGAGGCCTCTATGGTATGGCCTCTATCTGTCCCTATCTTTTTCTACTGATTAAATAGAGACGGCAATAGTCAAAACGTTAACGTATGATCGTAATCTTGTGCCGTAATTCAACCCAAGCTTCTCTCAACTGAAAAGAAGAAAATTGCTTATAGAAGTTTAAACTTGTTCAACAAAACTGTTAAAAAGTTGTTACAATGCCTTTGGCAGCGTACGAGGCTAAAATATTTAACCCAATTCACTCTGCCTTAAATATAAAATCTGCCTCATGATATAAAATCAGATCAAAACGAAATAAAAAAGAAAACTCTTCTTTTTTTAATTTTAGTTCTTTAACTTTCATAAGACTTGAATTAAAATGCTACCCAAGTTCTTTGGAAGCTCCAAGAATTTCTTTTGTTTCTGTTTTGATAAATTCGATAAGACTTTTGTTTTAAAAAGCTTTTCCAGCTCTTACGAAGCTATCTGTCAAATCTCACAGTTTCAGTAGAGCTTCCTGAAAGCTTCGTTTAAGCTTCTTAAGCCTAGTACGCTGCTGATGCGAAACGAAAAATTTTCAAGTCTCCAAAGTCGACAACGAAAATGCTAACAAAAAAAAATATATCATAGAGTATTCTGTCAAAATCAAAATAAAAAAATTCAAAATTAATTTAAAATCAAGAAAAATCAACAGAAAATAATTTTTAAAGCAGGAAATAAATGAATTAAAAGTGAAAAACCCGTCAACACTGCTCTTGGAGTCAAGAAAAATGGAACAGGACAGTAAAAAGTAAGTGACAAATAAGTGAAAACTCTCCAATTTTTTGCTAGAGCTGCGTACTGAAAAAACGAAAAGCAGAACGAAATTTTGTATGGAAAATTTCTTTTCGCTTCAGCAGCGTACTAGGCTTAAAAAGGAAAATTCTTTTTTTTTTTTTAATTTTTGTTCATCAATCTTCATAAGACTTGTATTGAAATGCTATACAAGCTCTTTGGAAGAATTTCCAAGAATTTCTTCTTTTTTTTGTTCCTATAATTTCGATGTTTTAAAAAGCTATGCAAGCTTTTACGAAGCTGTCTGTCAAATCTCACAGTTTCCAGTAGAGCTTCGTTAAAGCTTTTTACTACAGTGAGTGAGAAAATGGAAATTGACCCACTAACTACAAATTAGCAGCAAATTCCCATATACTAAACTTAAAAAAAAAAAAAATGTAAATGTGTTTATTCCTATAATTTCGATGTTTTAAAAAGCTATGCAAGCCATTACGAAGCTGTCTCTGTCAAATCTCACAGTTTCCAGTAGAGCTTCGTTAAAGCTTCGTTTAAGCTTCTTACTACAGTGAGTGAGAAAATGGAAATTGACCCACTAACTACAAATTAGCAGCAAATTCCCATATACTAAATTAAAAAAAAAAAAATGTAGATATGGTGTTCGCTTAGTTTATATTTAGCAAAGCAACATATTTTCTTATGACATCATGAAGCAAAATTATACTAACGACAAATTAACGGCGTAAATTTTCATCCCCCAACGCCGCAAAAGAAGTTTCAAAAAAATTATCTCAATATGGAAACCAAACAAATCCAACTCAAACAGATCTTTTTCCACGCAAACCAACAAAAAAAGAACGAAAGAAAATGGTGAAAAATCTCTGCTGGCACAAACATCGACGTCAAAACAAATCGAACAAAAAAAAAAAAAAGTTTCTCGCTCATTTTTTTTGCCTAGCTGTGTAGCTGCTGACTTCTCTGTGGTGTAATTAAATTATTGTTGTTGTTATTTTTTTCTCCATCTCTTCTGCTTCTCCATCTATCTGTTCCTTTTCTACAGAGAAAAAGGACAGCAACCATAAAATGAAATGTCAGAAAAAGTGAAAGAAAAGTCCAAAATCGTCGTAGTTTTTTTTTTTGTGTTCTGTTCTCTGCTGCTTGTGGCTACGACACAGAAAAAAAGTGAATTTTATTGTGCAAATTATTATTTGCTAATTTCAAAAAAAAAACAAACATTAAAAAAAAAAAAACAATTAAACCAATTAACTATTAAAAAAGCAATAATTTCAAGGACAATATTGACTAAATTGACACGCCAAATTCAAGGCATTTCCATCATCGTTGACGACACAAACGAAATCGAGAAGTTTTTCTTCATAATTTCTTCACAAAAAAAAGCAAAAAAAAAGTCTCCTCGTCTACTTGGGGCTCTGTTTCTGTTCGCCCTGTGTGTGTCAGTGCCAGCAGTGTACAAATGCATTGAAAATGAAATATTTATTAAAGAAATCCACAAAGAATGTTTCACGAAACCATTGCTTGTATATAAAATGAAGTTTTACAAAAAATAACTTGAGTTTGTGCAAATAAGTTTGTTTGCTCTCGGGCAGAAAAAACCATCTTTTTTTTACCCTAAATTCATTTAATTTGTTCTTTTCGTCGCCCTCCCCACCTTTTGTGGACTAAATGCACTTTGCAACGAATCCTACGTAATTTTCAAGGAAGAAGAAGAAACAAAAAAAAAAGCAAAAATATATTTTTATTTGTATTTTTAGAAAGATTGTTCATTGATAGTGTTTTGCAGAGCGGAAGGACACTGATTTACATTTTTTATCCCATCCAAAAAGGACAGGTTCCTTTTTGTTGTTATATATTTTTTATATAATTTTTTTGTTTATTAATTAAACAAAAAACCTTGAGATTTACTTCTAAGAAAAAAGACAAAAAAAAAAAGAACAAAACAGAAAAATGAGTGGAAAAGTTCGATTAAAGGCCAATGGAGTGTTGGACGAGGATCCGCCAACATTGAAAGACATCTCATTTCAATATTTGTCCAATAATTTGGATGTGATTAGTTGTTGCGATGAGAGTGGATATCGTATATTGGACAGTGGATTTGTATTGCCAAATGACATTTGTGATCGTTTTGTGGAATGCTATCAGCGCTTCCAGAAACATCTCGACGATAAAGTTGTTAATTTATTCCGGGACACTGACAGGACATCGATTAAGATAGTACATTTAAGAAATAGTACATTGACTGGTGATGGTGAGTTTTTGATATTTCTTTCGTTCTTTTGTTTTTTCAATTTTTGGTTATTTTAAATAGGATTAGTAATCACGTCTATGATTTATCTCTAATGAGCCCTTAATCGTTGATTTTCTTTTTAGCATGGCGATAGAAAGTAATTATTGTTTGTTTATGAATCATGAATGGCATTACTGTGCGTTTTAAAACAACAACAAAAACACAAATAAAAGTAATTGCTATGTTTTGACATCTTTAAATAGAATGATCAAATATTATGTCTGCTTTATGTTTCCCAAAGTTCTCCCAAAACAAAAAGTAATTAGTACATACATATGGAACTAGTATTTTAACCCAACCAAAGACCAAACTTGCAAGATGGTGAAAATTTAACTCAAACCCATTAAAAAACTTTGAAGTTAATCAAAATTATAGTCAAATTCTGTTCAACAGTTCAAAAATTGAGTATACTTTTAGTCCACAGTAAACAAGAACCTCAATTGACAAGGTTATCTAAGTCTCTAGCTAATTGCTTACTTATAAAAAAAAACCCTTAACCATTACTCAATGGAAACGAGAATTGTTTCAGTTAAGAACACTGGTTTACAAGGGTTTTGATGTCGAAAGAAAAATATACTTTTCCGAAGATTTTCGCTGTGCTGAACTCGAATCCGTCAGAAAAAACTAATCAGCTCCCGTTTTTGAAATAATACCGTTAGAAAATGCTGTGCTTCGGACCTTATTTTTTTTATATATATGTAGTTCTAAAAGAACTATTTTTGATCTTTCAAAACCTGTTGAAATCTTCTAAATATCTTTATTATTACCCGAGATATCTTAAAATGAAGTAAGTGGGTTTGGCTTTATAAATAAAGGAGATAATGGCGTTATAAAATTTCTAGGGCAGATATAAAATTCCAAACAACTGAGGATATCTCGGCCGGAAAAAAAGATATCGGAAAGATTTACTGGTAGACCAGAATGTGTGTCTGTGTCTGTGGCTTGTGTCTTGTGTCGCTGTCAAAGTTAAAAAGTATGAAATTAGTATATTGGTGCCAGAATACGTAGCTGTGGCTGTGGCAAGGAAATTCGCTGTGGTACAAGTCGAGTCGACTTTTACTTCAAGCTACAAGCGCAATGACTTTTGACGTTTCTAATGTGGTTGCTCAGTTAATATTATTTTTTTTTCAAGGCAATTGACATTTTAGTGCGCCACATAATTCTGTTCATCTTTTCTACATTTTGAGCGATTTTATTTGACATCTTGTACCACGGCGTTTTTCTTTGCCACAAGCGAATTTCCATTCTGTTCAGCCAGTTAAACAGGTCAGAGAGATGGAAAATAGTAGAGATGCCGCGAACATTGATTTGGCCGAATACCGAATATTCGGCCACGCTCCTCGGCCGAATACCGAATATTCGGCCAAGGACACTCAGAAAAAAACGTTGGTAATTTCAAAAATTGTATACTTTGTCTCAAGAATAGATGTGGCTTAAAAAATTCCCAACAACATCGTATTTGAACGATGAATAACTGAACTACTTTTAAGATATGTAAATGTCTGAATACACTACCTACTACTGCAAAGGTAGACATCCAAAATCGAATTATATATGAAGACTGTTCGAGAAAAATCGAACGGCGGACCCATACAAGTGGTGGTCAACACATACTATAAAATTTCATATTTTGACAACATTTGCTAAAGTCTACCTTTTTTCTTCTGGGACAAGTGTTTACAGCGAAAGACTATTTTTCAAAGCAGCAATAGTCTACGAACAAATGCGGAACAAATAGTTTTCATTCACCACAACTTGCCTTTAGTAGATTATGAGTACTAAAATTGCAATTTTTTAATAAAACACACATTTTGGTATAATAATTTAAGTCTTTTTTCTTCTCCATTTGGTATTCGGTATTCGGCCGAATAGTTAAACTATTCGGCCGAATACCAGAAAAATAGGCCGAATACCGAATAGTGGCCGAATGTTCGCGGCATCTCTAGAAAATAGTTCTTATAGAAACCGTTACTAAATATGCTCAAACAATTTTCCTTATATAAAAAAATAAGGTCCGAAGTACAGCATTTTCTAACGGTAATATTCACATACGGGAGCTGATTAATTTTTTTGACTTCGGATTCGAGTTCAACACACCGAAAACCTTCAGAAAAGTATATTTTTGTTCCGACAGCAAAAAAAAGTTTAACTTTGCTAACCAGTGTAATCAATTTGTTTTAATTTGACAACCCTTCTGCTTCTCAGTACAAAATAATGAGAATGAAGGCTAGGTTAAATGGAGTTGTTCTACACCAAGCTTACCTTTTTCAAAATTTAAGAAGTCAAATGCGCTTCAAACATAATATAAAAACTTTGTGCGAAAAATCAACCAAAAATGTCAGGAAATAATTTGCCCCACCAAGGGACTTCTATTCAATTGGTCACATAGGTATTTCAGAAATTCTCCGGTTTTTGATTCTGATGAAGCAAAAGATTTTTGTAAGCGCTTAACTTGGACACATTTAACGCATTTTTTAGTTTTCAAACCTATGAAAATGAGCCATTTGTTCATGGTTTCATGACTAACGTCTTCGTTGCCATAAATTCTAAAAAGTTTATTTTTCAGCAAACATGTTTATTGCATTTTTCTCTTGCCTTGGAACATCTAGTCTGAAGAGCTTACCCTTAAAAATTATTATTAGTTCTATTAGGACCCGTTTGATACTCCAGCTTTGCGACTTTTTAGTTGTGAGAGGGTAGGGATGGGTTTCTTACATATGTAAGAAAGTGTCAAAAAAGTTAGGAGTCCTTAGAAGGACGCGTAAAAACATTTCTAAAAATAGTGCAATAAAAGTGTTTAATGTAACTGTCAAGCCCCATTTTGAATATTGTGCAAGTCTTCTCTATTTGTGTAACATAACCCAAAAAACTAGACTACAAAAACTGCAAAACAAAGCCATGCGAACAATACTAAAATGTGATCGGTATAGCTCAATAACTTCAATGCTTGAATCATTAAATTGGCTAAATATCAACCAAAGACTTTATATGATGGCAATGGTGTTTGTATTCAAAATAAAACACAATCTTTGCCCAGAATACCTACAATCCAGTGTACCTACAAGAAGAGTAATACCATATAACCTAAGAAATGTAGAAGACTTCAATATTATCCGGACCAGAACTAGTAGAGCACAAGCCAGCATACTCTACATGGGATTACAGGCCTTTAACCATCTTCCAATCAACATTAGAAATATCAACAATTTGAATCAATTTAAAAATCAAATATTTATATATGCCAAAACTTATATTAATTAAAATTTATAGGTCAATTATTTTGAATGTAACATAAATATCAAATGTAAATTATCATTAAATATAAATGGCCACTGAGCCAAATAAAGTTCAAAATTCAAAATTCAAAAAAATTCAAAACTTACAGGCTAATTCAGCTGCAATTCAGTTGCGACCCTAAGTCTGCAAGGAATATGTTCTTTTGCCACAACTTCGAGTTTGGCATCAGCTCAAAGCCCCTCTAACCTTCTTATAGAAAGCTTGTAAAGATCATAAATCATCTCTAATCATCGAATACTTTGAGTTTGACGAAAAAAAAAACATTAAGTTTCTTGAACAATTGCAAAAATAAACAATAAAGTAGATTCTTCAAACGAGTTTAATTTCAACAACATTTCCCAGGGAGAAGGTGAAAACATGGAAGAACTTCTTGTGAATAGGTCAAGTGTGCGTGAAAGGAATGTTCCTAGGTTTCGGTTGGTTTAGCCAGTTTTTCAATTGATGTGAATACGATAAAATCACACTACACACCTGTTATTTCCCCTAGACCTCAATCTAAGTGATGCGACAAATAGAACTCAAAATAAAAGCTTTTTTAATTAACCATATCGGCTCTACTTAAGAGTTTTTTATTTAAATAAACAAGCACAACAAAAATAGCTTAAAAAGCTAAAATCCCTAGATATGTTAGACGGAGCTCTTAATTCAGGCTTAGAAAAAACGACAGAGCCCAAACTCTTACATTTACAATGTAAAATATTGTCAATATAGCCTAATCATATTAATTCGGAATGTGAGTTTTATTTAACCCTCCGAAAACCACAAACCTCTTCGTCACATCTGATTTTGTGGATGATCCTCTTTGTGTTTATCTGATCACTGTTTATTCCTGCGCACTTGTTCTGTTTAAGGACTAGACAATTTAGGTTTACTTAGATTTTTAACATTTGGAATATCCATGTCCGAGACCCCAGAATTTTAAATATGTAGTTGGAAGCACAAGAAGGCGGTTCAGCGCTTCTTTTATGGCTGTGACTTGAATAGGTCGAACTAGACAACCACCGCTGGCTTTAGAAAACTCTACCCGTAACGATTTATATGTTGTGTGTGCCTAAATGAAATATACGTATTTGACCCTTCCACTGGAAAGAATTCCAGAATCACATAGGTTTAAGTTTTATACAGCCCTATTCTGCTATTCGATTCTGGTGCATAGAAAGAATCACTTCATTAATCACAAAAAAATTTCCTCCGAAACCTCTATATTTTCATGACAAAGCGATGTAGACGTCTTAGGATTCATCTGTCGAAAGCCCCTCCTTCGTGACAAGACATACACTCTTGATCACCCCGTTTCGCTTAAATCTTCCTCCGGTTTTATGACACACAATTACTATACCTGTTAACCTTCTTCTTTTGAAAAAGCTCAAAAAAAACTTTTTATTAGAACCCTTAAAAAATCTTGGGAACTGACAAATGATGTTAAAGAAAAAATAATCTTTTTTTTTCTAATAAAAACAAATTCGTTACATTTTTTCTTTTAGGTTTAGAAATTCTACTGCGACATAACTTGTATGCTCTGTCAATATGGTATTGTGACAGAATAACAGTCCAATCACATCATCTTTTAGCGAGATACGGCGAAAGTCTCCGTTCGCTGGAATTAGGTTTAAGTGCACATCTATTGCAGCATCCGGAACCAAATGAAAAAGAACCTGTAGACTTCCAATTGAACTGTCCCCATCTCCGTCGACTTGTTCTCAATGGTGTGGTAATGCATCATCGCCTGCAATTTGCTCATCTACAAGATTTGAGCTATTTAGATTTAACATCATGCATTTTGGCAAATTTTAGTTTGGAAGCCTTATGCAGTCTACCCAACTTGCATACGTTAATTTTATTCAATGTATGGCCAATAGCAAATCAATTGCATGCTATTTGTCGAATGAAAAAATTACGAACACTTGATATATCGATAAGTGGATCGGTAAATGGTCATGGGACATATGATCTTCCAGATCAGGTAAGGAAGGAATTGATTTATAAAACCATCACAGAATAATAAGATAACTATTTTTTTTTTTAATTAAAAAGACACTTGAGATGCTTGTTGAAAATCTACCCGAATTGTCACATTTGGATATATCGGGAACAAATTTAGCTGGCAATGGTGTGGCACAGAAAGGAGCATGCGAGAAAAAAGATGGCCTCAATTCAGAATCTCGACCACCAATGAATTCAGATATTCCTGGTTTGGCGGGAAGAACTGAACGGCCACTACAGTACCTTGGCCTTTATCATACACCACATTGGGCCTGTAAAAGACATGATATTCCTGCTATTGAGGTGGGTTTCCTTATTTTTCCTACGAAAGAGAATGATGAGAATTTGTAATAATATTCTAGATTGCTGGCGATGCTAATGAGGAACAAATCCTAACTGCAGCGCTTTACTATTACGATAGACCTGCTGTTCTCACAAGGGTAACTACTTCATTTTTTTATTGAAAATCGATTAAATTAATGAAATGTTTCATCATTAGGTTCTAAATGATTTATACCACATCTTTCGTTTTGAGTGTTGCAAAGAGATCCATACTGCTCTTGATGTTGTTCTTACAGCTATGGATCGTCATTTAAAATTCAAACACATGCAAATATCCGGAAGGTAATTGAATAATTTTAAATAAACCAGAAAATGAACTTGACAAATATGACCTCTTTCAGTGCCACTCTGTTTTACATTGTAAAAGGACGTGATCGATCGAAGTTTGGAACACCTCTTAAAAATCACATTATTCGCACTCTTCTAAATGGAATGGAAATGCACATAACTGACGACACGATGCTTCGGAATGGCTACCTAACACTAACGCAATTTTCCATGCCAAATGATGTGGTAAACATATTTTTTCTTCCAAAACAAAGTGGATCTATACCGTGTTTTTCTGTTTCAGCTCTTTGAATATGAACGTCTGATTAGAGTTTTGTTACATGGTGTGTCCAAAACCGAACAAGAAGGTTTTGTTCAAAGGATAGCTATTTATTTGTTAAACACTTTAGCGTGTCAAGTTGACGGACGACAGAAGTTGTTTTTGGGAGATATGGGTGTTGTTAGTGTAAGTATTTGTTGAAATTGGCCGGGTTCAAAGCAGACCACTTGCACTTAAATTCTGAATTTTTAAAGGCAGTTGATTGGCCAGATGTCATACAAATTTAGGTGGCATTTAGTTTATACCAGTGTTTTTCAAACTTTTTGAGTTCGCGACCTTTTTGATAGGAAAAATATTTGGGGGAACCCGACTTACTATAATGCATCAGTTATTAATAAGCTATACACTAGATGAGCCTTCAGATATTTCAGCAGCTAAAAACATTGTATTTTGTAAAGCTCTGCTTGCTTACACCAATGTTTAGCACGACATGTTTTTAGAAAGCTGTCGCGATTACGAATTATAGACAAAATATAGTTAAGTTCAGGGAGCCTGGGTGGTGCCCGGCCAATATATCACCTTTGGGAGGAGGGTTATGACTGTATTTTTTTTTGTGTATGCCTTACAGACGATGTTAGGTCTCATCAAGGACCGTTTAACACGTTCTGTATTTGACGATGTTATGGAAGTAGCGTGGTCCACTATGTGGAACGTAACCGATGAGACTGCAATTAATTGTAAGAGATTTTTAGACGGCAAAGGAATGGAGTACTTCCTCAAATGTTTAAATGTAAGTTGTAATCTCTTATTGGACAAAATCATTATATACCAAACTTATCATTGCAGACATTTCCCGACCGTGAGGAACTTCTTAGAAATATGATGGGTCTATTGGGTAATGTTGCTGAAGTCAAGTGGCTGAGACCTAATTTGATGACAGCAGAATTTATTGAAGTCTTTGCTACACTTCTAGATTCTGATAGTGATGGAATTGAAGTAAATTCTTTTTTTAATTATTTTACTAGAATATTAAAAACAAATTAATATGATTTTAGGTAAGTTACAATGCAGCCGGTGTATTAGCTCACATAGCTTCCGATGGCCCCGAAGCATGGACCATACAATTGCCGACCCGTGACGATGTTCTTCTACGCATGGTTAAAGCAATCGATCGTTGGGACATTAAGAGTCAGAGAAATATAAACTATCGTAGTTTTGAGCCAATATTAGGCTTAGTACGCTGTTATGATACTCCACAGTGTCAGCATTGGGCTGTTTGGGCCTTAGCTAATTTGACATGCGTAAGAGTACTAAATGAATAATGGACGAAATACGAGTGTTAATTTGTGTTTTTATTGCAGGTTTATCCAGAAAAGTATTGTAGACTTGTTGAACAAGAAAATGGCCTGCATATTTTGACTGATTTGATATTACATCCCAGTCCGTATGATAAAATCAAAGAAACAGCCCAATTGGTTATAAAACATTGTCTTAATCAGGGGGCAACTCTTGAAGGATAGCCAATGCATGTCGTCGATGAAATTGATCCTTACTAACTCTGAGCTGAGCTAATCGTTAACGCCTTTTATTGTTAGTTTCCCCTGTCTCTTTTATTTTAATTTTATTAAAATTTAAGTGTTTAGTTTGTATTTTAGTCTCTATCTTATGATTATATAAATAATATGCTTCTAAAACCTAAATGTAAGTTATACAAAAAAAAAACAAAACCGCCCTCCTTTTCTTCCCCTTATACTCCCACACATACACATATACATTTTATTCAAAAAAAAAAAAAACAATTTTACATCGATTTACTTTTTACTGTAAATATTTGCTGCGCAAAGAATATTGATCTTTTTAAAACAAATATATATATATTTAAACAAAATATTTAATTTTATTAAGTTTTAAAACTTTGACTTATTTCTTGTTATTTGTGAGATACAGGAGGATATTTTTTTTTATTTAAAAAAAATATATATTTTTTTCTTATATCATTATACTCATTGGTCAAAATGTAATGTTTTGTGTTTTGGTCTTTTATTTAATTGAAATAAAAAAAAGAATTTTCTGCTTCGATGAAACTCAATTTTTGAAATGTTCTTCGAGTATGATTTTCATGCGCTGTGAAATATATCTCATTCATTTTTCTTATATTTAATAAAATTCAATTGGCAAGAATTTATATAAAAAAAGAGTTTGTTTTCAAAATAAATATGGTATAATTATATGAACTAACTAATTTGTTGAGTATTTCTTTTTCGATTAAAAATAAAAGAAAAGATTTTTGCATTAATATATTTAAGTGCAGATTTGTACGAAAAAAATATAAATATTATATTGATGATGGTAGTGTATTTATGTTTTTGACATAAAAATATTTTAAGATTGCATCGATTTTCAGATATACATAAATAGAAATATATTATTATATTGGTTGAAACTTATTGTAAGTTTCGAAATACCAACATTAATTAAGTCCTAGTTAAGAATTTTTGAATAATCCTTTCTTGTTTCCTAAATTCCCATATTATTATTTTATTTTTTTTAAATTTTAATTTTGTCATCTTAGAGTTGTTTCATTTTAAATTTGTACAGACTATATACAGCAAACTATAAAATAAAAAACAAAAATGATATGTGTTGGAATTAATGCAAAAGTATAATGTAAGAAAAATCAATAAATAGGTTATTTAAAATAAAATGAAAAACGATATAAAAAAAAATATTATCAATGTTGTTTTTAATTTTATTTGAATTGAAAAATAACCAATGTGTAGCTTGTTTGATCCCCAAGCATATCGAAATATGGCACTATTGTGGTGAAAAATATTTTTCAGCCTGTCAAAAATACTCTGGAACCAAGATACAAATTTATTTCAAAGGAATAACATGGTACAAAATAGAAACAAACTAGAAATTCAGGCTCGATTTTTAAAAATAAATCATTAGTTTTTATTTAATTAAATTGAGCGATTTATATTGAAGGTATTTTAATGAATTAACAAGAACTTATGTGTTACCGCCAATTTATTAGCCTGAATTTATAGCTATTTTACCCAACATGCTCCTCATACTCTTTTAGGTGCTTTTTTCGAGAAATAAAAAAAAAACTGACATGTATTTTGGAACAAATTTACTATTAAATTTATGTCGTCTTAGTGGGGCGGCTTAGCAACAAAATGGTGCACTTTGTGATAAAAGCAAAGTAGGTAGGTAGGTACTCGGTATGTTATTTAAAAAAACAAATTTTTCAAGCTTGGATAATTTAATTCCTATAAAATTGATTTGATACCATTCCTATATGACTTTTTAAATAATATAGATCTTAAGCGTTCTCAACAAGTTTTATAGGTGTAATGTAATTCATTCGAAAAATATATGGAGTTAATCTGGAGTAGGAACTTTTTGTGGTTAAGGACCCTTAAGTCTGAAAAGGGTAACTCTCTAAAATTCGGCGAGATTTTTTCTCATATTTGTTCATTTAATTACGAGAACGCTTAAAAAATCCATTATAAAAAAAAGTGTAAAAAACCGATTGGATGGATTTTTGATGCCGATTGAAGAAATATACCTACAATATTTACAAAATTTAAGATTAATCGCTTAGAAAAATAATTTAAACTAAATTGGCAGTTTCCAAATGTTCAATTTTTGGGTAAACGGTGCAAATTAAATGGATTTCTATACTGAAATAGGTTGATACTGAAAATCACACATAAATTTGGTTCTAAAACCAAAATTTTCCAACGAGAAGAATATATAAAAATTATGTTTTTTAAATACTTACTATCTAGTACAGGAAAGTTAGTAAAAAAACAGGCATTTTGTGGAACGAAATACAGGACGGCTGAATTTTTCAAATCTGAAAAATTGGTATTAGAAAAGCTTAAGTCCTGGTTTTCGGGACGCCACCCCCCTGGCGAAATCCGCCATTTTGGAAAACGCGAATCACTCTATATCTGCAAAACTATGGGTCCTATAGAAATGGTTGTCAGACCAAAGTTCTTGGAAATTTAATTATATTTTTCTTTGTAGTACATTATTTTTCTCAGCGGGCAATAGTTTTGAGGTTATGTTGTTTTAATTTATTTTTTTTTCGGTTTTCTTAAGATTATAACAATCCCGGTATCAGTTACATAATTTTTTAAACAGTAAAAGTTATAGACCATCAAATTTCCAATAATTTGGTATATTTTTGAAATTCATGCGATGTATAAATCGAAAGTTATTGATCTGAAAACTATAATATTAGTGCAGGAAAGTTAGTAAAAAAAACAGGCATTTTGTGGAACGATGTACAGGACGGCTGATTTTTTCAAATCTGAAAGAAGGATAGTAAAAAAACGAAAGTCCTGGTTTTCGGGTCGCCAACCACCTGGTGAAATCCGCCATTTTGAAAAACGATAATTGGTCTATATCTACTACACTATTGGCTTGACCGAATAAGTTACTGAACCAAAATTGTAGGTAATATAAATATCTTTTCTTGTGCATGCACTGTTTTTCAGCGAGGATATCACTTTTTAGGTCATGTTGTTTAATTTTTTATTTTTTTCTGTTTTTTTTTCTTTAATTTTTCTCAGTAGAAGATAGAAACAGATAGAAACATAATTTTTTAGAATCATAAAAGTATGATGTTTGACTTAAAACAAAATATGTGTACCTCAATATTGTAAGTTTTACCATTACCCACCTTAATAACTCCCCCTCATATCATATTTTTCTTGTTTTTACATTAGGTACCCGGTTTAGCCTTTTTTTCATACCTTATGCAAAAACATATTAGTATATTTTTTGAAAATATTGAGAGGGATTGCTCTTTAAGTTCCGTATCTTTGGTTTGAAAAGTCATATAATCTTCAAAAGTATCCCAAATTAATGTAAATTTGATGTTCTACAACTTTAATGATGCTAAAAAATTATGTTTCTATCATAGAGACTGAGAAAAATTAAAAAAACAGAAAATATAAAAAATAAAACAACATAACCTAAAAAGTGTTGTCCTCGCTCAAAAACAGTGCATGCACAAGAAAAGATATTTATATTACCTACAATTTTGGTTCAGTAACTTATTCGATCAAGCCAATAGTTTGGGAGATATAGACCAATTCGCGTTTTAAAAAATGACGGATTTTGCCAGGGGGTTGGTGTCCCGAAAACCAGGACTTAAGCTTTTCTAATACCCTTCTTTCAGGTTTGAAAAAATCAGCCTCCCTTTAATTCGTTCCACAAAATGCCTGATTTCTTTACTAACTTTCCTGTACTTAGACTATAGTTTTCAATTCAATAACTTTCGACTCATACATCGCATGACTTTTGAAAATATACCAAATTATTGGAAATTTGATGGTCTACAACTTTTACTGTTTAAAAAATTATGTAACTAGTACTGGGATTGTTATAATCTTAAGAAAACCGAAAAAAAAATAAATTAAAACAACATAACCTCAAAACTATTGCCCGCTGAGAAAAATTATGTACTACAAAGAAAAAGATAATTAAATTTCCAAGAACTTTGGTCTGACAACCATTTCTATAGGACTCATGGTTTTGCAGATATAGAGTGATTCGCGTTTTCCAAAATGGCGGATTTCGCCAGGGGGGTGGCGTCCCGAAAACCAGGACTTAAGCTTTTCTAATACCAATTTTTCAGATTTGAAAAATTCAGCCGTCCTGTATTTCGTTCCACGAAAAAGTCTATCTTTCCTGTACTAATCACTGATGTTTGAAAAAAATTAAAAAAATCTTTCATCGATAAAAGCTATACTTTCATTTAATAACTTCTTTTAAAGCGAATTTTAACATTTTTTGAGTGTTGGACTTACAACTTTTTTGATTGTGTTTCCATGTTTTTTTTTTTATTTTCTTAATTTTATTTTCAATATAAAAAAATATTTCTAATATTATTATTATGTGTACATTTTTGATTATTATAACTACACAAATATTACCTACTCGTACATACATCATACACAGACAAATCAAACATTTACAAAAAAATTTGTTATACTAACATTCTCCACATTTACATAGCATTTCATATATATTTACATTTTTTTTTTGTTATAATTAAGTTCTATAATTAATTTATTTATAATTAATACAATAATACCTTAGCACTGACAATATGTTGTTGTTGATGTTATTGGTTGCTATATCAGATTACGAAGGGCTGTGAATGCGAACAACGCAATCTGGTTAATGCCACCCCTATTGACTTTGTCCAGGCGTATGAGGTGAGTTGAAAAGTATCTGGGACGTTTCCTGTGACATCTGATATGGCAGAATCTCCAAATCATTTGGCAATTGATTGCTTTGCGTTTGGTAGGGGTTGAAGCGATTTTGCCCAGCAACGGTGACATCTTCACCACGACTCTCCGAACCATCGTCACTAATGCCCATTTGAAAGTGCAGGTTTGATGTCGTCGTCGGTTCAGTTTGCATGTGCATGTATGACAATAAACTATCATCCTGTTGCACACCGAGATTATGCGGATTCATGGACATTGCAGAAGGCTGTTGGTGGGGTTGCAACTGTTGTTGTGGGTTCATTGTGGTTGGCGATGGTGATGGTAGGACAAGCGTTGGCTGGAGTGCTTCGGCATTCAAGAACGCATCGATATCTTCATGGCCATATTGCTCCAAATCAGGTACAGGTGGATTTCTCGGTAGCATTTGTTGCTGCAGAGATTGAGTTGATTGCTGTTGGGGGTGCTGCTGGTGCGTTTGTTGTTGTTGCTGGTGCTGGTGCTGTTGCTGGTGCATAGGAACATCGTGGTGGGTATTTTGCAGTTGGTCATTCATTCCATAGTTGTAGTTGACAAATTGTGGTTGTTGTTGCTGGTGATGGTCTATGGAACTGGCGCCCAACTGAAAATGCCTATTCTGATTGGGATTGTTATATGTTGGTATGATGGTATAACGCGCCATTAAAAGCTGCTCAGACACTCGTCGAAGTTCATCTTGTTGCTGGAATATCATCTTTTGCAGCTCATCGTGCTTTCGTTGGAGCTGGTCTTGTATTTGGGTTTGAGTTTGTGTCATCATTACACTAGGAAGAATATCGGAAGAATTCTGAAAGTACAAAAAGGTTAATGAATGATGATTTGGAGTTTTATAAGGATTCAATTTGTATACTTACATTCATTGGAGAAAGGACTGGGGTCATTGGGAAGGGTGCTATCACTGGCTGCACAGGTATTGCTGCTAGATACTGTTGTGGCTCGAGGAAGGTGTGTCCCATTAGCTGGGGATTTCGCATGGGATAGGTTGGCTGAGCGAATTGAGTAGGCGGACTTGAAACCAGCTGAAGACCTATTGCTTGTTGAGACATCTTTGTAAGCTTAGTATGGGGCAGAGATTGCATTTGCTGCTGTTGCATTTGATGTTGTAGGTGGGGTTGCTGTTGATGAGTTGACATAGAATGCTGCTGCTGTTGTTGTTGTTGCTGCTGCGCTTGATGTAATTGAGATGATAAGTTATGTCGATTTCTTGCTTGCTAAAGAAAAAGGGAAACATAAATAACTTGGAAAGTGGTATCATTTTGTTCATAGCCTACCGAACTAAGATGCGTCATTAGAGAGTGCCTACTCGACGATGAGTCTGAGGTATAATCAGATTCATTGCATCTGGTGTGGGAGTAACGTTTTCGCTTCACATTACTAGATAAACCTGCAGCCGATGTCATACTTCCGTAATTCGCAAGTTTTGCTGCTCTTTGTGGCCAAACTATACTTGAGTCTATTTCGGGTGACTTGGTTGTCGTTGTTGCTGGCATTTTCTCAATCCCACTAACATCCACCCCACTTACACTACCACTTCCACCAACTGCTGCCGCACCTTCGAGATCTCTAAGCGTAACTGTTGCTGAAGTACATTTGGCCGTGGTCTTATTACTGCTGTTGAGTTTATTTTGTTTAATCACATCAACATAACTAACCACCTTGTGCGTACAAACAACATAGTCGGGCTTTGAGCTTATATTGTGATACGATATGTAATAATCACTTTGCAACCAAATCCATTGTTGACCTTTGGTTAAAAAACGATAGTAACATGATTTACCTTCACCTTTTTGCATTACTGGAAGAAGAAATTTTTCAAAGAAATTATATTGACTGATAGTAATTTGAATAGTTAAAACTTATAAGCTTACATTCTTCATGACAACTTATAATATTGTCGAGATCATCAAAATGATAGTAATCATAACCGGAAGTTCCGAGTACTTCGAATGGCATATAACCAATAATTGGAGGTGCTCGTTGATCTAGGAATATAAATTTCCATTCCATACTATGTTTCGATGTGAATTCATCCTTGGACGGATCTATTGAGGACATTTCCCGAATTAATTGAGGCATTTGCACACGTCCAGTTCCAACAAATGTTAGACCTTTATCACAGCTATCCGTCGAAAACGATCGGGAATGAGTATTTGACGTTGTACTTTCTGATTTTGTAACATCTTTTTCTTTTAAATCAAAGATAAGAAATATTAAAACCTTTTATAAGTTCGAAAAAAGTTCTAAGGCATCTTACTTATATAACCAACAAGTTTCACCAATTCATATGCCGTAGTATCAACTTTATCCAATACACCACGTTTAAGATGAACAAAAACATTTATCTGAGTTTCGGGTGATACTTCGATTTTAGGCGGATCGATCACTAACGCTGGATTCAGAAAGATGTTGTATAGTTTCTCATGATCAACTTCATATGCTAAATCAAAGATTGTCATATTCAATAGATCGCTCTGAAATTTAGTTCATCGCTCTGATTCAATAATGTGGCTGATTTAAATTAAATTTTTTTTATCAAAAAGGGCAAGATAATAGAGAGTAAAGTTTCGAAAAACAAAATTTAAGGATGTTTAGAAAAAAAATATAGAGGGGAATAGTAGTGGAAGTAATATTTTTTTTATGCAAATATGTCAGATTTTCTCATCTCTCAACTTACCGGTAAATAACCTAAAAGTGATGTTACATTTTCAGATACATGATGTATTGAACCATTGCTGGAGAATATTATAATAAATCCATCGAGTGCCTCGAGCATAAGATGTGAAAATTCGTCATTGGTAAGAAATGAAGGCTTCCAGTCTTGAGGTATTTCATGAATTTTTGATTTATCAGTTATTTCTGCAAATAAAGAATAAAGAATTTAGTTGGTATTGGGATTTGGATTGCTTTAAGAATTCCTACCGTTGTGATGTTTAAGAAATGCAATTGTTGATTTAAGGACTGTGGATTTATCCATTTTGCGAGATGTTGATGATATTAAGCCACTTAAATCGTTCACCAGCATATTGAACTGATCACGACGTTTTTTCTCACTGAGATTTCTGGACTTTCTGCAAATAATGATTGAAAAAGTTTTAAGGGTTTAAACATGATACAATTTCCAGCAGAATAAGAACTGGACTAAGGAGTAAGCTAAAAATGTAATATTTGCTCATCGATTTTTCACTAATCACTCGTAAAAAATACCCCCTACCGTGTACCTACCTATTTATGTTGAGAATTTTATGAAAAAAGGATTTTGAGGTAAGTTATAGAATGTCCAAATAAAAATATTCTTCCTCATCACGAATACCATTCGTATCGGAAATTTTCTACGATTCCCTAAAAAACAATCACAAAATCCGATCGTACACGGAGAAAAAAATGTCATCTTAAAATAAGATGATGCGCACATTAAATTTCACCACCTTAAAATAAGGTGATATCCGCTTAAAATAAGGTGATTCCACTTAAACTTAGTTAAATTTAATGTGAACTTCATCTTATATTAATTTACATAAATGCTCATCTTAAAAATACCGACCAAAAATAAAAATTTTAAAATTATAGTCACACTTTAGCTTTACTTGTAGATTATCATACTTATTTCCAACAGTGAGATAGCACGATGGTAAGGCACTCGCCTAGTAACCCAACAGTTCGATCCGCGGTGGTTGTCAGTTTTTTTTTTTTTTTTAATTTGCGCATTCTATAAATTAATGTGACTTGTCACCTTAATTTAAAGTGAAAGTCATCTTAGCAAAACACCATGCAGAAATCCGCCAAAATTAAGGTGCGATCCGCTTAATTCTATGTGGTCTGTTTTCTCCGTGTAGTGACAATTTGTATGAAATTTTTCATTACGAACGGACTCCGTAATTGTTTTTTCGAGAATCGTATCAAATTTCCTGTAAAATCTTGAATAAAATTGGTTCAGCGTTTGCCAAAATATACGAGATTACCTAAATACAAAATATTTCAATTTTATCAAAAAATATATCAAATTTGACGAAATAGTTAGAGCCATTTCCGAGAAAATGCGTTAAACCTTGTATGTATAGTAGAGTAACTAAAGCAAATTATTAGGGAACCCGGCCGAACAGCTCTGATTTTGACGATTTTTTTTTTCAAACGTAGGTAATTAAAAATACTTTAAAGTCTATAGATTAAAAATTGCCGGTGTTGCCGTATTGTTTTTTTTAAATTAAAATTAATTTTTTTTTAACAAAACCATTTTTTTGCTTAAATTTCATAAAACAAATGATAGCAATAGATTCTCTAGGTAATTTGAGGAAAATATATAAAAGGCAGTAAGGGACAATCTTCCATCGTTTAAGCGATAAATGCAATTTTCTAACATTCTGACCTCAAACACAAAAAAAATATTTAGAAAACAACGGCAACACCTACAATATTTTAAAATACATTTTTAAAAAACCAGAAGCTCATTCTTATCTCTTAAATTTAAATCCACTAAATTTAATCAAGACTTTTTGAAAAAATGGTCCTCAAACTCAGAATTAAAAAAAAAAATGTTATTAGAAAAATTTAAAATGACTTTTTTCCAAACTTTTTCTAATAAAATATGAATTTATTTAAAAAAAATTTTTGGCCATAAATATTATCAGTTGAATTTCGAAGCAAAAAAGGTAAAATATATCACACTTTTGAAAAAAATGAAAAATTACTTCATTTCAATGGTTTTTTTTTTATTAAAACTGAATTTTTGCATTGAAATAATTAATTTTCTCAAAGACTGTGGTAAATAGGAACTTTAAATTTTTGCTATTTAACTTTCAACAGTAAGGGTTATTAAATGAATAAAAAATAATTTTATGTTTAGATGTTGAACTTAAAAAAAAAAAAATAAGTTACATTTTTTTTTCAAAACTTTTATTAAAAAAAGTTCTTCGAAAATGAAATACTTTTTAATTTTTTTCATAAACCGTAATACATATTGACATTTCCTTTTATAATTTGAAATCATAATAAATGCGGCCAAAAAAATTTAAAAATAAATGCATTTTATATTACGACCAAGTTTAAAAAACGAAATGTTAAAATTTTTTCAATAATTTTTTTTTTCAAAAATCTGAGTTCAATTACCATTCTTTCGAAAGCCGTTCATTCAATTAACTTAATTTTAATTTTACATGTATGACTAAGCTTTTAGCTTTTAAAAAATGTATATTTGAATATTGTAGGTGTTGCCGTTGTGTTCAAATATTTTTTTTTGTATTTGAAGTCAATTAATAAGAAAATTACATCTATCGCTTGAACGATGGAAGATTGTCCCTCACTCCCATATATTTTTTTTCCTTGAATTTCCTAGACAATCTTTTGGCATCAATTAATTTATGAAATTTAAGAAAAATTTTTGAAAAAAATTTGTTTTTGTTCACAAAAAACTTCAATTAAATTTCAAAAATCAAAACGGCAACACCGGCAATTTTTAATCTATAGACTTTAAAGTATTTTTAATTACCGACGTTTGAAAAAAAAGATCATCAAAATCTAAGCTGTTCGGCCGGGTTCCCTAATATTGCCAATTTTTGAGCTTTAGTTACTCCACTAGTAGTCAAGTTATTAGAAAGAAGATGTATTTAAAAAATCCATCCGTTTAAGCCCTAACTAGATGTACAGATGAACGCACAGACGGCGGAGTGATGAAACTCATTTTTTTTAACTTCCCCATCATCGTAAAACGAAACTTATAAAATCATGTGAAAAAAGTTTGGCTAAAGACAATCAAGAAATAAGCATCAGAATTATGAGGAATATTTTTCATTTGATTTGCTTCCAATTGAAAATCCATTTTATTTTTTGTGTTTAAAGTTTAGAATAGAAAGCTAAGAGTTAATACTATTAAATCTATTTTGCGAAAGAAGATTTGGTTGAAATGTGGCATTTCTTTGAAAAAGTGAATTTTTCTGGCATTAAATTTTTGAGTGAGAGGTAACCGATTTATATCAAGAGACCTATTGCTAGCAGATCCAATAGCAAAAAGTAGTCTTGTGGGATTTACGTCCGCCGCCGGCGGCTATTCGTAGAAAAATTGCTATCTAAATGCAGTTTTGTTCATGTAATGGAATTAACATGGATTTTTCAATCGAAAATTCAAATATCAAAAGCCTTTGATATCATTATTGTGGTCAGATGGCTTTATTCAAAATTTCATAAATTTAACATATTTTTAGTATCAGGTATGGAAGATCTATTGTAGTGTAGTTTGGTTTTATAATCATTATGTAAAAAAATGTTAATGCACTTACTTTTGAGAAAGCCGTCGATATATGCAAAAAAAACCAAGAATCTTTTAATAGCAACCTTTTATTATAACAACTTTTGGCAGCATAATACTATTTAACATTTTTTAACCACATTCCTAAATCATCAGAACAGGTATCTCATGTTCTTAAATTTCTATAGCTATATAACACAGAATATTACTTGTCATAGCTCACACCACAGGCTTATCATATTTCAAAAACAACCATGCCAATGAATCAGAATTTCCAAAAATTTATGCGAAATTCATCGATTTTTTAAAGGTTAATTTAAACATTGATCTTAATGGTTGCATAACTCGGATTATCTTCATTCATCTTCACCTGATTCAAAAAACTTGATACAACAACCCCCAAAAAAAGTTAAATAAATTTCCCATGAAAATGTTTTCAATTGTTATCCAAATGTTATTGTTAAAACTGATGGAAACTTACTAGAATCTCAGGTGCATGAAATTCCGCTCAGATGCTAATAAATTGGGAAAGACATCCAGTACAATTAGTTTATTTTTACCGGACGACCTTTCTAGGACACATAGCTAACTATACCTACATCCCAGCTGTAATATGAATAACTAAATCGAGAAGTCTGAATTCATTCGAGCATTCTATTGTTGTGCGTTAAATCCTTCTAAAGGATAATACAACAACTGATTTTGATTCAGCAGTAGGTATAGAAAGTAAGCCCTGGTACAGATACAGTGATGGTGATGATAGGTTGGTTAGAGTTTCACTTTTTAATTATTGCATTATATTCGCAACTAGCTATTGCTATATAGCTTATATAGGTAGTCACATTTCAACCCTCTGATACCTGGAGTTTTCCTGCAAACCTTAACTGGCAGCAATTCTACATTCATTCCCTCAGATGAGTCTAGTATTTTATTTGAAACTGTCATTAGCAGATTTTTGCGAAGAATAATACGTCTATGGACTATTTAAATATAGATAGAAAATATAGAGTTCAGTGTAGCATGCAATTCTCAATTTGACAGCACATGTTGTGTTTTTATTTACCTTTGCAATTTCTATATATAATTTTTTAAGGTTTTTCAAACATTCCCACAAGACACAACCACATTCACGACCTACGATTTTTTAAATATATGTGAAAAGTTTATATATAGGAAATTTATGAATGTAAAAATATCCTTTATTTAATATTGTGCATGGGTGTTTGATTGAAATGTGGGCGTATGTATTGAGATTTAAAATTGAAATGAAAGGTTTCCGAAGAATTTCCTATATGGATACAGCTTATTTTAAGTGCATTTATTTTGGATTTTTTAAAGGTCATATAATAAAGACTGATGTGGTTCTTTAAGCAAAAAGAAAATAGTTTGTTGCAATGACGCTAGTTAGTAGACGTACATATGTACATAAATATAAAAGAAAAACATGTATATTTGCTACCTTATTGGTAGTATGTTATGGAGGTATTATGGAAAGTTATGCAATAATAAACAAATCGAGCTTGAGATTTTGATCGGGTATGACAATACAATGTAGGTACAATGATAGAAAAACGAGGAAGGTAGGTTGATAAATTTGTTTGATGTGTATGAGAAGCATTTTCTATAGGAGTTTTTAAATTTTTTTTAAAGACTTATATTATTTTATTTTAATTTTCAAATATTTAGTACAACTAAATTTCACTTTTTACGATCTTGTAGGATGCAGAATATTTTTTTTTTTTTTAAAACTCTTCTTTTGCTTTTGATTTACTGTGTTTTATGTCTCTGCCCTCAGTTTAAAGTTTAAGGGTTAAGCTATTAAATGAGATCAAAAACAACATTTAATGGCAAGAATGAAAGTTAAATCGTATGCACAATAAAAAAAAAAATAATTTGCTCAAAAGAAACAATTTTTTCTTTTCAATATTTATACATATTTTTTTGTAGCTGCTTTGGCAAGCTATCTGGATAGCTTTTCGTTCACAGAGATATTCCAGATACGGGTATCCCAGATAGCCTATCCGATAGGTGTTTGAACGTGTCCAATGATGAAGAAGTCCGGAAAAGTGAGTCTCGTAATTCCGTCCGTCGGCGTCGTCGTGTCGGTCGGTTGGTCTGCGCGTCTATCCATTCATACACAGCCTTAACGGGTAGACAGATGGAATTCTGAATGTCGATTTTATTATATCTCTCTTAAAAAGTGTGCCTCCCATACAATTTTTTCAAGTAATTGCAATTACCTATCTCAAAAATGGCCCGATTTTGATTAAACTGTAATCACACATGTTATATTCAAAGGAATTGCAACAAAACAAAATCAATGCAAAATTTTTCATCGGACAAAAAAAAGGGACTGATAACATACTTTTGCTCTTAGTGTATTATAACCTCAATAGATGCAAGTGAAAATTGACATTTTCAAAATTAAATTACCAAAACTCTAAAAAGAATTGTAAAATTTATAAGAACCAACATTTTGTTTCCATTCAGAAAATACTGATTTGATGGATTTTCCATAGCTCTTTTTGGTGAAAGCTTTAAGTCACACATAAATTGTTGATAATTTTCTCCTCTTGTTTTTGCCAGGAAAATTGTATTGGATGATTTCGAATTCATGTTCAGCACTTCAAAAAGCGCTGCTTTTTTTGTCAGAAAATTCTTTAACAACAAATGATGGCTCCTAAACATGTTTCTATCCAGAAACCATCAATACCATAGCATTTAAGTTTAGCTTGTTCTTTTCATTAAAAAAAAAAACAAAAAAATTTTCCTAAAAGCTTAAAGGCATTTCAAATTAATTGTGAATTCTTGTAAACTCAAGGTGTTATTAAAAATTTGCTGTTATTTCATCATTTCTAGATAATAACTTTGTTATAGATGGTATCAATCGAGATTTCAAGAAGATACATCGTTTAGGTTCTATTTTTATCTCGAAGAAAAAATAAAAGTTTTTACCTTTGATAGTCAAAAATTGTTACCGAATTACATAATTAGGTATCGGTTTTTGGTGCTCTTCAATAATGATAAATAATTGAAAACAAACAATCATGTTCAAGTTCTTCAAAATAAAAGTAGTGTGAACAAGAATTATTTTTTCATTTGTGCACTCATTTTTTACAGTTCAAGTTCTTCAAAATAAAAGTAGTGTGAACAAGAATTATTTTTTCATTTGCGCACTCTTTTTTTACAGTAGGTGGCCACACGATTATGACCTATGGAATTTTTCACTAATTTGTCACAAATTCTTTATATTAAACGCTCAAAAATAATTTAACTTTATTTTTTCTGGACCCAAATTATTTCAACATATCATTTTATAACTTAAAGGGGAAAAGTCAGAAAAATTGATGAAAAAATGGAAGACCACCTTTTTTCAATATTTCATATGTTTTCTTTTTGCTGCAAAAATTGCTTTTATTCTTTCATGAATTTTTTTTGATTCATGAATGAGTTTTTGTTTCGAGCTTGTAATGATTCAGACACTTTGGACAGCAAGAGTGGAGGTATAGCCAAAATGTGAGTATGCAGTTTGATAGCCTAATGCGTTCTAATAACGAATTTAAAAGTCTGGCAGTTTTAAATTGCAGCGTTATATGGTGTTGCGTAGTTGAATAACGCGAGTTTTCCAATTAATGTGATTTGCTGTGCGATCTTAAACTAGGTATAAGTTTTCCACTAGTTGGGAAAATTTCCTTTTTTTCTGTACCTATCGGAAAAGGGCCCCCAAGGTGAAAGGGATGTGTTTAAAAATAGCAATAACTTCTTAGCGAAAGTCATAAACTCGTCGGTGGAAGCCGGTCATCACTGTCGTAACTATGGAACCGAATTCTATCAAAACTTCAAACTTGCGATGTATTAATTTGTACCAAATTGGCTTACGAAATAAAAAATGTTTCATTAAAAAGATTTTTCCTCAAATACAAGCCACAGCAGAAACCAAACATTTTCAAAGTTAAAAACATAACTCCATTCAATCGAAAGCCGAAAGACAAATTACCAAATACTGAGAGGTCCTTCAAATGACCTATCAGACCTATCTTATGGTTTAATAAATCTTTAAAATAACGAAACAACGTTTTTATCTATTACAAAAAGGTATTATAAAATTGATATATAAATATATATTCAAGTTAATAGAATTTCATTCGTCAGGAAAGTCCTTGCAAATGCGGACAATTCAAAGAAAGTTACATAGGCTTACATAGCGTATACGTACTTTTATATGGAATTAAAAAAAAAAATATGTTGTTTTATTAACAATCCAAACAAAAGAGTCTACCTTGGGCTATTCCCAATAATTTCATCGACGTAATCTTGGTAATAATTATATCAAGAAGCACAACGACACGTTAATTGAAATAACTCACTAGACGAAATATAATACGGGAAGATAAAATAGAAGGAAACAAAAACGACACAAACGAAATCGAATCAATTAACTTCAGTTTCTAATGTTATTTGAGCCATTGTTGTAATCCAGAATGTTCTTCCATCCAAAATGCAATGTGTATTGGAAATCTCCTTAAAATAATTTAAGAAGCATTTATTTCAAGACTTACCTTTTCGTGTCATCCTTATCGTCGTTTTCTTCTTCCATGTTTGATAACAGCTTTTATTAATTCCAATTTTGAGAAGGTGAAAAATATCTAAATTTTCTGTTTCAGGCGTATTTTTTTTGTAACACTTTTTTATGAAAACAAAATTTTTAATACTTTTGATTTCTTTATTTTTTGTCTGGGGTTTAAAAAATTCAGGTAGCATCAACATTAAACAAAATGAAGTAATTTTTAACGCACATTCTGCACCTGTAATTATTCACAATATTATTTTTTTGAACTTTTTATCGAATGATATTTTTTTATCCGAATTTTCTTCTATATTTTTTTTTATCAAAAGGACACTCCGAGAACGTAATCCAAATCCGCCGTTAGCACACCGAAATCCAAATACCGAATGTCTGTCTATTTGGATTGATTTCAATATTACCGTCTTCGAATCATAACGATATCAATGTAAAATCCTTTGCAAGGACGATTAATGTGTGTGTATTGGTGTGGGAGAGATTTTGCTATTTTGTTTCAAAAGAGCAACAAGTGCACTCTGGTTGGAACAAAATCACAGACTCAACGACTTCGAGTCTCGAATCGAAACAGACACAATCGATGTGCAACAAAAGAAATCTACTACCTGTGGCATGTTTCCTGTTTTGCGTTTGCCTTTGCCTCACTCTAGCTAAAAAAGCATTTTGCTATTTATTTTGTATTCAACCAATTACGTAACGGACATTTGGTGATGCGCAGGATCTTATACGAAGCCCAGGCTATTCCATACTAGCAGATGGAGTGCCTTCTTCATATTCGGTACCACCCCTACACTTAAAATCATATCATATATACACAAACATATATAATAACGCAATGGTTTAAAAAAAGGGCACAAAATACACACGTTTGTAGTATAATGACGTTTTAAGTTATCCAGCCTATCAAAAATAAAATGGCTTTTTATGTCAAAATTTAATGCAATTTTACCAAAATAAACGTTGAAAATCAATTCAAAGGATCTGTTTCCTAGAATTTCTCGATTGCAAGTATTTGGTGTTTGGTTTTGGGGCTTCTTTGTAAATTTCAGCAAAGTTTCTTTTAAAACTTAGACTGATGCTGCAAAAAAGGGTAAAACTAGAACAATAAAGCCTTAAGAAAACCACAATTTGTATGGAAAATCGAGTTGAGGAAGGTATGTATTTCTTGTTGGTTTATTTGTCACCAGGAGTTGGTTTTGAAATTCTTTATTGTTTCTGGGAACTCATTGAAATCTCTCGTAATAATTTACTTCTGCGAGAAAAAGGAATAGTATGTTTTCTTTGAGTTTGTGCTCAAGGAAGTCTGAGAAAACTTGAAGAATATTTACAAACACGTACCTAGTGAAATAATGATGCTTTTTTATGGTTTCGATAATTTGAAAAATTTAACCTAACAAATAGCCACACAATCAGTGAGATATTAAAGGGTTGACAAATATTTAAAATAGGGCTTAGGTTTCGTCAGACATTGGAAAAAAGGTAAAGGCATTTCTTTCAAGAAAAAACAATGAGATGAAATAAGCTTTCATATGACTTGTGGTTTTTAATTGTATTAATTTAATAAAATGCTACAAAATCCATCGATACTTGTAATTATTTTATTTAAAAATAACTGTAAATAGAAGAAGGATATTTTTTTGATTACAGTATCTATTAAACATAAATTAAAAAAAATTATTTATTATTATTATATTGTTGTTTTATTAAAACAGTTCACATTGTTGATTTTGTTTTATTAAATTGATTTGTTTTGAAAATACAACAAACTGATTAATTTCATTTCCATTCATTCATTATGTATTTTCCTTTGATATCTGATTTACACGATAAATTTAAGATATTTACGAAATTGCACACAAGGGTAGAAATTCTTATAAGCTTTTCCCTGCTAATTTTATCTTTTAACCTCATTCAAAAAAACATTTAGAACAAAACAGAGTACTAGTTGCTAAGTTTGATTTTAAAATGTAAATTTGATCGCAAATCCATTATTTCTTCAGACTGTTAACGATTTTGTGTTACGAGAATTTTATTGGTAGTTTTGAGCTCCAAATTCGGTGTACTTATCAAAATGTTTAAAAAAAAAAAAAAATGGTATTTAAAAATAAAATTAATTAATTTTGTTTTGATCATAAGAATTTTTCATACTTTGCGTATATTTTCAGACATGAGGCAAATCTTTTTTTTTTATTTGTATCCTAAATCTATATGAAGAAAAATATATGCATTCGAAATATGTAGTAGCTTTTACAATAGTTTCCAAATATAGTAAGTGTATAAACAGATATCAAAAGTTAAGTTACCTTTTTATTTGTAGGTTTCGCAAAATAATAATGGTTTTTGATAGCAAAATTGCAGTATGATACTTAGATATTTAAGTTCTGTACTTATGCTGCTGTTTTAATTCAAATTGACGAATTTGCAATTTTGGTAACATAAGACAGTTGGCTTATATTCAAAAGTTAAAAGTTTACATTTAAAACAATATTATAGGTATCAAAAACAGCAAAAAACAAAACTATTATCTCGTTAAGATACTTTTTGCAACACTATTTAGGACTAATCTCTCCTTGATAAAAAAAATTAAGAATGTCTGAGCTAGTCGGCAAATCTTAGAAAATCGGTTCATCTTGCTTTCTGTAAAATCGCTGCGTAAAGCCTAATTACATTGCCACCAAAAGTGAAAAATTACAAGAGTGAAAATTTTCAAATTTGTTTTGTGATTGTTTTTCCACCTCGAAACTTAGAAAAATGATGAAGAAAGCTTAGACTTTGGTTTAAAAAAAAAAGTTTGAATACATACTCTTTTTAACAAACCAATTTTGTACTTTTACTAAAAATGATCCAATGTACATATCGTACCCTCAGTGCAAAAGAGCGAGAACTCAAAAAAGTTCATTTCGAGAAAACGCTTATGCAAAATACATACTGACACTAAACTTTCCCCTATAACTTTCTATGGGACAGCAATTTCCATATAGCAAAGCTCTATTACAAGAACCATTATGTTTATTTTGTAGTTTTAATAAATTTATTTTTTAAAATTGTTTAAATTAGGAAAGAGTTTGACTTTTAATATACATAGTAGGAATTGGATAAAAACAGTCATAATCTTTCGAATTTTTCGTTTACGTTAACAACAAGCCCTTCAAAAGAAAGGTAATTTAAAAAGCAACATTTCCTCATCACTATCTCAAAAATGTCATTTTTTGACTTATCGCTCTTTTGCACTGAGGGTGCGATATGTAGTAGATATAAGATTAAAATTTGTATTTTGTAAAATAATTCAATTAAAGTTCTTCTATATTACAGAAAACTTGTTGAGGATACGATTGCACAACTTTTTCGGTAAATATATTTTGGAAATAAGAGATTCGAACTCAAAAATTATTAAATTATTCATTTTAATTTTTGACTAGACTGTGTCTTGACCCCTGCTAAACTTACAATAATAAAATAGTGAGTAAAAAGAAAAACTAAGTGCAATCAAAAAAAACCAATGTGATTGAACTAAAATTTAAATTATTTATTTTTCAAAATGATTAATTTCATTGGTTTCGATCTTGCATGTTTTTTTTTTTTAAATACAGAAGCAAGAAGTTAATTCAATACAAATAATGTCACCAAAATTTGTGGAGTAACAGCCCAATTCTGCTATTCGATTCACGCGAATCGAAGATTCACTTGATTAATTACAAAAACTGGGTTCTGAAAAACTTCTATCTTAGATTAATTGATTTTCAGGACAAAGGTTTTGAGAAAAACCTTTATTCCCTATAGTTAATAACTGAAGTCTCAAGACCCTTTTTAACATTATGGAAAAAAATCGGTTTTATAGTTTAAATTTTAGCCCCGAAATAGAAATCCTATTTTCTATGGTAATGTTTTATTTTATTATCTGAAAAAAAAAAAAAGAATCGATAATATAGTGTTTGATTTTGTAATAATTTCCTTCCTACATTCTTCTTTAAATTTTAATCCACCCCACAACACTAATTTTAACAACTATCATCCACAAAATAAAAAATAGCATACATACATAAATCTGAATATCTACTGACACATCTATAAATATATAATTTAAATACAGCATTTACGATGATTAGCTGCCATTTTTATATCGAAAAATAAACCCCTTATTTATTCTTCTTTGACAATGCCCAATTAGTAACCGATGCGCTTTTAATTGCCATTTAATTAATAAGTTTAAAGGCAAAACGAGAAAAAAATACAAAAAACATTCAAAGGATTTATACTGACGATTTAATGCATTTGCTTGTTAATCAAAACAAAATAAACCGATTACTGGCTACCAGGTAGGTCAGATGTATCGCAGTATCATTATATCTATCTGTTTGTTATGATATGATGGCTTTTCATTTGTCACACATCACCCCCACTCTATATAACCATCTTTCGTATCTCTGTGTGTTGTACACCTGCTGAGCTTAACCAATTTTAACAAGCTTATAATTTCCCTAAGGTATTTTCTGCTCAATTTCACCAAAGGAGGTGACCAACACACTGCCCACCGCTACCGCACATATGGTTAGGTTAGGTTCACCAAAACCAGTATGAAATATAGAAAAAGGATTCAGATTAAACGACCATATCGCTGGGAAACCATCAACACACAGAGAGTATTTGTCGCAATCTCTAATTAAAATTCAAAACAGCAGAAAATCTACAAAGGACCGACAACAAACACGGATTTGTTGATATTTATTTTTGAAGTTGAAGGATACCTAACCTATGTCCTGTTTTGTCCTCCCTCTGTGATGTTTTAATGCAGCAAATGGTTTATTCTCATGATCCCTATCCGTAAATTTCATCCAATTATTTCAAATAAGCATTCATATTTCAAATGTATCTATAAATCATTGAATTGCAATTAAATTGATAGAAAATCAGTCTCGAAGCTCATTGGATGTGAAATGAAATGAGATGTTGATAGTGACGCTAAACAACAAAAGCTCTATACTCACGCTCAGAAATAAAAAAGCCGATAGACCAATCTATCGGTCTATTTTGCTGTGATAGTTGTTTTGTTGCTATAAGTATGTATGTGTGCGATTTATTCTTAAATAGTATGGGTAGACCATGCTTGCTGTCTATTAAAGTTTTTTTTTGCCATTGAACTTGACTTGAAGGCACACACACTGATACATTCTAGTTGCATACAGACGACAAATTTAATTGCATTATCTGAAGTAATAATATAAACGACAAGTTTGCAGCGCAAATTGCATAATATTTGCAGTCTAGTCTACGTAGATTCTTTTGAAGTGTTAGTACTGCAAGCATGCATACTTTGACAGTGAAATAATAGTTCAGCGCACGGGGCTTAAAGAGGCAATACAAGGTACAAATTGAATGAGAGAACATGTTTTTTTTTTTTTTATGCAGTTGACAGGTAGGTGGGGGTGAAAGCTGCGCGGTGGAAGAAATGAAAATTAAATAATATTATAAATAGTAGGTAGTCACCTTGAAGCTTTTCTTCAACCCCATTGCAACCTGTTTTGCATAAACTTGGCTTACCTTTACACTGAAAAGCAACAAAGCCGGCTAATAGTCGGGCGCTAATGTACGCTAATATGTGAAGGTAAGAAGTTTTTATAGTGTTGCCCGCCGAACCGGTGACTTGGCAGCGGATATTACTTTCAGCGGTAAGTCGTTCTTTGACCGCAAAAATTTTTAAGAGATGCGACCGTATTGGGTTTCTTATAAATGAAAACATGCGACACTTCGTTGGTTTTTGGTTAGGGTTGTATAATGTGAGCATAGGATTTGGTTTTTGGTTTTTTGTTATTTTTTTTGGTTGAGTGCTTTTTTTTCTTGGGAAATTGATAGGTCAATTACGATTATGTCGTGGGTTTGCTTAAAAATTGTTTTATTAAATATTTACAAAGGGTTGGAAAGTATGATCTTAGTTGAGAAATGGGAATAAAACTTAAATCTGACTTCCGATTCATAGGTTTTGGTTAGAGAAATGACTTGAATTATTTGATAAAGTTATTAACCATATTATTGTTTTTGACTATTTAATAGTTTGTCACCTTTTACTCCTTATAACTCGAGTTTTGAGCAAATCTAGATTTAATTTATAAATTCAGATAAATTGTACCTTACTATTGTAAAAGCTTTCCTTGATACAGTTAAACCAAATATATAAGAATACTTTTTATTATGTTTGATCAAACCTAAGAATGGAAAAGTGCTGCAGTTATTTATGATGGTAGCCAAAGGTCAAAAGGATTTATGAAGCTCAGAAATTGGCAATTGGGGGATTCATTTGTAGGTTTTTAAAAACCTCTTCAACATTTTGATATGGGTTTTCAATCATAACCCTCTATAGACACACCTCTTTTTTGTGACGTGATAGGCACACGGGTGCGAATTTGGTTTATACTTTTTCATGTCGCTAGAACTTTTTTCGGTCACAATATTTTATAGAGAATCAAGAATGAAACTGATGTAGAATATTCCGAGGAATACGAATATTGTATTCACAATTCCGAAAAAAAAATATTTTCATCCTTATAAAGAGACTTTTTTGTGACCACTTTTTTGAAAAATCGTAATTTTTTTTATTATTGTTCTGCCAAATTGGCACCCGTGTGCCGACAGAGGGATAATATTTAAACAAAATCCAACCAATATATTGGTATATAATATATATGCAAAATTAAACCAAAATGTGTCAGCTTTAATTCGCAGCAAGGAATTTTTTAAATTTTCTTTTTTCTTGGCTTCATAATTCCGTATATCAATAAGTAATAATTTTCACCGCCTAAAACGCAAGTTTTCATATTAATTGAAGAGTATTAAATTCACTTTAAATTAAATTATGAATATTAAAACCGATGAGGAACCAAGAATAAAAAAAGAATTAGGTATAAATATTGAAATTGTTTTGTTTTGTTTTATTATTCTGTGGAAGTGAATGTTAGTTAGTTTTTCACCATCCTAAGTTCAGGCAATTTTTTTTTTTAGTGAAGAACCACAATAAATACCACTTATTTCCGCAATTTATATGAACGAACGTACATTCTAATGATAAGTTTTCTAATCGCAGGACAAAAAATATCAATTGAGTAAAATCTTTTTTTCTTAAAAATCATATAGGAAGCGATATGACTTTTTGATTGACTCTTTGGTTGGCACTTGGTGAAATCTTGATGACATTATAAAAGAATAATAAAACACTTGTTATTTTAAAGATTCACAATGATGTTGATAAATTTTATTTTAATAAAAATGAGTCGACGCGTTTCGTCTTATGAAGACATCATCAGGAACTGACATTACTTATACGTTTACATATAAAAGAGAGTTACAAAGGTTAAATACATAATAAGAGTTAACAAACAAACAATGATGACTAGAGAAATTTTTAAAGCTTATAATTTTATATTTAAAAGTGGACTATTATTAGTTAAATCAATTTGATTATTAAGGAGTTTTTGTCCCTGTAATTTGAGTTTATTTATTTCAAAAATTTCAAATTTATCTAAAACCCTTCCGGAACTTAGGTTGTGAAGAAGTTCAATGTTTTCAATTGAACACGAATGACCAGAACAACGGAGATGCTGCGACAGGCCAGAAGAAGGATCCGAATAAGAAACTGCTCTTACATGTTCGTTGAACCTTTTTTCCAAATTTCTCGCGGTTTTTCCAATGTAAACTCCGTCACAATCACTGCACGTTATTTTGTATATACCGCTCTTCTTCAGTTGATTGGCTTTAGGAAATATTTTGTTGTTGCAAATAACATTTTTTAAAGTTGAATCATTAAAGAAAGCTGGTCTTCTGTTAGCTTTCTTGAGAGGTTCAATGAGAAACTCGGAAATGCTTTTTATGTAAGGGATTTTTCGCCATTCAACTGGATCTTTCTCGTCGATCGTCGGAAAAATTGATCTTAAAGCAAATTTTTTTTGATTTTTGCCGGAGCAAGTTGTAGATAATTTTCTTATCATAACCGTTATTATTTTGCTTTTTAAAATATTGGTTTTAATTGAAAACTAAGATTTATTAAACGGATTGATATTTTTTTTTAATACTCAGTTGGAGAATCTCTTTTCTGATACTCGCAACCTATAACAAATATGTGAAAAGAGAGTTTTTGGAGAACAAAGATACATAGATCTAATCTATTTTCAAGAAATTATGAAAAATACTGAGAATTAAATTTGACATGCATTAAACGGTTACAAAGCCAAACCCGTTGTTCTTCGGTGAATTAATTACGAAAACACAATATTTGCTTTAATAAATGTTATATTTTTTTGGTACAAAAAATATCGTTTTTTTTTTTTTCTGTATATAAAAATAAGTGAAGTTACCTATGTATAATATATTAATAGCTCCTTATCATTATAAAAAATTATTTTAAGAACTTTAATTTTAAGAAAATGTCCTCAAATAAAAAAATAATAGCTTGTGCTTAGCACTGAATAACATAATGAGCTTGATTAAATAAAAAAAAAAAAAACTTAAAAAAGTCTCAAAGAAGAATTTTTAATTTACGCAAGGGACCGCTCCTTTTATAATAAATAAGGGATTTTATCGAGCGAATGCTTAAGATATTTAATTTAACTCGGTGAAGAAGCAATACTTTTTCTTGAAACTTGGTGGGTTTTAAGGGCTCATGATAAAGTTGAAGTTCTAGATGTTTCAAGAAAAACTAATTATTCAAAATAGCTAAATTATTAACAGACAGAGGCGGTAACGCGTCTTCTCCGTTACCGCTTTATCTGTAAATAATTTGGTTACGTTTAATTTGTTTTTCGTGAAACTTCTAGAACATCAACTTTATCATGAGACCTACCAAGTTTCAAGAAAAAAGATTGCTTCCTCAACGAGATAAACTGGAAACAAGGTCAATATGTCTTCTCCGTTACTTTGGAATGGCCGTTATGTAAAAGTACTTTAAGGTGTTGCATTTTTTTTTAACTCATGGATGTGAGAAAAAAAAGAGAAATATGTATTTCTAGGTAGGTCATTCAACTGACAATTAATACGATTTACCAATCACTGTGGCGTATACGCAACATAATTTTGAATGAACATAATCATTTATCATCAAAATTGAGAAAATAAATATTTTTATAAAGCTCACGAATGAAACAAATAAAAGGAGAAATATCACACGGAAGATAATTCAAGATAATTCAAATTAAACGATGTAGGTATGGGTCTCTGTGGTGTATGCGTAACTATTTTTTTTAACAGTTACTATATAATTTTTGTCGTTGACCAAATAATCTAACCAATTTGATTATTTTTTTTGTGCTTTTACTAAAATATATTATTTATAAATTTTGGGCAAAAATTGATTTTCACTGGGATATTTTAACAAAATTTGAAGCACAACCACCTTGAACATCAAATTTTTGTTTTTCGTCGCATCTAGTTCAGGAAAAAATTAGCAATTGAGCTTGATAAAAAAACAAACATGTCTCTCAAGGTGAGAACAAAAAAAAAATGTATATCACATTGGAATAGAACAATTCTAGACAGTATGGTTCTATAACCTTCAAGAATAGACGCACTGATAAAAGCTGTCACAAAAACCTCTATTTCTTCTCCATCATAATCGTTATGTTTGTTTTGATTTAATCCTAACAAAATTTTAATCAAAACATGCAAATATATGCGTTACTTATAAAAATGTCAGATTTAGTTAGAAATATGCCACGTTAATAAATTGTAAATACAAACAAATCTTTGATCCAATGCTCAATTCCAGTATTCATCTTCAAGTTAAATGAGCGATACATTGAAGAGAATTATAGGTACTACATATACAAATAAAACATATCACTAAGTTGTTGATGATGTGTCAAAGGTCATGCGAACACACTTCTCAAGTTCACATACGACGAGAATATAAGGGGTTTATAACAACTCATATAAAATGCCAGAGCCAACTACTTGTTTTACAACTTTAATTTTCATTAGATTGGATTTGGTTTTGTTGCTGTTGTTGTTGTTTTCCATTTCCATTTATTTATAGTTTAATTTGCAATGATTAATTGCATATATTAAAATAAAAAGCCACAACTACGAGTATATGTGTACTGGACAACGCACCGTGCTCCGCGCCGCGCACCGCTAACACACCAAGACACACAAAATCATTATTATCAAATAGCTTCTATTTACATTACATGTTATTTTCTTTCTATTAGATAATTATTAGCAACAACGTCTGGAATAGCAATTGCATTTGTTTTATATTTTTTTTTAATTAAAAATAAAAAAAAAACAATAAACTTTAAATTAAAAAAAAAATAAGAATTAAAATTTACATCATCGACAAAGCTTAAGTTCTTAAAAAGAATTATATTTCCGTATCTCGAGCTTGAGCGCTAAGTGAAATGAAACAAATCTATAAGTAAGATAGGTTTGTAGGTATACTTTTGTTGTAAACGATTTATTTGCCTGTGCCAGTCGGGGCTGTCGAACTTGAACTCTTGCTTTCGTTCTTTATTGCGATGGCCAAGCTTAAAAAGCCATGTAAATGGTTATAATTAAATTATTTAATTTTCTTTAAATCAAAAAGGCAAAAAAACATGTGGTTTCACTATTTAAATAGTAATGAACCGTTAAAATAATAAAAATCGATTGAAAAAAAAAAAACAAAACAGAACAAAACGAAAAAAAATTCTAACGTCTGAAATCCGGCAGACAAATCGAAGCTCCGCGGGCAATCCGAGCCTTCCTTGAACCAAACTAAGTGCATGCTGTGCTGCATTCTAAGCTTTGCTGTCGCAAAAAGACAATAAACTTTTGAAATACAACAAGTTTACAACCACCACTAATATCCCTCGTTTGATTATCATGATGGTGTGTGAAAACTGCATCGTTCCAGCACACAGTTATGAGAAGCCTCCACAAAGCTTGTTCAGAACAAACTCAACAACTATTGGGTCGGTCGTGCTCTAAGAACAAGAATAACGCGCAGCATGCACTTGCTTTTCGACGCAGCTCTAGGCTCTACTCGGTGAATGGTGAAATGGAAAAGTTTCTAAACGCTAACATTTTTAATGTGTAAACCCGTTCAAGCTTATAAAGAGAATGCAGTAAATCAGATAGACTTCTAGTGAAAGCTTTAGATAGCCTAAGTAAGCTAGCTGCAATCTCTGACAGCTATAATTGTAGATGGCTTATCTCTGTTTCAAGGGGTTGCTCAGAGGGGGTTGGCCTTACCTGTCTGATGTTATCGTATAAGTAGATAGTTGTTGTTTTGTGTATTCGCCTCGACGAACTGTATAAGCTGCTAAAGTTATACGGTATTACAACATCGATAAAAGCTTTGATTAAATTCTTTTGTATAGCTTATTTAAATGTTGGCATATAAACAACAACTGTGCGCTTCTGACGAAACGAAAGGGGCTTGCAGCAGTTGCCGACGTTTGTATAGGGTTAGTACCTATAGTAAGTTAGCAAATGAATGATTCAGAGAATCATGGATAAGATATTATAAAATATACCGTGTTTCAAAATTATGGATGCAAGAGTTGCTTGTTACAAAATCAAAACGTCAGAACAAATACGGAAAAGTCCAGGTTTGTGTTCTTTTGATCTGACAGCAGAACAAAAAATGGTCAGTACCTTTCACTAAGGATTATCCAGGGCCGTAAGTCAAATATCGATTTGGAAGAATTATAAAATGCAAAATGATGGGGATGAAGAATGGAGAACCTATAAGAATTTTTTTTGTCAGAACATTCGTTACTAAATTCAACTTAATTTATTGAGAAAATCCTTAACTGAAAAAGCTTTTGGAACAATTCTTTTGTTTTTTAAGTTAAGTTAAAAACGACACTTTTGTGATATGTAAGGTCATTATTAAAACGTCGGTGTCGGTAAAAAAATTTCTTATTTTACTTTCAATGTGAATTCCATTGAACAAATTGATGTATCTTACATAAGTCTAGCTAAAAAAGTGTTTCTTTCATTTTAAAGACCCAAACTGATTCAATTTTCATGTGGAGTAACAAATTTAACGAAAAGTGACTACGATTCCTTTGGAAAATGTATTCACGATACTTATAAATTGCGATGAAAGCTCGTAAGCAGAAATTATTGAGAATCCCAGAAATTGAAGAAATGAATATTCCCAAAGAATTTTGAAGGTGCAATAATCCCCATTATATTATAGTGATAATAGGAAAGGAAAATTAAACTAAAATTTTGTAAAATAACCGACACACTTTATTCTAAATATTTGAGTGAAAAATTAAATGAAATGATATTCAGCTTAAATTAAAGTCAACTTTTGTTTATTTCAAGCGTTCTCTTCAAATTGCATCATTTTATACTTTAACCCTTCTGAGACGCAATTCAAGTGATAAAGATACAGAATTTTTTCATATTGGAATTGGTTAAGGGCATTTTAAGAAGAAAAACATCGAGTATCGAAATCTGCAATGCAGCTTTCGATACTCGATATTGGAAATATTCAGATTTAGAGCAATATGCGTCTTGATTCGATTTTTTGGTTTTGAGAGTTTTTTGTACCAATTTTTCTTTAAATGGTCAACAGGTATTTTTAAATATCTCGGTTTTGTTTAAAGTTTCTAGAAGGACTATTTTTGTTTTCAAACCCTCTGACTAAGGGTTTGATCCTTAAATCTCAAAAGCTATGCAAGCTCCATTTTTAACGAAATCAATTTTTATTGTAATTTATTATGTAAACTGAATTTCGAAATTTCATCTTCTTTGTTCCAATTGAATTTATTTACTTTTACACTTTTAAGGCTTGTGTCCTACAGAGTCGTCACTCAAGTACTTAAAAATTTTAACCAATTGCTCTTGCGTTTCAGCTTATTCTATAAGTTAAGAAAACCTAAGGGTTTCTTTAGTTTTAGCTTATGAATACCAACTGAGGTTGGGACAGTGAAGAAAATGCATGGGCAAACACTCAGAAAATTTATCTCAGACCTGTGCTTGAGAAAAAAATTTACCACATGCTAAGGGATCAAGGCAGAAATTATAGTTTGTTGAGGTTTCAGTAATGCATGCAAATCGATGAATTTTTGAGTATAAACCTGTTTATGAATTGGCTCTAATTTTATTTTTTTTAAATATAAAGAGCTTTATAATATGATATAAAAAACATCCTCATTCTTACTCCAAAAAGAACATAAAGAAACTTGTTACTTAATTACTTTGTATCTGACTTCAAAAATGTTTGCGTAAAACATGAGAAGTTCAAGATTTTATGCTGGGTATTTGTTCTTTACACACCTTCATTGAAAGTATTAAAGATGCATCCGTAATATTTTCTTACAAATAAACGTATGAGGTATACATCCTTATTAATGCCTAAATGCAATTTTTTTTAAAGATAAGTTTTTATTATATTTAGGGGATGTCTAATATATGGGTTTTGGCAAAAAGAATAATAAAAGAGCTTAACCATAAAAAGCTTTTGAAAGGAATTTTATTCGTGACACCAACCTCTATAAAAATCCCATCATAATTTTAGTTCTTCTTAGACCCACTCACCCTCGCAACTTTTCATTTCAAAATAAAGAAATCTAAAAAGTTAAAGCTGTAACAAAAAATAAAAAATACTCATTTAAAATTTTGATTTTCTTTCTTCACATTTTATTAAGTGTATTTTTAAATAAAATTAATTATTTTTTTTTTTTTTATATAAGACAAAGAAAACTAATAAAAACACTACAACAATTACATTTAAATGATTTTTTTTTGTTTTTACTTTTTTTCATATAATAATAATCTTTCACATAGTATACATATAAAAAATACAGGATATTTTGATTGTTAGATAAATACTTTACCTAAATGTCTAAGAAATTATTTTTATTATTAAATATGGTATAAAAAAATTATTTATAAAAAAAATAAAATTGACACACAACTTATGAATCAAACAAATTAAATTCAAAAAAAAAAAAAACAAGAAAAAAAATTAACATAAAACAAATAATTGTTTTTTTGTAGTCCAAAAAAAATAAAAATAAGATACAATAAATTTCATTGTCAGTTTGTTTTGTTTAATTTAAAATTGAGAAAATATTTTTAAACAAAAAAATAATAAATTTAATAAAAAAAAAGTATATAATAATAATATTCACAGCTTAAAAAATTGTTTGTTTCAGTTTTTTTGTTTGTATGTATTTTTTTGTTTTTAAATTATATAACTAAAGTTAATAAATAAAATTGTGAGTTGTTCGAGGTTTATTTTTTAGTTTTTTTTTTTTTTTTAATTTTTTATACTAATATAAAGAAATAGAAGTTTTATTTTGTTGTATTATTGTTATTTATCATCTAAGAGTTAAAAAACTAAACAATTATTTTTTGTTTAAATAGTTATTAAATAAGTTTTAAGAGACTTTGTATGCATAGAGGTTATATAAAAATCGGATACAGAAGAAACTCTCTTGGGAATGAATAATATTGGAGGAGGACAAAAAGACTAAAAAGTTTTTTTTTTTTTACATAAATTTTCATTTAGCAATTATTTTTTGTTAATAAATTTTATAATATGGTGTTGTTTGTTTTATTTGTAACTATGCATATTAGTAGAAGTGTGAATTTATTTTCTGGTTTATCTGTGAGTCATTTTTGCAAATTTTGTATTATTATTTACTATTATATTTTTGTTTTGTATTTAAGAAATGTTTATTTACGCTTGTACGCGCGCTATACAACACGATTAGAAACGAACGCGATGGCGCTTTAACACGAGATTGTCATTCAGTTGCCGTCGATAATATTTTTATTTTTTTTTTTTGAATTTTTATTCTATTTGTGTGTTTTTTTGTTTTATTTTATTTTTGGAAAATGTATTTTATGTTAAATTTTGTTTTTGTTTTATAGTTTTAAATCATTCTGAGAACATTTAATGGATAATAATTGTTTATGTTACACATTTTGGAAACCGTGTAGTTCATTGGCTAAACGAGACTATTTTTTGACATATACAAAATATATATAATATAGATATACTGTACAATATAGAATATAATTTTTTTTTTCTTTTAGAATATTCACATACATTTATTTTACTACACCATCTATAAGATACAAGTATACTTCCCTACATTATAGATAATGGTTAGGTATATGTTTTTTGTTTTTGTTAATTTATATAATTTTGTTTTGTTTAAATTAATTTTTTTATCGGAATGTATAAATTCTGTACTGTGGAATAAGTTGAACCAATTAAACATTTTGCTATTGTTAACATTTATTTTTTTTTTTTTAATTTTATTTTGTTAGTTTAGTTTTTTTTTAGTAAAAATATCTATTTTTTTTTGTTTTTGTTGATATAAGTATATATAATATGGATAACAAATTTTGTAATAGTAAGAGAAAGATCTAGCTAAAATTTGCATAAATATTTTGTTTATATATAAATATAAATGTATATATATATATAATTTTATTTATCTATATATAATTCCCTCTAAAAGTTTGATTGTTTGTAAGTTATAATTTTTATATTTTTTTTTTCTTTTTTTTTAATTTGTTTGGAAACAATTTGGTTATAAGAATTTTTTTTTTGTTTAATTTAATAATATTTTTTTTTTTATTTTTGGCCCCCAAGATGTGTTCCTACGTTTTGACGAGAAGAAAAAATTACTAAATTTATAAAGAAAAAAGAATACTAAAAAGATGAGAAGAATACGAATTTACGAATACACGAGTTTTGTTTTTTTTGGATTATACATCGAATATAAGAATAATAATTGTATGTATAGGATGACAACGGCTCAGACGCGCGCGGGCTAGAACATCCCTAAAGCTATAAAGTTGGTTGATTTTCTTTTTTTTTTTTTTGTTTAGTTTTTTATTTAAAAATTAGTTATACATACTTTACTATTACAACACTTATTTAATTAAATTTTTCTTTTTATAATATTAGTGTACTATTTGTAATTTTATTTTTAATTGTAAAAAAAAAAAATGAAAAAAAAAAAATAAAATTAATAAACCTAATTTTTAGATGTGTAGTGTTATGGTCAATTTTAGTTAATATAGTAGTTTATTTTTGCGGTTGGTATTTTTTTTTAAATTTATATTAGAACATAGAGCCATTCATCAGGAACTAAAGCATTAAATGTGAATGTTCACTTGGTGTGTGTGAATCACTACTGCTGGACAATTCAGATGAGGAACGTTGACAGCATTCAATAGCTTGACATGGCTGAATGCATTCACGATGAACAACAACACAACTTTGTTGTGAACGTTTAAATGTTCCGGACATACAATCGAGAGTTTTTTCAATGGCACGTAAGCGTTTTTCTAAGCTGGTTGTAGCAAGAATGTCCACCTGGAAGAGACAAAAGGACAAATATTATATAAAGATGTTGGAAAGTGTTATAAACGTATTTCAAAAACAGAGTACATTTAAGGAAGTGTAAAATGTTGATATCAAATGTTTTAAGATAAAGAAACCATATTGTAATGTATTTTTCAAAGCACCATTGTTTTACATTAAAGCTTTATTATTTTCTTGAATAAGCTGACTACAAATTCTGACTGTTTAGTACAATTTGTAAGCTTAGAAATAGTTAGAGAGGAAACCGTCGAGTTAAAAAGGATAAAATTGATGTCAAATGAATGTGGCAACCCTATTTTAAGGAACAAATTTCACCTAACTAAATTGTCATATCTTTGTATTTTGATCACGTAAGACAGTTCTTAAAAATACGGTCAAAATCTTTAATAGTGAATAAAATTTATAATCCCACATTATTAAATAATTTGATATGTCATTTAATTTTCAAATTTTCAATGCATTAAAAATGCATAATAGAGCAGTACAACATGTTTCTAATGAAAAATCAAACTATGAGTGAAAGTGTAAACAATATACTTACACAAAAAGATTTCACTTTCAAAAAATATGTACCTACCTACTTAAAATGAAAACGGGCTTTAATTTTCCAGCCATTTTTCATATTTTTCTGACATTTGTACATTAAAACTTGGCAATAAACAGATAGATTATTTTATATTTTTCTATAATTGTTGATGATTCAATTAAATCACATAATGTATTAGAGTAAATATAATTTATCTATTCCGTTAAAAAATATCCGGTCTCTTTCGAAGATAACTGACATTTTCATCTGATTAAATGCATTAAAAATGAGGAAAAAAAAGAAGTATCATGGACTCAAACAATATTACAATATACATTAAAAGCCATTAATGTACATTAGTGTGGTCCACGTTATAAGGCAAAAAAATAAACCATATAATTCATTACTTCCCCACCCATTATTTTGCTACAGACATCTATACCAACATATGCTGAGAGTTTTAGCTCTCAAAAGTAAAAGAAAGAGGGCGCTCATCAGCTTTGAAATATTAGACTTTGTTACCCTTAATATCTGATTACCTATATCGTAATAGGACTTGGCTTTGAGTTGGAATTTGGCTTAAATATGATAAGCACGCATGCTTCCGACAGCCAAGTTAATGATTTAAATGTTTCTTTGGTTTTGAGTCATTCATATTTCATTGATCAATTCTGTTTTGTTTTAACTTCAAGCAAAAAATACTTACAGACGAATTTAAATGAACAAAAAAATCGGTGAAAATATCACTTAACTAGTGTTTTTTATGAAAGAAAAAACATTTCATGAAAAATTTGACCACTTCGCAACTTAATTCACTTGATAAATTATTAAAAAAAAGTTATTTATTAGTCATGAGTACCTAGCTAGAACAGCATCTGAGGAAAAATTTTGAGCCTGTTGAGCGCCCACTTACACTTCACCTAAAAAGCTGAAATTTCACGTGAGTAATACAAAACACATATGCAACCAATTTTTGAGTGGGGAACAACGGAAATGTAAAAACCAAAAAATTGGACCACCCTAACATAAAAAGTTCTTAGAACGTAAGGAATTGTTGATTTTTTCTGACATTTTTACATTAAAATTTGACAGATCAAACTTAAATTGTCCTGGCTCTTTCACGCGAAGCTGAAATTTTTATCGGAATTAATGCTTTAAAAATGAGGAAAATAGAAAATGTATTAAACAATTTTTATGCGGCATACTTGAACTAAGTGAGTAAATGGATGGTGAGTTAATTTTGCATTTAAACTTTTAGCAAGGCCACACAGAAATATGTAGGTATATTGTTTTTTTTTAGTACGCTGTTTTACAAATGTCCAAAACTTTACTGATACATAAATGTATGAAGGACTAATATTTAGGAATAGTTAGTAATGATGAAATGATTAAGTTGACATAACTTCAGACGTTTTAACCCTTCGTACAAGTATGATGTGCCTAGGTAACATGCATCAACCAAAGAAGCATACAGAATTGATTGAATAATTTCAATAGTGTTAGCTCATATCGAATAAATGAAACAAACAAAAAAAAATCAATGTTGTAACATTTCGATTTGAAATTCTAATTTGAACGTGCGTAGAGTAGCCTAATTTGCATTGCAATGCGGTAAATGACACCGTAATTTGTTTTTTTCTGTAAGGATAACATTGTTAAATATTAATGAATGCACAAGAAAAAAGAGAACCAGATTTGAGTTAGTAACTTGCATCTGTTTGCATTAAGTATACTAAATTTTATGCGTAACCTCAATGTTAACGGTAATTTTGCCTATTTCCCTTGTTTTGCCCTAATTTGTCCTATCACGGCTTAACTTTTTAAAGCACAAAACAGACATGTTTTGATCCAAAAAAGAATTAAAAGACCAACACATTGGAAACTGATCTTTAGTTAAATTCTGAAAAATTTTGTTAATACATGTTAGAATGCAATTAGTTTAGAAATGGCGCCCAACGTGAGATTACTACCAAAAGAACAACAATTTTTCAAACTAGAGGTTTTTAACAGATTTAAATCCTCCAGATCCCACAATCTTTCTATTTGTGGAAAATAAGTTAAAACTAAGGTACTTATCAATTAAATTCTAGGTTATGGCACCCAACTTGAGTAAAAAAAATTTATCAACAATGATTTCTAAAAACTAAAAAAAAAAAGGATTTTAAAATCTCCCTAAAACTAACTTGATTACCATCAATTTACACTTCCTTTTCTACAATTTGCACTCAATTACCCACTTGTGGTTGTGTAATCAAAAAAAAAAAATCTTATCTCAAATTACCTTCAACTGCTGATTTAATGGCAGCAGAGCAATTATCCACCATGCCCACGCTGGTCCATCGGCAATACTCTCCCAATTATCCTCAACCGCTGGCATCCCACCAAAGCTCCTTAAGATCTCCTCTTTAATTTCTGTTCCCAAACTCTCATACCATTCAATCGCCTTACTTAGCACTGACGCATGCATACTACTAATAAATGGAACTGTATCCTCTGTTATAATCTCATCGTAGATATATTCAACTTTGGCTGTCTCATAGCCATCCTTTTCATTTCTGGCAAGTATCCTGAATCTCTTACATCCGACAGTACTTAATATCGAGCAACCATCACCCAACAGCACACAATCTCGTATATCAAGAATTGTACCCACATCAAAATACCTCGACTTGCCACTGTGTGGCTGGACAATACCGAATTGTTTTTCGCCCGATTCTACAGCTCGTCGCACCATAAGTCGGTATCTTGGCTCGTAGACAAATAATGGACAGGGAACATGTGGAAATGCTGTGGTGCAAATAAACACCGGAACCGATGGCTCCAGGTCCATTTCCTGTTGGAAACGCTTTTCATAGCATTCTGGAATGAATCGTTTCATGGCTGCTTCAAGAAATTTTGTAACTGGCCTCTTGGCCAGAATGAAAGGAACTGGTGAGGATGAGCCTTGCAATACATTCACATGCTGTTCAACAAGTGGCGACATACACAATGGACACGAGGGTGAGTAATCCATGCATCGGTCCAAGCATACCCAACAGTAGGTGTGACCGCAGGGCGTTACAACGGGCTTCCAAAAAGTCCGACAGCACAGGACACAATCGAAATCTGATGCATCGATAAGATTAGGATTAACTGGAAGTAGGTGTCTTTCTTCTCGACTTAAATTTGATTCTGATTCTGAAAGAAGAATTTTGAAAAAAAGTGGTTACATCATATTTCCCAGGGACTTGACCACAATCTCACTTACCTTTGATTCTTTGTACTTCTTGTTGAGTTCTTTCCAAAACACTATCGAAAAGTGAGCTTCCAAAAAAATTAACCAATTTTGTTGTTGTTGGTGTTGATGCGACTGCTGGTTTTTGTTGTTGTTGTCTGCGACTAATACTATAGGATTTTCTGCGACAATGTTTCCGTGAGCCTTGCCGCAGAAGGTCACAGTCTGTGGTTGCATCATCAGCACCACTTAGAATGGACTCGTCCCCTTTATAGATGATGCCTTGTTGTAATCCAATCTGTTTTCTCCTTTGCCGACTTTCGAGGACAATATCATAGGGCGCTGAATTGGACGATGAGGCTGACAACGACGACGCAGACGACAACGAGTTGAGATGGATTTTCTTTGGAGATTGTGCCAAAAGTTTTTGCAGGAGCTATTTTGTTGGTTTTTCGGTATAATTGAAAAAAAGGAGACAGATTAGTTTGAGGGATTATGTGGGTAATAATGATGTGGTTTGAGGGGGATTTTACCTTGGCGAGATCATGTTGAAAAAGTTCAGTTGAAGAGAGCAGGGAATTTTTATTATCCAAGCCAACTGCCAGACAATGGTCAACAAGTGCTTCATTTAAACGGCCTAATCCACAAAGTGCCAGTGAACGATGATAATGGGCCTAAAAGAAGAAAAAAACATGAAAACATGAAAAAGAGTGTCATGATAATACTCTATAATTGATTTGGCCAAATGTTTTGCTTTATTTTTTTAATGGGATTTTTGGGGCGATTTAAAAAAGTGATAAATGTACTTTATGGAGTTTATTTTTTGAGTTAAGAGGATTGATAATTTGGAAACAAAAAAAAAAAGTTATGTACCTTCGCTGATGAGGATTTTCTTCGCAGAGCATTGTCAATATCTGCTAAAGAACTTTGGTAATGATTTAGTCTTCTTAGAACTTCGGCCCGTAATAATAGACTATTGAAATTGTTGGGACCTGAAAAGATAAGATATAAAAAGAAAATTAATAAAATATGTGGAGAATGAGGAGAAGTGAAATAGGTAATATGTACATATTTGATAAATTTTTATTAAATAAATAACAGGGCTAAGAAATTATTAAGAAAATTTTAGGGATTTCTCCTCTTTTAGGTAAACTTTAGATATTTCAACTTGGTGCACGAACATTTCTAATTCAAAAACCGTAAAATGTTTAAAGTCGTCACTGAATTTGAGAGTTTTAAAATACGAAATATACTTATAAATGTCATTCAGAAAAAGAATAAATAAAAATGGTCCAATATGTCTTCCTCGTGGAACTCCAAATAATACCTACATTAATTTGTGTGTTACCCTTGAACTTGAAAACACCGTTTGAAATAAAAATAACATAGTCAAAACGAATATGGGACAAAATTTTTAGGGGGAAAGAAAGGGGAAAGTTAGAGGTAATTACAATAATAAAAAAAAAAATGGTGTAATTGAAGAATATTATTAATACATAGTTTTGAGGTATTTTTCGTGCTAAATCTAATGAGATCTAAACCGGAAGACCGAAATGATTTTACGTTAAACTTGTTAACAATATGTAAAAGAAGACCGAATTTCTCATGTGAAAAAAGATGATTCCCTAGTGAAATTTGGTATTATTGTTTCATTTGCAATAGAAACAAATAAATCAAAGAGTTCTCAAAAATAAAATCGGTTAATGGGTGTTTTTCTTAGAGCTGGGGTATGACGTATGAGTGAAAAAGATGTAACATTTGACATACAAAATTTGGTGAATATGTTTCATTTGTTCTAATAACCAAGTATATAAACAGTCTACATTCCTTAAAGTTATTTTGAGTGAAAAGGTGTTTTAATTTTGTTTGAAGACAAGGTGAAATCCAGGATAAGTAGGTACCAAATAGAATAAAAATAGTCCTGCTGAAAACTTGTAAATATGGTTCATTTAATGCACAAAACAAGAATTTAAAAGACTCTTTTTTTGGGAAGTAGGAAAATGTGTAAAGAGTCGCTTCGTTGCCATGAGGATCAAGAATCGAAATAGTCCATAATTTAATTATATTTTTAATTTTTTTAAAAGGGTATTTTTTAGATGAGACAACAATTTGGGATTATTGTCAAAAATCTTTTAAAAAACGTAATTGTACAACTGGCCTATTTTCTAACGCGTTCATTAATTTTTTAAAAATTCACATAAAATTGTGACCCACTAAAAAATTACACTAAGATTAACCTTCAAAAATTTTCCAAGTTTATTCAAATTTGTCTACATATTTTTTTCTGAAAAAAGTGTTAACCTTCAATATAATTTAATTCATAGAACATATTAAAAGGGGTGTGACTTTTTCTTGGAAACAAATTTTTAATTTTTTTTCTTTCAAAAAAACCCGAAATCCTGAATCAAATAATGAAGTGTGACAGGGGCAATTTTCTTCCCATTCATATTATTATTTTGTGATGAAAAATTAGCAAAAAACCACAGAAACATTTTTCCTAGCTAAAAATAAAAATCTATATCTACCTTTTCATAACAAATTTATGATTTATATTTAAATTTAAAACGTTTTGAACATAAATCTTTAAAATTGTTAAACAAGAAGAAAAAAAAAACTATTGTTTTGATATATTTTTTTTTTTCTTTTCTTCTAAATATTTACTATATACATGAGTTTTTAACAAGTTTGGCTACTAGCCCAATTGGTTTATATCACATATTATGAAGTGGATGTCCAACTCACACGCAACAAACTGTCAACTGTCAACATAAATCAGATGTCCGTCTGACAAACTCTAGTCTCTTGTTGTGTTGTTGTGTGGTGGCATCACTTTAGAGAGAAGATAAATATGAACACACAAAACATAATACAAAATGTGTGGTTAATGTCATCACAAATGATATTTGAATAAGAAAATGAGATAATTACCATCTAATATACTAAAACTTCTCTATCTCTCTCTGGTTAAATGTGACATAATCATCTTGGTCGTCCGTTCGTCGTCGTCATCGTCATCGTCATCATCGTGTCGGTCTTTCAAAATGGAATACATTCACCCGTTTACCGTTTGCGATGTGAGATGGTTAGTTTTAAGTGTCATTAGGCGCGCACTTATGACATGCCATACGGCCATATGGCAATATGGCATGGTGGCGCTGCTGTTGCTGCTGCTGCGCTAGTGTATATATCTTTTACTCCTTCACTTTGCACATCGCACAAACTGAACGGAACGGAAATGTATGCCACCAGAGAGTAGGTTTTTGTATTCGTTCGTGGCTGATGGGTTTTCTTATATTACCAACAAAAAAGACTTTTGTTGGAGGAATGGCAGCCCGCCCGGCCCGTAAGCCATGTTATTACGTTTTTTGTGTAACATTTAAATGCCTTTTGTTGCTAAATTGTAAAGTTTATATTCGATGGCGTCATAGTGTTACCAACTTTTATAATGAATGAGATAGACGGTTTGTGCAACATGATTTCGTTAATCATTTTTCATTTGAATGGATTGGATTGTTGCTAGCGTTGCGGTGTTACATTGCAAATTACGACAGTTAAAGAGATTGACATTTTCTCCGAGAGAGATTGTGTGTATTATTCTCTGATTTTTGATAGAGTTATGTCTGGGAGTTTTGTTGTGTGAAGAGCTTTTATTTAGAGCAGATACCGAATTTGATCTCTTTATGAATAAGAAATTCGCTTAATTTACAGAATTAACGTTATTACTTTTTTGACACATTGCTTAAATGTCATTTTGATGTCTTCGTTTCAATTGATGCATTAAAAAACTACCCACTATCGAATAGACTATCTATCAAACTCATAATAGCTTTTTGCAGACACAAAAATATAAACATAATGACCTGTCAAATGCACATTACCTAAACGCAACGCATACGTAACATTTTAAAAAAGATGACCACTTAACTTTTCACTTTAAGAACAAACAAAACAAAGAAAATTTATAGACAAACTAGGAAGTGACCTTGCAACCTCCTCAGATCAGTCAGGGGCATTCCCAATAGTTTGTAGTATTTTTTCTTTGTCTTAACTTGGCTCGGTTCCATAATGGAAATTCTCATTAAAAATTTGTTTTATGTCAACAATCAGAGGCAAAACAAGCAACAACAACAAAAAAAGTTTATGAAAAATTAAATTTTTAATAATTTCACTTTACTTTTTGATGACATTTTTAGTTCGTTCTATTGATTCTCATGAATCATAGGAAAAAAAAAAATAAAAAAAAAATAAAACGTATGCATATGTCGTCCAGCAGTGTTGTTTTGGATGACTGATGACATTCATTACATTACGTTTTTTTTTTTGTTATGTTATTGTTAGCATGGTATTATGACCATGTTATTGGGTGAAACATTGTTGTGCAAAAGGCATAATGTAGTTACTGTTGTGTGGGTTGTGGTGTTTTTTTTTTCAATTTTTGTTACAAAACAGACTTGGAGATACACTTACATTGTGCGCGGTTCACCTTGATTATGACGGTGGGATTCGACTCGACTCGTCGTCGTAATAAAACGCGTCTATAGCGTCATTGTTTGTGTTTTTTTCTGGTTTGGGTTAGTGAAATTGTAAGTAAATGGAGACAAGACTCTGTAGGGTGATTTTAAATTTTCGGTTGATTGGGTACTTTATGAAGCATTCCATTTCAGAAGGGTAGAAGCATTGTTATTTTAGATATGTATACCCACTTTATATCTGAGAGTTGAAAGTGATTTGTTTGCATAAAAGGGGGCGAACACATATATCTTACATTTTATGATTTGTTGGTAATTTGAAGTATGATAATGATGTACGTGGGTGAAGAAGAGGTTAAACAGACGTTGTTATGTTGATGATGAGAGAGTTTACAATTTTGAGGATTCTAGGGAAATTAAGATTTTAGGATTCTTATCAAAATATTTATGATTAATTTGTAGACACACACATATGTAAATATAGAAGAATAGGGTTTTTATCCTTGAGTAAGAAGTACTGGGTTTTTTGTATGGATAAAGTGCTTTTGAAGTTGTTATTTACAGAATCAGTTTAAGTCTTTCAGAAAGGAAGTAGATATTTGATGTCAAAGTTAAAGCTGTGAGATTTGATTAAGGTCCTTCATAAGAAGATTAAAAAAATATAAAAAAAAAATATATATGTAGGTATACCTATTAAAAAAAAACGAAGACGAAATAAATCGTTTGATTTGGAGTGTAGGAATTTATTTATTTAGCAACTGAAAGTATTTGAAGACATGCGTTTTTTTTTAATGTTATTATTTTTTACAAGAGTTACAAAAGGATTTCGAAATTTTTTTTGACCAATGTTTTACAAAATCAAACATAGAATTGGCTTTGATTAAGATCAGAATTATGTGTTCCGTACAATCAAGTATAATTTAACTCCAAGGTCTTTCAGGCTTTGAACACGAAGTAAACTGTGGTCGGATATTCTATATTCAAACAAACTCAAAGTTGGTTTTTTGGAGAATTTCATTGTCTGACATTTATGTAGTTGCCAACCTTTATACGCCATAATGTACCTATTGCAAATCTATCAATATCCTTTTGCAAAATTAGGTATTCGGTAAATTTTCATACCATCGGTACGTCATTTATTGTAAACATAAAAAAGTAGAGGTCCCAAGTGACTTTCCTGCGGAACGCCCAATTTGGCAGTAAAATATTTTTAGAAAGCTCCCTTGGATTTCACTTGAAGGTATAACAAGAACGAGTTGATTCAAAGCTTTAAATAGTAGTCTGTAAATACAGTCGAGTTCTTGTTCACACTCAAATGTGGAAGAGCAAATTTGTAAAAATGCTAGTAAATTTTGAATCGTTAATCGCTTTTGCATGAAACCTTGCAAAAATCGTTAAATCAATTAAAATCACTTTGATTTTACTATAATTCGGAATCTAGCGTTGAAAATGAACACTGGAAAAACATTGATTTTAATTGGATTCCTACATTAAAGCATCAATAATCTAATTCGTTCAACTTTGAAACAAACATGTTACAATTTCAATTAGTTTTCCCTCAGTGTAGATTTATGTTTCTCTTTTTATTTTAATAATTTCTTATTTCGATTATCTGTACTTTCATCCAAATCCCAATAAGTAAAAACCAAACAAATTTGCATACAATAACAATTCTTCGAAAATTCTCTGTTTTTTTTTATTTTATAATCCAAAATGTGTTTGTTTACTTCTTTAATATAATTTCCATGAAAATTTCCTCAAACAATTAATTAATTTCATTTCAATTCCACGAATAAAAAATTCAATCAACCAAACACACAATTTTAATGAATACATATGAATGACTCGCAACTAAGTAAAAAAAAATATAAAACAAAAATTCAAATTAAAAATGTTTCAACAAAATTGTATATAATTTTTAAAAGCAACAAAGAAATGAAAAATATAAAATTTGTATCTACAAAATGGGTTATAAAAGTTCAAATAATGATTATGAATTTTATTAAAAAGGTAGGTGAATTATTATATAATATTTTATTAAATATTCTATATTACTCATAAGAAAAGGTATTTCAGTTATACTTCTATTAACATCGCATAAGCAAGAGGTAAGGTATAATTGTTGCATAAGAACAAACAATGTTGAATTCTAGAATATTCTATTCCTCCTATTGCATAAAGTAATCAAACTAATAAATAATAAAAAAAAAAAAATCATTGCAAACCAGAAAACAAGTATTAGGTATTATAAAATCTTACTCAATATAATTATTATGTGATGCAATGTTAAAAAAGAAATAGAGGCGTGCTTAGTGCACTCTTATTTAAATGCTAATGTTGTATTCTTGGCTTGTTGCGAGCGAGACATATTTAACGTTACGTCTATTAACAATTAACCTCGGTGTTGGAAAAATAATGTTGCACCACCGGTTTTTTTTTATTTTACTGCTGGATTATTTGCATTCTATTTTTATAAATTGTACCGCATTTTTGTATTTCCTCTCCCAAGAGGAAATAATTTAAGGTCACCTGAATCAAGTTTAAACCCCCCCAAAAAAATATAAGAAACATCTGTTAGGTTCTCTTTGAATTCACATCAAATTAAATTTCAATTTTGACCTAAATAATTTATACAAATACGAGTTCAATGATATATATAAATTTTGGTCAATATAATTGAAGGACAAACATAGAATTTTCTTCTCCGAAATCGAATTAAGCTTTCTTCACTTCTTATCCTCATTTCACCTGAGATATCTTCACTAATTCGATAGATACAAATTTATGTAGCTTTTTTCCTTTCAAGCACTCTAGAGAGTCTCTAAATATAGAACAACTAAACAACATCGCACGAAATCTCCAACCATAATGCAGTGTGAGAGTAGAATCTTCAAAAACAATTTAGTTTTCTGGTTGTTTTTTTTTTTATTTATTTTATTTTATTTTTTTTGCGGAAATGGACCTTCAGTTTCAACTAAAAACTAAAAAAAAACTTCACCCAAAACTAGGTCACATTAAAAGAAAAACCATATCCACTTCAACTGCAGTCGACATTAAATTTACAAAAAAATACTAGATACACAAGATACTCTCTGAGCTGAGCCCGTGCTTCCGTCGTCGTCGTCTCGTCGACGGTCGTTAAGTCGAGTCGGTTTTGATATAGGAACTGGAGCACATCACCCATTCATGGTAAAGTTTCCCAAATCAACCGAAACACGGACGACGACGATTCGCCGAGGACGACGAAAGACTACGACAACGACACATGACGACCAAAGTGATTTTTCAATTTCCAAAATCGTAACCAAGGTTCATCACATATGTACCAAGTACTTGTATATTTTTTTGTATGTTGAGTGGGTGTTTCAATTCGAGGGGGGTTAGGGGGAGGAGGAAGGGAAACAATTTTTGCCAACAGCAAAAAAAAAAAAAAAAATTGTTTTTGACAAATGAGTTTTTGAACGGATGCGATTGTGATTGTTATTGATTGCGGCTTATGGTGCATTCACAATAAGAATGCATCCCATAAGAACGCATACTCAAAAGATTAATCGACTATGAGAGTTCACATCGTCGAGTATGTCTATGTCCATGTCCATGGTTGGTATAAGAAATGTGCCCACACAAAAATTTTGACAATAATAAAGCTTGCATGTGGCACACACTCCCTCTCCTTCTAATATTAGGGTACACGAGTTATGTATAGGTTCTTGTGGGTAATAAGTTACGTATTAATGTTGCTATACCCATTTGTATTATCCAACATGGAAGTGAATAATTTTTTTTGTTGGTTCATTGTATTCAACTGTGAAATTTGTTCTATTGGTTATGGTTATGGTTTAATACGTCAACGAAAAAAATTAAAAAAAAAAAAAATTGTTACGATGAATAAACAGGTCAATATGATGAAATAGATATAAAAGTGAACAGACAGTGACGATTATGATGAAATTCTCCCCCTAAAACACACAGTCACTCAATATGAATGAACTCTGTTACTAAGTGAAAAATGGCCACAAGAGCTTAGCAGAGGGATGAATGGTGTGATTCGAATGAAAAAAAAAAAAAAATAGAAAAAAAAATTGATGACCAAATATTTGCCACCGGATACATCAGGCCATTAGAAGGAACACAAATCACAGAGTGATGATTTTAGCACAAGCAAACCAAAAAGTCTGCGCCACACAAAACCAAACAGAAGAATAGATAGATTCTACGAATGAGTAGGTTATATTGATGATGACTAATGGAGCTATACACGAAAATGACGACTTATAGGAAGAGGAATTTAAAAGAGTGTTTTTTTGGCGTATTTTTGTGGAAAGAGAGGATCACAGGTAAACAGCGTGTTTAATTGTTTAAGTGTGAAAATATATTGAATTACTAATTCGCGAATTCTTTATGAAAACAAATTTTGATATGGGCTAAGTAAAGTATGTTGTTTTGATGTTTTGTAAACAATAATATTTTAACTGAAAGAAAATATCATATCTCTAAAATTTAATATTAGTTTTCTTTTTTGTTTCGTTTAAATGGCGCCCAACGTAGCTACCAAATGGTTTGTTTATTTAGCTCTTAATAGTTTATCTGTTTGCTTTTTTACTTGTTGACATAAATATGTTTTAATTTGTGTGTTACGTATGAAATGTAATATGGATTTATATATTTATAGATATTATGGTTAAGATCAGGTATTTATATACCAGCACTTTTATCTTCGGATTCTAGTTGTTTTATATTCTTTCTTGCTTTAAAAATTTTAAAGTTAAGTTACTTTTTTCTTTAAAAAAAGGTGGTTGTAATTTTGAAAAGTAGTGTAAAATGCTAATTTGACAAGTGACATATCGTAAAAAGCTTCTTGATTTTTCGCTGGCAATAAATTATGTGACATGACGTAAAATTGAGTACGACAGTATCTATTCTTTCATAACTTTAAAACAAGGATTAATTTGACAAATGAGGTACCCCTAAAAGCCTTTATATTTTCCGTAAATTTGGTTTATATTTAAATTTTTTCTCAGTAAAATTCTTTTGAGTTCCTTGCAAATCAGTTCAATCTTAGTGATTTCATATTTTGCTCAGATCTTGAGGCTAAAAACGAAAAGCTGGCGCCCAATGCGAGTACCTCTGACGCTGAACCAGCCATATTTTTAATTCATTTTTACAATTCGTTTTAATTTGTTATAAACTGACTCTACTAATTTCTTTTCATTAAATTAAAAAGTGGCGCCCAACGTGAATTCTCTTTTTATTAATATTTCGTATTTTAGTTAAATTCGTTTAAATTCTTTGTCAAAGGACTTTAAATAATTAATTTTCTTCATGGAGACTTCAATTTAAAAAGTGGCGCCCAATACGAAAATGAGAATTAATAGAAATCAGAATGTACCTACATCTGATCAGGACGTCCATATAATTTCTTTATACAATTCGTTTAAATTGCTTGCCAATTAGCATTATTAGTTTTTCAATTATACATTTATTTAAATTAAAAAGTGGCGCTCAATTTGTATTTTTTTTATATTAATTTAAATTCAAATCAAAAACTGGCGCCCAATGTGAGTACTATGTTAAGTTTTTTCTATCTAATTTTTTAAACAATATAGTTATTTCCTTCAATAACTAGCTATCTAATTTATTATAATTCACAAAAAAGTGTCATCACTTTTACTTGCAGCTTGTTGAATAACATTTTTTTGTTTACACCACAAAAAACGAGGTTATATGCTCAGGGAGAACTATTATATTTAGGTTACTCAACTAATTCACAAAAAAAAAATTATAACAAAAATATATCTCTTTCAATTTGATATTGCGCAAAAGATAAATTGTTAACGTAACTCTTTTGAAACAAAAAACAACACAAATCTTATCGAAATCAAGCAAAAAAGCTTTATATTTTTTTGCTGAATTAAAGAGAAATTTAATCAACTCTTGTTAAGAGAAATAAATGTTAAGAAATATAAAAACAAAATAAAATACACAAAAGCACAATCAAGCCGGCATCGGCATATCGCCAACAAAAAAATGCCTCATAATATTTCCCCCCATTTCTATAAAACCCCATTGGGGGGCTGAGAGTATCTCTATTTGACACTCAATTGAATTCACTTAAATTCAAAATTTGTTATAAAAGAGCATTTTGAAGAGAAAATTTCTTGAGTTGTAGAGAAAAAAAAGTGAGGGTATTCTACAAATATGTAGCAAAAGTGCTTGTGTTTTTGTTCTAAGAACGTCAAAGAACAAACGTTTTTTAATCAAATCCATGGAAAGCATTTCCAGAAAAAAAAGAGCTTTTCTTCTATTTCAGTTTATTTTTTTTATATGTCACGCCTCACGCCATCCAATCCAATAGAATTTTTTTCTTTCAGCTCTCAGTCGTCAGCGTGATGATATAACAGCTATGCAATATTGGAGGTTTTTTCTGTGTTTTGTCGAAGAAAAATTCTGTCGACAAGTGTGTTGTGTTTTGTTTTTTGAAGGTTCATTCTCGATGTTGATCTACAACCCCCTACTACCCTGTGTGTAATAAAACAAAAGTTGCAAGTCTTTTGACCTTCTTAATTAGGGTCGCGATAATGTTGTGTAATCATCAACGAAACAAGGGTTGAACGGCAACAAGAAAAAAAAATTAAATAAATATTAACCGAGACTGACTCTCTCTCTTCATAACACAGATACATTGATACCCAGAGGCCAGAGTATATCCAATCCAGCCATAGTCAGTGTGAGAGATAATATAAAGCATTAACACGAGAATACGCTAAAGCCACAAAAAAAAAAAAAAACACTAAAACATGGTGTTACGTCATTTAGATTCAAATTGTATCTTTTTTTTTTGTGGATTTTCCGCGATGTTTTCCACGAAACGAGTGTTTAATGTTAAGGGAGGGGGTATACAAATCTCCCTCTATTTGATGTCCCTTCATTCTTCTCTTTGTCGTCTGTCTGCGTTGGGAGTTTTGTGGAAAAATCGTGCAGGGTATCAGTAAATGAATGGTCGTGAATTGGGGGTGGGTAAAAACCCTATAATAAGAGTTTTTTGTGTGGCTGTGGCTAGTCAACAAAAAACTTTCAAAAATCAACATCTAGGGGGTTGAATTTTTTCTTCGCTTCATTTTGTTTTGTTTTTTTTTTGCTCTCTTTGTTTTGTTTGACTCGGCAACGCTTTGTTTCGTGAAGGCAACGACTCAACACTTCATCATTCCCATACAACACCACCCACCGCTGCGCTGCTGCTGGCTTGGCCCCCCCAACAATAGCGAATGGCCCCCTACACAGACAGAGAAGAGAGAGCAAGGAAGGCCACTAGAGCCAGCCATTGAGAGAGGGAGTCAAAGAGACGAGAACAGTTTGTATATTTTATTGCACGAGTACGAGTGTATCTTGTTTTTTTTTCGTTTTGTTTTTGCTTTTTTTTTTTCTTTTCATTTTGATTTCAACGTACAAGTGGGGTGGATGACCTGCTTGATGTACAGTAGCACCAACACAGAAAGCACCCATATGCGAGCTGAGGGGGGGCCCATACTGGGTGGCTGGTGGCAATGTTGAGGGTGCAAGCAGCACAAAAGGGCAGCGTGGTGTGTTCTGGTGTTGTGTTTTGTGGGGAAGACAACGACGACGCAGAACTTTATACACGCTCTGGACGGACAGAATTATTGTGTGAGGACTGGGGATAATGTTGCGATAATGATTCCTCTACATATTATTATCGTTTGCATGTGTGTTTGTATAGCTTCAGTGTTTTTGTTGTTTTTTTGAGGAAATGGAGTATTATGTTTAGGGGAGATTTTATACTATCACTGACTCTGGTTAAGAAGAACTACAAATTCTTATATCTACAGTTTTTTGTTTATAAAAGAATAATCTTCATTTCATTTTTGTTGGAATTCATTTGTTTTTGTGTTTTTTTTTTGTTATTTTTATTTCTTCTAGAAAAAATTGGCTTTTGTTTTCATTATCTTTTTTCGATTTGTTTGTGTTATTTTTGTTTGAAATTTTATTGTCAACAAGAAGGTATTTGTGTAATTTTTTTAATTATATCTTTTATTTTATTTTTATCTATTGGGTCCTTATTTAATTTAAATTTAAAAATAAAATTTCAATCATTTCAATACAAAATGATATTTTGTATTTGACTGTTTAATGGAGCGGATGTTTGGATGTAGCACAAGCTTGTTGATTTCAAGTATTGAGTGGTTTTTTGGTTGTTGTTGTTAGTGTGTTTATAATTCACGCCACCACCACCATCATCAAAACACAAATTTTGGTCACGAAAACGAAAACAAATTTGCTTATTTTGAGGGTAGGCATAAGGTTTTAGATAAGATGACCGAAAGACCGACAAAATGATGGGTCTTTGTTTATTACTTTTTGAGGCTTAGTGTTGTTTTTTTGATAGAATTTTTGGGGTGTTTTTTTTTCTTTTTGGTTATTTTGCATTTAGGTCTATGCAAATGTAAACAAATGGAAGATAATAATTGTAGAAATTGCCAAGAGATTTCAAATAACATAAAACAACAAAAATAAAATAAGTTTTTTTTTTGCTGTTATTTTCTAATGGAATAAATTTTATGGTTTGATGAAGATAACCATTAGGGCATTGTAGTGTAAAGGTTTTGTTTTTAAATAAATGGATTATAAGGGAATAATCAACCATTCAGTTTAGAAAAGAATGTTTTTAACAGGGTTGGATTTAAAGATGAGAGGTTGCTCCTATTTTATGTATATTAAAAGGAATATTTTACATTGTAAGTAAGCAAGTATTAAAATCTTAGCAACCCTGCTTTACAATGTACAAACAAAAATATAGTAGTTCAATTTAACGTTTGACTTATTTAACTCTTCCGTTTGTCACGGTGAATACGATAGACAAATATCTTAAAAGTCACTGGAAGTGGTAGTGCTTATTGCGTCATCACTAAGTTACCAAATTTTTGAGATTAGTATAAAAGAAATTTATATTTTCGTTACTCTTAAGCATAGTTTTTATGCTAACAGTTTTGACAGTGAAAAAATGTTTGCTGCTTTCAATAAACTTTATATTATCGATAAAATTAATATTTTCTATGGCGTTACTAATTTACGTAGTATGGTAACGTGCGTTACCATACAGAAGAATGCAGGTAAAACACTTGTTTCAGATTTATATTTAAGGTATTAAATTCAAAATACAAATGGTTTGTAGGTAAAATGCAACTCTAGTCCTCAGTTACCCCTGCGTTACTTTTTGTTACTAGTTTTTTTTTTTTGAAAATAAATATTCTGTCATTTAGATTTATGGGAGACTTACGTTGTTTTTTATAGATTTAAATTGGCATATAGAGAAAAAAACTGAAAGTTGTAGAAAAGTAACGCAGTTAATAACGCACCGTAAAAACCCAAAACCGAGTTTATCGTAAAAAATTATATACGAAAATTTAGGTAGGTACCTAAGACATTTTTTTCAGAATTAAATATTTTATTTAAAGGAAGTTGCATATTTACTATCGAATTATTTATGTCTCGAACAGTCTAGAACATCAGTGTTTTATCAGTTTTTCTTCAAGAGACTTTTATATTTTTGGTTTACTATGTTTATCCATATTGAAAATCCGGCCCTGCCTTGAAGTTAACATCCGTTTTATACTATAAAATTGTCTATCTGTCTTTTTTTTTAGTTTACAAGGCTAAATTTTTTATCTTTTTCTATTAATCAATTTAAAACGTGAAAGCTCATTTATCCCCCTAATATCTATACCCTTTCCGATATTTAAGTATACATATGAGTTCAATCCTTCAAAATGTCACTATATTGTCATTATAATAACTATGCAAAAACTTTTTAATTAGATTTTTATCTAATGAAATTCCTTTTGCTCTGTGTTGTGTTGTACAAAAGATATCAAAAAATATGTGTTCAAACCACACAATTTCCAATACAAATTTTCTCACTATATATTGAAAAAAAAAATTTATCACACGTACCAGCACACATAAATTCCCCCTCTATTTGATGAAAACTCTACTTATAAATTCCATTAACCTAAACTCTTTCCGTGTCCATTATGGATCGGATAAAAAAAAACTACACCTACACTATGGGTAAAAGTTGTTCTATTATTCTCATGCCCCTAAAAACACACATATAAAGCAATTTTCATAGCAACACCACCCACAAATTGTGGTGTAAACTTTAAATGCATGACACTTTATGGCAGTGGCCTGGTAACTATATTGTTTACACGATGCATTACAAACTTGAAATTATTTATCCAAAAGGATATCGATTGGTTTGGTGGGGGGTTTTTCCCATTTTTTTGCTGTCCTTCACCATTCTAACACCTAGCTAGCATATTGTTTGGGGTGTGTGTGAGAATGACACAGAAGGTTTTTTGGGGAAAAATTATTGAAAATTTATGAAATTGAACAAAACTTAAGCCTGAAAAAGTGATGATAGAAGGACTTATCAACATTTGGTCATGAACATGTCAACATATATGTTCAAATGGCTAAACATACTTATTTCAACATCTATATTCATTCAGGATTTGGCAAAAGGATCTAATCCAGCTATTAAGTTTTATTTTGATAAAATGTTTTACTCTCTCTCTTTGGTTTGTGGATAGAAAGTATCGTGGAGAACGAGGTGAAAAGCGTCGACCGACGACGACGGCGACAAATGATCCATTAATGCGAACAAACGCCAACGACCGATGAACATTTCTCAAGGCCATGCCAAACGAACCATTTAACGATGCGAAACTGTTTGGTGTGTGTGCAAATATAGCTAACATTGAGGATGACAAAATGACGCGACATAATGGCAACAGAGTAGGTACTTTTCTGCCTCGACCATCACACAAGTATGGTATGATTTTCGTTTTTATTTGCCATGAATAATGTTAATCATCATGTCCATTTCCATGAAAATATCTATCCTACTTAGGTTAATGTGTTGTGTATAGTTCTTTTGCATATATTAATCCAATGGATATCGCCTGTGTTTCAACACTTAAACCTCGAACGAATTCATTTAGATATTTGTACATTTTCGAGTGACGTGATAAATACCTGTTTGTTTTTTTTCGATATCAACAAAATGATATCATAAAAATTGTTATTATTTAAAAATATGGCGCATTTAGATGCCTGCAGGTCAGCGGCACAGCTGCAGACTATACTATAAGAACAAAGGAATTTTATATATTTTTTAATGCGCACAAATTGTGGAAGCATATGACGAGGTAAACAACAACAATTCCACACTTAGCGGTGGTGGTGGCGTGAAATCCATTAACCTTGATATACTTCATAAAAGTCAAAAACAAGATTGGTTGCATAACATTTGTATATTGTATAAAAACAAAATCAAGTTGGTAATGATATTTATTATTAAAGTACATATGCCCACTTAGAGAGGCAAAGGCAAAATGATTTATGAACGCAAGTTTGACTTATATGCATGCGTGTGTGATTGAATTTTTTTTTAATAGTTTATGTGTTATTGTTTTACTTAATGAAATTTAATATGAAATAATGCTTCTCAATTCTTAAAATTTTGTTCGTGTTTTGTTAATGTATGCATGCATTTTTATTGATCAGGACATTTTACTAATTTTAGACTCCACCGCTTATAGTTCACAGTAACATTTTTTATGATAAATCGCATGGAAATGACAATCGCTTCAAAAATTTGTATTTTAAATAATAAGTTTTCAGTTTAGAAACTACTGAGAGTTAAAAAATTATGGAATTCCGATTATAATCTTTAGTTTTTATAGTTCACACTCGACTCAACTCTAAAATAACAAAAATGACTTTTTACGTTGTTATTGTCTTTGTTGTCAACATAAAAATTGATAACATCAACGCATTATAAAAGCAACGATATGATGGGTTCAAATAATAGGAGTTCAAACTGGATCCAGACAGGGCTGCATACTGTCACCAATTTTATTTTTAATTGGTGATATGCCTTGTACTGCTCGCAGACCTAACATGAAATGGAGGAACTCGATGGTAGAAGAGCCAGAAGGCCAGGTAGCTTATGCTAGAGTACAGTCGAGGAAGAGGCAGCGCAAGACCTGGAGTGAGCTGAAATACATCTCCAGAAACCGTACACGATGTTGCTCAGATATAGTTTTCTTTGTCAATTCGAACGTTTAGGTAGAATTTTTTGACGATGAAGCACCAAAATTTTACATGAAATAGGACAAGTTGAAAATTTTATTTAAACTAGGACTTTATATTAAAGTTACAAAAATTGTCACCCCCACTCTTATTTCAAATGCGAATAATTTTCTAAAACAAATCACATTATCTTTCTTTAACGAAAAAAAAACACTTAAAATTCATGACTTTTGCAAACAACCGATAAAATGTCATCCATATGTTTTATCAAATCAACCCTAAGTTAACGACCCAATTTGTTAGTTCATAGAACTTTTTCAAACCCATCAAATGTGTTCCAGATCGGAAAATAAAATACAAAATTCATCTCACCCTAAATGAAAAGAAGAGAAAAATAACCCAAAACCATGGAAAGTACAAAAAAAAAATATATACCCCAAGTGTATCCTTCATCGTCGTCGTTGGACGATTAAATGTCTTTTTATAAAGTTTGGTTTTTTAAATATTCAGCAATTTCGCGGTACCATAGACACATATCTATACACAAAAAAAAAAAATGGTAAGGGTACATGTTTCATAGCCAAGCATCAAGTCAGAGTCGTTTCTCTCTCTGATTGTGAATTCTTGCAAAATGGCCTCTTTTGATTTTTTTGTTTTTTCAACTTTTTTTCTTATTTGTGTATATATGGCACCACAAAGAATTTTTTGTATTCCGCCTTTGCTTCGAGAAACACAAGCCAGAGGAGCTTCACATATGTTTCATTATTTACTGGCAATAAATTTTAATGTTGGTGACAATGTGCGCGTGTATTCCCTTGACCCAAATCACTCTTCGGCTCGGATGACTCAGTGAGAATAATATAATGTTGGTTCCTTTGGTTTTTCAAAATGGCTTATGGAAAAAAAAAAAAAAAAAAACAACAAGGAGCAAGGATATACTCAATTCTAGGATAGAAGCAGTAAAAAGCTACAAAATTAAATTAATTTATTTAAGCTTTTATGTCTTCTTTGTCTTTTTCACTTTATTTTTCTTCTACGTTTACATTTTCTATGCAAATAAAATAATAACTTTATTAAATAAAATTTCCCATCCAAATTGATTAAATTCAATTGCCTTTTCACTCTTCTTTAAGGGCTTCAAATGACTTTTGTTTCTTATTGGAATGTGCAAATAACTCGTGGCTCAGAAGTGGGATAAAATCGTTATTTGATGGATATAAGAAAAGGCACTTAAAAAATCAAGAATATTTAATTTGCCCACAAAAATACTCCACACAAACACATACAAATATTTATTTAACTGAAAAGACAATAAAAAAAAAAAAAAAAATAAATAAATAAATAATTTTATCCTCAATCCAAAAGTGATTATTATTTGAAACAACAAGATTGTTTGTGAAATTCCAGAGAAAAAGCAATAACTTTTAAGGACACTCCTGCTCAGTGAAGTGGTTTCGACAACAACTTGATATGCTTAAGGAGTATACTTTTCACAAATTCCCAGACAAAAATACCAAAGGAATGGCGCGCGCTCGGTGGCAGCGGATGGCAAATTTTCCAATACATATATATCTACAACCGAGAAAGAGATTAAATCCTTGTTCAACACAATGTTGGAGGTATTTTTGCTGAAGAAAAGAAATAAAAATTATATAATTCAAACAAGTGGAATTCTGCAAAAGACATTCACGATTGACCTTAGACTTTATTGTCGGGTTAGGAAGAGGAGGGAAGGGGTCGTTAAAAGGAAGGTAATGCTGGAATAGGATAAGTAAGAAATTTATTTTTATTGGTTTCATATGTTTCGTTCGTTGGTGGGTGGTTTTTGTTTGAGTGAATTTATTCCTTGGGAAGCCACAGGATTCCTGGTTATGAATAATTGAAATCAATTTAATTTATATTTAGAATTTGTGAGATAAGATATTTTTTCTTACAAAGAAAGGAGAACAAAATGTCAATGCTGACGCACAATGTCATCTTCATTTGTATATAATAATTTTATCTTTCGTAAGTCTTTTTTTTTTCGAAACTAGAATGCAAGAAATATTTTTTAAGCTTACCAAGACAAAGTCTTCAGTATTGGTTATGAGTATAGTTATGACTGACTTTAAGTAAATGTATTTTATTTGGAATATTCCCTGTGGATTTTGTTCCTTTTGGCATTTTCAAACTTCTTCGTTTTACGTTCTATCATTTTATAAAGCAAGATAAAAAAATTGTTTATTTTTATGTATACTCATGATGAAAACTTTTTTCTTATAAAAAAAATCCTCGAGGTAAGCTTCTTTATGTTGAGAAAGATAAAAATCTGTTTTTGACAATCAAATAAAAGAAAAAATAAATTTGAAAGATAACTAACATATAAAACTTATTTCTTAAAAATATGTTATTTTTAGCAAGGATTTACATTTCCACCTGCTGATAAACAAAAAAAAAAAAAAAGAAGACAAAGAAGATGTTAAACCAACGAAACCGAAGAAATTGAAATATACTTCAAAATAGATAAAGATTTTCTTAAAATAGATTTAATTTTATTCTTTCTCTATTCATAAAAACCTTTCAACCTGATGGAATTAAACTTTTTTTTTTATTCTATTCTTCCAAAGAAATGAAATCGTTTATATAGCTTTGAAAGTTTGAATAAAAAAGTTGATGATGATGGGTAGAGTGTAGTTTCCAAGGAAGACAAATCCAATTAAGGTTCTTAAATATTCAAGCTTAATTAAAAGCCTTAATTTAATGGGCCTTAAATAATTTTAACACCTAGAGTGTGTAGGTGGTAGAAGGACGGTCATTTTTAGGGGTTGGTATAGTTAAGGTTTTCATTTTATTTAAATAGTTAGGAATAGAAATGAAATAATATTACGTAATAAAATTATCGTTGCTAAACTAAGTTAAATAATTAAATTTGTTTTAGAGAAGAAGTTAAATAATAACCTCAGTGATTCTTGGTTGGTGAATAAAAAAAATATTGTGGTCTAAAGAGTCAACCTTAGGTAGACTCGATTCGGTAAAGACCTGAACAAAATTATTTCTTGCGAGTTTTAAGTAAAATAAGAAATTCGTGTACACTGTGGCGTATGCGTACTTTTTTTTTTAAAGTAAAACGAATTAGGTATCAGTGAGAACCCTAAGATCAACTTATTTTATTGCCTTTCATTTAATAAAAGATTTAATTGATAGTGATACACTGTATTTGATAAAAGCTAAAATAAAATTCAAGTTTTTTGAAAAAAGTAACTGAAAAATTAACCGATGATGAAATTGCTAATATTTTTTTTTTGTATGAAAAAGCAAGAAATTTAACTTGTATTCCAATAAATTCATAAAGTACCCCAAAAGGAACTTTTAAATATTGAAATCTTTTAAAACTTCTCACACGCAATATGTGGAATAAATATTTTTATTATAAAACAGGAACTGTCACAACCAGTCCATGTGTATACTTCTATCTGTTTATAAAGTGCTTTGTGATTTCCGTATTTTTTCTTCTCATAAATCTGTCCTCTTTCATTTATTATCAATAAGAACAACACAAACAAACAGCAAAAACTTAAAAATAAAGAATAAATAAATTCTATTCTCTCTTATTATTATGTAAGAATTTCTTTCCGTATACTCATATTGCATAAACAATAACAACAAACAACAACTAGAAATAACCCAAACAAAAGAGTATCTCTCTCACTGTCAATAATAACATGCAAAATAGTATACTTTCTAGTTTAGAAAAAAAAAAAATTAAAAAAAAAAAACATCTAATGAATGCATTTGTGAATTACTGATTATAACATCAAAATGACATTACGCTCTCGTATATTATTACAAACTGCCGCGAAAATTGATTCCACCGCACACTCGAGTGTGTGGCAGTAGCAAGCAGTACAGTAGTAGCGATAACTGCCCCATAAATAGCATTACAACATGCAACGCAACGCAACGAATGGCTCAAAACCGCACCACAAAACCTAAAGTACACTCGAGGCCAATCTTCATCATCATCATAATAATAATAATAATCATCATCATAGCCGCTGTATACAATCTAAGTGGTTTCCGAACATAATAAACATTAAAAAAATGTATCTAGATATACTCGACGACTTGTACCTAAACTACCTACATATTTAGTTATATTTCATTTTCTTGTTGTTTTTGTTGTTGTAAATCTAGTTGGTGTTCGTATTACAATTTATATAAATTTTGTTTCTTTTTTTTCTTTATTGCAATTAAATGTATCTGAACGAGGGAAAACAAGTATCTGAATACATAATAATGCTTATCTCGACCTTCAAAATACAATTTATTTATTTTTTTAATTTGTTTTTTCTTTTCCTTAGGCTTTGTGTGTATCTTACGAGTTTTTGAAGAAAACAATCCCACAATAATTTGCTCTAATTATCCGGATTTTTTTTTTTAACTCGCAGTCAGTTTAGATCTGAGATGGGAGACTCAAATTTATAGCCCAGCTATACACGGCACATAAAGGCATCAAATTAAATTTAAATCTCAAGTACTTTTCGAGAATAGCTATAGTATTTCATTTACGCTTTTAGCGGCCTAGAAAAAGCTTATACCTTCCTATCGTTTTTTTTTTTGTATGAGTGCGAAATGATGTTGATGATGATGTGTTCTGGGTTGTATCTTATTTTTCTGTTTATTTTTTTGCCTTCTTGAGAAGGTATCTCAAAGGAATTGCCGGGTTTTGATGATTGAATAGCAAATTTTTATGACTCTTTTTTTTTATTTGAGAATGAAACAGGCAGAGTACGGAAAAAAGAGATAGAGCCTTTGGTTATGGTCTGGGGAATATAACAAGATTGCGAATAATGTAGGTCGTGTGGTGATATTGTATTTATGTTTTATGAGATATTCTTTTTTTTCGCTGTGAAAAAAAAAATATGTGCTGTTATATAATTTTCCACCATTTATGAAGTGGAATATATTTTATAAATAAATTGTGAGTTAAAAAAAAAACAATCTACAATATACAATATCATATTTTAGGATGGAAATGTGAAGAAAGAATACTCAAGGACATTTTCATCTTTGGCAAGTGCCAGAAACAAATTGAATAGGCCTCAAGGAGATTGCTTTGAAAATCTGTTTTTTATTTCACTGTTTCTATATTTTTTTTTTTTTTTATTTTGATCTTCTTTATCTTTTTTTTTTACTTGTCTTGACAAAAGAGATTTTAGGATTATGAAATAAACTTGGAATCAGTGTTGAAGTTGGTGGTAAGCTTGTGGTTTTTTCTCTGGTTGAGATTTTTGTACATTTGAACATGAAAAGATATTTGTTGTTTTTGTTGTTCTTCTAAATAGTGAAGCAAATGATGGTAATGGATTTTGTTGTCAATTTTGCTTTTAAAGTCCAAAAAAAGTTATGTCATTTTTTTTTTTGTTGACATTATCATAATGCCTTTATAAATAGTTGGATAGCATATTTTGTTTATTTTATGTAGGACTATGTGATGGAAGTTGTTCTTTTTGTTGGGTGTGTATGTCATCATAAGGGCATAGGTTGAAGTCAGGTTAGATTTGAATGATTATTTGAGACCAAAAGTTAAGCTTTTTATACGCATAAATAATTTGAAAAAGGTTAAAGTGACATGGGAGAAAATGAAATGTAAATCTAAAAACACACCTACTTAGCTGAAAATGATGTCATTTAAACTGTCTTAAAAATCAAACATTTTACTTAAAATTGATAACTCGGAATTTTCTAGAAGGTCTGCTCAAAAGTGAAACAAAATGGCCTAAGTAGGTTATATCGGTACACTGTGTTGTATGCGTGCTTTTTTTTTTTATTAAAATGTTGATTTTTAGAAGATTGCATTAACGAAAAATAAGAAGACTTTATCATTAAATAAAATATTTCGGTGTACTGTGGCGTATGCGTACTTTTTTATAAAAAAATTATTTTGGCAAACTCCCGAAGAAGACATGATTTAAAGCGGTTAGGGCCACTTATCACCTCATCACCTTATCTGTTTTGGGATGTACACTGTGGTATGTGGTACTTTTTTTAATTACGAAATTTCTGAAGTTTGAAACAAAGAAAAATATATGTTCATGGAATATAGTGATATGTTTTAGTATTATAATTTATTAATTATTTTAAACAGATTCTTGCACTTAAAAACGACATATCGTCGGTCTCATAAGAAAACCTCGTAACTCCACTTTTTTCAAAAATTACTTTTGAATGCCATTCTTTAGAAAATATGTCAGCGGAGCAACCCAGAAAATTTGGGGTCATTCCGAAAACTCTAAATAGACTTAAATTCAAATTTTGCACAGCGCGTTTCTTCCCAACTACTCTGTTGTTTGTTTACTCTTTCGTCTCTCCTGTAAAATTTTGATTTTGGGAGTTACGAGGTTTTCTTATGAGACCGACGATATGTAATTATGAAACCCCTATATACAAATAATCAGAGATATATGTAAAACCAGAAGATAAATCTACTAAACTAATGGTAATTGAAAATAACACGATTATACACTTCAATGGAAAATGAAAACCTCATATCTCTAAAATTTGTATTGGCACCTCCAGCTCCTCATGAATTCTTCTTTCACTTCAAAGGAGAAAACAAAATGTCGAAGTAAAATGAAGACAAACACAAATTTACGACTATTTTGGGCAGCCATATAAAGTTAACAGAGTGTAATGTAAAAAACAAGAGTCTTAATATTTAGAGTGGTTTCAAGGATACAAGCAAGTAAAAATTGTCAAAACTAAATTTGGTAGAAGGACACATATTTCATAGAAGAATACTAAAGAATAATTTAACACCACCCATCTACAGAAAACATACAAGTTCTATTCAACAGGACGACAACGATGACGACGAAGAAAATTACTAACCATTTCTCGAGAGGAATGAACAAAGAAATATCAATTAACCATGTATGAGTGTTTGCAGTAAACACATTTTAAACCATCTCCCTCTTTGCCTTAAATTCTCATTTGCTAGGAAAACTGTAATCAAGAATAATTATTTTTTTTTTGTATGATGATTATTATTATGCAAACTACTAAAGGAGTGGTTGAATATGTATATTTTCCTTGAATGTTTGTAAAAACTGAAAGAAAAAAAAAATTCAAATCGATATCCGCAACATAGCATAATTATTATGGTGTAGTTGTTGTTTTTGTTGTTGTGTTGTAATCTACCCCTTATATAGTTGGGAATTTCTATAGTATAAGTTCAACTGAGTTCATAATACACAGAACAAAAACTGGGATGGGACTTAAAGGTGTAACAGGAAATTAGAGTGCCACGCTAATGAAAAGTACATGAAAAGGGACTGACATGAAGTGAAAAAGTTCTTGCAAATACTATACATACACGAAAGGGAAGTCTGGTCAATGAAAATGTAAAAAAAAAAAACAACACAAAAAATAAAACAAACTTTTCCCATTAAGATTTTTGTAGTTCTGAAAGAAAAGGTTTTGTTTTAACATTTTTATTTCAGAAATTTTAATAACTGTAGTGAATTTGTTTCCTAATAGTAGGTGAGTTTAACAAGTGAGCAGAAAGAAGTTTCAGATTGTCTATTCAAAGTTCTTGATTGTAAAATGTCTTTGTGGTAAAAAGGCTCTTGAAATCCGTTTTAGGATTTTTTTAATATTCATTTCAGTACCTTACATATTCTTAAACATGTAAATATTAATTATTTACATATATACGCCACATACGCCACAGTGTAGCAATATAGTTTTTAATTTGTATTTTGAAACAATAAATTAAATTTCGGTACACTACGGCGTATACGTACTTTTTTCAATAAAATTAATATTTTGATATTTTTATTAGATCTTTTTAATACTTTTTAATTGAATCTTTTCTAGTCATAAAACAGATTTGACGAACATCCGTAAATTAGTGAAACAGAGTGCCTTCTTAAAAATTTAATAAAGGAAAGCATTTTAGAGGAATTAATTTAATTTTCACCCCATTTTTACCTTGGCCAAACTTTATTATAGTTTCTCAAAAAAAAAAATGTACAATAGTCACGAAGTTCGTGTCTTTTAAAATGAAATAATTAAATTCTTTACTTTTCTCATAGATAAACAAAATTAATAAGTTTCAAAGAATGTGGAACTGGAAGGAATATAATTACCTTAACAAAAAAAAAAAAAATATACTAAATACAAACAAAAGAAACACCCTCGAAAACAAATAATTAAAAAAAATATTTTTTTCCAAATGGGAATTAAGTTCAAAACTTTTTGTCCTTAAATAATTAATATTTAATAACTAACCCACGCGAATAAAATTTAGTATTCTACTTCAAGAACATTTAATTTAACCTTTTTATTTTGTATTTTAAGTGAAAAAAGGTATTAAAAACTTTCAAGGAAAACAAAATATAATTGACTATGAGTTTATTTAAATTTATGTGGCAATAATTTTGAGTCAATTAACACAAAGACAGACAAAAAATTAATTTGAGTTGAAAATGATTCATAAGAAAAGTCAACAATATGTTTATATAATCGTAATATTTTTCCGTTTTGTTGTTGATTGTCCATAAAAAAGGTTAAGACAGTTGAAGTTCAAAACCAGTTTTTTTTTTTTCATTTCAGTCTGTTAATAAATTTTATTTCCTCTGTCTTCTATTTTTTTTTTGTTTTACTCTGCATAATTCTGTTCTGATTATGGTTACGTAATAAATAAAAAAAAAAAAAAAAACAAATAAATATTTGATAAGTTTAAAATATAAATGTCACTCATAATTTTTTTTTCGGGGGACATGAAAACAAAGAAATATTTAAATAATTGTGAAGAGCTAACATACAAATATTAGATAAGAGAGATTCTTTTTTTTTTCTTCTTTAAATTTAATTTTATCATTCTTTCTTTGAACATACCGGTTGAATATTGTTTATTTTTTTGTGTTTACACATAAAAGTATAGTAGTGGAAGGTAAAAAAGATAAAAAGATATTTTTCAACACCTGTCAATATTATCTAGCACGTAGAACAATAACCTCAATGAAAAACGTGCTTACTGTTTTGCTAGTTTTTTGTTGTTGTTGTTTTTGTGGTTGTTTTGTATATAAAGAAGATAACTTATATAAGCGTTTTGTTGATTTTGTTGTATTGTTAGAAATTTTGTTGTTTTAGGTCAACTGAAAATGAAGAACATTTCAATTGTTTCATTTAAAAAGAACAAAAAGTCATTTGTGAGATTGTATTTTTATTTTTATACTGCAAAGCAATTAAAATGGTTGAAATTATGAAGTTAATAAGTGTGTGTACTATTTTAGTATAAATATTTTCAATGCTTCTGCGAAATACTTCGAATATTTAAAATAAACTAGCTAACATTTAATCAGCTTTATTGTGAGTTTCACTTGAAAAATGTTTCATTCGGAACTTTTTTGTTCGTCCGAAAAAATGTGGAATAAAAAAGTGAATATGATTTGTAAATAAAGAAAATCAATTTGAAAAATTGATATCAGAAAAAAATTAAATGGTCTAACATTAAATTAAAAAGGATTCGATTTAGGTACACCCTGGTGTATACACGTTTTTTTTCTTCAAAATATTAATTTTCATGATTCCCTACTCCCCTGTACTAAGGACTTGATCAGGTTCATAATGTGTTCATTTAAGTCAGTCGCTTCTTTGAATTTAAATTTTCTTCAAGAATTTCTTACTCAAAATCGTTCTTTTTTTTTTTTTTAAGTTATAGTCATATTTTCGTAATCAAATAGAACTATTTACTAAACTGAACTCATTCCAGAATCTAACATAAAATTTAACAACACAATCATTTTAGGTACACTGTGACGTATACGTACTTTTTTTTTCAAAACACTAATTTTGATGATTCTTATTTCCATGTACAAATAATTCAATCAGAGTTTGTTTCATTCAACGAAATATTATCAAACAAGAATATTCCTTCAAGTATTTACAAGAACTTCTACTTCAAAAATGATTGAATCCATTATTAAATTCCCCTTAAGGAAAAAGAATTTAATTTTCTCTTTCAAAACATCAAACAAAATCAAATGTTTACTTTTATTCTATCCTTTATGCATTCTATTTTAGAATGGAAAGTGTGCATAAATTGATAAAATGAATGCATCTTTGCATACAAAATTACATAAAACCCAATAATAATAATTGTATTCAGATCTTAAACATTAAAAATCCTTCATGCATATACAATTAAAAAATTTCAAGCATAAAATTAGTCTCTCTCTCTACAAATAGTAACACAGAATGTATAATAATAAACGAAGAAAATGTATGTTGTGTAGGTGTTATACCTACCTACATTACCTAGATAAAAACATTTATAATTGCTTCATTCATATCGCACTTTTAAAGACTAATTAACTATCCAAGAAGAAGCCAACAGCAACCAGCAGAAGTATCTATATGATGTTTTAGTGCTTTATCATCGCTAGTAAAACATTTTAATTGTCTCTCATCAAATAAAAAATTATTTATTTTTTTTTTCCTTTTACAATGAAAGTGATAATAAGAGTGTGTCCTTCAAGCTTTTAAATTGCTTCGTTCTAAAACGAAAACCAACAACAACGAATGACAAAAAAAAAGGGAGACAAGGAAAGTGTAAAACAAGCTCTCGTTAAAGATCTATAATTAAAATTCATTCCCATTTTTGCGTTTAAGTTTTTTTTTCTTCTTTTTAAATTTTATCTTTTCCATGTCTCTTCTTCCCTGACACTTAAAATACAAGACAAGGCAAAGATAAAATAAAAAATACTGCTAAAAGCTTTGAATTTTCAAAAACCCTCCTTTAGGCTCTCCCCTAGCATAGTACGAAGAAAAAAAAAACCCTTAAAGCGTAAATACTAATGTCAATCCTGCTCTGCTCAAATAGCGCCAGCAAGAAAACTATAACCAACCGCCTGCTATCACAAACAGACAATTTCCATACCAATTATGTAATGTTGGACAAAATGAAGAAAAAGAAAAAAACATACACAAAAGACCTACAGCAAATAATAAACACTTAAAAAAAAAAATCTTACATCTTCTCTCTCTCTCTCTCTCTCTCGGTGTTTAAGTGTAAAGACTAAATTTGGAGCAAAAATAGCTTACAAATGGCACACGATGATGACGACACAACGCTTCGCGAGGAAAGTAAACGTACTCTAGTCTAAAGCAGCAAACCAGCATCTAAAAAAGCAACCAGTGTTGTGTAGAGAGATACAGTATCTATATCTATACTAGCATTTTAGAGCACAGCTTGGAGCGCATTGCGGCGAAAATATCTTTTCCCAAGACGAAGTTCTCTTTTTTTAGCTGTGTCTTTTCTCTCTCTCTCTCTAAATATCTCCTTATAAAGAGCAAGCTTAATGGCTTAAATCTCTGCCCGTATATAGCTTATAGCACTCCCCCCAGTAGCTCCAATACAACTTAAAGGTGGCAAAAGTAAAAAAAAGCGGCACAAAGCTTCAAATGAGAGAATATATGACAAGAGTTATGCTGCTGCTGCTGTTTTGGCCATGTTGTCTCTGTGTATGATTTTTTTTTCGTCTTTACCTTTCATTGTGTGTTGGTTTCGGAAAGTATGTCAAAGTCAACCGCCGCCGGGTATTGCATGTAGGTCTGTTACATAAAAATATACAACAAAAAAATCGACAGAAAAAAATTGACTAAATGTGCAATAAAAAAAAGAAACAAAAAAAACTGACTGACAAAAGACGTATCTCCGTATAAAGGGGGCCTGGTTTTTATTGGAGATTGGATTAATTCGATCCGAAGTCGATTGGATGTGATGAAAAATGGTTACAACGAGAGACAGAAGTTGTTGCAAAATGATGGAGTTATAAGTGTTACACCAGTGTTACCACCAACTAAATCGACCAAAAACTACAACTTGGCGCAGACTGTCGGTGTGAGGTAATCTCAAGAGCGTGGTAACGTTTTTGACTTAATTAGGTTCACACAGAAAAGATAGAAAGATACATTTCTGTCGCTGCTCTACGATCTGTCGCCGGTTTGCTATTTTATTTTTTTATCCCGCTTCTTCTCCTTATGAATGCATAATTTGTATGACATTATTGTTCTCTTGTTGTTATTTTGTGATGAAAAGAAAAAGGGAAAAGGGGGGGTTGAAAGGAAAGGAAATTGGTTGGGAAAATGTTATTCACTTCTCACAAGAACCACTCAAATTGAAGGAGAATACTTCAAGTCAATAGAACGAATAAAAACAGGGAATTAAGAAAAAAATTTTATTTTTGCAGCGATTTATTATGCAATATTGCTACTGCTGCTCTGCTGACAAAATTTTATATAAACACAGAGAATAAAACCAATTTTTTTTTAGGAGGTAAAATTGTAATTGTATAATTCTCTTACTTAATTTTATTTTTAATGTGTAACATGAGTGATTTAATCAATGATTTGTTTAGTTTGTTGCAGTGTAGAAGTAGACTCTTGCGTATATAGGACTTAGTATGGTTTAAAATAGTGTAACTTGATGTATGTTCAGCTGTCATGTGGTGCCATATTGATATTTGTTACCAAGCTGCCAAATACACGTTGAGAAGTGCGCGACTGGTTATTGCGTAAGTTGGTTGTTTTTTTTTCTCATTTTTTCTTTCTAGACAGATGTATAAGTCTAGTGCTAGTTATGGGATAGAGATACTTTCACATAAGCATCATATTAGATTCTGACAGGGTTTTGACGTTTATGCAATCAAATGAGTCATCATAATATTTATTCAATTCGATTGTGCGTTCGTGAGTTCTGACATTTGGTAACGTAACAAAATTATCTTTTATCAAGTCAATACGATTTAAATAAGTGTGTGCACACTTGAATGTGCGCATTCAATTATGGGTAGCCTTAATTTAAAATGTTACACAAAAAAAAAAAAAAAAACTAAATGAAAACGTTGATAGACAAGTAGCGCAATAGCAATGGATGCATTGCTTTTATGGTAATATAATTTTTGTTTTGTAACAAAAAATTAAAATAGACTTAATTCATTAGGTAAAAATACTATATAAACGAGTGTAGTTACAGGTATTTAAATAATTTTGTTTACAGTTTTTAAAATGAGTAAGTCGTTTGACCTTAGAACAAACCGTTACATGGTTTGTTGTTATTTGATTTTAAGTTACAAGGTTTGTTTTTTTTTGTGTTATGACAAATTTATTTATTCTGGGAAGTGAATATTATTTAAAATCTTGACAAGGTTGACAAAGATTGATATTTTAACTGCTTGAAAAGTGAAGGTTTTAAGATGCAATTATGTTTATTTAAAAAGCAAAGTTCATGAAATAACTGTTGAAAATCACAAGGGGAAAAATATTGTTTTGTGCGTATAAATGACCATGGCTAGTAGCAAATAAAAGAAGTCCATGCATTTTTTTGCCGTCAAAGGATGTTTTTTTAGATGTAGACAAAATGTGAGTTTATTCCAAAAACTAAGTAATAATAATAATGGAAACCTATTGAAATTATTTGTTACATTTGAGATTGGAAGCAAGAATCTAAAGTGTGTTTGAATACATCGTGGTAAATGAAATTTGGTAACTACATTTAAGAATGAAAGCAATAAGAAAGAGACTTCATAAAATAATTTTGGGTGAAAGGGTTTTTTTTCAAAGAGGTAATAAAATCAAGAGAATCTATTAATGGGAATCAAAACTAAAATGAGCGTTTGGGAGAAAGGGTGTTTTTTTTTAGTTAATGAAACAAATAAAATTTTCGTTCTACATTTTCTTTGCTCGATAAAACACCATTTCATTAAAAATAATTGATGAGCCTCTATAGATACTTGACCGAATTATTACTGGATTTATATCGGGTAACATTTTTAAATCAGATTTTTGATAATAAATATTTATGTTCCCTTCACAAAAAAAAAACACCCTTTCGCTCATTTAATTTTTGGTTCCGATGCCAATTTGAAAGTTTATATTAGGTAAAGTTCTTCGATGATATACACCAATCAATTCCTTTGGGACCTAGCTACGTAGCACTAATAACAACGAGAAAGCAATGACAAAACCAAAATCCAAACCGGTTTATTCGGTTTATTTTATCAGATCTGTCTAAACATCAGTTTCTCGGAATTAAAATTGATAAAATAACTGCCGAGAAATCAAGACTAAAAATTTGGCTTTATCTGTTTTGTGTTTTTGTTTAATTAAATAAAAGTTACCATCTATTTATCAATTATCACGAAATACTTCATCTAAAATTCTGTTCATTGTCAATACTATGAATTCAGAGAAATAGATCACACAAATGAGTCATAAGAAAAAAATTACACAAGAACATAATACAATATCAAATATACCATTTATGAATTAAAAATAAAACTAACAAAAGCACGTCTCGCTTATGTGATCGAGAATTAAAGAATGCGGAAAAGATTATAAAATAAAATATGAGTCTGAGAGTTTCACAAAAACCACTGACCGAAATGAAGCATTACAAACAAAGTCACTGCCGGCAAATTGTTGAAACAAATAAATCATTTCATGCAATGCAATTCTTTTTTCTATTTGTTTTATCTTATAAATTTTTAAATTGTAAAATTTAATTATTCACCTCTTGCTTTTCTATTCCCTCATCCCCAAATCAAAATAACAAATAGATACAATTGTCTATCAAATGTAACAAATGAAATTTACAACCCCTCTCCACCCTCAAAACAAAACAAATTTCAAACATTTTATTCTCATTCGAATTTCAATGCAATGAAAACAAATTTGTCTGGCACCTCGTCGAATCTTATAACAATCTAACAAAAAATAAAACTCATCTTACATAACAAAAGGCAGCCAAAAAATATCAAAATTAAATCATACGATACTCCCTATATAAGAGAGATTTTGAAAAAAATCATCAAAAGCTATCAAAAGAATGAAAATAGAGACATGTATGTGTGTGACTCTATAAATGCAGTAGACACTATAACGGCGACCATCTATCTCAAGACTAAAGTGAATTTTCTAAGAATTGTCATCTCAAATCAACTCGAATCACCTTAAAAACGCCGATTTTCTTTTGGCACAATTCCATTTTATAGAATTTTATAGAATTGAGGACGCGACGTGCATCACACCGAGGAGGGTCACCCAACCCAAAACCTCATCATCATCATCTCATCATTATTACCACTTACTGCATTACCAAAAATACACTTTTTTCAACGTATGTTACCGATTTATCTTTTTAATTTTCATTCGATCAAAATTTTTAACGATATCATTGAGATTTTTTTCTTTTTGATGATGATGATGATGCTGATGATCTTGGAAAATTAACAAACACCGCCTTCATCCATCCCCTTTTTCAATTTCGGTTGAGTGTTGCCAAGGAAATAGCTGCTTGCATTTTCGCTTCATTTTCTTGAGAAATTAATTTGAAGGGGCAATCGAAAGTTCATTGGATTCATTGAAAAAAAAGAACAACAAATCAAAAGAAAAAGAAAGAAAAATCGAAAATATCTTAATTTGTTTTGCATTGCACACGTTCTTATTTAAGTTTTTTTTTGTTTTTTTATTTAGAAAAAGAAGTACCTCTATTATACTCGTGCTTAACCTGTCAATTTATTACCTTGCTTATGAATTACGTTACGGGTTGATTAAACAACAGGTACAAAGTACAGGTAAACTGTATTATACTTGAGAGAGTAGTTTGTTGTTTACATTTTTCTTGATTTCGTAACAACAAAAATACGAGAGAATCAAGAATAATATATTGTCACTAACTATTTTTATTGTTGATGATAGAGCACAAAAAAGTAGAATATAATTCGTCATCGTTTTGGTTGTTTGTTTATTGAGAAATTCATTGAATCATCAACAATATAATTGGAACAACCATCAACAATAATAATAATAACCTTATTGAAAACTTTTGAGAACGAACAATAAAAAGCTTTTCTATAATTGGTTCTTTAGAGTGAAGTGTAGGTACACAATGATGATGATGATGATGAGCAATATAGCACGTATTCACAAGAAAAGGTAAAAGGCATGCATTTCCGTTTTGAATTTTTTTTGTTATACAATTATATCCGTTATGAAGGTGGGTTTTTGTAAGGGCCAATGGAATTTAAAAAGAAAAAGTTGTTATGTACTTACTTTGCAGGTTTAATTCACTTAGTCTATACGTGGTTTTAGAGTACGGGAAATTTTGACTCAGAAGTTAAAAGAAACCAAAACGAACTAATTGTTAATGTGGAAAATTTAGCACACATAAGTGTTCTTAAGCTCTGTGCGATTTTATTTTATTTTTTGTAAAAAAATGTACAAAAGAGTTGCCCTCTTTCTGAATAATTTTTTTTTGATTGACTGTATTTTGAAATACAGAATTTTGGTTTTAGGAACTTTTGCAATACACCATGAAGTATTTTGCATAATTATGAATCTGAGATACAAAATTTTTGATTTAGGTACAGTAGGTATTTCGAAGGACTCATCAAGCATAAAGAATTCTTATGTCACATAGAATTTTGAAACAAAGTTACTTGTCTTCCTGCTCCTCTAAAATGCTTGTACAATGCTATGTACATATGTATAAGGCCAACTCTTTAAAAAGCGATTTAAAACCCTAATTTTACAGTCAAAAGATTTCATTAAACCAAAATCAATTGAATATACTTTCGTACAAAAACTACAAATGAAAAAACGCATTGTCAACATGTCCTTATAACCTGGCAGTTACTTAAAGCTTTTGACAACAAAAAACGATCCTTTAATTGAATAAAAAACTGAGAGCAAAAAACGATGTGAACAACAACTTACATTGCCAAGGCATTAATCACTTTTGAAGCGAAAAAAATAAAAAAAGAGAAGTAAATATTGTCAATGGACAAATTAAAAACATCAGCAGTAAATAACAAACTCCCTGTGTTTTTTGTTCCTCTCTGTGTATATTTTCTGTTTTCTGGGTTCTTTGAAATTTTTTTATAACAAAAATGCCCAGCAGGAATGCCAGAAAATGTGAAAAAGAGTTAACTAGGATGGAAAATTGAATTTTTCTCTCCGAGAGGGAGGTTTGTTTTTTTTTTTTTTTTGTAAAAAGAAAAAAAAACAAGTCTACCCGCAAGCCGATCCATACATACCTTCAATTTACCCTACCCCTTGTACCAAAAGTATACAGAATAAAAATTGAAAGAGAGAAAAACAGAGACCACAACCTAAATTCTTTCCAACATGGCATTAAAAATTCATTCATTGGGTTGAATGATGCCGCTTCCTTTCAAACGCGAACAAAAATTCTTCACAAATAAAAAAAAAAAAATGAAATAAAAAATCTGCTATGGTTTCAACAGTTTTCTTCATTTTTTTTTTCTATTTTTTCTTAATTAGAAGCCTCAAAGCTAGAAAAGATTTTTTTATGATACCATTCACAATTTTCATTTTCAATGAAAAAATAAGGTTTACTCATAGGTACCCTTCAAATGAACTACTCTAGCATCAGAGTGATTAAATTTTCAAAAAAAAACTCCCTCTAATATTTTTTTCTTTTTAAAGGTTTTATTACATAAAAGTCTGCACGTCCCGTTATGAAAAATAAAAACTACCACCCATTAACCATAAATTTGAAACAAATCAACAAAAGTCAAAATGCCAAAAATTAAAATGGGTATTCTACCAACGAACGAGTCATTCGCAATGACTACCGCACGACAAAAGGATAGATTATGAAGCTGAAACAGAACTGGGGTAGGTATACCAACTCGTTCGTAGGGATGAAAAGCCAAAAAACAAAATGAAAACTCATTACATTAGAACAATGGAAAATGAGCTAAACGCCAAATATTTCACTTAATTGCATACCTAAGTGTACTCTCTCACTTGCATATAGCCACTTTATGCATATAGTCTGTTTGTATGCGCGAGAGTGACCTCATTTAGAAGAGTTTTTTTTATTCCTTTTGTTAAAAAAAAAAAAAACAAACAAAAAATAGGAAAAATAAACCCAAACACACTTTGGCAGTTAGTCGGGCAGGACAAGGGTAGGCATGAGTAAGGGTGAATTGGGCTGGATACACTAAAATTCCAGTAAAACCCCCCTTCAAAAAAACAGTGATATCCTTTGTTTGAGAAAGGGTGTGGTATGGTAGGTATAGAGGAAGGCTGAGAGGCACCCCCAAAAATAATATAATTCAATATTCAACAGGAATGCGTTCAAATTTTATAGGAGACGAAAAATAACAAAATGTTACCATAAATGAGGGGAAGTTTTTGAGTTTGTGAGCGAGAGCGAACCAGGGTAAGAATTGGGGGTAGAAATGAGTAGATATCATTTAAACATGCAATTGACAGAAATTTAATTCAGAGTTGACACTTTTTTGAAATGGGGAATTTGGATAGAAAACTTTGGGAGATATATGTATAAAATATGAAGAATTCAATAATTTTCTTGAAGGACTAAACAGAAAAAAAAATATAATGTTACTTCATGGAGAGAAAATAACGAAGGGATAAATTTACTTCTGGTATATTTAACAATATTTCGGGTATATTTGACTATTTTATCACGTACATTTAACTTAAATATATTATAATTAAATACACCAGATGTAAAGTTGCACCTTGCGTTTTTTTTTCTCTTGAGAAGCAAAGTAGAAGTAGAAGAAGAAGAAGAAGTAGAAGTAGAAGTAGAAGTAGAAGTAGAAGTAGAAGTAGAAGTAGAAGTAGAAGTAGAAGTAGAAGTAGAAGTAGAAGTAGAAGTAGAAGTAGAAGTAGAAGTAGAAGTAGAAGTAGAAGTAGAAGTAGAAGTAGAAGTAGAAGTAGAAGTAGAAGTAGAAGTAGAAGTAGAAGTAGAAGTAGAAGTAGAAGTAGAAGTAGAAGTAGAAGTAGAAGTAGAAGTAGAAGTAGAAGTAGAAGTAGAAGTAGAAGTAGAAGTAGAAGTAGAAGTAGAAGTAGAAGTAGAAGTAGAAGTAGAAGTAGAAGTAGAAGTAGAAGTAGAAGTAGAAGTAGAAGTAGAAGTAGAAGTAGAAGTAGAAGTAGAAGTAGAAGTAGAAGTAGAAGTAAGAAGTAGAATTAGAAGAAGAAGTAGAAATAGAAGAAAAAGAAGAAGACTAGATTTAGTTCAATTAAATCAGTACAGTTCTAGAATTGAATTGAAAGGTTTAATATTTTAAATTTTAAAGAAAATGTCAAAACAATTGTGTTCTAGAGACACAAATATTATAAGAATTTCCTTTCAATTTATTAACAAATACAAAAAAATCAATTTCATCTTAACTAAATTCTTACATAAAACCTTAAAGTCCTTAACGCAATCAAAGACCATTAAGTTGACCTTTCAATTTTCAAGAAAAAACTGATGCCAAAGAACATAAATAAAATGTCTAAGAGCTGATTTTATTATGATTATTGCGAGTCTTTTGTTTGATTTTTTATTTTGTTGTTGGTAAGTTCCGGTAGGATGGGAATGAGGATTTTTTTTAATACTACACCACAATATAAGACAAAAAAAATCATAAATGAATCATTTTTTTAAGTTTTGTAAAAGCGGAAGCTGAGAGAAGCAATATGAATGTCTTGGTAGACAAGACAAAAAAAAAATAAGAAATAAAATAGCTAAAGCTTAAAATCCGTACGTGACAGTCGTCGCACGTCTAGAATATATTTTTATATCTTCCGCTGTCGCGCCGCACAACGCCAACATCGCTAGTTGACAGTTCGACGACTATGACTAGAACTACGACGAAGGCAGCTACAACTATACGACACCGCCGGAATCTTCTTTGTCTGATCTAATAGTACGATGTGCGTTTTTTTTGTGCTGCTATTGTGAGTGAGAATGAGAAGATTTTTTTCTATTTTATTTACTATGTCTACACGACAGAAGGTTAATGTGATTGCGTACACGTAATATATTTATATTTGCTCGTGTGCCTGTGTGCTCATTAAGTTTTTGTTTTTTGCTATTAAACAGAATGCTTTGGGATTTTTCATGTCCTGAATTCTTTAAGCAATTTTAACTATTTTCTACTATCTCTTCTTCTCTCTCACTCTCCCAAGTGTATTGTTTGAACTTTTAATGAACATTTTACTACAATTTTTTTTTTGTTGTTCGTAATATCAAAGGATAGTTGGGATAGTGTGTGAGAGTATGAGAGAGCAGTATGGGGTGAAATAATATTAACCTCCTTTTCGGGATAGTTTTAGGGTTGACTCTGAGAAGAAGTTTGTTATAGATGCTTTTTGTATGTGTTCCAAAAACAGCGCGAGATCCAGGACAAGGTAAACAAGGATGTGCGTCATCATTGTCTGTGTAGTATATAATATATACTTTACCTAGTGTATAAAGGTTATGTCAGAAGTCGTTGGTGGATTGAAGGATGGTAGATAAAGCAACAATTTTATGTGGAGGCGAAATGAGTTTATATTCTTGAAAAAAAAAACAACTCTTGTGTTTCTGAACATAGATTGAACAATATTGACGTGGGACGGTGTGAAACGAAAAAAAAAATAGAAACTCACAAATAGTTTCTTTTATAATGACTTCAATAAACTTAATGGACTTTTTATTTTTGAACCTTGTAAAGTTAAAAAAAAAAAACTTGACTGTTTCAATTTTTGAAAGGTCTTTAAAGTCATTTGCAAGCTATGGAGTTAGTGAGAAAAAAAACCTTTGAAAAGTTTGGTTCGTTTACATCATCACTGAAAAGTGTGTGCTTTATTCTGCACTATGTACTTAGTTTGGAACTATTTTTTGATCACTTTACAAGTAAAAAAAATTTATTTTAGTTTACATAGAGTAACCATTAGTGATGGTTTAAGTTTTAATTTTTGTACTTATTACGCATAAATATGTAGTCAGTGCACTCACACCATGACAGCATGTTATCAGTACATAAAAGTCCGACTTAGCTCACAAAATAGTTTGTACCTAGTAATTAAAAGTCTGTACTCAGTACATCAAAGTGTGTAATGGGAACATTAAAATCTGTACTGTTGTTAAACCATGAAAGCCAAAAGTTTGACAGCACACAAACTCTATACTAACACCATGAAAGTCTGCACTCAGTACATTAGAATCTAACTCAGTAGATGAAATTTTGTACTCAGTACAAAAAACTCTGTACTCAAACTATAAAAGCATGTTTTCAGTACATATAAATTTGACTCGGCTCATAAAATTCTGTACTAAGAACTTAAAAGAATGTGCTCAGTACATCAAAGTTTGAACACAGTTCATAAAACTGATTCCTGAGTAAACACAAATCTGTAATAAGTACATAAAACTCTGAAAGCCTGTACTGAGTACTAAAGATCTTGAACTCAGTACATACAAATCTGTACTACGTACATAAAAATGGGTACAAACATTTGAACTTAAACCAGGAAAGCCAGCACTCAGAACGTATAAATTCAGGTGATGAAAGTTTGTATTCAGTACATAAAACACTATACCCAACTCGTGAAAGCCTATAATCTTAGTGCTCTCTTTAACCATTGTATTTGTATCAAGTGTTTTAAAGACTGTTCAACACTGTTTTTCTTTAAAAAAATGAGTTAACTGTACTTTCTTCGCAAAAACACTAGAGTCCGGTTAGCTCACCTTAGCCTTGACAAAAAAAAATTAAAATTTAACTCTTGTAACTTTAAAGCATTGTTTGGATAAAGCAATGTATATTCTTAAAATAAATAAAGATCCCACAGAAGTTTGTCTGATATGGGTTGGGTATGTTTTTTATTTATATTTATTCTCTTAATCAAAGTTGCTTATCAAAATTCCTTATACCTACTTACTTTGCCAAATTAAATTGACAACAAGTCAACAACTATGACTCTCTGGGATAGCTTTTCAATTTGTATGCGTATCAAGCTGTCTATAAATGCCTATCACATAACATTTTTTCTTCTATTCTATTCCAACCCAGAATATCAACCCCAATTTTAGTCAACTTGTTGCCAAATATAATTCTCATTCTACCACCACCTTAAAAAAGCCTGCTGATGTTAGCTAATACTAACTCACTTCAAAAGAAGTTAAAATATAAATTTATCACACTGTTGCGTAACAGATATAAAGTGACGCAAAACACACACGATATAGATATAATAAAATATTTGCTTTATATTTAGAAGAACAAAAACAACAACAACAAAAAAAGGTATAAAACTTACATAGTGGAAGTGGATATCATTGATATTCTACATAACGTGTGTGTCGATGTTATAAGAAAAAAAATTTTATTTATTTACAATCATCCCTATGCATAACAGAAAGAAAAAAAAAATACTTTTATCATTCTCGCCATCTTGTATTTATACTCAAATGACAGTTCTATACTATGCTAGTCTATCAGAGAGTTATGTTATGTCACACCTACCTCGTTACTTATATTCCACGAAACCCAACTGACAGGTTATAACTTTATTATTTGCTTTTTGTTTTGTTTGTTTTGGTTAAAAACAACCTTCTACATAATTAATACACACATAATCGATTTTATATCATATTCAATTGCATTGATAAGAACTTCTGCAATTTAATACAAAACAGAAAACAAAATATAAATTATTGATCGAATTTTAATGATAGCAATTTTAATCGCTTGGAATTGTCAAAAACAAGAATCATTAATCACACACTGTGAATGTTTGTTTTATTTTTGCTTTTTTTTTTTTGTATTCCTTTGTTTATTTAATTTTCAAGTACATTATTTATACAAGCTCTATAGGCCAGGCCGGCTTGTTTGCTTGGTTCACGGCATTGTGACGTTTATCGTTGTTTTTGGTTATGCAATGCACGTTGTTTTGTTGTTGATGATATAACAAGTCTCGCAGTTAGTTTTTTCCTTTTTTTTTTTTTTATTTTATTTTGTTAAAGAATGATATTTGTTAATACAAATTGTATTTGTTTGTTGCATTTATTGTAATGAGTACTCGACAAAGTCGCACGTCCAGACAGTGGTGGTGTTACAGTGTGTGATTGTAATTAATAAAATAAAAATAATAATAATAAAAGTGTAAGAACTGGATAGACATGTCGATTTATTTTAAGGGGGTGAAAGAGTCACAAGGAGTAAAACTTTTGGATTGGATGTTTATATCTGCACACCCTTGAGTTGTAACAAATGAAAAGAAAAAATCATCATAAGACTACAATGAAAGTGGAATCACACTATCATTTGTTGTTGTCATGCATTCTTTTTGAAGAATTTTGTTGTTTTGTGATTGTCATTGTTTGTTCCATGTGTGTGCTGTGGTGGTGGTGATTGCATGGAAAAGGACAATAAAACCATGAGTGACCATTTCCGGTTGTTTCTAGCTCTTGTGATTGGGGAGACATGACATGAGTTTTACTGCCACTTTACTTCTGAAGAGGACTGTATTAAGATTATTATTTTTGTTTTTGTTAAGGGAATGTTTTTTTTTGTGTGAATTTATTGAGAAAGTGGTTTCTTTAGAATTGATTATTATTATTTTATTTTAATTGAATAATCAGATATTTAACATGCAGATAAGATTATTAATAAGATAGAAGATGGGACGTTTTCGTTAAAAAAATTATTTTGATTCAAAATATGTATACAGGGTGTCCCACAGTCACCGCCCCAAATGAAAACCATGGATTCCTGAGGTCATTTTAAGTCGAAAAACTTAACTGGTAATTTTCTCGTTTTCGTCCCGTTTTCGAGTTACCACGGTTTTTATGATTTTTGCTCTCTTGTCCTTTAACTGGCTTTATCTTTGCCAAACTATGTTTGATTTGAAAGATTTTTTTTACAACCAATCAAGAATTTATTACAGTTTAAGTTTGTCTCAAAACTTTTTTTTCTGCGGACAACCGTTTCTCCACAATTTTGCATCAAACACAATTTTCTTCGTTTTTTAAGTTGTTTTTTACACTTTCATATCATTTAAGTCAAAAAAAACACGTTAATGAGTATTAATTTTTTGTGCTTTTTATTAAAGCCCAGTTTATTTCGATAAAAAAAATAAGTTTTACTTCATAAAAAAGGCTACTGGAAGTAATTTAAAAAAAATAAACAAACTGAGTGAATTAAAAAAAAAAATAATTTTTAAATAAAAAATTAATTTAAATGAATTAAAACTTTTTCTGAGCTTTATCTATTTGTTCTTTTCTTAACCACAATAGCTCAGAAAAAGTTTTTAATTCATTTAAATTAATTTTTTATTTAAAAATTATTTTTTTTTTTAATTCACTCAGTTTGTTTATTTTTTTTAAATTACTTTCAGTAGCCTTTTTTATGAAATAAAACTTATTTTTTTTATGAAAATAAACTGGGCTTTAATAAAAAGCACAAAAAATTAATACTCATTAACGTGTTTTTTTGACTTAAATGATATGAAAGTGTAAAAAACAACTTAAAAAACGAAGAAAATTGTGTTTAATGCAAAATTGTGGAGAAACGGTTGTCCGCAGAAAAAAAAGTTTTGAGACAAACTTAAACTGTAATAAATTCTTGATTGGTTGTAAAAAAAATCTTTCAAATCACACGTAGTTTGGCAAAGATACGGCCAGTTAAAGGACAAGAGAACAAAAATCATAAAAACCGTGGTAACTCGAAAACGGGACGATAACGAGAAAATTACCTCTTAAGTTTTTCGACTTAAAATGACCTCAAGAATCCATGGTTTTCATTTGGGGCGGTGACTGTGGGACACCCTGTATTTTCCTTCCATTTGAAGTAAATAAATAAAAATGCAAATTTTCTGTTAAATATAAATAATGTTGCTATAAAATATCATCAATTCACTAAATTATCAAAGAATTTCATTCAAACCCGTATAAAAAATGGTCCCTTGAAACGATGAGAATCAACAAGAACGAACATTTTAATTTCTAAGTTTAATAAGCACTTCGAATTGAATCTACTACGAAATGAAAAGTTTTCTACTTTCGGATTTGTAAAATAATTTTTTAGTGAAGTAAATATAATAATGTACTTTTACCTCCCTTAACCCTTTATTTTTATTTTATTAATTAAATTATATAAAATTATTATAGGGCTGTGGAAACCGTATAAGATTTTTGTAAGTTTTTTAAGTAGGGTGACGGGGTTCAATTATTTTATAGCGATGTTAGTTAGATCTTAGATTTTAGATGAAATAAATTGGTCGGTATTAATGGGCGTATTAGTAAAAAAAATAATTATTCGTCTTCGAAGAATTTCTTCAAACGAAAAATTCTAAAAAAAAAACGGCTTTAATGATTTTTTTTTAATTAGAAGCAGTCATAAATTTCGTATACTTTTCAATGCGTTTTTATTTAGTTATAGGTTTTAATTTAATTAATTTATCTGCTTTCTTCAAATGGAGAAAATTCAATTAGACAAACAGATGGACGAAATAAGGCCCTATTAACTAAGTTAGTACCTATAAAGAAAATAAATTTCTAACAAACTAATCAAAATCAAAAACTATTGCTAACGATAGTTTAAAGATTGAAACAAAAAAATTTCTCTCTATTATTCCTTATCACTTCCCAACTTAATTACAAAACATTGAGTCATGGCAACAACACATTAAGCTTGTGCGACCCAGGTGAACACAATTTGATTATTGTCATAATTAATCTTAATTGTTGCATAACATCAAGGTTATTTTTGAACGAGTCTGTGTCATCGCTCTTCTTCATATCACCGGTCGGTGTCTCTTATCAACAGAAATTAACCTTTACTTCAACTCAAATTCATTTGTGTGAATTGAAGACCTATAATTATATTAATTTCCAGAATATTAAATACTAAGAGAAACAGTACCTAAATACATTAAATACACACACAAATGTGAGTGATGAGTTTTTTTTTTTTTTTTTCTTCAAGATGATGATTTATGTTTTTGCCTCTGTCAGTAATGTTAAGATAACCCATAGGTATGTTTTGGGATTATGTTGAACAAAAATATGTATGTGTTTATTAATTTCATATTAATACTTAATTTACTGGGAAATTAAATAATAATACAATTAGGGAAAACCCAACAAGAACAAACAGCATGTGTCTAATTTTTGTTCGTTCTTGTTGATTCTCATGGTTTCAAGGGCCCATTTAAATTAATCCACTCACATATTTTTTTTTTTATAGAAAAGAAAAAATTATTTCAATTATTTTGACTGAAACTTTTATGATTTTATAACATAAAATGTAATTTTAACTTTCGCCTTATCTCGAAAATATTTTATATAAATATTTAATATTTTAACTTTTATCTTAAATCGTTTTCCATTAAAATAACTTAAATAAATAATGAACGTTAAAAAAAAATTCCTCCCATTTCATGAATTTTTTTCAACAGAAAAAACACAAAATTACAATAAATAAAACAGCAATTTTTCACATTCGACAAAAAAGAAGGAAAAATACCATAAAACAAAGAGAAAATTTAAATAACCGTGGCAAAATCATGATAATAAAAAATACAAATGGGAAACAGGCAAAAAATTGTTGGGAAAACAAATATCTCTATGTCATAGGACACCACACTGTAATATCAATCCCCATGAGAATATTCCACAATTTCATGTTTGGCCAGAAAATCACATATTTTCCATCTCTCTGTGTGTTGTCAACTATCATACAGGACTGGATATAATATGAGTAAGCGCGTGTAGTGTGTATATGTGTATGACAAAGGATGAGTTTTTCTCTCAGTGGTATTTTATATGTACACCGAATACAAAAGAGACCATATCACTACTCTTCTCTTGTTTCTTCTTCCCGCACTCGTTTAATGCTTGGATACACTTAACTCTATGGGGGTCGGTCGGTTCGGTTCGGTAACATTGTCTACGTCATCGGGGCATAGCGACGACACCGACGACGCATGAACTTATAACATCAGCAGCAATATAACAAAAGCCAAAAGGTCCTTGACCCAGAAAATATATATATCTCAAATAAAGGACATTAAATGCAGTCATACAAAGAATATTAAATGAAACAAGAGAAAGAAAATATAAAAATTTAGCATTAACTTACATTTTTCCAAACTGACATTGCAGAACTTTAGGGCATCATCGAGAAGATTCAAGCTCAAGAAACTTGCTGCCCTTTCGTTGATTGTTTTGGCCTGCAAATCGGCACCCCACCATTTATCCACCAGACGCCTGACGAGCACATCCGGCATGAATTTCATTGAAATATTATTATTGCCGTTGGCATGCGGATGATAATTTCCAATGCTGCCACCATTGCTGGTACTGCTACTACTGCTGCTACTGCTGGTTGTGTTATGCAATAGAGCGGCTGTATTGGTGATAGCTCTTGGCGCTCCTCTATCGGAAGTAAAGTTCATATATTGTGACGCACTTGTATTGGAATTGTATAACGAGCCGCCCATCATTTGGTCAGACGACGACGGCGGGAATTCGGTTGATGCTGCAGCAGATGCGGGAGTAAATGACGTTGGAAATTTGATGCGACACACAGGGCACATGGTTGCTGCTTCACAGCATTCCCGACAAAAGCTATGGCCGCAATTTGCCGTCACTGGACACCGAAGGATGTCTCGACATTGAGGACACATCAGTGGGTCCAATTCGGCCTCAATTGTCACAGAATTTTGTTGTTTCTGGGCGGTGACGTCATTTGGCATAACGTCACAGAAATCTACATGACTCTCGTCACATAGTCCCGTCACATCGTGGCTGAATCGCCCACTACCATTGCTAGCGCCGCCACCTCCACCTCCGCCACCATCTTTCCAGTATCGCTGAATACGTTTATTTTTAGAAAATCTCACTCGATCACAACTGTTGGTGTTTGTACTAAGCATCGGCACAGTGGAAGCTGCCATTGCACCGCCACCGATCGTAGAATTAGTCTCCATAGCAAGACTGCTACTGGCTACCCTTCGAATTGCAGGGGCAACCGTGGCAGGGGTGGTGGTTGTTTTCGAAGCTGCTACTGTTGCCGAGGTACTGCTTATGTAATCGATCAATGTGGACGAGAGAACTTTTAAACGCGCTAACGGAATACACCCGTCTAGATAATTGCTCGCTATAAATGCATAAATATCGAAGGCCTCACGCAACTGGCCACAACGGGCCAGGGAGTCCCCATACAAATAGTACAGGTTTAGAGTGTTGCTGTTGCCATAGTTGATGGAATTATTGTGCTGCTGGTAAATATGAGAGGATCTGGTGGTGGCCTTCCTTTCGGCGGCGGCGGCTGTGGCAATGTCTGGAATATTCAGTGGATACAAATGCTGCAGATGATTGTTATTGAATGTTGCCGATGACAAAATTAGGGGTGTTGTTGGTTGTGGTGATGGTGGTGGTGATGATTGTGATGTGTCTTGTGTTATAGCAGCAACTACTGATGCCGGCGATAGGGTGGAGTTATTCTTCTTTTTTCGTCGCCTCTTCATTTGTTGATGTGATGATGGAGATTGTGGTGTTGTTGCCGATGTGGATAGAGAAATTTTTGGTTTTCTATATGCATCGCTGCGTATACACCAATCAACTATGTCTTCAGTTATATGCTCATAGGCGGTTTTATGAAGTTTTTTGAACGCATCTTCGGCGTTCTTTGACATTATTGAGAATTTTTTGTTTTTTCTTCTAAACTTTGTTTTTTAATAGATTGTTTTTATACTTTTCTTTTAGTTTTATTGCATTTAACACAAACACCAATTTGAAATTGTTCTATTTGACAGTCCATAAAAAGTCTTTAATTCTTTATTTTTATTTTTCACTGAAATAAGAATGAAAAAAAAAGAAAATTAGTATACATTGAATGTGAATTAGAAGCAAAATAATTGTGAGATACGAATTTGATTTTCTGGGCTCTCGGTCTATTTAATCATGGGACGTATTAATGAAAAAAAAAAAAAAAAAAATTAAAAAAAAAACATATTTTTTCATCCCTTTGAAGCCAATTAATAACTTCAGTGAACTTATTTGATAAAATGCAAATTTCGTTTTACATAAGATTAAAGTTGCGGTAAAATATCATCAATTGACTGAAATATCGAACAATTTCATTCAAACTCATACAAAAAAGGGTCACTTGAAACGATGAGAATCAACAAGAACGAAACTACTAGGAAAAGAAAAGTTTGGTGTATTTACGGATTCTGTTAAACTAATTTCTTGAAACTTAACTTTAAAAAAATATTGATCGGTATTAAAAGACGTGTCGGCTAACAAAGATTATTTTACAAAGTCTTATTGTTTTTTTATTTCAAGTCATTTATTAAAAGTCATAATAGTTAAACTTTTGCAATATTAAATTTGTGGAATAAAATGAGTTAAGTCTACATTGAGTGCATGCGAATTGAAACTTCATGAAATGCATTTAAAAGTCTACTTTCCCTTCTGCCACCTTACCCCCTCCGAGTGAGAAGCTCTTATGAAATGAGTTTCCAAGAATTTGTTCATACAATTATTTGTACTGTGAAGTGCCCAGAATTTACTTTGACTGGCAAAAGAGACTTGCTTCACAGGAAAAAAAGGCTTTTTTTAAGTGTTTCTTTGAAATCCGTGATTCAGTTTGGTTGATCATATAAAAATATATTCAATTAAAAAGCAGGAGTTCAACACCAATGGGCACTTACATTAAAAATATTGCATTTGGGCTTTTTCGCTGAGTAAAGGGATTTCAGGATTCATGCACTCATTCAATTTTGTTGTGATTCTTAACATGACCATGTTTGGGAAGTTAAAAATGTTGGAAATTAAATGTCCTTTGAATAAGCGTATATTTGTCTAAATTTCGTCCTTTAGGTGTTATACGCTAACTCAAAATAGTAATAATAATTTTATGTGTTACGACTACTTTAAAGTTGTGAATAGATTAAAGATATTTAATCTCCATTAGAAACTGCTTCTTTAAATATTTTTTTTTTAGATTAGCCTAAACTAAAGTAAGAAATCTGATTACATCTGTAAATGTTTGTTCTTAAATTTCCTGACAACGACTAATCTGTTAACTCTTTGACAAATCTTTGAAATGACTTCAACCTAGCCATATACGAAAACAAATAATTTGAATTTCCTACAAAATGAAATGAACATTGTTTAGCCCACTTAAACTATCTTATCATCATTAGCTCAAATAGTCATTATTCATGTCATAACCCGCAATATTGCCATCAGGATTCCTTCTTAAATAATAATTGTAAGCCAGAGAGAAAGACTGAGATAACAACTGAAGCAAAAAAAGTTCTTTTTCTTTTATTTATGTGCACCTTGCGTGGGTGAAACCCATTAGCCTTACACGCATGAAAGCCTGTTGAATATAAAATTCCATACCCCCACACCCTAAAACTCCAGCAAAATAACTTTGAAAAGACTTACAAAAAGAAGGGGGACTATACTAACTGAGCAAGAAAGAAGAACTCAAACCACGATGTATTGTGCACATCTGTGATGCTTCTTTTTTATTTGAAAAGTGAATGTATAAATCTAATACTCAATACTCATTCATATAGTACAAATGGAGAAAGAGTTGTACAGGGATATATAAAAAAAAGTTCGTCGTCTTTGAGAAGAGAAGTTTACCAACAACTCATACAGAAGTAGCAGCAACAGTTATAAGTTCGATGTTGAAAATGGGTGGGAAACACTTTTTGCCATTGACCTGAGTGGAGACCCTGAGATTTTGCAAAAGCCCCCCAAAACCAAAACCACAATGTGTTTGCCTTCTATTGTGTTGGAATTTGCTTGCTTGCATACTTTTGCTTTTGCTAACTGGAGGTTTCACCTTTTTGTGTACCTCCGCTCTGTTCCGTCTGGAATACTGTATACAACACATTTATATCTTGTATCTTTTTGCCCTTTTGAGTTACTTATTGGCTTAACTTACAGTTTATAAAACTAACAACGTTGGTATTTTAGCGAAGTAAATTTTGCATTAGAATGCCATTTGTATACATATTTGTTTGACTTGACTCCTATAAGTGGTATACTATATGGTGGCTAGGGTATATGGATTTAAGATTAATGTAAGTCTAAATAGATATGAAATTAAGTGAACTACTTGTTACATAGAAAGATATTTGCTTTATGGCAAAAGGTGATTTATAGTAGGTAATGAGTTCAAATAAGTTTTGAACTTTATGTGCAGAGTTTATTTTTGGCAAGAAATGTGCCCTTAGCAGAAATTAATGGTTTTGTAAATAAAATAAGTGAAGTGTTGAGATGAAATAGAGATTTTGGCAAAGATAGAAATTTTGCTTTAATTTATGTTTGTAAATTCTTTAATTTTCAGTATAAACCTATTGAAAAAAGAGACCCGTAACATAACTTTCAAGATGTCCCTTCTTCACAAGATTTTCTCTTATCTGTTGCAAAAGTATCGTTTCTATTCACAAGAAAACTTTAAATATTTGATAACAAAAAGGATTTTGTGTAAAGGAAATCTGAAGAAACTTTTTAATCGAATGTAATCAATATTTTATATCTTAAAATTTTGTTTCTTTACTAGCTTAAAGCAGCAATAAAGAAGAAGGAGGAGAAACTTTATAAAGCCTTACATAATTTTTTGTTTTTAATTGATTTTGGATACAGATTGAATTATCAGTATTATTTATAAAAAAATCTCAGAATTTTTTTATTTCTTTTACAACAACATAAGTCTGCTAGAGTGCTTGACGCCTTTATTGAAGGTGAGACATTTTTATTTAACTTGTTCATAAGTTATAACGCCTTTTTATCATGTTTATCTTAATTGATGAACGAAAATTAACACTTTATTAGGCTTTCCTATGAGGTGTTGATAGAAATGTGTGAAATATAAAGTTGTTTATATGAAAAACTTATGATAAGAAATATTGGAAGTAGATATTTAATTTGGGGAAGGAGGTCAATGTACTTAGAATTTACAATAAAAATTGATATTGTGTTTGTTTGTTTCTGAAGTTTTTGTAAGTAAGTTTGTTGACTTTTACTTTCCTTGAAAAGTTAATCCTAAAGAATACAACTTAATCTTATAGTTCTTGAGGTACATTATTTGAGATTTATAGTTCTAATATCTAAGCAAACATATAATAATGAGCCCTAAGTAATCTATGAAAGGGCTAAAGCACATCTTTCTAATTTTAATGAATAGTCAACACTTACAGTAAATAACTGATGAACTATAAAGCCATTCTTGAGTACAAAGGTTGTGTAAAAAAAATAACCAATATCTAATAATACAGTATTACTATTTTTCTTTTTAAAAAGTCGTTGTTTTTCTTGAATTGCAATGAATTTACTGACTTTAAATAAACAAAAGTTATAAAAGTTTTAATTTGTTGTCGAAAAATAATAAAATTGCGGTAAAATATCATTGATTCGTTGAATTATCAAGGAATTTCATTCAAATCCAAACAAAAAATAGTCCCTTGAAATTATGAGAATCAACAAGAACTAATATTTCCACTTGGCAGCTTAATTTGAATTGCAATATGAAATGAGTGGAAACAAATAAGTAAAGTCTATAGCGAGGATATGGTGACTTAAATCATGATAATCATGGGCACTGAGGTTTTTTTTATGAAAATTGTGGATTGTTTTCATTCCTAAAGGGGGTTTGTTGTTAAAACTCAACCTTACAGAACTAATTTTCCAAGAATTTGTTCATACTTTGACAGACATAAGAGACTTGCTTCACAGAATAAAGGCGATTTTAAGTGATTCCTCTAAAAAAATATATTCAAATATCAGGCAAAGGGCTTATTTAAATAAAAAGTTTAGTTATGTATGTGTGCAATTTTGCTGAGTAAAGGGCTTTTGAGTGTTGGTATTCCTGTGACTAAACCTGTTACAATTTAAATGGACTCTTAACATTACCTATCTATAATTTTAACTACTCAAACATGGAGTAGTTAAAATTATAGTAAATTTGTTATTCAAATAACGAAGTAAAAAAAAGCATCAAATCCATTTTTTCCAAGTGTCGTGAAAGTTACCTCTATCACACTACTTTAAAAACTAAAATTGAAAACCACAATTAGGTAGGTATTAACAAAAATCTTTCAAACAAATGTCATCTCCCAAGTGTAAAAAAAAACTCTAACAAAAGTTTAGAAACAAAAAAAAAAGGTAAGTCCATAAAATCCACGAAAATCCTTTGAGAAAAACACTAATTGAAAAAGTTTTCATTCAATCTACAAAAACTCTCTAAAAAAAAATCTTAAAACTTTATGGTCAACTTAACTTTTTTTTTATTTCAAAGCCACACTCTCTCTTCTAAATTTTCAAGGTTAAAACGATAACAAGTTTATTTTTTTCAAAAATGGGTTCAAATGGGCATCTAAATTTAATTTATCGTCTATTGATCCCACTCAATTTTAAATACATTTTTTTTCTTACTGGTTGTTTGTTACCTAACAAAGAACAAGATTAAACATTTTTTGATTTCAAGGTGAATCCTAAATTTCTTTTGTCCAAGATCTTCAACCCCGAAAAATTGCAAATAAAAAAAAAAAAAAATGCAGTTATATATTTGTGTTATCACATCTGTGAATAACAAATAATACAAAAATCAAATAAATTAAATACACAATTCTCTGGAGAGGCCACCTTGAACAATGACGCATTCAGCAAAAAGTATACAAAACAAACAAAAACAAAATTTAATAAAAAAAAAAATGAAAAAAAAAATACCTCAGTCAAAATCGTATCTTAATTCTTAATAATGTGCATTGTATGTTTATAATTGTGCCACTCTTTCATTCTTTGTTTTTTTGTTTTGTATTTTTTTTTTAATTGCCACTCAAGAATTAAATACTTAATGATAATCTCAAGCTAATTAAAAACATTCTCCCCCCCCCCCCCTCTTTTTAAGAACACAATAAAAAACATAAACAGCCTGCTTTTTTGTATTCCTTTGAACTAAAGGCCATCATCTTTACAAAACAAAAACCCATAACTATGTTATAATTTTATTTTTTATTAATCTTTGATCTCCATAAGCTCTTAATAAAATACCAGCACCAACAATATCACAAAAAAAATCAAACATCTCAAATCTTTGAAAATGTTAGATTTTACGTAACAGCTTTGATTTTATAAGTACAATTTGAAAACGAAAAAAAAAAAACTAAATAAAAAGGCTGTTGTACGTAATATTTTGGATAAGACACATATTTCTCGATATATATCTCACTTTTTATTTTTTTATAGGACACAAAATTGCAGAGCTCTAGAAAAAAAGCCAAGAGAGTATGAGAGAGGAGAATTTATATCAGAGAATAAATTTTATAGCATAAAAATGCATCCAATGAGAAAGAGCTCAAAAAGCTGTTGTTTTAAGAGAAAATTCCATATCTTTCTATCTTTTCCAAAAAAAACTTCAAAAAACCCAAACCGAGAGAGAGTGAGAGAGAATAAAAAACATAAAATCTTCTGTCAAAAATGACAGCTACAAAAAAAAAAAGAAAAAAAAAAAGAGTGCGTCCTCCTATAATCAATTTTTTTTCCTCTTCTATGGTGTTACTTAACAATTTTTAGTGTTGTACACTATCTCGCGATATAAAAGCGGTTAAGGTACTGCATCTTTCTCAATAAAAACTCACTTTAACAATATGAATGAAGCGCAATTTACAGTCAAAACAACACAGAAAAACACTCAACAACAAAAAAAAAAGAGGCTAAAAAATTGATATATCTCCTCTCTCTCAACCCCGATAATAATAATTAGAAAATGAATCAACTTTGTATGTAGATGATTCTATAATTCGTAGATTTTTTTTTTTCATTCTGAGAAATTATATAAACGGAAGGAACACGTAACACAATATTGTATAGTCATGATTAGATAAAAGAAAAATTAAATGAAAATAAAGAAAAAAAAAACACAATAAGGAAAACCACACTACAAATATTTACAAATCAACAATGTAGGGTATTAGAAGGCAGCCACCCAAGTCACAGAGGCCGGGCGGGCCAGACAAATACAAATTCTTTTGCATTAGGTAACACACAATGAATGAATAATAACACACAATTCAGTCGATATAGCAGATACAGGTTGAAGGCAAACATAAAAAAAAAAAACACCAAAAATTAATTCGAAAAAAAGTATATTTTTCAAATTTTACTGGAAAAATTAGCGAAGAAAAAAATTATACTGCATTCTATTGCATACGTAATCAAATTGCACATAGAAAAGCTTTTTTTTTAGATTTGTGTTTTTTTTTTTTTTTGGAATCGCGTACTATGTGTTAAGAACCACGTAGACACTTTAAAGATACAAAAATTCTTGTGCAAGAGGTTGCACCACATATGGTTGATGATTTTTTGAGATTTTGTTTATACAAAAAGAAAAAAAAAATATTAATAAAAATATCTGAAACAAACCAGATGCCACTAGAACGTGTTTTATAATCAAAAAACTATTTCATTCAATTCACTCTTAAATCAAAAAAAAAAAAAAATCATCAAATCATTAAAAAAAGATAAATAATATTCTGATCAAAATAAAAAAAAAAAAATTAAACTAAACCAGGGTGTATCTTCCACAGCAGAGAAATATCATATCGGTATGGTGTAGAGTGTTAAGTAACCGCTTGCTAGCTGCTGTTGTCATAACGCACTTATGTAACAGTCGCGCATTATGTGAATGTGCCTTGCTGCCGTTTCAATCCAAGGCAGTTAGCAGTAGTAGGAAAAATATAAAAACAGACCAAGAACTTCCAGATTATTTGAATCATATCTCACAACCGCTTTAGATAAATTTTTTCAAAAAAATAGAGGAAAAAAAAATATTGTGATTTGCAACACAAAATTTGCACACACAAACCTTGTTTTTAAGCCCCAAACAAGCAAACCAACGAAAAAAAAAAGACGACGGCTGCGACGATTACGAGAGCCTCTCGGGGGAAAAACGTGTTTTTCGCCTTTACTCGCTGTGCTGTGATGTCGTAATAACATGCACAGTACACACGAACCGACGACGACACCGAATTTTATTTTTTTTTTTAAACTTCTATCTTCTTTAGTAAAAACTTTGTAGATACAAATTATTTATTATTTTTTGATTAATAAAATTCCCGCAATCTTATTTAGTTTGTACGGACACAAACTGATTTCATCGCATAAATGGGCGTATATTTCCCCACAATAAAATAGAAGAAAATAAAGAAACACTGCTGCGGGGGGTTGAAAAAGGAATTAAAAAAAATTCTTCTTCTTCTGCCGCCAAGAGTACATTCACTTTAAATTAAATTCTTTTTTTTTTTTTCTTCTTTATTTTTCTTTTAGTATTTTTTTTTTTGTATCTTATAGAGTATAGAGTAAGTTGTTCTCAACTAAGCGACGCACACGCGATTGAAGCGAAATAATAGAAAAATTATATCTCAAACTAACGCTGCTGTTCGCCAGCGAATGAGTGGCAAATTGAAATTCAACGAAATTTTTACCTCCAGTTTGGATTTTGGTAAAAGATACTTTTTTTTTTCAAATCCCTTAAATTTTAGATGAGAACGAGAAAAGCTTTTGTGTTTGCTCTTTTGTGAGCCAAACATTTATTTAATCGAAAGAGAGATAAAGAGCAATGGGGGAAATGTCAAAATCTCTCTCTTAAAACAACAAAATATAAATTGTGACAAAAAGATATGTACTTTTGTATTTTGGTGAGATATAAATTTTATTTGTGAGAAAACTGGCTTTTTTTTTTGTATTGTTATCTAATGAAATAAAAACAAATGCGAATTATGATGATGAAAGAAAGTAAAAATGTGTTATAGTTGCAGTTGTTGCAGAAGAAAAACAACTTAAGAAATTGAAAAAAAAAAAATTATTGCACACCTTTGATATGTTTTGCTGGTGGCTTGGCAAAGTGTGGTTGGTGTTTGCTTGCAGCCATCATCATCATCATCATCAGTAACTCGTTGTGCAGAGTGAATGATTTCAAGCTCAAGTTCACGATGATACAACTTACATGTACATTTTTATATATTTTTGCCTTTTCTTGTCTCAAGTCTCCACATAAGCTTACTATCTCTGATATTTTTATTGTTTTTGTATCTCTTTTTACCTGTGGCATTCATTCGTTTGGTAGATCTGTATCATTTATTTGCTTTTGTTTTGTTTGACAAATCGTTGAATCCCTTTAGAGTGGTGGTATAATAGTTGGAATATCCGTTTTTGTTTGAAAGATCAAATGGCAACGATAACGGGAAGTACTTCACAGTAGGCACTTAACAATTACAACAAAATTTAACCTAACTACCTCTATTTGTAATGTTTTTCAAATTGTCGCGCAATATTTTGTATTTGATTTTGTTCCTATTTGAATTTTTTATTTTTTTTTGTTACGTATACGCCCGAGTGACTAATCCTAGTCATGATAGTTTTTGTTTTGTTTTTTTTTTTTGTGTATGGCACAGGCTTAAGGGACTGCAGATTGAATCCATAATTACGCAAGACGACGATGACGATGAAGGCAATATATAAGTTTGTGAGGTGGAGAGTAATAGTGGGGTTAACGCCGGGGTGAGGGTGGGTAGGTATAGTTAGTAGTGACTTAACGGAGTTGTGCAAGTGCAGCAGCAGCAGCAACAGCAGGCAGAGAGTAGGTTTTAGTGTGCCTTTTGAAACATGCATAGACGAATTCGTTTGCAACAACAACAATCAATTTGAAAAGGCACTTTGGAAGCAACAAAAATCCAAAAAGCAAAAAAAGAAACGAAAAAAAACGACAACGAGAGTGTAACTATTACAACAGGCGATACTTTTTGAACGCTGATGATGGTTTTGCTTTTGTGTAATCGCAATTGAGTAAGTGGTTATAGTTTTTTTGTGCTTACATTGTTGTGTGTATGCCTATTAGAAACAAAGTCATTCAAAGTTCATTTTATTTTATAATATTTTTTGTTAAGGAAATGAACAAAAAAAAAACCTTTTAAATTGTTTCATAAGATCTATATAGGATTTTATAACTATTTACATTGTTGCAATATAACGTGTTCAGAATTTTAGTTTTAAAATGTTTTAAGTTGGTTATGTAAGAAAAAATGATTTTGCAATTTTGTTGCACTGATTAATTATTATTATTATTATTACACAGGTGTAATTAATTTTTATAAAGTAAACAAATTTGCCATTGACATACAAGTATCTATCTAATAAAGTACATTTTAAACATTTTGAACACATGCGATATTTTTAATTAGGGGATTTTTTTTTGTTGGTTTGCGGGTGTTGTTTTTTTTTTTACAATTCTGTGATAACAATAATAATACAATGTAATCGTCATTGGTTGATTAGAGGCAAACCAATAAAATGTTTTCAAAGAATTTTTAGTACATGTAAGTTAGTTGAATGAAAACATAATTATTTTAGATTGTGCATGTTAAGTGCAAATAAAGCTACAATAAAAATTAAAAATCAATTGCATTAACTTAATCAGCAACTAGAGTGGCGGTTTGGAAAAGTAAAGATCTAAAGTTAATCCGACTTTTGCTTTCAATGATCGCTGCAACACAGATCCCGTCAACCAACAAATCGTCATATGAGTAATTTTTTGAATGCTTATTTATGACTAATATTGAAAGTAATTATCATAATCATTTCAAGTATTACTGATTTCTAAGTGGTGGGGGTGAATTAAAGGTTTATTGGCTTTCTAGTCCACTCAAATTGTATTCAGACTCATTTATAAAAGGAATTTTTTTGTGGCTATCTTTATGTTTTTTGGAGTTGGGGTATTTAAAGTTGTTCAGTAAAATTTCTCACGGGAAAAAACTAATGAAAAAAAATGTCTTCTTGTTATTGGAAGATTTCTTGAAAATTGATCCTTTTTTTACATAAACGTAAGAAATATCCATTCCTTGTAAAGGAAATTGAGGAATCTAGTACTTAGTAGTAAGTTTTTGTGATTGGTATTGACACCGAATTTCACCTTCTTTAGCAGGTTCAAAGTTCCTTAAAAATTAGGTGATGATTGATCTAGCTAGAAACTGTATGGGCATTTGACACATTACTTCAAAGTATTTTTGAATACCGAATCGCAGAGAGAGAATATACCGACCACTTTAAACAAATTTATAAACCACTTAAAAAGTTCAAGTGACCTCAACTCCATATGCGTTTCGCCCAGGTTCGACAGTGTGCTCATCAGTGGTTTTTATACTGAAAAATATTCATCATTTCATTAAAAGTTTATAAATTTGCAAAGTAAAAAAATAATGAAAATTGTTTTTATTTTTAAGCCGAGTGATTGATTTTAATAGCTTGGAAGATAGTTCGGCATTATACTAGTGACTTCTATCATATTTCAAGCGGTTACAATCAATTTTAATCCCATTGGCGGAGTTACATTAAAGCCTCTTTGATTTGAATTTTGAAGATTTCTAATAGTTCTGCTTTAGTTTTTTATATTACTTACTGACTAATGAAATCATACCTTCTTTAGATAAACTGCGATTTTTCTCTGTCCTTCTGGGGACTTAAAAATAAAAATAATTTTCATTATTCTTTTACTTTGCAAATTTATAAACTTTTAATGAAATGATGAGTATTTTTCAGTATAAAAACCACAGCATAAGCGAAAATTTTATAGAAAAATAATGGTACGCTAATATAAATTGTGTCTTCCATTTTAATTTTTCACAAAGGAATGGAAGTGGGACGATTTGAAACTACATACATATTTGAAACATGTGAATAAATTCGAATTCTTGTGAAGTTATGTGAAAATGCTGCACTTGGTATAATATAACCAAGACCGAAAAGAGTGTGTTCAAGGTGAAAAGTGCTATTTAGAGACAAATGAAGGATGGGCGTTTTGGACGTTTGGCGGCCATTAATGAAATTGGTATTTTAACATAAATTTTCTTGTATGAAAACATTGAGCTTTTTGAATTGTACTAAGCTAGTCTGCTTGACACCAGCATCTTTAAGAATATGAATGTAATTTTTTCTGGCAATATCGGCCGAAATTTGGAAATATGTAGGTAAAATATAATTTTACATCATAAATGCACTCAGCCTCGAACCGAAATAAAACTCATAGTTTAATTACACTTTAAAGTTCAAAATTTTTCACAAATTGGCACTACTGTAATCTGTGCTCCACTTTTCGAGGTTTCTTAAAAACCTGTTAATTTTTTTAAGATATTTTGAATTTAATATCTCGGTTGAAAATTAGAAATATAAATATTTATGTTGCCCTCTTCTTGAGTTGGAAAGTGGTGTAGAATTGTCCGAGTAAATGGTAAATGGCCCATGTATACTGGCTACGTTTGACAAGTTTTGATTTGTTAACTAGTTTGATGACAAAACCGTTTTAAACAATAATAAACTGCGAAAGATTAATTTGAATAAAATGAATACTTTTTTTTTAAGCCCTGATTTTTCAATCGTCAGTTAGACTATCAGAAGAATAAATGTCAATATAAAAAAAAAACTTTTATTCCTAGGAATAAGCTCTATCTGAGGTTTATCTGACTATTGAAAAATTGGCCTTAAATAAAAAAAAACTGTCCTATTAATTCGAAGATATTTTGAACAGCATAAGTATTTCTATTTTTTAAGACCAGGATTTCATATCGTGGTAAATTTATTCAATTTATTGTAATGAGACATTACATAAGCCTACACCACATACTCCATACATCACGTGAGTCATACTGATAAGCCTGTGTGATGTGGACGATCGCATTACAACAACAGTATACAGATAACAAAAGACTAACAACATAACAAAACATTGTGGTGGATTTTTTCTGTGTCTTACAATTCACATCCAGTTACTACAAAAATAAACATAAGACACCGGATAAAATCCAGTACAATCGAGTCGTGCTTGAATTACAAAAGTACCAATCAGGTGTACAGAGTGCTTCTCCGCTTTTTGAAAGAACTAGGTTCCAGAAGTGGATTACCAGGTTCTAAAATTAGTGACGTCTGCTATCTCAGACTGTAGTTTATAGTGACGTCTGCTATCTCAGACTGTAGTTTATAGTGACGTCTGCTATCTCAGATTGTAATTTATAGTGACGTCTGCTATCTCAGACTGTAGTTTATAGTGACGTCTGCTATCTCAGATTGTAGTTTATAGTGACGTCTGCTATCTCAGACTGTAATTTATAGTGGACACTGCTTCCTCAGTCAAAACTAGAACTAAGTTTATGAATTTGAATTATATAAGTTATATGAAATAAAAATGTATAAATTGAAATGAAAGATTGTAAAACATAAATAGTGTAAAACATAAATATTGTAAAACATAAAACCTTTGTAAAACATTGTAAAACACTGAATATAAAAAGAAACAAATAAAGTGAACCTCAAAAGCTAAAGTTTGTTGCTTCTTTAGTTAAACCCTGGATCCGACGAGTATTCCCTCAGCCTATGACAAAAAGCTCCTCACATTATTATGTGACGTCTAACATCATTGTACTTAAAATATGTCTATTTAAAAAACTAGTTTAATGAAATTAAAACCTGGCTGTTAATTTTTTTAATCTTATAAGGCTTTTTATACAAAAATTGATTTAAGTCTTAGAAATCCATTTAAAAACAAAAACTGTAGGTGATAAGAAACAAAAAATATTATCAAATTCCAAGATTTTCAAATTATTTCTTGGTGAAAAATAATAACCATTCAAATATTAATATTAAAATAGATTTAAGGCTGAAGGCATAGAGCCATTAAGTTAGTTCTAAGTAATTGATAAGCAGGTTAGTTTTTATGAATTGTTATCTAGCTTTAGAATGATGAAAAATAAAAATGAATTTAAAATTGAAAAAAAAACTGTAGATGATTTAATTTTCAAAAAATAAATTTAGATTCAGAAATATCTAAACTTTTATAATTAAAAAATACTTGACGAACAAAATTTGACTTTTGTAGACAAATATTGTTGGGGTCAGAGTTCCGAAACTAAAATCCAAAATCCCGAAAATCTAGAATCTGAAAAACATAAAATCTCGAAAACCTCAAAAATCACGAAAACCCAAAAACCCGAAGCATTGATAATTGGGGAAAAAAATCATTGACCTAAAATCAATTTTCGTTCGCAAATAATTTTTTGAAATAGTATATCATAAAACTTAAATTTCTGTTATATGTATATGTACATATTTAACCACCCACTTAACTTTTATTCTTGTAACACTTCAATTATTAGAAGATTTGTTCAGTAAAAGTTTCAGTGAGTAGACAATTTTGAAGAGTTTATTTACTTATTCTATTTTATTTTTTAGGATTTTGACCTTTCTGGATGTTGTGTCTTCGTGAATTTGGATTTTAATCCGTCTTCGAGAAGTACTTACTGCTTTTATTCAATTTTTATGTTACCCTTACAAATTCCATAAATCCAATCACTATTTAGAACTTAATAAATTAAGAAAAATAAAACTCAAATTTGTATTTTCAAAATTTGTATCTAAACTTTTATTGTTTCTGACATTTTTTTTTTACTTTCAGCTTTTTAACAACAAAACAAAATTATGTATTCATTTTATACAAACAAAATATCTTTTAAAAATAGTATCAATCATTGCGAATAAAAGTTATCTATCCTTATTATGTTTTTTTTTTGTTTTACTTGTTTTTTTTTTTTTTAAGATCTACGATATAACTATGCTTATACTTAATCAACGCATAGTTATCTATAACTTATAACAAAACAATTCAAATTATAGGTACGTTTTATTTTTTTTTTAAATTATAATTAAATTAGAAAAATTAACAAAAAAAAAAAACTAAAATAAAAACATCATCTTGGTCTATTTACCTTTGCACACCATCAAAATACAAACGTTCTAAATTGTATAGCGAATAGGTACATATCGGTGTATAACAACATGTCTGTGTATACTTTTTTTTATTCTTATTTACTCTTCGTTTAATATTAATTTTTAATTTTTATTATAAACATTTTTGTTTGTTGTTGTAATTTGTTTTAATCTTTTCTTACATGTATATAAAATATTATTATGTTCAGTTTCATCTTTTCACCTTCATGCAAAAATTTCAAAATGTAAATCAATGTAAATAAAGGCTCTTATTTATTTTAGATTTTATTTTTATTTTTTATTTATTTAAATTTATAATTATCATTTATTTTTTGTTTTTAATTTTATTTGAGATGCTTTTTACATGCAGTGCATGTTTATGATTTTTTTCTTTGTTTTAATTTTTTCCTTGTTTAATTTTTATAACTAGAGTATTTTAATATTTTAGTTTATGTTTTAATATAGTAGTTTGTTTATATGCTATGTATATAACTGCTTTTTTTAATACTTTATGTGTATATCATATATATCTTCATTTTTTTATATAATTTTATTTTCAATTAATGAAGTTCAACAAGTAACAGAACTAATGCATTTTTTACATAACTTTTTGTTTCTGTTTTTTTTCTAGTATTATTATAATAATATTTATAACAACTCTTAAAGAACTTTTCATGCAATTCATTGTTTTTTTTTACTTTCTTTTTTTTTAAATGGGATTTCTAAACTATGTTTTTTTTTTTATTGTGTTGCCTCCTTAATACTTAGAAAAAAAAAAATATAATTAGGATGCTATTGTTTACTACATTTTGTTTTTACAATTTTAGTGCCCATAGATTTATGGTGTCAAAATATAGGTCTCAGGGAATTTCTATATAATGTATGTAATTATATGTGTGTGTGTACCTATATAGGAATAGAAATGTGCTTGGATACAGTTTTTATCAAAGACACAAAAAATAAAAAATAGATATGAATAAATACAAGTTCATTTTTATGAAAGTAATTGCAAGGAAATATATTTTTAAACGCATAAATAGATCCTAATAAATGTTAAAATAATAATTCGAAAATCAAGATGTGATTAAACCAAAAAATTATATTTTGACTCGAATAATTAATAAATAAATTTAATACTGTGGGATCAATTGTAACCAAACTGTTTTTACTCTCTTATATTCCACTTAACAGATTTTTAAGTATTTGGAGTATTTTTTTCATCTTAATCTTTTTGGTGAAAGAATATCAACTTTGCTTCTATTACATGAATAATGTACCTACTTTTAAAATGATTAGCAAGTTAAAGTTTGACAAGAATAACTTTGAACTCAAAAGGCCTATTTAATGCTATAGCATTTTTCATAAAATGTACCTTACTTGTTATATTATGAAATGCACTTTTGTGCATTTTTGATTTAAAGTGGTGGATCGAGCCCTCCCTCAAAGTTGAAATATTTCAAGATACTTAACGCAAGGTTTGGCTTTTTCGTAAAATAGAATTCAAACTTCATTTATCTTTTCTTAGCATTTGCCCAACGAATGACACATTTACGAATTCAAAAAGAATACTCAAATTGTTGCATACTTTTCTGCATTGAAATATAAGTTTGTTTGTTTTCCTCGAAAGTATGCAAATATTTTATTGTATTACTCAGTGATGCCACTTGATGGGATAAACATTTTTCAAAACTTTTTTCCTTTAGAATTCAGAAGTCGAGATTTTAATTGAATGTTTGTTGGAAAAATATTTTTTTTTTAATTCAATGGAATCCCAAGATAAGTGATTTGAGAAAAATAAAATTGGAAAAAATCCTCTACGATTTTCAGGAATGAAATTTTTTTTTTTTTTTTTAGTATTGCGTAAGTAGGTGGTCAATGCGGGTAAATGTAAACAATTTCATGTCTTTTTTTCTTTTGACTTTAGATTTTAATATGTTTTAACGGAACAACTTGACAGGTATCTTCAAATGCAAATATGAAATGATGGCAATTCTTCATTATAAATATAAACAAATATTTCCCAAATTGTCTAAACTACTGTCAAATATGGCATGTTTACAAATACCCCACCATGTTTGTGTTTTTTTACAAATACGGGGTAAATGTAAACGGTGGTTTAAAATTTAGAATTTCCTCTTTATCATATGGATAACGACTTGAAAAACGTTCAAGAAGGTATTTGACAAAAACTTTTTCAAATTCCAATAAAAGTTTTTGTTTTCTTCCTTTGATTCTTTATTTAAGCACCCAATATGCATCCTGAGCAGCTCTGAACGTCATATTTTTTTTTTACTTGAAAGACCGATTTTGCAACATCATCCACTGAAAATGATGGGGTTGGCTACTTTAAAATGTGACTCCGCGGCACTTTAGCAATAGTAATTGACTAAAATACTTTATTTTTATTAAAACCAATAATTTCAGCAAAAATATATTTTTATATTTACCCCCAGAATACGTTGTTTACATTTACCCATTATGAAAAATATTCTGGGGTAAATGGAAACACATGCAAATCGACATAAAAGTCCTATATTTTAAAATTTGTTTGTTTCACATAGAATCTACATCGAAATTCAAAACTAGAAAGCATTTGCAAATTATACTGGCTTAATTGAATCTGAAAATTCTTAATTGGATATTAAAAAATTGTAGGAATCAGACGAAGTTTGGCAAAGATAAAGCCAGATAAGGGAAAAGAGAGCAGAAATCGCGAAAACCGTCATAACTCGAAAACGGGACGAAAACGAGAAAATTACCTCTTAAGTTTTTCGACTTAAAATGACCTCAGGAATCCATGGTTTTTGTTTGGGGCGGTGATTGTGGGACACCCTGTATATAATATACGATACCTGCCATGTAACGAAAAATAACGAAAATAATAATTTTAAAATTTTCGAAAACTTTCAAAATAGCTTATTTGTGGATTTTTTGAAAACGGATCAGTGAAATATTTCCAAATATCGTTTTTAAGTGTTAATTAATGCCATGCATACATACTTTTTTTTTTTGAAAAATGAATGAATGAAAATAAAAATTTGAAAATTTTTATATATTAAAAATTATTATTTTTTTTAAACGGTTCTAACGATTTTCAATTATTTTTCTCTAAGAATTCCTTTTTATACAAGAAATCAGGCATACTTTGTTTTGTGATCATAAATTATTTAAAACGGTGTTTCATTAATTAAAAAAAAAAAACAGATTTGTATGTATTTTTTACATTACTGGTGAAATTAATTTATTTAATTAAATTATAATTTTCCATAATTTTTTTAATAGAGAGATTTAACCCTGCGTGTAAGGTATACGGGTGCGAATTTGGTTTATACTTTTTCATGTTGTTATAACTTTTTTCTGTTTCAACAGATATTTTATAGGGAATATGATATTGACGTAGAATTTTCCGAAGAATTCGAATATTGTATACACAATTCCTGAAAAATTTACTGTGACCATCATAATGATAATGTTATTTTAAAATTTTGTCCAGCCAAATTCGCACCCTTTTGCCTACAGAAGGTTGTTCAAACCCTCTATCGGCGACCTTAAGAGTCTAATAGAATGAATTGGGGATAACAAATTAAAAATTTGAACAGATTTTTATAGAAATATTGGACTTGAAGTCATATTTCTAACATTCGTATAATAATTATGAAAAATAGAAAGTAATCAATCATAAAACGAGCAAATGTTATTCCCTCAGAAATATGATTAATATTAAGGCAATAATTTTATTTATAATTTTAATAATAGAGTTTAAACAAAATAAATGCATCTGAAGGCAGTGAATCAATAGCCCATTTTCAAAAGTACCCAAGCACATTATACCATCAAATGAAATTTAACTTAATAAAAATAATATTATATTTTATTTAAAAATAGCAAGAATATATTATATTTTATATTTTATTTTGATCAATAAAATACATTATGCATGTATATATTCATTCTTTATTTGTCCAACGAATCACTAATAACAACTACAATTTCTTATATCTACTTCTACCTGCAACAAAATATTTAAACAAAATTAAATTAAAATATTAAAAAAGAAACAAAAATACCACTCTTGTATTTCAATAACAGTAGGAATCGTTTATTAGTAAATTAATAAAAATAATATAACATTCTTAAAAACATAATTCAAAATTTTAACAAAATTTTTATCAATATTGAAGTTTATATTTAAAAAATTACAAACAATTTTGTTCATATATGTATTTGTATATTGTTTTAAACAATGAAATAAAAATATAATAGTATTAAATTATTAATATTCAATAAATGTTATTTACCAAAAATATTTTTTATTTGTATTTATCTTTCTGCTATATCTACAGATAATAATATTATGAACTAGTGTACATTTTTTTTGTTTTGTTTTTAATTTATATAAGTTGGTTTATGTTTTCATTTTTACTTCATTTTTTTTGTTTACTGTTAAATGTTGACAACTACATAATATTAATTGCTTGCATGTATGAGTAACATCATTTTTTTTTTCTGTTTTAACTTTCATGTTTTAAAATTCAACGAAATAATTTTTTGTTTTGTTTTAATTTAGCATTTTCCATTTCAATTTCTAAATATTAGAAGTTTTTAATATCTACAGTATAATTTTGTTTAAATTTAAATGTTTCTTTTAAAAATGTACCTGATTCTTGTACAATATTTAATTTTGTATAATTTTTTTTTTTTTTTATTAAATAAAAGAGATAATATTTTACCAATTTTTTTTTCTTGTAACTATCGTGAAACTTAAAACGTTCCCTATTTTATCGATAAAGATTAAAATTCTGTATTATTTTCTGTTTTAGTTTGTTCATATTTCAAGGACGGGAATCATTTAAAAGAAAATTGTCTTGTTTTTTTTTTTTTGAAAAAAAAAAGAAAATTATCATCAACTATATTAAATCACAAAACTGTAAACATTTATAAATTAAATTTGTATTTAGCAATATTTTGAAAGCGTCTTTTGTTTACTGTTTTAACTATCGCATTTTACAACGAGCTCTATTTTTCTGTTTTGTTGATAAAAGGACATGGCATTGTAAATGTGGGATGATTTTTCTATTTAACTGATTTTGTTTATCATTTTGTTGTAAATTCGTAGTATTTCGTTTGGGGCGGTACTACAGTATTTTTTGAAATTAAATTTGAGTGTTGAACTAATTAATTTTTTTTATAAATTTCATTATTTGTTGCTTACAATTTAAAAATTGTAAAATAATAAATTCTTGTAGAATTTTATGTAAAGCGATTAAAATAAAGTTGTCGTTAGGGTTTTAATCATTTAATTATTTTTTTTAATATTAAATTGTGTTTTGTGTGTGTTTAAACTTTTAGTGTTGTTGCATGTTTTTTTTTGCTTTTTTTTTTTTTGTGAGATCGCTCATAATTATTTTTTATAATTGTTTATATTTTCATTTTATTTTACAATTTTCGTTTTTTTTTAATATAAGATTTTTAAGGAAATTTAAATTTTTAAATCAATTATAATTTATTAAGGATATCGTGCTCTAATTTGTGTTAAAACTTATGTTTTCTTTTGTTGTTTAACTTTTTGTAGTCAATCGAAGAGGATGTTGATTTTTTGTTATTTTGTTTTTATAAATAAATATTTACACTAATGAAAATGTTTTATTTTATTTTCATAAATAGTGGAATTTTGCAAACTAAACTAAATTTATTTCTTGAGAAGCAATTTAAATTGTGTAGATTGAAATATTCTCAAATCATTGTATTTATTTTCTTTTTTTCTTGTGTTGAGTTTTTTTCAATTTTTTTTTCTTTTTTTTTAGTTTTAGAAGAAATAAAGGCACTATCATTTCGATTAGTACGAAAATTAAGGAAGACTCTAAGCACTGCAATAAAATTAATTTTGGCAGTGTTGTTTATGTGTGTTTTTGTTGTTTTTTTTTTATTTTTAGCAAATTTTGTATGTTTTATTTTTTTGTTTTATATTCCACTATTTATGATAAAATAAAAAAAATATATAAAAATTGTAGGGACAAGAAACACATATTTAAAATATACATATCAATTTTCCGTTACAATTAATGTTGTTATTAAAAATGAAAAATCTGTCAAATTTCATTCAAATTAAAAAAATTTCTACCTTAAATGGCAATTTAAAATTGATGGTGTGTGAATGAATCAGGGCTTAGTCCTTGGTTAAAAAAAAAATATTCTAATAAAATGAGATTGAATAATATGCAATATTCTTGATAGTAAGTGTGTGTTAAAAAATTCCAAGAGACTTGTACGTACTTAAAATAGCAAGGTACTATATTCTGGTGAAATTTTGTAATTCATCCTCAAATACTTTATAAAACAGGTGATCAATTTTTATATTTTATAATCGTTTCTTTGGCAAAATTCTAATACATAATCGATTTATATTTTGTGAAATTCATTTTTTTTATTCAACGCTAAGTGAGTAGGTACCTTTTTTTTTGTAAATAAAACAATTTTACTGAAAAATTCCTAGTTGCTGCGTTATTTTGTCCAAAAATTCGTGGAGGCTTGGGTTAAAAAATTATAAGTTTGTTTCTTTTTTTTCAGATTTTCTAAACAATTTCTAGCACCTTGTCAAAAAAAAAAATTGATTTTGAAAAATGTCCTCCAATGTCAATCCACAATAAAAACAGCTTTGACGGAAAAAATTACACTGTAACATGTAAAGCTGAGAACTTCACACAAACTATTTAGTCTGATTATTTCATTTTCACTCTATTCAGAGGAGCCGTATAATTTTCCACATTGTCTTAAATTCCTTCCACCAAGTACTAATCTTAATCAAGTATTTGTTTTTGAATTAGTGAAGAACGTATTCCACAACATTTTTTTTTTTTCTTATAAAAGCAGTTTATAAGGATATATGTATGATCCAAATGGAAAAGCTTAAATCAAGAAAATAAAAAATGTCGGTATGAGTATCTATATTTTTGGAGTGAAGATTAAATTTACTAAAAATAGTTTTAAAAGTGAAAATCTTGACAATAAAACATGTTTTTGGATCATGTTTTAGTGGAAAAAAATTATTGCTGGCGTTTATTTGATTTTTTTTGTATCAATATTCATATTTTTATTTAAGAATTGAAAAAAAAATATACTTAAAAATATCACATGAAAATTTGATGAAATACTATTAAATGAAACAGATATTTTATAATAAGGTTTAATTATAAAATTTATAATAATTTTGTTTGCTGCTTGCTATTGTAATTATTCTGTGATGAAAAGTGTCTAGAAAATAATTTTAAAATGTTTGACTCACTCCGAATCTTTTTAATTTCAGACATCGATTTAATATAATCATTTCCGGAATGGCGTTTAGTTCTCATTTCAGTTTTTCGTTTCGTTCCCTTTTCCTAAAACCAAAAATCTTTCCAAACCATTTGTATTGAAAAATTTGAACCTGAATCTCGGTTTCAACTTCAAATAAAAACAAAAAAATATTTAAAACATTTTTTTAATCATTTGTATAATTTTATTCCAAAAAGAAAAAAACAAAAATATATATATTATTTATAATTAATGTAGCTTCAGTTGCTGAAAAAAATCATCATTTTTCATTTTTTTTTAAATAATAATAAAGAACTTTTGCAAGCTTTTATATAACAATGTCCCTACAGTTTTATTTTGTTTTTTTTTAGTTTTTTGTTTCCTTTTTAAATAAATGTAAAAAATAAATAAATTTAAAATCAACATCCTTTTTTTTCTGCAAAAACAATATCATCAACATTATCATTTTATTCCTTAACTTTGCTGTCTTATTATTTTTTTTTTGTTTATTTTTAAAGCATGTGTTCAATATTAAGTGTTTTTGTTTTTTGTTTTAATCTAGTTAAACAGCTATTTTTTTTTTGTTTCTCAATTAAATCTCTATTTTGAGAGTATACATCTATAAATTAAAAAATAAAACAAAATTCAATAAAAATAAAATATTTTAAATATAATAATAATAATTATTTATGATAAGAATATAGTTTATAACCAAGTTTTAATCAATTGACTCATTTTTATTATATTTCGTTTTGTTTTTTTTTTTTTTTTATTTTCAATGAAAGTAAAAAATAAATATTAAAAGAATTATTTTACATTTAAGAACATAAATAAAAGAAAATATACTTATGAATTAGTTATTTTTTAAAATTGTATTTTTTAATAAAAAATAAAAAAAAACAAATCTTTAGTAAAAATAAAAAACATTGCGATGTATCCCAACTAAAGAAAAGATCATTTTATACAAACTAATGTTTTAGTTAAAGAAAGAAAAAGAACAATTAAAAATGAATTATATACGATACGTTTGCGCCAAAAAGAAGTAAGTGAAAGAAAGAAAAATTAAAAAGAATACAACAAAAAGAAGTTAACAATTTTTTTTTTTTGTTTAGGTACAAGTTTTAAGTTTTTTTTTCTTTAAATATTTCTTTTGCATTTTATTTTGCCTTAGGATTTCTTTTTTAACATATTTTATTTGTTTTTAATTTATTTTTAGTAAGCGTCAGCAGGAATAACTATAGAATATTCTCTACTTCAGTATTTTTTGTTTTTGTTGATTTTGTTTTTCCTTATTTTTAAATTTACAAATGTACCTTTATAATTTAACTTTTGCATTTTATTTTACTAATTGATATTTTTTTATGTTGTTTTTAAATTTATTCGTTAATTGTTTTTGTTGTTTATTTAAATTATTTGCAATCCCGTACTGTGTTTTTCTTTATTTTTTTGTTTATGAATGTTAGTTTTTTTTAACGTTTTTTCTTTTCTGGTTGTGTATATGTATGTATGTATATAATTGCTCTCAATCATAATAATATAATAACAATATAACTTAAGCTACATTTTTGTTTATTTTTTTTTTATTTTTTCTTTAATTTTTCATTAATTTAGCTGCATTATTTATAATTTTTTGTTTGTTTTTTTTTTTTGTTTTGTTTTTTGTTTTTATTCACTTTAAAAATATTCTGAATTTTTTCATTTAATAATTTTGATTTATTTATATTATTTAAATAAGTAGTATAAGAATGGGGCCGACATTACACATCTTGGAATTTGGATAGACGTGCTCGCAAGTCCATGTTCTCTTGTTTCAATTGTTCAACTTCTTGATGTAAAGTTGAATTCTAAATTTATAAAATAAAAATAAGTTGATAAAAATGATTTTAAGTTGAGTTTGTGGGCAGAAAATGAAAACTCACCTCCTTTTCTAAATATCTAGCCCTCATGGCAATTTGATTTTCTTTCTGTCGGCGTGCGTCTCGTGACCTTTTCGCAGCGATATTGTTCTTTCGGCGTCTGGCCCAATACTTGTCGTCTTTAAGTTCATCTGGAACAAATTGTTTTCTTGATTTTTTTATCATTGGTTGGGGTTTAAGTTCTTCATCTGAGAACGCTCTGGTACGTGGATCGAAATCCCGTCCCGACGATGCAAATGAAAACGCTGAAATATCAAATACTAAATGTTAACAATGTTTCACAAACTGTCCATTGTAAAAATAAATAAAAAAAATGAATGAGGGCGTGGCAGGAAGAATTTATTAAGAAAAAAAATAAAAAAAAAATTAAAAAAAGGTAGTAAAAGAGAAAAAAATTAAAGAAAAAAAAAAACGCAAATGGGAAACACATTTAATTTATGTGAATTTCTTATTTATTTTAAGAAGAAGAATTTTTGGAACATTTTCAGTTTTGGAAATTTTTGCTTTTGTGTATTTCAACAATATTTAGAAATATTATAACATTTAGCATTTGATAATATCATCATCAACCACATCACCATTGAACATTTTATGTTTTTAATTTTTTGTTTATTTGTAAGATTATGATTAAAATGTAAAACTTAATAACTAAATTAGCTGAAACAATTTAACGTAAAAAATTTTAAGAACTTTTTTAATAATACAGATAAAGGACAAAAAATATTCAATGGCAACACTGGCAGCATTCATTTATATATAACTTCAATATTTTGAGACAGATGAGTTTTTTTTTTATTTTTTTTATTGGGTAAAAAGTGTTTCCATTGCATTTGCGTGAGATTAGTTGAAATTAATTAATACAAATTTTTTTAGGGAAATATTTAAAGAGATTTGCTCCATATGTACCAATTTTGAAATAAAGTTTGAAGAAATTTTTATATATGTATAACTATTTTTAGACTTTTTATCTAACACTAGATAAAGGCCCAACTAAAGAGCAAAAAGGGAAAAAGGTTTATACGGAGGGACCTTCAAATTATAAAAAATTGAAACTTAACAAGAATTTAAAATTAAAGGCTAGAGACAAACATGCGATTTTGGCAGCGTGACTATTTAGTCGTGAATATAAATCAGAAGGATTTAAACGCGTGTTAAAAATTTTGAAAACTGTCCCCATAGTCATTGAAATCCTTGTGATCTATTTTTGCGATTGAATAATCACACGACCAAAATCGCATGTGTGTACCTAGCTTACATTTTTGATTTATTTTTAAAGTAAAAACTTCAAAAAATCAAATTTGGGGAATTTTGCTGCCCTTCATCTAGTAGAAAAAAAAATTTTAAATTTTCTACTACTTTTTTCCTTTGTTTTACAAAATCAGTTCGGCTTTCAGGTAGTGAACTAAAAGGAGCTAATGTAAACTTAACCTTATGAACACTCTTCCCTTAATTCTCCTTAAATTTTGATAGAAAAAAATTACGGAAATTTTTGATAAACTTAATTTTACAGCTTTTTTGAGGTGTCACTTTTTGGTAAAATATAAATACTTTAGTTTTCTATATTTATTTGGTAACCTTTAAAGTTAAAATCCAAGGCAAATGTGAACTTTTCAAGTGCGAAAATATGGAGGTTTACTTGTTTGATTAATATCTTTCTTTCATATGAGAAAGATAGTCTACTACTAGTAGAAAACAAAATAGTACAAAACTTCGTTCTTTCTGATTCTCATCAAATCGAGTCACCAAAAAAATATTGTCTATTGTCGAGT